>NC_079884.1:21211061-26211061 GCF_029227915.1 Hydractinia symbiolongicarpus
AACGTAAAGGCATGTATGCGAAAATTTACTAACAAGATATTTGTTTTTAAAGATTTTCGTAGGTGTTATGAAAATGTGTGAACTGAGTATGCAGAAAGATGATGGAAGTGTGAACTTTTTCTTTATGCTGAATATGCGTGAAAGCGTTCAGAATTATTAACAGACAGAAGTCAGGGTTACAAGAGAAAGCTCATATGCATACTCCTTAACTTTGATTTTTTTTAACAATTTTTTATACAACAACATTTATATATATATATTGATGGTGAAAGTAAACTATCTAAAAAATATTATGCATATTTTCATACCGTAGTTCCATATCATGCATAATGTTTAAAAAAATATGCTCAACTCATTTAGCACATATTTTGTCGAAGGTGTGAAGGATATAACACCTCTGAAAAGGATTTTTTGGAAAAAAGGGATGTTCCAAATATTTACATGGAATATAAAATATGTCATTCGAAAGAGAATTATTTTTTCTATATGTCAAAATTTGTTTCCTTTACAGTAGGTGTATAAAAATGTGGCAGAACATTAACATAATTTTTTCTTTTTCTAGCATCTAATTATCGTTATTACAAAACACGAAGACTATTATAATAAAAATACAAAGCATGGTGAAGAAAAAAGATAGTCAGCCTGTTGCTTCTACAGAATCACCCGATCAGACTGAACCTAGCCAAAACAAATCGAAAAAATCTAAAGCTAGTAAATCAAAAAAATCCAGTAAATTAGAATCACTGAAACAAGCTATTGATGACGAAGCTGAGGAGGAGACTCAAGAAGTGGAGAATACGGATTCTGAACAGAAAAAAACAGGAGCAAGAAAACAAAGAGGTGAAACATCTAGTTATAGAGTATCATTGCCTAATTTGTCTTGTTGTTTCCTACAATTTGTTAGCCTGTTTTTTCTCATACAAAAATAGAAATTTGGCTTTAAGGTTGTGGGAAATAACAATAGCGTAGATGCATAAATGCTATATGTTGATGCATTAAGTTATTTCATTCCTTGACTATTTATAATATTTCATGACTACTTATAAATTATTGCTGTTTGTTCTAGGGTATAGTGTCTATTACAGTCTTGTGAATAATGAAAAGGTTAATTGTGTGATAAATCACATGCTCAAAGTTTTTTTTCGCAGTGTCTAGGCATCTGATTTTAAATTCTTTAATTATTCTGTCTACAAAAAAATAATTTTTTTACATGCAATATTGCCTAAAATGGTATGGTATTGTTGTAAAATGGTTTGATGAAACAGAGCTAAAACTTTTTGTCCTATCATCTTAGTTCACTGATAAGTCATTTTTGCAAGCATATTAATTTTACCAAAAATGCAAGTGCAAAAAACCATTAAAAGCAAATTTCATGATTGGAATAAGTCAAATAGGGTCTAAATAAAACAAATTCTTGCTTTAGCTTAGCATTTTATATATTCTGTGGAAATTTCGTATGCACTTTCAGAATCACTAAAGAATATTAAACAATAAATTATGCCAGTTACGTTTAATTATGAATATATGATGACTACGATGTAACTGATCAAATTTTAATCTTTCTCCTTTATATTTTTGTGATACATTTAGGTAAGAAGGCTGTCACAACAAAAAAAGTTACTGAACAGTTGGAAGAACTGGATGTAGGTGATACTGAACAAAGGTTTGATTATGACAGTGAGGAGGAAAAGGAGAAGGAAAATAACATATGTGAAGGAAGTGAAACACAGCAAGATAAAGGTAAACCTTGATAAAAACAATTTGAAAGCTTTTGCATTTGTAAATTATTAATGAAATGTTCTTTTAGGACCAGCAATGTCACGAAAGGAAAAGAAGAAGGCAGCTAAGCAGGTAATTTTTTTTTGCTTAGCAAAGCAATGCTAACATATTTCAACTACTATAGGCTTCCTGTAATTTATCTATTATTAAATTATATGTAGTTTAATTTTTAGCTGGGAACCCTTGAGTAAGTACCCTTTGTAAAATAAAGAAAACTGGAAAGTATCAGGCATAACCATTATAATATAACAAATTCCTGGCCTTAAACTTTGTGATTAGAAAAAAAGAACATTATTTCTATTTTTTTTACTAGTTTTTAGCCTGTGGAGAAATCCACAAATTCACCTGTCCTGAAAATACTGCATTTTATATTTCCATAGCACATTTTTCTTTTGGACAAACAATGTGGCTATTATTAATATAGAGATGTATATTTAATTGTAAATACATTTTTGTGAAAATATGGTGTTTTTATCAAGTTCAAAGCTATGATGTCTTACCTATAAAAGTTGCTAAACCTTTTTGTGTTGTTTGTTTTAAATAATGATAATGGGATCATAATAACTTCAGGACATCAGCTTTTTCAAATGAAGAAATGTAAGAAAATATTTTTGAGAGTAAAAATTTTTATTAAGATAAAATTTTGCAAAAACACCCAAAACTTGTGATAGTCTGTGTCCACAAAAAGGTTCATACATGGTAAAAATGAAAAAATACATTTAGTCACACCTCCGTAAAAGTTTCATCGCGTTGGATTAGTTTTAATAATTGGTTTGGTCAAATGCAGTGATTGCATTGTAGTGTCATCACATTTATTTGTCCCATACAATGCTTTTCTCAATGTTTTTTGACATTTTGATGGAGTAGTTAGTGATGAAGTAGTTAGTAGTTTTTTACATTTTGATGGAGTAGCTAGTGGCGTAAAAAGGGAATTATATTTTTCTCTTAGATTGCTTGAGCCAATTTTGAATTGAAAACCCTATTTTATTATTAAAACGAACTATGTATTTTTCTATGTTGTAGGCAAAATACCTTGCTGAATCAGCCGAGATGGAGGGCTCACAATTTTCACTATCGCAACAAGAGCAAACAGCTAAAGGTGCATTACTTGAAAATGCCACAGATGTAAAGGTATGGCTTATAAATACATTATTTTCTAGCATTTGAAGAGAATTGATATCTTAATTTGTTACTAGTTGACAGTACAACCTTATTTATACAGTACGAAATGAATATGGTTGATTATTTAATAATGCACCATCATAGTTTTTTTATTTTTGCATTTTCTCTATAATATTGCTTAAAGCTTAACCCAATTTTATGGGAGAGGTGTAAAATGCCCATCACAATTTTAAGTTTGAATAGCCCCTGGTATACTTGCTACATTATCAAGCTGCATTCACTTGTACATCAATTTTTATATAAGATCTTACAGAATGGCTGGTGTTCATTAATTTTCATTAATTTTCTTACGTTATTTAAAATCTGTACATACATGTCACATTCTTAACTAAGATTTACTTGTAAACAAAAGTTTTTGTTCATAAAAAATGTGCATAAAGGAAAAAACGAGGTTAAAATTGTGCAGTAGCATTCAATTCTATTTTCGAAGGTCTACAATTATAAGAGTTCAATCAAAACGAAAACAAAATTATAATGAAAACGTCTTTGTATAATGAGAAAGAGCTCTAGAGTGTTGTTTTTAACCCTTTGAATACCAAGCCACTTTCTCCTTTTAGCAACCAGCATCAATATAAAATTTCTATTATCAGCCACCACAGGCTAATATGTCCACAATATTGTCTATTCAGAAACAAGTGAGCATAAAAAAAACTTTGCTCAGCAACCAAGGACATATATTCTTTTAGGATGCGCTTCCTTTTTATTTTCTTTAATGATTGCGATGTCTCCATGTTAACACAACAAAAACATTTGTTTATTGCTGTCAAGTTGAATGAATCGAAAAACAGAAACCTAATAGTACATTTATGTGAGTTATGTGAGAGACTTACTTATATATGTGAACAAAACCTCATATAGGAAGAGGTTTTTTGTCTGTTAGCCCTTACGTAAAAATTTACGTATTGTGAAATTTTTGTACTTTTAGTATGTTTACAATTGTTTTATCTTCCAAACAATTAGGTCCAATTGTTAGTTACATTATTGTAATTTTGAAACAGAACTAAAACTCAACTTGTTCACCATACCATGGTCCTGGAAACTCATGGGAATCCTGAAAAAATTAACTTGTCCTAATAATTTCTAAAAAAATCCTGATTTTTTTTTTTAAAAAATACAGATATTTGAACTTAACTTGCAGAATATTGTACGCCTCTCTATAAAAGCCTACCTTGAAGTTTTTTCATTCTGATTTGTAAAAATATTAATGCCATCTAAGTCATAGGTTTTTGTATTAAATCTAAGTACTGTAAATTCTAATTAAATGATGATTTGAGTATAAAATTGTTTCTCTTGTCAAGTGAAAAGATTGTTATAAAATTTCATGATCATAATAAGCCATTTTATCAACTTTTTTATTGTTATTTTGAAAGTATCTAATGCTAATTAATTTTTTTTATTCTTAATTTTTGCTTCTGAAACTGGATGTAATTAAAGTACATGACTGTATTTTTCAAGACTTTACTATTTTTGATAATGTCACACGAAATGTGCTGACCTTACCACTTGTTTTTTCACATACTACAATTATATAAATTTGTGGATGGAATGAAGCACTTTAGTACCTACTGCCACCCCACCCCTATCTCAATTTTCCAATTTTTAAATGTCTCAAAATTCCAATACCTTTTAGAATTAGATTGAAAACAAAGCGAAGAAAATGACTTTTCCATGTTTTTGCATAATTAACTGATTTTTTTTTGTAGATTGAAAAATTTAGTATTGCTGCTCGTGGAAAGGATTTATTTGTTAACGCAGCACTGACTATTTCTCAAGGCAGACGCTATGGTTTGGTTGGACCAAATGGGTATGTGCCTTAAAATTGTGTACAGGTTAAGCAATTTTTCATATAAATAAGGAAGTTTCTCTTATATTATTAGGCCAAGTTTTTTGTGATTAAAAATACTAAACCAGCTCAAAATGCGGCTTCCCAAAGGAGATTTTGTTTCACTGTGAAGAATGCACCAATTCAAAAAATAAGTCTTATTTCGGTCATTTAAACATATGATTACAAAGAAGCCTTTTACTGTACACCTAAAGTTTGAGGCTAAATAACTAGTCTGTGTTACTAGGGACCATCTAAAACAAAATTAATCAAGCTCCCCAAAGCCAAGCTGAAATGTCCCATTCTGAACCAGCAGGTTAATGACATCATCGAAAATGTTTGAACGTCTATATCTCTTTGACTATTCTTCAAAACCTTGTGATCCTATGCATTTTCTTGATCAGTGTTTCAAACTCTACACAATAAAGGCAACAAGTAAACGATTTTCGTCAAAAAGTATATCGGCATTTCATTGCTGATGTCATCAAAATTGACAGACATTTTTCATTGTTCTTCTGTCTAAGTGGATTTTTCTATGGGCTTTAGACTAGTATACAATGATTGAGTATCTCCAGTATTTTTTTCTTTGCTTCAGTAGGTATTTCTGTTCCATGTATATTAGGTCTTGCCCATTAACAATATCAATTGCATTTTGTCCTCTCTAAGTGTGTTCTTGCAACACACTATTAGTTACCAGTTGTCTTATCTTGTTTTATGTCATATTTTTTATTTATCAAATATGGTTATGGGTAATGGGTAACACAAAGACCAAAAATAAACCTTTCGCACCTAGCATAATGCAAAAACCATTAACAACACAAACAAAGCAGCAGTTCCCTATTTTTTTCCCTAATTTATGAAATCAATAGGTTTGGAAACAAGTAACAAAGAATCTACATCACTAGGTAATTTTCTTACATATTTATACTAGTATGGGAAAGACAACATTATTGGTTCACATTGCTAGACGGCAACTTGCGATACCACCAAATATCGATGTTCTATTGTGTGAACAAGGTATGTCTACAAAATCACAGTTTGTTAAATTCTTTTGTCTAAATGCAACATTTTAATTTTAAATAACGACAAACTAACTGTGGTTTGCCAATTGATGTTTATTTTGTCCAATCATGCATTGCCAAGCGGGATTTTTTCCACAAAGATTTTGCTTTTTCAGAAGTTATTTTTTATTGTGGTGTATTAAATTATGGTGCTCAGACTGATTAAAAAGTCGTGATCCTTTAGATCCTAAAAAATCTTCAGTCACTTTAAATATCACAGTAATTTGAACTATAAAAACTTTCTAATTTACTCTAGTCATGGTGACACTGAATTACACAGTATTTCAGGCTTGCTGGAATAATGACTATTTATTTGTTATATATACTTTCCAGATAGTAGATAAACAAATTTAAGATTGCTAGAGGAGCTTTAATTGTTTTAATCCCCCATAACAAATTAATTTTTTTACTAAGATATACAAGTCGATGAAACTCCAGCTGTAGAAATGGTTTTAAAAGCAGACAAAAAGAGAATATCCTTACTTCAAGAGGTAACGTTAGAGTGACACCTGCACTCAAGCATATCACCCATTGCTTTTTGTGTGATTACTTAATCACCCAAGGTCTGACATATTGATTTCAGGTTAATTTGTTAGGTTGAACTCAGTGGAATGTTTATTGCCATTACTCTAAAGGTATGGTAAAATGAAAAGCAAAGGAAATGTCATAGACTTATGTCATAGAATTGTGAAGCATTATACATTAGAGAATATTAATGCTTTATGAAAGTTCAAGATCTGTAAAATACAAAGAATATGTTATAAGGGAGGCTATATGAATTGAAGTTATGTAAGCCGGTTTTTAAATTGTGTTCCGGATATTGTTTAAAATTATTTGTAGGAAAAACATCTTTTAACAGCAATTGATTCCAAAGATGAAAAAGAAAGTGATGCAGCAAATAAAAGATTAAAAGAGGTGTGTGGGGATTTTTGCTTCTGGTTTGTCTAGTTCTGTTTTTATTTTGTTCTTCTTTATGCACACTGTACATTCAATAAAACTATTTCAATTAAAAATAACATCTTACAGAGATTAGGAAAATAAAAGTTTTAAAGAAGAAATTGTTGCAATTAAGACCTTTTGATACTTACAAATGTCTTCAGAAAGAATGTGACATTGCCTGTTATTCTTTTTTTTACAAATCTTCATTTTTTCCTCTACAATTTTCCTCTAATTTTTTTGCATTAGAGTGCTTGTTTTTTGTTACATTGTTAGGCTATGTTTCATATTTTGTTATATTTAATCAAATTGATAAAACAAGTTTCGTTGTTTTCCTAACTTGCATGCTAATGCAATTTCAAGAATTATTGCAACCTTTGAGAATATTGTCAAAGCATTCAAGCTCATAAATTAATTCTAAAACAATGGGAAAGTTGTGAAGTTTATTTCAAAATGTCTGTGACCAATCTGAATTACAAAGCTAAATTTATCAAGAGCAAATGCTACTATTAGGGGTTCAAGGAGCAGTTTAAATTTTTCATCTCCCAATTTCTAAGACGTCTAGGTGCTTAAACAGTTAAGTTTAGCGGACTCAAAACAGCCCAGTGTCACTGATGTAGGTTATATGTAAATACTGTCTGTTCGAGTTTTTTTTTTTCTTATTACCAGGTGTACGTGGAGCTAGATGCAATTGGAGCTGATAAAGCAGAAGCAAGAGCAAGACGTATTTTATCGGTGTGTTTTGTTAAGATTATTATAAATTAGTTGTGCGGCCCATAGAAAAGACCAGCTTCTACAGTCGAACAAAGGAAAACATCAATAAATTTTAGATTTTAACGTCGACATCATGATGGACCCTTTACACGCTAAATATTTTTCAGAAATAGAGAAAACACTGTTTGAAATTGCGTCTAGGATTATGTGCTTCTGGCAAATAGTTTACAGTTTACAAATTAGAGAGTAAGGGTTTTTTTCAATACAGATCACTTGACCCAACATAGGAACATATAGCAAATCTGGTTCCAGGTAGATGAGGTCAGATATTTCAAAATTATAGGTTTTAAAGACTAATTAATATAATATAACTAATGTCATTATATGCTAATATCAAATTTTGTAAATTACAAACTTTGTTGAAGTTACACATACACACAAATAGTGTATGATTATAACTTCTTTTACAGCACAAGGTAAACAAAAAAATTATTTTGTGGTTAGAGGTGTATTTTTGTTTTTAATTTATATTAAAAATGTTTATTTTCTTCCTATGAAATTAGGGTTTAGGATTTACAACGGAAATGCAAACAAGACCAACTAAAAATTTTTCTGGTGGATGGAGAATGAGAGTTTCACTAGCACGGTAAAACTGAAATCTTTATCTGTGTCTTGCTCATTTGTTTGTCTGTTAGAGAAACTTTTCGTGGCATTATATCTTACACATAGCTGGAAAAGTTCTTTGTATGTACAAGCTTAATCAGTGATAGATTTATATTTTATTCATTCTATGTTTTAATGTTGTACTTTTTTTATTTAGAGCATTGTTTATGGAACCAACTTTACTTTTACTTGATGAACCAACCAACCATTTAGACTTGAATGCAGTTATCTGGTTGGACAAGTAAGTTTTGCAGTAATTTAATTGGCTAATAACACTAAATTGCATTGATCCTACATTTGATATTCTTTTGTGTAAGTGAGTTAGTGATGACTTCTGTACTCAAACAAAATTGACATATTCATTTATGTGAAGGTGGGTAAATCATTTCCCCCAAGCATGTGCAAACATTCTTGATGCAAGTGTTTTCCTCAGCATTAGAGAGCAGGGCAAACATTTTAATGCAACTGTTTTAGTATGTACTAAATTTTTTAGCTATCTTCAGCAATGGAAGAAGACATTATTGGTAGTATCTCACGATCAACATTTCTTAGATAACGTGTGCACAGATATTATTCACCTAGGTAAATACAACACTTTAGTATGAGATTAATCACAAAGTCAGTTTCATCATCATTCTATTCTTAACGTCTGCTTTTTATGCATGCGTAGGTTGGACAGAGTATATTAATGACCTCCTGCCTGTCGCATAAAATATCAAGTCTTTATACTATCCTACCTAATTTAATAAATTTCTTTTCTGTTTGATTTTTTGTTCTTCTGTAACATGTAAGTGGAAATGATTTATTCCTCAAATAATTTCAAGCTGATAGATAAAACATTTTTCTTCTTCCCTTTTTACATTTCAGATCAACAAAAGTTATTTTACTACAGAGGAAATTATTGTAAGTAGACTTGTTCTTTCGTGAAAAAAATGTGGAAATATGACACGCTGACCATCTCCAGCAGAGATGCCTGTTTAGTGCCTAAGTTTTTTCACAGAGTGTTAGTTAACTTCTTAAAAAATTTTAATTTAAAAAACACGCTTAAAAGTAAGAAGTTCTTTCACTCACAATATATGTGTTTTATTTCAAAATGTAAATAAATTATTCTCTGATTTAATTTACATATCGATATGGAACCAACTAGATTACTCATTTGGTTCTGTTGATTTAATTAACTGCCAAAATTTTCTCAAGTCACCAGCTATCGTTTTTCTTATCGGATATATGTTGATTTTTTCCTTCAAAGTTTTTTTTTAGAAAAGCAATAAAAATTGGTGAGATTCAACTACTCATTTATTTTACCTACAATAAAGCTTTGACAAGGCTAAAACTTGGTGACTTTTCATATTTTTCAAATTTCACCCTAAAAAAATTGTTTTTAAAATCCTATTTTGAGAGTTGCCATGGCAGCAATATTTGATAAATGTGGGATGTTTGATGCTAAAAAAGTTCAGTATAAGTAGGATTCCGGGTATAGTGCTGCTTAGACAACCTGTACAGTAGAATCCCGATAACTCGAACCCCAATGGGACCAAGAAAATAGTTCGAGTTATCGGGGCATTAGATAACTCGAACTTTTGCAAAAAAATAGTTTGAGTTTTTAAGAGATTGTTTCTTTTTTTTCGTATGAAACCATACACATACTTCACTAATGTCGGTCTCAGTCAATTTCGCTGAAATGTCTTTATTAATAACAATGGATAAGGAATCGATGTGAACAAGAAAACCCTGTTGATGTGTATGCAGTTTGTTTGAAGGCTAAAAATGGAGCAACAGTCTAACAAAGTCAACATTTAAAAAAAGGAAGATCTGGGCATTTTGCAAAGACCATATCCTATTATTTACGAAGTCATACTCAAGCGAATTGTACTGCTAAAGATGGTGATGGTCCCTTGCGTATTTAAATTCACCAGAGAATAGAACTTTATATATATTTGAAAAATCAGTTAAATATGTTTAATTGAAAGAAAAGTACAGTAGTAATTAAAAAATAAAATCGATTTCCATTTTTGCTCCCAACATCAAGTTATCGGGGGTATATTGCTCTAAGGGACATGAATATTGGTTCGACTTATCAAATGTTCGATTTATCGGGGGTTCGATTTTGGGGGTTCGAATTGTTGGGGGTATTTTATGAGAAATTATTGGTGAAGGTTGAAGGGAATTCGGAATCGGTTCGAGTTATTGAAAGTTTGAGTTATCGGGGGTTCGAGTTATCGAGATTCTACTGCATTTTAAATTGGAAAGATGGTTACTTTTTGAAATACTCAGGGGTTTTTCATGGAATTGATTTGGCTGATTAGTATAATTGAATCATTATGATATCCTTAATAACCAACGGAACGTTTTTCTTCGTTACAGCTTCCTTTAAAAAAATGTACAAACAGAAACTGCGTGAACACGAGAAAGCGTACGAAAAACAAGTAAGCCCGCTATAAATAACGTAATATTTTCATGTTCAGTGGATTCAAATTAAGTCAAGCATGTCTTATTTTTTTAATTTTATGTATTTTGGTATTTAGGAGAAACAAATCCGAGCATTGAAAGCATCTGGAAAATCTGGAAAACAAGCTGTGAGTTTCTGGTTCTTTTTTCATGAGCAACATGACATTTTGGGTTGACTTGGCCGAGAAGTTTTTCTTGTTGCTCGTTTATAAGATCAGATTCGCGTGTTAGGTTGCTTTATAAGGCTGGTTGCCAATCAAAATAAAATGTATAATCCTATTGTTATTTTATAAAATTTTTGTGACTTTTAGCACTTTACTCATTTTAGACTGGCTGTTGCATAGTTTCTTTAGTCTTTTTACGGATTTCGACTTGGTGTTATTTAAAACATCTTGTGATTATATGTTACAAGCGTCAGCTTTTAATAGTCTTCAGTCTTTAATTAAGGCTTTTACCCTCATAATTATGATAGGGTATCTGTTTTTCTGAACTAGGAAGCTCAAGCCAAAGTGACTACGAGTAGAAAGAAAGAAAAGAACATGTCGAAGCGTGAACAGGAAGAGGTAGTGCTTTCTTTTTTTCCCATCATCACTGCTGCATTAACAGGTTCAACACTTACGCCTTCTGTTTTTATAATCTTTCATAATGTTTCAAAAGTGAGGCGGTGAATCTTTTTTTAAAAAAAAGAAATACCAACTATTTCTTTTGTAGTTATAATCGTTAAAAATTTTTTAAAACTCACAATCGCCCACAATTCTGTACCCCAATATGAAAACTCGCTTGAAACTTAGAGGAAGTTTATATCTTTTATTGGCGAAAAAGTTTCGTTACGTAGTTTAAGTCAACCAATGAGTATTGATCTTTAAAGCATTTATCTTCTGTAGGTGTGTTTACTGTGTATATCAACTGTCATCCTACATTTAGACATCAACTCAACAAGCTGAATTACTACAACGACCAAAAGAATACAAAGTAAAGTTTACGCTGAAAAATCCCCCACCACTTAATCCACCGATCCTTGGATTGAAGGGTATATTGTTTGTTCTATAAAATATTTTCCATTCAATTTGACATGTTGAATTTTCTACTATAAAACATAACAGCAGCTAGGCCTTGCCTAGTTACTATTGGTTTGTAATGTATGGTTTACAGCGGTGGCTCAAACCTTAATTCACTAAGCTCCCACTGGGTTAGTGTATGTGGACCGTAATTTCTTAGCTAACTGAAAAAATATTTGTGGCTGAAATAGTGGACTAACAGTGCGGTAAGAGTCAAAACATTTCGGTATATAGCTTATTGGTGTGGACATTAGCACGACATGTGTAAAAAAGATCATCTGGTTGAGCAAGTCAAGCTGCCTTAAGGCTTAGGCCACTGGTATAAACTAAAGATTTCCTTCACGGTGTAGAACGAAGTGCACTTGTTTTTTCAAGCGATTTGATTAAGTTTACGAAAGCTGTGCGAACTACACGTCCAACTAATTTTGGTACTGTGTGAACTTCCACAATCTAATTCCATATTATTCCATTTTTTTTTCATTTAGATGCTAAATTTGGTTATGAGGGCCAGCCGCTATTGTTTACCAAAGTCGACTTTGGTTTAGATATGAATTCAAGAGGTATGTACTTTTTTGACATCTTCAAAAGCAGGTTTTATTTTGGAGTTTGTTTCTTCCAATTAGATAATACTATTCCGTGTGTGTTTTTGGATTGGGTTCTAGATTTACTACAAATTTATTTATGTCAATTATTTTTGTGCGTCTATATTTAATATTTGACAATTTTTAGGTGATTCCAAAGTGATTAAAAAGTGACATTAATTATCTCCTACATTTTTCTGAATTATGTTTTTATTTTTTATTTTTTTAAAAAATTTTTGGCTACACGCACTTTTAATTTTTGCGCACTTTTAATTTTCGCGCACTTTTAATTTTCGGCCACCCTATAATTTTCGCGCACTTTTAATTTTCGCGCACTTTTAATTTTCGCGCACTTTCGATTTTTGCGTACTTTTAATTTTCCGTACTTTCAGTTTTCGCCCACCCTAAAATTTTCGCGTACTTTTGATTTTTGCGCACTTTCAATTTTCTTGCAATTGTAAATTTCGCGCATTTTTAAATTTCGAGCACTTTTAATTTTCGCGCACTTTTAATTTTCGCGCACTTAAATACAATAAAAATTCCATTTTTATAACTTTGTTATTTTACATCAGGGTGGAAGGGTGAAAGGTAACTAGAAAGAATGCACATTTGTAAAGCAATGAGCTGCTATGCTCGAATTTTTTGATTAATGCATTAATGATTTTGTTTTAAAAGAGATCACATAATACTGACTTCCTTTTTTCTTTTATTCACCGGTTTCAATCCTTTAACCTTTTAATTGGAACTAAGTAACAGATTTGTTCTGCTATATTTATTGTATTTAATTTTTTTTTTAATTTCATCTTAGTTGCTATTGTTGGTCCCAATGGTGTGGGGAAGAGTACTTTTCTAAAAATGTTGATTGGGAAGATGACACTGGTACTTTTTAGTTGTCGTTGTTTTTGTTGTCGTTGTTGTTGTTGTTGTTGTTGTTGCTGTTGTTGTTGTTGTTTTTATTCCTTTTATTTCTATCAACCCTTAATGGTTCTGTTTTTTCATTGACAGCTTGATGGCGAATCCATAAAGAATCCACGGCTGGTATGTTCTTCTATTTGTATTTTTGGAGGGAAGTGTAGTGTTAAAATTCTGCACTTTCGAAAGTGGGAATTTATTTATTCTTTGTCATTATAGAGGATTGGGTTCTATAATCAGCATTCAGCAGATCAGGTTTGTATTCCTTTTAGAGGAAATAATCTTTTTAATGTTTACATCGTGATTTGATGGGCCCAATGAGCTTGAAAATGCAAAGAGTTAGAATATGACTTTAGGAATGTTTGTTTCTTCTTTAGCAGAACATTTGCAGACAATAAGTTACCCATAGTTGGATAGCTGTACTTTTTATCATATTCCCTGTTCAGCTTTTTACTACTTTATTATTAAATCCTCATACGTACAACAAAACGATTTAGAATATCTCTTTCGATTCGGCTAAAGTCGTTTCCTTAAGTATAAGATTTTACAAGTATTTCTTTTTTTCGTAGTTAACATTAGAAGAAAGTCCTGTTGAATATCTACAGGTTGGTTTGTTTCTACCTTAAGTATCACTAATTACTGCGTGGTGTAACCCATCCACCCTGCTTTTAGGATAACGGTTTTTATTCAGACTTTAAACACATCCGTATTAAGAAAGACAAGTATTTTTCCGACTAAGAAATTATTTTGTGTAAAAATAAATTGCTGTGAATCGCCAGCTTTTTTAAAAAAACTTAGCAGCTGTATATCATATAGCTATGCTTGTACACCATGATGGTGGTGACGATGGACCATATAACTGGATTTTGCATTTCTGACATCACTGTCGTTCCAACCTGTTCCATATTTCACCCTCGTTTCTAGGGATAGTCATATATTTTTTTTCAAATTAAAATATCTCGACCTGTCATAATTTGCAAATTATAAGATTTGATCTGTGCACAATGTGTTTCACATCATTAGTATCTAAAAATAAACACATGCGTGATATAAAAATTTCTTCCTTTTCCTTCTTTGCCAATGTTGGATTCGTGCAGTGTTTCGTTAATTTTATCTATGGTTAGCGTTGGCTTGTTTTTATGCGCATATATGTCTATCATAATTAAAATTAATTTTTGCGGCAACTAATTTTCTCATAGTCTTAATATTTTTCGGGAATTAAATTTTGAGCAAATTTCGCATAATCGAAATTTAATAGCAATTCTTTCTCTCAATTTATTTCATTTTTCAAGGGTTTTTATGTATGAAATATGAATTGAAGACTGCTGAAGATAAAGTTTTTATATTATAAGATATAGTGATTGGGTAAATCGAAGAGAAAAAAAGTATAAATAGATTTTTGAACAAGAAAATAATGCAAGTTTAGCGAGAATTAACTTTCCCGAACTTTGCGAGTAGCGAGTTACTCAATAAATAAAATTTGACGAAAATTATTCAGTCAATGTATAATTTTACATTACCATGCAACAACAAGCATGCAAAAGCAATATATAACCAAAGAGAGGTTTAAACTCATCTGTTTTATATCCCTGCAGCGGTGTTTCAATATGGACTATCAAAACTCTCGAAAATTACTGGGTCGGTTTGGATTGGCAGGGCATGCGCACACGATTAAAATCAAAGACCTGTCAGGTACGTATGATTGATTGTGCATAGGCTGAAGGTTTTCATAAACACTTTCATTCCATATGTCATTTGAAAAGTAAGGTTCTCTGTGTGTTTTAGCATAGCTCGACTTGTGAATTTATTCAGGTTAAAATTAGGCCTGTTTTACCTTTTGTTTTCCTCTGCAAATTGTTCGGCAAATTTTCTGTATGTCTGTTAGATTTCATAAACTTTCAAATTTGAAAAAAAGATCGCGTGTTGCCTTCTCCTCTTCTTTTTATGCTTTTACGGTTGATGTTCGCTGCTTCACTGATCGGAACATTTGTTTGTTTTTAATCTCTTTTTTTAACTTTGCTTTTATCGTTGGGATGGCTTTTAGGTGGACAAAAATCTCGAGTTGCACTGGCAGATATGGCTTCTAGAGAACCTGATATTATAATACTGGTATGTCTGTTTCTTTTTGCCCGTGTTTGCGAAAAAAATAATCTTTGCGCGTGTTTACGAATAAAATCATCCTTGCGCGTGTTTAGGAAAAAAATCATCCTTGCGCGTCTTACAGAAAAATTGTCTTTGCGTATGGTTAGGAAGAAAATCATCTTTGCGCATGTTTACGAAGAAAATCATTCATCTGTGTTCGTACTGCTCGTATAAAGCTTAATTTTTGGGTTTGCGCAAATGCTCTTTCTTTTCGAAGGGACGATGTAAAGAAAAATAAGAAAAGAAAATAAATACAAAAATAATAATTTTTGTCACAAAAGTTTGATTTTTTGGTACTTTTTCCAAAATCGTTCCTTTTTGGGTTATGTGTATATTTATTATTTGCTCATTGGTCAAATTTTGGTTAAAATAACACTGCCTTAGGGTTGAGCATCAATCAGTAATTTAAAAAACTAAAAAAAAAAAGGAAAGAAAGAAAAGCTGTCATGAGCGATTTTGGCGTGATTTTTTTTCATTTTACGAAGTGGAATTTTCCTAATAAAAACTTAGTCTTATAATACGTTCAAAAAAATCAAGGAGAATGAGGTGGCGGAAATTTAGTCAATTACTAAAAAAAAACATTTTTTTTAGTCCTTCACGAAAAATAAATTCTTCCGGAAATCTTTCCCTGATAAGATAACTTCTCTTCTTATCTATTTTTCTCATGTAACATAGGACGAACCGACAAATAATTTGGATATCGAATCCATTGATGCGCTTGCGGATGCTATAAACGAATTCACTGGAGGTAAGAAAACGAAATATTTTTGTGTCGCTAATATCGAAGTCGGTTTAGTGTTAAAACAAGTAACTGTGCGCGCTGTTTTTGCGTAGACGTATTAAAGTGATTTTGGTTGTGTTTACAACGGATTTAGCACTTAGGTTGATCATAGGCTCTTTCGTTCAAAATCTAGAAAGGTTAATTTTTACTGTAAAACTTATATTTCTTTTAGGTGTAGTCATTGTTAGTCACGATGCAAGGTTAATCCTTGAAACGAACTGTCAGTTGTGGGTAGTGGAGGATAAGTCAATTGAAGAAATTGATGGAGATTTCGAAGATTATCGCAAAGAATTACTAGAAGCCTTGGGTGAATCTGTAGCTGCTCATTCTTCGTAAATAAATTGTATTTAGCTAAAAAATGTCTTCATTGTTTAATTTGATAAAATGGCGATAAAGAGAAGTAGTGCGCTTAATGTTTTTTTTTGATGGGAGGGGGGGAAATAAGTTTCCTATGAAAAGAATTGTGGACGAAATATAAAGCTAAAGCATCTTTTCATGACACTGAAATCAGAGAAAGATGATATTTATTGAGCTACAACAAAATGGATATTACAAGATATTACCTCCTAGCGAGAATTTATGAAGGCGAGGTATATCCTGGAAGTTAATCTCCTCGTTTTTCTGCAACATGTGCTAGCAACGTAACGTTTTTCGATAGTGTATCGGTAGCGCATTCGGCTTGTAATGGTAAGTTTGCATGTTCGGATCCTCACTCCGGTGCACTCTTAATATAGTGTTGTCAGCCCAATATGGTGCCATCTACTGTCCGCCAGTCGGCTTGTGTGGCAGGCAAGCAAGTTAGAGCAATGCTATAGATATCTCGGCCGGTAAAATAACATAGTTTTAGTCAGAGGAGAGGAAGAGTTTCGATGAAATCCCAAAGGACGTTACAACTTCCCGTTACCTAATGCTATAGTAACTATAGTGCATATATACAATCTATCCGACATGTCAGTTTAAAGTTGCGCTGGCCGGAAGATTAACTTGCAATTGACCCTAGTTATAAATCTAATCAAACCCAAGAAACCATGTTAAGCATCGACAATGGCAAAACTATTATTATTATATTATTATTATTGAAAACACACTGAGCTGGGTTTGAAAAATTAATAAAAAGCACGGTAAAAGATTTCGGATTATCGTATGAGATAAAGTACAAGTCAAAATGTAAACAAGAAAAACTTATAACATTCGCGCTCAAGAAACATACGTAGAAATGAAATGTTTTTATCGGTAAGAACAACTTGTGATGAATGCTTCCATAGCAAGGAGTCCATAACATAATCTGTTCTTAATATTGTCGTAATTTCTATAAAAGCGGCGAGGAATCATATTTAAAAAAAAATTATTGCGGGTAGCTAAATTGAGGAAAAATTCGCGAAATTTATTGCCTGCAAATATATTTTTTCGACCATGCGAGGAAAAATTACTACTAGCAAAAGGTAATATGATCTATAACCAATGCTCGAGCTCCATCCCAGCATATGCAATGCGTCGGAGTAACAAATAGTTCTTCGAAGGAGGTTGACCAATCCTCTAACTTCCAAGGATCCATGTATCTTCTCTGGCATCCGGGACGGCGATACAGACTTGGGTGAAAAACCGACATCATGAATGTTATCCAACATTGCTGAATGTTATCCAACATTGTTGGTCAACTAAAAGCCAAACTGCGGTATGTCTCGGCAAGCCAAACGTATTGCTCAGCTTGACCATTCTGCTGTGAAACTGCCACTGTGTGTGGAGAAAATCGATAATGTCATAATTTGAAAGAGAGGCTCACTCATAATTTCGTAAACAGTAGCGACGGGACAGTAGGAATACGGACATTTATATTGGTGGAGAAACTGGAATTTCTATCTAAGATGTGATTATTAGTCCAGCGTGCATGGTTTTTTTTCATCCAACTTCTTTCTCTGTGTTCACTTACTCGTTTTTTTTTCTCGCCAGATCAAGACAAGAAGAACAATTAGTTTATCTAGCTAGCATTTCATGCATAAAAGCAGCTAGCTGGCTATTATAGCTAGAGCTCTAGCTATAATAGCTAGCTAGCTCTAGAGCTAGCTAGCTAGCTAGCTAGCTATAGATTTTGTGTGATTTAAATAATGACTTGATTTTTCAGGCTAATGCGTGCTAGCTAGCTAGCTATAAATTTTATGGAATTGAAATAATGTCTTGATTTTTCAGGCTAATGTGTGCTAGCGAAGCACAGCTAGATTTTATGGAATTTAAATAATGACTTAATTTTTCAGGCTATAGCTAATGCGTAGCCTAATAATTAGGCCACATTTTGTAAACTAACTAGCTAGCTAGGCAATTCATAACCTAAAACTTTGAGCAACTTTAACTAGCTAGAAACAACAATGTCAATCAGTGTAATTATTTTAGTGGCTGCATGGTAAATAATAATAATAATAATAATAATAATAATAATAATAATAATAATAATAAATATTTAAAGTGGCTAGCCCAGAAAATCACAAAAACCTATAGTTAGTGGATTGTTTCCACTGGGGGCCACTAGAACAAAAAAGAAACAAAAAATGATAAACCTTAGACTGCCTCAGCTCAATCAAACATAGTAACATTTATAATCTGTGAAAATTGAAAAGAAAAAGAATAAAAAACAAAAATTAAAAAGTTAAAAAGTGATCTCCATTAGAATTTGCCAAATACATTAGAGATGGAAGTCTTAAACGAAAGCAGACTTCCATCACAGGTCACTTGGTCTGGAAGATTATTACACACTTTTGCAGCTCTAAATGGGAAGGCTTTTTTGCCAAATTCCGTGTTGACCAAGGGAAGTGTGAACCTGTTTTTTGAAGCTCCTCTTGTTTGATGATTATGACAGTTTTTTGTCAAAAGGAATTTTGAGCGCATGTAATCAGGAGCAATGTGATTCATGGCTTTGAAAACTAATATGGCATCGTTTTTGATGAGTAAATTATTCATTGAATATTCCCTCTCTTTCCCAAGAAAGGTACTGACACATTTTAATCGTTTTTCTAGTTTTCCCAATCTACCTTGGGTGGAACAAGCCCATGCCGAGGAGCAGTAGTTGAAATATGGCATGACAAGTGCATTAATTGAAAGGTTTTTTGTGTGAGGTGTTAAACAGGATGCAATGGTTCTAATTTTAGAATATTTAATTAGTATTTTTCTATTTATGTCATTAATGTGCTTTTCCCATTACATTTTTTGATCAAATGTTACCCCAAGATATTTAACTTTTTCGCTCCTCTTCAAAGGAATACCCTTATAGTTGATAGTTTTGTTCTCAACTTTTTTTAACTAGCTGTGGTTGCCGAAAAAGATTGTTTTAGTTTTGTCCGTATTAATAGTCATTTTGTTATTATTCAGCCAGAGGTCGACTTGCGAAAGTTCTAACTCGACCTGGGAGACAAGGGTATCCAAGTTTTTATGAGACGAAATAATTATTGTATCATCTGCATATAGATGGTGGTAGTTTGAATTGATGACAGATTTTAAGTCATCAATATACAAAAGAAAGAGCAGGGGCCCCAACACAGATCCCTGCGGCACCCCAAAAGCGTCTTCATGAAGCAGATCTGATCCTGTGTCGTTTACAAGAGTCAGCTGCATTCGGCCCGTTAAGTAGGACTCGAACCAGTCAAAGGCAGCATCTCTGATGCCAAAACACCATAGTTTTTTTAACAAAATTTTATGATCAACAGTGTCAAAAGCTTTTTTAAGGTCAATCAGCACAGCACAAACAAAGTTATGTTCGTCGAGCTCAGTAAGATAAAATCAGAGACATCGACTACTGCAGTTTCTGTGGAAAAGAGTTTTCGAAATCCGGACTGTCTGTCATTCAGGAAGTTGTGCTCAGAAATAAAATGAGACATTTGCTCATGCACTAACTTTTCAAAAATTTTCATAGGAATTGGCAAAATGGAGATAATTAGTAGGATCTGTTTTATTGCCACTTTTAAAAATAGGCGAGACCCTTTTAGTCTTCCAACATTTAGGTACATAACCAGTAAATAAAGATTTGTTGAAAAGACTTGATAAATAAATACTTAAAACTGACAAACCTGCTTTTAGCAGTCGTGAACTAATTCCATCCAAGCCTGTAGCTTTATTAAGTTTTAGTGAACTAATTATTTTTTCGACACTTTTGGTCTCAATACGAGCCCACCGAAAATCGTGTCCGCTAACAGGTGGATTAACATTAGTAGTGTCAGAAGAAAATTTAGAGGCTAGTTTGGCACCAACACTGACAAAAAATGAATTGAATGTGTTGGAAATTTCTTTTGGGTGAGAAGTTTCTGTACCATCGTTTTGGACTACTCGTTTTATCGAGGTAGTATTGCCTGACTTATCAGGAACCAGTTTTTTTAGGGTTTTCCAAAGTTGTTTTGGCCGTTTTTGAAAGTCCTGCAAAACGTCATTATAGTACTCGTTTTTAAGTCGATTTTTGAGACCTATTACCTGGTTCCTTTTTTGTTTGAAAGCTTCCCAGTCTATGATGGATTTTGTTTTTGATGCTTTCCGTTTCAAGAAGTCTCTTTCTTTGATGGCTATTATTAATTCATCAGTGACCCATGCCTCAACACGGCCAGAAAATCTATGTGTTTTGAAAGGGGCATGTTTGTCAGCCACTGTTTTAACATTTTTATTCAGTTTCTCACATGCTTCATCAAGGTCATCATAATTATTAAAATATGACCAGTCTAAATTCCTGAGGTCCTTCAGAAAAGCCTCTTCACTGAAGTTCTTGTAGCTACGAACCTTGCATGTTTTAGGTTCAAATTTTGGCCTTTTGAATTTTCTGATCACATAAACTAAATTGTGATCACTGATGCCTAAATCCATGACACCAGTTTTAGAAATACAAGAACTGTTAGAAAGTATCAAGTCTATAAGAGTGCTACTATTTTCAGTAACACGAGTTGGCTCCGTAATATGTTGTTTTAGGAAAAGAGTGGAGCATAATTCCTTTATTTTGGAGGAAAGAGCATATTTTGAAAGCATGTTACAGTTAAAATCTCCCAAGATAAAAACTTCTTTTTCTTTTGGGAGCTTGTTAAAACACTGTTTAAAATGAGTAAACAGGTTTTCGGTACTCTGCAAATCACTACCTCCAGGTGGCCTGTAAACCCCACACACGTAAATAGGTTTAGTTTTTTTCAGGCACACTTTCACCCATAATGATTCAACATTTTCGAAGTAAAGGTGTTTCAAAAGGTGGCTATCCAAGTTTTCATTAACAAAAATTAGAACACGCCCACCTTGTCTATTCCGATTATTCCTATAACAAACATAGCCATCAATTTTAACGTCATTGTCAGTGATGGTGTCATCAATTTTGGTTTCACAGATGGAGAATACATCAAGTTTTGTTTGATGTAGCAGAAATGGTTTCGTTGCCACATAATATAGTTGTGTCGCTGCAGGGCTTTGTGGCTGCATAGCTTTATGGCTGCATATAGCTTTATGCCTGCAAACCCTAACCAATGCTTTGACGTTAAATGGGCCGCCTGTGCCCGGTTACTACAGCAATTTTAGTTTAGGTCAAGGGTTTTGTAATCCGTGCATGGTGCAGGGTAGCTATAGAATATGATTGGATTTGATGCAGAGAATGTATAATTTGACAATCGATTTTTATATTTTTTATTGGAATCTAGCCATTATGTTTTCAACTGCTTCCCCTCACCCTTGATGGCCAAATTTGAAAAAAATGTGTCAAAATAATCTTCGTTCTTGGTTTTGCTACTAATAAACATTTGTATATACTTGTATTTGTATTTTTCATGACATACAAACAGAAGCCAATAGTATAGGAAAGGTATGAGGTTGAGGTTATCTGCCATTTTTCAATTCCGTTTTTTTTTGTCCTACTTGATTCAATGAATAGCACCCATTTTCCCTATCAATAGCCAGAGCAACTTTATCCATCATAATATGACATTGGTCATACCATTTCCTTGGATGCTGTAGATGATTTGTTGTTGGTTTAGCAATCCTGGAAAAATCTGTGGTATTTTGAGCTTTTTAAACTGTCCGAGTTTAAGTTTTATTTTAATATGAGAATCTGAGTGTCACACCTATAATTGCTTAAATGGGAGATGCTTCCCTACCTAAGTTATGAATAATTTCCTAACTTAGCTACTATCCAAATTTGGCATAATAGTCTAATTTGCAGTTGTGCCTAACTATTTAATAGCGATTTACCCTAGCTTTATGGTCCTTCCTTTTCACATGCAACTGTTAGAGAATGTCTTTGTCTTTTGAGATGGTACTTGTGGAGACAAATTTGCATGCCATAGGGAATAACGTTTTCAAAGTACTTTGTGGAAGTCAAAAAAGTGTGATGAGATTTTTTGTTACAAGTTACCACAGGTATTTATTTCAATATCATTGTTCAAAGACATTTACCAGTTTCACTCTAGCTTTACAGTACACTTTAAAGTTATGTGATGGTTCAGTACTGTTTAATGTAATTTATATTTTTGACCCTTATTAATGTTCAAGAAGCCATTAAGCCTCTAAGGCCATGTGAACTTGATTGCTGGTATTATAGGGGCCTGGCTCTAGGAACATGACTTCAAACATAATTTCCAAGTTGAGACTTAACCATAACTATCACCAAATTATGTAAAACCATGCAATTCATTTCTAGTCTAAAGTAAATAGACTATATGGTCATTTGATCTGTGTAGTGGCAGAATCACATACAGCATACATGCATACAGTGTTTTTGTTCATATTCAAAACGGAAAAGAAAGTTGTTATGGCTTGTTTTAAAATGTAATTTTGTGAAAATCATACATGGGCAAACAATGATTAAATTGAGTGATTAGTTGCTTTGTTTTCACAATTTTTATGTATTTGACCACAAATTTACAATAATATGGATATTCTCTTAAATCTCTCTCTTAAATTAGGAACCAGAATTTATGCTATTACTTTAAAAATTTCTGTATCAGGTGGTTGGCTTCATATTTAGTTAGTGTGTTATACTGTAAAATAATATACAGGAGAAATAAGAACAGCCGGCCTCAGTCCCAGTTTTATTGCTTATTAAAAAAAGCATGTTGCAAATAAAATTAAGTTTCATATATCAGATTTGTTTGTCGATAAAATCAGCTTTCTGACTAAGGGTCACTTTCACTTTATATGTACAGAAAATAGTAAAGATAATCCAGAAACACAGAAAGGGTGAAGGATAAAAAAGTTTCGAATGTAAACAGGGTCATCTACGGTGGAAAACTAAAAGTACAATAACTTTTATCGTTTTTTAAATTAATCTTCCTGTACCAATTTAAATACTCAATTTAATATGGTATAAATTTGTTTACCAATTTAATTTTTTAAAGCCTATACAGATAATTAGAAAGTAGAAAAGTAATAGTAACAACCTGCAGTCTGTCTGTACAAACTAATTGTAAACAAATAGTTTTTATATGCTTTGTTCTATGATTTTTGCAAAAGGTAGCGATACAACTGTTCAAATAAAAAGCTTAACAAGAAAAATTATTTGTTAAATTTTTTTCTTACACTAACGCAAGAGTAAGTAACATATTCAGAGCATTTAAATCAAATTTTCTCTTTCTCTGGAGTTGAATGCACTTAGAAATTATCTTAATTGGACTTCCTTCTGTGAAAAGATATTTCCTCATCTGTGGTCCTAATTAATTTACAGCAGTTGTAATAATGTCAAAGAGTGATCATTAAAAGAATTTCATTCAAACATTGTTTTTTTAAGTGACCATAAGATTTAACCAAACATTTCTGTCTATGCTGCATGTGGTTTCTGAAGCTTAGGACTGATTGTGTTCATAGAAAAGTTTGCTACAACCTGTATGAACACAAAAGTCATGTTCTATATTTTTGTTGGCGGGTTTTTGCTTGTTTAAAAGTTTATGTTTGTATGGAAGATTCTCAGAGTGTCAATTCAACCTGTTAAAAATTATTCACTATTTCACTTGTTAGTCCATTCTTTCTTTTTTTCTTTACTATTTTTGTGTATTATTGTAACATTTTCTGTGGTTTGTGTTTGTTTTATAAGTCTCCATTATTGATACTTTAAAACTGCACATGCTACAGATGTTGTTTTAAAACAGTTTTGTAGTATTATATAACCATCATAGAAAAACAACATTTAATCAGTTAATACATTCTCCAGTGGCTTAGTTTAAAACTGCCAAGTTATTAAATTTTTTTCTTCAGAATTAAATACATGTACATACAACCTGATTTGTAACATTTATACTGGGAGAAAAGTTCACTATTTTATACTTTTTGTTAAATAACATAATAGTATAAAGTGATTAGTGAAGATCCAGCTTTACAATAAATGCTATCTCCATAATGGTTCTTTATAGAAGGTATTTAGAAAAAACTGACCATTGATAATACTTTTATTTTTTTATATATCTGCAGCTTTAGAAATGTTTGTTTCCCATAAAAAGCACAGTACAAACAATCTACATTTTTAATTTTGTAAGACAAACAGAAACTGGTTTAACGTGTTTTTTAAACTTGTGTTTTGTAGTATATATTTCTTAATGTTGTTTTAGTGCACAGTTGATGGTGTACCGTGATTGTCTTATCCTCTTCCTGTGCTCTATAAAGTTCACTGTTTTATTTTCAGTAGATAATAATTTATATAATAAAAAAAATGTTAAAGGAATGATGAGTTGTAAACATGGGAAGTAAATATCAAGTTGTTTTTAGTTGGACAGTTTTTATTGTGTGTATGTCATCATGGATAGGGTAAGTATCCAATATTTTTATGTATAAATCAGCATCCCAATTACTAAGTGTTGTGCTGTATTTGAGTACATTTATGTTTTTTGGTGGGAAGATAAACTACTGGACTTCAGAGACTATATTGCATCTAGTATGCAACATATACATTATGTCTTAAAATAACAATATTGAATTGCTTTTTGGCACTATTAGCAAAAGTCACGAAATTGATACTTTATGAACCAAAATAGAAAGACCTACTGAATGTTTTTCGTATGCAAGAAGTTTTGCTAATTTGGAAATATTGAAAATTTGAGGTGATAAAGTTTTAATAAATTAAATTGTTTTGGACGTACTAACTCAGTTCATGTATTCAGTCGAACCTGTTTACGATTAGAAGAAAAAAGTGGCCATCTTTGTTTACAGTGCCACAGTTTAAATTTTGCATAATTAGCTGTCTTAAGCAGTGTATTTCCATTCCATTCCATAAAAATAATTTTCATACAATAATGGGTAGCCATCGTCTGTCATACCTGATTTCTTAGGTATCAAAATTTGGTAAGGATTTTTTTGTAAAAAAATAATGTAAGTAGTGCTGTCAAAAAGATTTTTTTTTTAATTTTGTGCTTGAAGAATTGGCTATGTTGCCTTGCACAGTCAGATTTGTACTAAAAACGTACAGTGGAATGAATTTTTGCAGTAGAGAGGTGTTTGTCTTATAAAAGTGTCCAGGGAGACAACTTTGACTAGTATATCCCATTTTTCTACTATTTTGCTTGGAATTAGTGTAGTTAAAACAAATATTCCAAATTCACATTTTAGTGGTTTTATCAGCTTTGCTGACGACTCAAGTGTAGAGAAAGCTGAAAGTGCAAGTGTCAAAAAGAAAAATGAAACAGCAGTAACAGTAAGGATTTTTGACTTTTGTGTTTAACTCGATCCTTAATCCCAGCCTTTTTTATGCAAATACTTTAACTTCCCTCTAAACTGTGGAGTGATATACTCAAGCCATGTTCAACTGTCTATGTATCTATTCAAATTTTACCTCACTTAGAGGCTTTTTACATGAGATCAAAAGGGAACTAAAGTAGGTTTGAGTTGTATATTTCCTAAGTCTAATGACCTAAGACTATGAAATCTTTGGGTTTCTTTACCACGCAAAATAAACTCACCCAAAATTAAATTTAATGGAAGTGAAACAACATGTAAACAGACACATTTTTCACTGTGTTGTGAAATTTTTCTTAGCCTTAATTTCCTTTGGTCTCAACAAACGATTTCCTATTGGGTATGCATATTAAGTTTTTAGTATGTGTTACAAATGGTAATTTTAGTGTTTTTCTTCTTTCTATCAAAGCCATCAAACGACGTTATTGTGGAGGTCACAAACTCCATGGAAGATGAGGAAGATGCCACAACGTCTGTAGTGAATGCTGTTTTCTCACATTCCATTGCACCAGCTACCCCAGAACTTTTACTAATTCCATCATCAGTGATGCAGATGGCTTCAGTGATCAGCATGTTGCCACCTGTCAATCCCTCCGCATCAATCATTCCTAAACAATCTGCCAAAGCGGAAATTAACCATCTTGAAAATGAAAATACAATTGAAATTGAAGGAAATACTTTTTCGTATGAAAGTCTTACTGGTGCAAGTGAGGAAAATCATGATAAGGAGGAAGCCGTGATTGAAGATGAAGAGAAACGGTACTGTTTCGATTTTTGTTCTTTTGTTTGTGAAGGAAAGGTTCATGGAATAAAAGATTTAAAATTAGTAGATTTTTTTAATTGCATTTATGCTACATTAATACTGTATTCTTCTTTTTCCACAATCATTTCTTCTGCATTCATTTCGTAAGTAACTTAAACACATGTCCAATAAATTGTTATTTGTTGTTTATTATTGACATTCAAAATTATTTTATGATCGATAAGTTGTATTTTTTTTTTGTCATAATCACTATTAAACCTCTTGTTTATTTACATCAGGTTTTTACCCAATGTATTTATCAGATTTTCATTTGGAACAGCTGTTAAGATTATTTTTGTCACAACATGCATAAACGTATTTAAAAAAAAATTCTTTAGCTGCTTAATTTTTGCTAGCTGTCATCCAAAAAAAATTAGACCTATTCATTCCAGGCTTTTTTAGAAGAAATGACTCGAAAAAATGGTTGCCATATTTTCAAACCCAAATTTTCTAATAAATTACAACTAAATAGGAGTTAGGAAAGGTAGCAAAAATTTTACGGTGTGACTCTAGACACATAAAATTTTAAGCAGTGGGACTGACCTTCACCCTAACCCCTTATTCCTCACCATGAATAAGGTTGCAGTTTTCCTTTAAGGGTTTTTTGGATATTGGAATTTTTCAAGTTTTTTTACTATTCTTATGCTGTATATATTTTTCACTTTTGTTCTTAGTAGTAATTTTGAGTATGTTGTACGTTTACCTGCAAGATGTAAAAAGGTTTTGCAAAAACACTAGATTTTATTTAATGCAAGACTTTTTCATGTTCTCAATTGATAACACTAACATTTTAAATCTAGCTTACCTCATGACCAAGAGGAGACCAATTGCGATGACGCAAATAGCAAAATTGCTGAAGATGATGACTCTGCAAAAACTACGGATATTGAGAAGAAAAGTGAAAATGAAGTAGATGAGAAACCAAGACTAGATAACCCTACTGTCGGTGATGATAAAGTTATTGCTACTAAAAACGAAAACGAAGAATTAAAGTCACATGGTGTAGGAAAAAGTCCTTTTGATGCTGTTGTAGATGGTAAGAGTGAAAGTAAAAACGGTGTGGTTTATAGTAATGAAAGTGAGACGATACCACCTAGTGATAAAAAGGAGAAAGAAGATTCTGAAGGAGGCGAAAAATCAAAAGATAGCGGCATGTTATCATTTACAGAATGGAAGAAAAAACTCGACCTTAAGAAAGAAAGAGAAAAAGAAGAAGAAGACGTTGTTGATATTTCTAAGCTCGTTTCGCAGAAGAACAAGACTGTGTTGAAAAAAACAAACAAAATTAAAAAGAACTATGCTTCTCTGGAATGTGGAGCGAAAGTTATTTCAGCTAACGAAGAAGCCACGAACATTATTTCTGTGTTGAAGGAAGACAAAGATGCGTATATGTTGAATCCATGCAACGTAAAAGCATGGTTTATTGTAGAACTTTGTGAACGAATTGAACTTCATTCAATTGACTTTGCCAACTTTGAAATGTTTTCGTCCACGCCGGAATCGTTTGTTGTGCATGTGAGCAGCCGATATCCAACCCGTGAATGGGAAGTGGCGGGGAAATTTCAGGGAAAGCCAGAGAAAAATGTCCACACGTACACTTTCGAAGAAAGATTTTATGCAAAATATATCAAGGTAATCTTTCGTTGTTTTTGTCTAACGTATGGCTATTAATTTTTTACATACCTTAAGGTGATCTTCGCGGAAAAAAATTCCGGCGAACCAAGTGTTTTTATTTTTTCCACGGTGATTAGTTTTTATAAATAAGGGTAAATAAAAAGTACTAATACAAATAGTAGTAGCAAAGAGTGTAAATAGTGGAATTGTATTTGATTGATGATTGAACAGAATAGCCTTCTTATATTCGTTCGAGTTTCCTACTATCCATATCTTGTTTGACCAGTTTATACAGACAATATTTTTTTCCTGAATTGAGAATTTTAGGGTTTTTTCCCGATAGTTAATTTTCGCAAATGGCTTACTTAAATATATTTCGTGAGTAGAAATTTTCGCGAAGGGGAAAATTATTTCCCTTAAATAAGATATGCAATAGGTTTTGTAAAATTTAGCGTTTTATCCTTAAAATTTTAAAGCATATAACTTAACTTTAGTTTATATCTATTTATCTTTCTATTTTCATTCTTTAGATTGAAATTAAAAAGTATTTTGGAAAAGAACACTACTGTCCATTAAGTCTTCTCCGTGTGTTTGGAATAACCGAAGTTGAACAGATCGAAGACGAAGATGAACACGAGCAAAGTACAGACGATGCAAGTAACACTGATGAAACGCAACAACAAACTGAAAAGACAGACAACGATAACATCTTCACCACAGCTAAAAAAGCCGTTGTCGGTTTAGTAAGCGGCATGGCAAAGAAATTATCAGGCCAACCGGAAGATGATACAGTTCTGAAAGTAAACAAAACCAATGAGGACGGAAAATTACCTGTTGTGACTTTACTTCCTGACAGCAATGTTGACTTTGACGAAAACTATTTTATAAATGGCGTACCACAGAAACAGTTAGCACATCTGAACAAGTCTGCGAATCCTAACTGCAGCTTGTGGTTCAATTTTGTTTTGTGCAAACACATGTGTCCAACCTTGAATTTGCAATTACATAATGTTTCGCGTTATGTTAAAAAGCATAGAACAAAAAAATCTTACAAGAGATTTATAAAAGAAACCAAGACAGAGTCGCGTATAGATTCTATAATTGTGAGTAGTTCTGAAACTTTGTTGGATAGTTCTGAAATTTTAGTAGAAGAAAATTCAGTGCCTCCTTTACCTGTTCCACCGTTGGCTGTGACAGAGTCTATGGAAGTTAGTGTTGCATTTAAATCCTCAGCTTCCAGCTCCAGTGTCGTAGAAAAAACTACGTCTGTTTATAAAGCAGTAAACATTGAGAGCAAAAACGACATAGCAACTACGCAGAAAAGCAAAGTAGACAAACAAATGTGTTCCAAAGAAACTATGTCACTTGACGTACGCAGCGTTGTACCGCCTAATCTACAGCCTTCCTATGGGGTGGACATAACAACTGCGTTATCTTTGGCTACACAGTCGCTGGATGCTGTGCAAATCGAGAGTAAAATGGACAAAAAAACGACCAGTAGTGAAACCAGTACAAAACTTTTTTTTATAACTTCAACATCTTCTTTAAAATCAGTTGAAAAAACGCAGGAATCTGTGGATGTTTTAGAATTTAAAGTCAACGACACTGTCCAAGGCGGTATAGTTGCTGAAAAAATTTTGGAAAATGAAACAATAAGTCGTGCACAATCACACACCACCTCGACCACAGATATTTTAAACACATTGGAAATGGAAACTAATGAGGAGAGTATTGAAATTACCGAAACAGATTCAAGTCAAAAGTATGCCTCTAGTGACTCTACAACTGCACGGCAAAATAAAACTGATGCTGTAGACGTCTCTTCATCCTCTTTTTCAGTAAACAGTCCTTCCGAACAGTCCCTAGAAAGTTTGACAGCATCTAGTACGGAAATGTTACCTTCGGTATTAAATACAACCCCTCCTAATACAGAAACGCCTTTTAATATTTCACCTTCACCATCTCGTCAAGTGATGTTCAGCATTGTTCAAACCACAGAAAGTGACATTGTTACTGTTTCCACAACAGAAAGTGTGTCGATTGAATCAGAAGCGGTTATTACTGAAAACACTATTGTCTCCTCCACCACTCAAGTGAAGAATCCAACAGGACTTTCAGGTAGCAAAGAATCCATTATTGTTAAATTAAATGCTAAGGTTAAAGCGTTGCAGGCGAATCTCACGATGAGCATGATGTACCTAGAGGAGATGAGTGAAAGGTATGTGCGAATATGATAATTTTTTCTGACGTCGCACACAATGCACCTCTTAAATGTTGCACAATTATTCAAAAAGCTCATTTTCTTGCTAGCACGTGTGCATTTAAACAAAAGTCTAATTTTGTGAAAATGCGCATGCGCGAACAAGAAAGCTCGTATTTATACAATATATTCAGTCCTAAAATCTTCCTTAAAAGTTAATTAAGTGTTCCCCTTTTTTGGCTAGATATCGAGCTGCAGTGGAAGAAGTAGACAAGCGCCACGAGAAGAAATCATTTGCACTGAATGTTAGCTTGAAAAGTCATCAAGATATGGTATGTTATACACCTTCTCATTAGAGTACCTAAAACAGGTGGTTACATGTTATTGTTTATAATTTTCAAAAAGGTTATGGTGCCTTTCGTGGATAAGATTTGATTTGTTGACAGATGAGGTGGAAATTATTTTTAGCACAATAATGATTTAGCGACAAATAATGTCATATATAGGTGAATCTTTTAAACACACGGCAGATAAACTATCTGCGAGCGTCACCAACATATTGTCGGACATAATGTAGTGGGTTCGTTTGTGGCTCCCTCCCTTTTTCGGGGCTGAAGATGGAATCCCGCCCGCTGTCAGCCAGTATATGTTAGTGATGCGCAAACTAGTTTTACTTCAATATCAAAAATGGTATCATTAAGAAATAATTTCATTCGACTTTCGCTTATGTTAAATGTACCGTCCAAGACGGTACATTTAAGTACAAGCCGTGCTAACAGGTTTTTGGCGACGTCAGCGCATTAGACTGATAAGTTGACTCGGTCTTTTTTAGTTGAATTTTAAATTAGAATGCGAATTATGAAAAGTGTTGTTAAAAAAAATTTTTTTGTTTAACTTTCTTTAGGCAAGACTATACTGACTTTACACGGTTTACAAGGTCGTCTTATACATGCTATAATTTTCTTTGCTTGTTTTGGTTTTAGATCGAGCTTCAAGCTGCCCTCATATCTAACCTTACAAAGAAAGTGGGAGAATTGACGCAGCAGATTTTAGATTTAACCAATGTCACACAACACCAGCACACAAAAGTATGTCAAGATGTGTCAAATCTGTCTTTTTAAAAATGCCTTAAAGTACTTCAAGGCATTTTTAAATTTTTTTCTAGTAATTTGACCCCGCTTAACGCGAAATCTCTTTCCATAACACACATATCCTATTTTTTAAAAAAGAATATTCTTCAGTGTTTTGAAAATTTTTCTCCAACGAAATGAATGCAACGGATCCGCGAAAATCTATTCCCGAGAGTTAACTGTTAAAGCATATGGTTAAAGTTACAAAAAATTTGTGATTTTGGCAGCGCAAAAGTTTTTATGGTGATCCAAAAGTTTTTATGGCGATCCAAAAAGACACTCTCATGATTTAATTTTAATTTTGTTAAAAATATAGCCATTCTGTGTGTTATTAGAGTTGATATATTTCATTAATTGACTTGATTGAGTGTCTGTCACATAACTTACTTTTCGATAGCACATTAGCTGTTTTTTTATTTAGCTCTCAGAGACTCAATTTACTTGGATGTTTTTGGAAATTGTAATAATGTTAATGGTTGTATTATTGTGTCGTCGCGCGCCTGCTCAAGAACGTGTGGAGGAGAACAGAAGAAGATACAGTGAACCGGCGATGAATTACAAGCACACAAATGGTGAGCTGGTGTTGCTTACGTTGAAATTTGTCCGTCCTTTAAGTTTTATTGTTAGATGTTCATGTAATATAATATGCCTCGCGCAAACGTGTTCTGAAGTCTGGTTTAGTTTGGCATTTTTTAATAAACAAAATGTTTACGGTAACAATGTCTATATATTTTTCCGTGTTAGGCACGTTGAAACGACCCTACCTTTCGTCCTCCACTGGAAGCATTGCAATGAATGGAACCGTCCCCCATGTAAACACACAACAGTCCAGTCCCACCCATGTTTTAAGCACTTGCAATGGTACAGTTAATTGTCCAAGTAAAAGAAAAAGACGAAAAAAAAGTCGTGGTTTAGACAAACAAATTTTTAGCCAAGACGAAGAAGCCAAAGTGTCGAAATCAGCTGGCCTATTATTTTCTGCAGGAAATAAATTGATCAGTGGTATTACAGGTGAGGTTCTTAGAAATATATTGCCCCAAAAGTTACTCTGGTCAAAAATGCCTAAACTGCTTTTTTCCAATAGCTAAATGTTTTTTATCTGATGTTTTACACGATATTCTAAGGATATATGCCAAATTTCATCTTAATTGTAATTTGTTTAATGTATCAGCTAGCTAAAGTGACTGTACTATACTGTACTATATTCACAAAGTAATTTGTCATCCTCATTTCAGGAGCTTTCTGTATGCATAAAGTACCTTCAGAAAAGCCTTCATTGCAAGCAAGCGCATTGTTAGATGGCATTCCTACTCAAAACGGTTCTAAGCCTTTCACTAAATCCGAAAATCACGTCGACTGTGGTTCCAAATCCTTCGCCAAATCCAAAAGTTTCGATCTCCACACGATTGAAGAGATCGATATGCATGGAAACCTTTCTCGATTTTACAGTTCAGATATTTTGAACATAAAGAGCAAGAAAAACAGCCGAAATAAAGTTCATAAATCTGGTATCGGGAGGTTTGGGTCATTAAATTAAATATAGATCGTTAAATACTGGTTAAGTAAAGGTTTAAAAGAGGTTTACAAGAATCGAAAGGGTCGCGGTTAATGTCGTATGTAGGCACGAGAGTTATTTTTATTATTAGAAATATTGTTAGCAACATTTGAGTAGCCGTTTTTAGATTTTTGAGAATTAATATTTATTTGTGGTGGTTCATTGAAAATTATTTATCGTTTTTTGTTTCTTTCTGGCGTGTTTCGTAGCACTGTTATTCAATGTTGTGAATCGTGTTTGGACTTTGTAATGCATTGCGACACATTCGTCTACAGGTCTGCTAAAGTTTGCAAAATTAAAATTCCATAACATTTTGTTTTGGGTTTTTTGTAACCATCAAGATCTGTTTTCAACTCTGAAAATAATTCACATTTTCCCACAAAGTTAACATTCTATATATTTGGAATTATTTGAAGAAATTTTTGCACGATAATGTTTCGCAGTTTTAGTGAACGTTTTTCGTAATTTTTCATGTGTAAGCATTTTGAGCCAACATTTGATAGTTCTTTTTTAGTAAGTTGCAAAATCCTGCACTATTTCACATATCGGAATTTCTACTTTTATATATTTCTTAACATTGTACATCATTTCTAATTTCTTAATTTCACATAGATGTACTACTTGTTAGACTTTTGCAAGTTTTCTTTTTTCATCAGAGCATTGAACGAAAAGATTAAAATTTTTCCTGTCATTAATTTAATGTTGTTAACTTTATTTTTGTTTCTTGAAGGAGTTTAACCTTACTGTGAGAAAGAAAGGCGAATTAAAACCACGTGTTGTTTTTTTATTTAAATTTCGTAACCAAGCTCGCGATAAAGTTTTATTTACAGAATTTTAGTCACGACAAAAACTTTATTCTGTTGTACTCGTAAAGTACTCATCAATTTTTAAAAGTCTCCTTAACCCTTTACTTGCTGTGGTAGCCATATGGCAACCGCTGGTGTTGTGGGAGGTGGAGCCCCCTGTCGTGTTTACAAGTGGAAGGAACGCAGCGTTGTGTCCGCAACATGGAAGAGTATAGAACTGGATTTTGAAAGGTGGGTTAATTTTATCTATAAACGTCCTGTCAAGGAGCAGCAAAATTAGATTAAATTTCAAAATATTTTTTAAAATTACAACCAATAAAGGCGTAAAAAGTTTTTAATCTCCCCCAAAAGTAGCTTTAGTAGAAATGTATCCTTGAATCTTAAATTTTTCGTAGTGAAGTTAGTGTAAAATTATATGGTAAGGTTTTAAATTGCATTTTATAGATGACTTTCCAATGTTATTAAAGTTTACAGAATGTGTACATGCGCACACATTCTTGTATGTAAAAAAGCAGGACCATGCGGAGTAAAATAGGTATTGAAATTCGTCAACAGGGATTGAAATTAATTTTATTTATATTATTAAATATTTATATTCTCTCTTAAAAATTCGCCACGTTTAAGTGAAGATGGCGTTTTTAAAATGCAACGCAAAATTAAAACATGACGTAAAGTGGTTTGCTGGAGACAACGTTAGTTTGTGTTTTCGTAAATATCTTGGAAAATCTCATTTCCTTTTTTGTTGTTGTTGATAATTTCATAATCTCAAGACTTTGATTTTGTCTTTGTAAAAAAGTTCCAAACCCTGCACTCCTCCTTCGATGTTGTTCCGAAAGCACTAAGTACCCTCCAGATTTATCTCAAAGAGTTCTGCGAATGTTATTGATTGGTATTCTTGCGTTTTTAATTTATGTTTAATTCAAAATTTTGTCAATAATTTTGCAGCTTTGGAATCTGTGTTGGTTAATGTTCCCCCTACTGTTTTTAAAAAAAGAAATTTATCTGAGGATGTATGATAAAAGATTAAGGCGGAATTTTATTGATACGAAAAAATATTTTAAATTTTTTATTTGGAAAACACGTGGGAGGTGAGACACAAAATTTAGACAAAACAAAATTATTTTTCTCTTTTTGTTATTGCGTCAATATCGAGTTGTTTTTGAAAAATGGGAGGATAGTCATGAAAAACATTTTTGTTAGGAAAAAAAACGCCTGAAATCAATTTTATTTCCACCTTAAATGTAGTAATCGGTGCCATAACATTTTTTCAAGATATAATTTGAAAGATAGTAATCTTTTTGAATTTTTATAAAAGTGACAAAAAGGAAAACTTTTCCAAAGATTAAAAGAATATCAAGGAAATAACCATCCTCCGATTTTTTTTAAACAAAAGCGAACAAGGAAATACATAGGTTGCTTTCTTGTTAAAACCATTTGAAACACCTCCCCGTTCTTCTCTATAAAAATCTTATCTAAAATTAGATTGTTTTAACAACATTTTTTTTAAATCTCCTAAATTTTTGTTTTAGTAAATTTACAGACTTTAGATGAAAACATGCAACAAACCGTACAGTTTTAACAGGAAAGCAACCTCTGTTTTTCCTTGTTCGCTTTTGTTTAAAAAAAAATCGGAGGATAGTTATTTCCTTGTTATTCTTTTAATCTTTGGAAAAGTTTTCCTTTTCGTCACTTTTATAATTATTTCACGGCTAAAACTTGTATAACCTGTTAAAAAAGTTAGTTAGCTAATTTCTAAATCTTAATTAATAGGCTGGCCAGCCAAATTTGATCTATAAAAATTTTTATCTCATCATGAAATTATAGCTACCTGCTATAGCTAGCTATTTGTTAAAAAACTATCTGTAATGGGAGAAAATTATCATGCATTAAGCATTTATATCCATTATATTCTTAGGTGACTAACCAGCTTGTTCGGTGAGCCAAATTACTAATATTTTTTTTACAAAATCACATTTCTGTCCACTTAAGGGTAAGAAAGCTCATTAAGACATTTAAAAAATAAACAACAAATTAGAATGCTTTCTCTTGTTTGGTATTTTAGCATGCAGAGTGTGTAATTAAAATTAATATCATTTACTATCCTCGCTTACAACCCAACTTACAGTGCATACTGTCCCAATTTACAGTGCATACTGTCCCAATTTAAAGTGCATACTGTCCAAATTTACAGTGCATACTGACCCAACTTACAGTGCATACTGACCCAACTTACAGTGCATACTGTCCCAATTTAAAGTGCATACTGTCCAAATTTACAGTGCATACTGACCCAACTTACAGTGTATACTGTCCCAATTTACAGTGCATACTGTCCCAATTTACAGTGCATATTGTCCCAATTCACAGTGCACGCCGTGTGAGGTTTTCTTTAGTTTTTATATTCGCTTCTCTTAGTTCCCAGTTCTTCTCACCTTTTTCACGCCTTCGACCTTCTTGTAGCAGTTCGTTTTTAACTCTTATCGCAATCAGTCGTCTTAATTGACAATGCATTGATAGTGCATGTATTATTATTGTCATTCTTAATGACGTAAAACCCTCTTGTCGTAAAAGATTTAAAATAATTTAAAGACTTACTTGTCAGAGCAATATGTGCTTTTTAATAACATCACAAAATTTCGGTTGAATCTTTCTTTTTTGTTAGTTTTTAGGAATCTACTTCACAAAATTAAAATCGTGTGTTGACTTCCCCAGTTAGGCTAATTCGCCGATAGAAATTTTTAGACTTAATCACACGTTTTTCTTCTAAAATTTGCATAACTTTTAGAACAAGAAGAGTCTCGAAAGCTATTGTTGATTTTATTATCTTTGTTTTTGTTGTTTTCTTGTTGTTGTTTTTCCGCACTTCAGACTTCACATTGACAATGTTCAAATCCGAGTTTGTCATAGTCATATGTATTTGAGTTCTAATGTATTAACTAACCCTAATCTTAACTAACCCCAATGTTACTTCACCACCTCTAATAAACAAAGACACGGTTAAACTTTAATAATTAATAAAACGTAAAGCCATCTGCTAATTTTGTTAATCCAGTTAGCAGAAAGTTTTGAACAACTTGAATCTTATTTAGCAAGTTTATTAAACATGTTTAGTGTTAATTAGTGTAAGAAATTTACACCTATTGTAACTGTCGCTACGTTTTAATTCAATTCAATTCAATTATCACTCTATTTCTCACAGAACAATAAGCATACGAGGAGTTACGCCTGTTTTTATTTCGTGTTCGCAGGTGAATAAAAACAATGCTAGAACTAGTACTACGCATTTAAAAGCTACATGAAGCGTCAATTCTTTAACTAAAATAAAGTGATTCATAAAAAGAAGACAACAGAGTTTCTAAACACAGCAAAAGTTTCTAAAACTTTCCTTGTTCTAAAAGTTAAAAATTAAGTACGACAAAAATGCAAAAACACGTAAAATTTGTCTTCCCAAGTGGAAAACGAACAAGCGACAAGTAAGCAACAGTTAAGCCTGTAACAAAAATAGAAACTCGAACCACATTAGGCCTCAGGTTACCCAGTTAAGATTTTGTGTTGCTGATAAACATTTATTTTCTTGTTAATCGAAGTATTAAGAACACGCTTTATGCAATAAATAGGAAAGCATCCCGACAAGATACACGTCTTTACTTGTCCCACCTTTTTTCACCAGAAGAAAATTTACCCGTTTATTGTAGACGTACTTCAAACGGTCATAACATATTGATCAAGAGTACTGAAAGGAAGGTCTGAACAAAAAAATTGTTCGCTTATCATCTCATACCAATTTTATCATCTAAGTCCAAGCGTAAAGAAATAAAAACTTGGTTTTGGTGTCAATCTTCATAAACATGACTTTTGATTTAGTTGGCGAGCAAGGGTTACTTATATTTTACAGTCAGGCACACTTTTAGCATTCCGTTATACAACCTGAGTCAAAAAAACTGAACAAAGCTGGCTCACCACGAACGATGGAGCGTATTTATTTTAGGAAAATTTTAGGAACATATTTTAATTGAAATAAAGTAAGAAATTTTAACAAAATGTTGCATTTATGCTTTAAATCTGAGTTGTTATGTGGGTTTTCACTTCAGTTTAAATAAATTTAAATAAACAAAACAAACTACTCAATACGAAGATACAACTTTTGGATTTTCTTGCAGATGGAATGACGTCAGAAGATTAAGCTTCTCAACTGCATTGTAAAATTTTGATCACTTAAAAAAATTTTGATTACTTCACCTGTTTGGTTCGTGGTTTTTACAACAATAACAGTGTTTAAAATAATTCATTTGCATTTGTGATAGAAAAAGGGTTGAAAGTTAACAGAAATCTAGAAAAATATTTCGGCCCATGGTCTTTTTTAAATATATCTATTATCAAAATTATATAACGTCATATTGTGCTATTTTAGGCAAGCTTTCATAAGGGATAAAATTGTTTATAGCAACCAGTGGTTATGAGTATAAGTCTTTGATTCAAATTTATCTTGGCAAAAGATTCCTATCAATGAAGTAAACCACACCCACATATTCCATTAAAATATTAAATAGTAATGATCAATTTGCGTCATGCGCAACGACTTTAATAAGAATCTCTCCAAAGTTTAATTAATTTGTTTGAAGAAAATTGTTGAGTGGGTTACAGCAGAAAAATTTTCTTCACGAAAAAGGTGCTTCTTTTAAGTATGTTCATACCATACTTTGTTAAAGAATTACATTTTTTATCTACAGTACCTTATAGAAACCTACGCATGAGTCTAGAACGATTAAATTTAGAGGAGTTATATGAGTGGGTGAGGGTGGAAGCTAAAACTGGCGCCCACTATTATCTTAAGGTCTGACTCTCCCAGAAATGTCTTCAACTCGCTGTAGGGAAGTATCTTTATAATTAATGCATATTTCACCAATATCGTGCTAACAGTACATAAAGAATCAAATTAGTTAAAAATTGGTCGAGCCCTAGCATAAATCTACCCAAAGATTTATTTGGAAATGTGAGGTTAATGATTCATAAGATAACATTAGATGCATAATACTTTTTTGCTCAGCCTTTAATGGTGTAGAATAGTCATGGGGATGAGGTTGATCAACACACAACATGTGGAATGAAGTGTAATTGCACGGTAATGAAGCATTTGATAACCTAACGGGATATCTAACTACCAACATGTTCTTTCTCAGCAAAAACATACGAATATGTTTCTTCTCATTGTTTCATTTTCTTTTTTATTGCAGCGTATACGATTACACCAATTACGGAAAGTTGTTTTTAGGGAAAAACAGATGAGGTTAAGTGGTTTAATTATATATCTAGAATTGGAAATACTTATTGATAGATATTTCAAGTAGAAGTGCTTTCGTCGGAATTTTTCTTTATCGTGTTTTTTCTTCACCTGAATTTCAATTGTATCAACACGCCGATAAAACACAGCTGTGTTTTGCACACAAACGAGAGAAAACAACAACATAGGGAATCTTATCACCAATAAACACAAAACTTTTCTATACAATCTGTTGGAAAAGTTGTCTGATTTTTCTGCCAAATATTGTCTTTGTGTATTAAGAGCTTCCTTTACAAGTGTCACGGTACTAGTATGGATTTAAATATGCCTTTAAAAGGACTTATAAGTATATGAGGGAAGGAAGCTAACACTATCAATCATATTTCGAAATACAAAATAATTGAAATGTTACCAGCCGTTAATAATTACGAACTTACTTTTCTGTAACAAAAATGTCTAAAGTTCTTTTATAAAACAATTTTTCCTCAAGGACTTATATTGAGCATTTAGAATTATGAAAAAAAATTATAATTTTTACACTCCTTCGCAGAAGCTGCACAAGGCTACTATTTTATTTGTCGAGATAAATTAATAACCTAAATAATGCCAGTCTTCGAAAAGTCCTCCCCCTATGAATATCCAGTCTCAACATTTGACAAACGAAAAAGTCAAGTTTGGAAAAAGAAAAAAAAAAGCTTAATTATAAATACTAATAACAATAACGACAAAACAACAAAAGTAAGATTAGATCTAATCTGAGATAACAAAAAAAATTTTTTGACATGAACAGCTGAAGAGAATAAAAACGTACATTCTTTTTATTACAATATTCTTCTTTCTTATACATATATATTAATATCATTCAGTTAATGTTTCTCAGTGTAGATTTTTTTACTTCGCTTCAGGGCAGGACTTTGAGTTGAACATGGTAGCTGTACTTAGAGGAACCATCTTTGTACTGGCATTTTTACTCGTTGTAAAGCAGAGTCATCACACGTCCACAAAAAATAATACTCAGTTAAACGAGACGAGAACAAAAACAGACACAAAGCGTTTATCCATTAGAGATCGGTTTTGCAATGCACAAGACGGTCCTAACAAGTATAATATGGCTGCATTTGTCTCATTGATGGTTTTTATACCAGTCACAATCTTTGGAAATGTCCTTGTTTGTGGTGTCATTCTTTTATCTCCTGTCTTGTTAAAGCAAACGACATTTATGTTTCTACTCTCTCTCGCCATCGCTGACACATTAATTGGCGCTGTATCCATGCCCCTTAAAGCAAAAATGAGCTGGGACAACAACTTTTTCTGCCTTCCTACCTTCATGTGTTGGTTCACCATATTGGAAGAAACAATGTTGTCGCTTTTATCTCTTAGCCACCTGTTCGTCATCGCAGTTGATCGATACCTTTCGTTAAAATACGTTTATCAATATAATGTGATTATGACCCGAAAGAGAATTTCCATAGCTATAGTTTTTACTTGGATTTTTGCCTTTGTTGTATGCCTTCTTCAAATATTTAAATGGGAGCAACCAAGTGGGGTTAGTATAGAACATCAATACGAAGCCATTTGTGCAATCAAAAACTATAATTACTTCACAACACTGTATACATTGTTTTTTTTTCTTCCAACTTTAGTCATGCTATATGCATATGTATACATATACAAAACAGCTGTCCGTCATATAAAGGAAATTGCAAGGATAAATGTACAGGATTCAAGAAGAACCAAAGAGGTACGCCGCAAGAAACAAGAATTTCGAACAATGATTTCAGTTATTATCGTGTTCATCGTGTTTTTTATTTGTTGGTTTCCTTGTGTCATTTTCTACATAGTCATAAATTACATCGAGCCAGAGTTTTGGATTAGATCTAGAGAAGAAATGTGGTTCAGGACGTTATATTTCGTTTTAGTTACATTTCTGCCACCTTTAAATTCGACGACGAATCCTTTTATTTATGTTATTATAAACAAACAATTCCGCAGGTCCTTTATGCAGATCGTCTTAAAACTGACTGGTCGAAATTCACCACATATTATTAATAACTCAAGTTTTATTTCAAAGACAAGCTTCAATGGTAAGAGCAAAAGTACTATAAGACATCACACTATATCATCAACAAATTTGGTCCTACCTCAAATTATGGTGAGTAATGGTGAAATGTGTCAAAGTGATGGCTCCACCCCATGTAGTGAACAAGCAAATTCCACAAACTTTTAGGAATTATCTTATATTTTCTAACTATTTAATTTAGCAACACGGGATTTGAAATATTTTTTAGGTAAGTAGAATTACTACTCGTCAATCACTTTGAATTTCGCAGCGCAAATTTTGTGAGCTCTGAGTGAAGAATTTTTAAGGAGGTGATAAAAATTAAGCTGATGAGAAAATTCAGGTCTACATAATATGAGCTCTTTTAAGTTTTGTGATTTAGAAAATTGTTAAAAAAACTACATAATCACAGGCAGAGAAGGAACAGATGATAAATTATCAAGAAAACTTTCGTCTGTCCTCAATATCGCTAAAGAAAATTTGGACCAACCAAAAAACCTTCTTAGACCAATAAATAAATATTTAACCTTCAAATATTTCGCAAATCAACAGAATTAATTTTAGTAACCAGGCACTTAAAATCGCAAATCTATTAAAGAATCCGTAAAATATTTTTGTTCAATAACTTAACGGAAACAAATTTGCTACAGTCAGTTTCAATAATGAGAATTTTTTTCCGATATGTGTTCCTTTGTAAATCATTTTTGTATATTTATTTATTCATTTATTTACTTGTATTCATTTTATTCCTGTGTTTGAAATTTGTACATAATATAAACTTATGCATGTAATACATTCATATTTCAGTTCAATGTTCTAAGCTTAAATATACTCTAAAGATGGGCAATAGGGAAAAATGACTACTTTATAGACAGAAACTTTTGCAAGTTCGTGATTTTGGGCTTAATTGGGAGAGCTAATTCTCTTAAAATATATTAAAATATATTAAAATTTCTTGCATAACTTTATCTTCAATTTTTCTTTATATTACTTTCTCCCTTAGTGTTGAGATACGCACAAAATCAATGTTGGAAATTTGATAAGCTATATATTTTTACATATAGTTCCCTTTATTTCTTGAAATTGCGACATTCAAGTTTTCTTCACATCAACATTAAGGAATCAGAATCGAAAAGAAGAATGTTTTATATATAGGCAACAGTACACAGAAGCCTTTTCAGTGTGCGGTGATCAATTTTATTTGTCAAAGGGGTTTTTAGAAAAATTTTCATTTAGTGTTTTGAATTTCTAAATAGGAATACATGGATTGTTTTGAAATTAATTTTGGCATTCTATTACAGTTTGACGTTTTTCTGAGACCCACCTAATTTAATTTTCGCCTGTCTGACAGAAATCAAATTGCATATATTTTCTAGAAAGGAAGGAAACCCATTTTTTTGTCATCATTAAAACCCTAGAACTACTCAAATTAGAAATAAGATTTTCCGAATTCAAATTTTCAGTGATATGACATCTCTATAATAATAGCCGTCGTCTGTCTGTCTGTTCAAAAGGGTTACCGATATACCTTTGATCTTTCCGCGAATTTTTAGAAAACAGGGGGTTGTTTAATGGAAAACTTTATAATTAATTGAACTAAACTCAAGAAATTAATTTATTACCTTAATTAATTTAATTACTTTAAGTTATGAACCTTGATGAAAAAAATAAATTAAGAAATAAAAATGAATGAATTACTTTAATACGCCATTTTTAATAATAGTTACCCCCGTGACCTCAATCGCCGTTTATCGCATGTTTTAACCCTCACCGGATAAATATTTACATAAATAATCCGGTTCCTCCCTGCACTTGTGCCTCGATTTAATTACCCAATCAACAGTCTTGATTATATGTATAAGCCAATCAATAAGCATTGCATTTTCCGCGGCAATTGTTACACTTTTACTGCCCGGATAAGAAAATAGAAAATACGATGTAGCAACGAAGTTATGGCAAGATAAGACAAGAAATTTTCCTGATTAATTCTTTGGAAAGTATCTCATTAATTATTTGCCGTTTTTACCCTTCCTAATTTCTACTTTTGAAATTAATTTCTATTTCTACTTGTGAGAATACAATTAGCTAGCTAGCTAGCTACATCTTTGGTGTTTGCTTAATTTTAGTTTGTTGTTTATTAGCTGCGTCAATTTTTATTCTTTAGCTAGCTACGTACCTATAGCTGTGGGCTACATATAGCTAGCTTAAGAATAAACACTGGTGTAGCTGCTAAAAAAATACACCACATAAAATGGATTTTCCTCAGCCAAATGAACTTTTCTTATTGGAACATAATTATGCATTACCCCGCTTGGAAAATGTTGAAGATGTTGAGCATGCTAAAAGGCAAAGACAACATCATCTTGAAATTGTACGACGAAGGAGGGCCAATGAATCTTTGCAACAGGCCCAGCAGCGTAGAGCAGCAGATGCTCTACGCCAAAATGCAAGACGAGCAGTAGAAAATGTTGCAGATGCAAATGCACGACAGCATGCTGATGCACAACGTCATCGTGCGAATAGAGAAAATGAATTACCTCAGCAAGCTGCAGTAAGACGCAGGGCAGATGTTTTGCGTCATCGAGTAGCTAGGGCTCCACGTTTACTAAATTTTGCTAGGATTAACAATGTTTTACCTCCTACACATTCTGCAGGTGAGTTTAATATAGTATGTCAGCATTGTGGAGCTATTAAATTTAATAATGAAAATCATTTTAAGTGTTGTCACAATGGCAAAGTGGCCCTGCGTGCCATATTACAATTTCCTGCTGAAATACGTGAATTGTTAAGCAACGACTCTGCCCAAGCTAAACAGTTTCGCAAGTATATCAGAGTATACAATAATGCTTTTAGTTTTGCTTCTTTGTTAGCAAACATTCGACCACCGCCAGGTCGTGGACCACCCTGTTTTAGAATATGTGGTCAATTATTTCACAGGTATGGTGCTTTATTACCTGCTCAGAATGAACTACCTAATTTTAGCCAATTGTATATTGTAGAAGCTGCAGCTGCCTTAAACATGCGTATTGAGAATCCAACACATGCTCATTGTAATCGCGAAACAATGCAGATAATTCAAGATGTTCTTAACAGAGATTCTCCATATGCTGCAGCTTATAGCAATATGGCTGAAGTGGAACGTGAAGAAACAGCCAGAGTAGCTGCGGAAAACAGACAGCCTTCTGTTGTAAGTATGGTAATGCGAGAGGGTAATGATCGCAGAAGGTATAATGCCCCCTTGCATCAGGAAGTTGCTGCCATCTTTGTTGGTAATAATGGTGCACCTCCTGCTGCAAGGGATATTGTTGTTTATCCACGTAATCAACCTTTGCGACAAATCCCTTATACATCATGCAATATTGATCCTATGATGTATCCCATTTTATTTCCACGTGGTGAGCCGGGTTGGGACCCAAACATGGCCCATGTCAGGGAGCATGCAACTGGAGTTAGAAATAGGCTAACCCAGTTGGAATATTATATTTACCGCATTGCTATTAGGCGAGAATTCTCTGCCCTTCATCTAGCAGGTAAATTGTTTCAGCAATTTTTAGTAGATGCATATGTTAAAGTTGAAGGTCAACGGCTTGCATTTATTCGCCTAAATCAAAACCAGCTTCGAGCAGAGTCCTACCAAGGACTTCTGGATTACCTCCAAAATGCAACAGGTATACAAATTTCTAAAAAAATTTTTTGGGGTTTTAACAGGCCATTGCTGCCGTCAGGAAACATTTTAAACCTTTATATCTCATTAATTACTTATTAAAACCACATGATCATATACGTTGTCTTGATCAGCAGTTTACGCTCTACACAATAGAGGCAACGTGAAAATAAATTTCCATGAAAAAATATTTTGTTGTTGACAGATCATTGCTGACGTCATCAAAATTTAAATAATGGTTCTTTTTTACTGTTATTCTGTCTAAGTGGATTTTTACACGGGTTTTATCGACTAGTCTCTATAATAATAGCCGTCGTCTGTCTGTGTGTCCGCGAAAGCGGCGTCCCGTAACGGGAACACGAAATTTTTAAAATGTGCACGAATATCAAATGCGATATGTTTTTATCCACTTTGTTGCAACGGGTAAATTTAAAAGACGGGCGAACCCGTGGCTTTTTCCACAGGATAACGACTAGTCTCTTTAATAATAGCCGCATCCCGTCTGTCTGTCTGTCCTGTCTTTTTACGGAAACACGAAATGCGATATATAAAGGACGGGCGATCCCGTGTTTTTTTCCACGAGTTAACGGCTAGTCTCTATAGTAATAGCCGTATTCCGTCTGTCTATTAGTGCGTCTATTTGTCTTTTTGTTACAGAAACACGAAATGCGATATGTAAAAGATGGGCGACAGGTTTGCTATGAAACATAGTTCCCGTTCGAAGAGAATATTGCGTGAATTCATTCCTTGGAGTAATGGATGTGCAACGTTTTGTTTTCATACCCACAAACCACCCTGATTTGCTTACCGATTCAATATAACAAATGATCTCGTCATGGAAAAGGACGCATTGACAGTATAGGTGGACATTAAAGATTTTTTTAAGGGGACAAGTGAAGTCGAATTATTATTATTAATTCAGTTGAAGATTTCAGTAAGACTTCGAATTAATTCTTCCTTTTAATAACCACATTATTTCAAAAAGGCGAATGTGATCCTCTTAATGAATCTGGTACACTTACAGAACCTCATAAATAAAAGAGTTAGCGGCAATAAATTTTTGCCTATGTCAGCAATTTTTCTGTGACGTCATCAAGAGATTGAACTTTATCAAAAATACCACTATCTGCTTAAAATTCAACAAGACGTATGATATACGTAAACAAGCTCGCGAATAAAGTTTACAAAAAGCTGTCTATCAAATTGTGATTTCTGTTACGCAGTTAGACACGACATGTTTTGCTATTCGGATAGGCAATAATATTTGTTACGCACTATGCAGTTAATCTTCAAAATTGATTTGTGAGATCTTCTTGAACGGAAAATTCCTCGAACGTGAAGCCCAGAAGAGGAATGCAGAAAGTTGATGGTCGATAAGTCTTCGTTTCTTTTTTGCAGACTACTTTCCAGGCACTTGGGAGACCTTAATTCTGCCTACATTCACTTTTGTAAACTTTGGTGGAGACACTTTTACTTTACCAGTTAGTTATTTAATGATTTTTAACACTTATCATTATAACAGCAAAAAAAAAAAAAAGTAAAAATAATTAACAAGATGAGATTCGAACACACGACTACTCCCGTTTCGGTGCTCAGAGAGGCAAAAATTTACATTCTTGTGGGACACATTTGTGTTTTAATACAAGCTCACGAGCTTGTAATTACTTTAATTCTAGAGCGAATTTTTACAGTTTGTTTAAAGTTTATAATAGTTAAATAAAAGATATATATTTTCCGGTCACGTGTCAAAAATTACGAATTATTCCCCTGAATACAATAGTTTCATGGAGCTTGCTTTGAACAGTAACTTTTAACGTATAATTTATCTGTCGAACAGAATAATTTGACTGCTTTTCTTCTTTAATTTGCGAGTAAAAAATAAATTTTTAACGTTTTTGTTTCAATTTTATGTTCGCTAAAATATCATGTAGTACAAAAATGCATAATGCATCATTTAGTTGATTCTCAAAACATCAAAAAATCTGTCGGACAGAAATTTTATTTCATTCTTGAATAGATGGTAAAAGGAATAGAACGAAAGAAATGAAAACTTGCTGCTTTATATAAATTAGTCAATTTCAATGATTATTATATATTTTCTTTCATTTGAACATTTCCTCTGGTTTCTCTTCGAAGTTCTGCTTCTTTTTCGTGTGGGCTGCCTTTTTACTCTGCTACGCTCCACTTAAAACATTATTCACACTGTTCACATTGATACAAGGCTATTTTTGCTCTCTTTATCACCGATATGGTTTCATAAGTACTGAATTGAAAAATCGTCAAAAAATGGTGATCGAGATAAAAAATCTACAAAATTGTTAAAATATTAATCACTTGACAAAAAGTTCACTTTTACGACTTTTTTTTACTATAAAGGTAATTTCTCCAAATAGAAAAAGCTTGCTTACTGTTTTTGCCAGAATGGGATTGCGATAGGCTGTATACTTTGCTTTTATTTGAAGGGCACCGCAGTATAATAAAAATTTCACAAATATGCAGCGTGAAGTATCCCTGTAAGTTACCAAGCGCTTCACCTGGATGGGTCGCACGGTTTACGCGCCCTTAATTTCAATGCCGGGTCACCAGGCTAGTCTTATTCAATTCATGAAATTTTTGTTCCTGCTCTTATGTGTCAGTGATCAGAAAGAAACTTCCAAAGAGGTTTAACAGATAATAAGCTCTTGTTTGAAGTGTTTTCAATAATTTAAGGCGCATATCGCTAAACCGTAATTTTTCTTCAATGTCAACACGACGACAAGCTGTGTGGCGAATATTTGATAAGAATATTTGATAATGAAAGTCACGTAAAATAAAAATATGATATAAAAACCAACCTTCATATTTATATCTTTTAATAAAACACCTATTCTACATTCACAAAAAATCGACAATATAGATCATATAAATCGTATTTCTTATTGATTTCACAAAATCACAATTTTCTCATCTTCTATTGTATCTTTACAATACAGATGTGAAACTATATGCAAAGTTGTAGAGAATATATGTGATTTTTTTTTATAACTTTCAACATAGTTCAGAGGCAGGATGTCAGAGGTAAAAAAATCTCAAATATTTATTATTCTTTTATTCAACCTGTGCCCTGTTTTGTCTCAAAGTGAAGATTATAACTCTCGGAAAATCCATCAACACTCTGATTTACAAACATCTACACCGTTCAACAATTTTACAGTACCTAAACAGCCAGTCAAACCAAATTATCAAAACTTTTGTCAAAAACAGCACAAACCAAAGGATTTCAATTTGATTGGATTTATATACTTAATGGTTTTAATTCCTACGACGATCGTTGGAAATATTTTAGTCGTTATTGTTGTGCGTATGTCTCCCAACCTACGAAAACAAACAACATACATCTTCCTCTCTTCCTTGGCTGTTGCCGACGCTTTGATCGGAGCGATAACACTGGTATTAAAAGCGAGAATTACGTGGGATAATGGACTGTTCTGCCTTCCTACTTTCATGTGTTGGTTTACCATATTGGTAGAAACAATGTTGTCGCTGTCATCTGTTACTCACCTGTTTGTCATTGCAATTGATCGATACTTTTCGTTAAAATACGTATATCGATATAATGTTGTTATGACTCGGAAGAGAATTTTTATGGTCGTAGCTTTTGTTTGGATCTTCTCTTTTCTTACGGCTGTTCTTGGAATATTTAAGTGGGATCAACCAAATAAGCTTAGCATAAAACATCAAAAAGAAATTGTATGTGGCATTTCTAACCGAGAATATTTTACCACCGTCTACGTATGTTCCTTTATTATCCCAACAATTTTAATGGTATATATGTATACATATATATACAGGACAGCTCTTAGACATATATCAGAGATTTTGAAAGTCGAGGTACATCGCACAGTTTCTGTCAAGGCACGACAGCTTAAAGAAAAGCAAACTCGAACTTTGCGTTCAGTAATTATTGTATTTGTTGTGTTTATAACTTGCTGGTTGCCATGCATTACCTTTACGATCATTACAACTTACATTAATGTCGCCTATTGGAAAAGAATGAGCAAGACAAAGTGGGTACAGATTATATATTTCATAGTAACGCTTACGTTACCGTCGTTTAACTCGGCAACAAATCCATTTATTTACGTTATCTCGAACAAGCAATTTCGTTCAGATTTTAAAAGAATGATTGGTCGATCTAAAGGCAGTGAGGAAGACTCTTACATAATGGCAACGTTAGGGATAAAGTCATTGGTTGTTTTGTCTTCTAACACACCAATGGATTCACAAAAACAGGAAAAATTTCCCAACCGTTATATTGTAAGGAATGGCAGTGAGGATTTTATGTTCCCATCGATAGATACAGAAAATCAAACCAAAAAAAGATTTAAGTAAGAATAACGTAACGCTAAAGAAAACTACATTATTATTGTGTTAAACTTTGCAGCGGAACTAAAAAAACACTTGTAGAGTATTATTTTTTGGTGTAATATTACATATCTTACATTTGTATCGTTAAGATGAGAGCGTACATTCCCGAAGTGGGAGATATGCAATATAAGTTGTTCATTTCGGTCTTAGGGACCCAGAATAGAATTCCATGTTCTAATGCAGCCGTTCTCCCGGGCTAAACGACATTGGCCGTAAATCCACCCATTCCAGTAGCATCCTCTGCAAGTATGGATCTGAAGAAGGTCACTATTTCCCTTCCCAACCAACTAGGTTATATTATAAATTTCCGATGACGTCAAATTTTATTTCGAAGGATGACGTTATATTATCAAGTATATGACAATTGTCAGTCTTCATAGATTGTATAATCGTGCTAGACTTCTGGATTTGTGCTAAACGTAATTCGTGTGATTTCTTGTTTAATTGAGAAATTACTTGTGTGCCGTAAACTTAGTGAGTTTCACAGAAAAATGGAAGAGGTTGATTTTCGCTGCCTGCTTGTAAAAGAAGGTTTGAAAGCCGAAGAATCAAGAGAATGCTTTTTGTTGAGACAAGAAGTGGAAGCCTTAGTGCAACATATTCAAATGCTGGAAAAAACCTATCATATAGAGAGAGAAGATGCTACTTACAGCTACCTTTTGGAACGTGAAAAGAATACAGGTTAGAGAAGAGAATTAAAATGCTGGAAGCTGAAGTAGCAGACGTTAATGACGAACTCTCCCAAAGTAAAACTTTTTGTAGAAGTTTAGCAGATGCTCTGCACAAATGTGAGAAGGAAAGAGATGAATTGAAATTTCAATCTGATAAAGTTAAATATGAAAGATCCCTCTTGCCGTTAGATACTGCTAAATTGAAAACATCAACGGAGAAGGTGGAGGAGACATTTGCACGGTACGTTGATCTACAAAAATTTCAACTCTATTTGCAAATTCGACAGAAATATACCAATCTTCCCGCTTTTTGTCGCATTTGCAGGAAAATAAGCTTTTAAAATTTATAATTAAACCCTGTTTCCTTCAAGCACTATGAGGATGCCTCTAGCGTATTTTTATTTTCAGTGTAAGTTGGAGAAAGCATTAGGAACATTGCATAAGCAAAGAGAACTTTAAACACAATGTTAATTTCATTAGTAACTGTTTTCATAATCTTGCCAATCATCTTAAAAAATGTTTTTGATGTCTATATATCTATATAATGTTATTTTCTATCATTTTATTTATTATTGTTATTATTATTATTAGAAAAAATGAGTTCGCCCTTCCGTTTACACCAATGAATACTGTGCACAAACGACTAAAGGGTGTCGCAAAGGAATCTGCATCATACGTCCTTTCATCAAATGCTGCAAACACTGTTCCTTTTCTTCCAGCGCCCCCAAAAATAACGAAACCTGCATCCAGATACACACGAAGAAGACCCTCAAACGGTACCACTAAAAGGTGGGACTTGATCGAGGATAATAAAATGTCGCCCCGCCCAATTCGCTGCTATATTTTGTCAAAACCACCGGTACCATTGTTACATCGTAGGAAATAAAGTACACAAAAGTCAACAGAATGCAGACCCGGTCGGGTTTACCCGGCTTGGAAGGAATCTTTCCTGTGAAAAATTTATTTTAATACAGGAAGGCCTCTTTCCAAGCAGTGTAAAGTGTTAACTATCAAAGGTTAAATATTACTTTTTTTCTTACGAATTTGAACTGCAGTTGATTTAGTGGTCTTAAGGACATAACATACATTATGTGTTCAAATCTTCACACTTGACTGGGTTCATAAAATGTGAAAATTATGACCGATTTAGCACATTAAAAGACAATCACGGTAAAAACAAACATGCTCATGTGTCACAATTTCGAGCAACTTTGACATTCGTACATTAGTGCTCATATAAAAGCTGTAACTCAGATATGCTCTTATACACACTTTTTTATAAAAATCCTAAGATTCTAACCAGACTTGTAATTATGATGGTGCCGTGGTAGTACAGTGGACTTGTAATCATAAGGCTTCAGGTTCGAGCCCCTTTCCCTCGCACTTTAAATGTAGTGTTGTCAGCTCATTTGGTGGCATCTAATGACTGTGTAACAGCTTGTGTTCCAGGCAAACAAGTTAGAGCAATGCTACACATATCTCTGGAGGTAATGTAACATAGTTACAGTCGGAGGGAGGAAGAGCCAGCCGTTCAAATGGAAGCCCCAAGGACGTTAAACTTGCCGTTACTTACTTTACTTAATTATTTTCTTATTTTTATTACTCTATTGTTTTAAAAAATCTATTGTTGTTTATATGAAATCTCATCCTAATATTATTATTAACCATATTATATATAAACCACGTGATGATTAAGGGTGTGGTCATCCCAAAATTCAATATTTGTTTAAGTATTTAACAATGCTATTTTTTATTTGCGCATGAAGCAAATTATTTTATTGCTAAAAGATATTATTGTGTGAATAAGGAGCTTAAAAGTTTGAAAGAGTGGTTCAAATGCATGTCGTTTCGAATGTTATTTCTAATTATTGACAAATAGTACATGCCTATAAGTGTATATTTCCAGGAACCATGACTACCACAGAGTAATCTCATAACAGGTGCGCGAAATAATTACGTCGGCTAATTTCTGTGGGTTGTTCCACGTGTTAAACGACTAGTTATTTCTAATTATTGACAAATAGTACATGTTTTTTATGTTTTTGGTTTTAACAAATTATCAGATGCTGACGATTGAAGTTCATAGATGCATATCAACCTTAAATCTTATAGCATGTATAAGAAACAAAATAAATACGGCACCTCCTTGACATCCTCTCAAAGACCAGCCGCCTTCTTGCTCAAAAATACCTATAAAGTTTCACGCTGCATGGCAAACAAATTTTCTGCTGTCAAAGCACTGACGGCACTTAGATTGGTTGCATGCTATTGTTCTTTGCTCAAACAGTCAATATCATGGAAACTCCATGCTGTAAAAGAATTGGCTCACTCACCCAGATAAAGAAAATTAACACCCGGACTGCTTTAAAAAGAGTAAAAACGCTTGTGAATGTGCTTAATGTTTAATTTTAATTTCGAGCTCTCTCCGAAACATTTGTTTGCGTCTGAGCTTTCGTATAAAGAGAAACTTAATTTTGGTATCCTCATAAATTCGAACTCACTAATACGCATTGTTTACGAACAAAGTCAACTTTTCACCACCTAAAAAGTTTCTTTAAAATTGATAGCGAATTTGTTCAATGTTTGCTTAGCAAGAATGTTGAACTTTTTGTGTCTGTGGTCCCTGCATATGTGTTTTTTCACTGTGTATAGCATTGTACACCCAGCCTTTTAGTTTGTAAAAGCCTCCAGTTATGCTTATAAATTTTGTAAAATAAAAAGTAAGTTTTATATGTTCGAACATTATTTCAATGTACGTCTGGACTAATTTCACTGATGAATGGTCATTGAGAAAGCAAAAAAATAAATTGTTACTCGTTGTTAAGAAAATGGTTTAAATTGCTTAAAAGTTTGAGAATTCAAGTAGCTTATACATTGGTTGCCCGAAGTCAGTTCAAGATAATAACTTGGTGCTTCACGCAGAGCATCTCTTTTCCAGCTGAAATATTCTTCAGATGCATCATTATTGCAATTTTAAGTTGATGTCTATATAGAATTTTGTTTTCTTTAAAGAGGGAAACAAAAACTCTTTAAAGTTGACAACGAAATGCTTATATCTTTTTTGATTCTCATGCATTCTATCATTGAACAACAAAGAAAACGACATCACATTTTTGCTCAATCCAACCAGACAGTCAAAGTTGTTTCAATTCTCAGTTTTTTAACTATGCAAATTAGTTGTGAAAAGTCGATAAGCTTCCGACAAACTACAACAATGTTTATTTTCGAATTGTCTGTTATAGTTCTGCCAGTAAAAAGCTAGTCTTTTTATAGCTACATATAGCCGTGTCATGTAAAGTGAAAATATTTAGAAAGCCAACAAATAAAGTGGAAAATCACTTTCACCGAAGCATTTTGCCATGTTGATGATCAAATTTGCATTTCATGTAATTACACAGTTATTGCCACTTCTTAAAAATACAGCTGCCGTTATATTTAATCGTTCTCATTCATTTTCAAAATGTCTCTTTAATGATACAATTATTCATCAGATAAGTCAGCCTGTACTGTACTTCAAAGATGTAGAAACAGCAACAACAACACTAAAAAGATTTTGAAATGTTTCAAAAATTTTAAAAGGTCGGGATCATCACAAAATTTCTTATAAACCTCGTTCCCGGCAAGGATTGCTATACTTTTCCCGCACCTGCTAATTTGGAAAATAGTTATGCAAATGGTCTGGTATTTGATGAATTTATCCTATTAAGGTAAATTTAGGAATATAAACATTGCAAGATTTATATTTTGCTAAAAGAGATTTTGTTAATGGTAACCTCAATAACTCGTCAACTTTTGGAATAACGTTTTTAAAGATATCAAAACGTTTTTTAGGAGATTTTAGGTAAATAAGAAATCGCCGAGCAAAATTGGCAACAAATCTAAAAATCTAAGAATTTAGTGCCCATTAGAAGGTGGCCTTATTAGTTGAATTTAAACTTAATTAAAGTATCTATCTTCTTACCAATTTTAAAATCGTGCACAAGAAACTAATCGCGCATAGGAACAAAAATATTTGAATAGTGAAACTGCTTTCAACTGTGAAGTTGCTATACATAGCAGTGTTTTGAAACGCGCCGTTTGAAGTCTCATATAAAGACATTTACGCAGTCAGAAGGAAATTTTAAGTACATTTAAATTTCCTTGCAAATGTTCCTTCCCTTTGTAGTAATTGTTTATTGAGCAGATGTTTTTGAAATAAACAAATCCAAGGTTTAAGCAGCTTTTGTTTTGACACCTCTCTAAAATTCGTTTACCGCCCTAGAAACAGCATTGTCGATGGCATTAAGCCATTTTCTTTTGAAAAACACTAAAACATGATAAATCCTTTCAATTTTTATGTTAAAGTTTATGTTAAATCAAAAGAAGAAAATTTAGGCTGAAATGGAGTTTGTTATGTTTGGGCCATTACACTAGTTCCCGTATTCGGTCTGTCTGTGTGTGTGTGCTCAGAACAAAATCAGTGGGCAACCTTGATCCCAGATCTTTTTATATGGGGACGACAAATAGAGCGGTCGAGATGGCGTTTTAGGGGCACAAGAAATATCTGCAACATCTTTTCATCTATTATGTTGCGACAAGCAAATTCCGTTGGAATTTAGACAACTGGTGAGCCTGTGGATTTTTTCCACGGGTTAACGACTATTCTCTACAATACTAGAAGTATTCTGTTCACAACGTTGGCGAGCAGCTTTTTTTCGAACCCACCTTCCCTCCAACCAAGTAATTCAATTATTTTGTACTGACAAAAAACAAGAAAACACAAAATACCAACGCGGGAAATACGTGCGACGGCGAAAATATGAGGACCTGTTAACTCGTGGACTTCTCAGGGGATAACTACTGGCTTTAATATATTTGCTTAAATACTTGACTTCAAGCAATAAACCGAATAGCCATCCCGTCCAAGGTTCTTATTACAATATTTTTCTCGTCTTCCAGCCTAGAGGATGCTAGTTCAGACATGTTTTCTTACAACTTTAGTCGCTGATATGCTATGAATTTGATTTAATGACGTCACTTAGTTTTATTTTAAGTGTGTCTGTTTTTTAAGTGATCGAGGACAAAATGGTGTTGTGGTTTTAAAAGCAAATCTGTTAGGTTTTAAAAATAATAAGAATGTTGTCGTCTGCCGTATTGGCTATAAACTCATAGGTTCACGTTATGTTTTGTTGTTAAACTTCTAAAAAAATTTCAGGGAGAAGCACGGTCTGTCAAACATTTTATTAGCTTGAAATCTACTTACCGGAAATATATTCAACTCAGTTATACTAAATAGTAAAAACAAGAGAGTATTGTTCACATAAATTATATCCATTGTTTATTGACAGCATGAATTATCGTGCTTTGTTATGATAAACAGACGACAACAGTATTTTGACGAATCGTTTATATTTGTGTAAGCATGAAGGTTTAAGGGTTAAATCTATTGAAGAAGGAGCTTTTGTGATTACATGTGGAGGAGTCCCATAATTGTTGCGCCAGTTCTCTTCTAATCACCTAAGGGAACATTAAAAAGCCAGTTCACCGGCTAACAAGTTCTATTCACATAAAATGAAACAGATAAATTTGTAACTGGATTTACGATGAATGTATGGAGATTATATAATGAACCTGAGATAGACATAAACTTTATAAACACGCAGAGTGTTTTTGGACTATCGATACTTTTTACAGTGTTAACCGGTATTCAGTTCTCATCCACAGAAGTGATTGGCGCACCAAGAGGTATGAATATATACTTTGTGTTTTTTTTTAAATGATTTAAATAATCTTTTATAAAACTTCTTTAAAGTTGTTATATGGAAACACTCAAGGCGTGTGTTATTTTAGTATGAATAAACACAAATGTTGATTTTTTTCTGTTCTGTTCACTCACGTTCAAAGAGTAAAGTATTGCTCTAAGTTATGGTAGCGCTTTTTATTTTTAATATTTTTATAACATTTAAAGAAAAAGCAAATAAACTGCGGTACACAGGAAGCGAAATAATACTCATATAATAAACATATAAAATCGTCATCAATTTTTTTTTATTTTTATTTACAAACTGTCACAAAGCTCAACAATCGTTGTTTTCACTGTTTACCCAGGCTACATAATAATAGTTGTATTTCAAAATGAGAGTCAAATCGCTTTTTTGTGTCAAAAATGCACGCAATAGCCATGCCGGGAATATGCACAAGGTGTATAATCTGAGGACCGGACTTTGTATTTTTTCAATGACCTAAATTTGAAAGAAGAGCGGATTCAAAAAGCTCATGACCACAAGCAGTGGAGAAAGCGAGAAGAGAAAGTTTCTATGTAAGTCACACGCACTTCGACTTTGTCTAAGTTCCAGTTCATCGAGGACTCAGGATTTTGGATCTTATGCACGCCTGGATTTCACGGACTTTTTTCGGGTAGTGGAGCAGATTATTTCATAATGCGGACTTGGTGAAAAGTGCACATGTGCATGATGTCAGTTACTTGGTCTACGCGTCTTCCAATGTACAACTCAGCTACCTTAGGCTGCAGAGTACTGGCTAATTGATGCCGCTAAAAACGGCGTTTTGCAGAAATATGTCTGGAATTGTAGTTAAAAAAGATTTAAAGCGTATATGAATGTACTTAAATAAAATTTTCATCACTTTTATTTAAGTTACAGATTTCTCAAATTACACTAACATTGTGAAGGTTAAGTTATGCCTTATGATAGGTAGTATTAGAAAATTTACATTCACCAGGTAAATTATTTACTAAGCTTGTTGAGTATTTACCTTTAAAAAACAAAAAAAATTCAACGGTGATCAATGGCGGATTAATCACAAAAATGACAATAAACTTACATTTTTTAGAAGTGTCTAATGTTACGTTGGATCATAATAACAATAATAATTTCAAGAGCTAATTTTGGATTTTGATAACATTCGTCACAAAAAAAGAATGTCATTTTTATGAGTATCCAGTATGAGTATACCTATTAATCATTGGAGAATTTCAGCTGTTTTTTAATAAAACTTCACCCCAACGTTTTTTCTAAAGCCAGGCTTTTTTTGCGTCCACGACTCCAGTAATTATTTATAACCTTTGTGACTTTAGTTTTCTTTAAGAACTTGAAATCTGATAAAATAGTTATGTATATTAAAAAGTTCCTAAATTTAAATGGGCGAACTTTCTATCCGCTTTTTTTTCGTCTTTGTTTTTTGGCGGGAGATTTTCCTTGCTTTGAAAACAACAAAATTAATTTCTTTTTGATTTTTGCGGTCTGGCCAAGCAAACAACCACAAGCCGCGTTTAAACGTTTCAAAGGAAGGAATATCAAGATGTGTTTCCTAAATAACTTATTAAAAAGATCAATTTTGAATTTTATTTAGCTGTTCCTCTCATAAACTTACAACACACGAACTAGAAACAACACAGAGAAAGCAATTTCACTAATGGAGAAAACCAACAGCGTCTTTTTGTACCTTACGGAAATATCTTGTTTTCTGACGGTGTGTGCGTCAAACAAATATTTAAAAGTTGTTAACTTTAACGTGTAACGAATATCACTGTCAGGACTGAAGTATCAAAAATCAAATAGGAGCTAATTAGAACAATTAATCTCTTTGTGGGCGATACGAGAACGTAAATGTATTCTTAATTATCTGGTAATCCCAGCTGGAGTTGATGCTTTTTAAACCGCAAAGTAAACTAACAAACAGAACAGTCAACGTTTCACAGATTAAACGATGATTATTGATGCGCTCGTCTTTTCCACACGCCATGTGTTAGCGTTTGTCCATGCGGTGACAGTGTTTATTATTTCTGCTTTAATCCATGAGTAGTTATTTGTCAGCTGTCTAAGTGCAGGACAAATATAACGTGTCAGACAGTCGTGTATTGAATTCCCTCTCCTCCTTCCCTTCAATTTTGTGCACTAATACTTTACGTCAATCGAGGACCCTCTACAGATTTGAATAGATTTATTCGGGATCTGCATACAGTTTGACGCCAACTCAGTAATGAAGCTAGTGTGGTTGTGACACCTGTTGACAGGGATTTTTTCCAAAGTTGATGCATTTTACATTTACAGGGGACTGTATCGTGAAAATATATAAAAATTACCTAGTTATTCTGATAAGCGCTACAGAGTAATTCTGACAATTACTGCACAGTCTCGATTGCCTCAAATTTCCGTATACAACAAACACTTTCGTTTTCGTTCTTCTCCGAGAAATTGAAATGTGTGGGATACATACGACAGAAATTTGTTACGGACCTGCTCGGGGACTGACATAATCGTCCAATATTTCCATGTATGTATAGAATTATTTTACTTATTCCAATATATAATATGATATGTCATTTTCCCCTGCCAGCGAGTCAGCAAATGTTATCATGTGTGGGGTACTTTTGAACCAGACACAGCTTGAGGGAGAACATGCCACTTGGATCACCTTATAAATTAGGGCTTATTATTTTATTAATTTATAGATTTCAATCTCTATTGTTCTGGTAATATATAGGTTAGTTTTTTCAACTGTCCTATATATAGTGTGCAAGCCTAAGAAAATAACACCTGAGCAATAAATCACTCTCCCAAAGTTACAATAATTTAGACAGTCAGGGTACACACCTAATTAGGGCATGACCTAATTAGGCGAGTTGTTTAGTTAGGCGACGTGATGTAGTTTAATTAGGCTACCTGTAGTCTAACTAGGCGAACGAAAACTTTCTGTTGTAAATATGTCAAAATCATTGCGTTTTGCACTACAATTTTTATGTGAATCAAATCTGTCCACTTTGCAGATAATTTTGACCAATTATCGTCTTATTTGCATCGCGCATTGGTAACTTATGGCCCAAACCGGACGAAAACGTCACCTAAATAGGCAACACTTAACCTAATTAGGTTATATATTTCATTTTAACATAATTCTTAGTTGCGCGAACATATCAAGGCACGAGTGACAATTTGGAAATCATGGTCGCGTAGACTATCCATTCTGAACAAAGATTTTTTGCGATTTTGTCTAAGGAATGTGTGAAAAGCCATTAAATATTGTAATGTCTTAGCTAGGTTACATATGGCCTACTTAGGCTACAATGAGTCGCCTAGATAGGTGGTATGCCCTAATTAGCCTGCCGTCGCCTAATTAAGTGTTTACCCTGACTGTCAGACTGGGCGAGCAATCTGAAAAAATAGAATAAGTTTATTTTATTACAAAATCTTTTTTATCCATCTTATCTTAATATTTTTTACCTTTTCTCATTATTTTGGTTATTTTTCTACAAATAGTAAGAAAGAAAGCATTAATGAATTGATATTGCTCAGCCAGAAAAACTTTTTGTGGAATTGGGGGAGAAATTAATTGCTCAGCTAGTGTACATTTCCCAGAATTGGGTGAGCCTTTGCATGAGCATGAGCAATTAACCCCCTTATTGATAGGCCTGTAGTGTATACCGTCCAAACACCATAATTTCGTGATTTTACTTTTCTCAATAACTTTGTCTTTTCACTGGCAACACAGCATGGCTCTGACATAATATCCTGAGCCTACATATACGATCTACTGTATTACCATTTTCACTGGTACTGAAACTTCTGCATTTTACACAGAGAGTAGGCAGCCTAAACATTGCTGGGGTAGTGTTTCCCTTTTTTTTGACTGGATGTTGAATCACTTCTGGTGTTTCATTTACATTAAAAGTTAGGGAGGGATTTCGGGATGACTCAGGTAGGGACGATCATCATTTGATACTGGGGTGGGGCAGGAAGTGGTTAAAGGGGAAAGGTTGTGGTAGTTGTATTTGTTTCTACATCATCTGTATATTCGGATATGAGTGGTTGGTGGAAAACAGGTTTTGTAGGATTGGGTGCAAGATATTGCTCAAAAAAGGTGATCACTTGCAAAATCTTAATAAAAGCATCTGTTGTGACAGGTCAACTACCTAAAATTATACTTACATTGCCTCTTCTCATTGCTTTACGCCGTGAAGGTTAAACAGAAGGGTTGTTGAATTTAACCTATTTATTGTCTTCTGGAAACACAACTTCATAAATTGTACAGTCCTACAAAAAAAATTATTTTAAGAAATTTGTTTAACCGTTGACTCTGGTGTGTAGAGCTTGATAAGTTGATGCTAAAAATGCGAAGAATTGTGTGTTTTTGATGAACAGTTATATGAGGGTTATATGAGGGAGATATGAGGGTTCAAAATTTTTTTGATGTTAGCAAACCAGCCAAAGTACAATTTGTATACCCATTGCCTCTGTTTGTATGGGTCGTGAAACCCTGATCAAGAAAATGTATATATAGGAACATATACTTTTGCCGAATGGTAATAGAGATATTGCTTTAAAATATTTCATGACATTATGCATATATACATCTTTTCCTAAATTGATGGATTTTGGTCGCAGGTAGTCTCTAGTTACACAGGCATGATGAAGTCAGTTATTTTTTACTTGTTTCTAATTTATTCAGCCTCAAACTTAAAAGTGCACTGCAATGGTTTCACAAACTTTAATAATCATTGATGTTAGTCTTTGTACTTAGGCAATGTTTAAATAGTCAAGAAACAAAATTGAATTTGCAAATTTTTATGAGAAAAGCACATCTCCTTTGAAAAGTCAAATTTTTACCTGCTGTGTTTTCAGTCACGACAACTTTTTGTATTAATATAGCAGATATATACACATTTTAAAAATAACACTTTTGTTAGCCCTACTTATTATCCTAATGTCCAATTAATTTTAAGGTTTTGTTTTCCCAACTGTATTGGAAATTTTTTGCACATTTTCTTATTAAGCTTAAATTATTATTTGACTTTGTTAACAAAGTTGTATATATTTATCATACTTATTTTTCTATCTTTTAGGCACAATAGATGTTATTAAAAACCTAAACCTACACAGCATACAAACAGCATTTGAAGTAACAAGTGGCTTTTGTCCTAACCGTCCCAAAAGTAATGGAAAGTTTTTCAATGGTGATAAGGCTTTGCTTGCCAAAAAGCCGTTTACAAAATCTTTACCCAAATTAACATTAGTTTCTACAAATCATATTTCTGTTGTTGTGACTTTAAAACTTTCAGAACTTACAATTAAACAAGATTTTTATTTAATACGTTTTCAGTATGGCAATCGCTGGTTTGGTATTCGTATTTCAGACAGCATTGTTATTGATTACTTTGATTTAAAGTTGACAACTATAGAATATAATGTACAGATTACTGATAAAACTTGGCATCGGTTAGGTTTGAGCATCAACAATAACTTGTTAACATTTTTTATGGACTGCAGTATTATCAGGGTAGATACGTTGCCCAACGCATTTAGTCATAACAGTGATGATAGAATAAAATTGAATTTTGGAGAAAATGTGGATGGATCTGGAGCAGGTTTTCTGGTATGCTTTTTATTCACATTAGTTTGCATTAAGTAGTTAGTGTACATAATACAAATTGTAAACAGGTAAAGTCATATATATATATTTATTTATATAGAGGTTTTAATCATATGTGAATGTACATATACATCAAAATGAATGTAATAGCTAAACTAACTAAACATGTTTATAAAGACAACTCAACTACATAATAAAACATGATTTGGTTGGACATTGTCAATTGCTACCTAATTCCCATGGCTAAGTAGGTACATATTATTTTATACTTCACTAGCAATACCATTTTTTAGGGTGCAATTCAAGATTTCAGAATTACTGCTGATGCGAGCACTGCAAAGACATATTGTGAGACCTTAATGCCTGGATGTCACTTACCGATTTTACGGGAAAGCGGACTAGCACCCACTTTAATACCACCTTTAATGCCAGACCCATTGGTGAGTGCTGCATTAAAATTTTGTTCTTATTGATCTTATTTTCTGAGAGAAGTATTTTTATTATCAACCACATCTTGATTCTAGAGCAAACTTGTGTCATTACTTTAACAAAACATTGAAAAACTATAAAATCAGTTTAATTTAAATTGCTCCATTTTTTGAACGTAACAGGGGAGCTTGAATGGAGGCACCATAACCGATTCAACAGTGGCACCTTTAACTACTTCATATTCAAATACCCAGGAAGCACTAACTTTTCCAGATGTTACAACAAAAGAAGTGAATGTTAGAATAAGACCAGAGAGAGAAAAAGTAATAGTTACTGTAAGTAAAGCTATCCCTTTGAAGTTCATAATTACTAGTTGCTAATTGGGCTAATTGTTGTGAAGTCTTCGTGACTTTTTTCCCCAGATATTTTGAACTTCATGGGACCTGATGTAGATAACTCCGTAATTTTAAGCAGCTTCAATGTATAACCAAAAGTTGTGTGAATATTCTTACAAATTTATTTCATAACCTATGTGGCAATTCTCTTTAATTAATTCTATATTTATCGTAATTAACATTAATTCACCTGATTCCAGAATAATTTTCCACAATAATAATAGTTTTTTTAATATTTAGGGACCACATGGAGATCCGGGTGATCAAGGTGTGCAAGGAATACCAGGAGATAGGGTATTTTAAGCCAGATATTAATTTAGGAAGTAACAGTGTGACCAGGATATCATTTACGTGATCTCTAAACCTATTAAAATGTAGAAGATTTATTTAGTTTCATTTTACCTAAAAAACATTGTTTTGCAGGGATATCCTGGAAGGCGAGGTGTGACTGGTGAACGAGGACCATCTGGAGACAGAGTAGGTATATAATTTTATTTCTTCTATTCATACTTTACTAAACTCTACTTATTAAACCGGATTTTATGAATTATTTTTTTAGGGACACGTTGGGGAAAAAGGTGATAAAGGTGTTGAAGGACCACCCGGACATAGGGTATGCTGAAAAAAGTGTGCACATATTTTTAGTTAGAGCAACTGAACTGTTTTTTAATTCCTTCTTTTATTTAGGGTTTCCATGGAATGGCTGGCATGCCAGGAAGACCTGGTCCCAAAGGGGAACAGGTATGTATTTTTTTTGGAAAAAAGTTTTGCAAGAATATTGTAATGATTGGAAATATGTTGTAGGCACTACTCTTGAATGAACACCAATGTTTACTCTCTAAATGTTCCAGAAGCAGTCATATTCTAAAAAACGTTTATTTTCTACTATGTGCCCTTAATGGGATATTTCATACAATATTTATAGTTGTAAGCCGATAAAGATCTCTGAAGAAATTAACTTATCAGAAAAAATCCGGTGGCCTGTTGGAAAATTTCTCAGGAAATCCTCTATTGCTACTTGTAGCTACCATCTTAGATTAACAGACTTAGTATATATTATAATGAAAATCACTGTTAATATTATAGGGTCTTCATGGTCTACCGGGTCCACCTGGTGGAAGAGGACCTGAAGGAGCCAAGGTAATAAAACTTATGCCTTGACATGGACATAATGTATTTTTTACACCCTCAATTCTTTAAACACTTTAGTATGTTTTTTGGACATTTTTTTATATTAGACTATTTTGATGTAGGGTAATGTTGGAGATCAAGGAGTTCATGGCTTGCCAGGGGAAAAAGTGTGTATATGCTCCTATATATTTGTCTGTCTGTATGTGTATTATATGCTAATTAATTTATGCTGAAAGGTTTTCCATGCTTTTATCATTAAAATTATATGAGTGATTAATTTCAAATATATTGGCTCCATTTTATTTGTTGTTTATCTGTTATTGGTGTGTTAAAATTACTGGATTTTAAATAATTTGTTAAATCAATTTTATTGATTAGGGAGCAACTGGTGAACCTGGATATAAAGGACCCCCTGGACCAAGAGGACCACAAGTAATTCTTTTTAAATTTAATTATAAGAAAACCATTATATAAAAACTTGAGTTTGTTTAGTTGATGCATCCTTCAGAACATTCTATTATTGTTATAATATATTCCTCGAAGTAATGAAATGTCGCAACATATTGATAGATAAAATGATGTATAGACATGGTTTTGCTTTGCTTTTTTAGGGTTTACCTGGTCAAGTTGGACCACCTGGTCAACGCGGTCCAGTGGTAAGGCCAAGTAATGCCAAAATTCCTAATATATAATTTGATTAATTTTCACTTTTTCGTGTACAAATTCTTTCAGGAATCATTTTAAGCTCTATTATTAATACACCCTATGTTAATTTTAAATTTCTTTTCTCCAGTTTACTAGATTATGTGCTGAATCTTGTTAAAACTTTTTTCTTGTTATTTTTCAGAAGATTATATTATCAATAGAATAGTCAATAATGTTTTTTAAGCTACGTTAAGCCAGATTAGGATTTATGAATTAACACTTTAGGATTATTGACGAGTTATAATATTCCTACATATTTTAGGATTTATGTTTATAAAAGAAATGTAAACCTCACATCAGGAAGATATGACGAAAAAACAAATAGCCAATTTTAATTTTCTATTTAATTCCTGATTTAGTTCTTTTACACCTCAATCTTTTCTTTTTTTCACTTTCAGGGTGCAATTGGACCCCCAGGAGCCATTGGTCCAGTTGGTCTACCTGGACTGACGGTAACTTCCCTTTTCTTATTAATTAAAGTGTTTATAAAAACGTAATAATGACACAATATGCAACACGAAAAAATAAAAGAAAACAATATTTTAACAGATACAGCATAGATTTTTGTTACCATTTGTGTGTGTGTATTTAGGGCAAACATGGCACACCAGGAAGTATGGGATTACCTGGAGAGAAGGTTTGTTATAAATTTTATTAGGGAGTTACAAATATATTTTTCGATTTTCAATTAATCCATGTGCACCTTATAACCTTTGGCAATTTTTTGTTATTTAGGGTGATCGTGGTACACCTGGAGCAACAGGACCCAGAGGTTCTGATGGAGCACCGGTACGTACTCAGTAAACCTCTAATTTAAAAAGTTACGTTGAAAAGCGAACAACCAATTTTGCTTTACTTCTATGATTTGAACAAAATTTTATTGTAGGGGTTTCCTGGAACGGAAGGTCCACAAGGAGAAAAAGGCGAAAGGGTAATTAGTTTTATAGCATGGTCCCAGATTTATTACGTGTGTGAGATAGGCACACACACACATAAGTGGTACAATAATGGTTCAAATTATTATCAAACATCATTTTTATCATTCCTTTTAAATAATCTCTCATATTAAAATACGAAAGTTCAATTATTGTGTTCACACATTAATGTTTGTTCACACGTTTGTTATTGCAAAGTCAAGAGTGATAAATATATTGAAGTCAAAGTCAACAGTGATAAATATATTGAAAAAGAGAATACAATAACTTCTTACAGTTTTAGTTAATAGAAAAAATGTCGTATTTTTTAAATAGAGAGTTTTGTTTGTTGAAAAGTGGAGCAAAGTGACAGAAATCTGAATAATACAGTTTGAGGTTGCGCTCTTGTTTAATTTTTTTTCTTTTTTGGAAGTTCCTTAAAAAGAATATAACCATGATGTAGAGAATTTATTCATCTTTCAGAAGATATATTTTCAATGAAAAATTATGTAGTGATTTGGAGATATTTCAAATATACTGAGTGTGTTGAAAGATTTTACCATATAATTCAAACAAGTCATTTTTACGGTGTAGAACTTTTATTATGTTTTTTAGAAGTTGTACATTTCAATAAGGCCAGGAACTGTTGTTAAATTTGTATATGTCAAATTTGTATTATATATCTAAAAGAACTAAAAACAAACATCAAATTGAACATTTCAACCATTCTGGATTAAGTGCCCATGTATAAAGTCAAAATTTGAATCATTACAGTTAAGTAAAAGTGAAAACAAGACGAATAAATCAAATTGGAATTTCAAAATAACGTCAAAAAATGCCCAAACTTTGACTATTGACAAAAATCTTCTAGGGAATTTTGTAGCCGAATGTTGTTGTATGATCTAAAAATATGGCTTCATTTTAGGGCACGATTGGTCCTCCAGGGATAATGGGATATCCTGGTCCTAAAGGAAAGAAGGTGCTTATGCTATCTATTTCACTATATTTAGGATGTTTATATAATAAAAAATGAAGTATAATGCAATGCAATTACTATTTTCAGGGTGAAAAAGGACGACTTGGACAACAGGGAACAAAAGGTGACCCTGTATGTATATCCATTTCTTACCTTTTATGTCACTAGTTTTATACATGTAATATTTTAACTTGGTCTTAATGGAATGTCGCTATTCAAGAAAATATATTTGTTTTAAATTTTAGGGAAAAAATGGACATACAGGTGAGAAAGGTGTGAAAGGTCCGAAAGGTGGGAGAGTAAGTTAGTTTTTTTACTTTTTATATCAGTTTAGTGTGTCAATACATAAATATTTTTCTTTTCACCCGCGGAGGGTAGCCAATGTCATTTGTTAATTTTATATTTTAAAGTCATATTAATCAAATAATCTTTTGTTGTGTTTCAGGGCATTACTGGACCTGCTGGACCAGCTGGACCTGAAGGCCGCGAAGGTCCAAAGGTAGAGTGTTTTAATAATGTGTTATATTTTAGCCCAAATTTTATATACATAAAAGAAATATGTATATCTATTTAAATTGATTTAGGGAAGACTTGGATCACCTGGAGCACAAGGCTCTCCTGGACCCCCAGGAGCAAAGGTATATGTTGCAACGCTTAATATACGAACACTACATCTGTCGAATAAATGCACACTCATTAGGGCGATATATATTCTAAAAGATCGATGAGGTATTAAAAAAACGTCTAGGAAGATTTATGTTTATATTTAGGGTGACAAGGGCATCCCAGGAATGTCCGGATATCCTGGCCAACCTGGTACTAAGGTGAGAGGAATTTAGTTTTTTTTATAATCGCCCCTGCATTTTCCCATAGTGAGGTTTTAAAATTTTTAATTTTCATAGGGTGAGGCTGGTATAGGTGGTGCACAGGGTAATGTTGGGCCGAAAGGAGATAAGGTTACCACTTACAAAATAACGTACTTCTTAATTTGAATGGAAAGGTGAAGAACAACTATCTTGTATTGATATTTTGTGTACTTTTATAGGGTGATGATGGAACATCAGGTAGTCCAGGTATTAAAGGACCCAGGGTATGACACAGTTTTGCTACATTTTATATGACGTAGTTCTTCTAAATTTAGTATTACAGTGTTGGAGTTGTGGAATTACACAAAAAAGGCCCTGAAATATGATAAACTATTATTATAGGGTAAACCTGGACCCAAAGGCAATCGTGGTCGGCCGGGTGTTCATGGAGTCAAGGTATGGTCAATTCTCGATGCTAAGTGAATTATTCTGAGTGGAAATTGATAAGTTTTTAAATTGTGTTTATATTTGTAATACAGGGAGCAAAAGGAAATGAAGGTCCTCATGGAGACAACGGTCCAAAGGTATGTTGAAAATAACAAAAAAGGATATTAGACAGTAAATTTGGTAATAAATCCATCGCCTTAAACCCTATTCCTGTTAGGCTATTTAGATGCTCCTTAATGCTGGAGGGGGTAATTCAGCAAAACATTTTAAAGATTTTTTTTGAAAAAAAATATGCGATGGTTTGACTTTGACAATTTTGAAAAATTTAAACCCTTCCTCATGTTTCCAAAAGTACAATTTGCGGAAAATTAAAGCTTGTAACCTGAAAAGAATCAAAACGTAACTATAAACACATAAAAAGTTGCGGGGAAAGCTAAACAGGGGATGGGGGTTGAATTAGCCCTCCTCCAAAGCACGAATAGAATTAATATTGCGTGTTTGTTTATTTACCTAGGGACCACATGGTTACCAAGGCTTGCCTGGTGCTGCAGGATCACCAGGAGAAGACGTGAGGAATAATTAATTTTAGTTACATGCCGGTATCCTCAAAGTACTAATCTTTCTTAATTGCTTATATTAATCATGTTTTAAATGTTTTAGGGACCCCCAGGACCTCATGGACAGCCAGGATTTCCAGGTCCAAGGGGAGATATGGTAAGAATGAAATTATTTCTCCTGGTGTTGTTTTTTATTTTAATATAAAAACAAACATTCTGTACTTATACATTTTAAAAGGTTAACAAATTTTTTTTCTCTTATTAACCTTGCTAGCAATAAATATATACAATAAATAGACGTCATAGATAACAGAAAGACTACACCTTATCAAAGCATACTGGTCTTTTTTTGAGTTCACATTCAGTGATGCTCATAGTGGTTGTTAATTGTTCATATCCTACTTGACTTAGTCCTTTTATATTTTCTAAATTTTAATTCTTATGTGTCTATTCATAGGGTCCAACAGGAAAAACTGGTCCTTCAGGTCCACATGGATTACCTGGACCCAGGGTAGGAATCTGTTGAAACTTTCATTGTAAATAAAAGTTAGCTTATAAATTGGAGATTAAAACATTTATTTTTGGTTCAGGGACCTGCTGGAGATCGAGGTCCTCCCGGACAACGAGGTTTACCTGGAAGACAGGTGATTTGTTTTTATACTATTGTCAGAAGAAAGCAAATTTGCGGATAAGGATATTTTATTTTAATCCGCTCATTTTTATTGTAAGACATCCGACAAGTGTGTACTTTACTCTCGCTTACATCTTGATTTCTGAACACCTAAATTACTTAAAGTTATTTTTCTTCAATGTTTTTTCTTTTTTAGGGTAAACAAGGAGAAATTGGACCTACCGGTGATGTAGGAAAACCTGGGAATGATGTAATGGTTTAAATCCTTTATAATGATTTCATTGCAAATGCAGGTAGATTGATATTTTCTGCTTTTTCTTTTAGGGTGAAAAAGGCGCTCCTGGAAAGTCTGGAAAACTTGGAGAAAAGGTCAGGTGAATTATTTAAATGCTTACCATTTTTATTTCATTACAGATTGTGGGGAAAATCTAGGGGTATTATTATTTGTATATGAAGTAAAAATAACAATTAGTTCTACGACACTCTGCAATCTATCGATTTGATAGATGAAAAACCTTGTAATTCTTTTTTTTTTGTTATATCTTAGGGTGATGAAGGTAGTCCTGGCGAAAAAGGAGCAACAGGAGTCACGGTAAGGATAGTGTTAAAATTGTAGCTTTCAGGTTTTTTAATTTATTAAATCCTCCCTATCAATTTTTAAAGCGCATTTAATTTTTTTTAGGGAACTAAAGGTCCGAAAGGCTCTGAAGGACCTCCTGGTATACCCGGTTCCATGGTAAGTTTGTTTGTCTTCTTGTTGGTATGAAAACTTACTAAGTGTTCTTATTTTTACTAAATGTCATTGATTATTTAGGGCCCTCCTGGTATCCCTGGAAAAATTGGACCTCCAGGACAACCTGGAATCAGAGTATGTTGTGATAATGGCTTAAACATTTATAGTAATTAATACCTTGAAGAATGTGTACTTAATGTAACGTAAATAAAAATTTGTGTTTCAGGGAGCTCCTGGACCTATTGGAATTACAGGTGTACAAGGACCAAAGGGTGAAGTGGTAAGTTCTTCCATATTTTATTCATAAATGTGAATTGTAGGGCCGTCACCTAAAATCTTTTTAATAACATAAAAAGAAAGAGTATTTCTCTGATATCTCCAAAAAAGTTAAATTTTCATCCAAAATATTGGTTCTTTTTAAAATCTCCTAAAAAAAATGTTTATTGTAACATTATTTTTAATCAAATAGTAACTTTTTGTTACTACGTTTTATGTGACAAAAAATGGACCATACTTACTTCAATTCGAATTGAAAACTTCTAGGGCATTAAAATAAGGAGAGGCTTGATCAGTGACTTCATTTCCTCCTAAAATATGGAATGGTTTTTTAGTGTTTTCCTCCTAAATTCAACTCCTAAATTACGAAGTTTTAAATCTGTGACCACCTTGTAATTAGTTAACTCACAAATACTTTTCTTGTGAAACACAGATTTCTTGCTTTTTAAGTAATTCTTGTTTTATATTGATAGGGAGAAGCAGGCGACCGAGGAAGAATTGGTCCCAGAGGACTGAAAGGCGTTACGGTATAATAATAAGGGATTTATTATCGTGAACAGGTGCTATAGAGATGGATTTAATTTCACCTCCGTATATCTAGGGAAAACCTGGTATGGCTGGACTACCTGGCAAGATAGGCAAAGATGGCGAAAAGGTGGGAATCTGTTTTATAAATTTAATGTGAATAGGTTTGTTTGTTTTTGATGTAGTGGAATTGTTTAATCTAGGGTGATATTGGACAAAGAGGGAATCCTGGTAAAGATGGGGTGAGAGGAGAGCAGGTAATAATGGAATTTGTTATGATTTTTTTTATCTGTATATGCGTTTCTTGCATTTATTCATTCAAAGTTTTTCAAGGGGATAAAGAAAAAACGTTGAATTTAATTATAGGGTGAGCAAGGTCCTCCTGGTTCTCAAGGTGAAAGAGGACTCCCTGGGCCAATGGTATGAATTCGTAGTTTTTAAAAGTACTCCTGCTGTTGTCAACTTTTCCTTTTTATTTTCTATCTTTTTTTGCGTATTATAGGGACCAGCTGGAAGTCGAGGGAATATTGGGGAAGCAGGACCAAGAGGAAGTAAGGTATATTCTAACTCTTAATATTTAGGCTTTTATAAATTTAAGTAAAACCATTTGTTTTTGTTGCATTTCATTTTAAAGTGTTGGGCTTAAATCAGGAAAGTTTGTGTCGCAATGGTGAGCAAAAAAAAAAACGCAAAATTTTCTTTGCCATGCGCTTTTCCGACCAAAAACTAACAATATCAGGTTTAAGGTAATTAACGTCCCTGAAATGAGCCTCAGTAATAATGTTCAGTATTTCTTTAGGGACCAGATGGGCCAATGGGTATTCCTGGTGAAGCAGGTCCTCCTGGAATTGTTGTAAGTTGCACACTACCTTTTTTATGTATTGTTTTGTAACGAGAAAAGTGTTGCTTAAATATGACACATAATCTATAGGGTGTTCCTGGAAAAGATGGGCCGCCAGGCGACCGTGGAAACACTGGTTTGCGGGTATGTTATTATTTTCAAAGTTTACTTGTAAGCAATTTTTTGTTCTAAGTTTTTTTATAACTTTATTAAGGGCGAACCTGGTGCACAAGGTGATAGAGGCAAGCAAGGGAAACCTGGACTTAAGGTAGGAAAGAAAAGAAAGGTTTAGATTCCGGGTTGGGTTCTATGTTTTGACTTGTTTGCGACGATTGTTTTATATTCAAAGGGAAATGTTGGTGCATCGGGAAAACCTGGTTTACATGGAAAACGTGGAGAGAAGGTAGATATACTTTAGTTAAGTTGCTTACTATTATCTTGCTTAATTTTCATTTTTTTAAAATACATGGACCATTTTTTTCATAGGGTTCGATAGGTGTACCTGGGGAAAAGGGTATTGTTGGAAAGCCAGGCCTGTCCGTATGTATTAGTTTGTATTTATCTCTTTTTTTCTCAGTATTATTTCTCCAACGCAAAGGAAACAGCATCTTTTTTGCTCTCAGGTTCGTGGAAACCGTCTTAACATTGTACCATCTTGCCATACTGTTATCCTTCACTAAGCTTGTAGTTTACATTCTTTTTTACATATAGTATTTACTTTTAGGGTAACGATGGTCCGAAAGGTAATAAAGGTGAAATAGGAAGACAAGGCTTGAAGGTAATCCAAGATCACTATACGCTTCTTCTGATTGTGTTTTCGCTTTTTATTTGCAATGCGTCGTTATTGTTCTCTCGGTGTTCATATATTTTTCTACTTTTTTAGGGAATAAAAGGTGTTTCAGGACCAAAAGGACCTGTTGGTTTGAGAGGGGAAAAGGTAAGTCCAAATATTTTATTTTCTAAACTGTTTCAATATAAACAAATGTTTGTATCTTGCGGGAATGATTTAGATTATCTGGATTTCAATCCACAGAAAAAATCCAAATGAAATTATGTGAATTTTGTTATTTAAAAAAATTTGTTATGGAGGATTTTTTAACTTATTAATTTTTTTTTTCATTAAAAACACTAGGGTTCAACGGGAAGAGCTGGATCAGATGGATCGACAGGATTGCCAGGTCCTCCTGTAAGTTCAACATTTTTCACTTGATTGTTGAATTGATTGTTGATAAATTTCTTGATTTTATGTTGTTTGCGTCACTTATGCAGCGTTCTTATTCTGTATAGCTGAATTTCCTCTCAACAGCAAAACGGAAGAAAACAAAATTTGATTGGCTTTCTGCTAATTATTCATTCTTTTGTTTTTATAATTTTTTTTGTTCTTATACGCAAAAAAAGTTGAAATGATTTCAGCTTTTAGTTTGGATCGGAACAGATCGGGACGGAAATGTAAATCAAGCAGTCATACTGCAGAAATTACAATTTCCTGCCTCGATCTCTTCCATTTTGTTTTTGAGGGGAAATCCACCTTATCGCTCCAAGCAACTTAAAACCTTAAAATAGGTTCCTTTTTTTTCAATATGAGTTGCAGTACCATAAAAATGATTGTGAATCTGATTGGATTTCTGATGTTTAAACGTATGTTTTTTTAGGGTTTAAACGGCTCACCAGGAAAAAATGGGAGAAAAGGTAGCATTGGTGAACAAGTGAGTTTGTTGCTTTCGTAATGATAATGCTGGTAAAAACAGAAAATGAAAAGAGTTTATTTTTATGACTAAACTCGATTTTGTATTTACTGAATTGATCTTTTATACACTTAATTAATATTTAGGGTTTGCAAGGTCCACCTGGTGAAGTTGGCGAACGGGGACCCACCGGCCCACTTGTAAGTATTGTTGGGTAAAGTTTATGGACATAACTAAATGCTGTTAATGATTTATCTATTCTTAACAGCCGGTTTTATTAGAGATCATTCTCAATATTTTGACGTACAAATGATGTACGTGTACCATTTTTTATAATGATAGAAATTTTTCTTTTAGGGCCCACCTGGACCAAGAGGAATTGAGGGTAAACAAGGCAAAACTGGACCACAGGTAACCCAAAAATTTCTGATAAAAATGTTTGACTTTAACGTGCGTTCATAGCAAAAACTGAAACGAGGTTTAATTTTACGTGCATTAAGTTTAATTTTTAGAAATTGCGAAATCTGAAACAACTTTTTGCTTATTCTATCTTAGTTTTAATGCGAGCCTGGTTTTTACACATTTGTTTTTAATCTATTTTTTTTTTCATTGGAATGACTTTTTTGTAATATATACAGGGCGATCCGGGTGCTCCTGGTATCAATGGTCCAACAGGTGCAATGGGACCACAAGTAAGTGAAATCATTTACAAACTGTCAACTTTGAAAAACATGTTTTGTACATCTTTGTTTTCATGTCAAAATATTTTAAATCGATCCATTCGCGAAAGTTTTTTTCGCGAATTTAAATTTAAATTAATTTTCCCCTGACATTTAAATATGCTGTGAAATATTCTATTATATCTCATTTCTGGTTTGGTTACATTGGCTTTATTTGTGTGTTTCAGGGTAAACGGGGACCAGAAGGAGAAGCTGGCCCAAGAGGTCCAAGAGGCGAAACTGTAAGTACAATTTTTGTTTCAAATTTACTATCTTATTTAAGGTCAGGTTCGTAAAAAATTTGGAAAACAACTTCACAAAAATATTAAATGTGAGGACATTTGTGTATTACATGCATAATTTATTTCTTTTCTTCCCAGGGTCCACCAGGAGACAAGGGTCCAGTTGGCTCACCTGGTAGTCCTGGAATTGTGGTAAGTTATTTTTTCCTTTTAAGAAAGATTATCTAACGAATAGAAAAAGAAAAAATAGCAACCCATTAAGATAAACTTTTCATGCTTTGTTACACATAATAAGTTTGTTTTAAATGCAAATTTTTTTTTTTTATTTTTTATTGATTTTATTGATACTTTGGTAAAGGTTTACTGTCCATGGCATCATTTTGTTAAACTTCCTGAATAATTAAGTATATAATAAGGATTATGTGAATACTTATATATTTCTGTGTCATTTTTGAGATATGTTTTTTGTGCTCTCGTTATTTCCTGCAAACAACCAGTTCGCAAGCTTAATATCTTAAATCTTTTAGGGTGTTCCAGGTAGCGCTGGAATTCAAGGCTTGCCTGGGGAACACGGAGATCAGGTATATTATTTTGTTTTTTTTACAGTTGTAAAATAAAGTCTTAAAAAAATAATAACACTTTCGATCGTCCACAAGACAAGTTTTCACGTGTGTGTTTATTGGTGAACCACAAGTGCTTTAGTATACTGTTTCTTCTTGACTATTATTTTCAGGGTGGTCCTGGGCCAATAGGCGTACCTGGAAAAATGGGCCCAAAAGGCAATCAGGTATATTTTACAATTACAACATAGTTGAGATTTTAAAACTTAAACTTCGGATTAAATTTCCATATTTAAAGCGACGGTTTTTGTATTCTATGTTTGTCGCATTTTCTGACGTTACATGACGTTGTTGCTAGGGCGAACGTGGTATGGACGGCATGATGGGAAGTCGTGGAGAGAAAGGAAAAACCGTATGTATATATTTTAGAATTTACAACAGTCGTCAACATAACGAGAGTTCTTTATTCTTATGGTAATGTTACCTTCAGGGCCCGCGTGGTGATGGTGGCTCAAATGGACGACCGGGACCGATAGGACCCAAGGTAAGATGTTTTTTGTAAATTGCTAAAAACAAATTCAGTGGAAGGAGTCGGGTTATTTAGCAGATTATTTTAAGCGGAGAAACTTCTAACAGTGTCAATATCGTTATGTTCGCGTAGATTTGTATTTCAGAAATCAAGGCTGCTTGATGAATTTTTATCAATTAAAAAATATTCAAAACAATTTTGTTTTCTTTTTATTTCAGGGAGAGCCTGGATTCAAGGTAAGCATTATTAAACGTTACACAATGTTTATTTTGCGTTGTAATTTTTTGTATACCTATGCTTTAAAATATTGCATTAACGGCAGAAATTTTCGCGAGGATAACTATGCGAAATTTAGGGCGTAAAACATTCGCGGGTAAGCAATTATCTGCTATTTTGTGAAAAAAAAATTTTTACGATTTTTATTTTAAAATGTTTTAACACAAACTTTTGCGAGAAAGTTTATGCCAGTGTATTTTTTTTTTGCCCTTAAAGTACATCTTTGGAATCGCAACAAGAACATACATATATAATTAGACGAGTTAGCTATTTACAATGCAGTCTCCATAGTAAAACTCAACAAGCGCATAAGTAAACAGTTCATTCTGTGAAGACTTCTTGTATTGTTTTAGGGTGAAAAAGGAGACAGAGGATATGACGGCAACAAGGTATAGTGACCAGTTTTTTGGTTCGTATAAATTTTTTTTTCAGACCTGTTAGGCAAATGTTGATAACACTTTTGAACTAACTAAACAATATTTATTTTTTGTTTTTAGGGTGTACAAGGCCCGGACGTAAGATTATATACTTCATAATTTCCCTTTTTACCTCCATCGTTCATATTTCTTTGTGATGGTAACGTTTTGAAGTCGACATTTTCGCGAAAATCTAATTTGCGAAGACTAAAAATAATGTTTTTAATTGTTATAAATTTTTGATTTTACCAATTCGTTTATTCCTCTTTCTGTAATGTTTTTATTCTATTTCAGGGACCACCAGGACCGCCGGTAAGTACTATTTTATATTCGTTTATTTTTCTTATTTTTCACTCAATCTATTTAACAAAAGCATAATACGAATCTAGCTGGGGCTAATAACTGTCAACACTTTAGCAATAACTCCTGACAAAACGTTTCTGTTTATAACAATAGCGTTTTTTATTGTATTGGTGCACCCCTGAGACTGTCAAGTAACCAATGGTGTTTTTTTATCTTTTCAGGGAAATCCGGGAAGTGTAAGTATCAGTTACAATGTTTATCCACGTCTTACCGTTTTTATTTGCTTGTTTGTTTGTTTATTATCGTTATTTTTTATCATAAGTATTTTTATTTGTTTTTTATTTCTTTGTTTAGAATCATTTCCTCTCGGGGTTTATAGATAAAAATTTAGGGGTGTATGAAGAGCCTGGTAGTGGCGGCCACGGGCGTAAACGAAGAAGCACAGAAGAGAAAACATTTATTGAACTTGATGAAAAGATGACGAAGGTCGCTAAAACTGTTGGTCAGATAAAAGAACCTGAAGGGAAAAAAGACAATCCGATACGACATTGTAAAGATATGCTGAAGTGCAGCAAAAAATATGTGGATGGTATGCACTATTCATGTTTATGTATGGCACTTAAGTAGAGAGTTGATGAATTTCTTTTTGTCAATTCGTCTTTTAGCGAAATATTTCGCCAAATTTTGATCGAAAAAGTTCACCTGAACAAAGAAGTGATTGAAGGAACTACACAGAAATTATTAGTGAACATTTTATAAAGAGATTATTCTCTGTAATTCGAGTGTGCCGAAGACGTTTGATTCATTACTGCTAACGTAACAATCATTCAATTCGAGTTACTGTTAAAAGATTGTTCTTTATATTTATGTCCGTAATATTTCAGGATACTATTACATCGATCCAAATCAGGGCAATCCATCAGATGCTGTGCTGGCATTTTGTAACTTCACTGCTGGTGGCGAAACATGTGTTTCTGCCGATCCTAGAAATTACTCGGTAAGCAGAATTGCGAGCTATTAACCTGTTACTTTCCTCCCATCTTTCAAGTTGTAGAACTGACGCAAACTATGGGGGTCGTTATAGAAGTTTACCTTTTTTAGTTTCATTTTGTTGATTCCAGATAACATTATGTTTAGATATATACTGAATATCCATATGATGTTACTGAGAAAAAATGGTTTAGTGAAACTAAGGAAGGCTTCAGGGTGAGTTTGTGGATGTTTCACTTTTATGTATTTTTCTCTCATTTTTTTACCAGTACTTTTTCTTTAAAATTCTGTGTAAGTCACTAAACTCAAGTATCAACAGCTCGTTCATTAATCGCTTCATCTGTGTTTAATTTCTTAGTAAAGTTAGTAGTAATAGGTAACGTAAGGACAAGTTTTTGTTTTTACCTTAGGTGACATATACAAAAGTTCACCGCTCACAGTTGACTTTCTTGCGGTTGCTAAGCGATGAAGTACATCAGAATATTACCATCACAACACCGTCATCGGTCGAAGTCACCGACGTGGATTTGCGCAGGTTAAAATTCAAAAATCGACAAGATTATATTTCTAAGGAATTCGTGACGTCGCGCAAGCAGATATGTATGGTAAGTATGCAAATATTTTTGTTGTCCTCTGCGTTTAGTTTTAAAAAACCTTTAAAAATACTTAGAAAAAGTGAAGCAGTTTGAAACCATTTTAAACTCTTCTCTTCCTATTTTAGTTGCCTAATTTAGCGGTGCTCAGAATGCGTAAAACTAACGACCCCAACTCTCCCAGAAACCGGTGAATATTGAATTTAGTGTGTGCGCGAAGGATAACCATGATTTTTACCCTGGGATAAAAGTCGGCACCCCTAGATTGCTGGAAAATGTCTTGAAATTGCATAAAATCCGTTTAAGAAGGGAGTGGAAATAATATTGTTATTTTTTATTCTTGTTTAAAAATCATTTTTACTTAAAAAAATATTGGGGAATAAAAAAGAAAGCTTCCCAGAAACGAGAAATTCAATGTTTATCAGATCATAAAGTTGAAGAAAAATATGTTATTTTCTTTAGAATACAAAGTGTAGTTTATCTATAACGATGTCATCAGATGATGTAGACGTGTTGCCAATAACAGACTTTAAATTACATGGCTACTACACTAGCAGCTATTCTTTCAATACAGTGGATTCATCTCTTCTCTCATTCCACGTTGGACCACTGTGTTTCAAGTAGAGACGTAACCCTCCATAAAAATATTTCAAGTCGAAGGTCTTCTAGTGCTCATGTGAAAACTATTTTTATTTGAAAGCAATAATATAAGTTGTAAATAAGTTTGGATGTGATCGCGTAAATGTCGGAAACACTATGCCATTTGCCGCTTTCTTTTCATTTTAACGTTTACCTGTTTTTGTGTTTGTCTTAAAGCTTATGGCATTTCTGTTCATGCTTATAAAACCGTTTTAGAGCGCATGTGTATAAAATTGCTCCGTAAATTCACCTAAATTATTCTCATTTCTGTTAAAGATATAGATACGAAAATTTTTTATTTAGCCTGGATATAGAAAAAATGTCTTTCAATATCTTTTCTCCAGTTTTTTCTAAAATAAAATGATTTTTTTTACGTTTTAACGACAAAATCCTATTTATATGACTCGTTTTGTTGTTTTCTATGTTAGAAAGAATATTTCAACAAGAATTTGAGTGTTCTTATTGTTGTAAGAAGCATTAGTTAGAAATTAAACGGATACACTGAGCCTCCTCAGTTTCAGCCAAAAAATAAGAACATAGAAAATCAGCCTTAGGCTTAAATTGTTGTTTTTCTACTAAGAACTTACATAAACTTCACTTTTGCCATAAAATATAAACAATCCCGGATCTTTACTCTCTTAAGATACTTTCTTAAGATAACGATTTCCTGTGGTCGTTTCATTTTTCTGCTTCCATTTTTCATTAACACAATTATAGCGCTGTATTCTGAACAAAAAAAACAAACTATTTTCCAAATTAACACATAAACTTGGAAGAGAAAATTTAAGAAGAAAGGCAATGAATAAGAACAATTCTGGATTCTGATTGTGTTCTCCCTATTAAAAACATAACAGAACAAACCCAGCGAAATAAAAGCCTTAAAAAATAAGAACAGCCAGTCTTTATCGCGTGCAACTAAATTAACCAGGACGTTCGTAATGAAAAAACACACCAATAATTTCCGATGTAGAAATTATACAAGATGTGAGCGTGCAAGAAAATCTGCAGTATCATGTGAGAAAAGAGATACTTCAAGTCAAATAATAATAATGTTTGTAGGTGACAGGATGTTTCTTTATCCCACGCATTATTTCAATGTATCGTTAAAAACGATCTTAGGGGTGGGTTGAAAAGGGGTCTTGTGTGCGCCAGCGTGATGTCTGATAAGCACTTGTACTGGCACCAATTAGTAACGGAATTGAAAATATGGACGGAAATTGAAATTGCACTGTCATTACACGTAATTTGAAAAATGTTTCCTTTTCATGCACGAACTGCGTGTTAATTACTTGACGTTTAAAAGGTTATAAAGTTGAGACTAAGTTATCAATACAAGTAAGAGATCAGAGCGTTAGTTTGCATAGACAGAATCACATAAAAAATTACAAAATGGATTGTAATCCGCGAATGTCGTTGCTACGACCACCGGCGGTCTATTTATTTGGTGGCGCATTCGTTATCGTATCCATCATGGCGGCATCACTAAACATTTTGATTTTAGCAATTCTAAGTAAAAGGTGTAAAAAAGTACGATCAAACAAACTTCTGACTTCTCTGGCAATATCAGATGCACTAACTGGTTTACTTGTAGGCCCTATATCCGCCTGGCAAATGTTTCAGCACAAAGCCCTGATTAATTGCAAAGTTGATTTGATCAGAAGGTACTTATTCGTTCTTTTAATTGGTTCGTCTTGTTTCGCGCTGGCGGGAATCGCTTATGATAGATATATATGCTTGACTAAGCTCAACAACTATGATAAGTATATGACAAGGAGAAAAATAACTATAATCATAGCATTCGGTTGGATATGTCCTGGATTGATTCCTATATTGAAACTAGCTGGAAAGTTTCCTTATCTGTGTATTGGTAATGCTGTTCTGGTGTTTTCTTCGTTCTGTTTGGTCATCTGTTACATCTTCATCACAAAAGCGGTCAGGAAGCAAAAGAGAATCATGAAGAAACATGCTTTAGAAATCAGCTTTACTTCTCCACAGAGAAGGTTAGAAACTTCAGTCAAGGAGAGTTGTTGTCAAAGATTGGAAAAAACAGTGACAATCTTGATTATTTGTCATTTGTGCTGTACTGTACCAATTACATCGTGGAGTATTCTTGATCTAGTCAACTCAACTGTCGTCAATTTTATAAACACAGAAACTGTTCAATATATTTACACAGTTGTTATTTTTATATCCCAGACGAACTCGTGTTGCAACCCGATTATATATTTCTTGAAAAACCCAGCAGTTCGGAAAGAACTACGCGATTTATTTAGAAAATAAAAAAAAAACACAGAATGGAATATAGTAAAACGTAATTTTATCCATATTTATACTTTATCAAATATATCTAATATAAAGAAATATGAATTGTATATATTTTATTAGAAATGATACCACCTTAAAATTTTGCTTTATTTTATTTTTAAAGGAAGCAGCACAATGACCCGAATTACACAACGTTGGAAATAAAGTCCGGGATTAGCGATTGATTTTGTTGTTGTTGTTTCATTTCATAGCAAAAAAATTAAAATTATGGTCATGTTGCCGGATTCGCGGCCCTCTTCAAACTTAGTAATTTTTCCTTACATAAACTAGCAAAGGTTTAGTCTCGTTGCATGTTAATCGTTGATGTGGTACAATTCTGTTTTTATAAGAACAATGAAGAAATGAGTAAAAAACTAGAAAAAAATAACTACAATGACAGGACTAAAAATTAACTGATTCTTTCTTTTTTTCTGAAAATAGAAATAAAGGTAATTTTCCCATGCTGTTCAAAATAATACATCAAAAAACAAAAAATGAGTGTCATATCAAGTTGACCTCGATACTAAAGTGAACTTCCTTCCATACTTCATGTTGTAATTGGATTTATTTGTCAAAACTGTGTTTTCTCTCATCCCACTGGAATGTTAAGGCTGAATACTGTAGAAACATCTCCTGTTGTATTAGAACTAGTAATTTAGCCAAAGTTACAAATTCCTAACGCTACAAATTCTAACGTTTTCGGCAGGTGCAGCGTCCAAAATAATTTTTTCTGCTACTCTCCTCTCTAAATAATATTCGTATCTTGTTTTGTTTTTATATCGATGCAAGGTAAATGGTTGTCGAAACTGCGGAAAAATCCGTACAAAGACGTCCTAAAATTCATCGTAAAATGATTAGTTGAATATATCATAAATAAGAAATCCGACATGCAATCATTTTCGTTCCAGAGCTCTTTAAGATAAGAGCTCTGGGGGCGAGAGTGACATACAATAATTTTCCTTGAAATAAAATGCACGATCCATAGAGTATTTTCAGCCCATAAAACTGGTTTCATTTTATCACATAACTATATTACTCAATAATAAGGTTAGGTAAAGTAACAATCTCTATGTTCCTAGAATTATAGTAAAATATACAGTTAAAAAAGCCAACACAAAAGATTACTTTTACTGCTTTTATAGTTTGTAGTGAGTTTGAAAATAAATTCATAAGCGATTTCCTGTTTTAAGCACCCCTTTTATTACCCACCCCCTCCCTAAAGTTTGAAAAATATGCGCCCAGGTAGTTGATAAAGGAAATACAGTATTAAATTCACACACATTACAGATAGGAATCATGAATGCTTTAATTTCACTATTGACAGAAGATATGTTCTAAATATTTGTGAAACTTGTGATCTTTTACCCAGAGCTACGTCCAGATTTAACATTTTTATTCCTATTTCACAGCTTTTAAATCCTAGTCATGTATATGGGAAGTTTTCGTTATCGTGAGTGAAACTCGTTTTTATGAAACCTTACAATGTATTTCAATTTTCGCTCGTTTTATTCATTACATGATACGTGAAGTTCCGGCCAAGAGGTGATTACATTACTTCAAACAAAACTCGTCCCCATGTTTTTTTTTATTGTCCAAACGAACAAAAAAAAATCAAATTCAGCTTTTGTTTGTTCTTTATTTTTTTTCCCTTTAGCTTAGCAAAATGACGGGAAAAGGAGTTAAAAAAAGAACATGTCCTCGCTCTAACCTCGTTCCCAGCGCATGTTGTCTCTTTTTTTTATATTGAAGCGGCAGCGCGTCGGGATTTCAGAAAAAAATACAAGATGCCCTGGGGACGAGGTTGCTCCGGCCCACCTTTTTCATAACAGATGTGGAAATTTGTATGATGGATGGACAAAATTTAATGCAAAGTTCAATATCTTGATGGCACTTATCTGCGTAGGTACGCGTCTAAGCACAATCATTTATTCAAATTCATTTAATATTACAATGTAAACCATTTAAGTGATTTAAACATTTCACAATCAAGGATATCTTGCAATGTATTGTTCGAAGTTTCAAGTTTATGAGTCAGAGGAAAGAGATTAGATAAACGGGAGTATGTGATATCAATGTGCTATTGTAGTACGCATTTTTATTATTATAAAGTCAATGAACTTCCAGAGAGCCTGAAGGAATACAAACTCTTTGTCCAAGTCTTTTTTTGGCTCCTTCAGTTACTGTGGTTTTGCCCGAGGAGCAGGAAATTCTTATTACTAACTTAGACAGTTTAGATCATACAAAACGATGCAATTTACTTCTTATTATTGATTGTTGTACATTAAAAAAAGGGATATTTCTTCATTGGTAAAAGTTATTAGGGGTGAATTAAACTAAAAAAGGGACATAGCAACATAAGGGAGGATTCTTCTTATATATATTTGGGTTTTTTGCAACCATTTTAAAAATATTTTGCTGTAATATTGTAAGGGAAAAAAGGATTACAAACTGGAGAAATGGATACTTCTGTCATTTTGATGAAATTAAGGATTAAGCACAAGCATTGGAAAAGCACTTGCAGGGATAAATCACCCCCTTCCTGGCAGAACATTTATTTTATAGGGAAAATATGTTGCTGCAGAGAATCAGTAGCTTACTCTTTAGCATTTTCACTTACTACAGTGGTTTAATATATCAGTTTTGCAATTACATGTGGGAACGATATTTAGTAAGGCATGTATGTACCTTATTAAGATGAGAAAAGGTTTAGGATCTAGACTTGGTTAGTAATTGCTTTAAGTTGTAAATACCCATCACATCGTGATGTTTGCTAGCCCTGGAAAGCCCTAAAATTACCAGTTAAAAGAGAAAAAAAACTATTTATTTTTATTCCTGAAAGTTTTAGATAAGTATAAACTATAAGAATCAAAATATTATTCAGTTGTTATTGCCATAAGCCTGGAAGTGATAACTATAGGTGTTATTTCTCCCTCAATGCTTATTCCTCACAACATACATGGCACATGCGCATAACTATTTCAGTCTATACCAATTCAGTATGCAGAGCTAACCATAAAGCAATATCAAACCATTGTCTTCACTTTCGACATTTTATTCAATCCAATATACGCAAATACTTCGGCGGCTAAATAATGTTCATCACCTTGTAACTTTAAGCTGATAAAGATTGCGCCAATAAGGTAATTATTCTCTCATCAGCGTTTCAATCGCAAACTGTAGTTGTTCTGCATTCCCTTTGTTCACGTTCTGCATGAAAACGCATTTTAATCGTAAAAATTTGTTCCTCCCAAAATCCCGATAAAATTTCGGATTAAAGTACTTTGTATTGCTAATTATTCGTTCTTTATCCACAACACAATAACCTGCATGGAGTAGGTTGGTACCACTCTACAGGAGAACAGATGCAAATCCACCATGGACCATCATTGTGGTACAATACTGTCTGACCTCAAACGCTATAAGGGAACACTTTTTTGTAATACACATTATGTATAGCTGTTTCACTTTGTTCATTGAATGTTCTGGGGTATAACTTATTTTTTATGTTTGGCATTGGTCATATCATTTTACTTTTTACTATTCTACTTTTTCATCAAATTTCAAATAATAGATTATATGCGAAAATTTTATAAACATAAAGATGACAGACTTGTCACAAAAAAACTACCTAAAGGCATAACAATTAATTTATTACCAAAGTCATTTGGTTTTGTATAAAATTTTCAGGGATTGTTTAGGTAATGGAGTACTGTGGAATGACCTACAAAAATACATAGAAGTAACAGGGAATATAAATAAATTAAAATTTTTGCGTATTCTCCTGGTATTATGTAAAATGGTTAGTGTGTGAGTCCCTACGGAGGACACTTAGCTTTTAATTATGCAAACTTAATTTTACGGTCAGTTAAATCTCTACGGCGTAATTTGCGTTCATTGCTTTTTGTGTTTTACTAACATTTTCTTTCTTTTTTTTTTTTTGCTTTGTGTAGTAAAAGAAATCTGTGAGAATAAGTTTTGTAAGGAGTTTTGTAAGGTTTCTCAAATTTCATGTGCTATAAAAAATACGCTAAAGAACGAAAAGGTTTTAAAGAATCGAGAATTTGCTTATTACGATATACATATTGTTAGTAAGAGTTACTTGCAACCTCGTCCCCAGGGCATCTTTTATCTTTTCCAACACCGGACGGCGATACGGCCCGAAATAAAAAAAGAGACAACATGCGCTGGGAACGAGGTTGAGTCACTTGCTATTTGTTATATTGTATGTCGCTGATAGGCTTGGGCGTAAATTTTTTTTTTAATATGTACTTTGCACGTAGGCTGACAATATATAGTTGGTAACTCGTTTTATTATTTGTTGATCGTGCCAGTTAAAATAATTGTCATTTTGCATAACCAGTTAATATGCTTAGCTTCCGAATTTATCACAATTCCCGTAGCACATGTACCCTCATGAACGAATGTGGTCGATGAGATCGACGTCGATAGATTCGACCACATTCGCGTTTTATTCCATATATGGCTTTCTGCAAGTTTTACCACAAGATTTTCGGAAACCCTTTAGTTATTCTTCCAAGAAATAGCCAGTTTCACCCTGTTTTCTTTGTTCTTGTTCTTTAAATTTCGCATCAGTTCTCTGGAAGATGATTAAACGGTAAAAAACCCGTTTCCTTCTAAATCCACGCAAGTGACGCTTAAGAATCATAGACGGCTGAAGTAGCGTTTGAAGTCGCGCACTCTAGTCAACTATTTGGTTTAGCGTTGAGTGCAAAGTTTCATATTTTGTTTATACGTTTCCTAGCAACAAATAGCAATAGCAACCAATCAAATAATTTTTTAGCTCGTATATGAGAATGCTAAGACTTAAATGTGTTGAGTAATCCCAAATATCTCTTTTACCGTTAAAATTAAATTATCCTAAACATTCTAAAGAGTCCAGTGCGTAAACATAAACAAATATGGCGCGTACTTTAGAGAACTTTTGCTCGTGTGTGCAAGAATTTCAACTAATGATCACGAAAAAGCTACTTTAAATTTATACAAAGTTTGGCATATGTCGATAGGAAATTTGGAATATTGCTTCGCGTTAATGGTAAGATTCAGTACTGATAGAAGATTGAGCTTTCTCACCAAAAGTTAAGAAAAAGGCAGCGCTCCTAGTTTTAGGCGCCAACAGTTGCGGGAGCTCTTAAGCTTCCAAGAAGATACAGAGACGACATACACTGAGTTGAAAAGGAGATTGAAGAGCATTATAAAGGATCAAGGAATCTCTCACTGCACTCATGATCAATGGGTTACTGAAGCTAAAGACTGTGAATTCGAGCCATCCGATTCCTAAATTTCAAACAGCAATTATACAAGATAATAATTTATGATAATAACTTTTTAAGCGAAGAATGAAACTGGCACAAATAATCTATGGAGCTGGCACACCGAGAAGTAAGCTACATGTAGGCAAACACTATGGAATCTCACATTAATCATTCGGCGAAGAATAACCACCATAAAAAACTGACACATTATGCGGATAAGCAAGGTCTGCGGCTTGCAACAAAGAAACCAACCAACAAAACAACAATAATGGTAGAGTTGTGTCGTTATTGCAGAAAAACGGCTCTGCACAAAGAAAGTTGCAAGGCGTGAACACTAACTGTGGCAAGACAATTCATTTTGAGCTACGAATATGGGGCAACAGAAATCAAACTTAATGCAGCGAAGAAGAAGCTGACAGCAAACTATGCAAGCTGTCACTGTAACCGATGTAAACATTAACAACACAGGATCACTATGCAGGTAAATTCAGGACCAAATCTAAATGTAATCCCGTGACATGTTTATAAAAAACACTTGAAACACAATCCTCTTTGACCAAGGCAAACCTGCAAACATACAACTCGGTTACCTTACCAATGAAGGAGACATTTGATGAACAAATTACTGGCAACAACAACAATAAGAATGTTCAGGCTACCTTTTATTTAACAGAGAGCTATGTAAAGTTTAATAGCCAAATAAAAGCTTTGATTTAGATGTATTGGTCATCAATGTAAACCATATAGACAATCAACAAACTTCAACAACAAATTTCTCAATTGGAGTTAGTTGTTTGACCATTTTTTGAAGTCACAAAAGACAATTAGGAGCCTGACAGTATTAGTATTCAATGGCATCAGGAAGCATAAATATCGTCATGTTCACCTTTATATTGACGAACCAGTCTCTCTAGCTGTGCTAGCACAACGTGATATTCAGTTTGCACACCGCAAAAGGCACTTTGGAACTAATTCAGCCGCAGAGGTATTCTATGACGAAATTGCTAACACTTTGGCTAACATTCAACAGGCTGCTAATATCTACGATGAGGACATTGTATTTGGTCGTACTCAACAAAGAAATGTTTAACATTATTCAAAGTACTACAACAACTTGCAGACCGATGCCAAATCAGTAAACATTTATGGTGTGATATTCTCTGCTAATAGTGCCACGCAAGATCCTGACAAGGTGGCTGCCCTAGATGCCATAACATTACATTTAAATTCCTCAGAAGTGAGATCATTCTAGGTATGATAAATTCAGCCGAACGTTTATACCTATGTAACATCACTGCACCTTAAGAGAACTACCAAGAAATCCATGTTTTTAAGTAGATAGACAAGTGCAACACTGCATACAACAAGCTTAAGGAAATCAAGGAAAACTACAAGGCTACAACTTCCTGTTAATACACGAACCTGGTTCAGTTAAAAAATATGATTATCTCTCCTGATATCCACTCTCCCGATATCCACAGCAAAAGTAGGCTCTATTCAAACAAGAAGGAGAATTATACTCAGTCACTAACGCTGTAACGGGAGGTGATCCAGCTATAAACACTGATAAAATTGTGTTAGCAAACCTCGCTTCAATCTCTTGCCATTTTTGTCCGACAAGGATACATTGACAAAAGGCAGAAAGAGCTACAACCCTACAAAGCCATCTTCATAGAAATCCCTGTCGACGATTCCGGTATTATATTGCGAAGAGACAGGATCATTTGTCCAATCACAGCTACAACAGAAAACTGTACAATCAGCACACAAAGACCATCATGCAACAAACTCTTCAGAAGCACTATGTGGTTTTTTAGGAAAATATACCATGGTGAAGTGTGCAACCCTTGTCAAGCTGTAACGGACACAAAGCAAGAAGACCATGAAAAGAGATAAACCTTTGATTAAAATTAACACCAACTTATCTGGAGCAATTGCGGATAGTAATAAGTACCTTCCAGTTGCCTAATATATGTATTCTCACACTAGCAGCCATGGATTGCATTTTTTTTACTTCTTAGAATTTTAAAGTATGTGGAATCTGATAACAGCCCTTCGGTTATGTATGTCATCGCATGGCATAGCACCTTTTTTAAGAAGATTATCAATCATCTAAGGAAGGAAAGGATTCAGCAACCATCCACGATATCCAATCCTGTAACACAGTGATCTACAGCCGGTAACATGTGAACGAGATGCAGATAGAAACAAGATGCAGGAAAAAGTGGAGATGAAAGTATGCAAATTGTGGAGTGCAGCATATAGAAAGAATGGGATAATCTCGATCAAGACATTGTGATGGAACAAGTGAAAAGATCTACACACGAACGAACGAAGCCTCCTGGTTTAAAAAAAGGGGAGTGGTGTAGTGTCGTAGACTGCATAGACAGACTGTACATGTGTGTGTGTGTGTGTGTGTATAAGGCACAGAGTAAAGTGTATATAACCTCTTTGTGTTTAACTATATTCCAAGACAGACAGTTTCTTGTCCTGCTAGTATCTCTTGATACCATTGCTGTTGCATATAGCTAGCAAATAGTATATAAATATAAATAATTTAAAAAACAGAAGGCTTTTTAGCCAACAGCATCTCGAACAAATATATTCGGCTATTGATGTAGTACCTTCCCATGATTTATGTGCATGTGTATTTAGCTAAAGTCGTATTAAGTAAAACACCGATATACTTGTAATTGGCAACTTGAGTATAAATACAAAAATATGCTAGCTAAATGGTTATTTAACCATTTATTTCTCAGTAGCAAAAACCATCGAGTGTGATTTTGCCCTTCTTTGGATTAATGAAAGCCTACTTCCACATGACTGACCTCAGAGTTTTGGTTAAGTTAAATTTCTTTCATTAATTTAAGCTGCTTTGTCAAAAAACTTTCAACAGAGCTGCTTTGTAACATTTTGTGATAAACGCCAGTAAATTCAACTTTCAACCTAAAATATCCTTGAGAAAACATAAGAGCTTTTTCATTTTCACTATCTGTTTCCCCTCGTTTTAGTGCCTTTTTAGTGTGTTTCATGAGTTTTAGCTCCACGCCATACCATATGCTTCTTTCCCCATGTTTTTTTTTTCTTCAGAATTGAAATCAGTCTTGGCCAAACCATTTTTCGTTTATTATCAAAGGTTGAACAGGCGGATTTACAATATTTATTGTTGACGCTGCAGAATTGCTATCTAGCCCCTATTTAATTTGGTTTGTTATTTTCAACAAATTTTTGCTAGAAGTTGGTAAACAATTTTAGTTGGAGAAAATGTGTTAGTTGCTGACACAAAATTTAGCCATGTTTTTCCAAAGTAAACATTTTCTCAATGAAGAAGAGATAATAAAAATCACACTGGCCTGGTACACGGACTGAGAAAGCACGAAATACTTTTGGCGGTAAATAATGATCCAAAGGATTTTCCACAGGCTAACGGTGGGTATAGTATAATAATTGTCTCAACATTACACTTCGAAAACGCATGGTTTGCGTTCAATTTGCAATTATGTCCCTGTTTAAATTAAATTGTTAAAATAGAGATTTTTTTCTCGATATCGTAACTACTTTCCCATGATGTAGTAATCCACCAAATAAAATATTGCATTGCATGATGCCATGTAAAGACAACAGTTATATACTAGCCGGGGGACATGGCGTCGAAATACTGGGTTAAACTACAAGTAACTAACTATGTTACCCGGCGGTGAAGGGTGGGGCGATTAATAGGAACTGTAAATTGTGCCACACAATCAGGTGAAGCGCTTTAGTACAGGCATGCATTGTATTGTAAATCGAGTGAAACAAACACAACATTATGGTGTAATATATTTTTTAAAAATTTTTGTATTTTTTAAAAAAAAATTCTGTATTTTTTTTTTACAACTTTGGCTGAAAAAACAAACACAGTGTACAACCTGTTGTTACCCCGTAATAGCAAAAACAGTTGGCCAATCGTTTTGTATATGTTCCTGGTGCTTTCACCAAAAATGAATGTTACTCCGGGATGTTGCACATCATATACGTGTCATATCCTTTTCCAAAATAAAGATTTATCGCAACTTTGGTTAAATAGAAGCACTGGAAACAGCCTGTCTAACACTGGGATGAGCGCTACAGGTATGCCGTGCCGCACATCCGTATAGGCGTAATAACTTATTTCAAAAAAACTTTATCACAACTTCCAATTTAAATAAAACCACAGGAAACAGACCGTCGTTACCCTGTCCAGCTAAATAAATCACTCTGCGATTTTATTTAGCTGAAAAAGTTTTCATGGCAGTAATAATAGGTGTAGCTATCTAACTGCAAATAGCATAAAAATTAATGATTAAGGGTTTTGTGTAGTCAAACTGCATTTGCCTACTTTCACTTTTTAGCCAGAAGTATCTAAAGAGCTAGAGAGTCACAACCTTAACATAAAATGAATAATAATATACCAAACTTTAAAAAAATATGTAGAATAAATAACTTTAGCAGGATGCTGCCTCAAAATCTTAAAATAAGTTTGTTAAAAATTTTTTACATGGCTAGAAAATGTTCAGTGATTTCTTCACCAATGACAGAAAGTTTGTGGAGAATAGTATTTCTTTCTTCATTCAATTCAATATGGGCTATGCTGTCTGTAACGAAATAATAGCTACTCTGTTTTTCCTGCGACATGGCATTTTAAAGTTCTTGTAACAAAAATGACAATGTCCATTTTTTTCAAAATTAGGCACAAGTGTAGTCTCCAATACCATTTTAGCTACTTGTATACGTTTTTTGTAATTTCACAATTCAGATTTTTGTGTTCAAAGTTGATTTGCACACTTCATTGTATGGAAGGCAAATTCATGAGATATGAACATTATTTTGCCACATACCAATAAGGTATTACCCGATTAATTACACATCAGGTTGAACTAAACAGTTAAAGCTTTTCCCATCCATTTAAACGGATGAAACGCACCTGTTCACACGATCCTGTGGCTGACATATTAAAAAAATAAAAAGGAAGAAAAAAAACACGTAGGTTAAGACGCAAAAGCTCGTCACATATTGTAAAGCGAGTTTTTATAAAACATTGAAAATTCAAGAAAGATCATTGGCATTCTTTTGTTGTTTAAAAAACACCAGTTGTCATTAAAGAAAACTTCGCGATATAAATGAAAATGTTTTTATTTTCCATCGCGAAATATGTCCATGCTGCAATGACAATTGTTAACATAGGTGGACACCAACTTCAAAGGTCTGTATTTTTATTATACTTTTTTTTCTGCATATGTTTTTACATATAAAGGTAAACTATATCACCACCTTTTCTAGCTATGTATAAATCTTAAACAAATCAATTTTAAGATTCCCTACAAACCTATAATTTGGGGGAGCATCATAAAGTCAGCTGGCTATCCTTGTTTACTGGTATTCTTTACTTATTTTGATCCAAGAGCCTTTTATCCTAGCAAGCATGATTTATTTTTTTTGCTACCTCCAGCAATCTGACAGTAGCAAACCGCAACTGGGTTTTGGCTACTGTGGTTACTGCCTCACAGTTGACTGTTAACAAAATTTTTAAAAGACTCTTTCTTATGCCTAATGCAGTAAGGAAGTTACTCCTTTAACTATAATAAAAGCTTTGGCAAAACTTTAAAGTTTATCGATTTAATGAGACAGTCAACAGTCTGGACTGGCCTTTGATACTTAACTTTACTTTCCACCTACATTTAAATTGGTAACGACAGACTGTAGGATGTGATTTTATCTAAGATGACAATAAATTTGCAAATTTTGCGCAAAATAAAATTGCTGAGGGATTCTCTTTGCTGGACTGTGATTTTATTAAACCGAAGTTGCGATAAAGGTTCTTTTAAACGTGTAACACGCCTATAGGGCGCACTGATGTAAGTACTCCACACACAGATGAACTACCTGGTTTACCAAAACTAAGCGCCCATCCCTAAGCGTACGCGGGTCTCTCGCTTGGTCTCTATAATTATAGCCGTATTTTGTCTGTCTTTTTATTTAGTCTTTTCGTTGTTTTCACAAAAACTATTTTTTATTATAAATTTTTTCTTACGCAAAAGTCATGGGTAATTCGCTTTTATTATTGTTCCCTTGATGCAGTTTTTGTTGTTGTAAATTGCGTGCACAAACTTTGCGTTGTATATTTCGTTGAAAAAAATTTTAATCAAACTCGCGCCTTTTAAAAGCAACTAACAAAACGAATTTATGATGACAAGAAAAATAAATTTTAAAATGTAAGTTGATTTTTTGTTTTTTATAATTATTATTATTATTATTGAAACTATTTATACAGGGTAAAAACATTTATAAACATTGCTATCAACACGCGTTGACTTTTTATTTCCACCATTTAATTGAAATTAATAAATCGAATTATAAAAAAAGATTTTTTTTATACTTACTATAAATTTGAAGCTTAATGTGTTTACTTTTTGATGAAATTTTTGGTATTATGTTCTTCAAAGTAGTTTCCACACAACCGCATATTCCGCTAGCACAAAAAGCTTAATAGCATTTTTCTGCCAAGCTTCAACTTGATGGAAATCAATTACCCGCTTGAGATAGTACGACAACCTTGTCCCCAGGGCATCTTATATCTTCTCTGACAACGGGACGGCGATATGAACATGGCCTTAGAGGAGAGTAGTCCAATATGAAACCTGATTGGCGCGTATGTGTTGTGTTTGAGGCTATCGAGACGTGAAGTTCAGTTGAAAATATATAGAGTAGCATTCGCACGTGTTTTTACTGCTTCTAAATACAACAATGGCGACGAGTACCTTTTTACCAGATTTTCCTAATTTTTCTCTTGACGAAAGTATTTTACTGCTTCTAAATACAACAGTATGTGTCACATTAATATTCCGTACCGTTATAAAAGAGACAACAGGCGCTGGGAACCGCCCCCTTTGAATAGGCGCTCCATCTTAGCGGTTTAAAAAATAAACAAGCGCACGGATGCTGAGTCCCCCGATCCCCCCAACTTTCTTCTACTTTTTCACAGCATATGAAGGTTGTAAAATATAAAAAGCACCTTTATCCCTTAAAAACATTTTTCCCAATAACTTCCGTGGTATTGACGTGTTATCGACCAATAGTTCTTGACCCCACCTCCACAGTGACTAGCTGAACAATATGAAAACGTCATTCTCCACAACTTTTCTCCACAACAAAACTTTTGGTCCCTAGTTGCCTACGCTGAAGTCGACGTCAGTTATTTCCATCAGTTTCCAAGTTATTTGGCCTAAAGCCTATAAGTTCTCTGCAATTGCTTCACAAACCAATGCAATAATACTAACGTTAATCTTCAAAATTATATAAAAAATATAGAACAGTTTTATAGGTAATATTTTATAATATTTGTTGATAATACCGTATGTTAAAAGTACACGATCCGATATATTTTCTTCATCAGGGTTTCAACTTCTTCACAACAAATACAACGTGCTAACAAATTTCAAAAAACTAATTTTCGAATATGCGTTGCTGATGTCATCAAAATTTATAAGACCACCTTTTGTTTTCTTTCCAAGTGGATTTTTTAATGCGCTTATTAAATCGTCCACTTTTGTAGAATAATATCATCATACTAGTCGTTACCCGTGTACAAATCCACAGGTTCGCCCGTCCTTTAAATTCACCCGTGGCAACAAAGTGGATAAAACTATATCGCATTTGATATTCGTGTTTCCGTAGCACGATTTTCTAACTCAGCGGGGGGGTCCGCGCGGAGACAGACAGACGACGGCTATTATTATAGATACTAGAAGTGGTTGCACTTTTGTGTCTTACGAAATGGGCCTGAGAATGGGCAATCATCACTAAATGTCTACTGCAAGGAAATGGAGTTTTTTTTACAATATTTAAAACGAAGGATAATAAGTTTATGCTAAAATTGTATTCCCTTCCAATATCAGTTTCTTTCTAAACGTGCGATTGTTCACGGTTCTAGCTGTTGTCATATATGGGATAATTGTCATGTTCTGAATGCAAAATACAAATAAAAATCAATTATACACAATTACAAACATACGCTTATTCACAAACAATGCCAACAGTTTTTATAGGGTTAAGCCCTGAAGTCGTTTAATCTGCAAAATTTTTAGCACATTTGGTGCTATCGGATGTCTAGATATCCGCAGTCACAATTTGTTTTTGGGTGATATACAAACTGTTCGGAAGACAAAGTGTGAGTCATGACTACTCTGAATTCAATTATTTTTAGAACATTGTCAAAATTTTCCTCATTTCCTTCAAAAGACAAAAATATCCAAGAAATCATTTTCTGTAAGTTTTGTGTTCTGTTTTCCTCATTCCTTTCAAAAGACGAATATGACGGAAAAGTCACTTTCTGCAAGTTCTAAGCGTTCTAATTACCTTATTTTCGTACGTAAGCACTTATTCTTCAGAGTTTTGTTTTCTAAATGCAAACAAATAAAAACAGCCAGCAGGAATTTTAAATTCGCCCTAAAATATGTTTGTAGAGTCGCTCCTCAACCTTTTAACCTAATTTTCAATCGTTACTGGGCGGATTGTATGGAAAGATACAGTTCCCTGCTCGAATTCTATTCACGCAACACTTTAGCGCATAAACGATTGCACTAGCGCATGCCGTATTTTTTTTCGGTGACTTTTTTATGAAAACTTCCGCAGTCACATCAGAAATGAAATGGTATAATGTTGTTTCCTTGATATTGTAAAAAGAAAACTTCTGGCTGCAACATGACAATGCATTTAATATTTTATTTTTTTATCTAAGAAATTTTAATGTTGCTACTGCAAAAGAATTCTTATTAAAATACAAATCATTTTAATTTAAAATCTGCCAAAAGCCAACTTTAAAATGCAGTGATCTGATATGGGGCGAGCATTGGGGTGATGAATGTGTATTTGGTTATACCTACCATCACACTGTCAGCCAGATAATGGCAAATGATAAAAAAGATGATCTGAAACACTGCTTTTTGATGACACAAAAGGAGACATCAATGTAATTTTCTACGAAAAAAATTTCTTTTGAAACATAAAAATTGCAAGTCCTAGTGAGATTAATTAACAGGGGATGTGTCCATACAATTTAACGAAGCGATCATATGATTTTATAAAATGCCAATGGTAAGATGATTTAAGAGACACGAAACAAGAAATATAATGCTGTGTTTAAAGTTCCCCCATATAAATTTAAAATTGTGTCATATTTTCAAAAGATAAAAATTAAATATTTGTTTTTACTTGCTTAATATAACACTATGCTTCAACTTGCTAATTGATGTAGATTATGCAAGTCAATTTTAATTTATATTATAGAGAGTTGGACCACTGAATATAAACAGAATATTCTAAGGACACTGCTTTCTTATCATTTTTTAAATCAATCTAATTATACAAAATTGTCGGTTAAAAAAGTTGTGAAAAGTAACCATATTTTGGTTGAATGACTAGGGCCACCATCAAAAATATGTTGTGTTCGCGTTCTAAAGACCCCGCAAAATTGAGTCGGTCGGGCGATCGGGCGTATTTTTGCCGGGAATTTTCAGATCGGAGCAAGCAAATTCGTTTCCACGGCCAAGACAGTATAGCGCCACTCGACATCGTTTGTAGACCATTTTTCCCTGCCCTGTAAACTGTCAGTAGCCACAGGAGTGCCCTAAAGGAATTATTACTTTTTACCGAAATTAATTGTCGCGAGTTTTTGTCAATTTTGCAAAAATTAGTTCTGGCGAAAAAAATTTTCTTTTTTAAAAATATCTCGCGAAATTTTTTCCCAGACTTTTTCCGACTTACCGACTCGAGTTTTTATTACCTAAGGTGAGTCCGTCGGAGGAGGCGAACACAACATATTTTTCATGACGGCCTAATGTTTATTATTCACTAAAATATTTTTCTGACTTTATACTTTGCTGACTAAAATTCATTTCCTATTTTTTCTTTTTTTTTAATGCGTTAAGAACAAAATACCTTTAAAAATAAAAGGATACGAAGAATACAAAAATCTTGAGTGTACATTGAGCTGAAATTGTTTGAAAGCAACATTATTCAATACAAAGCAACAATGGAACAATAAATTTCTCACAACACTCCATTCTTGTATGTTGTATCATTTTCCATTAATAAAATGAAAATGTCGGTTTTTTGCGTTCTTACACCTTCACATGTCGCCATATAGACCACAAAAACACGTAAATAATTGGCACAAGCTTTATCCTATGTTGCGGTAAAACTAATTTACCGAAAGCAACGAATGCAGCATCTATTGTACATTTCTGTGAATTATTTTTCTGATTAAAATGTCTGTTTTAAAATCTTAGTTAAACTTTAAGGTCAGCGTTTATTAAATGTTGCTTTTTCAATTTGTTTTATTAGTCCGTGGTCATTAATTCATTATTTAAATATTTTTTTCTTATTTATCCTGAGCGCTCATTGCTTATTATTTTCAAAGTTGCTTTCATCTTAGTAGAGTTTATTCTTTCATTGAACTTCCAGTTTTGTTTCGTTATACTTAAAGTAGCGAAATTGTAGCCTTGAAGCAGAGGTTCGTGGGCTTAATCCGCGGCCGAGTCATGCTAGACTCTTATTGCGAATCGACCTTTGTTTCCTTAGCGTTCATAATGAGAATAGGATAGATACCAGTTTTAAGCTACTGATGTGGTTGATTGGCATTTGTTGTTCAAATCAAAGCTAGGATCTCCTTCGCAGCACCATTAATAAAACCAGTATTATAAGAACTCTCTACTCTCTCTAATTCGATTTTCCAGTGGGATAAAACTTTTATCGAATTAGAGAGGGAATCTCTAATCCGTATTTTTATTCGCGGCAAATAGAAAGAAATCGAATGACAGTAGAAAGTTGCAAAAAGGGGTTAAAACATTTTTAATATAAACAGTGCAGTTGGATTAGACCATTGGAGAACAGCTTTATTAACAATTTTAGATTTGTTTTTTTAAGATTACAGCAAGGCTTTGTATTTTAACTCTAAACTCACTTCTTTGGGTAATCGTTTTTTTCGGTACAGCAGCTAAATAAATGCGAATGCCTTTGCTTTTACAATATTTTCTTTCAAAATGCAATTTCAAAATATTCGAATGAATGAAAACTCAAAATTCGAAATATCGTTCTGAATTGTGCCTAGGGCCTTTTTTGCACTCAAGAAGTTGAATAAGAGAGAGAATTTTTCCGTGACCTAAAATGGACTTAAATTCTAGATCAAATTAGAGAGTTTATCGAATTAGAAATTATCAAATTATGGAGGTCCATTTATGAGAGTTTGTTAAGAAATTTAGACGGTGACTTTGAATTTGATCGAATTAGAGAGATTTTAGAATTACAAAAGTTCGAATTAGAGAGAAGGACTGTATTCTAAATAAATAATCGTAATAAACTGCGATAAATTGAATAATTTGCAACGAAAAGGCTGAAAATGATTTACTTAGAACTCACTAGTCGCAGTTTCTGCGATTTCCGGATTCTGGAACAATGAACACGACGGCAGGCAAAGGTCTGAGAAAATAAGAAAATAGGACATACTGGTCATTTTGTGAGTACGTGGGTCCAACATGAAAATTCCGTAATAATTCTTTGTGGCTACAATATTTAAACATATCCATTTATTTCAATATTTTTTGCACAGGATTGTAGCCACTTATGTGAAATTACGTTTTAAGTGTTTTAATTGATGCATATCTCCGTCACAACACAACTTTATTTAATCAATTCAATCATTCTGCAAAGTTTGGACACGTGATTTACCCGATTTACTTTCTTTTTTGAATTTCATCAGAAAATCGGAAAACTGGATTTTTGTTGGATAATTGCTTTTCATTTTTTCCTGCGAATTATGTAAAAAGCGGAAAATATTATAAATAGCTTTTTTTTGGTTTTTACAAATTTTTAACAGATTGCTAAAATTCGTTCTAGAAATAAAGCAATTGAATTAAAAACAGATAATGGTATTATGGATTATTTAACTAAAATGACGTCACAGGAAAAATGCTGACACAAGCAAATATTTATTGTCGCCATTTTGTTCTTTTCATAAAGTACTAAAATCCACCAAGTTTAATCCAATTTGGAAAAGCTTATCAACAGTTATTAGGGGAACACCTGTCATAATATGTTGGAAGAAGCCCGGGGTGAATCGAGTTAAGCGTAGGGAAGATTTGGCCAAATATGTTTCCTTTTCTGAATGCAATTTCGTAAAATAGTATTACTGCATGCAAAAAAATGTAATAAACTGAGCATTACTTAGTTCTTTTATGACTCCTGACCTTGCCTCAGTAACCTTAGTTGTAATGAATACAGCAAGAGGGCTGTAAATGAAAAATGATGCACTCATTGGACCAGTGTTTTATGAGAAAAAAAAGAAAACTCTTGGATTAGATAAAAATGTTTGTAAAAGTTGCAGCGAGTAACTTGGCGCTACATAAAGAAAACTGATTGAAAAAAAAAAAACTAAAAAATTGAATTTAAACTTAAGTAAAACATCATCTTTCTATAAATATCATGTATATTGTATATCCAACCAATACATATTACTAAAAATAATAATGAAATGGTAATTAGACACACTGATTTTTTAATTAAAGTAGTTAGATATAAAATTGGATTTCGGAGATCATGCATTGAATTTCGGATATCACGCCAAGAATCTTGCTGTTTTCTTTCTTTCACAAATCCCCACAAAAACGAAGGAAATAAACTTATTTTCTCAACTTTCAAAATCAAGAATAAGGGTTTTTAAATTTTATTTTTTAATAATACAATACAAACTATTTAGTCGAGAAATATGATCAAAACTATGACTGATTCGCGAGTCACAAGTAAATCCTCAGAAAATAATCCTGATTCCTACAAACCTAAACAAAAATAGTTATCAGTTAATAAATACAATATTTATCTATTTTTTCCGGGAAATATTGCCCTTGGTCAGCGTATCGACTTCAGGTTATATTTTTTAATATAGATAGACAAAATTATATCGTATTAGTATAAAGGCTTTTTAGCCAATCAGCGCTGTGGATTTCCCGTAGCTATAATAAACAGGTTGAAAATAGCTATCTCTTTAATAATAGTCGTAATTTGTGTGTCCAAAATGGTTGCGCGCAGCTTTTTCGGAAAATTCGGATAATCCCCGCAGAACCTGATTTTTACAGATGAAGGAATATAAAAAAAAATCTTAGCTAGCTTGACTGAGGAAAGCTAAAGCGTTAATGTCTTGTTTTTTCACTTTTTTGTCTTATTAAAGCTTTTTATTTCTGTTTTTATAGTAAGTGCAGTGTTAGGTAGCTAGCTAGATAACCTTTTATGTGACATAATACAGGCATTTGGATGTGTTTTTATTTAAACTGACAATAAATTTTGCAAACTAATTCTGCAAAATATAATTGCTGAGTTGTGACAATTTTTTTTTTGAAATGGGTATTACAACCCTTATACGCATGTGCGATACCTTTTACTTGTACTGAGCGCTCAGTCCGGTGTGAACAACAGGCTGTTTCCTGTGTTTTTATTTAAACCAAAGTTGTGATAAATAGTTTTGGACAATTACGCCTGAAATAATGTTCAAAATTGTTTAACTGTACCATGCGCTTAGCCTGGTGTCGCGATTAATTTTAAGAATTTCATGGCAACTTGTACCGTAAATAAATGAAACCTGGCCGATTTTTTTTGCTATGACGGGGTAACTACAGTAGGTTGTAAGCTGTGTTTTTATTTCAGCTAAAGGTGTAGTGAAGTTAATTTTGGAAAAATACGTTACACCCGAAGCATTATAATGTGGTGTACACTTTACTCGACATACTGCATATCTGTGCTAAAACGCTCCACTTGAAAGTATGGCACAGCGTTTAACACCCTGTCACATAGTTATTCGTGAATCAACACAGCGTTTAGACGCCAGGTCCCCCGGCTAGTCAGTTAATAATAGTTAGTATAAAAATAATCACTCGATAGCTACACTTTTTTGCATAGAAAGGATACTTGACATACCAATGGAATAAATAAAACTTGTCCCAATGGGATTAACCAAACTAATCTTTTTAACATCATGTCATGGACAAGAAATCCACGGTTCGCGACAACAACAAAGCTCGTGGAATACTGTGATAATTTTTAGATTTAAGTTGGCTTCCAAAATGTATCTGGGTAAATAAATGTTAAATCGCTTAAATGATTATGCAATGTTTGCTGATATCACACGCGTTTGTTATATCAGCAAAGACACTTAACGTTTAAAGACACTAGAGGAAATGAAAAATATATAAAAGATAATAGAACAGTATGTTTTCTCCAGTTGCTCTTTTGCTACCTGCCAACCTAAGCATTTTGTGTAAAAGGAAAAACAATTTTCCAAATATATCCTGTAAATGATCTCAATAAATTAGGTAAATGTGAATTAATCGATTAGTTATATTACTACGATAGAATCATAAAAGAACATCTATTTATTAAGGTGTCACGTAAATTGGATTACTGGTTAAGTTGCTTATAACAACCGGATGTAGTATCCTCGAAACGTCAATGTTACGTTTAAATTGCAGGAGATGTAAGTAACAATCTATATTATAACATCTGACTTCTTATGGTAATAAATAAGTTGTATTTAAGTTGCATGTGGCGTCTAATAGGGTTATCAATAAATTTTTTGGTGAGGGTAACTAAAGTGACGCTGGCAACATTCTCAAGGCGTCAGTTAAATGAAGAAGGTACCAAGGTTATGCAACGGCCGACGTTAGACTATATGATGCATGAAACACTTAAATGATAATTAGGAAGGTTCATTTATATAACTCTTCAACTACAGGATTTATTCTGAGGCGACATAAAGGGAGGCGACTTAATGGAGTGTAACACTACCCCCAGCATTGACTCAAAGTTTTTTTAAATAACTTAGTTTTCTGTTTTACTTCTCGATCTATTTTGTATTCTTATTTTGTCACTATCGATTAAACACGGAAAACAGTCCAAGGATATGCAATCGATACTAAGCTATCTGTCAATGGGTCGAAAAAAATTTCCAGGCCGTAAAATTAGGGCCAAAATTTAGTCACTTTATGCCGTCTTCTTTTACAAATCCCCTGAATTTATAAAAGTGATAAAATATCAACAAAAAATTTATACAAATGCTCCTTCTCATAGAATAATCTAAGTCCTCATTTTTAAGGTAATCGGGTTTATAATTTACTAAAAACAAAGAAATTCTCTTTTAAATTTTTTTAAAAGACGATTTCTGTAGATCCCGTAAAATGAAAAAGAGAGTTAAGTCGGGAACAAGTAAGATAGGGCTTCCAGGAAGCCAAACAATTGGGTGACAGTTATCAGAGCCAAAGTATTTTGCATGATAAAGCAATTAAACCTATTTGGTCCGAAGGGAGGGGAATATGACCGGAGGGAGGGAGGATTGCCCCTCATCCATAAATTTTGATTGATCTTTCCAAATTGAATGAAACGTTATCAAAAGCTTGATATTTGTCAAATTATTACCACCTGCTTAAGATTCAATTCCGTATGTTCTGAAACGAATTCTAACATTTTTGGTTAACCTTGGAAAATTATCCAAAAATCCAGTTTTTCTCGATTATTGAGTAATATTCAGAAAACTTGGGAAATCAGATTAATCACGTGTCGAAAATTTACAGGATGAAGCCCCTCGATGAAATAAAGTTATATTTAAATTAAAGTTTTGACCCTATTCGGCCTGGTATAATAACTTTTGACAGGCTTGTCAAAATCGAATCAGGCTTGGTACGGTTAAAGTACGTTATGAAAGAAAAAAAATACAGCAATAAAAAGAAATATTTTCAGGGGAAGCTATTTTGTTGACAGGGGGTATTATCTGAAAAATAATGTCCTTTTTCTGTTAGTATTTTAAACTAAAATCTTCACTTCATATAAAAAAATCGTAGTAATTGTTTATTGATAATCTAGACTTATTTAGAGTGGATTTTTAAAAAGTCTATTTTGCAGACCAGTATATGTGAGATTTACAAATCGGACTTTTTATATCGTATAGATAATGATCACTATTAAATTCTTCCAAAAAAAAACCATTTCCTTCTTTCAAAGAGCCATGGTCATTAGTATTAGCATATTACCAATACATTGCTCTCGTGTCTCTAATTACAATTAGAATCCGCAGATTTTTACTGAACACAACCTTTTTTCCAATCATTAAATCCGAAAATTGGTACTGCTATCTCTATTAATTACACTATTTAAAAAAAATTACAACTTCAAGCAAATAATTCTGACCAAAACAATACATGTTAGAAAGCACATTAGAAAAACGCTAAATTCCAAGAAAATGATTACCTACTCTTATAAACACCATGTCCACCATAGCAACAAAAGCCAAAGAAATTAAAAGCGTAAACACCCTAACAAAATTTGAGTAACTTTTATCATGCCACATTCTGCTGCGAAAAAATTGATTTAGAAATTTCATTTGGATATAAACAATATGTACAGCCTATAAAAACTTTTGTGCAGAGCCACATCAATTTTTTTGCTTGATGTAAAATTCGGTGTCGCTTTTCTTTGTAGTTGCTATTATTTGTAATTTTTCGAACTTGGTGGATGTTTCGTATCATGTGCTCTTCATCTGCTCTGCGGAAAAACGAAGCGTCACTTGCAGACCCGATCTAAAGAACGCATATGTAGTCCATTGCTGAACAATTAAAGATGCACTTGAGTTATGTGAAAAACAAGATAAATACACGTCTGAACTCGTATCTTACTAGATAGAATTACATTTCCTCAATGTTAGTAATAATGTATTATTTTATCATTAATATTCATAATTACTGTTAGTCAATTATGAGTTACGTGACATGTATTTCATTGAACGTTTTTCTTCTTTACCTTAGTTGAATGAAGTCACATTTATTTAAAATTGATCAATGATCTGCCATAATTGATCACAATGATAGCAACTGCCATACAAGATGTGAATGTTAAAATCCTTAATTGCATTATCCAAGAAAAAAACAAAAAAAAACATGTAATATATGCAAACCAATATTGATTTGTGTGCATAATTTAACTAGAATCAAAATGTGACAATGATTTACATTTAGAGCTTAAACCACAAATGCCAATCAACCACATCAATCACATAACTAGACAACTGGTATCAAATCCTATTATGGTGCTAAACGCTAAAAAAATGATCGAGTCGCAACTCAGTCTGTAGCATGACTGCAAAAACGCTATAAATCGCTGCTTCAAAACAAATTATTGCAAGTAACATGAAAATGATGTAACAACAATAAGGCCAAATGAACTTTGGAAGAAAATAATAAATGGGGGAGAATGGAGGGCGGGGGGAGAAGGGGGAGTAAAGAGATGAAGCTACAATCTCAAATTGTGAATTAATGACAGTGGATTAAAGAAATAAATTATAAAAGCAACTTATAACGCTTGCTTGTTTAAATAAGGTTTCAAGAAAAAACAACGTTAATCAAGAAAAAATGAAGGCGATTTTACTATAGATGCTGCATTCGATGCTTTCAGTAAATTAGTTTTACCGCAAGATAGGATAAAGCTTGTGCCAATTTTTTACGTGTTTATGTGGTCTATATGGCGACATGTGAAGGTGTAAGAACACAAAAAATTGACATTTTCATTTTATAAATGGAAAATGATACAAGGTATAAGAATAAAGCGTTGTGAGAAATTCATTGTTCCATTGTTGCTTTGTATTGAATAATGAGACTTGTGTAAGCTATTATGCTTCCCTTAACGTCAATTCTTCCCTTCTGAAGTCAGTTGTTTCTTTCTCGGAGATTAAATTTAAAGAAATAAAAAAAATAAAATTATTTAATCAGTTTTTTCGACCCGTCCAAATTACTCAATTTTATCCAATCAAATGAATCCACCCACCTCGAGTTTTTGGTTGCCTGTTTTTATTGCATTTAAGCTTAAAGGTATAAGAAGGAATGAAATGAAAAATTGTGATCGACGGAGGAATATTTTAATCTCACCCTAAAAAAATATTCTCGGACACAACTAACATTTTCAGTTTAAATCAAGTAAGGCGTAACCACGTGAGTATAATTATGACACTGCAATGAAGCGTAATTATGACACTGCAATGGAGTACGAAGGCTTGGTATTATAATAATAGCAATTAACAAGGAAACATTTTGATGTATCGAATGAGCTTAATGAATTAATTAACATATTAAAAATTGCCAGTCGCCTAAAAAAACGTTGAGTATAATATTTTACATTTTTACCGGATCGAAAAAATGATTTTTTTAAAGCAAACCTTGTTTAAAAGATAAAATATATGGATAACAAGTAATCATAAATGCATAGGAAATTATACCAAATTTCCTTCTCACCTTAGAATTTTTACTCGATGTAAACTCAAGATTTTTGTATCCTTCTCGTACCCCTCGTTGAGGTATTTTGTTCAACGCATTGAAAAAGCAAAATACTTTACAAATCCTAGTCAGCAAAAAATTTTCATTTGGTAAAGCATTAGTCATTGAGCAAAATTTTCAACACTTTTTACCGGTGCTGCATAAGTAGATTGATTTATAAAATGAAAATAAAACACCTATATTCTTGTTATACTACTACAATTTTAATTCTCTAAAACATAAATTTAAATTGACTCACATAATTTACATCAATATGTGAGTTAAAAGCGGAGTAATATAATGACTGAATAAAAAGGAGATGATATTAAATTATGACGTTTGAAAAACGTGATACAGTTTAAGAAGATTATTACCTCTGTTTTGTATTACGTAGAAATAAACGACTGCATCCTAAAGTGAACTTTGAGCTCATCAGTACATTTTCTTGTTTCGTGTCTCTTGCATCATTTTATTTAATACTCAGTTCATTGGCATTTTCTAGAATCATATGACTGCATCATTAAATTGTATGGACGTATTCCTATTAATTATTTTTACTAGGACAAAAAGTTTCATAATTGTACGCAGAGTGGCTAAATCTGCATTTTATCAATGTGTCCCTTACTATCAACGAAAAGCAATTTTCAAAATGATATTTTTGATAATTTTTTGTTAATTCACGGGAATGATTTCCTTTTTCTTAATAGTGTGATGGTAGCCACTTTCAAATGTATTGGAGAATTTTCATCTCCATCCAGCCTTAACTATACATACATAATAGAAAGTCAGGCATTTCACTAATTACCAACTTACGGAAAATTATGCTTTAGACAGCCAGAAATATTATGTGTTAGCAATAAAGGGTACCCCAGTTGACGCAAATTCGAAGCGTATTGTACTGAACGGCATTGTCTCTAAATTTCCGGCAGTAAAAGGCATGCCAAAGAAATTCTATAAGATCAACGCAATAAGCAATTTATAAACATGGCAATAGTATAAATAGTCCATGTAAATGCATAATTTTCAGTACACTTTAGATGCATGCTCCGACATATACCTCCGGTAAATATGGAACTACTTCTTGTAACAGCGGCACTAAGTTTTTTCATCTGGTATGCATTTGATCGATACAAGTGGTATATCATCAGCAAAAATCCAGAAATTGCATCAGTTGATACTGTTGTTTCCAAACTGAGAAAACAAAAAGAAAGCGGTGACCAAGTAATATATCCAACAAAAGTCATTGCTCCAAGATGTTCATTTCCACAATATCTCAAGTATCTACATTTGGCTTGCCTTCCCTACCTATGGAGTGTACCAATCAAATATCTGAAGCAACTTTTACTTCGAACAAAGAAATCTAAATTGCCAGATTACGAAAAACAAATACAACTAGCTAAAATGGTATTGGAGACTACACTTGTGCTTGGATTTGACTGCGAAACAAATGGGCATTACCATTTTTGTTACACGAACTTTAGAATGCCATGTCGCGGTAAAACAAGAGAGTATTATTTTGTGGAAGAATGTCGTGCTTATATCGAATTAAATGAAGAAGGAGATACTATCCTCTACAAGCTTACTGTGAATAATGAAGAAATCACTGAATTAAATCAAATGTTTTCATTCCTTAACACTGTATGGTGTGTTTATACGCACACGTTAACTCATGTAATGGCAGGTAGTGTTGTAGAAATGAATTTAAACGATGTTAAAAGGCGAAGTGATTTGAGCGACACATTTAAACAGAGCATAGACGATATGCATGCAACAGTTTCAGGAATGAACGAGTCTGCCAATCACTATCCTGCAGATATCTGGGGAATTCCACGTAAGAACTTGCAAGAAATTCTTGGTTACAATTCAACGCAACAAATTCAAAACCACTATAAAATAACACAATGTATGAAGGTGAGTAATTTCGTAAGATTTACAGTAAAAGCAAGAACGATATATAACAAACACCTGGCTTCGACTGGTTTGTCTGTGTCCATCTTATCATGCAATACAATATTTCATTCAGTGGATCATTACAACATGGGGAAATATTTTCTTCATGATTGCGAAGAAAAATCATTTCTTGGAATCGATTCAAGAATGATTACATCCCTTTTGGGAGACCTTAATTACGATCTTGGAAGATGGCAAGCCATGCGTTTCAATAAGTGCAATATTTGGAAAAATATATATCAGGAATTATCTAGCGTCGATAAAGAGCTGGCGGACAAAACACACATGTTTATAAGTGTTTAAAAACTATACGAACATTTTATGATAATTTCTTTCTATTTTGTATCGTTAATATATATTTTTAATCAAAGTGGTGCAAAAAATACATTTCTAAACTGAGATCCGTGGTTCTATTTCTTCTTAGAACCTCGTGGTGTTAATTTTGTTTGCTTTTTCTAAAATAAACGTTACAGTTTTAACATTTTTAATAAATATCTGTAAAAGAAAATTGAGTTGTAACCTTGGTGAACACAAATCGCCGGAAGTAATTAATTATAATATTTTTTTCCCGTCTGCATTTATCTGTCGGGAATGTCTTAGCTCTAAAATGCTATTTTCACATTTTAGTACATATGTACGTATGTTTTGTTGAAGAATTTTAATTCTTATACAAAAAGAAAAACTATCAAGTAAAGTAGGAAAAAGTAATATTTAAATTCGGTATACTGAAAAGAAATTTTATTAATTCATCAAAGGCCAGAAGCATATTGCGAGTCATTGTTCACATTGCCTATAGCTCCTCTTTGATCTTGCCAGTAAGCAAAACACGTCCTAAATATGTTTATGTGTTTAGCAATTTCAGATGTAGTGATAAATTACCTGACCACCAAACTGACGAAGTAAGACTTAAAAAGTATTAAAAATGGTTTCTAACGTGCGTAAGTATTTTCATATTTTGAATATAAAAATGTTTTAAAGAGGGAAAATCATATGTACGACAAAAGCTGTGTCATTTTCTTAGACGCTGAATATTATAGAAACAAAACACACAGAAAGATGTTTACAAATAAGGAAAACTATATCTACGACAAAAACAAAACGCACAGAAGAATGATATTTGTAAAAATAAAGTAACTGTAATAATCGTAACTCTATCGTAAATAATCGTAACTCTATCGTAAATAATCGTAACTCTATCGTAAATAATCGTAACTCAATCGTGAATAATCGTAACTCAATCGTGAACACGTTTGAAAGTTATTAAGCTTTATATGTACAATGTGATCCACAGAGTTCAAATTTCAATGCCTACATTCAACAGCAGTTTATTAGTTAGCTATTTTACTATTGTCCGACACCAAGGAATCTCTATTGACTTATCTACAAGATGCACAGGACTGGTTTACTACCAGTAAATGTCCTATAAGTTAACGTTCAAGTCAATAAGAATGCTCTTTCCAAATTGAACACATTGTAAAATTAGTTCTCGTCAGGTTTCGAATTAAAATGATTTGCACTTTATAAAACATCTACTTGCAATAGAAACATTAGAATTGTTTAGAAAAGAAATAAAGAATTAAAAACTAAAATATTAAATGCACTGTCACGTGCAGCTATAAACTGAACTGTATGTTTTCATACAAACCGCTATGTAAAGATTGGAATTTGGATTAATATATATTGATATATATATATATATATTAATATATATATTGGATATATTTTAGTCGATAATTGCCTATTTGTTATTGCTCTGATATTTTGCTCAGGGTATATTTAAAATTCTTGCTGGTTGTCTTTATTCGTTTGCAAATAGGAAAAAAACTTCTTAAGAATAAGTACTTTTGTACGAAAGTTAGAACACTTGGAATTTGTGGAAAGTGACTTTTTCCGTGATATCTGTCATTTGAAAAGATTGAGGAAAACTTTGGCACTGTTTAAAAAAAGTAATCAGATTCTATTGTCATGACTTGCAATTTGTAGTTTGTAAATCGCCTAGAAACAGATCGTAACAGCGGATATCTAGACATCCGATAGCATCAACTGTGCTAAAAATAATGCAGATTAAAGGTGCATATGTGCACGATTTGAGGGTGTAACCCTATAGAAACTGTTGGTATTGTTAGTGAATATGCGTATATTTCACATTTTCTGTCATTCCTGCATGCAAAAGGATGACAAATATTCCGTATTTATGTGGAATTACTTTGCGCATCACTAACATACTACCTGGCGGCGATTATTCCGTATATAGCGACACGCGAAATCGTGAGCAACCATGCATGTCGAATTGTAATTACTTTTTACAAAACATAAAGTTTCTCTGCTTTATTTTTATTTTTCTTCGAGTTCATACTGCAATCCTTAAACTTGCAAACCTAATCTGGCGTCATTGCATGACATACGTCAGCTATGAGACTCAGTTCGAGTCCCCACTCCGGCACAATTTAAATGTAGTGTTGTCAGCCCATTTAGTGCTGTCTACTGACCGATAATCGGCTTGTGTGGCAGGCAAGCAAGTTCTGTACGTATCTCTAGCGACAAGGTACAGTCGGTGGGGAGAAAGAGCCAACCGTTAGGATGGAATCCTTAAGGACGTCAAAACTTCCCGTTACTTACTTACTTGGTCCCGTTATTAATTTTTTAAATTATTTTGTTGTGTGATCCCGCTGATGTTTATACCACGCAGTAAGTAAGTAGCAAAAGTTGCAATATTACCAGAGAAAGACTGGGATAATGGCGAAAGACAGCTGAGACAGAAAATTGACCTACTATGTCACTTAAGATATAAAAATTACCTTTTAAAGTAGGGAACTAGAAAAAGGATACTTTTATTGAACTCACTTGCTAATAATAAACCTTGTAGGTAACTTCATGTATTCTAATTAGAAATCCTTTGCCGGAAGTTATAAATTTAGGATAGATAAAGTCGCCTGTAAATAGTAATTGAAAATCTGCAAAGTGCTTTAAAATATGGACTAATTAACAATAAAAATTGGTTTATAACATTGCCATTAAAAAATAAAAATAGACAGGGAAATAAATCCAGCACTTGGAGTTAAAAATAAGAAATATAATGAGAAATATAAATTGCGATGCAAAAATTTTAACTTACTTAACTTTACTTTGTAGCACACCCCAATAGAGGATTCGCCCATTTTGTATCGACAAGTCTTCTCCACTTTTTTAGATCCTTTGCGTATTTTTCTACGGTACCAGGGGGAAGTTGAATGTGTCTTCCTTCACCAGGTCAATCCATCGTTTCGCTGGTCTTTCTCGTCTTTGCGTATCTATGAAATTCTCAATGAAGGCTTTCTTTACTATAATGTTAGGAGGCAATCTACAGACACGACTGAACCATTTAAGACTTCTTTTGCGAATTATCTTTGTGATATTGCTTGTCGTACCCAACATATATTTAAAGGGGATACGAAACGATTTAACAAGCTCAATTCACGCAATTTTCAAAAAATGGCGTGTAATAGACTGACCACTCAAAAGGTCAATGTGGAAGAAATGTGTAAAATATTTAATTTTTTATGATGAATTTGCTACTTTTTTATTTTTATTTTCTAGAAAAACAAAAATTTTCCTTCAGCATTCTTTTTGGAGGTAAAATAAGCTACGGTCTGTGAAATATATAAAATATCAGTAAATCGAAAGTTTGTTTTGACGAGGGTACAAAGACAACAAAAGGAGCTGTATTTCTTAAAAAATGCTATGTTAATAGCTTTAAGAAGATAATTAATACCTCTATAAATAGATTTTAAAGTCATTGTTGTTGCGTCGACTGGCTTTATCTACAATAAACTTATGTTTTTACGCAAAATTTCGAAGGATATAACTAACTAGCTAGTTCAAAACATTTAAAGTTTATTTTATTACAAAGTTTGAGTTAAAAGCAAGATAAGTACTTATATCGAATAAATCATGGATATTCAAATATGTAGAAATGTTTTCTCTCATTTTCAGTTATATTTGATATTTAGAGTGATTTAAGTTGTTGTTTTTGTCCTCAGTGATTATAATCTTTTCCACCGCCATTAGCTTGGCGTTCGTGTAAGTCACTAAAGTCGAAAACCAACAGCCGTTCCGTAGCCCCTTTAATAGCGTTGATTGATATTCGATCTTGTAGCTTGAACTTGTAGCTACAATACTTCTAAAACGGACAAGTCCTGTTTCGTTAATGCCCACGTTTCTGAGCCTTAAATTGCGACGGAAGGAATCAAAACATAGTAAAGACGTATTAAGTTTCGGCCGACATCTTTTCTTGACCAAACATTTTTTTATGATTTCCAAAAGGAGTTATTGCAAGTTTTTCTTTTAACATCCAGAGATGTACTAGGAATCATTGATCCAAGGAAAACGAAGTTATCAACTTTGTCGATCGACCGAAAATGACACAACATGAGTTCATCCAGATCATCAGAAATAACTTTGTATTTTGCTGAATTTATTTTCAATCCAAATTTGCTACAAACGTTTTGAAGCTGATCTGGATATTTTAAATCAAAGTTTAAATTGTTGTCTAGAACGAGAAACAGATTGAAAAGAGTCGGTGACAGGAGGCAAGCTTGTCTCACACCCACAGCTACATGGAACCATTCTGTGATGTAATCATCAATTACAACAGTACAGGTGGATTTGTTGTACGTGTTTTCGATGATCTTCACAATCTTTTTCTTGATGCTAATTACCCTCATCATATTTCACTGTGACTTTCTCCATATTGTGTCAAAACTTTTAAAATCTACGAAATTAAATTGCATCCACTGTGCCACGCCCCAGTCCAAAAACAAATTGAGAGTTGCTTGTAAATATTTTATTTTTCTCTCTGATTGTATTCAGCATGATTTTGCTGACTACCTTGCCAGGTGTTGAGAGCATTGCTATCGGGAGGAAACAGCTTTCTCCACATAGGAAGATTTACAATGAAGTCATCTGAATCAGAGGGAGCACCTAGAATGTAGTCGATTGCTTCATCGCCATGTAGAAATTCGGTATTAAGATGAGCTTCAAAGTGCTTTTTCCACATTTGCAAAACCTCATATTTTCTCCTCCAATAGTCTCCTTTTCTCGGATTCAACTGAAGCTTTAGCTTTTCGATTAGCTTTTTGTATTTCTCCTGTAGAGATCTGTCTCAAGGAGCAGTTATCATCTTCATTCTTAGTTCACGTCTGTCTTAACACAGTTGTGACGTTTCTTTGGACATCTTTTCCACAGCTTTACGACATCGAAACCCAATAGTGAATTCAGTAACTTTATTTGTGACATGTACAAAGTCATCATATAGATCATCAAGTTTCTTATCAGAGTTCATGAGCGGTTCAAAGGCTCCTTCTAAGTTGACTTCGAAATCCTCGCAGTTTCTGAATTCGACTGTTTCGAAACATCATATCTTTTGAGAATTCTGGCATGAAACCTTTCCTTCTTTTTAGTTTCCAGGTAGTATTTTGCCATCAGAAAAGAGTGATCAGAGAAGATATCTGCAGATTTGTAACTCTACAGTTTTACACCAGCCCTCTTTGGCTGTTGGGAACAATAATAATAAAGTCAATCTGGTTTTGTGTTTTTCCATCCGGGGATGTCCAGATGTTAAACCTATTATCTATGTGCTTATACATAGTGCTCATAACGCTTAAGTTTTTAATAGCGCAGAACTGTGGAAGCCTCTCTCTGCCATCTTTCATTACACTAGTGCTGAACCTGCTCACTACATTAGATCATCTTGTACAACCATCATTTTCAACTTTACCATTAAAATTAACCAAGATGATTAAATTACATTGTCATTGATTTCTTGTTGCAACTGGTCATAGAATTCGTTCTTTTCGATATCGCTGTATGAGGAGTCTGGGGAATATGTTTCGAACGCAAACGAGGTTGTTCGTTACGAGTTTGTAGCTGAATTAACATCTTCGGTTGGTTGGTAAGGTGATAGCCTTGATCTGCTGAGAAGTTTCCTTGGTCATAAAAGAAGCAACACCTTGACTGTGAATACCGTCTGGTCGCGGAAAATGAGTGATGACATATCCATTGAGTTCAAATGCCTCATCCACTTTGTCAGTCCCATGAGTTTTGGATACCTAGCATATTTGTTTTGAAGCGATCCATTTTACTTTCAGGAGGTTTTTCAGTTTGAAGTTAGTACTATCATTGAGTGTTCTGACATTTCATGTGGCAATGTTTGTCGTTAAACGACCTTCCGGCAGATTTCTATCGCACCCTGGTACACCGGGACTGAGGGCCGTTTTTGTACTTGTCTAAACATTATAAGTGTAAAATGAGCAGAACTATGGGTCAACTGGCTGAAGGTAAAATCCAGGTGTTTTTCCTGAGACACCATCTTACCAGTTGTTAAATCTTTTTACTGATGCCAAAAATCACCATCTCCAGGTAAATCCCAGGAAATATATCGTCTCATACTCGGTCCCCGAATAGACAGCTTAGCCGAACGCACGTGCACCAATTGCAGGTGGTCTAACAGGAATAAGGTGACAGAGCCCGGCAATCACACCCAAAAATTAAGGTGTTTACACTGAATTTAAAGACACCGTTTTATTACTTGAAAAAACTGCTTAGTTGTGAAATACAGGTTTTTGCTTGAATAAAGACAGACTTTGGCTAACTTTTTTTCCTTTACAATTTTGTTTGAAAATGCTATTAACAGATTTATTTTGGCCAATAAAACGATAAAAGGAAGAATGAACAGCAATTTGTAAAATAGTATCCCGTGAAGAAGTCACAGGAAGCGTTAAAAATTATCCTGCGTGACAGACAGGCAATGGGTAGTATTGATATACCAATCTTCCGTAAAGATTTAAAAGAAGCTCACCAGTTTAAACATATTTCCCAAATGGCTATTTTGTGGATCCATTCCTGCCTTTTAGCGTGAAGCAATTAAATTTCCTTGGATTACTGAGATTATAGGTGCACTTAGGAGGACGTTTTTCATTTAATAATCCCCTGCTTTCTAAAAATTCGGAGAAAAAGCAGCAAGCAAAAGAAACCAAAAAAAGCAAAACCGCTGAAGTTATTAGACATTTGAAACATGTTTCGTTGTAAAGATCCAAAAAGGCTAAGAGGAGAAGAAAAAAGTCCATGATTAATTTTCTTTAAATACATACGTTTAAAACATCATTGCTTTTGTTTATTTCTAAGTTTATTCCAACCTCATTCCCAGTGCCAGTTGTCTCTTTTTTGTATCGGGAGGGAGAGCCAAGTGAGGGCGAGCCAAGAACTAACTTTTAAAACCAGCAATTTTTTTTAAAAATTTTAGTGGATAAACTTTCGCAAATCGACAATTTAAAAAGTTTGTACTGAATAAACTTTCGCGAATGGCCTTTTCCAAAGTTTCACGAGACAAAGTTCCGCGAAAAAGGCCAAAAAACTTGAAATTCGCAAAAGTTTCTCCGCAAAAAGTAGTCAAGACAGTCACCCAACACTTACCAATTTAGGAAAAAAGTTCTCGTGAAAGTTCCAATAGTGAACCGCAACATCGTTTTAAATAAAAACAAACCACAGTCTGCAATTATCATCTCATAGTTAATATGGTAGCAACCCATTTTGTCTTTCCGTAAAACTTATTATTCCGTAAAACTCACAAAATTATTAGCTAGTTAAAGGCCAGTAGATTATGTTTTCATGGTGTATACTCATAGCCAAAAACTTAAAATTGGTTTAAGATTTGTACATGGCTATGCAACGTGATGATACATCATCCTAATAGGTGAAAAACACACAAAAAAATATTCTTATAATTACATCGTATTAAGAAGAGAAAACACACCACCAGTTCCAACACCATAATGTCGCAAATCCACTGAACCGCTAAGAGAAATACAACCTTTCAGGTGTAATGTATTCTTTGACAAATAATTTTTCCAAGACATTGGTTAAAATGAAGAAAAAACGGCTTATAACTGTTTGGTATCTGTCACAGGAGATCACTCTGCCAAAAGTTTTTATATTTTGTAGAATAGTTTTTCGTTAAAAAAATTAATCATTATTCTTGGATGAGCCATTAGTAGAGATACATCATAGACCATGCGGCACATCTGCGTGAAGTGCTTACATACGTCTGTGCACCCTATTACGCTTAATACCGTTTTTAAAGATTTTTTATCGCAACTTCAGTTTAAATAAAAAACACAGGAAACAACACGTTGTTACCCTATCCAGCTGAAACAGTCGAAACAAGTTTTCGTAAAATTTCCTATTTATTGTTAGTTCAGATAAAATCACATCCACCAGCCTGTCGTTACCAATTTAGATAGAAAAACAACGCTAAGTATGAAAAGCTGATCGAGACTGATGCCTTATCAATAAACTTTAAGCCCTTGCCAAAGTACAAGGTATAGCTACGTAACCTCAGTTAACATAAGAAAGAGTATTTGGAAATTGTATTTGGTTGCATCAAAATTCCGTACTTTCTGTTTTTTTTTTTACTTCACTTATCCAATACGCATTTAGTTTAACCTAACAGCATGTTGTGATCATATCAAAATCCTTGATAGGTAAAAAAAAATACCCAAAGCATATTTTCCATCACTGAAAGATTACTAAATGTCATCCACTCTTTTGTGATGTGTCTGTTTGCAAAGCCAAATTTCTTCTCGTAAAAGACAGAATATTCGGTGAAAAAGCGAAAAACTCTGTTGTGCAAATGTTTTTAAGACTCTTTTAGAATACAGATGAATGGAAATAGGTACGTTAACTTCTTTCACACGAAATTAAATACTCTTTCTTCCGAACATTTCTAAAACGAAACGTAAATACCGGCTATTCAGTCCATATTAAGAAGAGATTCCTATTTTGTTGATATGCATGTATTTTCGTGTTACGAATCAACATAAACATTTATCAACTTTAAAAACTAAACGTTTAGATCTATAGCGTATTTTTCTGCAGGTGAGATATAAGATATATGTTGGTGGATGTTCTTTAATTGAAACCAAAATAAATTTTACACTTCTCTTTATTAAACGTAGAAGTCTGTCTTGAAGTTTCTTGTATACAACTCAAAAATCAATAATTTGGTCTTAATAAATCAGCTATAAAAAAAATCAAACGCTGCGCTGCTAATTTCCTATGAACCGCAAAAAAACTGAAGCATTCATGATTTCTTTGTGCAAGTTGCGTTCCCCTTTGAAGCCATCTTCTTGTGGTATATTTACGAAAGTATTGCTAATACTGAAGTACGCGTTGTGTTATCAACAATGTACCGTCGTTATACAGTCGAAGAGAATCAAGAGCCAAATGTTGGGATGAGTTTACCTCGAATATGTTAAATTTTCAGTTACTTTACTTTACTTCCTTAAATTATCGCTTTAGTCAGATATAGTAATGTAGCTGCTTTAAATAAATATGCAGAAATTATGAGAGGGGTGTATTCTATCGCAAAAATATCTGGGATCACAAAGTGTAAAAAGGTGGCTTTACAAAAGTGCGACAAATTGGGGTACACATTGCGATGGAATTACAAATTTTGACAAAATTGGATCACAAAGTGCGATGGGGTTACAAAGTGATATACTACAATTATATAATAGCCAGCAAAAAAATTAAATTGAGTTTGAAGACATTTCAAGAGACCAGAGTTTAGTTAGGTGTCAGTGTTTTTAAAGATAAAAACAAGACTTAAAACAAAAAGATAAAAACAAGATTTAAAACAAAATGATATATTTGCTTGAGCACTGGACGTTGATTAAGTGCTTTTAACAGAAAAATGCATGTCAAATATTCATTAGAAATCAATTCTTCTTAGATGAATTATAGTTTTTGCTTCTTTCAGCACTCCATACGTAAGAAGCAAACTTTCGGCCAATCAGATATATAAAGAAGAAAACAAAATGGCAGAATATACAAAAAATAATAAATTCGCTACTCGACTGATGATTCATAAAAGGGTAAGCATAATATCCGTTCATTTTTGCGCAATGGTTAATCCAAGATAAATAGCCGGAACCGAGGGTAACAATGTAGATTAAGATTCTCCAAATGGGAGGGTGTTGGTAATTAACGCAAATCGTTAAAATAAACGCAATTATAATCGGAAGAGTGTGCAAAAACTGGTTGAACCATCCGAAAAGTGGTGAAATTTTTTCCATCGCTTCTGAATGCATCCCATCGTAGTCAACATAGAGTATACCCCAGTATAAAATACACACGAAAACCGACAATGTAAACGCCCAAAAGGACATCAGCTCGTCACGAACCAATAAAATCACCGAACGTGATTCTTCTTTAGAGCTTTTCGATTCCAGCCAATTTGTTGTCAGTTGTATGAGATCTGCGAAGCATGCAACTCCGGAACTTATCCATACCAAGTATGCTGTTATATGTGTTAAATATTTCGTTCGTCCACCGTAGGTTTTGTTTTCTGAAAAAGGATAGCAGCATCTATCGTGATAAATACCAAAACAATACCAAATGAAAAGAGATGAGTGTAAGATACAGGATGTTTTAGTGACAGAAGGAGCACATTTCCCAGGTTTAGCAAACATTCTCTAAGTTGTTGATTCTCTGGACTAAAACGAACAATAATAAAGGTCGGCTAAAAAACTGTGAAACAACTATATTACTAAACTTATCACTTTAAAACATATTTTATTTGACTGGGTTTTCTGCTATAGCGCAAAAAGCTCACGTGGCCATTCTTTGATGGAATTAAAGATTTTGTCCAAGTGAGCACGCGCTAACAAAAAACTCACGGGCATTTTGTGCTATACTGGAAAATACAGCTAAATAGAGACGGGCCTTTAAAAGGGGCTACAACACCGACTGTTAATTTTAAACTTTAGTGACTTGCACGAAAGTCGAAATAATTGGCGGGAGAAAGGTTTATAAACACCAATGTCAAAAACAACATCTTGAATTTACTGAAAGATCATATGAGACATGCAAAAATACTGAAAACGATAGAAAAAAGTCTTCACATATATTTGATATCCTCAATTCATCACATATAAGCATTCACCTTGCTTTCTGATAAAAGAATACCACCAGATATTAACCAAACACAGCCCTTTTCGTTGTCTTTATTTCCTCCTCAAAACAGAACTTCAATTTTTCTGTTATGTGAAATAATCTGCAGAGCAAAATTTATTTTATCGCCAAAGACAAAATAATGAAATATAATGCTTTTACAACAAAAATAACAGAGCTATGCAAAAAAAATGTTATCATTATTGATGTTTTTTTATTCCAATAATACTGTAAGACCGGGCTCATAATGCCATATCTATGAATTATCAAAGAGACAGCTTACTGTAAAAACATTCTATGAAAAGCATTTAAAAAGATAGAAAAAGGGATTTAAAATAAAGATGCCTTTATTATCAAATATGGAGTCCCATCAAATGCAATTTCGACTTGCATCAAAAATGAAGAAACGTAAAGCTTTGGCAGAAAAATCGAAAAAATTAAAGAGAGCAATTCGAAGAGTGGTACGAACTTGGGTCTAGCGTCCCTTGATAAAAAAAGAAACAATAAAAGCTATTTCCAGCGCAAAACATTCGAAATATTTGTTAGGTAACAAACTGTTACACACATGGTTAGCATCCTCAAGGTTTCCCCTATAAGTAGAGCTATAGTCTTCCTCATGATTCGCCTACCTGTGGGAAATGTTTTATATCGTGGGTAACGCGTATTGTTTATTAAAAAAACTTGCAGAGAAAATGTTGTATTGCTCAGAAAAAACAGCTGAGTCATTTTTTGCTTTGCCCTTATGTTATGCATATTATCTTTAAGGCTGGTAAGTAAGTAAGTAAAATTCATTTCAGGGTATATTACAATGGCTCTTCAACCCGTTAATTGTTGTGAAACTGTTCTATTGTTGCAAAGGTAGAAAACATCGCATCTCTACAATATTTGTAGTGCAACATCTCTTGTTTTGTTTTTATTGTGCAAAATCTGTTTCCAAAAAATGGTGTACCGGTGACTGTTGTGCAATTATTACGCAACTCTTGTGTAAGAAAATTTAGGTTAATGGAAACTAAACTAAACCGAAATAGGCGAAATCCACTGTAGAAAAAGATTTATCATGCTTTCGCGTAAGAAAAACCTGGTTTTAACTTATGATGCTACTAAATGATAGAAACTGTATGTATTTCTTTATGCAAGCTAAAATATTTAATTGTTTAAAAACATTATTATTTCTTCTATTATCAACCTTTGTAAAGAATTGGGTTGATGTGTTTTAAGGGTTATTTATAGTGGAATTGTTAATTATTTTGCTTAAATATCAGAAGCCTTGTTTTAAAAATGCTGTGTAAGAACTATGTTTAGTACTAGTGTGAGTAGTACCTTAGTACCTGTGTCTCCTTTCAACTTGTGCAGAGGAGCTTAATTTTACTGCATGAACACACGTGCCATGTTTGCGAACTGTGAGTTTTATTTCAGTGAACGCTTATATTTAAGACCAGGGAGAGCTAACGGAGACTACCCTTTTTTTTTTTGGTGTTAGCAGCTCACTTTTACAAAAACATCTAATTTAAGAAGAAAAGAATGTTATTTTATATTTCTGTTTAGTTATTTTAATTTTAATTATAAGAAGATATAAAAAGAAAAATATAGCCACGTTAGCTGTGAAAATAAGTTCTGTCCTCTCATAAATGTTATTTTTGTTTTTATAATACGCATAAACTAGGGGTTCACACTAGAATAAAGCATGCTTAGTATAAAAAAGCAAAAATTAAGAGTGCCTCGAAGCACTCTTTATTTTTGATTTATTTAAAGCATGTTTAAAGAAAGTAAACATAATTTGAAAGACATTTTAATAAAGCAAAAATTCGTTCACATTATTAAACACGCTTTAAATCATGCTTTAAATTTATAGCATGCTTTTAAAATTCTAGTGTGAACCCCTCCCCTTGAGTTGTTTCAAAGTGGGAGGTTAAGATTTAGCTAACCATGTATATTCAAAATATATCTTCAAAAAGTTTAACTGAGCTTACAGAATACGCACATCGTGATGGAACAATTTTCGAATAACCGCTTCCTATATTTACACTTAAAAAACAATAAGGACAAGGACACTAAATTACATAAAATACTAAAAACTCTTTTTTGGTGACAACAAAAAAGTTTAAAACTTACGATTTCTCTTTCGCCTTCTCTCAAATACTACAACGCGGACTTTGAACTGTATTTAATATTTATGTTTTTAATTTAAGCCTGGTTTCCATTACATTAAGTTAGTGTGTCTTGAAAACACGTAATAACTTTCGAGATTACTGCTTATTGTGCATAAGAAGTTAATAATAACAATTGAAGTATTTTCCGATATTGATTCTGAAAGTTGAAGGAAAATGAAACATTTTGACTTAATAGTTTGGTCAACTCGTGCTTTCATGTAATTATTCTTATGCCATTCTTTGCGATGAATGTGTATCTTTAATGATTCAGCCTTAATAGATCACACATGTGGTCATGCGATCGGCACGTGCAGATAGATTCTAAACAAACAAAATGCATGAGCATTTGTTTAAAATATTTTGTGTATAATTCATGTATTTGTTATTTGTTGTTGCGGATAGCGGAAATTGTCAAGCCACCAGGCCGGTTGTTTCGAACCATTAACCGGAGTCCCGAAATCAAAAACGGGCTTCTTTGTTTCGCATTTTAACTAGATAAAACCTCATATAATGTAAATTCGATAAACCAATGTTGATTTAAGATCTGTTTTAGGTCAGGCTGACCTAATACTTTATAGAGCACAAACCCTGTCAAGGTATGGTATGTTCTTTCGTTAGAGTTTGATCGTGACACTAAACTTCACAACACACGAACCCTGTCAAGGTTGTTTCTTAGAATAAGTATAGTGTGTTCTTTCGCCAGGGTTTGATCGTGAGAATAGACACTAAATTATGTCAAGGTTGTTTCTTGGAATAAGTATATAGTGTGTTCTTTCGCTAGGGTTTGATCGTGAGACTATTGATAGGAGTATTGATAGGAGATATTGATCGTAAGTATTGATAGGAGTCTTACGTTTTGGGGCGTAAGATTCTTTCTGCTTTTAACTTGCCTTGCGAAAGTTTAAAGGGGGGCTTCCACTCAACGATCGATACGACCGCATTCGTGGAAACCCGACTTAAGTGAACAGGGTGCTGCCGACATGATAATGTGATGGTAATTACAAATCGTGTGGACAATGAAATTTTTGCATCAATTTCTTCAACTAGGATAGTAAAACCTAGAAAGCATTAACTGAGCTTCTAATTTGAATTTTCGTCTCCTTGGTTAGAATACATATTTTGAAATAGCATGTATTCTTACTTCTCATCACTGGATTCATTGCCATTTTACCATTCTGATTGGTTGGTTACAAAAATAATGATGGGATTTATAAGCACAGAACCCCGTGTAATTTTTGCTTTACTAATTCGAATTTTGGAAATGGACGTTAGACGAAACGAATATATGTGCACCACGAAAAAATACCAAAATTAATTTTTATGAGAAAATATTCCACAAAGTAAAAAAGTGCCTGGTGACTGTATATTTGCTATGACTGGAAAAGGGCTGAAGTTGCGGGACAATTTTTTAAAACGTTATACATTTAAAACGCTTTATCAAGCTGTAAGCGGTTTGCGGAATTTACTTCACACGATAGCTATATACTAAAAGCCCCATATGGATGTGTAACAGGATTTACCTGCACTTAAGCGTCCAACCTGACGTTCATTATCACCCAGCTAATATTTCATTTAAGTATTCTTCAAAAAATGGACAAAGATAAATGCGAAATTAGATCATTTAAAATTAGAATTTTAGATTTCAGCAAAATGCCACGTGACATACATCATCACTTTTTGTAACTTGCAACCCAACACAAGCGAAGTTATGATGGTAGGGAGATACCCCCAGGGTTTGTTGCCTATGTCAAAACCGCTATCGCTTGCTTGCAGGCAAAAAACCCTGGGGACGAGGTTGGGCAATACCCCTTTCTGTGGGACTCCACTCGTCCTATTATGCCTCTTCCTAAATAGACTTAAAAATCGTGAAGAAATATAAAAATGCTTTGTTGGCTAACCAACATTAAATTGCCATAAATACACATTCACAAGTTACGTTTTACGAGTTTCGTTCCTCTTCCACTACTAACAGTCCCCATATCATTGAATTAAGGATGATGCTAATTATAAAGCAAACGTATTTAATTTTTCATATTTTATTTATTTTATTATTTATAGTGGAGTTACAATAATGTAGCATCTAAGCGATCTGAGCTGATAAAAATCGACTAGTAACATAAAATACACATACAGAAAAACAAGATGTAGATATAAAATAAAAATGAATATTTTGGATTAGATATAGCCCAACCGAGACGACACGGACAAGAAAAATGTTCACCTTCTTTTAGACGATAAATGAAAGTATTGAGAGTGGTACAATTCTTCATACAATTGAGGACCTCTGTAAGAAACTCTTTCAAGACCATCGTTTATCGTCTTAGGCTGTTTACAATGGAACGCTTGAGGTCTACGAAAAGAATATGGTATGGATCTGATAGCAAATAAATTTAGGATTCATATTATTAAAATAAATATATTTTGCACATGAATATTTTTTTCACCTCTTAAATTGCACAGTTCTTCATAAGAAAAGTCTTTATCACATTGTATTATAAACCTCATTGCTCTTTCATGAGTATGAGATATTCTATTATGACACTCCGAAGACAGAACCTCCAAATGAGAGGACAATAGTTGAACTGGGGTTTGACAAATGGATTTACCAAGCTTTGTAGTTTCCATTTGTTCAAGCAAGAACCCAACCTGACTAAAGCATTCAGCTTTCTACTGGCATTTCTACAAAGCTTGTGTATGTGCTCAATTTGTTATCAACGTCAATTCCTAGTACTTTGACTGATGTGACGCTCTTTAGAACAATGGAACCTAAATCGATAGAAGGAGAAAGATTGTTGTGAAATCGTGGTATCGTAAAATAACACTTTTCTATGTTTAGATAGAGGAAATTTTCTTGAAACCACGCTGTTACAACCTTCATTTCTTCAACCTATTTACGTTCTACACAGACGTATGTTGACAACTGAAATCAAAACAGCAAAGTAAACATGCTTAGCTTTCTGAACTTTCTCCAAACTAATTTCGTTTTTATGTAATGTTGCGCTACCATGGCTAATTGTAAAACAAGTATTGAAATTCTTATGTGCGGTCTTAAACATAGTAGAACAATACTGCATGGAAAGTTTACAAACAGAAAATAAAATAAAAAAGAGCTTTATACTACAAAAAATAAGTTGAAGAAGACTGAAATAAGGAATTCCTTTTTTGCATAACTGAGCTGCAATAACGCGAATATGATCAACAGCATGTGAAAGTGGGAGCAGCTACCAAAAAGATTGACGACCTTAAACATCCTTATCTTAATATCAGCTGGCAGACGAGAAGCTTTGTGTAACCACTCATCTTCATATTTATTGCTATACAACTAACTTGAACCTCCAAGGGTGGAAAGTTAACAAATGTTCGAGTTATATGAAGTGCCTGTTAAGTCAAATTTGGCCTAAAATGAGATTAAAGTTCGAGTTAAAGCGATTTTTTGCAAGGGGTTGGGTAACAGTTACCGAAAAAGATGCAATCTTGACCATGAAAAAGGCATGCAAGTTCCTTGTTAATTGAATTTTCCTTGACAGATCTGATATTTATCTAGTCTTTTCTGAATATAAAGTGCAAAAAATGGTCGAGTAAACGAATGTGTTTGACTTATCCGAGGTTCGAGTTAACTAGAATTATTTTTCTTGGGGAAACCGTCACTTACTTTCAAGTAAATTAACTGAGACAAGGTTAAAATTTAACCTCGTCTCAGTTAATTTAGCTACCTCCAAATTATAGGTACAATGCCATAGCTTTAGTGAATTCAATAACACTGTTAATGTCAATGTTCGGAATACGTAATGTTTAAACTGAACATTACCTGGGATTTTATAGCCTGACATTTTTAAATATTGTATTGCATTATTCTGCACTACGGTCATTATCCATGATATCCAACTTCATACATAATACCCATAATACATAATACATAATTTCCAATTCATTCATACCCTACGAAACTTGTATGTATAACTGTTTTTGTAGGTCACCCTACAGTACTCCATTACTCAAACCTAAATGAAGTTCTCGAGATGTTATGGGCAGGAACACTAGAAAAACATGTTTTTGAACTCTCTACTGTATCACACCTGATAAATTTAGTTGTAATTTCCTAGATGCAAGAAGTCAATGCTAACTTTGGTCACAAACTAATAGTTATCTCTTTTCAGGTATGTAAAAACGGGATTAGAAGACACAGATCTACTTCCTTCTCGAAAGGCTATTTGCAAGAGAAAAAAATATACACGGTAGCGTTAATATACAGAATATAAGCACGTGACCAAATATAACCAATCACAATACTATATACAAAAAATAGAAACATGCGCAATGCGCAATACGAAATCCTAACTTCTGCGGGGTAGTTTCATTGCGACAAGTTTATCGTTTTTACGTTTATTGAATTTCACAGATTCACAATTTAAGAATTGTAACAGCAAAGCTATTGGAATTTCATCTTTTTTTTTCGATATTATATCAGTTTAACATGGTGTAAAAATAATCAATATGGTTTCTCAAAAAACGTTTTTTGGGGCCACTATTTTTAAAACATACAAAGGCACAAACCACAAGAAGAGCTCATTTTTAGCATTTCAAGGTTTACCTTGGGATACACATGGCACGATACGAAACATCATCCAACTATCCCTCTGTTCAATTAGCTTTGCTGTTTAGGGCTTTCTGCTTCTGTGAATGAAGAAAAGCAACCTAAGGATGCTATTTTTATGATGGTTTTTGCAAACTCAGTAAGAATTCGCTAAATATTTCCGATACGATATAAATCAATATTAAAAAGCCGAAGTGCAACCACACAGAAATGACAATGTTGTATACACATCTCAGTTGAAGTATGATTATACCGAATGTAATCACTTAACCTTTCTATTTGTTTGTAAGCTGGAGATCATGCGTTTTAATTCCCAGTGTTAAGAAGGGATACATCGTTTTAAATCACTTGGTATAAGCCACACCAGATCTTACGTGGTGTTTAAATAGGCTCAGGTAGACTTGGACTTCAAAGTGTATGATCTGGGGAAACCTCTATAACATTTTCCAATGTTTTTGAAAGACGACTTAATGACAAGAACGGAAGATAAACTTCAGAAAAAAGCAAAAACAGTTATGGCAACTTTAAAGCAGCAAGTAAGAAAGTTGGTTCATTGAAAAGATTGTTAACATTATATTCCACACTTCCGCGACGTTGCTACGTTGCTGTAACAGGGCATCACAAACATCCCAATACTTCACTTCACACAAGCACACAAACAACACAGATATGTCACACTAACAAAGAATATTAATAACACACGAATATAAGAAATATGTTATATCCAAGAGAAAGAAGGTAAGAAACGTGGCATACAATAAACAAAGGTGAAGCGACTACATATAAAGCATATTGCAAAAAACGCAAGGAAAGTGAACAAAGTTTTCCTTCGTAGAGTTTGTGGCCTACTAACCCGACTCTATAGTTTGAGACCGGACAGTATTATATTACAATGTTTTCCTCATAATGGGTTAAACAGACACCGCCGTTGTGCCGTGAAATTATTAATAAAACAGGGGTTCGATTAATTATAAAATAACTTTGACAATAAAGACTCAGAGTTAAAAGTGATGAAATAGCTATAATACAAATTGTTCTAATTTGTTTCTAATGGTTAAATGATCACAGAATTGAAAGACGATTTGACATTCATGCTTGACAAAGATAGAGGCTTGAATCAAACCTAATATTACTACGCCTTCCTTATTTAACACTCTTCAAGACAGCTTCTTAGTAATCTGTCCAATTTATGAGCTGAGTACACAATATTCTCCTTAAAAACAATTTTAAAGCAATCTATGACTTTAATTTTGTGAGTTAAAATAAATTCTAATTTTTCTTTCTTTTAACATTCAAATTTAGTGATACCTTTTTTCGGGTCGCATGTCTTTTTATTTTTATTTACATTATATGTTTAATTTCCAGTTAGAACATATAATGTAAATTCAGTTAGCAAAATATTTTGCGACTTACACTAGCTACATTTGCTGCATAATTATTGCACGATAATACAAAAAAACACTTTATTAAAAATCAAGCTTGATATTCGACCGACTTTTTAAAATTGCTTAGTTTGTAAAAAACACTTTACCTCAGACTGTGATTCCACAGTAAAAGAGTTTAGTTCAGTTCACTTGTAGTGCTAATCTGATGTAAAACGCTGAGTATCCTAGCTTCGGCTTTATTTTATCTCACTGTTAGTGCAACATAGAGTCTGCCCAATTTCATTTATTTTTGTCTAGCGACCAAGTATATTCTTTGCCCATTTTACCAAGATTGAAAAGTAAAAACACTATTTATTTTCAAATTTACAGCCATTTTAAGAGCCCAAACCAGCCACTTACATCATGGAGGTATACCTACATACTAACATCCAGTAGCTTATTTATCCCAGAAGCCAACTGGTAGCCTTGTGGTAGAGCTTTCGCTTCTAGTGCGGGAGGTCTTTGGTTCAACCCCCCGTCTTGCCGGAGACTATAAAAGTGTGAACCTGACCTTTGCTTAGCGCTTAGCATGAGCATAGGATAATATCTTAGGCGGTTGTCTAGTTGAGCGATTGCTGTGCTTGCACGACTTTTGTACCTTAAATGGGAGCTTTAAATGCGTTAGGACCCCTTCGCAGGACCCCCTTGGAAAGTAGTACAAATAGGAACTGAAGAGGCTATCCTGGGTAAGCAATTTCAAATAAATAAATAAATAAATAAATAAATAAATAAATAAATAAATAAATAAATAAATAAATAAATAAATAAATAAATAAATAAATAAATAAATAAATAAATAAATAAATAAATAAATAAATAAATAAATAAATAAATAAATAAATAAATAAATAAATAAATAAATAAATAAATAAATAAATAAATAAATAAATAAATAAATAAATAAATAAATAAATAAATAAACAAAAGCTTCCAGTACGATTATCTGTTTGCTGATATGCACCTATATATGCAGGAAAAACACGTCTGTACGCTACTCCTATAAATTTTCAACAAACATGCACCTGCGATGATGGAAATAATGAAATTTAGAAAAATACCTGTGAAATGGCAAACGCCATGTGTTCTTAGACGTGCATGAAGTAACAATAAAAAATTGACGCGCGTTGTAGAGAAGTGTTTAGTGAATGGTGCATGTCGCGATAATAAGTAAATTTGACCAAAATTGGTTTCAGGATAACAACTCATGCCTTCGGGTCTGCAGGCTGCTGCCAGCTAATATGGCTTATTCTAATAAACTTAGAATATTATTTTTATTTTCTGGTGCTGACTAAAATTCTTTAAATTCACTTAACATATATAATTTAATTTACTTTTACACTTCCTTAACCAAATAAAGAATTTTCAAAATACGCAACTAGCATTTTCCAGTTGGTTTGATTATAATGTTAATTAAAGCTATTTGTCCTACTACGGGAATCGCAGATGGGGAGGGAGGAAACCCTCCTACTGTATCCCAACTGGTAGGAGTGTCCTGTTATGCAATGGATATGAATAATAGTGAGGTCAAGATGCAAGCCGATACCATTTCTAAGTATATAAAATATCGTCAATTTGCTCCAGCTTTGTGACAAGGTATCTTTCAAGATAAAATTAAAATCAAGAACCAAGATAACTGTTTAAATCACAATTCTCGTTTAACAGAAGAAGTATACTTTTGAATTGAAAAAATATGTATATTGTTTGTTTTTAAATTTCCTTTGATAAAGCACTTCCACGACTACTCAATCTTGCATAATTATCATCCATAGTTTTCACGTAGGGAGAATTACTTATCAAATTACTATTTGTTACAACAATCGGATACATAAAGGGAAAAGATTTTGTCAATGAAATATACAATTAGTTCTCGTTACTGCGGTTGGTTGGACATTGTGAAATAGACATAACATTTACATGAATGCTATTGTTGTATCGAGTCGGCGTTGTAAAGAATTCTGCCACTAATTACAAAGACATTATAATTGTACATATATAGAAACATGTGCTTTGTGCTTCAATGTTGTTCACTTTTTGAACACTTAAGTTTAGCCAGCGACGTGTTTGGAAATCCTTTTTTCATCATCTGTTATTTAGACAATGAGCCAAATTAAAGTAAAAATATTTATTTAGGTAATGTAACGGTAGTGTTAGTTGCCTAGCTAGCTGTACATATGCTACTCTAAGGTCCTAAAAAACGCCCCCGCTTTTTTTTTTGGGAAAATATTTCGGAAACTACAAAACAGGTCTTTAGTGACTAATTATAGTTGAGCTTCCCACAGGCACATTTCGTGAAAATTAAAAGACGTTTTTTTATACAAAATTAGTCTAAAGAGACGTTAGACAGGCTGAGAAAATAGAGGTAAAAAACGAAATAAAAAGGTTGCTTTTCATGAAATAGATTTAAAAAACATCTAAATAAGTGAACATTATTAATCACTCATATTGAAAGAAAAATCCTATGGCAACGTGCTATTTCATTTTAGGGAGAAAAGGCAAATGTCGTTTATATAGCTGTACCAAAGCTCTCGAAACCTCGCAAAGGCCTTGTAAATCAAACATTTTTTGAAAATATTGCAAAATCAATTAAAAAAATTTAGGCTCAGGTTTCTTCTGGAAAAAGAAAAAGAAAACCATGTGATCTGATAAGATTACAATCCAGGATGCAAATTCTCTATTAGCTTGTAATTGGTTTGTTTCTCACCTCAATAACTGTAAAATAATATTATACTAGTCGATATAACCTGTGGAAAAATCCACTTAGGTAGAGGAACAATGAAAAAGAGAACCATCATTTGAAATTTGATGACATCTGCAATGACCTGTTAATACAAAAAATATTTTCTTGGAAATTAATTTATCCGTTTCCACTATTGTGTAGTGCTTGAAGCTCTGATCAAAATAATGTATAGAATCGTGTGCTTTTAATGAACGGTTGAGGAGATGTAAAGGTTTAAAAATTGCTAAAACTGACGTCAGCAAGGCCCTGCGAAAATACGAAAATTCTTTTATTTAAATTTGTTTACCCGTTGCCTTATCGTATAGATCTTGAAACGCTGATCAAGAAAATGTATAGGATCATGTATCTTTGACAAATTGAAGACGTCATCAACCCGTCCATTCCAAAGGTTTGGGAAAATTACCCAAGTTGGTCCTAGGTGGTCCCTAGTTACCTACGCGGTAAAAGATCATGGACGTCACCACCTCTTTTCCAAGTTATTTGGCCTCAAAGTTTCAGGTGCACTGTAATGGTTTCATTAATTTAATATAGGATATTGACGTTAAAGTAGTGTTACTGACGTCGCGCTGTAACGTCAGAGAATTTAACAAATTAGACATGCATTTTTCGCCAACATCAAAAGAAAATGAACACATCCACTTTGCCTGTTACGGACAGACACAGTCTCTGTATTATTATATAAATTGGCTCCATTTTCTATAAAAATTCTAAAGCTGTGTTTATTTCTATCTATTTACAACAAAAAACAAAAAAACTCAGTCAGATTTAACTGGTTTTTTTAAAAGAATGTGCAGCATAAGAAATATTATTGTCCCTAAACTTCCTAAATGTATGAATATTAAGTAGAGCGATTAAATATAAAGTTTAATTTTCATTGAAGAGATTTGTAACGTGCAATCCTTATGCTGCAAATGTTATAAAATATTTTGCTGCAAAACTGTCTTGTTTCCAATGTTTCCGAACCTCAGGTGGGAGAAACACAATGTTCTAATTTAAAATTAAACTTATAATGCATATATATAATAAAAAAAGCAATTGTTCAACCCGAAATCATAAAATTAGTCAGAGATTGCTTTAAAATTGTTTTCAGTCATGCTAACTCAGTTTCCGCGTTGGACAGATGGCTAAGAAACTGGCCGGAAGAGCTTTAAAATAAGGATAGCGGTGCTAGTAATACCAGACTCTCCTGGCATATTTCACACACTAGCCACTACCCCTGTAAAGTATAGGTATCAAAAAAGCTACCTGACTATTCTGTCATCTTTATTTCTATAACCATAAGAAAAATTGCAGGGTAACTCTACAGGTGTGTAGCTATAAAATAACATCAACAATCCAAAGAAAAACAACGAATAGTTATTTTTATGGGATGTTATCCGTTGGTAACTGATGCTTTTACATAAGAAATCCAAGACTTTTTATGTAGTTAACCCTATAAAGACACAAACTAAAATATCTGTGTTCACCCAACAAAGAAAACGGTAATATTTCATCAGTTTTACTCTGAACCTTTGGTGTCAAAGTTATTCGGACACTAGGTGGACAAACACAATCATCTAAGCACAGTATCTTGTGTCTCTTCTAACAAAACTTTGTTATGTATGACGAATAAAGTCAAAAACTGCAGCTAAATTGTAGCATTTGTCCCTTTTCACACGTCACTATTCCCCTGCAACACGAAAAAGGCAAATAGAATCAAGTTTCTTTAACCTTAACCCAGCTTTCAGGTTTTCACAAAACACGACATGTGGAAAAAATATTCATCCTTTTTTTAATTCCTTCTTTGGACTTGTGAGAAAATTCAATACAGAAAAAGAAGAGAAAAATAATTTGTTTCTTTATACGCCAAATAAACGCTACGCTAGCATTTATAGGCAGGAGAATATATAATTTTCCTTAATTTCACGGGCTTTGATTTTCTCTCAACTTAGTTTTTGGCTTTATCATCTCATAAAACGTTTTAATAAAGGTAATAAAAGACTTTGGAATTATAATAAAAAAACATGGGAAGATGACATTACACTGTTGGGAGATAAGCCCTCAGAACGTTGTGTGAGGGAAGAGTGGGAAAATATCAATCTTGATGATAAAACACCATCCGTTTTACCAATGATTAATGAATCATACATAATTGATGTTACATTCTAGAAATGATGTCAAAAGAACTACTGATATGGTAGCTATGAAACAAAATGATGATATTGCTTTGATAGCAATACTTAAACTGATTATCAGTAATTATTTTAGAATGAAAATATTACTAATGTGCCGCGGAAAATAGTAAGTCCACTAATGAAATGCTAATTACTAACGTCAATTAATTAAAATGATGCGAGATAATTAAATAATCCTACTTTCTTCAAAGATTTTTGTTTATTTTAGCACAAATAGATTGTTTTGTTTTGTTTAGTGACGATAGTGACGGCGGTAGGGTGATGCTACTGCACAACTTGTTATTAGTCAAATAAATTTTTAATCGACTTTTTCCTTAATATCATTAATAAAACTATAAATAAAATTATCATTCTAATGATTACCTTACTAAACACTGTTCTTTGTATGTTTATCGATGTTCGATTGACTTGTTACATAATTGGCTTGTTAATTAGTATCACACTAATAAAATACTGTTTTAATTGATTGATACATGCTTCGCCATATGTCAACTTCATCTTTAGTCTGTATATTTTACACAAGGATTTTCACTAGTACAACAGAACAATGAACAAAAAACTGAATTTACAGAAATATAATTATCCTAAAATATTGGCAGGGACAGAGCTTAGAATAATAATTACTCATTAATATACTCAGTTGACAGCATACACAAAATAAAGGGAAAATACACGTACGCAGATTATAATTAAAAGTTTAATTAGGTCAGACGAATTGGCTTTTAAAGTAATTTTTTTCTACCCTCACACTTGTCCGTTTCCTTTATGCTAAACATAATGGTCACAATGTGACCATTATGAAAAATTTTGATGTGACTCACATCAAAATTTTGATTTTTTGTCAGTAAATATCATTTTAGGCCAAATTTGGCTAACACTTTATTCGGTATTATACTCGGTGTTATACTCGGTATTATGCCTGAGAGAATTTTTAGTACATTTGGGGAAAATGGCTTATGTCTTAAGGATTTGTTTTCTTTATAACTTTATTTTTTCTCCATTTAAAAATTGGTCACTGTGAGTTTCTCGTATCAACCTTTTAAAGTAGAAAAATCGTACGTCTGGAATATGACTCAATATTTTTTTCAGTGGATCTTCATTATTTTGCACATGTGTAATAATGGAGGACATCCTTAGCTCGGGCCAACAAAATATGCACGTCAACCGAACGTCAAATCTCGTTGCTCACCGCACGTTCGAAAATGTTGTCGTATAAACGATGAGTCTACTTATGAACGTCTTTTTGTTACGTCTTCAAGATATTCCAGATGTTAGGACGAAAAACGTTTTCTCTGAGATGCCATTGGAACTACAACACGAAGTCTTGTAGGACGACTCATAAACACATTTCGAACAAATATATATTTATTTGATTTTAAGTTCTTATTTTCCTGAAATATTTACATTTTTTCTAATCAAATATGTATTCCTCATGCCTACAAACAATTTGCGGAACTCTTAGGTCTCAATTAAAGTGCGACATTTTTGCGCTATGAATTGTTACGGATAAAGGAAATAGAAAATTTTGTGAAATTTTTTTTGTGGGTGATTAATTTTTAGAATTTTTACGAACATTTTTTTTGCAGATTTGCGCCAAACTTTTAAGGTACGCGCAAATATGATACAGTTCCTGTTATATTATTAAAAAATGGAGCAAGTTGAAAATACTGTCGCACCTTTAATCAATTTTGACAAACAAGCAAACTATTCTAACTTAGCAAAGCAGCAAATATAGCCAACAACCAACATAACAAGCGAGCATTTTTGTGCTAAAAAAATTAACGAGATTTTTAAAAATAGCAAGCAAAAATTGCATTAAAGAAAGTAAAATTCTCGTAGGAAAAAGGGAAAATAACACTTTTTGAGTTATTTTAAATTATATATTTTTTATTGTCATATTTTTTTATATATGGTGGTGAAAGTATCACGTGCGCATGAAGAAAGAATTCATTTTTAAGTTGTTTTTAGATTGTTCTCCCACTATCCTTGCGATAAAAAAAAGGAAAATAACGAAATAGATCTTCATTTTTGTATGCATATAAAGACACATGATCAGAAGTTCCAGAAGTGATTCTAAATTTGAGAACCGGAGTACCAGTTCATAACAGGGACATTACGAAACAAAGACGGGAACTTAAACTGTGACGACGACGGCGTCGGCAAGGGCCAGAATCTAGCCGTTTAAAGTTCACGTTTCCGTCTTCGAATAACATTTGATTGCAAGTTTTTTTGCTTATGACATCGATAAATCTAAAAATCCAAACTTAATGAATTGTAAAAAGTCTGAGCTAAATTTTATGTCAGAGTACAAATGCAACGTTGAATTTATATTTTAAAAAAATGACATACCAAGGTTGGTCGAGGTTCTTCAAGTACCCAATTAAATCAAACTTGTTATAATGGAGTTGTATGTAAGCATTGTGTATTTCAGTATAAATAAACATCACATTGTTCCTACGTGCTGCAAAGACGATGGATCCAGTGGGACTTAAACCTACGTCCTCCCGCTTGTCGTTTGATTGCTCTACTGATTGCGTTATTGATCCGATCCTAGCACATGTAGTAGACGAGGCAAGAATATACTACTTCCATGCAACAAGCAGTAAAGGCAAGGCGTATGCAAAAAAAATTGATTGCCACAAGATCTTAATACAGTCCTTGCTGTACGTAACCCAGGTGATCCAGTTGCAAACTGTCGCGGCTTCATTGTTGGCACAGTTCGAATGGTTAGTAGACCTGGTAACTGAAAGGATTTTATATAATGGCCATGAAAAGTTCATTTAATAAGTTCAATTCATTAGTCTCAGCGAATGCTGTAATTGCTAACATGTTTGGGCCAGTTAAAGGTAAACGACATATAGTGGAATGTTACGAGATTCTGGATCACTCAACAAACTCCAACAACACAACTTTGATAGCAATGGCAATCCACCTATGCATATATGGTGATCCTGTTTATACAATAAGGGTACATTGACAATCTAGATTTAGAGCGGCAAATCCAACAGCACAGCAGAGAGATTACAATTTTAAAATGAAGTCCGAGCCACCGTATAATGGTTGTTTATTTTAAGTTTTTAGATTCAAAAAAAATTAATGTTGGAGATCAGTTAAAAAAATGTACTTAAATTGCCTTATTAACAAACGCTAAAGGTTGTTTGTATGGATCTCAAATATCAAGATACTTTGGCTCGGAACCAACACTATTAAAAGAATATTTTCAGTAATTTACACAAGGCAAACACGTATAAACCATAAAAATAAGTATTATAGAGTGCTTATTTGCTTTTTTAACACTTCATCTTCAACAAAAACAAAAAAACACGAATACAGGTCCATATATGCAGACTTGTACCAATAATAAACAAAACAAAATTTCCTTCATTTTCTGTTTTAAAATCAGTTCTCCTTTATTCCCATTAGAGCAACTTGTTTGTGTTATTGCATTCGAATTTGTTGTTGCATCATTGTCAAGTTTGTATTTCCTTGTTCACTGATTCTGATTCACAATGCTTACTGTTGTTTTTTGCTTCTCACGTGTAAGTTTGACCTCTTCTTGTCGTTGTTCCAATTCTGCTTCGCGGTATTCTATTTCCTGAGATGATTTTTCCCTCAAGTATAAAATTATATCTGATCCATTATTTCTGGATCCTTGTTGAAGTTTCCACAAAATAACCACTTCTTTCTTTTGTCAGGGAGTGCTCCCAGATACGCATGCGCAGTAAGTTATTTTTTTCCTGACGTCTCCGTTGCCGTCCCTGTTGTTGAGTCATAAGGTCATTAACGATAATCTGTGCACGTCTTTTTATCGTCCGTATTCTCATGCTAAACGCTAAGTTAAAGGGGCATTAAATTATGCGGTCGTGATTTTACCGCTTACCAGGACCGAATGTTTATTATTGGACATGTCTTAAAACGGAATGGGGATCATTTTTAAGTCAGCTCGTCTCCAATTTTTTAAGATTAAAAATTTTATACAGCCTAAAAGAGAATGTTACACAGGAAGTGATGACAGTCAATTGTTGATAGGGTACAATCAGTTAAGAGGACCTTCAGTTAATCCTACTTTTATTTCTGGGTCCAAAGTTGGACTTCCTTTGATAATAATAAACATTATGTCGAGTTGATCGGTCGCTGTGTTGCATGGATCTCTTGTGAAAAATAGCAGGTTTAAAGAGGGGCTCTAAATGAATGAGGGTAAAAAATAATTTAGTTATAATGTACCAAGATCATGTTAGCAGCTAGCTAGCACCGGAAACGTTTATAATAGCAATCACGTTTTACTGGATTATAAATGATCAAATACCTCACGTATGGAAAACTTGGAAATGTCTGCACGGAGAATAAAATAATCCTAATGGGTGCGTGGAGGTGTGAAAATACAAATTCGAGCACCACAGTATTGCAGGAAGTGGTCTAATAACGACATTTTAGGGTTCTTCAAAGAATAAACCAGTAGAAGTGACATATTCATAAATCAGCCTTGAAGATCATTTGTTTGATGCATGCTGCCTTAATTCATGGTAATGGCGGGTTAATTGCCTTAAAATAAGTTATAATGGGCAATTGTATGCTTATTGGATTGCAAATTATTTTACACCTACCTCACGTATAAAAACTTTTAATGGTTTGCGTATAGACGTACAACCTATGTTCGGACATCACAGTAGCGGAAAAAAGTTTTACTACAATCTTATTTGATCATTAAAACTTCTTCCGTGAAATACGAAAGAAATTTTACTCACAAAGTTGTTGGTGTCTCTTTTATTACAAAATATGTTTCACTAATGGAAAGACAAATCACAAACAAGACGTCAAAAGCACAGTCTCAATTTTCACGATAATTTGTCGTGCTCCTTACATAGCCTTTCGTATCTTGAACTTTTAGTTTTGTTAAACATGAAGCATATGGGAGAAAAGAAATAGGCATAGGAGCTGAGGGGCTTAAAATGGTTCGTCAATGTTGTTTTTAATTAATTAAACTTATGACTGTCTAACTACTCTTATTGCTATGTCACGCTATGTCACCTTATCTGCCTATTCTGCAACCTTAACGCATTTAGAAATTTATAATCTTGATTTTAATGTCGCAAAAGTCGGGATACTTTTCCATGTGTCGATACAAATGAAGTTTCACTAACGGTTGATAGTGGATCTATCGATAAATATTTTTATCCAAAATATTTTTAAATATCCTATTGAAATAAATAAGTCATTATTACTCATTGTTTGGTTTGATTTCGGTAGATTTGTTATCATAAGTCATGGTGAGCTTTGAAACCATGACCTTTTGCACCAAAAGCAATGGTGATCTTCCCTTAGGCTTACAATTGGAAAAAATTTCAAAAGCTCAAGAATGTAATTTTAAAGTCAATGCTATTGAATAAATTTTTATCTAAAAAAACTAATTGCTTATAATTGCTACGAAGGAAAACTATTAAGACAAGTTAATTACAATGTTGATTATGTTTGGTAATCAGCTAAGTTGCTACCTCGTGCTGTGAAGAAAAAGATTCTGATCAAAGATTTGATGATATTGTTTACCCTGTTAGCATATAGTTATATATTCATAAAATGAAGAGGCGTTTTTTAAGCTAAACAGTCCGAAAGCAGACAATAGACGATTGAAAAACACAATGATTTTCTTCTTGTAAGTTCCTTGTGTGGTCTAAAAGCTGCATTATTGAGAAAACTTCCACCACTGACAAATATAAAATATATATTTAAAAAAAATAGTTTCAAAGATTTTTTATATATTATACCTTATTTCGGCGATTAACGGCGCACAAAATTTAACAATAACGAAATTAACGCGAACACCTATAGCAAGTTTTGGAAAAGAATTTAATTAACTCAATTTAGCTTAACTGACTTACAAAAAGCATTTTAAAATAACGCGAATTAGGAAATATGTTTCTTTATTTTGAGAATGGTTTTATTGAAAACCATTTTCTTTTTTTTTTCAACACTTACAATGAGACCGCAGCTTGCCATAATCACATTTGGTGAATGCAACCGTATCAGGACAATTTTTTTGGCGAGGGGGGCGGGGGCGTCAATCAAACAAAAGGAGAACGAAGTATGCGTGTATGTTGAGCTTTGTAGTGCGATTCTAGAAAATTTTAATTACAGGTTTTAAATTAATTAACTAGTAACTTTTTAACGTCCTTGATAATTACGGGACATTTATTTAACGCGAATTGAAAAATTCGCTAATTTTCTGGAATAAGGTATTGAGATTTTAATGACTATATCAGTGAATTATAAAGCTAAAGCGACAGACCGGTAAAGGTTTTGGAAGATCACACAAAAACTGCCGACTACTTAAGAATATGCTTCTTTCAGCTACCTATATATATCACGGAATGTATGTTTCTGTCCGAATGTATTACATTTCAACGAAGTAATCTCTTTAACATCTTTAAACAACATCTTGCTTTGAAATTGATTTTTGAGATAATGAAAATGATACGCACAATCTTCAGCGATGTGAATGCACTAACTCCATTTTCTAAATTATACGTTGAACTTGGAAAGGACTTACTTTCGAAACAAAATTTTTAAAAATGAAATTTAAAGTTCGCGAAAACTAATTTTCCCGAAGTTGGCAAGTAATATTTCCCGAGAATTAAACTTTGCGAATTTTGCGAAAAAAGAATGTGACGGTATTTTATTTGACAATTTGGACTATTTTTAAAAAGGATTTTATGTAGGAGTTATAATTCATATTAAAATTATATTTAATCTTAGGTACATCCAAAAAAAGTCAGTGTAAATCAGTCATCAAAAAGAAATCCTCCAAACTTCGCAGAAATTAATTTTTTTTAAATTTAGAGAATTGAGAGTTCCCAAAAAAGAGAAACCGATTTTCGTGAAATTACAAAAAGTCGGGAAATTTGCGAAAGTTAGGTACATATTTTGCACAACAACCGTTCTGTTTCTGCACAGAAAAACGCGCACAATGGGTGGGAAATTCAATTCTACTGTTGGCTTAAATTTTTTTTCTCGGGTTCAACTAAACCTCCTTGGTTCAACATTTCATTACCAAACTTATTAAGAGAAGGTAAAACAAAGTTAGGGACACAATGTCATACATAAACAACCAGATGTGATTATATGACAAATGTACGGTGTCAGTAATATCCAGTTTATTAAATTCACAATTCAAAGAAGAACTAGCAAGGCCCAATTTATTTAAAAGAAGATGCGCTAAAAATTTCACTAATATCTCTAAAGATGCATGTAAAAAATTTTTTAAGGCGGATTGTTCTGTGAAGGGAATTTGGATTTTCAGATAGATCTTAAGTGAACAAAAAATTAATACATGGAAGTTTATTTCTTGACGCCAGAGTTGATAACATACACAATGCTAGTAAATGCATTGGTTTATATATGAAGAGGACTTACAGCAATGTGTGGCATCAATGTGTAATATCAGTTATCAGCTCTGCGCCTTAAACAGACAGAAGTAACTATTAAAGCAGCGGAAAAATAATGGAGAACGCAGAAATATAGCGTATAGTGCAGTAATGCAGCAGATAAAAAACATTCATTAGAGTAATTTTGGGAAATTTACTAGCAGGAACATCAGGTATTCTTAATACCACAGTCAAAACTCTTAGTCATCATTTTAACACTTTTGACAGGAATGCCAATTTTTCTTTAAAAGTTTTTTCTGAATGTTTGGTCCCACTCGTTTAACAAACAAGTGTACGTGACCGCGTGACATCCGAAAAATGAGTTACAAGGAGACATTATCAGTGAACCATATCCAATTATGACAATCATTTTGTAAAGAATACTTTTAATTTCAATAATTATTACAAAATTATTACAAAATTATCGTTCTCCCTCCAATGAGGATTTTAAATCTTTTCCGACAGAATCTTTTGAAGTAGCAATTTACTTAGTCAAATTTGCCAAAAATTGTTATAACTAGCTTAGAGCACTTTACGTTCTAAAACTCGTTATGTTTCATCATTATTATTATTCCCAAATATTTATACAAAATAGCCACTTTAGTATTTGAAGCACTCCTATCATAGCAGGTTCTGTGTTTTGAATTCATACATCAGATATACATCGGCATTGCCTACCTATTGGCACTCACTTAACTTAGTTGTCGTCGCTAAATGAAGAAGGAAATCAGGGAGCAATAAAACTACTATTTATGCGCAACCATAATTTCAAATTGTAATTCAAAAACATAAAAAATCAAGAAATGACTTGACATGTACTTATGCTAAACCATATAAAAACAATTTTTAGATATATTTATGCATGTATTAGCATCTTTTTCAAAATATTGTAGGTAAAACGAAATAGGATTTTAATTGATGTTAAAACTGTTCTAATCGTTGTTGACACGATTTTAATCGACCATAACCACCTAACACAATAGATGTTTCATTGCTTCCTGTTCCCATGGGAAACGAGCATAAAACACACCGCTACATTTCCTCCAATCTAGGAGGCGGACTTAATTCCCGTCGCTTAATTAAAGTATATTTTGTGTAAAATGAAAAAAGTGATCACTTTTTGGTTTTATTCCATATTTTCCTGCACGTTTTTCATTTCCTTATGCATGACTGTGCATAAATAGGCTTACCTTAAATTTAAAAAATTTGTGTGGGAAATCAGTAGTTGATAACAGGCGATCCTACGAGATGTAAGAAGACGATAAAGAGAAATCAAATGCCGTATTAAAAAGAAAAAAATAAACAAAGGCGCTTTACAATGGATCTTTTGGACTCAATTATTACTACTTAAGAAAAATTAAGGCTTAGACTTCGCGGCCTTTCTTTGACATCTTTTTGACATTTTAAATCCGAATTTTGACCACTTTCTGTTGCACTTGAGAACTGCTCATAGAATTTAATCCATCCTTTACAAGCTTCTATTTTGATATTTGAAAGTTCAGTGATCACGAGCAATGGCTATTAGACGATATGTCGAGTTCAACCTCGCTACGACGCCAAGTTGGTATGGTTTCATTGTTTTTGTTGCCAAATAACTCATCTATAGAATTATTCTTTCAATAAGGAGTGTCCTCAACACAGTCATGGAAAGGAAACGATTATTCCCTTTTGCCCTTCAGATAATCTTCTATTGTTACTGCTTTAATACTTGCAACCAATTCTGTGATAATTACAGAAAATAAATTTCGTTTTGGAGAGAATTTAAATAAGAGGAGTTTTCATTTACTCGAATCATCATCAAGAAGACAAAAGACATCACTAGCTTGTAGTAACAACGTAATTTAGTTATAATGTTCACCTATTGAGAAATCAAAGTAGAATTGACTAATGCTGCTAGAAATGCTGGCATATGATTTTATACACCGTTTTTTTAACTACTAATTGAGGAACTAATGTGGGGTTTAATTTTACGGATCTGCATCAAATCCGCAAAGATTTCTCCCACAAAGTTTTTTGTTTTACACATAAGTCAAAGAAAAAATGATTAAAAAAAGAATAACACAGCTTCCACTTTCCCAATTCAGTTCTGTTCCACTAACAAATCTAGCACAGTTCTAAATAAAAACAATAATGAGGAACAAGATATTCCTGCAAGTTAAATATCCTTTATCGCATGTTACGTGCACAAAACTAATTTTCTTTCTTTCTTTTTAAAAACACGTCAATTTTATTTCATGTTTTATGCCAGCTACGATAATATATTTTAGGTACTCAAAAGTCTTATTCTTCTTTACTTTTTTCAAACTTCCCTCTTCATAAATCAAATTGGAATTGTTACATATTGCATTGGTGTAGGTGTTGTCAAGCCTACACGATGAAAAATACACAACTTTTCCATGAGTGGATCATTGTCTTGCGTTATCGTAAAAGGAAACAGGCTCAGTATGCAAGTTTTACTCATTTGATGACGTAAGGGGAAAATGGTATAAATAGTCTCGGGGTGCTGAATTTTACCAAATCATCTTTAATCCAAACATTAACAGAAATGGAAATATTTTTCATAACATTAATTTTTATATTTTTCATCTGGTATGCATTTGATCGATACAAGTGGTATAGAAATGTCATCAGCAAAAATCCAGAAATTGCATCAGTTGATACTGTTGTTTCCAAACTGAGAAAACAAAAAGAAAGCGGTGACCAAGTAATATATCCAACAAAAGTCATTGCTCCAAGGTGCTCATTTTCACAATATCTCAAGTATCTACATTTGGCTTGCCTTCCCTACCTTTGGAGTGTGCCAATCAAATATCTGAAGCAACTGTTACTTCGAACAAAGAAATCTAAATTGCCAGATTACGAAAAACAAATACAACTAGCTAAAATGGTATTGGAGACTACACTTGTGCTTGGATTTGACTGCGAAACAAATGGGCATTACCATTTTTGCTACACGAACTTTAGAATGCCATGTCGCGGTAAAACAAGAGAGTATTATTTTGTTGAAGAATGTCATGCCTATATCGAATTAAGTGAAGAAGGAGATACTATCCTCTACAAGCTTACTGTGAATGATGAAGAAATCACTGAATTAAATCAAATGTTTTCATTCCTTAACACTGTATGGTGTGTTTATACGCACACGTTAACTCATGTAATGGCAGGTAGTGTTGTAGAAATGAATTTAAACGATGTTAAGATGCGAAGTGATTTGAGTGACACATTTAAACAGAGCATAGATGATATGCATGCAACAGTTTCAGGAATGAACGAATCTGCCAATCACTATCCTGCAGATATCTGGGGAATTCCACGTAAGAATTTGCAAGAAATTCTTGGTTACAATTCAACGCAACAAATTCAAAACCACTACAAAATAACACAATGCATGAAGGTGAGTAATTTTGTGAGATTTACAGTAAAAGCAAGAGCGATATATAACAAACATCTGGCTTCGACTGGTTTGTCTGTGTCCATCTTATCATGCAATACAATATTTCATTCGGTGGATCATTACAACATGGGAAAATATTTTCTTCATGATTCCGAAGAAAAATCATTTCTTGGAATCGATTCAAGAATGATTACATCCCTGTTGGGAGACCTCAATTACGATCTTGGAAGATGGCAAGCCATGCGTTTCAATAAGTGTAATATTTGGAAAAATATATATGAGGAACTATCTAGCATCGATAAGGAGTTGGCAGACAAATCACACATGTTTATAAGTGTTTAGCAAAACGATATTTACTTAAACTCAGATTTGTAAAAGTGTATAGCGTAATGTTTTTGCCTTAATAAAGAAGTAAAATATGAAATAGTTAATTATTATTGTACTATGTGTTTTTTAGTAATAAATGTTGCTTAAATTGTATCATTCCTTTTATTAATCTTGTTATTATCATATTCCCATGCCTTAGGTGCAACACATCTTTAGTTAGGTTGTACAGCACATTTCTCACATATTTATCGCACATTCTAAAGTATACCAGTCTTTGTGAATTATGGTATGCCACAATGTAAAAGTTCATTGCTTCTTTGTTTGCATTGCAGAAACTAAATAATTAATCTAATGCATTTTGATTTCGATTTTCAAAAATTATTTGCAGAAATCATTCTTCAGGTAGATTTGATTTTATACGCTTTTTTAAGCGTTAATCAAGATTTGGTTTTACAATAGCGCGCTATATGTGTAATACCTGTATTTATCTTTTATTTGGCATCAAGAAATCCCATAATTTTTCTGCAGGCGTCGTCATTTTTAATCTAGGATTAAACTGGGAAACAGTCATTCACGTATGTTATTGAAAAGTTTTCACAAAAGTTTTAAAAATGCTATCGAGCAACCTTTTACATAATGTAAATGTATCTCAGGTTTCGAAATGCATTCAACACGGACGGAATACCTGCCATTGCACCAAAAAACTTTAGGTTTTTATACAAGTTTAAAATACATTCAAAGATGTAGCTATCAGCTATAATTAATATAAGAATGACTTAGCTAAATCATTTGAACATTTTGTTGCAGCTAGTGGTATGTAGCGACCTTCACTTTCTAGCTAGGTATGCCACACAAGCTGCAGCTTAGTGTAAATTTAAAAAAATAATATTGACTTGGGAAAAAGCGCTTCTACTAAAGTGGATAAAAACCTCAGAACTGCGTATGGCTGGCTTTGCTGTTCTCAACGTTTGTAGCTTAAATCTTTAAATCCGTTAGTAAGAGTTACGGGGACGTACGGGTTCGTGTTTGACATTCCGTAGTAAAATATTGGCGATTCCAATTAAATTGAACCCCCGTTTTTTTATAATTTTCGGCAAGATCAAGGGTTAGCGCTACTTTGATGCCATTTAAACCGACAAACAGACAAAATGCGTGTATTGATAAAAGAGACTAGTCGTTTTCCTATGGAAAATCATGGGATCGATAAAATATCTCCTATTTGATATTTCAGTCAAAATTGTGTAATTCTTCAGCCATAAATGAGTATCAATAATCAATAAAACAGCTTTTCAATTTACAATTTGTTTTCAAGAAAATCTTCATGAAAATAAATTGTGTTTTAACAAAGTGTTTCATTGTTTATTTATACTCAGTCAAAATTATTTTGCGTATTTTTTAAAACGAATTGGCCAATGTTACAGACAAAATACGGATATTAATATTAGAGACATGTCGGGGGATATGTCATTGGATGTATGCCCGTATTTTGCGCTTAAAAACTGGTCAAGATATTGTTTCTAACTGCAAGCTTCGTAATGATTACAGTTAGAAAAAGTTCGTTTTTTATGACATTTTTTTGTTGAAAAAAAATTAAAAATGCTGTTAAATATAGGATATAGGATATAATATAGGATTTATATCTTAAGCGGTTGTCTGGTTGCGCGATTGCTGTGCTTGCATGACCCTCGTAGGCTCAAATGGATAAAATACACTAGGCCCCCTTCCGCAGGACTCTCGTTGCTAACAGTAACAAAAGGGACTGAAAAAGCTATGGGTACATAATTTCACTAATGATAATAATTCAATAATAATAATAAAGATCTGTTTGCATCCTATTTGTGTGCCTACAGATCTATAGAAGTTTTGTCATCAGGTAAACAAAAAATTCAAGAGCTTCTAACTCAGTGAGTATTGATTCTTAATTCCAGTTCTGAGGTTTACTATTGGAATACTGAAACATAAAAATAGACAAAATAATTTTTTGCAGTTTTTGCAAATCTAAAGTTTACCTTATTCCACTTGCATAAAAATCTATATTTGCTAGTTGCTAGGTTATGGCTATTTTACAATGACTATCGTACCCTGCGAATACATTTTTTAAAAATATTGTGATGAATTCAAGTAGAGAGTAGGTAACACACTTTTCCATTGTGTCTGCTCACCTAAACCTACAACCAAAGGAATATAACCCTAAAGAAGGAAGTAAGACTAACTATGTATTTTGAAAAATACGGTATAATATATCTTTTAGACAAGTTGTGTAAAAATAGTTCTACCCTTCAAGACAAAACACCTTCTTCTATTATGTAGACAGCACTTTGAAAGCAATTTCTTGAATCCTGAAAAATTGATAATTTAAACAATAGAGAAATGCAGATAAATATGGCTATACCAAATTTTGTTTGCGGTGAATTCCTTAGTTTTCTGTAAAGAATATTTTAAAATGAAGTGAGACATGGAATGCCATGGCTACTGATAAAACTGAGAAAGAATCATGGGAAAGAAGTCGCCATTTTGCCAGGGCATGCTGTGTGTACTTGATTAAACCTGTGGTGGCTTATTCATTAGAAGTTATTTTAATTAAGGAAGGGGCGATTATAGGCATAGAAAAACGTATTTGTATGTTAAAAGGGAGGATTTAATAAATTAGCATTTTGTAAGTAACTTCGGATATAGCTCGGGCGCAGCCTGCTCTCGATCATCTCACGGAGACATCATCTATTGAATCTAGCAGAGCGATAGAGATGACGTGGTGCATGCTTACCACCATTTTCCTTCCATCTTAGCAATGTGATTTTCATTGCAAGTGTTTGATAAGGCCATAAGTGCTTTGATTGACAAACTTAGTAGATTTTAAGAAAAAAGGATGCTATGAGAAATGTGCCCACATTCTTCGAATTGACTTATTTGCATCTTTCGGAGCAATGTTAGGATTTGTTTCTTTTGTCGTAGGAACGATTTTTTGTTTTCATAAGGAATGTTTACAATGTTTGCTTGGTTGAGTAAGAAACGATTTAAAGATTTCAAAACTCTTTCTTACACAGATTTATACATGGTTTGCTTATTTGTTTGTAGATAAGATGTTGTTTCTGTCATCCGAAACCAAAATACTTCCGTTTGTACGTTTGCTATTGCGAAAATTTAGTTTAGCCACGATGGCGAGGATTTGTTTTCGGTAAATTTTTTTATTTGATTTTCAAATTGATCATCCTTCTTACGCCCTAGTGATTTATGCCTTTTTGATGTGGAAGTTTTCTAATCCTTACCCCAGGGGGGAAGGGGTGAAAGGCGGATTCCGCCCCCGATTTCCTCTTCGAAATATTTTCGTAGGCTTGTCTAAATTGAATCAAACTTGGCAAACTTATAGTACTTCAGAAAAGGATCAAAATGGCAGCAATATATTTCTGCTTTTATCATCACATTGTCTGTAACGTCATCAAAAGCTGGAAATTTGTTCAAAATGCCACTATCTGCTTAAAATTCAATTACTTTAGTTCTAAAGCGAATTTTTACTTTCTGTTTGAAGTTTCTAAAAGCTAAATAAAAGTTGTTTAACATATTCTCCAGTTTTTACATATATCTCATAAAAACTTGCCGAAAATTGCCCAAAAATCCGGTTTTTTCGTTTTTTTGGGTAAAATCCGTAAAAATCGGACTAACCACGTGTCCAAAACAACCAAAAGAATTCAACTTGATGAAAAAAAATTGTGTTGTAAGTTTCAAGTTTTAGGGATAGTGCGAAGACTTATTTTTATTTTTTTTTCCCCATTATTATAAGAAGGATTTTATAGAGATTTTTAGCGGTAGTTTCGAGTAATAGTCAATATCAAAGCCTCTGAAAGGTATGAGACCTAATAATTTGGCATGCAGGTGTCTAATAGATAAATATTGAAACCCAGTAAGTACCATGACCATGCAAGATAGCATTAAGGAAGTCATAAAAAAACCTCCGGACCGAATAGGGTTAAAGGCTTGCTGTGGTTGTATCGTTGTTTCGATGAAGAAAAACTTAACAAGATCTGGAGAAGACGCTCTTATATAAAAGAGCTTCGCTATATGTATATATATTTCAGTAAAAACAAGGCCTCGATTTTTTTTCAACAAATTCTGAATGGGACGATAGCCACACACCAGTTGGAAAACGTTCTCCTACACTTTCGTAATAATTTTTCAACAACCTAGATCCCAGGGCCTGTAGCGTTTTTTTATATCTTTATATCAATAAACGCTACATGCCCTGGGAATAAGGTTGGGTTGTGTTGCTGTTAGCTAGGACATTTGACTCACTGTGATTATCGGAGATTCAATTTGCGTTGTTTTTTCCACAATAACAACACGCGCAGGAGATTGCACAAGGCCACCTTCGTTCACAAGGAATTTTGCCTTATTGATGAAGTTAATAGCGGCGAAAAATTGGCCAGAGTCCGTACACAGGGGCTACAAGACCCTGGAGACGAGGTTGTTGAAAAATTTTTACGAAAGTACAGGACATTTAAGAAATCGTTATTGTGTATTGTGCGCGCTATAAGATTTAAAGCAACAATGGCGCGCCATTTGGCTTTCAATATCAAAATGGTTTCCAAAGTGGTGGACGGTAGTTTAGTGTTTAACAGGAAAGTCCTCTTGGCTTGGGTGTAGTGCAGCTAGCTTGCTTAATTTTATGATTTAACATACTTATAGCTAACTATTGCATTACCACTTTCTACTCGCTGATATTTGCACATTTTGCTAGCTAGCTGAGCGTGTATCGTCTATATTTACGTGATTATCTAAAAAGTAATCACTATCTTTGGTGGGGTAATTGTGAACTTGGGGTACCCAAATTGTAGCAGCGTTTGGGGTGGTAGTTTTAATCTATAGACCAGATGAATATGTGCTCTCCTTTGCCACAGAATCTCAATCTTTTTATTTTGCATGAAGTATAAACCATCCTTAGTTAGCTAGCTATACATATAGGAGTATGAAATAAAGCAATTCAATTGGCTAATAATTTTTTTAGAAGATCAGATTGGTTGAAAATCTATTTGCCTGCCGAAAAAATGTAAACAAAGCTTATAGCAAGTCATCTAAAGCTAGTCAGTTAGGGTCAACTTACAAACCAGGGATCCTGTGATCCAGAGGGATCAGGTCCCGATCCATTTATCAGATCCCCTGAACCAAAGATATTAAGGCTATTGGTCTTGTCGGCACATGCAATTTTTAATCAGAGGTAGTTTTCACTGTATAGTTAATGTATCTTCATAGATTTAACCATACTAAGTTCTACGGTCAGATTGGCTCAAACTGGCATCCACCTTGATCAAAATATATTGGAAATAATCAACCAGAACATTAGGCTGGAGAAAGAATTTGTTGTTTTGGAAGTTGGCTATATATAAGTAAGTAAGTAAACATTTATTTACCTAAGAAATGACAATTTACATTACTAAAAGAATAAATTAGCAATTAGGAAGGAGACTTTCCCGATAGCCAAGGCTAAACAAAGGAGGAAGCCACCAAGAAAAATGTGAAATATTTTCATATGTCAGTAAATACTGTAAGTTTACAAAGATTAAAATGAAAAAGCATTATTGATTATAATTAGTATAAATGAAAATTCAGTACCATATAGTCAAATAGAAAAAAGTAATGAGACAAAATAATGAAGAGGAAAGCTAGTTGATGTATTGACTCATGTAGAAACTTGTAGCTAGGGATTTGATTGTGCTTAATTTACAGTTTGTGAGGTTAGTATCAGGATAATTTCTTTGCAGATTGTTCCACTGTAATGTGGAGATTCTAGAGAATGAAAAAGATCCAAACGTCGATGTGTTAACTGTTGGTTCAATAAGCAAACCAATTGTGTTACATCTAGTTTCATGAGAGTGTGAGATTCGATCAAATTTGAGTGAGGTAAGTGTGTCAGATGGGAGGTTAGAGTTTAGGAATTTGTGGATAAATTGAATTTTAAGGACTTTAACTAGGTCGAAGAATTTAAGAATTCCAAGTTCTGCAAATATAGGCAAACTAAGAGCCCATGTATTGCAGTAAATTTGAAACTGTAAATAAATGCATATTTACAAAATATATGCTTCTAATATCAAAATTGGTTACCCCAAATGCTACTATGGGGTACCCCATGTTTTTAATTAACACCTTTTGTACCAATATGGCAACTACACTTGCTACACAACTTTATGGTTATGACTATACATCATCTCTTAATAAAACAACTTGGTAATAATGTCTGTGGACAAGGGAGGCCTTTGTGCATGCAGGGTTAAGTAAAAATCAAGTTGACTTTTATGATTGGAATGGCTATTGACAACTAGATTTTGTCTCTTTTAAATACAAATTAGTTGTTTGGGGGGAAACAGCTTGATTTTTAAAAAAAAATAAGGATGAAAACTAACTTTATGATATTTTTATTGTAAATATGATACACGAATAAGATGCATACAACACATTCCTTATGCACAAGAGAATATTATATTCAAAAATTGATTATAGGGATCCTTGTAAAAACAAAGTATTATATTCGGCTACTATATGTGTAGTGCATTATGGTACAAACGAAACTTAATTGTAAATAGGCCCTGATACAGTATTTTTTTCTCTGATTGGACATTCAAGGAAAATTGCTAACTAAGCATGTACAGTTAAGCAAGCGTGTACAGCTAAGTGGACGACTCTCCAAATTAGGGGTAAGATAGAAGACTCATAAGCAACTAGTGCTTATATTTAGGATTGCTCAATTTTTTAGGGCTAAATGTTCACCTCTGTAGATCAAAATGATGGCAAAAAATTGATTATACTACCTTTGTAAATTAACCCAGTGTCTGTAATTGTGCAATTTTTGAAAGCATTCAGCTGTTTTGTTACCTTAAGCTTCTTTAATGCTTACTTTTGCCATTTACAACTAATTGCAAACCCTGTTTACATTAATTTTGTAGATAAAGAATGACTAATATAATTTGTCACAGATTTCTTTAACCAAATTTACTGACATCAGGAAATGTTTGTTTGCTAACACCTGCTGAGGTAGATTATTTTATTTTAGAAACAAATGGATCCTCGTGTGTTTTACCCAGTGAACGATCATCAAAGATTACTGTTTTAACTTTATCTTGGTTTAATTAATGGTAATGTTTTGATGGAGATTATTTAAGACTTTCATTACCCAAATTTGTGTTAAATGTTGCTGCTTAATAGTTGTCGTGGAATTAAGTATAATTTTCTCTCACTCTATTATTTTAGTTCTACAATTGTGTGAATTTGTTACCTTTCTTAACTTTTAGGTAACTAAAGTATGTAATAGAACTAGATTTTAATTTGTTAAAGTTTGTATTTTGGTTTAATTTACAGTTCATATTACAAGGATTTAAAAAAGTGAGTGAAATTTAAAGGTGAGGGGACCTTTTAAAATTTAAATACTTTCGTTCCAACCCATTAGAAAACTACTAAAACATAGAATAGCGTAAAAAAAGCGCAAATGTGTTTCGTGTAATTAATACGTTCGTCATTTGTGCATGCTATTTTGTGAGAATAGTTGCGAAAAGCGCGAGCATTTTGATGTACATGTTTTGTTTTTTATAAGCAAGTTCGTAAACAGGCAGGGATAGACTTATGCGAAAAAAACAATAAGTTTGCAGAAACAAATTAAAAATTTAACGTTTTTATCTTTACCTTTAAAGAACAGGGACAAAATTAAAAGTGTCACAAGGGAAGTTCAGACAGTATAGTGGTGTTAATTATAAGTCAGCCTAATTAAAATATAACACAGGAAAAAACACATCAAAAGGAATTTACTAAGGTTGTTCAATATGCTTAGCATATGATTTAAAATTTCCCTATACGAGCCGAACTATGCTTATAAGTGTTATGACGTAAATTTTAACTCGGAAAATTTTACCGCCCAAATTAGTAATCACCCCTCTTCAATAACTTAGTTCTCATTTAAATATTGTTTTCCTTTTCCTCTTTCTACCGCTCTTATTAATTTATACACAGTATGTCAGAAAACTTTGCATAGAAGACAGCTTTGCTATAAGCCTTGCAGATTAGATTTTTTTCGGCGTCTCTTGTTTATAAGTTCAGTTCTTTTGCCAAAAATAAACGTTTAAGTTTTATGACAACTGTAAAAATGTAAAGTTTTGCTTTAAAAAGTTGTCGTATGTTATGTTACACTTATAATGTTCTTTTAAATCACCTTAGATAAAAATGTTATGTTGATGAATATTCTACGCCGTATCCGCTTATCCCAATTATTGAGGACATTTATTTACTTTGCCCTGCTCTACTTTATCACGTTTTGTATCGTCTTTCCAAAGTTACTATCTAACCTTGGCTACTCCAAGTTATTTGAACCTATCGGGAAAGCAGAGGAATTAGTAAATTTTAACTTGGAACGAAACAAATTGGCGATCAAATATTTTGATAATTTAAAGAAGGATGACGTTCAAGTTGTTAATCTGCATAAAACTCCAAGTATAGCGATCGTCATAGCTTCTACTCGCCGCACTGGAAAGCATGTGCGTTACGTATTGCAGACAACCGCGCGAATTATGCAAGAGATGACCAACGACAAACCTCACGTGATCGATTTAACTCTTGTTAATTCGAACGATCCACCCGAAGAACACGTGGATGCATTATATCTGAGTAGTTTTATCAAAGTGGTCAATAATACGAAAAACCATCACGTTGATAATTATTTACATAAACAATGTGAGGATATGTTGACTGCGCTTAAATATGGTATGGAGGCTAACTCTGATTATATTGTTGTGTTTGAAGACGACGCGTTACCAGTTCGAGGTTTTTTTAAAAGGCTAACTTATTTAGTAAACAAGCAATTACATGGCATTGAAAAATTAGGCTTGGTAAAATTGTATTATCCGGACAAATGGAGTGGTTATCAAAAAGACAAGTTAATAGAATTGTTATGTATGTCTATATTTTGTGCTATTATTCTCACCGGCGTCACAATTGCTTTGACGAAGAAACTGTCAATCACTTTAAGCATTGATAGTATGCTCATCTTCTTTTGTTTATATGCATTGTATATCGCTCTCACAGCTTACTTAATCGGTAGGGTGCATTTGGTTGAAGTACTTAGATACTACCTTCCTTTATATCAAACGCTAATTAATTGTCCAAGATGTTGCACACCGGCGATTTTGTACACAAAACAATCTGCAGAAATCTTGCAGAAGAAAATGAAATGTCGACAGAGTTATCCAATGGATTTTGTATTGGATGACGCTGTTAAATCATCCGGAATAAGACAATATTTACTATTTCCCAATTTGGTTACTCATATTGGGTATTATTCTGGTCTATCTTTTAAAATTAACAATCCAGGTGAGCATTATTTCCTGTACTCTGTGTAAATGTGACGGGATTTGTCCTGTCTTATGTACCTGTAAAAAAATTTAATATAGGCACTGTCTATTAATGTGTTGTACTATGATATTGTAAAAGACACGCCACCCGTAGGATTATTCGTTTCTCTACATTTCGCAATTTTTCTGCATTCTAAATTTTACTGCGAGTAAAACGATTTAATTTCTAGTTAATGTCATACCATGTCTTATACACACTGTTAAAAAAGGAGACGTCACTATATCAAGTTTGGATCAAAAAGCAGTGACAGAAATGCGCAATATGCCCAAAATTATTAGTTGTTCAAAATTTTCTTGTCAACCCTAAAACGAAATTATAAAAATGTGACCAAAATTTATTCGACCAGAAATTAAGCGTGCTAACATTTAGGTCAATAAATGAATGCTTGTGTGAATAATCCTTTTATGGAGATGAACTTTATTTGTTCAAATGATCTACAGTTAGTTCTACAAAAATAGTTATTTGACAGTTTGAACACTGTTATTTTAATATTATCCCTACGCCATTTAGTTCTTCTTGTGTTTTTTCATGTGTCGCTTTTTGGCCGACGCTTCTTTCTTCTTCTTGGATTCTTCTTTGTTCTTTGCTTCTTCTGTTGCTTTTTCATCTTCTTTTTCAGTTTCTTCTTTTTCAGTTTCTTCTTTTTTGTCTTCGACATTTTTGCTGGTCTCTTTAACGTCAGCTTCGTCTGCTTTTTCTTCTGCTTGTGTGCTGGCTTCTTTTGGGTCTTCCACTTCGTCTTTCTTCTCATCAGTGTTTTTACTGTTTTCTTTGGCGTCTACTTCCACATCAGTTTTCTTCTCCTCGGTAGCCTCGCTGTTCTCTTTTGCTTCTGATTCGTCATCTTTTTTGTCTTCCACTGCTTTGCTTGTTTCTTTCTCTTCAGTACCTTCTTCTTCTTTCTTGTCTTCTACATCTTTACTGGCTTCCTTTTCTTCAGTTTCGTTTTCACTTTTATTTTCTGTTTCTTTGCTGTTCTCTTTGGCGTCAGCCTCTTCTTTCTTTTCTTCGCTCTCATCTTTTTTATCCTCAACGGCTTTGCTGTTTTCTTTTTCTTCTGACTCGTCTTTCTTATCGTCGACGTCTTTACTAGTTTCTTTCTCGTCTTCTTCGACGTCGTCTTTTTTAGCCTCGACGTCTTTACTGCTTTCTTTTTCTTCTTTGTTTTCCTCTTTATCTTCTGTTTCTTTGCTACTTTCTTTCGCTGCAGCGTCTGTGTCCTCAGTGGCATTCTCATCAGATGCAGGTCCTACTTTTGATTTTTTCTCTTCATCATCATTTTTTTCCTCATCTTCGCCGTCATTCTTCTCTGATTCACTATCGTCGTTTTCCGCTTTGTCGTCGTCGTCGTCGTTATCGCCCTCATCGTCTTTTTCTGCTTTGTCAAAGAACTCGATTTCGTCTTTGTCGTTTTCGCTATCTACTTCGTCGGATTCATCTTCTACTGCTGCTCGCTTCCACGTTGATTTCTCGTCACTAACATGTTTGTTTAATTTAACAGGATGGCAGTCTCCAGTACTGTATAGACCTAAAGAAATAGATTTGTGTTAGCCACCCGAAATTCACACATGTTGAAGCTCTGCTTAAAGCTCCAACTCTAAATCATTCTCTTTTCTCGAAACAAACAGAAATGCAAATTTGACTTTCCCAAGTAAGTAGTTAACAAAGAAATCATTAAACAAAAGTTGAGATTCTTTAAAAGAAGTAAAATAAGCAACACTAGCACCGGAAAAATTTTCATTACCTTAAAAAGCATATTCTATTATTATACCTGCATTTTGTCTAAATTAGTAGCCATATTCTGTCTTTGCGCAAGTAAAAAAATGCACTGAAATATTCATAAATTTTATCAATTTTCAGGCTGTGATTAATCTTACCACATCGTGTGTAAGGTAATTGGAAACTTACAGACATTGACAAAGTCATTGAAAAAGGCGACACGTTTGATGATAAGAATTAATTAATTTAGATTCATAGTTAAAATTAATATAAAGCTTGATATTAATAAAGTCGCTTTATTAATTGTCTATGAAAAATCACCATGAAAATTATTCTTAAGATATTTTTCATCTTATATATTAATTCCCTTGCGTGAGTAAAACTGTGAGTCCACGACACGGAAATCACGGGTCACTTTCTTATGACGTGGCTGTACGCCAAAATTTAACTAAAAAGATTAGGGATGTACTTCATAGAAATCGCACATAAGGTGTAAATATATAACCCGCTGCTAATAACGATATAAATATATATACCCTTATGCCAAAAAACTCTATGTTAGCATATATATATAGGTATCTCTACATATGAAACGGTATTAGATATTCACAAAGCATACGGACTGTTAAATGAAGTTCCTAGCATAAAACGGAAATTGTGTTTACGAAAAAGATGGCTGTTCTTTTTGAGTATTCTCTACTCTTTCATTCAAAATAAATCTTTAAAAAAACATTTGAAGAAGAGCATGGTTTTATAAATTAATCATAGCAAGGTTCTGTAAGGTTTTTTCATGTTTTATTTTCAGTTTTGATTATATTATTGTTGCCAGACATGTTTTATAGCTAGCATCATAAAAAGCCAACCACCACCAACAACTAGCTAGCTAGCTAGGAATATATATATATATATATATGTAGCCATGTTCTTTATACCTAGCTAAGTCTCCAGTTTATATTTAAGTGACTAGCTATTAGCTGCTGTAGCTAGCTAATGCTAGCTTTAAACTAAAGATTCCCAGTATATATATTCCCACAAAACCCATCAAACGTTATTAACCCTGAAGATTTTAAACATTTTCCTGGTTTTTTTTGGTTTGTGAAGTTCTTTTCCTCCAAATATTCTGAAAATAAAGTTCAGAAATTACTTATTTTTAAAATGTAAATTTAATTTGTTTCAAATTGTGGTTTTGACATTTTCATGTAAGAATTTGTGGGCAAAAACCTTAATCAGCATGCTAAAAGAACTGACTTTTCTTAATTTAGAATTATAAACACAACCATTTTCTTACATTTAGTGTAAACTTTTGTGCGTATGGCTTATATTTAATACACCAAAAGAGCTACTTTGTTGATTTAAATTTTATACTCTTTGTAAGCTATTTTTTTCTTCTTTTTGACATTTTGAATTAACTTATTGTTGTAGAAGGCATATAATATACATGCATATAAAAAAATGGAATTTTGCAAATTTCTGTTTTACCACTCAATTTTTACATTTTATAAGTTATTTGGAACAGAATGGTATGAAATAGAACAAAATACCTGATCTTAGTTGTTTTTAATTTATGGGGAACTGCCAGTTTAAATTAAACATTACAGGTTTCTTTCTAATCTTTAACTTCAATTTTGTACCTCTACTATTGTTACAGGTAATTTGCAAAATTAACATAAAATGTCAAAAAGGTTCAGATATAACATCTAACACAACAAAAATCAGTCTAACAGAACAGAAATAGACCAGGAAAAGGCCTGAGGGTTTTATTTCCTAAGTGGTTGGCCTACCTGTAACAAATTATAAATTTGGTCTTTTAAATAATTAATGATAATTTTGCGAGGAAGGACCATATATATATACACAGAAGAAGAATTCAATTTTACACCTTGCAAGCTTTGTTTTTCTATATTTTGTATAAATTCGTACTGGGGAGGACTCCGTGCAATATATCGAAATGACTGATCCTTCTCGATTTAAATTTGATGTGTTCTAAATCGTATATAGTTTTGGAAATTTTGTGTAAGATTTAATGGGTAAGGGCTAGATGCAATATGTCAAAAAAACTTTTTTTGTTGAATCAGAAGCACTCCCTACAACCATTCTTTTTTTTACAATTTGTGAAGCTTTTGTAAAGAAAGAGTGTATGCAATATTATCGAAATAACTGATTTTTATTGCAAACTGTCTTTCTTAGGCATTTTGGATTAAAATATTGTTTTAGAGGGCATATGCAGTAGATATATGTACCGAAATAATTAAATTTTGCAAACTTTGATTTTGTCGTTACCTCTCATTTTTTACATTTTGATTAAACTTTTGTGGGAGACCGTCGGTATGCGAAGGACCAAAATAAGAGATTTTAGTATTATTTAGAATTTGTATTTTGTGTTGCAAAATTGGTGCAAAAATTGACATAAAATGAACTTATATACAGATTGATTGCTGTTGTTTAACATGACTCATTATGACTTATATATATATTTTATGAAAATTTGTGACAGAATACTATGTGAGATTTGAAATTTTGTTTACTTTATTGATGGTAAAACAGCATGCAAATTGCTAAAAGGACTTTATTAATTTTAGGTTTAAACACCGTTATTTTGTTGGCATTTTGTCTAAAGTTTGGTGAGGAAGGACCGTATGCAATATATCAAATAATGTTTTATTGCATTATAATTTATCCTTGCAAATCCCTTTTTAACGCCTTAGATAAAAATTTCTACTTAGGCAAAATTTTTTGTTTATTTTTCACATTTTGTGTCAACCTTTGGCAGGGTTTGCAATAAACTAACTGATTTTAACATATACAATGAGAGAGATTTGTGTTTGACATTGATCAGCTTTTTTGTATATATGTGGCGTTTTGAGTGATTTAAATTTTATGGGTGAGATGTATGTTGAAATGCTTTTGGAAACTTCTTTCCGAATAATTTTCGCATTTGTCAGATGGTCAGAGCAAGTAATTTTAGTAGATTTAGATTTTAAATGTCACATAAATACTGCAGTTGTTGAAAACCTTTAATTTTTTTGGTCATTTATATAATAATGCAGATGTAAGATGCGCACTGCTGTATTGTTTGTTTTTTGATGGACATATATCTGCTACATAAATTAAATGGAATACAGTGGATTCTTCCACGGGAAACAGCTAGTTTTTAAGTAAATCCCAACCTCGTATTCTTAAAAGAAATAAAAAACCGTGTATTGTATTAATAATTCGCGAAATTAAAAAAAATAATTTTCGCAAAATATTAGACTTGCTGAAATTTCTCGCAAAATTTTTTTTTCGCGAAAACCAATTTCCGTAAGCTGCCACTTAATGAGTCGTTATGTATGATCTAAACAATCCAATTCGTAAAATTTTTTTCCCTGGCACTACTCAATGTAACTAATTTTTTACGGATTTTAAACAAATGAACCCACGAAATATTGAAATTTTACCTGAGAACGAAAAGAAGTATAATTCTATTCACAAACAAAAAAAATAGAACGGTGATGTCAAATCGTAATAAAGATTTGTTAAGCGTGTAGTTTTGTGTCAATGTTTTTGATAAAGAAGAGGGTTTCTTTAAAAAATAATTGAAAACATTTTTCACGTCATTCGCAGAAATTAAAACATGCAAAATCATTTACATAATACTCGCGAAATGTAATATATTTGTTCCGTTAAATTTATCTACTCCCGAAATTTAGCACTATTAAAGTAATCATTCACAAAGATTTCTCTCACTGAATTCTACAAAAAATCTCGTGAAAGCCCAATTCAGTGAAATTTACTAATAGCCTCGCGAAAAATTCTCCGAAAGTAGACGAATTGTTATAATATATAAAAATATATGCTGCTCAATTTAATTACTGAATGTGATTCTTTTAAAAGATTAAACTGTTTTACAAAAGATCAAATTTTCGACGCGAAAACACTTCGGTATGTCTACTTCGGTATAACCAATTTAAAAGAACGTATTACCCGATATATGGTTATAAACACTAAATTATGCTTTTTTTAACAGCAATAATAGTCTTGAATATTAGTTATATAACACTGTCTACGATGGTGGACAAAAACTTACCAAAACGTTCGGGTTGATTTAACTTATTTTAGGCTGAAGCTAGCATTTTTAAATATATACAAATAATTATTTTTTACTTTATTTTATATTTTATGACTAAAGATTTCCCCCTAATGATGCGACAAATTTTGAACATCAGAAAAAAAGAAATCGATATTTTTTTGAAAAATGAAAGAAGTCCCTTAAAAATAATACATGTAGTTGATTAATACTTACATAAAGCAATGAAGACATTGAAGAAAAGCAATTGGATGAGCCGCGACATTTTCTTAGTAGTCTCTGTAACTGTGCTGTTTAATACACAAAAACACCGTTTCGCTGCGAATAGCAATCTAAAATGATCTACGTTTGATAGGTGTAGATGGCCTACCTGCTTTTTCATTTACGCATCGCTACACTGTGCAATGCGTACCGCAAACAATTCCTGCTAATCTTCCTGTTTCGACAGAAAGTCATTCACACCATGTGGCGCTATTGTTCAGCAATTGGTTCATTTTAACGGAAGCCGATTCGTTCAATTTGCGCATGTTAATTCATTTAGAGCCAGAATACGTTTTAAATTGCTTTTATTGAAGTTATAACATTTTTAGCGCTTTTTTTATCTTTTATGTGCGTTGAAAGTGGTGATGGGTTCTCAGGTTAGGCCTGTGTATTTTTGACGACTGTAAGTTTCTTGACGAGAACCAATTAAAACGCTCCACAATTTATGCTCAATATAGCTTTCGCCAGATAGATGTGGCACGCTTGAAAGCCCAAACGGAAACTTCTTCGCTTTTTTTTGATGATGTAACTATAACACATTGTGAACACGTCAAAACCTCGAAAAAATAAACTTTTGCGAATTAAGAGAAACCGCGAAATCCGGGGAGATGAATTTCGCTAATGGCCCTTTTTTCAAGTTGTTTTGCGACAGTTAGCTTTTATAGACGATAGACGATAGATGCAGATGTTGATTATTATTTGTTCGAGAAGTCTGGAAGTAGCAAACTTACCAAAAAAGTCGGCAGCAATAACAACTGATCGATTTTTAAAGAATTTTTATTGGGTGATTAAAGATTGGGATACTTCAATTGGAAACCTGATAAAAGACATTTACATCAATGATAGGATACAAGTTTATACAACAGTTAACAAAGAATAAACAAGAAGCCCTAGGGGCTCTAAGAATTTCCGCTCGCTACCAGAATATTTGATGAAAACCTGCTAATTCGTTGTGTTATTGTGCCAAACATTCGAAGGGGTTTGGTGCATGAACCTCTGAAGATAAAGCCCATCAGTGACATTATATCTTGCAACAAACGCAAACAAAACGAAACGTGTCATAATAAACTCACATTTTAAAAGAAAATGCTAACAAAAAATACAGCCTATCATTCATGGTTGAAAGTCTTGCGATTGAAACGTTTATGGTCTTAAACGGCATTAGTTGACAAAAAATCAAAATTTTTATGTGACCATCATTTTTAGCATACTTTTTTATTAACTGTGTCAATTTTTGTCGAAAATAAAGCAGTTTTAATTTTTGGATAAATTTTGGCCTTAAATGACATTTAGGTGACAAAAAATCAAACTTTTGTACCATCATCATTTTCAGCAAACTTTATTTGTTAACTGTGCCAGATTTAGCCGAAAATGAAGTGGTTTTAATTTTTGGACCAATTTTGGCCTAAAATGGCATTTAGATGACAAAAATCAAAGTTTTGATGTCACCATTATGTTCAGCATACTTTTTTTGTTAACTTTGCCAATTTTTGTTGAAAATGAAGTAGTTTTAATTTTTGGACCAATTTTGGCCTAAAATGACATTTAAGGTGGCAAAAAACCAAAATTTTGATGTAACCATCATGTTCACCATACTTTTTTTGTTAATTGTGCTAAAATTTGTCAAAAATAAAGTAGTTTTAATTTTTGGACCAATTTTGGCCTAAAATGAGATTTAGGTAACAAGAAATCAAAATTTTGATGTCGCCATCATGTACACCATACTTTATTTGTTTACTGTGCCAAATTTTGTTAAAAATAAAGTAGTTTTAATTTTTGGACCAATTTTGGCCTGAAATGACATTTAGGTAAGAAGAAATCAAAATTTTGATGTCACCATCATTTTCAGCATACTTTATTTGTTAACTGTTCCAAATTTTGTTGAAAATAAAGTAGTTCTAAATTTTGGACCAATTTTGGCCTAAAATGACATTTAGGTGACAAAAATCAAAATTATTATGTCGCCATTATGTTCAGCATACTTTTTTTGTTAACTGTGCCAAATTTTGTCGAAAACAAATACCAATTTTGGCCTGAAGCGTCAATACCCAGTAGTTAAGGAGCTTGGGTACGAAGTTTACATCTGTGACGGACCAACGTGAAATCCCAGGGTCGATTTTTTCTCAAAAAATGCTCCGAAAGAAAAAAACGACGGTTTTAAAGAATTTCCTACGCCTTCGGGCGCGGAAATTCAACAAACAAACGTTCATAACCATGCAAGCAAAATTTTAAAATGAACATATTCTCAATATATTTTTAAAGCTTTGCCTTTTAGTTGAAAGCAAGCTAATTTCATACGAGAAAGGGCTTGATAATTTTTCTGCGAAAGTTTTTTTATTTTTTTCGAGAATATTTATTGAATATCAAGATATCGGGCTTTAAAGTTTCGCTAATTATGCGAAATTATGACATCACCGAGTAGCTCTTAAAGAAATAATTGCTTTTATCAATCAAGTACAATTACTGATTATAAAGAAAGACAAATTCAATGGCTGAAAACAATAATTCATATACCTTGTAAAACTGGTAAAAGCAACACCCCACTTACAGCTACTCGATGATGTCATGCATAATTAGTGGAACTTCAATTTCAGCTACTCGATGATGTCATGCATAATTAGTGGAACTTCAATTTCAAAAATCTTTAGAACCGATCCAAATTTTTTAAAAATATATTCAAATTCATCGACAAATTTTCAAGCTCTTTCTTCGTATAAAATCAACCTTTTTCAAAGTGGGAGGTAAGCTTCAGCTTTTTGCCTAGTTTCACCGTGAATATTCTTATAAAGTATACGTGTTTCTGTCTGCAAAAAGCAAAGTAGATGTTTTTAATTTCTCTTGAAAACGCCGAAAAATACTTGTCTCAAACGCCACGACGACAATAACATTAATTTAACGTCAATAATTTAATTTGAACTAATGACGTCGTTACAAAGTACCTGTAATTTTCAACGTGTGAATTACTAGGGACAACCTGGGACCAAATTCAGTAAGTTTCCCAAACCTGGGTCCCCAAATCCAATTCGAAATGAACGGGTTGACAAGGTCATCCAAAAAACCTCTAACAGTTTGTCAAAAGTACTTATACATTTCTTACATTATTTTAATCAGAGTTTTAAACTCTTTAAAGGCTACTACAGGTTAACAAAATTTTTAAAAATATTTTTTTATGAATATGAACGGGTCATAGCTGCGTCATCAAAATTCAAATGATGGACCTTTTTAATTTTTTTCTGCCTAAGTGGTTTTTTTCCACGGGTTTTAGTGACTAGTATTGTTATAAAAAGATGCTATTTTCACCACCTACCAAAACAAAAATGATTTTTGGATTTGGCTTGGTTTGCCGCACTGAAATCAGCTCTCGACTCTCTTAAAATGAAACTCATAAAAATCACCATAATATCGAAGGCGAGCCACTTTTTTTCAACCGGGTATACTTTGTCAACAAATTTATTTTATTTTATTTTTTTTGTTGAAAGTAAAGTTTTGAAATTAGTTTTTGATGGAGACTAAGTTATTTATTAAGAACCATAAACACATAAAGAAAACTTAATTAAAAAGTAAACGTTTTTTCTGTAGCTATTTTTCAGCCTGCTGGGTTGGGAAAACGACATGTAATGGGGTGATAGCAAACTGACTTCAGCCCGGAAAATCGTGCCAACTTGGCTAATTGACTCATCATATAAATACACCCCTTTGGTTATTATACATTCAAATACCGACAAGCAATAATAATAAATAATAATAATGACGTCAACATTGATTTTTTGATACAAAATTCTTACATTTTAGCTACGGTTACAATTTTTATTGCTATAGTATTTGTCCTTCCCAGATATTCATGGGGTGGGAAGATTATCTAGACCCAAAATAGGATTAAAATATTTATAGATATAATAATAGAAATACCGCTAACAAAATTACGACAAGGAATTAGAATACCCCTTAAAAGACTTGTATTGTATTAAACTTGTGATAAAAAAGTCATAATTTTCCAGCTTTACACGTTACCTAGAACATAAGTTATTAAAAAAAGTATTGGTGTTAAAATTGCACCTTTTTTATATCAATACTAGTTCCACTTAGGCAGAAAAAAATAATAAGGCAAGTGCAGATTTGATCGTTTTTATGAGTATCTGCGATATTAATGTTTTACAAACTTAAAAAAAATCTTTCTTCCGCATTTTTTCTAGCGATTTTTTCGAGCATCCTCTGAGTAAAAATTATCCTAGCTGGTAAGTATGTCAATTTATTTTTCATTTTAATAAAAGTTCTGTAAAGAGAACTTAACGAAAAATGTTTCAAATCCTAAAGTCTGTCGTTTTGCCACCAATGGATTTATTTTTTGTAAGCATGAGCTTAAAAAAAGCTTTTATTTTATTATTCGCATACCAGTCATATTGCGATATTTCACACACTTTTTTTCGCGAATGAACCAATTTTTAGCTATTAATAATTTTTTGCGAATTGATCATATCTCGAATATTTTCGCGGTTTAATAAAAAATGTAATTTTATTAACTTTGCAGTCCGTAAAAAACCTGAAATGGACGATTAAAAAAAACATACTGTGTTTTCATCATCATGTGATTCTGAACAATGAGTTACCGTCAGGTTCCAATTCTGAGCTGGAATCATCCTCCCATTTTTGAATTTTCTTGCGAAAACAATCAAAGTCTCAAAGAGGTGCAAGAGCACAAGCAACGGTAACAGGGAATATATTACCGACGTAGCACTCTTGTTCAAGGTGCATTTGTCACCGTTACAATGCTCAGTAGCATAACGAACCATTTATTAATAAGCCGATATGAAATGTTGTTAGGGGAGCTCTATCTTGAACCAGTAGATGATCATATAATGGGGACGTTCTTCATTTTCCTTGAGAACGATTTCGTAGGAACCAACCAATGTACGCCGTGTGAGGCTTCGTCAAGCACAAAAAATTTTAAAAAAAGGCGAAAATTCAGTCAAGAGACATTCCAAACATGCGGTACTTGAGATTAATGATTATGGCATGTCTTATTGTTTTTTAGTAAGTTTAGACATCTGCTTTTCTGGTTGTTTTGTTTTTAAATTTTGAGAAAAATGTCAAACGTTTTGTAACCCAGTCAGGAGAACAAATTATTTCAGGCTAAAAAAAACTTTCGCAAAACTTAAACTTTTGCGAATGGAAATTATGAATTCTTGGAAGTTTTCTCGATCCTGATGTGTTTGCATCGAAAATGCCTGATCTTTTCTATCTGTTTGAAATTACCTCCTCCCTCTTCGTGGCAGTCATGTAAATTGTAGAAAGATATGGAACATGTTACTAAATTAATTTCCATTTTTTGTTTATAATTTCTCAGCATTTTGGACAAAAACCGCGAAAATTGTACGATAATCTCACAAATTGACGATTTGAAGTTGAAATTTACATATACTATTGTAGTTTTAGGTGAATCAGAAGAAAAAAATGTAAAAAGTGTAAATCGTTGTTTTTAAAAGGAGAAAAATCCAAATTTCGCGGTAAATATTATTATTATTATATATATTTCGCCAGTATAAAAGTATGCATATATATAAATTACAAGGCTAGTTGGCATATAATAACGGCAGGATCAAGTAGAAGACACAAGGTGTCTTATCATCGAGCCCCTAGTAAATAATATTGGAATTTCGCGAACTTTGAGTTTCCCAATAATTTTTGCGGGAACTTATATTTGCGAAATTGAAAAAAACTTGTAAAATTCGCGAAAATTAATTCCCTTGGGGTAATAAACAACTTCTTGGAAAAAGCTTCCTCGGTGTTTAGAAAGCTAAAGCTCCAATTATAATTAGACCTATTTCCATATCCATTCTTGTTCAGCCCAATATACATACTAAAATACCAAAAAATTATGAGCAAAATTTTAGCTTGTAGGGAAGTAGTGCATGAATGGTTTGTATTATTTTGTCATACAATTTTATTACATACATTTAATAATATGACATAATGACATAGAATAGCCCAGTATTTAGTAGGCCATTCTAATGGCTTGTTTTCTAAGCTTAGTACTTTATTCGGAGAAACTTCCGCGAGTCCATAAACTCGCGAAATTTCTTGGATAATTTTTTTGCGAATCTACAAATTTCGCGATTTTGTATTTTCTTATAAAAAAAGTGGCCTATATTTTTTATAATAGAAAAGTTTTAACGATGTAATTTTCTTTCTAATGATATGTGAAAACTTCTATTTACAAATTGGGTTCATCTTCCAAATCACAAAACAGATCAAACACATTTTGTAGGCTCGTCTTCTTCCGGCTTCCACGCATCGTCATCATCGTGTTCTTCAGCACTAACTCGGTTATAAGCCATACATACATTTGAAACATCATCGTTTTTGTTTATTTCTAAGTTTATTCCAATCTTGTCCCAGCGCCAGTTCTCTTTTTTTTATCGGGAGGGCGAACCAAGTGAGGGCCAGTCGAGAAAAAACTTTTAAAACCAGCAATTTTTTTTTAAAAAATTAGTGGATAAACTTTCGCGAATCGACAATCGACGCGCAAAATTCGCGAAAGTTTCTCCGAATAAGGTATTCAATGAGCTAGCTTTGAACATGATAAGTAGCTGGCTTATTCTTAGCAAACGTGAAATTTCAAGTTGTTTATCAAAATTGATAACGTCGCTGGCATATATGTCCACCATTCCCCTTTTTTAAAATATCAGTAAAAATAACATAGGCTTAATAAAAGTTTACTTATATTGTAAGGGATGTCATTGTAACCCTTTTTATTTTTTAAGTGAGACAATAAGAGTAGTAGTATTTAAAGGTTATCACTTTTGTAGTTTCAGAATTAGCATACTGACTTTTTCATGGTGGGGCAAGTTGGACTTTACACCCCTTGTTCTCGGTATTGAAGTTCTAAAATGCAAAGGGCTTTCCAAGCAATTCAGTTTTTCTTTGGATTTTCTTGCTTTAAGAAGAATCGACAATGCAATTTACAGCATCTACTCGTTATGTCAAAAGTTGCATCGTTGCGCTCTGCTATCAAATTTATATTATTTTCCAACTCGCTTTTTTTTTGATAACGCAGGCCTGGGCCATCATTAGAGTGGACATCTTGTCAGTGCGACAGTAAATATACTGTAGTGGGAGTCCCTTGGTGAGGTAATATTACGACAGATTCATTTTGAGCACCGTGAAGAATAAAAACAATACTTCGTTTTCCTCCGCAGAGCGTGATATGAACAAAATCACACCAACTTTTGCAGTAATATTTTTTTAAAGAGATATGATACAAATTATATTTTCAGCAATTGCTTTTGTACACTATAACAACAACAGAATATCAACCTTATACCTAATCTCTCGCTAACATCGTAGTAATTTTGTAAAAACGCATGGGTTAGGAAAGAAATTGTAGATCATTTTTGAAAAACACGAGCTTTTACGCGTGCTTATTTCACGGATACAAAAATAAGTTAAACAAAAAAATGCCCATTTTGCAAAACTTATATAATAGGTATGTGTAATTTTTGTGAATATAAAAACTGGTATTTTTAAAACAACCTTATAAAGATAAAGATGTGCCATACCAAATCGAAATGGTGTATCAATAAAAGCTAGTTGCGTGACTCTAGCTCACAGAAGCCTAAGTTCTAAGTTGGTGCTACGTAATTATAACATATATATAAATCACAAATATTGCGCTTATTAGAAAAGAAATAATTTGCCGTTACAAATATTGCGATAGTGATCGAGTTAAAACATGCCGGTACACTACGCGTCTACCATGTTGATTTCCGTTCATATGCCACAAATCAGGAGAGATAGTTGTATTAAATCTGTGCAATTTGTAAAACTATACTGTTTCAAAGTTTTTTTTCGCAGTGAGACGATGTTACTATAATTTTTTTCTCAAAGAACAGCAGCTGCATCGCGTGGGGTCTTCGTTGATTATGACGTTATCCTTCATTCCACCACAGGGCGGAGTATAACAACACAATACGTGTCTCGCTAACACCAGTCCGCTGTGTAATCGAACCCATTGAATGCACTCTATAACGATAAACAAATCGATTCAAAGTAATTAAATTTAAGCGTCATAACCATCTGAAAAAAATCTTCAAAAAATTGAAGGGAAAAATCGAGAAGACGTCAAAAAATGCATGTTGCATTCAACTGTATCATCCTTCGTTAATAATTTACCCATCCGTGAATACACAGTGACCACAACATACGTTAATAATACAAATATTGTTGAAACAATGTAGGGAAACGTGCGTATGACATGCTCACTTAAGATCATTTAACATTCCAATCCCTTAAATTGAGACTTTCGAGTGCGTTATGGGTGTTCGTGTTGTTTCATTCAGAAAACGAAAATAGTTTACCTAACGGAAAAAAAAAACAGAATTAAAAATTTCGGCGAATATTTTGAATTTCATTATATTTTTACATATATTTTAATTATAATTTTATATAAAATAAATATTTTTTAAATTAAAGAACCCATTAGAAGTTTCATTTCGGCTTCTTTTTTTCTTAAAAATAGTTTATATATCCTTTATCTGTTACCAAATATTGAACTGGTAAAATTTTATAATCATACTGAAATTTTTCCCATCAATATTTTTTTAAGAAAACTATCAAATTAAGCTTTTTTGAAGTAATATACAGCTTGCCTCTTTTTTCACAACAAGAGGTACTAATCGTGTCTTCTACTTTAAAGCAGCATATCACTTGATTGTTTTTCTATGTTTCAAATCTGAAAATTTGGTCGCGTCTAGTACGTTTATGTTCCACATTTTTGCCCAAATTTTAGTCTGTAGTTCTTAGCAACTGGGTTTAACGACAAAGACGTGTATGGTCACACTCTTCTTCTGCGTTAATTTTCTTAGTTGTCAATCAAAACAAGTTAATTTTCTGGAGCATGGCATTTACTGCATAATTGAGGTTAACAAAGAACAAAATCGCACAATTAGGCTGCATATATTCATGTGGTCCATTTAAAACATTCAAATATGTGGTATATATGTGGAAAATAATGTGGTATATATATATGGTATATATATATGGTATATAAGTTGTATACAAGTTGTAAATATGTGGTATGTATGTGGTATATATGTTGTAAATATGTTGCATACAAGTTGTAAATATGTGGTATATATGTGGTTTTGCGTAAATACTTTCGAGATTGAAAAACGTTAAAAAAATTTATGTAGCAACCAATTCTAGTTATTTAAATTTTTGTAACCAAAGGTTACAAGCAAGCATACTCTGCGAACGAAGGGGGCTACCTTTCAAATGTTTCGCCCTTTATTACGGAATGAGAAATTTTACCTGTTCTATTGTATTTAGGCCGCGTCGCTCCTTCGTTGGTGTTAAAACAGGTTCTTCTGAAGTAAACTCAACATCGAAGTTGCTTACATCTTCGGCGTGTTTCTAAAACATCGGAGTATGCTCAGTTCAGAAGTTCTTCAGAAATTAAATTCTAACTACATTTAAGAAACAGGGGGAAAGAAAAGAAACCCATCTCTAAAACCACTTACCACTGTTGGTATGAACGGTGCTTTCAGTTTTCGGTGCAAAAGGCTTTCCCACTTCATATCCTGACGTATATAATTAAGAATAATTTTTCCTATTAAACAGCGTTAAATCAAGACACTAACCCAGAATAACCAAATTAATGTATTGCGGAAGAAGATTGCAAAAGAGAAATTTATACCTTATAAAAAGGTTGCTTCTTAATATCTTCAGCATCCCTTTGACTGGAACCCAGCCTCCTTTCAGGATTTTTACGCAGTAGCTGCAATAATAAAATTTAAATAAAATAAACAAGACATATTAAAAGATTTTTCTAATTACAAGATCGACGGTTATCTTTCAGATCATTTAAAATAAACACTCTTCAACTTGCGTTCTTTCAACCACATTAAGAACACGGTATTGGAACATTCAAAAACACAAGTCCTTACCCTTCTCATGAGTGCAATGGAATCATTTGATAAAAATCTAGGGTAACGAACTTCGTCATTTACAATACTGTCAAACACCTCTTCTTCGTCGTCACCAGGGAACGGACTCTAACAAAAAGACACATTACGGTAGTGAACAATCGCGAATTTTGAAAAATATTGTGCAGGACTTAATTTCGCCGATTATTGCGCAGAATTGGATTAAATACATATAACCCTTCCATAATCTATTTCCGTTAAAATCAAGGCACGAGTTACACTTACCTCTCCAACTAACATTTCAAATACTAGAACGCCTAAACCCCACCAATCGACGGAACGCGTGTAGGAAGTCTCTGTTAACACCTAGAAAAATAACAGCAGTTTAAAACATCTAAATTCATAGTACACAAAATTGAAATTTATAATACAATTCAGATTTTAAGTAACGGGGGGTTCCACGTTCTCTGAGTATTCACCCAGACGCCTGACTTTTCCTCTCCTCTGACTGGTATATAAAGTTGCATCATAGCCAGAGCTTCACTTGCTTGCTTGCTAATTTTAATCAATTTCGAGAAAACTTGTCTTTTATTATTTTTTATTATTACTATTATTTACCCAGGATAGCCTCTTCAGTTCCTATTGGTACTGCTATCAACGAGGGTCCTGCGAAGGGGGTCCTAGCGCATTTAAAGCTTCCATTTGAGCTACGAAAGTCGTGGAAGCACAGCAATCGCTCAACTAGACAACCGCCTAAGATATCAATCCTATTCTCATGCTGAGCGCTAAGCAGAAAGGATAGATTCACACTTTTATAGTCTCTGGCATGACTCGGCCGGGGTTTGAACCCAAGACCTCCCGCACTGAAAGCGAACGCTCTACCACAAGGTTGGAAATGTCAATTCGCATAGAGAAGCTTTTGCGAAATTACTAGAAATGACTTTTCCGCTGAACTTTATCATTGCGACACAAATGCAGAGTAGAGTCAAATTTAAGAGTTGAAAACTTTTGGTGAAAATTGTCAAGCTATTTTGAGATGACGGTTATTTCGTAAAAAAATTGAGTAGATTTACAGTTTCTCTAAAGAAAATTTAAAAGATTTGGAAAGATTTTAAAGAACAATATAGTTATATAGTTTTGTAAAAGGAGATTTGAGAAGACTTTTTCAAAATTGGGGAGAATTGTGGACTTTTGAGGAATCGTGGCAACCCTGAAAGTAGATTTTTTTTCTTCACGTGTGGTTGCTAAACCTTAACAAATAAAACTGAGTTCCTCCTAAACGACTGTCAAATAATTCCATTTGATTTCGTAGTTGAAAAAGCTGATGGTCAGCCCTGCGATATGAGAAGTAGCTTAACCTTTGCTATCTGAACGCGACTTGAATAATCTTCGCAAAATAAGTCTGTGAAAATTATTCAACTTTAATTAGTTCGCGGTCCGTAGATAGCAACAACACAACATTAAAGTCAAATGCAATACCACCATACAACATCTTCGCCTAATACTTTTCAAGCTCTGTGAACTTCAATCATCTAACTTACTTCAGGCGCTAAAAATTCAGGCGTTCCGCAAAATGTACCAGTTTTCTGTCCAAAACCCATTCCTTCTTTACATAAACCAAAATCTGCAATTTTAACATAGCCTTCTGCGTCGAGCAGTAAATTGTCTAATTTTAAATCTCGATACACGATCTCGTGTTCGTGAAGATACTGAAGACCAAGGATGACACATCCGGAGTAAAACATCGTCCTTGGTTCGCTGAATACTTCTTCGTGAATATGCATCATAAGATCGCCGCCAGGAGCGTATTCCATAACAAAACACACGTGGTCCTGAAGTTGATAGAAATGAGCAAGGTAAAAATCAGAAAATACTTAAAACAAACCATATTATAAAAAAAGGATTTAAGAAAAGGTTGGCCGTCCAACGCGTTCAAAGCAATTTCAACTCGTCCAAAGCAATTTTAACCCGCTTAAAGCAATTCTAACTCGAATTTACCCTACCTTCGTTTGGAAGCAGGAAAACAAATTTACTAGAAACGGATGTCGCACACTGTTTGCTGCTTCGAATATCCTTTTTTCCGACATTAAACTGAAAAAAAAATAATCAACTTTTAAAATTGTGTATAAAATAAGCTAACTAAGTATATTTTTGACAGATATTTTAAAAAATTATAACTTATTAAAATTTTTGTCTCTGTTGACCTTTGTACTCTAAATAAATAGAGTATTTGCGGTAGAAATTTTTGCAGCTTTTGCAGTTATCAAAATTCGTTAAAGTTTGCTTCCGCAAAAAGTAAGGTCAATAGAAAAGGGGGAAGTTTTTTCCAATGTGCCAAATGGAAATGGTCTCACAGAAAACTAGTCAAAACTTGAGAAAAGATTTCGTGGAGCGAAAGTTTTATTTTCTATCGAACGCAAAAAAAATGCGATAAAGCTGAACCACACAAGTTTAATTTCTTTCCTTAAAGTGTGCAAAACAGCAACATAACAAAGACACTAAAATCTAATAGATAATAGCAGCCGCAAAATATGGCAAAAAAATTCAAAAATACCTTTCTACTTCATCTCTCGATATAATATCTCCTTTTTTCAAGGCCTTTATAGCAAACAGCTCTTTCGTCGTTTTATATTCAGCTAGTAGAACCTAATTTAAACAGAATACAAAATTTAAAATTCCACAGCGTGTCACAAAAAAAATTACCGTGGGACAACAAGGAGACGTTGTGGAGACTGAAGAAAAGATTTAAAAAAAATCAGCTCATTGTCCTATCTGGTTACAATTTAATTTAATTTTTTAATTTATAATTTGGTCTACTATTAAGGGACATTATCAAATCCCACACATATGACGAACAAGTGAGAAATTCTTTTACTAAAAATAAAAAATACCTTTCCAAAATGACCGCGCCCTAATACACTAATACACCTGAACTGTTCCATCGACATTGTCGAGCTTCTGTTTCTCCTACAAGAAAGTAAATTTTTAATAAAATTTTACATCACCTACTTTTCAAAAATACAGTTTCTTCTATATGTGTCACTAATGATACATTTACATAATGAAAAAAACCTGTTTCACAAAGAGAGAGCAAATTCACCTTGGTATATTTGGTGATCTTCCGGCGGTTTTTCTACCTGATGCACGACCAGTGCTGTGAAGTTCCGTCTTAGGTGAAGGAGAAGCGCGGCCATGCGAAGGAACCGCAGGAGGGACATTATTAGTTTCCGATTTTTGTTCGACTATAGTGGGACTGGTCATGCCATTACTGCTGTGGGTTCTCTTTCCTTTATCGGCTCTCGGTGAAACAATCTAGATGAAGAAAGCGATATGAAATTTAACAAGCCAGTGACCACTAGAATATTATCTGAAACGCAAAATAATTATTAAATATCGGAATTAAGCTTTAAAAAAATTAAACAACATACTTCTATACTAGTTGGGCGAGTATTCGGTGCAGAGTCCGATTGTTTGCGTGTTTTTTGTATATTATGCAAGTTGTCATGGGAAGCATTCCGAGAAGAACTACCAATGGGGAGTTCATTGTAGGATGAGTGACGACTAGACAGGTCCTGGTTCGAGGAGGCGTTCTTATTGGATAAATCTTGCGTCGACGAATGATTAGAAGATGAAGATCGGCGTGCAGGAGATGCCGACTGGTCTGGTAGATGTGTGGTTGAACTCACTAAGGTTGGTTCACTAGAACTAAAACGTGACAAATATACTGAACGTTTGATCAGACACGCTTCTGCTTAAATTGTCTAAATGTTCTCAAACTACATAAATACATGAAGAAGTAACCATCGCAAACCATATACAACTCACCTTAAACTATTTTGAGGAGGAGTTTTAGTTCCCGACGCACTGGCTTGTGGGCTAAACGACGCTGACCCCGTTGTGGGCGTGGCTCGCTTTAATAACCTCGCCCAAGTAGCAATATTGGTATGCATTTCGCCTGCACGAAGAAAGTGTTTCCCTTTTGCTTTCGGAAACAACTGTTTCTGTCGTTGAAGTTTGGGTCGTCTGTTCACCATAGGGTTAAAAAACGTCACCTATCAAAACAAGATCAAAACAAGTCAATTAACGTACGCATGTTAAGAAACTTCAACTGACTAAAAAAACAACCTTCATGTTGAAAAAATACTTTAGAGTTCTTCTGAATTACAACAAATTTGTTGCATGGATGTAAACTTTTCTATATAACATCTAATCTACGATACTAAATACTGTGTTTCATCAATCTGCAGAGAGGAAAAACTAATAGTTGCATTCAAAACTACTGATCGAACATTAATTTACATTAAGAAAGATAAAAAAAGGTGGATGGGCGCAGCTCAACTGTTTTTACTCCCATAACTTTTGAGCCTTTCTTGACCACATTGACTAAATAAAAGTAGAAGTTACTGAAACTTTTTGTTTAAACGTGTGTGCCGACGGAAGCAGTGATACCGTATAGTTTTAGTGATTCTGTTCGATATATTATTTTTTTACACCGAATCAATATGAAGACAACCCACTCATGCAGTTTTGTCACTCATGCAGTTTTGTCACTCATGCAGTTTTGTCACTCATGCAGTTTTGTCACTCATGCAGTTTTGTCACTCATGCAGTATTGTTTATATAATCTTTCAAACGACATAACTGTATTTTCTCGTACATGATAATTTCAATAGAATCAAACCAATTAATTTGAAGCAGTAAACTTTATAAAAAAATCTCAAATATGAAACTGGTGCAATAGCTGTTTGATCAAGTTATCATTTACATTATTTTCTTTATTTACAGATAAGTCGCAAGATTTTTCTGCTTCATAATTCTTGTTAACCTCTTCTTCATTATAATCTAGCTAAAGGGGAAATAATTTTCGCCAGAACTAATTTTCGCAAAAACTTGCTTGAAATTAACACTTAATTTTTCCGAGAACTAATTTTAGCGATGTTGTCAAGTCATAATATTTCGCAAGAATTAAATTTCGCGAATTTCACGATAAAAGAATTTTTCTTTCTCAACTCATCGTTTTTCAAGGGTGGTTTATGTAGGAGACATAAAATAAAGACTGCTAAAGTTGCAATACACATACAAGTATGTTGTTTTTTGTAAATCAGAAAAAAAAAGTCAGTGTGAATCGTTTTTTGAAGATGGATATAAACCCAAATTTCGAGAGAGTTAATTTTCGCGAATAGCGAGTTTCCTAATAATTTTAGCGGGAACTAATTTCCGCGAAATTAATTTCCTTGAGATAGTTGTTTTACCAACACACTCTACAGATCAATATCCTCGAATAATTAAAAAGTACGGTTGTCGATTAGGTCTAATACATCCGCTGGATCGTCATGGCAAATTTAGAAAATAGGACGACAATCCCTTTACTGTCCATGACAATAAGGTTTTGGCCTAAAAACTTTATCGCCGTTTTTTTTTGTGTGTTTTTTCGTTTTTAACGCTAATACGCGTAAACAGAACACATTTTATCGTTTCTGTGAACTTATAGGCAAAAAAATTAATAAATAAATAAATAAAAGGAACAAATAAGTAAATGGAAACAAAAACAAACAACTGAACAAGCGACAAATAAGCAAACAAACGAAATGAACATACGACTTAGTAGTACTACTAACCAGTTCTTCTTTTGTTAAGCCAGTCTCGCTAACAATTTCAGGGAATTCCTCTTTAAATAAGTTAAAATAATACTCAGCAAGCTCCTCTTCATCTTCATCTCCATCAAATAAATGTTCTAATTCAGCTGTTAAATCGTTCGTCAAAGTATCTTCGTCATTAAGAAGAAGTTCGTTGCTTTGTTCAGCCAAACTATCATCTTCGAAATTCTCTTCACCACTGTCTGAATTGTCAAGTTTTTCCCGCGCGTTAATCTTATTATTAGCGCGGGTACTTTTTTTACGTCGCATTGATTTCGAGCGACTACGACCCAGCTTAAAACTTTTTTGTCGAATCTTTTTTCTCGGCGTCACGCGAGCAACATTCGAGTCTTTTTTATTCTCCTTATTAGAATCTGTCAGTTCGTGTTTTTCATACAGCAGCTCATCGTGTATATCCACTAAGCTATCCTGATCAGTGTCAAGATCCAGCGAGTCCACAGCTATCTCTTCATCTGATGGCTCCGGCCTGACTTTCTTTAAAACAGTCGGTTTAAAATTTTTATTTTTAAATGATTTCGAACGAGACCTACTAACACTAAGTTTAAAACTTTTCTGTCTGATTTTCTTCCTAGGAGCAACAACTTTCTCCTCCGCTATTTTCTTCGTAGGGATCAGACCATTGCGTACCAAGTAAGATTGCACCGGTTTTGATGACCTGCCGCTGGTTGCAGGAGCGGATTTGACACGATTGTTTATAAGTTTTTCCTTTGCAAATATTTTATTTGTCGATGCGTTTAACGGGAACGGAATGGAGGAACGAATTTGTTTAGTTTGACTACTGTATTTCTGCGTGTTCGCTATTTTACTTGTGCCCTGGGTTGGCCTAGCAGCCTTACGAAGAATTCCTGGTGACGAGTTATTAGAACTATCACTGTCTGTAAGAAAAAGTTTTTTTGTCTGTAAAAATTTACTTCGTGAAGGTGTGTTAGTTTCTGGTTGTGTTTTATTAAAATGAGGGCACTCTTCAATGCACCTGGCCTTGATGAAGGCTTTATTTCCATATTTTGAATGAAGTGGGCAATGTACAACTCTTTTCACGGGCGGTGCCTGTGTATTACTGGTATTTCGTACAGGTGTTTGTCGACTACTGCTCCTTCGTACAGGTTCTTTTGCTTGCTCTGACTGTTGTTTTTCCAACGATTTTTTCTCCGGCTCTTTTCGCTTGAACTTTTCCCGAAGACTTTTATCTAATTCACTAACATAAGTTGCATGACGAGCTGGTTTCCGTCTGGATTTCGTTTTCTTGAGAGACGGCTTTCCGTCTTTCGTTTTACACACGCAATTTCCATTATCATCACACTTGCACTTGTTTTTATCACTTTCAGAGCAAAACTCCTTCGCTGTGTTTTCCGACTGTTTGCGGACGCTGGCAGTCTCCTTTGCAACTGTTTTACTTTTTATAGGCGACGGTAGTTTCTTTATTATGGTATTCGCCTGACTGACTTTACGTTGGTAAGCCTCGAGCTTGCTTGCTATTTTCATGGGTTTCGTCGGCTGCACTGACTTCTGAATCGAGGGGTAATTCAAGTTTGTTCTAGTATTATTGGGAGCTTTATTCACCACTGTCAAGCCTCCCTTAGAAATGGCAGCTGAAGTGCGTGTGGAGGAGTAGCGCGACTTCGTGGTAACTGTATTTTTCGACGTTGGAAGCTTTGATGGAGACGACAGTGGTATACGTATGGGCGTAGCCTGCGCTTTCGATACAACAGTCTTTTTTACAAGTCTTCTTTGGCCGGCGGATGGTAATCCATACGTTGGAAGCGATCCCGATTTGCTACTATTCAAATTAGTTACATTATTTGACGGCTTAGTTTTCACATTGTTAGCTGTTCTACCGACAACCTTAATGCCAGACGTTGCAGTCATGTCATCGGCCATAACAAGAGCAATCACAAACATGCTTTGCACTCGGGGGATAACATAACTTTAAAAAATTCTGCACGCACTGTTTAGATAATTTATTTACTTATAAATTGGTTTAATTCTTTAGCGTTTTACGTTTATCAGTTAAAATTTGGTTCTTTACTGGTTATATAGCAGCCTTGCCGTTCTTTTACGTACTTTGAACAATTACGAACGTCCTCGGCTCCACGCATATAATCTGGCTACATCACGTCAATTCGCTTTTGAAAGCAGCTGTAGGCTTTTGTATTGCAAAAGATACAGGCACGAAATATTACGTTAAATTTACGAGATATTATTTTTTTCTCGTATAGTAAAACTATAGAACGTTTTAAAAAATTCTATACGTCCCCAAATAATATCTCTTTATGCGAATCTGCAAGTGTCTTCGTTCGTTGAACTTCAAAAAGCTACAAACTTCTCCTTTTTCGAGTTTTTTCTATCAAACTATGCTCAATACACACTTCAACATTTGATTGTGCATAGAGAGCAGTAGAAAAGCATAAACAATCGAGCTACCTGCAACACGATTGGCTGCTTAAATATTTAAAAACTGGCGAAGTTCAACAGATTGAGTATAGCAGGAGAGAAAGTGAGTTTCACTATTTATACAATTTACGCTGAAACAGTGTCATCTATATTTTAAACATTATAAATAAATAAGGTTTAAACTAAAAACTTGGTAAATATTTAAAATTTGAAGGGAAAAGAAAATAATGCAGAATATGTTTTATAATATCATTAACGTAATGTTTAAATATATTTTCGCGCATAACTGGAAATATAAACAAATATAACTCCTAGCAAACTTACTTGGATGTTCAACTTAACATCAGGGAATATGTTTTGTATATCAGAAGTTAAAGATTGCACGCAAAAAACACAATGTACTTTATGGCAATTATGAACAATTGGGTGAATTAATGCATTGCATAAAACAGAAGGTCCAGGAAAAAAAGGGCGTATTTAGGCAAAAATTATTAAGTTGTTAATAGGTTTACAGAAAACTGAAAAGAAGATTAATATATATTGTTGCTGCATTTCGCTGTAGTGGCCATTGCTATGCACATAATTAAAACACAGCTCATTCCCTGACAATCCATTTCATCTCTGAAATCAAAGTCATTTATCACAGTTGACAACATGCAATACTCTTGTTAACACACTCATAATTCATTTTTATCTGTGTACACTGGTTTAATGTCAACAAACAATACATTAATGTAAACAAGCATCAGATATCACCACAGCTCGATACACCATTTTCATCGTGTTAAAAAAAGTTGATTTGCTAAAATCCTTATAAAGCATCCTTGTAAAATCAAATAGAGGAAACCCTTTCTAACTGCTTTTAGATTCCATGAATCTAAATCCGAAAATAAACCACAAAGGGATATACAAATCGTATCCAATGCTAATAATTCTATATAAATCGGCCTTGTTCATTGAAACGTTTCTCCTTTTATTGTTATTTAACCCCTTTCGCAAAGAACAATGTCACACAAAAAAATTTAAATAATGGCAAATATTTCCGTTGTCATGGCAATGTTGTGAACAGGATGTTCTGACAAACGGCGTTATGTTTAAGTCGACATGTTTTTTAGTTTGACAAGAAATAAGATAAAAGAGCAACAAACCACAACATAATAGCATTTACAAACAACCCTTTCAATCCACTTCAAAATTCACATCCACTTCATTGCAACTTGTTTTATTTACACCAAATTCCAAACGTTTTACATTCTACTCCAAAGAAAAAGATTCTTATAGAGGAAGAGATTCGTGTAATTTTAGTAACAAGGCTCATATGCAATAGAAAAACGCATCGATGTCCGCCTTATTATTTCTGTCACGCTTCGTTTCTATCGCAAAATAACGTGTCGTGTTTTTAACAAGCTTATCAACAAAACCAACTGCAAATATTAGCATTGATTTTTAATGTTTACTCAAAAGTCGTACTTACAGTAGCTTAAACAAACGTGAATCCATAGTTGGAATAACAGTGACAAGAAGAAATTCAGTTTTAAACACGTAGTCAGCATTTAGCAATAATAGTACCAATAACATTAACATACAAGAGACTTTTAAAAAAAAATTAAAATGCTATCCCCTCGACATTTGCTGTGAAACATCTCTTGCCACGCTTTGTTATAAAACATGTGTTTCCAATAAACTTGTAAGTCAAACAGTGACAGTCGTGCAACACTTTATAACTTTGGAAAGACTCAAGGTAATTATTATGTGTTTCAGTATAAACAAAACAAATATTTACCAGCTTTATAAGTGCACTGGATACTAAGTTGTGGCCGCTACCTAAAACTTACTAAGCAATTACATTTTTCACATAACTATCAAACGCTAAAACTTTAAAAACATCTCGCTCCTCACGATTCTTCTACTGCACAAAACAACATTACACTATCTAAAAAGTCTTTCTCCTGAAGAGGTGAAAATAGTCTTTCTCCTGAAAAGGTGAAAATAAAAGGAAAAATTCATGCTTAACAGCAGGAGCAATTCAAACTTACTTCGCATCTCAACGTGCCCACAGGTTCCAAACTTAACTTCAGCTCATGCCTCTGGTTATCCAAAAAGTCGACAAGTTTTAAAAACGTGATTCCACAAAGTGATCGGTAGTCGCGATAATAGACGCCAATTTCTAGTTCTCTTGCCTACAAAAATAAGGGAATAGCAATTCTCTTAAAACACAAAACACGAATGCAAGTATGAATGCAGTACACACACTTTCGTGAATTTTTTCCGCAGACTAATAAGTTATAAGAAAAATATAAAAATATAAGAAAGGAACTGTTTGTTAATAGATTTAAAGCTAAAAAAAATAGCTAGGGAACGAACTATGAAACTCCAAATTCGAAAACTATACACTGAAAGTCAATTCAATTTTAGTAGGGGGGTCATTCCCGTGACGTATAAATATTTTCATACCGTGAAACATATATTTTTGGAGAATAAAAAGTATTCTAAATTGATATGCTGTCATGAGGATTCATGGAAAGATAAACATTCTACTATATTCAAAGGAACATAATAGTAGCTATACACACGAACATCTTATGCATGTTCATACCTTTGTGTCAAAAGGAAACAAGAGAAACAAACAAATAGTACTGAGGTTGCGGTAGTTAAAAATACTTATTTTTTATTTCTTCTAAAAATTGCAGTAGCGAAATATTGCTGAGAAGGGTATGTGTTAATATTACATGTGGAGATTGACGATACTTAAATATTGTATTTATTGATTTTGTCGTTAAAGTCAAAAGGAAGGCATTATATCTCAAACTCGGAATATCGATCAGCGTACACTTTTTGATTTTCGAGACATCCCTCAGATAAAACTACCATTTTTCTGGTTCATCAGGGATTGTTGACACTCGAATCTTTTATACCAGCGTTGAAAGTATATGTAGGAAAATGTACCTTATCTAATGTGACATTGAAAGTTTCATTCCAACAATGCGGGGCTCTTGGTTTCCATTTTGATTGACCAGAATCCACGTTGTCTAGCTTTAATATTGCACAAATCTCATCTAAAAAACGCAAATATACGATATTTCAATGCTTGTTACGTTTAATAAAGGCCCATAATCGAGACAAACGTGGCTGGGGTGTGTTACTCGATTATCCAATTAATTCATTCACTTGCATTTTACAAACATTTACAACTTAATGAAAATAAAAAGAAAGTGAAACCGAATGAAAAACAATTATTTCTTACTCAGTGACGTATCTTCTGATTGTTTTGGATGATAAGTGCTACTGCTAATTCTCTTGCTAAGTCGAAATTTATTATCCGGACTGGCTGTAGGTACACTTATCTTTCTTGGATCACGATTGGGAACTGTAGCTAATAAGTTTTCAGCACCGAAGAGTAAAACCTGCAAGAAATGAAACAACTTGATCTAACAACAGCAACAACGACTAAACGTTCATATTTATGTCGAATTTTAAAGACTCGACCGGGTGTTCTTCCTCTTCTCCTTGTGTCCAATAAAATATGTTAGATATATATTTTAGCACAGAATACCGACTACCATTCAAATGGACGTATGACATATTTCTCCAATTGTAACGCACAAGCACGTCTCAAAGGTGGCCACTATTATTTGTAAAACAAAATAATATTCAGGAGATTTCCGTTAATTACCGAATGTGATTTAAACAGATCTCCACAAAAGGTCTACCTGTGAACACATTTTCAGGTTTTCCTAAAATTTAGTACTAAATGATGCACAATAGGGAATTACTGTCTTTTCCTGACGATACAGAGAATCTGTATTACATAGAACACAATAGATGGTACTTCTTCCCCAACAAATCAGAGCAAAAAAACCAACCACTTTAAATTACCAAAAGTAAATATCAAATTTTAATTTTCCAGTAGTAAATACTTTTTACAGTTTTTAGAGGTGTTCTGTTTTTTCTGTGAGATGCAGATTATAAACAATATGGGCACCCAAATGCAATTAATTCTACTACATTAGATAACAACATACTTCCAGTTTTCCAGTAACAGCTGCTGCTTTTTGACGTTGTTTTGATTTTGGCATTGGCAGACTTTTTTCGTTATATATACCAACTTGTCCTGCAGCTGGATTGATTTCTGCCATTCTTTTCTCCAATGACATGTGAAGAAGATCTAGTTTGTTTTTTGCTTCAACGAGTGTCTTTTCAGCCTACAAAAGCAAAAAAACACAATATATATCTATGCAAAATACACCTTCTCATTGAAATTGTAAAGAACAGACGGCACATATTTGTTTTCCCCGAGCCTATTATATTTATTTTTGTAACTTTGCATCTAGGCGACAGTTTACAAAAAAAAATTCAGGTCAACTAGTGAAGGCCTTTGATGGTCAGCTCAATCATGTATCATATCTTTCATCAAAATGGGTATATTGAAATGATACATTTCAGTAGCGAAGTCGTATTAGCTATAGTTTATTGAAAGATGTATTTTCCAGCCAAGGAATTATAATTAATTGTTAGTAAAAACATGAAAAAACTTCTAAAGTTAATTTAAAGAGGATCCTTGGCAAACAAATTACGTCTAATTCTTCTTCGGCTCCCAGAAACAAGCTGATCACCAGCTATTATTCCAGAAAATATTTCCCTGGTGTGTACATTTAAACAAGCATTAATATGTTCGAATTTATTGCTTGATGTAAGTGATTAGGTAAAAAAAACCTGATAAACAATGCTAACAAAGCTTTGTTGAACCTTTTTTAAAAGACATGTTTATGTGTCTTCCACAATAAACTGAAATGGAATGTATGGACCTGTGGAGTGTATTTATTAGCCACATCTAGTTATTGCTCAGTGTATTTTAGTTTCAAGAGAACCACAATTTAAGTAAAAGAAATGCATATTATAGTTTATAGGAAAGGATAAAATGAAAGTGTGGCATTCCCTAGTTTTGACTAAGTTAATGCCTATAGTTTTTGTATACATTGTCTGTTTAATCTTATTTGCTTGAAGCATAGCAACTTGCCTAACACATATTCCAAGATAAAAGAACTTTTGATCACACAATAACACAAATACTAATACTTCATTGTAACACTCATTAACTCCTTGGTAATGTGTCTTTAAGTTTAAAACCTAAATTACTCTCAAATTCAAGGAAACTAAAATCCTATTCCAATTAATTAAACTAAACACATTAAAATTAGCAGGTCGCAATTTGCTACTTGGGTACCCAAATGAAATCTTTACGAATCATTTTATAGATAATTGTGAGTCCCATTTTTTATCAATCATTTGTATTCATTTGCAAGAGTTTTATTTATCTACAGTCAGAAAATGTTTGTGAACTGACTTTACATTTTTAATTCAACCCCTGCAACCATCTGCAGCTACTTTTTTGCCTGGATGCAAAAAGAACTTACAACTTAACACATATGCTTATTGACGAAACATTGATCAACATTTTTAATACACATATTCTGAATAACAGAAACATTTCCATTTTCACACTATGTATCTTATAATTATATGCTTATAACCACCAAAGTGAAAGTGATATGTTAATAGCTACATACATTAAAAAGCTATCAAAATCTATTATATAATAAATTCAAGCAATTTAAAACTGATGCAGTTTTTAGCTATAACATTATACCACATCATCCACAAATTACACCATGGCTGCCATATTAAATTAATCACTTAATCACTAATAACTAATTATTTTAAAATCATCTGTCTTTTACAAGTCTGGACACAGGCCAAATTTTTTTTAATAGAATATAACATGTATGAAAATAGGCCTATAACAGCCATTCATTTTGTAAAAGTAACTTGACCAAAGTTGCAGCACAAAAACTAAAATTACACTTTTTTTATTTTGCTGTGGGTTCACCTGATCTATCATCTTTGCAGCACTTGAGAATTTAATCCATCTTAGTTTGTTGTTTTTGAAAACTTCTTGTAATCAAACTACAATCTAATAAAGCAAGCCCAATCTTGTAGCATGGAACAACAAGAGCTCATTTTGACCTGTTTTTGGAGGAATAACACTAACCCAAAAAACATTGCTCATTGTCAATTTGATGAAATAAACACCCATGGCAATTTATATAAACTAGTCGTTAGCCCGTGGAAAAATTCACGGGTTCGCCCATCCTTTTTATACCGCATTCCATGCATCTCGCTACCTGCGCAGCTATGCTACCATTTTGCGTGACAGACAGACAGACGGACAAAAGTATACGGGTATTATAATACAGAAGAAGAAGAAGAAGAAGAAGAAGAAGAAGAAGAAGAAGAAGAAGAAGAAGAAGAAGAAGAAGAAGAAGAAGAAGAAGAAGAAGAAGAAGAAGAAGAAGAAGAAGAAGAAGAAGAAGAAGAAGAAGAAGAAGAAGAAGAAGAAGAAGAAGAAGAAGAAGAAGAAGAAGAAGAAGAAGAAGAAGAAGAAGAAGAAGAAGAAGAAGAAGAAGAAGAAGAAGAAGAAGAAGAAGAAGAAGAAGAAGAAGAAGAAGAAGAAGAAGAAGAAGAAGAAGAAGAAGAAGAAGAAGAAGAAGAAGAAGAAGAAGAAGAAGAAGAAGAAGAAGAAGAAGAAGAAGAAGAAGAAGAAGAAGAAGAAGAAGAAGAAGAAGAAGAAGAAGAAGAAGAAGAAGAAGAAGAAGAAGAAGAAGAAGAAGAAGAAGAAGAAGAAGAAGAAGAAGAAGAAGAAGAAGAAGAAGAAGAAGAAGAAGAAGAAGAAGAAGAAGAAGAAGAAGAAGAAGAAGAAGAAGAAGAAGAAGAAGAAGAAGAAGAAGAAGAAGAAGAAGAAGAAGAAGAAGAAGAAGAAGAAGAAGAAGAAGAAGAAGAAGAAGAAGAAGTATTTATTCTACAGTAATAGCATACATGAGGTAAAAGTCAAATATATATCAAATTTATGAAGAAAATTAGGCTATCACTGTAAGGAGAAACAAGTCTAGGTTAGATCATTGCACGCACATGACAGTAGACGGAATAAATTTGCTCTACGTGCACCACTATTGACGTAGCATCTCTGTGACCAGTCTCCCCAATAAATTTAATTTGTTAAAAATTTGATATGGTTACTGCTGTGACAGGTTTTGTTTTTTAGGAAATAACAAAAAGATCTTAAATTTCAACTGGATAGAAGTGGAAAGACGGAGGAACTTGGAAAAAAACCTTTAACATTTAAAAAAATCTTTTTTTTAAATAAATGTTTTGTTGTTTCAATTGCAACAAATTTCCCACTTGTTTCCTAGCACATGGTCCACGTTGCGGTACCTGTTGTGTCAATTGTTAAAACGTCTCACGTTCTTTCTGCATTGCTTCCTTTCAATTACATTTAAATAAAAATAGAATCATTTTTAAACACACTTGAAGAATCAAAATAGAATCATTTTAAAACACACTTGAAAAAACACAGTCGTTACAACAAATTTAATCGCAATCAGTTTTTTTTTATTTGGTGGATAACCATAATTGTCTTCACAAAAAGTTAAAAGTTGGGGCTTTAGTAGCATGGAATTTGAATGTTGAGAAGAAGGTGAAGTTATAAAGATAATGGTGTAAAATATGTCGTGAATTTTATTCCGGCTTAAAAAATAAAACAACTGTGAATCTCGACTTCTTCATTAAGGGACAGCAAGACAAGTATGTAAGTGTAACTTTTCAGACCACACGAAAAAAGCGCCTCACACGCTTAGGCAATTCAATTTGAAAAATGAGAAAAATGTGACTACCCGAACCTCCATGCAGGAATCAATTGTTAATTGTGTGATGTGCATGGAGGCTCAACATAAAGACCAATTGGCTATGAAATTTCAGTTGGTGCATTTTATTGCAATATGAGGAAAATATAAACTTTACGAAAATTTTGCAAAATTTGAAAGAGAAAATGACAATGTAAACCTTGGGCAAGGGTTGTAAATACTTTAGTAAACTTTTATCAACACCTTTCTTCCAGTTTACGCTAAAGAAATAAAATTAGAAGTTTTTGTGTGCCGTGAAATTTAATTTATTCGTTTTTATGGCAGTGGTGGCAACACGCATTCTCTGAACCATTCCTACAGGATTATATACTTATTAAAACACATATTCGTATAGGATACCCTTTTTATACTGGCTCTTTAGTTATGCTATGTTATGAAAAGATGTTTTTATGTAACAATTAACTTGAATTAAATTACTTCTTTTAGTTTTACCACAGCATTAGTTAGTTTTTCCGTCGTTAAAATTTTTCACAAAGGCAAGATTTTGCTGTCATGATTTTTGTTTTGCTGTTAAAGCTGACTAAATGGCGGCAAATTTCTGCCGTCGAACATTTTCGCTAATTTAGAGAGTTGAAGTAAAATCTTGAAAAAAAGATTATCCGTGCAGATTAATAACATGTTAGGATTATATATTCTCACAATACTTCGCTTAACAACAAAGAAAAAACAAGATTAGGAAAAGAAATACCTTACCTCTTGTACTCCTTTTTTATCTTGAGCAATAAGAAAGTGCTTTAACATATTTCGAGCTCCCTCAGCAACCCTAGTTTCAATGTCAATATGGTGCCTAATATCATCAACTCTGTGTTCTAAAGTTTTTTCATGGCTACTAACATGATCAGCAACATCCATACCTTCTGTACCATTGTTTTTGTTATCTTCACTTAACTGTTCGCGTAAAATAGACATTTTTATAGAGTCAATTTTTATTTTAGAGTCTTCTAACATTTGCTCAGCATCTGCTATAAGCTTCTTGCTTTTATCGCTAGCAAGTAACATGGCCAGCATATTTTCAGCACCCTGTTTTACTTTCATTTCTATAGCCAGCTGTTTTTCAAGCGACTTTAATCTGTTATCAGTACTGAAGTCATCTTTGTATTCAAGTATTGGGTGGTGTGATTTTTGTGGCGACAAAGGATTATGCTGGTCTTCTAAAAAAACAGAATTGAAGGTCTGTAGTCTACTATAAAAAATGCATATCTGATATCGCAAACAAATCCTGGTTCTGTATTTTTGTAAGGTTTATACAATAATTTTATAACAACATATCCTAATGCAGAAAAAAAAGGCTACAGGCTTTTTTAGGTGAGACATGCTCATGCTCATACAAATTAATTAGTACATGCCTTTCCACCCTTGCTTAATGCATTATGTACAATTGCAAACCTAGTATAAGAAAGACACATGAAATAGGTCCTAAAATACTGTGTGCTTTATGCCACACAAAAATCAAGATTAGGGTCAGCAATTTTTAGATATCTAATTTATTTTAACTTGGGAGTCTAATTAGGACAGACCAGATGCAATTCAGATTCGTGTCAGATTTTAAAGCTTGTAAAATGTTAGGTGACTTTTGTAGCTTAAATTTTGATCATTTTATAAGAGAAAAGTAATAAATGCATTTTGGTAAATTTTTAGTGAAATTTTGCGAAAAGATTACTTTAGGCCACTTCCATGTAATTCTTTATTTGCTCCTTAAGTTTACTTTAAATACGTTTTAAGAATATATACCGCTAAAACTCAAAATGATAACTGAACAATAAACATGATTTTAAGAAACATGAGATTATAGTAACTACAAATTTAAAAAAATATAGAGCTATTAAGTGTTACATAAAAAAAATCCACATTGGACAAGAAGATCTTGTTGAGTGTAAAGTGTTTAAACATGTTGCCTTGGTAAAAAAGATTAATACTTTCATTTTCATTTTGTTTTAAAATAATCAGGGAGGAAATAAATTAAAAATTAGATTGTAATTGTTCCTTGTCTGAGAATGATGATTATTGTAACCAGTGTGATTTTATGTTAGCCTATAGTCAAATATGTTTTCTTCAAATCAAATTAACGGTCTTTTATACATAAAAGCTAAGATAATTTTATTGCACACCAAGTTACAGATCCCGAGTTATTGGGTCTTTAGAAAAAATTTAAGAGGCCTGGGATAAGCAAACAAGTGTCATTTTGGAAAAAAAATTTATGTTAATAAATTCACCTTTATAATGTCTATGCATTGATAAAGTTTAAATGCACATCCTAAACAGGTCTAAAATAACTGATAACTGAAAATGTCAAAATTTGCTATTACTTAAACATGACATCATAATTTATGCAACATAATTAAATCTGAAATTCTTTAAATGTGAATATCATGAGAATATAAGAGATTTTTTAAAAAATTTAGAAAGACTTGTTAACAACTTTTTAGCTCTATAATATAAGTCCAACATCATTTTATACCTTGGGTTGCCTTTAGTGTCATGTGCGAAAACATTAGCTTGAAACAATGAGGAAAAATGAGAAAAGATCAAATGTATTCAACCAACCCTGATAAACACAGCCAGTTTTTACGCCACAAAAAATTGATTTTTGACCCAGTATTGTACTTTTCAATTAATTTTCTTAATGTTGATACACTGGGTTTCTTTAATCAGCCAGGAAAAACAAGCTCAAAGTTAATCATAATTATTCTAGACGCAGCAGCCATTAAGTTGTCAAGTTGTTTTTATGGTCAACTTTTCATTTTAAAAAGGGTCAATTTTTTTTAAGGAATTTCTTTTACCTTTTAGTTTAAACAGGATGAGTCATAGCAAAAGTAGTGGTATGATTAGAAACAAACTGCATAAAGAATTTCTTTTGCTCTATTTCCAATTATAATTCAGTACTTTAAAATGATTTGCTTATTATAGTATAACAGTATATTAGATAACATATCGAGATGCCAGTGACATGCATTTCACAACCTAGTGCATAAGACTTCGGATTATTAATTGCTATTAAACACATAAAAAATGTCACAATGAAGTTTTCTATTTTCAAATTTGCTATTTTCACCCAACAGACTTTGCTTAAAATAATGACCTGTTAACAGTAAATGACTGTAAATTTTACATTTGACTGTCTAGATTCCCAAACGAGGGTCACTATGACAGCCGGGGAAAAATTATTTATTTCAAGCACTGACCTGTGCTGCTGAAAATATAGAAAAATTGAAATGCAATAAGGAGAGACATAATTTTGCATAGGCTAAACATGACATTCCTAGTGAGCAGTGTCCATTAAGGGTTTATAAACCAGCAGGACAATGAGCTTTATATCCCAATAGTCCTGTACATATAACTTTTATGAACAAATGGTAAATACAAAGTACAACAAACCATTTAGTTGGTGTAGAGTTTTTAAAAAGGCTTTATTTGATATATAGATATTATATACAATTTGCTCATCTATATAATAATACGCCAGTTTCGTGTGTCTGTAATACGCCAGTTTCGTGTGTCTGTAACAGGCAAAGTGGATATGCTTATTTTCCTTTGATGTTGCCGAAAAAAAAATGTCTCAAATGTTAAATTTTCTGACGTTCCGGCGCGACGTCAATAACACTACTTTAACGTCAATATCTTATATTAAATTAATAAAGCCATTGCAATGCACCTAAAACTTTGAGGCCAAATAACTTGGAAACAAGGTGGTGACGTCATTAAAAAAACTTCAAACCCTAATATTTCCGTAACCATTTGTCAAAAATACATGATCCTATACATTTTCTTGATCAGCGTTTCATTATCTATACGATGAATGCAACAGGTGTATGAATTTGTGAATTTTTTGGAAATTTTGCTAAGGACTTTGCTGACGTCAGCAAAATTTTTTTGATTCTTGACCCAATCTTTCCTTATCTACGAGGGTGAGTCCATTTTAAGTCGACTTTTACCTTTTGGGGGTACAAACAAACATAATATTAAAAAAACTTAAACAGTAGAGTTATTCATTCCTAAACCTGCGTAGAAACATTATTATTGAAATTCCAAGAACAGTAAAAAACAACATTGGGCTCCACAGCAATACACCTTTACGATAATTCAATTTTACATGCGTTCCTACGGCTCTCCATCATTTTACAATATCAGAAAAAAGGAGGTAAAAATCGTGTTTTTATGAGAGTTTGTTAGAGACGAAAGCGTGTTTTCTCCAGTTTTTTTAACTCCCGTCGTATCAATTTCTTTCAAATTTTCAAGGAACGTTAATAATAATAAGATACAACTTATGTGTACTTTTTATCAAAAACAAAACGCGTCAAGAAAAGTTATCACGAAAAAACGTGTTTTCTTCTTAATAAACTCCTATAAAAGTGTGATGTTTACCTCCTCTGATCGCAAAATAAGCTGCGATGGAGTGTTAGTTTTCCCGAATTATCATAAAGGTGTGTTGGACTTTAGTCCTGTAGCAAGTAAAAGTTGTTTTAGACAATTAAAATTAGTTCTTCTCTGCCTAATTGTTTAGTTGTCAATCAGAACTTTGGAATCTGAAAACAAGGTTTATGCAATCTATTGTGAAATATATATACCTAACATCGTCTTCTATTCACTCAAAGTCTCTTTGCAACAATAAGGAAACCAAAACAACTGATTTTTATTGTTGTTTTAACACTATGGTTGGTGCCCATTTGGAAATATATACAAATAGCTAAGCAAGCTAGCTAGTTCTATCATGTTTTTGTTTTTTTACTTACTGAGTGGAAAATAACCTGAAGGAATTTGTATCTGTTTTATTATTATCTCATCTCTCACTACGTTGACACCCTCTCCCCCTAATTGGTCATATGTTAATAAAAAAGACAAAAATCTTTAGTCGAACGCCTCTCATTGGTGTTAAAAAGTGTAAAATAAAAACAACTTGGAAAAATGGAAATATAAATAGATATACTAACCTATAACTATTTCTTCAGATATGTGTGCATTTAAATCTTGAAGATGCTCATGAAGTTCATGAAGTTTGTTTGATGATTGTTTTATGGCTTGCTGACATTGTGCCAGAGTTCGTTTATCTGTTGAAACTTTTCTTAAGTTTTCAGCACCCTCCTTTATTTTTAGCTCCCTTTTTATCTCTAGTTTGATACTTTCTTTTAGCTGTTCCACATGTAAGTTTCCTGTTTCTTTATTACTCTCTGTTAAGGACATATTTGGACTAGGACAACGTCGTATTCTGGTGCTCTCCACCAAATTATTTGACTTGCTGGGAGTGTAATGTGTTTTGAAAAATCCAGGAGGCAAACTTTGTCGTCGTATGTCTTTTAAAGGCTGAAGTTAAAAAAACTAATTTATGAGAAGTATATTAATATAAATAATTGTGACCCAGGCATTGTACTTTCCTTGCATAACAAATGGCAAATTGTTACTATCGTGATTCGTTCACTCTCCCACCATTTGCTGAATTCGTAATACGGCAGCCCTGTTGGTTTATGAGAGGCCAGGCTATAATCTTTCAAAAAACGACTCGAAATCGCGTCGAATAGCCAACCAACTCGCAAGAAATTAGAGGTTAGCCAATCAGAAAGAGTGTAGGCAAACTTTTGCTTGCAAAATCAATGGTCAAACTTGCTACAAGATTCCTTGGAAAATCAAAGAATTAAATCTTCAAAGAATGTGAGCATAGTAGTAAACACTAAAAAAAATGTGATGGTCTGAGACTCAGAACACTATTTCCAATAAAATCGTTCCCCTATATTTCAACTCGCACCAAAACTTACCGATTTTAACTTACTCATTACGGCTATGCTGAATTTCGATTTGATATATTGCTCTCGTTATTCTACACTCAAAGTTTCTTCCCATGCGTCAAAAAACGAACCTCTTCCTCATGATTTTGTCGGTTTCACAAAATACTTCCATAAACCAAATAGAAAATTTCTTAACGTTGCTTTCAAAAATTACATTACGATCTATTTACAGTTTTTTATGAATGCAATAAATAAACACAAGGGTACTTCACATGCCCCTTTATTCCATTTGTTTACTATAAACAATTTTAAAATCTTTTTCGTGGTCATACACTATGAAACATTTCTTCATGAGTATATATTCCCTGTTTATTAAAAATCAATCTGGGATTATTTTTACATAGTGTCTCTAGTCTAAAAGTAAAGAAAAAAAATTTAAATGCTAATAGATTAATTAAAATTTACTTTTCAAAGAGTTAACACAATAGTACATTTGTAAACAGATTCTTCAGCTTTTTATTCTTTCTTTATTTAGAGAACATTATCAATTGTTTTCTTTTGATGTTTTCTTGAAAATCTTTTAAATACGAGAACCGGAGGTTGGCTTTGTATTCAACATGTGCCTCCTCTCAATAAACCTGGTTGCACATAAATCCCAATTTCCTTTTACGATCACATGTCTCCATCTTAGTTGAGTATGGTTGCCACTAAACACAAGATTTATTTAACAATCGATTGAAACTTAGTAATTATGATCGATTAGAAGAACTTTGATAAGCATTTTGTTGTATTATTAAATTGTTTTAATATGCTGATTTGCTTTACACTTTTAAACCACTTAACTGCAATGTCATTTTCTAAGGTAAGAATTTGTGTGCCGAAATTAAATACATTTTTTCTTGTTTATTAACAGTATCAGTAAAGAGCAAAAGATTAATATTTTAGATTTCTCTCAAACAATTAAAACTAAAATGGTTCCACTATTATTAAACTATGTAAAATATTTATAACCTTTAGTTAAATCAAAGCCAAGGGGTATAGAGAAAATAGCCTGGCATAATAGATAATATTCCCCACCACAAAAGTTTAACTCCCTAGATATTAATGAAAACATTACGCGTTTAGCTATATTTATGAAACATCACAGTTTTAAATGGAAAATTTTTAACCAGTCCGTAGTCACGATAGAGGAGAGAATTGTCGCGTTCATTCTTACGCTGTTTTTAAAAAATGCAAGAGTATTTTGAGATTTCATTTTCTTTTTCTTTTTCTCTTTTTTTTTTACACACTTTAACTAACACTGTTTTCCTCCACCATAATGGCACACAATCATAGTCTCACATCACACAATTATTATTATTCGTCATATCTAAAAATAATTAACAAACCATTTTGTATTCTTTAAAAACAATGATGTGAAGTGTATTTACATAGAAACATGTCACATCGGAATGGTATGTATACAATGTCTACGCAGACGTCAAAAGAATAATTCGTTCGCCGTTGTGTTGGATTGTGAAAACGATAATTGATGTGGTAAAATATTGTCACAAAACCATGCAAAGTTCTATTTAGAACCATATCTTACCTTCTCTCCACAAATTACGGCCTACACTATTAACCACTTGTCTGGCTAAGTGGGTTTTGAATTTCTTTAATATTTATGGTATCAAAAAGTGCCCTGACAATATTTTTAATTCGGTGGGACAAAAATTGTGATAGCAAAGCAAACAATGAACTTATATGGAAATACAATACAAACAACTAACTTTCATATTTGAGAAGCAGTTCCGTTTTTAGATGATGACGAGTGAGATAGTCCCAACAATTTCTTAACCTTAAACAACTCACTTTGGTTTCTTAATTGTTGTTAAGCTTTGGAGCACATGATCAAAATACACTTATTTTCATGTCGTTGCTTTTAATGCCGAGACTAGTTAGTACGTGAGTATTACTAATATAGCCTAGCTCAAATTTTTTTGGAGTTTTTTTTTAATTCACGTTTCTCCAACCTCACATCAAAAGAGCCTTGGTTCGTGGAGAGTTGTAAGCACAAATTTCTTGTTGAGACGCGGAATGAATTTAGAATGGTGAATATAGGTGGCTACCATTAGCACCACTGACAAGCTATATAACATTCGGCACGAACTGCAAAATATGATCTGTAGTATGACCATTTGTTATATTTTGAAAAATAACTCTCAGACTCTCAGTTAATCACGAGAAATCGTAGCTACCTGTTTTCCAGAAAATTTTGAGTAACATTTTTACAAATCAACCCTTCGTCGTTCAATCAATATTTTTTCGTCTATAAGCACACTCTTATCGACTCCCAAAAACTTATCACAATCTCCGTTGTAATGTGCTTCATACAATTCTCTTTTTATGCTAATGTTCGATAAAAAGCTTTGAAACTTTTTTGGAAAGAATATGCGATGTGTCATGTTACGTAAAGGTAGAGCGTAACTAAAATCCAAGGCTTGGCCCCAGTTGCTTGCTACATGACGTATGTACTGTTTTAAAAATATTCATCATTCGTCTGATTATTTTATACAACAATACAATACGTTAAAGGAATTAGAAATTATGACATGCGCAATATCGTGACAAACATCTATCAGAAGCTTTAATAGCATCACAATAGCTCCTGCAATTAGGTATGCAAGCATTAGTTTTGCGCAGTTTGAAATAAAATCAGATTGCTTTAAACAATAATACAAGTCTCTAATCCTCCTATTCTGCTTGGAATTTTTAATTAGTACTCAACTTATTTTGAGGAATTAAGCTGAAACTAAAAATGAAAGATAAAAAAAATAAAATCTACCAGTGCATATCTGGTTAGTGTTTGTACTTTAATGGTAAAAGCCACAAAAGTATCTACCTTTTTGCCATACCTCCTAAGGAGGCAGTTGCTTTGTTTTGTACTAATTTTGACCTTAGCAACGAAATATAAAAAACGATACCTAAGAATTCTTTAAGTTTGATAAACGATTGGATTAAAAAAAAGAAATAATCTTTTTTCTTTTCTTAACAATTTCCATGACTGAAAAAAAATTCTCACAATTATATCGGTGTTTCAAAGAAATAAATGTGCAATGTTTTGATATGGGCTAAAAAGAAGGGATTTGAGTAGCTTTATTTAATACTGGAGGGTAGGGAAGAGGGCGAAAATACCCTGCTTGGTATACCTTAGTCCATAATTGAATGCCCCTGAACTTCTAGTAGCTAAATTTTACATGGGAAGTTTGTCACTTCCATTTTGAAAGGTACTATTATGTATTTTTGTAAGCAGTTTTAACAATTCTGTTCTAACATTTACATCTCGATAATTACAAAAAAATCCATCCTTGTCTACGGGGTTTATTGCGTGATTAAAAATCTGCTGTTGTATATTTGACGGCTTTGCTGCAGATCTCAGTGTTAAAAAAAAGAAACCCTGGGGACAAGGTTCAAATATTACGAGAACATGTGGGCGATGAAAGGGATGCTAGGTGACAATAACAAGTGATAAAAAAACAAATGAACTTATAGTTTTATCAGTTTTTAGTTGTTAGGAGCTTACAAATAGGAGAAAACAATGGAGGTATCTCAGCATTCTTTTTCCTAATTAAATAGCCAACGGAATAAGCCCCTGTGCTGGAGTAAAAACACGCTACCTTTAGCTGACCGTTTATTTATCATCGGATCATAGCTGCTAGTATTGAAACACGCTGGAAGATAATCTAATCTAAAAGTGATGAAAATATTTAAAGCACTTCTTAGTTTTTCATCTCTACAATGGAAACGAAGCGTTAGATATTTTTAAAGAGTAACTCGCAGTAAATTCATTTTCACTCATAACAAAAACGTTATTTAAGAAAAAAATTATGTTTTAGTTAAACCCCTTTTCCCAATAAGCGCCGCAGCGAATAATGTGTTTGAAAATAGCCAATAAAATTTTTTTCGTTATTGTGTGATTTAATAATAAAAATTTCCAAATATTAAGAGAGGACTGTATATTATGAACCGAAATGAAGACTGAAAAAAGTTACACATCAAAACGCAGAGAACGGGAGTCTTTACGAACAGTCATAAACATCTACAACATAGGAACGCTAAAATTTTCGCCTTTAAGCGCTGTATTCGACCTGGACAATCTGAAATTTTAAAGCAGAACTGGAAAATCCTTGGATTAATTACACTTTAAATTTCACTTTTCACGATGCTGAAAAAAGTCAACAGGGTCAACTGAAGGGCCATTCAATAAAGGGTTTTCCATAATTCATAAAATTCGGCAACCTCTCCAAAAAAGTAAAGGCATCAGTGGCGAAGATGAGGTAACCTTACATTTTGGTTATCGCGTTGCACTAAAGAAGCCACAGTGTTAGCTGAGCTGGTTTGTATCACTGAGAAGTCCAGTTTCTAAAATGAAACTTTGTGTATGAAAGCTAGTTGATGACGTTGCAATAGGCCATTTTATAGGTACCTTATTCCAGGAAATTAACAAGACACGAAATTAACGAGTACGAAATTAACACGAAGAAATTAACGCGAATGCCTATAATTTAACTCAATTGGCTTGCAAAACGCATTCAAACAACGCGAATCAGGAAATATATTTATCTTTATTTTGCGAATGGGTTCGTTGACAGCTAGTTTCTTTGGTTTTCTTGAACGAATTAGTCATTAACCCGTGGAAAAATCCACGGATCGCCTGTCTTTAAATAACACGCCATTTCGTGAAGGACGACCCTTTTCTTGCGGACAAACAAAATACAGCCATTTTTAAACGACGTTTGCAATATCAGCTGCCTTAATTACATTAGGTGAGTAAACCGTAGCAGGACGATACATTTTTTTTTGCGTCAATCAAACAAAAAGAACGAAGCATGTGTGTCACCTTTGTATTGCTAAAAAAATATTGCTAAAAAAGTATTGGGGACATTGAAATATTTGCTCTGGATTGCATCGTCATTTGAAAAATCATTTTAACTAATCTTCACTTGAAGTGCATTCTTCGGGTCTTTTTATATCGGAACCGGAAAACTTGGTTGATAGTTTCCCGGTTTCGATATAAAAGACCCGAAAATATAGTAGGAAAATTAAAGAGCGGGTCAAGAATACGAACAACACATATGGCTTCCATGAACAGGAAAATTAAAATTAATTCTGAAAATAATTGTATTATCGCTATTAATGCAAATTAACGGCTTTATTTGCTTTTCTCAAGCTTTCTTGAAATTCATGAATCACTTTCAAATAACTCTAACATTCAAACGGCTGAGCTACCTCTTGCAACTCCTGAAAAGGAAAATGATAGAACAGTCTTATCAAAAACCACGTGACGTTTAGTGTTAGGTGGGCAGAAAAGAAGCGTGGTGAATAAACTTCCTGAACGTTGGTATAAATGAAGGGAATGGCAAAAAGACTGAAATGTTTTTGTGGAATTTGTCAATGAACTACGTCCATTGTTTCCCCTGATCCTCCATCTCAAATTACAGTGCTGTTACATCAGAAAAAAAGTGGCTTTAACATTTTATTTCTTGAAGGAAATGGCTTTTTGCGCATGGCGGCTAACGCAGGTTTCACTTGAGCACCACTTCAAACATAATTCATCAAGTCTGTAAAACAATAGTTCAAGTATTAGGTCCTAAATATGTCAAACTGACATAAACTCAACACGAAAGGAGACAAAAATCTGTTGATTTTAAAGTTAAATATGGGTTACAGCAAACGTTCGGTCGGAACGCATGTACCTCTCAAACAACCACACATATACTCTTTGGACTACTTTTGCTATAAAATGTTTTTTTCTTTGAACGTCCAGGCAGTCTGATTTTCGTGGAATGGAAGGGTTCACGGCGCAAAAGTATTTTCGTACTCAACATGAACAAAATGATGAGAGCGAATAAACTACCCATAACCAATTAACAAATGTTACCCAATCGTACAAAAGTTGGAAATTACTTGATCGGGGACCCAGCGTTATCCATTAACACCATACTGTCTCAAGAAATTTCATAGCTGTAAAAATAAAGAAGAAGTTTTGTTCAACACCATTCTACGTTCTAAAAAACTCTGTTTATTGTGCATTTAGCAGACTAAAAGCGCGCTGGGGATTTCTCTCTTGAAAGGTCGTGCTCAAATTGGAACTCATACAGACTGTTGCATATGCTTCTTTCACCCTAAGCAACACATGTGAAATAAATAAATGTTACCTAGACGAAGGAACAGTTATTCGTGATATTTTAACCACATCAAAGAAAACATCCCAGAATATCTAGTTACAAAATAACATAGTTAACAGATTTGAAAAAATTCCTAACATTATTCAGAAGCGCATGAAAAGTTTAGAGTTCGTTATCCTAAAAATGGTTGAACATATTTTTCCTTCTGTTTAGTACATACGTACATAGATGGTACACAAAACTGAGTTCATTTGTCATCTGAAATCATGCATAAGGAAAAATGTACATCTAGAAAAACAAAATAAGATTTTATCTGTCACATTCACCAAAACATACGATATGCTTGAATGGCAAAACTGAAAATAAATAGCTTCTGATTGTCTCTTTTGTGGCTGATTATTTAAAAACTCTGTAATAACTCTATTTGTCCAGCAGCCGCAGATAATATACTTGTGTTGTTGTTGAGGAGAAACGAGTGATGCTGTTGCTGCTGTAATTATTCTTTTCATAGTACGTCCCAGACAATTTGTGACTTCTACCATTAAGGCACTTATTATTTAAGGTATTATGTGAGACTTGTGTAAATGACTCCGTTGAGTCTTTCAAAGTGCCGATGAAATCTCTAACAATGCATCACGTTGAGAGATAAAGAGCTTCTGTTCCAAATGCTTCCGTCTATCGTCGATCAGTCTGACAACAACAGACTTTTTACCAGATGTCGATTCACTTGAATTTGAGTATTCTCCTGATGGCCACTTGCTTACTGCTGAGTTGACCAATGGAGTACTTTAACTTTGTAAATATTGATAGAAGCTTCTAAAATAATTTTTCTAACATCATAAACTATGCACTATTTTTATTTTTGACCCTCAAATTTTCAGAATGTGTTGCTGGTAGGCTAAGTTTGAATATCAATATCTCTAAAACGAAATGAGATAATCAGCTAAAATTTACAGGGTCATCTCATCTTACCTGTAGTATAGTATAAACAAAGAAAAAGCAAAATCTGAGAAGATCAACAGAGAATCATTCTGAAAATCTGTTGATTTGATATAGAATGACACTACAGCTTCTAATTCAACTGTCGATAACAATGGTATCGCTTATTGTTGCTGAATCTAAACCACATGGGCTGTGTATTTGGAGAGCCACCCCAAATTTAAATTAATCTAGTGTACGACTATATAGTCCCTCCTTGCTACATGGTCCCTCCTGTGCTGCCATGTTTACTTTATAAAAATCGTAAATGCACACGTGCAATAAATTTTTTTTTACAATTTCCACTGTTTTTGTATTTACATGAGCAAATGTCTATCCCGTCCAACCGGGTTCCGGTCTAATTGACCAGGATCTCGGTTGACGGAGTTTCGCGTTTTAACCGAGGTGGAGATAGAATACACCATGTGCTTACCAATTGGGGTGTTCTGTAGTATAATTCCAAATAACAGATCCTAGGTTTTATAATTTTATGTAAGTAAAAATATATATACCTTCCTGACTATTCATACTCTTTATTCTTTCGCGGTATAATGCTTCTTGATCAGTTAATAATTAAATAAATTGTCAACAAAGGTCATTAATTTTATGTAATCATTGTCTCTTAACTGTTTAAAAACATTGTTATAACGAGTTGTGGTGAAACGAATACACAAGGTTTTAACAAAATTTTATTAACAATATTATTAACATTATGAAGTTAGCCATTCGCGTCGTAGTTATCTTGGTGTTATGTTTTATTTTCGTAACGTTTCTTTTGTGGTTCAATGAAGTTTTATATAATGTAAAAACTCATCAAGAATGCCGCAGAAAAGACCTTAAAGATTACATTCTCGTTATAGCGTTCAGCTTACCTTATTATAAAAACAATATTTTGTTTCAAGAAATTTATCAAAATGCTTTTGGAAAGGTTGTAATTTGCGGACCAGAACCAGACGCTAGGTCGGGACGCAATAAACCAGATATCGAGTTTGACGACGCAAAGGACTATGGTTACTATTGCATGGGGTTAGCTGTGAGAAAATATCAGCAATTCAAAGGTACAGTTTTTTTCCATGTTTAAATTTTTCCTTACAAAAAGCTTTATGTGTTAGTGTAAAAGGAGACAAAGCGCCTAAACATGGAACACACTGCCTAACTTTTGTAATATTTGCTAAACTCTGCTTTTGTAAATGTCTTTTTTTATATTTATGGTGTGCGATAGTAGAACATCATTGCGTCTAAGAGAAATCTTTTTTGCAGATCTTTTTTCTACTTCAGGGTACTTTTATATAAATGATGAAATATTATTCAACTGGTGGAACATACAGCATTTGGATTTTTCGCAGCCATGTCAACCTGGACATCCCGAGTGGAGTCAGAAGGCGTACGATTCCTTAGATCCAAATACATTTTCTTTCAAACGATGGAAAAAGAGCTTGGAATCATGCAGAAATTTTCACCAAGCTGTAGTTAGATTCTCGAAATTTACCAACAAAGATTTTGACGGCAAAAAAGCTTCGAAGACGTATTTGCAAAACGGTCATGGGCAAGCGATGTGTGGATATGGATGGTCGAACTTCTTTTATATTCCACACACCCAAGCTGCATCCTTTTCTATGTTAACTGAAATCGGATATACAAACAGGCTAAAATCGGATATTGGATTACACAACATATTAAGAAGTTTATCTCCAATTGAAAATCTGCAAACTGTGAACATTACAACATTAAAAAGGAACAGTGAAAAACGAAGGATAGAAGGAAAAAAGCGAGCACAAGACTTTTGGATGCTGTATAATTTAAAAATACATGTTGCCCACCCCTTCAGTATTAACAGCAAATCACACGAAGAGACGCAATATCACGTGACTAAACTGAAAAGTATCTACCTAGATCACGCTCTGAAAATGACAAATTGTAAAAGTGTAGAATAAATTTTATTTCTAGAAGCTATTCTCCTAGGATAAGTTACTTAAAATTAGGGCATTTATTTATTTATTTTTTCTAGTTCATACGTTAATGTGAATGAGCTGTGCTTCAGCTTTCCAACGAGGGGTCATTCAAACTTTAAACGTTTTTTGTTTCTAAAGATATGAAGACTTTTCCCGATCGGTAGCCTTGTGTTAGAACGTTCGCTTCCGGTGCGGGAGGTCTTGGTTTCAAACCCCAGCTGAGTCATGCCAGAGACTATGAAAGTGTTAATATATCCTTTCTGCTTAGCACTCAGAATGAGAATAGGATTGGTATTGTAGGCGGTTGTCTAGTTGAACGAGTGCTGTGCTTGCAGGAATTTTGTAGCTCAAATGGGATCTTTAAATGCACTAGGACCCCTTTAGGACCCTCGTTGATAGCAGTACCGATAGGAACTGAAGACGCTACCCTGGATAAATAAATTCAATAATATTACCTTCTTGAAGCAAATTAGATAAATCACTGTACATTCTGGCACATAAACACGAAAATGTGACATGTGATAGCTAAATACATTTCTTTTCATATCGTAAGCTAACTAAAAAACGAAATTATATGGCACTTACAATGTTATTTAGCCCCGGCCATGAGCTTTTACGAACCATGTTCTCTTAATTTGAAAATATGATCTTAAATCTGACGGCAAAATCACAAATTAGCACATCACTATCCGTAATTGTGCTACCCCAGCAGAATACATCAAAATGTCGGGCGATTATGTCGAAAATTCAGTGAAGCGCTCACAACAAGGCAGCGTCAGGAGTAATGTATTTCGCAATGCTGGTTTAAATAAATAGCTACACAGGCAACAACCTGCGGCTGCCCCATTCAGCTAAAACAGTCATTTTGCAAAATAAGTTATTGTGAAAGTTTCAAACTTAATTGTGAAAGTTATTTGAATGACTTTAGAGGAATCACAGGTTTCGGAGATTGTTGTTGTATTGTGCGTAGAATTCATGTCATTGTATCACTTATTGCTTATATCCGGGTGGACTTAAAATCGGGATGGAATTTGCATTATAATCAGAAAGGCCTATAGTAAGGTGGACCTATATCTGTCTGGGTCTTTATCCAGGTCGGCCTGTATCCAGGTGGGCCTTTATCCGCGATTTTACAATAAGTGTTTTGATTGTAGGTGGATATCATATTTAAAAAAATAAAAACTTGGAGGAAAAAAAGGTAAAAATACTTCCTGCTGTGGAAGTTAAGCTATGGTTATCCTCACTTCTTTTGATAAATTTAGATTTCAATTTTTCATCAACACCGTTCTCTTGCATGGCTGTCATTTTGTATAACCCCAAAATACATAAAAGTATTGGGCATCGTGAACAGCCACGACCAATTAATTTTTTTCTTAAGATACTAATATAATACAAAATTACTACAAACAGACACTAATCACACCAACCTGGGTTCTCGACTTTTCGACATTGAGGCGGCATCGAGGAAGCAAGCGCTAGAGGTTTTGACGCAAGAAACACTGAGACAAGGTTGTTATGTTTTTTATGATAAAGAAGTAAATAAACAAATAAAACTGGTTCTCAAAAATGTTCACCTTTCTTTTCTTTGGCGAAACATTTGTTTTTCGCAGGATCCAAGTTTTAAAGAACAACCTACGCAGTTTCTATGTAGGCTCTCTTGTCAAGAAACATTGCAGATTTAATTAGAATATATTGCTTCATACTTATTAATAATTTCACTTCATGTCTTGTATTTATGTCTTGTAGTAGTAGTATTTGTCATTGTTGAATTTCTAACAAACTGAAGAGGCTAATGCGCCTAACTTCGTTAGACGAATTCGACATTACTAAAAGCGTTAACATTGAAGCTAAATAAAACGCAAAATAAACACTCTGCTTTAATTTTTGGGAAACGTTGGATTATCAAGCTGTCAATTTTTTGTCTTTTACAAAGTATTAACCATAAGCTCAAACAAATCATTTGTTTACTGTCTTCAGGTAGAAACGCAAAGGTGTAGTGAAAGTTTACTTCCACAAAAGTCGCTTGAGAAAATTCCCCTTTTTGAACATTTGAAATTTCAATACACGCTCACCGCATGAAAGATTAACAAAAGAACCTTTCTCAAATAACTGCTGCTTTGGATGGAAGGAGGTTTGGAAAACAGATAATTAATAAAGAGAAATTACGTAACACAAGAATCTACTTTTTTTAAAATTAGGATTATATTTTGTGGTGAGGATTTAAGAACTAAATTTAATGTTTTTATTCCAAGAAGTAATTGGTTGTTTATATCTAATACTACTTTTAAAGTTGTTAAGCAGTCTTACAAATTCTATTGCAGATACTTATAAACTGGTCTCTTATGTTCGTCTGCTAGTCTTATGTTTATCAGTTTAAAAAAGCAGGTGTATACGCATTTAAATTTTTTTTTATTCTTCATGGGAATCGATGAAAGAATGATTGGATAAAATGTGTGCGCCACCACCAGCCCTGATCTTAACCTTTTTTCATGGTATGATAATGAATATGGTTGCAGTAACAAGTTTGTGCGACGTTATCACATATATAGCGTCTCATCAATGATTTCAATTTAAGATGTAAACACTAGAGTAATAATCCGAGAGGAAGAACACAAATAATTGTTGTAAATCCTTTAATAAACGCCTCTCTCTTTTAAACAACCCCTCCCCCACTCCTGATGTTGTTCTTCCTCAAGTTGTTAGTGATCAATATCTTTTATTTTAGCTTTCCAACGTCAATCAAAAATGATATAATCCAAAACTCTTTTTTTCCTTGATGCAGAAGAAGACGATTTTATTAATGTAATTTAGAGAACCTTTGTAACAAAAAACTTGTTTAAATACAAAAACAAAACCCTTCTTTTTTAAACGGCTGGGCGTTTATTGGAGTATTTACTGCGGTTTTACATGCCAATAATCTCGAAATCTCGTGTGAGCACACTTTAGTTAAAAATATATATGTGAAATATGAAATTAAAAATTATGCATGTTCTCCCTGGTGTTATGGAAAAGGATAAGGGCTATGGATATCATGCACATATAAATGAGAAAAATAAAATTGAGTTTTAAAAAAAACTGTAAGAGAAAGAAATGTCACAGCAGAAACGAGAATTCTCAATATAAACGAGAATTGTCACAATGAAAATGGAACTGTGGCACCACAGGACCACAACGGTCATTTACGAGCGAGATGATAACATCATAACAAGATTACACCATAGCAAGAAAGACTTATCGAAGTTAAAATTTAATGAATGCAGAAACAAAGAGATTAAGTCGTAAAAATACTTTTTAACAACTTTAACATCACATGTCCCATGGAAGACCAAAAAATCTTTACTTGGTTATTTTTTGTCTGACATAACATTACATGACCAAGACGGGCCATTATATGGCTGTTAAAAACAAGAATTAATCTACCTAAATGTATGTGAATGCCTTATCAGGCAATCCAATGATGGACTAAAGAAAAAATTCAACAAGAATTTTTTTAAGAGCCCTAAATTCCTAAGAGATGTTAGAATCACGTTGTACAATAGATAATTAGATGCAAAATTATCAGTCTTTAGATTTATAACTAGCTAAAAGAAACTTGTTTGAACGACGACATTTAGCAATAACTCCCTCCGTTTAAATTGTTTTTACTTTTGTAAAAAGGGATCTCAAACTTTTCTTGTAAACAAAGGCGTGTAGCTAATAACTTGACTAACAACACGAAACTCTGAGTATCAAATAAATTTTCTCCTTGAGTTTTTTCTTTACATCGTACGACATGCTCTAAATTAATTGAGCACTTTTATTGGTTAGCCAAATATAAACAGTATAGCTACAATAATACACTATAATTTATAGCGCGGAATTCAAAACGAGTCTAACAGACTGAAACAACACCAACTTTGAATAATGAAATAAATCCTCATCTAAAATTGTACATATGCATGTAATAAGGTATGAAAATTTCCTGTATACATTTAAGCATTTATTTTGCATCATTAAAATTAATGATGTTGAATCGATCCCAAGGGAAGTTGAAGATGCTACTCTGCATATTATCAAGAAAAAATTAGCCAGTAGCAGCTCAAAAATAGCAGAATTCAAATCTGGTGGTCCTCGGGTAAGCAGTTGTAAATTACAGTAATTATATTTGTCTTAATTTACCATTTTTAAGACAATGTTTTTAAAAATGAATATTCGTCCAGTGGATATATTTTTAGCTTTACATTTACGTTATCTAACTTACATTACATTAACGCCAAAAGAATGCGAGGCCAGTAGCATTGCGTCACAATGTATCATCAGAGATAGGAATAAACATGTTTATAATAACATAATGAATGTTTCTGGCAGTGATGAAGTATCTGCTGTAAGCCAGACTGCATTATGAATGTGAATATTGTGATTACAATATGCTTTAGTTGGTTAAAGACATTTAATATTAAACCAGCTGCAATCAACAAGCAACGAGACGTAGCACAATCATGGGTTGGCAACGAATGCATGTTGAGGATACATTTTTTACAACGGAATCAAATGAGCACAAAGGAGCATACGAGGTAAAAACAACACCCTGATTATATGTTGCCAGTCTTAAATCACACATCTTAGATCATGTAGATAAATTTCTTGAGTAAGTATACTTTTATCTTTATTGATAATGAAATTAAAAATTATTTCTTATTTTATTTGTACTGACATATGGATAAGCAAGAACGACATTATAATTCTTATTCCAATTAGAAGCAACTTTGTGATGTATCCTAAAAAATTTCAAAAAGAAATACATTTAAAGATTGGTGGAGATGGTCGTAAATCATTTAAAACGAATTATCAAGTTTGTAATGTGGAGAAACTAAACAAGAAAAGAAATACAATTTCGTACTTTGAAACAAAGGATTACCGTGTTTATCTTAAAGTTGGCTTACAAACATTTAAAAGCCAATTTGACCAACTTGAGCCACTCTTCTCTTGTTACACATTATTTTAATCAGGTGACATTAAAACATGTCTTTATGTTTAAATTTGATGGCAGAAATTGTCCTTTGTTTACTGCATCCATTTTATCCTGAGCAGTAATGGGTTTCCATTAAACTTTTCTTTCTTAATTTTCGTCTACCGTTGAATTAAAACTTCCAAAATAGCGATCTTAAAGAGATGTGTTATAAAAGTAGCCACTACTAAGAAAGTCTCACCACGACCAGACCTCCGATCATGAATGGCGAGGATAACTCTAACAGTGAAAACCAGATAGCTTGTGCATCGATAAACACTGTCGTCAATATAGGATCCTTTAGATGGACAAGTGCCACTGTTGACATACATTTGTGTATTTTTAAATCTAACGTGCTTTTTGAAAGTTGAAAAGTTTGAAAAAAGTGAGAAAATCTAGAAAAGGTTAGGCACTTTCACATAGTTAATTTGATCAGTTTTTGTCGAGTAATTTCTCTGGGCGGAAAGGAACAGTAAAAATGCGTTAGTCGCAGTTTCTGCGAGAAAATAAGCCATGCTGACGACAGCAAAAATAATCACAGCTTAAGCTTTCAAATCTAACCAAGAAGTTGAGATCCTAAATCCTGACTGTATTCGAAATGCGTGAGCCTAATATAAAAGGTCGCAAATTATTTCTTGTAGGTATAATCTTTAAAATTCAACATTTATTTAGATATTTTTGAAAAAATTGTGATTCTTGCTATACGTGATAGTATCACGCACAGCAAGACCAGGTCAACACAGCAGATCAAGTAAGATGTAGAATTTTTCGTTGTTGACATCTAAAACATCAATAATGAAATTATGCATACCATATTGTGCGATGGCGTTAGCTAGATTTAAAATTGCTGTGACGGCTGAGAAGAGAGTAGAGACATAAAGGATGTCTTGCTATGTTTGATTTAAATGATCAAAACAAAAAATTTGTTTTATATTTTATATTTTTAGCTCGCTTTTAGCTCAGCTTAAACCGGTTTAGAGTTTATCTCGATTTTTGCGATCAAAGTTCAAGCAATCAATTTTTATATTCAATTAACAGAAATCAGGGAGACACAACTATATAGACAACGCTTAAACCCAATTGCATAGATTTTCAAAGCATAGGAACAACTACAACGATTCCTTCTTCAACGTTCCCTGCTAACTCGGCTCTTCAACTACTTGTCACCTCCTTTGACAAAAAAAATATTACAACACAACAATAAACATTAACTTATTCGTATATATTTATTTAATCTAGAATATATTGCGTCGCATCCTTCTGGTATAAACTTTCCCAGTGTTGCTCTGTTTATACAAAAGATATACTGCAGAATTGATTAACTTTGACCTTGGAGGATAGAATTTTTCATAGCTTTGACCTGTGCACAAGTATTATAAGGTTGCTGCCAATTTTATGTAAGTCGGTAACGCCGCTCTCATTACAGTGTCTTTTTTGGTAAACCTGTTTCTATAAGCCTATGTATATAGTTAAAGCTAACAAAAGACATCCGAAGAAAATTAAAATAATCTTCTTCTTGTTCAGTAACATGTCACACACATACTCCTAAATCTTTTCAAAATACAGACTAGGTTTCTATAAAACACTTCCAACATTTGTCGTAATTGGAAAAAACAATGTTTTTATCTATTGATGCCAAAACAAAACGAAAATCGGATCACTGAAATAAAATGAAACAAAAAATGCTAATTTGAGAAAAACAATTATTGAAAAAAATAAATCGCTTGTTCACACTTTCGTACACCTTTCTCGAATTTCATAAATTATAATAATTATGACGTCATCCAAAATTTCATAATGGTTCTATTCTCTTTAAATAAGGATATTTAGACAGAATATTAAATTATCATGAGAAAATCAAAGTTTTAGAGCAATATGATATTTTAGTTGGATTTTATTTTAATTTGAAAAAAATAATTATTTTTAAAACGAGGCTATTTTTAGAAAGTTCGTCTATATGAATGGTTTGACCGTAACATTTAGCTCACAGTTCTGGCACTTGGAACAGAAATATTTACGAAATTAGGTAATTTTTTCTACTTTTTGATAAGGAACTTAGGGATGACAATCATTTTTAGCATCAACCTCTTTAATTAAGTTTGGCATAATTAGGAAATTCGGGAAAGGTCTAATAATACCAGTAGGGTATTTCAATTCGTATGAGTAACTTCCTCCGATATTATTATCAGATTTGCAAACACAGTTGTCAATGTGGATCGTGTGTTCTGAATGTATACATAGACTATGCACCAGCATGACCTAGCTAATTTTCCTCACATGACATGCGACCCGCACATTCGCCATTTTCTCGAAGATTATCGCAACTTTTACACGCATATGCGTCTGTGCGAGCAAACACGTCACCTAAACATACAGATGCTGAATCAACTTTACACTGACAACATACGAAAGTGATAAGTTTAAGGACCTGATAAAAAATTAAAAACGGGATTGCTTGTCATCCGGGAAACATCAATTTTATTTTCTCTCATGTACAAACCATTATTAAGATTCGTAAATTGTTGCAGTGAGTGGTGCCATAACAAAGTTTGATAATTTACACGCTGTATAAGTTGTCCCAATACATTCAACCAGGGTGGTAACAATTTAATCGGAGTTCTTCTTTAAAATTAGCAGTAAATGCTGTAACGAAGTTAGTTAATGCTGGTTGTTTTTCCATTTATCTTCGATACAAACTGTTCGACGTTTTTGATACTTCCTTTTAACAATATGTCACTTTTTCCACGCAATGAAACTCGATATATACCACATTACTGCACATAATCTTCAGTGGTTTAATTTTGCCTTTTCCACCAAAGGTGCTTACACTGTCACACCGAAAGAAGCTATAAGACTAAGAGGTGCCACAAGAAAATCTGGTTTCTTACTAGATGTTTTTTTTAGCTGGTGATGCACATTTTCAATAAGTCGCCGTGCGTTGTTGTTTCAGTGAGCAAATAATTAGCATTTATTTACGGGCTTTTGGCCAGTGTTATCATAACAAAATCCGTATTGGAAGTATTAATGACAATCTTGTGATAAAATTGACTGCCATGATTGACATTAAGAAGAAGGAGAAGGGTACCCGTGAATATCCGACTAAATCAACTCGCAAAGCCACACGACTGGAGTTAACGTGACCCTATCTTGTAAAAAATTTGACTGATTCCATTGATCCACTATGGAAGTTTTTATTTGAAAATTGCAGCAAATTCCATTGTTTGATACTTGATATTGGAATAATCTTCTATAAGCTCATTTCGACTTGAGATCACCAATTTCTTCCCGCATTTTTTCTAGCGCTATTACCGTACACATCAAAAAACCACATTAATTCTTTGTGCTTGACTACCAACTGATAAAAAATGCTTTAATAACTTTTCATTGTACCCTTGGTAAGTCAGGTTTGTTGCTACAAAACATGGACATTCCATCTACAATGTAAACACTCCCAGTTGGCATAACGATTACAGGATCTACGATTTTGGTGTTTTCCCAATCTCTCAGGTTTGTTGCTAACAAACATGGACATTCCATCACAATGTAAACACTTCCAGTTGGCATAACGACTACAGGATCTACGATTTTAGTGTTTTCCCAATCTCTCATCATATTGGCAAGAGATATCGAGACAGCTGCAAAGCGATACGCGAATAGGTGCTTTAAAAGAACATTTTATTTTAGAGCAATAATTAAAAATCATCGAGAAGAACGCTTTGGTACTTTGAGTCGTTACGAATTCATTTCTGGTTTTACGTGGCTTTTTCATGGTTTTTATCTTCTTCACTAAGTCAAAGATATTTAGTGTTCTTCCTTCGCTCATTTTTTCTTGATAAAAGCCTTCAAAGCATACAGCTTCGCACTTCTAATACCATCAGCGATATGTTTAGCAACAGTTGTACCTGCGGATGTCGATACAAGAGAGCAATCACTGGGTTTATGCTTATTTCTTTTAGTGTATTCAAAAATGCTTGAGTATCTCCTTCTTCTCTCTTCCTTCCTGATGACATGAAATCTTAGTGCAGACATTTCCGTGTTTGGTTGTTTTTGATAATCCCGATGTGCCACTAGGAGTTTTCGTCTCTTTGTTAAGGGTCATCTCGATAACCTTATTTGTCTCTCATCTACTAAATGGTTTTCCAGCCGTTATCTGAGTAGCAAAATTGTCGATGTCTAACTTTTAATGCATTTCTGAAAGTTTCTCTTCAATACATCAGATATCTGACATGATTGAGATTCTCTGTTGTGATAGACACATTTCTTTACATCCGTCATTCACTGTCGATATTTGTGTCGGCCTATTTACTTCGTTTTCTTGCACCAAATGTGATAATCTTTTTGGATATATGGAAAGTTTTTCATTTATATATATACATAATGTTAAACCAGTGAGTATTTCTCCAAATTAAGCCGAAATAAGCTTCTTGTGGAATCATCATGAGCTGACGGAAACCTTTCCATCTTCCGCAATAAATTAGAGATCGGCATTATTTCAGGAATGCTGTAATGACGCAGCTGCACAACTTCCTTGAATCTTATTATTCTAAAGAGTTGTTGTGTTAAACACTCTTTTTTTTTTGTTGTCTGTATTTTTTATAACATGAAGAATGTAATATCGTAATTTCGCAGCAGTCATACCTATATGAACACGGGTTCCATTTTACAGCGTAAAGTATTAAATTTGAGAAAGTATTGAAACAGCAAATATATTTTGGAAAATCATTACAATTTATTTTGTTAAATTACCTAGGTTGAATAATTTTGGTAAAGATTTATTTTTGTTAATCAGTCTACATATTTTAGGATCTATTACGAAAACGCATAGTCAATCAACATGCATTATCCGATCGAGTTACATTGGAAATAATGTGCTCAAAGTAGAGGCGAATAAATTAATAGTGGTAAATCCGATGGTCTACAAAAATCTAACTACTATGGATAAAATTTGCAAAAATAAAACCAACGTAAAATCTTTAACTGAGTGAAATATAAATCAAGCTGAAATATTTAGTAAATATGTAGGCATGTAAAGCACCAGCTATCCACGCGAAACACGTAGGGCACGTAGGGCACGTAATTTTGAAGACTTAACCTAAGTAACACTGGTCTTTACTGATCTAGTGTGGTGATGGAGGGGGCGAAGATGATAGGCGGCATGGAGTGCACGAGGGCCATAAATCTGGAAGTATTTATGCTTACGTAATAAAACTTGGCATACTTTAAAAAGTCTTAATACAAATGAAAAACCAAACGTTTTTATATAAAATTTTATATAGAATTTCAATGATGTATTTGTACATATTTGTATGAAACTAATTTTTTTAACTATAAAGGTAAAGAGATCCGTTTTTCCCAGAATATTTATTTTCACGTTTTGAAGTTAGTACATATTTTAAACATGACATGCATAGATGTTCGACGTAAAGAAAGTAACATAATGACGTCTTGGGGATCAAAATTAACGTTATTTTGCTGGATCGATATTTCCTTCAAGTCTGGCCTAAATGTTATCCGTAAGACACATAAATCTCCTTAGCAATACCTTAGTAACCACCTAGTAACGAACATTTATGTAATAAATAATAGTACAACCAACACATCTTACAACGCTCTACATGTACAGCATGGACTCTTTAAAATTTACAAATATACCCCCGTCCGTAAATTGCAAGACCCTCGCAAAGTATAAAAAATTTCCAAAAAATGTTTTGTCGTTACAAGCTCCAATAAAAGTTAGGAAAAGTCGCATAAACTTCAGCATTCAATTACATGCCTAACAAAAGTTATGCGCAGTTATGCAGGCACTTTATGCCCACCCCCTACCCCTTGTGTTAATAGGGTTAAAATGTCTATCATGAGGTTTTTTAAACGAGTTTCTAAGGTTTAACTATGTTTAAAAAAACTTCACCTTGGTACACCTACACAAAGATTATATCATCGCAGTGAAGGTAATTTTTTCCAGTCAGTCCAAGACACTACACAGATATGGCTTACTTAAATGCATTTAAGTTGATGCTAAATTAAAGGTCCGTTTTTAATTAAACGTTTACAGCTTAATTTTATTAGATTACCTACATTTACATGACAATATTAATACTTTTAGTTCTAAAATGGCGACATATCTCAATTACGGACAGTAATCTTTAAGAGGTACGACCACGATCGTTGTACGCATGCTTCGTGTAGACATTTACAAGTGGATGCAATGGTGGCGGGTTTTCCAGACGGCTTAAATGCAATCTAAAGGTGATCCGGAAAAAGTTTTCACCCAACCAAGAAACTTAAAAATCCAGTAAAAAAAGATTTTGCTAATGCTGTTGAAATTGACAATTATCTGCTCAACGAGGAAATAAATTTCAAAGCATAGTTATCCTTTGTTGATATCATTTTGACTTTTGTTATAACGATAAGAAAAAACTTCATGAAATGTACATTAGTTTGCTTCTCTCACCTAATGAGATAGATAAAAATAGAACTGCAATATTGCGTAGACATGACAAGCTAGACATCAAAACAACGACAAAAAGTTTGTTTAACATATTCTTCTAAGTGTTGTTTGTTTTACCATTAAATTGAATATCATCTTCAGCGTGTGTGAATAATCTTTATTGAACAAATTTCTAACGCACCTTAATCGATAGCTTTCTTTTCATGTTTATTTTTCTTACGATCATGTCATTGCAACTCAAAAATAAAGTGAGATTACTAGCTGAACTTTCTACTAAACGCAGTATTTTCTTTGCCGTTGAATTGTATCCCGCTAATTACCTTTCAAAGAATACTTTAGGCTTGAGTTTAAAGAACAAATAACTACTAAATAAGGCAAAAGATAACACGTTAATAACGAAACGACGAAAAAATATTATAATAAAGTTTTAGGTTGGCTTAAATAACAGACAACCAGTTTACCACTGAAATCTTTATTCCCATATTATTATTTAATAAACTCATGTTTTAACTGATTAGGAGTTGTTTAATAAGCAACACGTGAGCATCAAATGCTTCAGTTACCTACAATTACAGGTCCTTTCTAATTAAATCGTCACACATATTATTCTTTCCTCTCGCGTGTCTGATTAAGTAGTTTTATTAAACGCATCGATTATTAACACGGTTATATTGCACACAAACGTACCACAGAAGTGGGGCACATATCCGACGTTTTTTTTATTTCAGCGTCACAAAAGAGAAAGAAAGATCCCGTAGAAGGAAGACTTTGTAGGAAAGATAGTCAGCTGTACCCACGAGTTTGTATCCATAAGAATAGCAGGTTTGCGGATTACGTGAATTGAGCTAGGTTAGCTTTTGATTATACTGGGCTTTTGTTAACCAAATATCAACCAGTTATTTAACCACTTTGAATAACCTATGAATGACATAATTTCTGTTGATAAAATCTGCCTAGAATAGCTTCAATCGAGCTGATTGGCGCGAAATAGAACTTGCTGAAGTCAACAATTTTTCTCATCTTTTTTCTGAGAACACCTGTTTTCGCCGCTGATTATTACAAACCGATGAGATTAATTGATGAGTTTAGTTTGATAAATTGTTCCTACGTAATTACACTCCATAATATTACCATTTAGAAGAATGCAGAAGGTAGATTTTTCAAGAACATGCCATTGCAACTCACAAAATAAGATTTTAAAATTCTTTTAAAGAAAAGTTGCAAAATCGAAAAATATTAATAGGCACTAACTTCTTGCGTCATTGGAGCAGTCTTTTGGCAGAAGTAAAGCCAAAATTTGAATTGATGATGGAATTTATTCCTTAGTATAAATAGAGTTAATCTGTAAATTATGCTAAACATTAGATTTAAAGTAACTCTTTTCAGAGCTATTCTTCTCTCTTGACCTGTTCCAGCCCTTCCTTTTTGTAAATTTTCTTCTACTCTTAAGAAGACTTGTCGAACATTATACAAAAAATACTAGAAGAAACAAAGCACATGTAGCAAAAACATCTTCTTGTGTAAAAATTAGAAAATAAAAACAAATATGAATTAAAACACAGCAATGGGAATTAAATAAACAAAAAATTTTCTACTTACTTTTTAAGCAGTTGCCATGAAAATTGTGAGTAAGTGAGTAAGTATGTAACTAGAAGTTTTAATGTCCTTCGCGATTCATTCATAATGGCTGGCTCTCCCTCCCCACCGATTGTAGGTTACATTACTGCCAGAGAATCGTATAGCATTGCTCTAACTTGCTTGCCTCCGTACACAAGTCGGTTAGCGGTCAGTAAAGGTAACCAAATGGGCTGCCACCGCTACATTTAAAGGGCACCGGAGTGGGAACTGGAACCTTATGATTACAAGAAGAATGCGGTACAACTACATCATCTCCCATACATTTTCCTAACTTGTGTGTGGGCTGCGAAGCTCCATAAAAGAGTGAACCATACTTTTTATAAATACTGTTTACCAAAATAGCATTTGTTTTGTTTTTTGGAGGTTGTCATAAAATAACTTTTAATTAAATTGTGTTTATATCGGACAAACCATAAATCGAACCGAACATTTTAATAACTTGCTTTTATGACATGGTTTCACATCGAGCGTTCAGTTCAACTGTTGTCCATTTCATCCTCGATTAAAAGTAGTCTATGCAATTCCTAGAATACATTTCTAGTTGTAAATTTTTATTTTGTCCAGAATGTGGCCATCAATATATTTCAAGCAAGATAAACACAAATATTTTTCTTAGCAACCATTTATTAGTATCCAAGGGATTAATTTGTTTACAAATAAAAAACCTAACACAACTAAATTTTATATTAGTTTATATGGAAGGATTGTTGCTTTAATGAAGGTAAGCATGACCATATCTTCGCAGTTCAAAGTGATACAGATACAAGAATTTAAGTATGTAGGAACGGAAGCAAAGTTTTGTAGCCTATTAGCAATGGAGATTAGTTTGTGGCTTTGGTTACCAAGACATTATGGTTTCTTAAAAATTCTAGATAAGTAGAACTTTAGAGTGCTTTCAAAACAAACTGTTAACTGTTAATGCGAGTTTCCACTTGTCCGATTTATGCACGAGAACAGGAACGGGAAAAAGATTTGGACAGGCTGGAAAAAAAACGATTTCTAATTAAAAAAGCGGGGGAGAGAAAGAATTGAAAACTAGTTCCAAACATAAATGGAGAGTTTTTTTAATAAACTCGGCAGAAAAACTTTGTACTTGCTGTTAAATAAAAAAATGTTAAGTGCGGAAAGAATGTGGATCACAATCGTATTGGGAGAGAAAAAGCAAAGGTGTGTTTACTTTGTTGTTTTTCGATGTGAGACTTTACAATCTAGAATACTTTTTCAACCTACAAAATATGAAGATTTAATGTGGCCTTATCACTTTCCAAATCCTCACTTAGGCGTGTAGCAATTGGACTACGTAAAGTATTTACTGTCACGCTGAAATATACTTAACCATTGTCAATGAGGGGGAAAATTATGTACCTTGATAACTGTACACTGGTGCAGATGGAAAAAATGATGTGAAAAAAACTCATTGACTACTGCTTCCCATATTTCTCATTACAGGGGATGCAGGTTGTTCAAGAAGATTTGGTTGATTCTTGTTTCCAGTGTTTCGATGTAAAAAAAATAAAGTTCGAGACGTTGTGTTTCTAATGCCCATGACATTGGTCAGCATCGTGCCACGTTCAGGGTCAAAATATGGCAATATAACATCTTAACAAAACTTTATTTATAAGGTATAAGCATATTTAGGACTTAATTGTTAAACTTTTGTTCTGAAAACACCAAACTAATTCAGAACACGATAAGTAGAGGAATTCGTTTATCATAATTTGTTAGTTTGGAAATCGGGAGAACTGCCAAGGATTTCATCTTATATTATATCCCTTTAAGCAATTATCATTTTTTACAGCTGCACTGTTGTTTTAACATATTTTGGCGCCATTTTTCTAATTAGTCGTATAACTTAAGTGAAAGTTTAATCTCTGAAGTAGCATAGTTTTGTGTAAACAGAGGAGGTTGTTTTATAGAATTTAAGCACATACGGAAATATGTCTGAACCCCCAAAATAACATTTTTTGACAATATATGGAAAATGTGGAAACTTCAACAGTGGGGGTAGGGGGGTTTAGGATGTGCCACTATTGATACATGTATAAGTCATATGTCTCTCGCTCCTTTGCATGTATACAGACACAAATAGAAGGCCTACAGGAAAGGCAACGAGCTTTTTAAACAAGCTTTTTAATCTATCCCAGCTTCAAAAACTTTACAGTCAAAGCTTTTTTTATCCATAAGTGAGTAATTGTCGTCCAGATCTCTTGCTCGACCAAGCCGATATTTTCTGTGACCGAACAGTTCGTGAAATCTATGTTGACTGGCTAATTTTCCCTATCTGAAAGGTTTATATTTTTCAAGTGTTTGCATGTAGCCAATATTAATTGAGTAAATACCTATAGCTAGCTAGATAATATCAGTCAATAATTTTTTATTCTATTTACTTGTAGCTACATATTTTTTTTTAGAAGAGAAATTATGTTCTGAAGAATAATCGTGGTAGTTGGAGTGAAATAAACATAAAAAATGTTTCGATAGTGAAAAAAAGGAAATGTCTATACAAAAGGCAGCACTAACATATATCGTTCCCCTTGAGTCACAACGCCGTAGTTGTAATGGCCAGATGAAACAATTTCTGAGGAAGATCGTATAAGAATCAATTGAGAACAATACGTACTATTTTGACTACAGAACAAGAAGCTCCCTTAAAATCCTACATTTCTGCTTTAGACAATCCGTTTTATGGTTTAAATAAATGAACTTAAAACATTGATTTTGAGTATTTTGAAACGAATAAGATCAAGCATCCATTGACCAAAACTTTTAAAATGGCAGGTCGTAATTCTGTGGCTGAGTTTTAAAAGCGGAGAGAGACATTGTCTTCAAGAAAACCAGAATCTGTTTACCTGAACAGAGTGTTCGGACTTCACAAAACATTCTATAGAACGTTACTTCACAAACTTAAAAAAAATATTGGACAAGTTTTGTATTCCTCCTCACAGAATTTTTAACGTGGGCAAGGTTTATCCCGCGTTCATAAACCTGTAAAAGTGTTCGCGCCCAAAGCAAAACGTGTGGTTGCCTCCGCAACAAGTGGTGAAATATATTTTTCAAAACCTTGCTTTATTTGAGAAATGTAGCAAAATGTGATAAAAACTAAATGACGAATGGTAGAATTTATTTAGTTTTGGAATTCTTTAATGTCAATAAAACATCTTCGTACTGCATCGTGTTTCATCGTGCTCCATAGTGTGAGTGCTGAAATTGATATAACCATCTTAATTTAAGCGTTCATATTGAAATCCTCACCTGTTTTTATTCCATTACAATTATTGCTGCTTTTCCTACATAACTTTTGAAAATAGCGTGTTTCCCATACGCCAACTTAATTAATGTGCAAAGAAATTTATTTAACAAAATGACTTCTTTTAATAATGTTTTATAAGTAAATAAGAATGAACCCATAGAACTATTTTTCTTGCTTTTTTCAATACTTCCATATAAAACTTTGCGTCGTTTTTTTATATCGTAAATATTGCAAATAGATTACCTAGTAGTTGTAAAAAAATTTAAATTTACGAAATAGAAGTAAAAAATTTTTTGTTTTCATTTTTTTTTAGAGATGACAACAAAGTATACGAACATGGATGTATCCGCCGTTTGTGTTTATTGTCCGATTGTCCGACTTGAGCAAATTATAAACTGTTTTTATTTCAAAATTGTACTTTCTAAATTGACAGCTCGAGGCTAAGGCACCGGGTAAAAGCATTAAAAATAGCCACTGGTTTGCGACAAGAATGTATAGACTTAAACTTGTTGAATTTGAATATAATTGCGAAAAATGATTCCAGCTTGCTTACTTTTTAGCTGACTTTTTGTCTGACTATGAAACGACTACGATGCATTGCGACCAAGAAAAGCAAAATGTTCCCGGGTTTCCTCCATAAAGTATTCAACTGATTTTTTTAAATGTACTTTTAAAAATTTTTTTTTTCGTCATAACACTGAAACTTTATTCTAATGCTAATAGCATTCAATGAATGAATAATGCATAACTGATAGATTTGCATCGATTCATCTTTGTGTATAGACGTATGTAAGCAAAATATGTTTCTCGTTCTTCTTGGTGATATATACAGATATATACAGTGAACATAGCACATACTGAGTTATTTCTTGGTGTCAAATAGTTTTTTTTAAACGATGCATGTCTTCAACTTTTAATTTGTATTATTTTCTCTAAAAACATTATAATCAAAATAAGGCGGTAAACATAAAATGACAAGTGGTAGCTACTCAAGCAATCGCACCGATTCAAACAGAGCGTTGAGAATGAATACAAAGAAGTGTCAATGTCTTAACAAGGTTTTAAAAGTTTGATAGCCCATCTTAGCATATTAAGTTGTTGCTATTATGAGAAAGATAATTTCTGTTCGATTAAATGGAGAATATGGTAGTTATATGGTTCATTAAATGTCATGATTTAGTTGTGTTTAAAAGCTTAATAAAGTTAGAAACGGCCTTAAAGTCTTTAGCTTCGTCGTAAAGCTTTTACATGCATAAAAGATTACAAACTTCAAGGCCAGAAAATTTATTGATGAGAAATGTTTAGAAAGGTAAGATCGGTTTATTTGGATTGTGGGGAACGATTCTCACTTTATTTCTGATGTTTTGTTTTTGCTAGATTTTTTATCGTGCCATTGCACGTAGCCTTGTCCTGACTGCGGAATGATTCCTTTAATTTAATGTCGTGTCAACTTTCTTACGTAACCTAACATAATAATACATATCTATCACAAGTTGCCACACGAACTGTTTTCTGTTTTCTGGCAAATTTTGTCAAATTCAGATTAAATTGAGATGAACTCTTTCAACTTAGGTAAACAGAAAGATACATCCTTGCTCTCGATTAGTTGTTTAAATTATCGAGATAGTAACGGCGAATCAACTCGTCATATTTTTGTTTGCACACTAACTTGAAACATAATTTGTAATTAAATTAATTTAAAGTACATGTAAGAACTATATTTTAATGTCAATACATTTTAAGTGAAGTTTCTTCTTGCAATGTGAATTCCATCAGAGATTTTACAATCATCAACAAATGATGCTGAGTGCTTCTTGTGAGTGGAAACTAAATACAGCGTTCATTTGATGCTTAGTAATCTTTGTGTTATTTGAATTTCATGCTGCCATTTCTATGTCATATGACTTCTATTTCAATGTCCTTTCAGATAATATTTCCAGCGTGCTTTTACATTTCCTTTCATCATTCTTTTTGCAATGGGATCAAAAATTGCAATTGTTGAGGTAAAATGCTTCCGTATTTTGCCTATGTATTCACGGAGTTTGTAAATAGAACTTGAAGAACATTCTTTTTAGTCTATTGTACATAAAGTAGTATAAAACCTGAGAAAACCTACGAAGTCTTACGTAATTAATAATTTAAAAAAAAATGTATAGCGAACATCTGGCTTTGCTTCATTTAAAGACGATTGCACCTATATTTTCAGATCCTTAAACGCAGTTAAAATTCTTGCTTGCTCAGATTTGTCAATATTGATTTGAACCATTATTACGTTGGTTAACAAAGGTAAACAGGATGTGATTACTCTGTAGATTTAATTCTAAAGTACTTTATGCAATAACAGTGTTATTTGATCTCTATACAAAAAGTGGTAAAAATAACATTTTTTTAATGAAACGTTTTTTTCTTTGAATCACTTCTTTGATCAATTCGATATTGGAGAGTTAAAGTTTTCCTTTATATCCTTTTTTGCTGAATAGGTAAGACTATTATGTTTTTTCATTATGTAAACAGAAACTTTTTTATCCATAAATCATTATGGACATCTGTTATCTTATCTTAAGCTTCTGTGGTTTAAATTTGCAATAAAAACATCTATAGAATTATTTCTTGTATATTTCCCTGAGGTTCTTATATTTGATGTTTTTAACAATTTTTGAGTTTAGGTGAAACAGCTTGAAGTTTAATTTTTCAATACCCCTATCAACTTATGCAATTAAAACATTGGAAGATAGCTATGATTGAAATTTTGTGGTTGTTAGAACATGAATATCTAATGATACCAGTGCAGCGTTGACAGTACTTTCACCTGAGATCCTAGCAACATTTACTTTGGAGTGGTACCATATAATTTCAACTGAGACAACAATTTTTCTGTTAATTCTTCTAAATATAAATGAAGTTTAAGGGAATAGAAAGGAACAAAGAATGCAAGTTCCTCTATTGTTGTCTATTTTGTTTTTGTTTACAATGCTGTTGTTTGTATTGAAGTTTTTCTGTTCTTTTTTATGGTGTAGTTACAATAAAGATTGTAATGACTCATCATTCTTTAAATCAATGGAAATTAATGTTATCAATTAGTAGTAATTGCGTAAATGTTAATACACTCTAGATTAGATGTAAAAAATTGTTGGGAATGCTGCAATACTTTTGCGAAAAACGCACAAGAAGCCTTACGAAACCTTTCTAATTATCTGTGTTTTTTTATCTTCGGCAAAATATAACTTAAATGCAGTTGCGAAAAGTTCGTAGATTACCAAGCTTTCTTTTTAACACTATGCTAAAAATTTGGGTTATTTAGTTTATCACTTGTCAATGGGAAAATAAATGTTTTGATACATCCAACACTGTAATTAATGCATTACATTTTCCCTTGACTTTTTCTCGTGCATTTTTCATTGGTGCAGTATTTTCTTTACTGTTCTTTCTTGTTGTTGTTGTTGTTGGTTTATGATTTTTTGTTTTAGATTGTAACTATATAATATCACAATATAACGAATCTAGACCATCCCAACTTGCACATTGCAACTAGAGATATGTATTTAGTATTTAGACATCAAGTTACTTTGTTTTCATGCAAATTTGAATAGCACCATAGCGTTTTTGTTAGATTTACTCAGAAACGGACAAATTTAAATAACGTTAACGTTTCCTTTATTATTATGAACAATTTTTCATGGTACAGTCGCATAGTCACATATAGATGAAAACGCTTAATGTCTAATTAGTTTCTCGTATAACTCTGTTGTTTATCTTGAAACTATACTCGTAGTCAAAATAAAACAACAATATTTGGTTAGTCTGACATTCTCAGCACCATGCTTTACCTGTCCAATCTTGTTTAACTCACTAAAGATGGCAATAACCTATCCGAACCAGATTTTTTGCGTGTCCATCCAATGCCGTTATACATGAAGTAGTTGCAACTTGAAGCAACACTAAATTGAAATCAATAAGAAAATTCAGGCAACAGTTTCAGATTCAACTTTTAAATTTTGTTAGTTTGACATATGGAATCTAGCATTTTAAATGACAAGTATGATTAAAAACTTAAAAATTGAACTTCACAAAGCACGAACTCTCTCTTCCTGCGGCTCTCCCACCCAGTTTTGGTAAGGTGTGGTTTACACCGATACATTATTTAACTGTAGCAAATTCGCACATCCTGGAGCAACATCATAACCTGAAATGAACAAAAGAAAAACATTAAGCTAAAAGCGATGACTTTAAAAGACCGTAGTCATTATTCATGTGAAATTAATTTTTTTTTCTATACATTGTTTTTTAACTAAACCAAATGAACGACACACTAGAGAAATAGGACAAAGCACAAAAACAATAATTAACATTGACTTCATTCTTTACAATGTTTTGTATCAACGGGCGTTTTTAATTATTGGTTTGAAGAGGTTTTTTTGGAGCATGTTTTTTAACTTTTTTAAAATATACCTTTTGAGGTAATGCATCAATACTATGTGATATGAATTCTAGGCTGTGTGACCATGGCAAAGCAAAGCCTTATCATTAATGATGACTTAACAAGATATCACGTTTCAACGAAAGTTTTTTTGTGTATCACAACACTATAATATTCTTATAACACAACAACTTTTTTGCATTCTAAACAGGGGCATATTTTTTAAGTTGTGAAAAAATTGAAACCATTTGCATTTAATAACTGTTTAAAGAATAAAGAACATTTTTCAACTTCCATTTTCACGCAAAACGTCTAGCTGTGCTCAAACTTCGCAAAATTTTACACATGTCTTTTTATCAGCGCATTGATTTATTTTCTTTAAAGTAACATGGCTGCGTGAAGGAGAAGCAAAGTAATGAAATGGACATTGCATATCCCAAAGGGTGAATTAATTATACACAACGAGCACAGCTTAAAGCAAACACTATTTACATCAAGAACAATGCTCAGCTGCTCATGTTCTACATTAAAAATTTTTTTTCTTGTACATAAAACTTGGAGGGTATTCTCTTCAACTCTGTTGTACTCAAAGTCGTCTACTGTGGCACAAAGAATGCTAAAGTACAAAGCAAAGAGGTGAAAAGCTTGCATAGTGAAAGAAACATTTGAATTCTTAGCTATAATGATTCGCACGAAGTAAATTATATTTCCTGTAGAGAAGGGAATTTGAGTGTTTTTATTATGTTCAACTCCGATTTACATAATAACATAATATCTCGCGTTGCTTTTGTGTTCGTTTTGACATTCTGATAAAGATGTAATGTACACTGCCAACAAACCACTTTAATAAATATTGAATATTGCTTTTATTAAACCTTACCCAATGAGAATTGATTGTATTGTTAAGATAACAAAGAGATTATTAACGAGGCTTGGTCGTTTTCATTCAAGTGTGAAAAAAATAAATGTGGAAATTATTTTGATTTCGTGTTGAGAATATTAAGTTGAGATGATGTTAAAAAAATATTACTGGGTAAGTTTCGCACTGTTTTTAAAATATTGTTTAACTTTTCTTCATATGTAATTCAGTTTGAATTTTATTTATTTTATTTCATTAGCTTTACGTTGGAAATATATTTTGTGATTTAAAAGGCTTCCAACATGGTAATTTATATTCAAGTTTTGCATATTTCTCCTAGATTATTTTTTTAATTGGTGTTTATATAGCTAGCTAGCTTGTGTTATTGATTTTTTTATAGGATAACATATAATATTTTTTGTTTTCAGTAACTGCAACGGGTAGTTTTTTCACCTACTTTACAGTTATATAGCTTGGACATTTAAAACAAAGCAAAAACTCGAAAAGGACAGAAACGTGTTTTGTCGGGAAAAACTCTTGATTTTTTATCACAACTTCGCATATGAACTCCCAAGATGCCGCATATGAGTATTCTTAATAACCTCTGAAATAACCTCGTGTTTTAGCTGGGTAATATTTTTAACATCAGGAGACGTTATAACTCCTTTTTATCCAAATTAGCCTTTTTTGTAATTCGCTGTCAGGAATAAGCGCGTTAAACACTAGGTATTGTGTAAAGGTTAACCACACCATACAATTGTGAATCATCTTCAAGTTATCATTATAGGTTTCTGTACAAGCTAGCGATCTGCTTTCAATACTCCTCTTATGTTTACAACAGTTGAGACGCACTTTCTTAAAGGATTATGCAGAGAAAAAAAAAACCTTTCTAATTGCCATTCCTTTGTCACTATCAAACATGTTAAAGTTAGTTACAAGATGGCAATTTAAATTTGGCATCAGAGGATTGGCATCGCTGATATTGCTTGTATGAGCAAATTTTACAAATTTTAAGGAATTTGCTTCGAAGTGCTACAGTAGCAGAATTTAATGGCTAACATTTTTGTTAATTTGTAGAATCTGCGGTTTGCTTCTTTTCCAATAACGAATAGACAAGCCGAATTTTAGGGTTGTTTAGAAGTTGGTGGTGGTGGGAAATTGAAACAGTTTTTTAAATAAAACCAATTTTACAATTATTTTTAAATTATATTTCAAAGCTTTACATTTTTACAATTGGCTAAACTGATTCATACATGGATCGCTTTAAATCTTCTTTAACAATATTTTTAAGCTGCATACGAACTTTCCAATTCTTTTTGTGTCGTGGTCACATTGTCTGTATTCTTTTAAAGCCATGATGTAAAAAGTTGTTCAACACGTCCATGAAAAAAGTTTTATCCTAATTATAATATATTGCACTTTAGCTTGTGAGTTCGTTTTTTAATTTAAAAGAATACTGTAAATAATTTCTTTTTAAATTGAGAATCCAAAAATGGTTTACCATTAAACCTGTCACTGGAAAGCGAATTTCGCAGGTGGCAAGATTGCAGCGCAAACACGTACGAAATTCACACCTTTTTGATAAATTATTCAAATTAGGTTTCTTGCTTTAAGCTATTTCGCTTGTTTGTCTCATAAAATATTTCCCGCTGAATTTTTTGCCTTTCAGTTGTGGTATGCTTTTAGCAAGATTATTATTTGCTTTTAAATGCAAAAACCAATTTATAAATTCTTGAAAAAAGCATTTAACATTAAATTGCACGTCTTTTAGAAGCCGGCGAATAAACTTATGCTGGCAACAACCTAACAACCTCATTTAAATGCTCAGAATTCATCTCATTAATATCTCTGTTTGGTAAGTTTTAATTAACAACAAACTCTGAATTGGAAATTAGACCAGCGATAAGATTGTTTGTCTTTAGACGTAGTAAGTATCGTAAGGTATGCCTGAAAACATTCTATATGAGTACGTCGATTTTAAATATTTTTATTGATATGCGTAATAACTTTTTCAAGATTTCTGTTGGGCACGTGCTCCAATAAAGAAAGTAAGAAACCATATATAACAAAAACAACGAATGATGGCCATTTTTTACTGAATGACCAATTAGCTACTTAAATGTCAATTAGTCACAATTGAACGGATAGGAGGAAATACAGTGTTGAAAAGACATTGTTTTACTATGACTGAACTTTCTGCAGTAGATAGTAAGAATATAGTTGTTGTTTTTATACTGAACTTTCTATACTAAAGAAAGAGGATGAGAAAGAAAAATGTTTTCATTGTTCAGGTGATACTTAAAGTCTCTATCATTTCATTGTGTGTTTTAGTGAAATAGCCACATCAATATATGCGGCGTGCTTAGACTATATTGTATAATGTTGTGGTTGGCTCATTCATTGGTAACATCTGTTTATCGCCATCAATTGAACACTTTGTTGATAATTTCGATTTTAAAAAATAAATAGGTTTAGCGACTCCGTGTAGAATAGAAATATTGTGTATTGTCTGCAAAATTAAAACTACAAGAAAAACCATGCAAATATTCTGTACTAATTTTCAAGTTGCTATCGAGTTGCATTAAAAGTTTTCTTTCTTTTTACCAAATTGTTAGAGTGTTGGGTTTTGTAATACACTTAAATGCTTCTTTTGAACAAAGTGAAGTTTGTAAAATCTCCTTCTGTTTTAATGAGACGCCTTGATACATTTAAATGACAAATAGTAAAACTATTTTCTTATTTCTTTGGCTTATTCTGTGAATGCCACCGGCTTTGGAATACGTTAGAAAGATAAGTAAAATGGCAGAAAATATTGAGCAGGTTCCACCTAGCAATCTCGAATCTCTTGTTTATAAGGTGTTCAGGTTCAACAAGGTGAGATGCCGAGTTTGGTCCGTTTTTCATATCACACATTCTTCATGAAAATCTTTAAAAATAGATTCCAAAATACTAAGGAAAAATTCAATTAGGCAGACGCAACTTTTTCAGATCCTTTTACAGCAGCTCCTTATTTTCAGTTTAAGAAAGCAGCCTTTTTGTGATCGAATTTTTAATCGAACGTTCGACTAACCAATTCGATCGGACTTTTTTCTCCTTATATTAGAATTTTTAATTGAATCAACGTGCATTTTTTTTTTAATAAATGTTTTCGATGTACTGAGTTATTTGTTGTTTATAATAATATCTGAAAACAAGGCGAGCAAGTACCAACTGTCAAGACAGTTTGTATAGATTAATCTTTAAATGACACTCTGTTGCAGAGTTCATAGTTAATTCTTGATGGTTGTACTGCAGAATCAATTAAATCCTAAGAATATGCAATGTGTAGCATCATGAAGCTAAAACAGATGTCAAAAATGTGTTCAGTTTAAAAAGTCGTGCTCATTAGTTTTGACAACTGAAATATTTAAATGTATGTTTGCCTTGACTGTGTGCAATATTGTCGAATATCTGAATGCGAAAATAATAGCGATACAAGAAGAGAAAGTATTTAAAGTTTAATAACTTATAAGAAATATTGAGAGTTGTTGTTTAAATTTGTAAATGTGTAACTTAAAATACGCAAGCAATAATGCACTGTAGTCTGTTGTATTTTATTGCACATTGCAATTAAAAAAAAAGCGTTTCCTTTCTTTTTCCTGCATAAGATCAATTTCATGTTTCTTATGCGCTTCTGAATATTTTTTAGATCTATATGGCATATGAGTTGAGAATTATCTTATTGTATTTTAGATTGTATAATTAATAAATAAACCGAACGAGCACTCCAGGAGAAAGGATTGATGAGAAAAAGATCGAAACCATTTTCGCGGCTATAGAAATAAAAAAAGTTTTAGAAAGGTAAAATTTTATTTTTATTTTATTGTTTAACGCTTGTACACATTGTGTTTGTTATGTTACAGATGCTTTTTCATGTTGTGTTTGTTGCAAAGCGTTTTTTCGTAAAAAACATTTAAACTGTTTCGCACAGGCGTGTTTTCTAATAATTCCAATCTTCTCTTCAATTTCAGACATTTAAACGGATCCCTCGCTTTAGACTATTTTTTTGCACTTAAATTAACTCAAGCTTCGTAGACATTCTTTTTAAGAATAATAAAGCTCCAAAACTGCTAAATAATGTACACGGTCCTGTTTAATTAGAAGTATGATAATGTTTGATTTATATATTTGATAGTTAACATCGCATAAATGAGTGCTTTCTTGGCTGAAAATTATCAACAACTCGCATGTTTTTATCAGATTACTCTAGTCCACATATAAAATGAAATAGGACTTTAAATCAGAAAAACATTTGGCTGACATTTTAATAGCGTTCTTTTTCGGAAGACTTGTCGAAACAATTAGATCTAAATTAAAAATATGTACGCTAAATATTTCTAACCCTTAAAAAATGGTCAATGCTTTCAAGCATCATGATTCTCAATGGGTACAAAACAATGTCAAACAGTGAAACGTCATTTTTTTTTATTTCTTCTGGTGAAACATCGACTGTTAAGTATCCTGCATTGTAAAGCAATTTTGAAATAAATTATCGATGCTGATTTTACTATGTATTGACTTTACCATATCATTTTATGGAATATTTAAAACCTCTTGTACTCCGCATTTTTTTTATTTTCTTCAAAATTTAATCAGATTCAAATAAAATAGTGTAACTATTGTTAAGCCAGGATATAATGTAACATTATGCTTATTTTGAAGTTGACCTTCACAAGTGATTGCATAGGGACGATTTCTATATTAGAGAAGAATGTTATTTTGTTAAATCATATTCTTGAAATGTGCTAATTGTTGCTGATGTCAGCACGTGACAAATTTCGAGACCTTCGTGTGCTCCAACGAGAATCTTTGTACGGAAGCGCCACAACAAATTTTGATCGCTGTCCTCTTGGTCCACGTGTGCACAACAAAAAGCGATTTTACAGCAATAATTAATAGGTGGCTTTCTATGCAGTATAATGTTTTGATTTTGCGTTGAAAACAATTGACATGCGCACCCATTTTTGTAGGAAGAATATGTAAAAAACAGACCACAGATAAAGATCTAATAAGTCCATTTGAAAAACACAATATTGCCTCAAAATTGTTGAAATTTTATTTAAAAAAGAAAATTTAGTTAAAAAATTTATTTCAGCACCTTCTGCTTATGAATTTAAAATAGCCATTTCATATGGTCTTTCTTTTTTTTTTAACTGCAAGAATGTGTGCGCATGCACAAAAATGCAATGTTACAAAAGTTCTGTTAGCTTTTGTAACATTGGAAAGTAATCTTTACTAAAAATAAGAAATGCGTTTAAAATCGTCCACAAAGAATTGATACCTCCGGGGTAGTTTTATTTATTATTTCAAACAAGTTGCAAAATTTCTTTAAAATAAACCCGTTTTTCGTAGCTACTACACTTTTGGACAACTCCTTTTTATTTTATTCATTTATTTATTTATTTATTTGTTTTTTTGTTGTTGTTAAGAATGAGAAGTAAAGAAATGTAATATAAATAGCAAATATAAAAAAAGCAAGCCATAAGAACAAATATATATAGTTGTATCTTCTCAGCTATGTAAACTTGGTTACAAAAATGTTGTTGAAAGCAAGCGAGTAATCGATCTCATTAAGTTGTTGTGTCCCCGTTGGTTAGGTGATACATCAATTTCCTATCCCTGTTAATTTTGTTGCGGTTAAAAATTAACTGATATTGTTATGACAAGGATTTATAGTTGTTTACAGTTAAATCTATGTCATATTGATGACTAAAATTTTTCAGGATGGTGGTGTTACGAAGACGTAAAAGTATTCTCCAGATACATAAAGTTTTGACCATAATTATTAGCCCGTGAAAAATCAAAAAGAATCGGCCTCTGTATATATTTATCGCGCCTCTCTTTCGTGTATTATTAGCGCAATCGAAATACAAAACAAAGCAAACATATTTCGGCCTGCTGATAAAGCACACTTATTGAAGAATCTGTTCAACATTAAGCTAAGAACTGTATTACATTTAAAGATGAAAGACACAAATTAATTGCCCAACGATTTGGACCAAACAAGCGATATTTAATCTTTGTTCAAATATTCGAAGAAATAATTTGCAGCAAAAAAATTGAATCCACGCGAAATGTTCTCTTCTGATTTTTTATTTATTTATTTAAATTAACTATAATAAAGATACTTCTTTATCTTGGAAATTTTTTCGTATCTGTGTTAGTCATTATCAAACTTGCGTTCGCTGAAATCTTGAATCACACCGGTATAAGCTAGCTAAATTAGTATGTAAAATCTAGCTGTACTTTGCAGTCTGTTACCTATGAAGGAAAAAGACTAGAAAGTCGTAGTCTTTTTCTTCGACTTTTGTGATTAATTTTTACCCACCCTCTGAGGTTGAATGGTTGACTCTCTATCGATGCACTGTAAGTTGGTGCAGATTTTTTGTATTGGAAGATGTTTATAAAAATTGTAAAATTCACAAATAAAAATGCTAATAAAAAATGGTCAAATGCAATTCACTACTATATCTAAAAGAAATGCAAAAGATATTTTGCGCGCGAAAATAAGTCAACGCAAGAAATTTTATCCTCAATCTAGGTAAAAATTACTTCATCGTCATTCAAAAAAAAGCGAAGCATTAAGATATCAGTTAACACAAGTTCTACATTTTGTTTCACCTCATGGTTCTTAAAAAATCGAGCCTTAAATAATTTTTAATCTTAAGCAAATAATTGTTTAAAAGCAAATTCAAAAATTAGTTAAAATTATCCAAAGATAATGGTAAAGCCTTGATAATTCGAACAAAAACAATTTTGTTTAAAAATAAAGTGTGTATAGAGAAATCAATAATTGAAACAAAACAAACTTGGTCAAAGTTGATGTTTTACTGATCAATGAAAAAGAGACGGAAAATAAGAGGCCTAGTATCTGCATAGTTTTTTTAAATGTTTTGCATTATAAACCGCGATTTATAAAATGTGCTCACATTTTTGTTCTCCGGTACAAAAACGTTCCATTTTGTTTCTTAAGTTGTGTTATTCTTATTTTCTACAGCTATTTAGGATAATGTTTAACCCTGGGAGGATAAGAAGTTACTAGTTTAACCAACTGGATTGGTGTAGGAGTAACTTTTGCAATTTTCGCGAAGTCAAACCAAGTCATTTATTTATTCATTTTATAAAATGACCTCATTTTCAAATACTTCTCAAATTTAAATCAATTAAGTCAGCCAAGCTGTGTCAGAAAAATGTGATAAATTTCTGTCTAATTATATTTTAATTGCTCTGTCAGTGGTTTAATAAGCAATTTGTGACTATTAAAATTTTATCCACATCATCAGACACCTCGTATGTCATATACAAAGCTAAAATACCCGCATGCTGCTTGTAATGTAGTTTGTGGTTCATTTTACTTTCTAAACAGTTTTATTCCTCGAGTCGTGCCGAAACCTTTCAGCGGAAGACATTTTTCCCGTAAAAGAAACTTCAACTGTATTATTATGATTTTAAAATTGTGAACAGTAGAATCTTAAAATCGAAACTAAAAATGAATGATCTTCAATTATTTTTTATTGCATTTTTTTAGATGCCGAGTGAAAATGCTATTGAGCTATTTAACTGTTCGTTGTGTTCGTTTTGCGAAACCAGTTTGGACCGTTTAGCAAGTCACATACGACAGCATATAAAACCTGACCCAGGCGATACATCGTCAAAGGACGCAATGGTAACGCCGCGCGAATACCCAACTGGACACAGTAACGCTTATATGTCGCAGGAGTCAGCAAGTTCTAATACCAACGGCACTACGAGCAGTATGAGTTATTTTAATCGAAGTAATAGCGAGCAGGTGATCAAACAAGCTGGAAACATTAGTAAACCTAATTACGATTTTATGTCATCGAAAATAGAAATTGTCAACCCAAGGTCCCTAGAATGTGAGAAAGGTACTGCCAAGGGATCTTATATACCTCCGCCGCCTCCATTGATTGAAAAATCGCCTCAATTGGTGCCATATTCTAGAGTTTATACCTCCCAAATAAATCAGAGATTCAGCAACACTATTGTTCAGCAGCATAGTCCTCTAAAAAACGCAGCACCAGTTACCAGATACATACCTGTACATCCACGTGAACCAATATATCATGACGCCAACCGTGGTTACAACAACACCCATTATGTGTCTAACATGAACGGACAAGCAACATATATGACCGAGTTCGTTCCCATTGCACCTGCAAACGTTAAAAACACGTACGATTTGGACAAGATCCCTGTGGATGGACATCCTAGCAGTTCTTTGGAAACATTTCGACCAGGTATTCCTGTTAACAATGGAATGCAGAAAGGGGTAAATGTTTCTTTTGTGTCACCAACTGATCCAAGAAATGGTAACCCTGATATACGTCATCGGCAACATTATGACATGATGCCGCATTACACGTATCCGGTTCGTATAGCAAAACCGCCAGATGATGGCACTCGAGTCCACAATGCAGCATCTCAACATATTCGACCAGTCCAACAGCAACCAATGAAGAACAGTGGACAGAGACCAACAACGACATATCAAATTCAGAACCATGGCCCTCCCCAAATGCAGGAGCTACGTCATTCACATGGTACATCAGTTCAAGCTCATTTGGCAAGTATACAATATTCTGAATTGAAACAGCAAAAAACAACAAATACTTTTGGAGTTCCTAATAAAGGCACTGTCATTTTAAATCCAGATCAATTGTTGTCTGCTACTGGCAATGTTTCATTGGATCAACTAGCTGGATTGCTAATCGTTCCTTTAAAGAAAACTGCAGAAATTTCAACTCAAACTGATCCGGTAGATATTATTACCAAAAATTTAACCAAGCAGAATATCAATAGTACTTCTGTTCAGACTGATCTAAAAATGGGACAGATTAGTGAAGATACAAGTACAAGAGCCTCCACACCCTTATTTGGAAATTATCGTTCTACTGATGCTTTGTTTGAATGTCTCGTTTGTGGTGAGGAGTTAGCCTCTGATCATCATCTTCAGGAGCACATATCAGAAAATCACACACACGTATGCGAGAAATGTTACCATTCATCCACCAGCTTGACTGAACACAACACGCACGTGCTTAACTGCGGAAATTTAAACGCCGAAATGTTATGCCTGGAATGTAACAGCTCCTTCACGTCACTTAAAAAGTTCAATCAACACAGAAGTAAAGTTCATAACGTTAGAATGCCGTTCCGATGTGGTATTTGTAACGTGCCGTTTGAAACGCATGACGCCGTAATGAAACACATGGCTACGCATGATACTGACCAGCCCGAGTTTAAATGCCGCCATTGTATTAAAGTTTTTCAGTCGCCAGATGCTCTGAGTAGACATTTCGCCAGACACAAAATGGTTGACGTGGTTCATGAATGTCGTTTTTGTAAAAAGTCATTTAATAAAGACTCTTTATTGCAAGATCACATCGCTTATGTGCATGTTATCACCGAACCCAAAAACAGTGTCTATTCGGAAATACAATTCGCGCAAACGAATGCTGCTGGGTCAGTTGAAGCTAGAAATGATGAAAATACGAAGATTGTTAGAAAGCATCCTTTGTGTCGGCATTGTGATTTAGCTTTCAAAAACAAGGACCTACTTAGTCGTCATATTGAAGTTTGTTCTAAAAACAAAGATGCAAAAATCTCAGCCTTTATATGTGATGTGTGCAAAGAATACTTCGCATCCGACATTTTGCGGCGACAGCATTTGAAACAAGACCATCGACGCACAAACGGATATCGCTGTCCAAAATGCTCCAAAATATATCGAACATGGAGCAGATTGAAGTTTCATACCAAACAGCAACACCTGAAGAAGTCTTGTCCCGATTGTGAAATGGTGTTTACCAAAGAGCATGTGCTTCGCAAACATCAAGAAGACGTGCATGGTAAACCACAAGGGCAACCAGGAGAACGCGTTTACACTTGCAGTTTGTGCAACACAATGCTCAATACCTTGACCGAGCTTATGAATCATCGACGCGATGTCCACCCTGAGTTATCGCAATTAAAAACTGCGGATCAGTTATCCTCCGCTACCATGCTGAGTGTAATTAACAACAATGACAACGGCTCTGTTGACGACACGGAGTTATCGGTTAGTAAATGTCCTGATTGTAGCGAAATATTCACTTCAAATAAATTATTGTCAGATCACGTCAAAGAAAAACACGCCAATAGCAATAAAAGTAAATTCATATGTAGCACATGCGAGTTATCTTTTGATGACGAGAAACGTTTGAAAAATCATCGTGGTTTAATACACGGTGAAAAACCATTCGACTGTTCCTTTTGCGATAAAAAGTTCCAATACTCCAGCCAAGTGATATGGCACATGCGCTGTCATCAAAAAGATGGGAACGCTCGTGTAAAAACATCGAGCTCGGTGTGGAAGATTAAAAATAGCAAGTATTCTGTCTCTGGAAAACCTAAGTCTTATATTTGCCAGTTTTGCGGGGCTAAATTTAAACAGGAAAAGCTACTGAAAAACCACAAAGGGGCTGTCCACAAGATCAAACTCTTTTCATGCGATATATGCAAAATAAAGTTTGGGCATTCGACAGAGCTTATTTGGCATGTTCGCACATGTCGCGCAAAATTTAGACGTCTTAACCCAGGTGTCGATTTACCTCTCAGTGCGAAGACAAAGGATAGCGCCGCCTCAGAAGAGAATCGAGTAGACAGTCCAATGGAAGATGTTTCGTCTAACGATGACGAAACAGTACTGGATCCGAAGTCCAACTTACTACACGACCGTGTCTCAATGACACGGTTAAAAAGTCCGGACTCATCACGTTTTCAACTAAGTAACCATGAAGCACTTGAATTACTTAAAAATGAACCGGAGTTTGAACCGAATATTGGGGAGTATTCCTGTCCTATATGTCAGAAATCAACAAAGTCGATTACTGGTATGAAAACGCACTACGGCCGTTGTCATGGCGTCTGGGGAAAAGAATCATCTCATAAAAATGATGAAAGCAATGAAGTTGCAATATTCCCTTGCAAATATTGTGATCAAGAATATCAAAACTTTGACGAGTTATGCTCTCATACAGCTGTAGAGCATGGTATTAACATCACAATTGACGATGTCGACGTGGAGACGCGTCAGGAATTCTTCAAAAATGACGTCGAAATCACCGTCTATGTTTACACCTGCCCTCATTGTGACGTTTCGTTTGACAACACAAAAGCAATAAGAGTTCACGCTTTTAAGAAGCACGGTATACTGTTAAATGATAAGGAGTTGAATGAATGGAAATCGTCACCTGGTAACCAAGGGACGGGTGCACCTGGGAGCCGACAAGGAGATGAACTACGCTACAAATGTCAACGATGCAAAGCGAAGTTTAGAACGACGAAAGCTATTCGTATTCACACTTTCAAAAGACACGGTTTTATTTTATCAAAGAAAGAATTAGCTCGTTCTAAATCGTGGGTATCTAACTCTAGTTTAAACTCACCGGTAAATCGTAACAAGGGCAAGGATTTAATAGAAGAACCAAATCCATGTGACAAGTGCGGACGTGTATTCGGAAATTATCGAGCACTATTTACGCACTACAGACAGGCGCATCGAATTACGAACGAGACATTCGTTCCAAGAAAACCATCACGTACCGAGCTCACTGCAAACTTTTCATCAGTAGAAAAGAACGAAGAGGTAAAGAATGATCATACACCTGGAGTAAATAGTCCGACAGGTGCTACTGCCGATTCCATTGATTGCCCGAAATGTGATCGCTCCTTCACCCAACATAAGTCACTCGTTGCACATTTATATTCTGCGCACAAGATATCAAAAGACCAGTACTCCGATTTCTGGCCTAATGGAGTTCCTATACTCCCTCGTGTAAGTTCCACTTGTCCAACATGCAACAAGGAATGTGTAGATGGTCGTGCTATGCGGATACATATGTTTAAAGCACATGGAACGCATTATCGTGATCTTGAAAAATCATTAACTGAAGTAAGCGAGCCATACGATGCAAACGAAAACCGAGGCGCAGATCCAGTTGATGAAAACGAACTGAGTGTAGTTGATGACGTTAAAGGACCTCCAGTGTGTTTCATATGCGACAAACATTTTAAAGGTCGTCGAGCCCTGATGACGCACGAGTTTAAATTTCATGGTATTCGGTGGGTTGGACGAAAACGAATATTCCCACAACATGTTCGAAACTTGCCTGTTGTAAATAAACGTCAGTCTTCAACGAAAAGAATATTTGCAGAGAGCAGCACGATAGCTAAAGAGGAGAACGTCTCTGATGATTCAACGTCAAAACCTAGTAATGGATTCGTTTGTCCAGAATGCGATGCACGTTATCATAATCGGCGTGCTATGACAACTCACTTGTGTCGTATCCACAGATATAAAAAGGAAGGGATTCATGAGTATTTTCGTATTAAACCCGCTGATGACGATAGCGATGCAACTAATACAGCTGATTTGGCACCAGACGACATGTCGGATAATTTAGTGATCGTTGAAACGTCGGATAATGATGAAGCACCGCAAATTTCAAATACTCACTCAATACCTGAAGAAACAAGCACGGAGAACGTTTCTACTCCAAAAGACGTCAGCGACAAACTTGATGAAATGAAATCAGATCTAACAGTTGCTATTTTATAGAAAGCTTTGAGTCTGTTTTGATTATGTTCATTTTTTTAACATGTAAATGTTTTTTGGCCATTTGGCCAGATCAGTTATTTTCGATAAAAAATTTGTCACAGCAATGTTTTTCAGAAGTGACTTTACATTTACTGGCTGTCCATCAGAGATAAAAAAGCTTCTTTTAGTGTTGTTAAGTCTTATTCTACTCCTTACCATCTAATGTGAAACCTATTAAATCTCTAGGTAATTTACCATAATTAAAGGCTATTAATTTATTGTTTGCAATTACGCAGCTTTTGAAAGTGGTCTCTACTTTAGTTGCATTGGTCAGTCACACGAAAACAAAATGTTTGTTTTCGATATTTTGTTTATTACAGCTATTTTTGCTTGTGTTAATGGTAATATTGTCTGCAGTGATCACGTGGTATGCAACAAAATTACCCATTTGAGAGAAAAACGATGTTGTGTTGACTGTGTGGTGCACGTCTCTCTTAATTGTTATTCCACTTGAAAACGTCTTAAGGGTAGATGTTTTATCGTCCACCTATTCAACAACAACTATTGGGCAATATATTTACTAATAATGTTACTTAATACTGTACAGTTGTATTTTTTACATATTTTTCTTTTTATTTACATATTTTTACTGCGTTTGTGGTGTTGATTATATGCTAGTTACATTTTTTTCAAATTTTAATAAAAAATTATAAAAAGGTACTTTGTTTGTCTTAACTGAATTAAAATATATAGGGTTTGATAACTAATTCAGATTATTACAAGACAATAAAGAAATGGAAACTAGTTGTCAGTTGTTAGTACGACAAATTAAAATATCCTGGAATGTTGGAGTGGGGAAATACAGACGTTGGTGTTTCTTAAATGTATATTTCTAAGGGTCAATACAGTAGGCTGAAACGTGGCATGCAAATCTCGGAGGATCTCGGCAACCCATCAAAAAGGGAGACGAGATTTAGGCCCTTCGCTCTTCTCTTCGGCTGTACAATTCCATGAACTTCCTCACTGAAAATAAATTGATGCCTTAATAAGTAGATCGCAGCAAGCTGGATTTACCAATTTTGAATTGTTGTTGACGGGCACGAAAATCTTTGACGATTTGTGAACGTGAATAAACGACTTGGAACTGGACAATTTTTATTGATTTTAGAGGTCATGGTTTATCATCAGGAAAAGCCCTGTGAATCTGTGAGAACAAATCTTTTTTTTTAATGCTTGCTGCGTGTTAGATTTCGCTAACAAAGTTGTCCAAAAAACGACATTAAAGCTTGAAAAGTTTTTTAAATAAAGAAACACGCAAGTATCACCTACATTTAAGCATTGTTAACCTGATTTTATTCTTAAGAAAAAGAAGAATTTAAAGTTCGAAATTTAAGCACGCCGGTGCAAGTGGTTGGTGAACGGGTGGTTTAATATCTGAATATGCGAATTTTGTAAACAAGTTTAGAAAAAGAATATGATATTGTGGAACTTACCCATCTAAAAAAATATTTCACAGTAGAAATTGGTGCACACTTTAATTTTAGTCAAAGAAGAGTAAATTGACAACTTAGTCTGTTAAAAATTTCTCCTTCTTTAAAAGATCATAAGCAGGGACCCCGCGTGCATTCCAGTTTTTAGAGAGTGAGAGTTCAAGTCACCAATTGATCCATCCTTGCAAATGGATTAGGAATCTCCTTTTAAAATTCTGTGAAACGGAATACCTTTTAGAAGAACTAAGAAATAATTTTACAAATTTTTTTTAATTGTTTAAGGTTCGTATGTTCAATAATCGGATGATTTGTTTTTTTGATTAAAATTTCGTTTGTCGAATCAGGATCACTCCTTACAAAAATCATTAGTTAGCCAGATGTTTTATGTTGACCGAACAATACCGTGTTGGGCGATTTATACAGTGTATAATGACGGATTGACCTCATTTTTAATCGCAGGCGCCTCAAGTCGAATGCCTTAAGAGGATTAATAAGGTCAGCATAATTTTTTTAATTTTGAAATTCAACAAGAAACTATTTAATGTGTTGCGGAATTTATGTTGCAAATAGGGTTTCCAGAAATATATCTACGAGATTTATTTTTGCAATTTCAACAGCTATAAACAAACATTTGGCGATTGTATAGTTTCAGAAATTGCCGAAAAGGAATAAAGAAAGATAATTTTTAGTTTTAGTTTACGCGACTTGTTTTTGCATGAGTCCTAAATAACTTTTGCACATACGAATATTGACCAAGTGCTTAAACGTAAACTCTGCAAAAAAACTCCTAAAAACAATGCTCACAAGCCTTCGGGTAATATATTTCTTTTTACTAATTTTTAATAAAAAAATGTGTTTTTTTAGCATTTTTTTTCTCGCCTATTCTCCCAAAAGATAATATCATGAAAGTAATCACAAAAAAAAGTTCTCAGCAAACAAAATTTACCCATCAATTAATCTAATCGACTCGTAATATTCCGCTTTAAAATCAAGTGCTCACAGAAAATGATTACTGAAAATTGCTGAAGTATACGATATTCCTACCAAGTTTCCTTCTCAATATAAGCCGCTCAAAAGATATTTAAGGTGGTTTAATCCACCAAATTAGGAAGCGTTCAGGATAAATAAGCATAAGAATACCTCGGACTCAGATTTTGTTGAACAATAAATATATGTTAATGGCGTATATAGATGATGGCTATTTCAGTGTATATTTTATAATTTTTGCACCCATGATTCTTAAAATGAGATCTAAGAAAGTTTTTTTTATATAAAAAATGGGCAATTTTTCTTCTCCAAAGAGAATTGTAAAAGTAAAAAAAAAGGTTTTGAATTAATTGGCATTGAGTTTTTTTTATTGGGAGTGATTGAAAATTAAACAATTGTTGCAGAAGATATAAAGAATAAAATGTTACCTTTTACATGAACCGCATGATATCTTTCAATTCAGATAACATCAGCCACTCCAGGTTTTACAATTTGCGTTGACTTGTTGATTCAGATACGGATTGCACTTATGATCAACTCCACTGCTGTTTTACGACCAATTATGTTTGTCTTTTAATATTACATCAGTGCACTATATGCATATCATAGTAATGTTGGAAAAAGTGTAGAAATCATTATACGACATCGTCCTTCTATTATGAGAGAATTATTTTCAAAGAGGAGTAGTTCCTATTCTCTTTGCAATCACAGACAATTTAAATGTGGTACAGTGAAGACTGTCAATTATGGGCTTGAAAAAGCATCTTTGGGGAGCTTAACTGTGGTCAAATATCCCTCAGTCTATTTAGTCATGTGACTCCCTTGAAGAATTTTCTCAGATTCTTAAGGCATGTGATTTTTTTGCATGCCAATGTCGTATTTGTAAGAGATATTTTTAGGACTAGTTTACATTCAGTTTTCAAAAAGGATTTTTTTATATTTCACCCTACTACTTTTAGTCACTCGATGTAAATTAGCACATTTTACTATTGTGTGTATGTAGTTTGACTTTAAATAAATAAATAAATAAATAAATAAAATAAAATAAATTTTGTTTTTAATCAAAATATTTAATCAAGATATTTTGAGAGATTGCCTATGATTTGCCGACCTAAGCCGTGGGATCTATTTGTGAATAAGACTTTACTTGTTCCCAGTTTCCTACGAGCATAATACTTTCATGGTGGCGCCCCAATTGGTAGCGCTGGGGGAAAATTCTGATCAATGCAAGTTTAATTTAAAAAAATGCTAGGCGATACTTGCTGGATTTACGGTCGTACTATCTCACACAGATCTATGTATAAAAGTATATCAGTTTTCAATATTCCATCAGGAGATGACCTCTTCGACAAAGCATGGTGAGAGAAATTGATAGCTGTTGTCACAAAGAATCGTGAAGTGGGTGCAGCCCTGCGAGATGGAATCAGGATCTAGAAAGTACAGTTGCAGAGGCAGGATTTAAAAAAAACATGAAGTCTAATGAAATCCCAAAGCCGAATCTCTCAGTCAAACGTATTCCTTCGTCCTCAACAATAACAAGGAGAGAATCTGCTTGTAGTGTTGCAAACAAAGAGATTTTCTTTCGCCATGATTCATGGTGATTTTGATAAGGGTAAACCTTATATGGTTTATGAATATTTTCAGGATTTAAAAGTTGTGTGCATGAGCACAAGCTGGATGGTTGGGATATACAGTATACTCTCGTTAAGTGGTACCCCAGATAAGTAGGACGCCCGCTATATAGTACGCTTTTTCTTCGTCTCTTGAACCTCCTTGAGAGTCCCACTTAACGAGAGTATACTGTAGTTGACTTGCCATCTAATGTGAAAATTTGTTTCATGGATCATCTTCAGTACATACCAAAATATGAGATTTATTGTGACTATGAGTTATCTTACACCATTTGTTACTTTCTTGGGAGTCTTCCAAATAAGCACTTTCTTTTACACAGTGCATTAAGGGTCAACGAAGAATGTCACTTTGTCAAATTTATAAAAAGTATCAATGATCGTAACATTTGTTGTAGCGTATCCGACTTGTTCTTTTAGACAGAAGCTTACAACATTCTGTTCTCATTATGCTAACAATGCATCACCATTACAGCAAAACAACTGGTACTGTTCATCATCTCGTGCAATTTTATCTCCATCTGTAAAGTGCACAGCACGTGGAAAAAGGGAAAGAAATAGTGAACAACCTGTTAAATGGCAAGTTTAAAAGTATGCCGCCATTTACGAGACTATGGAAAGAACAGCAAAAATATATGTCACTTCCAAAACTGGTGTGAGCTATCACCCTATGATCAAACGTTACTGTCTGGAGTCGCCTGCAAATCCCCTGCAGTATATGACGAGACTCGCAATAATGAAGTGGACCAAGGTGACATAGATCTTGACTATGTCACACTACAAAAAACTGAGTAATTTGCATCTCATGTGATAGTATTCCTTCCCAACATGTACTAGATTTTTGTGAAATAATAGATTTTTTTAAGCACATAACAAAATTATTCATTTGCTGCCATAGCTTAAAATTGAACATGTGAAGATATCATCATTTTCATTAATGAATGTTAAGATTAAAAGCTCCGAGTTCTTAATGATTCCTTGTATGAAGCACTGGCAACATTTGGTCCAGCTAAGGAGTAACTTAAATGACTATTTGTAGTTTCAGTGAGTTATTCACATTTCCTGTTTTTTTCTTGTCATGTGTCCAGACATACCTCTTGGCCTTAAACAATATTAATTCACAAAAACTCGTCCGAAAAGCAAAAGGGATGGTATTAATTCTAAAGTTACTTGCAGAAATAGTTGTTAAGAAGTTGAGCCGCCAGTTTTCTATTCTTATGACCTAAGTCATATAATTCTATACCAGCACCTTCCTCACAACATTAAATTCCTGCTGATGAAAGTCGATTGTCCTCTGTCACCATGCAGTCTCTATGCAATCTACGTTATTGTGATACAGCTGCAACTATTCTTATTCTCCTGCAGACAAACACAAATTCCTGTATAGGTCAAGCGCACTTATTTTAGGAAGCTTCTGTGTCCTAAAATTTTTCCATGTATTTGCGTAGATTGTAAAGAACAGAAAATTCTACGTCTTGCTTCCTTTAGAATTTAGCTGCAAATTTAAAATTACAGCCCTAAAGTTACTCAATGTAACATTCAAATTTTACAAGTTTTTAGCCGTACACTATTTCTACATTTATAATGCTATAATTTATAGAAAAACAAACTTATCTTTTGTAAAGATTTGTTACGTAAATAATTTTCGCGAATTTCTCAGTTCTCGCGAAAATTAATTACCTTCCAGATTGAAGACTTGGTTGTTTTCCTTCTTAATTTTTATTATTGAAAGTGGTTAATTTCTTACCCAAATCTCAGCTCTTAGCAACTTGATTGCCTATGTCAAAAAAACAAAAAAAAAACGCAAAAACGATTGATAAGCAGATATCGTTTGAGAGCATTTGTCAAAAAAAAAGTTATTGAACATTTGTGAAACATGTCCTGAGTTGTTAAACAAAGTTCAAAATGCATATAGTTATATATTTTATATACTAAAAAAGCTTCCTTTTTCGTTAGAAATTACGAATGACTTTAACTTTTTTTCCTGACCAATGAAAAAATGAATAATGGAACAAAATATTATGAATTAACTTTCTACTCTGCTTATGCCATCAGTTTCATATTGATTTCAATTCTTCAAATCGGTTAAGCATTAATTTCTTTTGTTTTAAACTTAATTTAATTACTATATCGGATTGGTTAAAGTATTCTAGATGGGAGCTTTTTGAACATCTGTAAAATCATTTTGTTTGTTTAATTTAAAAAGGTAACAAACCAGGATTCGATTAGCAGTGCCGGAGGTACCAGGCTGGAGGGGGGAGTTGTATTCAAAAAAAAAATAGATTTCTCTTTCACACTCACCTGTTCACCGAATTTGTTGTGTTTTACTACACAAGAGAGTGTTTTAACGACAAATTATTTGGACATGAATTCCAGTGGTAAAATTTTTGTGGAAATATTAATGAGAGGAAACAATACTCCCAAGTAACCAAAAAAAATTTCAGCTGTTGTGTAGCTTAGCACTTTGAATAATTTAGTATAAGAAATTAAAAAAAAAACAATTAAAAAATACTTTTATTGCTAATTTTCAAAATCTTTTCCTCGGTCAAAACAATGCTTTGTCCTCGAGGAATCACAAATTTACAATGGCAAATGGATCAATTAACACAAAATTGAAATGTAAATTTGTATCCAATCTCAAAGATACAAATTCATATTCTCCAGTTGAATTAAAGTATACATATGCGAACACACATTGAAATTACGGTGGTCTAGAAGGGTTAATATACTTAACACTAAGCATTTCTTGAAAGACACTGTGCACTTCATACGTACAAAGCTGTGTAATAAATAAAGAAATTCTCAGTCCAAAATTTTTGTGTTCTGCTGAACAATCTATATAATATACGTCGTCTTCATGCTTTTTTTTGCAAAACGATTAAAAAAGACAATCAGTAAATTGTAAATTAAATCGCATTATTCGCTATACACGAGTATAAGGCACTGATTTTAAATAAAGAATGTACAACTTTAAAGATTGTCGCTTATCTTACCCTAAGGCATTCTATCGTTGAGAGCACTTAGTCTTCGTTCCAACGTACCAATAGGAAAGAAGAGAAGAGGAATCTCTCAAGGAACGAAATAATAACTAATTTGTACTAGGTGTGCGAAATACATAAAAAATACAGAATTTTTGGATAAATATTCATACTAGACGAATAGACATGCAATCTGTTTTACTTTTAGACAATAATTCATCACCTGTTAGGCGCCTACCTTCCGTGTCAGCTAATTTAAACAATACAGTTCTACGGTTAGAAGAAGAAATAGCTAAATGCCAGCCTTGTTTAAAAAATGCGACATTTAAGCTGATAAATAGAATAATACACCATTATTTATTTTGCATTATAACTTATTTCTAACTAGTTCCCAACTTTCTGTATTTCAGTAGAATATTTATTTCAGTCATTGGTTACAAGCCAAATATAAGCTATTTTGGTGATACTTTTTCGCATTCCCTGCAATAGCAAAAAAAATTTGCACAATTCTCAATGTCTGTTCGTAAACTTCAATTCGGCATTCTTTTCTTCCGCAAACAATTTCTTCTCTTAAGATAATCGAACATAAAGACCTTCATAGACTACGGAAACACATTGCATTTGAAGAAATCATGAAATCCTGGCATTTTTAAGTCCAAATCATAATTTCCCTAACTTTTTCTGACACAGCCCCTAAATTATTTGTTCGAAGGTTACCCAGTCACAACAGTAGGAAACTTATTAAAGCAACCCTAAATGAATTCAAACCAGATTGTGAAGCAATAGGAGATGAGAAAACAAAAAAAATGTAACGCTTTTAAATAGTATAAGTTGATTTTTTTCTAACTGTACATTTTTACAAAAAAAACGCGGCATATAAATTATTTTGTTATCGTCATTTTACTAAAACACGACACAACTAACAAAACTTAACGACTGATGAGAAATAACGTCACACAAAATGACGTAACGAATATAACTTTAAAAACTATTTTTTTGTTCTTTTATTCACTCATTTCTACAATACCTGGTAACATTTTCAAAAATTGCCTTAGCCAGCTAAGGCATAAGCTACTCAAGTATAAATCTTATTTTAAAAACTGTCGTACCTTTGAAAAGACAAAGCTACGATCGCAAAGCTTAAAAATAAATTTCAAAAATACCAGCACCCTTATTTAAAATATAAAGGCTTTTAATACTAGTATATGATACTCATAAATGCATCCTGCATAAAGTCAGCCTCGTATGCGTATAGCATTTTGAAATGATGGCACAAGAAAACTTTTAAAATCTGAAAATATTATAAAATTTATTCTTTAACACAAATAGTTAATACTCTTTTTCCGTGTGTGAACAACACGTGGTGAAGCAGTGGAGCGTAGTAACGCTAATGAGACCGTCGATCACCTGCGATATGCGTCGATAGTGGCAATCAGCAGAAAACACGAAATTTGGCTCTCTGGGGTTCTTTAACCATTGATTGTTGCCAATGGCCAAATAAATATGTTTTCGAAAAATCGTCGAGAAATCTCTGTTCACACCAAAACAGAACGAATAGCATCCCAAAATTTTAAAAATGTCATTAAGTGTATATAAATCTCTCGACCCTGAACTGCTCGTGTACAATACATGAAACCATAATGGTTATCGCGTCAACGCGTTACTATGTCTCATATTGCTAAGGGTTTGAAACCTCGTTGAGTTAAGCCTTCGAATCGTTTAAAAGTGTAATTCAGGAACACCCAGTCCTTATTGTTCGTTTCGCTTTTCTCTGGTATAGGACCTGTGAAAGTAAAAATAAACATGAACCAGAATACTAAGATAGGGCGGGTTTATTCGTGAACGGTATTTCTCTAAAATGGGCGTTCATTTGACGCAATACCGTACCTTTAGAAGAGGGGATGACAATATTAACTTACCCCATGATAGGTCTACATCTGGGAAATCGTCAAAGTTAGAAGTGTCGTCAATACTCTTTACTTCGATTGGAATAGCAGCAGGTCTCTCCCTAACAAAAATCAAGAAATATAAACACTAAGAATGCAGTCTCCTGCTGTTCATGTTGATAAACAGAGTTTTCTGGGATTTTCTACGAGATTAGCACTTTCCTGGAAGAAGATAAACTGCTTGTTTTAACAAACAACAAGAAATCGTAACGTCAAACTTGTAATTAAACAATGGAAAACATAGCAGACAGACAGACAGACAGGAACGCACAATTTCAAATTCCTCAAATTTTCAGCCTAACCTTTTTACGCTTTCGAATAAACTCATTTTAAAGCCAAGAAAAGAAAGTTATTTTCAAGCTACCTAATATGTTCCCAATCGACACCTCTGAAGAATGGATGCATTTTGATTTCGTTGATTCCTGAATTTCGGCCTAGGCGATGTTCTGCATCGGTACAAAAACTAGAAACATAAAAAATAATTAAAATGGTAAAATAAAGTTAAAACTAAAAAGTTAAACAACAAAAACTCACTTTTTCTAAAAAACAAAACAAATAAAAACAGTAAAAAATAGCTAGCTACCTTTGTATCATATTCTTAGCAGTGTTTGTTATAGGCATTTCCACAGGAAACACTAACGTTTCGCGCCAGTTCATCACTTTTCGATAAGTTTCTATAATAACAACCAAACACAATTACCACATATATAATAAAATAAATAAAATAAAAAATAAAACAAATTTTCCAAAACAAATAACAAGAAACAATCTACAGAATCAGTATGGAATACTTGAAAAATTATATTGAACTATTCAGAGGTCCATTATGCAACTAATTTTGAAGGATAATTCGATTTTAGGTTTTTTTGTTTACCGAGGAATTTAGGAGATTTTAGAAGAACTTGAATTAGTGAAAGTGTAACTTAAAATCACACGAATTAAGGATGTCAAAGGAATTGAACAAAGGAGACAAATTGAATTGATCCAATATCATTTCCGCATTTATTGACGCAGAATATATTTCATTTGGCAAATGGATGTCCCCTGGAAATTTAGGGAGAATTGAGTTTTCCCACAAATAAAATCAGGAAATTTTAGGAGCATCCCATATTTATAGAATTTTTAGACGGCATGAGTACTCTAAAAAAGCAATCTACACCACATCAAGCTTTGGTTAACTGTTATCTCAACTAAATCTTTTTTTACTACAAACAAGGTTAACCACTTAACTGAACTATTAAGATTAAATTAGAAAATAAAACTCGATATATACGAATAAAATCATGATAAGTATCTCCTAACGATGTGAACATTTACCTTGTGGTGTTTCAGAACAAAATGGCGGGTATCCAATTAACATTTCAAACATAATTACTCCCAAACTCCACCAATCACAGGACTTCTCGTATCCGCTTTGCGTGAAAACTTCTGGTGCAATATAATCGGGTGTTCCGACTGTGGAATAAGCCTGTAAGTTGAAAAAAAAAATTGAAATCGATTATACGAAATGAAGTATATTTTGTGTTCTTTTTACGATAGTGGTTGCCATAATTCTTATCATACAGACTTCCTAATATAAAAATTAATTTTCTTTTTTTTCCTTGAATGTTTACAACCAAGGTGGCCTGCTTATGTTCACTGATATTTCCCCACGAGCGTGCTCTTTGGAGCACGCCCGTGGGGAAGATAATTAACCTTGGAAAATCAAAATAGGGGCACCAGGTTTAAAAAAGCAATTCTCTCGCTTTTAAGCAACGCGTATGACTATATGTAATCTCGCAAACAAGAAATAATTGGGACGAGAAGCAGTTTGATGTCTAATTAGATTTATAATTTAAGCTAGTTAGGACCCTCCTGCATCTTAATCCTTTTGTTGACTAACATCATTAGCACTAATTAAACTTAGTTCATCATGAAACAATAAATCAAACAGAAAGGCACTTATGTCTATTAGCTTTATTATAGCCACAAGTGTTCAAATTAAAAAAAATTACAACAAAATACTTTAGGTTTGTGTTCAGGTTAAAAGGTGATCATGTAGACAATTTTGCAAATTATAAACAGAGACAAACAGAAAAATGTTTGACACGTGTTGTTAAAACGTGCATTAAGTTATGATGTCGTCATTGCTATTATTAGTGGCATTTAAGGGTTAAACAGCATTTAAAACACAATTATAACCATAGTTGGACAAGTGTTTCTCTCTATAATTTACTGCATCAACAAAATTCATAGCACCGAAGGTAAATCTTGTCCTTAGGAGTTTAAGTATAGCTTGGCTGACGTGTGATGAATTAATTTTAGATTAGAACGTAAGTCACTTAAAGCAAATGTAAAACATTTTTACACCTTATTTTATTAGAACAACATAAAGTTTTCTCTTTTTTCTCTTATAAAGATGCAAATATAAAATAGAATAAAGGGTAAACATAAATACAACGACAACAGTGGTTTTTATAGCTCTGCTTTGCATAAATAAGTTATACATACCATTTGCCTTCTATTTCTTTTCCAAGTCATTGCTTTTTGTTTCGTTCCAACATGGTCGCCTAGAAATGCGAAGCAATATTCATTGGTGTTCTGACAGCATAAACATGTGTGTAAGAAAAAAAATTTCAGTAGGTACGCTTACACAGATCTGCAACTGATGCGGGTGTTATGCCACGATAAAATTCTGTTCTATGTGATTTTTTTAGGCCTGTACACAGTCCAAAGTCTGATAATTTGATGTGTCCCTAAATAAGAAAAATAGTCACAATAATTATTTTTTTAAAAGCTTTTATGTAAGTGTTTGTACACAGGACGTAACAAGGTTAGCCTTGATGCAGAGGAATTTAAGTTGAGAACTAACACAGTCAAAATCACATTGAAAGAAGGTCATTATTAAACCCCGTCCAACCCAAATTAGCATGAAAAACGGTCATTAAGCTGAGAATGACAATGATGATCATACAACCTTAAATAAACTTTGAACAAAATAAGTGACATGTTCAAATAATGAAACCTACTTTGGCGTCCAATAAAAGATTGTCTGGTTTGATATCTCTAAATAAAAAGAATAAAAAAACAGCTGTTACGCACCACCAAAATTGTTTATAAACTACAACCCTTCTTTCTTAAAAGAGAGAGTACATACAAGTATAGAAAACATAAACACATATAAAAAATTGAAGAGTTTATTAACCTGTGTATAAATCCTAATTGATGAATGAAATTTATTGCCAGTATAGATTCAGCTACATAAAATTGTGTTTGTGATTCTGTGAATGTATCTTTTCTAATTAACAGCGTCATAAGGTCACCTGTAAAACAAAATTGGTAAAAACGTATTTCATACAATTTAAATGTTTTACATATTCTAAAAATTTGAATTTCCTTACACATATTAACCCTGAAGAGGTTAAAATTAGATTTGACAAGTTACAGGCAAAAAAGAACATACAAGAATGTACAAACCTCCCGGTAAAAATTCCATAACTAAGTACAAGCAAGTTTGATCTTGAAATGAGTAGTACATCTTGACCACCCAAGAATTATCAGACTCTGCAAGTATATCGCGTTCTGCCCGAACATGCGCAACCTAAAATTAAATTTTACAAATTACAGGATCAGCCGGGACTATTTTTAAGATCTGTACAGCTATACATACTGACATGTACTTGTTTAAATATTATTAAAACTTGACCTGTTCCTTTTCCAACATATCTTTCTTTCGTAAAATTTTCATAGCATATACATGACCTGTGTCCTTCTTTTGTACTAGTCGCACCTAAAAGAGAAATATTCGGAAAGGTACTTTATAGAAAATTCAAGGAATTTTCACAAAATGGAATTAATTTAATTTCTGTGAATGATTCAAAATTGCTTATTTGTTCAATGGTATCAATGATTCAAAATACCATAAATTTGACATCATTTAATGTGTTTTAATACAGATTCTAAAATTTAGTTGCCAACATGCAAAATAAGATTTTAATTCTTCTAAAATCTCAAAAGTTAATCTATGAAAGGTACGTGTATTTGCCATTTGCAAAAACACAGACTTTTTTCCTGAAGGTGCAGTAATAGACAATTTAATTCAAGACCACGAAAGTCGACTGACATTAACAGTCTGTAACATATACCTCGCCAAATGCTCCTCTTCCTATAACTTTCAGGGATTCAAAATCCTCTCTCCCAATCCTTGTTCTTTTTAAACGTAAGAACTCTGTTTCACGTAATGCATACAACGCTCTCCGTGCATCTTTCTATAACATATATATAAAGAAATATGTAAAATGCAAATTATCAAGTCAATCACAGGGAAAAACCAGGTCAATCAGAGACAAACATCAAAGAAAACAACTTCAAGTACTTTACCTCCTTCTCTGAAAGTCCTTCCTTGTCCATAGCATCTTCTAGTTGTTGAACCCTAAAGCAAAATAATAAAATATATAGGAAAACAGAAATAAACATTTTACCAACGTTCAGCCATATTTATAAAACCAAGTAATCGATTTTACATAAAAATAAAGTTGAATTATCTTACAAGCTCATAAAAAATTCTTTTAATTTATTTATCTGGCTTTGATGACTATCATATCCTTGAAGCTAAAGTATGCTTACTATTATGTCTATACAACTATGTTTTTAAACCGGAATTTCTATTTAATTGTAATTTTTAAAAAGCAGTAAAACTGTTCTTTGAAATAAGAAGTTTTTCCCAAAAATCTTTTGTAAAAGTTATGAAAGGTTATGATGTAAAATGGAAACATGTCCCGTTTTCATTTTTAAAATGGTTTCTCTTCTTCATCCCTTTACAGAAAAAACATAATTACAACAATGTATATTACAGTCAAATATCAAAGAACGAAGACATGGTTATTGCATTTTGTTCCAACATTTCAGGCACATTGCAGAATTTGTATGACCAGGCTTACTCAGGAAAGGAGTGTGATAGCATTCCCTTGTAAACACAAATTGGTTAAGATGTGCGATGCACACAAAAAACATTTGATGTGTGCTTTTTACTGTGCATGTGCAAAATCTTTCTGAAAAGGCTGTACCAAACAAGTAAATTAGACTTTATCATCTGAATAAGCTAGCATTGTTGACAGGATACCACGTTAACAAATTCTCTAACAAAAAGGAAATTAAGATCAGAAAAATATGAGTGACCTGTATGTAAGATATCAGGCTATGCTAACATGTTCCAACTTGATAGGATACACCTTATTCCTCAATACATAGGGAATTAGTTGAGTTAATTTTGTGGCCTTATAAATTGGAAGCTATTGGCAATAGTTGATGTCAACTCCAACGTTGGCAGTTAGGGACAACCAACCAAAATAAGGTCAATTCCCCAAAGTCAGTTAATGTGTAACTTTTAAAATAGCATGCAAGTCAAATTATGTCCTTTTCATAAAACAAAATATAAAAAGGCACTAAAAATGTTACATTCTTAATGCTACACATTTTAAAATTCTGTTTAACTAACATGATTTTTCCTGAATTATACTTAAATATATAAGGTTATCATATTGTTCTTAATGTAAAATCAAAACATTACACAAAACTTCACTACAAGTTGTTACATGTACAATATATGTAATTATCACAAAGTAAACAAAAATGGCTTTAGTAATGCGAGCAGTTTGTAGAAATATTGAAAGAAAAAGACAAGATCTACCACAAATCCATTTTTTACGTTTTCTTAGTAAGTTATTGCTGGGACCCAGGTAAATGATACAACTTACAGGGAGATGGAGGTTCAGCTTACTGCATTTTAATGCACTGGAATTAATTTGGATTAAATTGGAATTAATTTCCTTAGTTTGGTCAGACATGTCCGCAGCTCCTTTTGAATTTTTGTCAGACAAAATGTCTGATAGATTTTCCTTCACAGTCAGACACTTCCATTTCTTTACACAAAAGAATTATTGCACAGCCCTAATCCATGAGTCAGTCTGTTTATTGCTAACCTGACCATCCTAGCTAATTCACAGACACTTGACTTAGTTAAAAGAACTTTGTAGACATGTATAGGTCTTACAAGAGGAATCCAGCCATGCAAACATCAACTACGGAGGTGAAGGCAGACAGAGTACAGATGAACAAGTCTGCAAGACCACTCACAAGAGAAACAGACATTTTATCTATGGATTTAAGAACATTAATATTTTCGCCGTTGCTCTTGCATCTACCAACACATTTTTTTCTTCGATGTAGACATTGACTGTAATGTCAACACCAGCTAAACATATATTATACATGATGATTTTTGGCAGAATTATACACTAATACTCCGTGTTTCTTTTGCAAAAAAAAACATGCAAATCTTTGATTCCATTCAAATTTAACGAAACAACTAAACTCTTCTGACAAAGGAAATTTTTTTTTTTAAAACATGTGACTGGCATTCTATTACTAGTTTGAATGATCTCAATTGTATTAAAATTAGTTGAATAAAATTTTTCAGATAATGAAGTGCCACAAGAAAGAAAAAAAACCTTCATAATAAAACGTTTCGAAACCGTCAAAATCTGATTTATTTAATACAGGCAGTGTCTTTTTAATCAAATATCAAAGTCCATGTGCGTCCATAACTTCTGTATCAATTTTATAAAAAAATTACTTAAACTTTCTGCATAAATTACAAGATTTTTTGAGCAACATGTGTAAAATTAAAGTGAATTTTAAAACAAAGCATATTATTTGTAACCGTTTGGCAGATTACGATTGCAAATAATAAATACAAACTTGAAGTTTATGATAAATAAATATTATTTTTTGGGATCTAACTGGCTAATACATACATATCAAAATGAGCAGCCTTTCCTTGGTTTTTTAATGCATCATAACACATTATTATACCTGGTATGTGTGATCATGATTAAAGCATCTTCCGCTACTGCTAGACCTCCATTACATTCACTCTGGACATTCTGAACGATGGCGTGTAATAAAAGGACCACTTGAAAGATCAAGTACAAGCAAGCAATTAAATGCACTTCACAACTGATATCTGCTATTTTTTAAAAAGAAATATTTCCTTTCCACATTCTTTTTGGTGCTAATGAGCAAAATCTGTAAAATATAATAAATATCAGTAAATCGAAAGTTTGTTTTGAGGAGACCACAAGTAAACACAAGTCATTGTTGTTGTGGCTTTGACCAGTTTTATGTGCAATAATGTTTTTATGCAAAATTTAGAAACTTATTTATATCGAATATATTATGGATATCAAGTATACCTAGGGAACTTTTCCCTCATTTTTAATTATATTTGGATGTCCAATGATGATTTTAGATGTTTTTGTTGTTGTCAGTCATAAATTTATTCACCACCAGTAGCTTGACTTTCGTGTAAGTCACTAAAGTCAAAAATTAACAGCCCGTTTTGTAGCCCCTTAGGTGATTGCAGAAGGTCAAAAAAGAATTATTCAATTGGGTCTTCAAAAAACGCTCAATCAACTGATTGGAACACTCCCCTGATTAGGGTAAGTGGTGACGTCCTTATCTAAGTTATCATTCCGATAAAGTGTGGTAGTGAGTGATGCAGACAATGAAAAACAATTTTCTGTGCATACATGTTCAATTAAAATATTATTATGATGACAAGATAGGCTGGGTAATTAGTTAACAACTAGTCGATAAAACCCGTGGAAAATCCACTGAGGCAGAATAAAAATGAAAAAGAAGAGTCATTTAAGTTTTGATGATGTCAGCAACCCATCCCCACAAAAAATTGTTTTCACTTTTCCTCTATCACATAGAGCTTAAAGCGCTGATCAAAAAAATGTATAGGATCATATACTGTTAACAAACTGTTACGAAAATATTAGGGTTTAGATAGTTTTTGATGATGTCTCCAACCCTTCCATTCTGAAACGGATTTGGGAACCCAATTTTGGAAAACTTACTCAAATTGGTACCAGGTGGTCCCTAGTCATCCACGTGGTGAAAAATCACCGCCTCGTTTCCATGTTATTTACTGTCAAAGTTTTAAGTACACCGTAATGGTTTTATTAATTTAATATAGTATATTGACGTTAAAGTAGCGTTATCAACAATACCTGTTACACACGGAACTGGCGTATTATTATATAGATATGAAAATGGTTTTATCACAATGTTGGTCTTTTTTATATTTCTATTAAATGTTTTTCAATGTCTTTAACTCATTCAATTTTGCAGACCATCTGTTCTAAATAAATCCTTAAAAATATTACATCCATTTTCTTAGCAATTTTTTTGAAATTGTGATATTATATATATACATGCTTGTAAACATGTTTGACCTTCATTGCAATTCTCAAGTGCAACCAGTCTGGGTGTAAGTCAAAAATACTGAGTGTGAATTTACAAGAGGTCAGAGATTGTGGCTAGCTTTGTGTTACAGGCTGCGGTATACTTATTATGTGCCTAACATAATAAGGCAAGCAATCAATCATCACCAAAGACATGGAAGAAAGTGTAGGTAAGGATTGTTAATGTTTGCCAGCACAGTAACAATCCTTAGCTACACTTTTGCCAGAAACGCCAGTTTCCTATTTCAAGGACCAAGCATCTAAACCTAAACATCTTTGCGATTTGACGGAATGCTCTAAGGACATGTTTAAAAAGAAGCTGAATATCTTCCTTTAATCAATCCTGGATGAAGCACTCACTCCGGGATATACTGACTCTGTCCTGCTTAAATGGTTAAGAAGGACAGAGTCAAACTCCTTGGTGGACATGATTAAAAGCGTCTGAATCGACAATTTGGGTGGATAAAGAATGTATTAAAACAGACTCAAGTAACTCAAGTAAGTAAAATCTTTTAGGTGCATGACTACCACACGCGTTTTGTTTTTCATATGACACAGCTTGCACTCAAAAAAAGACTTAATGTGAATGGTTTGAAACAGATTGACAGTATATACAGATTGCAATTCCCAACATATAATTTTAAAGTTTTAACTATTGGTGATGTCCTTATTTTACATGGCTAGCCTCACAAATATCGAGGTATATATATCCTGTCTATTATTTCCAGGAGGCTTAATGACTTGATGTATCCCAGTATTTATGCTCATTTTTAGCTTCAAAGACCCAATTAGAGTCTACGTCTCCCATAAAGCACCATCTAACCTTATGTCAAAATGGGTATTTGTCCACATGGATGTCAGATGAAATAAATAGATCTTTGTCAAAAAATTATTTGCAAAAACTGCCTACTTCCATCAACGCAACCTTTATGAAGGAGTCAAAAAAATAACAAAGTTATTTTTAGTGAGCCAGTAGAGTGAGACTGCATAATCGGCACTATATCGCCCAATTATAATTCACAGTTAGTTGGAAAATGGCAAAACAAAAAACGAATTAGAAGTCAGCAACAGTTGACACATCTTGTGAGTTTTTATCTAACCATTCTAAGATTCTAAGCTAAGAGCTAGCTTAACTAGCTGAAGCTATAGCTCTCCTAGTTTGACTCGTATCAGTCACATAATATTCATGTAGCCAGATGCTAAAACATTAGAAAACTAGTTTTATGGAAAACAGAAAATTTCTAACCTTTCCTTTCTCTCTTGTGTGTGGGCAATCAAAGTGGTGTAATATAACTCTATCGTTGCTTTTGTCTTTGCGACTTTATCCATTGTAGTAGTTGAGAACGGAATAGATCCTGTTGCCATTTTTGGCAGTTCGTCACCGACTCCGTGAATTTTTATTGAACTTTTTGAGTAACCACCTTTTGATCTTTTATTATTACTTTTAAATTTCTTGGTCCATTCTGGTCTGATGTTTTCTTTCAAGCTACTTTTCTTGATCAACAAACCACTGTTCGGGTCTCTGTCCTGCGTAAGAAAAAAAATTGCTGACCTATGCTGATTTAAGCCAATCAACAATACCTTCTTGCGTAACTTGGCTAGATTGCCCAATCACGTACATCAAAATGCCGATAAATCTTGTCGCTTTAAATTTCGGAGACTTACAATGTTTACGAAACTAAAATGTGACGCTTTGTCGCGAAAACTTGCAAGCGGGGCCCATAAAATGACGTTTTTGGGATTGTTTTGATTGCAATATTAAAATTTATAAAGTAATTATTGACGCATTTTCTTTCAATTCTAAATCAATTTTATTTAACTATGATTTTTAAACAACATCGAAAAAAAGGCTCTGAACTTTGTTAATGACTACAATTAATAACATTAGTTTTTTAACAACAAATTCACCACATCACCATCATCAAAACTCATTCATTCTCTCAGGCTGCTAACATATTAAGTAGCGCAGACTATAAAATTAATTAACTTAATAATTTTGCGTTCATGCGAAAGAATAAAATGGCCGCTGAAGTGAAATTAAATTTTACCACTGTTTGTCACAACGAATTCCCGACAAATCCTTGGTTAGAAAAACATGTATTGTTTTTCTAACAGCGAACTTTTGAAGTTTATGACAGCGTGGATGTTTGTATAGCTTAATCCTTTCAGTAAAAAATAACGGTTTTGAGAGCTTAAAACACAAACTATTGTACACTCAGGACGGAATATTACTGTAAGAAGATTGTAAAAATCCATTGTTCAGTCCCGTATATTTTCAGTCGTACTTTTATTGTGGAAAAAGAATATTTTTAATATATAGAGCAAGATATAATATAAAGTTAACAAATAAATACTAACGAAGTAAAAAAAATCGCTTACCATTGTGATTTGTTATCTTGTGTTAATGTGCTAGCCTTTTTTTCTTTTGAAGGTTTTAATTTGAACTAAAATATTACTTTCTTCTACTAACTCTCTAGGGAATTAAAAACAAAATAATGTATTTTTTAAAAATAGACACTTTCAAAGTAACACCACAACGTGAAACATGCTTACTGAACAAATAGAATTTATAAAAAATTAAGAACTGCCTATAACAGCTTTTTGTCATGTTTTCATCCGTTCCTCATTATTTTATAATTTGAAATGACAATTCTCTAATCAATGTTATATGTCAGGACAAGTACAAAAATTGGTAAAAAACACAATTTATTTTCTACGATTCACATAAAATATTAATTATTTAAATTTACGTGGAACAGGTTTCCATGAAACATAATAAAATTATTTTCAATTATATCTTTCACCCTACTTCGTGATCAACAATTTACGAGTGCGTATTTTCGTTACGTTGTGAGTTTTTATGTGTGGCACGAGTGAAGGATGTTATACCCTTTATTAAGGAAGTTGAAATTTTTTATTGCAACTTTTTTTTCGATTTAAAAAGCTTTCGTTTTCCTTACTTAATTTTAAATCCAATGTTTTTTCTTAAATTCGTTTGTTTTTTTTCCGCAAATTACTTGCGAAAAGTTACTTTATTCAAGAACTATTTAAAAACATCAAAACATTACAGATTAAAAATGTGTAACAAAAGAACATTCATCTTCATAAAGTGTCATTTATATAAACGTGTAGCTAGCTTTTTTCATTATATCAAAAGTATGGACTGAAACTAGTTGAGAACAGTCCGTAAAAAAAAATAGCTATTTTCTACGGATTATGATATTTCAAATGTGTCGACAGGTTTGATTTATATATAACTAAAATATGAAGCAGAAATAGTTTGAATGGAGAATGGTTATTCCATAATAAAACCGACTATGACTGTTTAACTTATTGACTTTAACCGCGAATCAACCGATATGACAGTGAGAGGGAGTTCTGAAAAATGTAGCTTTCCTTTCAGGAAAAACATAGCAACTGTGTAGAAATAAATTTTTAAAATATATATCTATATATAGCTTGAAAAATTTGAATAAATTATTCAACAATTTCTATCATTGTATAGATGCACCCATTTTTCTGTGACTAAGTTTACAGATGATAACATTATGAACTCTTCTTTGCTGAAGATAAACAAACTTGTTAACAATTAAGTATATATAGTAAATAAGCAAATAACAAATATATCTGTCATTCTCTTTAAAAACGGAAGAACTAAAAATGACGTAGGCACCTACGTTAGTACGGATTTGATTTACCTGTTATAGTGTCTCGACTACCTCCGATAGGTGTTGACATTAAATGGACAATCTCAACACTACAGGCCACATTAATGTCTTTGCAGCCAATTGATGTTAGAGAGAAGATACTCTTGTTAGTAACAAAAAATTACTTCCTTTTGTACCTGAAAGAACGCCTCAGGGTTACCAGGGTGGACTTAAAAATGGTCTATGTATGACAGTTTTCTAAAGTAGCTAAATACAAGAAAAAGATTTTACCTATTGAGACTGACCAAATTAAATACATTTCGTTTGCAGTAGGTTGGTGAAATCAGATACACTCGAAATTGATTCCGGGCAAAATACATGCAACACTTTTCCCTATGTTATTATAAGGCAATCTCATTCCCAGGATTTCTTAGGTTCAAGATCCAGTACTAGAACCTAAATCCTGGGAACGATATGGATTTTATACGGTTTTGAGTGCGGCTGTTTCTTTTAAAAAGAATTTTCAGTTTGTTTTTCAGAATTAACTAACAGAAAGAGGCGTGGATTGAAAGTGTACAAGGAACTTAAGAAAAAGAATATATTCATGAATTATATATGCTTCTCTCATAAAGTATTAAAGAAAAAGTTTCCGGGGTAACATTCACTACATGTAACTAAGTGCAATAACGCACAAAAAATTGCAAAATCAGCAAGTTCTCGTAGAATGAACGCTGACATGTGGCATTTGGTGAAATCGTTGATTAGCATTTCAAAATAGTTATTTTTAAAAGAAAAAGCTATCTTTTTCTCCTTAGAACATAATTATATGTTTAACAATGTAACACTAAAATGGAACATAGGTGAAGTGGCTTTAGAGAGGTGCAATTCTATAAATGTTAGAATATTTAAAGATCACATCAAATCTAAGAGTATCAAACGTATTTTAACACAAAGCTAAACGGTTTCTTGCTTGATTGATTCCAACTTAAGCATGTGCATCTATCACATCACAGTTTCAGATGCAAGGACGGTGTGAAACGTTTAATGCTGTGTAAAATATCCACTTTGTTGCTGTGAAAAATATCCACTTTGTCGCATCCTTCTCGTACAGATTATAACATTCAAACCAGAAACAAATTCTTCTCACAATGCTCTAATGTGACTTAAAGTAGTAAAATAAATACGACTTTTTTTTTAATTATAAGAAAACAGTATAGTAAAAATATAATAACATTTAATTTAACAAACGAAGCTCTTGCTAACAATAATTATTTTCTAAACATGCTTCGTGTAAATCATTGATGAGCTATCAATCCAAAAAAACGTAACCAAACACATATCGAATTTCAATTCAACTTGTCAGCGTGCTTCTTTGCCATTAGAGTAATTCGCTTTTTTATTCTCCATAGAAACATCATTACGTTTTTATTGAATTGTTGTTGTTTTTTTACAAGAAGGAACCTCAAACGAAAGCTTTTACTCCATTCCTACCAAAATTATATGTAAACAAACCAACCTGTGTTAGATCCTTTTTTTTTCAGGACGCGAATAATTGCTTCCGCTTTACATTAGCTTCCAAAGTTTTGACGGAAAAGTTAATGAGCTATTATCAGTTTAATGAAGGAAAAAAACACAAGTCACGCTTTATCTCATAATGGGATTACGTCATCTATATAAATAAATGATTGTGTTTAAAACACGCTAGAGTTGATATCTTTTCCGTTCTGTCGTTATGTGAAATACACGGTTTTTTTTAATATTTCATAACTGAAGCTGAATTTTTTAACTGATGGTTATTTCTAGTCTTGATGAAGTTAACTTTGCCGCAGAAACAGTTGTCATGGTACCAACTCACCTCACATCAGAACAAAAAAAACATTCAGGCCTTACACTTTACAGTTTTCAGGTCCACTTAGTTCCTAAATAAGAAGTAGAATAATAAAAATAAAGGATAAGTTACCTCCCCAAACAACGTTTTCAATCTCTACCAAGCCCGGAAACTCCAAGAAATAAAATGTAAAATCATGCCACCCACAGCCTCCCTCAACCACTCTCCACTTTTTGGTGAAAATCAGTAGTTAGTCAATAATTAGTCAGTAGTTATTCGGAAATATTTAAAAATTTTTGTTTTTTCTAAAAAGGTGAAGCATCTAAAACAAAGCAGCTGTTACTCTTGAATTATTTATAATAGGAAAAATAAAGGTTTCTAAAGAAGTTAAAGGTCTAGGGTGTCTGAACATATCCTTGAAGTGATGTATGCTACAACGTTTAAGAGAATACAACTGGTTTACTTTATTCTCATCCCAGTCCTTTTCGAAATAAAAATTTTATCTCAAAGAGTTTTAGGGACAAAAATAAGCTTGGTGATTTCTGAAAAATCAGTTAAGTATCTGAAGCTATGATTCAAATAAATTTTGGCCTGGTGGTCATAATTTGCAAATATTATTATTTTTTTTTATATTGAACAGGGAATAACTACTTTCAAAGAAGAACCATTCTGTCTCAATAATGAGGAAGTATTCTATCGCCGAAATATAAATACCGAGGGTTACAAAGTATGATCAGGTGAGATTACAAAGTGCGACGTAAAGGGGATTACAAATTGCGATAAGTTTGGGATCATAAATTGCAACAAATTAGATTACAAATTGTGATGGGATTACAAAGTGCGACGAATTAGATTACAAATTGCAATGAGATAACAAAGTGAAACGAGCTTACAAAGTGATACACTACAACTACAGCCTAACATGGTAAAGGAGTGACATCAGAGTTACAATTAACTATTACTAAGTGCGAAGCTATGTTGAAATGTTCTCTTATCAAAATATTGTAAATTTTAACCTTTTTGTTTACATAAAGGTTGTATTAGGAATAAGAATTTCAAATAAACAAAGAGCGGAATTTAGCAACGGTTGCGGATAATCTTAACTGCTTTTTACTTGAGGTAGCTAACATGCGAAAAGGTTTCAAATGTCCGTCCTTCTTCAGGAGATACAGAACTAAATATTTCCTTTTTCAGATTAAATCTGTATTTTTTTGTTATATATATAAAATGTTAAAAAAATATATAAAATGTTTTTTCTTTTGTTTTGTGTTTCATGTATCTAACCTACCACTTAACTACATAAAAAGAAAGCGGTCCTGTTATCAAAATATTGTTGATTTTAACCTCTTTATTTATACAGATACATCAGAAAGTCTTATTAGGCACCGTTACGAGATGAAGACCCTGAGAAGGAGGTTGTTTGGTAAAACTTTATGAAAGGTAATATGGGATGTAACCTTGCTGGCTCTGTACACTTTATCGGATGACATTTGAAAATTGATGCATGCATCTGGAAGTGATTAGTGATGTTTTGAATACAGAGTTTTACCTTAACATGTCGAAATTAGTAGTTAGAATAGTTTCTAATTACAAAATACCCAATCTTTTGTGCTGTCCGAAATTAAAGTGTTCTTATTTCATGACTTCGATTTTCAATTATGATTTTCCTAGAGGAGATAAAAATTACTAAAACAAACGCTCCCAAAATTAGCAACAAGAAATGTATAACATCTAGGATTCACTTGTCTTTTTTCAGATCTGAGCCATGAAGCTATTCAACTTTATAAAATACATTTATTCGTGCATATATTTATTCACTCTTTTAAATATTTAGAGTTAAATAAGGCAAACCATTAAAACAAAAGTGGGCGGGGAACTTTCCCTTTTAAATTTATTGTTTTTATATAATCAATTACTAATATAAACACATTATGTATGTAGATTTTAACATTCATTTATCTTTTAAATATTTTCTCAGATCTCTTTGTCATGATTCACATATGAGAGACCGCGTGAGAGACGCGAGTGAATATTTTATTTTGTTTTCAATAATTCCGACATCACGTTTTTTTTGCATATTAAGGCGATACTCAATATGCTTTGATGATTCCTAACTTTAAATATTAATTTTTTTGAATACGACCGTTTTTACTCATGCTTTAAAAATATGATGTATGTTTAAAAGCAATTTCATTCCCAGCCTTTTTAGCCTTTTCTTTACTAGAATCGAACAGTTTTGGTTCCTAAAATTCATAAATGCACGAGAAAACACAAATCGTCACAAGAACTACCTCATACCCAGATCTTTTGTGTTTTATTTCTAGCAGAAAAGTTAGAAAATAGGTTGTCCTATAACAAAGCATTTCTAGATTTTTGATACTAAGTTGCAATACGAACTGAAGGGGAGGTTTATGTCAAGCCAGTGCCACAATTACTACAAGGCAAAACATGGTTAGTTTTACTTTATTTTCTTAAATATATTCGGACTGTTTTATGTTATAAGTAATTTTTGAGGAAGTCACTATCAATGTTCAGCAATCAACAATGATATTTAGGAACTATTTTGTTCATCATAGTTACAAAAAACGGGTTCGGTGGTACCATACTAAGCATTCGAGTCCATCATACATGTTATCCAAGTCTGTTTTGACTTTCTTTGACGTTATTTTTTTGTTTTATGTTTGTTTATCCCAATTATAATATATATACGATACGAATCGATAAGAAACGCAATTACGTAGTACATCCTTTCATCATATGCCAAAATAATTTTGCCAATTATAGTCAATTTAGAAAATCCGTACGGATAACGAGTCATCAACAATATCCAGTGAAATTAATGCAAATTAAATTTGCTTCGTCACATTTTATTTTAGACCATAATTTCAATATAAGATTATACAGCTTATTGGAATTGTAAATCAATTAGACAGGGGTGTATTTTCTATTCTTTTACGTAATTCATTCGTATATGACCACGTGTTCTTATCTCAGCTGATTAAATAATTTTATAAGAGGCTTTGTTCTAATTGATAATCATCTTGTCAACAAGGACACGTGGGATGTGATATAATATTGACACGTGACGCCTAGTCATGTAGTAATGACACATCGCTTTGTTAATTAAGAAATTAGTACGCCATACAAGAACATTTTCACGTTAATTTTTTTGGTTTAAGATAAGTATGAGTGTAATAAGAAAGTGACAGAAAGTTTTAACGATCTTAGGGATTCCATCTTAACAGCCGGCTATTTTTCCCCTATGACTGTACTTATGGTACATTACCGCCAAAAATGCATGTAGTATCGCTCTAGCTTGGCTGCCTGCCACACAAGTGGTCAGTAGATTGCACTAAATGGGCTGACCCTTACATTAAATGCACCGCGTTGGAGACTTAAACATGAAACCTAATGACTATAAGCCGAATGCGCTACCACTACACCATCTAGGATAGCAATATATCTTAATTTTTGATAACTTCTGTAGATTATGTTTAATTTTTAAGCACTTCTAGACCAATTAGCCCTATAGAAAAAAATCCATTCAAAAACTGCTTTCCAACGACTGTGCACCGACTTAACACCGACTGTGCACCGACTTAACACCGATTGTGCACCAACTTAACATCGACTGTGCACCGACTTAACACGCATATGTTTTCTCGCTACAGTTTGCATAGATAACAAATTCCTTCCAGGGTTTATTTCTTACTTTTTGAGATAGGGCTATCACGAAAGAAAAAAATCAAGATATCGAGTTTGCGTAGATGGATCTTTGAAGGAAAGCAATTTTGTCAGCAAATTTAATGGAACAAGCTACCGTAAGAGTAGAACAAATGTCGGCATGAAAAAAATCAGAATCAGTAAAAACTTTAGTCACTTTAACTAACTTTTATTGATTATATTTTTGCTGATTAATTTTTGAAAAAAAAGCAATGGAAAACTATCATTTTCTCAAAAAAAAAAAACTTATTTAAAATAAGATAATTATCCAACAACCTCTGTATCTGCTTTTTCAGTAAAATGTATCATAGTCAGTGCCTCTAGATACATATAGCTTTTGGATACATTACAAACAGGAGCACTTAGCACCAGACGTTTTAAAGTTAACCCTATTCGGTCCGGGGGGGGGGCGGATTCCGCCCCCCCCTGACGGTTTTTTTTTAATAACTCCTGATTGCTTTGTTATATGGCTATGATACTTACTGAGTTTCCACATTTATCTATTAGACACCTGCATGCTAATTTTTTAGGTCCCATACCTTTCAGAGGCTTTGATATTGGCCATTACTCGAAACTACCCCTAAAAATCTCTATGAAATCCTTATAATGGGAAAAACATAATAACTCCTGTTAGGATTATCCTTAAAACTTGAAACATGCAACACAACTTTGTTTCATCAAGAAGAATCATTTTAAATAATTTGAACACGTGACTAATCCGATTTCCCGATTTTGTCGGATTTTACCCGAAAATCGAAAAAAAACGGATTTTCGGGCAATTTTTGGCAATTTTTTATCCAATCCATGTAAAAACCGGAAGATATGTTAAATAACTTTTATTTAGCTTTCAGAAACTTTAAACAGAATGTAAAAATTCGCTGTAGAACAAAAGTAATTATATTTTAAGCAGATAGTGGCATTTTTAACAATTTTCAAGCTTTTGATGACGTCACAGAAAATGTGCTGACGCAAGCAAATTTTTCCTGGCGCCAATTTGTTCCTTTTATGACGTACTATAAGTGTGCCAAGTTTGATTCAATTTGAACAACCCTATGAAAAGTTATTGAGGGGGGGCGGAATCCGCCCCCCCCCCCCCCCCGGTCATAGTATGTTCGAAAAACCCCGGAACGAATAGGGTTAACACAGTGCTAAAAGTGATTCAATTTTCGCGCTGTTTATATTTTATTGCTCCAAAGGTGGACTGGGAACTAAAGAATCGGAGAACACAACATAAAATGTGGAAATCGACTTATAATCCCTGAAGTCAACAGACTATTCTTTTTCTTGCGACTATGGTTGTGTGTGAAGTACCTTGCCGAGATGTTCTTTCTATACTGGCCTTCAAATATAAATTATAGGGTATTTTGGTCTTAGTGGACTGAGTCAAGAGAATAGGGGATCAAGTTTTGAATCAATGCTCTATTATCTTGTTCGGGGATTACAATTTTTAAGGAACATCTTTAACGACACTATTTCAAAAAGTATACATGCACCATTTTCTCTAAGTGATGTAAGAACAACAATTGGTCAGCAAGAAGAACAACAATTACCTACAGCATGCCTGCTAAGTTGGACCAACATAACCTTGATTAACTAACTCATTGATTCTATTTTTCTTTAACCACATTGTTTATTCACATACATATTACGTGAAAAGAAAACTAGCTTATTTGGTCGCAGTTATTTGCACCATGGTCCAGAACGCCCTCCCATTTTCTTGAAAGTTAAATAGAAACATAACTGAAGCGAATTGTTTATTTGTATAGAGTAAAATATATTTAATTTTGACACGCCCGAGCACTTTCTATATTTTTAACCTGGACAGCCCGAACAGCGCGACGAAAGAAGTGCACAAATACTAGGGAAGAAGTTAGACTGATTTAAAGTTTTATTTTTGGTTTTACTATCATCATTCTTCTTTCAAAAATGTCTATTCTATAACCCTGTTAGAGGGATGAAGGTTCGTGGCCTCTTTGACTAGGCATAACTTTTGGTCGTCATTTAATTAAGTGCTAAAATTTTGTGACTTTCCAAACTTTTATTGGGACCGGGAAAATTTTAAGTGCTGGCATGCATGCATGAGCGTTGTAAATATTGTCGGCCGTCGGCCAAGTTTTATCAGCTATGCATAGGTATTTCGGATTTATGGCCTGCGGGGACTTTATGCCGATTGTGATATTATTCTTGTTCTATCGTAGCTATACACTTTCGCTTCAAATAGTGTGTACAAACCTAGCAGATGACTTATTAATCTTCTGCCCCTAAAAAACTAATGAGAAGGCAATTTCGTCCCCAGGGCTCTTTTAGGCCTTTCATATTCTGACAGGACGGCTCCGTAGCTCCGGAGTCGTTTTGGCCGTTCTGTCAGAATATCATAGGCGTAGAAGAGCCCTGGGGACGAGGTTTGGGGGGTCAGTCGGAAAATGCAAGAAAAGAAAATAAAGCTTTAAGTTATTTAGAAAAAAAAGGAGAGTGGTTATTTGTAATCCCAGTGAGCAGTAGAAATATACAAGAGGAAAATATGACCCGATTCTATCAGTTTAGTATAAAAAATTATTAAAAAAAGCTGTGTTTACGTCAGCCTGCAACATACAGAGAAGGTTATAAAAGCAGATACACATTAAGAAAGCCAATTTTGATTTGCAAGTTGCAAAATCATCTATGGTGTTTCACATCGTATTCGTTGCTTAAAAAGGAAGGCTAGAATGAAAATGCAAAGCTGAGCTAAGTTTCCAAAATGAAAAAAATGCGATAGGTATTGTGCAAAACGCGGAATAAAAAATTGCAATGAGCACCTTGCGGATTTAAGATTGCGAATTAGCAAGCCCAACGATCTTTTGCTTAGTAGTAGATTTTATACTTAATTTCAGGCTAAACAAGCGCGAAATGAGGTAAAATGCAAAAAGATTGCAAATGTCCGTCTTTGCTCAAGATATACAGAATTAAATATTGTGAACTTTGCACTAACTCTGCATTCTATAATTCGCATTTTTTTTTTTTGTTTTTTTTTGTTTCCCACAACCTTCTTCCTCGCTACTTTCTTTCCTTCATTTTAAAGCATGTATCCTACGTGGTACATAACAAGAAAACTATTTATCACAACCAGCATAAACATTGATAGTTAAAACATTGAAATAAGACGCTATAATTACCTGTGTTCTAGCTGATATTCTGTTTCGTGAGCAAAAGTACCTTGCACAAGATTTGCTACTTGAATTTTTGTTTAAACCAGAGCAGATAGGTAAACAACTTATTATAGAAAAGTAAACTTTCTTTTTCGTTGAATTTTTCAGAGAAATCAAATAATAATATTTGTTTTTTTTAATAAGTAATATGACATCACAAACATGTTTGCGTCACCTATTTCATGGCTGTTCCTAAGCGCTGTACACGAATCTGTGGCCATAGCAAAAACGGTTGAGTTGATGGCAACCCTATTTTTACTATAATCTTTTATACCTGCATGATCGTAGAAGCGCACAGCAAAATTAAATAGCTGCAGGTATTGGACAGCTTATCGGTGTGATATATCATCTTAGAACTTTTATTAAAAGATGGATAAAGCATGACAAAGATTAGTCCCCGTGACCATTCCAGTGTCGGTGATAAAAATGACTTTTTTGCTTAAGTTAAAAGTCTCATAACTTCAGTAAAAAATTGAAAACATAATGTAACTAAATAAAAGGTGCCCATTAAGAACAAAAAGAAAGAGAAAGCTGAACAAGTAAAATAAAAATGGACACTTCAGGTTCTTATAAAAAAAGAGTACAATACAACAGAATTAATAGACTACAGATTTTGAATACATGCTCTCTATAGAAAGCTAAGTCTTTAGCTGGATATCTTCGAAATTGATCTGAAAATTCCATGATACAAATCCTTTTATGTAAAATTGATGATTCAAATATAATATTCAAGAATGGATATATTAAAGTGACATTTAATAATTTTCCAGAGCTTGATGGTTCGAGATTTTTTCTCTCGCCAAATATTTTTTTTGAAAATGCTGACGGTGGAGGTTTCGATGACAGTTGATCTGAAAAGAACACTTAAAAAATAAGCACAAATTGAATTGACGTCATGTTGTTATTCTATTGTTTATCTCTTTATGGCCCTTTTTAAGTATTTGCCGAATGAATTTAGTAAGAAAAGCCAATCAGTTTGATGTACGAGACACAGTATATAAACTATACAAAATAAATTTATCACTTAGACCAATAAGAAATAAACAATGCTCGCTGATAAAACACAAAACAAAAACAACAATGCTTAACCTATAGCAGTGCAGACAACAAATTCATTGTATGATTGGTTTGACCTTATTGTAGTTGTTATTTAGTCATTTTTGCCCTTTCTCTGATCCTTTTCGTGGAAATCAAAAGAACAGTACAAGAAATTGCAAGCTAGCTATATCGTTTTTGGGCTGGTCTGATGGAATTTTTATATGTGATTGGTAAGCCAAAGACAAGCCTATTCAATTTTTTTTTTGAGATAAAAATGGTTTGTATGTAGTAATTTCAATTTATTGCTTGTCGATTTTTTAGTTGTTTTTGTGCGCAAGAATCCTTTTAAAACGTACACATTGAAACTTAGCTATCTTCCTCAACAAAACGTAGAAAAATATATTGTGGATGCTTTGTACAGTTTGGAGAAAAAAAGAGACTTCCACAATCCAAAAGCTGGTTCGGGTGGGCTTACCATAAACCATAAAACTTTCTACTATACATCAAACGAAATACAGCAAGAACTCCGACTCGCCGATACCAACTAAGTTTACTTGTCTGTTGTGTTTGTTTTCCGTTCGTCCTGCAACACGTTATTGACTTTTCGTTCTTTTAAATTCTGAAAAGTGAAAACAAGTCATGGAAAAGAAATCCGCGGGCTAAAAAGAGTAGCAAATAGTCTTTTTAACACGAAGATTTTTTTCGCCAAAACTTCTATTGTCGTCTTCTGTTATCTTCTCTTGTGAACAAAGTAAAATTCTTTGACCAGGGTAATCTGCCGTGAAACGATTAAAATCAGTTACTAAACGAAACAATGTGCTTTACGACGTTAAAAAAAGATATGTAACACAATTTGGTCCCCTAGTGATTAATAATTGCCAAACCTGCTATATACTTTTATAAGAAATAATTTTTTGGTTATTTTGATGCTGTGGCTGCTTTTGTGATGAAAAACTGATCTTTATCATGGTTGCGACTTACCTCAAATATAGTCGGTAAAAAGTGACTAAATTTTGGTTAGGTGACTAATATTTTTTGCTGACTAAAATTTTTGCCGACTTTTTTTTTACCGACCAAACTTTTTTGCCGACATTTTTTTCCCTACGTAACTTTTTTCCGACGTTTTTCCCAACCACCTTTTTGCCGTTTTTTTCTTTTTTGTGGCTAATTTTTTATCAATTTTATGCAATTATTCTTTATTAATAACTAAATTTAAAAATTTAGTTGGCAAAAAGTGACTAAATTTTGTCCAAATGACTAATATTTTTGCCGACTTTTTATTTTTGCTGACTAATTTTTTTGCCGACTTTTCTTTTACCGATAAGGTATGTGATGTACGAAATGTTGAAAATAATGTTTTTTGCAAAAGTAGTTTAATAATTTGTTTGATTTCTTGAGTAAGATTTAGCTAGCCTCAAGCATTTCTTTTCACTTGTTATTGCTCGGTCTACACTATCTGGGGCAGCCGCAAAGGTGGCGGTAGCCATATTGAACTGTAACTGCCGAATTTCAGAATTTCAGAATTTATGCTAGCTATGGGAAAACACAGTCTTAGCAAATCAAAATAGCTATGAAATATTTTTTAAAATTACTAATAGTATCTGTTAGGAGTTTTATTTTCTATTTTAAATTCTTATTTACTCATCTAGCTATGTAGAGTTGGTTGTAAAGTTAAAGGGGTTACATTAATTCTTACCTTCCAGAACTTACAGCTCAGCCTCATCAACATCAAATTCATGCTGGAAAGACATTTTTTTAGTTTAGTAAACTTATGGTAAATGAAAACCGAAGGGTTTTGAATAATACGTTAAGCTGAATATTGAAAAATGTCGGGGCTCATCTTTAAATAAGGTCAAAACACAATCGAAGAAAAGGTACCGCCATTAACAGTTCCTAATAGCTCTAGCGGGCCATCGGAATGCATAAAAAGCTCCTTGGCAGATGATTTCACCTTAGGCAAATATTTAACTGATCAGGAGATTTTTAGATAAAAGGAGGAGAGATTTTCTTCTAATGAGTCAATTAGCTCGCATTGTAGAAGTTTTAAAGGATAATAGTATCATCCCTGCAAAGCAATCCTTTTGAAGTATCCGGTGTTGTTTCTCAATTCAGACATACTTTAGTAAAATGTATTGCCCCAATCCTCCTCCGCAAATGGTAAAGTGGTACAGTAAATAAGTCTGCACAATGATATAAAAAATAATTTCACAGTGTTTTCTCACCCCTATGTAAAATTTCAAGTTTTAAGAATCAGTGATCAATGCCTGATTTGAAATTCTCTATAAATCTTTTACCGCAATAATCCGTGATTTAAGGAAGAGGATGGCTTATCTAAAGTCTTTCCGGTTGACATATTAACCCTTAAGAAGCAACTGCTGGTATGAGACATGTAAGACACCAACCGGCACATAAGAACACTTTTCTTATGGACCAGAGATCCCGGAGACTTAGATGATCTATCTGAGGCCGGGACGGAGGAAAAAAAATTCGCGGTGGTGAAAAGGGACATGCGCGCGCAAACACAAGGGCAGAGAATATGGACAAAAGACGAAAATCCAGTAGAAAATAAAATTATATTTAAATAAAGAAAAAAATTAGTTATAAGAAGGTCAAACTCGTCCCCAGCGCCTTTTGTCTCTTTTTTTTACTAAACAGTAAAATCACTGGGCAAAAAACGAATTTAATCAAAACTGAAGGGTTTTTAGCTGGAAATCGAAATTATTAAGACAAAAACAATCAGGAGAATATGAATTCTAGATACAAAGATTTTAGTTATATTTTTAATAATCGATAAAATAGTTTGGACCAAGCAAGATAGACTTCCTCCTGAGGACTTCCTCCTGAGTGGTCTAGATACCAGTGCAAACACAAAATGGCTGAGTGGCCACAATTTTTTAAACACGGGTGACTTTTCCTGCGAATACGACGAACCCCCGTTACATCCATCGCCGATTACGTAAAATGATTCTGGACGCAAGTTATTAGAACACACTTGGAAAATGTAGTCAACATTTTTATTTAACATATGAAAGTATTCTGAAGCTATTTTCCGTTTAGTTCGGTGTATTTTGTAAAAAAACCCAGAACAAATATATATTAGTTGAGTTTTTTCCAAGCTACTATGCTATGAACACTCTGCGCGAGTGTGTGAGTCTGGTAACAAAGTTTATGTCGTCACGTGACTTTTGTGTATGAGTTCACTTTCTGTGATTTTAATTTTTATTAAGAGTTCCTTAAAAGACATATGTGAACTTGTTGTTTTTCTTAATTCATGTAAAGTTTTAAACTCATTTATAAATTTTGTGTACTTAATTACCGTATTTTCTCCAAATATACCCCTCTTTTTTGAACGCACCCCTCTAATAAACGTTCCTTCTAAAAGTAAAAATAATGCATAAACGGTCCCCTTTTTGAAATCTTTTTAGCAAAGGTAAACACTTAATACTTCTTCTTGCTGATTGGCTAGTATTGGCTAGTATTATATCGCTGTATGCTACAGCGAAATATTTTGCCCGTAAAAACAAACTGAACTTTTGCACAACATAGATGCTTTTCTCCGGAAATTCACTATTACGAAATCACTTTGAGCATGATTTATAGTTAAGAGCCTGATTATATGAGGCGAGTTGGCTCGGTGTTGGCCCGGTTGGCGGGTCAACCCGATTGAAAAAAATTCATATTATATGGGAAAAGTCAACCCTGGTCAAGACCTACACTGCTGCCAGGTTAAAAAAAAATGCGCGTAATTTTTAAAAAAAGCGGATGCAAGATGTAAACAAACAAGCAAAATTAAGTCAAAATTATCATTAAGTATTTTGGTCGCCAATAGTTTGTTATTCCAAATCCAAAGTGTTCTGTATTTGTCATTGCTTCGAAGAAATCGCCTAATACAGAACATATTGACATATTGTAGTTTTTTCTGGGCCAAAAAGATCAACGTCCTCTATATTCTTTCGAGCCATCATTACGCGAATTTCCTCATACTGCTTAGGTTTATCAGCATTAAAGTCCCTATTATTAAATGTCATATTGACTTTGTATTCCTTTAGGGAATTTATTAGCTGCTCCACAAGTTCTGAAGTCCATTTAAACTTCTTGTCTGCTGCTTCGCTCGCCATTATTGTTTTTCTTCTGTTTTGAATGGCAATGCGCATGCTTGTCTTTTCCAACCCGGCCCTGGCTCGGCAAAGTGATATTATATGAACCGAGTCAACCCACCTAACCAACCTATCCCGGGTTGAAAAAACGAGCCGGCTCGCCTAGGCGGTTTGACTCACCTCATATAATGTCAAATATTTTTTTGTAGTGATCTGCCATTATGCCGAGCTGTTTAATTTTATCATGCTGAGCATGTGGCGAGCCAAACTGAGCCAACCCGCCTCATATAATCAGGCCCTAACAATCTTTCTGTACTGTATATTTCAGTTTACAACTTAGTAAGCGCGCCTGATCAAAAAGATAAAGAAAAAGTATGCAGTAAAAATATACGTTTTTTGGGAAGAACATATAGTACATTAAAATGTTGAGGTTAAAAATTAAAATCATTTTTTTGTGGATGTTTTCATTTTTTTCACTAAAAATGTCGAAATTATTCATATTTCACTGCCGTAGAAAGTAGGTTGGGTGGGAGAGCGTGTTCCAGTATCAAAACCTTGCCTTATGAACCATGATGGCTGACTCTCACGAAGATACTAAATTTAGCCCCCTCCCCCACCTACAGTAAATTGAAAGAAAAACTGTTCGGAAATTACTTTTTCTTGGTAATTGTAGTTTCATAATACATTCTCTTGAAATCTGTGAAGGAATTCGGACTGAGTGCGTTTTCAATGTTCTTAATTTTTGGGAAAATCTACAAATTTGGGAAAATCTTACAAATTCTTACAAATTGAGTTCTGATAAAAAAATGTGCACCTTTTGTTGTGCTCGTCTATCAGCACAGGAAATTTGAAATAATCTCCCCATTTCTTGCTGCTGAAACGAAAAAAAAAAGTATATCGAAGCACCCCGACACTGTTTTTTAAAGTTGTTAAAAAAGATTAGGTGTTGCCAGCTTAATGCTGCTCTACATTTGTTGTAAAATGGCTTTCCTAACCCTCAATTCTTTTTCGTCCAATATTGAACAATTTTTAAGGCGCTACCTCCTCCCTATGCCAAGGGAGGAGGGGGGGGGCATAGGAAGGAGGTAGCTAAAATCCACTTTACAAAAAACAGTTTTATTTACATTCTTTTGGGAATAAAACCGCCCTTACTCTTTCGCGCCAAACCAGTTGGGTTATTTCTTTGGGCATTATTTTAAACAAGCCTCAAAGCATTACTTTGTTTAGAAATTGCTGAAAGTGGGAGAGTTTGATTACGGCAGGTGTAACCATGCTCAAAGCGTTCAGACTGAAACAAAGAGACCCAAGTTAAAACAAAAGAAAAAACATTTTTGCTAATTAGTGTGCGCGCATTCCTTGTACGTGAAAATAGTTAACTAAAATGATTTTTATATTTTGCCTAAAACACATCATTGCAGTTTTGTTTTTCATTTATCGTAATCCTAGATTATCACGTTCTTGAAATTTGGCGCAAAGAAATGTTCAATTTTGGCGGGAAATTTGGCGCGCAATACTTGTAGCTGTGGCTGCCAAGAACGTCTCAGCCTGAATTTCTTTATAGATTTAAAGAACACAATAATTTTCTAAGAAACAATTTTTTTTAGAACATTTCCCCTTCATGCGATATAATACGTGTAGGATATTGCAATGGAAGAACTACAACTCAATCATCATCCGAAAATTTGGATGTGTATTTTCCTATTTTCAGAAGAACGCAAGTAAGAACATTTGAGGTTAAAAAAGTTTTAAAACACACAACTAGATTCAGCTGAAATTTAGACTTTCTTAAATAAGTGTACCTTTTTTGCAGAATCCGAATATAAATTGGGAGATCATTTCTTACTGCCTATAAAATTAAGAAGCGTCTAATCATATGGGTCGGGTTGACTCTTTTGTGAGGCAACCCCATGAAAAAAATTCTTATTGTATAATTAAACGATAAACCTTTCAAAAGACCTATACTCTTGCCCAGTTGAATAAAATGCTAGCCAGAAGACCCAGCATAGTTTTTCAGACCAACGTAAAATCACAATAATAAAGGTGAGGAAAATTACGCGGGGTCGAAAGAAGGATACACAGTGTAAACAAATCAGCAAAAATAAAATCAAAAATATCTTGAGTATATTCTAGTCCAATGAATCTTATGAATAATTAATTTAGGCATTTAAATTAGTTAAGACAATTAGTGAGATTAAGTTTGCTGTGTATAAAATGTTGTACATAAATATATCACTTTCGTTATATTTGCGCGGTTGTTTTTTTATTCAACTATTGTTTATCAACTACGATTCCACTTAAAGTTTGGCTCCTTTTGACTTTTCTAGAACGCACGACTTCAGAAACGATTCAAATGTTGCCATTGTCTTATTGTGATAGTCCTTCAAAATCCCGCCAAAATATATCGATACGAAAGGTTATAGACAACTGAAATTGATTATTATACACACGTGTCTGTTTCAACGAGCTATTTGACGCGGTAAAGTTTAGCGCGCAAAACAATTGTATGTTCGGTATGACTGTTTAAGAATGTTCAAATATTCAGAATGTGATTTAACAATTTTTAATTCAGTTATTACGTTTGACATCAATTATGCCAGCCGCAAGCAAAAAATGACCAATGTTATGTTTCATCTTATATTATTTATAAAAAAGTGTTATGATATCAAATCAATAAATAATAACATTCTATATTATACATAATAAATCATATTTGATATGCTTAAATTAAATTATGCATGATTTATCGTGATTTTAACTTACAAAAGTTCTTTTGAAGATTAAACTTAATATTTTGTCCAAATATGAAATTTACGGAATCGCAATTGTTTTTTGTGATAGAGAGAGTACTTGCTGAATTAGATCCACCAAGTAAATTCAAATATATATACAAATCAACATTAAATAAAAATAAATGAATTTCTCATGTAGTCAATAAGGACTCAGTTTCAGTTGTTTGAAGTTCAGATTTAAGTTCGTTTGTTTGTCCAGGCGATATTTCTTCGTTTGAAGGTGAGGAAGGGCTGTCTTCTTCTAAGCCAGTGGGAGAGCCGTCTCCATGCAACTTCACATGTTTTCGTAGACTGCTTGGATGGGTGTAACTTTTGTTGCATGTGCCTACTCGACAGGTGTATGGTTTGTCCGAAGTATGTACATGTGAATGCTTCTTCCGGTCGGATGAGTTTGCAAATCTTCTTCCACATCCAGAAAATTCACAGACGAAGGGTCTTTCGCCTGTATGAGTTCTCTTATGTATTTTTAAGTTTTCAGACCGTGCAAATAATTTACCACAGCCAGGGAACGGACATGGGAATGGTTTTTCACCAGTATGAACTCTTAAGTGATTCACAAGTTTATACTTTGCTTTAAACGGGAGCCCATTTCTGGGACAATTTTGCCATTGACATACATACAGGCCGTTTCCAGTGTCTGCTGTTTGAACATGCTCCTCATTCAAGTGATTCACAATGTCTTGCATTGTAGAGAACTGTCGACCACATGGTTTCATTTTAGCAAAACCATGCTGTTCAATCCACATGCATGTCATAATGTATGTTGCACCAGGATGGCGCATGTAGGGATAAAACATACCAGGTGGTGTAGGTTGATGAAGTAAGGCTTGATCCAAATACTGACTGTGTAAGCTTCCTGGTGATTGTGCTCCATATCTGCTTCTACCACAGATGTCGGAGTCTAACGAGTAAGCAGAGTGTGCTGATAGGAAGCTTGATGCAGAGTATCCTCGGACGGATGGTGGAGGTGGAACGAATGACGGGTAGTAAGAATGCGACGGATTTGATGTCAAATCGCTCGCTGTTAATCCATGGTGGGCTGTCGTATTTAACTGTGAACCTTGCGTTGGATAATGGGAATAACGATAAGAGTGTGGAGAGTATCGCGCAGACGACCCTCCAAGACCTGCAGAACCTGCTGTCAATGAATCGTAGTACGACATCGTGCCACTGTTTGTCACACTCTGTGTATGTAGATGAGAATCTTGTTTAGCGGGTAGATGAGGTGGTGGTGGAATGTAATCCGAGTGTGATAGATAATTAGCAGCGGCTGCAGCACCACAAGTCGAGTGCAAAGATGGATTGTGATAGCCAGCAGACAGTCCATTGTTGTATGGTGTTGTTTGAGGTACAGCGTTTGGTCGTAACCCGCGATAATCGTATGCGTCACTCATCACGTTCGTCATGTGTGAAGCAGATTGTCTTCCTCGTAATTACTTTTAATGTACTTTGTCTCCGCTGCTCAGTCTTTACACACGGTGTTCTCTGCTTCCCAACAAATCCACTAAAACGAACGAGCGTTGCTGTATTCTTTTTTAACAGCGATCGAAAGAAGGTGATCTTTAAATAACAACGTTCTCCCCACAGAATAAAATCAGTATGTTTTTTGCTATCTTCTCTTCAATTCACCATTGAGCAGCATTCACTACACAACAGTATGATTGAGCAAGAACCTGCGCACATTTTTATCTGCAATTTTCTATCCCAGCATGCTTGGTTAAGATCACACTTAGAAATCAGAATAATTTTTATAAAAGATGAAAAGAAATTTTGCATAAATTAAGCATTGAGCATAATTCCATTAAATATTTTTTTTCACTTTTAGCATTTTTAGAAGAAATTTCAATTAATTTGTTTTATAATTTTGTCTTTAAACTTATTATCAGTCCTGAATCTTCTTTGTGACAAGGTTTGAGTATAGCTTTATTCTTGAGGATTTAAATGCAAAAATATTCCATTTAAGATGAATGAATTTACAAATTTTAATTAAAATCACGGATCTATAAGTTTTATTTTTAATTGAAGTTTTTGGAATAAATGCAATTGGTCTGTGTTTTACTTTTAACAAGAATTGCGTTTTGTTTGATTTTATATTTATGCAATATATTTACGGACCCAACTGTATTAGGCTCAATATTTGTTTTGTTTTTGAAAACAAGGTCTAGTAATAATTATTCATGCTGAATGATTTTTTGTGTGTTTTTCACATGTCTTCAGCACATTATCTCACAATGGGCATGAACAGCTCCCAGCAAGATAGCAGCTGGAAGCAGATCAGGGGATGCAATGTCCTGTTGCTTTTACTGGTAACCTGACCGTGCACTCGTTGTGGCGCGACTGTGTTTCATTTTGAAAGAAGCTGTGAAAACTATTGACCCATCTCGAAGCAAATACAATACGCATAATATCAACATTTTTGTGGGGTTAAAATACCGCTGAGTGACTGTGTCAGATTAAGGAGTCTTTCAATAAGCATGTAAATGTCCTGCTATGACTTGCTCTATTGATCGCCTCTGCTTATAGTCTGTGCAGTGAGGCACTGCCTCTGTGAAAACTACATCACTTTCTTAGGCGCAGAGAATACTCTGTAACCTTCAGCGTTGCTTGGGGATTTAACGTTTCTCATAAATGACAAACCTAGTTTTTTACCGGCGTAGATATTTTCTGCTAAGGAGATGATAGCGACAAACATGCAAAACTGTATTGAATGTTTGTATTGAATTTAATATCTAAAACAATCTTTATATCAAATCAACAGTTCAAGCAATAAAAGGAAGATATATCTAGTCTTACATATTGTTTTCTTCGCCATGTTAATTTTTTTTTAAATAAGAACATCTAAAGATAAAACTACTGTATATATATATATTATAAAAACTCTCAAATGAATTTAAAGTGAAAGTTTGTCTAATTTTTCGCCTTTAGCTGGTATAAAAAACACCAGATGGTTGTGAATATTTACACATTAGACTTTTGACTAGTAGTCTTCCAAAAAATTGAGAACTCTTTTTTTTACACCCTTGCCTCAATCAATCTTTAGTGTAACAAATACCCCAAATGGCATTCATTTATTATTAGCTGCCTGGTATATCAAGAAATTTGACGAATATCGAGTAGATTATGTCAACCAACAGGACTACCAATTACGTAAAATTGACCATTAGATGGCGGGATAAAAGGCGGGAAAGGCGTTATTTCATCTTTTCTTGTATATATCTTGATGAAAGTCTCTTGTTGTGTCAAAATCATTTTTCTGATTGAATATCCCTCTTATAGGTTCTGTCAAAATTAAGAAACTTTTTCTAGTTCAATGACCTCAGAATTTAAGAAACTATAAAAGTTGGCTGCTGGCTTGGTTTTTTATAAAGAAAGCGTATAAAACTTTTTCTAAAAATTGCAAATAGAAAAAAATGCAACTCCAGAATCCTTGACCTTAGCCAGCGTTTTAGAGTCGCACATCTATGACAGTATGACTGTAAAACCTCTCCAATATGATAAAACCGGCGTTTACTTAGAACCAACGTAACAAGAGCCTGTTAAGTGTTACATGTTTTAACATAATTTCTGAAGACAGAAAATGAGTGAATGAAACTGTTTGCTGCAGCTTTACCAGGGCGCCACTTCTTAAACAATGCGGAAAGTGAGCACATTGTTTTGGTTAATAGCGCGATTAAAACAAACAATGAGCACAATTTCAAAAGAGTAATAGCTGCACAATAAACAAACTGGTATATTGACCACTTGCTCGAATAACAATTGCCAAAAAAGCGCCTAAATGTTTACCGTGGAAACAAAGGCGTTTTATAAAAATATACTCAAGATGAAATTAGACAAATAATTAAGAATATCCTAAGAATATGCTCATCTTGAAATTTTGCTTGCATCCTAAATGAAATATAAACAAAAAACAACGTAGCTACACTTGTATTCTATTTCTCAGGATTTCATAGGGGTAATTTTTACACCAGTTTACATTCTCAGTGCATTATTTCCTGATTAAAGGATTGAACTGGTTTGGAAATTGTTCAGGTGGATTAAATCATTTGGGAAAGATTTGGGAGCATTCTTCTAACCCTACGTTTTGCTCTTGTAAAATTGTTTAATTTTATTTATACTACGTCTTGGCTGGCGAAAGCGAAAAAGATTTTAAAAGTTAATTCCTTTTGCCAATGAAGATGTCCTTCTAAGCAACTGAGTAAAGTTTTTTCAGAAAGCGGTAAACCAATGTCATATCCGTAGCTTTTTGTTTTCTAATATCCTATGCGTCTTTGTGCCAAAAAAGTCACCTGTTGTGGAGAGGAGCTGACCAAGTTATACCTGAATCTTGCAGGATAAGTTTTTACCTTAGGACATTTGTACGACATTTCAGCAAGCATAAAAGTGAACAAATACTAGCCAGTGAAAGATTTTAGCTCATCTAAAAACAGTATGGCGAAAAGTAATTAGCTAGCTGTCAGCATGAAAAACAATTATATAGTCGGTAACTGATAAGCAAAGGAAAACAATAAAACAAATAGTTTTTCCCGCCATTTTTAAATATGCATACAACTTTTATGCCTGAAATTTGCAATTATATAATGGCGCCCCTTGGTAAATTCGCAATTGGTAATGTCAGTGCGCATAAAACGTGAGAAAAAAATTGTACAGTGAGCTAGGTTAATTAGTTTGTTTACGTTTTTTAAAAGGCGCCATTTTTGCTTTGTTACTCTGCAGCAAGTGTGGTCATGTGGTCACTGTGAAAAACAGACTTTTAATTTGCCCAAGCTTCATTCCAAGATATTAAAATTGAGTGCCCCTCATACGAAAGCTAGACGAATATATCCCTGAATAACATCTCCGAGAAAAAGGTGTATTAAAATCGTTCAGTGAACACAAAATTCGTTTACGTTTCATTAGACGCTTTTTTTTATTCCAACCAGGCTGGTCATCGTTCTTCTAACATACCTCTCTTGTTCTAAACAATAGATCCATTGTTTTAACTTTAAATCCTAGCCTAATATTTTTATGAAGCGTATTCTTATTAATTAAGAATACGTGTAGTTCATTTTAATATATTTTGTAATTATGCTTTTATAAGAAATTTTTTTAAACTTTGGGCCTTAATAATTTCATTGGGTATTTCGGGGACACTCTTCAAAAATTCATTAGAAATCTTACCACGTTTTAAAATAATTATTACATCTCCTTTTTCTCCTAGGTTACATAACATTAGTATTGTATTATTTAAGAAATTTGGAGTCAATAAGAATTCCACTTTTGATTCTTAACCAATCAGTTGAACAATCTGGATACAGATTGTAAAAATCTGACCTGCATGTGCTGCTCGCGAGTATATTGCATTCTTTGTGTGGCCGGAACGCCCCGTGGTCAATTACCATAGCAGATTAGTGATGGCTGCAAGGCACTGTAAAAACATAACTTCATTGTATAGCATAAGTCATGTAAGAATTTGTAATTTTGGTCTTAAGTCCTGCAAGTCCTGTACATAAACGGTAGTCTTTAGTGCAATATTTATTTAATGCAATAAATACGCAACAATTCATAAATACAGGGATAAAAAGAAATCTAGAAAATTAATTATATTTAAAAAGTGTGTACATATAAAAGGAGTGTTAAAAAGAGTAATTTCTAAGTAATCCCCGAGCGAAAAAGACAAACATTTAGGAATCTACTTGTTCATTCAAAACAAGTCTCTTAATGGCTATAATGAGAGCTTCTAAGTTCTTTCTTTCCTCATCATTCAATGGAGCATTCACTAATAACCTGCCATGTAAAAGCGTGTGTGGGGTTTTCTACGAGATGGTTGGTTGATTGTGATTTGTGAGAAGGGCGGTGTTCGTTCTATCTGGGTTTCACATTCCCTTTTTGTAACTTTGACACATGGAAACGCGAATTAGTGTAGACGTTAAACTTTGTAGGGAGAGTGTTTGAAAGCTGTTCATTTTTCTCACAAAAAAGTTTTTAACAAGTAAAAATACCTTATGTTCTTTTTTATCACACAAACTACGTGGAATTAAAAATGACTCTGGGTTTGCCGCTTTTTGTTGGTCTTCGTAGAACTGTAGTATGATGCTGTTGACATAGCGCGGAGGAAAATCAGCCTTTTTGTATTTCGTCTTGATGTTATCGACTTCTTGGTCAAAATTTAAGCTGATACGTTAAGCTCCAAGGTCACCGACGACAGCGTTGCTTTTGCAACGTTTCGGGACCTTTGACGCCCATGGGGTCGGTAAATTTGTTTCTTTGGTATGAATACTGCTGTGGATTGACCTGGATGATCTTCGTACTCGTGTCGAGGAATTTCACAGGATTAACTTGAATCGTGAGCATCAGCTTTGGGTGGTAGCCGTTCAGAGCTTCGAAATAGTTCATCCTGTACACCAACTTTCCGACGTGTAATGATATCGTCAACATATCGCTTATAAACAAAGGCTTGTTAGGTTTGACAATATCGTTCTCCATTTTGATCATACAAATATCTGCTAATATAACTGAGAGCGGTTTACCCATTGGACATCCATCTATCCGTTTGTAGAACTTCCTGCTGAATTAAAACGTACGGTCAGTAGTGGTTTTCCAAAGCAGCTGTTTAAATATAAGTTTTGAAGCGATTGGATTAAGGTTTTTATGCGCGAAGATTTCGTCTAAGATGTAGTTAATCGTTTCTTCTAGTGGAATGTTCGTGAATAGTGAGTATACGTCATAAGACACGCACTGTATGTTCTTCTTGAGACAATGGTGGGAAGCTTTTGATTAGATCTGGAAAAGTTTGGGTACTTCTGATGACATATTGACGTTGTGCGAGAGGTTTTAGATAGAAGACGAACATAGTCCGCAAAGCTTCTGCTTATTTTATAAATATAATAAAATGGTTTTCTAACATTAATTTTGAAATTATGGCGTTTTCATTACCTAAAATACTATAAATACTTTGTTACTTTAATTTCGATATCCACTGTAATTATTAATGTTCTTCGCGTAGGACTATATCTTTTCTATGTTTTTGCGAACTCAAAGTGGTTTACGGCGCAATGCAAGGTCACTTTTTATTCGTGAAATCGCGTAATTAAATTCTCAGGATTTATTTTTTCCAAATGTTTATTTCATTAAGGTATATGTACCAACGTTTTCGGCAAACTGGCATCCTTTTGAAAATAATTTTATCGCTAACCCATACAAAACATTTTTGCACCGTTTATAAAAGAAGCAGATTATCAGCATCCTTTATTGCCTTCTTGAAATGAAAGCGCTGTCAACAAATGATTTTTTTAATTTATCAGCTTATGGATGGATGATTGTTAGGGAACTAATAGCCTGAAAAGATGTTCTCAAAATATAAAAGAGTGGTGAAATTATAACCACAATTTTCCAACTTTCCAAATAATACTTCATCTATTCCCATTTAATGAAACTCTTACTCCCTGCTTCAAAATGTTTATTCTAAAACTTGAAAATATATAGCTAAGATCTTATCACATTAACCTAAAAACACCATTGCAAATTTTAACACAGCCTTCTACAGAAGCTATTGCATTTTTGATGCTCACAAAATGGGTCTAAGAAAGGTGACCACGAATAAGTCCATTAGATTTCTGTAAATTTTTAAAGCAGCCGATACGCAATCGATATTGTCGATTTTAATTTATAACATTACGCTTGTTTGTTTCAACTTTTTGGATTTGTCGAAAGAGATGTTCACAAATCAGTGTCATCAAATTTAAGGATTCAACAAAAAAAAAACTTGTCAATTCAAATTGAATTTAATAAAACGTATTGTGCATCACACTTAAAATTGTTTTCTTTTCCGTGATAAAACTGGCTTGATTAAAACGTTATATACCTTGTGGATCAGGACATAGATTCTAGTTAAAGAAATTTAATAAAACCGTTTCATTGTTTCGTAGAACTTGAAATACTGATTATATGATAATATGCTTTTGACAAAAGATTAGACATTTTGTGGTTTAAACGTTCTTGATTACGTTGTCAACTTGTTGATCTTGAACAGGAGAATTGACAAGGCTTTTGGGAATTCGACCAATTTGTGTCTCAGTTGGTTTCTTTTAACTCGGGTGCAGGGATAATAACACTGACCACATTTCCTGTTTCTAAGTTATTTTGGCCTTACTAAAATTGTATTCTTGTTAGCTACTCATTTTTCTAATGTTTTTTCTTTTCTAACTTGAATATTCAACATCAGCATTTTTAAAAAAATTTGAGGGGTATGTTTACAATATGAAACGCCTAAATACTGAAACATTCAAATGCTAGAAAAATCATTGCTAAACTGAGAAAACTACTTGGTCTATAGAAATTGTTCAGAAGTTATTATATTCAAATCATCAATTTAAAAAAACGCGAGTTGTCTCATGGAATTTTAAAGATGCCTAGTTAAGTTTTTTTTATTTTTTTTAGAACACTACGTGTAAAATCTGTGATTTTAATATGTTTTATTTATTCCGTTGGATAGTATGTAAGTTAACCAAGTTATCATTAACTTGTAAAGTCCTAAAATCTAAAGTTCTGGACCTTAAAAATTGAGGAATAAAGCGCAAAATCATTAAATATTCTGAAATTTTAAAATTCAATCTTAATTATTATGGCAACTAGCCAGCCAACATTGAAATAAAATATATATATTTACAAAACTGCAGGAAAAGGTCACTAGCTAAATGATCAGGCCCTGTTAGATGAGGACAAATTTCTCACAGTCAATGCGAAAATTTATTGTTACGTATTATTGGGTAGCTAATTGATAAAAGCAGGTTACAGGACAAATACTATGGGTACGGGCAGTTGACAGCCTCAAAACGTTCCAAATCTTTGTACTAGTTATGGAGCTATGAAAATATTGTGTGTGTAAAATCATCTTAAAATCCCATGTCAAGATCACAGAACGAATTTTTTTTATATTTTTTGTAGTTCAGATCGCCAAAATTTTGCAGTTAATAGAAAAAAAGCTTTCGCTTTTTGTTGAAAAAACCTTCTTTAAAACTATTAAATCCGCAACAGTTTCTTCAGCAAACGTTTTCTTTTTTTAAAGTAACCCTATCAACTGCGTTTTCGCTATTATTCGTCTGTGTGTGTTTTATATAAAGCTCAAAACTAATTTCATACAAAATCATGTTCAAATGGATCATTTCCGTTCCCCCGAACTTCGTCATTTCAAAAGAGGTCTTTTAATATAGCAAAAATAAAAGGCAAATCGAACTTTACAGGTTAAAGTCATCTAGGATTTCTTCAAAAAAATTCTTCTTATTCTTCCCACTTCCCTTTTTTCTTTCTTGCTCGTTAATTTCTCTTTGATCATTTAACTGTTTGTCCTGCATCGCTTCATTTGCAGTGTCAACATTTTGTTGCATACTCTCCATTAACGATTTCAACTGATCCATGTTGCCTTTCAAGTTCAAATTACTTGCTAAATCTCTTGGATATACTTGATCATAACCCAAAGGTCCATTATTAAAAAACACATTTATTGGAGTCAGTTTCTGAAGTTCTTTATCTGGTACTGGGTACGGATACTTTTTAGTTTGGTCAACTTTATTTGGATCCATAGGTTGTTGTGAGATTATGTCTTGATTGAATTTATCTGACTGCTGTTGCATTCCTTCTTGCAGCATGTCCAAGTACTTGCGATTTTCGTCGAATTGATCTTCGTGACGCATAGGTGGATTGGGTTTATCGTAAGGATTGCTGACGTTCGGTACTTTAAGTTCATTTTGCTTCTTTGTTCCAATTATGTCACCCTTTGTCTTTTTATAGGGATAAAAGTCAACATAGTCTTCATCATCGGCAGATCCACTGGCTGAAAATTCATCATCGTCATCATCGTTTTCTTTCTTCTTTTGTTTATTAGTTGAATCTTCAAAGATATATTCTTCTTTTTCTTCTTCACTTGTGGAACCTTCTTCACTTTGCAGATGAAGTCCTTTATTTAACCATTCAGTTAAATGCTGCCCTGGCTTATTTTTGCTGTATCCATTGTTTATATATGGCCACATGTTCCAGAAACTTTTAGAGTTTTCGTTATTGTTAGTGTTCAGATGCAGATCGCCACCCATCAAACCTGGTGGGTCTTGAGGGTTTATCTCGTGTCTATATGAATGTCTCTCTATTTTTTCGTCTTCTATTTTATCCACAGACTTGTGTTTATGATGCTTTGCTTTATGTGCTAACTTGTGGAACTTTTTTGCTTTCATTTTTTTCATTCTTAATTTCTTTCTTGAGAATTTATCATCGACAATAGGTTTCGGATCTGGCCGTGACTCGTCCTCATCTCCTTCTTCTGTGTCTTCATCTTCGTCAGTTGTTTCATCTTCATTTGAAACATTTGGATTTTCATCTTCTTCTGCAGCTTGTGCTGGCGATGGTCTCTGTGAGGTTGTTTTAGAAGGTGTTGGGTGAACGAGATCTGGTTGTGTATCTTCTTTGTTTTCCTCTTCTTCTTCTTCCTCTTCAGCTTTATTATCCCCATCCTCGTTATCCTCAACTTCTTCGTCTTGTTCTTCACGTTCATCGTTATTTTGAGCAACATTATTTCCACCATTAATCTCCATTAGATCATCTGATGTGTTTTTCTGTTCTTCTATCGGTGTAGAAGAAGCGGGGGTAGGTTTAGACGTAGTTGCAACAATAGCCGGTGTTGTCGGTTCAGGTGCTTGAGTAGAGGGTACATTAACAGGCGTCGTCCTCGCCACCGTCGTCCTAACAGTTGTTGTCTCTGGTGGCTCGGTAGGAGGCGGTGTTGTTGAAGGAGGGTCGGTAATGGGTGGATCCGTAGCTGGCGTTTCTGTGGTTGAAGTTGTCACAGGTGGCAACTCTGTTGGCGGGCGAGTTCCTGGGCTGCTGGGCGTTTGCGTTGGCACAACAACTGGTACTTTAATAACATACGGCACTGGAACATATTTAATTCGTATTCTTTTTGGAAGAATATAATATAACATGTTGTTTGAGTATGTGAAACCAACATCGCGTTCTTTTAAGTCATACGAATTATCCAAGATACAGAAACCACGGAATCGTCGCCGCCATTTTAAAGACTTAAAAATAAATGAAATCAAGTACATACTGGAAGACTAAAAAAATATGATCTAAAATCATTCTGAAGTCAAAAAAGACAAAGATTATTAAAAAAAATTCACAATTTCTTATTTAACATTTAGCTTTTACACTGTAGTACTTACGTTATAGACGGCTTCCATTTGTTGCGGCGTTCTGTAGCAGCTTTCAATGGAAGTTGCTTCAGGCGCTGCCGGTAGAGCGAAGTAAAACTCAGCTCCTCTTGGCATCGACATAAAGTTCTTCCACTTGGATAAAGAATTTCTGAAAGATGCTGAACCTTTCACACAGCACCCTTTGTCCGTATATCGAATGTAAATCTGATAAAGAGAAAATGATTGTAAATGGTATGTTGCAAGGAGATAAAGCAATGCTTCTTACAAATTATAAATTTTTTCAAGGTTAATGAATACATCGTATTGAAAGAGCGGAAGTTAAAAGTCATGCCAAATGTGATCGGGCAAAGAAAAAAGTACCTTGTTGGAGAAAAGCTACGTCGAGGAAACTTTTTTCAGTAGTAAATTATTACGTCGCTTTCTCCTGACAAAAATTCACCTCAGTAGTATACAAGATTGCAATTTTTAAAATTTCCACCTTCTGATTTAGTCATTTTGTCTTAGTAATTAGTATTATTTTATTGACAGCGTTACAAGTTTTTTTACCAGAAAACAATGATAGCCTCGTTTCGATACGTATATCAGTGCATCCGTCGGAGTTTTTTTTACCAGGAAACAATGATAGCCTCGTTTCGATACGTATATCAGTGCATCCGTCGGAGAAAATTTATGTCAGGGAATAAAATATCGAGGAATCATTAACCAGAGAAAATTTTTCGTGCGTGAGGGGGTTATTTAGTCACTGAAGTACCTGCTTTAAAACGAACTAAATGTTTATCAACATAACGATTAATTAGTGGCGTGCAGCATTACGAGCTGTCGTGTAGATATGGTCACACTTACCACAACCAGTTACTTATAAAAAGGGTCCTACCTGATCAATAATATTTATACTTGAATCAAGTACCGTTTTTGGACCAGGTCCAAAATATGGATCGGGGAACATACAAGATGGAGACACTGTTAAGAGATAATTTCTATCTGTTACTGTTTTTCTTAAGCTGTGCAGTGTTTGTAGAAAGATATCAACATATTGCGAATCTTGATCGTCCATGTATAAGTTGATTCCATCTAGTTTAACGCTAGTATGAGAAGAAGAATGGTTATGTGCTTTCTGATATATTTTGTGAAGAAAAGGGAAAAGAGAACGAGAACGTAATTGAGCTGAGTGGAACTTCAACTCAACGGCCTAACTAAATAATCAGATTTTAATATACACGCTTTTTCTTTTATAAGAATATGCTTTATAAGAATATCAGGCTGAGATTTTAGGTTAAAAACAACAGGTCTATTGTTTTAGAACATAAAAAAAATAAGAGTAATGACCAGCCTCAACCTCGTCCCCAGGACTATTTGCTTCTTAACGGCGCTTCGCTTTCTGATAGTTCTAGCCTATCAGATTTTTCGCCGTCACGGTAAAAGGTGCTGGGGTCGAGCTTGGACCAGCCAGGCTAGATTTATGGTATTTTTATAGAAAAGCGTGTAGTTACTGCAACCTGTTGAATTATCAAATAACAAAGAAATTAAAAAAGGATCACTGAAAAGAATTCTGGAGTATGAAATAGGGTTTAAACGTTTAAGAAATGTTGCCTCAAAGTCCGAAAACATCCAGAATGAAGTTTTCACATTAAACAAAACGTGTTTATTGTTTATTGCTTGTTACGAGTGCTTAAAAAGATTGGCGAGTGAAGAAATAAGAATGTACTACAATTAGTTAGCTGGCCTTGTTAAGAAAAACATCTAAATTAATCCAAAAATGAACAAACTTTCTTTACCTTCCAAATGGCCTCAAATCGGGCATGTCATCACCATCGAGAAATAAATGCCAGATCGTCTTTGCGAATTTTTCAGCATGATTCGGACTTTCAAATTTAGAAGGAGCATTTGGGCCACCGATACCAATCAATATTTTGCGTTCATGCTCATGACAAAATCGAATGTCATTCGCAATACGTGGACAGTATAATAACGCTGGATGACTCTCATCAGTACCTTTCGTGCAATGAAAGGAGAAACCCATTCCAGGTAGCGAATCTAAAGAAAACTTGCTAAAAGAAGTTTCCATATATCTAATTCGATTTTGACTCCATAAACATAACGGATCAAAAAAGGATAGGAATCAATAACGTTTCAATTTAAGTAATTCTACTAAATGATGTTTTTCTTTGGGTACTTTTATTCTTGTCAACAATGTTTATGAACTACTAGGGGCTTGTTGATAAGACTAGCTAATACAGTCTTATTCTTCTTCCTGCCATTTTTAACTACTCTAGCTGCACCTAAGGATACGCGATCGTATATTTCCAGATTCTACATTATAACAGTTATAGATTGTATTTTTTTTTACGAATAAAATACTTTTTTGCCTTATAGTGTAGCGGTTTGATAAATATAGAACACTTTTTTAATAAAAAAGAGGGACCCTGCAAATATATATAAGATTATAGAATAGGGAACAGGAAGTGTAAAAAAGAAAACTCTCAAAAAAAAAAAGAAAGAAAAAAAGAAACTGTGTATAATATTCTTAAATAAGTGAACTTCTTTTTTGCAACAATAAACAGCAATGGGCCAGATATAAAAGGATATCCAGTAGAGTTTAATGATATTTCTGCTATAATCTCACTTGATCATAAAGCTCGTTACCATTTGAGCTTTTCGCGATATAGCGAAATATGTAGTCAAATGGAACGACCACGAAAAGTCACGCTTTAAAAATGATCATACCTTTGTTCCTTTCATCAAAGAACCTACTGACATAGCCAATGACAATTGTTTGGTAGGGTGACTTATCATTGCACATCAATGCTAGTGATTTCTCTGTCCTACCTATTGTTTTAAATGCTGAATTTTGCCCCCAGAATGTTATCAGCTTTGGTGCTGGAGGGACGTAAGCTAGAAAGGAATAAAGAGAAATTGAGAAAGAGAAACGAATAAATGCAATTCACATTTCATTAGTTCATGGTTCATGTGATGTTTTAAGAAAACTTCTCAAATGAGTTATAGCCTAGTTACTAGCTACTTAGCTACCTTTAAAAGCATCAAAATTCAGTTTCTCTTATCTTAGACACAAACGAATGTGTCAGAGCAATTCCTTAAAATTCAAATCTACCAGTTAAAACAAAATAAACCCCCGAAACCCCGAATTAAAATCAACTAATGAGAACAAATCCATCGTGGCCACATTTCTCGACAATGATCACGTGAGTAAAGAACAATAGAAGTAACCATATAAATAGCGCAGTCAGTATTCTGACCGCAAAGAATTCATTTGCGACTCATCGTAATTTCCCCACCTCAACTATTCGATTTCACAGTAGCAAGAAAAATTATGCTGGTTCTTCTGGGAAGGGCAAGTCGTGTTTTCCTGAAATCGTATACAGGCTTTAGAAATTCTTGCTAAAAACTAGCTTAAGGTACCGAAATAGAAAATCATAATGCCGAAAGCATTATAATAAAATACGGAACTCACCATAACTGAGTAACCAGTGTGCAGACAACAATATGATCTCAAGCAATCTAACCGCCATCTTTTTGTTCTACAAACAATAAATAATAATGTAGAAACCGTGCAACCATGCGTTTCTTCTGCCATTTCTCTTTTCAACCATATCACACATTTCCGTGTTTATTATGCGGAATATGAGAAAACTAATGCGTTAGGTGAGTTCAGTTATTTTAAAGCTGATTACTCCAACTTCGTTCCCAGAGTATCTTGTATCGTTCTGACATCATGACGGCGATACGAACTATCGCCGTCCCCGTGTCGAAAATACTCTAGGGTTGAGGTTAATGTTTACACCTGCATGCATTTTTAAAATAACAAGATTTTTATGAACAACCTTTCTCGTGTACACACGAACAACCTACCAGTGCGTTTTAAATATTTCACTAATCATTTTTGTTCTATTTGATCAAACTTTCTAGGTCCAAAAGATTTTACATTTAGATGGTTTCGTACTGAGATTCTAATAAAATATTTTTTTATAAATTTGATCTTATATATAAATTGATTTTTTTCTTCTCAAACTTTTGTATGACACCATCTCCTAATAAACGCCGCAGTGTTTATTACAAATTTCAAATTTTGGGTGTGGCTTTAAATAAATTTGATACTGATAATTAATTCTCACAATTAATTCGACTGTTTGAACTTCGTACTACTAAGCAACTCAGGTAAACACAATCACCTACTTTTTTTTCAGAAATTGATGCAAGACACTCCAGTCTATAAGAATAACGACCTGGTTATAATTTTGGTAGTCTTATGAAAAATAGGTGTATAATACAATTTTTGGGTGACATTGAGTAAATACACATCTTTTTCTTTTACATTAATGAGTTGACGTTTGTACCACATTCACCCTAATTGTATTGGAAGGAAGGCCTTAACCAAAAGTATTGCTTTTTTTAACGAAATCAGCGCAAGGTTTCGGGCCAGACCTTAACATTTTTAAACTGAAATTCAACAAAATTCACAGAAGTATCTGAAAAGAAAACACTAACCTCTATGTTTTGACAATTTATTGCAGGAAATTATTCCACATTCTCTGGCTACTTTTTTGTTTAATAGTAACTATCAAATTTTCGTCAACTTTCTCTATTTGAATATATGCTGCTTTCAACAAAATTACCGACAACTGCTTCGCACAGTCAGTTTCAGTGTTCACAGTTTCCAGCGCTGTTCGTAATATTTCATTTCGAATAAGTCGAATCATGCAGAATGTTCATTCTATCACGAGAATCGACTTTATTCACTAGAATGGTCTCCATGAGCATTTTTTTAAAAGGGTATGCACATCAAAGATATCTCGGAGACAAAGCGTTAAAGATTATATGAAGCCTGTGTATTTGTTCTGACAAATAAATGTAGTGCGCAAAAGAGATTATAATTCTCGATTTCTCCAACCTCATACCTAGGCCTTTTTTCTTTCTGAAAATCTCTGACGACAAGAGAATAAAAGTCCTGGGGACGGGGTTAGGATTTCTTTATTGCTGAATGTAACAAAAATACTAAAAAGATATTCTTAAAAGTTCTAAAAAGGTAGCTTCACAACACATCTGTCATCTGGCCATTCAAATGAATCTGTATGCTTCCTCACAAATTTCTTCAGATCTCCCTTCGTGAGAGGTTTTTACGGATATATATTATTGAAGCACGTTGTGGGACACTCAGAATAGCAAGGAATAACAAATTGCCACAACCTCATCCCCAGGGCACCTTGTATCTTTTTGACATCGAGACGGCTATATGCCCTGCGGATGAGGTTGTCATTGCCTCTATTAATATAGTCACCAATATATGTTTTTTACAAAAATAATTGAAAATTTGAAATAAGGCAGGGATTTGCTTGTGGAAGAAACACTATCACAACGATTGGAGAGTATTGTATATTAGAGAAACAAACTTTTCGCTTAATATTTACACAAAAAATATTACAAAGTCAACATTTTATGCAGACGTGTTTTGTCCGTTAATCAGCTGACAATAAAATGCTATTTTACACCCCCTAGTCCGCCTATCTCAAACTTGGTATCCCCGCGCCAACAACTGGATATAACCATGCTAAGCAACATTAACATCAAAAGTGTTGAAATACGTTTTTTTGAAAAAAAAACATGTCTTTTTTTGTTGCACATACCAACTTGCGACTTGGTTACCAAACAATTATTTATCGTGTAACCATACCCTAAGGTTTTGTTTTAGGGGCTCCGCTACCTGACTTTAATCTTCTAACACTCCGGGGCGTCGACTTCCCACCTTCTTTTTCAGAAGAAGAGGAAGAGGAAGAAGACTCCGAATTTTTTTTCGTAATTTCTTTCTTGTCTTCGTTCGCTTTCAGTTCGTTTTGGTTCTTTTTTTCCTTTTCTTCATTTTGCTTTTTAACCATTTCACTCCAAACAGCAAGATTCTTCCTGCAACATAAAAGTAGATTGGTTTGTTGGATGGTCATTTGAGATAGCATTTGTAAAAAACCAACTGCTGTTTTAACCACCACAAAAGAAAAATATACAGTTGAACAAGTCCATTTTCAATTTCATTGTTATTTATTTCTTTGACTTAATTTTATTTAAAACTTAAAAGCTTTGATATCCTATATATCTTTACGAACACTGTAACAAAAAAAAAAAAAAAAAAAAAAAAAAAACGAAGAAGACCATAACGTAACATATTTACTTTGCACCATCTAGCAAGGGTTTTGCACCAGGTACCAACTTTTGTAAAATATCATAACCAGGAATACATATTCCAAGCAAGAAACCAACCTGGAGAAAATTAAAAAGTAGGTGAAACCTCCCACGCAGAAGTTAAATCTCCCCCGCAGAAGTTAAATCTCCCCTGCAGAAGCTAAATCTCCCCCGCAGAAATTATAAGTTCTTTAAACGTTTTTTTTTATAAGAAACCAAGCGAATGGTCAACAAGTTAAAGTTTAATCACTTGTAAGGTAATCTACTAGACAAAATTTCTGAACAAGTTTCTTAATTTTGATTTTTTTAAGGATATTCAATCATGAACGTTAACTTGACATAAGAAGGAAACTTTCATCAAAGTATATACAAGAAAAGATGAAATAACCCCTTTTTCGTCTTTATTCATCATCTAAAATGATGTCTGTTCCGTTGAAATCGTCAATTTTTAAGTAGTCTTCCGATTCGCCCAATTAATGGGGAGAGGAATTTGAGAAAAAAGTTTTTACTTAAAATTTTTACATTTTTACAACTAGTAAAAGTTCTTTTTTTTTAAAAGGCGTTTCTAGTGGACCAACAAATGACGTTTGTCATACAACAAAAAACTTCACTTTAACAAGAAAAGAATGGAAGTTATGTTACTTGATGGTTTGGCAGCTTATCCGCTGTGTCTCGATCCATCATCGGTACTGGAGTACGACCAAGAGCTTTTTCTTCATCGCCCTAAGAACAAACAGTTTTTAACAAAATGGTGCTCGTGAAGGGAAATAGTTGTAGCATTAAATTCATGTATCAGATTTCCTGAAATATTGCGTGACATTTGAATTTACTGCCTAAGTTAAGTGCCTAAGTTATTTTAGTTTGGCTTTGGGCAGCGATAGCTTAGTATTGTTGTAAGGGTGCGCGTAAATTTACGACCAATTTACTTTGCTGCGTGTGCTAAACTTTTTATACAAATAAAGTAAAAAAAACGTAAAGGAATTTTATTAATGTTAGCCATCACATTAAACATTTTATTTCTTCTGTCTTTTTAAAAAAACCTACCGTACATCAAAGGCTAAAAACATAATTCATTGTATCATTCTCCGCCTTTTGTTACGGCTTTCTTCAAAACTTTTACCACATGCTAAAACCAATCCAATAGTCGAAAATAAAAGAGAAAGGTACCTGCGCATAAAACTCTTGGAAGATGACCTTAACTGTTTCATATTGTATCTTCCACGGTTTTGCACATGCTGACAAATCGCAAGCAGTCATGGCTAATGCGCGAAACATTTTTCTAAAAGATTGGTACAGTTTATTACTTAAGTACTGTCGTACTGGGTCAGATTTGTCACGACAAAAACAAAGTAAACATCAACGACGGCGATAAGGGCAACAACGACGGCGACATTAAAAACTAAAACGACGGCGGCAAGGACAACAACGATGACAACAATAACAAGTACGGCAACATTAACAATAACAGCGACGACGGATACAACAACAACAATGACGAGGACGACATCAACAACAACAATAAAAACGACGACGAAGAATACAACAACGACAACAACAACAACGACGAACACAACGACGATGACGGCACTAATAATCAAAAAACAACAATAATATGGAGAAGTGTCACATTACCTATGTTCATTATTGTTCCAGTCGAAAGAGTTTTGTTCAACAGCGACTTGAAGTTTTGCTTTGTTTGAAAAAAACGATGCCAGATCAGTAGCAAGAATACAGTCTTTGATCATACCCAGTACTTGTTTATATTCGGAGGAGTTCAAATGAGAAAAGATGTTGTGACCTTCGTGCTTAACAGAGAAAAAAATATTGTTGACATTTGTTGCAAGTTATGAACAAATTTTAAAGCAAAGTAAGGAGTTGGCTAACTACAAATATACTGACTACTATTGGGCAGTAACAAAAGCAAATCAGAGCTACAACCCCTTACGAGAATCTTGAGACAATGGCATTTTTCGACCATTTTACAAAGTTGCAAATTCTGTGCTACTTTTCCAGATGCGTACGTAACGCAGGCAGCGTTTAAATTATGTTAATCGCACTCCCTAAAACGACCACCTTACATAATAATTCACGTCAGAGCCCACAAGGCCGCGAAATTTGAGAAATCTAATGTCACAAGCCTAAGTCCGCTGTGAACATTTAAAAACAAACTTTGACACGTTCAAATTGCGTAAATCCAGTATAGAAATGGCCAGTACAACCTTTTTGTGGGGACAAATTTCGAAATTTTCAAACTTGTCTCAACATATTTTATGGGGGAATGTAGCCTTACCACACTCCTTTTCTATCGCTAAAAATATTGAAAATAAAAACAACTAATGTATATCTACCTGCAAAATAGTTATGGTCTGATTAAAATGATGGTGTTCTAATGTTGATGTGGTGTATACCGCAGCCAATGGCGTGCCTTCTATCTTCATCCATTCATTATTTTTGCCTCGATGATCCAAATCGTGACACAGACATGCCACGTACAAAGCAACTGCCTTATAAAGACAAGGGATATTAAAAAAAGATCTGAATGGACATCAAACTAGGAGAATCTTTGTCAGGGAGAACTATTGATATACACTGAACAAAAAAAAGAAATAAGGGTACACGTACTTCTAGCCCAGTTACGATTCCTTTCGAAAACTTCATAACACAGTACATGCAGTGCGCCACAGTGAAAGCATGCGTCCAATTATGATACGGCACTCGCCGGTAGTTTTTGCGAACAGTTAACGTGAACCTTATAACTTCATCCAACTCAAAACGACTGAAAAAAAGAAATAAGTGAAGAGGAAAACGATAGCAGGCACTCTTATCATTTTTATCTTCCGCTTTAAGATAGATGCCTGTCTCAAATAGAAGACATCCTAGGACATCAATCTCATTCTCATGCTAACTGCTAAGCAGAAAGGATCTATTCACTCTTTTATAGCGTCTGGCGCAATTCGCGACCGGGGCTTAAGCCTTTACCGTTAGAAGTAAAAGCTCTGCGTTGGCATTATCTGTAGAATTTGATGATAAGATAAAAGATGCAGATAAACCTACCTGTCTGTTTTAAACAAGTCATCGAACAACCTAATTGCAACATTGGCCATTTCCACTGATTCCAAGTCGACAATGTTTAACTCGAACCTGGGCAGACAAAAAACAATGTCAAGAGACTGAAAAGGCTAACAAGAAAGAAACTCACATCAAAAAATATTGCTCTCACTTTTTAAGGTTACAAAATCGAAAGTAATTTTTGCTAACGAGTATACAGCAATAGGAAAGATTTCTTTTCAACCAAACATTTTAACAGTGTTCTATGTACCCGCATAACATAAAACAAGCGATAAAATTTGTAAATGATAACGGTACTGCTGAAAAACAAGAAATGCAGGTCAATACCTGATTACAGGATCGGTTAAGGCAATGCTAAAGAAGAAAAATATAAAATATAACTACATTATGGGAAAACTCTTTTAGGAAAGAAATTTCAGCGTATGCTATGATTTTCCAATATTGGGAAGACATTTATGCACATTGGGTCTCCATTTTTTTATTCTACCCGGATAAAATCCTTTACCCTGCATCCAGATAAAGTTAAAACCAGTTTTAAACCACTCTTAATTTATCTCCATCTTCACCCTTCAAGCAAGGTTACCATTCCATCCGAAATCAACCATCTCTATCTCCGCGAGACGGACAGAAATTGAAAAAAAAAAACAATCGCACAACAGAGCTGTCTTAAGTTTAATTCAAATCATACTTACGATGTAGTGTCCTCATATTTTTCTTGATACTTCTTCACCTGTTCCACTTCACTTTCAGTACACATACTATGGTATGACAACACTTCCAATGCTACCTGCGGAGGAGAGATGCTGTACAGCTTGTCTGTATTACAAATTTATAAAACATGGACCTCAATCACACACTGGTCATACGACCCGGCATTACTGTTTATTAACCCCTTACAAATAGTAGACAATGAAAGGAAAGAAATACCTTATATTTTTGCTCGGATCTTCGAATTTTATCATACAACTAAAAAAGATACGAATGCATAAACAATAAAAAATCTAGATATCTACCGAACATAAAATCAAGACAAATTGCGTTCCAGGGGGTTCACAGTTAAACAAGGTCGTGAGACAAAATAAAACAATAGTTCGTTACCTTAGCATGGTGAAGGGCTAGACCACAATATACTGCGAATGTTTGAAAAGCTTTTTCATCTGCTGTTGTGAACACTCCTTGTTTCTTATTCACCATCTGCACAACACCTATCAAACTGCCGTAAAACAGAACAGCATTAAAAAAGAAAAGAAAACAAAGTCGCAAACTCCAGTTCTCCGGAAATCAATGACCATGGGGGTTGTATAATTTATTTTGATTTTCTGTTTACACATCAGGCAGGCAGGTAGCCAGACAAACAAAATGCAAGAAAAGAAATACACTTACTTCCCACGTATAAAAATAGGCATGCATAAAAGGGTATGGGTTCGGTAACCAGTTTGGTTGTCAATATCTCTATTATGAAAAAGATAATTTTCACAAACACCGTACAAGGAAATAGACTGCATTTAATAAAACTTCTCTAGCAAAATAGAACTATAACATTTTTGGTCGAAGACCTAAAATGTTGGTGAAATGTACCCTATTTCCAATAACACTGGTCTCTAATAACTTCGAGCCATGTGTCATCTGTAAAACCTGCAACAAACATAGCATATATTCCAACTGCTACATACCTGTTAAATCTTGGATCATCGTACGCATTCTTGATATTCAAAGTTTCACCAGTGGAAGCAACATGTCCAGCCACACCTTTGCTTTTTGGAAATCTAAGCACGAACAGAGAAAATGTCAACAAAACCAAATAAAACGTACAGTATGATATTAAAGTGGACAGATGAACAAAATCATAGAGGATAAATCCAATATTAAAAAACTTCAGCGTTTCAATATGGTGTTTACTTAAAAGGAATCCGAGGTAGATGTTGGATTTACATTATAAAGCTTAAAAGGTTGTTAACAAGTTTTTTTAAATTTTTTAAAAAGCTGTTTTCGTTCTCAAGATGTTCACATTTAAAGAATTTCAGATTTAATTATGCTGCATAAATTATGTCATATTAAATTTAATAGCAAATCTTGACATTTTTTGTCATCAGTAATTTTAGACCTGTAAGGGATGTGCTTTCAAACTTTATCAATGCATAGATATTCTAAAGGTGAATTGATTAACATTGCCAAAATGGCACTTGTTTGCTCGTCCCAGGCCTCTTAATTCTTTGCTGACGATCCCATAACTTGGGATCTCCATGTCGGTTTGCAGTCAAATTTTATTGCAAACCAAGTTGCAGATCCTTATTTTTTAAAAAATGATTTCCTTAAAGCAGTATTTTACTTTACCCACATTACAAAAAGAAACTTAAAAAATCATATTATCTTACTTTTATATTTTTTAAAAAAGGTTTTTATTTTAGCGCGACTGTATAGTAACGGAAGGGAAAGTACCGGATTGGGTTATCTAAATCAACACAACCCGCAACATCGATTTTATGCAACACAAGTTATTTTTACATTGGTATGGTAGAAAGACATTTTTTTGGTGCATTAACTACCACTCTTTGGGTACAAATTTGAACACTGCCTTTCAGTTTATTGGTCTCGTTGCCGACGTAAATCAGAGCGCAGTCTTTTGCGTCATGAATTAAATAACGACACATTATGACAGACCCCTTCCCTTTGAGTTTCACATGTTTAGTCAGACAACACATATTTGATACAGCCAGTCCCGCGGCGTTAAGTAACGATCCGTCTTTCTTTGTCTTTTCGGAATAAGATTTCCTTACACAGATAGACAACGATACCTGATCTCTTGTTGCAGTTTAGTTTCCAGGCCAGTTCCAATATCAAATATTCTTGCGTAGAGTTCATCTGTTTTTGTATCCATTAAAAACAACGATGTGCGGTCTGCATCCACAAGAGTTTGTGCGAAATTCTAAAAGAAATAACGATCTACGGTCTGCATCCACAAGGGTTTGTGCGAAATTCTAAAATAGCGACCAACTATTTTGAAATCATTTCATGAGAAGAGCAAAATGTGTTGCGTCATTGCAAAATTAACAAGAAAACCGACGGCTAAAGAACTGTGGAACAATTATAGCTAAAAAAAGGTTTTTGGTACTTATTACAAAATTAGGGGAAAACATAAACAGTTCGAAATAGGATTAGTTCAAGTTAACCGACGGCTACTATAATCAGTGATTGTGATCGGAAAATCATTAAGTGTAAATCATACCATAATTTTCATAATAACGGTATCCATGCTGACGATGTCTTGAAATATCGACCTACATGTAAATAGAGCTTTAGCAAGGAACACAAATCATTTGATTCATTCTTAGGTAAACAAAACATGTTAATAAGTAAGTTGCGTAAAATTTAATTGTAACGTTTTCTCTTGTGTTTTGAACAGATTTAGTAGTCAAGGGGCAGGGCAGTATGATTCAAATGCATAAAAGAACTGATGTTCTCCTGTCCTTTTTCAGAAAAATAGGACGTAGTCCTGCCAAATATGTACTAAAAAAGGATTAATGATTTTAAAGAATTTGATCGAGTGTTCACTATATGGGTTTGAAAAGACAGACCTATTGACGTAGTAAGTTGAAAATAGAAAATATGACAATGTGTGGAAATAGCAGTCAACGAAACTCATAAGAAAAAAAGTTGCTCTCACTTACTTCGTCACATTAAGTAGAAATTCGTTTAATTTTCTCTGTTTATGCATAGTGTGGTACATCTAAAAAAAGCACTTTTATGTATGCTTCACTACCGAGAACAGGGTTTAAAATACAAATGCCCCACCCTGATAAAAAAATTAAGAAAATATCCTAATGACAAAATCGTTTATTCTTTTCCCTCACTGATCTTCAGCGATCTAGTTAGGAGCCAATGTTGCATGTACATGCTTCAAAGAAATGACGTGCTTTTCCTTTACTGAATTCATAAATAATATTCTTCTGCATCTTAACGTAAACCAAAAAACACTATGACAAACTATTAAAATAGTCGCAGATGTCTGTAGGAACAACACAATTAGAACAACCTTTTGGGTTTAATTACCAATTAATTTCCGCGAGAACTTTTAAGACGCAAAAAAAAGACTGCTGAAGATAAATTTACATACATACTATATGCGGTTCTGAGAAAAAAAAGAAAAAATTTTTAAAAATAATCGAAATCTAAATTTTGCGTTTTCCAATTATGTTCGCGGTAACTAATTTTCTCGTAAAATTAAAAAAAACTTGCAAAATCACGAAAATTATTTCCCTCAAGGCAGGTAACGAAATAGTTTATACTAGTCGTTAGCCCGTGGAAAAATCCACGAGTTCGCCCGTCACAGCTAAGCTACCATTTTGCGTGACAGACGGACGGACGGACGGAAAGACGTATACGGGCATTATAATATAGATAATTTAAATACCTCGGCGTAATAAAGTACAATGCCACCCCAAGCAAGGTAGCTGTTTGCAATCTAAACAAGAATAACATGTTTTGATGATAATATTACCTGACAGCGTGAACATAAAGACCTATACAAAAATTTCTGAAGGTTTTCACAAACGCGCTTTTATTATCAAATCATCAATAGTTTTAACAAGAAAACTACCTAAAATAACAAAAACCAAAACGAAATAGGCAGCAATACTAAAAGAAAAAATTTAAAAAAATCAAATTCTCAGGCTGTCAAAGCTGTTAAAAACGCCTGCAGTGATCTTAAAAAAGCTATACTTTTTATGGCCTAATTTTAAATTTCGAAAAATTAAACGAGCTAATAATTATTGACGAGATTAACACGTACTGACTAACATATTGCGCTTGACTGTAAAGATTAGTTTTCATTTAAATTACTTATCGTCGTGCAACAGTTGTTGCGCAACTTTTTGGAGACAGAACAAAATCGGCACTGATGTTATGCAACATCTCGTGGTGATGCGGATTGGTGGTGTGTATTGGTAGTGTGTAATGGTAGTGTGTATTGGTCATGTGTATTGGTGATGTGTATTGGTGATGTGTATTGGTGGTGTGTATTGGTGGTGTGTATTGGTGGTGTGTATTGGTGGTGTGTATTGGTGGTGTGTATTGGTGGTGTGTATTGGTGGTGTGTATTGGTGGTGTGTATTGGTGGTGTTTATTGGTGGTGTGTATTGGTGATGTTTATTGGTGATGTGTATTGGTGATGTTTATTGGTGATGTGTATTGGTGATGTGTATTGGTGGTGTGTATTGGTGGTGTGTGTTGGTGGTTTGTATTGGTGGAGTGTGTTGGTGATGTGTATTGTTGGTATGCATACCCATATTTAAGATCTATCATGAACCATCAGTCTATAAATTTTCTGCTGAAAATAGTTTTTAGATGGCTAAACATTATCAACAAACGAATCATTGAAATGCTTTGTTAAAATTGTTTAAAAAAGACGAGAGCAAAGAGGGTTTAAGAAGTAATACCTGGTTATCTTTGTCGGTAAAAGGAGGTAGGTTAGCTGCTCTCGTTAATTCCATCACCCCTAAAAATATTGAACCAATTCAATACTAACTTTGTTATCTTACAAACAAGCCATCGTGTTTGCTATGTTAATTAGTGCGCGTTTGAGAAACAGCAAACTAAGTAAGACTTGACATAGTGTATATTGTTTCATTAAAACAGCAGTCATGCCACTAACAACAACTATATCAATAATCTACCTGCTAAATCACCATTTGGTTGAATAATAGGTTGACAGAGGACAGAACCAACGTTTATATCTAAAAACAATATACTTACCAATAAGTACATGGGTTATTTAAAAACTTGTTGATGGCACTGCTTGAACTGCTTGAATAGAGCATTTGCATAACAATTTAAAAGAATATTTCAAATCAATACAGAGTAGCATTCCAAGCGCATTAAATCGTTTTACCTTTACCATTAATACCAAATGGAAATCTTTCATCCTAAAAAAATTAAGTTACCATAAAAGTTGAAACAAAAAATTATTCTGTAGTAGAACAAGAAGTCTTCTTAAAATATTTTTAATAGAGGGTAAATGCAATGAACTTAGAGAAGCATCCACACTGTACTTAAGAGAGATACATAGAAGAAACTAAGAACCGGTTTACATACAGCAGCATCTTGTACCTAGCCATGAAAAGCACCGCAACTTTCATCGCATATGCCAAACTATTTCCCTTTGGTTTTTTTTTGCTCACATAGTGTTGCAAAACATGGCCGATGTAAACGGAAGATATTCGTTGCTGCACAATTTGGAATTACTCAATAATTATGTGACGCAGATATAAACGACAATGCAAGATACGTGAAAATGGTGACACAAATGTGACAGCGTCGTTATCATACTCATACATGCGTCCGAAAAATGTTTGTCCGATCAATGCATATTTTAATACATATTTTTATTTATTTAACATTGTGATTTTATTCAATTTTTGTTGGAATTTAAAAACAAATGCGGGGCCGTTGTTACTAGCCATTTTGAAATAAATTAAAAAATTATTACGTAATTCAAGTAGACTTTTATCTTTTGATTGGTTGTTAAGTTAATGCATGCAAAAGCGTGAGGTTATATTTCTGATAACGCACATGCGTAGATTAATTGTCGACGCTTTTCACAACTGAGCGTAAAATGCTGCTGTATAAAAACCCGCCTTAAACCAGATATACATACAAGGGGCTTTAGGGAGATAGAAAGGACTTAGGAGAGATAGAAGGGTCTTAAAATAGATAGAGGGGACTTAAGAGAGATAGAGGGGTCTTAAAATAGATAGAAGGGACTTAAGAGAGATAGAGGGGTCTTAAAATAGATAGAGGGGACTTAAGAGAGATAGAGGGGTCTTAAAATAGATAGAGGGGACTTAAGAGAGATAGAGGGGTCTTAAAATAGATAGAAGGGACTTAAGAGAGATAGAGGGGTCTTAAAATAGATAGAAGGGACTTAAGAGAGATAGAGGGGTTTTAAAATAGATAGAAGGGACTTAAGAGAGATAGAGGGGTCTTAAAATAGATAGAAGGGACTTAAGAGAGATAGAGGGGTCTTAAAATGGATAGAAGGGACTTAAGAGAGATAGAGGGGTCTTAAAATAGATAGAAGGGACTTAAGAGAGATAGAGGGGTCTTAAAATAGATAGAAGGGACTTAAGAGAGATAGAGGGGTCTTAAAATGGATAGAAGGGACTTAAGAGAGATAGAGGGGTCTTAAAATAGATAGAAGGGACTTAAGAGAGATAGAGGGGTCTTAAAATAGATAGAAGGGACTTAAGAGAGATAGAGGGGACTAACAGACACTTAGGTTTTACAAAAACTTTTGTAACCACGTCATTTTATTTTCTCACCCCTTCGATGTTGTTTATAACGATTCCCTCTTTGGTGGATGCAACGTATGCAGATACTGTCGTTCCCTCCATTATAATATTTAAATTTATCGGCTTTCTAGAGAAAAGTTGAAAATAAAATGAGCACAAGATTGATTTAATCGTTTTTTTTAGTTCTTGTGGGATTAAACTTTGCAAAAAAATAGTGAGGAAGTCGCCTCAAGGGGCCGAAAATGTTTTCTGATTAAAATTTTGCCTAAATGAAAATAAAAATCTTGTAACAATACATCTCAAACTACGTGTGTCTTATTCATGTTCGTTCTTTGTGATTTTTTTTCGTTCTACTGTGTTCTGTTATTTTAATTTTTTTTGAAAAAAAAGAAGTTATGACAGAAGTAACAAATAAGAAAACTTACGAAGAATCGGGTATGAATTGCCATATTCTCTAAAATAAACAAACAAATTCACAACCTACAGACTGTGCTATTTTGCTGATCCCCAGTTCTTTAAACATTGCTTTACAAAATCCTCTAGAACACGGCACCGGGCACTGACCAAAGACAAACAAAGAAGTACCTTTCCGTCGCTGTCCGCCAAGTATAAATTATGTCCAGATGCATTTACAGCTACAAAACAATAAGAAGATAAAAGATACTTTAAAACCATGTAAAAACACTCCTTTATAATTTCCCAACAACTCTGAAAACTAACAGTTAGTTCACACTTGTGATGCAAACGCAAACACAAGAAAAAGACTGTATAAACACCCTCAACGTAAGCAGTTGTTGGGCAAACGTTAGCTCGACGCAAGATATCAAAAAGTTTTGATATGTTTCGCGTTTGCATCTATGTTTGCAGCATAATTTTTGTAGTGTGAACTAGATAACGCAAGTAAACGCAAACGTGACAACAAACGCAAGAGTATTCTCTGAAATAAAAATACGCAAACTGTGATATTTAAGTCAGAAATATTATAAAAGTACTGAAAACAGAATTTTTGTTTTTAAAATATTTGTTTTGTAATGATAAAAAGCATGATAAAAAAGATGATGAACGTTTCGTTCGCGTCTGTACAACGTGAATTCTACTTTCTTTTCTGCTTTCTTAGGTAATAAATTATAACATATTATCATACAGATACGTCTCATATAATTCTTTACGTCTTTTCTGTTGGTTTATGTTTTCGGGTGTTTTTATGGTCCTGGTGTACACGTCTTGTGTCTCCGTCAGATTTTTAAAATTAGCATTGCGCATGCATATGTTGCTTGCGTCGCAAATGTGAACCAGGCTTAATACTATCTGAACACAAAACTAACAAAACCGTGTTTAATTAATTTATCTAACACTTGGAAGTTACTTTGTACGTATTCTATGTACACACCTTGCATATTGTAGCTAAGAAACAAAATTACTGACCGGAAGCACAACAATCGATCAATTGATTGAGGATCCCACCTCTAACATCACCATGTATAGAATGTACCTCCGAGATAAACTGTTCCATAAAATACTGCCGCTCTACGCTGGACGTGTTCTAAAGACATTTGTACAATGTTAGGCATACAGTTTATTTGTTGGCCACAATGTTACAAGGTTTCAGATTCATTTTGAGCATATTTCAATCATGACTTCATTAATCTTGTGTAGAACCTATGAAATAAATCGACCCGAACAATAATTATAGTAAGTTGTCCGGTCCTTTTTTCTAATTTTTTAAACTTTACTGGCTTTCCCAGCCGAAATAATATCTTTGTTGATTTACCGTACTTAAAAGTATAACAACTGGGGACGATCTACTTTTAAGATGTTTGAAAAACAAATTATCTCAGGGTTACTACTTTTCTTATAGAGTCAAATTTGAGAACTTTTGATGAGAATTCTTACCTGCCTTTGTTTACATTTTCAGAGGGTAAGCTCTTTCGGCTCTGGCATCTGCGTGGCAGGAAAAAAATGGAGTTCACCTCTACTTTTTCCCTGTAATTATCAGCCCATTTTGTCACACGAAGGCATTCATAGGACATATATTTCACAGATAGCATGTATGTACAGATTTCTTAAAGTAATAGATATTCTCTTATTATTTTGACATGCTCCAAAGGTCTATACTTTGTTTTTGGTTATATAAAAAAAAAAATTTATATAACATCCACAAAGGTTAAGAAAGCCAGATGTTTTAAATTTTAATAGATGCAAATTTTAAGTTTTAAAACGGTTTTTAAAAGTGTTTTGAAACCCTTTAAAATCCTTTGTTTTATTAAGAAACCTTGAAATCGTATGAATATTATTATCAGAAAAAAAAATGAAAAAATCGAGCGAAAAATAATGTAAACAAGCTACTAGAAAAAAAAGATAAACTTACAATGGAAAAAATCATTTAAACATCTCGTGTTTGAATGAAAAAAAATCAACAGAACATTAACCAATTATTTTACTCATTGAAAATCAATTACCTTAAATACCATGGGCAAAAACGCTATGCTATTTTGTAGAATTATCCCTTTCATCTTCTATTATGTTACCCTAACCCAAATTTCAACACGCCAAAAGAAAATACTTTGACATGAAAATAACAACCACCAAATATCTCCAGTTAATATTAGCTTTCAACTTTCTTCTATTTTACTCACGACAAAGAAAAACCAAGGAAGGAGTCGAATATTTGCACTGCGTAAAACTCAGGTGTGATATATAAATAAGAGATGCAAGTGTTGAGAACGAAAAAAAAGAAAAATAGGCCTTATTGTTTCTTTTCTTTAGCAGATGCAAGCAAAGCAGTAAAATATAAACTTGTGAAAACTATATAAAGTTTTACCTACGCAAATATTGAGAGTTTAAAAGAACAATTAGGTTTCAGGTTAACAGATTTAATGAAACAAAGCACACCTGCAACATTTTGAAGGTCTTGTGATATCAAAATTAACTTTAACTGGTAATCTGATGATTAAGACCCCGCAGCTTCAGATGTTTTCTCTCCTTCCCATAAGAAAGAAGAATAAAACTTACATAATTCAGTCTTTCTAATTCAAGTTGACACACGGCAATTGCTGAGGGGAATGCCGGCGAGTTCACAAATGGTCCTGATTCACGTCGGCAACTCTTTGTCAACGCAATTTGTCTTTAGATTGTGTAAGTTGAACTTACAGAAGTTTTGCTCTTATTTTTTCTCCTAATTCAACTGTTGCTGGTGTATGGGAGTATGCAATCGCAACACAAAATATAAACATAAGCTCACCAACGTAAAACACAAGTTTACTAACGTGAAACAAATATTTACCAACGTATAACACAAGTTCACCAACGTGAAACACAATTTTACCAACGTGAAACACAAGTTTACCAACGTGAAACTCAAGTGTGCAGACGAGAAGCATTTCACGTATTTTGCTGACGGTAAATAAATTAAATCAGGAAAGGCTGGACTTGGTCGAAACCTAATTTCCAACTTAGGATAAAATATCGTAATTCAAGATTTAAAAGATGACTTTTCTAAAAAATATGTAAAGCCAGGGAAGCAGCTTATTAATTGAGAACAGTACCTTATGCCAGAAATAATCCAATAAAATATATAATACAATTTTATATAAATAGAATTTCTCACCTTCCATTTTGCAGCTGGAGGAAAGCCACAACCTAAATAAGAGAGAGAATTGTCAATAAAGCCAGATAAAACTTTGTAGACACATATAAACACTATGTTTGTCTAAAAACTATCAACATAAGGATGCTAGAAAGAACACAAAAGACTGACAGAGACCCAAAACGGTTAACATTTTTATTGTCAACTATTAAGCCACAAAAGGGAAACAGTGAAGGTTGCAAATTTTTGAAATAAGCCTTATCGTAAGTGCAGATGTCTTGCTTAACCTGCTCAATACGAGCAAATATCAGCCATCAATAAATGCATTTCTCCACTCTAAGAGGTCGTAAGAGATTACGTTGGCTATCTGTTCATCAAAAATAGAAAATATTTCCCCTCTATCCTCTTTTAATTGCCCACCCTTTTTTAAAACCCCCTTCCTTATTATAAAAATAACTTAATAAGCTCTCCCTTTTGCTAAAAACACACTTGTCCTTATTTATCGACCGTTCTAGTTAATCTTTGGCAATGGTTCCTTAGCAAAATTATACCGCTGTTTAAATTAAAGAGCTCTTCAGTGTTTTTCACAGAAATCTTTGTATGTGTTGAGCTCATTACTGTCAAAATAAATTGAATTAACTAAACATATTTAAACAGCCTAAAAAATCACAAAAGCTAAGCAAATTAAGGGCATTTTCACTCTTAGCAAGGCTTTACAATGTAGTTAAAAAAAAAGAAAATTGCATGAACTGAACCCTGACATTCTAATAGATCAAATAAGGGAACTAAAACACATACCATCGAAAGATGTAACAGATAATCGTTGCTGAAAACTTTCAAACGTCTTATAATCTAGCCATGATTCCAATTCATCACGAGAGACATGATTATGAACATAATCTTTCATAAGTAAGGGACTACCTTTTAAAAATTCGTAGATAATCTCTGGATCAAGCATACTCAAATCTAAAAGTAAAAGAAGTTGTAAAAAATACAACCTGAAAATTACATATAACATTTTGAATCTTGACATATACAGGAGAAAGAAAAGGAAATAGACATTTAACAATGCTTATTTCACACTAAAATTCATTGCTAAAAAGAAAATAAATTATTTATAGTATCTATAGTATTATTATTCATAAGTAATTGGCAAAAAATCATCAGATCCCTACTAGCACTAAAGCCTTAAACAATTAATCGTTAATCTCTACAAGCTGTGCATACATTTACAATAACAAACTGAATTTTAATTTTACGTTTTATGTCTAAAACAATTCACACAACTTTTACCTGTCCAATCACCAGTATTTGTAACAAATTAGAATACATTGTCAAAAGGCTGATTGCAATAAGCAAGATAAAACAAAATCCATGAAATCCATTAAGAATTACCTTGCAAAAAAATATGAGAATCAAACTTCTGTTTGTTCGGAGGAGAAACACTCAATTCTGCTTGCTCAAATAACATTGTTTTAAAAGGCCCTTGCATAAACATGCTAGCAAAATCTGGAGGGGTATGATGCGAAAAGTTGTCATAAGTATTGTTGTTGTCACGCTGCCTAACAGATTTGTTTTTATCACAACGAATAGTTGCACTTTGTGAAAGTGGCGGTAAGCGACGACTGCTGACTTGTCTCTGTGGGCTTGACATTTTCTAAAACATAAACACAGTTTTCATTAAAAGAGTAGTTTCAACTACATACAATAAACATCATCTTTTAGTTGTTCCTACAACATTATATGGAAATTTAAGGGTATTAAATTGTGGCATGGAAGTTGTGGGATAACTGAACAATGCAGACAACAAAAGTCCAAAGGGTAAAACTAAGTTAAGTCTCGATCACCATAAAATATTATATAACGTTGATTTGTATTTGTTCACGACTACACAAGACACAAAGCTGAAACACAAAACTAAGAATTGAACTGTACAGAAATTTGGTTGAAGCATGATAATATAACATCCTATACAACAGGTAATGTCTGGCAAATTTAACATAATTTAGTGTTTAGTCTAATGTTATGAATCCATTTTTCACATTCAGTCACTGCTTGGCTTTTTTTGTCTTAAAAAAATAATACAGAAAAAAAAACACATTAACATACCAAATAGTCCGAAAAATATTATATCTCTTTCAAACTTTTTTTATTCTTTGCTTTTAAATCTCATTTCAATTTCTACCAAAGCTCCCATGTGTTTATCAGGAAAATAATGAAACATCAATTATTTATAAAAAGCAGGTGGAAGAAGTAAAAAAAATATGTTTCTTTGATTACAATATTTTTTAATTGAAAAACGTTACCTTACTTTGCACCAAGGTTTTCATTTTTCTAGTAAAAGCAAAAGTATAAAGATAAACGTGTATGTTTTCAGAATTTTTTTTAAAAGAACTCAGTTAAACATTCTTTTTGTTGTTCTTAACAATTTTCTGATTTCAATTTGAAAACAATTTACAAAAGGCTTTGTGGTACCATTTCAAATACTAATATCAAAACTAGATATACTAGCACATCTGCAGAGTAATGCTAGTGAAACTTTCAAATAATATTTACTGCTTCAATATTTACTACATACAAAAAACAGTGTAGGCAAACCAACAATGCTAAAAAAATAATGTGTAAACACATTGAGGTAACTTACAGAAACTTACAACTTAACAGAATACAAGATGTAACGTTGCCATGCAAATCAATTATTAGACAACTACTATTTTAATACTTGTGGATTAAAACGGAAACTAAAGTAGGTGGCAAAAAAACAACAGAATAAAAATGGTTTATTTTTGGAAGTGTGCAATAAAGAATTTTTTTTGACTTTTTTTAAAACTACATATAAAATATATTTATTCTAATTCTACTTGTTTCGTCCTACATAGCTTCTCTTTTTAGTAGTGGACCAAGTTTATTTTAAAGAACATAACGTTAAAATGAAAACCTTCACGCCAGCTAGTTTATATAAATTTAAAAAAATTCATGCTTCAAATCGTATTCCAAATTTAGCAAACTTATTCCAGCCTGCAACAGGCAGGTTAGAATTTTTATTTTAATAGGGAAGTTCAGTCTTGAAGTATCTGTAGCTAAAATGTAAATAATGGAATAGGAGCTTTAGCCTGGTGCATCCCAAAATTCCCTAATAGAGATTATTTGGTATAAATACTAGGCTAGAACTACATGCATAAGTCAACTGTTAATCTGATGTCGTAAACAAAAATTATATTAGCACCTGCAAATTAAGGAAATTTAGCATTCCCTTAGTGTCATGCAATTGAAGAAAGGGTTAAGCCAATATGAAATAAAACAGACCTAAAAATGTAAAAAGTGTAGTCTGCCAAAACAATGAAAACAATCAGTTTCCCAGGTTCTCTTTCTTCCCTCTTTCTCTCACCTAACAGGGAAGTAGACAAGCAAATTCCTTGCAATTACAGAAACCCTGTTTATTTTTCTTGCTCATGTGTAAATGCTAAAATCAGAATAAAAATCACTTTGAAATTAGATTACATTGCTGACAACTCTGGAAATAGAAATACCTTCTGTGATGGTAGAATTCTAATTCTGTATTCAAGATGTTCAAATTCTGGAACAGGAAATTTCAATCCACTTTCTGTTGTTTGATGGATTAGACTAAAAGCTTCTACTTTTTTAAGGTTACAGGGTAGTCATTCAAAAACATTTTATATAATGATTCTATGGTGGAGGGGCAGGTTAATTTGTTTATAAATGTAGTAGTAGGGTTAGCTAGGCATCTTAGATTTTCACATGCAGGTTTTAGATAAACAGTATACTGGGAGCAGGCTTTATTAGTTTGGACTGACAAAGCTAATATCATAAAGCTTATTTGATAAAAAAAAATAGAAGACTGGTACAATTAGTTTCGCTTTTAGTTGCCTACCCCTTTTTACAGCGCCTAAAATCTACGTAAATTTAATTCGCTCTACATGAATACCATAAATTATTGAATAACTCCCACTCATGTATACCCCCCCTCTCCTGAATAGGCCCCCTCCCCCAAATCCCATTTTGATAAATACACCTAAACTCCAATTTGCCATAATTTCAATTAGGGACTGAGAAAATACTAATAAACAATTGATTAAATATGGTATTTATTTCGTGGGTTGAAGTATCAACCATATTAAATTAATACCTGTTTAAATCTGTCTGTAAACAAAATTAAAAAAACGTGTTTTTTCAATATTTGCACCTATTTAATAAGCTATGCCCAAGCAAATTGTTATGTAAACATGTGGCAAGGATGCACGAAATAGCGATAAAAAAAATAAGTACAACAGGCGATTCACTGTGAAATTTTTTAAAGGCTAACAACTATAGTGTCAATAATGTTTTTTATAGGACATGGGGTAGGATGTCAACTAATGTCCTATAAAAAATATCGCAATAAAATTATGTACATGACACATGTATATGAACTTGTTTTAATATGAGTAACATTATTTAGTACATAAATTAGTACTAATTCTCAACCCCTAATTCCCCATACTAATTCTCAACCCCCAATTCCCCAAACTGTGGTGAATATTACCAGTCCCAGACATACTAATCATAACACAAAATAAGTCCTAGCAAAACATTTAAGTATTTCGTGTCAACTACATAGTTTATGGTAAAAGTAGCAGCTGTAGCTTGTTAAATATCACAAATGTTCCCTGGTAAATACTCAAGACAAAAAGCAATAAAATATATGTTTTAGAACATAATAAACTTTTATTAAAGCAAAACATTTAAAGGGAAAGCATAATCCCTATGCTATATGTGATTCAAAAATAAGGTTATAAAGTATTACTGTTTCTAAAACGAGGTTTTGTTTAGCATAAAAAAGAAAAAATTAAAAACGGACTTACTGTATTTTCAACATCGCCACCTTTCAATATTGGTTTTTGAAAGCATACTTGTAGCTTTGTCTTAGAAATGACTTTATAATGCATCACACTAAAGCTGGTGCCAGCATAAGTTGCCTATGGTTTAATACCTTTAATTTAGCTGTGTGCAACAGCTGCTCAAACAAAGTTTAGCTGTGTGTAACCATTTCAAACACAACATAGTAGTATGTAGCAAAAAATATAAAAACAGCACATTTCTATTTCCCTGGTACATGAAATTCTAATCTAAAAGCTCTATCTGCCCTTGTGGTAAAAAAATTCAGTACAGGTTTAAGTCTAAGTGCTTAAAAATTTCTTGTGGTTTAAAAATACGTTGTTTTATATTTAACAATAACTACTTAATTATAAACTACTTAATTACAAAAATCAAATCAGAACAAAGTTTTTTCGACACTTAACATTGTTACACCTGAACATGTCGAAAACTTTGTTTAGTTTTGATTTAAATCTCAAGTAATCTATTGTTACATACATTTAGTTTGGATTTGTTGGGTTTTTTTAAAAAAATGTAAATTGTTCAAACTTAAAATTATGTCATTGAACTGTTAAACCGTTTACTGTTGATTTTATGCTCTAGGCATAAACTGCCCCTAATTCAACTTTGACTGTTTGTGATTGCTACGGAAAACAAGATATAGACTTACTTTCTCTTCCATAAACACATTTATATTAGAAAAAAAAGAAGTTTACATACCTCAGCTTGTGGAGCTCCTCCATAAATTTTTGAAAAACTCCTAACTTTAATTATTAAAATAAATTCAACTTAATTTTCTAGTTGGAAAATTTAATAATGGAAACGAGCTAAAGTTTTTCATGATTCAAAAATCCCTACTAGCTTAGCCTGGTGCTAATCTGATTTCTCTTTATCTTGTTTGTCACAAAAAATAAGAAAAAGCACTGCAATTTAATGGTTGTTTTTAAACTTGAATAAAGAATGTTTTTGCTTAAAGTCTTGAATGATAAGAAAAAATTGAGATTACACAGAAATAGACAAATGCTATCAGCAGTCCAGTTCTCATTTTGTTTTTCCGTTCTAATTAACGTAAACAGAAGAAATCACTTATTCCTTTTTTTACATACTTTTTATTTCAAACTTTTTTTCACCTTTTCTTAAACTGAGTTCCTTGATGTTTTAGCCCAAATTGTGGGTCACATGTTGTTAAAGCCTGTACATGAAGTTTTTCTGAACATTCATGTCAGATAATAGTTACTTACTTAGGTTACTTACAGAAAAATATAATAAGTTGTAAAGAGGACATCAAAATCTTTAGCAGATCCCAGTACAATACATTATTTCAGGACGAAAAACACTAAACCCAACATCATTAATTCTGGTCTATTGCTGCTTTTAACAATATTTTTTCTTCTAACATTTGCTTTCTCTTTCCAATGCACCTACATATTTATGGTTGAGAATAAAGAGTTTCATGTCCTTAAAGTATTATGGAAATCAGCACTATTTTTAACAAACTAATTTTTATAGGTATACAAGTTTTTGTAAATCAAATAATGGATCAATAAATAATTTTGTGTGCATATTAATTTAGTTGACAAAATGTCTTGTTGTTTTTCTTGAACATTAGCCAAAGAAAAATTTTATTTAGTTTTTGTATTTATGTGTGTTCTTAATTTAATGATTCTGCACCAAACTGGCAAAACTTTGTACCCATAAAAAAGCATGCTTGAGATGCATTTATCAAACAACTATTTATGAGTGAAAAATATTTCATTTAAAAATACCAAATAATTTTATATACACCATTATGTCAGAATATCATGTTTTTTTCTTCTTCATAAGTTTCATCATCGCTTTTCTATCAAACTTAACATCTTCTTTATACTCCTGCACATCTATTTTCTTTTCACTTCGAATTCGTCTTAATCTTGCTTTCTTTTCTTCTTCGGTTAATGTGTTAGGATCAAGGGGTAACCGAATAACTCCAACTGGCAAGTGATATCTTGTGATATACGATGAACCATCCTGATTTACAACACGTACTTTGTATTGGAGAGGGTACTTTTCCTTTTTGGGTCGATACAAGCTATAACGAAACGCAAAAAAGGCTTTGGCTAGCTTTTAAAAAGCTTGGACTTCAGATTATAAAGTAGGAGAATATAAATTAAATTGGTACAGGGTATAAATTAGCAGATCGGTTATTGCAAATCAAAATGCTGTCTTTTTTATGTTAAAAATTGCGAATGCTATTTTTTCCATTAATCGTTTGTATCACCTATTTCTATATTGTCGGTTGCAACAAAATGAACATTAATAAAGGATAGTGGCAAGTGATCTACAGTGCTTCCAGACCACAATTTATGCAAAATGATTTCACATTTCTTAAACCGTGGTGAATGTTCATACAAAAAATGCAAAACACATAATGCTTATGTAAAGACTTTTAACTACCAGATACACTGTGTGATCGACACTATAGAATATCATTTGAAAAAAATAAGTGCTACTTTAGTAGTAACCTTTATTCCATTATATTTTTTATTTTTACATAACTTTTGTGGACTAACAATGAAATCTTTCTAGGAAGTGTAGTATTTCAAACTTGATTTATGCGTGCTTAAGACCTATATCTAAATTTGTGTCTACAAAGTGAATTAGCTAGAATGGTTAGGTTGGTTATAAACAGACTGACTTGTGGATCAAGTACTCCTCAGGGTTATAATTTTGTCACCTTAACAAATGGAAGTTTACAACAATGAGGTAAATCCACTGGACTTTTTGTCTGACAAAAATTTGAAAAAAGTGACAAATATGTGCGACCAAATTGGAAATGTGTTGGTCATTTTGTCTGTTTAGCCAAAAAAAATTATTTCAAGGTCTGTCCGCTATATATACATTGAAAAAGTAAGAATGATCAAATTAGAATAAAGAGCAACTATTTTGAACATTTTCACACAACCTACGAAAAGTCAATTGAAAAATAACCTGGGAACATAAAAGTGTTATAAAAGTGGGATCTAATTCTGAAAAGTGCAATACAGGTTTTATGAACGTAGAAAGTGTATGGGTGCAATTTTTTTATTCCAATTTATTCTAGTCCTACTGCAGTTGTAAATTCCATTTCAAAGCATTCGAATCAGGAAAAGATGCTATTTATTTCAAAGGATAACTTTTATTACGTTCACTAACGTGAGAAAGGTTTATTCAGGGCAGGTCACTATGAAAATGGAAATCAATCTAGCACCATAAATGGAATATGACAGATAAAATGCATCATGTAGGATAAAAGATATGCTTAATTTTTTTTAAAAAAAGAAAAATTCTGAATTTATTTAATTTAGGCCAGCAAAAACAAAACAATCATCAATTTAAGCCTAAAATGTTTATTAAATGTTTCTTATAAGTTTTTATGCATTTTTAGCCTTGTGTTTCTTAAAATTGTGTTTCTTATGCAACATTTATTTCCCCCTTTTTTCCTTTCAACAAGCTTTCTTTCTTTTACTTTATTCTGCTTTTATGATAATCTCATTAATTATCATATTTGATAATCTCCTATATCAAACCTCACGAGTAACAGTTTGATTAGGAGACGTGCCTATGTAAAAAACTACAGTATTTTTGTTTTTCACATGTTTACACGAAAAAATGAATGGTCACAAGAAGAACAGCTAACCAACCCTTATAAGAATAGTTGAAACAATGCATAACTAGTGATTTTTTGTTACAAAATGCAAAGCGCAGTAAGTTATAGTTTATCAGTCATCTGGGAAACTCAAATTGAATATTTCCTTAAGTTGCGAAGTTCTTCAAGCAAAGTTTTTGTGTGTAAATTTAATAACGTTTAAGTGACAAGCTGTCCATTGAAGAGTATAAAGTAAAATTTCACTGCATTCAAACTTTAAAAACCAAGGACTTTCAGTTCACTTAAAAGTGCAAACCTGCAGTTAAAATCTCATACAAGTCCCAAAGAAATTAAAAAACACCTAGACCATCTAGTTTCACATTTTGGAAACAACACCATCTGTAGAAAGATGTGAGAAAGTCTTTTGCAAACAAATTTAAGATTAATGCAATATCTCTTGTGGAGAATGGAGAGAAACCAATCGATGTTTCTGAACATATATAAAAGTTAGTAGAGGCCAAACCTACAAGTGGTTGAAAGAGACAGACAAAATTTTAAAGTCAACTGTCTGTCAAGACTTTTCAAATCAAACAATAATAAATAACTTTGATATTATTTAATATTAAATTTTTAGATACATGAAGCAAGGGTAAGTGCCTTGATTTTAATTAGTTGTGGAGTAAAGCTTGAACCATATATCATCAATTTTATTAAATAAAACCATTTGAAATTGCATTGTATCCTAAGAAAGAAACCCAAGGAAGACAGTCTTTAATTACTTTGAGAGAATGTTTGCTTTAGAAAAATTATAAATCAAAATGCAATGCAAGTTATGGTGGATATATGCCATCTCAAAGATGTAATTCAGATCAGCCTCCTAATTTGCAGTCAACACCAAGAAAACATGCAAACAGAGACAAAAGACAAAAAAACAGGTAAAAAATGTGTCTGTTAGTATGGACTTTCTGAAGCCACATATGTCATTAAAATCATTAAAACAATCATTAAAATAAACTCTACGACAAGCTGGGTTTTTTTCATGAAAAAAACATTCAAACAAAAAACAAAAAAGTTTTAAAAATTGGATAATGAACTGATTTTTAAAACCTTTCATTATAATTACTGTTTGTTTTACACTCTGTTATTTCTTTATTGTCCATTTTTACATTGTCTTTCATTTTTAGTACAGTACAATGTGCTTTTAAACATTCACATTTATCTTCATTTTAATTTGCAATAACGCTGGTTTTAATTTATGTTTGATTCCTTTAGATCTATATACTTCTAACTCTATACATTATATTATTTAAAAAGTTTTCAGACAAATAATAACATTTACCTCAGTTTACTGACATTTCTTCTGATGGAACAAGAGCATGTCTAAAGGATACAAAAGTTTGATCACAAGAATAGTAAATATATATCTATAAAATTAAGAAACTATAAACTAGAGTTTTTATCAGACATTGCTTAACACAGAGTTTGATTGAGATGAGGATAACTTGCGTGGTGATAATGTTGCAGAAGAGCCAGCTATGCAGATCAAGACAGAATGGATAGGGCAGGCTTTTTGGAAAATTAAGACTGGCAAAATTGCAGAAGTATCAGGTCTTGTTGCAGCAAGCCTTGCTAATCATATTATAAAGGATGGTGTTATCCAGAGTGACCGGCAGTAAAGTGTTTAGTAAATTGCTTCAAGGGTAAGGGTGATCTATTAGAAAGAGGTGACTATAGAGTTTGAAGTTGGTTGATCAAGTAATGGAAGTTATTGAAAGAGTGATTGATATGTTATTCAAAAAAGAATTGATATAGATAAGATGCAATTTGGCTTTGTTCCAGGGCGTGGTACTACAGATACGATATTTTTACTTGGACATCTTCAGGAAAATTATTTAGGAAAAGAAAAAAGAAAGAATCTTTATTTTGTCTTTGATGATTAGAGAAAGATTTATATGTCAGAATTAACTTAGTGATGAATTTAGTGTAATGTTGGTCCTTAGTCCTTTATTGTTTGTTTTAGTCTTAGAAGTGCTGTTGATGGAATTCAGAATATGTTGTCCATGGGAGTTAGCAGATAATTTGGTTCTCACCGTGGAGTCGATGGTAGAATTAGTTAAAAAGTTTGAGAAATGGAAAAAAGGACTAAAAGAGAAAAGGTTTTCGTTTGTATGCAAGTGTTGCAAAGGTGAGATTATAGACAATGAAGTATTCTCAGCTTTAATGATGTATGACAGAGGATTGTAAGAGATATAGTTGAGAACTTCTGCTAATTAGGTGTTATGTTGGGTAGTGAAGAAGTATTTACTTGCAGAATAGGTTCTGCTTAAAAAAGTTTACTAATTACTTTCTTTGTTGACTAGCAGAGTCTCGTCAATTGAGGTAAAAGGTAAGTTGCATAAGGCTTGTGTAGGACATGTTATATTGTACAGTAGTAAAACATAGGCAGTGAGAAGGAAGATATTGAACGTTTAGAAAGGAATGATGTGAGAATGGTTAGGTGGGTGTTTAACACCAGTCTGAGAGACGGAAATAGCTTAAATAGGGTAAGATGCACGCTATGGAACCAATAACATTAAAGATGTTATCCAGGTAAGAAGATTGGGTTGGCTGGGACACTTTAAATGATTGGAGGGTGATAATTGGTTGAAAAGTGTAGAGACTTGATTGTTCCTAGGGCAAAGTCCAAAGGTAGACCGAGAAAGACTTGGCAAAAGGTAGGTGCAGACTTGATGCAAAATAATTTGAGTTTAGATCTAAGACAGTCCAATTTAGTCACCTTCTCAGCTTAACATCCATTTCCATGCTTGGACGTTAAGTGGAGAATGATAATATATAACAAACCGTTACTAACCTGTGTAATTAGCTTCATGGTTTTTGTCAATTGGGAGTTCATTCTAATATATATTAAGGCTAAAAACAACATAAAAGGGTGACAAGTTTGTGGCACACCCTTTTAGCAACATGGTGACAAAGATGAAAAAATCTAAAATGGTCAAACAAGATACATAAAACGTGTAAGAAATAAAACTAAGATTGATCGAACTTTTTCTTTTTTTCAGTGGTCATTTCTACGATATTTAGGTTTCTTAAGATAAAATAATGTACATGTGGTAACAAGTGGCAGCATTTATATTCAAATTGACATAAAAAACTTTGAATTGACATGTTTCTATTGAAACCTCCCACTCACGATGAGAAACATCTATTATGACAGTTTCAAATCGTGAATTGGCTCTGCAAAAAATGCAGCAGTAACCAACTAGAGAGAAGCTTTTAAAAACAGATTCCTGCTTTTTCTGGCAAACACATTAGTTTGAAAAAAAGCCTTTTATCAGCTGTAAAAGCGTGGTAATGAAATCTATAATAATTTTAGCAAATTCTAATATAGAATTTGCTAAAAATTTTACAGCTAAAAATGCTTATTAAATATATAAAGCCAAAAATAAAGCTTTTTGGTATTAAATCATCAAGTGATAATCTTCAAGAATGTTTTGAAAACATGTATTTAAAAAAAAATATTTGAAACAATCCCTCTACGAATTTGAAACAAACTTTTCCAAAATAGTTACAAATCATTTTATTGCATTAAAAGTTGTTCAAAGTTTGTTTCCCATTCGTTTCAAAAATGGGTGCTTAAGGACTCATTGATCACATAAAATATAAATTAACTTATAATATTTCTTTAAAATCATAGTCAATCTTTGTTTCTTGAATATATAACAAAATATTTCAATCATGGATGCTCAAGCCAAAACGAGTCTCACTCTCAAGTTATGTAATAGGTCAAGTTACAATAATTCCATCAAAGATTGTATTGAAAATTAAACATCAAAATAGCTTAAACAACAGCTTAGCTATACTAAAGCTACCTGTGAATATATATAATATGACTGAGCTAAATGTTATATTTTGATATCTGAGTCATAATTATTTAGCTAGTCATTATGCACACAAACATCTCTGATAATTTAACAAGGAAGTCTCTAACTGATTTTTAAAATGCATTAGCAGATATGGTCTTGCACAATTTGCCAAATAGTGTTGTTTTTGCTACCCACAACAATCTTGAAATGAAATATCAGCTAGCCATATGCAACAATACCTTGGCGAAAGTTGCAGCAGTTCAGTTTTTTCACTTTATTGTAGTTAGTTTACGTTAAATACAGTCTTGAAGTATGCAAACATCTTTTAACGCCATGTCGCAAGTTGGTCCTGGACCGTCATTTGACAGGGCATGTCAAAGATGGGCCACTATGTCAAAAGATAGTCCGTCTCATCTTAAGACGTTCTAAGTGTTCTAAGTTGTTCTGAGTGTTCGTGTTCTAAGTTGGGTCAGAATAGTACCGGTGCACTAGCCACGTTCATATATTTTCTTTCACAACAGACTCACAATTTACAAAAGAACCCTGGTAAAATAACCTAAAGACCTTTTTTAATGTTTACATTTTTCGTAATTGCCCAGTCTTAAGACTGGGCAACTTTATATCAAAGATTGGATAGTGTCTTAAGATTGGACAGAACAGAATGACTCTTGAATGAATGACTCTGTGGCACTGTAGATTAGTGGTTGTAGCTCTTGTACTCTGTGCAGGAGACCAGGGTTCGATTCCTTTTGACGGCAATTCAACATGGGTGAGTGAATGTGAGGAAAATTGGGCAGATGGTTCACTGTGTGGGCGCCGTTGGATGTTGCCGGGACTTGTCTAGTACAGTCAGGGTAAACACTTAATTAGGCGACAGTAGGCTAGTTAGGGCATACCACCTATTTAGGCGACCTATTTAGGCAACTCATTGTAGCCTACAGTACAGTCTGAATGTAATCTACTGCGTACACGCTAATATCACACCTTTGCGTGGAGGACAGCAGTCATTTGTCTTTTGTTATAATTAAATCCCTTGAGCGTTTTGCGAGTTTATATTTGCATGTTAAAAAACAATGCGCTCGCGAAGAAATATTGGAGCAATTATATTTTTTCTAATAGCGAGATGCATTGTGTAAATGTATTGATAAGCTATACCCTTCAGTATTAGCGTGAAGTAATTAAATAATAAAAATCTTTCACGAAGTTTTATAATACATTGCGCGAGAATGTATTGTTGATTTAAAAATTCCAGCGCGTTTTAATCTAAGAAACATATGAGAAGCATTGTTCGCAACTATTAAATGCCGCTTTTTGTTTTTAAACTTTTAAAAAGCGATCTAAAAAACATTTCTATCGCCGCTTTTCGATTTTAAACTTTTAAAATGCAATCTAAAAAAACATTTCTATCGCCGTTATTTGTTTTTAAACTTTTAAAATGCGATCTAAAAAAATATTTCTATCGCCGCTTTTCCTTTTTAAACTTTTAAAATGTGATCTAAAAAAATATTTCTATCGCCGCTTTTCCTTTTTAAACTTTTAAAATGCGATCTAAAAAAACATATCTATCGCTGCTTTTCGATTTTAAAGTTTTAAAATGCGATCTAAAAAAACATTTCTATCGCTGCTATTCGTTTTTAAACTTTTAAAATGCGATCTAAAAAAACATTTCTATCGTCGCTTTTCGTTTTTAAACTTTTAAAATGCGATCTAAAACACATTTCTATCGCCGCTATTCGTTTTAAAACTTTTAAAATGCGATCTAAAAAAACATTTCTATCGCCGCTTTCGTTTGTAAACTTTTAAAATGCGATCTAAAAAAACCGCTTAATTACTGCAATTAAAATTTTCAAGAGTTCGCGCAAAATAGATTGCTAAAATTGATCTTGCAATCTATAGTGATTAAACAATTGATCGCCTGGTGTCATTGTTTATCAGCGAGGCAATTATTTTCTTAAAAAAACAAAAGCTATTGTTCTGTGTAACTATTCATACGAGTTTCGCGTCCGCGGTACATTACATTCAGACTGTACTGTAGTTACGCCATATGTAACCTAGTTAAGACATGGCAATATTTAATGGCTTTTCACACATTCCTAAGAAAAAATCGCAAAAAATCTTTGTTCAGAATGGATAGTCTATCATGATTCCAAAATTGTTACTCGTGCCTCGTTCGCGCAACTAAGAATTATGTTAAAATGAAATATATAACCTAATTAGGTTAAGTGTTACCTATTTATGTGATGTTTTCGGCCGCCATATTTATTTTTTCCCTGTGGCGTGAATGGCTGAAATCCATTATTTAAAACAACAAATAGTGTCACACAAGGTTTGGGCCATAAGTTACCAATGCGCAATGCAAATAAGACGATAATTGGTCAAAATTATCTGCAAAGTGGACAGATTTGATTCACATAAAAATTGTAGTGCGAAACGCAATGATTTCGACGTATTTATAACAGAAAGTTTTCGTTCACCAGTTAGACTACGAGTAGCCTAATTAAACTACATCACGTCGCCTAACTAAACGACTCGCCTAATTAGGTCATGCCTAATTGGGTTTGCGTAGTTCAAAATGAGCAATAAATACTCTAGGACTCTCCATCTAAGCAATGGCTCCTCCTAAAGAGAATACACAGGGTATACTCCTCGATATTTGTGAGGCTAGCCATGTAAAATATGCACATCCCTCTCACTCTCTCACTCTTCCTTCTGAGTTCGCCGGCACCTTGCTTGTTATTAACATTAAGGTTATGGACATTAGTTGTGTTTTCAGCAAGTCAGATATAATGTACTACCGCAGGGTTTTAAAAAGGTACGTTGATGTCTTTTCCGTTTTTCATAATGCTCTATTTTAAAAGCCATACTTTCAGATAATGTTTGTTTTGCTCACATGCGTTTTTTCGAAAATGAAAGTAAGTTCTGTTTTTTGTTCTCATTTCTGATTTCTTAGAAATGCATTTTTATATTTTCAGCCTAGGTTATTTTATATTGCTACCTAACAGTCTTTTAAGTGTGGTGGTCAAAGCCTGTAAAAAAACATCAAATGTGTGTTTTATTTATTTTTAAATATCTAGCTAGCTATAGCTAGGTGGCTAGCTAGCTAATATTTTAATATTTCGGGATCATAAGTCGCTGTTTTCCGTAGCTTAAACAGTCAGGGTAAACACCTAATTGGGCTACAGTAACACTATGCAACCCTTATTTGTAAACAAATGTAACAGAACAGATGCAGCCAGCTAAACTTGTATGCAATCATGCAAACCAAAAGTCTTGAAGGAGCAACACAAGGGCATTTGTCTGTATGATATACCCTGGTTCCCTGTGATGATGGATCTAGACACAAGAGATGATTGAAAAAATGGGGAAAGCTGTCTACTTATTGACTTCTTAAAACTATACTACAATGTAAGAAACACCCAGAATTAAGGGATTAATGAGAGAGAGAGAGAGAGATTTATTTTTTATTAGGAGTTTACAATGAAAATATATAATATGAAAAATATATTGAACATTTACCTAATAAAAGGATAACTAGCACAAAGCACTTTATGTGCTTAAATAACGTGCTAGCTACCTGGGAGAACAACAGGTAGGACGAAGCCACAGGACAACACAGGGACAAGACGAACATTCAGACGAGGATATCACAGAGTCAAAGTCAAAAATAGCATGAAATGTCTGGAAGCTGCTTAAAACAAACCTTCAAGCAGGAAAAAGGAATTTGGACTGGGTGAAATAAAATAAAATTGTAATTAGATTTTATATGTGTTAATAAAGTGACTATGTAAAAAAATTTTTAGCTCAGAGGTATTTTTACTCAAGATTTTAAAGGGTAAGGAATTTTGAAGACGGTTCCATGAGTTTATTGCAAAGAACTTAACAGACTTTTTACCAAACGCAGTTGAATGAACAAGAGGTAGATTCAAAAAGCCTTTGTCAGCAGCACGGGTGTGGTGGGAATGGGCGAAGTCGATTGCGAAAGTATTGATGAGGCTAATAGGAAGAGTTTTATAATAAAAGTTCAGTAGGAAAATTATATTATGTATACAGATCATGTCAGAGAATTTAATTAAGTTAAGGTTCCCGTATAGTGGGGTAGGAGAAGCATTGAAAGTACTAAAAGAGATGATACGGATAGCATGGTTTTGTAAAATTTCTATTCGACGGGTAAGAGAAGATTTTTGGCCCCATACCAAGGAGCAATATTGTATTTGGGAGTAGAAAATAGCAAAATAAATTTGACGAAGAACACATTTTGGAACAAAATGACGAGCTTTGGCAAGTGCTCCATTAGATTTTTTGAGGTTGGAGATGGTGATGTTAATTTGAGATTTCCAGGAGAGGTTTGAGTCAAGAGTTATACCAAGGTATTTGACAGTATCACTAGGAACGATTTTAGTTCCATTGATTAGAAATTTAAAATTAAATAAAATTGGTTTTAACGGAGTTTTAAAAATAACAAGTTCAGTTTTAGATTTATTTAATGAGATTTTATTTGCATTGAGCCATTGACAAAGGAATTTGAGATCCAAGTTAAGATGTTTATTTAGCTGTTTAGCGGACTTACTAATATTTAGCAGGTTGGTATCATCTGCAAAGAGGTGGACCATGGAATGTTTAATTGCAGTATGAAGATCATTAATATAGAGTAGAAATAAAAGTGGACCAAGAACGGAGCCCTGAGGAACACCATGACGAATAGGTTTATGTGAAGATGACGAATTATTGATAAACACAAATTGTTCTCTGTTGGTTAGGAAAGAGCGCAGCAAAGATAAAGGAACCCCACGAATACCATAGTGATAAAGTTTTTTAATTAAAATTTCATGGTCAACAGTGTCGAAAGCTTTTTGTAGGTCAATGAAGACACCACAAACAAGAAGACCATTGTCAATAGCTTCCATAATCTTTTGAGTAATGTTTAGTAAGGCGTGTGAGGTAGAAAATTTTTTCCTGAAGCCAAACTGATCTGGAAAGATAGTATTGTTCATAGAAAAAAAATTATATAAACGATTGAAAATAAGCTTTTCGAAAATTTTGTCAATGTTTGAAAGTAAAGATATGGGCCGATAGTTGCAAAGTTCGACATTTGAGCCTTTTTTGTAAACAGGGATAACTTTTGCAATTTTAAGAGAAGATGGATAAATACCAGTTGAAAAGGAAAGATTGATTAATTTAGCAATTGGAACTGCGAGGAGTTTTTTAGTAGGAAGAAGGACTTGGTACGGAATGCTGAAAGACCTGTTGATTTTTTTTTATCAAAGAGAGAAATACAATCAAGGACTTCTAAATCATTAGTTGGGCGAAAAAATATTGAATTAGCTGTTGGGTTTTTTAGATACGAAGAAAAGTGTTTAAAGCTTGGTGGAATCGATTTCCTTAAATTATCTGCAATTGAGCTGAAGTAACTGTTGAATGAATTAGATATGGTTAATGGGTCTGTAGTGAGATTATTGTTAATGTTTAAACAAGAAGGATTTGGCAGACCGGAGTGAAATGATGGAACGAACACCATCCCAGATAGCTTTTGAATTATTTTTATTTTTGATGAAAAATTGTTTGTAGAAGTTACTTTTACTTATTCTACATAGAGTGACAAGTTTGTTTCTGTATTTTTTAAAGGATGTGTGCAGTAGAGATTTTTGTTGAAAATAGGCACTCTTGCCGCAAGAACATTCTAGAACCTTGTGTACTATCTAGAAATATAAGGGACATTGGAGAATATTCCAGAAATAAGATAACTATACTAGAAACTACTAATAGTAAATATAGAACATCTGGAATATACTAGAACATTCTAAAGTATCTTATCTTTAATATATAAATAGGAGAACGTCTTGTAAATTTTAGAGTCATAGAGTCATAAAGTTATTGGAGCAGTCGAAGCAACTCTGCAAATATATAAAGTTTACATTTCAACAGGTTATGGGCCCAGTCTATGCCCAAGAAGATTGAATATTTACAGAAATAATATTCAAGAAGAAGAAGCCATCTTGTGTGTCCCACGAGTTTGTTTTGATTTTGGTTTGGATTGGTGTAAAGTTCGCACGAAAAATCGTATTGTGGAAACCTGAAACGGATTATCCGGATTAGTTGAATACGGAACAAATGGCGATGGAAAGCACCAAAGTATTGATAAAACCATTGAATGGAACAAACTATGCTACCTGGAAGGTACAGTGTAGAATGGCGTTAATCAAAGATGGACTTTGGGGAATTGTTGATGGAAGAGAAAATGCTCCAACTGAAGAGAGAGAAATTCCGAAATTTAATTTGCGTAGAGATCGTGCGTTAGCAACGATTGTTTTGTCGGTGGAACCAACGCTGTTATACCTGCTTGGACCAGATCCAGAAGATCCTACTGAGGTTTGGAAGAAGTTGGCAGACCAGTTCCAAAAGAAGACATGGAGTAATAAATTGACACTACGCAGGAAGTTGTATGACTTGAAGTTGAAAGATGAGCAATCTGTTCAAAAGCACGTTAAAGCTTTGACAGAAATTTTCGATGAACTTGCAATTATTGGAGACCCGTTGGATGATGAAAGTAAAGTTGTTCATTTGTTAGCAAGCTTACCAGACTCGTATGATATGCTAGTTACAGCTCTGGAGGCTAGTGCTGAAGTACCGAAGCTTGAAGTCGTAACTGAACGATTGTTACACGAGGAAAGCAAGCGGAAAGATAAGGACACTTTGGAAACGAATGTCAAAGCAATGACATCGAATCATGGAAAGCCAAGAAAGGGACCCAGATGTTATCACTGTGGAAAGATTGGTCATGTGAAACGATATTGCAAAGAATTAACGGAGAAGTTCAAGAGACAGACTCCTTCGACGTACGGTAAAAATCGAATGAAGCCGCAAAATGTGTGTACGGCTGAAGAAGAAGAAGATGATGACGAAGAAATCATCAGTTTAGTTGCTGAAAATACTTTGGCAGTCAAAGGAAAAAGTAACTGGATAGTTGATTCAGGCGCAACATGTCACATGTGTAACGAAGAGGAATTGTTCGAAGAAATTTCGTCACTTGAAATACCACAAGATATCACTGTCGGTGATGGATATTCAGTACAAGCAATTGGAAAAGGAACAGTAACCTTGGAAATGAACATTTCAGAAAACAGAAACGTTGTATGCAAGTTATCTGATGTCTTATTTGTACCACAACTTTCGTACAATTTACTTAGTGTATCAAAAGCTGCAACAAATGGAAAGAAGTTTCAGTTTGAAGATTTCAAATGTGACATCGTGGATGCGAAACACGGAATCATTGGTACAGCAACAAAGCATGGCAACCTTTACCATCTCAACTGTAATGGATTGAGAAATAAGAAGAATCACACAGTTATGAAATGTGATAATAACGCTACAACAAAGGAAGAAATTTGGCATAGAAGATACGGTCATCTCGGTGTGCAGAATCTTAAACGATTGGCAAGGGACAAACTTGTTAAAGGGTTTGATTATGATGCAACAAAGAAACCGACATTTTGTGAACCGTGCATTGATGGGAAGCAAAGCAAAATACCGTTTCCGAAGACAGGAGGAGATCGATCGAAAAATCTCCTTGGTATAATCCATAGCGACGTTTGTGGAAAGATAGAAACAAAATCACTTAGTGGTGCAGAATATTTTGTTACATTCATTGACGATAAATCAAGATACGTATGGGTATATGTCATGAAACACAAAAGTGAAGTGTTTGAGAATTTTAAAGAATGGAAAGCAACTATGGAAAAATCGACTGGAATTCAGATAAAAACGTTTAGAACTGACAATGGTGGAGAATATACATCCAAAGAGTTCGAAGACTATTTGAAGAAAGAAGGTATTCATCATGAGTTGACAATTCCGAAAACACCGCAACAAAATGGAGTTGCAGAGAGGATGAACAGAACACTCATGGAATCTGTAAGATCGATGTTAGCAGATTCAAAGTTACCAAAACGATTTTGGGCCGAAGCCTTGGCTACAGCAACGTACCTTCGTAACCGATGTCCAACGACAGCAGTTAAAGGGAAGACACCCTTTGAAGTATTAACTGGAAAGAAACCAAATGTCGAAAATCTACGAATTTTCGGATGTGATGCGTATGCTCACGTACCAAAAGATGAAAGAAAGAAACTTGATTCAAAAACCAAGAAGAGTGTATTTCTTGGATACGATGATCGGATTGAAGAACCTTACGGACTGCGAGTGAGGAGGAGTGTTGAAAATAGGCACTCTTGCCGCAAGAACATTCTAGAACCTTGTGTACTATCTAGAAATATAAGGGACATTGGAGAATATTCCAGAAATAAGATAACTATACTAGAAACTACTAATAGTAAATATAGAACATCTGGAATATACTAGAACATTCTAAAGTATCTTATCTTTAATATATAAATAGGAGAACGTCTTGTAAATTTTAGAGTCATAGAGTCATAAAGTTATTGGAGCAGTCGAAGCAACTCTACAAATATATAAAGTTTACATTTCAACAATTTTATGAATGGATCTTTTTCTTTAATGAATTGTTTATGTAAAGCGTCACGTTTGCGTATAGAGGTGAGTATGCCAGTAGTGATCCATTCTTTATGAGAGTTTGTGTTATTTCTAGTAAAAGATTTTTTGAGAGGAACACATTCATTTATACAGTTATTGACAAAGGTATGAAAAATATCAAAAGATTTAGATGGGTCAAGTTCATTTAAGCAAAGAAGTTCATTCCAGTCAATGGCAGATATTTTTTGAGAAAATAATTCTTGGTTAAATTTATTCCAGTCTGGAATAGGAGATCTTTTTGTGGGAGGAGGCGGCAAGACGTGTTGTTTGTTTATTATAAGAAACTGTGGGAAATGGTCAGATATTGACGATATGATGTTACCAGACTTGCAGTTTAGTTCAAAAGGGTCATGAAAAATATTGTCAATTAAAGTACTAGTATTTTCTGTAATTCTTGTTGGAAGAAGTATAGAAGGAGCTAAAGAAAACGAAAATATAGAGTCTAAAAAATCAGAAATATCAGGGTTGGAATCAGAGAGTAATAGATTTGCATTAAAGTCTCCCATTAAACTGATTGAGTCGTTGATAAACCGCTTAACTTCTCGGTTTTACTTCATGTCGCCTAAATTTTATTTTTTTGTACAACTTTGAACAAGCGTTACAAACATTAATTTTTTAATTGAAAAATAAAGTCACTAAAAACCTTTAAACCTAACAAAATCAAATAAATTGCTCAACTCGTTTGGTATGGAAGAAGTAAAAAAAACTCAACTAAGTTTAAGCTTGTTCCCTATTTAAAATGTCAAATTTTTGCATTAAAAAAAATAAAATTGATTAATGGTAACTTGTAGCAAAAAAACCAACAAACTAAATTAAAGATGGTAAAAACAATTTTAGCAGACACTCTGTACTGGTAACATAAAGGGATCATTAAGCTAAATTAATTACACTGTTAATTTTTATTGTAAAATTGTGAATATTTCTTTTTTAGTTATTGCAAAATCTATGTAGGTTAAATCATTACACATGGAATGCTCAGTAGCAAAAGTTTTTATTGTCATATAGTTTTTCATTTGGGTGTCGATTCTCATCTACTGCATCTTCCAGTACAGAGGAAAAGCAGTATGGAGATTTTATAGCAAAATTACCTAGTTATGTTGGTGGAAATGTTGAGCTGGAGTTGAACAATAAAAATGGTGTTGCAGTTATCAAGATTGACAATCCTAAAAGCCTCAATGCATTAACTGGGTATATGATTACCAAGTTAAATGATATTGTTGATCGGTTGCATTTTTGGAAAGAGGGAAAGGCAGTTATTATACTTGGTACAAAGGACCAATTTTGTAGTGGTGGGGATTTGCGGTATTTTATGAACCACATCACAGCATGGCTCGTTTATGTGCAGATACATGCAAGATCTGATGATGCGTTTCACCAATTTACCATTGTTGACCGTGGCAGCAATACAAGGAAATACTTTAGGAGGTGGTGCAGAGGTATGTGTCTCACTGTTTTTTAAAACATACAGCCCTTGATATATAATTACCTATCATGTCTCTCTGTTTTGCCAGCCTTTCTAATTCAAATTTGTTCATGTCAGCAAAGAATTGCTAACAGGACATGATAATGCTATTTGCCTGCATGCTTTGTTAATACGTCAAGGTGCCACATGAATTGAAAGGGTTGGTTTCTTTATTTCTAATTAAAAAAATTGTTTATTTTTTAGCTGTCAACTGCATGTGACTTTCGTGTTATGCCAGAAAATGCAGGTGGGTTAAGCTTAGATTTTTCTAAGGAATATTGAAGATATATATACTTAACCTGAGAAACTCTAAATTTTTAAACATCTTCAAACAGTGTGCATAACAAATGTATGTTATACAACAGTAGCATATAGAGATTAACAAAGATTGTTTGTTGTCAAAGACATTGAAAACTGACTTACCCTTTTTCTCGCCTTAAGTCAAATTCTGGAAAGACATTCGAGAATTAAAAATTAGAAAATTTTTTTTCACAAGATAAACTTTCGTGAACAATGCTAAAATTTACGAAATTCACATAAAAGTTTCTTTTGTAAAAGTTTCTCCAATTAAAGTATTCATTCACAGCGTTTTTTTTTTAGTAAAGTTTTGGCATTTGTTCAGTTGGAAAGAGGAATTACAACTGGTTTTGGTGGAAAAACTCGCCTAGTCAAACTTATTGGTGGAAAGAATGCAATGAAATTGTTGCTTTCATCAAAAAGACTGTGTGCAACAGAAGCTGAGCATTTAAACCTTATTGATGGCATATTTCCAACTGGTGTTGTAAGTACCCTGACAAATTTTTTCTTAAATGCACACAGGAGGCTTAGATTTTAGGTAGTTACTGCTAACCAAAACATTACTGTACCATACTTACGTTTTGATAAGGGCGTAAGCAAGGGTATAAGCATAGAAATATCTCCTTTATAGTTAAGAAGCATCCAGTATGAACTGAAAAAGTATGTTTCATAGAAAACATATTTTTTCTATAATATACAGATAAATTTTCTGCAGGGCTATATTGCCCCCTTTTTCTAGTGTGTCTAATGACTACATTAAAAAGTTCACCTGTAATTTAGACCTGGTTTTAATTATATAGTATTTTCAACCTTTAACTTTATAGTGACTAATAGAAACATTTGGGATACTACAGACAAGCAAAACCCTAGGGAGAAATCCGAAGGAATAAAAGGCAATGGAACATATATTTCAAATTTTGCGTTTAAATTTTTATATTTAATTATTGCTTACAAATAAGGATGTCATATTGGCCCAATAGAAATTGTTTAAACTTTCTATTGTCATGCTTTTTTGACCTGCAAAATGATATATAAATTTAAACTTTACCCACATAATAAGGGTTAATAAAATAAAATAAAAAGCGTAAAAGGTTTTCAAAATGGCACTAGTTTACATGTACCAGTTTCGTTATTGGCTACAGCAGTGTATAATTAATCCATCTTTAACTAAAGCCACTATCCAGGCTCTTAGACCCAGTGACCTCTTGATATTACAGGCTTTCTCAGCTTGCAAAAGGCTATACCGCGGCGTTCTTTACAAAATGCAATTTTTAGGTGCGGCGTTCTTTAGAGGGCGGCGTTTATTACAAAACCATGAGTGAGACAAAAAGCAGAAGTCGACGTTAAGTATTTTCTTTAAGATTAAATATAGATAACAAAAGAATTAAACTATGAAAAGTCTATTAAACAATGTCAATGTCGCTATCTCCGTCCGAGTCTTCGTCGATAACATGAAAGGACTCATAGCTTTCATTTACATCACAATCGTAAATTTCAAATGGGTTGTCAGAAGATTGGTCTTCTTCCAATGCCTCAGTTGCTTTTTTCATTAAGGTAGCACCAGATGAACAGGACGATCCTTCTTTAAAACAATGGATTTGTCCATCCTCTGATCCATCAAGAGCTAAATTTAAACCACACGACTTGAAAGATTTGATAATCATTTCCGTGCTCAAGCCATTCCATGCGTCTAAAACCCATTGCACTAGCTTTCGTCGCGATGGAGGTTTCTGGTTTCCTCCTTTTGTGAACTGTTGAACACCTTCAACCATCCATTCGTTATAAAGATCGATCATCCGACTCTTAAATGGTTTATTCCATGAGACATCTGGTGCCTGTATATATTTAGTGCAGCCACCGGGAATTATGACATTCTCAATTCTGCCTTTTGACAATTCTTGTTTCACGGAATCCATCATGTGGCATTCAAATGAATCCCAAGCTAACAAGCGTCGATTAAAGGAAAACTTTCCTAAAACTGTTTGCACATAGTGTAAGGTGAGTTCCTCGTTCATCCATGCATTTTTTGAGGACACAACTACGCATTTATTTTTGAATTCAGTATTTAGTTCTTTGCATTCGCGTTTTGCACCACCAAAAACAATAAATGGTTTAAATTTACTTCCGTCTGCCTTTGCTGTCAAGCATACAGAAATTCTGACCTTTTCATGACCAGTCGATTTAAGCATAATTTTTCGTTCGCCACGCTGTGACACCGTTGTAGGTGCTGTCATATCCGCCCAAACAGCAGTCTCGTCCATTGCAAGAATCAAACCAGCGTTGAATTGGTATTTCCTTGACATTCGGCGGACATGTACTACATACTGCACCAACCTGTCCACAAGATACGCTGGATCCTTTTGAACTGTTGTCGTTCTACGACGTAATGAAAGACAATTTCGTTTCATGAACTTTTCCAACCAACCTCGACTAGCCTGGAAACTATTTTTTGCAACAGTGTCCTCTCCAGCTTTTTCATCGTGCATTGCTTTTGCTTTTCTCATTATCAGTTTTCTCGAAACACGCAAAGAATTAGCTCTCCTATCATGTATCCATTCGAGCAGATCTTCTTCTAAATCAAGATTCTTGATTTTGCAACCTCCTCCTTCTAGTTTGAATCTTTTCGCTGCTCCTTGTTTCAACTTCTCCACATTAGCTCTCCATTCTCTTACTCTTTTTTCATCGACACCGTACTTTCTTCCTGCTTCGCGATTTGATGTACTAATTGCGTGATCAACAACTGTTGTCTTAAATTCAAAGGTAAAGCTTCTTCTTTTTTCCCCTTTATGGGATATTAACTGCTTCTCCTCGTTGTGCGACATTTTTCTAATGAACTTTCACTTACAAACATAAAAGTGTGTAAGGTTGATATATACAGATTGGGAGCAATTATCTTGTAGTATTGTTTACTGGTGTCAACTTTTTCTTTAAACACTATTAACAATCCAAGGGAGTGTTATTTTCGACGAGATCAAAAGCGCGGAAAATGATTTTGAATAGAATTTTTTCTCTATAAGAAAAAGTTCTATTTTTATCAATCGTTGATTGCACGCTCATACCAAATATATGATAGCTACACGTGGAAGTCAGAGATTTGAGAAGAACATGGCTCGAGTGATTCCTAAAACATTTGAAATGTATTTCATCATTAAATTCTCTACAAATATTCGCGGACATCATGTTTATAAAAATATATGGACACCCATTATAGGAGAATCTTTGGTTTGCAAAGAAGACAAGAGAGTAGAGGCTCAAGAACTGGACAAGAATGCAATTAGAACGTACAAACTCATGGACGGCAACGAAACCTTAGTGGGACATTTGCCAATAGAGTTGTCAAAGCTGATATCGTTTTTTATTGAAATTGGAGATAATCATGTAAATGCGACAGTTACTGGGAAACGAAAACGAGAGATTGGTTTGAGTGTACCTGCAAAGTTCATTTGTTTTACATCTAGCAAAAGTTATGCTAAAATTCTTCACGGTGAACTGTTAAAGCGTAAAACTAAATATTCGTATTTGTCATTAGATGTAGAAGAATTTTGTGAAAGAAAACAGATCAAATTCATATAAATACCAACTTTTTTTACTTTCCCTATCAAAATGGTTTTTTTCTAATAAACGCCGCATCTAAGGTGCGGCGTTCTTTGGAGGGCGGCGTTCTTTAGAGGGCGGCGTTTATTACAAATTTTCATATAGAAGTGCGGCGTTCTTTGGAGGGCGGCGTTCTTTAGAGGACGGCGTTCTTTAGAGGAAATACGGTACTTATGTCAAATCTTATCTTACTCTGGGATGGATGAAACTCTTGTAAAATAATAGAGATAACAAAAACAATAGTTTCAATTATATATTTTTTAGACTGTTTCTTTACTAATAGTAGAGTCCATCTTCTTTAGAGTGCCTAGGATAGTGAGCTGCCTCTCCGATATACCGAATACTATTATCACAAACAAGCTATAGGTAAACCCATGAATTAAAAAATATGGAGATGCTATAACACGAAAAAAATGCAAAGGGTTTAACAGCTGTAAAAAAAATTCTAAAGGGGCTCATAAATCAATTGCTGCCAGTTAGAGACCTTTCTAATCCTTTTTTTTAGAAAGATAAATTTATTTACAAAAATGTCAATTAGGACAAATATTTATGGTCATAACAATAAATGGTTATGTAGTTGAAAGTTGAAGAACTATGAAATGTAATACTTTGGGGTTTTTTAAAAAATGTACAATAAACTTTGCTTTTCGTAATTGATGCAGGGAATTTACTTTCTACCAAGTTTAATGACATGAACACCAATCATTTCTGATCCAAATGACGTCATCGAATTAATCTTCATCTGGAATCTGTTTGTATTTTGACTTCATATAAGTGAGCCAATCACCTAAGCATGATTAGTTCCAGATTTATGATCTGGGGACACTTTATCCCCCCTGCCAAAAAAGCTTAAGATGCAATGACGCTTCGTCAATTACCTATGTAGCATCGCAGCTACTGCCCCATTTATATTTTTAGAAATATTTTACATATACTTATTTTATTTTTTTATTTTGAAATCTATCAAACAACATGTACAATATTTATTTATTAGAAATAATTATAATTTAATTAAAATGTTAAGAAACTAAGGTTAAAGAAAATAAAAATTAATAAAGAAAAAACAGTAAAAAGTAAAACTGTATTGTCAAATGCTGAGACACGCGAGACTCTTTGTTTGACTGAATAGAAGAGAAGTGCGCATTTGTGACTAAGTAAAATAAAACTTTATATTCTGGCATCTACACAGGCAAGATCAAAATCATTAACCACCTCTGTGCAACTTGATGTTCAAGGATCTGGAACCTCTAAGGCAAAGCAAAGCAGATTTCATTATTACGAAAGAGAGTTTACATCTTAGCCAAGTCATTATTTTATCGTATTGTTCGCCGGATTTCTGTGAAATTTTTTCTGCAAGGAACATTCTTTGCTCATTCCCCCGTTTATGGAAAAGGAAAGTGGGGTGAATGTGCCATGTTTGTTATCTAATACACGCTGATTGTATTTACGTTTCTTTTCAGCTTCATGCTCCTTATATATCTTACTAGTTGATGTTTAAATTTGTGATGGGGCATTTACATTGATGAAAGTACATCGAAGTAAGCAGACTGTCCTGGACGCCAAAAACCCCTGGCTCTTACATCAAGTCTTGCTTCATCGTTATTGACTGGTGAAAGCTTTGGCTCAAATTTTCTCATCATTGCAAACTTTTTGCAACAAATTTGCTTCGAAATCACGTACGTTGTTATCACGCATAGTCACAAAACCACCTTTTATACAGCACATGGCATGGGGACATTGAAATTATCACCGTACGCACATTTTGATGGAAGATTTTTTACTGAATGATTTTATCTCAGCGCAAGGGCATCTTAAAACTTTTTTTTTGTAAGATCGAAACCTTGTTTCTTTAATGGTAAAACGTTAAGCCAGCTTGAGGCACCTCTTTCACTATTCTGTTTCATTGCCCGTATCTCACTCTTCATATCATCCATGATTTGCTCTCGTTGACGTAATAACCGTAGTTTTTTCCATCTTTAATCACACCGTCCCACTACTTTTTTAGGGTGATAATTTTACCGGCACCAGTTGCATCATCTGCCAGCCATACCTCTTTCACATCTGCAGCAGACTTTAAACCTCCTTGCAATAACACAGTACTAAAGCATAGAAGGATATCACAAGGTTAACATGTGACAAAATCTCCTTTCCATCCCCAATAATAAGATGCGATGGACTGCGGTATGTATTGATAAGCACAGTTGCGAATTGCGGACAAATATATTGTATGTTATTTAGTGAAACCTTTCTATTCAAATAGTTAAAGGCTTTTTTACGTCAACTAAAATAACACCATCACAGCCTTGATGTTCAAAGATTTCAAGCATAGAGTGTATTGCTGCTTTTGCATCACTTTTTAGTCCAGTTGCTACTTGTAACGGACCAGTAGTTGTTTCGATACCACTTTTTAGTACCCAGATTAACACTTTACCAATAATTCTATGTTTCTCCAATCCCTATGGGTCAAATACCTGGATTTTTGTCCAACGGAATAAATTTGCAAGCGGCGTAGATACGCTTTTAAAGATTTCGGATCGATGATATCAGTGGCTAATTTGCGATAGCAGCAATATGTTCGAATAATTGCCGCCCTTTTCGCTTGTATTTATCACTACATAGAATGTTCCTAAATTGTTGATTCAAAATATTGTTTCATTGCCAGCATTGTTCACAACGTTGGTAAACACATCACCTGTAAGATTGTTTACAATGAAATTGGATGTTAAATGCTCTCGCTCGGTGAATTTCGGAAAGTTTGATAAAATTGCCTGCCTGGTAATTCCAGTTGACATTTCTTCCTCCGGGCATAAGGTTTCAGCGCAGTTGATGTTTTCCACGTCTTCATCATAATCACATACGACATTAACGTTCAAACTGTTATTAACACGTCTGTTATAATGTCCCTTGAGGCTGTCAAATGTACATATGCAAATACGGCATGTGTGAAGCATAGTCATAAAATCTTTATAAGAGCAATGTTAAACTTTTCATAAAAAATTCTGATTATCAAGTTTGCAACTGTTGTAGTGTCTGTCTCGCTAGCCGCCACTTCTTATCTGCCATATTTGCTTATGTGTTTTCGTAAAGTCTTACACGGCAGCAGTGCCTAGTTCGACATCTAGGAGTTTAGTCAAAATGGCTGCTCACTCATGTGATTTATGTTATAAATAAACATCATCAAATGCCACGATTATCAACTTATATTTACCCTCTCTAGATACAACAACTTTGATTTAACTTCCCTTAATACGACGATAAAATAACACAAGTTAACAAGCAGTCTACCATTATGTTGTTCAATAATCAACTGCGCTCGAGCTTTGCACTTAAGATACAAACTTTAACTTCAATTTTGTGTAAACACGTTCAACGAGGAAGCAGTCTCCGTGTTATATGTCCGTGTTTCATGGAATGAACATGATACTTATTAACTTTTTCTTAGCAGGTAATGTGTTTACTGTAATTTGTTGCAGCGTCACATCGCTTTAACTTGCCAAGTACGTGTAAAACATATATTTATTATATAACACCAGCTCATCGGACTTTGTTATTTGCATCGAAACAAATGTAATAAACGAGTGTGTCGTAAAAACAACAGAAAGCGCGCTTTTGTTTAAATTATCCTTAGTAAAGTATCCAGCCTTTATAATTTAGTTTTGGTTTGTTAAGAAATGCTTTCAAATAAAAGGCAAGACAAGTAAACTATTTTTCTTCAGTGTGGACTGGTTTCTTTTATACCATTTAGTCTATTTAAAAATCATTCTCTCGATGAAAGTTTAAGGATATTCGTTGCGCAGAAAAATATTTTTTTTAGGTTAGCAACTCCTTCATAAAAAATTAATCAAGTTAAACATTAAGCATTGATTTATCCCTATTCGGTCCAGGGTTTTTTGAACATAGTATGACCGGGGGCGGGGGGGGGGGTGAATTCGCCCCTTTAATAACTTTCCGTAGGGTTGTTCAAATTGAATCAAACTTGGCACACTTTAGTACGTCATAAAAGGAACAAAATGATTCTTCTTGATGAAAAAAAGTTGTGTTGCAAGTTTTAAGTTCTAAGGACAATTCTAACAGGAGTTATTATTTTTTCCCCATTATAAGGATTTCATAGGGATTTTTAGGGGTAGTTTCAAGTAATGGCCAATACCAAAGCCTCTAAAAGGTGTGGGACCTAAAAATTTAGCATGCAGGTGTCTAATAGAAACTCAGTAAGTATCATATAACGAAGCAATAAGACGTTTTTGAAAAAAACGTTTAAGGGGGGGCGGATTCCGCTTTAGTTTTAGAGAGACCATGATATTTTTTACAATCTTCAAAAATCAAAATGGAATTCTCCATTCTTGTTACGTAGACATCTTATTCACTTAAACGACAGTTTTGCTGTTGGGAAATGAGAGTAAACTCTGAAGTTTATTAATTATTTATAATTTACATTTGTGAGTTTATAGAAGAGTTAATATTTTTTTTTTTTTTGCTGTATCTTTGTGAACACGATTTGAATTGCTAATTGATAGTTATGTTATATATAGTTATTTTTTATCCCTGAAACTCACAGTTTTGTTTTAGAACGAATATGGAAGATGGCTATAAGATTGATCGTAACAATTGGTGTACTTCGAATAATATATATAAAGGGTGGTATATATACTCCAGATGATTCATCACCTGATGGTGTTATCACAAAATATTTAAAGGGGAAAACTGAAGTAAGCTGTCTGTTGCAGTGTGAAAGGGATGAACAATGTGATAAAACCATGTTTAAAATGAAGAATAAACAGAGTAGAAGCGGAGAGTGCTGGTTTGTTAAGGAAGTATCCAATGGTACCAAAGATGAAGTCAAAAAATTGAAACAGGATATATTAATTAAGAGTTTTAAAAAGGTATGCAATTTAAAAAAGGATTTTGTATTGCCTTTACATTTTTTGCTTCTTGATTTACCTGGGTTTTTTTAAAAAATAATTTTAGCTACCTTTTTGTGGTAAGACTCCGTGTTTTTATGGAAGATGCGTAAAAACGGACGATTCTAAACGATACAAGTGCCAATGCAAAGGTAAATTTATTTTTCTCACACCAAGATCACTTTTAAAAATTGTTATTCTATTTATATCGGTCGTTTAATAAATGATTTTAGACCTCATAAAATATTAGATTTTATACTATCAGTAATTGGTCAAAAAAATGAGTTGGGAAATTTCTTTCATTTTATACTCAAGTTTACCTTTTCTTAAGATTGGACATTCTCAGCACGTTCTGTTATGCACAAGCTGTTGATTATTTAAAAGTTTCACACGGCAATGTGGAATTTTTAGCACGTTCAAATTTAAAATAGAAATGGATAAAGCTTAGTGTGATTTAACTGAGGTTTATAAGTATATAACCTGTAATATCTGACTCCTATTATACCTGAGTTTGTTTGCCTTTTGTAGCCTCCGGGGGAGGCGCAAAGTGCCCGCGGGTCATAATCTTAAACCATTTATGCTCGGAAATTACGTCATAAATTGTTCTACAAAATAAAATTATCTGGTCCTGATAACTTTAAAATGCTGGTCTGCATTATATAAACCTGGTGGTATGTAGCCTTGGTATCACAAAAACATTCATTAACATATACAAAACTATTTTAGAAACAAATCAACGCAACAAAACTGTTTTATACTGACTCGGCGGGAAATTCTAGAAAATTGAAATTTTTTCACCCAAATTTTTTTTCATCGGAATCTGTAAACAAAAGTTAGAAAAATTCACCAAGTTTCAGCATTTAATTTCATCCACAAAAAAATTGCTGCGGGCACTTTCATCGGTAAAACATAAAGTTAGTAAAAATAGTCGATAAAAAATAAGATCGATAAAAACAAAGTCAGTAAAACACAAAGTCGGTAAAACATAAAGTCGGTAAAAAATAGTCGGTAAAACATAAAGTCGGTAAAAATAGTCGGTAAAAAATAGTCGGTAAAAAAATAGTCGGTAAAAAATAAGATCGATAAAAATAAAGGCGGTAAAAAATAGTCGGTAAAACATAAAGTCGGTAAAAAAAGGGTCAGTAAGATCGATAAAAATGGGCGGTAAAAAACACGGTGAAGAATTTTGAACGGTGAAAAATACTGTGACTGAGACAAAAGAATGTTTTACCTACTTTCTTTACCTAGGTAGCTACACTGCTTTACTCATTTATTCTCTGGGTTAGACAAGCGTTTCTCTATGTATTTTAGTTGTGCTTGATTTCTTTGAATACTTGATTCTATTCTTACGAGAAAACGGAAACGGAAATGTGACATTATTGTTGATCGACAATTTCTGATTTCTTATCAACCTCAGTTTTCATTGGTGAAAGCTTTGACCGTGTCGTTTGACTGTATTATTCGCACGCCAACCCAGATAGGGTTACCTTATGAATTTTTACAAAATAATAACAAGATGTTTTATTTTTTGTTGTTGTAGAAAATTGGACGCTATTAAAACAAAATGTTTGCTTTGGAGCACGTGCAAACCAATTTGGAAGATTCAAAGTACAACAAGATGCAGTTATGACAGGTATAAAACTGCACCATGTAGGTGGTGTTGGCGTGACCTGCTACACTGCTGGTGCAGCACCCACAAAATGGGGATGTCTGTCTGAGGGATCAGGATATGTTTGTGTGATCATTTCAGTTGAACGAAACATACTTTACCCGTCTATGAAATATCATATCTCAAACGGTTACTATGCCGTCCCAGGATACAACGCAAACTCCCCTTATTTAATTTTTAATGCATCATATCACAAGGTTCATAAAGGACAGGAGTTGAGATTGTACTACGGTGAAGATTTTCATGATTTTACTGTTAACAACAACGGTGGAGAATCTTGCGCTGATATATTTGCAACGTTCTGCGATGCATAGTTAAATAAATTTGGACGCGCATCTTAAACTTTTCCTGTATCCGTTGGCAAGAAAAATTATCGTAAATGTGGAGAATGAAGTTTATAAACAGACACGTGCACTATCGAATATCACATGCAGAATTCCACTGGTATTAATTTAAAGCGCATGACTGAAGTGTGCGCATATGGAAACTTTAAAGCGTGACCATTATTGTATAACATTCTTAGTCTTGAATTTAACTGCATTAAATAATGCTTCATCTTTTGTTGCACTCTGTGGGAGTGAAAGTAATTTCACTAGCATGTTGTTGTTGTTGTTGTTGTTTTTAAAAAAAAAAACTAGCCGGGAACCCGGCGTCGTAAGCGTATACAGAGCAACTTATCTTTTCTTTTTTGTTTAAGAAAGCTGGGATTATGGATGGCTGGGTGAACCAATTTTACAATAGCTGAGGCTGGGAGTCACATGTGGGATGTAACCCTATACAGGATAACTGCTTTTGCATCCTTTTAGTTGCTCAGGGGTCACACATAGGTGAAGCAGTTATATATCCATATATATATATATGTTTTCAGAGTAATGTAATGGAACATGTTTAAAAACATTTTTTGGATAAGTGATACTTGCTGAGTTCCAGAATTTAGGCTTTTTAGGATAGGTCGATAAGACATTTCGTAGAAAAAAAGAGATTAGACAGAATAATGGAGAAATATGTACATTTTTTTAACAAAATGATGTGATTAACGGATGTGCACATAGTTGAAAATTTCAGGACATGTGAGGTGTTATGACCTGGCATGACCTGGCTTAAATATGGTTGAAACACTGCATAATACACTAACATATTACTTTTTGGAAAAGAACTGTCCAATGTTTAAAAAAGAAACACATTATACAACCACATACAACCATATATGCCTGTATACAGTATTTTATACCCTTTCCTGCCAAAAATAGTCGGTCAACAGTTTATAATTTACGGAATAAGTTTTTGTGAATGTCCCAAAATTGAATTTCGCTTGTCATAACGCTTTCCTAGCAAAAAAGAGCAATCCAACATTTTTTAAATGGCACAATAAAAAGACAACAACGACGGGGTGAACATTGTCATAGAGCAATAGTGGCAAAAGTTGAATTCCAAAATTTATATTGAGCCAAACAAAGGTGTGTACCACCTAGCCACAGTTACTCAAGCGTACAGCTGATCCAGCTACATTTAAGTGTAAAAAACACAACATAATAAGAAAAATTTGTAATACATAATGAGAAAAATTTTTGGTAGTAAGTATGTTTATATTAGAAACACAAATCTGTCTGTTACTTTCACTTTCTAGCTAAGGGGGGTAAATACCTGGTAGGTGAAGATACACACAAACACAGTTGGCTAGTATAAAGTGCATTATACCAAACTAAACTGAAACGCTAGCTAAAGATAGCTACCTCTCCATCGTATCAAGAATTATGCATGTAGCTAAAATCTTCAAATAGATTTGTTTAAGATTTCTACATGGAATATATACATGGCTATAACAAACAAGATTACAAAATATTAATCTTTACATGTGGAAACACATAAAAATCGTTATTGCCAAAAGAAAAGGGTATTAAGATGAAAAAGGGCAAAAAGAAACCATCAAAATGGCTACCGCTACAACAGCAAATGTTTTTATGGGCCACAACTCCATGTAGTACTCATGAATGAATATTTTTCGCTACCCGGCTGCCGTTTTGCGTGACAAGAAAAACTATACTTAAAGAGACTACGAAACGGCTGTTGTTTTTCGACGTTAGTGATTTACACGAAAGTCGAGCTAATGGCGGTGGAAAGGGTTATGATCACTAAGGACAAAAAAAAAAACTTTAAATAATCTTAAATATTATATTGGAAAACTAAATATAACTGAAAATGACTGAAGAGTTCTCCACATATTTGGATATCAATGATTTATTTGATATAAGTACTTATCTTGCTTTTAACTCAAACTTTGTAATAAAATAAACTTTAAATGTTTTGAACTAGCTAGTTAGCTATATCCTTCGAAATTTTGCGTAAAAAATAAGTTTATTGTAGATAAAGCCAGTCTAAGTAACAACAATGACTTCAAAATTATTTTTAGAGGTATTAATTATCTTCTTAAAGTTAATAACACAGCATCTTTAAAAAAATGCAGCTCCTCGTGTTGTCTTTGTACCCTCGTCAAAACAAACTTTCGATTTACTGATATTTTACAAACCGTAGCTTATTTTACCTCCAAAAACAAACGATTTTTTTCCAATTTTCCTTTATATTTTAATTTTTTTTGCGTTATTGCTGATATGGTTTTGTTTCTTGGTAGGCTTGTGGGAATGAATACCACAACATCGATTATATTAAGTCCGACCTATAATTTGGCCATTTTTTTTGTTGACAAATCTATGCACATTACGCGTACGTAAAATGATTTTTCAACCACTAAATATTTGAATGGATTTTTTAATTTTTAATTTTAATTATTCGCCATGGTATTTTTAAGGATGTCACAGAATGGTGTGTTGAATGGATGAACAAGCAAAATTTACTAAATGTTGATGCGAGACTAATCCAGAGCGTGAAGACAATGTGAACCGTTGCTATGAATGAATATATTGAGAGGAGTTACGCTTTTGAAAGGTAAGTTAAAGGAAGCCACTTTTGCGATTTTCGGCCTAAATCGCGAATGTTGTGTCCTGAGGAATTTTTTGAAAAAAGGCTAATCGCAAAAAGTTTATTCCCTCAAAATATATTAAAAGTTTATTCTCGCAAATTTTTTATTCAATCTGAAATTTTTTCATGAGATAAAAAAAGAATATAGGACCGTATATTATAAACCGAAATGAAGACTAAAAATATTTACACAGCCACGTGACTTTTATATGTTATGCAGTGAACAGTGCAATCTGCATAACGCACGGAACTGCAGAGTTTACCGAACAGTGTTATATAATAATTACACGCTTATTTATTTCAAGACCTTCTTGAACATATAATAATCAACACCTATGCCTATTGCGAAAGGTAATTCTCGCAAAAAATCCTTGAAATAATCATTTCATTAAAAGTAGCAGCATCTTGTTTTTTGTCGACGTCATTGTTGTTGTTTTATTTATTTTTATTTATTTATTTTTTTGCTGTTGTTGAGATGGAATTGTTGTTTTTGCAGAAAATGTAGAAATAAGAATATGAAGTAAGCTCGAGTCAATATCAGCTTGGCTCTAAAAAAAAGGTTGACTAGCCAGGCTTAGTATCAACTTGTGCAAAAATTCCTCAACTTACTGATGAGGATTTCACTCTTCTTATTGAAATAAATCAATATAAGCACGTCGCTCTGATCACTTCACAATATTTTTCATTTAGACATGAAAAGGGTACAGCACATAAAAAACTCGTGGAAGCTTTGAGGTGAAAGCTTTACAGGTTTTTTTGGTAGCTACTAGCTGAAAAACATAATTTTGCTGAAGACAAGACAACTCTGTTCATACTAAGATCACAAATTGTCAATTGCTACAGTTTTCACTATTAATTCGATACATTTATAATTTGTATATCTTTTTCTTTAATAGATCCGTATTTGAAAGGTTTTGGCAAGGAGAGCTTCATCAAAATGTAATGAGAGAAGATAAAAAGTATAGATAAATATGCGGTGAAAGGAAAAAAATCTTTCTAATGAATTATATGCATGTAACAAAGAAGGTGTTTTTCTTTTTATGAGTATAAAGAACACGGACAATTTAATGTAACATAGCATACAACGTACAATTTCAATACAATCTTTTAAAAAACTAAACGCTAAAATAAAGTCCTCCTACATTTCATGTAAACGCCTGAAAACTCAAAAGACTCAGCAGTTTTAGGTTAACGTTGCCCCAGAGCGTTTTTCTTCGAGCTTTTAGCATTAGATTCCGATACTTTGATATGCATTATTTTTTCAATCCCTTTTTTAAAACTTTTGAAATAATATGTTCATATTTTATCCTATTTTATCTAACTATATATAAAAGCTACTGTTATAGCTTTATCTACATCTTCATTACCTTAATACCTTTTCCTGAAGTGAGCAAGTCTGAATATTTTGCAGGAATTAAAATTTCCGAATTTTGCGAAAAAGGAATTTTTTGACACTTTTTCTGTTTTTTCCAAGGGCTTATTTGTAGGCATCACGAAATGAAGATTGCTGAATGTGCAGTTTAAATATATTTTACTTATAGTGTAAGTAAATCAAAGGGGAAAATTAGTGAGTCATTTTCTACAAAAAAAATTTTTTTTTGGCGAGTTTCACGAATAGCGAATTATTATTTCCTGCGAAAATTCATTCCCTTAAGGTACTTCAAGAAAAGAAACTGTTTGCGGAAGAAATTTCCGCCGTTCTACAAAATCTTGATCTATTTCCGACTAGTTTTTATACATCTTGTCTTATGGCAGCAAAAATTTTAGGGACACATTTCGATAGAAAACTTTTGCAGTTTACTATTGACCTTACTGAACATTTCGCAAAAATTCCTAAAATTGCAAAAGTTTCTTTCGCGAATACTTTCTTTAAAATATATTTTTATTCGACGCATATGAGTCATTGTTTTTCAACATTAGTTAACTATCCTGTCATTTACCATGCAATATTACCTACTCTTTTATCATCAAACATATTCCAACCACCGTCTCACCTTAAAAAGATTTTCTGTGCTGATTTATTAAAAAATGCGAAGGTCTTGTGATGCTTGGAGAATACTTGAAAATATTATTGGATAAACGAGAAATCTTGACTAATATTAAACATCACAAATAGTTAAAAATAAAATGCTACATTATATCGCTTTTGTTTTTTTTACTTTTTATTTATTATTTTTTTTCTGACTGTATCGATGAAAAAGTGTTCCATTGTATATCTGACATTTAGCCAGATAGATTGTCAAAACAAAAAATTACAAGAATGTATCTCCTACAACATTTAGTGACACGTCTGATAAAAGTAAAAAATGATTCAAGTAAGATTTTGTCAGAAATTTGATACTTGTTTCACCAGTGTCCAAAAGTTAGTCTCAACTTTAAAAAAATTGTGAACAGTATCATGCATGCTATTGTTATATTATAGTCTAGTATTGTTTAGTATTTTTAGGTTTTTGATGACGTTTTGTGTGGTTTATGATGAGAAACAAACACCTGGGAAAAAGGGGTAAGCCGGCAAACGTTTGAGAAACGGGTTTTGTACACTTTTTTATAAAAATCAGGGAATTTGACTTCATCTTGATATTGCTCCTAATTTTGTTATTATTTCACGCATTTTTTTTTGTTAATTTTACAGTACATTACAAATATTTGCGATGTATAATCTGTGAATACAAGTTCTGCAAAATCAACAACTTTTCTGCAAACATTTCTGCCATAAAAATTGTGTAATTTCCATGTTTTTGTGGGGGGGGGGGGTGTTTTTTAAGAAAAAAGAGAATATCAGAGAAATTTCAGTCTTGCCTTGCACTAATTTTATTGTTATTTTCTAGCTATTTAAATTTTATGTAATAATTTTAACTTCTACTTTATCAAAAAAAAAAAAAAAAACTAGTAAAAACTTCTTTCTGTTTCTCAAAATTTGACAAAAGTTTGAAAATGCAAGCTGCCTTACGCTTTGGGAGTAAACCCTTCCTCTTGTCGCACTGATGTTCATCTCTAGCCAAATAATGTAGCAGCTTTGGTCGTAAGTCCGTTATGAACGTTAACCGTCTATGAATACGTATGGGATAAAAAATTAAATTACCTATTGTGGGACAATCTTTAAATTTTTTCCACTGCTTTAATGCGTTTTGTTTTTCATAGCCATTTTTTTCTGTGTTTCTTAAATTGTGCCAGATAAACGTTTATTTATTCACGCCAAAGACAAATAGAGATGGAGGCCTATACGTTTACAAGTAACAGCCAGTTACCCTCTTCCTCTCGTACCCCCGGTGTTAAGCATTTCCAACAAATCGCAAAATTTTTTGACAAAGTAACCGCTGACGTTTTCATCATGGGTAAAAAATTTTTTAGTAACTTAAAAATAGGAATTTTAAATGTGAGGGATTATCCAACGTAACTCAATAAAAAAATAACATTCGTGCTATTCTCACGTAACGCTGTTAAAAGGTTAAACAAATCGACTTTGAAAATATTTGTTTTATTTTTTCACTGTTACCATGACAGCAAATCAAGATTTTTATTATCATTCCAAACAAATATGCGATGTTTCTCAGGCCTTGTGTTAAGTATGACGTAACAAGATTGGAAAGTAATTCTACTTCCTTATGACGACGGTCTCTGGTCCATTTAACAGCCATAGTGAGCTTTTGAGAATTTACGATTATAGTCAGAGAGAAAAGGGTGCTAAAAATTAGCAGTTCGTTGAATTTTGAGGAGCAAAGTAAAGCACTCGCCATGCATTGTAAAAAGATTAATTTAAAGAATTACTTGAACCCTCTAATGCTTAACCTCAAGGTACCCAATTCTTCTCGAATATTAAAAAATCATTTTTAATTTACTAAATATAAAAGAAAAATGTTCGATCACTTGATATGTGGAAATATATGCATTTATATTGTGGTCTACAGTGTTGTAGTATTGAATCTACTAAAAAAATATGGATGTATTCATCTTAGTCGTTTTTTATAAATTACACATTATTGATCTTCTTAATTTCACTTTGGATAGCTAATTTTGCTTTAGCTTACCTTGCGTTAAGTATCGTCCAGTGTGCACGATACTTAATTTTCGTTTCCTACGCTTTCTTGTTTTCGCTTCCATTGTCACGTGTGAAGAAACTGCCCTTAGTGCTGTTGTTGTTCTTTGTGTGGTCTTTGGTGGCGATGGCGATGGCGTTAGTAGTTTAAATGGAGTTAATGATGTCGATGTTGGTGGCGGTTTTATTGGTGTTGGCGGGTTAGCGGTGGTGATGGCGTTAGTAGTTTTGATGGAGTTAATGATGTCGATGTTGGTGGCGGTTTTATTAGTGATGGCGGGTTAGCGGTGGTGATGGCGTTAGTAGTTTTGATGGAGTTAATGATGTCGATGTTGGTGGCGGTTTTATTAGTGATGGCGGGTTAGCGGTGGTGATGGCGTTTATGGTTTAGATGGCGGTAATGATGCCGATGCTGGTAGTGGTTTTATCAGTGACGGTGGGTTAGCGGTGGTGATGGCGTTAGTAGTTTTGATGGAGTTAATGATGTCGATGTTGGTGGCGGTTTTATAAATGATTGCGGGTTAACGGTGGTGATGGCGTTAGTAGTTTTGATGGAGTTAATGATGTCGATGTTGGTGGTGGTTTTATCAGTGATGGCCGTAATGTTTATGTTAGCGGTGGTGATGGCGTTTGTGGTTTAGATGGCGGGAATGATGCCTACGGTAGTGGCGGTTTTAATAGTGATGGCGGTGATGATTTTGTTAGCAATGGTGATGGCGTTTGTAGTTTTTATGGCGGTAATGATGCCGATGTTGATGGTGGTTTTATAAGTGATGGCCGTAATGTTTATGTTAGCGGTGGTGATGGCGTTTGTGGTTTAGATGGCGGTAATGATGCCAACGGTAGTGGTGGTTTTAATAGTAGTGTTGGCAGTGAGAGTGGTTATTGTAAGACTGATATCGGTAATGACGGCAAGGAATAATGGTGACAATGGCTGTTAGGGGTGGTGGCATTAATTTATGATGAGAATTTTAGAGACGAAATTGTGTCGGTATTAAAGCTTGCTGGTGCTATAAAAACAAAGAATTGATACTCTCAGCTCTCTGTTCATGTCACATGATGTGACATGACAATTAGTGACCAGAATAAAAAGCATAGCGTAGGAGGTGTTGCAATAGCAATGAGGAATAATAGAAAGCGTGTAGTTGAAACCATTACTTAAAATTACACGTTGTCACGCGGATATTGATTTCTAACTATTTATTCCTGAAATATTTGGATCAGAAAAACGAGAGATGTTGACGGTAAGAAATATGATTGGTGACAAATGAGTGAAAAAAAAATTAAATTAAAAATCTTAAATTAAAATCTTATTTTCTTTGCAAATGCCTAATTACTAACTTTTTTTTTCATCACTATTAGATCTTGTTTGCAGGGAAACAAAATATCAGTTCAAGAACATTCATGAGAAGATTTATTTTTTTGTTATGTAAACAACTCTTGTATGTTGAAATTTATAAAAACAAGTTTAAACGTACATATACAGAGATGAGTAATAAATAAATTGACGTTTTTAGAAAATTGTTAAACAGTGAAGATTATGAATATGTTGGTTAAGATTAACAAGAACAGAGCTGCATTTTTTTGTGTTTTTTTTTTAATGTGTTTATGTTTTATATATTGGTCTCTTATATCGGGTGTGCGTTCTACGTGTTTCTGTTGCAATTGAAGCATGCTTGCGGTATTAAATGTTTTTTCAAACAATAATGTATTTTGAAATACAGCAGTGAAGATATGGTTCCTGGCGAACGTTCCTGTCATGAAAGAAGTAGCTGTGTTTATTTGACTTGATGAGAAGTTTACTGTTACAGAAAAAAGGATTTTATTGTCGTACTGTTATTGTCGTCGTCGTCGTCGTCGTCGTTGTTGTTGTTGTTGTTGTTGTTGTTGTTGTTGTTGTTGTTGTTTTAGCTACAATTAATTTTGGTTTTGATCTTTTTCTCAGCCCTCGTTTTTTTATCTTATTTTTCTTTACAAAGAAAATGATAGATGTTAAAATGAAACAAACTTATATTATTATTTTTTGAGCTAGTATATTATTCTGGTTTAAATAGTCCAAGTTTTATTGTTCCACTGTATTATTTTTTTTAAAATGAACTCATAACAACATAGAGAAGTCAACCAGAAGTGTCAGTTATCGTTTGCAAATTCATTCATTATAATCCACTTTCTGTGTCAAATGTATGATTCACTTTCAGATTCTAAACTTTTAAACTTTATTAAAATGTTTTTATTTCATAGCCACGATAACATAGCAACCTATAATCTCTATTTGTAAGGTACTATGTTATCTAGTTTCGTGTAAGTCGTGCTTCAGTGGTTATTAACTTCTCTTCTCAATTACTAGCAAATATAGCCAACGCTTAGCCAGAATTGGTCTTGAAAAAAAGAACGCTGCTCTGGTCGTACCGTTTTGTGGAATAAACAAAAACATTCTTAAGTGAAATTTCTTTATAGGTTTAAAGATGGACAATTTACTGGTAAATACATCTGAGAATTCAACCAATCAACTTTCCAATAACGCCACTATTTTTGAACATAGCTGTACACATGAATCTTACTACCGGGTATTGATGTTCACTTTACTTGGCGTTGTTTTGCTACCATGCGTTGTGTTGAATAGCGCTATTATTTTTTCGTATCTCATGGAGAAAGCATTGCGGACATTGGCCACTAATTACTTTATTAGTCTAGCAACTTCTGATTTAATTAGAGCGTTCACAGTCACTTGGATGATGATGCATTACACGTATAATTACCCCGATTGGGTGCTGGGTGAAATCGGATTTTGGATTTTGAATATGTCATGGTGTTTTACCTATGTTCTACCACTCGTGCATCTATGTGTTTTGTTCTTTTATCGGAGTGTAGCTTCTCGATCGAATGGTTATGTTAAAAATAATACTGATTTTGATGTCAGAGTCTTGTTGCCTTGGATTTATTCGATTGTAGTAACTGGATTACTAATGATCTCTTTTCAAAGCACAAAATATAATGGTTACATCTGGAATGTAGACCAAAAGACTTATTTGGCATTTTTAGCAATACATTTCACCGTTCCTTTATTATTATGTGCGATTCTGTATAATATCATTGTTCGTAAAATGCCAAGTATAGCTGCGACTTCAGATAAGACGCCATATAATGGTGGAATGCTCAGTAAATCGCGAGAATTAAAAGTTGCAAAAACAGCTTTAAACATTTTGATATTCTTGTATCTCGTTTGGTTCCCGGCGACGATTTTGGAAATTCTCTTTGTTGCCAGTGGACAAAATTGCACTTATATAAAGTTACGAACAATCTCTGCTTGGCTCATGAGTATATCTGGCTTCATTAATCCGATCCTGTTTTTATCAAAGCATTCGAAATTTCGAATGTACGTGAGGCATCGAGTGTTTCATGTTCCGATTAGACGAACGTGGTCCATGAGGAGAAAATCGGACGTTTCAATTATGAACAGTCGCGCAATGAGCCAAAATCCGAAGATAAATCGTGGCTTTCATAGCTCATCACAGTCCGTGATAATACCTAACGAGCCACCTTCGTTAAGCTACTCATCTTAAGCTTGTTGCTGTTTTTTTTCTGCAAAGAATGAATATTACCTTTAATAATTTTTTTTCGAGGGAATTTAATTTAGTATGAAAAAGATTTATCAATGCACTTCACCTTTTTTTAATATTTCAGGTGGCGCAGTACGTCGGCACTTTTGTACGATTTTTATTTAAAAGAAATACATTTTAAAGGCACAAAAGGCTGAGAATATAGGCATTACTAACTTGCAAAAGCTGAAAAAATTAAAAAACTTATTTGTATGAATTAGACGAAAACTGGCTATCAAATATTTTCAAGGCATTAGTGGTCAGGCTTTAGGATTCTCAGAAATATTGCTTTAAATTCCAGGCTGAATTCAAAGGTGTGTTATAACATACAATGCAATTTCGCGGGAATGTGAATTTGCGAGCGGTTTTAGGGCTTCTTAGCCCTGCAAATGAACTTGAAGAAGTGTAGAAAACTTACATTATCAGCATTATTGAATATTTACACGGTATGGGTAACAAAATGAAATTTAGAATAAATACAAAACGGTAAAAAAGTCTCTCATTAGTAAAAATATTACGTAGTGCAGAATTTCTTTAGAAATATTTTTGGGAGTTTTAACTTTTGCGAATTACTAAAAGTTAACAATTTTTTTTAAAGGATTGAAGTTTGAAATGTATTATTTATCAAAACATAAAATCGAAGCTTATAGTAGATCATCCCTATGAACATTTTCCAGACCAGTGTTAAAAGAAATAAAAAAAAAAATTCTTTAACGTTAGCCTCCAAAAAAATTTGGCTCCTTTTTGAAGGATTTACATTATTTTTATTTCGCGATTGTAAAATTCAGTACTGGTGTAAATTAAAACGTCTAATGATGCCATTTCCATGTTAATATGTATTTTTAAAATCAAGCTGAGCAAAAGCCAAAGAAAATTTAATTTTGGAGATCTCACTATTTGAAAATTCTACACCAGATTTGTGCCTCGGCTAACTCCCGCAAAAGTATGTCTAAAGAAAAATCAATTCGCTGTAATTTTAATCAACCTTTTTTTGTTTTGTTTTTATATTTCTGTAAACTATTTTTTATATTATGTAGAAATTTAATTTATTTAAAATATTAAACTGTTTTTTTTCTTTATTAAATAAATAAATGAACTAGAATAAGTTGTGATGGGAGTTTCTCTTATTGCTATTTTGATTTTTTCCTCGTTAACCCAACTTTCATGTTGTAGGGGATGAACTAAAAAACAATACATTTGTGTATCATACAACAACTAACTCTCTTCAACTCATGCTCCTTCCATTATATACAACTCTCCATCATAGATGTTTCTCTCCATCCTTGCTATCGCGTTACAACACCAACGAATACAGTAGGTACAAACAGGAAAACCCAACTTTACCCTGTTATCGTATCCTCTGAACATGATACCTTGCAGTAAAGTTCACTGTAGCAAGAGTTTAGTCTTGTACAAAAACATTGCTTCTCAGATGAATAAGGTACATTATTTTTCATTCCAGTCTTAGCCAGAAGAATAGGTCTCAGTTCCTGTTGACAGTACTTTATCTTTAATATTTTATAGGAAAAAAAAGGTATTATTAAAAAAAAAAATTCCAGGTGCCTTGTTAGATAACTCAGGTTTAAACTGCGGCGACGTAACTGTTTAAATTTTCAGGCCAGCCTGGTAGAGACATAAACGTCAGTTACTTAAATGAAACGCTGTTTATATGGTGTCAGGCAGATAAATAGCCGACCGGGACGACAAGGCGGGAATCCACTTACAGTTACTGTTTTATGTTAATTTTCTGCTTATATGCTGTTTTTATTCCAGGAAGTTTTCGCATTTATTATCTGTTCCAAATTTACGCTGAACAGGCCAAGGCGGTAGCCATGAAGGGGAATTTTCCCCTTCATGGCTACCGCCTTGGCCTGTTCATATAAACAACCTCTCAAATTTCACCTAGATAAATCCGTTGGTCATTAACTTCGTCAGCTATAAATTTTTCCTACGGTTGAAATATTTTTGGCCGGCTATACTTGGAGAAAAAATTTTTATCAACAATTACTTACAACCTGGAAATTTCTTGGCATGCATGAAGATAAATTGACTCACCGTCATTGAAGGTGGTCTCTCAGTACAACATACAGATTCATTTTTAAAATTAAATCTCCTTATAGATGTATATCATGCTAAAACATTTTCGTCGCCCACTGAAAAAATCGTGACCGACAGATTTTTCACTGATAGGGCAAAGAAAAAACTAATAACTTCCCACTTTCCTATGATGACGGTGTCAATCTACTTCTTCTCATACGTTTTTTCCGGTCCCGCTCAAGTTTACTTCCCCATACATTTTTTTAATTATTTCCAAAACGTGTTTTACCATAGGATGTGTGTTTATTCAGAAAATAGTAATGGTAATTTTTCCTAGTCAATGGCCTCTTAATACATCAACATGCAATAATGCCAAGGGAATTCACATCTGTATCTTCTTCTCGTACCAGATACTTTTGCTTCCAACTACGATCTCTGGGAAAATATCAAATCAAACTTGGAGTTAATATTAGTTGATCTGTCCGCAGATAATTATTTATTGGATGGCTGGAGGATATGCTTATGCAAAAATTACAATGTCACTTACAGTATGCTATCTACAGTATGCTAAAAAAAAATTAAACGTTGCCTTAATGATCTACATATAATCTATATGGTTACCGACTGGTGTCCTCGTGGTAGGTCTTTAGTTCAAACCCCGGCCAAGTAATGCCGGAGACTATAAGTGTTAATCGGCCCTTAATCAGGACCCTTATTGATGACAGTTCTATTAGGATTGAAGAGGACATCCTGGGTAAATGATAGTAATAATAATAATAATAATAATAATAAAATGTCCCCATTTTATACTTTAAACAACTGCAACAAAACTATGTGTATGCTTCCATATGGCCATTTTGAGACAGTATTGTGGGGGTTAGTGCATAAGGAATAGAAAAACTGTCTAAATGAAATAGCCATAACACCAGGAAAAACACGTATAGAAGGATTCGCCAAGGCTAGATTATATACTTAGCATATACTTAAAATATCCCCTTATCTAAACCTGAATATGCTTTGTGAGATGATCCATGTGGGGGATTTGAATAAAGCACCATTACAATTTGAATAAAGCGCCATTTATCCAAGTTCCTCACTAAAAGTCTCAACGAAGTCTTGGTAAAAGAATTATCAAAACCATAACGTTTCATCTGTACACATATTGGAAGCAGCCACGTGCTTTTCTTAAAAATATAATATTTAAATTTAAAAACATCTAAGTATCAATATTTTCTTCCTGTGAAAAATCAAAATCTTTTTCAAGAGAGTTGTTGCGAAAGACTTTTTGTTGTTGTTTTTATACAAAGAATAAAATATGGCTGGTAAGTTAAAATTTTTAATCTAATGATATCTAAACAGCAACAAATTAAATAATAAAAAGAAATTACCCTAAAAAAAGTTGTTAATGTTTCAAATTTTTATATCAAAAATAATTGTTTGTATAAATTCGCTGTTAAATTATACTTCGAAGATAACGGGATGAATTTGTTTCACAAAACAATTGTTATTTCGATGATTCATCTTTAAGTTTTCAACTCAAAATATATACTTCATCTTTCTATGATCACTTATATTAGGTACATAGAAGTATTTGGGATTTTACTAGCTTGAAATATCTTCTTTTCTACCTCATTGCTAGGGTTTATAACAAACTTATTCTGGGGTTCATTAAGTTTTTGTTTGTTTTTTGTTTGTAGAAAAGAAAGAAATGGTTTTTATTTGCTTTTTTTAGTAACAGTCATCATAATTTAAAAACAGAAACCTCAAATATGATTATCTAACAGTGCATTCATTACACGAATCACAATTTCTTTCTATAGATTTTTAAACGACTGTATTATCGTAACTGTGAATGCTCGATTAAGCATCCATTCTCGATTAAGCTCCCACCCTTTTTTTGTACTTTTTTTATATGCGCCTCTCTCTAATAAGCGACTAGTAAAAATGTTTATACCTATCGTTTAAGCAGTTCGATATTATTTTATTGACGCAGAGAAAATAAAAATTTACGCTGGGAGACGTGTCATTAATACCATATATATCTCCTGTTTCTATATTTTACAAACATTATAGTTTCCGAAAAAGAAAGCTTTAACAAAACACAAAAATAAGATTTTTCTTTATGAGCATCCCTCTCGAATAGGCGTTCACCCTAAAAGTCGAAATTTTAAATGGCCACCTTGGGCGCTTAATGGAGCATTTACTGCACTTGCAAAGTTTATCAGATAATATAAAATGTAAAGACATTGAAGACTTCTTCTTGAGTTTTTATATAACCGAATTTTTTAAGTAGGCTTTAATCTTAATTACGCTTAGGATTGGAAAAAAAATCTGAACGCGTGTATATACTATGTTATGCTTATCTTGAATGGTATTTAGTCACAAGAATAGTCAAAAGAATCATTAAACAATAAATATAAAACGTTTTTGTATATTAATTTTTGCATAATGGTAGCTATTACTCACTGACATTTAAACCTGCTTTTGCTATGTTTTATGCGATAAAAAGAATAAGGTTTTTACTTTGAGATTCTTATCTTTCTTTATTTGCGAAAGGAAACCAGCCTTTCCACCCACTAATTGCTCTTCTATACAGAATTTGCAATAAATTTTGTTGCATGCAGAAACTTGAAACAGATCAATTTTATCCCTAAGATAAATATGTATTCTAAAAGTAGCAGAGAATTTTGTTTAGGGTGTTTCTAACATGCCCAATAAGCAGCCTTCTAACGAGAGTTCAGTGTAAATTGTAGTTACCCCATTGTTAAGGGATCTATTCGATGCTAAAGATACATCTAAATAATCCTGGATCCTTTACTTTCATCATGAAACCTAAAGAAGCATAACCGTCTGATACTATAAATTGCTAACAATGAATGCAAATATGAGCGTCTATTCTTGCTTGGAAATTTACTAGGAACTATAGTTTTCCGTGTAGTTATCCTTAGTAGAGTTAGCTGTCGTCACCTAGGATTATAGAAAATGTTTCTGAAGGCTCGAGTTATAGGTGCTTTGAGCTTCTAACGAGTGGAATTTGAAAATCAAAGTAAGTCTTTTTCAAGAGTTTCATTAAGATTTAACATTTGGGCTCAACCCATTTTGTTTATAGAATAAAATTTTCTAGACTGCAATATTAGACAAAAGCGTGCATGACGGAACAACCCAATACGGCCTGTAATGACATGAATTTCGATAAAGTGGTCGTGCTGGCGACAACAATAAATTCCATCATTAAGAGAGTTTTGCTTAAAAATATTACCAGGTAAAATTCTTCACGATGGGCGTGTGTGTTTAAAACCGTATCCATGGTAGAGGGAACAACCCTTGGAATTTGCTACATAGTCTGTCAATATTTTTTTGAAAGGTTAGTTTCCAATAAATTACATAATTGTTGTGCAACATTAGCTGATAGAAAAATTTCTATATTTACAACATTTGCTGGGATAAATCTCTTGTTTCGCTTTCGTTGTACAACTGCTTCTGTAAAAATTATTTATTTGTATTTTTCTCACGAAAAAAACAATGTTACTCATTCAAAGACTCATGTCTGATCGCATCCCTGTGTCATATTTTTGATCTTTAAAGTTTACTATAATAATTATCAAAACTGCAAATAAAAATGATTGAAAATGAACGAAAACATGCGAAAAAAGAGAAAAGGGGGATGTATTCCTTATGACGTTTTTTTATCATAAGAATTGAAATAAAGAGCAGAAATAATTATGCGAATGAAAAAAGGTAATAACACACCATCTGCAAGGATGAAGTCATAGGAATTCATAAAGAAAACACTTGTATTGAGGGCGCTCATCCTGTTTCTGTTTTATATCTCATATAAAGCGAAAATTAGTGACTGCCTGTCGGTTTCTTCTTCCGATCCTTAACTTTTCAAAATGGCGCACGTGGACCATTATGAAAACAAAGAAAATTTGTTTGTTCCTTAAAGTTTTACTTTTCTAAAACAACATGAATTAACAAAATAGTTTTTTTAGTAAAACGTTTTCAATAATTGTAAAGGCTAATTAACTGTAATAAATGCTACACAACTTCCGAATGCTATATAAACGTGGGATATCTTATGACTATCATATCATAAGACTTTTTCTTCATTTGTTTTAAAGATTAAACAAAGAACCTTACCAACAAGAGAATCGCCAACAAAATATAAATAAACACAAGAATCTTAGAAGAATTTAATATCACCATGAATACTTTAATCATCCTATCTGCTTTAATACTTGTGGTGTGCTGTGTTTCCACTGTGGAAGGATTCGCAGCAGGGATGGGAACTTCTGTTGGAAAGAGAAGTAATTACAAGGTAACATTTTTTTTACCTAAACTTTTTGGAACAGTAAAAATTTGTGTACAATAATAGGGCTGCTGGGAGATTACGTACCGGTTTAGGGATGGGTGCATAGAGATAAAGAAAAGGTTGCATAATTACATGATACCAAATTGTGGTACCAATTAAAAAGGAGCAAAATAATAAGTTTTATTGTCAAGTACTTAGCTGGTGCAATATAGATGATGTCTAGGTGCTGATGAGGCGCTATAATTGCAAAAAATCAAACTGCGTTGTTAATAGATATCCTAGATTTATATATTTGCTTTCTTCTTGTTCATTACTCTGCTTACAACTTCCAGTACCAAAGTTTTAAACATTTAAAAATTTTCTATAACCAGCAGGTGTAAATGAAAAGAGAGGGAACAGAGATCGAGATCGAATGCACTGGTAGTAACAATGTAAAAAGACTTTTTACGCTATATATAATATTCTTTCCTTTTTCAGGTTATCTTTCCATATGCAGTAAAACAGGATGCATTTACTGGCGGAGCGAGTCACTATTCCAGTGGAATTTGCAGCAAATTATGTCCAGACAGAGAAGAAAAATGTCTATCAGAATGTAATCGAGTATTTAAATTTATCAAAGCTGTAAAATCCATTAGTTAATTTCAAAATTTTTAATTTCAAAATGTATTTAAGTTATGTTATTTAGACTGTATTTTAGCAAATGTAATTTTTAGAAAAAATTAATACACAAAAAAATAATTTACTTGTTCGGCTTAAATTCTTGCGCATAAACTTGCTTTTTATTTACCCTTAGCTTTTCACCGTCCTTACATAAAGACGAAATGCAGTTACAATCATCGAGATCACCAACATTTACAAATGGAGCCGCCTTTTGTCCAAATATATTGTGCACACTGTTTTCGCGTCATGCTTGAAATAAAGCTTTGAATATTTTAGCTACTCTACTATAGTTACTTTTTTAAATCCGTTCCAAAAAGGCGGGATTGCTAGAGATGGGGTAATAGTAGAGATGCGGGACTAATAAAGTTAATGCGGTAAATAGTTTTTTAAAAAAGCACAAAAATCATACAACATTCTTTTGCGCAATTACGGGTAACAAATACCTCTCCAATACAAAATAGCATAAATGAATTTAGCAGGAAGTCTCACGGCTTCGTCTGATAAAAGCGAAGTATATTTTAGCCTGTTATAAAATCATTTCCTATGGAGACACAGTCTTGTGATTCAGAGGGTTTTGAAACTGTATGCGGTACAAACAATGTTATAGCATTATATATATTATATATAATCTTAACAGTAGTTAGTTAATTGCAGAAAGGCTTTATCGCGATAAAGATTCTTTGTTGTATTTTGTCATTTTGTGCGAAGTTAACTGCGATAAGTATAAAAAAACGAAGATGAAATTCCATCATAGCAGCACTTTACTAGATAATAACGGTAATTCCGATATCCAGAGTAATTCCGATATCCAGATATTTTTATTTCGCATTGTATAAGCACATAAAACTAGTGAGTACTTTTATCATCCAAATTGGATCAAGAGGTTGTCATAAAAATAGAATTTGAATAACACAGTTTTCAAAAATCTATCTGAAAATAATTATTTATTCAAGTGGCACTGGGGATTTCTTTAAACTTTTTCCTGTGCTGTTATTATAAAACGTTTTAAGGTTCCCTGTCTGCCTAGCTAGTTACATTTAAACATCACAGGACTATGTGAGTTTTTGTACGGTTTATGTTTGAAATGTCTTCTTTGTGTGGTTATGGATGGAGGAAAAAATGAATATTAAAAACTGAATTAGACCGGTTAGTGGTTATACAGGTTTTTTATGTGCACTAAGACACCTAACTTTTTATTCAAACATGTTTATTCCACTCTTTTGAGTCTTATTTTATGCTTACTTATCTAACTATTTTATCTCCAATTTTATTTGTTTTTTTTTCTATTGATTTTCACAGGTATCTTGTTGTAACTTATTTATAAACTGCTTTTGTTTTGTCATTGGTTGGCTGGTTGGTAATTTAAAAACAAAACGAAGAACACTTCTTGCACCAAATCACCACAACAGAAGATTTTCATATCATTATAAGACAACGATTTGATTCCCAATGTTTAATAGTTCTTTTCTAAAAAAAATATTATGTCCCGCAAAGATTCATTTTTAATTGATAATCTAATATGTAAATGTGCATGTCATATGCCTGAGAAGACCCTGGTGTATCCATGACGTCGAGCAGGCTAGTTCAAAATGACGCATCATACGGCAACAATTTTTTTCTGATTGCTGTTGTCTGTTCTGCTTCCTGGGATAAAACTACTGGAATTATTGAAGATTAATTATGAATCTGATTAGTAAGTAAGAGAGGTATAAATAAAATACAAATCCCAGTACATTTCATTCAACGAATCAATTGAACAAATCTAGAATGTATTTAGTAGCTAGCTAAGCCTCACTACTTTAGAGATAGCTAGCTATACCCTGTCAGTTATTTCCAGGAGGGACCTCAAAGCAGTCCTAGAGTGAGTCTAAATCAAGCACAAGTTTTGGCTGCCATCTCAAATATTCCTATACGTTATTCTCAGACTAGAGTAAGAAAACTTGTAGTCAGAGGAAGTAGCTAGCTAGCTAGCTGTGATAGAGGTGTTAGTCTTGTAGCTACAGCATCACCTGATTAGGCTAGTAATATACTATTTGTGTAGCCATATTGAAAATATCCTGTGGGAAGTTTAGCTTTTTTTTAAATGCAGCCATGACTGTAAAACAAAGGAGATGTGAGATAGCACATGCATTCTCAAATTAAAAAAAACTAAATGCTTTATCTTTTGCAGAACAAATAATAATATGTATTTCATCATCAAAAGTAGGTTTGATAATGTTCTAAAAGAATCATTACGACTATGTAACAGAGAGATAAATTATAAACTTTCATTGACTAATTTGCAGTTCTTTCAGAGTGACAAGTCAATTTTTTGTTTTAGCCATCAGAGTGCTTTTGTTTCTGTTAAATCAAATTTCAGTGACTCCCAGGGGCTTTTCTATGCCTTTGATATGTTGTTAGGACTAGTCAAGATTGTCGAGAAAGTCCCAAGAAGAAACCTGGCCGACCTTACCAACTTATTTTTACAAGAATATAACATATTTTTGATGGCGACTTCTCAATGGTCAAGTAGTTTTGAAAATTTTTTTTGTTCTGTGTTTGTATCAAGTTTATTTATATATTGTATATTTTGTACTAATATTTATGACTGAGCAACAAAATTCACCTTATGTTGTGGACTTACTTTCAAGTTCATTCAAAATAGAGAGGTTGTTGTTGACAAAAATAACACATTTTTCTAATGGGTGTGTTCCTTAGGAAGTTACCTGAAGAGGTAGATACCAACATTTTTTAATTCATATCTTAAAAAAATACACACATAATTTTTTTTATAAGAAAATTGGGAGATATCAAAGTACACCTAAAAAATTTAAAGTAAATGTTCCATTAAATTTCTTGACTTGAAAGGAAGTCAAAGATTCATATATTGACATCTAAAACCCAAGATTAATACTTGATGGTTTTATGATATATTATATCAAACAGCACTTCTAGTGAGTACTTGAAACGTGTTCCACTAGTATCATGAAAATTTCTACAAGAAAATTGTTCAGACCTTTTGATCTACAGGGATATTAAAGATTTTACTGTTCCTAAGTATCATTTTTCTACTTATTTTGGAGCTCCTTATATTACTGATTATACAAGTAAGTAAAGCACAAAAGGTTGTGACCAGAGTACGCCCTCAATGTCACACTTTTTCAAAATTGGAAACTTTGTAATACACATGTCTACATGCAATTTGTGAAAAACAAGGTCGGATATATATCTACCAACTGGTAGCATTGTTGTATAGACTTTACTTTCAGTACGAATAGTTGTAAGTTTAAACCCTAGCATATGTGAATAGCGTCCAAAATGAGAAAAGGATTTATTTTTTGGGCAGTAGTCTCGTTGAGAGATTGCTGAGCTTGCACAACTTTTATACCGCAGATAAGAGCTTTTAATGGCCTTACAAAGACTCTTTTTATTAACAATGTCAATAGGAACCGAAAGGGTATCCTGGGTAAATCATTGCAGTAGCTATAATTTTTTTTACTTTTTTGTATGTGGATATCGTATGGAGTTTCCATGCATGACAATCCTGCCAACAAGAATTACAAAAGCTGCTTCTGGTAGGATGAGAATACTTTCCTGTGTTATAACCTTTAAAAAAAGTGTTTTAGCATGCAAGTATTTTTAGCTTCCACCTGTGCAGCTGGTTGTTTAGGGTATTTTCCTGTGAATAAATGAAACAATTTGAAATCCAAAAAGGAAAGGTTTAAGGCGATAAGAAAATACTTTTAGCATATATATGATTTATTTTTTTATTCAGGCCTATCAATAAGGGGAGAGCAATTGCTCTTGCTCACGCAAAGGCTCGCCCAATTCTGAGAAATGAGAAACTAGCTGAGCCATGAATTGCTCCCCCAATTCCAAAAATAGTTTTTCTGGCTGAGCAATATCAATTCGTCTCACATGGAAATCAATGTTTCCTTTTCTTATTATTTACAGTAAAAAAGAACAAAAATAGATAAAAAAAGATAAAATAAAATAGATAAAAAAGACTTTGTGTTTTTAAACTTATTCTATTTATTCAGATTGCTCGCCCAGTTTTAATTATTGTAACCTTGGGGGAGTAATTTATTGCTCTGGTGTTATTTTCTTATTGATAGGCCTGTTTATTATATTATTATTGATTTGATTTAGATTAGTTAAAATACTTCTTATTTCAACTAATGGCAGAATTTATCACAGATCTATTTTTAGTGACAGCTAGAGATTCTGACTTATCAACCTTCATTGTAAGTATAGTTATTGTCTGCAGTCTTCTGTTACCACCAACTGATACTGTAAAAGACCAATTAAACACTCTTAGGCGATTACTAAAAAAATGAATTTTACCCTGCGTTATTTGGAAAAGGCATTTATTTTAAAATGTTATGTTAGGTGTTACAATTATATTTTGTTTTTCAGAAGTATAATGAATCCTAAAAATTTGGTATATGTACAGTCAAACTTGTTTTCGATGGTAACTTATGAAAGAGGAAAAAAGTGGCAGTCTTTTAAATAATTTTTGTATCATAGCCACTGTTTAAATGTTGCATTGTTGGTTGTCTTAAGGGTAGTTTCCACTGCTATGATTTATTGTATCTAATATAGTCCAATTTATGGTAGTAACTGGTGTACAATTTTATACAATGAGGATGTAAAAAGTTCAAAATAGTTAACATTTTTGTTTGGATAATGGTTAAATGTGCAGAAAAAAAAGACTTGTTCAATTCCTTTAAAATTGATTCAATACATGTACATCATGTTTACATCTGTACAATATCTTGTACAAGAATATACAGTTTTGTACAATATATTGTAGCAGTGGGAACTATTTTTATTTCAGTACTTGAAAATAATTCTCATGTAGTTATTGCCATACAAGGGAGCATTTTTACTTAAAAAAATGCATGGGGAAATTAATAGTGGCCATGGTAGAGAGGTGGCTGGGAAGCCAGGTTTGATTTCATTGAAGTAAAATCTTTCAAACTGAGATACAGAAAAAATAGGGTTTTATTTATTTTTCACAGCATACCCTGGGTGTTTGTTTAAGAATTATCAATTTTTTGAGAACAAATGGAAACCAGCAATTTAATACCTCAAAACAAAAAAAGTTGATGATTTTAAGGCATGTTTGTAGCAAGTTGACTAAGCAGTGTAACTTAGGTAATGTGGGTGAATAAAAAAATTCTGAGATTTCTAAAAAAATAATACTAACGGTTACAATTCTTCTAAAACAAGTGTTCTAAATACTACATAATATTTTGATAACCCCTTTTTATTTCCCCATTTCGAAATATATTCCATCCTTTTGAGTAATTGTTTGTTGTACTAAGTTTACACCCCCAGGGGGTTACCCAATCACCTTCAGTTTGGCATGAGAATAACAAAGTTATGTGGAAAAAAATATGGCTAGGTATATTTGTTTGTAAATGTTTTATTTAAGGCCTATGTAAAAACGAAGTTTCTGATCCCATAATATGTTCCCTGCAAATAAGGAAAGAAGAAAAACAAGTATAGATTTGTTTAAGTAGGCTGAACAGAAGATAATACACCAAAGAAAGTGTTGTGCTTTCCGTTTTCTAAAGCTACAGCGTAAAGCTTTGTTAAGGGTAGTGGTAAACTTGCCAGAATTTCGGAAAAAGGTTAGGGTTGAGAAATTTGGTCTATAAAGGGGGTTTCTCAAAAAGGTGGGAGATGACCCTTATAAAGGGCTAGAAGAATCATCACTCAACATCACTTTTTCACAGTTTCAACTTTACATAGGCTGCAATGTTGTCAATTTGAAATACATGTTCTTCGTCTCAACTCTCAAATTACCAAAGATGCATTTTTATATGAACTAGAAACAAAAGACATACTTTTCCTGAGGAGGGCCTATTATTTTATTGTAGTTGCCATTATCTGTACTGACTATACCATTTTGATTCTGTTGTTTCATTCTTTTACATTTTTGAGCGATGTCACAAGTTGTAGAATTCAAGTATGAGTTGGGCTCATACTTGATTGCTACAACCTGTTATTAATTTGGGTGTTAGTGTTATATCTAATAAAATTAATGGTTGAGCTACACATAATTATAATAGAGGAGGATCATAAATGTCATTATATCATTCTGCTAATTTTAGTTTTCTGTGATTGATTGTGTTCAGTTTTTTAAAAAATTAACTTGCCTGTTGGTTTGCTTTTTATAGTTAGATGAATATAGTATTTGAATATAAGTACCTTCTACTGTTGGTTTGCTTTTTCTAGTTATAGATGAATTATAGTATTTGAATATAAGTACCTTCTACTGACCATTTGTCTCAATTTTCTTGATTTTCCGCATTCAAAATAGTTGATATATAGCACACATTTACACTTCATGTTTTTGATGGCGTAAAAATTTCACTCACTAGTACAGTTCACAAACTCTTTTTAATCGGCAACACTGATTCTATTCATTTCTTCTGTGCTTCGCATGCATTATCACAGCACAGCAGTTCTGCTGAGACTTAGGTGTTTAAAAAAGATTGGGTTAGACATTTCTGAGAAAGGGGAAAATGTCAAGATAGAGGGAAATGAATTAAAAGGGAATTCAAAGTATTCCGAAGTATGAGCATATATACCTCGTTTTTAAGCAGGAGATAAACTTTAATGTGTCTGAATTATGGTATGTTTTGTTTTATGGGAACAGTTGGAAACCACAATAAAAAACCATGATGGAAACATTTGGGAACAAACATGGCGACACAAAGGAAAACGCTTCCTAGGATTTAAAAGGAATCCTGATGATCAATACGTTGTGACAGATATTACAGTCGTTGAAGAAGATAAAGACATACCAGATGATTATGCTGGGCTTTTAATTACAAAAGATACAAGTATGAATATTTTTGTTTTATAATGTTAAATCCTTACAAGTGAAGTAAAGAGTTTTACTTTTTCAAACGAGAGTCGTGTATGTGCTAATTTTGGATTTCATAAATTATATTTTTGTCATTAGAGGAAAAAGGTTCAAGGAAGTATGTTATATGTTACAAGAGGGATTCCAGGAACAGCGTAGATAAAGCCATCACTGAAATCAATGTAATCAATGAGTCCAAAGGAGAACTTGTCCCTGCTCAATTCACATCAGTCAAGTAGGTATTGATATAAGCATTGTATTGTACAGTTATCGATTTTGAAATGTAGATGTTTAACCAAAGTTTTTGAATTGTAACGCATAATTTTCCAAGTGATAGAATTGCAGATGTTGTTTTTGTCATACATTATGCGCATAGTATAGACTTCTCTTGATATATAATATAATAGTTTTTCAGTAACATTGTATTATACAAAAAACCATCGTTGGATAGGTAGCCTTAATAAAGGTAGAGATCAAATTTTGTGAATGATGATGAACAATTAAATCATCTTTTTTTTGTATCACACATAACCTGCAAAGATCCACTTTTCTTCCTTTTTTCAAGGGATTGTTGGACATAAATTTTCTTTTGATTTTTTTTCTCAGTTCGGCAATCAACGATGTTTTAATTGTATTCAAAATTCAAGATGTTGTTACACAACCAAAACCACCGAAGTTACCTCCAAGACAGTCTCCTCAAGTTCAAGTACAGCAGTTTCAACAACATTCTGCAGGGTAAGTATAAAATTATTTTCCATAGCAACTCACAATAGGGTTAAATAATATTGTAATTGTGATTGTATTAAGACAATGACGTGTACCATAATACAATTTCATGTTACCAAGTGTAAAACAAACTGTAGTATTGAAAACATTGTAGGCATGGCTTATCCTAGGCAATTAAATGACATAGATGTTTTTTTCACGTTCTGTTTGACAAAAAATGTTGTTTCCACGTTTCGTCTACCGCTAACATGCTGCCATTATTTATTATTTTTGTGCCTTAATTATCATTAAGGTCACAACCGTTTAAAATAAAAAGCTACTTTATATTTTATCCTTGATATCGTCCGTTCGGCCACTCATCACAAGTAAGAAATGGTAAACAACGACATTTTGCTGGCTAAACAAAAACACTCGCAAAAAATAATTTGGGATTGTTTATTTGCACTGTCAGCATGTTGGTATGAACTATAAGTGTATTGTAAGCGCAGCTATTGCATCTTTAAAGGTGTGGATTATTGGGGCCATTATTACTTAGCATTTTGTTCAAGATGTAAATTCTAGATTCGACCGAAGTAACCTTGTATTTCAAGTTCTAATCCAATTTGCTGCATTATTTCTGTTTTATATACATGTTAATTACATTTGAATTTAAAATATTACACATTCTTCTATTTCAGCGTTCCCAGTAGTCCAGTCTCAGGTAAGATTTTTCTTTTTGCAATTATATCACCAATCTAAAAGTTTACACGAAACGTCAACCCGACCGTAATATGTCTTAATCATCCGATGTTAAGGGCAACGTGTTAAACCCTGTGACGTTTAAATATTTTATATATTCTGTAAAACATCGTTTTTTTTTGGGAAAAAAAATGTTTTGAAGTGGTTTGTTTTTATTACGCTCCGCCGAAAGGAATAAAAAACAACATTTTCAACGTATTATGTATTACTCATATAGTCTAGACTCGATTATCGCAGATAAAAATCATAACTTTATGTCCAATTGCCATAATGGGAACACTAGAAATAAAATTTTAAGATGAAGCATAATTGCGAATTAACCTGTTCTCTTTTGCTATGTGTGTTTGTTAATTTTTTAAATTTCATACTGTTTTTGTTTATATTTTTGAATTTTTGTTAAAACCAGAAAGTATACATTGTAAGCAGCCAAATCCCTTAAACTTTCGCACTAAATGGTCCTATAGATATTTGCAGTGCTGAAATAAAGCTGGTACAGGAGCGTACTTGTGAGCATACTTTATAAAATAACTGTCGGTTAAAATTCTTTGGCCTACGCTTTGTGGGTCGTTCCTGTAAAGAAAAAAAAGTTGCTTTTCACAATCATTTCTCGAATGAAAAAGTAGCCTAATCCTTAAACTCCTGTTTTTAATGAGAGTCATGTTTTTTGTAAATTTATTTTATAGGTATCGAAGGTGTTCCGTTTCAAATTAATCCGAAATACAACACCCAATCAACACATAATGACGTAAGTGTACAATACTACGATTAATATGACTGTAGTCTGCGTGGTGTCTTTAAGCCTTAAAAGTTTGTAGCAACAATCTTTTATTCGCCAACAGAGAATTCATGTTCAAAAACCATGTTTTTTATCTATCTAAAGTTCTGGTTGTGGATATCTTACTCCTGGATCACCTGTAGAGTTTACTAAAAGATCGTCGAAGTTAAATTTCTATGCATGATGTAGATTGCCCTATATTTTTTTTTATTTTATTTAATTTTTATCTAGCCAATGCTAAACGAAATTCATAGAATTTCTCTCGATGACATCATTGCAAAGGTATATACGTATATACATTTTTAATACATTTTAGATTTTTTTCTCTCTTTAATCTATTATTAACGGGTATCCTTGCGGTGGAGCATTTTTTAATCCCCGAGCGAGCCATGCCAGATACTGTGAATTATCCTTTCTGTTTACTGTTCAGCTTGAGAATAGAATTGATATCTCAAGCGGTTGTATAGCTAAGCGATTGTTGTGTCTTCGCGGTTTTTCTTAGTTAAAATGAGAGCTTTAAACACGCCAGAATCGCCTTCTCAGGTCCCACTTGGTAACAGTAGCACTAATAGAATCTTGGGTAAATAATTATCACAATAATATTTAAAATTGCAGAATTTTTAGCAATCATTTTTAAATGGGCCCTGTGATCAGATTGGTTGGTAAAGATGAATATACAAGTTTCTAATTTTTGTTTTTCTTTCTTTTTAGTATTCCTATTCATTCCATACAGAGAAGGGTGTGATCCCAACGAGCTGATGAAGATTATGTGCAAGTGGAACTGATAACGAACGCTGAAGTTCTTTGTTTTTAAACTTTCCCTTGTCGCACTCTGTTGTCGAGCTATCTTAAAAGCTGATTGATGTTACTTGTTGTGCTGTGAAATACGATTAACTAATCCTATGTTACTATGTTGGTTTGCTGATAAATAAAATTAAATTTAGTGACAAAAATCTATATTATATTGTAATGTGGTGTTATGTTTTTACCTTCGTTGTATACATTTTTTTACGTTTGTGTTAAGGAGGGAGTGGTTGGTTATATTTTCGCAGATGTCTGACAAAATAAGGTAGTCAGCCTGGGAATTGAGTTCGCTGTCTAAATCTTTGGGGTAGCTATTTGCATGGAAGAGGATTTTCGCAAGATGATAATATTTTGAAGATGGGTTTTTGTTTTCTTTTCGCACAACTGATTGCCTGTTGTAAAAATTTTTGACTTTTTATCCTCGTTTCCTCGTGAGGTGCAGCAATTTTTTTTGCCTGTCTGTCTGTCTGTCTGTCACGCAAGATGGTAGTGGCGGCTTTTCTGATCTTGCTAAGTCCTTGAAAAATCGGGGTTTGAAATATTTCATTTTGTTATATGTTAATATGCTATTTGTTTTTATTCATCAATTAAATAGAATACTTATAGTTAACATTTTTTAAAAAATACACATGTTGTTAAAAACAAAAAACAAAATTTAACAAGAAGCCTCAAGGCTTGAAGATTTCCGCCTTGTCAAGAGAAACTTTCCACAGAGCAAAACGTCCAATGGTCGACCCAAGGCTGAGATTTCCAATTTAAAAACAGGATAAATGATTGAATAATTGCGCAAAACTATGTGACTTAACCGCTTTTTGAGGCTTTTTGACTATTCCATTTCTTGAGTAGTTTTAGTTGTAAAAACAATGATTTGAGTCTGGGATTGTGAGTCTAAGGTTCATGTTCTTATAACATTGTTCTTATATAAAAAAGGGGTTAAAGTAACCTGGTCTGAAAAGTATTAAATATGGGCGACAAATAACGCAATTTAGATATACTTCAATTTAATTACACCTGAATAAATAACAAAAATATACAGATTTACACACAGTTATAAAAAGTATAAAAACTTGGGATCTACCTAGAAAGTTCTAAAAATTTTCATGATACAAATTCTGTAAAATCATAGAAGAACCATAGACGTCTAGTTTCCCTTAAAAATAATGTGAAGTAAATACTATTAACCAAAATAAGACTATAATAAATTATATAAATATATATTAGTTTTAGTGATTCATTTTTCACAAATTAATGTTTGCAGTTTACTCTGTCAACATTTTTTTGGAAATGCTGATAATGGCTGTGTTAGATTATGGCTGACCTAAAAAAGAAAGAAAAATACTAAAAAAAACATATATGAAGAACTCAAAATAATCTTAGCACATTAATGTGATATTGTTCTGTGCCCTATATATTTAAAGATGACAGGTATAAATGCAAGATAAAATAAAATATTTCACCATTTTATGAAGTTTTGATAAAAAAATCAGGTGATACTGTGAAACGCCAAGTATTTGTGATGTCTGTCTTTCCAAAAAGAATACCTACGTGTTCAAAGACAAATTTTGGAAGTTTTATAAATATTTAATTTTTTTGAAAGTTCCTAAACTTGCCTAAAAGCATCCCTAAAATGTTATATTCAACAGTGACCAAGAATACCATATTTACTCTAGTCTATTATTACTTCACCACTGGATTAGTGTTTTAACCTACAAATAAAGGTGGGTTTAGCAGGAATCCTATATTGCAGGATATATAGGCCGGATATGTTGAATTATTTTTGGGTAAAAAACCTGAGTGTAGTATTGTTTTTAGCAAAACTTAGGAATTTTTTAACAAAGTTTGGAAATATGAAGCATAAGAAGTATAAACACCCACCTCAAATCTTTTCCAGGCTATAAGCAATACCTTTATAACTTTTTTTTTTTTCAATTTCAATATGCATTCAAACTTGTTGTAAGAGCCTAAACTTGCCAAGGGTACAAATTATTTGCACAATAAATTTTCCTGAAACTTATTTTTGTGGGTGAGTTGTACACAAAAATGCTTCAATTTGCAGAATATATGCGAAATGTGCAATATTAATTTTTGGGTGCCTAAAGTTTAATTATTTCAGCAGAGGCAAAATCAGTAATTTGTCTAACATAGTATTCAGAAGTTAGGGAATTTACAAATGAGCAACATAGAACCCAATAACTTAGATCCTAAAGAAATCAAAGTATGAAGAAATAGTGAGGGCTGCTATGTTCTGATATAAAGCTTCGTGTGCACATGTGTGTTAAAAGTGATTTTTTGATTTAAAGTTGTTCCTTAGGTCCCAAATTACCAAAAAAATATGGGTGGCAAAATTTTTTGTCCCATCGGACCAAATTAGATGACGTCATCACTTTTACAGTCAGCAAAAAAATAATTTCACATTTATATGTCATATTATATATCGTTGGAAAGAGGAGATCGAGTGGATCAAAAAAAATGTAAGAACCATGTCTTCAAAACGTAACGTTCGAAAGATATTACTATTCAAACTTTGTACAAATTACAGACCGGTAATTTACTGACCCAGCACAAAAATGACTATAACCTGCTCAATAGCGAAGTTTTTTTGTTGAATTTTAGTATGGTATTGGGTCACCCTAATGTCTTTCTGTTTGATCAAAATTTATTGTTCAAATTACTTCAAGGGATAATTTACAGACCAGTAATTTACAGACCAAAGCACGTGTTTAGTTGTTTACTTTCTTTCTGGCAATTTCACAAAGTTAAAAAAATTGCTGAAAATAATGACAAAAAACAACTTCAGCAATGCTTGTACAATGTTTCATGCACTCATCATCACTAGAACTATATTCATCTGACTCGGATTCATCGCTTGCGCCACCACTGTTTTGACACGTCGTACATTTACACATGTCAGTGCACAAAAAACCATTTTTACGGCATTTACATCGGTTGGTTATGCAACTTGTTTTGCAATTACAAGAACTTAACTCGATGAGTGCCAACAGTGCAGGAAGTTCATCAGTCATTATGGGGGATAAGTTACCGACTTCATCTGTATCCCAACCATAATTGCCTGCATTCGGAAGTTGTTGAATGAGGATATGCGAGCTTCGTAAAACCATTGAAATGAAGAATTCTTCCCTTGCAACTCGAACATCACACATAAAATTACACATTTCGTCAGCATCCAATCCGTCACGCAAATACACTCTGAATAGCGCAAGGTACATTACCATATATGCTTCCATACATCTCTTCATATGCTTCCCATTTATTATCTGCGTTAAAGTTGTTTCGCCGTATATGCCTGCCTCAACAAATAATTTGTCAATTCCACTTCCATCAATGTATTTTCCAATCGTTTTTAAAGCTGCAAAAACAATATGCAATTCACCCAAACGGAATACGAAATTTTCGCTGATGTGCTTTTTTTTTCGAAGCTGCATACACTTACTATACAACTGGGGATCAAGTGTTACAATCGTTTTGTTTTCTCCTGTGACTTTGACATTGATCCCTTGCACAATTTGTAGCGCTGTGTAAAGATTTGACCAATCTGTGGGAGTGCCAGGATAGAAAGGAAGACCCTGGCAGGTTGATATTTCAATATTCATTCCATACAGAGAAGGGTGTGATCCCAACGAGCTGATGAAGATTATGTGCAAGTGGAACTGATAACGAACGCTGAAGTTCTTTGTTTTTAAACTTTCCCTTGTCGCACTCTGTTGTCGAGCTATCTTAAAAGCTGATTGATGTTACTTGTTGTGCTGTGAAATACGATTAACTAATCCTATGTTACTATGTTGGTTTGCTGATAAATAAAATTAAATTTAGTGACAAAAATCTATATTATATTGTAATGTGGTGTTATGTTTTTACCTTCGTTGTATACATTTTTTTACGTTTGTGTTAAGGAGGGAGTGGTTGGTTATATTTTCGCAGATGTCTGACAAAATAAGGTAGTCAGCCTGGGAATTGAGTTCGCTGTCTAAATCTTTGGGGTAGCTATTTGCATGGAAGAGGATTTTCGCAAGATGATAATATTTTGAAGATGGGTTTTTGTTTTCTTTTCGCACAACTGATTGCCTGTTGTAAAAATTTTTGACTTTTTATCCTCGTTTCCTCGTGAGGTGCAGCAATTTTTTTTGCCTGTCTGTCTGTCTGTCTGTCACGCAAGATGGTAGTGGCGGCTTTTCTGATCTTGCTAAGTCCTTGAAAAATCGGGGTTTGAAATATTTCATTTTGTTATATGTTAATATGCTATTTGTTTTTATTCATCAATTAAATAGAATACTTATAGTTAACATTTTTTAAAAAATACACATGTTGTTAAAAACAAAAAACAAAATTTAACAAGAAGCCTCAAGGCTTGAAGATTTCCGCCTTGTCAAGAGAAACTTTCCACAGAGCAAAACGTCCAATGGTCGACCCAAGGCTGAGATTTCCAATTTAAAAACAGGATAAATGATTGAATAATTGCGCAAAACTATGTGACTTAACCGCTTTTTGAGGCTTTTTGACTATTCCATTTCTTGAGTAGTTTTAGTTGTAAAAACAATGATTTGAGTCTGGGATTGTGAGTCTAAGGTTCATGTTCTTATAACATTGTTCTTATATAAAAAAGGGGTTAAAGTAACCTGGTCTGAAAAGTATTAAATATGGGCGACAAATAACGCAATTTAGATATACTTCAATTTAATTACACCTGAATAAATAACAAAAATATACAGATTTACACACAGTTATAAAAAGTATAAAAACTTGGGATCTACCTAGAAAGTTCTAAAAATTTTCATGATACAAATTCTGTAAAATCATAGAAGAACCATAGACGTCTAGTTTCCCTTAAAAATAATGTGAAGTAAATACTATTAACCAAAATAAGACTATAATAAATTATATAAATATATATTAGTTTTAGTGATTCATTTTTCACAAATTAATGTTTGCAGTTTACTCTGTCAACATTTTTTTGGAAATGCTGATAATGGCTGTGTTAGATTATGGCTGACCTAAAAAAGAAAGAAAAATACTAAAAAAAACATATATGAAGAACTCAAAATAATCTTAGCACATTAATGTGATATTGTTCTGTGCCCTATATATTTAAAGATGACAGGTATAAATGCAAGATAAAATAAAATATTTCACCATTTTATGAAGTTTTGATAAAAAAATCAGGTGATACTGTGAAACGCCAAGTATTTGTGATGTCTGTCTTTCCAAAAAGAATACCTACGTGTTCAAAGACAAATTTTGGAAGTTTTATAAATATTTAATTTTTTTGAAAGTTCCTAAACTTGCCTAAAAGCATCCCTAAAATGTTATATTCAACAGTGACCAAGAATACCATATTTACTCTAGTCTATTATTACTTCACCACTGGATTAGTGTTTTAACCTACAAATAAAGGTGGGTTTAGCAGGAATCCTATATTGCAGGATATATAGGCCGGATATGTTGAATTATTTTTGGGTAAAAAACCTGAGTGTAGTATTGTTTTTAGCAAAACTTAGGAATTTTTTAACAAAGTTTGGAAATATGAAGCATAAGAAGTATAAACACCCACCTCAAATCTTTTCCAGGCTATAAGCAATACCTTTATAACTTTTTTTTTTTTCAATTTCAATATGCATTCAAACTTGTTGTAAGAGCCTAAACTTGCCAAGGGTACAAATTATTTGCACAATAAATTTTCCTGAAACTTATTTTTGTGGGTGAGTTGTACACAAAAATGCTTCAATTTGCAGAATATATGCGAAATGTGCAATATTAATTTTTGGGTGCCTAAAGTTTAATTATTTCAGCAGAGGCAAAATCAGTAATTTGTCTAACATAGTATTCAGAAGTTAGGGAATTTACAAATGAGCAACATAGAACCCAATAACTTAGATCCTAAAGAAATCAAAGTATGAAGAAATAGTGAGGGCTGCTATGTTCTGATATAAAGCTTCGTGTGCACATGTGTGTTAAAAGTGATTTTTTGATTTAAAGTTGTTCCTTAGGTCCCAAATTACCAAAAAAATATGGGTGGCAAAATTTTTTGTCCCATCGGACCAAATTAGATGACGTCATCACTTTTACAGTCAGCAAAAAAATAATTTCACATTTATATGTCATATTATATATCGTTGGAAAGAGGAGATCGAGTGGATCAAAAAAAATGTAAGAACCATGTCTTCAAAACGTAACGTTCGAAAGATATTACTATTCAAACTTTGTACAAATTACAGACCGGTAATTTACTGACCCAGCACAAAAATGACTATAACCTGCTCAATAGCGAAGTTTTTTTGTTGAATTTTAGTATGGTATTGGGTCACCCTAATGTCTTTCTGTTTGATCAAAATTTATTGTTCAAATTACTTCAAGGGATAATTTACAGACCAGTAATTTACAGACCAAAGCACGTGTTTAGTTGTTTACTTTCTTTCTGGCAATTTCACAAAGTTAAAAAAATTGCTGAAAATAATGACAAAAAACAACTTCAGCAATGCTTGTACAATGTTTCATGCACTCATCATCACTAGAACTATATTCATCTGACTCGGATTCATCGCTTGCGCCACCACTGTTTTGACACGTCGTACATTTACACATGTCAGTGCACAAAAAACCATTTTTACGGCATTTACATCGGTTGGTTATGCAACTTGTTTTGCAATTACAAGAACTTAACTCGATGAGTGCCAACAGTGCAGGAAGTTCATCAGTCATTATGGGGGATAAGTTACCGACTTCATCTGTATCCCAACCATAATTGCCTGCATTCGGAAGTTGTTGAATGAGGATATGCGAGCTTCGTAAAACCATTGAAATGAAGAATTCTTCCCTTGCAACTCGAACATCACACATAAAATTACACATTTCGTCAGCATCCAATCCGTCACGCAAATACACTCTGAATAGCGCAAGGTACATTACCATATATGCTTCCATACATCTCTTCATATGCTTCCCATTTATTATCTGCGTTAAAGTTGTTTCGCCGTATATGCCTGCCTCAACAAATAATTTGTCAATTCCACTTCCATCAATGTATTTTCCAATCGTTTTTAAAGCTGCAAAAACAATATGCAATTCACCCAAACGGAATACGAAATTTTCGCTGATGTGCTTTTTTTTCGAAGCTGCATACACTTACTATACAACTGGGGATCAAGTGTTACAATCGTTTTGTTTTCTCCTGTGACTTTGACATTGATCCCTTGCACAATTTGTAGCGCTGTGTAAAGATTTGACCAATCTGTGGGAGTGCCAGGATAGAAAGGAAGACCCTGGCAGGTTGATATTTCAACTTTGTCTGTAACCAGTGAATTATAAGCAGCCCAAGTTGGCAAGCTTTCAATTCTTTCGTCATCCACTGTCTGATAGAATGACCATGCTAGATCTTCTTTGATATAGTGCTTAGCTTCGAGATCATTGCCTAATATTTCGAACTTTGGGAACTTTTCATCAGGAAGAATTGGTTTCTCACATGACAATGTTTGGTTGAATTGATTATGGATGAATTTCATTTTTGTATCACTATGGCGTGGAATTTCAAGATGTTCGATGCTCTTTATACCCTTTTGAAAAAGTATTTGACCAGTTCCATGAAATTCATTTTTACCATCTGGAGTGTCATTTTTTAAAAATCAATATTATCAACTGCAAAGTGAATTGGCACTCCTTTTTTGATATTTGGGGAACATATATCCCGTCATTTTCTTTCATTTTCTCTGAAACTGCATTAGCTAATTCTGTTTCAATTTTCACGATTTTATCGTAGCTAACAGTTAAGTTAAGATCAGATAAACAATCTAACACCTTTTTACTCCTAGTCTCTTTATAGATATGAAGACCTAATCCGACCGTGAAGGGTGTTTCACAATTATTTCTGAATCCTCCATCACTGGTTCCTATTTTTGGCTTGTGGTTGCTTTGCCTATTTGTTTTCAAACAAATAATAATGACTTGACATATGTTACTAACACAGTTGTCGATCGAAGATGCTCTTCTGTTTGAAGTGTAAATGCTTTTTCTTGGACCAATTATCAACCATCTGATGAGTGACTGCAACAACTTTGGTACAACAAATCCGTCATAACTGCCATTAAATTGCCATGGTTGTTGTTTGAGAAGTTGTTCACGCACTAGTTTTGCGCACTCGAATATTGTAGCGACATCATCTACGGGGTTTTGAAAGTTCAACTCGATTGCTTTTGATTGCGTCTGGGTTGTACAAATTCTTTCTGATTCTGTTCTTGATGGAGGTCTTGAAAACACTATGTCCTCAATATTTTCTGTTAACAAGTGCTTTAAATATCGCTTGTAATTGATTTGGTTGCTTTCGGAGTTTCCCATTAAGTTGTTGTATGTATAGTTAACATCGTTCATACTTATTACGTTGTCGTGTGATTCCCCCAATAAATGTTTGATAATGTTAATTATTTCAACATCTGCAAGTGCGCGGTCTGTATCTTCCATATTTTGTAGCTGTGATATGTCTTGATGTAATGCTAAAGCCTCTCTCTGAACCTTCACCCAACATGCTAAATGATATTGGGCATCATTTGCTATAGCATCAGCGTTAGGAATATTGTTCATACGGATGAAAAATGATTTATTTGCTATAAGCTTCGAGACCTCCAGCATCTTTGTTGCTACCGTCTTAGACATAACTTTATGTATCTTTCCTCCCCTTTCTTGACAAATAATGCAAAGGTGTTTTTGAAACATAATTCCACTTGAGCGCAATGTTTTTTTTTCATTTTGTTTCACAGATACAACAAATGATGGGCTAAAACTGTCCGAAGACTCTTTTGATACTGGCCGTTTCTTTAACCTGTCTATCTCTGTTTTATTTGTGGCCATTTTGTAACAATCAGAATGGTATGAAGACTTTCCTTCAACAAGCTGTACAATATCATATGACTTCAGTTTTTCCCAACAATCTAGATACTTCGAATCACCACAACTAACTCTTTCCTCCAGACATGATAATAACTTTTTCAAATACTGCTCTTTTGGGTTGCCAACATTCTAAACAAAATACGACATCTTGGTCAAAGTATCAAACAAAAATCTTTCTCTCAGAACAGGAATGGGAAAAAATGTTCAAGTAAGGCGGTACCATTTTTGATGTATCTTTCTGACACACTATACATTTCCCAAAATCCAGCACATTTATTGTTTTTACACAGTTAACATCCATTTTAATTCGGTCTATTCATTTTATTATTATGCATGTATGTCTATACTATAAACTTCACATTACACTTCACTAACACTTCGAAATTAAACAATCTAGCTATGAAATTGAACAATAGAATGTTTTCTAGAAATAGAACATTCGAATTCTATGTCTATGTCTATGAAATCGAACAATTATAAAACAAAACTTGTTATTATACTGATACTAATACATACAAAATGTCTAAGTGAAATTCGCTACTTGCTTTTCAAAACTAAAGTAAACTAAAGTAAACTAAAGTAAACAACTAAACACGTGCTTTGGTCTGTAAATTACTGGTCTGTAAATTATCCCTTGAAGTGATTTGAACAATAAATTTTGATCAAACAGAAAGACATTAGGGTGACCCAATACCATACTAAAATTCAACAAAAAAACTTCGCTATTGAGCAGGTTATAGTCATTTTTGTGCTGGGTCAGTATATTACCGGTCTGTAATTTGTACAAAGTTTGAATAGTAATATCTTTCGAACGTTACGTTTTGAAGACATGGTTCTTACATTTTTTTTGATCCACTCGATCTCCTCTTTCCAACGATATATAATACGACATATAAATGTGAAATTATTTTTTTGCTGACTGTAAAAGTGATGACGTCATCTAATTTGGTCCGATGGGACAAAAAATTTTGCCACCCATATTTTTTTGGTAATTTGGGACCTAAGGAACAACTTTAAATCAAAAAATCACTTTTAACACACATGTGCACACGAAATTACATAGTGGCCCTCACTAAAATAAAAAAATTTTTAATTGTTGCGGCTAGCTGAAATGGAAAATTTTGCGGAATAATTTTTCAGAACTGATGTTTGACTGATTTCTAAAATTTCTGTGGAACATTTTTACAGATTTGGCCCAAAGTTCTGCAAAAAAAAGTTCCACAAAAATTTCTTCCACAGATAGTGTATGCTAATTTTAGAAAATATTTTTTACAATCCATGGCAAAAAAGGCAGGATTACTTGAAAAACAGGGAAACTGGATGATAGAGTAAATATGTACAGTATACTTGATGCTTTTTTAAAGCTACATTCACATGTTTTTGTGCACATCAGGGAGAATTTTTATTCATAACCTCATTTATGTAAGTTACGACACACTTACATACAACTTAAGCTCGTTTGTCAGGTTTTTTATGGAGCAAATTGTTTTGCTTGTTACACAATGTAACACAATGTAGCCCATAGGCCAAAATATATAAAAAAAAATGTTCGATTTAGGATTCAAATTTATAAAAATGTTTTTTGAATATTTGTGTACAAAACAAAATAGCAATTAATAAAGGACTTGTTATCTTAGTACAAAAGTACACAGCACTTTTCATAAAGTTCATGAAGAATATTATCAGAAAATTGCACTGTAGATTTGCTTGTCAAAGTTTGTAATTCTGATCTGCTGCTGATGCTGCATTTTAACGATGGTCGTGTTAAATATAAGAAAACACTTATTTTACGTTCTTTATGTGAAACTTTATATGCAATACAGTCTGTAGCTAGCTAGCTACATGACATGCAAAAGTAGCTTAAATCGGTCAAACTTTCCTGAAAACTACTGCACCTTTTAGGCTATTAATCATCAGTTTTGGTTCCCAAACTGTTAAGTCAGGTAATGGGTTTGATCCCTAACTACGTATAAGGAAGGTCATTTAATAGTTGGACAGAAATGCTAGGGAAATGCGTAGCTTAAATAAGGGCTTTAAACACTCTGAAGAATCGCAAATGTAAATCACTTTAACATAGCTAAGTAACAAACTAGCTAGAACATACAGCATTTTTTACCTGAGAAGTCTCATCGACCAAACATCCTGTTTTGCAAAACATTGATTTGAAGTTTCAAACATATCGAGAGGAACGGTAACCGATTGTTTTGGGCAAGAAACTTTGGCCTGTGGGACCTGAAACTCGAAGAACTTCGAGACAAAGCATCACAGGAAGCCACGATATCAGGTTCTGACAATCTGAGACCCTATTGGCTAAAAAATCAAATAACGCATTTCTATTGGCTTTTAAGAAATTAAACAACTTCCAGGCCCAGGGTAAAATACTTTAATCTGGATACCGCGCGTTCAGGCTATAGGTGGTCCCTATCTCTCTATCTTCCAAGGCGATTTTAAAGATTCCGCCTTACGCGGCGGAAATCAAAAATCAAAAAAATATGACTAACGCCATTTTAATTATGAACCCTCCAGTGTGCTTTAAAGTTTTAGCAATGACGGCGTGCTTTCTGTACGATCTAATGTAACGGTAGCCATTTTGAAGGTTTGTAGGTCGATTTTGCAAGCTATAGCTGGCTAGCCTAATTTGTTGCTAATCGTTTGAATTGTTTATTCAGTTAGGTATAAGAGCTTTTTATCCTCGCTAAAATTATTAAATTTGGACTTGTCGCCAAACACAGTTTAGCTACACTGAAATTTTTAATCAATAATTTTTATTTTCTGCGAATAAAATTGCTGGGTTATTGTTTTAGCTGGATGGCGCGACAGCAGGCTTTTTCCTTTATTGAAGTTGCAATGAAGTTTTTTTGGAAAAGGGTATTATACGGATATATGGAAGATGTTTACCTGTACTAAGCGCTCAGCCTGGTGTCAGGATTAATTTTTGAACTTTCTCGGGGACTTTTCCCGCAAAATAAAATAATTTTGCACGATTATTTTCGCTTTTACAGGGTAACATCAGGTTGTAAACTGTGTTTTTGTTTTATTAGGGGAAAGCCGAAAGAAAAAAAACGGAGATTCTTGACTTGATTAGTGTTTAGCCATATTAAGATGCTCTTTTATTGTTTTTCTTACCACTGCAGAATAAGTCCTCACAAAGAATTGTTAAGGAGAAAATTTTGCTAAATTTGCATCATATCATTTTCTTTACAAGGTTTGTTTATGCTTCTGGATATAGGTTAAGTCTCAGTTCGGCAAGTCAAACTGTCTTTTTTTATATAATCACATTCTTCTGTAACCTCGTCCTCAGGACATCTTGTATCTTTTCTGACATCGGGACCGCGATACGAACATGGCCGTCTCGTTGTGTCTCAATATTAAAAATGTGCTGGGAACAAGGTTGATTCTTCTTATATTTTTTAAAAAAACCATTCTCAATTGCTTTTTTTTAAGGAAAAGAAGTCAGAATCAAGAATAGCACTGGACATCCCTTCTTTCAGCGTTTTAGTGAAAATGCTGTTTAACACCGGCATAGTTTCAGAGCCATGTTTAAATTTTAAAATACATTCGCCTTTACTTTCTTGTTACGGCTTATTACCTAGCTTAGACAAGAATTTATTTTTTGGTAGATCATCGTTGGATTAGTTCTCCAAATTAAGGTGCAGCTAATCATAATCATAAATCCGCTGTTAAGTTCGTTCTATCTGCAACATTAACCCGCAGTGCTGGCGTGGTAGGTTTCCTAGTCAACTATATTTTATTGGATAGAAATATTTTTCAGATGGCTATCACTGTGATTTTGCACCAGGTGATCTATGAGCAATATTATTTGGGAAGTTTTTAGTTACCCACACAGTGGAATTCTTCGATTTTGGCGCGAAATTAGACTTATTGTCTTGTCAAATCAGTCCCTCGTAAGATTGTGATTTCACCGAAGAGTATTGCTTTTATTTTAAACCACTCGCTCGCCCCAACAATCAAATCTGTAAAAGTTATTCAAACTGGCAAATCCTACTTTACCGCTTTTTTCCTATCGCATAAAAGTGACGAAAATGTGTAGCCGGTATCAGTATTAATTGATTAAGTTTGCTTTTTGAGTGTTAAAGTTTTGGCTAATGCAACCCTTTTTGGTTGGTTATGCATACTATTCCATGCAACTTTACAGTTCGCATTCTGTCCAAATTCCTCGTTGACTTCATTTCTGATGCTGTTCACATTCGCTTAGATTTTACCAAAAGTCTGTTAACTTTTGTTCTTTAGAATACTTTACTTCATTAACGTTGTAGGTATTTTAGCGCCTCATAGATACTGCGAAATCAATTAGCACAGACGGCTAAGTAAACTTTTCAAAAGAGAATTCACGTTCATTAACTATGCGACCCCGTCCCCGTAGCTCTTAACCCTTGGTTGATTTTGTGAAGTGCAAAAAAGTCTAACAATAAATTTTCAAGTTTTTTTTAGTTGACTAGCTTTAAGGATTCTAAACTCTTACTCAGTTGTTCACAGCGGAACTGGAAATTGGAAATTCCTTTCTAACTCAGTCCTTTTTAAACATTTTCCAGGATATTTGAAACTAGCGGTATATTCGTCATGGTCGGAAATTTCCCTGAAAAAACCCTGAATAAAAGAGGACTATTTCTTTGATTCAAGGTTTTGTATGGATAACCTTACACCTTCTAAAGCATTTTTGCTTTTACGATAAACTCACCAGCACCCTAATGTAACGGCTCTAGGCAAAAAGCCCTGGTAACGAGGATGTTTTGGGAATGTGGAAAGATTAGCTTTGTATTAGGCATATGTATAACACAACACACTTGGATTCGTATTAGAAAATCAAGCAAATTGCTCCCACGATTCTCATATAATTTCTATGTAAAAATAACAACAACAACAAATCCCCTTAAAGCAGAATTAAACACTTCCCTGATCCCGAAGTGGGGAATGTAAACCTCGACCCCAGGACTTGTTAGGTCTATTATTGTTGGTTGCCCAGTTCAGTTGTTCAGGCCCTCCAAATATAATAAACGAGAACGAGGTTGGAGAAGTGTAAATACAAGCGAAATTGTCACAAGAGCAACAACAGGCAATGAGCAATGTAATTGAAAAAAAGTACTTTATACTTCAAAAAGTGTGACCACAAAGTAGGTTCTCTTTAAAACTCACCCACATGCTTTAAATAAATTCCCATGTCATGTTAAAAGACCAGGAGAGTATAAAAGCTTGGAAAAAAGGGACCAAATTCATGTGTAGTCTTTGAATTGAAGCAAGATGAGACTTCTAATTCTGGCAATCGTTCTTGGTGTGTCGTCCTCGCTGACAATGAAAGGTGCAGCTTTTTATTAGTTAAAATCTTATTTTTTCAGTGTGAATATTCGTTTAATAAAAAATAAAAAAAAAGATAATAAATAGCAGTAAAAAGCTTTTTTTGGATTACAACGATCTGCATTTTCGATCACAGGGATCTTTAAGATAAACCTACTTTTGAGGTTTTTATCTCAAAGAACTCTGAGGACGAGAATGAACGATCTCAAATTTATAACGCAAACTTCTTGCAATAAAAGCAACGGAAAATGTTGTGAGAGTAAATTTCGCCTTAGGCAAGATTACATCAGATTTGAATTTTAACATTGCCTTGCTAACAGCAGGGCAATGTTAAATCGATGTTTTGATCAGTGGTGTTTTTGCAAGTTTTGTTGTAATGAAGCTTTAGCCTTTTAATAAAAATCAGCTGGCAACTAGCCAATCGATACTGATTCTATCTTTTACTTCATTCTTTGCTTTAGAATATGAAGAAGAATTAGAATGAAAGCTTTTAAAGACATTGGAAAAGAAAGCCAATTCCAGAAGCAATGACGAGCAGGAAACAAATTGTGAGTTTTTAATCCCTCCTTCTCCAAATCGTCTTCCGCCTGTCGAAGCGTGAAAAAAACCCTGGAAACAAAGTTAGTAGAAATCAGAAAGCTAAAATATTTCCACATCTCAAAATTAGTATACGTAATAATAAACAATCCGCCTGTCGAAGCGTGAAAAAAACCCTGGAAACAAAGTTAGTAGAAATCAGAAAGCTAAAATATTTCCACATCTCAAAATTAGTATACGTAATAATATTGTAACCTCTCTTGTAGTTATAACTCTTAGTAGGATTGCTTGATACAGTGCTATATCAAGAGTTAGCTAGAGAATTGATTGCTTCGTTTAATACTATTTTTGTCGAAGCGCGAAAACAATCAGCAGTTATTTCTTAATCATCTTACAAAGCTTGGAATTTTGCAGAAAACAATTCCAACCGATTAGCACCGGCGACGATTATTTTGACGTTATTATGTTAAAAGTCCTATAACTTCATGTGGTGTGTATTGAGAACAGCTTCAAGAAATGGAGTCAAAACATTTGACCTTTAAACTATTTTTGACAGCATATTAATTATGACAAAGATATATATGTGCGAGAACATTAAAAGCAATTCTCATGTTTGAAATAAGTTAGAAAGGGTTAAAAAACGTGTGCTAGGTTTTGGAGTTAAATGCTTTATTTACTCAAAAGAAATTGAACGTTCCCAGAGATTTATACCTCCTTAGGTTAAAAAGGGCACTGACAACAAGGGCTTTTATAGCGCAAGAATTTTAAAGTACTTTTTATTTATTTATTTATATATTCATTTATAGTGTACAATAATAACAACAATAATGAAGATGACGACGACGAAGAAGAAGAATTGGCAGATTACGACGAGGCTGTAATTCAACGTGATCCTTGGGGACGAAGAAAAATAAAACCTGGGCAATCAAGACGTCAAAGGCGGTGGAGGAAAATAATCGAGCACGGGCGGAGGATTTATTATCATGTTCGTCCTCATATTCCGTATTTTGCGCATGGTCTTAAATTGTTACTAGGTAAAAAGAAGAAAGACGAACTCAAGCAAGAAAATATGTAAAAGGATGTATAAATTCAGATAATTATCTGTAAAATAAAATTTACTAAGTTTATTAGGTTCAAGTTGTCCAAAGTCGAAATGCAAGGGTTGTTGTTCCGCGGCTTTAGCCAAAATAAATGTGGAATTGGCTCGTGTCGCCGTTTTTTATGAGACTAGGGGGTGTACCTGAGCGGTACCAGTCTAGTGGAGCGATGCGAAAATTTTCAGAGATGTTATTTGTTGCGAGAAAAATTCTCGAAACGGTTGCAGTTGCCAGATTTAGTGGTTGCCGTACAGCGTCTTATAAGCAAAACGAGGCTCAAAATTTTCAAAAAAAACGAAACACTTTGTAAGTAACGGCAATAGAAAGTAAGGCAGCATTGAGCCTCAGCTAAAATGTTCTTTTGGGTATAAAAAAAACAAGTAATTTAATAAACCTTAAGTGCATCTAAACTTACACGTAGTTGGTGTTTTTTTTGGAGGTTAAGAGCGCAATAATTTTTTGAGTAAGTTATAAGTAAGAGTAAGCGTCAGTAGGATAGTGCATTATCTCTGTCGGTTTCATTCATAGTAAAATTTTTTTAAAACCCCATTTTCTTAGCTAAAACGATTTGACGATTTTAAATTCAGCGTGGAGTCAATTTAGCGCATTTGCACAGAATTTAGACTATTGTCAACAAATATAGTATACAAATTCTAAGTGGAACTTATATCGGTTAAACTAAATTAAATGCAAGCACTGTAGTGAACATTTGCATAAGTTCTTTCACCATATACCACCATCAATACAAATAAAAATTTGATAGAAAACATTGCGTATATGTTATAAGCCCCATAAGCTGTATCTGCACTTGTGTATACTTTTATAGATGAAATAAAACATATAAATCATATTAAAAAATATATCTAAGTATGGCGAAGAAGGATAGGTTGTCTATAAAAAAAGGAATTAAAAGTTCTAACTTCTTCATGAAAACGAGAAAACATAATTTCAAATTAGTGAATTTTTAAATAATTACAGTCTTTATCTGAAAAAGGACGAATCGAACGTCTCAGTTGTCTCATATAGAAATTAATCGAAGTGAGAATCATAACCTACAAGACGTCGTCCTCCATTTTTTTATCTGCTGCCATTTCTTTTATGAAATTTCATTTTAATATACAAGTATACAAGAAAATTTGTATAAAACTAAAATACAAAGTAAATGAACACAAAAGCAACATTGAATTGCGCCAAACATGCGATGAAAACGAGGAGGAAAACTTTCAGTCGCGTTCGACGTCAATTACGACAAATGTAGTCACCGTAAGAGGTTTTTGATTTCTTCTTTTTCGGCAGCTTCCACCGCACTTTCCCCACTTGGTGATTTTACTGTTTTATCTGCACCCTAGAAAAAACATGTTTGATAGCAAAACCCAATTCATTTAAAATAGAAGGCTTTTTAAGGAGACGAGATGCTGAGAGCTGGAGACGAGATGCTGAGAGCTGGAGACGAGATGCTGAGAGCTGGTGCTAAGATTTGACTCAAAAACTAATCAACCACTAAAGCGACAGTTCAGACAGAAAACTTGAACGCTTACATCTTCATCTTTTCATAAGAAACTACAAAACCTATAAGAATTGAACTCTTTTTGTCTTACAAGAAATAACATTAAAACGCCTAAATAAAGATGGCATGTTGTAACATTTAAGAAATACATTTAGCAAATTTTTATATCTACACAACATTTGATTTTTTTGCATTTCGTTTCAAACATTGTTTAGTTACTTAAGAAAAACGTCTTACTTAGGAAAAATGATTCAGCTATTGTTTGCCTGGGTCAGATTATTACTAATTATTTATGTCAGCGTTTAATTTTATAGCTTTGAATTTAAGTGTATTATTCTCTTTCATTTGAAGTTTTAAGGACTTAAATTCGCACCATGAAAAATTTAGGTTACTTTAATAATTTGCCAAACGCTTTATGCAAATTGTGTAGCAATTGCTCAAATTTGGCATTGTTGATAAAAAATGTATTTTGTTCTAACACAGGAAAATAGGTTTTAAAACACATGTAAAGATGCTTTATCCAATACATTTGAATTCATAAGTAAGGAAAGTAAAGACAACAACTGCAGATGACCAGTGAACTAAAATATTAGGGATTTCTAAATCTTGCTAAGTTTTTATAAAAACGTATAAAAACTTACTTTTTCCAGTAATAGCTTAACGCATTCGGTGTGTCCTTCAAAAATGGCATTCAGAAGAGGACTTATACCATGTTTGTCTAATGCCTATAAATGCAAATAAAAAAAAACATTCATCAATTACAAATGTCTATATTTGCAACATTTACAATACGTCATAATATATAAATTGCATAGTTTTTAGACAACCAAAACTACCCATTTTGGAAATATTCTGACCCTCTAGGCCAACCATGGCAACCCTTCATGTAGCCACTATCTTTTACCGGATTTTAACAGTTTACAAGTAGTTGGTAATAAACCTGTCAGAATTTAGAATTTGCATAGAAATATAAAAAAGACATCTCACATTCACGTTTGCTCCTTGAGATAGTAAATAATCTAATACATCTTTTTGTCCATAATCTGCAGCACAATGAATCAAAGCTCTTCCCATACCCACATCTGCGTTTATGTCGAACTAAAATAAAAAAATATATATATATATAACAGTCTAATTACTTGATGATTATTGATAATTCACTGAGAAATGTACTGATAGCAAAACATTGTTTTCAACAACAGCTGATACAGGTAAAAACAGCTGAGCGTTATAATGACATTGAATTGTCATATTTCTACACCAATTGTGTTTCAAAATGGGGCAACCACAATGAAACAATTGCATATTAAAAATAGAGATTCTGGAGTATATATACATAGTCTAAACTTAATTTCTTAACATTCTAGCATGAAGACACAGTCCTTACATGCTCATTAATTCACTGTTTTGGATGGGTCTTTAAGCTGACCTCCTGCAAAAAACAAGTTGATTTCGTATGAAAATGTTTAAAAAGTTGCCTTTGAATCTTTTTATTTTTTTCGAAAAGTTTTTTTCTTGGTTTGGGAGATATAACTCTAACTAAAATTTAGCTAATTATGTGGAATTATGACATCAGCTATTAGATGCTCAGAAACAATTGCTGGTTTGAATGATAATCAGGGTCACTGAGCATTAATATTATGTATGTTGCAAATATCAAACTGGATTGAAAACGCATAACAACAGCACCTCATTCTTTCTAGTCCATGATGTCATGCATTAATTAGCATAATTATCAATACTTGTAAGCCAAAAATTTCGAGAACCAATCAGGATTTTTCAAAAAGATAAAAAGATTGATAAACAGAATTTTAAACTCTTTCATACAAAGTCAACTTGCTTTTTCGCAGGAGGTTCACTTGCAACATCCCTTTGGCAAGGGGTTTGACATTTTTTGAATGACTGTTTTTTTTTCTATATATATATATAATTTAGAGAAGTAATTTTCTTTTAAAAAATTGCATTGTCATGTCCCCTCGATAAAGTAAAGAGTTTCATTTGTTAAGATCAAACACTAATAAAGGTTGATACAGTGTCTCTTCTGCTTTTCAAAAAAAATTATTTGGAGTTTGGAAAGGCAACTTTCTGCTGGGTGATGATAAAATACTTTGTTCTCAAAGAAAGTTATAAATACCCCAGACTGTGAGCAGGCTTGTTTTACTTTCTCCAAATCACCATTTTGAACAGACCACTTTGCTTCCTTCATATCTGCCATATTTATCTATAAATTGACACTAAAAAACAAAATGTAAACACAAAATTGAATACACTTCACCTAAAGAAACTAGTTTTCAGAATTTTTGCAAATGCTTGTCTCACAAGATTTTAATTCAATTATTTTTGTTAAAAATGAATCATTCAGCTATATATAACATAAATACTTGCAACTTATACATAACATACATTTTCAATTTCCAAACAGATTCAAAGCCATTTAGTAACTTTACTAACTATGTCACAGGCCTTATTTGATTGATCATTTTGAGGACTTGTATCCGATATGATTCCAATATAACAATAACATAAACGTTACAACATTATATTACATGGAAAATAATGTAGCTGGGAAGGCTATATATATATATATTGTGAAAGAATAAGCAAAACCACCTTGAGGAAATTCTCATTTCAGATTTAGCAACTAAAATATATTATGTTTGTTAAGAAGAACTTCATATAAGGGTCCATGTAGGAACTAAGTATAATATTTGGTTGCTTATTGACTTTTTCGAAGTACTTTCCTATAGACCTTTTTGGATGTTACATTTTCCGTGGTAAGCACTTCTGGCTCAAACAGGCAGAAAGATGCAGAATTTTGCTGAAGAAAGGTCTTTTTTAGCAGAAACATCTTTCTACAGAAACATTTTTGAGGTTTAAACTATTATCGAGTGTAGATGGATAACCTCTGATTGACGTATATTCATATGTAAAGTCGTAATGATAACTTCTTGCGCAAAGAGACTAAAAAGGACCTTACTTCACCTAGCGTCCCCATCTTTTTACCTTCTATGCAATTGTTATAAATAAAGAATATAAAGAAAGAGCCTAGCCTTTAAAGGTTTATCCCTGATTACTGTCAAGTGCGAAGCTAGCTAACATGCCTGGACATAAAAACTTGCTTTCTCCCACCCAAATTGGAAAAGATTACCACTTGGAAAACAAGCACATTAGTCCCAATACAGTGAATATGATACGGTAAAGACTTTCATTGCTTTTGTGTATAGTGGTGTAGGCCCCTCCTCCTCCCCCATTGCCCATGGCTGGGCTAGGCCCAACTTTATCACATTGCAGTAAAAAAACCTATCCATCTTATTTATGATCATGGGTGATCCATGTTTAAGCAGACAGATCATGAAAAAAGTACATTATAAAAAAGTAGAGACAAAAAACCCATCAGTCATCATATCATTTTATAAAGCAAAACACTGAACTCAAATGATTGACCTACGACATCCAAAATTTCTGGGAACGAAATTGTTAATTTGACTCAGAATCGAATGAAAATAGGATAAGCGAGACTATTTATTTATGGCAACAAGATGGCGGAGTAAATACCACATTTGGAAATGTTTTTATTTCTCCCTTTTTTTCAAGGGTTTTGGTAGACACATTAAAAACTTTCATGGTTATTTATTTTCTTTTTGTTCATTAAAATTTTTGCTCATTCTATTCTATTCTGTCTCTCGTTTTCTACTACTTGTTTTTTTTAAAATCCCACTGAAGCTAGCTATAGCTCTTGCTCTTTTTCTTTCACTAAAAATTAACAGTTTACTTTACCTAGCAACTAGCTAGATTGTTAGAATCCAAAAAATAAGCAAAAGCTAGCTATAGCTAGCTAGGCATACTTTTCTTTACAAATCATTTTGTTTTATTAGCTTTAGCTAGCTACACTTTCGGCTTTTAAGGCTAAAAAAGTTAGTGAAATCTGTGTTAATATGATGTGCTTAGTAAGTGAAAGGTGTTAGAAGGTGATGTTGGATAGATAGATGTGAATATTTTACATGGCTAGCCTCACAAATATCAAGGGATATGCTCCGTCTATTATAATTAGGGTCCACTCTCCCTAATCTCTCTCACATGGCTTGGGTTAACCCGGGGCTTTGGTAACTTTTACTTGCCAATATTGAAACACCACCACAAGGGGGATTAAATGTGGGTTTGAGATGGTATCTTCCTCTCCAGCCTAGCATCCTTACCTAACTCTGCCAAATTATTCACCTTTCTTTACTTATTTTATGGAAAAAAAATTCTTACATTAAAATCTGGACTTTTGTCCGAAGTTAATGTTCTTCAATTTAAGTTTATTTTAACTTTGTTGATTTTGTAGGTAAACAGTATGGATCTATATATATACATTTTGTATGCATACACATTTATTATCATTTATTATTAAATTTCAGGGAACTGGTATCTTTTCTGTTGTATTTTATGATGATGTATAACTTTATTTTAGATGAGATTGCTTAATCTTTTATAAGTAGCATGAAGTAAGCAATGGAATATACAGGTAGCAGTTACAGTGGTGACTATAAAAATGGAAGGTAAGAATAATATTTAACTTACAGAGTTATATGCAGTGTTGAACTTGATATGGTATCAAAAGATAAGCTTGTGCGAGTATAAAAAGCTGATTTTAAAACACTTTTTATGTTTCTTTAGATTTCTTAAGGAACCCCACATTTTGTATATAAAGAAATATTTTTGTGAAATGTTTTTAGAAAGCTCTTTTGATTCCAAATATATTTAAATTTTAGGATTTTCACGTTTAATGGTGCTGCACAAATGATGTTATATTTGCGCAATTGTTTAATACCTACGAAGTTTTATTTCAAAGGAATGTGTAAATCCCAAATTATAAGATCATTACCAAAGCTTAAAGAGACCTGGACCAAACAAATGAGTTTGATCTTAGTGTAATTTTTAACATATTACTAAATTACTAAATAATCAATTCATTTTTTAAAGTGCTAAAGTTTAAGTGCACAATCAGTCAAAAATTACCAAAGACAGAAAATGTCAAATTTTGCTATAAAGTAAATTTGCACTACCATAATTTACGTAGAAGCCTTTGTTATGATCAGACATAAAATATTTTTTTAATTTTTTAGACTGGAAGGGAAAGGAAATTACCAATTTCCAACTTCAGTTGGAACCAAATATGTTGGTGACATGAAGGATGGAAAGTAAGTAATATATATATATATGTATAAGTAGCTAATTTTTGTTAACCGAAATGCCTTAAATGAAAGAGATAAAGTTATTTACATAATGTGATTTTTCTTTCCTGATTAGTTTTCAGATGTAAAGAAGTAAAAATTCACTTTTTGGGGGAATTGTAATAATAGTTTTTCACATTACCTTGTCATTTTACAATATGCTCTTAACTTATTTTTCACTCTTTAATTTATTTCACCATTCTTATGCACCAGTTTCCTTATGCTTTTTTCACTGCTTTTTTACAAACATTTGTTCTTGCTTATTAGATTTCATGGTGAAGGTACACTGTACTTTACAAATGGAAGTAAATATAAGGGACAGTGGAAAGATGGACTATGTGTTGAAGTAAGTTTGTCTTACCCTCCCAAGATATAGCCTGTTTTTATGTTGCATATTTGAAACCTCTTGTCTAGACTAAAACTTTGTATATTTGTTTGAACAAAAGTCTAAGTTTTTAAGTGAAAAGATTGGTCTTTTTTCCACTGTATTTTTCTAGGCTCAGCTCTAAATATTAGTTAAAATATTTAACAGAAAAATTTTTGCAACACTGATAAGAAAAAGTCAGCGGAAATTTAAGTTTACGTAAAGACTTGCCACTGACCTTGGAAAAATACCAATTTTTAAAAGACGTCAGGATAATTTTGGGTCAGCGATTCTTAGTCTTGATGATGCGCATACAATACAGATAAATTTTTTTTCAACTTAAACCAAGTTATGGGCGTTATCAGATGTTGTAATTAATGCTTTCTGGGATCACCAAGCTGTTTCCTGAAACAAAGTTACCTGAATGGCATTCAAAATTATTTTTTGTAGCAACGCTGAACTATATACCTGTTTTTTATAAACATAATTGTTAAGCATACTTAGTTACAGGTGAGTTTTTTAGCATATGCTAAGCATATCACTGCTCAGTTTTGGAAAGTCCTTCTGATGTTATGGGTATCTTAATTAGTCATTTTTCTTACACCACCATACTGTCTAAGTTTCGCCTTAATTTAGTTTTGTTGCTGTTCTTTTGCCATTTCACCTTATCCTATAAGGCAACGTTTCAGTTTTTAATTTGATTCTTCAACAAACATAACAGTAGCATACACATTGTGACTTTTGCATTTATAAATCTTTCGAATTTTTGCTTGCTCATAACAAAAAAACGTGTATTTAGTAGCCCAGGATTTTCTGTAACCCCTCTTGCTTTGCAGGGTCAGTATGTATTCGCTGATGGACTTACATTTGATGATGCAGAGTGGAAGTATTGCGACGGTTACGATCGACGATTTTACACTGAAATTTGTGAAGGCCTAAAACCAGCCGGTAAGTTGAGCTAAAACCAGATCAAACGAGATATATTGCTCTATTTTTACATTTTTTTACTATATATCTATATAAGCCAACTTATCTACTTTAAACTTCCAATGTGCTTAAGCCAAACGGGAATCGTATGGGAGGGCTGTTCCGTCCATCCAATTTTAACGATTTTTATGATACGATATGAAAAGGATAATACTATGACAACTTTCATATTCTCTTCTTGATCTAAACTACTTTTTCACAGCCATTTATTGAATTATAAATTAACAGATATTCAGAATTGTTCGGCTAACGATAAAAGTGTTGATTCACCGTTTTCATCTCGTCCTTTACTAGAAAAGCATTGATATTTCTAAGCTCTGAATTAAACTTTTTATGCCAGAGAAAATCAAAGTAGGTCAACGACCTTTAGGCTGCAAGTATAATAAGCATTTAATATGATGATTTCCATATCAGACCACGGTAAGATTCGTTTTTTTATTCACCTAGGTCAGTCCCAATTAACAAATATTGTGCCACCCAGAGAAATACCAAAGAGATGTTATGATTGTGGTGATGGGTTTTACGATCCTCAGACTCATATTGTGTCTGATTACAACAACAAGTTTTTAAGAAATGCTGGTATGTTGGTTTTCCATTTCAAATTTGTGTATTTTGTATTTATTTTAACTTAAAATATAGTGTATGCTTTCTCGAAGGTGTTTTTGTTAGTGCACAGTAATAAGAGCTATATAATAAGCTATATTAAGCTTCAAGAGTTAAATAGTAATCATGATTTTTTTTCTGTAAAACATCGGGATTGTTAAGCACATGCATAGACAAGGGGAGGGAGGAGAATTAGCCAAATCGTAGTGTGGATGATCTGTGTTTTTCTTTGCTGCAGATGACGATGAGCATGAGTGGATTGTCAAACACTGCAGAAGAGGCTGGGACGAGCGCGTGGGTTATATTAAAGACTTCCATACGAAAAAATGGTAACGACAATCGCGTGTATACTTAAATTTGTATATTTTTCTAATTTATCTGAGTTAAATATAAAATAGTATTTTTGAATTTTGTAAGTTTTATAAACATAAAAAAGTTATAATTCTATGAACAACCATAAACACAAGGTCCCTGTGTCTGTCCGATGGAAATGGGACAGAGGCAGGGTCCATCCCAGTTTTGTTGAAAACAAACTAAAGTAGTTTAATGCTGATGTTATCAAACGTCGTCCATAATGCTCATTTTTTTCCTGACATTCTCCTCGCCGCCAGAGATTATCAGAGGTAGAAAATAAGCCCGGGGGACGAGTTGGAGGTTCTGTGCGTTTGAATATGAACTGTAATTGCGAAAAGATGCTTTGTACTGCATGTGCTATGCCGCATTAAACTAATGTTATTCAGAAGTCTGGGACGAGAGGAGGGTCTTGTCTAAACTACGCAATTGTCTCTCATTGGACTAGACTGGAATCACCTAATTATCCTTGTATGATTACCAGGTTAAAGGTTGGCTGGGAGAATTAAAAAAAGATATAATTTCAGTCATGATTTTAATAGAAAACCTGGAAAGTATTTTTCCAATGATCATTGTTTTTATAATTCAAGTTATAATATGCATACGGAAGTTCAGAGGCTGGATTTGCATTATCTATTTGTAATGTTTTAAAAGTTTTCAGCCATTTTAAAGTTAGCTTGGTGGGTTTTGTTTGTTCTCGAGGAATCAATATTGATTTACTTGTATTTTAGTAGGATTTTTTCAAATACATTTGCCTTTTGGAGTTCCAATTGCGATTATTTGGCTAGAAACGATCTTAACCTTCCAAAAGCAGAAAAACAATACATTTTCCAAATAAAAAAGCTAGATGACAGGGCCCTTATTATTTCTGACAACTTATTAGTTGGGAGATCATTCAGGCGTCTATTTGAGAACTGAACGATTGTTATTTGCCAAAAGTAAGAAAGCGCGAAAATATAACGAGAGATTAAATAGCATGATATTTTTATAGTGCCTCTAGAAAGAACTCCTATCAACAGTGATAAACATGCCGCTCTTTTCTTTGAATATCTCACGAAAAGATCTAATACTTACAGCTAGAACCCTTCTGAAGTTGGTGCCTCTTGATAAGCGTTCCCAGGGACAGTAAATATTTTTAATGAGCGTACTGTTGCAAATCAAGAGTTGCGTACACGCGAGCAAGGAAAACTTCGAATATACCACTACAGTCAGAACAGTTAGCACTAGTATCACACTCCGTATGAATATATAAGTGCTTTTCCTTCCTTAAATCATACGCTCTCTGAAACCGATAGGAAATGACTTTTGTTTGCTATATACCAGAGCATTGAATTGTACTTGCAATGCTTGTAGCAGACAACAAAAGGTTAATGAATCCATTCAAATAGTCCGCCAAAACAATTTACTCAAAGCAAGGGAAACTGAAAATTAAGTTATATGTTTCCAGAAATGTCCGGAATTTTGAAAATATGTCAGGAAAATTTAATCTTTTTTATGAAATGTCAGGATATTGTCAGGATTTTTAAACATTACACTAAGACTTCGTAATGCATATGTTTTTCCAATGTCAGTTTTTATCTTTAACCTTTATTTGTTTCTTGTTTTTTTTTACTCATGTCTATTGCATTTTTTCTTTTTACTAGAACAGAGTCAGCATCACATCAGCGGTAGTAACTATAGGAAACAATAGGGAAAATAGGGAAATTAAAAATGTGAGGATTTTTAGCTAAAAAATATCGAACACACTGAAATTGTGAACACCCTGAGAATACAGCCAACAACAAATTTGCGCTATTTAGATTTTGTTGTTATTAATGTTCTTGTGTTTTTTTCCACGAGAACATAGTCTATAATACCATTCAGGTTCAGATTTGCACAAAAATAAACATCCCGAGCTTCAATTAATTCTAAAACTTTACCATTTTGCTTTACTCCATAATCGGCGATCTAATCCTATTCAGAGTCAAAAAGCTGTAGCCAACCTCTTTTCCAGGGTAATTTGTTCTGTTTATGGCTGACTTCGTCTTTCCTCTCTGCGCTTAGTTGAAAATGTGGCACCGTAGATTAGTGGTTATAGCTCTCGTACTCTGTGCGGGAAACCGGGGTTCGATTCCTCTTGACGGCGAGTGAATGCTACCATAGTCCCGTGTTAACCCAAGCCATGTGAGGGAAATTGGGAAGATAGCGCGCACTGTTGGGCTGTTGGATGTTTCCGGGAGTTGTCTAGTAAAGCGCGGGTCATAATTGGGTTTGCGTAGCTCAAAATGAGCATTAAATACTCTAGGACTGTCCATCTAAGCCATGCCCTCTCCTGTAAATAATAGACAGGGTATATCCCTCGATATTTGTGAGGCTAGCCATGTAAAATATGCACATCTATCTATCTAAAACAAAGAGTATGCGAAATAAGCTTGTCTTTAATTTTCACCTTGAATTGTTGTATTATGATGGATTCACAAGTTAACTTTCGCGTTAATCAAAATTAGGAGAGCTTTTTATAAAATATAGCGTGGCTAGCTATCTTTCAGTTCCCAAAGATTTCAAACAGAGATACTTCATAATCTCCGTGCCTCCTCAAACAATTTAATCTTTGTCATTGTACAGCTAAAACATCCCTATCACATTTTTTAATTCACCCTTTTAAAAAAACAGCTTTTTCCCTCATGTACAAAATCATTCGGATCTAAAAAATATGTTATAAAACAAATCTATCTCTTTCCATTCAACGCCGGGTGGTGGGTTGGCCCGATATAAAGAGCCGGAGAACGAGGTTGGTACACCTTTTCAACCCAGGGCCAATAATAATACCAGTGTAGTAAATAAATAAATTCACTAACTGACCATAATACTTTGCGCTTATGATGATGTCATAGCACTCATGTGCGCTTTCCTTTTGGAAAAAGAGCACGTCTTTCTGGGTGTGCTAGGGTAAACCTTTGTCATTACTTTGCCAAAATAGTGCGGAAAAATGCCAAGTGCTTCATCAAAATCTTCTCAGCCTCCTTCTCAGATCACTACTAGTGATTTAATGCAAGAACCATTAAAAAATGCTGTTTCCGTGTTGGACAAAAAACTAAGGAATCTCGAAAAACGCAAGGTTAGTAGTGAAACCTATTTAACACATGGGTAGCTTTCCTTCTGCATGACTCGAAGTTTTCATTATTCGTTATAATCTGCCTTCTATGGGTGGGTCGAGTAGATACCAACTTTTACCTAGGTGGATAGCATCAGTATGTATTTTTCCATGGTTAAGTGAGTTGCATCTCCCTATATGTTCGCGGCCTGCTGCTGCAGGCAACTTGGACAGTTAGCTTGGTTCTTTCACTATCAGTCAGGGTAAACACTTAATTAGGCAACGGTAGGCTAATTAGGGCATAACACCTATTTAGGCGACTCATTGTAGCCTAAGTAGGTGTTATGGCCATATGTAAGTTGTTAGGCCATATGTAACTTAGTTAAGACATACAATATTTAATGGCTTTTCACACATTCCTAAGAAAAAATCGCAAAAAATCTTTGTTTAGAATGGATAGTCTACACGACCATGATTCCAAAATTGTCACTCGTGCCTCGATATGTTCGCGCAACTAAGAATTATGTTAAAATGAAATATATAACCTAATTAGGTTAAGTGTCGCCTATTTAGGTGACATTTTCGTCCGCCATATTTATTTTTCCCTGCGGCGTGAATGGCTGAAGTCCATTATTTAAAACAACAAATAGTGCCACACAAGGTTTGGGCCATAAGTTACCAATGCGCGATGCAAATAAGACGATAATTGGTCAAAATTATCTGCAAAGTTGACAGATTTGATTCACATAAAAATTGTAGTGCAAAACGCAATGATTTCGACGTATTTACAATAGAAAGTTTTTGTTCGCCTAGTTAGACTACGGGTAGCCTAATTAAACTACATCGTGTCGCCTAACTAAACGACTCACCTAATTAGGTCATGCTGCCTAATTAGGTGTTTACCCTGACTGACTATGGGCTAAGGATGAGCTAACCATAGTGCGCAGCCGGTATCAATTTTTAAGCTGCAGGCACCTGATGTATTAGTTTCACTTTCACACTACGTTGCATCGTTAGCTAGCTCTTTTGTAGCTAAATATAATGCGAGGGAGAATGAAAAAGAAAGATAGAAAGACAGTCTTGTTATTATCACTAATTTAAAGCCTGGAAAGAAAGGAATTAACAAAATTACAAACACTTTTAACCCCCCAAAAATATCAAAAAATTTTGATTTAAAAAAATCTGCTAACGAAGAGTTCAGCTGTGAGCTAAGCAGTTACTTTTACATTAACACTAGAGGCAAAGTTTTTAGCGTATCATGCTCAATATGATTAACTCATCGTTAGCCCATAGTGAGAAACAAGCTTTAGCCTTTTCCTCTTGACAGGCCTCGTCAGGAATGGCGTGCGATCGCACGCGCACACGCCCACACACGCCATGTTTGAATGTTCCTGTGCGATCTTCGCACGCCAAAAAATAACACTAAATACCTCAGGCGTGCGCTAATCGCACACCAAAATAATAATATTCAGTTCAATGCAGGTGTCTGGGAATAATATACGTAGGGAAGCATGATTTAATTTGTCTATTTTTTTTTTTAAATTTCTATTTTTTTCTAAGTTTTCTTTTCTTCCTCAATTGACATGAATGATTAATGCAAATAATTGAATTGGAATTTGTGTGGCTTTTGAAATAAAATTGTTTAAATAACAAGCAAAAAAAAACAGGTACGTTGCAAAATATACAAGCAAAACACGCATTGTAATATTCAGAGCAGGTGTTACATTGGTTTTCAATTCAATACTTTTTCCACCTCGACGTATGTTCGATGTTCGATATTCAGTATTCGAAATTGTGAAGTGAAGTTGCTAACAACATTTGCTTTCGAAAAACTCAGCAGCATTTCATTTTTTTTTTCAATCTAGTTGCTCTTTTTAAATTAAAAAATAAATTTTAAAGTTCAACTTTTCTGTCTACTTCTTTAAATGCTTTCGCTACTTTCGTTATATGAAATCACTTCCAGCATGTTCTTTTGCAAGCACAGAGTCAGCATGATATCTAATTATAGTTATGGTGATCAATTGCGACATGCTGAAAGACTTTTTCTTGTGTTGTTTTGAAAATTATACAGAATGTGCTGATGTTGTTTTAGAAGTTATTTATAACGGAGGAGGGTGTTACGACGAAAATTTATTTCACATATAATTTTTTTTAAAAAAAATAATAAACAATGAACACATTTTAGTTTCTTCGCAACAAATTACCTGCTTTAAAACATGGCAAAATTAGACTTGTTGTATGCGAGTTCTATGATTACTTGAGAAAAGTGGAACAATAATGAGCGCACGCCATTAAAAATTATGCCTTGCGAACATCGCACGCCTCAAAATGATGGAAAAGTCAGCATTTTTCTTCCTGACGAGGCCTGCTTGATGTCCATAATTGGTATTCTTTCTTATTTGTTGACAAAACCAGCGTCCATCTTTTATTATAGAACAACAAAAAAGCTCTGAGAAGCTCTGCATTTTGGTTGTAGTAAAGCATCATGCTTTATCTTAGAATTTTGTGGGAACTTACTATGTCAGAAAAACACAGAGTTACTGTCAACATTACTTTCTCTATCAAAACTAGAAATGCATGAGCTAAACCAGCAAGAAATAGAGTATTGTTTCCTCAAACAGTCAGGGATAACCGCAAATTAGGCTATCACGCCAAATTAGGATAGTAGATTAGTTATGAGATTTTCCATAGACTAGTTAGGAGATCATCTTCAATTTAGGAGATGTTTTTTTTTCTTTTACGATTATCTCGACAACCACGTCTGGTCGCGCCATCAACATCATCTTCATTCGAGCAAAATTTTTTATAGTTTGCTTCACAGGACTAAAAATTATATGTCAAAAGTCTTTGGATCGGTTAATTAGACAAGAAATAGTCTATTTAGGCTATGCGCCACCATGTTGAGAATATGCGCGCGGGAAATTTAGCCTTTTCAGAAGCAACCGTGGCCGTAAAACAAAGAAGCCTTAACACAAGCGCATGCGTTCTTAATCAAACAAACTAAACAATATATCTTCTGAAAGCATAAATAATAAAAATATATTTGGACCATCAAAAGGAGGTTCTATAGAATGTTTTTACTAATAAATCATTGCGATTATGCAACAGAATAGCGTTAGGCGGCAAGAACCATGATGATGGCCTAATTAGGAGAGATAAATCGCCAAAATAGGCTATCATAGACTAATTAGACTATCATAGCCTAATTTGCGGTTATCCCTGACTGTCAAAGTCCTGCACATAACTTTGACAAAAGCTGAATGTTAGATAATCTGAATAATACTGAATAATGCAATACTGAATAGTTTTTATTCTGAAATAAAGAAAAATGGTACTTTTGTCATTTTCGTCAAAATTAAATTTTTGATTCTCAGCAAAAAAAAGATTCAAAAAATAATTCTGCGAAAATGAAAAACTTTTTAGCTTTTTTTAAATTCTGAATTTTTTTTCCACAAAATTGTTTTTCAATAAAATAACATGTTTTTTCCTGCATAAGTGTTTTTTACAGCCACCATAGGAAGTGATGTACATAACGTAAAGCGGCTGGAAGTGCTAAATGGTCCAGGGCACCCTGTTTTGGTGTCAACTTATGTACTAGGTGGTACCTTACAAGGCTATGTTTATGACACAAAAACTTTTGTGTGTGAATGAAATGTTTGTTGTTGCTCTTTTTGCTACTATTTTTATTAAATTCATGGAAATAATCCTGACCAATTGCTAACAAGAACTGATAAAAAAGAATTAATAATTAACATAATATAACTAGGCTTACTAGAAAGAGGAGACAATAATTAATTAGAAACGTAAAGTTGGTTCGCAAAAATTTTGACACTGTAACAAAGTAAACCACCATCTAGATTTGGCCTGGAAACACCTTAGATCAATTACTATTTTTCTACTACTGTTCTTTGTATTTAAGTTTTTTAAAAGCGATCTAAAACAGCATTTCTATCCCTGTTTTTAAGTTTTTAAAATGTGATCTAATAAGAGCCTTTTTATCGCCGCTTTTCGTTCTTAAATTTTAACGCAATCTAAAAAAGCATTTCTATCGCCATTTTTTGTTCTTAATCTTTGAAAATGCGATCCAAAAAAGGCATTTCTATCACCGTTCTTTGTTTTTAAGTTCTTAATATGCGATCTAAAAAACCTTTCCATCGCCGTTCTTTTATAATGCAATCTAAAAAAGCTTTTCTATTGCCATTCTTCGTTCTTAACTTCGTTAAATGTGATCGAAAAAACCTTTATAACCCCGTTCTTCATTCTTAAACTTTTAAAATGCGACCTAAAAAAGCTTTTCTATTACCACTTAAAAATATTCAATTCACATTTTTATCATTTTCTTCGCAAAGTGATTCGCAAAAATGGCATTTCGATTCGCAAATTGTGAATTGCCAACTGCTAATTCGAACCGTATTAGATTGATGCAAAAAATTCGCATAAATCTAATATGGAAAATGTATGGGTGAGCTTTTTTGCGATTGCTAGAAAAGTATATCGAAACTTAATTACAGGTTTAAACTATATGGTAACTTTTAACCTCCTTAAATTTTTGTTACACCTTAAGTAGAAGTATATAAATAACACAAATCTTTATAATTTGCATTAATTTTGTGCTTTGTTTAATTATCTGAAATAAGGTAATTTTAGAACCACAGTTGTTGTTCTTAATATTTTGGCTAAGCATGACAATAGAAATATGTTGGTTTGCAGCTAGTGTGATACAGATATTAGATTGGTTTGATAGATTAATTGATTTTTTATGGTGTGAATCTCCTTCCGCTTTTCTCCGACTTGAGAATCTGCAAAAGATATTAGTTAAGGTAAATTTTTAATTCCTCAGAGTAAAGGTTATTATAACGTACCAACCCTTGAAGTGCCTCTAAATCAGGTGTGTTAACCTCAATCCGTTGTAGCTTGGAAACATTTTGCTGGTCTTTTGCCAGGAAATGCCAGCCTTATTGTTCTGACTTTTAATACTTTAAATCCGCAGGGTTGTTGTTTGTCAAATTCTGAATTCTTTTCCTTCTTATAATATTTTCAATCTTTTCTCTGAATACACAGATCTACTTCATATCACCCAGGGAAATATTTATGAGACTTTTTAGGGGCCTATTGCTGCTAAGGGGGGAGGGGCTCTGAAGTTTGAAAAAAAATCTGCTAGAGTTTGAGAAATTTTAAACATTTGTTTGTGGCCTGAAAATTCTTCGTCGTTTGTGAGCATAATTCCTCTGTCACGCCCCTGACCCTTTTAAGATTTATCCAAAAGTGTGTATTTCACGGACGGAAATCAGCTAAAAGAGGGGAGAGGGAGGTCTGAATCTTATCAGCGATATCCCACTAACAGGACCCAAAAAAAATTTTCGAAGGCCCCACCAAACTCCTTTTCACGGGTTAGAATCAGTTGATTGTTAACCTATCGTGAGGACCTTTTTTAAGTTTTAAGAAATTTAATTATGTTTTATGTCATATCTGAAATACTAAACCTAGTTCACTGTAATATATTATTTGTTTTACCTTTATAAATCTATATTAAAATACCCATATACATCTGTCTGTCACGCAAAAGTAGCGAGACGCACACAATGCCATATAAAAATGCCAGGCGAACCCATGGATTTTTTCCAATGGCACTGAATAGTATATATATTTTGTTATTGTTGTTTTTACTTGTTCTGACAAAAAAATGTATCATTTGTGAGCTTTTGTTTCAAGCTATTGCCTTTTAAACCTTGTTACAAGGTAATAAATTTTGCTACCTTGAGTCCTGTCGTTAAACAGGGTAACCACTCCTCTTAAATTCCTTAAATAACCTTAGAAAAAGAAAATCTCCTTAAAAGTACTTAAATATACTTAAAAAAGTTGAAATTTTAGCTATTCTCCTTAATTTCTCCTTATTTCTTATTTTTTCTGATTGTAACCTTTCTGGAAATGTGTTCATGAATTTTTCATCACCAATAAAATTAGACATATTTCTCTGTTATCTGAAATCCTATATTTCTATTTTTCAGGGCATAATTTATATGTATATTTTTATAACATGTATAATTTTCTTGTTATAGAACATAGTATGTAACATTAAAGATGGAGAACTAAAATGGTTTTTTCCTTAATTATCCTTATTTTTTTATCTTTTTATTCTCGTTCGCAGCAAAATATCCTTAAAAAAATGTCAATTTGTCTCCTTAATTCTCCTTAATATCCTTACTTTTGTTGTCATTTTATTAGTGGTCACCCTGATTGAATTATTCAATTAACTGATTCAATCCTGTAAATAATAATATTTCGTAAATAAACTAAATTGTCAGGGAAAAATCAGCAAAGCAAGTCAAAAGTTCAAGTGGTTTAAATAGTTTAACTTGACCCAGGAAGTTGGGAAAATCGTTAAAATATATTTTGCTACTTTTTTCATTAGGTCAAGTTGTTGGAAATCAGAAAAAAAGCTGACCTTGGCACTGAATTAAATGAAGATCAGCGGGTATTAATATTTTTTACAAACATTTTTGAATATTTATTGTTAATCAGACCCAGTTCCTGAGAAGCTTATAACTGCACCACATTATCCTTGAAAGTCATTAGGTTTATTGTTTAGGCCATTATCAAATTATCTTCTTTTTTCATAAGTTTAATAGTTGGAAGCATTTTTTTGTGTGTGTTACATTATTCTGTTCAGAATAAGTAACACCTCTTAATTCTGAGCTATAGGTCACAGTTTCTCCATGGATTGGAGGGATTTAACACTCTATGTTTTAGAAAGCCATTGAAAATCTGGCATTGGTTGATAACAGTGTTGCCACAGTGAAAGAGCTTCACAAAAACATTGTATCCTTGGATCAGGAGGTTAGTATGCATTTTTGATGAATATATAGACCAATTTCTCTTTTTTAAGGAGCATAAGGATACTAGATACCAATTAAATGATAGGAAAGATATTAAGTTGAGATCATCAAATTATTTCTTTAAACAAATTCAGGATGTGATTGATATATATATATTGGGTATTTTGTGAACCAGTGCCTTGTCTTACTGTTTTTGTGGAAGTTTTAAAATGTGTAATTGCCTTAATCAGAGGTTGATTGCCTTATGTAACTGTTTTCCTTCTTGAAAACTTTTTTGTTATATTTGTTGACAAGTAATTTGATCTTCCAACTGCAAAGGGAAAATAAGCTGCATTTTTGTTCTTACTATTACTATTAAATTATTATTTACCAAGGATATCCTACTCAGTTCCTATTGATACTGCTATCAATAAGGGTCCTGTGAATGAGGTCCTAGTCCCTCATTTGAGCTACAAAATTCATGCAAGCATGCTTAACTAAACAACCACCTTATAGATATCAATCTTATTCTTATGCTGAAAGCTAAACAAAAAGAATAGACAGCACTTTTATAGTCTATGGGATGACTTGGTTGGACTTTAAAGTGAATGCTCTACCACACGCACTACCATAAGTTCTAAGTAATAAAAAATATTGCAACATCACTGCTGTTAAGTGTGACCATTGATGTTAACACACTTATAAACATAGATGGCCTAGGGTTTGAAACAAACTGCGACAGAGCTTGGGGAATTAATTTTGCTGTCATGTTTTTTATGTGTAAAAGTTTAGAAAAATTCTTTTGTTGATATCAAAAAAATTATTCGGCTATTTCATTAACCACTGGTGTATTTCTATTTGTCTTACCAATGGTCAGGATGTTGTAAGACCAAGAAAAGTCAAGGAATTTTATGATAAGCAGTTGAAAAATTTAAGAGTATTTTCGCTTAAAAACCCTGGTAATGTCACACCTAAATTTAGTAATAATGCAACACTCTCCGTCAGCTCTGTTTTAGAACTGCTTCACATAAGTGGCACAAAGCAAGGGTCTAAATAAGCAGTTTTAAATCACTAAAACTTAATACTATTCTTACAGACCATTTTACAAAAAATGCCAAATAACACAATATTTTATTGTTTCTACAATGTACTCATGTTAAGTTTGTGGAAAGTACTGATCAGGAATAACTGTTGTTGATTTATGCATCTGTTTTTGTTTTTTTTCTCCTTTTAGTACATAAAACTTGTGAAAAAGGAACAAAAAAGAGCAAAACAAGAGCTTCGGGATCAAAAGGAAAGCCAGGGTCATCAAGCTGTATATAAAATCATCGAGGTGCAAGGCGTTCTTGGCCATTTAACCGAAGAGGCTCACCCAGATTTTATAGCTGGCACTAATGGTGCCTGCCAGCTGACTGAAGACGAACTTTCCAACTTAGACTTGTTTTATGAACTTGTTAATACGGGGTCTGAAGATGGTGATAAAAAACTATCCTCTCGTGTAAAAGCTGCTCACCAGCATTTTCTTAGTTTAGTTGAGGGCAAGGACTCGCCTGTTGTTGGTGAGGTTACATACAAGACGCTATTAGAAACTTTAAACAAGATTTTACAGTCTGGTTATTTTGACAGAGATAATATTTCTTCACCACAACCTACTGATGCTGCAGAAGAAGGTAGTGTTGAAGAACCCAGCACACCAGAGGAACAAAGTCCAGAAGAAGAATTGCCACCTTCAAATTTTGGTGAGGTATGTTCCAGAGTCTTCAGTGATCTTTATTTTGTAAAGGATGTTGATTTACTCTTCTGTGTTATTTTGTCACTATTTTAATTTCATTCACACTCTTGTTTTTTTAATTAATCAATAAATTTTGAAATTAATGTTCATAAACTATCTAACCTTTATATCTCTTGACTAAGTTATATCTCTTGACTAAGTTTAGTTTGTGACTGAGACTACGGAAACAGCCGAAGTTTTGGCTTTTCGAAGCCATGTTTTTCTTCTAAAGTAGAATCCAAGTAAACTTTCGTTTATCAGCTATTTTAACATTCGTCATTGCAAAAAAATTAAGTCCGTCTAGTGTTATTAAAGTTATTAAATTCATTGCACTGCACTTGTAACTTTAGGATTGTTATTTTTTTGAATTTGAGTACTTTAGTATATTATGTAATTGTAGGCTGAAAATCTGACGATTAAACCAACCAATGGAGTTGACCTTCCACCAGAAGTTCAACAAACACCGGATGACGAAAAAATAGACTTTTTGGTAGAATCCGAGATTGCAGGTACATTTTGTTAGTATAAAGCAGTTTTCTATTTTTTTGTACTGCTGCGCCTTTAATCCCTTGCAAATTAATTTGTCAACAAGACGTATGATATACGTAAACAACCTCGCGAATAAAGTTTACAAAAAGCTGTCTATTAAATTGTGATTTCTGTTACGAAGTTAGACACGACATATTTTGCTATTCAGATGGGCAATAACATTTCTTGTGGACTACGCAGTTATTTTTCGAAATTGATTTGTGAGATCTTCTTGAACGGAAAATTCCTCGAAATTTAAATTTTCGTTGGGTCAGTCTATGGTAAACTGACTGACAGAAAGAAGAAAGCGAGAACGAGAAATTCTTTTCGCTACAAAAAGAATTTCGTTCTCGTAATTATTTATATATGGTGGAGCGTCTTCGTTTTTCTCTTACGTATTGTTGTGGAAATTTTATTTTTCGCAGACTACTTTCCAGGCATTTGGGGAGACCTTAATTCTGCCTATATTCACTTTTGAAAACTTTTGGTGGAAACACCTTTACTTTACCAGTTAGTTAAATAAAGCTTGTGAACACTAATCTTGTCTTTTTAAAAAATAAACAATATGCAGGCGCTGCATAAACTATCTCGCTATTGAAAATGTACAACTATAAAACATGAGCTTAAACTCCATTTAGGTGACAAAAATCAAAATTTTGATGTCACTATCATATTCAGCATACTTTTTTTGTTAACTGTGCCAAATTTTGTCGAAAATAAAGTATTTTAATTTTCGAACCAATTTTGGCCTAAAATGACATTTAGGTGACAAAAAATCAAAATTTTAATGTCACCATGTTCTGCATACTTTTTTTGTTAACTTTGCCAAGTTTTGTCTAAAATAGTTTTAATTTTTGGACCAATTTGGCCTAAAATGACGTTAAGTGACAAAAATCAAAATTATGGTGTCACTATTTTGTTCAGCATACTTTTTATGTTAACTGTGCCAAGTTTTGTCGAAAACAAATACCAAATTTGGCCTGAAAGGTCATTTAGATGACTTCCAAGTACTTAGAGAGTTTAGGTACGAAATTTAAATCTGTGACGTTGCAATTGATTATTTCGGACATAGTTACGAGTTAGTAAAAAGAAAAAAAAAGTAAAAATAGTTACCAAGATGAGATTCGAACACACGACTACTCCCGTGTCGGTGCTCAGAGAGGCAGAAATTTCCATTCTTGTAGGACACATTTGCGTTTTAATACAAGCTCACGAGCTTGTAATAAAAAGCATAAAATTTCAACTAGATTGCAACTAATTAAAAAAGCTGCTACTATAATTTACGTTTATTTAGTTAAAACCGAAATTAAAACTGAGGGGGGTGTGGGAGCAACAAAAGACTATTTCCAAAATATTTTTTGTCCTGTCTTCCTGCATCTGCCATATATGGCAAAAAACCTATTCATAATAAAATAAGACCTGAGGAATAAATTGCTCACCCAAGGTTACAATATTTAGGCTGGAAGAGCAATCTCTGAATTAATAGGATAAGTTTATAAATGAATATTTTATTAAAAAATCTTTTTTATCTATTTGATCTAGTCTTTTTTATATTTTGGTTATTTTTTATTTCAAATAATAAGAAAGATAACATCGATCTCCATGTAAGATAAATTCATATTGCTCAGTCAGAAAACTTTTGGTGGAATTGGGGGAGCAATTAGTGGCTCAGCTAGATTCTCATTTCTAAGAATTGGGCCAGTCTTTGTGTGAGCAAGAGCGATCGCTTTCCACTTATTGATAGGCCTGGGCAAAGGTACACTGCAATGCAGAACTTTTTTTAGTGTCAAATTAGCTTAAAAACGTTTGTTGTGAGAACTGTTATTATTTTAGATTTTTTGTTCGAATTACTTTTACATTTTGTATCCATTTTGGCCACTTCAAATGTGATTTTTTCAAATCTTTTTTGTTTGCTGTTCATTTAAGCACCACATTTAATTTATAGGCTCGTTTGAACAGCAACCCCCTTCCTTGAATCCAGTCAGTCCAGAATTTGTTCCTCGAAACCTGCAGCAAACTGAGGATGCTGGTGGCTTTGGTGAAAGCAATGTAGCTGCCAGTAACGAATGGAACGAGCAGCAAGGGAATGAATCTGGCTGGAAATCAGGTAATTTTTACATAACATACCAACTGCATTCGATTTTATTGTTGCGTTGGAAATATCTACCCTACAAGATTTTATAGGCACAATAACTTGTCGAACTCTAGTTCGTTATTTTAATTAATTTTTCTACTAATGTTAACGAAACTCTGTAATATGTCGATGTCCACATGAAATATTAAATGCTCCTCTTTCGACATCTAAAATTATCTTTTGAAGATCAATACATAGGATTTAAAACTCTAAAATTTTGCAAAAAAACAATCTTGTTTTAAAAAATGGTGTTTTTTTTTCTCGCAGTGCCAGATCAACACCAAGGCGGCCAAGGTGGTGGCTTCAGAGGACGTGGCGGTGGACGTGGAGGGCGAGGCGGATTTCGAGGTCGAGGTCGTGGAGGCTCAGGGAACTTTCGAGGCGGTCGTCAGGTATACACGTTTGTTTTGGTTTGTTGACATTCTTCAGTGGTAATACAAAATCTCTTGTTATGCCTGACTGTTGTTTGTTATGTGTCTTTAAACCTTTGTTGCTTTTTAGGATGGCAATTTCCGTGGTGGTAATCGGGGAGGTCGTGGTGGAAATCGTGGTCAACGAGGCGGCCCAAGAGGTGGTCCTCGGGGTGGCGGCAATCGTGGTGGTTTTGGTGGTGCTGGTGGTTTTGGCAAGCCTCAACAGTAAACGAAGATGTAGATGGTTGGGCTACAAACTCGATTGTATGATAAGATCTAAGATAGTAGAAAAGTATAGCGCGTTGGATGGCTGCGACTTGTTTTGTTGTTGACAACAGGAAGTTGCGAGAAGATTTTGTGGAAAGTAATTGGCATTTTTCCATTGAGCATAAAACAATTGATGAATATTGGCGAAGAAAAACTTCGTGTAACTGATGTTTTTAGTAGCATATCTTACTTGGAAGTTTTAGGACGAATCTTTTTTATATGACTGAATCTTTTCTTTTTTTACAATTTCTTCTAGGATATAATCCTTTAAAAAATGGAAATTAGTAATAATATCCAGGTCGATTTGCTATGTGTTTTTTCAGGACGTTTAAAATAAGCTCGTTAGATAAAGCAGCTAAATCTCAATTAGTTTTGAGTTGTGTTTGTTTTTGTAGAAACAATGCTAGAATTATTCGAGACGCATTAATTAGTGTGATAAATCAGTTGTGATTTATTAATAAAAAGAAACTCGTGTATGCGTTGAACGAAGTCAATTTTTTTTTTAACTTTTAATTTGGTGCACATCCAGTAAATCAAAAATTTGTTAAAAACTTGATAAATAAATACTTATAACCGGCGATCCTGCTTTTTAGCAGGCGCGAACCAAGTGCCAGCCTACAGCTTTGTGTTTTATGAATTAATTATTTTTCGACAGTTTAATCTAAATAGGAGCCCGTGTTTGCTAACAAGTGAATTAACTCCGAGCGTAGTTTGGGACCAACATTGAAAAAAAAAAATGAATGAATGTGTCCGAGATTTCTTTAAGGTGACATGTTTTATTGAGGTAGTATTGCCTTACTTACCAAGAACGAGTTTTCTAGAATTTTCCAAAAGTTGTGTTGGCCGGTTTCCTGCAAACCTTATTATGGTACTCGTTTTTAAGTCACTTTTTAAACACTCGCCTGGTTCCTATAACTTCAAAGTATGGGTTTTTTGCTTTCTGTTTCGAGAAATCAAATCTGTCAAAATCGAATCTTTTCTACAGAGGGTTTATTAAAATATTGTCTAAAATATGTACGAATGCTTTTGGTACTTTTCAAATCACTAACCCCACATGTAAGGTTTCAGGCACAATTTCACATATAATGACTCGACATTTTAAATGTAAAGGCTGGAATCACGATCCGTTTAAATGGAAGGTTTAAAGCTGGCGGATAAGTCATAGTTCAAAACGCATCATGTATTTTTAAAAAATGAAACTTTTTGACCTGCCAAATTTGACCTATCCGTTATTTCAAAAAGATGGACGTGTTCATCTTTTTGTCATTAAACGGATAATCTTGAAATTGAAATTTCGTAAATCTATTGTTTTAAGAGTTTGATGTCATGTATCAAGATAAAAACGAGACATGAATAATGTCGAAAGCAAAAAAATTGGATTAACAGAGGATTTTATTGAGAATTTGCGTAAACGAACCGGTGTGTTAGGTTTAACGTTGGCGTCGTATAAACACGGACGAGAAAAATAAATCTGGATTAATTTTTCTAACTTTGCTATTGTGAACACGAAAAATATGTTGCAAATTACCATCATGCGTTGCTAAAAAACGAAACGTTGCAGCAAGCTTTATGTCAGAACACTAAGCGCATCGCGCATCACCTGTGTGTTGTTTTTGTATGAATAACTATATAATTGCAAGCGATTTATTGAAAACATCTGGACTTGTTCTTAAAAACTTTTAGTATTCAAAGTGATCTGTGCGAAATTCACGTAGTATTGTGGTGGACGTTACACCCAGATTTTCCCTTCGTTTTAGCCAAGGTTTTACCCATATGGATCTTTTTTTTCTTTCTTCCATTTTTTTAAATACTCGATATCGTGGAGGTGGCACGTTTTTTTTCATTTTGCTTGCCACGATTTGAAAGACTTGAAGCACGTTGTACGGTTAAACGAATTATGAGTAGACAAGAAACCTTTCACAAAGTTTCCCTACTATGTACAGGTTATCTGTCAGGTTTTGACCTTCCGTTTAAACGGATCGTGTATTTCAGCGTTAAGTGTCTGAAAAGGTAGCTATCTAAGTTTTTATTAACATAAATAAATCAAAACACCCCTACCTCATCTGTTCTGAGAAACTTTCTCGTTTTCTTGTTCTTAAACGCTAAAATTAGACCCCGCGAAGAATGTTGAAAAGGCCGCGAAAGTATTCCTTCTCCAAAAAAATTAAAATTATTGCTACACGTTTTTTTTAAAGAACGTGAGACTGAGATAGCTTAATTTTAAGAAACGTAAGAATAATTTTGTAAAGGCTAATGAAGTTTAGCATTAAAAAATGAAATAGTCTACAAAAATTTCCGCTATATTAATAACACGCTTTTCGTTATGATAGAGTTTTTAAGAAAAGTGTCCGTTGCAACAAATGTCCGGTATAAAATATGTCTGAATTAGGACTCTCTTAGTGCATAACCATTGATGATAATGACGCATTCGGAGAAGCCAAGACCTCCTTCTTTGCCATCCTCCTCCTCGCGCGGATGCGGATGTCAAAAAGACATAAAAAAAACTTAGTACGAGGTTGTATCAAAAAACGGCAAAGACGATACTTGATCTCATACGAAATAACCACCAGCAGCCATTAAATAAATATGGCGCCGCAGCTGCATGTTGGAGAGAAGGAGGAAAGTACGACGTATTTAACATTTAATTTGAATATTCATTTAGCTTAGTTAAAACAACCACTATCTGATTAAGAAAAAGGTCGTGACCTGCTACTTTCAGTACTTAATTTTTAGATTTTTTATGTTGGGTGATACTTATTAACTAAATTCTCTTAAGCTTCATTTTATTCAAGGTTTTAGAGTACGTGGATGTGTTGTTTGTAGAGTTAGCTAGCAAGCGAGCTAGCTGCTAATTTTGATTTACGATTAGCTAGTCTCATTCATGCAGTACACCCTTTAGATTCGTTATTTTGATCTTTAGAATAATTAATTTTGACTACAGGAAAGAAAATTACACAAGGTCCGTTCTATTTATTTTGGCATTAAAAAAGTACCATATATCAACAAAATGTTCCCAAACTCAAACTTGTAAGATAATTGTAACTGTCCCTTTTTTGGCTATTCTGTCTGCTCACCCATTTTTATATGTTAAGCTTTGAAAAACACATGAGGTTGGCTATATAAGGGTCAATTTTGCCTTTGAATCGGTGCTAAGTTACTTTATGGTCCTGGAAACAAATTTACTTTTTTCAATTGGAAAGTTCTGGTGAAAATCCAGCCGATTGACTCATTTTTAAAAGGAATTCAGGACGCCAATGTGATATATATTTGATAGTGGTTTAGCTATAGCTAGCTATAAGATCGGATAAGACCCATCCTATTCCTGTTTGGCCAAATGCACTTTTGGCATACACTTTCATGAAAAATAGCCTGCTTCTATCATTAATACATTTGCGATTGACTTTACCCATCCCCAAGGCACTCAGGCAGAGAAGATTGGTTTGGTCAATCTCCCTACCTTTAATACTATTTCATTTGGTAAAAACTCAATTAGATTTAATGCCATTAATTCCTGGAATAAGTTGAAGTCTTTGATGACTAGAAAATTTGTTTCCCTTGATTATTTTAATCTTAGAAGTGATCTGAAAAAGTCTTTGTTTCCTCTTACTAATCCTTTCTGAATTGTCAGACTTGACCATTTGTTTCTCGCATGGTTGTTTATCATTTGACCCACTATTATGTGTGTGTTGTTTTGTGCGTCTCATATTGTTTACTGTAATTGTCCAAGGGTAGCCATACCCTTTGCCTTAGCTTTATGCTATTAGGTATGGTCTCCCTTCAATAGCATTATATATTTTAATTTTGTTACCCTGAATAATTATTATATTTATTTTCTTTGTATTTATTTTATTTTAATTTTAATTGTATATAACTGCTATTGATAAATAAAATATCTATCTATTTATCCCCTATTTAGCCTATTTGTATTAGAAACTTTACCACTCGCTTCCAAATTTGCTGAGACCAAAGGAAACAAAATCTATATAATAGTTGATAGCTTTCAACAAAAAAAACCTAGAAGTTAGCATAATCAGGTGTATATGCACATCTTGCAATCAAGACATATACAGCGCTGAAAAAAATATTTGACCACTGCCTGTCATACTGACCATCGGAGATCCAAAATGGCCGATCAAATGGAATTTTTTGTTTCTAGAGTATAGTACAGTTTTCTGCTACAGCATTGTATGAATATTACAAGAAAAATCAATTAACATATTTTTTGCGCTTCAACTACATCATTAAAAACAGTTTGTCTCCACTTGTGGTTAAATTGCAGAAAATGCTAAAATTTATTTTTATAATTATATATATAAATGCCTTTTTTTCTGCATTGAACTTTAATATTTACTTAGTATTTAACTATTTTCTTTATTATAAGTACAATACTTTTCTCTATTAAAAAATGGTTTTTAATTTAGGGACTACCTAAAACATAAAAAACTCGCATTTCATGCACAAAAAAAACACTAAATTAAAAGACTACATTACAAACATGGTGTTACTTAAAGTGAGAATCCTATAAATATGTTGCTAGATGTATGGAATCATATTTTTGACGAAAGTAGTGAGTTTGCCAATGTGTTTTGCTGGGGACTTGGGGACCTCTTGTCCAAGAATTGCTAGGTTTTTTATATAAGAACCACTGGAAACAAGGTTGAAGATGATACAGACTTATTTCTATCATTCTCATTTCAGTAATCATACCTAGCCCAGTTCGACAGGTTATAGATAACTAAATTTTACAACCTGTTTTTTTTAATAATTCTTTTTCAATCTGAAACAAAGAAATTATGCACAAACCTGTTATATCATGTTGAACTATTCTTTTTAAAACAGAAATCTCTCATACAGAGATCAATGTTAACTTAGTTGCGAAAGGCATGTAAATTGTTTTTGGCTATAAAAGTTATTAATTCTAGCGTGGACCCGTTAATCTTACATAATAGGGGCACGTCACACAAAAAGACTGGAGCTAGTTTGAATTTTTTAACCAAGAACAAGTTCAAGGCGGCAGTCAAGTTTGTTCAAAAAAAACTTTATTGAGAGTCTGCTGCCTTGGACTTTTTTCACTTTTCTTATACTTCTTTTTGATTCTATCTTATTTCTTCTGTAAAAGTCTTGTACATGGTGGTTGATTAGATTTTTAGGTTTAAAACACTATTTACTAGATGTAAGTTTTTGCACATGGCTGGCTTTGAAGAATCTGGTTTACCAGGACATCAAGCAATACGTGATGGTTTTCAAGGTTGTACAGAACCGGAAGTGTTTATTTCTTCTTTTCAGCAGGAAAATTGTGTCCTTTTGTCATCCTTACGTCCTGCATTACAGCTACTTGATTTACAAGGACTAAAACGGACAACTTTCCATCAAACAGTGATAAATGATTTATCAGAACAGCTGTTAAAACAAATAAATGAAGAATGTAGTGGGGAGAAATTGAAAGAATTATTAGACCATACATTTCAATTTATTCATGTGGATGTCTTAAGGCGAGTTATAATGGCGATTATGAAAAAAGTACCAGAACTGAAACCAGAGTATGTCGAGCAAATTTCTGTAAATAAAGTCATTTATCAAGAATGTCCTATTGAAGTTAAACGAAGAGTATGGATGAAAAAGCATCCACTGTTTGGAGAAGCTGTTGGTCCTATATTAAACAAATACATCGATGAAAAACACACTTTGTTATATTCAACAGAGAATGTTAGCAGCAGACAATTTTTTAATATTCCTCCCAGGCAAAGACGACAAAATCCTGTAATACAGGAGTTGGTTCAAATGATTGGATTCTCCATTGAATTATATAATTTAGTATTGCAATTTTTAAGGACGTTGTTTTTAAGAACAAAACAGGAACATTACTGCTCTTTAAGAGCAGAACTTTTAATGGCGTTTCATGATGCAGACGTAAAAGAGGTTCGACAAGTAGACCCTTGCCATAAATTTACCTGGTGTTTGGATGCATGCATAAGAGACAAAGTTATTGATAGTAAAAGACTTAAAGAGTTACAAACATTTCTTGACAGTATAAAAAAAGGCCAAGAAGAAGTAATCGGGTAATGTTATTTATTTTGTATGCCGCATTACAGAATTATATATGTCTTTTTGTATTTATGTATTTTTGTGACAACACTAAAACGTGTTTGAGTTAAGTTATGAATAAACAGCAGTTCCATTTCAACGACTTCTATATCTACTTTGCATAGAGATATTGCGATGATATTATGTGATCCATATGCAACGAACACAGTGGCATGCAGTATCCTTGTACAGCTTTCAAGACTTGTTAAAATGGATATGCTGCCAAGAGTAAGTAAAAAATTTTATTTATTTATTTATTGTAAAATAGGTTCAAATATGGCAGCTGAAATGTAGAATTTGAAATTTTAAATACGAATTTTTTGAAACTTAAATACCAATTTTTGTAACTATATATGACATCAGCATAAATCATTTCTCAGCCTACAACAAATTTTATCTCGCTAATCTAATGTTTAAATGTAACTTTTAATAATCATTTTTCATATGTCCTTTGATGTCTATCCCATAATGCGTGAAAGGAAAACACCTTTGCGGCTTCTGCGTTTTTAGAAAATTTACAAAAGTTAAATTCCTCAAAGTCATTCGTGAGCTGCAAAAATGTTTTTTCCTGCAAATTGTTCTACGTATAAATGGTCTCAGAGAAATTCGTTTTTATGACACAAAATTAATATCAACTAGTTAAAACTAGAGAAAAAAATTTTGTAGGTCTTTATCAAAAGGTCTTTTCTAAAAAAATGCAAAACATTTTTTGGTGAAACTGAACTGTAAGTGTCAGGCACAAACACTTCCTTTTTTAAAGTACAAGATAAAGAGTTTTTTAAAATTTAATTTGTCTAGAAAAAAACGCACAACGTTGGTTTTGTATGCTCTGATCTGTAAAATACTGTTTTGCCACCTTAGACCGTACACTATTGCAGTAGGGTATTCCCTTTTAAAAGGGAAGAAGAATAAAAAAAATACAAGTCAAAAATGATGATTTAAAGTGGTGATTGCGCCGCCCCAAACTTTCTCCCACAACCAGATTCTTTGCTTTTAATGAGTATTTGTTCTGTTGGAACATATTGTTGCAAAATATGATCCAAAATATCCTTTTTAGTGTTATTATCTCTAACCTGTATTAACATTGATCTTTGATTGCTCAAACTTTATTTCTAGTCATCTCAAGACCTGATGTTTTTAATTCGGCTACTCACGTTAAGCGTGTCTGCATGGAACATGATCAAGCTGCAAGAATTTCATGAAACCCCTGTTGTAAGTAAATATCAAGTAGCTTTTCTACTCCAAAAGATTTATTCTTGACAATGTTTATTACAGGCTTAGTATTTTCTTTTGACAGTGCGAAAAAGTGAAAGTGTGTTTGTAGGAGTTTATTTAAAGCTTACTTAGCGCAGATGGTGTAATGTTAGCGCATACGGTTTCATGGTCGATGCACTTTAAATGTAGTGTTGTCAGTCTATTTGATGCTATGTACTGATTGCTAACCGGGTTGTGTGGCAGGCAAGCAAGTTAGAACAATGCTATATACGTATCTGGCGGTAATGTAACATAGTTACAGTCAGAGGAGAGGAAGAGCCAGCCGTTAGGGTGGAATCTCTAAGGACATTAAAACTTCCTGTTACTTACAAACTCACTTACTTTTCAATTCAATTTACCGACTGGTAGCCTTGTGGTAAAGCGTTCGCTTTCAGTGCGGGGGGTCTTGGGTTCAAAGTCCGGCTGAGTCACGCCAGAGACTGTAAAAGTGTGAATTTGTCCTTTCTGCTTAACGCTCAGCATGAGATTAGATTAGATAAGAATAGGCGGTTGTCAGTTAAGCGATTGCTGTGCTTGCACGACTTTCGTAGCTCAAATGGGAGCTTTAAATGCGTTAGGACTCCTTCGCAGGACCCTATTGGGAAGCAGTACCAATAGGAACTAAGACGCTATCCTGGATAAATAATTTCTATAATATTATTAATAATAAAAAATGAAATAGAAAAACAAAAACTTGATCTCAAAACGCTTATAGGACATTAGTATTTGTAAGAAGTATCTGTTTTGCCTGATTTACATTTTCGAAAGAGTACACTGAGATTATATAAGCATGCTTAAAAAACTACTTGAAGACAAATAGATCGCCGCTTAGTGTAAGAGCCTTCGCGTAGGGCAAATATCTTAAGTTTTTTTGGACGTTATTATGATCGAAATGTTAATAGGGAACTTATGGGGCAGTCTTTTATATCAATCATATATCAACAGCTACGATTTTGCCGTTGAATTTGTTGCTGTATCCGAAGCCAAGACGCTAGAAGCGTATACCGGGATATAGAGGTTGTAAAACCCCATCGTTGCCCTTGAGTAAGCATTTCAATATGGCAGAGAAGAAGTGATCGAAGTGTTGGAAAGCAACACTTTTGGTTAAATTTTAACTTTTTACGATATATCTGAAACGAATGTTTTTTTGTTTAATACTAATATGTTACGAATGTTTTGAGATTGACTTATTTAAAAGCGGCTTGTAAGCTTTAAGGTGGTGTTTACTTTTAGATTAGATATTGCAAAAATGACTAATCTGTTGCAATAACGAGCGAGTGTACATGTGCTGAGTATGTTCACAGTTGCTTAGCTTAGATTCTATGTCCAGCTAAGTGTGCTTGAATATAAAGTACACTTTAAGTTTAAGAGCATTCGTGGACAGTAAGTTTCGTGGCAAAGTTCGCGAATTTTTCGCATTTTGCGAGCATTGCTTTCGTGAATCGATGCTTTTGGAAAATTTCGCGAGAAAAACTTTAGCGAAGTTGACCGAAATTCGCGCTGCCCGCAACTGTTTCTTCATTTAAGTTTTTACATCAATGAGCAATTTCCTTTTGTTCAAAACAGGAGCTTTTTCATAGGTTCATAAATTGGGCGTTTATCCAAGGGTGTGTTTATTCTAGAAGGCATTAAATAAGTGTTTAAGGCTTTCACATGACAATTTATTTTATCCTTTAGAATATTGATATCATAACACAATTTCTTCCCGTGTTAATGTCTGTCATGCTGGATGAACTAAACGAAGACAGTACGCCTGTTGCCATCCCAGAAAGTCTTTGGAACTTTATCGAAGACGATCTTGTTGCGCAAGTCATTCTGGCGTTCTATGTTAATCACTTGATACAAGTTAATAAAAGGTGAGGCGTAAGTGAAATGAGAAGTACAGTATTTTTTTTATAAGTAACTGGTCTATAAGTAACTAAACTGGATTTGAAAAATTAATAAGCAACTTCAGATCTGTACAGTTGTGAGTATAAGCAACTCTTTGATTTAAGAATATCAAACACTTAAAAGAAATAACTAAAACTCGCAGAAAAATAAATCTGCAATGACTTCTTCGGCGTGATAGTGAAGAATCTTTGATGTTCTTTTCATCAATCCGTTGTTTTTTTGGCTTTAAAAGAGTGCCTTCTTTTCGCATTTTCTAATGAAAGAAAAGTACGCAACTATTAAGCAACTTTAGAACTAGAAATTACCCGAGAATGAATAACTTGAAATGTGACCAAAATTCCAAGTTGCTTTAAAAAACCGTGTACAGTGGGTATATCAGTTATTTGTGTGTGCATTATACTGTTCAAACATCGATTTCAACGTTAATGTTCGCTGTTCATTGTGGAATGACTGACGATACAGTAGTACTCCCATTTGAACTTAATTAATTAATTTTAATCTCGATTTACATTTGATACCATTTTCTTGGTATGCTTAAAAAGAAGGCTAGTTTTGGGTACTATTATTCCCAGTTTTTTTACGGCTATGTATTTTTCTGATTTTTTTTAATTTTGTCGGTGTAATACATGTTTTTTATTGAAGCAATTAAATTTCCAAAATGAGGCTTAAGGATGCTTATGAAAAGTATCATTTCAGGCTCCAAATACGCTTAGGTAATGCTTAATGGCAAACTTATCGGAATATGCTTATGAAAACACACGTTCAGGCGCAAAAAATGCTTAAAAAATATTGCATTTGCATTTTGAACATCAGTAATAGCTTAAATCTCACCACATACTGGTTAATTCAGATATAAGAATAAGAAGAAAGACTGCTCACGAAACAAAAAACATAAAAACTTCACAACATGTTTTTAGGCTTCACATAATGCTTAGGATATGCTTAAAAATGACTAAATTTAAGCCTACAGATGCGTATAAATGGTATGCTTCAAAAACACGTAGTTTTGTCGACTCGTTTTTTTTGTGTTTTTTCCCTTTCATTAAACGTACTGGTTGATTTCTGAAGTAGATGTATAAACATTGTTTGTCATTATATGCTAGTTTGTATGACATCCATAACGATATGAAGCAATTTAAATTTTCTCAATTTTTCTAGACGAATGTGCAACGCAATGTTACCTCGCTATTCACAGACGTTAAAATCCAGTCCGGCCTCTTCCGCTGTCGTCAATTTACTCGTGCATTCAATGGTGCGGAACACGCAACAATTTACCGAACCTGCTCAGTGTGCTTTGTTGTTTGATCAGTTTTTATTCGTCTGGTTGGAATACGAAGATGTTTTGCACCATATTCTTCGCCTTCTGTGGTGTGTTCATGAGCACATCGACAGTCAACTAATAGTACGGTTATTGACTGCTACTCAACCATCTTCTGAGGTAAAGACTTTGTAGTTATGGACTTTGTTTTATTGCACCGGGAAGAAACACCTTTAAAGATGGGGTCCCTTTTAGCGGCGCAGGGTGTCCAAATTGTCAGGAATGAAGAAAATATTGAAAAAATAGTCAAAATGTCAAAAGATTTGGTCTTCAGGAATTTTAGGTATCTTTTCTATCAACATGCATTGACATTCTCTTTAAGTATAACTGAAAAAGTGAAGAAAATGTCAGGAATCGTGGTCAAAAAATCTTAGGAATGCCGGAAAAGTAAAGAGTTAATATTGAGTGCAGACCTTGTAATTTGCGACATGATTTACTGTAAGAAGGATAGTTTATTGTTAAATTTGTCCAGCAGACAATTCTTAAAATTTTTGCAAAAAAGAAATTCAACAGTGTCCAACGAATCAAATGATTTGAAATGGCTTTATGTTGTTTTCTCCGCGAATTTTTACATCTAGTAAGTTTTTTTTCTTTCAGCATGCAGATGTTCTTCACGATCTCCATGCCAAACTTGTCGATCTCATCGCTTCATCCAAAGTAAGCACGCCTTCGAGCATGGAACAGAACAATTCTCTCTCTCCTGCGCTTCAGCTATCTCCAGCGCTTTCTTCACCAGGACTACCGTTTGGGTGATTGGAAGGAAAATGTCTTATAAAAGTTTACTGATTTCTTTGCGAATCGAATTCTCGCTGACACGAGTAAATTTTAAGTTTTCTTTGTGAAGAGGGAAAGGAAAAATTTTTGATACTGTTTTTCCTGAATAATTTTTAAAGTGAATTTGGAGAAATAATTAATGTTTGCTATATTTAACTATAGGAATTTTCAGGATATTTATGCATTTTTAACCGAAAGTCTGTTTTTCACTTTAAACAATTTTTTCACGGAAAGGAACAGAAATAGAACAGAGCAGAAAATTTTCTGCTAGTAATTTCCACTTCATAATATTGCGCACAATATAATACAGGAAGTATACACACTGCGCAATTTTCACAAAATAAAATAATCTGATTAGCTTTTCTGTTCCTGTCCCTTCTGTTGTGCGGAAAATTTTCTTGAAGTAGAAAACGGCCCTTAAATGCCGCTCGTAATCGATGCATGCCAAGCCACTAATTTCAGAGTTTTAAAGGCTTCTTTATTGCTGTCTTGAGTGATAGGTTAATCGTCACCAAATAATGACGAGTATTGTTCGTAGATGTTTCACACGCTCGGTTTTATTTATCTTATTTTTACTTTAGAGTATAAGTTACCCTGTAATATATGTAAGAAAAATTATATGCGTTCAATTCATAAATTTCTAAAGTTTAATCCTTTATAGCAAATAAGTCCCGACTCATCTTTTCTCAAAGACGTGCATTTCGCGAATAAACTGTTTTATGATTTTTGCGAAGATTTTCAACTTGGCTGTACAGAAAAAGTGTATAAATAAGGAAATAATTGTGCATTGGTTGATTTGAACACAAAAAGTGGCAGGTGCAATTTTTCCATTTGCGTTTTGACGACTTCACAAGTTGCGTTTAGTTCTTCTGGTATTTATTGTAATGAAACAAAACAAACTTTTAAATTTCATCTGCCTCCCCAGACTTGTTTCCAGGTTGCGATGCCTTTTTACATCTACTGAAGACAAGTTTGTCACTTCCACTAATTCTCCATCCACCATAAAAATATACTGAAGCAAAACCGAAGAACCAAAGTTACTTTCATTTTTTTATCAGAGATTGTTTTTAGACAAATGAAACGTACACAACGGAACATACTGAAAAGTGGGTCCTAGAATATGTTTTTTAAAAAAGTATTCAAACTTTAGAAGTTTAAAGCAATATTTAAAAAAGAAATTAGTATAAGAAATGTCCGAAACTGCTGCTGAAGCCTTCCCCTATGGCATTTGCAGTTTCGCGCAGGTTATGCATAATTCATTCAAGCGTAACTAATAGATATGCTATTGCAAATATGTGCTGAACGTGCGTTAGCTTTTCGATCTGCACACTTGGAGCAATCAAATCAAAGCTCCACTGCAAATATGATACTAAAGTTGTTTAATCGGGAGAGAGTCACGTATTTTAGCATCCTTACCATTTCAGTTATTGCATCGTTCTTTATTGGGTACAAGTACAACAAGCTTCCGCAATCAGTGAAAATAGAGTTTAGTAAAAATTTACATGTAGATAGACGAGAGACTGTTGAAAAACGTAACTTTGAATCCCGAGATCGCACACCTGGGGATGTGGAATACGAAGATAAGGAATACCACGAACATGGAGTTAAAAGTGTTAATGCGACCTACTTAGAAGAAACGCTGAGGTTTAGTGTGCTTTAGTTGTGTTTATAACATCATACCAACTTTGTGCCCAGGATATTTTATATTATCTCGGCTGGAAACGCTTTGGCTCTTGAATGGCGTTAATTTCTACAATGATGCTCTAATATACAAATTGCAATACATCCTTTGTGATCATTTTATTAAAGAAATGTTAAATTTGTGAATGTGACATTTGTTGTATCACATCTTGAATTATTTTTAGTTTTATAACGTTTTACTATAAAATAAGTTTGTAAGGAAGTATAAATATTAAGGGAAAAGCACATAAAGTAAGGAAGATTACTAGGATGTCTTATTTTCTTAACAGGCAAGACTGGCTCAATACTATGGTGCATTAGGAGTATTGTTGTATGGTGATCCTGAAGACTTTGGTGAAACAAATGTGACAGGGTACCCTCATTCTTGGGATTTGCCAGCTAGTGCAATTCCTAGAGGAAACATTGTAAATGTGAAAGGTGATCCATTGACACCTCTTTACCCTTCCATCGGTAAGGTTGATGTAATTTCTTTTGTTAGCTTTGTTTGCAGCATGTCGAATAAAGAGGAATCTCTGAAAAAATTACAGTTAAAACCCATTTTTTATGAAAATTCCCTTACTTTGTTGCTTTGTTCTGAGAAATAACAAAATGTTTTGGAATCTTTTTTAGATTGTCAAAATTAGAGTAGTCATATTGTACGCATCAGTACTTTCTTAAGATCCCCCCTAGCCACTTATTGTTAAGTTATATTAAATTCGTATTACCTGCAATTAAGGCATGCTAATGTGTGCAAAAACATAGGGCAGGCTATATAAATGTTAAACCATATAGGTCACTACAATAGTAAAGTGATGTTTTAGATGGCATGTATCGCAGAAAGGAAAACGAGATTGACTATCTTCCCAAAATTCCTGTAACGCCAATCAGTTACATCGATGCTTACTCACTGTTAAGGTATGACAAGCTAATATTTTAAATGCTATTGCAGAGGCTGAGCTTTTATGGTTTCTATTTGTTTTACGTCTTCACCCTTTTCCACATACCATCTGTCAGGTAATGTTTTTTGTCAGATTTTTATACACAACAAAAGTGTATTCGAATAATCATTAAATATAAGTTCTCATACCTTCTCACTGCAATAAGAAAACAGGCAGTAGTAAAATATCTAACTTAATTATCTTTATAAATTACAATAAGAGGGGACATTCTCTTTCAATCTTAAAATATGTCAATACTTCAGTCAAAAATACAGGAAATCTTAAGTGATTTTGATATATGAAATTTATCAACACATCAACAAAAAATAGTGCAATGAAAAAGAGAAAATTTTAAAGATGGTCTCCACAAATGTGCTGTTTTTACATTAGGCACATTTGTCAATGTTATGTTGTATAGAATTTCGGGGTATTTAAGTTTAAAATCTTAACAATGCAAATGTTTGTATTGTCTTGTAATGTAAGCATATTAAAAGAGTAAATAGCAGATTATGTAGTTGACTTAGATGGCTTTAAAGCATCGCCAAAGTTGAACTTTTTAGCAGTCTGGTGTTGGCTGCATTTATCTTTTTCGTAATGTATCCAAAATACTGCTGTTATAAATTATATTAATTGTAGAAGTAATGATGCCCAAACACTAAAAATCTCTTTTATAACGTTTAAATGCAACAAACATTAAACACATGGTTCTATTCAATACAAATATAAGCAATTAAGTTCTCTGTTCCTGAACACTTGTGTATATGAAAAGTTTACAAATACAAACTGCTAGATTTTTGTAATCCTATTCAATTTTTCTTTTAACAATGGAAGAGTTCTTCCGTATTCTTATTTTGCATTTCGTGGCCCATTTATTAAAAAAGCATATATTTCTTTTTATAACAAATTATGGACTTACTATTTACTGTTTAACATAACCTTGCTCTATGCCAGTTATATTTTTTATGATAGAACATAAAAAATGAAAAGTAGGCGATGTTTTAATGCTTCACAAAGCTGCTACCTTTTCTCTACATATTCAACATTTTAATTTGTTCTTTCTCATTTATCACAGCATAATGGATGGCTTAGAAGTGCCAGATCCTTATTGGCAGGGTGGTTTAAATTTTACATACCGTGTCACTTCAAAGACTAAGAGGTCAGTATGAAAATAAGGCCTACTTGTAAGAAAAAGTATGTACAGTCTATCAGCTGTACATCGACCGTGTACATAAGTTGTGATAACGTGCAAGAAAAAACCCACACCTTACAAGTATCTGAATAATTTTCAGTGCTAACACCAAAACATTTCTGTTCGTTTCTACCGATTCTGTCATCTGTTTGTTCAAAGTTAAGTTTAAGTGTATTTTGTTCGTTTTGCCGACCTATTTTGTCATTGCACTTGTGTTAGAAATTTGTAATGGCATACTCATAAAACTTGGATATTGAGTTATCGTTTTATATTCCTTCTTTCAAGTATAAGTTTTGTCTTTTTGTGCACTTCAACATCTTTAAAGATACAAAACCTAAAACAAACCTTTGAAGTCATAAATCCTGATGAAGTAGAAAACATTTAGTTACATTTAATAATTAACTTTTCTTATGTAATAAAGAATTTGTGCTATGCGAATTTAAGCGAGCACAAAGACATGCTGTAAAAGTAGATTGAGTTATGCGTACTTATTCTTGGTTTTGTATTGTTAGGTCATTGCGAATGAAAGTCGATACACCTAAAGAAGTAAGAACTATAAATAATGTTGTTGGCACGATTGTTGGTGCAACAGAACCAGGTAGGAGTCTGATTGTGCTGGCTGATATTTTTGGATTCTTGCAAGAAAAAAACTTGAAAAACGTTATTTGTTGCATATTTTAAAAAAAAGGTAGGCAATCCCGGGAAATAAATAAATAGAGACCAGGAAGAACTTTAGACATTTTAGGCTTGCTGATGCTGCAATAGCGCGATTAGTGTTTTAACTCTGCATTGTGTAATTAAAAGTTTCTATCATTTTACTTACTAATCCGGCACACTGAAAAAACGAAAAACTTGGAACAATTCAGAGATTTTTTAACATCCTGTTTAACAAAAATCAGCTTGTTAAAACTGCTCTTAGTGTTCTGCTAATGCCATTCTTACGTCATCAAAATATTAATTTTGAATTTTTATTGATTGATTGAGAAATGCAACATCCTCCGATATTCTTGAAAATGTGTTCCAACAATATTTCTTCTCATGTTAAGATTGTGTGTAATTACAACTTGTTTTGTGTTAGATCGTATCGTTATAATTGGTAACCACAGAGATGCTTGGGTATTTGGAGGTGGTGATCCATCAAGTGGTACCACCTGTTTAATGGGTATAGCTAGAGCGCTTGGACAAATGTTGGAGATTGGTATATATACATTTATTCCGACTTTTATTCCCCTTGCAGTCTTACGGTATTTTAAACCTAAACATAATTTAGATTTTTGTTGGAAATAGCATAGTATAAAAGTAGTTGAAGGATCTGAGTGTTGAATGACACCCTAAATATCTTTAGATCTTACATATTATATATTCCATAACATATTTCAGTTTTTAAACCTTAATGCTTTTACTGAATTTTGCTTTAGCGCTCTTCATCTGCCTCATAGTTTTTTATTGATACTAGTCGTTAGCCCGTGAAAAATTCCACTGGTTCGCCCTTCCTTTTTATACCGTACTCCGTGCGTCTCGCTACTTGCGCAGCTAAGCTACCATTTTGCGTGACAAACGGACAGACGTATACGGGTATTATAATATAGATGTAAATATTTTTTTTTTAGGCTGGCGTCCAAGAAGAACCATTATGATAGTTAGCTGGGACGCAGAGGAGTACGGTTTGATGGGCTCTGTTGAATGGGTTCAAGTATGTGGAAATTTGTGTTAAACATATGGTGAACTAGCTTGTGTGCGGGGATTTGATCTGGCCAAAATCCTTAAGAATTTGTTTATAATTATATTTCATCGTTTCAAATCATATGTAGTCCGTTTTGAGTATGTGCGGACTATCTGTTATTCACTAAATCAAATCAATGTACCTATATTCTGTTTTTTAAAAAACACATTTAAAAAAAAAATATGGAATGTCAAACAACCTTTTTCGAAAACTATATGGTTCAAACAACAATTTTCACTGCCCTACCCTCTAGCTACTGCAGTATAATATGGGTAGCATACCCGAGTTTTGAAGTGGAAGTAATCGTTATTTGTTGTTGTTTAAAGGAATATCATGCAATATTATCTACCAGAGCAGTGGTGTATATTAACGTTGATATTGGTGTGTCAGGTAGGGAAACATAATTCGTATCTTGTACAGCCCTACAGACTTCCTCAGTTCCAAGTGGAACGCCCGCCTTTAATGCATGAAATACCACACTTTTGATCATCAGCTTTTGCTATGACGCTATTTCAGATTTTAGATTTGCGTTTGTATTTCTTGTGAAGAATGAGGCATGCATATACCGTGAAACACCTAATATAAGCACTTATTCTGTGTGTGCTCTCCCTACCCATAGTTAACGAGTTTAAGATTCGGAAAACATGTTTTTACCCCCCCCCCCCTTCCCCCTTTTTCTTGCCTGTTGATAAAAGGCTTTTTTTGGCGATGATATTATAAACTTGTAGTCAAATATCTAGTGTGGTAGTAATTTTCGCACAATTTCCTCAATTTAGCGAAATCTCAAAAAATATTAGCTTTTGCAAACCGCAAGATTTTGATGTTATTTTTTCATGGTCATCCTTTAATTTATTTCAGAATCACATTTTAAAACTGCTAAAGGTTCAAACTATACCTAAAACAAAAACCACACAGCAGTATATTTTTACATCCTTTTTTATTTGGATAAAGTTTTCACAAAATTGAAAACACACAAGAAATTTTTTCTTTAAGATAGAAAAAATAGTTCGTTTTTTTTTTTTTTTGGGGGGGGGGGATTTGGTTTAAAGCAGTGATAGCTATAAACATAAATATATTAACGATGTCATCTTCAAAGAGGTTCAGTTTTCTTTTTTAACTTCCAGGCAACTATTCTCTTCGAGCGAAATCAACATCGCTACTTATGGACAAACTCTTTTCCATCACTAAGAAGGTATGAAACATTAATAGCGAAAGTCCTGATAGTTTAATTTTCCCTTGAATGTTATTGTATTTTCTGAATGTCCTTGAATGCCTAAAATATACTCAAAAAGATGTAGCCATTGCTATGTGGTTTGACTTCTGAATTCTTAAACTATTGTGTTTTTCTCAACTTGCTTGTCTCACCCTCTGTCTGTGATTAGAATTTTTATTTTTCTGGAAAATAATTTTGAATGGTCACTTTAACACACATGTTGAAACTATAATTAAAAGCAGTATTTGTTAAGAGGGAGTACGGTGCGAAGGGATGATATGACATGAAAAACATGTTCGTGTTGTTTACAGGGTGGTTACCACGCCTGGAAACTACAGGAAATGAAAAATATTCCTGGGGAAAAGTCCTGATATTTGCAAAAATGAGAAAAATCCTAGGAAATAATTTTTCAGAATTTTTGTTTAGGTTCTGTTTTTTCAATCTTCAGATTGTGAGAATTTATTTTTTATTTTTTCTCATGGAAATTTCCGTTTTGATCGATCAAAATTTCTCATGGAAAAAGTCATATAAAACTCTTAAAAAATGCCACCCTGGACATTTTTCTAAACAACACCTATCGTCATATTCCTTGTTCTCGACAACCTTAGTTAATCTTAACATCACTAAAAAGCCAACAATAGATTCCAGTTTTGCAAATAAATTTATGTGTTGATTTTTTTGTAGATGTTGGACCCAGATCATCATCAAAAGAAAGAATTAGAAAAGTCCAGTAGTCTGTATGAAAACTGGAGACAGAAGATGCCGAATCCGAAAAACGCTGATGAACCAACGTAAGTCTAACCCGAAAAGCATCTTTAATGTCAGAACCGTTCTTATTTTTCTGTATATTTAAAAGGCTACAGATCTTTCCAATGCGATATATAAAGCATTCAAGCAAATATTCCGTTGTTTGATTTTTAATGAACTTTCTTTGGTACAAAGTGTAAGAGCTTACGTTTTTATGGGAATTGGTTTTTAATATTTCTGTTCATAATCAATTTAAATGTAATTGGTAATTAGCTTCCTTGATGTCCCCAAAGAAATTCAACTGATTTGAAAAAACGTCTTTTTGGTGGGAAATAGCTTTTTTAAAAAAAAAGGTTCTATTTTTTTATCATTTTTTGACGAATTTCCAGAATTATTGTGGCTTCACTTCATTTTTAATGCTATAAGTAATATTCTGACACAAAAATGCTGATTATAACAGAAACACGCAAGAAAAGTTTCTGTCTTTTAATAAAATTGTTTAAATGGACAATGCTATAAATAAAGTCGGACCGAATGAAAAAAATGCAAGGAGGCTGCTTAAACTGTTTTTTTAATCGAGACAGAAGATTTCCAGTCCTGATTTGCTTGTATACTTAGAGTCGAAGTTAACATCAAATTGATCTTCAGCAAACTCTTCCCTTAGTTATATTAAGTTTTTAATTTGTGCCGCATGTACTGCTCTGATTTTTCTGTAACACATATTTTATATGATGTAGGTATCAGCCATTAGGAAGCGGAAGCGATTTTGCAGCGTTTTATTCATTTTTGGGCGTTCCTTCCATCGATTTGCGATATATGTATAACGAGGTAAGTGGATGTGTCTGACCTCATTGGTTATCCACTGACTAAAGCATTTTACATTTGAACTATATATTAAATAACTTATTAAATAACTTGTCTGTCTGTCTGTCTGTCTGTCTGTCTCTCTGTCTGTCTTCTAAAATGGTTGCTGAGAAGTGTGCTGTACTATGTTTCGTGGATGAACGTACTCACTATTTGATGCAGTTATAAAAAGTACCAATATACCTGTTTAGAATTTTCATAAAACATTGTCAAATTATCCAGCGTATCATACCATCTACGACAACTTTCATTACTTCAAAACCTTCATCGACCCGGACTTCCGTTACCATGCTTTGGTAACCAAGGTTATGTTGGTGTACGGGCTGGAAGTTGCAGATGACCTCGTGTTGCCGTTTAATTTGACGAGATACGCCGCTAAAGTGCTGCAGGATGTGGATGATTTTTATATCAGTTTTCAACAGATGCTGGAGCCGCAAAATATCTCGTTTGGTATGTGCCTACTATTACTTTAATATTTTGTTCGTGTGGGCGTCCTTTCAATTTTTATTTTTGCCAGAAAATTGAAACAAAACAAAACAATAAACACAATTTAAAATTGTTTTGAAACAGTGCAGCAGAACTGCATGTTCACATAACACTCTCGTTTAAAAAACAGGTTCTTTAGTATTCTTTATTTCTTAACAGGAAAACAGGCCACCCCAGGGTGACCGCTCCTCCTTAAATTCCTTAGATAACCGTAGAAAAAGAAAATCTCCTTCAAAGTACTTAATATACTTGTAATTTTAGCTATTCTCCTTATTTTCTCCTTATTTCTTAATTTTTCTGATCGTAACTTTTTTAGAAATGTGTTCATGGATTGTTCATCACCAGTGAAATAAGACATATTTCTCTGTTACCTAAAATCCTATATTTTCTATCTTTCAGGGCATAATTTATATGTATATTTGTATAATATGTATAATTTTCTTATCATAGAACATAGTATGTAACATTAAAGATAGTTTAATTAATTTTCTCCTTAATTATCCTTATTTCTTATTTTTTATTCTCGTTCGCAGCAAAATATCCTTAAAAAAATGTCAATTTGTCTCCTTAATTCTCCTTAATATCCTTACTTTTGCTCTCATTTTATTAGTGGTCACCCTGCACCCGACCGAACCCAACAGTACAACCCAACAGTACAACCTAACAGTGTATATCAAATTTCTATTTCCCTCCCAACTGTTATGAGCCAATTTCAACAATGTCCCACTCTACCTATTTGACCCTTCTACAATTGCTTGAGGGAGAGTAGTCTATCCAAATGAATAAAGAAAAATCCGTTATATGATATGCATCATATATTTTTAAAATATATAAAAGGGGCAAAAAGGCTAGATAGATCAAGACAATTCTAGTTTAAAAGGCTGTCTAAGAAATTAGGAAAAAAACCCGTTAAATTATCTACCCTACTCCATGCATTTTTTACTAATAACCCTATAATTTTTTTTTTAAAAATAATGACAAATGTTTGTGAACAAAAATTTTCAACTGCGAGAGTTGTGCTCAACGGTCCATGGTTTTTTGTTTGTTTTTTTTATTTAATTGTTTTTGTATTTTTTTACTTCCCACTAGCTGCTATGAAAACTGCTACATACCAGTTATTACAAGCCACTGAAACGTTTCATAAACAACTTAAAAGTGTCAATAAAAATGAGTATGTTATTTCTTTTATTCTAATTATATCCGACCTTATTGACACATTTTTATCTCTGCAAAACCACTTTCAATAGATGGGGGAGGGCGTAGTGCATTTTTCTTCGCAAAAACAGATTCCAAAGGGGTGCTTTCTGTGCAGATTGGATAGATGTAGACGTTGTATGCAATATATGTTTCTCACGGCGAGTCTTAACTCGGGTAACTTGAAACGTTGTACCTAAGAATTGTATTACCTATTAAGTATTTCTTGTAATGATTATTCCTGAGGAAAATTAGTCTAAGAATCTTACAATCTTTAATATTTTAAAAGTTGTTATTCGACACAGAATCACTATAAAATACTCTCACTCGTTCTTCATTTTTTATTCACAAAAATCTTTTATTCTAATATGATGTACAAATAAAAGGGGTTGGAGAATTGTTGTGATGTCGACGCCTATTGTAAGCGTGTTTTTATCGAATTCATTTATTATGTTTAGTTGTCATATGGTAAGAAGAATGAATGATCAAATGATGTATTTTGAAAGGTCTTTTGTTGTTCCAGAGGGAGTGCTGGGCAACCGTGAAATAAAGTAGGTCGAGAAGTAATTATTGTTGACACAAGAAGCAATATTGGGGGGCTGAAGTATTCGTGTTAAAATAGCCCCACGCAAAGCTGCATAAAATATCTTGCATTTTTTGTGCAATGTTTACATGGAAGACTTCTCTTTTTTCCCTTGCATTTCTCAAATAAAGGTGTAATCATACGGAATGGAATGAAACACGGGGTTCTAATTCCAACTTAATTTTTAAAACGTTTAGGTTGTGTTTTTAGTCTGTTTTGTCCTGTGACATCTTCCGTCCTGCTCTGGTAAGAGGGTTCAGTAAAATAAGATTCTGTTGTTATCAGAACGTTTTGTGTTTCTGCGTAAGAACACGAGTTCTTGTTTTATACACCTAATTGACCCAGCTAAAAAGATTGTTGATAATTTTGGATGAAAAGTAATTTATCTACTTTTTAAATGTTTGTGAGAAAATTTAACAAAACAACCATCACTTGATATTTTTAGACATATATTATACGCACCGGCGAGGAGAAGTTTATATCAAAAAAATCTTTTTCCTGGCGTTAACCAGTTGTTGTTCGAAATCGATGTCGACGGGGTCGACAGGTGGAATGGCGTGAGAGAACAAATCTCCCTCATCATTTCTATGATAAATAGCGCAAAAAAGACTATATCCAACTTCAACGAACTGTAAAGAAGTTACGATGTTTTTGTCCATTCATGCATATCAATCTTCTTTCCAAGCAGTTGCTAATTGTTTCGGTTACCAGACAATATTGCACGGTGGTTATAGGGAAGGAAAATAACACCGGTCTTTGGTTGACTCAGGAACATAAGAATACGCTTGTTGTACTCACAAAATATACATATGGTAGAATCTAATATGCACTTTCATTAATTTTGCCGTGTACTTCCGACTAGGTTGTATCTAAATTTGGCTTAATTTGCTAATAAACAATACAGTCAATATAGTTTCTGACACAGCAATGATGTCAATCGTCCATCTTCTTTTTTATAACCTCGATAAAAAAATTTTAATTGATAAGATATATTTTTTTTCAACAAGATCGAGTTGAATAGATAGAACTGGTAAGCGCCTTGCGTAAATAAACTGTGATTTTGCGGTGGTTACAAAAGGTAATCTAATATGTGAGAAGATTTCGCCAGCTGCAGCTTGTAGTTTTGGGGGTAGCTGTCACAAGTCATGATAAACTCTTCCACTTATCTTCGAGCAGTCCTCTTTTTCCGCACGTAAAAAAAAAATGCTTATTTTGCCTCGATCCATTTTGGTGTAAGTCAGTGTAATATACAGTGTGGTAGTCAACGCAATAATTGAATGTCTTTAGTTGATTAAATTAACTTATTTTACGAGGTCAGAAAAGGGCATTTATTGAAGTTTAATTTTCAAGAATCAGTCTTGTCACGATATATTGCGAAGATTTGTTTTTCCCAAATAAACCATTTTAAAGTTTTTTACGAAGAAATTGCCATGTTAGTACATCTATTTATTGTTCTCACTATCATTGGCACACTGCAAATATATATTGTGAAACAAGAAACTATTTTATCTTCAATTTCCCTTGCCTTCTTCAATACTTAAAAGATTGTAGTAATTAAATTAAGTAATTAAATTTTTAAGTTCATGGATCGTCAGGGAAAAGCAAAATATCAATATATAAAACACGTTTGTTCTATACCTGGACTATCAATCTAAAACTAAGAATAAGAGCCGACATTTTGCAAAAGTAAAAATACATATTTGTAAGGTTAATGGCCTTGGATAGCTCACTACCGATTTTACCACCTTTTCGCAAAAATAGGTTTCGTAAAAGTAGGTAAAAGTTAATTGATCGCAAAATAAATTCCTTAATTTGTTCAAAAAGATACTCCGAATCGCAAAAAAATAGTATAATGTTTCAGGAAGAAGTAAAAGAGTGATTGGGAAGTTATAAAAGTTTTAGCACATCTGTTCCTCTGATGGGCATTTTCCGTTGCCACAGGCTTGTCTACCTAATTCGTTATTGACGTTTCATAGTTTGACCTAATTTTCTTATCTTCATACCTTATAACATATACCTCTCTGTTTATATGATCTTTTTTTTTTTTTTTTTAAAGTAGAATTTTTTGGATTCTTTAAAATATTACGCTACGTCTGTGTGTAAGCCTAACCAAGCGTATAACCGGGGGTCTTTTTCTATTTCTTTGGGAGCATATCAGTAGTTAAATTTAATATTTCTACCTCCTTCCGATCATTCATCACTACTGAAGTACCGAGGGATCTTTTCTTTATTTATGTGAGGTTCACATGAATTCCCCGTTTTTCTAGGATAAAACAGAAAATAAGGTAAACATATAAGAAAGATAAAGATACATATAAGAATATATTAGAAAAGGAATGGGAAAGACGTTGCTTTTCCACGCACGCAAATTGGAGATTTTCCGAAATAAAGCTGCAAAACAGAGACTTATGGTAAAATTGACCAAATTAGATGCCAAAAACAGAACAGAAAAATAATTCAAGTACGCATGGAATTTCACACAAAAGAAATCTAAAAATTTTGTAAATCGTAATTCCAATGTCTGCCTTTTCTGCCATGGACAGAAACAAGGATACCGATAATCCACCTTCACTTTAAATTTCAAATTTCCCCTTGTATACATCTGTTTATTGATGATTTGAAAGCATTTTAAAGGCGCAACATTTGAAAAGAAATTCAACTATAACCGACAACACATTAGCCAATGAAACCAAAATGATATAAAGTGCATAATTAATTGGTCGGAGTTCTACCACAAACACACCGGAATGTGCCATTATCTATAGAAATATTTGCGACCCAGTTATCTGTGTTATATTTTAAAGATAAAACGAATTGGAAATGAAATTTTCCTTTCGAATATTTATGTTCCTCTCACTTCCTCATTTTTCCGAATCAACAGCTGCACTGCTCTGTTTGCTTCGATTCTTTTTGCTTATTTTACAAAGTTGTTGTTCCTTTCTAAGGAGGTTTTTGTTTTCCTGTGGGTTATATTTATTGTCAACAGAGATCGTAGTTGAATGGGCTATGTAAAAGAAAATGCATGTTTACCTTAATCTTTCACACACTAAAGGTAAGGCATAGACATAATAACCTGTTCATAATTTTGTTTTTTTATGTAACCCACACATTCGTTGCCTTTACTTCAGAAGTTTGTTAAGAGACAGTGGGATCGATCTTTATTACTACGCCCCTTGGGAAAATATCTGCTTGTAAGAGTGAAGGACAGTAAGGTTTATCCTGCGGTTGATTTAGTTGGAAACAGCTAGGATGAGAGAAATAGGAAACAGCGACCTTATACAGTTAACTCTCCCTAATTCAAATTCTAACGGGGGAAAATTTTTATTCGAATTATAGAGAGATTCAAATTATAGAAAGTCTCTGTAATTCGAACTTTCAGCTTTAGAGAGTGAAAATTCGAATTGCAAATAGAAATTACGTTAATTCCAAAATCAAGAAAACATTATTCAAGTTTCATTCAATCTTTATTTTCATAGTTTACAAACAAAAGAAACTCTATTTGAAAAACTGTTAAATACTGTTGAATATTTATAAATTTATAAATAACTTTGAATTAGGGAAAGAAACTTGCTAAGAGGACTGAAAAACTGTTCAAATAATAAAGTTTCGAATTAGAGAAATTCGAATTGTAGAAAGATTTTTATAATAGTTACTTAAGGAATTTGACAGTGACTGAGCACTCGTTCGAATTATAGAAATATTCGAATTATAGAGATTCCAATTGAAGGGGGTCACCTGTTTATGGTTTATAATTAGGTATCAAACTTACATTTCGGGTTATAATGAATTGTTGCATCTAATTTTCAATTTATATACCTAATAACGTAATATAAAGCCAATAAGGACTACTTTGTTTTCATTCTATTGTTCCATTGTCTTGTTTATCATGATTTATCATGGTCACCCTGTAGTCGGTTAAAACACTTCCACCACACCATGCGGTCTGAGCATTCGCTTTGAGCATACAGTGTGTGCATACGGTCTAAGTACTTGCCCTGGACAATTGCTCTGCGCATTGGGTGAGCGAAACCATTCGCCAAATGCAAATGTGGTTTCGCTATATTCCGACAGCAAAAAATTCAATTACTAGTCGGCGCAATATTTTAACATCTCGTTCTTCCGCTTTTCCGGTGGTAAGAAAAATCACTGGTTCTCCTGGCTAAAGGGTGCATGAAGACTATTTTTTTGTTGGTAATAAAAACTTAGCGATTATTTGACACTTTTAAGAACTACAAAGATCTTATTACATGTACCTTGGGTGATTTTTTTTTGCTATAACACGGACTATATTAGCCTAGTTAAGTAAGTTTTCTTTGAGCATATTCAACTGAGTTTCCCTCATTCGAAAGCTTAGACGCAAACGAATGTGTCAGAGCAATCTTCTAAGTTCAAATCACTAATCACAAAATAATTTCTCAGAGAAAACCTGGAATTAAATTCAACGATCAAAAAGCCAGGTAGCCACATCATACCCTCCTAATTAACAGGGGAAATAATTATGTTTTTTTGGGTTAGTGAAACCATTCTCGCTCAAAGCATAAAAGAAAAAAGAATTCTCGATAATGATCACGTGTGGGCAAAGAATAATAGAAGTAACCAATCACAAGCGCGGTCAGTGCGGTCGACGCTCGTTATCTTGACCTTCCACGGGACTGGAGAAAAAGGTTGAGATAACAAAAGCTCGAGATATTGGATAGTCGAGATAAGGAGCGTCGATCGTGAAAAGGTCGAGATAAGGAAAATTTGTCAATATCATGCACACATTAGAAAAATTATTTGAATTTTTAAACCTGATCAGGGATGGACTATTAATCAGAAGAATCAATTATTTCTATTCTTATGCTATATGTATTTAATCATTTGAAAAAAAATTCAAAATGTTACTTTGCTTTTTAGCAGATATTCTGTCCTTATTTACAAAGCATTAACCTCGATTTTCAATGGCTTTTCAATGGGTTCATCATATACAATTTCGTCATCATCATTCTCCCCTCTTTGTCGTCTACGTCTATCACAGATTGGATAATTTCTTCATCTATGACCGGGTTATCTGTTTCAATAACCTGAAAGTCAATGTCAACATTCCTCTGCTGTTAACTCTTTAGGTAACAAGTAACAAATTGGGATTCTTTCAAATCTTTAAGGATAAAGATAACGGCTAGCCGAGATAACGAGCGCCGACTGTATTCTGTCCGCAAAAAATTAATTTACGATTTAGCGTAATTTTCTCGGTGGTAAGAAATGGATGTGTCTCCTGGCTGGGATTACGTGCAATTATAAGTTGCCAATGTATGTCACCATCTGTCAAGCAATTATTAAACAACTTTAAAATAAAGTTGAAAGCCTCTTCCAATTCCTTTTGGTACTGCTATTAACGAGGGTCCTACGAAGGGGGTTCTAGTGCAGTTAAAGTTTCCATGAAGACCGTGAAAGCACAGCAATCACTCAACTAGACAACCGCCTAAGATATCAATTCTATTCCTATGCTGACCACTAAGCAGAAAGGAAAGATTTACACTTTATTATCTATGCATTGACTCGACCGGGGTTTGAACTCAAGCTCTTTCTAACTGGAATCGAATGCTTTACCACAAGGCTTACAGTATAACAATAAATGACGTACTTGAATGTTAAAAAATTTATTTATTTACTTATAGCGAAAAAGGTCGTATGTTTTTCCCTTTGCATTATCTTAGAAAGACTTGTATAATGCTACAAATTTTCTTTATATTTTTGACTATGCTCTGTGTTACAAAGGGTTGTGGAAAAACTAACTCTTCCCAGCTAGTGTGGTTACGAAAAAATTCAATATATTGTGTTTAGTGGGAGAAAAATTTTGTTTAACAAACTTTCATTGCCAATCGTGAAACAGCAACTTTACTACGTGAGGAGGAATACCAATAAAACATTAATAAAACATTAAGGCCAGTTCACACGTTTTAAAAATGAAACAGAAACATTGTACTTCCGTTTACACGTGTAGATATAGTTTTGTGGACATAACCAGCTTTATTCTGTCAAATTATTCTTAATTTATAAGTGAAAAGAATTGCGCTGTAGTTCCTGTTTAAAATAATTTGTTTTAGAAAGGATAAAATTTATAATCCGAACACTAACCTTAAAAGAAAGTTGTTGTTAGAAATAACAGGTAAGTATTTTTTTATTTTTTTATTTTTTCCTTACACTGAATTTTTTTACATGATAATATATGAGAAACATGTGTAACTGGAAATTACGTTTATAATTAACGATATTAAAATTGTCGTTTTGTAGACGCATACACAACGGGAAAAATAACTGTTCTAAATAATTTGCTTTTTAGTGAATCTATACCATATATAATAAAATTATATATAATAATATATATTATATATAATATATATTAGTTAGTAGACCGTAAAAAAATCCACGGGGTCGCCCGTCTTTTATATATCGCATTTCGTGTTTCCGCCACGGGACTCGCCTATCGCGGACAGAGAGACAAAATACAGCTATTATTAAAGAGACTAGTCGTTGGCCCATGAAAAAATCCACGGGGTCGCTCGTCTTTTAAATTAACCTGTTGCAACAAAGTGGAGAAAAATATATTGCATTTGGTATTGGTGCACATTTTAAAAAATTTTGTGTTTCCGCTACGGGACGCGGACACACAGACAAAATACGGTTATTATTAAAGAGATATAATGGAGTTCGAATGTCCTTTTGTTAGATCAATTTAGTTTGTTCTGGGGACGAGAATGCATCTCTACGCGTCACTTGTTTTATCAAAGTCCATGTGTGCATGCGAAACTTTGAAAAACACTAAAAAAATTAAAAATTCACCCAGCGCAGCAAAGTCAATAAAAATTATTCATTTGTTATTCGGAGTCTAAAGATTTTGTGCATAGTTAGCACGACCCACTTTTGGCTGATAAACAAAAATACAGGTATTATTATAGAGATTTTTTTAAACTCAAGATGTAAAGTTAGAAAAAAATAAATATTATTCTAACATTTTATTCTATTTAACTTGTCTTATGTCGGACTTTAAAGTTGACTGCGACTCCTATTTTTTCATAAAACTATTTCAAAATACTTTATGCAATAAATCTCTTTCAACAATTAGTTGTTCTCTTTCAACAAATGGTTGTTCTCTTTCAACAAATGGTTGTTCTCTTTCAACAAATGGTTGTTCTCTTTCAACAAATGGTTGTTCTCTTTCAACAAATGGTTGTTCTCTTTTAACAATTGGTTGTTCTCTTTCAACAAATGGTTGTTCTCTTTCAACAAATGGTTGTTCTCTTTCAACAAATGGTTGTTCTCTTTCAACAAATGGTTGTTCTCTTTTAACAATTGGTTGTTCTCTTTCAACAAATGGTTGTTCTCTTTCAACAATTGGTTGTTCTCTTTTAACAATCGGTTGTTCTCTTTCAACAAATAGTTGTTCTCTTTCAACAAATGGTTGTTCTCTTTTAACAATCGGTTGTTCTCTTTCAACAAATGGTTATTCTCTTTCAACAAATGGTTGTTCTCTTTCAACAAATGGTTGTTCTCTTTTAAAAATTGGTTGTTCTCTTTTAACAATCGGTTGTTCTCTTTCAACAAATGGTTGTTCTCTTTCAACAAATAGTTGTTCTCTTTCAACAATTGGTTGTTCTCTTTTAACAATCGGTTGTTCTCTTTCAACAAATAGTTGTTCTCTTTCAACAAATGGTTGTTCTCTTTTAACAATCGGTTGTTCTCTTTCAACAAATGGTTATTCTCTTTCAACAAATGGTTGTTCTCTTTCAACAAATGGTTGTTCTCTTTTAAAAATTGGTTGTTCTCTTTTAACAATCGGTTGTTCTCTTTCAACAAATGGTTGTTCTCTTTCAACAAATAGTTGTTCTCTTTCAACAAATGGTTGTTCTCTTTTAACAATTGGTTGTTCTCTTTTAACAATTGGTTGTTCTCTTTCAACAAATGGTTGTTCTCTTTTAACAATCGGTTGTTCTCTTTCAACAAATGGTTGTTCTCTTTCAACAAATGGTTGTTCTCTTTCAACAAATAGTTGTTCTCTTTCAACAAATGGTTGTTCTCTTTCAACAAATGGTTGTTCTCTTTCAACAAATGGTTGTTCTCTTTTAACAATCGGTTGTTCTCTTTCAACAAATGGTTGTTCTCTTTTAACAATTGGTTGTTCTCTTTCAACAAATAGTTGTTCTCTTTCAACAAATAGTTGTTCTCTTTTAACAATTGGTTGTTCTCTTTTAACAATCGGTTGTTCTCTTTCAACAATTGGTTGTTCTCTTTCAACAATTGGTTGTTCTCTTTTAACAATTGGTTGTTCTCTTTCAACAAATGGTTGTTCTCTTTTAACAATCGGTTGTTCTCTTTCAACAAATGGTTGTTCTCTTTTAACAATTGGTTGTTCTCTTTCAACAAATAGTTGTTCTCTTTCAACAAATAGTTGTTCTCTTTTAACAATCGGTTGTTCTCTTTCAACAAATGGTTGTTCTCTTTCAACAAATAGTTGTTCTCTTTCAACAAATGGTTGTTCTCTTTTAACAATTGGTTGTTCTCTTTTAACAATTGGTTGTTCTCTTTCAACAAATGGTTGTTCTCTTTTAACAATCGGTTGTTCTCTTTCAACAAATGGTTGTTCTCTTTCAACAAATGGTTGTTCTCTTTCAACAAATAGTTGTTCTCTTTCAACAAATGGTTGTTCTCTTTCAACAAATGGTTGTTCTCTTTTAACAATCGGTTGTTCTCTTTCAACAAATGGTTGTTCTCTTTTAACAATTGGTTGTTCTCTTTCAACAAATAGTTGTTCTCTTTCAACAAATAGTTGTTCTCTTTTAACAATTGGTTGTTCTCTTTTAACAATCGGTTGTTCTCTTTCAACAATTGGTTGTTCTCTTTCAACAAATGGTTGTTCTCTTTCAACAAATAGTTGTTCTCTTTTAACAATCGGTTGTTCTCTTTCAACAATTGGTTGTTCTCTTTCAACAAATGGTTGTTCTCTTTAAACGATCGGTTGTTCTCTTTCAACAAATGGTTGTTCTCTTTTAACAATCGGTTGTTCTCTTTCAACAAATGTTTGTTCTTTTTCAACAAATGGTTGTTCTCTTTCAACAATCGGTTGTACTCTTTCAACAAATGGTTGTTCTCTTTCAACAATTGGTTGTTCTCTTTCAACAAATGGTTCTTCTTTTAACTAATATTTTTTTAAAACTATTTTCACTTTCAACGATTGGATAAACGATGTTTAATAACTGATGACTGACGCAACTTTTTTTCAGATCTTGGCGTGGTCCTGGGGACAACGTGGTCATTGACATTATTTACATTTCAAAAATAGGTGCTTAGATTTTTTTATTTATTTATTATCGGATCCACGTATATGGACAGAGTTGACAATTTACTCAGAAAAATAGGTTTCAGTAGAAGAATTCCAGGTTTTATTTACAAATAATTTATGCAAAAAATTCCGCTTTCGAATCACCATTCAGAATAGTTTTATATTCCAAGCATAAATGGTGTATTAATTATTAAATCGCCGCTTAATTCACGATACACGTCTTTCCTTGTTCTTAATTACAAAAAAAATTGTCACAATGGCTGGACAATAACTTTTTTTATTCCTGTTAAAGATAAAATAAGCATTGTATTTTTTAGTTTGAAATGTATAATAGACTAGTCGTTGCCTGTGGAAAAATCCACGGGTTCGCCCGTCCTTTATATTTACCCGTCGCAACAAAGTGGATAAAAATATATCGCATTTGATATTCGTGTTTCCGCAACATCATTTTCTAACTCAGCGGGGGGTCCGCGCAGAGACAGACAGACAACGGCTATTATTATAGAGATATATTATGTATTAAGAAAATTTTAATTTTAGTTGAAACTCAATTTTTTTACACCAATAAAATATAGTTTTAGAACATTTGAGCATTGAAGTTATTTAGCCAAAATTTTGTTGAAATTACTATCCAGGGTTGGCGAATCGATTTTCAAAGTGGACACGCGAACAGTTAAAGTAAAATTCCAGACCTAAGACCAACATTGTACTTGTTGTTGTTTCTACATACCGGACATTCGTTTGTTCCAAACGAAGGTGTGGGATGCCTCTCTGCTTTTCTCTGATTTCGCCAGCCAAGTTCTTTGCTTCGCCTGCTTCATATGTGTGCATTATTATCAGTACATTATTTGTAGCCATGATTGTAAAGTTTTTTAGTGAGATCAGTGAAGTATCGCTTAAATATTAATGCAGCCATTGTTTTCTGTATAATGCACTTATTTATAAGAACTAATTTTTATGAATCCAATCATCAAATTATTATTACACAAAACTAAAGATCGTATGAATAATCTCAAGCTGAGTATAAATATACTATATTCTCTGCATACTAATCGGTTCCGTAACATTTGCGTCAAATTCTACTGTTAATGCGCACATTGTTTGTGTTAATGATGGCGCGTATCGCTCATTTTTTTTTGCCATAAGTAAGGTTTCCTGCCCCAAATGCGGCAAAACTATCCAAAGTGAACAAGTGGTGACTATGAAAATATATCTTTAGCAGTAATTTTTACGTGAATTTCAGAGGATAAAGAGGTCTGGTCGTCTTAATTTAGGCGCATGAGGCACGAGTTAATGATTAACATTTTTTCTTGGAATAATAAAACTGGATAACACTGGGTACACATCAGAAGGAAATTGTGTGCAATTTTTTCTGAATAATGTCACCACCAGGGGTGGTGACATTATTCAGAAAAGATTGACGGGTGTAGGAGTGAAATAATATTCCGATACTTTGAATGTTATGGACGTTATAAAGCTGTGGTCTTTAATTCATTAGGGTGCAATGCATCAATTGATAAACAACTTGGTTTGTTTATCGAGATATGTAACTGAAAAAACTTCCCTTTTCTCGATACAGAACGTTCAGCCGCGCAATTACATATTTATAAAGTGGTTTCTGCGTTCTCTATATTGTTTGCACCAGTTCTGTCTTGTTAGTGTAAACATATTCTACCAGGGTTTTAAACAGAGCTAACCACGAATTAGCATTTCAGGTTAAAATATCTCATATCGTGCTCCTTGCTTCTTTATTATAAACTTATCCGGTGGCAACGAGGTCTTTATAAAATTGGTCAAACAAACTGTTTTTTAGGTCAATTACACAGTGGTGGGTAATTATTATTATTATTAATTAATCCATATATTTATACTGGATATAGCCACATCAGTGTTGGAAACACTGTTATTAACGTGGGTACTGTGTTCTGAATGTATACATTAGGTATTATACCGGCATTACCTACCCAATGTCCCTCACAAGGCATGGGTTGACCGGTAGCTATGGTGAAGAGGCTTGCTACACATGTCTGCGCTGTGGACCGAACCACGGACCTTGTGATTACAAAGCGAACTCTATAACCACAAGGCCACACGCCACATGTTATAATTCTGGTGACAACCATCATAATTTTCGTGCATATAAACATTGATCTGTTTTCACAGTTACACAATATGCTATTGATCCATTGTAAACAAACCATAGCTTTGGACTTTTGGGTCGAAGTATGTTTGGAAATAAAACAAAGTATGTTTGAGAATGTTCTCGTGGCATTTCTGAGATTATTTAAAGTAAAATCTCCGACCACAATATCGTTTACACACCACAGCTAACGACAATGTAATTTTTTCAGGAAAGTAGCCAAGTGTTTGGCGGGAATTACTATAAAACTAACGCTGTTGAGCCGTGTATTTTCGTGTTAGATATTTGAAGTAGATTTGTTTTTGCTGAAGGACATTTTCTCGTGACGCTATTACAAACTTTTCAATAAAGATTATATTTTGTGTTTTAATTTACCCTTATCTAAAAAATACTCGCTAAATTATATAGAATTAAGAATGAGTACTGTGTGAGCTGTTAAGACAAAACTGAGACAAAAAAAGGGAGAAAAAAATATGTAAAACCGTCGTCCCCCTCTCCCATCACTACACCCCTTTCCTAAGTTCCCAGTGTTTCTTTAAGAGCAGAATTTTTTTACCTGAATAAAAAAAGACTTCTCAGACACAATGGTAGCTCTGTTCTAATTACGAAAATGTTATCAAAACATCTTTTGAAATCGTTTAAAATGGAAATTTAATGTAAAGATATATAAAGATAAAGATATTCAATTTTCTCCGTTTTTCTTTCACCTAGTAAATTTTTTCCTTGTATGCTGTAAAACTATTTTTAATGTCTGCGAATATGTACTTAGAAGTGATGAAGGCACAATTTTTAAATAAACAAAATAAAAAATTATTGGTTTCTTTTGTGGTAGGCGCCATTTTTTAGGGTTAAGATATCCTTGGAAGGTTGATATGGTTTAATGTCTGTAATTACAAAAAGATGGCGGAAGATACCAAAGCCTACTCCAGATTTTGTTTTTGTCTTTATTTCCTTTGAACGTTTTTTCAAACAAGAAACTACAATGATAAGAAAAACACCTGCGTTTCTTTGTACGTGCTAAATTAACCACATGTTTCTAGATCGACTCTTTTTCAATTGCCTAGACACAAGAAAAATTAAGCAAAGAGGAAAACGGAAGAAAAAGAAATTACAGGAACGGGTTAAAAGAAATTAGAGAATTTGTTGTTGTTTTTTTAAAATGAAATATATGTGGGTTTTAAAGCAGCTAAAAGATTGAGAAGGTATTAGAATTTTTATTTTAAGTTTTGATATTTTATAGTATATATATTTTCTTGGATTTTTTGAGAAAGCGAGTCAGATATTTTTAGGTATCTACAAAGGAAGACTTGAAGCAGGTCTTCCGTAGAATAACAACAACGAGTGGCTAATACTTTTTGTGACTTTAAACTTTTAAAGTTTCTCACATAATTATTTTATTATCTAACTATGCTAACATTTAAAAGATGCAAATATAAAGAGAGAAACTAAAGTTGTTTTTGGACTTTTCAAAATGTTTTTTTTAGATGCACAGAAACCATGTGAATTCTTGAATGTTCTTTTTCTGTTCTAAATTTTGAGACTCCCAGTTCGTCATTTATTGCGCCTAATGCGGTTTTCTTAAACTTTAGCCTCTTTTATAAAAAACAAAAAAAGGTTGATAAGGAACTCGGTGAGGGATCGTATTTGAAAGGTTATTTATCCTCAACGATTCCACCGTATTTTTAACTCGAAAATTTTCTTACTCGACGTGTAATAAGAATGGATTCAGGATTTAGGTAAAAACGATGTCACCAGAGGCATAGCCACAAATTTTTAGTGGGAGGGGCAAAACCGTAAATATATAAAATCTTTTCGTATCAAGTGATTCGGAAGCCCCATCATTGTTGGAAGCAACAAAGCAGAAGTTTTTTGAAATTTCAACCCTCTGGTTTGGTAAAGCTCACTCCAATTTTAGGAGCACAATGTGAAAATGCACCAACAACTGGATAATATATCAATAAATTGCGTTTAAAGCAGCTATAGTTAGTCTAAAGTAATCATTTTCTTTTTTTACGTTTATTACATTTTTATTCTTTGTGGCAGGAGGCAGGGGGGGGGGAGGGAGTGGGGGGAAGCGAGGGGCGGAAGGGGGTTAGGTTACCTTTAAGCTTTCTTTAAATACTGGCGGCCAAAACTATCCCTCACATTCATAGCGTTTCATTTTGATAGAAATATTTGAAATGTCAGCTTTTCCAAATGATAACTATTCTGCAAATATAATTGGAGTGAACAATAAAAATTATTTTTTGACCAACATTTTTTTTTTGAAAATCAAGATTCGAGTTTTGTAGTGTGTTGTATCGCTGTAATTGTTGTTTTTGTTATTGTTGTTGTTGTTGTCGTTGTTACTGTGTTTTATTGCCGTTGACTCATTTCCTTATTTTGAATTATTCGTGACACATTTACGAAAAAAAAATTTCTCTATTTCCGTTTAATTCTTTTTCAATATTTACTCATTTCTTTCTTTTAATTTTGCCAGTTTGTATTTAATTTAATAAATTTCTGAACTTTGATCTTCTTTGTGATTTCTGTAAATAGCAGAATCAATATGCAAAATTGATCACGATAAAAAAATGATATTTCGCCGATAAAAATAAAGAATGAATGACAGCAATTGTATAAAATTTAAAAATCTGATGTAAATATTACCTTTTTTCTGAATTCCATGGTTTGTTTTCGAATCTTTAAATTTTCTAATTTTTTGTGTATTTTTTTTATACTTATTTTGGCATCAGAAAGTCATTTTTGGTCAACCTCGTCTCCAGGGCCTCCTTGTATCTCATTACATCGTTTGTCTCGCCCTTTTGGTTATAGAAAAGAGACAAAAGGCGCTGGGAACGGGGAAATTCTTGGTGAAATCTTTTTCTTGTTTTATCTTTTTACGTATGCTGTGCGCATCGGTTCACAAATTAAATGCACGATTTTTTATAAGAATAGTGTTTTTTTCGTTTCAGCATAAATATTCTTAACTTTTAGGCAAAAATTATTCTGATATATTATTAGCATATACCTAGCACAGTTAAGATTGAAAGATCTGAGAATGCAAATTGGTGTAAAAAATCACTCCTATAAAAGTCTAGGATAAGAAGTCAATAAATTACTCCTAAGTTGCTGTTATTTAAAAGCACCCTAATTCAACTGACAGACAGACATCTAGATTTTGTAGAGAAAAAATAATTTAAACAAAATCACACGTTCATAATCATTCAAGCTAAATTTCAAGATGAGCATATTCTTAGGATGTTGTTAACTATTTTTTTCTCTAATGTTTTTTTAGAGTATATTCTTATTAAAAAAGGATTACGTATGATTATTTTATGTTTCTTATAAAAAGGACGTAATTATTCCGAAAATTGCAACTTTTTTAAAGTACAGTTAGCTCCTGGTAACTCCAATACCAGATAACTCGAACTTCCATTATGTTTAAACATTTTCTTAAGTTCCTTAAACCAATTCGGTCTGGAAGACATTATGATCGGGGGAGGGGGTATGTGGGGAGTGGGGTTGGCGGAATTCGCCCCCCTCAATAACTTTTCTTAGGCTTGTCCAAATTGAATCAAACTTAGCAAACTTATAGTACAACACAAAAAGAACAAAATGGCAGCAATATTTTATTGCTTGTGTAAGCACATTTTCTGTGACGTCATCAAAGCTTGAAATTTGTTTAAAATGCTACTATCGGCTTAAAATTTAATTACTTTAGTTCTAGAGCGAATTTTTACATTCTGTTTGAAATTTCTTAAAGCTAAGTAAATGTTATTTAACATATTTTCCGTTTTTTACATAGATCGCATTAGAAATTGCTAAAAAATTGCCCAAAAATCCGTTTTTCCGATTTTAGGGTAAAATAAAAAAATCGGGAAATCGGATTAATCTAAAACATGCAAAATGATTCTTCTTGGTAAAATAAACTTGTGCTGTAAGTTTCAAGTTCTAAAGATAATCCTAACAGGAGTTATTATATTTTCCCCATTATAAGAATTTCATAGACATTTTAGGGGTAGTTTCGAGTAATGGCCAATATCAAAGCCTCTGAAAGGTATGGAACCTAAAAATTTAGCATGCAGGTGTCTAATAGATAAATGTTGAAACTCAGTAAGTATCATAGCCATATAAGAAAACAATCAGCAGTTATTAAAAAAAAGAATCTGCCCCCCCCCCCCCCCCCCCGCGGACCGAATAGGGTTAACAAAGCTGTATAAATAAATCTTAAATACGATCTAAGAATCTGTAGTATTGAAGATACAATAATCGCGAACAATGTGTAATTTTGGTTAACAAAGCTAAAAAAATTAAAATAACGAGAGAATGAAGCGTGAAAAACATATTTTTGTGGTAGTTAGCCGAACTTGTGGTATATGTCAGATGACGTTTTTGCGACCAGTACACCAGCCACAAATATATATACATATTTAGGACTAAAAATACTTGTGAGACACAGAAACTAATTTTTTATGCATAATTGACTATTTTAAAATAGGCAATAAATTATTGCAAACTTGTGCGGCTGAAAGTTCGCGTCTATGACGTAAACAAAACACGAAGATGTATTTTTGAAGAGAAACTCTGGATATGAAAAATTAATATTGTTTAAATGTAGCATGATTGATGTTGAACTCACACTACTGGCTGTAGCTAGGTGCAATAAAGACACAAGATTGTTTTATTTTATAGCCAGTCCTTTGCAAGAGCATGCAATAAAGAAAAAAACGTCCTTAAACCAACTTACTAAGTCTAAAGTACACCTAAAGATGGTATCGCATTTGGAAATTCTATAAATAATTTTGTGCAGAATATGTTTAAATGTTAATGGTGTATGTATTTTCGTAGCCACAAAAAATTCATTTTTAATTATACAAACTAACTACTTTGTTCCCAGATCTTTCTAACATAAGAGGCAGTTACATTTACCTTTTCTTTTCTACTGGTACTGTATTCATGGAGTGTTCAGGCAATGGCGTAACAAAATAAGTTTACTGCGAAAAGGCGCGACTACTTGTAATGAATGCCCTACGAAGGGCGTAATTATTTTCAATGAGTTTCCTGCATAGGCCAACGTGGTTTAATACATCCTTTTTCTTAAGAAAAACAAAATTTGGGTTACGCTCAATGTCGCTTACGTATTTTCAAGCTCAATCGTTGCTTACTTGCTGACGATCTAGTTAAGAAGACGAAATTTATGGGGTGGGTTGGTAGGAAAATCGGGATTAAATTTTTATTCCAATGTATTATAATATAAATTATAATATAAAAGTTGCATAGCGATTATTAGTATAAAAAATGTCTCGGAGACTATTATCACTTTTATAAATCCTGTTGTTTTTAATTTCTATTCAATCACCTAATGCTGGAAGTAGCTACAGTTGCTTGCAAGATGTTGCTTATTGAAAAAATCCAGGGAAACAAATTTCTAAATGTGCAATTTGCAAAATTAAATCCTCAAGAACAATTAAGAATTTTGGCAATTTGTGAAAATAAGTCCTGACGAAAATTTATAAAAAAAAATTTTAAGTTTCTCTAATTTGTCATCAAAAACACATGACATATATATTTTGATCGAATTTGAAGTTTATCTGAAAAATATCCACTCGTGAAAATAAATTTTCGCAAAAAAAATAAGGAAAATGGTCATAAAATTAAATCCTGGCGAAAATTAAAAAAAACACCTCATTATTGGAATTGAATCTTCGCAAAATTATGTGTACACGAAAATTAATTCCCTTAAGACAATAATGGTACTTGCACTGTAGTGAAACGCACCTGTAGCGTGCAGCTAAAAACATTTTTCGGTTGTAATAATGGACAATTGACAGTAGGATTCGTGCTTGCAAAAATTAGTTCACGGTTGATTAACGCCGACAACGTCAGCAGGATTTTAAAAAAAAATTGATGCATTTTTTAATAATTTAAGATCTACCAATAGGAAAGACAAAAATAAAAATAATAATTGTAATGTATAAATGTAACGAAACTAATTTGTTCAGTACGAGAGAGGCAACGAAGGAAGAAGCAGCTTTTGCAAGTTTTCCAGGTTATCTTATTTTCTTACTTATTTTTTTATTTTATTTTTTTATTTTTTATTTTTTTTGTTTTATTTCTATTTTTGTGATTTTTATTTATTTTTTCATGCTATTTTTTTATTATTATTTTCTGGTACTAATTTAAATTTTTATTTGTTTTTTATTCAGCACTCTTCATTTTATTTTTAATATATGTTATTTTTCGCCTGTTATATTTTAGATATATTTATGAGGAATATGCGCACGTTTTTTTTTTTTTTGTAAGAACATCTTTATTTTTTTCGTTTTAACATAAATATTCTTAACTTATAGGGAATATCATCCTGATATATTTTTTAACATATTTTTAGCACAGTTAAGATTGAACGATGTGTGAATGCAAGCTGATGTAAAAAACACCCCTATGATTGCCTTGGTTTAAGCAGTCTAATTAAATGACGGACAAGATAACTTGACTATACACACCATCCGGATAAACTATCTGAGTTCATCACTAACATATTGCCGCACGTAGTGTAGTGGGTTCGTCTGCGGCTCCCGGTTCTGGGGACCGCAGATCGAATCCCGCTCACTGCCAGGCAGTATGTTAGTGATGCACAAAGTAGTTCTTCTATAATATAAGGTAACTTGATTGTGTGAAGAAAAAATGATAGGATACAAGTTTAGACGTTGTTGTTTGCTTTCTATTCCATTTAGAATGCAAGCAAAATTTCAAGATGAGCTTATTCTTAAGATATTCTTAACTTTTTGTCTAATTTCCTCATAATTACTTTTATATAAAAAAAAAACGTGTAAATCAATTTGACAACAAAAAAAGCACGATTCACGAAAGACAAATTATAAGGGATAGTTATTTTCAATGAAAAAAAGTATTTTTACCCATTTTATAATTCTTTATTGCCACTGAAATCATTAAAAATTCAGCTTTAAAGACAGATACAGAAACAGACAGCCTCATTCCTTCCTGGTTTCCATCGCCTGCTGTCTCTTTTTTTACCTTGAAAGTCAGAAAAGATACAAGATACCCTGGGGACGAGGTTGCCACACTTCTTACTGGTTTTGTATATCTTAACTTTATCTTTGACGATTTTAAAAGAAAAATTCACAGCAGTTTTGTTGAAAAAAAACGTTTTTGACCACCATGAAAAAATACAGTTTTACTGGGTCACTAGATCACGTATTTTTTTGTAACATTACAATTTGATGAATCAACCGTTCAAGTGACACATTCATACATGTAACACACAACTATGTAACGCCATACATAATTGGGCGTGTACGGACTCAGAATATGTATAATTTAGATATACTATTGAAAAATAGTTTCCACCTGGAAGTTGTGTTTTCTGTTAATTCTGAATTCAAGTAATTTAAACAATTGTAATCAATAAAAGATTAACAGCCCTTTTCAAAAAAAAAATGTTTGAAGAGAGAAATTTTGTTTCAAAATTGAACAATCCAAGAAAGAAGAAAATGATTTTATTTTCCGGTATGTTGATGATTTTCAGTCTGAATTACTATCCTTTTCTTTAGTTTTTATCCTCCCCTCCTTGTATTCTTTATGTCCAAAAACAAATTGTCCGAGTGATTTAATCTCCGCCACGCAAAATGCTGCGATATGGAAATCCGCCATTATGCAAATATCGTGATATTGTTGACAAAATTCAAGCTTCTGGTGACGTCATAGAAAAAGCTGTGACGGAAACAAAAAATTTATTGCTACCATTTTATTCTTTTTATGGCCTCCTATTACTGATTCAAGTTTAAATTCATTTGTTAAAAACTCCATCGAATGTTAGGGATTTATTCGCTTCTCGCCTCGGGCCTCCGTCTGTAATTATATATTTAAAAAACATAAAAAAAATAGGGTTAAATTAAGAAACTTAAACAAAAGAAAAATCGAGAAATGATGAATTAGTTCCTAGTTTTGTGATAAATAATCTTTAAATGATAAAACTTCACCAAATAATTAGTTGTTTGGTTTTTTCTTTAAACATACTTAACAGCGTAAATATTATTTTTATATACGCCGTATTTTTGCTAGGTCATATATTTATGAACGGCCGATATTCTCCCGACATGTGCTCGCGCTCAGAAACCCATGACTTTTCATAAACTCTATTGCATTATACGTTTCGAGTGAATCGATTTTTAAAATTCCTTTGATAAACTAAGTATTTCATGGCAACCATAAAATATATCACATTTGTTCGTATACTTTAACGTGAGCTCAAGTCCAATTTTTTAACAACCTCGTTCGCAGAGCATTTTGTATCTTTTTCACATTTGCGATGGTGATTTTCAAATATTTAAAGGATGCCCTCGGGAGAAGGTTGATTTTTGAAATGCTTCCGATTATATAGTATGAAAACAATTTTTATTTATCTATTATTTTTCGATTTATTTACTGCGAACTTCTACTATTAGTTAGCAGAGTAATTTCCATCGCCGTAGGGAACTGGGGTTAAGCAACCCCACCAAAATTATTTCTCTACCAGTCTTTTTCTCTCTATTACTAAGTAAAGTTAAAAACAAAGTGTGTAATATCATCATAAGTCATACAAAGAAGCATTATTCTCCGGAACGCCTCCGGGCATCAGTTTTTGCCCCGGTATGGAAGGAAACAAAAGAAACCCAAACTCAGCCCAAACGAAAGAAGTAAAATAAATTTATCTGAAAAAAAAAACCCCAAGATTTCCCAAAGGGATTTCCTGCCTAAAAATTCCCCTTGGCGAGTTTAATTTATTTTTGTAGTGAGGCTTAAGGTCGACATTTATTCACGTCGTTAGCCAATCAGTATTTATTATTTGATATGATCAACCAATCACCTGCTCTATATAACGCGATCTTGAAACGGAACTTTTTAATAGCCTTTCGGTCACATATTTAGTTTCCGCCAATTTGATTAAAATGTGAAGAAATTTTAAACAATGTTTTCATCAAAAATTTATGGCCTAGTTTCGCTCCGTTTCTTTACAAAACAGTTTTATTTTTCCTCTTTATATTTAATTCCAATCATTCTAGCATGTGTCTTATCATTTTAAAAAGCTTTTTCCTTCCAGTTGTAACCAGGTAACTTGATTTTTTTATAATATTTTTGTCTCTAAATTTGCTTTGGTTTTCCACAAGCAGTTTTATCATTATTTATCTAAATGCAGTTGTACTTTTAAAAATATAACTTTGGTTTTTCGTTTATGATAACTAATACGTGTTTATAAGAACATCAAAATTCTAAACAGGCTTGTCATTATTCTTATTTCTCCATTGTTCTAAACAATAGATCTGTTGTTCTAAACAATAGATCTATTGTTCTAAACAATAGATCTCTATTGTTCTAAACAATAGATCTGTTGTTTTTAACCTGGAATGCGAGCATGATTTTCTTATAAAGCACATTTTTATAAAAGAAAAAATCCTGTATTTTTTTCCATTTCCATCCATGTACGGAAAGGAACACCAAAAATGATAAACTATTTCATGGCACACACAAAAATTTTTTTAAGCGACAAGAAAAATCCCAGATTTCTAAATTCTAAATACTAAAATCCATTTTTTGGTAAAAAACTTCTTGTACTTGTCGTGGAAGCTATATGAAAAGTTTAATAATATTAAGGTCTTTTTTATGGTGAAAACCAGCAGTAGCAGTTCACCCTCCTTAAATTTGATTGGCTATCTGCTAATGATTCTTTTGTTTTATAATTATCAACCAATCAAAATCCAGAAATCACTACTGTTTGACTCTTTTTTTACATTTCATTCTTGAGTAAAAATTCAGCTTAAAAAGTGCACTAAAAGTCTGATTTTTTATTTGGCAAACTTGTTCCCAGGCCTCTTAGTCTTTAAAAATGGGGCAACAACAAAACTTCCTGGGTAAGACATTGTATACTATATGACTATATGATTGTAAGAGTGACTTGCCAAATTGTCTATACAGTGAATTCTTAAGGATTTTAACCTCCTTTTAATATCCCTAAAGGAGTCTGAAGGTCAATGCAACGTCTAGATTTTAACCCCTCTTCCTTGTTCTAGAGGTAGAAATCTAAAAATTTACTACTAAAGTATCGTCAAAATAAAAACAAGAGCACATAAACTCCTTCTGTGAAGCATCTAGACGACGCAAGAGACACTTAAAATATACACCGTGCGCTTCTGTGACCAAAAAAACTGAAATTTTTACGGTACGAAGTACTTAAACTTCAAGAGATTGAACACATCCTGCACACCCTCAGACTGACGCTTTTCCGATTAGGAAACCGCTATTTAAGACTTCGAAGGAGTCTTACGCGTTCTCATTTAAGTCTAAATAATATGTTTTTCCAACAAATGACACGTGATTTTGTGTCCTGCGCCTTAAGCGTTTACAGTTTGGCAGTATACATAACACTTTTCTTCTAAGAATAATACAAAGGTTGAAATAAAGGATCCAAGAATTGACTGATTTTTTTGCAAAAAATGCTCACAAGATCAATGCGACGGCTGAAATTTTATGCTTGATTTTTTCTTCATTATTCGAACTTTTACATTAATCCACTTGGCTATTGGCACTAGCCAAGTGGTTTAAATTTTTCTCTTTTTTTTAAAAAAAACTTTTTAAATTAAGGCGTAAACACTCGTTACTTTTGTTATGTCATTAACTCGGGGTTTTTTGTGTTTGTGTTTTAATTAGTCGCGAATTGCGGAAATGTGAACGTAATTTTTTTGACATTATTGTTTCTGTTTTTGTTGTTGTTGTTGTTTTGTTTGTTGTTGTTATAAAGCAATACGTCTACTTCACATTTAGACGGATTCCAACTTTGAAGTTTTGCTGAATTATTTCAGATGTAAGATATATGGTCATATATCCACTGTTCATGTTTTTGCAGGCATAAATAAATGCTTTTAATTAATAAAGTGTTACTCTCTCTATAGTGTTTGCTTGATGTCGTCTATCCTTGTAGTACAGTACACTCAGTCTGCTCATTCAACGGACATTGTCCACATAGGCGAAATAAAAACCATGATGTAAATATAATAAAGATGATAAGCTTGAAATTAACAAAATCTGTTAAGGCAGACAGGAAAAAATTAAATGCTTTTTCTTTGATATAGGAATATGCTTTTTAAAAATATCAGGCTGGGATTTCAGGTTAAAAACAGTAGATCCGTTGTTCAGAACATTCGAGAAATAAAAATACTGACAAGCCTGGATAAAATATACGTTTACGAGTTAAATGTGACAAACTCAACATAAATTTAACACTGACAAAAGCAAGTAATAAAAAAAAACCTCACAAGACGTCCACGTTGGCAAGCATACAACAAAAGTGGTGAGACACTTTGTTGGCAACTATACAAGATTAACGAGACAGTTTGTGGTTAGGATTTAATAACCGGCACCAAACATTTAATCAAAACATTTATGCTTTTTACACCGCATACAAATCTTTTTTGTTTATTTAATTCTGTTTGTCTGTTTACGAACTGCTATATCCTAATCCTTTAAGAGCCTTGCAGTGGCTGTAACTTCCCTCTTGTTCCGTAAGTATTATTGTTAGTAATTATCGGGGGGTGTACTATACCTGATAAGGACATAAAGTTGCCTAATGGGCTTTTTTACAATTGGGCAAATTTAACGTCCATGCATAAAAGGGCTCTTAAATACTTATTTTCAAACATGTCTATATAAACAAAATGTCGGCTTTTTTATGCCGCTTTTTAAAAAATAAAGACGTTAAGTGGCTAACGACGTCCCAAGCGGTCAGTAAGGAAAATGTCAGAATGAAATGCAAAATGGCTGGAATTTTTATGACGAATTTGGTCTGCAACATTGACTTTTCTTGCGACACTGACGTTAATTTGCAGTAATTTTCCGGCAGGTTTGTCGGAACATTAATTAGATATATCGATAATCGGATATTGTTATGTAATTTTTTTGACAAGTCACGCTTTGGATTTTTATTGATTTCATTTCCTTTGTAAATCACAACATTGAAATGTCTTAGTCATGCACATTGTGCCTTTGGCTGAACAAATTAGTCCACTTCGTTTCCAGCACTTTTCGTCACTTCTGACAAAATATAGTCTATATCTCCTATATTTTTTGGCCGTATTCTGCTCAAGATGGCGGCAAAATCACTACTTTATTTGGTATTCAGTCTTGCTTAAGTATTAAAAAGTGTTTGTGGGAGATTGTATTGCACCACTGCTCAATGTAGTGTTCTTGTGCCAATGTGCTCTGTCCCAGATCTTTCTGCTCTAAGCACAACATGACACCCCGTCTTTAATCTTTGCGAAATAAACGTAATCGTATTTAGCAGAGATGTCGAAAATGTCGGAAAGAACGATCATAGAAGTGGAAGTTATCAAGACACTCTTTCGTAGACGCAGGAAGTGTTTAATTACATAAATTATTAAATGCTTGAGAAGGAGAGCGAGAAAAATAGAAAACCTTGGGAGAAAAAAAAAGTTTTACAAAACAGCTCTCTTTTCAAAAGAAATTGTGTTCGTAAAGGGCTTATCTTAAAGCGGAAAATATAATAAGCATTTCAAACAAAGGAATAAATGAAAAAAGTTTATCTCTGGATTAGAATTAATATTAATACAAAATTATCATAATGGCTCTTCTGTTATCCCATAAAAAGGTTCTTTCCGGCTCGTCTTCCGCCATAATAGCTTACAAAGAGAATTTGAATTTGCTGGTAACATTTAATAATATGATACAAAAGCGATTTACTCAGAATATAGATGTGAAAGTTCATAATGTTTTGATAATAATTTGACGGTTAAAGTGTTAGTTTTCGATTTGTTGTACAAAGTTCTTTTTATTTATGTACAATTTGTTTCATAAAAGATAAAACGCAAAAAAAAGAGAGAAAGAAAACAATGAAAGAACGGCGTGATCAATTTCGTATCTTCCGACACGAAATCGGAAGCATCTTATATGATTGCGCTCAGATGAGATATATTACATCAGGACAAGAAACATTATGTTATGTTTTCATTTTAAAATTCGAAATTATTACAACTCAATAAATTATAATGTGTTCTCATATCGGAAAATTACTGTCAATTTTAAAAAAGTTATTATATATTTAAGTTCCGTTTTGCCATTACACAAGACGTATTAAATCTATTATATTGTCATATCCCTTAATTTAATTGTTTTGAATATCTCATAGGTCACACAGTTTGAACTCAGTCAAGCGCATCGCTGTAATATTGTAGGAAGTTCACAAAGAAAGGACGCCGAAACGCACAGGAAGTCGAGTGCTCGTAATAATTTCTTTTAAAAGAATTAACAGACATTGTTTATTTACATTTTACAAAGAACGTTTTCAACACAACAGTTAAAAAAAACGTTTCAGAGAAGGTCGTATATAAACGCATATTAAATTCGAGAAAAAAAATAATCAACGAATATAAATTTACAAGAAAAATAAAGATTGATATATAGAAGATTGGTATTGTTCATTTGTTATTTATTGTATTCTTTAAAAAAAAGAAAAGATGAAGGAATTTTCAGAAGAAGAGACGAAATTCTTTGTGAATGACGAAATGCAGCGATATGTGGAAGATAGAGTCATTTCTTCCGGTAAGTTTTGTTTTCAAAACAATATTTAGATTTTGAGGTAAAAACAAGACAACTTTATGTATTATTTGTTGAACGTGTTCTTCTTGCTCTGATGAACATAGAACTCACTAATTCTAGACGTTGCAAACTTCACAAAATCTTTCTTAGGTAAAAAAATCTTTTTTTCAATAAACGTATTTCTGGTCCTATTTTTCACAATATTTAAAAAGTTGCGTGCACCCCATTACGTCATAGATTTATTCCACCACTCCCCACCCAACCCTTGCACCCCATTATATCATAATTTATCCCCTTTAATAGATGCTGCAACGTGCTAAGTGAAACCTAGAAGCTTATAAACTTTTGAACTTGTTATTCTTTAAATAACGGTGCATTAAAAAAAATGTCTTTGTAAAGCAAATACAACGCTCCTCCCTTAGTTACAACAAAAAAGAAAACATCGTACAGGGAAAGTAAAGACAGCACATGCTTTATTTCTTTAGTAAGAAAAGGCTTCACAAGAATATCAGGTTGGGGTTTGAGGTTAAGAACAATATGTCCGGAACTGTTGTTAAGAACAATAGAGAAAAACAACCCGCCTGCTTAGAATTTTGTATTCTTATATAAAAAATGTGTGTAAAGCGATATTCTTGCTAGAGAGTCAATATCGAGAAATTCATTTCAGCTTTCTAATGACTTCCGCTGTTGTGGAAAAAACAGCTACTCCTTTCTTTAACAAGTTCGTTTTTTTTATATTTTTATAATATTTGAAGTCGGCTCCAAGGTTTAAATACAATTTTCGTGCGACAATAATACGGAAGAATTTCATTTTCCGAAAATTTGATGATGACGAGTTAAGACTATATGGTTTCGTGTTGCAAATAAAGTTTAGTCATTTCATGACCGGATAAATCTGATTACACCGGAACTATCGTAAAGGCCCGGTTCGATGTTAATTTCCTTTCCCACCGGAATCGTTTTCTGGGGATTAAATGCCAGATTGACACTTAAAGTTGTTGTAATAACAGGAATCAAGTATTTAAAATCGAATTGTCATTTAGTCTCAGGTAGCTCGGAAAACTTGAAAAACAACTTGGTCGGAAATATGATGATTTAAATGACGGTTTAGCCGGATATAAGTTTTGCAACTCTAAATTAAATTTCTACTGACCATTCGTCACTTTATTATGATTCAACGTCTCTTGGGAGTAGTTATGTTAATTACCACGACATACAGGAGCTTAAGATCATAATTTGTTTCCATGACAACAAATGAGACAAGTCTCGGTCATAAACAATGGAAATGATATACAACCCAGGGTTCAATTAATTTTTACTATCAACAATTTGTTTTATTTTGAATTTTAAGCATGTAACTAGGAAAATAATGAAAATACCTTGAATTCTCGAATGACCGCCCATTTCTGAAAAATATATTTGAGATATATATAAGGGGGCATTGGTTTAAAGCTAATAACTTTTGAATAATTGAAACTATAGTGAAACATGTGCTTGTTCAACAGAGAGGAATGGGAAGTGGAAAACTAGCGCCCTTCTTCAAAAACCATTGCCTTTAAAGAGCGATTTTAAAATGAACGCCTGGGGCGCTTTATTTATATTTATAAAGGTTTAATCGCCTGGGGCGGTTTATTAAGGCTGCACCTACATACATAAGCACGGGCGGGTTAATTTGACACGCCCTTTATATCAGGGAAAATATGGTTTGACATGCGCTTGTAGACAAATAAAAATTTATTTTGACAACAATCTTTCTGTCTAGCAGGTCAAGTGTTTACATAGCAAGTTTGTCAAGCGCACTTTTAACTTTAAAAGGGATGACTTACATGTTCTTAAGCATGATTGATATCCAGTTTTAAATCACGTGATGTTGCTAAGAACACGTGATGTTGTTACATGCTATGAGTCTTGATGTTTTTCAAGTTGTATTGTTATGTACGGCGGGAATGAAAACAGCTTTCGTGTTAAGTAATCACTGCGTTCGAGCACTTATTACCTAACTTCCTTCTAGCCATATGTTATTGTTATTGTGAAATTCTGTTCCGTAAATTACACCTCTTTTTATCTCATTAAACGTGAATACTGATAAGAATTGACTATACGGAAAGTGTCTCAAAAACAGGAACACGGAAAATAATTTCGCTTTTAAATGCTCGCCAATGCATTAAACATCTGCACGTGAACGTTTAAATAAAGTTTTTAGTCTAGTATTTTCACCTTTTTATTTGTATCTGTAAGCATCGGCTCAGCTAAAAAAAGTTTAAAGTGGTTCTTTGCCAAATACATTTTTAAAAAGTGTCTTTTTCGCGTGACTTTTTGTTTGCACGTCTGGATTTTGAATTCACATTCAAGAACCGGAATGCTTTCATCCCCAATAAGGGCTTCCGATAATTCTTTTTTACCGACAGATCCTAAGCGGAAAAATATCATTGAAATTTTTGTCAATATAAGTTCCTGTGGGTTGGTTATCTTTTGTTTTCTTTGTTTGTGTTTCCTCTTTGTTAAAGTTAGATCAACAAAAGAGTGTTTTGTTGCATGTACGCATATTAGTTTACGTCGTGAATATTTCTTGCATCTCTCGTTCTCTTTTTATACTGTTTTCTGCAATGACACAAGGTACGGAGATTTTTCTGTCTGCTTTGTTCTGTCTCCCTTAGTTCTTATCTTGTATTTTTATTCCTTTAGCATCTTTCTTTGTTTTGCTTTTTAATTTTATTTTCAAACTTCTGAAAATCTAAATCTACCATTTTGAATTTTACAAGCTTGCGTTACAACAGCTGTCTATTTCCAACTCTAGTTCTGCGCAATACATTTTTACTTTGTTGATTTCTTACAAAGAAATGAAACCCTTTTTTATTTTTCTCAAAATGGTAGACACTAAAGGTTGTCATAGAAAGTAAGGACACATGAACTGTTTTCAAACATCTGTATACGCGTATTTGACAACAAAATAAAAGCGTTTGAAGGCTGCTTCTTGCAAAAATTACTATTCGTTAATCTCAGAGCCTCTGACATGTTTTACTAAGCAAAGTTGTATGCATAACTTGACCGAATTTGCAGCCAAAGATTTCAAATAAGAAGACCGAACCGGATTTTGAAAGAAAGCTTAAAAACCTTAAAAGTAGAGCCGGAAAAGATGTGTTTTAAGTAGGAATAGAGCTTTATAGGGAGAACACGAAAAAAAAATTCCAATATTTTCCCAGAAGGAAAACTTGAATGATTCATCTTAATAGTTTTCCGTTGTGTGATTTGACAGGAAATTTTTTTAAATCTCGACGCGACACAGAAGTGGAAAAAGTCAAGAAACTGCTTATAATGCAAATGTTACAACTCGATTTGTGCAGCTTTCCTCTAAAATTTTGTGATAGCAATCATAAATTTCAAAAAGTGACATCGGTTTTGCTGTTGTAAATGTTCGCACAAAAACTCACAACTTTATTTTCTTTTCCTACAGGACCACGACGATCGGTCCACTTGTGGGAATTTTTACTGGAACTATTAATGGACGAAACATACGTTTCGATGATACAGTGGACAGACGAAATGAACGGAGAATTCAAATTAAAAAGCAGTGAAGACGTGGCGAGAAAATGGGGACAGAGAAAACACAAGGAAGGGATGAATTACGATAAACTAAGTCGAGCGTTGAGATACTACTACAGCAAAAATATCATTAAAAAGGTATTTACCATAACTTTGTCTACCATATTTACGTTTTTCAATTACCACGTGTTTTTGTCAATTGAGTTGACATAGCGAAACTGTGTCCAGTAGTAGGGTTTTTTTTGGTTCAATTTCTTCGTCTTCATCGCTTTAAATTATCTTTTAATGTGTTTTTTTCACTTAGTCGCATGCGAAAACTAAATTACGTGTGGAGATGTTTTGCCGGTACAAAGTGTCTATCACTCTTTTCCATTGATCACTCAATTCATTTTTCATAATAAATTTGCTATAATTCTTCATATCAGTCTTATACAAAGTGCTGAAAAAGAACTGTTTTTATTTTCAGAGTAAACATTCATTCCATTTTTTAAATAATTTTGCTGAATTTGTACTTTTTATCGGTGATAAGTTCTATACTTTAACACGTCTGTAACCATTGATTCTTTATTTAGGTGAGCGGGCGAAGATTTGTGTACAAATTTGTTCCGTCACCAGAAATGCATGCTGCAGTAAATGCTATCAAAACGCATTTAGTGCGAAAGGGGAAAAAACATGTACCACCAGGTCCTTTTCCTCACTATCAAGTTCAAATGGATTCAATGTTGCCAACTTCACAGGACACAAAACCCTTAGTTTATTACCCTATTGTTAAAGCCGAAAGTGCTTCTCCCAATTCTGCTTACTCGAAACCACAGCCTGTTATTAAGTCCTGTCATTCACCTGTGAGATCTCGTAGCCCGCATAGATATCCAGAAAGGGAGGAAAAATACGTGGAGGATAAGCATATTATTTTGTCCAGTTCATACCACCATCACCAGGAGCTTTCTCGCAAAGCAAAAATATTTCAACTTGAGGAAGCTCGTCGGCTTGGCAGAACTGATCATTTTCGCCGCAGGCATCATTCGGAAATAGAACAACGTCACAACGACCGACATATTGATTATTATCGCTTGACTCCTCCTGGAGACCATTATCGCCGACATGGAAGCCATTCTGATGATATTTATCCATTCCTTCATAAACACCATGAGCTAAATGGCAGTCGCTATCATGACGCTCTTCCTCCTTTTGAAAGACGATATCAAGACGGAAATGAAAACTCCCAAGAACGTGAAGACGATGTTTTTGCGAAGGCAAAAGAAGCGCCTGCAAATGACCGACTAACTGCGTTCATAGCGTTGGGTTCTATGAGACATCACGATCTATCGCGGGAGATAAAGCAAGAGTCATGCGACAACCGTTCTGGGTATTGCAGGGACTGTCCATCTCCTCACCAGTGCTCACCAAGAGATTTTAACAAAATCAAAACATCACCTTATTACAGCCAACCTATTGGTCAAGCCAAGTATGACGACTACATTAGCCATCCAAGAGTTGCATCACTACCACCTAAGGCGTACATGTATCAAAGGTTTTCTCCAATGGTTGATGTTTCCACCCAAACATCTTGTGAAGTTGAAGATAAAACCGGTAGTAAGTCTACAGAAACCAGTAGAGAACAAGACGCCAGCAGGTCTTGGATGTACCTGAATGGACGAAGTCCACTGAGTGATATAGATGTTGGGGAAATGCATAAATCAGCCAGTTCTCCTGCTTTTCTTATAACAAGCGAGCAATCCAGAGTTTCCCCCAAAGTCATCAATGGTAACAGTGTAAGAAGAATATCTCCACCAAGACCGACAAAAAATGCGGAGCTACACGATTCCACTCCACCACGATGCACGTGTGGATGTATGGACCAGATTGCAGAAAATGCTACTGCTCCATCTTCTAATGGAACTGTGGTGGTGTACCCAAAAGAAATTTTGTAACAAATTTATTGTTATTTATTGTCTGTATATAGTTAACAAGGCCCAATACCTCTTTTGACTTAAAAGCTAAAAGAGACTCTTGGATGAAGTTGTTTTAGTTGCAAAAAATACTTAGAAAATGCGATAATACGTTCACAAGTTCCAAAAATGTTATTATTAAGTCAGTTTTTTTACTGATCCCGAATAAAAAAATTCTTGTCTCTAGAGAACAGCTCATGAACACATATTCTTTGCCCATTAACCTTTGAGTTATATTTTATGCACTTTTTTAAAAACATAATTTTCCTTAATATTTGGGAATATATAATGTATAGTGTAAAAAAGAAAAGTTTTTAATTATTTAAAATTAATCGAGGTTATTGTTATTGTTTATCAGGATTTAAATTTTTTTTGGCAAGATTTCAAAGCAAAAGAAGATATTAGACACTTTATTTAAGAATGTATTTGTTTGTTTTTTAGTAAATAAAACAGTTAGATGGATAATCTTATGATTTCAAGCTGTTTTTTCTTCGTCATCAGCAGCTTGTCTTGAAACCGAGAAGTAAAACATATTTTTAATAAGGATATTTTTAAAAATATGATCAACCATAACTGTGCAGTGAAATGTGTGATAGCTTACCTAAAGAGACAGAAAATTAGTCATATATATGACGTCATGTTTGATCCCTATGACGTCATCAAATTATTTTTTTACCTGGAATGAGTTTGTACTAAGACATTCTACAACTGTGCTAAGTTTCATGACTTAGCATAAAGGGTTCGGGATTTATGACCCACGGGCACACTGTCCCTCCCTTCCCAGGGTTACAAGGATCAAAAAAACAAACTCGGGCATAATAGGGTAAAGGAATTAACAAGGGGCACACCAAAAGTACAATAAATTGTTTCTAGAACATCGTCTTATTCATTGTGTTCAAGAATTTAAGATTTTTGTGATCCAATAGTATTTTTCCAAAAAATTGTGGAACAAAATGTACTGTTGGGCCACTTAATTTTGCGGATGGTGCCAAAAAACGGGACAAAAAGTTCGAGGGAAAGGCTCTTCCTCTTAAATTAAAAAGACGATCATTGATTTGCTTATGCTCGGTAAGGATCTTCACCTTTTCTCAATTAACATCATCAACTAACAGGTTCATGTCGTCATGCCAATTTTTCCAGAAATGTGTTTTATCATTTAGTTTCATATGCGCTGCTATGAACAGACACAGAGATTTAACGCATTGTTTACATATGTCCCGAATATTTATAATGTATCACCCTGATGCACTGTTATCAATGTGAGTCCTATGTTGTGAATGTACAACTCAGATATACATCGACATTGCCTACACGATTACCCTCGCATGGCATAAGTTGATCTGTGGTGAAAGCACTAGTTTGCACTGTGAACTGAACCCGGAAAATACACAACAGTATTCACTATTAAATACAACTATATCATGGAAGAGTCTTGCATAAAAACAGAAACTGTAAGGATATCATCGTTAATTACCTCATAGAGGATTTAAGAACAAAATTGTGGAAAGGGAATAACCGTATATCGGACAGTTTTAAGTGATTCACAGTTAGTAACCACATGGTTGATGGTTGGGAACCTTTCGTGGCACACTTTTTATCTCTTTAACCCATTTGCCTTATTATTTGTTTTGAAGCTACTGCATTATTTGAATAAAGTCAAACGTTTTATAGCCACAAAATTGTTGAACGTACGTTTTAGGATCCAATCCCTATTCGATAAATTACCTAAATTGCCATTTAAATGTTACTTTTCCCTCTAATTACAGTGATGAGCCTCGTTTCGCTGTTGTTTTCATGACGGTCTAAAAAACCGAATTTCATTCCGCCCTTAAAATATTTATGTAAACACGATTTATCCGAAATGACACTATTGCGCATGTGCATAAAGCTATTCGCATGTTTAAAAGTTTTTGCGCATATGTACAGAGTTTTGACGCATGTGCAGTTCACACAACTCCGATATGAAACAACTCCGATATGAAAAACTAAACACAACGATATTTCACAGCAGTTTGAGATTTTATTTTGAATAAAATAAAATGTATCTTTGAAACACACTAATTAGAGTTATTATAATATGGAAACAATGTTGTGCAAATTGCTAGCATTATGATCATATTATATTTACAAAGGGATATGGAAACATATCACAACAACATTGGCAACAACTTTTGAATAAATCAACTGAAGAACATCCTTAAAAAATTGCACACAATAATGGTTCTTAAAAAACTACCAAATACATTAACGAACAAGTAAGACAGACATTATTCAAGATAATACCTTCTTACTTGAAAAAATAGTATAAACTGATGTCACAAAGATAGCTACTCGCATCATATTTTAAGCAAAAGTCGTTATGGCACCAAGCTTCGCATTCTCTTCAGAGTGTCCAATGCTCTCCAGGGACAGAATGGCTCCATATATAGCCACAACCAACACATTCTCAATCTTCCTTGCTTGCTTAGATTTCGCTATTGACACATGCTGTTGTTTGGCTTTGTGTTGATTTCGATCTGTTTGGTTTGATTTGTTTCTTTGCACTTTTACCAGGATTCTGTTTGCCAATTTCCCCCGATATTCGCTTTGGCAACAGACTTCTTTTTCAAACCACCTTTTTGATTTTTGATTTTTGCACTTGTTTTCCTGTCCCGGGAACTGGTTAGTATTTTCGGAAATTCACATTTGCTTTCGCTCACATTTGCGGGTATTTTAGGAACAGGGGAAATCTTGTTAAAGGACACAGATGTACTTTGTGAGCAAAAATCAATGCCACTATTATCTGAAATTTCCCCAGATGGACTTGTGGCAGGGCTAAGTACTGTAGTTGCAATGCACTCATCCGGGTTAACAGGAGCATTGGGCATTGTAATTTGATTTTCTTGAGATTAACATGCATTTTCGTTTCTTGCACCTTTTACGTAGTCCCTTTCTGGCAAAATATTGCGATAGAAAGGCTTGATTCCAGTTAACCAAAAACCGGCTGCAGCATTTTCTGCTTCAGCAGCTTTGTTATAACCTTCATAGGAAAGCTCTCCAATCTCGTCTGCGTTCATTCTTTTGTTGGATGCTGACGTAGCAAGTTAGAACATGTAACATTGTAAGCACTTTTTAATAATTAAAAAACACCTCGATTCAGTGGCTGCGACTTATGTGATGTATGAGGTGCTAACCTGTTTAGATGTATACTCGAGCAAATCAATCTTTTTTTGTATGAGATTTATGTTTATCTAGGATCAATAAACATTATTTATGTTTTACAAAATGTTTCACGAGTTTTTTAAAAAAAGGTTTTAATCCATCCCCTATCTGAATAGGCACCTAATGTCCCAGGTGGTGCATGATCAATTAGTGAATCTTTTACACGTTTGCGTTTAGATATCATTATGGGTAGGATGTATTGCCCTGTTGCATTCATTGCTAATGAAATGGCAATTTTTCCTTCTCTTTCAGTACTAGTGACAGATGACACAACGTACCTTTTCATACAATTAGTTTCAATTGTTTATTCACGCATATCAAGCCTGACTCATTACATTTAAAAATTCGATGCGGTTCTAATTGGTGTTTATTGGTCACTTTTTTCGAGGTTGTCAAAATAGCGGTCGACAGCTGATTTATTCAGCTCAAACACTTGATTTAATGATGCAGATTCAGGCTTCGGTACCGACAATGTATTTTCCCCCTTTAAAAATGCAGTAATAAAATGTCGGCCAGTACGTGTCTCTTCAACATTGAATAGATGTTTGATTTTGTTCTTTTCTACACAATCAAACACTATGACTGGAAGTTCTTGGATTGACAAGCCATAAAATACAGAATCCATTTTTATAATGTAAAATGCAAGTTACCTTTCTTGATTGTCAGATAATATTCACGATATGGCCGAAGAATTGAAGGATTAATCGAGTACTTACGTATGATGATTGATCCAGATTTTATTTTCCAAATCTTCTGCGTAAGCATGAGGGTGAGCGAAGCTCGATAACCCAAAATCCTACTTTGAAGACAGAACGTGACTCGCTGGCCGAGTGTACCTGCTAAGCCAAAAAGGCATAGGGCAGGGAGGGCAGGGCACCCTCATGCTTACGCAGAAGATTTGGAAAATAAAATCTGGATCAATCATCATACGTAAGTACTCGATTAATCCTTCAGTTTTATTTCCCAATCTTCTGCGCAAGCAGAGTATGAGACTTCAAAGCATAAACGCGGCCAGCGAGTGTGGTGAAAACAAAACAAAAGGGTGAGAAGGATAAGATAAAGAAAATTTGAATAACTAAGCAAACTTCTTTTAACAATATAATGTTACAATCAGTATGTAAATGTTAAAAAAAACAACGCAAACTAAGATTCATGACTTGTCGCTTCCATAACTGAGTCCAAGAGCGAGGCACCAAGATCATGAAGACTTGTCACACTACCAATAACATCTCTACAATAATAACGATAAAAGGTAGAATCCCTACTCCAAGTGCCATACTTTAAAATGACATCTAGAGTTACCCCGGTAACTTTTGCTTTACTCCCAGAGGCTGAACGACAGGTGCCTCTGGGGAAAAAAAACTGGTATCAATACCGGCTGAGGTCATAGCTGATTTTATCCATCTTGATAGTGTATCCTTAGAGGCAGCATGATGAGGTTACAAAAAGCGGAGCAATTTCCTTAGATATCAATTGTTCTCTTTTTGACAGGTAGGCTTTGGTACATTGGAGTGGGCATAAATCTGATTCAGATGGGAATGCCCTGTACATCAAGGTCCTATCAGTCTTTTTAGGCCGTGTTGTTTTACGCAAGCCAGGTAAGTGACATAACATCACATCGTCTGTCAAATCTATATACGGAACAGATATATTATGGACACTGTAAACTCTTTGACCTGCTAAAATAGTAAGGAGACAAGCCAGCTTGATGTTAATATCCTTAAAGGATAAATCTTTGTTAGGACTAAGAGACTTTAAATAAGTCAAAAGAACATTTGTATCCCATATTAAAGAGTATTTGGGGGTACTTGGTTTTATATTAAAAACTCCTTTTATAAAACGGCTTATCAATGGATGCTCTAAAAGAGAACTGTAACCACTGATTGAAACAACTGAAGCAATAGCACTTCTAGTTGTACATAAAACACTATATCCAGACCCACCTTTAAATAATTCAGTAAGGTGTATTAACACATCTTTCACATTTGGATGATAGGGATCAATCGACCTCCTAGTGCAATATTGTATCCATCGTCTGATTGGACCCGAGTATTGTATCTGGGTACCTTCTCTCCATAATGCTGCAATGATATCGACAGTGTCTGCTCTTTACCTTATAACGATTCCCGGAGACAGGCAGCATGAGCAGCGACAAGGTTTGGTGTAGAGGATGTTGTCTTTTTTGTTCCCGGTAGAAACAATAATCTAGATGAAGGAGGAAATAACACAGGTGTCCTGTATAACATATTAATTGCTTGAGGAAACCAAGGCTGCGAAGACCAGAAAGGTACTACAAGAATGCCTGTGGCTTGATCTATATTTATCTTTGCAAGAACTTTTCCAATCAATTTAAATGGTGGGAAGGCATAAAAGTTTAAATTCGACCAGGTCTGAGCGAAGGCATTTACAGCTTTAGCATCTGGATCAGGTCTTAAAGAAAAATATTCCTCACATTTTGCATTGAGTCTGGATGCAAAAAGGTCAATATCAAATTTCCAAAAAATGTCGAAAATTATGTTAAATTGTTTTACATTCAAGGACCATTCAATGTTATCCTGAAATTGTCTTGATTTATAATCAGCTATAGTATTTAATACACCAGGTATATGACAAGCTGATAACCAAACATCACATGTTCTAGCAAATTCCCATATTTCAACAGCCAATTTATTACAAGCAATGGAGTGAAGGCCCCCCATCTTTGTTATGTAGGCCACAGCTGTGATGTTATCCAATCTTATCTGAACATGTCTATAATGTCTTATTTTCAAGAAGGCTTTGAGTGTAAAAAATGCAGCCAACAACTCTAAAGTATTGATATGCTCAGGTATTAATTCTCCTTCAGACCAACGCCCCCCTATTTGAGAGTTTCCGTCAGTGCCACCCCAGCCCTGAAGACTAGCATCAGAGGATAAAATTAGATCAATTTTAGGCAATTGTATAGGTCTGGTAAACTGAGCCATTGTGAGCCACCACTGTAAATCCTTAGTAGAAAACTCTAAAATAAAAACCCAACATCAAAATTTCCATGGCCTAATTTGAGTCCTAGATTCTTATCTGTCTCCAAGGACCTGTAATGTAACTTGCCATACTTCACGGCATCAAAGGCAGAAACTAATGTTCCAATAACCCTGGAAACAAACCTAACTGTGGGGTGAAGCATGTACAGCAAGTCCTTACATAGACACTTTAATTTTATGACCCTTTCCTCGCTTAAGGCTGTTGCCATCTGAGCAGAGTTTAACACAAACCCTAAAAACACCACACATTGGGTAGGCACAAGAATTGACTTGTTTGGATGTACAGTAAATCCTAAGCTGCTCAAAAGTATCACCCTGCAAAAAAGAATCGTCTATATATACAACAGATACATGACCCGTCCCTCTTAGTACTTTAAAGGGCGCTTTAAGAACTTTGGTGAAGATCCTAACAGCTGGACCAAACCCAAAGGGTAAAGCTAGAAATTGGTAAAACTGTCCATCCCAAGAAAAAGCTAAAAACTTTTGGAAGTCAATATGAAAAGGGATGCTGTGGTATGCGTCCTTTAAGTCAATACTTCCCATCCAAGCACCTGGTTTGATAAGACATAAAACATCTTGCAGTGTTTTAAAAATGGCGATATCTGACAGATCTATTTAACTGTTTAAGGTTGATAATCATTCTTAAGCTACCATCTTTTTTAGGGACATTAAATATACCTGAAAGAAAACAGTTATTTGTTGCTTGTATCTGCTGAATTGCTTTCTTTTGTAAAAGTTGTTGAATTTCCTTACTTATAGTTATACAATCTTCTTGTGAAAATTTCACTGGATGGTAAGATGACACTGGGACACTAATAAATTCAATTTTAACCCCATGCTCAATTATGTCTAGAATATACTGGTTTGAAGTGATAGTCCTCCAAACTTCCAAAAATTTGTGAGTATTACAAGCTTGATAACGCCTAACTGCTAACTCAAGGTCAGCAACAACAAGGTCTTTACCTACCATTGTTTTCTCCCTTTGTACCCTTTGTACTTCAGTGTTCGAGTGTACCTTCTCAGGGAGTGGTTTCGATCTTTTGAGAAGGTCTTCTCGTTTTTTGACTGGTTATACTTTGCAGAGAAGGAATAACTTGAGGATGGCTGTTGTACTTTTTAAAATTATTTTTTGAATATGGTGTAGATGGTCGTTAGAGCACTTTACAAGTTTTCTCCTCATCTTGCAATGATTGGATTCTTTTGTCCAAATCATCTCCAAACAGCAACAAGTCTTCTTCAGACACATCCTTTGCCAATCCTTTTAGGTGAGGCATTGCACCGATTAATCCTACTCTTCGATACTGATTTAGCTGCTAGTTGGCGTTACCGATTAGACAAAGAGCATCTTTAGCCAAATTTAATAAAATGGATGGTTCTATTACAATAAGGTTTCCTTGTTTGGATGCCTTAATAATTTGGTCTGCCAATTGTAAGATATGCACTTGGCTTTTCGAAACAGTGGTTTGCAGTTTCTGCAATACCAGATCATTTGATCTTTTGCTGTCTGCCTTGGCCCATATAGGTTTATTGCAGCTCTTTAAAGACAAAAAATGGCAATTCGTGGGAATTTGGACGTTTTCTAGTCTGCCTTTCAATTTTTCATTGGTAAGTTTCTTCGACCACATAAGTTTAGCCATAGGTGCTAAAGGTGGAGCTACTTCTGTGCCAAAGGAGTCCTCATCGTTATACTCTTTGATGAGGTCAGACCAGACATCTTGGTCTGGGTCCTCTAACTGCTTTTCTTCTTGCCCCAGCATTTCATTCATTAAACCATCATACAATTGGTTGGATGCTGATGTACTTATGGCATCAACATCTTTTTTACTAGGCCTCCTAGTAGAAGAACTAGATTCTACATGACTGAGGCAAGTTTCTGCTGATGAAGACCTGGATCTTTTCCTTCCTCTGGGGTGATTTACAGATATGGAAGCATTTGCTTCATTTTGTTTATCTGCACCATGACTTAGACCAGGAGAATTGTCTCCACTGCGGTCCACGTGGAAATTATTATCATTGTTTAAAACATCGGCTCGGAGGCTGTTCAATGAAGTAGAAAATGTTTCTCCTAGGGCTGTGATTGCTTCCAGCTGCTGTTGTTGCATCGCTGGAAGAAGCTTAGTTAAAAAATCCATTGGAGTTTCTAACACTATGGGTTCACCACCTTCTTTTGGAGCTGAGGTGTCTGCCATTTTGATTGCAGTTCACCATAAATTTTAGATCTATAGCAGTAAGTAAATAAATAAAATTATATAAGAGAAGGAATAAATATAATTCTCTACTACTTATGGAAATATAATAAAATATAGATAGCTATAGAAAAAGAATTAAAAACGGATTAGCATAGTTGAAGTTTACCAATCGCAAACACCAACAAAACGCACACGTCCGTCACCTTCAGTAAGATTTGGGAAATGAACTGCTGAGGATTTTGGGTTATCGAGCTTCGCTCATACTCTGCTTGTGCAGAACATTGGGAAATAAAATTGGCTTCCTTGGCTGATCAATGGGTAAATTTTTTAATGTATTTGTAGGAATAGTATTGTTAACACGACGATTAAGGAAAACTTTTGTACGGAACAAGCTGTTGACGTTTTTGTTAACGACAATTTTCTCCATTTAACTGCAGTGACAGCCAAATGTATATTTTTTTCATTCCAGGAACCGCGATTAGTTTTTCGAATATAGTTTCTGATCATCTAAAAACTAAATGCAATAAACGATTCCACACATGTTATCGTAATGGATCAGATAACGGAAAATGCTCCCTCTTTTTCTTGCGTCTCTCTCCTTTATGACAACCAACTATGACCCCCTGAAAACCATAAAACTCTCGTTGGACAAATGGGAATTTCATTTTCATTGTGTTCTGGAACACTAAGAAAATCCAGTCTCTCTTTCCGTTAAAAGATAAAATAAAGCACTGTTCTTGTGGTGTGAACTACATCGGTGAAACAGTACGAAATGCGCAAACACGATAGTCTGAACATAACAAAATGTCTTCAAAGTCCAAACCGGCTCATCATGTTGCGCGAATGATGGACACTCTTTTTGCTGGAAAATTTCAAGTTGCGCTCCAAATTTTGGAGGCATTCTATCTAAAGTCGTTAAGGCCTGTTCTTAACGAACTATTTGAATAGTAAAAGATTATTCCTTTTTCATAACAGCGTGACGTAAAAATATATTTTCTTTTACGACAATAATGTATTTTATTTTCTATTCTACTTCTCTCATTATTTATAGTCTTTTGAGAGTTCAGCAATTTTATAATATATATATATAGTGGTTTTATTGTCTAACAGTGTTACTTACCTGACGATGCAAGAGTTCTTACTTACGAAAAGCTTCGTGTGTTTTTATTGTTTATTTTTGTATGTTCTTGTATATAATAATAATGAAATTAACTTGGACAAATTAATCGATCCAAAACAGTATATAAATAACATTCAAGATGGATAAAAACAGGGAAAATCCACGTTTGTCTTGAGCTATTTTCTTGGACGAGTTCTCAAATGACGTAATACGTTCACCATTTTAACTAGGTGTAAACATAAAATGTTTTATTACAAAAAATATTTTTCGATTTTCATAACAAATTGGAACCAGTAGCTTCTGTGAGATATTAAAAAAAGCTTTCAATTCTTGGTGATTTTTTTTAAAGAAAATGTTTGTTGACTTTGTAAGGCAAAATACCAACATTTGCATTGTATTTCTTGCTGTGTTTTAGGTGTTAAAAAATGTAAGTTGCCAGCAGATAGTTGGATAGACAACCCATCAAAATGGTCACCATTTAGTTATCATGAACTTTGTCATAACCTTATCAAAACACCAGTTATACGTGTATTTACGATTACCCTTTTGCTCATAAGAGTGCGGTCTGGTAGTTAACTAGTTCTCCACTTTCTAGTTAGCTAGTAGTACATTTTTTTTCAAAAATTTTTGCAATTTTAAGATTAACCGTGCTTTGCTGTCAGCTCTGATGACCTAGTCTCATGTCCTTGTTGTGGTGAAGGAGTGATACATGTGAAATATCAGTTCAATGTAAAGACAAGTCACTCCAGGAAATCACGCACTCGAATAACTTTTATGCTGAACAATATGGTGATTCCTTTACGTTCTTGCACATTATTATCAAACTCCGGCACAAAATGTTTGTTTTCGGCGTCCCTTTTGTGACTTTGTTATTTCAGTTATCAGAGTTAAGATTGAGCAAGATTGTTTTTAGCCGTTATTGACAACTGTGTTCGAATTTGAAAAACTCTTTTCTACCAGAATGTGTCATTATTATATAGACATGTCCACGCAACCTATTAAAGTTTTATTGCCTGTGCCAATTGTTCTACGAGGAAAGCAGAGAGATGGTTTTTCTTGTTGTTTCACCTCTTCCGCTCGGATTTTCCTCTTGTAAAAGCTGAAATAAGTAAATCGCTTCCCAGATTTAAAGAAAAAAATTCTTGCAACGTGGAACCTCAATCTGAAAAAATCTGGTCACCAGGACAGTGCCCAGTAAAAACAAAGACGTCTTAGAGACGGCTTTTCTCGTCTCTAACTCGTCCGGACGTTTTCCGACTAAAAAAGACGTCTCAAAGACGTCTTTATTTGGTCTCTGTAAGACCAGTAAAATCTCGTTCGAAATAAACGTCTCAAAGACGTCTTTATTTGGTCTCTGTAACACCAGGTAAATCTCGTTTTAAATAAACGTCTTACAAACTCGTTTTGTCTTTTAAAAATTCTCTACAAGTCTGTCGAATTATTATGCCTCATATTTTTTTTTCATAAAGGATTCATTATATTGTTATACGAAATAAGGGTTACATCAACCTCGTCCCAGGGCATCTTGTATCTTTTCTGACCCTGGGACGGCGATACGAACATGGCCCTGGAGGAGGCCTCGTCACGTGACCCTCCAATTCACAGTATTTCTGTGTGTAATATTTAATGAGATTTGTCTCAATGTACCAAGGTTTTATATATAACCTTGCAGAGCTAAGCGAGATCGGAGTTTTACGTCACAGATACGTGCAGCGAGTTTGTTTTGATTCCTCTCATCGCAACACACAAACTTCTCGCATATTGCCCTTGATTGTTTTGTGTAAATGTATAAATATACAATAATGTTATTTAGGCTGCTGTTTACTTGAAGAAATTCAAGCAATTTAGTTATGTGTATTTCACTGAATTGGTTGACTAGCAAGCTCTGGGTTGCAAAACTTGTAGCTAGGGGAAACTTGGAAATTAGTAAATGATTTGCCCATCTGAACATAGCATTTCGTTGGTTCTCTAAGGTGCAAATATGGCTACATAATTTTCAAATGTTCGTATCATTCTAGGTGCCTGACTGAAAGTAGCTAGGCAGAAATTTAACCTTATATTAACATTTACATTTTTTATTCATTTTAGCTGAACTTTAGAATTCTCATTTACCGTGAGTTCATATCTGTGTCTGCATTACTGCTTTTATATGATGACAAAGATTTTGCTGTATTTAAACAATACTTAACTGAAACTGAATTCATATATGGTGGGCTCACTGCTTGCAGTTATATTGGGTGAAAAAGGCTTCAGAAAAGTATTTACTTCAGAAGTATTTTTTTCTTTTACATTTGTGGCCTTATTTTCCAAAAAGCCACCTATTACTGAAAAATTCTGCTTTTTCTTTTCTAAATGACATGTTTTTAAAACGCCTTGCAGCTTTTTTATTTTTTACTCAACAAGCTCACATTTAATTTGCACACACAGATATACAAAAACAAGGTTTTTTCTGTATAAAACATAAATAATCCAAAAATTTCATCAAAAGCATTATGCTGGTTTGAAAATTGAAATCGGACAAGTCTACGTGTGATCTGTTTTCTCGATTTAATGTATCACTGCCTTAATAGTTTAGAAAGAATTGGTATACGACTTTACCAACAGCAAAGTATTACTACCTTGAGAAAAAAATGTTTCGGGAATAATTTTTTGAGGAAATTATTTTGGGATTTTGGACCAAAATTAGTTTCATAAATTCGCAATTTTAGAGCTCATCAAAATTCTGCTGCTGTTCAAAAATCGATTTTTTATTGATATATACATCTATTTATTGTTATCATTCTGCTTGGAAAATATTTAAAATGCCAAACTAGCTAACCGTGAAGATTAATTCAGTATTCTCATAAGAGCATCCTATCACAAAAAGATATCAGCAAAGAGATGTTCCTTGCAACTAAATGTTTACTGGCATAATTTTAGGTTGAATCTTATCTGACCTATTTCTGAGGTTAGAATAGCTTTTAAAATTTTCTGAATCTGTATCTTGGTCAAAATTGATATGCTGTCAAAACGGCTTATCGGCGTCTCTGAAAGTCTCTTAGAAAGTATGATGATAATAGAACTCTTTTTTGGCTCAATTTCATCAAACCAATCTAAAACCATATCATACCAAAGTCAATATTATAATTTTTACTGAAGTTATGGGACGCTATATAAACTATATACTCGGTTTAGACTTTTTTTGTTATTTTTTATGTTCACTGCTTTGTAATTTGTATTAAAACTCTTGAGATAATATATCACAGTGGTGAGCTGTTAAATATCTACCACCATCTTCAGTACATCCTGGATTTAACCATATGCCTGATTGAGCGCTCAATCAAATTTGATTGAGTTCGATTTTCTGAAATTTCTTCATAGCGTGTTAAAAAAGGCCTAGCAAGAATCAGTTTAAGAAAATCTTCCTACCTTTTTCTCTTCCTCAAAATGGCTTTGTAAATTTTTGTATGCCTCGTGTAAAATTATATTTTATCAGATTGGTTTAAAAGTACTCCTTAACAAGTTTTATTTTTTTTATTGAAGCTATTGCACTTTGAATTTTCTTGAATTAGGCCGGGTAAATGTGCAGAATGATAAAATGGCTCCGACGGTTAACTTACTGGCTTTTTATATCTTTTATGGTAACCAAAGCATATAAAATAATAAAACATGCCCACTAATAACAACCTGATATAATTTAAAACGTAATGTATTTATATTTTGTAAAAAAAAAAATTTTCGATATTTTGTGCAAAATTATTTTGTCTATAAGGACATGGGCAGCAATTTTATGCAACGTCATTCTTTGCAAAAAGCTGCAAATTAAACCTGGCCGCTTGGAAACAAGTTGAGTTTCTTTCTTTTGTTCTTTTCTTGATAGTTTGCTAGGTATAGTGTGCTAGCTAGCTACTTTTCTAGCTTTATTAAACATTCCCAGCTATTGAAATATTGTCATGTAAGCAGTATTACTTTATGATGTCTTATTTTATACTCTCATTGCTTAGTAATGCTTTTTATTAAATTTTTCACTTTGAAAAAAACTTGATACTGCTGATACACCTCCTCCGCCATTTTAATACGAACATATTTATCCTGTTGGTCACAGACTCGCCGCCTCGCCAAAATGTTTTGTATGACGCAATAATTATTTGACATATCCGCGCCAATCAGGTTTCATATCGGACCAGCCTCCTCCAGGGCCATGTTCGTATCTCCGTCCCGGCGTCAGAAAAGATACAAGATGCCCTGGGGACGAGGTTGGGGTTACATAAATAAAGTTATTCTAAATGTTCTATATATACAAGTATTAAATAAAATGTCAGGTTCAATAAAAACAGTGAGTGTTAAATATAATAGCTAAAAAACAGACACACGCATAAATAGCTGAAGAATACCACAATAAGAAAACAATAAGAGACGCTATTCAGGCCGAAAAAGTCGAAATCACACAGAAATTTGCTACAATTTGGAAAAGTTACTTCAATCGACACCACTCACAACGTTATCGAGACCTTGGTCCCCAATATTCTCATATTGTCTGAATGGGACTCTCGAACCTCTCAGACAGAGTAGTGAGGCACGAGTTATTTTCATTGAGAGGCGAGTTCTAAGCCACGTTATCACAGTTCCATAATTTTCATTGTTTTTTGAGGTGTGGTTCAGACTGAAAATCTCAGAAAACCCTGTCCAGACAAATGGTGAGAAAATCTTTGATATTATCGTAACGATTCACGATAAATCCACCTTTTTGACATTGCATGGTACTCATCGAACTTTTCGCCGCAAGCACACTTCGAGGGTAGGTTCTTCAGCTTTTCATGAGCAGTACGTTTAGCCACGATCTTGCTCCTTTATCGCAGGCTTAAACAACCACTTGTTTTAGGTGTTGCGGTAAGGTATCATGAACCGATTTAATAAAGTCTGATTTCTGCTTATTTCGTTCAGAATGAATTCTTACTTTCTAGTTGTTGCTTCGAATTTCCTTTTTCATCTGCCTGACTCAGTATTTTTTCCTGTCCTGTAATTGATTTTACATGGATTTTTGTAATTTCGTTTGAAGCGCGGTATTTGTCTTTGGCTTCTTTAGTTAATGACTTAATACCTAAACCTCCAGCTGATGGTGCCAGTGATAGTGAATTGCGGTGCTCGACAGTTGTTCCACAATCTCCTCCAAAAAGTCTTGGAAGAACTTTATCGTTTAACAAATTATCGATAAGCGAGACAAAATTGTCAAAACCTTTAATTGTTCGGAGAAAGTAAGTAAACTTCGATTGATAGGTTTTTGAGTATCCAGCATAAGCTACTTGTGGTTGAGAATCGGTTATTGTGCAAAGAGTGTCAAGGTTATTGTAACTGAGTCTCCGAAAATTTGTTTTGCTTCCTCTGTGCTATTCCCTCAGATTTAACAATCAAAACACACTTTTGCGGTTATCAAAGTACCCATACTTCTCACCTATCTTTTCAAGTTCTAAATACCATCCATATAACGATGCTATTTTTCCGGCGGCAGCTGAATCGTCAGCCAACCAGACTTGTTTAATAGTCGGCTCAAACGTTTTCAGTGTTTCGATTAGCGTTACTGTACTAAGTGAGTACCACGGTATTTCTAGTGGGTCCCCTTGTATTGTTCCTTCTTGTGATAGAATAGTATTACCACCTTGTATAAACAACTTGGATGGTACACGGTACGTATTAACTAAGTAATTCGCGATTATTGGACAAGTCACTCTGATATTATGCAGTGCAACCGATCTATTTAGACAATTGAAAGTATTACTTGCGTCAACGGGTAGGACTGCGTCTGTGTCATCTTCCTGAAAAATGTTCCTCATTGAATGTATAACTGCTTCTGCACCTGCAGCGTGTCCTGCACCCGTGCAGGACACGCTGTAAGGGTCCAGCAGCCTCTGTAATCTCGTTTTTACAATGCTGGCTAATGACTTTACCGACAATTCTTCATAAGACTTCGCCTATCTCTATGGAGCGTATATGGAGCGTATATGGAGCGTATACCTTATATTTCAGGAATTTAAAAATAAAACGGTTCGAAAAGTAAACCTCGGAGTAAGCCTCAGATTTTGTGAAAATTGCCGAGTGTGATGTTTTCTACGCACAAGGTAATCGGCATACATTTGATTTTTATAAGAAACAATTCATAAGAAAAATGAGAACAAGATTTGTGGAAAATTAAAAAAAGTAAGATTGACAAGTCTGGATCTCCTGGCTCTTATGAAAAAGGGTAACCCACCTTCCCAATACAAAAAAAGTCCCTGGCACGAAGTTGTGTTATTACTGCAGTTGTTAACTTTCACCATTTTTTTTTGTTTTAAAGATAATTTCACAACAATCCAAATAACTGTCACCATTCCTTTTCGTTTTAAAGATAATTATAAGACGTGACCCTCCAATACACAGTTTTTCGGTGTATGATATTTTATAAGATTTGTCTCAAAGTTTTATATATAACATTGTAGAGCTAAGCGAGCTTGGCTTTTTACCTCACAGATACATACGGCGAGTTTCTTTGGATTTTCTCATACGCAACACACAAGCTGCTCGAATATTGCCCTTGATTGTTTTCTAATGTCATGTTATTTAGGCCGCTGTTTACTTGAAAAAATTCAAGCACTTTAGTTATGTCTATTTTCCTGAATTAGTTGGCTAGCAAGCACTTGGTTGCAAAACTTGTAGCTAGAGGAAACTTGGAAATTGGTAAATGATTTACCCACTTGACCATAGCAGTTCCTCCAGGGCCATATTTGTATCGCCGTTCCAGGGTCAGAAAAGATACATGATGCCCTGGGGACGAGGTTGTGGTTTAGCCTTTCTTCGTCCCCCGGATAAAAAATGAACACATTGGTGAATCTTTTACGCAGAGCCAGCTCCGATTCGTACATACGTGAATTTTAGCCATAGTTTTTTCCTGAACTTCCCCAAAATTTTTTTATTTGTATGGACTGGCTAAGTATCGTTTACAGGCCAGGTTTTATTCGAAAATCGACAAAAAACTTGAAGAAAGTTGTATTGTAAAGACAGGTGAGGTATTGTATTTATATTTCTTCCGTAGAGTTAGCAAATAAATAATTTTGACATTATTTTGTTACAAGAGTGAAATGTTTTTGTATTTTTTTGATTAGTAGCGAGCTAGCTAGTATTTGTGAACTATGTAGCCACTAGCCTAATTAGCTCTGCTGGTCTTTTTTGCTGTAGCTAACTACAGAATGTTGGTGACTTTCTGAGTGAACCAGCTGCCTAGCTATAGTGTAAAAGTTAATGCAAAAAATCAATCAGTACTTGAACTGCAAACGCAGAACATACATGCAGAGTGTCTGGTTATATAGTTGAGCCCACTGATATCAGCTAGAGGAGAAAAATAATTATGGAACACTGCTATTTAGACATACTCATCCTAATACACCTTTACGATAATTCAATTGTACATGTGTTGCTCCGGCTCTCCATTGTTTTACAATGTCAGAAAAAAGGATATAAAAATTGTGTTTTTATGAGAGTTTGTTGTTAAAGACGAAAGCGTTCTCTCCAGTTTTTTAAATTCCGTCATATCAATTTCTTTCAAATTCAGGAAACATTAATAATAATAATAAGAGACAACTTATGTGTACTTTTCTTTAAAAACGCAGCAAGAAAAATTATTACGAAAAAACGTGTTTTCTCCTTAATGAACTCTTATAAAACTGTGATGTTTACCCCCTCCGATTGCAAAATAAGCTGCGATGGAGTGTTAGTTGTCTCGAATTATCTTGAAGGTGTATTAACAGAATAATCTAGCCTAATTTGAATGACAAATATGAATAACAAATTCAAAATCATGGAATAATTTGGCAAATTATATCATTTGTTTTCCACCATATTTAAAGTGTGTGTGGCTCGATTCATCTACAGAAAATCGCTTAGATAAATAAAAAAGAACAAATATCTCCAATGCCTCTTTTAAATTGTGTACATAGCTACTACAGAGCATAGTCTTATATTCCAGAAGGTAAAATGATAGATTTCGTGCTTAAGTATCAAATGGCTATGAACTGAGATCTTAAAAAAATATTATATATAACCTAAATATTGCTTTGTCTATTAGAGAATCGCCTAATTAGCATAATCTGCTTAGTTAGCAGTTTTCTTACTACATATCAAATAGGTATGTGTGGGCAACATTACAATAAAGTCCCAGATCCTCCATCAATATTCTTGTTGCTGTCGTTTTGCATGGCAAACATTAGAAAAATAATTTTCGCAGACTCCAATATTTTTTCTAAGAATTTATTAGCTAGCTGGCTGCTTTATAGCTTCTAGTCAAGTTTGTGTTTTTTGGTTTCCACAATTAAATCTGCTATATAATATTGAATAAAGTGTATTACATTCCCTGTACAAAGAATGTTTACAAAATCTTTTTTCAATCATAGAGGTAGAAATAGAGACGGAGATTGAACTCATCTTAGTGCGCATTAAAATTCTATTCAAATTGCTATTGTTCCAGCATCTCTTTGATATCCATGCATGATGTGCATTTCACTGGATTTTTACAAAAAAACATTATGTATATAATCTTTCAGCGGGTCGTTTGTTTATATACAAGAAGAAATATGTTGCGACGTGTATTGATTGTCTCTTAATACATTTGGAAATATGATGCGCAGTGGAAATAACACCAGAGAATCCTGCTGATTGATATTTAACTAATTTCGAAGCATTGAAACCATACATGTGTATATGTAGCTATATTTTTACAATTTATATGGCTATAAATAAGTTTTGGTTTGCTTCTGCTTTTTTAAGCTGGCTTGAGCATTCTCTGAGTCGGAAATTGTCAGGTGATAATTTTAAACCAATTACAAGTCCGTATTTTTCAGGGTAGCCAATATGATTTGAGGAAAAACACGCCATTAACCCAAATCTTTTACAGATTTTTTGTTTTCTAACTTCAAACCTGTCATGGCTACCTCTTCATAAGTAGGGGCTGAATTTTTTACAGATTTTTTTGTTTTCTAACTTCAAACCTGTCATATTGTGTACTTTTAGGTGAGTTTTTGTTAGTTTAGCTTTATTTTAATTCAGATACTTGTAGTTCTTGTTTAATCAAAGCTTCTATCGTGAGAGTTTGACCATGAAACGTCCATGTTTTCTCTCAACCAAAAATTGTACACTAGTTTTGCCAATATGACTGTAGTTTTTTTTAACTTTTTTTAACTGGATTTCGTTAATCAGGTGATCTGTTGTTAATATTTTCTTATATACCTATAAATCCATTAAAATAATGCTTGACTTGAGTAGTTTTTTTATAGTGATGTTGAAATGATGTAACCTTAACAATTATAAATTTAGAAATTAACCTCTGTCGTTTTATAAGCTATTTGATTATTTTACAATATATACCTTTTCACCACACAAATTTTTAAAATTTAGGCCATAATGCCCAATGCAAGAATGCATTGAATGAACAGAAATTTTTGCTGCTCATTTATTTCTAATATAACATACAGTTACAAGGGAAAAAAAGGTTTATTTATTATAGTGTATTAATAATTGTTTAACTTATGAAGTCTATTTCATATCCCTATAGGTTATTTTTCTTGCATCGACAGATTTTCATGACCATTTTTGGTTGATCTATTAGCGATAGAAACCCAGACTGCTAGCAATTTACATCTTGTAGTATTACACTGTATATTTTGTGTTACGTATACACGCGTTTTTGTAAGGAAAACAGCAGTTTGGTTTAATGCAGCTTAGGATTTTCTGTTTTAAAGGCTTGATTGTTGCTTATCTGTTGCGCATTGATCATCCACTAAGGGAAGTCCATCTTTAGAATAAGAAAGGTTTCCGAAACTAATGTTTTTGTTTTCCTTGTTGTCGCTTATAAAAAAGCTTGTATGTTATATCATTTCATTCTTATACTGTTTTTTCATATAAATGATAGAAATATAAAGTTTCTATTAAATACTTCATCATCATTTTCTTAACCCTTTTCTTGTTTTGGTTTATCACATCTCCATCAGAATTAAGATTACTAAAATCCTAATATGTAGAGGCTATAATTATCTAAAGCAGGCCTGCCTTAGCAGTATAACGTTTAAAAAAGACTAAATAAAGACGTCTTTAAGTCATTTTGGTACCTACGGGAACGTCTCTGAAACGTTTTATTACGTCACAAAAGACGTCTTTTTCCCGTCTGTCAAAGATGTTTTTAGGCGTTACGCTTTTAGACGGGTCAGGGACGTCTTATCTGGTCTTTAAAAGTCTTTGAGACGTCTCGTGTTTGGGTGGTACTTCAGCGTTGTGAAACCAGAGTCTCGAGCAATTTGTATATATGAAGCACGGCTACCCAAGCATTTCGAGACAAAATTTTTTGCACCAATTAAGCTGGAATCAACAAGGACTTTTATTGTACAGTGACGTTTATATGGGCTAAAACATAGTGCCCTAGCAAGTAGGTTTGTCAGTGACTCAACAAAATCTCAAAACAGTCTAAGGACGAGGAAATTTTGCTTGAAAACTTTTAGTATTGCGTCAAATATATTTCTTTATCTGGCACTTTTGCTAAACGCTTTAAACTGACATACATGATGTTAATCCAAACCAAAACTATTCAATAATTGTACTTTTTCCAATTTTGCGCATAAAAACCAAAACATCACACGTAATATTATACCGCAGCCGCTCGAGTGCCTGTTTCGTATGTTTCAGAGTACAATATTTTCAGACACGATGAGACTTTCCAATGTTTCTGTGTCTAATTCTATCAGTAATAGGCAATGTCCATCATTGGCCTTAATAGTGTTGTACACCAATGGGTCTTTGATGTTACCATGTTGTTCATTTTCGGGTTTTAAAATATCACACGTGATTTCTACTTTTTTCATTTTTCCTTTAATTCCCTTTTTTACATCTTTGCCAGGCACATAAAAATCTGATCATTACCAGGACTTGAAAACACAGGCTGTTCTTTAATATTTTATACTTGCCCTGTTAACACATCTTCATCAGCAGCTGTGTTTAGCAGGGCTTGAAAATATAGGGTTTAGTGGTGGAGAAAGCATGACAGACAATTTATCGACGGTCTTCTCAAATGTTTTATGGTTATTCATGGTAGAACCCGGTTTTAATTTTTTCCTGCTCAGTCCTCCTAAAGCTGTACGTAATAAAATCAGCTATCTGTAATTCAGTTAAATTTACCTGATAACCTTTTCAGTCTTCTTTTAACTATTCCAAGTTTGGATTCAATTTTTTTTTTGTTTATTTCTTGACCACTGCTTAGTGGAGGTTCTTTTTTCATATAAACTAAAGGAACGTAATCCGGACGTTTTTCGAAGTTATCATTTTTTTTCCTATAAAAAATGACTTATAATATTACAAAAAAACATTAAAAACATGTTTCGTATCATTATTGTAACCAAATGCGCCATTTAGAAAATGTTTGGACCACACATAAATATACTTTGTTTGCGGCGACAACTTTTGTTTATGTCAACATTTCCTTCAGCATCAACGTAACCACGTCTGATAGCGTTTAGCCATAACTTTTTTTTTATCTTGAAGAACTATGCAAATATTCAACTCTGGACGATTTTTAACAAAATTGTTACACTTTTTAACATTTTTGGCATAGGGACGAGCTAGCTACAACCTGCACCAATCACCCCTAGTTAAAATAGCTACCGCATTACATCATTTTTTTTAAAGTCACGTTTTTGTTCAGTTAACGCCAAAGTTGCGTCATTTTTACCAACGATAAACAAAATTATTTTGCTAAATAAATGCAGTTAGGTAGCTACACCTATTATTACTGCCATGAAAACTTATTCTGCAAAATTAAATGACTGAGTGATATTTTTAACTGGACAGGGTAACAACAAGCTTCTTCCTGTGTTTTATTTAAACAGAAGTTGCGATAATTTTTTTTGCGAAAGGGTAATATGCCTATATCCCCGTCCAACTCTGTTTAACTGTACTAACCGCTCAGTCATGTGTTAACAATGGCTAAATTTTGTCTTCATCCAGACCTGCTGATTTTCAAAATCTACCCCTCGCCCAGAACTCCCTCACCTCCCCCACCAACCCCTTTCTCCCTTAAAAAAATGCATTCTACCCCACTAAGTGTGGGGTAGAATGTATTTGTTTTTCCCTTGCTTAATACACAAATTATTTCAATTTATCTCAGAAATAGAAAGAATAATAACAAATTGTGAGAAGAAAATGTTCGCGGTTTGCGGTTACAAATTGCAACGGAAGTAGAACGTGACACAAAATCGGATTACAAAAAAGCGTTGTGATTACAAGTCGAATAATGTTTTGCCATCAAATAGCTATCCATGATACGACAAAGATCGCTAGTTAAGATAAACAAGGGACGCCCAGTTTTACTGTTATTTAGATTGTTTTGGAACATTCTTCATAATGAGTCAAACAAGAGATTTAGGAAGGGCAGAGAAAAAAAAAGTCCCGCCTCTTATTTGCAATGTTGTTGTACCAACTCTACTTTCCACGAAGTCCCCAATCAACACTGATTTGCTGAAGAAAGCTGTTTATCACTTTATTACAGTCCAACCAAATTTAAGTGCCGGTATAAAAGAAATTGATGGAATCTGGAAGTTTGTCCCGTTAAAACTAATTGACAATTTCTTTGAGGTCCTACCAGATACCTGCGAGTGGAAAGATGTTTGTTTGAAGTATTCCAATGGATTTCTTCGTGAACCTTCAGAGTGTGAGTTTTATCCACCGTTAAAAGTATTTTTTATCAAGCAATCAATTGCATCAGCTTACTTTATCCCTGTTTACCTCCATTATGCCGCAGATGGTATTAATGGCATGTACATGGTTCATGATATTCTGAAAAATTACACCAAACTGTGTAAAGGTGAAAAACTCGACGCTACATCATTTCCTCCACCACCATCTGTTGATGATATGGCTTTGTCTGGATTAACTGACTCAGATGACGAATTAAGGGAGAAATTTGAACTTCACCAAAGAGTTGCATGTAAATCATTAAATTTTTCATTTCCGTTTGAAGAAATAAGTGGAGCTGAAGCTCTTTATTATACAAGCACTGCGAATGAGTACGAAAATTTCTTAAGTGCTTGCCGCCACTATCAAGTGACTGTAGGAGCAGCTCTCACTGCCTCGTTGTTTTTTGGCTTCGGTGGCTACATGTTTCAAACTAAACCAGACTGCCCTGAAGAATTAAAAATTGGCATTAACATACCCATTAATCTTAGAGATAGAGTTCCAAATAATATCGCAAGTAATTGCTGTAATTTGACTGTCACGCATTTTTTACTTGTCCGTCCTATTACAAAATTGACAAAATTTTGGGAGTTGGCTCGCCAAATCAGAGAGGTTTTGCTTGAAAAAATGAATGAGCAGCATAAATTTTATTTATTTGATTTTGGTTGCAACGAAGGTGTTTGCAGCTCAGAGGAGAGAAAAGATGCAAAAGAAAAGCATGGAGTGCCTTTTCATTCTTATGTGTCTAACATGAAAAGGTAAAAGTTATTTGCACGATAAAATTGACCGTACAAACATTTTGTTGATAAGTAGTAGACTTTCAGCTTTGAGTTTGTGTTTATTTACAGAAGTTGAGAGATAATGCTCACCACAATTATCCTCTTGGTGTTCAAAAATACTGAAACCACTACTCTGGGTTTTTTCTTAAAAAAGTGATAAAAAAGTTTAGTCCTAAAAAGGCAACGGATACGTGAAAATAAAAAATGCCAATGTTTTTAATTTTTATCGTGTATTTTGTTTTTTGTAGATTTCCTGGTCCCGTTGACTTTGGAGAATTTAGTGTTGAGTCTATCCACTGTGCTGGAGGAACGTGGTTAACAGGTCGGGATGTAATGGATTTTTTGATTTATTCAACAAACAAGTTCAATCTGTCTATTGTTCATCGAAAGGGAGTAAAGAACAAGAAGAGAGCTGAGCATGTTTTTGAATACGTGAAGCAAATTGTTGAGTCTGCTAGTAAGTGGAAGCAAGATAAGTCTTTGGAAAACTGTGCAAGAAATGTTAACTTGTGACTCATTAACGTGATGTTGTTGTTTGTACGTTAAATTCCGACGAAGATCAAATTATGATTGATTTTGATAGATTTTGATAGATTCTTTAAATAAATTTTAACGCCAAAATTTTGCAAATGTCTCTTCATAATTCAAATTCTTTCGCTACTTAACATAACGTTATAATTGATCAATATGATAATTTTTTTTAGTAAAGTTTCCCCCGCCATTATTTTAAACATATTTTGTCTAATATTGCAGAAAAAAAAAATTTGATCAATCTAGGGCAATTCTTTTCTACAATCAGGGACAAAAAATGTGGCCAAACCATTGAAAATAGTGAAAATATTACCTGTAGCCCCCCTTCCCCCACTATCAGTGCTTTTTTGTGTGTCATGCACTGAATTTCGTTGAAACATTGATATAGGAAGGCAGGGGGACAGTTTCTGGATGATGAGCTTATATTTTCGTTGTTTGACCACATATCCCTGATTGTAATAATCTTCGAATGTTTGATCTCCCAGAATCAATGAGCACATTACGACGATTGGAAAAAATCGTTATATGCAAAATAAATTTATTTAAACGAATTACAATAATGCCTAAGGGTCAGTGTCCCAAAATAAAAGGGGCAATCTGTAATGTTCCAATAAAAGCTGATGAAATAAGCAATGTCTTATCAAGAGGAATGGATAATAATGGTGTAGTGCAAGTTGTGTTAAAGAAGAAACTCAATTTTAAATCTAACGTTTACTTAAAAGTCTGTAAGGCCATATGTTATTCGAGAAGTCCTTTATTATTTAAAACTAGTTAACCCTCTTTATGCAAATATTGAAATTAATCTCACAAACATACCACCTTCTTGGATTAATTTAACATCTAAACATGAAACTAGAGAAAATGAAAATGAAATGGACATTGACTTTGCAATAGAAACATTTAGTGACGCCGCTTTCACGTTTATGAACACGTTGAAAGGAACTCCTGCATATTGGAAACGATTTCTTTATGAAGTTTTGGCTATGGTAACACAGCTAGGACTTCCAACGTTTTTTATGACTTTGTCTTGTGTAGATCTAAATTACTATCAACGAACCGAGATTCTTAACAGTAATCCAGTTTTTGAAGATATTATTTCGGTTTGTCTGTTCAGTATTCATATTACTATCATTTCTTGAACATGATAGTTTAGTAGGCGACGTTTCGGGAGATCCTTCTCCCAACACCGGGCAAAGTAAAATGATGTTGCGCATGTATTTATATAATTGCAGAGGATCGAAATTCATAAAAATTAACCAATGAGAAACGAGCTGATAATTACAGTTAATTACGGTAATTAACATTTTCGGACCTGGATGTAGGTAACTACTTCTTCTGTAGGGCTGGTAACCAAATCTCAGGGAGTTAATACGAGATGCTGTTTATATGTTTGTTACGTTCTACACTGTTGACACTTTGGACGTCTGTCTGATGTGACTAATGCTGTTGTCTCGTGTGCTTGCATGTATATTTCTGCGACTACTGATGATGCAGGGCCTCCCATGGCAACTCCGTCTGTTTGAGTGTAGAAGTTCTTATTAAATAGATACCATGTTTTGGGTAGAACAAGTTCGACCAAACGCAGAAAATCCGGTACTGGAATCTTTGTCGAATGCAGCATCGTTTTCGATAAGGTTTTTAATAATGTTTAAGGTGTCTTTTATGGGAACAATTGTGTAGAGTGATGTGATATCAAATGATACCATGCATTCGTCGTCTGCTATCTTTATTTCTCTGATGTATTCCGCAAATTCTTTTACGTTTTTGCTGTGGTCACTTGCTGTAATTTGCTGAGGATGGAAGCAACAAACTTTGATAGGTTGTATAACGGTGTTCCAGTGCAGGAGACTATTGGTCGAATTGGATTTCCCTGTTTATGAATTTTTGGTAGTCCGTAAAATTGCGGTGGTGGTCCGTCACAAGGTTTCAGTCGGTAATACTGCTTATCGTCGAGGTATTCTTTTTTCTTCAACTCCATTAAGATGTTCATCGCTTCTCGTTTGATGACTTCTGTGGGATCTTTCTTGAGAAGTTGGTAAGGCCCGTTGTTGATGTGTTCGTTGTACTTGTTGATGTAGTCAAGTGTATTCATGATAACCGTTTTTCTCCCCTTGTCTGCTGGTAGGATTATGATACCTTGGTCCTTCTTTAGATTCTTCAATGACAGTCTTTCAGATTTTTGCAAATTGTCCTTTGGTGTTTTGCTTTTCTGTAGCGTGAGGCTTACTTTAGCTCTTACTGTGTCTGCCTCTTCTTTTGGTAGATCTTTAATTGCCTCTTCCACTTTCACAACTATTTCTTTCTTTGGAACTAAAGCTGGTGTCATGCAGAAATTCATTCCTTTTGATTGAAGGTTTGATATTATTGAAGATATTATTTCGGTTTGTCTGTTCAGTATTCATATACCTACCAGCAGACAAGGGGAGAACAACGGTTATCATGAATACACTTGACTACATCAACAAGTACAACGAACACATCAACAACGGGCCTTACCAACTTCTCAAGAAAGATCCCACAGAAGTCATCAAACGAGAAGCGAGGAACATCTTAATGGAGTTGAAGAAAAAAGAATATCTCGACGATAAGCAGTGTTACCGACTGAAACCTTGTGACGGACCACCACCGCGATTTTACGGACTACCAAAAATTCATAAACAGGGAAATCCAATTCGACCAATAGTCTCCTGCACTGGAACACCGTTATACAACCTATCAAAATTTGTTGCTTCCATCCTCAGCAAATTCACAGCAAGTGACCACAGCAAAAACTCAAAAGAATTTGCGGAATACATCAGAGAAATAAAGATAGCAGACGACGAATGCATGGTATCATTTGATGTCACATCACTCTACACAAATGTTCCCATAAAAGACACCTTAAACATCATTAAAGACCTTATCGAAAACGATGCTGCATTCGGTGAAAAGACAAAGATTCCAGTACCGGATTTTCTACGTTTGGTCGAACTTGTTCTACCCAAAACATGGTATCTGTTTAATAAGAACTTCTACACTCAAACAGACGGAGTTGCCATGAGAGGCCCTGCATCATCAGTAGTCGCAGAAATATACATGCAAGCACACGAGACAACAGCATTAGTCACATCAGACAGACGTCCAAAGATTTGCAAAAAATTTGTTGACGACGTATTCGCCATAATCAAAAGATCTCATCTAGAAGAGTTCCATGAACACATCAACGGCCTACATCGACAAATCAAATTCACTGTTGAGCTCGAACACGATGGAAGTATCGCTTTCCTGGACACATTGGTCAAACGCAAGAATGGTTCCATTTCAGTTTCAGTGTATCGTAAACCAACACACACTGACCAGTACCTTAACTTTGAATCAAACCATCAGAAATCTTGCAAAGAAAGTGTCATATCTTCATTACTGAATCGTGCCAACAGCGTAGTCAGTGACAAACAGGAGAGGAAAATAGAAATTCGACGTGTAAGAAATGCATTAATTGCAAATGGATACAGTTATAAAGTCATCACGCAAGTAGAAAATAGAATGAAGAGAAGATGCAACGGAGACAACAAGGAAACATCAGAGGAATTTATCGCATCAGCATTCCTACCTTTCGTACCAGGTACCAGCGAGATCCTTCGTCGAGTTTTAAGGCAACACAAGATCAAATGCATTCTTACCTCTAAAGATACCCTAAGAAGCACTTTGTCTAAACCTAAATACAAAATAAACCTGGAAGAACAAAGCAATGTTGTTTACGAAATCCCGTGTAAAGATTGTGATGCAGTGTATATAGGCGAAACAAATAGAAAGTTTAAGCAACGAGTACAAGAACATATGCACGCAGTGAGAAACGGAGATGTGAAGAAAAACGAAATTGCGGGCCACAGCTGGAGCAGAAGTCATCAGTTTAGTTGGGATGAGAAGAAAATCATTGACAGAGAATCCAGAACAACTGCCAGGAAGATTAAAGAAACCATCAACAGTGTAGAACGTAACAAACACATAAACAGCATCTCGTATCAACTCCCTGAGATTTGGTTACCAGCCCTACAGAAGAAGTAGTTACCTACATTCAGGTCCGAAAATGTTAATTACCGTAATTAACTGTAATTAACAGCTCGTTTCTCATTGGTTAATTTTTATGAATTTTGATCCTCTACAATTATATAAATACATGCGCAACATCATTTTACTTTGCCCGATGATGAGAGAAGGATCTCCCGAAACGTCGCCTACTAAACTATCATTTTCAAGAAATGATAAACTTTCCACAGTAGTAATCCAGTTCTTTTAGCAAGACATTTCCAATACCAAGTTGAGACCTTTTTTAAAACCATAGTTTTCAACGGACCGTTAGACATAGTAAACTACTACGCCATTATAGTTGAATTTCAGGTAAGAGGTAGCCCACACATCCACTCTTTATTATTAGAGGTTGTTAATGCACTGATTTTACGTAGCGATAATAAGAAAGAATATATTGCCTTTGTGGATAACATAGTTAAATGCGCGCTTCCTAATAAAGAAGCAACCCAGTTCTTCACAATCTACAATCATGTTCATAATAGTTTTGGAAAAACCACTTCCCCCCTCCCCCCACTCTTCAGTGTTGGTTGGAGGTCTTTTCCAGAGTTGCCGGCAGTATTTTTGGGCACAAATCAACACAAAATCAACACTGACTGTAGGGGGAGAGGGGGAAACTCTGAAAAAAGCCTCAAAAGCCGTTTTTCCAATAATTTATGAACATGATTGTAGTTTCGACATATCAAACACATTATCATTCCAAATCTTGTCGTAAGTATAAAAACAAGAATTGTCGATACTCTTTCAGGAAATTTTTTACAGACCATACAATTGTCTCTGAGCCTTTACCTGAAAACACCTCTAAGGAAGAAAGGGAAACACAACTAAAGGAAAGGAAGACTATAATAGAAAAGTAAAAACTTACATAGATTCAAATTTGAATCCAAGATTAAACAATATTCTGCATCCAGATGAACCTAATTATACCGAACCAGGTACAATTGAAGAAATTCTTCAAAGTTCAGCCATTACAAAAGAAGAGTATGAAAACGCACTGAGCATATCTCCTGATAGTGGATTTCTAATTCACTTTCGAAGGCTTCCAGATTCTTGTTTTATAAATAACTATTTTACCGAAGGTTTGATGGCATGGGAAGCCAACATAGACATTCAACTTGTTTTTGATTATTAAAAAGCACTGTCTTACATGTGTGCTTATCTATCTGAAGCTGGAGACGAATCTTCAGAAGCGTTGAAAAAAGCAGCACCACAAGCACTAGAAACTAGTGATTCGTTATTTGTAAAAATGAAATCAATTGCAAATGCTTATCGAAATGATCGCAAAATGTCAGTTGAACAAGCAGTTAGCTATTATAATGCCAGAATAATGGCTACGAAAGACATTTCCTGTTGTAGCTTTTGCAAACAGTAACATTCCTGAGAAGAGATATAGGGTTTTTCGTAACGAGGAAGAGATTTTAAGTTTGCCACAAGGCAGTACTGATATTTTTAAGCCAAATATGTTGGATTTATACATGGATAGACCAGATCCAGAATGTAAAAAAAGGAGATACCCTATGTTGAAACAAATGTGTTATGCTGAGTTCTTGTCAAGCTACTCTATGAAAATAAAACCAAAACTTGAAGATGAAAATGACAGCCAACCAGAAGTACTTGAGAAAATAATAGCTGATACTCACATGGAATTTCCTTATCCGAAAAATCTACCTCTTATGTCCTCAAAAGAAATGTTGTCTTTAGGAAAAGAAAAATGCGTTCTAAGGTACCATGTGCCTAGTCGAGAGAAAAATCCAGAAGGATATGCACATCATTTGCTCTTTATGTTTTATCCTTTTCGCCAGGAAGCAGAATTGCTAAGCAAAAACTCTTACTACTCAGAGATATTATTGGAAAACGGTGTATTATAAATTATAAATACAAATAATAATAATATGCGAACCATTCGGTAAACTTGTTGAAGAAGCAATGATAAATTTTTACACGAATGTAAATAATCTTGATTCCTTTGCTAAACAAGAAAATGACGATGTTTTTGATGAAATGAGTAATATAAATTACCATAGCAATGACAATGTTCCAAACGAAAACGAAAACGTGCCAGTTATTGGAAACACTTTTTCATCGGTTATTGATCCTGAAATTTCCGATGATGAACTCCATGAAAAAATCCGAACATTAAACAAAACTCAAAGGCAAGTTTTTGAAGTTGTAAATGATTGGGTTAGAACTTACACAAAAAGCTTGGCATGTAACGCAGACCATAAAATTGAGCCAATTCACACAGGAAGTGCAGGTTGTGGAAAGTCACATTGGATAAAAACAAATTCTGACATGCTAAATAAAGCACTTTTTTATCGTGCAGGGGACTTAGAAAAAGATAAAACTCCTATTTTGGCGCACACTGGTGTTGCTGCTATTAATGTAGAGGGAAATAAAATAAATTCAGCCTTAGGTATACCAGTTGATAGACGTTTTACTAAAAACATTTCTAAGTGGAATGATAAAAAAGAGATGTATGTTGCGAAATGAACTTTCAGAGCTAAGCATTATTGTAATAAACGAAATCTCAATGGTTTCAAACAAGCTGGTGTTGCTATTCAGCAACGGCTAACTGATATATTTGGATGCTCAGATGACTTTCCATTTGCAGGAATATCTGTTATAGCATGTGGGGATTTCTACCAACTCCCACCAATTCACGCAAGACCAATTTATGCAGACTATAAAGATGTACTGTTAAATGTTTCGCATTGCTGGAAATATTTTAAGATTGCTAAACTAACAGAAGTTATGAGGCAGCGTGGTGATCAATGTTTAATTAAATTATTAAACAATATAACAGTAGGGAAATTAGAAACGCGACACGAAGATTTACTGAAACCTAAATTTATTTTGCAAAATGACCCGAACTACCCCAAAGATGCGATTCATATCTTTGCTGAAAACCAACGTGCCTCCGTACACAACAAAGATATCCTAAACAGTATAGCATTGGATGAAATAAATATCGAGGCCATTGACAAAATTCCAGAAAATATTCCTGTGTCAATGGTTCAAAAAGTCTATAGCTGCAGTCAAATGGAGACAGGTGGACTAGCTTAAAACCTTCTTATAAAACTTAACGCGAGAGTCATGTTAACATCAAATATCGACATATCAGATAAACTTATTAATGGACAGATTGGGACTGTTCATCATATAAAAACCGATGGATTAGGAAAAGTAACAAAAATATATTTGAAAAGGGAAGACAAAAGTACAGGAGTTAATAAAGCTATGAGAACAGATCCATATGTTATGCAAGAAAATGTTATTCCAATAAGCAGGATAGAAAAGGAAATCAAATTTAATAAACAGAATCTAACTTAACCTACTATGAAACGAATGCAATTCCCACTAATGCTGTCATGGGCCTGTACTGTTCACAAGGTTTAAGGAAAAACGTTTATTAAAATTGTTCTTTGTTTTGATTTAATAAAGCAACGAGCCTTTCACTCAGAACAAATCTATGTTGCATTAAGTCGAGTCACAAGTTTAGAGGGTTTATACCTAACGGGGACATTTTCCAGATCAGCTATTAAATCAGACACACGAGCAACCGACCAATACAATTATATGCAAGCACACTCAAAATTGACATCGAAAGATACTGGTGTAATTAGTGAAACCTTTATCATAGTAATTTGCTTAATACAAGATCCTACAACAAACATAAAAATGATATTAAGTCCGACAACGTTCTTATGGAAAGTGATTTATTATGCCTAACAGAAACTCAGATACTATTTAATTCACTTATTGACCACATCTATGTCCATGAGAATGTGCTTACCACTTTTGAAGTCGATACACTCGTCAAAAATGTATATTTTAGTGATCATGATGCAGTAAGGCTTAAACTTTCTCTGATATGATGTTTACGAAATTTTTAAAAGGGTCACTTCAAATCAACTTCGTCCTCAGAACGAAAGGTATTTACGCTGGGATTAATTTATTGTTTTGTTTTTAAACTTATTAAACTTCGTTGCAGATAATATGTACCATATACTTATTATCTATGCTGATGGCGAAAATATTCAGGCCATCGGCTTCTTGTGCAAACTTAAACAAAACTTAAGCAATCTAAAAACCTAAATTATTTTGGTATCACTAAGGTTAAATAGAAAAGGTTTTGTTTACACTCTGTCTTTGTGTAAAACATCACAAACCTATAAAATTTTCGGTCGACGATAATCTGCGACAAATTGCCATGACAATAATCTTTAGTGTAAATGTTGGATAACTGAATGACTTTTTTAAGTCTCAATTTTTAGCACGTATGGCAAGTGTACAACAATATGAGATAACTCATTCACATCCGATAAAAATTCGGGCAATGTTTATTTTTGAATACTTAATATTTAAAATGTTTAAAATGCTCATTAATACATGCAAAATTGATCCTTATTAATTTTAAATAATTTGAATTCAAGTTATATTATCTATGCAAAAAATGAACATTGTAAAAGTTTAATGCGAAAAATACTTGTCATTCGGAAGGGAAATAAATTAGCAGAGAAACGATGGCTGTCATTAAAACAACACTGTTGGCTTCTATCGACTTCTTGGAAAGTTCATCAACTTCAACAGACAGAAACTGGTCGTGGGTAGTTTTATTTTCGTCATCTATGATAGCTGGCTTCACATGGGGTATTCAACACGTCAGTGGTATATTCTATAGTGTTTGGTTGGAAGAGTTCAAAATTTCAAAAGGAACTGTTGCATGGATCACAGGGTTGCCTTTAGGATTGTTGTTACTTCTATCACCCCTATATCCAATTATATATCGGAAATTAAAAGGATTTCAAATTGGATCAGTATTTGGAAGCATTTTAACTGGAATATCCTTACTGTTATCGTCCTATGTTACAAATGTCTATCTTCTATTCTTTACCTACAGTTTCCTGACAGGAATTGGTTTGCTGTTGCTAGCTACTCCAGCGGTAATGATTATTCCCAAGTATTTTCACAAACATGTCTCATTCGCTACCGCGTTTGCAACAACAGGATCTTTCATTACACCACTGTTTCTATCACCATTGATAAGCTATCTAAATAGAAAATTCTGTTGGAGAGTTGCATTCAGAGTGTTGGGTATTCTTGTGATTTTAATTTGCACACCTTGTGGGTTACTGTGGAGAAACCACTCGTCAGATACTCCAAATCTTCATTCACTTCAAGGAAAGAAAAGCACAAAGGCTTGGAACAAATACAAACATCTTTTAAAAAACAGACATTATTTGATATTTTTACTAGCAACCACTTTGGGATCTTTAGACGCTTCTGTTTCCTTAACCCATCTTGTTCAACATGCAATAGAATCTGGTACTGACAGAAATGATGCAAACTGGTTACCCGTGTACTTGTCATTGGGAAACGTGATTGGTCGTTTATGTCTTGGGAAAATATTTGATATACAATGTATTAACAAAATGATCTTCTATAAAATATTAATGATCATGTCAGGGTTGACAGCAGTTGTTGGATCTTTTTCGGTGGAATTTTATCAGCTAATTCTATTTGCTATTTGCTATACAATATTCGATGGTGCACATAAAGCGCAACAGTCCATTATATTGTTGAATATAGCTGGGAAAAAATTACTTTTGGAGGGATGGACACTTTTAATGAGTCTAGGAGCAATAACTTTTGTTTTGGGTCCAGTCTTGGTGGGATACTTTTCAAGTGGAATAAGTAGCTACAAGGTCATGTTTTATTTCATGAGTGTACCATCCATATTGGCATCCCTACTTTTGAATTTGATGTACATATTTCCTGAGGTAAACATGGGTGATTTATCAAAAGAAACAAAGTCGTCTGAAAACAATGCTGGACTTCTGGAAGTAACATGACGAGATAACGACATTTAAATATAAAGAAAGAATTTTTGTTATTTAAGACGTATAGAATAATTTTTGTTGTTGTTGCGTAGCTTGTTTACATTTAGCCCTTTTTGTTTTGGTACCGCGCTTGCAATAACTTGATGTTTACGTCTCTCCTGATAACACATATCATACAAAGATTTTTTGTCACTAAAGTGATTTTGTTTTGTGTTGAATTACTAAGACTTGTAACTATTCTACCAAAGCTTTTAATTTGTGCCGAAATGATTTAAACTGGCGTAAAAAGACCTTTAAGGCGAAATAAAGGAGCGGTGTAAATTTTTAAGAATTGAATTTCTGTACTCAACTACTAAGGAAGTATAAAAACTACAAACATTCCAAAATAATAGACATGACACGTTAATATACAAGATATTTTTGTTTCAAAATTTGTTGAGTTGTTGTATTTATTGTTTAGAGCTTCAAACGCGTATTATTACATGCGTAATTATTTACCTTTTTTATTTTGTAATTGCCAAAAATTGGAATAAACTGAACACCTTCTAATTTTATGACAGCATATGTACTCCAACTTCCCACAACTACACAAATCATGGTACCTAGCTTCCAGAGAAATAACACAATAGAAATATTCTAAATGTTCGTCATCGTCATGAAATTCTGGTTTAAACTGAAAGTCAATGACCATTGGTTGTTCCATGATCTATATGATTTACTGAAAATGTATTATAAAGATCACGAAGTCTAAAAAAGTTAACAAGATAGTTTTCTTTGTCAGTAACTCGTACTGATTCTCAAGATATATGCACAAATATAAAGTTTTTCTTCTTTTTTTGTCCACTTCCTAACTTTTAGGAGGTTATCACATAAAGCAATCCAAAACACAAATTTTTGATCTTTGAAAACAATGTATCAACAAGTATCTAGCGCAACAGAAATCCAATAAGATTTTTTTATGTATAGTTACAGGTATGTTAAAGTGTATCTCTTTTGCTTTTTCAATCACACTTCTATCTAACTATCAACAAAATAATTTATATTTTTTCTTCTGATTATTGCGGCCCTCCTCCCCTGTTACAAAACAGTGTTATTTCTGTGTATTAGGTCCATTTGTTTTTTACATGTTCCCTGTGAACATAACTCTTTAATTCACTGTATTTATAAAGAACGAAGCCTGCATTTATAATTGTAGGAATTTTGTCTAATTTTATATCCACTTTTATTAAAATTGACCACCTAGCTTATACACGGCCAAAAGCACATTCAACAAGATTTCTGGCAGACCTCAGCATTTTATTTAAAATAAGTTCGTAATGGTGCAATTACCCGTGAACGGCTGATTAGCTAAGGGCTGAGTAATCAAAAATCGTTCGTCTATAGTAAGTCAAATATGCGATAACGACAAGGGAAAATACTCGTCAGAAAAGGTAAAACTAGAGTGATAACCAAATCTAATACAATAATCATGTATTGAATTTTTTTTGTTACTTGTAAAATAAATGAATTTGTTGAAGTCATATAACCAGGTATGGCAAGATACGGTTAAAGTCCACTTTGTCATGTGACCAAGAAAATAAGAGGGCTGAATAAGCGGGAAATATCACACATCGTTAGTTAGTTTTGCGGAGCCACCGACCCACCCTCACTGAGAGTCTTCGCATAAAATAATTATATGTTTTTTGTTATATTAGAGCTGTGTTGTCTTGTCAACCATTCCGACTGCATTTAAAAAAAAATGTTAACCATAACTAATAGCATTCTAAGATATAACAAACTGAAGTAAATTAACCCCCCCCCCCCCTTTTTAACTACATGACGGTAAGATCTAAGAAGCCACTGCTGCTTGGGATACCATTTTGCACACAAACAAAATCACAGTGGCAAGTTACAAAAACAAACTGGGGAAGCTATATTTTAGATTGGATCTGCATATCTGCACTAGAACTCTGAAAAAATATTATGAACTTAATCTCACGACAGCTCTATTATGATAATAATGATATGATTCCTGAAGAAGATAAACAACAAAAAGTCAATATTTAAATACTACTGAATGTACCATCTGGGAGCGGAAACAATGAGTTGCCAAAAATTTCTAATTTTCTTATTTGAACAATTCCTATCAACGCGAGATCTGGAAAGTGCATAATTTTCTAACCAGAATTTCTTCTGAATAAAATGAAACAGCATGCAGATGCTTGTCTTCAAAACAAAGAAATGCCAGTTGTATGGAAAATCAATTTTTGTAACTCTTAAATGTTCAGACATGCGCATGAGCGAAAAAATCAGTCCAGTTAGCCGGGCTGAAGCAATCACATAAGAAATTTACAACCCGCCTAACCAAGAGCTTGGTTAGACGAGCTGGAACATTTTATGAGAAATCTATAGTAGAAGCGAGATCTTAGCCAAGCAGGCCAGCTCGCTTAACCGGGCTGGTCACCTCATATGGTCAGCCTAAATGTAGAAAGTGGACGAGAAAAAGCAAGCAGACAAACTTTTGCATTTATGCGCATATCTTGAGCATCGGCACCAATTTTTCAAAACGAAAGTTAACTTGTTATGTCCGAACAAATATTGAATCAATTTAGATAAACTTTCTGTGTCTTGGGAGGTAATATTTAAAAATTCATTCTAAGTAAATTATAAATAAATCATAGCGCAACCAATGATCAATTCAGTTTGAACCAGAATTTCATGACTGGGTAATTCAAACTTGGACTTCTTACACCGGAGGAAAAGAGAAAGGCTCGGACCGATGGTCGGTGTAGTTGTGGGCAGTTGAGTGCTGTCACAAAATTGATGAAATAAAATGTTTCAAATAAGAAGGTGGTCAGTTTATTTCATTTTATTTTAAATCCTTTGCAAATACAAAACAAGTACTTTAATTATTACGCATGTAATATTAAGCTCTAAACAATAGAAGCAACGACTAAAAAAATTTTTAAAGAAAAATAATTTGCATATCAACGGGTCGCTGCTGAATGTCATCAACATTCCTACACTCCCCCGTCTTCATTAATGTTCCTCTGCTTAAGTAAAAAACATTTTCACGGCCCCTAACAACTAATTTATATATTTATTAGGATGGAATGTTTCCAGTTTTCATCCTTCCTTAGTAGTTTTTTTTTTTTTTTTTTTTTTTTTTTTTTCGCCAAAAGAAATTTACATACAACTATTTCAAAATTACAGATACAAGTTCTACATACACATAAGTACAGGCATAAATTTCTACATTAGGATATATATATATACATATATATATACATAACTGTATCACGTACGTAGAATAAAATGGCAGGAGTAAGTAGAAGACTATGCAGTCTTATCATCTCACACCTTACATAGCCGTCATTAAAAAGAGCGTCAAATAAAAATTGATAATTAAAAACTTAATAAAATATTAAATGTTATGTTAAATAAAAGAAAGCGTTTAATTATCACACGTAGTGTTGATTCAGAAGAAGACTTGTTCGTTATTACTTCGTAACAGCTGATTTCTTAGTGCAATTTTAAATTGTTTTGTAGATGGAATGCTTTTTATCTCATCGTTTAGAAGCATGCTCCAGAGTTTTGGGCCTCGGTTTGATATTGAAAATTTTGTTACATTAGATATGATTTTTGGCCGAAGGAAATTATTACCTGAAAATCTAGTTGGATATTTATGTTGAACTTTCTTAATTAATGTAATGAATATATTTGGTGCTATTAAATTTTTAATCTTATACAATTTGTTTCCGTCATTGTAGTAGAAAAGATAATTAAAAAGAAAATATAAATCGTGTAAATAAGAAAGCGTTAAACAATGTTTTTCGGTTTCTTAAACTCCCTAACAACAAGACGATCATAAAGAACGATAGCATATTTACCATTTTCTCTATGAATCTTCATTTCCTTGAAGAGATTCGCCCTAATCTGATTCGTCGAAGTGGAGTAATCCTCATTTACATATATTCCGGTGCCTTTTAGTTTCTTCGAGTTGCTTAAAATATTAACTTTATCCTTATAGTCCAACAGTTTAAGTACGATAGTACGCTTTTTCCCATTGCTTTTCTCTCCTGTGCGGTGTGCTCTCTCTACGTGCACATTCGACAATCCTAATTTGTGTTCAAATAAATTGACCACTTTCTTTTCAGTATCGTCCCAACTCTCCGTATCGCTTTTTTCCAACCCATCAATACGTAAATTGTTTCTTCTTTGTCTATCCTCTAAGTGTCGTAGTTTTTCCTCATAATTACTCAATTGTTCTTTACGATTCGTTGTCTGTTCAAGTAAGCCAGCTTCCATTTTTTTAAAACTTTCCTCATTTAAACTTTGTGTCACTGTCAGGCTTTCCTCTATATCTCTTTTGTCCTTTTCTAAGGCTTTAATTTTTTCAATTGCTCCAAAAAGATTATTTTTTAATGTCCTATTTTCTTCTTGGATAGCTTCATATGATGATGCAATTTCTTTCAGTTTTTTGTCTAATTCACCAATCTGTTCGTTTGTGATCTTCAGATTACTGCTAATTAACTGAACAATATCCTGCTGTTGCTTTTGAAACATTGTTGTAAAAATATCACGCACCATTTCCACAGAAATTATGTTCACTTGATTAGATTCCATATTTGTAAATATAAGTATTGAGTAAGTATTAAGTAAAATAGTAAAATTTAAATAAAATATCAAAATTTAAATTCCCTCTTCCGCAGTAGTTAAAAACACGTCCGCTCTCGTAGTTGGGTCCGCTCTTGTAGTTGGGTACAAAAATCCAATTCTTGTTGAAAAGCCGCCAGTCTAAATTAACCTGGCCCAAATTAAAGTCTATGCTAGAATGGTGACAAGTCTCAGTAAGTCAAGACAAAACAAGATCACTATATTACTAAAACAATAAGAACTAAATATAAACAAACTACTGAACAAAATAATTTTTAGTGTTCTATACTTCTTAAATAATTAAGAATGTCATTATGTCATCTCCTTTCAGTTTAAATCCCATTGTGTCATTTCCAGAGGACCTATATGAACTTCAGAAGATCTTGTCTCCTTTGACAAATCATCCATATTTACCGGAGGAAAGAAGTACATCAAATTTAAAAGTAAGGATGCCAATATGGATGGAACGATCATGAAATAAAACATGACTTTGTAGCTACTTGTTCCACTTGAAAAGTATCCAACCAAGACGGGACCCAACACGAAAGTTATTGCTCCTAGACTCATTAAAAGTGTCCATCCTTCCAACAGTAAGTTTTTTCCAGTTATACTCAATAATATAATGGACTGTTGCGCTTTATGTGCACCATCGAATATCATATAGCAAATGGCAAATAGAATTAGCTGATAAAATTCCACCGAAAAAGATCCAACAACTGCTGTCAACCCTGACATGATCATTAATATTTTATAGAAAATCATTTTGTTCATACATTGTATATCAAATACTTTCCCAAGACATAAACGACCGATTATGTTTCCCAATGACAAGTACACGGGTAACCAGTTTGCGTCATTTCTGTCAGTACCAGACTCTATTGCATGTTGAACAAGATGGGTTAAGGAAACAGAAGCGTCTAAAGATCCCAAAGTGGTTGCTAGTAAAAATATCAAATAATGTCTTTTTTTTAAAAGACGTTTGTATTTGTTCCAGCCCTTTGTGCTTTTCTTTCTTTGAAGTGAATGAAGATTTGGAGTATCCGACGAGTGGTTTCTCCACAGTAACCCACAAGGTGTGCAAATTGAAATCACAAGAAGACCCAACACTCTGAGTGCAACTCTCCAACAGAATTTTCTATTTAGATAGCTTATCAATGGTGATAGAAACAGTGGTGTAATGAAAGATCCTGTTGTTGCAAACGCGGTAGCGAATGAGACATGTTTGTGAAAATACTTGGGAATAATCATTATTATTGGAGTAGCTAACAACAGCAAACCAATTCCTGTCAGGAAACTGTAGGTAAAGAATAGAAGATAGACATTTGTAACATAGGACGATAACAGTAAGGATACTCCAGTTAAAATGCTTCCAAATACTGAACCAATCTGAAATCCTTTTAATTTCCGATATATAGTTGGATATAGGGGTGATAGAAGTAACAACAATCCTAAAGGCAACCCTGTGATCCATGCAACAGTTCCTTTTGAAATTTTGAACTCTTCCAACCAAACACTATAGAATATACCACTGACGTGTTGAATACCCCATGTAAAGCCAGATATCATAGATGACGAAAATAGAACTACCCACGACCAGTTTCTGTCTGTTGAAGTTGATGAACTTTCGAAAAATTCAATGGCAGCCAACAGTGTTGTTTTAATGACAGACATCGTTTCTCGGTTTATGTCTTTTCCTTTAACGAACGCCAAGGTTTTTTAAAATTGAACTTCCTCAATGTTCAACGTGTTTCATCAATAATATAACCTGGAAAACAAATTTTTGGCTTAAAAAACATTTACATTGTAAATTTTATAATAGTCTCTATTATAGTAAGGTAATAATTTTAATAAACCGAATTTAAACCTCAAATTGACGTCATTGTCTTGCAGTCAATATAAAACATGTCTGGCCAGAAACAGGAGCGGATCTTGTTTTTTTTTTTGACTGGTGTGTAAAAGCCTGGAAGAGGCTTCATCGCCTGCTTGAGCGGTAATTTTTTACATCTGGGGCACTCCCTAACGGGTCCAGCCAACGCCCCTAAACGGAAGTTCCTCGAGTTCCAGGTCCCACAGACAAATGTCTCTTGCCCAAAACGCTCGGTTACCGTTTCTCTTGATATGTTTTAAACTTCAAATCAATTTTTTGAAAAACAGAATGTTTGGTCGCTGAAACCTCTCAGGTAAAAGATGCTGCATCTTTTAAGCTAGCTAGTTTGTTGCTTAGCTATGACAAAGTGATTTACATTTGCGATTCTTTAAAGTGTTTAAAGCCCTTATTTACGATGGCTCCTTATGGCTCACTTTTCCTCTAATTTAAAAGCACTTCTCTTCTATGACACAAACAGTTCTCTTCCGCATTTTTATAATCCTCGTCTGTATTTTGACGCTTCATTTCTGCACGTAACACTTCCCTGCATGTGGTTGGAAACTTTCTCTTCACAACTAAATTTAAAAATCTGGTCCCCAATTTTACACCCGTGGTCTCTATATTTTTTTCACATTTCGCAAGAAGTATACTTTACTAACACGTGCTCATCTCAAGGGACTTTCGCCGCCTCCCTTATATATCAAAAACGCAAAAACCCTTGGGATGGTGATGGTCGGTCATTTATTCAAAAACGTAATTTATCAAAATTCAGCTCAATCAATATTCCGGACCAGAATTGAGTCTGGGAATTTTTTAGGTTCATGGAAGAGGAGAGTTTCTCACTTTGAAAGAAAAGTGTTTCGAACGGAAAAGAAGTGTTTTGACTAAGAAGAGAAGTGTTTTTATTAAAAAGAAAAGTAAGCCATAGGAGTTATCTTACTTATTTAAGCTACGCAATTCTCTCGCATTTCTGTCCAACTATAAAACAGTCTTCCTGATGTAGTTAGGGATCAAACCCATTACCTTTTTTTAAATATCAGGGGAGCAAACAAATGACTTATACTTTTTGGGAACCAAAAATAATGATTATTAGCCTAAAAGGTGTACGGACTATTGCATATAAAGTTTAACATAAAGAACGTAAAATTAGTGTTGTCTTATCACTAAAACTAATGTAAATTATTTTGTCTTATTTTGGTTATTTAATAGTAGTTACTTCACATAATTTTTCTGGACAACCCGACTTCCATGGTTTTCTTTGTCAATTTTACAGAATTTGTATCATGAAATTTTTAGAACTTTGCAGATAGATCCCCAGTTTTTTAATTTTTTAGAACTATATGTGTAACTCTGTATATTTTTCTTATTTATTCAGATGTAATTAAAATTAAAATCCCCAGACTCAAATCATTGTTTGCGTAAGTAAGAACGACCCTAGAAAAAAACTTAGATTCCTCTACTTTAATTGCAAACGACGATGCGGATAGATTTTCCAGTCTTTTAGTTGGACATACAAACATTAGAGTTGTTTGATATTGTAAAAATTCCCGGTGCAATGTTTTTTAAGCTGCTGAAGAGAACGTTTCATGAAAGTCCTATCAGTTTTTTTACTTCTGTATCGTAAGAATTCTCTTACTCGAAATGAGTCGCTTTACCTTATTCAACATTTTTTGGGAACCGAAACGGTTGATGTTATTCTCGGAGATTTCAGATTTCAATTCCGTTCGTATTTCTTTAAATCATTATTAGCAAATCGGGCGCATTAGTGGTAACTATGGCTAGTAATTAATAACCACGAGACAGTGCTGTTATTTTTTCTTTTTGTTTTGTTTTGTCTGGTCTTCAACAAGCCAAAAAGAGCAGCATGAACAGAGCCTACCATAATGGCAAGTTTATCGAACTCCATCCCGGTGCTCATTTAAAGTCATGGCTGTTTGTTTACCTACGGCTACACACAAACATTTTGCGACGGCCCGTTTGTGAGACGAGAATAAGAGATCAACAAGATCGTTAAACATGGCGGCTGGAAAAAATAACAATAAATTCAAAATATTAAAGTACCATTATTTCTATTTCTAGTAAGTTTTATATCCTCAAATTTCAGGAAAGTCACAACTGTGAACTTTGTAATAAATAAAAAAAAATGTATATGTTATTTTTTTTCGATAAGGGTCTTTAAGAGACACTTTAGGGGATTAGTTTTTGTGAGAACTAAAATTGAAACACTTTTTACGAGAACTATTTTTTTCAAAATACTTCCTTAACTTGAATACATTAAGAGTCTATGTACTGAATTATAAGTCTATGTATTGAAAGGAATAAACCTAAAAGTGCCCAGCAAAGTGGGCTATAAAAATACTTCTCTTATTTTTCCCTAAAATGAAAATTGAAATAAAGACTTGAAATTTGGTATGACATGTTGTTAAGCTAGTTTGAAGAAAATAAGACACAAAATATTTTACTATTATCACAGTTCCGAGTTCCTGTTTTAACCTTTTTCAGGGACACCGATAAATCATTTTTGACAGTATATCAATTTTGACAAAGATACATGTGCGAAAAACATTATGGGCAATTTTCATGATTGAAATATGTCAGAGTCTAAGTGTTATGTTAGAGTCTAAATAAAAAATTGTGCAATGTTTGATTGGTGCAACCCAGTTCCATATTTGCAATTTTTTGAACACACTATCTCACGGATAGACAATAAAATTTTTTTATCAATAATTGTGTTGTAAAATTCTGTTGCTGGATGCCAATAACAAAAAGTCACTAAATATTAGCTGCAGGTAAGTTGATTTTACCTGCTCCTTCATGAATACGGTTAAGGTGGTTATGAAATTTAGGGATTTCTCAGAGACACTAGATCTCTGAGAGTAAACAAAATACCAACTAAAATATATAACGCTAGCTGTAATTAAACCTAAACATTAAACATAAACGTAAAGGTCCACACGAATGCAGTTTTTCTGAAATTTAGCTCGTTGATGACGTTGTAATTGAGTGTTAGTTAGTTAGTTAGTTAGTTTAGTTAGTTAGTTAGTTAGTTAGTTAGTTAGTTAGTTAGAAAACAATACTATCCTCGCAGGCGAGATAGTAATAATGCTTAGTTAGCGAGATACTAAATTCTGCTCCCTGATAATAAACTTTCATAGCACTTATTCAAGGAGGTTCAAATTCCGCACATGAGGGAATGGCACATGATGATGCAGTAGGTATAGAGGAAGGATTTTTGTCAGATTGCAGATGCATTCGGAGATAATGCCTTTCCGTAATTTTTGACTCGATTGTTTGTACTTTTTAACGATGTCCCATTGGTTCAAAATGTTTTTTACTGAAAGTCTGTCTAGTGGGACAAATTAAATATTTATATTCGTTACACTCTCTCAAATTTAAAACACTCTGTAATTTTTACACTTCTTCAAAAATTGGAATTTCTTGCCATTTTTCAAGACTTGACTCGCAAACTTTCGAAATCGGTTGTTCAACTCAAGCAAGAAATACACTTTTTATCAAATTAAAGTTATATCAATCCACCGCAGGCAAGAGATTACAAAAGTACAACTTCTGTTTATGAGTAGACATAGTGAAAAACATTTAAAATCCGTTCGTCGCACTATCTAACATGCAGGAATGATGTAATAGTGTACATCAGGTCCCACAAGGTGCGGAAATATCGGAAAAACAGTCATACTGAAGTCAGCAACAATTAACACGGCTTAACAGTTCTGATTTAACCGAATAACCTATTGTCCGAAGACCTGAGGCCGCTTTGACAAGTTCAAGTGCATATCTAATATAGAAAGAGCCGAAATTGCTGTGGCAATAGACTTTTTGTGGTAATGTGCGAACATTTTTGCTTACTGAGTGTAGCTCCACCCTCGAAGTTTTCTTACTTTTGAAGGGCTAGTTTAGTTATGTCGTGTGTTTATCTTTCCGTGATGACAGATATCGGCAAATTAGTATATTATTACAAATAAATATGACTCTACCTCACAAATCAAATCTATCTGTTAGAACTATAGGAAAGAATTAACCGAGATTGATAAAATTTATCTTCAAGGAAACGCAATTATCTGCAATAATAAAGAAACATTTGCAAGATTTTGGCAAGAAACGTTATTTAAAAATCCATCGTTATGTTTAACCATAACTTCATTTTCATCGGAGTTTAACGCACAAACAAAAATATCGTGTTAAAGAACGTTAACATTTTTTGCACAATTTTCCAAGGTCCTATCTTACTTCCACTTACTAGCAGACTCAACAATTTGCTTCACGTATTCAAAAACATGCTCAGCTCTCTTCTTGTTCTTTACTCCCTTTCGATGAACAATAGACAAATTAAACTTGTTTGTTGAATAAATCAAAAGGGTCATCACGTCCACACCTGTTATCCACGTTCCTCCAACACAGTGAATTGACTCGACAGTGAATTCTCCGAAATCAACGGAACCAGGGAATCTACAAAACGAAGTAAACGATTGAAAAATAGCACAACAATGGCTTTTTCTAATTCACGCTATTCGTTGCCTTTAAAACACTGACAGGCCTGTAGTTTGATATTTTAGTTTTATCTTTTCCTCCCTTATCCAATGGCGTTACAGCAGCTCGCTTAGCTTTGCTTGGAAATTTGTTTGAAACTATGCTACTATTTATAGCATCTGTTAGTGGCGTTACTAGGTGCCTTTTTGCTAATTTTGTCAGCTTTGATGGTATTGTATCTTCACCTGTTGATACTTTGGTGTTTAAATCATTAAACAGTTTAGAAATTGTATTTTCATCAACTTCTTGGAATGTGAAGTTCTCATTGTTGTTAGAATCATTGATTTCCTTTATTTTAATGATACTTGGATGATTTTCAAAACTATCAACAATTTCTTCAATCATTTTTGACTTATCATTTACATTCTTATATTTTATAGGATTTGGTTTCATGCCACAAGAATTTTCTAAAATATTGATGTAGTATTCGTTGAAAAGTTTGGTTAGCTGTTTTTTATCAGTAACTAAACTTTCATTTTGAACGATCGCTATATCTCCTTTGCTTATTCCACTTTTATTTGAGATCAAGGGTTTAACAGTTTCCCAAAACGTTTTTTTGGAAATAAAACCTGATTCTGTTACCCTTTTGAAATGGTTTTTGATAGCCTTTTTGCGTAAATTTACACACTTGTTTCTCTGTTTCTTGTACGTGATTTTGTTTTCAGAAGTAGGATTTTTATTGTATTTATTTTTGAACCTAGACCTTGTATATATTGCCTTTTTTAACTCTTTTGTCATAAATGGTGCCTCGTTTCCACGCAGAGTTTTTTGCTTCTGTGGGGCATGCTTTTCTATGATAGATGTGAAAACATTGATGAGGTTTTCATAATTCAGTTCAGGATCTTTACTATTACAAATAAAATTTGCGTTCTCAACATCACGTAAAAAGTTGGCTTCATTAAAATTTTTGTAACTTCTGTAAATAATTTTCTTGGATGCTAAGCGTGCTAAATGAGATTTTAAAAATGTTGTTACCATTTGATGATGATCACTTAATCCTGTTTCACATGTTAGTGTGTGTTGAAAACATCTGGGTCTATTTGTAAGAATGACATCTATAGCTGTTCCGTTAGGACTAGCAAAACAGGTTTTGTTTTTGACAAGATTTTCAAGACTAAAAATATCACAGAAATTATTTAAGGTTTCGAAACCAGAATCGTTCGAGTTATGGCAATCGATATTTATATCACCCATAATTATTATGTTTTCGACTTTAGATAGAGCTTTATTTAAAGCTATCTCTAATTCCTCAAAAAAGTTGTTTAAGTTTGAATAATGAGGTGGTCTATAAATACTGATAACTGTCCATTTTTTATTTCTTATCGTTAATTCTGAGCAAATGATTTCATTATTTGTTATACCCAAATCATTAACTTGTCTACAGGCTATTCCTTTCTTAACATATTCAATTAACCCTCCTCCATTTTTGTTCCTATCTTTTCTAGTTCTAATTTCATAGTTATCAATATAGAATTGTTCGTTTGGAAAACTCTCATCTAGTTTGGTTTCAGCAAATACAAAATAATCAGGTGAAAATTTTGTCAGAATTTCTCTTGCATCAATTATTTTGTTTCTGAGACTATTAATGTTTAAATAGCCTAAAAGAGGATTGGAAGGGTACTTAATTCGTAATTTATGTATTTCATCTAAAGAACTTTGGTGAGAATTATGTGTCGGATTTTGATCATTTCTATATTGACTCCCAACACATTCATCAGGAATATCAGATTTATTATCATCGCAAACTAGTCCAAGCCTATTGAATACCCCTGCTGATCTAAAAAATTATTTATAAAAGCTATAAAATTTCGTGCTAACATTATCTTACCATTCTCTCGTAAATGTATGCCATCTTTCCATAGGTGTTCTTCTCTGATATTGTTGTGTCTGATGTAGCCATAACCGTGTAGATAGGATCCTTCTCTTAATAGTTTGTTAATACTGTTTATTCTATCAGAGTCGACACGTCTGCTCGTAACCAAGGCAGAGATAAAAACTTTTTCTACTCCGTTACGCACACATTTTTTTCCGATGTCCAGGATCTGTTCGGCAATTTTGTTATCTGACGCTGCATTTAGATGACTTGATAAAAGATTGTTGATTCCTACATGGATAACGACAATATCAGGTTTTTCTTGTTCCAGTGTTGGTTGTACGTAATAATTTAAGTTTTCGACACTTGCTCCTGGGAATATCTTAAATCTCACATTTCCATTTTTTATTTGCTCGTTAAATTCTTTCACTCGAATACCTTTTGGTATACTATCGGTCATTATCCGTATCTTCTTAAAATGGTGTACATTTTGATGCTCAAGATTCGTAGCTAATTGATCTCTTTCGGGAAACGGATTGATAACAGGGTTGGGTCTTCGTCTGTGTGTTACATTATTTTTAAAGATATTTGACGAACGAATATGGTTGTTAACATCTACGTGGTGCGTATTTTGACTCTCCTTCGTAAAATTACAATCTTGATCACCCCAACTTTGTTGATTAGAATCGTCATTAACTTCAACTCTTAGGTCGTTAAATCTGTTATGATGTAATTCTTCATTTCTATTAACTTTATTTGTAGAAAACCTTGAGGGACCTTTGATTACGTTGTTCCATTGATTATGCTGTTTAATCGGTTCCACATGTTTACACGTTTCAACTGAATGATCACGTTGATTACTGTTTAAAATTTCGCTAACCAATTTTTTGTAATCTTTTATTTCTTCTTTAAGGAAATCTATTTCACTCCTCAGTTGTTTAATTAATATATTTGACGAGTTGTCCCCGATCTTGCTCAGTTTATACGAAATAAATTCTTTTAAATCGCAAACCTGTGTTGTCAAACTTTTAAATTTAATAAACTGGCCAAAATTTTTAACTTCTTCCTCGTACAGATATCCACTTTTATCTTCGATTAAATCGTCAACAACATCTTTTTTTTCCTCTGAAAAAGATTCGTCTGTGCTATTTTCTTTCTCCTCTTCTACTTGTTTCACAAATAAATAACTTTCTGTACCATTTCTCTCCGTTTTGTTTAATATATTCTGTTGACATAAATCTTTTAGCGTTTGCTCAATAATTTCAGGATGCAAGTCTTTTGTGTTAGTTACTATGCTGTCATAGTCAGCTTTCTTTTTCCTTCTATGTATTTCTTTAACAGAATTTAAAACAATATTTTCAAACTCCATTTGTCAACAGTTAAACAACAAGTTTTACTAAGTTTTAAAAACACGTCCGCTCCGTCTGCTTGCTAAGAAATTCTTCACTGAAAATAGTCGCGGGTAGATTGGCTCAGCCTTTACCTAGCCGGAACTTTGCAAATTTTTCGAATAGGCCGATTTTTGCAGATTAAAATATTAAACTTAAATATGATTTAATTCCACCTCTTTTTTAAAAAAAACCAATATCAAACACAGCACCTTAAAAAGTACAACTCGGTTTTGTTATAAATTTCTCGCTTGTAAAAAGAGTGAGCTTCACCAGCTTCTGTTCTAAAGTTCGTCTTAGATCTACACAATCTGAGGCCACTGAGGTTGGCGTTAAACTAAAACAAAAAGTTAAGATATTCTTGTTTTACTTCGCTACTATCTCTTATAATAATACGTCCGTTAGGACGTCCGTCTGTCTGTGACAGGCTAAGTGGTTGTGTTCATTTTCCTTTGATGTAGCCGAAATTTCCTCTGAAGTCTCCGAAAAAGTTATATCCATTTTGCTAGCGGGTTTACTTTGTTTACATCATGTGATCAAAATGGAGCAACTTCATTTGCTAAAATAAATTTAACGGCTTTCCTTACAAAAGTAGTGTCCCTCGACACCGAGAAAAACAACAACAAATGAGCGGCCCCTTCGTCTTGAAAAATGTGCAAAAAGTGATTTAGAGAAAGAAAAGTCAAAGAAGTGAAGTAAGAAGTGGCAGCTAGAGCTAGAAGTAAAGTAGTAAAGTTAGAAGTAGAAAATAAAGGCTAGAGTTTGAAGTGGATTTGAAATCACAAATAGTAAGAACTTTGATGTTTTCAAACGTTCAGTTTTTATGTCACTGGAGCAAGCAGACTCGCATTTTCCAAGAAAAGCCTTAAATTCTTGAACTTTTATATTTTACCGCTTTATATTTGTTTACATTTTGTTGCATAATTAATGTGTCCCCTGGCGCGTAACTAATGTGCTTTTCCTAAAATTCAAAATGCTACATAAAGCTGTAGCTGACTAACAAACAGAAAACTTTGGTTTGTATAAAAACAGAGCCAGCAAGTGTTGTATATTATCTTATAATCTTGAAAAAAAGGCTAAATATCGGCTATGTCCTGGCAGAAAAACAACAACTTTGGTTTGTTGACCTTACTACTCACTGTAATGTTATTCTTTTTTAAATTACTATTGCTTCTCTTTATATGTGTTTTACTAAGGTCTTCCGACCGACCCCCTTTTGGTAATAAAAACCCGAGTCGGTAAGTCGAAAAAAACGGAAAAAAATTCGCGAGATATTTTCAAAAAGAAAATTTTATTCGCCAGACCTAATTTATCAAAAGTGACAAAAACTCGCGAAAATTTATTTCCGTGAAAATTAATTCCTTTAGGGCACTCCTGTGGCTACTGGCAGTTAACAGGGCGGCGAAAAATGATCTACAAACGATGTCGAGTGGCGCTATACTGTATTGGCCCTGGAAACGAATTTGCTTGCTCCGACCTGAAAATCCCAGGAAAAAATACGCCCGACCGCCCGACCACCTGCCCGATTTTTGCCGGTCTTCAGGACGCGAACACAACATATTTTTGATGATGGCCTAAGCATAAATAACTAGCTTTAGTTTTAGCTAAGCGTTTCCAGTTTAAGTATATTTAAGGGGGGGGGGGGGTCTTGGCTAATGTTAGCTACTTAATGTTAGCCTCCAATGCCTGCTCCTTATCCCATGGCTAGCTCTAACCTATTACTTATATTGTTATTGGTCTTTTTTTAATTATCTATAGCTATCTACCTTAGTTTTCAAACTTCTTTTCCTTTTTGAGCACGAATTATGATGTAACAAGCTAGCTAGCTACCTACAAAATCTTTAAAGATTTGAACTTTGGCAGATGTATTTTATATTTCTTTTAGCATTTCCTGTAAACTTTACATAGGGACCACGTTCAATATGACAAGTGGAATAATTTTTGTTTTTAGAATTTAAAGCGTGTGTGTTAAGCTATTTTTTATTGCTTTGTTTCTGACATCCTGTTTAACTTTTGTCAGCCTACATGTAAAATGCCAGGTTATTTTTACAGGGAGTTGTAGACATTTGATTGGAATATTACATGGGTTTTTGACTTTTTGTAATTTATGAGTGGATGAGAGGTTGTTTGTGTTTTTGTTTGTGTTACAATCCAATATACTGAAAAAATAAATTTTTCGGGAATTGGTTTCCACTAAAAGCTGTTGTGAAAGGTAATGGCTTTTTTATATTTCGTATTAAACTTTTGTGGGGGAGAACTAAACTGTATGTGATTTCATTTTTGCTGGAAGAAAGTTCCATGGTCTCACGTTTTTGCTCATTGTTCTGACAAAAACTTATATTTTATGAAATGCCTGATTTTTCTATAATTTGGAGTGTTTCATAACCTTTCTGTAAAAGATTTATGGGTAATGGCAATATAGAACATGGTAACTGATTATTGTTGATTTGGATGTGCTCCTAAAAAACCGATCTGTTTTACATTTTGTGTAAACTTTTGTGAGTACGGACCATTACACAATGTTTTCCAAAAATAATATATATCTTTGTTGATTCACAATTTTTGACATTACCTTTAAAATGGTTGATAAAGGTCACTAGATCATCATACTAAGAAAAAAAATTTGTGTTCTTAACCGGTTAATTTTTTACATTTTTTGTATAGTTTTTGGGAACAGGATAGTATGCAACTGAATAAATGATTTTCCAGATATATATTTGATGTTTTTGACACTTCTGATTGAAATATTAAAGGTTTTCAACATAATCAAATGTAATCACTTTATACAATGTTAATATTTGAGATGTATTATTTGTGACTGTATTATTACTGTTAGTGTTGTACATGATTCTATACATTATTTTGATCAGCGTTTCAAGCTCTTCACATGGAAAGCAATGTGTCTACAAATTTTAGGAAAAAAGTATTTTGTATTGACGAGTCCTGATATATATATATATATATTTACTAGCGTTTCAATCTGTACGCATAACAGGCAGCAAATCAGTTACATTTTGCCAAAAATTTTTTGTATGCACTTCCGACGTTAGCAAAACCTGCAACACAACCTATAATCTTCTGCCTGAATCCGTTTCGGAACGGACGGGTTGATGACGTCATTAAAAAACCTTTAAACCCTAATATCTCTGCAACCGTTTGTCAAAAGTACATGATCCTATACATTTTCTTGCTCAGCGTTTCAAGATCTATACGATGAAGGCAACAGGCATACACATTTCTGAAAAAAAACATTTTGTGTTTTGGCATGTCTCTGCTGACGTCATCAAAATTTAAATGACGGTTGTTTTTCTGTGTTATCCTGCCTAAGTGGATTTTTCCACGGGCCTTATCGACTAGTCTATATAATAATACGCCAGTTCCGTGTGTCTGTAACAGGCATAGTGGATATCGTCATTTTCCTTTGATGTTGCCGAAAAATGCATATCCAATATGTTAAATTTTCTGACGTTACGGCGCGACGTCAATAATATTACTTTAACGTCAATATCCTATATTAAATTATTGAAGCCGTTACAGTGCACTTAAAACTTTGAGGCCAAATAACTTGGAAACGAGGTGGTGACGTCAATGATTTTTCACCGCGTGGGTAACTAGGGACCACCTGGGACCAATTTGGGTAAGTTTCCCAAACCTGGGTCCTTGAATCCGTTTCGGAATGGACGGGTTGATGGCGTCATCACAAAACCTACAAACCCCAATATCTCTGCAACCGTTTGTCAAAAGTTCATGTTCCCATACATTTTCTTGATCAGCATTTCAAAATCTATATGATGAATGCAACGGGTGTACGAATTTGTGAAGAAATTTTTCTTTGGAACTTTTGGTAGGAACTTTGCTGACGTCAGCAAAATTTTTATACCCTATATCTCCTTAGGCTCTTTTCAAAAACATACGATACTATACATTATTTTGATCAGCGTTTTAACCTCTGCACATTACAGACAACAAATGATTAAATTTCACCAATTTTCTTTTTGTATATGCACTGCTGACATCAGCAAAAAATCTAAAGCAACCTAATTTTCCATTGTTCTTCTGCGCCTTAGTGGATTTTTCCACGGGCCTTATTGACTAGTCTATATAATAATAAGTCAGTTCCGTGTGTCTGTCTGTCACTTTTGCAAAGTGGATTATATTCTTCAGAATTTTCTTTGACAAATTCTATAAAACATCGCCTATAAAATTGTTCTGTAATTTACCAAACTTTACCGTTAAAATAGAGTTTAACGTCAAAGGAAAGTATATTAAATTAATGAAGCCATTACAGTGCACTTAAAACTTTGAGGCCAAATAACTTGGAAACAAGGTGGTGACGTCAATGATTTCTCACCGCGTGGGTAAATAGGGACCACATAGGACCAATTTTGGCAATTTTTCCAAACCTGGGACCCCAAATCCGTTTCGAAATAGACGGGTTGATGACGTCATCAATAAACCTTCAAACTCTAATATTTCTGCAACCGTTTCTCAAAAGTACATGATCCAATACATTTTATCAACGTTTCAAGATCTATAAGATAAAGGCAACAGGCATACAAATTTTAAAAAATATTTGTCGGGGTTTTGACGGGCTGACGTCAGCAAAACCTTTAAACCGTTATATCTTATTATAACCGTACCTCAAAAGCGCATGATCCTATACATTTTCTTGATCAACGTTTCAAGACCTATACGTTGAGGGCAACAGGTATACAAATTTCTAAAAAATAGTTTTGTGTGTTTTAGGGGGTCTTTGCTGACGTCAGCAAAATTTTTAAACGCTTATATCTCCTTAGGTGTTCGTCGAAAACATATGGTCCTGTACATTATTTTGATCAGCGTTTTAAGCTCTGCACAATAAAGGCACGAATTAATTTTCGGTATTTTTTTCTATATGGAGTGCTGGCAAAACATCTGAAACCACCTATTTTTCTATTGGTTTTTGCTTTACGGGCCTTATCGACTATACTAAATAGTACAACAAGCAATTAAATTGAAGGAGTAAAATGCCGTATTTTCACCGTTACATGATACTTAAATGCTGTTAAAACGGATTGTTGGCTGGAACTTAACATAGCATCACTGTACTAAACTAAGCTGACAGTTACTGATACAAGAAAGATGCTTATCTACTTTCTTTCCAACAACGCCTCGTTTCATGTCGGCTTACTGTTAGCAAGAAAATGTTTGCAAGCAACCCTTTTAAGAAAGCCAATTTTGGAATGTTTTTATCTTAAGGAGACTCTTTGTTTATTTTCATGTGTTCATCGATTTATTCCACACAAAATTCCGGTTTGTATTTAAATATTTACGCTGAGACATTCACTACCTATAGTATACTGTTAAATAGAGTAACAAATAAGTCTGTATTTATTAGACGAACACTATAATCTTCATTCAGTATGTACATGTAAAATATGGACATATTTACAAAAAAATTAACCGTAAAACATATCACATTTATTAAAAAATCTCACGAACGACCAGCTTCGGCACACAAGTTAGTGAGAAAGGAGAATTTTTAAGTATTTTAGTATTTTCGTTTCCAACTTTCTGAATTTGACGACTATCCATTGATTGTTATAAAAACATTATCGAAAACATTTTCGTACACCCTTTTAAAATTATTATAATAATGGCTTCTTTTTTTACTATAAAAAGCCTTTTTCCTCGATGATAATACTGTCCTCTTCAATGAAGTAACATAATCTCCTCTACCATGTTTTTGTCTCGAATATCAATATTTGTTTTTGTTTGTTTTTTAAAACATAATATTATATATTTTTAAGTTGTTTGGTAACATTTCGTAATACGCCGTAATATTTCATGATGTTCTGGAATGTTTTTCGGTAACATCCCATTACGTTCGGTATTACTCGGCGATTAGACCGCGCAATTGATATTTCGTTATTTGTGTAGGCGATACGGTGACGGTCCTGAAATTTCGATAGAACTTTTATACTTTGATTTTCCAACACAGTTTGGCGAATAACTTTTTCGTCTCCTCGCGAAACAACTTTATCTTTGAGAAGTATATAAACGGATTGACGGCACTGCCGGAAAATAATATAATAGTAGATATTAACACAACAGCTGAGTTGGCGCAGGACGGGCATTTCAAAAAAATGGATGTTGGTACAATAAAAGCAGTCCAAGCCACGAAAAAGCATAAAATAACAAAAAACATTGTTTTGGCCGATTTCCACGATTTTAAAAAGGCTTTTTTATGTTTTACATATTTAGTTACTGATTTCTCCTTCCTAATTATACTACCTCCAAGAGCGTTCTCACTTGTTATGGAATTAGCTCGAGATTGAAATGCTGGAACCTGCAGTGTGCCATTTGTTGGGTTTAAAAGACTTGCTTTTCGTGAACTGCTGTAGACATCAGACGAGAAAGCAGTATCTGTAGCCTGACTTGGCACTGATAGAGGAGTGATACGGGTAATATGATTCTTAACAATGATATATATTTTATAATAAATGAAGAACACGATTAGTATAGAAATACCGACGATCCCCAGCAACACAGTGAAGATATATTCTTGTGTTACGGTCTCATTAAACTTGCATATGCCGCCTTTATAACGTCGACCTACTTTGCCGTTTGAACCCCACCCATATAAGGGTAAAAATGAAATCAAGATGGCGACCATCCAAGCTAAAGATATTGAAAAAATTACAAAATGCCACATGTATATTTGAAGTTTGACATACGTATAAGGATGCCCAATTGCTATATATCTATCCACTGAGATAACGACCAGATTTAAAATGGATGCAGTGAGTGTCATCAACGTGAAACAATGCGAGAATGTGCAATAATCGATTCTCAGAGTCCAAGAAGCTTTGAAAACTTCAGATGTCCTCATCGGTAGGGTCACCATGCCGACAGATATGTCGGCAACTGCTAGCGAAATTAGGAAAGTGTTCGAAGCTGTTCGTAACTTTTTCGTTAGTAAAATTGTTGTGAGAACAACAAAGTTAGCAAGAATTGTCACAGCACTAATTAACATGTAGCACACGATTGCAACAATCTCCAATGGAAACATTCTCGATTCTTTACTTTATTACCCTAAAAAAAGTCACAAATATGATATTCTTTTTAATACCATGTTTTATCTTTCTAAACTTAATCGTGTACAGAAAAAACAAGCAAATTTAGTTCTTATATGCCGACCGCTTTGGCCAGAACTAAAGTCACAAATAACAGTGACTTGATAGTTTTAAAGCCAGATTATGGCATGTGTTGAATTCAATTAAATATTTGCATTCTGTTTGTAGTATTAATTTCCTTTACTTAGTATATTGAGAAGTAAAATTAGTTAAACAACTTGAAAGAAAATGAAAACGTGATAGCAATTTCTTCCTTAAGTGTGCAATAACCAAACACTTTGAAAAGACAAAATATTTTTGAAAAGCAGCTGCTTAGTCAATTTTCAACAATGTTTTTCTCTATAAATTTAACTGGGACCGCGTGAAATCCTGTCAAAGGTATTTACCCTGTTTTAAGAGGATTCAATGTATCAATCTAGTTTCAAGGACTTCTTTTTCAATTTCAGATACTTGATTTAAAAAGGACCTGTGATAGAGGTTGTCACCTTATAGGATTAAAAATATTTATTGTGAATGCAAGTATGAGAAAACATATTTATTTTTCGAAACATCTGCTCAAAAATAAATTGATGAAAATCTTGAATAATGAAAAAATTTATTTATTATAAAGTATGAATAAAGAATAAACGGTTATGAAATATACGGAGAGGGTGGAGTTAGGAATTGGAAAATTGAAACAATTTAGGGTTTGACAATAAAAAACACGGATATTTTAAGGAGAGGCCTTATTTAGTTAGAAGAGAGGCGAACTGAGCTCCGACAATGCTGCTGAATAAAAATTTATGATGTCAGTGTTAATTTTAAAGACCAAACCAGACCGAATGGCTTTGTCTGCTCTATAAAAAAAACTTTATTATTATTCATTTTTAATAAGGGGGGGGGGGGGGGGGGTCATTATATAAAACGGATTTAGAAGAGTTTCTCAAAGCTAAATCCAAGGGGAATGGCCTTTTTTCTCCCTTCTTTCTTCTTCTCATGTTATATCGAGATGTTCACTATATCAGGGATTTGTTATATACAGAGTTCATTGTAACTTTCTCTTTATTGCTTTATTATGATGGCCACGGGTACACCAAAAAATTAAAGAAGACAAAATTGAAGCTTACAATAGAAAAAATGTTGCATTACATGTGTCAAAGATATTTTTATGAACTTACTAAAAAAATTGTGAGCAAAGATAAAAAAGTAAACATAGGCCGATGATGGACTTAGTTCCGAAACCGGGCTCCGTTGGGCAACTGCCTCCTCCGGGTGCCAAGACCTTAACAAATGCGGCAAATTTGATTGGTCGGTTAGTACTTGAGCTCCGATTGTGCATCATTCGTTGATATCTCGTTGGCATGTGTTAGTAGAAAGGTATGTTGCAAGGAGGACACGCGCCTCGCCCTGGTGGTATGTTGCAAGGAGGTAGTATCTTCGTCTCGTCTACTACATGTCTAGAGTGATAGTATCGGATCAATAGCGCAATTGGTAGAGCACTCGTCCGGCAAGTGAGAGGTCGTGGGTTCGAGTCCCACTCGATCCATCATCTTTGCAGCACTTGGGAAGATGAAGTGCAGGATCAATTCCACAACTATAGCATAATAAAGTTTTCTAATAAATGTTGGCTCGAAAGATTTTCTTAAGGTTTATGACTTTGCCGTTAGTCTATGTTCTTCATCAACTGCTTGTAGTTCATCGACAAAGATAAATCTTTTTATATATTTAATTTTGTTATTTATTCTGTTATCGTTTATATCTGTGTTGAATAATTCATCCCTTTAAAAGCTATTAATCTTGTGATGTGAAAAAAACAACATGTTGAATTAAAGACATAAAAAAAACATCACCCTCGTCCCCAGGTCCGGCTTTTATCAATCTCTGTATGTAACGGGAAAATGAAACGCCATGACGAACCCCTGTAAACGAGGATAGCAAAAAAGGTGAGGAACCCGTTACTTAAAGTAAACAAACTTAAAATTTAATTCAACTATAGCAAGTGGAAAGAATTGTTTCTTAATTCATTTTTGCAAACTAACTTAGCGACAAACGTTAACTTCCCACAAAGCCATTTTATCAAGTCAGTGTGAAGTTTTATGTGAAAACGACGGGGCAAAAAATCTTTTTACTTCCGCTTTGTCTTTGAAGATCTGCGATATTTTGTGATAAAAGATCCTTTGACCGGAATGTGGTCAGTGGGATCAATGGAGTGAGTAAGGTACAATTCTCAACAAAATTATCAACGAAATAAACCCTTTTATCTCCTTTGAATCAAAAATATAAAAGAATAAAGAAAGAAATCAAAAAGTATAAAGAAAAAAACATCTGAAACATTATTTATTTTTTTAGTGGAACTCTCAAAATAAAAAATATTTGTAAAGAAACAACGTCACCTTGTTGAAACTGTAGATTTACTCAAAATCTAAAATATGACACATCGCAGATAACAAAATATGAAAATGTCATTTGGATAAGAAACAACGGCAATAATTTACATAATTTACATAACATCCTAATTAACCTGTGATCCTTGTCTAATTAGAACACACAAAGTGTTTCCAAAATTTAACGAACCCATAAAATATACAATAATATGTATTTTTAATAATATAACTTTCTTTAACATAATTTATTGGTTCCAGTTGAAGAATTTCTTTATTTTACATCGGGATTCTGAACACATTCTAAGCTACACACACGTACGTAATTTTCTACCTCTCACATATGGCTATACCTTTTGTATGTCCCAAATCAGAGTTTATAGCCGTAACAATGCGTAGCTATACAACAACATGCCATACCAGCTGCCAATTGATTTAGAATTTCACTAAACTTTATCTTGTTGTTCTAATTTAACTGACTAACGACATTCTCGATTACTTGCGCACTCTTCATATCCAAGAAATGGTTAAACGAGTCAAATAATTACTTTATTTACGCCTACAATACGTGGGTAACTTTTCAGTGAATGTTAAACCTGCGTCTTTGCTCTAATTAGCCAAAGTTTATTTAAATACCATTCTCATCCCCAAAGCTCTTTGAGATTAAACTCGTGGTTTAGCTATCCGAAAGAGCTCTAAGAGACAAGAACGTTCAAATTCAGGATCTCGTCCAAAACTCTAACATTGATCAAGACGACACTAATGTTTTTTTTATATATAAGAAGTGAATTAAACAATACCTGCCAATACCGCCTTTCCCTAACGCCACGTTCGTTCCATTCGCTCTTTACAAGTAACGCAAAAGAAATAAGTTAGACCTGATATCACTTTGGCTCACAATCTCATATAATTAAATACATCAAGTTCGACCTGCAAAATTCCCTTTGTGGTGAAATAAAAAAAGTTTTTTATTTTAAAAGGACATGAAAACAATCCCGTTCCGTCAGAATATTACGGACGAAGAGAGCCCTGGGAAGCAAGTTGACATAGTAAGTATTTTATCGCACGCATCGAATTTTGTTTTGCGCGTGCATCTTAGCATGACTTTCCACAACAGCTAATTGCCACTTTTTTTATTTCCTAATACAGCTAAAAAAAGAGTTATGTTTTGACACAAAATAAATTTGAAAAGCTTCTTCTAAATTGCACCTATGTCCGTCTAATTATAGAATAATTCCTAAAGACGAAAAAATACACGAAACAATTCCATCGCAATTAAACGCCCTTCGGCAACTTCTTCTCCAGTGTTTCCTTGAGCACGCTGTCAACTTTATATTCGTTGAATTTTTACAATTTACAAGAATCTTATAAACTGAAGAAGAAATGTTCACTAACGCTCTTGAGAAGGCATTGTGGAGAAAAAGGGTCCTTGAAGAAGAGATAAATCTATTTATCGTCAAACCATAGTGAAGAACAGTTAAGCCGTAATTTATAGACCGGGCTTTAAAGTTATACATGATCTTTGAATATTCGTATCCGTTTTTCAAAAATTTGCGAGGGGTATTGTTGTGACTCGTTTTTATTTCAACGCGTAAAAAAAATGGCATGCTATCAAAAGTAATTTAGAATAATTAAAGAGACCGCTGACCACCTCAACTTCGTTCCCATGGCATTTTGTCTTTGTTAATGAATCGTTCGTACGAAAGGCTCAGGGGTCAAGAGACCCTGGAGATGAGAATTCAAGTTGGTTTATTTATTTAATTTTTTGTTTCGGTAATGATGAAAAACTTTGCTAGCACCAATTTCATTATATAACAAGCTTTTTAACCATTTGTAAAAACAACTTCAAAAACCGGTTAAGAAAGATTAATATAGATTGTTTCTTAAAAAACAAGACCGCCAAATTAGTATATGAATCGATAACGTCATCACAGCCTGACGACTTATCAGCTCTATTCAAACCTGTCATAAACGATTCCTAATATTAGGTATACATTTAGTATTTATGGATTCAGCTAATTTTAAAAAATCCTTAAACACGAATTATCTATACAGTTCGGAACCAACTGTACTGAAATCGAGTCAGATTGTCAAGTTAGTACGAAACCCATCATCATAACTATTTTGCTAAAACTGAAAACAAGGTCGTGTTAGGTAAGTGATAATCATATTATGTAACTTTCTTATAGAATGTTTTATTTTGAACATAGATAGTACAAGGAGGGGGTTTCGTGGTAATATTTTATTTTAGTGAACATACAAAAGGAACTACATGGAGAAATAGTTTGAAAAACTTATACATAGCTAGATAGTAACACATTTACACAACACTAACTTGGTTGGTGTGGGCAAAATTAGGATTCTTAGGTTAAAAAAGAGATCGCAAAGTTTCTATAACATAAAGTTTGCTGTCCGCCTGCGAGTCAAATGATATCTATAAGTATCAACGAAAGAATTACCACATATTTAATAGTTATTAACAGAATTGCTTATTAAAATTTCTAATATACACTTACTGTAAACGCTCACCACATATACGTCGTTCCTAACAAAACTGCCTCGTCTTTATTTACGACAGATGGATATGGTGTATGGTATGGCAACTTTAGGTATCTACTAGCCATCCAATCAGGAATGAATATCATAAGTATTTTTTGTTTTATAAGATATATTGTCTTTTTGATCTTGTTTGCTTAAAATTTAGATAAAATGTCTTACATGTGCTTATAAATAGAAAGTACAAGAAACTTTTGCTGATTGGGATCTCGTGTAATCTAAGGTGGTCTCTGTTGGTAATGAAATAGGCGTCCAACTGTTTGTCTTTCCAAATATAAACTCATATAACAAAAAGCTTTTTATATGGAATTCTGACGCAAAATATTCTTTTTATGGTTGCTTTTAATCCGATTATTATCAATTTCTTTTTTTAAACAGTTACCTGGGTGGAAACATAGCAGTGAGGTTTAAACCTTTAGACATAGCTAGCTAGCTAGTTATAAATACAACCCGTATACGCCTGTCTGTCTGTCACGCAAAATAATACCGCAAGTAGCGAGACGCTCATAATGTAGTATATAAAACACGGGTGAACCCGTGGGTTTTTCCACGGGCCATTGACTAGTTTTTTATAAATATTATAATGCATTTCTCAAAGAAATTCAACTACTGAACTGAGTGATAGTCGAAATACCTTTTTGAGTAAATATGAAACGAATAATTGTTAAAATGTTAGGAAGACTTCGAACGTCTTTTTTGTTATTAACTTCTCAACAACAACAACAATACAACAATGTCATCAACAACAACAAAAACAATAACAATAATAATAACAACAACAAAAAAAGCAACAACAACAACAACAACAACAGAAAAAAACATGATAAAAAAACTGTAAGAATTCCACTTTGAAATCTTAACGTGCCTGAATATTTACGTACCCGCCAACACTAAATGAGTTTTTTTTTACGTTACCTCAAATACAAAAATATCACTGAATATTTAGTATTAAAAAATCATGTATAATAAACTTACATCGTTGAACAACACAATGAGGACCTTCCACGATAACTTCTTTTCACAATTACACATCTGTAAATGAGCATTGTCGCCCGATCTTTTGTTGCTATGGAATTTGAATTCAATTATGATCGCCGTAGCAGCGAATTAGTGCTTGTAATTTCTTAAATTATGTATCCTGAATTCAATCTAGTCATGATTATTAAGTTTTAATCTCATTATTTTTTGATTATTTTATTTATTATTACTAGTCGTTAGCCCGTGGAAAAATCCACGGGTTCGCCCGTCCTTTATATTTACCCGTTGCAACAAAGTGGATAAAAATATATTGCATTTGATATTCGTGTTTCCGTAACATGATTTTCTAACTCAGCGGGGGTCCGCGCAGAAACAGACAGACGACGGCTATTATTATAGAGACTAGTCGTTGCCCGTGGAAAAATCCACGGGGTCGCCCGTCCTTTAAATTAACCCGTTGCAACAAAGTGGACAGAAATATATCGCATTTAGTATTGATGCGCATTTTAAAAATTTCGTGTTTCCGTTACGGGACACGGCTTTCGCGGACACACAGACAGACGGAATACGGCTATTATTAAAAGACTAGTCGTTAGCCCGTGGAAAAATCCACGGGTTCGCCCGTCCTTTATAATTACACGTCGCAACAAAGTGGATAAAAAAATATCGCATTTGATATTCGTGTTTCCGTAACATCATTTTCTAACTCAGCGGGGGGTCCGCGCAGAGACAGACAGACGGAATACGGCTATTATTATAGAGATTATTAGTTTATTATTACCCGGGTAAAAGGGCGGCATCGGTATTTTTGAAAATTGCGCAATGTGATTGGTTAGAACTTACGTCATAGCGGGCAATACTCCACGGTATTGCCCACTACGATAACAACCGTGTTTAAAGTTTAAATATGGTGGCATTAAGTGTAAATAAACACGGAAAAAAGTAAGTATAAATAAAACGCGAAACAAAAACGAAACTTACTTTTATCTTTTAAAGAATTCTTTGTTGTAGCTACAATAAAAACCTGTTATGTTTACACGATATTAGATTTATAAAATTATATTTTTTGTTCGAATGTACGTTCCATATGGAAATAGTTTCTATAAAGACATGGTTTCTACATCCTGCTTATAATGTTATATTTTTTTTTCGTAAAATGCAGTACCCGGATAATAATCCATATAATAACTGTTTATTTCGGGCAATACTTTCGAATATTGACCTCTGTCACGTATTCCCTCACAAGCTCGGGCAATACTTTGACGTCGGTCAATATTCTCCGGTATTGCCCTCATAAACAGTTATTATAGGGTTAGTAGTATTATTTTTCTGAAGATCATAAGATATTTTTAAGCTACAGCTGAGAAAGACATTTTCCATTTTTTAATAAGCTGTATGTTGCAACGTTTTAAATTTTGTGTTTTTATGCTCGATGGTAAAACAACACAATTAAAATATAATTATCGAAGTTATTTATAGTAACATATTTACTATTCGATTAAATATTCCTATTTTTACAAAGTACAAAAAACTACCTATAGGAAATTTCGCTTCCACTTTTGATATACCACAGACCTATGTAGAAATAAATTTCCACTCAAGAACAAAACGAATCCAGATGTAACAGAAGTGAACTGAACGAGAAAAAATATTTTAATTGACTGGCGAACTGCAAACTATCCTTTTGTTTTCATTTTGTTCCTGTCGGCAAAAAAAGTCGAAACGATTTCAACTTTCAGTTCGTATCAAAACGAAAAATTATACAGCTTGCACTTTTCTCAGGAACGGATGAAATGAGAGTCAGGCGTTTATACCAAAATTTCTATGTAGGAAACATTTTATAGCGGACCGCTCTTATATAGGGGACGTCATTCCAAGATCAGAATTTACAACACAAGCAATAGTGCATGTTCTTTTAAAGAGTTTGACTTTATTCCACTTGTCAAACAATATTTCAAGTTTAAAATACTAAATTATCTGCGCTAAAGTTGAACCTTAAATCTCAAAACTTTTTTGTAAAGTGTAGGGTCTATTTTACGTTTTTTAATGAAAGATACATTTACAATACACTTTAGGTTCTTTCATCTTCCGACATCAGCCTCTTGATTTATTCTGCAAACGATTCCATTATACCCTAACACACCCTAGAGCAGAATTTCAATGCAATTTTTTAAAGTTGTTAAAAATATTTTGAATTTTAAAAAGTGCCGACATATACAAGAGTGTTGTAAGATGTTGAATTGATTATATAAGTATTTGTGAAATGTATGTTGGTTGCCAGGTGTTTAGCAAGGTGTTGCTAAGGAGTTATCTAAAGCTTTTCAAAGATACAAGATGCCCTGGTTGAAGTTATATAGGTACTAGGGTAAAACATCGATGCATTAAAATGATGTAATTTCTTTTTTAATGGTTTCATTATATTCTTTTTTCTTTTCTCTATCGTCTTTAAATGTAATATTTTTAGGCCGTGAAAAATTAAGAGTTTTTCACCTCCCCATCGTACATATCCCGGGTATAGCTTGTTATATGTAGCTTCGTGCGCAGTGAAAATAATTACAAACAGACGGATGACGGCTATTATTAAATAGACTAGTTGTTAACCCGTGGAAAAATCCACGGGGTCGCCCGTCCTGTATATATTGCATTTCGTGTTTCCGTAACACGATGTGTTTCTAGCACACAAACAGACAGACAGAACTGGCGTATTATTATAGAGATGATATGACATGTGTCATGTACTATACACTAATATTTCTGAAAAAATTGTCTTTTATCTTTATCGTAAAAATAAAAAAATCGTGCAGATATGATGTCAATTTTGATCGCGATGGCGCCATTCAAAATCACTCTTAAAAACGTATTAATTTTTGGTTTTCAGTCGATAAGTCTACTCAAAATCTAGAATCAAAGACGTAGCATCAATAACACGTGGGAATTATATTGTAAAATGGAGAAATGACTCATTTTAGGTATATGTGGCGTCATTTCTAAACTCGATAGCGGCATCAGAGTTACCGTATATATTGCCCCCGAGCAGTTTAAGATTTCTGTGAGGGGGTCTAAATTATTACTCAAATTAAGTTAACACTATTTAAGAACACTCTTCTGGGGTGCAATATAGGGTCCAAATATGATGTTCAAATCCGACTATGTTCTTTTGGTATTTTGGTGCGTTTATTTTCTCTATCTAAAACTCGCATATACTCGAAATTAGCGCAAGCTTGGATGAGAAAAACAGGTTTGAGGTAGCAAAATAAAAAGTGAGATTCCATTGTAGTTCGTCATAACATAACAAGCAAGTATCTTCATGGATGTTGTTTTGTATCAGAAAAGTTTGTCTAGTGACACTCCAGACGAAATTAATAAACTTTTCATTTGTTGTTGTCAGGCTAGCCAACATGTCTAAGTTTAACTCTGACAGGTAAGCTCACTAAAGTTGGACTCCATTTTGCTGTATTTTCCACTATATCGCAAAATACAAACAAAGGTTTTCTGTTCTTGGGCTCGAGGTAATTTCCACTGCGCTTCAATTTTCTTGCGAGTTTTTATCTTGGCGGTAATTTTAGCAATAAAGTGCTCGTATGAAACAAAAAAACTTGGCATTGGACGAAAAGATGAAGGTCATCGCTTACGCAAACAACAATCCAAAAATGGGATGTCGAGTGATTGCGGAACACTTCAAAATTGGGAAGACTTGTGCCTCAAATATCTTGAGGAATGCAAAAACTCTTCAAAAAGCCTCGGGGTGGTTTTAAAAGAAATTTGAGCTTAAAATGTTGTAGTGAAATTTTGTAGCGGACACTTTTTTGAGATCCCGATGGTGTCCGCTATAGAGAGGTATCACTGTATAGTAATTTTTTGTCGAATTTTTTTTGTTACGTTTTTAAAGTATAAAAATACATGCAAAGGGAAACAAATTATTGACACATTTTATTTCTTAAGGAAAATTTTGCGAAAAAAATTTAGTCGTTGAAGAGAAAAGAAAAAAGTTCGTAAAAAATTTAGATCACTACCAAATTTTGACCAAACTTTTTATGACAAAAAAGATTCGTTTATATATTGTTCAAACTACATTTTTGCCTTATAGTGATTTCAGTAACGCCAGGCAAAATCTTAAGGATTGCCTGCGGAGTTAGAAAGTTAGAAAGAGTCATCGAGAATGCTCACGCTTAATTTAAGTTTGTAATTACGAGGAAATTTCGCAAAGTGGCAGTTAGCTGATTGATTTCTAAATTGGTAATTATGTGTAGTATTAGGGAAAATAAATCTGGATGATTTTGACTGAATCTGGATGGTTATGACTGAATCTGGATGGTTATGACTGAATCTGGATGGTTATGACTGAAGACTGAATCAGAATGGTTATGACTGAATCTGGATGGTTATGACTGAATCTGAATGATTTTGACTGAATCTGGATGGTTATGACTGAATCTGGATGGTTTTTACTGAATCTGGATGGTTATGACTGAATCTGGTTGGTTATGACTGAATCTGGATGGTTATGACTGCATCTGAATGGTTTTGACTGAATCTGGATGGTAATGACTGAATCTGAGTAGTATGATGCTTTTGCAGCTCAGAATACCTTCTTCCTACTAATATTTGCGTATTCCCGAAAAATTTGTTAGCGCACAAATTTTAATACAGATATTTAGTGCAAAGTTTTTTGCGCGAAAATTATTACACGCGAAATTGGTTTATGTTGGTTTATGCGCAAAATCATGTAAGAATATTTTGGTTTTGCCACGTGGAAATTAATAGCACAAAATTAAGTACAAATAGGGATTCCCTTGTTTTTCAAGGCCTGACCTCCCTGGGTGCTACAATCTTAGACAAAAATATCGAGACAAAGGCAGTTTCTTCGTCGTGTCAAACGGTCAATGCCCTGCACCCGCCAGGCTGCAAAGTCTCTACTTTTGCACACATGTTTACACCAGGCGTACAGCCTTTAAATTTGCTAGTCGCATTATCTAGCGCGCCTTCACATTGAGATAATATACGTGGGGCACACGAAGACCCCCAATTTCGTACAAAACGTCCATGCTGACGTTAGCAACAATTAGCACATTTTAGAAGTTTAGGATTAACGAAATAACCTGAGATTCTAAATCCTAAGTGCACTCTGGATATTGACAAAGGAACTTTGATTGAAGTTCAAAATGCCTACGTAATTTCTAGTGGCGGTAAACTTTGAAATTAGCTGTTTTGTCTCAATATATACTTTGACCACAATTGTAGGTATATTGCTAATTGAAAAGATGCAGGACTTCTTAGTATTTTTAATGATACATTGGAGCCTCTTTATAGCGGACCCCATCAGGACTCAGACAGGCTATGCAAGGTGTTTGTTCGCTAATCGACTGCAAAGTATATCAAGAGATTAGTTAATATTGAAAAGGAAGAAAGATCCAAAGGACAATATATTAATGCTCAACCTCGTTCCTAGGGTATTTTGCCTTGCAGATAAAGAATAACGGCTCAGGAGCCACAAGACCCTGGGGACGAGATTGATTGATGCTGTCAAAAGGTAAAACAGACTCAATATATCCCTATAAGGTTCAATTGTATAACCCCCAAAAAAGACAGAAACTGGCTACAAATAAAATAACAAATTCAAAAAATCTAAACAGAAATATAGCCCGGCCTACCTGCCTTTTTTCTTCTAATTTTTCTGTAGTTTTTTCCTACCTTTCGCGACCCTGTACCGTGTAGTCCCCTCCAGATTCATCCGAGTGAAAACCGGACTTCAATAAAAGCATAACATTTCAATATAATCAGTTTCATTACGTGCACTGGAATGTGATTCGAACTCATGGTGGTCTGATGTTTTGAAACGACAGCTGTTTGTAATGTTAATTAACACAGGATATTCGATTAGTAACATTAATTACAACATCTTTATCCTAGTTTTTGTCTTGTTTTTTTTTGTAATTTATGACAATAAACTTCTTTGATTCAAAAAAGTATATATAGGCATGTGTATGACAATACCAATCGAAATTTTCCTCATAAGAACCCTAAAAAATCATTCAATATGTAAACGAAAAAGGTTACTGTTGTTAGGTGCCTTTAAAATATATTTTTGTTTATCTTAGATTTTTTTCTTCTTAACCGTGGGAACGAGTTCTGTCACTCTTATAAAGAAAAAATATCCCTAAATTGCTTTGAATTTTGAAGAAAGTTTGGATAATATCCGCCTAAATGAAAATTGTGGCAAGAAGCCTTGTTTATCTATAGTTGTTCTTATATATGAAAAAGAATTTATTTTCTTTCTAATTACATAATGACCAGTGATTTATTGCACGTCAACGAGTATAAAAGAAATCAATTAAGGTATTTTTGATTTTGAAATGTATAATTTAAACACAATAGCAGCGGGGGTAAGTGACACAATAAATGGCAATGTCAAATGTATTCTATTATTCCTGTTAAAGGACCCCCTGCTAATTGAGGAAGGTTAAGTTGTTTAGATACAACAAAGTTTTTTGTTACCGCTGTAAAGATGTTCTCCCTGATCCATAACTTTACATGCAGATATCCGGGTGTTTTTAAGTGCTATAACATTTGAGAGCATTGTCAGTTGGATTATAAGCGAGTTAAGTCTCCAGACTGAAAACAGGAAATAAAAAATGTTTAAAGACTTTTTTTAGTTTTTCATTGTCAGAACGAGAACTTTTGTCAGAATGGAAAATTACTGAAAAATGTTGTCTGTCTTTGTCCTCGTCTTTGAATGCTTGTAAATGCTTAGTAGTTCCTAAGTTTTTTTAAGTGAGAACACTTAAAGAGGCTACGAAATGGCTGTTGGTTTTCGACTTTAGTGACTTACACGAAAGTTGAGCTAATGACGGTGACAAAATTTACGATCACTGACTGATACCAAAAACTATTTTGGACCCCTGAAGTCTTCGAGATAAGCTCGAAAGTAGTACTTTCGAGGCTTTTTAAAGCTTTTTAAAAAACTTAAAGAGCTTTCGGGACGGGAATGGGCAAAAACAACATTTTAAGAACTGATTTCACAACTAATAGGTAGATCGAAAAAAATCTAAATCGAATAGCAGAATTTCTGCTATAAATTAATTTAAATTCTTTAAAAACACACAAGGTAAATTTTAGTAGACGAGTACTTACAGTTAACTTCCGGTAACTTGAATCTTCAAAAAACAGAGGGGAATAGTTCGACTTAATGAACTTTTTAGTTAAACGAAACTCCCGTAAAGTCGAATTTAGTCTGAAATGAGATTATAGTTATGCGAAAAAATTGGCTTCAGCCTCAATCATGCTTAGCTTTTTAAAAATTTGGAACCTGAATATGTGCGTACGTCATGTTTATCTTAAACAAAAGATACGCGAGTCATTTTTCTTCTCATCTAAATTCTTACCAGAACCTGATTATCGCCAATATGAGAGAGAATGTAACTAATCATGTAAAAATTAACTTTAAAAATATTTTTTTTTCTCAGACAACATATAGGCGAGAGAAAGTAAAAAGGCAACGCAAATCGCCGGGTGTTGTCAACGTGATAACAAATATCCATAGCGCGCTTTTCATGTCAAAACTGAACTTGTGTATTTTTTGTTTATGCTGGCGCCCCTGGACCGTCCCTAGAGGGGGATTTTCACGAAGCGAATTTTCCCGACAAAATGAATTAGACGCCAAATTCATTGTTTTCTTGGTTAACCGCGTTCTGATTGGTCTCAAACTAGCAGCGAAACCTTTAGCCGCGAAAAAGCAGGAACTGTTTCTACTTTTCAGCGAAGCGAATATTTCGATGCAAAATCATAACAAACAAAACTGCGCATGCTCATATACAATTCGTCGTCGAATTCGCCGTTAAAATTCACTTCGTGAAAATCCCCCCTCAAGGCGGGTTTCCACTCAAACGAATTCGTTTGAGTGGAAAGTATGCGTTGTCTATCAAATAGTTGTAATACTTTAATCTAACAGCGTTTGCGAATCTTTTATTCTGCAATAAAACCAGGACTGTACAAAAATATTTAATATGCTCTACTAAAATTAATCTCATACAGTTTATCTGGATAACAAAAAAAAAATGATTACAAAATTAATACTGTAATATAGCTAGCAAAATGAGAATAAGCAAGTGTTATGAAGTTCAAAAAAAAAAATATCTTATTGATTAAAAAACTTGATGATAACATAATGATAAACAAAATTATAAAAAGTAAGAAAAAGGGATAACGGATAGAACTTCACCAAACACCATCAAAATTTAATAAGAAGACCGTAAGTATAGCTTTCACAAAGTATATACTGCATGCCGTAAAGTTATGATTAAACGCCGCCACCTTTCTGCTACTGAAAACGCCCCACTTAGTTAATGTTAAAGGGGGCTTTTATTCAAGACAAGACCTTTTTAACAAAAAACCCTCCCCTTAAAAATTGAAGAATATTAAGCGCTTTGGGCGTTCACCCGAAGAAAAGATATATAATTTACAACTACGGAGATAAAAGTAACGAAATTCGTACAGAACCTTCCTAATAAAAGTTTCGTGATTATTAGTAACATAAACAGCGATGTTCAAACCATTTTAAACCATTTAGTATCTACTTGTGTAAACTTCATTTAAGAGAAGAGAAATTCTGCACAGTTCTCATTAAATAACATTTTTTGCTTTTGACTCTTAAAGCTTTTCGCTTCCTATAACATCTGTTAAAAAAACATTTGGGTATGTACAGGAGCCCGCACCCTATTACATAGAAATTCTCACTTTAAACATCTCACAAACAATAGGCATAACACTAGAAAATTATATACCATCAGAAATTAACTGATCTCCAACGCATAAGTACGACGGACATTAACGAAATATAAAACAGTGTAATAAGCTAGAATAAGTAGGAGATTTTAACAAAAACGTAAGGAAAATTGTAAGGCTTAATTTCCTCTATTATGGGTATGAAATAGCAAGCAAAATTATCAGAAGATAAACATGACCAAGGCTAGATGATTACTTCTTGTAAACACCTAGCTGACGTTCATCAATTGAACTAGATAACTTTAAAATCTATATTTATAAAAAAAAATTATTTATGGCGGACACACGAACATAAAATTATAATTGTCTTTGCAGTTCTCTTCTTTTGTAAGTGCAGATTAGATTAACTTCATATTCGACTTATTGTAAAGAACTTCTCATATTATTTTATCTGAATTATTATCACACTCAACAGAGCCACTTCATTAAATCTTTTGTACGTACGAAGTTGGAATATAGCCTTCTTCATCGCCGCGTAACACTCTTGTCCATCCACTACCATCATCGTCCTCTACAATGGCGAGCTCCTCACCGGAGTACACGCTCATCTCTCCCTCGTTGTTTCCTTATAATTACAAAGACAATACTAATATTTTGATCAAAGTCAACATTTACTACGTAACTGATAACTTTTTGGAACAGCGATATTAAGCTTATAAGGACTTTTTTATGAACAAAGAATATGTGCAAAAATGGTCGCACAAACATTTAGTCTTAAGATCGTAACAAAAACGAAGGAAAATCTCCGGTAACTCGAACTTTTATTATCTCGAACCATTTTCTTGGGTCCCTTGAACATTGTTGAAAGCTACTTACTCTGATAAGTTGAAGGTCGGAGAACTCAAACATTCGTTAACTTAACACATTTCTTTGTGCCCCTTGAGACTAATTTCCTCACTTTTTACTCGAGAAAAGAAAATCAAAAAAAAAAAAGTTTTTTGTTATATAATAGATAAGGTTGCCTGTCATGGAAAATTCAATTTGAAGAGAGTTGCATGTCGTTTTATCGTCAAGATTGCACCTTTTCTCGGTAAATGTTGCCCCCCTCCGCCCCCCCTTGAAAAAATAGCTGTAACTCAAACTATAATAACATTTTAGACTAAATTTGAATTAACGACAGCTTTCGTTTAACTCGAAAATTCGTCAAGTTGAACTATTTTCCTCGTTCCTTTAGAGATTCAAGTTACCGAGAGTATATAAATTGCCAGTGGATTATTCACAACAAGTGGATCACAAAAAGAATTATTTGATTGAGTTGTTTTACCTGAGAAATCGTACAGGACAGAACACCGTAATTCGTCATCAAATTCGTCATTTGGAAACTCCGGCGATTGAGGAGCTTGAAGTCCATCCGGTTTCTCAATAGGCGGTGGGGGAAAATCAGCATTTGAAGTAGGGCGGGAGGATTTTCTGCCCGAATCTCCATCCATTGCTTCAAGGTAGCACTAAAGGGAAAAAAATTAAAATAAATAAAAGCCATCGATGAAAGCAACATACAAAGCAAACTCCTAAGGAAAAACTGCAGTAGTAGCAGTAGTACTAGCGCCAAAAGTTTTTTGGTATGTCCTAAAATGAACTTAAGTTATCAAATTCACGTGATTTCGTGATGCGCTAAATATAAGGACAATATAGAATGTCTAGAACGATTGACGAAAGTTTAGGAAAGGCCTCATGAAAATTTTTAAGACCCAATCGACTTTTTCAGGTGCTTAAATCTCTTAGTCCCTACACTAGCCCCTACTTTAGAACCACAAACAGTTCTTTGTTGATAAAGCTTGCATGTTATTTTGATAAGCATTATACTTATAAGCATACTCAGGCCTAAATAGGAGAATTTTTTAAGCATATGCTAAACATATATTGCTCAGTCTTGCCGAGTCCTTCTGATATGTAATTTCTCTGATCTTATGGGTATTTTAACTACACAAAGTTTAATTACCACCACATTGTTTACCTTGATCTTGTGTATTATGCTCTTAGTTTTTAGGTGTTCTTTTAAGGAGAAAAACATAACCGTTCAATCCTACCCATACAGCTCAGAAGGTAACAATTTAACTTTCTCCAATAAGCCTAATTGCATTTTTCACAAAGGTTATCCCAGCTTAATCTTATGGTTAAAAAAAAACATGTACTTTATATTGGTGCAGTAAGCCCTTTACTCGTTCAGCATCCTTTTCATTTGCATCTATTTGTCCCTGGATGGAAGCCATGTCTCCACCAAATTGTTTACTCGTATCAGCTATTTTCAGCATACCAGCTCTATAAAAAAATCTTGACAATTCATGACAACACGGTGCAAAGAAAAAGTTGAGACCCTTATTCTGATAATGTTTTAGTTCATGGTTCGCCTGATTTTTTATTGTAACGATGTTGAAATCTTCAATGTTGTTAAAAGTTCCAAAAATCATAACTTGGTCATTTTAATTCAGCTGTAAGTGGTAACACATTACGTTAACCTTACAATATCAATTTTTATCAACTTGTATAACATAATCTAGACAATCCATTCAAATTCATAACATTTTCACAACTTTTTCTTAGCGACAAATTTGAGGAGAATTTTAAAGATGACAGTGTTTTCAGAATTTTTTTTACTTTTTCTAAAGAAATTAAGAATGCTTGAGATTTTAAACGTAACGGCATTAGTAAATAACAGATTATTGATGTAACATGTAACACATGTAGCATTTCCACATATTTTGAAAGAACGTGATAAACCTTAAATTGGTTTGAGGTAAAAGTTGTTAAAAAATCTACTTTTGAGGGTGTTGGAAACGTTTAAGTAGACGTTCTAAAGCTGAGGGGAATAGAGGAGTCGTGACATCCCTGATAATCTTTAGCATTAAAATATTCTAGTCAAAATATTCGGTGATAAAAATAGAAATAACTTTTACTTTTAGCGGTGGAGTGTCTTAGGAAACGAATCAGATTCTTCTGTTTTACCTGAAACCCTTTCACTAGGAGAACGCCAATGATCTTTTTAAAGTTTAACAAAAATGGTCACCTTTGCTTTTCAAGCTGGTTGAGTTGGTCTTCTAGTGAAGCTATGGTTTTGTTGAACTTTTTTTTCCTCTGAGCAGGAGGTAGATCAGAATAGTCGTTCGCATAAGTTTCATTGTTTAGTTGTTCCTTCTAAAAGGCAGAAGTTGAAGGGTTGCAATCAAAACACTGGCATATTTATGCCCCCCCCCCCCTCACCCTTTAATATAGCAAGACACTTAAACATTTTGATTTAAAGTCATGACAGACCCAGTTGCCCAATACTGTCATCTAAAGTATGACATTTCCTACCTTTTTATTGCTCATACCAAACTTGTTTGGCTTGGTGCCTCTGGGTTTTAACTTCGACACAGGTGATGGAGCCGCTAACGAATTACTGGGCTTTCCCCACTCTTCCAGTTGTAAATTGCCAGGTGGGCTCTCACCAGTCTTGTGACGGTCAATCAGAGTAAGAGAATCCTATAAAACAAAATGATTCTAGTCATTAACTAACATGTGTATCATAATATCATAATGCCTTTACCATAGATTGGAACTGGATAATATATCTACCCTGCAACTGATCCAAGAGCAAATGCAAAAATTTATATGCTGATTATAACACTAAAGCTAAACAAGATTAAGGAAACTTAGGCTTGTATTGTATGCCGTGAGACTATCATATTACCTTATTTGGACCACACGATTCACCAGCAGCAACCATGCCTTCAAAACATTTCAATACTATGGGATTAACTTTCTGTTGAATTTGCGCGAACTGACAAAAGAAGCCAGCAAGCTTGTTGATTCTACTTTCTTCTGGACTCTGTAAACCTTTCTAAGACAAAACAACGAAACAAAGGTGCATAACCCAGCATTAAGTATTTGATCAGCACTCCACCGTTGCATGTAAATATTGATATAGAAAAACACAAGCATGAAAAAAAAAGGCAACAGGTTTTTGCACTTACATTAATTGTGTCAGGTAAATCTGCCTGGTAATAAAGAGTTTGTGTTTTGTTGAAGCTGTCTAACGCCAGCTTATAATCTTCTTTTGCTTTGTCTGCAACATGTCCTTTTTCCTGTGATGTCTTTTGATACTAGAAAAATGTCAGCAATTGATTGTATTTAAGTGCTATAGTTTTAAATTAGCTCCAGAATTCCTTATTATGCCTTCAGCTGAACTTCAAAACAAATAACTTCTTTAAAGTCATTATCGAACTGCTCAAGGTTGTAATATTCTTGCAGCTTAACAGAACAAAAAAAAAACGTTGATAATGAGAAAGAAAGTTAAAGCTGGACTACTATGATTTTGCTTTGGAGAAAAAGTGCTTCACATTATTCATGTAAAGTTTTGTAAAGTGTAAGGTGAACCCTATAACCATTTCTATGTTGCACAACATTTTTTGTAAATTATCATAGGTCGTTACTGTTTACAAATGATGCATGCACCACTACGAAAAGCTTAAAAAAATGACGTAAAAAAAAGGCGTAAAGTACTGTTTTCTTCGGCAATTCTTAAACTAACCTCAAGAATAGTACAGAATAAGGAAAAAAAATCTATTGCATAAGGCAAATAAGATGATTTGGAGTAACTTCTAATATTTTAGTTTCTCAAGCTGATATTGTAATGATAAAATACATAAAATACCTTGAGAATCTGTGCCTTGGTTATATCCAATGCTTGTGTAGCTGTATCGTATACTTTTAACGCTGTGTTTGCTTCTTCACTAGCTTTGTCATATTTATTTTTTGCCTAATAAAATCAATGCTTGAAGTAGTATTTATTTTGACTTTATGCCATTCTCCTATGGTGGTTGCTTCTTTTCTTATACAGTTTAATGAATCATAAATGGGTTTGGGGAAAAACAAACCTGCCTGTGCTTAGTTTGGTACATAAACAATTATGCATGGTTTGTCAAACCAATTACCAGCCATTATTTTTACTTTCGCTTTAAGTTTTGCTAATTACACAGGATATTATTTTTTATACAATGTATTTAAGAGTTTAAGAAGGTATGGAATGACTTGCTCATACACTATGTCCTTACATGATGCTGTAACAAAATAATGCTAATTACTTTTTTAATTTTTGGCAGTGCCAGTTTAACTACAACCAATATGCAGTAGTAGGTGTATAAGGTGTCATACCTACCACCCACCCAGAAATACTTCATTCTGAGAAAAAAAAAACTTTTCTTCTAACAGGATGTAAATTGTTCCTCATTATGAAGAGCTGCTATTTTTTATGGAGTTTGAGTCTTAAAGATATTTTCTTACAATGCAATGATGCCACGTACCAAAATAGGACCAAATTTTTTTGTAATACACTATCTTTTTCACCTAAGCGAAAGCCTGCCAACCTTGTTATGAGAGTCAAATCAAATTACTTACCACTTGTAATGCTTTGTTTAGTTGTTCAAGATGATTTTTATGTTCATTAAGAGTTTGTAAAGCCTAAAGAACAGATTAAATTACCTTAAATGAAATAAATTTTGAATGAACTTAACTTTTGTGGACACCATGTTCACTGTATTACCTTGAATTAAATTTTATTGATGACACAGCCTTAGTACATTTCATATGGAATAATTTTCGGGAATTTTTCATTTTATTTTTTTAGGTAATTTTTCGCAAAGTTTTTTTCAGAGGGTATAACATGTCAAAAAATGCAAATAACCAATATACAAAAGTAGATGCAGAGCATTTTCCACATACAAAGAAATTGCTAACGGCATTGTCATCATTGATATCTAGTTTATTTTCATATTCAAAAGAGTTGTTACTCATATTTTGCATGGTTTTAAAATTGCAGAAGTCCTTAATTTAAATATTTTGTGTTGGCTTTTTTAAAATTTTTGATTCGTTTCACTTTTTCAAACTTTTTTTAACTCAAAATTATGTGTTTGGGGCATAATTTAGAGCAAAGTTTGTTTTGAAATGGAAAACTATCACATTTAGACGAACAAGTAGGCTTCAGCATAGTTTTGCAAAAGAGATTTAAAATGTAATGGATAATACACTAAAAACTTTTAAGGAAATGAATCCTATTAAATTTCACTTTCTAAAGACAAATTATACTTAAGAGAAGTGCTAAAAAAATTCACTCATAACTTCTAAAATTTAAAGAACCATAAAAGGAGCAAATTAGTAATATAAGATAATGTCAACTTTCCAGTTTAAAAAATCAATCAATTTCACTGCTGTAAAGTTCACTGTTTCATGACTTTAAATACCTTATAAAAAAACCCAGTCTTTTTTATACAAAATGCATGATAAAATATGACAATATTGAGAAAGAAGTTCACAAGACTCTATTATGCTTTGCTCTAAATTTAAAAATGTTGGAAACAAGGAGCTGTACTAACCTTTCTCCTCTCTACTTTTGATTCTGATGATAATTTTTGCATCTCTTTTAAAATTTGATTATGGACTTCTTCGGAAATGACTTCCCTTTGTCCAGCAAAATCATCTGTTTCTTGAAGTAACTTTTTAAATGCATGCTGATAAGTATACCTTAAACAGAAGTATATGTTGCAATTTTTTTGCAGATGTAAAAAAAATGAAATTCGAAAAAATTTGAAGGTACGATAAACAGCTACATGAGCACAAAGCTTTAGACACGTGACTTATGGGGTGACTCGTAGAAATAAGGGTGTTTTTCAACGCCAAATACATATTCAATAAACAAACAACTATTAAAAACAAAAGCTTTTAATTCATTGTTGTTTGGTTTGACAGAGGTTTTACATTAGATTAGGGGGTCATAAAAAACATTTTCTGACCAACCTTTGCAGTTTCTCACTGACCACAAAAAATTTGGGTTAAACAGTCTTTTTAAAAATAAATGTATGGACTGAAATTATTTTTCCATAAAATAAAGTATATATAGCTAACAAAAGAACAGAGTATCGCACAAAGGAGCTTTCTAAGCATCTACCATCTTTATTTATACATATCAATACTGTATGTATTTAAGCTGACATATTACAAGTTATATAGTAAAGATATCGCTGATGCTTGACAAAGACATACTTTTTAACACATATTGTAATTTAGAATGTCCTGATACATGAACTGGTTTAGGAAAAGTCATTTTTGACAAACAACTGTACTCAATACATCAGGAATAAGAACAACATAAAGTGTGTATGCCCTGGACATGCAAACAACAAAAAAAAACAGTAGAAGACAGTGAAGCAATGCTCATCAGAAGGCCACAGTAGACAGTATTGATATTTTTTTGTCTAACAAAAAAGAAAAAAAATAATCTAACAACGAAAGGACAATGCAGCAAAATTACGGAAAAAGGAAAACTAACAAAAAGAGTGGCCTTAACTTTTTATATATTTATGTGGACTAGTTAGGTGCACATCAAGTTAGTTTATTTTACTTTTCTAAATAATCAATAAAAATAATCACGAAATATTCTGCATTTATCAAAAAAAAAAAAAAAAAAAAAAAAAAAATATAATGTTAAAAACAAAGATTCGAACAGCATTTTCTGCAAGGCAATAACTCTATAAGTACATTTGAAACAACGTTTATAAAATCTAGTCATAATTCTTTTATTTTAACTGTGTTGAAATCGCTTAGTAATTAATTTTTTCTTTTAAATATATACTTAATTTCACTGGCATTTTGTTAGCTAAGAAAAACTTTAAAAACATAAACAAACTAATTTCAAAAAATTGTTTAAAAATGGAATTTTTATTTCATCAAGGCATATTTAACTGCTCATAGCATAAACCATGTGCTTACATTATACTGGACAAGAATTTCTGCCAAAACTTTCCAGACAAATGCTAAAAACGACTGGTTATGTCCAGTGATAGATTCTTATGCCCATTGCTGTGATATACGGAATTGACATACAAAACAAAAAGATTGCTTACGGTAAATCATCCTCTTCCTTCTTTTTGAATTGATATTGTTTAACAAGCTTCCTGCAGAAACACAAGAACGTAACTGAACATATTTTTTACATTTTCATTGACCTTAGTTGTCCTCGAAAATGTCTTACTTCCTGCCATTTAATTGAAAGTTCTCAATGAAGACGGTTATGTGGTTGTATTTAGGATTTGCATCAGATAACTTAGGTTTTAAAAAAGGTTTGGGTTTTGACTTTCCGCATTCCTGCAGAGCAGACAGAAAATGTTTTTGAGGGTGCAATATAAAACCATCTCTAGTTTACGTAAAAAAACATACCTCATTGATTTTGCATATTCTTGTTCAACACGTATTCTTTCTTTCATAAATCTGGCACAATTATCCAAAAATTCTATTCCATTATGAGTATGTTTTTCAATAATATCACGTTGATCCTATGAAACAATAAAAACAATACAAATAAGCAAAATACTAACATGTCATGAAGGTAAAACAAATGACTACAACTTCTATAAATCCTTATGAAATAGAGGAAAACTTAGACCTTGCAAGAAGAATAAAGCATTGTTCTAATGTAAATCACTTACCCATAAATCAAAGCCCCACGTACTCATCTTTAGTAGGTTGTAGTCATCAAAAATGTAATTTTACTCATAAATTTTTAATAAATATGTAGTTTTATACCATTGCTACTGTAAAACAGAAAATTAAAAACAAGCAAACAAAAAATATATGTATATATATATATAAAAAAATAATCTAAGACAAAGTTTGATAAATTTACAAATCTATGAAATAGAACTATCTGTTTTTAGTTCTTAATCACATCTTTGATGATTGATTTTTACGATTATGACTATGTACCAAAATAAAAAAAGTGCCTGTATCCTCTTTGTTTTGGCATAACTTTTATTTGGCATGTAATCAAATACTAAAATTTTGTGACTTTCCCAATTTTCATTGGGGTTATGGCTTTGTAAGATGTTATACTGGTTATATAATTAGTTATTGCATATATGTTCATGACACTAAAGTTTTTAAAGATATGTTTATGAGGGCTTAAAATACAACTCTATTTCGGTTGAGTCTTTTTAGACTCGCGTAAAAATAATCCTTTTGTCAGTAACATGAGTCTAATTTTTTATTGTTATTGTTTTACAGACGTAAATAAAACATAGTTAAAATAATAAAATCTCAAAGTTTTTTTATATAAACCCCGTACTTTCACACGCAAAAATACAGCATTTAAGCTAAAGAAGTTTAGTTTAAAGAATAACTAGAACATTCAGTAAATAGAGTGAGTAAATAAAAAATGCACAATAAAATATCCTTGGAAAAATCTAATTAGCTAAGCTTCATTCTAAACTTATTGCAAAAGTTGGACTCGCATTTCAAGTTCTGTATGGATCCTTGGGATCCATACAGGACTTTGGCGACCAGATTTGACAGTAATATCAATTCAGGAAAATGGCATGATTTCTGATGTCACCTGGAATATCTATTAATGCCATATTCTAAACATGTACCACATTTCATAAAAAAACATCAATATTTCCAGCAAGATGGACCTTTTCACCTTTAGGCCAGTTTTGATCCTAATGTCATTAAACTCGATTTCACGAAGTTTTTTTCTATTCAGTGAATGAATCTACTAAGGATTAAAGAGGCTACGAGCCGGTTAAAATGCTCACATTCTGTATATCCTGCGCACATATTAAAAATTCTTCAAATGCGTTTCACGCAATGAACAGATTAGCACACTTTGCTCGCTGGTTCATTATTTTTCTTCGAAATATAGTATATTACAAAGAAATATTTCAGCAATACTTATCCGAGATGAACACATGACCAAGGCTGGAGAAGATAAAAATTCTAGATATATCTATATGTTCAATCTGTCAATTACATACATGCCGGAAAAATAGTAATTTTTGTTTTTCGCCGCCATCAGCTTAACTTTCGTGTAAGTCACAAAGTCGAAAACCGCCAGCCGTTCCGTAGCCCCTATAAATGGAACCCCAGGTATAAAATGATGTTGAACTTTTATAGACTTTTATACCTAGGGTTCCCTTTAAGTTAATTTCTGGTCAAAGGGATTTCATGAAAAATTAAGGATAATATTCAGGCCTTTTCAGGAGAGGCATGCAATAGCACGTGCACACCTTCGCACACACACACACACACACAAAATGTGCTATTGATAGCACCTGCAAAATGACAAATTTTATAAAAAGTTAACTAGTGCAGCACATCCAAAAGCACACCTAATATACATAATATCAAAATTTTCCTGACAAGGCTTGGATATTAAGAATTCTTGGGGAAATGTAACTATAAATTTGGCAGAGAGGCTAATAGATTTCCATAATTTGGCTTCCTAATTTGACGATTAAAAACACCAGAGCCTAAACAAAATATAGATGTAGAAAAATTATTTTCAGGAGTTTTTCCTATTTTTGCAACTCCTGGAGCAGCGGTAAGTCAAAGTAATTTGTTACTTCCCCAATATTGTTTTTTTTTAAATGTGCTGAAAAACTCTGTTAAATTTATTTCTACAGTTGCTTATAAATTTGGTATGGTTTCTTATTAAAAGTAATATGTGCATTATTCTTGAAATTCATTTATAAAATTGGTTAATTTGCACTGTTCTGCTTTAATACACACAACTTCAATTTCATCTATCTATTTATCTACAAAAAGTGCTAAAAAGAGGTTATTTTGTATATTTATCACCTATCCTGGCACATTTTTGTATACTTTTGGCACACTACTATTAAATCCCGAACCCCTGGATGTTATAATTCAAGAATTTCCGAATCTTCTTGAATTGGATGTTTTAGAACTTCAAAAAAAATTTCCACAGAACAAAATATAAGAGCCTGAAAATGATGCTGAGACATAAACAAATCTCTCTAAAGAGCCTATACATTCTAGCACTTTTTGTAGACTTTGCTACTGAGAACAGAAGATTCAAAGTCCAACTTACCCCCATCGTGATAAAAAATTTAAAATCCTAATTCTAAAGTTGCGTATTCTGAAGTGCGACAGAATAAACAAAAATGATCTGGATGTAAACTTTGAAGACTTGCTAACTTATGTAAAAATCTTTGACATAGATTTTCACTAACGAAAAATATTCTTTGACTGCTTAGCTAAACCTAACTTTTGTTTCACTACACCCTGTAAGTTGCCTAGCTAGTTATATCCTCATCATTAGACCAAAAAAGTACAAGTTGATTCCTTGTTTAGTAGTATCTTTTGGCTATTAACTTAATGCCAAAAAATAAAAAATAAAAAAGAAGAGCTAATATTTCATGGACATGATCAAGTCAGACGGAAAGTGAAAACCCAGCCAGCTTAAGTGTAAAAACAATAAAAATATTTAACTAGCTACACTAGCTAGAGAATATACATTGGATTGGCATTGAAATGTAAGGGGTTTTAGGGTTACATAACTCGGATCGAAGCGCAAAGCCTTCAACAGTTTAATTTAGTAATTTCAATTTTACATAAATATTATTTCTGTATAACGAGAATATACAGTCAAGTAATAGATTAGAGCAGTAGCCATGGCTGTTCACTATCTATACCATGCCCATGCAGACTAGAGCTTGCCTTCCTTCCGTGGATTTCTCCACTTTTGGTAAAGCAGTATCATGTTATACTATAAAACTTCATATCAAAATTTTGTCTACATTCGAGTAATCCCGTTTGATAGCCAGCGAAGAATAGTCGAAGCAAGTTGTTTCTGGTACCCAGTCTTTCCGACTGATTGAGTGGAAGCTTCGTACATGTGTGCGCGAGATTCACAAGCTAGCTAAAACAAAGTTAGAAAATTTTAGTTATAAAATTCAAGCTACAGAAAACTTTCTCAAATACAAGCTATTATGGCAACTCAAACAACTGATCAACAAAATGCTCTTAAAGACGCCATGGCTCGAGCCAAACAGGTTGGTCCGATTTTTTTTGTCTGTTTCTAAAAGCAAATACGAGTCTGGATATTTCTTTTCCATTGCATATTAACAAATTATTATTTTTTTGTCTGTTTCTGAAAGCAAATATGAGTCTATACTTCTTTGCCATTGCATTTGCACCAATGGATTATAATTATTTGTAATGTTTTATTACATTGTTTTAATGTTTAATATTTTTTCGTTTTTTGGCAGTTAACCTTTTTACTGTACACTGCCCTTTTTACTTGTGTCATTTGGTGGCCTTCATGTTGTTATTAGCCTCGCTATTGTGTTGGTATCCAGACATCGAATTATAAGTGCAACTTGTTGTATTTTAGCCACTTTTCTTATGGCAAATAAGTTAAATTGAATTGAAATTGAATGTTACAAAAAGTTTAGTTCAGATTTCTGTAAGGACCATAAGCGTATAAAAATAGTATCTATATTGCCATGCATATGTAGAGTTTAACTATGGCAACTTTATGCGTAAAACGTGTGCTTTTGTTCGACATCGAACTCCATAACTTATCCATATTTTATTTCTGTGATGCAAAGCAGTATGTAGTTTCAATTTCGTTGACCTGGTCATAAAAAAGACAACCTTCAAAGTAAACACAATTATCATAGGCTGTAACGTCTCTACGATTATTTGACAAATATCATTTCAATATGTATAATATTTTATTTGAAACAATTTATATATGATTGTGAAAATTATTTCGTTTCAACACAATGTAAATTTATTTTAGTTCAAATCGTTTCATAATCACTTCATAATCACATAATGTTTATATCATATATTGGTATTTCTAAAGAAATTTAGCTATCAAATTATGTAAATATTTTTTTATGTTTTTTGCTTACGCCAGCAGTGCAGTGCAGATAAAAAAAATTGGGAAAAATTGTTTATTCTTTATCTGTTATGTGTAGAACTTCAAAATATAGTGCAACAATGTTTAATGTTCAGAGAGGTGTTTTCTATTTTCTCAGAACAAAGTATGAAGTATTTATGCTTTTTAACTCTTCAACTGCCAAGGACCTATTTGATAAATCGTACCCACAAACCAGCCACTTTTGTCCAAAAATAGAAATTGTTACACACCACCACATAATTTAGATATCTGGTGTTCTACAAAGAGTTAGAAGTTCAATGAGCTCATTTTGGAAAGGTTATGAGAAGCTGTAACTCATTAAATTAATAAAATATGGGAGATCTGCTGTGCTATACAAAATCTTTTGTCATGAATACAGTATTAAATTATTTTTTTATTTAGATTTAAAAAATGCAGTCAGCACAGTTTAAAAAACAATGAACACTCCTTTTTTGAAAAATAAATAAATTTAACTAAGCCTTTATAAAGTATAAAATATTTGACTCTAAAACAACAATATTTATTTTATAAAGATAAAATAAAAAAAGGAAAAAAACGTTTAAAAAGTTCTTATGAAGTTTTTGTTAAATGATTCTTACCTTGATGAGGTAACTTAAAGGCTTCACCAGTCTCTAATATTATTGTATTGGTTACTGAAAGATAACAACAGAATTAACACAAATCGCAATATCAACATTGCCACCAGTAACACAATTTTAAAGCCAACACAAGTATAATACCATTACACAACCATACAGATGCCAAACTACCCATTAATGATTACAAAATCTTTCGAACAGATAGCACTCGTACAAAGGCATCCCAACATGGACGGTACTCAGGTGGTGTATGTTCAAAATAACCTTGCAGCCACCTTTAAATCAGTCCTAAACTACTCAGACAATGCAATACGGATCATTGTCATCTTCTCAGAGCATGAAAACTCAGCCCTAGCTACTGTATACCACCAACCAGATGACCACTAAAACAACAAAACATCCGAAAACTATTCACAAGCAATAAATGAGCTACATCAAGTACTGAACATCTCCCTATCTCCAGACATATTCATAATGGGTGACTTTAACCTACCTCACACCAACTGACCCGATTGCACCCCAAACCAAAATAGTAGCAGAGGTGAAAAAGAAATGATCACCATCACAAACAACCTACTACTTGAACTCAATCTCACCCAAATCATCCACAAACCTACCCACACAGCTGGAAACATACTTAACCATGTATTCACCAACACCACCACCATCATTCACGATATCTCATTTATACCTACACTCAGATCAATATCACACCACTGCTTCCTAGATATATCAACATCTTATGTACCCTCACATATCCCACAACAGACAATTCCTAGAGTCTTCTCATCCCCTTTTGATCTTCTAAATTACCAGAGTGAAAATGAAAACTAGACTTGCATAACGGAAAACCTCCAAGTAGTCAACTGGGAGCAGGATTTCCAAGATCTTGATGTACCGGAAATGCTAAAGAAATTTTACAACATCTGCACCAAGGCATCAAAAATACATGTCCCATCAAGAAAGATAGAACAAACCAACAGAAATAAAATTCCAAGAGAGAGAATGGCACTCATGAGAAGACAAACCACGATAAACAAACAACTAGTACAGGTTACATTGCCATACTGGGCTCCAGGCAGACACTGTTCCCAATGACAATGTGTCTTGGTGGTTGCAAAACAGTTCTCTTTCAATAGCATCTCCCTGAAGAAAAGCTGAAGTGATATCAAGTGAATTAATCTGCCAATCATTGCTAACTATGTGAAAGACTTTATTTGCCACAAGTTGGAGAATCTGCTGTCAACGCGGAATCCCCCCCCCCCCCTTAATAACTTTTCATGGGTTTGTTCAAATTGAATCAGACTTGGCACACTTATAGCACGTCATAAAAGGAACAGAATGGCAGCAATAAATTTTTGCTTTTTCATTGCATTTTCCTTGACGTCATCAGAAGCTTGAAATTTTTTTGCTGTTTTGCTTTTTTTTGCTGTTTTTGCGTGGATTACATAAAAAATTGCCCGGAAATCTTTTTTTATTTATTTTCGGGTAAAATCTGATAAAATCGGGAAATCAGATTAATCACATGTTCAAGTTTTGCAAAATAATTCTTCCTATTAAAACAAACTTGTGTTGCAAGTTTGAAAAATTATGAAATCGGATTAATCATGTGTTCAAATTATGCAAAATAATTCTTCCTATTAAAACAAAGTTGTGTTGCATGTTTGAAGTTCTAAGGATAATCCTAACAGGAGTTATTAAATTTCCCCCTTTATAAGGATTTCATAGAGATTTTTAGAGGTAGTTTCAAGTAATTGCCAATATCAAGGCCTCTAAAGGGTATTGGTCCTAAAAATTTGGCATGCAGGTGTCTAATACATAAATATTGAAACTCAGTAAGTTTCATAGCCATATCACATAGCATTGAGGAGTTATTAAAATAAAACCATCAGTAAGTAACCGTCTGTAGCCCATTTGAATGTATGTAAATATTTTTAGATTGCTGCTAAACTTGCACAACAGGCAAACACAGCTCCTACAGATGTTACTGGAACCGATGGTAATATTTTTAGATGAACTTTTTGTTTGTTTCTTGTGGTTTGAGGATGTAGGAAATCTTTGTTAAGAGCAAATGCACCTGAGAATCTGAAGGATATAGAAACTGAAATCATGGGGGTCAACCTAATATGCTTAACATTTCTGTAAATTTAATTGATTAACAAACCAGAAAATATTTATTCCTTCTTTTAAATTTATGATCACCAAACTTGATCAAATGATAGATAATCATTGTATCTATTATTTAAAACATAAAAACTTTTATCTGCCATATCAACCACATCAACAATATCAACCTCCAAACAAAATGTTCCCATAAAAGACAATTTGAACATCAGTAAAGACCTCATTGAAAACGATGCTGCATTTGGTGAAAAGACAAAAAATTCAGTGTTTTGTTGACCAAAACATGATTCTGTTTAATGACAACTATATGCTCAAAAAGACAGTTGTCATTGGAAGTCCTATATCGTCGCTAGTTGTGGAAATATACATGCAGTATACATTGGACAACAACGTTGTCACATCAGACAGATGTCCAAAGAATTTGTTGACAATTTATTTGCCATAATCAAAAGATCCAATCTAGAAGTGGTCCATAAACACATCAGTAGCCTCCACTGACAAATTGAATTCACTTGAACACGGTGGAAGCATCTTTTTCTTGACACATTATTCTAACACAAGAATGGTGCCATTTCAGTTTCAGTGTATCATAAACCAACACTAAACACTGACCATTAAACCATCAGACATATTAGAAAGAAAGTGTCATCTCCCCATTACTGAATCAAACCATGTATTATATATTGCATAAAATCTTCTTAGCAATGATTCGTTTAACCTTCATCATCATCATCATTCTCGGCTTAACGTCCATTTTCAATAACCCTAGCAACGATTATATGTGCTAAGTGCTCTTTCCTAAAAAAATTTTGGTCTGCCCCTCTATCGATACCCGAAATAACTTTTGGGATCACCCCCTGCTTGGTGCATGTGCTCTTAATAAATTTCAACATAACCTCTTTTGTTTAATAAAAATGTAAATTTGTACAGTTATGCTGCAGGCTGATACAGGCTGACAGTAGCTTTACTTTATATTGTGTAATAGTTGTAATAATAAAATGAAATAGATTATACCTGGGCTTTTTTCTAAATGTTATGTCTGTTTATTATTTTATATTTAGGTGACTCTCGTAAAAGAGGTCTCCCAGATTCATGTAAGTCAATTCTTCATCTACCATCTATAGTTATTAATTTAGGTATTGCCTGGAAATTTACTCACCTAGATGACAAAATTCAGAATGTATAGTTTTGTGCTTGATTTTTAGTTAATGTTATGGGTACTGAAGCTAAAAAACCAGCTATGCAAATGACAAACTTAGGTAAGACAAGGACTTGTTTTTTAAATATCTGAGATTTTAGCATGCATTTCAAGCATTCCTTGTTTTTTTAGCTGTTGACCACACAGATCCAAAGGTCATTGCTCAGCAAGTAGCAAACAGTCTTGTGCAGAGGTATTCTATTCTTTCCATTTTCAAATTTTTTCTCCTAGATGTGCCTCTTAAAAGAGGTTTATTAAACCGCGTTGCAATAGGCTATGACTATAAATTGAAAAGTAATTTTTGCCACTAACCTGCCTGCTTTGTGAGACACAACATTTTGCCATGAAATGACTAGAATATTATTTTTGTAGGGCTGGACTTGGTTCAATGATTGTGGAAGAAGTGACCATACCAAATAAACTAGTTGGATTAGGTAGTGATTTACATTGCTGTATTTTGTTTACTAATGAGTAATAATACTAACATAATTTATTATGAGCAACAACGCAATTCAAATATGATGCAATAATAGGATAATTGGATACATTTTTATCTAAAATTTAACCATAATAATACCTAGGCCTTTAACTCAGAAAATATAGCATTTAAATTGCACTTTAGGATAGCCTCAATACTTAGCTACTTAAATCTAAGATAACATCAGTTCCTGAGTAGCTATTAGAAAATAAAAGTGAAATTACCATGATAAGTACTTGTTTGTGTTTTAGTTATTGGAAGAGGTGGTGAAATGATAAATAAATTACAGACAGATTCTGGTGCTAAAATTCAGGTTGCACCTGGTAGGCATTTTTTTGTTTATTATTTCTGTTGTCTTTACTTTTCCCTAAAATGAATATTAATTTTACCCCTTTCTTTCTTAGATCCACCACCAGAGATGGCACATTTTGTTCAAGACAGACAGATCACAATCACAGGCACAACCGATGCTGTTAAGTAAGCACTTTTTTTACTTTTTCTTTCCATAATTTTATGGTAGAATTGATTTTCTTATTTTTTTCATCTTTGTATATTTTCACTTAGTAAGGCAAAGAATTTAATCGAAGAAATAAGGATGGATGGAAAAGTTCCAGAGAGACTGGTTTGTGTTTTTTTAGAATTTTTAGTGCGTGTCAGAAAATAGCTTTAATTATGCGTCCCTGATTGTCCTTGCAAACAAAAGAGCTACTAATCAAAAATTTGATGAATGATAAACAAGGGTAAAATTGTTGTCTAAATTTCTGGTCACAAATTTAGCATGTCAAGAGCAAGTGTGAATACAATTAAATTAAGTAGCCTAAAAAAAATTGGAATCCTGATAAAATCTTATAAAACTCACTTAAGATTCGAAAATTATTTTTCCTCCTAAAATCTCCAAAAATTGTTTATCCTGACATGGTTTTCCTTATAATTTTTGAAAAAAGGTTAAAAAAATTACACGATGAGAAGGTGTGATTATAAGTAACTGTCAATTTTCTCCTAAATCCTTTGTAGAAATTAAAACTTTATACTTTTTTTATTGTTTTTTCCAAAAACAACAATCTCCAAAAAGGATGTAAAATTTTAAATCAGGGAGCACCCTAAATAAGTGTAAGATGCAACAAAATATGTCAAGATTTTAACATCTTGAAAACACAAGCTTTAGCAAAGTTTATTTACGAACTTGGGCCGGACTCTAGCTAAGGCTTCCATAAGTTATTACCACACAAGTCCATTTAGACTAATTAAATGTTAAATTTGCTGAAGAAAATGACAAAACTGAAAAAATATGAAACTAACAGAATTCGGCTGTAGCTAAAACATAACTTGTATTTCCAAATTTAAACGAATATCTGGAAACATGAGTTAAATAGCTTTCTTTTATTACACCTGAAATGATTGCGACTCGAACCTAAAAAATTAAACCCGTTCAAGATGGTGAGATTTTAAGTTCTGGATTGTCATCGTAATAAGCTGTCAGGACAAGCTCATAATAGAAAATGGACTTGCATTTGTTACATGTTGTAGATATTAAATACGAATTCTCCTATTGTTTTTAACCTCTTATTATTTAGGTCATGAGTGGTGGAGGTGGTGGTGAATTTTCTACGGATATGATGATTGCTGCTGGCAAAGTTGGCCTCGTAATAGGTACGTTTTCGATTTTCAGCAAAGTCTAAGAGACTTCATGTTTTTAGCTTAACAGGATTATTATGAACAGCCTTGTTAATCAAATATTGATTCAAAGACAGTTCGGAAATACTCAATTTCTACTTGCTTTGCAAGAGAAATTCAGTCACTCGTTTTTCTGAAAACTAGACAAAAAAAGCACTTCGTTTTTAGCTAGGTTTTTATCTTTCGACTAGATATCCATTTTGCGTAACATTTTTTAAAACATTTTAAGAAAATTTGGCTCTACATATAAAATACCACTTTCAATATTTTAAAATGTACTCTCAAACGTAAATAGCATTAGTGCACTATGAAACATATTATTGCTTTTGAAAAAAGACATTGTTGGGAGGGTTGATCATGCCCAAAAGAAATCACAGATTAAGTCATCAATTTTTGATTTAGTTTTGTTAAAATTTCATGTAAATCCAGATAATTTTTTTTCAAAATAGCTATTTTTCCTTTTTTTTTTTTTGTTAAAAAATTCTAAACTAGATCTCCAATCTTTTTGTTACAATTTCTATAAGATTTAGGGTCCATTTTTTTCAACTTAGGAAACAGCTACAAATACCACATGTACCAACTAAACTTATCAGGGCTGAAAAAAGAACTGATATCTGGCCACAAACACCGCCACATTAGTTCGCCATTTTGAAAATGGATCATTCGAAAATAAAGTAATTATTTCGTTGTTATTTGCATAAACAAGACGTATGATATACGCAAACAACCTCGCGAATAAAGTTTACAAAAAGCTGTCTATCAAATTGGGATTTTTGTTACGAAGTTAGACACGACATATTTTACTATTCAGATACGCAATAATATTTGTTACACACTTATTTTTCAAAATTGATTTGTGAGACCTTACTGAACGGAAAATTCCTCGAACTTTTAATTTTCGATGGGTCCGTCTTGGGTGAACCGACTGACAGGAAGAAGAAAGACCACAAACCCACAAGTCCCAAAATTTGCGAAATTCATTAATTCAGGTAATTCTGCCTACATACACTTTTAAAAAGTTTGGTGGAAACACCTTTATTTACTAGTTAGTTAAACAAGTGTTTTGAACACTTGTCTTATCTTTTTAAAAAAGAAAAAAGAAAAAAAAAGTAAAAATAGTTACCAAGATGAGATTCGAACACACGACGACTCCCGTGTCGGTGCTCAGAGAGGCAAAAATTTCCATTCTTGTAGGACACATTTGCGTTTTAATACAAGCTCGCGAGCTTGTAATAAACCGAATACATTAGTTTGTAAACAAACATGGCCGAGTTACGCACTGGTATTGGAAGAAATTGATGAAGTTTTCTATTACATACTAATTATGTTACTACGCAACAAGCATAAATTATACAATAATTATTTTAAATATGGTAACTTTTTGCAAATAAATTACTCTGATTGCCGCGTTTTATTAGAATAAAATGGCTGAAAGTTGGTAGTTGGAGCATGAAGGTTTACACTAGAGGTCCAGCTTAGTTTAGCTATGAGTACCACCACTACTACGTTTGCCTTGCTTCCGGAGAGAGGCAAATAAATTCAGATACAAGTACCACAAAAGACTGAAAAAATTAAAAATTTCTAAAAATGGTGGGATTTGTGGTACTTGTAGCCAGATATATTGTTGAAAAAAATGGACCCCTACAGTTCTGCTCAAATTTGACAATTTTTTTGGCTAAAATCACATTCTTGTGATCGAATTCAGGGTTCGAATTAACGTAAAATAAATGATAAACTTTCAACATTGCGAACTGTTTTGGCATCTTTACGACCCGTTTTTCATCAATTTGCAAATCAATTTTGTTATAAATTGGAACAAACAGAGAATTAAAATATCTTTTCCTTAAAACCAAACTTGTGTGATTATGACTTTAATCTAAACATGGTGCATTAAAGTTGTGGCATGCACAAAATATCTTGATTGCTCACTAGTCGTTGCTGTTGTTGTTGTTTTTATTCTTTTGAGAATATGTTGAAATTTTGATTCAGAGTTTTGATGATTATTTGTGTAAATAGGTTTGCAGTATTCAAAAAACGTTTCGCATTTAGTGAACTACGAACCCTTATTTCGATCAATTAAAACGTATGTACTGACTTTAAGTTCCTAAACAATGTCGCTAATTTAACGTGTTTAACATCAGATGTATACTACAAGGTTTATATGACAGACACGTAGTTAGAGTCAGTATCTAGGTACATGCTAACACTCCAAACTCTGACGTATTTTGTTATGCTGTGATCGAACTGGCAGCCCCATTTGGTATTTTGTCACAGGAAGCCTGACAACCTGAGGGACCAGAGGAGCTTCGACCACCAAGAAACATAGTTTCTCCTTGCAGACGAACTACAGTATTCCTTTGTCTCATATATAAAATAAATCGAGTTTATTCAGGCTTAATGTGATTTCTTATATGCCATTAAATGATTACAGTAAAGGTTTTTTCTTCTATGGATTAAATAAGAAAACCCTTTTTCAACCACTTTTTAATATTTGGTCACTTGTACCCAAACCAGTATAACGGCGTCTTAAAACCCGCTGGATACGTCACTGTGAAGCATACTCGCTGTGATAGAGTTTTCTCGCCTGGCTGCAGCATGCATTGTTTGATCCTTTATGTAATTTTGAATTAGTGTATATGTGGTCATTTTGGTTTTTTTTATGCTTACGTTAAAGGACTTAAAAATTGTAGCAGTCCAGTTAAAAGACTAAAAATAGTAGCAGGCAACACAACAAATTAAAATATCTGATTTATAGTACAAAGAATTAAAGTCGAAAAGCTGTTTCTGCATATGAACCCATAGAATGTCAAAAGATTTTCTTGGACTGTCCTCCAGGAAACTCATACAAATTGTTGCCTATGGAATTTCTAGCTGGTCAATGCAAAGCAACTGAATCTTTCAATTGAAGTCAATTTACTCTGATAAATAAATCATGTAATGTGTATCTCAAAAAAATGGTAATCTGTAAAACATAAGTTCCTAACCTTGCACATTTGGAGTGTCGAGCACGAATCACAGTACTTAACCAACAATATTAACGTTTATAAACTATACTAATTGTTGGATGCTTACAGAATCCATGGGGTTCTAAAGGATGTTCCTTAACATATGCATGACTTCTGTTTCTTGTTCCAGGTAAAGGAGGTGAAACTATCAAGAGCCTGCAAGTGTGTATAAATGATTGTATTTTGATGGTGAAGTTTTTACACTTTTAAATTATGCTAAAATATTTAATGTTTTTTCAGGAGAGAGCTGGTTGCAAAATGGTATTGTTTCAAGATAACGAGTATGCAAACGCACCTGAAAAACCTTTGCGCATTAGTGGAGAACAATCCAAAGTCTTGGTACCTATACTATATTAGTTTAAATTTAAAAAATCTTATGTTGTAGAATGTGGACTTTATAGGATGCTCATATAATATTTAATGGGGTATTTCGGTTAATACCACCCCTTAAAATTTTAATTTAAACGTTTTTGCCTGTTGTTTCTTCTATATATAAGTAGTTGTAATCCAAAGTTTTGTATCCAAATATTTCCTGTCTTCATTTTAGAGGGTTTTTTTACTAAAATTTGCAGAAGTGTTGAAATGTGCCTCAGGCCTGTTTTTAAAGTTAAAAAACCTTTTATTGACACATTATTTGTTTGGAATTTTTCACAGATATTAAACATAGTTAGGCAATTAAGCATAATTTAGCATTTTTTTGTTTCAAATATTTGAGGGTATAGGTTTTTAGTCAAACTTACACTTTTTAGGATCTTTAAAGTAGTACCACCATTTTTGTTTGTGGCCAGGTATCCAGTTGCTTTTTATTAATAGTTAGAAATCAAACTAAGTATTTTCATGAACTGTATTTCCATCCCTATTTACACTTCGGGAGCAAAGAAAATATTTTTGACTGTCAGGATGCAACAGGCAAAAAGATAGACAAATGCAAAAAATAAATTTTTCAGGGTATATATAACCCGAATGCCAGAGTTTTTTCTGTGGGTAAATATAGACTACAGGGATGTAGAGTTACACAGCACTTATATAATAAAAATTGTGATTATCATTGTAGTATGGAAAGCAACTAGTTCAAGATCTGTTAACAATGAAAGAGCTAGAGGTAAGAAAATTATATTTTCTATCCTATCCAAGCTTTTCTATCCTCAGAAAAACTTATTTTAACATTTATGGTTTTTTTGAATCCATTGAATTAATTTCATGGTAACTTTTGATAATTAATGTGGTGATGTTGTAACTTCTTTTTTTTACTATTTTCTTAGACAATCAACCCTCACAAAAAACATTTAGAAGGTGGAAATACATATGAAGAGGTAAGATACTTTTATCTATGATACCTTTTCTATGTTCAATTAACTTACTTTTTTTTTGTGATATGTACTCTATTAGGTTCAAGTACCTCGAGATGCGGTTGGTTTTGTTATTGGAGCTAAAGGAGCAAGTATCAATATGATACAGCAGCAAAGTGGTTGTCGAGTGCAATTCAAAAGTATGTGTATATTTTGATTTAACTGATGTGGCCAAATACTTCTTTAAAAAAAAGTAACCTCTCTTTCAAAAATTAAGGATATTTTAACTGAATTACAAAACAGTTTTTTTTTCATTTGGTTAAAAAAAAGAAACACAGAGAGAATCACAATTTAAACTTGTCAAACCTTTTTGTAATTGCAGAAAAAACATCTCTACAGTACACATACGCTTTTATAATGCACAATATGTTGTTATTTGAGGATGTTTATTTCCTTTTTTATCAAACTCCGCCATAATTTATACTTGCTGAAGCACACATGCCTTCGTAAATATAAATATTGAATATTAATTATGTGGAAGAAAGAGAAACTTGAGTATCATTTAAAGCCTGTATTGAAAGTATGTATGTATATTGTTATAGATGACATGGAAGGTGATTTTAAAATTGCAATGCTTACTGGAAATCCACAGCAAGTAGCAATGGCAAAGGCTAAACTAAATGAAATTCTACAATCTGTAAGAAAATGTTTTTTAACAGTGACAAAATGTTATTTCGTCCAGATGTTGTTGTGTAGGCATTAATAAAAAAATATTCATTTTTAGCACCAAGACAGAAGAGGTGGAGGAAATGTGAGTGTATCATAAAATCTCTTTTTTTGCTTGTGTTTTGTTTTTAATTAATATTCATGTACCTTTTTTTAAGTGGCAGGGAGTTCGAGGACCAAGACCAGCCTGGGGCCAACAAGGTGGGCATTTTAATGGTGCTCCAAGACCTAATTGGAGTGGTCCTGGAGGTAATCAGGGCCCAAGATGGGGTGGACCAGCACCTCGGGGTAACTTTGGTGGTCAAGGTGCTCTGCCACCAGGACATAAGCACATGGTTATTCATGTACCAGCGAATAAATGTGGATTGGTTATTGGAAAAGGTTAGTGTGGTAAATTTCATGTGGTTCATTTGTTTATCTGATTTTGAAAAATGCAGAAATCTTATTTTTCAACTTACTCTTTACAGGAGGAGAAACATTAAAGCATATACACAACGAAACAAAAGTAAATATTGAAATCAATCGAGAAGTACCGGAAGTCTCCCCCTTTAGGGTTTTTCATTTGAGAGGTAATTTGAAATGTATTTTGGCACAGTACTACTTGTGACTGAGAATTCATAATTTGCGAAATTACAGGCTATATTTTTAATCGCTTTCCCAACTTGGCAAGCTTGTGAGTGAAACTTGTCTGTTTATTCTCGTATATGTGTGAGTTCATTATTTTTATGATTAGGTACCGATGAACAAATACAGCAGGCTACAGAAATCATTCGTGAAAAAATCGGGGATCCTGTTAGTATTTTCATTTTTTTACCCAGCATCGTACATAAAAATTTTACTTTAAGAGTTGGATTTATGATTAGGAATTGTCTAAGTTTATAATTTTCGTTTTTAACTTTATATGTAAATTAATCAATATTGTTCACTATTGCACTAGAGCGTTGTTGCCAAACCTGCTGATGAAAGTCAAAGCGGAAACACAGGGTATGACTTTATAAAGCATGTATTATCTGTGTTTTTAACACAGTTAATAAGTGATGTTATATGATTTGGTTTTAGTCAAGGCGAGTATGGAGGTGGGCATGGTAGTGGATGGGGAGGTGCACAGAACCAACAGTGGGGAGGTCAACAAGCTGGTTGGGGACAGCAACCTGGTCAAAATCAGTGGAATCAACAAGGTTGGAATCAACAACCTGGTGCTGCTGGCTGGAATCAACAGCAGGGTGTACCACAAGCATGGGATCAACAGCAACAATGGCAGCAACCTCAACAAGGTCAATGGCCAAACCAACAGTACCAGCAATGGGGACAACAACCACAGGTTTTGATTATCTATTTTAATAATATTAGCATTATGTCACTGCATTTTTTATTTAATATAGTTTTTTTAAAATTAGGCACAACCTGCTGCTGCACAAACTGGTACGCCTGGTGCAGATCCAGCACAGGCAGGTCAACAGGCAGGTGGACAACAAGACTATAGTGCTGCGTGGGCTGCTTACTATCAACAACAAAGCCAATACTATCAACAATATGCTATGCAACAGCAGCAACAACCAACTTCGACTTCTGCTACATCCACTACTGATCCATCAACGGGTGCCGTAGTAGCTCCAACATCTGGGACTGCAGCTACTACTGGTAAGAAAAGCGTTTTACATCACCCCATGTGTCTGAAAGGTTGTGTGATAGCGAAAAGTTTCTATAGATCACTTCAAAGCATTAGTTACCACACCCTGCTCAATCTAAGAAAACAAAAAACGAACATAGACAGTCACAGCTCTAATAAAACTTATTGATTCCACTTTCTAGCTGGTCAAGCACAGACCATGGCTGACTATCAGGCAAAACTAGCGGAATATTATAAGTCGTTTGGACAACAATCACAACAACCTCAACAACAACAACCACCTCAATAAGGTAATACATAAATTTTAAGGACTTTTCAGAGCTAGTAATATCTGATCTATATCTCACTTTTGTTCTGTCCTACAAATTACCTAATTATGTAAATAATTATCTTACTTCGGTTTTTCTATATATGCATATCTCCACCGAATGATTCGCGAAAAAAAGTAAAAGCAGCTGGATTCTTAAAGCTTTTCAGCTAGGAAGTTCAATAAAATACTTGTTCGTGCAGGGTCAACATTTGATCTTCTCCCAGCCTTTAAAATTTTAGTACGTGTACGCCAGTTTGCGCTCGCTTTTAACAGCTAGCATATCCACTTTGTTTACCAAAGGCTTATGTTATACTTCAAACAAGTGGGGGATTTTGTCAAACAGGGCTGAATTAATATATTTTTATCACTGGAAACTATTTTAAACATCCTTGCTGCATGGCAACATTTACTTCTGACAATCCGTACTCATTAAGGTGGCAGTAACCCTTTAATAAATTTTAGTATTTTTTACCGTAATTAGTTACTGCGAATTATTGGCACACTATATATCCATAATTTTTACTGTTATAACACTTTTATTAAGATTTTATAGCTATAACTATCTTAACACGTATTTAAGAAATTAGGCAGCATACAATGACGTAATTATTAAAGAAAAGCTTTAATAACGACAAAGATAGTACTGCACTTCAAGAGCTGCATCTATCGATAGCATTTTCATTTTTCTATAGTTCTGATAAGGTGTGAGAAAAGATTTTTATTTTAAATATTTTTTTTTTCAACAGCGTTTTATGCAGCAGAGGACGCTACCCAAGAATCTTTCAAAATATACAAAAGTTTGAAAATTATTTTCTCAACTTGGTTAACCCAAAGTTTATTTAAAAACAGAAGCTAATGGGACAAACGTAACAAAAAGCAAACTTGTTTAAAAAAAAGGATTTTTATCAACCTATTGCTTCCATCTGGGTCCGTGAAAAAGTTAATTACTTTAATTGCTGTGACCTGATTGGTTAATTTCGATCCTCTAATTATCTCTTCAAATAATAAATAGCCAAAGATGATTACGATCATTGCCCGTCGATGAAAGCTGTAGCTGTCGAAACGTAGCCTAGAATAAACTCGCTTGTTCATGACATGATAATATTTATAATATTCAATGACAATGACCGAACAGACAAGTGGTAATATTTTTTAAAATCTAGAGGTTGCAATAAATTGGTGTTGATTTTTGTATATTTATTATACATTTTTAACTGGGAATTTATGCTGACTCATCAATTTAGATAAGTCACTATCATTTTTGCACGTGTTAAGGTCTATACTGAGTAAATACACTGAGTAAATAATGCAATTGTTTGGTCAGCTAAAAAAGGATTACTGCCACCTTAAATAAACATAACAAAACCATATTTACAGTTAAATTAATATAAAACCACATGTTCATGAAAAGACCTTGTGAAAATAGTTTTTAGAACCATAATTGGAAAATACTTCAATTGTTATTATTAATCTGTTAACCTTCTCGGTATGCGGAACTACGATATAGCGACAGAGTGGTGGATTAAATGTTTTTGAAATTGCTTTTTCATCCAATCAATGTAGCTTTGTAAATTTTTAAACCAACCAGAATTTTTTTTTCGAAATCATAACAAGTATATGTTTATGCTTGACGCTATTGCGATGTTTAGTAAAGTACAAGACTAACAAATGTGGCATCACGAAAGATAAAACTAACAAAAAGTTTTATATTTTATTATTTTAAATTGTTTAAGAATTCGCAATTTTTACTTTATAATTTGATAATTTAATTCGCAACTTTTAAAAAACAAAACGTAAACCGTTGATTGGAACGCTGTGCAGCGCGGAGTCGATTAGTTTATAAAAATGTGAATTTGTAGGATGGGACAAACTACGAGATAAAAACTTCACACTATATGTTGACTTTTGTTTTTGTTATGCTCTCTCTATTTGTAGATTTCAATCCATTCTGATGCCCGCTGTACTATATATATGACTGTATCTCAATGCATTGTTTACTGTGTACATACTTATTTCTGCAGAATTAAAAACTGTTTTAAACGCTGCTGTTGTTGTAATATATGTACTGCTTAACCAGCTGCTTGGAATAATTTGTTTATGAACTCGTATTTGCTCACCACGATGCTAGCAATGTTTATGTGTTTTTTAAGAAACTTATTTTAACAAGAGAAAGATATTGGGAAGGTTTTTTAAATATGTATTCTTGTTTTTTGTTGTTTATTTTTTGTTCATCTTGTTCGTACTAATTTTCGCGGATATGATTTTTTGTGCAACACAATTGTAATCTTCGCGCAAGATTATTTTTGTAAACAAGTAAAAACAGAAAGTGATTTTAGCAGGTAGACTATGTACAATTTTTTTTGAAAAAGTTTCCCCGTAAACTTTTTAATTTTTACTCATCTTTGCGCGAAAATTAATTCGAATAAGGTATACCAGGTAAGGCACCATTGTGTTGTTTACCTGACATCATAAAGTAGTCCTTTTTATTTTGTTTTAAAAGTTTTCCTTTTCAAATTTCTCTCAGATTATGGCAGAGAAGGTGATAATCAGGTGTCGATGGCATAGTTAAGCGCTAATGGTAAATTTTTGTCCTGCAATGAGTAGTAGCATGTCCAAGTTGTTGTATAGTGTGTTTACTGCCAATATCTCCTCACTTTAATAACAAAAAATTAAACTGTAAGAGATAAGTTTGTCAAATGTGTCGCCTAGTCTTAGCCTAGTTTTAAGGTGTACTTATCTAAATTGTGATAGTTATGGTTGTCCTATTTCAAGAGGCGTATTCCCATTTCGCAGTTCCAGCGTAGGGCTTAAAACTTTGATTCGATGAATTTCAGCTTAAATACGTTTTGTTTATTGCGAACATATTTTTCGTCCAGTTTTCTTAATAATGATAATCGCCCAGTATCCATTTAGTACTACTGATAAAGTGGGAATTAGCCTTTGGTGAATAAGCTCCATCTTATATTCGTTGTTGGAAATTCATCTCAGTATAGTATGTTATTATTTGCCTAAAAGTTGGGTAGGATTGGGTACCATAAAGTTGAGCAATTAAATGCGCTAAGTAAGTTTGAATAGTTGTTTTGTTTGGTCAGCCATCATGAAAATCCTTCCATGTGCTATTTATAAGCAGTTTTCCAATCTTCTTTTCCTTCAAGAAGGCTGAAAAATTTTGTGATATTTTTAATATATACAATTACATCATTTGAAAGCTCTCAAAAAAGGTACAATATCAAAATTAAGTCTTTCTAGGCAATGGCCTATTGAGAATGCAACTAGGTCAAAAACGACTTCAGTTATTTAGTTATACCGTTGTTTATTTTAAAATCCTTTACTTATGAGAGTATTTATTTTACAATTCTTTATTTTAGTATTTCTTATTTTCTTCATTAGGAGGTCTTAATACCTGATAAAAGATATAACGCTTAAATTAAGCACAAAATCGACAAAAGATGTTAAAAAGTGCATGCGTTTCACTTGGCCTTTAAAATTACAGAAACTCTTAACTCTTGGTGCCCATTTCTATCTAACTACGAGACTTGACTTGTGTATTCAGAGTAAAAAAGTATGGAACTCCTGTGCAAATTTGGGAAACATTTTCCCCATTTTTTTCACGCAAACCTGCAGAGAAATGTCATAATAGGTCAAACGTAATTTAACAAGCACAAAATAAAAAGCTAATAGCTAGAAGAAAGCATACACCACAAATACATTGAATCAAAAACACAACAGAAATTGCTTCAAGACAGTTATTTCTCTTAATACATAAATTCATTGTGAAAAATATTAGTTTGGAATTCGCACCTTGTTCTATGTTTTTTTTCTCTCTGCAAAAGTCTTAACACGACTTTAAAAATCGCATGAGTTGTTAACGCTTTTAAATAAATTTTGGCTCCATTTGTGTGAAGTTACTCTAGCTTAATATGAAGTCCGCGCTGAGCTTTCTGGTCTTATTCGGCATTGCTGAGGCCATTGCTGAGTTTAATTTCAGTTGTATCTCATTTTAAAAAAGCTGGTCACCAGGTTAGAACAATGGAGCCGATTAATACAACCGATTTGCATACAGGTGGTATGCCCGTGCGCATCGTCACATCTGGATACCCTGAAGTCAAAGGAGATACAATCCTGGCAAAAAGAAGATACGCCAAGTCTGATCTAGACCATCTCCGTACGTTTTTGATGCATGAACCGAGGGGTCATTACGATCAATACGGTGCTCTACTTGTTAAACCTGATCACCCTGAGGCCGACATAGGAGTTCTTTTTATGCATAACGACGGCTACAGCACAATGTGCGGGCATGCCACGATTGCAGTTGGAAGGTACGTTGTTGACAACAAGCTGAATAAGCAAGATGTGGGTGTAAAGAATGGAAAGATTGCCACTAACATTCAATGTCCATGTGGGTTGGTGAGAGCTAGCGTGGACGTGAAAGACGGCGTGTCAGGTCAGTGTCTTCATTTGAGGTAGCTTGAAGGGGTGACCCACAAATTCAAAATTGTGCGATCTGTAGAAACAAAGTAAAGTGTATTGGTAATACGATATCACGATTATGATGACTATCGTGCATTTAAACAACAGCTGCGTTGTGTGCTTAGCCACATTGTTATGATCACTGCTTAGACGGAGTTTGGATTCACCACAGCGGCAACTTTTCAATTCGTTACTCGCCCTGTGATAAAAAGATTAGCACCCACCGATAGCTTACTTTCCTTGAAACCATTAAGCGTTTTTTTGTTTGTTTCTGTTTTACTAGGAGCGGTAACGTTTATCAGTGTTCCGGCATTTGCCTGTAAACTTGATTTCACTGTGAAAACTCCTTCATATGGAGATATCAAGTGTGATATTGGATACGGTGGGGCGTTTTACGCATTTGTAGATGTGCACCAGGTTAATCTGGATGTATCCAATTCGCCTTGTACAGAATTGGTAAAGTTTGCGGATGAAATATGTGAAGCTGTGAAGAAACAATATGCTGTCAAGCATCCCGATGACGATGATTTATCATTTTTGTACGGAGCTATACTTACTGATGGCAAAGATTCGTATAGCGAGGAGCCTACGAACAATCTTTGTGTGTTTGGAGATAAAGAAGTGAGTAATTACCTGAAGGAAAAAAAATGAGGGGTAGAATATTTGGGAGATCTGATCAGATGAAATTCCTGCAACATTTTTTTCATAATCCGCCATATTAAATTCCCGCCAAAATTAAATTTACTGTCCGTCAAATTAAATTTGCGCCAAGAATAATTTTTCATTTTTATTTTACAAAATATTTATATTAAACCTGAAAACGTTGATTTGGAGGTAAATAGTGCACATATCTTTTGTCTACTTCCATTATTTCTCTTGTTAAGTTCTCAAGTGGGTCAATTATGAATGATTGGTAAAAAAATAGAAAATGACATTTCTTTGGTATTTATTGAGCTGTGAGAAAGCAAATCAATTTTTCAAATTCATGAAGTCTTTTAGCTATGATAACTTTTCAATCACGCCATGATGTATTGAAACAACCACCAGCAGTCATTTATTTTAAACTTTTTCAAGTATGTATCGGTTCTACGGAGCATTGTTTATTCTTGTAGCATACGCTATGTGTCATTTCCTGGATTTGGAAGAACGTTTCTGTTCAAAAAAACATGAAGATGATGGTGACGTCTAAATCTTGATTTTTTGTATCCTGAATAATCCAGAATTCGTCCAAAAAAATAGTAACCAAAAACAGCATACCGAAAATGATAATCGAATGAAATGATAATCGGTGAATATTTAATATTTTTACAACCAGTACAACTTTTTTTCCAAACTGAGGCTAAAATTAAAATTAGTCCTCTCTGATACCGTATTCTCTCTATTTGACGCCCTGGGCGTTTAATTAATTTTCGAGATTTTAGGGTGGGCGTTAATTGGAGAGGGGCGTTAATTAGAGAGTAGGCGTCTATTAAAAGCAATTAAGACTTTCAAGTAATAGATTTTCTTTTCTTAAGAAAGGAGTTACAAAGAACTGGTAAGGCATCTGCCGATTGAAATATCAGACCTGATTTTTTTATTTTCTGAATAATAAACGTTTACACACTTCGCCCAAATATTGTCTTTATTTGCATTAGTGTAAAATTCTAATAAACACTCCCTTTACATAAAGTATGGATGGACGTTAATTAGAGAGGGGCGTTAAATAGAGAGGGGCGTTTAATACGATTTTTGATGTTTTAGGGTGGGCGTTTATTGGAGAGGGGCGTTAAATAGAGAGAATACGGTATTTAAATTTCTACATCTACAGCCTCGCGTTAATTTTCACACAATTTCTTTTGATCAAAATTGAAAGGTGTGATTATTCAAGCCGCACCGCCTTATTGTGTAAATAAGAAATTTACAGGTTTAAAATGCTGGAAGTCAACATCTTAAAATCATAGAACAAACACAATTATCCTATCCTGATAAAACAAACGAGAGCTGAACAGCTCATGAACTGTGCTTCAACAGTACTGAGACTTTCTCAAGAAAATGGAAGTTAATCTAAAATCTAGCTTCGTTGAAAAAGTTGGAAATAAGTAAGATATGAGCAATAAATTTTTTGGTAGGTTAACAACATTAACTTTTATGTACACAAGAAGCGCAAATGTGCTTCATAAAACAAAATTTTTTAAAAATACTTTGTTCTATATAAAAGATCGCGAAATATTATCTATAAAATGACCTGTGTCCCTCCGTCTATTTCCAGCTTTTATGCATTTTTTAAATGATTTTTTGCATGGACTCTTAAGTGACAAAGTCAGTTTTCTTAGAAAAAATCTTGACTTTTTTCAATTAAATTTTTTTTGGCAAAATACTGGAGCATTCGTGGGTAAAATGAGCCAAAACTGTTCAAAAATACGCATGTTCAAACTTTGTTGAGGATTGGACTATTAGTTTTTCCTGATGACTTAAATCCAAGTAGGTCTATTATATTATGTTTGTTTACAATCTAGGTTGACCGCTCGCCATGTGGTTCGGGCTCAACGGCGCGATTGGCCATTATGTATGCAAAGAAATGTATCCAGTTGCAGCAAGAAAGAGTAACGAGAAATCCAAAAACTGGGAGTCAATTTTATTGCAAGGTTCGTAACTATGAGTGTATGTGTTTAAGGCCCATTAGCGAACTCAAAAGTATTTACGCCTCGGTTCGAAACATCAAAAGACTAAATATTAGTGAATTATTATCTATGTCACTCCATTGCGGAACACTACCGACTCTAGCTTTTTGTTTATACGAGATCCTAACAGGACGAGAAAGGATGCTTAAGGTTTTTTGTTTTCTCGAGTTTTGTGGTTCCATCGACGACTCGTCATTCAAAATTATGCGTAGGGTTGTTTGTTCTACGGGTGCTTTGTGATTCTCTACGAAATTTCATAAAACGAGGAAACCCAAAGTATCTTTGCAGAAACAGATATTTTATTTGCTAAGTTTTGCTTCGGAAGTATAAAACATGCGTTATTAGCTGCTATTTTTCTACATAATAAAAACTGTGTTTTTTTGGGGGGAAATGTAAAATTACATGTTTTTATTATTTGTTGTGTCTAACGCAGGTTGTTGAGGAAACGAAATGTGGCGAGTTCGAGGCTATCCGTGTACAAGTAAAAGGCGAAGCATTTTATACTGGCACGTCAAAGTTTTATGCAGAACCGCGAGATGAGTTGAAGCACGGGTTTTTGATTCGATAATTATTTTTCATGATATCTCTAGTTAAGTGACAATGCACTAAACTAGAAATTTGATCCTTTTGAACAGACAATTTGTTTTTCTTTATAAAAGTTGTAACAAGTTTTAGGTTATACATCAGTCTACAGGGAAAACGAGGGTCCGGTATCTATACTGTCAACACTCGCTAAAGAATAAACAAAACAGTGGATTCAGTAATAAAATGGATGGGAAGAAAGGTCTATTCAGGGACTAGAAAAACTGAAAAGCCTGGCTAAAGTATTAAACTTAATTGGTAATTTCAAGTTTTTGTCATTTTCCAGTATAGTGTTTAAAAAAAGCATAAAGTATACTTTTTTCTTTGTATTTGTCGTGTGTTATCTTTTATTTAATTTGTAGAATGAGTTTTAAATATATATAACTGCACATTTAGATTGATCAATTATTTCGTTTGACATGTCTTTACATTTTGTTTCTTATTAAGTGCTGCATTTAAAACAAAAGTAAAGGATTAAAGTGAATGTATGTATAAACAAGAAGCCCAGGGGCTTGAAGATTTTCGCCATTAGCCTGAAAGATTTTAAAATTTGAAGTTGATCTTGAAAACGGAGAATTATGGGGTAAACAAATCATTGAGTATTCTCAATTATTATTGTAACTAACCTACAATGTTAAAATACAACTCAATAAATAAAAAATAAAATTCATGAATAATTAGTTCTGCTGAATATAGCTTTAGTCTACGTGCTTGAAAAATTGTACAGAAAGAAATGACGTAACATCAAAGATGGCGCATTATAAGACGATCTTCATTATGCTACACTGCACAAGCTTTAACTTTCGATAGCATCTAAACTTTAAAATAAAGTATAGTTCATTGGATAATAAAACAATTTGTTGCACTGTTAGGATTCTTATTGGCTTAAAACTCAGTTTAGCCTCGTTCTCAGAAAATAATCTTTAGCCTGAATAAGTTTCGGGCGTCCAGCCTAGCTGGGCTGTCTCTATCTCTCTATCTATCTCCTCAGGCGATTTTACAGATTCTGACTTAGCTGGCGGAAATCAATGAAATGTATGAACAAATTTTATGTAATTTTAATTAGTTGCTGCTCAACCTTGTAGGCATTGAGAACTATCTGGGTTGAGTGACCATCCTGTAAAAGGCGAAGTCGAGAGACGAGAAAAACTACTGGAAAGTAATGTTTCGGAACTTGTTTCTTTCTTAGTTATCGTGAAGCTGTTCACAATTTCCGTAAAGCTTCTGTGAAGGTTGAAACTATCGAGAAAAAACATGGAAAATATCTGGATTGTTTGTGCTTTTTGATTAAAATCTTGAAAAAAAAATTGTAAAGTCAAATTACTCTTGAATTACTCCTATTATCTTCCTGGAATTTACTTTTCGAAAATGAGTGTAGGAATCAAAGATACGATGTAAGCCACGAGGCTTCCTGGGATAAATATTTTCCACAAATTCAAAATCATTTGCCCAACAAGTCTCAATGTTTATTACTTAATATTCTGATAATGCAGGATTGTATTTCAAAAGCGACTTTAATTTTGGTACACTGTAGTGTGTAATATCTAATACCACAATATTCAAATTACCGAACATTCAAAATGGACACTTCATCAAGGGACCAACCTTATACTTTCAAATAATTAGCTAACGTTAAGGAAAAACAGTTTCTTTTTCAACCACTCCTCAGGGTGCCCTCCTAAAATCTCCTTTAAAACCTAAGTAAGTGAAGACGGTTCTTAAATTTCCTAAATAACCGGATCTTTGGGATCAAAATATTGATTTCTAAAATATCTTAAAATTGTACTGATAAAATGGTAACATGCATCCTTTTTTAAATGGTAACATGTTTTGTTACGTTTTATTTGACAGTAATAAAACATCAGCACTAATGAAATATATTTACATCCTGCAATTCGAAATGTACAGCTCTGCCACCATAAAAGGCTGGGTTATTAGTAACTTCATGTTCTACTAAAATGTTTGCAAAATCTCCTATGGAATGGTTTTATACTTTTTTTAGTGTTCTCCCCTAAAATTGACCCAAGAACATCGTAGACTTACTAAAATTTCTTAAAATTATTTTTATTTTTAAATCAACTCTGTTTTGTCCAATATTTTAAGTGAGCGTCTGTTCACAATGATACTTTATCAGGCAATATCTTATTAAAAGTCCCAGATTTAATAAAACTCGGTACTAATGAGAAAGTGGGCACTTGTTGAACTTTTAGACATTTACATGGCCGCTTATGCTTGTTATGGTGCTTAAGAACTGTAACAATATACTTGAAAAGGTACTGAAACATACTGAAATTAAAATTAAATTTTTAGTGACCACAATTCTCTGGTATTTACGGCAAAGTTACGTTAATTTTTACGGTCACTTTACACAAAATTTCCTGAGTACGTCTCTCAGATGCAGTTACTTTAAGGGAAGCAACTTTCGCAAAACAGCAAAAATGCAAAAGTTTTTTTGCACGAAAAAAAGCCATTTTAAAAAAACGCGGAAGTGTTGGCGCGAAAAATTAGGCCCTAAGGTAGCTGCAGTCATCTCAAACGCCCCGCACGGTTGTCACAATACATTATATTGTGTCGACCCTTCTTCATTTAATGTATCCTCTATAGCATAAAAATTAACGATTTATTATTGTAAGGGCACTGATATTTTTCACGATTTTTAATCTGCTCTAATCAGTCATTTTGAGCTATTTTACGAAAATTTCTTGCGCGATTGAAAATCACATTTATGCTCCAAACTAAATCAAAGCAAAACACTATTTGGCTCCGATAAACAAGTTGTCATGGATAGAGATAGCTGGATATTTTAAAAGACTGTATGTATCTGACTACTGTAGTAACAAAGTTTTGAGCCAGTGATTGGATTTTCTGCTAATTAATGAAGATTCAAAAAATACTGTAACAATTTTGGCTGCATTACAACTTGTTGTAGTTTAGCTATCTGTATCTCTTATTATCGAGTTTCCTCGTATCTTTCAACTTTTTTCCCTGTTTTAGGTCCCCTTGTGATTATGTAATGTCTTTGTAATCACTCAACGAGATTAAACAGAATTACGCGAAGGTAAAACGGACACTTCTCTGGCGCGCGCCGATGCGGAGAACAAAATACTGGGAACACACCTAATTTGTTTTGATTTTTGCACGATTGCGAGGCTTATCATTAATGGTTGACTGGCGGGAGAAAATCAAATTTAAATACAACAGTGTTCGGTGTAATGTAGCCAGCCGGGGAAGTAAATTTCGGTAGAGTATATATTGTGTTCTATATTTAAATAGCCAGTTCAGACGCTTAAACGGCAGAAATTTTAACCTTGACCCTCTACACAATGGAAGGATTTTGAGTATGTATTATAATGTCTCCTCAAAACCAAAAAAATTATATTAACTAAAGCGAAGTTGGAAAATTAACGATTTAATTCATACTTCATGGATGCTTTCCTACGAAGCTTCACTTTTACTTAGCTAAAAAAAGCCAAGAAAACAGGATCTAGTCTGTTAAACTTTGTAGTATAGTATATTAAAAAGACTTTAAAATGTGTGTGGCCAGATGACTTTATTATTCTTTCTTTGGTGTGGCAGTTGCAACTACAGTGCAAAAAAATAAAAATAAATGTATGTCAATGCTTGAGAATGTATATTCATAATAAGAATCCCATCACCTCAGTTTAACTGTCATCAATTACAGTATTTTTAAGTAAATGAATTCAAATAAATCAGAATGTGTCAAGTTAGCTACACGCAATAATAGTGTTAAACCCCAAACGATGTTTCTGATAAAAGAAACCTATGTGCACGAGACCTCTTTACCAAATCCTAGCATCTTTTTCCCTCCCATGTGAATGCTGAGCCAAAGAGCTCAACAGAGGAAAGTAAACTAATAATGTCATGCTGAAATCCATCTGTCGTTCCTTCCATGACCTCAACTTTGAGCTGCTAGTATCAAATTAAAAAACAGTCTATAAAAGATGACTGTATGTATTTAGTTATAGACTGACCCTAATTGTGTTTGGCCATAACATTTGAAAAATTCTTGAAGAGCCTGTCAATAGATTAATTAATATCTATTGAATAAACAAAAATGTGCCAGGATAGGTGATAAACCTCTCCAAATAGCCTGTTCTTTTTAGCACTTTTTGTATGCTTAGCTACTGAAAATGGATTTTAAATAAACTTTTCTCTGTCACGAAAGGAAAAGTCACAGAAGGAAAAAAAAACACCTGCTATTTTATCCTTTAATCACCAGTTTAAAAAAGTTGTTTCCTCTACAATAAAATTTCAAAAAGCAAAAAAAAAATAAAATAAAAATATTCCTACGTCTATTTTCTTTTTATCTTGAGCAGTTTTGGGATCATAGAAGCTTAATAAACATTTTGTAAGGAATTGTATTTCTTTCTCTTTTCATCTGTTGAAGTCCTGACACGCCATACGTTTTTTGCATATGGCTGACTTTTGCATACCTATTCTCAGTAGTTCCAACAACCTTTCCCAATAATCCCTATCTGTCTAGTTGTTAGAAGAGTTGAAATTGCTTTGTAAACATTCTAATTTTTTTTTAGTCCCGGTGTCTTTATGTTAAGTTCTTGACAGGGTTAGTGATAAACAGAATTCTTTCTTTTTGGTGTTAATCTTCCCACAAGTGCAAAAATGACCTTACTTTTTAAGGTGACTATTTTGGCAGGGCCTTTTTAGCTTTCGCTACAGATTTTACCAATACCTGTTTTGATGTGGGGTTGTACTTTGAAGAAAAGAAATAATAAAAAATAGATTGATAGATTTCTAAGATACAACACAACACAAAAGGAAGAAATCTATCACATTTACTTGTGTTTCTTTATCTTCTTTTTCTTTTCTTTTCTTTTTCTTTTCTTTTCTTTTCTTTTTTCAAATGAGCATTATATTTTGTTCATAATATATAAATAAAAATTTTATCAAGCTATTTTTGACAGATGATGACATATTGGAGTTTATATAATATAACTTCTAAAATTTACACCAATGTAAAATGGTAAACATAGTGCCTAACATACTCTAAACTAGTCTACTAAATTCGGTCATAAAAGGAATACTAAATCTGGTCAGTGCCTAATATTTGAACCTCAGATACCTGAAAATAAATTACTTCTACTACATGCCACACCAAGATTCAACATTTTACAAAACAACAAAACATGGGCATCACTGCTTCTTTAGATATACAACTAAACTTCCTGAAAAAGTTATGGCAGTAGTGCACGAAATGTAAAAAATGATTTAAGAAGGTTCTCAACTTTTATGAAAACCTTATCTCATCAAAATTCACATGATTATGTAAGGTACTGTTCCTATATTGAGCTTGAGTAGGCCTCAAACTCTATGTGGGAGCATCTGGTTCTTCTTATTTGCATTTTTTGTAAATACTTTTTTAATATGTTCAGTTTATCTTTGTTTTTGTGTGCTGTTTCTTTTTATTTTTCTCTCTTGGGTATAGCGTATTTGTTGTGTTTTGCGTGCATAAGTTTTTGTTCGTCAGCGTGTGTGTACATGTAAGGAAAGTTTGGGTAATTTTGTATTGTAGTAAAGTATATATATGTTTATATTTAATAAGTATATCTGTTATTTATGTAGTATGTATTGGCTGCTTGGCTTGCAGAATTAGTTTTGTTTTATTTCTATACCATGTCTGTTTCTGTTGTTTTATTGTAAATATGTGACTTAGTTAATGTCCTTCATGTCAGTCAAAGCGCTCACCCCGTAGTCACTACTGCTAAGTTGCTGTAACAGGTGCTAATAATCACTCTTGTCTACCACACAAAAATTTGCTTGTCCCTAACAAGATAGTGTTGAATTGCCTTGGCACAAACATTTGTGTTATAAACGTGTCAGTAATTAAGTTATTTTCACCTTGTGTTATTAAGAATTGGTTCTTCGCTTAGTTGAGGAGGTGCCTGCGTTACAACAATAGCATTTGTGTATTACAAATGCTATTGTAAACAATGCATGAGGAAAACAATAATAGTCGTGTTGTAGGAGTGGCTGTGTCCTCTGAGGTGACCTGCCAGGCAGGTTTGACCATGATCTGAAATTTTGAATCAATTTCTTCTATTTACAGTAGCGTTTTCTTTCTGCCTTCAATTAGAAATTGTTTCTTGACACCAATATGGGTTTTGTTAGTCAAAATTTCCCTATATTTGTATATGTCATCTCTTAAGTATTGTGTGTTATGTATACCTTCTTCTAAAGCTACTCTTGTGTTTTTAGAAATAAAGCTACTCTTGTGTTGTTAGAAAATGTCTTCAAGTAAACCAATTAAGAAACGAACTTTGCCATCTGTGCCTTCTGAGAAGATAAGTACTCCTAAAACAGGCAAAGTTGTATCTAATCAGAAATATGTGGACACTCCACCAGCCAGAGCTTTGTTTAAGGGTGATCCAACTTTGTTAGCAAAAGATACTGGTTGTGGCAGCAAGACGAAACTTTTAGCAAAGAAACACATATTAAAAAAGTCCAATACACCTGTCTCTGCATCTCCAAAGTTGTCTAAGAAAAAATTATACCAAACGCCACATATCGTAACAGATAAATTAGCAAGCAATTGTAACACTCCTGATGTTAACAAAAACTTTTCTGTAAATGAAAAGGAATCGATTTTAGACAATGAACAGGTGGTTGATCCGACAGTATTGCAGCAAAGAGCATCTTTACTGCTGAGATCCAGTCCAGCTACAGAGGTTAAATCTAATTATGACAATTCTTCTATTAGTGTTGCTGTTCGAGTTCGCCCATTTAGTTCCAGGTTCGTCTCATTTTAAAATATATATACTGCAAAATTGTTCGTTGTCTGGTGCTGCGTTTGGATTTTCCCAGTGATATTGTCATTTTTAGCTTGGATAAAATTATTTTTCAAAAAGCTTGAGCGTATATTTCTTGGATGTGCCAGTTTATGGTTTCTTTAGTTTATGTTTATAACGTAACCCTAATATAACAACAAATGCAATGAAGTTAACAAGTCAACAAAAAAACTTTAATGCAAATAGATTATTTTGATACATGAAGTATAAGAAAATTATTTTTTTTCTAAATATCCACAAGATTCTTTCTTTTTGCTTAAAACGTTGAATGGTAATAACAAACTTCTTAATTTAGTAATGTCTGTCCAGAAAGTATATACAAAGGGTTGCAGATTGATAAAAAAAGTTATAGTATTAAGTAGTTTTCTTCAACGATTGCCATATTATTGTCATCTCACCAGCATATGCTTAAAATCATTATTAAGAAAAGTAATACTTATTATGTTGTTGTCTCAAGTAAATTCAATTGATTGAGATATTGACTGAGAAATTGGAAAATTTGTATGGCAAACATGGCCCCATATATAAACTATAAAAAAAAAAATTTACACTTTCTATTAAAGCACATTTCACTTTCATGTAGTAAGAATTATTCTGTGTTTTGTGAATTGCTTTTAGGGAGTTGTCGTCCCACTTGTTGAATGTTATTTCCATGGATGGAAATGTCACAATACTTAAGAATGCAAACAATGGTAGTACTCATGAATTTGCCTACGATTATTCTTTTTGGTCATTTGATTCAATCAATCCAGCCTCAACTTTTACCTCTCAAGAAGATGTGTACAACAACGTTGCAAAACCGTTACTGGATTGGTCTTTTGAGGGATACAATACCTGCTTATTTGCATATGGACAGGTATAGTACCAATATAGTCTACGAAACATGTGCCACTCCAATTATCTAACTTATATAAGCAAATTATTTGAGGTATTTTATTGTGTGAGGGCACAATTAATTTTTGCTAGTTCTACAGAACTGGCAAAAGCTGTAAGCTCAACTAAACATTAAACAGTATTTTTAAATGTTATTTTTAAATAATCTAAAAGAATAAATAGAAATGGTGGTATGAGAAATCCATATTTTTGGTATGTTTGCACCCTTCTCATAAGAAAGCTGTTTACTGTAAATATTGTGTAAAGCTGCTAAAGTATATGCTTTTGTATTTTAGACAGGTTCTGGGAAATCATACACGTGAGTTCTGCTTTATTTTCTACCCGTATGTATTATTTCCATTAATATGTTAAGAATGTTGTGCAGGTTTTAAGACCAGTAGGTTGGGTTTGACTGATATTTTAAATTGTGTAGCATACTACAGCAGAGCCTTTCTAATTCAATTTGTTTCACATTTGTGCCTACATGAAATGCTTGATGTATTTAAGATTCTTTGTTAATACGTCGGCAGTTGCAGAGCGCGCACATGAATTAGAAAAGTTGTAGCATGAACGTTGTTAGTCTTGCAAATTATAAATAAGTACAGTGAGCCATCTGAGACTGATGTTCTGTTGCCTTGTTTTATTCTGGTTAAAAGTCTACACCTTGTTGTAGTTTAGCATAAAATAATTAAATTTCAATCTTATAAAACTATTTTTTGTCATAAAATGCTTAAGCACCTGTAAGGCTTAATTAAAAATAGTTTTAAGGGTTTCCCATGCCTCCTTAAAACTCACTCAATATCCTACGAATTGAAAAAATTCTCAGTTTGCTTTAAAGACACAAATATGTGATCCACTTTTCACAGATTACTTGTTGCATCTTCTTTATGACAATTCGGATAAAAATCTCCTCATTGACATGTAAATTTCAAATCTCATTTCTCCTAATTTGTTGACATAAAAATCTTTAACAATTCCTCCTCAAATCCTCAATGTTTTTTCGTTTTTTTTTAAAAAAAAAAGAGTGGAAACCATTTTTCAAACAAGACTTCAATCAGTGCATTTGCTAGTTGAATTAAAGGTTATTGTGAATCAACGTATCTTTTTTTTTAGTATCATGGGTTATGAAGAGGATGAAGCTGGAGTTGTTCCAAGATTTTCAAAAGATCTTTTTGAGAGAAAAATGGGTTTTGAACAAGAAAAGGAGGTAAGTTACAGTTAATGTTGCTTCCAAAGTAACCAAAAACTGCTTCTTCATCATTCCAACTACTAGTAGTACAACTAAGGCATAGACAAAACTGCCGTACCCTTTATTTTCTTTGTGATTATTTTTATAATACCAACCAACCAATTCGAGAGAATTACCTTCACTGCTTGTGAAATCTAATTAAAGGGGAACTCAACCTAAAATTTATAATTAGTTAATTTACATTTAGGTACCAGTTTAAATAAAAGATTAAAAATACTTTACTTCTCTTTTTTCTTTTTATTATAAGAATTACTAGTCGAAAAATCCACTAGGCAAAAAAACAATGAAAAATAGGTTGATTTAGATGTTTTGATGACGTCAGCAACCTATCGACACAAAAAATAATTCAGAACCTTGTGTTCACGTTGCCTCTATTGTGTAGGGCTTAAAACGCTGATCAAGAAAATGTGGTTTTGTTGACTGGTTAATGAGATAGGGTTTAAAATATTTGCTGACGTCAGCTACTTCTATTATGGTCCTATGATGCGGTTTTGTTAGAAATCAGTGGAATTTTATTTTGAAATAATGTTATATTTGTGACATAGAAAAATTAACTTAATAAAATTGTTTTTGGTACACAGCCACATGATTCATACATGTTATTTTTTATAAAAACATCTAAATTTCGGCTGAGGCTAAATTGTGCTTATTTTTTTTATTCTTTTTGGACTTAAAATGTTCTTCAAGAAATATTTAGACAATGATAAGTATTTTCAGGATTGAAAGAAATATGATTTTGAAGTTATCTGTTATTGTGAAAACATACATGTATACCAATAAATAAAAAATAATAGCTGCTTCTTAGCAATTCCATTACAGTGCTTTGCTTGTATACTCTATAAAGGAATTTTAACTGGGTACCTTCTTTTGTTCTCCATTTTTTTTTTAAAATCACAGCTTTCACAAATTATGTATGTACACTAAAATTAAGTAGCTACTTTAGCATATATTTAGCATAAATTTTAAAGAATACCTGAAATTGCAAAACGTGTTGGATAGTATTATTTTCTTCACAATAAAAAAAATAAATAAAAATAAAGCAATTTCCAATATAGTGACCCTTCAGCAAAGTGGAAAATGCTTTAACTAGTTTGTAATAAATGTTTTTAATTATTAAGGAACAGTTTTAAATTTGTTCTATTATTACTTTTTAGATTTCATATTCCGTGGAAATCAGTTTCTACGAAATCTACAACGAAAAGATTTTTGATTTGCTTTCCTTCAATGATGGGAACAAGCAGCGGTTATGTGTTCGTGAACATCCTGACATGGGGCCTTATGTTCAAGGTCTCTCAAAGTATGGACTATTTTAGGATTATAGTTTTCAAATGAGATAGTTATTTAATAAAATCCTGCTTAGGAATGTAAAGTTAAAACATTACCCTGAAATAAATTTTGCACTCAAGTAAGGCTGTGAGCGGCAATGTAATGTGTCTTTTAGCATCTTCATCATCATCAAGACAAGTATCGTCAATACATGGATGATGAAGTTTCGTATTTAATTTTGCGCCTTTTATATATAATTTTACGTATTGTCTTCCAGAACATCTCATTATTTCCAGTTTTCCATTGTCTGCCATTTTCGTTTTTTAAAATAAGCACTACTGTTATAGAGCAACAAAATTGTTACATTATAAATAATTATTCTGCTCTTTAAAAGAGAAAAGAACGTAAAACCATGTTTTTTAATAAAACCAGCTGAAACTAGCCAAAACGGGATCATTATTCTGCATGATGCAATTTCCTTTATTTTGTAGGCACATTGTTGGTTCACATCGCGATATCCAGGTAATATGATGTTTTCAAAACTTTAAGTTTGCAGAAGCAGCATTAACTTAATTTTAATCACAACAACCTTTAAAATGTTGTTCAATCAAGCTAGGTAAGGTTTTAAAAAAAAGAAAAAAAAAGAAAAACAGACAAAAGAATTAATTAAACTTTTTTTGTGAATTCCATCAAAGCTCTTAAAACATGCTTTATTTATACCGATTGTAATGTCTGAAATGCTTTTGTTAATAAAATGTTTTGCTAAAAGTCATTAGTTTTTATCACTATGAAGTTAAGGTTCAGCCACTGGCACTGATGCTCTAGTCCTTGTACTTGCGGTTAATGAAAATAAAGGATGGTTTTCTCCTGAAGCGTTGACTTTTTTTACCACTAAATTAATTTGAAATTTATAGGTGAATTTATTGCCAAACATAAAGACAAAACATGGATTTATTCTAATTTATTCACTACAGTTGAATTATTTCACTACAGTTAGAGTAGTTTAAATGAATATGATGCTTACTGGAATAAGGAGCATTGCAGGGAAATATTATTAACAGGCATTTTAGTGTATGGGATTTTTCATGTGTCTGTAATATGAAGTTTGTTTTTGTTTTTGCAGAATTGGTTAGAAGTTGGAAATAAAAACAGAGCAACTGCTGCAACAGGGATGAATGACAGAAGCAGTAGATCACATTCTGTCTTCACCATTGTTTTGTCACAAGTAAAGGTACAAAACTGAACATGATATTTGGCTATTTGATGGATGTAAAAGTAACAGAATTGATTGCTTTTTAACATAATTTTAGCTTTACCCTATTCAGTCTAGGAGAAATGGTGCCACCCCCTCTTTTTTTCAGTTTTTTAACGCTCACTTGCTACATTGCATATATGATACTAACTTTTTTTATTAATTTATTAGAAACATCAGTGCTAAATTTTTTGGTCCCGTACCTCAGAAGCTTAGATATGGGCTATTACTTAAAACACTGAAATCCTTATAATCAGCAAACGTGGTAACTTATAGCTCAGGATTATGCCTAAAACTTGAAACTTCAACCATAACTTTATGTCATTAAGCAAAATCATTTTTAAAAGTTTTGACACATTCATTTTTTCAGGTTTTATCTGAAAATTGGATTTTTGTAAAAAAATGTAAAAAGTTGAAAATGTGTCACATAAATTTTATTAATCATAAAATAGGATTGCATGTTCCGTTTGTCTACATATTGTAGAGTTTTTTTTATAGATTCTATTAAAAAAAATGTTAAATAACATTTTAACAAGTGGCTGTTAAATACAGCACCTAAAATAAATATTTTATCCCCACCGTGAACGCTTAGAATTTAAAATGGTCAAGTTAATTTTCTGTCTACCAAAAAAACCCAGAGTAGTAAAGCAAAGGAGTCTTTCTAACTACATATAGGACAAATATGTTAAACATTATATTCGATGTGAAAAAAAGAACTCATATTAAATATTGATTGTTAATTCGCTCAGAGTTTTGGTGGTTCGCTTTATTCACATTATGGTTTGCCATCTATTTAAGCTCTTGAATTAAATTTGACAATTTATGTTTTATCCTAATCATGACCGGCCGTTATTTTAAGCGCTTAAGTATATAATGAAGATTACTGATTAGCACAAAATAGAGGACAAAATTGTTTCAATTTTTTGTGAGGAAAAGGTTTGAGATAATATTTTACATCGGAAACAAAGAGGCTAACACAGTAAACATACCAATGTATGATTGGTAATTTTTATTATTTTGTTTTTAGACAGAGCAATTTGAAGGAACAGAAACGCAAGTTCAAAAAACAAGTAAAATTAATCTGATTGATTTAGCTGGCAGTGAGCGGGCTAAAAAAGCACTTGTTGATATCAGAGATACTCAAACTGCTAATACACGTTTAAAGGTAATTTTGCAAATTCAATTTCTTGTTTTCTTGTTTTTTTAAGGGTAATTTTGCAAATTCAATTTCTTGTAAAAAAAGTGGCTAGATGTTATTTTGTGAAAGTTATTTGTTTACCAAATACCAAGTCAACCCTTTATGTGGCAAATTGAGTATTCATTTTTTCATATTTTATTGATTTCCTGTGTACTAAATATAAATCTGTTTCTAAAAGTTTGGTAAGTCATTGTCATTAAATTATATATTAGCACTAGTCTTTAGCCTGTTGTAAAATACTGATAAATTTGATTGTTGTTACTTGTAGTAAACAAGTGAATCATGTAGAAGTTGTTACTTGTAGTGAACTTAAGCAGGTTTTTTTTAAATATATATTTTTTAACAGCAACAGCTGTAATTTACATTATAACAAAAGACTTTCGTCTGAACTGCAAAGTAAAGATGGAGAGAAGTCTTAAGATAATGCTTCGTGCAAGTCACAAACTGTTGCGGGAGAGGGTTTATTTGAATCATGTGATGTGAGATAAGATGCGGAATAGAATGACAGCAATAGCCATGCAATGTCAGGATAAAGTGATTAGAATTCACGTTGGTACTTGTGAGAAAGAAACAGGATTGTGTCAGACCAGATATATCAAACAGAAGAAGAACAGGACTATCCCTTATGTTACTACAAATTTGCTTGCCTTGTTAAAGAAATAACCAAGTGAATTCAATCATAGCCCATCAATAAGAGCTCAATAATAGCTTTAAATGTGGAAACAGGCGAAAAATCAAAATTTGATTTTTAAAGAATGCTTATAAATGTTATGGTTCTTAATGTCATTTGTAATATTTACTTTAAAAATACTGGCTGTATTAAATTGTTTCTTAAACCAACCTTACATTATTTTGAAGGAGAGACTGAATTTAGTTGTTAGAACAATCAATATACATGCGAAATTGTATTTGTTGTTATAGGAAGGTGGTCACATAAATAAATCGTTGCATACTCTGGGAAAAGTGATCTCTTTACTATCTGAAATGCAACCAAACTCAAAAAAGAAGTCGTTTATACCTTACAGAGATTCGGTATTGACTTGGTAAGTTTCATACTGTTAAGCTTTTTTTAAAAAAAACTTGTCCTTTAAATTGGTTTACAAGGATTGGCTATGCAGGTTCATAAAAACTTTTTTGCTCCAATTTTATTAGTTTATTAAAACCAGCCAAAAGCTTAAACCAACTACTGTCAAATTGGGCTTCTAATGACTTTTAAAAAAATGGTAATTTATATAGTGATGTATTGATTAAACTGCAGACAGAAATGTTTTGAACATTTTTAACCAATTACTGCAATGATTATGTTTGGTACAAAAGCTTTTGACATGGGGCAGTTCCATGCTGCAATGGTAAAGATACATACAAAAGCTTTTTTAACAGTTTTTTCACAAAATTTGCAGATGTTTTCGGCTCCGTACAAAGTATAAAAGTTTCTGATAAAAGTATAGGTAATAAGTTATTCTGGATGGTTTGCACATTACAGAAAGAAAACCAAACAATGTTTAAAGACAACCCCATACCAGACAGATTTGATTTTCCTAATGTATTTTATTGTAGAAGAAACAACAATCTATGATTGTTCTTTTTGTTTTTTATGTTCATGCCTAATATAAGTATGAACATAAAAAACAAAAAGAACTAATGCAAAAAATGTCCTATAGTAGTGCAAATCCTTTTTGTTTAAAAAAAGGAAACATCATCTTTAAGATGTTAATAATTTTCTTAATTATTTATTCATTCATTATATATTTATTACTTCATTGTATTGTTCATCCATTTTAATTATTTTTTTTGATTTAAGGTTGTTAAAGGAAAGTCTTGGTGGAAATGCCAGAACTACAATGTTGGCCACAATTAGTCCCGCACATATCCATTATAGTGAAACTCTAAGCACATTGAGATATCCTTTTCACTCTATGTTTTTATTATTCTTTAGAGAATCAATTATGGTTATTTCATTATAGCTGTTATTTAACTAATTTTCTAAAGACCCAAATTGGGGATTAGTGTTATGTACGTACTTTGTGCATAGTGCGATATTGCACTTAGCTACTTTGGACTTGTGCTGTGTAATACTCTGCACAATTCATTCATTTATTTGCTATTTTTTATATTTGCTTTGACTTCTTTTCACATATGCTCAACAAGCTAGATCAATTGTTAACAAAGCTAAGGTTAATGAAGATCCGAAGTCCAAACTGATACGAGGTATGAATATGTTTTCTTGTGGTATTGAGTATAAGGTCATTGCTGTTTTTCTTTTTCAACTCAAAAAAAGTTAACCCATTTTACAATCTGTTTATAATGACATCTGAAGAATATCGTATATTGACCTACATCGAAATTATTCCTGACTTTGGCCTTAAAAATGTTCTTGTTGGAGGTTTTTTTTTCCTAGAGGTCATAAAATCATAAGTTATGTCGTTGCTACTTATAAAATTCATAAAGTTGACAAATTTTGCACTGTGTTGACTGATAATCTGCAAAGAATAAAGGAATCTTTTTTTTTCAGTGATTACTTTATTTAAATTTTGTTTATACTAATATTTAGTCATACATGTTAGAATTTTTCAAATAGAAATGCTGATAGAAATTCGCAAGCTAAGAGCGTCTCAACGAAAAAGCGGTGACTTTGGTCAAGCTATGGAGAATGAGGTTACTTTGTTACGTCAAAGGCTAGTTGACACACAAAAGGAATATAATGCATCCACAAGGTAAAATACTAACAATGCATTCGAGATGTTTTGTTTATCAGCACACGTTTTTGCTTCTTCTTTGGTGTTGTAATATTTACTTCTTCTTTTCATGTAGAAGCTGGCAAGAAAAGCTTGCCCATTCTGAAAAGAAACAAAAAGCAGAAGCCAGTCGCTTACGTGTATGTAACAAAATACCTTACAATTAATGCATTGACTAATAAGTTGAATTCTCTCTTTAAACAGCTCTTAATTATTTATCGTAATTTTTATTATTTATTTAATGGTTTTCTTTCTTAGAGATCTGGAGTTGCTTTTACCAAGTTGGAGCATCGTCTGCCTAGTCTGGTTAATCTGAATGAGGATCCTCAACTTGCTGAAGTTTTGCTATACATTTTGCAGGAAGGTAAGTGGAAGTCAGTCATCACTTTTTTGTTTTGTGTGTGTTTTAAATGAGTTACTTTTTTTTTATATAAACATGACTTTGTAGGCATCTGCAGGCTTAAATTTGATCATTTTTTCAGCATATGCTAAGCATTATGTGAAGCCTAAGAAAATGTTATGAAGTTTTTATGTTTTTTGTTTCGTGAGCAGTATTTCTTTTTTTAACCAGTATGTAAATGAAAATTCAAATGCAATATATTTTTAAATAAGCATATTTTGAGTCTGATAATGTGTTTTCGTAAGCATTTTCCAACAAATCTTTTTTCTTTTATCTATTTTCTAAGCATAACCTAACCCTGAAAACATACTTTTATAAGAATTCTTAAGCCTTATTTTGGAATTTCAATTGCTTGTATAAAAAATGTACAAGCTAGTGTTACATCTTTTTGTGGAAAATGGTACTTTCTTATGTTTCTTATCACAATGAAACTCGTATGAGAGTTCTTTAGTTGTCTTGTTATTGTTTAGGAGTTACACATGTAGGGAGAAAGGAGACAGAAAATGAGCATGATATCCAATTGCGTGGAAATCTTGTAGCTGACAGTCACTGGTATAAAAACCTGCATTTAACATCTCGTAAATATTTTTACATGAGACATATTTTTACATGAGACATATTTTGTTCTTGTCTAAGAATTTCCTATTACTATGATAATGTATTTTTTTTTTATTCAGTACATTTAAATACGAAAACGAGATGGTGCATATCAATATTCAAAGTAAAGAAACATTTTATTTTTTATTCCTTTCCCTTACGCTTAAACAAGTTGTTCTCGATCTTGTATGGCATGTACTTTGGGGATGAAATTTAATTTTTCCATGTCTGCTTACGCATGTTTGTGTGTTTAACTGAAATATCTTCTCGTCATTTTTGCAAATTGATTGACTATATTGTCAACGGAGCTGTTTTATCTATTCAGATTAAATTGCTTTATGTTGACAGGTCACTCGTTGATAACAGTGCAGATATATTATATCATACTGAAGATGTAAACCTGTATAAATATGATTAATAATAATAATTGGCAAGCCTTTTACAACATGTTTATAGTTATTGACTTCAATGAGATCTAGGACACTGTACCACAACACAATGCTACTATAGAGCAAACAAACTGAGGTTTATCTAAAATTTAACTTTGTGTATTCGTCCAGGTGATGCACCAACCTATGTTAATGGAGTTCTTATCGCCGACAGCATTGAGCTACACCATGTATGTCCTATTTTTCTTTGTTGTATTTATTTGCAATTTTGTTTGCAGTGTTACCACGTCTCCTTAAAACTCCTCCAAAAGAATAATAATATGGAAGTTGTGAGGGTTGGTAGAACTTGTGAAAGCGGATAACTGTGTGTTTTTAACCGAACGGTTGGAAAAGTTCAGAAAAATCAAAGTTTGAGTCAAAGTCAGGAAAAGATTTTACAATGCAGATCAAATAAAATATATTTTTGTGAGTCAAAACACCAACTGTTGGAATTGAGTATTAAGGGCTTTTATTTGGCCCTTTTTAGATTGAATTTATTTTACAATAAATTTTAAATAATTAGGAAAAAATATAATTGCTGGGGAAAAGTCAGAAAAAACATTTGTTGGTTATATGAGGCTATTATTTCTTTCTCGACTTTAATTTAGGGTGATCGCATTGTGTTTGGTGGAGATCATTTTTTCAGGTAAGAAGCTATTTGTTTTGTTTTTCTTCTTTTATAGCAGCATTCAATTATTGAAAGAGATATGCGTAAAATTTATTTCAACATTCTCTGTGTGTAAATATAAATGGCTTTTTTAGATTAAATCATCCTAAAGAAGCAGCCAAATTAAAAGAGAAGCTGACAGATCGAAGAAAAAGCCTTAAAAACTTTGAGTTTGCAAAAGATGAACTTTTAAAGAAGCAGAATGAAAGGTAAAAGTCGCATAAAAAGAAGTTGTATGCATTTTTGTTCTTTAAAAATGTTTTAGACCATGTTATTCTTACAATTTAGGTTGGAAGCAGAATTAGAGGAAGCTAGACTGCGAGCAGAGGAGGAAGCTTTAAATCAGATAAAGGAAGCTCAAGTATAAATCTCAATTTCACCTTGTTTATTGACATTAGGACTTCCCTATATAGCCTGAACATTTTATCAGATAACTTAAATGTATTTTTCTAAACTAAAACTAAAGCTAAACGTAAATCTCTGCCATTGAACAAAATGAGAATGTGTTTACCAGGCTTTGTTGCGTATACGTGTAGGAGAAGATTATAGTTTCAAAACTTGTTTTGTTCGATGTCCGATATGTGATGAAATGTATTTAATTGTAGATAAAGGCTGAGGAAGATTTAAAAGCTCAAAGAACATTGTTTGAAACACAACTCAGCTTGTTGCAAGCGAAATTGGTAAAATATTTCTTATAGTGCTATGAGATACTGAATTGGTTTGGATTTGTGTATTATTCCTTAAATTACCTTGCTTCCAAACTAATTTTTAGACTCTCTGTTACTTTTTGGTTCAAAAAACTGTGTCTAGTGAGTAATAAAACATTTTTTTTATGTCTAGAATGATACTGCAAATAAAAGAAAAGAAGCTGAGGAAGGACATCAAAGTGCTCAAGAAATTATAAATCAATTACGAGACAATCAGCAGGTAACGTTCCTGTAACATAGATAACCAGCCCATCTTCATGAATAATCTGGACTTTGTTTTTGCATTCAATCCTCTGGCTTTATTTCTTTTCATTTATAATTTTTAGACATTTATCCAATTTCGTATTTTAGTTGCACAGATTTTAATTTTTGTGCAATTTTATCTCTTGATTAAGTCATTAGAGATCATTTGAGTCCACTCGAATGAAGTAAATGTGTAGAGCAATTAAATGTTCACATATTTTTAATCTGACCATAAATGGTTAAGCAACTAGCCTAAAAATCCTAAAATAATTCAATTTTTGCTTCGAATTGAATAGTCCCCCATTTGAAACAAAGTATTGTTATCAAAATGTCTACATACCCTAAGAGAACAAAGTATTCTTACGATTGCTGTATTTACTGTAATATACAAACTTTTGTCTGCAATATAAGGTATAAATAGACATTAAGTTAATAATAGCATTAAAAAATGCAACAGTAGATATTTGTTATTTTATATAATATTTAAGAAAATATTCTTTTAAAAGTTATATTGCCACAAAATCACATAATTCCTCTGTTATTGGTAACTTGGCTTGTCAAATTCATAAATCACATTAACCACTCTTTCAGTTTGTCATGTCGGCAACCTTATTGTAACGAGTAATGGTCATGCACATAAGAAAGCAATGTCCTGTTCCATATTTGTTCAAAAAAAATAACAAAACTAGTTATCACTTAAGGATACGTGAGGACAAGAACAACAAAAACCCTATGGAAGTATATGTGATGTTTGTCACACACATTACATGTTTGTTTTCTAGTTATTAGAAGATGAAATATTGTCCAACAGAAAGAGGTTACAGATGGAAGCCATTGCTGCAAAACAGGTAAAAGAAGAAATCCTTTATCTTGTGATAGGGACAACTTACTTTAACCCACACTTTACAGCACAACATTCAAACTTGTCTGCATCTGTTAGTATAAGTAATGTATGTTTCAATAGACTTTCTGTGCTTAATTGAACAACACGTAGCATATGATTAAAGTGACTAGCTTGTTAAAATTATCACAGTTGTTATCATAATGTTTCAACACCTAGATTCTTGAAGAGACAAAGACAAATCACCAGAGAATACTAAGTAACCTCGAGAAAGAGAAACAAAAAATGCAAATGGATATCGCTGAGATGAAACATGTCAAGGTTTGTAGCCTGTTTCTTGTCCTCTTTTTTACAAACTATTCTTTTTTACCCTCTGTTGTTGAATTTTTGTTTAGAATGCACGTGAAAAGATGCGTTCTTCCATACACATATCTGTCAACCAATCTAACAAAGGTACATATTTCTAATACCACTAAAACTCGTTTTGCGGTTGAAATTGATGTGACTTTTCTATATGCTGGTCTTTCCACTGCGCATTTAGAAAACTCGGAGCGCATAGATTTATTGAAATTGTCGTTGATGTTAAGAGAGGCGAACAAAATAAGCCAACAAATGAGACAAGACTATGTGAGTAGAATTTACATGCTTTTTAATGATGTGTACATGTGTTTGTTTTTATTAGAAAATTATCTTTTCAATTTCTTTGCAGGTGTTTACACGAGACGATTTTTGCGTGGACAATTCGGTAAGTAAACCCATGCTTGTTAGATCTAGTTGATTTATTAGAGTGAAGAATTAGTTGCAAAAATCCTAATCACCAATGAATTGCCAAGTTTACGCATATTTTACATGATAAATTCGTTAGTTGTTTATCTTTTGTATTCAATTGACAACGAAGCATTTTTCATTTACATCCGTAATACTAGAGAAGGTAATAAACTAATATGTTTTCCGTTGGACTTTAATTGAGCCTTGTGTGTCTGTCTCATGCACACAAGTCCTTTGCATATAATGTATACAATGTAATGGAGTAGATTGACTTTAATAAGTTATGTAAGATTACTGAAGTCATCTAATTTCCCTTTAACTTTAAGGCCAAATAAGTTTTGACAAGGGGTGGAAATAACTTGACGAGTTTCACGTATGGGAATGGATCTGAGCTCATCAATTTCGGAACCCACAGGTTGATTGCACATCAAAAAATCTTTCAACAGTAACCTCCTTAACCGTTTGATGGACTGACATGATCCTATACACTTTTTTAATCAACATTTCTAGATCTACAAAATAAAGGCAGTGGAGAAAACAATTTTAAAGCTATCAAAACTTTAAATATTAACTATTTCTTCATCTTTTGTTTTGTCTAACTAACATCTAGTTTAATAAAACGTCTGTGACGTTTACTTTTTGACGTCTCATTTATCAAATTGAAAATTAAACATTTATAACATTAGGATATGGCATTAACAAAAGAAAACTATTAAAAGCACATGCTGCTATGCAGTATTTTTGATTGGTGTTTCAAGTTCCACACATTAAAATGGTTGTGCAAGTTTTGTACTTGAAAAAGTCACAATGTTTTTTTTATTCAATCAACTTCTTTCTTGGTGTTTTCTGCCCAAAGAGTTTTTTCCTTAGTAGTTTAGATTAATTTACGTCTTCAAATTTGAGTCTGATGAAATTCTCTTTAATGCCTTGTCTCTATTGGGTCACTGTCCACAGTTTAAAGTTTCATTAACAGACACATAACAGTGGCTTTTTTTAATGTCACCAATAACCAGCCTTAAAAAATCAAATTAGGTATGTCTTTATCATAGGTGGAGATTCGTGTTAGAATTCATAACACACAATCGAAGATGTCGACGTTACTTAATTTGGAAAGATTTGAGGACGAGTTCCAACGAATGCGAGATTTATTTCAAGTACGATACTTATAATACAAACACTTTCTTTTTCTTTACAACATTGTTGCTTTTGAAGTCACACAATTTAGCCCCATACTGCATATTTGTAAAGTAATGAAGTAAATGTGACATTAGTCTCCAAAAGACTCATCAGTAAAATATTTTACAATCTAGAAATAATTTGTTTATTTTAAAGATATACAAATTCTCTATATATGCAATGATAATATAACATTTGAAATACAATATTTAAGGGTGACCAGTCCTCCTAAATGATCTAAAAATTTGGATCCGAAATATTGATTTCTTCTATCACAAAAGTAGGTTTTTACGACTACATTGTAATGAATAAACCGGTTAGTAATTTCTACCACCAGGTGTTGCTACTTTGATAAAGAAGTAAACAGATAAAACATATACCAACAGGACTAGTATTCAAAAAAGAAATGTTTGATTATTGGTTTTTCCTTCTAAATGTTTTTTCGAAAATTTCTTAAAGTATGGACAGTATTTAATGTGTTTTTTGCTCCCAAAATCAAATGCTCATAAATTTTTAAGGTCGTGACTCCAAGCTTTGCACTTTAGGGTTTTGAAGTGTTGTTGTTTTATACATAGGGTGATGAGTCTTACTCTGAAACGACCTTTTTGCGTGAAAACGAGTTTGATTGGGAAGATGATTCACAAGGTGATTTATCAAGAAGGTAACCTGCTGTTTGTTCGTTCGTATTCAATAATACGAACGAACGAATATTCAATAATGTTTGATGCTGTTACTGTTAGTCATAATAAAAAATATGTACTAACAAGTACTAACATTGTTTTTTCAGGTCACCAAGACTATCGCTTTCAAGCAAAAGTATGATAGCCAGCTTAAACGAATCCATTGAAATGGTTAGTTTTTTAACTTTTCTTAAAAAAGGTAAAACCCTCAGGTAGTGTAAATCTGTAAGGAAAGGACTCAATGAGTTCAGGATTTATTTATATTTTATTTTTACCTTTGTATGTTTTGTTTGGTATTTTATAATATATATCTTTCACATTAATTTTAATTTTTGTTTCAGCGTGAGATGAAGATGCGCAACACAAAGCAAGGTAACTTCTGTTTGTTTAAGCGGTGTCATGCTTTATCTGGTATGTTACTTGAGGTGAAAGGGGGGAGGTGTACACTAACTTTACACACGTCCTTACCCAGGTGTGGATTCTTAGGTCCGTAGTAGCAACTTACAAAAAGTTTCACGTTTTCGTTTTTATTTTCTGTAGAAATTTGACGGGAATTTTTTTCTTTTCTTACCTTTTCTTTCTTCTTGGTACATCTAACTCCATGAAGATATTTGGGTATACATGCATTAGTAATTGTCTAGATACACGTGTTTAACTAGTGCATCATTAAAATTTAGCGTAAAAATTTTAAACTGTAGGTTATGTTAATAATGGTATTAATCTTTTTTAAGGTGGGAACTTGACCAATGGAAATCTATCGACCAATGATATTTCAACATTATCAAATCCACCGGTAGAGTCAACAAGACTGTCTTCACTACACGCTAACACAACAGGTATCCACATGTGATGTTTTAGTGCAGAAAAAATTAGTTTTATAATCAAGAAACTCAAATAAGTGAAAAGGTTGTATATTTAATTCTTACTAACGTCGAAGATCTATATGTAATTTTCTGAGAAAAATATGAGAAATTTAGATTTTATGGTAATTCAATTTTTTTTCAAAAAATCCGTTAAACAAAACATGTATTATCCAATGACCTTAAAAAATTGAGTCAACTAGGTCCATAGGCAACATTATTGTTTTTGCTTTGATTTTCCTTGGCAGATATTGCTTAAATTTACAATAGATGTTGCGAAAAACTGTGTCTTGCCAAAAAGTGTCTCTACCTAACATTATTGCTTTTAGCAATAAATTAGGTAAGTTAAGTCGAAACTTGAAATATCTCATACAAAAAACTATAATCAACATAAAAGCAAACAGAAAGATAACATATTATAATTTCTTTGCTTCCGATGTTGAACACATTATTACACAGACACTGTTTCTACAGAAAACAAAAATTTATATGGAAAAATCAACATGAAGTAAAATATGAAATGAAATATAAGTATTTTTCTTCACACTAATATGACAAGCATATTTTTAAACCTACCTACTTAAAGGATTTCATCGGTTATCCTGTGCTTCTTGATAAACTTCTAACACCTTTTTCTCACAGCCAAAAGTTGCAACAGTGTTTTCTCCAAAAAACAATTTGACCTCAAAATTGACCCAGCCGAGTTTAACTCCAAATTAAAAAGTGTTTTTTAAGGGGACCGGTGTATCTTCAATATTACAGGTATGATATGTGCAATAACTTGTCCTTGTTGAACCTTCATGTTCAAGAAGCGATCAAATTGAAAAATACAAATATGAACACTAAACAGGTAAACTAAAATCGCAGCCTTTGTTGTGTTGGAAATATTAAAGAAAATTGTGAACTTAATCAATAGAGGATGTATACGGCTTCATTTGAAATGATTCAATAGGAGTTTTAATCGCTAGATTTGCAATTTCTTTTCATATCTTTGATTTTGATTTTGCTATTTATAGCAATTAAAAGTGGAAGTCTTGTTTTGTTTTATAATATTTACTATGTGAATTTTTTTACTTTTAGTTAAGATGGATGCGTCTGATATTTCTGCTATGAAGTGCAGCTTGTTTGAAACTATTCTTGAAGAAAAAGAAGAAAACCAAGGTGAGATGATTCCCGTTATTTCCGTAATCTATCAATTTTGACGTTAGCTACCTTAAGACATTTTCTATCCCGTAGAAGTTATGTTATAACTTTTCGTATTATTATAGAAATACCGATAGTTGCGAGATTGATCAAACTTATCTTCTCTATTTACACGGATTGGAACAAACTGTCTACCCACAATGCAACTTTTACTCAAAACAACACCGACGAAACAGACGACACGTTAATGAGAGTAGCATGTCACGTGAGAAGTTTAAAAGATTTAGCCTCACTCTTGTGTTCTGTTCACGAGGCTGTTGGTTTGGACGAACTGAAAGCGATGTCATACTCGTTCAAAAATGATGTTAACCAAGCTGGCTCATACATCAGAAATTCGGTATTTATATTTGATATGAGCTCGATACTAATTTATAGTTTTGTGTGAGGCAGATTTTTGGTTGGAACGTAAGTACGGTCAGATTTTTGGTAACCAGACAACGAGCACAAAGTTTTGGAAGATTCCATTTGTCTTTTTTAAAGTTTGTCTCAATGTTTCTAATTACTATTTCTTTCTTATCTTCTAATGAATCATAACTATTCTCTATTTTTATCAATGTTTCAGTGTACATTTGCTCGATTTTTTTCAGATTACACAGAATAACTTCACAGATGAGAAGACACAGTTTCAGCAGCTAATTTTTCAGTTAGTAGAAATGGCTGGTGCCATGTCGTTAGCTGCTGTTGACCATGTGAAGGATGATGAGAACGAATCTTATTTTGCATTTAGTAAGGTAACCGCCAGACCTGCCATTTTTTTACTATATATGCAACGCACAATAGAGAGTGGCACTCTGTACTACTCTAATGTTTATGGTAAAAACAATTTAATTCTTACATACCATTTTTTTCGAGGAATTCTAAATTCCATTGTTTTTCGCCGACAATGAGCACTGCTGAATGGATCTTTTACGAGTTATGGCTAATAGATGGCATGTCGTTTTTTAAGCTTTGAGACGCCAATTAGCGTGCTCCTGATTTTATATCTTAAGGATTAATGAGCTGAGTTTTGTTTATAAACCAAAATACTATTGATATCAAGTGCCAACAAAAAAGAAGTGATAAACAAGCCGTTCTAATTTACAACGAATGATACTGGTGTGTTAGTAACCTAATAGGACAGAGTTTTTTTCATCTACTTGGCCTTTTCTTCTGGAGAAACCTTTTTTAAAGTCATTGTAACCAAAACAGTCGTTGTTTATACAGTGGAACTCTATGAAAGCAAGATTGATTTAAAAGCAACCAGACTGCGAAAGCCAACATTTTTGTTTTTCTTTTTCCAGGGTACAAGTAACGACCTGTGTGCGTACTTTTTAAAGCACCAGAATCGGTTTCTTAGTACGATGCTAACAGAAGCCATGTGTACGGTGGAAGATGGGATCGAAAGTATCAAGAATCTGCAAGTCACATCTGCACACGAGGTAAACTAAATCTCACATAGCTCCCTGTGGTTTTTAGTGCGGGGTGTTTTCAACATGTAAACAAAGTTTGTAGTGTCTAGAAGGTCACGGGAAACACTATCTTCAAAAAAGAATCAGGAAAGTCCAGAAATTTCAGGAGAACAAAGTAAATCTCTAGGGTTGGTAAAAAATTTGAAAGGATTTCGCAGGAATGTAAGACTTTTCGATGTTTATAACTAGCCTTACGCTTTGAGCTGTTGGCCAATCACTTATTACAATAATTCTTGACTGATTAATTTGTATTAGATTGATTTCATGCTTCATGTTTACGGAAGAGTGTATTAGTTTAGTTGTTTTGTCCATGTTTTTTACGTTTGACAAAGAAATGAATTTTTCGTCCACCGGCGTATTCAATAATTAAAAATGGTGTTTTATAGTTTATTTTATTATGTTAACGTTAGAAAACCCGTGATTGTTTTAAAATAAATGTTAAAATTAATTTTGCTTTGTTTTTATTTTGCTCCCTACGTTTAGATGTCTGATGATTTAGTTGATGGAGTAATGAACATCTTGACATCGATAACAACACTTCTTCAAAGATGCAAAGATTTGCTGGTAAGAAAAAACAACAAAACAGGTTTCTTGCTGTTTTCCCGCCAACCTTTCGCTTGTCTCATTCCTGTGATTTTGTTTCCAGCTTCTTTGTTCCGCGGTTTTAATTTCTTTTTGTCGTTGTTTTAATACTGAGACTAGTGAAGTATTATGCGGCACCAGCCTAGTTTAGCGATAGAGAAATTTTTTCTTTTCATTGTTGCGAACAGAACTACTTAGTTGAACAGTGTATAGAAACTTATTATTTTTACAAAATTAATATTTTGGGTTTTTTTACTGACCTGAAGTTGTATGAAGGCTTGGAATGTTGCCGGGATTTTTTTTCTTTTATAAATTTTTTCATTAGTTTGTGAAATACACGACTTCAAAGTTTTAATTTTTATACGAAATACCGCCATAGAATAGATGCTGAGAAACAATTAACTTTCTCAGAATCATACCGACTAAATACATCGAAGAAAATTTTGCTTAGCAGGCCTAGCCCTATCGTACGTTCTTTTTAGGCACTTAATACGAAAAACAGTTTATAAATTTACAAGCTCACCCCTGGACACCTGCCGTTTTGCATCTGCTTTTTGCGTAAAAATTTAAAATATGTCCTACTCACTTTCAAAATTTGCCGAAGCGGCTGGTTTATTGTTTAAATGGTAACTTAAGCAACAAAGAAGTTGTGCAGGCCACTCTATGCATCTTCTTTTCTAGGCGGTATATGCTGATGTCAGCATGACTAGGACTGGCTTGTATTTTGCAAAGGAATGCTTCATATTAAGAAAACTGTTAACAGCGATCGTCGATTATAACGAAAATATATATAATTTACTTGAGCATTCAAAAAGTGTGGCTGCAAATTGTGACAGTCTCGATGACTTTCTTGATGTCCCAATTGAACTGGCCGATACAACAAAGAGGATATGTTCCACGTGCAAGCAACTGACTATATTTGTTAATGTGAAGAAAGCATTGGATGATGAGACAGCTTGGTTGTTGCATGATTGTTTAAAGAAGTTCGAATTTGCTGCAAAGACTGTTCGTGTCGGCGTGGCCATCGTTATACAAGAAGTCGAAAGCGATTTAAATATAAACGAGGAACGTTCTATAGTCTCACTTATTCAAGCAGACGAACCTTTTTCGCGAGCGTCATCCACGTGTCCGCTAAACCGGACATCACTTGATGTGAGTGTATTAGATCCACAATTGCAAGAAAAGTTCAGAAAAAGTCGGAGATCTTCGGTGCGACCGGATCTTTTTATCAGTAAGTATATGGATGTTTCGGACATGTAGAATTCTATTTTTTATATATAATTTTATTTAATCTATGCATATAAAAGGATATGACGAATAAAATGTTTTTCTGTTATCTCGAATTCGCTAAAAAACTAGAAGATTTGTTAGAGACTGAAAAACTGTGAAATATACTTGTTTCGTTTTGAGTACTGTCTACTCCCGATCTCTGAAAGAATTTAACATTTTTTTGAGTTATAGGCATTTGATAACTCGAAAATTCGTTTACATCTCTTTTCAATAAGCAAATTATTTTTCAAAAAAAAAACAATATGGCTTCTCAAAAATTTTCTACTTTTTTTCTTTGAAAGTCGAGTTAGGGCGAGTATTTTTTGGCCCAGGGAACCGCTGAAATAGTATGACTTACTGAATGTTCGAGTTATCAGGGGTTTGAGTTATCGGAATTATACTGTAGTTTGATTTTACGTTTTCTTTCATTTTTATAACTTACACTGTATGTTCTTTAAAATAATAATCCATTACTCTTATATATTTCGGAGGCTTACAGCTTCTAATATTTCACTCGCCGATTTCGAAGTAGCTTGCTTTTACACTGTCCATGCAATATGTTTCTCCTGTATATTTTTTAACACTTTACTTAAACTTTATGAAATTTTATATTTTCACACCTTCCAAGGATTCATTTTCAGTCTTATTAGAAGATCTTACTAAGACGGTAAATTTATCTTGTTGTTATTGTCGCGTGCTGTATTTAGTCTGATATACTGTACTTTTTTAATTATTCTGCTTACGCGACATTTTTTAACGTAAGTTAATCTTAGATTAAAAGAAAGAAACGCAACTAATCACTTTCTGCCACCTCGGTTTTTTAAATTCATTTTTTTTAAATTAGTGTTCCAGGTACTTTGTATAAACGCTATTTTTACTAATTTATATATTTAATACAAATTTCAGATAATAACTCTTTAACTATTACGGGTTGACAATTTGGAATCAGAGAAAAGTCAGGGAAAGTTTAACATCAAGAAGTGTATTTTTGTATTTTAGAAAAATTTGTCCGCTGTTGCTTTTCATAGGAAGTAAGAAAAAAACTGGGAGGGGTCACTTCTCTAGTATTTCTAGCTTATTTTATGGAATTTGACCAGAAACAGGCCAATAACTTATGATCTTTTATAGAAAATTTTGTGTCTATGTATGGAATGTATTTTATATTTCAAGGGCAGAAATTAAACGCAGGAAGAAAAATCTCGTGAGGAAACAAAATCGCCAAATTTAGAGCATATGCTTTCTGGAGGTACCGTGTTTTTTAGATTTGAAACGTTCCAAAATTTAAATCTTTGCAAGAAGATTTAAAAATCACGGAAATTTCACGTTGAACTTCCTGCCCTTGAAGTAGCTTGTTTTAATCAGAGTAACATATTTTCGGAAAAAAAGACTTGTGTTAAACTTCAGTTATGATGACCCGTTAATTAAACTATAGGTGCAGCTCAACCTCGTCCCCAATATCAAAAAGTGAAAAAAGGAGGTTGATTATAGCTTAAATTGTAAATGACAAATTTGCTGATGAAAATAGACGGTCGGATGCAAAAATGAACCGAGGTAATGTCCGGTGCCCATTTCCATATCGGATAACTGCGTAATTTAGCAGAGATTTAAATTTCGCGGTTGAGTCGACGCCAAAAGTTTTCACAAATTTCGCGAATAGGATACCCAAGAGGGGCCAACTTAAATCATCTTAAATATCATATTGGGCATATAAATATAACTGAAAAAAAGTTATCCATAATTTATTTGATATAAGCACTCACCTTGTTGAACTAGCTAGCTATATATATTGTACATAAAGCCGGTGGCAGTAACATCAATGTCTTTATCTCGCGTTGTCTCTGTTCCTTCTTCAAAACAAACTTCAAATTTTCTGATATTTAATATATTTTAAAGACCCTAGCTTACCGCTAAAAGAATATTGAAGGAAAATATTTCCCTTTTATGGACAATAAAAATGAAGGTAATTCTTCAAAAAAAAGTAATTGTTCATAAACAGGTTGTATGGACGTCTATGTGGTTCTAAAGTGTGTCTAGGCTCGTGCACTTTGACCTTTTAAGTGGTCCGTTTATTACACGGCATTCTTCGGAATGTACCGGGGATTGAGCTTATTGGATCGTTTCTCAGCCCCTTTATAAAAAAAGGAAAAATTACGCTCGTAAAAAGGACGTTTTTCTTTTTTTTAATTTTTAATTATTATTTATTTTTTCGTGGAGATCACTGAGCTAAGTTTTATGAACACAGAAATGTGCAAATTGCTTTATAATAAAAGTCGAGGAATAATTCTTCTTTTACTTAGGTTAGAAAAAGTCAGGGAAAGGGTTTTATAAGAATGTGATCAAATTTACAACTCTCCCGTAACCGCTTATTTTGTAAGTCTCTGGAAAACACATGGAAATTTCCACTATAGCACTTTTTTCGTTCGTAGCTTTACTTAAATATGTGCACACAAACACAAAAACCGAGTGCTTTTTCGGTAAACATTAGTATTTCGCGCTGACTTAAATATGTTCTCTAGGTTTTCATAAACGAATTTAAGGTTATTGGTTGTAAAAACATTCTCAATTTTACTCAGGCTGGAATTCAGTTGTTGACAAAATTTGAATTGCGATCTGTTTCTTTTACTTTTTCGGTCCACAGCACGAGTCTTCTTGAACGGCTTTATCGTCCTTTTGTTTATTTAAGAAATACCTGGCATTCTTCTCTGCTACTTATGAAGCAGCCGTCAGTGTTTTTTCTTTATATCCTGCTAGAGCAACCTCGATCCCAGGGCCTGAACCGTTTTTTGATATGAGGATGAAACGCCTAGCGCACTGTCATGTTTCGATTTTTTTCTCTCGAGTCTTTCATGTCGATTTACAACGATAACAGCTTATTTTGGGAGAGAATTTATATTAGATGCGTTACTGCGCATGTGCGCAATTGCTTGCAGTGCAGAATCCGAAAAAAACCCGAAATTTTGGATATCCGCGTACAGGCCCTTGATTTCAAGATTACTTATATGCTTTTGAAAATTTGATACAATCTTAGTGGAGATGTTTTCGCTACGTTAAAATGACGCAAACTGTTAACAGTATGTGTGATACCTCTCACGATTGTTCATAACAAACTAAATTAAAAATCAGTCAGGTATACGAAAGAAATAATGTATTATATTTGTCAATAATTTACATTTTTTTTGGTAATATTTTGAATAAATTTCTCACCAACACAAAAAAGCCTTCCCTCACGACGACGCCAGAAAGTTGTTTATACCTTTCAATTTCTGTTCAAAATATTGTTGGAAAAGATCTCGAAATTTCAACTCCCAAAAAGGGTGTGTACAAACTAAGCATCCTTTATCACGTTTATAAAACTTAAAAAAATGCTTTTTAAAATAACTTTTTAAAAAACAGAAAACTTGCCTAACTTCCAATATTTTTAAAACACCGAGTTAGTCGTGTTTATAAGAAAACTAAACAATTCCAGGTACGGGTTTCAAAGAATGTAAAATTCATTGCACAAGTTATTTTTAAAAGCAAGTAAAAACTAAAAATCAGGCTGGGACTTTAGAGTAAGCATACGTTTTGCTTATAGCCAGAATAAATTAAAAAATTAAACTTTATAAAGACATGTCGCGACAGAAGGTTCAGTCCAGACAGTATATTGGTTATCAAGTATTATTGTATATAAGTAAAAACAAATACCCACAGCACAATAAAAACACACGTCTATGTGAGCCTGAATAAAACGCTATGCTTATAAAAAAAAACCCTGCAGATCAAATAAAAAAATGAAATTCTGAAAGTACAAATTGTGACGCCGTAAATAAGAAGCTAGCTAATATCAAAACCCAATCTATCGACGCAAGCCTTGAGTTCTTCACCTATGTCTAATGTCCCTCGCTGTTATTATTTGAAGGATGTTCTTTTTCCTAAAAAAACAAAACAAAAAACGTAATCGTACACATCATCAAAGGTAGCTCTCTAAGATACAAGAAGATTTCGTGTGTATGGTAACACAAGGCCAAGATTGTTGAAGCTCAAACAACAAGTTACAACCGTATTTATATTCTTTCCACATGTATCTTGTTAAATTGCCTTAACCCAGGTACGGTTAGGTATAAATTATTTCGAGCATAGTTTTGCATGCATTCACCCAACTGCGCGCTCAACTGTTTATGTTGAAAATCTCTCCACTCGTAGACAAGCCGTGACGATTAGAATGATAAAAAGTTTTAAAATAACGAGCAAATAAAAGCATAGAAATAAAGAAGAAGTAGGGAGAAATTTTGATGTGCTTGAAGAAATATATCTAATTATGTCAAAAAGGAGACAAAAAATGAAGTTAAATCTACCTGAAGAAAAGGAATACGTTGTAGAATGTTATAGCTTTGGAAAGCATTGCAACACGCACTGCACCGTCGATGGATATTTAAATTTTCAATATTTTTAAGGCTATTTATGGATTTTTTTGAAGAATTTTTCTTTAAGAATTGGTTACCTTACTCTTGTGAAAGTTTAAAACTTAATAAACCATTTTAACGTAATCTAACTGTAAAGGGATAGGGTCTTTTTAAGAAAAAGGGCGTTGGTAATTTTCTGGAAATTAATAGTTCTGGAGGGAGTTGATTAATTGAAGTTTGAAGGGGTATTTTTTTACTTAAATTCTGTTATCTTTTATAAAATGCACCTCTTTTCTTTTATTTGTTGTCAATCTTTATAATTAGGAAGGGGTTTTTCCAATTAAAAAAAAAGGAAAGTGGACGATTGTATTTTTTATTTCTTTTATCTATTATGTTTTTAGGGAAGGTGTATTAAATCAAAATAGGCCCTCCTTTTCCTGCGATTAGGTTACCAAGAGTAGTCGCATGTGCCTTCTAATTTAAGACAATACCTTATCGTCTTCATGGTGTTCATCCCCATGGCGTTCACCGTCCTGTTGTAACATTTTTTCGTATTCATCAAACTCTTCGTCTGTATACTGGTCTTCTTCAGTCAGTGGTTTCCATTCATCGTCTTTCTCAAAGTCGTCTTTTTTCGTTTCCATCATAAATTCTTCTTTAGAGATTAAACCGTCGTTATCTCGATCCATCTACGAGGGAAAATGTTGATCTCGATAATAACACTGGTTGCTTAAAAAATCGGCGAAGAGTTCTCCAGTTAGTATTTTGGGTTCACCGGAAATATCCGAAGAATACAAAACAGAATTTTGACAATGGCACATAATTACACGGCACAATTTTGTAGACGTTCATTAAAATTTGTCGTTTGTATTGCTTTCCAAAAAAACTCGAATAATATTTTACTCGAATAATATTTTACTCGAATAATATTTTATCCGAAAAATATTTTATCCGAAAAATATTTTACTCGAACAATATTTATTCGAATAATATTTTACTCAAACAATAATCAACTCAAATAATATTTAACTTGACTAATATTTTACTCGAAAAATATTTTTGGATTCAAGATATGGGTTGGAGGTATTTATCGAACTTACAGATTTCATGACGTGTTCTCTCATGCGAGCTAATTCTTCATCACGTTCTTTCAAATCAACATCAGGATCACTTTCATTGTAATTCTTGTCCAACTAAACATAACGAAAACAAAAGTAAAACATCAATCAAAAATTGAAATTTTTACACTTACTATGTCTCATGTCGCTAATCTTCAACTATATAAAACATAAAATACTGCTTCTGATGACGAAGTAAAGCTAGAACTTTATCCTAATAAAGAATATAACTATTTAATTTAGTATTGCTAAAAACTAGCAGTCTTTATTAAAATACGTGTTCTTACTAAAAAACTACAAACTTGCTGTAAACTTGGACTATAGTTGATCCAAAGTTCAACTCACGATAGTGACAGAGATCTCTAAAAATACAAGTTTTCTCATCCAGTCTACACTTGTAAACTAAAAAAGATTTAACGCTACTTAGATTAGCCTATTAACTCATAAAAAAAACTTTGGAAAAATTTAGAAACATGTGAGTTTTTTTTCTGGGCAGATTTAACAATGAGTCTATACACTTTAGAACTATACACATGAGAACTAACGCGGATTTAAAGAAAGTACCTGCATTCATATGAAAACTTCGTATTATTAGATATGTGTGTTGTCAATTTATACGGATTCTAGCATTAATTATAAATTTAAACTTCTCAGTTTTTATCGTTTTCATGCTGAACCTGTACGAATTTTTAAAACCAAGTGTAAACGCAATCTGTATACATTTCTATTTTTTAGCAACTTGACTCGTAAATCCGGATAAATTTGCTCCAATGTAAATGCAGTAAAAGCAGATAAAAGTGCAAATGAAAAAAATAAATAAATGATGACACGTCATCACTTATTCATTTTTTGGAATCAGAATGACGTCACACATGGTCGAAATTTTTACAGATTTGCAATAAATTCGAATTTCTCAAGCAATATTGTCGATGCAACTTTAACTATTGGTAGACTTCTTCACTGAATATAAAAGAATTAATTTCATACCAAAAAAATGCATTTTGATGACGTCATTTGGAAGGAAAATGAAAATATATATATAAAATATATAAATATTTTTTTCAGAAATATTAATGTTCATGTCATTAAACTTTGTACATGTATAGAATATGATATTTTTAGATGCTTGAAGTAAAAAACTCAATATAATGAGGTCATTGGCATCAGAAATGGTTTGAAATTTATCCCTAATACCATTATATCTCCATAGAAATACCTGGTAACGAACACATGTCATAAATAATTATATAACCAATACAACATCATACAACATTCATACACGCTTGTCAGCACTTTTTAAAATTTACCAAAAATTGTCCCCGTACAAAAAAATGCAATACAAATAAAAATATAAAATTTTTCCTAAACATTTTTTTATTACAAGCCCTTATGTAAGTTAGGAAAGCAAAAGTAAGGGCCAGTCAAAGAGGCCAAGGGCAGTTTATGCAACCACCCCAAATCTCCGTGTTAATACGGTTAACTTTCTATTAACATTGTATCCATATTAGTGGCTTTATATCTTGTTACAGTTCCTCCTAAATTCTTTGATTACCCATGCTTCAACTATCCCTACTACGATTATCCTTGACCTGATTAACCTAACCCCTATAAGCTGTAGAATCCTTGTGTTAACTTATTCTACACTTTTTAACTATAAAAGCAAACTATATTATCATATTATTAAAGTTATATAAACATCAATATTTACAGTGTTAGTAGGAATTAGTACTCACATCAGCAAGAAAAACAGTTTCTAGTTCATACAAGTCCAAGTAACCATCTGCATTTTTATCTATAAATACAATTTATGTAACTTACGATGTGCACAAAAGAGGGCGGTTAGAGTGCATACACAGAAAAGAGATTTGCTAAATTTAAAATTTACAAGAAGTTATTCTTTTATTGTAAAGTTACTTTTAAATTTTAAAATGTCACTGTTACGGTTAGTTACAGTTTATTTGGCTTTTGATAAAATAGCAACACACATGGCAAAAGCAAACTTTCAACACCATAATTCACCGATTAAACATTTCATCTATCTGTCCCCAGTTTCAATCCAAAATTAAAAACACCCATCCTAAATAATTCCCAGTCAAGTAAATCAAGAATGCAATGTGTGCCCAGACACCTAATATTAATACATATGTCCACAGTTGAAAACGGTGAATAATGATCTTACTGGCGAAAAAAATGTCCCAATCAGTCAACTGTGTGCATAAACAAGTTAAGTGTTTTGTAAGAGTTACAAAACATAAAGAAGAAGAATTCCTTTGAAATAAATCTGAAGTGTTAACATCAAAATAGTGACATAAAATAATTTATTTATAAATATAATTTCCGTTTGTCTTTTACAGACAGACAAGTTAAAGACACACAAGCTACAGACAGACAAGCCACAGACGACGTGTTCTCTGTGCTAAATAAAAAACATATATATTTCATGTTGTTTTTGTGGTAAAAAGTAATTATAGGTTATTATTTTCTCTTGGAATAACATAAACAAAAATTTGACGTAAGTTATGATAGAAAAAGGTATTCCATGGAACAGGCAACTTGTTAAATAATCAATCTCAATCAATGCCTGTCAAATTACTAGTTCATGTATCTGTTGAAAAAACATAATTAAAATCAGCCTGCTAGTAAATGCTACCCTATCTCTCTCAATGTACTCAATACAAACTGCATTTTTCTAAGTTTTTTCCAATGTTTGATAACAAAACATCGTTTGAAAATTATCGAAAAACTACTCAAGAATTATCTAAACTATATATAGTTGTTTAAGGTTCTATACGAAATATTCTGAACATAAAGAACTGTTAAATAACTGAAGTTTAAAAGAGTAAACTTGAATGAAAATGAAACATGGTGAATGATCAAACCTTCTTGTCTGAACAACTTACATCAGTTAAAAAGAGGGTTTCCAATTCAAAGATGTCCAAATAGCCATCACCATTCTTATCTGCAAACATAGCAACGTAAGCAAATTTACAGAAATATAAAAGTGTGATAGAGTCTTTGTAAAATCAATCATGTTCGTGTAAAACCTGCATGTCGAATATATCAGTAAATTCATGGGAAGAAATTAATTTTCGCAGAATGTAAATTTTGACATTTCTGTTATTCAGCATTTGGGGCTAACAAATTTGCCCATCATCTTACCAATCAACTACTCCACACCTTAAACTTCTAAATATTATTTTGATCCATTTAAATAGATTGTAACAACGACAGGTACAATTCATTTGCATTAAAAATCAACTAAGAAAGTTTAATTTTAAAATACTGCAAATTTTAAATTTTATTATTTCAAATTTACAACAGCGGTGAAAACTTAAGTATACTACAGTAACCATTTAAAAATAAAATAAAAATAACATCTCATATCAGACTGACAGAGCTATAAATGTTTGAAAGCATTGATGAATATAAAATGACAGGAGTGTTTATACTATTTAAAGTTCATCTATCACTTACCATGTAGATTGAAAAATGTCTTTGGATCAAAACTATCTGGGTCAAGACCATCCTCTTTTTCCCAAACTTCTTCAAGCTGAGCTTTATGTCCCTAAACACATTTTTAAAGTTATTAAACTCAGCATAAACTAAATCACTCGGTTAAGCAAAGTTTGAGGACTGTAGTTAAAGTTGTTCTTACCGGTTCATGCATAGTTTCATGTTTTTTGTTATGATGTTTTTTATATTCTTCCTCATCTTTCTTTCTTTCCTCTTCAGTCATATTCTTTCTCTTTTCCCGAAGTTCATGCTCTTTTTGCATTTCATAACTTTTGAATTCGTCTTTACGCTTTTTATCTTGATCTATCATCATGTCATTATGCTGAAAATCAAAAACAACAAACTTTTTGCAACATTAGTTTGTATCCTGGGTAAACACAATACATATATTGAAGGAAATTTTTTATTTATCTGCAAATTAAATCACCATATACAGTAGATACAGAGAGAGAGATGTGCATATTTTACATGGTTAGTCTCACAAATATCGAAAGATATACCCTGTCTGTTATTTCCAGGAGGGGCTATGGCTTTGATGGGAAGTCCCGGAGTATTTAATGCTCTCCTTGAGCTACGCAAAATCCATTAGGGTCAGCGCTCTGCCAGACAATTCCCTGCCACATCCAAAGGTCCACACAGTGTGCCATCTACCCAATTTCCCTCACATGGCTTGGGTTAACCCGGGGCTATGGTAATATTTTAATTGCCCATATTGAAATGCTGCCAAGGGGAATTAACCCTGCACTCCTGCATAAAGTACAAGAGTGCCACAAAACTTTTATTTGTCAAAAAGTAGAAACAGTTTTTACTTTTTAGCAACAATATATTTTGCTGTAAACTTTTAATCAATCAGAACGTTTATTCTTAAAAAACCTTGTTACTGGAAAGAATTCAAAAACAACTGCCTGTTTAAATATATACCAAAAAGAGTGCTTACATTTAATACTTCAAATTCACTACATGTTTTTTTGTTTCATGTGAAAAAAAATATTTCACACCCCTAATTAGCCACTGAATTCACTATTCACAATTCCCTTTGTGAAATCCCTCTTAAATCCATTGTCATCTAATTACATTGTACCAGATACCAAATTGTACAATTTATAAAGCAGAAACGAATACTACTACTACTCACCTTTGACAGCAGTTTTTTTAAATCTTCTTTGCTAAACGTTTTCTGATCTTCATGGTGAATAGGATTCCAATAATTTCTGTCAATCCCCAACATGTGTTCTTTCTTTTGCCGCAAGAGGTCTCGTTGATATTCTACTTCCAACCTTTTAACTTCGTCTAACTTTTGCCTAAAAGCAATAAAAAAATGTGTACCAGCATCACATCTGGATAACTTAATTTCTCAATTAAAGACAATATATAACTTTTTATACCTAATATGATGACCAACTAAGTCGAAATGTTCTGCTATTTTTCCAGACCTTATATCATCTTCAGTCGCATTATTTAAAACAGATTTAAATTCTGCATCCTTTTCTAATTCCCCAACAACTTGTGTCAAATACCGAAAATATTCTTGATCTTGTGCTTGTTCCTTTGTAAGTCCTTCGGTATTATATTTCCAATTATCGGTCATTTCTGCTTGGTTTCTTTCAACTGGTGGTGGAGCAACCAATTGCCCAATAAGAAGTGATAAAAGTACGAGTTTAATTTGAGTATCCATTCCAGACTATAATATGTATAACTAATAAAAAAATTGAATGTATAATTGCAGTTGCATTAATGACCCTAAAAATTTAAAAGACTTTTTTAACAACATAAATTTTCCTCCGTGTTTCCTAGCTGTAATTTGTAGAACCTAGAAAAAACCATATTTAAAGTGAAAATATTAACATTAGTAAAAGATTATTAAAAATTGTTGAGGATTTTATTAAAGGTTTATATTAGACTTTTTTTAACAGTTAAAAACTAAAAAAATTAACAATTACACCCTTCCCCACCTCCTTGCAAAAAGTCAGTAAGCATGTTGAAAGTTAGAATGTAAATAAACTTTCTAATTTCATTAGTGGGTTGACAACTTTTCTGTGTAATTAAACAGGGCAAATAAAGAATAATAATTTATAAGCAAACATTTCTACGACAATGGAACTTTTTGATTCATGTGTGCGAATTTCTAAAAAATGTTGAAAAAAGCAAAGGAGAATCTAATAACTTTCTTATTTTCCTTGCCACTCACCCAACAATTATGCTGTAATTTTTTCTGTAACACTACAGGAAAAGAAATATTGAAGTAAGTAGCTTTTTCTTATTACGAGACAAAATAATGTAATGTTTTTTGAATAAAATGCATCTTCTAAAAAAAAAGGACATTACCAAACATTTTTTGTGGTGAAACCTGATAATGATGCTTTGGCGAGGGTCATCAACTAGTTAGAACAAAATAGCAGGAATACGTTTTTGCTTATGTCAGCACTTTTCTGTGATGTCATCACAAGCTTAAAATTCCTTCAAAATACCACTATCTCAGGCCCGGAAATTTGATGAAACGGAAAACGATAAAAACGTTTTTTTGTTTCCGCAAAGTAGACCTTGCGGAAATGATAGGTTAACGACAGTAACGATTAGCTTTAAACCGATAAATAGTGGGATATCTTGGCCCTAGTTAGTGACAAAACCTACTCCATAGTAGTAAAATATTATAATATAAATATATATAAAAAATAAAATTATTATAATTTGAAATATTGTCTAGGGGGAATAACTTATCGTTACCATCTTTATTGGTTCGTGGAAACGTTGCATCGTTTCATCAAAATTTTCAGGCCTGGGTCTACTGAAAATTTACTTTAGTTCTACAGCCAATTTTTACATTCTGTTAAAGTTTCTGAAAGTCAAGTAAAGTTATTTAACATATGTTCTGTTTTATACATAATTTGCTTGAAAAGATGCCAAAAAATGCCCGAAAACCTAGTTTAATCACAACTCCACAAAAAACAGAAGAAATCCACTTCATGAAACAAAGGTGTGTTGGAAGTTTCAACCTCAAGGATAATCCCAACAAGAGTTATTATATTTTCCCTATTTTAAGGCTTTCATAGGAATTCTTAGGGGTAGTCTCGAGTAATAGTCAATAGTCAGGGATAACCGCAAATTAGGCTATCACGCCTAATTAGGATAGTAGCTTAGTTAGGAGATTTTTCATAGACTAGTTAGGAGACCATCTCCTATTTAGAAGATGCGTTTTCTTCTTTTACGATTATCTCGACAACCACGTCTGGTCGCGCCATCTTCTTTCGAAATTTGTTGCTCATTACATCATCTTCGTTTGAGCAAAATTTTTTATAGTTTGCTTCACGGTACTAAAAATTATACGTCAAAAGTCTTTGGATCGGCTAATTAGACGAGAAATAGTCTATTTAGGCTATGCTAGCATGTTGAAAATATGCGGGCGGGAAATTTTTCAGAAGCAACCTTGGCCGTAAACAAAGAAGCTGTAACAAAGCGCATGCGGTCTTAATCAAAACAAACTAAACGCTATATCTTCTGACAGCGCAAATAATAAAGATATAGAACGTTTTTATCTAATAAAATCATTGCGATTATGCAACAGAACAGTGATAGGCAGCAAAAACCATGTTGATAGCCTAATTAGGAGAGATAAATCGCCTAAATAAGCTATCATAGACTAATTAGACTATTACAGCCTAATTTGCGGTTATCCTTGACTGTTCTGAGCTTAAGGACAAAAAGATTTGGCATGCCATGTGTGTCTAATAGGTAAATATTGAACTTCAGTAAGTATCATAGCCATGCAGCCCTGCATAAAATGGAGTAATTAAAGAAAAGCCCTCCTCAAAATATGCTTAGCTAGTTTGGCAAAACATTTTAGTAAAATATACTTGGTTTAGTAAATGTTTCGCTACATAATGGTTAAGATTAAAAAGGAAAACTCCTCACGAAACAAAAAAACATAAAGCCAACGTCGTAAAATGAGGCGAAACAAACACTTCACACAACCATCTCACAGTTCTTTATTTGATTTCATTTTCACTAAGAGCTGTTTTTTACTATTGTTATTTTTTTGTTTTTATAATATTTTGTTGATGTCAGTAAAATTTCTTCCTGTGGACTAAAAGAACGTGGCAATACCCTAAAACACAATCCAACTGCTACAGGAAACATGATTCAGCTAAAAGTGATTATCGTGAAGAAAGAACTGCGTGTTGGATACTATGTTAAGTTGTGCAATTTAATGCGAATAACTCAGAGGTATTCTGTTATATATTTTGATCTCACATGTTCAAAATGGTAGCATATAATCAAAACAAAAGGCAGAAGCCACAAGACACAAGGCGAAGGTAAGATAAACTTAGCAAACGGAAATATGCATGCAGAAACATGGGTAAAATTATTATCATTTATATAAAATAAAATATATAGATGTTGACTGAATAAAAATCAAATATGTAAATTATTTTATAATTACATTACAAGCTCTTGTCATACCCTCTTTCTCTCTGTGCTTTTTAAGTAACTTTCGTTTTTACTTTTTTTCTTTCCAGCTAGTTATAGCTGCCTATATTAAGCTAATATGTACCAAAATACGAAAATTAAGTCAATGGTATCTACTTTGATATCACTTAAGTCCATTTTTTTAAATAAATCTGCACAAAGGTCCATAAAGTAAGGGAAAACTTTTAAATATACTGTCACAGTATAAATAAACTAAACTCCTAATAACAAGGCCTCAATTACATAATACTGCAAAAAATCACTTATTTAAACTGTTAAAAGCAAAATATTTTTAAATTGTTGCACTTAAGCCAAAATTCAGTTTTTTATTAGTGCTGAGAAACAAGTATAAAATGAAACCACATCCAATTATTTTAAACCAATAAAAAATTGATAAGAGCATTCGAAATATAACACAACATAGTTACACTGTGTTTCACTTAATTGGGCTTTATTAGACATTTAATTTGAAGGTAGCATAGTTATTATCCTGTAACAGCATATTTAAAAGTTTTCCCTGACTGCATAATTGAGCAAGTAAGACTTTGTACTCCCTTTCCTGGTAACAAAGCTTACAAAAAGTTCAAGGTGTAGAGGCATGCAAATGATTCACATAGTTTTTTTTAACTCATACAGGTCATTCATGCTAACCTTAATTTTTTATGTGACTTTATTATTTGCAATAAGTAAATGTCATATATATCTGTTAATTCTTTTGTTCTTTGCAGCAGTATGTTAAAATTTAATGTTTGTTTGTTATCAATAGTGTCAAATATAAAAAAAACAGAAAAAATGGTGGGGGTCTTGGCGTGTAATACGCCATTGCTTCAGAAGCTTTGCTACTGAAACGAGTTTTATGTACGCTAATCCGCCAATTTGTTTTACTTAACAAGATCGTGACACAAGGGAAAATATCAAGCCATATTGTTTATTTTTATTTAAATCTTAAGAATACAACTCTCTCTTAAAAACTATTCTTGAACATTTTTATCAATCGGCAGAGTTGAGTTTCTTCAGCATATCTCACGTTGCTGTACCTAAAGAGTATAAAATACTTTTCTTAATGCTGGAAATGTTTGTAGCATTTTCTATACATAAATGCAAAATCAGCGATTGAAGAACAGGCACATTGTTTATTACTTTAGGTACGGCTGATCCGCTATGACATTGTTTTTTAAGCCAATAAGCTTGATTTTTCGAGAATTTGAACCAATCAGAATATTTTAAAATCATAACAAGCTTTTTTAATTGCCATGTGAGGCAAATAAACTTTTTGATAACTAAAGTTAGTTTGAAAAATAAGATCAGTAAAAAGTTTATAAAAAACTAACAAAAGCAAATGATTCCGTTCGGTATAAAAGAATTTAAAAAGCGTAACGAAAATTCTAACGGAATGTAACAAATTTTGTGGACAGTAGTTATAAGTGGAAAGGATACGTATCTCTCTTCCTCAAAAATATCAAAAAGGGAAAAATGATAAAGTTAGTTTACTAGGCTTTTGCTATAAGATAAACGCTAGAAATTAGCTAAACAAAAGATGTAGCAACCTGCCACCACATGTAGCTATAAATTCGTCCCAAAATTGACTGAAAATTACTTTATTAAGTCCAATATTTTTCACGTTTTTATTAGCAAATGGTATAAACAAAACATTATAGCCATAGCAACAAATAAGGAGAAACACATAGCTTAGCTATTATAGAAACAAAAAAGATTAACAAAAAAAACTAACCTTACAGTACAGTAGCTTAAGCTACTGTGCTCCGATCGTTGTTTGTTTTTGCATTGGCAGGAAGATTATACTCTGCAGGTTAATTTCTTTGGATTAAATAAAAATCAACTTGTTTTTGTAGCACGTCAGGAAAGTTCCTCTAGCAGTTATGCATAAATTTCATGTATGTCATCAGAATTTTTTCATTTGAAAACAAACTTCACACGTTCTCGCAAGCTCCTTCAAACCATGCTGAGAACGGAAAGATCTTCACAACCAAGTGCAACTGATATTTATACCAAATGCTTATAATCTTTATCAATACCTATAATCAACCTTGACAGGGTTTGTGCGCTATAACGTCTAGCGCTACAGTCTAACCTTCACGGAGGAACATATTATAGTAATACCTAGAAACATTTTTGACATGGTTTGTGCACTATACCGTCTTGTGCCAAGGTTAGACCTTCATGGAAGATCATATTATATTAATACCTTAGAAACAACCTCGACAGAGTTTGTGCACTATACTGTTAGTGCTATGGTCAAACCTTCACAGAGGCTCATATTATAGTAAAACCTAGAAACAACCTTGACAGGGTTTGTGCGCTATACCGTTAGTGCTACGGTCAAACCTTCACAGAAGATCATATTATAGTAATACCTACAAACAACCTTGACAGGGTTTGAGCGCTATTATTGCATCAAGACTGCATGACATAAAACAGATTGCGTCAACATCAGTTGCCTAAATCTTTGCTGTAAGGAATGTGATAAAGACAATAACGCAAAGAAAAATAAGAAGCCGATTTTCGTTTGCAGGATTCCGGGTTCAATTGGAAAACACCGGGATTTATCTTGGAAATTATTTCTTCGCGTAGTGGTGGAAATTTTTTTCTATGTTGCGTGACAGGGTTGACATAGTCTAAATCCTTGCCTGATCAAATTAAACAATAACATTTAATAATTTATAGTGGTATAGATAAGTAAACTAAGAGCTTTTTTCATTTTTTATATACTTGCCTAAAATTAAATATTGGGTGATGTGCTTGTTATTTTGTGTATGTTATTTGTTAAGTTAGCAATGTTTCTTTTTTTTCTTTATATCAAAAATAGTTGAGCTTGCGTAGTGCAGAAATATATATGGTTATCATGGTTTTGGTAGTAGTTCTTCTACAATATGCCTAACACGCATTAAACTCGCCCGTCATGATCAGAGCCGAAGCATTCTCTGTTGAGAATGAAATACAGATGTGCAATGATAAATATTAACCTATGTATGGTTTTGGTTGTTTTGTAAACGACTTTTTAGTATATAAAAATACCATAAAAGTGCTATCTGATTTTTTAAAAATTAAGATTCTACAATCTATTTTCATCTGTTTTAATTCACTAACCTACTTGAACCAACTCATTTACTTTATCCTTGCTTACTTTAACCTATTTACCTACTTAATCTATTTACATATCAAAACCAGAATTGTAATGATGCTAGACATCATTACAATTCTGGACCTTTTAATAGACAAAAATTTATTTTGAATTTTTTTACCTGTGTACCCTATGTGTAGGGCTTGAAACACTTGTTGTTTAAACCACATGATCACATACATTAGGTGTAGGATCATCACATTAGGTATAGAATCATGTGTTTTCAATGGACTTTTTGAGGATATTGGGGTTTAAAAATTATGCTGAGGTCATCAGAGACCTGTGCAATGGTACTAAAAACTTAGCAAGCTTATAAACCAGCATGCCTATTGTCGATAGAATGGTCTTTAAGTCGATAGAATAGTCTTAAACCCATTTATTGCAGTTTTGCGAGTCTTAGCTGAACCATATATAATACACCAGGTCTAGTACTAGTAAGTCGTAATTTTTCAGCTAATCTCTAGTTGTAAGACAAGTGGAACAATCCAATCTAGGAAATTCTGAAGATTCTGAAGATAGGTAAATGAAATATGGTATAAATAAACCGAGTAACCAAAAACACATATTAATTTTGTTTTTTCATTTCCTTCTCTGTGAAAGAAAGATTGTTTGTTTTCAAAATACTTTAAATTTATTTGATCATATGACAGTATAATCATTGTTAAAAAAAATTCCCTTATCAAAATGAAAGTGTATTGACACTGACAACTGTGTGCAAAGACTTTTTGAAAGAGTTTTTTTGTTTAATATTCTTTTTATGGCTGTTTTTGTGCTCATTACCTCTGGCTTTTTTGAGAATTTCTTTTAGTCTTTAATCTTCTTCAAGAATGTAATTTTTTTTTGTTTAATTTAGAACTATAATAATTATGCCAATTCCTGATGAATACGAAAATGAGGAGGACAATGATGTTGCGTCAAAGTTTAGTGATCAAGGCAAAATTCCAAAAATAGTTATATTAGTACTTGTGTTGGAGACATGTGAAAGAATATCATATTACAGCATATCAGCAAATTTATTACTGTTTTCACAAACACAGCTACAATTGACATCATCTACTGCTGTCATAGTAGTTTTAGCATTCTCTGGTTAGTTTAATGTAACTTTTTAACTGTAAAACACACCGTTTCTTAATTCACCACCATTTCACCCTAACTATAGATTGGTTTTCTTAATCTTCTTAAATTTTCGTTCTTTTCTGTGTACATGGTCAACTTTCGCAACAGGTATTGTAGATAAAAAGCCTTTTAAACCAATCCTTTTGATTTACTTGTGACATTCAAGCTTTTCCCTGGTTTGTGATTCCAGTACTTTTGTTGTTTTACCAAGACAGATTTTTTTGTTTATTAAACCACTGAACTTTGCCTCTGTCTTTGTGACACATCCTACACAGCTTGTTGATAGTTATTTGTCTAGTTATTGATTATAATTTATACAAAAGAAGGGTTGCTTATGCTGCAATTGTTAAAAGTTAAAAAACCGTTTGATCAAGGATTCGTTTGATCGAGGATTCGTTTTAAGTAAAATTTGCAGAAAAAAATTAACAAAAAACAACTTTTACTTGTGAAATAATATGTTTTTGCATAGTCATGTGTTAGACGTAAGAAATTTTCGTTTTGTCAAAAAATGATCAATCAATAGGTATATTCTTCCTTCTTTCGAAAGTAATGTTTCAGCTATCATTATTAGATCATCCAAAAAATCTTTGACCACTACATTTTTAGCTAAATTTACTAAATTTTCGCGGATCTAATATTTATCGTTTTTTTTCCGAACTATTTTGTTCGTTTTCCGCTTTATGTTGGAAACTTGTGAAATGTGTTTAAAATAGGATGGTTAAACATGGGGCTCGTTTTATCTTGTTTATAATAGCTGGCTAGAAGATTTTGGCACCAAGTTTTTAGTAACTCTGTAATCCTATTTTATTGAGTGGTACAGCTTTGATTATTTAACGCAATTTTTATTAATAAACTATTTTAAACTTTCTCGGTAATCTTGAGCTCTTGCCTTGTCAGTAAATTTATTGTTTTGTTTTCAGGTGTGAGTTACATGTTCCCGCTGTTTGGGAGCTGGATAGCTGATTCGTTAGCCGGGAAATTCAATGCCATATATGGTTCTTGTTTATGTTATTTTGTTGGCGCTTGCTTGATTCCAGTTGTAGCGTACGATGGAGACCTGTTCACACTTACTATGGAACATAAATACATTTTTTTTGCAATATCATTATTTTTAATATCAATCGGCACGGGAGGTATAAAAGCGAATATATCGACTTTCGGCGCCGAACAAGTAGCTCCCTATGGTGAAGCAGCAATACGTCGATTTTTTAACTGGTTTTACTGGTTGATTAATTTTGCATCGCTAGTTTCTTTTTCGTTCATCGCATATCTGCAGACTAAAAATTTCTTCTTTGGTTATATTCCGCCTGTTGCTGCCATGTTTATCTCGCTGTTTGTTTTTGTTTTGGGAAGAAGGAAATACGTGTACAAGCCCCCGAATGGCAGCCAGTTAACAGACATCATAAAAATACTGTCCCACGCGGTATCGAGAAAGCTGAGATACAGAAGCAGAGTAAGGTCTGAGTTGCCAGTCGGTGCGGAATTAGACCTGCTAGATTATGCGCATGTTTCGTTCGGTGGGTTGTATTCGTCCGATCAAATAGATATCGTTCGATGTGTCGGAAGAATAACGTTAGTGTTTCTAGCTATGATTATATTTTGGACAACATATTTTCAGGTCTGTGTTTTATCACTTTGATTACGATTTAAGTACAGTGTGTTTTTTCTACACTCTTTTTTTGCCTGTACCTAGCGGCCGGTAGGTTTTATTATCAACTCTTTTTTTAGATGCTTAGACCTTTGCGACCTACTTTAAAATGCGCTATTTGCCTGTTGTAACATGCGCGCCTTACGAAACAATTACTTCCGTAAACGGTTAAAAGGTCGAGAAAAAGGGTAGGCTGACGTCTGCAAAAATACTACATAACCAAATTTGTATATACTCGGTAGATATTGGTATATTCATAGCGCTTGTCTTTTATATAGAAAAAGCTTTGAAAGCTACTTGCTTGGACGATTTCCTAACATTTCCCCGAAGTTTCATTTTGTTATTTCCGTCACAGATGATCTAACTGTCGGTAGCTAAGAAATTATGTGGAGAGCAGGAGACAGTTTACTTTATTATTTTTCCTAAGTTGTTCGCTAGACTGGCGTAATATTACATCAAATTCTTTCTTTTTTCAGATACCAAGCTCTTTTCTACTACAAGGTGAATATATGAAACTAAAGCTACACGAAAATTTTTATCTTCCAGCAGCTTCTTTAAATTTAGTAAATGGTATCATAGTGCTATGCTTGATTCAAGTCATGGAATTTTGCATATATCCTGTATGTAATTATTTTAATTTTCACTTCACGCCCCTCCGCCGCATGGGTGTTGGGATGATTTTGGCGTGTTTATCCATGGTGTCAGCTGGTTTAACTGAGACATATCGTCGTTCGCATGTCGATGGGCTATCGTTTAATAATTTCACGGCTGCATCATATAATGCATCTAGTGTCACAGTGTTTCTACAAGTGCCTCAGTACGCCTTAATTGGATCTAGTGAAGTTTTTACCAGTATATCCGGTAAGAATGTTTGTCGCCTTTTGATCGCCCCAAATTTGTAAATGATTGAAGAAATAAGTGAAGAAATGAATGAATAAATGAACTGTGGCCGTGTAAATGCAGCTTTATTTTCTGTAGCAAATATTTTTCTGTGTCAGTAATTGATAGAATGACATGTAAACGAAATAATTTCTTGTTCTTTTTAGCTTTAGAATTCGCTTACTCACAATCCCCGAGATTTTTGCAAGGTACCGTGATGGGCTTGTTTTTATTTGCGTCTGGTATCGGCGCCATGTTAGGATGCGTTTTGGTCGAAATTTTCAACACATATTCAAATTGGTATTGTGACGATATAAACTCGTGCCGTTTGGAATATTACTTTTATTCACTGGCTGTTGTTGTTTTTATAAACTTTTTATTCTTCGTGTTTATCGCTGCTAAGTACTCATATGTGAAAAATTATGCTATTGGTGGCACGCCCCTAAGAGCGTCGAGGGAAAGCTTGTTTGAACATTCACATGAACCACGTTGGGACAGACGGTCTCCTGCCGTTAGTGAAGGTCATATTTGATAAAATAATGTTTAATTTTTTTTCACCATCTTCGTCCGATTGGATATATTTATTGTGACCTAACGAAACAAAGACGGGGCGACGGAGAATTTTATTTTAATGCGCATGTGCAGATCAGGGTAGACTCCCAAAACAAAGTTGGCGCTCACCCTTCGAATTCAGAAAACCATTTCGAGCTTATGGGTAGCATGTCGAATATTTTAACGAAGTTACAGCTGATAAAAGCACGCAGAAAAGGCGGTTTTAAGTTATTTTTTTCTAAATTTGTGTGTTCAACAGCTCATTGAATTGTCAGTTTCTTTGTCAGTTAGGAATTTTTTTAAAATTTTGACAGTAGCCATATTTGCTTTGATTTTATTTCCCGTTGTCGCCTTCGTTTAATTTTTCGTGATCAATTTTTGGCGCGTTTTTCATATAACGGGCTTTTATGAAAAGTTATTGACAACGTCGTTGCAGAAAGTTCCCGTTTTTGTTTCGTGAAGTCCCTATAGTTACTTCGTTGTGAACAGAATTGTGCCGGGTTTAAAAGTAATTCAATTCTCATTGCAAGATTATATTGCTTCAAAAAAGAAAAAGAAAAACATTCAGAACTTTCAGCCGACAAAGGCTTGCTTTGATAAGAACTTTCCTAACCAACTAGGTATTCTAACTGGAACGAGACAGTGCAGGTAATGAACTACTATTTAATAAAAAAGTTACAGAGACTGTATTTAAAATGAGAAATATATATTTTAATACTTTTAACTACTGTATTCTCTTTCTCGCTTTACTCCATGCGTCAGCTTTCACACGTTATGTTATCGTGTTAAGCCCGCTGATGTGAAAATCACATCTTAATGCCTGTACCATACTAACTAAGGAGTCATGTGATTTCATGTTTTCATGTTAATTTGCAATTTATAAGAACTAGGGGCATAGAAAAAATGAGAGTTTAGAAAAAAAAACATTTCATTAAATTATTCTGCAAGTCTGTTTCAATATTAATTTTCCGAAATTTCCAATTTCCTGTATGGAATGCATTTGTCTGTCTTTTTTATTTTGTTCCTATCATATTTTGTGGTACTTCGCAAATATAAAATTCCAAAGAAAATTGGGGTTCAAAAAAAAAAGGGAGTAAGGGCAAAAGTGGCTTCGCACTACTGGAATTATGTCATTGCAATGCATCTTCGCATTAACTCGCACCAAGTATAAGTTTTTAAGAAACAAACGGGGATCTCAGTAGTGTTTTCATAACGTTCATGTCGTTTTTCCCGACTAAGAAGGCTTATTCGGGTCGAGGAAAAGTGCAAACATCAGTGGTGACATTATCGTGTTGTCTCCAAGCCCTATAATTGTGATTGTGTTTTCAATAGCTTTTTTTAAAGAACCCAACTTTCGGTACAGTGTTAATACGAGTACCCAATCTCGCTAAATATAGCCGTTTTACGTGTTTTAGGACTGTAAATATGCGTTGGCTTACAGCGCCCCGTGGATCTCAGCTATTTCGGCAACTCGCCTCGATCGTTGATTGTCACTAAAATCTCAAAATCTACCACTATGCCTAATCCCCCCCCTCACTTTGCAAATTGTGGCGCCGCTCCTGCCCAACCATATATCCGGGGCTTTTTTGGCAATCATCACTGGTGCTACGCTTATTGTTCTTCTCGTTGTCAGAGATTCAAAAAAGAGAACTGGAGGGGTTGCACGAATATCGCGAGGGAAGAAAGTTTTGCTGCACGTATTTTGCAAATCGCAAATAAGTTTTTTCTATTGGAGGTACCACAAACCAAAGAAGGTCTAATATGTGAGTCCTCCTTGTCAATCATTCCAATTTCATTCCTAGGGAATTCAATGTATCAAGTCCTCAATATAAAAAATACAAGAACTTCTAGGAGCGAGGTTGCCTTCCTTACATTACGCGGTTTGCGACATAATTAGGACCGCGGGTCTGTGTTTTGTCTTCTTAGCGGCTGCTGTGATTGGACAAAATCCTTACCCGCGCCAATTTTTCGTAATTTTCGTAAACAAATAAATTTTTATGATTTTGATGGCAAATGGGTTGAGTTGATGACAAATGGGTTTGTCATGCGATCTTCTTACTCCTTTTTTTGTACAAAGAAGTTGTTAATATCTACAATTTGAAGTCGTATTATACGTTTCTGTACAGTTAGTAAGCTATACTATATCTAACTAAAAGTGCTCATTAGAGTGTGGAATATGAACTGTGTAATTTTAGCTACCTCTTTCTCAGTAAATTATAATGCTGTGCATAGTCATGTTTTTGATTGGGTGTCCCTACTCTCCAGTGGGGGATTCGAAGTATCGTATGTAGAGAAATGGTTTTGTGTGGGTAAAGGGATGACCTAAGAAACAAGGGCTTCATCAGACGCACAGGCCTTGTTTCTTATACCGCTTTCTGCTCGGGTAGTGAAATTGATCCGTGATAGAATCAAAACAACCCGACCTGGCGTAAGCAGTCGGTCATTATGAAGGGTCTGTTTATAACGAAAGGGTTACCTCTATATAATTCTTTCTCGATTTGTTTGTTGGTCATGCTTAACAAATTTGGTTAGTGATTAATAACAAACCATGAGCGATTATTAGCGAGGTGAAAAAGGAAAGGGAAAAAATGTGCCATCTTGTTGCTAAAGAAGACTAAGTCACATAATTTTATGAGTGAATATAATTGGTAGGTGAAAGGCACCTGCACTGATTAAACTAGGTTATGTTAGCAAAAGATATTAAATATATAAAATAAAATTATTATTCAGTATAGGCGAACCCACCCCTTTTCTTTTACAAAAATATCAATGAATGGCGTATATAATATGATAGTGATGATGCACTAGTAGGTTTTGCTCCAGTGGTAGTATAAAATATCTTCGTGTCACTGTTGTCAAAATGACAATTGTTTTTCCTTTCGAAATATGCTTATCTCATTTGCTGTAAGCAAGGCATGTGGTTTATTAGCCATAACTTGTTAACAATCAAATTTGAGATCAAGATACTGAAAGAGAAGTATAGCTAGATGTCTTGCCAATGTTTACAAAAGTTAAAAAGTTTGCGGTTTTTGTGCACATGCGCAAGCATTTCTGTAGGCAGAAAATATAAACAACAGACCACAATAATAAAAAAAATCCATCCAAAAAAGAAATATTCGCTTAAAATTACTGAAATCTTTTAAGAGGAATTAGAAGAATATAGTTAAAATTTAATTCCAGTTCATCTTGGATCTTATGCTTTCCCAAAAAATCTTTAATTTGCATTAATAACCATTTTACTGTGCGAGTCCTGCTTTTTTACCTACACAAAAGTGCACACATGCCCATTGTTCAACAAAAACAACTATGCCATGCAGAAAGTGGTCTATTCAATGCTGCTCAAGTTAATCATAGTTTAAAGACAAGACGAATTGTGACAAGCAATGCAAATTTCTGAATTTTTTAGTCTAAGGGTTTGGCAGAAGAGCAAGTCTGTCTCAACATCCCATCAGGGTCCCCAAACCCTGTCAGACAAACTTCCAAGGGCTAAATGCTGTCTATTAACTTTAAGATATCAAGATAAATGCCTGTATGGAAAGAATTGATGGGGGTGGCAGTGACTTCACACTATAAAATGCATAGAAATGCTAAATAAATACAGCAGTAATTTGTTCTTTGTTTATGGCATTACCTTTAAATCTACCCTAACATAATAAAATTTCAATGTCCTTGAAGAAATATGAAAATGTCCTCGATTCTTCTTATTTGTGTTCATGAGAAAACTGTTATCTTCTCAAAACAAAAGTTAAAATTGCTCGTCATTGTTTTCATCAAATATTGTGTCTATAAAAAGAGTAAATAGATGTGAATAATTTACATGGCTAGCCTCGCAAATATGGTTAAATATACCCTGTCTATTATTTAAAGAAGGAGCCATGGCTTAGGAAGTCCTAAAGTATTTAATGCTTATTTTAGCTACACATTCACAAGGTCTGCACTCTACTGTGCAACATTCAACAGGCCACATAGTGTGCCATCTTCCGAATTTTTCTTACATGACGTGGCTTCACCTGGGGCTATGCTAAGCAAAAAGTGCGAGATTTATAAACACTAAGCAAAAAACACGAATAAAGTGGAAAACTTATGTAACATTAAATGCTAGTGGCTAACTTTTGTCAGGCTTGCAGACTTGCAAAACCCCACAAAACAGGACTATTTTTTTTGTTCCCCTTGTAGCTAATATATTGTTTTTGTATAATAAAATATTTTGCACAAATTCAATTCCAGTTTTTTGTAGTTTAAATTTAAAACATGTCTCGAAATGGCATACTTAAAACACCTGGGCGCAAAACTACCCCATCTTCAAAGTTAAAAGATCCCATTGAGGTAGGCATGTTATCTAGCCACTATTCTTTTGAGTTTGGATTGTTGTTTCCTTGTTTAAATCACTCTTTTAGTGGATAGTTTTACCAAGTTTACTGATCTTAATAGATCAATTTCTTTCTATATTCTAGGTTTTCTGTCGTGTACGACCACTAAGTCCATCTGGTGAAGAATCTTGTGTAGAGATTTGTAGTGATAAAATTGTACAGTTAAATGCACCAAAGGTATAAGAATTAGTATATGGTAATCATATTTCGAATCAAAATTATTCTATGGATCATGAATGTATAACACGCATGTGGTATATAATACTCCAGCATAAATAAAGGCATGTGTATGTTTGTGATCTTTTTTTGTCTCATGTTTTTTTTTAAATACCGTATTTTCAGGTATATAACCCGCTAACATGAGTGTAATGCGTAAAATTCAACTTTTGTTGTTTAATATAAGATTTAAATATTTTTCCTTTTACTAACAAATCTGCTTTTAAGATGAAAAACTTTGGTTAATGTTGTTGTGATCTTTTTCTTACTGATTTTGTTTTTTGATTGTAAAACAACTTAAATAGACCAGTAATTTTAAATTCTGGTCACTACTACCATCAGGGATAAAAAAAATGATGTAATTACTGATTTAACTCTTATTTCTACATTTTTTAAACCATTAAGCTTTTTTAAAATCATAATATTTTTAATAACACAATGCAGTGAAATAAATGTTCATTTCTTTCACATCACAACTGTGGCTGCATTGGCTTAAAAAATTCAACAAATTGTTGTAAGAATATTTCTACCACCATTGATTATCTCGATGACAGAAACTTCTAAATAATGATTGTGGATGTAAACTTTATCTAATTTTTTGCACTGTTTTTTTTATTACAGCATTCAAAAACGATCTCTAATCGCATTGAACAGGTATATATTTATATTTTGTAAATTTCTGATATTTATGTAATCTCATTCTCAGATCATGTCTTAAATAAAACTATGCCAGAGCTACAAAAAGCACCCGCTAAAAAAATTATGAGTGCTATGGTGTGCGAAAAATCGCACTCGTAAGCAAATTTTACTAGTGTGATGTGAATATTTGCAAGTGTGATTCACACTTCACTATTTTTTGTTTACCAGAACATTATGTTTTTTAAGCTGCATAACGCCCCTAAAATTAGATTGTTTTGCGTCGGCAATAAAAATGCCGACGTGAGATACATTTCAGCTGAAATGGAAATGGAGTACAAGTCCCATTGACCTACCTACCTGATGGTGTACTTCGTTAAGTTAATAGTTCACTGCTAACTGGCTTTCTATGTTTCGAGATGAACTCATTAGGAAGTACGTTGAGCACGTGCTCTTTACGAACTGAAGGTCAGGGCATCATTAGGTTGTATATCGCAGAAGTCGCCTGTGACATGCGTCGAAAATGCTTATCACAGACTCAATTGATAGAGTCTTCGCAGAACATCTCTCCTAACAAAACCGAGGGCAGGGCTGACTTATTGCCTGCTGTGTCTTGTTGGAGAGAGAACTTCCAGACTTCTTTTTAATACGATATACTTTTGTGCACTCTCATTGTGTATGAACAAAATTTTGTTTTATTAAACAACTTTTTTTAGTATTTATTTTTGGCCTAATATTCACGTCATACTCTCCTTGTGTACAAACAATTATTTGTTTAAAAACAGTTTCTTACGTTTTTATATTTGTGGGCCACCAGAAGGTATTTTAATCTTTAGCTACCTGGTGGTGAAAGTATAAAAATACATTTCAATTATTGCGCAACACCTTTTTTCCTGCTGTTCAAAAAAAGTTAAAAAGATAATCTAGTAAAAATAAAATATTAAAAGGTTTTTTTCTAACAAAAAACAATGAAAAGATGAGAACTAAAAAGATATGAAAATCACTTCTAATAAATAACTGATCCGCGTGGGCATACTCAAAATATAGTATTCATACAGAAATAAATTGCATCATTCAAATACGATATCGAACCAAACATTATATAAGCCACGGGAATATTGTACGCATAAAATCCTTAAACATATTGAGTAAATCCAGTGAAAAGACCTTACAAAACCCTTAAAATACTCAAATATCACTGTCACTGTCTGTATCGCTATTAACTGTCCAAAGGCTCATAGGAGTATTTTCATTGTCTTCAGACATGCTACCATCGCTTGGAAACCTTCATCCTCTTCTCGGAAATCACATGTCATGTAACAAGCATTAACATGATTTTTAAATGCTTTCCACTCAACAATAACACGGTCACGCTTGAAACCAGCGGCTAGGAGGGGTAGTAACTGTATTAGTAACAAATGTTTTTGTTTGAGAACACAATGATGACTATCGCTACAAAAGAAAGGTATCCTATCGAAAATATAACCTACCGTCTTTGTTAGCTCGAGTTAAGACCATTTCCTTGTCACTGCCTGTTTTGCGTGCTTGAGATCCATCAGACAGTATGGACATGAAATTTTCTCTTCGGATTAATTCTGCACACATTTTGATGACACAAGCGTAAATACAATCTATCAACTGTCTCGCTGTTTTCGAATTATTGTGTTGTATGTATTAAAAATCAAAAGTCTGGTAACAAAGTTTTGAAATTTAAAACAGATGTATTTCATGTAAAATATAGAAACTCAGATATAAAAAAATTCAAACCGTAATATGAAAAAAAAAATATTATACAGGTTCCACAGGTTGAATTTACAATAAATATGATTTCATACCTGTGACCAAACGAACTCCGTTTATTCGCAGAACTTTAACAAAAGTTTTGAATTGTGTGACAGATATAGTGGGGTGTAAGCACATTTCGTAGGCTGTTCGTACGAGCTTTTCATATGCAAGTTTGCTGGCTTCGTTTGTCATGTGATTTACACGCTTCTGCTTTAACGCACCACTGTCCCTGTTTCGGGAGGTTTCATACCGTCTTTTTCCAAAGCAATCTGGTGACCTTGACTTTTATCAATATGTCTGAACAACTAAATGAAATATACACAGTTTTGTAAAAAGTACTGGGAATGAGGTTGATAAAAATTATAGAATAAACTTTGTTATCTCTTACTTGATACTTGGACACAACACTTGTACCATTGATGAAAGACGCGGCGCTTGCTTTTACTGATCCTTTCAATTTAGAGAGAATTTCATCTTTGTATTTTGCACATAATTTACACCACATAAAAGTTACGTATGTCTTATTATTTCTGTTTTATGTCCTATAACTTCTTCTTGTCCATATGATTTAAATGTTGAAAGTTCAACTCGCTTTATCTTTGCTTCCATGATAATTCAACATCGGAATGAAGTTTTTTTTTTTTTTCGAATACAAACATTTTATCATATAGAACAGGTGATATTCGAAATACGTCACAAGGGATTACTGTAGAACAACTCAGTCATTGTTTCAAAATAAAATGTAGCAAGTGAGTGGGATCAATGTGAAAAGAAAAAAAGCATGTGAGCACTTGTTTTTTGTAAATAAAGATCAATTATCAAAGTTGAAAACATGAAGAAAATATCTTTGAAACAAAATCAATCACGAAGAGTAATCAGCGTAATAGCCTTTTTCATCGCTCTATAAAATATTTTAGAAAACAAAAAAATTCACGAGTGCGATAAAAAGCACTCATAACGTTTTTTACGGGTGTGCGGGCGAGTGCGCGTGCAAGTGCGCGTGCGATCGCACTCGTCTCAAGGAATGGCCTGCATTCTCCTGTGACAGTTAACTGCACCCAACAATTATTTTTCACTCCCAAAAAAGATTCAGGAGTGATTGTCAGTAAGCTGTTAAAAATAAATCTAGAAGTGTTAGTATTGTTCCAGGATCCCAAAAACGGATTATTCAAGGCTGGTACCCGAAGCAGGTAACCATATTTTAGGAAGTTGGTACAGGATACTTAATTAATGTTCCCTTTTGATGTTGTTCTCAGTTGTAGAAATTAGAAGTAGGTTTAAATGCATAATTTCATACAACAAAACTGTGTCAACATTTTAAGTTTCATCATCATCATCATCATTCTCGGCTTAACGTCCGTTTTCCATGCTAGCATGGGTTGGACGGGGTATATTAATGACCCTCTTCCAATCTGATCTAGACTGTGTTAGATCTAAACTCAACTTCCTATGTATCAAGTCTGTCTTTATAACCTCCTGCCAAGTTTTTCTCGGTCTGCCTCTGGGCTTTGCCCCAGGAACTATCAAGTCTCTACACTTTCTTACCCAATTATCCTCCTCCATTCTTTCCAAGTGCCCCAGCCAGTTCAATCTTCTTATCTGGATAACATCTTTAATTCTACGGAGACTTAGTCTGCTTCTTAGCTAATCCGAACTCTTTCTGTCTCTCAGACTGGCGTTACACATCCACCTAACCATTCTCATATCATTCTTTTCTAAACGGTCAAGATCTTCCTGCTTCACTGCCCATGTCTCACTACCCTACAACATAACACTTCTTACACAGGTCTCATACTTTCAGTACATTTTTCATTTGTTTGTAACCCTATGACGTTTTCCAATTTTATCATTTGATGACAAAGGAACATTATTCAGTACGAAATTTATCTGCCCTTAGAAAATATATACTTCTATATACTTTTATTTTGAAGTTAAGGAAATTATAGACTAACCTTTACCATGGGTAATAGATGTTTTAGGTATCTCTAAAAAATGCTTAAATGGATATGCAAAAAATTAACATTTAAGGTTTTGCATAAAGATCAAACATAACTAAAATAAACTGGTATACTGATAACTTGAATCTACAACAAACCACAAAATAGTTTGACTGACCTATCACAAAATTATGATTCATTTAAGACTTGTGTACTGTCTTGTGAACTCCACCCGAATAATAGGTTAATAAAATGACATTGTCTTCTTCCAACTTATTTTTTTAACATTAAGTTAATTTAGAATGGTTTTTTCTTAGGTCCGATGCACTTTCAGCAAAGTTTTTAATGAAGACACTTCCCAATGTGAAATTTTCGATCACACTGGTTTGCCATTGGTGGAAGATGTTTTAAATGGAAAAAATGGATTATGTTTTATGTATGGCATTACTGGATCTGGTAAAACACACACTATGAATGGAAGTCCATCTGATGGTGGAGTATTACCAAGATGTTTGGATGTGATATTTAACAGTATTGGTTCCCTACAAACTAATAGATGTGTAAGTTTTGCGAAACTTTTGTAAATCATTTGCAAAGTCGTTTTTTGTCATTAATGCATGGTTTAATGATTTTCAATCTGTATATAGGTTTTTCGACCAGATGGTTATAATGGTTTTGATGTTTTAAGTGATGATGACGCTTATATAGAAGCTCAAAAGAAAGCAAGAGAAATCGAAGCTCTTAATAAACAGGGGTATGTTGCATTTGTAATAATTTTTGCAATTTTAACATTTTTTCTTTCTCTTTTATTCCGACTATGTATAGTCAAGGCACCTAAAAAATACGCATTTTCCCAAACTTTCGAATTTCTTTGTTTTGTTACACCCAGAGCGGCTGTAAATAAAATTGATAGTTTCCCAGCCTTTAAAATTGCGATTTTCTAGGTGCCTCAACTACTTAATGAAACCCTTTGTGTTCACTTTTTATACCTGCTTTAGGAAATACAATGAGTTAAATGATGTCATACGTGTTCCAGATTCTTCTACTTTGCAGGTAAAATAGTAACATTTTTATTCTCCTGGCACTTGACATTATTGATGGTTTATTTCCTGTTCTTCTCATTATCAATAAAAAATATGCTTATTTAGGTAGTTGTGTTTATGTCTATTTAGGTTGATGAAGACAACAATTACGCAGTTTTTATATCGTTTGTTGAAATTTACAACAATGCAATATTTGACTTACTGGATGACACACCAATTGATCCTTTGAAACAAAAGTATGTATATTAATTTGTGGCAATTTTAAAAACAGGATGCCAGTTTAAAATATTAAACCCAAATGTGTGTGTATGTGTTCAGTGTTTTAAACTGTCGTAGCTTGACAGGACTTTTGAACCCAATTAACTTTGTGTAAAATAGATAAGTAAGAATTGAGATACAGTTCTTCATCATTTTTGACATAAAGTAATGGCATTACTTACAGTCATAAAATTGACTTTGTTTTCTTGTATTTAGACAGCCAACGTCAAAGATTCTTCGAGAAGACCAAACTCGTAATATGTTTGTTTATGAAACAACTGAAGTAGAAGCTAAAAGCACAGAAGAAGCATTTGAACTTTTTTGGAAAGGTATTTGATTAAACATATAAAATGTATTTTTAAACGTATTTTTTTATTTCGTACTTTCTACAATGTAATAATGGTCTTCTTTATCTTAGGACAAACAAGGCGTAAAACAGCTCATACTCTGCTTAACACAGAGTCAAGTAGAAGTCACTGTGTATTTACAATAAAGCTAGTTCAAGCACCCTTGGGACCAAATGGTGATGCAATATTACGTGTAAGTGTGTGTTTAACGTTAATAAAACAGGGCGGCCTGTGGTTTGTAAAAAAACCTTAAAATATGATTAGCCCAGTGTCTTGCTTTGCTTTGAAAGCAAAAATTCTGATAGGACAGTTATTTTTCTGTTGAAGAGCTGTAATCAGTAAAAGCAACAAAATAATTATATCTGTTGTTTTTGGTGTACATGCATTTAATTTATGAGTTAATTATTTTTGTTTTATTAAAGGATCGAGATCTGATTGGTGTGAGTCAGCTTTCACTTTGTGATCTTGCTGGCTCTGAACGACTAAGTAGAACAAAAGCTGACGGAGATAGAGTGCGACAAGCAGGTTCAGAAAAATTAACTCTTATTATTTAACAACCAAATGTTCTTTCTGTTGCTGCTCTTATCAATATAGATATATTTTAGAGTAGGTCAGAATGAAAAAATAACACATGCATTTTATGTATCTTTAATATTTTTAGGTCATATAAACAACTCACTGATGACATTACGATCATGTATTGAGTGTTTACGTGAGAATCAAAAAGCACAAGAAAGTGGTGGTGGACTAAAAGTATATTCCTTTTTGCAAAGAGATTAAATTGTGTTGTTGAGAAATTGTCAACAAAGAAATATACCTGTCACATTTTCAGTTAACGACCAAATAAATTTTGTTTTCTTTCAGATGGTACCATATCGTGACTCTAAACTGACACATTTGTTTAAAAATTATTTTGATGGGGATGGAAAGGTAATTGTATATGCGAAATCTTTTGTTGAAATATTCCTTCACAGCTTTTATCAAGTAGTTTGTAAACATTTTCGTTTTTAGGTTCGAATGGTTGTTTGTCTGAATCCTAGCGCTGGTGATTTTGATGAAAGTCTGGTAGGTGCTTCTGTTTACATGTTTTATAATGACATTTCATCTTTTGCCCATTTTTGCATATTATTAGTAACCAGTTAGAGAATGCAAAAAATCTCTAAAAGCTTTAAGGGTTATACTATAAAGAGTAATGAAAAAAGGACTGAACAAGTTTCCATATCACATTGAATAAAAATAAAAATTGCTTTAAAAGGTACAAACTGTTTTTGCAAGCCTTCACATGAAATTAAAATAGCTAACATAATAGTTTGTCTGTATATTTAACAGTTACTTATTTTTACAGTAATGCAAGAAGATTTGTAACTTTATTTTTTTTTTCACGTAGCATGTTATGCGCTTCTCAGAAATGACACAGGAAGTGAAAATAGCAAGATCAGAAGGAGTCAAGTAAGTAGTGCAGTTCCTAAATTTATACCTTGTACTCTCTCCCTGCTTAAAGTACATTTAAGTGTTCTTATATTAATTTTTAGATTTGATCTGGGACTCACTCCTGGCCGTGGCAAAAGTAAGTTTATTAAAGATTTTTGTTGCAGTGGGCACTCAACTATTGCTGAGGCACATGCCAACATTGCTAATTAAAAATGTTGATTTGCGTGAGCAAGTTTTTGCCAACAGAGTTTTTGTTTAACCTAGATGTAACTTACAATTTTTTTGGCTCTCATTTTCTCTTTTAATTTCTCTCTAAATGTAACAGTTGTTCTGGTATGAGAGCCTTTGATTGAAAAATATAAATTGACAACACAAAGCAGAAGGCTAGTTATATAAACTTTTTTCCCATTTAGAATTTATTGAATCTGTATTGTATTGAAATCAGAAATAAAATATACAGCAATTACACTTCTGTTTCTTTTTTTTTTTTTAGCTAATAAAATGTATCAGGGATCCCTTAAAGACGATGTTACAAGCAGTGGTAAAGGCACTTGTTTACTCTGTTATTCTTTAGTTTAAATATCTTTTATTGCTAACTTTGGACATACTGTAATATTTCAGAAATGGGTAGTCAAGAAGACTTAGTGATGCCTCTTCAATTGTTTGCATCCTGGCCGTTGTTGGAGGTACTCTCCTTATTGCAATCTCGCTACTTATGCGTTTATAGAAAAATCTAAGCAGGAGGAGGGTGTTTTTCACAATTTATTATACAAGTGCAGTTGCAAGTTTTGTTGTAAAATCTTGTATGTTTAAATGGTCTTCTTTTTGAAAATGCTTAACTTATCTAATGCCTATTTAAACTTGTGAGTACTGAAGGGACTGTGCAAATCTTTTACGGACGTATTTTTGCTAACATACTACTTACGTACATTCGCTGACATAATATTAAAGGCTAGCTTTAAAATAAATACTTTAGTCTAGCGTGTTTAAGATCTCCATTTTTATTTTGTTAATTGCAAAATTTATGATGTACAAGTGAAGATAGTTGATTATACAAATATGAATTTCTTTAGTTGGCAGGATGTAACGACGCAACAACATTAATTAACTTGATGGCTTATTTGGAAGAAAGAATGAGATTGCGAAAAACTTTATTTTCTGATTGGAAACACAAACGTAGGTTTGCATTTTATTTTATGTTAACTGCTAGATGGTTTGTTTGTGTTTAGGAATGTTCTAAAAAACAGCATTAGCTTAATATCACTTTTCAAATCAGGCATTTTGAATAGTTTGTAAATTTAATTATACATGCAGGAATCAAGAAACATATTTTTCCAATTTTAATAGAGAATTTCTCAATAGATAATTGTGAAAGCTCGTAAACTTAATAAAGTAAAACAATAATTAATCCTTACTAAACATTCCCAGCCTCATAATCAATATTTTTAAGACATTTTTCACAGCTTTTTTTAAAAAAAAAATTATCATATATTTCATCATTTTCAAGTCAATACGCTTTTTAAAGGAGTTATATTAGCCATCAGTTAAGTTTTGCTAATACGAAGTCCACAAAGTTCTATGACGTACAAAAAGGGTGCTCACAAATTTTTTACCTCAAATATTTTCGTCAAATTTCTGATAGCTCTGCATATCATTGTAAGGGTTACGGTATTCTTTTCCAAAACCGCTACTTATCCCTTAAATCGCATATCCACGATACCATAATTTTTGTTCTAGACTTAGAAGTTCGCAAATCCATACTTCAATTGGAACAAGATAATATTGATTTGACCAAGGTATAAAAGATCATGTATTTTTGCATGGACAAATACACTAAAATATTGTTCATGTTACTTATTTTTATTATTATTATTTCTAGTCTATGGAAGAACAAAGAGCATTACTGGTTGAAAAAGAAAGGTATTTATTTGCAATAAGTGATAGTCTGGCTCTTGAGCTGTTGGAATTGATAGAAGACAGCGATAAACTTATGGTTTGAGTAAACAATTTTTTTTCAGGGAAAGTAAAACATTCGAAAAGAGGATACGAGCAATTAACGAAAAAGTGAGTTTAGTTTCTGCATAGTTATAAGTAGCTCCCTGCAATCTAAGTTACTGTTGTTTTTGTTTTCATAGAACGATAACTTGCAAAGATCTGTGCAATTATTAGACATGCAAAAAAGACAAGCAGAGGCTGACGTAAGTAAATCTGAACAATCTTTCTTTTCCTGATTTGACGAGTTTTTACTCCACAAAGCTGCTATAGTTTTTCGTCTGAACTTGATGTAATTCATTTTTATTCTTAGCTCGAGAAACAAAGAGAAGCCGTACACAAAGAACGTCAAGAAAAACTTAGACTGAAACAGGTGAGGTGGTATGCCGTCATTATAGAGGATGCTTCATGCTTCTCCAGTTTTCTCCGTCTTTAAACAATATTTCAACGTTTTTTAGACATTAAAAGACCTGACTTCTTCAGAAAGGCTTCGTTGGGAGAAAGAGTGTGTAAGTAGAATTTCAGAGTTTATTTTGCATATCCAATTTTGGAATAAACGAGGCAAACAATGTATTTTTATAGCTCTAAATCCTAAGGTTTTGAGACGCAGTATCCATTGATCAAAGTTATCCTCTAGACCTAATTTTGGCTTAAAAGCACAATAGATTTAAATTCTGTTGTTTGTTTCTCTCTAGGACAAGAGAGTCCGCCAAACGCAAATAGAGATGGAAGGAGCTGTGTTAGCGAAGTCGGAAAAACTTCGCCAGCTCCGACATGTTGTGCAGGTATAAGAATATTGTAGTTGTTGTTTCATCCTCGATAGTTTTGTTAAAGTGTGAAAATTTTAAAGAGTGAACAGTGCCAACAAAGAAGCAATTTAGGATTATAAGAATTGGAAAACAAGAACCCTTTTTTATTTTTTATATTCTGAAAATGATTCTCGACTGGCACCGGTCATCCTTCTTTCTATCCAGGATTGCTTTCATTTGTTACCATAATCTTGTGACATTTCTTAGGGGCTAGACATACCAGAAGAGAATCAAGGCAAAGTCGAACATCTCATATACGACGAAAAACCTGATGTGGTCTCCTCCCACCATCCTCCAGCATCAGCACCAGCCAAATCAAAAAGACCAGCAGTTGCCAAAAAACCACTTCATACTCGAACAAAGACGGTTACTGGAGGAACTCCTTACGGTCGACCAAAAGTTCGGTCCAAATCTCCCCCAGCAACTCCCTCATCGAGAGTATGTCTGAAACTCTTAAATAGTATTTGACTTGACTTTGTGTATTATACTTTCTGTTAAACATTAAGTTACTTCCAAGAATTTCAATCTGTCTTCGTTTCTGTGTACCATTGCTTGGAGTTTATTTTTTCTGCTGAATTTTTAGAATAGTCATGCTCCTCCCATTCGAGCAAAACATCGTCGATCAAGATCGTCTGATTATTGGTTGGAACACAAACCTGCTGATACTTTATCAACAAGTATGTACTTTCTTGTTTCTGATTAACTTTCGCTTGTTAAAAATTAAGAACCCGCAACGTGCTACAACGCGACAGTAAGGTAGTTTTTATTCATGTGGTAAAACATTTTGGGGGTGTGGTTAGGCTATACAAAACTTGTGTGGGTAATTGTTATATTTACTTCACATATTTAGATACTGTTATGCAGCCTCACCTAAAAAACAAAAAGACAGTCAAAACTCCACTTGTAAAGGACTTTAAGGTAAGATTATTAAAATGCTGGAAGCTTATTTAAACGGACTTTAGTAAAAAAGTTAAAAACTGTGTTGTTTATTTAGGATGTTTTGATTGGTTATGTAAGTTTATTGTTAGTTTATCTTAGTGTATCCTAGTGTATCTACCGAGTTTTTTTAAAGGAAGATTATAGAAAGAATATGATTTAGAATTGTTTATGGTAAAAGAATTGTTGTTTAGTCAAATTGAGTTCCGTATTAAAACTTAATCGCGCTCCAGTATACATAGGAATGAAATTCTCATACAGCCTTCGCAATAATTGCCGCCAACTCAAATCAAAGATACCACGGCAGCTGTCGGCAATTTTTGTTTACTGAGTTAATTTCTAGCCTATTAATGCAAATAAAAATGTATCCTTACCAAGAGGAGTAAAAATGATGCCATTCGAACGACCGCAGATTAATTAGGAGAGTTCATTGTAACTTGATGAAATTTGCAGCATTTTTTTTTTTTTTTAATTTCAAATCAGTTTTCCTGCTAAGAGGAAACGATGTTAGGATTAGAAGAATGTTACATACCTGCGCTTAATTGGCGATTCTGTATTTTTGTGATGTTTTTAGGCGACTCCAAATTACATCTTGACCCATCAGGAAGAAGATTCTTGTGGAGAGATTGAAACTAAGTTAATCAAGGTAAGTGCTTTGTCTGGATGTCACAAATATCACTAGTGTTTTATCTCGTTAATAATTGCAAGTCTTTTTTCAAGGGCGAAGTTATGAAGACGCGTGGTGGAGGTACAAGTGTGCAATTTACCGACATTGAAACTTTAAAAAAGACTTTGGGAACTAAAGGAGGCATCAAAATGACACCCAAGTCTTCAGGGAAAACTCCTGGGTAAGTACTTACACGTTTCAGATTTATTCGACATTGTTACAAGTTCAGTTGATACGAAATTCAGCGCATGTGGAAATTTATACTGTAAACAAAACTGAAATGTGCTTGTTAGCAAAATTAATTGGAAAGCTATCATGCAAATATGTTGTAAGTGTAATTTTTTTCCTTTTTTTTAATTATAGTAAGAAAAGAAAATCCGAAGGCGAAGAAGAGCCAGATAGTGAAGACAGTTGGACCAGCATCGAGACAAGGGTAATGCGTACTTACATTTTATTGTTGGGTATTTTTTTTTACCTTCTCGTAAGATTAAAGGAATTCATTTTTTTTTAAATCATTGCCTTTAAAAATCGCCTGATCAAACAATGTGTGGAAATACTGGCAAAATATGTCACATATTAAACTGTGTTAATATTGATTTGTGGTGGCACAATGGAATTTTGATAACCTGTTCTCAAATGTTTCAGTGCGCTGTTGGTATTGAGGGTAAACCAGGAGCTGAACCTGGACTGATGCATCATGCTAAGTAAGTAGACTTTTCGAACCTTAGTTTGATTTCAGAATCTCTTCTTTTTTCATGAGGGCATAGTAGGCAAGTTATACGAGATTAATGTTTGTGTATTTTTATAACTTGTAGCAATTCTTGGCGATCTTTAAATTTGTAATGCGTAGAATGTTTAAAATTATGAAAATGACGACGCGTGTTTTAAGTTAGAAAGCCCTTGACTTGATGAGTTGAATACTTCTCAACACTCAATCTTAACGTTCGAAACTCGCTGCTGTAGCAACCTTGAATAATTGTGATTTTTTTAGCATAAATATTTGTATAAGTTTGAAGTGAGGCTCCCTTGAAACAAGAAACTTCAAACGTCTTCGATATTCTCAATAAACTTCACTTTTTAGAACCTTTTTAAACTGGTTATGACAGCTGGTGTTTTCTAACGATTTCGAAATTTAAAAAACGCATGCTAAGACGGCCTAATGCCTTTGCGAACAAATGATAGCCGGACAACGGTTTTCTTACTTCAGTTCAGTATTAATATCCTCTTCAACGTCTAAAGGTGTGTTTTATTTTCAGGAAGCACAAACAGTAGATGAAAACATGCAGAGAAAGAACAAACCTATATTTTTATTTATCGCTAAAAATGACCATATCTTTTCATTTAACCATATATATATATAATTAAAGTTTCGTGTTTGGATGTGTAAAAATGATTCACTCAGGAAAAGATGGCCAGAAAGGTGGAGCAATGAGAGATTTTGAAATTATAAATAATTATTTCCTTTGTAATATTATTTTAAAAACTAATCTGTATTTAATACTACTGTTTTTATTCACGTGATTGTTTTTATCTTATCTCCCCTCCCGAAAGATGCTATCTCCCAATGGAGCAGACTAGGACATCTTTCTACAAAGAAAACGATCATCTTTGGAACACTTGTGAAGTGTTATCATTAAAGTGTTCATAACTACAACTCCAATTGTTTACATCCATCGCGTTCACATGTTTAATTTCCATTACATCTTTTAATAGTTGTAAAAAAAAAATGTCCGTATATGTAAATACTCAGACTCGTGTTAATTGGGCTGCAAAGATGCCAGAATATTCTAATGCGCGTGTCCATTTTCCAAATGCCGAAAGCTTCAGCCAAGAATGTAAAGCAACCTCACGGTCAAATATCTGTGTGGTTATAAAGACAGCTTTTTTTCGGCGAAATGAAAAATGCTCACCCTAGTTTGGTTTGATTGAGAACACGTTAGAGATAGAAGCACTTGAATTTCAGTATTTATAATATGCTCAAAGTTGACGTCTTGTTTGTCTAGAGTAAAAAGGCTCTACTTTGTTCAATTGACAACAGGGTAATTTGTAATTATTTCTATGCGTAAAAGGCACCCTCGTTCCCAGGGTATTTTTGCCGATTTGATATGAGAGAAGACATCATATCAAAGGAAAAAATTCTTGGTAACAAGGGTGCAAAAATAGGACAAAAACTTCCAGTCTGGTAGTCAGCGGTAACATTTCGTACTTTTCCAGACTTCGCAATGCTGACAATACTCCCAACACCGTGCAAAAAAAGAAGGACCATCACAAGGCAAAATTAGCTCTTTACTATTTATCGATTTCAAGGAATAATATAAAAAAGAACTCTTTTTTTCTAAGAGTCTACATTATTTCAGAGTAAGGGTTTTCAACGTTACATTTAGCGGGCGTGTATGCTTGAACATGCCCAATGTTTGAGGAGCAAAATTGCAACATATGCCGCTTATCCACAAGGCCCGACGATGTGTGGGACAGGGGAATTGGTCTGTTAAATATGGAAAATCTGTGTTTCTTGTTCACGAATTCAAAATAACAGCAGCCAAATCATGAAGTTTGTTTTAAAACAACCTGACCTGATAAGGAGCTAGCTAGCCTAGTAGTTGCTATAGCTAGCTAACCGTTTATTACGATGGCCCTGAAGGCTCAGATTGTGCGCGGTGTTCTTACGGTGGCCTCTATCTGCCAACAATAAAACACTTCAAAGAAACCATAGCTAGCTACAGAGTTTTTGCAGTAAACATTTAAATCGATTGTCAACTCTGAAAAAAGATTACTTAGTCAACGCTATCTGTACAAATTGCACACTTAGCGAATGATATGTATGTAAATTGCACACTTAGCGAATGCTATCTGTACAAATTGCACACTTAGCGAATGCTATGTATGTAAATTGATCACTTAGCAAATGCTATCTGTACAAGGTGATCACTTAGCAAATGCTATCTGTACAAAGTGATCACTTAGTGAATCCTATCTATGCAAATTGACAACTTAGCAAATGCTATCTGTACAAGGTGATCACTTAGCGAATGCTATCTGTACAAATTGCACACTTAGCAAATGCTATCTGTACAAATTGATCACTTAGCAAATGCTATGTATGCAAATTCATCACTTAGCGAATGCTATCTGTACAAATTGATCACTTAGCAAAATGCTATCTGTACAAATTGATCACTTAGCAAATGCTATGTATGCAAATTGATCACTTAGGAAAATTGATCACTTAGCGGTGACTTAGAGTCAAGTCCAACGATGTGCATAACCTAGTTTAGATTTCAAAGATTGCGGCGAAAGAGCGAGACATGGACAAGGTATGTTGTTATGTTCTTTACTGATAAAAGCTGGTTTATTTATATCATGTATTATTAATTTGAATTCGTTAATGATTCAGCAGTATCATTTTATTATTGAGAAATTTTTGTTTTCTTTTTCAGTATGGACATGGGCGATATGGTGTCCATTCCTTTGCATACAAATTCAGCTAGCTACAACTGATGTTTTTTTTTAGGTAATTCAATATTTAAAAAAATTGGACCAATCTGAGATGACGATTCAGAATTTTATCAACGAAAAGGTAAATCTCTTGAGAGAGATTGTTTACACCCCCGTGCCCCTTCCCCCTGCATGAGGAGGAGCGTCTTCGCGCTAAAGATGGTAGCTATCTATATATAATTATGTTTGTTTTTTTCTTGCAATTTTGGCTGACTTTATCCATGTTTCCCTTTTCAGCTCACTGAGATAGCTGTACTGCATGCTGACGACAACATTTTACGTAAACATGGTGTCACCAAGGATGGTGATATAATCAGATTAGATTAATGTGTTCCTTAGATGAGCAAATAGAAGATCGAAAGCTTGAGTTGAAGTCCATTATTCAAGGTGGATCAGCTAGACCAAAAAAAAGTAGAGTGTTGTCCCCAGTTAGGAAAAGTGTAACAAAGAAACTAAGAGTCGTTTACCTCAGTTGGGAACACTATGATGCGAGGAAAATTTGCTCTAGTGAAAGGAGACAGAGGAGGTGGACTGAGAAGCATCAAGCTTCCGTCGAATGCATCCTATGATGATTTATTGAATACTTGCAAAGAGTTATTTTGGGAGAAAAGGAACAACCCTCTTACATTTGGTACAAGTGACGTTACTTTTTTTTTAGTTGATATCCGGAGGGAAGTTGTGAATAACATTTTAACCACCAATGCAAACCAACAGATCCCTTTTACAATTGAACTGTATTGTCAGAAAACAAAAATGGCTAGAACCAAGTTCATTTTCAAAACAAAGTGCAAGACAATCCAAATGATACAAGACTTGACAGCACCAATATTTGTGAGTTCTGACAATGACGAATCAGATGATTTTGTTCCAGCTCGTGGTTTTAGAACATCAACACCATTGATTGGAACTTCTCATGAACGAGCAGAGGTAAGACAAGAGATGGACAATGCCTACTCTGCATTTTTAGCATCTGATAGGAAGAAAGCACAAGAAAAAGCTGATATAGAAAAAAGAAACTTAAGGTTACAAAGCTTGAATGCAGCACGAAAATCAAGAGTTCCTCCTGAAGCTCTTTTAACTGATGACCATTGTACTATTTCAATACATCACCCTGCAGAAGGTCGTAAAACACGTCTTTTTCATGCAAGAGAAACAATGACTGTAGTATATGATTGGGCAGGAAGTTTGAGCATTGAACCTGAACATTATGATATTTTAGATTTTACTGGAAAAGTTATTGTCCCAGATTCATCAATTAAATCAGGAATGTTTCATATTAGAGAACGTGATGATCCAGTTAACATGACATCCTGAGCTTCAGTAGCATTTATGGGATTTGGAACAGAGAGAGAGTCCACTAACGATGCTTCTGTAACTGAACAATCTACCTCAACAACAAGTTTATTATTTACATCATCAAAGGAGGAGTGTTTACGTGTTGTGCGCATGTACAGCTGAGTAAACGATTTTAGCACATGGCATTTGCTAAGTGTGCAATTTACATACATAGCATTTTGCTAAGTGATCAATTTGCATACATAGCATTTCCTAAGTGATCAATTTGTACAGATAGCATTTTGCTAAGTGATCAATTTGTACAGATAGCATTTGCTAAGTGATCAATTTGTACAGATAGCATTTGCTAAGTGTGCAATTTGTACAGATAGCATTTGCTAAGTGTGCAATTTGTACAAATAGCATTTGCTAAGTGTGCAACTTGTACAGATCGCATTCGCTAAGTCATCAATTTGTACAGATACCATTTGCTAAGTGATTAATTTGTACAGATAGCGTTTTGCTAAGTGATCAATTTGCATAGATGCATTTGCTAAGTGTGCAATTTGTACAGATAGCATTTGCTAAGTGTGTAATTTGTACAAATAGCATTTGCTGAGTGTGCAATTTGTACAGATAGCATTCGCTAAGTGTGCAATTTGCATACATGGCATTCGCTAAGTGTGCAATTTGTACAGATAGCATTTGCTAAGTGTGCAATTTGTACAGATAGCATTCGCTAAGTGTGCAATTTACATACATAGCATTCGCTAAGTGTGCAATTTGTACAGATAGCGTTGACTAAGTAATCTTTTTTCAGAGTTGACAATCGATTTAAATGTTTGCTGCATAAGCTCTGTATGGTTTCTTTCAAGTGTTTTATTGTTGGCAGATGGAGGCCACCGTATGTTCTCAATCATTTACGCCTTGCATTGCTTAGTGCGCGCTCTTCTTTAGTCAGTGCGCGCTCTTCTTTGATTAGTGCACGCTCTTCTTTGGTCAGTGTGCGCACAGAACCAAGAACACCGCGCACAATGTGAGCCTTCAGAGCCATCGTAGTTTATGCCTACATTAAGCTAAGTATAATCTATCTTTTAGTGTATCTAAGCACACTTAGAGCTTTACTTAATTTCTTAATGGCATTATTTGTTTCTACTTTTCAGCCGTTTGTAAGTATGAAATTCCTGTTAAAAATTGCTGGAAAAGTGAAGAAAATGTCAGAAATTGTTGTCAAAAAATGTCAGAAAAACAAAAAGTTAATAGTGCTAATACCGTGCTAAACTATATCTATTTTCCCCCACGGTTCGAAAGGTTCTGACGTCATTAAGGGGAGTAAAGTAAGGTCAGGGAAAACACTTATTAGGCGGTGGTAGGCTAATTAGGGCATACCACCTATTTAGGCGACTCATTGTAGCCTAGTTAGGCCATATGTGACCTAGTTAAGACATTATAATATTTAATGGCTTTTCACACATTCCTAAGAAAAAATCGCAAAAAATCTTTGTTCAGAATGGATAGTCTACGCGACCACGATTCCAAAATTGTCACTCGTGCCTGGATATGTTCGTGCAACTAAGAATTATGTTAAAATGAAATATATAACCTAATTAGGTTAAGTGTCGCCTATTTAGGTGACGTTTTCGTCTGCCATATTTATTTTTTCCCTGCCACGTGAATGGCTGAAATCCATTATTTAAAACGTTACGTTACCAATGTGCGATGCAAATAAGACGATAATTGTTCAAAATTATCTGCAAAGTGGACAGATTTGATTCACATAAAAATTGTAGTGCGAAACGCAATGATTTCGATGTATTTTCAACAGAAAGTTTTTGTTCGCCTAGTTAGACTACGGGTAGCCTAATTAAACTACATCACGTCGCCTAACTAAACGACTCACCTAATTAGGTCATGCTGCCTAATTAGGTGTTTACCCTGACTGTAAGAACAATAGTAAAAACATGTTAGGAGAAATATCGATTTATTCACTCTAATTTTTCACGTTTTTTTATAACCAATAAAAAATAAAACCGGTAAACCTCAATTCCAGCATAGATGGATAGATAGATAGATGTGCATATTTTACATGGCTAGCTAGCCACACAAATATTGAGGGATGTATACCCTGTCTATCATTTTCAGGGAGGGGCCATCATGGATTAGATGTCCTAGAGTATTTAATGCTTATTTTCAGGTACTCAGACCAAATTAAGGTCCGCGCTCTACCAGACAACTTCGTGCAACATCCATCAGTCCACACAGTCTGTCATCTCCCCATTTTCCACCACATAGCTTGGGTTAACCCGAGGCCCATGTTAAATCGCCACCAAGGGGAATGGAACCCTGTTCTCCCGCACAAAGTGTGAGAGCTACAACCATTAAGCTACGGTTCTACTAACATATCCAGGCAATGAACCAGCAGCGAGGTCACACTGCAAATATTGTCAATAAGCCAAAGACACTTTTAACGAGGGTGCCGACTCACTGGAAACGCTGCAAAAACCATGGCGCTGTCGGACAACTTCTGGCGTTTTTAAAGAAAACTTAAAATTTCGCCCAGAGAAACCTGAATTAACCCGAAACAACATTTTTTTAAACATTTATTACCAGATGTATAATTTATTCTTTTAATGTCGAGCAGTGGTAATGGATGTTAGACTTAAATCTCTGGTTATGATTGAGGGTTGGTAAATGAAATAAGAACACGTATATTTATATTAACATAATTGTCTGTCTTCTGCATATTACAGAAGTCTGTAGATACATTTTACAGTACAGCTACCACACCATTATAGCGCATTATTCGCATATCGGCGCATAACCTCATGATTCAGGTACCCAGTACCAAACATAAACATAACGGTAGACTAATAGTCATATACTCAACAGTGGAAGTTCTGAAAAAACTGTTTTATATCATTTATTTAATAAATATAGCTGTAATAAAATCCCACAAATAATAAACTAAGAGTAAAACGACAAAATTTAAATGAGAACAATGAGCCTCTACATTTCGGGCGGTTTCGAACGGGCCGAAAACCTTTTAAAAAAAACGAAAAAACACCTGCGGACGCCCTAACATATATATGGCGTTTTTGGCGAGTCGGAACCTCGTCATTCTCAGTCTCCCGTGGCTGTTTATTTTTTGTTGCCATTTGCTGTTGGTTATGTTTGCTTGTTAGCTATGTATGGTTAAATTTGTGAAAATGGTTATTTTAAAACAAATTTTTACAAAATTGCATATTCTATAGACAGTAAAATTTTTTTGTTATATATTACATCATCTAAATCAGTGCAAACTTGTTTAATGTGCACTAGAAGTAAGAAATTTTAGTTTTATCACATTTGGGGTATTTTTGGCTCTGCCCCTAAACAGAGGGAGGCAAGGGGGATTCTAAAGCTAGTAAAGCAGGGATAAATTGATATGTTAGTGGTCCCTAAGTGAGTTATATTTACATAGACCTAATAAGTAACTTATCAATCACTCTTTCAATAACTTTCATTACTTGATCAACCAACTTTTCTCATAGCCCACCAAATAACTTTACGTGGCACTCTATCAAAAGCTTTCTCTAAATCTACAAAGGCAAAATAGAGATTCTTTCTCTTTCCTAAATACTTTTCCTGAAGCTGTCTGAGTAAAAATATTGCATCTGTAGTGCCACGCCCTGGAACAAAACCAAATTGCATCTTATCTATATCAATCCTTTCTCTATGTAACTTATCAATCACTCTTTCAATAACTTTCATTACTTGATCAACCAACTTCAAACCTCTATAGTTACCCCTTGCTAATGCATCACCCTTCCCCTTGAAACAATTCACTATTACACTCGACTGCCACTCACTCGGAATAGCACCATCCTTTATAATCTGGTTAGCAAGACTTGTAATAAGCTCAACTCCAATATATCCAGATGCTTTTACCATCTCTGCAACAATACCTGATACTCATGCAGCCTTGCCAATCTTCAATTTGCTAATAGCCTCCACTACCCATTCTGTCTTGATCTGCATAGCTGGCCCTTCTACAACATCATCATCAGACAAATTATCCTCATCCCAATCAAACTCAGTGTTAAGCAACCTCTGATAATGATTCTTCCAAGCTACCCTTTTCTCCTCCTCTGTGCTAGCCAAAACACCTTCATCATTACGTATACACTTCTCACCTACAACATCTTGGTTAGTCTTCTTCATTTGCTTTGCTATCTTGAATACCTTATTGCGCTGGTCTTCCTTTCTTAACACATCTGCAAATCTGTTTCTCTCTGCTTCTGATTTTGCCTTATACACTGCTGTACGAGCACGACGCTTAGCTTCTAAGTAAATATTTTTACTACCACCTGACTTCCACTCTTTCCAAAGTTTCCTCCTTTCCTTTATACACTGGTCAACCTCGTTATTCCACCACCAGGTCTCTCTATGTCTAGCTGGTCCTTTCGTCCACCCACAGGTATCATCAGAAGCTTCTGGAAGACAATTCTTCAAAGTAGTCCAAGTACTTTCAACATTGTCACTATCACATTGACCATTGTGGGCTAACTGCTGAACTTTTGCACTAAATTGTCTTGTTGCAATCTCTTCCTTCAGCTTACAGACTTTTCAACGGGGCCTGTACTTACCCATGTCAGTCAGAAAAAACTAAGTAAGCGTGTACTGCTAATTTGACTTATATATTGCTCCTTATAAGGAGAATATTCAAGTCTAATTTAGGGGATGATTAACTAAGCTTCAGAAAAACATAATCATTTGATTTAACCAGAATGACATGTCCAAACCGTATGCGATGTGACAATTGCACACAACGAGAAATAGATGAGAAGCCATGAATAAATTTGCTGGAGTTAGAGACAGACCACACACACAGTATATATTTATGTTATTATAGAGATGAGACTGCAAAATTATCTTGTATACAAATTTAGTAATAAGAATAATAATGGTTTTAAATATTTAAGAGCTCCAGTGTTGAGGTCTTGGTAAAGTTGCAGACCCTAATTAATCAATTTTGTGACTAGGTTTTGATCTGAAAAGGTTAAACTGGGCTGCTAAGAAATCGATTCATCCTAAATAGGTGTCCTGACTTTCATTTAGTCTTTTCTCTTGCTCCAAGATTTTTCTAATTAACAGTACACACTTCGCAGTTTCTCAGATTGAATGTGCTAGGAATTATTACTTGCAATCTGACTTCAAACAGTATGCAGTATTTTATAAAATTTCATGTACCCTTTACAAGCCAACTAAGAAGTCCTTCACCATACTTGGCCAATGTGAATGTTGATGTGTTAATAAGAAAGCAGGCATGCAGATAATATGTCGGCAATTTTTTGCTGTTCTTCCACAACCTTTTTTTGAATAGCTAATTTTTGCAGATTGTATATATATGCTTAATTCCACAAAATTATTTCAAACATTGATCATTTGCAAAAAGGATGGTCAAGCAAACATAGCAAACTTTTGTCATGCTTCAAAGATTTTTCCATGAAAGCTAGGGAGGTGGCCTGTGGGATATAACATGTTAGGCATGATAAAAGTTAGCTATTTGCTTCTGACCTCTAATATCTTTACCTTAAAGCTACAGGGCCAAGACCAACATTTTTCAAGTGCATACAACAAAATTTTGTGTTGTAGTAAAAAATTTTGCTTGTAGCCCATAACCATCAACAATGGTTATGGGGTACAATTTTATATTCCACAAGAATATATTCCACTTTAGCAGCAAAACTTTGCAAAATTTCTGAAGCACAATCAATTTGATTCTGATGCAACGTTTTTTTTCATTTTCAGTATGTATCAAAATTGTTATTTGTTTATCATTTTAATATTTTTTGAAGTGAAGTTCCAAAGACAATCTTGGCGTGGCAGATAAAACAGCTGTCTGAATTAAAATAAAGATTTTTATTTACTGTAAAAAATCATTGAAAGAACTTGATTGGCGACTTTTGCTTTAATTTTTACAAACAACTCCAAAAACACCTAAGTCAATGTTTTACACAGTGCTTTCGTTTTGTTAGAGCATCGTAATCTTTTATTTTCCTTGTCAAGAAGTAAGCCAACGCATGATACAACGCCCTGCTAATGGTCTTTTTGCTGCAAGATGCATACAAAAGTTGATACAAAAATGAACAGGGTGCTACCGATTAATTTTGCTGTAAAAAACTGCAAAATGTTGGTCATGGTCCAGCGGCTTATGAACAATTTTTTTAAAAAAATGGTTTTGGTTAATCTTGATTTTCATAACATTTTGTCATAGGAAAATAGTCTTCACGAGACTGCATAGAGCCCTACTATTTTTGGCAGGAGAAGTCTGTTAAGCCCCGTGTAGTGTAAAAAGTGGGGATTGTTTTTTAAAAGGGTTTAATCTTTTAATAAAAATTACTTTAAAAATCTTTTGTTATTGACAATCATATTTCTTTTTATTTTTTTAGATATAGAATTACGTCACCGGTCCTTATCTTTGTTGTTCTAAATGAGTGAAAAAGAGGTGACAGTCCCTGGAGAAAGGCTTGGCAGTGTCTCGGAATTTTCTCCAGGTGTTGGAACCTACGTGAGAAATGGATTCATATATTCCAAACTTTGCGGCGACAAGATTATAAAAACGGAGGACGACAAGCACACAATTGAAGTAATACGTAATAAACTACAGAACGTTGTACCAGATGTCGATTCTATCGCAATGTGTAAAGTTGTAAGCAACAACCCGCGGTTCTGTAAAGTAGTCATTCTTAGCGTAAATGGAATCTCTTTAAAGGGTACATTTAAAGGCATGATTCGTAAAGAAGACGTACGAGCTACCGAGAAAGATCGAGTGAAAATGTACGAATCGTTTAGACCCGGCGATATCGTTTTAACTCGTGTTCTATCGCTAGGCGACTCACATTCGTATTATTTATCAACTTCGGAGAACGAACTCGGTGTAATTTATGCAGTCAGTGAATCTGGACATCCAATGATTCCAATAAGCTGGCATCAGATGCAGTGCACAAAAAACGGGATGATAGAACATCGAAAGGTGGCGAAAGTAAAAGTGCGACAAGTATAGCCAAATAGCAATTATTTAAAACGGAAGAATGAAAATACTTCAGAAATATTCAAATTGTATTATACTTTGTTCCCCACAAAAAACTAACTGGTACAAAAAGAAGTGCTTTATATAAAATTTTAACAAAAAAATTATTCATGCGTTCGTTGTTGTTTGTCACATTACTGTTTTAATTTAGTAGTTATTTGCTTCAGGTCTTTTTATCCTCGTTACTACTTGGTGTCATTCGCAGCAAGGCAACACCAATCAGAATTCCAAAGATCTAAAAATATAGGAAGTGATTGGTAAAGTATTTCAATAATGATTGTTATTTCATCTGGCGCATTTGAGTACGAGAAATTCTTCAGCTGTTTGTGTGATGAAAAGCTTAGAATACGCAAACATAGGGGATTTAGGATTTTAAACGGTTATACACCATGACTTGGAAATACGTAAACATGTTATGTTAAGCTTGTTACACTTTCCCTGCAAGCTTGGAAGAAGTCAATTTTAACCCATGCTTATAAAAAGAAAAAGGTATGATACTGGGAGAGTATTTTCTGTCTTTGTCTGATCTCATTTTTTGCGGATATGAGGAAAGATTCGTGGTACCTTATTTGTACTAGTTTTCGCATATTCCCACAGTTTATTATGTTGTATAATTTAGTACAGAACTGACTTGTAAAAGCGATTGTGTGAAATTTATACGCGCGAAAGTAAATTCCACAATTCACATAAGCGAGACGCATTAAAATTCGATATCCAGAATCTGATATTTTTTGCGCGCAGAATTAGCAAGAAAAAGGTAACACTATGTATTTACGAATAAAATATATTACCTGAAAAAAAAGCAATGCGATGGAGACCGATGAGAAGATTAAAAACTTTTCTTCGGCCCAGCTTTTCAGTTCCGTTATACAACCCTGGAAAAGAGAGTTAAGCATATAACATAAAAATTTATTATCGTTCTCGTTACCGGTCTTTTTCCGTCTTTTTATGAGAAATTCGTTTTCCTTTATCACTCTCAAGTCGTTTTTGTTGTTGTTTTTGAAAAAAAACGTAATTTTGTAGAACTTGTACTTAGGTTATACATTCAAACTTTTGCATTGAACTGTAAAATAAATTTAAACAAATTCACAAAATATAAGAGCAGTTAAGGTCAAACATGTAAAAAAACGTCCAGTAATATAAGCAGATAGTTAATTTTTCGCTGTTCTTAGACACCAGCCTCGTCCTGAGGCCTTGTTATAAATAAATCCTGTGGACGAAGTTGCTTAGACACACCCATGTGCAACTAAATATTTGAAAGCTTTTCTTTTACATACATAATTTGTTCATCCTAGTAAGTACTTACTACTAGGATGAACAAATTATGTATATAAAGAAAAGTAAGTAACGGGATAACATTTAACGTCCTTGGCGGTCTATCCTAACGGCTGGCTCTTTATTCCCTCTGACTATAACTGTGTTATATTACCGCCAGAGATACGTTAGCATATCGCTTTAACTTACTTGCCTGCCACACAAGCTGGTTAACAGGTCAGTAAGAGGCACCAAATGGGCAGAAATCATTACACTTAAAATACGCCAGAGTGGGGACTCGAACCCTGAACCTTAAGAGTACAAGCCGAAAGCGCTGTCACTACACCATCTCCGCCATAACATAGCGTCTATATTTGCCGTAGAAAATCCAAAATAGTACCTTTGTGAAAGCGTTGGCAATGATTGTGTTACAATTATTTACGCCAGCGTCTTTACAACAACTTTTCGGGAAAAGAACGTTTGTGTTAGAAGCTTTCCAAGCTGTGGCTCCACTCCAATCGTTAGGACCATTTGCTCCACAACATTCAAGCTAAAAATGAAAGTAAGTTACGACATTAAGAAAGAAGTTACTGAAATGAAAAATCGGTTAGAAAAACTAAAATAAGTTGAAGTCTCTTCGTGCTATTATTTCCTTATACTAAAAGGAACAAATCTCTATTCCTTTTAGTATAAGAAGCATGCAATGCGGTATAAAAAGGACGGGCGAACCCGTGGATTTTCCACGGGCTAACGACTAGTACATGTTAATTAGCCGAATTTATGGCTGCTCGTTCGCGTAATAGTACAGTTAGCTGAAGTTAACTTATTTGCTTAAACAACCACGAAAAGAAACAAGCTTGTCACCGGAGGCTTGGCAGGTTTTCTATTCGGACGAAACATATAATAAATATATACAAAAACTTGCCTTGGGGACGAGGTTGGAAAAGCAAATATTTCGACGGTTTCTCTGGCTAAAACGGGAAAACTTTTTTTCCTGTTTTTAGATACATGTTTTTCATAAGCAACTCAATCTCAGTTGCTAAGAGTTGGTAAAATGTTGGCCTCGTTCCCAGGAATTGTTACACTTTTTATAAAAAGTCAAACAAGTCCTGGGGACGAGGTTGGGTAAATATCTCATGCGGGGTTTTACTTAAATCAAAATCAAAATCCTGCAATCGTTTCAACCCCTCGATCAACTCGATTACTTTGGTGGAAGACTAGCTTTGCTTACGTTTCTTTGCATGCTGTCTAAGGCTATTGTGACATCATTCTGGTTTTGTAACCCATATTTATTCATCACGGCTGGGATCAACTCTTCTCTAACATTTGCATCAACCTATTAGAGAAAAGATTAGAGAAAAGATACAAGGTTGAGAAAAGTTACAACCGCAGGAGATACAACAGGCAGGCCTAACCACGCCCCACAAAATGAAGTGAGACAACCAATTATTCCTCTACAAAATTGAATTACAAATACAAAAGTCCCCACCCCCCTTTTTCCCCCTTCAGTCAATGTTGTGATACATAAAAACTTGTGAAACGGTCACGCCAAGAGCCTAGCTAACCAACAGCAACACTGAAAACTGGGGTAGAAGTGGCATTTGTCTCAATAATTATGTGGAGAGTTGCATGTGCTGCAGCTTTAAAATTCAACAAACTTTTTACCTTGTCTTTGAACTGTAACGCCAGAACGATAAGAATGATTTGCGCCATTAAGATAAACAACAAGGTCCCAATGTACTAAATAAAACACAAAACAGATTAACTATTGTCGTGCATATATTTTTCGGGACGTTAGATTTTCGCAAATAAATGACTTGCCAATGTTTACAATTGTTTGCTGACTTTTGTACATACGTGCGCATTCTGGTACGTAAAAAAGCAAATTCTATGGGTTAAAATGGCTGTTAATGAAAATCGACTGGATAAATGGGCCTCAAAAGATACAATAAACTTAGCACCCAATCTATATTTCACAAAATTTGCACTCTTTTTTTAGAAATACAAGATCTAAAAGGCACTTGAATTAGTCTTTTAACTAAAGTTTTCCCTCTTTAAAAAGTGTTTCACTAATTTCAACGAAATTTCTTGTTTTTAATTTCTGTTGTTGTTCTGTTCTTGTTGTTAATTTCTGTTGTTTAAATTGCGATATTGTTCATAATTTCCACCTACAATAATGCGTGCGCATGTTCGTTGTTCTCAACGCAAAACATCCCGTCGCACAAAAATTTGTGTATGAGAAATAGCCCACACCGTAATCATTGGAACCTTTTAGTAAGATACTGTTTTTCATTATTACATCACATAACAACCAAACAAAAGCATTACCAGTAAATAACCATAAAAATTAGTAACAGTGGTTGCGACTAAACATTTTTAGAACTCAAACTAAACCACGCCTTAGGAGATGCTTTAAACTGAACAGAGCCTGTGTATCAAAAGCATACACGCTGCCGTTCTCTTTTCCTTAGTATAAACAATAAAAAAGCAAACAAAACTTACTATGATCAAAAGAAGTCGACTTCTTACAAACGCGCCACAACAGCCAAAAAATGAAGCCATCACCACCAAAGATCCTGTAACTATGGATACAATGGAAACACCATAAGGGCTGCCTTTATCGAAAACGTCAAAATAATCTTCAGCATCTAGGAAGATCCATACTCCAAGGCCAATGAGTGTGGATCCGACTAACTATAACAGAAAATATTGTAACAGCGTTAGTTGCTTGTAAACAAAAGAGTTGTGATAAACAAATCACAATGGAATGTAAACAAACAAACAAACACATAAACGTACTGTACCCACTTTGTTTCCAGGGCCTTTTTCGCTTTTTGGCAATGCTAATTTATGAGTACTAAATAGTACATCTTAATTTATGAAATTTTCGCGCACTTCTAATTTTTATGTGCAACCGCCAACAATTCGTTGCGAAAAAATACTAATTTTTCGCGCATTTGGATGTGCAGAAATTTTGTATGCAAGAAATATTCTTTCAAAAACGGGCGATAAAATTAGATTGCACGAAATTAGAAAAATAATGAGATATTTTCATCAAACAATCCATTTATGGAAAATAAAAGTTAGTATTTTATAAACTTTTAAGTTTCACAGATCACCTAACTTCTTTTTTCGATATTGCCAGTAAAGGGTGCGCAAAAATTAAATGCGAGAAAAAAAAAGAGACACAATTAAATTAAACTCACGCCAAAATTTATGAATTAAGGTATCATTTTCTCACCAAGTTGCAAGAGAAAACATCTACGACATAGGTCTTTTAATTTTTCCATGAGTGACTTACATGAAATTCGTTTTAGGCGGTGGAAAGTTTTTTTTTAGAATTCGAATTTCGCTTTTTTTAGAGATTGTGCTTGGAATAAAAAAGTAGTGCATTATCTGTTGTCTTTACTTAAATGAGAAAATTAGTACAGCGAACCAAGCATTTTTAGAAATAACTTTAAATTTCTTTTTCAATACTTCTAGTTGAATTGAAAATCAAGCCGGATCCATCGGCAATAAAACTTAAACATAATGTAAACAAGAGACTTACAATGAAAATGATATTTGCCACTCCCAAGGAAATGCGAACAGGTTTTATCCAATCTTCAGCCATCTTATAAATGTATAAGCTTACTTCACGAGACAAACAACACACATAGATGCACTATGAGAGCTTATAGGTATATGACTCACGGATCAAAACTTTAAAACGAAGCGTTAAAGTTGTTAACAAGAGATAAAGAAATCACAATGAATTCTTTCAAATGTATTATCATTTTTATCTGTCTCCCTTAGTTATAATGGAAATCTGTCCTAATGAAGTAGTCATTTAATAATATGTCTCCAATGACACGAATTAAAAACATAATTAAGCTTGTATATCTCTTAATGGCCTATTTGTACGACAAAAATAGCGCGATGCTATGATTCATGTATACTAAGGGGAATATTGACCTCTTCCCTCTTGGTACGCACACAGATCTTTGTGGAAAAATCAAAGAAAACGCAATAAACAAAAAATATTCTCACGTTTTCACATTTGAGAAATCAGTTAATATTTTTTCCCGATGTTTTAAACGAATTTGCCAGAAGAAAAAAAAAAGTCTCAGGAAACTAATTCGGTTTTGAAAATATCCCTGTTGTTTTGTTTTTTTTTTCATTTGAGTAACACACTTTCAGTCTGGCCATATATTACAACTTGCTTCGTTTTTAAAGGATTTAAAGCATCGTGCAGTTTATGTTGTTTTATAAAAGAAAATCGTGTAACTTAAACCAAATAACAGACCAACAAGAAAACAGTTAGATTTAGCAACAACCTTGAACCCAGTTTCGAGTTGTTTTCTTCTTCTTCTAGTTAGAACCTTTTCCACCTCATTGGGTAGCCAGAAAATAGAAAAAAAAATAAATCTAAAAATAAATGCAACCTCGTCTTTAGTTCTTTTTTTTTCTTCCAAAAGCCTTGGGAACGAGGTTGAAATTTCATTAACTACTAGCACAAAACCGAATTTTTTATCGAAATAGCAAGCTTTTTCAAGGTTTTGTAACTCTTTGACATTATCAGTAATCTAATAAGCGCTAGTGGCTCAGAAATTAGGCAATAAACCTTGTCACGCAAGCACTAGCGACTTTGTTTGACATCAGTTAACAAATCCTGGGGAAGTGAATGTCTACATAGAAGCCACCAAAACAAGGTCTAAAGAGAAAGAAAAACGTAGTCGGTCTAGATTTTGTGTACGCTTTTTTTCTTTATAAAAGTTCATTATCTCAAACCCAAATTCAAGGTCATTTCCCGTGCAAAAGTCTTGGAACAGTTATTTTAACGATTCTCATGTAAGGTTTCCGTAATCAACAACAACCTTAGAAGAGTGGAATTTTGAAGAAAGCAACCACAAGCAAATGAGAATGCCATTTCTATTTAACACACACTTCGAACTTGTCAAAAATCACTTAGACTTTGGATCTTAGATTTATCTGGTTACATCCGAAATCCTAAAACGTACTAATCTTGGGTGACTTCAGCACGCCTAATTCCCCGATATTTCAGACGCTAAAGCGCAGAGCTGGCCCTTTTTGACATCGTTTAATTGACCTAAACACCTGTCAAAGCGAAACATTTCCAGCCTACCTGCGGCTAAGAGATGCAAACACATTTTCACGGATATAACGTCCAGGATTCTACTCTGATTTTAAGGCTTGGAAGTTGATACCGTGAATTTAGTTGGGTTACGACTAAGTTACAAACATTTTAGTGATTTCTAAAATAAGCTGAAATTGAGTTCAATATTGCACACGAGTCTAAAGATTTGTCCTTTTCATTGTTAAATAAAAGTTATAACCACGTGGTATTTCTGCACCTTCTTCCAAATCCCATTCTCTTTCAGAAGAATTATTAGCCATACAGCAGTTCTCAGAACACTGTTTTTGTGCAACATGCTGAGACATTACACATATTTTGTTTGTCACACGGACCGATTTTGTGTTCAAGAATGTACGAAATATTTATTGCCGACGTAACAAATAATTAACAAATAATGGATTTTATACGGTCTAACAACGAGTCCCTGTGCAGTGATTCCGAACGCACAAAATGTTACAGATTTACGAAATATCGACGTGGAAAATATGTACGACAACATGCTAACAACTGGTAATTATAACCCCTACAAAAATTTCAGTGACGCAACATTAAACGCGGGAAACTAATGCGGGACCTTGAAAAAAAATAAACGGAGATTTTATCTGCGAAGTTTTAAGAAGCCTCACATTAATACTTATGGAAGGGTTCTAAAGCACAACAATACGAAAATATTATTCATTCATATTTAAATTTTTTTAACTACAGACTATTTTTTCGCTTCGTTTATGTGCTTCGTGAGATCTTCCGGAGAAACATTACCCCCTGTCAAAAACACTACAACATTTTTATTCATCGTATCCGGAACCTTGTGATGTAAAAGGGCGGCAAAAGCAGCTGCACCCGAAGGCTCCACAACCAAACCAAGCTTGAACAAACAAGATATAGCTCTAAAAATAAAATCACACAACAACATAACCAATTTTTTGTAGAATTCTTTTGTTAAATAATATCGTAAAATTTAATAAGTTACTGCATACTAGCATCGTTGTTTTATGGTACACAAATTTTAAAACAGCAAATTCATTTAACCACCACTACAAACATACAGTGAAAATTTCCTCACTTTCTTATCTCGTCATCTGACACCAGAATGACATCTTCTACGTGTTGCTGAATCACTTCAAAACAATGTTTACCTAAATACATGCACAGAGTCAAGTCATTTCACGTAATTTGTTTGTAGAATCTTTTTAAATCTGACAGACAGACAGACAGACAGAATGACAGACAGACATAATGACAGAATGCCAGACAGACAAGTTCAGCAGACATGTTCAGCAGACATGAGGTCGGCTCGTTTTAACATGGTGAAGCAAACTTTTCTCAGAAACAATCCAGAGAAGAACGAACTCTTTACATACGTATACAACTTAAACTAAATCCAGGGTATAACCAACAAACCAAACTACTCCGTATGTGTGTGATTTAACAAGGGGTAAATAAAAATCAACAAAACGTCGTTTCACTAGGAAGACATTAAAAACCATACCTGCAAACGGAGGTGCAAGCCCAGCTGCAATTGTGTCTCGAACTTCAGTGTGAACAACTTTTCCAGCTTGTAAAGCTTCGTACATTGTTGGAGCTAAAAAAACCCAGCATAACACATGCATCTTCTTTAAGAAGAAGAAAATTTAAATTCTTTAAAATTTAAAATCTTCTGTAGTGCAGGTTAGTGACACAACAGGCTTTATGTTAGAATATTTGCCGCATCAAGTTAACACAATGCCTAACTTTACCTAAAATTATACTGTTTAAAAGAAAAATAATGCATGCAATGCATGTTTCTGCATTTTTTTTAGATTTGCAAATATGCATAGCTATAGCTCAATCAACAGTATAGGTCTGAGGTAAGGGCAAGATGCGTAACCACAAGTAAAAGTTTTAGTCCCATTGCATCCGGACAGATATCCATCACAAAAACAATTCTCAAACGTACCAGCTTCCGGTTCCACACCGTATATCTTAGTAGAAGTCCATCCAAGTAATTTGAGAGCAAGACTCACACCTGCCAGGAAACCCCCTCCACCACAACACACGACAACAATATCTGGCTGTTCTGACATCTGATTGGCTAACTCCAGACCAGCACTAAAAATAAAATTTATTAAAACCGATTGTGAAAGAAGGATAAATAGATATCTATTTGTTATACATTATAATCTCTGGCTAATAAAATTCATTAAGACGAAGATCGTGTCAGCACAAGTCATTGTGTTGTTCCCGTTTTCTCCATCTTACATTGAACAATCAAATTGGTTTGTTCATTGATGCTTTACTATAATATATTTTGAGGTTCTTCCACAATCTAGTTTCAGTTTGTTTGAGCGAACTTGTTGTTATAGTTCGCTCTTGTGATCCACCAATATATAGGTGTTGATATTGGTAAATGTTTTTTTTTTAAAACTAACTGAATGATAAGATCGTCCGTTGATTTCTACCGTCATTGGAGTTTTCGGCCCCGCCCTAGCACAGATTAATCAATAACTCCTCGTAGTAGTAAACCAAACTTTTTTTTTGGTATTCTCATCAGTTAAAATCAATTTCCTTTTTTTTTTCTCGATGATAGTATTCAACTGACGATATATTCATTCAGTCAGCCTAACAAATTATTGAATTCGTTACCAAGTGTTTGCAAAAATAAAATTGATGCTAAATTTATTGCATTATTCAGTTAGTTGAAACAGTCAAGTAAAATGAATTTACACGGAATAGTATACACATGTGTACCTTGCATTGCCTTTAAGTAAAACGGGATCGTCGAAAGAATGAAGAAACAGACTTCCGTTTTCTTCTGTGTGTTTCTCCACGTTGTTTAGCAGTTGGTTTCTTGGACAAAGAATGACATTCGCCCCTAATGACTATAGAAAAAAGAACAAAGAAGACATCAAAGAAAAACTGGTAAAATTTATTTATCACTTCATATCAAACCAAAGTACACTTTTAATATTTTCTCTCAACAGTTAAAACTCATGTAAAATATCATATTATCTGATAAATACCTCAATCATATGCTTTCTATCAATTGGAGCTGTCTCTGGCATGAACACAAGTGCTGGTAATTTCTCAATGCTAGCCACGTATGCAAACGCTTTCCCATAATTGCCAGCTGACATAGTAACTAAGGTCTTCCCTCTGTCTGCTGGCTTCAAAGAAAGAAACTGGTTGAGAACACCCCTTGCTTTGAATGATCCTTCCTTAAAAGAATATTAAAGTTAAATAACATTAAAACCACAGCTAAACAGAATTAATATTACTGTTGAAGGGTATTAAAATACCAAGTATTTTACAAACATTTCGTAACTACCTAAAGTATTGGTCGACCTATGTAATATGGCGCGCCTTGTAAACACAATAATGATCTGAAATATGGCAATATGTTCTTGTATACTTAAAACAATTTTCCACAAAGATACCTTTTTATAATCTTTATGTGCAATGCCTTTTTCTTATTGCAGCAACAAAATAAAAAACCTAAAGGGGCGAAATATTTAAACTTTCCTGGTATTTTCCTGAAGAATGACATCAACAAGCCAGTAAAAGTAAGTAAACAATTGTGACGAACAATGACTGCAGGCAGAGCATTAGAGACATATTTTTACCCCACATTATTTTTCACCTTATTTTAAAAACATGAATGCATTTATTAAGATATCTGAATATATGTGAGATTGTTAACAAACAAACTTCAAATGAAAGGAGATTCATATACCTGTACATTGCATACTTTCAAGCTTCAAAGACAGAGATTTCAAACTTGGCAGTTCTTTCTTCAGTTGTTGTTCAACATGCGACAGAAGCGGCGTTTCGAAAAACATATTTGGATGCTTTTTCAAATTCTCGTGGACATCTTGAAGTTCTTTGAGTGTGATACCCTCCATTTTGCAATCAAATCTAGAGTTTTTTTCTTATTTCAGCAATCTTTTGCTGCACAGAAAGTAAAATCAGTGTTGAATTGAGTGTTTCACAAAGTTTCAAACATTTAACAAGATCTCTTCTGAATAGAAACTAAAAAAAGGAGACCACATATTTGAAATATAATTATACTGCATAAATTATGGCCTTATGGCCACATTTCAGGTTCCAAAATTTGAAACTTAATGTAAAAAAAATTACATTGGTATATTGCTGAATCCATTCGTAGTTTCCTTATAAGTGGCTTACCGCCATTATAGCTTTTTGGTTCCTATTTGTGCTTCTTTTCATCTTCATTATCCAAACAAACTTTTAAATTCCTTAAAATTTTATATTTTTTTATATTTTTCAAAAAATTAATTTTAATCTTAAATATATTTTTTACTTCATTTTTAAGCAGTAAAAATAGATTGGATTGGACTAATTCGTTAAACACAAAGACAGAGAAAAGTAAAACTTCATAGTTTGAGCGCTGTGCATTGAATGGGGAAAAAAAAGACTCAAAACGAGAACGTACATAAAAAATCGAGCCCATCTTATTCAGATTTAAAGAAAGCTCTTGGACTGATTTATTTCTAATTCTTACAGTGAACTAGGAACAACGCTCTTTTTGAGTGCAAAAACAGGTTGGTACCTCCGGATTTCATAAAAGAGCAATACATTATTTCAGAAGTATAGGTTTCTCCAGGATTTTCTCAAGACAATCTAAATTCTTCAGTGAGGGATGGTTTCACACAGAGATCGGTGTTAATCACTGCAGGCACTTTCACAGATCTTAAAAATTGAACGTTCCGAATTTTTACTAACCAAAGAAAATTATTTTTTCTTGGATGTATTTTATTTTTGAATCTCAAAAGGGGAAAATAGGTCTTTGTTTTGTTTTAATTAAAATCTGTAAAAACTACATGGCATACAGTTATGTAATTAAATTATATAAATTAAAAAATATGAAAAATTATAATTTAGTGTACCTATAAAAAAAACCAACACACCTTTAAAAAAACTCTCACTTTGAAAGTTGTTAAAATAAGATTCTAGAAATACTTTACCTTCCACAAACAAGACCTTCAATTTTCTACTGTTTACAACCTTTTTACAGTGGAATCCCACTAAGTTTTGAGCCTAAAGCATAAAGCCTTTGCAAAAAACGTGTTGACAACTAAAAGATGTTTGGATAAATAAGGAAAGGGTTAATATTCCAAGTATAAGACATTTTTTGATTATGCGACTTTACCTTTTTACTTCCTCGAGATATGTTGTAAAAATAGAAATTTTAGATTATTTAAATTTTAAGCAAAAAAAATGATGGTAGAACTGATATCGATCCTTAGCATCATGCTTATATTCTTGGGAAGGGACATTCAAGGGACATTCTAACGATAATTAACATGATTGTTTACAAAAAAAAAAGTTTACAAAAATATATAATTAATATATGACATATTAAAAACAACTAGTCAAATTAATCCTTACCACGCTACTCTAGTCAAATCTGTTTTATCCCCTCAAGTTATTTTTCCATAGAAAGAAAAGATCATTCTTAATGTTCTCCTGCGAAGCTAAATCACTCTTATGCGATAAATTTTTCCCATTGGATTATTAATTTTGACAGTAAAAGAATCCCCCCCTGTATATTTTTTCTGCACTGTAAGATTTTAACTTTTAACTCGAATCTTAGTACGATTGTAAGGAACACAGGAGTGGGGTGTAAGCAACTTATATCCTTTATTATTATAGCTGGCTGAGTAAGGACCCTGTCACTAATGAAATATATATATATATATTCATATTTTAGATAACAGTTGTGTTTTTTATATACTTGCTCATTTCCCCTCTTACCAAAAAACAGATTTGGTGAAGCTCATTCTCAAAAGAAACCATTTATTTCAAACCTTGTCAATGCTTAGCCGTGAACCCTAATGGCTCTAAATTTGTCAGCACTAATGATTTGCCAGCCCTAATATTTATCTAAACAATTCCTTAATTGAGGGTGGATTGACGTTTAAATTTTTTTTGCTTTTTGCTATTTTATTAAATTAATATCGAGTAAATTGTATGCATTTTGACTGGCTTTAAAAAGGTATTTAAAGTTCATGCAAAAAATTGTAACTATATATAAAAACGCCTTTTGTGATTACAATAAAATAAAATAAAAACTCAACAAACAATGTTACAAAAGCTCTACTATATATTAAAAATAAATCCAGACATAAAAAAAGCTACCTAAAAGGATGCCTTTGTTATAACATTCAACCACAATATAACTTTATCAACAAAATTTATTCAAATTATCAAAATAATTTCTAGATATATATCAAGGTTCAAAGGATTTTTAATTAATAATTTTAAAAAATTATTTTTTCAAATGAAGCAATATTTAAAACACAACAACCTTGTTTCTGCTAATAAAGTTAGCTATAAATTTAACTTAAAATTAAAAAATGTCCTATATACTTGCAGGAGTCAAACAAATCTTCATACCATATCCTTTTCAGCATATGATGAGGCTGGAGGCCATAATCTATCGTTTGCAATGTCATTCAGGATTAATTTATATTTGTTTTTTGGTCCTTTCTTGCGCTGCATCCATCGCAGCAGACGTCGGATACATTTTGTATCAAGCAACACATTGTCTATGATATGCGAACATAACAAATTGCAAAGCAAAAGTCCGAAAATCACCATGTAATATTCACCATAATCTATGCTGTAAATTTTAAAAGATTCTTGTAAAAATTGTATCGGTTTTACCGTCAGCACACAATTGCTTGCTGTTAAAATAACACACGAGATGAGGAAGGCTATGTTGGAATAGAACGGCTTGCGATATGGTCTACCTACTGAAAATATCAATGCCACAATAATGTACTGAAAAGCAGTGTAAACGAACAAGGCTGTGTTTTGAATTTTCAAAATATCTGAATGATTATTACTGTTATAAGCTGTCAATGGTATTGTTTTGGCATAGAGGTAAACAAACACTTGAAAGCCTGTTTGTGTAAAAATTTGCAAAATTAGCGAGAACAGCACAACAGGATGCACTAGACGTCCTAAAGGTCTTTGTGATACAAGTGTATCACTTGGTCCGGTTCTGCTCATAGTGATAGCAAATGGCATAATGATGAAGAGATCAATGTAGAGATACTGTAAGTCGCTTAGATTGGAGGATATGTCGTATAACATCAAAACAGATGAGTACTGTATCATACTGTACAATGCCATATACTTGAAAATGTTAAAAGAAGTCACCAAAGCACATCTTCCTTCTTTGATGACATGTAAAACACAGCTTATGTTTGGGATTTTTGATGTGAACGGAGAAGCTACAGATGCTTCTGCTTCAGAAAGTGATATGCCAGCATGTGCTCGTTTCAATGCACCACAATCATTTGCACCATCTCCACACATTCCTGCCAGAGAAAGAACATAACATTTGCAAACGGATTACAACATTAATATGACATCAAAATAAGAAGGACAGTAAATGCTTATTGAAAAAAAAAAGAAAAATGTTTCTGCAAAGGAAATAATCAATAAAAAACACGCTAACAAAATATTTACTCATACTAAAATAATGGCCAGTCTCACATGAAACACAATAAAAAGATCTTTATATAAATGTAAAATTCACCATTTTTTGATGTTAGAATTAAAAACAACAACATTTAATAATCAATTTGTTTATCTTTTTTCTAACAACAATAAAGAGAGGTCGGCAAATTTTGGAAGAAATTATTTACCTTGTTTCACAAACTATGGGTTAAAAATAAAGCCTTATAAATCAGCTTTATATCGAAATATTTTGAAATCTCTTACTTAATTTTGCTAAACTTTGACTCACCTACACCATATCCTAACTGCTGCAGACTTTCAACTAACATTGTTTTTTGATCTGGCAACATTCTGGCAAATATAGTACCACACACCAGCAGTCTTTCATACAAAAGCGGATACGAACTTTGGATGACGGAAAACACTTTTCCTGTGACAGCTAAGTGATAATTTCGTTGTAGAAATGTTGAAGAATAAAATTTTTCTTCATTCACAGAGTCAACATCAATATGGTGTTCCAACTCCCCAATCACGTTAAAATGTAGACCAGCAGTATCTTCTTTCATCGTAATTGACATGATTTTTTCACACGGTTTTATCATGCCACATTCTCTTGCCACACTTACAGCAGTCAAAATGTTGTCGCCAGTAACCATGACTGGCCGGATTTGAGCTTTGTAAAGTTGTTCAATGACTGGAGTTGTTTCTTGCTTTAAAACATTTTTGAAAACAATGAATCCTAGAAAATGGAGATCAGATTCTGCTTGGCTTCGTTGGAAGTGTTGAACCTTGTGCCAATGCACCTTTGGACTTAACATCTTGTATCCCATAGCCAATACCCTGTATCCCTGCTTTGTATAATTCATCAAACATTCTTCAAAATCTGAAGGTATAGTGGCAGAATCACAAAGTGATGCCACCATTTCAGGCGAGCCTTTAACATAAACCTCCATACTTTTCATCCCAAGTCGTCTAACAATAACACTCATTCGTTGCAACTCTGAAGTGAATGTGAATTGCTTAATGATAGCAACTTCTAATGGCAAACTTTCATCTTCAAGATATTTGATTCGTATTGAGTCAACAGCAGAACTTCTTGGTTTCACTATTGTTGGCACTATATTGCCATATCTTTCTGTTTCTGTTAAACCAGCTTCTTCTATTTCCCAGTTTGTAGCTTGAAACATTTTTTCGTCCAGTGGATCACCACATATATTTCCATCAAGGATAGTCAATGAATGACACGATGCCATACACATCGTTATATGGTCTGATTGAGATCTAAATAAAGAGCTTTCCAAATTTTCGAAGGCATGATTATTAGAACGAATAATACCACAAAAATCCAATCCGTCCTCGGTTAAAGTACCAGTTTTATCAAAACAAAACAATTTGATTTTTCCACATATGTTTACACGAGATGGACTTATGCAAAATATATGAACCTTTTTTAACCTTTGCAATGCATAGACTGTTCCAACACTCATTGCTGCAGGTAGGGCAGGAGGGACAGCTATTGTTATAACATCTAGTGCCTTATCAACAATATCATGAACTGAGGCATGATTCTGTAACAACACATACACACTGAATATTAAACCAAGCAAAGCAAATATACCCAACACTGCAACAAATCGTATTGCATCATTAAAAAATTGGAAATCAACAGGCTTCGGAAAAAGTATTGACCTTATAAGACCACCTTTCATTGAGGTGAAACCAGTCTTCACAACAACTGCACAAACATGTTCATTGCCATAATACCTTGTTTGTAAAACTTCTGTACCACAAAACAAAGTATGTCTTTTATGTTTGACAGAATCAAAGACTTCATTGTCATTATCTGCATTATTTTGAGGCTTTGATATGGGCGTTTTAGTTACTGGTATACTCTCTCCAGTCAACATGCTTTCATTGACTATTACGGTGCCATTTATCAAAACTGCATCACAATGAAGGGTGGAGCCATGTTTTGGCAAAACAATAACATCCCCCGGCACCAGATCCTCTGATTGAATATCGATCACCTCATTATTTGGCTGCAACACAGATACGATTGATGACTTTGCAATCATGTCATGGAGGGTCTGCAAATGCTTTCTGGTTTGGTAAATGCTGACAATTATTGAGGTCAGTGAAATAAAAACAATTGCACCTGCATAGTAGTAATAATCATCAGAAAACCATAGGATGCAACTGCAGACTTGAAAAATGTAAAAAGGATCTGCACATTCCTCGAAAAAGAGTCGAATGTAGGATTTCACCTCAACATCAATCTTATTTGAACCATACCAGGAGAGAGCAATCTTTCGCTCTTCAAATGATGCTCCATGCGACCTATTTATTATTGTGTAAAAGGTTAGACCATCATCAATCATCTCAACAGGTAGAAATGACATACTTTTTTCATCATAATAATACTTTAGGTGTTTATGCCAAAAATAACGATATTTATCCACAAGCTTAAGGTCAGATGCAGTCTTGGTGTTTATTTTCCCCTTTCTATTGATCACGACTGCTTCAACAAATTTTGTGCCATAGTTGTCCTTTAAAAGAACTTTATTTGCCATGCTTAAACAACATTTGGAATGTGTTAAATACAATCTCCAATCTGGCTTCCAGTACCATATTAACAACAGAAAACCAGCTGACATAATGCTCAGGAGAACAAAAAGCATTGTCTTAAGGATGTTGCGCTTATATCCATAACATTTGGATACATTTTCATTGGCATGATCAATGATCTCACACGATGAAGGCGAATCAGAACAAAGAACCTTGTACTGAAGTAAATTTGCATTCTTTTTTGGCATTACATCAGCTCTAAAAATATATTGAACACAATTACTAACAATAACATGCTACAACAATCATGAAGTCTGGAATTTGGTGGGAGATAAAACAGTATGGTTGAGAAAATATCAAAGCGAGTATTAAAAAGTACCCTACTAATTAACTAGCTACCCTAGTTAAAATTTATTTTCTATAATATCGAAAATTATTTTTTAAATTTTTTTTAGGTTTTTTGCAAAAACTTCATTACATATAGAAAAAAAAGTCCTCTTTCCAATGATATATTTTTTATTCCATTAAACATTATGCATGATGTTAAACTTCCATATAAAAATATACATTTTAATATTTTTTAGATAGTTTACTTTCACCATCGTTATAAATGTTGTTATATAAAAAATCATAAAAAAAAACAATCAAATTTTTAAGAGTATGATTATGAGATCTGAAATCGCAAAAAATTCGAAGCCAGCTGATGTATATAGATAATTGTCCTAACAATAAACCAATTGTCTTTTAAAAGATAACAAATGAAATTATCAAACAAGTAGAAATGTGAAAATCTGTGTATCGGAAATCTGAATATTATTATCTTGTAAGCCTGACTTCTGTTTATTAATAATTCTAAATGCGTGCATGCATATTCAGTATAAAAAAAGTTCACACTTTTATCATCTTTCTGCATACTTAGTTCACACATTATCTTAACACCTACATAAATCTTTAAAAACGAATTATTTCGTTAGTAAATTTTCTCATACATGCCTTCACGTTTGTGGTCCTTTTTTAAAAGCTTCCTATTGGCTCAATTAAACTTTCGGTAATGGAAAGCTGAATAAATTATGGACAAAAGGTTCCTGGTTTTTTTGTATAAATTAATTATATGCGATTTATGACATCGCAAAGAAGAAAATATGCATTTTTTTTAATAATTATATATATATATACAATTACAAATAATTTTATAACGGCGTTATTAGAAAAACAACAGGAACTTTTTTAAATTTAATTTATGCTGAATGTAATCGTGCAAAAACGAGAAGTCTGCAACCACGCGTTCGGAAAAGAAGCAATTTTAAAACATACCATGAAAAAAATAATGGTGTGTGTTTAATTATATTTTCATTTGGAAAATCAACATTTCACTTTGTCAATCATTCAAAAACAATAAAGAATAAGAAAAAATATAAAAGTACTGATAAATTATAAGGGTTTTTCTGAGACTACTCATCAAGTGAGTTCCTTACAGTAACCTCAACACATTACATAAATCGTACAACTAGGACATTACAGCCAATTCGTTTTTTGCTTCATTACACCTGTCCTGGTTACAGGTATTGTGCAAGTTAAAGAATGGCTTATAAGTTGTTGCGTGATGTATTTTTATTTTGCATCGAGAACAATGGACATGGGCACCCACATATAAAGGCAAAAAATATAAACAACAGACCGTGACGATCGAAAATATAAGTGTAAAAAAACTGATGCTAAAATTGGTATATAATGTCTGCTCTTAAACAGAGAAGGTAATAGTTGAAAAAAACAATACTAATTCATTTTCAACCTTATATTCCTAAAAATCTATAAATTAGCATAAAGATTCATATTGGCTATGTGGTCCTTCTTTTCTTGCCTGTCACAATGCGCGTGTATATAGGGAACTTTGTAAACATTTGCAACTCATCTATAGTTCGAACTATAAAGTTATATAGTGAGCAGAGTTCAAAATGAATTTATTGAAGGCCCCCAACTTGACATGCTTCTTTTTTCTTTTTCTTTTCACGTATAACATATAAATGCCTAATGCAAATAATGGCTAATGCCTAATGCAAATATGAATATTAAACAATAATTATTTGCCAATGTTAAAGTTGTAGTGGCCAGGAAACTTAGCTATACATTACACATGACTTCCCCTCTCTGCCTCATCAGCTTTGATAAAATTAGAGAAACAGCAAATATTTCTTTATTAAAAGATTCTCTCATTTGGAACTAAAACGTTTTACCAATGTAGAAGAAGTTTACTGATATAGAAAAAAAAAATCTGTTTCTGTAACTTGATCCAAACTTAGTTTAGTAGCTACATGGTTGGTAAAGAAATAGAACATGAACACATGAAAAATTTATGACCTTTTTAGCTAGCTAGCTAAGAAATGTAAAATCAAAGTTGCTAGCTATAGCTAGCTATTAGCAGTTGCATTTTATTGTTTATGGTGACAAAATTGACGAGGTACGGCTCTGAAATTATAAATTATTGAGGTGTGTGTATTATAGATAGCAACCACACAACCCCTTTTTTCTTGAGGTGACGGTGGTTCTACAATAGCTCTAGCTATTTTCCCTGTCTTCCTTCACAATACCTCTCAAAATATTCTTCTTATTCAATCTTTTTTTTATTGTATTGTACAGTACAAAAATAAAAAAGGTATAGCTAGCTATCCATCTTCAGAAAAATATTGGTGATCCCCGCTACATAAAAAAAAAATTCGTTCGATTGCGTAATACTTACCGTTACATCACCACCAAAACAAAAACAAGACCCAATACCCCTGTAACATGCATCGGCTTGGAAAGGACTACTTCTCAAGTTTTCATAAAGAAAAGAAATGCCTTAGGAATTCGGGATATGGTTGGATGGATTTTATCAACTTTCCTTAAATAAGCGATCCTATTTTGGGAGTAGTCATGAAAGCTGCGTTGCAATTATATATAAACCCAGAAAAATCTGTCGTATTTACTATAGTCTACTTTTGTTTTCTATTTTATTATTTATTTTCCTTTTTTTCTTCTGCTTCAGTAGCGGGCTTAGAGTAACGTTTCTTAAAAGTTAAAGGAGTGCATTTTAAAACTTCCTAGAACATTTCGAATGTCTTTTAATTTTTCCCATGCTACTTTAGATTTCTTTTTGTTATGGTAATACACACTGTTTTACATATATATTGTAAAATTTCCCGTTCATAAAACGTTAGACTTTACTTTAGAATCAAATAAAAAACTACTGATGACTTTAATAAAAGTAGAAGGTAATACATAATTTGAAAAGGGATTTTAAAGCCCTGGGAACGAGGGTGGAGAATTTTAAGATTGTCACGAAATATTTACGTTTGTTAAACTGTGATTGATACATATCTTGTAACATCTACTCATTCACAGGGAAGAAACTTAACCTCGTCCCCTGGGATCCATTTTCTCTTTCTCTCAGCCTCGCCAGAGATTGGCAAAAAGAGAAATTAAAAACTTTGGTCTAGGTTGGGAAAAACTCTAAAATGAATTTAAACGACTTTTAACAATCAAAGATTTTTGTGTGAAAAAATACAGGCCATAATGTCATTATAAAGACTTGCCAGCGAACGTGATCGTTGCTGCCCCTGTCCAATGTCTGCATTATGCAACAATCCACTACACCACCTGGAAAGATCCGAAATATAGCGGACTTGAGATATGCTGACTTCAGCAGAAGTTAGCACCCTTTAAGATTTTGGACCGAACCAAATAACATAAGATCCTAAGTCTTAATTCCGCGTTTCCGCTGTCAATATTGACAAGCTCGCAGTGTGTAACTGCTTTTGATCGCGATCTTTGAAATTCCACTCTTTTTCCAATTTATTACCCTGGGGTTGCAAGTCTTCTTATGTAAAAATTGGGTTATAACACCGCAATAAGAAACACGGCTAACTTTTGTACTAAATTTGGTTTTTGCGGAAGAAAACGCTAAATCGGCAATAATGTTGAATGATTATGAACGGCAACTATCACAAAGAACTTCGAACAACATATTGATCTACGTATATAAAAGCAATAAAATTGCTAAATAATAAAGTTGGAATTTAATTAAAAAAATTACAAAAAGTGATTTTTAAACAAAATTAGATACTTCACAAAAAATTTTGACTTTTTTGTACCTGGGGCGCTCACACAATAGGTGGGCTTGGTCGATACAACAGGTATGTTGTGCCAACCTGTACGACACTCATCTAAATATAATGTAATAAAATGATAGTAGGGTTTGCGTTAAAATGTTTTTTATAACTTCATATCAGTTATATGACGGTATATACACGTGTCAGGCAAAACGAACTTTTTGTGGCTGCTTTAATGATGGTACATGAAGCGTAGGTTACAATTTTGACGTGGCATAACGTAATCCAGCATTTTCACGAATGAATTTTAATATCTGTTCCCATGCATGTACACAAGCAGCTGAATGTTCTACCATTTCTCCACCCATTGCTAAAGCCCGCTTTAACGCAGGATGAGGATCGTAAAAAACTGGTGTGAACGGCAGATACGGAGGATCGATTGTGTGTCCAGATTTGGGATATAATAATTGTTGTATATAGTTTTCTTTCTTATGCTTTTGCATTTGTTTTTGAAGTTGTTCTGATGTCTTAACAGCATTCATTAACTTATCATCTTCGCCGAAGACTATCAAAAATTTGGCATCAGATTTTTGAATTTCCAAAGTTAAATGTTCCGTACGTTCGTCGTAAACATAAATATTCATTAATTCTCCACCGTGCTTGTCTTTTGGGTAAGATAACGCGAATTTTAACTGGTACTTCTCACCCGTTATCTGCTCTTCTGTCGGAGGGTATTTCTTTCCATCTTTTATCATACCTGTCGGCATGTAAGGTGGAGTGCCGATAGATACAACAGCAGATACCTCGTGGTTTAAAATACTCAACAACAACACTAACCAGGCCCCTAATGAAAATCCAAGCAGAGCAATACCTTGCTTTACTTCTTGTAGGGAAGCGAAATAATCAATAGCGTCTGTTAAATACTCTATTCTAACTTCTTCCATGCGCCTTGGAAGGTCTTGGTATCGGTGATGCGGTAACACAAATGCTATAAAGCCATGTGAAGCCAAGAGAGCAGCACGACCTTCAGTTATGCCACCACCACTTCCGTATATATCAATAACACCTAGAAAAATATGAACGTGAGTTAACTTTTCCAGGACTCACTCAGAACATTTCATTCTTCACATTCACAAAACAATTTTTTTTAAAAAAGCTTTGATTTCTTTTGTACGTTAAATTAGCGTCCGGAGAGTCTTTTTTATTTGTTAGAGGATGCACATTGTATCTTGTCCTATGCTAAAGCTGTGCAAAACCGCCACAAAACTCGATTTCAAACGATGGCATGCAGGAAATCCGGCTTTTCATAAGAGGAAGACGTTGGACCCTTTTATACAAGTGACGCCGTTTCTAGCTTAAGCTCAGTATTGCTGCGCTGATAGATACTGAAAAAATATTTGGACATAATATACCTCCACTACAAAATTACGTGCCTTGTGTGCTTTACGTATTTGGGGATTAGTCTGTTTTTACAAAGAAGCAATACCTTTAACATATTTTGTTTCTTTGATGTTTCATTTAATATTCCTTAAAAACTAAAGAAGAATATGAAATACCGAGCCACGTAAAGTTCGAAAACACTAGGGCATGTAAAACACGCAAATCACGTAATTTAGCAGACTCGGTAAATAATTACATAGCTTACGAAGCTTAATTACGAAGCTCATCTAATCTACAAGATTTAATGTGAACCTTTGTTTACATTTATTTTTCTATATGTTTAAAAGTAAATCTTAGAACAATGTTACTGGTTGGCGGGAGATTTTGTGATAAAAACAAACAAAATTTCTATATCAAGCTCGCCAAAAGGCGGAGAAGAAATGAAATGAAAGAAAAACTATTCTTAAAGGCGGATTTTCAAAAGCCGAATTGTAAGTGGCGAATTAGCAGCGAAATTTTTTTTTATTCACACGAGGAATAAAACAAAAACATGTGGCTTTAAAAACAAAAGATTTATTTCGAATTCTTTCCAAGAATGAGTTTTCTAAGAATCAACCACTAGTGATTGAGTTCTGATTGGTTTAAAGTTTACAGCGAAATATTTCGCCGCTAAAAAGTAGAAAGTGATTCTACTTTACAGCAAAGCGAATTTATCGAAAAAAAATCAAAACAAACGAAATTGCGCATGCGTAGATATATTGTGCCAGCGAACTCGCCGTTTAGTTTGCTATCTGAAAATCCGCCTTAACGTCAATTACCTTTAAACGGTCCTGGACCTTCTGGTTTAAATATGCTTCCTCTGATTGCTTTATGATATACTTCATGACGGCTTACACCTGGACCGCACCAATACTTCAAAAATTCGTTTTCAAACAATAACTTAGCAGTTTTGGACACATTAAATTCTGTACTAGTTTCAGGACATTCTTCTTCATTAAGATGACCTTTGTAAACCTAAATAAGAAAAAATAACACTCTAACCTCACGGTGGTTTTGCAAACCAGTGATTTTAGCTTATATTACGTAGGTGTTAGCAATGTGAACCAGAGGTCTTACCAAAGGTGTGACTTTTATTATCAGTGGTTTTCCCGTCTATATGATGTTTAAAATCACTAACATACCAGGAATAACAGTTGTCGTACACGTGAAATTACAGTGAAACCTGTCTAACACGATAACCCACGAACGGATTGATTCACGGTCTAATACTCTTAAAAAGCTCTATAAAACTGACGCATAAAGACGGAAATGTATACAATGGGCACTTTTTTCTTGCGCCAAATGAACTTTCCCCAGGGAAAAATCGGACACCATGTTTTTTTTTGTTCGATATATTAATTTATTTGACTTTTCTAATTTTAATTTTATTAACTTTAACGTTTTCGTTTGAGTCCAGTCAACAGCTTTATTAACCCCAAATAATTCATATTCAACTAGAATCTCTGGAGCAAATCTTACCCCTCTGTTGATTCAGTACCCAGTGACTTTGCATCGAATGAAGCAATTTAGAGATTTGCATAAACCTATTAAAAAGCTAGCTGAGATTTTTAGACACATGACCAATTGTGTGTTCATTAAATTTCACCGTGATTTCATATCATATGTTCCGGCTTTAGAATATGTCAACTTGGTTAGATAGGATAAGAACGACGAAGGTAGGAGGAAAGCATTGTTCTTCTAAAATCACAATTCTAGAAAAAATTCGAAGTTGTCGGATAGTTAAAGATGACAGTAAAGCTATGTTTCCAACGGTAACGAGAAATATTGGAGGCCTATACCTTGCGCTCTTATGTTCTCCTAGTTTAGACAAATAAAAAATACTTCGTTACTTTCGTTCAAGAAAGAACTTACAGCATTTTAAAAATTTGTCATCTGTATTTTGTGACCAGATTTAGCCTAGGGAACAAGCAATTTTAGACAACAAGAATATCATTACGCAGGCTAAATTCAAGCTTAAAGTTTTGACGACAGCCCATGGAATTTTTACGCATCACCCACTTTAGATAAATCAGTGGTCTTATCAGCAAAGCTTTATTTAACTCTTTTGACAGAATCGATAGAGTTGATTTACTGTGTTATTAACGTTAAAATAAACTTACTTCTAAGGTATAAATTACAGGCTTTGTCACATCCTTAGGGCGAAATATCAGACCAATCTTTTGTCCCTTTTTTGATTGCATGCTCCAGAATAAACCCATGGTGTCAACACCAACGTAACTTCCACCAAACGACCCATGCTCACTGACATTCACAGCTCCATCTATGGATGTGATAAAGTGAGCGTAAGACACATAGAAACATCCCTCGTCATTTAGCTGGCATGATATTGTTACTGGTTGTGTAGGATTCAAACCAGATATGGAGAGGTAAACTTTTTCATCCATAAGAGGATCTTTTGGATGGATATGTAGCATTGTATTTATCTGCACGTTTTAAAACCTTGGCTATTTTAATACATATATTATATATTAAACACAGAAAGTCACCCTACTTTGCCAGTTGTAATTAACAACTTCAAGTGTAAACTGCTACAGAAATATTATTCACAATTTGTTAAAGATCTAAATCTTAAAAAAATAATTAACAAAACGTATATAAAATAAGTGCATAATAGATATAAGGCCAAGGGAATAGTTAGAAAGCCGTAACCAAGACGACAACAAAAATGCGCAATTAAAGTGACTACAAAAGACCTGTTAGTGTTTGACTTTTATGATTTACACAAAATTCGAATTCGTGGAAAAGTTTATGGTCACTTGAGGAGGAAAACAACATCTTAAAGGAGAGGCGAAAGAAAGTTATTTTGTGGCGGCCATAAAATAAATTTTAAGCAAGAGAAAATTTTTTTATAGATTTCTAAATTCTAAAAGTATCTATATATCTTCCTGACAACAATTTACAGAATTTTTATGGCTGTATATGGTCAAAATAAGTAAGTTTTGGATGTACTTACCAGTAAAAATCAAAAATAAAATCTTTGACTTGAGATAACCAAGAATTTACGTACTGCAGTAGTAACAACATGTTATAACCTTTGTTTAAACTTTTTTGAATTTAAGGAACATCAGTTATGACTCGCAACAATATCTTTTTCATGTTTTAATTCCCTTTTCCACAACATACTTCGAGCTTCCAACGATGAAATTTGTTATGATGAGGTGGCGCCAAATTAAAATAAATATACAGACCGAATTCAACAAAAAATCGAACGCGCAATATGGTGGCTCACTTTTTTTTACGAATTTTTATTTTTTTTATCTTTTTTGCTCACAGATTTTGGTAAATTCAGTAGTATAAAGGGGGGTAAGCACGGAGCGAATTGTAAATGTCGAATATCATTTTTCTTTAATATAGCCATCCGTTTGACAAATATGTAAAAACATTGATTTACCATTAATACAACGCTCATAAAAATGCAAACAAACCAGGTATTTTTAACGGAATGTTTTTTATTCTTGGTCCAATGTGTTGTCGTTCTGTAATTTTTTAGGTGAAAATACCATTTTATTGGAGATATTTCTATCAAAGCTATGCATCTGATGCTGAGCTTACCTATTAAATGAGGGTGAAATAAAAGATCTACTGTTCAAAGCAGAACCAATTCAACACAAACCGGTATCTTCTAAAAAAAGTAAGGACATCGCTCAATTGTCTGAGGAATTCGTAAAGCTTATGTCGAGAGGGAATATCAGTGGTGTTCTAAAACTTCTAAGCAACAACATGTCGAATGGTGTTCTTCCATTGAGTGATGCAACATTGTCTCGACGACGTCAACAACAACCTGATGCAAAGGATATCTCTGGTGAGTTTCTACTGAAGGAAGAAGTACCAAACATACATCCAGTGGTGCTAGAGTCGATAGACAAGAAAATAATAAAACAGGTTGCAATTAAGACGAAAGGTTCGGGTCCTTCTGGCTTGGATGTAGATAAGTAGCGCAAAATTCTAGCTTGGAATCATTATGGGACAGTGACTTCTGATTTGCATAAATCCTTTCCCAAGATGATTAAGAAGTTGAGCATAGGAAAGGTGGATGAGAGAAATGGTAATAGCACAATTGAAAGTTGATTTTTTGGATCATAAAAGTTTGTTCTCTGATTATTAATTGCTTTTCTTTAACTTTAAAAGGGAAAGTCGCGGTACCATTTTGCGTTACAGCGAATTACGGTATCATAATACAGTGGAATCTCTCTAAAGCGGACAAGATCTAAAGCGGACACCTCTATATAAAGAACACTATTTCTTGGAACGGACTGATTTCAGGTCAAACACAAGAAAATCTTCATAAGACGTACAGAGTATAACAGTAGATATAAATAATACGAGTTCACATTCATCAAATTATATGTCTCATTTCCTTGATTTGAAGGGAAAAGAACAAAAAAAACGTCTATAAATAAAAAAGTCATGTTTTCGGCAAAATTTTGTTCTGAAAGTGATATACAATCTTTATAAAGCGAAAGACGGACACTTTTTTGCACCAATGGTGTCCGCTTTAGAGAGATTTCACTGTATGAAGATACCAACAGTTTAAAAGCTAATCAGGAAATTGAACGTTGCAATTTTATAAAAGTTGATCATGATACTACAACTCACATTGTTATTGTTAAGCACTTTTGTTGACACACGAGCTTAAACCATGGATAGTTTTAAATTCTTGTAATGAACTGCGCCTAGGTAAGCCCTCAACCCTCTATAAACACACAAAACCAACATTCCTGTTAGACTCCTAACCACTGGTTGTGGAATTGCTATTTAAAACTTGGCAATATTCGTTGGCATTATTAGTACATAATTTGTCTGCTTGCCTTATTACGTGTGATTGCTAATTAAATATACCTTTGTAATGGATTCTGTCTTCTCACCCTTGCCTCGTTGTTCGTTTACAGCATGCTGCCATTTTTCATTTCTAACACTCCCTTTAGATCACGTGACTATGTCTAATGTTTTATTGAGAACAAATTTTTAGTTGGATGTTGGTGCAAAATTCGGAATTTGTACTTTGTAGACTGTGGGTCAGGGCCCTAATATCATCTTTTTTTTCTTTTCTAAATACGCTCCTAATTTTTCGAAAAGTTTTATAATTTTTCAAATTTTTCATATAATGACACGTTACCACCTTTTAAGACCAACAGGAGTCTCAAATTTGTTGACCTGAGACCCAAACGCTCCCAAATTGAGCCAGCTGACAATCTGATTTTTATGATACTATCAATCCATTTAGAGGGTCAATCTTTTGTAGAAATGGGACCTACAGTTATGAGATCCTATACTGTGTCTATAAATTGGTTGAGAAAGAAACGATGCATTCGCATTGGCTTTTGAGAAAATGAAAACTTCCCTGGTCAAGTTTTTCATCTTCGCGCTTTTTCGTAAAAGAAGAAGCGTCCTTACTATTATATATACGCTTCAAAAGCATGGTAGCTAAAAATAGTTTAGTGTTGGTACTTGCTGCGTATGCGGCAATGGTTTATTGATCTACCCTTTTTGTGACAATGCTCAAACTGTAAATGGTCAAACGGTGTAAACAATCGTGGTGTGAACATGGGTGCAATTTTAGTTCTTCTTAAAGTATATGCAAGCAAGTATGACTAGCCAATGAATGTTCAACATTAAATTTTTATGCTGTAACTTTTGTGGCCAAAATGTTGTAATATTTGCTCCTGTGCCGGTTGTTAAAAATATAACAGCTTTATCTGTGAATGTTAAACAAGGTCTTTTCGATTCGTTGTATTGTATAGTATTATCGTTACCGGTTATCACAAATATGCTTTAAAGGTCATTATTTAAAAATGATGTCGTATGCAGATGACACGGTCACTGGTAACAAAAATTTAATAAAACTAGTCGTTAGCCCGTGGAAAAATCCACGGGTTCGCCCGTCGCAGCTACCATTTTGCGTGACAGACGGACGGACGGACGGACAGACGTATACGGGCATTATAATATAGATGTCCTTATGTTTATAAAGAAAAAGATGCATTATAAACGAACTAGTCGTTAGCCCGTGGAAAAATCCACGGGGTCCCCCGTCCTTTAAATTTACACGTCGCAACAAAGTGGATAAAAATATATCGCATTTGATATTCGTGCGCATTTTAAAAATTTCGTGTTTCCGTTGCGGGACGCCGCTTTCGCGGACACACAGACAGACAGACGACCGCTATTATTAAAGAGATTTATAGATATCACCTTGGATCACCATAAAATCAAATTCAAATGCATGAAGATTTGCAAGAACGTTATGGAACGCGATGGCGCCACACAAACAAAGCTGACGTCAGCAAAAAAATAAATATGTTAATTTATACCTATGACGGAAACAAATACGAAGGAAAAGGACTAAACCTTTCCAGGCAAACAAACAACAATAAGACTGTTTCATGCAATATTTATTAATTAATTAACCATTTTTATTTATTTATATGCGCAAGAATGTACATCATTTTTAATTTAGTGAAAAATAAACAATGAAAAAAAACATATATAACATACACACCCAATATAAGAAGTAGGAATGGTATGAATAGGTCAAAGCCATAAAATAAAAATAATTCAGACAGTAGTAGTATTATAACAACCATACTTTCACACCTAGATGTCACACGGAAGCCACTCTACATAAAAAAGTTAAATACAGCGACGAAATAAGCGACAACGACGACAAAAACAAACAAACAAAAACAACGGCAACAAAACAACAACAAAGACGGCGACGAAAACAACGGCGATAACAAAGACAATGATGACGACAATAATGACAATGATGACGACAACAATGACGACAAACACAACAACAACAACAGCAGTAACATGCTTAAAATTGCAATGACAGTTCGGTTTACGATTATGAGCGATTATGTATTGATAACACATGATTATTGGCTAAAAATACCAAAAATAAAAAAAATAGCAATAACCCTGAGGAAAACACAGTGGTACCCCTTTAAAGAAAACCCTTACAAGTGATAAAACATACTTGATTCTCTAGAAATCACTCCGGCCCGTTTTTCATTTCTCAAGAACAAAACAAGATGGTGGCATACCTTTAAGTAGCGCAGATTTTTGTTAAGTGAGAGAGATTTTTATGCTTATTTCACTAAACGGGGGTTCCACTGGCATAACAAAATATTACCTTTTTTATTAATTCACATAAAATATAAAAAAATAATTAACATCGTGAGTTTTTACATTTAAGTGCAAAAACAATCCCGCATGAAATTATGTTTACTTTTCCAAGTCAGTTGTAATAAAACATAAAAAAAGAAACCATCAATCAACCGGACGCTCTTTTCGCACTTAAGGCGTACGGTAATTATATAACAACAAGAAAGGCTCTATCCTATCTTTTGTTTCTCACTTTCCCAAAGACAACATATCAATCGGCAAGGGAAACAAAATGGTTGAGTTCTTCTCAGCAGAGATAGTTTGCAATGTTTGCAAGTATCTCAACTGTAGAGCTTGTGGTGATTCTGCGATGATATCCGCGGCTTCTTTTAACGCTCGTGCAGCGTTCATTTCACCTTCAGCTGCAATCACCTACACAAAGAGAAACACCTTGTAAATAGAAGCCCGGGAAAATAAACTCCTCTAATATTTACACGGTCAGAGCAAGCAGCAAACACAACGCTATTTTCCGATTATCTTTGGCTTGAGTTTTATACTTAGAAGCTTGGAATTACCCTTAAATTTAATTCAAAGCATATAGATACAACACAATTTTAACGATCAATGCAAATTTTTCAAAGACATATCAGAAATTTAATCCTTGCCAATATAATAATATATAAAAATAGTTCTGATTGACCAATTGACCTCAAATTAAACCTTGAATAAATCGCTAACATTTCTGAATTTTTGAAAGTATCTTGGAAATTCCTGACATTCTGGACAGAATTAGACGTCCTAAAACAAACTAGAGAACGAACCTTCGCCTTAGCCTCTCTGGAAGCTTCTGCTTCAGCTGCCATAGCACGTTGCAACATTTGGGGAAGTCGTACATCTTTAATCTCCACCCTTTCAACCTTAACACCCCATGGATCAGTAGCCTCGTCCAAGATCCTCTGCAAATTATGACTGATGTTTTCTCTCTCCATTAATACCTCACTCAAATTCTTTGTTCCCAATTCATTTCGCAGAGTGGTTTGAGCCAGAAGTCTGGTAGATCTGTTGGCGTCCTCAACGTTACACACGGAGGCAATCGGGTTTGAGATACGGAAATAGGTAACTGCGTCCACGGACACAGTGACACTATCCCGCGTCAATATCTCTTGCGGAGGGACGTCAAACGACACAACACGTTGATCTACTTTCAAATAGTTGTCGATACATGGAAGGATAAAGAATATACCCGGCCCTTTAGCTCCACCTAACCGGAGACGACCAACACGAAAGATAACAGCTCGCTCATATTCTTGCACTATCTGAAAGAAAAACATTAAATAACTGATGCTACAGAGGATAGATAGAATACTCAGGATAGATTTTCTATTCTTTGCCATTCACTGCTTTAATTTATCACTAAACTAAAAAACTACATAGTTTAATGACGATCCCGGCTATATATAGTCAGATATATGCAGCATATAGCAACTCAGAACAGTGAGGCCTCTAACATTTTATATTCTAGGAGGATTCAGGGTTTTGATAAAATTTTAGGAAAAACTAACACACCCATAAGCAAGCCTTTACTAAAACACATATTAATAAACGTTTTTTAAAACGTAATAATAAAAAGATAACTACTAGATGGGACAAAAAATTTGGAAACATCGTTATATTTGGTCTAAATTTTAGAGATTTTAAAATTACATCCAACACATCTTCTGCTGAAAGATTTGTTGGATGTAACACGATATATGCATATTTTAAAATAAATTTATTCGTCTTATTATCTGATTAAGATACTTTGACTTAATGAATTCAATTTTCGGACTTTATTCGGCATTTATTCTTTGCTAAATGTCAACATTTTACAATCTTTTTTACACCTACATTACTGAAGCCCTGCATCATGTTCCTTTGGCGCCCACCCACCTATACTGAAATGAAGCCCCACAGCATGTTATTTTGGCGCTCCCAGTGACATTACTGACAAACGGTGTATGAGTGAGCAAGGTATAAATCAAACAGTTAGCAAACTGAACTCACCTTTATACAAAAGAACAAAGAGAGTGGAAATGTTAGCACCACAATAATAAAAGAGAAAATGGTCAAAAACCATGCACAAACACCAAAATCATGCGTCTCTATAAGAAAACGAAAAAAAAAACACATTTGTAACAAAGCTGTAAAATGGAATACACTAACAACAGTCTTCTTGTTCACACCTATGAAACTACTTTGACAGACAAAAACATTTACAGTATAGACATTATAGAAACTATATTTTATCTCTATTACAGCAAGTTCGTTGAATATACAGGAAATAACTTCTTTGCATGTGTATGCAAGTAACTGAATCATACAATTTCGACTAGAAGATGTAATCCCTAAATACTAGATAACAGCCTCCTATGTTGTGGTGAAATATATACCAGCTGTTTCCGCAAATCCAAAAAAAAAGGGGGGGGGGGGGGGGGAAGAAGAGACATTTACATACCTTGCTGAGCAACATCTATGGTGGAATACTAAACAAAATACTAAACAAAGTGGATAAAAATATATCGCATTTGATATTCGTGCGCATTTTAAAAATTTCGTGTTTCCGTTGCGGGACGCCGCTTTCGCGGACACACAGACAGACAGACGACCGCTATTATTAAAGAGATTTATAGATATCACCTTGGATCACCATAAAATCAAATTCAAATGCATGAAGATTTGCAAGAACGTTATGGAACGCGATGGCGCCACACAAACAAAGCTGACGTCAGCAAAAAAATAAATATGTTAATTTATACCTATGACGGAAACAAATACGAAGGAAAAGGACTAAACCTTTCCAGGCAAACAAACAACAATAAGACTGTTTCATGCAATATTTATTAATTAATTAACCATTTTTATTTATTTATATGCGCAAGAATGTACATCATTTTTAATTTAGTGAAAAATAAACAATGAAAAAAAACATATATAACATACACACCCAATATAAGAAGTAGGAATGGTATGAATAGGTCAAAGCCATAAAATAAAAATAATTCAGACAGTAGTAGTATTATAACAACCATACTTTCACACCTAGATGTCACACGGAAGCCACTCTACATAAAAAAGTTAAATACAGCGACGAAATAAGCGACAACGACGACAAAAACAAACAAACAAAAACAACGGCAACAAAACAACAACAAAGACGGCGACGAAAACAACGGCGATAACAAAGACAATGATGACGACAATAATGACAATGATGACGACAACAATGACGACAAACACAACAACAACAACAGCAGTAACATGCTTAAAATTGCAATGACAGTTCGGTTTACGATTATGAGCGATTATGTATTGATAACACATGATTATTGGCTAAAAATACCAAAAATAAAAAAAATAGCAATAACCCTGAGGAAAACACAGTGGTACCCCTTTAAAGAAAACCCTTACAAGTGATAAAACATACTTGATTCTCTAGAAATCACTCCGGCCCGTTTTTCATTTCTCAAGAACAAAACAAGATGGTGGCATACCTTTAAGTAGCGCAGATTTTTGTTAAGTGAGAGAGATTTTTATGCTTATTTCACTAAACGGGGGTTCCACTGGCATAACAAAATATTACCTTTTTTATTAATTCACATAAAATATAAAAAAATAATTAACATCGTGAGTTTTTACATTTAAGTGCAAAAACAATCCCGCATGAAATTATGTTTACTTTTCCAAGTCAGTTGTAATAAAACATAAAAAAAGAAACCATCAATCAACCGGACGCTCTTTTCGCACTTAAGGCGTACGGTAATTATATAACAACAAGAAAGGCTCTATCCTATCTTTTGTTTCTCACTTTCCCAAAGACAACATATCAATCGGCAAGGGAAACAAAATGGTTGAGTTCTTCTCAGCAGAGATAGTTTGCAATGTTTGCAAGTATCTCAACTGTAGAGCTTGTGGTGATTCTGCGATGATATCCGCGGCTTCTTTTAACGCTCGTGCAGCGTTCATTTCACCTTCAGCTGCAATCACCTACACAAAGAGAAACACCTTGTAAATAGAAGCCCGGGAAAATAAACTCCTCTAATATTTACACGGTCAGAGCAAGCAGCAAACACAACGCTATTTTCCGATTATCTTTGGCTTGAGTTTTATACTTAGAAGCTTGGAATTACCCTTAAATTTAATTCAAAGCATATAGATACAACACAATTTTAACGATCAATGCAAATTTTTCAAAGACATATCAGAAATTTAATCCTTGCCAATATAATAATATATAAAAATAGTTCTGATTGACCAATTGACCTCAAATTAAACCTTGAATAAATCGCTAACATTTCTGAATTTTTGAAAGTATCTTGGAAATTCCTGACATTCTGGACAGAATTAGACGTCCTAAAACAAACTAGAGAACGAACCTTCGCCTTAGCCTCTCTGGAAGCTTCTGCTTCAGCTGCCATAGCACGTTGCAACATTTGGGGAAGTCGTACATCTTTAATCTCCACCCTTTCAACCTTAACACCCCATGGATCAGTAGCCTCGTCCAAGATCCTCTGCAAATTATGACTGATGTTTTCTCTCTCCATTAATACCTCACTCAAATTCTTTGTTCCCAATTCATTTCGCAGAGTGGTTTGAGCCAGAAGTCTGGTAGATCTGTTGGCGTCCTCAACGTTACACACGGAGGCAATCGGGTTTGAGATACGGAAATAGGTAACTGCGTCCACGGACACAGTGACACTATCCCGCGTCAATATCTCTTGCGGAGGGACGTCAAACGACACAACACGTTGATCTACTTTCAAATAGTTGTCGATACATGGAAGGATAAAGAATATACCCGGCCCTTTAGCTCCACCTAACCGGAGACGACCAACACGAAAGATAACAGCTCGCTCATATTCTTGCACTATCTGAAAGAAAAACATTAAATAACTGATGCTACAGAGGATAGATAGAATACTCAGGATAGATTTTCTATTCTTTGCCATTCACTGCTTTAATTTATCACTAAACTAAAAAACTACATAGTTTAATGACGATCCCGGCTATATATAGTCAGATATATGCAGCATATAGCAACTCAGAACAGTGAGGCCTCTAACATTTTATATTCTAGGAGGATTCAGGGTTTTGATAAAATTTTAGGAAAAACTAACACACCCATAAGCAAGCCTTTACTAAAACACATATTAATAAACGTTTTTTAAAACGTAATAATAAAAAGATAACTACTAGATGGGACAAAAAATTTGGAAACATCGTTATATTTGGTCTAAATTTTAGAGATTTTAAAATTACATCCAACACATCTTCTGCTGAAAGATTTGTTGGATGTAACACGATATATGCATATTTTAAAATAAATTTATTCGTCTTATTATCTGATTAAGATACTTTGACTTAATGAATTCAATTTTCGGACTTTATTCGGCATTTATTCTTTGCTAAATGTCAACATTTTACAATCTTTTTTACACCTACATTACTGAAGCCCTGCATCATGTTCCTTTGGCGCCCACCCACCTATACTGAAATGAAGCCCCACAGCATGTTATTTTGGCGCTCCCAGTGACATTACTGACAAACGGTGTATGAGTGAGCAAGGTATAAATCAAACAGTTAGCAAACTGAACTCACCTTTATACAAAAGAACAAAGAGAGTGGAAATGTTAGCACCACAATAATAAAAGAGAAAATGGTCAAAAACCATGCACAAACACCAAAATCATGCGTCTCTATAAGAAAACGAAAAAAAAAACACATTTGTAACAAAGCTGTAAAATGGAATACACTAACAACAGTCTTCTTGTTCACACCTATGAAACTACTTTGACAGACAAAAACATTTACAGTATAGACATTATAGAAACTATATTTTATCTCTATTACAGCAAGTTCGTTGAATATACAGGAAATAACTTCTTTGCATGTGTATGCAAGTAACTGAATCATACAATTTCGACTAGAAGATGTAATCCCTAAATACTAGATAACAGCCTCCTATGTTGTGGTGAAATATATACCAGCTGTTTCCGCAAATCCAAAAAAAAAGGGGGGGGGGGAAGAAGAGACATTTACATACCTTGCTGAGCAACATCTATGGTGGAATACTCTGGTGCCATTTCCTTCCCTGACATTTTTCCTAATTTATAAGTTTTACTAAAAAAGCAAAGGGATGTTCTTTAGGACTTCAATTCAAGATTAACATAATATCAATAAGTCTACATATACATGTCCGATATAATACAAATTATATGTACAGACAGTATGGTGCTAGTTCCATAACATTTCGGATACTTGAACAGGGTACAAGAAAGCTTATAAAACTACAAGGTAAATATACGCTGAATTTCTGTTGATGGTTAGCACTTCCAATCAAGTTTCCTAAGCAATGTTGATTAAACCTGATCTGTTTAGTAATTTTCTTCTTTATACAAATAAAGAGCTCTGTACATTATGCGCACATAAAAAACTTTGAAGAGACTTGTATATAAACTGATGTTCACTACAGGAAAAACTAAATTTAAAAAATGAAAGATTATAATGCTGGAAACACAAGGATAGTCAACATGGGATGATCCGAATCTCTCTAGTTATCACAAAGGGTGAAAACCACTTAGCTTCATACAAACAACTTTTTAAGATATTTTTTTTTTAGAGAAAAATCTCCAATATAACCAGCTGGTATTTTGTGATGTTCAGCAAAATCATAGAATTTACTATTTCTAATGGTTGGTATAATTTTATACAAATAATAAATAAAAACAATAAATAATTGTTAAAAAGTTGATGATATTTACAGGTTATGAGAACATGCAAGCAACTGAAAAATATATCTATATCAACAGAAATAATTTTTATCCTCTCTTTCTTGTTTATCTTCTTAAATCTGAAAATTCAAAACTATAAAATACTTTCATGGAACAATATGATTTTATAAATAATTTAAGAAAAAACGAAAAAAAATTATTTCACAACTTCTTTTCTTTATATTTTGTTGTTCCAGTTTGTAGTAAACAAAATATTGAAATTTATATAAAAAGATTATTGTCATTCATTGACAAAAGTAGAATTATCACATTAATTAAAACAAATAACAAAAATGTTATTCTTCAAACTTATCTGCATTGTTAGCAGATGTAAAGGGGTTTCACATAAGTTGAATTAATGTGAATGCAAAACCCTATGAAAATTAAAAAGTTTCAAATTTTATACCTTCAGACACTAAACATAGGACAAAGTTGTGAAAAAATAAACCCTTGGAAGAGATCCGAGAAGTTTTGAGAAGACTTCTCAAAATTGGTGAGAATTCAGGAATTTTAAAGAGTCGTGGCAAAACTGATAATAGTAGAATCACCATTTTTATTTAATTCAAACTAAACATAGCCGCATAATCTTCTTAGATATAAGATACAAAGACTAATGTTCTTAACTTGTTCTAAAACCTTTAACCATATAAACCCTATGCTTTAGTTTATTTTGAAAATAATTCTTAAGGTGTTCTTAAGAAGAGCACAGTGATCAAAAACTTACATATCATTACATGTTTTACAGTAAAAGGAAAAAGTATCATCATGTTTAGCAGCTTGGTTGTTTTAACTAAGGTTAATTATTTAAAACTAGATTAGAAAGAAACAATTATTGAATTCTTTATCCACATCAAATATATTTTCAATATAAAAAAGTTTTTTTGAGATGGAAGATCCTCCTTTAAATTAAGATATTGACATTAAATTAGTGTTATTGACGTTGTGACATTGAATTCGCTGATTAACATTATAGACATGCATTTTTCGGCCACATCAAACGATAAAAGTACATGTCCAAATTGCCCCTCATACATACTAATCGTATTATTACTAATCATATTATGCAATGTGAATGTATGTAAAGTTTGGTGTAAAAGGAAAACACAGCTTAAGCAAATTACATTTTCCCACATATGCAGCAGGGGGTAACCAACCACTTGTAAATGGCACTACGCAAATTATATACATATGAAAAGACTATAAAATCACTATTAGCTAAGTACATGCTACTGAACGTCTAAATTTTTTTGTTCAATCACAAAATAATGCAAGCTAATTCTAGCACTCAATTTTTGAAATAAGAGTAAAGTATAGGCGACTAGATTGAGAGAGGTTGAATTAAATCACAAAAAGATAATCCAAGTGAATTATATAGTCATAATAAACATGTCAATTCTGTTGAGCCTTGAGTACTAGTTCTAATATCCTAGGTAATTCATTCTTTGTTATTTACATCAGGGTCAAAAACAAAATTCTAGGACTTTTTCAGACAGAGTTTAAGTGACATTTAAGGAGTGTTTAGCTGATCTATACAAAAAGGGGTAAATTTTATCAATCATAATACTTCGTCATAGTACTTCAAAAACTCTGATTAAATCTTTTAACTGTGGTGACAAGAGGAACCCTTTTATGCACATGTAACAGAAATTGTTTTATTGCATGCACCTGAAAATCTAGTGTGTGTAGCCACCACAAAAATCAACATAAAGTTCTACAAACAAAACAAGGAAATATATAAAGTATAATGGCTTTGTCAACTAGGAAGATGTGAGAAATGGGTTAAAAGCCTTTTCGATAGATGATGTACCATCTGAAAGTTTATTGCAGGTAAATATTTATCTGACAGTAACAGACCAAAGAATTACGCTACTGCTATACGGCAAGAGTTTACAGATTATATTTTATGAATGTGGGCAAAACTCAACTTTTTTGCAGCCATAATATCTCCTCTTTACATAAAAAAATTAAGAGTGACATGCTGAATATAAATATTTTTAAATGGTTTAGACTAAATCTATTTTGTCCCCAGTTGCTACAAATTTACATACGTACGTGAGGTCCCTTGAGCTTTTCTCAAAACCTTTTTAACTGTATAAATGTAAATTTGATTTTAGTTATTTATATAACCTGAAGATGTACTTATTGTACAGTACAGTCCAGATGTAAGCGTATGCATACTCTCCAGTTTCACACCTTTTTCTATGAGGTAATAGTTGTTTGTCTTTTGTTCTTATTAATTATCTTGGGAGTCCTGTAAGTCATCAACTTGCACGTACTAAACAAAAGAATCTCAAAGAAAAAATAACTTACTATAACAGCGGGATAGTGTAAAAATAATTATTCCCAATAGCATAATTGTAAATATCATTAGCTCTACCAATGTGACACAAAGAGCCATTGTTTAAAGGAATCCCGAGGTACTTTTACAAGTTGGACTCATTTGAAAGATTTGCATGAGAAATGCTAAAGGATATATTTACTTTTAGTCAAAACTTCATGTAACTCCAGATACAGATTTTTAAATATTTATTTTTCTTGTCACTCGACTGCCATCTTGGTTATCTTCGACCTTCTTCTTCGTTCAAATTTTTCATTCTAGCTCCAGTCTTTCTTAGTGGCACGTGACCTTGTTACGTAATATTTTAGTAGTGCTCACTGTATAGCCAGAACATATACCTTCGCGCTGCCAAGTGAAACGAAAGCTCTCTACAAATAATTATTTTTTAAGCAAAAATTAAAATAATTCTGCATAAAGTTCTTTATATATAAACGATTATTTTTTTCTCAAAAAATAAAAATAATTCTACATATGTTTTTCACATAGCTGAGCAATCAAAGGAAAAATAAAATTTGCATGATTTTTATTTTAAAGGACTTTTTATTTGAGACGCAAGTTGTGCATGATATTTATTTCAAAGGAGTTTTATTTTGGAAGGCAAATATGAGTAATATGTGTGTCCATAAAGTCCATAAAAAGTTATGGAAAAAGTTGAAGAGGGAAGGGAGAGGGGCTGCATAACCCCTCCCCCTCCAGCACGAATAGTATTAGGGACGGTTACAACCTTTGTAATTTAAGGCGGCAGCCAGCTTTTGCCAAGGTAATTACCGACATATTTTCAAAACATGTACCTTTGCGTTGGCAATTATTTGACGTGGTAACCCTGCTTATTTTAGCGCACTAACGCAAAAGGGAAAAATGATGAGTTTAGTTTACTAGACTACGTTGATGTTCGCGTTATCATATTGGAAGAATATCATGAAAACAAACTTTAATCAGACAGTAATTTCTGGCTCTTTCTGTATCGCGGGATGAATTAACTAAGTATACCTTTCTATTGATTTTTTATTATTTTTAATAAAAAATATATTCATCTACTGATTACTTTAGGCAACCTCGTCCCCAAAGATTGTTGTTAAGAACAAGGTTGGCAATACTCATTTCAGCATCATACCCTGCCTATAGGTCGACAGGTTATCAGTAATTTTTACAACCTGTTTGTTGAAATAAATTCTTTTAAATTTGAAATAAAAGAAATTATGCCCACACCTGCTGCTAATATATTATTTTTTTGTGACTTGAGTTAGTTTAGTAGGAGGAAAGTATATATATATATATATAGGTAGCTATATAAAGGAAAAAGTGGCCACTTATCATCATACCTAACTTAAAATATGTCCATATCTTTACCCAATCAGGTGACTTTACCCAATCAGGTGACTCTACACCAATCAGGGTAAAGCATCTGATCCAAGTAATTATTTTTTTGCCTAAAATTTCTTCTAAAAAAAACAAGCTGCTGACTGTAAGTTTTCATTTGGATTGACAAAATGGTGCATATTTTTATTTATATATATTTGTCTAGAACTCACATGCATAGGGTCTGACTTCTATTTTGAATGTTCTAGACATTTAGTTTGAGTTAGTTTAGTACGAAGCGAGTTTATGATGGCCAACATGAGCACCGTAAGAAGAATAGCTATAAACACAGATGAATGGTGCATTGGCTATTGCTTCATATATGAAGCTAAATTATAAGTATATAGGTAATTTTATGACATAGCATGATAGTAAAAAAACTATATAAAGTTACCTTCATTGGGTGATTTGGTTTTCTGTTGGGAGATTTAAGCACAAACATGCAATCACCCCATCGATGAGGTCGTAAAAACTACTACTCATGGAGACTCACTCGATTGAGTGGTCGTAAAGGTTACCGCCAGGGTCAACTAATGATGGGATTGTTTACTATAATTGTGGATAGGGTCCACCCAATACACTCAATTATAGTGCAGAGTTTTTCCTGCGTGCACAGAAATGGAGGTAACTTATCCGCTTGGTTTGTTTACATTTTTACCTCCTTTCCTTTGCGCGCATCGTGCATAACGTAATCACCTAGATGCGGGCGCAAGTAAATATCGGGACTGTGATTCCATGCTATCCAGGGAAAGATCATGTCATGTATAGCTATATGCACTGACAGGATAGCTAGCCATTCATCCATTTATAAATTAAGGATAGATAATACCTTAGCACATAATATATAAAACAACACTATCAATTTATTGATAAGTAGCCAGCTGGGTAGCTCTAGCTAGTATATATACTCAGCTGATTACTTTATTTTAGCTTTGCACTATATAGGTAACTAGCTATATATAAAATAACACTATTAATTCTTGAGGAAGCAAGCTGGGTACAAATAAAAAGATATAGGTAGGAGATGGCCATTATATGTCCACAAACCTTACAACGTTGTCCAATCAAGCATAACTGCATGATTCCACTCACTTTTGTTTTGTTTTGCAAATGCAACCATTTTTGTTTCATCACGTGATAAGAGCGCCTTCTTTCCTTACACCGAGTGTCCTGGGGTTCTTTTTTGCTAGCGCATCCTAATGGTTTCATTTTAAATTTGTCTCTATTTTAACTACATAATTAATATTTTAATTTTTCATAAATTATTTTCTAATATTTCAGTGACATCTGTTTTGCATGCCGCCATCAACAACCATCTATGTCTCCAGGCTGCGTTGTTGTGAAGTTCTTGATCAACAACAACGATCGCAATAGCAAATAACAACTTCTGCAAGTATTTGTACAAGCAGTTGTGCAATTTTTCATACTTGCACAACATTACCTGCATTGTGCATCTAGACACGGAAAATGTTTCGTTATATATTCATAAAAAATTACTTTAAGTTGTAGTTCATCCAGTTAACACTACTTAGCTTGCACTGTGCTGTTATCTCTTATGATCCCAGCCGGCACAAGACGTCTTAAAGACGTCTTAAAATGTCTTTTTTAAATCTTCTGTTAGAAAACGCTATTAAGATGTCTTTAATGCATCTTCTTAAGAACGTCTCTCAAAAGACACCTTTTATACGTCTTTTGAAAGTAAATAAATTCGAATCTTGTAGTATACGCATTTTAGATGTCTTTTAGAAGACCTTCAAAAGACGTCTATTAAAAGACATCTAAAAGTGATCTAAAATATATCTTTTAAAAGACGTCTTTCTCTTCTTGTTATAATGCATCTAAAACGCGTCTTTTAAAAGACGTCTTCTCCTTCTTTTAAAACTGGTCTTAAATGCGTCTTTCAAAAGACGTTCGTTTTTTATATGAAAAATTCGATTTAAAAAAACGGGGGTGTTCGCAAACTTAGATAGCATGTTTATTTTTTTCGGAAATCAATTTTTCACGAAATTGATGAAAGTGGTAATCGTCACTTTTAATTATTTTTAAAAACTAATGTATTTTAACGACCCTTAATAATACGATTTTTTCATTACATCGTAATTTTGCTTTCCTGCACCTCCTGGCGGATATTCTTCGATGAAAATTAGCGGTATTTTAATGAAAGCATCAGAGAGATTTTAATTTTCGTCAGGATCTTCACTACTACATTGATGGCGCAAGCCAATTTAAAAAGCAACAAAGACAAAGTTCCGCTGGAAGGCAAATTAATTTATAAAATTATAGTAGGTAAGTGTATTAGCTGATGTATTACGTTGTTACCCTTCTATGTATGGTGTGTTTTCTGACTACGTTTCTATGAAAGTTCTTTCTCTGGAAATAAGCTTTTTTTCTCTCTAGATTCTGTCCACGAGCGTTTCAAAGAATGAGCAAGAAATGCGACGCATAATTGGGACCAACCTGCGAACGCTCCCAGTCAGAAGATCAGGGACATGGGTACCTTAAACGTATAAATTTCCAAAAAACAAAGGACAAAATACATTTAATATATCTCTTTTGTTTATTTCATATAATGCCTATTTTTTCTAAAAAGTTGAATAAAAAAAAAACAAAAAAAACAAAAACCAAGGAAGACGTCTTATAGATAGATAAAAGATGTCTTTCTAAAGATGCATTTAAAAAGTTGCATTAAAGATGCATTATAGTCGCTTCTACATCTATAAAAGGTCTAAAAGACATCGTAAAAGATTTCTTAAAAACGTCTAAAAGACGTCTTTGAAAAGACGTCTAAAAGAGACCTTTTGAAATGCATCTTTAAAAAGACCTCTTTTAGATGCTTAAAAAGATGCATAATAGACGGACAAATCAGCGCCAAAAAAGACGTCTTTTAGAAAAGCAGAAGATGTCTAAAAGACGTCTTTTATAGCTCTTTGTGCCGGCTGGGATGGGACGGTGTTGATATACAATTGTCTGAACATGTGTCATATTGCTCTCTTACAGCTGCTCAACAATGGTTTTCGCTCCTACACCTCCCCCGGATAAAAGAAAGCACCAACACTACTAAAAAGGAAACGGTTCTTAGGATCTGGAAAAAGGTAAAAAGTAATTTTGTCTTTGTGATTTATAAAGGAGCTTGATAATAAGAAAACTAAAATATTAACAACTTGTTGCATTGTAATAACTTATCCGCATACAATTGTAACAACTATGTCTTCTACGAACTTTCCTTTAAAACATTTCAATGGTTAGTCTTGCTTTTCCCATCTTTTCTTCGATAAATCTTTCTTATGATAACTTCTTCATTTTCTTTCTCCTCTTCTCTTTCTTTTTGCTTTCTTTCTTTAAACTGCAACAGTAAATCTGAACTTCTTTTGATCTCGAGTAAAGTTTGGGACTTCTTCTCCTCGAATTCTCTGCGGAATTTCTCAGATTTGCTTTGCGCTTCCTAAGGAGGAAAAAAGGACATTTACGAAAAATAAAACAAGAAAAGTAAAGCAACAAACAAAAACAAAAAAAGCACAAAAAACTCAAAAAACAACAGAAATAACAACCACCACCACCACCAACAACAAAAAACAACAAGAACAACGCAAACAACAACAAAACCTTCACCAACAAAGATAAAACACTTTTAAAATTTTTCACGACAAATTCATTAAACGCTGAAAAATATACAGACAAACCATGTTACAGAAAACATAAAGGAACGAACTGCGTGCTTATAAAATTTCTAATCTTTAAGTAAGTCTAACAGGCAATGAATGTTAAGAATATCCCATACTTTCTTCGAGTTTTCATAAAAAAGGGGAAAGTCAAATCATTACCTTTTCGCCGTTACTTTTACGCCTCCACCAGTTTGAAATCTTAAAAGGAAAACAAAAATTATCTATTTTTATTTCATACATATAATCTCAACAGTGAAATAAACTCTTACTTTAGATGGGATTTCCATTTTTTTTCTCTGAATGATTTTACTTTTGTTTACAAAATTTGCACAAAAATCGAACAAATTGTTCGAGCTATAGGAGAAGACACTCCATCGTGGCTGTTTTGTTGGCATTAATTCAGAAGTTGACATGGTTTTACTTTTACTGCGGACTTTTATTTAAAGAATACCTGCTCTGTGGTGGTTTGACTGATTGTCAAGAATTTACATTGCCTAAATATGTTTCTTTCGTCGGCCTAAAAAATAAAATTGTGAAAAATACTTGATTTACGGAAATAATTCTTCCCAAAAAACCTTCACAATGGTTTGTTGACGAAAAAAACCTTCACGACTGATTCTTGACAATTAATCTTCGCAAATTGTACTTTGATAAAATAAGTCTTCGTAGGTGCAAAAACTTGCGTGGGCAGAAATTTTTCATGAGCACCAAGTCACCCAAGAGCATCAAGTTTAAGGCCGGCGCAAATGCATCAAAATTTTTATTAAAATCCATCAAACTGGTGATTAAAAATTTTATCGAAACTGAAAAGAAGAAAAAAAGAAAAAAAAACGATTTTAATGGATTTTGTTGAAATTTGTTTTCGAACAAACTTTTTATCAAAATTAATTGCGTTAATCAAAATAGATTTTAGTTTTTAATGCATTTGAGTTGATTTCAATAAAATTTATTTCTTATTCCACCGCGTTGAGTGTAAAAAACATGTAAGATGGAGTTTCTTTCGAATGTTTTACATCACCTGCGTAGCTAAAAAGCGGTGAGTGCTAACCTCTGATCGCCTTTGATGGGTTGTGTTCTTCCAGGTCGCTCCTTTGGGCTTATTTGGTCATTTAATTTGGCCAAAAAGATTCGAAGTCAGTAATATCCTCGACTCTTAATTCTTTTTTTTATGTTATTTCACCCAATCTCGAGTTGGTCCTCGAGTAGGCTTTTCGTCGCCAGAACCAAAGAGCTCATTCAGCAAAACAAAAATTGCTAGCTCTGCCATATTGAATTTTAAAATGAATGGAATACCAAAATTTAAATGTTTTCATCAAACTCATTATAATGACATTGCAAATGACAAATTCGATTTCATCAAAACATTTGGATTTTCATCAAAATCTCATCAAAATCAAGATGCTCGATTTTGATGAAAAATTTTGATGCATCTGCGCCGGCCTTTATGAACATCAAAAAATTTTATATATTCATTCCATTCAATTCTTTTAAATAAAAATATAAAAGTTAACGCTTAAAATTTTTTATTTTTGGGGGGGCAATTTTCTTTAGCTTTATTTTGTACGCTTACCGTATAAATGTTTTAAAGTGAAAAGCGAAAAAAGCTAGATATCTCCATTTCAAACTTGGATGCAATCTCGTTTCCAGGGCATTTTGCCTTGTTAATGAAGATACTCTACTATAACGGCTCAGGGTTCACAAGACCATGCAAACGAGATTGACTTGGATGCTCATTTGTTTTTTCTAGTGTGCATTGTTCTAATCGGGCGCACGATCTTCCTGCAATCAGTACGTCGCGCAATAAGATTGAATTGCACTTTCGCTTTTACATTTTGCCTGTCAGAAAACATTTTGGCGCCTAATTTCTAGAAATTTGACACTTGCAAAAAATGTTTTTCATTTAAAAAACAAAACAGAACCACATATGCATTTTTACAGAAAAAATATGCAACGGCCATTTTTAATACACATTGGTACCAATAGTTCATACTTTGATAGAAAAAAACAGATAATGGCTAAATTAACAAGAGTCGTTGAAGTGACTCCGAAAGATATGACTTTTTGAACTTTTTTCTGATGTTTGTAATTTATATTCCCATAATTTGCCTTTAATATGTTAAGAAAATATATTTAGATCAGATATGTTTCTTTATAAATATTTATATTAAAAACATTAATAATTAAAAATAACCAAATTTTGTATTTATGGTGGGAATAAAACTTCCATTTCCCTATTACAAAGTAGACTCTTGTAATAGGAAAAGGTAAAAGTCATGTATTTTCTAGTGCATACCTCCTTGGTGCATACATTTTATATTTTGTAACACAAGTACCTCTTTGGAAAAAAGCTGTAAGTCTCGAATTGTGGCATCTAGCTAGCTATATATTCAACGAGGAAACGAAAAACTTTACCAAAGGCTTTAGGTAGTTATATTGCTAGCTAAGTATAGAAAAAGATGTTTTCAACGTCTTATAAATATTAGCTGGATAATATTGAGACGCAGTTGTTAAGACTTGGTATAATATTATATCTATACTACGATCCTCCCCCTTACCTTAGCTAGCAACCTTTCCAGAAGAAGTCTTCTCAAAAGCACCATATACCGCAAGCAATATAGTGTGCTTTAGCGTGATAAATTCACTAATGATAAACTTGATCCAAAGGGTCAAGGTCTGCTTCACATTTCCAGAGCTGCATTGCTAAAATTATTACAGGTGATAAAAGGAACCAGCTAGAAAACTGGTGATCAAAAAGGCCCTAGGAATCTAATGCCAGATCCAAAAGGTCAGAGATTAATCTACTTGTTTATCACTTAAAAGTGTCATATATTGTATTAATAGCTACATAAATCCTTTCTCTGGGTAGTACTTTTTCCGAATTTTTACCAAAATATGTGTTTAGAATAACTTTATTTCAGTTGTAAATTCAGACCCAATTTTTGTTTCAAAACGTGACAGTTTTTAGCTAGCTTACATGTGAGTTGATGTGACTTGTGTGATAGGTTCTCATTATTAGTGTTATTTCTGTGTCTAGTAGCACAAAATAATCAGAATAAATTTTGCGCAAATGTGATGTGTTTGCTAGCTATAAATAACAGACACCAAAATATTAAACTTTAGTAGTTACATCAGTTTTTGAATATTGAAAGAAGCATTTAGCTAGCACGATTAAAACTACACTGTTTGAAGAGTACTGGTTTCTTTATATAAAAAAATAAATGAAAAATAAGATTTATTTTTATTTAGTAATACACCTGCCTATTACATGTTACCAAGATAGCAAGCTGCATGTCTTTTCTCATCTAGGAAAGTCACGTGTTTACAAAACTTCATTTAAAATGTCAACAAGAAGAAAATCTGCCAAAATAGCACTATTCGTAAAAATATTTACTGCTTATTCACCATTTTTTTATTCAATTTGTAAAATTTTTTGTCGTAGTCAGGAATCCTCTCATGTTTCAATGTTTCGTAACAAAATACGCCATCTTGATAGCAAACCGTTGCATATGTCGTAACGCGTGAATAAATTACCTATGTCGGATATAAACCAATCGCATTACAGAACTCGCCAGGCTTTGATGTCAAAAAGACATATGAGGGTTTAAGAATGCGCTAATTGCACATGTGGGAATTACGAAATGATTCACGTCAGGTCCTACGAAGTCCCAAAGCCTCGGGAAAATAGTCACGCGGATGTTAGCAACAAGTAACGCCTAAGTAACCTAAGATTCCAACTGTAAACATAGACAAGTACACTTTGACAAAATTGTGTAAACCCAACATAGAAAATAACCGATATTACTCTCTGTGTCAACGGACTTTCAAATGTATAACAAAATCTATTAAAAATAAATCCAGGGGGGAAAGTTGTTTTAAAATAACATAGAAAGAGCACTGCTCAAACTTTTTAGCCTACCACACAAGCCGGCTGCATCCGTAGGGATGAAAAAAGGAAGTGCACTGGTATAGAGGTGCAAACCTGCAATACTGAAATATCAAGCCTACTGTTCTGCGACTACACTATCTCCCAAATAATGGATTTAATACATTTCCAAATACAGGTAAATAGAAATGACATTGGTTTTGACGTGTTTCAGGTGTCAACATCCGTTATCAACAGATAACATACGTTCTATGCCGCTGTTGTTATTCAACAAAACATAATTTATTACAGTTCATACATAAATTATTAAAATTGTAAATCATTATTTATGTCTTGGTAATGTGTGTTGACACCTGAAACGCGTCGAAACCAATGTCATTTTTATTTTCAAGTTTAGTTCTTGCTAAAACTTGCAAGCTGGATCAATACAGGTAAATAGACTTACCATACAATGTATAAACTGACCAATAAAACCCATGGTTATTTGCAACCTCGTCCCCAGGGCATCTTGTTTCTTTTCTGACCCTGGGACGGCGATACAAACATGTTCGTATCGCCGTCCCAGGGTCAGAAAAGATACAAGATGCCCTGGGGACGAGGTTGGATTATTTGCTATTCTCTATTTTTTTAGTTTATTGAACTAAGCGTGATTATTTTTAATTGTCAAACTTTTTTTTATCCTATTTCAAACTATTTTTTCTTACTCTGTTTTAGTTTACAATAAACCAGCCGTTTTAGCAGAAAGTTCTACGGAGTATTACTGATTTATTACATACTCTACGGAGAAGTACTTGCTTTAGTTCTCCAATTGTGCAGAAAAGTGATCACGTTGTTAATAATAAATAATTTTCAACTGGCACAGCAAAAGACGGAAGAAAAATTTGATAGTAGAAAAATGAGTTTAAATTTAAGTTTGTAAACAACACCGCTTTTTTGAAAACTAGATGAAACGTAAAAATCGATAAAATCAACTATTTCTGATTTATTTCGTTTTTTAAAAAGAATTTTAGCCCGTCGAAACTCCTTGTAATGAAATACAAATCAAGCTTAAAATTTTAGATCACAAAAAAAATAACAAACTACCATTGTAGCTTGGTGAAACTGGCGAAACCAACTGAACATAAAATAATAATTCAAAATGATTTGTTTGTAAAAATAATAGGTTTTTGTACCCTTTGTACCGTTCAACAGGATAGTTCTATTATCAAAACTCAAAACTAATAATTCACGTTACACTAGACTGATACCATTCTGTGCTTCACTAGTCTCGATAGTAAAAACGGCGACAAAAAAAGAAGCCCATTTTAATGTTCTACCAGCTAAAGCCGTAGAACAACAAGTCCATACATTTTACAATATGATATTACGTAATATTGTAACAATGGAAGAAGAAGCAAAAAACTGGTTAAATATATTTTATTTTCTTCTAAAAATTATCATCTGTTTACTAAAATACAGTCTACACATGTTTTTCTTTGTACCATTACAGCATAAACATTCTTCAACTAACTCACGGATCTTAAAGCTTTCATAATTTTATAAACTCGAACGCATTCGGTCAAACAAGTGAAATGTCCTTCTGCGCATAAGTTATAACAAGGCCCTCTTTCAACTTGATCCATTCCAGTTGCGCTTTTCTTTACTTCGTCAGGAAAAATAATCTAAAAGAACGAACAGATTTTCTTACTGGTATGACATTCAATATAGTGTAATAAAAGAAACGTTCAAGGAAAAAAAATGGAAGAAACGGCCGCGGTAGCCCAGTTTTTTGGTCCTTTTCGTAAAATGTTTATTTACCAGAATTTTGAAAAATCAGTCTAAAGCTTGTGAAAATATTCACAGCAACTCGCTTATTGTTCTTACAGCTATCATCTTTGGGTCACAGACAGACAGCGAGTATTATGATATAGAAGACTAGCTGGTAGCCCGTTGATAAATACATGGGTTCGCCCGTCCTTTATTTATCGCATTTCGTGTTTTAAAGTACGACTTTTTTTCCGCGCATAGACAGAATACAGCTATTATCGATTGAGGACGCTTTCATATACAATTCATATACGAAAGTTTTCAATTTAAAACCTGCAAATTTTACAGCTGCGTGTTTGAAAGTAAAATTATTACAGCAGTGCTACCAGAAACTAATTTTGACTCGTAAATGCCAGAAACTAATTTTTACTCGTAAATGCCCAAACGTAATTGTTTAAAGAAATAATCCTTTTAAAAGTTTATTTCAGCGAAGCCTAAAAAATTTCAGAATGAAAAGAGCTGTTCCTTGGTCCTAATTTAACACTCTCTCTAAGTCACATTTTAAAGCTTCAGCGTCAAGATCTTAACACAACTTAACAATTCTACTCACGTCGTTAAAAAAAACATAAAGGAACGCTATTAGCAAGCACTGAAGCAAGAACTGGGCAGAGTAAAAAAGAGATTTATTTCTTGTTTTTTTATCTCAACAATCAAAAGGAAAATCAGAAAATAAGGACTTAGAATTGTGAATTAGCGCAATAACATAGCAATTAAAGAATGTGCAAAATATTGATGGAATCAGCACACAAAACCCAAGATATCAAAAAGTTTTTCAGCAGCTAAATTTTGGAAGCGCATAATTATGAATGTGAGGGCTGGAACGCCTCTTACTGTGGTCATTGAATTTTTTTTAAAGAATAAGATCTGATATGCTCGAAAGAAAAGAGTTATAATGACAAAAAGACTTGAATCAATAAAAAATACCTCATATGCATTTCTTTTTCCGCCGGGCGCCATCCCTGCAGCAAATCCCTCTGTAGAGGATACACAACACACCACAAGTATTAAAGCTGATAGGATGATAAGAGTATTCATGGTGATAGTAAATTCTTTTAAAGATCTTTATATTAGTTGTTTGGCTTTTGTTAGATCTTCTTCAGTATCTTTTCTTAACCTTTCAAGCAAATGAACAAAAAGTCATGTGAGAGAGGCTTAAGATATCACGGATTTTTATAGGGTTGGATTTTATTTATTTGAATAGTATTGATCACAGTTAATTAAACTTTACAATAATTGCAAACGCTTTACTAACAAAACCATTTTGCTAATTCATCTTCCTTTAGAAAATGGAAGTTTAAGGAACAAACAAATCATGAAATTTATTTGCTTCAATAATTAAACCACGTGTCTGTTTCAAAAAAGATGGAGGTTTTTTATACTCATTTTAAAGTTTCATATGAAAACAAAAACGCCGACATAAAGTCACTAATTTTCACTCGTGTGTAACTTGAAAGCGAAAAGTTAGGAATGATTGGCGCGTATATCTTTTGAACTTCATCTTGGATTTTCATTTCCATTGCAGGTGGTTTTACATCCTTGAGTTTCGCTTTCTTCATTTTCTTCATCCATCATTTTCAGGCTGCCTTTAAGTAGAAGATGGAAAGATTTCTTCTCGTTCTAACTTCATTGTCATCAATTGTGCTTCACGTCCGCGACGAAAGATGTATGCAAAGTTTAAGGATTTTTCTAAAAAATCTGACTTAAATAATTAAATTTTGATTTCAAATAACTAAACCCTCAAATTCATACCCAATAAAGTTAAATAACAAAATTCTTGATTTTAAAATTTTGGTTGTTCCGATGTGCAAGTCAAACTTTTAAATACAAAATATTTGATTTTTACATAAAAAAAGTTGTAAACAGAGGTTTCGATTTCCTCACGAGTCAACATTCATTCGCTGGCGTTTTAAACAATTTTATTTCAGAAAACATTGCACTTATTTTTCAGCAGTGTGGGACCCTTTAAAAGTAAACCAGGGGCTAAATCTTAATTTTTAAAACGATTTTCAACGAAATATTTCTTGACAGTTATACTGGAAAGAAATTCAGAGCAAAAGAAAATTTAAAATGGTGGCTCGTTGCCATGGTAACTAAGAAAATAACTTGGGTTAAGTTTCTGGCTAAAATATCTAGAAACCGGTTACTGTATAAATGATTTATCTACGATAGGATGAATAAAGGAAATCTTCCACAACTTCGATGTTTCAGAGTAACAAGTATGGTCACTGTTGGAAAACAAACATAATTGCAGCTTGTGGGTTATAAATTTCTGTTTTTTGTGGTCAAAAAATAAAATTACTTCAACTTAGAAGACATCTGGATTTAGACAGTTATTGTAAATTTCAAGCAAAACGGTCAAGCGCTTTACAATTTATCAAATTATGAATTTAGTTGTAACTCCAGAAATTTATAACGTAATAGTCAATCGATGTGCAAGAAGTCACATCATCATCATCATCATCATCATCAACATCATCATTATTATAGAGATTATTATGGAGATTATAGAGATTATTATGGAGATTTTTTTGTCCAAGTGGCACTGCTATTAACGATAGTCCTGGTTCAAGTGCATTTAAAACTTCCATTTGAGCTAAGAAAGTTGTGCAAGCACAGCAATCGCTAAAGAAAATAATCGCCTACTATAGCAACCTATTCTCGTGCTAATTGCTAATTAGAAAGGATCGATATACACTTTCATAGTCTTTTCCATGGTTTTCCATTGAGCCCATGACCTACCGCACTGGATGCAAATGTTTTACGACAAGGGTACCAATCCTCAAAGTTGAAACGAACTTTATTAATTTTAAAGGTTTAAAATTTGCTACAAGACATCACATGTAAATGAGTATATACACATGTTGTTTACTATTTTATTGTGACTCACCTTAAGTGGAAAAAATGCAGTAGAAATAAATATGGTGATTGGCATGCATAGATTTGTTATATATTTATATATGGATATTATGTTCCTTCACGATTATTTATTTACGGCATTGACCTCAGAATCTACTTAATCAGATCTCTCAATTTGTTGTTCCGGTATGTAATTTCACTAGCCCTGCAATCAAAATGCTCAATTTGAACACATTTAATTATTAGTATCACCCGGTTGTTTAAGCTAATGGTTATTATAAGTCATAGTTAGGACATATGGTTCAACATTTTTTCCTATTTTTTTATATTTTATAGGTATGCTTTGTAACTCTTATAGTTTCATACAAATCGATGGTCCGTTAATAAATCCGCGGGTCCTTTATTCACAGTATCTCGCCTAGCTATTGCGGTAACGGTTTCCTGGTGAAAGGCATGAACTCTTACTGGCATATAGAAAGCTTTCCATTACACTTGTAATTTACCTAGCATTTTCGTAAAGTTTAAATTATTCGTCGATACAGCCACCTATTGGTTAATATTATGAAGTACAGCCAGCGGAAAGGAGTAGATAGTCGGTGTTGGCTGCCAACAGTTGACTATTTACATCATCAGTCTGGTGAGCGGCAAAATCTTTTAAACGTTAAAATTGAATTTTCAAACCCTTTAGACGTAACTTAAATTTTTTTCAGCCAAATGACTTCAAAAACTTTCACTAAATCAATATCTATCCATCCTTTCTTTTTTGTTTTGAAGACACAATCTGAGAGGGTTTCAGATTCTGTATGGTTTTTCAATCTTTCCCTTGAAAATGATGATGAGCAGTAGTATTTTTTTATCCCCTGTCGCCGACAGCTCAACAGTGTCATTCTGCTTCCGGTAGTGCGAACCACGCACCATTTATCTTCTTTTTCAACAATGCACTTTGATGATACTTAACAACACTGCATTTAATAATAATTCACATCCATTTAAACTGAAAAATGATAGAAAGCAACAAAGCAAAAGCAAATCTAAAAAAGTTTAAACTGAGCTCAAGTTTATTAACACCGTCTATAGAAACATAAAAGCAGGTTGTGAAACGAAATGAAAAATTGACAAGGATTAAATATCAACAAGAGCCGCCTGAATGCATTATAAGTTTGATAGATATCTTTATTCTGTCAAAAAAGCCAAAAATTACAACAAATAATTAATCTAATTGACAAGGAGACCATCCAATAGTTAAAAACTAAACAGTGGGGATGGCCACCACAAGAAAAATCAACAATAAACAGAAAAATAAATAAAATAAACGTTACTGGGGAGAAAAAAAATGTTTTTTAAAAAGTTCATAGCCATAAAAATAATATAGGTCACCATATTGATAAAAGCTATTGAATGAGGATTTAATCAATTTTAAAATTCTGTTTGTACTTGTAGAGAAGTAGGATGTAACCAAGGACTTCAATTTACATAGTGTAAGATTTGATACATGGGCCTTGAGAAAGAGTTGCTAAAAAAGTTCCACTGAGAGATTGACTGCCTCATAGTGCATTACTACCACAGAATTTAGAGTTAACTTTGGGAATTTTTAATATACCCAAGGCTTTATTTCAGGTACTATAAATGTGGTTAATCTTTGTGAAATTTAAAGTATTATGAAGGTCAGTTGGAAGTTTAGAGTTAAACTGGTGAACAATAATAATATTTAGAACTTTAACAAGGTCAAAGATTTGGAGTACTCTAAACCTTACAAATAGTGGAGAAGAAGAAGGCCTAGATTCAGAAAAGGAAATTAGCCTAAGACCACATTTCTGAAGAATTAGAATACGGTGAGAATATGTAGAATCGTACTGACCCCATAGTTGACATGCATACCTTAAGTGGGAGTTAAAAATGGCATGGTAGATATCGGTAAGAAAAGGGTTGAGGAATAACGTGGCGGAGTTTAGAAAGTGAGCCATTAGCCATCCTAAGTTTATCCGAAATATCCATAATGTGATCACCCCCATGTCAGATTTTGGTCGCGTTTTACCCTCCTAAGGCTTAAAATAAAGCTGTCTTCCTGCGAAAATTCCATACCATGCAATGTATAAATTAGTAGCGTGGAAAGAAAAACAGGGAAAAAAAGATTAATAACATTAAGCCACAACTCGTTTTTTATCTTTATTATAATACCCGTTATCATCTGTCTTTCTGTCTTTCTCTTTTTCTTCTACCCAGCTCTTGCTTCAGTGCTTGCTAATACCGTTCTTTATGTTGTTAAGGTATTTTGAGATCTTGACTGATTCAACTTTAAAAAGTAACGTCACTAGGATAGAGTGTTAGATTAGGACGAAGGAACAGTATTAGATGCTATTTTTCAAATTTTCTCCACCTTAGTTAGCAAAACCTAATTTTCAATTTTACGAAAAAAGTTCCGTGAAAGTTCAAAACCAATCGTACAAAAATAATCTTTTTTAACTTTGATTTAATTAAAAACGTCGTTACCCTGTCTAGCTGAGACAGAAACTCCGCAATATTGTTTTGGAAACATGAAATTGCGAAATAATTGTGCGTGATTGCTTGTATGGCTACTTTTAATATTGGCTATGTAGTTAAAACTAAGCTGGAGCTGTGTCAAAAATCAAGTTGATAAATTTAATATATAAAGAAAAAGGAAAGTCGCCTGTGTATTTCTACTATACTAAGCAGGAGACTTTAACAAAATAGCTAGATAGCTCGATGGCTCTCCTCCATCCTGATCTCGTTATTAGATCAAACCTTAAAACTAATATTCAAAATGTAAAGAAAAGAGTAAAATGTACAAAAATCTTAAGAAAAATTATAGAAAACAGATATGAGAAAGATAGGTTTGTACATGTAGCTCCTAGTTATTGTTTACTTGCTTACTGTTGCATGTCTTATTTAAACAAAACGCGCTACCTCCGTAAATAAATTAGATCCTAGGGATTTGTGTAGCTTAAATAGGAGGCAAAATGTCCTGGGAACGAGGTTGGTTCAATCAATGTTTTGTACATTCTTAAATTGCCATGTATTACTCTAATTCACAATTCTTAAGTCCTTATTTTTCACAAATTAACTAATTGAATTTCCGCGCCCGAAGGCGTAGGAAATTCTTTAAAACCGTCGTTTTTTTCTTTCAGAGCATTTTTTGAGAAAAAATCGACCCTGGGATTACACGTTCCTCCGTCACAGATGTGAACTTCGTACCCAAGCTCCCTAACTACTGGGAAGTCATCTAAATGACTTTTCAGGAAATTATAGAAAACAGATATGAGAAAGACAGGTTTGTACATGTAGCCCCTAACTATTGTTTACTTGCTTACTGTTGCATGTCTTATTTAAACAAGACGCGCTACCTCCATAAATAAATTAGATCCTAGGGATTTGTGTAGCTTAAATGGGAGGACTTCCACGTTCTAGCGGAATCGCCTCTGTGGCCCCTCCTGAAAACAATTGGCAGAGTAACTACACTATATCGTTAGCTAGTTTGCAAGCTAACGAAATAGCTAGCTTGTACCTAGTAAGCAAGAAAACATATAAACAAACTAGCAAGCTTAAAAGATGCACCGATTTCTTACCTGAGAAGTCTCTACAACCAAACATTCTGTTTTGTAAAAATTGATCTGGTTTTCTAAACATCTCGGGAGGAACGGTACCGACTGTTTTGGGCAAGAAACTTTGACCTATGGGATCTTGAATTCGGAAAATTTCGAGAGAAAGAATGAATGAATATCAGATTATTGGCTAAAAATGAAATAAAGCATTTCTATTGACTTTTAAAAAATTTAAACTTCAAAAATAAAAAGGCCTAAAGTAAGCAGTATAATTCTCTATCTTTCTATCTTCTAAGGCAATTTTAATGAACCGACTTTCGCGGCAGTAATCCAAATCAGACCGAGTCAATATGAAGAAACAAAGAAAATGAAAAAAAAAAAAAAAAAAAAATAAATTAAAAAAATAGACGTATTTGCGCCGGCGTGATATCATTTTTTCCCGTGTGTCAAAAGTAAAAACATTATCAAAATGCACTATAATTATTATTATAATTATTACTATAACTTTCTGCGGAACAGAACAGACAAGAAAAGTTTAGTGCTAGTAATTTTCACTTCATAATATTGCGCACTTTTCAATACAAAAAGTAAACACACTTTGCATTCTTCTCACAAAGTAAAATAATCTGATTTGCTAAATAATTTTCTCATTGTTGTTTCGGTACACAACACACAAAAAAAATTGTACTCGATTCTACTTTTGCTTGGACAGATAGAAAAGAAAATACCCGTACACGTGATGTAAGCATCTTAAGTAAGCATGCTCAGAAGTTTCTTTCTGTTCCGCTCCGCGGAAATATTTCTTAAAGTGGAAAGTAACCTAAGTGCATTCTTTCAACTTTTATCAGCTCAGCCGCCGTGCCTATTTGTATTACCAATACAATATCAGCAATCTATATAATAAATTTGTTCTGTAAATTAGCAAACTTTGACGTTAAAGCAATATGGACGTCAAAGGAAAGTATATTAAGATTAGTGAAGCCATTGCATTGCACTTTAAAATTTAAGGCTTAATAACTTGGAAACGGGTGGAAATAACTGACGTCATCTCCTGCGTGGGTAACTAGGGACTACCTGGGACCAATTTGGGTAGGTATTCCAAACCTGGGTTACCGAATCCGTTTCGAAATGGACGGGTTAATGACGTCATCAAAAAACCTTTAAACCCTAATATCATTGCAACCGTTTATCAAAAGTACATGATCCTATACATTTTCTTGATCAGTGCTTCAAGATCTATACAATGAAGGCAACAGGCATACAAATTTCTGAAAATTTTTTTTTTGTGTTCTGACAGGTCTCTGCTGACGTCAGCAAACTTTAAATGACGGTTGTTTTTCTCTGTTATCCTGCCTAAGTGGATTTTTCCACGGGCCTTATCGACTAGTATATATTGATATTGATATAGGGAATGAGTGAAGACATCAAACAAAAATAAAAAAAATCAACAGCAAGCCTCGGAATTCACTTAACCTGTGAAAGTAAAAGAAATGACAAATGATTTGGCACCCCATTATCACAACAACCATTTAAGATTATTCATTGATAAGGAAAGAATAAAATTTTTCGTAACAATACAACACAATGTTACATTTTCAAGTAAAATGCCATTGCAGGCTAAAGTAAACAAGTTTATATACAAGTTGATAGTTGTTGATTATGAAGTACCCTTTTTTATTTTTTATTCTTTGTCCATAAAATACCATCTCATTTGTTTTTTGCCATCAACAACACGGATGAAGTTTTCAAAGCTAGTACGCAAGGTTGATGAGCAGCATTCCCTACACATTATTTAACAGTGCACTTTTTGAGGAAGAAAATTCTTTTGATTAAACAGATAATATTTATAAATAAATAAAACAACTGATTTTGTAAATCAAACTTGCTATACAAGCGATTATTCTTCAATAATTTGTTATCTTTGTATTCATTACATTTGAAAGTTGTGGTTGTGGGGAGATAGGTGATTGGTTGCTGAAAAGAATGTGTTTCCGAAGTTTTGATTTTCTTATACATAAAAATATATATTTTTCAATTTGTTGCTTAGTAAAATGTAATTGAAAACTCTTAAATTTTCAAACTTTTAAACAGCTTCAGTAAATTGCTTGTGTCAACAAAGTTTTTATACCAACATGTATTCACTTCGCTATTTTTATTTATTGTTTGTATGTTTTCATGTATCAACAAGTCATCTGTTGAGACAAAAAAGAGCTAGATCAGCAGTATTTCATAAGGTGTTTCAATACAAGGATACGAAATTAAATATCGCGCCACTGGAAACGATACCTGATGTCCTGCTGGAGGAAGATTGTTGTAACCATTGTTTAGCAAAGAATGGATGCGTGTCTGTGAATTATGAACGTAGTGGATTAAAACGTTGTGAATTACTTGCAGAGGATCGAGATACAAAAAACGAAACAGATTTTGTCAGTGAGAGATACTTTTCCTACTACGACACCGTATGACAAATTTTATATTTCATTTCCGGTTTGTAAACTCCTCGATTGAATTGCTACTAAGAATTGCACTAATACTATCTTCGATCTTCTTAGCGGCGTATTATAAATTACGCCTTATGTCTACCCTTGTCCCAAGTATTTTTTGGCATCTTGAAGGGATATGGCAAAAAAACAGGGGGCGAGGGTTGGTTATGTCATACCTGATAACGAACCTATAGGGATTAAGCTTCTTTTTTTCGTTCTGCTAATATTTAATATTTCAATCTGCAAAAGAAAAAATAAGAATATTAAAATCTCACCAAACTAACTCTGTTTACAATCGACCTTGGAATATGTGTGGAGAAATTTGCGTTATGGGAAATCTGAATTTTTGGGCTTTTAAAGAAATTTAACGAAGAGCTTGTGTTTGATCTAATTAAGGATGTGTGAAATGAGCAGATTCAAGTTAAAGAGATTTTACAAAAAATAAAAAAATCCTTAATTTATAATATATTTTTTCTCTATAAAGAACATCAAGAAAAATCTGCCATTCTTGAAATTTTACAACTAGATTTTATTTAGTGTTTTGGTGTTTGCGAACCAAAAGATTGAACTAGTATCCTACATTCGGCTCTATTGGCGTTTACACTCCACGGTAGGGTTAAAAAAGAGCATGTTTGCGTGCTTTATCGCAACTCTCTACCCTACGTTGTTCAGGAATGGATACGAAAGTAGCAGTTAACACCGAAAGAAAGTATTCTAATAAAGTATGAAAATATTCCACCTCGTTCTTTGGAAATATTTCGATAATTTTATAACGTTAAAGGATTAAAAATTCATGGAAATCTATTTTAATCAAATTTAACAAGTTGATTTGTGTACATGCAAATCAAATTATTTAAATTCATAAATTATCGTTGCCGTGACTAGAACCTAGTCCTCCATTTCTATTTGAACATTGAGGGGAAAATATGAGAGTGAAAAACATGAAAGGTGAAAATCAAACAGTTAGTTAGTTAGTTACCTTAGCAAAAAACAAAACAAACTTATTTATTATAATAAGTAGCTATGTATGCGATTCAAAAAGATTCTCCATTTCATTAAGTAGCTAAGCATATACGATTCAGAAAGATTCTTTATTACATTAATCAATGATGAATATCTATGACTACTTTGCCTAAAATAATGTGTCTGTTTTAACTACAAAAAATAATTTTAGGCATTAACCTGGTCAGTTAGCTCTTCTTTCTAAATTCCTTTATAAAAAAATAAAAAAAAGATTAATATGGCACATAATAGTCTTGCTCAAAACATTAAAGGAAAGACATTTCCAAACATTCACCAGTTTTTTATGATATTTCAATACTCACCGAAGTACTTTACTGGTCTCTGGTATACAGCATTTGTCAAAATTCTTTGTGCCGTAGGACAAATTTCATATTTCATCTTCAGTTCTTTTTAGATTTGAATTGTTACTAGTTATTGTAACGAAATGTATTTCTTTCATTTTGACAATATTTTGTACAGTGACACATTTCTTTGTTTTTCTTATTGGCTAAATAAAACCGCAGTAACAACTATTCGCTTAGCAATCATTTTTTTCTAAATTCGAACAATCTCTACTTTTATTAAAGTTAAGAGGTAAAATCTTTTAATTCTATTAAAATTTAGAATTCCTTATTAAAGATTAGCTTTTTTTAAAAAAAATAGCATCCGTAATTGGAAAATTTTTGATTTAAAACAATACTTGCAAAGTGGCTTAACAAGTTAAATAAAGAACATCTCTGTGTCTATTAATAAAATGTATCTAACGAACATTATGTTCTAAAGAGTTTTTAAAGTGTTTAATGTAGCAATTTGTGGTGCATGTAGTTACTGCTCACATGATAATTAAATTTTTTTCGAATAAATATTTTTCTTACTTTTTTTAAGTAATAAATAATAAAATACAATTTTTAAGTAATGATTTCTAGGGCTATTTGAGATTCATAAACCACAGTTTCAGTTGTCATGTTGACAAAATTGTCCGAAAGTAGCGAGAGCAATTTGTCAACAATATAAATGGTACGAATGTTTATTAATTCAAAATAGCCCGAGAAAGCATGGTATTCCAGCTCGTATACGTGTTTATTCGACTTTTTAGTTTATTTATTAAGCGTTATCTCCTAGGTTCGCAAATGCTATATCATTAAGAAGTTGAAATCTCCCTTCGCTTGTTTTTAATTTTAAGATAAGGTATTTATGTCAAATGTATAAACAACGCAAGACATTTTTTAATTAATTAATTAAAATAAAAAATGAGGTTTAGATCGTGGTTGTTTTACAACATTTTTAAAAAGACTGGTTCTTACCTGTTTTAGGGCTTATGATAAATAACACGCTCATCACTAAAGAGGCTTCCTTCACTGTAATAGTTTTTAGTCATATAAGTATTACTTGTAAGTACATGGTTAGAGTGCAATTAGTAATTCGTTTTTAAAGATAATAAGGATTATATTTAAGGGAAAAAGCAAAAAAAAGACTCTCCTGTTTTATATATCACTGAGATATGATACTGAAAATTCGCAGCTTTTCTTTACTTAATAATTACCACAGGACAGAAACATGCATAAATAACCGGTTAGCTATATAAACCAATTATTTCGTAACTTTGAAGCTTGCAATTTATTGTTTAACTTTTTTTATAGTAAAGATATTTCAAGTTATACATTCCTGTTTCAGATTAGGAGTAATGAATAAAGTAAAAACCGACTTATAATGATACCCACGGTTGACTTTGAACGCATAATTTTCGTCTAAAATCGATCAACAGGTGTCCCCATAATAGTTACTCTTGTTACCCTAAGATTTATTTCATTTACCCATCACTTGAGCACCACTATCTCACAGTGATAATTATCGTTGTTTAGATTGTCAGAGATTTATGCAATGAAAAAGATTCATGTTATCCCTGTTCTTGTTGGTCAGCAGAATTTTATCGTTCGCCTTGCATTTGCAGAAAATGTAGGATTTTTTAGTTACCTCGTATTTGTTTAATTTTTAACTATATTATTGCAGAAATAACCTGAGCAAATTTTGTAATATTTTAGTGCATGGTAAAATGAGACAACATTCTCCATCTTGGATAAGTTACATCACAATCAACATTTACTACTACCGAGTTTATGGTATTAACCAACAAAATCGAGTTGTAGTCACCCCAGGAGCATTACCAACCAATAATTCCTTTTTAATTTATACATCACCTTGGGTACGTGAAATAAAGTATCGCAGAAATAAACTTATTTGTGGAATAGGTGGCGACAACAGTATTTATATTTGGACAGGTTCAAGCTGGACAAACAATTACGTGTACGCTCACAGTTTCGATTTTACTGCAAAACACATCCTCACCATCGATTTATCAACGTTTGAACTTCATTTGAAAGAAGACAATAGTAAGTATATCTTATCTTATATAAAGACAACAATTTACGAAAAAGAATTTTGATAAAAAAGCCACAAATTACGCGCTTAGTTACGCAGTGAATTCACAACTGCCTTAAACTCCTTCCTCCTCTCCCTCTTCTCCACCAACAGGAACTTTATGAATTTTGCAAAAAAACATCAAGTTACGAGGATGCAGGGGTAATACTTTTACAGACTTTATGTTAGGTAAGCAGCGTTTAAAATGAATAAGTCGCCCTTTCAAAAATGTTTAGCGTACTAAGAATGTCAAAGCACACAGAAGTCGCATAGTTGTTTTTAAAAAGAACACCTCCGTACCTTTTAGCACATTTTAAGCTCTGCCTCTAAATACTAATTTTAATCAAAGAGAAGAGTAAAAGAAAAATAAATTAAGGAATAAATTCTTTTGTGCGCAGAAAGAAAGGAAAGAAGGAAGGGAAAGGAATTTCTTTCCAGACACTTCGTATTTTTTATTGACTTTAATTTCTAAATAAGTAACAACACGCTTAATTAAGTCTTTATTTAAAGTTGACCAAGCTCAACTTATCTTTAAATTCTTTTTCTTTTTCCCAAGTTTATGCGAATGATAATAATATACTCTTTATTACAAACTATTATATTATTTAAAAAAGTTATTTAAAAGCATTTATCGCGCAGGGGTGAGAAAAATATCGGAAATATGTTTTGAGTTTTTTAAGTTGAGAAGTAAAGAACGAAAAAATATGACGATATTTTTTGAAAAAAAGTGCAATATATTTTTATCATAGCTACCAAGAATAAATTATTGTAATTTGATATACTCTGTTAATGCCTGCTCAATTTTAATTACGGTCCACTAAGTCCTTTGTTCAGCAACAACGTTATTGCAACGTTATTGTTACGTTATTGCAAGATACATACATATCATTTAAATTCAGTATAAATTTCGTAAATATTTAACAATCGAATTAGATGCAAAACTCCTCCAACATGTTATCATTTTATTCTAACCTATATAAAAAAGGATTAAATTTAATATTTTCAGCAGTGGAGAATTCGAACTTCTTAATGACGAATAATTCAACCCTCAATAATGTGTTTTTCATAAAAATAATTTAGGTTTTATATGAGAAGAAAATGATGAAACAAATTTGCGACAAAGTTCCGTTTAATGAGAACACAGTAACATACTCAACGAATTATTAGGCAGTTAGCAAAAATATAAGTTTTTTGTAATGTAAAAAAAAGTATTAAAATATAGCATATATTTCGTATAAATTATCCGATCAAAATTGGAAAAGAACCTCAACCATTGATCATTTAATTTAATACAATTACTCTTTTTCGTTAGAAGCTTCCACTAAAGTTGCCACGGGTGCGATTTCGAGAATTCAGGAATATGGCAAGTACTGGTATGCCATTGGCAAAGATTGCAAATGTATCATGAGACACGAGACCACTCCTTCTCCTACTGTAAATAAATGGGAAATACTAACAACAAATCCAGGATCCTCTGTTGAGTTTAAAGTTGCATTTAACGATATTATTTATTCGTTACACGAAGATCAGAATATATACGAATGGTATGGAAATGAGAACAGATGGATTATGATATATCAAGGTCCCTGCATTCATTTTGATGTTCATCATCTCATATTTTGCGTCACATCAAATCATGAAATTCATTCGAGTATGTAGTTCTATTTTTATCTTTCTAAAAACATTGTTCGCTTTGATGTATTTACCTTAGCCATAATATTTTGACGGTAAGGCTCCGTAATAGCCCTGATTCAGACCGATAAAAGTAACCCTTACTTTGGGCAATTCTCAATTACGAATTGCCGAGCGATAAGTAAAAAAGGAAGTTCCTTGGCGAGATAATTGAAGAACCGGCTTTAGGACGTTTGGAAAATTTTTGTATTATCATGGAGGTAGAAATAGCTTTATTTCTACTTCCATGATATTATTGATCTTTCAGCAGTTTTACACTCATTAAATATATTTAAAAAAGTTTTTGTAAAATTCTTGTGCTTAATAGCAACAGTTTAGCTAGCTAGCTAGCTAGCTACGTAGTTTTGTTTTTAGACTCATAGCCACTTTCTCTTAATGCTGACTAAGTTAAGTATTAGTTTACCAGTTGTATGTAATAACTGCTATGATAATTATATATGGTATTAGATCTTTTAGCTATTGTTTGTGAGTAGTTATACCCCTTAATGATTTGTTTGAGTTGTTATAGAACCACGAGTTATAGAAGATGTAGCTAGCTACAAAATCTATATACAAAAGTTTCAGTGACAAGAGAAAGATTTTTTTTAAAAAAATATGTGTAAACTTGTGAGTAATTTATATTTTTGTGATAAGCCTCCCTAATTTTGAGGGAAATATTCTGTCAGTTGTTTCAAGGAAAGAAAACAAAGGCAGTTTTTTGGTGTTTAAACCTCCCATTTCAGCTACTGAATTTTTACCCAAATAGAACATGGCTAATGCGGTATCAAACCCACAATCAGGTCGTGAGACAAACGCCCTACTGACTGAGCAATCAAACCCTAAACAATACCATATATAAATGAAAAATAATATTCTTCTTCTAGATTAGCCATATATCAAATACATAACATGACTTGAATGAATACACCCTCACTCTGAAATAAGCCTGCGACAAAAAACCATATCATTCAAGTTCAGAGTCTTAAAACTTTGGTTAATGTTGAAATAATCACTTGAAACTTTATTTTGGCTTAATAAAATAGAACCAAAAATAATTTCATCTGCAATTGTAGTCCCGAATTTCTGAATTTAGGCGTTTTAAGAAATGCCGATAATAATACAAGAAATATTATTTGTGTGCTGGTTGTGGAAGAATATGCTCACACTGTGAAAATTATCCCTGGTAGAGATTATGTACTAAATACATGATCTGATGTTACAAAAATTTGTGCATAACTGAGTAAAATTGCATTGCCTGGTATTAGTACTTTAGAGTGAAACACACTGTAGACAATTTACTTTTATTTCAGATTATGGAGAATATGTGCCTCGTCCAAACATTCATATACCTTTTAAAACTGTAAACCACGTTAATAAAACGACACCATATGGCAGAGGAATGGATATGGACGGAAACACGGCAGTTGCATTAGATTTAGAAGCTAACAACATCGCATTGGACCAGTTTGGGAAAGGTTACGTCTTACAAAAAGGTGATGGAGAAAGAGTTGTATTTGGAAATTTTGAGGAAACGGCTCTTGGGTATGAATTATAGTTTAGTATAGAAAGAAAGAATTAAAGTGACTGAAGAAAAAAATTTCTCATTGTTGATCGTAGCTAAATTTATGCCGTTGTTTGTTCGAGCACGTTAAGATAATTGGTGACAAAAGGCAATTACACCTTGCTTTTAAATTTTTCAATTCCAACTGTTTATCTCCAAGCATAAAAGATCACAACTTTAACTTATAACGACTTATAACGACCTGGAAATAAATACAACAACGAGGTGACTAACTCATCGATTAAGATTGTAACCAATACACGATCAACCTATATCTATATCCGTTTTTTCCGCAAAATAAGCATGAAAAATGTGGCATAACATAAAAACGAGATTAGTTATGCGCCAATTTAATGTTAGTGTAACAAAACATTGTAAATTTTAAGGACGTATTTTTTGGTACATGTTAGCTAGCTAAACCTAACCTAGCTACATTTTCAAAATTATATGTACACATTTTTCATGTAACTTTTTCTTAGGAAACTTAAAACTAAAACTTAATTAAACTAACGCATAGTGCCACTTTATATTACACTGTTCAGTTAAAAAAGTGAAACTAGTTTGCTAGCCAGAGGTATGAGTAATCAACATACTATTTTTAAGTTTTGCGTGCTATTTTTCCTAAATTATTATTATAGATTAATGACTGTTGTGATCACACTCTCTAGCCTTATACTCACAGTTTATAGGTGACATAAATTTAAATGTTAGCCTTTATTTTATCGAGGTCCTTATCCAGTACAAACGAGAAAAAAATAAAAGAATCACTTGTCTTGTAAAAATTTTATCCTCATAAGAACTTCTGAATTTTTGGCGAATTCGAATTCGAATTTGGCGAATGGCGGATTCATTTTTACTTTGTTCTTTTACCTTTTGTGATAAAATCTTGAAAGTCTTACAGAATTGTTGAATTTGTTTATTCACAGAGTATAATCTTTAGTTAATTCTCCCATAGTGTTAATTTGTTAAAATGTGGAACCAACAATATCGTTTTTACCTCAGAAAACATTTTCACATAGTTTTCTCTGATTATATTTAAAGTTTGACATGACGAGCATTTTATAGATAAAGTTTTAGTAGCAATCTTCCCTTTCTAAGCATTACGTCAAAACCGTGCGAGTAATCTCTTTGGTTGTTTTTCTTAAGGAGCAGTTTTCGAATTAAATGGGAGAAAACTAACATGCTTTGCGAAGTGAGCCTCAGCAAAATCACTAGGAGCTTCATTTGGCCAAAAAATACTAGGATTGTTTCTCTCTTAATACAATATTTCAGAGTTGGACATCGTCCCGCATGTTTTGCTTTAATTTACAAATTATTTTGTACTTAGCCTAGTCTGGGATTTTAAATAAATATTTTTATAATATAGGAACTATGACATAGGATAAAATGTGATAAGAATAACCCTAGGAAAGAGTCCCTAAATATATAGCACTTTAATACTAACAACAAAGGGTTTAAAGCTCAACTTGCCAACCAAGAAAAGAAAGTCAAATTAGTATGCTAATTCTGAGATCAAAATAATGTAAAATGTGAGTTTTAAATATTTACAACCACTGTCAGTACTTTTGCTGATGTTGTTTGGAAAATAAGGTTCAATGAGCGGGATATGACAAAAGACATATTTTAGCAACATTACAAATCTTGATAAACTCCATGATATTTCCCGTTTATTTGGAGTGAACCAGCCGACTAGTCATCCATCCAACCAGCCAACAAGTATACCTAGCTCATTAAACACCGAGAATATTATTACCAAAAGTGAATAATTATATATTATAACAAACTGATTTTGCATACAATGAAGGTTGACTCCCATTATATGCAAAATTAGTTGTTATCATACGTGTACTACTTCGTTGCGAACTAAAAATATTCTGAAAATTAATCTCGTTTTTATGTAGTTCTGTATTTGGTGTGTATATTCCGCGGAACGAAATAGATATCAAATAGGCATATTTTGTACCAAATGCTTTAAAATTCACATTTTTCGACTTTTCACTAATGATTCACTAATTCTTCACCTATTTATTTGTCGTGATTTTTTAATCGTTTTACTGCCAACTTAGGCGTTCAGGAAGAAAAGTCTTCTTATCTTATCACTTATTGTATCTTACAGTCGACAATTCAATGAGCGCATAAAACCCAACCACAAACTCTCTTGTACGAATGATCAAAATAGTACGTGTCATAACGTTTGTTAATAGAGCTCTCCTTGATGTTCAAACATATTTCTAATTTGTCATTTAGGGGTCCATTTACTAACCATGATAATTTTCCACCATATTTTACGATATCCATGTGGTTCAGAACCACGCTACAATCTACGCATACAGGAGCACCGTTAATCTCCACAGCGATTGAAACCGGTATGTACAAATAAATTTTAAAAATGTTCTTGAACTTTAACCCTATTCGGTTAGGAAATTTTCGAATTTATTATATACCCCCATCCCTATCTAAAACTTTCGATAGGCTTTCCAAAATGGTGTAAAACGTGGCAACGCTATGGTATGTCATAGCAAAATAATAACAACGACTTTTTTTGTCACATCACCAAAAGCTTGAGCTTTTGTCCAAAATACAACTGTTAGCCTAATATCCAATGACTTTAATCCTAAAACGAACTTTAGCTAACATACTTTTTAAAGTTTCGGAGGAGTACCAAACAAGAGTTAAAATATTTTCTGGTTTCACATATTTCGTATCACAAAAGGGCCAAAAATAGCCCGAAAATCCGATTTTTTCGATTTTTGGATAAAATCGGAAAAATCAGGAAATTACAATAATTCGCTGAAAACAGATCATGAGAAAATTAATATGGCAAATTTACGCAAATTCCAAATTTACTTCTTCAGGCGTACCTTGTGCATAGGCTATGTCCTGTTAATGAAGAATTACCATTGGTGATATAATACTACCTTACCCGAGAAAGCAAACACGCGAAATTAGCTTTCCCAATTAAATTAGTCAAGAAGCAACAAGTAAAAACAATGTATAGTTTGCTAATGAACTGTAATGGAATTTTGCTGAAACATTTTCCCGTTAACCGTAAAAAAATATTTTATGTGAACAGCTTCTACGTTAGTAGACAACAAATGAGGAAATAATACATTTTGACTGAACTCTCTGCGTTCTCTTTAGGTATTAAAATATTTCTTGAAGAGCTTGATGGTGTCAATACTAAGTTAAAAGTAGTAGTTGCTGGAGAAAGCAAATATTCGAAAGTTGAATTTTCCAAGGAGAAAGAATTCTTTTATTCTTGGAATCAAATTGTGATTTCTTGGAGAGCACACGGTAAGTTTTTTTTATTAGCAAGCAATTGACGCACTGCGTATCTTGATATTATCAACTTTTAACTATTCTAGATCAATGCCCTCGACTATATCTAAATGGACTTCTTGAAGGGACCTGCACACCATCACAAACATCTAGAACATCCACCCCATCACCTTTACGTTCAGCAATGCGAGCTGTTTACATAAGCGACGTTGCTATTTGGCACGCGTTATTGCTTGATCAACAGATTCTACAGCTTTATCAATCAGGTATAGTTTTCTATATTTAATTTAATCATGGCAATATTAAAACTACAGTCAAGACTCGCTATTTCGAACACTGCCAATAGACCGGACAATTGTTCGAGATAGCGCGACTTCAAGATAATAAGGTTGCACCAGCGAAAAAACTTTCAGGATAGCGTAGTTTTAATTTTTTCGGCTTAACTCATGAAAAAAAGATGGCAAAATATAATTCAACCCTCATTCACGAAAATTCGAAAATTGAAATAAACTTTGAATACACAGAGAAAAACGTTTATGATGGGCTGGTTTGAAAAAATCGAGAATAACGACTGTAATTAGTTAGCCAATAATTCAAAATAGCGAAGTTCGAGATGACGGGACAGAATCTAGTTTAGGTGGCGTATATGCTGCCGTGTCAAAGTTTTTTTCAAGATGGCGGGAAGTTCGAGATAACGAAATCGAACTGTATCGCTAAAATATCATAAGTTTCGCATTTTTATCGTCGTCACTTGGTGGATAATTTCAGAGGCGCTTTAGAATTAGATTCTAAGAAACTTATTTCTTATAATACCTCGTTCCGAAAAGTATTACAATAAATTAATAAATTTCTGAACAAAAGTCTTGTAAATGTTTCTGACTTGATTAATCACGAATCGCTCTATAAATCGACCATAAAAGCATTTGTTTACTACTAGTGGTCGGAAGGTCAGAGTTTTTAGTATTATCTGATGAGCAGGTTATCATATACACCCGAATTTAAATTGCTAAATTCTTTCGGAAACTATATTTTACTTTTCGGATAAAGGAAAGCTAGCGTATATTCGTATCGGATATACTCACAATAAAAAGGCCAAAGGTAAAGGAAATTTAATCAAGTCATTTTTACCTATGGAAAGAACTTTACCTGTGGGAAAGCAATGAACAAGAAGAAATATAAAGGCAACTTGATGGTTATTGGTGAGTCAACACTAACCACCTGTTACCCTTAATGGAGGGAGGAGGTGAATTGTTTGTCAGAGAACTGGCTAACAAAATTTTGTATCTGTAAGCAAAAAGTGTTTTACATATCAATAATTATTTTTTTCAACAACAGAGACAACATCAGAAAACGAAAAAAAAAATCAAATTGTAAACACTGCCTCCAATAAAAACAACAAGTAAAAATAAAAGTCTCGTGTGCCTTGTTTTAACCAAGCTAAGTTCTTAACAACTAACAATTTCGATACACTCGACTGGTGTCAGTCAGTACTTCACTAGTCTCGGTAGTAAAAAGGAGGTAAGTAGCTTATTTTAAAGTTCTATCAACTTAAAGGACAATAAAGATTTAGATTTAGTATTGTTATATTCTAGATATTGTTGCTCCTGGATGGCGAAAGAAATTCAATTTTACCTCGGTGACAGAATCTTCGTGTGGACAATTGAGGAGACAACGACCCTACATAACTTCTGGTTACTACTGGATTAAATTAAATGGGAAAATGATAAGTGTGTATTGTGACATGGTGACAGATGGAGGTAGGGTATCTACAACTACTATTTCTTATCTTACTTATTTTCACCCAAAAACTGTCATTTCTGACATCGGCTGATTTTGCGGATTTAATTTAATTGATTCAATATAAGAAAATAATTAATAAGTTTGGATAAATTTTATCGAAATCATGAAATAATTAGCAGATTATTTAATCGGATTGCAGTATCGCTACCGTTTCATGTGCTGTGGAGTTGATACCAGCTGGTAAAAACCTCTTTATTCTGCTTGATTTTTCTTAAATCGTTTATAAAAAAATTGTCGTTTAATTGGCCAACCTTATTTTGATTTTAAGCTTTTGACAGTTCTAGTTGTTAAAAAAAAACAGTTACTTATTCTCATTTTTTGCAGGAGGCTGGACACAGATAACTCATCTAGACACATCACTACAGGCTCATGAAATTTCAGATGCTACAAAAATTGGTGACGTATTCTTTAAGAATTTTGTTCTTACTCACGATGGTCTGTCAATGTTAAGGGAACTGGTTGATTTCAAGCAACTAAGGATACGATGCAGTAAACCCGCACATCACGACAGAATTGTTGACATAGCAACAACAACGTCATCTGTTTTGGATTATTTCACTGGAGTCACTGATGAAAGACCTTACGCGTGCGGTGGATTTTATCCGTTAGAAGAAGACAACTCCGTTTTGGCTCAAAGATGCGCTCAGTGGAACGACGGAAAATTTGGTCATCATACCCGCTTCGGTGTCAATGAGCGCTTTAAATATAATATACTTGATATATATTATGTAGCTACTGTACACTGGCTAGATAGTCTATGTGACGATATAACTCTTGAAGGTCCAGCCATTTATCAGTACTATGTGCGGTAAGAACAGAATAAGACGAAGGTCAAAAAGAAGAATAATGATACTATACTTCGCATACCGTATTCTCTCTATCTTCCGCCCAATCTCTACTTAACGCCTTTCTCCAAAAAAAGCGAGCCCTAAAACCAAAATCCGTATTAAACGCCCCTTTCTATTTAACGTCCCTCTCTAATAAACGCCCATCTCGTATTTATGCAAAAAAAAAAACAATTTACACTGAAATCAAATAAAGACAATGTTTGGACGGAGTGTGTTAACGGTTAGTATATCTATACATATTTCGAGAGATATATTTAATTAATTAGACCTAAAGGCTTAGCTATAAAGCAAATAGTTAAATCTTTCTACCAAATTTAAAAATTATTTTTTCAGATAGTGGCCTACTTGAGAAGCTTGTCATGTTTTTTATACTTGAACCTTAGTTAATTACATCATAGACATATAATCTCTTTTAATTATATATCAAAGACTACAAAGCAATTTTATTTTGACGCGAACAAACTGTTTTTAAATATATTAACCTGTTTATTTACGTTTAAATTATCACACACTGCAACATTGCACGATTATGTTTATATGATATATCTCAATATTTATTATTGGAAGCACTTTATTGTAATTCATACATGCTTTTGTATAAGAAACACTTTTTGTGCATAGTTTCAAATTTCACTGATTTTTTCCGAAATTGGCAAACTTGTGCAAAGTTTTCCATATTATGAAAATTGCCGTCCATAAGCAGGCCAGCCATTATCATGTAGAGTCAATACAATAAAAGCAAGTTTTTTGTAGGTTATTACCCTGTAAAGGTGGTACCAGCTGGTGTCGTTGATTCGGTTAAAATTTTTTATAGCATCGTCTTGTACACATTCCAGTTTGCAACAAAAGGTTTCGAATTTGGGCAAGGTCTAGTTCTCTGAGAGGACATTCTCTAGGACTCGTCATCTGAGCCATGGTCCCTCCTGGGAATATTAGCCAGTATTACCCCTCGGTAATAATAATAACAACATTCCCTCGTTATTTGTGAGGCTGCCCATGCAAAATATGCACATCTATCTATTTCTATGCGTGATGAACGTGTCTTAAATCCTCAAGTTATCTATCCCAGTACAATGTAAAAGGTGGCACATTGAAAGTCTTTATCTTTACCGCTAAGGCCACTTGCCTTTGCACAAATAATCCATTCCTTCCAATTTGTCTGCTATGATTTATTTTGCGTTAGTTTACTTCTGACACCATATAATAAACAGCGCATTTAATGCACCATGTTGTTTTACTTATGCAAGATGATTCAAGAATAAATTCGATAAAACTGGGAACCCCATAAAACTAACTTGTTATAAATCTCTCTGAAGTCGCAAAGGCAATAATTGAATGGCATTTGAGAAAAGTGAGATTCAATACCCTATGTGATACCCGAAAGCCGAGACTATAATTATTATTATTTTCTTTTAATATGAACGAAAATAAAAACACATTTTAATATGTATATTTCTTCCTTGTACGGAAATATTTGTTGCACGTAATATGCGTATATGTTGCTGGCTTTACGTTTTAATTATCATACACTGCAACAATGCACGGTTATGTATCTCTTTAATAATATCCGTCGTCTGTCTGTGTGTCTGCGAAAGCGACGTCCCGTAACGGAAACACGAAATTTTTAAAATGCGCACCAATACGAAATGCGATATATTTCTGTCCACTTTGTTGCAACGGGTTAATTTATAGGACGGGCGACTCCGTGGATTTTTCCACGGGCTAACGACTAGTCTCTTTAATAACGGAATTATTAAAATGCGCACGAATATCAAATGCGATATATTTTTATCCACTTTGTTGGGACGCGTAAATTTAAAGGACGAGCGAACGGGACACAGTTGGCAAAAAATCGCCTTTCGAAAGGTTTTTAAGACAAGTGGTAAAAATTTTGAAATGTTATAAAATATTTCGAAATGTTCCTTACACTATGAGATATTTTCTTCGAAAGATTTCTTTAACAAGAAAACTGTACGTGTAAGCCCCCCCTTTAAATATAGGAATAGGTTGCGTTGATAGTAGTATTGAAGATGTTTGTATTGAAGGCGCAGATGATATATTGCTTGCGTTGAACATGAAGTATGTGTCAGTGAAATGGCTGAAACAATACAAGGCTGCGATAACGGTAGTGTGGATGGTGTTTGTGCAGGAGCTGATGGATCGATTAAGTTTGCAATTGGAACCTTTTTGACGTCAGCTGGCCTTTTCATCTCTGAGTTGCTTTCGTTTTCTTTTTGCCCTCGTTTTACTCTTTAGAGAAGCCTACTGAGTTTCTGATGTTAGGTCTCTTTTCGTATTGCTTCAAAAAGGTTTGACCACATTCAACTTGCATGCAATGTAGACAGTACGCGAGCATATTTCGAAACTTTTAAACCGAAAGCAACATGTTAAAATGTTTTTTTTCTTGTTCATTCCAACTGTAAATGGTTGTTCTTTGTTTTTAGCATTTTTCACATTATATGTATCGCCAACTCCTTTGATGAACGTATGTTTTGCTTTGAATAGACCAACATATCATCTGTGATATCTTAGGTTGAAAAAAAAAAGAAAATACCGAATATAAAATAGCGAAATAGTGAGCGAAATTAACCATAAAATTCATTTTTCTTTTCGTCAAAACGTTTTGTTGTCAATTCCATTGAAGCAGGAAAAATAAAACCAAGATGTTTTTCAAATAACAGTAGACAATGGACACGTGCTTAAGGAAATAAGAAAAAAATTATTACCCGTGACTTTTGTGTAATAAAGTTTACATCATTACACTAAGGTTTTTATGAGAGCAATGACATGTTAACACGGCTGTTTCTTTAGAACTTCGCCTGTTACAGATACACGGAACTGGCGTATTATTATATAGATTATATAGAAAACATCGCCAAAAAAAATTGATAAAAAAAAATAATCAGGGTATCGGGTCCTGGGTGTCACATAGGGTATCGGGTCCCACTTTTCTCATATGCCTAATTGAACCGTGAATATTTATGTTCGTTTCATAAAAATATGTTTTATCTAAGAAGAGAATTTTGAAGTAAACAGAAGAAAAGATAAGCTTTTTGCACTGTAGAATTAAAAATAGATAAAACTTGCATTTGCTTCTCTGTAGGAAATAAAAATATAGCATATATTTCGTGTACAAACTGTAAGTAAAAGATATGACATATAAAAAAACAAGGCTGAGAATTTTGAATACTTAAAAGGAAACTTATAAATTGGAAGGGCTTTTGCTGAAAAGCAACATCAAGATATAAAATAGGAGTGCGGACTTTGGAAAAAAGTTAAGAAATCATACTTAGTAGTTCGTTCGGGTGAAAGGATATAATAAATTGTTCAAATATTTTAAAGGTTGTACAAAGAATAGAAAAATATAAGAAATAAAAAACGGGTTTATAATTAAATATGGGTTATATTGTATAATTCGGCATGGAAATACGACGCTCTTCAGCACCCTAAGGCGTTGATCCCCTATCTTATACTACTTCTCGTTCCAACGCACTTTGTTTACATAACAAAAAATTTGAGCTTTGCTGTGTTTCTCTTGAATGACATCGTTAATTTACCCAGCTAGAAAATTTACCGTAGTCATTTAACGTATTAGACATGGTATGTATCCCTCCCCACCCTCAATTTACCTACGTGTTTTTACGGGTTGATGACTAGTTTCCATAACAATAAACGTCGTCTGTCTGCCGAGCAAAGACAAGTCATGCTAAACCTCGCGAGAAATTTTAAAGCTAAAAAAAAACAAATATGATATATTTTTGTCGACATCCTTGTTACGTGCTAATTTACGTGGTTTTTCTACGGAGAAAACGTGCAACGATTGAGCTATGCTCACGAAGGCCATTTTGTTATTTTTGACTTTTTTCGCTTCGAAATACTTTGTATCTTTGTATCATATTTATCATGTTAACTAACACATTGTCACGTTTTTTTAGCCACGTACGTAAATCTTAAGCACCATAATTTTTAAATTTTTTGTCGCGAACAAAGATTTTAGGGGAGCATCCTAAAGTTAGATAGCTAGCTAGCCTTATTTATTGCTATTCTTTTAAAGCTTGTTTTCAGTTATAGCCTAGATAACATTTTTTACTGAGCTAGCTACAGCTGGGGCAGCTGCTAGCTACCTCTAGCTAAAAAATAAAGTAGCCAAATACGGCTGGCTACAATAAAACTTTTGATCAATTATTCTTATTCAAAATGCAAATTTCACGAAAACTTTTTCCACAAAATAAAATTGCTGAGTGATTGTTTTATAATAACTGCCGTCCAAGTAAATTTCAGTGATTAATGTTTAAAAACGAGCGAAAGTGCTCGAAGGAGTGATGCGGGAAATATGCACGACGAGCAATCACCCTCAGAATTTCCAACGGGTTAACGCCTAGTTTATTTAGAATAGTTCAGAGTATGTGCAGAATCGTTTTCACACAAACTGAACCACACTTGCGAAATGCTGGGCAAAGCATCAAAAGTTTGCACTCATAAAACACCAGTATGTATTGGATACTGTGGATGCACACTGGAAACTATGAATGTTGCCTGATACGTAACCTTACTTCTCATGTATTTGCCTTATGGGATAAAAAAATGCGGAACAAATTTTTTATCAGACAAATTATTCGACACCAGTGGAAAAAATCGTCCTTTTTGTTTATTTTCGAAAATCTTTATTTATGTTTTATGTATTCCTTTTTCTATGAGGGCGATAAAGAAGCTCTACATTATGGTTTTCAATTCGGTATTCTTAAGTATAATTTCTCGGAAGAACCACCCCCCCCCCACCCCTCAACCTTTATTTCTCTCGAAAAACTTTGTTACGTTTGTCCGATATGTATTTTTTCCGTTAGGATATTGGATAAATTCTATTAAAATACCACGATTTTTGAATTCTTTCAATTCTTTCAAAGTGCAGAACATTATAACCTGACAGGACTCTTATGACTCGAATCTTCAGACATAAAAGCAGCTTGTTTAAAAAGTTAATATGTATTTATCAAACGATTTCTTTTCCTTGTACAAAAACAACCCCCTGTGCATGGGTTTGAACCACATGGTGGAGCAGGCGTTGAGGCATCAGTGTAGGGTGATGTAGACAATTCAGGAGTTGTTTTTGGCCGTAGTGATGAAGCTACTGTTGTTGTTGTGTGACGCTTAGTTACAGATTTCGTTGAATTTTTAGCTGCTGTAGTTGGTCTGTATGTTGTTGATTTTCTTCCTGGAATCAATGTAGAATTACCTCTTGGTTGAAGTGTTGGGGGCGTGTTAGTTCTGACAACACCAGTCGGCGTACCTTCTCTTGTGGTTGTTATTAGTGGTCGTTTTGTTGTTAAAATCACTGGAATGCCACGACAGCCGTACACTTCAAATCGTAAGCAAGGTCTAGAGTGATAATTGACAATAACAAGCTTGACAGCATCTGTACGCACTACTTCTTCCAGCTTGTTGTATCTGATTGTGTCTGTTTCATAATTTCCTTGCAGTACCTGCAAACAAAGGTCGAGTTAGGCTTTGTACTTCAGCGATAGACAGTACGACATAATGCGTTGGGAAAACTATGTACTGTGCCAAAATATTTGTTGAAATTAGTTCTACTATCTGGTTGATAATTTGTTATAATGGTTAAAGTTTATAGCAAATTTAAAATTCTTTGTTGAAATTTTGTTGAAAGTTTGCCAACTAGGGACCGTGTAAAAAGAGGCATTTCATCAGTTTAAAAGGATGAATCTTTCAGTTCGCGCTGATTGTGTATTTCCGCCTCAACATGTACTATCTGCGTAGTGAAGGTAGTTAGCTAGACACATGCAGTTTATCTAAAGGACACGTCAATTACAAAAAGAGTCAATTAGTATTGTGGCACACATAACTTTTACATCAAGGTAACTAAATAGACATACAGTAGAATTATCACCGTCTCTATAGTACACCCATTCGTCTTCAACTGGAGCTAGATACATCAGTTCAAAACTTGCCACCCAAGCTATAGTTTTATATTGACCTAAAAATTTGGCATAATGTATTGAGCATGACTGGAGTTTTGAAAGGAGGTTATACACAATTTTGTCGAAAAGAAAGACTTGAACACGTTTTATAGACGTTTTAGTGATCTCTGCATTTTTAAACTCGTTAAATAAAAAAATCTGGTAGTCAATTAAATTTAAGTGCCTTCCGAAAATAATGTTAGGTTCTTGCTTTTGTGGTAGCTATTGTCACATGTGAAAATTTTCATAAGTTTTTGCCTCTTGCGCAAGGTAAACACGTAGTCATTTTAGAAACAGAAAAGCGTATTTACCACACAGTCGCCTTGAGAAATCTTTATCGTATAAAAGTAAGGGTAACCCAACTTTAGTCAAAAAATAAGCTTTTAAATGATCAAAACTTACTTTGCAAAGCAACCTTTGTAATTGTGTAAATTTTACCCAAAATTACTTTAATCCAATGCGGTGATTCGGCAGTTCTATCAGCGCACCAACCACCTGAGTTTTCTGTCGTTGTTATCTGATTCAATCGTGCGTTGTTTGGGTAATAAGAAATTTTCTTATGTTTGTCCTTTCGAACTGAACTGCAAAAGAAGTTATCTCCTCGAATGAGATTTGAATTGGCAATACCTAGACGTAAAATCAATATATCTGTTAATTTTCGTTAGTTTATAAAAATTGTATAAATAAAAACTAAATTGTTTTTATATATTTTTTGTATATCAGCAAGAATAGGTTGGACCTAATTAAATACCTTAAAGTCGGAAATTATTTTTTGTTTATCTCACCTTATGTCTCTAATGGTTCTCGCAAAAGAGATGTGAAAGTCTCCCTTTAGAAAGTACAGTGGATGGCCCAGTTTTATGAATATATCAGACCAATTCCTGATTTAAAATTTGTTGAAAATATCTGTTATAGTCGACAATCTTTTAAAGGAAAATGCTTGATTCGTTTCAACGATGTATTTTTAGTATTAATACTGTGCTTTCCTTTTGTTAATCATCGAATAATTACTGCATTAAATTTTGTAAGAGCATATTTGAAATTTATCCTATTTTAACTGTGTGAAATTTACAGGTAGCGCGAATATCATTTTACCATGGATGCATGGAAATTTAGGGCGCGAAAAATAAAGTGCTTGAAGCTAAAAGGCGCGCAAAATTAATTTATAGCAAAAATAACACTATATGATAGAAAATTTATAATATATACTTTTAAATACTTTTATTTTGCAGTTTAGGAAACAAAGACAAAATTCTTAACATCAGTGTTTTATGTATATTTAAAACTAAACAATAAAAATCAGGTAAACTTTATTTTTGAGGCAGGTTTTCGGTGTCTTACAGAATTCAGATTATTTCTTCGATAAAACTGTTAGTTCACTTAAAAAGAAAGTACCGACCGATTGGATCGAAACAACTTTGTTTAATTCTCGAGCATTCTCTTTCGTCGGATCCATCTACGCAATCACGTTCACTGTCACATCTCCAATAATCAGGAATACATTTCATATCAACACCACATTGAAATTGATTACCAGCACACTTCGTTGCTGCTAGTTGGGTTTTTGTAGCCATTGGAAAAACAGTTGTTGGTAGGTATGAGAAACAGATAAATATAATATAACGAAACATTTCTTCTTCACACTTTTTTACAGAAAGTGATCTTTTATTAACATAGTCCAAGGTACAAAAGCATTTCTAATTGTCCAGTATCTTTTTATCTAAATTAAAAACACATTCAACAAATGCATTTACGTTCCTTTTCTTATATTTTGTAAGAACGGCGAGGCTGAGGCTTTTGTGTAAAATTCAGAACATATTTAAACGAATTCCTTTACAACAATTAAGAACAAAATAATACGAGTCAGGAATTATTAAAGACCAATTATTTTGAACATCAACATCATCTATTTTCTCCAAAACATAAACAAGAACATTTGCGGCCGTAAACAAGCACATAACAAAAACGTGTACAGTTTTATGTTTATTTTTGAATGTTAAATAGGTCAAGAAACCATACTAAGTAAAATCTGTGTTTGTTATTTTCACACACTCAAAGTTCAAAATAACTGACCTAGATCTCAGTTAAATACACTTTGCTCCCGCGCAAGTATACCTTCTCATTGCTTTACATCAATATAAAATAAAGCACTTACCTAACATTCTGTGGAAGTGTATTAACGTTAACAAAAATCATAAGTAATCGTGAATGCGGAAATCTTTAAATCATACAGAACGAATTTCAGCGAGTATGAACTTTAAATTATATGCTCGACCTCTCTTGTCTTATAATATGCCATCTATTGAGTTAGAAGCTTAGGATTTAATTGTTTTTTTTATGGGTGTTTTTTGTTGCGCAAACTTTTTAAAATTTTAATCTATAATCAGCTATGTCAAAAACAAAGGTGTCCATAGATTTAAAATTTTAGAAAAATTCAAGAGGTTTTTGAATTTAAGAGGACATAATTTAGAAAAAAACACTAAAAACGTATAACAACCATTCCATATTTCAGGAGAGTTTGGCCATTCTTAAGAGTTACTAACAATCAAGACTGTCCTAACGTGCCTACTGGTTAGTACAATAAAAAAGATAACAAAAATTACTGACTGGAAAGAAAAAATGCATGTCTCAGGAGAAATTCATAATTTTGGTTAAAAATTTCAGATTATTAGGATATTCTAGCATATGTTTTATTTTTTAGGTTAGTTAGGTGAGATTAGAAGGGTCGAACTCTTCCGCTATAAGAAGGCATTTACTTAAAAAGAAGGATAACAGGGACAAAACAAAAATTTACATTACTTCAATTAAAAATTTGTTCCTTAAACCTGGACATTCTACCATGCTTGTATCCGTCAAATTTCATTTTATAATCTAAACACATGTGTTTTCGTGTCTTGCGCGCCAAAGGTCAGAAGTTCGCTGATATGTTTTCCGCCATAATCTTTTAATTCAATCTTGTTTCCTTTTGCCAGCAAAAAATCCTTTTCTAGGTTTACTATAATGTTATAATGAAGAAAAAAAGTAATAAGGAATAATAACTTCTTTTCCATCCCGGCTGTCAGATTTTAAGTGTCCAAAATGTCACTACGAAGTCTGTGTTTGGCTGAACTATCATTTATCATACTCACAAATGTCTATTTTAATAAATCTAGTGGATACATATTCAATTATAATAGGCTATTCAAATCCAAATCTCTCAGTATTAATAAGATCAGTAGATTCTCTCTGTATGAAAAAATGCTGGTTATCTACTATCAGCATACATATTGTTCTGTCACAAATTGTTATAATTTCCGTACTCATCGCAATTTGTAGTAAATTTAACGCATTTTTCAATAGAAAAAAACACATCAATAGCGCTCTACGAGAATAGGGCGTTCACATCTTATTTGATGGCTTCTACGCAGAGTGGTTTATATAAACAAGACGTATGATATACGTAAACAACCTCGCGAATAAAGTTTACAAAAAGCTGTCTATTAGATTGTGATTTCTGTTACGAAGTTGACACGACATATTTTGCTATTTAGATATGCAATAATATTTGTTATACACTATGCCGTTATTTTTCAAAATCGGTGAGATCTTGAACGGAAAATTCCTCGAAACTTCAATTTTCAATGCGTCAGTCTGAGGTAAACTCACTGACAGGAAGAAGAAAGACTACAAACCCCTCCTAAAATTTGCGAAATTCAGTAACTCAATAATCCTTTCGGAGTGTTTCTGAAATCATATTTCTCTATGTTGGCGTGTCATTAGCGTAGCGAAAAGAATTCCGTTCTCGTCATTATTTACAATATAATTTGCTTTTTGCTTACATTTTAACCAAATTTTGTAAAATCGATGTATTTAATAAATTGATATGGTGGAGCGTCTTCGTTTCTCTCTTACGTAATATTGTGGTAATTTTATTTGTCGCAGACTACTTTTTAGACATTTGGGGAGACCTTAATTCTGCCTACATTCATTTTTGTAAACCTTGGTGGAAACACCTTTATTTTACCAGTTAGTTAAATAATGCTTTTGAACTCTTAACTCATATTTTCAAAAAATGAAAGTTATAACAGCAGAGGAAAAAAAAGTAAAAATTAGTTACCAAGATGAGAACACACGACTGTACCCAAAAAAATCCGTTCTTGTGGGACACATTTGCGTTTTAATACAAGCTCACGAGCTTGTAATAAAACGATAAAATAAAACGATGAAGTTTCAATAGGATGGATGTATTCTTTTCTATCATTATCAATTTTTGTTGATGCGCAAAACGATGCAAAAATAAGCAAATAAAACAGATACTGAAGTGTTAATCTCTAAAAAATAGACGTCGTCTGTCTGTCCTTGCGCAAAATGGTACCGCAAGTAGCAACACCCACGAAATGCGGTATTTATTCACCAACTTTTATCTCCATAATAATAACCGTCGTCAGTCTGTGTGTTAAAAAAGGTTAATGATATTCCTTTGATCTTCGGACGACTTTTTAAGGATCAGGGGGTTGTTTAACCGAAAACCTCATTATTGATTAAAAATATTAATAAATTAATTTATTTCTGTAATTAATTTAATTATTTTAATTTATAAACTTAGTTAAAATACATATATTAAATGATAAGAATAAATATACAATCTACTCTAAACAAGATGAACATCCACGGTACCAAAAAATGATTCCATCTATCGAATGTTTCCACTTATCCGAATTGCTCGATAAGTGGAACCTCTATGAAACCGAAAAAAAGTTCCACTTATCGAACTTCTCTCTTATCTGAAATCTCAGGAGACCGAGGAATTAAGGAATAATCAAAAACAGGGGGAGAAACAAAAGAAATTATAGATATTCATGTTCCACATAGTGATTTTTCTAAGCAATTGAGTTATAAAAAATAATAGCTGTTTTAAAACTTTGTGAAAGTTCGTTTTCAACTAATTTAGAAACTTCCAAGGTACAACGTTGAATGTTTTGATTACAAGGATTCGAACGTACTGTACATGGTTTTTCTTTTGAAAAAGTTCCACTTATATGATTATTGCCCAAGGGACCAAAAAAATGGTTCCACTTGTCGAAAGTTCCACTTATCGAGGCTTCCACTGATCTGAATAAAATAAGAGAGATTCCACTTATCCGGGGTTCTACTTTTTGACAGTAGACTGTATTATTATTTTAATACGCCATTTTTAATATAAACGCCCTTCATCTTAATCGCCGAATTCGCTCACGAGCCACAAAAAACAGATGCAACATAGTGTTACCGACTTTGTTTTAACCGCTCACGCGTAGTATGCCAATAACAACAACCGATTCTTTGAAAATACATTACAATATTTTCGCGGCCAGAACGTGTCGAAGAAAAAACATGCTCTGACGAAGGTCATTTTGATTTTGAAAGTGGTGGTTGTCAGTGTTAGGTCTGTAGGTCTGTTTAATCTTTTTATCTTTTAAAAGGTTTTTATTTTTGATATTTTTGCTTTCTGTATGTTTTTATACTTTAAGATAAATATATTGTCACGTTTTAAAGCCATGTACAAATCTTAAATGCACTTATTGTAGGATATTGGCTAACGAAACAAAAATTTTAGGAGCATTCTAAAGCCAGCTAACTACACACTATTACTATACTTTAATGTTTTTTTCAGTTTGGTATATAAGCTTTTTTACTATTTAGACTATTTAGCTAGCTCTTAGCCACCTTTGGCTAAAAGTGACAGTAGCCAGGTATATTAAGTTTGGCTACAACCAAAATCCTTTATTAATAATTCTTACGATGCTAAATGAAGAAATCCTTTTATTATTGTGATGAAAAATTATTCCAGAAAATAAAATTGCTGAGTCATTTGGACGGGTTAACGACAGGAGTTTTCCTGTGTTTATATTTAAACCGAGCGAAGTTGCAATAAAGTTTTTTTAGAAAAGGGTACGCCTATACGCATGTGCAACACCATTTAGCTGTACTTATCGCTCAGTATGCTGTTAACAATAGACTGGTTCCTATTTTTATTTAAACCGAAGCTGTGATAACGATTTTTTGAAAAGTGTATTAGGCCTGTACGGATATGCAAAACGGTTTACCTGTACTAAGTCCAGTGTCACGATTACTTTTTTAACATTACATTTACAGAAACTTATTCCGTAAAATACAATAATATTGACCGATTGTTTTGGCTATGACGGGTAACAATGTTTTAAAAGATTTATTACAGCGGCAACACTATATATAATGTTGAGTGCGTTTCACTCGATTTAAGACATATTGTATATCTGTACTAAAATGCTCCATTCGGATGTATGACACAGCTTATGGTTGTTATACCGCGCTTCTCCGAGCGTTCAACGCCAGGTCACACAGTTACTTGTGGTTTAACTCGGGGTTTTAAAGCCGGGTCCCTCGGCTAGTGTTGATAATAAACTTATAAGCTAATAACGTTTTCATTTTCACGCAATATGCGTTGCAATTAGCTTCTTTACTATCTTCTGTGTATCGTAAACTTTCATTGAATCAACTTTTTAAGAATGTATTGTCTGACAACTTCCAGACAAAAATGCTTAAGTAATATTGTAGAAGAACTACTTTGTTCATCAATAACATACTGCCTGGCAGCAAGCGGGATTCGATCCGTGGTCCCTAGAACTGGAAGCCGCAGACATAAGATCGACATAAAAAGATCAAGAAAAAATTTTAGGATTTGCCAAAAAAGAAAGATTGACTTAACTCTGTTCTTATGATAATTTCAACGCTTTCCAATGAAAGATAACATACTGTCTAAAGTTATTCATTCAGAAATAAACGAAGTTGATCTTATAAGTACTCAAGATGGCAGCTGAATTCAAACTTTGATGTTGAAATTACAGGTCATTTCTTCGGCTTCATTATAAAGACAGAGATTTGTTTCAAATTTAGACAGCTGTTTTATTACAAATTTTGACGAAAGAAAATTACAAATTACGACAGTAAATTTATAACAAGTTGCTATAGGTATTTCAAATTGCGACGTTTTTATTACGTATCGCGATGATTGTTACAAATTGCGACAGAGCAGGGTGTCAAGGTAACGCACGTGCGTATTTTTTAGCTAAACAAAATTTCAAACTGCTTTTATTTGTAAAAGTGCAGTTGCTCGGCGCAGTTTGTTAAGTTCCAAACGTTTCGAACAATTTTTTTTATATTATTTGACTTTCGGAAGCAAGTAAAAATGAGGATAGATTTAGAAGTTGTGACGAAAATTGAGTATACGGTAGTAATAAATGAAAGTGCAAGGGAAGGGGGTATCATTGAAAGTACGCAGGTAAAATAAGGTCTTAGTGAAAACGCATATTTTGCGGAGGAGGGGTCTAACTTTGGTATGTTTTGTGCGTGCTTGCTTGCTCGTAAAAGATCCCTTATGTACCTTTCAGTTTTCAAATTTAAAAAATATTTTGTCATTTTAAAACTGTTATAAGAAGTTCCCATATTATAGTTTTTCTTACAATACTTACAAACATTCGGAAGGAATTTTGAATTTGTAAGAATAAGCTTTGGTTTCTAAGAGTTAAGCATCAAGCAATGAAACTATATGCATAAAAAAACACAACAAAAAATGTGTATATTGGAACTTTAGGCTATCCCATTTGCCAAAGGAATCCCTTTCTCTGTGATGTTAACGCCTTCGTGGCAGCCATATAGTTCAAAACGTAAACATGGTCTTGAATGGTAATGCAATATCACGATTTTCACACTGTCTGTAGTAATTAACTTCTCAAGTTTAATGTTGGTAACGTCATCAGGAGCAACATTTCCATCTAAATTCTAAATGGAATAAATTAGACGTTCAAATATTCTTCCTATGCAAAAACTTTGAATTACTCATCAGATTATCAGTACTAATGTTTTGATGTGCGAAATACCAGTTATAAATTACCAAGTTAAGGTTCGTATAATAGCTTTTTAAAATATATTTTTGAGTAGTCTTTTGAGTAGTGTATTATCTGACCAATGCTACACCTCACCCGAGTACTAGTTTGCACGTGCACACACCTATGCTGTGTTAATTAAATATTGTAATCTTAGTTGCCCGTGGAATATAACAAAATATACGGCCATTATTAAATAGACAGTTTTGAAACCTAATATAGCGATGTTCAGGTTTTGTAAAATATTTCTGCTACAATTTACTTATAAAAAAGTAGTGTAACAATTTGCGTGATTTCTTTTATGTGAACTTGTCGCGATCTCCTTAAAGTTCATAACGCGAAATACAGTCAAAAAGCGTTATTACCACAAGAAAAAATAATGCACGCCCTGGACAAATTATAAAGTAATTTGCGGCCTTGCGGCGGGTTGTCACAGTTCACAACTTATTTGCATTTTTGGATTAACTGATATCACTACACGATCTACAAACACAACCTTACCGTAGAATTATGACTATCCCTATAGTATTCCCATTTTTGTTCCTTTAAGTTGAAGAACATCAGTTCAAATTCCGTTATCCAAGATATTGAATCAAATTGACCTTAGCAGAGAAAGAACATATAAAAACAGCAAAAATTTCTCTTCGCCGTAATACATTTCGAAATTTTTAAAAAAGACAAAATTCGTTGGGGAAAAACTCACTTTGAATTGCCACTTTAGTAATTATGTATGGTTCACCGAGATTCACTTGTATCCAATGTGTATCACTCATACTTCTATCAGCACACCAACCTCCAGCGTCCAGGGTTGTTGTTATTTGATTCAATCGAGCGTTGTATGGATTATAGGAAAGATTAGAATCTTTATCATGGCGTATGGAACTGGACAAAAAGTCGTTCTTCTGAATAACGTTTACATTGGCGATACCTGTCGTAAGCAGAACACCTACAGCTTAAGAGGATCAGGGGGAATTCATCATGCTTAGCAAATTTAAAGACAGAGTACACGAAGTTTCACTTTGAAAATTGCCATGACAACAGTGCTGGTCAATGTGTTCCCAGCAAAAAATCCTGATTTAATGACCATTGTTATTACCCATCTTCCATATATTGTCCCAAAAGATATTATTATTATTATTACTGCATTTTAGCAAAGAAAAGGCAATCAATCAATTTCTTTCCTGCTAAATTACATCAGTATAGCAAATACCTTTTTAAGTTAGCTAAGTTAGCTAAATTAATGTTATTAGGTGGTTGAATCTCCCCCCTTCCCAAGAATATTTGATACCCCAAAAGACCACAGTGTTAAAACAAACGTATAACCTCCTGAATATCTTTTTAAAATTAAAAAATAACATTGGTAACAATAAACATTTTTCTTGCAAAAGTATTTATATCCTAATTTGCATTAATTTTCGCATTTTTATTAGTAATTAGTAAAACAGTTAAAGGCCTTTATTCGTCTGTGTCAAGCATCGTTTATCACATTCGAATAATTTTAAATGCCCACAAGACCGAAATGATATATATATACACCAACCTATGGGGTCAAAACAACTTGATCTTATTTGTTGACATTCATTTTCGTCAGTTCCATCTAAACAATCCCGTTCACTGTCACATCTCCAATAATCAGGAATACATTTCATATCAACACCACATTGAAATTGACCAGTCCTGCAACGTTGAACATTTCCCGCATGAAATGTGTATACATAAAACATAAAGATCGTCACGCGATATACTATCATTGTATATTCTTAAAAGCAAAACATCCCAGCTTTAATTGATAAAAGACTACTTCAATATAATTTAAATTTTTTAAAAAAGCTGTATTTTAAGAAGGTTACCACGGCTTAGTTTATTGTTAAGCGGAAGAACTTTGCATACAGAGAATGTTTGTAAATAAACATGCCGAGAATGCAACTTATAATCTGTATGATAATAGCAACAGTGGTTTAGGCTCGATAATTACCATAACAGCTTTATCAGACGTCAAAATTTTAAGGAAGGATACGACACTTAAACGTATATAAACAAATCTTTGCTTTCACAATTGCAACGTTTTCATAAAAACAAGGCATTGTTAACTGTTGTCAGTCAACGTTATTTTGTCCAAGTTTATTTGAACATATTATCTCCGGCAGGTGTTCATAACCTTCTATAGTTCTCGACTTTATACTTTTTAATAAGCAATCCGAGTATCTATAAATATTTCGTATCATTTATATTTAACTATTTACGTTAAAAGATGCTTGGTTGGATCCTTGTAGACATGGTGCAGAGATGGTGTAGTGGTAGCGCAATCAGCTTGTAATCATAAGGTTTAAGGGTTCAAATCCCTACTCCAAAGCACTTTAAATGTAGTGTTGTAAGCACATTTGGTGCCATCTACCAACCAACTAATTGGCTTGTGTGGCAGGCACTTCTCTTCTCTAGCGGTAATGTAACATAGAGAAGGAAGAGCCAGCCGTTAGAAGGGTGAATCCTTAAGGACGTTACTTACTTACTTGTAAACATTTTAAAATTTAAATTCATTTTTGCATTTTCACACAATTGTTTGTAAGCGTTTAGGTATATATTACCCATGGGGTTGCCGTTAAATGTCTTATGCTTTATGTTTTATGCACTGTTTTGTAATGTTGTAAAACGTTAGTATCAGAACAAAAGCTTTGTTTTGAGAACTGCACAGAAAAGAAAAGAAAACCAAAAGAATTATTGCGCAATTTGCAATGCTTGTTTACAGCACTGTAGAGAAAAAAAGTAAAACACGCCTCCGCATTCCTTTTATAATGTCGTCGATGAAAACATAAACAACAAAGTCATTAAGTTAATTATTCATTACAAAATTAATTAAAAAAATGTATCTGGTGGTTGTGTTAAATGATGAGACACTCCAAGTCAAATTTCAATAAAAGCAAACTCTTCCAACATAAATCTATATATAAATAAATCTCTGGATTTTACAATATCAAAAAACCTTGCGAAGTTTAATATCAATGAAAAATGCTATGAAGAAAGTGAATTAGTAAAAATATGCATCAAATGCCAAATTATTAACCGACAATTACAGAGGAAAAACTATTTTTCGCTAATACATTTCAGATATTGTGAAAATTATAAATATCCTTGAACCAACAAATCATAACACAGCGAAAAAAATATTTGATTTTTTAAAAAGATGAGGAACTTCTTGCTTTATTGTATCTGCTTCAAACACTTATAAACATATGAGTTTTGTCCGCCAGTTCTTTATCGACGCTGTATAATTCCTGATATATATTTTTCCAAATATTACACTTATTGAAACGCATGGCTTGCCATCGTCCAAGATCGTAATTGAGGTCTCCAAAAAGGGATGTAATCATCCTGGAATCGATTCCAAGGAACGATTTTTCTTCGGAATCATGAAGAAAATATTTTCCCATGTTGTAATGATCCACCGAATGAAATATTGTATTGCATGATAAGATGGACACAGACAAACCAGTCGAAGCCAGGTGTTTGTTATATATCGCTCTTGCTTTTACTGTAAATCTTACGAAATTACTCACCTTCATGCATTGTGTTATTTTATAGTGGTTTTGAATTTGTTGCGCTGAATTGTATCCAAGAATTTCTTGAAGATTCGTTCGCGGAATTCCCCAGATATCCGCAGGATAGTGATTGGCAGATTCGTTCATTCCTGAAACTATTGCATGCATATCGTCTATGCTCTGTTTAAATGTGTCGCTTAAATCACTTCGCCTTTTAACATCGTTTAAATTCATTTCTACAACACTACCTGCCATTACATGAGTTAACGTGTGTGTATAAACACACCATACAGTGTTAAGGAATGAAAACATTTGATTTAATTCAGTGATTTCTTCATCATCCACAGTAAGTTTGTATAGAATAGTATCTCCTTCTTCATTTAATACGATATAAGCACGACATTCTTCCAGAAAATAATACTTTCTTGTTTTACAGCGACATGGCATTCTAAAGTTCGTGTAACAAAAATGGTAATGCCCATTTGTTTCGCAGTCAAAACCAAGCACAAGTGTAGTCTCCAATACCATTTTAGCTAGTTGTATCCGTTTTTCGCAATCCGACAATTCAGATTTTTTGGTTCGAAGTAACAATTGCTTCAGATATTTGATTGGCACACTCCAAAGGTAGGGAAGGCAAGCCAAATGTAGATACTTGAGATATTGTGGAAATGAACATCTTGGAGCAATGAATTTTGTTGGAGATATTACTTGGTCACCGCTTTCTTTTTGTTTTCTCAGTTTGGAAACGACAGTATCAACTGATGCTATTGTTGGATTTTTGCTGATGACATTTCTATACCACTTGTATCGATCAAATGCATACCAGATGAAAAAACTTAGTGCCGCTGTTACAAAAAGTAGTTCCATATTTACCAATGGTTCATGAGAAAATATATTTCTTAGATGTACTGAAAACCCAGTGTGTGCACGGACTATTTATACCCTTGTCAGGTAAAGTTTAGTGTAGGATGATATGTGCTGTCAACGAGGCATAAATCTTTCTGCCGGAAATTTTACAATTATACTGAAAACACCCTCCGAAAATAAATTTTGAAAATTAGGCTAACTTAATTTTATAAGTAAATTTTTACTGTGAAACGGAAATGGAGAATTTGAGAGTGTGTTTATTAATTAAAGAACAATTCGGCATAAAAGCAAGCGTTTGACCATTTATCCTAACCATGATAAATGTTTGTTTCTTCACAGGAAGGATTCGTTTCGTTACACGTTTTTCAGTACAGTTAAATCACAGTTACCTAGGAAGTTGAGAAAGTTCTTCCTGGCTATTACTCAGATGGGATTTAAAAATAGAAGAGAAGGTTATGAACATACACCGTCATGTAGCATACCAATGTATTGAGTATTGCGATGTGTAAAATAAGCGTCATCAGCATTAAAGAGACGTTGGTTTCAAATTAGTTCCTTATAAACAACTCCTAGGGAAAGTTTTCATTGCATCAGCTTAAGGTATGTTATGTGAATCAATCTAGCATTTTGATTGGTCCAGAATTGTTTTGTGTGCATCAAGGGAAATATGTTAACACACTATTTGTTGGTAATATCTCATGACCACTTTAGTATGGTAAAATAAAGTATGAATATAAAAAAAAGAATCTTCCTTCCAGCAGTGTTCAATTTTGTTACCGTAAAAACAGTAGGTGACCCGAAGAAAGGTCAAGGACGAACGATTGTTTCCGAAAAGGGGTTCAGAGAATTAGGAGAAATAAAGAAATCATTTGCTGATCAAGGTATTGATATTTACATTATTTGAAAATTTTGCGCTGAGTAAGCACTTCTCCCATGGTGTATTACATGTATGATGGAAAATGAAATACTTGTGTAAAAATGAACCAATGCAATGATTCAAATTTACAACCACCAGCTTATTCAAAACCAAACCGCTAATTGATAATTTGGAAACTCTCACTAGTTAAGTAGAGGCACGAGTGGCTTAGTACTATCTAGTGTGCCTGTACGTCAAGTGACATTATGGCGTATCAACTTGATGTTGTGCAACCCATGTCACCTCCTGTGTGTCTATATCTTCCAGGGTCATGAGGTTAAAACTCACTTTTTATCCCTTTTTAACATTTTATTGCAAAGATCGTTGGAATAGGTCAATGAGTTGTGAATTCAAAACAACTGAAAGGTCACTGTGTCTTATTTGTCTCAACGACATTTTCCTTTTTTACATGACACACAAACCTTATTTCGTCAAAACACTTTTAGTGAAATAAGCTGTCGTAAAATTTTACTATTTTTAAACCGTAATTTTGGCCTTCATAAAAGCACAGAGTTTGTTTTAAATCCAGTAAAGTGTTTTAAAGGATACAACATTTCTTATGTAATGTTTTTCTCAAAAAATAACCTGTCCACAACTTCGACCGGAATAAAAACACGGCCTGCAAGCTGTTGTTAACCCGTCATTTCCAAGACAGTCACCCAGTATTTTTTAAGTTTGTAGAATGCGCTTCCTTTCTAGGTTTTATAATAAATATGTGTGTTACCTGGTTGAACGTTTAGGGTTAATTTGCAAAAACGCAGGTTTGAACGGTAGTTATCCAGTCCAGCTAAAACAGACACTGATTATTTTTATTCCACGTAGTAAGTACATGGTACAGTGTTCAATGACGGTGAAAAAATTAGGCTTATGTAAACAACGAACCAAAATCTAGGAATAGAAAATTGCCCTCTGAGTCATGTAATCACAAGCTAATAGAATGATTCCAAAGAATGTTTTTAAATTTGCGATATTGGTTTTCATGCAACGCAATAACTAAACAACAATCAAATACCAAAACACAATTTTCAACATTAATTTATTTATATCAAAAAAAAGTGCGAACATTTTATTTTACATTTTTTTATTATTTGTTTGTTACTAGATTGTTTGGATGCGTGCATATTTCAATAAATAAAGATGGCACCTACAAACACAAAACACATGAGAAAATTTTACTACTAACATCTTGAGACAATTAGGAAACCTAGACAATTAGATCCCTTGCTTAGTTACTTATAGATATAGATACGTTTATTTTCCTCTGATACTGCTGAGTAAGTAACTAGATAACTATTAAGGAAAACATTCACACGTTAAACGTTTTCTTGTGTGGTGACAGTGCATAATCTTAAGCTCTCTAATAGATTTTTGAAATTGCTATTAATTTAGTGCAAATTTGGAAATGTTTAGGTTTATTCTTTAGAGAACCTGGAATTTGCTAAAGTGTCTCAAGGCAAAATAAGGACACTAAATTTTATTTATCTATCAACCTAAATTTGATGCTGACGAAAAGTCTTAGATCCAACATAAGCAGAACTGTGCCATTTACAATTAATTAATAAGTTGACTTCAGAAAGATTTTATAAGAATTTTATCAGAATTAGAAATTGGCATAAGCATCAATAATTTAAAGAGATTCAAATTATCTTTCAGTGTTCAATAAAAATTTCTTTTTTTATCCGTGCGATAAAAAAGGTTTTTTAAAAAGATGATTATTTGATAAAAGAGAGTTTTGAATTTTACATCTTGGACACAATATCCTTCTGAAGGTCATAATGCAATGTATAAGTTTGTGACATCTCTAATACTCTATAATATTGAAATAGGGTGCTTATAAGACTTTTGCTGAATCACATGTGACAAAACATTTTCGTTTTTTAAGAGAGTTTCGAAATATGTTTCATGTTATCTGAAAACACTTTAAGTTACATTTTAAGGAAAAACCTGAATTAATACATCTCATTACACGTGCTGAAATTGACGTAAATTCGTAACCACATGTATTTTTAATCTTGATGATTTATTAAAAGAGAACGCAATTATATTTTGATTATGGTGTCATATATGCCGGGTTATAATTTTTTTGATGTTCTGGATATTATATTTGTGGATGATGCAATATGAATTTTGAACTGCCAGCTACATATTCAGATATACATTTTAAATTATAAGGACTGCAACTAAAATGTTCTATTTTTCTGAAATTTTGATTATTTCCTAAATTTGAGGGTTGCTTATATGAAAGGCACGACAAAGGGCGAGTGCCGAGACAAGGCGTTTATCGAGGCAGTTTTGACACGCCTTTATATGGAAAAATGTGTACCATGATGTTTTTTCTTTTTATTGAAATATGCAAAAAATATTTCGTTTGTCCAGACCGGACCCTCATAGCTTGGACGGGACGAACTTAGGACAAAAATTTAAGTGAAGCGCTTAATCTAATTATCAAAGTATATTTTTTTATTTTCTATTAGTTTTGTGCGCATTATAAACTTCGATTAGTTAGCAAAAATCTTTAAGTCAGAACTCTTGTAAATAGTAAACACAGTTCAAACGCACTGGTGTAGCCTTACAAATCAGTTATTTTCGTAGAACCCATATCACAGCCGTTATAAACATTAAATATTAAATAAAAAACATCCCTTGTGAACATCGAAAAGTTCAAAATGCATTGTCACGGTTTTGGGGAACATAAAATTACTGATACAACATATTGATAACTGTGTAATTTATCGATACCTTCTAGAATAATTTTGATACCTTTTTTTCCTTTAACGATATTACCAATACAATCCTATTACCGACTTTCATATAGCGCAGTCTGGGCACGAATTTTTAGCTTGTTTTTGTTTGACTCGATAGCCCAGTCAAGTTTCTTGGTCACTTTCTCACAAAGAATTATATGTGTCATACGGGGAAAGGTCGTGAAATGTGTAACCTTTTGTTGTTTCTTTCCTAGTTCTTAACATTAAACTTTTAAATAACGTGTTGAAATGATGCTGTTAGTCCTCTCTGTGGTATATTAACTTTATTAAAACAAGAACAGCTTACAGTTATTAACTTTTACAAAGTTTAAAGTTGGATGATGGTAAAAGGGTATTTTTAGCTCAGTGCCTACAGAGGCAATGAGCATGGACTGAAGTATCTATAAGAAAATACATGACGCACTGCTAGATACTACGCATCTTTTCCTTATAATCAACTTTCATGGTATGAATTAAATATAGCTAGATGGCTATATTTAAAAAACTTTGAAAAAATTGTGATTGAATGGAAAGTCATCGGATGAAAAGCGAATTAGTAAAAACATTCAAACATCCATTTAGCTACTATAATTTTGTTGTTTTGATTCAGACAAAGTCGTTGATGCCGAAAAGACATGAAAGACATATTTTGTATAGTGAATGTATAAGGAACTGATATACATATTGGAATAATAGATATATTGATAAATGCTAATGCCAATTTTGCTACAGATTAATCATTTATCCCGTTGGGTTTAAAATTGAATTTTAAAAGTTTTTTATTTTTTAATTTAATTTTTTCTAGCTAAATTTTTTTTTTGAGGAAGAGATTTTGAGGATGAAGGTAATCTTCAAAAGATAGATTTTTGCAGAAAGAAGTTTTCATGAGTTTTTTTTTTTTTTTTTTTTTTTAGTTTACAAGTTCAGTCATGTGTTTGCACGTGTTTACAACTTATTCGCTGAAATAAATTCTTGTCAATAAGTATAAAGAGAACATTTTCTTACTTGCATGTAATTTTGCTATGATATCTTTCCAACCTTTTCCTATCCTTGTAAGAAGAATTTGACCCAACCTTCCCCTTTTAATACTAGATTCCTAACCAATTATATATATACAATATTAAATTTTAGCTAATCTGGCAATTTTGGATTTTTTTGCGAGAATTAATTTTTTTATATCAAGTATTTATTATTAACTAAAAGATTATATATGTCAAATGTTGATGAACATTTTTGCAGAAACAGTTTGCTGAGGCTGAAGATTTAGCAATTTTAGTGAAAGAAAAATCAGTGTTGTTAAATAACGAAAACTTTATTGTGGATAAAAAATGAAAAACTTTGTGGTAGAAATTTGTGGATGTTGGATTTTTTTTTTTTTTGTAAATTTAAGATTAACGTAGATGTAACTAACAGCTAACATAATGATAATATTAGAAAAGTATTCACAGTGATGTTTTCCTTGCCCCTGTGCACTGGCCAGGCTAACTAAAGCTAAATGGATTAAACTACACCTTTCACCACACCTTTTGCCAGCTATTTAGCTAGCTAGTTAGCTAACTGCACTTGCTTTGTTTTGAAATATAGTATAAGTAACTATTGGGGACAATACTTTTTAAAGGTAACAATAAAAATTAGCAATGTGGTGCCAACAATAACATTTCTTTCAGGTTTAACACGTTGGACACATGACTTTTAGCTAGGCTAACCTTCAGACAGCATCAGCAGTCTTTAGTCATTAATAACCTAGAGTTTTGTGTCTTTTGGATAGAACACAGTCCATAAACCACTAAAGAATACCCTTCTTTAATTTTAGTGCTATAATAGTAAAGTAGGGAGGTAAAAAAGTTCTTTTATACCTCCATGGGTAAGCCACAAGTTAAATTTTCTGTTATCTTGTTGTTGTTTTCTTCTTGTTGGGCTCCCATTATGAAACATTTGTCCCTACAAGCGCTTTACTCGTGCCCAGACTGCGCTGTATGAAAGACGGTAATTACCATTACCGATACATTATACCACTACGAATTACCAATACCGTCTTATTAATACCGCCTATAAAAGTGATCACAATTATCGAACCACTTTTACGTCCACTGCTTACGTCTAGCACTGCCGATACTTGCTAAAAATGTAACGATACTTAAAATTTTTGATAACCAATACTACCGTTATTTCTTTTGTTTTATTATCAATACTACCGATAAAAAAAGTACCGATGTTATAGGTTGTTACCGTTTTCCCCAAAATATGTTGTATTATAAGTACATATTAAACTAACAGGACTTCCGAAAATTGTCCTTTGATCTACAAGCATTTTGTTCAAGATTGAAGTGGCATATTGTCTAACTTATTTGCCTTATCTTTATATTTCACCTTGCAATTCGATTCATCCTGTAAGCCAACGATATCAATGAAGGACACATTTGTAAAGCAGAATATTTCTGAAATGTATATCCTGTACGAATATTCATCCAAAAAATCCTCCACAACCTAATTTACATAGCTTACAAAAGAAACTGAAACATTCGTGGACTTTTCCCATTTGTCAGCAGCGAAGATTTAGAAAAAAAGCTACAGGATATAAACCTCAAAGGAATGTCGACGTGGCATATGCGCTAATGGTGCGCTGCTCCTTTTGTAGTTACATGCAATCAAAACAACGCAATTTCATCTCCACGCTAAGATATTTATAGAATAAAGCGTCTCCAGTCTTGGTTGGATAGATGAGAGATATAATTAAAAAAGAAAATAAGTAATCTCTATAATAATAGCCGCAAGCTGTCTGTCTCTGCGCAAGATAGTACCGCAGTGGCTAGACACACTTTATGCGGTATATAAAGGACAAGCGAACTCGTGAATTTATCAACAGACCACCAGTTATTAAATCTTTTTGCCAAATGTAATAAACAAAATTTGATATTTGTTGGTATGCAAAGTCAAACTGTCAGGACGTGCAAGCATGTACACTTCAAGTACAGTATTAATACCACGCTTGATGTCATGAAAAAACCGGACATCCGTTATTTCTGTCTATTTTTGGATGCAATTTGTCACACCTGGAAAATACGATTTAACTTGGCACAATTGTATTATGGCAAAACAGGAACAAAATTGTAGCATTTTTTACTTTTTCGAGGGTTTTGTTCTGACGTTACCAAGCCTTTTTTTTCAAAGCAATTAGCTATCTTGATTGGCACTGCGTTGGTAAAGTCGGTAGGTAAATTAAGTATCTATAAATAGCGCACAAATTGCCATTGTGATGTGCCATGATGTGACTTTTGATGTCATTGCAAGCCGGTGCACATATTAAGATCTTACAAAATAGTTCCAAAGCAATTTGTCCCTTTGGCATTTCGGTATCAACGGTACAAAACAACGTATTGTCCTTAAAATCACAGATAGTGTGTTGCCAGTTAAAAAAAATTGAATATCAATTTGATGCAAAAATGGCATAAAAACGCTGAAAGAGTTTATCCTCTAATGTAAAAAAATGTAAAGGACTGTAACTTTTTTTTTCCGTTCGCTTCAAAGTTCGTTCAAAAGTAACTCAAAATCATAAACCCAAAACAAATTAGCCGTATGGTTTGCCCACGTGACCTGAAATAATTAAAATCTATTGTCCTTTTACTGAAAATTTTTACAACACTTCTTATATTTATAATGTTGCATTTTTTCAACATATAAATAAACCCATAGAGAATATTATTTGACGGCGTTCGCCAATTAGTCGGCAATTGTTTTCCCAACGGATCTGAAAGTGAGGTCGTAGCATATGCGCATTTGTCATTCGAAATGCGCGTAAAAGGCGTGTGTTTGAAGTTAGTAAATTTCTCGGATCCCATATGCAGCAACACACAGTGATCGTAAACTTGGAAAATCAATGACAGATCCCATGGATGGGATCACCGAAAGGATCAACGCTAACGTTAAAAGTACCATGGAAGGGATCAAGGCCGATCGGACAAAAGAGATTACAAATGCTGGAAAGATGACTTTGTTTGACGAAGTATCGGGAAACACTTGAAACAAAAAAACACAAAAATGAAATTGCCGGAAACTCCAGAATTTAGAATAAAATACAACGAAAAACAATACGAATATAATTAAAGAAGCTTTGCTTGGTGGAGAACAGGCAGTGGTTAAAGGTAATCACGAAAAAGTAAAAGGTAAGATAGACGAAGATAAGAAGATTATTGAAAAGCGCCAAAAACTTATAAAACTTGCTGATAGGAAAGATGTTATGACTCAGATACTTTAGGGGATAACTCTGAGGACGAAAAGCGAATAAATTGATCTAGATGGCTAGCTGCTCCTAATAAAAAGAAGCAGGCTGAAGAATATTAACGAAAAAACGAAGCGAAAAATTCTCGTTTTACGATTTGAAAATTTTAATGTTGCGCGAGATCAGCAAAGAAATATTCATATTTCACCCCGAAGAGATTTTGCTCATTCTAGATTTCTGTTATTTGTGCAGAGAAAAAGGACAGTTTTACTCAACTTGCCCAAGATATAAGCCAAAAGCCGAACAAAAATTATGAATACGAAGAACATGTATCGTCTGTTGTTGGTAGACTTAGAAAAAATATTATTGTTTTGGAAAAATGACTTGTCAGCTTCCCCTTTCGTTTCGCATATTATAGAGTACAGATATGTTTTACCTTTTGCAAACCCACCGGCACCGTTTACGCCAAAAATAATCTTTCCAGCATGTGGCATCCGAAATTCGTAGAGCAGGCAATTGTTAGTCTTTTTGAGAAAGGATATATACAAGAGGTATCCAACAAACCTTATTGCAGTAACCCATTGACCATTGTAGAGCGCGGAACAAAACTCAGATTAGTTATTGATGTAAGACATAAAACTGAACCGGTCTGGAACCTTGCTGATACAAATTTTTGTATCCACAATTCAGTTAAAAAAAATTGTATTCACAAGGCTCTAGCCCGACTCAGTTTTATAGCACAACCAAGGTTCACAAGATGCCACCTAATTCTACAGTAGCTGATGATTTATAATTATGACCTATCATATCAAATATCGGATCTGCTACTTATAACACATCAAAGTACCTTGCAAAATTGTTAACACCACTGACAAAGTCAACATATACTACTGAAAGCTCTTTAGATTTTATATCATCATTGAAAGAAGAAAGGATACCTTATAATTATAAACTAGTATCTTTTGACGTCACTAGTTTATTCACCAACGTCCCTTTGGAAGAAACGATACACATAATATATATGTTGAAGAAGTTATAGAAACAAAAATTAAGCGAGAGGAAATGAAACATCTATTAATCTTATGTACAAAACATGTACATTTCAGTTTTAACAACCAACTGTGTATTCAGGTTGATGGTGTAGCAATGGGCTCGCGTCTAGGACCAGTCCTAGCAAATATCTTCATGGTTGAGTTGGAGAATGAAATAGTCCCAAAATTAGAAAATTCAGTAAAATTTTGGAAGAAATAAGTAGATGACACTATAAGTTTTGATAAGGAAAACCAGATAAACAATGTGTTGGTCACACTTAATAGTTACCATTCAAATATCCAGTTCACATTTGAAGTTGAAAACGATAAGGACATAGCCTTTCTTGATGTGAAAGTGAAACGTATGAATGATGGTTCATTTAACACATCCATTTATCGAAAAGACCCGAACACTGACATATACATGCACTGGAATTCATTTGCATTACGCCCATGGAAAGTTGAAACAGTTAAATCGTTGGTGTTGAGAGCGTTTAATGTATGCTCTTCATGACAAGATCTGAAATACGAACTAAATCAATTAAAAAACGTGTTTTTGAAAATCAATGGTTATCCAAAAACAGTTGTATCTATTGTAATTAATAACACACTGCGAAATTTCAACATTCGAAATGCCGACACTGTTAATAATGAAGACAACAATGAACCTCCAATAACACCTTTCATGGTTCTACCATACAAAGAGGAGATCATGTTAACTGCTTAGTATAGCGCCTAAATAAAACTTTCAAACAGTTTCTACCTGCCAATGTCAAGCCACGCATTGCTTGTCAATGTCGAAAGTTATCTTCGCTATTTTCTGTGAAAGATAGAACCAAGGATGAACACGAACATGGTGTTGTGTACAAATATACTTGTCCGGTGGAATCGAGTGTTGCTGCATACAATGGTGAAACAGCGAGAAGGCTAAATGAAAGAATTACAGATCACCAAAAGCGCGATAAGAGCTCTCACTTTCTAAGACATTCAGTCACTGAGAATCACCCACTTGCTGAATGAAAGAGCTTCAGTATTTTAATAGATAATGTTCATCACTTTAAAAAGAAAAAAGAAGCTGAGGCTAATTACAGGAATTATCTGTTCCATTAAAATTGTTTTAAAGATAAATATTATTTATAGACAACAAGAGGAGGTGTGCATTTGTGCTCCGAGTGGTCTACGTTACCCCTTTCCTCCAAGGTTACCCTTACCAACGGTTTATAGTTTATATACCCTTCAGTTTGCCGTTATTTGTTATATGTTTTGTTAAGTATTGTTTTATACGTCCTTTGTTCATTATGTAGTTGTTGAAAATTATATTAAAAAACTTGTGAGATAATTGTAACGATTCACGTTCATAATGTCTTGTAGTAACAAGACGAAATATCCGTTAAAATAAAAAAAAATGTCATCATCAATTAAACCTTTCGTATTTATTATTATTGTGAAATTAAAATCTATCTAAGTAATTTTAAATAAGTTATTCAAATAGATTTTAATACTTTATCTGAAATGTTCGATAAGGACGATTACTTTACAAAATTCGATCTTCAGTCCGGTTTCCATCAGATCGAAATTCATCCGGAGTATACAATTTCCTGGGGTTCACATGGACTTTTCCAAACGGAGAAACAAGATATTTTTAATTCGTCGTACTGCCTTTTGGTCTTGACTCCGCTTGTTATGTTTTTACTAAAGTTTTGCCACCATTTGTTAAAAAACAGAGAGCTGCCGGAATTCGTAGCATTCTTTACATCGACGACAATATAAATGGCGAGCAAAATTACCAAAGAGTGCTTACGGCAGCAATACTGGTTCAAAAAACGTACTTTCAGCGGGGTTTGTCGTAAACGAAATTAAAAGCGATTTCCAACCCAAGCAAGTACGTGAATGATTAGGCACCATTATTGACACCAAAAACATGATATTTAGTGACCTGAAACAAAAATTAATAAATTACTTAATAGTATCATGAACATTTTGAGTAAGAAACATTGTTTAGCAAAACAAACATCAAAACTCGCTGGTCAATTATCTTCAATGCACCTGGCTATCGGACCGTTAGTTCGGCTCTTCACACGTCATGTGTACCGAATCGTCGAAACCCGCGAATCGTGGTATCAACCAATAATTTTTATATGGCGAAGTTAAAACAGAAATGCTTCCTCAGCGGGTACCTAGAAAACAAAACAAACTAGCAGATGAATTAAGTAGAGTAAATAATTCGGATAATTGGGGCATTGATAATAAGACTTACAAAATGTGTTTTTGACAAATTTTATTCTTTAACTAGCATTCAGCTGTATACTACAGCCATGATCACGTTTGTAAATTATAAGTATGTTATCTCTGTATGTATACAACATTTGTTTTTTTTAAACCGTTTTACGGACCATTCACAGTAAATAGATTTGCAGATAACAAAAATAAAAAGATAAGGATTTGCGAATCCAGTGAAACAGTTCTCGTACCACTTTGGAAATCAGCGCATTTTTGGCCGTTATTTTACCCCGATGGCGTACATTTGGCTAGCTTTATAAAAAAATTTGGAGTTGTGAATCCATCTTTTATTTCGGATTGTAATAATACAGTTTTACCACTTATGCCAATTTGAGTTCAATAGCTTTAAAAATTTCAATCGTTTGACGCAGACATTAAATAAATGCGTAAAATTACCCTTGTTGGTTATTAGTGATCAAATCCTGGTTTGCAACGGATATTTTATACTCCGTAGTAACGGTACAAAAATGAGTCAAGAAAAAGATATGAAACCAACATAGTTTTTCAAGACGAAAAGCTTAAAGCCAATTTAATTCTATATTTCTTATCCCCTAGACGGAAGGCCGTAGAGCCAAGCGTATTTGTTATTCGGGAGGACGTAGAGTTAAGCGTAAAACATTTTTAGTTGCAATTCTCTAGAAGGAAAGCCTTAGTGCTAACTGCAGTAATAAAACGAATTGAATGTCTTTTGAGGTAGTTGTATAGTGACAACTCTATTATCTTATGTTTATTAAATTTAACAGATAACCTACAACAGATGGGATTTGGTCGGAGAGCCGAACTTTAAAAAGCAGGGCATTATTAGCATTGGCATCTTCTCTTCCGAATGTTATTGAATCAGGTTTGGCATCTTCCTCTAACAGCAAATATCACACTGGCTGGAAGCGGTGGTTAACGTGGTGCAAAGATAATAATAAAGTTCATAGTATTCCAGGAAAACCATTTTTTGTGGCACTATTTTTTAATCATACTTTGCAAAGCTACAAAACAAAACGCGCTGACGTCCGCATTTTACGGCATACGTTGGGGACATAACATTGCCGGACACGGATCACCAACTGATCATCCGTTCGTTCAATTAGCTTTTAAAGGTTGTTTAAGACTGGCTGCTTCCACGAATGAAAGGAAGAAACCTAAGGATCCCATTTCTCCAGAAGTGCTTAAGGCGAATTTTGATTAATACTGCAAAAATTTGCCAAATATTTCTGACATGCCATTTTTAGTCATGTTTTTCTCGGTTTTGCTAGCGTTTTTAGAATTCAAGAACTTTTAGCTGTACGCTTAGGAGATATGGTCCTTAAAGCTTCTCATCTAGAAATTATTATTAGAAAGTCAAAGTGCGATCAACATAGAAAGGGAAACGTGGTTCACATTTCCCGAATCTGAATACTGTCCTGTAAAGTTACTTGAATCCTTTCTCTCTGTTTGCCAACTGGACATTAAAGCTAACATCTCGAGCTTCTTAATTCCACGATTATTTAGCACAAAAAAGGGATACAAAGTTTCAAAAACACTTGGCATCGGCTACACACGAGCGCGCGAAATATTTATAGACAAGTTAGAGGAATTTACCTTGAGTCACATGAACTGTCGACAGCACAGTTTTCGCTCTGGAGGAGCTACTGCAACATCTTTCAATGCAGTTACATGCAAGACCCGACAGAAGAGACATTAAAGACATCGAAATCTCTAGGATTGTAACCTTATTGACGAACAACGTGGTATAAACTTAAACCTGCTACTATTCAGTCTTTTACTGCCGCTGTTCGAACAAGGCCGAATAAAAAAAAGTCGGGAATACAGGTTTGGCAATGGTGGTTGTGTGAAATATTTTGGTTTAAATTAATTAAATTATATAGAAACTGTGGTTGAAGTGAATGTTATTGAAAATTTAGTTGAAAGTATAACTTGTGGCTGTTTTGGAAGGGTTCAAGTAGTGTAAATTCGCAGCATCTGCGCATTTTAATAATAAGAAAGATATAATACCACAATACGTAGTAGAAAATCAAAAGGAGAAGCTATCATAAAAGATCTGAAAAGGGGATGGAAAGTCTCAGGAAAAACGGTACATTAACTTTAATGGTATGTGTATACAGCTCAGAAAGGTGAATTGTTAATGTTGAAAGGGAAATGCATTTTTAAAAAAAACATTACTTTAGGGGCAAAAAGCGTTGAACAATTTATGTCACCAACTAAGTCCCCTCTTTAAACGCCTTCTTTAATAGATGTCGGGTCGTTTAATAGAAGAAATACTGCCAGAGGCGTTGTTATGGGTAAAAACAAATGACAAGTTTTCTTGGGTAATTAAACAAAGCGGGGGAACTTCATGTAAACCTTTTTCACTTCCTGAAGTTCGAATGTTGAACAGAAAAACATTCCCTTTAAACATTTGAATGAAGATATAGAATAATAATTTTATTGATATTTTTTAGAGAGTCTTTGTAAACTAGAACTAAAATTTCAATCAACGCCCCCTTCAATGAACGTCTCCTTTTACAATTGAAGGCTTATCTATTGCTTATTTGTTGCTTGATCTTATTAAATATTGAGCATACTAATTGAATTAAGCGATGTCCTGTTGCCTTCACTATAATTCTATAATTCCCACCCTTTAATTAATTTTTTTCACTTCCTCTTTTATGCTTTTAATTTTTTCTCCATAGTTTTAAAGAAACAATATGGCAGCTGTCGCAATAATCGACTTAAATCATGCTATGTTATTGTTTTCACGAATTTCACAATTTTGGCCCACTTTAATATTATTTTAGGACATAAGATTGAAAGGTGGAGCTCCGTAAAATCCTATATATGCCTCATATATAAAATACACGCTTTCTTTCTAAGAATATCAAAATTCACACTAGGCTGACGATTATTCTTATATCTCTAGTGTTTTGAACTATATTCTTATATCTCTACTGTTTTTACCATAAATTCCAGCCTGATATTCTTTTAAATATAAAGCATATTTCTACGAAAGAAAAAGCATGCACTACTTCCCTAAGGTACGGAAGCTTATTAGGGCCATGTCTACACATTTTATTGATCAATGTTTTATCTCGAGGTCGCAACTTCCATTTCAAGATCGAAGAACACCTTTTGATCTCGTACATCAAACCTTCCATTTGAAGAAATTTTGTGACTTTTCCTAACTTTTATTGGACTCTCTAATTCTAAAAAATTTTTTTGGATTCTATTGTATATTTCCTGGGGTAAGCCATTTGTAAACAGGGGGTAAAATATTTAAAGTAAATATTTTTTTGTTATCTCCTTCTATGCTTAATCTTTAGTCAAAAATTATTCAGTTGATAAACATTTGAAAGTAATCACACGTGTAAGATAAAATGAGGACTAGATGTGTAATTTACAGACCAGAATATATGATTTGCGGACCAAAATTGATATATTTTGGTCCGTAATTTCCCTTTGTCTTTGATGACGTCACTACAGGTCGTAATGACGTCATAACATTCAAATTAAAAGTCAATCTTATTCCTATTGTGATTAATTCTTCATTTTGGGAAATATACTTACTTTTAAAAAAAGAAGAAATCGATGTTTTGAATTGGAAAAAAATTCTTTATTGTGATCAAGTTTCATTTTCTCCGAACATATATCTAACAATCAGGCTTTTTTCATAATTATAATATTTTTGTATATATTTTACATACTTTCAAAACATAGCATACTCTAAACTACGACATTTTTTATTAATATCTAAAATATTAACTACCCTTTGTCTTTGATGACGTCACAACAGAAAGCAATGACGTCATTACACACAAATTAAAAGTCAATCGCATTCCTATTGTGTTGAATTATAAGTGTGCCAAGTTTTATAGCAAAATGATTTTTATTTCATGAGTAATTTATAAAAATGTGGCCGCGGGCATTTTGTACTACAGCGGACCTAAAAAAAGGCCGGGTTTAATAGGGTTAAAGCTTACCTCCCCACTTTAAAAAAAGTTCATCTTATTCTGTTTATAATATGTTGAAAATTTGTAATTTAACATTTCTTAAGTAAAATTCAAAATAATAAAGCTAATATAAAGCCACATTTTCTTGTGTTTACAGCATGCTTCCTTCTCGAAAACTGCCATTTTGTGATAATTTTTTTTTCGGATTAAACCCAGTTTGACGTCATCTCCCGGATGGCAAAAAAGGGCCCCTGAACATGTTGCCGTAAAACGATAACTCGGAAAAAAAGAGGAAGAGTATATATAATATATAATTATAAAATGTGCTTTCGTCCTTTGCCTTTTTGCAATAAAAATAATAGAAGTAGCGCTGGAAAGCATTCCTTCGCCAACAGGCAAGAAACAACGAGCTGCATGTACTCATTAACTGAGTCGATACGCTTTCAAAGTCGAGTTTTAGTCACTAGAATGTTTTGATCAACGCTGGCAAAACAGGCTTTGGCAATTCTGTCCACTTGTCTTTGCATTAGACCATGTGCAAATTCTGGTATAGGTTCTCGCTCTTCTTCTGCGTTGCATCTAAGACTTTTCTATTATATTGTGGTACACTAGGCAGGGATTTACGGGATTTTATTTTGTTATGCGCGCGTTGTTGTTTCTTCTTTCTTTCTTTCTTTCTTTCTCTCTTTCTTTCTTATAATAATCTATTTTAATTTATTTTTCGTTTCGCGTTTCATTCTCATATCAAAGGACGCTATAGGCCGAGATTGCTTGGTGGGGAGGGGGTAAGATAGGCTACAAAAGAGTAAAATAAAATGTCGCCCCCCATGGTTTGCTCTGATAACCCTAAATAGCTTGATTTTTACTTCAAAATATACTTCCCGACGCCACGACCCGTCTCTGTGGTGGGCATTTCTGCAAGTCTCTACACAAGTCAGAAAGAGCCAATCTCGTTCTCAGGGACGAAAAATGCCACGGTTCACTACTACACTATTGCTTCCACTTCCATTCTCATCCTTATAACAGCTTTCCAAGCTAGAGTCTGATTGAATACCAGGTTTTGTAGACTTTTTACTGACCAAAACTTTAAAACTAAGAAAACCCACAACTTTTTCACGGGAACTCAGTTTTAAAAAGGGGAGTAAAAAACAACTGTTTACTTATCTTCAGTATATACCTGTTACAAACTCATCTTCAGTACCCGTTACAATATTGAAAAACAAAATAACAAACAACCGCTTTGTACATATAAAAACCTGGGCCACTGCAGAGTTAGCGAAATTATCGTCTGGGAGTTGACGTCACAAGCCCTCCCGCGAAGGCATTTATTTACAATCGGGACACAAGATGGCGACTGGCACGAAGCTTCTTCTCCAGCTAATATTTTACAACTTTAACGACGAATATCTTGCGAACAAATCAAAATAAGTATAAAAGAAATTTTTTTCGTAATGAGTACAATATTTTGAGTTGATTTTCGATTACTTTTTTTAAAGTGGGAGGTAAGCTTTAAGATGGAAGCTTTGATCTCAAGGTCAAAGGAAGCTTTGTTCTTGAAATGGAAGCTGCAATCTCGATAAACAACATTGATTAATAAAATGTGTAGACATGGCCCTAATAAACCTCCTTACTAAGGCGTATTAATGATTATTATTATTAATTGATTATTAATCAGAATATAACTTCTCATTTGAAAAATCGTCATATATTGAAATCAGACTGGAATATCCTGATGCAAAAAAAAAAATCAGGTTAGGGGTATATTTACGTTATGGAAAAAAACTTAAAAACGTAAACGTTTTTTTATGAGTTAGGGATGAAATGGTCCCGTTATCTAAAGGTATAATTATATTAGGTAAGTTTAGATAGTATAGTGGTGTTAAAAAATCTATCTGTGTGAAGGCAATTAAAGAAGTCAATGACACAAAGAAAACCACATAAGAAGGATTCATCAAGCCTGCGGAATATCCTTAGCGTATGCTTAAAAATTTTCCTATCTGAATATGCTTATAAGCGTGATGCTTTTAAAAAACACGTGGGCTATTTTTTTTTTTTCTGCAAGGATGTAAAAACGTGTGTTCTTTCTCTATGGTCTTCGTCTTGACTTTAAAATTCTCGAAACAAACTTCATGATATGAGATAAAAGTTATTTTTGATTACAAAGTCTTAAAGCTCTTTTCCTCAACTTCGAACTTCTTACCAATATAATCACTGCGTTAAAAAGTGAATTCAAATAAAGTGTAATGATCACTAGTCTGGTTAAACGAAACATTAAAATTGTTCTCGAGCCGTGGTTAATGAAATTAGACAACGCATAAGTGACCAAATGGGGTGTGTTGCAAATTGCAGAACAAAAGAACATCATTGCAATTGTATCAGTTACTTTTCTGTTATTATCAACACTTGTGTGACGATTGCCATTCATTTTTGCCATCGACCTTCGAACTCGGATAATTAAATAGATTTGAGACACAGCCACTGCAGTAGTTAATATAAGCTCCCCTGCTGTAATAATGACAACTGTAATTGGTGCTTTATTTTGATAGTTGATCGCCTCCGACTCTTTTATCAATTTTTTTTCGAGAAAATAATCATGCACGCTAATTGTGGCACCAATTGCCACACAACAAAATAAACAAAACGGGATGAAATACTTTAAAGCAGGTTTACAAAATCCAGAGTGAAAGTTTGGTTTAATGACTAATGCACACCTGTCTAATGTCATTAAAATCGTCATAACCCAAGAAAATAGATATGGAGAAATGAGACAAGCAGATAAAAACGGTGCAATGGAACATATTTTTTCTTCAGTGAAACCAGCAAACAAAACAATATTAGCTGGCAATGAGAACAAGCCAACACAAAGGTCTGTCGCAGATAAAATCAAAAAATACTTGTCTATTCTTGTACATTTCTCTTTTCGTATCGCGCTGATTAAAATAGAGTTAATTGAAAGTATTAAAACCATTACCATAATGTTGATCACCACCATAAAGTAATTAACTTCTCGACTGAACTTTCCACCTGTTGTAAGGCAGATATATTCATCCGATGTGTTACCAGTAATATTCATTGTCATGACTTTTCAAGTTTAGGCGTTAGCTCTTAAAAACAGGGTTTCGCTAGTCGCCTCTTGTAGCTAACATCTTTGGCCTTTTTAAAAGATAAATAATTAATTTTTAGTGCTAATTAAATTGGGCAATGTTTTGTTTTGTTTTAATTTTTTTTTTATTATTGAACAAAATTTCTTTTTTAGCTTACAATTTTTTTTTCGTTGTTAAAACAAAATAAAAGGCAGCTGCTTCCTTTAATTTTTTGGGCACACAAAATAATTAATTTATGTCACAATTTTTCTTTCTTTCTAAATTTGATTCAAATAATAGAAACTCTTGTAAAAAAATTGGTTCGCATCTTATGCATCGGAGAGCGGGTGGTTAGTGAAAATATCGACTATTTTTTTAAAAAAATTACAAAAAATACTTTTATAACTTTTTAAGTTCATAATTCAGTCTAATTCAGCTATTTTTCAGATCTATTTTTTTTTGCCTCATATATAATATGTTCAACTAATTTTATCCTTTTTTATATTCTGAAATGTTTTATGACGTCATTGTAAACCTTAACCCTATTCGGTCCGGGGTTTTTCGAACATACTATGACCGGGGGGAGGGGCGGAATCCGCCCCCTCCCCCCTCAATAACTTTTCATAGGGTTGTTCAGATTGAATCAAACTTGGCTCACTTATAGTACGTCATAAAAGGAACAAAATTGCAGCAATAAATTTTTTTGCTTGCGTCAGCACATTTTCTGTGACGTCATTAGAAGCTTGAAATTTGATAAAAATGCCACTATCTGCTTAAAATTTATTTACCTTTGTTTCAGAGCGAATTTTTGCATTCTGTTTGAAGTTCTTTATTTAACATGTTTTCCGGTTTTTACGTGGATGGCATAAAAAATAGACAAAAACTGCCCGAAAATCCGTTTTTTTTCCGATTTTCGGGTAAAATCCGACAAAAACGGGAAATAGGGTTAATCACGTGTCCAAACTATGCAAAATGATTCTTCTTAATAAACAAAGTTGTGTTGCAAGTTTCAAGTTCTAAGGATAGTCCTAACAGGAGTTTTTAAATTTTTCCCATTATAAGGATTCCATTGAGATATTTAGGGGTGGTTTCGAGTAATGGCCAATATCAAAGCCTCTGAAAGTTATCGGACCTAAAAATTTGGCATGCAGGTGTCTAATAGATGAATATTGAAACTCAGTAAGTTTCATAGCCATGTAACATAGCAATAAGGAGTTACTAAAAAGAAACCGTCAGGGGGCGGAATCCGCCCCTCCCTGGACCGAATAGGGTTAAGGGGGAAGTTAACCCTAAAATCAACTTCAAAGATGGTAGTTTCGTTTCATACTTTTATATACCCCAAACATGAAAAGTTAAAAAACTCACATTTCCACTTTACAAATTTCGTTTATAATATGTACCCCATAGAAAGCAACAAAGAAACTGGATCGAGCATACACAAACGCATGCAAGAAAGTACATTCTTGCACATTCTTTTTCGTCTGGCGGGAAAACGAAAGTTCTCCTAGGTTGCCATTTGTGCTTTTAAGTAGATAGGTATGTACCTTCTAATTTGGGAGGACAGTTTATATTACTGTGATACATAAAAACGTAATAGGTTAATGTTTAGAAACCTTAATAATAGCTTCTGTCAAATAGATGCAGTCAAAGACTAAGATTGTAAGTTTCCAACGTCAAATAATGAAAGACCATATTTTGTTTAAATCATTCACCGTAAAAAAATTTGTTCAGGTCAATTATTAATGTATAGTTAGCTAAAAAGCTAGCTCGTTAGGTAGTATATATATTTTTGAAATTTTCAGAGGCTGCTAGAAAGTATGATAGGAAGGTGAGGGTTTAACGTGGCAGTGCTGCCATTTTTATTGCAAGTTCCTCTTAAGTTGGAACGGTTTTATCAACAGTACAACTTGTGGTACTTGTTCATAGCTGGAGTACATAAAGTGTTAGTGACAAAAACTTTGTCATGCTCGCCGATTTTTTTCGCAAAAGTGTGTGAGGTTATAAGCAATTTTACAAACAACACAATGTCTGAATATTATATTTTAAATATTCCCTTCCTCGCACAACTGCTTCTGTGGCACAGCTCAAAGTTTAACAATCACAGAAGTTTTTTATTGTGCTCACCATACGCCAACCACTTTTTGTGTTTGCATGTCTTGCTTAGCCAAAATAATAAAAACAATGTCTGCGACCCCTAAAATAATGTCTTACTTCCGGTAAGGCATGTGCAACAAAGGTAGGACTGTAATACATTAGTATTTTATTTATAAATCTATAAAAAGACGGAGAGTAAAAACGGCAAATGCCATTTACTCTTAAGAGTTCTATGTCTAACTTTGTGGCAACATAAATATGAAAGGCACGTCAAACACTAAAACAATATTTCTGACATGCTTTTCAGACTTGTTTTGGTTGCCCCGTTGTGGACTTTAAAAAAATCAGTTTTTTAAACTTTACTTTGAAGTCTGTATTACAATACTCGCTACCTGTCTGTGGAAACTGGGGGTATCGTAATCGAAAACACTGTTATAATCGCACCTATGATAATAATAATAATAACCCCCATCCAAGTATATCTCTTTAATAAATATCGTCAAGCAGCTATCAAGTTTCCCTTTCGAATCAAACAATAGAGCTTTGTTTGACCTTATTTGATCTATCTTATTTGTTTTTGAGTTTGTAAAGAAAATAAAAACATAACCGGTTGTTAACATGTTGTGACAAATAACAGTGTGGCTAATTTTCATAGAATTTCTAGCAGCACAATCTTGTGTATACTTTTAATTGACTTTAATTTTGTGGTAGTAGAAACTCTCCCAAATGCAAGTTGGTAGTATACTTGTTTAAATAACATAACAGGAAGTCGGCAACAGGACGAAAACAAGTTTCTAAAGGTTTTGGTTGCATATAATATCGAAATAAAGATACTTATACAAATGATTGGGGTAAGGACGTGTCACGGAAGTTAATGAGAGTTCTAAATAACTAAAGGAAGAAAACATCTCACGGTGATGTAAATAATCAAAAACCGTGGCTAATCACAATATTACAAAGAATCGTAGGTTAGTATGGCTGTAATAACCGCATCGACATGGCGCTATTAAAGTTTTTATCGACATTACATGTGAATATTACTTCTTGAAGTGTTTATACACTGTATGGTCGCCTCTGATAGAGCCTTCGCTTACAGTGCGGGAAGTCTTGGGTTCACATCCTGGCCGACTCATGCCAGAGTCTATAAAAGTGTGAATCTATCCTTTCTGCTTAGCTTTAACATTAGAATAGGTTTTGTGAATTTTGATCCTGATTTTAGCATTGTTAGAAGAGCCATCTGATTTAAGTTTTATGATCAGAGTCTGAAAAGCTTAAATGACAAAAAATATCCTTGCTGTCTCAGCTGGAACATAGCAGGAAGGATCGTGGAGAACAAGTTTTAAACAGCTGTCGTTTCTGAACAAGATTTTGTGAATTTTTGACGACCAAATGATCAATCAAATATTTTATAAATAATAACATATCCACGTCATAAATGTATAAAATCTTTAGAACTTTTGGCTTTTACTATATTCTTTTACTAGAGTGTTTTTTGATGAATTCTTCTGAAGCGGTAGCAGTGAAAACATATTGTTATTATTATTGAAATTTGATTACCGACTAGTAAGTAGCCTAGCGATAGAGCGTTCGCTACCAGTGCGAAGGGTCGTCGGTTTAAACTTCGGCCGAGTCATGCAAGAGACTATAAAAGTTAAAATCTATCTATACTGTTTTGTGTTCAGCATAAGATTAGGATATCTTAAGGTGTTTTCCGGTTTGCTGTGCTTGCACGACTTTCGTAGTTCAAATGAGAGCTTTAAATGCACAAGGACCACCTTTACAGGACCCTCGTTGAGAGCAGTACCAATAAAAACTAAAGAGGCTATCCTGCGTAAACAAATCTTAATAATAATAATAATAATAATAGTAATTTTCCATTTTCATTCCCTACATTACAGCTGCAAGCATTGGTAGTCGTAACGATCGCCCTTATTTTTTATTGTAATGTCTTAAATTTCCATGTATCTTTAATCAGATATTTAAAAAATTGCAGGCATAATCCAATCGTGAAATTTCTTTACAGAATTATAATAGAATGAAACATGTATGGGTTTGGATCTTGCTGCAATGTTTTAAAGTTGATAATGCACTAATCGTACCACTCGATCCAGGTAATGCTTTTTAGAAAAGGATAGTTCAGATAAATTATTTCATTATGATGTAATGTATTCCGCTGAATATTTTTGTATAGAGTCACAACAAGCAGTTGGTCTGGAGAGTGGAAAGATACCAGACCGGCAAATATATGCTAACAAAAACGTTGGCGTTTATAAAGCACGACATTGTCGTTTAAACAATGAGTCTGCATGGTGTATTGAGAATGACCCAAAAGCATTAGATGAATACTTTTCTGATCAACTTGCTATAAGTGTTGATTTTATATACAACCTTCAGATAAATGCTATAGCCTTGCAAGGCTATAAAACTTCTAGTTATGGTAATAATATTAGAATTCGCTATTTTCATGGAGGATCAATGCAATATTACTCTGAGAATGGTTTAAAGGTAACTAACAAAACTCAGCCAGTATTTATGATAAAAATGTTTTAAAAAGTTATTCTTAAATTTTAATATAAGAACGATTTATACTAAAATCGACTTCTTCTGCAGCAGTTCCAGAACCGTGGCGTTTAGCGACACCTTTAGTAACCTATTTTACCATTGGCTTAATGTATTATCAGTTATTTAAGGCCAAACCTTAATCGGTTAAGTGCATAACTTGATAAATACATACCTGATAACAATTATCGTCTTGAAAATAGTTATTTATCTTTCTTTCAATTCTCTTTTTACTTATTTATTTAGACGATTACTGTGAAAAACTTTAAAGGTGATAAGTATGAATATCGTGTATTAAACCCACCAATACATGCATCAAAATTACTTGTACAGCTACCAACCGGAGTGAATACGAAATGTCTACGCATGGAAATGTATGGTAACTTACCTGGTAAAACGCCTCAACGCAAAGAGTTTAACGGTAAGAATGACAACAGTTAGTACATGCTTGTAAGTTTTGCACAAAATTATGCCGTTGTCAAAGCGTAAAATAAAGCAAAAACATTAAGAAAATAATTTTATGCGGACTCACAAATTACATAGGAAGAAGTTTTGGGTTAGCCTGTCAATTTGGTTGAAGGATTTGGGAAAATACTCAAAACCATGTAACACAAGCATTTTCATATTCTACTGTAGGAATGTTTCATCCATAATAGGCTTCCAATCATCAAGGACGATTATAAACAATGCATTTTACTAGAGAATATAACTGAAAACCACTATGGTAAGGAAAACAAATCGAAAATGTAGATATTATAATATCTTATAGTCTTTATTACTATCTTACTGTGAGCCAATTTAAAAATTGGGCGTTTTCAAATTAAAAGAACCGTTATAATCTCTCCCCAAAACATAACGTTGTCAAACCTTATTACGATACGTGTCAATTCTTTGTAACTTACCGATGCCATCAGAATTATAATTATACTTATTAATTTTTCCTGCCTTACGGGCTACACTCGTGTCGAATTGCCCTGTCAAAATTTATGTTTTTTATTTAGAATGCACTGAAACGAACCTTGGTCTTGTAACAAAAGATTTGGGAAAAACATTCTTTACGCAGTCCAGATTTCTTGCACAGCAAATCTCATTCAACGCAGAACATTTACCGACCAATATGCAATACGCGTGGTGTTTAAAAAAAGATAATATATCATCGCCTTACGAAGACTGGGCTTCTGTCAACCTTAAAGCTAAACATTTGATATATGGTCTTCATGTTGATGGTTTTAGAGATTTTTTTAAACCAAGTGACAAATATCTCCCAACATTCTTTAAGCTCCAGTACAGTTTAGATTCTAAGATTTGGGCAGATTATGAAGGAGGAAAGGTATGGATACTACATGCTAATTAAACTCCTGTTACAGTGGGTGAAATAAATTTATGTAATTTTTACTTTTTCCTGCAGGAATTACAAAGTTTGAACTACAGTTTATTCAGTGGAAAGAAATTACTGTTTAAAGTTCCGCTTCTGGGACAATATGTTCGAATCAGAATGAAAATTGAAAGACGTACCATAACATGCATTAAACTTCAAGTGTATGGTTGTCCAGCTATAAAGGCACCAGGTATCACATAATCCTAATGTAATAACACTCTATTAGTTATTGTCTTGGTTGGTTAAAAAAATGAATAATAAATTATTTCAGGGTTAAGTCAAGGGTTAGGGTTAGATATACATATACATGTATGATACAATAGATTTTGTTTCTCGATTACTTTGAGAGGAAAAATGTAATAAAGAAATTGTTACCATATTACTAGGAAATTGTGACTTGCGTTTGGTATTTCTATTACCTAGGCGCAAGCCCCTCCAAACAGGCAAAGAATTAAGTGATTCTGCGTAGAGAAAATTTAACCGCAAATTTAAACCGTTTTTTTTTTCAATGGCCACCGATTCAACGAAAAACAGCTGAAGAAAGTCTGAAATAGAATTATAAATTACGAAGGCTTGCTAAAAAAAGATTTGTTTCTCACTTTAGAAGGATTAATAATGTGGTTATTTTTCAAACGATAGCTGGAACACTTCTTTAAAGATGAATACGCCGCAGCAATTATTTAAGTTTTATATCAGATTTGTCTAGACATTTAAGGAAGAACTCTTTTCGTAGGCAATATTTACCAAAAAAAGTAACGTATTGCTCACAAAATGTTTGATAATAAATACTACGGAAAATTACATTGAATTTTGCATTCTTAGTATGGATTATGACGAGGTTGTCCAATTAGGTGAACAAGCTTTTCTGTCTGTATTCATGATAGGATTCCCTCAATTTGATCAAAAGATCCCACCTTTCCTTTTACAGGTGATTCCTTTATGCTCTCCTAATTTTTAAAAGCGTTAGCTAAAACGGTAACAGTAGCAGCATCTTAAAAACAGACCTATATACACATATTTTTCATCGAAATATACATAGTAAAATACTGAATAACATGAAAACGAAGTTTATTATAAACTGAGTTTTAGTTTCCAGGGAAACAAATATGTTTTTTTTACTTGAAAAAATATTTGCAAAATTAATATTTTATACAATGTCATTATTAACAACATTTGGTAATAGTATATATCGCTCAGATACTGAGCAGTTTTTATGTTTTTTTTTTTGCTATTCTTAGCGTTAAATGAGCTATACTAGCTAACTTTGAATTATAATACTTTGAACTATGATACTTTAGCTCAGAAGTTCACACACAGTATGAGCAATCAAACATTCACATCTGTCCAGTTTTGCATAAAAAAAGAAGAAAATCTGTTGTTAGCACACCTCTGCCTCATCTATTGCTTAAAATCTTATTCGAACTTTTAAACCTAGATGTTTGGGAAGTAGAATCTCCAACAGTTATCAAGTACCAAAAAATAACCTTTTTCTTCTAACTTCTTTAATGATCTGTTACACTTAAACCATCTTCGACAGCACCCTAGAAGGGCTGGAACATCCTGTTTCTTATATATGAAATATAAAGTGTTTTTTTCCTGTGAATAGCTGCACTGCTTCTTTTAAAAAGATTAAAAAAAGTGTGTCTTATTTTTCAGCTCGCATCTTCCATTACAAGATATATCAAGGTGATTCCAGCTCGACGTACTCTTGGAAAGACACAAAATACCCTCACAATCCCACACTTAAAGAAAGATTTTTATCTCGTGAAACTGGCTGCCTTACTGATGGAGAACACTTAAAAACTATAAGTGCATTAACTTCAAACTGTTGGGTTGGTTGGAATAAAACTTCACGCCCGAAACCATTAGTTGCTCTTACTTTAAGTGCTGTGTCAAGAATTTATGCTGTTAAGCTTTTAACATATGTAAATGAAAGTATGCATGCTGGCACTATTAAAAGATTTTCTGTGGAAGCTGGTAGATCTGTTCCCATACCGAGACTTGGTTATGTATGTGCTCCTGATTCAATGTACTATATTAGCCCACAAGTGATTGAGTATACAATAGATTTGGGAGGAGTATTGGCGAAGGTGATCAGTATCAAATTTGATTATTCTATGGAGTGGATTTTCTTGCGACAAGTTTCAATTGTTCAAGGTATGCCATGTTAGCCAGGTCTTAAAAGATATGGTTCACTTGTTTTCCAATGTTTTAACGAAATAACAGTTTGAAATCGGGTGCACAACCGAGGCTGTTATTTTTTTAAAACCACCAGACTGAGCACTTGGCACACATAATCGCACTGTATCGCACGTGTGTATAGGCGTAATACCCTTTTCCAAAAAAAAAACTGTATCACAACTTCGGTTAACATAAAAACACAGGTTAGACTCGTTGTTAACACTGGGCGAAGCACTTACTATACACTTTTCCAAAAATACTTCATCGCAACTTCAGTAAAACACAGGCAACAACAGTTACCCCGTCCAGCTCAAAAATATCATTAAAGCATTTTATTTTGCGAAATAATTTTTCATAACAGTATTAAAAGGCGTAGACCTAACTGCATATAGCATGAAAATTAGTAATTACGAATTTTGTTGTAGCCAAACTGAATTTGGGCTATTTTAACTTTATTGCCAGAGCCACTTTAAAGAATTAGCTAGATAGCCACAATACAGTAAAAGAATAATACTGTCCGTCCGTCCGTCCGTCCGACTGTCACGCAAAATGGTAGCTTAGCTGTGCAGGTAGCGAGACGCACGCAATGCGGTAAAAAAAAAAATGGGCGAACCCGTGGATTTTTCTACGGGCTAACGACTAGTACTGATAATAATACTAATAATAATAATACTGATAATAAAATCTAGATAGGTAAGCATCATTTCCAAACAGGTTTTTATTGTGGTTTCCTTTCGTTAATTATTCTTCCATTTCCATATTTTTTAGCATTCTTTCCCCCTACGAACTAGGTTTGTTTTCACCCAGCGAAATTTTAAAAATAGCAGATGTAGCACAAATGCGATTCGTCAATTTAGCAAAATGTCATTCATCACTACGGTAACAAAGCTGAACCGAATCGCCGAATAGCTAGCTAGATTTTTAGGATGCTCGCTCGAAATCTACGTTCAGAGCAAAAATCTTCAAATTGGTGAGTTCAAGATTTTCATGTGGCTAAAAAGCGTTTATTTATTTATTTATCCTTACATGTAAAATCATATAAAAATTAAAGTTAAAGCTTTTAGTAGAAAAACAGACTTACTAACATCGACGCCACAGCTTTTAAAAATTTAAATATTGTTTTAGATTCCTTCGTCCGTAAAAATCGGATTCTGCAGGGTATTGCCGGAATTTAAGTTCATACAAGAATGTACTTCATGTCCAGATGGAGCGCTGTGGCAATTGCATACAGTATGTCGCAAATCCAGAGAAATGCACACAGTGTTTCAGCGAGAATAAAAGCACAGGTTACAATATGTTGTTACCCGTCATAGCAAAAACAGTTGAATGGCATTTTTTATTTTTTTATTATGCGAAATAAGATCCCGTGGAAGTTTAAAACGAATCGGAGCACCAAACTGAGTGCTTAGTACAGGTAAACTGTTTCGCACATGTGTATAGGCGTGATACCCTTTTAATAAAAAAAACTGTTGCAAAGGAAAAAGACCGTCGTTATTCCATCCAGCTAAAAAATCAGTCAGCTATTTTATTTTGCGAAATAAATTGCTTGAAATTTGCAAAAATTATCAGTGCAAATAAAAACACATTTTGTGGTTACAAATTTGCATGTACAAAATGCTAAACTAAGTTAAATTACAAAACAAAGAAAGGGTACAAGAAAAGGAAGTTTTAAACGTTTCACCGACAAACATATTTAAAGTTCTCTTTTGTTAAATAATACTTCTATACTAAAACTATCCGTACTATCGTCCTCGTCTTGTAGGTACTGCTCGATTAATCTAACATATAAAAGACATAGTTTTATTATAATAAAAGCAGGTTCGGAAGTTTCCTCCAAGTTTGGATAAATTATTTAACCAGCTATTTAAGATAAAAAAGGAGGATTAGTTCTTCACCTAAGAAAGTTAAAGTAATATCGTTATAAACCTGAGTTTATTTCTTCTTTTTTCCTCTTTAAAGCACAGACCGTTTTTCTGTAAACTTAATGATTCAAAAGAAGCCATCATATAATACAAGCAAAACTGATAAATTTTGTTAATATTCTTTTGTTTCCATCTGCTAACGTGCCAAACCTTTATAACTTTTCTAAGCAGTTTTTACTGTTTCCATTTTTTTTCCTCTTTTCTTAATTGAACGTCGTGATCGATTACCAATTTTGAGTTGCACATTTTGCGCGAAAAGTCACTTCAAACCCAGCACGTATATAATATCTTCTTTAAAATACGTGTTCTGCCTATCTTGTTTCTACGTTTTGTTTTATTTCTCCGATATAGATCTCGCCGCAAAGACACATTTACGTGTAAATTTGACATGCTGGGAAAAGCTTTTACTTTGAAAATATATATTTTAAAATACAAAATGGCGAAGAGATTTAATAATCGAAGTAGTGTTTCACGTCAATTACATATAACAACAATGAGCGCATTTTACCGCCTAATTGGTGCGAAGATAGAGGTTCTAGTCAATTTTTAAGCAAATTTAACATTTTTTTCACGTTCTTTAAGAACACAATAACAACAATTCAAGCAAAGAAAAAGAAATTCAGTTTCAGCCACATGTCCTCATAACAAATGAAAATGGACAAAGATGGAAAAAAATCACGAAATAAGTCTTAAATAAAAATAATATTATTATCATTATAACTTGATTTTTTAATTCCAATTAAAGGGCGGGAATAAAACAGACAAAAAAAATATTCCACTTACGGAATCTTCTGAAAGTTATATTATTGTTCTATTCTCATCATAAAATTTGTTCTTGTTAATTTCTTTTAGATGGCGCAGATATTAAAACGTTTTAACGAAATTGACAACTCTTTGCCAATCGCCCGTAACGTTTTCCGTGCACGAATTTATAACAAAGACAGTACATCGCTCGAACAATGGAAACTAACTACCCATGACTTTTTTTATCACAAAATTTTGACCGCGCAAAAAAAATTATACAGTACACATTCGTTAATTCAAATGCCGCGTAATTCGAAAATTCTTCATTTCGAACGAATTTTCTAGTCCCTTGAGTTTAGTCTAATAAAGTCTTATACTTTATGCTGCCTATTTCGAACTCCGAACATTTATTGTTTGCTATTATTTTATAATTATTTACCCAGGATAGCCTTTTCAGTTCTTAATAGAACTGTTATCAATTAGTGCATTTTAAGCTCCCGTTTAAGCTACGGAAGGTGCGCAAGCACAACAGCCGCTCAACTAGACAAACGCCTAAGATATCAATCCTATTTTCATACTGAACGGTGTTTGAACCTCAGACCTTCCACACTGGAGTTGAACGCAAGTGCACCAGTCGGTTACCTTTGCCGGTTATCGCTAATTCGAACAGGTTCTTTGGTCCTTAGGCTAAAAAACGTTCTTTAATTTGAACTGTTGTGCACTTATAAACTGAAAATGCAATGAAATTAAAGACATTTTTCTATTTTTACATTAATAGTGATAAAATTTCTTCGAACTTTCCAATAAATTTTACATTTCCAGTAAAATTGATTTTACAAGGTATCTAGTTTCCAAGTTACTTTTTACTTTGCAACTGTTGTAGTCGCCTGTTTAAAGAGAAAATGAAGTTGTTTTTGCAAAACGACCTGTCTTCCCTTTCGCCAAATGTCCAACCACTCAAATCGACTCTCTAGAAATTATCCGATTTCTGGCTCTACTCAAACTAACTGTTATCGTAAAAAATCAGCAGAAAACAAAAAGCATTACGTTTTAATACATGATGGCGAATATTCAAAGTCAGAAGAGTTCGTTGAGTGGACTGACCGACGTGAAATTTTGCAAATTGTAGAGTTAATAAAACGGTTCTCCTTATTTTTAAATAATGGGGAGATGGTTTAATCATGTGCAAATCCAATGAGTATAGTAAAGTACAGTGAAATCGAGCATAGATTGTGTCAATGAATTAGTCTTTAGAGAAGAACGCATCTGGAGATGACACACATCAAATGCAAAAAAACACTATCTTTCGTAAAACATAAGCAAGTTTCTTACAAGAATTGTTTGTATGAGCCATTGTTTAGTGTGCCACTACAGAGAGTTCAAATGTAGTAGGTAATGTAAATTACAATTGTTAATGCAAATATAAAACTAAATCACTAAATGGAGATGTTGATATAAAGAGGCTTCTGCTATAGTGTGTGCTTCATGGAAGCTTTCTTATGAGAGTTTGACCTTCATTCCATGTGCATTTAAGACAAGTGTCCGTTGTAAAGAGATAGCCACTGTTAGAAGGATTAACCGTTTCTATCCTTCCTTAAATGCCTTTTGTTACTTAATACGTACAATTTTAATTTTTATTAACTTTAGAGATTCCGGTAGCTACGGGGGCGTTAAAATTATCACCGAAATATCTAACATGCAAAACACCGGCTAAGCCAACAAAACTTGGTAAGCCACACTGCGAAACATATACTTATTTATTTAAGACTAAGAGAAGTATTTGTTAACCATGTTTGCTGAATCAGCAACATTTTAACTTTTTTCTTAACTATTTGTGTGTTCAAAAGTACACTTTTGTTACTTTTTCTAACTTTTATTTAGTTTTAATTTTTTAGAAACTCTTTATAATATATGCCTAACCGTTGTCATGGCAACTATGTTTTTGTGTTGAGTGAAATTATGTCGGGTTTTTTTTTCAATGAAAATACATAATTTTGCATTAGTAATTTTTTGTTTGCCATAATGGTGTGACTAAATTCTGAGCATTTAAACAAATTATTCACGAATATCAAATTTGAGGTAACTTAAAAAATAAAATTAGTATTGAAAAGTCTAATAGAATGGTAAATGTCTTAGTTGAAAATTCAATTCATGAATGAGCCGAAATAAACCCTGCATTCTATTTCCTTATTGACTAATTTCAAAATGACTTTTTTATAGATGATAAAAAGGAGAAATTACCTTATTACTTGCCTTGGTTATCACTCCCTGCGTTGTTAGTAGTTGCAGTAATAGTAATTTTAATGTTACACCGACGTCGTACCAGACGAGACAAATCAAAATCATCCATAAATGAGCACTATGCAGGACTAAAAAAATACAAAAATCCTACCTATACAGATTTAAAGGAAAACGAACGCCAGGCTTATCCTGATTTACAAAACCACGAAAGCCCTGAATATGCAGACTTAAAGAAGAAAGAACGCCAGGATGGTGCTGGTTTATTAGAGCACGACAGCCCTGAATATGCTGATTTAACAATGGACGTTAGCTATAGTTATGTAGATGTTAAAGGGAAAGAAAGGCATGGTTATGAAGATTTGCAAAAGCACGAAAAGTCGAACTATGTGGATTTACAGAAACACGAAAAGCCGATCTATAAAAATTTGCAAAACCACGAAAGCTCTGGCTGCGTAAACTTTAGAGAAGACGAAAACTCTACTCGCAAAGATTTAAACAGACATGAAAGCTCCAACTATGAAGAATTGAATCACGATTATGAAGTAGAAATGCCACCAGATGTTTAGATTACTCTATTTTCTTTAGTCAATTTACGCGACGCAAAAATGAAGTAAGATTTTCTCTAATAGACCTTTCCCAAATTTCATAATTACGTCAAACTAAAGAGGTGGATACTAAAAATGATTCTTATCCCTAAGTTTCTTAGCAAAAGGTAGAACAAGTTACCTATTTTCGTAAATATTTCTGTTCGTTAAGTGTCTCAACTGCGAGCTGAAAGTTTCGGTCAAACCCTTCATATAGCCGAGTGTTTTTTAAGAATAGCTTCGTTTTCAAAATAATTATTTTCTTTAAATCTAAATAAAATCCAACCAGAATATTATATTGCTCTACCATCTTCAGCTTTGTCATGATAATTTGATATCTGAATATCCTTATTAAAAGAGCATTAAACCATTATAAAATTTTGGATGACGTTATAATTATTATAATTTATGAAATTCGAGAAAGGTGTAAAATTTGAAACTTGCAACAAATATAATTCAAATGGAAAAATAGGCCAACTAATAGCAATGTAGGTACTTATTTATTTTTCAGTGTGTTTCGTCATTACAGAAAGTATGGTTTTAGTCAAATAAAAAAATATTTGGTGTGGCTTGTACTACACTGTATTTTACCACTTAATTAAACGAATACTATTTAGCTAATTCATGTCAACTGATTTGATATACATGTTCTAAAATCGCATTGTGTAAAAAAGTAAACAAATATGATAGGTGAACAAGTTTTTTTGTATTCCTTAGTTTGTATTTATATGCAGCATTACAGATGTATAAAAATTTTGATTTGTTATTATTGTAATCCTTTGAAAATTCATAAATTTGTACAATAAGCCTTAACTAGCCTTCACAGTCTACTAACTGTATTTACTCTAGAGTTCCCGCCTCTTTAGTAAACCTGTCTTTTTGGCACGAGTTGCAAATTTAAACATGCTTTTCCAACAATCCCGCATGAAGAATTTGCTTTAACTTCTATGGATATTGTATCCTATCTACATTCTTCAACAGTCTTGCCACCTAGCATTGCAAGTAGAATTTTGCAACAATTTCGATTGCATGCGTTTTCATTGCACGGAACAACCTTGTTCTTAGGGTATCTTGCATCTTTTCTGACATGCGTTTATGCGACGAGTTTGATTAAGCCACCCTTCTCCGTTGTAGTTAAAATAATAAAAAACATGGTGATGTTCTTTTTGAAGTTAAAAATATTACCACTTTTCTGTTTAGTCATTGTCCTTAAATAATATACGTATTATAATGTTATGAATTTATTCGTGGCTACATTTCGATAGTTGCAGCTGTCATCTACGGGCAATCTTTAAAATCATCTTTTGTTACTTATTAGTTGAAGATATAACTATAGGGACAAAATAAACCAATCAGATTATAGCAATTAAAGTAATTACCTTTTTGCGGTCCTTCATAAGTCTAAAAGTTCGCTTTATGTTACGTTTCACTCGAATCGTTTTGCTCCTTTTTTGAATAAAAGGTATTCGCTCTCCAAAGTGCGGGCGACACATGGAAGTGGATAAAAAATATTATTAATTCAAATATTTTTGACTATACTATTTCTGGTTTCTTTCACTTTTCTTGGTGTCCAACTGGACTCGCGATTCATGGTATTTATATTGTGCAAGTCAATAATATGCTAATTCTTCCAACTATGGACCCTAATCTCATTTTTGTCTGTATCGGTGTTGCGTACGGCTTTTTCTATGCTTCTGTACACGTTAATTGAACATTCGTTTAGTTTACTGATATAAACAGCATCGTAGTCCTTGTACGGGATTTCGTAGACAATATTATATTGATTTTCTAGACGTATTTTGCCTTTGGATTCGACATTATACTACGTAGCGTGATTTTAGATAAAGGTATAAAGGTATAAAATTTTGCGGGTATTTGATTTCGCGAAATTCAATACCCGCAAATAATTTCAACATTTTGAAATCGAAATTCACCAAGATGTCAATTATAAGGCGATTAGCAAAAACAAGGATTGCAGAAAACAGTGGAGAATCCTCAAAATGAGCACGATGGTGAAGCATGCAATTCTGTTAAAATCAACGATTCTCCTCCACAAAGATCTTCTTTAGCATCACAGAGGGAAACAGGATTAGGCTTAGTTGATTACAATGCCATCACTGAAGAAATTGAAAAGTCACTAAAGACAAAAAGACGTTAGATTTACCAAAAGTTAACTGTTGACGAACGTTACCAAACTAGTAAATTCTGAAAGTGGGAACAGTGCTGCTATAAAACAAAGACCTTAAAGAAAGTACTGTACGCACGCTTAAATCAAAATGAGAAATTTAGGTGAAAACAGATGTAAGAAACAAACGTTATTTGAATAAGATGTTACCAACCATACAATGAGGACGTCTCTTGTTACAGGGCGATTAAAAATATCTAGGAGCTGCGACTATTGGGAAAGTCGAAATTCCAGAAGAGAAGCAAATATCCTTTTTACGTCCATCTAGTTGAAGACCATGATATCACACAATCAATGATTTTAAATCTGGATCAAGCGCCGGTCAAGTACGTTTCTTGTGGGAAATCAACACTTGCAAAAAAATCGTGTAGCGCGGTACCGATAGAGGGGGAATCAGATAAACACATGCTTGATGGTTAATTCCTCCCTATGCAGCTCATATAATCTGGAAAAATAAGCGGAGTATCCCAAAAGTAGAGTTCCCTAAGGGAGTCTCTCTGAGGGCAAACCCAAAACATAATAACAACGTAGAAGAGTCTGTCAAATTAATGAAAGAGATCGTTATTCCACACTTCAAAAATTAACGAAAGAGGCTGGGATTGGAAATTAAGCATCCTGAACTTCTGATTATGGATGTATTCAAGGGACAGACAACCAGTGCCGTCAAAAATCTTCTAAAGGAGAACAATATTATTTTTACCAAGGTATCAGCAAATAGGTGGTTAAAAGCTGGGATTACTGACGAAATAGCAATAGGAATATCGAAACTTTCGTCTTTTAGATCCTTTTCATGAGAGTATGATCTACAAGAAGCGTTTGCCTCAAGTAAGTCCCGTTTGAACAAGGGAGTAACATGGGATATGCCAAGTGATGATGAAAGTGCATGGGAAGATCCGGATGATCCTGGATATAATGACGACTGGAATAGTTTGGGCGAAAAAGTGATTCGGGTGAAGAAAGTCAAGCTTGCGAGAAAAAAGTGCATTTGATTTGTTTAAGTGAAAAAAATGCACAAAGTCATGTTGAAACCTCAAGTATTTGTTGTTTTCTTTTTTGCATTTTAAGCAGAAAGTGTGGTATCTTTGAAAAATTTATAGCTTCTGATGACGGCACAGAAAAGTGCTGGCATAAGCAAAAAATTATTCCCGCAATTTTGTACCCTTAATGACTTACTATAAGTGGCACAAGTTTAATTCAATTTAGGCAAGCCTATCGAAAGTTATTTACAGAAAACGGAAACCCTCTCTCCTCCTCCAGCCCGGTCATAATATGATAATATGTGTAAAAAAACTAAAAATAACAGGGTTAAATTATAACTACTTTTTATGAGAATATATTAGTTTTAAAAGGATAAACACATTTTTGTTTTAGTGTTAATAATCTTAAAACTATCTTTTAGTCCGTTTGAACCCAGGTTAAGCGTACAGTTGATAATAATTGACATACGAAAAATTGAAACTTAATATTACTTGAATTGTTGTAACAGCAGTAGTGTAAGAAACACTTCCGGTGGACCCCAAGCAGGTTGTAAGTGCCGTTGGGACTCTTAAACCTCCCTTTGTGTCATTCGTGAAAAGTGCGCAATATTTGGCACAAAGTTTTAAGGATTTGTGCACAAGGACTTTAGTTGCAATAACATGTCTTACATGTCATGCAAAAAACAGGTCACGAAAGTTCACATTTTAACATCATGTGATACTGTTTTAATGCCTTATTTATGAAGGCTTGTATTGTATAGACTCCAAGAGGCCGGGTTAAAATGAGCTACATCTGATTGCTGTGAATGCGGAGGTTGATTCCTCTTCATTTTGGATTTATATAGCAGCCAAATATAAGGGCTTTTTATTCCGACTAGGTTTGGACCAACAATGATGTTAGGAAAGTAAATCTAACATATACCATAAGTGATGTCACCACTACATTCGTTGTGCGTATCGTTAATTGTATCAAATTTGAAAATCGATTACACGTACAGTAGATTTTATTTGTTGGAATATAATCTACTATGTTTCATTGTTATAAAAAAATCATTCTTCATCACAAATTTCAATAACAGACCTGATTTCAAAAAAGAAGAAAGAAAAAAGGCGTCCTTCAGCAGGTTACAAAATATCTAAAAATTTGTGTGGACTTAATGTCCCTGTGGGTTGACTCTTTTCTTGATAACTTCTAATTTTTATGCTCAATATATCTATTTAAAAGATGTGGTTATAAAGAGCCAAATGATTTGTGGATACAAAGCATCCATTTACCTATTTTGTTTCTTTCTTGTTGATTCTATTATTTACGACCTTGTTGCATGGTGAAATGAAATTTGAATTGGACAAACTTTATTCATGCATTATTCATCAGAAGGGAGTAAAAATTTTCAAACTTATAAAATTCTACAGAAAATTCTTCTGATAACAAGTTTGGGTAGATATAACTTGTGTCAACAAAGTTTTTATACCAACATGCTTTCACTTCGCTATTTTTATTTATTGTTTAAGATTATTCATTGATAAGGAAACAATAAAATTTTTCGTAACAATACAACACAATGTTACATTTTCAAGTAAAATGCCATTGCAGGCTAAAGTAAACAAGTTTATATACAAGTTGATAGTTGTTGATTATGAAGTACCCTTTTTTATTTTTTATTCTTTGTCTATAAAATACCATCTCAATTGTTTTTTGCCATCAACAACACGGATGAAGTTTTCAAAGCTAGTACGCAAAGTTGATGAGCAGCATTCCCTACACATTATTTAACAGTGCACTTTTTGAGGAAGAAAATTCTTTTGATTAAACAGTTAATATTTATAAATAAATAAAACTGATTTTGTAAATCTAACTTGCTATACAAGCGATTATTTTTCAATAATTTGTTATCTTTGTATTCATTACATTTGAAAGTTGTGGTTGTGGGGAGATAGGTGATTGGTTGATTAAAAGAATGTGTTTCCGAAGTTTTGATTTTCTTATACATAAAAATATATATTTTTCAATTTGTTGCTTAGTAAAATGTAATTGAAAACTCTTAAATTTTCAAACTTTTAAACAGCTTCAGTAAATTGCTTGTGTCAACAAAGTTTTTATACCAACATGTATTCACTTCGATATTTTTATTTATTGTTTGCATGTTTTCATGTATCAACAAGTCATCTGTTGAGAAAAAAAAGAGCTAGATCAGCAGTATTTCATAAGGTGTTTCAATACAAGGATACGAAATTAAATATCGCGCCACTGGAAACGATATCTGATGTCCTGCTGGAGGAAGATTGTTGTAACCATTGTTTAGCAAAGAATGGATGCGTGTCTGTGAATTATGAACGTAGTGGATTAAAACGTTGTGAATTACTTGCAGAGGATCGAGATACAAAAAACGAAACAGATTTTGTCAATGAGAGATACTTTTCCTACTACGACACCGATTGAATTGCTACTAAGAATTGCACTAATACTATCTTCGATCTTCTTAGCGGCGTATTATAAATTACGCCTTATGTCTACGCCTTATGTCTAGCCTACCAAGTATTTTTTGGCATCTTGAAGGGATATGGCAAAAAAACAGGGGGCGAGGGTTGGTTATGTCATACCTGATAAAGAACCTATAGGGATTAAACTTCTTTTTTTCGTTCTGCTAATATTTAATATTTCAATCTGCAAAAGAAAAAATAAGAATATTAAAATCTCACCAAACTAACCCTGTTTACAATCGACCTTGGAATATGTGTGGAGAAATTTGCGTTATGGGAAATCTGAATTTTTGGGCTTTTAAAGAAATTTAACGAAGAGCTTGTGTTTGATCTAATTAAGGATGTGTGAAATGAGCAGATTCAAGTTAAAGAGATTTTACAAAAAATAAAAAAATCCTTAATTTATAATATATTTTTTCTCTATAAAGAACATCAAGAAAAATCTGCCATTCTTGAAATTTTACAACTAGATTTCATTTAGTGTTTTGGTGTTAATTGCGAACCAAAAGATTGAACTAGTATCCTACATTCGGCTCTATTGGCGTTTACAATCTACGGTAGGGTTAAAAAAGAGCATGTTTGCGTGCTTTATCGCAACTCTCTACCCTATGTTGTTCAGGAATGGATACGAAAGTAGCAGTTAACACCGAAAGAAAGTATTCTAATAAAGTATGAAAATATTCCACCTCGTTCTTTGGAAATATTTCGATAATTTTATAACGTTAAAGGATTAAAAATTCATGGAAATCTATTTTAATCAAATTTAGCAAGTTGATTTGTGTACATGCAAATCAAATTATTTAAATTCATAAATTATCGTTGCCGTGACTAGAACCTAGTCCTCTATTTCTATTTGAACATTGAGGGGAAAATATGAGAGTGAAAAATATGAAAGGTGAAAATCAAACAGTCAGTTAGTTAGTTACCTTAGCAAAAAACAAAACAAACTTATTTATTATAATAAGTAGCTATGTATGCGATTCAAAAAGATTCTCCATTTCATTAAGTAGCTAAGCATATACGATTCAGAAAGATTCTCAATTGAAATCTTTTAATTCTATTAAAATTTAGAATTCCTTATTGATGATTAGCTTTAAAAAAAGATAATAGCATCCGTAATTGGAATATTTTTGATTTAAAACAATACTTGTAAAGTGGCTTAACAAGTTAAATAAAGAACATCGCTGTATCTATGGGTAAAATGTATCTAACGAACATTATGTTCTAAAGAGTTTCTAGAGTGTTTAATGTTGCAATTTGTGGTTACTGCTCACATAAGGATTAAATTTTTTTCGAATAAATATTTTTATTATATTTCTTAAGTAACTAGTCGTTAGCCCGTGGAGAATCCACGGGTTCGCCCGTCCTTTTATACCGCATTGCGTGCTTCTCGCTATTCAGCAGCTAAGCTACCATTTTGCGTGACAGACAGACAGACGTATACGGGCATTATAATATAGATAAATAATAAAATACAATTTTTAAGTAATGATTTCTAGGGCAATTTGAGATTCATAAACAACAGTTTTATTTGCCATGCTGACAAAATTGTCCGAAAGTAGCGAGAGCAATTTGTCAACAATATAAATGGTACGAATGTTTATTAATTCAAAATAGCCCGAGAAAGCATGGTATTCCAGCTCGTATACGTGCTAATTCGACTTTTTAGTTTGGTTGTTAAGCGTTATCTTCTAGGTTCGCAAATGCTATATCATTAAGAAGTTGAAATCTCCCTTCGCTTGTTTTTAATTTTAAGATAAGGTATTTATGTCAAATGTATAAACAACGCAAGACATTTTTTAATTAATTAATTAAAATAAAATATGAGGTTTAGATCGTGGTTGTTTTACAACATTTTTAAAAAGACTGGTTCTTACCTGTTTTAGCGCTGATGATAAATAACACGCTTATCACTAAAGAGGCTTCCTTCACTGTAATAGTTTTTAGTCATATAAGTATTACTTGTAAGTACATGGTTAGAGTGCAATTAGTAATTCGTTTTTAAAGATAATAAGGATTATATTTAAGGGAAAAAGCAAAAAAAAGACTCTCCTGTTTTTTATATCACTGAGATATGATACTGAAAATTCGCAGCTTTTCTTTACTTAATAATTACCACAGGACAGAAACATGCATAAATAACCGGTTAGCTACATAAACCAATTATTTCGTAACTTTGAAGCTTGCAATTTATTGTTTAACTTTTTTTATAGTAAAGATATTTCAAGTTATACATTCCTGTTTCAGATTAGGAGTAATGAATAAAGTAAAAACCGACTTATAATGATACCCACGGTTGACTTTGAACGCATAATTTCCGTCTAAAATCGATCAACAGGTGTCCCCATAATAGTTACTCTTGTTACCCTAAGATTTATTTCATTTACCCATCAATTGAGCACCACTATCTCACAGTGATAATTATCGTTGTTTAGATTGTCAGAGATTTATGCAATGAAAAAGATTCATGTTATCCCTGTTCTTGTTGGTCAGCAGAATTTTATCGTTCGCCTTGCATTTGCAGAAAATGTAGGATTTTTTAGTTACCTCGTATTTGTTTAATTTTTAACTATATTATTGCAGAAATAACCTGAGCAAATTTTGTAATATTTTAGTGCATGGTAAAATGAGACAACATTCTCCATGTTGGATAAGTTACATCACAATCAACATTTACTACTACCGAGTTTATGGTATTAACCAACAAAATCGAGTTGTAGTCACCCCAGGAGCATTACCAACCAATAATTCCTTTTCAATTTATACATTACCTTGGGTACGTGAAATAAAGTATCGCAGAAATAAACTTATTTGTGGAATAGGTGGCGACAACAGTATTTATATTTGGACAGGTTCAAGCTGGACAAACTATTACGTGTTTGCTCACAGTTTCGATTGTGCTGCAAAACACATCCTCACCATCGATTTATCAACGTTTGAACTTCATTTGAAAGAAGACAATAGTAAGTATATCTTATCTTATGTAAAGACAACAATTTACGAAAAAGAATTTTGATAAAAAAGCCACAAATTACGCGCTTAGTTACGCAGTGAATTCACAACTGCCTTAAACTCCTTCCTCCTCTCCCTCTTCTCCACCAACAGAATATTGAGTCAACGGCACTTTTCCAGGAACTTTATGAATTTTGCAAAAAAACATCAAGTTACGAGGATGCAGGGGTAATGCTTTTACAGACTTTATGTTAGGTAAGCAGCGTTTAAAATGAATAAGTCGCCCTTTCAAAAATGTTTAGCGTACTAAGAATGTCAAAGCACACAGAAGTCGCATAGTTGTTTTTAAAAAGAACACCTCTGTACCTTTTAGCACATTTTAAGCTCTGCCTCTAAATACTAATTTTAATCAAAGAGAAGAGTAAGAGAAAAATAAATTAAGGAATGAAAAATTCTTTTGGGCGCAGAAAGAAGGGAAAAAGGAAGGGAAAGGAATTTCTTTCCAGACACTTTGTATTTTTTATTGACTTTAATTTCTAAATAAGTAACAACACGCTTAATTAAGTCTTTATTTAAAGTTGACCAAGCTCAACTTATCTTTAAATTCTTTTTCTTTTTCCCAAGTTTATGCGAATGATAATAATATACTCTTTATTACAAACTATTATATTATTTAAAAAAGTTATTTAAAAGCATTTATCGCGCAGGGGTGAGAAAAATATCGGAAATATGTTTTGAGTTTTTTAAGTTGAGAAGTAAAGAACGAAAAAATATGACGATATTTTTTGAAAAAAAGTGCAATATATTTTTATCATAGCTACCAAGAATAAATTATTGTAATTTGATATACTCTGTTAATGCCTGCTCAATTTTAATTACGGTCCACTAAGTCCTTTGTTCAGCAACAACGTTATTGCAACGTTATTGTTACGTTATTGCAAGATACATACATATCATTTAAATTCAGTATAAATTTCGTAAATATTTAACAATCGAATTAGATGCAAAACTCCTCCAACATGTTATCATTTTATTCTAACCTATATAAAAAAGGATTAAATTTAATATTTTCAGCAGTGGAGAATTCGAACTTCTTAATGACGAATAATTCAACCCTCAATAATGTGTTTTTCATAAAAATAATTTAGGTTTTATATGAGAAGAAAATGATGAAACAAATTTGCGACAAAGTTCCGTTTAATGAGAACACAGTAACATACTCAACGAATTATTAGGCAGTTAGCAAAAATATAAGTTTTTTGTAATGTAAAAAAAAGTATTAAAATATAGCATATATTTCGTATAAATTATCCGATCAAAATTGGAAAAGAACCTCAACCATTGATCATTTAATTTAATACAATTACTCTTTTTCGTTAGAAGCTTCCACTAAAGTTGCCACGGGTGCGATTTCGAGAATTCAGGAATATGGCAAGTACTGGTATGCCATTGGCAAAGATTGCAAATGCATCATGAGACACGAGACCACTCCTTCTCCTACTGTAAATAAATGGGAAATACTAACAACAAATCCAGGATCCTCTGTTGAGTTTAAAGTTGCATTTAACGATATTATTTATTCGTTACACGAAGATCAGAATATATACGAATGGTATGGAAATGAGAACAGATGGATTATGATATATCAAGGTCCCTGCATTCATTTTGATGTTCATCATCTCATATTTTGCGTCACATCAAATCATGAAATTCATTCGAGTATGTAGTTCTATTTTTATCTTTCTAAAAACATTGTTCGCTTTGATGTATTTACCTTAGCCATAATATTTTGACGGTAAGGCTCCGTAATAGCCCTGATTCAGACCGATAAAAGTAACCCTTACTTTGGGCAATTCTCAATTACGAAATGGCGAGCGATAAGTAAAAAAGGAAGTTCCTTGGCGAGATAATTGAAGAACCGGCTTTAGGACGTTTGGAAAATTTTTGTATTATCATGGAGGTAGAAATAGATTTATTTCTACTTCCATGACATTATTGATCTTTCAGCAGTTTTACACTCATTAAATATATTTAAAAAAGTTTTTGTAAAATTCTTGTGCTTAATAGCAACAGTTTAGCTAGCTAGCTAGCTACGTAGTTTTGTTTTTAGACTCATAGCCACTTTCTCTTAATGCTGACTAAGTTAAGTATTAGTTTACCAGTTGTATGTTATAACTGCTATGATAATTATATATGGTATTAGATCTTTTAGCTATTGTTTGTGAGTAGTTATACCCCTTGAGTTGTTATAGAAGCATGAGTTATAGAAGATGTAGCTAGCTACAAAATCTATATACAAAAGTTTCAGTGACAAGAGAAAGATTTTTTTTAAAAAAATATGTGTAAACTTGTGAGTAATTTATATTTTTGTGATTAGCCTCCCTAATTTTGAGGGAAATATCCTGTCAGTTGTTTCAAGGAAAGAAAGCAAAGGCAGTTTTTTGGTGTTTAAACCTCCCATTTCAGCTACTGAATTTTTACCCAAATAGAACATGGCTAAAGCGGTATCAAACCCACAATCAGGTCGTGAGACAAACGCCCTACTGACTGAGCAATTAAACCCTAAACAATACCATATATAAATGAAAAATAATATTCTTCTTCTAGATTAGCCATATATCAAATACATAACATGACTTGAATAAATACACCCTCACTCTGAAATAAGCCTGCGACAAAAAACCATATCAGTTCAGAGTCTTAAAACTTTGGTTAATGTTGAAATAATCACTTGAAACTTTATTTTGGCTTAATAAAATAGAACCAAAAATAATTTCATCTGCAATTGTAGTCCCGAGTTTCTGAATTTAGGCGTTTTAAGAAATGCCGATAATAATACAAGAAATATTATTTGTGCGCTGGTTGTGGAAGAATATGCTCACACTGTGAAAATTATCCCTGGTAGAGATTATGTACTAAATACATGATCTGATGTTACAAAAATTTGTGCATAACTGAGTAAAATTGCATTGCCTGGTATTAGTACTTTAGAGTGAAACACACTGTAGACAATTTACTTTTATTTCAGATTATGGAGAATATGTGCCTCGTCCAAACATTCATATACCTTTTAAAACTGTAAACCACGTTAATAAAACGACACCATATGGCAGAGGAATGGATATGGACGGAAACACGGCAGTTGCATTAGATTTAGAAGCTAACAACATCGCATTGGACCAGTTTGGGAAAGGTTACGTCTTACAAAAAGGTGATGGAGAAAGAGTTGTATTTGGAAATTTTGAGGAAACGGCTCTTGGGTATGAATTATAGTTTAGTATAGAAAGAAAGAATTAAAGTGACTGAAGAAAAAAGTTTCTCATTGTTGATCGTAGCTAAATATATGTCGTTGTTTGTTCGAGCACGTTAAGATAATTGGTGACAAAAGGCAATTACACCTTGCTTTTAATTTTTTCAATTCCAACTGTTTATCTCCAAGCATAAAAGATCACAACTTTAACTTATAACGACTTATAACGACCTGGAAATAAATACAACAACGAGGTGACTAACTCATCGATTAAGATTGTAACCAATACACGATCAACCTATATCTATATCCGTTTTTTCCGCAAAATAAGCATGAAAAATGTGGCATAACATAAAAACGAGATTAGTTATGCGCCAATTTAATGTTAGTGTAACAAAACATTGTAAAATTTAAAGGACGTATTTTTTGATACATGTTAGCTAGCTAAACCTAACCTAGCTACATTTTCAAAATTATATGTACACATTTTTCATGTAACTTTTTCTTAGGAAACTTAAAACTAAAACTTAATTAAACTAACGCATAGTGCCACTTTATATTACACTGTTCAGTTAAAAAAGTGAAACTAGCTTGCTAGCCAGCCAGCAAAGTTACAGGCAAAACAGCTAGCAGCCAGCTAAGCTACAACCCTAGCAAAAATATATTGAGAATTCCATTTTGAGGTCTTTCTCCCCCCAAAACCAATGTTGAAGATAAGATGACTCTAACAGAAGTACCTTATAGGTAATTAACATTCACTTTTTTGAGGTCAGAGGGGGGGGGGGGATATGAGTAATCAACATACTATTTTTAAGTTTTGCGTGCTATTTTTTTTAAATTATTATTATAGATTAATGACTGTTGTGATCACACTCTCTAGCCTTATAGTCACAGTTTATAGGTGACATAAATTTGAATGTAAGCCTTTATTTTATCGAGGTCCTTATCCAGTACAAACGAGAAAAAAATAAAAGAATCACTTGTCTTGTAAAAATTTTATCCTCATAAGAACCTCTGAATTTTTGGCGAATTCGAATTCGAATTCGGCGAATGGCGGATTCATTTTTACTTTGTTTTTTTACCTTTTGTGATAAAATCTTGAAAGTCTTACAGAATTGTTGAATTTGTTTATTCACAGAGTATAATCTTTAGTGAATTCTCCCATAGTGTTAATTTGTTAAAATGTGGAACCAACAATATCGTTTTTACCTCAGAAAACATTTTCACATAGTTTTCTCTGATTATATTTAAAGTTTGACATGACGAGCATTTTATAGATAAAGTTTTAGTAGGAATCTTCCCTTTCTAAGCATTACGTCAAAACCGTGCGAGTAATCTCTTTGGTTGTTTTTCTTAAGGAGCAGTTTTCGAATTAAATGGGAGAAAACTAACATGCTTTGCGAAGTGAGCCTCAGCAAAATCACTAGGAGCTTCATTTGGCCAAAAAATACTAGGATTGTTTCTCTCTTAATACAATATTTCAGAGTTGGACATCGTCCCGCATGTTTTGCTTTAATTTACAAATTATTTTGTACTTAGCCTAGTCTGGGATTTTAAATAAATATTTTTATAATATAGGAACTATGACATAGGATAAAATGTGATAAGAATAACCCTAGGAAAGAGTCCCTAAATATTTAATACCAACAACAAAGGGTTTAAAGTTCAATTTGCCAACCAAAAAAAGAAAGTCAAATTAGTATGCTAATTCTGAGATCAAAATAATGTAAAATGTGAGTTTTAAATATTTACAACCACTGTCAGTACTTTTGCTGATGTTGTTTGGAAAATAAGGTTCAATGAGTGGGATATGACAAAAGACATATTTTAGCAACATTACAAATCTTGATAAACTCCATGATATTTCCCGTTTATTTGGAGTGAACCAGCCGACTAGTCATCCATCCAACCAGCCAACAAGTATACCTAGCTCATTAAACACCGAGAATATTATTACCAAAAGTGAATAATTATATATTATAACAAACTGATTTTGCATACAATGAAGGTTGACTCCCATTATATGCAAAATTAGTTGTTATCATACGTGTACTACTTCGTTGCGAACTAAAAATATTCTGAAAACTAATCTCGTTTTTATGTAGTTCTGTATTTGGTGCGTATATTCCGCGGAACGAAATAGATATCAAATAGGCATATTTTGTACCAAATGCTTTAAAATTCACATTTTTCGACTTTTCACTAATGATTCACTAATTCTTCACCTATTTATTTGTAGTGATTTTTTAATCGTTTTACTGCCAACTTAGGCGTTCAGGAAGAAAAGTCTTCTTATCTTATCACTTATTGTATCTTACAGTCGACAATTCAATGAGCGCATAAAACCCAACCACAAACTCTCTTGTACGAATGATCAAAATAGTACGTGTCATAACGTTTGTTAATAGAGCTCTCCTTGATGTTCAAACATATTTCTAATTTGTCATTTAGAGGTCCATTTACTAACCATGATAATTTTCCAACATATTTTACGATATCCATGTGGTTCAGAACCACGCCACAATCTACGCATACAGGAGCAGGGTTAATCTCCACAGCGATTGAAACCGGTATGTACAAATAAATTTTAAAAATGCTCTTGAACTTTAACCCTATTTGCTTAGGAAATTTTCGAATTTATTCTGGTTACTACTGGATTAAATTAAATGGAAAAATGATAAGTGTGTATTGTGACATGGTGACAGATGGAGGTAGGGTATCTACAACTACTATTTCTTATCTTACTTATTTTCACCAAAAAACTGTCATTTGTGACATCGGCTGATTTTGCGGATTTAATTTAATTGATTCAATATAAGAAAATAATTAATAAGTTTGGATAAATTTTATCGAAATCATGAAATAATTAGCAGATTATTTAATCGGATTGCAGTATCGCTACCGTTTCATGTGCTGTGGAGTTGATACCAGCTGGTAAAAACCTCTTTATTCTGCTTGATTTTTCTTAAATCGTTTATAAAAAAATTGTCGTTTAATTGGCCAACCTTATTTTGATTTTAAGCTTTTGACAGTTCTAGTTGTTAAAAAAAAACAGTTACTCATTCTCATTTTTTGCAGGAGGCTGGACACAGATAACTCATCTAGACACATCACTACAGGCTCATGAAATTTCAGATGCTACAAAAATTGGTGACGTATTCTTTAAGAATTTTGTTCTTACTCACGATGGTCTGTCAATGTTAAGGGAACTGGTTGATTTCAAGCAACTAAGGATACGATGCAGTAAACCCGCACATCACGACAGAATTGTTGACATAGCAACAACAACGTCATCTGTTTTGGATTATTTCACTGGAGTCACTGATGAAAGACCTTACGCGTGCGGTGGATTTTATCCGTTAGAAGAAGACAACTCCGTTTTGGCTCAAGATTTGGTCATCATACCCGCTTCGGTGTCAATGAGCGCTTTAAATATAATATACTTGATATATATTATGTAGCTACTGTACACTGGCTAGATAGTCTATGTGACGATATAACTCTTGAAGGTCCAGCCATTTATCAGTACTATGTGCGGTAAGAACAGAATAAGACGAAGGTCAAGAAGAAGAATAATGATACTAAACTTCGCATACCGTATTCTCTCTATCTTCCGCCCAATCTCTACTTAACGCCTTTCTCCAAAAAAAGCGAGCCCTAAAACCAAAATCCGTATTAAACGCCCCTTTCTATTTAACGTCCCTCTCTAATAAACGCCCATCTCGTATTTATGCAAAAAAAAAACAATTTACACTGAAATCAAATAAAGACAATGTTTTGGACGGAGTGTGTCAACGGTTAGTATATCTATACATATTTCGAGAGATATATTTAATTAATTAGACCTAAAGGCTTAGCTATAAAGCAAATAGTTAAATCTTTCTACCAAATTTAAAAATTATTTTTTCTGATAGTGGCCTACTTGAGAAGCTTGTCATGTTTTTTATACTTGAACCTTAGTTAATTACATCATAGACATATAATCTCTTTTAATTATATATCAAAGACTACAAAGCAATTTTATTTTGACGCGAACAAACTGTTTTTAAATATATTAACCTGTTTATTTACGTTTAAATTATCACACACTGCAACATTGCACGATTATGTTTATATGATATATCTCAATATTTATTATTGGAAGCACTTTATTGTAATTCATACATGCTTTTGTATAAGAAACACTTTTTGTGCATAGTTTCAAATTTCACTGATTTTTTCCGAAATTGGCAAACTTGTGCAAAGTTTTCCACATTATGAAAATTGCCGTCCATAAGCAGGCCAACCATTATCATGTAGAGTCAATACAATAAAAGCAAGTTTTTTGTAGGTTATTACCCTGTAAAGGTGGTACCAGCTGGTGTCGTTGATTCGGTTAAAATTTTTTATAGCATCGTCTTGTACACATTCCAGTTTGCAACAAAAGGTTTCGAATTAGGGCAAGGTCTAGTTCTCTGAGAGGACATTCTCTAGGACTCGTCATCTGAGCCATGGTCCCTCCTGGGAATATTAGCCAGTATTACCCCTCGGTAATAATAATAACAACATTCCCTCGTTATTTGTGAGGCTGCCCATGCAAAATATGCACATCTATCTATTTCTGTGTGTGATCTTGGAGGCTCCAAGGTGTGATGAACGTGTCTTAAATCCTCAAGTTATCTATCCCAATACAATGCAAAGGGTGGCACATTGAAAGTCTTTATCTTTACCGCTAAGGCCACTTGCCTTTGAATACTTACCTTTGCACAAATAATCCATCTTTGTTTCCATTCCTTCCAATTTGTCTGCTATGATTTATTTTGCTTTAGTTTACTTCTGACACCATATAATAAACAGCGCATTTAATGCACCATGTTGTTTTACTTATGCAAGATGATTCAAGAATAAATTCGATAAAACTGGGAACCCCATAAAACTAACTTGTTATAAATCTCTCTGAAGTCGCAAAGGCAATAATTGAATGGCATTTGAGAAAAGTGAGATTCAATACCCTATGTGATACCCGAAAACCGAGACTATAATTATTATTATTTTCTTTTAATATGAACGAAAATAAAAACACATTTTAATATGTACATTTCTTCCTTGTACGGAAATATTTGTTGCACGTAATATGCGTATACGTTGCTGGCTTTACGTTTTAATTATCATACACTGCAACAATGCACGGTTATGTATCTCTTTAATAATATCCGTCGTCTGTCTGTGTGTCTGCGAAAGCGACGTCCCGTAACGGAAACACGAAATTTTTAAAATGCGCACCAATACGAAATGCGATATATTTCTGTCCACTTTGTTGCAACGGGTTAATTTATAGGACGGGCGACTCCGTGGATTTTTCCACGGGCTAACGACTAGTCTCTTTAATAACGGAATTATTAAAATGCGCACGAATATCAAATGCGATATATTTTTATCCACTTTGTTGGGACGCGTAAATTTAAAGGACGAGCGAACGGGACACAGTTGGTAAAAAATCGCCTTTTGAAAGGTTTTTAAGACAAGTGGTAAAAATTTCGAAATGTTATAAAATATTTCGAAAGATTTCTTTAACAAGAAAACTGTACGTGTAAGCCCCCCCTTTGAAGATGGAATAGGTTGCGTTGATAGTAGTATTGAAGATGTTTGTATTGAAGGCGCAGATGATATATTGCTTGCGTTGAACATGAAGTATGTGTCAGTGAAATGGCTGAAACAATACAAGGCTGCGATAACGGTAGTGTGGATGGTGTTTGTGCAGGAGCTGATGGATTGATAAAGTTTGCAATTGGAACCTTTTTGACGTCAGCTGGCCTTTTCATCTCTGAGTTGCTTTCGTTTTCTTTTTGCCCTCGTTTTACTCTTTAGAGAAGCCTACTGAGTTTCTGATGTTAGGTCTCTTTTCGTATTGCTTCAAAAAAGGTTTGACCACATTAAACTTGCATGCAATGTAGACGGTACGCGAGCATATTTCGAAACTTTTAAACCGAAAGCAACATGTTAAAATGTTTTTTTCTTGTTCATTCCAACTGTAAATGGTTGTTCTTTGTTTTTAGCATTTTTCACATTATATGTATCGCCAACTCCTTTGATGAACGTATGTCTTGCTTCGAATAGACCAACATATCATCTGTGATATCTTAGGTTGAAAAAAAAAAAAAAAAAATACCGAATATAAAATAGCGAAATAGTGAGCGAAATTAACCATAAAATTCATTGTTCTTTTCGTCAAAACGTTTTGTTGTTAATTCCATTGAAGCAGGAAAAAATAAAACCAATTTGTTTTTCATATAACAGTAGACTATGGACACGTGCTTAAGGAAATAAGAAAAAATAATTACCCGTGACTTTTGTGTAATAAAGTTTACATCATTAGACTAAGGTTTTTATGAGAGCAATGACATTTTACCACGGCTGTTTCTTTAGATGTGCATATTTTACATGGCTAGCCTCACAAATATCGAGGGATATACCCTGTCTATTATTTCAAGGAGGGGTCATGGCTTTGATGGGGAGTCCTGGAGTATTTAATGCTCTCTTTGAGCTACGAAAACTCAATTAGGGTAAGCGCTCTGCCAGACAACTCCCTGCAACTTCGCCTGTTACAGATACACGGAACTGGCGTATTATTATATAGATTATATAGAAAACATAGCCAAAAAAAAATTAATAAAAAAAAAATAATCAGGGTATCAGGTCTTGGGTATCACATAGGGTATCGGGTCCCACTTTTCTCATATGCCTAATTGAACCGTGAATATTTATGTTTGTTTCATAAAAATATGTTTTATCTAAGAAGAGAATTTTGAAGTAAACAGAAGAAAAGATAAGCTTTTTGCACTGTAGAATTAAAATAGATAAAACTTGCATTTGCTTCTCTGTAGGAAATAAAAATATAGCATATATTTCGTGTCCAAACTGTGAGTAAAAGATATGACATAAAAAGAAACAAGGCTGAGAATTTTGAATACTTAAAAAAAGACTTATAAATTGGAAGGGCTTTTGCTGAAAAGCAACATCAAGATATAAAATAGGAGTGCGGACTTTGGAAAAAAAGTTAAGAAATCATACTTAGTAGTTCGTTCGGGTGAAAGGATAAAATAAATTGTTCAAATATTTTAAAGGTTGTACAAAGAATAGAAAAATATAAGAAATAAAAACGGGTTTATAATTAAATATGGGTTATATTGTATAATTCGGCATGCAAATACGACGCTCTTCAGCACCCTAAGGCGTTGATCCCCTATCTTATACTACTTCTCGTTCCAACGCACTTTGTTTACATAACAAAAAATTTGAGCTTTGCTGTGTTTCTCTTGAATGACATCGTTAATTTACCCAGCTAGAAAATTTACCGTAGTCATTTAACGTATTAGACATGGTATGTATCCCTCCCCACCCTCGATTTACCTACGTGTTTTTACGGGTTGATGACTAGTTTTCATAACAATAAACGTCGTCTGTCTGCCGTGCAAAGACAAGTCATGCTAAACCTCGCGAGAAATTTTAAAGCTAAAAAAAACAAATATGATATATTTTTGTCGACTTCCTTGCTACGTGCTAATTTACGTGGTTTTTCTACGGAGAAAACGTGCAACGATTGAGCTATGCTCACGAAGGCCATTTTGTTATTTTTTACTTTTTTCGCTTCGAAATACTTTGTATCTTTGTATCATATTTATCATGTTAACTAACACATTGTCACGTTTTTTTAGCCACTTACGTAAATCTTAAGCACCATAATTTTTAAATTTTTTGTCGCGAACAAAGATTTTAGGGGAGCATCCTGAAGTCAGATACCTATCTAGCCTTATTTATTGCTATTCTTCTAAAGCTTGTTTTCAGTTATAGCCTAGGTTTTTTACTGAGCTAGCTACATCTGGGGCAGCTGCTAGCTACCTCTAGCTAAAAAAAAGTAGACAAATACGGTTGGGTACAACAAAACTTTTGATCAATTATTCTTATTCAAATTTCACGAAAACTTTTTCCACAAAATAAAATTGCTGAGTGATTGTTTTATAATAACTGCCGTCCAAGTAAATTTCAGTGATTAATGTTTAAAAACGGGCGAAAGTGCTCGAAGGAGCGATGCGCGAAATATGCACGACGAGCAATCACCCTCAGAATTTCCAACGGGTTAACGCCTAGTTTAATTAGAATAGTTCACAGTATGTGCAGAATCGTTTTCACACAAACTGAACCACACTTGCGAAATGCTGGGCAAAGCATCAAAAGTTTGCACTCATAAAACACCAGTATGTATTGGATACTGTGGATGCACACTGGAAACTGTGAATGTTGCCTGACACGTAACCTTATGTATTTGCCTTATGGGATAAAAAAAAATGCGGAACAAATTTTTTATCAGACAAATTATTCGACACCAGTGGAAAACTTCGTTCTTTTTGTTTATTTTCAAAAATCCTTATTTATGTTTTATGTATTCCTTTTTCTGTATAGGCGATAAAGAAGCTTTACATTATGGTTTTCAAGTCGGTATTATTAAGTATAATTTCTCAGAAGAACCACCCCCCCCCCCCTACCCTTCCACCTTTATCTCTCTCAAAAAACTTTGTTACGTTTGTCCGATATGTATTTTTTCCGTTAGGATATTGGATAAATACTATTAAAATACCACGATTTTTGAATTCTTTCCATTTTTCTTTCCAATTCAATAAAAGTGCAGAACATAATAAACTGACATGACCCTTATGACTCGAATCTTCAGACATCATAAAAAGCAGCTTGTTTAAAAAGTTAATATGTATTTATCAAACGATTTCGTTTTCTTGTACAAAAACAACCCCCTGTACATGGGTTTAAACCACATGGTGGAGCAGGTGTTGAGACATCAGTGTAGGGTGATGTAGACGATTCAGGAGTTGTTTTTGGCCGTAGTGATGAAGCTACTGTTGTTGTTGTGTGACGCTTAGTTACAGATTTCGTTGAATTTTTAGCTGCTGTAGTTGGTCTGTATGTTGTTGATTTTCTTCCTGGAATCAATGTAGAATTACCTCTTGGTTGAAGTGTTGGGGGCGTGTTAGTTCTGACAACACCAGTCGGCGTACCTTCTCTTGTGGTTGTTATTCGTGGTCGTTTTGTTGTTAAAATCACTGGAATGCCACGACAGCCGTACACTTCAAATCGTAAGCAAGGTCTAGAGTGATAATTGACAATAATAAACTTGACAGCATCTGTACGCACCACTTCTTCCAGCTTGTTGTATCTGATTGTGTCTGTTTCATAATTTCCTTGCAGTACCTGCAAACAAAGGTTGCGTTAGCCTTTGTACTTCAGCGATAGACAGTACAACATAATGCGTTGGGAGAACTATGTACTGTGCCGAAATATTTGTTGAAATTAGTTCTACTATCTCGTTATTAATTTTTTATAATGGTTAAAGTTTATAGCAAATTTAAAATTCTTTGTTGAAATTCTGTCGAAAGTTTGCCAACTAGGGACCGTGTAAAAAGAAGCATTTCATCAGTTTGAAAGGATGAAACTTTCAATTCGAACTGATTGTGTATCTCCGCCTCAACATATCTATACATACAACATATCTCAACTATCAGTGTAGTGAAGGTAGTTAGTTAGACACATGCATTTTATTTAAAGGACACATCAATAACAAAAAGAGTCAATCAGTATTTTGGCACACATAACTTTTACATCAAGGTAACTAAATAGACATACAGTAGAATTATCACCGTCTCTATAGTACACCCATTCGTCTTCAACTGGAGCTAGATACATCAGTTCAAAACTTGCCACCCAAGCTATAGTTTTATATTGACCTAAAAATTTAGTATAATGTATTGAGCATAACTGGAGTTTTAAAGGTTATACACAATTTTGTCGAAAAGAAAGACTTGAACACGTTTTATAGACGTTTTAGTGATCTCTGCATTTTTAAACTTATCGTTAAATCAAAAAATCTGGTAGTCAATAAAATTTAAGTGCCTTCCGAAAATAATGTTAGGTTCTTGCTTTTGTGGTAGCTATTGTCACATGTGAAAATTTTCATAAGTCTTTGCCTCTTGCGCAAGGTAAACACGTAGTCGTTTTAGAAACAGAAAAGCGTATTTACCACACAGTCGCCTTGAGAAATCTTTATCGTATAAAAGTAAGGGTAACCCAACTTTAGTCAAAAAATAAGCTTTTAAATGATCAAAACTTACTTTGCAAAGCAACCTTTGTAATTGTGTAAATTTTACCCAAAATTACTTTAATCCAATGCGGTGATTCGGCAGTTCTATCAGCGCACCAACCACCTGAGTTTTCTGTCGTTGTTATCTGATTCAATCGTGCGTTGTTTGGGTAATAAGAAATTTTCTTATGTTTGTCCTTTCGAACTGAACTGCAAAAGAAGTTATCTCCTCGAATGAGATTTGAATTGGCAATACCTAGACGTAAAATCAATATATCTGTTAATTTTCGTTAGTTTATAAAAATTGTATAAATAAAAACTAATTTTTTTTTATATATTTTTTTGTATATCAGCAAGAATAGGTTGGACCTAATTCAATACCTTAAATTCGGAAATTATTTTTTGTTTATCTCATCTTATGTCCCTAATGGTTATCGATGTGAAAGTCTCCCTTTAGAAGTTAAAGTAGATGGCACAGTTTTATGAATATATCTGAGCAATTCCTGATTTAAAATTTGTTGAAAATATCTGTTATCGTCGACAATCTTTTAAACTAGTCGTTAACCCGTGGAAAAATCCACGGGGTGCCTGTCCTTTATATATACCGCATTTCGTATGTCTCGCTACTTGAGGTGCCATCTTGAGCAGAGACAGACAGCCGACGGCTATTATTATAGAGAAGAAAATGCTTGATTCGTTTCAACGATGTATTTTTAGTATTAATACTGTGCTTTCCTTTTGTTAATCATCGAATAATTACTGCCTTAAATTTTGTAAGAGCATATTTGAAATTTATCCTATTTTAACTGTGTGAAATTTACAGGTAGCGCGAATATCATTTTACCATGGATGCATGAAAATTTAGCGCGAAAAATAAAGTCCTTGAAGCTTAAAGGCGCGCGAAATTATTTTATAGCAAAAATAACACTATATAATAGATAATTTATCTGCCTCTCTAAAAATATATACTTTTAAATACTTTTAATTTGCAGTTTAGGAAACATAAACAAAATTCTTAACATAAGTGTTTTATGTAGCTATCTAAGCTTTTTCTTTGAAACTAAACAAGAAAAACTAGGCAAGCCTAATTTTTGAGGCAGGTTTTCGGTCTCTTACAGGAGTACTTATTCATGCTAGCAAAGAATTCAGATTACTTCTTCAACAAAACTGTTAGTTCACTTAAAAAGAAAGTACCGACCGATTGGATCGAAACAACTTTGTCTAATTCTCGAACATTCTCTTTCGTCGGATCCATCTACGCAATCACGTTCACTGTCACATCTCCAATAATCAGGAATACATTTCATATCAACACCACATTGAAATTGATTACCAGCACACTTCGTTGCTGCTAGTTGGGTTTTTGTAGCCATTGGAAAAACAGTTGTTGGTAGGTATGAGAAACAGATAAATATAATATAACGAAACATTTCTTTTTCACACTTTTTTACAGAAAATGATCTTTTATTAACATATTCCAAGGTACAAAAACATTTCTAATTATCCAGTATCTTTTTATCTAAATTAAAAATACAGTCAACAAATGCATTTACGTTCCTTTCCTTATAGTTTTTAATAACGGTAAGGCTGAGGTTTTTGTGTAAAATTAAGAACATAATTAAACACATTCCTTTACAATAATTAAGAACAAAATAATACGAGTCAGGAATTATTAAAGACCAATTATTTTGAACATCAACATCATCTATTTTCTCCAAAACATAAACAAGAACATTTGCAGCCGTAAACAAGCACATAACAAAAACGTGTACAGTTTTATGTTGATTTTTGAATGTTAAATAGGTCAAGAAACCATACTAAGTAAAATCTGTATTTGTTATTTTCACACACTCAAAGTTCAAAATAACTAACCTAGATCTAAGTTAAATATACTTTGCTCCCGCGCAAATATACCTTCTCATTGCTTTACATCAATATAAAATAAAGCACTTACCTAACATTCTGTGAAAGTGTATTAACGTTAACAAAAATCATAAGTAATCGTGAATGCGGAAATCTTTAAATCATACAGAACGAATTTCAGCGAGTATGAACTTTAAATTATATGCTCGACCTCTCTTGTCTTATAATATGCCATCTATTGAGTTAGAAGCTTAGGATTTAATTTTTTTTTTGTTGATGGGTGTTTTTTGTTGCGCAAACTTTTAAAATTTTAATCTATAATCAGCTATGTCAAAAACAGGGGTGTCCATAGATTTAAAATTTTAGAAAAATTCAAGAGGTTTTTGAATTTAAGAGGTCATCATTTAGGAAAAAACACTAAAAACGTATAACAACCATTCCATATTTCAGGAGAGTTTGGTCATTCTTAAGAGTTACTAACAATCAAGACTGTCCTAACGTGCCTACTGGTTAGTACAATAAAAAAGATAACAAAAATTACTGACTGGAAAGAAAAAATGCATGTCTCAGGAGAAATTCATAATTTTGGTTAAAAATTTCAGATTATTAAGGATATTCTAGCATATGTTTTATTTTTTAGGTTAGTTAAGTGAGATTAGAAGGGTCGAACTCTTCCGCTATAAGAAGACATTTACTTAAAAAAGAAGGATAACAGGGACAAAAACAAAAATCTATATTTCTGCAATTAAAAATTTATTCCTTAAACCTAGACATTCTTCCATGCTTGTATCCGTCAAATTTCATTTTGTAATCTAAACACATGTGTTTTCTTGTCTTGCGCACCGAAGGTCAGAAGTTGGCTGAAATGTTTTCCGCCATAATCTTTTAATTCCATCTTGTTTCCTTTTGCCAGCAAAAATACCTTTTCTAGGTTTCCTATAATGTTATAATGAAGAAAAAAAGTAATAAGGAATAATAACTTCTTTTCCATCTTGGCTGTACAACATCAGATTTTAAGTGTCCAAAATGTGTGTTTGGCTGAACTATCATTTATCATATTCGCAAATGCCTGTTTTAATAAATCTAGTGGATACATATTCAATTATAATAGGCTATTCTAAATCCAAATCTCCCAGTATTAATAAGATCAGTAGATTCTCTCTGTATGAAAAAATGCTGGTTATCTACTATCAGCATACATATTGTTCTGTCATAAATTGTTATAATTTCCGTACTCATCGCAATTTGTAGTATATTTGACGTATTTTGAAATCGAAAAAGAACACATCAATAGCGCTCTACGAGAATAGGGCGTTTACATCTTATTTGATGGCTTCTATGCAGAGTGGTTTGTATAAACAAGACGTATGATATACATAAACAACCTCGCGAATAAAGTTTACAAAAAGCTGTTTATCAGATTGTGATTTCTGTTACGAAGTTTGACACGACATATTTTGCTATTTAGATATGCAATAATATTTGTTATACACTATGCCGTTATTTTTCAAAATCGGTGAGATCTTGAACGGAAAATTCCTCGAAACTTCAATTTTCAATGCGTCAGTCTGAGGTAAACTCACTGACAGGAAGAAGAAAGACTACAAACCCTTCCTAAAATTTGCGAAATTCAGTAACTCAATAATCCTTTCGGAGTGTTTCTGAAATCATATTTCTCTATGTTGGCGTTTCATTAGCGTAGCGAAAAGAATTCCGTTCTCGTCATTATTTACAATATAATTTGCTTTTTGCTTACATTTTAACCAAATTTTGTAAAATCGATGTATTTAATAAATTGATATGGTGGAGCGTCTTCGTTTCTCTCTTACGTAATATTGTGGTAATTTTATTTGTCGCAGACTACTTTTTAGACATTTGGGGAGACCTTAATTCTGCCTACATTCATTTTTGTAAACCTTGGTGGAAACACCTTTATTTTACCAGTTAGTTAAATAATGCTTTTGAACTCTTAACTCATATTTTCAAAAAATGAAAGTTATAACAGCAGAGGAAAAAAAAGTAAAAATTAGTTACCAAGATGAGAACACACGACTGTACCCAAAAAAATCCGTTCTTGTGGGACACATTTGCGTTTTAATACAAGCTCACGAGCTTGTAATAAAACGATAAAATAAAACGATGAAGTTTCAATAGGATGGATGTATTCTTTTCTATCATTATCATTTTTTGTTGATGCGCAAAACGATGCAAAAATAAGCAAATAAAACTGATACTGAAGTGTTAATCTCTAAAAAATAGACGTCGTCTGTCTGTCCTTGCGCAAAATGGTACCGCAAGTAGCAACACCCACGAAATGCGGTATTTATTCACCAACTTTTATCTCCATAATAATAACCGTCGTCAGTCTGTGTCAAAAAAGGTTAATGATATTCCTTTGATCTTCGGACGACTTTTTAGGGATCAGGGGGTTGTTTAACCGAAAACCTCATTATTGATTAAAAATATTAATAAATTAATTTATTTCTGTAATTAATTTAATTATTTTAATTTATAAACTTAGTTAAAATACATATATTAAATGATAAGAATAAATATACAATCTACTCTAAACAAGATGAACATCCACGGTACCAAAAAATGATTCCATCTATCGAATGTTTCCACTTATCCGAATTGCTCGATAAGTGGAACCTCTATGAAACCGAAAAAAAGTTCCACTTATCGAACTTCTCTCTTATCTGAAATCTCAGGAGACCGAGGAATTTAGGAATAATCAAAAACAGGGGGAGAAACAAAAGAAATTATAGATATTCATGTTCCACATAGTGATTTTTCTAAGCAATTGAGTTATAAAAAATAATAGCTGTTTTAAAACTTTGTGAAAGTTCGTTTTCAACTAATTTAGAAACTTCCAAGGTACAACGTTGAATGTTTTGATTACAAGGATTCGAACGTACTGTACATGGTTTTTCTTTTGAAAAAGTTCCACTTATATGATTATTGCCCAAGGGACCAAAAAAATGGTTCCACTTGTCGAAAGTTCCACTTATCGAGGCTTCCACTGATCTGAATAAAATAAGAGAGATTCCACTTATCCGGGGTTCTACTTTTTGACAGTAGACTGTATTATTATTTTAATACGCCATTTTTAATATAAACGCCCTTCATCTTAATCGCCGAATTCGCTCACGAGCCACAAAAAACAGATGCAACATAGTGTTACCGACTTTGTTTTAACCGCTCACGCGTAGTATGCCAATAACAACAACCGATTCTTTGAAAATACATTACAATATTTTCGCGACCAGAACGTGTCGAAGAAAAAACATGCTCTGACGAAGGTCATTTTGATTTTGAAAGTGGTGGTTGTCAGTGTTAGGTCTGTAGGTCTGTTTAATCTTTTTATCTTTTAAAAGGTTTTTATTTTTGATATTTTTGCTTTCTGTATGTTTTTATACTTTAAGATAAATATATTGTCACGTTTTAAAGCCATGTACAAATCTTAAATGCACTTATTGTAGGATATTGGCTAACGAAACAAAAATTTTAGGAGCATTCTAAAGCCAGCTAACTACACACTATTACTATACTTTTAATGTTTTTTTCAGTTTGGTATATAAGCTTTTTTACTATTTAGACTATTTAGCTAGCTCTTAGCCACCTTTGGCTAAAAGTGACAGTAGCCAGGTATATTAAGTTTGGCTACAACCAAAATCCTTTATTAATAATTCTTACGATGCTAAATGAAGAAATCCTTTTATTACTGTCATGAAAAATTATTCCAGAAAATAAAATTGTTGAGTCATTTGGACGGGTTAACGACAGGAGTTTTCCTGTGTTTATATTTAAACCGAGCGAAGTTGCAATAAAGTTTTTTTAGAAAAGGGTACGCCTATACGCATGTGCAACACCATTTAGCTGTACTTATCGCTCAGTATGCTGTTAACAATAGACTGGTTCCTATTTTTATTTAAACCGAAGCTGTGATAACGATTTTTTGAAAAGTGTATTAGGCCTGTACGGACGTGCAAAACGGTTTACCTGTACTTAGTCTAGTGTCACGATTACTTTTTTAACATTACATTTACAGAAACTTATTCCGTAAAATACAATAATATTGACCGATTGTTTTTGCTATGACGGGTAACAATGTTTTAAAAGATTTATTACAGCGGCAACACTATATATAATGTTGAGTGCGTTTCACTCGATTTAAGACATATTGTATATCTGTACTAAAATGCTCCATTCGGATGTATGACACAGCTTATGGTTGTTATACCGCGCTTCTCCGAGCATTCAACGCCAGGTCACACAGTTACTTGTGGTTTAACTCGGGGTTTTAAAGCCGGGTCCCTCGGCTAGTGTTGATAATAAACTTATAAGCTAATAACGTTTTCATTTTCACGCAATATGCGTTGCAATTAGCTTCTTTACTATCTTCTGTGTATCGTAAACTTTTATTGAATCAACTTTTTAAGAATGTATTGTCTGACAACTTCCAGACAAAAATGTTTAAGTCATATTGTAGAAGAACTACTTTGTTCATCAATAACATACTGCCAGGCAGCAAGCGGATTACAAATTACGACAGTAAATTTATAACAAGTTGCGATAGATATTTCAAAATGCGACGTTCTTATTATGTATCCCGATGATTATTACAAATTGCGACAGAACAGGGTATCAAGGTAACGCGCGTGCATATTTTTTAGCTAAAAAAAAAATCTCAAACTGCTTTTATTTGTAAAAGTGCAGTTGTTCGGCGCAGTTTGTTAAGTCCCAAACGTTTCGAACAATTCTTTTATATTATTTACTAAATTTGACTTTCGGAAACAAGTAAAAATGACGATAGATTTAGAAGTTGCGACGAAAATATTGAGTATACGGTAGTAATAAATGAAAGTGTAAGGGAAGGGGGTATGATTGAAAGTACGCAGATAAAAAAAGGTCTTAGTGAAGGAGGGGTCTAACTTTGGTAAATTTTGTGCGTGCTTGCTTGCTCGTAAAAGATCCCTTATGTACCTTTCAGTTTTCAAATTTAAAAAATATTTTGTCATTTTAGAAGTGTTATAAGAAGTTCCCATATTATAGTTTTTCTTACAATGCTTACAAACATTCGAAAGGAATTTTGAATTTGTTAAAAATAAGCTTTGGTTTCTAAGAGTTAAGCATCAAGCAATGAATCTATATGCATAAAAAAACACAACAAAAAATGTATATATTGGAACTTTAGGCTATCCCATTTGCTAAAGGAATCCCTTTCTCTGTGATGTTAACGCCTTCGTGGCAGCCATATAGTTCAAAACGTAAACATGGTCTTGAATGGTAATGCAATATTACGATTTTCACACTGTCTGTAGTAATTAACTTCTCAAGTTTAATGTTGGTAACGTCATCAGGAGCAACATTTCCATCTAAATTCTAAATGGAATAAATTAGACGTTCAAATATTCTTCCTATGCAAAAACGTTCAATTACCCGTCAGATCATCAGTACTAATGTTTTGATGTGCGAAATAGCAGTTATAAATTACCAAGTTAAGGTTCGTATAATAGCTTTTTAAAAAAACTTAGATATATATTTTTTTGCAATTACGCAGGACTTTTGTTTAAACTTCTAACGTTCACCGTTTTGTGTAATAACTTCGGGAGTTACTTTCTTTTGAGCAGTGTATTATCTGACCAATGCTACGCGTAATCCGACTACTAGTTTGCACGTGCACACACCTATTCTGTGTTAATTAAATATTGTAATCTTAGTCAGCTGCCCGTGGAATATAACAAAAAATACGGCCATTATTAAATAGACAGTTTTGAAACCTAATATAGCGATGTTCAGGTTTTGTAAAATATTTCTGCTACAATTTACTTATAAAAAAGTAGTGTAACAATTTGCGTGATTTCTTTTATGTGAACTTGTCGCGATCTCCTTAAAGTTCATAACGCGAAATACAGTTAAAGAGCGTTATTACCACAAGAAAAAATAATGCACGCGCTGGACAAATTATAAAGTAATTTGCGGTCTTGCGGCGGGTTGTCGCAGTTCACAACTTATATGCATTTTTGGATTAACTGATATCACTACACGATCTACAAACACAACCTTACCGTAGAATTATGACTATCCCTATAGTATTCCCATTTTTGTTCCTTTAAGTTGAAGAACATCAGTTCAAATTCCGTTATCCAAGATATTGAATCAAATTGACCTTAGCAGAGAAAGAACATATAAAAACAGCAAAAATTTCTCTTCGCCGTAATACATTTCGAAATTTTTAAAAAAGACAAAATTCGTTGGGGAAAAACTCACTTTGAATTGCCACTTTAGTAATTATGTATGGTTCACCGAGATTCACTTGTATCCAATGTGTATCACTCATACTTCTATCAGCACACCAACCTCCAGCGTCCAGGGTTGTTGTTATTTGATTCAATCGAGCGTTGTATGGATTATAGGAAAGATTAGAATCTTTATCATGGCGTATGGAACTGGACAAAAAGTCGTTCTTCTGAATAACGTTTACATTGGCGATACCTGTCGTAAGCAGAACACCTACAGCTTAAGAGGATCAGGGGGATTTCATCATGCTTAGCAAATTTAAAGACAGAATACACGAAGTTTTACTTCGAAAATTGCCATGACAACAGTGCTGGTCAATGTGTTCCCAGCAAAAAATCCTGATTTAATGACCATTGTTATTACCCATCTTCCATATATTGTCCCAAAAGATATTATTATCAAGGGTAATAAAATTGGTGCATTTTAGCAAAGAAAAGGCAATCAATCAATTTCTTTCCTGCTAAATTTCATCAGTATAGCATATACCTTTTAAATAGCCTAAGTTAGCTAAATTAATGTTATTAGGTGGTTGAATCTCCCTCTTCCCAAGAATATTTGATACCCTAAAAGACCACAGTGTTAAATCAAACGTATAACCTCCTGAATATCTTTTTAAAAGTAAAAAATAACATTGGTAACAATAAACATTTTTCTTGCAAAAGTATTTATATCCTAATTTGCATTAATTTTCGCATTTTTATTAGTAATTAGTAAAACAGTTGAAGGCCTTTATTCGTCTGTGTCAAGCATCGTTTATCACATTCGAATAATTTTAAATGCCCACAAGACCGAAATGATATATATATACACCAACCTATTGGGTCAAAACAACTTGATCTTATTTGTTGACATTCATTTTCGTCGGTTCCATCTAAGCAATCCCGTTCACTGTCACAACGCCAATAATCAGGAATACATTTCATATCAACACCACATTGAAATTGACCAGTCCTGCAACGTTGAACATTTCCCGCATGAAATGTGTATACATAAAACATAAAGATCGTCACGCGATATACTATCATTGTATATTCTTAAAAGCAAAACATCCCAGCTTTAATTGATAAAAGACTACTTCAATATAATTTAAAGTTTTTAAAAAAGCTGTATTTTAAGAAGGTTACCACGGCTTAGTTTATTGTTAAGCGGAAGAACTTTGCATACAGAGAATGTTTGTAAATAAACATGCCGAGAATGCAACTTATAATCTGTATGATAATAGCAACAGTGGTTTGGGCTCGATAATTACCATAACAGCTTTATCAGACGTCAAAATTTTAAGGAAGGATACGACACTTAAACGTATATAAACAAATCTTTGCTTTCACAATTGCAACGTTTTCATAAAAACAAGGCATTGTTAACTGTTGTCAGTCAACGTTATTCTGTCCAAGTTTATTTGAACATATTATCTCCGGCAGGTGTTCATAACCTTCTATAGTTCTCGACTTTATACTTTTTAATAAGCAATCCGAGTATCTATAAATATTTCGTATCATTTATATTTAACTATTTACGTTAAAAGATGCTTGGTTGGATCTTTGTAGACATGGTGCAGAGATGCTGTAGTGGTAGCGCAATCAGCTTGTAATCATAAGGTTTCAGGGTTCAAATCCCTACTCCAAAGCACTTTAAATGTAGTGTTATAAGCACATTTGGTGCCATTTACCAACCAACTAATTGGCTTGTGTGGCAGGCACTTCTCTTTTCTAGCGGTAATGTAACATAGAGAAGGAAGAGCCAGCCGTTAGAAGGGTGAATCCTTAAGGACGTTACTTACTTACTTGTAAACATTTTAAAATTTAAATTCATTGATGCATTTTCACACAATTGTTTATAAGCGTTCAGGTATATATTACCCATGGTGTTGCCGTTAAATGTCTTATGCTTTATGTTTTATGCACTGTTTTGTAATGTTGTAAAACGTTAGTATCAGAACAAAAGCTTTGTTTTGAGAACTGCACAGAAAAGAAAAGAAAACCAAAAGAATTATTGCGCAATTTGCAATGCTTGTTTACAGCACTGTAGAGAAAAAAAGTAAAACACGCCTCCGCATTCCTTTTATAATGTCGTCGATGAAAACATAAACAACAAAGTCATTAAGTTAATTATTCATTACAAAATTAATTAAAAAAATGTATCTGGTGGTTGTGTTAAATGATGAGACACTCCAAGTCAAATTTCAATAAAAGCAAACTCTTCCAACATAAATCTATATATAAATAAATCTCTGGATTTTACAATATCAAAAAACCTTGCAAAGTTTAATATCAATGGAAAATGCAATGAAGAAAGTGAATTAGTAAAAATATGCATCAAATGCCAAATTATTAACCGACAATTACAGAGGAAAAAACTGTTTTTCGCTAATACATTTTAAATATTGTGAAAATTATAAATATCCTTGAACCAACAAATCATAACACAGCGCAAAAAATATTTGATTTTTTAAAAAGATGAGGAACTTTTTGCTTTATTGTATCTGCTGTAAACACTTATAAACATATGAGTTTTGTCCGCCAGTTCTTTATCGACGCTATACAATTCCTGATATATATTTTTCCAAATATTGCACTTATTGAAACGCATGGCTTGCCATCTTCCAAGATCGTAATTGAGGTCTCCCAAAAGAGATGTAATTATCCTGGAATCGATTCCAAGAAATGATTTTTCTTCGGAATCATGAAGAAAATATTTCCCCATGTTGTAATGATCCACCGAATGAAATATTGTATTGCATGATAAGATGGACACAGACAAACCAGTCGAAGCCAGATGTTTGTTATATATCGCTCTTGCTTTTACTGTAAATCTTACGAAATTACTCACCTTCATGCATTGTGTTATTTTATAGTGGTTTTAAATTTGTTGCGTTGAATTGTATCCAAGAATTTCTTGAAGATTCGTTCGCGGAATTCCCCAGATATCCGCAGGATAGTGATTGGCAGATTCGTTCATTCCTGAAACTATTGCATGCATATCGTCTATGCTCTGTTTAAATGTGTCGCTTAAATCACTTCGCCTTTTAACATCGTTTAAATTCATTTCTACAACACTACCTGCCATTTCATGAGTTAACGTGTGCATATAAACACACCATACAGTGTTAAGGAATTAAAACATTTGATTTAATTCAGTGATTTCTTCATCATCCACAGTAAGTTTGTAGAGGATAGTATCTCCTTCTTCATTTAATACGATATAAGCACGACATTCTTCCACAAAATAATACTTTCTTGTTTTACAGCGACATGGCATTCTAAAGTTCGTGTAACAAAAATGGTAATGCCCATTTGTTTCGCAGTCAAAACCAAGCACAAGTGTAGTCTCCAATACCATTTTAGCTAGTTGTATCCGTTTTTCGCAATCCGACAATTCAGATTTTTTGGTTCGAAGTAACAATTGCTTCAGATATTTGATTGGCACACTCCAAAGGTAGGGAAGGCAAGCCAAATGTAGATACTTGAGATATTGTGGAAATGAACATCTTGGAGCAATGACTTTTGTTGGATATATTACTTGGTCACCGCTTTCTTTTTGTTTTCTCAGTTTGGAAACAACAGTATCAACTGATGCAATTTCTGGATTTTTGCTGATGACATTTCTACACCACTTGTATCGATCAAATGCAAACCAGATGAAAAAACTTTGTGCCGCTGTTACAAAAAGTAGTTCCATATTTACCAATGGTTCATGAGAAAATATATTTCTTAGATGTACTGAAAACCCAGTGTGTGTACGGACTATTTATACCCTTGTCAGGTAAAGTTTAGTGTAGGATGATATGTGCTGTCAACGAGGCATAAATCTTTCTGCCGGAAATTTTACAATTATACTGAAAACACCCTCCGAAAATAAAGTTTGAAAATTAGGCTAACTTAATTTTATAAGTAAATTTTTACCGTGAAACGGAAATGGAGAATTTGAGAGCGTGTTTATTAATTAAAGAACAATTCGGCATAAAAGCAAGCGTTTGACCATTTATCCTAACCATGATAAATGTTTGTTTCTTCACAGGAAGGATTCGTTTTGTTACACGTTTTTCAGTACAGTTAAATCACAGTTACCTAGGAGGTTGAGAAAGTTCTTCCGGGTTATTACTCAGATGGGATTTAAAAACAGAAGAGAAGGTTATGAACATACACCGTCATGTAGCATACCAATGTATTGAGTATTGCGATGTGTAAAATAAGCGTCATCAGCATTAAAGAGACGTTGGTTTCAAATTAGTTCCTTATAAACAACTCCTAGGGAAAGTTTTCATTGCATCAGCTCAAGGTATGTTATGCGAATCAATCTAACATTTCGATTGGTCCAGAATTGTTTTGTGTGCATCAAGGGAAATATGTTAACACACTATTTGTTGGTCATATCTCATGACCACTTTAGTATGGTAAAATAATATATATATATAAAAAAAGAATCTTCCTTCCAGCAGTGTTCAATTTTGTTACCGTAAAAACAGTAGGTGACCCGAAGAAAAGTCAAGAACGAACGATTGTTTCCGAAAAGGGGTTCAGAGAATTAGGAGAAATAAACAAACCATTTGCTGATCAAGGTATTGATATTTACATTATTTGAAAATTTTGCGCTGAGTAAGCACTTTTCCCATGGTGTATTAAATTTATGATGGAAAATGAAATGCTTGTGTAAAAATGAACCAATGCAATGATTCAAATTTACAACCACCAGCTTATTCAAAACCAAACCGCTAATTGATAATTTGGAAACTCTCACTAATTAAGTAGGCGCGAGTGGCTTAGTACTATCTAGTGTGCCTGTACGTCAAGTGACATTATGGCGTATCAACTTGATGTTATGCAACCCATGTCACCTCCTATGTGTCTATATCTTCCAGGGTCATGAGGTTAAAACTCACTTTTTATCCCTTTTTAACATTTTATTGCAAAGATCGTTGGAATGGGTTAATGCGTTGTGAATTCAAAACAACTGAAAGGTCACTGTGTCTTATTTGTCTCAACGACATTTTCCTTTTTTACATGATACAACATTGGTTTGAATGTAAACACATGGTACAGTCTATTGTAACTTCCACCTAGCAAACCTTATTTCGTCACTTTTAGTGAAATAAACTGTCGTAAAATTTTACTATTTTTAAGCCGTAATTTTGGCCTTCATAAAAGCGCAGAGTTTGTTTTAAATCTAGTAAAGTGTTTTAAAGGATACAACATTTCTTATGTAATGTTTTTCTCAAAAAATAACCTGTCCACAACTTCGACCGGAATAAAAACACGGCCTGCAAGCTGTTGTTAACCCGTCATTTCCAAGACAGTCACCCAGTATTTTTTAAGTTTGTAGAATGCGCTTCCTTTCTAGGTTTTATAATAAATGTGTGTGTTACCTGGTTGAACGTTTAGGGTTAATTTTCAAAAACGCAGGTTTGAACGGTAGTTATCCAGTCCAGCTAAAACAGACTCAGATTATTTTTATTCCACGTAGTAAGTACATGGTACAATGACCGTGAAAAAATTAGGCTTATGTAAACAACGAACCAAAATCTAGGAATAGAAAATTGCCCTCTGAGCCATGTAATCACAAGCTAATAGAATGATTCCAAAGAATGTTTTTAAATTTGCGATTTTGATTTTCAACGCAATAACTGAACAACAATCAAATACCAAAACACAATTTTCAACATTAATTTATTTATATCAAAAAAAAGTGCGAACATTTTATTTTACAGTTTTTTATTATTTGTTTGTTACTAGATTGTTTGGATGCGTACATATTTCAATAAATAAAGATGGCACCTACAAACTCAATATCAAATGTTTGATAATTTTTCCTTTATTCTTAACACAAAACACATGAGAAAATTTTACTACTAACATCTTGAGACAATTAGGAAACCTAGACAATTAGATCCCTTGCTCAGTTACTTATAGATATAGATACGTTTATTTTCCTCTGATACTGCTGAGTAAGTAACTAGATAACTATTAAGGAAAACATTCACACGTTAAACGTTTTCTTGTGTGGTGACAGTGCATATTAAATTAGTGCAAATTTGGAAATGTTTAGGTTTATTCTTTAGAGAACCTGGAATTTGCTAAAGTGTCTCAAGGCAAAATAAGGACACTAAATTTTATTTATCTATCAACCTAAATTTGATGCTGACGAAAAGTCTTAGAACCAACATAAGCAGAACTGTGCCATTTACAATTAATTAATAAGTTGACTTCAGAAAGATTTTATAAGAATTTTATCAGAATTAGAAATTGGCATAAGCATCAATAAGTTAAAGAGATTCAAATTATCTTTCAGTGTTCAATAAAAATTTCTTTTTTTATCCGTGCGATAAAAAAGGTTTTTTAAAAAGATGATTATTTGATACAAGAGAGTTTTGAATTTTACATCTTGGACACAATATCCTTCTGAAGGTCATAATGCAATGTATAAGTTTGTGACATCTCTAATACTCTATAATATTGAAATAGGGTGCTTATAAGACTTTTGCTGAATCACATGTGACAAAACATTTTCGTTTTTTAAGAGAGTTTCGAAATATGTTTCATGTTATCTGAAAACACTTTAAGTTACATTTTAAGGAAAAACCTGAATTAATACATCTCATTACACGTGCTGAAATTGACGTAAATTCGTAACCGCATGTATTTTTAATCTTGATGATTTATTAAAAGAGAGCGCAATTATATTTTGATTATGGTGTCATATATGCCGGGTTATAATTTTTTTTATGTTCTGGATATTATATTTGTGGATGATGCAATATGAATTTTGAACTGCCAGCTACATATTCAGATATACATTTTAAATTATAAGGACTGCAACTAAAATGTTCTATTTTTCTGAAATTTTGATTATTTCCTAAATTTGAGGGTTGCTTATATGAAAGGCACGACAAAGGACAAGTGCCGAGACAAGGCGTTTATCGAGGCAGTTTTGACACGCCTTTATATGGAAAAATGTGTACCATGATGTTTGTTTTTTTTATTGAAATATGCAGAAAATATTTCGTTTGTCCAGACCGGACCCTCATAGCTTGGACGGGACGAACTTAGGACAAAAATTTAAGTGAAGCGCTTAATCTAATTATCAAAGTATATATTTTTATTTTCTATTAGTTTTGTGCGCATTATAAACTTCGATTAGTTAGCAAGAATCTTTAAGTCAGAACTCTTGTAAATAGTAAACACAGTTCAAACGCACTGGTGTAGCCTTACAAATCAGTTATTTTCGTAGAACCCATATCACAGCCGTTATAAACATTAAATATTAAATAAAAAACATCCCTTGTGAACATCGAAAAGTTCAAAATGCATTGTCACGGTTTTGGGGAACATAAAATTACTGATACAACATATTGATAACTGTGTAATTTATCGATACCTTCTAGAATAATTTTGATACCTTTTTTTTCTTTAACGATATTACCAATACAATCCCATTACCGACTTTCATATAGCGCAGTCTGGGCACGAATTTTTAGCTTGTTTTTGTTTGACTCGATAGCCCAGTCAAGTTTCTTGGTCACTTTCTCACAAAGAATTATATGTGTCATACGGGGAAAGGTCGTGAAATGTGTAACCTTTTGTTGTTTCTTTCCTAATTCTTAACATTAAACTTTTAAATAACGTGTTGAAATGATGCTGTTAGTCCTCTCTGTGGTATATTAACTTTATTAAAACAAGAACAGCTTACAGTTATTAACTTTTACAAAGTTTAAAGTTGGATGATGGTAAAAGGGTATTTTTAGCTCAGTGCCTACAGAGGCAATGAGCATGGACTGAAGTATCTATAAGAAAATACATGACGCACTGCTAGATACTACGCATCTTTTCCTTATAATCAACTTTCATGGTATGAATTAAATATAGCTAGATGGCTAAAAACCACCATATGTACAATGTAATGTATGTTTGGCTATGGCTACAACAAGGACAACCAAAAAGAATTAGAGCTAGCTAGCTTATTGTTGCAAAAGTAGAAGAAATGGATAATCAAATATCAAGCTAAAAGAATCAAGATATAAATAATTATCAAAGAATATTTTTAAAATTGGACGAAAGGTTATTAAAAATGCCACAACTGAGTATGTAGCTTATATATGCTGTCCTTATTACGTGATTATCTAAAAGCGAATATTTAACCCCACCAACTACATAACTTTATGGTTTAGCATCTCTAAAAAAACTTTGAAAAAATTGTGATTGAATGGAAAGTCATCGGATGAAAAGCGAATTAGTAAAAACATTCAAACATCCATTTAGCTACTATAATTTTGTTGTTTTGATGCAGACAAAGTCGTTGATGCCGAAAAGACATGAAAGACATATTTTGTATAGTGAATGTATAAGGAACTGATATACATATTGGAATAATAGATATATTGATAAATGCTAATGCCAATTTTGCTACAGATTAATCATTTATCCCGTTGGGTTTAAAATTGAATTTTAAAAGTTTTTTATTTTTTAATTTAATTTTTTCTAGCTAAATTTTTTTTTTGAGGAAGAGATTTTGAGGATTGAAGGTAATCTTCAAAAGATAGATTTTTGCAGAAAGAAGTTTTCATGAGTTTTTTTTTTTTTTTTTTTTAGTTTACAAGTTCAGTCATGTGTTTGCACGTGTTTACAACTTATTCGCTGAAATAAATTCTTGTCAATAAGTTAAAGAGAACATTTTCTTACTTGCATGTAATTTTGCTATGATATCTTTCCAACCTTTTCCTATCCTTGTAAGAAGAATTTGACCCAACCTTCCCCTTTTAATACTAGATTCCTAACCAATTATATATATACAATATTAAATTTTAGCTAATCTGGCAATTTTGGAGTTTTTTGCGAGAATTAATTTTTTTATATCAAGTATTTATTATTAACTAAAAGATTATATATGTCAAATGTTGATGAACATTTTTGCAGAAACAGTTTGCTGAGGCTGAAGATTTAGTAATTTTAGTGAAAGAAAAATCAGTATTGTTAAATAACGAAAACTTTATTGTGGATAAAAAATAAAAAACTTTGTGGTAGAAATTTGTGGATGTTGGATTTTATTTTTTTTTGTAAATTTAAGATTAACGTAGATGTAACTAACAGCTAACATAATGATAATATTAGAAAAGTATTCACAGTGATGTTTTCCTTGCCCCTGTGCACTGGCCAGGCTAACTAAAGCTAAATGGCTTAAACTACAACTTTCACCACACCTTTTGCCAGCTATTTAGCTAGCTAGTTAGCTAACTGCACTTGCTTTGTTTTGAAATATAGTATAAGTAACTATTGGGGACAATACTTTTTAAAGGTAACAATAAAAATTAGCAATTTGGTGCCAACAATAACATTTCTTTCAGGTTTAACACGTTGGACACATGACTTTTAGCTAGGCTAACCTTCAGACAGCATCAGCAGTCTTTAGTCATTAATAACCTAGAGTTTTGTGTCTTTTGGATAGAATACAGTCCATAAACCACTAAAGAATACCCTTCTTTAATTTTAGTGCTATATTAGTAAAGTAGGGAGGTAAAAAAGTTCTTTTACACCTCCATGGGTAAGCCACAAGTTAAATTTTCTGTTATCTTGTTGTTGTTTTCTTCTTGTTGCGCTCCCATTATAAAACATTTGTCCCTACAAGCGCTTTACTCGTGCCCAGACTGCGCTGTATGAAAGTCGGTAATTACCATTACCGATACATTATACCACTACGAATTACCAATACCGTCTTATTAATACCGCCTATAAAAGTGATCACAATTATCGAACCACTTTTACGTCCACTGCTTACGTCTAGCACTGCCGATACTTGCTAAAAATGTAACGATACTTAAAATTTTTGATAACCAATACTACCGTTATTTCTTTTGTTTTATTATCAATACTACCGATAAAAAAAGTACCGATGTTATAGGTTGTTACCGTTTTCCCCAAAATATGTTGTATTATAAGTACATATTAAACTAACAGGACTTCCGAAAATTGTCCTTTGATCTACAAGCATTTTGTTCAAGATTGAAGTGGCATATTGTCTAACTTATTTGCCTTATCTTTATATTTCACCTTGCAATTCGATTCATCCTGTAAGCCAACGATATCAATGAAGGACACATTTGTAAAGCAGAATATTTCTGAAATGTATATCCTGTACGAATATTCATCCAAAAAATCCTCCACAACCTAATTTACATAGCTTACAAAAGAAACTGAAACATTCGTGGACTTTTCCCATTTGTCAGCAGCGAAGATTTAGAAAAAAAGCTACAGGATATAAACCTCAAAGGAATGTCGACGTGGCATATGCGCTAATGGTGCGCTGCTCCTTTTGTAGTTAAATGCAATCAAAACAACGCAATTTCATCTCCACGCTAAGATATTTATAGAATAAAGCGTCTCCAGTCTTGGTTGGATAGATGAGAGATATAATTAAAAAAGAAAATAAGTAATCTCTATAATAATAGCCGCAAGCTGTCTGTCTCTGCGCAAGATAGTACCGCAGTGGCTAGACACACTTTATGCGGTATATAAAGGACAAGCGAACTCGTGAATTTATCAACAGACCACCAGTTATTAAATGATTTGCCAAATGTAATAAACAAAATTTGATATTTGTTGGTATGCAAAGTCAAACTGTCAGGACGTGCAAGCATGCACACTTCAAGTACAGTATTAATACTACGCTTGATGTCATGAAAAAACCGGACATCCGTTATTTCTGTCTATTTTTGGATGCAATTTGTCACACCTGGAAAATACGATTTAACTTGGCACAATTGTATTATGGCAAAACAGGAACAAAATTGTAGCATTTTTTACTTTTTCGAGGGTTTTGTTCTGACGTTACCAAGGCTTTTTTTTCAAAGCAATTAGCTATCTTGATTGGCACTGCGTTGGTGAAGTCGGTAGGTAAATTAAGTATCTATAAATAGCGCACAAATTGCCATTGTGATGTGCCATGATGTGACTTTTGATGTCATTGCAAGCCGGTGCACATATTAAGATCTTACAAAATAGTTCCAAAGCAATTTGTCCCTTTGGCATTTCGGTATCAACGGTACAAAACAACGTATTGTCCTTAAAATCACAGATAGTGTGTTGCCAGTTAAAAAAAATTGAATATCAATTTGATGCAAAAATGGCATAAAAACGCTGAAAGAGTTTATCCTCTAATGTAAAAAAATGTAAAGGACTGTAACTTTTTTTTTCCGTTCGCTTCAAAGTTCGTTCAAAAGTAACTCAAAAGCATAAACCCAAAACAAATTAGCCGTATGGTTTGCCCACGTGACCTGAAATAATTAAAATCTATTGTCCTTTTACTGAAAAATTTTACAACGCTTCTTATATTTATAATGTTGCATTTTTTCAACATATAAATAAACCCATAGAGAATATTATTTGACGGCGTTCGCCAGTTAGTCGGCAATTGTTTTCCCAACGGATCTGAAAGTAAGGTCGTAGTATATGCGCATTTGTCATTCGAAATGCGCGTAAAAGGCGTGTGTTTGAAGTTAGTAAAGTTCTCGGATCCCATATGCAGCAACACACAGTGATCGTAAACTTGAAAAATCAATGACAGATCCCATGGATGGGATCACCGAAAGGATCAACGCTAACGTTAAAAGTACCATGGAAGGGATCAAGGCCGACCGGATAAAAGAGATTACAAATGCTGGAAAGAAGACTTTGTTTGACGAAGTATCGGGAAACACTTGAAACAAAAAAACACAAAAATGAAATTGCCGGAAACTCCAGAATTTAGAAGAAAATACAACGAAAAACAATACGAATATAATTAAAGAAGCTTTGCTTGGTGGAGAACAGGCAGTGGTTAAAGGTAATCACGAAAAAGTAAAAGGTAAGATAGACGAAGGTAAGAAGATTATTGAAAAGCGCCAAAAACTTATAAAACTTGCTGATAGGGAAGATGACGGCTGGAAAGTTGCAAAAATGTTATGACTCAGATACTTTAGGGGATAACTCTGAGGACGAAAAGCGAATGAATTGATCCAGATGGCTAGCTGCTCCTAATAAAAAGAAGCAGGCTGAAGAATATTAACGAAAAAACGAAGCGAAAAATTCTCGTTTTACAAACATTCTACTAGTAGATTTGAAAATTTTAATGTTGCGCCAGATCAGCAAAGAAATATTCATATTTTACCCCGAAGAGATTTTGCTCATTCTAGATTTCTGTTATTTGTGCAGAGAAAAAAGGACAGTTTTACTCAATTTGCCCAAGAAATAAGCCAAAAGCCGAACAAAAATTATGAATACGAAGAACATGTATCGTCTGTTGTTGGTAGACTTAGAAAAATATTATTGTTTTGGAAAAATGACTTGTCAGCTTCCCCTTTCGTTTCGCATATTATAGAGTACAGATATGTTGTACCTTTTGCAAACCCACCGGCACCGTTTGCGCCAAAAATAATCTTTCCAGCATGTGGCATCCGAAATTCGTAGAGCAGGCAATTGTTAGTCTTTTTGAGAAAGGATATATACAAGAGGTATCCAACAAACCTTATTGCAGTAACCCATTGACCATCGTAGAGCGCGGAACAAAACTCAGATTAGTTATTGATGTAAGACATAAAACTGAACCGGTCTGGAACCTTGCTGATACAAATTTTTGTATCCACAATTCAGTTAAAAAAAATTGTATTCACAAGGCTCTAGCCCGACTCAGTTTTATAGTACAACCAAGGTTCACAAGATGCCACCTAATTCTACAGTAGCTGATGATTTATAATTATGACCTATCATATCAAATATCGGATCTGCTACTTATAACACATCAAAGTACCTTGCAAAATTGTTAACACCACTGACAAAGTCAACATATACTACTGAAAGCTCTTTAGATTTTATATCATCATTGAAAGAAGAAAGGATACCTTATAATTATAAACTAGTATCTTTTGACGTCACTAGTTTATTCACCAACGTCCCTTTGGAAGAAACGATAGACATAATATATATGTTGAAGAAGTTATAGAAACAAAAATTAAGCGAGAGGAAATGAAACATCTATTAATCTTATGTACAAAACATGTACATTTCAGTTTTAACAACCAACTGTGTATTCAGGTTGATGGTGTAGCAATGGGCTCGCGTCTAGGACCAGTCCTAGCAAATATCTTCATGGTTGAGTTGGAGAATGAAATAGTCGCAAAATTAGAAAATTCAGTAAAATTTTGGAAGAAATAAGTAGATGACACTATAAGTTTTGATAAGGAAAACCAGATAAACAATGTGTTGGTCACACTTAATAGTTACCATTCAAATATCCAGTTCACATATGAAGTTAAAAACGATAAGGACATAGCCTTTCTTGATGTGAAAGTGAAACGTAGGAATGATGGTTCATTTAACACATCCATTTATCGAAAAGACCCGAACACTGACATATACATGCACTGGAATTCATTTGCATTACGCCCATGGAAAGTTGAAACAGTTAAATCGTTGGTGTTGAGAGCGTTTAATGTATGCTCTTCATGACAAGATCTGAAATACGAACTAAATCAATTAAAAAAACGTGTTTTTGCAAATCAATGGTTATCCAAAAACAGTTGTATCTATTGTAATTAATAACACACTGCGAAATTTCAACATTCGAAATGCCGACACTGTTAATAATGAAGACAACAATGAACCTCCAATAACACCTTTCATGGTTCCACCATACAAAAAGGAGATCATGTTAACTGCTTAGTATAGCGCCTAAATAAAACTTTCAAACAGTTTCTACCTGCCAATGTCAAGCCACACATTGCTTGTCAATGTCGAAAGTTATCTTCGCTATTTTCTGTGAAAGATAGAACCAAGGATGAACACGAACATGGTGTTGTGTACAAATATACTTGTCCGGTGGAATCGAGTGTTGCTGCATACAATGGTGAAACAGCGAGAAGGCTAAATGAAAGAATTATAGATCACCAAAAGCGCGATAAGAGCTCTCACATCCTAAGACATTCAGTCACTGAGAATCACCCACTTGCTGAATGAAAGAGCTTCAGTATTTTAATAGATAATGTTCATCACTTTAAAAAGAAAAAAGAAGCTGAGGCTAATTACAGGAATTATCTGTTCCATTAAAATTGTTTTAAAGATAAATATTATTTATAGACAACAAGAGGAGGTGTGCATTTGTGCTCCGAGTGGTCTACGTTACCCCTTGGAGGAAAGAATACGGAAGGAGAAACAACTTCATTTCTGTGCCCTTTAAATGTATTGAATTTTCTATTGTTTTTAATTTCAAAAGAATCAGTGCGCGAGGTGCTCGACCGAGTCCTTTTCGCAAAAAAAATGATCAAATTCCATATTCTCCTTTAATAGGGGCTAACTTTTTTCTATTGAAATCTAACTGTAATAAGCTGCAGGCACGTGATATTTGTATGGAAAGTGTGCCTAATATAAGTCGGTAAACATTGCTGTTAAAAACTTCAACAATACGTTTGGAAATAAGCGTTTAACCATGATATTAACCTATTTTTACAGGCTTGAGTATACCACTTTGATCATGAAAAACAATATAGATAGATATGCGCCGGACGAGTGCCGACAAAATGTGTGCTGGATTAATGTTTATTCTAACTAAAGAAATAACTTCTTATAACAGAACGTCGTTTTAAAACGAGACATAAACTTTTTCTTTTTGTTTACAAAAGTGTCGAGCATGTGCTTCTTCGCTAATTATGTTAACATAAGAACAAAAGAAATTTTACCGATTTCAATATGGCTTTTTGTTTTGATAATATTATCAAATTCATCATCAAATTATCTAATTGTTTTTATAGCCAATCATAGTTGCGAATTGATATTCACGAATAATTTAGTCACACAACCGCCAAAATTTCAAATTAAGTTTCTATACAGACACCTGCTAGAACCTCACGCAGTGTTTCAATAGAATTAAAAGAGTTGTTTCTCCTTTCATATTCTTTCCTCCAAGGTTACCCTTACCAACCGTTTATAGTTTATATACCCTTCAGTTTGCCGTTATTTGTTATATGTTTTGTTAAGTATTGTTTTATCCGTCCTTTGTTCATTATGTAGTTGTTGAAAATTATATTAAAAAACTTGTGAGATAATTGTAACGATTTACGTTCATAATGTCTTGTAGTAACAAGACGAAATATCCGTTAAAATAAAAAAAATGTCATCATCAATTAAACCTTTCGTATTTATTATTATTGTGAAATTAAAATCTATCTAAGTAATTTTAAATAAGTTATTCAAATAGATTTTACTACTTTATCTGAAATGTTCGATAAGGACGATTATTTTACAAAATTCGATCTTCAGTCCGGTTTCCATCAGATCGAAATTCATCCGGAGTATACAATTTCCTGGGGTTCACATGGACTTTTCCAAACGGAGAAACAAGAATTTTCAGTTCGTCGTACTGCCTTTTGGTCTTGACCCCGCTTGTTATGTTTTTACTAAAGTTTTGCCACCATTTGTTAAAAAATAGAGAGCTGCCGGAATTCGTAGCATTCTTTACATCGACGGCGATATAAATGGCGAGCGAAATTACCAAAGAGTGCTTACGCAGCAATACTGGTTCAAAAAACGTACTTTCAGAGGGATTTGTCGTAAATCAAATTAAAAGCGATTTCCAACACAAGCAAATAGATGAATGGTTAGGCACCATTATTGACACCAAAAACATGACATTTACTGACCTGAAACAAAAATTAATAAATTACTTAATAGTATCATGAACATTTTGAGTAAGAAACATTGTTTAGCAAAACAGACATCAAAACTCGCTGGTCAATTATCTTCAATGCACCCGGCTATCGGAACGTTAGTTCGGCTCTTCACACGTCATGTGTACCGACTCGTTGAAACCCGCGAAACGGGGTATCAACCAATAATTTTTATACGGCCAAGTTAAAACAGAAATGCTTCCTCAGTGGGTACCTAGAAAACAAAACAAACTAGCAGATGAATTAAGTAGAGTAAATAATTCGGATAATTGGGGCGTTGATAATAAGACTTACAAAATGTGTTTTTGACAAATTTTATTCTTTAACTAGCATTCAGCTGTATACTACAGCCATGATCACGTTTGACAATTATAAGTATGTTATCTCTATATGTATACAAAATTTGTTATTTTTAAACCGTTTTACGGACCATTCACAGTAAATAGATTTGCAGATGACAAAAATAAAAAGATAAGTAAGTTTAATTTGAATTTTATTACCCAGGGACTACTTTAGTTGTCGCTTTTACGGAAAAATAGAGTTGCGAAAATAACTAAATTTGTCCACCCATCAATTTAGTCGGATCAGTTTTGCGTCACATGAGGATTTGCGAATCCAGTGAAACAGTTCTCGTACCACTTTGGAAATCAGCGCATTTTTGGCCGTTATTTTACCCCGATGGCGTACATTTGGCTAGCTTTATAAAAGAATTTGGAGTTGTGGATCCATCTTTTATTTCGGATTGTAATAATACGGTTTTACCAGTTATGCCAATTTGAGTTCAATAGCTTTAAAATTTCAATCGTTTGAAGCAGACATTAAATAAATGCGTAAAATTACCGTTATTGCTTATTAGTGATCAAATCCTGGTTTACAACGGATATTTTATACTCCGTAGTAACGGTACAAAAATGAGTCAAGAAAAAGATATGAAACCAACATAGTTTTTCAAGACGAAAAGCTTGAAAGCCAACTTAATTCTATATTTCTTATCCCCTAGACGGAAGGCCGTAGAGCCAAGCGTATTTGCTATTCGGGAGGCCGTAGAGTTAAGCGTAAAACATTTTAGTTGCAATTCCCCAGAAGGAAAGCCTTAGTGCTAACTGCAGTAATAAAACGAATTAACAGATGGGATTTGGTCAGAAAGTTGAACTTTAAAAAGCAGGGCGTTATTAGCATTGGCATCTTCTCTTCCGAATGTTATTGAATCAGGCTTGTGATCTTCCTCTAACATCAAATATCACACTGGTTGGAAGCGGTGGTTAACGTGGTGCAAAGATAATCAGGAAGCTCATAGTATGCCAGGAAAACCATTTTTTGTGGCACTATTTTTTAATCATATTGTGCAAAGCTACAAAACAAAAGGCGCGCTGATGTCCGCATTTTACGGCATACGTTGGGGACATAACATTACCGGACAAGGATCACCAACTGATCATCCATTCGTTCAATTAGATTTTGTAGGTTGTTTAAGACTTGCTGCTTCCAGAAAAGGAAAGAAAGAAACCTAAGGATCCTATTTCTCCAGAAGTGCTTAAGGTGATTTTCCATAAATACTGCAAAAATTCGCCAAGTATTTCTGACATGCGACATTTAGTCATGTGCTTTCTCGGCTTTGCTAGCTTTTTTAGAATTCAAGAACTTTTAGCTGTACGCTTAGGAGATATGGCCCTTAAAGCTTCTCATCTGGAGGAGCTACTGCAGCATCTTCCAATGCAGTTACATGCATGACCCGACAGAAGAAACATTAAAGACATCGAAGTCTCTAGGATTCTAATCTTATTGACGAACAACGTGGTATAAACTTAAACCTGCTACTCTTCAGTCTTTTCTCAGTCTCGGTTTGCTGCCGCTTTTCGAACGAGGCCGAATAAAAAAAAGTCGGGAATACAGGTTTGGCAATGGTGGTTGTGTGAAATATTTTGGTTTAAATTAATTAAATTATATAGAAACTGTGGTTGAAGTGAATGTTATTGAAAATTTAGTTGAAAGTATAACTTGTGGCTGTTTTTGAAGGGTTCAAGTTGTGTAAATTCGCAGCATCTACGCATTTTAATAATAAGAAAGATATAATACCACAATATATTGTAGAAAATCAAAAGGGGAAGCTATCATAAAAGATCTGAAAAATGGATGGAAAGTCTCAGGAAAAACGGTACAGTAAATTAAATAGTATGTCTATACAGCTCAGAAACGTGAATGGTAAATGTTGAAAGGGAAATGCATTTTTAAAAAATACATTACTTTAGGTGCAAAAAACGTTGAACAATTTACTTCTTTTTTAATCACCAACTAAGTCCCCTCTTTAAACGCCTTCTTTAACAGACGTCGGGGCGTTTAATAGAAGAAATACTACCAGAGGCGTTGTTATGGGTAAAAACAAATGACAAGTTTTTTTGGGTGAGTAAACAAAGCGGGGGAACTTCCTGTAAACCTTTTTCACTTCCTGAAGCTCGAATGTTGAACAGACAAACATTCCCTTTAAACATTCGAATGAAGATATCTATATAATAATACGCCAGTTCCGTGTGTCTGTAACAGGCAAAGTGGATATGTTCATTTTCCTTTAATCTTACCGAAATTTTCTTTGAAGTAACCGAAAAATGCATGTCTAATATGTTAAATTTTCTGACGCTACGGCGCGACGTCAATAACACCACTTTAACGTCAATATCCTATATTAAATTAATGAAGCCGTTACAGTGCACTTAAAACTTTGAGGCCAAATAACTTGGAAACGAGGTGGTGACGTCAATGATTTTTCACTGCGTGGGTAACTAGGGGCCACCTGGGACCAATTTGGGTAAGTTTCCCAAACCTGGGTCCCCAAATCCGTTTCGGAATGGGTGGGTTGATGACGTCATCAAAAACCTTTAAACCCTAATATCTCTGCAACCGTTTGTCAAAAGTACATAATCCTATACATTTTCTTGATCAGCGTTTCAAGATCTATACGAGGGAGGCAACAGGTACATAAATTTCTGAAAAAATTTTTTTTGTGTTTTCACGGGCCTTTGCTGACGTCAGCACAATTTTTAAACACTTATATCTCTTTTTGCGTTCCTCGAAAACATATCATCCTACACATTATTTTGATCAGCGTGATTTAACCTCTACACATTACAATAAAATAATAAAATAAATTTCTCTAACTTTTTTGGGATCTTCACTGCTGACGTCAGCAAAACATCTAAAACAACCTATTTTTCTATTGCCCATCTGCCTAAGTGGATTTCTCCACGGGCCTTATCGACTAGTAGAATAATAATTTTATTGATATTTTTTAGAGAGTCTTTGTAAACTAGAACTGAAACTTCACTCAAAACCCCCTTCAATGAACGTCTCCTTCTACAATAGACCTTTCCCGAATTTCCTATTTATGCCAAACTCAATTAAAGAGGTCGATCTGAAAAATGATTCTTATCCCTATGTTACTTAGCAAAAGGTAGAACAAATTACCTAATTTCGTAAATTTGTCTGTTCGTTAAGAGCCACAATTGCGAGCTGAATGTTACGGTCAAACCCTTTATATAGCCGAGCTTACTAAGAGTAGCCTCGTTTTCAAAATAATTATTTTCTTCAAATCTAAATAAAATCTAACCAGAATATTATATTGCTCTAAAAACTTCAGTTTTGTCATGATAATCTGATATTCTATCTGAATATCCTTATTTGAAGAGCACAGAACCATTATAAAATTTTGGATGACGTCATAATTATTATAATTTATGAAATTCGGGAAAGGTGTATTGAAGGCTTATCTATTGCTTATTTGTTGGTTGATCTTATTAAATATTGAGCATACTAATTGAATTAAGCGATGTCCTGTTGCCTTCACTATAATTCTATAATTCCCACCCTTTAATTAATTTTTTTCACTTCCTCTTTTATGCTTTTAATTTGTTCTCCATAGTTTTGAAGAAACAATATGGCAGCTGTCGCAATAATCGACTTAAATCATGCTGTGTTGTTGTTTTCACGAATTTCACAATTTTGGCCCACTTTAATATTATTTTAGGACATAAGATTGAAAGGTGGAGCTCCGTAAAATCCTATATATGCCTCATATATAAAATACACGCTTTCTTTCTAAGAATATCAAAATTCAAACTAGGCTGACGATTATTCTTATATCTCTAGTGTTTTGAACTATATTCTTATATCTCTACTGTTTTTACCATAAATTCCAGCCTGATATTCTTTTAAATATAAAGCATATTTCTACGAAAGAAAAAGCATGCACTACTTCCCTAAGGTACGGAAGCTTATTAGGGCCATGTCTACACATTTTGTCATGTCATTTTATCAATGTTTTATCTCGAGGTCGCAACTTCCATTTCAAGATCGAAGAACACCTTTTGATCTCGTATATCAAACCTTCCATTTGAAGAAATTTTGTGACTTTTCCTAACTTTTATTGGACTCTCTAATTCTAAAAAATTTTTTTGGATTCTATTGTATATTTCCTGGGGTAAGCCATTTGTAAACAGGGGGTAAAATATTTAAAGTAAATATTTTTTTGTTATCTCCTTCTATGCTTAATCTTTAGTCAAAAATTATTCAGTTGATAAACATTTGAAAGTAATCACACGTGTAAGATAAAATGAGGACTAGATGTGTAATTTACAGACCAGAATATATGATTTGCGGACCAAAATTGATATATTTTGGTCCGTAATTTCCCTTTGTCTTTGATGACGTCACTACAGGTCGTAATGACGTCATAACATTCAAATTAAAAGTCAATCTTATTCCTATTGTGATTAATTCTTCATTTTGGGAAATATACTTACTTTTGAAAAAAAGAAGAAATCGATGTTTTGAATTGGAAAAAAATTCTTTATTGTGATCAAGTTTCATTTTCTCCGAACATATATCTAACAATCAGGCTTTTTTCATAATTATAATATTTTTGTATATATTTTACATACTTTCAAAACATAGCATACTCTAAACTACGACATTTTTTATTAATATCTAAAATATTAACTACCCTTTGTCTTTGATGACGTCACAACAGAAAGCAATGACGTCATTACACACAAATTAAAAGTCAATCGCATTCCTATTGTGTTGAATTATAAGTGTGCCAAGTTTTATAGCAAAATGATTTTTAGTTCATGAGTAATTTATAAAAATGTGGCCGCGGGCACTTTGTACTACAGCGGACCTAAAAAAAGGCCGGGTTTAATAGGGTTAAAGCTTACCTCCCCACTTTAAAAAAAGTTCATCTTATTCTGTTTATAATATGTTGAGAATTTGTAATTTAACATTTATTAAGTAAAATTCAAAATAATAAAGCTAATATAAAGCCACATTTTCTTGTGTTTACAGCATGCTTCCTTCTCGAAAACCGCCATTTTGTGATAATTTTTTTTTCGGATTAAACCCAGTTTGACGTCATCTCCCGGATGGCAAAAAAGGGCCCCTGAACATGTTGCCGTAAAACAATAACTCGGAAAAAAAGAGGAAGAGTATATATAATATATAATTATAAAATGTGCTTTCGTGCTATGCCTTTTTGCAATAAAAATAATAGAAGTAGCGCTGGAAAGCATTCCTTCGCCAACAGGCAAGAAACAACGAGCTGCATGTACTCATTAACTGAGTCGATACGCTTTCAAAGTCGAGTTTTAGTCACTAGAATGTTTTGATCAACGCTGGCAAAACAGGCTTTGGCAATTCTGTCCACTTGTCTTTGCATTATACCATGTGCAAATTCTGGTATAGGTTCTCGCTCTTCTTCTGCGTTGCATCTAAGACTTTTCTATTATATTGTGGTACACTAGGCAGGGATTTACGGGATTTTATTTTGTTATGCGCGCGTTGTTGTTTCTTCTTTCTTTTTTTCTTTCTTTCTCTCTTTCTTTCTTATAATAATCTATTTTAATTTATTTTTCGTTTCGCGTTTCATTCTCATATCAAAGGACGCTATAGGCCGAGATTGCTTGGTGGGGAGGGGGTAAGATAGGCTACAAAAGAATAAAATAAAATGTCGCCCCCCATGGTTTGCTCTGATAACCCTAAATAGCTTGATTTTTACTTCAAAATATACTTCCCGACGCCACGACCCGTCTCTGTGGTGGGCATTTCTGCAAGTCTCTACACAAGTCAGAAAGAGCCAATCTCGTTCTCAGGGACGAAAAATGCCACGGTTCACTACTACACTATTGCTTCCACTTCCATTCTAATCCTTATAACAGCTTTCCAAGCTAGAGTCTGATTGAATACCAGGTTTTGTAGACTTTTTACTGACCAAAACTTTAAAACTAAGAAAACCCACAACTTTTTCACGGGAACTCAGTTTTAAAAAGGGGAGTAAAAAACAACTGTTTACTTATCTTCAGTATATACCTGTTACAAACTCATCTTCAGTACCCGTTACAATATTGAAAAACAAAATAACAAACAACCGCTTTGTACATATAAAAACCTGGGCCACTGCAGAGTTAGCGAAATTATCATCTGGGAGTTGACGTCACAAGCCCTCCCGCGAAGGCATTTATTTACAATCGGGACACAAGATGGCGACTGGCACGAAGCTTCTTCTCCAGCTAATATTTTACAACTTTAACGACGAATATCTTGCGAACAAATCAAAATAAGTATAAAAGAAATTTTTTTCGTAATGAGTACAATATTTTGAGTTGATTTTCGATTACTTTTTTTAAAGTGGGAGGTAAGCTTTAAGATGGAAGCTTTGATCTCAAGGTCAAAGGAAGCTTTGTTCTTGAAATGGAAGCTGCAATCTCGATATACAACATTGATTAATAAAATGTGTAGACATGGCCCTAATAAACCTCCTTACTAAGGCGTATTAATGATTATTATTATTAATTGATTATTAATCAGAATATAACTTCTCATTTGAAAAATCGTCATATATTGAAATCAGACTGGAATATCCTGATGCAAAAAAAAAAATCAGGTTTGGGGTATATTTACGTTATGGAAAAAAACTTAAAAACGTAAACGTTTTTTTATGAGTTAGGGATGAAATGGTCCCGTTATCTAAAGGTATAATTATATTAGGTAAGTTTAGATAGTATAGTGGTGTTAAAAAATCTATCTGTGTGAAGGCAATTAAAGAAGTCAATGACACAAAGAAAACCACATAAGAAGGATTCATCAAGCCTGCGGAATATCCTTAGCGTATGCTTAAAAATTTTCCTATCTGAATATGCTTATAAGCTTGATGCTTTTAAAAAACACGTAGGCTATTTTTTTTTTCTGCAAGGATGTGAAAACGTGTGTTCTTTCTCTATGGTCTTCGTCTTGACTTTAAAATTCTCGAAACAAACTTCATGATATGAGATAAAAGTTATTTTTGATTACAAAGTCTTAAAGCTCTTTTCCTCAACTTCGAACTTCTTACCAATATAATCACTGCGTTAAAAAGTGAATTCAAATAAAGTGTAATGATCACTAGTCTGGTTAAACGAAACATTAAAAATGTTCTCGAGCCGTGGTTAATGAAATTAGACAACGCATAAGTGACCAAATGGGGTGTGTTGCAAATTGCAGAACAAAAGAACATCATTGCAATTGTATCAGTTACTTTTCTGTTATTATCAACACTTGTGTGACGATTGCCATTCATTTTTGCCATCGACCTTCGAACTCGGATAATTAAATAGATTTGAGACACAGCCACTGCAGTAGTTAATATAAGCTCCCCTGCTGTAATAATGACAGCTGTAATTGGTGCTTTATTTTGATAGTTGATCGCCTCCGACTCTTTTATCAATTTTTTTTCGAGAAAATAATCATGCACGCTAATTGTGGCACCAATTGCCACACAACAAAATAAACAAAACGGGATGAAATACTTTAAAGCAGGTTTACAAAATCCAGAGTGAAAGTTTGGTTTAATGACTAATGCACACCTGTCTATTGTCATTAAAATCGTCATAACCCAAGAAAATAGATATGGAGAAATGAGACAAGCAGATAAAAACGGTGCAATGGAACATATTTTTTCTTCAGTGAAACCAGCAAACAAAACAATATTAGCTGGCAATGAGAACAAGCCAACACAAAGGTCTGTCGCAGATATAATCAAAAAATACTTGTCTATTCTTGTACATTTCTCTTTTCGTATCGCGCTGATTAAAATAGAGTTAATTGAAAGTATTAAAACCATTACCATAATGTTGATCACCACCATAAAGTAATTAACTTCTCGACTGAACTTTCCACCTGTTGTAAGGCAGATATATTCATCCGATGTGTTACCAGTAATATTCATTGTCATGACTTTTCAAGTTTAGGCGTTAGCTCTTAAAAACAGGGTTTCGCTAGTCGCCTCTTGTAGCTAACATCTTTGGCCTTTTTAAAAGATAAATAATTAATTTTTAGTGCTAATTAAATTGGGCAATGTTTTGTTTTAATTTTTTTTTTATTATTGAACAAAATTTCTTTTTTAGCTTACAATTTTTTTTTCGTTGTTAAAACAAAATAAAAGGCAGCTGCTTCCTTTAATTTTTTGGGCACACAAAATAATTAATTTATGTCACAATTTTTCTTTCTTTCTAAATTTGATTCAAATAATAGAAACTCTTGTAAAAAAATTGGTTCGCATCTTATGCATCGGAGAGCGGGTGGTTAGTGAAAATATCGACTATTTTTTTAAAAAAATTACAAAAAATACTTTTATAACTTTTTAAGTTCATAATTCAGTCTAATTCAGCTATTTTTCAGATCTATTTTTTTTTGCCTCATATATAATATGTTCAACTAATTTTATCCTTTTTTATATTCTGAAATGTTTTATGACGTCATTGTAAACCTTAACCCTATTCGGTCCGGGGTTTTTCGAACATACTATGACCGGGGGGAGGGGCGGAATCCGCCCCCTCCCCCCTCAATAACTTTTCATAGGGTTGTTCAGATTGAATCAAACTTGGCTCACTTATAGTACGTCATAAAAGGAACAAAATTGCAGCAATAAATTTTTTTGCTTGCGTCAGCACATTTTCTGTGACGTCATTAGAAGCTTGAAATTTGATAAAAATGCCACTATCTGCTTAAAATTTATTTACCTTTGTTTCAGAGCGAATTTTTGCATTCTGTTTGAAGTTCTTTATTTAACATGTTTTCCGGTTTTTACGTGGATCGCATAAAAAATAGACAAAAACTGCCCGAAAATCCGTTTTTTTTCCGATTTTCGGGTAAAATCCGACAAAAACGGGAAATAGGGTTAATCACGTGTCCAAACTATGCAAAATGATTCTTCTTAATAAACAAAGTTGTGTTGCAAGTTTCAAGTTCTAAGGATAGTCCTAACAGGAGTTTTTAAATTTTTCCCATTATAAGGATTCCATTGAGATATTTAGGGGTGGTTTCGAGTAATGGCCAATATCAAAGCCTCTGAAAGTTATCGGACCTAAAAATTTGGCATGCAGGTGTCTAATAGATGAATATTGAAACTCAGTAAGTTTCATAGCCATGTAACATAGCAATAAGGAGTTACTAAAAAGAAACCGTCAGGGGGCGGAATCCGCCCCTCCCTGGACCGAATAGGGTTAAGGGGGAAGTTAACCCTAAAATCAACTTCAAAGATGGTAGTTTCGTTTCATACTTTTATATACCCCAAACATGAAAAGTTAAAAAACTCACATTTCCACTTTACAAATTTCGTTTATAATATGTACCCCATAGAAAGCAACAAAGAAACTGGATCGAGCATACACAAACGCATGCAAGAAAGTACATTCTTGCACATTCTTTTTCGTCTGGCGGGAAAACGAAAGTTCTCCTAGGTTGCCATTTGTGCTTTTAAGTAGATAGGTATGCACCTTCTAATTTGGGAGGACAGTTTATATTACTGTGATACATAAAAACGTAATAGGTTAATGTTTAGAAACCTTAATAATAGCTTCTGTCAAATAGATGCAGTCAAAGACTAAGATTGTAAGTTTCCAACGTCAAATAATGAAAGACCATATTTTGTTTAAATCATTCACCGTAAAAAAATTTGTTCAGGTCAATTATTAATGTATAGTTAGCTAAAAAGCTAGCTCGTTAGGTAGTATATATATTTTTGAAATTTTCAGAGGCTGCTAGAAAGTATGATAGGAAGGTGAGGGTTTAACGTGGCAGTGCTGCCATTTTTATTGCAAGTTCCTCTTAAGTTGGAACGGTTTTATCAACAGTACAACTTGTGGTACTTGTTCATAGCTGGAGTACATAAAGTGTTAGTGACAAAAACTTTGTCATGCTCGCCGATTTTTTTCGCAAAAGTGTGTGAGGTTATAAGCAATTTTACAAACAACACAATGTCTGAATATTATATTTTAAATATTCCCTTCCTCGCACAACTGCTTCTGTGGCACAGCTCAAAGTTTAACAATCACAGAAGTTTTTTATTGTGCTCACCATACGCCAACCACTTTTTGTGTTTGCATGTCTTGCTTAGCCAAAATAATAAAAACAATGTCTGCGACCCCTAAAATAATGTCTTACTTCCGGTAAGGCATGTGCAACAAAGGTAGGACTGTAATACATTAGTATTTTATTTATAAATCTATAAAAAGATGGAGAGTAAAAACGGCAAATGCCATTTACTCTTAAGAGTTCTATGTCTCACTTTGTGGCAACATAAATATGAAAGGCACGTCAAACACTAAAACAATATTTCTGACATGCTTTTCAGACTTGTTTTGGTTGCCCCGTTGTGGACTTTAAAAAAATCAGTTTTTTAAACTTTACTTTGAAGTCTGTATTACAATACTCGCTACCTGTCTGTGGAAACTGGGGGTATCGTAATCGAAAACACTGTTATAATCGCACCTATGATAATAATAATAATAACCCCCATCCAAGTATATCTCTTTAATAAATATCGTCAAGCAGCTATCAAGTTTCCCTTTCGAATCAAACAATAGAGCTTTATTTGACCTTATTTGATCTATCTTATTTGTTTTTGAGTTTGTAAAGAAAATAAAAACATAACCGGTTGTTAACATGTTGTGACAAATAACAGTGTGGCTAATTTTCATAGAATTTCTAGCAGCACAATCTTGTGTATATTTTTTATTGACTTTAGTTTTGTGGTAGTAGAAACTCTCCCAAATGCAAATTGGTAATATACTTGTTTAAATAACATAACAGGAAGTCGGCAACAGGACGAAGACAAGTTTCTGAAGTTTTTGGTTGCATATAATATTGAAATAAAAATGCTTATACAAATGATTGGGGTAAGGACGTGTCACGAAAGTTAATGAGAGTTCTAAATAACTAAAGGAAGAAAACATCTCACGGTGATGTAAATAATCAAAAACCGTGGCTAATCACAATAATACAAAGAATTGTAGGTTAGTATGGCTGTAATAACCGCATCGACATGGCGCTAATAAAGTTTTTCTCGACATTACATGTGAATATTACTTTTTGAAGTGTTTATACACTGTATGGTCGCCTTGTGATAGAGCCTTCGCTTACAGTGCGGGAAGTCTTGGGTTCACATCCTGGCCGACTCATGCCAGAGTCTATAAAAGTGTGAATCTATCCTTTCTGTTTAGCTTTAACATTAGAATAGGTTTTGTGAATTTTGATCCTGATTTTAACATTGTTAGAAGAGCCATCTGATTTAAGTTTTATGATCAGAGTCTGAAAAGCTTAAATGACAAAAAATATCCTTGCTGTCTCAGCTGGAAAATAGCAGGAAGGATCGTGGAGAACAAGTTTTAAACAGCTGTCGTTTCTAAACAAGATTTTGTGAATTTTTGACGAGCAACTGATCAATCAAATATTTTTTAAATAATAAAATATCCACGTCATAAATGTATAAAATCTTCAGAAATCTTCAGTGTGATTTTCTTTGATTTTTTTTATTTTCTTCAGCTGCGAAACCCTCTTTTTTTGGCTTTTACTATATACTTTTACTAGAGTGTTTTTCGATGGGTTCTTCTGAAGCGGTAGCAGTGAAAACATATTGTTATTATCATTGAAAATTGTTTACCGACTAATAGCCTAGCGGTAGAGCGTTCGCTACCAGTGCGAAGGGTCGTCGGTCAAACTTCGGCCGAGTCATGCAAGAGACTATAAAAGTTAAAATCTATCCTTACTGTTTAGGCTTCAGCATAAGATTAGGATATCTTAATGCGTTGTCCGGTTTTCTGTGCTTGCACGACTTTTGTAGTTCAAATAAGAGCTTTAAATGGACAAGGACCACCTTTGCAGGACCCTCGTTGAGAGCAGTACCAATAAAAACTAAAGAGACTATCCTGTGTAAACAAATCTTAATAACAATAACAATAGTAATTTTTCATTTTCATTCCCTACATTACAGCTGCAAGCATTGGTAGTCGTAACGATCGCCCTTATTTTTTAATTGTAATGTCTTAAATTTTCATGTATCTTTAATCAGATATTTAAAAAATTGCAGGCATAATCCAATCGTGAAATTTCTTTACAGAATTATAATAGAATGAAACATGTATGGGTTTGGATCTTGCTGCAATGTTTTAAAGTTGATAATGCACTAATCGTACCCCTCGATCCAGGTAATGCTTTTTAGAAAAGGATAGTTCAGATAAATTATTTCATTATGATGTAATGTATTCCGGTGAATATTTTTGTATAGAGTCACAACAAGCAGTTGGTCTGGAGAGTGGAAAGATACCAGACCGGCAAATATATGCTAACAAAAACGTTGGCGTTTATAAAGCACGACATTGTCGTTTAAACAATGAGTCTGCATGGTGTATTGAGAATGACCCAAAAGCATTAGATGAATACTTTTCTGATCAACTTGCTATAAGTGTTGATTTTATATACAACCTTCAGATAAATGCTATAGCCTTGCAAGGCTATAAAACTTCTAGTTATGGTAATAATATTATAATTCGCTATTTTCATGGAGGATCAATGCAATATTACTCGGAGAATGGTTTAAAGGTAACTAACAAAACTCAGCCAGTATTTATGATAAAAATGTTTTAAAAAGTTATCCTTAAATTTTAATATAAGAACGATTTATACTAAAATCGACTTCTTCTGCAGCAGTTCCAGAACCGTGGCGTTTAGCGACACCTTTAGTAACCTATTTTACCATTGGCTTAATGTATTATCAGTTATTTAAGGCCAAACCTTAATCGGTTATGTGCAAAACTTGATAAATACATACCTGATAACAATTATCGTTTTGAAAATAGTTATTTTATCTTTATTTCAATACTCTTTTTACTTATTATTTTAGACGATTACTGTGAAAAACTTTAAAGGTGATAACTATGAATATCGTGTACTAAACCCACCAATACATGCATCAAAATTACTTGTACAGCTACCAACCGGAGTGAATACGAAATGTCTACGCATGGAAATGTATGGTAACTTACCTGGTAAAATGCCTCAACGCAAAGAGTTTAACGGTAAGAATGATAACAGTTAGTACATGCTTGTAAGTTTTGCACAAAACTATGCCGTTGTCAAAGCGTAAAATAAAGCAAAAACATTGGATCGATAAAGAAAGTAATTTTATGTGGACTCACAAATTACATAGGAACAAGTTTTGGGTTAGCCTGTCAATTTGGTGGAAGGATTTGGGAAAATACTCAAAACCATGTAACACCAGCATTTTCATATTCTACTGTAGGAATGTTTCATCCATAATAGGCTTCCAATCATCAAGGACGATTATAAACAATGCATTTTACTAGAGAATAAAACTGAAAACCACTATGGTAAGGAAAACAAATCGAAAATGTAGATATTATAATATCTTATAGTCTTTATTACTATCTTACTGTGAGCCAATTTAAAAATTGGGCGTTTTCAAATTAAAAGAACCGTTATAATCTCTCCCCAAAACATAACGTTGTCAAACCTCATTACGATACGTGTTAATTCTTTGTAACTTACCGATGCCATCAGAATTATAATTATACTAATTAATTTTTCCTGCCTTACGGGCTACACTCGTGTCAAATTGCCCTGTCAGAATTTATGTTTTTATTTAGAATGCACTAAAACGAACCTTGGTCTTGTAACAAAAGATTTGGGGAAAACATTCTTTACGCAGACCCGATTTCTTGCACAGCAAATCTCATTAAACGCAGAACATTTACCAACCAATATGCCATACGCGTGGTGTTTAAAAAAAGATAATATATCATCGCCTTACGAAGACTGGGCTTCTGTCAACCTTAAAGCTAAACATTTGATATATGGTCTTCATGTTGATGGTTTTAGAGATTTTTTTAAACCAAGTGACAAATATCTCCCAACATTCTTTAAGCTCCAGTACAGTTTAGATTCTAAGCTTTGGGCAGATTATGAAGGAGGAAAGGTATAGATACTACCTGCTAATTAAACTCCTGTTACAGTGGGTGAAATAAATTTATGTAATTTTTACTTTTTCCTGCAGGAATTACAAAGTTTGAACTACAGTTTATTCAGTGGAAAGAAATTACTGTTTAAAGTTCCGCTTCTGGGACAATATGTTCGAATCAGAATGAAAATTGAAAGACGTACCATAACATGCATTAAACTTCAAGTGTATGGTTGTCCAGCTATAAAGGCACCAGGTATCACATAATCCTAATGTAATAACACTCTATTAGTTATTGTCTTGATTGGTTAAAAAAATGAATAATAAATTATTTCAGGGTTAAGTCAAGGGTTAGGGTTAGATATACATATACATGTATGATACAATAGATTTTGTTTCTCAATTAGTTTGAGAGGAAAAATGTAATAAAGAAATTGTTACCATATTACTAGGAAATTGTGACTCGCGTTTGGTATTTCTTTTACCTAGGCGCAAGCCCCTCCAAACAGGCAAAGAATTAAGTGATTCTGCGTAGAGGAAATTTAACCGCAAATTTAAACCGTGTTTTTTTTCAATGGCCACCGATTCAACGAAAAACAGCTGAAGAAAGTCTGAAATAGAATTATAAATTACGAAGGCTTGCTAAAAAAAGATTTGTTTCTCACTTTAGAAGGATTAATAATGTGGTTATTTTTCAAACGATAGCTGGAACACTTCTTTAAAGATGAATACGCCGCAGCAATTATTTAATGGAAATAGTTTTAAGTTTTATATCAGATTTGTCTAGACATTTAAGGAAGAACTCTTTTCGTAGGCAAAATTTACCAAAAAAAAGTAACGTATTGCTCACAAAATGTTTGATAATAAATACTACGGAAAATTCATTGAATTTTGCATTCTTAGTATGGATTATGACGAGGTTGTCCAATCAGGTGAACAAGCTTTTCTGTCTGTATTCATGATAGGATTCCCTCAATTTGATCAAAAGATCCCACCTTTCCTTTTACAGGTGATTTCTTTATGCTCTCTTAATTTTAAAAAGCGTTAGCTAAAACGGTAACAGTAGCAGCATCTTAAAAACAGACCTATATACACATATTTTTCATCGAAATATACATAGTAAAATACTGAATAACATGAAAACGAAGTTTATTATAAACTGAGTTTTAGTTTCCAGCAAAACAAATATGTTTTTTTTACTTGAAAAAATATTTGCAAAATTAATATTTTATACAATGTCATTATTAACAACATTTGGTAATAGTATATATCGCTCAGATACTGAGCAGTTTTTATGTTTTTTTTTTTGCTATTCTTAGCGTTAAATGAGCTATACTAGCTAACTTTGAATTATAATACTTTGAACTATGATACTTTAGCTCAGAAGTTCACACACAGTATGAGCAATCAAACATTCACATCTGTCCAGTTTTGCATAAAAAAAAGAAGAAAATCTGTTGTTAGCACACCTCTGCCTCGTATATTGCTTAAAATCTTATTCGAACTTTTAAACCTAGATGTTTGGGAAGTAGAATCTCCAACAGTTATCAAGTACCAAAAAATAACCTTTTTCTTCTAACTTCTTTAATGATCTGTTACACTTAAACCATCTTCGACAGCACCCTAGAAGGGCTGGAACATCCTGTTTCTTATATATGAAATATAAAGTGTTTTTTTCCTGTGAATAGCTGCACTGCTTCTTTAAAAAAAGTGTGTCTTATTTTTCAGCTCGCATCTTCCATTACATGATATATCAAGGTGATTCCAGCTCGACGTACTCTTGGAAAGACACAAAATACCCTCACAATCCCACACTTAAAGAAAGATTTTTATCTCGTGAAACTGGCCTGCCTTACTGATGGAGAACACTTAAAAACTATAAGTCCATTAACTTCAAACTGTTGGGTTGGTTGGAATAAAACTTCACGCCCGAAACCATTAGTTGCTCTTACTTTAAGTGCTGTGTCAAGAATTTATGCTGTTAAGCTTTTAACATATGTAAATGAAAGTATGCATGCTGGCACTATTAAAAGATTTTCTGTGGAAGCTGGTAGATCTGTTCCCATACCGAGACTTGGTTATGTATGTGCTCCTGATTCAATGTACTATATTAGCCCACAAGTGATTGAGTATACAATAGATTTGGGAGGAGTATTGGCGAAGGTGATCAGTATCAAATTTGATTATTCTATGGAGTGGATTTTCTTGCGACAAGTTTCAATTGTTCAAGGTATGCCATGTTAGCCAGGTCTTAAAAGATATGGTTCACTTGTTTTCCAATGTTTTAACGAAATAACAGTTTGAAATCGGGTGCACAACCGAGGCTGTTATTTTTTTTGAAACCACCAGACTGAGCACTTGGCACACATAAACTGTATCGCACGTGTGTATAGGCGTAATACCCTTTTCCAAAAAAAACAACTGTATCACAACTTCGGTTAACATAAAAACACAGGTTAGACTCGTTGTTAACACTGGGCGAAGCACTTACTATACACTTTTCCAAAAATACTTCATCGCAACTTCAGTAAAACACAGGAAACAACAGTTACCCCGTCCAGCTCAAAATATCATTAAAGCATTTTATTTTGCGAAATAATTTTTCATAACAGTATTAAAAGGCGTAGACCTAACTGCATATAGCATGAAAATTAGTAATTACGAATTTTGTTGTAGCCAAACTGAATTTGGGCTATTTTAACTTTATTGCCAGAGCCACTTTAAAGAATTAGCTAGATAGCCACAATACAATAAAAGAATAATACTGTCCGTCCGTCCGTCCGTCCGACTGTCACGCAAAATGGTAGCTTAGCTGCGCAGGTAGCGAGACGCACGCAATGCGGTAAAAAAAGGATGGGCGAACCCGTGGATTTTTCTACGGGCTAACGACTAGTACTGATAATAATACTAATAATAATAATACTGATAATAAAATCTAGATAGGTAAGCATCATTTCCAAACAGATTTTTATTGTGGTTTCCTTTCGTTAATTATTCTTCCATTTCCATATTTTTTAGCATTCTTTCCCCCTACGAACTAGGTTTGTTTTCACCCAGCGAAATTTTAAAAATAGCAGATGTAGCACAAATGCGATTCGTCAATTTAGCAAAATGTCAATCATCACTACGGTAACAAAGCTGAACCGAATCGCCGAATAGCTAGCTAGATTTTTAGGATGCTCGCTCGAAATCTACGTTCAGAGCAAAAATCTTCAAATTGGTGAGTTCAAGATTTTCATGTGGCTAAAAAGCGTTTATTTATTTATTTATCCTTACATGTAAAATCATATAAAAATTAAAGTTAAAGCTTTTAGTAGACAAAAACAGACTTGGTAACATCGACGCCACAGCTTTTAAAAATTTAAATATTGTTTTAGATTCCTTCGTCCGTAAAAATCGGATTCTGCAGGGTATTGCCGGAATTTTCCGAAAAAAGCTGCGCGCAACGATTTATAACACGCAGAATACGACTATTATTAAAGACACTAAACGGGACATAGCCGGCTTCGAAACGACGGGTTAAGCCATCAGTAATGAAAGGTTGAGTGATAGGTTGAGCGCTTAAGTTCATACAAGAATGTACTTCCTGTCCAGATGGAGCGCTGTGGCAATTGCATACAGTATGTCGCAAATCCAGAGAAATGCACACAGTGTTTCAGCGAGAATAAAAGCACAGGTTACAATATGTTGTTGCCCGTCATAGCAAAAACAGTTGAATGGCATTTTTTATTTTTTTATTATGCGAAATAAGATCCCGTGGAAGTTTAAAACGAATCGGAGCACCAAACTGAGTGCTTAGTACAGGTAAACTGTTTCGGACACGTGTATAGGCGTGATACCCTTTTAATAAAAAAAAAAAAATGCAAAGGAAAAAGACCATCGTTATTCCATCCAGCTAAAAAAATCAGTCAGCTATTTTATTTTGCGAAATAAATTGCTTGAAATTTGCAAAAATGATCAGTGCAAATAAAAACACATTTTGTGGTTACAAATTTGCATGTACAAAATGCTAAACTAAGTTAAATTACAAAACAAAGAAAGGGTACAAGAAAAGGAAGTTTTAAACGTTTCACCGACAAACATATTTAAAGTTCTCTTTTGTTAAATAATACTTCTATACTAAAACTATCCGTACTATCGTCCTCGTCTTGTAGGTACTGCTCGATTAATCTAACATATAAAAGACATAGTTTTATTTTAATAAAAGCAGGTTCGAAAGTTTCCTCTAAGTTTGGATAAATTATTTAACCAGCTATTTAAGATAAAAAAGGAGGATTAGTTCTTCACCTAAGAAAGTTAAAGTAATGTCGTTATAAACCTGAGTTTATTTCTTCGTTTTTCCTCTTTAAAGCACAGACCGTTTTTCTGTAAACTTAATGATTCAAAAGAAGCCATCATATAATACAAGCAAAACTGATAAATTTTGTTAATATTCTTTTATTTCCATCTGCTAACGTGCCAAACCTTTATAACTTTTCTAAGCAGTTTTTACTGTTTCCATTTTTTTTCCTCTTTTCTTAATTGAACGTCGTGATCGATTTCTAATTTTGAGTTGCACATTTTGCGCGAAAAGTCACTTCAAACCCAGCACGTATATAATATCTTTTTTAAAATACGTGTTCTGCCTATCTTGTTGCTACGTTTTGTTTTATTTCTCCGATATAGATCTCGCCGCAAAGACACATTTACGTGTGGGAAAAGCTTTTACTTTAAAAATATATATTTTAAAATACAAAATGGCGAAGAGATTTAATAATCAAAGTAGTGTTTCACGTCAATTACATATAACAATAATGAGTGCATTTTACCGCCTAATTGGTGCGAAGATAGAGGCTCTAGTCAATTTTTAAGCAAATTTAACATTTTTTCACGCTCTTTAAGAACGCAATAACAACAATTCAAGCAAAGAAAAAGAAATTCAGCTTCAGCCACATGTCCTCATAACAAATGAAAATGGACAAAGATGGAAAAAAATCACGAAATAAGTCTTAAATGTACATTTAGTGAACATAAAAATAATATTATTATCATTATAACTTGATTTTTTAATTCCAATTAAAGGGCGGGAATAAAACAGACAAAAAAAATTCCACTTACGGAATCTTCTGAAAGTTATATTATTGTTCTATTCTCATCATAAAATTTGTTCTTGTTAATTTCTTTTAGATGGCGCAGATATTAAAGCGTTTTAACGAAATTGACAACTCTTTGCCAATCGCCCGTAACGTTTTCCGTGCACGAATTTATAACAAAGACAGTACATCGCTCGAACAATGGAAACTAACTACCCATGACTTTTTTTATCACAAAATTTTGACCGCGCAAAAAAAATTATACAGTACACATTCGTTAATTCAAATGCCGCGTAATTCGAAAATTCTCCATTTCGAACGAATTTTCTAGTCCCTTGAGTTTAGTCTAATAAAGTCTTATACTTTATGCTGCCTATTTCGAACGCCGAGCATTTATTGTTTGCTATTATTTTATAATTATTTACCCAGGATAGCCTTTTCAGTTCTTAATAGAACTGTCATCAATTAGTGCATTTTAAGCTCCCATTTGAGCTACGAAAGGTGCGCAAGCACAACAGCCGCTCAACTAGACAAACGCCTAAGATATCAATCCTATTTTCATACTAAACGGTGTTCTCAGACCTTCCACACCGGAGTTGAACGCAAGTGCACCAGTCGGTTACCTTTGCCGGTTATTGCTAATTCGAACAGTTTCTTCGGTCCTTAGGCTAAAAAAGTTCTTTAATTTGAACTGTTGTGCACTTATAAACTGAAAATGCAATGAAATTAAAGACATTTTTCTATTTTTACATTAATAGTGATAAAATTTCTTCGAACTTTCCAATAAATTTTACATTTCCAGTAAAATTGATTTTACAAGGTATCTAGTTTCCCAGTTACTTTTTACTTTGCAACAGTTGTAGTCGCCTGTTTAGAGAGAAAATGAAGTTGTTTTTGCAAAACGACCTGTCTTCCCTTTCGCCAAATGTCCAACCACTCAAATCGACTCTCTAGAAATTATCCGATTTCTGGCTCTACTCGAACTAACTGTCATCGTAAAAAATCAGCAGAAAACAAAAAGCATTACGTTTTAATACATGATGGCGAATATTCAAAGTCAGAAGAGTTCGTCGAGTGGACTGACCGACGTGAACTTTGGCAAATTGTAGAGTTAATAAAACGGTTCTCCTTATTTTTAAATAATGGGGGGATGGTTTAATCATGTGCAAATCCAATGAGTATAGTAAAGTACAGTGAAATCGAGCATAGAGTGTGTTAATGAATTAGTCTTTAGAGAAGAACGCATCTGGAGATGACACACATCAAATGCAAAAAAAACACTATCTTTCGTAAAACATAAGCAAGTTTCTTACAAGAATTGTTTATATGAGCCATTGTTTAGTGTGCCGCTACAGAGAGGTCAAATGTAGTGGGTAATGTAAATTACAATTGTTAATGCAAATATAAAACTAAATCACTAAATGGAGATGTTGATATAAAGAGGCTTCTGCTATAGTGTGTGCTACATGGAAGCTTTCTTATGAGAGTTTGACCTTCATTCCATGTGCATTTAAGACAAGTGTCCGTTGTAAAGAGATAGCCACTGTTAGAAGGATTAACCGTTTCTATCCTTCCTTAAATGCCTTTTGTTACTTATACGTACAATTTTAATTTTTATTAACTTTAGAGATTCCGGTAGCTACGGGGGCGTTAAAATTATCACCGAAATATCTAACATGCAAAACACCGGCTAAGCCAACAAAACTTGGTAAGCCACACTGCGAAACATATACTTATTTATTTAAGACTAAGAGAAGTATTTGTTAACCATGTTTGCTGAATTGTTTTTCTTAACTATTTGTGTGTTCAAAAGTAAATTTTGTTACTTTTTCTAACTTTTATTTAGTTTTAATTTTTTAGAAACTCTTTATAATATATGCCTAAGCGTTGTCATGGCAACTATGTTTTTGTGTTGAGTGAAATTATGTCGGGTTTTTTTTTCAATGAAAATACATAATTTTGCATTAGTAATTTTTTGTTTGCCATAATGGTGTGACTAAATTCTGAGCATTTAAACAAATTATTCACGAATATCAAATTTGCGGTAACTTAAAAAATAAAATCAGTATTGAAAAGTCTAATAGAATGGTAAATGTCTTAGTTGAAAATTGAATTCATGAATGAGCCGAAATAAACCCTGCATTCTATTTCCTTATTCACTAATTTCAAAATGACTTTTTTATAGATGATAAAAAGGAGAAATTACCTTATTACTTGCCTTGGTTATCACTCCCTGCGTTGTTAGTAGTTGCAGTAATAGTAATTTTAATGTTACACCGACGTCGTACCAGACGAGACAAATCAAAATCATCCATAAATGAGCACTATGCAGGACTAAAAAAATACAAAAATCCTACCTATACAGATTTAAAGGAAAACGAACGCCAGGCTTATCCTGATTTACAAAACCACGAAAGCCCTGAATATGCAGACTTAAAGAAGAGAGAACGCCAGGATGGTGCCGGTTTATTAGAGCACGACAGCCCTGAATATGCTGATTTAACAATGGACGTTAGCTATAGTTATGTAGATGTTGAAGGGAAAGAAAGGCATGGTTATGAAGATTTGCAAAAGCACGAAAAGTCGAACTATGTGGATTTACAGAAACACGAAAAGCCGATCTATAAAAATTTGCAAAACCACGAAAGCTCTGGCTGCGTAAACTTTAGAGAAGACGAAAACTCTGTTCGCAAAGATTTAAACAGACATGAAAGCTCCAACTATGAAGAATTGAATCACGATTATGAAGTAGAAATGCCACCAGATGTTTAGATTACTCTATTTTCTTTAGTCAATTTACGCGACGCAAAAATGAAGTAAGATTTTCTCTAATAGACCTTTCCCAAATTTCATAATTACGTCAAACTAAAGAGGTGGATACTAAAAATGATTCTTATCCCTAAGTTTCTTAGCAAAAGGTAGAACAAGTTACCTATTTTCGTAAATATTTCTGTTCGTTAAGTGTCTCAACTGCGAGCTGAAAGTTTCAGTCAAACCCTTCATATAGCCGAGTTTTTTTTAAGAATAGCTTCGTTTTCAAAATAATTATTTTCTTTAAATCTAAATAAAATCCAACCAGAATATTATATTGCTCTAAAAACTTCAGCTTTGTCATGATAATTTGATATCTGAATATCCTTATTTAAAGAGCATTGAACCATTATAAAATTTTGGATGACGTTATAATTATTATAATTTATGAAATTCGATAAGGGTGTAAAATTTGAAACTTGCAACAAATATAATTCAAATGGAAAAATAGGCCAACTAATAGCAAAGTAGGTACTTATTTATTTTTCAGTGTGTTTCGTCATTATAGAAAGTATGGTTTTAGTCAAATAAAAAAATATTTGGTGATATAAATATTTACCACTTAATTAAACGAATACTATTTAGCTAATTCATGTCAACTGATTTGATATACATGTTCTAAAATCGCATTGTGTAAAAAAGTAAACAAATATGATAGGTGAACAAGCTTTTTTGTATTCCTTAGTTTGTATTTATATGCAGCATTACAGATGTATAAAAATTTTGATTTGTTATTATTGTAATCCTTTGAAAATTCATAAATTTGTACAATAAGCCTTAACTAGCCTTCACAGTCTACTAACTGTATTTACTCTAGAGTTCCCGCCTCTTTAGTAAACCTGTCTTTTTGGCACGAGTTGCAAATGTAAACATGCTTTTCCAACAATCCCGCATGAAGAATTTGCTTTAACTTCTATGGATATTGTATCCTATCTACATTCTTCAACAGTCTTGCCACCTAGCATTGCAAGTAGAATTTTGCAACAATTTCGATTGCATGCGTTTTCATTGCACGGAACAACCTTGTTCTTAGGGTATCTTGCATCTTTTCTGACATGCGTTTATGCAACGAGTTTGATTAAGCCACCCTTCTCCGTTGTAGTTAAAATAATAAAAAACATGGTGATGTTCTTTTTGAAGTTAAAAATATTACCACTTTTCTGTTTAGTCATTGTCCTTAAATAATATACGTATTATAATGTTATGAATTTATTCGTGGCTACATTTCGATAGTTGCAGCTGTCATCTACGGGCAATCTTTAAAATCATCTTTTGTTACTTATTAGTTGAAGATATAACTATAGGGACAAAATAAACCAATCAGATTATAGCAATTAAAGTAATTACCTTTTTGCGGTCCTTCATAAGTCTAAAAGTTCGCTTTATGTTACGTTTCACTCGAATCGTTTTGCTCCTTTTTTGAATAAAAGGTATTCGCTCTCGAAAGTGCTGGCGACACATGGAAGTGGATAAAAAATATTATTAATTCAAATATTTTTGACTATACTATTTCTGGTTTCTTTCACTTTTCTTGGTGTCCAACTGGACTCGCGATTCATGGTATTTATATTGTCCAAGTCAATAATATGCTAATTCTTCCAACTATGGACCCTAATCTCATTTTTGTCTGTATCGGTGTTGCGTACGGCTTTTTCTATGCTTCTGTACACGTTAATTGAACATTCGTTTAGTTTACTGATATAAACAGCATCGTAGTCCTTGTACGGGATTTCGTAGACAATATTATATTGATTTTCTAGACGTATTTTGCCTTTGGATTCGACATTATACTACGTAGCGTGATTTTAGATAAAGGTATAAAGGTATAAAATTTTGCGGGTATTTGATTTCGCGAAATTCAATACCCGCAAATAATTTCAACATTTTGAAATCGAAATTCACCAAGATGTCAATTATAAGGCGATTAGCAAAAACAAGGATTGCAGAAAACAGTGGAGAATCCTCAAAATGAGCACGATGGTGAAGCATGCAATTCTGTTAAAATCAACGATTCTCCTCCACAAAGATCTTCTTTAGCATCACAGAGGGAAACAGGATTAGGCTTAGTTGATTACAATGCCATCACTGAAGAAATTGAAAAGTCACTAAAGACAAAAAGACGTTAGATTTACCAAAAGTTAACTGTTGACGAACGTTACCAGACTAATAAATTCTGAAAGTGGAAACAGTGCTGCTATAAAACAAAGACCTTAAAGAAAGTACTGTACGCACGCTTAAATCAAAATGAGAAATTTAGGTGAAAACAGATGTAAGAAACAAACGTTATTTGAATAAGATGTTACCAACCATACAATGAGGACGTCTCTTGTTACAGGGCGATTAAAAATATCTAGGAGCTGCGACTATTGGAAAAGTCGAAATTCCAGAAGAGAAGCAAATATCCTTTTTACGTCCATCTAGTTGAAGACCATGATATCACACAATCAATGATTTTAAATCTGGATCAAGCGCCGGTCAAGTACGTTTCTTGTGGGAAATCAACACTTGCAAAAAAATCGTGTAGCGCGGTACCGATAGAGGGGGAATCAGATAAACACATGCTTGATGGTTAATTCCTCCCTATGCAGCTCATATAAACTGGAAAAATTAGCGGAGTATCCCAAAAGTAGAGTTCCCTAAGGGATTCTCTCTGAGCGCAAACCCAAAACATAATAACAACGTAGAAGAGTCTGTCAAATTAATGAAAGAGATCGTTATTCCACACTTCAAAATTTAACGAAGGAGGCTTTGGAAATTAAGCATCCTGAACTTCTGATTATGGATGTATTCAAGGGACAGACAACCAGTGCCGTCAAAGATCTTCTAAAGGAGAACAATATTATTTTTATTAAGGTATCAGCAAATGGGTGGTTAAAAGCTGGGATTACTGACGAAATAGCAATAGGCATATCGAAACTTTCGTCTTTTAGATCCTTTTCATGAGAGTATGATCTACAAGAAGCGTTGGCCTCAAGTAAGTCCCGTTTGAACAAGGGAGTAACATGGGATATGCCAAGTGATGATGAAAGTGCATGGGAAGATCCGGATGATCCTGGATATAATGACGACTGGAATAGTTTGGGCGAAAAAGTGATTCGGGTGAAGAAAGTCAAGCTTGCGAGAAAAAAGTGCATTTGATTTGTTTAAGTGAAAAAAATGCACAAAGTCATGTTGAAACCTCAAGTATTTGTTTTTTTCTTTTTTGCATTTTAAGCAGAAAGTGTGGTATCTTTGAAAAATTCATAGCTTCTGATGACGGCACAGAAAAGTGCTGGCATAAGCAAAAAATTATTCCCGCAATTTTGTACCCTTAATGACTTACTATAAGTGGCACTAGTTTAATTCAATTTAGGCAAGCCTATCGAAAGTTATTTACAGAAAACGGAACCCTCTCTCCTCCTCCAGCCCGGTCATAATATGATAATATGTGTAAAAAAACTAAAAAAAATAGGGTTAAATTATAACTACTTTTTATGAGAATATATTAGTTTCAAAAGGATAAACACATTTTTGTTTTAGTGTTAATAATCTTAAAACTATCTTTTAGTCCGTTTGAACCCAGGTTAAGCGTACAGTTGATAATAATTGACATACGAAAAATTGAAACTTAATATTACTTGAATTGTTGTAAAAGCAGTAGTGTAAGAAACACTTCCGGTGGACCCCAAGCAGGTTGTAAGTGCCGGTGGGACTCTTAAACCTCCCTTTGTGTCATTCGTGAAGAGTGCGCAATATTTGGCACAAAGTTTTAAGGATTTGTGCACAAGGACTTTAGTTGCAATAACATGTCTTACATGTCATGCAAAAAAACAGGTCACGAAAATTCACATTTTAACATCATGTGATACTGTTTTAATGCCTTATTTATGAAGGCTTGTATTGTATAGACTCCAAGAGGCCGGGTTAAAATGAGCTACATCTGATTGCTGTGAATGCGGAGGTTGATTCCTCTTCATTTTGGATTTATATAGCAGCCAAATATAAGGGTTTTTTATTCCGACTAGGTTTGGACCAACAATGATGTTAGGAAAGTAAATCTAACATATACAATAAGTGATGTCACCACTACATTCGTTGTGCGTATCGTTAATTGTATCAAATTTGAAAATCGGTTACACGTACAGTAGATTTTATTTGTTGGAATATAATCTACTATGTTTCATTGTTATAAAAAAATCATTCTTCATCACAAATTTCAATAACAGACCTGATTTCAAAAAAGAAGAAAGAAAAAAGGCGTCCTTCAGCAGGTTACAAAATATCTTAAATTTGTGTGGACTTAATGTCCCTGTGGGTTGACTCTTTTCTTGATAACTTCTAATTTTTATGCTCAATATATCTATTTAAAAGATGTGGTTATAAAGAGCCAAATGATTGGTGGATACAAAGCATCCATTTACCTATTTTGTTTCTTTCTTGTTGATTCTATTATTTACGACCTTGTTGCATGGTGAAATGAAATTTGAATTGGACAAACTTTATTCATGCATTATTCATCAGAAGGGAGTAAAAATTTTCAAACTTATAAAATTCTACAGAAAATTCTTCTGATAACAAGTTTGGGTAGATATAACTTGTGTCAACAAAGGTTTTATACCAACATGCTTTTACTTCGCTATTTTTATTTATTGTTTGCATGTTTTCATGTATCAACAAGTCATCTGTTGAGACAAAAAAGAGCTAGATCAGCAGTATTTCATAAGGTGTTTCAATACAAGGATACGAAATTAAATATCGCGCCACTGGAAACGATACCTGATGTCCTGCTGGAGGAAGATTGTTGTAACCATTGTTTAGCAAAGAACGGATGTGTGTCTGTGAATTATGAACGTAGTGGATTAAAACGTTGTGAATTACTTGCAGAGGATCGAGATACAAAAAACGAAACAGATTTTGTCAATGAGAGATACTTTTCCTACTACGATACCGTAAGGCATCTTTAGTTTTTATACTCCTTGATTGAAATGCTACTAAGAATTGCAATAATACTATCTTCGATCTTCTTAGCGGCGTATTATAAATTACGCTTTACGTCCACCCTCGTCCCCAGGATATTTTGCCATCTTAATATAATGTCAAAAAGCCCTGGGGACGAGGGTGGCTTATGTCATACCTAAATGACTTACCTTACCTGGACATCTGCAGAAAAATTTAATATTTTAATCTGAAAAAAATAGAAAATTAAAATATTCTTGAAAATTTTACAACTAGATTTCATTTAGCATTTCGTAGTAGTAGCTTAAGTAGCCTACATTCGACTCTTTTCGCGTTCACACCCCACAGTTATAAAAAGAGAATGTTGGCGTATTTTATCGCAGGTCTTTACCCGACATTGTGCAGGGAAGGATACGAAAGTTGCAATAACATACACAAAGAGAGTATTGTAATAAAGTATAAAAATATTTAACCTCCTTCTCAGGACGAGTTTGGGAAATATTTTAATAGTTTTCTAACTACCTTGATAAATTCGTTAAAAGACTAAAAATTGGAGAAAATCTATTTTTATCGATTTAACAAAGTTGATTTGTGTACATGCAAATTAAATTATATAAATCCGTAAATTATCGTTGCCGTGACTAGAACCTTGTCATCTATTTTTAATGGAACATTGAGGGGAAAATATGAAAGTGGAAAATATGAAAAGTGAAAATCAAACAGTTAGTTAGTTAGTTACCTTAGCAAAAAACAAAACAAACTTATTTATTAAAATAAGTAGCTATGTATGCGATTCAAAAAGATTCTTCATTTCATTAATCAATGATGAATATTAATGACCATTTTATCTTTTCTTCAGCAACTTTTTATTTTAGCCAACAAAAACGTTCGCCTCACTGTTCGTAGCCAATTTTAAGCAAAAAGCAAAACAATTATTTAACATAGGTTGAAAATGCGACCTTTTTTCTGCCTTAAATATGCAAAATAATTCTGAATAACTGCATAGTTAAACTTTGGCGTTATTTAATGTCACAATCGAGTCAGATGTGTCAAGTTATTTGATGTAAGCATAGCCAGAAGAACCAGCATAATTTTTCTTACCACCATGAAATCGCAATAGTTAAGGTGGAACCCCTTAAATTATGCTGGGTTTCAAACGATTTTTCTGCCGTCAGAATTCTGACTGCGCTTTCTGATTGGTTAATTCTGTTGTTCTTTGTTCACGTGGTCAATATCGGAAAATCTTTTGTTTTAAGCGACAATGGCTTTGCTCACCTGAATATAAGTAATTCTTGTATTATTTAACAGGATAACATGTGACCACACCGGCTTTGTGCTCATTGGTTGATTGTAATTCCGGGTTTGCTGTCAGGCGGAATTGAATTTTAGGGGTACTAGTCGGTGGCCCGTGAAAAAATTCACGGATTCGCCTGTTCTTTTTATACCGCACTGCGGTATAAAAAAAGTGTCTCACTACTTGCAGTACCATTTTACATTTAAGCTTTCGTTTGAGAGAAACAAAATTTGATATCCTTGATAAAAGCTTAGTTAACGAGGCTAATATAAGCATATAAATGGCTAAACTTTTTAACTGAAAAAAAGATATTTCAAGAAGGCAAAGAAAAAAAAGTTGCTCAGAAAACTTTCTACGAGTGTTGTGAATCTGTGACATGTTGTGAATATGTGAACCTACTGCCCTGTTTCTCAAAATTACTTGAACGGATCATGTACAATAGATTAGATAAATTTCTTTTAGAGCATAACATTTTATATGAAAAACAGTTTGGATTTCAACACGCACATGCCACTGAACATGCAATTGTCCAACTTGTTGACCAAATGCTCCAGTCATTTAATGAAAATAAATACACAATAGGTGTATTCATAGAATTATTAAAAGCCTTTGACACCGTAGATCACGAAATTCTAATAAAAAAATTCAAATCTTGAAGGTATCAGAAACATATCATTTGGTTTCGTAGTTATCTCTCTCAAAGAAAACAGTTTATAAGCTATGAAAAAGGTAAAACTGACTATGAACATATACTTTGTGGAGTACCTCAAGGCTCGATATTAGGCTCACTTTTATTTTTAATATACGTAAACGATTTGAAACGAGCTACAAAATTGCTGGATCCAATAATGTTTGCAGATGACACGAATTTATTTTACTTTCATAGCAACATAAAGGATTTGTTCGATTCTGTAAATACGGAAGTTATCGATATACATGAGCGGTTCCGTGCAAACAAATTGTCTTTAAGTATAAAAAAATCGAGATAACCTTTTTTCACAAATTTAGTAGAAGGGATCACATTCCTTTAAAACTACCAAAATTAGCAATAAACAATATAGAAATTGAAAGTGAAACAGAAATTAAGTTTCTTGGAGTAATCCTAGATCAAAATCTCGAAAATTATTGATATTCTTTGTAGAGCTAAATCTATTTTAAACCAGATGTGTTTAAAAAACATATAATTCTCACTAATTCACTCGTACATAAACTATGCAAACATTGCATGGGCAAGTACACACAGGACCAAATTAAAACCAATTTTGAGCAAACAAAAACAAGCAACTAGGATAATTTACTACCAGGATCATGGCACTCACTCAAGGCATTTTATGAAAGATTTAAAGGCGCTTAACATTTATCAAATAAATATCTATCAATACTTAATCTTCATGTTTAAAGTTAAAAATAAGTTAGCACCACAAACATTCCACAATAGTTTTAATTTAATAAATCACAATTTTCCGACTAGATTTCGTGAAAATAATCTAAGGCAGCCAAAAATTGTTAAGCAGCGAACTAGTTTTGCTACATCTAAAAGACGACCACGTCTATGGAACAATTTTTTTAGATAGAGATTTAAAAAAGTTAACACCATTATGTGTTTTTAATCAGTGTGTGAAAAATTTTATTGCGAAATTTGAAAACTAAGTTACTTTCTTTTAAACAACAACAAGGAATAATAACACGGCTTGATTTTTTCTTGACTTTATCGTTATTACCATCTGTGTTCAGATTTCGATAAATTTCACGTAGAAGCATCTCAGTTAAAGACTATTCTTTAAAGGAATGGATACCCTTCGAAGGTTTTTGAATTCTGTCTCAGAATCTTCAAGAGCAGAAATTGCGAACCGAAGGAGCCAGTGACTGTTGCTTCTAAGAAAGAGTTAGTCTTTTTTTACCTTTTTTAGGAAAGATCTTCTTACAAACTAGAACACGCTCGCACCATTTGTTTAAGCAGAAATCGACACATTGTGATATTAAACTTATATTTTTCCAAGAGGAGGCTACGTAGCTGCTTTGTCTTTAAGGACAGAATGCCCAATTCATTACGCTCCGGACTTGTTTACTGTTTTAAGTGTAGTGGCTGCAACGCCACTTATTATGGCAAAACAAAACGCCATTTTAAAGTCCGTATGTCTGAGCACCCAAGTATTTCTGCACTTACAGGTAAACACGTTAAACTTGTTCCCCAGGTCAGTGCCGTTCTCAAACATTTGATGTTTTGTAATTATTCTTTAGCATCGTTTCACGACTTCTCAGTATATTTGGAAAAGTCTAATGATCTTAAACTTACTCTGATGGAATGCCTTTGGAATTCTTCCTATTATATACTATTACATTTAGTATTTATCTCTACATGTGAAAGAGAAAGAATTTAGAATTAGTGTGAACATGCCTACTTGGGTGTTGGCGAAAGCTTGCTGAAAAGATATATTCTGGATATGTCACAGATTTTGTCGTTTTTTTTTTTTTTTTACATAAAAGTAAATATGGAATATGATACTCTCGCTCAAAACGTTAAAGAAAAGAGATTGTTGTGTTTATATATAAAGTGTTTATAGTTAGAATCTGAAATTTTAAGTGTAAAACACATTTTTTCAGGTAATTGCGCAGCAAAGTACGAGTGTTTGGTTCAGGCAGTAAAATTTCTACATTTCACTTCTTACTTGCGATAGGTCACCAATCGCACTTCTGCGATAAGTGACAAAATATAAGGCAGACTTTTAATTTCAGCGGTTGTCACCAGGAAGAGGGTAATCAAAGCATATCTGTGAAATAATTGCATCGTGTAAGCGATGCACAAAAGGAGAATAAAACAACGTAGAAGAATTACATTTATCTTATCGTAAGCTATGCAAAAAACCAAAAAGTATATGGCACTTGTGTCATTTAATTTCAGTTAGGAAACTTTTTCGTGCTCCACTTTCATAAATGTAAGACAATAGTAAAATATTACTAGCAAAAGTTTCAAAGATATGACGTACATGTTATGAATAAGCAAAAAGTTTTTCAGAATGTTATATTGGAAATTAGTTCGAAGTTTTTTGTCATCAACATTAATTTTGTGTTGTGTAAGTTTTCTAGAAGCAGTATGTGAGTTGCTGAGCTTTCTTTTTCTTCTTTTAGATTGTTCGGGATTTATGCAACGAAAAAGATTCTTGCTATCCATGTTCTTGCTGGTCGGCTGAATTTTATCGTTCGCCTTGTATTTGCAGAAAATGTAGGATTTTCTAAATACCCCGAATTTGTTTTATTTTTAACTATATCGTTGCAGGAATAACCTGAGAAATATAAACAAATTTTGTAACAATTTTAGTGCATGGTAAAATGAGACAACATTCTCCATCTTGGATAAGTTACATCACAATCAACATTTTCCACCACCGTGTTTATGGTATTGACCAACAAAATGGAGTTGTAGTCACCCCAGGAGCATCACCGACCAACGATTCCTATGCAATTCTTGCAACACCTTGGGTACGTGAAATTAAATATCGCAGAAATGGAATTATGTGTGCACTAGATGGCGACAATATTGTTCATGTTTGGAAAGGTTCATGGATAAGTAAAGACGTACATGGTCTATCTTTCGATTGTGCTGCAAAACACATCCTCGCCATCGATTTATCAACGTTTGAACTTCGTTTGAAAGAAGACAATAGTAAGTATATCTTACTTTATATAAAGAAAACAATTTACGAAAAATGGGTTTTCGATAAATCACACTTAGTTCGGTCTATATAGCAGCACTGAATTGACCACAATATAAAAGAATGGTAAGCTCTGCCGTTAAATATTAACTTAAATCAAATATCTAAATTTTACGATTCGTAATATATATGGACGCAGTTCTTCTTAAAGACTTCTTTCTGAACCTGTTATTAAAAAACGCATAGCATAAAATTCAATTTCTAGTCAGAGCAGCAACTGTAGGAGAAATGTTAAGAAACAATCACAAAATTCTGTGTTTTGATTTTACAAAATTACTTCTCTTTATTAGTTGCTTTGACTAAAGTTGCTGCAGGTGCGATATCGAGAGTTCAGGAATATGGGAATCACTGGTATGCCATTGGCAAAGATTGCAAATGCATTATGAGGCACGAGACAACTCCTTCTCCAACTGTAAATAAATGGGAAATACTAACAACAAATCCAGGATCTTCTGTTGAGTTCAAAATTGCATTTAACGGTATTATCTACTCACTACACGAAGATCAGAATATATACGAATGGTATGGAAATGAGAACAGATGGATTATGATATATCAAGGTCCTTGCATTCATTTTGATGTTTATCATCTTATATTTTGTGTAACGTCAGATCACAAAGTTAAATCAAGTATGTATACTTTTTCTTTTTAAAACATTGTTCGGTTTAGTTACCGTAGACATCTTAGTGGTCGAGTGGTCGAACGTTCTCTTCCAATGCATAAGCTCCTGGGTAAATTCTCGGCCAAGTCACACCATGGTCATAGAGAGAGCATAAATGTGTAAAGCGATCCTTTCTGCTTAGTGTTTATCATGAGAATAGGATTGATTATCTGAGCAGGTGGTCTATTATTTACATATTTCGCATCACATGAGATTATACATAATTTTCATGTCTTAGATATTCCATGTCTTTGCGTCTGTTTATTTATGTTAACCCTATTATAAGTAGGCTTTATAGATTCGCAACCGTTAAATTTATAAAACAATGATGCATAACAAAATATAGTCCATTTTTATATCACACATTTATAATTAAATACTTTTTTTAAATATGTTTTATATGACATTTCAGCGTTTCTTGTATGATAGCAGTTGTAAAATGAACCTAAAGTAAGTAAGTCATATTTGTGAAAATTTTTTAAAAGAAAAGGCTCGCTTTCAGCATTCATTCAATTTATTAACGTTGTTAAAATCCAAAAACTGAGATATTTCCAATTTGACACATATATAAGTTTCTTTCGACACATTTAGTATTGATTTACAATATAAAATTTACAAATATTGCATTAAATCACTTTAGGCATGCTTTTGTGTTACCAATCTATTTTTATTTGTTGGCGAAACAAGAAAACAAAACTTGTTATAGAACTAAGCTACAAACTGCTACATATCATTGTTTTGCAAGTTTTATAGTGATTTCAATTTTTACTCTTATATTTACTAGCCATAGGTCAACCTAATCTGCCGCCCCAACCTTATTGCAATAATACTAAACAGGCCCACTATTTGATCAAATTTTATGAGATAATTTGGTTCTCACGTTTCAATTAGGCCAAAAATTAAACAACTTGCTTATGAACCATTAGGGCACTCTCGTCCCAAGGACCTCTTTTCTCTTTTTTAAATCGCCAAGTTTTTCTACTTGGCCAGTGAATATAAGTCACGAGCAACACATTGTCTTAAATTTTCCGTTTGTTAAAAATTTCGCGTGTTTTACGGAAGAAACTTTCGCGAGAATTAAATTGCCGCGAAAGTTCTACCCTAAAGTAAATCTGAAGCCTGACCTAAAAAATAAGTTGTTTATATTTTGCTGTTTTGAAACACCTGAAAATCTATAAAAATATCAAAGTTTTGACTCTGTTGATTCAAGGCATTGTCTTGGTGCGTGTGTTTAACATATTTTCCAAAAAAACCAACCACTGGAGTTAATTGAATACAAACTATCTAACGAGTTAAATAAATTACAGCTATCATGCAAATCATCTATCAGTATCCAGTTGTCGTTACTGTTTATTGCACAGGTAAAATGAATACCTAAATGTCTAACTATTCCTTTTAACCTAAATTGCTGCTCTAACACAATTTCTGGAGGAAACTGAGAAACACTCATCATAGACTCATTAAATTGTACAAACAAAACATCACTGATTTGCTTGACTGATGCTGTGACTGAAAGTGTAATATTACAATTTTCACACTGTGCATTAGAAATAGAGTTACTCTGTGCTAGATACAAAGGCAATTGCTCTGGCAGCAAATTGGAAGATAATATACCATCTAAACTTACATAATTTTTTAAAACTTCATTTGAGACTTGAAAATTATTGTTACATGTGCTACATGACACACTGAAAAAATAGTTTGAAAAAATCTTATTTCTTTCACTAACTGGCATATCACAAAATACAGTACTTTGAAAAATTTCAGAAAACTGTGCATTGCAATTCATTGGAACAAAAGAAGGACATTTTAATCTTAAATACTGCCAAAAAACCTCTCTTAAAGAGCATAGAACTGAGGCCTCTGAGTTCTTATTTTGATGATCTTTAAATTGCCTAGTGACGTATTGTAATGATCCTATACAATAGCTGGTAAAATTATTTCCTACAAACAGATTCGAAACACAATGTATCCAAGTTTCAAGAAAACAATCTACAGCACTAGAAAATTTTCCAGCTGTATGGCGACAAGAGTTTAAAAAATGTAACTTATTAATCAACATTTTATAATCTGGTTCTCCACAACGGAGTTGTCTTTTTACTCCACAACGGAGCTGTCTTTGCTAACAATTCAAACAACTTAGAAATTAAATGAAAATATGAGCTCACCATATAAACAGACTTCTTTACCTCTTATACAAACCACGCAACTGATTATTTTCGCCACGCTGCCCAACACGAGGAGAGTAAGTACGCTACGAAGTAGCTTAATTAGCCAATTGGAGGAAAGAGCCAAAAACCATTCGACCAATTAAATATATTTCGCTACATAAAGTGCCCGTCGCTTAACATTTTTTGCATTTTTTCGCCAACTCATTGTCTTCTTCACTAATGGTCACATGTTATGTGATAAATATTGAGCAATCGAGACACGAAGCAAAAAGGCAGAAATCGAAAGTTTATACGGCTCGTCTCTCCCATTCGCCCTTCACACGCTCACACGCAGGGCCGACAATGCTGCCGCCCCCTTAAGGGGCGGCAATAAATAAGACCTCACTCTGAAATGAGCATCCACTTGTTCTTTAAAGGCGGAAACCTTTTACACCAGTTCAAATTTCGGTGTCGGCGACAAAAAAAAAAAAAAAAAAAATACAGTATACTCTCCAATTAGCGGACACCATAGGTGTATGACCAAAGTGTCCGCCTTTTAAAAATCTTTGCAGTTTAAGCCGTATATTAGAAAAAAGCCGATTTTTGTATCACAAAGGAAAAATAACAAATGATAATATAATATTAACATAATGATAACGAACCAAACTTTCGATCGTTAAGGCTAAAATACCCGGTGAGTTTCAACGGACCGTTTAAATGCAAAAAGCAAAGATGTACAACTTTTTTCGGTTTTGTAAGTTTTTTTAAAAGTTGGACATGTTCAACTTTTGCTAAGTTTTTTCTATTGAAATTAACAGAATGATTAATGAGCTATTGTCCAAACTTAAGATTTGAGCATATTTTTTCAATTTCTAATCATAACCGCTTTTTTCTTCAAACATTTACCCTGCTTCTATAACAATACCCGTTAATTATTTTTTGTAACGTGTAGACAGGTATATTACCTTTTTTTCTCAGATTAAACTTACCGTGTATTTTAACCTTTACAGATCTTTAAAGTCTTTTAAACAAGTTTTAACAAAATTCGTTAGATGCATGATTAACCCTACCGGCTTTTTTAGGGCTGCTTAAAAACTTTGGTGTGCACATAGGGCACATGGTCCTTTAAAATGACTCAGTTAGTCCATGGCTCTGAAATTTTGACTGGATGACATTTTAACATTAACGTACCACTAAGAAAAATATTTTGTAAAAAAAAAAAATTCTGGCCAGTACACACAGGGGTACAAATCGCGTTGTCGGCCTTTTTGGGTAAAATGGACCGAAATGTAATAAAGAGCGAAAATCAATGGGTAAAACATTGTCTGCCATGTTATTCTCTTTTATTAGATTATAAGTGGTTAGTCTTGCTTCTCAACCACTTATATGTTGAAAAATCAATTTGTATTAGTGAGGAGGACTTCACAGATTAGAGATATTTTCGATTTTTTTTAAAAAAAAATTTCTAAGTTTTACATTTTGATGAGAAATTTTCTTATCATAATAACCACTATAAATTTTGTGCGTAAACTGGGTATATGGATAGATTATTACATTTTGCATATCAAAATAGAAAAATCTTTTCTGCGCTATTTTTTATCTTTTTATGGAACTTTGTACCAAGAAATATAAGAATGTCGTTCTAAATGTTCATATTAGAATACATGTCATCAACAATAGGAATAGTATAATTATTTATTAGTTATTTTATTTACTGCTAAATGCGATTTTATTAAGTATATAATCATGTAAGATATATTTAAAACAAAAAATATCGAATTACGAAAAGTCAGAAAATTTGTGTATTTGGGCTCGACCAACGGACTGACTGATGCCACCGCCCGGCAGGCCTAAAAAAATTTTTTTTACAAGTGACGGCTAGTAATAAATATTGAAAGTCATAAAATTAAAATCATAGAGATTCTGTACTAAATACTTACATGGTCTGATGTTACAAAAATTTGTGCATAACTGTGTAAAATTACATTGCCTGGTATTAGTACGTAAGTACACTGTAGACAATTTACCTTTATTTTAGATTATGGAGAATATGTGCCTCGTCCAAACATTCATATTCCTTTTAAAACTGTAAACCACGTTAATAAAACGACACCATATGGCAGAGGAATGGATATGGACGGAAATACAACAGTTGTATTAGATTTGGAAGCTAACAACATTGCATTGGACCAGTTTGGGAAAGGTTACGTCTTACAAAAAGGTGATGGAGAGATTGTTGAATTTGGAAATTTTGAGGAAACAGTTTTGCGGTATGATTTCTTGGATAGAATTTTCTAAGACGTATGTCGCAGCACTGTAATGTATGTGAGAAGATATCCTGGTGTGATTAATAGAATTATTGTCTACGATAAATTGTTATCACCAGTGAAGCCATGCTTTCTTTTCCTTGCACCAACAAGCTCTTAGATAACCAAGACTAGTTTAACACGCAAAATTATTGTATTCACGATCGAAAAAGATGGTAACACATACATTTTACTTATTTTAGCATTCAACTAGACATACTAAATTGACATTATTCCTTGATAACGATTATATCTGTTTTGGATTTTTGTAATACATTAATTAAACTCGTAGCCCAACCAACTTGAGGAATTAAACTATTACATTAAAGCTTAATGTTTTTGGCTTCTTTGTAACACGTTAAAGTAACGTGTGAAAAAATTAGACAGTGACGAAGCCAAATATTAAACCTGTGCTACTTTTTAAAAACAACAAAGAAATGTCAAAACTATTTCCTTGTTAAGTGACGATTTATGAGGCGAGTTAAGAGACGAGTAAAGAGGCAAGTTAAGAAGCGAGTTAAATCTAGCCAGTATTATGTTATTTGTCTCTGAAGTGTAAACAATGTAATAAATGCTCGGGCGTTTGATCATTGCATTCCAATACGTATGTAACATGGAATCATGACTAAAAGTTCAAAATCTTATTTGTCATTTAGTGGGCCGTTTTCTAACCACCATGTAAATCATCCCGGATACTTCACGATATCTCTGTGGTTCAGAGCTACCTGGCAAGCTATGAATCAGAGAACAGCGATTATTTCTACTTTATCTGAAAACGGTATGTCTATTCTTATATGTTTATGTGCTTTAGGATGCCAAAACGAACGGACAGACTACTAGTAAGTGTTAGTGTAATCAGGTTTTGTAGTCAGGACCAGGCAAACCACAATTGTAGTGGCTCCTTTGATACACCTTTACAAACCCTGTGGCTTCATCAGCGTAAACCATCGCATAAAGGGTCACACATAGGTCATATCTCGCTACCCCCGCATAAACCAATGATTCCCCGCTTCAGGCTCCTCCTGCAGAGACTTCACGCTAACATTGACGACTCCCCACTCCATACTTCTTCCGCAGACATTCTCTTAACAGCGTATGACGTCATCACGACTGTTGCACTTTTAATCGTTGTTCCGGATATTTAACATGTTAATGCGCGATGGACGCTGGCGGTCATTATTTTAGTTCATTTTAATAATGAGTGTAAAAATCAGAGAGCAAAATGTTCACAGAGATACACCTTAATTATTTGCGCAGAATTTTTGTTGATATATTCACACTAGTACACCATAGCCAAATCCGCCCCTGGATGAGCTAGGCGTCAACACTTTCTCTTCGGAAGTTGTTAAAAGTCTAGATATATCTCTGAGAGGCTTAAGCAATTCGAAGACAACAAACGTACCAACTTTCATAGGAAGAAAGTACCACAGAATCCTTATGAATGTAGCACGATCCTGAAAGTTGCCAGTGTGTATGTGCAGAGGAAAGACTGGTAACCACAGCCCTAATTGGAAAGGTGTACGTACAAGGAGGTTGGATCCATGGCGCTGGCTAGCTTAGTGACTCTGATGAGGATGATGACAGTTTCACCACAATATAGACGATCTAGGGTAAACGTGTTGATATTACACAGAAACAAACATGAAAAACCTGAAGAAAGAGGCGTTGAATGTATGTATTAAGGAACGATCTAAGATGTGTACGCAGAAACTAGAAAGTGCCAGTTGAAAAGCCAAGTTTAAGAATGTTTTAACACAGATTATGGGTCTTCTTTTATGTACCTTGTGTACAAGCTGCACAAAGACAAAAAAGTAGAATTATACATGGAGGAACTTAGCAAGAAAGCGAAAGCTTACACAAGATACATAGCTTATGATGGCAATCTACTAATTGATACAGCTACCGAGGAGGTGGTTGGGTGTGGAGTTGCAGAATCAACCCTCTTGTGAGCGGTAGCCCGTAGTTTTGTAGATTGAGCTAACTCATTCACATTCGCATTCGCTATTGCACCCTCGCCATAACTTGGAAGGGGCTGTAGGTGGTAGAGGAATGCAGTATAAAATTTTAAGCGCCTCGTCTTTATCTTCTTGTCGCCCTCTCGCCACTAGCCCTGCACGTTTTTTTTCATCGATAAAATAAAATACGTTTCACTCGCTGTCGTATCTGTGATGGGGCGTGATCACTCCTTCTAACCCACGTACCATGCGTCATGCAACTTCTTTGCTAGACTATTACGTTCTTTCACTCAACTGCGTTGATACTGCTCCATCTGAAGACTTGAATTTCGTCCTGTGCCACCTCGGGGACAGTTGGTGGCATTGTCGGATATAGATTTATTCCTCCCTATGCTATAAGTATATGCAAAGTGATTTCAAAAAATGATAAATTTTCGCATGGTGATAATTTTCATCAGTCAGCATAAACTCAAACCTGTCCGTTGAACCTTGCAGAGAGAGGTAGACACGGGTGTTGGAATTTCACGTCATCATGCTAACCCAGGTTGCTTCTTTGGTCTGAAGTATGGCTAGAATCTTAGACTTTTCACTATCAAGGAAGCAGTGGTCTTCATCCAGCTGTAGACATACAAGTAGTAGTCAAAGGTAGACGCCAGAAGAAAATGTCGTTGTCACTCTTAGCGAAATACTTTCCACCCGGAGGCTCCGGTAGAACCATAAGTCCCCGCATCGGTCGATTAATTGATTTTCTAAAGATACCGTTTTAAAGCATAAAGATCATGACCTTTTCATCGGCTTCCTTGTTGATATGTGCTGCTATATCCTCGATTCTGTACAACACGTTCATGATCTCGATCCGGATAACGTTTTTGTTTGGTATCTATCTTCCTGATGGCACAGTTAATGCTACTATAGATTTTAAGCCGTTTAGGTCCGATCAATATCGACTTTGAAGCAATTAACTTGATATGTCCTAGGCTGACGTCAAAGAGCGTAGGTTTCGCTATATCTGTGATGTAGAATTGCGAAAGTGTGTGCATTATATTTCTTGTGAAAAAAGGATTAACATTTACTTGTATAAGCCAAGAGCAAAAGGCAAGTCAAACCGGGAGAAAAGCCGCTAGGTGTCACGAACCTTTAGCATCAAGACATCAACATATCCACGACGAGTCATTTTCCTGTGATATTTCTAGAGTCTACCAAGTACACATTAAGGTTCCACTGACACTTAACGATTTTGTGTAAGTTATATGGAAAGCTGGACATGCACTAGAATTTTGGCACACTCAGGTTTACTTTGCAGTGCACTGTGCTACTAAAGCTTTAGGCATCTCTCTCAACTTCCCCTCCTACTAGTCACCAGTATCTTTCAATTCTATGTGTACTAGCACATGCGTCGCATGTGATAGTATGATGAAAAAGGTCAGAAGAAGGAAAATTACCTATGTGAATGGTGCAGAGATACAGGTGCTTCGCTTACCAATGAGGAATGGTTGCCACATGATGAAGTGGATTTTGCCAAGTTAATAATGCCTACAGGTCAGGATCTTACCTTAAAAGGCTTAGCAAAGCTTAGTAAAAGTGTAAAAGTGCTCACAATGCTTACACTTGCCCCACAATTGCAAGCCAAAGCCACCTTTATCGGCTCAGGAACAGATAAATATATAACAAGACTGCTGCACAACATTAGATCGATGGTGTTTAGAAAAGGATGTTGGACAAGATAGAACAACCTTTTAAGAAGTGATGCAATATGCCAAAACCCCTGTAAACTTTGTCGTGATGCCTAGCGTCTACATCCTATCTAGTGATATGTTGGTCCACGTTGAAAAGACGAGGATTACAACAACAACACCATGATAGCACCAGCTAGTGTATAGCCTGGTAGCCAAGTCGATGTAAACACGGTAGCAAGAGCCCACGTAAAGCCCAGTGGAAAGTCTTCAACGCTTCAACATAAAAACTCGAACGGCGAAACCTAACGGAAAAGTTTAGATTGAATTGTCCTTCAAACGCATGGGCGAGAAGAGGTACCAAAAGCGAAACAGCAGGGGGATATATATTCATCAGCGTTTCCTCAATCGCCTTGAACTGGGTCTGGGTCTAGTGGGCAGCAACCATGAGGTTTACGCGCTGCCTCGCGTTTGCCCTGTAATCTTTCTAGATCTTCAGCGTGAACAAACAAATGTTGTCGTTCCACATATGCTGTTGTTCCTCTGACACTCTAGACTACTCCTGTTTAGCCTCCAGCCTCCTTACCTTTTCGTAAACCTTGTCGATCTCGCTATTGTAGAATATCTCCTTATTTAATAGATGTTTAAGGTGTTCAAGATTTAAATCTCCTAGTTCCCACACTGAAAAGACTCCGTCTAAGAAAGTATCTCATAGGAAACTTTCTGTATTATCCACCACATCTTCGACCTTTGGTAAACTTTGAATAATTTCCATGTTGTGATCCCCTTTTCAACTTGTTCCGTACATCCTTAAATTCGTTCAGAGTCCTCTGCGCCTTTTGCTCGTCCACATTCACAGTCCTTCTAGGTGTATCGTCAACGGTGAACCCTAAATGCACTAAGCGATCATTCCCTAACCTATACTTATCACACCGACTGTCCGGAGCCCACTATATTTTTTGGTTAACTCTACATTGTCAGCACCAGTCACACATAGCTTGTCGTAGTCCGTTAACAACTCGCATAGGAACATCACCTTCTCCAATTTACATTCCTGAAATTTCTACCGTCTATCATAGCTTATTCCTTGTGGTAAAGAGTTTTTGATAGCAAGGAATTTGAACTTCGAAGTTGTCGGGAACATGTACTTGTTGTCCTTCTTCAGCAGTGTGATTTTTCGCTAATGACAATCACGTCTACTTGGTTGATCCATTCCAACCACTTTTTCGAGTCTTTACGGGAAGTAAGGCAAAGTCCTCAAGTCTAGGGCACGTTTTTTCCACGTTTTCTACGATGAGGTTCTGCCTCTTTTCCAGCTTTTCAACGAATCTTTTAACCAGTATTTTCGAACCCTCATGCTCTATAAATGTTGGTTCACCATTCAAACTATCGTGGATAGCAACGCTCACTGGTACGTGCTCGGTTATATTCGTAAAGCCTGCTGTTTTCTGCTGATTCAGTGGTATTAGAAAAGCCTCAAAGTCAAAACGATGTAGTGAGTGTATGATGTAGTGAGCTCTTTCTTGAAATACCGCTTAGCCTTGCTAAGATTCTCACATTCCCAGGCAGTGACGAGGTTGTAGCCTAGTTCCCATATAGCTTCTTCTTTTCCCGTTGTCCACTTGTATAAGACTTCGTCGGATTCTGGTTAGCAGAGGCAAGCGTACCACTTTTTGTAGGTTCATACCGATCTACCTTGAGTTTCGCCTTGCATTTCCCTACGACGCGTCCTCCTCCGTAGCCACTTCTTTTTTCCATCGACATGTACTCTATCCATTACAATGCAGCTTAGCGAAAGTTCTCTCTTTAAAACACCATCTCTAACCTTTCCAGATGATTTTTTTGTTTGTGTCCATTGCATATATGTTGTTTGAGATGGCCTACTTGTGTTAAGACTTGTTTTATGTCACATTCCTTTCCCTTCGTCAAAACATCCATCTTCTTGATGTAGAAACAGTTTCCTTCCACCATAACCAGGTTGGTGTCATGCAACCCTTGTCTGCATTAATTCTTACAACAGACTAGTCTCCACGGTGCTTCCTTGTCAAAGCTATAGATAAACCGCTTCTTCTGCAAAAAGTCTGAAGGAGATCCACAACCCACCAGAGACTCCCTGGTGCTGATGATCTTGAACACTAATTTCCCTTAGTATAATTCTGAGGTGTTGATGGTTCGACAGGTATGCTTTACTCCAAAAGTCGATATCGAAACGCTTTATCTGTTGTTCCTCTATGAATGCTTCGATTCAGGTGAGATTTAAAAGTGGTGTGTCGTTTTCGCCGAATATATGCTGCATGAGAACATGCTTTTTATGTCTCCGACTTCTTGGTATTCGTCTTTTATGGACTCAGCATCGTAGCAGTTCTCCTGCGCTTTAACTCCGGTATCATCGTTTAGTGTTGTCCCAGAGCAAATCTGTTCCTTTCTTCATTATTATAAAAAGTAACATTATCTCCCACCCTCTGCATTCGATCAGCGTCGTGGTTACAGCTACTGGCACTGATACAGTGCTATACAGTTTCGTCATCGCATTCCTGAACCAACTTATCTCTCTATATTATTAGTATAATTTTACTTTTAAATTTTTTCTACGTGGATAAAACTATTGAGTAAGGGACTTTCCCTTCTCAAAACGTAATTACACTATTGTTGTTTTATGGGAATTTTCCTTTTTCTGTTCTTGCAATAGCTGATGTAAGCAATTTTGCGACATTTTCAAAATTTCGATAATTTATGATAATTTATGTTGATGGCGTCGTAGGTTTTTGATAGGGTGTCTGCGGAAAAAGTCTGAAACGGGGAGTCATCGATGTTAACGTGAGGTATCTGCGTAATGAGTCTGAAGCGGGGAGTCACTTGATGTTTGCAGAGGTATTGCAGATGTATCTGCGGAAGGAATCTGAAGAGGTGAGCCATTGATCTTTACGGTGGTATCTGCAGAAGGAGTCTAAAACTGGGTTTGACGTATGTGTGGCTCTTTCTGCGATAGCCTAAAAATACAAATTCGTTATGCAGCGTTGATTTTGTTTTTATCTATGGACAAGTTAACCAATATGAATAATTACTCGCAGCTATTGTAGGTGGTTAATATTGTTGCTTATTCGTATATTTATAATCTATTAAATGAAAATATTTGTATGTATGTATGTCTTCTAATGCTAAAATTAGGCCCTTTCCGAGCCCAAGATGTATTTGGACTTTTTTTATATACTATATATACTATATACTATATATTATGTACACCTCGTGTTCAAGAAAACGTGTAACAAAAAAAGGTGCCAAAAGTGTGCATTGATAGTAAAAGATTTACATGTAAAGTATAAGGACCCTTAAAATTCTAGACAAGGCAATTTTGATAAGTCAATACAGCAGCCCGTACGTATTATCTACAATTTGGAAACCATCAATACAAAACATTGTTAAATAAAACAAGGAGTAGCTATTTAATTCCGTTATGTATTATTTAGGTATTGCAATACAACTTCAAGGAGTTGATGATTTCAATGCTATACTACGGATAGTCGTGTCCGGACAAAGAGATCATTCAAATGTTGTAGTTTCAAAGCAAAAGGAGTTTTTTTACTCTTGGACGCATGTGGTGGTTAAATGGAACTTTTTAAGTAAATATATGATTAGCTATTTTTAGTTGCAACTACACACAAGTTAATAAGGCGTTAAACAACTTCTTAAACTATTTTAGCAACATGCTTGCGGTTGTATCTACAGGGGATTCTTGAAAAAACTTATTGTGGCAGAGTGTCGACAATTAGAACATCAACCCCATCAGCTCTTCGTTCAATAGCACCAGCTGTTTACATAAGCGACATTGCTATTTGGTATGCGTTATTGCTTGATGAACAGATTCTTCAGCTGTATCAATCAGGTATCTATTTTCAATTCAGTGCGCGAAATGCTCAAATTTTTATCGCAATATCACAGCCTAAAAACAACAACAAGAACAACGACGACGACGACGACGATAACGACGACGACAACAACGACAATGTTGGGCTAACACAATTTGTAGCCAAAATTGTCAAAACAAGAATAAAAAGCCAAATATTGAATACAATAAATAATTCCAAATAAATTTTAATATCTGGGAAAGTTACACAAAATTCTTTACAGGGCCAACCTATACATCAGATGATGTTTTATGCAAAATTAATTTCATACTGACCTGATCTTTAATTACGGATAGAAGGATAAGAATTCTTAAAAATCGTCATATGAAATTGTAGATATATAAGAGGATCATAAACATCCAAACTTTCGTTGTAAAACCTATTCTGGATTAAATTTATATTCAATATTGCATTTTCTGAAGATTGCAACAAAACTGAGGCTCACTGTAGTCGCATATTGGATCAGTCCTTTGACTATGAACACGTGAAGCGTTAATGACCAAAAAACGTCCTCCTTAACTAACTAAACTTTTTCTTCCCTAACTAACTAAGTAGCTATCAATTCAGTGCACGTTCTTTTAATTGATAGCTTGCTTTTTTACAAGAATTTTTATCTGAATGTTAACTCAAGACTTTAATCTGTATTAGAACAATAGCGACGCAATATCATGACATGTTAATAATGTCAGGAAAAACTGAAATACATGCCATTTGAATGTGTATTTTACCGAATTATTTTATACCTAAAAAATTTAGCAAACGAATAATATATTGAGAGTTACCAAAGGTAATATAAGCTAAAAATCGATCACAAAAAATCATTTTAAAATTCTATTTTTGAACCGTGACCTAACGCATAAACGGAAAAATAGTTTTAATCGCCTATAGTAATACGGTGTGCAAGTGTGTTTGTGAGGGGCAATTTTGACATGTATTTCTCTTTGATGTTGTCAAAAAGCTTATGTCTCAAATGTTAAATTTTCCGACGTGAGGGCACGACGTCAATAACATTAGTTTAAGGTCAAAACGGTAACCAATGCACCGTGCAAACGGAAGAAATAAAAGACACCCGGAAACGCATACGAAGATAAATACGACGATTCAAACTTTTCTTCATTTTCCTTTGATGTTGTCAAAAAGCATATATCTCAAATGTTAAATTTTCTGACGTGAGGGCACGACGTTAATAACATTAGTTTAACGTCAATCTCCTGAGTGTTAGAGACATTTGGTGAGCTAGGGTTCTAACCCCGGGGGATCTCCTCATTACTTGAAGTGTTTTTTGACCAAGCTACACCTTTTTTTCTTTTCTATTACTGTATTTTCTTTGTTGTGCTGTTATCTCTGGGGTCAAATCTCTCAATGGATCAACTGTGCAAATTGAAACGTCCAAGTGCTGAACAATAAGCAGCATCCCAAGAAAATAAAAACCATCTCTACAATGTGACTACTGCTTTCGTATATTTGGATCGAAGAGTGCAAAAAGAAACGTCCTGATGACAGCAAAGAAACTAACAAAGTTGATGCAGGTGAAAGTGATGAGACTCTTTTAAAGAGCAACGGTGGTACCGATTCCTCAATGCAACCGACAAGTATAGGAAAAACATGACAACACGTCAATTGAAGATATCATCAGTCTCGTTTACGAGCAAATAGCCTTTTGGAGAAAAAATCTATTTCTTCTTTCAATAGGCTCGGCTGCAAAGGAATTCATTAACGAAACAACAAGATTGCGTAATGCATGGATTCATAATTCACTAATGAAAAAGATTGCTGTGAAAGCTGTCATGATCATGCCTTCACTTTTGTTGCAAAAACCTCCGAAGAATATTAAGTCAAAAGACCATCGCAATGCGCACGAAAGAAAACAACAGTTTTGGTATGCAGGAGATACGCTAGTGTTATTGGCAAAGACCGATTTCCACGCATCCATGACCAGAAATCAATCAATGAAACATCGAAGCAGTTCGCAAACAGGATAAAGAAAGGTACCGTAAATGTTGCTCTTAAACTGCTCACTAACAAAATGCAGAAAAGATTCCTACCTCTAAATGATGAAACATTAAAATATCCATCAACAACAGCATCCAGTTGCAAGAACGGCAATGCATCGAATTTTTTTGCCAGATGAACCTAAAACGATTCATCAAATCATCTTTGATAGTATCAATTGTGATACAATTAAAACTGTGGTAATAAGAACTAAAGGAGATTCCGGACCTCCAAACATGGACTATGACGGTTGGAAAAGAATGTTGATGAGTAAATCATGTGGTGAAAGCTGTATGGAATTATGTAAAGCCATTGTTTTAGTAACTTGCAAGTTGTGCGCAGAAGAAATAAATGATGCTTCATTAGAATCACTCGTTGCATCACGTTTAATACAACTTGGCAAGATTCCAGGATTGAGACCAATTGGTGTTGGTGAAGTCCTGCGACGCATCATTGTGAAGGCAGTTGCAACAACATTAAGAAAAGACATCACAAAATCCGTTGGATCTCTTCAGGTTTATGCCGGTCGAGAAGGGGGCTGTGAAGGTGCGATCCATGCAACTAAAAGCATCTTCAGAGAGAAGGAAACCGAAGCAGACCTCCTAATAAATGCAACTAATGCATTCAATAGGTGAATCGTAATGCCTTCCTTCACAATGCAAAAGTTGTTTGCCCGAAAATAGCAACATTCATTATAAATTGCTACGTATCACCATCTTAGTTGTTCATCCTTGGTGGAAAACAAATCTCATCTGCAGAAGACACGATACAAGGACATCCAGTTGCGATGCCTATATATGCCATTGCAATCATTCCACTCATCAACATGATTCTGGAAGTCACAGAAAATCTACCTGGAACCAAAACAAAAACAGAGGCATATGCAGATGACCTTTCTGCAGCTGGATGCTTTATAAATCTGAACAAAAGGTGGGAACAGCTATGCAAAATGAGACCACTGTTTGGGTACTTCCATGAACCTACAAAATATTGGCTAATTGTAAAGCCTGATCAAGAAGGAAAAGCTAATAAAAATTTTTAATCAGACTATAATCAACATTACTAAAGATGGCAAGCGACACTTTGGTGCGGATCTGATGATTACAAGGCCAGCTGATGATTCTGCTGAATACAAGGCGAGCTATGTGCTTGAGAAAATCAACGGGTGGTGTGACGAATTGAAGAAACTATAAGAAATTGCTCAAACAGTACCTCGCGCCCCATATACGTCATTTGTGAGTGGTTTTCTGCAAAAAATGACTTATGTGATGAGAACCATACCAAGAATATCCAACCTTTTTAAGAGAATTGACTATATAATTACAACGGAGTTCAATCCGTCGTTAACTGGTGGAGTCTTCATTAATGAAACTGAAGGAAAAGTTATCTCACTCCCAGCAAAATTTGGTGAACTTGTTATACAAATCTTCGAAGAATTAAGCGACACTGAATACAAAAACTCGAAAACCATCACAGAAAGTCTCACCAGTCTCATCGTAAATCAAGATTGATGGCATACCTAAGACCAAAACCTGGGTATAAACAAAGCAACAATTAAAAAAGCCAAAATCGAGATTGTAAAATCAAGATTACAGAAATCGAATCTGCTTTCAATGAACGCCTGTGTTGGAAGAGTTAAATGGCGAAGTTTTATCAACATTGAGTAACTTTTCCAAAGAAGCTAGACTAGACGTAACAGGAAGGAGGTTTTCGGTAACAGGACAGAAGGCATTTTTTGACGTCAGGGTTTTCAACCAAATAGGTAAAAAATATGTAATCCCGACACCATCTAAATGCTATGAAGTAAACAAAAAAGAAAAAAAAATGCAAATATGACAACAGAGTGATCAATGTCACGCCACTTGTTTTCTTTACAACAGGAGGATATGGAAGAGAATGCAAAAGACTTCACAAGGGACTTGCGGAAGTAACTTCAGAGAAATGCGAAACAAGCGCAGTTAGAACAAGATATTATAAAGAAAATCAAATGAACTTAAGCCCACGTGCAAGTGAACAACTTGCCAACATTAACTAAAGTAGCTTCTAGTTACAAAATGTAAATTTAAATTAATGTTACGCATGTGAATATTTGTAAAGTAATTTACCCAGTCAACAGTGGTCCTGGAAATATATATATATTGTCAATGAAAAAAAAAATTAATAAAGCTATAACAATGTTTGAGACCAAATAACAAAGTCATTTTTTACTGCGTGGGTAACTAGGAACAGCCTGGGACCAAATTGGGTAAATTTCCTGCCGAATTTGGGTTGATGACGTCATCAAAAAACCTTAAAACCTCAATATTTCAGAAACCGTTTGTCAAACGTACATGTTCCTATACATTTTCTTGCTCAGCGTTTTAAGATCTATATAATGAAGGCAACGGGTATAAAATTTATAAAAGAAGAATTTTCCTATTTTGGCATCTCCTTGCTGACATCAACAAAATTTTAAAACTCTTTTAACTTTTTTCGGCGTTTGTCAAAAGCACTTGATTCTATACATTATTTTGATCGAGCTCTACACAATAAAGGGAACGGGTAAACAAATTTCCGAGAAAAAAATTTTCTGTATTGACGGGTCCTTGCAGACCTCATCAAAATGTAAGTGATGGTTCTCTTTTCTATTGTTCTTCTGCCTAAGTGCATTTTTCCACGGGCCCTACCGACTAATAACAAGTAAAAATTGATAACTCAAAGATAACATATAATGCAGCGATGAATTTTAGACATCTCATCAAGTGCAATTTGATAACACACATCAAGCAAATATAGTGCAAGATAATAACTCGAAGTGCGACTTAATAATGTGCAATAACGTGCTAGTGGTGAACTGGCAGGTTCAAGATACAAGTTTCCGGCCAATACTTCACTTGTCGATTGTGCTTTATAAACAATGTCTCAAACAGTAAACGAAGGCAACTAGCATTTCACAAATGTAAGTTGTTGATTTTCTTTTCACGTTTCTTTGTAAGGCAGAAATACTTTTGGTAGCTAACTTTCCAAAGCTATTTCTTTTCAGTATTTCAAAGCAGGTTATTCGTATTTAGAAACAATACTTCTTCATAGGTCGACGTTCGGAGAAGTGTTGTCACTACAACACTAGCTACACCTCATTATTCAAAAACTGAATCTTTTTAGAACCATGTGTCGTAAAATGCATGCTATCAGCATTAAAGAAGGCACTCAATGGATCTAGCTCTAAATTTGGATACCGCTTGATGCATCATAATTTACAACTTAGTGGTCTCAATGTGCATAGAAAATCATTACGTTCTGGCCATAAGGCATTATATACAGAAGGCGTTGGAAGGAGAACAAACCATCGCGTTTTACGCCGTAACACACATTCAAAGGACCGAATTTTTTGTAGCACCTACATAGCTATGATAAGCTTAAACCGTTTGGTTTTGGCATCCATGAAGCCATTGATGGTTTCAGTACAAAGATCTTGTGGTTAGCTGTAGGAGCAAAAAATAACAACTTCACAAGTGTGTCATCATACTTCCGCAATACAGTTAAGCACTGTCAGCTAATACCCTGTTGTATCCGTGCAGATCAAGGGTCTGAAAACGAAATAATTAAAGGGATGCAACGTAATCACGGTGACAGAGAATCTGGATATGCAAGTTGTTGTTACGACCCGTCAACAAGAAATCGACAAATAAAGTGTTGGTGGTCAATTTTCAAAAGAAAAAGACGTAACTGTTTAATTAACTTTCTCAAGGACAACACAATCTTTGATTTGAATCTGCAGTTTAATATCGATTGTTTGAAATTTTGTTTCATGGGCGTATTGCTATCTGACCTTAATCACACAATGAAGTTATGGAGTATTCCCCGCGTTCGAAAAACAAGAGATGATGAGTCGACTGCTTTTTTCTCCGCATATTATCCAAGGTCACGAATGCAAGTTCTTATCAAATTATTCAGATTTTTATTTGACAGCCGCCTATTCAGGAGAGCCGCCTCTTTTTGGATGCACCGAACAGATGACTTAGTTTTCCACATTGTTATGAGCGAAGAGGAAATTGATTTTCCAAGTTTAGCTAAAGAAGCGAAAGAACTATTTTTCACTCAAGAAAAGAAAATCTGCATAGACGTTTTACATAAGGAATAATTTGGCCACGAACTCGCAATTTTTAGAGGATTTTCTACCTAAGGTGCAGAGGTCGCCAATAATTAAAAACTTTTTCAGATGATTACGTTGGTTACAATAAATTACTTATAAAGCTTTTATTAAAAGTCGCGTTAATAAAAAATTCTTATAAATGATTAAACGTGTATCGTCAAGAAAAACTTTTGCCCTGGTCGAACATACACAACTTGTAAAAACTGTTGATTGATAATGCACTTCAACCATGTTTATAAATAATAAGAAAATGAGAGCTAAGGATCCTTTTTCCAAAATCAAAAGGGATGCAATACTAATCAAAGTACAAAACAACAAATCGTAACGTAATAAAAGGTTAGCTTCTTGCTAAAGATAAAAAACAAAAATTTAAACAATGTTTCGAAACAGTTCTATAAAATGAAACAAAAAGGCAAATTTATACAAAACATAAAACCAAATTTCTAACCAAGATTTTTATAACTTATTCACTAGGTAGCAAAAAGTAATAGTGAAAGATATGTTCAAATACGTATGTGGTAAATTAAGTGGACAGAATGTTTGGAACAATGATTTAGTAAAAAGTCCCCAATATTTATAATCCAAATAAAAGTACGGTTCATACAAAACAGTAAATTTTCTCGCAATTGAGAAAATGAATTGTTGGAATAAATACAGAATTTTACAACCTGTCATCGATGAAGGTCTGACATGACCTCGTGGATAGTTCACACCATATTCCAATTTGATTGATACGTCAGCTCTAAAACTTCTACACCCAGTAACAAATGTTAACAATGACAGAATTTCTGGTTTTCGTCACATTCTAGATATTGTTGCTCCTGGATGGCGAAAAAAATTCAATTTTACTTCAGTGACAGAATCTTCGTGTGAACAATTAAGGAGACAACGACCCTACATAACTTCTGGTTACTACTGGATAAAATTAAATGGAAAAATGATAAGTGTGTATTGTGACATGGTGACAGATGGAGGTAAGGTATTTGCAACCACTAAAAAGCAACACCTTAAAAGCTGTTGTCTGTTTTTGTACTAACACCACTGTAAATTGACACAAATTCTCATTTTATCTTCTGAACGATAGCTATAATTTTCGAATCAGATCAGTCGATGAACTTTATCTTCAGACCTATCAACGGAAAATCTTTTCACAGCTAGAAAACAAATAACTAAATAACAAATTAAATTGCGGTAGCTAATAGTTTGCTCGTTTTGCTCTATAGGGGGGATTCAACCTTGCCGTAAAAATCATAGACATTAAATGTTCTAGTACAACTTGTTATAACACGGATTTAAGACCCCTAAATGGGTGAATATACTAATACTTCGATATAAACTTATTAAATTATCTTATGAGAAAAAGAAGCACTAGACTGTAAGTACTACCGACTCTCCAATTCGTTATGACTATAATATTTTATCAATTTAGCAGATAATATCTTGCATTTTACAGGAGATATAAACAAACAGCCAAAAGGGACAAATGACCCAATTAAATACCTTTCTGGGGATCAATTATGTTTCAAATTGTTCAAAATTTGTAATAAATTTTTAATTAAAAACTTAATTATGTACAGGAGGATGGACACAGATAACTCATCTAGATACATCACTACAGGCTCATGAAATTTCAGATGCTACTAAAATCGGTGACGTATTCTTTAAGAATTTTGTTCTTACTCACGATGGTCTGTCAATGTTAAGGCAACTGGTTGATTTCAAGCAACTAAGGATACGATGCAGTAAACCCGCACATCACGACAGAATTGTTGACATAGCAACAACAACGTCATCTGTTTTGGATTATTTCACTGGAGTCACTGATGAAAAACCTTACGCCTGCGGTGGATTTTATCCGTTAGAAGAAGACAACTCGGTTTTGGCTCAAAGATGCGCCCAGTGGAACGACGGAAAATTTGGTCATCATGACCGCTTCGGTGTCAATGAGCGCTTTAAATATTATATACTTGATATATATCGTGTAGCTACTATACACTGGCTAGATAGTCTATGTGACGATGTAACGTACGAAGGTCCGGCCATTTATCAGTACTATGTGCGGTGAGAAAACAGTGAGGCGAAGGTGAAGAAGAAGAATAATGATACTACAAGTAGCTTTGTAAACGTGTACACGTTATTTCTAAAAGTGGTGAACACATTTTAGTCAAGAAAAGTCGAGAAATGAAACATTTGCTGTTTTTAGTGGATAGAAATGATGTGATCCTCGGAATTTACGCATAAATAACAGTTTTTTTACTTCATTAAGTTTACGTAACGTACTGACTACTTAATCTATGTGATAGTATTAAGTATGAAGGTTCACCTATCTGTAAGTATTATGTGTGTAAAGAATCTGACATTAAAAATAATAGCCGCACTTTTGCGCTCCCGTGTGTCTGTATCGGTGAAAGTGGATTTTTTTTTTTAAGAATTTAGTCACAGTAATATGTAAAATATACTAAACGATTATTTATTGCCTTTTGCAAAAGTTTTATGTATTTTAACTTTTTAAAAAATATTAAGGGCAATTAACTTTTATTGCTCCCTCAATGCATTTCACTTTTGAAAATGAGTGCACCAGCAAAGTTGTCTATTTCGTGTGGAACGTTTAAATTATTCCCGCCATTTGTTAACGAAATCTCTTATAATAATACGCTAAGTATGTGTATGAGTGTGTCTGACTGCAACAGGCAAAATCGATTTTGTTTTCAACAATTTTTCGATAAAGGCGCCTAAAAAATATCCCGTAAAAACTATATTCTGTATTTTTAAATTTTTTGTTTACAATTTCCAGTTAGTCAGAACAAACTATGTGATAAAATAAAGCAATTTTTTTAGCTGGGGAATTTTATAGTATGCCAATTTAAATTTAGCGTGACGGGTTTTAAAACCACAGGAATGCTTTGTTATAAATTAATAGACGGGCAATGTCACGGGCTGTTAAACCTTGTTATTGTTGTTGTCTATTTCATGAAAATGTTCTATTTTCCGTCTTTTTAATCAAATTAACAACAAAACGTAATAATTTTATGATATGACATATGATATTTTATGATAATTTTATGAAAGACTGCAATTCTTTTGACTTTGATTTCCCGGGGTTTTTTTTGTCTTATTTTACGGATTTTTTTTAACAAACTTAGGATAATTTACTGGCAATGATTCAATCCGTTATATTATTGACTTAACATTTGGATAGGTATGTTGGATAAATGGCAGGTCCCATTATTTGATTTATTTTGTTTCATAGCCCTTTGTTAAAGGTGTAGACTCAAATGTGCTTTAAATTTTTTGTATAATCCCACTTTGAAGTGAATATCTCTGAAATAGTATGTTGTATAACTCATTTGCAGAATCTCATTACTAATTAAACAGGCACATGTATATTGATATGCTTTCGGTAATTTTATTTGCTGCCAACAGCTAATATACCACGTGATACTGTTCTTTAGAAACAGTTTATCACATTTAGACAAATTTGTTACCGCTTTCTGTACATTTTTTCTTTAATAATTTTTGAAATAGATTGTAAACATCAATTTGTATATAACTTTATGACTTAAACTTTGTTGGTCAAAAGTTTTATCACCCCTAATAATTTATGGATCCCAATTTTCGTCATCTTACTTAAAGCTTGGTCATTTTAGGCAGATAAGAGCGTTGATAATTTGACATCCGCTGCGGCTGTCATTAGTCACCTAACTAAAAGGTTTTCCATAAATAATGACCAAAAATTTAAAAGTGGTCCTTATTTTGGTCTCCCATTTGAAGTTTCGTCACTTTGACCGACAAAGTTTGCATCTAGAACACTTTATATTGTTAACCACACTTATTTATGTACATAGCAACGATACGCAAATAAAAATTGACTTTTTATTGCTTCATCTTTAGTATACTCACAGCCATCAATCTTCATGTTATTTAATTTTTGCACAGATATAATAAGCGATAAAAATATTGCTGCACGATATAAATACTGGCGCGCGAAAAACCTTTATTTAATTCAATGATTTTTGCATTAAAATTTGCATTTCATATATAAGCATAAAATCTGGTAGTCAAAATAGAAATGATTAAAACTTGTAAAAGTAAGGACGTATAACGTAGAGTATTTTTTACTTCAAAAGAGAATAATTTTAAGTTTCTATGTTGTCTGTAAAGAACTTGTTTTTTTTTTGTTGTAAGCTTATAATACGACATTACCACATGTCGGTGTTGTTGGTCTTATAGTCTTTAAATATTGCACGCAATTTTTTGCGCGCCAAAATTAATACTATTATATCGTCCGAGCAACTGTTTTATTAAAATCTCTAAGTTGTAGTTAGCTATAAAAGTTTTTACCAATATATAGTTGCAACTACTTGCCGCCATTGTTTACCATGATACGACAGTTGTTCTTTCAAAGCTGATACATATGCACCCTTTATTTTCCAAAGCAATGATTAGCCCCAACACCAACCTTGACCCCGGGGATGGTTCTGTTTTTATAAACCCTGGAGTCGAGGTTGCACCAACACGCGAAGGATACTTAATGCGTTTTATCAGATCACGTGTGCACATTCTACCTCCGCAAGCTTCTATGCCAGGTTTAAATCTGGAAGTTACATGCACATTCGACTTTGTTTCTAGTGGATTTTTTTAAAAGCAGCAAACAGTCTATAACTAATAGGATCCGGAAAGAATAACAAAATATTTCCAGTTAAGTTTTTTATTTTGCACAGTATTATATACAGTGATATACAGCTGAATTTCTTGCTACATTCTACCTCACTATAAACTGGATTATATTTATACTGTTTTGCATGCACAATTGATACTTTCAAAATGTTTAAAATGCAGTCTGTGAAGCATTTAAAATAAAACTTTATAAATATTTGTTTAAAAAAGGAAATAAAAAATGCCAATCAAAAAATAAGATTTTAGGACAAATAACACTTTTTTCAGACACACGCAAAAAATGTAAAAGTATATATCATACAACATAAAAATATAAAAAAAAATCAGGCCAAGATTACTTTAAAAATATTAAAACTCCAGGTCTACTATAGACCTGCAGCATTATCATTTTTAAATCAAATTTATAGGTTAAAAAATTTAAAGGCATAATCTGCAAAAACAAAATCTATAGATATATGATTCAGTTCATGTTAATGGTGGCAAGTTTTTCTGCAAGTGTAAGCCAAAAAACCTTGTGGTTTACTGGTTGTAACGTATCAGAAGGACTTTTCCTTTAATCATTTACAAGTACGTCCTTTATATTTCCAGTTAGGATCTCCATTAAATTTGTCCTTTTTTTTGACTCTAAAAAAATATATAATTGATCAAATAAGCAATCCAAAAATGAAGTTATAGTTTAAGGATTTACCAGTCACATGCGGGTAACAGATAAGAATCATTTGTCAACAACTATATATGGGTCTATTCAAAAATGCGTACATACTATAAATCGTCAATCTTATACGCCATTGTATGCTTTGCTTTTAACTTACCCGTTTCCCGAGTTACAGATCACCCCTCCCCGAAAAATCAATATTAATTATAACACGTTACTTTAAAAAAGGACAATTGGTAACTGTGGCAGGTCTAAGGTGTTAAAGTTGAAATAACCACACACTTTTTGCAGAAAAGATACCTAAAAAAACGCAATATTTTTTTAAAGCGTATATAGATATGTATGCCCTTCGAAGACCCTCTTCCCCTTGTACACTTTGAGAGCAACTGTAGAATTTGTGCAGAAAAATCTTGATTATTATATCAAAGCTGCAAGCGCAAATAAGCACTTCTAGCTACACACAAAGAATGAGAATTTCCAAGTAAACTGAATGAGTAAGTGCGTAACTGTGTTGCTGTTCATATTTTATTAAATTTTTTTGAATGCATTTTCTGAAGTTTAGCCGAACGTCAATTGAACGTTTAGAAAAATGCGAGTGCTCTCTCTTTCCCAAATTCAAACTTACACATTCTTTTTGCACAGCTGAATTTCAGGGGTGACTACTTTACAGGACTTTACAGAACTTTACATAAAGAAAAAAATTAAAATACTGCAGCTAGTTACATTACATAGATATATAGCTAGCTATCTCCAGGGTGTAGGCTTTTTAAGCAGTGTTCAAATGATGAGTCCAGCATGGAAATTGATCTAGCTAGCTATCAACGTTATCAACAAAGTATTTTTCACAGCTATGTAATGCAAGAATGTATCAAGTTGTCATCATTGGGATCCCTGGCAACCTCAAGACAAAAAATTTTCTACACATTTTTGAAGTTCGGTAACGGTTCAATATGATAATTTACTTAATTCTAGATTAGTTTTGCCTAATCCAGTTAAAGCTTCGTGAAAGTTTGAGCATATAAAATTGCCTTTTCCTAAACAGAATGTATTCACATGTGGCCGATGAAAAAAAAACAGAGCTACAGATGTAATATATCAAGCACTCAAATGGAGAATGTTCAAGAAAGCTGATAACGGGTTTCTCACTGATGTTTTAGGACAGTTGAGAGTTTAAGCTGTAAAACGGTGAGGTTTTTTGTTTACTTGTATCTAACACCAGGTTTCCTCAACTCAAAAAGAAACTTTGAGAATCCTATTGTTCGAGATTTTAAATATAAATATTCATTATTATGGCAATCATAAAGAATTTTCTTTTATTCGTTTCTTTCCGGAATTTCATAAATTATAATAATTATGACGTCATCCAAAATTTCATAATGGTTCTACGCTCTTTAAATAAGGATATTTAGATAGAATATTAAATTATCATGACAAAACTGAAGTTTTTAAAGCAATGTATTATTCTAGTTGGATTTTATATATATAATTATTTATATATAATTATTTTGAAAACGAGGCTATTCTTAGAAAGCTTGTCTATATGAAGGGTTTGACCGTAACTTTCAGCTCGCAGTTGAAGCACTTAAGGAACAGAAATAATTAAGAAATTAAGTAATTTGTTCTACCTTTTGATAAGGAACTTATTTTTAGTATCGACCTCTTTAATTAAGTTTGGCATAATTAGGAAGTTCGGAAAAGGTCTATTAGCTAACATTGGAAATTGAGGAAAATGATAACACATGCAACTATATGAAAAGCCCTTGCAGGCTAAAAGATTTCGGATTCTTGTTCGTGTGTAATTTTGTTCCCTATACCAAGGTCGCCAGTAGCCTGTTTTGTACAGAACCTCTACAATGTTGTTCTGTTGTTTGAAATAAATAGGTATAGACCTTTTCATAAATTATTGCGCAATAGTATGCCTCGTATTGAAAACGAGACAAGCGGTGCTAAACTTTTTTGTAAACAAAATGTCGGAGGGGAATACGAAGAAAAAACATAAAAGATCTCAAGGAAAGCAATGTGCTGCCTGGGGATGCAATAATCGTAGCCTGGTTGAATTTGAAAATGAATTAATATCTTCAACCATAAGTTTTTTTAAATTTCCGAAAGATTCAGGAACAAGGAAAGTGTGGTGCAGCCGAATTAAACGTATTGATGGACAAGACAACTTTAGAGTAACCAGCCATACTGTGCTGTGCGAAAAACACTTTGCAAAAAGTGATATAATAAAAGCCCCTGGAGGGACACGCCGCAGATTGAGAGATGGAGCCAAACCTACACTATTTGAAAATGTGGAGGATTTTAGCAAAAGAAAAGCTCCTGTTAACAGACCATCTCCTCGAAAAAAATTTAGAGAAACATCCACTCTAATTCCTGATGAGACTGATATAGGGGATGATTCCACTGAATTTGTAGCTGAGCCAGACTTTATTATGAGGGAGGAACCAGACGCAATTTTTTTGTCAAAAGAAGTTGAAAAGCTTACAGAAGAAAAAAAGAGTTTGTGTAAAGAGATAGAAATGTTGAAACACAAACTCATGGAAAAAATTTCTACAGTTAAAATAAAATTTGTCGAAAATGTTTTGTCATCTGATGCATCATGTAAACATTACACTGGCATACCAAACATCGAAGTGTTTAAAGAATTATTAATTTTTTTAAACCCAGGACAAAATGGAGAAAATGTTATTCTTTACAATAATCAAGATGTCAAAGGTTTTAGTGATAGAGGTAGACCACGTACGCTGTCCCCTCTTGAAAGTTTTTTATTGACCCTTGTTAGAATGCGAAGAAACTTTGATGTTTGCCATTTATCATATTTGTTTGAAGTGTCTGAAGGTACTGTAACAAATACTTTTCAAACGTGGGTAAATTATATGTATGTTAAGCTCGGAACAATATGCATTTGGCCTTCCCGCAGTCAAGTTCAAGAAAATATGCCAGCTAGTATGAAAGAAAGATTTGCAAACGTACGATGCATTATAGATTGTGTAGAGTTTAAAATTGCAGTGCCTTCATCTTTATATTTACACAAAATGATGTACTCAGAATACAAAAGTCACACCACCGTTAAAGTACTTGTTGGCATTGCTCCTGGTGGAGGTTTCACATTTATATCGAGTGCCTACCCCGGTAGCATCTCAGATAAAGATATTGTTGTCAAAAGTGGTTTATTATTTCCAGAACTTTGGCAGGCAGGAGATGCTATTATGGCTGATCGAGGTTTTTTGATAGAGGACTATGTAAAACCTCTTGGTGTGGAATTAATTATGCCATCATTTTTGAAAGGACGCGAGCAATTTTCAGAGTCTGAAGTAGTCAAAAGTCAACAAATAGCATCAGAAAGAATTCATGTGGAAAGAATGATTCAACGACTCAAATGTTTTCGAATATTCGATCGAGTTATTCCAGTAAACATGTTGAACTCCCTGAATCAAATTATTTCGGTATGTGGTATTCTCACAAATTTTCAAGACCCTATTTTAAAGTAAACAAACAACTTTAGACTGAAGCAATGTTTTAAATCAAAAATATTTACAAAAAGAGTGATATATATACATTACAAATATATACAGGTCTTATTTTACATCAATTTGTCCTGATCTTTCTCTATGATTTGTGGTAGCATATATGTAAAGTAAAACCGTAAAATGTTTTTTTGTAGTTCTTGCCAGTATTTCATGTCAAATGGCACTCTGTCGATTACAAGACCTTTTGAGGTATAAAAAATAAAATCACACCATGTTTGACATGTGATAGCCAATTGCATTTGTATCTGATTGTAATATGTGTGATCTTTATTTATTTTGATATTTTCTGTATTGCTGTCATAGAGAATGCAAGGGTTTTTCGCCACAGAACACACTAACTTTGGATCTATGTCTCTGTACAAGTGACTGCATTTTACCTCAAGGATGCCATAAAAGCCATTGCAGTTAACTCTTCCATCTGGTGTAGCTCCAAGCACATAATTATTTTGATCTATTGTTAAACCATTATTTTCCACAACAACTTGGAAACCTGCAATCTTCATGTATCTTTCATAATGTGCAATGGCTATGGGTTCATGATATCGTCCATACTCAAATTTAACTTTTAAAAACTGTTGTGGTACACAACCATGCACTATATTTCGTGCTAAAGTTTTTAAGCCTCTTTCTGTTTTGGGTCCACTGTTTCCAAGTTTGTTGCACAGTGAGGCAGTAAATCTGTTTTCTCTATACTTGAACCAATTTGGATTGTTAGCTTGGTCTCGTGTATTTTTTTCGATGCTGATTGCATCAGCTGCCTGCTCTTTTAAATTTTGTAGTAACATTAGCTTTTTTTGCTCAACTAAATGAATTTCATTGGCATAATTATCGATAACATTGTCATTTTGTTTAAAAAAGTGGTCAGTAAAATCTGAAAACAAAACCCGGTCGCCCTTGTTTCCATCCTCCTTAATGTTACAGTAAACTTTAAAATCTGGTGGCATTAAGGCACATTGGTAGCTCAGAATAGATCCAAATGGCACCGGCCCAAATTGTGTTTGCGTGTATAGCTGAGGATTTGTGTTCATAATTTTTGGTGCATGTGCTTTGCCATGAAAATTAGTGACGTTGTCAAGCAAAATTCTCAAACTGTCACTACGTGTGTCTCTGTTATGTTCAGATCTTGGCTCGTACAATGAAGATGTAATTCCTTTTTTAGAAGCTCCTTCAGTATTTGTGGCATTCCTTTTTGAATCTGGTGATTTAATGGTTAGTTCTGAGACAGGTGGCTTTTGCATATATTCTCTTGCCTGCGGTACATTCCAAACACATGGCATTGATGTGCATGCTTTAGGCTCTGGAATCATACGCAATTCATCAACTACCCATTTAGCTAACAGTTTCATAACGGCATAGCAATGCGAACATGTGCCGGTTTTTCCGGCTGGACATTGACAATGTGCAAATACAACTTCACCATTAATTTTGTTAAGTACAATAAACACCCATCTATTCATTTTTTTTAAACTTGCAGCAGCTATACCTTTTATACAAAATATATTATTGTCTTGTTTGACATATATTGTGCTGGTATCAATGTATTTTTCTTCTACAAATTGTTCACCTCTTGCAAAATGTTTTTTAATTGTTTTAGCCTTTTCAACAAATGTATTGTTTACTTTTGTGTGATAGTCTGTCATTTGCGTAACGGTAAAGACAGGTACACCTTGCAAAGACTTTGACCAGCCAGTGAGGTCCAATGGATTTTTCATATCATTTTGTATTGCTGAGGGTGCTTCAGGTAGTGAGCCTTCTTTCCAAAGCGGTTTTAAAATTTTTCCTAGCTCCATTGCTTTTTTCCTAATCCAAAGCTTATCAGGTGTTGGATCAACAATCTTCTGATTGTTTTTATTCTCAAAGTAGTTCCATACTCTAAAGTGAAGAAAAATACATTGAATACAAATGTGTTGCTTTTTATGCATACAAAATCTTGAATTTAGGAAAATATTTTTTTAGAATATATATTATATATAAATAGCTACATACACATATGATGGTAAAAAAGCATGTAAAATAATTTTCTATGAAAATATTATAAAATCCAAGTTTATTGAGGTTGCTCTGACTTCTGTTGTGAAATTGTAATTACCAACATTCCACTTTTCTTATGTTTCTAGATTTGTGTTTGCAATATAATAAAGCCATAATTCTGTTCAGCTTCTCTCTACAATTTAATATCACTTACCTAACTTGGGCATCTTTTAGTGTGTGAATACCACGTAGAGTGTCTCCTCTAAATACTAACCACTGTTTTAAATGTTCCATAGGATATTTTGAAAGCATTGTAACATTTAATTTTACATATGGGTTGTCAATATCATCTTCTGTGAGAGTAATGGCATCCATATCTACATAAATTTAAAAAACCTATATATATACATTTTTTATAGTTTTCGTTTTCCTAACAATCACTTTTTTCCATTAAAACGTAAATTTCTCTTGCTAGCTAGCTTAAAAGTTTAAGGTTACTTACCAACCATGTTGTTTTTGAAATAATCATCAAAATCTGGTATCTCCAACTCGTGTTTTTTAAAATCCATATTGAGCTGAGATTTAGCTATTAAAATAACTGTTTTTTACAAATTTTAGATATAATATTTCTGAAATAAAGCTTGTCACAAAACCAACACTTCCACAGATCTTGTCTTCAAACTCAGAATGCCAGCGCTTATTAATGTCAAAAGATGCGTAACTTTATAGAGATAAAGCCTTTTATTAAGGAGTTAACTCGTTTTTATGTAAATATCGCCCTCATAATAATGTATCTCCGCAGCATTTTGAATCTGTTGTTAGCGTAAACAAAGAATCATATTGGAAGCAATTAGTAAAGAATTTTAAGCACCGCTTGCCTCGTTTCCGTGCAACGAAGCAAAGTTACGCAATCATTTATGAAAAGGTCTATTATCCCATGGTATTATCTTGAACTTGAAAAATGTTTTATGTAGTACAAATATACAAAAAGTGATTTGTGAAAATTAATACTTTAGCAATACTGTACCACACTCAACTTTCATTAGAAAGAAATTTTAAGACGTCTTAACATATCAATTTATTAAACTTGTGGTGTAGCGATTTTTGGAAAATGTTTTATGATATCTGTGACATGACTAAAATATTCATCAAGTTTAAGATATCTAAGGTTTGATCATAAAGTTAAATCCTACAAGTTTAAAAACAAAAAAAGAAATAGATGTAGGCGAAAGAAATAAAAAGGTTATGACTACGTTCATCGGTTTAGAATTAACAATAGAGACTAAATCCAAAATGCGATTCCGTGGCATTAATATTTAGACTAGCCGGGTTAAGCCACAAGTAACTGTGTTACCTGGCGTGGAACGCCGGAAAGAGAGATTTAAGAACTGTAAACTGTGCCACACATTCAAGTGAAGTGCTTTAGTGTAGAGTGTCATAAATTGAGTGAGGCATAGAACATTATTGTATTTCCGGTGTAATATATTTTTTTTAAAATAACTTTTCACCACTTTAGCTGAAATAAAAACACAGTTTACAAGTCGTTGTTACCCTCCCTGTTATAGCAAAAACAGTTGGCCAACCTTTTTTATTTTTTAGAGACATTCCTGCTAAGTTCAAAAATAAATATTACTCCGGGCTGAGGGATTAATACAGGCAAACAATGTTACATATCCATATAGGCATAACCCTTTTTTAAAAAAAAAACTTTCTCGTAACTTTGGATAAACAGAAACTCAGAAAACAGCCATCATTAACATTAGACTGAGCGCTTAGCACAGGTAAACTGTGTTGTCAATGCGTTTAGACGTAATGCCCTTTTCAAAAAAACGTTATTGCAAATTCGGTTTAATTAAGAACACTGGAAAAACAGCATGTCATTACCCTGTCCAGCTGAAAAGTTTTTATGACACTAATAAAGGTGTCGCTACCTACTAACTGCATTTAGCATTTTTGTCATAGCTAGCCAAACTGTATTTGGCTACTTTTACTCTTTAACCAGAACTAGCTAAAGAGCTAGAGGTAGAAGAGCGCCACAACCCCAACATAATAATAAATAATAATATACCAAACTTAAAAATAATAAGAATAAGTAAGGCTAGCTACAGATAGCTAGCTTTAGCAGGATGCTGCCTTGAGATCTACGTTAGCTAGCTAAAATTTTGAAATTGGTTTGTTTCAGATTTACACATGGCTAGGAAACGTGATGATATTTTTATCTTAATACGTGAAAACATAGACACAATGAAGAGAATATCTTAAACGTTGATAGAACTGAAATTTAGGCAGTTAAATAATTATACTAACCCAACCAAATGTTCCTCTTTCTTCAAAAAAATTTTTGATTTGCAGCTGAGTAAAGAAGCCAGAGTATAAAAAATATGGCGTCCTTCGAAAGAAACGACGACTCGTACCTTAACCTCTAGAGCTCGGTTAAGTTGAACAAAATCCGCCTCGTTAAAAACATAACTGGAAACGAAAATTTGAAGGAATATCTAGCATAACTCATAAATAACAGTCTATAACAATATTTGTGATCAGATTCGTAACGGAGTCTTAATTCTTTTCCCAATTTACAGCCGGAGCCGGAGTAGGGCTGGATCGCGGGGTCAGATCGGGCTTTAAAAGTCGTGACGTTCCGGAAAACGGTTAAAAAATCGGTCGAAGAAGAAGAAGGAGGAGGAAAAGAAAAAGACCGCCCGTTTTAATAAGATCTCGGATGTAATCCGAAATTTTAATAATACAATACAGCAACAACCATACACCTTTTGCATATAATGAACGGCATGTGATCAGCAAATGGATTTAAAAACTTTACCAGTCCACGAGCCATATGAGGGTGTTATTATTAGCCCTCTTTCTGGAAGAGAAAAACCGTGATGATGACCACTTCTTGATGCGAAACATTCTGCACATATTTTTCGTGCCGTGTAGAGGTCTCCTCCATCGTATACTCAATGGTTGATGTAACATATAATATAAAAGGAAGTAGAAATACAATGGTAACGTTTGCGCTGTCAAGGCCAACTGACGATCGAGGATGAAATTTTTTATTACCCGCCTTTTATACCTTGTCGCTGCGCATGCGCAGGAGACCTAGAAACCCGAAGTCGGATTGTAGTACAGAATCCGAAAAAAATTTGTTTCCATTCATCTGTGATAGCGGAAACACTGCATATTTTAACCATTACAACATTTTAATGTAGGTCAAAATCCAAGCAAAGCTAGTTTTTAGCAATCACATAAGAACACAGAAAAATCCTGTGACTGGCTTTCTTTCTCGCTAATAATCTTTCTAGCGTCATGGACATGGTGAAGCTGCGTGGTTGCAAACACACAATCAAATCAACACAGACAATGACTCCAAAAGTCGTAATACGAACACTACATGGATTAGAAACTTGTAATTATAAAACAGAATAAGATGTTGTTCCTCCCTCTTATGCGTTCATTTCGTTGTAAAATTAATTTTCATTGGTTTACGCATAAGCCTAACTTCATTTTGTTTCATGTTTCAACTAAAAGATTTTTTTAGATCCTAAATTTATACATCTCATTCATTTCTAAGTTCGACGGTTTTTTAACATTCATCTTCACAATCGTCTTCACAAACGTACATCCAAATGAATCTTTGTCACACCATGGAGGTTGCATTGTTCCATTAATGTTTTTGTAAGAAAACATGATTTCAGAGTGAATTTTCACTAAAATTAACTGTTGAAGCAAGTTAACGAAAAACAAAAAATAGTTCCCGAGCCGCAGTAGAGAAGTTAATCAAATAAACTAGTCAAGATATATGGAAGGTTTTCACCTTCGCCCTTTTCGGCCCGATTCTCCTGAACACTTTATGGCTGGAGGCAGAGCGAATTACGAAATTTGTCAAAAAAGCCATTATCCACTTAAAATTACTTTTATTCTGGAAAGGATTTTAACATTCTGCTTAAAGTATCTGAAAGCCAAATGTAAGTTTTTTAACATATTCTGCGGTATTTACATAGTACGCATGAAAAAATGCCAAAAATTGACCGAAAACCAGATTTTCCCCGATTTTTGGGGAAATTTCAAATAAATAATGTCAAATTTTTTTAGAATGATTCCTCTTATTGAAATGAAGTTGTGTTGTGAGTTTTAAGTTCTAAGGATGATCCTAAATAAAGTTATTATTATAACCAGCCGGTTAATTTCAGACATCAACACTTTTGTTGTGGCCTTGCCAAAAGCTTAGAATTCGCCCAAGATGCGCAAGTCTGCTAAAATTTTATGTACCTAAGGAAAATCAATTTTCCGCTGCATGTTTCGTGTAAGTAAAAACATTTATTTGTTACAAACTCTGAAAAGATTTTAATATTTGGTTAGTATTTAAAAACCGGGAAATCGGGTTAGTAACGTGTCAAAACTCTGTGCAATGATTCTCCTAAAAGAAATGAAAGTGTAAGTTTCAACATTCTAGTCATGAGTATGAAAGAAGTTAGTAAAATGTACAAATTATAAGAATTTCCTAGAAACTTGAAAATAGTTTCGATTAGTATTTAACAGCTAAGTAAGAAAAATCATTAAATATCATAGCTATGCAAGTTTGGAAAAAAGAAGTTGTTAAAACCATCGACAGGGCGTGAAATTTTTCCAAATCAAATCGAGTTAACGCAAATATAGTGCTGTTTGAGTCGGCATTTTTTAAAAAGAAAGGATTTTTAGGGAAGTATGTTCAAAAGAAAATGTCTATGAATTTTTGTAGGGAAAGTTCTCCTAACCAAAAAATATTTTTACTCTCCAAAATTTTACTTTCATTAGCGGTTGTGGAAAAGACCTGGACGGTTCGTGTTAACACTGTCAGCTAACTGACTTTTTAAATCATGGGGAATACTTTTTCTTACAACCAATCCCTCAAGAACTAAGGTTTTTATCGCTCCCAATTTTTGACCGTATAATCACGTGTTTCGTGCACTGAGGGTTACGCATAGAAATATCCGTAATTTGGGATGGACGGTGGCGCAAAATAACATGTAAAAACAGAAAATAATTTCGTGGTAATAGTGCTGCGTAATATGGTATCTTTTACACATGGAATTAACTTTCTCGCTTGCAGTTTCCAACCATTTAACCTTAGCCATATTTTTTGACAGGAAGAGTATAAACCAGATAAAAAAAATTAAGAAGATTTTTTTTTTATAAATGCATTTATGAACGATAAATAAATGGGTATGTACATGTTTTACAATATGATTATATATAATACTTTCTTTTATAAAGTTGTGTTAAAAATGTAATATAAATAGCGGTAGAATATAAAAGGTACACATATAATTCGTATAATTAATTATTGTACATTTCTTAAAAAAATTGATGACTTTTTCAAAAGAAAACTAATTTCGATACAGATGGACTTTAATCACAGGGATTTCGAGTCGTGTTTTTGAAAAGATAATTATATCAAGAAAGATATTAGAACTTGTTGTTTTAGGCGATAAAAAATCTTGATAAATAATTCACAATACGATAAGATTTTACGACAAATGCTTTAAAATTTCATCAGCTGTTGGCCGGTTTTTGTTTTCTTTATCCCAGCAGCGCTTCATTAGCTCAATATAATCCATTTCAATTTGATCACTCGCAGTTGGCACTTTAGGTCTTAAGTTATAAGCGACAACTTTGAAAATGATTACTTGATAATGTTCGTTTCCAAACGGTCTTTCACGTACTAGCATTTGCCATAAACAAATGCCGAAAGAATAGATGTCCGCTTTAGTTGAAATTGATTCACCTCTTAAAAGTTCAGGTGCCCGATATGCGTATGTACCAGTTAAACTTGATTTAGTCGGCGTCGAAGGTACCCTTGTATCTCCTACCACTTGGCAACAACCAAAATCAGCGACTTTGCATTCACCTGTGGCTGTTATTAAAATGTTGGCCGGCTTCAAGTCTAAATGCACGATATTGTTACGATGAGCATACGCAAGTCCTGCAATAATATCTCGAGCAAATCGTTTACATCGATATATATCGATTACTTCGTTTGAATCATCAATTATATTTTGTAATGTTTTGCGACTGACAAACTCCATCAAAACACAATGCGTGTCTTCGAACGCAAATGTGAAGTACGTTCTTACAATGTTTGGATGAGATAGATGTAGAACTGTTTTTTCCGATTCGAAACTTTCTCGCGATGCTCGATCGTTTGTCCTGTTCTTATGGAACTTTTTTAATGCGTATTTGTTTCCTCGCATGAAACATTCACAGACTGAACCAAAACCTCCACTGCCAAGCTCGCTACCAACAACAAGTTCGTTTAAATTAATAACATTGTCTGAAATTGTTGTCGAATTCGCATCGTTGATAAATACATCGTCTTCGTATGATTGAAGTGATATCATACTAGTAATTTTTATTTGTTTACGTTTAATAAATACAACGAACCTCGTACTGAGAACTTCTACCTCGCTTTCCAGAACAAGTACAGCGGCTAACTTCGAGAAACCTCACTTTCAACATGAGACCAGAATCTGATAGCCAGCGGTTCTTGAAAGCGTCCATTTAAATTTACAATGATACTCTAGGGACAAAACTCATGTTTAAACACGTTAAATACGATCATTAAAGACTAATTTTAAACAATTGATAATTAATTCATAACAATGGTAACTTCGCTGAGTGATTGTGAAGTCAAATTCAGACGGGGGTCAGAAGGTTTTGTTACAAAAATAATTACTATTATCATTGCGAATATTTAGAGGACGTGAACAAACGAACATGGAAATAGATCTGAAACTGATGCTTTTTTTTCTTAGCAGTCCTATAACTTGCTCTAATCTAAAAGCTTTCACTTTTTATACTATTGTACGAAGAAAGAATAAAAAAACAATAAGGATTGAATATATGGAGAGAAAACATTAATTAGCATAAGAAAAGGAGGACAAAGAAACTCAGAAGAAATGTAGACGTTGAGTTATTCTTTAATTTAAATATCTTCGCGAGCTTGGAACCTCAAACTAACTGCCTCGAATAACTAAAAGCTTCCCCTTAGAAATAAAAAGCCTATTGAATAAGCGGTATTCACTCAAAACCTTAACTCGAGCACGTGTTAAACATATATAAAAAGTGAAACAAAAAAATTAAAAGCCAAATAAAATCCTACTAAAGATGTTCAGTTTAAATTTTTTCATTACGTTATATATTTTGAACTTTCTGATTTCGTATCATTAAAACGTGAAAACAAGTCCCCGTCTCTGTTTTCGCGCCTATATTAGCTAGGTTGTACTTGTACAAGTTGTCACATGTTGCGACGAAGCGTGTTCCCTCTGCTTGCTTAGCAACCGTGTAAAATCTTTTTGATGTGATGAAGTTGAACAAATGACACTTAAGTCCCAGTGGAGTTGATAACAGGGCTTGAAGCGCATGTTACGCGCGTGTCGTTCATAGAAAAACAATTAAAACCAATATCTCTTAAATGTATACGGTAAGAGAGCGTAAGTTTCCGATTTAAATGGGCGGGAGTTTGTGCTTTTATTGAAATTTTAAAAGTGGCCTAATTGCTTTGGAAATATGAGCGTATCTTTTAGCAACGAAAAAAAACTCAGAGATTAATAAATTTTTTACCTGCGTCATAGGAGAACTGTCGAGGGGTCGAATGCTAAAAGCTCCTTCATGTTTTAATGAAAAAAAAACTCTCTAGAGGGAAATAGAGGTACCGGTCGAAGTACGCATTTGCATGTATAAAAATATGATGGAACAACACATCTAATTTTGACGTTCACCCTCACAAGTGATTACATAGGCTGTTTCTATATTAGAGGTGTGCAATTTTAACTTGACAAAGGTCACTTGTGTGGAGTTAAGACTGAAGATCTTTGGTTACTTGGTTAAATCCAAACTCTTGGGCCGACGTGGATTATATTTCGTTGTGCGGCAGGACTATAGAATGCCACTACAAAATAACAAATGCCGTCCCTTTGGCCTTAGTGTGCACAAAAGGAGCAGCTTTCCACTAGCTGAAAAGTTTGGACCTTTTCATCCTTTTGGTCATGTGTAAAAAATGACAAAGGAAATTTTATTACCTTTGTCCACAATTGTAGTCCCTCTAGACTTAAGCTCTATATCGGGAATATTGACCGCTCTCTTAATATTGTTCCCCCTCACAGGTTACTAGACTACCTATAAATTAAAAAAAATGGAAATTTTGTTATGCAGGGAATGAATGTTTTAAGTTGTATTAATTTGTTGAGCAGCACAGCTTAAAGCAATATCGTAGTATGTATTTATTTATTTGATAGTAATCCAGTTTTTCTCAAACTCTGATTTGTTTTAAGAAACCCTTTTTAAAGAACATATGGAATTTAAATTTTCCGTAAAAATGAATGAGCTTTTTACACTAATGCCTTCGCTGAAACGTCTAGTTACCCTATTCGGTCCGAAGGGGTGGATTCCGCTCCCTCCCCCACCCCTTGCCGACTTTTTAGTAATTCTTTTTTAATGCTGCATGGTTATAACATTTACTGACTTTTAAGTTTACTTAATAGACACTTGCATGTTACTACTCCTAGAACAAACACCGGAAAATATGGTAACTTTTATGTGGGTGTCAAAACTTTAAGAAGAATTTGAAAATTCCCTGTAGAACCAAAAGCATAGACAGTGGACTATTTTAGGCTTCCGTTGACGTCACAGAAAAAGTGCTGATATAAGCAAAAACTTATTGTTGCTATTTTTTTTCATGACGTACTCTAAGTGTACTAAGCTTGACTCAATTTGGACCCCCCCCCCCCCCCCTATCAAAAGTTATTGAGGGTAGAGGGGACAAAATTCCCCCTGGTCATAATATGTCGGGGTTTTCCTGGTGCTCTACTCGACTATCAATTGGTATTTTTTTTCTTTTTTGTTTTTGTTTTTGTTTTTGTTTTTATTATGTAAAAAAACAATAACAAAGTCTTTTTAATGTCTTTTTTGGCATATTTTTCTCATTATATTATTCTGATCATTATTACTCACTTATTCTTTACGTTTTTATATATTCTACCAATTTAAAATGACTTCAAGAAAGTAATAAAATGCGACCTAAGAAATAACATCTTCACAAAAGTCTTCGACCTGTACGCATGGCAACCTGCTATAGCATCAAACACGTTGGTTTTACTTGTTTTTTCTTTCAAACTCAAGCATGCATATAATGACAAAATTACATACTGGTGTCAAAAAACATGTTTATCTTAGGTCCCTAGGGTAGTAATTGTACCCGACAATGTTGTACGACACGTGTCAGAATCTCCAACATTACCATGACAACTAAATTAAATTAAATTTTAATTTAGTAAATAAAGAAGTAATTGTTCTTGAAGTTGCTATATGTGACAAAATTTGTAGATTCCAATTACTACTCAAGAAAGAAGAGCATGCAGTGTATATAGTAGTTATCGAACTGCGCTAAGAAAAATGTTGGAAGTACATAAGTTTTTTATGTTTGTTAAGAGAAAAAATATCAGCTTTTTGCATTGTAGAATTGAAGAATAAGTAAGAACTGCACTCATTTTTCAGTAGAAAATAAAAATATAGAATATATATGTTAATTATGATAACGAACCAATATTAACTCCAACTATTATGAAATCGAGAGAGTTTTGTGCTTATTCACTGAGAACATAACTAAAACATTGTTTCCTTTTCGGTAAAGTTGTATGTAGACTTAAAAACAAAATGGAGACATTAAATGTGTACCCTAAAGTTAGGGTATGGACAACTAAATTTCGTGGTAAATTTTCAAGAAAAGCCAAATCCAAATATTTGCGAGAATTAAATTTCGCAAAAAAAACAAAATCTTCGTGACATTTTTTCTCTCCTAGAAATATCATTTTTTAAGGACTTTTAATTAGGAGACATAAAATTAAGAAAAGTCGAAATTAACATATCTATAATTGCAAACACTAAATAATTCAATATAAGAATTTTTACACATTAATTACAAAGTTGTTTGCTAAATACACCTTTCCGAATTTATTTTCTTCGATGTGCAGCAGCCCTTTCTCAACTTTTTTAAAGAAAATGAATGTAATTTTCAAAATCCTCACATGAAAATTGATAAATCATGAAATTTTCATACTCATACATCAAACAAACAACTTGCTAAAACAGTTTTTTTAATTTTGTACTAATTCACCTTTGCTCGAATATGAGGCTTATTAGTACAAGTCGAAAATTAAGAAGGCTTTGATCGTAACAATGATGCCACCAAAACAGCACTTTCCCATGTCGGATTAAGTTGAAAATTTATACACACACCAATTTACTGATGCTGAAAATGATGTTAAGGTCCAAACATCAAAATTCCAAAATTTTAAAAAACATGTAATTCGGAAAACGTGTGTTATATGGGTCTACTTGTATTCAAGATATAGTACTTCAAATACCCTTCAGCGAGAATAGCTCCTTAGTTTTGCGTAACGATTTTGCTTGCAGTTTCTGGAATTTCTTAATAAGTTTCGTAGGGACCAGTCAGCTCTATCACTTATGATTATAAAATACAAAATATAATATTAATAATAAAAATCATTTTTTAAGAGAGAAAATAATGTTGCGAAAATTTATTTCGCCTAAGGTTCTTTGTGGTGAGTCATTTCTGTTTTACAATTTAGTTCACGAAAATTTGTATCTTTACAAAGGAAAATGGTTTTATAGTCGCTATATTTAGCTGGATGGATTTTTTTGCTTTCATTTTTAGCTATTTCTAACATTGTATAGAAGCAAGAGATGATAGAGCAAAAGAATGAGAGGTATTTTCCTCTCCATTTCTTCTCATGGAAATGTTGTCACGGAAATGCTTTCAACTATTATCAAGTGTAGAGCAAAAATATTCTAATATCCGAAACATTCTTTTAAGCTTTGGCAAGTTAATGCTTTCTAAAGCCAACATAATTCTTCTACAACACTCTTTTTGGTGCTCATGCTAGCTATTGACAGCCTGGTGGTCCTGGTTATTGGAGTGCTTTCTCCAGACAGAGAAACAGGATCGTAAAGCGTAAATTTGCTATATTGCCAGGAAATACGGGTTGGGTAGTTTGAGTTGGGGAGCGAGGGTTGTGTTGTCTGGATTTCTTTAACTTATTAGTACTAAGTAATATGATTCAAGTTTTTTGGTATATAGCTAGCTAGGGCAACTATGATGGAACGAGGTTTACCTAGGTCAAAATTAAAAACCTGATAAGGAGATTACACTACAGCTTCTTGACTTAGCCACATATATTTGAAAACACCTACAAAATTTCATTGCTCACCATGTTACCCCATAGGGCCGTATTTTGTTGGTTTGTGCAATAAGGTTGCACACAATCTCTTTTCAACCAAGGTTAAAAAAATATGAAAGGGTTCTTTATAAAAGTCAAAAAGACTTTCACGAGGCCAAAAAATTGAATATTGTTAAATCCATAAATTTAAAAACTTTCACAAGGAGTATTTCACAATATTTAAATCAATAAATATTTGAGAAAAATTTTTGCGATCTATAAGTTTTTAAATTTCTCACTGAGAAAAAGTTTCCGTTTGAAACAAATGTGGACAGCTAATGGACATTCTCTTTTTGTTACCCTATGGTTATAAATAAGCTATGAAACAACTTCTCTTTTGTTTTATTACAAAAAAGTGGCCTATATTGTTAACGATTTGAAAGATTAGTGAATAAACTTTTCAAATCGAAATAATAAACATTCGCAAATCAAGACAAAGTATATAGTTTACACTATTCTTAAAAAGCTGGTTAGGGATAATTCCATTAGAAGTGAGAGCATTAAATGGTTTACCGCTGTGGTACAACATCAAGACTTTTATTACTATTATTATTATTACGAGACGGTAAACATATCAAAAATTTATAAAATAATTCAAAACCAGTTAGTCCCAGTAGCCATTTTAGTGTAAGCGATATGAGTGCTTTACGTTCAAGTTAAAAGTCCTATAACTTCAGTAAAACTTAAAATAAAGGCTAAAATTGAAACTAAAATCAAAGAATAAAAACAAACACGTAATTCCAGAATAACAAAGAAACGTTGTGGTATCAACACGCTGTAACCCAAAAGTTTTTAACACAGAATTTTAATTTCAGTTCAATTTCAAATTTTGAGAAAGGTGATTACAAAATTAATGACATAAACCACTAGGATAAAAAGTCTTGCAGCATATTGTTGGCTAATTGTCCTGACACGAATTACTCATATGGAAATCAAGATTGTCCTTCAATCTGGTAAATGATGAATATTGCCGTGGTAGTATGAGAATCTTAAAACGCGTCTTAGACAATGGACGGAGATGTTCAGATGGTTCATCAACAAATTCAATTTTTATTCTAGTATTTGGAATAGAAAAAATCGAACCAGTCATAAATCGTACTTGTGCGAAGCTTGCCCATGCCATGATTTATTGTTTGAAAAAATAACTTTGCTAAAGTCTGCAGAAATCTTTCATTAGAATTCCACAATTCAGATTTACCACTCTGCCTTCAGCTCTGGTTACAAGTCGACAACAAATTTATTTTTATTGTGAAGCATCCAGCCTACTGATATTGAATTTGTGGATTGACTTTTTATTAAACGTTCTGTTGCTGCTAAGGCAGTGGACTGGTAACTGAGCTTATTGGCACCCTTCCTTAGAACTGTTTTTTTTTCTCCAGTGAGGTTGCGTGAGGTTGCATGGTGCAAGAAGATATAGATCCAAAGATTAAATGTCGAAAGCCAATAATAGTATGAAGTGCAACAAGTTCAGCAGTAGAGAAAGCTAGCTACCTAGGTAACTAGATTGTATAGCTCTGATAGATGAAATTCAGCGTGATGTAATGTTTTTATTTCGCATCAAAAACAATGCGCACGCATGCACAGGCAAAGAATTTAACCAACAAACCGCAACGATCGAAGATATTAAGTGAAAAAAAAGACTAGCGTTAAAATTGATAAAGTTTGCTCTTAACAAAAAAGATAATAGTTGAGTTTTTCTAAACAATTCCAATTCATATTTAATCCTGCACCGCATCGTATAAAAAAACTGGCCGATTAAGACAGAGAAAATGACAGCTTCGTGGCACACGTGATGACGAAATACGGCTTCAATTACCACATTATTGTAATCAATCTCCATAAAAAAAATAACTTCTTTGATTTGTGTGCCATGACAAACGTTATGCAAGGGGAAGATCTTTTAAAATAATCTTTGAACAATATAATGAATAAAATATAATGAAATATTTTTGCATGGTACTTCTGCAATGAAGACGACGGTAAAATAAGACACCAATTCCTTCAGCTTAACATCTAAATCGCTATGTGCTAAGCAGTTTTGTTTATCTTCAATAACACTGTTCAATCGGACGTAGAATCAAGAAGGGAACTAGCACACACTATTTTCATCATACCATCGTTTAACAAACGAAGACGAGCAACTGTCAAATAATCACCTACCTCCTCCACCAAACTTTGTTGCTTTGTTACTGTTTCGACAAGTTTGCTTATTTCTACACCAGCACTGATATTTTGGGCCCATACGTAGCCTAGTCACGAATATTACACAACCGATCAAGATATCCGTGACTTACTTTCTACGCGGCGAATAAGTCGCGAATATCACGTCCAGTGAAGATATCTACTTATTTCTTAAGGGCCGAATAAGTCGCGAATAAAACGTCCAATTGAGATGTCCGCGACTTAATAAGTCGCGACTATATGGCGAATATATCAACTTAAAATAATGTGAAATCTTTTTTTAAAAAAGTTGTCGTTAAAATGTCACACATGGGCCACTCTTTTAGATACAGTCTTACGCTCTAACTGCATGGGTCCTATTCAGTTTATGGCTAATTGTTTAACATACGCGTCGATTTGTTAATTACAAAGTCTATTAATTCTTGCAATGGCAAATTGCAATATTTTTGTCATATTCTTATTTAAGATTAGAAGATATAGTAAAATATAATATTAATAACACATCCGAAATTCTTTTTAATTGTTCGTGGCGGTATCCCAGAAAAAGGGGCTGGATTATACTGCAGAAGATATCGACAAGCAAAAACAAAATTTATTACAATGGAATGGAATGCTAAATTTTTGTTTTCATTCCTTATCAACTTGTTTAGTGTTCCAGTGATGAGTTCTGTACTTTACAGCGAGTTATGTATATTTATGTGTTATGTTCACATAAAGGAAGGTTAGCTTAATTATGGACATTTGCTAAGGCAGTGGACACATTTTTTCCATAAGTCCTCCGATTTTCTTGTTACAACACAACTTGCCCAAACAGTTTTCATTCGTTTTGCACATAAAATATTAATTCTGGCCACCAAAATCGTTAACTGAATATTTTTCTTTATGTTTTATAGATTGGGAAGTTTAAAAACAATAGGGTTTTTTGAATACGTAAGCTATAAAAATATGATGTCTTCTTTCATCTGTCGTACGGTGGAGGAGGTTACGTGCTTAATTACGTTTTGCTATCTAAAAAAAATCATTAACTCCAAATTATGCTCCAGTTATGACGTCAAAACCAAATATTAATGTTACTCGACATTCACAAATAACTTTTTACGCTCACTTTTTTTTTCTCGAACAATGAGGATTTTCCTCAAAAATAATTATCACCCCATTCTATCAATGATTCATACCTAAATAGCTAGATTGTTTCTTTTCGCTGTAAAAAATGCTCTTTTTTGATTGTCATTGTCCTGGTTAGTCATTTGCTAATTAACGCGTCGAATTAAATTTTATTATTTTGTTTAACAAGTTATAATTGCTTTGAATACAAACCTAAGCAAAGCATTTTATTAAAAATTACATAAAGACAACAGAGAGTAAACGAATTCATATTAAAAAGAGTCTTGTTAAAAAAATAATCAACATTATTGAACGTCCTGCATCAATTTATTCAGTAAACACTATTCAACACGATGTATTATTTCACACTTTTATGCCTTCCATGGCTTTTTTTATCCGCAACAGGTATGTAGCACAAACCACACAGGAATTAACCAGCTTTTTATCTTCATGAAGTAGCCACAACATGGAGTCTTTACTTCCCTGTCCACAACGTTGTTGAAACTTTAGTAAAACATTATATCACATGCTTTGTGTCAATGCAAACTTCATCCCAATGTAAACTTCGCCGATAATATTTTTGCTTTCGTTTTAAGACACATAATATAAGTATGTTGTATATAAGTCATGTTTCATGAATTATCTTTGTTGTCGTTATTGTTGTCGTTTTTGAGACTGTCGCTAGCGTCGTTGTCATTGTTGTTGACGCCTTTACCATGGTCGTTTTCTTTGTCTAAAAGTGTTCATCTAAGGCACCAGTTTTTTAAAAGGTAACGAAAGTAGAAAAAAATAACTGTACATAGATAAAAAATGTTTTATAATTTTCCTTTTTATTTAGCTGTGGAGTACAAAGTTACTCTGGTAACATCCGCTGGAGTACAGGATGCCACTATATCAATTGAGTTGACAGGCGTGTTTGGAAGGAGTCGTGCAGAGCAGCTTGGTACTGGAAATTTTTTTCAAAATGTAGGGTGAGTGGTCTTTCTCGATATGTTTCCACTCAACCTCTTTCCTAGGACTTTCTGTCTCTTTTTGTCGCCGTCTCGTTATAAAAAGAACAAAGACTCCTTGAAACGGGGTCGTATTTCTACTGTTTTAAATTTCAACTAGAATAAATAAAATAAGTGAAGCTAACAAAAATATTCGATTATGAGCATATTCAGGACGTTTATAAAAAAATTAAATATCTGGACCTTGTGCCTATCTCATCAAAGTCGACGCCTAGGTAATAAAAAATGTTCTTTTTTAATAAAAACTGTCAGCTTCTCAATATTTAGAGTCATAGTTTGTGTATAACAGCTGTTTAATTGCGCCTTATGATTAGGATGTACAAAATCTGTGCGGCGGGTGAAAATTGTAATAAGCGACCAGTGTTCCAATAAGCTGTAACATTTTACAAATTTGTAATACATATGTAAGTTTAAAGGAACATTCATCTTTAGGATACATGGACCAATTTCTGTAAATTTGGCGCAATCGCTTGGTGATATATTGTCGTTCAAGCTGACATTTTCTTCGCAAACTGCAAATTCCATCACTATAACACAGGTAGGTCTTGTTTTAATACAGACTGATCAACCGTGAATTGTAATGATGCTGAGGAAATGTTGGAATATATGAAAGAAATGAAGAACATTTAGAGTTTATTCATTCGTTTTGGATTTGTTCATCAGGTGTACACATATATTTCTTATAAGAATCTGTTCTAAAAACTGTCAAGTATTTAAGTAAGTAACGGGAAATTTTTTAGCGTCCTTGGAGATTCCATTCTAACGGTTAGCCCTTTCTTCCCTACGACTGTAACTATGTTACATTCCCGCTAGAGATACATATAGCATTGCTCTTAATTGATTGCCTCGAATATAAACTCAAGTACCAGTTCAAATGTTAAGTTGCTTGTAAGAAATATTTTTTACAGTGGACACTTTTCTTAAAAAAAGATAAAGGTCAAATTATCATAACGTAGACCAAAGTGCCCTAAAAATAAGGTGCGAAAAATGTGTGCATAGAATTTATTTGCATTAATTTTTTTTTTTAATATTATGGTGTTGTTTGCGGTTTTGTGTTTTTATCTCTTGCTGTTGTATAGTTGTAGTTGGAATAATGTTATTTTTAGGTGCTTATTGCATACACAGGAAGGGTACGAACTTATTTAGCTGATAATATAGTTCTTACGACTTTGCAATCTGCAGAAAGATCATTCCCAACCAGTAAGCCATTAATCATTTCATACTTGATAGGGAAGGGGGTGGGGGCATCAAGTACCGGCGGCTTCTTTGACTGGACAAAACTTTGGTTGGGTATGTGTCACTAGCTTTTATTGAGGCTAGTGACAAAAATTTTTGTTTTCCAAACAACTGAACTTTTGGAGAAGTAGCTTCTGTCATCGTAAATTTTTATGAATTTGTAGAAGCATTAAAGTGTTAAATTGGATCGCTAAAATCCCGTTTTTTCTGGCAAAACTCTGTGATCCCAAAGTAGCAAAAAAAGGCGATGGATTGCCTCTTATTTCATTTTCTGTATTTAGCTTTAACAAAGCCAAGAGTAACTTTCGATTCAACCATCCCTACATCGACTCCTGTAGAAATCAATTCTGGGGAAAACCACAATTTGCGAGTCCCCACGACGGATAATGTCAAGTATGCATGGTATTCTCATCGAACTCAGCAATACAAATTAATTTCCAACACGTCGCAGTATAACATCACAAATGCCAATGGAGGAGATGCTGCGTCATATTTCTGTATTCTCTCGTTAGGTGCTGACATTGTGAAAACAGATGAATTGGAAATCGTCGTCAACTGTGAGTGTAATTCTTTCTTCGTTTTACTGTTATATATTTGACAACGACCTGCATTAGACGGCGAGCTCTCTCAGACGACCACAATGTGTTTATTGGTCATTTGACACCCTATGAAATGAACACCAACCCTAGACATATTATATCTGTGTATATCGACCATATAATAGTGTTTAGAGTGGTCGTCTTATACATTGTTCACCGTCTGGATTTTGCAAGCACGCAATATGGATTTTCAGCTCTTTGCTAACTCAGTCAATATAAAACACGTTAAGCCCATGTTATTATTGGCTAGCTAGCTAGCTAGTTAAAAATCTTCCTTTTTTATTTTTATCTAACGTAGACGGTTACAAAATACAATAATAACCGATTACTCCGGGCTGTACCGAAAATATTCCCCTTAGTCATTGCAACGACCTCGCAAGCTTGGTTGGTACTTAGAGTTCGGGTGATATTTTTTATTAGATTTGACTGTATGATATTCTATATTTTCTGATACGTTAAAAAAATTAAAAAAAAAATTATAAAATGAAAAAACAAGGACAAGTAATCGAAACGATTCTAAAAAATATTCTCACCACCATGTTACCTTTTTCAGATGAATGTAGAAAAACTGGTGGCCCAAGTACATCTTGAATTACCGAACTTAAATTTCAAAACGTTGGTGTATTTTTGGTATGTAATGGGCTTTAGTGCATAAGTAAGACTTAACTTCTAGCGTGTGTTTAACTTTCGCACGCCACTAACAGGTAATATGTAGAAAGAAAGCTTTGCGAAGACGTCAAAATATTGTATATCTCGCAACAATAGTCTAAAGCTTTTGCTTTGTGTAAAATGATCTCTTTGTATGGTTGATTGAAGCTTTACCAGCCTTAGATTTGTACCAATAAACATGGATTATCGATATTATCCAACTACATGTGCATATGGATAAAGTATCACAATACGTTAAAGCCCTTTATTCGTATTCACAACTTTGCGCAAATTAATTTGCACACTACTATTTTCAAAAAAGAAATAATTCACCAATTTTTGATCAGTCAAATGTGCGAAAAATTTCATATTTGTGAGCAGTCAATTGTTTGTGCAGCAGCTCTGCGCGACAGTAAGATGTGTGCGAAATGTCTTGAATTAAAATAACTTCCGTAGCATAAAGCCTCCTAATCTAGCTTTCGACTAATCCACAAAATCTTTTCCTTTAGTTGCAGACGTACTTCCATTTTCTGTCACAATTATAGGAGCACCATATATCCAAGAAGGAAACGATCTCCAGATACAATGTCAAGCTATCAGTTATCCAGCCAACCCAACGATCGGTTGGTACAAAGGTGGAGTATATCTTCCGTCATCCAATGGAGTATTAAGTTTCACAAAGATTTCAAGGAATCAGAGTGGTGATTACGTATGTAGAGCAAATTCAAGCAAATCACAAGATGAACGAACGGTAGCTGTTCAAGTTAACTGTAAGTAAGACGGTTTGTATGAAAGGTAGAGGGGTGATGTTTAGGGGGGTGGTGTGAAGAAGAGAGGAGGGTCTGGTGGAGGGAGGTTTAATTAGTATTCGGTTTCCATATGGTATGTAATTGTCAACTGAAAAGGAAAACTTTTCAATTACTTGGTAAAACTTACCCACAATTGGTCCCTGTTTGACCTTTTTAGGCCATCTGTGGGTATGATAAAATCCACTTTTGATTACTTCAGGTTTTCACACATTAGTAATATTCATAAAAAATACGACACGTTTTTTTTTATTAACATGTTTCGACTTTACGAAAGTCATCTTCAGAATATTATACAAATTTTAGATACATACACTCTTTATTGCTACGAAGTTTTGGAAATAGAAAATTAGCAATAGTGATTAAAGTACGAATATTAATATTCGGGCAAGTACTTAGGAGAAGAAAGGCTCATTTCTCACAATTTTAAGTTTCACAAGAGTATCAAAGCGGGAAGGCTTCTATGGAAATGCAAAAATTAAAGTCACATATAAAATAAGGAAGTTATGATAGCATTAAAATGCTGTTTACTTTTGTCACAAATGTAGAATAGCATCGGTACATTATTGTTTGAATTTTAAATTTGCAAGTAGCTAGTTGCGGGGAAAAGTTTAGATAGAAATCATTAAATTCTCAGAACTTCTTATGCCTTTATTTTGTATAGATCTAGATGCACCTAAGATCAACTCGACAGCAATGTATAACTTAACCGTGTACGTTAAAAAAGGTGAAGAATTATCCGTGACATGCCTCGCTGAGGGTTATCCAAAAGTGAGCTATGCTTTTTTCGATGACGAAAATAATTCACTGCCACTGGAGTCTAATTTAAATACAGTAAGATTAAAAGAACCCAAAACTGGACGGTATTCGTGTCGAGCAAGTAATCTCTACTTTACTCGAACGCAATCGATTTTTATAAATGCGACAACCACAACCAGTAAGTACTTTATCAACATTGACTTTCTCTTTTTGTAGCTTTGCCCTAATGAAGAACAAGTTATTCGAAAAGTACGTGTTTAAATTATCGTTCTAAATTTATCTTCACAGATCCTTCTTCTGCGGATAATGTCGATGATGATGACGATTTTTGGACAACGACCATAATTATCATGTTTGCAGTAGCTGGAGCATTTCTGCTCATTATCGTTATCTTAATCATATGTCTGTGTGTATTGTGCAGGTGAGTCTTCTTGTCTAAAGAGTATTAAAAAATTGTCAGGTGTCTCACACTAAGGTTTCCTATAACTCTTTCTCCGCGAACACTGTTAATTTTAAATATTTTATTTAAGAAAGAAAAAGACGCCAAAATCAGAGATGATGAGTTATAACTCTCAACCACAGTTTCACTTGAACAATGAAGCAAAAAGCATTTCTTATCATCCTGATAACCAACATAAACATTATAATGAAGATACTTTAGAAAAGCAACCATCTGGTAAAACCATGGGGAACGTCAATAGATTGAGTATATCGTCTGATGAATATAAAAGTAGCGAGACTGGGCTTAGTGTTGGTACACATAGAAATGGCACGTTAAGAGCCGTGCACAATGAAAACAAACTTGGTGAAAATAATGTAAGGGAGAGATCAGTAGATGGTTATCAAACAAAAATTGATGGAATGGATGTCGAATATTGTTAATAATCATTTGAATTTTGAGATGATACACACGTTTTTCTATGATTTATACGTTTTTATTGAATAATGTAGGATAGATGTTACTTTTTGTTATACAGGATATGAAAACTATAGGTGTCAAGAACCAGTGATGGACTGATCAATTTTGTATTATAAAATTTTGTCATACATTTAAATTATCATATTTAAGATCTTTAATCTACAATCGTGGTCGATTAGACATTTTTCCAATTTTGCATAAAACTTTAGGCCGTAATCAATTGGTGATTCTCTTACAAGAAACCAGATAGCAAATCCACTCGCTGCTAAAAACTCAAGTATAGCTTAACTTCACCATTAATAGTATTAATCGACAGATTAACAAAACTTTACAACAACCAAAGGTCCTGAAGGCTCCTTCATGTTTGATTTGTCTTTTATTGTTTATTGAGTATGTTATGTTACATGAAAAATAATAAAGCATTTTTAGAAGTGAAACACGGAAAGGGGTGACAGGTACATCGTTTAACTTAAGTGTGTCCTGGGTAAATGGATTTTGACCCATTTATTGGTATTTCGAAAGAAAGAAACTCCACATTGCATGTTTGAGCCATAGGGTTTTGAATAGAAAATTATCGCGTTGGAACTCTTTCTCCCTACACTCCACTTACACCCAAGCCTACGTTTTTACGAACAGAAGTCAAAAAATGGTCTACCATATTAACGCGGGAGGTCCGCTTACTTAGGGTCAAGAATACACGAAAATTATGACAACTGATTTAAAAATCTTTTAAAAAAACGTTATTTTTAGAAAGATACTTAAGTTAATGATTTATGGGTACTTCGTTAACACAACTCGATCTCAGGAAATACGTTACTTATGGTTTTATGTTCATTTATTTTGACTTTTCCTATTTCTCATTTCATTTTGTCATGCACTGTAAAACTAGAATCAAATTAAAAAACATGGACAGAGAACTATAAGTTTATTTAAACCAGTAGACAAAAACACAATAAATTCGGGAAAAAAGTATTTCAAAATGAGATCTAAAAAATTAACGCAAAGAGGCGTAAGGTACATCCTCCTTGGACAGTCTTGGATCAAATTGTCCTATGAATGTCTTTCTTACTTCTCTGATGAGCTTTCTCCTTTCTACGTCACAATCATTCGACATCATTTCACGAAGATAATAGCATTCAATAAACTTGCAAACCAACATTGTAGTCGGCAACGAAAACAACAGGATTCCTAACAAGGCGAGGGTACAACCAAACGTCTTTCCCATTTCTGTTGTAGGGTATATATCTCCATAGCCAACACCAGTGGCTGTAATTATTGAAAACCATAAGGCGTCTGCAATGCTTGTAAAAAAAGTCTTACCAGTTTCATTGGAGGATTCGCTTTCAAATGTATATATGAGTGCAGAAAAACACAAACTGACCAATACAATAGAGAGATACAAAAGAATGACTGTCGCTCGGCATTCATAAAGGGTTATAACTACTGACTTTATACCACGGTTAAATCTGATCACTTTGAATATTCGAAATATACGTAGAAATTTTAAAGAAGTGTCGAGCTTTTTACTGTGAATTCCAAGTATGCAGTTTAAAAGAAGAACGTAAGATGGTAAGAATGATGCAATGTCTGTAATACCAAGTGATGAGAGGATATATCCTTTAATACTTAAGCAGACGTATATTCGCATTCCATACTCACATACGTAAAACGTACTGAAAAGGAGTTCTAAAATCATCCAGACGTTGAAACACCAACTGCTTTCAGATTTTATGAATGGTAATGTTTCTAAGCAGTGTATACCTACAGATAACACCAAGACTGCGACGTTAACACAGAACCAAAAAACTAAAGGGGATGAAGATAAATTATACTCAAGTAAGCACCAGATCATCTCCCGCCATTTGCCAGTAGGTTTATTCCGTTTTTGCTTTCGTTGTTGTAGAAATTCTACTTCATCCCTGTGCATATCATCAATAAAAACATCGATTTTGAAGAATTTCACCTCGGCTATAAAAGTTTCACGAGCAACAAAACCTGGTTTTGATAAAATACCTTGCGACTGATAGTAAAATAAAATGGCATCAAAACAAATTGAACAACGATCAAATACAAACATGTTGGTGTTTTGATTATAATACTCATTTCTTTTTTGTTTATTTCCTAACAATGTATTTGGAAACACCTCGAGCGTACTTTCAAAAGTTTCAAATAGTTGACCTCTAACTAACATGAAAACTTTCTGTTTCTGGCCTGAAAGTGCTTCTTTTTTCAATGGAACAACATCTTTTACAACTGTGTCGGGATTTACTTGTTGCACTGCTTCTTGTACTATATCTACAATATTTGAAAATCTATCGTATTTCTCTGAATTCCATTTTCGCTTCGTGAACTGTTTAATGTATGATGGATTTTTAAGAGAGTAAGTCTTTTCACGGTTTTTTGCCTGCGAAGAGCTTGGTTGACTTGTAAGAGATCTAATAAACATAACTAATTCAATTTCGAAGATTTGATGGGGAAATGAATTCTCCCTACACGTCTCCTGCGCTGTAAGCTAATCACATTATACTAAAAATGACTCAATTTATTTCATCCATAAAAAAGCACGTTCCGAAACCACATAACTATGTTTTTTTATCAACAGCAGCACATAAAATCAACTTTTTAATCATTCTGAAAAATTCATTCGTAAAAATAAACGTAGCAAGCTCCGCAGGTTCCTTTACAAATTTAAGAAATTGTCTTTATTCATCTTGTTCTTTTATCGCGCCGTAAATGGCTGTAAATTCAAAGAAAATTTTTATTTAAGTTTATTAACAACAGGTGTATTTTTAAAACACGATAGACAAAAATTCTTATTTTGTATTGGTTGTGTTTGTAATATATTCCTTTTTTTATTTCAGCTTTATTTCCATCTTTACCTTATAATAACCACCAGTTTACAACTGCTTTTTTTCTCTTCCTAAGACTTTAATAATTCATGTTTTTGTTAGATTGTTATGCGTAATACCCTTTTGCAAGAAAAATTAATGGCATAAAACACAATCACTCAGCTATCTTATTTTGTAGAATAAGTTTTCATGACAGTAATAAAAGGTGTAGCCCTTACTTGACATAAGAATTATTAGCTAATAAAGATTTAGGTGTAGCCAAACTGTATTTGGCTACTTTCACTTCTTAGTCAGATGTAAATAAACAGCTAGGTAGACATCCACAAATCTAAACATAAAAATAAATAATTTTGGCTAGGATAAAAAGCTCTGATACCAAACAGATTAAAAATTTTAAAAGTATAACAATAATTTAGGCTAGCTAGTTAGATCTGGACTTAAGCATGCTTCGTCAAAATCTACGTTTGTAGTCAAAATCTTAAAGTTCGTTTGTTTAAGATTCGTACATAGCTAGAAACGTGACAATATTTTTATCTTTGTATGTATAACATATAAAAAGCAAAATACAAATCATTTAGAAAACTAAAGGTTTAAAAATCGACCTACAAACCTCCTTGGCCATCATTACATTAGATCGTCCTCCAAGCACGCCGTCTTTGCTAGAGCTTTGTTGCACTCAACAGGGGTGCATAATTAAAATAAAGTAGTCAAATTTTACGAATTTTAAATTATTAAAGTATTTTGTTTGTGGTAACACATTTATTTTTCAAGGAAGGTTAACCAAAACTATTTTTTTAAATTAATGGATAAAAACAAATAGCGTACTAACATATAACAAAATGAAGTAAATCGAACCCACGCCCTTGAAAGGACACAGATCAAAGAAGCCTCCGCTGCTTCTGGTACCATTTTGCGCACAAACAGACAGGATACGGCTTTTACTAAAGAAAGAACCACTTTAAAAATATTTCACAAAAACCCAGATTTTATTATATATTTTTATTATTAGAAATTGTTAATTGTGTCTTTCGACTTTTTCAACCAAAACTCCCTGTTTTCTCACGTAGATGGGAACATGGTGGAAGAATGGTACCGTGTGCGAATGAAAGAGAACATAGTTCCAGGCAGCTCTCTCCCTCCTCCCACGTGAGGATTATCTGAATAGCAAAACCCGCATTCACAAAATAAAAACACAAAAAGACGAAGTAAATAAAATAAAATTTAATTTTTTTGAATAACAAATTTAAAATTTATTGTGAAAATTTCTTATTTTTCCATGAAGTTGGACAAGTTTTGCAAGATATATGCATACGTATATACTACAATGACATGAAACTCGGGACTCGTAATAAGGACGTCCACAGAGTGTCAGGATAAGATGTGCAGAGAATATCCGAAAATGGGCATTCCTAGGATTAGTTAAATAAATGTTCTGATAAACATTCGATATAGGACGTCCTAGTCCTTTTATCGACGCCCAAATATATAGGGTATGAAACTGACATTCCGATTATGTAGGGCCCACGACACACGTCCTTAAGTGTAAACAAAGATAAACAGTGTTAGCCATTTTTACACGAAATAACTGTGTTGTTCAACTGTCGTTAGAATCACGTAAAGCTCTAGATACATGTTACAATTTGAGTTGCAGAAAAAAAGTACCCTCTGGGACTTAATTAATTTTTCGAAATAAAAAAGTGTTTCAGAAGTTTGAGTAGTAGAGAGCTACTTATGAGAATTTATTAGGAAATTTTAACCGTGCCAGGAGAATCGATCGAGTTAAAGAGATGCTCAAATAATAGAATGCCGAGTTATAAAGTCTGCTTTATTTTTAGATATATTATTGGTTCCACTGCACATAATAAAAACAATAATGAAAGAAATAATGTCAGGTATAAGTGATAATATAATTATAAACGTCGAAATCTCCAGTAAAGCATTGCAGAAATTGGCGCGCTTTGTAGCTTTTATGTACTTAAAAAAGTGCCCGGGCACCAGACAATTAGAGAACATAACATAAAATCGGCTTATAATCTCGGGAGTCTCCAGGCGCATAGTGATAACTAAGATCGAAAAAACAAAACTTTGTGGTAAAAAAAATGTGCATGTTAAAAAACTTTAAAAAGAAGATCAAAGGGCTGCTCGAACTTTAAACCATTTCATGGTCAAGCTACATGTCGAGCAAGCATGAAAAAAGTTTATAGGCAGGTAGAAGTAATTATCAACAGGAGAAATAGTGAGGTAGACAAGGCAAAATGTAATTAACCAGCTGGTTTAAGTGGCTATTGTATTCATATAAATGCTCTGTTGTTAAAATTACCGTATTCACTAAATGCCTTGAAGATAGCGCAAACGAAAAAAATCATGCACTAGTGTTCTTAGACAATGGCGTGTTCCAGGCAATAAAAAGACAGCAAAATATGATATGATAGAAAATCCGCGTTCTTCATAGTAATGTTATGGAAAAAGTTGAATTTCTTCTACAAAATATGCTCCACCTTTTCTTCTATATTTTAATATCTCCTTATACTGTGGAGACCCGGCTGTGCTTTTTTAGGGGGAAAAGAAAATAGTGATATGTTAGTCTTCCCCTTTTTGTTGTTGTAAAATGAACTTCCACACTCTGGTACACAGCAATATATTGATCGACGACTTCTTCTGAATTTGCATCAGTAGTTTTTGTTTTTCAAGCGTTTATAAATGTGTATGTATATTTTGTTTTCAATTAAAATCAGTTATAGTTAATCTAGCTGAACAACAAAGAAGTTTGTTTTAATTTAAGCGCCGATAAAGTTTGTCTATACGGGTCTTGTTTTAAAACCCAGGTTGCGGCTAAATTATTGAATACGGGAATGGCGTATTATTCTTTCTCGCGTTTTCAATATCAGAAAACCCTTTTTCTTTTTTATGCTTTAATCGAATTTTTATATTCACCCCAACAAGCATAATTATTTCTCAGACTGTTATAAAAAGGTAAGTTGTGACCACGCTTGTAGGATTTGACCACGTCTAAGCTTCCTTCTAAGAAAACTCTATATTAGTATCGTTAGTTAAAAGGTTATTTAACTAGGCTAAAATAAAGTTAATCTATAAAAACTGTTGAAATTTTCACTAATATTAACATACAAAACATTTTCTATAAAAAAAATAACATACCCATGGCTAACTGCGTTTTTATCAACTTTCGAATATACTAGGTAGGTTTTAAATTTGTCGTTAACTTCACTCTTAATATACTAGGCTAGTGGAATTACATCAGACGGTATATCTATCATATCGTAGGTTCTAATTCCGTGAAATCCACGGTTACGCTTGACTTTTTATTAGAACTCTCTTACGCTTAGCTCACACTAATTGTTTGGGCAGAAAGGAAATCAAAGAGAAAAAAAGAAAGAGTGTAAGGAATTTTTCTTTGTTTAGAATGAGAATTAATATCGCATTGTACTTTCGATCCAACTCTTTAAATTGTAAACATTGGCGTATACTGTGTACTCGTTTCTTCGACTGCTGCAATCCTTTGAGCCCCAACTAACAGCACCATGCAAATACCATTTACCGCCTGATTGACAAACAAAAGGACCACCACTATCACCTTGACAACCACTGATTCGAGTGTTTCCATATCCAGAACAAACGTTATGTGCTCCGATTGGGAACTGAGCGACTCTCTAAATAAAAACAATTGGCTCAATTCTTCTGAGTAGCTCCACTTGTTCTTTTAGTATGGTTAGCTTTTTCGTTTTTGTTGATTTTTTATTTATTTTTTGTAGAGTTCTGAATTTTGCACTACATTTTGTTCCTTAATTGAATATAAATATTATAAAATAATTGGAGTAGGAATAGTTTCTCTTACCCTCATATGATAAGCGCACTTCTGTGTGTCCACAACTGGCATTTTTGCCTGTTGTAATACGGTATGCATATTTTGTGTATAACGATTGATTCGTCCCCAACCTAGACATTGTCAAAATAAAAATAGGAATAATTCTTCAAGTAGCATATCTTGCTTTTCTTCATACCACTATGTCAGAAAAATATATATTATGTATTTGAAGATTCTAAAGTTATTTATACCTGTTATGTAACATGAATCACCAACTCTAGCTGGTCCAGTTGGCATACAGACGGGTTGAACATATTGGTTAAATGATATTGGCCTTGACAATTTAAGCAAGGCTACATCACTCATCATGGTGCGAAATTGAAATCTCGGGTGTGCAAAAACTTGGCTGACCCTGATATCTTGCTCGGTCCCCTCCCTTCGACGGGTGTCATGTTCTCCAACTCTAAATTTTTTACAGTCAAGTCCCTTTTAGACGGTGAATTATTCGTTAAATTATACATCAAGTTTACTAAAAATAGAATACTTAACGGAATAATTAATAGTTTATTGCACCGAAAATTATTGAAAAATTATTATCAGAAACAAGAAAATAGTTTAGTTTAGCTACACTTTTGAAGTGAAACTACACAGAATGAATGAGGTTTTTACGTAACAAACTCAACTGTTGAGGAATAATTTATTGAAAAACTCATAGTGTATTTGAACGTAAATTAAATTACAACAATATTTTTCAGCTACCATATTTCGTAACTTTACGCAGATATTTAACGTCTAAAAGGGCCTTTACAGAAGTTATAACTGTCAAATTTTTCGGTCATTTAAACCTTAGTTTTTTTGCAACAGCATGCGTTTGCTCATCTACATAAAACATTCTGAGTACAATCAAACCGGAAACCGGTTTAAATTACACGCCTCTGCATTAATCCTACGTAGAAATTTTAAAATTTATAGCTTGCTGACTCGTTTTAATTAAAAACTGCAGTGTTTCGGATTTGCAGTTTTCTAAAACCTTGATCATATTAATTTAGCCACAACCAGTCCGTTATTACGAAAAAAATAAAAAACATAACAAGTTTACCGCACTGTGAGAGAGTAAGGCGATATATTCCTGCCTGATCGTGGATCTTGGATACAATGGGATGCTGTTAACACCCAGTTTGGATGAATAATGGATCCCCCACAACCTGGTCTGCCATTTGTAAGTAATAAAATTTGCCATGGCCAACTACCCTTTCTTGCAGTCGTTCCACCAATCACACGACCGGAGTAAAAAAAAGGACGTCCACATGCTAAAAAAAGAATAAATGTAGGTTATTTAAAAACAAAATCAGAAATGAGGAATGCATGTGGTTTGTTAGTGTGTCCACGCGGAAATCGGAGAAGGCGTGAAGAACAAAGAAATGACTAGATTAACATTGCAATGGTTCGAATTTGACCCCAACATTTTTAGATTGCTCTTCCAGAATAAGTATCCATGCAAACACTGATGGTTATTATAGCGAATACCTATATTTTATATTAATGGTATATTATTTAGGTGCTGTATCATCCCACACTTTTTTGCTAGAGGATGATTTTTTTTTAAATAAAGTTTATTTCAAAGTAAAAAAGAAGCTATTTTAGGGGTCTTTAATTTTAAAGTGAAAAGTTTTCTTCGCCGCCTAACCGGTGGGTCACGTTTCTTTACTTTTAGCACCACCACTCTCTCCCCCTCTCCCCCCTAAACTGGTCTGAATAAAATATTTCTACTCACATTGGGCGTCTGTTAAAACAGCAATAGCGCAAACAACAGCAACGAAGAGCATCATTTCTGCGTCAATTTTTAGTGACAACTGTAAGACAACTGGTGCTGGCTGGTGTGTTCTTATTTATCCTTAACTTAGCTATATATTTGTACTGGTGTACACACACAAATTGTATAAGAACATCCATAGTGAAAGTATCTGAGTAAATACTGTTAGCCATAATTTTAAACTTGTTGATACACCCTTGTTGAAACTGAAGTTCTCTGCTTGACTCAAGAAAACAAATTTCTTGATTCAGTTGTTTTGTTTTCTTGATTTTTATAAAATGATATTTGCTTAATATTAAATTAATTCTAATATGGCCTGTGCCAACCAAAGTAGACACCAGACTTCAAAATTTTCGTTTGATAAATTTTTTTTTTTGCTTAAAACCTTTAAAAAATTTTGAAACACAAAATATACGATATATAAAGAATGAGCAACACCGTGGATTTTTTCACGGGCTACCGGCTAGTCTCTTTAACAAAAGACGTATTTTGTCTGCCTCTGCGCGGACCCCCCGCTGAGTTAAAAAATCGTGCTACGGAAACACGAGTATCAAATGCGATATATTTTTATCCACTTTGTTGCCACAGGTAAATTTAAAGGACGGGCGAACCCGTGGATTTTTCCACGGGCTAAAGACTAGTCTTTTTAATAATAGCTGTATTTTGTTCAAAATGGTTGCGTGCAGCTTTTTTCGGAAAAATAGCGCAGGCCCCGATTTTTACGGACCTCTGTTTTTTAGTTGAACGCAGCTTAACTTCGAAATAATTTCGGACTCGCGCCAGAACCAGATAAACAACATACTACGGAGGCCATTTCAGTTTGGAAGTGATGGTGTCAAGTTTGGAGATCTGTTTGACCTTTTTAACTTCTCTAAGCTTTTTAATTTTGTAGTATTTGTTTTTCTTTCTGTTTTCACATGTTAAGGCACATATTTTTACGTTGTTTTACCAACGTGCAAATCTTAAATCACAATTTTTAGGATTTTGATAAGGAACGTAGATTTTTAACCATATTGGCGAGCTAGCTATAATTAGCCTTACAATATCCTATTAAAAGTAACAATGTTTGAGCAACGATACCAATAGCAGCAAAATTGCAAAAAGATTTTAAACAATATCAAAAGCATACCATTGTTATTGAGAACATTTAAATATCATAGAAGAAATAACTGGAGACCGTGGTAAACAAATTTTAAACAATACAGTTTGGTGGCTGCCAACAACATTTCTGATAATAATTATGCTGAATACAGTCAGGTTGCCACAGCTTTTAATAAAGTTATGAAAATTTCTTCTGCAAAAAATAATGGCTGAGTAATTTTTTTAACTGCACTGGGTAACACCAAGCTGTTTCCTGATTTCTTTTATATCACCGAAGCGATAAAGATTTTTAGAAAATAGTGTTACCCCTATGCTCATGTATGACACGGTTTATCTGTTAAGTGCTCAGTCTGCTGTTAACGTCGGGCTGTTTCCTATGATTTTATTAAAACCCTTGTCATAAAGTTTCTTTAGAAAATGCTATTGCGCCTATTACATATGTGTGACACAGATTACCTGTAATAGGAGTTCAAACCACAACTGTTTTGTGTGTTCTTTATTGTTCTACGGCTTTAGCCGGTAGAAATTTAAAATTGGCATCTTTTTTGTCGTTGTTTTTAATATCCAGACTAGTGAAGCACGAAAGGGTACCAGTCTAGTGTATGGTATGTAAAATATTAGTTTTTGAGTGTTGATAACAGAACTACCCTGTTAAGCGCTTTAAAATGTACAAAAACATATTATTTTTACAAATAAATCATTTTGAATTACTATTTTGTGTTTAGTTGGTCTTGCCAATTCCACAAATCTACAATGGTCGTTCGTTATTTTTATTTTTTTTGTGATCTGAAATTTTAAGCTAGATTTGTATTTGATTACAAGGAGTTTCGACGGGCTAAAATTCTTTTTCAAAAACGAAATAAATCAGAAATAGTTGATTTTATCGATTTTTACGTTTCATCTAGTTTTCAGAAAAAGCGGTGTTTACAAACTTGAACTCATTTTTCTTCATCCATATTTTTTTATTTTTTTCGTCTTTTGCTGTTCTAGTTGAAAATAATCTTATACATCATTTTCTTTCGTGAGTAACTATGTGAGTCCACGACACGCAAATCACGAGTCATTTTTTTATAAGTGGCCCTACGCTAAAATTTAACTAAAAAAGTTAGGGATGTACTTCCGAAATCACATATAAGGTATAAATACATAACTCGCAGCTAATACCGATATATGTATACCCCAAAAAATCTATATTTGCATATATATGGATATAAGTATCGCTACATATGAAACGGTATCAGATATTCACAAACCGTACGGACTGTTAAATGAAGTTCCTAACATAAACGGAAATTGTGTTTACGAAAAAAAATGTTGGTTTTTTTGAGTGTTCTCTACTCTTTCTTTTAAAATATATTTAAAGAAGAGCATGTTTGTATATATTAATCATAGCAATGTTTCCGTAAGGCTTTTCAATTTTGATGATATTATTTGATGCCAGACATGTTTTTTCACCCTGTTCGAAAAAATTAACATATACATTTTTTTATTTAAAAATTTGAGGATATAAAACTTACTAGAAATGGAAATAATGGTACTTTAATATTTTGAATTTATTGTTGTTTTTTTTCTAGCCGCCACGTTTAACGATCTTGTTGATCTCTTATTCCCGTCTAATAATCGGGCCGTCGCAAAATGCTACTGTAGGTAAACAAACGCTCTTAACTTTATATAAGCACTGAGATGGAGTTCAATAATATCGCAATTATGGTAGGCTTCGTTCAGGCCGCATTCCTGGCTTGTTTTTTTTTGTAATACATGACATCAAAAAATGGAAAGTAGCTAATTTTATCCCAGAGTTTTTATTGGAAAGGCACAGAAGATTTTTTTTATTTATTCGCTATTGTTTTGGGAGACCAGAGACAAAACAAAATGAAACAGAAGAAAGAAATCACAACATTGTCTCGTGGTTAATAATTATGTTAATTAATGTTTATCACGCTCTGTCTTTTTTTATTAGCATGACCGGGATTATTACATATTATAAGCAAAAAAACACAACGGGGGAGAATGCACATTGTGATAGTTGAAGCATTATGGAGATAGTTAAATTTAGAGCATAAAAGGGGATCATAAATTCTAAAAATTTAGGCATTCTAATTGTCTAAATCGGATAATGTTTCTGTAAGTTAACGAATAACTATTTGAACCAAGGACAATAATCAAAAAGTAAGACAGCTAACGAGGCGAAGAATCTTCAAAAACAACAACAAGAAGAGGTCGCTGTTGCAACATTTCGTGTTATTTAAGAAAAGTTTGTTTGTTTCTTTTTTGAGGAAGTACTACAAGTTAACACTGAAAAACCCTGTGTTTTTTTTTAATTCTTTTTAATTTCTCAATTTTTTGAACAAAATGAGCGTGAAAAAAAGAAATCCTCACCTGAAATTTGATAAAAATTGACATCTTTCGATTCATACAGCAAACAAACAACCTCTTTTAATTTTGTGTTAACCTCTGCTTGAAACCGAGGCTTATTAGTACAAGTCAAAAATTAAGAATGATGCTGAATGTGATCTTAAAGTCTACACATCAAAATTATAAAATTATAAAAAACATGTAATTCGGGAAACATGTATGATTGAAGCTTATGTCATTAAACTTGGTGTAGAATATTGCGTTTAGAGATGTTCTAAGGAAAACAATATGTCATTGCAACCAGAAATGACTTTTTTTTTCTGGATTATTAATTCTTTTAAATCAGGTTTGTATTTTATCCCCAGTACCCATACATGTCCTCTTCACTAACTAAATGGTGACGAAATATACTTGTAATAATTCCTATATAAGACATACAATTTGCTACAACTCTCCTAATGTCAGACCGTTTTAAAAATTCACAAAAATTACCCTTCGTCTCACAAATGAAAATGTCACAAAATTTCGGCACTTAATCGCAACAATGTCTAATCTAAAAGGCCACAGAGAGCTTGTGCACTGCCCCACATCCTCTCCTGATAGCTTGTGCCCTGCACCCCTGGCATAATAGGGTTAAAGAAATTTTAATTACCGTCGAAGGTAAAAGATCTTCTGATAAGGATTGTTGCACATCTAAACGTGTTTCCGTTTATACAATGTTTGGAATAAAATCCTTAATGTCTATTTTTTTGCTCAATACTAACTCAGAAAAAACGTTAGAGTTTAAGCAATCCTGCAAAGTTTGAAAGAACGTTATTTCCCACCGTTGCAAGCTCTCATTTATCACAATTATAATGCTAAATTTTGAAACCATTTCACTCGGGTCCCTCCACTAATCCTTTCCCTGGAACTCAGTAATATCGAGAGGTTACCGCTAAATTCATGTTGGTACGAATATGTGACGAAACTTTTAAAAAACAAACGAAGAGGTACCGTTAGTACAATGAAATTTTATTTGTGAAACTGTTTTAACCATTGCAGCGCTCGTCAAAACATTTGATTGGTACCAAAAGGAAAGCTGCATAATTCGTCTAAATTTTGAGGGTCAAAAACGAGCTGAAGGTAAGTTCATCCTATATTTAGCAAAGGGAGGGGCATGAAGAACTCGCGCTAAATTCCAATACCTTAAGTGAAATATTTTCTCAATTATTAAGACTCTTTATGTTTATAGTTATATAACTAAAATATAACAGTGAACCGCTTTAGCGATCAACGTGTTATTTTTCCGTAACTGGTCAATTCCAAATCTCAAACCGGTCTATTCCAAGTTTAAATAGACCGGATTGTAATTGACCGGTTATATTTTATTACATGATTTGTTTGCTTTTTATCACCAGAAAACTTTTCGAATGTTATACGATGGACTATTTTGTACAACATAACTAATTGTCGATTCATTTTATTGCTTAGCACATTTATGTTTTACTAGCCGGGAGCCCAGTGTCGAAACGTCAGGTTAAACCACAAGTACCATGTGTGTCCCTGCGTTGAGCGCCAGGTTAAGCGCTTAATAAGAACCATAAAAACTGGGCCAGACATTAGTGGAGCGTTTTAGTACAGGTACGCAGTATAACGTAAATCAAGTGAAGCGCACACAACGTTTTATTCCTTCCTGCAACTTAAGCTGAAATAACAACCCCCGTTATCACAAGACGAATCAGCCAATATTATTTTATTATGCGATTTAAGTTTCACTGAAAGTTCAAAATTGACACCGGTTTGAGAGCTTAGTACAGGTAAACCGTGTTGCACATTTGCATGGGCGTAATACCCTTTTCGAAAAAAAATTTACTGGAGCTTCGGTTTAAATAAAAACACAGAAAACAGCTAGTTGTTAATACACGCTTAGTACAGGTAAACAATTTTGTACATATGTATATGTGCAATACCCTTTATCGCTTAAATAAAAACGCAAGAAACAGGTCGCCTTTACACTGTCCAGCTAAAAGATCACTCAGTGATTTTATTTTGTACAATAATTTTTCATGACAGTAAAATAAAGTGTAGCTAGCTAACTGCATTTAGCATCAGAATTACTGATTAAGGATTTTGTTTAGCCAAACTGCATTTTGGTACTTTCACTCTTCATCCAGGAGGTAGCTAACAACTTCGGCAAAAAAAACAAATAATATAACAAACTGAGTAGAAACTTTAAAAGAATAGAAATTATTAAGTCTAGCTATAGCACCATGACAGCTACGTTGTCTGCTAAAAAGATTTTTTTTAGGATTTATAAATTACTAGAAATCGTGATGATATAATCATCTTAATATGTCAAATCATACAGAAAATAAATATTCCTATAGGTACAAAGTATTTAGAAGAGAAAAAGGTTAAAATGAGACACAAACCTGACACTTTCCTTTCCAAACCAAAATGGTTTGTCTCCGTTTTTTTTTCGAGTTCTACCGATGATTAAATTAAGCTGCGTGCGGCCAAAACAAAATCCGTAAAAATCGGGTTTTGCGGAAATTTTCCGAAATAAAACTGCGGAGCAACTCTTTTTAATAAACAATACGTCTATTATTACATCGGAAAGCTCATTTAAAAAGCAACGTGTTTTTAATTAATTTTATCTGAAGTTAAACATTTGCATTAAAGCACAATAAAATAAAATCACATTCAACCTTTGAACACTATACGCAAGTATGGAGGATTACGTTGTGAGTGACGAGGACAAGAAATTAGTTTTAGATTTTTATAAAAGTTTAGATTCGAATACACAAAATTTATCAGAAGTTTATGATAATGTTTCATCCATCCACAACCTTAAATGTGAAACATTCAAAAGGCTCGCAAAAGATTTAGCCGTATTTCTAGAACATAAAAATTTAACACAAAAAAAAATTTTAGATGTTGGATGTGGTAATGGAAATCTTGGAAAATCTCTTGTTGAAGAGGGATTTAAAAATATAGATGGATTAGATATATCGGAAAGGTTGCTGGAGATGTGTAAAGAGACGAAATGTTACAACAAATTGTACAAAGGTGCCTATTTTTATTTTCTGAATACTTTTCCCCAACTTTAACAACACTTATTCCAGTGGTTGGGAAAGTTTTCGGACCAACCAAACCATATTCTTCTAAGATAAATGAAGCAACTAAGAATACTCAAGTATATTTCGTGAATTATGATCCATTATTTGTTCAATCCTGTTTCTGGCTATTATTTTAGAGCACTGTCGAATTTTTTGTGAAAATGATCTTTTGCAGTTTGTGCAGGGTATAATCACCTTTGCTTTGTGAATTGGTATTAGCAATAACTTTAAATCTGTCTATATAATTCCCAGGGCAGTTTGCTTTTATGACGCCACAAAAGAAGGCTGCCATGTTTATGTATAAGACAATTGGTGTATTTTAGCGCCATTGACAACCAATCCAACACCAGGCATTGAAGAGAATACTTACGACATTGCTGTTTCTAGTGGATGCTACGTCGCAGGTCATATTCTACTGGGAACGTTAGTTGAGTTGACACGTATAGTCAAGCCTGGTGGTTATATATTCTACACACTTCATGACATTTACTACACGATGGATTATATAAATTCTCATGGCAAGATAATGAAAGAAAAGATAGCTGAGTTGATCTCTATAAAACTGGCATCATGCAGATTAGAACCGAAGAATAATTTTAAGACAACATTCTGTTTTAATGTAATGCTTAAAGTGTTATAAGACACAAATTACACTTTTTATGATTTTTTATGATTTTTATGATTATTTTGCCTGCATTAGAATGTACGCTGGCTGTTTGTGAGCCAAGTTAAAAACCGGAAGATTTGTAATGTAGAGCGCCATTATAAACGCACCTATAATCATTGTAATATATATCTCCCCTTGAACTATATAAACCACACCCCTCCCCCTCCTCCCTTTGAATGAAGGGGGCGGGGGGACTTCTTTCAAGTAAGTTTCATTACTTTATGCTAACAGGCGGGCAGGGATACGCGAAATAGCGATGCGGATAATATGTACGACCGGTTATTTCCTGCCAAATTTTTAACGGGATAGTGACTAGTTGCGCACGGCTGTTGCTAAGGTAATTTTTTACGAACCGTATTTTTGATTTTGAAGTAAACTTCATTTATTTCCACAAGTAAAGGATCAGTTCGTGGCAGGAATAATAGAGTATATACAGTGTTCTGATTTAAGCTATACTTTCAAAATGAGGGACTGCTGTGAACGACAAAGAAGTAGTCCCATTTAAATGACTTTTAAGTGTTTTTAACTCAACTACCTATATACAGCAGTATAAAGTAACATTATTTTCGGTAAGCATTATTTTTATCGTAATATCACATTTTTATTACACTTTTTTAGAATCGCTACAATTTTTTGCGTCATCAAAAAATATATGTACATACCTTACTCCATGAAATTAACGAGTCAAGAAATTAACGCGAATTAAATTAACGGTCATGAAATTAACGCGGTTCAATGCAATTATTTTGAAAAAGGCCTTTAATTAACGCGGTTGAGCAAGGTTGTTTTAAAAAATGCATTTAATTAACACGAATTTGAGAATATGCAGTATCACACGAAGCAAAGTTACGGCAACAGTCGAATCAATCCACGGTAGGGAAGCGGTCTCCTCTATTAAAAGGCGGTTTGGAAATCGAAATATAGGTTTTTGTTGTTTGGAAAGACAATGTTAAATATTTAAAAATTCTGGACTTTAGATCAGAGTATGAAGATTATACAAAAACTATTTTAAATAAGATCGTTGAAAAAGAGAAAGAGCTCCGCAAAAAGAAACAAGCGGCCTATTTGATCGTGGGTGATCGTGGATTTCTTCGACTACAACTTTCAATTATTTTCTTTCTTTTTACTGAGGGCTGGCAAATATTCTCTAACCCAACGAGTACGTAAGTGAGTCTTCGAAATTTGTACTTGTTGACACTTTCTCTTGCATGTATCACCTATTACACGGTTGCTGTGTTCCTTTAAGGAAAATATTCAAAATCAGCGCTTCAAATTTGATGATCATCACTAGATTGTGTCAATGGACAATTATTAACGACATCTTTAACCTCGATAAGAATAATGAGCAGTTGAAAGTCTGTCAGGACTCTATTCTGTATGATGCCACCTTTACTTAACGTATAATCCGTTCCTAAACTCTGCGATGAGGCTGGTGAGTTGAAGCCCCCAATTGATCCCAAGTTTCAAGGTTTTTTGATTTATTACGCACTGACTCAAACCTTTAAGTGTTTCTCTGAGCTCTTTAAAGGTCCAATAAAGTTGATGCTGCAATCTGGTAAGAATACCTTCGGTTTTTCTCTCCCATTAATAAATTGAATTTATGAAACTGTCTGATTCCAGTGTTTGTAATTAGCGGTTGTTCAAACCCAACTCGAATAGATGAAATGTCTGCCGTGATTGAAGCGTGTGATTTTGCTGTTATCTTTTGGCAATAAAAACCGCTGTTAATTACTCTTTTTGCGATAGTTCTACCATGTACAATCCAGTAACACTGATTTGTTTCATCTAATAGGTATCTCTGACGTACCCCCCATGACGTGTATTTGTAAGTAAGCAACACGTCCTCTATACGGCTTTCTCTAATTAAATGATTTAATCATAATTTCGCTGAAGAAGAATTATCTTGGGGTAAATCCCTGTTTTTTTTTTCCCTTATTTACTAGACGAGAAATTGTCAGCAAATGTGGTAAATTAAAGAAATTACACATAAAAAAGACATTAGAAAGAGGGCTCAAATTAAGGATGAAAGATACATTTCTTCGGAATGTTTATTTACAGCTCGGACATTATAATATTTTTTAGCTAAGGCTCATTGTCGGGTTAGTATGAAAAACGTCCATAGAGTTGTGAAAGCAAAATTAAATCGACGAAATGGTGAAGTGGAACATGCAAAATGCAACTGTCCAGCAGGCATGAGTGGCTACTGCAATCATGTCATGGCTCTATTGCTAGAATTAGCTGAATATTCCCCAATAATTTAAAACGAGTTACAACAGAAAAAGCCTGCACCAGTGTTTTAAGGAAATGGGGTGTTCCAGGAAATAAAGAGACTGTTAAATACCCAGTTCCATCTCCAGAAAACTGTTCTCCATTGCAGTGCTATGAAAAAATGTATATCACCTACAATTTATGAAGTTAGATTAAATTACAATGCTTTAAACAACATACACGCTATCAAAAAGTTACAAGCTGATCTACAAGCACTCAACAAAAATATTGGATATGCACATGTGATACCTAACACTACTTTTGATATTGAAGTGACAAGATTTGGTGCCTAATTTGTAGGTTCCACACTTTTATATCAACTTTTGCCTGTTGAAAGGGATTTCATTGTACTTGGGAAAATTCCTGAAAAAGCTGACACATCAATAGTCACAAATCTCCCTGCTAAACCTTTGGAAGGAATAACAGATTCCTGGAATTATTCAGAGGATAAGTTAAAATTCTTAGAAAAAATCACTTTGACCCAAGAAAAAAGTATAAAATTAAATAGCCAAACAGTTGATGATGTGAATGTCAATGGAAACCCTAGTCTCAAACATGTTAACCCTTTAGGTCTTGCACCAGGCTTGGACTCAGGTGTAAGAAACGAAGGAGATGACAATAAATCTTCTGGTAAATTTTCTTCAACTTTTTTTACTCTCTGGGTAGTGATACTTAACGTTCTCATAAGCTAAGCCTGGATCCAAATAATTAAACAATATCTCAAACTTTTCTTTCTTCAGTCCAGTGAATGATTTGAAAAGATTGCTGTTGTCTTTGATGTAATCATAAGTAAACAATCGACTTTTTAAATTTTTGTTTATTAATTTCAACTCTTCATTTTCCAATGTCAGTTGCTTGCATTTCTCATTGCATAAATTTAATTTTTGTTCTATTAATATTTTTTCTGATCTCAGTGTATCATGGTCATCATCCAAACCTTCATTTTCACTGTCAGTGGCTAAGAATAATCTCAAACGCTTACATGGGAATTTTTTAGTCTTTTTCATTTGTGGGTTTTAAATGAAAATATACTAGAAACTGTTCCTGGTTTTAATGTCTTTATTCCCCTTCCAATACTCACTCGAATTTCCTCTGGTTTGAAATGGAATTCACAGACTTTGGTGTACTTATTAATTTGAAAATGTTCGTGCTTGGTGTCTTTATTTGAAAACGAGAACAGTCCAATATTTATCTTTTGTTTCTTTTTATCGTAGAAAGAACTCTCACATTCTGGAACACAGCAATTTATAGAACGTCCTCCAGATATCACTTTTTCAGGAACAGTTGTTTGGGAATGGAACAAGACATTTTCTTTCCTGTTGTGGCTTGTAAACAAGTTCAACTTTAAAAAATACAGCTATCACGTACTGTCGCTGCGCTGTTGTTTTTATTGTGTCCATACGAGCCTCGTTTTGAATTCGACGTAAAGATTACATCATCGAATTAAGGAAAGCCGTATTGAAGTTGTACCACCGAGTATACTCCTTGAACGTATTTAAGGAGCTTATTTCATTTAATCATTTTTCTATACAATTTTAAGATCCTTCGGTATCTTTTAATTTCAGTTTGCCTTCCTTCTCCACATTAGCTAGAGAATAAGTTTTGATTTAACAGTATATGGTATTAAAAGCCGAGAAGGTCAAACACTGAACTCACTGTGTTTAGAATTCCTCTCATATTTCTTCAATACGAAACTGACTGAAAATGGTGAGTCTTTGACTCCAAATGTGGGGACGAGCATTTTGAAAGCAGGCAGAATATCATCGCTAAATCCATTTTCCTTGCATAGAAATCTTCCTGAGTCAGCACTCGTTGGCGTCACTCTGACCTGGAGAAATATCTATTCGTTATCAATAGGTATACACACAACGCAGTGTAAACTGCGGGATTTATCTTCTATTTTTCTTGCTTCTCGTCCAGGAGTCCTGTACTTCGCCTGTGTTCTTGTGTTCTGAACGTCTTTTTCGTAACACTTCTCTCTAGAACTGATACTTTAGATGGATGAGCGAAGGTTTAGTTGTTCTTTTTATTTTGAGGCGTGGCGAGGTTGTATCGCGTTCGAATATGAACGTAGTTCGAATTTAAAATGCAAAAAACAAAAGGTTGTTGTCGAACGAAGAACGAAGTTAATAGTAAAAAAACACGCAAATCAGGGGGTTACTATTTAAATATTTAATTCTCTTTTCTTATTACTTTAAAAAATAAAACTATTTTTCTTTATTTTATTAAAGCTAATATTTATTTTATTATTAATTGTTTTTATTTGTTTTTCTGTTTTGAAAGCCCCGTGGGTCGTTATAGATAGAATAATTTAATTTTACCCCCGTATCTCACGGAAGCAAAGTTTATCAACTGAAAAAAGAAAACCGAAGCGAAGAGGGTTGTCTCTTTTTCAAAGTAATCCTGAAAAAAGTTATTTCAAACAATGTTTACTCATCATGAGATTAAATTAAAGCTTATTTGTTTCTTCTATCATTTTTGTGTTCTGGGACCGAGTTTGCTTTCCTTCCTGAAAAATAAAACTGAACAAAAGATGTAACAAAATGAAGTTTAGTATTCAAAGTCTAGTCTAGTGTTAAAATTTTCAAATAAGCGCCCAGTTTCTCAAGGTAGTTTCCGATTAAGCACCCTCTCTTATTAGGTGGGCGCGGTGCTTTATCGGATCATTACGTGGAATGTAAATTTAGGTAAAAAATGTAAAAGTAATGTTAACTGTGGAACTAACATTTTAGATATTATTTCTTTCTATTTTTTTATCAGAGAAACTTTAAGTCATGTGCTGTGGATAGCTGAATATTTCAGATTGTTGCCGGAGACATTGACACTCGTGTCAATCAATCTTTCAGGTAAATTATAAATGCTTCTATATCAGGAAATGCTTTAACCCAATCTTTGCAAATTTCACATTACTTTTAGATGCTTCTCTGAGAGCGATGGAGTTTGAAGCAAATGCGGACGATAATAAAAATATTTACGGTAAGTTAACTTCCATTCTATACAGCTTTAACTAGTCAGTGCATAAATAATGTGGATATTTAGTATTTCAGCCCCATTAGAAAGTGAATTGTTTCAAACAAAAAAGGAGAAAACAACAGTTTGCACCAAATTTTCAACACAAAATACGAATTCTAAATAATACTAAATTCTCTCGTTGTTAGAATGTTTGACAAAAGCGTGAAAACAGCACCATTTTTTTCATCATTTTGTAAATATGACCAAAAGTGTCAAATACTCAATGCTCTGGTGTTGATAAGCTGCACAATTGCAACTTTAGCACATGTATACGGCACTGGATGAGATATTGATATATCGATATAAAAAAATACATTAAAAAATTTACATTAAATACATATAAATACGACTAGAGACATTATACGTAGAAGGATAACAGAACATAGAAAAGATTACATTACAAAGAAAAAATCTAAATTTTAGCCAGTTGATGATCGACATCAATGTCTTCAGCAACCAATCTACTGCACTCTGACCTGACATTTGCTGTACGGGAGCCTCTAATACATAACAGGCACGATCTCAGCAGCAAAAAACTCAGTTTCGTCGGGATACACGATATCACATTGCCCAGGTTTTGCTTTTTTTTCGCTGCGATGTCTTCAGCCAATCGATGGTAGAATGTTTGGCACTCTCGACCCATTCCGCCATAAATCGAGAATACCAACGGTGTGAAGCATCCGTTCTCAACTTCCAACATACGGCAGTGGATAGCGGTTAAAGGCTTGCAGTTGCACTTCCTAACACATCTGCATTGCGAAATAATGTCGGAGCCAATGAGGTCCCCAAAATTTGGAGATACAGTCATGCTGACATTATTAACAGTTAGCACCTGTTAGAGGCTTAGATGTAACTAAACAACTTACAACCTGATGTGAAAACTAGCAATCACAGTCTGAACTTCATTAAGTTTAATATGCGATCTAAGATATAAATATAGCAGACATGATTATTTCTGAGGACAAATTTTAAACTAATAATCTAGCTTTAACATATATACCTTTCGTTTCCACTTTCGGATAACGTGTTTTGACAAACAGATTTTTCTTTGCGTACCCTTTCAGAAGTAGAACGCGCTAAAAAGGCTGCGTTGCTAAGAAAAACAACACTCGCTCACTAACACAACCTTTGGCAGGCACTATATGCAGAAATCGCCTGATAACAGGTGCAAAAAAACCAGTGGTGCCGACGATGTAGTATTTGCGTCTGCACATAGAAATCCTGGTCCCCCTTATGGCATTCTTTTATGCAGTTATTTATGTTTTTGTGTATGTTCTATGTCTTTTCACCACAGTGTATCGAATTTTGTTTTTAAGATCGGTGGCACCTCTTTATTTGCAAACAAGCTTTCTTTAAAGGAACAAAAGTAAAAATTCACATTGTGAATCCATTGCATTTTCTGCATAAGAATAACATGATTGTTTTTGCGTTTTCCTTTGCCCAGCAGCAAGGTTAAAAAACGAGGAAATGTCAATGTTAGTGATTTAGTTCTTCTTTAACCATCTGTTGAATAAACATTTGGTGTTTTTTATTCGCTTTTAGTGCTACGATCATTTCTCGGATATCCCAATTCCTTGAAACAGTAAATGATGCTAACCTTGATTACTAATAATAAAAGAAAAGAAAAAGAAAATTGTTGCTACAAATGAAGTGATTTTTGACTTTTGCGGACGTTTTTTACGCGTAATTCGTCCCAAATTTACAATTTGCAAAATTTCTTTTCGCAAATTCAACTTTCAACCCCTAAGTACTGTACTGGCTACTATCAGGGAGATTATGCTTCTCTATCCTCTCAGCTACCAAAAACAAGAACATTACCTTAAAATATACCACTATATTGCCATTGAGTATTGCATTATGAAGTAAAATAATGTCTCCTACCCTTCCGCACTTCAGTAAGTTAAAATTTAAAAGAAGCACAAATTAAACAAAAAGAAGTTCAAAATATTGTTTACATCTTCCTTCTTAAAGATAATGTCAATTGGCGTAACCTTATTTGCTTTAATTTTTATTTATTATTTGCTTACGCTACTCACAGCTACTGATAGACTAATCGTTAATTCATGAATTCCTGGAATCGCAACTGTGTGGAACCATGTAGCGATTTATTATTAAAGATTAGTCACTAACCCGCGAAAATATCCAAGGATTCACCCTTCAGCATTTTATTTACTTTGCGGAGGATGGAATTATGGAACAGGCAAAATACGGATATAAAATGCAAGAAATTTCGATCCCCTGTTTACTTATTTATAAAACAAAAAGGCAAAAACGATTTCTGTAGCTGCCGAAGAGTAGCCAAGCCTCTTGATTGTTCAAAACATGATAATATTTATAATTTTTAAAATTAGCACATAATGGAGCATGTCTTAGCTTTCTTTTCATTCAGCATCTAACCATCTAAAAAAGCGTCTCTCATTCCTTTCATGATTTGTTTTCGTCGTGCGCTGCTATTGGCAGCCAACGTTTGTTTCAAACAATAGCATTCCACGAACTTATTCACCAACATAGGTGTCGGAAGACAAAACAACAGCACACCTAATACTGATAGAATTCCTCCTACCAGTTTTCCCAACGTTGTCTGAGGATACATATCACCATACCCTACTCCAGTTGCTGTTATGACAGTGTAATTTCATTCAGCATCTAACCATCTAAAAAAGCGTCTCTCATTCCTTTCATGATTTGTTTTCGTCGTGCGCTACTATTGGCAGCCAACGTTTGTTTCAAACAATAGCATTCCACGAACTTATTCACCAACATAGGTGTCGGAAGACAAAACAACAGCACACCTAATACTGATAGAATTCCTCCTACCAGTTTTCCCAACGTTGTCTGAGGATACATATCACCATACCCTACTCCAGTTGCTGTTATGACAGTGTACCAAAAGGAAGCTGGGATACTACTAAAGAGATTTCCATTTGAATCGCTTTCTAAATGATACATTATAGAAGCGAAGGCCAGGCTTGTTATAAGAACAGAAAGTAACAATGTAGTCAAATGCGTTATGCTTTTATAAATAGTCATCATAAGGATGCGCAAGCCTTCGTGATAGCGAGTTAATTTGAATACACGCACAACTCGGAGAATCGTTAATAACGATAAAGGAATCGAATGGTTATCTCCAACAAAACGCAGCATGATTTTAAAGAAATATGGTATGATTGTTAATAGATCAATTAATCCGTTCGGTGATAAGAGAAATCTTTTAGTGTTGGGTGATGAGTAAATCCTCGATCCGTATTCAATTAAAAATATGATGTTTATAGCCGTTTCTAGCGGATGCCATAACCTATGGTACTGCATCTCTGGAACGGTTTCGGCGCAAAACACAAACAAAGCAATCACGGTTGTGCATAAGTAGAAATAAAATAAAAAATGCGCCAATGTCGATTCTTCTTGGTATTGTAATGCTCGCCATAAAACTTTCTGTATCTTTCCAGATGGAAGCTCCTGGTCCTTTTGTTGTTGTTCAATGAATTTGCACTCTCTTTCTTGTCGCTTGTCGATGTATTTCGTTATCCGGAAAAATTCTAACTCAATCAAAAACAAATCGCGGTCAATATTTGCTGGTTTGGATAATATGCCTTTGGATTGGTAATAAAACAATATTGCATCAAAAGAATCGCAGCAACGATCAAATATGTATTCTTTGCTTCTAAAATCGTAATACTTCTGTCGTGATTGCTTATTCCCAAGTAAAGTATTTGGAAAAACATTTAATGTATTTTCAAAGGTCTGAAAGATCTTTCCTCTGATTTTCAATGTTATTCTACGTTGAATTAATGATCTCGACTTCCTTTTCCTAGCAATTGAGAGTGGCAACTTGGAATTGCTCACCGCGAATGGTGAAACATTGGAAACATTTTTCGGAATACTATATACGGTAGGAAATCTGTAAACTAACTTTTTTTCACTTCCTGATAAACTCCCTAAATCATCAGTTTTAATAAGGCGATTGTTTACGGTCTCGGATAGTCTTCTTTTTACATGAGAGTGCTTTCTTTGTTTTACGTCAGCAACAGAATATCGACGCTTGTGATCTGTATTAGATAATTTCCTTGGCGCTGATGACGTTGTAGAGCGAAGAAACATAGCGCTTGTCTAAGATCCACTCAACTATGAAAAATCGAAAAAGAAGTATTACTTTTTTTTATGACACCAATCATATTTTTCTTCACTATAACAAATCCTTAAAAAAGGTTTATTACTGAAGTTAAGAAAAAACAAAACTATTTTTATAGAGCACAATATACCCCCCTCCCTATTACTCAATGGTGTTCTTATCATTCAATGGTGCTTTCTTTCAGTTTTTCAATATTGTTTAGATTTTCGTGAGAACAACAGAAAAATTATTCGAGAAAAAACAATGTTATTTAACAAACGCAATTGAAATCTTCAAAAACAAAAATGGTGCATAAATGACGTTTCTCTGTATGTGGATTATATGTGTTTCAATTTTTGAAATCAGGAAATGTTTTGAAGATTGTTTTTTTAAAAATTGACAGCATAAATGTATTTCTTGCTTAATTCCTTTGTTTCTTTTCAGCCTCTGATTCCTCTATACTTTACACTGTCATTTAAACTCGCGCACCTAATATGCGTCACTTATAAAGAGTCACCCACAAATTGATTTTGGAGTAAAATTGTCTTAGTGACATGTTGTTGCTATAGTCAAACCAAAAATTTTATTTTAAATGATTTTAGGACCTATTTTTATAACATAAGGTTGCTTCTTGCTAAAGTTTATTTCTTTGTTTACATTTTCAGCGGTAAGCTCTTTTGGCTCTGGTATCATCTGTCAGGAAAAACATGGGGGCGCTAGGTGAAGAAAAGTTATTTTCAGTCTATTTCTTCACACTGAGGTATTGTTAGGATTTTAAATGAATTCAAATAAATCAGAAGGCATCAATCTCAACTCGATAATAGCTTAAATCCTCAAACGATGTTTCCGTTTCACCAACTCCTAGATTCTTCCTTTTTCTTGCCAAAGAGCTTGCCACTGAAAAGTTAAGAAATAACGTCACGCTGGAATGTATCCATGCGGATCTTACTACGAACGGGCTATCGTTATCACTATGTTGATCATACTTATCGTGTAGCTATTCAAAAAATGCAAAATATATTGCATGTACCTAGGTCAGTCTTGTATGTACTTAGCTTAGTAAATCAAAATTAACAAGGCTAGTCTCAATATTCTGTACTAAGTCATTAGGGATATTGTCCCGAGAAGGAAAGATGGCTGTAATGATGAGTTTCGGCTCCATTATGTATATATCTAGTCAGTGTTTTTGTTTATTTAAATAAAATAATAAGTTACGCAAAAGTAATACCCTCCTGATCATATTTTTCCTTAAATTGCTACCTTGTCTCTCTTTGATAAATAAAAATCCTTTTCTCCTGTTAATGGCAACTATGTCGCAAACCAAATGGTAGATAAAATAAAGGTTTAAGTTAGCGAGTTTAACGAGATAATAGCTAAAAAAATAATTTTCTTTCAACAAAAATTCTTAGTAGGGTTTTTGTTTTTAATCAAGTCACAAAAGATTAAAAAAACAACACTTTTAATTAATTCTACTTATTGAAATTCTTGTTTAAAGGAGGTGGAATTAACTTGGAGGGGTGTTTTATAACATAATTGTTCCAACACACAAAAAAAGAGTTTATAAAAATCTTGTTTTAAAACATTAAAACACAAAAATAAGTGGCTCTACTAACCTTAACTTTGTTTCCATTCATTAGGATAAGATTTTTTAGTTAGCTATAAAATTGACGATTCTTTTTTTCTCGAGCAGATAGCTAAACTTTTAAACTTTTCAACAATACTACAATCCTGTTCATAAATTTTTGGAAAATGGCAGTTTTGGGAGGATTTTTTGAAAAAGCAAAACAGCATCTTCTATCGAATGTCCACCACAAAAAATTGCGAGAGTTTGGCTATTGCAGATGCGTAGGGCCGGTAAGGAGCATTAGATATACATTAGTCGCAGTTTCTACTAATTTTGCATTATATAACAAAGGACGCGCTGGCCCGCGAAAGTCCAGGAAAGTGAGAAAATTGGTCATGCTGACATCAGCAAGAGTTATCGCTGTTTGAGGTGTATGTCCGTTGTGGAGTTGGGCAAGTTCAAGTGCGTGAATATAATATTGAAACACCGTAAATATGATCTTCGAAATTAAGCAACTGTTCAAATTAGTTTTTGAACATGATTGTAGTACAGACATGTAGAAATTGAACAACTAGTATTTCTGTTATTTCAAAATAACTTTCTTTTAAAAAGACTTTTTGTTATAATCAATGTTACTAAAGCGAAATTTGCGAAATTTTCCTCCTGCAAAAGTGTCTAATCGTATCTTTGCCAGTAATTTCACAATCGTCAACGTTGGTGCATTTCATAAATGATTCTAAATTACTACAGATTTTCCTGTGTTTCAAAATACAACATACATGAAAGGAGACCCTTTAATAAACCCCTCTGATTATAATTTTATAAGGAAGACCATTATAAACACCGATTTAAAAAATTTCTGCATAAGACTGCGATTTATTTGAAATAAGATTTAAGAAACTCGCATACTGAAGTTAACATGCTTACTGTTCCAAACGCCAGAGTCGTTCACGAATTGTGCAAAACATTCAGATCAACTAATTTTCCAATATGTCCATAGTTTTTTATATGCAAGCTCACTAAAATAGGACTGTAATTAAACTTTAATGATACGAACAAATTAACAAAAACAAATCAGGAAAAACTTTTGTGGAAGTTGCATATAAGAAGAAGAATTTTTTTAAAAGTCAGTTGATTTGTCTTTGAAAAAAGACAGCGTGCAAACACGCATAATGGAGAAGTAAACAGACAGGCTGAGAATAAAATATAATCACTTGAAGTCGGTGAGTAAAAATTGGTTCCTTGCATTTAAATCAATATAAAATTTATTTTATTATGTCTCCAGACTAAACAATCTGCATAATTTAAATCCTGTGGCTAGACTAAAAAATTCAGCCATTTAAAAAGAATCCAGATTGTCTTTTTCAGGAAAATCAAACAAAACAATTAACTTCACGTCGAGATATCACAATAGAAAATCAGCATGGTACCTTTCTCGCACTTCCATAGCTCTTTAAGCACTGATGTAAATGGTTCCATAATGCCGGCGTGTTGAAAAATATTTGTAGTTTCAAATATCTCAAATAATTTAAATATGAATTCTTTGTTTGTACGGACCACTGATTTTTCTGTACCATGTGCCCAGTTTGGGTTCCTGGATATTATTAACTAACTGGGGCTCGTTTACGTTTTTGACACAATTTAGCACTAAGTACTCCATGCGGAGATTGTTTATTGGTAGAGGATTCGATTTGTAATTACAAGGTTTCAGGTTCAAGTCCTCACTCTGGCGTACTTTAAAAGTAGTGTTGTCAGTCCATTTGGATCCATCTACTGATTGTAAATCGGCTTGTGTGTCAGGAAAATGAATTGGAGCAGTGCTTTAAGTATCTTTGAGGGTAATTTAATATACTAAACAACAGTTGGATGAGAGGAAGACCCAACCATTAGGATGAATTCTTGGTATAGTGAAAACGAGATTAGTTTTTTTCAGTTTGGTTTTGACAAAATTAATTGCCTCGTTGTTGAGAAAATGTTGTTGAAAAAATGAGAACTCCAAATTTTCTCTGTTTTAAATACTAGATACCTAAAGAACTACTATCTCGTATTATCTACTTTTATAGGAGCGATTTATAGCTGCAACACCATTAAATTGGAAATACGTAAAGACATTTAAATATTCGGATAAGCGAGTATAAATGAGACTCCCCTAAAAGGTATGCTATCAACATTATCCCATCATACGGTAATAAACAATACATATAATATTGCGATGATTACATACCATCAATTAACAACTTTTTTGGTGCAAGGAGTTTTTTCCCACTTCACATTAACGAGAGCTTTATGTCTTATACTTACGACATAGTCCAGTGTTGAATAATAACATCATTTAAGCACCTTTTTAATTATTAAAATCATTAAAATTCTTGTATTGTATGCATAAACTGAGTTGATCTAAAGCCTGGTTCCCTACTGTGTGTCACGTAGGTCAAAACACGCATAGAAAGTGAGTTTAATCGCGCAAAGTACGGAAGCGCTGGTTTCCGGCGATTAAACTGCTTCCCTGCAGCGTCCGATAAAAAAAAACTTAAAAATTGGTGCATGCCACCCTAAACATTGTAGATTGTTGTTTTGTTTTTAATAATCTATACAGTTAACTTCCGGTAATTCAACCTTTAATGTTCGAGTGAAACAAAGCTCCCGTTTGCCAAGTTTACTTTAAAGTGAGATTTCAAGTTAAAGCAATTTTTTTACCGTGAGTTACCGTGAAATCACCCGTCCTTTTTATACTGCATTGCGTTCGTCTCACTTCATGCGGTACAATTTTGCGTGATAGACAGACATATACAGGTATTATAAAACTAGTTGTCACCACTTAAAAAATCCACGAGATCGCCCGTCCTTTATATATCGTGTTTCCGTAACAGACAGACAAACAGACAGACAACGGGTAATATTATATTCTAATCATTGTTGGACAGGTCAGGTTTAGTATGATTTTTTGATTTCTGTGCGCTGTGCCAGATAAAATTGTTTGATTTTCAAAGCCTTTAGGTCCTGAATTTATTGTAAAACTCGATAAAATACAGGCCTTCTAAAAATTTTTTTGTTTTTGTATCAGATTTTTTTTCGACAAAATCTTTTTATTGCTTTAAAGTTTTAAAAGCGTTTAAAAAGAATTTAACTCTACGCAACTAGTTTTTTTATTTTTAACACTGGGTCCTCAAAATTTTTATCTTTTATTCGTTTGTTTCACTTTCAATGTTTTGAAATGTGCTGTCAAATACATAACATAGTGTCGCTCTAAAACATATTGTTTAAAAAGCACTTTAGGGGAGAGCCCATTAAGCTACTGAAGCTCGACCTTAAATGTCAAATTTAGTCCAAAACGCATTGATAGATTTCTCTGGAAACGTCTCACGATGTTTGAGCAAAAAAAATTTTGTCTTTTTTGTTGTCTGATATTGCCTTCGTTGCGGAAATTTCTAAAGCCCCTGGGCTTCTTACTGTTTACATAAAACAGAAAAAAAGAGAAGATATCGAATCTTCTGTAGTGTTCTTTTGTAGTGTTCTCGTATTTTTTAATTCTTAAAGAGATTAATCGTTGGTTAATATTTAAAGAATACATTTCTGTACGAGCCAAATTTTAAGAATACCCCTGCTGGATAATAAGTAAGAATAAATAAATAAATAAATAAATAAATAAATAAATAAATAAATAAATAAATAAATAAATAAATAAATAAATAAATAAATAAATAAATAAATAAATAAATAAATAACAATATTCATGTTCCCGAAATTGAATTCTAACGTTCCCGTTTTTCTAAATTGTTCCCTAAATTGAAATATATTATTTCAATTTCGGGAACATGTTCCCGAAATTAAAATTTTTGTTCCCGTTGTTCCCTAAAATGAAATAATAGCATTTCAATTTCGGGAACATGTTCCCGATTCTGAAATTGATGTTCCTTTTTGTTCCCGAAATTGATTTTTTAAAAAAACAGGTTCCTTTGTTTTGTTCATCGGCTACATAAATTCAGAAACGCGTCCAAGCATGTACTGTATATGCAAAGAAGGAGAGCACTGTTGTTCTTGAGTGCGGGAAAGTTTCTACTTCCCTGTTTGTTTACTTTTGTTCTAGAGTGCAGGGAAGCTTTTTTTTTAAGATAGATGTACTTATATTACATGGCTGGCTATAGCTGGCAAAGCTAAATAATTTTGCAGCTGATGTAACTGATCCTTTTTGAAAGCAGCGGTTGGCGGTAGCTTAGTCAAGAACATACTGGGCTTGTTCAGATTTCAGATGGATATAGCTAGCTATATATATAAAAAATTAAAACGAGTGTTGTGGTTTGCCAATCAGGAAGAACTAACAATTAGCCTGTAACACAGAAGTATATAGTTAGCTTATATACAGGATATAATTATACTGTATTTGGTAACTATCAGCTTAAGGCTAATCATCAGTTCTTCCTGACTGTTTGTGTGCTGGTTTCGATCTATAACGTTGTGATAAATCCATTATGAATTGAGGGGTAGTAAAAGAAACAGTACATTGATAACTTCGTAGTTAGCTATAGCATCAAAAAAGTCCATTGCTTTAAGATTCACAAAATGGCATTTTAATTGAGATACAAATGGCTTTCATATTTTTCAGGCGTATTTCGGACTGTTTCCAAAAAACTATATTTTTAAAAATGGCATCACATTTTGGATGCAAAATTCAAATAACGAATATTGTTTGATACTATATGTATATTCTTTTTAATAACTTGTGGTTAACTTATTTTTAACGTTAAAGCTTACTTCACGTGACAAAAAAGTTTTAAATTGAAGCAATATTTGTTTGATTTGATTTGATTGATCATTTCCAGCCTCTAATAACCGCTGATCATTCGCTAAAAATTCGAATGAAAGAATTCAAATCACTTGTTGAAAAACACGAAATCGAAGATATTCTCATTAAGTACGGTGAAGAGACACTTTTATCAAAAGTTAGAACGGAAAGAAAAAATTTCCTGCAAAGCAAAAAGAGAAAAACCGGCACTTTAAAAGATTAATACGTTAATGCTTGACTTTTTTGTAATATATTTTTTGTTTTCACACGCATCTGTTTATTTTAGGATCAGCGTTAATGTAAGAATTATTGACGCTACTTTTTGTTTATGTAATCTTTTTCCCCCAAGTTTTCATTTATTATTTTTTTAAAAAGCTGTAGAGAAAACTTCCCTTGTTCGAACCATTGTAGTTCTATTGTCGAGGATAGGATACGGACGTTTTTACTAACTGTGCTTGTGTATTACATTTTGAACGCTATTTCGTTATTAATTGGACGTAAAACTAAGATGTTTTCACGTTATGAAGAAAACGCAAGTTGAGTCGTTTCCCAAGGTTTTTTTATTTTTTGCGAATTTTAGTTTGTGTTTAAATATGCATTCTTTCCAATTTCTTAAACAAAATGTGTTTATTTTAAAGAAATAAATATTTTATTTGCTTCAGTTCTTCTTTGTACTGTACGTATATTTTTCGAAATTTACTATTAAGCATGATTTTTTTTTATCAGGTTAGGTCGTAAAAGCAAATAAATTCAATATCGTTAATCATCTTAATAGTATAAACAAGAAAAAGAGCATCTTTTGTCTTACAGAAGGCTTATATCACTTCATTCTAGTAATAAACATAAATTGCATTACATTACTTTACGCGCTTCTTTACTTTCTTTATGCGTACTATAGGAGGTTTCATTTCCCTAGTTGCCGTCGTCTAAATTTCCGTCCTTTTTACGTAAGATCGATAATGACTGGTCCACTTCGGAATAAGAGCCCTGGTTAGGACAATAAATTTACAACAAGCGCTCAAGTCGAAAATTTCTTACAAAATATTTTTGTGACACCAGTTGTTATTAGTCTGCTCGAAAAGATCATGAGAAGATCATTGAACTTTGGTAATTCGATAAAATGAATTTGATTTTGATTTTTAGGCACAATTTTTTGAAGCCTGGTCACGAGTGAAAATTATTTGTGATAACTTTCTGAGGTCGATGTTCACGCACGAAAAACATTTTGTAGACCAGAACGGATAAACTAACAAAGCGTCGCAAATATGCAATTTTAAGTTGTTGTGTGATAATCTAAACTGAAAATTTACCGATCTTTGTAGGAAAAAAGGTTGTTGTGTTGTGAACGTTTTTTGAAATATGTGGTAGGACAGAACATGTTTTCCGTGTGTGCACATTTGCCCTTACAGTATCATGTCACAATTAATTCACACGTACGCAGTATTCATTCTTTTTTATCCAGGCATAAAGTTCAAGTCTCGTGTCCCTGAGAAGATTCTCTCACTAAGTAACCCCGGTACTCCCCCCCATTCCTAGAGACCTCGATTCCGACCTGAACTAGCCCTGTATTCGACGAAATATAATATGCCACACCAATTTTGAGCGAAAACAAATTTATTTAATAAAAGTCTGGAAAATGTAGGGTTTTTTTGTGTGTTAAAGTCTACATATAGAAATGCACGAGATTTTTTCTAGAAGAGCTCTGCATATTTACTCAATCTAGCTATGAAGCGTGAAAGCAATGACAACGGTTTTTTACTAACAATTTTTGGCTAGTTGCCATGGTAACCCGTTTCTTCGAAAATTGGGCCTTTTGGACAACATTCAATGTTTGCTCTGGCCAAAAAGGAGAAGAAAGAGTGCTGTTTCTACAGTTTTGATGTGCGTTTTTGTATTTTTTTAGACCTGTGCACAAAATAATAAAATATTATTTTTTTTAAAGTGTCCTTGTCTGTCACAAAATCTTGCGTTAGTCGCGGAAAGGACTAAAATGCAGGGATTCAATTCATATTGAGGAGAATACTACTTTTCATTGAATTCTCAATTAAATTTTGTATCCTGAAAAGAATAGAAAAATATTTTCAAAATCTAAAATTTTCCGACGGGGTTTACTTTGTAATAAATTTTGATCATCTTCGTTTTCTTTTATCGGAAAATTGTTCAATTACCGTGAACAATACTTCACACACTTAGGGTTTAACAAAGGAAATACAAAACCCAAGCTTGTTATTACGAAAAGTTCAAAACCTTTTTCTTTCTGCATTCTCGGCATATACGCACACGCGCATCGTGAGCTACGCTAGCGAAGTAGACTTTCTTCGCGTTAATTTTCTGTGCTTCAGGGCACAAACCACACTTAAACAAAAACAAGCAATTTGAATACCTCCGTCGGCCATTAAACATATCAGCGTAAGTTTAGGTGACAGGTCATCAAAATATTTTGCAATATCAAACGCTTTTACCGGTGCGTTTCGAGCAGACATGTATTGTAACAACCATGTTATACCAATGATGAACAATTTTTAATCGAAAATATAACAGCATCCGCTTCGCAAAGAACAATGTCTTATTTCTCACGGCTTTTGTCACGTCTCCACCTCCATTAGTTACAACAGCCGTTAAAAATGATCTTTTATTATCGGGGAATTTAGATTGCGTATTAGCGAATGCGACACAGGCTGTTTAACGGTTTACTAATCACCACGATAGTGCAGGATTCATTCTATAGACATACACGGTTTTTACTCAAAGAAGAGGTAGTCGCTAACATGCAATCTTTTAATTTTATATACCACATACAGTAAAGTAAATCTAGTGCCGATTCCGTGTACGGTTCTTGACTATCGATCATTTTTCTTCAGGCAGTAGTGGAACTCTGGGTCTAATTTTGGAATGTTGTTAATAATCTCTTAAGACTTGGGCAGCAGCAGGGCAACCAAGAATTTTATGTTTTTATTCTCAACATTCCGCTGACAGTTACGACACCCCATCTTTCTGCCAATATGTACGCTGATGCAGATACATTTTTGCAATAATGAAGTCATTCTAGATAGTTTTCTTGTTGTTTTTCAGTGGTATCTTTTTCCGTAGGATGTGTCAAGAGGAAATGTAGCGTTTTATTTAAAAAATCCTAAAAACACTTAGCTATAAAACGAAATAACAAGAAAACTATGTTCCGCGCCGCGTCTTAAAATGAGTAATAAATAGTTCCCGAAATTGAAAATTGAAAAGTTTGATTATCGCGATTTTGGACTTAAAAATACATAGTTTAATTTTGCTGCATATCAACAGTTGAGAACCCGGGCGTGCAATACTTATCACATCATCTTAAGCTGAAACAATTTCTTTGACAGTGTTATGGGAACGCGCATTCCAAAAACATCATGTTCCCGAAATTGAAAATACGGATTTTGTCTCGTTTTAGAGGTAAACGAGACACCCTTAATATGTATTAGATATATAACACTAGCGAGGATGTCCAGGTAACCATTTTTGCCCATTGATGTCTCAACATAGTGTTGCAAAGGAAGATAAAGCTATAGATCGTGCTGTCACGAAAACGGTTTTCGGTGCGGTTTAAAAGAGCAACTAAGACTTGCCTTGTTATACTTGCAGAGGACATTCTGCTCTCCAAAAAAACTGTATTTTGTAGATAGATAAGTGATGTTGTTGGTGAAATTAGGTGAATTAAATGCGTTTTAGTTAACATATCAAGGGCTTGCTCTCAGGGTCTATACCAACGTTTGACGGGGGTTTGGTAGGCGAAATAAATATTGATGTTCCCGAAATTGAAAATAGTTCACGGATGCCACAAAGACATAAAATTATTTTAAATATTAATTCACTCAGAACAACAATTACGTTCTAATTGAAAATAACCCAACCAACCCGAGTTTTCATTGCCCAAGCTGTATTTAGAGATGAAAATAGTTGTTCCCTTGATTTTAATTTCGGGAACGTAGTGTCCAATTCATGAATCTGCAAATAAATAAATAAATAAATAAATAAATAAATAAATAAATAAATAAATAAATAAATAAATAAATAAATAAATAAATAAATAAATAAATAAATAAATAAATAAATAAATAAATAAATAAATAAATAAATAAATAAATAAATAAATAAATAAATAAATAAATAAATAAATAAATAAATAAATAAATAAATAAATAAATAAATAAATAAATAAATAAATAAATAAATAAATAAATAAATAAATAAATAAATAAATAAATAAATAAAAGAATAAAATATGTGAATATGTTAATGTTTGGGTTACCCCAACTTTTTCATAACCTGTAAATAAATTATAAGTTATTTAGAAGGAAAAGAAAATAAAAAAAAATAGTACAACAATCAAATAAAATGTCTTTTATTTATCTATTATCACTACATCTTTTTCCTCTCTTTTTTGATGTATCCGTAGATCTATTTTTGATTTCACAACAGGTGAAACATGAAAACGTAAAATTCGCATCTTCCTGCATTTTAAAAATATATTTTAACGATTCATGAGTTAGAAATATCTGAAAGATTCTACCTGATACTCAATTCTTCTACTCGAATTAACCAACAAGATGCACATCTGAAAAAGAACATACCGTACCATGTTTGTTAGAAATGTCCCATCAAATCAACGCCGAACTTCACGCCCACTGATCAAAGTTAATCGAAAGTTACTTGTAGTCAAGAAAGGGAATCATAGGAATTACATCACAAAATCGAGCTTACCAAAAATCGACGAAAATCAAAGCAGTTTAAACGACAGAACATGTATCCAGAAGAATACATCAAACCCAAAAACTTTAAAGAAAGTAAAAGTATGCTTAATGGTGGGTGGCCAACTATTTGAAACTTTTGAAAGTACACTCGAGGTGTTTCCAAATACATTGTTAGGAAATAAACAAAAAAGAAATGAGTATTTTAATCAAAACACCAACATGTTTGTATTTGATCGTTGTTCAATTTGTTTTGATGCCATTTTATTTTACTATCAGTCGCAAGGTATTTTATCTAAACCAGGTTTTGTTGCTCGTGATACCTTCATAAACGAAATGGAATTTTTTATGATTGATAGACATTTAGATGATTTGCATAGACACGAATTTATATGCACGAAAGATAAAACTTTTGAGACTCCTGAAGCAGGACGGAAATTTATAGTTTGGTGCAATAAGAATGTATTTTTAATTACCATGTTATATTATGTGAATATGCTTGTTGTCGTGAGTTCGGTTGCTGCTTATTGCATCGAGACTTTGCCAGACATTCAAAATAAAAAGATTTGGTTCATTTTAGAAGCTATGTTCAGTTGTTGCTATGCATTTGAATATATATTTCGAGTTTATGCTGCGTCAGACAGAAATGGTTACACACGCTCAGTTCTAGGTGCTACAGATCTTGCCTCAAGCTTACCTTTTTTTATTCAACTTCTTACTGGGAGAATCCAAAACAAGCGACTTCATAACTTCATTAACTTTACCAGAGTGGTTCGCATTTTTAAGGTGACAAGATTTAATCGAGGCTTCAGTTATATGTTATCAACATTTAAGGAATGTAGAACAAACGTTATGTTGTTGGTCACATACGTGTTCATATGCAGTTTAATATTTGCATCGTTTATATACAGCAGTGAATCTGAAAATGATCCCAGTATATACACACCATTTGTCAGCTTACCAGAATCTCTTTGGTTTGCCGTCATCACTACAACTGGAGTCGGATACGGTGATATCTATCCTACCACTTTACTAGGAAAGTTCTGCGGGGGAATACTCGCTGTTTTAGGGGTGTTGCTGTTCTGTTTGCCGACAACGATCTTTGTGTTTAAGTTTGTAGAATGTTATTACCTGCCAGAGATTCTGTCACCCAATTGTAACTCTGAGAGAAAGGCGCTATTAATGGAAGTAAGACAAACATTCTTGGAAGATTTTGATGCAATGAGACGGGAAAGATACACATAAAACCCAAGCAACAATAAAACAAAAAATCAACATCATGTATTTTTTTATTTTTGTTTTGTGTCTGAGAATTTGAGATCGAAGCGTATAAGAAGAGCCGCTAGCAGATGTTAAACGCGAGTTTGGAAGCTGCTCGCTGAGAGTATTGATTATTTGAAGTTGTTTTACCATTAAATACCTCAACCCTTACGTCAACATGACTAAAGTAAAAAGGAGAAACATAGAAAAACTAGACATCTAAAGATTTTTGACTAAGCGTTTGATCAACAATGTGGCATTGAAATCACCACCAATAAAGTTCGTACAGTCCGATTGTTTATCAACACTCCCTTTAATTTAATTGTACAGACTTTGGTTTTTGAACGTACGTACGTTTTTGGTCATTGGTGCTAAAACAAATTTTCTAGCAATTTCTTGTGGGATTATTTTTTAAAATAATACAATAGGGCTATTTCTTTTATTTTATGGAATCTTAGACCAATCTTGCCAATAGATATCATTTCAATGAAATACAATGTGTACAGGAAGAAGCGACTTAAAAAGTTAGTCATCTAACATATCAAGTGAAAAATTGAGAGTGTACTTTCCATCGTCGCCATTTTGTTTTAGTGCGTTTTGTTTACAAAATGTCAGTCGGGTATCGAAGCTAAATCATTTCTCCTTTTTCATCGGAACGGACTCATTTTTTCTGTATACTGGATAAGCTCAGTTTCGTGTGGACAGACACCTCTGTCCGGAGCCCGTGTAAACATGGTTTTAGTTTTGACCATTTAGTGCGAGTTTTTGTTTCATTAATGATTACACCAAAAAAACAATTTTTACATATTTTTTATCTGACAAGCGTTTGGTTTTAATATTATGAAATGTTTTTTTTATTTTTTTTTTTGTTTTTTTACTGCATGTTGCAAATTTTATATACATGTTGCAAACTGTTGGTTTAGGATATTTTGTGCATAGCTGTTGTTCTGTGAAAAAATTCATGAAAATTTTTCCGTCGGTACTATCTTGGCCCACAGCTACCATCTTAGTTCGAAAATAAAATACGAATAGCTATTATAGACTACAACCCCGGGCATGAATTATTGCAAAGGAGGTCGAAATTTCGAAGGTCTTAACCACAAGCAATTGATAGAGCGGTTTCTATGTAAGTAACACGCGCTACGAGCTCGTTAATGTTCACTACAGATGCTACATGTTAACTGTTCTATCTAAAATTTTATAGGGCAAATATTTTTGCTGACATCAGCACGGCCGATTTCCACGACTTTTTGGACCTTTTTGGTCGTGGTGCGGATTCTTTGATAATGCGGGCATTGCAGAAATTTTAACGGGGATTTTCCCTTCGTACACATTTCTTACATCGCTATTTCCTACATGCTCGCCTAACTGTTAGCATGAAATAGTAAAATTTACTTGAGCGGGGGTTATCGCTATGATTTTTAGAGCGATTATAATGCAGTTTTCGATCTACTTCCCTCCCTTGGTTTCTAAAAACTTGCAGAAAGTTCACAGGGACAAAAGCTACGATTTTAAACGGACAACAAAATACGCGTATCACAATATAAACTAGTCGTGGAAAAATCCAGAATGTCACCCGTCCTTTAGTTACACGCTATTTAGTTTTCCCGTAGCACGACGTTTTTCTTGCGGACAGACAGACAGACAAAATACGGGTGTCGTTATAGAGACTAGCTTATATCGTGTAAAGTCCAAGAGAATCATTAAAATATATCACATTTGCTATTGCGGCGAATTTTACATCGTGCAATCTATACACGAAATCGACCGCGTGAAAGATAGACAATGAATTACTATAGTGACTGGCCATTAGCCTTTGGAAACATCGCACCTGTCATACATTTTAGACATGACACCTAGGATTAGATATGACGTGTAAAGATGCATGCACAATGTATGCGTGCGGGTGAGCTTTTCCACACCTGCGAAGGTCTCTACTCCAATGGTAATAAAGCTCCTTCTGCACATATGGCAAAGTTTACCCGCGCTTAAACTTTCATCCTGGTCCCGGGCTAATCATCTTTATTTCAGACCCCGCCAAACCGTCCACAAATTAATTTTATTACTTCGTGGAAAACGCAAAGTGAGATGCACAAAAAAAACGCGGGAAATTTGTACCACGTGCTACCGACTCTGAAATACATTCTGTATAATATTATGCAAGCTACACATTTAACTTTTATAAATCAATAATATTTCTTTTCTGAACACAGGAAACAAAACAGTCTTCTTCCGCGAGAATTCTTCTTTTACAACTTTTGCATGCATGAATATCTTCTTGCTGCTAAGTGATACCTTTATAATTCCAATTCCCACTTAAACAATAATATTTAATCAAACGCACGCTTGGTTGGGTACCCACTGATCTTGATACAATGTAAATCTGATAACTGCGCGAACGATGTTTCGATTTTTATCAAAGTGTACTCATCCACTTAATGTTTGAGTTTAGACTTCACGAAACATGTTCAAACGTCTTTGATTTAAACGGCTGGTTTCCATATGCTGTTGTTTAAAACTTGACTAAATATAAATTCTAACTATTACATATTTTACCCTTTCAGCAGCACATTTAAATCGAAACAAGAAATTTGAATAAATATACAACATTTTTCTTTGTTTTACTTTATTTGCGGAAAAAGTGTGTAAAATTGGAGGACAGTGAAAACCAGGTTATTTTGTCAAAATAAACAAAAACTGAGCTGTTTACGATTTTTTTATTAACCCCGCGGTATAAAAATTAGTTCCGGTGCATGAAGCTAGGTCATGCTTTGATGATTAAACTAGAGAAAGTTAATGACTTCAACGAAAGGAGGGTAAAAACAATCGCCGCGAAACTGACAACAAACAGTACAAAAAACTTTCACAGAAGCCGCGTTATTATCCAGAAGAAAAGATTTTTACTCTGCTGTTTCTTATGCATGATTTAAAACTGTGAAAAAAAAGCAGAAATTATGCACAACGAAAAATAAAAACGTGCTTTGCAGAAAATAATAGATAATTAGCAAGGTAATTAATATTTATACTTAAAGTCATCACTATATCATACGGCTAGCAATATATCAGGATAAGCAGGGTATTTTTTACTGTTACTTGTTTGGGAGCATTTCATATAGCTAATTCATAACGTTCTCTCATTTCTGCAACATGGGCTAGATGCATCAAAGCTGTTTTTGTGTCAAAGCAACAAAAAAATCATTTCAATTGACATTATTGAGCTAAAAGGGGCACGGTAGAATGTAATAATTTAACCTTGCTTAATTTCTTGGTAACTCCCAACATATACATATACGGAGTGATAAAAAATGCATCTTTGTGACAGAAGAGCAAATTGCAATGCATCATCTCACTAATCTCCTCCTTTCTAGATTCAAAAAGCGACGCATATATGACGTCATAATCAAACCACGATCCGAAACAATGGACACTGGTCAATTATTAGCACTATATTTCTTTCAATTACTGCAGGTAATTTCTATCTTTCTCCTATTTTTCTTCATTTAAATGCCTACTGTTTATAAACGCACCGGTTGGAAGGCAAATAAAACAAACGATATGTCGCTCTCAAACGCAACTTTCGAAAAAGTGAGGTTGATCTGGAATGAACAGCGACGTTTGACAACAGCTACGGTTTAGAGCAGTAGCATTGATTGTTTTATTTTTCCATTTCGTCCTTTATATTTCCTTCCGTTTAGGATGGTGTCTCCCTTTGATGGTTTCTCCCTTTTTTCGTTCTACATACAAATACCTTATTTTTCAGCTTTCCCAACTATTTACCATGGATGTCATTGAAACAGGTATGAAGTTAACTATCGCAGTTTTAGGTGTGTTTCTTCAGCAAGTACCCTTTTTTAAAAAAGTTTTTAAAAACTGCTTTAGATGTCGACCATGAAATTATCTATCCATACATCCAATATACCAACCATCAAAGGGAAGACGAAAGAACTTATAGAAGAAAAAGAAGCGCGAATAATTATTACGGCGATTACAAAGATAGTAGAGATAAAACCAAAATGAAAATTGACTTCAATGCGTTAGGAAGAGACTTTAAAGTTGATTTAGATCTTAACAAAAAACTATTAGCACCTAATTTTAAAATTGAAATACTTGGAGAGCACGGTAAAGTTACAAAGATTAACGGGGCACGGAATTGTTACTACACAGGCAGGCTGCGAGATGACAACACCAGTTTAGTTTCGTTGAGTCACTGCAACGGTCTGGTGAGTGGAAAGTGTTTGGGATTAAATTAAAAGGAAACCTGAGCAATTTTGTGAAGCAAATGCAATGCAATGTGTTGCATTGTATGAGCATTTTGTTACATTGTTGCAGCAGCATTTTTCCGCATGATTTTCATACATTACACACTTAGAAAATGACGTAGGATCGATTGCATTACTTGCTTTAAATAACTCAAAACAAATATTTGTCAAAATGTGCAGCAAAATGTTTTTGGGTGGGTTAAATATTAAATGAGTTGCTTACGATGATAGGTTATCTAGTGGTTTCTTCAATGTTGTTTAATTAATGCTAGCAGTATTATTATTGTTAACAACCGCACAGGAAGTTTTATCTTTTTTTGGTTTACAGGAAGGAATAATTCAAACTGCTGGAGAGAAAATATCAATCAAACCTTTCCGACACGAAGATGGTGTGGATGGCGAGCCGTCGTCGTCAAAGCATCGTCCACATGTGGTAAGAAGGATGAATGACGAGATTGAAGACGCCTTGCAGATGGTTGACGATGTTCTAGGAACAGATAAATATCGACAAAAAAGATTTCTTGAAGAGGCTAGTGATAGTAGCTGCGGCTTAGACGGTATGTCACATTGTTGGTCTTTGAGAATTTTATCTAGTCTCAACTAATTTGAGCAGCAAAGCAAACACAAATATTTGCCTTGACCCTAATTATCTCAATCACAAGCAATGCGTTAGAAAGCCACGTTTCCATCATGTAAAATTATTTTCCTGTACGAATCGAGTCATACGACCAAAAATATATTTTGAATTTGTCAAGGACTTGGCCAAAATCATTATTCAGTTAAAACGATTTTTAAATAAAAATAAACGTGTGTGCTCAAGTATGTGTGCTGTTACGGATCGTTCACAAACCTTTATGGGAAAAGGGTAAGGGAAAGCGGTATGCTAAAGTTGACGCTGGTTAAAGGAGTAGGGGGGGAGGTGACACAACCTCACTGTTTTTACCGCATAACTTTCGTATTTGATAAGAAATCATTTTTGCGAAATGAAGTTGTAACCATTTTGACATATTCCGTGAAAATACGTATCGCAATTGACGGTAATTTCGCGTACAATGTTTGATGCTGATCGGTTTTTTTTAACGAGAAACGAACATTTCTTTATTTTCAGATTTGAAGCCGCACATACGTTGGACACGTGGTATTATGTCTGAAAAACTTGGTGAACAGACGATAGAAACCATGTTGACTATTGACCAAAAAATGACGCAATACTATGGCATGGATGCAGCAAAACAGTATGCTCTGACAATAGCCAACGTGGTATGATTGACTGTTTTAAAATAAAGAAAATGAAGAAAGTGATAATTTTGCTGCACGTTTAAATAGAGATTTATGATTATTTTTAGGCACATGATATTTTGCGCGATTCAACGATTGGTCCTAACACTGTCAACATGATCATATCAAAACTTGTCATTTTGACGTCACCTTTGGTAAGTAATTATCGTTGCTTTTTTGAGAATAGTTGAGTTTGACTGTAGTGGCATTATAACACGCACTATAAGTGTCTTTCCTTTGACCTTAAAAAATCCTCTAAGCTTTGACCTAAAGTCCTTAGTTAGTGGAGCACGATTTTCTCTGTCCTTGAACGAATAAAATTTGCACTAATGAAATCCGATCGTACTAAAGATTATGCATTTTTTTATTTTAATACTGTAACTTATTTTCATTACAGGAAGATCTTACAATCAATCACCATGCAAGAAATTCTCTAGCATCGTTTGGTAAATGGTCTGATAGAAGAAATAATATCAATACTGATCATCCTGACCATTATGATTATGCTGTTCTGTTTACAAAGTAAGTAACAGTAAGAATCGCGAAATTTAATTCTCGTGAAAGTTAAGGCGGAAGTTCGCATCAGTCTTTTAGCACATCGCTTCATAGCGCACGCATCAAAGTGCTCAATATCGTGAAATATTTAGGAGTACTTTTTCCTCGTGGTGCTCGTTTCAAAAGTCCAAATCGTATTACAATCTTTATAAGCGCTGAAAGTGCTGTAGTGTTAACATAATTTCATGACTTCGACCAATGAGTTTGCTTGAATCACCGTCATTTTGAATTTAAGCGCTCATTTCAGTTTCCAATAAACATCGTGATGTCGCTTGAACGTACGACTGTGCAGCGCTAAGTACATCGTGTGATCGATTTGTACCTTCGCCCTTTATCTTCTCTTGGTAGCGATGACAAGTCGATCTCTATAAAACAAGAATAATTACAGAACTCAATCAGTCCGAGCATATTTATAATAACAGTTGGTGACAGAGTTAACACTATCATTTTGTTGATTTAGAGTATTCTCCAAGAAGGAACTTACCCTTTATTATTTTTTGCGCGAGTTTTTGAACAATGAACACATGGGCATCTTATAAAGTTTTTAAGTGTATTTTTCTTTATTTCTGTTTTTTAATGTCTTGAAATGATTCATATTTTTTTATTTTAGACATGATATATGTGTTGATAAAAACCAACCTTGTGAAACAAAAGGTAACACTAATTATTGCATGAATAACATTTTAGAACATACACTAAAAGAAGAATTTTTGCAGTGTGGTATGTTTTAACTCCTCCTCCTTTAAGAATGCAGCGAAATGTAACCAAAGATTAAATATTGCTAATTATTGCGTCCATCCATACAAAAATTAATGACTTGCAGCTCTTAGTTTTGAAGGAGACAAAAAGCTTTTTTTTCTATAGGGGTAATTTCCGCCGTTAAGATTTAAGTAGTGCACCATATTTTCAACAACAAAAACCTTATCCCAGAGTTCCGGAGTCATTTACATGTGCTTTGTTCCTCACTCGCCTTGTTTTGTCAAATAACAAAAAGTATTAATTTGCAGTAGCATGTTTTGGTTTTAAGATGAAGCATTAAAAATCTGTTGAGCGTCCAGAATAACGTTCTTAAGAAATCGATATCTGTAGGAAGCTATTCTTATTCAAGGTCTTTCATACGTTGGAGGAATGTGTGATAACGATAGATCAGCTTCTATCATCGAAGATGATGGGTTTGGTGCAGCATTTACATTAGCCCATCAAACAGGACACAGGTAAGGAAATCACATTATTTGAAAAACGAGAACGGTGAAAGGAGTAGCAATCTGAACATATGATGGAAATAATTATTTCATATTTACATTTCATATATATCTCTTACAGTCTTGGTATGGATCATGATGGTGTAGGCAACACGTGTGGACGAAGTAAACATATTATGTCAACAAATGGTGGTAGAGCAGAGGATGCTTACCATTGGTCTGCATGTAGCATTGATTATCTACAACAGTTCTTAAGGTTGTTAATAAACGCCCTGTTTAGGATAATTTTTACTATTTTTTGAAAGATTTTGCAGAGTTTTAATTTTGGTTAATTTTTTTGATTTCTCTTAATATCGTTAGATGTTTTTACTTCATTTTTGCAGTTGGTGTATTAGTCAATTTATTTTGCACTATGTAAATCTGACTTAAAAAAAACATACATAAGGAGAAAATAATAAAATAAAGTTATTTCACTAATTCTTTCTTGGTAAATCTGTCCTTTGCTAGTTGAAAAAGGCTCCCCTTCATTCGCATTTTTTCTCCGGTATGTTCTAATTTAGACTATTCAAAATGCATCAACCCTTTCTTGGTAATGTCATTGCACATGGAGCAGTTCTTTTTACCTGACAACAACTGGTAAAGTTTTCTTATATTTCTAGAAAAGAGCAATCCAAATGTTTGGACAATGACGCTCCGCGAGATAAAAGAGAGGAAATATCGACCTACAAAAATCCTGGCGATATATACGATGCAGATACACAATGTCGATACGCGATAGGAGATAAAGCAAAACAATGCTACGAAGATGATACAGATATGGTAAGGGTATTTTCAGTAACAGAAGGAAAGGAAAGTTGACCGATATTTTCAATGACCACCTGTGTTTACAAATCAATCACCATAGCAACAGCGTGGCGTCATACTATAAAAAAATTGACTATTTAATAACTACTAATTAAAATTGATAAAGAAGTTTTAACTCCTAAACGGTATACTTGAGAAGCTATCACAAATTCTTGGGTAGGAGGCTTTTTTATACCCCTTTTCCACTCCCCAATCTAAATAGAGTTAGCAACAAAAAACAAAACGTCCATGTGAAACATCATTTAATACCTAATCTCAGTTTTAGTGTTTATTGGTTTGGCACATCATACAAAAATAGCATGCCAGGCGACTTATTATATGGCTACTACGTTTGTAACTATAATTTGAGAGCCAGATTTTTATTATCGCTTTAAACTTTACTTATATATCAGCATATATTTTTTTCTTTAGATATGTGCAGAATTGTTGTGCTTCAACCCTCTTCATAATAATTGTACCCGGATCGGAAAACCGGCGATGGACGGGACACCGTGTGGCGAGGGAAAGGTAAAGTGTTATTTTTTTTTTCTTATTTGACGTTGTAAAGATTAACGTACTGCCCTATGTTTATATTGTGCAATCAAACCTGCTTATAGCAGACAACTGACCGTACCAAATAGTTTCTTTCATTCCGCGAATTTTCACTATAGACAGGGTTAACACTAACACTCGTGTAACGATTTTTACGGTTAACAAAGTAATAAGAGATAGAAACAGAAGCTGAGGTTTTTGTAATATGCTTTCGTAAGCCCCATAGCAAAAATCTGGTTGCTTTCAATTTTCTTTCATAATTACCCATTGTAAAGCTTATCTGACATTTTAATCTCTTTGACATTGTAACTAAATTTTGTCAAAAGATAAAATGAGTTGACATCATATCTGTGGAAATTAAAAATTGGCAGCAAAACTGTGATGACTTTAGGCCGGCGCATTCGATACAACAGAATACTTAAAATACCACTTTGTCTCCTCTAGTGGTGCAAAGAAGCGATTTGTGTTGAGAAGGGAATTCGTGATGATCTCGTTGTGGATGGTGGATGGACACAGTGGTCTGGTTTTCAGCCATGTTCGAGGACGTGTGGAGGAGGGATATCGTATCGTGAAAGGGCGTGTCAATCACCCAAGTTAATATCTATTTCATATTTTCTCGCTCTTTTGTTTAGTAGTCAGCTAATTCGGTTTATATCATTTAATTTTTTATTTATTTATTTTCTGTTTGCAGGCCAAAACATGGGGGAAAGTACTGCGAAGGAGAGTCAAGAATGTATATTATTTGCAACAAAGAGGTATGATGAATTGTAGCCAGGACCGAGAACACTTGCAATAATGTGAAGGCAATGTGAATGTTAACACTCTTTAACAACGAACAATTTGAATTTCGGTCCTGCTAGAACTTTAGTTTTTGTCAACCGTAATACAAAACTGAATCGATAGGTCTTGAAAAGAGCTTTCTAATACACCCAAACTTGACCTATTTCGATCATTAGTATCGAATACAACCACAGAAGGTAGGCAGATTTCTAAATACATATTTTAAAAACAATAAATTTACGACGCCGTGAAAGAATTAGGGAAATTTAGGTAACATCGTGAAATCAATTACGAAGCTTCCCTGATGCAACATATTTGTAGAATCTTGATTCAACGAGAACTGATTTTTGGGAAATAGCCTTTTTTCATTTTTTTAAAAATGATGTTCATATTATCATACTGCTTTTATCCTGAGTTTAGACTTATCTTCTTTAGGTGTCTCGTTCGCAAAATTTTAAATTACTTATTTGCAAAATTAAATCTGAGCACTAGAATACAATATCACTGAGAAGGCAATTTGCGGAAATTAAAAACGCAAAGTTTAACACGAAAACTTTCAAAGTGATACTTCGACTTCTTTACAAGTCATGAAATGAAAATCCGGTAAAAAAGATTACCGCTTGTGAAATTCAGGAAAATAAATTAAAGACAGTAAATTAAAATGTGTTTGGTGCCTCTGTATATCTTTTCCGGTGGATTAAAAGATTCCACTTTAGCCGGTAGAAATCAATAATTTTTTGAAGAGTCGTGGTTTCTATAATAACAGCCATTGTTTTTGATTCTTATGCAAGTCTTCAAAATTAGTTTTTTTTTTGCATTTCTTAACTAAACTTCGATGAGTTTAGAACAGGAAACTTGAAGTAACAAATTATGTAGGTAATCACATACATAACCTTTCATATTGTTTGAGCCTTGAACAATTTTTAAATCTGATAAAAAAGACTTTTTGATTTGTTTATTACAGGACTGTCCTGCTCAATCTAACTTTCGTCGCGCACAATGTGAAAACCAAAGTTTATCTTACTACGAAGATCATCTACTAAATTGGACATACACACAGAACGAGCCAGGTTAGTATATTCATTCATTGTATACCACCATCTTCCCTCAGAACTTCCATTTTTTTCTTACATCGTGGCCCAGGGTAATTGTATATGTAAGCTTTTTCATTTCACATAAGAATCGTTTTAAATTACATAATCGAAGCTATAAAGTCGCATGTGTCTAATTTAAACCCTAAAAGTGCTTTCCACTAACGTATTCACGGTCGCAGCTGCCAAAGTTTGAATGTCGGTGACGTTGAAAAGTTGACCGTCTGCAAACGCTTAAATATTGACGTGGGTCAACTTTCACAGGTGCCAAGATACATGCCGTGTGGCCAGAAAAAAATTCAATCCGTAGCTCCAAATACCAAAATATTAATAGAAATCACCCTACGCAGAATTTTTCACATTTTTTGATGATTTTTTAACATTTAAACCTGACCTCTAGCCTGTTGGACCATTGATTACTTTGTTTACATGTAAAAACAATTTAATTCTATTTGTATGGGCCCGAATGTTAATATGAAAATTAAGTCATTAGGCCATTTTATGGGATGTCGGTTTGTCACTTTTTGACGGCAATTTATCACACGATGTGTGGCTAAAGTCAGTATCTATCTATTTTTTAGAAGCCAGTTGTGATCTGAAGTGCATGTCGACGAAAAATAATCTCGTCACAAAACTATTTGGCCACGCAGTAGATGGTACAGAATGCGCAGTTTCAAATATACCTGGTCGATGTGTAAGAGGGGAGTGTAATGTAAGTCAAATAAAACTAGGTTGAAACAAACCATACGTTTCGTGTTGTTACTTTTTTTGATTTTTGCGAAGATTAATTTTCGCAAATTTTGCGAATTTTATCCATATTCGCGAATATTTGTATGCGCGAAAATTCTAGGAATAGTTAAGTCAATTTGCGAAAATATGTCTTCTTGAAAACCACTTATCTGCTAAAATTAACTTCGTAAAACTTTTTTTTTCTTCTAGCTTTTCTCGGTAAATCTTCTTTTTTTTAGTACATAAAAAATTATTGTGATATTAGCAATTAGTTCAATTAAAGGCTACTTAATCTCAATAAATAGGCTTGAAATAAAATTGCGAAAAAGTACTTAATTCGTAAAAATAATTCTTTGCAATAAAACCTTAAAATTCTTCATTCGCGAAAAAAACCTCGCGAAATATCGACATGACTTAATCTCCGCAAAATGCTTTTTTTTTTGACCTCGTGAAAATAAGTGTTTGGAAAATCAATAAACTTAATAGTCCATCCCAAGTTAAAAAATACTCCCTTGTTTTAGACCGCTGGGTGTGATTTAGTACTTGGCTCCACCCAACGTAAAGATCGTTGCGGTGTGTGTGGCGGAGATGGAAGCACTTGCGCTGAAAAAATAGATCTTAACCAGAATCCATTGGCTGTGTCCCGATCAATCAATAATGCCGAAATAGTCGATAAATTGGCTATCCTAGAAGAAAGTAAGTCAACTTGTTTTGATAATAATATTGACGGAGAATATTTACGCAGTTGTTTCTGTACATGCACTTGTATTTTAATATTCCAAGAAATATTCCAATCCTTTATTACACACAGGATTTGCTAACCATGTTAAAAACTATGTGAGCTTAGACTGGTTATAGATTTGCATAAGTAAACTCATATCCGACTTTCGTGGATTTTTGTAAATTTTTCCATATGTGTTTTGTTCCATATGTCATTTTCCAAATCTTCCACAAACATAACTAGTAATGATAGGAATTGCATTCATTACAAACAACAGTTATCATTCTTTGAAACATTATTCCAAATTGTCTTGTATTGCTACTGTCGTCCAGAACAGAAAGGGAAAGCCGGGTTTTTTTACTGATAATATACAGTGAATTTCTCTGTAACCAGCAGCCTTGGCCTGATCCCAACATTTCTCAGTTCTGTTGCACCGAAGAACACTACACTACAACGCCTGCACGCATCAAGCAAAATAAGTTTTTGGTATCTGCCAACACAAGTATGTTACCAAACAAGACTCTTTCAATGTTTTAAAATGCTCTCCGTAACACACGCGAGTAGAGTACTTGTGAATATTTATGTTTTAACTCTTACAGAAGATCGTCTTTGTATTATCAACAATATCTAAATGGTATTAATTTTTGCGACTATATAATTTCACAGATCGAAAAAAATTATAATTCGCTGTTAAAAGTTTTAGCCAATGATTCTTTTTAAAAAAACTTATTGGGTATGGAATTTATCGAATGACCTTTTAAAATTAAAAACATGACTTTTCCAGGCCGGATATTTTGAGGGTTCAAAAGGCCGGGTATAAAAGGCAAGAGATTCTAAAAGCGACGAAGAAGACGTCGTATTGCGCCAAAACTTGGTACAAATGTGTGTTAGCACATTGGAGGAAAATAGGTATAAAAAAATATGGATGACGTCATTCAGTCTATGATGATGTCATCATTTTTTTAAACCTGAGAAGAGAGTGAACCTTGAGAAAACAAAAAAAAGGTTTGCAAACAAAATAACTTAAATTTCTTTTCCTGCCCGCTTGTCAACTGATAAGTTAACATAACAACAGACAAAGTTATAAAAAAAATTCGGAGAACCCGAATAGGGTTAACGGAATTGCTATTATAATCATTACTTGTAGAGATTACAGCGACAGCATTCTCCGTATAATAACATTGCCTTCCTTTAAATCGATGATTTTTTATCGATTACCACATTATGCGGGATTGACCATCGAATGCATATTGTTAGCATATGTAGGTATTTTTTTAGTAGATCCAACCTTATGTCCAATCTGAAGACACACAATAACGTTGACATTCATACCCGTTATTTCAAAATAATTTAGAATGCTTGCCAGTCAATGTTTGTTAAGCCCGTTGGGTCTTTTTAGGTGAGGATGTGCTTAATGTATGCTTAATTTAGTTGGTTTATCAAAGGTTATTAGAGCATCCAGTTACGGATTAAATCATGCATAATTTTGTTCGTTACAATGATTTTAAAAACATTTCTACGAGGGATGTTCATAAATTGAAATAGGTGGTATTTACTGAAATCAAGTGTTGCCATCTTTCCCCTTCTGTTAGATTACTAAGAGTAATTACATTGACTGTGATTTCATTTGTCTCTTCTTCTAGAACGCAGCCATCACATGCAGAATGTCGCGAAGAAACTGATCGAATTGCGCAACATTATGAGAGAAGTTGTGAAGAAAAAATGTGATGATGATCCAGAATGTATTGGAAAATTTGATATCAATTCATTTAGCAAGAAAGAGAGTGTGGAATCGGTTCCAGGAAGGTTTCAGTGGGTGCTAATATCGAGCGGGTGTAGCGTGTCCTGTGGAAGAGGTGAATACGTTTTTCCTTTTTTATTTTAGCTGTTTAGACTTGTTGGAGAAATTTGGCTCTTAAATAGGACAAAAACACTTTAAAGACAAAACAAAACAAGTACAGTAGTCTCTCCATAACTTGAACATTCACCGAGGCAAAGAAAAGTTTGATTTATTTAGATTTTAAGATTTCAAAAATTTTTAGTAAAACGAGTAAAAATACTGAGGCAGGTGAATTTTGAAGCTCTTTACTTTTTATTTTTTTTCTGTAAAAAGAAGTCCGTTTTGTTTAGGGTTTTTAACCGGTTCCCGGGTTAACAAGCTTTCTATATTTAATACAAGCTTGCGAATTTCGCCCCCATGTATACGGAAAAAGAGTTTTCTACTTAAAAAACTTTACGAGAAATGGAAAATTTCTACTTATAGAGAGAAATTCCTCCGAGGGACCGATAAATTTGTTCGACCAACCAAGATGTTCTAATTATCGAGTATTCTAGTTAACAAGAGTCATATATATGATTTCTTTTTATTATGATCGAGAATTTGAAATCATACCTAAAAGTTACCTAAGCTCATCCTGGGAGGTTCTTTTTTTCTATCGTCCTAGGATAATCTAAGGAGATTGAAGCATATTTTTTACTTGCGATATTTACCAAGCTTTCTACGGATTATTTTTTCATATGTTTACCCCTATTAAACATGCATTTCATATATAAAACCTTTATATTTAGGAAACGAAGTTATGTTCCCAGAATGTCGCAGAGTGGATGATGGGACGCCAGTTGCGCGTTTATTTTGTAACAGTGCTAACAAACCACTGACTCTGTCAAAAACCTGTGATCGATCACCCTGTCCGCCGAGGTATGTCGTCCGCTGTTTTAAATGCGCATGATCTGTAATACTTTGTTTTACCAATTCATCGAGCAAAAGTCACAAATTCGCATATTAATTTAAAATGGTGTACTTCTACGAGGGTCAAGAATACACCACGATATCAAGATTGACAGGCGAATTTAAAATGCTAAACAAAAAGTTTCAGACTTGAAGCGACTTATTAATATACACAATTTCGCGAGAACAAATTTCGTGAAATCGACCTAACCAAAGGTTTTTTTCTTCCACTTAGGTATATAATAAGAGGTATGACTAAAAATTATTTTAAACACATTGATTTTCTATGGCATTCTAATTATGCTAGTTTTCAACCCGTGGAAGCATCCACGGGGTCGCACGTCCTTTATATATCGCATTTAGTATTTCCGTAACAGACGGACAAAAAGACAGACGACGGCTATTATTAAAGAGACTAACCTTCTCTTTAGTTGGAAAATTTCAAAATGGTCATCTTGTACGCGATCTTGTGGAGGAGGGACAAAAAGAAGGAGCGTGTACTGTGTGGTAAATGTTGGTAAAGAAGAGTATGTTTTATCCACAAGTCAGTGCGATGTGGAGGAACAGCCGAAGCGTTTATCAGCATGTAATCTAAGTCCATGTCAAGCAGAATGGTTTGCTGAACCATATGGAGCGGTACGTATGTTGTGAATTTATCCTGACTGTGGTGCGCTTATCAACGATAACGGGTGCGCTTATAATCGAGTAGAAAGAAATGCAAGGGAAATCGAAAGAGTAACTAAATAATTTGTGTGTTGCCCTGTAAAGTTCACATGAAGTAAATATGCTCTAGTGTCTATCCTCCTTAATCTTCGTCAGTTGTTGAATCATCAGAATAATCAGAATGATCATCATTCTGTTCGTACTCAACACTCTGAATCATTCTGAACTCTCGTCACTCGTTAGGTGTCAATTGCTTTCAATATCTCCTTTCTCTAAACTCGCTTATCTAACGGTGCGCTTATAAAGAGGATTTAGTGCACTTAACTACGGGTGCAATTATCTACGGGTGCACTTAACTACGGGTGCGCTTGATTACGTCATTTTACATCTACTATGGGAGACAGCATTGATCCTTTTACAATGAAAAAACAACAACACGAAATCGAATATTTGCTTCATTAGCAACTTTTTTTCGAAAAACTGCAAATACTGCACAGTGTCTGTAAACCGCGAAATATTTTGACATCAAACAGTTTGATAAGATATTTCATCACAAAAAGCTTATAATAGTAATCGGAATTTCTAAGTGTCGCTATAACAAAACTAGTTTGAGGTTTGAGGTATCTGCAACATCGCTGCAACTTTTTATTTCAGTGCTCAACCTCGTGTGGTGTAGGCGTGCGTACAAGATCTGTGGTTTGCAAGAAAGTAGATTTAACAACAGGTAGCTCCACTGTTCTATCTGATAACGCTTGTTCTCACGCACCTGTACCAGAAACAGAAATGATCTGCAATGCACACAACCCTTGTCCTGGAGCAGGTAAGATTTCCCCTCTCTGATGAATAAAAAATGTTATAAAAATTCCATTTTTACGATATTGCCTTAAACTTGCCATAGATGAATGCGGCAGTGTGTGGACAGACGCCCGTGGAAATATAAGCAGCCCGTCATATCCGAATTACTACAGTGACAACCAAGAATGTGTACATGCAATCAAAGCAGACGAAGGGAAAATTGTCACCTTGAAATTTCATGAGTGAGTACACTATCTGTTTTACTTGAGGTTAGGAGGTTTTACATCAAGAAGTCATTCTGCTTTTTATATTTACTAGGGTGTACTATGGATAGTTCGGGATAATGGTAACACTCTGACAAGCTATTTTCAGCGCAGAGAAAAAAAATCTCTTCTGGGCGTATTCGTTTTCGCGCAATAACAATATAAACGCATTTTGCGCGTATTATTTCTCGCACATATTAAAAGTTCACCGCATATAACAAGGAAAAAAATAGCAAAATTAGGGTTTTGACAAATAGATAAATGTTTCTTAAAAAAGGCATATTTTCAGAAGTAATAATTTTTTCGCGCCCTTCACAAAAGTTCATTCCTCAAATTTTCGAATATTGCACCCGGTGAAATCTTCCACGAAAATTTCGTTATTGCAGCAAAGAACTATAAGTTAGTTATAGGCATGTTGTATATGTAGCGTTACATTTTGTTAATGTGATGCGCTTGTTCGTACTGCCTTGGTTCCATGCTGTAGCCTCTCAGTCGTTCATGTACATATTATTACGTATATATTTTTGAGTTTGATCATTATTAAGAAAAGAGTTGAAAGTAGAAGCATTGTTTTTAAATTACATAAAGTACACAAATCTTTCTTTTTAGTATGGACATCGTAGCGGCTCCTACGCAGTTCTCTGGTCCAAAGTGTCTTGGCGACTTTCTACGTATCACAGATGGCAAATGTTCTGAAATTGGAATACGCCCATCTGTCAAATTATGCGGCAAAGATGCGCCTGGTCAATTTGTGTCGAGCGGAAATGATTTGTGTCTGAAATTTGTAAGCGATCAATCATCACACGGTCAAGGGTTTTCGTTGAGTTATGCAATTGAAGATAAACCAATTGAAGAACAACCTGTACGAGGTAAGTGAGGAGGAGGGTGAAATGATTCGGCCTAACTAATCGCCATCACATTAAGAGTAAAAACTGGGGAGAGAGACAAAATGCTTAAACACGAAAAAATGTGAACAATTGAATCGTTGCTCAAACAATATTAATAAATTACAAAACAATTATTTTAATAAAAGATAAAATTATTTTCACTTAATATTCGGATTTGTTTTCGCGAAAATTGGTTGGAGAACTAAAAGCCGCTAATTCGTAAAAGTTATAAACAAAAAATCATACTGAATATTCCTAAAAAATCAATTTTACAAAATTTTCCCAATCTTTTAATTCGCGAAAAAATTGGCGGATTTTAGGACTCGCTAAAGGTTCTCCTATTAAAGTTTTATACACATGAGTGAGACCTCATATATTAACAACGTATACTACAATTACAAATATGTGCTAGAAAATCCTTCAATAGGACTAGCAATGCACATCTGACAATAAAAATTTCGGTGAAAGGAAAATGACACGTGCAGTTCTGTGTAATACCACATAATATTCTTCCTTGATAAAAAAAAAAAAAAAAAACTGTTACTTATCAAATAAGGTGCGATCATCGCAAAAATTGGTGTTCATGGCGTGCCATCGTTACACTTCTCAGCATCACAGCATTTGACGGTACATTTTTCTAGTTGAGCTCCAGACGCTCCCTTACACAGGTTACCATCACACATCTCCTTCGAAAGACAAGTTCGGGTAAACTCTTCAAAGTTTGTGCCCAATCGCTTGCTGTATATGTAACCACATCTATTCGCGTCGCCGTAACAATTCATTGCAAAGTCAGTACTACATTCCTCCCAATTGATGTTGCTATAACAATCGTAGCACATAGAAGCAGCGTCTAAAAAAAACTGACGATCTGTATCTTCGCGCGACTTTTTCGAATCGACCTCACAAATTCAAATTTCGAGCTACAATCTTGGTCATAATACTTTGAGACCAGACAGCTAATTTTAAAGTTCGCCACCACAAGTAATTGCGTAGGCTATTTCTATATTACATTCGCACATTTCGAACTTGTCAAATCATATGTCAATGTTTAGAGTAGACTTAGACTCAGGTTATTTAGTAAAGTCCAAATTCTTAAAATGTACTAATTGTTGCTGACGTCAGCATGGTCATATTTCGCAAATTTCGGGGCCTTCGTGGACCGTGGGAAGTAGATTATTTCGATGTGTGGGTGGCTAGAGAATGGGACTAGCAGCTTTTCAACGCCTTCTACCTGCCCTACGTGTGTGCAAAAGTAGCGAATTTGCAGCCTACTGGCTCCAGAGGAATGAATGTGTGACAGTGTTGTCCATATTTAAACAAGAAGAAAAAATACCATTGTGTCAATATTTGTCTAAGATTGCAGACAAATTCAAACCTCGTTAGGCCACTCTCTAAGAGAATAACACAAACATCTTTTTGAGAAACAAAAGTTGCAAATTAAGACATATTTCCATATTTTCCAAAAAAATCAAATGGAACTGAGCTGCAAAATCAGTACAATTTAGTTGGTAATTCTACCACACCTCTGTCATATGAGCATGAGGTAAAATTATGTCTCAATCGTGGTTTACATTTGAATGATCGGAGCCTAGATATATACCCATATTGAACAGTAAATACACGAGTGAATTTGTTTTCCAATGTTTGGCTAAGCTGTAGTATAACAGCTGAAGTAAGCTATATCTAAAGTAGATCTAAGGGACTAGCTACAAGAAAATATGAAAATTAATGTAAGACGTTTTCAGCCTTACTTATGAATGTTTATAACGTGTTTATGTTTTCCTTATGTTCAAAATCTCTCTATTTGACAGCACAAAAACTTATTGAAGAAAATACAGTTTAGTTTGTCACTAGAATAGACACTAGCCTCACAATATTTGATTACACGCAATGAAGTTTCATCGTGAAAAATGGATAGATATATATAAACCGCTCTCCTGGTCTTACCTGAACGAACAGCAAAATACAAAGCAACACAAATTATTAAATACAGTTTCATGACCATTGCTTTTTCGTCAAAACTTTTCATCACCCTACAAAGTTTTTTTTTACTCCACAAAGTTCTGTTCTCTAACCTTATGTTTTTTTCTTTTTTATTTCATTCTTTTTATTTAATAATTAAAATTATTTTTTGTATTCACATGCTGATAACATATATATTACGTTTATTCACCATTACAATGGTACCACCTGGTGAATATTTTAAGATATATCCAGCCAGTAATACGATATCAATATAGAAATGTTGTTTCACAGTGTATCTAAGGCAACGTTTTTAGATATCTTTTCTTTTCTGCTTCGTTTTTCGTTTTCAAATGGTTTTGGAATTCATTTAAAATTTTATATACACTAGTATGACACTGCAAAATTTTCACCTATCCTGAAGTTATATGGATAAATCTAACAATATAAAATTAAAATAAAATCTCCGCTAATTCTGACAATTTTTTTAAAAATATTTTAAGGTTTTGTTTTTCATTTTAGCATATTTTAAACTTTAAGTACACTAATGTCGAAATATAAAAAAAATAATAAAAAAAAAATCACGGTTACATCAGATGGATAATATAAAAATACAAAACAATTATGGAAAGAAAAGATAACTCCAGAGACATATTGAATACTCATATTCACGGTTTTCAAGGTTCCTCTAGTGAATGATTAATATTGGTTTTTAAGATCCATTAGTCTGATTTCAATGTTTTTAGGGTTTAGCCGAGACCCTGTTATAAAAAAAATTATTTATTTACGAAACACAAAATCGTTGCGAAAATATTTCAGCATTTCATGCCATGGTGTGGCGAACACCTTAAAAAAAGAAGCTTTCAAACATTAAAAATTGCGCCTAATATAATAACAGACAAACTATATCCTATCTTCTTATAAAAAGAAGAAACATTGTTTGCCAAAAAAACATTTTCTACAAAATTTGTGAATTTTGGGCCTTCTTCCCTTAAAATATCTTGTTTGTCCATGCTACTACTTAAACGTATCTCTTGTCTTTTAGATATATGCGACTTAAAAGGGAAGCAGATCAATTCCTCACTTGGGATTGTGACATCACCAAACTACCCCAACTTCTATCCAGTCAATGAGGATTGTAAAGCCACCTTTGTGTCTCCCGACGGATCTGGATTTATGTTGAAATTTGACGCGTTTCAGATAGGTTCACGAAGGTATGTCATAACTCCTTCTGTCACTGCCCCTTTACAGAGTGTCCACTCTATCAGGAATGTCAGACATTGTCAGGAAATATGAAAATATAGGCAAAAATGTCAGAAAAATGTAGTCTTTTTATGAAATATCGGAAAACGTCAGGAATTTTAAACTTTCCATTAACTCCCTGTAATGCATTTTATTTTAATATTTTTCCGATGTCAGTTTTTATCTTCGGCTTGTGTCACAACTATAGAAAAAAGTAGGGGATAAAATCTAGATTTTTTAACTAAACAATGTCAGGAGAATCAGAAAAAACCGAGGCAACTTTTCAGTGGACATCCTGCTTTAAACAATTTAAGATCTAAATCTCCTAATAATTCTTACTGGATTCCAATTTAACGCTGAATTTTAACTGCTTAACCATCAAGGGTCTGGTCACATTCACAATTTCACTCCGGGGTAAAACCAACCCCATGCTTGGTCAAGTTGTACTTACCGTAATACTCCAAATAAACGCCCCCTTCTATTAACCGCCCCCCTCGAATGGACGCCCCTCCTTTTCAGTCATTTTTAAATAAACGCCCCTCTCGAATAGACGCCCCTTAAAAATGTCAAAAAGTTTAATAAACGCCCCGGGCGTTTATTTGAAGCATTACGGTAGTAGTTACATGCGTTTGCCGAGTTAAAATTTCGCCCCGGAGTGATTTTAATCCTGTCTTTCGCATAGGGGCGAGATTTCACTTCGGGGCGAAAACTCATGATTTTTACATGCAACCGCATTGCTCTGGGCGAAAAACGTTATAGAAGTAAATACACAAAATTATGCTGAAAAAGGAATGTTTTTCTATCGCTTATATATGCTTAAATATTTTACTATTTCTTGAAGAAGTTGTTGTGCCGCTTGCGTGTTCCACGTAAGTGATTTTATGAAAAATTACTTTCACCCCGGGGAGAATTGACCATGTAACTTAATTCTTTTTCGGCCCGGTATGAAATCTCACCCCGGAGCGAATTTCACCCCTTTTGCATGTAATCATACCCTAAGGCAGTTTTGTTGGATTCTTTGATGTTCTTAAATAAAAACATCTTCTTAAAAAAGACAGCCTCCTAACAAGACAACAAACATGTTGATGTTGTTTATAACTTCGTGTATAATTTAGCGGAGTTATGGAGTGCAAAAACGATTACTTGGAAGTTTATTACAACGACAAAGCAGAACGAATCTGCGGAAAGGAACCTTCCATACCAACGGTGCATATCCCTTCCACGAAATTTACCATGACGTTTCACTCAACACACGTGAAGAAGGAGAATCGAGGCTTTGTGTTGACCTACGTCACAAAAAAATACGCAAAAAAATACGCAGTAGACAAGAAGACAGGTATATATAAGTGGAAATGTCCTCAGGATTTTATAAGCATTTTTTATAATCAAAAGGTTTATAAACATATCCAAGCTCAAATAAGCATATGTCAACCATATTGTCCAGCCTTGGTGAATCCTTTTGGTATGTTTTTTTTCATGTGCTATGGGTGTTTTAATGACACACTGATACTGTCTAAACTTGCTTTGTGTAAATATACCTTTAGTTTTGTTGCTGTTTTTTAAAGGTAAAAATGGGACTATTTCATATTTTATCTTAAGAATAACAAATGCATACTCTAAGTCTTACATTTTTTTTTGCATAAGCATATCGCAGCTTGATTTTGAATTTTGTAAAACATGTACTTTTTAGAATATCCCGTTCTTTAAAACTTGTATGCGTGACGTCAACTACTTAAAATTGCCTCTTCAGACATATCCCACAACCCCTTTCCCTAGGCCCCTCCTATCTTCATTGGGACTGCTTATTTATTTTGGGTTATTTCAACTTTTATAGCAACTAAACTTCAAGCATACAGCCAAACAATAAATCAATGGTCACAAAATCGACAACCTATTGCAGCTAGCAATACAATGAATCAAACAATAGAGCCAGGTAATGAACTTTCTTTCAGTTTTTTTAAATGAATACTGATTATGACGTACTTAGGTGAGCAGCTGATAAACATACTAGATGACAAACAAAAATAACTAACGGTGAATTTCTACGCAAAAACAAAACCAATTGGAATAATACCTTAATTTGATTGGTTATTCTGCTTATTGACATTTTGTGTTTATTTTCTTTACGTTTCTGTCCGCAAGAAATGTTGAGATATTTTTAAAATTACATTTTCCGATCTGTTCCATTCTTGGATGGAAATTCACCTATATTTTGAAATAATGGTGCCAATAGTGTATTTATTAGACGGGTTTCCATTTAGCCTCGTCAATCAAAAAGAGCGTACTGACCAAACCAACTGAAGGGATGATCAGAGACAAAAATGAACTGGTGAAGGTGCTCCTAGAGTTGTCAGAAGGTATCATCAATTACAACTAATTAGTTTTGTTTCATACCCATAATAATATTAAAATATATACATTTTCAAAACTTTAATAAACTTTTAAAATAGAAATAAATAATTTGCGCGAAAAATTTTTCAAAATGAAGATTTTAAATTTAGCGAGATTTAAATTTTTCCGAATTTCAAGGAATTTCATGATTTTTTTTTCCTGTTGCGTGCGGAACTGAAATTTGCATAATTATATAAATAAAGTGGTATGCGAGTCAAACGAAAACAAAATCGTTTTTCAAAAGAAAAAGGAAAAAATTTTAAAAATTAATTTTTGCGGGAGCTAATTGGTAAGTATTAACTAATATTTTTTAATAATTTCTATTGGAACAAAATACAATATAAATGCAACTAATAAAACTAATTACAAGTAAGAAAAAAGCGTGTAGTTATTATCATTGACACTTGACATTTTCACGATGATTTTAGAAAGGACTACATACACTTGTCAATCACACAGCAAACGAACTACCTGCTACTTTTTAAGTTTGATTCGTTTAATTATGTACTAACTGGTCTCTGTTTAAGAACGGGGCTTACTATAACTGACTATAACTCACTCTAACCGACTGGTAGTCTTGTGGTAGAGCTTTTGCTTCAAGTGCAGGAGGTCTCGGGTTCAAACTCCGACCGAGTCATGCCAGAGACTATAAAAGTGTAAATCTATCTCAGGCGGATGTCTGGTTGAGCGATTGCTGTGCTTTCATGACTTTTGTAGCTCAAATGAGAGCTTTAAATGCACTAGGACCCCTTTCGCAGGACCCTCCTTGATAGCAGTACCAAAAAGAACTAAAGAGGTTATCCTGGGTAAATAATTTCAATATTGATAAAAAAGAGTTAAAAACTAGGAAGTATTTGGCCATGTAATAGCATCTAGCCAGCACATCCAGTTACGAGCGGATCCAATGACTCGTAAAAGGATATTGCAATCCAAACACCAAAATGCAAATCTTAGTTGAGAAAGGTGTATTGTAATTCTGAACTCCGCACTAACACGTCCTTATATTTGCCTAGTAAATCCTGACCAACTGCGTACTGCTTTACGAAAACGAAACCGTATACCAGAACGTCCGCAAAACGTGAAGAAATCTTACATCCCTACCCCTACAGACTATACATACACATACACAGATTACAACGCAGGACAGTCGAACTGGCTGAACGACGACGCTCTTAAACGTGTTACTGATCACGTGGTCCAAACATTCGAAGACGATTTGACTTTGTTAGGTGCTACACCTCTACGCATTCCGTCTCGACCAGGTAACACTAACGACAACACTGACTGAATTCACGTAACCCTAACACCAATTGCAATTCTAACTTTCTTCTGCACAGACTTGTTTTGTAATGTTCCGTATGTTTTTACTTTAGAAGCCAATGCTGTACCAAACCCTTCATCATTCGTAGATGTTGGCTTAAAAATGGGCGAGACAAGAACTCTCCACCGAGCACTACCAAACCAACCACAAGCAGTAAACGAAGATAAATTGCAAGAATTACAAGTGAAAAGTAGTATACCCAAACACACTTGGCAAAACTCTTTGCCTTGGGGAACTCCTGAGCTTTCAAAGTTGACCCCGACAGCTTTCAAGCAAGCCAAAACTCAACAAAAAGCTGTAGACAGTCTACTTAACGGTATAAACGACGGTGATATTGCATCACAGAGTAAATCAATCATAAACAAGGCAGGAAAACCATCCCTTGCGTACCAAGCCGAAAAACCATCAAGTGTAAACCAACCACAAGCTATCCAACAAAGAATGTCCATGCTGCCTAATGCTTTAACTCGTCCTGCAACTACAGCTTACGAAAGTGTTAAGGGATTGGGTGCTACTGCTAATTCGTATCGTCCGTCACCGCTAAGCAGATACTCTGAGGCGGTGTCTAAGCCGATTAACAATTTTTACGGTACGAAGGAAAGTATTATACCAAAACGAACTGGACCAAATAAGATAGATTTAAATGTGGGCACGCAACGAACGGAAAAAACTCTAATACCGCACCCATACCTTGGGCTTCAAAAAGATGTCACCACAGTTATTGCAAAAAAATCCAGAATTACTCAACCGCAAACGATGTATAAAAAACCTGAGACTTATGCAGCACCTGTTTGGGGTGGCAATAGGTGGTATCAGAATACAGTCCCAGGTAAGTGTATGCATGCAAAGTATAAAAAAAGCTAGAAGGTTCTCACCCCTCTTCTGTGAGTGCGATGCATTACGATAGTGGCAGATGTGAATCCCCTTGCATTAAATATTAAAAAAATATAAATAATTGTCGTCATTTTTATTCAGGTATAGTGAGGAACCAGATGAACATGCCACAATTCTCCATGATGCAACAGCAGTATCAGCCCACCGCAGCACACTGGCAACCTGCGGTGCACTCACAACCAATTCCATCAATGTACACTCAACCATACCAACCTCAACAACAGCCATACTGGCAACAAGCAGTGAGAAGACAGTATCAGTCGTTTCCCTTTATGTATATTCCGCATTTTGGCATGTTCAACAGTAAGTATATATTTACACGCTATTTTATGACCTTCTTGAACAATATAGTCATCAACACCTGTGCCTATCGCAAAAATTAATTCTCGCTAAAAATCCTTAAAATGATCATTTGCGATATTTTAGAGAAGCCCATTCACGAAATTTATTTCCCTCGATTTTGCGATTTTTTTTAATTCGCGAAAATGTCTACCTCGAGAGTATTTACAATTAAAACAACAATACTTTTAGACCACTGTCCACCGAAATCATCGTTTACGTGCAGGGATATTGTTTTCCATCCTGTTTGTAATAACGATAACGACTGTTTGGACTTACGCTTGGGCTGTTGCGAAACATCCTGCAATTACGCACAAAGAGTTTGCGTGGCAAAAGGTATTTGTTTATATTCGCTTCCATTTTAAATGCTAGAAATTTCTATATTATACTTACTCGCGGTTCCTGCAGAGTTAAAGGGGCTACGAACCGGTTAAAATGCTCACATTCCGTATATCCCGCGCACATATTAAAAATCCGGCAAACGCGTTTTGCGCAATGAACAGACCTGCTCAATGAACAGACTAGACTTTGCTCGCTGGTTCAATATTTTTTTTCGAAAAGTATATTACAAGACTCATTCTGGATGAAAACATGACCAAGGCTTGAGAAGATAAAAATTCTAGATTTAGCTATATGTTCGAGTCTGTAAATTACATACATGCCGGAAAAATAGCCAGTTTTGTTTTTCGCCGCCATCAGCTCGACTTTCCTGTAGGTCACTAAAGTCGAAAACCAACAGACGTTCCGTAGCCCCTTTAAGGCAAATTTACATATACCAGTGATGACATTTGAAAAAGTGAATAAAATGCAATTCAAATTACCAGAAAAAAATCGAACTCTGTCCCCAAAATCATAATGTAAGGATACAATTAAAAGTGTATTGAAAAAAGGGTGTTTCCTTTGAAAATACTTGATAACACTTGTATTTTATTCGCAAAATAAAATCCGGGGAATTTTTGTGCAAAAATTAATACTAAAATAAAATTTGATAAAAGCAAAAATTATTATGTCAATTTAGTAGAATTTTTTATTATAAAACAAATTCTCGTAATAAGCCCTAAATAATGTTAATGTCTCTACTGGTGAACCAAATATGAGAGAAACTACATTACAAATTACATTTACAGCAAGCTGAAGTCACGCGCACACACAACATTTTGCTCTGTACGTTCCAACATGATGCTGAAGCAGAGAAGTGATGAAAAGACAAGTGTTCATGCAACATACAAGCAAGATTGCCAAGAAGTTATTTAGTGGGTTAATCAAAACACGTGTTTGGAATCGTAAGCGTAAACACTGGTGGTTTCAGACAATAATAAATAGCGTTATATACCCTTACACGCCCTTCTAAAGCATGAATAATTGCTTTCGACGTTGATTGTAAGACATATGATTTCTCTCTATAGCATCTATAGCAGGTTTTTCTTTTTTTCTTCAATTATTTAACTTTTGCCGATTTGACATGTGAACTGTGAGGTTTATTTTTAGCGTCTTTGCACAATTTATTATTATCATTAATGACTATTTTAGCTTGTCAAATTGAAATAAATACTCGAAGAAAACCCAAGTAACCCCTATCTTCTCGATTTTGAATCATGGACGCATTTTTAATATTTAGTAAAATGACCCAGATTTTGACTGAAGGATCGGTTTTATTTTCCCAGCTAATTTTTAATTTTTAAATAACTTTTTTTTAAAAAATGGTTTAATCAGCTAAAGCTAAAAGACACGAGAAGAAAAAAGTGATAGGAAAAACCTCCCTAAAATTGCTGACATACAAATATATATAACAGTAAAATATACGTTAATAATTATGCCAGAAGAAAGTGGCATCGGGTAAAGATTTTATTAATATACGCCTAAAACAAATGATGCTTATAGATGCTAAAATTATGTAAATATATCTACCTGTAAATAATTAAGTTTTGTAGCTAATTGTAAATATATATTTTTACATCCACATATTTTCCGCATTTCTTCTTTCGCCTTTTTTTCCCTCACAAATATAATAACGCGTTAGCGTTGATTTCTTGAAGCTCTAATTGATTTCCATGAGCACAAAGATTGTTGTACAGCTGTTGTACAAAAGACCCTAAAGTTACACAACATATGACCAAGGGATTTATTGTAACTTTTCGTAAACCAAGGTTTAACTATTGTTAGATTTTATATATATTTTTAAATTTTCGTAGTTTGCCAGCTGTTGGAATCAAGTGTGATAAACGAGCGGGTTGGTTTAAAAAATAGCAAACGATACGATGCAACGCCATCTTAATTTTTTATTTCATATTTCGATTTTGTCCAGTTACACAAGTAGTTTTTTTTTAATTTGCTTGAATACTCTTGTACAAGGGGGAGTACATAAAATAGCTTTTCATATATTCTGGTCTGCAAAATGACTTAGATAAATTTGATTTTACAATCATTTTTTCAAACTTTTAGCTACCTTTCTTTATTTGTTTAAAATCATTGGTTTACGTGTTTTTTATCATACTCGACTACCACAGCTACTGCACCTGTATTCTACTAAATAATCGCCCCTGATGAAGAAACACCCCTCAGAAGAAGCAATAATAATCGCTTCTGCCAAATGAAAACACATCTCTCTAGATCACAGACACAAATCGGAGCAGATTGATTACTTTCAAGTCTAAAAGTTTTAGCAAATTTCAAAAAAAACATTTTTATAAAGCACCGATTTCGTTCATTTTCGAGTCAAATTCATCTTAAAATATAAATACACGCTTTTCTTTTTTCATTAATTTTAAATTAATAAGCGCTCCTGCTAATAAAACGGCTATACTGAGCAAGCAACTGAAGCATCACTTCAAAGTATTACTAGGGTCCTAATTTTTATGTCTATCTTCAACGCGATTACACTTCATCCATCCAAAAACATAAAATTGAACAAGAAATTTTTCCCATGAATTTTTTGTTTCATTAACTTTACGGAATATTTTTCTCGCGAAATGTCTACATGTTACAATCGGTAGTCGCAAATACTAGAGGATCACATAGCATAGGTTTCTTGCACACAAAACCCCCCAGAAAAACAGTATACAAGATAAACTTTTTTTTCACTTTTCTTTTCACTTTCCCCTCAGTTAGTTTTTTACAATATTTGGTACTTTGTTGGATAAAATTTTCGTCCTCCAAATAAAAAATACGTCATAATGAAGCTGGCTCCATTCTTCCCTTATATGAACAACGTAAAAGCACGTAAAAGCTTAGTAAAAGCACAAACATGCTGGATGCACGTTTGTGCTTTTACTAAGTGGCGAGCGAACAATTCACAGTCACCCTACGATGATATAATTTCTAGCTACCTTGTCAAGACCAAGTTTCGCATTGAAGTCTTCTTCTCATCTCCAATGTTTTCATATACATGTCTGCTTCTTCAGAGTCAAATCGACCATGCAGTACAAGTATTTCTTTTAAGCAGTTTAAAACATCGTTTGGCATGTCTTTTGAGTTTCTGAAAAAGAAATGCGTGAATAAATGCGCGAGGTATTTAATAAAATATGTATTTTAATGGCTTATTCTCGCAGCTTTTCTTAGAGCGTTATTACAAAATAATTTTAAGGTTTTTTGCTCCGAGATCTTTTACTATAATTTTTTTGCCAAATTCAAGTGTTCTTCAGCACACAGATAGAATGAAAATCTGTAGCTCTAATCAAGTCTGTCCAATACAAATCATAAAAGACAAAGATTTCTATCCCAGTAGGCTACTACATCTATTCATGTTTTACATTTTTCCTCTACAAAATAATCGGTTAAAGGTTTCCAATGTCACCCTGGTTACATTTCAAAGTTCTGGGGTTTGCACGGTTTAAAGGTCTGGCAGATACCGTGTTTAGTGACTTTATCCGTGAAAAAATCTAAAAAAAATCGAGAAAGTCAGGGTTTTCTGCATAATTTATGGGATGTGTTACTTTTCTTCTATCAAATATTACATAAATTAATTAAATTTATTATCTTTCATAGAAAACATTTCTTAAATCGAACGCAAAAATGCAAAATAAATTTCCAATCATTTAAATTCCAGTCTTATTACCAAGTATTCCTAACAAGCCTAAGGTTAAGAAGAACAGAAAGAAGAACTTCAACAACATACCCAGCTATGAAAAAGTAGGCGTGATCTTTATCTATCAACTTCCATATCAAATCTCCACATTCTTTCATTTTATGTTGAACGTAGATCTTGTCCGGCTAAATCAACAGTCGTAAAGCATATAGGTATAAATAAAAAACTTATTTTTAAATAAGAAAATTGATTTCAGTTGTTATGACGATGTTACGCTGTCACTGTTAGTATTTGGAAAAAAACAAGAGTCATTACCCAATTCCAGCTTGATGACGTACCAGATAAGAAATAATGCGTTTTTAAAACAAGCAATTTTGTAAAGGGAATTTTCTCTCTCTCTCTTTCTGTATTCGACGGAAAGTCAGAAGGACTAATTTTGGTACAGAAATCGAGAACGTATTAACGTATACAGCTTGATCGCGGTCTATGTAAAGCTGGTTGTTCTCGACCACAATAATATAGTCAGTTAGTAAACTCAAGACGCAATTTCAACTTGCAAACGTTCTTTAGCAGACTTATTGTAGCCACGGCAGAAGAGTTGATGAGATAGTGTTGATAACTCAGGATATACAATTTAGAAAGTAAAAATTCCGACTTCGATTTTTTTGGTAAAGTTTCCACCTTGTCATAGTGTAAGAAAAAAATGACCTGTTTCATTTATGACGTTATGATGTTACATGTTGGGCTTTCAATTTACACTAGAAAATTTTTGATTGCATATCTTTTTTTGCGAGATAGCTCCTGGATTTAACAGTTTTGTAAAGAAACTTTTAAATACGTTTTCTAAAATTTTTAACAACAGGTCCTAACCAAAAAAGCTTTTCAGAGATGTGGTTCTCATTTTAAAATCCCTAAAAAAATGCAGTAGCGACTTTTTTCGTCTTCCTTGGACTTTTTTACACTGAAATATGGCTGGGTGGTGTAATACCTGTCCCCTGTACACCCAACCCTTGTCTTATATTGTATCCCGGACTTGCATGAAAATAGAAACATCAGAACGCAGCTAAGTATTTCAAGTCTAGTCTAGTTCGCGGTGTTGCTTTTCCCTTAACTTTATTAATCTTCTGCCAATACTATTTTTTAAATTCCATCTACCTTAAGGTAAAAAATCAATGCGGAAGAAAAGGTGAAGAGTGAAAAGAATACGGAATTATGTGAATTTTGACTTATATTCGCATTTTTAAAAAAGGACGGACATTTCCGATCTTTTGTTTCGCATTTTACCTCATTTTTGACTTGATCGTAAATTTTCCCTAAATTCATTTTAAAACTCACTTGAGACAACTTTGAAGTTACCAATTCGTAATGTTAAAAACCTGCAATGAAAATATGCCCCTCGCAAGTTTTTATTCCTTATTTTGCACAAATCTCCACGTCTCATTTTGTCAATTTTATTCTTCCGCAAAACACTATTGTCCTTGGTATAGTAACTCACTCTATTTTTTTATATTCAGGATATCTCAAAAAAGGTTGTTTTACAAAATGTTTTACATATTATTAATTTCCGAAGGGCCACTGAAATTTTTCTTTGATCACATTTCACAACGAAGATTAGAGAACACAAATATGAAGTGGGGTGGTCACATCTTAGGATTTATTTATTTTATGATTTTTAGCTAGCTACCTAATACCATTCCAGGACTCCTGAGGTTTGTTTAACAGACACCATAAGTTATTGTTCTGATTATATGTGCGCGATGTTTAACTGAGTACTTTGCCAATACTCAAAGTGAAAGTACATATGCAGAGAGCTAGTTAGCAAAGTCATATGCAGATAGGTGACAGTAAAGTCATATGCGGATAGGTAGCTAGTAAAGTCACATCCAGATAAGTAGCTAGTACAGTCAAATGTAGAAAGCTAGCTAGTAAAGCCATGCAAATAAGTTGCTAGTACAGTCATATGTAGATAGCTAGCTAATAAAGTCATATGCAGAAAAGTAACTACTGAAGTCATATAATTTTCAGAGGGTTCTGTCGTTTAATAAAATATATTTAATATGAATAGGCCACTAATTTTTCATACTCCACCTTGACATTTTCACATATCGTGACCAGTACCATGCATCTCTATATTAATACGGAGCTTTTGTCTGTCTATCAATGACTTTTAGTAAGGCGATATTTTTTATCACCCAAATGCACGAGTTTTCCGAGTTTTTTTGGTGTGTTCACATTTGTCTCACAACCGTTAGAAACCACTTGATAGAAAATAAGATTGAAATGATTAGCTTAAATATTGTCTTATTAAATACGTACTTTCGAACGGGACGGCATTCGAATAGAAAGTTTCCTTGGCATAAAAACAAACAAACAAAAAAATCTCTTGACAAAGTTCTTGACAACAGGCGAACTAAAGAAGCGGATAAAAAATGTTTATTTTCGACGATCTCTTTGTCATAAAAAAGTGCAGATATTAAGAGCAAGGAAAGTCAAAGTGAAGAAGTGGAGTGGATTAAAAAAGCATATAAAGGAATTTTTAAGGAAAAGACAATATTTAAAATGCGTAAAGAACTTATTTTTGTTGATTTGTGCTAGCTCTTGCAGGTCTCCTTTTTGACATTTCAGAATAAAATACTTAGGGTTTTCAACATAATCACCTTTAAGATGTATATAAGATGTATTTTAGATGCGTTATTTCTGACTTTGTTAATATTGCTGTTGTAACTGTCGGTGTTCTTACTGTCGGCTTTGTAACTGTCGGTGTTGTTACTGTCGGTGTTGTGAGTGTCGATGCTGTGAGTGTCGTTGTTGTAACTTTCTATCAACTAGATTTTATACCTTGCAAGCTGTTCTTTTTTATTTTTTATAAGATTTGTGTGGAGAATTTAATGCAATTTGACATTTTGAGAAGATTTAAAAAAACATTTTTTTGTATATGCACTGCTGACGTCGGCAAAACATCTAAAGCAACCTATTTTTCATTCGCCTTTTGCCTAAGTGGATTTTCCCACGGGCCTTTATCGAGTAGTATATTATAATTCATAACTAATTTAGCCAACCCAATTTGTTATAAATAATAATGCTAAAAATTATTAAAAAAAGTTTAGCACCTTATGATATATAAGTTTATCATTGTAATGTTATAAAAGTAAAAAATTTACTTGTAAATGTAAAATATTACCAGTACCACAATCAGAATACATTAATTATTACCTGATCTCTAGAGTACGCAGAAAACACAGTTAACGGAGCCTTTAATGATACATCTGTCCAATAGTCTTTGAAAAAATCATCATTGTTCTTGCTACGGCAACCGAAAAACAAAACCATTTGTCCTAAGAACGCAAAATTAAACATTCTAAACTTATTTCAGTTCCCTTACTCTCAAGTGACTAATGATTATTATGAAATATGTAATTTTTTGAATCCCAAGCTTTGGACACTTAACCTATTTCACGAAGCGAATTGTCAATGGCTAATTCGGCGGCGAATTATCTGCGAATTATCTTTTTAATTTTCACTATACACAAAAAGGGAGAATATAAAAAACTCTTTTGGGTATTAAAAACAAGGCGATTAATTTAAATACTTTCCATTAATGAGTTTTTCTAAGAATTAGACACTGAAGATTGCGTTCCAATTGGTTAAAAGTTTACAGCGAAATATTTCGCCGCTAAAAAGTAGAAACTGTTTCTACTTTACGGCGATGCGAATTTTCCGAAAAAAAATAAAAACAAACAAAACTGCGCATGCTCGAATACGGCGAATTCGCCGTCCAATTTGCTTTGAAAATCCCCCATCACAATCTTGAAATGTAACAAACTACGTAACAAGCTAAACTAAGTCGTGGCCTTAACCTTAGCATAGTCGTATAAAGATGGAAAGCTAAGACTTAATTATTAAAACTGATGGCTGAATCATACCAAGCATATTTTTTTTAATTAGGGGTATGGTAGTGCTTCAACAAAACGTATCAATACATCTGCAAATATTGAGAGATAATGTTGTAAATATTATTAAGTAATAAAAACAGTGAGGCAAAACATAAAACACACCTTTCGCATGATTTGAAACCCTCTCTTGAATGAAAGAACGAAATGGCGCCACTCCAGTTCCTACATAAAAAGAAAGTGCATTCGGGAAATTAATTTAAGGAAAAAAGTAGGAACATTCACTGGGCTAAATCAAATCACAAAAAACGATTTTTTAGCCAATTTAGCGCCAGCTAGAGTAGCATTGACTTTGCTGACGAGTTGTAACGTGGATTCGAAATTGTCTATTGTGAAAGAGAGCTTTAGAGTTCTAGGCTTTATTCACTTCAAGTTTATATTATACACAATATGAGCATTTTAGACAACATTTGAACGAAGCAGTTTTCACTTAAAATTGACGAATTTCTCTCTAAAGTTTGGTGGCATTTGTAGGTTAAAACCCACTTATTTAATTCTAATCATTTATTTATTGTATATATAAAAACAGAAAGAAAAATTTTACACGCATTACTTAATAACTCTCTAGTCTTATTTTCAAAAGCGTATTTATTCACAGTTTCTCTTTTTTTTGCAATCAGTTGTTTTTCAAATCACGAAGACATATAAGAGAATTCAAAGCTTCTCTCGACTAATTTTAAAGGCGTCAAATAAAAGTTTAACTTCAAATACCACTTAGTTTGGTTCATGCATACTCTTAAGTAAGCATGTGGCCATCCGGTACGTTTATTTTATTTATTAATGTATATCTGAATTTTGTATAATCTTTTTGCAATATTTTATTTAGTTTGAACATATATTCACGTTACAAACGATAGTTATTCTTATTTCAATCAACTACCTAACAGCACTGACGTTAGTATACTATATTCCCGAACATGCTGTGAAATTTTTTAACTTTAAACACTTAACCAGCCTAAAAAAGGTCGGACCAAGCAAAACTTTTTGGAGGCGGCAAAAATTGGCTGACTAAAACAAAGACGCACGACGCAGATTTACGGTTGCAAATAAATTACTAGGAAAGTGATTTTCATTTCATCCACCAATGAAGTAACAGCTTAAAAGCCGAGAAAAGTTCATGAAAATTCAGAAAGGCCAACAAGCTTCTTTGGGTCGATAATGTCGGACATAAACTCCGAGTTTTGGTACACTAAGAAAAATTTTCTTTCTCTGGTATAGGTTTTGACTGCAAAACATTTTTAATTTCCCTTCAGATGAGGGCAATTTTTTTAAACACAATGGGCAATTTTCTATACACAAGGTAGGTAGTAAATCTTGCAGTGATGGCCAGTTTAAGGTAAAATACGCAATACAATAAGTTCGATTCATACCTGGCCCAACCATGATAACTGGGGTATCGTCATCCTTCGGAAATGCAATGGTTCCTTTCGCTATCCACATTCGAACAGGCTTTCCTAATGAAGTTACTCTATCGAGTGATGCCAGCCAAGTGGAGCAGACACCTTTCCGAAGATAATACATTTTTGTTTTGTAGCTAACCACTGCCATTAATATTTCAGCTACCTCAGGATGAGCCTAAAGATAATTGTTAAAATAAAAGAGAGAACGGACGGACCACTGATTTTCCACACATGTGTTTACTTACGACTAAAGATGATGCGATAGAGAAGGCTCTAGGTTGCATCAAAGGGAACAAATCAAATAAGTATTCTAGCTTGAGGTTTTTACACGCATCTGGAAAGTCCTGCAAAACCTTAAATAAAAACACAATGTCTTAGCCGTGTGGAAGGGCAAGTAATTAACAGCTTAAAAGACAGATATATAAAAATGAATACCTCGATATAACTTCTTTTTGGGCGGTAACAATAATCATACAGGTCTTCCTACAAAAATGTGACAATTTAGCTACACAAGCTGGTTTAAAAAAGCTAACGTGGTCCGTGTATTAAGAAAATTGTTTATAAACATAAAGATAATAAACTTGAACCTGTCCTTCAGCTGAACAAAATTCCAACAATCTTTCTTTTTCGAGTTCCGAAGTGGTGAAGTGCCACAGTAGCTCAAAAAAATATCTTTTCGGAACGGATTGGATGGATAAATGGTTAGTAAAAAGTTCTTTAAGAGTGCACGTCCTTGGAAATTTTTCTGGCAGGTGCGGACCTAATTTAAAGATATGTTTATTTAAAATTATGAATAAACTAGACACTGCTTCGACAAAAACAACTGTAGTATTATTTTCCCAGATTACTTTTGACACATTTTGGGAATACCTATTTCTAATATCCTTTTAAAAAACTAAGGTTCATGATAAACTGTGTTACAGTGATCTATTACGCAGGGCATTACCCTTATTTAAACTGGATCATAGGATATTAAAATATGTCATTAGTGCTTAACCAACATTTTGTCTAAAAACATAATGGGAAGCTCAGTTGCGCTGAAATTTATTTCTTCCATTGATCGTATTCTTTTGATAAAAAAAAATCCATATGGGTGAAATGTCTACAGCATTCCGCTATTTCATGTGTGATGTCCTTTCAAAAAAACCTTTTTTTGATTATTATTAATTTTACATTGACAGACCGACATCGGCTATAAATGTTAACTGCCTGAATATTATTTGAAAAAACATATTTCGTTAAAAAGGCGGTGGCTATTCAAAAGGGTGCAAATACAGTTAGCACGTAGGGGCTATACATTTGGCGTACGATGCCGGGGCAACAGCTAGTATCGAAATAATATGTTAATGTTTCCCACTTCAAATCACAAGGTCGGATATTTGCTCAGGATATGTTTAATCTTCTTTCTTTTGCCATGTTTTTATAAACAAAGGTGTAGTAAAACAAACTGCAGCAAATTATAATATTTTTTATGTACAAAATTTATTACCATCAGGTCTTTCATTAATTGATACTTTCGTGTCAGGCTGCCAGCCCACTAGCGTAAGAAATTCCTCTACTTTCTCTTCTATGTTACATGGCTGAATCATTAAAACATCTCCTGGATTATAACTGAAAATATAAAACGCAATTGTTACAGACATGTTTTTTTGAATTTATGTGATGTAACAATAAATATATTAGAATCATGGCAAGCTGCTAACAATCTATACAAAATAATTTTTATGGAACAAACAACGACTTTCATACCTTAATCCGGAACCTTTTAAACTGAACTGAATTAACCTAACATCTTGAAAATGATTTTTACTAGTTTTGCGCTCATTTGAGATTATATGGGCTTTCCATGGATTATCTTTGCAAAATGGTGCTATAAACAGATCAACGCAAAAATGGTTACTAAATGAAAGAATTAACATTTCCTCCATTGCATTTAAAAAACCACATACCATGTGAGGATTCATATTGGGATGTTTTCTTTTTGTCTGTATGCAACACTGAAACATCCGTAGTTTCAATACTGTACTTGGAAGGAAGTCTAAAACAGAATTTGCCTCCTAAAAAACGTTCTCGACCTTGATGTTGAATTGAGTATCAAAAAGTAATCAAGAAAAGCATCGTCACTAACATTTTCAGGGGTGATTTAAGAAGAATGCATCGGTATAACAAAAATTTTATTCCGCAATTCAGTATTTGGTTGACCGCAATTATTTAACATTAAAACATTTTTAAGCATTGCTCAAAAACCTTTTTTTTACTGTAAGTTAAACTATCTTGGGGTAAAAATACTAAGTGTTAAATTTATATTATAAAGCTTAAAAAAGTTGTTTTAAAGTTCTTTCTCAATATTATTCACATAAATATCATGTCATGTTAAAAGGAAATCCAATGTTAAAAAAAAATTGGAACTTATTGGGATGAATTTAAAATTTTTAAGGTTAAATTGAATGGATGAATAAATGAATTAAAATTAGTTTAAACAGTCTTTTAAAAACTTCAAAAAATCTTTTTTTTGCTCTCAAGACATTTACTTTTAAAGATGTTAACAATTTTGTTATTCTGAAAAATTTATAGTAATTGCCGGTAGTTCATATTGTCTTAATTTTTGACCTGCAAAAGAATATTTTGCTATATACATTTAACCCTTTCCAACAAATAAAGGGTTACAGAAACAAATTGGAAAACACTTCAAAATAAAAAAATCCCTAAAATACCACTAGTTTAAAATGGCTAGTTGGTTTTAATAAAAATCATAAAAATCTATTTAAACTAGCTTTATATATATATATTTTTGACCTAACATGTAAAATTCAAAATTAAAGGGTTAAGGAATAGCAAATTGTGACAATTTACAGTCATTCGTAATTTAGGACCTGTTAAGGGTCATGCATTTTACGCATAGACAATATGAAAGTAGATTAATTAACATGAATGGATGATCCATTAACGGGATCTGCACATTGATTAACAAAGAAAATATTGTTGGGTAGTATAGAATTACATAAGTCTTTTTATAGTAAAAAACCAACATCATTTTTTCACCTTTCATTTAAACAAATTCAAACAAAACTTACAGAAGATCTTGAGAAATTATACTTTTACCAACAGGCATTGGATAGATATCCAACACTCTGCTCCATAACATATCAAGCCATGGATCAACAGTAGCATCCAAACTACGGAGAAATATTTGCACATCAATTTATACACTGTTTAAAAATTCAACTTTATTTCAAGAATAAAACCAACTTTTAAAAGTTAATTACTACAGCAATAATATTAAAGAAAAGAAACATTATAGCTGTGACTGAAATAATAAAAACAGTTTTTTAATAAGATTTTGCCTAAAATGTATGGAACAGTCAAATTTCAGGAATTATAATGAGAGTTTTCGAGCTTATTTGAGAAGATAACGGTGTTTTCATAAGAAAATTTTGAGCACATTTGGTAACATCACGAGTAAAGAACAAATTATTTTTGTTCCTTCGTGGCATTTTTATTTATTTTGGAAATAAATGTGACAAAATATAGTTTTGTGAAAGAAAAATTGGGGAGATTCGAGGAAAAGCTGTTAAAATCTGCTATTGGAGAAGATTTGAGGAGTTTCAAAAATAATTTTTAAAATTAAGGAAAATTCAGGAGTTTGGAGGTGTGACAACCCTGACATGACCGAAAAAAGACAGGAAAATCAGGATTTAGAAAAATTGAAAAGGGATGAGACTCCCATATGAAAATAAACTTATGGTATTTAAAACTTTTTTAGGCTAAATATTTTAAAAACGCTTAGTACAGTAGTTATATTTTTAAAATTAAGGGAAATTTAGGACTTTGGAGGTGTGACAACCCTGACATAACGGAAAAAAATAACATTTCAACATAGAAATAAAAATCCTAAAGTAAAATATAAGATTTCCTTAAAACAAGTTGAATTGAAAAGAAACAGCTCTTTTGCTTCCATCTATCAGATTTAAGGAAACAAATTAGAAGACATGAATATTGACTTTTTTAAATATTGACTTTTTTTCCATTTTATTATGCCACATTTTACAAAACAGGTTTTTTGTCTGCATGTTTAGTTTTTTTTTAGCTTAGATTCAAAATTGTAATCCAATACCAAAATATGCAACAATATTAGCTATACCTTTTTTAAACTATCCAAATGTCAATATGAATTTTTGTGCAAAAAATTTTTCAAGTTCTAATTATGGAGTCTTGGTGTAGGAATCTTTTCAACCTAGGGTTTTTTTCTACCACCTTGGGTCCTTAAATAGGTAAGTGAGTGCATAAAAAAATTGGAATCTGTTTTTACCCCAATGGATGCTGTTCATCAGACAGTCCAACATCTACCAATTCTTTAGCTCCCAACTGTAATAGTCTTTTGTTAAGTTTTTTGGCTATAAAATTGAACCTAAAGAAAAAGACATGTGGTCAAAAATTGTTAAACACACAACACTTCCAAGTTCAAGTATACATTACAAAGAAATAACAAAATCTCAAGTTAAAGCATAACTAAAAATTCCCTCATCTATATACAAAGCTGTGAACCGCTGATAAGCAGTGTCTTTTTAATGATGCACCAAAATAGGAGAGTGCAAATACTTTACATAACAAAAAATTATTATTGTTAGAATTATTGAAATTCTTTACCCAGGATAGCCTCTTCAGTTCCTTTTGGTACTGCTATCAATGAGGGTCCTGCAAAGGCTGTCCTAGTGTATTTAAAGCTCCCATTTGAGCTACGGAAGGTGTGCAAGTACATCAATCGGTCAACTAGACAACTGCCTTAGATATCAATCCCTTTTTCATGCTGAACGCTAAGCAGAAAGGATAGATTTACACTTTTATAGTCTCTGGCATGACCCGACCAGAGTTTGAACTCAAGACTTCCTGCACTGGAAGCAAACACTCTACCAGGCTAAAAGACTGTTGAAATGTCGCATTTACATTTGGTAACATTTATTTTTAAGTGGCGTCATATATAGAGTGCAACTTATATAATAAAATTGCGAGTGAAGTTGTGTTTCTTATGGAACGCCAGGCAACAAAAAGGAAAATATGTTTTCATTTGTTTACATTTTACTTATGTGAATTCGCAATAACTTTTTATGTACCTAACATCATAAAAAATTATTACACTATTATGCATCATCCAATCAAACACCTGAATGTCAGTGATCTTTAACATGTCTTTTGTCTATTGTTTTTTTCAGTAACTAACAATTTTTTTTTTTAATTATCTGTACAAAAAAGAGAAAATCTAAGTCTCACATATAAATACACGTACATAAAATATTTAGGTTGTACTCTGTAACATAGAAAAGCCACTTACTTTGTATATGAAGAGTCTCCCAATCCAAGCACTGCTATGTGAACACCTTCAAGTGAGTTTAAGGGCAGGTTCTTTCGTAAAATAAATTTCCAGAACTTCTATGGTGTGAAAGAGAACATTCTTGTTCAGTTATAAAAAACTTTTCTAAACACAATGTAAACTATGCTTTAGCTGGTTTCGAGGATTACATTTTCTAACTTTCCAAGATCTTAAAAACCAACCCTAACCACAAACACTTGACAGCAGCATTCTTAAAAAAATACACACAAAAAATGAATGAATAAAAAATATTTTTAATTCATGCATTTACTTTTCCTTAGATTTAAATTGAGACATAACTTAATAATAAATTAAAACTTAAAAAAATGTATTTATAGTAATTTTAAACCACTCAAAATTAACTTCACTTCCTAAACTTATACTTTGAAATAAACATGTCTATTTTTAGGGTTTCCTTTAAGACCCTCCCACTTAAAAGTATATTATTAGCATTTCAGTTTAAATACTATATTTTGTGTTAACATGAGTTGGCCCTAATTTGGTACTTGGCATAGTCAATATTTACTTTCAATGGAAAGCCTTCAGTGCTTAAAAAAGTGTTGTGGTTCTTCACTTACTCCTACAATAATTCTAGAAAGAGAAAGAGAATTAAAAAACATGAAAGTTCTAAGCATTTAATGGATTAGTAAAGACATCATACTAACTTTCATATTGTCGGGTGGATCGCCTTGTCCTGTGGTGGAGACGACAAATATAACAGCTTTCTGCTTGATTAGATTTCCCTAAAAATAAATAGTAAATCCAAATTTCAGTTGAAATGAAAGCATGAAAAAAACATGTGCTTATTACTACATGTGTAGGAAGATGCGTTTTAAAAATTTGTGTGTGCAATTGCTTTGAGCATGAGGTATGTTACAAGTCTCTGGCTACAAGGTTTAAATGAATTTTATTGTGAATGTCACTTTTCTTTATTCCAAAATTTGAGATGAACTAAGTGAAAAACATTTGCTAAGATCTTTGTTTCGCATTTTTAAATGTTTATGTTTCTTAAAATAAGATTTATAATAAATCTAAGAATCGTGAAAATCAAACATAAACATCCTCTATTACATCTTTTATTCTATAAACATCTTCTTTTACATTATAAACCAAAAATTTTTGGCGAGATGAAATTTTGGTAAAATTTTTTTTTCAAGCTTAAAATAAATTCTAAAAATTAATTTATTTCTTTAATTAATTGAATTACTTTAATTTATTACCATAAGTAAGAAAAATAAATTTAGTGATAAAAATGAATGCATTGTTTTAATACGCCATTTTTAATAACAATTACCCTCATGACCTCAATCGCCGTTTTCGCTCAGGAGCTACAGAAAACAAATGGGACAGTTTACCCATAGTTTTACTGACTTTGTTTTGACTGCTTCCACATAATACACCAATCAAAACGCTTGATTGTTTGAAAAACCAATCCAGGACTTTCGCGCCCTGGGCATGCCGACGAAGAAACATGAGGACTGAAACATGATGGTAATTTTTGTTTTTAAAGTAATGGTGGGTCATTGCTGTTTGTTAGTCTGTTTCACCTTTTTGTCTTCTATAAGCTTTTTATTTTCGTAATATTGTTTTTTTGTATGTTCTAAAAAATGTTAAGATAAATATATTGTCACATTTTTAGTCACGTACAGATCTTAAACGCACCAGTTTTAGGATTTTTGGCTAGGAACGAAGATTTTGGAGGCTAGCTAGCTAGAACCTTACTTATTACTATCTTGTATGGTAAACAGCTTTTTATCCTACCCACCATTTATTTTTGTGTTGTGACTGTAGCCATTTAGCTAGCTCCTATCTTTGGCAAAAAATTGAGAGTATAAAAATGTAGTTTGGCTACAACAATTCTTAAACAAAAAGTGTTATGGTAAATGCAGTTAGCTAGGTAGCTACATCTTTTATTATTTTTTCCTGAAAACTTTTTGTGCAAATAAAATGACTGACAGATTATTTTAGCTGAATCAGTAATGACAGGCTGTTCCCTGTGCTTTTATTAAAACCGAAGTTGCAATGAATTTTTTTTGGAAAGGGGTATTACACCTATACGCCTGTTCAACTCAGTTTAACTATACTAAGGAGTTAGCCCAGTGTTAACAACAGACTTTTGTTTTTGGTAAAGGCTGTTACGCCTATGCACCATGTACAACGTGGTTTACCTGACTAAGGGGTCAACCCAATGTGACAATTCATTTTCAAACCTGGTAATCACGTCTGTACGGATGTGCAATAATGTTTACCTGGACTAACTGATCAGCCCTGTTGTGTTTTTTTTAAACAGAGTCTGTCAGAAAGTTTTTGCCAAAGGCATATTATTCCTATACGCCTGTCCAACATGGTATAACTGTAGTAAGCGCTTAGCCCAGTGTCACAATAAATTTTTTAACTTTCACAAAAACTTATTCTGCAAAATAAAAATATTATTGACTGATTGTTTTTGCTATGATGGGGTACCGACTGTTGTTTGTATTTTTATGTGTTTTTATTTCAGCTATCGTTGCGGAAATATTTTTTGAAAAATATGTTACAGTCTCAAGACTATAATGGTGTATGCGCTTCACTTAATTTACGAGATACTGTATACTTGTACTAAAGCGCTCCACCTGATCGTGTGGCACAGTTTACGGGTCTTATTTAGCGTTCCACAGAGTGTTCAACATCAGGTCACACCTTGACTTTGGCTTACCACGGCGTTTCGACACTGGGGTAAGCCAAACGCGAGACGCGCTTAAGTGGTATAAAAAGGATGGGCCGACCCGTGGATTTTTCTCCGGGCCATCGATTATCTACATTATAATGCCCGTATACGTCTGTCTGTCCGTTCGTCTGTGTGTCACGCAAAATGGTAGCTTAGCTGCGACGGGCGAACCCGTTGATTTTTCCACGGGCTAACAACTAGTTTTTTTTATAATAATAGGCTACCTCCTACCGGTCACTTTGGCAAAGATAATGTTTTTGTTTCGTTTGTTCCTGACAAATCAGTTCCTTCTTGAGGTTAATACATTAGTTCGACATCAATACTGTTATTATTACCAGTAAAGACATTGCAATGTCCTCTGTTTACTCAAGTATGTGTGCAAATTCCACTTGGTCTTTAAATATTCTTCAAAGTAGTTTTAACACTTACGCACCAAAAATTATAAAACGTGTTAAAGGTTGGCACTGTCTGTGGCTATCAAATGACATCAAAAATCAAATAATTGAACGAGATAAACTCCTTGTAACTTGCTTGTAAATCGAAAAGGTCCAGTGATTGGAAACGTTACAAACAAAAGAAAAATTACTGTACCAACACTATATGGAACGCCAAAAATAATTTTCAAAAAAACCTCATTAACGAAAATAGACACAATTCAACCAAGTTCTGGGATATTTTAAAAAGGGCTTTTACAAGTAAAAGTGGGAATCTGCACTCTTTATTGACGGAAGCGATGATTCCAGTCAATCAAATGCGAACGCTTTTTGTAATTTTTTTTCAACCGTTGCTTCTAAGTTAAACACGTTGCATATCCTCTTGTTGAATTTGCATGGAAGTGGACCAAAGAACCGCCACTGCAAACTAACCAAATCTTCAAATTTAAGTACGCTAGTAAAATGTTTGTGGAAAAACAGCTGAAAAAGTTACAAACAAAGAAATCCACCGGTCTGGATGATCTTCCACCACGCTTATTAAAGGACACTGCAAGTATTATAGCAGGACCATTAAGTCACATCATAAACCTGTCTCTTAAATCTGGAGAGGTACCATCCGATTGTAAAATAAGTAAAGTTGTTCCTATACTGAAAAATGGTAACCATACTTCTGCAAATAACTATAGACCAATTTTCATAATTCCGATAGTTTCAAAAATTATGGAAAGAGCAATTCAGGAACAATTACTTGATTATTTAGAGAACAATAAGCTTTTTTCAAATCGCCAGTATGGTTTTAGAAAAGGTAGATCCACGAAGCTAGCTCAACTTTATTGTTAGACGACATACGTAAAGAAGTAGATCAGGGAAAGCTTGTAGGAATTAGATCATAATTAGTTCTTCCATTTTAGATGATTTAACATGTTTTCGTAGAAAATTTTTGCATCATTTCAATTGGATTCATATTTGGGGACTTGGATGGAGTGGGCCAGTAGTTTCTCTCATTCTCTTTAATAAAGTTCAACGCGTATTTTGACTTGTGTTTGGGGTCGTTGTCCTGAAAGAATCTGTGGTGATCCGGGTACATTGTTTTTATGAAGGGAAGCAATGCTTTTTTCAAAATTGCGTTAACGTAAAATTCCTATAAAAAAAAATTATAACATAAAATCTTTATAGCACAACTTTGTTCCCTGATCTCTAAAGGTTCAAGGAAGTGCATGATTAAAAAAATATTCAAATTATATACTTTACGCATTATTCCTGTGAATATCATCATTTTTGTTCTTCCTCTTCTGGAAATACCAGCCCATACATGTATCTTATATTGGTGTTTTACCTTAGGCTTTAACATAGCTGAATGATGTTTTCGACGTAAACAAACCCGGGAGTGACGCTCCATCCACATACTAGATTCATCTGTAAAAATGACGTCATTGTAATCTTCGTTGTTGTTGATGCATCGCAATGCAAAATTGAGACGAAGTTCCCAGTTAATGGGACGAATAGCCTGACAATACCCTGGGCCACTCTGCACTCAACCCAGTTTTACTCTGCAGCGTTTCAAAGTTGTTATTGAGTACTTAATTTTAAATTCTCGATAAAGTATGCACTCAGTTCATCATTATGAACATATGAACGATCTACAAAATTTAAATGTTCTAAACTTAGGTCTGTCTGACTTTTGTTCCCTGCTGTACCGCGGCGAATTCGATGAACAAATATTTAAGACCCCTGAAATTAAATAATAGCGAATGTTGAACTACTTTCCTTTCTTGTATATATTTTGTATCATAGCTGTCTATTATTAAATGACTAATTATTTTCCAGTCACTCATGTGGAGTTTGTTTAAAGTTTTAAATAGTCAAGATATTTTTAGCTCGCACAATAATTCCTCAAGTAAGTCTTCTAATTTGCGTCATAGTTACTTATGAAAGACATTGAAAATAGATTATTTTAAAGCAACGTGCTTAATGTGTTAAGACGCAAAGCATGTTTAAACAATGTATTTACATATAAATAAAATACACTGTTCAAAAATGGTTTGGGTCTTATCACATAAGGTGTTCTAAACATTCAAAACTATTTTTTTAATAATTATTTCCTCTCAGATAAAAATTAAACAGTGTTTCTTTTCAATTACTTCATAATATTACAGTAAAGTTTATTCTTATATTTGCTTTTGTTTACAAATTCTATAGACTTTGTGCTGAAAATATTCTCAACATCCTCACACGCAGGTCTTTTCAATCTTTTCAATTTCTTGTAAAGCAATTATTTTCTTGAAAAGACAATAATCTATTATTAAAGTAATTATTTATGCAATTGCGCATATGTGGAACCTTACATTCTGACTGTACTGTAGGTTGAGCCTGGTAGTATAAATACTGGTAGCATAAATAATATAAAAGTAATATAATAGTATAAACAATAGAAGTCTGATACATTATTAGCCTACTACTACAGTCAGGGAAATCCTCCTAATTAAGCTGTAAAGCTTAATTTGGAGATCTCCTAAATAAGCTGTATCATACAGCTTAATTAGGTGACAAACATCTAAATTAGGAGGAAGAAAAAGATTTTTCGAAAAATTTAAATGTTAGCAGAACCACTGCTGCAGCTCTTTCATTGTCAGTTTGACCACTATATTATAAAAAAGAATGGTATTTCCAGCACCCCGGCTTTAAAAGATATGAAAAGAAACAATGGTTCATTGTAGTGATATAGTTTTTGCAAATTTGCATAAATTAGTTCTGGTGAAAAAAAAAATATTTTTGAAAAATATCTGGCGAAATTTTTTCCTAGTCTTTTTCAGACTTACTGACTCAGGTTTTTATTAGCTACCAAAAGGGAGTCGGTCGGAGGACGCGAACACAACATATTTTTGATAGCGGCCTAACTACTGTACTGTTACTGTACTAGCTCATGTGTTCAAGAAACGACATGCCTTTACCAATAATATATGTATGTGATATTTAGTTTTGCAAAAAAAAACTATAGTTTCAACAATTTCTTATAAAAATATAAATAAAAGTGGACACAAGAGTATCTTTTTGTAGGTCTACTAAGCAAAATGATGCAATGATGCTGGCTAGAGCAAGCTCAAGAATTTCTTAACTTAGTTCTTAAAATATAACTCACAATTTTATATTCATCCAACGAAATAACGCTCGCTAGTAAATGTCTTCTAATTGCTTCTCTTCCTATTCTTTCAGCAATATCTTCTGCAGTTCCAGTTTGAGATCCAAATAGAATGTTGAACATCCTCGTGTCGGAAGCCATATTTGTTGATAATATTAGTAGTAGATATGTATTTAACAGAATGCTATTAAAAAGCAAAGATGACAGCAACAAAAAAAAAACAACATCGATCGGAAACGAAACAACAACAACAGATAACCCAACTTTGCAACCAAATAGCACATGCAATTTGTCAAAGTTGCTTGTCTGGTTAAACTACCCCTGGATGATGGTAGCTACAAAACCAGAACTATTTAGTTTAGCTTAATTTAAAGGATTTTCCTGACTACTGTTTGACTAACATGTTTTCTTTTTTAATTTAGCTACCTAGCTAGCTATAGCTAGTTAACTTGAACCAATAAAGGTTTTGCTTTTTTTTTTATTCTAATTTTTGTTGAGTACTCTCCTATATCCTTACTGTTGTTAAGTACGATGGCCCCTATGGCTCACTTCTCTTCTCAATAAAAACACTTCTCTTCTTAGTCAAAACACTTCTCTTCTGTATAACAACACTTCTCTTCTGTATAAGAAACTTCTCTACTTTGATACCCAAAGTTCTCTTCCGTTCGAAACACTACTCTTCCAAGTGCGAAACACTTCTCTTCCAAGTGCGAAACACTTCTCTTCCAAAAGCTCGAAAATTTCCCAGACTGAATCTGATCCTTAATATATGAATTTATCCAGATCTTGTTTATGAATAAATGGCACACCCCGGGTTCTGCGCATAGGAAGTTTTGTGCCCAGTAAGGTTTGCATAAATTCTTATGGGGGCATATTAATGTTTCTACAAAATTAGATTTTTCGCGGGAAAAACTTTGCGAAATTTCAAGCTATATTCTTATACGGTCCCAGAAGCGTAGTACGAAATTGCTTTTTTTATCTAGTTTCCACTAACTTTGAACTTTTATAATTGCGATTCGGCGAAACTAGAACGTTTTGCGGCTTACAATTGACCCTATTTTATCCGGGAATAAATATTGATTGTGATGTCTGTTAGGAACAGAACTAGTGGTTTACAAAAACCAAGATATTTTTTTGTAACAATAAACATTGTGATGTTTGTTGGGAAAAGAACTCGTTGTTTTCAAAAAATAAGATATATATTTCTAAAATTCAAGCATTTTACATAATAATAATAATAATAATAATAAATATTTAAAGTGGCTAGCCCAGAAAATCACAAAAACCTATAGTTAGTGGATTGTTTCCACTGGGGGCCACTAGAACAAAAAAGAAACAAAAAATGATAAACCTTAGACTGCCTCAGCTCAATCAAACATAGTAACATTTATAATCTGTGAAAATTGAAAAGAAAAAGAATAAAAAACAAAAATTAAAAAATTCAAAAGTGATCTCCATTAGAATTTGCCAAATACATTAGAGATGGAAGTCTTAAACGAAAGCAGACTTCCATCACAGGTCACTTGGTCTGGAAGATTATTCCACACTTTTGCAGCTCTAAATGGGAAGGCTTTTTTGCCAAATTCCGTGTTGACCAAGGGAAGTGTGAACCTGTTTTTTGAAGCTCCTCTTGTTTGATGATTATGACAGTTTTTTGTCAAAAGGAATTTTGAGCGCATGTAATCAGGAGCAATGTGATTCATGGCTTTGAAAACTAATATGGCATCGTTTTTGATGAGTAAATTATTCATTGAATATTCCCTCTCTTTCCCAAGAAAGGTACGGACACATTTTAATCGTTTTTCTAGTTTTCCCAATCTACCTTGGGTGGCACAAGCCCATGCCGAGGAGCAGTAGTTGAAATATGGCATGACAAGTGCATTAATTAAAAGGTTTTTTGTGTGAGGTGTTAAACAGGATGCAATGGTTCTAATTTTAGAATATTTAATTAGTATTTTTCTATTTATGTCATTAATGTGCTTTTCCCATTGCATTTTTTGATCAAATGTTACCCCAAGATATTTAACTTTTTCACTCCTCTTCAAAGGAATACCCATATAGTTGATAGTTTTGTTCTCAACTTTTTTTAACTGGCTGTGGTTGCCGAAAAAGATTGTTTCAGTTTTGTCCGTATTAATAGTCATTTTGTTATTATTCAGCCAGAGGTTGACTTGCGAAAGTTCTAACTCGACCTGGGAGACAAGGGTATCCAAGTTTTTATGAGACGAAATAATTATTGTATCATCCGCATATAGATGGTGGTAGTTTGAATTGATGACAGATTTTAAGTCATCAATATACAAAAGAAAGAGCAGGGGCCCCAACACAGATCCCTGCGGCACCCCAAAAGCGTCTTCATGAAGCAGATCTGATCCTGTGTCGTTTACAAGAGTCAGCTGCATTCGGTCCGTTAAGTAGGACTCGAACCAGTCAAAGGCAGCATCTCTGATGCCAAAACACCATAGTTTTTTTAACAAAATTTTATGATCAACAGTGTCAAAAGCTTTTTTAAGGTCAATGAGCACAGCACAAACAAAGTTATGTTGGTCGAGCTCAGTAAGAATAAAATCAGAGACATCGACTACTGCAGTTTCTGTGGAAAAGAGTTTTCGAAATCCGGACTGTCTGTCATTCAGGAAGTTGTGCTCAGAAATAAAATGAGACATTTGCTCATGCACTAACTTTTCAAAAATTTTCATAGGAATTGGCAAAATGGAGATAGGCCGATAATTAGTAGGATCTGTTTTATTGCCACTTTTAAAAATAGGCGAGACCCTTTTAGTCTTCCAACATTTAGGTACATAACCAGTAAATAAAGATTTGTTGAAAAGACTTGATAAATAAATACTTAAAACTGACGAACCTGCTTTTAGCAGTCGTGAACCAATTCCGTCCAAGCCTGTAGCTTTATTAAGTTTTAGTGATCTAATTATTTTTTCGACACTTTTGGTCTCAATACGAGCCCACCGAAAATCGTGTCCGCTAACAGGTGGATTAACATTAGTAGTGTCAGAAGAAAATTTAGAGGCTAGTTTGGCACCAACACTGACAAAAAATGAATTGAATGTGTTGGAAATTTCTTTTGGGTGAGAAGTTTCTGTACCATCGTTTTGGACTACTCGTTTTATCGAGGTAGTATTGCCTGACTTATCAGGAACCAGTTTTTTTAGGGTTTTCCAAAGTTGTTTTGGCCGTTTTTGAAAGTCCTGCAAAACGTCATTATAGTACTCGTTTTTGAGTCGATTTTTGAGACCTATTACCTGGTTCCTTTTTTGTTTGAAAGCTTCCCAGTCTATGATGGATTTTGTTTTTGATGCTTTCCGTTTCAAGAAGTCTCTTTCTTTAATGGCTATTATTAATTCATCAGTGACCAATGCCTCAACACGGCCAGAAAATCTATGTGTTTTGAAAGGGGCATGTTTGTCAGCCACTGTTTTAACATTTTTATTCAGTTTCTCACATGCTTTATCAAGGTCATCATAATTATTAAAATATGACCAGTCTAAATTCCTGAGGTCCTTCAGAAAAGCCTCTTCACTGAAGTTCTTGTAGCTACGAACCTTGCATGTTTTAGGTTCAAATTTTGGCCTTTTGAATTTTCTGATCACATAAACTAAATTGTGATCACTGATGCCTAAATCCATGACACCAGTTTTAGAAATACAAGAACTGTTAGAAAGTATCAAGTCTATAAGAGTGCTACTATTTTCAGTAACACGAGTTGGCTCCGTAATATGTTGTTTTAGGAAAAGAGTGGAGCATAATTCCTTTATTTTGGAGGAAAGAGCATATTTTGAAAGCATGTTACAGTTAAAATCTCCCAAGATAAAAACTTCTTTCTCTTCTGGGAGCTTGTTAAAACACTGTTTAAAATGAGTACACAGGTTTTCGGTACTCTGCAAATCACTACCTCCAGGTGGCCTGTAAACCCCACACACGTAAATAGGTTTAGTTTTTTTCAGGCACACTTTCACCCATAGTGATTCAACATTTTCGAAGTAAAGGTGTTTCAAAAGGTGGCTATCCAAGTTTTCATTAACAAAAATTAGAACACCCCCACCTCGTCTATTCCGATCATTCCTATAACAAACATAGCCATCAATTTTAACGTCATTGTCAGTGATGGTGTCATCAATTTTGGTTTCACAGATGGAGAATACATCAAGTTTTGTTTGATGTAGCAGAAGTTTAACATAGTCTAGTTTGGATGACAGACCATTAATGTTGAGATGGGCCATTTTTAAGCCCTTCCCATTTCTGATTGCCTCAAAATCAAAGTTTTCATCAATAGTAATATTGATGTTGTCCGGAATTTTGTCACCAAATGACTCCTCATTAGCAAAGGGCAAATTACGAGAAAGACAGGGACTGCAAACGAAAAACAGTTTATCTTCAGGAGTCTTCATAAATTGTTGATATTTTTTATCAGAAATACGCTCACATTTTTTATGAGCCCATAATCCACACTTGTCACAAGAAAGTGCTTTGTGTGTTTTTGCCACAGGTTTTAAGCATGAAGAACAGGGATACTTAACAGGACCTGGGTTGAGGCAGATGTCCCCTGACAAGAGGATTAAAAAATAGAAATACTTGTGCCTGCTTGGCTTAAGTTTTGATAAAGCCATTAATTTTAATTGGAGAGTGAGCTGGCTTTCAGAAACTCTATTGCAGGCATCAAGTGAAGAGATAGAAAAGAAACTCCTATCTAGTCGACTCATTTCGTTGTTGTTGGGTGAGCTACTTTTGAACGAAGATTTTGTATTGCTCAAAAATACAACGAACACAAAAATCAGTTTTAGCGTAAATGTGGGGTTTCCTACCTGAGTAAAGTTATTTTTAAGTCGTAGAGAGACAGGTGTTATTGTTACAGGTGTTGTATTACATATATCTTTTGACTGCACAAATCAAGGCGATATAATAATCAATAGCTTCATGAGCTGTATCTGGCTTAAGTTTGGAGAAACCCTCAATTGGAAGAACTGTTTCCGCAAATTCAATAAATTCAGGCTCATTATCGTGATCTGGTACAGATAGTTGGCTAAATTCTTCTAGCTCATTAAGTTCTAAAGTTTTTTTAAAAGACTCGCAACCATATAATTCTCGAACAAAGTACAATTTATCAGGCCTTCCACAGGAAGCAGTAGCACCTTTGCTTGGTGCTAACAGATGTTGATTCAAACGAATCGCAAATTCATTAAGGTTCTTTCTGATCAAATCCATAAAGCAGTAGCGTACACATTCAGCAATGAGTGCATCACCAGCATCTAAAAATCCTAAGTCTGCAAGTTCTCTAAAAAGTAACCTCCACCAACTTGGTCTGTCTTTTGAAAGTTGTGACCAAAAAGATTCGATTCTTTGATTAGCTGTTGATGTACCAACAATAAAACTGCCAGTGCTATCATATTCGTCATTATGCTGAGATCTTAATGCAATCTCAACAGCTTCCAAAATACAGTTTTCAGTACCATCATCAGACCTTATTCTTGTTGAAAAAATATGTCACATGGCTAGGGGACTGGTCCCGTGTAATAAACCTCACAAAAGGTTAAAACTACGGACCAATGATGTAAAATTGCGGACCATATTTTAGAATTCAAGTTGTAAAAGGCTACATGCAGGGAAGTGTTAAGTGCAGAAGAGAAGTGTCAAAATACTGAAGAGAAGTGTCAAAATACAGAAAAGAATTGTTTTGTTATATAGAAGAGAAGTGATTTTGATTTGGAAGAGAAGTGAGCCATAGGGGCCATCGTAGTTAAGTATATGATGGGAGAGTGTGAAAGCAAAATATAAATTGCAAACGTGAAACACAAGTTTGCCGGTGTGAAACAGGCCAAATGACATTCTCATCAGTAATATTTTGCCAATGTTAAATAAATTGAATTCGCAAGGCTTGGGAGGATTATATAGCTAGTTATAATATTATATTATGACCGTAATCTAAACTTATATTGGTATATTTTTAGTTGCTGTAGTTAGCTATAGACCTTTTTGAATGTTTACATTTTCCATGGTAAGCCCTTTCAGCTTCAACAATTGCGTTGCAGGCAAAAAGATGCGGGCGCTAGGTAAAGTGATGTCCGTTTTAGTCTATGTCAATTAGAAGTTATCTATATACACTTGATAATAGTTTAAAGCCTCAAAAATGTTTCCGTAGAAAGAAACGGGCTGAAAAAGACCTTTCTTCAGCAAGCTTCTGCATCTTTCTGCCTGCCAAGCAATTGTTAAAGCCAAAAGGGCTTACCACAGAAATTGCAAACATTCAAAAAGATCTATTACACAAGTTTATCCTGGGCTTTGGAAATAACAAACAGGAGAAGATGTGCTATTAATTCCATTTCTACCTTATTAACATGATATGTGATCTATAACGAAGCTAAATCTGAGCTATTTAGATAGCATTTACTTCTGACAAGCAGTTCTTGTCACATGAATTTCTCAAACTTTGTTTACTATGCAAAGTCTATCTTAAATAATATTAATCGGTAGCCCATGGTTTAATCCACAGGTGTCTTGCTACTGGGGTTACCATTTTGCTTGACAGACAGACTATACAGGTATAATATAGATACCCAAGTGAGTCTTCGCTTTTTAGAAAAACACATTATGTGGTCATGTAATTAGCATGTGCAAATAAATTGCATGCGCAAGGGCTGATCCAGAAATTTATTTTGGCCGTCGATAGCATTTTTAAGGCAAAAAATACATGGCTTTAGCATTTGCACTGTCTTCTTTTTTATTAAAGAACATAGTTTCTTTATGAAAATATTGCTTCTCTGTGGTTGAAGACTATAGAAATAAAGCAATTCTCTACCATTTTAAGTTACGTCTCTCTAACTTAGACGCCCAAATTAGATGTTCCCAAAATTGGTATACAGATGTCTAAATTGGCCTGGATCAGCCCTTGATGTGCATGTGTTTTAAAAATCTATTTATGCATTAATTATTTATTTGTTGGGGAAAGCAAAAATTGTTTAAGCTGCCAGGTTTCTTGTTAAATTAGTAACTATTACATGCAGTTGCAAATTGGAAACAAGCGAAAATATCTGAAGTCGTCTCCAGCATGGGTAACTAGGGACCAAAATAAGACCAATTACTTAAAGATGGGTCAACCCACCTGAACATAATGTATGATCGATCGCATATAAATATTTTCTTGATCATATTTTTTAACCCACATATCTCCATAGTAATTCTAACCATTCAGCAAAAGCATTATTTTGATTTGAGGTTTTAGCTCTGCACAATAGACATAACAGGTAAACAAATTTCATGAGACCTGTGTGATCGCATGCGCCCACATGCCCAAAACAGCTAAGGCATGCAATTAAGCTTGCATGCAAAAGAGTCTAAAATGTATACCTGGCATTTAATAATTTTTAATCCTTATTATAAGCCCACTGCGAATATATAATTTGCGTATGAAAAATTAATTTAGACCAGGATAGCTAGTGAATTAACAGGTTTGCTAGTTTATTCTTACTTAGATATTTCCTCAATACTACTCCTGTGTTTTCTGTCAGATTCTAGACTATATACTTTTTATAACACCCTTCTTATGATAATTCTAATTAATATTACAAAATAGCATATTGACTGCATAGGAAACCATTCCAGTTAAATGGATTCCAGTTAAATAGAAAAAACAAGTTATCCAAACATTATGTCTGGGTTGCTCAGTAATAACACATCATAATAGAAGAGTCATTGTATTATGAAATAAATTTATACAACATCCTTCGCATTGGAACGTAATTGTATATTTGGGGCATGGATGGGATGCCAGGCATTAAGATTAAACAATAACAGGCAGGACAAATATATGTGCAGATACAAAAACAGTAATAACCCCAGCATATGCACTTAAATGGTATGAGACACCCACAATGACGTACATCTTGGTTGCACTCCGTTGTGAGTGTCTCCCACAGCATATCTCGTTATTCTCTTTATCATAATGCTCTTTAATGGTATGACACACTCACAATGACATGTACATCTTGGCTGCACTCCAATTGTGAATGTTTCCCACAGCATTACTTCCTCATATCTCATTATTCTCTTCTATTCTTCCCATCAGTTAAAACACGCAATGGGTAATTAGCCAGGACTCTTGCTCCCACTGCTGCAATAAAACCTTGACAACATTTTTAGCCAAATGGTTGTTCAAGGAACAACTAGAGCAAGTGTCTCCATCTTTGTTAATGCGTGAGGGATGTGCCAGTTCAAATCAGTCATAACTGAACTGCGCTAACTCTGTCTGTAACAATAGTTGCGGTGCCAAAGGCTATGCGGTGACGAGTCAATGATACTCTGCATCGGTTGACCAGAGTGGCATCACATAAAACAAAAGAAGTGTTGTTAGTTTGGAAAACCCTACACAACATTATTTATATTATAGGGGGGTGGGTGGGAATCTTTAGCTCTAACTGGTTGTTTACAGAGCCAAACTTGAAATGGATAATGTACAGGTATTTATAGGTCTGTCCTAATAAGCAAGGCATCTTAAAGCAGGTAGGCGAGGCAAGTCTGCTATCCTGTATTGGCTAATATTGTTTCAAGTAAAGTTCCCTTATATGTGATCCTAAGAACATTAGTAATAACGATGCAACAGAAACATTACTGCAGTCACCACTGTTATTTTAGCTTCATTTATTAAAAGCTAAAAATTATTTAATTTTAAAACTTTAAAAAGATATAATTTATATTTAATTTTGAAAGCCACAAGCAGATAAAAACTGAATTTATAGTAGTATTAGCAACAATAACTAAAAAAAGAAGGGGTCACTATTACCCAGGGTAAGGAGTTAATGCTTAATAATGATTTTAATCATTACATAGTGGCTTAGTGTTTGGGGTTTACTGCTTAAAATAGCTGTATAGCTGTAGCTTTGTATGTTGCACAAGGTGATGGAAGTACTTCTAGCGTAGGATGAAAACAAAAATTATTAATTTTTTATCAATGATTAATTCTCATGCAACAACCATTTAAGCGAGCGCGCTTGTGATTCATGGCATGAAGAAAAGAAAGATTTGTCAAAAATGTCACACTAGCAGCATAAACTCATGGCAAGGTGTTAAAATAACGAAAAAATAATACTTCAAAGCTTAGAATCACTTTATTTGTTTTAAAATAACGATAAAATTTTTGAAAAATTTGTCAAATTTTGCCATATTTGTTTCTTGGATCACTAAAACCTTTAAAAAATCGAAAATGTTAGTTAGCTTAACGTTTTTAAAGCAATGTGAATCTTTCCAATAACAATATTAAAATTTTCCGAAAAAAATCCAACCACTTTTTTATTCTGATTTGGTTTCATTAATTTTCGAAAACAATGATTACATTGAAGCACTTTTGTTTTCACCCTGTTTTCTTCATTAATATTTGATTTGATTTTGTTTTTTTTTCAACAATTTGTTGCTTTTATTTAGAATCTTTCAATTCAACAGTTTCAAACCTTGTTCTTGTTCTTTTTTTTATTTTACTAAATCTTGGCTTTAAAGTGGAATTTCACAGTGCAAATTTTGTTATAAATGTTATAAAATTGTACTACTAAGAAGCTAATTAACTACATGCTATCGAAACAATCTTACCTATACAACACAAAGGCTTGTATGCTAACAATACCAACATGTTTGAAGAAGTTCTTATTATTGTCTACATGTTTCAATTATTAATGAAAGTTTGTCAGTTTTGACATTTTTGCCTACATCCTTACTTGATAGGGGTAAAATTATGTAACCTAAAAAAATTACAACATAAGTTTATTCTAGCTATACCTTCCAACTTATACACACGCTTCAAGTTTTACAACTGTTAAATTATATTTACTCCCTTTTGCGTTTAAGCTTCTTGGGTTTTCACCTGATTGAGTTAAAATGACATTATATAGTATGAAAATCGATTCTTATGCTTGTATGGCTGTGGTTGCAAATCAAGCTGACCAGAGTAACAGTAAAATATACAATAAATAAATATAAGTTTTCTTATTAAAAATATGAAAGCATAGTCTCAACACTCCTTTTACCTCTCCTTTTCTGCAAAATTACTAGGTAAGACACTTTACTTTGTAGCTGTTAGGTATAAATTACTTAATCCTTAATAAACAATAAAGGTTACCTCCCGCAAAAAATCAAGTTGACCAGAGTAACAGTAAAATATACAATAAATAAATATAAGTTTTCTTATTAAAAAAATGAAAGCATAGTCTCAACACTCCTTTTACCTCTCCTTTTCTGCAAAATTTCTAGGTAAGACACTTTACTTTGTAGCTGTTAGGTATAAATTACTTTATCCTTAATAAACAATAAAGGTTACCTCCCGCAAAAAATCAAGTTGAGCTCATATAAAAGATCTTTGAAAGTTGTCTAGAAATCTTTTTATTTTTTTCAAAAATCTTTATCCGTTCTCGAGATATTTGTCTTAAAAGTACCGCTAATTATGCGAAATTGTGATGTCGTGAGTATGCATTGAGCATAATTATGGTAACTAAATAAAAAAATTATGTGAAATATTCAAAACCAGTCAAAGTGAACGGCCCGAAAATATTTTTAACTCTATATGGCTTTTCAAAAATGTTAAATTAAACTCCCTTGCAGAGCATACTCATGACATCATGCATAATTAGTTAATCTTCTTAGTCCAAACTCTAAAGAACCAATCAAGGATTTTAAAAAAAAATATTCAAATTCCTAGACAACCTTTCAAGCTCTTTCATATGAGCTCAACTTGATTTTTCACGGGAGGTAACCTTTAAGTCTTTTATGACTATAGATTCTATGATGACATACACAATAACCAGTGCAAATAATTGAGAAAACTGTAAATTCCACATGGTAATAAAATTAGTAGAGAATGGGATTAAAAGTATAACAATATATAAATACAAGTATTGAAGAGTTTTTTCAGACCAACATAATTATTGGATATCAGGTAGACAGATTTTATCATGACATGCAGCTTTAATAAGAATCAAACAAGTATACTCTTTTATTTTTATTTAGTTGGGCACTGTGTGGTCTTACCACTAGAGAAAATGACTATTGTTCATGAAGTTAAAACTTTTAATTTCCAAGATTTTTTGCCCCTGTGTCCTGGTGCAAGATAGAAAGAACACAAGTATGTTCTCCTTACAACATTACCTTTCTACTAACACATTAAGTCTCACTCAATATATCACCTTTGCAGCACTTGGGAAGCTAATGTGCAGATTTAATTATACTAATATAATGTGTGCCTATAAAAATTACACTGAACGTGTAGTTTGTCACAGCTAATTATTTTTTTAGTTTACCAATCCCCCTAACAGCAACTTGCTTGGTCTTACAACAACAATTGACTGTCAATAATATGTGATGACATATATGATGTATTTTAATGGAAGAAACTTTTGTAGTGTTAAAATCACTGCAAAATTTTGGAAAATAACTGTTTTGAGAAAGTCTTTTGAGAATTTTTTTGTAGGAGTAAACTTACGCCGATTTGCAAGTTTTCTATATATCCTGAGGGGGGGGGGATATTTTTGTGATTTGTGATGTTAACACAAAAATCAAAATTTGTTACTATAATTTGTTACTAATAGTATTAGATTATACTTTGACTTAAAGTTTATGATGTGTTGTATTTTTGCGATAATAAATTTTCATTTTTTTGAATTTCTAAAAAATTTTTAGAATTTCTTTAATTTTTCTGAGAATTTTAATTTTTTTTCACTTTTGAGATTTTGCGTGAATAAACGTTAACAGTTGAGCAACTAAGGCAGAAGAAATTTTTTTGGAGAATGAGTTAAATTACCACAAAAAAATTTTTTATGGAGTTTTCTTCTGTTAAAGTACTTGGAACTCATGAAAACTTTTAAAACAGCTTTTCTCCTTTAAAGGATGCTACATCCAATGAAAATGATTTGTGCAGAACTTTCACTTCAATAATTATCATTTGACCATGTTCCCCTTTAAAAATATTCTTTTATGTTAACCCTCAGCTGTTCAGATACTCTGTTAGATACATGAAAATTTTTTGTAATAATTTTTTGAATTAGAAGATCTCATTCCTTATCATTAAAAAGATGGTGGAATAAGCTTTACAAACCATTTATTAGTGTTTGACTAGATCTTGTTTGTAAACAACATGCAAAATAGTATTTTCTCAGCTGGAGTGTCTTTTTCTCTGCAAGATACTCTTATTTTCAATAAATAAATAAATGGAATGTTTAATTGTACAGAAATATTTTCAAAAAATATGAAGGTGTGAAAAGTTGTGAAAAGATCTTATGATCAAGCAGAAAGCTAATGATTTATTTAGTGAATGATTGGAATACTCAGTGAGTGTGTTTGGTTAAAGTCAAGTTTAGTATTGTTACTAAAAATGACATTATTTGTCAGCTCATAGTAACATTTAATAGGTATCTTCAGACAATTTTTAATACTGTTAATAGCGTAAAGAAATAAAAAAAATAAAGATGTATATAAACTAAAAATTAGAAACCTTAAAAACGTTTTTAATAACTGGTGTTCCACCTAATAAATTTAAAACAAATTTCATAAAAAGACTGTACTTTAATTTTGCTGTTTCCATTTCTTATATTTTTTGTGAATTTCATTTAAATCATTATTCTGATCTTGTACATAGCACAATGTTCCTATAGTATCTAAGAAACAGAAAACAAAAAATGGAATTTTACAGATTTTTAATTATAAAACTAAATGAAAGGGAAAGATATTACAGAACTTTCAAAGTTAACTATCAGTTTTTATTTTCTAGCTAGAAGGTAAATAATGGTTATAGTTTCCCATACTATAAAACATATGAGTTTCAAATCTAGTTGGGACATTACAATGAGACAAAAAATAATTAACCTTATTCTCTTATTGTATAACCTTAGTCTCTTATTGTATATATAATATAATTTTGTTATAAAAATTATTAATTTTTTTAAAAAAAATCTTTTGCAGGTTTTTAAGTTATATATGCATGTGAAGAATGTGATTGAGTTTTGTGTTTATGTTTGCGTGAAAATTTGGCCTCGTGTTCTCCCTTTTTAATCATATAATAGACTATACTTAGCTAGCCAGAAAAACTTCTTTTTTCCACATCCAGAAAAATATTTGCAGGCTTGTTTTCTCAAGTTATTGGTGAATATAATTGTTTTTGGGGCAATATTCTGGCTATAAATTTGGAGAAACTATATTCTGTAAAAGACATGCAAAACGGTATCTATTAATTTGGAGAAACTATATTCTGTATAAAAGACATGCAAAACGGTATCTATTACTAATAAAACTTTTGATATTTATTCTATTTGAAACATTTAATCACATCAAAAAGGAGAAAGATAGAGAATAAGCAACAACAACAACACAAACTGCATTGTAAATCGGCTTTATTTGTATTATTAGATCATAGTACACCATAAACAACAACAGATAAATAAAATAAAAATAGCAAAATTATATCATGATTTTGCACAAGTAAAGGCCGCTATATAAAATTTGGTTTTTACGTAGCAATAGCTAATTAAAAACAACACAACCTACCACAACAATTGAATGACCACTGATTTAGCACAGCATTCAGTCAAAAATATGTAGCCCTTATTGGCTAAGACTCTAAAATGTTGAATCAAACTTGGAAATACCTAGCTGTTATGCGGTAAACACTAACTACTTGAAATTTTTAACAAAACAAATCAATTAAAAACAGATATCGTTAACTACATTTACACATTTTGTGTCAATCAGGATAGCGATGTATATGTATAGCTATATGCTAAGTCATTTCGTTATGTTGGTAGAACCACAAATATTTTCCATGCCTGTCAGCATAACTTCTTTAGTGAAATGTGAAAGACTTTCGTCCTTTCACCTATTAATTAAAACCATGCCTTTTTCCTAATTTTTATAATTAACATCGTTCCAAGGAATTATCTCGATATAAGATTAGAGCTTTTAAACCAATCATCATCAAGTCTTGTCGAAGTCATTCTCCCAAAGCTAGTCACGACTAGTGTTCTCGTCTGTAGCCTTGTGGCATTTTAAGAAATCGTTTAAAAAGTGTTTATTGCCAGAAGCTTTGAATCTACGAAGCAAACATACAAGTTGTTATGCAGCTATTCGATTTATTGTATTGCTATCAAATGTCTTGTTACTTGTGGGTACCCCAAGACAACACAAGAACTTTGAGTTTGAGACAGGCCTTTTTAGAGTTGTTGAAAGTGAAACTATAAACAGTTTCATGCTCAAACTTGCTAGCACAGCAATAGAAAGCTCAAAAATCAATGGAATTAAAAGTAAACAGATGTACCTGAAAAGTTGTCATTATAAAGTTAATGCTATAATTTTGTTAACTCAAAAGTCTGTTTATTTTGCCAAACTGCTTTCTTCTGCAATCCCAGGCGTCACAGAGAATGTTTTCCAGTCATGTTTCTTTTTAGCAACATTGCTCAATTTCATTCCGCAATCATATATTCAAGCCTTCCATTTACTTGCTGCAAGTCAATACAAAACTCTCTTAGCCTTTAGACATGTTGAATCCTACCCTATCCAACCGACCGGCTACCGGGAGGCAATAACAATAGGTAGAGTAAATTAATTTCAATCTTTCTTTACTGTAAATTTCGACGACTTCCACGGGATTCTTCTTGACGTCACATATTCTTTGTTTTACAAGAGTCCAAAAGTCCACACTTTGGCGCGATTCTTCTTGGCGTCAAAATTATTTGTTTGTTTAAGAGGGTCAAAAGTCCACACTTCGGCTGCCGCCGAAGTCGACTATTTTACGGCAGAAAACAAGGAATCGCGCAACAATCGGCAAAAAGCGGCAAAATGTAGTTAAACTACCGTGAAACCAGAGAGTTGAGCCTCGTGAAACACTCCTGAGTAGTTTAGATAAATTTTAACTCGACTCCTGGGCGCAAGGAACCTTTTTAAACGCCAAAAAATAAAATTATGTGTTGCTTTTAACCGATTACTAGTTTAGATCCACATGATCTTCTCATTGGCAATTTCTACTTAGGCGATCCTACCTCACTTTAAGTTGGATTTTTTTTTAATTTTTTTTTTTTTTGCAATATGTGTCCAGTCTTTAGGATCAATTTTATAAACATTTCACATAGCCGTATTTGAATGATACCCAAAATTGTTCGATCAGGCTATATCTTTTGTGCAATTTGGAAATCTGGAAATGCTTTTATTGTCTGTGCCCTTAATTTAGAATGGTTGGGCGTATAAATACGGTTAGGCTTCCGATTTTATGTATTTCCTTTATATTAGGCATTTAAATACGTGTCATTGTAGAGTGATTCAGTACAGTACAGTCTGAATGTAACCGCGTACACCCTAATATCACACCTTTGCGTGGAGGACGGCAGTCGTTTGTCTTTTGTTATAATTAAATCCCTTGAGCGTTTTGTGAGTTTATATTTGCGTGTTAAAAAACAATGCGCTCGCGAAGAAATATCGGAGCAATTATATTTCTTCTAATAGCGAGATGCATTGTGTAAATGTATTGATAAGCTATTCCCTTAAGTATTAGCGTGAAGTAATTATATAATAAAAATCTTTTAGCGCGTTTAATCTAAGAAACATTCGAGGAGCATGGTTCACAACTATTAAATGCCGATTTTAAACTTTTAAAATACGATCTAAAAAAGCATTTCTATCGCCGCTATTCATTTTCTTGCCGCTTTTCGTTTTTATGTGTTTTAATTTTACTACAAAAGCTGTTGCATAGATTATGTATTAACATTAGGATAAGGATGAAAGTTACTATGGGACATGGGTTTTACACCTTAAAAATTTTCAGGGAGAAATTTGAAAACTAATAAATGACAAAATCCAAAAAGTTTATCTTCAAATTTTTAATAATCCAGTAATTTTTAGTAATCCACATGAAAAAAGTTTCTGATATTTTTTATGAAGAAATAAATCTTCCATATTAGCCATTATACATTTGCCCTAGAGTGATTAATAAATAAGGTCAGGCTTCTATTTTCAGAACTGCTATTTACATTTAACATAAAGGCATCCAAAACAGCCCCATTTAGGAAAGGTGTCACAATTCGTTTTGCTATAATTGAACACAAATTTTGCTCAGTAAAAGCTTTAAGAAATTACCTGTTATTTCGGGGGGCTAAGGCTGGCTCATTGTTCGTTTTATCAATGGGGATTTTATTACCCGAATTGTAAAAGGCTAATTTATAGGCACTTGCATGTAGTTTTCTTTTTCATGTCTATTTGTTAAGCCTGTTATGGCATGTTGAATGATCTCGTCGTAGTTCTTGTCAAAAATATTGCCTCATAGATAATGAATTTTCATTTGGGGAATTTGGGGGTGCTGGGCTGCCCTGGGCAGCCACAAAGTGTAGAGATGTGCGTGTACCCCTGGAAGAGTATGGTGAATTCAGTACAGGTGCGAGGAGATGAACGACGGTGCACCACGCGAGCAGGACAGATGACTGGGGAAATAACAGCAGGGGCATGCGGCGCTGACAGTCAGAGGTGGTGCACCAAGAGGTTAATAACAGGTGTGAAATGCAAAAGAAGCTAGAGCTCATAAAGAGTAGGTTCTTGTGAGGTATGATAGAGGAAATGGAATCACAGGAGAGGAGCTCCGGATGTGATTGAGAGATTAGTTAAGCCAGAAAACACTACTAGGAGAAGAGCTCCGGATGTAGTGGAGAAGAGCGAACACTACTAGGAGAAGAGCTCCGGATGTAGTGGAGAAGAGCGAATTTATTGGGAACACGCACGTGAGCTTGAGACATATCTTCTCTTCAGCCTAGCATCCTCACCCGATTCCGCCAAATTATCCTCAGTTTATTCTTACAAAATTGAAATAAATTTTCTACTCTAAGTTTGTGTTTTTATTGGGAACTACAGCAATTAACCTTAGTCTCTTATTGTATATATAATATAATTTTGTTATAAAAATTATTAATTTTTTTGAAAAAATCTTTTGCAGGTTTTTAAGTTATATATGCATGTGAAGAATGTGATTGAGTTTTGTGTTTATGTTTGCAATTTATTTAAGTTTAAAAAATCTGTATTACTGCACATAAACTTGTTTATTATAACTTTCAGATCTTATGTATGTACTCTTAAATATACATACACACGTTTAATCAATTAGTTATCATTACTTGCGGATCTCAAGTTATATTAATTAATATAGTTAAGAAAAAGAAAGCAGCTTTGTTTGATAGCACAGTGGATGTGAAAATTCAAAATGTTAAAATATTCGTGTGGAAACAGGACAGAAAATTGATCAGGTTGCACAAAGTTTTACTTTCTTTTTTGATTATGGATCTTGTTTCAAATGACAGCTGTAGGTCTGACCTTCCTATTTTGAATGTGTTCACGTTATAACTTGATTGTTCAGCTGCTGTAAGAGAAGTTAAGCACAAATTGTGTGTGTAAGCAATTAGCTGTAATTTTACAAACGTTGAGTGACATTTAAACAGCTGTTATCTAATTATATTGTTTCTAGTATCCTTTCTTATGTTATAATGAAGTATTCAAATGGTTAATTATTAACAGTTTTTTTTTTGAAGATTTTTAAATGTATGAAACTATCTTTACTATCTGACATTTTTTCTATAACAATTGATAACAATTTTTTTTATTAGCGTATAAAGGTTTCTTGTTTATGACCAGGCAATCATTGCTGCAGTGTGAAATTCTGATAAGCCTTTGGAAAGGTAAGTTTGAGGTAGGTTATTGATGGCAGTCCATTTTGATCCTCTTCCAAAAAGCTTTAAAAATATGCATTTGGACAAATTAACTTTTCTAAATTTGTACATAGTTTTATCTGCTTTTATTTTCTTTCTTATGTTTTTTTTATTTATGTAATTTAAATAACATTGCATGGTACAAATTTTGCTGTTAAGTCTATCCTATGTAAACATTTAGTATAATAGTTGCTGTTGCGGGAGTTTTCTTCAGATGTTGAGTCTAAAATATTACTGCTATTACAATGTAATCTTAGGGAAGGAGGTGTTTGAAGAAGATACTTTTACAGTTCAACTTTACTACAAAACTTTTTCATTTTGCAGAAAAAACTTCTGCATTTCAAGTGTGACTTTAATTTTGGGGGATTATACGCTTTTGTGAATTTTCTAAAAAACAAAAAAAACCTTTTTTAATTCTTCCGCAAATACTTTCAAGTTTTTGAATTTTTAAGAAGTATGTACAACCTTGTTTACAAGATGGAATTATGTTGATCAGGTCATCAAACACAACACAGCATGAAGTGAATATATTTTGTGCATTTTCCTCGTTTTTCTAAAATTGTATCATAATTTATTTATTTTGCCATAGGAATTTTTAAATAATTCCCTATGTGGATTCTACAAGTGGAAAGGCTATATCCTTTTTTTAATAACAATTTGTTTCCCATGGAAAAATCCACAGGCTTGCTGGTCCTCAGATTTCTGGCTGTGGTATACTTCAAGTAATTTCAAGTAATTACTCAGACCAGGGTTTGCTAACAGGACAACTATATTGACTGAATAAGGCTACCATTATAGAGATAACTAATGTTGTTGTATAGACTTCATTAGGTTAAATTTTGATATTTCCAAAGGGTCTTTTTGTGTTAAATTTTGATGTTTCTAAGGAGTCTTTTTGTGTTGTCATTATGCAAGTTTTAAATCTCACTACGCGATTATTTGTTAGTGGTACATTTAATTTTTATCTCTTCTATATTCAGTGACATTAATAATTTTATTCCACTGTCATTATTAATATTATAGACATTAAATTATGAATAAATAATGAAGCAAAGCCATATCTACTTTTTCAAGAGAGATCTGTGCAGGCCTGCATATGTTATTTCCATTGTCATGAACAAAACTTTGTTTTACACTCAGAAGCTGGAATTTTGAGCACAATGGCATTTTTTCATCAGCTACGATTGTTACTTTGGAAAAATTATACGTTAAAGAAAAGATCTCCAGTAAGAATTTTCTTTTCGTATGTTTGTTTGTTCACTAAAAACTTGATGTTGATTTTCTCATATTTTTTATAGTTTATACTTGGCCTCGAACTTATTGTTCCTTTGGTGTTATTTCTTATTCTGGTTTCTATAAGAAATCACCAACCGCCTTTGAAAAGGTCAGCATGTAAGTGACTTTATATTATTTATTTTTTTTAAAAAAAAGTGATACAAGTGATTCATAATCATTTGTATATTTTTATAGTGACATGGTATCCAGATGCATTACCATCAGCAGGGATTATTCCTCTGCTTCAGTCGTTTTGCACAAGTGGTTCAGTAATTGGTAGTGATGGCTATAGACATTATCCGAAGGCTAGGTGAAAATGCTTCTAATTTAATGGTTTTGTTCTTTAAACTGATAGTCTTTGCAAACTGACTTGTATTAAGGAAAATTAGGCTTTTTTAAGTGGAAAAAAGATCTCCTTTAGACAGCAGGATTTTGACCTTGTTCGGTATTTTTAGTCACAGACAGACAGACATCTTCGTATTAACATAAAATATTAATTGCTAAAATGGCTTTTTCACAATGGTAGCAATGGTCCAATCACTGTAATGTGATACTTTGATAACTACTTGTTATTTCGAAATTAAGGCTTTGCTTAATTTTGTTACATATTGCTCTTAATTTGTTTATTGATAATTTGTGTAATATTCTCTTATAGTGTGTATAAAATATTAGAAGATGTTGGAGAAGTGGCTAACACCCCAGTATTTAACGCTGTTGTGGATTTAAAAAACTTGCAAGATGATTTTATTAAATTTAATTCTGATCAAATGTTTTCTAAACATAAACGACAAATTCAAGGTTAGATTCTTGATGAAGGTCAAGTTTATCAACTCTCGATAGTTCTTAATTTGTCAGATTAGTTTATGATAGTGGAATGCTTTTGTCAATTGCACAGATTAAAATATATCATGAATCAAATTCAGTTTTAAACATAAATTCATTTTTAGACTTCAAGCTGACTGATGTACTTACGAAAAATGGGACATTACTGAAAACTTTTTTATTAAACAATTTATCAATGCCACAAAATTTGATGACTGATTTGATGAAGTCAACATTTAATGGTTCTGAAGTGAGAAAAACATTATATTATTGTTCCTTATTTTGCTACTGCTTGTTCCTGATTCTGTTATTGTTTTGAAAATGCTGGCTTGTGGAATAAATAAATTTACTAACTTGTTTTATTTTATTATTGTTTTGTTTACTTTATTTTTGTAAAATTAATTTTTTGTATTCTATTGTTTTAGGTGTCTACAATTTTGCTTGAAAAGAATGAAAACTTATTAAACAGTATTTTGCACAGTATTCAAATTTATGGTTTACCAACATCAGAAGAAATGAAAGAGCTACAGCAAAGTATTATATTTCAAGCCATGTTTGATCCAACATCTCTCTTCAAAGGAGCAACGTGGTTAGGTCTGCTGGCAACCTTTGGAAATGTGCCTGGTGTAAGACCAAGTAAAATAAATTGGAAGGAAGTCGAAGATTTTTTTAGGAAAGAATATCTTAACCCAGTTGAAATTCATAACCTATCATGCAGTGTACAAGTTTTTTCAAAATTATTAATTTTACCAAGTGGCAATAGAAATGATAGTGTTAGTACCTTTATTTTTTTCTGAGTGCCATCTTACTTACCCAACAACATTCCAGCATTGTGTTTATGTTTACATTCTGTATTTTTTAGCACCAATTGCAAGCATTCTTATGTAACTTAAATAAAACAGAAGTAAAGATATTAACTGATGAGTTAAAACTTTCATTCAACTGGAACCTTATGACACAGAAGGTAAGGCACAGTTTACTAATACAATAAATAGTATCGGAAGATTGTTGCACTTGTGCATTAATTGCTTGACTGTTGTTTCTATTTGGTATATGTTCTATTGTAGGGTTGCTACAATAGCTTTAAAAACGCTTGTACTTTCTTTATAAACATGATGAAAAATTGAGCATATCAGAAAACCAGGACTCAGAACTCTATAGGAGAACTCAGGACCCTAAAGGAGGACCTAATGTTTTTACATTATTTTATTTGAAGTAATATATTTTAGTATTTTATGCTGGATATAATTTTGATACTCATGCTGGATGTGCATGAGATCCAATTAGCATTTAAGATCTTGGTGTCATTCCTATCAAATATCTGGAACCTTATTAAGAAATGTGAAATAATATGATTCTGTCTAATAAAACATATAAAGAGGCTACTGAAACTTAAACATTTTAGTCTAATCTAAATATTTTTAGATTTTTTAAGATGTAAGGTTAGTTTTACTCTATCCTACCAAATTTTATTACGCAAGGTTTGATAGGAGGTGTATTGTGTTTTTATTAACTACCAAAAGAATAAAAAAGTAAGGTGGAGAAAAATAATCATATGAAAAGAGCTCAACTTTGACTCGAAGAAGCTAGAATTGATTTAGTCAATATTTCCAACGTTTATTTTTTTAATATCAATATCTGAGCTGATTGTAAATGTCAGTGAGTCTATGGTGAAAAAGAAAGTGTTTATATTTCAGAATGGATATTCTTAACTTCTGTGCAAAATCATTCTGATTTATTCTTAGCATATTCCTAGCACAGTTAAGATTGAAAGATCCTATAATGCAATTTGTTGTAAAATCAACAGGTGCTGTTGTTTAAACAGTTTAATTCAACAATGGTAGGGTGCAAACAAAATTTCAAGATGAGTATATTCCTAGGATATTCTTAACTATTTGCCTAATTTAATCTTAAAGGGAACCCGACATGCAGATCCTAAGTTATGAGGTCGTCAGCAACAAAATAAGAGGCCTGGACTCAGCAAGAAAATTTCTTTTCAGGAAAAACAATTATGTTAATCATTTCACCTTTGTAATATCTATGCATTGATAAAGTTTGAATGCACATCTCTCTGAAAATTTACTATTACTTAAATATAACATAATTTATGCAGCATAATTAAATCTAAAATTCTTTAAATGTGAATATCTTGAGAACGAAGAGAGCTTTTTAACTCCTATCATAAGTCCAGCATCATTTTATACCTCAGGTTCTCGTTAATATATTCTTATAGAGTGGTCCATGGAAAGCGTATAAAGCAGTTACACTAGATAAGCACCTAAGAAACCGGTCTTTAAAATGAGTAAGATTACATGGTTAATAATAAACCATACAACAACCCCAGATTATCCACCAATGACACACAACCAACCCCATTGACCCTCTAATCACCCCGATTCATTCTTGTTTAACTCCAATGACTCATAAATAGACTTTCCCTCTGTTACACATCACCCGAAATAGCTTGAGACAGCTGCAACTCCAACTTACCTTAAAAATTATATTTTTAAAAATAACTTAGAGATTTCATAAATTTTAGGCCAGAAAAATGCTTCAATTTTTGTAGATTCCAATTGCAAAACTTAATCAATTTTGTGTGATTTTAATCCCGTGAATGGCAGAAATGGAGGGAATTCTCAATATTATGTTTTCGTGAAATTCCATTCTTCTTTTCTAAATAATATTTTTTACAAAATTTTTAATTTTTTTTAGAATTCCTTTAAACATGTCTTTTTGAACTTTACATATTCGCTGTGCCTATTTTTGAAAAACAAAACTTTTAAAGCAGCATAGATATTCAATGCAGTATAATAGCTGATTTGTGAAATCCTAGTGTTTTCATTTTCCGTTTTGAGAGGACTATTGGTGATCACTATCACATCCACCATGTTTCATGAAAAAAATTTTTTCATCATTGCCATTAAACATGAAAAAAATATGAATAATTTCGCAATGCACAAAAAAAGTACTTAAATTTGAGAAGGAAATAACAATTACGACGCAAGAAGTCATGGTGGAGCGAAGGATCGCTATTACATGAATTAATATTTTTACATGTTTACTTATATTTTTGATTTTGGTTTTATAAAACGAATTCAAGAATTCATTGTGCGTAGTTAGGGTCATTGTGGGTGGGTGGGTGTCATTGCATGGTTTGATATTACCTGTAAATTGCGCAAAACCTGATACAATTTTTTTATTAGAACAATTTTCTAAGAACGATGAGGCTACGAATGGCTAAAAAATGGGAACAATGTTAGAACAACTTCAGGTTAAGTATGTAAAAAGAATAAGAACATCTCAGCCTGAAGTCAAATATCCTCAAGTCTTATAAAACAGTGTTCATTGTACCTACTTTTCACACTAAAAATTAGTTGTGGTTAAAGTGTACTGAAGTGGTTCACAACAATGAAGACATCTTTTTATTTTTAAGTAACAATTTTGTAGACACATTTAATATGGTCAAAAATTATACATGGTTAGCCTTTGATCAAAATTATTAAAAAGATATTTTTATGAAATTTCAATGGGTCTACTAGGACTACATTTTTTAAAAACTGTTTTTTATAGGAAATGTAATTTTTTACGCTTGTGACATCTTCTCATCTTAAACTTGTCTTCTGTTCTTTGATGGCCAAGGAAGGCATATGAAACAAAGTATAGATTGTGTCTATTTATAAAGAGTATGAATAAATGAAATATCATTAACTCATCTTCATTATAAGTTTTATATACATACTAGTTGGTAGTTGTGGAAAAATCAATAGATTCGCCTATCCTTTTTATACTGCATAGCCTGCGCCCTACTACTTGCAATACCTCTGCGTGATAGACAGATGTATACGAGTATTATAATATAGATGTACTTATGTTAAAATTAGGTTGTCCTTCAGGGTTCTGGGTTCTCCCTTAGGGTCCTGGCTCCTGGGTTGTCCTATAGAGTTCTGGGTCCTGGGTCATCCTTTAGGGTCCTGGCTTTCGTATAGGATCCTGGATTCTGTGTCCTGTAAGGTTTTCAGGTATGCTATTTACTTGATGTCTAAGCCTGTCCATACGCAACCATTGCTGTCCCTTTTCCAATAGGGAGTACACAGGTCATTTTTCTTGAAATAACCAAATATTTTTTTCCAACTCTTCAATGCATTACAACAAAGGGCCTTTACTAAATTGTTTACTGCTTGTAATAATATGAGGCCTTATGTTATAATACAATCAGATTCTGTTAATTTGAGTTTGTTTGAAATCTTAATAAAAAGGCATTTGAATATATATTCACATATGTGTCCACTTGCATTAAATTTATTTAAGACTTCTGATACTACATGTTGATTTATATTTTTCATACAATTTTCTGCTTTCCTAGATACGTGTTGTTGGTCCCACCATGGAAGAATATATGAATCGAGCTACCAAAATACGTGACGATGTAAGTAATTCTGTATAATTAATGAAATTATTATTTAAAGTGTATCAAAAGTTACTGACAAGATAACCAGGTGACTAACATTTTGTTTCTCTTTGCAGTTAACAAAGCTAAGTAACCTCGAAGATGCTTTCATGAAATTGTCTAAGCTTGCAAAGGACCTTCATTTAAATCTGACGAAAGTTGACAGTAGGAAACATAAATCTCGACCACACCAACTAAGATCGAATGCAAATGACATGTGGAATGTATTAGCACCTGTTTTATGTGGTACTCCACGAAATAGTAAAAGTGAGGACAAGACAAAAGAAACTGGAAACTCTATTCCTGAAATGTTGGATGGCGTTGGTGAATCAACTAGGGCTTTAAAAGTTATGCTTTACACTCTAACGCATGACCCAATGATCCTTTATTCACCTAATGGAACTGCAGCTGATGAAGTTATGAACAAGGTAAATTTTTTATTTGATTTTATTCAGTTTTTTTTATTGTTGTTTTTTTATGACTTTTAGCACGTCATTTGCTTGGTTACAATGGTTCCTCTATGAGAAGAAGCTTTTGAAGCTCTGCAATTTTTCTTAGTTTTGTAGAAAGTGTAACAAGTTGCTGCATCTGAAAAGTCTTGGTAAATCTATGATGGCAATTTTTGTATTGTTTTGAACTTTTTTAACTCATTTATAGTCTGGTCATTTGTTGGACTTATTAAAACAAACAAAGAAAATTGGAACAAAATGGTTATCAATGTCCCAATCTTTTCAATCACAACTGATGTTGAACAAAACTCAAGAGACCTTAAAAGACCTATTAGTGTCTGTTGATAAATTTCCTTTTATGTATGATAAACCTTTTAACATAAGCAATGATATATTAGAACATTCGCCTGAAAAGTTAAGAGAATTTCTTTTGGAACATAACCAGACCATAAAGTATTATACAAATTTTACAAAAGCGCACATAAAGAACATTATAAATGCAATGTTGACCCAAGCTGATGGACATAATTCTGTGGTGATGCAATTGAAATCTATTGATTACATGGCAAAAGGCTGGAAGGCAGTGTTAGCACCCATGAAACTTGATATATTTTACGGTTTTCCAAATGAGACAGCTATGGTAAAATACATTAACAATGTAACGTCTTCAAACAAACCACAAAAACCGATTTTGTCTGCAGTTGTGTTTGATAATATTAAAGAAGACGGCTCTTTACCTAAACATATATTTTATCGTATAAGAATGGATGGTCGACTGCTTCCTGCTACACAAGATGTCCGCTCTTCATATTGGACACCTAGTCCTTTTGTAGGGAGAGCTAATTATTTTTATTATGGTTTTGCTTGGATGCAGGATCAGTTAGAACGAGCAATGATTGATGTTATGACTGGAACAAACGTTACTTCGCCAGGTTTATATGTTCAAGAGTTGCCATATCCATGCTATTTAAGTGATGAGTATGTTGTTCTTATTTCACTGAAGTGTTTTAAATTGCTGATCTGTGCAAGCCAAAAAAGTTAAAATTTTAATATCTTAAAACTTGATTTAAATAAAACTAGATATTTGTTTAAATACACTTATCTTTAAACATATTTTAAAACATTATTCGGTTAAAAAAATTAAAAAAATGCATAAGCTTTTTGGATAAATCCATCGTAAGTGCTATAAGGAATTTTGGTAAAATAATTACATTTATATATAGCAAATTAAAAAGAAACAATGTATAATACATGAATAGTTTTTCCTAATGAATTTTTAAGAAGAGAAAAAATCTACGTAACTCCATGCCTAAATAAAATTAGTTGGTCCAAATCTAACTTCATGACCACTGCTTTGAAATATAATGATTTCCCTATCAAGTAATGAAATAAGCTACAAGGAAAAATAAAAGCGCTAAGTTTTTTTTAATTGTGGATTAAATCTCATGATTACATTACATAGCAGAGATAGTAAGGCACTTGTTTACAACTTTGTTATGCAGTTGCAATTATGTTTTTTCTATAACAACAACCAAAACTATGTATATACTGCAAAAGCACAAACCATTTCATTTTTTGTAACCTTAGTTACAAAACAACAGACAGTATCAAAAGATTTATTTTTATTTAGTTTCATGTTTGTCATACAATACATTATGCCATTGTGTGTTGTTGTATCGTTTATCTATTCTGTTGCAATCCTCGTTCAATGTATCGTTCACGAGAAAGAACAACGATTGAAAGAAGTTATGAAAATGATGGGTTTAAGTAATGCGGTGCATTGGACGTCGTGGTTTATAACAAGTGCCACTACTATGATCCTTGTAGTAGTTTTGTTGACTATTGTATTGAAGGTGCTGTATATATGTTTATCTTACTCCTTAGTTTTTAAATAGAAGAGTAAGTCATTATAGTAGTGTAACTAAATATGTATGTAGCAAAGTGTATTGCATAAAATCACATCTTTAACTCTCATGTAATAGAGGTAGAACAATCTCTGGGTTATAAGTGCCTTGTTTTGACTGCTTTTATGCATTTTTTTAGGAAAATTACAATGAACAAAGCTTACAAAGTAACACTAGTGTTTTCAAATAAATTTTCCCTTTTTGGTTTTTTAGGTTGGTTCGATATTGAAGAATAGCAATCCGTTGATTATCCTGATATTTCTATTGTTAGCTGCAGTGGCTACAATAAACTTCTGTTTTCTTATAAGCATTTTCTTTTCGAAAGCAAAGTTGGCTGCAGCATGTGGAGGCATCATATACTTTGTAACCTACATGCCCTATGTGTTTATATCTATACAAGAAAGAGGAATTGGTCACGGAAATATTGGATTTAATTTCAAAACAATTGCGAGTTTATTTTCCACCACAGCATTTGGATTGGGTGCTCGATATTTTGCATTGCATGAACAAAATGGCATTGGTGTGCAGTGGTACAATATTGCCTCCAGCCCTGTAAGTAAAGTGCTTAAAGATTTATTACCAAATTTCTATATCATTAACAATTAACTTTTAATTAGAGATTTATTTAATTTTAGTATCTGCTTGTTATGTTTTTCCGAACTTAATTACTTCTTTCTTTTTTTTAGCTGGAAAACGATACTTTTAATCTGGCACAAGTTTTTAAAATGTTGATTGTTGATACATTTCTATATGCAATACTTGTTTGGTATATTGAAGCAATTCACCCTGGTGTATATGGCATTCCAAGGCCATGGTATTTTCCTTTTCAGCCATCATATTGGTTAGGTCCAAACGTTAATTGGAGTCCTGATGTTGATTGCTTTAAGTCATATAGACGAGTAAGAGGTCATTCACAAACGAATATAGACCAACCAAATACACCTGCATTGTTGGCAGTTGAAAGTGAACCAATACATTTACAATTGGGTGTTTTTATCGATAATTTAGTAAAGGTATGTAAATTTTGTGTAGTTATTAATGTTTTACAGCGTGCTGTTTTAATTTTATGAATGAGTTTGAAATCATTTATTGTATCTTGGATTAAAGGTAGGTGGCATTGGATTAAACCTAGCTGGCATAAAAAACCAAATTTCTCTATTTATTATTCCAAATGTTATTGTTTTCTTTTCAAATGTGTTGAAAAAATTAAGATGTGGAACCAACCCATTTGGTTGCAGAAACTTTGTTTTTGCGATTGATCTTTTTAATTAAAGTAGATGATTCACAAGGAGATTGCAATAAAATACCAGTTCACTATAAACTTCCCTATATACTATGGTAATACTTGTTTCAGAGTCCAAATCAAGCTAAATGATCTTATTTTAATTCAGGTTTATAAGAAAGGAAGTCCGCCAGCAGTTGATCATCTTTCATTAAACTTGTATGAAAGTCAAATCACCTCTTTTCTTGGACACAATGGAGCAGGGAAAACAACCACAATGTCTTTGTTAACTGGACTATTCCCATCTACTTCGGGAACTGCTTATATCTATGGTAATGATATACACAAAGACATGGATAAGATTAGACGAAGTCTAGGACTGTGTCCACAACACAATGTATTATACAGCAAGTGAGTGGTTATGTTCAAGTGATTGTTACAGTATGTAACAATTTATTCTTAATCTGTTCTTCAGGTAGTTTAGATGAATTAACAAAGATGTTACGTTTGTTAGAGCTTTTTTTTTTCCAATACAAGTGCTCACAATGGGTACACCAGTTTAAAAGCCTTTTTTATATATAGCGGTGAGCTAGCTTTGTTTGCTAGACGGGCCTCCTTCATTGTACATAATCTTGTACGTAACATTGAAAAATCTTCCAAAAATAAGCATTTTCAATACTGTTTTAGTACAAAACATTTTTATTGTGGAAACATTTCTTACTTCTTCCCAAAGTCCATGTTTCGATTTTTTTATATTTGATAGTTTCAAATGCAAACAGTACTCTGTACTTTTAATAGATTAACCGTGGAGGAGCATTTGTGGTTTTACGCACGGTTGAAAGGAATGCCAGTCAAGCAGGTCGAGGAGGAAACTAATAGGTAAGTCAGATTCAGTTGTACACAATGTCAGCTGCTTAATCATGAAATTTTATATTTCCTAGTAACCTTTTCTTGGGAATTCAAAATCAAGGCTTTTACATAATTGTTTTATTATTTTTGTAGGATATTAGAAGATGTAGGACTGCCAGAAAAAAGAAAGAGTTTCGTTGATACCTTGTCAGGTGGTATGAAGAGAAAGTTATCAGTAGCAATGGCATTTGTTGGTGGATCCAAAACAGTAATACTGGATGAACCGACGGCAGGGGTGGATCCATTTGCTAGGAGAGCAATCTGGGAATTATTAGCGAAATACAAAGAAGGTATATGTTGTTGCAGTATTATCTCTTACTTTTCGATGTAACATTCGAGAATGACAGAAACCATTAGTCTCAATTTGCAGTGTTATTATTTAACATTGATTTTCCAGGAAGAACGATACTTCTATCAACACATTTCATGGACGAGGCGGACATTTTGGGTGACCGAATAGCAATTATATCGCATGGGAAATTACGTTGTTGTGGCTCCTCCTTGTTTTTAAAAACGAAATTCGGAGATGGATATCATTTAACTTTGGTCAAAGAAACCAAAAAAGGTATGTCATTTTTTCGTATTTTGCTATTCTTGTGCTAAACTGGTTTTAGTTGCTAGTGTTGTAAATATAAAAATACGAAGCACCACCTTTTTGCTATCCAGAATGGTCTTGTTTCACATTGTCATCGTTGTTACTGCTAGCATTCTTAACGGAGTAAAGAGCGGATTGTTTGGAAGTTTATGAAAAATGTAAACATTTAAAGAAACAAACAATGTCTTTATTTATTTATTTGTTTGTTTGTTTGTTTGTTTGTTTGTCTGTTTGTTTGTTTGTTTGTTTGTTTGTTTGTTTGTTTGTTTGTTTGTTTGTTTATTATATTTATTATTTGTTGTAGATACACTTAATAAGATTTCAACAGAAGCTATTACAAAGTTTATAAAAGGATTTATACCATCAGCACAAAAGATTTGCGAAACACAATACGAACTGTCATACATTCTACCTGACAAGGGAAAGGAAAGAAAAGGAATGTTGCGAAAACTGTTTGAGGGGTTGGAAGAAAATAAGCAACAGCTTGGTTGCAAAAGTTTTGGTTTACAAGACACAACTCTGGAAGAGGTATATAATGTTTTTTCATATTGTTATTTGTAGTATTTTTATTATGCATTGACATGAGAGAACATACTGACATTGTCTTTATATATATTTAGGTTTTTCTAAAAGTAACAGAAGCTACTGTAGTTGGTGAAGATGTAGGTGGGTATATGCAGTGAAAACAAATCCTTTTCACAATCTTTTTTATACATCTGATTGTTATTTACAAAGTTGTAGATACCTAAACTTAATAAGAAATAGTTTTCATTGTGTTTGGTGTTTACAGTAGCTTATTAAAATGTCTTCTCAATCTATCATACCGAAATAAACCCTCGATACAAACAATCTAAAATATATAAGCTTTCAGTCAGATACTTTATGTGGGCCCATAATCCAGTGTGGCTATTAACGAGAAGGGCTTATAAACCAGGATAGATTTTACATCTTAGAATAAAAGGTTGTTGTAGTATCGAAATGTCTCAATGAATAAAGACATTTTTTCCTATTAAATTGTCTTTGCTGAATGAATCGTTTAGTTGGAAATGTACCCCCATCAGGTGCAAAATTATAAATGATATCTTGATGTCTTCTAACATAATCGGGCTTCTAAAACAATCGTCCCCGATACTTGCCTCAGATATGGGCAGGTACTGTCATAGGAAGCTAATGTTACTGAATCACCACAAAATACCTCTGAAAAAAAATTAGTATTGGATGTAGGCATAGGTATTCCATGCAACCTTCGTCTATGGACCAAAAGCCAAAGAAGAAGGCTATGCAAAATATATAAGAGATGTAATTTTTGTTAGTTACAAATATAAGGACCTTTATCCAAGGGGGACTTTTATCTAGATAGGCCTATATTTATGATTTTACAGTAATTTTATATCAAGTTTACAAAAACACTAATTACTGGTCTTATATTTTTTTTAGATGAACCTAATGAGCTTGTTGGTACTATTGATGAAATCCTTCCAACAGTTCAATCACCTTCAGAAGAACCTCTTATACCACCACTTCAATCACCGACCTCACCTCAGACAATAAGTTCTCCACTGTCTGACACCGATACTATCACAAGCATACCTACCAAGTTTTTAATTGAAAAGAAACCTGGTCACAGAAGGTCATTTTCAACTGATTTAATTGACAGGTTGTCATCTATTATTTCATTGGTGTAAAATGCTCCAAACCTAAACTATAATATCGATATTTATATCTGTTTCTTTCTGTATTTTTTTCTGTATACTTTAGGTATTTTAACTTTTTCGCTTTGTTTAGTTCCATCACAGTATTTTATTCGTTATAGCAAACTGCACAGCAGAAGACACCAAGCTGCTCCACCTGTTTGTGCCCATCGACGTACAGCATCAGGAGGCTTTTGCGGTCACCGCCGATCTCTTTCTAGTGATTTGACATTTTCACTCACAGCCAACGATACCAATACACCGGAAACGATAAAGAAAGTGTCGAAGCACAAACGAGTTCCATCTGGAGTTGCAAAAATGCATGCAGTGGGTAGCGAGGCATGGCAGTGTCATGCCGGTGGAACAAAAACTGTCAACGCTAACATGCGGAGGTGGCAACAATTTTACGGGTTATTGATAAAACGTTTCCATCACAGTCGAAGAAACATCAAAGGGTTACTAACACATATATTACTGCCGGGTATATTTATTTCCATTGCCATGACTGTTGCGTTATCTCAACCGAAAGACCAACTTTACCCGCCTCTTACTTTATCACCATCAATGTTTCACCCTCCGCCCTATTATATACCGTTTAACAACAACAAAAAAGGTGCTTTTAATATGCCTGAAAAAATGGAAAATACTTTTAATTTGGCATCAGGTGTCGGCAGTGATTGTGTTTTACGAGATTCCAATATGACATTCACTCATGCTATGTCAGTAAGAGATTTAAGAAGAAATTTATCAGCTTACTTTGATAAATTTTGTTCACAGCAAGTTGGTAAAAAATATGAAATTCCACGCCCAAGAAGATTCGTACAAAATTTAACACATAGTGAAAGAAGAGAGAGTTGTTACTGTGAGCGCTCGCAGTGGCATTGTGATGATACTGTGGAAAGAAACACCAAAGAATTTACCACTGTTACCTTGGATACATTAATAAACGTAACACAGAAGAACTTTCAGAAGTATCTGCAGAACACAAACTTTATGTACAAGAGGCAGAGGTGTGTTATTTAACATTAAAACCCACATCAGTACAGTAAAACTTAAAAAACGGGGAAATGTTTTATAAAACTTTTTTGATTACTTCTTCCTACAAGCATGCAAATGTATTATCTTAAGAAATTTTCTTTATATCACTAATGGCTTTTTATAAATTTTTTTTTGTTGTAATCTTAGAAAAACGATTCTAGCATGCAAAAAATATAGCGTAATACAAATATTTTTTTATTTAAATCTGAAGAACTTGGGAAATTTCGGGGCTATTGTGTAAATTTTAAGCAACCAAATTTGCTAATTTTATAGAGAGCATAATAATCAAAATATCACTGTGAAAACCCCACAAAAAAAGAGAAAAGAAAATTTGACTCTGACCTTCCGGGGTTTTTTTTCTCTCTTAGATACGGCGCGTTAACATTTGGTGATGAACAAGAAGCTGTTCCTGTTCAAATCAAAAACTCTCCACATCTCGAAGTCCGAAAACTTTTTCTTCGTGATTCTGCAAGGGTATTAAACTTTTAATAACGTTATAAACAACTGACTACTTTAGTTTTTAAAATTCATTTCTTGATATGTTGCATTGTTTATATTTTTTCATCGACATCGTCATATATGTAGGTTTGGTTTAGTAATCGAGGATTTCATGCTATGCCAGCTTTTATTAATGCTATGGATAATGCAATTTTGAGAGCGTCCATCACTCCCGAAATGGGTGACCCCGCTGCATACGGTAAGAATAAACATGTTTATATTACCTTGAAGATTTTAACACCAGAAAAAACCAATCTAACCCGAATACAAAATGCTTAACAAAAAAGTTTATTTAATTTCTGACGAATTTTTTATCAAAATTCTGCTCTCCATTGAGGTGTTTTAGTTAACATTTTTTAATAACAATGAGAAAAGGAATTCTGTAGGAGAGTAAATTGAAATTGACAATTTTACCGACGTTTAAAAAATGGCGGGAGAAATATATAGCTACATATTTTGTGAAAAAAGTGAATGTAGTTATGTGAAAATAGAAACGTTTCAAGATGAATTTTACTAAATTACTTAAATGTTAAATATTCACTCCGAAAAACTGGATCTTAGAAATGAGTTTCGCTTTAATGATATTTATCTTAAATTCGCGCATCTCGCAAACTAAAAAAAGCCTACTCCATATAGAGGTTGCACGAAATTAACTGTTATATTTATTATGACTTTGTTTAGGAATCACTGCTATAACACATCCATTGAACGTTACCAAAAATGTATTAAATCTTGACTCAATGTAAGTTTTCTATCGATATGGCAAACTTTTTTATTAGAACAATTTTTAAAAAAGCAGCAAGACTGAAAGAGGATGTGAAATAAGAAGAATGGCAAAAAGAGTAAAGGAATATTTTGATATGTACAGTTACAAAATGTTCATTACTTTTTATTACTTTTTATTTTTATTATTTATATTATTTCTAAGAGAGTGGCTTGACGAGAAGTTAGGAAATGTTTAACAAAAACTCTGTTTTGTATTTTTTAATGGGTACCATCATTTTATTAAGTTTTCTTTGACTGATCCTGCTGTGGAAATATGTTTATAAGATTTAATTTACTTCAGTACTTGCAGATCGACTAATGCTGTAACGTGTTTGTTTTATGTTATAGAAAACAAGGAACAGACACTATTATCGCTATCTTCGTCATCATTGCTATGTCATTTGTCCCTGCCAGTTTCGTCGTGTTTCTTGTCATGGAGAGAACAACAAAAGCGAAACATATTCAATTTGTTAGCGGTGTTAACCCAGTGTTGTACTGGCTGTCAAATTATGTGTGGGATTTTGTAAGTACTATACTATTATCTTGAATTTTATTGTGATGTTGCAACTGGCGGCCTTGTGGTAGAGCGTTTGCCTCCAGTACGGAAGGTCTTGGGTTCAAACACTGGCCAAGTTAGACCAGAGACTATAAAAGTATGAATCGATCCTTTCTGCGTAACGTTCAACATAAGAATAGGAGTGATATCTTATACGGTGGTCTTGTTGAGCGGTTGTTGTGCTTGCACGCCTTTCGTAGGTCCAATGAGAGCTTTAAACACACTAGGACCCCCTTTGATAACAGTTCTATTGGCAACTGAAGAGGCTATCCTGGGTAAATAATAGTAATAATAATAAGAGATTCTAAATTCCATCATTTGTCTTTGTTTAGTTAAACTTTTTGATACCAGCAATGGCATGTATGGTAATCTTCCATATCTTTAATGTTCCTGCGTATGCATCGCACACGAATTTTCCAGCTGTTTGTGCACTGTTTATATGTTATGGGTAAGTACTTTATTGTCAAAAACGTTAAAAGGTTTTTATTGCCTAACTTTAACCTTGGAAACACATGTTTTTTTATGTAAACAATCTCTGAAGTAAGTATTTAAATAAACTTGTGAATGGTACCTTTAAGGGTCTTCCATATGAACTAGACTTTTCGCTTGAGAAGTAATTTTTTTTTCTAGATGGTCAATCACACCAATGATGTATCCAGCATCGTTCCTGTTCAAGGAAGCAAGTACAGCTTATGTGGTGTTGATTCTAATGAACCTCTTTCTTGGTATAACATGTACTGTTACCACATCGATATTGCAGTTGTTTCCAAATGATCCGGTAGGTTTAATACTATTTCTTTTACTGCCGCTCTGATATTAAATTTGGACCGCTATATTCTTGTGTTTTCTCAGTGTACTGGAATACGATTTTATATTTTATTACAATGTCATTTTTTTACTGTATTATCGGCTTTTATTCCAGCAACTGACTATGGCGTTCCATGTTGTGAGGTTAGGTTCACTCATCTTTCCTAACTATTGTCTTGGAAGAGGTTTGATGGATCTTGCTTATAACGAACTTATGAACATCGTACACGTGCAGATTGGTGAGTATGTTAGATTTAATTAATTGGTATGTTTAAATGAAAGAAAATGGAGGAAAACTGCTGTTGATTTTTTCTGTTGCTAATGTAAAGCATCTTTACGCAGTTCCTGGAGTGATTGATTTTCTGTTTTAAATTATTATTTACTTCCGGAATATCATTTGTCATGTACCTTATTCACTACTTATGGATCTTGTGTTATCTTGTTTAGGTCAATCTGATAAGGTTAGATCTCCATTTGAATGGGACATTGTGCTAAGAAGTTTGGTGTGCATGTTATCTGAAGGATTTCTATTTTTTCTCATCACGCTGCTTATTGAGTACAGATGCACAATAAAGCGAAAGTACGTTAAAAGTTTGTAATTCTTCTTAATTTGTTAAGTCTCTATAATAATAGTCTTTGTCCGTATGTTTGTTTGTAACAGTGTTAACTACGCCCGAAATATTAAAGCTGCAAATAACAAATGCGATATAATTTTATTAACTGACTACGTTTCCATACAACTGCATATTTCGCTTAAGTGAAAAAAGCTTTTTTTCCACCAAAATGCGCATTGAAGTGAAATTACCGCTGACTCGACGTAAAAACATGCTTCTGAGCTTCTCTCAACAAAGTGAACCCACGCGATTTTTTCAGCGCGCCTTTTTTTTTCTTGAATATTGGTAGAATTTAAATACATAAAACTAATAACAGTGGAACTCCTTCTTTTTTTTAGTTGTTCTTTCTTGTTACGCCTTTTTTAATACGCTGCCATAAAAACAAACTTATATTTCATGGCAAAACGAAAAACATCTTTTTCTCAAGGGGGAAAATTGATTTCTATTAATTTAAAACTTAGAACGAAAAATGCAGTCGTATACCTTGACGATAAGTGAACAGATAGAACGCCTTTTAGAAAAAATCAACTGAACGTTCTTTCTCTGTTTTATTAACAATTTTACAAAACAAACCAGTAATAGCTACAGCAGAGGAAATGTAATTACTCTGCGTTTTCTAAGTAAACAAACCTTGTATTCGTTCATAGGAATGTGACAGTGATGGATGATGCAGTAGAAGGTGAAGACTCGGATGTCGCTGATGAAAGGCAACGTGTTCTCAGTGGGGGTGCTGACGATGATCTGCTGCGTTTAGAAAACCTTACTAAGGTATTATTACTAAGGTTCTTGCTTGTAAATATGAATTGGGGGGGGGGGGGGGGATTGTAGCAGCAGCTGTGTGATAAGTTTAAACGTGTATTTTATAGCGAATGAATCTTCCATCAACTTTTTTGTTTTAGATATACAATTCAAAGAAAACAGGAAAACACTTAGCTGTAAACCGATTGACTTTAGGTGTTTCTAAAGGAGAGGTACTGAATTTTGTGCTTAATGTATCTCTGCGGGACCTGCTGTTGCTAAGTATTTTGAAATTAACGCTTCCAATAAACTATTTTAGTGTTTTGGTTTACTTGGTGTTAATGGCGCAGGCAAAACAACCACCTTCAAGATGTTGACTGGTGATGCTAGTGTGACGGCTGGTGAAGGTTTCATCGAGAATAGAAGGTAGACATGCTTGATATTTTCGTGTTGAGAAAACTTCACAACTGTACTTGTTCCCAGTACTTCTCACATATTTATATGAACACCGTATTTACTCTACTATTCTCGTCTCTTCAATAATCTTACTTGCTGTAATTGTAATCAAGTCTGTATTGTATCTACGTTCTTTAAATTTCTGCCGCACAACGATGTAAGTAACATTGTACAGCAATTTCGAATGCTTGCGAGTTAGAATTTCGATTAAAGTAGTTTTTTGTTTTTTGCGCATCATATTCCGTGATTTTTATAAAAAAAAAATTTTTTTTTTCGATAAAAATTATACTAACCCAAATCAATGCTTTAAAAAGATAATCCGTCTCTTTAATATTTCCTCCTTCTACCAAACCCGCCTTTATTTCTAAGGTTGAAATGCTAATTACGCAGAGGAAATAATAGAAAAAATACGGTACGGTATAACACGTAAAACAGCGTAAAAAACATGTAAAACAGCGTAAACGAAACGACATTGGTGAGTGTGTATCGTAAAAAATATTGCTTTGATTTTTAAGTGTTGTTCGTGACCTGCTTCAATTACAAAAGTTGATTGGTTATTGCCCACAGTTTGACGCGTTGATTGATCATTTAACTGCTGAAGAACATATATATTTGTACGCTCGTTTGAAAGGAATACCTGAGCTAGAAATTAAAGAGGTATGTTTTAACTGGAGTGTTTGCATGCAAGTTAGCTGGGTTTCTGCCGATAATTGCTCCCCTAACGTGCCTACTATTTTCAAATGCGCAAAAAGGTGTACTCCCAAAACATTTTTTATGAGTGTTACACGAACAAGAAAACTAACTTTTTACTTCGCAAAAGATAAGTTTTATTAAAGATTTATTGTTCGTTTGTGATAATCAAACGAACATTAACAAAATTATACGGTGCTTTTGCGAGAAGGACACATTTTAGCCCCAATCACGTTATTGGACTCGGTCTCAATTTATACCTTTAAAACTGTTTTGTTATAAACTCTACAGCCATACGTTGCAGTATAATCAGGTGTGATGATTTTTTAGTTGTGTTCGTGGCTGATAAAGAAGATGGCATTATCTCGTTATGCGAAGAAACCATCGAGAACATACAGTGGTGGAAACAAAAGAAAACTTTCCGCCGCAATTGCTCTTATCGGAAATCCTTCAATTATCTTCATGGTGTGATATTTCAGCCTTAGCTTATTTGGTATCTTCTGATCGTAATTTTTACTGTTGTTGTTGTTGTTTTAAGGGGATTAGTGTTAGCTAGAATTTATTTTAGCGATAAATCTATCTGAATCTGATAAATCTTTTAAAAAATATTTTTCGCGAAAAACTAATTTTCGTGGAGTTAGCAAGCCCCAATATTGTGCGAGAATGTAACGATATTTTTCTCGAATTGTACCCGCTTTTTAAGACTTTTATATAGTTCTATGTAGCTAAATCAGAAGCTTTTCAAAAAAATTACGCAAATTTAGCGAATATTGACTTAATCAAAATCCTTTCAATGTACCTCTACTATTGTGTCTACTGCAGGACGAACCGACCACTGGAATGGATCCTGGTGCACGTCGTTTTTTATGGAATGTTATCCTGAGTATTATACAACAAGGAACGCGATCTGTTGTGTTGACTTCGCACAGGTAGAAAGTGTTTTTTTATTCGTTCGCTAAACAAGAATTTTAAAATAATGCAAGCACGACTTCATAGTGAGCAACCAACAATTTGGATTAAAAAAAAATGTTTTACGCTTTAAAAGAGAGACTTCTCTCATTTTTACTTATGCAATCAGACAGAGGGGTTGTTTCTTGTAAAACTTCTTTAACTAATCAAACAATTTTTAATTTCTTTAAAGCTGAAATTAATATTTTGGTAACGGTATAACTGCTATCTATTTTGGATTGTCAGAGCTGTTTTGTAAATCCTAATGTATAAAGTAGTTCGTAATTCAAGTCAAAACTACAAAATTGTGTCGTTGGTTTATAACAAGGACTAATGTTTTTGTCACCTTTTTCAATCTTAGCATGGAAGAATGTGAGGCATTGTGCACAAGACTTGCCATCATGGTGAATGGACAATTTCAATGTATCGGTAGCACACAGCATATTAAAAACAGGTTGTGTTTTTGTTTTGTTTTTTTGTTTGAAGAACAATTCAATAAAATACTAGGAATTCAATGTACCGCTTAAGTGTTCTATAGGATCCGGTTTCAATGTTTAGTAAAATAACACCGTCTTCATTTTTTAGGTTTGGTGATGGGTACATTGTTGTAGTTAGAGTGAAGGGAAATCAACCGGACATGACTCCAGTGATGAATTTTATGTTGGAAGCTTTCGAAGATTGTATATTAAAGGTACGTATTTCACAGTGTCTATTATTGATGTCAAGCGTTGTTGTTACTACATTTTAATGCACTGCAAATTGCGCAAGGGTGATTTTTCCATGCCATCGGGGCATCTCTGATTTTGTAGCCGAAGTTTTCCTAGAATTTTGTCAATTTTATCTTGTTTGTTTGTTAATGTTTTGTAGGGTACAAAGCATTGCAACTGCTACGGGTTACATAGAGGAAGCAATCAACCGAATGTACCTTATGGAAATTAATTTTCCGGAGAATTAATTTTCGCGAATTTCTCGTGTTTGCATCAATTTTGCGAAATTTAGTTTCAGCGAATATTATTGGAAAACTAGCTAATTGCGAATTTCGCGAGATGTAATTCCTGCAAAAATTCTACTTTTATTTTCCTTTTTGGAAATGGATTTACGTTATGTAATTTCTTTCTTTCGATCTACTATGAATTTTATGTTCAGCATTAATTTTATGCCTCCTACGTGAAAGCCCTTAAGTAACGGCAGAAATTGAGATACGAAGTGTCATCAATTTTTTTTTTATCGCGAAATTTAGTTGTTCACATATAAAAAATATTCGAATATTTCTTCTTCTTGTTTTCACAGGAGTGTCACCATAACTTTGCACAATTTCAAATCCTGTCCGACAATATCTCACTTGCTCAGATTTTCGCCAAGATGGAAGAAGTGTGCGTAGATTTGGAAATCGAAGATTATTCAGTCAGCCAAACCTCTCTGGATAATGTGAGTGAATATGTAAAATTGCTTTAGCAGTTATCAACTATATTTCTATTACACAAACATTCGATCGATATTCGAATAGACGGTCTTTTGTGTTATGGAGAAAAGGAATGAGGCAGAGTTTCTTTATTGCACGAATTCGAATATTTTCATGAATAAGATTTTTTATATTTTCAATTTTTTGTACTCATTCTGTTTTCACAACAAATTCGTTGATTTTATTTATAGGTGTTTGTCAACTTTGCTAAATATCAAACTGATAATACTTTGCAGAACGATCCCTCTTTTATGCAAGCAACCAACAGCTCAAGAATGTTATCTTTAAAAACAAAATGGCGGAAAATGAAACGAGCGCTTCCAAGCAGAAAGAGAAGTAAGAATTCTACAGAACTTCTTCGAATTCCATCCGAGGCAAGTGGAAGCATAGGAGAAAACGAAGATGAAGTAGCGTTGGAAGATGTTGATTCATTTTTATTTCCTGAAGAAACAGTACGTTCTTTTCTTTCATTTATTTTGTTCATTTGATTATTTTTGTATTTATTTTTTGTACATCTCTTTCTGAAATTGAAATTCACATTTCATATAAAATTTCACACTAGTTATATCAAGACCGGAATACGAATGCGTGTTAAAATATCACGAACATTCCATTTTCCACTTCTTTCAGGTACCAACGCATATGCCAAATAACACGCCTTTAACCAAATCGCATCATTTGAAAACATTTCCTCTTTTAAATCCGTCCATTTCTTTCGAAATAGCTACCTGGGCAGATATATACCACCGTTTTGACTTGTTTTTTTTATATATTTAGACAAGGCTGGCTTTAAACGTTTAGTACATATTTTGTTTGGCGCGTCGTATAAGACGTTTATTACTCGTTTGGCGCGTCGTATAAGACGTTTATTACTCGTTTGGCGCGTCGTATAAGACGTTTACTATCGTTTGGCGCCCTGTTTGGAATGTTTAGCACTGCATCCATGGCTTGGTGTATCTTCGGAATGCATTTCGTCTTTTTTCTTGTCACCTTTTTATACATATATTTTTGTAAAAACGACAAAAGATTGTTCCCAGCCTGCTAGATTTCCATAAATAAATATCACATTTTTATAAATAAAACGTAGGCTGGGGACGATATGGGTGTGTATTTTTTCGTATATTTTTAGCCTGATGTCTTAATATATTTTGCATAGTGACAGCATCCTTCGATTTTAAGGTTTCCTTAAATCTGGCGCTCTTGCAACTTTGTTAGCTTGAAAGGTGAAAAGAAGGTGCTATTTTCTAATTTATTTTAGTTCATTCAAACTTAAAAAATAGTATATTATTTATATATAGAAACGACACATTTCGTATTTTATGCACTTTACGAATCGTGTTGAGAGAGGTTATGTTTCACCATCCACGCACCCATGTACCCGCCTCATTTTATTATTATTAAAGTTGTTGGTGTTATTATTTTTATTATTGTTGTTGCGACTTTTGTGAACTGTGGAACATAGTTTCTGAATGCGCTGGCATGTCGTCCTGACTTGGACAATTTTCTACACGATTTCGGATTTTTCTTTTATTGCGCAGTTGGTTGGGTTTAAAGGTTAGGCACCAGACAACAAGATAAATAGATGGCTGTATGACATTTTATTGCCTATCTGTATTATAATACCCGTTTACATCTGTCTGTCTGTCTGTCTGTTACGCGAAATGGTAGCTTAGCTGCGCAAGTAGCTAGACGAACGTGATGCGGTATAAAAAGGACGGGCGAACCCGTGGATTTTTTCACGGGTAACTGACTAGTATTCTTAATTCTCCGAAAAAAAGTTATTTTCGAATACGTTTCCTTATTGACCAGTTCGATTTACATTTTTTGTTAAAGTATTTGTTACTATTTTGTCTTCTCTTGAAAAGCAAAAGGCAATGCAGAGTTCTAAAGACGCCCGACTTTAGTGCTGTTGTTGTCAATAACACTCAATGTTCAATATTTTCTTATTTTACGGGATGGTCACGTGATGTTGTGTGTTTGTTGACATGCGATGGTTTTGTTTTGTTTTCTGTTTTTAAGTTTTACACCCATTTGTAAATTTATTTTTATGTTTGATTTTTTAACTTTTTATCAAGGCAAATTGCTTTACTGTTTTCTTTTCTAAATTCTCTCTAAAAAGTGAAATAAAAATTTAAACCGGCGGTCTTTCTGAAACGTAAAAAAAACAACGGATATAGCTAACCTTGTTGTTTGTTCTTTTTCTGTTGTTTTCTTTTTCAGAAGATTTAAGTTCTAAAGAAATACTTTTATTACTATAAAATATATTAAATTATATTCATATCACGATTTTTCAAACTATATGTACCTAGGAAGTAAAAAAAAAACTGGGTACGAGGTGAAATGTGAAATTTGTTTATTTATTTGTTAGAGTTTAATAATTTAAAATGTAACTTATTTTAAGTGAAAATTTTGTTAATCTTCAAACGGTTTCATTCTTGACTTGTATCCATCTACAGTGAAAACTCTTTTACAGCAAACATACTTTGTAGCGGACATCCCTCCTACAGCAGACACTTTTCTTAGGAACGAATGAAATGACGATCAAGCACTCAAAATAAAGCCTCTATGCATTGGACACCTTTCAATAACTCAATTTACATTAAGCTCTAGAACTGACCTCGTTAAAGTCATGTTTTTTATAAGCAAATAAAAATTAGAAATTAGGCTGGGATATGCTCAGTCAAAAAACACAAGTCTTAAGTATGCTTACGTTTTATTTATCGGAGGAAGAAATTTAAAAATTTAACGTTGCCTTATGGGTTATGTGAGTGGTAAGATGAAATACCCTGTTTTTAGCGTTAAAAGAACAGCTACGAACTAAGGGTATAATTACACAAAGCCATTTTAGACATATAACTAACTGTGTATAATTAAAATACCTATACTTTCAAAAAACTTCAAAAAGATATTCACCAAGGCTTGAGGGATATTCAGTTTTCATTTTTTTATGTTTTCGCCTGTTTTTTGCTTTTTAGGGCTATAATAAAAAACTTGTACGAAAATCTTGAATCTTTCTGGCATGTTTACAATATACAAGCTTTAGCCTCATTTTTCTTCCAAAACGAAACTCTCAAGACAATGAGATCGGGTGCACACAAGTTTAGGCCAATTTAGCAAAAACCTAACATTTTGTGGTCTCGATGGTATCTGCAATGGAGAGGTTTCAGTATGGTTTTCCGTTCGCACGTACTAATTCACGCAAGAATCTGTAAAGTGCGCTATGCGGTTTTTGCGCGAAAAATAAATACGCGCGAAAATTACCGCTCAGAATTGATGCGTTTATACACACCAGCAAAAACAGGGACTTTCTCCTATATTTTCTTGTTTACGTTTTGCAGAAAATAAACATGTAAATAGAAGATTGATAACCTATGTTGGTATTAGATCAGAAATTCGAAAACGACAAATGCAGAAATAGACGCTTTCTTTCTTTGTAAGTTTCAACATTTGAGAGTAAATATTAACACCTGTATTTCCGTTCTGCCAAATACCTAATTTCAAACTGACGAGTTGTGCAGAATCTTAAATATAAGACGAACATAAAAAAAAACATTTTGTTTAAATTATAAATCAATCAAAGTAACTGATAATCTAGGTCTTTTATTCACGATTTTAGTTCCAAACGTTTCCTGTGTAGCTTGAAGAATGAAGGGGTATTTAACAAAATATTAAACATGCAAGGGTGAACATTTGTATGTATTTACCAAACAAGTACCACACAACTTCGATTAGCGGTAAAGTTATGCGTTCTTCCAAATCAAATAGGGGAAATTGCGATATTAACACAGCTCATATTCTCAAGTTTCTCACAGGCTTCTAATTTCTAACAATCTGCACTAGTAAAATTTTCGGATAAATGGGTTTCTTATAAAAAGCGTACTCTTCTTTCAAGTCAAAACTGCAAGCACTTACAGTTTTGAAGTACAGTCGATAGTAATTATACAAAAAATGTCCACCATCAGTCATAATTGTTCAGCAAAACAAGTTTTCCACAACCTGAAGAACTTAATTTAAATAAAAAAAAATTAATTTGAAAAACTTTTTGCAACAATAAAATTTTATAATACATCTAAAATCATATTCTTTTAGGTTCTAAAACTGAAATATTATGTCTTTCATTCTATGGGAAAGAAAAGAGCATCATTTCCAGTATTTTGATATAAAATCTTCATTGATACCTTTCTCTTCCACCATTAACGAAACAATTTCTTTTCGAGGTAAATCCGACTGATTCATATCAGCCTTACAAGTAGTCGTATATTTTTGTGTTGCAGGCGAATTCGGGTCATAAACAGTGGACGCAAGCGATTCATTTAAACCGTTATCCAATTGCACATCTGCATTTACTGATTGATTATTTATCGTTGAAAAGGAAAATAAACGAATGCCTTGACTATCCACAGGAGAGCTGGCATTAGAATATACATATGGAGAAGTGCACCTGAGATCGTCAGTCGTAGATTTATCGGTTTGCCCAGCTATACCGGACTTCGGCACTGGCGTTATGTATGTTACACCAAAGGACATATTATTTGATTGAGTACAATTTACCTTAGACGAACCCGACGTGAGCCGGTTACCTATTGTTCCAGCGCTTTTACTAAGTTCCACCAAACTTTGCAATGGATTATTTCCTCCCATAATTGATGCTTGTTCGACAAACAACGGCCTTGGTATAACAGTCTGATATGAATTTGAACACAGTTCTTCGTTCGTAATAGAAAGTTTTTTTCGCTTAATGTGCCCACTGACGGTGATATTTCTTTTCCTCCCCCGTTTTGACGGCTGAAATAAATAACGTCAAAATGTGATGATTTTTTTGTTGATAAGCGATAAGAAACTTATGAGCAGAGAATATGATTACAGTTCAAGTGACTATCGAATAGCGTGAAAACTTGTGAAAGTATTGTACTCGACGTAAAAAAATATAGTACGCGAAAATTTACGGATGATATTGCTTTTAAGATCTTATACTTTCAACTTCTTATAGGCAACTAGGTGTTAACCAAAGACGATAATGTTAGATGGTATACCGTGGACTCTCTTTATTTCAAACTCATCGAAAAATCTGTTTTTTCGCGCGACTTTAAATAGCGCACATTTTTTTTCGTGCATTTTTTGGCGCATTTACCGCGCATCCAGGTTTAGCGCATCCAGGTTTAGCGCACACTTTAATTTTAGCGCACGCCTCACTTTAAAACATCAGTTAAGAGTTTATAAAATTTTAACTTTCGTTTGTGTAGCTATAAAAAGATCGTCGAATGGCTGATTCGTGTTCAAACCTTCAGAGATCTTGGATTAACGCCATGATTTAATTTCATGATTATTTTTGCGTGCAAAAAATATATTAGGAAACTTAATTTCCATAATTAGTTCCTTCAATTTTTCTGAAAAGTATATTCCGTATATATTTCGCTCATATCAAATTTTCGCCTAGCAAAAATTAGCATATTCGCGCAATTGTTATTACAGCAGCTTTCGTGAAAATTGTATGTGAGCAAATATTTCATGAATTAAGGCATAGAGAGAAAACAGAAAAGGCGCAGAAATTTTTGTTTCAGGTTCGGCAGAGGCTCGGGATAGAGAGTGTTTGAGAAAAAGAGGATTCACAGTATCTGCTGAAAAACTGTAACAAGATCTTATATAAGAAGAAACACAAAGTACCTTTGTCTCTACATTGCTCGTCACACCAACTAATGGATTTTCAGTCAGAAAGTACATTTGCTTCAGCCTTTGTTTATCCACGGTATCAATGTAATGTCCCTTTAATAGGTTCTGAACCTCCTCAGAATGCGGAATAATATTGTTTGGTAGTGTGATGCTATCCGAGGAGGTACTTACTGAATAAACGCTGGTATAAGGTTGTCTGTTAGTCAGAGTTAATGGCTGAAATAATGTACAATTACCATAATCTGGCTGTTCATCTGCACAATTTTTCTCTAAAGTCAAAGTTGTAGTGTCTGGAGATGCAGCTTCTAATAGAAAATCGTTGTTGACTGGTGTTTCGGCATTGATAGGTGGTGATAATTTCGTAATTTCAGTATTATCTGATTCCACAATACTGTTTATATGAAAACAGCTTTCATTAGATTCCGTAAGTGTGGACTTAGTGGAGTATAACTCAGCAGCTGTATGACTCTTATCTTCTTTGCGTACGCAACCATCTTCGACTTCTGTTTCAATCAGAACTGCTTTAGCTGACAAATTTTCATGAAAAAACACAGATGTGTCATTAAAATTACATTGTATACCTATTTCACATAAGTTGTTTGTATGCTGACACCCTTGATTCTTACTGAAAATCTCATACTGAGTACTAGAATCAACAGATTGCTTAACAAACTGTGTGCTCGAGTCTCTTCTGATCACCTCTTCTTTACACTGAGTAGCAGCATCAAAACAAAACCAATTTTTCTCGTACTGAGTCATCGCATTAGAAGATACTTTTACGCTCTTATGCTTAACCGCATTCGTTGTGCTACATACATTAACTTGTATACTTCTGCTACAAATTGTAGGTCTAATGTGCAGGCCTATATCTGTCGTGAACGGCTGTTGCTGGGCAGCAAAATCTCTCGAATTGTATTCATGTTGACATTCCATGTCACATGTTTCCACATCACCAACATTACTAACATCAACTTCGTGTTTGTGCATCTCAGAAAACGTATTACACTGCGTTGATATGGATTCACACACAGCTTTTTTTAGTATTTCACACTGAACTGAAGATTCGATGTATTTTCCACTTTTTCCTTCACAATAAGAGCATATCCTGTTTGGCAATGAACTGTCATGGTGTTCCTTTGGAATGTTATTTGTGGAATATTCGCTTTTTTGGCTTATCCTCTGCAGTGTAGTGGTAGTGTTGATTGAATTACATTGGATGCTCGAGGTTGTATGGTATTGCTTTATATGACTTTGTGTTTGGCATTCAAAATCTCTATAATTCTAAAAAAAAAACTAAACTTTTGTAGCAATGCTTAGGAAAATCTTTTTAGCAAACAACACATAATAATTTTATTGTTGGATACCCATACATTTATATTTTTATGTATGTTTTCAAATTCAGTTCAAGGCAGACCAGTCTAATTAAAACATTGGCTGTGCTTACACATTAGCAAATTATGACAACAAAATATAGTTACCTTTTTATCTGATGTTTTGTCAGCCTCATTGTTTCTGCAACGCTGCTTCCAAAATTCATCAATAGCATCTTGACAGCTGATTAAATGTAATTCAGGCTCCCATGTATCTTTCCATGCTACCCGAAAATATTTCAACCCATCCTAGAAAACACACAAGAAAGGTTGTATGCCATAAAATATTTAAATTTCAAATTCAAAGTTTAACAAATTTTTCTTTTGCATAATTTTTAATCACCGATATTTCAGGCCAAAACAGAATTAACTAAATGTAACCTTATTTTCTCCCAAACATTTAGCACTTACATTTATTAATGTAGTGATTTATATACTCAAAGTAAAGTACTTTTGACATGGAATTAATTTGGTGATTTTTTTAACCAAGTTCCACATGTTTTATCCCGCACAGTTTTTTACCCTTAATAATAATGTATAACAAGTGTCCATGTACATTCTGTGGAATAACAGCAAAAAATACTAACAAAAGGAAGCCCATTAATGTTTTTAGGATTTATTAAGGTTTGTTTCTTACTATGGGCTAATGTTATATGTTTACAACATGTTTTATATTTTATTGTTATTTGTAAAAAATATTGATGTTTCAAACCTCTTTAAAATTATTTTGTCTGGCTTTAATCCCGCAATACTTGAGCTCTTTCCAAGGTCCTTTATAACTCTTTATAAATACAATGTTATTTATTTACAAGCTACCAAGCTACAAGTAGCAATATTCTGTAGGCTAGTTTGTCACAATCATCTTCTGTAAAATTTATACTAGATTGCTTCTATTTTTTAATTGTGTTCCAGTTGCTAACATATTATATATACTCAATTTTTTGATGGTTATATATACATAATTGATATACTTCTCAAGTCAAAGTGTTGAAAAGGTATCTAATATAAATTTTAGCCCAACAGAGTATACTTACACATTCACTAATAAAAAATAAATCAGGGCTGTAAGTCTTTTTTATATTTTAAAACTAGTTATAGGTTTAAAATATAAAAAAGTGTGAAACAGATTCACATTTAACTGGTACTGCTTGCCGATAATAACACAGTGGGCAAACTATACTTCACAGTGGGCAAACTCACAAGATCGATGAAGCAGTGGAATTAATCTTTCTTAACTAGTTGGCCTTAGCAGAGTGCTCGCCTCCAGGCACAAGATCATGGGTTCAATCCTAGGTAGAGTCATGGAAGAGACTATAGAACTGTAAAATGATTCTTTTCTGTTCAAAATTCAGCATGAAAATAGGATTAATATCTTAGACAGTTGTCTGTCAGTCAGGGAAACTTTTAAATATATATTCTGCCACATTAAAAACAAAATATATCAAGATTCACAAACTTAAGTTGAAATTTACAATTTTTTTAGTGCCACGAAGCAAGTATGTGTGGCCACCTCTGATTATTTTAAATTTTCAAAAAAATTGATGAACGGAACATGTATTTTTACACGGAAACTGTTCTGCCCGAAATAATAAACCTTGCCTGGATTTTGTATGGCAGCTTGCCCAATTTATAAACAGGACAGAAAATACATAATCAGGGCAACATAATCAGGACAGGCTGGCTGACGTAGGACAGTTAATAAATATTATTTGGCAATTATAAAACGAACATAATTGTGGCAAAAAAATGTGTACATAATCCGGCCAGGAACATATATATATATAAACAGGTCGTTCTCACAATCTGGGCAGAACAAAACTCCCTTCATAATCATCATCATCATTCTCACCTTAACGTCCGTTTTCCATGCTAGCATGGGTTGGACAGGGTATATTAATGACCCTCTTCCAATCTGATCTAGACTATGTTAGATCTAAACTCAACTTCCTCTGTATCAAGTCTGTCCCTTGCTGCTTAAATGTGCTGCTAGAGAAACAACATAAAATCTATGTTTATTTTGATTGTATACATTTTATTAGGCCTGTTGCAGGTAAATTAAACTATAGCTAACTTATCTAAAAATGTGCTTTTTTATAAACCCTTAAGCCTTCATTAAATAATTATGGTAAAACATGATGCTACCCAAGGAATAAAAGCCGTATAATAGGATTCAATGTATAACACAGCATAGTTAAGCCATGATTCGCTTATTTAAGCTTTATTAGACGTTTAATTTGACGGTAGCATTGTAATTATACTGTGAACACCATCACCATATTTAAAAAGTTTTTCCTGACTGGTGTTCAAAAGTCGTCTAGTAATAAAAAAGAATTTTTATGAAGCAAAAAGCAAACCTCAGCAGTATAAACGTCAATGATCTTCTTGATTGCTGCAATAGTGCCTTCCATGTTCTTCTTTGTACTTTTTTTAGCTATAACTGCATGGCAGTCATAAAGCTTCCTTATCATTTTTTGTTACGCTTTCGTTTTTACTGCGAAATATACCATTATGGTTTCGTGTAAAAAGATTCGTTCTTTAAATCTCCCCCGCCTTGGCAAAATAAGTTAAAACGATTTTTTGGAACATACAACCTTTTCTATTTTAGAAGACGCATTAATACCATGTTAGAAAGCATTTTTAGTTTCTTCCTTTCGGGTTTTATACAAACCCTGCGGAGTTAGCTCCTCTAAAATTACATTGAAGAAGTTAACTCTGTCCCAAGAGGGGGATTCTTTCTTTTTTGACAGTGCTTTAGCGGTTTTGACATCTAAAGACAAGGTTCCAGTAACAAGTTAATTCACTGGTCCTGATTTTAAATGAAGAAGACTGTATTGATTTAGTTAAAAGGTAAAGAGAAAAAGAAACCTGACGAAGATGACTTTTGAAACACATTGCAGTTTTTAATTACAAAGATACACGATAAAACTCGGTGCAGTTAAATCAGATTCAAATGTTTTAAATCTACACATGTAGTACACGTATTACAAAAAAAACTTCGTTTCTAGATAGTTCTTTATCGCCGTTTCGGCAAAAGAAGGCAACACAAGGTGCTCTGGGAACGAGGATCATTTTCCGTCCCCCGGGCCACTGGGGACGAGGAAGAGGGGGAGAATACGCAAAATGTAAGCCCATAAACACCGCGAAGAAGTGCAATATAACACATCATGTGCTTTTGTCACAAAAAGCTGGAAGAAATGCAAAATGAATGTAATGATGATTGATGGTCACCAAGTTTATTAATCTTATTGTTTGCAAAGTTGTGGCGAGAGTGCAGACTCGTCAAAAACTTCCATACAGCTAGTTAGCTAGCTACCTACATAAGTGACTTTCGAATTAATTAGGTGCTTGATAACATCGAGAAACTCCCCAAATTATTTCGAAACTTCCCGAAACAACTTTCGTAGTATATATAGCAAGGGAATTGTGTGACTTCATTGATTATATATTTATAAGGCAAGTTATCACGATCAAATAAAGCTTCTTGGTTTGATAAATCCCCCCACTGCTTTGTTGTGCCCTACCTGGACCAGGCCTGCTAAAATTTGTATATACATTTCTGTTAACAGAAGAGAATGTAACTATGAAATTAATTTTATCTGTAGTGCCTTTATCCTTATAATAAATCAGAGAGTGTGTCTGTCTGTGATAGGCAAAGTGGATGTGTTCATTTTTCTTTGATTTAGCCGAAAGAACTCATGTCTCAAATGTTGAATTTTCTAACGTTACGGCGCGATGTCAATATCACTACTTTAAATTAATACAGCCATTACAGTGTAACTCAAACTTTGAGGCTAAATAACTTGGAAATGAGGTAGTGATGGCAGTCATTTTTTACCGCTTTGGTAATGGACGGGTTGATGATGTCATCAAAGAACCTTTAAACCCCAATATGTCAAAGTTACATGATCCTATACATTTTCTTGACCAGCGTTTCAAGATCTATAAAGGCAACAGTTATACAAATTCCTAAAGAAAACTTTTTGTGTTTTGGCGGACCTTTGCTGACGTCATCACAATTTTTAAACCTTAACCATTCATCAAAAGCTCTTAATCCCATACATTTTTTATCAGAGTTTCAAGCTCTAAACAATTGAGGCAACAAGTAAATAAATTGCCTAAAAAACATTTAAGTCGTGGTTCTCTTTTCCATTGTTCTCCTGCCTAGGTGGATTTTTCCACGGGCCTAATGGACTAGTTTGGGTATATATTTGTGTTTGTTGTATAAAATACTTTTAGTAACTTCACTTTTTCCTTTTATACGGGTATTCAAATTTTTGATTCTAGAAGATAAATATTACTTTTTTTCCTCTAGAATATAAAATACATATATGGCTGTTTTGTCACAGGGTCAGCTGCAAAGACTTAAAGAGCATAAATATGCTGCTGAAGGAAGATCTCTCACAGAATTTATTTTTCAACCTTTTTGGAATTGGGTTGTCACATTAATGCCATTGTGGGTGGCACCAAATTTAATAACAATCAGTGGTTTAATTATTAATGTCTTTACCTGCTCCATGGTTTTGTTGTATTCACCACAAGCAAAGTCCAATGATGTAAGTAGATGTACAATGATTCATTTGATGTTTCTTTCTACTTAAGCCTTGAAATCTAATGTGAATTAGGGTCAAATCTTTTTTTTTTCACTTTCACAGCATTGTTACAGCTCTCAATGATTTTCATTTACAAAATGTTTATTTTTGAATGAATTATTTCTAGCCATCATATTTATAGCAATGCACTGAAAATACCACTGTACTTAAATGTTGAATTTTAATTTATTGTGGTGGCATAAAATCAATAAAACGTCTACTCTTTAATCTTTTTAGTAAAAATATAACATTTTAAAAGTTGGAATAACAAGTGTTCGATCTTATACTTTTTTTTCAATTTTTTGTGGGAGAAGTTTACCTAATTATTATTTTAAGTAAGCATTCCTTGACTGTCTAGCTTCTTAATAATATAACCCTCTCAAAAAAAGACAATGCTATAAATTCTAGTCTAATGAACATGAAAATTAAAGAAGGGTTTGTTATTAATCTTATTATTTTAGTTAACTTTTGCTGCTTGTCAAATTTGTTTTCCCTGATAAAATAACAGGGTTTTTTTCTTTTGTTTTTCAGGATTTTGCCAATACTTGCCCGTTTTTATGTGCAGAAAACACAACATACATTATGACCCATTTATACTACTAATAAAAAGTAGAAATATAATGGAAAAATATTGGAATGGAAATGTAATGGAAATTTCCTCAATGTTAAAATTTTCCAAGGCATTACCAAAAATGCTGATGTTGGAAAAATACAATTATGCTAGTTTATTCCTTTTGTCTTTTACTATACAATTGTGCTAAGTTTATTGTCATAACTATAATTCTGTCAAAAGTTATGGAAAGTGGACACCTTATGCCTCCCCATACTTTTAAAAGTGCTAAAAAAATTCGTACCTATTAGTGTTAAAGCAATTTAGTTTAACTATTTTTATGAAACACCGTTGTTTAAACTTTTATTTTTTAATTTTGTTTTTAGGTTCCAAGTTACATGTTTATATTGTGTGCTGTGGGATTGTTTTTATATCAAACCCTTGATGCCATTGATGGTAAGCAAGCCCGTCGTACTGGCACATCTTCACCAATGGGAGAGTTATTTGACCATGGATGTGATGCTGTATCAACAATTTTCTTAACAACTTCAGTAGCATGTGCTTTATCATTGGGTTCACATCCCAACACATTATTCTTTTTCTTTGTGAATAACGTAGCTCTCTTTTATCTGGCTCACTGGCAAACATATTGCTCCGGAAAACTAATATTTGGAGTGTAAGTACCAACAACCTGCTTCTGTTTTTGTTGTCACTGATTTATTCATATTATGCAAAAGTAGTTTCTTGTTTGACCTATATATAGCTTTAGACCTTAAGGTGGTAGGGCTATAGATGTTTTGTAAGGGGTCATCTACAAAATTCGTAGCAATTCGTATAAAAAAAATTTGTATATGCTATACGAATTTTCTTTTGCCATACAGTAATTAAATTCGTATGAAATTTTTCTAAATTCGTATAAAATTCGTATGAGTTTTTAATTAAATTCGTATGAGTTTTAAATTAAATTCATATGAGTTTTAAATTAAATTCGTATGAGTTTAAAAAAATTCGTATGAGCTTTAAATTAAATTTGTATAAGTTTTAAATTAAATTCGTATGAGTTAAATTCGTACGAGTTTAACAAAAAATTCGTATGAGATTTTAATTAGATGCGTATGGTTTTAAAAAAAAGAAAATCGTTTGACATTGTATTAATTTTTTAAATTAAATTTTTTAGATTGCATTTTCAAAAGTTGAAAAACGAAAAACGGCGATAGAAATGTTTTTTTAGATCGCATTTTAAAAGTTTAAAAACGAAAAACGGCGATAGAAATGTTTTTTTAGATCGCATTCTAAAAGTTTAAAAACGAAAAACGGCGATAGAAATGTTTTTTTAGATTGCATTTTCAAAAGTTGAAAAACGAAAAACGGCGATAGAAATGTTTTTTTAGATCGCATTTTCAAAAGTTTTAAAACGAAAAACATTGTGGGAAATGTTTTTTTTTAGATCGCACGTTAAAAGTTTAAAAACGAAAAACGGCGATAGAAATGTTTTTTTAGATCGCATTCTAAAAGTTTAAAAACGAAAAACGGCGATAGAAATGTTTTTTTAGATTGCATTTTCAAAAGTTGAAAAACGAAAAACGGCGATAGAAATGTTTTTTTAGATCGCATTTTCAAAAGTTTTAAAACGAAAAACATTGTGGGAAATGTTTTTTTTTAGATCGCACGTTAAAAGTTGAAAAACGAAAAACGGCGATAGAAATGTTTTTTTTTAGATCGCACGTTAAAAGTTGAAAAACGAAAAACGGCGATAGAAATATTTTTTTAGATCGCATTTAAAAAGTTTTAAAACGAAAAACGGCGATAGAAATGTTTTTTTTTAGATCGCACGTTAAAAGTTAAAAAACGAAAAACGGCGATAGAAATGTTTTTTTTTAGATCGCACGTTAAAAGTTGAAAAACGAAAAACGGCGATAGAAATGTTTTTTTTTAGATCGCATTTTAAAAGTTGAAAAACAAAAAACGGCGATAGAAATGTTTTTTTTAGATCGCATTTTAAAAGTTTAAAAACGAAAAACGGCGATATAAATGTTTTTTAGATCGCACTTTCAAAAGTGTAAAAACGAAATATAATTCGTATGAAAATTCGTATAAAAGAGAATATAATTCGAATGACAATTCGTATGAAAGAGAATATAATTCGTATGACAATTCGTATGAAAATCGTATAAAAGAGAATATAATTCGTATGACAATTCGTATGAAAATCGTATAAAAGAGAATATAATTCGTATGACAATTCGTATGAAAATCGTATAAAATTCGTATTAGATTTTTTAAAAATCGTATAACTATTTAACACTATACGAATTGTATACGATTTTTATACGAATTAAAAGCAATTAAATTCGTATATATTCGTATAAAATATCATACGAAATTTGTAGACGACCCCTAAGCAATCTTTGTTCGTATGTCTATACTTAGGCAAAAATTGGACGTGGACAAATAAACACAATATTTGATACAACATGGTGCACCACGTGTTGTACTATATGTTTTGTAAAGTGCCCATGATTTTAAGTGGTATAAAGCAAGAGTTTTATTTTAAGTAATGCCCTTGGCAAACTTACTACTTTCATCATAAATTTACGCTCCCACACATTTTATAGCAATATATTAGTGTTCTCACTGTACATTACACCTTGTTTCCAATGTGGTCCTTTTGTTAGTGAAATGAGAGTTTTTATGTTTTTGCTACCCTCTAAAATTAAAACAAAACAGGAAAGTAAAATAGCTTTTTCAATTTTTTTTTAACCTTTGCTGAAATCATTATATCACATGAATTAAATTGACTGACAGAAGGTCAGAATTAGCCAATCACAATTTGCTTTTAACCAATCAAACTAAATTCCTGCAGGCAAATTCACAGCTGAGTTTGCTTTCTTTGAATGTGAATTTGAATCTTGTATGATTTTAATAGCTCTAAAAAGAATTATGTCCTTGTCCTTTATACCCCTGTGCTATTGCTATCTTTGCAGTAAAAATCCTTTACTTTCATCATTATAAAAATACGGTCATTATAAATAATTCTGGAAACAATCTCCATGCTATTTCTTTAACACAAACCTGGATAGACTCTCTGAGAGAAATATCTGGTAATTTTATACCAAGAAAACCAGATATACTTCATTTATTACACATTGGAGAATGAACACACACTCTAATCAAGTCTTTCATGTGTGAGCACCCCATTCATGGCTAGACCTTTTTTATTGTTTTTTATAACTTTTCAGTTAGTGATGTTCTATCTAGTATCTAGCCATAACCCTAAATGGACATTTCAGCAAAGATTTCAGTATGAACTGTTCTTTAACAGGCTGCTTTTTTTTCTTATGAAATTCATTTTTTTTTTAATTGCCATTGCAAAAACTCGATTTCCTTAACATATTAGTAGGGTGTGCATATAAAAGATAACCCCTTCTTCAGAACCTTATACAGATTGACAAAATGTTATTTATCAAGAGATTTTGTTTCTTAGGTTGGATGTTACAGAAGCACAAGTTGAAGCCTCTATAGGATATGTCATTGCTGGTTTATTCGGTCCTCAACTTTTTTTAAATAAGGTACAGAATCATTATGGTACATCCATGCAGTTTTTAGTTTAATAGTAATAGTTGTATAATAACGAAAACAGATTATTAACAGTTTGTCATTTCTCTGACATATATACTTCAAGGATTCAAAATGTAATTAACAGACAAGATGCATGATAACTTAAAATATTTTTATGCCATATAGTTACAAATAATGTAGCTATAACATGCCATCAAAGGATATAAATGTCCACTCTCTCTACCAGCTCATTCCATTTTTGAGTGTGACAATATTTCCCTATTACACCTAATAAAATGATTATGCAAATTTCGATGATTTTTACAACACTTTATATTAAAAGATAAATTCAATAATTTGTCAATCCTCTGAACATTTAAATGAATGAGAGTATTTCAAACAGGAATAAATAAAACAATTTTGCAAATTTCAATGATTTTACTTAGACCTTAAAGTTAGAACTAATGATGAATTTAATAATCTGTCAATCCTCTGAATATTTAAATGAGGAGACATTTATTTTCTGATGTTGAGAATATTTCTACTGAGAATAAATAAAACAATTTTGCAAATTTCAATGATTTTACCTAGACCTTAAAGTTAGAACTAATGATGAATTTAATAATCTGTCAATCCTCTGAATTTTTAAATGAGGAGACGTTTATTTTCTGATGTTGAGAATATTTCTAACGAGAATAAATTAGCGATTTTCCAAGTTTCAATGATTTTTACTAACTTTAAGTTTGAACTGATGATGAATTTAATAATCTGTCAATCCTCTGAATATTTAAATGAGGAGACATTTATTTTCTGATGTTGAGAATATTTCTACTGAGAATAAATAAAACAATTTTGCAAGTTTCAATGATTTTTACTAACTTTAAGTTTGAACTGATGATGAAATTAATAATCTGTCAATCCTCTGAATATATAAATGAGGAGACGTTTATTTTCTGATGTTGAGAATATTTCTAACGAGAATAAATTAGCGATTTTGCAAGTTTCAATGATTTTTACTAACTTTAAGTTTGAGCTGATGATGAATTTAATAATCTGTCAATGCTCTGAATATTTGAGGTTACTGTAAAGGAAACAAATTTTTTTTTTAGGTTTTTTGCAAAAAAAATATGACATATAGAAAAAAAAAATTCTCTTTCGAATGACATGTTTTATATTCCATGAAAACATTTGGAACATCCCTTTTTTCTGGAAAAAGCCTTTTCAGAGGTGTTATATTCTTCACACCTTCGACAAAATATGTGCAAAATGAGTTGGGCATATTTTTTGTAAACATTATGCATGATATGGAACTCCCGTTTAAAAATATGCATAATAATATTATTTAGATAGTTTACTTTCACCATCTTGTCTTGGGCATTTTTTAATTGCGCTATGTTTATAAAGCTGTGTCTTGTAACCCTGACTTCTGTCTAATAATAATTTTGAACGCGCGCACGCATATTCAGCATAATGAAAAGTTCGCACTTCTATCATCTTTCTGCACACTCAGTTAACACATTTTCATAACACCTATGAAAATCTTTAAAAACAAATATCTCGTTAGTAAAATTTCGCATACATGCCTTTACGTTTGTGGTCTTTTTTTCCGAAAGCTTCCTATTGGCTCACTGAAATTTTCGGTAATGAAAAGCTGAATAAATTATGCACAAAAGGTTTCCGGATTTTTATGTATGAATTACCTATAAGCGAATTATGACGACAGAAAGAAAAAAATATGCTTTTTTTTGAATAATTTTAAATTATTACAAATAATTTCATAACGACGTTATTAGAAAGAAAAAACCAGGAACCTTTTTGAATTTAATTTATGCCAAATATAATGGTGCGAAAACGAGAAGTCTGCGACCACGCGTTCGGAAAAAGAAACAAATTTAAAACGTACGGTGAAAAAAAATTGGTGTGTGTTTATTTCATTATATTTTCTTTGTGGAAAATTACCATCTCACGAAAATAACACCATCAAAAAAGTCTTTCATCAAGCATTCAGAAACAAAAAAACATAAAAAAAATATAACAGTATTGATAAATTATAAGGGTTTTTCTGAGACTACTCATCAAGTGAGTTTTTTTCCTTTACAGTAACCTTAAAGTTACAATTGATGATAAATTTAATAATCTGTCAATCCTCTGAATATTTAAATGAGGAGACGTTTATTTCTGATTATTGAGAATATTTTTAACACGAATAAATAAAACAATTTTGCAAGTTTCAATGATTTTTACTAACTTTAAGTTTGAACTGATGATGATTTTAATAATCTGTCAATCCTCTGAATATATAAATGAGGAGACGTTTATTTTCTGATGTTGAGAATATTTCTAGCGAGAATAAATTAGCGATTTTGCAAGTTTCAATGATTTTTACTAACTTTAAGTTTGAACTGATGATGAATTTAATAATCTGTCAATCCTCTGAATATTTAAATGAGGAGACATTTATTTTCTGATGTTGAGAATATTTCTACTGAGAATAAATAAAATAATTTTGCAAGTTTCAATGATTTTTAGTAACTTTAAGTTTGAACTGATGATGATTTTAATAATCTGTCAATCCTCTGAATATATAAATGAGGAGATGTGTATTTTCTGATGTTGAGAATGTTTCCAACAAGAATAAATTTAATGATTTTGCAAGTTTCAATGATTTTTACTAACTTTAAGTTTGAACTGGTGATGAATTTAATAATCTGTCAATCCTCTGAATATTTAAATGAGGAGACATTTATTTTCTGATGTTGAGAATATTTCTAGCGAGAATAAATTAGCGATTTTGCAAGTTTCAATAATTTTTACTAACTTTAAGTTTGAACTGATGATGAATTTAATAATCTGTCAATCCTCTGAGTATATAAATGAGGAGACGTTTATTTTCTGATGTTGAGAATGTTTCCAACAAGAATAAATTTAACGATTTTGCAAGTTTCAATGAGTTTTACTAACTTTAAGTTTGAACTGATGATGAATTTAATAATCTGTCAATCCTCTGAATATTTAAATGAGGAGACATTTATTTTCTGATGTTGAGAATATTTCTAGCGAGAATAAATTAGCGATTTTGCAAGTTTCAATGATTTTTATTAGACTTTAAGTTAGAACTGATGATGAATTTAATAATCTGTCAATCCTCTGAATATATAAATGAGGAGACGTTTATTTTCTGATGTTTGAGAATATTTTTAACACGAATAAATAAAACAATTTTGCAAGTTTCAATGATTTTTAGTAACTTTAAGTTTGAACTGATGATGATTTTAATAATCTGTCAATCCTCTGAATATATAAATGAGGAGATGTGTATTTTCTGATGTTGAGAATGTTTCCAACAAGAATAAATTTAATGATTTTGCAAGTTTCAATGATTTTTACTAACTTTAAGTTTGAACTGGTGATGAATTTAATAATCTGTCAATCCTCTGAATATTTAAATGAGGAGACATTTATTTTCTGATGTTGAGAATATTTCTAGCGAGAATAAATTAGCGATTTTGCAAGTTTCAATGATTTTTACTAACTTTAAGTTTGAACTGATGATGAATTTAATAATCTGTCAATCCTCTGAGTATATAAATGAGGAGACGTTTATTTTCTGATGTTGAGAATGTTTCCAACAAGAATAAATTTAACGATTTTGCAAGTTTCAATGAGTTTTACTAACTTTAAGTTTGAACTGATGATGAATTTAATAATCTGTCAATCCTCTGAATATTTAAATGAGGAGACATTTATTTTCTGATGTTGAGAATATTTCTAGCGAGAATAAATTAGTGATTTTGCAAGTTTCAGTGATTTTTATTAGACTTTAAGTTAGAACTGATGATGAATTTAATAATCTGTCAATCCTCTGAATATATAAATGAGGAGACGTTTATTTTCTGATGTTTGAGAATATTTTTAACACGAATAAATAAAACAATTTTGCAAGTTTCAATGATTTTTACTAACTTTAAGTTTAAACTGATGATGATTTTAATAATCTGTCAATCTTCTGAATATATAAATGAGGAGACGTGTATTTTCTGATGTTGAGAATATTTCTAACAAGAATAATTAGACTGATTTTGCAATTTTGATGATTTTTACTAGACTGTAAGTTAGAACTGATGATGAATTTAATAATCTGTCAATCCTCCGAATATATAAATGAGGAGACGTTTATTTCTGATTATTGAGAATATTTTTTAACACGAATAAATAAAACAATTTTGCAAAATTCAATGATTTTTACTAACTTTAAGTTTGATCTGATGATGAATTTAATAATCTGTCAATCCTCTGAATATATAAATGAGGAGACATTTATTTTCTGATGTTGAGAATATTTCTAGCGAGAATAAATTAGCGATTTTGCAAGTTTCAATGATTTTTATTAGACTTTAAGTTAGAACTGATGATGAATTTAATAATCTGTCAATCCTCTGAATATATAAATGAGGAGACGTTTATTTTCTGATGTTTGAGAATATTTTTAACACGAATAAATAAAACAATTTTGCAAGTTTCAATGATTTTTACTAACTTTAAGTTTGAACTGATGATGATTTTAATAATCTGTCAATCTTCTGAATATATAAATGAGGAGACGTGTATTTTCTGATGTTGAGAATGTTTCCAACAAGAATAAATTTAACGATTTTGCAAGTTTCAATGAGTTTTACTAACTTTAAGTTTGAACTGATGATGAATTTAATAATCTGTCAATCCTCTGAATATTTAAATGAGGAGACATTTATTTTCTGATGTTGAGAATATTTCTAGCGAGAATAAATTAGCGATTTTGCAAGTTTCAATGATTTTTATTAGACTTTAAGTTAGAACTGATGATGAATTTAATAATCTGTCAATCCTCTGAATATATAAATGAGGAGACGTTTATTTTCTGATGTTTGAGAATATTTTTAACACGAATAAATAAAACAATTTTGCAAGTTTCAATGATTTTTAGTAACTTTAAGTTTGAACTGATGATGATTTTAATAATCTGTCAATCCTCTGAATATATAAATGAGGAGATGTGTATTTTCTGATGTTGAGAATGTTTCCAACAAGAATAAATTTAATGATTTTGCAAGTTTCAATGATTTTTACTAACTTTAAGTTTGAACTGGTGATGAATTTAATAATCTGTCAATCCTCTGAATATTTAAATGAGGAGACATTTATTTTCTGATGTTGAGAATATTTCTAGCGAGAATAAATTAGCGATTTTGCAAGTTTCAATGATTTTTACTAACTTTAAGTTTGAACTGATGATGAATTTAATAATCTGTCAATCCTCTGAGTATATAAATGAGGAGACGTTTATTTTCTGATGTTGAGAATGTTTCCAACAAGAATAAATTTAACGATTTTGCAAGTTTCAATGAGTTTTACTAACTTTAAGTTTGAACTGATGATGAATTTAATAATCTGTCAATCCTCTGAATATTTAAATGAGGAGACATTTATTTTCTGATGTTGAGAATATTTCTAGCGAGAATAAATTAGTGATTTTGCAAGTTTCAATGATTTTTATTAGACTTTAAGTTAGAACTGATGATGAATTTAATAATCTGTCAATCCTCTGAATATATAAATGAGGAGACGTTTATTTTCTGATGTTTGAGAATATTTTTAACACGAATAAATAAAACAATTTTGCAAGTTTCAATGATTTTTACTAACTTTAAGTTTAAACTGATGATGATTTTAATAATCTGTCAATCTTCTGAATATATAAATGAGGAGACGTGTATTTTCTGATGTTGAGAATATTTCTAACAAGAATAATTAGACTGATTTTGCAATTTTGATGATTTTTACTAGACTGTAAGTTAGAACTGATGATGAATTTAATAATCTGTCAATCCTCCGAATATATAAATGAGGAGACGTTTATTTCTGATTATTGAGAATATTTTTTAACACGAATAAATAAAACAATTTTGCAAAATTCAATGATTTTTACTAACTTTAAGTTTGATCTGATGATGAATTTAATAATCTGTCAATCCTCTGAATATATAAATGAGGAGACATTTATTTTCTGATGTTGAGAATATTTCTAGCGAGAATAAATTAGCGATTTTGCAAGTTTCAATGATTTTTATTAGACTTTAAGTTAGAACTGATGATGAATTTAATAATCTGTCAATCCTCTGAATATATAAATGAGGAGACGTTTATTTTCTGATGTTTGAGAATATTTTTAACACGAATAAATAAAACAATTTTGCAAGTTTCAATGATTTTTACTAACTTTAAGTTTGAACTGATGATGATTTTAATAATCTGTCAATCTTCTGAATATATAAATGAGGAGACGTGTATTTTCTGATGTTGAGAATATTTCTAACAAGAATAATTAGACTGATTTTGCAATTTTGATGATTTTTACTAGACTGTAAGTTAGAACTGATGATGAATTTAATAATCTGTCAATCCTCCGAATATATAAATGAGGAGACGTTTATTTCTGATTATTGAGAATATTTTTTAACACGAATAAATAAAACAATTTTGCAAGTTTCAATGATTTTTACTAACTTTAAGTTTGATCTGATGATGAATTTAATAATCTGTCAATCCTCTGAATATATAAATGAGGAGACGTTTATTTTCTGATGTTGAGAATATTTCTAACAAGAATAATTAGACTGATTTTGCAATTTTGATGATTTTTACCAACTTTAAGTTTGAACTGATGATGAATCTAATAATCTGTCAATCCTCTAAATATTTAAGTGAGGAGATGTTTAGAACGTTTTTAACAAAAAAAAGTAAAATAAATTTTCTTGTTTGATGGATATTTATCAGACTTTGAAGTGAGAACTTATGATGATTTAAATGTCACTGCACTAAATGAATGACAGTTGTTTTTTAAAGGTGTAACTACCATGTTTGTTGTTGATGGTGTTTGAGGTTGTATCAAGAAAGTTGATTTATTATAAGTTAGTGTCTTATTAAAATTCATTTAACAGTTTGTGTCTTATTTTTAGCTTGTTTTAACATCCAAATTTATCGGTTAAGTTAGAGTGTACTATTGTAAAACAAATTTGTCCACATTGTATGCATACAAAAAATACAAAATCTTTGAATCCGATAGGTTGCAAAGCATATGAAAACATAATTTAGATTTAGCTTATTATTATTTTGAGTCACGTAATGATAACCATAAAATCATTTTTAAAAGGCCAGCCCGTACATGTTTAGAAATGACAAATGCTAGTTCTAATTAGTAATTCCTTTTTTAAACAATGCGTTTTTTTCCAACATAAAACAGTTATAAAATAGGATGGACATTTTCAATATTTCTAGTTTGTATATTGCATCCAAAAAAATGTTTCTCAAATAAAAAAATTTTTGTCTTCAAATTGTCATTTGTTTTTGGATTATGCCGCTTTTACGAGAATATTTGGTAGATTTTTTTAATTGATGCATGTTCACACTATTTTTATACTTCTTTTTATAGATACCCTTTCTTTATAACATTTCTTACGCAAAAGGAATTGTAATATTGATTGGAATTGGATCTTTGTGGTATTGTTCACAAGCCTTCACTAAAATATTTAAAGGTGGTTGTGGAAAGAATGGCACCACAGTTGCGGTAAGTAAACCGTTATATTCGTATAGTTGTGCTTTATTACAAGTACTTTCATCCATGTTTAAATTTTTTTCTAACTATGGCATATAGCAAGTCACATACATTTAATATTACTTAATTCCCAATAACTGTATACACCTACACCGTTTTGCTATGTCAGTTTGGTGCTGCCACTATTACTGATAAAGCTAAAGAAAAGGTTTTCTGTTGTTACTTTTCTTTTCGCACTGGAAAATATTAGCAAATATTTAATTAATATTATACGTTGATAGCTGGAAATGCTATTTTGTGCAGTTTGTGCCTATCAGCACACAGGCAGAACAAAAATGAGACACACTACAAGATTACCTTGGTCTAACTTCCCATTATATTGTCTAGGAGACCTCATTTAATGGAAAAGTTAAAAAATGCATTATATATGAATTATATATGACTTATAAATTTTGAATATAAATTTTAATTATTTTTTTTGTTTGTTTGTTTTAGCAAACCAGCGTACTGTCACCAGTTGTACCATTCGGTATTATTGTAGCCAGTACTTTTTATGTGTTCAAACACAGTGCAGACAATATATTTGTAGAGTGCCCATGTTTGTTTATGTTGATGTTTGGGACATGCACAGCGAAGTTAACATGTAACCTGGTGGTAGGTGTTTTTATCCTTTTGTATACCATATCAAAACTTAAAAAAGGTGTAAAGCATATATAAACATTGAACCTTTTTCTTCTTTCTATTGATTATAAATAATAATAGGCACACCTAAAGTACCTGCTCCCCTCAAATAATGACCCTGGTGCCTAGTTGAAATTTTTAACTGAAAGTCTTTGATGATCCATTTAGTAATTCAATTCAACTGCACTAAAACGAAAATTGGTTTTCATGATATTATTGATTAGATGCACTGCTGATCCTCTATTTCCTTTAAAATGCCATGTTAACAATAACTGTTAGCTGTAAAACTTTGGTCCCAAGTTAGAAGACCCTTTTGTTTGATAAAAGATTTAATATAACCTTTTTTTTTTGATAATTCCTTAGAGTGTGTTAGTAAGGTTCTTCTTGGACTTGTTGAGGAATTTTAAGACAAATTATTATTTTTTCCAAAGATGTACATATCTGTGCATATACTTTTTATTTACTGTACTGCTGGCAAAATATGCAAAGATGGAAGTCTGTGTACTTGCAAAATTGTTTATTTAAAGAAATTTATGATTATATTGTAGTGTAGCGTTTTAGAATAAAATATTCCTCCTTTTTTCTCAGGTGGCTTCAATGTCAAAAAGTCCTGTTGATATGCTGGATTACTGCATGATTGGTCCGCTTTTACTTGCAACATATAATTACTTTGGTGTTCAAGGAATATTAGCCATGGTTGGAATTTCTTTACCTGAGTATTATGTTTTACTCGCCACTTTGGTAAGTAGTAGTTAATGATTTTCAGAATAGCTTTCTCGTTTCTTCTGTTATAAATCACAAGTTCTTTTTAGTTGTGTGCTTATTATCAGCCAAATTTTACTTTGATCTGGGCTAAATAATAAAGTTGACTTATTCCCAGCAGCACAGTTTTAAAAATGCTATTAAAACTAAAAAACAATGTATGTAGAAAACTTAAAAAATGTAAATAATTGAAACTGCTCTCCTCAAAAAGCACGAAGGTAAGGTTTCATATTTAAGATGAAAATTTGAATAAAAATTTGAATAAAAAACATCCTCTCTTGGGTCTCGTTGATATTGGCTAAAGCGCTACTGAAGAAGAAGTAAGTGTTCAATGAAAGCTTGTGAGTGGACGAAACTAGTAAGCTTGGACTAAATGAATTTTTTGCAACGTTTTCCAAGGCTTGCAGGGTAAAACTGGCATTGTGGACAAATAAGTAATAACAGCTGAATATTATGGTTCACAAAGGTTCTTAGATAAAATTTACACATAAATTTAAGGCCATTAATGCTACTACACTGTGTTGACCTCATAGTGATTGATCTAAACATAACCGTAATGAAAAGTTAGGGAGTAAGAATATAGAAATTTCAAAGAATTAGGAGATTAGATAACCCGACATTGCTTTTTTTATTTTATTTTTTTTTAGGTTTTTAGTGTACTGCTTTTTATTCGATACAGTGTTTGCATATGTCAGGAGATCAGCAAAGATTTTGGAATTGATGTATTTAAAATTCCTTACAAGAAGAGTGGGAAGAAAGCAGAATAATTTTTTTTGATGCATAATACAATAATTTTTATCTTATTATGATTTTTAGTTTTTGTCTGGATTTTTCATAGTATGGTATTTCGTCTTGTTTTCTGTGGTTATGTTTGCTTAAAAGTAACAATCTGTTTGCTATAGGAAACAATTTCTAACTCGTACATGTGGCTTTCAATAACTTTATAGTGTAAACATTGGCACAACGTTTTTGCTAAAATAATTTCTTATACAAATCGCTTGCAGTGAATTATTTTATCTTTTTTACAATAACATTTGTACTTTCCGTTTTTGTGTGTGGCTTGATATTTTATTAAAACTTAATACTATGGTTATGTTAATCCGATTTATTGGTAATATTGACCTGATCTGGATTGTTGTCAAACGTATTGTTGTTTTATGATTGATACCGTTTAGGTATATATTTTAGCCTTTTTCGCTGATTAATCGTTTGTATATATATCATTATAACCACGTCAGTTATTTTTTCTTCTTATGAAAAAAATTGCATTTAAGTTGTTTGCAGAGTTGTTTGAAATGTTTGTTAAATGTCAATCGAATAGCCTTCTGTTCTTTTTTGATTTGCTTGTTTAACCTTTTATCGTAATATATATAATCCTTTAGAAAATTTTTAAGTTATGTATTTATACCCATGAGTGTAGCAAGAATGTATTGCATGACTTTGTGTTATGAGAAAGAAAGTGAACGAAAAATCGAGATGTTATCATTGAAATCATTGCCAAGCAGTGTTGTGTGGCTAAGGGCCAAAATTGTATTGTTCTTTGTTTATCTTGGAGTGTATTTTTACTTGAGTAAATAATAAATAATGATTTAATTAGTAAATGAATAAGAATGGCTGCCAGAAACAGTTTTCGAAAAATAGTTGCAACCACCCTCACAACAGACTTCAGGAAAGCTTGTGAAGTAGTCACTGCCAAAGTTGGAAATCTTGCTGAGAATGAAGTGTTAGTTAAAACCAGGTAAACAGTTGGTTTTATTGTTATCATATTCTTGTTATCGTTGTGTCTACAGGGTTACAACACCGCCCAAAATTTTTTAAATAACCTAAAATTTTAACTCAAAATATTGATTCCTTCTAAAATTTTTTGTTTTATGATCCATAATTTTTTTCGAATAGTAACTTTTTGTTATTACGTTTTTTGTTACATAGAATTCTGCAACAGGATCAATGAATTATATGTACATACTTCTGCAATTTGAAATGAACAGATACTCTGACATTGAAATAAGGAAAAGCTTTATTATTAGTAACCTAATTTCCTCCTAAGGTTTTAATTTCCTAAAATATGGAATGGTTTTTTTTACCATTTTTTAATGCTTTCGCCTAAAATTTGACACAAGAACTTACTAAATGTTACTAAAACCTCCTAAAGTTATAAAGTTTTGAATCTGTGGCCCTGCAGGTATAAGGTTTAAAATTTTAATCCTTTAAAATTTACCTTAGTAATTCAGGTTTATTTTTGTATTTTTCATATGTGACTATATGCTATACGTGTACGTCTTTTAAACTTTATGTCTACATACAAGAGTAGTATATCTGTCCTGGAAAAGACGTTACCAGGTCTATTTTTTTATTTTCCTTATGCGTGACTGTGCTATACGTGTAACAAAAATACTGTTCGTCACTTTATCTCACTAAAGTGGTTCAGAGATCTTCTCTTTAGAGCAACTTCTCTTTTGTAACAAATGATGTCAACGATATATGAACAGTAACATTTTGTTTTATCAGGTATGCTGGAATCAATGCAACAGATATCAATGTCGCTGCGGGAAGGTATGGTCCTCCTAATCCTACCTTACCCTTTGATGTCGGATTGGAGGTGAGTTGACTGCATCTAGCGTTATCAACGTCATTGATTTTCCATGATTTTGTATGAAATTAAGTGAACTGTCTTTTAGGGCGTTGGATTTGTTGAAAGCGTTGGCAGCAATATTCCAAGGAGTATGATAGGCCAGCCTGTTGCTTATATTTACACTGGAAGTTTTGGTGAATATGTAGTGAGTTGTGAAGATGGTGTGATGTTTTTTGTTCTGCTGGTTATGGCTTGATATAAACACGTTAAAAACATATGTTAAAAATAGAGCTTCATAAGTTAGTGGTGCAGTAATTTTTTTATGGCCTTATTTGAGAACTCGTTCTTGCATTCCGCCATGAGACTGCACACTTCATTTGCCAACCCACCTTTACTTTTCTTCTCATCCCGCTTGTGGACTCTATTAAAGCTAAAAGCTTTGTACATCAGGATATATCCAATGATCTTGTGCATTGAAATGGTTAACTTCTATGTTTGTATATATTTAGAAAATGCCCTCTCGATTTTGCATGCCGATACCTGAAGCCAAACGAGAATACATTCCATTGCTTATAAGTGGGTTGACTGCGTCAATTGCACTAGAAAAGGTTTGAACAATTGTGTATCATGTTAGTAGGGCTGCCAGAGAGGTTATGAGAATCTTGAGACAAGAGACATGTTGAGAAAGTGGAGAGGAAGGGAAAATTATTGGTGGTATTGTGATGCAGATTTAGGAATTAAATTTTTTAGATAACCTCTTTGTCTGGTTTTCTTTCTTTTTTTTTTGGTTTTTATTTTCTAAACAGATGACCAGGGGGTTTTCAGAAATGGTCAATAAAAGGTCATGAGAAATTTTTAGAATTTTGTTTTGAAATTTCTGTGTGGTAATCCTTTTTTAAGTTAAAATTGACCCGAGGTTTTACATGAATGAATATAGGAAAAAATACATGTGAATATGGCGTGGATTTACTACTCTGGATTTACTAATAATAATATATTTAATTTAGGTTGGTCGCATATCAACTGGTGAAAATGTTTTAATCACCGGTAATAATTTCACTTCAATGGGAAATGATTAACAACGTTAAACAACAAGTTATGGTAATGGTGATATTTTTCATTATTTTAGCTGCTGCTGGAGGTACTGGTCATATTGCTGTAAGTTTAACGTGCAAAGTGATCCCTATGTTATGTATCCCTAAGTTAGCACAATTGTTGTATGCGACTTGAAGGAATAAATTAGCATAATTATTTTTTTGCTGACTTCAGCATTTTTATATGTCGTCAACAGCATAGTTAAAACTTTTAAAATAGCAATTTAAATCCTGATTTAACAATCATATAAGTTTTGCTACCTGTTTAATGAATTTTGAAGATTGTCAAGTTTATAATCCGACATGTGAAATATATCGGATTTTTCGTGATTTTGCAAGTACTTATTCATTATTATGTGCAAAAAGCAGATGTTATGCAAACTATATCACTAATAACAAAAAATAAAAACAAAATACCAAGACATCAGAATGTTAATCTAAAACACTATTTAGATAAGTGATGATATTCAGTCTGATTTTAAAATTATGCCTTGCCCTGTAAGTCATGACGGCATCAACAAGTCGAGTCTAAAGCAGTTTTAAAATATTGATAGTCACAATATTTTATAACAATTAAAAGGTGTTAAATAGTGAATTACTACGAATACTCCTTCCATACATAGGATTGAAATGGTAGTTTTAAATAGTTTCCTATCATACGAGTTTTCCCGATATAGCTTTGTTTTTTTTACTGTAGGTTCAACTTGCGAAACAGGCTGGCTGTCACGTTATTGGTACAAGTTCGAGCGATGAAAAAGGGGAGCTGCTAAACGTGCGAAAAAAAATTAAATTTAACGATCCGTATACGTCGTTGGACAAAAAGTGACGACGTTTCTGAAATTGACCTTAATTTTGTCCCCAATAAAGAATTTGTTCGTTCTAAATTATTCAAAAACAACCATTAACATTAAAGCCATAAGTTTTGGAAAAACATAGAAATTCGAGAATTGACAGAATTTTTCGCAGGACAAAATTATTCATCTTTAAATTCTATAGATGAAAGGAAATTTAGTCAGCAAAAAGGTTTGCTTAATAAGATATAATTTTTATTTTTAATATTTATTTACATATTTATTGATGGTTATTTTTAGTCTCTAGGTTGCGATCATGTTATCAATTACAAGGAACAAAAACTCTCTGACGTATTGAAGGAAACATATCCAGTAAGTTTTTTGTTATTTTTCTGTTGGTTGTTTTTGTAAGTTTTTATGCAAATTTTATCAATGTGTAATATGTTTTGGTTATCTGTGGAGAAGACTAGCGGATACACGAATTTGGCAGAAGTTCGCGGATTTCGCAATAAAACAATTTGGTAACATTTTTTTTTCGATTTAAACCGTTAAAGAGAGAGAAAATTATACGCCGTGAGAATTAATATTCGCAAATTTGGCGAATAGCGAGGTTCCTAATAATTTTCATTAAATTAGCGAAAACTTTAAAATTGAATTTGAAACTTTATTAATTAAAAAACTTTTAAAAAATACTTCGTTGTCATACTGTAAGTTGCAGTTATGAATTTTCTCTCTGCATACTGTTAAAAAATTACAAATCATATTAAATAGTCTGTCAGTCTCACTCATGGTTTTGGTTCTAAAAAAATTCGTGGTCGCATAAAACAACCGATTTAGCGCAGTAAATTTCTGCTAGTCCTAATCGTTGCATATCACGGGAATTAAATTTCTCGGAAGACTTGCACAACCAAAATTTAATGACTTTAAAGACTAATATACATTTCCAGGTCTGTACTTCACTTTTTATAAAGGTAAGCAGGGGATTCCATCCAGCTCTATTAAAATATTAGGACTGGATGCTATATTTTGCTTGAATGGAAAAATCCTGTATAAATATTCGTTATAAATAAATAAATAAATAAATAAATAAATAAATAGTACGATTACGTTGTTATAGAAAGGAATTGATGTCGTTTACGAATCTATCGGTGGTGAGATTTTTGAAGCATGCCTTAACAGGTGAAGAATAATTTGTTTGTGATAATGTGTTTGCATATCTCTTTATCTGTGTGTGTTTGTGTCTGCCTGTCTATTTTTTTACCTGTCGCTCTATTTCTGTCTTTCTATTCTTTTATCTGTCTGTCTGTTTCTCTGTGAATACGATACTGAAGACGAATTGTTGTGAAGTAGTATGCATTTGTTATTTTTGGTTGAATTTTGTTTCTTATCAAACATGACCTCTTTACCGTGAATATAACCTCGTTATCGTACGTTTTTAGGCTTGCCGTAAGTGGACGCATGATCGTTTTAGGATATATTGGTAGTTACCATTCCCCTGCAGGAATTGATCGTAGCCATCGAAATGCAACCTTGATGACCAAGGTAAATTGGACTTATTCTGCAGCCTGTTTTTGAATAAATGATTTCCTTAAAATATGCAAGGGGAAAAGCGAAGGGAAAACGCAACTATGGACACATTTTTGCGTAAATTGTATGGTTTTTTAAACGGTCTTTTTCTATCTCTGTTATGTCACAGTAACTGAGCTCACAGTTTCAGTGTATAAGAGGGTGACGTCAGAAAGTGGAACCAGGGTGTAATCCATCGTTCTCAGTAGCCGTTAAACGGCTATTTCCCAATTGAAATTTATTCCAAATTTCCAATTTATTAGAGGAGCTAATCATATCCACTACAAAATATGGGACTTATAGCCCTTTTTATGCAAGTTGTGAAGGAATTAGATTTCAATAATACTTAAGACCACCTTAATGAAATTCCTCTTTGGAATTTAGCAGCCCTTATTTTACATTACTGGATTACAACCTGGGAATATACTGGATGCCACTAAAATAGTATTACATGAAAAAAAAACTTGTTTAACATGTCTTCTTAACTTCCCGTTTAGTTGTTGCTGAAATCAGCCAGCATTGGAGGATTCTTCTTAATGAATCATGGATCCGAATTTAAACCTCATCTAAGCAAACTAGTTCAACTTGCCGATTCAGGAAAGCTTCGTGTATTAACAGACAGTACAGACGAGCAGGGGAAACCTTTCATTGGATTGGAATCAGTCTTCGATGCTATTGATGTGAGTTATTGTTGTTCCCAATTTTTACTCGCAGGCTAATAAAATCTCTTTTCAAACAAGTTATACATGCAACATAAAATTTTATACAAACTGGAATTTAAATATATATAATCAAAAAATAGTCCAAACCTCAAACCTTTAACCAAATAAGGAAAAATTGAGAAACCGTTTAGGCTCAAATTATCTAAATTAAGAAATTCCAGGCTTAACGATTACAGACTAGACTTCATATAATAAAACGTGCATGCATGGTTTCATGCGTTTCTTTGTTGGAAACAGCGTTATTAATATGCGTCCTGTGTTGTTCTGAGGTATACATCGGCGTTATCTACCCTTTCTCCCTCACATGCCAAGGGGTGATCCGTAGCTGTGAAGAGCTGTGGGCTGTCTGTTGATACCAATAAAAAATTTTGTTGATCAGAATTTTTAAAACCACTGAAATTTAACCTGCCACTGGAACTTTTCCTGACCTGATTCTCTAATATATGCTTTTAAGCTTTCGTGACTATGCATTTTTTTATACCCGCATTAAATATTTGCTTAATTGGTAGTATAAAATTCTTAGAAGTCAGAAAAAACAAAATAGAAATAAAAAATTTGGTGTTACAAACTTTGCAGGGAAAAAAATTCATCTCTGTAAGATCTCTGAATTCTCTGTGCTCCAAAAGTCTGAAAGTCGCGCCAAAGATATTTTTATTAAAAATTTTGCGGGCATTTCATTCACGTGAGTCAGTTAATTTAAATTCTTACATTGTAGCATTTATATTCGAGGAAGAGCAAGGGCAAGGTTATTGTGGAATTTCCTGAAAGCAAAGACAGCAAACTCTAAATGCGCATGCGCAGATATTGAGATAAAAAGTTGGTAATGAAATTATTAATGGTCTACGTGTACTCCGTAATCGAAGGTTGCGAGAATAACATTTGTTTTAGAAATACTATGTCATTTGATTTTTTCCTTTTTGTATGAGAATCTAATCCCTATTCCCTATTTTTTGTTTTGTTTTCTTATCTTCCTGACAGCCCTTCGATTGTTTTGTTGAGAAAGTCTCTTTTATGAATTCTGTACAACAAGGCTGTCAACATGAAAGAATTTGTAAGTCGAGTTATCACTTTAATAAGTTTCGTTTTGTTTGAACATATGACAACTCCAAACAGTAATCTAATAATTCCCAACTATTCAAAATAAAATTGTAATATATGTAAATTCCCGATTCCGATAATGAAATAGATATCGAAACGTTTGTAATAGAAAACATTTTTTTATATTGATATTTTATCACTATAACTTATAACAATATATTCTCCCTTGCTTAAAATACTGCCGCGGGGGGGTGAAAAATGATTTTTTTATGATTTCACGTGTAAAAAGCGCATGATTATGTGCCTACACAATATTATTTAATTCAAAATATTATTTTGCGAAAATTGTATTAAAAATATAATTTTCCGGAAAATACTGTTCCATTATCATTGTTTTCAGATATTATTGATCTGTTCCTGACTAGAACAGCCTCTAGGGTTTGTAAGTTTTTTTTAATTAGATCGGAACTCTGGTGAAGATGAGGTTGCGCCGTGTTTACCAAGGCTTCCAATATTCTTCCAGCAGGAATTTTCAAGTTATAGAACTATATAAAACAGTTTTTTTCTATTTTTTTTTTTTATCAAGACCTCTTCATTATCAACTGCAATACATTCACTTTACGCTGGATATGATTTAACGATGCAAAAACAGGAAACGGCGCGTTTTCCGACGAAATGGATCTTTGCCTAGTTTTGTTTGTTTTGACTTTACGTCAAAAAATTTGCTGCGACAAAAAGTAGAGCAATATTTCTCTGCAATCGTCAGTGTTTATTTTTGAGGAAATATTCGAAATTTTTTATTCAAATTTGCTGCATATTCTCTTGTTTTTCATGGAAGTCAAAATGGTGTTCTGCAGCTGCCTAATTATGTTTTGCGTGGATTAAATTTTGAAATATGAATCTATTGATTGTGAAATTTAATTAAAAAAATCAACGTCGAAGACTCTTTCTCTCTTTTAGTAAATTTCTTGACTTTCTTAGATATGACATTTTCTCGCTTAAAGTCTCAAAAAATCACAAGATAAAAATATTTGAAGAGTATATACCATATTTTATTTTGTACCGTGCGATAAATACAAGACAAATGTTGGGAATAGTTTTCTCGAATTTGTGGTTCCAAATACGCTTTTCTTAAAAATCAGCTGGAAATGTAGCCAGGAGACACAGCAGAATCACCCTAAGGGAAGAAATTATTTGCGGAAGAAATGTGTGCGGGATTTATTTTTGCGGATGAATGACCCAAAAATGGCATATTTTGCGGAATAAATTTTTGCAAATAGCGACCTCAAAGAGATATTGCGGAAGAAATTTTTGTAGATGCAAGAAATTTGGTAAATCGAAAGTCGGGAAAAGCCGAATTTAGTAACTAAGTGTATGAAAAACATCCGATTTATGGAATATCATCTCTCTATTGTTCATCAAAATATTCAAAAAAGAATACTAAGCTGTAACAAATGTAAGATCAAATATCGTCACTGAAAATAATATTTCTACATGTATGGTCAAGCTAAAGAAAAGTCTAAAGAAAGAGCGTCTCTTGGTTTCATTTTATCACAATCAGAGAAGAATTACAACAAATCAATATTTCAAATTATAATACTCCTGCATGCTTTTTATTCGGAGAACATTAACTCACTCAACTAATTAAATCAACATGTTGAACAAATGTGTTCAAAACGTAAACGCCTTTTTGCAATTTGCAACTTCCAGAGAAAAATTTTTATTATAAAATTTATTTAAAAAAAACTCGAATGATGTCGAAGAATTATAAATATATACGAAAAACTGCTAGGTAATATAGTCCAGAAGACTTTCTTACCCTGAGATCGCCATTTTAACTTTTTTAACAAGCCGGTAGACGACAAAATTTCATTAGGGACCTCATGATGAAACAAGGACACGGGGCCACCTACGACGAAATTCAATGCGCATGTAGAGATCAGGACAGGCTAAACTCTTTTTTTAACGGTTTGTTGTCAGTTTCACAATTTTTCCGATTATTAATAGTAGCCATATTTGTTTTATTTTATTTTACATTGAAACGTTGTTGAAGAAAACCCCCGTTTTTGTTTACTAAAGTCCCTATTTCTGGTTCCAGGACGAAAACAGAAACGACTAACCGATACACGAGGAGTGTATCGGTTTAGTAAACGAACGTAAAAAATTAATTTTCGAAAAATTAACAAAAAAAACAAAAATTAATTCCCTTAAGGTACTTAGTACCTATGACGAGTTCGCATAATCTGTCCATGTATTAAGGACCGCTACTAGAGTATTTCCGACCGTCTTCTTTCATATCAAAATGAAAAAAATTCCTAGGAACGAGGGTGGGTATTGCTGTACATCGTTGCCAGATTCCAGCAGACGTGCATTAAGTCACTCAATAAAAAAACCCTGCTCGTTTATTCAATAACAGATATTAAAATAAATTTAATGTCATTAAACACAACCTACGCTCTCCGAAAAACGTTTACATTTGATGTGAAAGTTTCAATAAATCCTACCCAATGTTTTTGCAAATGTCATACAATTTCAACAAAACAGCTAGTTTTAAAAATAACTTTCAAATTAAAAAAAATAATTTTTTTGTTTGTAAATTTTGTTTCACTCTTTCAAATTTAAAATTAGCAATTCTAGATGCCCAGAACACGCATTGAAATCAACAACAAAATTGTTTATGATACCAATACCATTACAGTATGTCAACTGTAAGAACGGCTAGAAATTTGTTTGGGTACTCACATATCAAGGTACTCTTTTCTCTCATTATCTTTTCACAAAAATGTTGCTATTGGAAATTATATTCACATAATTTGTGGTTAAGACACTATTTGCTGTTGTTATGTAGTAAAAACGAAGAAACTCGGTGCAACGGACGGGTTTTAAAGGGATGAAGGCAACAATATTATTATTCCATTTTTTTTTAAAACTGATTAAAAAAGTACAAATAACTTTATTTCGAAATACAGGGGGCTACAAAATAATGCTGAATTCAATAAATACTTGCTCGAACGAGTCGCTCCTACGTATAAATCAGCAGCAAAAAAAGTGATTACTGTGCAAAATAATTTAATCCGTCAAAAAAATCAAAATCATTGTCATCGGTAATTCTTTTAAAACGTCAATTCCTTTGTTTATTTTACTCATTAAAGAAAATAAAAAGTTAATAACGTTTAACGTCATTCGCGCATTTACGTCATACAAAGCACACAATATGCACATGAATATTTTGAAAATTGATCTGTTTGCAAGGACAAAAAAAAATATGGTGCAAATACGTTAACGGCACTCATTCATAAATAAAATGTTTTTATGACAACTAATTGCTTCTAAAGTAATAATATATAGTATATACTATACTAGATAGTATAGTATAGAATAAAAATAAATAATTTGCTAAATATAGATACAGTTCTTTTATTTTTTAGGAGCATATGATATAATGTACATTTATATGATAAAAAACAATTTTTAAAAAAATAATAATACTTTGAAAATACTGTGCATAGTAAGCATCGGTTCTAAAAACTTTTTAAAAAAAACACAAACATCCTCCTCTATTGCCACGCAATCATTGTCCAAATCTGATAAATCAACTATGAACCAAAGGAGTTTTTTTCATGGTTATCAGGGTTTAAGTTAAAGTAACACTTTAACAAAACATCTAATTTAGTTCAGCATAAAATCAATTATATTTCTAATAATTTCTTTATCAGTTTGCAGCTGACAATTTTCCACCAGAGAAAACGGGCTGTTCATTGAGCCATTCTCATGTGTATGCAGAGAGAGAAATGAATGTAACTTCTTGTAGCGGTGCATTAAATCGAATTTCAACGCGATTTGAAGCTTTCGGACACAAATCGGGCACAGCAGTAATGGCTGCACATCTACATTCAAAATAGATGCAGTGGCATTCAAAGTACATGTGTAATATTGACAGTGTCTCATCCCCAAAACATGACAAATTTCATGAGATATGACCTAGAATAAATAAATAAGAACCATACGTGAGAAACCATGTAACAGTTTATAACATTTACACTTTACACAAAACATTGAACTATCACTTGACTTGTTAAAGTCAGTCTATGTCAAAAAAAAATTCTGATCAATCTACTTTTTGTATTGCGCCACACATATTTTTCAAGGACAATGAAAAAAGCAAAAATTACCCGAAAAAGTCTTCTTAACAACCGGCAGTCAATTTGAAATTCACAACCAGGTGGTAATGCAGACCTAATAAGGTTATCATGCTCAGGTTCCCTACCAACTGATGCAGTAGACTGACATGGCTGTAGATCTTGACAGGTATCCCATTCAAGGTTATCTTCACTATCGCAGTCACTTAGAGTGGTTGAATTTTGATGCCTCACTTTATTGTTTACATCTACCATAGAAATGTCTGATACAATACTTATAACTGACTTTTCATCTGTTGGAAAGTAAATATCTGCCTGACCTTGCAAGCTTGATTCTGAAAGTGAAGACAATGAATGGCTGGGTGAGCGCTTTTCTAAGAATGAATAAACCTTATCGGACAACTTCTGAAGTTTGGGACCTGTTGGTGAATTCTGTCTGGCTATAGGACTGGACAAAGTGCGAGGCTTCACAACAGATGACATGCAGTTGTGTTCGTCAAAGTCATCTGTGCGATACTTCGCTTCTTCCTTTTCATTGGATGTGATGTAAACATATGACGAAGAAGTTAATCCTTCTTCTTGCCTGTCATATTTATTTAGACTATCTGCAATTTCAATAGATGGTTCAATTACAAAATCATTCTCCCATTCTTTCATTTTTGCCTCTTTTTCTTTGAATTTATAGTAATGTCCGAAGCTAAATGCCACTGTCCCATTATTAAAAGAAGCCTCTGCCAATATGTGATTTAAATCTTTATCAGGATAAAAATCAAACCAGCTTATGCCACAAACACAAAATGCATCTTTTGGACGAATATTTTTAAGAAATACATTGATATCTAAAAAGAAATATAATAATAAGGCAAAATAAAAAGGTGAAATTAACTTTAAAAATTCCAACAACTTATGACTTTGTTGTTACCTGGTTTAAATCATATACCTTGAAAATCATACTGCTTAAATTCGTGCATAGTATAGACAACCCATTTATGAATAATTACATTTTTAAGATGGATTTGTTACTTTTTTATTGCAACTTTCAAAAAAGGAAATATTTTTCAGTATTCTTTTTGACAGTAAAACATGTTGTGGTATGTTTGTTTTGACAAGGAAACAAAGACAACACAAGGAGCTATATACTTGGTAAAAAAAGCTATGTTACTTGCTCTCCCTCCATTTGTAAATTTTAGTTAGTTATTACCTTGTATACTATCTATATATGAAAAATAAATACTACTACTACTACTATTTAGGAAGGTAATTAATACTTATAGATGCGTAGTTTAAAGAACAACTTTTGAGTATCATATAAAACCTGCAACACAGATAGATAGATAGATAGATAGATATTTTATTTATCAATAGCAGTTATATATATACAATTAAAATTAAAAGAAAATAAATATAAAGAAAAAGAAAATAAATATCATAATTAGTCAGGGTAACAAAATTAAAATATATAATGCTATTGAAGGGAGACCATACCTAATAGCATAAAGCTAAGGCAAAGGGTATGGCCACCCTTGGACAATTACAGTAAACGATACGAGACGCACAAAACAACACACACATAAAAGTGGGTCAAATGATAAACAACCATGCGGGAAACAAATGGCCAAGTCTGACAATTCAGGAAGGATTAGTAAGAGGAAACAAAGTACTTTTTCAGATCACTTCTAAGATTAAAATAATCAAGGGAGACAAATTTTCTAGTCATTAAAGACTGCAATTTATTCCAGGAATTAATGGCATTAAATCTAATTGAGTTTTTACCAAAAGAAATAGTATTAAAGGTAGGGAGATTGATCAAACCAATTTTCTCTGCCCGAGTGCCTTGAGCATGGGTGAAGTCAACCGCAAATGTATTAAGGATAGAAGCAGGCAATTTTTCATGAAATAGTTTATGTAAAAATAGAATATTGTGACATTTGACAATATCAGAGAATTTGAGGAGCTCAAGATTACCATACAGGTGACTGGATGATGCTCTTCGAGATTCAAAAGACATGAGTCTAATAGCAAAATTTTGCAAAACAGTAATACGATTAACATCAAGACTGTTTGGCTGACCCCAAATTTGATTACAATATTGCAAGTGTGAATGAAAAATGGCATAGTAAACTAGAATAAGAACATTTAAAGGCACAAAGTGACGAAGTTTAGCTAAAGATACAGTGAGTAGGTGCATAATTTTTTCTGTACGTATTCTAAAGTTTAACCAGGAGGGACATTCAAGCCCTTGAAAACAATTATATTTACCTGGCAAGAATAACTGTTTTTGCTTTGATTTTTGATGAAAGCGAGTTTGACATTTAATTTCTCTGTGATCGATCTTTTCATCCATGAACACAATACACATACCAGGAAAAAAAGCTTCTGTAAATATCTTTAAACATTCTTTCAGATGTAAAATTAAATTATTCTCAAAAAAATAGTCAGGAAAAGGTCCAATTAGACATATATAAATTTTATGTTTCCTACTTCTAGCAAATTTTGTGAATGAAGTATATTTATTGCGAGTAAAATAACTTTCCCATTCAGAAACGCTTTGCCTGCTTTCTGCATTGACATGTGAACCATTTGCATTATTATGAGGTGCTACAGGTTGAGGAGCATACGTCGGAAACAAATTGTTTATTTTAAGATCATAAAACTTCTTTTCTGCAGCTTGGAGATTCTTTAACTTTTTATCCATTTTTATCACTAAAAATAAAAGTCATATATAAAGCTAGCTTGGTATACAGCTAGTTTGTTAGTTACACAAAATATCTAGCAAGGAAAAGCTTGTACGACATAACAAATAATAATAAATCAACTAGGATTTATTATTATTTGTTATGTCGTACAAGCTTTTCCTTGCTTATCCTTAAATCCACAATTAAAAAATGGTGCTGCTTCGCTATCTACATAAAAACATATAACGACTTATGTCCTATGGTTTCCAGAAAATATATTTTTATGGTTTGGCAAATGTAGCTACAATAATAGAATAATGCATGACTATGAGCACTCCAGTCTGTTCTGTCAACAGCGTATCGAAAATGAAAACCGAAACCAAAATAGGAGGGGTAGGAGTAGCTTGCGGAGCGCAGCCCAATTGTCCTCATAAAGGCTCAGGACCAGGAAAAGGAGCTATGACACCCGGAGAAGTTAAATAGCACGGACACACGGGCTTGCGAAAAGCTTGCATTTATTTACGACTTTATAGCTGCGATGTTGCACACGAAGCTTAGGGAAACTACTTTTTGTCAGCTAATTAGGTGCCACTTTTTGAGAAATGTCCGTTAATTAGAGAGTCGACTGTATTGGAAGTTGTTGAAAGAAATGCTAAAAATTCCGTTGTAATTCTTTAGGTAGAGTTAGTTACGATCAGTTTAAACTGACATTATAAAAAGGATAAAAAATTGGTAATTTTTTTGCATATGTTTAAACAAGCCACATTTTTTAAAAGGTGGTTGTGTTCATCTTTATCAATTTAAACCGGCGAAAGTGGCCGTTATTCTTACTCGTCACGCCGGAAATAAGCATAAGCGTAGATGAGCCCTGGGGACAAGGTGGACAAGTACATCAGACTTGAGAGAAAAAAGAACAATTTCTTTAATTGAGAGCTAAATTTTCATCGTGTAACATCTGCAACATCGCCGAAATATTTACCAATACCCTATTTTATTAAGAACCAGGAAATTTAGCTTCTAACATCGATCCAGGCCCTGGGATCGAGGTTGTTTAGTTTCAACCCGAAGTGTTTTTTTATCACATGTGCAGTTTTAAACTGAATATACTTTTGTTTTTAATATCACAACAACTGAATCTGCGAAATATTTTGCCGTTAAAAGTTATTTGTTAGTGTTCTTTTAGTAAAAAGGAAACTCAGTAAGTATTTTAAAAATATTACCACTTATCTGGTTCAGTCATCGTCATTGAATAATATAAATATTAACATGTCATGAACAAGCGAGTTTATTCTAGGCTACGTTTCGACAGCTACAGCTGTCATCGACGGACAATCATCGGAACCATCTTTGGCTATTTATTATTTGAAAAGATAATTAGAGGATCGAAATTAACCAATCAGATCACAGCAATTAAAGTAATTAACTTTTTCACGGACCCAGAAGGAAGAAATAAATTGATTAAAATCTTTCCTTTTTCTAAAAGTTCGCTTTATGTTACGTTTCTTTTTCTAAAAGTTCGCTTTTTTGTTACGTTTGTCCCGAACCATTTTTTGCACTTTTTTCCTAAATGTTCGCTTTCCGAAGTACGGGTAACCATTTCTGGAAGTTGATAGGAAATACTATTGATATGAGTATTTCTGTCTATACTATTTATGGTTTATTTTACTTTTCTTGCTGTCCAACCAAACTCTCGGCCATAAAGGCCAGACTCCTCTTCTGGTAATGTCTAAAGTATTCTCTTTTCCCTTTCAGAAAATAATGAATTCAAGTTCAAAAATTTATTTTAAATTTTTTTGTTTTTTAATACGTGTTGTTGACATATCAGAACATAAAAAATTTTCGCTACTTATAAATCAACTTCCACCGACTAATCATATAAAAACGTTTCCGCCCTTAAAGTAGCTCTACTGGTTGAGATGTTGCATGTGGTAGTTTTACCAAGCCATTTAGGGTTAAAAATGTTTGTGGCAGTCATTCTCGACCACAGAGCTCTTTGAGATAGAGTTTATCTCAAAGAGCTCTGACGACGAGACGAGAATGTGTGGCAGTCAGTTTGCCGTTTTGAATATTTTAAATAATTTTCCATATTTAGTGACTACATTTATGCTCACTAAACAGCAATTGCATGTGTAATCAGCACAACTAGACAAATATGTCGAGAACCAATAAAGATTTTCCGAAAAATAGAACAATTCCTGGATAATAAAAACGTTTCATATGAGCCCAACTTATTTCTTCGCGGGAGTGAGCTTTAAATTCATTCGGCCTAAAATATTGCTAGTTGGAGAGGAGTTTTAAAACAGTCTGGCGCGAAATAGACATCCATAAAATGATTCAGGGAAACGAACTTCAGAATCAGTGTGCTAAGCATTTATTCATGACAAACTCTTAAGATTTGTTAGAAAATAGATTTACTGTCCGCAAAGCTTTATCTCAAGAGCTTCAAGGATAAGAATGTCACCAACCTCGTCCCCCACGCTTTTTAATTGTTTTTTAAACGAGACGGCAGCACAAGTCCCAAAAACAGAAAGAAAACACACCCTAGGATTGGGATTAAAATGTCACGTACACCTGGAAAGTGAAAGCGTCAATGCAAACTAATATTCAACAAGCATGGTGTAAACTAAAAATTTAATTCACCCTGAATAACAATTTTGATATTGATATTGAAGACGGCCATTATTCATACCAACCTCGTTCCCAGCGCCTCTTGTCTCGAATAAGAAATTGTACACGATTTTGCAGAAACCATAATCCTGGCCGGAGCAGAGAGGAATATATCGCGGAAATTTCTCAAATTCTGACTCTGATCCTGCGTATATTTATCTTTTATATGTTTTTCCTTTATGCAGTCTAATTTCAATGTTTGCTTTGTTATTTTTTTCCCCCAGATTTGCGCGTTTTCTTATCCTCAGGGTTTGCTGCCTGATGATGACAAGGCCGTCAACGGCGTCGCCCGTCGTCCTCTCCAGGCATGCTTCCATGCTTTTTTTTGTGCATTGTTTACATCGCATTTTCCTTCGCAACATGGCAAGAAGGTAAACAGTGACTAACAGAGTATTTGATAAATGAAACTTTGAATAAATGCGTGGACAAATCTGCAGTGTAGCATCACTATATGCACAATAATCTTTAGGTTTAACAAGGCTATCAATTTTCTCAAATTACTGGCTCTCGTAATAGCAGTACATGCTGGTGTGAGAAGTGGTCTGAGACACCCAAGTTAACACTCTATTTACACAGAAATTGAGGCCATCGTGCCCCCATATGGATGGTATGGAGCATCGGGTCTTGCAAATAAGGGCATATCATGAAACCTGTCTGATTGTTGTTTTTTCTTTACTGCAAAGCACAACAATAACATTCTGATGCGCCATCATATTTGTGGCACAATTCTTCTGCAGGCTTCTTCGATTTACAGGTTGAGAAGTTTATGAACAGTGTCCATACGCACAGCAGCTTTCTACTCATATCCCCTTCCCATATATCCCATATGTCAATCTCATGTTGCTTAGTTTCACCATGAATAACTTTTTTGATGCTGCATTGTCACCTAACACGAGATTAACCCACAAGACTGGCATCATAAGGATTGTAAACTGTTCTGTTCTCAAGTTTCTATCCTGATGTTTCTGCTTGTTGATTCTGTCCGGTTGAAGCCTTTTCCAATACCTTACATACCCGCAGTACTCACCTGGACCCTTGTTTTGTTTTTTTTAATGGGGACTTTGTCACTAGAAAATTAGTCTCTGCTTTTTTTAAAATTAGTGTCAAAAATGGCTAGATCTCAACATGCATAGCTTTCAAATTGGCGGGGCATTCTCAGCAGCATCTTGTGGTATTCTAGACTATGCCATTAAGATCTAAGGCACTGCTCTAGCAATTGCTATCAGAAATACATTCACCTTTCTAATAAAGTACTTTCTAAGGCATGAGGGCATTTAGGTTATGGCTTGGGAACCACTCATAATATAATATCTGGCAACCAAAATGTGCATACTCTTTGGTAATTACCCTCTTTGCCTTGGGCAAGCATTTTAGTGTGATTATCATGTTATAATTAGTGGCAACACATGTTATCTGTTCTGCCTTTATTGATTCCCTAAATTTATGACTACTATCCATTCGAATGATGTTGTATAGGTATGTTACTAAGAAACCAAAACAAACAATAACCAACCACATTTATTTAACTTTTAAATGGTCTTTTGCTTTCATAAAAAATAAAAACATCTTGAGGTATTTGTGATTATAACAATCATGCTTAAGGTAGGTATATGACAAAATACACGCTAAAATTGCTTTTATGATGTCCAGGCCTGTGATATTTAATTCTTGAATAAGTCTATTTAAGGACCGTCTCAAAATTTTTGTACGTAGGTCATATATAATTCATATAAAAAACTGCGTATCGATTTATTAAATCTTTCGTATTATTTTATTTTTAATACCAACTTTTTCGTATCATCAAAATTACAAGTTTATAAAGTTCGTATCATTTAAAATAAAGTTTGTATGTAGTTCGTATCATTTTTAAAGAAGTTCGTATAAAAATTTGCTTATACGAAGTTCGTTTATTATAATTGGACTATTATCTATAGTCTTTATATTGAAATTTTTCAACAATTATAAAGTTTCGTTATACGAACTTTGTTTATTTTAATTGTTTAAAAATTATGAAAAAGGGAACGTAGAAACGAAAAGATCGCCGTGGATTGTTTAAAAATCATGAAAATGGCATCGTAGAAGCTAACAGATTACCGTAGATTGTCTAAAAATCATGAAAAGGGATCGAGTTAAGCAAAAAGATCGCCATAGATTGTGTAAAAATCATCAAAACAGGATCTTAGAAAGCAAAAAGATTGCAGTAGATCGTTTAGAAATCATCAAAACGATATCGTAGAAGCTAAGAGATCGCTGTAGATTGTGTAGATTGAACTTATGAATACACAATTTTGCTAGTTTTTTCAAAGAAATCAACCTCATATATTTTACTTCTTTTATTTCTGGTTTCGTTTATAGTTCGCATCATTTCTTTTTGGTTTTAAAAATTTTTTGTTTAATTCTTTTGTTTCTGGTTTCGTATTGAATTAATTATGCGCAATTATGCCAGTACTTTTGAAGTTCGTTTCAAGATCGTATAGCAATTTACTTCGTTCAAAGTTTGTATCATTTAATTTTGTATGATAAAGAAACTTTGTTTAATTTCATATCATGCATTAAGAAAGTTTGTATAAACTTTGTTTATATTTTTTTTTTTAAACGAAGCACTTCGTATGACATTCGTTTCACGAAACGAAGTACTTCGTAGTGTTCGTATAATTATACAAAAAAACGGTACGACATTTGAGACGATTCCTTACACAAAATAAACTTTGAATGTATGAATTTAGTTTAGACCTGAAAACAGCATGCTCAATCCTGTTTCAGGGGCGTGTGGAGGTGTGCCAGTGTGATGGCACACCTTAGAATGGCAAGACTGGATTATGAAACCAATATTATTAATCTTATCTTACTCAACAACTCCTTCCTTTTTCCTTTTCAACCTTCTTCCAAATATCCTATTCAACTATCTCACCATCTTCAACTCTCTCACTACCTTTTATTCTTTCACCATCTTTGACTCTCTCATCTGTACAATGTATATTATTTAATGTATATTATTTTACTCACAAGTTTTGATATAGTTTATTTATAAAACTTGATTGTTTTCCCTGTTTGTTTTTTTTGTAGAATGAACACAAATGACCTTATATCACCTTGGCAAACTGAGTGGAATAAAAATGAATCCATATTTGCACTGCATAATAATACAAAAGCACATAATACAAAGTCCAAAGTAAAGAAGAAAAACTACTCTGGTGCAAACATGCCAACAGACTCGAATGGTGATGCATTTCAACATTATATTGATACTTGCCAATATATGGAAGAATATCGACAGCGTAAATTACAACACGTGGACTTAAATAAAAATGTTACTGTTGATACTGGTGGTGAAGTGGCTGCAATATGTAACAAAATTTTTATTGATTTAAAATATAGAGAGGAAACCCCTACTGTTCGTTTTGAAGGATCAATTGGCAATGATATGCTATCTGGTTATCGATTAGGAGTTCAAAAAGAAAGTAAATTATCTTCGAAGTATGTACAAAAAGAAAGGTATATATAAATTTCTATTGAATAATATAAATATTATCATTTCATAAACAAAAACAAGTTAAAATGATGTTGGATTTTTTATAGAGTTTAAAAAGTTGTTTAGTGAGTCTTGTTGTCAAAATAATTTCCATTTAAATTTTTTCAGATTCAGTCGTGCTGCATAAATTAGGATTTCATATTTAAGGAATCGTAAATTTTGTTTGTTGTCAGTTTTTAGACCTGTTCATTGTGCTCCCCAATTTAAAAGTTTAACTGATCTTAGAGATATACATTAGTTGACTGTCCTCACACAAAAAAATTTTCTATTTTAGAAGAAATGGAGTGAAGCGTCAGTCTTGCAGAGTAAGTGTGATGTCTATTAAAACTATTTTTTTTACCCTAGTGTATTTTATTTGTGCTTGTTGTAAGGAAGTTGGAATAAAAAGTATTTTAAGTCCAGAAATATTTCTTTAAACTTGGTAATTTGCTGCAAATCAACAATAATATTAAATACAAAAATATATTTCAATACACATCAAACACATTTTAAATATAGTGACATCAAAAGCTGCCATTTTTAAAAAGAAAAATATTGTGGCTTTAACGCCTGTTCTCTCTAGTGTATAAGAAGTAGCATATTTTTGTAGCATATCTATTAATAGTAGAAATGGCTTTTTATCCCAATAACAAAAAATAAATTACAAAGAAACTGCAAATAGATATTAAATAGAATTTTATTGAAAGAAACAGACCAAGAAAAGAGAAGGCACAGTAAAAAATAAAAAATGTATTGAAAATCAATAATTGGAGGAAAACATGAATGTTTCATGGGAAATGAAAAAAGAGTGTCATTGTAGTACAACGTCATTATTGATTTTCTTCTTCACACTTCTTGCATTGTAATATGCTATGACATTTTATAAATACGTTAAAGGGGCTACGAAACGAGCTGTTGATTTTTTACTTCGGTGACTAACATGAAAGTCGACAAGGAATCACCATGACAAAAGACATGGTGTCACACCAAAATTTTTTTGACTATTCTAAAGCTAACAGAATTGTCAAGGAATCTTATTTACAAAATAATGTCAAAATAATTAATCTCGTTAGTTTACGGGACAATGCTGGGTCATCTAGCTATTTTCATATAATAGGTTACTTCTAGAAACTCCATGAAACTCTTGAAAATTAATTACAATCTTTGAAAAACTCCTGAAAAATAATTGACCTAAAACAGAGCAACAAAACTCACTTTTGATTGCACACGATGTTAATTTTTCCTTTATCTGCGACCATTGCTGCATTTTCTTCAAAAAGGTAACTTCTGGTTCACTGCAACAGTATATTCATTTTGTGTAAGCTGATTGTTGATAACTTGTTTATTTGATTTGTTTTTATAATGGTTCTTTTCTTCATCTTGCGTTTATCCATCGAGAACGCTTCAGAGTTAAAGTGTAAATGATTTTTTTGTTTTTCTGAAAACAAATTTGATTTCAGGCAATGCAACGTCATATAAGATGGTGACAGAATGGTTGCAAAAAGAACAAAAAAATTGTTTCTATGTAATTCCAGGCTGACGTTATGTTGTTTTTATAGTCTGTAATGACATTTAGGATGAGAACGTTGTTTTGGCAAAATCTTAGTTTCAATTTTCTTATGAAATAGTTTCTTAAGAAAAAACTTGTATTTCTTGCTTCAGTTGCACACCAAGCGTGAAACAGATGCAGCTATGAAGCAAGCTTCAACGTTAGCTCCATGCTTCATGCTTGTTTCACTTGCTTTAGTCTTGCTTAAATCAGCCTGCAACTGCTTCATAGGTATGACACAGGCTATAGAGACTGCTTTCAGAATGATGTATTCTATGCACAAAAGACTGAAGTCGACTAATGCAATATAGCATTGATAAAATGAAAGTTTACCAGAAATAAATAGACGCTGCTTTAAGAAAGTGAAACATCACACTCATTTAAGTCACTCGAAACGAATATAGTGGGTGATTCATTTAAGTTGTTTTTGATTTCTCATTTAGCCATAAGTTAACCTGCTTTTATATTCCAAACAGATCACGTGTCTCTTTGTTACTCTGGTTCCACTTTCGTAGCAACCAGGGTAGCCGAGCAGAAAGGGGGGGGGGGGGGTGCGAACAGCCTTCCATCTAATAATTTTGCCATTTTTTTTTTTATCCACAAACGCCATCACGGCTAACAATAACTATTTGTAATCATAAAATTAAATTTTTTTGCATCGTTTTTACACCATTTAAACCCTTAAATTTGCAAAATTTTCCAACCCCCAGGGCAATCCATGCCCCAGTGGGAGGCACTAAGAATTAAAATAATGTTGTTGTTCTCAATAAGAAGTCGATCTTCTTCAGAGTTTGTATTTTGTACGAAGTTGTACTACCTTTTTGAGATTTACGAAATAATTGGAACAGCGTGATATTGGTGTTGAAACCGAAGTAGTTTTTCACACTTTACATTTACTACCATATGCACGCTACTTGTTATACTTTCTGCGCCGTTTGAATTTATATTTACGTGACGTTCGTCTTTAAACTTATTGTTGTTGCACTTTCGTTTTTAACATTTTCTTCTTCTACTGTGATCTATCATCTTGTCACCTTTATCCTGTTGGGCGTTTCTTTATTTTTTGAAGTCAGTTTTACTCTGCTACTTTTGTTTTATTGTTTTTTATGAATTTAGTGACATTGTCCGCATAAAACGACTTTTTATGCATAAAACAGTTTTATATGTAAAGAATATTTTGATGTTGATTAAAGAATTTCCAGACTTGCAATATCTCTATAATTTATTGTAATGATAATTTTCTTCAATCTTCAATCTTTTTGTCTTTCAGGTAATACAAAAAATCGCGTCAAAAGAAAAAGCCGTTCTAAGTTTACCGAAATGTGACAGTGTGTGTATGCCGAATAATAGCGCTAAGTCTTTAACTTCAGAAAACATACTCTCATGTTTCAAACTTAGCAAATTATTGTTAGAACCTGGATTAAATGCTCCTCGAAACGTTAAGAAGTCGCCAAACTTGAAACCAGATACATTATCAAAGACTAGTAAATTACGTTCTTCTGAAGAAACAAAACTATCAACGAAAATAACGAATGGGGAACAGTATGACGATTATAGTGAGCTCGTCAAGAGAATGTTGGAACGCAACGAGCAAAGGAATGAAGACAAAACACAATCTGAGAAGACAAACAAAACCAATTTATCTCCTTTTTATTTAATGGCGACTACATAGGATAAATTAAAGTTGCATTTCACCTCTGATTGGTTCCCTTTATTTTGTTGCAGTTCTTTATCTTGATTCAATTTTTTTCACCTTTTTTATAAGTCAGGGAATATCAAAAGTAGGTCAAAATACCAGGGATAAATCGGGGAATTCGGGAACCTTGATTGTCCGAGTGCAAATGTAATTATGACATGAAAATGTTTTTTGTTTTAAGCAATTTATGTGGAGAAGTGAAGAAATTATTGTTTTAGTTATGAAAATCTGAAGGGGTTTACATTTTTTTCATATTTATATATATGTGCGTATAAAAAACCTTTTCTCGACTAATATTTGTAAATTTTGGTCGACTTGTGATGCATTTTTGCTATTAAAAATTATTTTTGTCAATTTCATAGATTATCTGATTGAAAATTATTTATGGTATATTGTATTGTAATAAAGTATATATATATTTTTAAAATATAGATTGGATGCCACAGTTATCGAAATTAGTGTCATCTTTACCATGTTTCCGCAAACTGTATAATTATAGTTCTTTTTCGTTATCTTTTTCTGCTAAAAAATATACTTTACATTCTCAGGACCTCGTCGTAACAAACTTTGTTAAGGACCCGACCACGCTTCAGCAAAAATAAATAATAAATCCAGCAACAACTTTGCCATTTTTACCTTTATGTAAATCTCTTCGCACTCTCGTATCTATAACCATCTTCATACAAAATAAAGTATTGTGGAAGTCCCTTACTTACGTTTTTGCAAAAATGCCTTGCGTGAACACACACATGAAACGATTGAGAATTCCATAGACAACAACGTCACACCGTTGCGAAGTGATTCCTTTAATTATTATGTAGTTTGTAGTAACATACATCAATTTAAACTGTTAAATCCTTATTCTAGTTCTATGTTGTGCCGTGTTAATAATAGCTTGTTTTAATTCTTCTTTTTTCGGGAAATTAGCGTGAGGATTATTTGACTATTATAATGAGGAAATGGAGAACAGGCTCAGGGTTGCAGGCTAAAAATTGTAGATGCTACTTTTGGTATGTATAGAAACCAATTTCTAATATTTTCCATTTTGTCAAATCAAAACAAATTAAGTCGTGCTACCCTACTAAAGATTCGTCAAGTCCGAGCAAAACATTCGTAATCAATGGAACAGTAACATCCAATATTCGATCAATTGCGAACAATTTTTGCTCTTTTTTCACCTAAGTTGGTTCAAGTCTCATGAAATCATCAATAACCAACTTTACTTGGAAATTGTTCAACATACGTAATTATATGCGCACGATTAATAAAAGGAATGTATCATTTAAATTCCAACCAGTGACAATTAATCAGGTGAATAGAGTACTAAAATCGGTTAAAACGGCTAAAGCTGCTGGTATTGACACTATCCCCGGTAGGATAATTAAAAACATCTCAAACGAACTAGCTGCACCTGTCATGTTCTTGATAAACAAGAGTTTGGAAACTGGTATATTTCCAACCTGTGAAAAATCTGCAAAAATAACACCATTGCATAAATCTGGCGATCGCTCAAACATAGATAACTACCGACCCATTTCCGTACTAAATGTGTTGTCTAAAGTCATCGAACGAATCGTCTACGACCAGCTAGCTGATTATTTAGAAAATCAAGATCTATTGAGTGAGCACCAATATGGTTTTCGACGAAAAAGATCTACACGTGAAGCGGTTAAATCACTTGTTGACGATATAAGATACAATATGGATAAAAGTAAGACAACCGGAGCTCTATTCATGGATTTGAGAAAGGCCTTTGATACCGTAAACCATGGCTGCCTACTCCAGAAACTGCCTTATTATGGTATTACTAGCACTGAAATTGATTGGTTAAGCAGTTATCTTTTTAATCGAAGTCAAACTGTTTTCATTGATGGAGCATACTCAGATCCTGAAAATATGACGCATGGTGTACCCCAAGGTTCCATTCTGTGTCCATTGCTATTTATTCTTCTTATCAATGACTTACCGTGCCAATTGAAACACTGACGAGTATTGATGTATGCTGATGACACAGTCATATATTCATCAAGCAAGTCGTTGGATGAAATTGAACATTGTATAAATTTGGATGCAAATATCATTCACGATTGGATGAAGGAAAATTGCCTAATTCTTAATCCAAAAAAGGGCAAAACAGAATTTGTCGTCTTTGCGTCCCGAAAACCACAAGCCTCTGTCAATATTGTGATCGATCAAAATGATATAAACCAACCAGATTATTACGAATACCTTGGGATTCAACTGGATGCTCACCTTAACATGAACCATCTTAACATGAACCTTAAAAAAACATACAAGCGTATAACCTCACGCATCAAACTTTTATATAAAATACGTTACAAAATTTCTCCAAATGTTGCTGAAACCATCTTTAACTCAATGATCCATCCACTGTTCTTTTACTGCTACGACATATTTGGTGGAATGAATAAAACATGGATTGGAAAATTTGAGTCCTTGCTGAGAAGAGCTAAGCACATCATCAAAACCCGCAAGGATTGGTCAACATTCGTCACTCAAAGAAAACGGAAAGTAGCAATTGATGTGTTCAAAGCCGTTAACGATATTACTGTTGACAGCAATTACAAATTGGTTAGCCATTCGATTAACACCAGAGGAAATAGATCTAAATTAGTCTTACCTATCATCAAGACGGAAGCTGGTCGGAAGCTTACGTATTATCAAGGAGCTTTAGTTTTTAATAGTCTCTCCTCTAATATCAGGGAAGAAAAGAGTATGATAAATTTTAAAAAAAGGGAGCGAGAGTGAAAGCGTAAAAAAATACAGGGCAATAGCGAAAGCAGGAAAGAGAGACAGGTATTCTTTCTAATTAGTGGTGGGCAAAGTAGGTCAAATTGATATAATATGTAAACCAGCATTTCAATCCTAGTGTTCATATCTTAATTTATCTTCTAAAAATATACGTTTGATTTATTGATTTTAAAAAAATGCCCTGGCGTCGCGGGTTTCGGGTCTTTTTTTCTAGGGCCGTTTATTTACATTCCAAACAGACAAGATTTCTCAGAAAAAGAATGACGCATATGGGCGTTCGGCAGCAGGAAGAGGTTTCTAATAGAAGGTTGTCTGCGGATAGTCATTTCTGGACAGCCAGTAAGTAAGTTTGTTGCTGAAGAAATTAATTGATTTTTATATATTCTGTGTATATTGTTCCTACTATCTTTTTACCAATCCCTTATCATTATATTATTACAAAAAATAATGTGAGCTAACCTCTAAAGCTAGCTATATAGCAATAGATAACAAGTAATTGTGTATTGTGTAGCTAACTATAAGCTGTTGCACAATTTTAATTTTTAGATAGATAGATAGATAGATGCTTTTTAACTGGATTTCTTCGATCGTTGCAGCCTGTTCTCTATATTATCTATATATGCACATGTCCATTGTTTTAGACGCAAAATCAAAACAACTGCGTCACGCTGCAACTCGTCTATACTTACACATAACTAATGCCTTATTCCCAATTCCCTTATTGAGCTTGTTGCCTTCAAAATATTAAAGTTTATCCTTTTTTGACATCTCCTAGTAGTCCCCTTCAAAGGATATTTCTTGTCGCCTTTTCGTGATAGAATTAATTTTGAAAAAAAAGAAAAAAGAGCATTTTGTTTTATCTAGCTATCATCTCTTATAATAATATGAAGAGTGTGTCTATTTTTCTTTGATGTTGCCAAAAAAAATTATGTCTTAAATGTTAAATTTTTTGACGTTACGACACAACTAATAACATTAATGTAATGTCAATATCTTAATTTGCAGGAACGAAGCCATTACAATGCACTTAAAATTTTGAGGCAGGATAACTTGGAAACGGGGTGATGACATCAGTCATTTTTCTCTGTGTGAGTAACTAGGGACACCCTGGAGCTAAAGTGGGTAGGTTTTTCGAAACTGGGTCCTTGAATTAGTTTCGGATTGGATGGATTGATGACGTAATTAAAAAACCTTTAAACCTTATTTCTCTGCAATTGTTTGTCAAAGTACATGATCCTATACATTTTCTTGTATTTTATTTGGCCCTTGGATGTCAACAAAAATTTTAAACCCTTATATCTTCTTAGGCGTTAATCAAAAGCACATGATTCTATACATTATTTTGATCAGCGTTTCAAGCCCTACACAATAATCCGAAAAAATAAAATCAGTAAAACATATATATAAAACAACTTATCCGTAGAAGGACAATGGAAAACCATTGTCCTTCTACCTAAGTTGGTTTTTCCATGGGTCTTATCGACTAAGTATAATAATAATATGAAAATTGTGTCTATGTATATGCCTATAATGGGCAAAGTAGATGTGTTTCCTTTAAAGTTGGCAAAAATGCATTCATTTTTAAAAAGAGTTTTAGCACATTGGTTTGTCTTTGTTGACGTCAGCAAAATTTATAAATCTTGTGTCTCCTTAATTGTACGTTGAAAGTACATGATCCTACACATTTTTTCAGTAAAAGTAGCTAAGATCATTTCAACACCATCTATATGCTGAATGTCAATCAAGTTATTAGATCTATCTTTGTAAATTAAAAAATTCCCTGGAATAACAGATTTTAGAAGGTAGAAAATTGAGAACAATTTAAGAACATTTTGAGGTTTCAAATTAGAACAATTGCAGAAAGAATTACCATTTCATAAGAATATTTAATAACTACATTACGTTTTCAAAACAAAATAGAGAATATGTGGTGGAATAACACATTTTGTTGCTATTTGTAAAAACTTAACTCCTGTTTTCTAGTAGTTTTCATGTCATAAACATCTATGAAGAATATTTAATAATTGTGCCGCCTGAAATACAGATGAAGTTTTAATAATTATATAATGTTCAGGTTTATCACGTTTTCAGTTACAATTATTCTACTTTGAAAATATCTGTAAAAAAATATGTCCTTGTAACAAAATGCCCTTGGTGATATTTTCTAGCTTAATGCAAGTATGGTTTTTAAAGCATGTATCATGGAGCTGTTTTCTAGTTTCATGTATATACCGTGAATTTCTATACTTTGATGTCATATGTTTTAGAGCAAATCCAACAATGTCATAATGAGATTGATTGGAATTATTATTTATTATTACTAAAATTATGTAATGTCTAGTTTGAAACAGGCACAACTTCTTAATTTTTTGGTTGACTGACACTTAAGTTTACCTGTAACATTTATACAGTTTATAGCATATAATTTATGGTATGATGTTTATTTATTAATATAATAACTTTTGGAAGAGACAGTAACAAAAGTTTTCAAGTCGGTCTAAAATTTTAAGGCATTTCAAATTATCTCCAAAATATCAAGGTCTTCCAATTTATCTCCAAAATATTAAGGTCTTCCATTTTATCTAAAAAATATCAAAGTATTCCAATTTATCTCCAAACTTTCAAGGTATTCCAATTTATCTCCAAAATTTCAAGGTATTCCAATTTATCTCCGAATTATCAAGGTCTTCCATTTTAGCTCCAAAATTTCCATATATTCCAATTTATCTCCAAAATATTAAAGTATTCCAATTTATTTTCAAAATATCAAGGTATTCTAATTAAAAACACACAAAAACACTTTAAATGCCAATACCGACAGTGATTCTTCGATGTAGGTATGTGAGTCATTGTAGAAAAAATCTATGTTCCTATGATTTCCTACTGCACTCTGTATACGCCCACTGTACTTCATTTGTTACGTTATTGTATTAGTATTAACTTAACTTTTTACCCGGCGAGAGAAAATTTTTAAGGGGGCAAAAATAACTATGTGATAAGAGTGGCTTTTCATATATTTGGGAGTTTTACCTGTCCGTTCATTTATTTATAGACATTCATTTAAGCTTTTACAGTATTCATTGGCATTTAATGTTTTTTTTTAATGTTTTGATTTATTGACTGATTGGTTGATTAAGCAGTCATGGTGCAAATATATTTATGTGGTCCTGGTGGTGCAGGAAAAACAACATTAATGAAACAATTTTGTGCAGAAAAACCTTTTGACACATACACTCAGCTAAAAGAAGTTGCCAGGACGCTAATGAAGCAAGAAAATATTCAAAAAAGTGACCTAGAGAGATACAACTTACAAGAGTTTTTCAACTTTCAAAATCTTATTCTTAAAAGACAATTCTATGAAGAAGAGAAAATGTCGGGGGGAAATTTTGTCAGTGATCGAAGCGTCATGGATTGCCTTGCTTATCTGTATTGGAAGATGGAAAAAGATGAACAATATGAACTAAGGATCGAGACACTACTGCAAGATAACAAAGCTCTTGTGAGTATCAAAATTGTTTTTGTTTATAAAAAAAAATTATTATAGGAAAATTATTTTTTGCTATAATTCTCTGTTAGTGAAAAAAACCTTAAATCTCTGATGTATATACTAAAACTTTTTGGGAACGGTGTGTAGGGAGTTGATTCGAAGTGAATTACGCTGTTGTTTAACAAATGTCAAAATGTTCAATACTTTGTTGACATTTTTTTGACATTAAAAAAGTTTTGGCGATTGTAGAAATAAAGCAAAGAACAGTCTATCTACACACCTTAAAAGTCATTTTCTGGCTTAATTAAATAATTACATCTACAGTGATTGAGTGAGTTTGCCACACTGCATTTCAACTTCACTTGAAACAGTTAAATTCTTTTTTGCATCCTTAGTTCTCTTCTGTTCTTAGATCGAGTTAGCAAATGAAGCGATTCAAAGATATCAACATTCACTAATTGTGGTTGTGCAACCCTGGGAATGCTCTTCTCCAAAAGAAGACGGGACTAGACTATCAATGTCGTATACAGAATCCAAACGCTTTGTGGAAATACTTCACATCTTGCTGAAGCAGTATCATATCGGTTACATCGACCTTGATATCAGCGAGCTTAACGAAAGAGTGAAAGTTTTGAAGGAAGCGGTAAGTGGAAAGATTTACAAAAACACTTGCTCGCTTTTCTACTATGCACAACTATCGAAGAAAAATAAGAAATACAAAAAGAGAGATGATGGCCAGCAACAATTTAATGACACATCAATTGCATTTTACTTGGATGCTAAAAATCGTGAGGATTCCTTTATTCGGACTGTAAAGATTTCCGAGGATCAAATGACACAGCACCTATCGAAGATTAAGGAGCAATCTTCAAGGTTTGTTCAAAAGTATGGCACTGAAAACTTATTTTCCTTACAGTTTGACATGAAAGTGCGATCTGTTGATGTACAGATGATGTTGCTCGGGAAAATCTTCATCAACGGACACGAGTACAGTTTCTTAGGCTGCAGCAGCTCCGGTTTAAAATCTCGTAAGGCCTTCTTGTGGAAGGGTACTCGTGAGAACGCGGAGGAGATACTACGTGAGTGCGGAAGGTTTGATAAAATATCTTCGAAATCAAAACGGTTGGCTCGTGTTGGTCTGCTTTTTAGCTCTGTTTTTACTACGGACATAAGTGCTGACGTTATAGAAGTTGACGATATCACAACACCCGATAAGAAATATAATTTCACTGATGGTTGTGGAGGCTTAAGTCGTGACTTGGCTAAGGAAGTTTATTCGAGGATTCCGGACAAAGAAACTGTCAACGAACCAGCCAATTACCTTCCCTCCGTTTATCAGTTTAGATTGCAGGGAATAAAAGGTGTAGTCGCGCTGGATAGAACATTACGAAGAAAACAATTAAAGATTAGGCCGTCCATGGTGAAATTTGAGAGCGATGCGTTTCCTTATGTCTCCGTTTGTGATTTTAGTAGACCTTACTCGTTTGGTTATCTGAACAGGCAGTTAATTTATCTTTTGTCGGGACTTGGGGTAAAGGACGAGAAGTTCTTAGCCATACAAGAAGAATATTTTGAAATGATACGGAATGTGCATACAAATGCTGACTCAGCAATAACATTTCTACGGTGGAACAACAAGTACATCGAAGCTGAACGAATCGCTCATGCGCATAAAGACGATAAGTCTTTTAATTCGCATTCATCAAAAACAAGATCTCTTTTAGATTCCATGGTGCGAAGTCTTATTCAAAAAGACGAAAAGCGTAAAATTGGAGGTGTTATGAAAGAAAAACTACGAGTGTTAGTAAAAAAATCCAGAATGGTATACGGTGTCTGTGATCAAACTGGACAGCTAAAGTACGGTCAGTGTTACGTGAGAATTACCATAGACGACATGGCCAAGACTATACGAGGGAAAATCGTATCAGGCAGAATGCCGTGTTATTTGCTGGGTGACATCAGAGTATTAGAAGCCGTGGACATACCAGAACTTCAACATCTCGTTGACTGTGTTGTGTTCCCAACTCAAGGAACGAGACCACATGCTGATGAGCAGGCTGGTGGTGATTTAGATGGAGACAAGTTCTTCGTATGTTGGGATGAAAGATTAATACCTGCGAGGACAGCTCGTAGCCATGACTACATAGGTGCACCAAATAAAAAAGAGGGACATGTCACATACGAGAAACTTATTAAGTACTTTTCAATCCAAAACGAAGCTATGAAAGTTACTAGTCTGTTGGCTAATCTGTATGATTACTGGGTGGATTTAAAAGGAGCAGGAAGTGAGGAATGTGAACGAATCGGCGTGTTATTTGGACGCGCTATCGATGCAACAAAAAGCGGAGAGGTTATATGCATTCCCGATTGGTTGAATCAGAAGGTTGCGCAACATTTAAACACATTCGTTTGGCATCGAATGGTGAAGGCAGCTGTTGAATTTAAACGTAGCATCGGAGATAAAACCATCTCGCAAGCTGTGAATGGAACACTCTCTATTAATGACTTGTCGGAAGAATTCCTCTGTGATATCCTCTCCCAAGACTTTTGTAACCAATCGGAATTTCAAAAATTCCACTTGGTTTGGTTGTATGCAAAATCAAGATACAACTGGCAAGAGGCGCTTGGATATATCAAGAATAAATTCTCGCATCTCCTGAATTTTTCATTGTTTACTGCCGCGGAAAAACAAGCAGCGATCGAAATGGGTATGTCCATAAACGACGTTTGCAATGCTTTGTTCCAAGCGCAAGTGTTTCCTTTAGAGGATTTGAATCATTTCCATATGTTGGGAAACTCCTCCAAATGGGGTTTGTATTACAAAAGCACGCATGCCAATTTCGAGCTTCAAATGCTTCATCGAGCTCTTACAAAAAACAACTCCGTCTTGATCACGTGGAAAATGCCGAATGACGTATATATTGGTTTACACTTTGATACGCAACTTCAAGTAGGTAACGAGCTCGTGGTGAAAGCTGACGAAATAAAATTTTACTTCATATCGAAGAAGTTCGCATTAAGGAAACAACATCAACCAAAGATGGATTACTACTACGATCTTGTAGAGGATAGGTTTCAAGTTTATAGAAATCGTGATAAACGGCAAACGTTTTTATGGCTCAGAAGTAGCCCACTTAACCAAAAGGTGAAGAATGACATTGCACATATCGATTTTTATGATCAAGATCAAATAATTGATTGTTTGAGCATGGACCTAGCGACGTTTGACATTCGTGGAAGAAGAGATGATCCTCGAAGTCATCCTCTGATCAATAAAGCTCCTTTTCTCGAGGTTGAAGTGTTTGCAATAAAAAACAACCAACCGGCATATTTCGACTTGTACGATGCAAATACACTTGCTGACATTCTTGATGAGGAAAGTATAGGTGAAGGCGAAGAAGAAGATGAAGAAGAAGAAGAAAGATATGTCAATGAAATCTTGTTAGAACTTCTTCATAAAACAAGTAAGAAAGGAGAAATATCCGTGCCTGAACTAAAAATTCATCTTGAAAATATGGTAGCAGGTTGTGTACCGTATCTAACTGAACCTTCAACAGAAGTAAATGAAAAACTTACCGATTTGGTGATCTCTGCAGATTTTTCCGAAGCTGGATTAGAAGACCTCGTTAACATTATGGTAAGTTTGAGCAGACTTCAGCAACATTCCCTTGCTCAGATCATGTCTGAACAACTTAATCAACCAGATGTATCAGTTGAAGAGTTACTCGCTGCTTTAGTCCAGTGGAGTGTTTGCTGGTATGTTCAACCAGGCACGCTCATTACACTGTTTGGGAATATCAAGGAAAAGCTTTTACAGAACGATACACCACCCCGCGTAAAACATGTTGTTGCAAATATTTGGATTTGTTTTGTTGAACTTTTAAATGACATCACACTCTGCAAAGAGGATATATTGAAAGGTGCCATTGGTGGATTAAAAGTTGACCAACAAGGTGATTCCAACGTAAAGAATGACGGGATAAATGCTGGTTTTGATGCGACTGTTGAAAATGCAAAAAACGAATCGAGGAGCTTTGAGGAAGAAATGGACACAAATAACAATAGCGACAAAGACAACATATTTAAAGAAGAAAATGAGAATGATAAGGGCAACCAAAGCAGAAACACAACATTTAGTATTACCCTGCAACGCACATCTCCCTTCTCAAACTTGTCATATTGTCCTTCAAAAGGGGACTATGTGGTATTGATGCGTAAAAAGGACTGGAACGAGTGTAAAGGCGTAAAAGCTATAGTTTGTATAGCATGCGTTGCTAATGTTACTCTAGTTCCGTTCAGCATCAAGCTTAATCTATTGGATGAGCAAGCCCCGAAGCTTATTTTAGAGGAAGTGAAAGGAAGGTCGAGTCGTTGGATGATAAACACGCTTCAAAATGCAAACGTTACATTGTATACAAGAGTTTTAAAAGCATCGAAAAGACTGCTAGATGATATGCCACTGGAAGAAAAATTATTAGAAGCCATTTATTCTGGTGTTGTGATTACCCAACCATGTCCGCCCAATGCATTTATGACTGACATTAAAGGCTGTAATCAAAGCCAGCAAGATGGCATCAAAGCTGCGATCAACAACACGTTAACGTTAATACAAGGACCACCAGGTACTGGCAAAACAAAGGTGGCATGTTTAATTTTAAGAGAGGTGTCAACGCGTAAAAAATATGGCGTACTAGCTGTTGCTGAGACAAACATAGCGGTTGATAATATGTGCAAACAGTTGCTTAATATGAACGTCAACATCGTTCGGATTGGTAATATGAAAGGTATATCTAGCGAGCTGTATGAGCACACATTGGAGGGACAACTCGCTGTGCTTGAAGATAAAGAAGCCGAAGTGATTCATTGCAGAAATAAAGATGGAGATCTATACCGCAAGAAAAAGTTCGTGAAAATGATTTTAGAACAAGCTAACGTCGTCTTGACGACATGCGCCGGTGCCGGCGATACGTCGTTATCTGGTCAACAATTTCAATTTGTTTTGGTAGACGAAGCGACACAAACAAAAGAAGCCACTTTGCTTTGCGCGTTGTCTCATGGAGCGAAGCAGTTGGTTATGATAGGTGATTCGAACCAACTGGGACCCTTAGTGCATCTGGAAAAAGACTGGAGTTGGTTGAGTGATCAGGAGCACAGAGAAGTTACTGAGACGTTAGAGAACACTTTGTTTGATAGATTGCAAATTACATCGGTCCCGGTTCATTTTTTGAATATGCAGTACCGAATGCATCCAAGCATAGCTGAATATCCTTCTAAAACATTTTACGATACCAAATTGAAATCTGGAGTATCTGAAAAAGATCGCTTGCCACCATGGCAATTTACACGGGAGCCGATGATTTTCATCGACGTCAAAGGAGTGGAAAAATCGCGCGGCACTTCGTTTTACAACGAAGAAGAAGCAGAACAAGTGAGACATATAGTGACTTATTTAACCTGCGACAACAATGTGAGGAACAAACACATAGCTGTGTTGTCTTTGTACAAAGGACAAGTTTTACGTTTAAGACAAAGTCTTGATCTAGTTGAAGTCAACAGTATCGATGGTTTCCAAGGGAGAGAAGCAGAAGTCATTATAGTATCAACAGTACGATGTAACAGACAATTAGGTAAACATCATATCCATTAAGATGATCGTGTTTTTTTCTTAGAATAAAAATTTTACAAAAATAGGCGTGGTAAATTTTTTTTGCGATATTTTTGCGAATACGTAAAAATTAAAAATTTAGTATAGGTGAAAGGTAGTCTAATATTAAATAAGCTCAAATAATTAGCTCCCGTTACTGGATTCAGTTTGAGTTATTGGATTGAAAAACATTCAAAGCGTGTTGGTAAAAAGTTTGATCAATTTCTACTTAAGTTAGGTTGTTATTGAATGAGAATGACTTTTTTTAGAAGGTTTAAAAACTAATTTAGTTTTTAACATAATCGTTTCAAATTTCAACGATTACTTATTGAACTGTTGTCTTTAGGTTTTTCTGACGACAAGAAGCGATTAAATGTGTTGTTGACAAGAGCCAAGCGAGGCTTAATCGTTATTGGCCATCGAGACACCCTCAGCACGTCGTATATATGGAAGGGTTGGATTGATAGCGTTGTTGAGAAGACTGGAAACGACATAACTGCGGGCAAGTTTAAAATAAACGAAGCGAAGAAAGGCGACCAAGTGGAGAAAAAAGATCAGAGGAATTTTGAAAAACGCAGACCGTACAAAGAAAAATCTTTCAAGAGATGGGATAAAGATGAAACAAGACGTAGAAAAAGATGAGGTGTGCCCATATGTTTTTTCATGCAATAAACCGTTCTCTTGCATACGTCCGTGGACACTTAATATGCTCCTCAGTATTTACAATTTCTGTAATTTTGACATTTGTTTAACCTTTCTGGGGGGAAGGGGGGAGGGGGGTTCTTGTGATAATTTGAAAGTTTACTACAGTTGACAGGGGATGTTAATTAGGAAAGTTGGGGAACAATCTTTAACCTATTGCTGGGTGCCTGGTTAACATATTTCAGGCTTGTGTGTATTTTAAAGACCAGAATAAGAAAAAATAAGTACAATTTTAAGTCACTTTATTAAAAAAATAATTGTACTACCGGAAAATCAATGTGGAATGGAAAATGTTTTTAATATATTATGGTATCTCATTACCACCCTCCCTGCATAATAACCTTTTAAAAAATCACAAGGAAGATTTCTCCCATAAAAAATGACTCAATTGTCTAACAGCTATACTTTTAGGACACACCTCAGGCAGTGATAAAGTTATTTCTAATCCAATGACGTCATTATAATGTTTTCTTTTCCGGATCATTTTTAAATGCCGCATTGTGCGGAAGTTAATAACACGAGCATTAATATTTCCCCCAACAATGGGTCTTCATATCGTTAAAATAAGAAACTTTCTTGGAGATCAGACGTCATTTTTGACTATACATTATGTCAAATAGGGCGGGTTCAAAAGGGATGAAGATTTTTAACAGGAAATTGGGTTGTACATAAGTTTTTTGATTCATTCATAATCTAGAGATATTTTATTTCATCCATATCAACAATATACACAACAATAATATATAAATAAAAACAAACATTTTATAAATGTAAATGTCACTGACAGCTACATATTTTTATTTCCCAATTATTATCGTAAATGATTAATTAAGCCTGGTTTCACGGAAAAAGTCTAAGTTATAATTATCTTTTCTTTCTATTCAAAAGAAGCTTTTGCAAAATTCAAATTACCCCTTGGCGCCTGATCGATCAGGAAAACATGAGAGCTAAGATCACTTTGCTGGGTTTTTTTTGTGGAGTAAGCTTTTATAACTGCGAATCAGGTTTTTATTTCATCACACACGCGACAATTTACACTTTTACATTGCAACTCTGTTCTTAACACATTATTTTAAGCTGTTTTTTAACATTTTTAATAATTATATTTTTAGACACACTAAATTTTTTCTATGTGTATATTTTATCACATTTTTTTATCCACGTTTATAATTTTCAATTTAATAGAATAGTTTTATCCCATCACTAACTTCCATTGAACAAAATGGAGACGTCTTAAATGGCGTTTTAAAAAAAACAGTACCATCAAAATATACCAAACACGTGTGTTTTTATTGTGACCATTGATTTAGACAATCTTTAGTACGTATAAATTTTGTGCCAAAGAAGTTATTGTATAATATTGAATTAAATAACATCATATTCGGTACTCTTTTTTTTTCTAAAGAAAGTGAGATTTTGACACATAATATTCCATATGTTATCCTGATGTTTCTTGCGAGAAAATCATCAACCTCGTCTCCAGGCCTTTTTGTCTCTCATGGCGCTGCGCTTATTGTTTTGACGTCCAATATACAAAGACAGACAACGGGTCCTGGGATTGAGGTTGGAAAAGCATCCAAATAATGTACAGTCGTTGCAGTATTAAAGTATTAGAATTTCCAGCTATATTTGTTATCTTGCTAAGCGTAATACTCAAGACACTGGGCACGAAGTTGAAACATCTGCATTGTCTTTCTTGAATAATCTTCCGTGAAACATTTTCACACCGTGACTTTCTTTCTTTAAAAGCCTTTGATCTTTGGGAGGCGTATACTTTCGGCTTCTCTTTCTTCAGTGCGAATAGCAACTTTTTTCTGAAATCTTCTCTCGTTGACAACCAGTTTTCGACCAGCAGTGATCTCACTAAGTAGAAACAAATATTCCTGTGTACAAGTGTATCGACCTTATACCCAGGGTTTGTAGCGAGGGTAAAACGCGCTTCATCAATTAAAGATGCTACAGAGCGTGGGTTCAAGGTTGCAATTGTATATCACATTTGGAACTTGTAACAGGCTGCTTTCTGGGAAAGAATAAGAAAATCCTGTCTGATGAAATTTTGGCATACAAGTATGTAGTAAAGCACGGGCGTGAAAATTATTGTCTAGAGTTGGTGGACTGGAAAGAAACATTATTCCTAAAAAAATGGACAAAAGTGACTTAATTTTTGGTAGGTGACGAATATTTTGTCCGACGAATACCTAATTTTTGCAAGGACTAATTTTTAGTCAATTACTTTTTTACACTGCTTTTTTAGGGGTATTTTATAAGGGAAATAAAGACTGCTTAAGGCGGGAAATCACCAGGGTTTTTTGTTTTTTTGACATCAAAGCGGGCGGTCAAGTAAGCGCTAACGGCCCTTAGGCTCCAAACCTTGGGGACGAGTATGTAAATAAAAATAGTGAAAAAATATATTAAGTATTAATTTTGACAAAGCTTGGGAATTACTCTACGATAATTTCGCGGAAATAATTTTCAACAAAATGTTTTTTTTCAATTTTTTGTCTAATAAGGCAGATATTTTTTTTATATTAACAACACATTAAAAACATCACAAAATCCTTAAACTTTTAAACACCAAAGTACTCTAGTGCTGTTACAAGAGTCTTTTTGCCCCTTGCCGCCTCCACCTAACTTCCACCACCTCAGTTTTCTTGCGAGGTTCTAAATATTTTTTGCTTGTACAGAAAGCACATATCTGTTTGTGAATTTTCTGCTCGTTACAAAAGAACACAGCCCCATGTATTCTAAATTACTGTCTGTGCTATCTCTGTGATGTGACGTTAAAGGTTTATTTACACTGCTTCGTTATATAAGTTTAAGAAACTTCAGAGATATGATGAAAAGAACGTTGCTTTAATGAAAAAAGACTACTAGTGAAACTGAAACGATAAAATCTAGAAAATTCGCTGAAATAGAAGCTTTCTTTTTGTCATTTCTGAATCTTGTACATGACGGAGATATATTTTCGCGGGAAAGAGGATAAAGTTTTCACAAAAAGTTCAAAATTAAATTATGAATAAAATTTATGTTAGCATTTTTATCCCTTTTGCAGCTCAAAAAGGGGATATAACACCGATGGGCTTATTGGTATACGGCTAAATTCAGGAAAAATACTTCGTGAAATTAATTGAACATTGGTGCATTCAATATCAACGTTCAAATGAAACAGAAGTTTACCTGAAATCTATAAGTCCATCATTATTTTTGTCAATCTGATCGATCAAATTCATCAATTGAAACTAAAATGTCGATAAAAATGATGTCACAATTTTTTCTGCTTCGTGTGTGGAAAGGTTAGACGTGGTTTAGAGTGAACCGTTAACAAGATTTCGTAAGATTGCTCCGACTAGCTTGGGTTTTGTCAGGATATGGGAAACAGTACTACAGTAATCAGCGAGTTATGTCAAAAAATTAAAATAAAGGCAGAATTGCTCGATTAGCAGTATCAAAAAATGAAGGTTAGAAATTTGGAAGTGTGGTAGATACATGGTGAGAATGGGCATTATCATTTTCGTTATTCTTCGTTTTCTAATCTCGCTAAGAAAGGTCCCGAATTTGGAACAAAAAGGTTACAAATAGGTGATGATTGGTCAGAAATTTGAACCTTCGTAATTGGTCCGAGTGAAAGAGTGCTTTAGGCTGTAAAATGTTTACTATCTGTGTTTCATTCAACTTTTGCTTTAAAAATCTAAACTTGAAACTTTATCAACAACAACGTGAAAGAAACTGCACCAAAATTCAACTGTTGTTTGATACAGAATGTTGCCAAACAACTACATGTAACAGCAGACATGCATGAAACGTATTAAAATCTTACTTTATCCATTTTCAAACCAGTTTCAAGTAGCCCGCGCAAAAATTCTTCTTTTGAAATATCTCCACTCCTGTCTTTGTCCCATTGAAAGAATAAATCTGTGAGTCGCATTCGATTGTCTTGAATAAACTGTACCAACACGTCCATCCCAGAAGGTGGAGGCTACGATGAAAAAAAACACAAGTTTTTCGCTGCCTCTTTTCTTTTTATAAAAAAGCCAAGAATAGAATTTTAACTACGTACCTTTCCCTTGCTGTATCCGCCCAAACCACCCGTTACTATGGTAATATCTCGTGTATTTTCAAGACTACATATCATTTTGTATGTGTCATGAGACACAGTGATGTCCTGTATAAAGTAAGAAACTGGTTATATTATGATTTACATAGCAGTAGTAATCGAAACAAACGTTCAGCCACAAAAAACAGAGAGTCTGGAAACTACCGTTAACATTTCCTGCATTAATGTCGTGTTCCAGCTTTTCCACATCCTAGCCCAGACTAAGATGCACGTCTTATCACTATTTTTAAAAAATATTTTTTATTGTTCTACTTTCATCAGTATCAGCTACATTGTGCTTCGCTGTTGTATATCTGAATAGTTCTCTCAGGGAAGATAATACGTGATACATGGATACGAGAATGTACAACGCATGTGAATCTTTAGGCTTTAAAATTTAAATTTGCTAAAATACCCTCTATCCCTCTATCCCTGTAAAATATCAAGTGAAATTACTAAACTTACATCTAAGCCAAGCAGTTCGATAGACGCGTTTTTAAAAACAGCTTCCAGAACGTACATCACTCCTTCATCACCAATTGGATTCAAACCAATCTATATTTTGCATGTCTTTTATCAGTAAATATACAATATTTGCTAAAGCTTACCTCTCGTGAAAACAAAACAAATGGAGATCATATGAAAAACCTTATCTAGGAATCCTTTGATATTTTTTGAAAAATTTTTACTTGTGCTGTAGATAAAAGTTCAGGGACTGTTTAAATGAGAGGAGGGTCGGGAAGCTTCCCAGGATTACCAGGATGGAACGTTTGCCGGAATGATTTTGTCCCGCCTTCGTATGAGTTTGTTGAATTTTTTTTTCTTTCAATTGAAATACGTGTAGAAGCTATCTCGTTCCTTCCGAGACTGTGTTTTTATATGGGAAAAAATCCCATTTAGTAAAATTTTTGCTGAGAGCGGGATCCCTGCAAACGCCCCCTAAATTTTTTGCTAATCTGCGAAATTATAACATCATGATTTCGCTCTTAAACATGTAGTTGCTGTTATTAAACATAATTGTAATAACTAAATATTAAAATGTTAGTAAAATATTCAAACTAAATAGCTAAAAACATTTTAACTCTTGGCTTGGCAAAACTGGTAAATACAACACCTCACGTGGAGCTAGTTTATGATGTCATGCATAAGTGAACTTATCGAAGTTCAAAATTTTAAGAATCAAGATTGTGCAAAAAAATATACAATTTCCTAAACAACTATCAAGCTTTTTCATATGAAATTAACCATTTTCGTCCCCAGTTAATCTTCAAAGAGCTTTGGGGACGAAAATATGAAATTAACTTGATTATAATTTGGAATTCGCCAATTTTAATACAGTCTACTGGTCTTAAATTAAATACTGATTCACAAATGTAAACAAATACGCGCCAGGATAGGCGATAAATCTCTCAAAAGAACATCTCATTTTTACCCCTTTTTGTATGCTGTGGTACCAAAAACGGATTTAAAAAGTCCAACTTGCTCAAACGCGTTAAAGAATTAAATGGTATCCTAATTTAGAAATCGCGTATTATGTAGAAGGAAGATCTAGAGTTATCAACAAGATTTTCAAGCTCGCCACATCTAAAGTATGCATTTATCATTTTCTTTTTGAAATAATAGATAAGAAAATTCCAAACCTTAAATGTATGGAGACATGGATGTGCCGCCAGGCCATGAGCTATCTTTGAAGCGCCATATACACCAATACGATTGTTGCTGTGCGGAAAAGAATTGAGAGATTCACCGAAATACAGAATGTCAAATACATATTATCAACAGCTCCAACTCCGTTTCCAGGACATTTACTTAAAGTATAAAGGAAAAAAACTCATTCTCTTTCCTCCAAACTTAATGTATCGCCGCGCCCCCATGTCAAGAAATCCACTATCCACATAACAAGTAGTATAAGGGAAAGACAAACATACCTGATGTCAAGACTTTTCAATGCCTTGTTTACTTTTAAGTGACGTCCGAATGCTAAGCATCCAATAAAAGAAATTCCATTCCATGACAAATTTAAGTCAGTCAGGCAGCAATTTTTCTACGAAAAGAACAAACACAAACAGTAATGACCGGTGCATGATGGTTGGAAATTTAAGAATCAAATTTTTTTTTTTTTTTTTTAAATTTAGCAACGTATATAAACAGTTTTATAAAACAATACCATACCCTTAGAGCAGCTGCAACTGAAACAGCTCCTTTGCCTCTTATGCAATTCCATTTTAAATTAAAAGATTTTAAACATTTGTTCAGTGCCTAAAAGAAGATACACACGGCTCGTTTTCACTGTTTGTATTTTACATTTCTGCGTTTCCCGAAGCTTTTGTGGAAATAGAAAGAACCCAACTTTTAACAAATGTCACAAAAATGGGACAACATAAGTATCTCGTGAGCAAATCAACCTCAAAACTAAACTTTTTATAACATGTGATATTTTCTTTAATTAAATGTATTTAAATAAACCATATTCCCCGATATGTTTCTTCTTGAGTAAAAAAAAAAAACCTAACTCATATGAGGAAAAGGACTTTAGGGAGCAATATCCAGACAAAAACAAATAAAACACTTACCAATCCGGCCCCCAAATAAAGTCCACCTTGCTCACCGATTTCGTTGTAGCTTAAATTCAATTCTTGCAGGGATTTGTTGATTTTCAAAGACTCGGCAAAGGCTTTCGCAACACGATCTGTGAATCTATTTCCTTCACAAAATTAAGAAATGATAAATTAGAAGCAATCAAAAAAACTTTTCAATATAAACCAAAAAAAGGAGTACCTTTTAAATTTAAATACTTTAAGGTAGTATTGACTAGCAGCATTTTTGCGAACGCGATGCCAGCCTCAGGAAGAAGTTCGTTGTCACATAACACCTAAATAAAATGATAGATTGTAACCTCGTTCTCACATTTACATGGTAGTGGCAAAAAATTTTATATATATCACTTGTCTCACTTATCAATATGCACTACAAAATTACACATATTCTCAATTTACACAAAAAGTTATTTCACACTAATTTTATTTTTCACTTTTATGGGTCGAAAGGCGCCGTTCATTCAAGGAGGATACTTAAGAGGGCGTTTTTGCGTTTTTAAGATTTTCACATGGGCGTATATTTAAAAGATGTTTACTTTTGAAACGACGCTTGTTTAAGAATAGGCGTTTTTTCAAGCTTTTACAGTGTCCTAATTTTTGTTAAGTCTTGACATATTTTTGTGAAAGTTAAGCCTAACCCCAACCCCAAGTTCGTGCCTGACTCTTTTCTAAATCTAAATATATTAACGGAAAGCTATGCAGGCCCAATATAATAGTTGCAGAAAAAAAGTGGGAACAAGGCTGGATTAAACCTGATCATTAGTTGTTCAAGTTCTTACAAACCAAATTCCTATAAAAAAAGTTTGTATTAGACTGAACTAGATAATATTGGGTGTTTGTCAATCGGACCTGGGGAGGAGGAGGGGGAGTCTTACATTCTTACAGGGAACTTACCAGGTCTGAAATATAGTTATTTTCATGCAACATAGCGGCAAAAGTTAGTCCACCCTCTGTTTTCAATTGATTATCCGAAAGATCCAGTTGTGTTATGCACGTGTTGTTCTAAATAATACGAACTGTGATAACAAACATAGTCAGCTGGATTTTAATAAGGGAAATACTTCTTCATAGAGACATAATATGTCTACAACTTTTGCGAATTTCGCAAATTGATGGGCGCGAAATTAATTTGCAACGAAAGAAAGTTTTTCTTTAAAAAAAATATGCCCGATGTCCCAGACATAAACTATCATTTTTAAAAAACAGATTTTGTTCTAAGCTGATGTTAATTCATCCTAATTATAGAAATATATTTTTACAAGCCTTCAACAGCGAATTGCTAATAACTTTGGTATAAAAGCCCATGGAAACAAGGTTGTTCATAATAAATTTTTTTTTACTAACCAGTAAAGCCTTCGTCACAGCCAAGGTACCATTTACACCAAGCCCGTGGTGACGCATTTCTAGCGTTTTATTTCTAAATTTTTTCATAAGAAAAGAAATGGGAATGAAGCCAATATCTTTACATTCTTGAATATATATATCTGTCGCACTAGGATCATAGGGAGAGCACTCCGGTTCTAAAAAAAAAAAGTTTTGGAAAGTGATGTAAGTTGAAGAAGGCGATGTGATGTCTAAGGACAATGACGGAAGCGACCATTTTGGGCAGTATAGTTGCTACGCAATATTAGCTGCATAGCAACTGCACTTCAAACAAGTTTGGGCACAAAACACTACTACTGACTTCAAGTATTTTCTTCCTCGTGTAAAACAATTAAAAAGATCTCCTACCTGGAAAGCTGTCTTCGATATCTGTATCATAATCACTGCTGTTATCATCATTCACAGACTCGATAGATGCACACGATATCGAGGCTGGAAAGACCAAATTTCAATACAGAATTTATTTTTATTTTCTTTCAGTTAGTGTTTTCCCTATATACTTGTAACTGTTTTAAATGCAGCGGCAGAAAATACAACTTAGTATTTTACATATTAACCAAATTATAATCAGAAAAGAATAGAGCGTCAAGTCTGAATAAACGTAGAGTGATCCACCCCGCCTTCCATTAACCCCCTCTCCCCCTCCAAAAAAAAAATGGAAAGGGCACCGATTTCCATCATCCACTACATCATTATAAAAAACCCAGCTTACAAGCAATTTTTTTTAGATATACAACTAGTCAATAGCCCGTAAAAATATCTACGGGAATTTTCCGATCGTAAAAAAGTCGGTAAAAATATATCGCATTTTTGTAGCTTAACATAGCCTGGTTTTAGCCTAAACATACAAAATCTGGCTGCTATTAATATAAAGATAACAATGATATTATGCAATCTATTTAGTACATATACACCCATTCCCCACCTCCAACCCCCTTCACTCCACTCTTGTAGGTAGCTGTATGCATTTTAAGCTACCCTTCTCTCGTGTATAAACGTCATTTTTGACCACATTACACCAGACAGACAACTTCATTTTTTGCAAATAAAGAAATAAGAAATGATTTACTAGAATAAAGTTTGGCGGAATTGAATTCCAGACAGTGTGCTTGCAGGTGAAAATCAAATGTTCTAGTATTTCAGTAACTTGAAAAACAAAAAATGTAAACAAGAACAGTCAGTACTCCATACACATACTTTCATTTCTTTGCTCGTCACTCCAAGCTTCCTTCTGTTTCCTCTCCCTTTTGTTGCATTGTGTGATAAAAATGTTTTCATTATCTACATTAACAGCAGAGTCTAAAGAATCTGTAACTGTCCTGTTTAACGAAGTTACATCTTTCTGTGGTTTATCAATGCTTACTTCTGGTAAACTTTGTGAAGATGTGATGCTTTGTGTCCTGATGACTGAATCTCTTTTTTCAATATTGTTTGAACCCGATTTGTTTGCATGTGTATTTTTCTTTCGTTGAATTGCGCTAAAAGCAGGACGATCGCGCTTTGCATTCTGCCCGAAGTCAGTTTGAAAGTTGACGGTTAGAGAATCTTTCCTTTTGGCACTCCATCTTGATACATTTTCTTGTGAAGTTGAGGGTTTGTTTTGAGACCTATATAATAACAGTAGTCATTTGTTTATCTACACCAACAAAATGAAAGTATGGACATGTCAATAATATATAAAAAAACTTTTGATGGAATTTGAGGAGAAATATGAAACTTCCGATGTATTTCTGTATGATTGATTGAGTTAAGGTGCAGACAAGAGTTTGATTCTTTTTCCTTGATATTTACTTCTGGTAGTTTTCTGATCAAATCTGAACTTCAACGTTTTTATAAATTAACATTAACTAACACAACAAGAGATATGGAAATTGTATGCAAAATTAGCTTTAACTGAGTTTTTTTTCTAACAGTATCTTTGACTGAAACTTTAGTATGAGATTATTCGTGTTAGATTATTTTATGATAAGAAACAAACCTTTCTCTCGAATACGTTAGTTTTACATCTGCAGATGTCAACGTTTTTCTTTTCTGTTCTGCTGTTTGGACAGGTTTGCGAGGTCGTGTTCCATGAGATGTATGCGCGCGAACATGTTGCTTCTTCATTTATGCTTTCGTGTGCTGTATGAAAGGAATATATTGTTGAACATACAGCAGAGAATCTTTGGAGTTTAACATTTACGAGACATTTTCGCGAGTGTCGCAAATTTTGCAAAAAATATTTATTAACGTCACTTTAACCCAGTACTGTTTGATGATGTGTAAGTGGGAAAAAGAACAAAATAACAAGAAAAAACGCTCCCTTGATTTGAAGAATTTGCCGATAAAAACATTCTGGAGCGCAACATTTGTTTTGAAAAAAAAAACAATAAAAAAAAAGACAAGCATTTTTAAGGCTCAACTTCTCCCTCATTTTGCGATTTGCGGAAATACATCTAAATTAAACTCTATAAAATGTTTTTTCATGCAAAATTTTTTTTAACCTGCCATGTTTGTTCTTAACTCGAGTTTCTCCGAATAAAGTAATACGCAGTCAATCTATCATTCAACCCTCAGCGATTTTTGTCTTTTTGGTAAAATAAATTATTAAAAAGAAAAAAATCTCTTGGGAACCAAGGTGTCTATTAAACAGCGTTTGCTTGCAACATCACGTAGAAAACAAACACATCACGTTATCAAAACCATTGATTCAGCTTATTGTCCAGACCACTTACCTGATGTTACTTACGGATATAGGTTTCGTTACAAGACAAACCAAAAAACTTGAAACTTTGAATTCACCATAAAACACACAAGATAAAACTCGTTTACTTGTGATATAAGAACTGCAAGAACAAGAGGTGCCTAGGGCGATGATTGAATTCAAATATACTTTGGCTTTAAAGAAAAAACTTTCTAAAATACACAAAACGTTTTGTCTCGCTTACTAGAGAGAACAAAAGCATTAGGATAACAAACAGGCGAGCTTTGTAACCATTTGAAACCAGGCAAGCTTTATCCCTATATAATCAAAAACTTTAGCTGGTTTGAAATTGTTTTAATTATGTCAACCCTTATATGCCCAAGGATCTTGGCTTTGTTAAGTCAGAGGAGAGGGCGAAGACGTTACAAAGCTAAACTGAAGAGTCACGGTAATTTAAACCGCAATTTTGTGGGGGAAACGTGTGCGCATGCGCAAAATTATTATGACGTCATTGATATTGACCTCACTCTTTAATATTTTATTTTATTCAGCGATAAGAGAAAATCGAACTTTTTTTCTTCTTTTTAAGCCGTAAATTATCTATCAGGTGGATCCATTTCGAAAGACCATATTTAAGCGATATCTCAGAATGCTTTCAAGGTGGAAATCGCGCAGAACTGGCGAAATTTGGTGTGTTCTTGCGCGAATGGCCGAAACCTTTATATTTCACAAAAGCATTTTTTCCAAACACATGAAAAAAAAAGCAGATTTAAAATTATATTACAGTAACTACCATAGCAACGTGTTGAATGCTTTCGTGAAAGCTTCCCCGATGCACAGAGCTAGAAAGCATTTCTATCGAAATCACAATAGAATCTGTAAAGAAATATAATATTCACAACGGTGTTACAGCTAATTATTTCTAACATGGACCCCACATTAACGATCCTAAAAATATATGAATATCAATATATTTTTTTTACCGTAACACAACCATATGTTTTGTCACCATGGCACCATACGTTAGTTAAAGTCTGCTCCTCATGCATTAAAAAACATAGATATCAAAGTAATTATTTACAAGGCAAACGTTATTACAAGAAAACGTTAACGTAATTATCAGCTATTAAGGATATTTAGCGTTTTATTTTAAAATGAGTCCCAAGTGCCATGTGGAAGTAATTGACTTGTACGTATTTTTATTGCAACCCAAATAACACAAACACTGTGTACAACAACCTTGTTCTCAGTCTTTCACACTTCGATTTATTTCTGAACCAAAAGCGGATGAATACTTTACGTGGAAAAAACTGGAAAAAATGAGAAATATTCATCCGAGACCTAGCATTGGTAACCGGTTTCCTTTCTCAGTCTCAGTGAATTCCATGTGAAATTTAGTTATTACCTATCGACTGAAATCGAACAATTGTGATTTCGTAGTGTCACCACCATACCTTTTATTCTTTTGGTCTGCTTTTTGCGCACCAGCAAGTTTCGCAGGTGTTCGCACTTTCCGTCGAACAGATTATCCGGGAGGCAAAACGATCGGGGTAAATTACCGGGGGGCTATAACCTTAGGGGCAATGAGTAATGGGGGGAATAGTCTGGGGGCAACTGTCCAGGGTGGAATTGTCGCTCGTCATTCTGCTCACATGAAGTGAAGTTTTGACTTTAAAAAAGTCAAGAGCACCTGATTGTACTTGTATACTATCGCGCATGCGTTTTTTAGGTTGCAAGCTATTGCTCATATAGCTAGCCAAAATTCCAGCAAATACCAATGCCACAGAGATATTTAGATGTATTGTCGTAAATTTTAAGCAAAATGAAAATCTTAAAAATACGTACAATACTTACGTAAATATTTCTATATTTTCGTTTCTATATTTATACTTTTGTCAGCCACTTAAAAACTAACTTCGTATCCCACAATAAAAGCAAATTTAGGACTGTAAAAGGTTAGTTTCTTGATAAGTGGAGAAAAAAAAATGATTTGGGAATGCAAAAATGAACTCAAAACTGTTGTGGTAGGATTTGAATAGTTTTAGGTTGCTTTTTTTTTTATAGTAGTTATCTCGAGTACCTTTAAACTTTAAGAAACACGAAAATTCACCTACCTTGGAAGAACATTATTTGAAAAAATTTCTAAAACTCGTTACGTGATATACTTCAACTAAACAACGAGACAGCTCAAGTTAAACCATTAGACAGAAACTATTTATATACAATAGTATTTTATAAACTATTTAAATCTGTAACTGTTTTCTTCATGTTTATATAACAAATGCAAATAAAAAACGCAAATAAACGAAATAACATTCAATGCAACACTAGTTCTGTAAAATAGCACATTTCAAAACTGGTCAGTGAAACAATTGCTTGATGAAATAATATTCCATGAAATAACTTTACAGGATCATTCTGCAAAATAATAATGGTCTGCGGTAGAACATTGTGAAATAACTAAATTGGCAACGCAGCACCATTCTGTGAATTACCTTGGTATGGCTGTTCTGTGAAATAATACTGTAGTGGGGTTCTGTGAAATAATGTGTCTACGCTGTTCTGCAAAATAAAAATGTGCTGTACATGTAAATATTTCCGGAAGAAAGTAAATCCAAATATACATAGTTAAAACTGAAAAGAAAAGCCGTAATCCATTTCACGGAATTAAATCGCAAAGTGTTTTATGAAATATTCATTTTTTTGAAAGAAAATAAATACACCGTTGTAGACATTTTCTTCTACGTTCTCATTTTTTCAACTCGGACCAAAACATGAAACACGTGAGTAAAACAGGTGTGTTACAGAATTCGCTAACGATGCTTCATACGTGACATGTCAGTTGTAATAAATAGAACAACATATATCTTGAAAATTTATAGGGTATTTATAAGGTAAGACATCAGGTCAGCTAATTAACGTGATAATCTCCTCTTTTCTTTTTTTCGCAAGTCGCAAGATGTCATCTGATAATGTCTGTACTGACTTGTAATTAGCTGTCTCTGTTGAGAAAATATCACAAAGAAAACCCTGAACCGATTTCTAGAAAAAAAAAAGACATGTTTATTACTTTTATACAAATTCTGATCTGGTTCAATAAAACAGGAAGATGTCATAGTGGATAATTTCCTTTTTTTTGCATTTTTGGAAAAACGACATAAACCAAATTACTTTAACTTCGAGAAGGTTCTGACCGAAAAATTTTGGACATTAAATTTTGGAAAGATTTAATGCTTAAAATTAATTTTATGATAGAATTAAAACAAACATCAATATTTATGAAGATTCTTCCTGTATCGAAATAAAATATCCAATCGGTGTTTGCTTAGCAAAAATCTGAAAATGGGTTTTCTGCTTCGAAATCGTTGCCAGCTTTATCAAATCCTTGATTATGAACTGCTGGAAATATCTTAAATGGTCATAAGGTCAATAATCCATTGAGCATGGACTGGTTTCATTACAATAAGGTTGGTAAAAACCACAACTCAGCAATTGGATTATTAGAACCATTTAGTTCAGACATTAAAAAACAAACACAGAAAAATTCAGAAAATAAAATTTTTAGCCACACATTCGTCCGAAAATAAAAACATCCGAACTTTTTCGAAGTGAGTGTGCATTGGGAATCCAGCTTCCAACAAACAGAAGGGCATTAACATTGCTACAAGAAAGCAAATTATCACCTTAAATGACGAGCATAACTTGTTTAAATCCTCCACTGGACCTAAAAATCCCCATGCTAATATTGGTGTTATATGCATTGAGATATCGTAAAACCTTGAGAAGAAACCAGCAGGATTCTAAACACCAACAACATAATATAAACACACTACTTTACTCAACGAAAAATGAAACATCCTAACTGGCATTTAAACGGCAGATTCATACCTCCAACATTCTCTTTTTTCCCCTGATGACTGTCCATATCGCAGTTGACAAAGCCTAAAGATCAAAACAGCTGTAGATGGACATCCTGTACAAATGTAAAGTCTAATACATAGAAAAGCGTCTCTAATTAATTATTAGAGGGCTATAGCCAAAAAAAGTTAAGATGATGTTTCCTTTCGTTTACTCAGGTGTTTCTAGGTCAATTCATCTCCTGTATAATTACCCGATCCCTCATTTCAGATAATTCCAAAAAGATAACTCCACTCGTTTTAGAACACCAACCCAAAACAACCATTTCCTGGTCGTGGATTAGTCACTTGTATACTTTCTATCGCCGATATTCATGATATTCATGAGGTTACTTTTCTGCGCACTCCGGTTAAAGGAAAATTCTAGTTTACAGAAATTATTGTGAGAGAACCGAGAAAGGCTGGGAAGTGAGGCAATCATCAAGGGGATAAGAATTCTGAACATACTGTTTCTTTAATTCGCAGTGACAGCCAGCGATTGTGAATAGCGGTTGTAATACCAGCAGGTGGATTCTCAAGGTCTTGAAATGAATCCATAATTATAAAATCAAGAATGATGTCGTAGAAGTTAACATAGCAGATCTAAAAAAAATTATGGATATGGTTTTAACGGAATGACAAACTATGGATAGTTTAGATACAGGGATCAGACACCCTGTAAAGAAAAAAAAGACACGATTAAAAACATGGGAAGAATAACTTGAATATAATGACTAACAATCAAAGGGACATTTGGAAGGATTTAGGAGGACTTTTTAGAGGATTTTTTCAATGAGCAGGAAAACACATACAAAAATTTAGGCAATGTTAGAATTTAAATTAGTGAAATTGCCACTTCGAAACACAAGACGCAATATATCAAAAAAATTAAACAAGGAAGACAAATTGGATTGATCTGATCTCATTTTCGCATTAGTTGATGCAGAACATTGAAGTACTTTACTATAGAATAGTAGAGTATTATATTATATTTCACAAAAAAATCCATTAAAAAATCAAATAACGAGTTTATCAAATAGTTCCCTAAAATGTTATCAGATGTTCCCTACAAATTTAGTAGGTTTTATGAGTTTTACAAATCAGAATTTTTTTTAGTTTTTTTAGGAAGCGTGGAAATCCTGAAATACCAAACCAATATAAAATTTGATGCAAAAGTTTTTTTGCAAAAAATAATTTATTTCCCTTAATTTCTCCGATTTTTCCTGAGAAACACAAAGCAGGTGGAAATTAAAAGCTCCCTGTATTTCAGTGTTTTATATTTTTTGAAGCAGAAATTGCCAATTTATGTTTTTTTTCGACTTTTTGACCAAATGGTGGTTTTAAATCAAGATTTGTATATAATTCAAATGCATATAAAAAATATACACTCAGACTCACCCCTCTGCCACTTAGTTCTTCCTCTATACTTTCCCAGTTGTTTGCATCTTCACAATAGTTCATCATATCATTGAAATCAACAAAGAACTGAGAATCATCCTAAAAAAACATTCCATTACAGTGAAATAAAGCTACTAATAAAAAAATCAATAACATAATCAAAACTCTCGCTGTACAGAAAGCATAGTTTTTATTTTTAAGAATGAGTTTTCTATTAAAGTTTAAAAGCCTTCAAATTTTTATTTTCAAAATAACTTTTGCATGTATAAGAATTATGTTTTACATAAAAATAAAATTATTTGCATTAGTTTGAACAACTTTTTAGGGCATTCTTTGCAAAATATCGAAGTTATTTAAAAATTTACAAAAAAATTCATACTCTCGCAGATTGAATTATGCTCTACAAGTTAACCGGCTCATAGTGTAAACTGTTTTAATAATACAATATCCCTAAAGCAATGCATTTAACAAATGTAACATGCTTTAAATTTTTGATATTCAACAAGCTCTTACAAGCCTCACTAGGGTTTTCCTAAAAGGAGTCAAAATCCTGTGCATAAATATGGTTTTCCAATAATCCCTCTCTTGAATTTTCAAAAATTTTTATTTAATTTGACGGCAACAAAAAAGAGAATACGCACATAATTTGCTTTTCTGATGAGTCCGGACAATACTTCTTTTCCACATTCAACAAACCAATCTTTGTATTCCTTCTTCTTTAACAGTTTCTGAACAGAAGATGTTACGTAAATTTAAAAAAATAAAGCTTGTTTATAACAAAACATCTAAAAAACTATTCACATTCAGCAATACTTTGACATTATGCATAGTAAATAACCACAGTTATTCAAAAAGAAATTTTCTGACTTCGCTTAACGATACTTCAAAATAGTACTGCTTTCTCTACAAGTAGGTCTTAAAAGGGTACTATTATCCCTGACTAACAAATAAAAATATAATGCAAATATTGTAAAGAGAGAAATTTAAGTTAGAAGATTGTTGGAGTATGAATCAAAGAGTCACAGATAAAAAAAGTATAAAAATGAAAAAAAAAAAGTTTTCTTTCCTGTAGTTATGAACCCTGAAAAAGTAATTTTAACTACACGATGCAATAAATTATTAACAGTATTCACCTTAAATGCACGACGGATGCAATAAACCTTCACACAAAAATCGACATCATTATCGCACTGTAGTAACTCTGTTCTAAAAGAAAAGAAAACAACTTGAGAATAAATAAAAAAATTCTTAAAATTTAAAGGATTTTATAGCATATGACCTTTCATGTTCAATAGGTTTAAAATCAGCAATGAAAAATAATAGTCAAAAGTCAAACTTTTTTTTAAAATTCCTGTCCACAACCTTTAAAAAAATATGGACCCACATGCTTGTTTTCCGTTTTCTATTTTTTTTTTAAACAATTTTTTGTTATTCAGGTTTGTATGTAAATCTACATTTCAAACTAATCAACATCTACAGATCAATACTTTACCTGATAGCTCTCACAGGTACACCATAATTTGTTAAATATTCAATTCCATGCATGTAATAATCGTGTTTACTAAAAACATAAAAAAGATAACTAATACTACTTCAAAACAATGATGCAAAACTCCACACATAAACGTGTAATAATAAAGCTTTCACAGTTTAACAGTTCACTTTCTCAATTAAAAAACTTTAGATAAATTTATACCAATGTTTTCCAATTAACTCTTTTAGATTCATTTCCAGTGTTACAATATCTTCCGCTGAATCCTAAAAAATTAAAACATTTCCCAACTGACAAGATCGACAAACAAACATGCAAAAAGATATGGAATCAAAAACAAGAGCGAACCTGAATCTCTATTGATTCTGCTGCAGATAAAAACGAATCATTGTCACTGTCATCATCCCAGTCATCACTAAAGTTTTTCTGATCACGTATAAGATTTACAATCTCATCATAACCTTCACATGTTCCTTCTGGTGCATCCTCAATATTTAGGTCTTCGGTTATCGCCTTGTGTTGGTCATAAATATACACACTGGATTTTTCATTCACCAACTGTATGTCCTGCGCAAAGTCCAGCATCTGACGAAGTCTGTTAAGTTCGTTTTCAATAACTAAACTGCTACGATTGCTTTTAACATTTGTTTCATTGTTTATTCCAAGAACCTCTTCAATTTCTGACACAGATTTACTAAAGTCATTGATAGCTACAAACAAACAAAAAAAGTTACTAAAACTTCAAAAGACATTCTTAGAAAACCAAAAATAAAATTCTGTTAAACATAAATAAAAATAATTTATCAACTGCTTAGACACAATAGTATAAACAAAACTTCTTGAGCAATAAAGAAGACATGCAAAACATAAATTATACCTTCATTAAGGTTGACATCTGTTGCATTGTCCTTACCTTCAAATATTAGATAATAAAACAACTATATAATTTAAAAAGACCATTTTCTTTTACTCAAACAAACATAAATACCCACCCTGCTTTTCAGCATCAGGTTTAGCTACACCATACACAGACCGACTCCTTTTAGAAGATATTGAGCTGTGCCTGCTTCGTTGTCTCCTTAATACTCGTTTTGAAGCTATAAACATAATGATATATTTGGTAAATCCTCGCAGCACTCTCCCTTTTCTAAACACTTTAAAAATTTGCCTCCCAAAAGATGAAACAATTTTGATTTCCTTAACAAAAATTTACAACGTCCTGATGTATGCTCATGCCTAAGGTCCTAAAGTATACATCTGATGAACAATGTATTTAAAGGGATGTGCAGTATTTGTTTAATTGTCAATCAAATACTGGAAAGACTAATTTGTCAAGTTTGGTGCAATATTATATGCCATAGCATATATTAGCAGGGGGATAAACTGCATTAGCTGATCTTGTGGATATGCAAGTCTAAATCTACTGGTTACTCTCATTAAATATATACTCTAAATGTTTTAAGTCATTTGGGAAACAAATCAAAAAACAGGTGGCCTGGTATGTCTGAACAATCCTTCACCTGATAGAAAATTGTTACAGAAGAATTCTGTGTTAAAAGCTTATTCATCAAAAATACACACTTATTTTTTTCCTTTGGTTGCTGCCCGGAATTTAGTTGATTATTCTACATGGAAAACATGTTAAAGTCATTTCCCTGTTTTTATCCAGAAAATTGAAGACTTTTGATAAGCGATTTTTTAAGGTATGTTATGGTATTGTTATGACGAAGTGATTTTATTGTAGTTGCAACAGCATTTCTTTTTGCAGTTGCAGAGTGTTGAGTGCAATTTGAAGACCGCCTTATGGAACAAATTTAAAATATATCAACTGCATTAAAATTTAATCTTTACAAAAAAGTAAAACTTTTTAATGCATAATAAAGCCGTTCTAACAGAAGACAAAATAGGAAGGTTGGTAGAGCATTTAAAGTATTGACGTATTGTCACTGAAAACTTTATCCTGTGACAATCTTAGCATTTTCACAAATCATAAGAAAATTAAAATATATATATATATTTTTTTTTTACCAGATGATCTATCATCGTCTTTGATCACTACATGCCGTTGCCCCCCAACAATAGTAGGCTGACGTTTTAGAATAGATTTCTTCGATGTAACAGTGCTTGATGACCATGTAGGAAGAAACTGTCCCTTTTCCAAATAGTTCTTTGTGAAATATATAATAGCACTAACACCAAGTAAGGAGGATAAAACTAATAATTTAGTTTTAGTTGTCTGTAACAGAGATGTTATTCCACTTCCTCCGCTGGTTGATTCCATCTCGCATTTGAAACATTAATTCTAGAATGAATTATTGAAAATATAACTAAACAGAAATTGAGCAGCTGCCAACCTTGTAGTGCAAGTACAATCATTTTTTCTCAACCAACACAAAATCTTGTTCCTCAAACTGTTGTTTACTTAGCAAAGCATTTAACAAAATATGGTCTGACTTTGTAGAGAATGCACTTTACCGTTTGCCATGTTGCCTGTAAGCCTAATTAGGTGTTTACATTGACTGAAGTAGTAACAATATATATGACAGTTAAATTTATGTGAAAAAAAACGTAGATTCTATTCAAACTATTTTGAAGTAGTTGTTCGCTAGCTAGAGCCTTATTTGCCTTCTTTCTTAAGGGAAGAAAAGATATTGGCCAAATATTACTATTGGCCCCCAGGCTTTTACAAACACATTTTCACTGGCATAAGTGGTCAGAAATCACGTTTAATCGATGCTTTTTTGCAACAAAACAAAGACATGCTTGCCAGTCGCCTCCCGCTTTTCTGTCTAGTTCAAGGTTCATATCGGTTTTGGACCAGACTCGCGATCGGGCTATAACTCCATTTAGCACTAGCTCAACTGTACTTGAACCTCAGCACAACCTCAACACTCTATCAGACATTGTCGTATTCTTGGCCCCGACGGCAGCTCCACTGCATTCGACATACACTGTTAAACATCAGAAAGCACTTTAAACGTGAAAATGTTGTTATTACATACTAATAACTGATGCAATATCTTTGTAATAAATAGTAATACGTAGTACTTAGTAATATACGGTAATGCACTGTAATACTTTGTAGTATTCGGTAATACACTGTAATACCTTGTAGTATTCAATTATGCGCTGATCCTGATTGTTCGATACGTACAATGTATTATCTGTATTTGTAATTTAATATATACATCTTGAAGTACAGCGTTGTCTACAATGCTTCGTTGAAAATCACTGCATGGTCTTACAAACGTGCATCAAATTGTATTGAAGACGATATATTGCATAGAACGAAGTGAAGCTTTACCGCAATTGGAAGTATCAACTGCTATGACTCTGTTTATTTTTGAGGAAATAGTGGCTTGCAACAGAGTATGTCAAATACTTAAATTCAAATGTTTCTTTTTAGCAAGAGTGTTACAACATATTTTATCTAGTTTCCTCTTTTTTCTGGCAGATATACCTTGTAAATGTTTTTCTGTGTTAGGTATGGTCACTTGGTGCCTATAAGCTGATAAAATATATAAGTCAGTGTGGCCTTAGCTTTTTCCATAACCACAAAAGTCAGATATAGCTGCCGTATGAACGACTGCTGCGACCTTTTCTTTTATCTAATTTCAAATAGGTAAAAATTAGAGAGGGAGTGCAAGGTTGTCTATTACTAACTAATTACTGTACCGTTCTCTTTTGTTGCGTGCATGAAAAACGCCTCCGTCCCCGTATCTTCATGTGCCCATTTACTCAATGACAAACAATATTTGTTTAATTCATAAACCCTATTTAGGTAATAGCTTCAAAAATGCGCTGATTTAGTGGAATTTTTGCTTTTCGCAATATTTTAAAAAGGAGTATTATCAGAACGACAAAGCGTAACATAGAAAACTACACCATTTTAAATAACTAATTTCTCTCCCCTTTCAAACAGATCTCTGTAATACCAATTCTTAATCCTCTTTTCAAGTTTCGTTTTCTTCTTAATAAAAATTGTCCTGTACTTCTTGAATTGCCTAAATTGCCCAACAACTCATTATTCGGGAAAATATTACAGTCGTATGAAAGTGATTTACTGATTCATAATTTAATAGAGTGTGGTACTTAATCACGTACATCAAATACGCATAATATCGCATAACACAATATTGCTCAATATAATACGACACAATATGGTGTGATATCACGTGACCTTAGCACAATAACATAATTTTCACGCATGTCAGCTAATACATGTCAGCAAATACAACCGTTCAGTCATACTAATTAATGAATTTTTGAATAGACGTCCGGATTGTCTTGCTTTGTAAGAACACAGTGTTTATGCATACATGTTATGTTGATTAGAGCATCGGTTAAGTGCATTGAAACGTTCTATCAAAGACCGTTAACTTACTTTACAGATAAATTGTTGTTAAGGCACCCTGGATAATGAGGTATTTATTGATTTGGGATTGCATGAATACATACAGCTTGCTCATTTTAATGCATTTTCGTGTGTAGCCAGTTCACATCAATATTATTTTTAAATTTCTCTGACTAACGTGGTCCGTTATTCCACCGGTACCGGCACGATATCAAAAAAAAAATTCTGCCAGCAGTAAACTTTCCCCACCTCGGTAATTGCGGTTAAGTGGATCACAAAGAGATTAGAGAAAGTATATTGCCGAATACTACAAGGTATTACAGTGTATTACTGTATATTACTAAGTACTACACTGTATTACTGAATACTACAAAGTATTACAGTGTATTACCGAGTACTACAAATTATCACAGTATATTACTAAGCACTACAGTGTATTATGGAATACTACAAAGTATTACAGTGTATTACTGAATACTATAAAGTAATATTACCGCATATTACTAAGTATTACACAGTGTATTACCGTATATTACAAAGTATTACAGTGTATTACCGAATACTTCAAAGTATTTCAGTGTATTACCGAATACTACAAAGTATTACACAGTGTATTACCGTAAATTATGGAGATATTATACCAGGTATTAGAATGTATTAACAACATTAAAATGTTCAACGTCGTGGCGAATTTTTTTTCCGTACACGGTAGGCAGTATCATTGACCGTGGGCAGTATCATTTTAACCGTTGGCAGTATCTATTAATTTTTTCAATATTTTTCGGAAACCGGTCCTTTGACATGCTCAAGTGTTTGTACCGCAAATGCCCGTGGAAACTTTTGACTTGACCGAAAACAAAGAGAAATACAGAATATGAGTGTGGAATAACTTATTCGAAGCGAAAGTAGCTGGTAAGTACCATTAATCTTTATATACTAAGATAGATGCTTGTTTCTCAAAGATTATATAAGTTTTATTTTGATCGAGTTTTTCTCACTGTGATTACTTACAACATGTCAGAAGAGAATATTGATTTCAATGTTGGTGAGAGGTTTTTTCACACCATCGAATTCTACACCATTTATACCAAGGTTGTTCTTATATGCGTAAAGACCCAAAATATAATCAACTTTTGAAACTTTGTTGTCTGTTTTAGCATCCAACGAGAAAACCGTGTACGGAAAAAAAATTTGCAACGTCGTGTGTCGGATGCGCATTTAAGCTGTTGAAGGGGCCAAAAATACGACATTGTCGGGTAAAGTTAAGGCTATGTTAGTATGGAGTTGAAGCCTGAGATCGGTTGCCGTTTGTTGTTAGTTATAAACATTTTAAAGATGGCGAACCTTCCCTACTTTATTTGTCTCCCTTGTTGTTTTTATAACTTTCAACTACTGTTGTTGTTTTTTTTTTCTCTGGAATCTCGATAACACTTTTCACATCAGTTAGTTTACCAAGTCCTTAAACTTGACACCCAAACTGTATTTGTTATAAAATAACATTCGTAACGCTTTCCCTCCCCCATGTTTTTTGTCGTTTCGTGCACGCAAGCTAGTTCAAAATAGTTACTGTTAGCTAGCTAGTGCTAGCTAACAGTAATTCTTCTTTAATCTCCTTTAAAAGTAGCTTTAAAAGTAGCTCGCTAGCTAGCTAGCGAGCTACTTTTAACTTTTTCCTAAAATGCTATCAAAATTTTAATTTTAAAACCTGCTGCATGCATTATTTTAAAATGCTATCAAAGTGCTCAATTATGTCACTCAATTCATTTTTACTTAAAGAGGTAGGGGCTAAATGGAGCAGATTGGGCCACTGTCTAAAATATGTTTGGTTAGCGGTGAGTCGGTCGGTCGGATAAAATATTTTCCCGAAAAATTACAAAAATACTAGCTATATTTCTCAGCCGTATTTTGTTATTCGTTTTAAATATACGCCAGCTGTATTTTTAGCCTCCTTTTTAAGTTCGAATTTTGTCAGCCAATGTTGTTCCCATGGTTTTCGCTTGTATTGCCATAAAGCAGGAAAATGTAGCACTGAGTAGCGCAGCGCAGTCCCCTATGAAATAACATTTGGACGTAACAACCGTAATTCGGAGGACCGCTGAAAAAGTAAATGGTGGATTTTGTTGCGTGTCGAAGATTGTTCGTGGATTGTTTGGTTGATTTTTAACAAATTTAAAGACTCCCTGATGAAATCATCTCTTTTTTCACTTTTTATAATTTTTTTTATTAAAATAATCAAAGCTCAATTTCATAAACTTTAAGAAAAGACCCAATTCTTATAAACGAATAAAGATGGCGTAAGAAACTAGTCAGAAATTTGAAAAAGCTAAGCATGATTGACCTTTTAATAAACATGACACATTATATAAATAATAAAATTATTAGAATACAAATAAACTTTTAAATAAATTGATTTTTTTTTTATTTCCATCAACCATAAAATTTATCTCATAAAAATTATATGTCTATTATTATTTATATTAATTCATGTCAGCTTCTCCTTAAATATTATGAAGAAGAAGGCATGAAAGAAAAAGGCAGGGAAAAGTATTAAAGGTATTTACAATTATTTGGTGCATTAAGTAAGATTAAGTAGAAAAAATCATTTTTAAAAGTCCAGACTTTCTATGACTACCAGCATTCTGTTACTTATAATTTTATGTGCCATAGAATTTTGTTTAAGAATGCTTTTTCTTCTGAACTTTTAATTTGACATAACAAACATATTGATAACTCACACCCTTTAAATTTAAAAGGGTCAAACAAATTTATTGTTTCAATTTTGTAGTGTTTCTGTGAAGTAAAAATGTAAAAAGAATTTGGTAGAAGCAAGATATAACTTTTTTTTTGATATTCATCCTCTTATCATCACCTTCTCATCGCTAGTGATGACCATCATCATTCATCATCATTCTCGGGTTAACGTCCGTTTTCAATGCTAGCAGGGGTTGGACGGGGTATATTAATGACCCTCTTCCAATCTGATCTAGACTGTGTTAGATCTAAACTCAACTTCCTCTGTATCAAGTCTGTCCTTATAACCTCCTGCCAAGTCTTTCTCAGTCTGCCTCTGGGCTTTGCCCCAAAAACACTTTCTTACCCAATTATCCCCCTCCATTCTTTCCAAGTTCCCCAGCCAATTCAATTTTCTTATCTGGATAACATCTTTAATTCTAAGGATACTTCTTCTTAACTCATCTGAACTCTTTCTGTCTCTCAGACTGGCGTTACACATCTACCTAACCATTCTCATATCATTCCTTTCTAAACTGTCAAGATCTTCCTGCTTCACTGCCTGTGTCTCACTACCGTACAACATAACACTTCTTACACAGGCCTCATACAACCTACCTTTTAACTCAATTGACAAGACTCTGCTAGTCAACAAAGGAAGTAACTTTCTGAACTTTTTCCAAGCAGAACCTATTTTGCAAGTAACACTTCTTTCCACTGAATTGCGAGTCCACCGTGCAAAGTGGGATCAGGCCTTGGAATTCATTTACATCCCAGACGTCTTTTAGACAACTTTTGCTATTCTAAAAGACGTCTTTTTTAGCGCTAATTTGTCCGTCTATAATGCATCTTTTTAACCGTCTAAAAGCGGTCTTTTTAAAAAAGCATTTTAAAAGATCTCTTTTAGACATCTTTTAAAAAACGTTTTTCAAAAAATTTTTACGACGCGCCTTTTTAAAGACGTTTTCTAGACCTTTTACAGATGTAGAAGCCACTAAAATGCATCTTAAATGCAACTTTTTAAATGCATCTTTACAAAGAGATTTTTTATCCATCCCTTTTTTGTTTTCTTTATTATTTTATAAAATAAATTTAAGACGTTTTTTTACATTATCGTTGAAACGTACAGTTTTAATAAATTGCAGAAATAATGATATCACAGACTACAAATATTTTGTGATTAAAATATTAATCACAAGTATTATATCAAATTCGTATTGACACTTTAAACAATAAATATATTTTACAATTACAGTAAGCAAATGTAACCGAAAATAAATAAACAAATAAAATATTATTTATAATACACACTATACAATTAAATCATTCATATTCATATTTACAAATTCTAATTATTAAAATATTCTGTATTATGAATTCTACCTAATGAACTTATCCATGATTAGAGACGTATACTAATTTCTACGTCAGTTTTAAAAGCATGCTATTAAAGCTTAAATTAGAACTCTAATCAAAAAAATCTCAAGCATATTAAGCTTAGGCCATAGGAAAGAATCACCCTAAAAATTCGGTGAAAATTGCTAGTATAGTTAAAATTCATCGTAACGTTTGCAAAGCCGAAATAAACAAAATAAATATTTGAAATAATAAAGAAGTCAGTTTAGAAGAAAGAAAAAGAAAAATATTAAAGGTATATATAAATGCCATTTATAAACGAGTTAAGTCGAAAGGGCTTTTCCTTTGTTTATATATTTAATGTATGTACCCGTTATGTCTCTGATTCTCTGACTGGGAGCGTTTTACAGCTCGGCCCCAATTATGCGTCGCAATTCTTGCTCATTCGCATCTCGTTGACAGATTCTAGAGAAAAAAAATAGCTCATTTCCAGATAAATAATGGACATTTATAGAAACGTAGTCAGAATACACACCATACATAAAGGGTAACAACGTAATACATCAGCTAATACACTTACCCACTATAATTTTTTAAATTAATTTGCAGAGAATAACAAAACAAAAGTACTTACTTTTTAAACAACAGGTATGCTGCAGATGCTGTCATTAAATACCACCAATTTTTATTGAATGTTCCGATGATCAATTGTCAAAGAATATCCGCCAGGGGGTGCAGAAAAACAAAATTATGACGTATTGAAATGAAAACATATTATGAAGGGTTGCCAAAATACATTAGTATTTTAACAATTAAAAGTGACGGTTACCACTTTTAATTTTGTGAAAAATTGATTTCCGAAAAAAATAAACATGCTAACTAAGTTTGCGAACAACCCCATCTTTTTAAAATGAATTTTTCATATAAAAAACAAACGTCTTTTGAAAGATGCATTTTGACCACTTTTAGAAGTAGAAAAAGACGTCTTTTAAAAGACGGGTTTTAGATGCATTATAGCAAGAAGAGAAAAACGTCTTGTAAAAGATATATTTTAGATAACTTTTAGATGCCTTTTAAAAAACCTCTTTTAAAGAGCTTCTAAAAGACATCTAAAATGCGTATACAAGATACGAATTTATTTAGTTTCAAAAGACGTATAAAAGATGTCTTTTAAGAGATGTTCTTAAGAAGATGCATTAAAGACATCTTAATAGAGTTTTCTAACAGAAGATTTAAAAAAGACATCTTGAGATGTCTTAAAGACGTCTTGTGCCAGTTGGTTATAACTTTAGAGTGCTATAAATCTTTTTTTACTGAGCAAGTTACATACACATCGGACTAAATTTCATTCATTTTTCAATTTATTTTTTGATTTTCTCAGATGTCAGGATTTATGACTCATTGTGGAATTCTTGGTTGTGAACAAAATGAAAACTCCTGCTCAGCTATTTTTCAGAAATTGACAGTTTGGCAAAGTTCAACCATGGATTTAATTAACTTTTATATTATGTTTGTATTTTTTTTATTTTAATTTATATTTTTGTTATTATTATTGTAAAAAAAGAAAGTAACTTTTTTAATAAAAATTTTGCTCTAATTTTTTTTTTATTAGTTATTTTTTATACATGACAACCACAAAGGTCTGTTTTAAGAAATAGTAAGAAACTTTTTATACAAAAAACACTAAGTAGATAATTTAGCTGTTTGAGCAGTTAAAACAGGTTACTGTCACCATTACATGCACGCACACCTTTTGCCATGCATACAAATAGTCAGGTAACCATGCAGGTTATTCATGCTTGCAAATGTCTTTATTAACCTTTAGAGTGCTTTTCTCTTATCATTCTTATGCAACTTTAATTTTGATTTGTTACACTGCCTAAGGACAAACTTTGTCATTACAGTTATGTTTTGTTAATATAATCTGTTATTTGCAAAATAAGGCTCACATATATATTATTTTATTATACATTTGTTTCTAAAATGGACATGATTTTCAGTAATTTAACATTTTGCTGAAGAATGCACCCAAAGAACCTCACTTTATCATTGTTGCAACGTGAGAGATATGGGCGGCATGCATCACATAAAAAATTATTGGAGTTTTTAGAACATAAAACTGCAAATCACAATAGTGTACATCTGGTATTATCATTTTTATTTTTATTTGCTTTTAATTGATATTGTAAAATACATTTAACATAAAAAATTATTTTAGAGAAGCCAAAGAAATTTTTGATATTTGTTTATTTAGACTTACCACCTACAGCAACCAGCAAGATCCACATTTGTGATAACATTTAGTCCAGACAGGTATACAAATATTACTAATATTTAGGTGTAAATCAGTGTTTTGTAACAGGAAAAACACGTAAATTACTTTGCTGACAGACAATGCAAAAGATGGCTCAAAATCCAAATTTTCCTAATATGTAAATATATAAAATTCAAAAAAAATCGGTTTTATCATGAGTTAAAACTTTGCACAGTAATTCCTCTTGATTATTTAGTGAAATTTTTAAGTCAAACCTATGGTTATAAGGCAAGTTATTAAATTTAAACAGTTATAAGGATTTCATATCAATTGAAGGAGTTGTTTTGAGTAGTAGCCAATATCTAAAGTTTTAGGAGGTATGGGACCAAAGAAGTTAAAAGGTTGGTGTTCAAGGTAAATATATCTGTATAAGTGGCATAGTTACGCTGCATACAGCAAAAAGAAATTATTGAAAAAATAGCAAGCAGGCAAATCTGCCACCTCCCACCTTCCTTCACCCCTTGGGCTGAGTAAGGTTAATTAAACGGGCTGTTTAATCTTTATGGCATTAGTTTATTTAAATTGCTTGTATTCCATTGATTATACCATCATTTCTACTTTTGCACATTTACTGAATTAAAAAGCCAGCATTTGTTATCAATTTTTTTTAGAACAAAAATTGCCACCAGTCATGGTAACCACACGGTGATAGTATCAGACTGTTACTCATGCAAGGTCATACACACCCTACATGGTCATCTAAGAACACCTTGGTGTGCATCATTTCATCCAAGAATCAACAGTATTTTAGCCTCTGGCTGCCTTGGTGGACAAGTACGTTTATGGAATTTAAATGTAAGAAATTATTATTTGCTTTAATTGTGCCTCTTAGGGACTGTTTTTAAGGAGGCAGACTCGCTTGACAAACCAGCCTGGCTCACTTGCCTATCTCAGTTAGGTGAGCTGGCTCTGAACAATAAAATATTAAATATATATATAATGCAGAACAAAAGAAAAAATTTTTATAAAAAAATTTGATTACGTGAGCATAATAAACCATCTCACCTAGACGAACCAGCCCACTTTGTCACTGTTTATATGGATTTTTATCCAACCTGCTTGCCGAGATTGCAGATTGCTCTGGAAAAAATTTCACACTGGAGTAAATTTCTACATGTAAAATGTTGAATCTTTTTCCACCCTGGGAGAAATGATGTTAATTAATATTGACAGGAAAACACATAGACTTAATTAAAACAAAATAATAAATTTTAAATAGAATTATTTTGAATGAATAAATCATAAGGAAAAAGTTTAAGTTTTAGGGCTATGCTCCATAATAAAACTAAAAAAAAAGAAATGTCAATGAAATGAAATGCCATATTAGTTTAGTCTAGTGAAAAAATATTAAGACAGTGTTTGAAGAAGTTGTGAACTGAAAGAGGTTTTGAAGGGATAAGGTGAGAACAAAGTTCAGTTAAAATCCCCGAGCTGCTGCCATGAACACTTCACCTAATACAAATATTGTTTCGTTATTATGCAATTATTTATTTTCTTATTTCATTCTTTTTCTTTACATTGCCAACGACGGTGATGTAAAATGTGATGCACAGCTCAAAAGGACATTACATCTATGATATGGAAAATTTTCTGTTCTTTAGAATATAACTGATGACAATGTGATCTTTTCGTTGCAATCCGTGATAGCATCGATCAGTTTTCATCCAGTTGATGACATACTAGCAATTGGCACGACTAATAAGATTATCCTTTTCGACTGGAACCAACGGCGACAACTGCGAATCATTCAGACGAAACATCATTCCGAAAGTGTTAGGTAAGTTGCTTCCCTTCTTTTCTGTCAGTCACTTTTTGTAATCAGATTATTTAAGATTGGGTCAGGTTTTCATTCCATTGTTTGCATACTTAGGCTTGTGCGATTTCTACAATATGGAAGCAAATTACTAACAGGAATTGCAAATGCATCCACACAGTATTGTAAGGTACGTAGTTTATCGTTATCACGTGCATTGGTCTTGTTGTTGTTGTTGCATTTCACGCCAAAATCACTCAGCAGATGTCTTATGTTCAAAGAGTTTAGAATAAAGCACATTTCTGTAAATGCGTGACTTTAAAACACACATGTTTTCTTCATTCTGAACATTCTTTTAGTTTAAATTCCTAGGAACTCAGTATGAGCCGTTTCTATAAGACGTCTATAAGAGAATGTGTTTTCTTTTTAGCCGACGAGTCTGAATGTAAGCACGAGAGGGTATGTACTAAATTTTATAAAAAGTTCTTTTTCTGTAAACTATAAAATATGTTTAAATTTTTGTGCAAACTGAACTATTGTGTTTTTTTTCTCTCTAAATATTAGAAACTCATCTGGTCAAGCTGTTGTACAAACAGTTACTTGCATGCGAATGCAAAAGAGACCATCAACAAATCAAAATGTCGACAGCGCTACAACCACAAAAAGAAGTAGAAATAAAAAAAGTCCGAATGACCAGACTGAAGGCACAACAAGCGCATCGTCTAGTAGGGATCATCTTCAGGATCACCTCGCTCTTTCTGACCATTCCCAAGAGGCAGGTCCTTCGACAAACGCTAACATCAATACATTGAATGAGGAAGACAGGGCTAGTAATACTGAATCAGCGCCAAACGTAGGCTCTGCTACTGCTACTGCGAATATGCCCGTTGATCAGCAGTCTAACACAAACGATTTTCAACATAACACTGTAGATCGAAGTTTTACACAAGTGGAAAGAGAACAGGTGTCCCTCAATAGGTTAAGACTTCACAGACCTTTGTCTTCTAGAAGTCTGACGCCGCTTTCTTCGCCAATGAATGCTGTTGCCACGCTACGTCCGACATCTTCCTCAACGTTATCGCTGCTTTCCGACGAGACTGAAAGTAATGAGGACTTGAATAGTTCGATAAGTTTTGCAACTACTACTAGTGATGAAGACGTGGAGCCACGTTCTATAAATGTCTCACGGCAAGTTCGATCGGAAATTTGGAATTTTACCCTTGGTGAAGCAATGCCATCAGATCAGGTAATGGTATGTAAAACAATTCAAATTTTGTTCAGATTTGTATCTCCCTTCTAAATCTCAGCGTTATTTTTAATTAAACAAAATTTGAATAAACTTTCTCAATGTAGGTTTCAGAAAGCTTTAATGAAATAGATGTCTCTGTGGAGGGAGCCGCCTCAACCATTCCCGTGCACGGCTTTGTCACCTTCCCATCATCTGATGCCGGTGGACACAGCGCTAGTATATCTTATCTGAGTAGAATGAGAGCACAGACAGCCGTGGCAACCGCTACAGCAAGGTCCAGTCACCACGTCCACACAGCGGTTGTAATCGCATCGCAAGAAGACGAACACTCAGAGGCGGCTCTGCAAACCGCAGTCAATCGTGCCATTGCGGGTGCGTTCGCAGGAAGTGGGGAAGGTGCTGTTGCGAATAACATTATTGACACTACGCATCGACTTCAGTTATGGGACTCCAATTGCAGTCAGTACCCCGATATTAAAGATGGTATGATGTTGCATAATTTTGGGCATTCGTTTTAAATGTTGACTTGAATCTCGGGGCAAAGATTGTTTTGATATTTTGTAAATCATTTGTATTAAATCATATGTATTAAGTTATGTAATTTTGTTATTTTCAAATTGTAGAAAACAAGAACGTGGTTGTTCCGTACTGTAAAATACATAACGATTCAAGCGTTGATGTTTCGCAAGATGGTAGTCTGGTTGCGGTGTTCGTCCCTAGCGAGCATGGTTTTCCGATGGATGCACAGCTTCAAGTCATTTCGCTACGGCCAGAATCTTATCTACAGTGTATATACTCCAGGAAATATGGTATTATTTGATTTTTTCCTTCTGCTTTTTGTAGTATTTTAAGGCATCGCATAAGCGGGAGCGCGGCATCCTAAGAACACAAGCCAACATGATGACCAAGTATAAATTGACATGGGAGGGAAAGGGTGTTTTGTCTGGCGGATTTGCTCAAACAAGAACGGGGTTTTGTTTAGACGATGTTAGATATATGTCCTTAGGACATGGTCAAACAGTCTTCCTTGTGCTTAAACCAAGACCAGTCACAAACCAGGGAAAAAAGTTTTGTCGTGTGAAAACCAGGTGTAATACAATAGAGGCTTTTTATCAATAATCAATGCGCTTTTTAGGTCCTAACGCTGTATCAGTGAGCCTCTCTCCACTCAGTAGATTTGTTTTGGTTGGGTTAGCATCACGGAAACTTCACTGGCATCTCACTGCTCACCAGGTAAGATTTCTTAAAACACTTGGCTTCTCACTATACAATAAAATTTAGTCCGTATTATGTAAATTAAGGTATGCCAACAAAGAAGATGTTGACTTTAGATGATTTTCGTTGCGTTTGGAAAGTAAAATAAAAAAGCGATTTCTTCACACCATAGAATAGATTTTGCGACCTTGCTTTTTAAACACGTGGTGATGTTTTTTTCAGCTAGTGGGGCAGATTCTTCAACTACCGAAAGACGACGAATTTGTACATTCCGACACAACAAAGGTGCAAAATTCTCTACGTCTTCTGTATTTTATTCTTGATGTTGTATGATCTGTAATATTATATTTTTTGGATGGAAAACTTCATCCGCATCAGTAGTTATACCATGCAAATTTGTATTTAGGCACTTTCTAATATTCTACACAAGTGCAGTCAAACTCAACGGTCCAACGTAAGTGTCAACACTGTGCGCTTTCATCCGAGTCCTGGTATGGGTATAATCTACGGAACAAACAGAGGTCATATTCAACATTGTCATATTGGGTAAGTACGTTTTGTTTTGAAGAATACGGGCGTTATAATAGACACAATTTTGCGTTACTTTTTGACTAAAATACCGCGAAAAATTGTATGAACGCCTATTTCTGAAGTTTAAGTAGAATTTTAACCGAACTGGTAAATTGAGAGTCACGGAAAAACAAGAATTGTGGTATTGCTAGCCCTTGAAAAAATCGAAGAAAAATTTATGTTACACCTGACAGGGGTCCGAATTAGACTAGTCGCTAACCTGTGGACAAATCCAAAGGAAGGCGCCTGTCGCAGTAGAGTTGATAAGAATATATCGCATTTATTATTTGTAGTTGGAAAATTTCGTGCGTGGTTAAGAATGGCCCGTTTTTGGTTAAAAAGAATGGCCCAGTTTTGGCTAAAAAACAATGTTTTTGATATAAAAGTGATTTTGATTATGAAAGAATAAAATTATAAAGTTTTCATATTTAGCGTCAACAATTGTTTATAAATGAAGATTTATTTATTCCGGTGTTGAAATGAACATTTAGGGCATGCGTTTATTTTGAAAAGGGTGTTTTGTTTATTCGGAGTGATCTAGGAAAAACATAGAGATGTTTTTTAATTCAGTGATTTCACCTTTTTTATTTATTCTTTACCAGGCCCGACATGAATCTAAATGAAAAGAGAAAGGTTATTAAAAAGAAGTTGAAGTAACTGCATTTTTATCAGACAACAAATATAAAAATAGCAACGAATCTAGAATTACTAAATGCATTCTTACGATTCTCTAAATATTCACTGTCGTCTAGTAGGATGCTACCACGATGAAAACACTTTGTTATTCAGTTGGATGGCACCGTGAAAAAAACTTGTAATGTTGATCCAAGATGAGCTGTGTGTAACCAAAACTGCACATGTGGAGTTGATCTGAACTATCTATTATACGTTTCCGGACTTCCTAGCATGATCAACCGTCTCAAATGGTTTGAGAAAGAAGAAATTTCATATCACTTATTTACTTTAAACTTTGTATTAAAGCGAAGCTATATTATATAATATTTTTTATGTACATATTTTCTATTCCTGTACATACTCACATTTGTTGTACATTACTTTCTTCTGTGGAATACATTAATAACTAAAATTTTATTAAAATGACATAATGGGGCTTTTGGTTGTACATTAGTTATATGCACACCAGTTGTAACCTATCCGCAAATCTTATTGTATAATGACCTCTCTTTTGTGACTAGAATCGAAGTGATTTGTAAATACAAAAGCATATTTCTTCTTGGCTATATCACGTATATCCTCAACGCTTTTACGTTTTTTTCTCTTATTTTACAAAGATTCTCATGTCCCGGTTAATGTTTTAGCAACATGCCCACAAAAGATCGTTATTCGTTTGAAACCGAGAAAACTTGGAAAGTCAGCATCTATTTGTTATTTTCATGCATCACAAAACTGAATAGAGGAACGTTAAACATTGCGTAGTTAATACATCACTGAAATCCAGCTTTTAAAGTAATGCAAAATGATTTTGCTATTGATCAAAATTTCCAAACAACGTCTCCTAAGAACTTTTACTTTGCATTTGCTGCGATGTTTACATTACGGAATAAAAATGCGACAACCCGCGAAAGTTTGAAGAATCAGAAAAATGGACCGTGCCGATGCCAGTAAATATTAGTAAGCTCAAATTTTCCTGATACATTCTTATCTTTAGCATTCTAACATCTCGAAATATTCTTCTTGATACAAAATAAGAATATGAAGAACTGCATATATGATTCGAAGCCATTAATGTGAAAATTATTTTTTTTAATTCGTGTTAGATCTTTCATCGATCAAAGTCAGTGCTCTTATTAATCTCGTCGGTGAGAGTCAAAAAGACCTGGGAGCGAGGTTGTGTTCTTTATATTTTTTTAGAAAACAAACACTTCACTTTAAAAGCATCGTGTGCATAAACTAAATAATATGTAGTTGCCAGGTAACATTTTTTTAGTATATTCGAAACACGTGTTTTTGTTACATCTCGTTGTATTTGCCAACTGGATACGCGAGTTAGAGCGTTGTCATAACAACATGACTTTTTATGGGGTTTTTTATGCACATGTAGAGACAGTGTAAGAATGAAAGCAATTGGGAAGTATTTTCTATTATTTTTACTTATTGTAATTTTTATTACCTTTCTACGCTTTATACTTGATTTGAAATCTCTGTTAAATGTACCCAGTAAAACCGAATCAGCTTTACTACATGGAACACCCCATCTCGCTCTAGTGGTTGGGGTTTTAAGCAAGTTGACTGCACGAAATAGAAGAGATTCAGTCCGTCTGACGTGGTTTCAAAGTTGCCGGCGACATTCAACCGTCGTGTGTCGGTTTTTCACAGATACCATCGAAGATATTGCACTTGAAGAAAAAAGACGTTATGTCAACGAATCAAACACTCACAACGATTTAATTTTTATGCCGTATAAAGGTAAGACCTTTCTCGAAAGATGCTCTAAAGCACACGATCAATATTATTGACTTTTAGTTACCTTGTCAGGAAAAAAATCCGTCAGTTAAAAATTTTGTCGTTACCCTGATTATCATTTATATCAGCAATTGTTTCTAATCGATGATGTCATAATTCCGAACAGCTAAATTATCAAGAGTTATCTTGTAAGCCAAGAAGACTTTCCAAGCTCTGTCATATAGAATTCTTGACTTTTTTTTAGGTGGTCACAATTTTGCGTTACGACTTGTATGGATGCTTCAATGGTATATGAAGAAATTCCACTTCGATTACTTTCTCCGAATTGATGATGATTATTTTTTGTGTTTGGACAGGTTACTGTTCGAACTACCTCAACGAAAATATCAAGCATTATATTGGGGGTACATACATTGTACAGAACACGTGATACGAGTGGATGAGGGCTGGATGATCTTATCACGTGATATAATTAAAGAAGCCTTGAGTAAATTCAACACAACTTTACAATGTCATCCGTTTGGAGATCAAGCAGTTGCATTGTGGGTACAAGATAGCAAGCTAAATATAACTTATTTTTCTGATAACTCTCGGGTGATACACGCTGCCACAGCTTATCAAAGCGAAAATTTCTTAAATACGAATATTTGTAAAAAATACTTAGCTCTGCACGGCTCGTATCCCACCCTTATGATGAAATATTGGATTATTTCGCAAGAATTCAATCCAAAACAAACTGTCTACGAAATTCCAGATATAATTCCGTTTGATCAAGTTTGCAAGTTTAAAAAGGAAATCGATTGGAGGTGGTTTTGGCCTCATGTGCGCTTTGAACCTAGACCTTGTAAAGACAATCCGAAATGGGATATCACCGACCAAGCTTTTATAGGTCGTCAAGATAAGGGCGAGGAAGCAATATACTGACGACATTGTTGACTTTCATGAACTGTCATTGTACACTTAAGTGGAGGTTAGGTTCAATTTGGTACACATGTTTTTTATAGTGATAAATTGCGGTGATATCTATAGACCACTGTCCGCGTGACGTAGTTGTTTTGATTTTATTTTGAGAACAATGGGAATGCGCGCACTTTTGTGTAGGTAAAAAAGCAGGACTCGCACAGGATAAAATACTTGTTAGGGAAGATTAAAGATTTTTTTGGGTAGCTCCAAGAGAAACTGGAATTAGATTTTAACTATATTCTTCTAATTCTTTTTATAAAATTTTATTAATTTTGAGCGAATATTTCTTGTTTGGATGGATTTCTTTAAATATTGTGGTATGTGGTTTATATTTTCTGCCTACAGAAATGCCTACATGCGCAAAAAACCCGCAAACTTTTTAACTTTTGTAAGCATTGACAAGTAATCTACTATGATTCTCTAAATCTTGGTTGTGTAATTGTATACGTTGCTCCTTTTTTAACTTTGCTTTAAAAAACATTCGTTAAAGAGCTATTGACAAATTGGTGAAGACAAAAGGATGCTGTGCTTAACGTTTTCTTTCCACATCTTTGACTAAAACAGGGTGTCAGCTGAAACTATCTGGAATAAGGTTGAAGCCTTCAGAAACCAGACTGCGAGTAAAGATGCAGTTACAGGTATAGATGTGGTTGCACACACCAAGCAAAGCAATTATAGAACTTTTTAGCTAAAACTTTTAAAAAGTGAAGCGACGTTGAGAAGCAAACAACCTTTAGGATAAGGCTGGAAATTTTACTGATGTGTTTTTTTTTTTTCGTGAGGAAAAACAAGTACGGCGAAATATCCTTCCAGGCAAAAATTATCACAAAAATCAACTTGCAAACATCTGTTTATATTTTCAAAAAATCTAAATGTAATGTTAATAAAATAAAATGCTAAATGAAACTTCCGTGAACCAAAAAGTAACATAAAAAAATTTTCGCGAATTTTTGCGTTAGATAAATGTAGCGACAGGTGTTGCTATGATGATTATTATTAGAAATATAGTATAAAATTCATTCTCGTGCGCAGAACTGTACAAACTAAACCAGGGAACAAGATTGCATACAATTGCTATAAAAATGTTTAAAGAGAAGAAAATTACCCTGAGACGAACATAAGAACAATGGCATTTTATCCTGTTATTTTTTTTTAAAAAAAAAAAACCCACGACAAACATCGAAAAATATATACAAACCCAATTGTTTCGATTTTGAGAAACTTGTATATACTTAGATTTAAGGTCTCAATAATTTGTTAAACGGATATAAATTAATGGTGCTTAAAATTTAAGAACAAAATAAAAGAAACGGTTTTAGGCTGAATAAGGGAGATAAATAAGTTCAGTTTAAAGTCAAATTACATAGTTCATATATAAAATACAATACGCGGGACCTAACTTTGGTCAACAATCGCGAAAGTTTCTTTCTTTAAGGTGTAAAAAAAATAGTAAATGCATAATAATCCATTTGTCTGATTAAATGCCCTCCATTAAGTTATTCACATCTTCAGTTTCTTCATACATCAAAACTAACGTCTTTTTGCACCATTAACGAATCTAAACTTTAAAAATATCTCATTTGGTTCATCCAGTAAACAAACATAAGAAATTGATTGGTCTATACTTAATGACATCACATTCCCGCGTCTTCCTTTTCTCTTGCAGACTTCGTACATTTCACGTTCTGTCCCTGTGAAATAGACAGTTTTACAACAGCGACAAATCTCGTTGTTCGTGATTTGTTTATGAGTACATTTCGTTAGTATTTTACTCGCGTTAGAAGCCATGCTTTAATATCGTAAAATTGATATAAAGATTTTTGAAACAATAACGTGCTCAGGTATTTGTTCGGTTACACGTTTGTTTGAATTTACATTCAGTCTCATTTTAAGTTAGTTTTGTCAATCAATTTAAAAAGAATATTAAATTTTTTTGAAATGTTTCTAACAAACAGAGTTCGGAAATAGAAAATATCTTTTCCATAAATATTAAAACAGGTTAAACACGGAATGCGCGTATGTTTGTTATATATTTAATGTACGCCGTGATTTTAATTATTCACAATATAATTCTCGTCGGAATACGTTTGTTTTTCTACCTAATTTAGAACTGCTATCGTCATTCTGTATTGAGTTAAAAATCAAAAATATAACTTTTCGAGCACTATCGCATTTCATTAAAGGACACTTAATCAGTAATTTGAACCGATACACAGAATTTAAATTATGAACAATTTATGGTTAAATGAAAAATTTATGTCACCCACTGTCGAATCACAACCTCGAACCAAGGGCCTGTAGCGTTTTTTTTTTATGCGATGTTTTATCCTCATATAAAAAAAAACGCTACAGGCACTGGGTTCAAGGTTGTGTCGAATCTATGTTTTGAACGATGTGTTGCCAAAAATTAAGAACACATAAAGAACGCACTCAGCTTATATTAGTTCATAGTTTATAAGCAAACTCGTCCCCAGGGCTCTTTTTATCTTTCTGACGATCTCGGACGAAACTAGAAAAAAAGTCCCAGTGACGTCTCCATTTATTCTCAAATCGACATAAGAAAACTTTGAGAAAAATATAAAATACACAGAGTAAACTTTTTTTTCTTTCGTTGAATGAATGAAAACAATGTATAAAAATATAAGATACAGCGATATATCTAAGAAACAAAACGAACTAGAACGAATTCACGTGTCTATAAAAAAAGAACAATTCTTGTCAATTTATTAAATAATAAATAATATATACGTAACTAAGAATTATGGAAAGATTAAAAACAAAATATAAAAACAGGCTATGTAAAAGTTGTGTTCATATGATGGTCTATAAGAAAAATTATAATTAGCCTCGATTTCGTGCTGAACTTAATTTTGGCGCGAAAGTATATATATATATGTGTCTTTGTAAAATACTTGCCAGACATCAATTACCTTCGGGTGAGACTAAAAAAATATTCTACACCTTTATACACGTTGTGTAAAAAATCATATGAAATAATATAAAAATGTTGAAAGATATATTTTATCATGTGCAGTTATAAAAAACTTAAGAAACTAAGGTATCATTTTGTAACACCATTTTGAAATAAAGAAAACGACCAAAGAGTTTTTCAAGCGTCATAGCTATTTCTAACCTCCTAGGTTATGGCAGACGCAAAAATATTTAAAGAGCCATATTAAGGTAAAAGTGTACTGGATTCCTCTTCCTGTAAATGTTACGCTTGACGATTGCGCAGAAACTTGACTTTGAGTAGTAAACAGATCATCCGATAGAATCTCGACTTGGCTTCGACCGACACCACTGCATAACGCGTAGGTTGTATTCGAACGGAAGGAGAAAGACACCAACTTTTCATTACAAATCAGAGTGACGTTCTGCACTGATTTTGACAGTTGAATAACTATCACAGAAAACCGACTTTCTAGGTGACATCGTGGACTGTCGCAGTACAGCACACACGATTGAAATTCGCAACGCTGGTGACACATGACTGATGATTGGCATGTTGCTTTGTTGATAACTAAATCCTTGTTTGGGTACGAACGCGAGGTTTTTATAACTTGGGAGCAGGATTTCGTCGCTTCACAGGAAACTTTGCAATCCTGTCCATGACATATTTGATGACATTTCTAAAAAACACAGGAAAAATAACATTTAGTAAAGTACGTTAATTTTTTTATTATGAATAAACTATGGACAGTATGATTAAAATAGCTGCCTTTGTTGCTAGGGTCGAGTAGATTAACCTATATGCGTCTGGATTTGGTAGAATAATGTCCAGTTAAAAGTAGAGGGCAAATATAACATTCTGTAGCATAGTTAACTAAGCTTTTTTCGAGGATACCAAATTTAGTTTCTCTCAAACGAAAGCTAGACGCAAGTAAATGTCAGAGCAAATCCCTAAAATTCCAATCCACCTCATAGCAAACCCCGAATTACAATTAACCAATTAACCAACTAACTAAGCCGGCGTGGTCACATCTTAACTTCTTAAGTAAAACAATTATTTATTATATTTGTTCAGGTGAGTGAGGCTTTTCGCGCTCAAAACAAAAGACTTCCCGATATTGACCACAAAACCAAAGAACAATAGAATTAACCAATCATAAAGCGCGGTCAGCATTCTGACCGCAGAAAAAACGTTGACCCAGCGTAATTTTTCCTATCTTAACTATTCTAAATTCCTAGTGGAAAGAAAATTATGCTGTGTCTCCTGACGAAACTTCCTGCAATCCCTCACAAAATATATTGAGACAAGTTAAAAAATTTTCCCACAAGTCAGACAGGCCATTTCTATATTATATCGACGCTATTTCAACTTGTCAATGTTGACAGCCGATCAGGACTAGGATTAGGTTCTTAGATTATTTGATTAGATTCCAAATCTCAAAATGCGCTAACTGTTGCTGACGTCAGCGTTAAGTTTTTCTTGAACTTCGACGACCTTGTGGACCCTGATGTATTCTATTCCGTAGAGCGGGCGTGTAGGAAAGTGCAACTGGCGCAATTTATACGCTACCCACCTAACCTACGCCTACTGGCCACGTTTAATTCGCGAGTTGATGCTGCTTGCTAACATTGTAAAACGTCCGAAAAAGTGCAATTGTCATAATAATGGTGTAAGAGATTTTAGTGACAGAAATTTCTGACTGAACTGTGAAAAAAAACTTACCTGAGTGTCACGACAATTCATTCTACACATCGTATTCTTGAGACGATAGCCGCATTTTTGTTTACATTTCGTATCTTTCATACAACCAAGAAAACATTTTCCGCCGAAACAACGTTGTAAACATAACATTTCGTATTTGCAACTCATTCCGCACACAGGTTTATCGTAAGGACACAAACCGCTCCCTCGTACCATAATATCAGTACCATTCTTTTGAGTTTGTTTGCAAACTGTTTTCACAAACATAAACAGGAACGATGCAGAGAGGCATAACATCTGCATTGTTTCTTTATCTAAAACAGATAATTCTAATCAATTTATAACCCATCGTATGCAAAAAAAAAGAGGATCCATTATCATTTTATTCAAAAGCACACAGTACTTTAAAAAATGAAGAAAAATGTGATAAATTTTAAAATTAAAGTAATACAAAAGCGAAGAACTACACCAAAGTTTGCTGGAAAGCTTTTTTTGCAAATAACTTTCGGTTAAATGTGAAAATGCAAGCCTGCAGAAAAAAATAAATATACAGAACAGCATATAACAACATATATAGACGCCTGCTTCCCACAATCACTTGTTTTGGCCCGAATACTAATTTCTTGCGGCATGTCGTCTGAAATTATACACGTGAAATTATACAGAGGAACAGAATTATCCAATAAAAGTCAAGGTTAATATTTAAAGGAGAAATCCAGCAGACGAGGCCTCCATCTGAGAGATTATTTTCCTGGTGCGCATTGTTTTCGCTACATTTTAAAATCCAACAAACTAAATTAAAAATTATTGAAAATCACAAATTTTGATTCTCAAAAAAATTATAAAAAGAACGAATTAACTAGCGCGCATTCTGATTTCCTTTTCCATCGTGCAGTTCTTTAGAGTATTCTTGGTAAATACTACAGGTGGTCACTTTGGTCATTTTGAAATTTAAAATTGTGCAGCTGGTTTTATATTACGAAAAAATATACGAAATTGGAATAGCTAAATTCGAAATTCTGGGCATCATTTTAATTATAGTTCTGATTTACATTCGAACTTTGAGTAGCGTTCATGCGTGGGAGAAAACAACAGAAATTTTGGGAGGACTGATTGTAAATTGTAGATTTTAGAAGTTTTCAGAACGTGATTTGTTTTTTAAAATGTTGATTCTTTTACAGTGTATTAGATTACATAATGAGATATGCCTTACTCCTTTCATGATGGTTGAAAATATTTTGAACTTCTTATGTTTTGCAGCATTTACTATAATATAGTATATACCGGTTCAGTAGAGTTTAATTATCTGTCATAAAAGATCCAAATTTTCAGATAAAATGCGCCAATATTGAAACAACCAAGTGGGATAAGATTTTTCAACCAAAGCAATAATTGCGCAAGTAAACTGAATGCTCAATACAAACTCATGTCTCGCTAAACCCAAAACCTTAGCTCATAGCGGTTTTCTCAACGAAAGATCTCTTACTCAAAGATCAGGTTTGTTGTTATAGAAGAATTTCGTACATGAGTTCTCGTCATACGAAAGTTAAAAACGAAAACGAAAAGAAACGAATGATAATTTTATGTTATTGTTCAATGTTATAAGTTTATTTACAACGCATATTCTTCAAAAAATATAAACAAATACAAACAAATAAGGAAGTTGGACCAACAGCCTAAATTCTTACAAACTGTCGAAAACATATCACAAGGATAATAAATTTAGTGTGTAACATGACTTTGAATAAAAAAAAAAAAAAGAATATAATTTCACTTTTTTATTCGTCGTTATTATAGACAGTACAAAACACGAAACACAAAATAAATATTATAAACACTCCTCAGAACTTATGTGGTTAAACCTGCTGAAAAAAAGAATACTATGACGCTTTAAATTAACGCCCGGGCGTTTAAATTTTTAAAGGGCGTCAAGGAAAAGGAGTTCAAAAATTAATTTGTAATTTTTTTTTGTTAAAATTGAAAATATTTTCCACATAACATCTACATCGTTATTAATAAGCATTGAACATATCTTCTAATAGTTATTTTGAGTTTTTACGAACGCCCTAATCTGTGAAATCCAACGAATTAGATTGTTTAGAATAAGGCGTTTAATCAAAAGGGGGCGTCATTAGAAGGACGGCGTTTATTCAAAGCATCATAAAAATATCGTACAACGTGATATGTGCGATCTAACGAAACTAAAAACAAAACAAAAGACAGAACAAACGCTGACAACTGGACAAATATTATGAAAGACAGTTTAGAGAAAAAACAATTTAATATAGCTTTGCGTCTGTCATGACTTTATTTTGGTGCTAAACATATAAAAATATACTTTTAACATATCTACTACCTAATACCCAAAATAAAAATTAATTAATGGTATAAATGTTAGTTTTTTAGAATAATTTAGAGAAAAAAGTCCAAAAATTGCCGGGTAAAATACCTAAATATCCGTAGGGTATAAGAAAATCTTATATGAGGTAAACCTAGCTAGATTTAAAATTTAGGTTTACCGAGTTTGAGAAAAAAGAAAAAAAAATATTTAACCTTACCATTGTTCTTATTTTGCATCACTGTACATTACAAAAAAGCGTTCTAACTACAACTGGCATTGTAAAAGCTAATACGAAAATCTAGAAGACTAAAAAAAATCTCCACTAAACTTATCACTATCTTCTGACCAGATTAAAAATTGGTCAATTTTTAGACCTTTTAGACTAGGTGAACCACCTTAGAAATAACAAATCTGTAACAAGATTACACATGTCTTTGCAGTTAAAAATATGAGTCTCCAAAAATATACTACTTAAGCGACGCCTGCCTTCCCCAGTCGTACATACTTAAACCACCTCTCTAGATTAAATTTAAAATTAAATATCTCCCATGTCACTGCTGTTACATTTTTCGTTAAAAATCTGGTACAAGTAAGCGAAAGGCGGTCGACTTTCCGCGGATTTGTGCCAACACTTGACCATGAGCTCGTACACGTCATCAGGACACGTGCCTGGCTGTTCTAAATACGGAAACTGTTTGTTTGTGTTTTGTATACAATCGCAGGCGTTCTCAATCACTTGTGGATCGGTTAAATCAGAGTAAGGAGAATCTCGGGCAAAGGTGAAAATCTCCCATAACGTCACACCAAAACTCCAGATGTCGGTAGTTTGAGTAAATTTACCTAAAATGACAATCAATAGATTTTTACGTGACGCGGCTTTTGCTTTATAGTTTTTGGAAGCTAGTAGCGGTTTTGCCTTGTTTAAAATATAAATCAGAGTTTTTCAGGAAATTGGCTACAACATGGAGTTATTTATCGATTAAATACAGTACTATAATGCCCACTAAGTTGTTTATTACATAAAACAATACTAGATGCGGCTTAAATGGGAATAATATACAACGAAAAAATGTAGATTTTCTCTTTAGTGTTGGACAACACCAAGTGAAATAGTAAGTATATTGTAATTACAAACTTCGCGCCGAATCTTATATCACATTTTAAAATAACTGTCGCCGCGGTAGTTCATATAATTGAGAATTATTAAAACTCTCACCATAAAAAATGCACTCAGGAGCCATCCAACGAATCGGCAGTACAGCTTTTCCTTCAACACGGTAGTAATGCTTTGAGTAAAGATAACGACTCATTCCAAAGTCAGATATCTTAACCTGATAGGCTGGTCCAACTAGACAGTTCCTCGTTGCCAAGTCTCGATGAATGAAGCCTTCTGAATGTAAATATTTCATGCCAGCAGTTATCTGTTGTATCATATGCAGCAACGTGTCTAAAAGTAGTACGTTGGAAGCTACTTGACTAATGCGAACGTTGTCTGTCTGGGCTGGTTTTCGATCTCTAAGAAATTGATTCAAATCTCCATTTTCCATATATTCCACCACCATTAAGACCGGAGGTTCTTTACAAACACCCAAAAGTCGTACGACATTTTCGTGCTGTAGCCTGGCCATTACATCAACCTCTTTCATGAATTCACTCTCAATGTTTTTGTCTTCGGACTTCAATAATTTCACAGCAACAAGTGCTGTGTCTGGTAAACCCCACGAGTTGTAATGTCCAATAGTTCCGTAAATTTCGTCTAGACCGGATGCTTCTGCAATTTGCACCTCGCCGAATTGTCCTACGCCAATTTTTTCTTTAAACGTCAACTGATTACGTGGAAAAATTCGACAGGCTTTTCTCTGGGAATGACCTCTACCTGGTACCACGTGATCAGGATCAGAGTACATAGTAGACGGGAGGACTGCCTTATACGGATTTTCGTATGTACTTGCGTAAATAGCAGAGCCTTGATAAATCGTGCTCGGATGGTTTGGTTCGGCATATTGTTGCTTGAGGTTTGGTTGAGCGTACATCAAAGAGCTGTTTGTGGTACCACTTTGATTATCTGAGTTTGGAGCGCTATATTTTGCATAGTTGCTTTCTGCGTCCTTTCCAACGCTACTGTTCTTGTTGGACGCAAAGAAAGTGACATCTGGGGCTGCGTAAACGTCATCTAGCAAAACGTAAAAATAACTGAATGAGATAATAACTGAATGAGATGGATGAATGACTTAGACCTTTGTTGCGATAAAAACAATTTTTTTTCTCTCGGTTATTTCAGATCTTAGTTGTTAATTATTTGACAGTGGGCTGGATTTAATAGACTTTTATTTTAGTATAGAGATTATAGTTTCACGACTTTAACAATTAAAACTTGATAACATTAATAATGTTTAACTTCTAACTTTGCCAAATAATATTAAAATGTAAATTTAAAACCGTGAGTCTATTACAACTTTAATGTAACGGTGGATATGTACACACAACACCTGCTAATAAGATGGCCAGTTCAGAGCTGTGGAAATCAAGATTTCACTAGCAACCAAAAATAAACAAGCTAACTTGTTGTCTCGAACTTTCTGTAACTAATTACGTCATCTTTTTGCCTGCGAAGCTGGCGAAACAAAAATGTCTATCAAAAAGAACTTATTGTTTGTAATTTTTTGCCACATTTTAAAAACAAACCAACATATCAATAGAAGACAAGAAAAAAAAAGAAAGAAACGTTTTACATCGTCCAATTAGCTAAAAAACAAAAAAATAATAACCTGACTTATCCCCCTTATAGGAAACTTTAGCGTAAGGCGTTGAAGTGTTGCTGAATCCTCTGTGATTCTCCGACGGTGAATTAAGAAGCACTCGATCCTCGCTCTGATGGTCGTAATGATTCCGAACATAGATAGGCCTGTTCGCTCGCGATTTAAAAACTTTGTGCAAGCTAGTGCGATAGTGATATATGATGAAGATAAGGAGACATAAGAAGAGAAACGCGAGCACAGCACAAACAATAATTATAATATTATTGCCACCGTCCTTTTCCGTGGTCGGGCCTAAAACATAATTGCACAAAACAATTTAGTTCGAACAGAGGATGTGCAAAATATTAAAATGTGATGAACAAAACTTCACCTGGTTTTTCTGGTGCTTTACAAGTTAAAAACTGTGGTGATAACTTCAATGCTGCAACAACTGCAGAACTTTCTAAATACAAGAGAAGAGAAACAAATATAATAAAGAAAGGAAGTATATATATATATATTAACAAAGAAGACATATTGGATTGCTCAGAACAACATATTCTAACATATTCCACAATGGATGTCCCCCTACAAAGAGTGCTAAAGATAAACAGGAAATTTTTGGATTTTTTAAGATTATTTAGGAGAATTTTTGGCAGGATTCTTTTAGGATTTTCAGGGGAAACCCTGCAAGAAATTTATGGTGTCATGCATAATTAGTGGAATTTCTAGGCAACTTTCCAAGCTCTTTTATATGAAATGAACTTGTGTTCAAGTGGGAGGTCAGCTTTAAAAGTTCCACTAATTATGCATGACATCATACATTTTTTGTCTAGCTATAGTTAGGTACAAATTTAACTTTATATTAACATTTTCTATTTTTATTCATTTTGTCTGAACTATGGAATACTCATTTTCTGTAAGTTCATATCTGTGTCTGCATTGCAGCTTTTACATATGACCAAGATTTTGCTGTTTGAATTCCAAAGTCGCTTCTTCATTATTATTTTTCACAAAATTTATTTAAACAATGGTTAACTGATGGTTAACTGCTTGCAAGCATATTTAGCAACTCATATAAAGTCCAATAAGTATTGGTAAACAACTTTACGAACAACAAATTATTGCTACCTTAAAAGAAAAAAATGTTTGGGGAATAATTATTTTAGGAATTATTTTGGGGCTTTTAGACCAAAATTAAGTTCCACAAAGTCGCACTTTTTAGAGCTTATCAAAATTCTACTGCTGTTCTAAAAACACTTTTTATATGATACATACTTCTACTGTTATCATTTTGCTTAGAAACTATTCGAAATGTCAAACCAACCGAAAAGATTAATTCAGTATTCTCATCATAAAAGCAGCCAATCACAAAAATATATCAGCAAAAAAATGAATTTTCCGTTTACCGGCATAATTGACTGCCATAATTTTAGATCAGAATTGCTTTTAATATTTTCTGAACCTGTATCTTAGTCAAAATTGATATGCTGTCAAAAACAACTTAAAAGGCGTCTCTGAAAAGGGATAAATTCTGGAACTTAGAAAATATGATGATAATAGAAATATTTATTAGCTCAATTTCATCAAACCAGTCTAAAACCATATCACATCAAATTTTAAGTCAATATTTTTATTTTGACTGAAGTTATGGGACTTTTAACTAAAAAGGACACTACACGGTTTAGACTTATTTTGTGAATTTTTTATGTGCACTGCTTTGTAATTAGTAATAAAAGTTTTAGATAATATATCACAGTGGTGAGCTATTCAATATCTACCACTCTCTTAGTGGGTCCTGCAGTTAACCATATGCCAGGTTGATCGCTCCATCAAAGTGTGAATTAAAATATGATTGTGTTCAAAGGCCTGGCAAAAATCATTTTGCTAAAAATCTTCTTACCTTTTTCTCTACCTCAAAATGCCTGTGTAATTTTTTGTGCCTCATTCGAAATTATACTTTATCAGACTGGTCTAAAAGTACTTCATAACTAGTTTCAAGTCAATAACTTTATTTTTTTACTAAAGTTATTGCACTTTTAATTTTCTTGAATAATGCCAAATAAATGTGCAATCAATGATGAAATGGCTGTGACGGTTAACCTACTGGCTTTTTATATCTTTTATAGTAACCAAAGCATATAACGTAATAAAACATGCTAACCATGACCTGATATGAATAAGTATACATTTAATATACATTTTGCAAAAAAACACTTTGGGAAAAATCTTTTTGTCTATCAAGAACATGGGCTACCCTAGGTCTCTTAGTAATTTTATGTAATGTCATTCTCTTCATAAAGCTGCAATTTAAACCTTGCCACTTCGAAACAAGTTCATTTTCTTCCTACTCGGCCTTATCTTAATAGTTTGCTAAATATGTCTAGCTAACTACTTTTTTAGTTATTGAACTTTGCCTGCTATTGAAATATTTCCATGTAATCAGTATCACTTTATGATATATTTTCTTGTACTTTCATTGCTTTTTATTAAATTTTTTACTTTAAAAAAAATGCTACAGTTGCCATTTCAATACATCGGAAAAGACTTTTTACTTGATTATTCAAAACACGGAAATTTATCATGAATTAAATTCCACTATCACATGTATTATTTTGTAAAAACTTTATTTGTTGTTGACCCAAGAACTTTATGAACCATGACTAAAACCTAAAAATGACCAACCAAATATATAACAAATACAACAAGAAAACCTACTCACTTAACCCTTCAGTTTAACAACGCAATTGGCAAGTTATGTTTGCACACCTACCATAAGCTACCTTTGCTAACTTTTCAATAAAAATGTGACACAAAGAAATTCAAAGGGTTTTCCAACTGCTATTACTAAACATTTCAACTTCTCGTGGGAAAAGTGCTGCAAAAGAACCAATGTCATCCTTTTTATACCAGCTTGTGGTTATTAATTGAATTTTAAAACATTGATGCTTGGTTTCCTCCATTTCCTGTCAGGTTTTAGATATTAACAACAACAACAAAACATTTGAACTTATTATTGCTGTTTTTAAAAGAACTTCAAATTTCTGTGGAACAGATAAAGTAAACAGTCGCAAATCTGAAAAAGATTTCATTTTTATAAATTGTAGGATTTTTTTTAATATTACAAACTTGCTTAATGTTTTTAGCACATTATCTTTGTCAAAATTCATATTCTGTCAAAAAAAGTTTACTGGCTACTCAGAAAATGGCTTAACTCAGAAAGTTATGTTTACAACGGAATATTTTCTTTTTTTGACTAAATTTTTTTTAAACTAATTCTTTCACTGACCCCGATACGGCCATGGGGCTAAACAAGTTGTATTGATTTTTCAAATTTTGGTATGTTTACTATCGAAAACATATTACAACCGTTAACTGAAAACAAAAAACAGAACATGGGCCAGTTGTAATATTTTTAAAGACACATATTAGGTTGTGTCCGAGATGAGGTTAAATTCCCTGACACGATAGGAATAGTGTTAATATCCACTTCAAATCATTTTGACTATACTATTGGTTTTCAGTGATATCATGTGATGTCTCCCTTTTATGAAATAAGAAAACCCATATAAATTGTTTTGAATATTCAATGGAATATGCTTCATAAGAATCTCAGGGTAGAATTTCAGGTTAAAAAAATAGTTTAACAAATCCATATAAGAAAAAGCAAGTAGTAGCTAGCCACTTAGCTACTTTGTCTGTGAGTCATAAAAAAATGGCGTAGCTAACTGGATATCACAAAGCATAAACAGCAAGTGTGGCTGCATTTTTATTTCATTTTTTAAAAATAATATATTCAAAAAAGCATATTAACATGTATCTATGTGAGGAAACATGCTATCGCACATGCTCAATTAGGCACTCACTCTCGCTCAAGCACTCCTCTCAAATAAGCGTCCACCTTTTTTGTAATTTTTTTTAAAAGCAACTCAAATAAACGGCCAGTGGTGTTTATTTAGAGAGCTAACAAAAAAATCAAAAACAAAAGAAACATTTTACAAACCCTTAAATTTTGTTTAAAAAAATCAGCTTGTATTAGACTACACTAAATACTTGAATATACTTTTTATATCTCAGTAATTCTATCTCCCCCTCCTGTTCTTTTAGAGCTCAAGCAGTTTTCTAGTTGATGTAAATAATAACTCGAAATCCCCTTTTTTATAAATTATAAGAATAATAAAAACAAGTATTTTTGCCATTCTCAAAAGGAATACAACATACCTTGAACAATTGAAACTTGTCGCAAAAAAATCCACTCCATAGAATAATCAAATTTGATACTGATCTCCTTCGCCAATATTCCTCCCAAATCTATTGTATACTCAATCACTTGTGGGCTAATATAGTACATTGAATCGGGAGCACATACATAACCAAGTGTCGGTATGGGAACAGATCTACCAGCTTCCACAGAAAATTTTTGAATAGTGCCAGCCTGCGCACTTTCATTTACATATGCTAAAAGCTTAACAGCGTAAATTTTTGATACAGCAGTTAAGGTAAGAGCAAGTAATGGTTTCGGGCGTGAAGTTTTGTTCCAACCAACCCAACAGTCTGAAGTTAATGGACTTGAAGTTTTTAAGTGTTCCCCATCAGTAAGGCAGCCAGTGTTACGAGATAAGAAACCTTCTTTGAGTGTGGGATTGTAAGGGTATTTTGTGTCTTCCCAAGAATGCATCGAGTTGGAGTCACCTTGATATATTTTGTAATGGAAGATGCGAGCTGAAAAATAGAACACATTTAAAATAAGGCCCAACACAATGTTAATAATGATAAAAAAATGCTGATATTTATTGTTTTAAAGAAGCAGTACAGCTATTCACAGGAATAAAAACACTTTATTATACCTTAGAAGTGAGAACAGGATGCTTTTTACAAGTGTAAAATCTGTCGAAGATGGTTTAAATGTGGAAGATTGTTACGGAATGTACACAAAATACACAGAAAAGTTATTTTTGGGTACTTGATAACTGTTAAAAATTTGACTTTTGCAAGCACCAATGTTTAAATAATTAGTTCCTGTATCTTAAACGTTTGGAGAACATTTTAAGCAATAGATTAGACAGAGGTGTGCTAATAATGGTTTTTTTTATTTTGTGTAACACAAACTGTTTTTACAGGTTAAGACAGATGTTGATGTTGATGTTTGGTTGCTCACACTGTGTTTGAACTTTTAAGTAGAGCGCAAGTTCACATATTAACTTCTTTTATCATTTTTTACATTTAGTCATTTCCTTTAAACAAAACCAGACAAAACAGATGATAATTTTTGTGACCAATAACTTGTTGCTAAGATTCCTGCATACAAGGTTAAAAGAATGTTGATGTATACGTTAATAAAATAATTAATTTGCAAGAAATAATATTAGTCATACACTGTTGGGATTTTGCTTAAAAGATGATGCTTCAACTGATGTTTAAGTTGTTGGATTGTCCGTAGCATTTAATTCTCTCTCCACAGTTGTCCACCAAAAAACTCATATCTTGTTTACTTCTGCACTTACCCTCATTAAAATCCTCAAACATTTGTTTGTTAATTAACAGAGAGAAGAATGAATATTAGTATATGAAGGTTACTACCTTTTTCTATTGTGTGATTAGTTGAGTTAGGTGTGGTAAGTGGAGTGGTGGTTAAATCTGTAAAAAATAAATAAATAAATACATGCATGTATGAGATGAAATGTTGTTAGTACACATGTTTCAAAGTTTTGGCACCAAATGATGCTGATAGGATAACTCTGTAAAGCCTGGTTCACACTGGGGATTTAGGTGAGTTTAACAGGTATGATTTTAAGTGACTTTAAAATTAGACACAAACTCTAAAATCAGTACAGAAAATATAGAGAGAAACACAAAATAATTTTACAGGAAATATTATTGCTTTATCTTAAGCATGACCTTTTAGTCGCTACGTATACCTTACACCAGTGGTATATTAGCAGCAAAATAGAGCAAAATAAAACTTTTGAGGTGAAGGCTATTTTCAGCCAGCAAAAACAGGTTCTCGAAGCTTTAAACCTTTTTTTTTACATTTCAGTACAGTTGCTGTTGTTTTCTAACAACTTTCTAAATTCTCTTTCTATTAATCACTTAAGGCATTTTTTGATACTTGAGTTAAACTTTTTTGTGATTTAAAGAGAGTTTAGTCGGAAAATTGAACCCCGTGTAATGTGTGAGCTACCTTCTTAAGTTAAAAACCACCTGTTAAACACTTAAACCTATAGTGTGAACGAAGCATAATTAACCCTGCCCAGTGGTCTTGTGATGAATTTTTTGGCGAATGTTGATGTTGTAACAAAACTTCCTTATCCACCTCTGCTGATGCAATTTTTCGAGTTGGATGTAATTTCAACTTACAAAGGTTGTGTTATTACTTTCTCTCTTAATTTAACTGTGTTTGTGTTTGAGTCTTCAATCAAAACACAAAATATTAATTTCTGAAAAGAATCACAAGTTTTTCGACATGACACAGGCAAATGGCATTTTACATCATCATCATGCTAGTAGGGGTTCTCTCTGCACAAGGTCTGTCATTATAATCTCCTGAGCTTTTACGCAGGAACTATCAAGTCTACACTTATCTACTTGATTATCCTCCTTCATTCTCTACCAATTAACCAAATCTTCTTATCTGGATAACATCTCTGATGCTACAAATACTTAATCTCATATAATTCTTTTTTGATTGGTCAGGATCTTCCTGCTTCATTGCCCGTGTCTTAACACTTCCTATACAGGCCCCATATAACCTGACTTTTACCTCAACGACTCTGCTGGTAAACAAAGGTGAACAAGCAACCCTTGAACTTATCCTGCAAATACCAGCTATAAGAAATGATTGTGAAAAAAAAAAGGAATGCAGATCTAATGTTTGTGAATTTGGCTTAAAAGAAAACTCGATTCAAGATTATTAAATCAGAACACGCATTGCTAGTTTCAATTTACAAACATTTAAAAAACTTTTTAAAAGAAGAGAAGTTGAGAGTAGGTAGGGCAATACAATAATCATGGACTAATTTTGATTTCACAGTTATAATTTCGTTTAGTGAGGAAAGCTATAGGCATTCTTCACATTTGTCTTACTACTAAAAAAACGCCTTATACCTGGTGCTTTTATAGCTGGACAACCATACACTTGAAGTTTAATGCATGTTATGGTAGGATTATCAATTTTCATTCTGATGCGAACATATTGTGCTAAAAGCGGAACCTTGAACAGTAATTTTTTTCCGCTGACTAAACTGTAGTTCAAGCTTCGTAATTCCTGCAGGGAAAAGTAAAAAATACATAAATTTAATTCACCTCCTTTAACAGGATTTTAATTAGCAAGTATCCATACCCGTCCTCCTTCATAATCTGCCCAAAGGTTAGAATCTAAGCTGTACTGGAACTTAAAGAATGTTGGGAGATATTTGTCACTTGGTTTATCAATGGTATCTCTAAAACCATCAACACGAAGACCATATACCAACTGGTTTATTTTAAGATTGACAGAAGCCCAATCTTCGTAAGGCAATGATATATTATCTTTTTTTAAACACCACGCGTATGGCATATTGGTCGGTAAATGTTCTGCGTTGAATGAGATTTGCTGTGCAAGAAATCCGGTCTGCGTAAAGAATGTTTTTCCCAAATCTTTTGTTACAAGGCCAATGTTCGTCTGGGTACATTCTAAACATTATAAAACGTTTACAACAACAAGAAAAAATTCCTTTTTTATTTAAAACATATCTGTTTGAAGAATTCAAAACATGGAAGAAGAATTAGGACTAGGAAAAGCCTCATTATAAAGCAGGTTGACTCAGTGAAGGCTCAGTTGCTAGTTAACCCATTCTTTTTGTCTTTGCTTCAACAAAATTCCATAATACTTTATTATGGTGAGCATTTAGCAAATAGCAAATGCTCACCATAATAAACCCTTCTCATATAATCAGGCTCTTAGTTTACTAATATTTATAAAATCCATAGAAAATATCACTAACCACTGCAGTTAATAGTTTATTTATCACTAAAAATGTTTAGAAAAAGTTACGCCACATACACTTTTTTTATTAAATATCAATTTGTGCAACAACATGCAAACAGTCCATATCTAGGTATAAGAGGATATAAATGGAACAATTTTTCAAACAGGTTTATATTGCCCTTTTATTTTATCAAAAGATTGAAAAGAGGATCATTCTACTTTCATTTTACAAAAATAATTTCTGGTGTTTATTTTTAAAACATGTTTCCTACAAATTCAGGTGTTGTCATGAATTGCTAGGACTTGCTTGCACTTGTGTAACTGTTGGTTGCAGGCCTATTGAGGTTTAAGGTGGTTACTCTTGCACATGTGAAGACACATTCAATTCTTAGCAACGAGACGATAGCTGAGCCATTAACTGTTTTCCTAGTTCCACAGGAAGTGTGCCTTGCTGAGTCATCCATTCACCACATGCGCAAATCAATACTTATTTATACGAAAACACAACTAAAATTAGAAAAGGCTTTGAAATTAATAAAAAAAAATTAATAAACTTATTCTACATGTGATTTTTATGTTTTCTAAACTTGCCAAAATACAAAGAAGGAAAATCTAATCAAATACATTAAGCTTGTCCTTTTAATTTTTTTCCAAAGACCCAATAATCTGCAAATTGGTTTGCAATAAAATTTTCTGTGTAGACCTATATAGGCCCTATATGTTTACTCACAAAATTTGATTGGAAACCGACATGCAGATCTCAAGTTATGAGGTTGTCAGCAAAAAGATTAGATGCCTGGTATAAGCAAAGGAGTTTCATTGTCATAATTATATCTAAAAATCTTTAAATGTGAATATCTTGTGAACGAAAAGAAATTTTTAAAACTTTCAAAAGACTTGTTAACTAACTTTTTAAGCTCTATAATATAAGTCCAACATCATTTCATATACCTTCAGTTCCCTTTAAATTAAATCCCCATTTGTCTCACAAGCAGTAACAAAGTTTGAAAGACTCCACTCACAACTTCTTCACACATTAGTTGAGTATCCAAGTTATACATAAAAAAACTTAGTAATGTACATTCCCAATTTTGAAACGGCAGACCTAATACAGTGTACAAATGCAAAGAAAAATAGTTACACCATTTTATTTAGAACTTTCCTTGATTGTAATAGTGTACCATGTGATGCGCATTATATCACATGCTATTTTTTTACCAATAGACACGTGGCTGCTCAAATATTTAATCACTTGTGCGAATCTTGATTTTTGTATATTATAAAAAAGTAGTATAAACCCATGATAGAGTCCATTTTGCTTTGGCAAGAAGATTCTAATAAATTTACTTTCAAAAAAAACTGGATGAATATAACCTTCAAGTATAAAAAGTATATATCAACCGAATAATCACTTTTTGGAATTACATCCTCAACTTTAACTTTCAGCAATCAATGTAAACACAAACTACCAATTAAAATTCTTACCATTAAATTCCTTGCGTTGAGGCACTTTACCAGGTACGTTACCATACATTTCCATGCGTAGACATTTCGTATTAGCTCCTTTTTTTATCTTTACAAGTAATTTGGATGCATGTATTGGTGGATTTAGTATAAGATATTCATAGTCGTCACCTTTAAGGTTCAAGGTTTTCACGATGTGTGTCTTAAAACAAAAATTAAGACCACATAACAACACATTTTTTACACATTTTCTTGAACAGCATTTCATGCACTATCGTAGAAGCAACTGCCTAGAAAATTTCTGATGGTAATTTTCTATGTATTGTTGGGTTTTTTCTGTACTTAATCCTTTGTTTGTTTTAGTCTTACAAGCGCTGCCGATAGAGTTCAGAACCGGTTGTCCATGGGAGTTACTGTATCCAGATGATTTGGTTCTCATAGTGGAGTCGATGAATTAGCTAAAAAGTTTGAGAAGTGGAAGAAAGGACTAGAAGAGAAAGGGTTAAGAGTGAATGCAGCAAAGTATAAAGTCCTGATTAGTAGCATTAAAGCCAAGTGTCACTTTGTAGTTGGAATGTGACCTTGTAGTTGGAAAGTGGCTTTGTAGAGTTTGCAGGAAAGGGGTTGGTAGTATTTCACTTTTTTGTCATGCTTTTTAGCATTGGGTACATAAGTGCAGTGCTATTGGAGGAGGGTTAAAAGCTGACATTCACTTTGTATGCAAGCAATGCAAGGGTGAGATTATAGACAACAGTGGCTCATAATAGTCAAGGATTTAAGCGTGGCTTGTTATTCTGTTACTTCGGTGATATGTTGTGTAGTAAAGAGGGTGTTGGAAAAAGTGTTGCAGGATAGGTTCTGCTTAGAAAAAGTTCAGAGAGTTACTTCCTTTGTTGACTAGCTGAGTTTTGTCAATTGAGGTAAAAGGTAGGTTGTATGAGGCTTGTGTAGGAAGCGTTATGTTGAACGGTAGTGAGACATGGGAAGTGAAGCAGGAAGGTCTTGACTGTATAGAAATTATATGAAAATGGTGAGATGGATGTGTAACATTAGTCTGGGAGACAGAAAGAGTTTGGATGAGCTAAGAAGCAGGCTAAGCATCCATAGCTTTAAAGATGTCATTCAAATAAGAAGATTGAGTTAGTTGAGAAAAATTGGGTAAGAAAGTGTAGAATCTGATAGTTTCTGTGGCAAAACCCAGAGATAAACTGAGAATGATTTGGCAGGAGGTAATAAGGACAGACTTGATGCAGAGGAATTATATCAGATTGAAAGAGGGTTATTAATATAATGATAATGTTGCAGGTAGTCCCTCCATTGCTATTCCCAATTTTTATTTGCTGTTAAAACTGTCATAATAATTACTGTAATGCCTTTTGCCTTGTATAAAAATATTTGTCCTTGATTCATACGCAAACTTACACAAAAAATTAACATCACGGCAATCATTGCTGGTTTTATAACAAATGTAATCTGTATTCAGTCAGACAAAGTTTTAAAAGAAATGTTTTTGCTAATCTTTTCATTGCAAAAAAATTATTAGAATACAAAAAATTTAATTAAACTTATAATATTCAATAACAATAAACAATGTAAACATTGTCCTTTTAAACAAAGTGTGAGGATTTCATTGCATATTTTTATAAAAAAATGCCATTTACACTAGAAAATTGAAAAAAAATATTTTTAAATTAAAAATTAAAACATTGTTGCTGTCTTTTTGCTTTTAACTCACCGTGGAAAATGGGAAGGTTGTTACTTGTGCACTGGCTTTGTTTATTTATTTTGAATATCTTTAAAGGACGTACACTTCAAATATAAATATCTGTTATAAACATGTGTCATGTAAGCAGCTTGAGTAACTGTTTCTTTATTTTCTCTGTTTGAATTGGATTATTTTAAATTTTGGAAGGCATTCAAAATATTATATCTGTTGAATGATTCAACAGATACAACATTTTTTAAAACTAGTAAATTTGTTAGCATTGGTAGCCATCATTGTTTCAGATAGTATTCTTTCTAAATAAAAGTCTGCTGTGGTGTTAAGAGTGGCAATATTGTGAGTAATTAAATATTGTTTAACATGTATTGATATTTTGTACTACTCACCTTTTGACCATTCTCAATGTAATTATTCATTGACCCTCCATGAAAATAGCGAATCCAAATGTCTTTACCATAACGGTAAGTTTTATAGCCTTGCAAGGCAATGGCATTTATCTGAAGGTTGTATATAAAATCAACACTTATAGCAAGTTTATTAGAAAAATATTCATCTAATGCTGTTGGGTCATTCTCAATACACCATGCAGACTTATTGTTTAAACGACAATATCGTGCTTCGAAGCTGCCAAAATGTACGCTGTCTTCAGCATATATTTGTTTGTCTGGTATTTTTCCATTCTCAAGACCAACTGCTTGTTGTGACTCTGTGTAAAAAATGTATGAACAAATCAGAATATTTTGAGATGCAAAAACAAACAAACAGGTCGGCATTTGTGTTGGCAACTGCGAGTGATAATGATAATTACAATTGTCGTAAGAATAATCACAAGATAATTATATCTAGGAAAAACATTACCTGGATCTAGCGGAGCAATTCGAGCTTTCACATCTTTAAAATAAAAACATTGAAACAAAATCCAAATCCAAAAGCTTTTCATTGCATACATTTACTAAAAAAACAAGAAGTCAAACAGAAACATAATTAAACACAACTTAATAGTTGGTGGTTTACAAAACAGACGTGTGGCACCTTTTACTAAATACTTGCTCAATATTTACTATCAAAAAATGCAAAACCTTTATCATGAAACAGACATCTACCAATTTTAATGTTGTTACAATACAACTTTACATTTCTACAGAACACAAAAACAAAACAGTCCAAAAAACACAATCCAACCATATGTTTGTATTAATAAAATAAAATATTCAAAGGTGACTATTTTCCATTTAACTTGCTTATGTTACCATAGCAACATATGAAGTGTTAAGTCAATCTTTATGATTCACCAATCAAAATGTGTTAAACAGTTTTATAAAAAGCAGAAGTGCAGATAAAGTATAAAATCTAACAAGCTTACATCAATAATTATAGTAACAATCGTAAACTCTCATTATAACAATAAAGATAAAAACAACAAACACACGCTATTATATAAAAAACAACACAACAACAACAATAATGGGGTCATTGGAAACTGTAGATTATAGTTTGGCTGTCTGTGCTTTGGGGAATTTATGTTTTCAAAAATTGCAGAATTAAAAGTTTACCTCCTGAAGAAAAGAACATACACTCAGTTGGACTCAAAATACAATTCAACAATCATAGGAATCATGCAACCATACAGATGACCCATAATGGCCAATGATGTAATTAGTATGTGCAGACTATAAATGAAAAAGTATTGATAATGGTTAAAGAGATATTGTATTTGGAGGTTTTTTAATAAAAATTTCAAATATCTTAAAACTAAATAAAATGGACTTGCGTTTGTTTCTTGACCCTTGCTAAGAAAGAGAGTTTTATCTACGTCAGGCTACCCAACCTTTGAAACTGAGTTTTCCTAAGCTGTATTTGGCTGTTATCGATCCGGTATACCTCATAATTAAAATGTGGTAGCCAATAACTTTATTGATAAAAAGGTTTATGGGCACACAAGTTAGTTAATACTTCCTCTGTTGGAGTAGATGCAAGTTCAATTCGCGGTTTTTAAAGTATTCACAATTATTATTGAATGACAAATATGCATACTTAATTTACAAATACTTTTCATTTTAATAAGAGATGGCTTCCATACCTTTCCAGAAATTGAAGTGATTACTATATGCACAGCATTGCCTTTTTAGAAAAAAATACATATGGTTTTTGAGGAATTAAATCCTTCCCAACGTTGTTTTATGTACATTGCCTTGAAAGACACAAACTACTTACTTTGTACTCTGGTGAATGTTATTCTTGGAAATTCATAGATTTTGGTCTGAGCATTGCCAAGCATTGTGCCAGAGAAATGTTTACAGTTGGCAATCGAAGGCCATTATGACAGTCATATAACTGGGGCGTTTTTGAATGTAGTTTGAACATTTTAGGAATAGATAAGGGATTTATTCATTATCTGACAATGGTGTAGAAAATTTAATGACCAGATAGAACTTGTATAACAAACCTTCACAATCAAGTTCAAGCTATAATGAAAGTAATAAAAAAAAGGATCAAGCGTCAATTTGATCCATGGCACATAGTGGAGGAAAACATAAGCAGTTTACTACGTATAAAAACAAGGCAAAGTTGCTTGCCTTATTTTTATACATATTTTGTTTCTTCAGATTTTAGGATTTAAAGCAATGCCTATGGCTGATTTATGAGCACCTGCTATGCAACTACAGCTGGTCACACATGAATGAAAATATTTCAACATCTCGAGTAGAAATCTTTCACGTAAATTTAGACCTGTTAAGGAAAATGCATTCAACTTTATTAACGTATATATAAATTTATATATACATTTTTTGTGGAAATTAATTTTTGAGAATTCTGTATGTTTTTGATAATTCTGCGAAAATTAGTCATTAATATTGTCCTCGTGAAATTTGGATTTTTTCTTCTTGTAGAAATATAGATTTATACCTGGAACTATAAATAGATATTCTAACTTCAGAATCCTTATGTCTCCTACATAAAAGCCGTTTGAATTGGTTTAAATTAAGAAAGAACACATTATAATACTTTCATCGAGAAATTTGTGAAATTTAGTTCTCACCAGAAATTAAGACTTGCAAACTTTGAAAAAATTAGTTCTCATAAAAATTTAATATGATTTTCAAAAAGTTTCTCACAAAAATTAATTCCCTTATAATTATTAAAGTTAAAACTTTCAGGAACGCTTCTATGTCTTAGAAATGGAGTACAGTGGACTCATCTAATCTTAAACTTTCTCTATCTCGAACAACTTTCTTGTCCATTGTGAGTTTTAGACAGAGAGAGTCCACTTTATATTAAGAATGAGCTAAGTAGCAGGCATGATTCCAAACTAAAAACAATTTGCTTAAAAATTTAGAGCTTTAATTTTATGGTTTATAACCTTGTTCCTAAGTTAATTGTTTCTACTAGCACCAGACAGAAGATAAAACATTTTTGAACTGATAGATTTGGATCTATTTTTAGCACAAAACCAATTTTTAAGCTGTATACTTTGAATTTAATTTAGGACAATGATTAAATTTCCATGTTCACTTCTTTCAGGTAAAGGTGTCTACTTAGTCATATTAGTTTGATGAAAACAATACTGACGTGTTTATAAAAAAACAATTTAATGTCTGAAAATAAAAGATAGGAAAATTGTGTAATACACAATAAAAAATTGAGTGTTTACTAAATTCAATTGCCTACACAACAAGTAAAAAAAAACTAGTAATTAAAAAAACGCATGATTGATGAGCAGATCATTGGAAAAACAATTTCAAGATGTGAGTATTCTAGTCATTATACTATAAAAAAATCCACAAGAATACACCCCCAGCTACCATCTTTGCCTTAAAGAAAGGCAACAGATATTAAGATACAATGTTTGTAGCTGTACCCAAACCAAAAGCAAATAATAAAATCCATTTTTTAATTTTATAAAATTTAGTTAAAATTATAAAGTTGCTTAATTTAAGTCAAAGAATAATACAACAACACAATGATAACTGCTCAACTTTTCTCAAACAAGTACAAAACACACACCAACAACTCATAATCTTGTCTTCTTTTCTCTCAAAAGCATTTAAATCTTATTTTATGTCAAAGGTTTTATAAATTAATCAATACTGTAAAGAGTATTAACTGACATAATCAAATTAATTATTGTCTATGTGTCCAATTACATTAAAAATAAAGAAGGACTGTTCACACTTACTAATAAATAATAAACAAAAAAGTTTACAGTAAACAGTATACAGTTAACTATAAACATTTTTGGTAATCTAACATTGGATTAATTAGCTTATTAACATTATGTTTATTATCAAAGGAACCATACATCTAAAAGCTTGTGATATATTCAACTGTCATAAATGATGGAAGTTCACTTAATAGTTACTGATGTTGTTAAAAGATGGTTTTATTAAAAGTTTGTTTTTAAGACAAAAGTAATTTAGAATACAGACAATAATTTACAAAATGATGTCAACGTCCATTAATTGTATTTTGAATTGTTCAATTATGACAAATGGACATAAATCTTGTAAAGATAACATCACAAATGCATTCATTTATTCATAAACTATATTTAAACATAATAATAAATTAGGAAACAGCAAAGATGTATAACACTGATAAGAAAATAGGAATAATCAAATTTCCATTTTAGGTAATGAAAAAACAAACATAAAGCTGTATATTTTTTATCACATGTCTGTACTTATAATGTCCAAGCTCTTTGAGACAATAAGATTTATCCAACGTGTTAGATCACCAGCCTAATTATTTTTTTAAAAAAGTTTTAAATGTAATTGCATCAGTTCTCAAAATTTCAATTATAACGTGATATCCTCAGCCTTAAGTCAATCCATATTACCTAATGCAATGATACCGAAACTCGCAACATCAGAAATCAACAGTGACAATTGGCAGTGCTGTCGTAATTGCCAGATTAGGTCAAAACAGCGAAAGCAGCACAAATTACAAACATAAAAAACAGTAAAATTAAAAACAAGTAACAAAAATCTACAAGAATTTTTTAGGCGTTAATGTTTGCTGGTTTAAATCCTGCTTGATTTAGATTTTCACTTTCGCCGATAGATATTGCCCCCACAACTGAAGACTTGATAGTGTAATATATAATATAATAATGCGTATAAGCTTAAATCTGGTACAGTTAAAATGTAAGCTTCTGCAAACGCAATATATTACAAGACAAGTCGAAAGTGGCAAGTGATTTAACTAAAGCTTGATGATAAAACAATATACACAGTACTTACTTTCTCATAACTGTCACTTTCGTTATAAAACCTATTGAAAATAAAATCCCCTTAGGTAATTAACAACATACATCTCTCTCAACATTTTATTTTATACTTTTTGATCAACAAAACACATATGCGAAAGATTGTTGTAAAAATAAATTATGCCCATCTTTTTTGTTACAAAGGCTTGTCGCTTTTTTAAAAAAAACATTACCTTTCTAACATTTTATTTCTATATATTTTTTTTAACAAAACTTTGAGAATATCTTTGCAACATAACTTTAAAAACAGTTTTTGTGGCATGACACAGCATTAGCCTTCATGGTACCATTTTTACCATTTTTACGCAAATTATGGTGCAATTTTAGTCTTTTTAATTATTTTTAAAAAACATATAGCTGTGTTTTAGACTTCTATGGTACCACTTTGATAATTTTCAAACCAAACAATGGTGCAGTATTAACCTTTTACAGTACAGTCAGGGAAAACTTTTAAAAATGCTGTTACAGTATAATTACTATACTACTTTCAAATTACACGTTTAATATAGCTTAAATAAGCAAATCACAACGTTATATTTTAAATGCCAATATACAGCTTTTATTCTAAGGTTGCATCGGATTTTGTATTTTAATAAAAGGAGTAACTTAAAAGTTAGTGAAAGGTTTTTAAGATAGCACACCTTTGAGTCAAGGTAGAGCTTAACTTGCCTGCAAACAGCCATATTAAAATATATACAATCAGAATAAGTGGTGGAAACATTTACTTGCTGCCATCTGGCCTGTACATGCGGTGTTCATTGAATGGAAACAAGATGGATATTACAGCTTATTCCAGTGAGAGTTTCCGCGTAAAAACACGTTTTCCTATCATTTTTTTTTATTGGCTTAAAATAATTGTGGTTGGTCACACATACTTGCTTCTTATCAATAAAAGAAGATGCGAATTTCAAATTAAGTTTGTGAATTTTGGAATATTTTGCTTTCAACAGTTTAAATAAGCGATATGCCGGAGTCAGATGTAAAAGATGCCCAATTAAGAGGTGTAGTGTATTTATATTGTAACAGTATATTTAATAGTTTTCCCTGACTGCAGTATCATTGTTTCATTTTCAACAAAAGTATGGTGCTGTATTAGCCTTCTACGGTCCTGTTTTGATGGTTTTCAAGCGAACTATGGCACCTTCTAAGGATTAGAGTGTCCCGTTTTGGTAGTTTTTAAACAAATCATTATTTCTAAAATTCTTATTATTTATGCAAAAATTCCATTCTACTTTATACAATAAATCATTCAGCAGTCATTTTCATAAATGATAAACCATATTAGGTTAAAAAAAGTCTACTCTTAAACAGAGAAGATAAAAGTTGAGATAAAATAATTCAAATGCATTTTCAATTTTATATTGCTAAAAATCTATATATAAATTACTTCCTTAGATAGTCAATTTGGCCTATTTATACCTAGTCAATTTGGCCTATTTATAACTTGGAAACAAGATGGTGACGTCAATGATTTTTCAACGCGTAGGTATAACTACGGACCACCTAGTACCAATTTGGGTAATTTTCCCAAACCTGTGTCCCCAAATCCGTTTTGGAATGAACGGGTTGATGACATCATTAAAAAACCTTTAAACCGTAATATCTCTGCAACTGTTAGTCAAAAGCACATAATCCCTTACATTTTCTTGATCAGAGGTCTATACGATAGGCAACAGGTATACAAATTTCTAAAAAAAAATTTCAGGTTTTGACAGACCATTGCTGACATCAGCAAAATTTTTAAACCCTTATATCTCCTGAATGGTCATCAAAGGCACATGATCATATACATTTTTAAACAGCAGTTTAGGCTCTACACAATATAGGCACTGTGAAAACAAGGTTCTAATTTTTTTTGCAGATGGGTTGCTGAAGTCACCAAAGGTCAAATAATGCTTCTTTTTCATTTTTGATCTGTCTCAGTGGATTTTTCCATGGGCTTTATTGACTAGTGTATATATAATACTGTAACCAGAACATGAGTATAGTCCAGGGATATCTCAATTGTAGTATTTGTCAAAATAGCGCCTTTAAAAGCTGTGAAATGAAATTTTTTGATTATCTGTTACTTTTCCTATTAAAACTGTTGTTTAAATTGAGGATCATCTTTTCTCCAAGGATCCACACACAGTTCTCGAAAAAACAAGTATGGCCTAAATTTTCAACATATAACAATAGTAATTAATAATAATAATAATAATAATAATAATAATAATAATAATAATAATAATAATAATAATAATAATAATAATAATAATAATAATAATAATAATAATAATAATAATAATAATAATAATAATAATAATAATAATAATAATAATAATAATAATAATAATAATAATAATAATAATAATAATAATAATAATAATAATTAATAATAATAATAATAATGATAATAATAATAATAATAATATATTTAAAGTGCCTAGCCCAGAAATTCACAAACTAGAGGGGCCACAATGTCTCATTCGGATTGGGTTTGAAAGTTTGCGGACTTTACAAATATTTGGTGTTAATTGGACTTCGCTTTAAAATTTTAAAATGGCACCGAGAAGCTCCGAATAATGGAGATGCGCAATTTCTCATAAATATGGTGCTTGCGCACATTATGGTTCCATAATTTAAAACAATTTTCTTTTAATTTTTGAGTTTTTATTCATCGGCCGACTTTATTTTTAGGACTTAAATGACTCTAACACCACATACTTGTGACACTTGCCTTTGCAGAATATCCCTAACCATCAGTTCGGGAGATAATACTACAAGGGGAAAGGGTTTCCCATGTTGTGTAGGGAAGTTCCTATATCATATAGGAAATGGTTTCCCATATAAGAAACCGTTTCCTTAACTATTTTTTTTGATTTTGATTTGGGTTTTCCTTTTGGGAAACCGTTACCCATTCTCAAGACCATTTTACGGAATTGCACAAGGAGGCTACGATAATTTTTTTTCCTTCAGTGAAAATTTGTGGAAAATATTCCCTTTCTATTGGTTAAAATTCGTAGTGCGCTTCTTAACCATCTCTTGCGCAGATTCCTTTATATTTTAGTGGTTTCCCAATTGGGAAACTGTTGCCGTATTTATTACCCTTTTAGGATAACAGTTACTCAAATGAAAAACCGTACAGTTTCCCAAATGGGAAACCGTTTCCCCCTGATGGGTAGTGGTTTCCCTTTTCGTCTCAACTCCCAAAATGACCATGTTTGCAGTAGTATTTAGCCACCTGTCACCAAAACCAAAGACCAAACAGTAAAGTAACTGTAATCCACCTCAATTGAGGGATCCATGGATATCGTGCGTTATCCCTGATTATATGTGGCCTGAGAAGTAAATGTAATGGACCTCCCTGAAACACATGGCTTGGTAGTTTTGGTCATGATATGTTGTTTTAGTGAAAGTAAAGTGGCTTGTCCCGATGGGCTCGAACTAGTGAGAGAAAAAGCAATGGAAAATTTGTCTCACTATCGAACCAATATTTCAGTTTGCAGAGCACAACTCACACATTGGTAACTAATTTCACCTAGTGTCTGCATCTTCTTCCTGCCATTGTGGAAACCCTAAAAGAAACTTTCCGCGAAAAAATGTCAATATTCCTAAGTATCTAAAGCTGGCTAGTTAAGTAGCTATATAAAAATTATTATAAAAATAAAATAGAGCTAGCTATAAAAGAACGACGGCAAAAAACACAACAACAGAATATTTTCCAATGTATACCCATTATGGATTTTATGGATTAGCCTGGAATGACCTGCCTGTCCTTCCTGCCTCTCGCGCTCTGTTGTCTGTCCTGCTTTTGTAACCCTGCGCCCCTCTCTCTCCTCATCAAAAATATCACAAAGGGAAAAATGCAACCCCAGGCTCTTTATCTCTTTTTAACGGCACCCCGTCCCATATTATATCTAAAAGAGAGAAAAAGCTCTGGGATCGAGGTTGTGAAAAATGATGAGTTTAGTTTACTAGTAGTGGGGATAAGAATAAAGACTTCGAATGAGAAATGGGGAAGCAAGCTCTGGTGTCCTGGTATGAAAAATCAAACCAGACAATTTTGATCAGATATAACTTAACTAACATACACCAATCCTAGGAAATAAACTATGCCCGCTATAAATGACTTATCGACGGTATTATTACTTTTCATATCATTGTTGTAGGAAAATAAAATGGCCGAACGTAACCAAAGTGCGCCTCAATTATATGGCTCAATGTTTCACCAGATTCTCAAAAATGAGGTTCAGCGCAACCCGACTTGCCACCATGGCGGGAGAACTCACTATACATGCTCATCGAACGCTGTCCAAGGGATATCTCGAGGTTAAACGCTTTTTTCCGTTTAGAACATTTCATCCCGCAATTTTAATTCTTTTTAAAGTGACTTAAAAAAGCACGATCGATTAGTGGAATAATTTATAGAAAAGTTTATTTGAAAATTTAAAAATTTAATTTAAAAAGTGTAGCATGTACGAGAGCGCGCGAAAGAAGATTTAGACATTACATAAAAAAACTATGAACTATGCTATGAAAATTCCTATAAATATTTTGCTGTGGGCAGAAAATCTGAAAATCTGAAAATTTATTTTATTTATTTTTATCAAAATAATGTTTTTACAGGATGACCTATTCAGTAGATTATTTAAAAATATGCTCGTTACTGCTATCAATTAGGGTTCACAAAAAATGAAAAACATAAATGATTTTATATAAATAACAATTTAAAAAGTGTCACGTCAAAAACTAGCTGAAAGTAAGGAATAGTAAAAAGTATGTACACCATTGAAAAAACTAAAACCACAATGGACTCTGTTGGAAAGGTGAAAGAAAACGACAATACAAAATAGCCATCAAAGTTCTTACATATGAAACCTCTCTATAGCGGACACCATTGGGGCCTCAAAAAAGTGTCCGCTATAGAGAGGTGTCGCCACATGGAGTTTCTTCCCAAAATTAGCTCAAATTTCTTCAAAAACCATCCCGGGACTATTAGTTCGTATTGAAATCGACCGTAAGGTGTATCAAGAGTCTGGTTTTGGGAGAAGAAAGGCAGTGAAGACAATATATTGAAGTTATGCTACCTTTCTTTTAAACTAAAAAAACCTCAAGACTTGACAAAAAACATTGAGATGTTGCTTTGTCATTGCGAAGACAATTTTATATCTTCCACTTTGTCAAATCTCTGCAAGTTTTCTTTTTTATAACCCTGAAAAAGCCATAAACTGGCTGAAAGATAGCATACAAAGAATTAAAGAATTATTAAATAATAATGTAAAAAATTGTCCTAAGTAAATATGAACAAATTATTTACAAAAATTTGTTTTGTGTGACCCACTCTTAAGCCTGTCCGCTTTAGAGAGGTCAGTTCCGGGGGGTAATGTCAATCGGGACCTTGAAATGATGTCCGTTATATAGAGGTGTCCGCTATAAAGTGTCCGCTACATGGAGGTTTTACTATGAGAGTTTGACCGTAGTTTCATCCGTTCCCAAGAAAAATGTCCGTTGTAGAGAGGTGTCCGCTATAAAGGATGTCCGCTATAAGGATCTTCACTGTATACTGTCTATACTTTTCGCACCAGAAGACAACAGTGTTCTTTTTTATGGTATTCTTGATCGAACATCGAACAAATGTTTACAAGTAGTACAATTTGTCTTGCACGATCGTCGATCGACTGAAGCCTTTTTTGTTGAGTACACGTCAAGTTCAGGTTTATCATTCTGCTGTATGTCATCACAGGTACAATCATAGTCTGGTAAATTGTTTTTGCAGCTTTAACTGTGAGTAATGGTTGGATTTTGAGTAGAAGACGTATGACAAGTTTTTTTATGACAAGTTGAAGTCTTCATTGAGGTTGAACGATGTATTCAATTCTGTTCCAAGGTACTTATTATGAGTCACTGTATTAACAATTTAATTACGGTATTTGATGCATACAAGTTTCGTTAATTTCTTCAGTTTTTGAGGTGTACCAAACAACATTGCGTCAGTTTTTTTCCTTTTTTTATGTTAAGATTGAGTTTGCTATCGTAATGAACAAATATAATTCAGAAGCTTCATTTCAAAGATTAATTTTCAAATTAAAAACATTTTGACTATGTCGGGTAATAATCAGCAGCTTTCAGGGCCTCTTGTCTCTCACCGGCGCTGTGGTTTTTTACAGATCAGTTGTTAAACAAAAAGAAAAGCTTCATTTCAAAGATTTATTTCAAATTAAAAACATTTTGACTATGTCGGGTAATAATCAGCAGCTATCAGGGCTTCTTGTCTCTCACCGGCGCTGTGGTTTTTGACAGATCAGTTATACAAAAAAAAAAACAGGCCCTGGGATCGAGGTTGCGTTTTTTACGTAAAGCACAAAATCAGTCCAAAGATTTTAGGACCATTAATGTCAGCACTTTACACAGTAAAAAAAAACGCTACGCTATATTGCACATACCACTGTAAATTTAGTGCAGTTGCACATCTTAAGCTTTTAACAGAACGGGTTAATAAGCCTGGAAGGTTTGCACAAATTAACCCTACTTACGTATTTCTTGATAAAAATCCCCAGAAACTTTTCCATTTAAAAAATTCGCAAAAACGTAAGCGTGATGGTCGAGATGAACATAAGCCCAGAATATATGTAGTTTCCCGTAATGGAGAGTTAATAATGAAGAGATGTAGCGTAGAAAATTTGTGATCATGAAGATGGCAGATGCTTGTGTAAAGCTCGTTAACACAAAAAATAAATTTTTACCGTTATAGCTATCGTAACACTGAACTGAGAAAATATAGCTAGTGATTTATCTGGGAAAAGAAGCAGTTCGCCTCAGAAAGACAAACAGGGTGCAATTCACAGTAAACAATGAATGATAAATGTATGTTATGTGAAGGATACTTAAAAACATGCAAAGGATTTTTACAGCATCTCATTAATTCGCGCAAAAATAAAATAAAAAAACTGAACCGAAAGAGAATGCAAAATCCAAATTCTAAAATTTTCTTTTTCATTTTACCTTTTTCTCCGGTAAATATTGTCCGGCCATCCCATTCCCCCTCTTTTTTTTTTTTTCTTATTAAGTTCTGTCACAAAACTATTTTGCTAATTGCTACAACTTTTGTCATAGATAAATAATTTAGTATTAGCGTTAATGTTTTCAAATCATTCCTTTAGTCTTACTTCTCTATTATAATAGCCGTATTCTGTCTGTCTGTCTCTGCGCGTACCCCCCGCTGAGTTAGAAAATGATGTTACGGAAACACGAATGTCAAATGCGATATATTTTTATTCACTTTGTTGCGACGGGTAAATATAAAGGACGGGCAAACCCGTAGATTTTTCCACGGGCAACGACTAGTATTATATTATATATTTTTACGTCTGTCCGTCCGTCCGTCTGTCACGCAAAATGGTAGCTTAGCTGCGACGGGCGAACCCGTGGATTTTTCCACGGGCTAACGACTAGTAGTTTACAAATGTTTGTTTGTTAATCGGATGAAAAGGGCTTTCCCCGACATGGACCAAGTGAGCAAAGAACAATAGAATTAGCCAATCAAAAGGCCCAGCGTAATTTTTCCCACCTTAACTACTCCGATTTCCTGATAACTCAATCCTGATTATTTCTAGAACTGTGGTGTCAACCTTTAAATGTTTAATGTTATCTTTCCACGCTGAATGTCTCCCGTTTCTATATGTGGTTTTTTCATTGTAATGATATGATTCTTTTTGAAATATATTTTATTAGACTGAAAAAAAAAAAAATCCTGGTGGTATGAAAAATTACGCTGGGTCTCCTGGCTAGTCTATAATAAAAGCTAACCAAAAAGGATCGATTTTCATGACTCGAATGACTTGAACCCACGAGAGTTAGCAATGGAAGCGAAAGTTCTACAACAAGACTATCAGTATTAACTTTCCGGTACTGATTATAATTATATCACATCAAGTATTTTGTAACAAATTTAAGAAGAAACAGCGGTATATGATGAAAAATAATTCCGGAACTGTCTTTATCTCTTACGTTATGTGAAGCTGGTTATCTGAGTTACGGTTACGTTGTATCCATGTGCTTCGATATGCTGTGTATGTATGTCTGCGACTTATGTGATGCATAGGTGTAAAGAAAACTTGACTTTTTCACAACTCCTAGATATGTGTTCCCCAAAGGATTCTCCCACACGTTATCACGGTTGCAACTAAAATTGAGCGTATTTTTGGCGACTGTATTTTTCTTTTTCGTTAAAACTTCGTGAAGTAGGAATGACCATTTTAGAATACTGTCTTTAAGAAACATACAGACATTTTAGTCACTGCGGAACTTGGTCCTGCAAAAAAAAGAAATTACCAATTTGAATGCACGTAAGGATAGTTTCAACCATCAAATTTGCAGTAATTAGTTACAATTTGATATTTCTTTTAATTACATCAATTATATCTAAACCATTAGGTCTCCTCCGGAGTGGATTTTCTCACACGTACACGTTCTGAAGTTGAAACTAAGACAGAAAACGGTGAAGTGCTTATGCTTTGATAATATATATTCTCGCGATGACAAAGCAATGTCATTTTTGCCAGTGAACTCGAGAAAAATAAACAAAACAGCCAAATAATATATAATTTTGTTCTTCTGTGTGAGGTATGTTTATTTTTTTATTTTATTTGTATCGTTTTGTGAAAACAATGTGTTCCTAGTTTAGCCACATAAGACGAGAAAAAAAAGAACTATAAAGAAGTCAAAATGCGATTTTTAATAATATTTTTTGTTTGCAGTCAAATACGGAATAAAAAGTCCAGGGATCGATTGACCGATATCAGCAAATACTTTACTTTTGTACAAGAACAACAAAAATGTATTATATACGCCCTGGGCGTTTGCTAAAATTTTATTCTTTAAAGGTTGTTCTTTGCTAGAATGACCTTTCACCATCATTTTGTTTTAATAACATTTAATGCCGTTTTTAAATCCATTGAGCAGCGCTTATTAGGTTTTGGGCGTATATTTTAGCACTGGCGTTTATTTAAGTTCTTATCTGAGAACAAACGATATAGTTGCTGTCAAGTCTACATATAGCGGACACTACGTTTGCATTGGCCAAGTTTTAATAAAACAACCCCATAAAGACCACATACTTTTTTTTATTTTTACTTATTTTGTTTAAAGATTTTCTTTTATAGAGAGTGTTGTATAGAAAGGTTTTCAGCGACGTCACAATAATCCCCTTACAACTGCGTATGGGTAAAGGCTATAAGCAGTGTATTTGTTATATTTTATTAACGACTGTACGGATATATAATGAACGCCGATATAAAGAAAGTGTATCTTATACAGCTAATGTCCACTCGATAAAGTCCTATGACAGTTTTAATATTGTTTTAAGAAAAGTTTGACCGCTGTATTCCATATCCGTTAAAAGCAGGTTCCGTGGTTCATATACCGCAAAATCTTGCACAAATCCATGATGTAACCATGGACGCTGTTAAAAAACAACTACATAACGCCCAGTAAACCTACCCTAACGTAATAAACGCCATTATTGCATAAAATCTCCATTGATTAACATCTTAAATTAGCAGGGACCTAAAAAATTGTCCGCCATAGTCGTGTACTCAATGCATTGCGTGTTTTCATTAAAAGTTTATGCAGGAAATGACATGAATAGCAAAAATATAGTATTTACATATGTGCTTAATCATTTTTTTTTACAAAAAAAACAAAACAACTACACTTTATATCAACTTCTTGTTTGCCATAAGTAATGACAATCAATAAAGGTATTATAAAATTTGTATGATTTCATATGCAACAAAGCTCTTTTTTAAGTAGCTTCTTTTTTGTATACTTTTGCATGTTATTTTATAACACAACTTTTCCAAAGCTTTACTTAAAGTTTGCTTAAAGCTTAAGTATTGCCCACCGCTGCAAATTTAATATTTATTGAGTATATTTTAACATGAAACGCAGTTGTTCTCATGCTACACCTAAGAATCCGTTTTTGACTTATAGCTAAGACGACATGGCAATAACCAACCCAACATACGATGACGCACTTGTTGACGATTTTGGAGAATATTCGCAACTTCTTGGACATCTCAGTGAATCGTTAAATGAACTCGAATTAGAAGACGAAGACAAAGAGTTAACTGCAAGCAGTTTACAACTATCCAAAACCACACACGACGGGAAAGTATTAACATGGCGAAAAGGACCTGCACCAGTGGACCAAAGAGATGGAATTGTGACAACTAAATTGGCCTCCCTCCAAGGTAATTTTGCTTGTGCTAAATAAATAACTCACTGTCACTTGTTCCAATTCATCAATAGAAATTACTAAGCAGGTGATCCTGTTCGAATACGTACAAAATTGATTAAAGATATCAAGATATGTAGCTAAAGGTTAGTTACAATTCCGTGTCACTAACTTATACTCGTTTTCAGGTCAAGATTTACCTCCCGGCATCTTTGCCGCACCATGACTACACCCTCCACACAAAAGATCCTGGGAACGAAAATGTCAACGTAAAACACAAATAGTTTTTTTTATCACTTCTTAGCACTTGCCAAGAAGTCAAAAATTTGTTTAAAATATTTATCTAATATTAAAATCGCTTTTAGAGTTTTAATGTATTCATCTCTCTTGTGAATAAAACGCTTTTTAAATGTCTTCAATAGTAAAATGGCACAAATTGCTTAAAAAAATAGAGGTTAAAATACTCACATGGTAAAAATTTACAAATTCCATAATTAACAGGACAAAACTAGTAGCAAGCAATTGAAATCTTACATCCTACCAACATATTCTGGCTTCCCAATTAACGATTCTGTTACATGTTTATAGGAGTTCATGAAATGGGTAGCGATCCCGCTGCATTACATGCTAGTGGAAACATGTCTTCGAACCAACAGAACAACAGGACGGCTTCAGTGGCACTGCTAAATTATTTTGCATTTCTTGGCACCACCAATGAAAAATCTAGGGCCGATTACGCCTATATGGAAAACTTGCTGCTTAGTGCAGGTATACATAGAAAAGAGCCAAATATTATTTCAGGTTACAATTTTTACATGAACCACATAGATTATAAAAAAATAATAATCGCAAATTTTTTCCCTGATATTTTTGATTGCCTTTTTTTTACTGCTTTTTTTTCCTTGTCATTTTTTTCTATTCGCATATTTTGTATGCGCGTTTAATCCTTAGCGTACAACAGCGCCCAATAGCGCTTACTCGTACAATACTGCACTTGTATTAACCCCACGCGAAATCCACTATCCAATTTTTTTATAAAATCATTTTCATTTCGCTACTTATTATTCAATTTTCCATTACATTATGACATTTTCAATGCTATTCAAAGTCATATTGTATAAAGCGACGAAAGACGTGAAGCTAGGATTTTTTGTCCCTAACTTTATTTCCTAAGGAAAATAACCACACCAAAATATCTCGAGAAAAATGCGCAATATTGTACTCTGTACCGTGCGATAACTATTACTTATGTCAAATAAACACGCCATATGTATCACTTATGCTTGGATAATTCTTCCTCTTTTTAGACATTAACCATACTGATGTATTCGGACAGTCCATCATGCATGAAGTTGCCAGAGAATGGCATACTGATTTGGCATACTTTTTAAAAGTTAAAGGAGCTGATATAGATAAGTCGGACAACTTCGGACGCACTCCACTCTTTGTTGCGGTTGCGTCGAATAACCTAGAAATGACCGAATGGTTAATCAAAAATGGCGGTAAGAGAGTTTCATGCTGGACCGTTTTATTTTTATCATTTTGTTGATTTGGATTTTTCTGGTTCTGTTCTGGTTATAATCCACTGAAAGTTTACTGTGCTAAAGATTTTGTTTGTTATTTAAAATTTTATCGCAACTACACTGGTAGGAATAGGTAGATACCTTTTCAGGCGAAAAAGTGTCGAAAAAAGTTTTCGTCGGACAAATATTCGACATCCAGAGGAAATTTCCTTGGTTTCCCGCTTTTAAAAATTCTTGTTTCTGTTCTTTCTGTCTCTATGTTTTTTTTTGAGTGATTTTTCTAAAGGTCTAAACATAATACGTCGGACAAAACTTTATGGAAAAACAATATTCATCAGACAAAATTTTTATTTACCTAAAAAAAAATTTCATGACATTTGTCCGACATTATTTTATTCTGTTTGCTTTTACTACCTTAATAATAGACCTAATTTTACAACAAAATCATAATTTTTTTACGAAGGCATGTTTTTAATTTCTTTAGCTAATATAAATCATCGAACTATGGAGGGACAAGAACAGACAGCACTGCACTTTGCTGCAAAATTTGATGCACTAGAAGTGTTCATGGCATTGATGAAACATGGCGCAGATCCATTTGTTTTGGATGCAAAACAAAGAACACCTTTCTTCTTAGCTGCAGAATACGGTTTGTACATGTTTCATAGCAAAGGTTAAACTAAAAAAACCTTTAAACTGAGACGTTTCTTGCTCAGAGCAGGAAGTCGTTCGGAAGTTCCTTGTCAATATGTTCAGTTTTGTAAAGGTTAATCAAAATGAAGTTCAGAATAACTCAGGAAGGCAAATGGTGGACCTTTTTGGATAACAAATTTTATTTGTTGCCCTAGGACTAAACCGAATGTGTACATATATGTTAAAGATAGGCTTGCCTACGTGTTCGTATAACGATTGCGGAATCTGCTGCATTGACTTTATTTTGGACAAACTTCCATATGATTCTTCTGTGATTGCATTGAATCAATATGTCGCCACTGACCAGGTGCTGGGGAAAGAAAAGTACTACATCAATTGTCTGGGAAAACGAAGATGGAGATTGTTAAACAGTGCAAAGAATGAGGACGAGTACAAGATACATCCGACCGATCCCCCTGTACCACTTGATGTAAGTTACATGCGTCTAATTCAACGGCAATAGATTCTACTTTGCCCTGTTTGAGATGAATTACAATTCGAATTGCATTATGAAGTACAACTTTTCTTTTGACTTTCATTCGTAATATTCTACTCATCCTTTTCAATTGGATAATGTTTCAGCACACCTGTTTTATATTTTTCTGAAAAAAAAAAAACGAAAAATATTCTTGAAACTTATATGGGTTATTTGATCAATCCCAAACTTAGTGAACAAACCACCATCCTCAAGCTTGTGGGTCGTAGGGCATTGTAATGAGTGTAGACGTTTGACCAAAATGTCACTTCTTCAGAATCTTAACACGTTTGCGTTTGTATTTTTAAAATTAGATAATAGTGGAAAACAAAGACCTTGAGCTGATAACCCATCCCGTCATATTGGAATTAATTGCGTTGAAGCGAGAGAAATATGGGTTCAAATACAACGTGGCTAACATAGCTATGTACCTTCTTTTCACGATTGTTTGGACGATAGCAATTTCACTTAGAGGTTTTGAACACAAAAAGACACCTGTTTTAGTCTTTACTGTTCTTGGACAACTGCTCACAATTCTGTTTATCATTAAGGTAGGATTTTGTGATACTAGAAATATAAACTACGTTGTCGAGGTAAGCTTTTACATTAATCAATTATTTGGTTCGGATTTAGTGAATCTTCGGTAGTGCAGGCGAGGCTTTTTTTCCTAATTTTACAAAAAATTAGATTTTTTTTTGTTCTGTCAATTATTCCTTTCTATTATTATTCTTCCTCTCTTGTGCACAGAGATCAGTTTCTAGATAGGGAAATCTTAAGTATTATTTAATAGTAGATTATGGTATTACTTTATATTAAAATTACCAAACTACATAACTATTTTTTACGCTTTGTCTTAGTTGTCAAAGGAGTACTCAGCAAACGTACAATATTTCAAGGCCAAGAAACAAAGCATTTTAGAAGGTGTGGAGGAGAACAAAAAGTATTGTCATCCACGCTGGGAGGTCGAAGGAAACATGCTGAAAGAAATTAGTGATAATGCAGAAATGTTGAGTGCCACGTTTTGGAGAGATGGTTGGAACTTCGTTGAAGGATTCTGTTTGCTTATGGCGAGCGTTCAAACGATTCTAACAGTAACTTTAGCAATAGTGAATCCATCACATGGTACTTATAAAATTAGATCATATTACTCTGCCATATTTGTTGTTGTCGTTTGGATACGGTTGAACCGATCTCTGAGGTTAGTTCAGTCAGTTGGACCATTCATCGCTATGTTGGGTGAATGTGTGATCGCTACTGCAAGATTTGCTTTCCTGTTCTTCGAGTTTTTTATTCCGTTCTCAGTTTCATTTTGGATTACATTTGGTGGCGTTCGGAAAGGTATGCAAAATATTTTTTTCCTATTATAGCTTTCAGTGATATTAACCTGAAATTGAGAAAATGTTAGGTTGTCTATCCTTGCAACGAAATATACCATAACGGTGGACAAATCAAGTTTCTGCAAGCTATTTCATTGAAATCTTTGGTTTTAGGAAGTGCTGGTGGCGAGTACGAAACATTCAATGATATGTTGTATCAATTATATCTTCTTACAATCGTAGGAGACTACGATTATGATACATTAAAAGCCGTTAATAAGATTCCTTCTCAAATTTTTGTTGGCTTGTACGTGATTCTAGTCAGCGTGATCAGTTTGAACCTGTTTATTGCGCTGCTGTCTGAAGCAGTTGCCAGGGTTAATCAAACTGCATTAGCTACAACTTTCTTGAAAGAAGCTGAAGAACTTGTCACTCTGGAAAGACTTTTTCCATACTTGAGAAAGGAGTTTGACGTATATGCTAACAAATATTATGCACCTGAAGTGAGTTGGAATTTTCTTTTTATTTCACAAGTTGTGTGGATTACAAGAAAAAAGCAACCCAGAAAGTAGCGTTACGCTGAAAATAGTGTTTTGGTAAAATTTTGCCAAGGCCAAGACCTTTTTTATTTGGAACTTCTCACCGTAAAAACTTGTAGTAAACACTGACACAAAAATAGCCCAGGTTTCTTTTTAGAATTATTGCCAATTTTTTGAAATGGTGAACTTCGTGTTAACTAAAAGATAAAAGCTGGACAACAGATCAGGTTTTTAGCTTTGAAAGAGGTTGAAAGACTTGCAACAAAAAGTAGATTTGTAGAAAAACATCTAAGAATTAGGATAATCGATCATGCATCTGTTTTTAAGCTTTTTGCTGGATAGGTGCGCTACACATATTTTAAAAAAATTAATTATCATATCCTATTGTTGTAATAAACTTGATAATATGTCATACTCATGTTGTGCATGGGTGGCATTTAATGCAAAAAGGTAACCCAGGTCCAACTATAAGAACTAAATTTGCAACTGATTGCATAGAAATATCAAAAAAAAACATTATTTTGTGTTTAGTTAAAAGATGTTTCTCGTATTTCAACAAGTGAGATGTATAATTCCAAGAAAATGATTTTTGACATGTCGAGATCTATGCAATTTTTAAAAGACGATCTTTGTACGATAATGGATACTCATGTTGAATTACAGAAAAACATGCAAGAAGAAGAAATGGCTGTAAGCGTATTCCTGTGAAGTTAGATGCAATACTGTCATCGTATTATTTTGCAAAAGCATATTTTTTGTTTTTAGATAAAAACCTTCCGTCAACTATACAGTAAAGAAAAAATTGAAGAAATCAATTCTCTTTTCGATAACGTGTTTGATTTTCAGACAACTAAATTAAACAAGATTCACAGAGTTACAAGAAACACATTCAACCGTTTCATGAAGAAACAATTTTTAGATAGTCTTTCGGATGAAAACAGTTCGTGAAAGCATTGAGGTCAAAACAGAGATGGTGGAAAATATTGCATTTACGAATATGAAAATCGAATGTAATTTATTTTTTGTAAATAAACTTGTATAAAAATAATTATAATTAAAATAGGAAAGATAAAATGAATATTGCTCCATATTCTTTGACGACCATTTCCACTGGCAAAAACTTTAAATGATATATTTTATGACAGTAATAATATATGCTTTTAGTTCTCGCAACGGACATAGCTCGTCTATAATGCATAAAAAGTAAGTAAGCCTAACATATCTAACAATGAGCAAGAAAGATATTTGATTACAGCTAAGATCCTCTATGTAGAACCCAAAGATACAAGATGATTCTTTCCTACACTAATTTGAAAGGCATTTATAACATAGGAATAAATATTAAAACTTTATCACCATGGTGCAATGACTGACTGTTGATATCAGGATTTCTCACGAGCTTGTGTCACTGCAAACTATGTTGGCCAACCTCGTCCCCAGGGTCTTGTGGCCCCTGAGCCGTTATTACGGAGTGGCCAACAATTTTCGCCGCTATCAACGTATCAACAAGGCAAAATGCCCTGGGAACGAGGTTGTTGTTGGCGAAACCTTGCAAAAATTAAATTTTTCCATAAAATGCTTATCGCTTTTTTTGATCTTGTCGGCGTTTTATTTAGACTTGTCATTCTTTAGGCTTTCCTAAGCTAATAGTATCTTACTTTTTATCATTTTGTGTTCCTCACTTGTACACGTAATTTGTACATCTCTGAATACTCTCCCAACATCATTGCATTTTCACTTGAACATTTTCTTTTTCCCCGGATAATAAGGTATCAGAAAAAACCGTAAATAGGCCGCCGAGGTCCTGAAGTTCTAGCGGGGGTCGGCAACATGCGATTTTTTTCACAGACCGCGGGAAAAGATGGTAGCCTCTGTTTAAAGGAGAAACCACGTTAGTGGTGAAGTTGGTTTTTGTTGATTCGTTTTTTTGTCGGTATTGTGGAGTTTTTGCAAAACATATCTGCCTGATTCTAACCTAGGATGGAAGTCCCAGATTAATTCAGGTACAACCAAGCTGAAAAAGGTTAATGGAATCATTGCAAAAATAAGACATTATGTGCCAATGGATGTTCTTCTGTCAGTTTATAATGCTCTTTTCCATTCGAATCTAAATTATTGCTCCAAAGTCTGGGGTCAGTCCATAAGTTTACATGTGAACCAAATCAATGTCCTTCAAATTTGTGCTTTATGTCATGAATTTTGCCAACCATAGAAAAAATGCAAATCAATATTATAAAGATTTAGGCATCCTTAAATTCACAGATAGTGTAAAACTGCAAAATGTATTATTTATTTGTAATTTATTTAACAACAATCTACCTGTTTCAACTGATTGGTACCTATTCAATAGACTTCTATCACTCTCATAATACTTGTAGCCTTGGCCTTGTAAATTCACGTGCTGTTCGTACTTGTGCGTTTGGTTTGACATCCATTAGGCATCAAAGTGTCCTCATGGTCTAGTTGTCAGAATGCCTTACCTGAAATAAGACTTTTAGATCTCCCCTTGCATAGACTTAAATCTCTAATAAAGCATACATTCTTGTCTAATTATGTTTTATTTATATACCTAAAATACTATTGTTCACAATCACTTTCACACCACTTGGGTTCTCGGGATTTGCAATTGCAATATTTTCACATTTTTTCGCTTGTCTGTCTTGTTTTGTAGTGTGAGTTGTGTGTTTTGTATTGTCCACGATGGCTGTCATACTAGACATAAATCTCTTTCGCCTGGCCCCTTCGTCGTTGGTAACCAGGTCTTACATAAGAAATCCAGCCATGCTGTTCTTAACTAATGTGGAGGTGAACGCCGACAGAGCACGGATGACGCAAGTCTGCAAAAGTGCACTTACAGGCGGAACAGACAATTTATCATGGATTTAATTGTAGATAATTTCTTCATTTGACGAAACAATTGGAAACCATAGCAGGTCCAAATTTAATGGATTATCTTCTTTATGCCGCTACTGTTATTCAAACAATTTTAAAAACGAAACCCACATGCAATATAATTTTTTTTTCTGTATAAATTTTATGTACCTGACGTGTACCTTGAAAAGAGATTTTATTTATTAGTTTTATTTAAACCATGCAGATAAAGATTTTTTTTAATTTGAAAACGAAGCATATTTTTTCCTATTTGGTTGTGATGACCTGAAAATAATAAACATTAAATACTATTTCGGACATGTAGAAAAGGAAGTTAAGATTGAGAGAGACGCTATACCAGTAGACGCCCGATCATCATGTTTGGGGTTCACGATTAAAAAACGTCCCCCACTTTTCTACTGCAAAATTAATGCGCAACAAAGATTAACTTTAATGTCCGTATTGCACGCGTTTTATAAAATGGCAAATGAACTGTTACATGATGGGTGGAAAATAATCACACCAAATATCTTTTCAGTTTCACTTAAAAAACCAATTAATTCTTGAGAAAAACGTTTACACTTATCTTAAAATGTTAATATTTATGCAAGCAATAGAATGCTCGGGTAACGACCATTTAAGCGAGCACTACGCAGGCGCGAGCAATTGCTCTCAACTCATGGCAAGGCCTGATTGTGTTATAGAGAATCAACAGAAATTGTGATTGTGTTATAGAGAGAGCATTGTAATAAAAATTAAAATATAATTATTATTATTATTATTATTATTATTATTCATCTTTATACAGGTTTATCTACGTCAGTATAATATATACAAGATATATGTAAATGTTACTGTTATCAAAGAGAGACCTGTGTAAAAAAAAAATAACAAAATATAAAATTTTCGAAGTAAGATTTAAACGGAGAGAAATAAAAATTCGCGGATATTGAAAAATTTTAGAGAATAAAAATTAAGAACCATATATGAGAAAATTAAAAATATTGTGAAAGACTTTGTGCGAAAAATTTTCAGGTATATCAAGAAACACGATGTAAGAAACGACGGATGACGTCATCACACAATCCATACATTTGGCAGTGAGAGGACGTGGAAATTGTATTGTTTGTGTCGATGGCGTCAACCGTTCCCTCCCACATCGTGGATGAACCAGAAAAGTTTAAAAATCATAATTGTTTATTAGTTTTTTAAATAAATTAAAATTAGTTTCTTTCCTAATACTAACAGGTAGGGAGTTAAAAATAACTGCTCCCTGATAATATGATAATTTCCTCCCAGCTTCAGATTTAATTGATGGGAGCCGAAGTGAACAGTTCTTTCCTCGAGTGTTTATCGAGTGGTTGATCATAACATATTTCCCATCAGTTTCGAGAAGTAACGATTTGAAGACGTCAATAACAATTTTTCTTTTCAGTTGTATTGTGAAAGTTGGCCATTTTTTACGATTTTTGACAATGAATTTTGCTTTCAGAAATAACGATTCGAATTTTAATCGCCATGTATCGCTCATGCCACCATAAACAGGGTAGCAGTAGAAAATTAGAGGTTGAATCATTGACGTGAATATCTTCTCAGCAACAATTGGTGAAATGTTATGTCTTACTTTCTTGAGCATTTTGAGCCTTGAACTAACCCGCCTGTACATTCGTTGAAGGTGAGAGCTCAAGTTTAGATGGCTATCCATGATTACACCAAGATATTCGTAGAACGCAGGCTGGTGGATTTCATTGTTATTGATTGTTATATTGATCTGGGTGTTACGTGATCGAGAAGTAAATGTTACAAATTCTGTTTTTCCTTTTTTTTGGGTTTAGGATAAGACAGTTATCTTGCATCCATCTGAACACTTTTTCAACATCTGAGTTTATACATTTTTCGATCTCAGTTAGCGATTTGTGTGAAAAATAAATCACTGTGTCATCAGCATACATTAATACGTTGCAGTAATTTAGCTGGATCGGAAGGTCGTTTATAAGAAGGACAAATAGCAGAGGTCCCAATATCAAACCTTGGGGTACACAATGGGTAACAAACTCCTTCTCAGAAAGTACTTCATCAACGTTAACGATTTGGCTTCGGTGAAACAAGTAGCTAGATATCCAATCAACCTCTTTACCAAGTATGCCATAGTAAGGAAGTTTGTAAAGTAAACAACTGTGGTTAACAGTGTCAAATGCTTTTCTCAGGTCCATAAACAGGGCACCTGTTACTTTGCCTTTGTCCATGTTTTCGCGGATGTTATTTGTAAGTTTGGTAACTGCATCACTAGTCGATCGTTTCCGGCGGAAGCCATACTGGTGTTTGCTCAGGAAGAAGTTTTCTTCCAGGTAGTCAGCTAGTTGGTTATAAACGACTCTTTCGATGGTCTTCGACAGGATGTTGAGCACATAGATCGGACGGTAATTATGAATATTACTGCGATCTCCATTTTTGAACACAGGGTTAATTTTTGCAGTTTTCTCTGATGTTGGAAAGGTGCCAGATAACAAGCTTGCATTTATTAAGAACGTAAGTGGTGCTGCAATTACGGGAGCAATATCCTTTACAATTCTTGCAGGTGATGTGTCCGGACCTGCCGCTTTCGAAGCATTTGTCGATTCTAAGATTTTTAATGTTTCTCGGACTGTTAATTCTTTAAACTTAAATGTTGCATTAGTTCGGTTTATATCCTTCAGGGGGTCCCGCTGTCAAACATTTTCCATGTGTAATTAATGATTTTACAGTTCATTAATTTGGATCCGACTTTCGTAAAAAACGAACAAAATGCATTTGATATACATTTGGGATTCGATACATTTTTCCCATTGATTTTGAAAAATTTACTTGGAGCACATGTACCCTTAGTAGGATAGCAGTTTTTGATTTGCTTCCAGAAGTCGCTAGGTTTGTCAGTGGATTGCTTAAATACATTTCTGATGTGGTTTGCTTTTGCAGCACGTATCTTTTTTGTTACAGTATTTCTGAGTTTCTTATAATTGTCCCAATGAGCATCAAGGCTAGTTTGTTTGAAGCGGCGTAGTTGATAATCTCTTGTGTGCATCAAATGACGTATTTCTCGTGTCAACCAGGGACTGGGCTTTCCCCGAACATTTTTCTCCTTCAGTGGTGAATGTTTGTTGATGGTAGATGTGACGTAATTTTTAAAATAAATCCCAGCCTTTGTTGAAATCGACAGCTAAACAGTTTTCCCAAGGTATGTTACGAATTTCGTTCTGTAAGTCTTCTTTGTTATATCAAGAGTAATCACACGCCGTTATTCTTTTTGGTTGATAGCGTTTACAGTTCATTTTTCTATTGATGCCAATTAAACCATGATCACTTATGGAATTTGTGTGCACCAATGTATCGGTAATTACTATTTTGTTTGTCGTATAGAACGTGTATGACTTTATTAACTGACTGAAACCGTGCAGTTTTACAAGATCTTTCAAGTTGGAATGGTCTCCGGGGACCTTATAATTGCAGTTAAAGTCCCCGCACATAATCGTTTCTTTGTTCTCTGCTGTAATCGCATCCAAAATATTGTTAAATTTTTCAACAAAGTCTCTGTCGAGGTAATTTGAGTTATCAGGGGGTTGGTAGCATGAAGAAATGAGCAACGGTTTCGATTTTTTGGGGAAGAATTAATAAAGCAGGAGTACAGTCAACACAGAAAAATCTCTCTTCATCACAAACAAATTTATCATTTAAACATTTCAAGTGAGATAAATTTTTACACGTATAACATTTCTCTGATGTTTGATTTCTTCTGATAGTTTTCCCACAACTATTACAGGAAACATTGTTGACTAATGCCAAAAACAACAGCAACAAAAAATTTAACACAGAAAACACGTCCGTACGGACAGCCGCCATTATGCATTTTTAACTGTGTGAAAAAGAGCTGAACAATAGATTGTCTGGTAAAAAAATTGAATTGGAAAGGTGAAGTAAGGTTATGTACATACGGAACGTGAGTTGATCTTAATATGTAAGTCAAACGTACATATGTGTACTATAATGTGTACTTTTTTGTTTTCAACTGATTTAATTTTTTTGAATTGAAGTTGATACAAAATATATTGAAATATATTACAAAAATCATTGCTAGTTACTTCTTATTAATCAAAATGTACAGTCGCCCTTATGTTTTTCTTTTTATGTTATTATACATATATATTATTATAGGACTAAAAATAAAAATGGCATCTACAAAAGTTCCAGAAGTACGGGATATTACACGAATTGAAAGAATTGGTACGTATTGCGCAACAAGCCACTTGCATATTAAAGAAAACATTGTTATGCTGGCTGTATTAAAAATAATGTGGAGTGCACTCTATTTTAGTGCACAAAAATAAATTTCAAGGGTTATAAATAAAATTTTAGCGTTCAAAATAGCCGCTCCTAATTCCCGTCTTTTTGAATTATTTTGTATCATCTACTTCTGTAATGACTGTTGCAACAAAATCACCATTAAAAAAAAAAAGATTAGTGGCGAGAGGACTACAGTGCTCCCAGGCCAAAACCTAGAACGAGGTTTCTTCTCTACAGTCAGCGACTTTTCGCAAACTGACTTTAAATTTCTAATTTATACCTTGAATTTTTCGAAATATGTATTTTATTGACCCTAGAGAAAACAACAACTAAGGTTAAAAATGCATTTCCAATCCCACCCCTTAGTAACTTATCTTAGTATTTTTTTTCAAAAATGCACATGGCAAGATAGCTCTTACAGATCTTGTATGTTTTTTTAAAAAAGGGTTCAATTTGGATTATGTTGGTATCTTGTTGTGTTTGCTCTACTTTCTATCCAAGAAGTTTAAATGTTTTGCACTGTCATTGTTGGTCCTTTTTTATTGTGTCTGTGTGCTTAAAAAGCTTTAAAGATTATTGCGAAAAAAGTTTAAAAAAATAGCCAACAAAGAAAACTTTCATATTGGTAAAAGAAATTTGTGAAGGCCTTGCTAATAACGTAGATGGAACAGGTTACCATATCATAAAAGGCATGGCTGCAGACCTTTACTTTTGCTCTTATCCAGCGTTCTTATTTATTAGTAGCTACCTAACAGTAACACACTAAGTTACCAGCATTTTTTTCAAAATATGATCTTAGGAGTAAAACTTATTGAGCCTATTAAGGTCTGTCCTTAAAACTCCTTCAACTTTTGAAAATTTGTCTTCTCAATGCAGGTGCTCATTCACACATTAGAGGACTTGGTTTAGACGATGCACTTGAAGCAAGACAGGTGGGATTATATGTTTTTAACTCCTATTATTTTAGAAATTCTGGATGTACTAATTTTCTACTTTAGTCTGTCGATAAGTAAGGTCACCTCAGACCAAATTGGGTAAGTTCCCTGGGCCTAGTTACCCCAATCTGTTTCATAACACATGGGCGTGACACCATCAAAACAACTTTATATAATAATAGAAGCACTGGCTGAACAAGTAGGGAAATTTCACCCTCTCTTGTGCACATGTATGCATTTAAATGTTGCATTTTCTTATGTTTATGATTTTTTTTTCTGTAAAGGTTTCACAAGGCATGGTTGGTCAGAAAAAGGCAAGACGTGCTGCTGGTATAATAACATATATGATCAAAGTATGACTTTGCTGTTTTTGTCAGTCTTGCATAATCCTTCGCAAGTATGGATATATATGTTTCACTATATAAGAGTCTTTGCAATTTTTATTATTTCTAGGAAGGTAAAATTGCTGGACGAGCTGTTTTAATTGCAGGCCAGCCAGGTACTGGAAAGACTGCTATTGCTATGGGTAAGATATCAATAATTTGATAATATCCAAATTCTTTTTATTATTTCATAGGAATAATACTAATTGAAACATATTTAATCTGCTACTTGCAAGATGAAAGTTCTGATAGTTTGTTTTTCTTTGCACAGTAAAAAAAATGGAACTTCATTACTCTTCAGAATGTTTTCCAGAGAGATAGTTACCCCTCAGGTGTTTTGGACTCTGCATTTTACCTTTCTCCAAAATGTTTGTGTAACTAAACCAAGTTCATATTTTTCTTTAATAAAGAAACTATATGTTACCGGAGACATATTTACTGAATTTTCCCAAAAAGCTACCTAATTGTAAAGAAAGTTATATTTCAGCCACCTTTATTTAAATTTTTAATGGCCTATAACCTATATTTTCAAGGGTATTGGTTGCACCGCCACTATCATGGCAAACTAAGTGCCACTTTAAATCTGGATTTGCGAGGATTCTCAGATCTCAGCCAATTCACAGCCGTTTTTGAATATATTTTTACGTTGATCCAATTTTTTTGTTTACGATTTTGCTGATTTATTGAGCCTAACAACTTTTAACTGACGGTAAAGAAAATTCTTTAACACACCATTGCCAATCAATGCCTTAGTTTTTCTAATGTACAATATTATTATATACATGTCATTTTTTTTTATAAAAATTTGTAATTTAAACCACCAGTCAAGGAGAACCGATAATAGCCTGTTATAGGATAGTTTTAGTTAATACTGCATAATTATATCATGCATTATACTTAGCTGTTCATATAAAAAGCATCTTTTTTATAGATTCTCATTGTTTAATTTTACAGCGCGTATCTAATTACATTATAAACAGTTTATTAGGTAGTACGGTGCGGGACCATGTGGTGCCAGCAAAGCGGATATACTGCTAGTTAGCTGGTATCAGTTTGAACAATTAATATCTTTCTTACATAGCTGTTCCTTGTTTTTGTTTTGTTTCTTATTGAAGCAGACTATGCCTTAAATTATGTAGATGACTATAAGGAGATTGATATGAAAGAAAAGTGTGGAAACTTAGTAAAAAGATTTCTACCTTTGAATTAGCCACACAAGAATTTAATTATGCATCTCTTGTTATTATACTGAGGCTAATTTTTGTTTCTCTAACGTTTGTATAGACGTAATCATGATGTCCTAACCTCCCACGATTATTTTATACATGTGTATTTATGTTCAAATAGGTATCGCTCAATCTCTTGGTGCTGATACTCCATTCACCGCAATGGCTGGAAGTGAAATATTTTCACTAGAGATGGGAAAAACAGAGGCGTTAACGCAAGCCTTCCGAAAGTCTATTGGAATTAGAATTAAGTGAGCTCTTATATATTTTTCGTGTCTTACGCGAATATGCTACCAAATATTATCATGTCAAGTTTTCGATTTTTAAAACGACATAAACTTGCTATTTGATCTAGAGAGGAAACTGAAATCATTGAAGGTGAAGTTGTTGAAGTGCAAATCGACAGACCTGCAACTGCTTCAGTATGTACATATCACGGCTTATGTTTTTCAATGTTGCATGATGTGTAAAAAAAATCGTTCTATAGCATTTGTATGCGATTAAGATTTGTAGTGCATCTGTTGTTGTATATCGAAATTAAAAAATGTATTCCTAGGGAGCAAAGGTGGGGAAGTTGACATTAAAAACAACTGAAATGGAAACCATATATGACTTGGGTACAAAAATGATCGATTCTGTTACCAAAGAGAAAGTCCAGGCTGGGTGCGTATTATAGAAAACACTTTATTTCAAGCATTATGTTACACACATGCGCAATTTACATAGTAACTTTGTGTATCCCAAAACAGTTTAAAAATATTCTTATTGATAGACAAAAGTGCGATTTAGTGTATATTCATAACATAGCCATTGATAAGCTGCAACTAATTGCAATACTCAGAAAATGCCAGTGTGTTTTATAACTGCAACATTGAATTGAGTAATATTCTTTCAGGGACGTTATCACTATCGACAAAGCCACTGGCAAAATATCGAAACTGGGAAGATCATTTACTCGTGCAAGAGATTATGATGCAATGGGACCTCAGGTTTGCATTTATGTGATAGGAGCTGAAGAATAAAGAGTTTTCCCTCGATATCCTATTATATAAAACTGGATTATCTTTTATCGTAGACGAAGTTTGTACAATGCCCGGAGGGAGAACTGCAAAAACGCAAAGAAGTCGTTCACACTGTGACCCTCCATGAGATTGACGTCATCAACAGCCGCACACAAGGATTTTTAGCACTGTTTTCAGGTAGAATTTTTTATCCTTCCAACTTTTTTTGTTGACGTTTACCTTTGATCGTTGTTACGGAAGTTACATCTACGTTTTGTTTTTGTAGGCGATACAGGAGAGATTAAATCCGAAGTGCGAGAGCAAATCAATAAAAAGGTATCTGAATGGAGAGAAGAAGGGAAAGCTGAGATCGTTCCCGGCGTAAGTACTTACAATATCAGTCTTTCTGGTTCACGCCACTTGGGAAATAATACCCTGAGATACCCATGTTGTTTGCATTGCTAGGTGTGGTTAAGCGAACAACAATAAATAAACAAACAAACAAATCTGCCATTGTAGGTTTTATTTCTCGACGAAGTGCACATGTTGGACATCGAATGCTTTTCATTCTTAAACCGTGCATTAGAAGACGACATGGCACCTGTATTAATAATGGCGACCAACAGAGGAATCACAAAGTAAGTAGTAGGCGTTATAGACACTTTTTTTTACGCCGCTTAATTTAAGCATTGTGTGTTTAGCTTCGCTCTTCATTATTGCAAATTTGTGAAAAGGGTTACTTAAATGGCGGCGTTAATAAAACTAACAATTTATCCTTCGATGATTTATCAACTGTTTTTCCTGTTTAGAATTCGTGGCACGAACTATAAGAGTCCACATGGCATGCCGATCGACCTGTTGGATCGTTTGCTGATTATTTCCACTTCACCGTACGAAGAGAAAGATTTGGAACAGATTCTACGAATAAGGTAAACTAGCTTGTCTATTATACTATCAATTTCTCCTTATTTGTGAGTAAATATGAACTATACCGTACACGAGATGCATGTAAGGAAATACAGCGTCAAAGCTACTAACTGACACCAATGCGTCTTCAAGTTGTTCTCAACAAAAAGTAACATTTAAAGCTAATTAATTTTGCAGGTATCTTTTTAATTGTTTCAGAAAAAGAAAGATTACACATTTCTCTCCTTAATTCACTTCAGCGCTTTAAAATAAATAAGTTAAACACGTCCATCGTAGCTGTATATGTAGCAGGGTTTGTTATTGTTATTGCTTTTTTTTTCTTTTTTCAGATGTGAAGAAGAAGACGTGGAGATGGGCGATGATGCATTAGCAGTGTTGACGAAGATAGCTCAAGAGACGAGTCTACGCTACGCTATACACCTTATCACCTCTTCAAGTTTATGTTGTCGAAAAAGAAAGGTACTTACATTTGTTTGCAGTATTGTTTAATGAAACTCTGTACTGGAACAGTAAAACTAAATTTTTATTATATGGTACACATCACAAGAATATGCTTTATGTGCATATCTGTTGAAGATTAGTAGCGTAAAAATTCTAACCAGAGTTTTCTTTATTTCTTTTTCTCTATTGTTCTAAACATAGACCTATTGTTTTTAACTTGAAATTCCAGTCTGATTTTCTTATAAAGCATATTCTTACAAAAGAAGAAAACGTATTCGTTCAAGAAAAAATAGCACCCCTAGATTGCCGGAAAACTTGTTAAAATGTAACGAAATTATTTTGATTTGATTTGAACTTTTTAAATAATTAAAAAAACCGGCTATAAATTGTTTGAGAACTCGCATCTCAAGGAGTATTGTTTTTCTGTATGTCGTTTGTTCTAAGCATTCCAACCTTATCTTTCCTCTAATGGGTTTTAAAGGGGAAAAAACAATATTCTAAAAAATTCAAAGATTTAGTATGTATGACATCATTATTGATAATATAATTAAATTAGTCGGTGGCCCGTGGAAGAATCCACCGTTCGCCCGTCCTTTTTATAGCGCATTGCTTGCGTCTCGCTACTTGTGGTACCATTTTGTGTGACAGCCAAACGAATTTCGGCACTGATTTCACGCTAGCTATAACTACTCACATTAATTTCTTTTTAGGGTACCGAAGTTGAAGTGGAAGATATTAAAAAGGTATACTCCCTTTTCTTCGATCAGGGCAGGTCGTCGCAGTTCTTAAAGGAGTATCAGCAATCATTCATGTTCGATGAGAATGCAGATGGAAGCATGGATACGTCATAAGAATTGGGATACCGGCTAGCATATTGTAACTGACCCGCATGTAATTTTGAGTAGTGCGCAATGTTTTGGTAAGTGTTGTAAGGGTGTATTGTCGAACTGTCTCACGGAATAAACAAAAGGACTGTGATCAATTTTTATACTAAGATGTTCAAGTATATTTTTATCGCCGAGTTGTATATTGTTTAGAGATTTTTGATGTTGATACACTTCAGTTTATTTTTTTGTTGTTTATGTTTTTCCTACAATGATTTACATTTTCTCGCGTCTTTTGGCCGTTCATGTGTATTTTAGTCGCATGCTTTAGATAGCGAAACCTAATTCTAATGTCAATGCATCAGGTGTATTGTGCGATGTTAAAAAAGTTACACACCTGATTAAAGGTATAAATTGATTAATAAAATGTCGTCTTTATTCGCGAAAATGGCGAAATTTAATTCTCGTGAAATATCAGGACTTGTCAAATTCGCGAAAATGTAATTTCATTATCAAGAAACTTGTGAAAATTAGTTCTCGCGAAAACTAATTCTCTTAAGGTTACAATTACAGTTTCATACAAATAAAATCCTACCTCGGCAACACGTGGCGATCAACTGTTATTTGTAACTTGCTTAAAATCCACTATATTATAAGCACTACTTTAACGCGAAGCAAAAATTTTTGAAATCTCGCGAAAATTTATGTTTTTTAACCTTGCTTAAGAAAGAACAGCTTTACTGCAAAACCCAAAAGTTTCCTCTGCAGATACTTTCTTCCCTTAAAGTAGTACTTTTTATTTTTTTATTCACCATGGTCATCACACGTTTTTGGGCCTGCACATTTTGTTACGTCTTGTGCATGTAGTTCATCATGTCATATTGATGAAAAACTACTTTGCTCATCCCTTACACACTGCCTGGCAGTGAGCGGGATTCCATCCGCGGTCCGATTTATGTTAAAAATTCACCTATGAGCAAGAACCTCCACACGCCTTGTTATATGAAATATAAGATGAACTATAATGAGGTACAGTGAACAATTCTAAAGAAAACTCTCGCAGATACACACGTAAAGTTTTTGGGTAAAAGTTTTACTGGTGCAAATACACTAGTGTACATTTTCTAAATACGTCCCTGACACATTACACCTTTATTACTTGTAATACTTAGCTACCTACATTATATCATACATATACTATTCATGGTTATATATTATGGGTAAAAGTGGAACACTGTCATCTTCATCTTTCGGACAAAGGCATTTCATGCCCTTCGATACATTTTCACCTCGGCATAAATTGTTACAAATTATTTCGCGCATCAAAAATTCGACATGTATTTACGTCCTTGTGGTAACGAGAGTACAGTTAACAACATGACGAAATGTGTTTTAGGCTGCAAAAGATTGTCCTTCCCATCTACAATTCTTATGATCCATATATATTTTTCTAATCAAATACTTTTCGCAAAGACTCTTTCTACTTTTAAAATACGGTAAAGTACGAGCTTTACATCGAGATGCAGAATTTTGTTTCAAAATCTATATATTGTGAAATGTTGGTATTATATAGCAACCTCGTCTCCAGAGTCTTGTGGCCTCTGAGCCGTCATTACCCACAAGTCAAAATGCCCTGGGAACGAGGTTTATTATATAGCGCTGTCATGTTAAACCAAGTAACTTAGTCTGCTTTCCATTCCTTTGTTATCATATGTAAACAATTTCTTCTCTCGTGAGGGAATGAAGTCGACGGAATATTCGACGGCGCGACCCTTTGAACATTGTATTCCATCACATGCTCTGACTACTTTACCATAAACTTATTGAACACATAAAGGAAAAGAATGCTTAGTAGAATTATTCCGATTATTTTTATTCTGTTGTCATGACGTTCGTAGGTGGTTTTTATAAACGCGCAAACTTTTTCTTTTGTGTCTAATTCGTTATCACTCTCCTCCTCATTTTCATAAAAAGCCGGACCAACTTGATCTGTGTTAAAATGTTCTACGATGGAGCCCTAAAAACATAATGGCAACAAATATAACAAGTAATGTAACTCTACTTGATTCTATGTATTATTCTTTCATATTTTCTAAAAATGTTTGGTTAGCGAAAAATTTTATTTTGACCGATTTGCAAAGGTTAATTTGCAAAAGTGTATGCCTATTAACCTGCGCTTTTCTTTCTTTCAGGTGCTAAAGAAACGTACTTAAAGAAAAACTTGTGTTAAATATACCGCAGTAAAAAGAACAGGAAGTTTAGTTAACACTAATCGGTGGCCCGTGGAGAGATCCAAGGATTCGCCCGTCCTTTATTAGCCGCGTTTTGTGTGTCTCGCTACTGCGGTTACCATTTTATGTGCTAGACAGACTTATACGGGTATTACAGTATAGACTAGCTGTTTGCCGTGAAAAAATCCACACGGTCTTCCGTCTTTCATTTACACGCTATATCGTGTGCCTGTTGCGTAAAACTTTTCTTGCGGACAGACAGACAAAAAACGACTATTATTATACAGATAGTCGTTAACCCGTTGAAAAATCCACGGGGTCGCCCGTCCTTTATATATCGCATTCCGTGTTTCTGTAACAGACAGAAAAACAGACAGACGACGGCTTTTTTTCAATAGACTAGTCGGTTACCCGTGGAAAAATCTACAGGATCGCCTGTCCTTTATATATCGAATATTTCGTGTTTCCGTAGCACAACGTTTTTCTCGCGTATAAACAGACAGACGGAGATTATCTGCAAAAAATCTTAAAATTAAAAAAAAACGTTCACTGCAATAACTGCGATAGAAGAAAAAATAGAAATTTTGTGTTAAACTTGTGCGCGGAGAGTAAAAACTACGTATTTGTATTTAATAAAAACCTCATACCCAGCCTCCACTTTCTTGTATCCACGTGGCAAGTTTTTTCATGACAAACACACCAAGCCAATACACTATTCTTCCTGGCATTTCGTTTTTCCCGTGTGTTATGCAGTCCAGGGCCATACCACCTGTGAATGCATACAATGCAATGATTTTAGCCCACGTAATCCCTTCGGAAAATAAGTTTGTCGCAAATTTGTTAAACGAATCCCAAACAACTATTTCGCTATCGTAAGTAAGTTTTAAATGGCTGGATATTTTTGTATATAACTTCGGATACTTCATTTCTAATATTTGTCCAATATTCTGAAGCACATTCGAATACTCTTCCGGTTGGGTACTACTGTGATTTTCATATTCTTTTATTCCAGATCGAGCCAGTCTTGCCTCGATGTACTCCTCACATAGTCGTTGTGCGGTGATCGTTATATCTTCTACCGAGTTTGGTACAATAAGTTTTTTCGAGATTTTTCGCCCAAGTAACATTATTGATGGTTCTTCGGTCGATTTTTTGCTGACTGCTTTACGCTCTATAAGCTGAGACAGACCATTTTTAGATTTCCACAAGCCCAAGACCTTCTGTAGCTTCACCACGCTTTCTTTTTTAATTAGCGCAGGTTTTTCTGACATGCTTAAGATTTTGGTTCAATATTTAACTAGCAGTGTACTTGTGCTTCTTCATAGACAAACAGAACTTTTTAATTAATTTAAATTCACGACAGAAAACTTTAACTGCTGTTATATACTTTACAAAAAATAATGAGTTTTGAAATGTTCCGACACGATTTGAAATTATGAAATATAGTTGGAATATTTTTTATTTTATAATCTAAAAATGGTTCTCCTGCAAAGAGAATTTATAGTACTGTTTTTACAGAACTTAAACAGAAGTGTGAGTATTCTTGTCGTTCAGTACCGACGAAGGAGAGTTAGGCAGGTGTGTCTTCCTTTTGAGGCGGAGGCAAAAATGAAAGTTGTTAGCCACAAAATAACACCTATATTTTAACTCTAAAAAGAACTAATAAAAGAAATCCTAGATGAAGTATTTAAAAATGTGTGAAATAATAATTTTTTTTATCGCCTTGTTATAAATTTTAAGAGATGCTAACAAGTTAAACAAACTTTTTTCTACTGAAAAACGTAGCTTAGAGGTATGGTGACTAGGGTGAATTTTCTGCAGGTGTTTTGTGAACAGCTCAACCTTTTTATTTTTTTATTGCATAAAATTTGTTGTTAATGTAATAATTAAGTTAAAAAGTCACTTTTACTCTTTGTAAAGAGAGGAGGTGGCAATTTTCTCGAAAATCATAGTTTGGGTGGATGTAAATTAGAGTGAGTGGGTTTTCATTTAGATCTAGGGAGTGCCAGTTATACAATCTCGTCCCCAGGACTTTTTAAGTTTTTTTTACTTTGGGACGGAATGTAAACGTCCCGATGTAAAAAAACAATTAAAAAGCCCTGGAGACGAGATTGCCAACAATAGTCATGGGAAGGGGAAATAGTTTTGATTTTTCTATTTAAATTGTGTTATCAGATTTTTTTTTCGAAAAATGCATATGTCATTTTCTTTCATTTTTTCTGAATAATCAGGGGAAGGGATATAATTAAAGGGTGGATTTTTCAAATATTTTGGTAATTTGAGAATAAAGAATATTTAAAGTGATTTATAACCATTAAGCGTATGTGTTGTAATTTACAACGTTACTCGAATAATACATTTTTGATTTTTGACGCTTAGGACAAGAGAATGGAATTAAATTTAAACGTCGGGATGACGCTTAACTTCCCAATTTCTGAGTCTTCCTGATAATAATTCCCTGTTTTACTTCGCCAGAACTAAAGTGAATTCATTTAGTTGAACTGTTTGAATTGTACTTTCGGAGTGAAGCTTGGACCTGAATTTTGGTCTTAATAGTGAAATTGGAATGCCACTACAGGTGTAAAAAATAGACATAAATAAAATTGACGTCAAATGAATGCTGCTGCGCATGTTCAGTAATTATACGGTCGATGTAAAAATGACAACGGCCCGAAATTTAATTCACTTAGGGTAAAGCTTTTACATCACTTCAGGCAAGGAGGTTTATTCACACCTGCGTAATAACGCCCTTCGCCTTCATTACGACTTTGCCCATCTTTGTGTTTTTTTAACTACAAGTTAGTTTTATCTTCAATATATGGTTTCAGAAAAAACTGCTTTTTTTTATTCATATTTTGAGATTTATACACCAATATTCGTATTCAAATTTTAGCTATATTACTTAATGATCAGGAAGTTTCGTGGGCAGAAAGATTTGTGATTTTTGACTCTACTTGTGAAAGTTTTAGAACATTCCAAATCAAAAAATCGCGAAAGTTTTTCTGGCGAAATTACAGATATTTCTCGACTCGCATAAGTTATTTTGTACTAATTTTTATTTATCTTGGTCGGAAAAGGACCCCGATTGCTAATCTTTCGCACCCTAAAACCATAAAACGTGATAAATTTTATAAATGCGAATGTCTGAATCACGATGAAAATAGCGACGAGTGGAAAGAAGTTACTGAAAGTGATAATTGACTTGTTGGAGGAAATCCAAAAATCTATAAATTATAAAGTTTCTTTTCCCACTTAAATCGCAAAAGTTATTTATGCGAGAAAAATTAGCAACACTGCTGCGCTCAGTGTTAAAGTAAATGGCTATCTACCTTTTTTGTCCACAAATTTGTTATCTTCTTCTTTTAAATAGACTGCTTTTCTTCTTCCCTAAACAATATCTAGTTCTTCACAAACAACTTTTTAACAATAAAGCTCCTTAAAAAAAACTGTCCATGGTGAAAAAAAGTATTACTGAGCATACACTAAAGAAAAGTGTTAAACTAACAGCTTCAAGCGCAAACAACGCAAATGAAACCATGGATACAAATTTGAGTGTCACCTAAAGCCATACACGACCATCTGGTAAATTTTTAATCAACAAACTAGAAACAACGTGAAAGCAAAGGGAAAAAAGAAGGAGGAGATATAAAAGAGGAAATACCTCCATGGTATGATGCAGGCGATATGACGGGCAAGTGTAACCATTCTTTTGATAAATTTACAATGTGGTTTTTAGATTGCAATATGGATAATCATATCGTTTTCTAGCCTACTGCGGCCGTAACAGAAACATTGAGATTGTCTGGGATTTTTTTATTTTTCATATAATACACCCTCATTAGAAAATTAGAAAAAACAAGTTATGAATACTTTAGATTTGAAGCGTAATAAAAAAGAATGCCATCTCTAAGGAGAATTAAAAACTCAAATACTTGTGTCTGCTTGGCGTAAGATTTGATTTTGCCAATGATTTAAATTCAAGGGTTGACTGGCTTTTGTAAATCTTGTTATAGACAGCAAGTCAAGAAAAAGAAAAGAAACTCTTATCTATAGTTGACGCAGTTCGTTATGGTGGAACAAACAAGTTTTAAAAGAATACGATAACAAATTGAATTTGTATGTATTTTTAATTGTAAAAAATACATTCCACGTTTTGTGCTCTTTAAAAACTATATTTCCAAACATTGCCGTGTTATTGCCGACGTCAGAAAAATTCCAAATGATGGATCATTCAATTGTTCTTCTGTCTGAATGGTTTTTTCCACGAATTTATCGACTAGTACAATATACTAATATTCTAACTGTGTCTGTGACAGGTAAATGACGGAGATGTTTATTTTTCTTGCCAGTTTTCTAAGTCATTTATCGCAATTGACGCAGATTGGTGCCATACTAAAGGCTGCCTAATTTCCCCCTCATCATGAATAATACGCCAGCACACGTGCGCGTAATTGCAGGGGCGTGTGTCAACGTTCAAATGATAATATTTATCAATTACATTTTACCAAGACTCAAAATCAGTTCAATCAAGTTCTCCCATCTATTATTTTATCGTAAAAAGTACGAAAACACGGCAATTAGGAAGGTAAGCAAGTTCTGATATAACTCAAACCATTTGATATTATGAAAAACCAAGGAAAATTCAACTTTAGAGTATGTTTTCACTTAATTAACGCGTGTTAGCAGCGTTGTTTTGTGCCACGGCAAATATAGAAAAGAGTCCTGACAGGTAGATAGATAGATAGATGTGCATATTTTACATGACTAGCCTCACAAATATCGAGGGATATACCCTGTCTATTATTTCCAGGAGGGGCCATGGCTTAGATGGAGAGTCCTAGAGTATTTAATGCTCATTTTGAGCTACGCAGACCCAATTAGGGCCCGCGCTCTACTAGACAACTCCCGGCAACATCCAACGGCCCACACAGTGTGCCATCTCCCCAATTTCCCTCACATGGCTTGGGTTAACCCGGGGCTATGGTAACATTCACTCGCCCATGTTGAATCGCCGTCCTCGATATCTGAGATATCGAGGCGTCAGGAAAGATATGACCTTCTTTTCTATGTTTTTTAAAAGTGTCAGAAAAAAATGTGAGTCTATGAGAAAGAAGAACAGAGTTTATCCAGCTGAACTATGGTAAATACATTCGTAATTTTTTATATTGTCTGTTTACCGCTGCCTGTTTATGCTACTCATTCCGCTACGCTATTTAAAACTTTTGTTTTTATTCTTTGTTTTTTTATGGTTTATCGAAAGCATTTTTTTAAAATAATACAAACGTCATGGATAATTAACTATTATGAATGCGTGCACAGACAAAGTTACGCATAATTAATATTGCGTTGTCTATTTCGTTAAAAATGTTTTTTTTCGCGCTTTTCTAAAGAAATTAACAAAAACAAAGTTATGATGAAAAGAGCAACAAATTTTAACAAGCGTAAGTGATTTGTTTTGTTTTGACCCCGCCTGCCTATCGATTGAAATCAAAAAATTAAATTAGTTAGCTCCCAGTAACTCGAACACCGGATAACTGAAACTTTCGTTCTCTCGAACCATTTTCTTGGGTGCCTTGAACTTTCGTTAATGCGTTTTGATAAACAACTCCGGTTAACTCTAACCGCGGATAACTTGAACATTTGTTAACTCGACCCATTTTACGTTCCTTTCGAGTCTAATTTCTTTAAATAACTCGAACTTTAATCCCAGTCGTAATATGTTGAGACAGGACAGCTTCAATTTTTTGTCACCACAAGTAATAACATAGGCTATTTCTACGTTCTATTCACACCTTTTGAACTTGTCAAGGTTCAGAGCGGACTTCGAGTGGACTCAGAACCGTCGTCTCAGAGCGGACTTCGGACTTAGGTTATTTAGCTAAGCCCAAACTCCCAAAATATGCTAATTGTTGCTGACGTCAGCATCACAATTTCGCACGAATTATAGGGTCCTCTAGGGCCCCGATGTGGGTTATTTTGTAGTGCAGGCGTGCTAGAAAATGCGAATAGCACATTTTAAACACTTTCTTCCTGTCCTACGTGCGTGCAAAAGTAGCGACTGTGCAACCTGTCTGTTGCGTAGCATTCACCGTGTGAAGCTTTTGTGCATATTTTAAAAAATGACGAAGAAACTTACTTTGCGTCAATATTTGTGTCTAGAAAAGTAGATAAGTAGATGATAAGTAGAAGGGACTTTAATGCCAAGATTACACCTTTTTCCGGGATAAACCGGTTTAACTCAAACTATAATCTAATTTAAACTAAATTCGTTTAAACATTCATTTAAACGCCACCGTCGCCATTCTTGTCTATTCCGTTTTTTGTTAAATTGAATTCTCGCGTACTTTATTTTTTTAAAAACCTTGTGTTTAGCAAAATTGGGAGATGATAGCTAAGATTCTGTTTTTGCTTAAATTTACCACTTTTTGACTTTTTCAATACTATCTTTCTTTCACTGACATTGTGTCAGCTGTAAAAGTAGAGAGTACCAGCCAGTGACTTCCCACAAAGGATTTGGAAAATTTTTACTACGTTAATCACAGAGAAAACAGGTTTTTTCGATAAATATGGCTGAGGCATAAACTTTGATGTTGATGATTGACGAAATGCCTTTCAACTAATAAATGAATATTCCTAAAACATGTGCCAGGATAAAAAGATTCAATATGCAGTTTAAGTATTTGGCCAAAATTAGGAGTGAGTTCATGAGTGATGAACATGGAGACATGGGGGTGATCAGAATCTGCTCATTTTTGGATCAGAGCTTTCTTTTATTAATCAGATTCACATAATAAATTTTTAAATTTTACATCTCTAGATTGACGGAAAACACCCTTCCAGACGTCAACGATCTCATGGTTCAATGTTAAAAATCACGATAAATGTTTCCATATTGTAGTAATTTAGAAAAGCTGCATTGTTTAATTGGCATCAAAATTTAGATAAAAATTTTCCATCAGAAACCAAAAGGTAGAGAGAGATGCACATTTACATTACACGACTACAATAATATAAAAATTGATAAGAACACTAGCAATTTTAAGGGTGCTGGCACTTTGTAGAAAATGCTGTTTAAAGCTGAAAAACATAGTTCGCTAACAGCATTTGTAGCATGCATAACTAACACCAGTTTTCCCACTTTTATAACGTCAAAGAAAAGTAGTTTTCTTGGGCTATCTAACTTTGGTAGAGATGACACTAAATCTCTCTCTGAAAATCTGTCATAAGATGGGACAGGCCCAACTATTGACAAAAGACTCTTGGTTTCAAAAATTGTACCAAAAAAACAGGCCTAACTATTCACACTTTTTAGAAACAGCCACAACATGGGCCAGTCTGAATACTCCCAGAATTAAGGTAAACCTTGTAACATGGGCAACACACTGTTACGAATTTTAAAAAGATAGGCCTAGTGCTGCTGTGGACAAATGCAGTATCTATAGGAGAGGACTAAAGAGAACAAAAATTGTATGGAGGAAAATAAATCATGAATTCTCTAAATATAATCTATTACAAATATAGCTAAAGTAATGAGCAGTGCAAATACCATGTCATAAATTCTTTTTTTAAAAAAAATTGAATAAACAACACATAAATTGACAAATAAATTTTATAAATGGAATTAGTAGCACAGTCGGTACAGCGTTCAACTCATGTCCAAGTGGTTGTGGGTTTGATCCCCACATAAGGCTGTGGTCCGGTCGGGCAAGAATTTCAAAAAAGGTTTTTGTAGATCAAATGGGAGCTTTAAAGACTCCGCTCAAAACTGGTGCAGTTGATCACATAAAGTATAAATTAAGACATAATATTTTTTATCTGTCTCTAAGGTACGTAATGGGTCAAGTTGAAATAATTCCATCGAAAATTATCTTGAAAAGTAAACATAAATAGCTTAAACAATAGCTAGCTATATATACCTGTATATGTATATAACATGACATTACACTGAGCTGAATGTTATATCTTATCTGAGTCATAATTTTTTAGCTGGTTAGTTAATAGCTAATTATGTAGCATATTGAATGCACACAACAACCCAGATAAAAACATCTTCAATCATGCATTTGCTGATATGGTCTTGCACCAAGAGTTTCCAAGTAGTGTTGTTTTCGCTACCGACTCTCAGCTAGTGTCGGGGTCCTGGGGTTGTCGTTTGCTCGACCGAGACTCTTTTGGAGAGACCACGTTTTCCTTGTACTACGTTTTTTATTTATTACGAGTTCTCGAAGCCGTGAGGCAACATCGTTCTTTAGAGAAACTGTCAAATTATAGTAATAACTGTATTTTATCGAGACTTTATATATTTAATATCAACCTATCAAACTAAAGACTATTGAGCTTATACGTTGTTTGAATGAGTTGACACTAGCCATATACAGCAATATAAAAAAGTTACTGCAGTTAAGGTAGAACTTATGGAAACAATTGCTGTGCCGTGTAGGCAATCTTTCCAGGTTTCGAAAGATGACTTTTTAGCATCTAAAATGCCGGAAATATTGAAAACCTCAAACCGTTTCAAACGGATCCCCTAATCTGTCATCGTGGTAGGAAAAATAGTTGATATGTCAAATCTCCATCTCAAAGGCTCCTTAGACGCCCCTGGACACTGAAGTATGTTTCACATAATCGTTTACGGAGGAGTATTAAGCCGTATGATAATTTTTCGTCTACTGGCGTTTTTAATGTTATCTATGTTTGCTGAGCCTAACGTCACCAGCAAATAATATTGCTTCTATTCACCCATAAACTTTCACCTAAAAACAACCATGGACACCCCTTACACAAAGGAAAGGACAGAAGACGCCGTTTACTCATAATTTGCTTTAAATTTTCACATAAATCCAAATAATTTTTTTTTAGGTCTAGCTACGTTGATAACGAACGGACATTTTGTAACATAACGCAAACTTAGAGTTGTGGATGTACAATATGTTTTATTTAACTAGTTTCCAACTGCAACCGTGGTCCCAGGGTTCCTCTACGCCTATGATATCATGATGGTAATCATCCCGTCGGAATATCATTTTAGGTTCCGCAAGACATGCAAAATAACCTTGCTTAGATTTTATTTTCTTCGCGACAAGAGCACCCCAGTTTTTTATGTAAGGGTGGCCAAATGTCTATCGTTTCTTACAGAATTAGCAATTCCATATTTTGCTTCAGGTTGCATAATTGCGCAAAATTTATGAATTTAAATAATTATTATTTCTGCATCTCTAATATCTCCATCTCTAGTTATTTTTGTTCCCTCGTTGTTGATATTGATTGTTTTTTGTCTTTTCTTTCTCTTTTTTTTTTCTAATCTAGAAAATCTGCTGAGCACCTAATCTTCAACTTAAACGTAAATTTTTCCTTCCCTTTCCCGTAAATTTTAATAGTACACGTTTGTATCCAAACTATATTGTAGTTGTTGGTTAATTTAAAATCCTGCACATGCTTTAGCCGAAAGCATCGTCAACTTCCGAAAGCTAGTGAAATCATGCTTAACTGTGATTATGTAAACCACCGTAGCAATCTAGAGGAACATTGGGCTGTCGTTGGCGGTTTCAAGTCATGCTTTTAATTGATACCGAATGGCTCTTTGCTGTCTTAAATTCAATATCAATATTTATACGCTCTTCTAGGTCAAATAGTTTATCTTACCAAACAAGATGACAGAAAAAAAGGTTAGGCCTGGGACTTAGTATGTTTAGTATAATATTTAGTTGATAATGAGATTTTTACTAAGGAAGAAATGAGATTGAATCTAGTTCACAGTATTTGCCGTGTTATTGTTGTGGCGTCAATTTCGAAATGATGCAGACAACCTACAACTTTAAAATTTTCTCTTTTTTTCCCTTTCAAATTATAGAGAAATGTGCCATGTATTGCAAAAATTTGTTTACTTGATGAAATTCCCTTCAAATTATATTTTAGCTCTGTAATAAAAACTATATCGATTATAAAGGTTTATAAACGACATTCTCTGTAACAAAAAAATCATTGACAAAAATGTTTGTAGAAGCAATCTAACATATCGTCATTATTCTCTCTGAAAGAAAAAACAATGTATACTTCACTAAAAAGCTATATTTAAAAGCAGCCAGCTAAAATCTTCTCAAGTAAAATCCCAGGAACGTCAAAATCAAAAGGTGGGACACTTTTTTGGTTGAAACTATTTTGAAATGTTCGCTATATAACGGCAAAAAGCAACGATTTCGATCGACATTCTCGGACTTTATTCCAAATATTTGCCTTACTACAAGCATGGCGGCTATAAATTTCCATGGAACTTATATATGTTACGAGGATTGTGATAAATTCGAGAATTATTCAAATTAACCGGATATTAGCTATTCATATTAAAATAACCCTAACCCTTATACCTTATACCCGAGGAAAATGCATAATTAACAATTGACTATAATGTTAGAGACTGTAGAAAATGAAGATATAGAGAACAATGTAGATTATTTTTAAAATAACCGCATCATAGCTTATATTTATTCTCTTGATAAAATGAGCAGACTAAAAATTAAAAAACCCCGATAAAATGTATGTGATGAAGAACTCACTGTTTATGTCGATGTTGACAAACAAAGCATGGTTTTCCTGTTGAAGATGTTAAGCCTATTCTGTCCCGGGAGGGGGTGCAGACTCCGCCCCTCGAAGCCACCCCTGAAAATCTCTATGAAATCCTTATAGTCAGGAAAATACAATGATTTTCGTTAGAATTATCCTCATAACTTGATACTTACAACACAACTTTATTTATCGGCGGAATCTTTCTGAGAACTTTAGTCACGTGATTAATCCAATCACTCCATTTTTTTTTTATTTTACACGAAAATAGGGAAGCGGCGGATTTTCGGGATTTTTTGCCATTATTCATGCTACCTATGTAAAAACCAAATAATATGTTAATAACTTTTATTTCGTTGTCAGAAACTTTAAACAATGTAAAAATTCGCCCTAGAGCATGAGCAATTGAAATTTAAGCACATAGTGGTAAATTAGACAAATTTTACCATTCCCATGACGTCACAGAGGAAGTGCGGACATAAGCAAAAATTTATTATTGCCATTATGTTCCTTAATAACGTACTACAGAATGAATTGATACGAAAAATGTAACAGTAGACAATAAAATAGCTTTATGAAATATTCACGAGATACTGTTAGTTGACAGCACAGAAACAAATGAGCTAAAAAATTGAATCAAAAACAATGTGTATATGAAGAGGTTCCTGTGTCTAACAATCACTATATCCACAACTTAATTTAGTTAAATTTAGTAGCATGAGAATTCGCAGAAGAAACAACAAATTCTTCGACATTCTACGGAGACTCATTTATAATGCTTACTATTATGTCCACCATGATAATAGCAAACATTATTATTGCTATTATCTGCCATGAATTAGACATTCCATTCCATTAACATTAAAGCATGATTTCTGCAAGGAAAACTTATTGATAGAAAATCATATGAATGGTCACCTAAGAAATCCTAAAATGGATTTACGCCGAACATACTGTTTGACCGTTGTGAGCTGGTAAAAAGGGTAAAAAGTGTAAACAAAGCCACTGCTGGTGACTTAGTCTACAAGTTAAGGTGAACAAACATTGCCTTTTAAATTTTAGGTAGTATTGAAGGAAGCAGGTTTTTTGAATTATAGCTAGTCGGAATTGGGCTGATGGAGATTCACAAGTAAGCTAGGTAACCCTAAAGGTAACAAATGTTAGCTCTTTTAAAAACTGATTTAAAACGACTTTGTCTCACATTTACAACTATGTCGTTTTTTCTTATATTCAATTATTTTTTCCTTAGCCTGACAGTCTAAAAGGGTTAGACAAGTCGTCAGTCCAAACTTCGCCTTTCATAAAAGCTGCAGGATCTTATATTCTTATAAGAAATATAATGATAGAAATAATAACTTATGATATGAATTATTTTCATATAATATTTAAAATCAACAGACGATCGCTTTGAGTAGTATTAACACCTTTGCGTCCATTTAACGTCATCTTTAGTTAAAAGAATAGCGAAAAAAATTGATCGGATGAATGCAGATTAAATGTATTATGTTTGTAGCTAGCTGGGAGTCGATCTCCTTTAATAAGTTGTTGTTATTAAAACTATTATAACTGTACGAAACAATTATTTACGTCAGGATACTAAATGAGATCCTATATGAGGATCACTTATGTCCAGCTGCACGAAATATGCTTAATTAACGTATTGCAGTTCGATTAAAAAAGTGCAATAACGTTTACAGCATAAGAATTGTTTTAAAAAAATTGCCTCTTAAGCAAGGCTAAAATACCAATAAGTCGTTTGTTAGTTATACCTCGTGATCACTTAACTTTATGATGCTGGGATACAGGATCATCTAAAAGAAAATTAAGTTTCCTATCCGGCAGTGCTCAGGTTCACCAATAAGAGGTGGGGGTGGTCAGGAATGGGGTTTAAAGACGAAAAGTTGCCGGTGAACGATAGAGATTTTTTAAAAATTGTTGAAGATGAAGAATTTTAAATATGTTCTGAATGATATGAATGGTCTTAGTATTTTAACGTTCATTTTCAATAAAAATTAAAAGAAAAAGAAAAAAAACTTATTAATGGACAAGTTATATTAAACTAAAACTATTTCTTTGTAGAAATTATATTCGCGAGACATAGCATTGCCTTGATAATTGGATGTTGACCAATTTGTGATTAAAAAGTTTCATTGTCATGGAAATGTTCATTATATTCATTAAACTGTATATTGGAAAGCTTTCCAACTACAAACAGACATCCTTTTAACGTACACTACCTACCTGACATATATGACATGTATTTTAATGTGAAAAAATTAAAAAGAAAAATAGAAAAAACGAAACATACAAATCCTGGTGATTTTATCTTCTACTTGATGCAAAGAGATTGGTGACGAAGGTTGAATAGCAAAGGGAAGTTTAATCATCAATTCTTGACTAATTAGATTGAGGTGTGTCGGATTATATTTATTTTTGTTAAGCAATTGTGAAAAGGGTTCGAATTTATTCAGCATTATTCATCAAATTTGATGTCAATATTAAAAATAATGAGATCATAAAGGTAATAGCTATTTGCAAAACAAACCCTATAAATTTTAATAAAAAACAACAACATTGATTTTTAAAGTAACGGTAAGTCCTGGTGAGTCCTCTTGTTTAAAAGTCGTATGATTTTGGATCACAGTTTAACATTGAAACTAAAATATGTTTTTGATTCGTCCATAAATCCAGGGTAATACTTTTAGGCGATTGATAGTAGCATAAAGAATCAAGGGTTTTTTTTTCAGGACAAGAAATAAAAAAGCATTATCCAATTGTGAAATAATCTGACAAAAGTTTTTTGCTTCACCTAATTGGAGAGTTTAATTTCACTTTCCAGAGAGGGCTTTTGAGGAAGAATTGACTATGAATTTTAAGGGGTAGGGGTAATAGCGGGTAATAGAGGGGTAATAACATCATTTACTTTTTTATCTGGATAAAAATATCTACACTTTCTTTTTTTCATTTCCACCTAAAAAAGTTTAAAAAAGTTCTAATAAGTAATGTGTTCTAAAGAACTTTGAACTCGCATCGGGAATACGTAAAGATTTTAATAAGGTAATTCCACAGCATTGAATTCCATGAGAAATAATAGAAAAGGCAGCATTATTAAGAAGATTAAAGATAACACCGATAATCCAAGTGAAATGTTCGTCACTGGCTTTACATTTGCTTTTTGTAGAAGATATGAAAACTAAATTGAATTGTAATTATACAGTTTTCATTAATCAAACCAAGATGGTATAATTATGCATAAAGAACTACGCCGAAATTAAAAAGTTGATTATTAGGGAGTATGTTCTGAGGTTGAACAGTTGAGTCTGTTAGCATCAAATTGTAAGTGTGTCTTTGAGTTTTTTTTAAGTTTTTGTATCTTGGTTTAGTAAGTATTTAATGGAGTTGTAAACAAACAATTACAAATATTTTGTTGAAGATTCTTATTGTAATAACATCACTACAAAATAAATTTCAATACTCACTTTTGACGTTTCTGTTGGAGAAAAAAAATATATGTTACGACATACACGAACAGCTATATACATATTCATCCATCATATTTTCCAGTTTCCAACGTTATCAACGTAGCTTTAGATTGCAAAATTCGAGCAAATATTTTTGGTTTGTTATATTTTAAAGCAAACTGCTTTAAAACAAACTTTAGTCTAAGATTAGGCAAAGCTTTAGAAAGCTTTAAAAAAGCTAAAATAGAAAAAAATTAAGGAACTGTAAAACAAAATCTGCATTCGCGATGGAAATGGAGGTTATAAGGTACAGGAATATTTTTTGCCAGTCAGTTATTATTTCGTAAGTTTCTAAAGTTTGGTGCGAAAACTGTGGACTGGTATGATAATTATGTGATTTGGGTAGGTTAGATAATTATTTTGCCTTTATATTTCAAATTATTTAATTTTATGTATTATTTCTTTAGAACTTCTTTCGTTCTTTCACAAAATCCAACTCGGAATTTTTTAATTGTTGTTATGGGTTGTTTTTGGTTTGCTTTTGTTGTTAAAGATGCTGTTTTGGATTATGTTGTACACCCTTAGTAACTCGTTGTTGTTTGTGATTGTTATTTTTTTCTAAGTTATTATTTTTATTCGAGGTTGTTGTTTTGTTGTTTGTTTGTTATTGTTGTTGAGGGTGCTGTTTTTGGATCATGTTTTACACCCTTATCCACTTGTTGTTGTTCATAGTTGTTATTGTTTTCTAAATTATTTCTTTTATTCGAGGTTGTTGTTTTGTTTCTTGTTTGTTGTTGTTGTTTTTGAGGATGCTATTTTTAGATCATGTTGTATACCCTTACGAACTCGTTGTTGTTCATAGTTGTTATTGTTTTCTAAGTTTTTATTTTTATTTAAAAATGTTGTTGTTGTTGCAGGTTTGTTGTTGTTGCAGGTTTGTTGTTGTTGTCGTTGTTGCTGTTGTTGAGGATGTAGTTTGTTGATTTTATTTCACTCTTTTATCCACTCGTTGTTGATTTTAGTTGTTATTGTTTTCTGAGTTATTATTCTTATTTAAAGTTGCTGTTTTGTTGTTTGTTTGTCATTGTTGTTGGGGATGCTTTTTTTTGGATTATATTTTACTTTTTTATCCATTCGTTGTTGTTTGTAGTTGTTATTGTCTTCTAAGCTATTATTTTTATTTGAAGTTGTTATTGTGTTGCAAGTTTGTTGTTGTTAGTGCTGAGGACGCTGTTTTGGATAATGCTGTATACCCTTGTCAACTCGTTGTTGTTGTTATTGTTGAGGACGCAGTTTTTGGATTTTGTTTTACTCTTTTATCCAACTCGTTGTTGTTTGTAGTTGTTATTGTTTTCTAGGTTATTATTTTCATTTGAGGTTGGTGTTTTGTTGCTGGTTGGTTTGTTGTTGTTGTTAAGGGGGCTGTTTTTTGAATATGTTTACCACCTTTTTTGGTTTAATTTTTGTTTTTGTTTGTTGTTGTGTGTTTTAAATTCATCGTCACTATAAAATGCATTTATTTCTATAAATTTTGAACCTTTCAATTGACGTATAACAGTTGTCCAAAATTTGAATGTTTAAACAGTCTTTTGTTTTAAAACTTTTAAGGCCCAAAGGTACTTGTTTAGAGAGTTTACCACCTTCCAATATGCCCCTATTTTGATCTACTGTTTTTGATTTTTTAGTTGATCTTATTATTACTATTATTTTTTTGTTTGATTGTCAATGTTCGTTCTTCATTTGTTTGTTGTTTGTAGTGATTTTTTACTTTGGGTTTTCCTTTATTTCTTTGTTATTTTTGATAACACAACTTTTTGCTGCTGTAAACTGCTAATAATTTCATTTTTTCCACTAATTATATTTTTGTTGCTGCTTTTCATTGCTTCTTTTACGTGCTTATTAGTTTTCATTCGTGTTTTTTATTAGCTTCCTTCTGTTAGCTGTTGATGGATGGCGATGAATTTATTTTTGTTTTTTCGTTGTTGCTTTTGTATTTTTCTACCTTCGTTATCGCTTGTTGTGTTATTGATCTGTTTTTCTACCTTTGCGGTTTATTTATACAATCACGATAGCGCGATGGTTGCTCGGGCTCATGTTTTGTTCGACGTTTCTTCAACAGTGGTTTCAGGCAATCCGTTTTAATTAATTCCCAATCTTCTGTTAATAATTTCTTATAATCTATTGCACATTATATTTTGTATTATCTTCAAATTGTTCAGTGTAACATATTCTTTCCAGGAAGAAAGCCGAATTAGAAAAACATTGAACCTTAAGAACTAAGAACCTGTTCTAATGATTATTCGCGATAAGACAATGAATGTATGTTTGACTGCTTGCAGCTTAGAGGAAATAAAAAGAGATGAAAAAAATTTAGGGTTAAGTAACAAAGCAACTTTATTGAAAAATTCCGTTTTGAAAAAGATAGTTTTAAGAAAAAATACATAAATAGTAAAATTTGAAATATTTTTTATCGCATTCTTTAACAACAACTTTTCATTCAGAAATTAACCAACCAGAGAAAAGTATAATTGTTTACTCAAAGCCAATCATAACTGTAGATATCAATTTACGAATAATTTATGCACAAAATCCGCCAAAGTTTAAAATTAAGTTTCTACAATTAGAACCTCGCGGTTCAAAACCTAAATAAAGAGAGAACTGCGGGTACAAGCTCAATTCATTTTTTGCATAGTATGCAGAGAAAATATGGTAGCGGTATTTATCTTCAAGTTTCACATTTTTAGAAAGGCCTGTTTTAAGCATTACATTGCCATGCAATGACGCTACAATAAAAGTAGTAATTAAGATTTTATTTTTATTACTGGGTCATTCTGTACGTGCTGTCAATACACGAAGCAAATACGTAATTAGTTTTTGTGTGTGGAGTGGAATTATAACAACCTAATTACAGGAATTCTGACCTGGTGTATATTTAATAGTTCTAACGCTTATATAAAAAATGCAAGAGAATAAATAGGAGCCTGTATTTCGTCGGGGTGATAACATCAGTTGAGTTGACCTGGTGAGACTTTTTAGAATTATTTTAGGATTTATTCTATCTGAAATACAATGTATTGTATCTGAAATTGAAATATTCCTTAAAGTTGGTATTGCAATACGAAAGCCCATGTTTTTTGTGTTTTTTTTATTTTTTTATGAGCTTTTTTTTACTTTTTTATTGCGCATACTTGCATAACGGGCCAGCCCAAGGTAACAATCCGCTTAAATCGGGTTGAAGAAGCGAAAAAAGGGTATAAAAGTTGTAACTTCGCACATGCAATCTACTTCTAATATATAGCGATATTTGCATTTTAGTGGGTTGACCCACATGACTTGATGAGCTAGCACTGTATGGATCCGCCGTGTATTCTTTAGTTAAGTATCCCTATTTTTACTTTTCATACCAACCCAAGCTAATTGTTCCAATGAAATATTTTGCATCAACGAAAAACCTGTGCATGAAAATTAATAAAACCATAAATGTAAAATTGATTAACCAGCTGGAAATTATTTTAAGTGGTAATAATTTTCTTTTTAATTAAACACGTACCTTTTGCATAACCAATATCCATCTGGTCGTTTTTTTATACATAAGGGAAGAAATTTAACAGCAAGGAAATATGGCGCATATAGCGGGATTAAATATAAAATATAACTTTGGCGCCAATTTATTTTGCCTGATGACAAAAACACTTTTTTTAAAAACAAAACAAAACAGTCTTCTCTATAATAATAGTCGTATTTTGTCTGCTCCTGTCATTTTCAGGAAATTGAATATAGACCTAAGAGTGTAAAGTAAGTTGACATAATTATAGATAATTATGTCAAAAATCTTTTCAAATAAAGCAGTTGCTAAAAACATCTCTTGCTTCGGACGTCTAAATAAAAATTTGTGTAATTAAAAATAAAACAAAAGCGATTTGAAAAATGTGAATTAAAAATTAGAAAAACGGTAATTAAAGTTTGATTTATTTACACTCAAACATGTGGGCTAGCTTGTATTCATCGTTACAACAAAAAGTTGACTAGTTTGTGTTACTTTCACATGAAACTACTGGTAACAACTACGGAAATAGTGCGACGAGCGGAAATAAAATTTTTGTGTTTCGTTACATAGATACATACCAATAAGCTCTTGTATAAAATTGTGAAAATAAGATAACGTAATGAAGCTACGCGAGTAACAACACACTTGGCTGTTTATCCTTTAAGATAACTAGCTGCTGCCATTATGGTGAAAGTAGCAGGGTAGCTGAAGCCACCATTTATTTTTGAGATAAAATTGTGGTTAAGGTTAGCTAGGTGTATCTTTAGGTGTATCTTAAAGTAATCCAGTGAATTTAAAAATTGGGCTACAGTTGAATATTGTACCGATCGATTTTCAAAGATTTTGTAAAATCTTATTTCATAGATGAAAAAACGATATTTGATATCACTAGTCAGTGGCCCGTGGAAAAATCCACGGGTTCACCCGTCCTTTATTGACCGTAATTCGTATGTGTCGCTACTGCGGTTTCCATTTTGCCTGACAGTCAGGCGCATACGGGTATTACAATATAGACTAGCCGGGGTAAGCCACAAGTGAAGGTGTGACCCGGCGTTGAACACTCTGTTGAGCGCTTACTAAGAGCCGTAAACTGTGTTACACGATCAGGTAGAGCGCTTTAGTACAGGTATACAATATGTCGTAAATCAAGTGAAGCGCGACTGTAACATTTATTTAAAAAAAAACTTTCCCGCAACGATAGCTGAAATAAAAACAGAGTTTACAAACCGTTATTACCCCGTCATAGCAAAAACAGTCGGTTTATTATTTTATTATTTATCACTATTATTTTATATTGAGAAATAAGATTTATTTAAGACACCAGGCTTAGCTCTTAGTACAGGCGCATAGGGATAATACCCTTTTGAAAAACACTTCATTGCAGCCTGTTTAAATAAAAACAATCCATTGTTAACACACGGCTGAGCGGTTAGTACAGTTAAACAGAGTTGAACGGGCATTAGGCATATTACCCTTTTCCAAAAAAATGTATCGCAGCTTCGGTTTAAATAAAACACAGGAAGAAGCTTGTTGTTACCCTGTCCATTTAAAAATATCACTCAGTCATTTAATTTTGCAGAATAAGTTTTCATGACAGTAGTAAAAGGTGTAGCTACCTAACTGACTTAAGCATAATAATTTTGTTGTAGCTAGCTAAAAGCTGCATTTGGCTACTCTCACTTTTTTTTATATATTCATCTTAACATGTAAAAACATCCTATAGATACAAGTATTTAGAAGAGAAAAAGGTCAACAGGAGACTTACCGGACAACATCACCTCAAAACTAAAATGGAAATGGAAGTTATAAGGTACAGGAATATTTTTTGCCAGTTAGTTATTCTTTCTTAAGTTTCCAAAGTTTGGTGCGAAAACTGTGGACTGGTATGATAATTATGTGATTTGGGTAGGTTAGATAATTGTTTTGCCTTTATATTTCAAATTATTTAATTTTATGTATTATTTCTTTAGAACTTCTTTCGTTCTTTCACAAAATCCAACTCGGAATTTTTTAGTTGTTGTTATGGGTTGTTTTTGGTTTGCTTTTGTTGTTAAAGATGCTGTTTTGGATTATGTTGTACACCCTTAGTAACTCGTTGTTGTTTGTGATTGTTATTTTTTTCTAAGTTATTATTTTTATTCGAGGTTGTTGTTTTGTTGTTTGTTTGTTATTGTTGTTGAGGGTGCTGTTTTTGGATCATGTTTTACACCCTTATCCACTTGTTGTTGTTCATAGTTGTTATTGTTTTCTAAGTTATTTCTTTTATTCGAGGTTGTTGTTTTGTTTCTTGTTTGTTGTTGTTGTTTTTGAGGATGCTATTTTTAGATCATGTTGTATACCCTTACGAACTCGTTGTTGTTCATAGTTGTTATTGTTTTCTAAGTTTTTATTTTTATTTAAAAATGTTGTTGTTGTTGCAGGTTTGTTGTTGTTGCAGGTTTGTTGTTGTTGTCGTTGTTGCTGTTGTTGAGGATGTAGTTTGTTGATTTTATTTCACTCTTTTATCCACTCGTTGTTGATTTTAGTTGTTATTGTTTTCTGAGTTATTATTCTTATTTAAAGTTGCTGTTTTGTTGTTTGTTTGTCATTGTTGTTGGGGATGCTTTTTTTTGGATTATATTTTACTTTTTTATCCATTCGTTGTTGTTTGTAGTTGTTATTGTTTTCTAGGTTATTATTTTCATTTGAGGTTGGTGTTTTGTTGCTGGTTGGTTTGTTGTTGTTGTTAAGGGGGCTGTTTTTTGAATATGTTTACCACCTTTTTTGGTTTAATTTTTGTTTTTGTTTGTTGTTGTGTGTTTTAAATTCATCGTCACTATAAAATGCATTTATTTCTATAAATTTTGAACCTTTCAATTGACGTATAACAGTTGTCCAAAATTTGAATGTTTTAACAGTCTTTTGTTTTAAAACTTTTAAGGCCCAAAGATATTTGTTTAGAGAGTTTACCACCTTCCAATATGCCCCTATTTTGATCTACTGTTTTTGATTGTTTAGTTGATCTTATTATTACTATTATTTTTTTGTTTGATTGTCAATGTTCGTTCTTCATTTGTTTGTTGTTTGTAGTGATTTTTTACTTTGGGTTTTCCTTTATTTCTTTGTTATTTTTGATAACACAACTTTTTGCTGCTGTAAACTGCTAATAATTTCATTTTTTCCACTAATTATATTTTTGTTGCTGCTTTTCATTGCTTCTTTTACGTGCTTATTAGTTTTCATTCGTGTTTTTTATTAGCTTCCTTCTGTTAGCTGTTGATGGATGGCGATGAATTTATTTTTGTTTTTTCGTTGTTGCTTTTGTATTTTTCTACCTTCGTTATCGCTTGTTGTGTTATTGATCTGTTTTTCTACCTTTGCGGTTTATTTATACAATCACGATAGCGCGATGGTTGCTCGGGCTCATGTTTTGTTCGACGTTTCTTCAACAGTGGTTTCAGGCAATCCGCTTTAATTAATTCCCAATCTTCTGTTAATAATTTCTTATAATCTATTGCACATTATATTTTGTATTATCTTCAAATTGTTCAGTGTAACATATTCTTTCCAGGAAGAAAGCCGAATTAGAAAAACATTGAACCTTAAGAACTAAGAACCTGTTCTAATGATTATTCGCGATAAAGACAATGAATGTATGTTTGACTGCTTGCAGCTTAGAGGAAATAAAAAGAGATGAAAAAAATTTAGGGTTAAGTAACAAAGCAACTTTATTGAAAAATTCCGTTTTGAAAAAGATAGTTTTAAGAAAAAATACATAAATAGTAAAATTTGAAATATTTTTTATCGCATTCTTTAACAACAACTTTTCATTCAGAAATTAACCAACCAGAGAAAAGTATAATTGTTTACTCAAAGCCAATCATAACTGTAGATATCAATTTACGAATAATTTATGCACAAAATCCGCCAAAGTTTAAAATTCACCAAATTAAACAAGCACAGTGCAGTTTGATTAGAATTATTTTCCCCTATAGGTTCCCCACCCTGGCAAGAGTTCATGTGAGATCGGCCCGGCCCCCTGAATATCCTACTTCCAAGCATGGTATTTAACCGTATATCATAAAACACCACCATAGGGAGGGTGTGGTGGGCACATGAACTCTTGCCAGGGTGGGGAACCTATAGGGGAAAATAATTCTAATCAAACTGCACTGTGCTTGTTTAATTTGGTGAATTATTTTCCCCACTCGGTTCCGGCACCCTGGCAAGAATCCATATGAGACTTCAAAGCTAGGTTAAATACCAGTAAAGGGTATATTAAAACAACAATATACAAGACTCAGGTGAAATCATAACACAAAATATATGTACACCACAAAAAATTAAACCACCACTCTATATCATACACATAAATAAAGTTTAATCAAATGTTGGATTCCATCAAAATATGCTGTCCAAAATTGGTCGTAACAGGCTTATTGTAAAACCTTGCAAAAGTGCTACCATTGGACCAACCCGCCGCTTTTCCAATATCTAAAAGAGACAAACCAGTTTGTTTTGATTTTGATGTAGAAGCAGCACGAGTTGAGTGTGCCTTAAAAACATTTGTGTCCAGCCCTGCAGCTTGCAACATTTTACAGGTCCACCTAGCAATAGTTGCAGATGTTACAGCTTTGTGGGGTGAAACATAACTTATGAAAAGCCTTTTCTCATTGTTGCGTAGATTATTAGTTCTAGCAAGGTATTCTGTAAGGTTTTGCACAACACAGACTTTCCTGTTAGTGGGATATGCAAGAAATTCCAATGGTTTCTGGTGATTTTTCGGTCTACTTTGTTTAAGTAAACTGTGAATAAAGAAGACACATTTTTCATTTTCCTGGTGCAAACTATCTAAAGATAAAACACTGAGTGTCTGTGATCGTTGACCACTAAGAACACACATCAAGACAGCTAAACGTTGCGTTAATAATTGTAAAGATAACTCTTCTGGTGGTGGCAAAGAGTCAAGGTACCTCAACACGACATCCACATCAAAAGTGATTGTATATCGAGGAAGAGTTGGTCGTTCCTTGAAAATGCCACGCAATAAACGTTTGATTATAGGTTGGTTGCCAAACGTTATCCCATGGTCAGGTTTGAGTATAGATGATAGAGCAGATCTGGCTGTATTCAAAGCAGAGTATTCTAACTTGGTGGAGTAAAATAACTCAGCTAAAAATTCTGCACCTGCAACTGTAGGAGCTGAGGTTGGATCAAGGTTTTTGGTGCTGCAATATTCAAGCCATTTCTTGATATAAGGTGCATATTGCTTCCTTGTTCCGGAAGTCCATGATTTAATAAGCAAAGACTTTACCTTGTCAGAAACATCAAATTGCACAATCAGGTTCGAATCAGCATCAGTGGAAATAGTCATAGTGGGGTTACCAAATGAGATAGGACTGTATGATGAGGTAATATTGTCACACCACCACTGTATATCTGCTATTGCATTAGCAGACAAAGTAGTGTATGAATCAAAATTGCCATAGTTGTTTCTTAATGAGTCTATCTTCAAAATACCTCGAATATCAAAAATTCTTAAAGTTTTATTATGATGGTGTGTTATACCAGTTCACTTGTCTCCCTAACGGTTTGTGTTCTGGACCACGAAAATTTACGAAGCTTCTTAAACCACCTCTTGCTGTCTTAAGATCATCCCAGTGCTTAGTTTTAAGGTTTGATATATATGTACTTACATTGAGGGCAGCAGTTATTTGCTGCTTCTGTTGAAGGGCTTCCGATGACTTTGTTGTGGTTTCTTGCCCTTCTCTAAAAAATTCTGGTTATCTTTCCTGAATGTTGTCGTTGAGCTAGGGATTTTACTAAACCTTCCAACATAAGGATATGATTGATATTTCCTGCTATTGTTGTGGCTATATGTACTGGATGAGGACAAGGCAAGCTTTGAGGCTTCCTGGGCTTCTCTCATACCCTTTTGTAAATCATCCTCAAGCAGAAATTCATTGCATGGTCTACTGGGGTTACATAGATCCCGGTATTGAGGGTTCAAAGAGGTGCGAACATTTTGTTTTCTTCTATTATTTAGGTCTGTATTGACTGACCCGAGTAATGTTATTGCATCAAGACAATTCATGACAACATCCTTCGAATTCAAGGGCTTTTTCCCTTCATCAGACTGTAAAACTTTTTCAACCACCTCTATAATGGCTGATGTTGCACTCAACAGTGTTTGCTGTGTGTTGTACAAATTTCTCTCATTACGTTTTTGAAATTCTGAAAAACTTTTGAGATTAAAAATGCATTTGTTCATCTTTGGCACAGCTATTTTAGTACAGTTTTCAGGCAGCAAGTGCCTTTTCCCTATCTTCTTTTTTACCTCTGGAATAAGACATTTTTCCAGGAAATGAGATGTAACTCTAGTGGCAACATTTTCTTTGATTTTTTTACCAAGGTCTAATGATTGTGGCATTTCATTATCCACTTGTAAGAGGATGTCTTCTGCAACATCCAAATCACGGTAGCGTTTGCCACCATGTTTATTTGGAGTAAATAAATCTGACATATTATCTCCAGGGATAGTGTTCTCAAGGGAATGCCTTGGTAAGTTATTTTCATCATTGTTGTCATTATCATGCTCAGAAGAAGTATCTCCTGGTATATTATCCTCGTCATCAACAAGACGGTATTTGTCAGCATGGACAGACAGGGAATCGTCAGATGGAGGCAGTGGTCTCCTCTTTTGTCCATGCAGTAAAGGAGAGAACTCTTTTCTTATTGCACTGAGTACATCTGCAATAATTGCTTGTCTCATATCGTTGTCTGTGCCTTCGACATTTGTTGTATTAGGAGAAGTAACTGTAGTATCATTTGCATTTGAATTTTCAGCCATGCTTTCAGCTGTATACAGGGACTAAAAACTGTTAAAACTTTCAAAATACAATCAGTTGTAAATAAATGATGATATCAGAAATCTACAAAAAATAAACCACAGTGAACTGTGGTGCAGAAATCCAAGATAAAAGTCAATATAAAACTTATCTTATCTGTTTTTCTTTTTTCGCGTGCTGCTTGTTTATCGTAGGATTTCGGAAGAACAAGTCAGAGGATATTCGGGGGGCCGGGCCGATCTCATATGGATTCTTGCCAGGGTGCCGGAACCGAGTGGGGAAAATAATTAAGTTTCTACAATTAGAACCTCGCGGTTCAAAACCTAAATAAAGAGAGAACTGCGGGTACAAGCTCAATTCATTTTTTGCATAGTATGCAGAGAAAATATGGTAGCGGTATTTATCTTCAAGTTTCACATTTTTAGAAAGGCCTGTTTTAAGCATTACATTGCCATGCAATGACGCTACAATAAAAGTAGTAATTAAGATTTTATTTTTATTACTGGGTCATTCTGTACGTGCTGTCAATACACGAAGCGAATACGTAATTAGTTTTTGTGTGTGGAGTGGAATTATAACAACCTAATTACAGGAATTCTGACCTGGTGTATATTTAATAGTTCTAACGCTTATATAAAAAATGCAAGAGAATAAATAGGAGCCTGTATTTCGTCGGGTTGATAACATCAGTTGAGTTGACCTGGTGAGACTTTTTAGAATTATTTTAGGATTTATTCTATCTGAAATACAATGTATTGTATCTGAAATTGAAATATTCCTTAAAGTTGGTATTGCAATACGAAAGCCCATGTTTTTTGTGTTTTTTTTTAATTTTTTTATGAGCTTTTTTTTACTTTTTTATTGCACATACTTGCATAACGGGCCAGCCCAAGGTAACAATCCGCTTAAATCGGGTTGAAGAAGCGAAAAAAGGGTATAAAAGTTGTAACTTCGCACATGCAATCTACTTCTAATATATAGCGATATTTGCATTTTAGTGGGTTGACCCACATGACTTGATGAGCTAGCACTGTATGGATCCGCTGTGTATTCTTTAGTTAAGTATCCCTATTTTTACTTTTCATACCAACCCAAGCTAATTGTTCCAATGAAATATTTTGCATCAACGAAAAACCTGTGCATGAAAATTAATAAAACCATAAATGTAAAATTGATTAACCAGCTGGAAATTATTTTAAGTGGTAATAATTTTCTTTTTAATTAAACACGTACCTTTTGCATAACCAATATCCATCTGGTCGGTTTTTTATACATAAGGGAAGAAATTTAACAGCAAGGAAATATGGCGCATATAGCGGGATTAAATATAAAATATAACTTTGGCGCCAATTTATTTTGCCTGATGACAAAAACACTTTTTTAAAAACAAAACAAAACAGTCTTCTCTATAATAATAGTCGTATTTTGTCTGCTCCTGTCATTTTCAGGAAATTGAATATAGACCTAAGAGTGTAAAGTAAGTTGACATAATTATAGATAATTATGTCAAAAATCTTTTCAAATAAAGCAGTTGCTAAAAACATCTCTTGCTTCGGACGTCTAAATAAAAATTTGTGTAATTAAAAATAAAACAAAAGCGATTTGAAAAATGTGAATTAAAAATTAGAAAAACGGTAATTAAAGTTTGATTTATTTACACTCAAACATGTGGGCTAGCTTGTATTCATCGTTACAACAAAAAGTTGACTAGTTTGTGTTACTTTCACATGAAACTACTGGTAACAACTACGGAAATAGTGCGACGAGCGGAAATAAAATTTTTGTGTTTCGTTACATAGATACATACCAATAAGCTCTTGTATAAAATTGTGAAAATAAGATAACGTAATGAAGCTACGCGAGTAACAACACACTTGGCTGTTTATCCTTTAAGATAACTAGCTGCTGCCATTATGGTGAAAGTAGCAGGGTAGCTGAAGCCACCATTTATTTTTGAGATAAAATTGTGGTTAAGGTTAGCTAGGTGTATCTTTAGGTGTATCTTAAAGTAATCCAGTGAATTTAAAAATTGGGCTACAGTTGAATATTGTACCGATCGATTTTCAAAGATTTTGTAAAATCTTATTTCATAGATGAAAAAACGATATTTGATATCACTAGTCGGTGGCCCGTGGAAAAATCCACGGGTTCACCCGTCCTTTATTGACCGTAATTCGTATGTGTCGCTACTGCGGTTTCCATTTTGCCTGACAGTCAGGCGCATACGGGTATTACAATATAGACTAGCCGGGGTAAGCCACAAGTGAAGGTGTGACCCGGCGTTGAACACTCTGTTGAGCGCTTACTAAGAGCCGTAAACTGTGTTACACGATCAGGTAGAGCGCTTTAGTACAGGTATACAATATGTCGTAAATCAAGTGAAGCGCGACTGTAACATTTATTTAAAAAAAAACTTTCCCGCAACGATAGCTGAAATAAAAACAGAGTTTACAAACCGTTATTACCCCGTCATAGCAAAAACAGTCGGTTTATTATTTTATTATTTATCACTATTATTTTATATTGAGAAATAAGATTTATTTAAGACACCAGGCTTAGCTCTTAGTACAGGCGCATAGGGATAATACCCTTTTGAAAAACACTTCATTGCAGCCTGTTTAAATAAAAACAATCCATTGTTAACACAAGGCTGAGCGGTTAGTACAGTTAAACAGAGTTGAACGGGCATTAGGCATATTACCCTTTTCCACAAAAATGTATCGCAGCTTCGGTTTAAATAAAACACAGGAAGAAGCTTGTTGTTACCCTGTCCATTTAAAAATATCACTCAGTCATTTAATTTTGCAGAATAAGTTTTCATGACAGTAGTAAAAGGTGTAGCTACCTAACTGACTTAAGCATAATAATTTTGTTGTAGCTAGCTAAAAGCTGCATTTGGCTACTCTCACTTTTTTTTATATATTCATCTTAACATGTAAAAACATCCTATAGATACAAGTATTTAGAAGAGAAAAAGGTCAACAGGAGACTTACCGGACAACATCACCTCAAAACTAAAATGGCTTCCGAGCATGTTTTCTCGTTGTTTATCCGGTTCTGGCGTGATTCCGAAGTTATGCTGCGTCCAACCGAAAAACGGAGGACCGTAAAAATCGGGGCCCGCGACAATTTTCCGAAAAAAGCTGCGCGCAACCATTTTGAACAGAATACACTAGCCGTTAACCCGTGGAAAAATCCACGGGGTCGCCCGTCCTTTATTTATCGCATTTTGTGTTTTCGTAACAGGACGCGACTTTCGCGGACAGACAGACAGATGGAATACGGCTGTTATTAAAGAGACTAGCCTGTGGGAAAATCCACGAGTTCGCCTGTCCTTTAAATTTACCCGTCGCAAAAAAGTGGACAAAATTATATCGCATTTGGTATTGGTGCTCATTTTAAGAATTTCGTGTTTCCGTTACGGGACGCGGCGTTCGCGGACACACAGACAAAATACGGCTATTATTAAAGAGATTGAAAACTAGTCATGATGGGTTGATGTCTGATACCGGGCCATTGGGCGTTGCTGGCAACATCTCAGACACACCTAATATGTGGTCTTAAGTACCATGGCAGTGAGCAAATATAATTTGAAAAATAATTCCAAACTCTTTAACCCCACTTCTTTTTGGTGTCGATGATTTCTAAAAACCACACGTTTCATGTAAATTAAAAGACCTATATATTCAGTAAAATTTTAATAATGACTTGAAAAAATTGCTATTTTTAGAGACTTCAATAAACCGTTTTATCTGGTCCAGAGAAATTTAAAGTTGTTCTAGTCGGAATATTCAACTTAAAATTAAATATTCCGGATCGTTATGTCAAAATAATTTGATCAGAAGATATATTTCATTTTAGAAAAAATCTTATCGCCCTCCTTTAAAAAAATTTTTTTGATAATTTTTTTGTGTCACATTTTTATTGAAAAGTTAGCAAAGGTAGCTTATGGTAGGTGTGCAAACATAAGTCGCCAATTGCGTTGTTATACTGATGGGTTAAGTGTTAAAAACTAAATGGGTTTTCTCGTTTTTAAAACGGTGAAAGTTCGATAAATATTTCTTTTAATTTATGTTAATGTTTAGGATACATCAGAGAATAACTTATAAATAAATGCTATTGTTTGGGGGTTTTAGTTCTTAGAATATCGTAGAACTTGTTAAAAAAAGGTCCGAAATCCTTTTTACAAAATTCCTAAAATTGTGCCATATTGTTCGTCGTTAATTTATTCGTTCGCTTGTTGAAAAAAAGTTTTTGTTCTTGAATTAACTTTTTTTTAGGTTCATTTTAGTTTAATCTTTTTGTCTAATTTACATTTATAATAGAGAACAAGAATAGTTAAACAAGCGATTTCCAAGCAGAGACGACTGCCATCTAGAATAAAAACTCCCGCGTAAAGCGGGTAACATTGAAGTAATTCTGACTTTATTACATTGCTTGATTGAAATTTTGATAGGGGAGTCGTGGGGAAGTGTTTGTATATGTCAAAAAGTTTGGTAAAATTTCGAGTTTTGACATTGTTGCTCTGTCTACAATTAAATCGCTGGAAACAGAGGTAGCTATAGCAACTTTAATATCTCTATAGCTCAGCCCTTGGCATAAGTGGCACATCCCTGAGACTTAAAATCGGACAAAATCTAAAATATATTTAAACGAAAAACCATTTCAATATGATGGAGGAGAAGTGATCGAAGTGGAGAAAAAACACCATCTGTAAGGGTAAAGGGAGTAGGTAAGGTTTCCATTTCTATCATCACCCATTCTGAATTAAGGAGTGTAATAAATAAACGACTAGGTCAAGTAGCTACAAGAAATTATATTTACTTTATACCCTGCTTGTGAATTTTTTTTTAAATAATGACTTTGTTGTTGCTTTCTTCCTTCTTCTTGGGGGGGGGGGGGGGGTAAATAAGTTACGATCTGTAAAATCGAAAGTTTGTCTTGACCAGGAAACGAAGACAGCACGAGGAGCTACATTTATAATAAAAAGTGCATGTTACGAGTTTTCAGGAGGTAATTAATGCCTTTGAACCCCCCCCCCCTCCCCTCCCTTCCCCCAACGTTTTTTTTAAAAAAACTTTTTAATGCTATGTTGCATGGCTACGATACTTATTGAATTTCAAAACTTATTTATTAGACACCTGTATGCCAAATCTTTAGGTAGCAAACCTTTCAGAGGCCTTGATATTGGCTATTATCTCGAAACTACCACTAAAAATCTGAATGAAACCCTTATAATAGGGAAAATATAATAAATCTTGTTAGAATTTATCTTTGAACTTGAAACTTACAACACAACTTTGTTTTGCCACGAAGAATAATTTTAGATGTTTTGGACACGTGATTAATCCGATTTCCCGATTTTTTGAATTTTACCCGAGAATCAGAAAAAACGGATTTTCGGGCAATTTTTTGACAAATTTTCATGCGATCTATGTAAAAATCAGAAAATATGATAAATAACATCTACTTAGCTTTAAGAAACTTCCAACAGAATAAAAAAATTCGCTCTAGAACTGAAGTAATTGAATTTTAAGCAGATAGTGGCATTTTAAACAAATTTCCAGGTTTTGATAACGTCACAGAAAATGTGCTGACGCAAGCAAAAAATTATTGCAGCCATTTTGTTCCTTTTGTTGACGTACTATAAGTGTGGTAAGTTTGATTTAATTTGGACAAGACTATGTAAAGTTATTAAGGGGGGTGAATTCCCCCTGGTCATAATATTCGAAAAACCCCGCACCGAATATAGGGTTTTAAGATGATTTTAGATGTTGTTTTTCTCCTCGGTACTATTAAGTTTTTTCCCCTGCTCAAACATCTTAATAGTTATTTCAATTTTTAAAGTTTCCAGTCTCATTAAACATTTGGGCGAACTCATATTTAAATTTAAATATATATTATTGTTCCCAGGAACTGTGCAATTCCAAAAGGTCAATTAGACTAATATTTTTTTAATGGTGGATGGATTAAACAACATAGATACGATTTCAAAACAAGACTTAGTTCATCTATTCTATGTGAGACAACAAAAAACAGATTTTCGTGTGCTCGATTAGAAAATCGTGTAACAGTTAATTTATTAATCCTCAGGCAGTAAAATACCTATCCACAAGTGGTTTGTTACGTCAAAATAACAGTGACATTATTTTGAATGGACACTGATTATCTCTAATGAAATTTAGAACATCCAGTTTATATTAAAGCGATAAACACTGCTTGAAGTAAAATAGAATTGCTAGTAAGTCATTGTTAATACGTATATATATCTTGTTAAGTTTGTTTACAAGGAGAATTTTGCATCAGAAATCTATCGAATGTATGGTTAAAACTAAGCTACTTTTGGATTCCTGATAAACAGGAGTGAAAAAATAGGGAAAGGGTTGTTGGACTGGGTTGGTTAGACCTCACTGATAAACGGTAGTGAAAAAATGGGGAAAAGGTTGTTAAACGGGGTGGTTGGACCTCACATCAAAAAGAAGGATGAAAGAAGTTTAGCAGTTATAGCTACATAGATGAGAATGAATGAGAAAAAAAAAAGGTTTTCAACATTAACCTTGTAGAACTAGATTATTAAGTTTCTAAACAATTTGCTTCGTTTACGAAATTCATCGATTGTTACAATGATGTTGCGGTTAGCATAAACATTGGACCTGGTGTACTGTTTTAATAATTATAGGAACACTTTGTCTATTTGATTTGTTCTGTTACAAGGTGTAAATCCGAATTTACAGTTAAATTCTCAATCTAGTTCGAGTAATAAATTCCCTTGTATGGTTAAGGGAACAATTTATTTTTGAAATCTTTAAAATCTGTGTCACAAAGTTCCATGTTTGTCTCCTTTTTTCTACTCCTTAATTTTTTTAATTTCAAAAAAATAATTTTTTAATTTTCTATTTAGTAACAAAAAAGTTTATGGATGGTGTGAGAAAGACGCATGGAATGTGCTACATCGCCTGTTGAATTTTCTCAAGTCCGTCTCATAGAACATCAGAAAAATTGTAAACAAATTGTAACAGTTGAAACAAGACAGGAAAGTGCATGCTGTTCCACAATCGTGAGAAGAGAAGATTATAAAGACATTCAGCTTCACGACAATTCAAAGGAAACATCAAATGAACTTAATCTTGTTGTGAAATGGAAAAACTTTCCTCCAAATCCACCGCCATTAATATTTTTTCCTAATAAGATGCATGATATACCTCGGGATAGGGATAAAATATCCCATTTTCATGTTGAAATGGAAAACAACAATGTAATAGTAACAATGACAATGGATAAGAAAACATACACGGGAATTCTATACCAAGTTCACACGTAGTTATCCCATGTGAGACAAATAAACTGATTTATATAAAGACCAAATTAATAACGGATAGATTTTTGCGAATTTGATGAATTTTAGGTATTTTCTGCAAAAATATAAGTTGTGATTCAAATAAAAGTTTGAATTCTTGCAAATCTGCAAAAGCACATCCTCGCGAAAACTGCAAATCAAATTTTGTAAAGGTTACAAATTATGTAAAGGTTTAACATGTCTTGAATATCTTTGTTTACCGCGTCCGTTTATTTACCTTTTTGGACGAACTGAATAACTTCGGAACAACAGCAATTTACGTTGATATAAGTTCTGTGAGTTTCTACTGGACAGTCAGATTATAAATTTGTTTGTTTTGTTTTTGGTATGTCGGGGTCTTCATTTAACGTCATATTTAGCCCTTGACTGGCCTGAATTGTCGTATTGAAAACAAATTTTGTAAGGCATTCTTGATTCAGTTAGCTCCCTGTAACTTAGACCTCCTAAGTCAGTTAAGAAATTAGCTCGATTTAACGAATGTTTGGGTTGAAAGAAAGCTCCCTTTAAGTGGAATACAGACACAGATTAGATATTAGGTCGAGTTAAGGCGATTTTTTGTTTAGACAATGGACAATAATGATCCTTACTCAAGTGCTTGGACAGCAGTTACAGAGAAAAAAAGCAATCTTAGCAAGTCCTTTATAAATTGAATTTGTTTTTTTTCGCAACATTGCATTTGTATACGTCACTGATGCAACATTATTCTTTAGTTTTTTTTTCAAAATACTTGCATACTTAAATCCTGTTTCAATGTGGTTATAGGCGAAAGTAAATACTCTGGATGTTTTAAATAGATTATTTACTTCTTCACTTTCCATCAAAGATCAATCCACATTTTTATAGTTTCTGATATGACTTGGCCGGGGTTTGAAGTTGAGGTCAAAAAAAAGATTAAAAAATTACCAATCGGGTTGATGTTTATTCGGTACCTTTAACCTGCGTATTTTCATTTGCTGAAATGTCAATTTATTTGGCTTTCAGTTGAAATAATTATTATTAAAGAGATTACCACACCTACCCAAGTATTAGAATTTGATATTACGGTTTCGTTTAAGTCTACGACGTGACTTTTGTATATTATGCAGACCATAAAGTTGATTATACGGATAAAATTTTAATTTTTATATCTTATAGAAGTATGAAAGCGGCAGCAAAACAATGAAACGGACATTATCAGAAAAATACGGAGCGATCTGTATAATACCAACATGGCAGATGTTATTTAACAATAACTCCCCTCTTAAATAAACGCTACCTTGAGTAAATACCAAACGCCAGGAGAGTTTATTCAGAAAGGTATTTGTGTAATAAAAAGATTGGTTTAAACGAAATCCATTTTAAGAATCATAAATATTGTTTCAATTGATCGTATTTTCGGTTTTACTTTAACTGTTAAATTAACCATTGAACCGCGGAGTTATGAGTAATATTTGTTTGAACGAGGCAACATAATTGTTTGTTACAAAGATGAAGGAGACAACAAATTATTACGTTCTTGTCATTGAGCCATATAAGTGCTTTCTTTTGATAATTTATACCCTGAACGTAATAAACCCCAAGGATGTGTCCCACAAATAATGATATCAATACTGGTTGAACACCGAATAGAAAGCTCTGGCTGCAGAACTGATCCCAAAAAGACCTCCAGCCACAGCAAAAACAACAATCAAACAGTTAATCACGACCACGGTGTTTGAAAGATTATTCCATCGAAGTTTGACGTAAAACAAACTAGGGTAGAGCAAGACTAAGGTTATGCCAGTAGTGTTACCAACGAATGACATGAGCAGACTAAAATGCGGAACAGCAGAAGCAATCGAGATGAACATCAAAACAACCACAAAACGGAACATTAAATTGGGTGTTAAAAACTTTTTCCCAAAATAAGATTTCTCCGCATCTAAAAATCTCTGCATGAAAATTGGAAGTGTTAGTTGATTTTCAATAATATCAAACATCGTGAACATCGGTACCGTGTAAAATGACAACGATAGTATAATGGCGGCCACATTAAATATAACTCCGAAAAAATTGTGTGGGAGGTTCAGGGTCATGATTTGGTCAGTTTCGTTCGTGAAGGCTAAGAAGACTATAACTCCAATGCCAAATTTAAATACAGTGACTAGAGTGTAAGCGAAATCTATAAGCGGATCGAACAACTCTGGATCACGCATGCATCTTTCGATCGCCGGCATATAAGCTTGTGAAGAATAAGTTACCATGACAATACCAAGTGATATTGGTGTAATATGTACATCAAATCCGGGTAAACTCTCATATGACCAATGCGTACGATGTGTGAGGCTGTAAAGAAGGACACATACACTGATGAATGTCGCTATGGCAACTGACAATATACTCATCCACGTCACTTGGTGCATTTTACGAATAAAAATGGTAGGGATGATGACTAAAGATATGAGAAATATCCACGTGCTTTCATTCATGCCAGATGCAGGAAATGTGTGAGCAATAACAGTTCCAGGCATAATAAGTAACAGAACACAATGTGAGAATTGCTCGATACAGTTTACAATATGAACCAGATAACGCCCAAATTTTGGGTTAAACGCTTCTCCAATATCTGCGTAACTATCTCGCACACGTACTCTCGTGCCATCCTCTGTTTCTTCATACAGCATACTGATCAGCACCTTTCCTGTGTAGTTTCCAAGAACTCCTATTAGTACAGTAATAAAAATCCCCCAATAGCCACCCAATCGGATCACAAAAGGCATTGCTAAGATACCAGTACCAAGATTTGCATTTATAATGTTGAATAAAGACTGAATCAAATTTGTTTTCCCGTCATCTGTGTCATCGACAATCCGACATTTACGAGCAAGCGACTTCACACCTGTTTTTAACCAAATTTTTGCATTTAGATTAGCAAATCTTGTCTTTTTTGGTGAATCAGAATTGTCACTTTCAGAGCTGACCTCATTTTGTCCATCGTCTTCTCCTTCGCCAACTAAACTCTTGTAGTCGATACCCATACTGAAATAATAAAAATTAAACGATTGATATGTGGAACTCTTTACAGAATTGATTTTCAGAGTAGTAAGTGGTTGTATATTATAAAAAAAATGATAATAACCAAATTTAAAAACAGGTTATTGTTTTTTTTCAACATTAAGAGAGATAATGTATTTTTGTGTTTTGAAAGTGGCAAGACAAAGCTTACTTCTGATTCTTCTATGATTTTAACGTATCAGAGAAGAAGGAAATAAAGAATACTTCACAAGATGTTATCAGTATTTTTTTAGATGCTATCAAGGTAAAGTTAAAAAAGCAGGAATTGCAAAGTTTAAGGCGGGTTTAAACTTTGATAAAAAGATTGAAATCTGCCAAACTAAATTTAGAATAATAGAAATAAACTTTTAAAAATGTAGCGCTAAAAAAATTGTCTCATTAAATGGCGGCGAAACAATTAAGAGTCTTAAAAGCACAACCTGGTTCCCAGGATCTGTTGTCTATTTTTTGCTTATCCATAAGCGCAGTGCCAATGAGAGACAAAAAGAGAGGTAGGTTGAGAAAAGCAAAGATCGTCGCTTTATTTTATTGGCCATAAAAAATGACCTAGCACCCTATTGTGATAACATTGTTTTGCTACATAAAAGCAATATTATCACGTACGCGGTACATCGCAGTACGCAGTACAATTATCACAAACGCGATACATCAAACATGTACCGCGCTTTAGGATCGTAATGGAAGGGGGGGGGGGGGGTAATGAGTTAATAAATTAACATTTTATAGCTTCCATCACTGAGCAGACGAGGCAGGGAAAACTTTTATGGTTTTAAGCCACCACTTGAGCTAAAAACGCATCTACTGCAAAAGTTTATCCCCTATTATCGATCATTTTTTTCATTTTTCTTTTCATTTTTTTTTTCATTTTTCTTTTTTCATTTTTTTCTTTTAAGTGCTAAGGAAGGATGCAGCGTAGCCCCACGGTCTTCTAGGTTGCTACACCGCTGATTTGTACGTTATGTGATGTTATCCATGGTTGCACTATCCTGATATATTTCATAAAAATTAGTTTAGAAACATGAGAATCTTTCCCTTTGAAACAATTTTTCCTGTGAATGATTTTCTCTGCGTAATTTCTTCTATTACAAATAATTTTGATTTATCGTTGTTTTTGCTTATCTATACGCTAATTTCGTCTGTCTAGTACAGTCGAAATTAGATTTTTATTTTTTTTTTTAAGAAATAGCCGCAATTAATCACAATTGCTAAACTTTCATTTTTATTTTATCTTTTGTGTCGTATTACAAAGGCGTTTGTTTAATTCAAAAATCATGGGTAGCTTAATGCGTTTTTTTTAGTTATGAACACGTGCACGGACAAAGTTATAGACAATTAATTGCGTTGTCTATTTCGTTAAAAGGTTTTCTTTATTCGCGCCCTTTTTTAAAGAAATTAACAGAAACAAATTTGTGATGAGAAGAACAACAAATTTTAAGAAGTTTCTTGTAAGCGCCTGTTTGCTTGTTGTGTATTTAATTGAAAATTTAATTTTTTAATAGTATTATTTATAACTTCGTGTACTATGCTATTATATAAATTCAGAGTTTCGTTAAGAAAAACGAACAGTTTTTAATACTTCATTGTGTAGAAGTGAATATTTCCACGGGGCTATTTTTTTTTAAAACATAAAAAGCACCTTAATAACCATATAATATGGAACAAATTACACTTTCGCAAATCTTCTTTGATGATATATGAGGTCAAGGGAAACAAAGAGAACATAATTTCCAGTATTTAGCAAACTTTGACAAAATTTAAATAAAGCAAATTTCGTTAAGTTAGTCGTCCCCTTTTACATCATTTAAACTAATAAATACCACGAGTAACAGTTACTTTTCAGTGCAAGTATTAACCATATTTTTTAAAATTGTTTCTTTAATGAAAATACTACTTCGGGATCATTAAAACGGATATTCCTGATCCTTTTCCCGAATTTGTTTTCAGTAAAATCTATTAAGTAGGTGAATGTTTTTAAAGTCACAGTCCTGCATCAATTCTCTAATGGGATTGGTACGCCTCGATCCCCGGTAATAATCAGTGTTAGCGATGCACAAAATAGAGCTTATTCAATTTCATTGTTCCGATTATTCTAACCCGTCATGATCGGATATCGGATCGGGGTGAAGTGTTCTCAGATTATAAATGCAAGAATCCGGATAAGCCATCTGCATGCGTCGTTTGTATACTGCAGCATGTAGCGTAGTAATGGATTCGTTTGTGGTTCGCAATTCTAGCGGATTGAATCCCGCCCATTGAGGGACTATATGTTAGCGATACCCTAATCATCTCTTCTTTGATTTTACAAACTATTAACTTCAAAAAATAAACTACTATCACCTACAAAAGCAACGTGTGAATTGGGAAATATTAAGCAATCCTTTAGAAAAAATTAAAATTACTTTTTCGTATCACTTCTTTTTGAATCACCAAAACTAACAACCAGATTGTTTCATTGCTTTCACAGGATCTAGCAGTTAATTTAAAATTTTGAAATAGTAGTCACTTGGAGAAACATTACCTTAAGTGTATTTTCGCGCAGATTTAAATTCGCGTACATCATGATAGCTAAAGAGCCGTTTATGAAACCCAGAAGAGGGTAATGAAAGAGAGAGAGAGAAACTTTGCCACTTTTTCTATAGCGATTTTTAATTTTGAGAAAGTATCTTCATTTTTGTTGCTGCGTCAAGCTTTAAAAAAATGATTATTGTTAATTCGGTGACAAAACTTCTAAGATTTAAAATACTTAATTTCAAATCCATCTTAAATTTTTCTGGATTTCATTGATCCATTGGTACGTCGCAAGTCCGTGCATCCGTTCAATGGCTTCTGTAATAAACAGCGACTCTTGTTTCTTCCTTATTTTAAACACATTTATATTTTTCGTCAACATTATTTTCAAACATTTTGCTTCACTAGGCCAATGTGTGAGTTTGCGCGGAGGAGAACATCTCTACCACGAGGGGGGGTTTGATCACAAATGCGTATGGAAGTACTAATCGAGAGAAAAACTTATTTGCATATTCGTGAGAAAAACTTTCGTGATGGATTGACTTGGGATTTTACACAAGACAACACAAAGATTTGTATGAAGAGATAAAAAACGCGAGAATCGTGACGTTTTATACTTTTTGTCCTTCCATATTTCACAAAAGAAAAATTCAATCCACATCGGTAATAAGCTTTTCACCTTAACAAAAAAAGGGCCCATAATTTTTTTTACAATAGTGTTGTAGTTGTCTAATAAAAAAGTTTTGACCATTGCCACTCCTTCATCTTTTATCTGAACAAGAGTTACCAGCAACATTTTACAGTTTTTCAACACATGGTACTTTATAATAAAAGTACTTTTCAAAAAAATTAATTTGTCCGTAAAAGGGTAGCAGAAACATTTCGCTTGTGTCAATTCTGCGTATCCATAAATTTAATCAATTTGAATACCAGCGAAATCTACCAACAAGGTACTTAAATATTTTTGCTACACGAACAAATATTTTGACGATGTAGAAAATGTAATTTCAGTACCTTTAAGATGAAATGTAACTCTGTGAACCTTAGCTGTGGTCATCTTTTTCGTTTTGCATAAAAGAAGGCTATTACAGTTTTCTTTATTTTTAATATTTAAGAAAAACCCGGATGATCCTACGTTGTAGCTGTGTTGTGTCCTATTATGTTATCTCGGTATTTTTTTCAGAATGTTAACAAAGAATTCTTTTTAAGTTTTTTTAAAAGTGATATAATTGAAAATATATTCACAAGAAATTAGTTTAGCGAAAAGGGAATATCTACGTAAAATTATATATATTTGCTTCCTCTTTTTTCATAGAAAAATATGCATAATTAAGCATCCAAGATCATAAATGCGGCTTTAAAAGTGAAAAACGAATGTTCATACTTTTTTTGTTATTTTTGCATATTAAATTTTATCAGGATCTGAAATGTTAATCAATTTTTTATGTTATGTTGTAAAGGAATTTAGAACAGATGAATAATAACGCATACTTTTCGTTGGAAAAAAGAAATACCTCTAGTTGGCCTAGCCGGGATATAAGTAGCTAATCTTCCCAATTAAAGGCAGGATATGTTAGGAAAACAAGAATGCCTTTTTTGATTGCCACGTCCTTTAGTTCAGGAATGTGTGACCAATGTTAGATAAGGATACAACCAAATATGGCGCTGTAAAATAGAAATATCTTTATTGTTAAAGCTTACCTCCCCCAAAAACAAGCTTATAAAGTTTTATATAAATCTTTTTATTTTTTTGAAAAATTCGTGGTTTGTGATAAGTTTTGAAGAGCTAACTGATTATGCGATAATTAGGGAACTAAGTATTAATATTCATGTAAGTATGTTTAAAATATCAACCTGGATAGGCAAAAACATATTTACATAAACACATGCTTTAATAACTTTTAAAACAGTACCTCATTTTTCTACTTTATGATGTCATCGCATTAATTAGCATAATTATCAAAACTTCAAAGCCAAAAATCTTAAAAACCGATAGAACTTTTTCAAAAAATTAAAAAGATTCATAGACAAAATTAGAAGTCCACTTGTACTAAATGGCCGAAATGCCATGTTTATTTTGATGATGTCATCAAAATTTATTGTAATTTTGCTTTCGTCCTCATAAAATTAAATAAAAGTGCATTTAGCATGGTTATTTGATGTGGTCTAATCAACAAATCCTTGCCTAAAATATTTTTTTAGTGGGCCATATGTATATCGTATGACTAGTTTGTATAAGAATATATACATTTCAAGTCCTTAAAAAGGCATCTCGAGCAGGAGAAAGTAAAAGTCAGAGTTTAAAGTTCCACACTCGTAAAACAGAAGCAAAAAATATACCTATCTGCAATTCGTGATCTTGATATTATCCACAATCTTGGAGGAAGTCAAGCTTGGAATAAGACAGCTGGTTCTTCTATAATATCGATTTTTCTTTCTAACAGCAATGGATACCAACTTAATTGCCAGGCCTCTAAATTGAAGCAGCTGAATAGTGTTTTAAATTTCATGTTGTGAAATTCAGTCTGGTCCTGAATTTTTGAACTATTGTTTTTCTACTGTTTTTAAAAATCGATTTAGCCTGGGGATATGGTCTGGGGCATAGGTTTGGATTTGCAGGCGTGTACGTTATAACACTTAAACGATTTTTGTAAAATGTTAAATCATGGTGAAGTGAAGGTATTATTAATTCATGAAGATTTTAAAATTTGAAGTAGAGAGCGTTTCTTCAAAAATATAACATGGTCCTGATTGATTTATAATTAATCAAGTTAAATATGATATCGTAAAACGGATCTATCTCTGAAAAAAATACATTACATATCTTTTTTTATATAATTTTATTCTTTTGTTTTGAAAACACCTGCTATGTGAAAAAATATATTACAATAATTAATTAAACTTGGAATAAAATATATATGCTAAGTCGTGGGATGAAGATATGATAAATTTCATAGCCTTTTTTTAAAATAGCTGTGAAAAATTGTTCTGTGCGCTCTTGTGTACATCGCAATGGTTGGGCATGCGCAGTAAAATAATTTTTCCGCTTCTGCAATATACAGCAATTTCGTAAATGTTCCTAAGAAACAAGCACCAAAATGAGGGAAATTTGAGGAGCGATGTAATAACACATCTTGATATATATATTTCGCATAAAAACAAGATTTTATTGGGCGAGTTTGCTATAACTAAGAGAATAGAAATATCCTCCTAGGTTAAAATCTTTTAGTCCTAAAGCTGTAGGATTTTTTATGAGTTGTTTAGAAGGTTTTTCATGTGATCCAGGAATCATATAAAATTGAAAAAATTCAAATATGGTTTACGCCATCTGATAATCTCAATACTTTATTGCAGATTTTCATGTAGGCCAGCAAAAACAAAGAATGATTACCATTTTTTTTTTGATAATAGTGCATGGTAGAATTTTTACTAAAATAGAGTGATTATGCAAACTGGAGGCTTTTTCAACCTTTTGCACTATAAAATTGCTAGCGAAATTTTTAATATTTTAATATTGTCTCTGGAATAACTCTTTATCAATTTTCTAAGAATTTTTCAGTAATAAATTGTTCCAATGATTATCATTTCTGATTCTGTGAGATCTCGTCCCTAAAGGAAAATTGGGAAAATGTCTAAACATAGGACATTTGCGCGTTTTCACGATAGTAGACCAGATAAAATTAAAAACTTGTAGCTACTACAGAAAAACTATTTTAAAAAGAATTACTATATCATTCAAGTAAATTCTCTCCGACTAAACTATCGAGGTTCAAAACGACTTTACAATATATAGAAAAGAAATATTGCAGTTATCAATAGCATGACATCATAAGTTTTTACACTACTTATAATATATAGTCCAAATTGGTCCCAAAAAAATAAATTAATTTTAAAAAAATAGGCAGTCCAAAACAAAGTTTCTAAGATAGCAGTGATTTTCGTCTACTGTTGACTATTTAAAGTTAAAACTTTATTTACATTTTGGAATCCCCTTTCTGAAAATATGATTTAAAGCTTACTTCCTACGAAAAAACAAATTAAAAGGTTGTCTAAGAATTTCTCTTTTTTTTTGAAAAATCTTGATTGGTTTTTAAGATTTTAGACCTGAAAGTTCCACTAATTATGCATGACATCACGAACTCGGTCTAACTGAGGTGTTGCATTTATTTGTTTTACCAAGCCATAATGGATTTAAAAATGTTTTTCATTCGAAAAACTACGCATAAAGGTTACAAAAGGTGATAGTGTTGTGACAGATGCCAGTTGCACCTGACTGGTTCATGTAAAAGAAAACATAAAAGGTGTTTTTAAAAAGATTACGTAAAGCCTCCTTCCTAACGATAACGAAATACCCGTTTCCTCTATTGCATAACAACATTGTAGTAGACCTCTGCTCTTTTCCATCACAATCAACATCCATCCAACACCATCAACAATATATACTATCAAATAGATAATAGAGGCCTGTTTACAAATAAACCGTTACGTAATACTTTCAACCGCTTTCAGGTTATTTTTAAGTTTTGATGCCAAAAAAAGAGAAATGAGACTTTGAAAGTAGCTCTGAACCGTCTGGTCACGTGATGAAAATACTGCACTATATGTGGGGTAACTCGATTACCTGATGCTATATATATAAACTAGCCTTTTTTAATTTAACTTATCGTTTGTTATTCAAATTCGTGATTTCATGCAATTTTAGAAAGCCGGTCTGATAGTACAGTGGGAAGATCCTGAAAAGAAATTTAATTTGATAATAATTCCACAGCACTGAAAAAAACTGTTTATTATGTTGGAAGTTAGATTCAATTCCGATGTGAGAAGTTTTTGCAAATCTTATTTCTAAAAATAAGAGGCATAAACAAAAATTTTTTGCAAACTATTTTGGAATGCCATGAAAAAAATACAAAACTAATACTTGCGTTCAAAAGGGAATTTTTATAACAAAGATACATATTTTTAAAGAAATAAATGATGACAGAAAAATAATTTTACTTTAATTTTTTTTTTTTTTTTACGGTAATGTAAAGTATACATCACGGAGACAGAAATCTATTTCTAACCTTCATGTATATATTAAACAAACATGTCATAAGGGAAAAATACATTCTCATCTTCTTATCTTTTCCATTTTTGTACATAATTTTGCAAATAGAGCCAAAATCACAAAAAAGTTACCAAAAATTAAGTTACTCAAAAATTTCTTTTTATTCATAATAACTTTAATTTTCGCGAAAAAAAAAAAGTTTTAAAAATTTGTCATCCTCGTCCCCAAGTTTGTTGCATATGCCAGGGCTGCTACCCCTTTCGCCGCCCGCCTCGATGTCGAAAAGGCAAAAAAACCTGGGGGCGAGGTTGAAAATTTGTAGTCTTGCGGATGATAAAAAAATAAAACAATATGCAATGTATATGACTTCCCATTGAAGAATCCTTTTGTAGGTATATTACGATGAAAAATAACCTCATTTTATAAAATACTTATTTATGCTTTTATTTTCCTTTTAAGACCAGCTTTCTGAAAATGTATAATATGTACTTAATATTTTGCCAAAAAAAAATTCCTACTAAAATTCTGTCTGCTACAATATTGTCTGCAATAATCTGGCCAATGGTTCTGCAAAAAAAAAAAATATTCGCGACTCAAAATACTTATGCTCTTAAAGGTGGGTGAATTATGGTGAATCGCAACGTTTTTAAATATAAGTTTTTTCACTGCCGTTCAACGTAAACTCCAATTTATATTTTTTTTATGGAAAGAGAACTCAAAAAAGTGTAGCTATCACGAGCTAGTTATCGCTGAGCTCTTTTCTCACCTTCAGCAGCTCTCCCACTCATTTTTCAACCATTTTAATTAGGATTATAGGGTTTCTTAGACTAAATTTTAGGAGAATTTTAGAATCTTCTTGTCAAATATTAGAAGGATTAAAAAAAAAAAAAAAAAATTGTAAGTTAACAGAACGACAGATTATCATACAAAAAAGACTTCATAAATTGACTACAAGACCTTTAAAGTTAAAAAAAAAATCAATAGAAAACTTCTCATTTTTTTGAATCTGAAAGATCTGAAAGCAACATTTTGGTTTTGTCTCAACATCAATTGCATTAAAGTGACAGTTGTTTGGCACTTAATGTCACATCCACATTGACTATACCACTTTGCATTTCATTGACATTGCTATACAAACAGCTCTTACAAACCAAAGCTGAGATGATTTCCCATGGCAGGATACAAAAAAATTTGTAAGAGTTTTATTTGCCTTTATTGTTCTTTATTGTTATTCACAGAGTAGAAGAATGCTTGATAGTAAAATGTGCTACTGTGACTGTAATTTCCTCCAAACTAGCATAGTCTTCTCTTCTAGCGCTAGAGAGTTTAAAAAACTGTTACATCAACGATGAACTGGTCAATATCAAAATCTAGTTTCAGTAAGCCTTTTGCAAATGCATTATGTATTCGATGCAAGGGACAAGCGCCAACATCTAAAAATGATGAATCATTCTTATTTTCTAATTAAGTTATAGCAAACGTTTTAAAATGCAAGATTCACATTCAGACCAACCATTCTCAAATGTAAGAGGTAGGAAGGGTTTCATTCCATGTCAATACTAAACTTTTAGAAATGATGTAAAAGATCTTCATTTGTACAATTCCAACACACAATGAACCACAGTAGGAAGAACACAGTAGGAACGAGGTAACAACCTCGTTACTTCTTCTTGACCAATACCGTACATTACCATCATATTGGTTCTGAGCTTTGGAAGTTGCGGTTTCATCGAATTTGAAAGTGAAAGGACGATCATTGAAATCTTCAATCAATTTATCGTTTAAATATGGAGCAAAGCCAAACTGCAAACTGTACTTCAATTTAGTTTATTCTTGCTGATAAGACTATTTTATAGTCGCAAACATACTTCATTACAGTTCTGAGTCGTTTTCTGCACTAGCAAATGAATGATTAGAAATAACGCATTTTAAAGCTTGTAACACTTCTGCATGGAAAATTTTCTCTTCTCGAGTGATAACTAACTTTCCACTTGCAAAATTTAATACATTGCCTGACATTACTTGGAATGTTCTTTGTGTGGATTGTTCAGATTCAACTCTCTGGGATTTTTTTGATGGCTCTTAGACTTTTGGTGCAAGTCCACTTGAGCAATTTCATCACATCTATTCTAAATGACTTACAACAAAGCTGCTAAACTGTTTTAACCTTGTATACTGTTCTTCCCATTTAAGAGAATATGATGTTTTCTATTAACTTACCATTTTATACTATCTCGATATGCATTTAACCTTTTTAATCAACTAAAAACAGTCAAAAGATAGTAAGTATACTCACTGAGGAACGATTGAAAACAGAAATGCAATATCAGAGTTACATAATACAGAATTTGATTTCGCACATGTTACATGCTGCACACCAAATGTAAAATATGAACTACATCATGTCTGTACATGTTGTTGTTCATAAAGAATTTGCATTTTTTAGGAATTTAAGAAACATTTGCATAATTTTACGAGGATTCTAGGAATTGGACTCCTTATATCTTAATCTAGGATAGGAATTTTAGGAAGTGTTAGAAGCCTGCCTTTAGTGGGACATTACACTGTGTTTATATACTTTCCAGGACTAAGCTTCGATTTGCATCTGGCTTACTGAAAACAATTCTGCTGCATGAATAAACATTTGCATAACATGCAGTAACCTTTAGCTAGCTAGTACCAGAATGAAGAAAAAGGCAAGATTTCCCCGATCATATTAGCTAGCAGACTAGCTCTCTTCAGCCTGCTGGGTCGTATTTGTAAAAATGGTCGAAATACTGCGAATGTTTTAAAAGGAGAGATCCTAATTATGTTCTTGGTAAATATATATGCTTGAAAAGCATCATTCAATCGTTCCTCTCCACTGCCATATTTGTTTACATTTAAATGTTGAATACAATCTTACGCAGAAAAACAGATCTCTGGTAATGACGAATCAAAATTTAAGACTGAAACCCAAGGTAACCTGATTAAATTAAGGATTTTTGGAGTAAAGACTAAAACTCATGGCTACTGTAAAGTTATAGTAAAGTGCAACAGATACATTTTAGCAGTTAGTTTGTTAAAAAAAAATTTTGATCACGTTATGACCATTCTAGTTAATACCCTTCACCATTTTTGGTGGACGGTATTAAACTAGATAAGTTTTAATTTATCAGCACAGAAAAACACTTGAACCTAAATACAATAAAATTATAAAATATAGAAAATTATTTATGAAAATATAATGTATACAAGCTTTTTTAATAAGTAACAACTTAAGTATTGTGAGTTTTGAACAAAAGTTAGGCTTCAAAAGTAAGGAAAAAATTTAAAAAAATATTAAGTTCTCACCTTCTATTAAATGATAAAAGTAAATAAAATATAGTCAGATAATGAAGCTGCCATGAAAGTTTTTTCATTTGTTACTTCGATAACTCAATAACCTTGATCATTGATTTTATTATCTTCCAAGATAAAGCGTGCGTTAACAACGGAGTTGAACGGAAAATTAGTGTTTTGTTTATTAAAAGCAAAATAACTTATATGCAAGCTAGAACTGTTCACAAAATTAAACGAGACAATCTTATTTTCGCGCTTTACCTAATGTTGAAAGCCTCTGGAAACATGTGGACAGTTGTGCTGGGAAAGACTAAGGGCCTAGCTAGCTACTAACAAAGGGTAAGAATGAACTTGGCTCATCAATTTTATGGAGGCTTGTAACGACCGTACAATTCATATTGTTGTTGTGAAATCTTCAGATTTATACGTGCTAATTGACCTCTGCTTGAAACCGAGGCTTCTTAGTACGAAAATTAAGTCGAAAATTAAGAATATCTTGACCGTAACATTAGCATCACCGTAACAGCATTTCGGATTAAGTTAAAAATTTAAACACACACCAATTTAATAATGCTGAATATAATAATTATTATTAAAATTTGACATAGCAGCAAGGTTAACGAATTATCCATACCTAATTAAATAATCATTCTGGGTCAAAAAATATAAATATTGTTGTCTTTTTATTCACACAGAGTTTACAAAATCATACATAGAATAAATAAGTCATTTAAAAAATAACATCGTATTAACAAAACCAGCGCGCAAAAAAATATCACGCGATGTTGGGTTTTTAGATCGCGTGTCTGTAACGTGGACATTATAGAGTATCCAGTACAGTACAAACATCCGTGAAAATATCATCTGGAGCTCTTTCTGCGTTCACCTATAAAAACAAAAGTAAAGTACATAATAAATGGTGCCGTAGCATGTGCAAAAGACTGGCATGTGCAAAACTTGTCTCTTGCAAGTCAGTTGAAGGGGAGGGAGTCAACCGTTATGACGGAATCCTTAAGTGCGAATTAATTCCAATCAAATTTGTTTGATGAATTTGAATAACTATATGCGAATGGTTTTTAATTTTGGCTGGTAAGTTTAGCGTCTGCAATTGCGTGAATATAAAATGAAAATAAAGGTATAATCAAAGCTCCATAAAAGAATAATACCTTCTGAACTCTTTCGCAAAACTTCTCTACCACCGGCAGGGTTTGATCTTCAAATGTCTTCAATCGTTTCTTGATCGTTTCTTCATTATCGTCCACACGTCCACTTGTTTTAGCTCTGCCTAGCAATCTTTCGACCATCACCTCGTTGGTACACTCGAAGTAAAGAATAAACTTACATCTGCCAACCTGAAAGAACAAAAACATTTTTAAACCGATCAGAGAAATCAAATGTGTGAGAGGAAAAACTAGAGACTTGAACCATATGTTTAGCGTAGCTTCACATCATACTAAGTCAAATAAATACAGAAAAAATAAATATTTTTTTTTCAATATGTTTCAATTAGATTATAGCATTATAAAGTCATTACCGTGCGTTCAAATCTTTCCCCTTGTGGCACATCTCTTGGAAATCCATCAATTAAGAATCCTTTGCAATCCCTTCTTTTGATCATAGCATCACGCAATAGTTCCAATATAATCTCCTAAAAAAAGGTAATCAATACTTGTTTTTTCAAGAAAAACACATAATGCCCACGTGTATACGAAAAATAAACTTTTTTAGTCATAAGCCAACTAGTTTTCAGGCATTAAATCCTTAAATCTAAAATAGTAAAGTAAAGATTTGTGCGAACTCTAATTGCTACCATATATATACCTCTGGCACAAGCTCGCCTTTTTCCATGATAGTCTTCAGCCGCTCTGCTCTCTCCGATCCTGACGATACTTCTTCTCTTAATAAGTCACCAGTGGACAGATGACAAAAGCCATACTTCTCGACTATCTTAGCACATTGAGTACCTTTGCCGCTTCCAGGACCACCTATGAACAGAAAAATATTGTATAAAAACAGCTTCTGACATGGCAACAACTTTTGACGTTAGCAACAGCTTCTGACGTTAGCAACAGCTTATGACAACATAAAACAACATAAGTAAGGCAAGGCTTCGATAGACCAAAAAAAAATGAGAGCAAGTTTTAAGAACATTCTAGGATCATAACGCAATTATAACTAAGAAGTATTGTAATAATGAGAAATGAATTTGTGATATTTTGCCAACAACTCGTTGTTCACACAAAATACACATCCGTTTCTTGCTTTCTGAAACCACGAGTGGAAAAAAAGTTTCTGACAGGGGATAATGAATAAATAAAAATTATAAAAAAGAGTGGCATACCAAGAACAAAGATAATATTCTTTTCTGACAATTCTTCCGCCATTTTTTTCTGCTCTTCAAATGTTTGAATAACTTTTGTTGTGTGGTTTTGCACGTCTTCTGTATTATTAGTTGAGATCTGAAAACACATGAAGAATGAAAAAGCTCATATACGCATAAAACTTACATGTGTGGTTTTTTTCGGGTTGTGCCTGGATTGAACACAATATTCTTAAGAATTTATAAAGCCTGATTTTATACCTATTCTTTTCAAGAAGAGTCTTTCCATTTGCTTTTTCAATTTCTTAAGTTTTTTGGGGAGTCAGAAAATAACAGTAGCTATCTCAGTGTCTTGTTAAAACAATGAATTTCTAAGTCAATAGTTTGATTAGTTTAGTAAAACGTTTTTGGACTCTATTTTGACATTATCGAAAAACCAAGTAAAAACCGCTTTTGAGCATATTAAGCCAATCAAAACCTAAGAAATACTTTAATTACATGATAAATAAGAAAGTATTTATGTATAGTTAATTTGGATGCTCTAAAAATATTTATATTTCAAATTAACAATCTGACTTAGATTTCAATAATTCGTATTGACATTCAATGGATGATTTTATGCAATGTAGTTTTCAGCGCGATTTTCATCTTTTTTTTTACAACTAGTATAATAATCTTACAAAATTTTTTTTAAAAAAACTATATAAGATTCTTCAATCAACATTCTCTTAACGACAACTTTCATGCACGCTTATTTTCCATCATTAACTGCTTGTCAAACGCTCTACCAAATCTACTGCTGAATCGTGAGTACAGGCATTCATGTATATAAATGATATCCTACAAAATTTTATTAGGTAACATAATGTCCCTATTATCACTTGTGGTTTTGCATTAAAGTTAATCGTCAACAATATTTTCATCACCACGAAAAATAAAGCTGAAATAAATAGAGAGCAATGCAACAAAGCAATAAGGTTTAAAGGGAAAGTTGAAGAGCAACAACAAACTGTGACAGCTACGCTAAAAGAATCTGTAAAAAAAATGCTGTGTTTTTATTTTGCTAGCTTTTGTTATTACAGTCATTTCATCAAAAACAACTACAAAAACAATTACAACAGCTGTCAAAACTACTTTGAAACTCTCACCAAATCTTTTATTTCTTTCACAAAAAACAACATAGCGAACACACTTCTACAACATTTTATAACAACTAAAGCTAAACCGTTGTTTTTTTATCAAAATATTTCTAATTAATTAATCATCACTTCTTTTCAATACGCGACATCTGCTTTGAACCTCAGTTATTTTCTCACTATTCTTTATATTTTGCAGGGTTTCACCGTAACAGAATATTCTATATGTAGTTAGAAAGTTTTCGTGTTAAAAAAACACATGGTCATTTGTCTATAGCAACAAACATGTGGCCTTGTCATGATATAATGAAAGTAATACGTAGCTACATAAACACCAACTGCGTTTATTATCGTCTATAAAATCTATCGGCGTCAATTTAAAATGTCACTTGTTCAACAAAAGAAGTGATTTAATTGGATTTAAATTGTTATGGCAACGATAAAAATGAATTCTTGTGGGTGTTGATTCCTCTTTAATTTAATGCAAATATAAACATTTACTAAATACATTCAGTTCTCACAAAAGTTTTGAAAAACCAATATAGTGAAACATGCGAAGCCAGTGTCGTAGGAACAGGGTGCTAGGGGATGGGTGGGGGAAGGGTAAGCATAAAAAAATTTGGTTTCCTTCCCCCTTTTGACATACTGGTCTTCATTTCAAAGTTAGTTGCTATCTAGCATATTATAAGTAACACTTGAAAACACTAGGCTAAAACCACCCATATTTTACCGGCTGACACATTCTACCTCAATTGTAGACATCACACCTCACTAACTACGTATAAAGGTTTTTTATGTACATAATTTTTTTTGCACACAACTCGAAAACTACTGTCTACTGTGTTTACATTGCAAACTTATTTAAACTGAGACTGAGTTACAAGTTTTATAATTACACAATGTTATTTTTTCAGATTTCCTCTTTTTGTGAATCCTAGTCATTGTTTTTAATTAACTCTGCATGACTTTCACTATTTTTGCATCAATAAAGTCTGTCATCACACGCTTTCCATCAAAGCCGTTTATTCCAACTGTCGTAATCAACCAAAAACAATTTACAATGTCTTCATCGTTGACGTTGTATAGGTATCTTTGACGTCTCATCTCGAAAGATGCTTTCCACGATGTTGTCTGAGTTTTTCCTATTTTCTTTCTCTATACCAACTTTAGGAACGTAGATTCGAGTTTTTAAACTAAATTTGTAAAGCTATTTGTAATCTTGTTCATTTAATATCGAAAAATTTTTGGGTACATTACCTAACAGCAGGAAATTGTTGAATTGAAAACTTGAATTATTTTACCAGTAGTTTAATGTTTTTTCTTCGTCTGTAGTATAAGTATTTTTATCGTTTCTTATACTAAAGCAAGATAAGAATATTTCCTAACACGCAATATGTGAGAGATTTCTCTTCCAATAAACTTTGAAATTTGTCCATTGTTTTCGATCATCCTCTCTCTTTTTCTCACTTTCAACTCCATTTCATATTTTATATCTAAGCGTTTTTCAGGTAAACCCACGAGTTGATTTGCGACGAATCAATTTTAATAAATTAAAAGATTTTTCATTTTCTATCGTAACAATATGCGACAGAATTTGACGACAAGCAGGTACTTTTGATTCCAAAAGTGTGTCCACTAAACAGGAATTCATTTTTTTAGGGATGATCATGTTCGACAGCTCGAATTTGCTCCTGTGGACACTCAGCTTTAAGGTATATGTTACAAGTATAAAAATTAGATGACTACTGGTTATGCGTACTTGTTAATCTTTTGTAAATGCATGATAACAATGATGTGAGGATAAACTGTCTTAAAGAATTTTGGTCTAACTTTTAGAATATTAAGGTGATAGGAAGTTCTCCATTATTTAACTTATTTAACAGATTTCCATGCGCGGTCACCTTGAAAAGTAGCAAAAACGTACCCTGGCCAACCTTAACGACATTTTTTAACTATAAAAACACTAAACCACGAAAAACAAAACAAAAAATAACTGTGGATGGAGTATAGAAAATTTATAGCCACTATGTATTGTTCTTTTTTATTCAAATTGTTTTAAAAAATTGAATATGCCACCACAGTGCAACAGACAGTGTTAGTTTAAAATTATTGCATCCTGAAAGTCATCCATTAAATTTTGACGTTCCAAACAGGCTTACCGATGCTGCCTTTCGAATTATTAACTTTTTTATAATCAAAAAATATAGTCTAACCGCGTTATAGCGGATACTTTTTTAAAGTCCCAGTAGTGTCCCTTGTAGAGAGGTTTCACTTCAGTTATTTTAAATTCGCTCACCTCTTCCAATAGGTTTTTCTTTTTGTACCATTCCACAACTGGTATTGTTTCATCTTCAAATAATCGTTTTCTCATATCATATCTTTCACTTTTATTTTGTGACAATCTTTCATTCATAGTATCAGAGTCGCAAGAGTAATACACAACTAAATTTGTTTCACCAATCTAAATTCACCAAATAAAGTTAGTGGTGGATATGGAATTAATGTTCAAAATTCAAAAAATATTGAAAAGGCATAAAATAAACACAATTTTAAGGCGAGTAATTTTACTTAAAAATACTTACTTTACGTATTGTTTATTCATTTTGCATATGACTTAGTTTGTGCAAAAAAACAACCGACAAAGACACGAAAAGCAGAATAGTTTTACAATATGCCACAATTATAAGTCGTATAAATAATAAAAAATCAAATTAGAACACTGGATAATTTTTTCAATAAACGCACCCCTCCCATCGTTTAAATTGAAAAAAAGGCTGTCAAACGCGTTTTGATTTTGCAGATTGGCCAAATTTCTCATAACTCCAGGAGTTTATCATTTAGCATTTATTTTATTTTCTCAAAGAAAATATAGAAACGTTAGTGTAGTTAATCAACACCTACGTCATATTCAAACAATTCGGCTTGATTGACTGATCTTGGAAAACCATCAATCAAAAAGCATTCTACATCTTCTGATTTCAACATAGCATCACCAACAAGTTCAACAACAATACTCTAAGATAACAAAAAATGCAGAATAATAATAAGAAATGAAATAAAAAAAAATAAAAAATGATATTAAAGAAATACACTCTTTTAAGAATTTCATAATTTTAACTAGATTGGTCATTTTCCTTATTTTTTCATCGTTCTAAACAATAGACCTATTGTTTTTAACCTGAAATCTCAGCCCTGATATTCTCATAAAGAATATTCTTATAAAAGATTAGAAATACAATGAGAGCAAACCAGAAATATTAGAGAACCGAATAACTATAGCCAAAAATAAAAACCTGACTTACATGAGTGACAAGTTCTGACTTTTCCATAATTTCAGCAATCATTCTCCCTCTTTCAGAGCCTGATGAAACCTCAGCACGAAGCAAATCTCCAAGAGATATGTAAGTATAACCAAAATTCTTTGCAATTGCAGAAGCCTGCACATGATGACCACATTCAGGACCCCCTAAAACAGAATAAAATGCATCTTTTTTTTAAAAAACAACAACAACAACAACAGCAAACAACAAACAACAAACAACAAACAACAACAATCATCACAAAATAAAATGATTTAAAAACATTTCCAACCTAGAACAAATATAATGTTTTTATCTTGTGATTCACTCTTCAAAATATGTCTTTTTTGGCCATATTCACCAACTGTGTCCTCCTGAACAGCTACGATTGGTTCCTCAACAGCTTTAATTTTATCAGCCTCTAACTGATCATGTTTATCCTCTCCTGCATCATCACCACCCTGCGTTACGTCATCCACCAACTGCTCCACATCTGATTTCTCTACAGCATCAACTTTGAGTGTTTCAACTCTATCCTCGTTTACATTATTTTTCACATCCTCGTTAACTTCCTCCTTTAAAGTACTTTCATTGACAAGTTCAGAACCTTTAAAACAAAAACGCGACTTAATTTTTTTTCAGATTTAGAATTTTTTTTAGCAAGATATTTTCTGGTCTTCCAAAAAAAGGGTTGTGCAATAAGAATGTCCTTTTGAATAACAACAAAAACGATTCTGAAATGATCAATTTACACAAAGGTAATTCTAGACTTCTACGAACTTTATTTAGATATGCTTTTTTGTCGTAGTGCTTAAAATTTAAGGAATGTCCAATAAACAACGACTATAAGCCTAAATCCATGACTATAAAAGTACCTACAAAATATGACATTCTCAATCACTTTACAAGATTCTTCAAACACTTCCTCCACACTCTTACTGGCATCTATCTAAAAGGGTAAAAGATTGGACCAAAATCTAACTTTGCATTTCAATGTAATGGTAAAATTACACATTCAACTCTGTCAGTGCAAATTTGACTGTCAGGATACCGTGGGGATATCGACAGTCTGATTAAAAGCTATGTTTGCAAATAAACACATACAATTTTAACTTTCTCTTGGTACTGCAAAATTAATGGTGTTGTCTTGGTGTGAAATAACTCTAGCCTTTTCATAATGGTTTCTTCATTATCATCTTCTCTACCGCTGTTTTCTGCTCGTTTCTTCAAACGAGAAATCAATATATCGTCAGGGCAATCATAATATAGCACCATCTTTGAGTTGCAAACCTAAAAAATTATTGAGTTTCAAATTTGAGTTAAAAATACAAATGAAACATCAAAAATATACAAACAAACAAAAAAAAAGGAAACGAAAAATTATATTTACACGAAATTCAAATTATATATTTTTGCGACAAAAATTCAGATTTAGGAATGTCTCCAAGCTGAGTGGGTAAAATTACACTACAGTGGAATATCTCTAAAGCAGTGGTTGCACTGTGAGATAATTTGAAGCAAGGTGAACTGTGTCTTATTGAAGTTTCCACTATCTTTAGAGCCAAATTTGAGAAGATTTATGGATTTTAGATGAGAATTTTCATTCTTTTTTTAAAAGATGACGTGTTTTTATAAAAACACTGAAAAGAGTTAAGGACAATTTCATATTTTTCCAAACACAATTTCAAAGATTTTAAAGTTGATGTCATTACTGAAGAACAAATTATTGATGTAAAATTGTAATAAAAACATATAAAAATTAAACAAAATAAAATGAAATAAATAAATGAAAAAAAAAACATGCTACGGGTTGGTAAAATTAAAATTTAGGAGATTTTTAGAAAGTTGTTTAAAAAAATCCACTTTTTGAGGAAATTTCCTAGGTTTTGAGAAGACTTTTCAAACTTGAGGAGTTTCAAGAAGGCATGGAAAATCTGTTATTAAAAGTTAGGGAAGAAACGGGTTAAAAATTATATTTGAGAGAATCAAAATTAATTTGATGATACAAGGAGTTTTAAACTACGTGACTTTTTTGTGCATGATGGAGATAATTTTATTCACTGTTCTTTTACTTGTGACAGATCAATAAAATTTTACCTCTGTTTCAAATTGCAATCCTTGAGCATGCTCTCTTGGGAAACCGTCAATTAAGAAGCCGTTGCATTCCTCTGCAGACATAATAGCATTTTTCAACAGGTTTATCGTGATCTCCTGTATAAAAAATTAAAAAAATCTTTGTAGATTTATCTTCAACAGTCATAGTCGGGAATGTAGTTTATTATTTTCGATTTAAAGAGAAAAAAGCCAGGATTTGTGTCATATTAAGAAATCTTGACTTTTAATGATTTTTAGACATAAAAGGTACAGTATTTCCCTTGACTATGGCAAAAGAATCGAAGATGGAACAACTTCAATAGCGTAGGGTTGTTCAGACCTCTACAATAAATCAGAAAGAATTAATGCAATAAATGATTAGCAAAAGCTGATAGTAAGCAATGGATGAGAAATATATAAAAATTATTAAATAGTTATTACAAATTTCTTCCTGTATTAAAGTTGGAAAAACATTGACGTATTTGCATATTATTTTTTTCTGATAGGTTTAGGTTGACATGTGTCATGTGTTGGGTATGTCTGTACCAGACAGAATAAAGCTGATAAAAGAATTCTTTAAAAGGCTACAAAATGAGTTAATGAGCTCAATCCCCGCAATTTCCGAAGAATAGCGAGTAATAAACAGACTACTCAAAAAGTCAAGGTGCAGGAAATCATACATACTTTAGAACCACACACACGTCTAGACAACCTGTTTATGAATAATTGTTTTTTTGCTTTTATTTTCCAAAAAATAGTTTTTTTCCTTCAGTATTCTTTTTGGCGGTAAAATAAGCCTGTACCATATATTTAAAATATCAGTAGATCCAAATTTTGTTTTGACGAGGGAACAGAGACAACACAAGGAGCTGTATTTTTTAAAAAATGCTATAGCTTTAAGAAGATAATTAATACCTCTAAAATAATTTTAAAGTCATTGTTGTTGCTTCGACTGGCTTTATGTACAATAAACTTGTATCTTTCTATGCAAAATTCCGAACGATATAGCTAGTTCAAAAAGTTTAAAAGGAATTTTTCTGTCATTTTCAGTTATATATTTAGACCCAATATGGTATTTAAGATAATTTAAGATGTTATTTTTGTCCTCAGTGATCATAAACTTATCCAACGCTATTAGCTCAACTTTCGGGTAAGTCATTAAAGTTGAAAACCAACAGCCGTTTTGTAGCCCTTTTAAAGTGCGAAACATGGTAGAAAGAAATTTTAGTTATTACAAAAAAACATAATTTTTATTGAAGGATATTATAACGTTAAGCACATCAATGTACAACATTAATTGTTATAATAAATTGTTAAGAGGTGTAAAAATATACACTGAGATGTCTTGGCCACAATAAAAAAGAAACCACACTAGAATGCAGGCCATGTTAAATTTATGCTAAAAATGAAAGAATAGATCAAATAGAAGAATTCTTAAAAGTCTTTATACCTTGGAGTTAGATTGGTTATTAATCAGAAAAATACACACGACGAATTTACCAAAGAAAAATCTGAAAACCTCAAACTGATTTAGATTCTCTGACACAATACATCCAGTTTTTCTGGCATAACATAAATTACCTGTGGCACGAGTTGTCCTTCTTGCATTAGTTTCTTTATCATCTCACCCACTTCGCTTTCTTTTTCTGCTTCTACTCTTAAAAGATCACCAGCAGAATAATGTGCAAGTCCATACTTTTCAGCAAGTTTGCTACACTGAGTTCCTTTCCCACTGCCTGGCCCACCTGTGTATATATTAGGACAATATAGTGTATTTATTCTTCATGTGTTATAAACTATTTTATCGGAAGAAAAGCAAACATACCTAAAACAAATATTACAGATTTATCAATCTTTACACTTTCGAGAACATGCTGGTCAAATGCTTTGCATGTGTCTTCAAATACATCATCAATATCTCTATCAGCTTGAATCTGTAATAAAAAGGGTTTCATAATGTAAGATTCAGGCATTTATACAGGTTAGATATGGGTAGAAAATTTTTGGCAAAGGGGTAAGTGCTTAATATGATACAGGATGTTGCTTAGCCTACATTTTCTGCATTTCTTCAATCCTTAGCATAAACAAATTTTCTGCAAATCTAAAATAACACTGTGCAAAACTAATTTGAACATACAGACAGGCGATGATAGAAATTTAACGAAGGTGATAGGCCTTAAAATGATAAAGCCTGTCTGTATTAAATCAATTTAGTACTTACAGTAGCAACGATATCATCATAGTGCTCAATTACAGGTGTTGTTTTCTCATGAAATAAACTAATTCTTTTTTTAATTGTTTCTTCATTGTCGTCAATACGACCACTGTGTGCAGCACGTGCAAGTAACCTGGACACAAGTACTTCATCAGGGCATGCATAATTTAATACCATACGTGCAAAACACACCTGTAAAACAGAATTACACATGATCACAGCAAAAATATAAAAACATCTTTAATACCATGATATACAAACATTGCTAAATCTTATGCAACTTATTGTTATAAAACTTTTGCTTAAACATAAATTAATAGTTTAATTTTGCTTCGTTTTTATGTCCAATTATTAACAGTTCTTTAACTGCAAATAAACTGTAAATTATTTGAGGTTTTATTATAATGTGTACAATGCACAAGGGTCAGTTATGCCCCCTATTCTAAACCGTACCTGTCTTTCAAACTGTTTTCCCTGCTTAATTTCTCGTGGAAAGCCATCAATAAGGAAGCCAGCACAATCAGAATTTTCAACCATTGCTTGTTTTAGTAGACAAATCGTTACATCCTATAAAATTAAAATCGAAAATATTTAACAACGTGAAAAATCTTATTTATAAATTATTCAAGTTTTAGGAAAAGAGTTACTTAAGGTATTGCTTGATTGGTCTCATTTAGTGTGTCTTCTAAAATGAGGACATAACCAACAAAATTCTTAAAATTTCCTGACTGTTAATCGCCAAATTTTGACAATTTTGTAAATATTTGTCACTTTACTAACAAAGTAAACACTCCGTTCTTTGATTTACAACAAAATTTCTACAATTCGTTAGTTGTTTAAGGAACAACTAATGAATTGCTGCAGTGTAACTGTTGTTGATCTTACCTGTGGGACAAGCTGACCTTCTTTCATGATTTCATCAATTTTTTGGCCAATGTTTGATCCTTTTAAAACTTCTTTTCTAAGTAAATCGCCAGCTGAAAGATGTGTAAATCCATACTTTTCAACAATTTTTGCACATTGTGTACCTTTACCACTGCCTGGTCCACCTAAAAAAAACACAATTTTATAACAAAAGAGAAGATCATAACATTATTTTAATACATTGCATACCAAAAGTCAATGTACTTTGTACTGTGAAAGCAACAAACTTTAAAAAATGCAAAGGAAATTGCATCACTAATAATAAATGATCATAAGCTAATAATTTTGACTAAATATAAACCTATACATCTACAATGCTATGTCAGCAGATTTTTTTTGCATGATTTCAAAGGTTTACTATCATTTTAACAAAGAATATTCCAGGTTATCATTGAATAGCAATATTTGTCAGGCCTGAAATTTCATGGTATCGATTATTTGCTATGAGACTGGTACTGTAAGTGCTCTTGACAGGTAAAAAAGTTGTCTGCTTTTTTGTTGTGTCCTTTGCTCAAATATTTTTTCTTTTCTTCTTGATTGAGGTAAATGCTTATTAATTATAACATTATATAAAACTTGTAATAAATATTTTGTTGTAGCAAAATGTAGCAAATTATAAGATCACATCAAAAAAATTAAAGACAGCTTCAAAATAAGCATATAATTATATTCTACACATTTTGCCCCTGTAACGTTAGAACAAATTCACCCCCCACCAACCCAACAAAAAACAAACAAAAAATTTCTATTCTTAAAATGATATCAACATTCTTTTGTTCTAAATTGTCTCCTGTGTAAGATTGATCTTCGAAAATAGAATTCTTATCACACAAAAAATTCGTATAAGTGAAAATTTATTTGAAAGAAAGAATGCAACACAAGGACAGAGGAACATAAGGAGAGAATTAAGTTTTTGTGTCCTATGTAAGAGTAACAAAAATTCAGTCCCCTGTCAAGATTTATTTTTGTAGAGCTGTTGCAATTTTGAAATATTGTTACAATGAAAATGGAGTCGAAATCCAAAACGCTATTTACCTATTTAAAGGCCACATTTGGCTTGATTACTAAATCATGACTTTTTTGCATTTACTATCAACTCTTTCTAATCCTTTCCTTAACTTTTCAAACTCAACTAATTCTTCCATAAACCATGCCCCGAGAGCCAAATGAGCTTCGTTGACAGCGTTTCTAAAACTAAAATATAAATAAAAAAAGACTAAGCACGGAACCCTGATATACAACAAAATTTATAAAAAAATCTTTTACTGAGCAAATCATTAAGCCCAACATGATTTTGGCATACATAGACTGTACCACCTTAACTAGGCCCTGCTCTACACTTTATTTTTCAGTTAGTCCACGGATAATCTGTACTCTAATTATGGCAAAATCTACAAAGGTAAAAAACAAACTTTCCTGAATTACTATTCTGAGGAAAGATATTGCAACTGCTGCATGGAAAAAACAAATTGCATGACATCAATCCAACCCTCTAATAATTTAATAATCACTCTTTATATAAATTTTATTACATGATTAACCAACTTCAAACTTATTAGTTACCTCTTACAGGGCATCACCCTTGCCCTTCACTCTTTCTATTGAAACTATTAACTACTACATTTGACTACCAGGTGCTCTATAAGACCATCCTTTTTAATCTAAATAAGAAGACTTGTAAAAGAATATTTACTATTTGCAACAACAGACACTCTTGCAACCTGGCGACTTTCTTTCTCCTAATAGCCTCCTATTCTGTCTTTATCTGTATAGCTGATGATTTTTAAAAAATAACAATGACACATTTTGCACATACCTAACACAAAAACAACAGGTTTCTCTTGTAACATTGTTGTATCAACATCCCTTTCAATGTATTCAGAATACCATAGTTTATCAGTGATTTCTTGTTGTGATATTACTTCAGTCAATGAGTGTTCTTCTTTGCTGTGAGAGACATCACAGTCCTTATTGGCTACACCATTTGACATATGTCTTTCAAAAACCTTTTCAGTTGCATCAGACACATCCTTCTGAACTTGATCAATTGTTTCTGAAGCAGTGTATTCTTCAACAACTTGAGATTCCTGTTCAGTATCTCCAATGCTGTTAGCATCTTCAGCAAGTTCCAGTTTATCAATAGGTTTGATTACCTTAACAACCTCCTCCATGGCTTGGTCTGCAACAGGAGAACTTAAAGTGTGCTGTTGGATTGCTTTTTCTGTCAAAGAATTGGCATTATTTTGACAATCAATCACAACTTCATCATTGTGAGGAGATATAGGTGGAAGTGGCTCATTATCCTTAGCAAAACTATTATTCTCTGTAACTAAATCCTCCACATTAATGTTGTCACCTTCTGATTTGACTTTTCCATCCCCTTTTGGAATTGGTGGCAATGGCTCAATAAAGGAATGCCATTTTACTTTTGGATTCTCCTTAGCACGGACCAAACAGTCTTCTAGAAACTCAATATGATTTGTTGGCTTCTTGTACATCAAAGCTGTCATCATACTCTGAAAGAGAAATATATCACCCTTCTACAAAATATCCCCAGTCAATTGTCACAAAACATGTTTTTTTATAAGTAGATGCTTTATAAGAACATTAGGCTTGGATTAAAATTAAGAACATCTTATATAATCATCAGACTGATTAGTGGAGAAGAGAATAAAACAACTTCATATATTATCAAGCTTTTTTAGGACTCTTTTCTAAAGATTTTGTGTAAAACACAGGTTAAGTTAAATGCTTTGTTTGAGAAAGCAATCATTTAATCTGTTCTAAGAGACAAAAAAGAAAAAAAAACATTTGAATAACTATAGAAATTTCTTAAGCAAAAAATATCTATTGTCAGAGTTAACGAGGCAAACTTTGTAATTAATGTTTATATCAAAGATTCAGTTATATATAATGTGCATCACCAAACATGGATTTAAAATGGGGTTGTACTTTGGATATGTATTGTTTGAGATGTTTTGTAAAAGACTGCTAATTAAACTGTTAATTAAACTGATTGCATCTGAACCGTTTTCTTACCATTAAAACAAGCCATGTGATTTGTTTTTAAATTTTGTAGAACTTAATTTTTAGATGTAAAGGTAAATTGGATAAAAACTTCCAGAAGAGTTAAAGTTGCTGTTGTTGTTTCTGGCTATTTTGTAAAAACAGTTTACATCTCTTTAATAATAGGCATATTTTGTCTGTCTGTCCGCGAGAAAAGGGACATGCAACGGGCACATGAAATAGTGTGTAATTTAAAGACGGGCGACACCATGGATATTTCCACGGGGTTAACAACTAGTATATACATATTTAACATTTAATTAGTACTTTTAGCTGTTTCTTTCACAATTTTTTTGACAAAATTACTTGTTTACATATATATATATATATATATATATATATATATATATATATATATATATATATATATATATATATATATATATATATATATATATATATATATATATATATATATATATATATATATATATATATATATATATATATATATATATATATATATATATATATATATATATATATATATATATATATATATATATATATATATATATATATATATACAGCTATACCTTTATGATTAATATGACTAATATACCATAATGTAAGCCCATTAGTAAGGCTTTAACTAATAAATGCTACAAATTTTTCATAAAATCACAACCAGGTAATTATGTCTTGGATAAGATTAAGAGGCAAATAACATTATTTTATTTATGTTTATAAGGTTCCAATAAAATCTTCTCATTCAAGTTAAATTCAATGGACCTCACCTCTAATTTGACAATTTAATAGCATTTTCTTGTAATCTTATAGAAAAACGTTTTAAAACAGATTTGACATTTTTTTAAGAATACTGTATTTTGTTTACATAAGTTGTTAGTTAGTGGAAAAATCCAAAGAAATTCACCTTTGGTTACTCACAGTTACCATTTTGACAGGCAGACAGACAATAGAACCTTATAATAATTTTGTCTTCATGATGCTGCAGCAGAACAGATAATAATTAGTAGAAATTACTTTCCACCCACTTCATAACGAAGACATGCATTCAATATAAGATTTCAATCCATCAGATTTACGCAGCATAAACATGAGTTTCACTTTTCCTGAAATGCAATTTTATTTCTTTGGTCCCTATTAAGAAGCCTTAAACTGTTTACATGGTATCCTCGTATAAAACTCACTTTAGCTTGAATTCTACTGCTTTCTTTTCATGAAAGTGAAATTTGTATCACAGCTAAAACAGGATGTAAATAGATTGCAGTACAACTCTGGTGAAGGAGTGTTACTGAAAAGTTCAGTAATTACGTAGACAACGTGAAAAAAAGATGCAAAGTGAAATCAAGACATAGGGAAATCTCACATAAACATGCAGCAGTTTAATTCAATTTGAGATACCCCTTTACTTTGGGAAAAGTGAAACTTTCATGCAAATACCACCTTTACATACCTCAAATAATTGTGGAATTTCTTTATCCATCATATATTCTTTTGCTTCTTCCAACCCTCCAGTATTTATATTATTGTTAGCCATGTTAAATTTTTGGAGATTTCTAGGTGTCAAAATTGTATATGTAATGGTTTTGTGAAATAGTAAATTTTTTAATACTACATATATTTTACGCAATTTTACAATATACATATTTCAGAAAATAACCAGAATTGCAATGAAAGTATGACGAAGCAAAAATTTTATATTGGTCAACATTCATGTCATGATAGAAATGTATAAAACAAGATTTTTCCAGGTTGCAGCATTTGCTAATTTATAATTGCTGTTGAGTCTGTGCAGGTTAAACACTTTATTTTATTACAAACAAGCCTTTCTTGCATCATATAATCATATAATTTTAGGAATATCCTATTTAATTTTAGTCACCCTATCAATTTTTTTTCAAATGCTGTTCATCTGACCTGTGCATGCGTAAAAAGCAGCTATTTATTACTGACCACTTGACTACATTAAAAAGTATATATTTTTATGAAACTAGACATGATGAAGTTCATTGCCACATTTGCTCTCTTCCATAGATGCCCTTTGTTTATTTACTTTAAATGGAGCTAAACACAGTTTAGCTCATGTTAATTGCAGTTCCCGGTTGGGTTGCTAGCTGGTTGGGTGAACTAAAATACAAAAACACTTTATTGAGCTTTAAAATTGGTGCATGATGTTTTGTTTACCCACATTGGGTATTGTCTGAATTAACCAGGCCAATGAGCCTAGCCTCTATTACCAATGGCCTATAAATTAAGAATTTCACATCACATTGGCCTCTGACCTAAGCTGACAAGATTGTCTTCAAAAAACAGGAAAGATTTTGGTGTTCATGTTGGGGAGCCTTTGAGTCTACTGTTTATGTTGTGTCATCGTGCGTGTACCCCAGCAAGGATACGGTGTGTTAAGCTCAGGTGTATGTTATAATATAGCGTAATAAACAATGAGACGGTCAAAGGAAAGGAAGGTACAACAGGTAGTTGTTACCTAGGAGAGTTAATACTTCGTCAGCCTTCGTTTTGTGGCGTGTGCGTATTCATGAGATAAGGGCAATTTTACACGAATAGTTTTAAAAAAGAGAGAAATGAAACAATGAGAAGTTGTAAAAAAGAGAGATAAAGGAAAATACAAAAGTTGCAAAAAAGAGAGATAAAGGAAGCAACAAAAGTTGTAATAAAAAAGAGAGAAAGGAAACAAAGAGAGAGAAAAGAAAACAACGAAGGACTGTTGTAAAAAGAGAGAAAAAACAACGAAGGACTGTTGTAAAAAAGAGAGAGAAAAGAAAGCAACGAAGGACAGTTGTAAAAAATTATGAGAAGGGAACAACAGGTAGTTGTTGAAAACAAATACGCTTTATGAGATTAGGATAGGTGTCCCGGAGAGTGTTATTAAATTGCGCAGGAGAGTTTTGTGTCATTTTGCTTGCCCAGCATCCTCACCCCTTTTTGCCAAATATGGCTTTATAATAACATCACAAAGTCCTAAATGAAATACATTTGTCTTTCTAATATTGTGTTTTTTCTGGAAACATTAGCAATTAATAATATATAAAAGCTTAAAAAAAACATAAAAATAAAATTTACATATTTTCAATTATTTCCTCCTTAACGAACGATAGCTGAACAGTGTTCTCTTTTTCGGTGATCTTTTCTAAAATAGCTTTTGTATCATCTTCATACTCTGATCCAAGTGGAAAATTAGCATTGTCTTTCCAAAAAACAAAAACTTTTATTTCGATTTCCAAACCGTCTTGTAATAGAGGAAAATGCTTTACTATCTAAACTCTGATCACAACATGGCAACCATTAAAGTTAATCTTCGCTTGTCAACTTTAAAACCAGAGCATGTGAAACTCACACAAAGCAAGTGGCCAAAAATCTGGTTTAGAGTTAAAAAATTGTCAGCGAAAATCAATTGAAATTAAGGGTTATTTAAATAATGGAATGATGGAGCCAAAGGGTTAACCAAATCAAACTACTGGCTAGCCTACATTCTGAAAAGCTAACTTAAAAAATATTACTTGACACCTCTCAACATTACCCAATTCTTTTTTACTATGTCCCATTTACCAACATTTTGGCTAAGCTGTCAAGGTGGTGTATAGCTAGCTAGCTAACCAAAAAAATCTTCAAGTTGTGTAGAGTAAGTGAAGTTGCCATATTAGCACCAGAGAAGTTTGTTTACACACATAAGCACGTAATAAAAACAGTATATATGCCCTAAAATTTCTAGATTACCAAGATGGTGACAAGATTATTTAGCTTTCTTTACAACAACATTAACTACCTGGTCGGCTATGCACACTTTTTATTGACCAAAACCAAGTACTATAACTTTTTTGTCAGAAAAGTAGTTTAAAGTCTTTAATTAAAGAGTTTTTATTTGTTAGCTAGCTAGCTATAGCTATATGTGCAGCCTTGAACAGTAACACTTAAAAATCAAAGTCATGAACTAAAAAGTCTGAATACTACTGAAAATATTGCACCACATGAGCAATCACACTTGCCTTGTTCTATGATGGTGATTAGAAAATATGTTTTGTTTTGATTTCTCCAAAAGCCGCGTGGATTTGTTTCTATGTACCTTTTGTCTCGGTCTCGCTGTCCTTGGAGAGCAGCATCTTTTCGGTAACACTGGCAGACAGCTTTCTTAACTGGAGAAAGAAAAAGAAAACCCATAAGACATGAAACAAAACGCAAATACCTGATGGTTGAGCAAAATTTTAAATCTAAAATACAAAATATCCTGAATTTATTACTCGTTAGCGCCACACACAGAATAATTTAACAAGCGTGGGCCTGGTGTCCCGGTAAAGGTCCGCGGGTCTGGTAATAGTTACAAACAACCTTGTAACTATGGTATATGGCGACAGAAAGGAATTTGTGTAGCACACACCAAACTCGTCCACAGGACTCTTTTTTTACTTTTGAGATGGCGTTCTTTCCCGCTTTTAAAAGGTGCAACCGCAGTATATTCAGAATGGTGACGACAAACCCAATTCTGTTGGTTAATTTACACTTGGGAAAATCAAAGTAGCGTATGCTACTTGCCTGTGACCACAAATCATGTTAAGTTTTGAAGTTTATCAAATGACTGACTCTGGACTCTGGTTCTTAAAAGAAATTTTTAGACATAAAGACGTCTAGATGTGGCCAGTAAGTTTGCGCACATATAAAGCAGCTAATTGGGGGCGACCAACGATATTTTTTAAAAAATGATTTTTTGAGAAAATGATTTCAAGAATGTGATGGTTTAACACTTTTTTTACAAGAATATTAAAATCAAACATGGCTGGTCATTATTTTTTTTCTATATAGTTTTTGGTTATCTCTATATTTCTAAACTATAACAACAGGTCAATTTTTTTAACATAAAAAATACCAGCAAACAAACCAGATTCTTATAAAGGAGTGATACATTATAATCAAAATAAATGAGGGCGGTGGTGGTTATCCGGATGAGTGTTAAAAAAGCAAAACGAGGAGACGGTTGGGTAAGTAAGCCTTAAATAAAATTCCTTCTCTTTAATAATAGCCGTATTCCGTCTGTCTGTCTCTGCGCGGACCCTTCGCTGAGTTCGAAAATGATCTTACGGAAACAGAAATATCAAATGCGATATATTTTTATCCACTTTGTTGCTACGGGTAAATATAAAGGACGGGCGAACCCATTGATTTTTCCACGGGCAACGACTAGTCTCTATAATAATAGCCGTATTCCGTCTGTCTGTCTCTGCGCTGACCCCCCGCTGAGTTAGAAAATAATGTTACGGAAACACGAATATCAAATCCGATATATTTTTATCCACTTTGTTGCGACGAGTAAATATAAAGGACGAGCGAACCCATGGATTTTTCCACGGGTAACGACTATTTATAATAATATGCTTTATGAAAAATATTAAGGTACGATTTTGGGTTAAAAACAATCAGTCCATAAAAACAGAAATAAAAAATAATAACCAGTCTGATTAGAAATTTTAATATTGTTATACAAAAAAGCGTGTAATAGATTTCAAATTAAATACAGCGAGTTGATTTACTTTGTCTATGCCTCATGTTGCTATAAAAATGGAATGGCTGCTATAAAGATGGAAAATTTAAGACCTTAATGCACCCGGTCAATGACCAGGACGTTGTGTTTAGTATCTTGGTACTTTGCGCTCGCGAAGTGTTAATCCATGCGAAAGAAGTGTCCGCTGTCAGACTAGTATTAATCGATATGAGCACAAATCCATCTCATACCTTTTCCACCTTTTCCATAACCAAAGTAAGGTTGATGTTAAGTTTCCGAAGCATGTAATACATTCGCCGAATCTTTTGCACCACAAGCAAGAAACTTTGTTAAATTGACACATTTCAAAATCGGCCCAAATGTTGTATCCGTTTTCTGCAACTCTCTGATACATTCCTTTATTATTTTACACACAGGAATTTTCATAGCATTTAAAAAATGCTAAGATTGGCAACTGGACAGTGCTTTCTTTTCAATAACCTATTTTTAGACAAAAAGTAGTTCCATGGGTTTTGCTTTGCTCATTAAATTCACAGACGGGAAAATTTCTCGAATTCCCTCCTTCTGCACCTTTGTCAAAAAGCGTTCTTTTTGAAATGTATAGGTATCTTTGGAATGTATTGACGATGAAGAAGACGGTAATGATGATCATTTTTCAACTGATTTGTAAAATATCCAGAAATATCTAGGTTAATAATTTAAAACTTTATCGTTATGGTTTGGCTACGCGTAATAATTAGACGAAAATAAATTATTCTGAATTTCGGCTACGAGTTAATTGGACGGAAATAAATCACGATTTTCCCTAAAAATTGGTGCTATGCGTTAATTGGAGTTTCTAATTCTGAGGCAAAAGTTGGAAAAAGTTTTGTTGGTCAAATATTGGTCAAGCACAGATCATATGCTATGTAACACACTCTGTGACCTGCTAGTGCTAATAAAACTATAGTTACAGTCTCCCTTCCATCTAGATGCACTAAGGAAAGCGGTGTCCGGAAAAGAACCTGGTAACGAGTGTTCCGTTAGAGTTTTAAGGGGGGGTTTTCACGAAGCGAATTGAGCGGCGAATTCGACAGCGAATTGTATCTACGCATTCGCAGTTTTGTTTGTTTTGATTTTGCATCGAACTGCGCATGCTCATATACAATTCGCCATCAGTTTCGCAAAATCAATGTTTTTCCTACTTTCGTTTTGGACGTCGCATGATAACGACGAAAGTAATATAATGATAAGAAATAGTTTTTTTAACTACCTTGCTGCATGTCTTGCTATAATTAATGTACAACAAACATCGTTTATATGATTGGGTTATAAATATTTATAATAACAAAGCAGGCAAACAAATAGGAGAATTGCAGGCAGGAAATGAAAATCAGAAAATTGTAAAAAGGGTAGCTAGCTACAGCCTGTATCTTTTTTACAATTTCCTGATTTTTTAGCTAGCTAGCCCTGTATTATGTTACAGGGCTACCTAGCTAAACTTTGCTTAGGTAAAGCTATCCATACCTGCTAGCCCTAAACTTAGCTACAATTCAACATGTAGCTAGTATGATTGCTACGATTCTTTAACAAACAATGCGTTGTCTTTGTTCTTTTTCACGCATAGCAAAATGTAGTTCCTATGGACGGGACAGATTAAAAGTATTTTTAGCTGGCTGGCTATGTAACTAAGATGATGAAAATAAAGGAAAATGCTTTCAAATTTACCTGTCAATTTATTTATTTATTTAGCAAACTTTTCAAAAACGTTTTTCAAGGTCCCATGAAATTGTGTTATAGGAGTCAGCATGGTTTTTCTGTCAACCACAAATAAATAATAATACAAAAAAATGAGGCCATTCTGATTAAAGGAGAACTAAAGATTGATAAGTTGTGCTTAAATATTCATTATAATCTAAATATAAACTGTGGTAATTTTTTTATATTTGTGAGCCTTGATATTTAAGGTCAAAGGAGTCCTACGGTCACCGCCATGACAGTGTCGATTAGGACTTTCTGTTTAGTAGGACTTTCTGTTTAGTAGTCCGCAATATGTAAACAAACGCATTCTGCATGAACGAAGCGAGGGAATGCTAAACTGTGCCTTCTGTGATTGTCTAAGAGTGATTTTATTTATCTTATTTTGAAATAAATATTTTCATCACAATAAAATAATGTTTCACTGTTAAAAGTATAGTTTTAGAGTCTTAGACATAAGTTATTATTTGGAAAAGCTAATTTGCTAGACTTGAAAACAAAACTTCACATGATTATGGGCAATAAAGTGTACTGGAAGTGTTTTGTGATAGGAAAACAAAACAAAAATAGTCTCAAAGTTTGCCTTTGTTTACTTACTTCTGAATGTTGTTAAATTTAAAAATTATTTTTTCTGCGATGATGTTGTTTTACTGGAATTTAACTTGTCTACTCCATCGCTCAAACCTTGCGATAAATTGTAATCGCAAGAGTTAATTACAAAAAATTGAAAATTAAATATAAATTTAATTACAGAAACTGAAGTGGAAATAAAATTCTTATATATAATTTACATGCAATTCTTAGATTGAATTCATGCAATATACATTATGTTGTTCAAGATAAATATTTTAAGGATGTAGTAGTTTGTAGATGAAGGCACTTTTGATCAAAGTAAATTTATTGCAGACAAGCTGTTGAAGCAAAATCAAAGGGAATCAAGGGCTTGGGAGCAGACTAAATTTAAACATTCAGATAAACGTTGTTGAAACAAAAAATCCTTACAGGGATCACTATGTGAAAAATTGTGTTGATCTTATATTATGGAAAAATAATTTTGAACCTGTTAAGGGATATGCATTCAATTGTTGTAAAAATATTAAGGTTTAAAGGGTTCTTGATGACGCCATTGACCCAGCTTTAGGAAGTTGAAGCTATTTTGGACACAGGTGGTCCCTAGTTACCTATGGGGGAGATGACGACAGTTATTTCAACTTGTTTCTGATTGATTTGACTTTAAACTTAAAATTGCACTGCATTAGCTTTACTAAGTTACTGACGTCAACGTCAAAGCTTTTTAAATATTATTTGATATATAGAGTTGTGAAAGAAAATTGTAAAAAATATAGTCCACTTTGCAACAGTCAAAAAATAGACACAGCGTTAGATTATATAGATAAAACAAGTGGTTGTTATATAATGATTGCTAATGCATAAATAGTGTTGATGATAAAAATGTTTAATTAGAGACAACCTTATTGTTATTGCTAATTGATGTACCGTTACATCAGTGCAGACAGAGCTCAGAAATTTCTGAAGGATTTAGACATACTACGATACAATGGGTTTTTATATGTTTTAGATAAAAGTACCATTTGGAATGGAAATGTAGCAAAAAGGTTATTGACATTAACTTCTGTGGCTAGTAAAGTGGTAAGTTGGCTCCTTTTTAAACAAATTGTTAAGAAGTTGTAATAAAACTTAATTTGTTTTTCCAAGAAAAAAATGAGCTTTTTTATATAAGTTTTGAATTGTTATTTTAAAATTATTTTTTATAAATGCAGTGATTCTTAGAGTTACTTAATTGTTCAGGAAGTTGATATTTTTTATTTGTATAGCCTAGATGTGAATAAACATGGATAGTGTTGGACAAGAAGGTATGTTCAAATTACACTTTATATTAGTTAAAGTTTCTCATAGGATAGTCTGTGTAAGAGAAACATGATCCTCACAAATGTTTATGAACGCTTATAAACGCAATGAAAAAAAAACATCAAAAGTACCATGGAAAGAAGACTAAAAATTACTTAAAATTTGGATGTATGTTTGAACTTTTTGTATTCTTCATACAAGCTATGATAATATTGATAATACTTATAATCAACAATGTCTATTAAGACTTCTCTCAGTCACATTAGCATAGTAATAACTTTCTTCGATATCAAACTGGCAACATTATCGTCTACCAAGTTTTTACTGCAAACAGTTAATAAACAGTTCAGAATACTTTAAGTCAAATACTATAAGAAGAGAATTTTGATCTGTATAGATTTTGGCAAATTTTATTAAATACAGAATAATGCCTTGCTAAAATTAAAACAAAATCACCAATTAAATCCGTGCAAGTTAAAAAACAAATTCATTAATTTCTTAATTCTAAAAATCAAAGAATACCTTGTGCTCTTTTATAGAAGAGGAGCTCAATTTACATGTGAGAAATCTAGAAACTTAATGAAATACCAATAAAATATATTGTAGTGTATTTTTTTTTGTTTTTACACGCTAAAATAGTAATACATAATAAATTGAAACCAGTCATTCAAGTTTACCATTTGTTGTAATATTTTACCATCTAGTAGTTCTTAAAGAATGAGAGAAGTTCAGTCAGACCACAGGCCGATGGGAAACAAAATTGTTTTAGAATAGCATATAGTACCGGAATGAGGACACTTAACATTGTAAGCAGGTATTATGCGTGACATGCACGATTCACTATGCTATTGTAATCTTCGCAATCAAAAAAAATGCAATAGCAGTTTTTTTGATAGCATCATGATTAACATTTTAAGATTCGCAATGGTTGTTAATATTTAACGATGTTTAAGTAGGTTCACAATGTTCATGATACATACTAACGATTTATTTGTTAGATATGTAATATTTTAATTTGTTGTACGTAACTTCTAGAGTGCACAATCGTGTTGCAGTTTTTTAGAATGGCACGTATGCATTCGCGAAAAAAATTGTAGAGGACATTTAAACTTGTGAACCCTGAACACAAGAACTGAGCGCAGGATTTAGCATCTTTATCAGTCCTGACTTCATTGTCTTCAATAGCTGAAATAAAGATGCATACCAAAAAAATAATTCCAAAAAGGCATCTCAAGTGTTTTTAAACAATTCACAGCAACGATGTGACAATGTGTGATGTTTTTACTTTCTATGATCCTGTTTTGATCCTCTTTAAACAATCTATGGCGTTGTTTTTGCTTTCTACGATCCTGTTTTGATTTTTTTTAAACGATCTAAGGTGATGTTTTTTGCTATTTAAGCTTCCGTTTTAAATGTTTTTGAAAGGAATTATGATGAAGTTTTCGCTTTTCGCAATCCTGTTTTGGTCCTTTTAAACAATCTATGGTGATGTTTTCGCTTTCTACGAACCCGTATTGATGGTTTTTAGGTGTCTATGGCAATGTTTTTGCTTTCTATGGCCTAGTTTTGTTGTTTTTTAAACAATCTATGGTGTTGTTTCTGGTTTCTACGCTCCCATTTTAATGGTTTTTAAATGGCTATGGCAACATTTTGTTACTATGACCTCGTGTTGATGATTTTTAATTGATCTATGACGCTGTTTTTGTTTACTATAACCCCTTTTTGATAGTTTTTAAACAATCTATTGCAATATTTTTTGTTTTTATGACCCTGTTTTGATGGTTTTTAAACGGGACCCAAAATAATAAAGTCTGAATTAAATAAAGTCTAGAATTTTTTCTTTAATTTGCAGGAACAGAAAGAAGAAAAAAAAATAGAATTAAGCTTTCAGAATTTTTGAAAGTAGTTTTGAAAGCTGTGAAATCAATTTGCGAATTTTAAATAGTGGGTAAGACCCATATTTTTTTATATATGGAGCAACCACATTTTGTATTTTTATGATGTTAATTTTAAGGCTGAAAATTGCGATAGTAAGATTGTTACGATAACAACTTAATGTTCAAGATAGATTGCTTAAAAAATTTGTAATTGCAGCAGCATCATGGATCGTGCGCGGTGCACAAGATACGCATTCCACAATGTTAGGTATCTTGATTCCAGTACTGTTAGTGTCTATTTTGAAAATGCATTTGATACGTTTACAAAAATACGGACAAAGAAAGTACAAAGTACTGCCTCCACTTTAACAGAATTGGTGCATAAATAACTTTTTCATTTAAAAGTTGGAGATTTCTTGTCATAAATTCTGTAGCACACAAATTTTATTGCTCTTACTTTATAACTATACTTTATAACTAATATTTGTGCAAATTTCAAGCTTTGGATGACGTAACAGAAAAAGTGTTGTCATAAGCAAATATCTATTGCTGCATTTTGTTTCTATTATGACATACTATAAATTACTATAAATGTACTAAGTTTGATTCAATTGGGAAAAGCCTATCAAAAGTTATGGAAGGGACAGAAATCTGGGGTCATTATATGTTTAAAAAACTCTGGATCGAATAGAATAAGGTTTTTTTTTCTTTCAATCTCATGTTTAAATTTTATATATTGTTTTGATCTTCTTCTTTTAGAACTTACAGAAAAAACCATTAAAGATCTTTTACATCCGCAAAACAGAATTTTTTTACAAGAAATTTGTAAAGAATTGGATGGAGGTATTGATCATGACTGTTTTGTGAAGCTGGCTGCAAAAGCCAAACAACGAGGCTATTATCATATAAAACATCCAGAGCACTTAAAAGATTATTTCAGTAGTAATGGTCGTATTGGTTTTGAGTTTTTAAAAGTTTTGTTGTCACACTGCCCAACGATCACTGTTAAAAGTTTTACTGAAGTTGCAAGAAGTCTTGGAAGGAATGATATTTGTTTAGAGCTACGAGGAAACAATGGTTATTTAAGAAATATTGATAATATAGAATTACGGGAGATTGGACGCATGCTTAACAAGACTCCAAATAACACGATAAGATCATGGCAAGACTTTCTCTACAAATTTTTTGATGATTCATCAGATTCATTAGAAAAGCAAATTAATTTAACAGGTAAAAATGTCCACGATCTTAGTCCTACACGAAAACTATTTAAATCTATGAAAAAGCAATGTCCCAACACGGATCTGATTTTTGTGATTAGGGACTTGGAATTAATTCGTAGGCAAGATGTTGCTGATTATATTGCTGCAAATGTTGCTAAAATTAAATGCATTGTAGATGTGCAACTGCCTGAAACTAACAAGCTTCAGGAACAGTTTCAGTATCCTAATGAAACTAATGAGAACGAAATACAGAATAATCAACCAGATTTTAGGCAGTGTATTCAGGAATGTCATTCAAGTAGTCTTATGACAAATGTTACTCATGTTAACTTGTCAACAGTGCAACCTGAGATAGTTACTATTGAAAATATTTATACTGGTCATCAGGAGCAAAATTATGGATACATGCAACCAAACAATATTGTTACTGAACCAATTTGTCAACAAGTTATGTCTGATGATCATGTTTCAATTGATGACCTTTTTATTCAAGATGAATATAATGAAATTCCAATAATTCCTAATATTTCAGAGACCTTAGGCAGCATTGCATCTGATTTCATTGATAATGAAAGTTTTGAATTGGGCAGGGAATGTGTGGACGTGGAAGATGAAATAGCTCCTATTAATGAAGGAGGCAAGACATCTTCGGAATTGCTTGAAGCGCAAAGCACGCAAGAACCACTACAAAACGCAAATCTTGGTGTTGAATTATCTACAAATTCTGACTCAGGATTCCGTACACTTACGGATAGTGTAAGAGATGGGAACATAGAGCAAGACTTGTTACGTGATAAATGTGAATGCAACTCGGAACATGACAGTGTTATTGATGCTGGAACTAAAGAATGGTATAACGATTTTGTAGAAATGCCAGAACCAGGAACGAGCAATGTCACTTCCATTTCTGAAAATCCTGAACACGCCAAAAAACCTACTATACTATTTGACAAGAATAGTCAAAAAGATGTTGCACCAACTACTAATACCTCAGATATGAAAAAAATTGCAGTTGATTCCTCATCATTAAGAGAAAAACGAACAAGATTAAGAAATGTTGGTTCTGCTTCCAATGAAGAAAAAGCAGTCCTTAAATTGTCAGAAAGTAGAAGCAAAAAAAGTGTTTGTGATGATAAAGTTGACATTTCAGGTAAGCAGCTTTTTTTTAGAAGCCTAAATTCTAATTTGGTTGTTTGATGTGTAAACCATGCGCAACCTTCTGTCCATGTTAGGTAGGGTGATCTTGTCTGTTAAACTAAGCCATATCCTGCAAATTACTGGGAGGAAAGCTAGCATTATTTTTAGCTGTGCATCTCACTGCAGACAAATTATGTTTATTATTTAGATGAGGAAAAATCTTTACCTGTTTTGCCACAAGAGCTTATTAATCACGTCCATCTTTCTTCAACTACCGACACTTGGGAGCAAACAGATATAGGATGTTATAACAATGCACAAGGTTCCAGGGGTGAGTGCCTATTCAGGTCAGTCTTTTTAAAATGAAGGAAGTATTTTTTTTAATTTTCTTTATTTGCTTGCTTATTTTAGACAAACATCTGGGACAGTGTGTTTTAATAAGTAATTCAAGCTTTCAATGTTCGATTCTAAAAAGGTTATTTAGTTCAAGAAATTCACATATAAAATATGGAACTTTGCATGATCAGAAAGTTGTTGAAACAACATTTGAGAATCTTGGTTTTCGCACATACATATACAAAAACCAATCGATAAATGACATAAAAGTAAACCTGACAAAGCATTCTGAAGATGACCATTCAGGTTTTAGAGCTTTTGTTTGTTGTTTGTTGTCTCAGGGAGATAATGAATACATATGTGATGAGATGTTAAATAAGCTGCACATAAAGGAAGTGATGGATATTTTTAATGAATCTACTACTTTAAGTGGAATACCAAAACTGTTTATTGTGAGAACTATAGAGAAAAAAAATCATCCATTAGAGATTGACCCGAATGAGGAAGACAATACATATTTACTTCATTCGAAAAATAAAGGTATGTAGTCAAGTGTTTCTTCAAAAGTAAACATGGTGTTATGCTTACCCAGCCAGCATACCAACGTTGCAGCAATGTCAGGTGCAATAGCAGTATGGAAAGTTGCACCGACGTCTTTACCATGTCAAGGCACCACATCTTATCGACAGCATGACATGATAGCAACACAGTTATAGATGTAACTGTGTTGCTAATGGACGTTACAGCGAATTAACTGTGATCTGAATACACATCACAAAAAATCCTTTTAAAAAAATCATTTATTATTTACATTTTTTATTACGCCGCTACCATAATACTTGATAATATGTATTTACAATAACTATAGCTATGTTCTCCGGTATAAAGATTTTCTTGCACCTCTTCTTTTCTTTTTTTTTCTTCCTGTTAGTGCTTTTTTCTTTTTTTCTTCTTCTTATTCGCAAAAATAGAATATATTCTTCATACACAACAAATACTTAAATTTAACAACACAGCGGTTCATCATCATCATCATCATTCTCGGCATAACGTCTGTTTTCCATGCTAGCATGGGTTGGACGGGGTATATTAATGACCTTCTTCCAATCTGATCTAGACTGTGTTAGATCTAAACTCAACTTCCTCTGTATCAAGTCTGTCCTTATAACCTCCTGCCAAGTCTTTCTCGGTCTGCCTCTAGGCTTTGCTCCAGGAAATATCAAGTCTCTACACTTTCTTATTCAATTATCCTCCTCCATTCTTTCTAAGTGCCCCAGCCAATTCAATCTTCTTATCTGGATGACATTTTTAATTCTACGGATACTTAGCCTGCTTCTTAGCTAATCTGAACTCTTTCTGTCTCTCAGACTGGCGTTACACATCTACCTAACCATTCTCATATCATTCCTTTCTAAACGGTCAAGATCTTCCTGCTTTACTGCCCATGTCTCACTTCTGTACAACATAACACTTCTTACACAGGCCTCATTCAACCTACCTTTTACCTCAATTGACAAGACTCTACTAGTCAACAAAGGAAGTAACTCTCTGAACTTTTTCCAAGCAGAACCTATCCTGCAAGTAACACTTCTTCCAACACCCCTTTCACTGCCCAACATATGACCTAAGTAACAGAAGTTCTCAACTATCTCTAACAAGCCACTGTTGTACATCATTAAAGCTGGAAATATTCATTCTCTATAATCTCACCTTTGCAACGCTTGCATACAAACTGAATGTCAGCTCTTAACCTTCCACCAATACTACTGCACTTCTTATGTACCCAATGCTTGCAAGTCTGACAAAAAATTGAATTACTACCAACCCCTTTCCTGCAAACTCCACAAGGTCACTTTCCAACTACAAAGTCACACTTGGCTGCAATGCTACTAATCATGACTTTAGACTTTGCTGTGTTCACCCTTAGCCCTTTCTCTTCTAGTCTTTTCTTCCATTCTCAAACTTTTCACTTAATTCTTCCATCGACTCTGCTAAGAGAACCAAATCATCTGCATACAATAGCTCCCATGCACTCCCATAGTTACCTCTTTCTAATGCATCACCCTTGCCCTTGAAACAATTCACTATTACACTCGACTGCCACTTACTCGGAATAGCACCATCCGTTATAATCTGGTTAGAAAGACTTGTAATAAACTCAACACTAATGTATCCAGATGCTTTTACCATCTCTGCAACAATACCTGATACTCATGCAGCCTTGCCAATCTTCAATTTCCTAATAGCTCCACTACCCATTCTGTCTTGATCTGCATAGCTGGCCCATCCACAACATCATCATCTGACAAATTATCCTCATCCCAATCAAACTCAGTGTTAAGCAACCTCTGATTATAATTATTCCAAGCTATCCTTTTCTCCTCCTCTGTGCTAACCAAAACACCTTCATCATTACGTATACACTTCTCACCTACAACATCTTGATTAGTCTTCTTCATTTGCTTTGCTATCTTGAATACCTCATTGCGCTGGTCTTTCCTTCTTAACACATCTGCAAATCTCTTTCTCTCTGCTTCTGATTTTGCCTTATACACTGCTGTACGAGCACGATGCTTGGCTTCTAAGTAAATATTTTTACTACCACCTGACTTCCACTCTTTCCAAAGTTTCCTCTTTTCCTTTATACACTGGTCAACCTCATTATTCCACCACCAGGTCTGTCTATGTCTAGCTGGTCCTTTCGTCCACCCACAGGTATCATCAGAAGGTTCTTGAAGACAATTCTTCAAAGTAGTCCAAGTACTTTCAACATTGTCACTATCACATTGACCATTGTGGGCTAACTGCTGAACTTTTGCTTGCTTGCTTTCTTCAGCTTCCAGATTTTACGACGGGGCCTGTACTTTCCCTTGGCTTCTTTAAAACTCTTCAAGATAATATCACAAACCAGCAACCTATGCTGAGAAACACACTCTTCCCCGATATAACTTTCACGTCCTTCACCACTTTCTTGTCTAACTTTCTAACCAGGAAGTAATCTATCTGTGTCTTACAACCACCTGACTCATACGTTATCAGCCTACTCTGTCTCTTACTGAATGATGTGTTGCAAACCCCTTCCAAACTCAAGCAATCTCTCCCCTTCCTTATTTCTGCTCCCCAATCCATAGCCTCCATGCACTTCCCAACATGACCATTATAGTCGCCACCCACCATGACAAGCTCAGTGTCTCCAAACTTTGATGTAACTCCTATTAACTCATTATAAAACTTATATTTATCTTCCTCACTGAGTCCACACTGTGAAGCATAAACTAACAGAAAAGTGACAATCCTATTACCTATCAAAAACTTTATCACTATAATACGACTATTAACACTCACTTAGTTATTGCACTCAGTTATTGCTGTTATAACTCAGTTATTGCACTCAGTTATTGCATTTGTAAAAACGTTATAGAATTTGACGTTGGCACAACGTTGTGTTACAGTATAAATCTTGACTTGGCTTGTTGTATGCTCTGGCTTGTTGTATTTTAGACATTGATAGTGGAAAAGGATCTACGTTCATCAAACGCATATGTGAAATTCTCGAAAAATGTGACAAAGGTGGTGTACATGATATGATCAAGCAACTAATGAAGGCAGAGGTTTTATAATGTTTCCTTAGCTAAACTGACACTACTTGTAATTATTAATTATTACTATTTTTTTTTTTTTTTGACCTTTGTAAATTTTATTTTTAATTGCTTTTATAATTTCATTTTTACTATCTTGTAGCAAATATGTTGTAGTTATTTGCTGGCATTTGTACATCTTGCTAATTTAAGTTTTGTCTTATTGCAAAGTTTTTTGCAACTCACTTTAAGAAAGCTGAGTTACACTTTAAGGATATTGCATTGAAAAGGTTAAGGGTACAAATATAATATGACATCAGTGCGATTATAAATGTTCTCATTCAGGGAAGATTTGTAATGGTACCGCTGTCAAGTCATAATCATAAGGTTGCAGGTTTTTGTCTCCACTCTGGCGCAATTTAAAAGTAGTTTTGTCAGCCCCATCTACTGACTGCTAACTGGCTTGTGTGGCAGACAAGCAAGTTAAAGCAATGTTATATGTATCTCTGACGTTAATGTATGTTACAGTTGGAGGGGAGGAAGAGCTATTAGGATGACATTAAAACTTCCTATTTCTTCTATTTCTTTTGATGTTTTTGTTTTGTTTTGTATTTCACCCCTATCCATTACTTTAATGATTATTATTATTTGGTAAATGAGAGTATATAATAGTAATTTATAATATTATATAGAAAATAAGAACCAACACAAGATCATTCAACACCTTTTACAACTGCTTGCTAGTTTTAAAAATTTTTAAAAAGTATATATCTTTGTCTGAGGAATGTAGCTGAGAAAAGTCTTTTTAGTTTTTTATCATATAAAAGTAAGGAAAACTCACAAAATTTTACCACCAAATGACATAAACAAAGAATATAAACCAATTTTAACATATTAGTTTTGATGTACTGTATTATATTTTTAGTTTTTTAATGTTTTTATTATATGCAGTTGACTGTCTTAACCATTAAAATTCCAAAATGAGAACCTTTAATCAATATAAAAAAGGGTAATAGAACCAGCAAAACCATAGTCAAATCCTTATAGAAAGCTCTCTAAATAGTCAACAAAAATTAGTGTCACTCTAATTAGTTGATTGTTCTTGGTTGCACAACATTAACTTTGCTACTGGAAATTCTCTCTTATTCTTTCTTATTCTCTCTTATTAGTAGAAAATACTTTAAACATTCTATCTTTGAACTGTGCAAAGTTTTGCACTTAGTTACTTCCTTCATTCACTCTAATGCTTTTATTCTGTTGGCCCTGAAGTTTCCTGCGAATTTCAAAATGGAAAATAAAACTCTCCATGAAAGAGTTGATTCTATAGCAATAATATGTAATTCATTTTAACAAATATTGTTTGAGATTTTTCTGTTTTTTTAATTAAATTCTATAAATACATTTAAATTTAGTTATTCTTATATATTTCTAGGAATACCATTTACATTTTAGTAATAATATTATTTTTTATATTAAAAATTTATTGGTATTTTTTATACTGCTCATTTCATTAAAAACAATCAATTTACTTACATTTATAGTACCTGTTAATACTTTTGAGATAAAAACAAAAAAAATAGTTATTAGTGTCTATTTGCACTGTTTATCTATTGTAGTCACATCAAAATCAGTAAGCATACCTTGTGACTGAAAAAATGAATTTAAACTAAGTTAAAATCAATTAATTTAAGGATGTATATAGCTACAAGACATCCCTTTTACTTAATATTTTAAATGTCTGATTGTTTTAATGTTTAAATCTTTCTTAAGTAATTGGTTGCAAGGTCTGTGGAAGAATCCCTCAGACAACTCCAACTTAATTATTTGTTTGACAGGCGAAGTCGCTACTGGCTTATGGTCCGTCTGTCAGAGAAATAATTTTATCGAAAATATATGGTCAGAATAACAAAAAAAAAATACACATTAACAACAGTGGTCCTAAAGTTATGTTCTTGGTTCCCCTTGTTTAGTATAATTGTAGATTGACATTCAACCAACAAATAATAACATCATTGATTATCTTCTATGCTCATTTTATTTTCACGAACTGGGATGAGAAAGTGGGCTTTTTCAATTTTTTTTTTCCTTTAACACTTTTGCTAAATTTTTTTTTGGTAAATTAGGGTCGGTCAGGCCCGTAGAACAACTAAATAAGTTAGAGTTGTGTTAGGCATGAAAATTTGAAAGGTAAATGATTTATGTTTCACTGGTTGGAGCAAAGTCATATTAACTGACATGTTGGATATGAAAGTACAAACAGTATTATTATTAGTTATTGTAAAAATTCAATGTACCCATTATGTTGAAATAAATTTATAAAATCTGTTGCTCTTTCTGTATTAATGCATACATTTAAAATTTGTAAAATTTTGTAATTATGCATTGATTTTAAACATTGTAGCAATACGATTGACATCTTCTATTGGTACCAAATCAGGCGGAATAGCTCTGGTTCAGAGAAGCGAATTCATTATGGAAGGTCGTACTTTTCCCTTAGAAAAAGAGATTGTTTTTGTTAATATCTTGTTTTTTATGTTTTCATATGTGTTTTGTGTACAATTGTCTGAATTTTCACGAATAAAATTATAAAATAACATAAAATCTCTTAAAAAACGTGTTTTTTTGTAAAATTAATTTATTGAAGTTTCGATGTCTAATTGTTTTTTGGCAAACTTTTTCTACGGTTAAGAAAATAAATTTATTGTATTATCAAGGATATTTTTTATCAAAATAAGATAGTTTAATCAGAAGTCAAGCGTTACCACTAAGAGAAAGAAAATTTGCATTAATTGAATAAATTTAAAGAGAAAAATAGCTTGTACATGAATGTATTATTTTACTGTGTTTGTAATGTTTATATGTAATTTATATTTATGTAATTATTATTTAGTAAAAATAAATTGATTATTGATGGAGATGAACTGAATATTGTATAGAATATTGAAAGCAGTTAACACAAACCTTAGAATAGTGATGTTATAAAGGTAAGAAAATATTTTGTTAGTAAACAACCTACAATGAAGTTCAGGCACATAGAAATAACCTTATTGTGAAGGAGGTCTCTGTTTTTCTAAAACCAGAGAAAATGTAGACAAGTGTTGTCAAGTCAAAAGACGAGTGTAGAGTCTCCAAATGATTAGTAGTCAAACGTGTTATAAAGTAAACAGTTTTTTCCAGTATCAGATTTTTAAGAAAAATTAATGATAAATTATAACGAGACAAATTATATAAGAATAAAATTTAACAAAAACAAAAAAAGAAAAATTGTCGCTTTTTTACAAACCAAAACATGAAAAAAAAGTTGTTAAATTTTATTCATCTTAGTTAGCTCTAAAACTAGAAAAATGAAATGTAATAAAATTTTGTGTTTTACCTTCAAGTAATTTCATCAAAAAATCAAAAGTAACGAACCTCACTCATAGGACTAAACAAAAATCTTTCTAATGAACATTGACACACACGTAAATTTAACAAAATTAAGAGAATGGAATGAGGTAAATATAAAAAGTCTTTGCTAAACATAAAAAGTAAATGCACCACTAATCAAAAGTTTTGTTGTCATCATGTTTGTTTTTACTGTGGTTCAATGTTCAAACTTAAAAAATGAAACTTGCACTTCCATGAAATTCATGGGTTGTTAAAGAAAATGTTTTTGGATTAATTAGAAAATTTTTTTTAGTGATGCGATCTTTACTGAAATGGTAATAATGTGCATTAATAATACTGTGAATTTTTTGAAAGTTGGTAGGATTTAAGGTCCTTGATCTGTCAATGCCTTCACAACATTTCCAAAATATTCAAATTTTTTCAATGCTTTGGTAACATTTGGGAGTGACTCAGTTTTGTCTACATTTTTAAAATTTAATTGGAATTTACCAATAATTAAATAAGACCGCCTTTTCTCATGCATATCGAGGTGTGTTAAATTTCATTAAATGCTTTATATTTTTCGAACTATTGAATAAATTGTCCTAATACCTCATTTCTTGTGTATTTAACCTCTAAATCAATATATTTATCTTCCAATTTATCAGGCCAACGTCTCTCTCACCTTTACATTTATATAAAGTCTAAATTTTCACCTGTCTGTGAAGAAAATATGAGCTCTGTAATTTATCAGTGACATTCTATTCAACTTTTTCTGATCCCAGTAGACGATGCATGCACCTATCACATTCAGACAGTATAGCATCATAGAATAGATAGCTTTATCGTTGTAAGTACTAAAAACTCTCAATAATGACCAAAAAGAATTTGCACGTTTTCCGACTTGACAAAGATGAGAAAAGTCTTCAAAAGTTTAATGTAGATGTAACCTGCAAGCAGCTGGGTACCATGGACTTTTCATGTTGTCTTTTTGCAACTTGGCAGGTTGTGTTAGTTAATAATGGTAATGGTGTGGTTTATTCATGGTACAAAATCTACCAAGTGCATTAATAGTTTAATCCAGAAATAAGACAATAAATTCCTACCTATTCTGAAGTTGACCTTATGAATAAATCCTTGTTTCTTTATTAAATGCATCAAAATAATCACCTTTCTGTTTCAAATACAAAATTTAGGATAACAAAGTAGTAATCATTTTTATCTCTTCCATAATTGTATTTATAATTGTAGATTTGTTTTACCTCACTGATACCACAGGACAAATTCATGATTGCATAGGGGGACTCTTCTTTTTCGTCTAGGAAAATGAAGAGGGGGGGGCATGTTTAACAAGCATCTACCTTTAAAGAGTTTTGCATTAATCTAAAGATCTTCAAATTTGGTTGAGTTGCATTACCATGCAATTTTTCAATGAATCTGGCTTACTGTCATTTTCAACTTTGCACCCTGTGTTTACTGTGTGTGTGAAAATGATAAGGGGTGATTTAAAGAATATTAAGGCTTGAATGTAACATAACAGTCATTAGATTCTTCTAAATCCATAAATATGCTATTTCGAATAAAAACTTCAACACCTTTTTTTTAGTCTCTTTGTGCTCAGCCCTTCTACGCTCAACCTCTTTTTCCATACAGTCATTTTTTCCTCCTTTTTCTTTCTTTTTCTTATATTTGCAAATCTAAATATAATACCCCCCTGATATTTTGTCTTTACGTCTACCTCATTATTATGCTAAGCCTCCATCAGCATTGATTTGGCATTCATAAATTCTCACTTTATCATTAAAGGTGAATGCTTATTTGATTGCGATCCAAATCAAAAGCATATTGGATGTTGCATTGTCTTTGATTTAAAACAAATGTCATTGTTTCATTCACTTTCAGGGGCTGATTACTATTCTCTGCATTCGTCCCCACTCATCTTAATCCATCTACCCTTCTTCTACTCTTGTCTACATTCGTCTACCTTGATCTACATCCCTCCACATTCATCTACACTCATCTACATTTGTCTACTCTTGTCTACATTCGTCTACCATGATCTGCATCCCTCCACATTACTCTACATGCATTTAGTGACTCGTCTGTGGTTTTAGAATAGACCCTCTGTTTTTAAGGAGAAAAAAAATTAAGTAAACATCATATAATATACATCAAATATTATCCACGTTTTCTTTTCTCATTAAAATTCTTGTTGTTCCAAGTAATTATTGGGAAATAAGATCCCAAAAATTCCCCTGTTATGCGCTTAATAGTTTACCTTTTTTTGACGTACCATATATATAGGTTTATCATTGTGTTGTACATTTAGTCATTTGCGTAATATGTGTGTACCTAAGTGATTTAATATTTACGCATAAAACAAAACTTGTAATATTCGTTACAACAAAAAGATTACAACAAAAACACTATAGTTACCTTCATCTGTTGCTTGAGTTCATAACCATTAAAGTTCAAAGTGTTATTACATCACGCCAAACTTTGCTGCAGGATTTGCTCAATTTGCTAGAAATGCTTTTTTGAGGCAATAGAACAATAAATTTACGTAAAGTCGCTTAAGCCTTTAAATGTCAGCGGTTAATATGCTCAATTTGATTATATTGAAGTCGAAACTTCAATCTTTTGGCAAGTTGGTTCAAGGCGGGCGCATCAAATTGCTCAATATTGCTCAAAATGTAAGAGTGCTTTGACTTTTTTAAGAGCGCTGTCAGCGCTGCGATGTATAATGACGTAATTTCATGATTTCGGGCAATGAATTTGCTTGAATTTCCGCCATTTGGAATTTTTTTCGTGCATTTCTCTTTCCAGCAGACATTGTGCTGTTTGTACGAACGACCGCGTAGCGATAATTACGTCGTGCTGTGTGATTGAAATAAAAACTTTCGGCTTTAATATTGTAGCTTTAAATTGTGCTGGAAACTGTGCCCAAAAACCATGTACTCTAGGAGCCTGGGGGGGGGGGGGGGTTGAGTATGCACTTCAATGTACACTAGGTCTGACTTCAAATCCTGAAAGTACATGATGGAAAGGTCAGAAAAAACTGAGTTTCCCATTTTGGTTCATGGTCGTTTGGCGGGAAAGATGGCGGAAGGGCGCAAAAAATGCATAAGGGCGTAATTTCCCAAATATGGTCATGTTATATATCAATCGATCACAAATTTAATACTGATCAATAATCACATTAGAACTTGGGTCTGAAAATGTACCGTTTAAAAGTTAGAAGCATTTAAGTGAAGCATACTAAACTAAAAATTTCAATACTGATCATAATTTGGAGTATTGTAAATTATTTTATTCAGGCTCTTGATAAAAAATCTTGATCAAACGATAAGAGTAAAACGACAATATATATATAAAAAACTATTATAACAAAAATATCATGCGCCTTTGTTCGTCGATGATATAGAGATTTACTAATTTCATTCGAATAGGTTTTGACACTCTTCGAGTTTGCAGTTACAATATTGACAACAGTTAATGTTATTTATTCGACATATACAGACATTAGCTCAAGCACATTTCAGACAGTTGCAAGGCTGTGGTAAATCATCAGGCAAAACGTCATCTTCAGTTATTTTTGGCTTCAGGCAATCACCTTCTTCATCCAATACGTAGCCGTAATGTGTTGGATCTATGTCAATACTTCTCACAAATGGGGCATGTAACCATACATAAGTTTGAAGATAGGCACGTTTAATATGTAATATTGCACTCGACGATGTGGGAGGAAGCTTCTCTAAATCTAACAGTTGCGATTTCTTATAATAGATCTTGTGTCTTAACTGATCTAATGTTGTAACGTCCTTATCTTTTGAAATACAATGTACCATAAAATGTTGTGCTAAGTCGACTAATTCTTCATTCAAAGTAGATACACCAAAGAAAGATAGTTCACCAAACAACTTCCAGACCCAACTTTTAATGCTGCTGTTTTTGTTCCAATTTTGCTTGTTGTGTCGCATCCTATAAAAAAAGATTTCATGAATTGCATGTTTAAAGTGAATGAACAGTTAAATTTTGAATACATGTTTACATTGCAGGTCTACAGTTACTACATTAACAAATGTACTCAATATTCTCAAATTATGGTTCAACCTAATAATGCATGCACAGCTGGTAAGATATCTATAACTTCAGGAGCAATCCTCTCTGCCAGGTCATAAACAGGAAATGCAACTGTTGTACCGCTCCTACCGCTGACTACCCACAACTCATTCAAACCATTGAAAAACACAACACTGGTAAACAGAACATACAAAAACATCAGTATCTGGAGAAGCAACTATAACTTTCTCAAATCTTTCTTCTGAGATTGACTGGCTAACATGGTACATGATGCGATCATCAGCTTCTTCGTGATCATTGCTGAGTGATGGAACAACAGATCTCTCCCCATTGCAAAGCTTCAAACAAGATGTTATATCATCGGTATTTGCACCACCAAGGAAAACAGGAATTTCTGATCGACAACACTCAATCATCCAATTGATGAACATTTGCTGGAGACCCATTTTGTTTTCTGAGGATGACCAAAACCTATCCATTTCAACAGGTAATTGCTGCTTGAAGTGTGTAATTTTGGCTTCGATTGGATCAGCTTTCATTCTCCTATTACGTTCATCTTGTTTGATACTTTGTTGAAGGTACAGATCGAATATTATGTCTATCCTTTCACAGTTTTTCGATAGGTTGACAAATATCTTCCATAATGCCATTGCAAAATCTTCGTATGTCTTCAATTTCATTTTTTTGGTAGGTAATTTACGAGCATAACCCATAAAATCGATAGCAATCATTGATTTCATTTCCACATTATTTGGAACATTTGCTGGGCAATCTTCCTTTAAAAGCTTTTTCATTTCTTGCGCAAGCTCTGATTTAGGGGACTTCCTTAGGTTTCCATCTTTAGTCAGGTAAAACGAAGTACTTGATACTTCATATGACAGAAGATTTTCGACATTGTATTGTCTAAGACGTGCATAATCCATTATTCGAAGAAAAGATATAGTTTCTTTTTTGACATCGAATGTATGCAAACGTTTTGCTTTTGTTGAAGATCGAGTCATTGGTATTGTATCAAACAACTTCTTGCTTTTTTCTTCAAGTCTTTCAATCTTGAATTTTTTGTAAGACTCCTGTCCCAAAGTGATACTTTTCAAGTAAAATTCAGCAGATTTATCATTTAACTTTGCTCCAGTGGCTATATTCATTATGTGATTTTCCAATGGATTAAATGGGTTACCTCTACCATCGATATAGGCACTGAGCTGTTTGACTAGCTTTCTATCACTCTCTGTTCGTTTAGTAGAAAACTCATGGTGCAAACTTGGAGGAAAGAATACGGAAGGAGAAACAACTCTTTTAATTCTATTGAAACACTGCGTGAGGTTCTAGCAGGTGTCTGTATAGAAACTTAATTTGAAATTTTGGCGGTTGTGTGACTAAATTATTCGTGAATAACAATTCGCAACTATGATTGGTTATAAAAACAATTAGATAATTTGATGATGAATTTGATAATATTATCAAAACAAGAAGCCATATTGAAATCGGTAAAATTTCTTTTGTTTTTATGTTAACATAATTAGCGAGGTAGCACTTGCTCGACATTTTTGTAAACAAAAAGAAAAAGTTTATATCTCGTTTTAAAACGACGTTCTGTTATAAGAAGTTATTTCTTTAGTTAGAATAAACATTAATCCAGCACACATTTTGTCGGCACTCGTCCGGCGCATATCTATCTATATTGTTTTTCATGATCAAAGTGGTATACTCAAGCCTGCAAAAAATAGGTTAATATCATGGTTAAACGCTTATTTCCAAACGTATTGTTGAAGTTTTTAACAGCAATGTTTACCAACTTATATTAGGCACACTTTCCACACAATAATCACGTGCCTTCAGCGTGTTACAGTCAGATTTCAATAGAAAAAAGTTAGCCCCTATTAAAGGAGAATATGGAATTTGATCATTTTTTTGCGAAAAAGACTCGGTCGAGCACCTCACGCACTGATTCTTTTGAAATTAAAAACAATAGAAAATTCAATACATTTAAAGCGTACAGAAATGAAGTTGTTTCTCCTTGCGTATTCTTTCCTCCAAGGTGCAAAGAATATTCATCGTCGTCGCTGATACCTTTTTGTCCACACTTTAGGTATGATTTCTATACTCAATATAAAACAATACAAACCTGCAAAATTAGCAATGATCTTCAATTAAAATGCAACATGTAGTAAACAAGAAAATATACACAACATTTTTTTGAAAAGACAATATATTTTTTGAAAAGATAAGATACCGAACTTCACTTAAATGCTTCTAACTTTTGAACGGTACATTTTCAGACCCAAGTTCTAATGTGATTATTGATCAGTATTAAATTTGTGATCGATTGATATATAACATGACCATATTTGGGAAATCACGCCCTTATGCATTTTTTGCGCCCTTCCGCCATCTTTCCCGCCAAACGACCATGAACCAAAATGGGAAACTAAGTTTTTTCTGACCTTTCCATCATGTACTTTCAGGATTTGAAGTCAGACCTAGTGTACATTGAAGTGCATACTCAACCCCCCCAGGCTCCTAGAGTAATTGTAGAAAATAAAACTTTTTGGAAAACTATTAAGCCGTTTATAACCAATAAAAGTGGTTTGAACAATGATAACATTATGATTATCAAAGATGGTGCTCAGATAACCAATGACAGTGAGCTTGCTGAATTATTTAATGAACACTATATTAACATTGTAGAAAAAAGTAGTGGAACCAAGCCAATATCAATTGATTATCGAAATTCCTTAGACAAAGAGAGACTAATTAATGAGATAATTAAAACATACGAGAGTCATCCGAGTATTGTCAAAATTAAAGCCTGCAACGAAAATATAAATTTTTTTAACTTTGAGGAGGTAGATGACAACACAATCAAAAAACTTTTTACTAATTTAAACATAAATTCCTCTCCAGGTAGACACAAAATACCCCCAAAGCTTGTGAAGTTAGCTAGTGAATATCTGATTGGCCCATTGAAAAATGCTATAAACAGCAGCATAAAATTGAATATTTTTCCCGATGGAGCCAAACGTGCAACGGTAGCACCTCTTGACAAAGGAGGCAAAGACAAACATAGCATTAAAAATTTTAGACCTGTCAGTGTGTTAAATGTATTTTCAAACATAATGAAGGATCAAATCATGTCTTTCATAGAATCGAAACTTTCAATATTTTTGTCAGCCTATCGGAAAAACTATAATACACAGCATGTCTTAATTCGTTTATAAGAATTACGTGGTTGGTGCAGTCTTAATGGATCTATCAAAAGCTTTCGATTTTTCCAAATGATTCTTTCAGGCATGCCGTGCCGCAAGGATCAATCTTAGGCCCGATAATTTTTAATATTTTTCTTAACGATATTTTTCTTTTTATAACCAGAAGTGACCTACACAACTATGCTGATGATAATACATTGTCAAGCTTTTCCAATTCAATTCCAAACCTCATTAAAATTTTAGAAGGTGAGTCTGAGCAGGCATTAGCATGGCTACATGAAAATAAAATGATTGCTAACCCTGACAAATATCAATGCATTATAATCAGCAAAGATAGGATAGAAAACACAAGTAGTAAACTGATAAGAATCGGAGATAAAAACATATATTCGCAAGACACAGTCAAACTGTTAGGAGTTAAAATTGACAATAACCTTAGATTTGATCAGCACTGAAATGAGGTTTGCAAGAAAGCATCTGCGCAACTAAATGCTTTGTATAGATTTAAAAACATACTTCCTTTTAAAGCTAAGAGTGTCTTAGCAGAAAGTTTTGTGCATTTAAACTTTAACTACTGTCCACTTATTTGGAATTTCTCATCTTCAAAATCAATCGAAAAACTCCATAAGCGAGCCCTAAAATTTGTAGATAGCGGATATTCAGAGAGAAAAGAAAAGTACATTTCTACCAAGAACAAAAGTAACTACACTACAAAAGTAACAAAATTATGCGAATACGAAATCTATGTATAGAGATTTTTAAATCTCTTAATAATTTAAATCCGCCATTTATGTTAGACATCTTTCAACGCAGCGAAACAAACAGGCCAGTACGAAGTCAATATTTAAATAATCTTAAAACATTGAACTTTAATACTAAAAATTTTTGGGAAAAATGTCTTCGCTCATTGGGGCCTAAAATTTGGAATACTTTACCTTCCGAATTGAAAAGTTGTAACAGCCTTAAAAAATTTAAAGCGAAACTAAAGGAATATGATTTCAGTCACTCGGTCTATTTAAATATTTTTTCATAATTTTTATACATTTTTCATAAAACCATAAACAAATTTTTGTCGGATTTGATTAGTTTCCTGTATATTTATAAGTATGTATTTATTTATTTTTTTATATCGGGAAGCTATATGTACATAGTTATTTTTCCGACGTTAAATAAATTAAGAAGAAGAAGAAGAAGAAGCTCTTTTCGACATGTTGCAAATTCGCATGCCAGAAGTTACCATTAGAGATTTTGCAGAGCATTGCAGAAATCTTCAGAGTAATGATGTCGTTAAATATATCGAAGATACTTCGAAATTTTGAAGAATTAATGCGGAATTATTTTCGTAATCATATTAAATTAACAATCATTTTGTATAGTAAAAATATAATAAATACTTCAGCACTTCATGGCATTACATTATCTTCTCTGGATATTTCTGCTAATGTTTGTAAAGAACCTGCTGGACTAGCAGAAGTCTTTAGAGTTGTACTGTTTTGTCAGAAAGAATCTCTGGATGAATTATCGGAAAATCAGGCAGGAACTTTAAAGTATGGCTTGCATGACTTGCTGGTTGTAGTGTACCTCTTTGTTCAAGTTTTGCAAATATACAACATTACTATATGTTTTCAAAACATAATACTGTTTGATATTTCATCGAATATTCTCGATTATACTTCATCTTTTAAAGAGGAAGACCTGTTTTATTTCAAGCAGAAAGAAACGATATCAGGTACATTGGACGCGCGGAATATTAGTTTTATCAAGAAGTACAATGTATTTAACATTCCAAACTACAATCTCGGTACTGTTTGTTTTTTTAACATGAAGCAGGTTGATTGTTTTTCATTAGAGATTGATGAATCTGTTTATAAACACAAAATGTTTGTGGACACATCAAACAGCGATAACTTAAAACTGGTCTCCCACTCACTTGAATCGGCGTTTGCGGACAGAATGCCCAAATTAAACGATATGTTTGATAATATAAAAAACATAAGGATTGTATGGGAATGTGAAATCAATTGCATCTGGAAGTTTGGTTTGGAAAACAGAGTATCCTGCAGTGGTATTCATTTCAAGAACACGAAAGGGTTACACACATAAAAGGGTTTTGATGAAACGTTTTTTGAAAACAAGATGGTGTTTTATATGAATCAGAACGTTGTGTCAGTTCAATACGCAAAGATGAGAGAAAATTTTATTAATCCATGTAACTTTTCACACACGCTTATTGGACGGCGTAAAAAAATAAATCAATTCACCCCATTAGATTTTTTGTACATAATCACTTGACACCTCTTAAATTACAAAAATTAGATGCCTTTGGGAGTGACGAAACGATGTGGCCTTATTTCATTTTTAAAAGTCGGGCTTTGCTATCTATAAAGTCGTGTTCTACATATGTAAGAACAGATTTACTAAAGATATTTAAACCTCGACTATTTCCAAGGAAATGTTTTCAATTGAAGAATATAAATGAAGCTGTACCGTTACATCACCGAAACTGGATGTTCAAAGAGCTTATACTACCTTACCAATCGTGTTTTGGAATCTGTACGGGAAAGTGATTTGTTTGAGAAATCAATAAAATTGGCAATTCTAAATTTGAACATAACAACTGTAATACGATTAATAAAATGCCCATTTTTTCGCGTGCCTATAAAGATATCTGCTTTCCAAATAAAATGCTGGCGATTAAGAGTTCGTTTATCACTCCATATCAGTTAAATGATGCCAAAAGTTTTTACTGGATACTAGATTACCCTGGATTTCTTAAAAACGCTGGGACATTCCCTTCACCTTATTCACTATCATATCTATTTTATTGACATGCTTGAAGAAATTGTTAGGAGAAACAACTAGCTTGAAATACACAGTTTCTTCCAGATGTTACGTGGCATTGTTGTTATAAGATATATTTAGAAGTTGAAAAGGAATTGTTTAGGCAAGCAAGGTGGGAGATGATGAATATAATTTGGAGACATTCTGCAACTTTTAACCCGATGGAAATTAGTGAACCAAACAATTGAAAAATAATTAAATTCATAATAAAAAAAAGATGAAAAGAAAATTAAAATTTTTATTTACATTTTGTTTTTTATTAAGACTTGGATGTAACACATCCAGCATCAGCTAAAAACTTGTTTATTCAAATTAATATTATCTTAATGTTTTCTAAATTATTGGTATTTTAATTAACTTACTATTTGCAAATAAATAAAATATTTGTTTTTATAAACAAAATTAAAAATTGAAGCGATCGGAAAGGACAAGAAAATCTTAGTTATGCACATTGTAAGTTTAATAAAAAGTTATAGCGTGTTGCAATCTTGTATTCGTTTGTTGTTTTTATTTTACTTGTTATTCTTATTCTATTTGTACATACATTTAATTAAGCCCGTTTTAAGTTGAGAATTTTTATGAATTTAAGAAACTTGTGTTATATCTCGATGTGTGCTACCTCTGTATTTTTAAAAAATTTAGAACTATGTCCGAAAATTTATACGTAGCAATATCGATACATATAATTTGTTTTTATTTAATATGTTTTAGGAAAGTTTTTAAAAAGCCTTTCGTCACTGGGTTCTTAAAAAATAATTTTTTTCTTTAATTGAATTGTGTAAAAAAAATCTCATTCTTTCCGGGATGGTGTATTAATATGGAAGAAAAATCCCGCCTCAGCCGGGAAAGAAGGTGTTCCGGAATAAGAAAATTTCCAGATAAACACAGTAATTTCTGTATAATTATTAATAACAATTATACCCAAAAATTATTTTGTTTTTATATGAAAAATAATTGTCTTTGTCCTGGGAATATTTTTTCCGTCCTTGCTAGGCAAGTTTTTAGCTCAGGCGCTATGAATTTTTTCATATGACCACACCGTCCTTTGACGAAGGTTTTTTTTTGTTGCATATTTCAATTCGAAGAAAAAAAACATCCTGCGACCCTTTATTCCGTAAAAGCAGAACAAAATCATCAGTCATGCCTCTTGTTTAAACAGCCCCTAAATATGGAAGTTTTTGCTTAATAATTTTAATATTAAAACTGTAGTTAAAAATGTTTTTGTTTGCCTTCATCTGGGATTTTTTCATTAAAGCATTGGGATTTTATATTTGGATGCTTTGATACATTCAAATAAATGTGAAAAGTCTTGTTAAAAAAAAATGAAGGGAAAATGTATTTTCATTCTAATTATTTCTCTAGATATTTGAAAATAGAAATAACATAATTATATCCAAGAGTGCGCTTCAACGACCACCATTAGAGCTCGAAATTTTCAAAGACAAAAGCGTGAGTATTATAATCGTTCCTGTTGAAACAAAGCTAAAAATTTTGAAGTTGTTGACGTTGTTTTATTAAAAATCAAAAATAATTTTTGGGTTAACTTTTCCTTTAATAGTGAGAGGAATTTAGTATAATCGATAAAAGCCTGACAACTTAATTTTTATTATCTAATAAAATGATGACGAGTTGTACATCCATTTTTCTCAAAGTTAGTAAATATACATTGCTACTGTTATTTAAGGTTTCTTTTTGCTTTGAACTTTTAATACTTTTGGATGAAAAAAAGGTAATTATTTTTAATATAACTTGTTTTAATTTAGTATGATTAAATGGCTTCTTGTGTGTTTGGACAAAATGCCATTTTAGAAGGTAATTTTAGTTGTTGGCTGTTTGCATAGAAAGTCACTAAAATGTGCTGTAGATAAAAATAAGATTTTGGCTTACCTCTGCCTTAGTTAATTTAAAGAGCTTGATTTATCTTGTATTTTTAATTTTAAAATCGTAACATCTAGGCTATTTCCAGAATACTACTATACTGGGATTGGGAGAAAAAAAAACGTCCAAACAGCCTTGGTAGTGAAAAAGGGGGTGTTTGAAGAAGTGTTATTTGTGAGATAGGTTCTACTTAAAAATGTTTGTTACCTCCTTTGGCGACTAGCAGAGTGTTGTGGATAGAGGTGAAGGGTAGCATGTATAAGGCCTGTATTAGAAGTGTTATGTCGTATGGTAGTTGAGACAGGGGCATTGAAGCATGAAGATCTTGACCGTTCAAAAAGGAATAATATGAGAATGCTTAGGTGGTTGTGTAATGGCATTTTAAAAAGCAGAAAAGTTAAAAAGCTAAGCTAAGTATTCATAGTGTTTGAGATGTTATCCAGATAAGATTAAGTTGGTGGGACACTTGGAGGAGGATAATTGGCTACTGAGAGAGAATGGGGGAGGATGACACTGTCTTACACTAACACTGTCTACATTAGATTGGAAGAAGGTCATAAATATACCCCTTCCAACCCATGTTAGCATGGAAAATGGACATTAAGGCCAGAATGATGATGATGATAGTTATGATATTAAGAAATGGGTACAAAAATAGTACAGTGAGTTATATTACTTCCTATGGCTTTTTAAGTATTTTCAAACATATTTTGATAGACTTTTCCAAATTGAATAAAACTTGGACAACTTATACTATATCATGAAAGCAAAATAATGGTAGCAATAAAGTTTTGCCCATGCCACCACTTTGTCGTCAGGAGCTTGAATTCTTGAACGAATATTCTGTTTCAAGTTTCTGACAGCCAAATAAAAGTTATTGAACATATTTTCCGTTTTTTTCATAATTCACATAAAAAAACGGCAAAAAATTGACAGAAAATCCCATTTTTCCCAATTTTTTGTTTAAAACATCCAAAAAAATTAGCAAATAAGATTAATCAAAATGTTACAGAATAATTCTCCTTGATGAAATAAAGCTGTGTTGTTAACGAAAGTTATTATATTTTATAAGGATTTCATAAGAATGTAAGGGGTAGTTTAAATTAATAGCCAATAACTCAATAACCTCCTAACTGAATAGGATTATACAAGTTGGGGTTAGCTTAAGAAATCTGTCACAAATAAACGACAAATAAAGCGGCAATGTAAAGGGATGTTACAAATAAAAATAAAGATTCTTTTTTCCATCTAATGCATTTATATATTTTTGCAAGAAAATTGCATCTACACCTTTTCTTTAACCCTGCTTGTCCCCACCCCTTTTTTTTACCCTGCTTGTCCCCCCTCCTTATAAAACCATAACAAAACTGTCTTGTCTTCATTGGCGTGTAAAATCTCTCTAATTGTTTTTTAGACCTTACAGGAAAAACTATTGGAGATTTAACGCATCCACAAAACAGGGAGTTATTTATTCAGATTTGTAACAAACTTGATACAGGTATAGATAATAACTGTTTTATTAAGTTGGCTTATAAAGCAAAAAAACGAGGATACTTTGATTTTAAGAATCCACAACACTTGAAAAATTACTTTAGTAGTAATGGGCGTGCTGGTTCAGAGTTTTTAAATGTTCTTGGGACGCGCCTTCCTGAACTCACTGTGGATGAGTTTATTGAAGTTGCAGGAAAACTTGGAAGAAAGGATATCTGTTTGGAGCTTAAAGAATTTATTGGTTGTAGTTTAAAAAATATTGATGCTATGATGTTACAAGAGATAGGATGGATGCTAAATCACACTGAAAATAAAAGCATCTTAGCTTGGAAGGATTTTCTCCATCACATTTTTAAAAATATAAAAGATCTGGATCTGAACATGTTAGAAAGTAGCATTGAATTGACAGGAAAAAATGTTGACACCAGTCCATCTCAAAAATTGTTTAAACTAATTTCAGAGCAAAATTCAGACACTGATCTGGGTTTTTTAGTACAGGATTTGGAATTAATAAAGAGAGGAGATATTGCTGATGATATTCGTACAAATATTGCAAACATTAAAAGTATTAATGTTAAAGAAGCCAGTTCAAGCAAGGATGAAAGTTTTGATCAGGGTAAGAAATGTAAAAATTATGTAGAAATGAAAGTAAATGACTTGTTTTCACATAATAAATGTAACGCTAGCACAAGTGCTCAAATTAAAATTGATGGGAAAGATTTACTAAAAGATGAAGAATGCATCAACAAGGATATTACAGAATCTTAACCAGAATCAGAGGAAAGTATTGCTTTCTCCAATAATGAAGATTCTTCAAAAAAATATGTTGCACTGTACAGTGAAAAGGTAGAAAGAGATGAATGTATTTCAGCAGATAAAATATGTGAAAGTGAAAATAAGGTTGAAGATAAAAACACATGTGCTGAGAAAATTGATAATTCAGGTAAACAAATTTTATTTTATCTTGCATGTCTTTAATTATGATTACATGAACTTTTATAGCAAACTATAATTGCATTTTCGATTTACTATGAATCTAAAACTAGTACCTAAATATAAAATATGAAAAACTGAGATCTCTGTATAAAATTGTTTTGGTATTAGTCTATCTTGGATTTGGTGTAATAAAACATGAAAGAATCTTCTAACTTCTAAAAAGTCTATTTTAGACTTACCTCTGGGACAGTGTGTTGTAATAAGTAACTCAATATTCAAAGGCTCCTTTTTAAAACGTTTATATTCCAAAAACTCATGCATTGTGGATCAAGAAGTTATTGAAAGTAAATTTAAGGAGCATGGTTTTCGAACATACCTTTACCAAAACCAATCAATAATTGACATAAAATCAAACCTGACAAAGCATTCTGTAGATGATCATTCAAGTTGCAAAGCTTTTGTGTGTTGTTTATTGGCAAAAGGAGACGATCGATGCATCTATGATAAAAAGAAGAATAAACTGCAAGTGGACAAGGTGATGAATATCTTTGGTAAATTAAGTGGGATACCAAAACTCTTTATTGTGAGAACCATTGAAAAGAAAAATCAAAAGTTAGAGGTGTATCATGATGATGAACATAATACATATTTACTACATTCAAGAAGTAAAGGTGTGTAAAGATTATAAAACATTACATATTATTCTTGTGTTGCAAACCATCAGTAATTATAAGAAACTGAGATCCAGCATTGTACACTAGATGTAGCCATACACATAACTTTTTTTTGGTTTTTGCACCCTTTTTGTTGATCACTGCCTTTTCTACAAAATATGTTTTCTTAAACATTAGTCATGCGGTTAAAAATAATATAAAAGACAGACAAATATTCTATCAGTTAAACCGTCGACGACATGTAGTCATGAATAAGCGTACCCAGGGCCTATTTTGTGAAAATCAAAGATGCAATAACTTGAGCACACAAAGTATTTTTGAATTGAAAGTTGTTATGTGGTGCTTTGAATTTGTATAAAATTTATTTTGCATAAGCTATACTTCCTCAGTTCCAGAATTTAAGGGCTGTTTATATGGAAAATATTTCCTTGGTTGGCAGGGAAATGTTTCAGCATGATATCGTTTTTAGTTTCTGTTTATTGTTGGCAAAAAAACTTATTCCCAGGCGAAAAAATACCATGTAATAGGTGTCTATTATTTATTATTATAAGAATCTATTGTTAACTATTTAAAAAAAATTGTGCCCAATCAACATAAATTTATCTGACCTGCCGAGTAAACTTCTGTTCATATGATAAAATGAATTACCCGCTTACCGACATACCAATCATGTGTACCCATGATCTCAATAGCCTGTTTTATGTTTTTTCCCATATGAACGCAAAGTTTTAAAAGTAGCTTGTTAACAAGCCGAGATTGCAACTTGAAATCATCCTGGAATATTTTCCAGTTTGCCAACGAAATATTTTCCATATGAATACCTTAGGCATTTTAAAGGAGGTTGACAAGACTGAAAAATATAACAGAATTAGACCAAATATTAAAAAAATAGGTACAGGTTGTGCACTCAGTAAAAAAATTTCAGAGCATGATTCTCATTATGTTCGTTCAGCTTTACCAGACACATTTTAATATCCCACTCCAGGTTGAAAAAGGGTTAATACCCTACAAAATTTTCTTTTATTAAAAATTACTAAGAGATTTTTGCAAGCTTTCAATTGGTTTGTTGTATTTTAGATATTGATGGTGGAACAGGATCTACATTCATCAACCGCATATGTGAAATTGTTGAAAAGTGTGACAAAGGTGATGTACATGGTCTGATTGAACAACTAATGAAGCCAAATGTTTTAGAGTGAGACTTTTTAAAAGCTAGAGAAACCTTTTCTAAGTTTTATTGTGTATATAATTAATCACGTATTGTAAAAATCTTTTACTCCCATAAGCTCGACACGTTATGATTACAGCCTGATTATTTTTATTTGTTTTGATTATGTCAACTTAATTTCAAGTTTACTTTCCTTTGTAGCAAGTATTATAATCATTGATGTTAGTCCTAACATTTTTTATGACAGCCTGACAAAATTGTGTTTTGTTGCTTTTGTTTTTGTGCTACTTTTTTTAGCAAAAGGAAACCATGCATTTATATTCATCAAAAATAAAGAACATAGTTTTGGCTTTTTGCTTTTACCACGCCTAGTATGCCTCATATATCCCATATGTCTAATATAAAACACACAAGCAGTACAATTTTTTTTTCAATTTTATGGAAAAAAATGAGTTTTTTATTTTTAATGTGTGTATAGAATTAATATGGAATTTATTATAAAAATTTTTATAATATTGTTCTGTTTTAATTTTTTTAGTTATATTTTTAATAACAATGTTACATTTTAGTAAGTCATATAGTTACTGAATTTTGATATTTGAAATTAATTTATATTTTTTCAGTACTACTTTTCGCCGTAAAACCATCAGGCGCGTATTTAAAGCCTGTAATTAATCTTTAAGCACACAACTTTTAGAATCTTCTTAAGTAATTTTTGTTTTGCGTTGTTTTTCCCTGTCAATGGCTACTTTAAATTGAGTTATTAAACCCAGGGTGAAAAGTCATTCCTTTATTTGCTCTATTGTGAATATTTCTTCTACATGAAAACACGACAACCCTATGGTGGACTAAAATCGTTGTTGAGTGTGAAAAGGTTCGTTTTAACTCTTAGTTTTATTAGAATTAACTGCAATAAAATAAAAGCTATTTCTATGTAGTGATGGTAAAATTGTTTTTAAAGAACACGAACAAATTACTTTTTCACTTTGATTTGCATATATAGTGTAATCCAGGGTTCTCATTACCCATTAAATTTCCCAAATAAAATTTCCCAAATAAAATTTATCCTGAAGTTTCCAATGTGTTAGAGAAGTTGACTATATAAAAATATGAGACTTAAACCCATTTCATAAAAGTTGTGGAGATTTCGTTGCCACAAACAATCTAGATAAGATTTTCATTTGAGATTTAACGGCCCCTATTTTAGATTTTTGGATTACACCCTGTTGTACATGCACTCATTACACTTATTTGTCTGACAGTGGCATAAAACAGGCATTGTAAACACCTGAAGTAGTCGCCTTAATTGCCCTAGATGTACAAGTAAGCTTTCTTTTTAACATGTTTAAACTAACATTATTCAGGTTTGACATTGTTTTGTTTTAAAAAGTTGCAAATCTAGAAATGCAAGTACAAAAATTTATTGTTTTCTATATTTTATTTTTCCATAAGATTCTTTAAAAATCGATCTTGAAAAATCTGTTATAGTCGACAACTTAGTCCCTAAACCAACAAAATCAACATTTGTTTGCAACATTTGTTAAATAATGACTTTTTATGTGATAATTGACTGTTTTAAACATCTGTTGGAATTAAATCCTATTTAAAGAAAGGCATGTATATGTTTTTTATCTCGTAAGAGTAAATTATTATCAGTGTTTAAAATGTTTTAAAACATTCTTATCAATATTTAAGGGTGGCAAAAACACCAAAAGTAGAATAATCCACAAAACAAGATTTGAAATAGCTATAGTTATGTTATAATTGCAAACTTGTTCTGCATGATATCAAAAATTAAGTTTAGGTAACACATTTTGATGACATGTTATTTTATGAAAATGTTCTTTAATTTTATGAAAAACAGCAAAGGAGATAGTCATACATTTTTGTCATCTTGTTTTGTATAAGAGTAAAAATTTGTTTGTGTTTTAGCGCCGTTAATTTTTTTGTTAGCAATTCATTTTTTAGATTAAAAGAAAACAAATGCTTGTCAAGGAAAAATGAGAAGCTGAATATAAAAAGAGATTGTACAGTAATTAAAGTTATGACCAATATGAAGACATGAATGGACTCTGCATATTTACATAAATACTGGCTATAATGCAAAGATAAAAGGTCAGTATTATATCTATTAAACTTGTTACAATAAACTTTAGTTGAGGAGGATTTTTGTTTTAAAGAATAAAAAGAAGAATAAGCAATTATTTGATCTCCTAATAGATTTAAAGGGATTCCTGCATTGAAAATGATATTTTAGTATGTTATAGATGAGTTGTTTATCATGTTTTTTGAATTTTCTTTAAAAATATTCTTTCTTTCTGAAGATATTCATCTTTAGGATTTACTTATTGCCTCATCATTGATAATGTTATAAGGTTGAATACTTAAAATGTCTTGATGTCAAAAACTTACTTATGACATCAAAAGTTCCAGGATCCTGGTTATTTAAATCTTGACTTGCTACTTGAGAACGAAAAGAGATACTTAAAAAATTCCAAAGGACTTGATAAACAACTTTTAATTCTCCACAACATATAAAAATATAATTTTCAATGTAAGAATGATTCCCTTTAAGGTTCGTAATTATAAAGCCAATGTGCTTCTGAAACTGTTGATATTTGGTGTTTTGTGTTTTAATAAAAATTAACATGTCAGTGATATTTTCTTGACAAAAAAGTTTTCGTGATTTCGTACAGGTAGATTTTGAATTTACAATTAATATTTGTGTTCGCAATAAATTAACTTTTCATTATTCTAGCTACCACTGCTAGAAATAAATAAATAACCAAAGGGATTGATATTATTTAGATATTATCGCACCAATGGCTTCTGGAAGTAACAACACCACCACAGAAGGTAATGAATTTTTCCTACCAGGGTATTAAATTTCACAAGAACTATTTTTAGATAGGATTTGAACTATTCTTTAAAAGTGACATTTAATATTGAATGTCTGAAAACGAGCTATATATATATACAGACTAAAATAAAATAAAATCAGGGTGAAAAAAGATTTGCACATCCCGGGTATTGCCGACATTGAACATTTTGTTAAGGCTACTGCGACCGTCAACAAGTGCCTTTATAAAGTCGATTATCTCTTATAATAAAGATGATCATTTTTTACCACCCAAATGCGCTATTTTTTCATGTTTTTTTTGTTTTGTTTACATTTGTCTCGCAACCGTCATGAACCACGTGATAGAAAATAAGGTGCATGATTCACACAAATTCGTACTTCTGAGCGGCATTCAACTAGAAATTTCTACTGAAGTAAGAACAAATAACCCAAAAAATTTTTTAAAATTATTGAAAAAAGGCGAACTAAAGAAGCGAATAAGAAAATGAAGAACTTTGATATTTTTTAGACGTTCACTTTTTATGTAAGCTAGAGCTACGTGTTACTTTTTAATGTGGCACACTTCGAATTATCAAGCAGAATTGCATTCCCATAAAAAACCACTTCTTAAATTCCTAAAGTTTTAAAAGCTAGCATATTTGTTTTCTTTTTTGCATAATTAATTGTGCGTAACTAATGTTTTTTTAAAAAATTCAAGATGCTACACTAAGCTGCTGGCTGCTAAATAAATTTGCCCGGCCATACGGAAAACTTTGGTTTGTTGAAATCATCTTATAATTGTTACATTACTATTCTGTTGTATCAGATAACTTACAATCCTAATTTATATAGCCATAGCTAATATCTTTAAATGTGTTTTACCTATATGCCTAGCTGGCTACGTCTTTCTATTTTAATTATATTTAACTGGCTGTTTTAGCTAACCTATGAGTTATATGTATGTTGTTATTCCTCTTATTTAGCTATTTATAACTATTTTAGTTTTATTAGTTTAGATTTATTTTATAACTATTTTAGGCATCTGTTTGGCATGAATTATATGTAGCTAACAAGCCAGAGTTTTTTAACTTTTGGGTTAAAGTTTTTAAGGAGTGTCATATTTATATTGTTCGTGTTGCAAACTGCTGTTTTTTAAAATGTGGAAATGAGCCACATGCAATATGCTGAAAAAACTATACTATAGGAAAAATTTACGGTTTCACGTTTTTGTTTTTACTGTGTATTTTACATCTAAAATGTCAAAGGAGAATAACTTACAATAGAGTAAATTCAAAATTAACAAAAATCAATTTATTCAACATTATTTTTGACACCAATGTCAATGTTTGGAATGCATTAAATTTCGTTAGGGTTAGGGTTAGTCGTTTCTGTACTTGATTGTCACAATTTTTTATGAGGAAAAAATCATACTTATCATACTGTTCGACAAAGTTGCTGAAATTGATATTCGTTGATGATCAAAAATTACTGAATGTTATGACTGGAGCTGTTTTTTTGCATTTTTTTTTTGTTCATACTTTTGGAACGGAGGACCATATACATATAATGTATTTATTTACTAAAAAAATAAAATTTTACACCTTTCAAGTTGTATTTTCTATATTTTGTATAAAATCTATTGGCTGAGGACTGTATGCAATATACTGAAACGACTGACTTTTGTGTAAGATTTATTGGCAAAGACAATATACAAAATGCTGAATGAACTTGTTCTTGTTGATTTGGATTTGCTACTCAGAAACCGTTATGTTTTACATTTTGTGTAAACTTTTGTTGGGAAGGAATGTAAAACAAGAAGGTTGGGCGGCTATAGAACTGGGTAACAACTGCTGTTAATGGAATCAACAATGTGGGGTATTGTGAAATAGAAAAGTATATGCTCTTTTTTTTTTCTTAATAAAAAATGTCTTACAACAAAATTTTAACTCGCAATAAATATTTTTGTGTTAAGAAATAACTTCTCACTTTGAAATTATAATTGCCAACTTTGAACAAAATATTAAGAGCGTTGTCCTGAGTTCCAAGTGAATAAAGTCTCAAAGTGAATAGAGGGACAAAGTCGTCAGAAACATTGCTGTACTATATAATAAAATTTATCCAAAAATATACAGATATCTGCTCGTAATTATATTTAAAAAATTAACAAACTAAAAAAACCTAAGAGATGAGTAGAAACACAGTCACCTTTTTTCTACTGATAAAAATTGAAAAACTAAATATTCGATCAAAAATAATCACCGGAACAGAATAACATCGCTTCACCTTCAAGGTGTTTTAAAAATTTACAATGTTGTCACTAAATGATCAATAAAATGTGTTCTAGGTCGGATGCTTCTGAAAGTCTATCTTCTAGCTTTTCATCGGTTGTCTGTTCATTCTGAACTTCTTTTTCAAGATCCCTTTTTAAAGTAATCGACAGCAACGAATTATCTGATGTGTCGTATTTTATAACAACTGCTGATTGAAGCATATTAATTGACACTGCTACCGCGAAATAATACCTTATGGTAGAAATTTTGCCAAAATAAATTCCAATCGAAATCAAATATTTTTTTCGCTCACCATCAATTTCTGGTCAAAATGTCTTTCCCTAAGGTAATTTCAAGGTAGCGTATACATAGGAATTCGTTACTCACTATTTTGCTTCTTAAAATTGGTGAGTGGAGATTTGTTGAAAAAAGCCATGATACAACCTTGAACAATTTAATAATTCAATGTGAACCGAATTAAATAAAACCAACCAAAACAAAAAAACTCCTTTAAATACAGAGTGACCACTCCTCCTTATGTCCCTTAAATAACCTTAGAAAAAGAAAATCTCTTTATAAGTACTTAAATATACTTAAAAAAGTTGAAATTTTAGCTATTCTCATTAATTTCTCCTTATTTCTTATTTTTTCTGATCGTAACCTTTTTGGAAATGTGTTCATGGTTTTTTTATCACCAATAAAATAAGACATATATTTCTGTTACCTGAAATCCTATATTTTCTATCTTTCAGGCATAATTTATGTATATTTGTATAATATGTATAATTTTCTTGTCATAGAACATAGTATGTAACATTAAAGATAGAGAACTAAAATTGGTTTTTTCCTTAATTATCCTTATTTTTTTATCTTTTTATTCTCGTTCGCAGCAAAATATCCTTAAAAATTTTCAATTTGTCTCCTTATATCCTTACTTTTGTTGTCATTTTATTAGTGGTCACCCTGTAAATATGTAAGAAATTGCGTCATGATCAGGATAGTAAACTTTAGTTAGTTTTACATGGAATTTTGTAGTTTATATAATTTAGCAGAAACATAACAATCACCTATTAATCCCCCTGATATGAGTAGGTTCTGAAACAATCATGTGATAGTTCAATGACTGTATAACAGAAATCAGAGGTGATAAAAGTCTCTTTAAACCATTGATATTAAAATCTCCTAGTATCAAATCTGCATTTTTGACATGTATCAGATAGGTTATGTACTCTGAAAATTCATACAATGAATCCTATTTACTTCCGTAAACAAGGAGAATTTTAGGTTTAGTTGGCATGTCTGGACAGATTAACACTGTATATTCTGTTAAAATCACACCAAGTTTGCTAAGTTCTTAAATATATCAATGTTTTATGCTGAATGATATTATAATATGGAAAATAGATGCTAAGATCATTAGGACTGTCAGGAGAAAGCTGGTTTCAGTATGGCATATTATGTTAGACTTGATTAAAAAAGTATCATTTTTAAGATCTAAAGCAGGTTTTGAGAAGGTTTGAATGTTAAGTAATGAGGTTATAAAAGTAAAAGAACTGTGTAAAATACAATCTAACAGTCCAGTTACCTTATTTTGTTTTGGGTATTCCACAGCCAAATAAATTTGAAAAAATCCGTACTCTACTCTAGACCCACATACAATTGACTATTGCGGAACTGTCGTTGTTTATATGAAACTTATAACGCGCAAGGAAAATTGCTAGACTATCAACAATGGCATAACGACTCTATGTAGCAATCAGCCATGTTCCGTTTGAAAACGTCAGTACTATCTGAGTCAAATTTATTAATTTCAGTTTCAGATTTACCCATTCTAATTTGTTCTGCAGGTAAATTAGTGTTCACATAAATTGTCTTAGGGAAACACTTTCGAAGCCATAACTCAGGTAAACAATGATATACTGCTTCTTGTAAAAGTGAAAAATTCCAGTCAGATGAGGTCAGATAAAATAAAATAAAAGTTTGTTCCATAACAAAATTTTCATCCCACTTTATCCAACAAAATATTAACAAAAGTAATGTCGGATAGGTTTGGTGTGCCATTTCATCCGACTTTTGGAGTCTTTTTCTTTACAAAATCAACAAATTGGCGTTTCGAACGATTTGTTTGATTTTCGAACGCGTGAAAATTCGAATTTGTTTAAAATAAAACTCTTTCAACTGAAGCAAAGACAAGGAAGGTCCAACTTCTTGTTTTTCCTCTGCATTTTTTTTTTCGTCATCAGAATCTGCAATCGTTTAATACAATTACAGTTGCCAACAAAGTGCTATCCTCTATTTTGAAAATTTTAAATTACTAAACTTTGGTCGGATTAATGATGTGTCACAAAGAAAAATTCGATTTCATGCGACATTCGAATTTTCATCCAACATTCCATCCGACCGTCTATTTTCAAGTCGGATGAAAAGTAAGATCGGTTTGCGTCGGCCTTGCGTGATTCACGTACGCGCCATAAAGGGCCCTAAGGAGATCATGATTTTAGCCGTAGACGACGGCAAAAAAATCTTACGGTTTTAGAAACTGGTTACCCAGTGTTAATATGAATCTTTGTTGATTTAAAATTTACTTCTTGCTCAGCGCTTTTTTTTGATATTTCGATTTAAAGTTTTTGATAAGATCATCATCCGAAAAAAAATGCATTACGTGTTCTTAACCGGTTGATTTTTACATTTTGTGTAAATTTTTGTGAAAAAGGATGGTATACCTGAATGACTGATTTTTCTAGATTTAAATTTCATTTTTTCCAGACTAGGGCTCCTTGATGTTTTTTGATTTGTGCTAACTCTTGCAAGGCTGCTTTTTGACATTTGTTACTTGTAATCAGGATGTATATATTTCAGATGCGTTATTTCTGACGTTGTTATTATTGCTGTTGTAACTTTCAGTGTTGTAACTGTTGATGTTGTAACTGTTGATGTTGTTGCTGTCGGTTTTGTGACTGTCGTCATTATAATTTCTATAAACTAGATTTGACACCTTGCAAGCTGTTTTTTTTATTTTTGTGTAAGTTTTGTGTGGAGGATTTAATGCAATTTGACATTTGACATTTTGTGTAAGATTTTAAGTATCTCCTACATGATGTATTGTCCAATTTTCTTTAGATCGATACAATGTAACTGTCAAGGATTTGGTTCAGCATCCTGAGAATATTCATATTTTCGAGTCAGTTTGCACCAGATTAAATTGCGGTGTGCAAAATTATGGATATGAAGAACTTGCACGTGCAGCTATAAAAAATCATTATCTATTTTGCAAAAACCCTAGGCATTTTAAAAGTTATTTTTCTGGAAACGGGCTTGAGGGGTACTACTTTCTGAAAAAACTGATAATGAAAAATCGAGATTTGAAACTTTGCGACCTTAAAGCAATGGCAGAAAGATTAGAAAGAGGGGATGTTGTTACTGAACTCAATGTGTTAAAAGTCAATGAAGATCTTTTAAAAAATGTAGAAGAAAAAGATTTACTGGAAATTGGACGAACCTTCAATCGATCTGACATTCCAGGTGTTAATAATTGGACTCATTTTGCTGCTTATTTTAAATTTAATAGCAATGAAATCAGCGCTATAAAAACTAGAGGAAAAAATGAGTCCGATTTTAATCCATCGAAAAGACTGTTTCAATTAATCTTTGAACAAAGTCCAAAGACAGATTTAAGTTTTATAATAGCAGATTTGGATAAAATATATCGTAAAGATGTATCAGAGTATCTTCTGGAAAATATTGGACAATTACAAACAATCCAAACATTTTCGGTCGATATTGAGAACATTATTGATGATGAAACGCCAATGATTCCCTTGGTGGCCGAAAGACAAACATTATTACTGCAAAAACAACAACCAAGTGAGTCTGATGAAAAATCTGCCTTATCACATTATGGTGTTACATTTGGAACACAAGAAAGGGAAACAATAAATCAACCTTATAATCAGTTAGCGATATTTCAAAATAGTATGCCAGTCCCCGAAATGTTGCCGATGAACCCAGAAGCTACGTCACTTTATGAACCGTCAACAGACACTAACAATCGGCTTAGCGCAGTAAGTAAGCAAGGAACGTCAAACATCATTGAAGCAAATATGGACAATACTGATAGAGGTGCTACATTTGGGTTTGCACTAAATACTTTCGACAATCTTAAAACTTTCTCTGATGTCCCTAATTTCGCAAGTGAGAAAGAAAACAAGGATAATAGAACGCAAGAAACCAACATGGAAAATAGTTCTACCTTGCCCTCGGGCCAATTTAATCTGGAGGAATCTTCAAACGAAGAAACGCCTGGACGAGAAAATTATCCTTCGAATCATTCTGATGCTTCTATTCTTCTGAATTCTAAAAATAAGAAGGATAACAATGGTGATATATGCCAAGAAACCAACGTGAAAAATAGTTCTATCTTGCCCTCGTGCCAACCTTATCTGGAGGGATCTTCCAACAAAGAAATGCCTGGACAAGAAAATTATCCTTCGAATCATTCTGATGTTTCCTCTGAAAACGAGAAAGGCAACGGTAATGAGATGTCCCAAGAAACAAACAATGAGGAAAGCAGTTATATATTTTCTTCACGCCAACTGGAATGCGATGAATCTTCAAATGATAGTGGTCTTGACGCAGAAAGTTATCGTTCCAAAAATTCCGATGTGGCTGGAAACATGAATGAAGACAATGGAAGAAGCAAACATTTGTCTACAATCAACGAGTCCATTGATAGCTCTGTGTTCCACAGACAAGGTATTTAATCCATTAAATATCTATTTTACAGTATTTTTATTCAAACTTTGACTTGTTTTGTGTAAAAGCTTTTGATGGTTTTGAAGAACTATTTTCTGAGCACTGCGTGCATGTTTCGTTAATATCGTTAACCGTTACGTTAAACAATAAGGATAATGTTCCGGAGAATTGAAAAATAAATGAACGGTTAATACATACATATAGTACATTAAATAAAACGTAGATTAACAGTGTAAATGTCACGAGAGATAGTAATTATGTGGTTAAATGTTTGTTTTATACAAATCTCCCAATTTTTGCAAATAAAGCAAATAGTGAGAGTTTTGAAAGTTGCCGAATGTTGTAATAGTTGGTGGGTTATTTTCTTTAGGTTCAACAATACCGCTTTGTATCATTGTTACCCAGAGCGAGTATAAGGGCTTAAAAAAGAAAGGTGGGTGGATCTTGCATAAAAGCCCATCCTTTAAGCAGGGTATGCTAGCAGACGAAAAGAGAGTAGAAGAAATGTTGGCCAAGCATGGCTTTCATAATCCCTACTGCTGGCAAAATAAAAAGGTTCAGCATATCAAAGAAAAGCTTCAACGTCTGTCTGAGAATATTTATGAAAGTTTAGTTTGTATCATATTATCTCGTGCCCACGGCAATCATATTTATGACAATGATGAAAATGATTTGGATATTTTCGAAGTTGTTAGAATTTTTACAGAGAAACCAGCTTGGAGAGGCATACGCAAGCTTTTTATCACACGTTCATGTCAGTTGAAATCTAAAAATTCCCAGTATCTAATCCAAAAGGAGGATGAAATGTCACTACTTTGGCATTGTATGGATACGGGTAAGAATTTTTATATACAACTATTTTTGAAGAATAACTACCTAGAAATATGATTTTAATATTATTTGTATGGTAATAACATGGTTTTGAGGGATATTTCGGATTAATAAGCCCGGGTTCCATTTGTAATGTTGACAATATTGCCCAAACAGTTAGTTAAAGACAATTAATTCTGATATATATCACAACCAAATCTCGGTAGGAGGTTAAGGGAAATAGCAAAGCACGGTTTTTTTGTTATGTGGTGTCATTCGTTATGAGTAAGCCAATGACATAAATTTTTGGGATTTACGTACAGGGCACTTTGGTTACACTCATAAGCGCAAGAAATGCACATATAAAATCTGGTACTTATTACAAAAAAACCACTGGGTTTGTTTACAAAAGAGAACAGCCTCGACGTTGTTTGATGTTGTTCTTACAGGTAGCTTAGCTACCCTATATAGCTAGATTAAGGATTAAACTAGCATTTATTACTTAATACTCAGTAAAATAGGTCAAGTTTAAATATTAAACTTTTTCGCTACAGCTAGCTAGACTAAGTATGAAAGGACAAGGCTGAGATTTTTAGCTGGGTTAAAAGTCAAAACTTAAGAGAAAATTACATCACAGTTTTTGAAATTATATTACACATACTACAGAACACCTGCAGAAAAATTCATTGTTCATCAAGTTACCCCATATGGGTAATATGGAAGATTTTTCATAAAAAACCTCAAAAACCTTTTCAAGTGGATTACTTTCACATTAACAAAAATTGAAAATTTTTAAGATAAACTTTTGCGATTTTGTCATTTATTAGTTTTCAAATTTCTCGCTGGAAATCTTCAACTCTAAAAACCTATGTCGCACAGTAACTTTTTCGTCCTTATCATAATGTCATATACATAAGCTATGCAACAACTTTTGCAGGAAAATAAAAACACATAGAGAGAAAAAGGTTGTTATAAAAATATTATAAATTAATTTCAAACTGATTAGTCCCTGCGGCCATTTTGGTGTCAGCGGTATGAAAAACTATGCTAGAACTATACTAAGTAAAAGTCCTTTTACTTCAGTAAAAATTGAAATAATGACTTGAAACTTAGTATTATATGTTTTTAGACCAGTTTGATGAAATAAACCCAAAAAATTTTTTTGCTTCTACCATAGTTTTTGAGTTCCTGAATTTAGCCATTTTTGGAGACGCCGATAAACTGTTTTTGACAGCATATAATTTTGACAAGCCATGCGTACAGAAAACATTCAAAGTGATTCTCAGGATTTAAAATAATTCAAACAGATAAAATGTGTCCCAGGTTTAGGACCAAATACCTTATCCAGCTCAGAGAAAGTGGGAATGAGCTTCTAAAGCACAGTGCCAAATACATAATCTAAATTTTATGCCGTATAAATAAAAAGTGGTTAGAAGTTATTTTTTGTCCACCTGGATCTGCAACACGTTTACTTGCGCTAATCGCTCAGCCTGGTGCCACTCACAATTAATTTTTGAATATCTACAGAAACTTATTATGCAAACTGAAAAATGCTAAACAACTGTATTTTCTTTGCAGAAGTAACAATAGGCTTCATCACAAGTCCTGTGAATGTTGGTTTATGAAAAATGTATTATACCTTTAACCACTATAAGCGCTCCACTGGATTTGTATCACATTACACTAATTTTCCTCCGTGTGACACAGTTTACCCTTTACTGTACAAAGACTTTAAGTCTTCCGGCTCCAAGCGAATATCAGTTCTGGCTGTACTTTCCCAAATTTTGTTATTTCATAAAAGAAACCTGAAAATTCACAAACATTTATGAAAAATAGGTTTCTGTTCGATAAAAGAAACCTGAACATTTGCAGAAATTTTTTTTTGAAATATAGGTTTCTGTTTGTCGTGACAAGATATTTAACCAACATGCAATGCCTTGCATACCTAACTATACTCAAGTCTTGACTGTTCACTGTTATGGGAGGTCCAAATTGCTAGCAGGTAGCTATCTTTATTTAAAATGACAGAATCCCTTTAAAAATCTTTTGTGTTACAGCTACATAAAAATAATATATTATGCTCTTGTACTTTATCACTTAATTATTTAATAACAAATGTGCCCCTGGACGGCTGGCATGGTACTAGCTAGGTAGCTTAAAATTACAAAATAAGTATTATCATGATGTAACCATTCCTCATCATCAGACATCAGAAAGGCGTTTCCGTTCTTTACTTCTTTACTTCTGTGGAGTACCTCAAATTCTTGTAAATTCAATGAAAAAAAATTACTTAAGACTTCCTCTTGTTTCCCTTGCACCACTCATGGCATTTCTTAGCATGTCTTCAGTTCGAAGCCACGATTCCTTAGCTTACAACTGCGTCTCGTTCACAAGTTTCAGCGCTAGCCAATATGATGGATAACGTCGACCCTGGGTATTTTGAAAAAATGTGGTTCTGCCTTATGAATTTCAGATTTTTGCTGCTGATATCAGCATATTTTAGCCCTTGAGTGCCACACCTACGTATATTTATAGGAGTTAATTATCTTTAATAAACATAACTGAAGCTAGCCAACTTTTTAAAAAAAATTAATGTGTTTTAATAAGAATATATTTACAAAGACATTTTACATTTTTTGACCAAAGAAAGTGATTTAGTAGCTTTCTACGCTGGTCATACAATGCCGCACGATCAATTAAATAATTTCATCAGGGTTGCAGGATCTACACATTACGGGTAACGGTTAAACCATATTGTAAAATATATTCTTTGTGCATCGACTCGTCATTGCTGACGTTATCAAAATTCAAATGAAGTGTATTTTTCCACTGTCTTTAACGACCAGTATTTTTATGTTTAAGTGTCCTTAACATGGGTTGAATGAAAGATACAGTGAATTCTTTTACGGACATCCAGCTAGTTTGTTATAATAATACCCGTATTCTGCCTGTTTGTACGTCAAAAGCAATTAATGCTACGGAATGCATGACGTAACGAAATAGCAGTTACGATATATTTTCGCCAATACTGCCGCAAATCTAACGACTATTCTTATCAGAAAAGTTCAAGCAGAAGGGAAGAATAGAAAATGTTTGAAAACCTAGAATTACATATATTGTTTTTATTTGCTTAGTGCATCAGGGATTCAAAAAATATATAGGACAGATCATGGTCATATACTAATTCAGTAGCTAAATACAATACCATTGTGTTTTCATCATATACATAAAAGGAGGTTAAAAGGAGAATCTTCCGCTCCAGTGAATTTAGGCTTTTCTTTTTTCTGAACTGACCAAATAACTTGTCCGTAACGCTTTTCCGTATGTCGCAAAATTTTACTACAAAAATTAGGAGAATATTAACACAACAGCTAAACCTTTCCCTGGGCTTTGATTTTTACGTCTCTAGTATTTGCTGGGTGTTTTTTTTTTTAGAAACTTGGTTAAAAAATGGCGAGGGATCCGCGTGCATTCGAAATATCTGTGAACAGTTGGAAGGATGTGAAAAGGGCAATGTGACGGAGATGATTAACGTGATGGCCAGCATACGATAAAGGATTGGTGTTAGTGTTTTTTTAGCGTTACATGAAATTTCATTTCGGTTGTCTTTATCTATATAAATATTTACATGATTTCGGGCGAAATGAAACCCATTCCGGCGTTAAATTTATTTCGGGAAAAAATGACCGAAATGAAATTTCAATACACCTGCAAAAAAATCATGTAAATGCGATATACGTGAAAGAAAACTATTGAGCATGTGTACAAAGCTACTGCGCATCTGTATTGCTCATGTGTGCAGTTTGCGCGAATCTGCCAAAAAATCCATGTAAACAACGATTTTTCATTACGGTTTGATGTCTTTTAAATGCTAAAAACTTTTAAATGCTGTTTTTAAGTAGTTCACAAGGAAATGTCCAACGTAAAACTTTCCTAAATTCATTTTCTAAGGGTTTTAAGCATAGAATTTCTAGTTCTTGGCTTGGCTTAATCAGCATAGGACAACTTCAGTGCTTTGCGGTTTTTGTGAAGAGAATGTTTATAGGATGAGGTTTTATACTGGGTCTAATTTTGGTCTCAGAAAAGCGAGTATCTCTAAATTTTCTAAGTATCTAAATTTTAAAATTCGTCTTCTTTAATATTATATAAACTCTTTCGATGTTAGATTCACGTATATGGTAAATGTTAATTGGCAATAATTACAACAGAGATCTGACGTAAGTTATTCTTAAATGCAATTTAAAAAAAAACAACGGCCGTTTTTTCTAAACGCTATGTATTTTTAAACTATGGGCCCAAAATTTTAATTTTTCGCATATAATTTGACGAGTATTAATTTTCTCATATTTTTCTGTATCAGAAATTACAACACTATTTACTTAATTTTTTTTTTTAGAATTAGTGATTATAACAATTTTATTTTTTAAATGTCTGTAGAGAGCTTTTTTTAACTGAAGACCATCGCACGTTACGGATATTGTGTCTTTCCAAACGAACTTCGAGTTTCTGTTCAATTTACCCACCGGGTATGTGAAACAGTATAATTATATAAAACATAATAATTCGTTTTAATAATAATAGTGTTATAATTTGCTCAGTTTCTGAATTATATGAACAAATGAAGCGAAACAAGGTGAGATGGTAAACAAACGCTAAGCTTTCAGTTGATGGAACTACCTACGATAGTTGGCTACCCCTTGAAGTCGCCTCGAATGTACGGGAATTTTGTCTAAAAGTTAGATTTGAGCTTCAAGTCATGGCTACCCCTTGCAGTCGCCTCGAATGTACCGGAATTTTGTCTAAAAGTTAGATTTGAGCTTCAAGTCATAGTGAAAGTAGGGCACCGGACTGAGAAATTTGTTTGAAATACCAAACGTTTAAACAAGCAGTTTCGTAGCTTTCGAAATATACTGTACATACAACTTTTTTATGACATTGTATATTTAGATTTTATGACGATTTTATTTTGTATCTTCTATTTCTTCACAAATTAAGTATGCTTTTATTACCTGAGCCAATTTGTTGTCTTGTGATTATTTATCAGGGATTTGGAAAGGCTGGTTCACACACGCCAATAACGCCCGTAGTGAACGATGTTTAAAAACGATAAATTTTTTTAAAAATGTGAACACTTTTCCTTCGTTTAAAACTTAACAGAGTTGCGCGATAGAACTCATCGCTTATACCTAAAACATTGGCAGAATTAGTGTTGGAAAAAAAGAATGAAAGAAAAAGTTCTTAAGCGTAGTGTTCCGACGAAAAGACTCCGCGAAGTAAACTTCTTTATATTGTATTTCGTTCACGCGTATGTTAGATAGTTCTCCGGTAGCTACTGCTATGCTCCACCGCACAACCGCTGGTGAGAGTAAAATCGACTACTGTCATCAGTCCTCGTTGAGAGACTGATCAGTAAGGACTAGAGGAAAGATATTGCGTCGAAAAAGGCGACAGAAATCGATTCACGTATCGTACGTTCTATTGTTTCAAGTTCTTTGCAAGTGAAAAACAGGTCTGGATAGCGGAGCATGGCGATAATCTGCGTTATTTTAAAAATAGTAAGTGTTATGTCTTAATTTGTATTTATTTGCGTTGTTTTGGTCTGTGTATTTATTTATTATCTTTTTTGTAGCTTTGTATTGTATATCTCTGTGTGTTTGTCGAAGGTAGTTCAGAAGGTTTTCGAATAAATCGCATATTCTTTTTTCCACAAAACACGCAGTAAAAATTTGCTATATCTATGTAAAACGATAAAGGAACTGAAAAAGTATCCAGCATTTCTATGTGTTCCTTTTTTGTAAAATAATATAACGCTGTCTGGGTCACAGGTTTCTTGAAAGTAGCTTGCACTCTAAATCTTCCCACAGGTTTAACCTTTTTTTATTTTTAGATAAACGCAAAAGCAGTAACAAAACCAATCCTTTTCGGCGAAAAGAGGATGCGGCAACATGGAAAAAATGTGAGCCGAATTCCACTTTCTGGTACTTTTAGTTGCACGTCGTTCTACAAAACTCATCGTTCGCCACTGCTCACTATCATTGTTACCGGTACCGTGAACATGTAACGCATGCTAGGGATTGGAAAATTATCACATTTATACGAAAATAACTTCAATGAGAATTAATACCCAATGTGAAATGAAGTTGAGTGAATGGGTAAAGCAGAATAAATTCTATCTATGAAATTTTATCGTCACATTAACACAAAGAATAATTTTTTTTATCTGATCTCGCTTATATTCCACAACCTGTAAAAATTAAATAAGCAATCCCCACATCTTTCAAACATTTGATGAAAGAAAAATGTAGGAAGTTGACCTGTTTTATTTTTATAGAGAACTGAGACAAATTCAATGTCAACACGATTGGCACATGTAGTAGAGAGGAAAAAAATATTTCACCAAGTGCGTGAACTACCTTTTTGTGGGAGCCATGTTAAAATATAATTGGTTTTTACGTAGATGACTTGCTAATGTTTCCCAATGTTTGCGAGAATTTTTTACCTGCTAACACATTCTTGTAGGTAAAAAGGCAGGACATATAGGGTAAAATGGCCATTTCGTACGCGCTTTTTGGGAAGCACAAAATCCGGAAGGCACTAAAACTTTATTTTTTTTAAAAGAAATTTCACCTATTTTAAAGGAGAAGTAAGGAAAGAACTACATATATGTTTTAATATAATGAAAACATTCTAACATATCACGAAAACAACATGGGATAAAAAATTCTAAATTTTATTATGTCCAAATTAGGTCCCCAAAAAGCCACAATTATTGAACAAAAGCCAAATTGGTTCGTACATATTATCAGCCAGGATTGTTAGGATGTGCATCCTTACTTCTTTGTCTCCCAAGAGAGATTATAATTTATCGCGAGGTTCGAACGATGAAGAAGACAAGTTAAATTCCAGTAGAACAACATCGTGGAAAAAATAATTTTCAACAATAACAACATGCGAAAGTAGGTAAACAAAAAAAACTTTGAGACTGTTTTTGTTTTGTTTTGCTATCACAAAATAATGCGTCTGTTTACATCCCTGCGGACTTACGTCACACAAGTTAGTATTTTGCTGAACAGAAGGCTAATCGATACACTGTCATGGTGGCGACCGTACGACTACTTTGACCTTAAATGTCTCGAGAACAAAAGCTCACAAATATAAAAAAATTAACACAGTTTATATTCACAATATAATGAACATTTTAAGCACAACTTGTTATCAATCGTTAGTTCTCCTTTAAGCAAATATTTCGTTTTTGGATTTATTTGACTTCTGTGGCCTGTTGTTTATATAACCTACTAACAGAAATGAGTGCGCGTGCCCATTGTTGTTATTGCAAAATCAAAACATTGCGTCGCACGGAAAATGATTCGTTTTGAACTGAAAGAGTTCAGCTCTTTTACCAGTCCATTAAGGCTCTGGTTACAAAGCATGACAAAACATGACAGAAAATGGCAGAAGTTAAAAGCTTAGCTAGCTACTTTTAGAAAACTGTTCCGGGATTTTCAAAAAGGGAAGTTTGCAAAAAATTTCAGTAAGCCATTTAACGATGGAGCCTGCTTCAAGTTTTTTACGAAAAGAAGACAACAATAACGCAACAGCTAGTAAAACAAAAAATATTCTGAAAAAATTACCCGGAAACTCGTTTGGAATTTGGAACTTTCGCAAAATGCATTACAAAAATAGCAAAACTGTCTGATCTTAACAAGAACGTAAATTTACAAGTTTTAACAAGATCGAAGACCCAATACAACTGACCCAACCTGGCGCTAAATTTGCTAAAATATGCCCTCAATAAACAAAAAATAATAGTTGAAAAACAAATGCAATCCCAATGTATTTTCAATCCTATATTCCTAAAGATATATAAATTCGTGCAAATAGTCAATTTGGTGTATAGGGTCCTTCTTTTCTTGTCTGTCAGTGCGCGCGCATATACTACTATATAGGAGGCATGATGAGTACAGTAACACTTCTTTGACACTTTTTGACGATCAAACCCTTATTAAAAAACGCTCCCTCGACACCCCTCAAAAAACTTGTGACGTCACAGATTTTATCATAGGGGGAGCTACTAAAATCAAAGGTCGACGATCTTTACGCACACCTTGGTGAGGAGCTGGGGCAGCCAATCGCGAAATATTACAACGAGTTTGAGGCACGAGGAAACCAGCTTCTTTTTGATGGCATAGAGATCACGAAAAGGAATGGTGAATTGAGGAGCGTTGCCGAGATACGGAGGAGGTTAGGTACAAATTGCTTGCGAGCCATGGGGTTTACCGACTATATTACACCAAACAAAGGCAGTAAAGCAATGGCTCAGAAACTCATTAACGAGATTGTTCACGTTGAAGAGAAGGCCGATGATATCGAAATGGTGCCGCTGCTCGTCCTTGATAAAACGGAGAGCCTGTTTGAAGAGACTCCCCTTGGCGGCAGCGAAGCCTTCACAGAGCGTGAAAGAAGAGGGCTCAACCTCGAACTTCAAACGCTAAGGGGGTAACCTGAAGCACTTGAAAAGCAAGATGATCTTCTACGACAGCGAGATCGCCAAAGCAGAAGCCAAGGTGAAAAGGTTTGAGACGAAGAAAGTTACATCTGGAGTATCTGAGGAACCATCTGGAACGAAGACATTGCAAAGGCTAGGGAAGATCTAGAACGAGTCCAAGATCAAAAGGAAGCAGTACGAGAAGCACACGGTTTACTATCATCTGACACTCAGAGCCAACTGATAGCAATTAAGGAAACGCTGATGAAAATCGCAGAAGGCGATAAATCTCTGGTTGAAAAGCTTAGAATCCTGTTCAAGGAGCAAGGGATTACTATAGCAAGCATTGTTTCCGCTGTTGGCTTGCTCATATCCACCATTGTGCTTGCAGTTACAGGTGGTGGTGTAGCCAAGCACCTATACATGGTGATCGCTGCCGCTGCTGCTCTTGTTGTGGCATATGTTGGGAAGAGAGCCAAACTATCGTAAATATTAGTCTAATGTGTTGATCAAAACACATTAGACTTTTTTTATTTCTTCAACCAAATGTACAGTAAAATAACTACTCCCGTCGTAATCAATGTGGCCTTGGTGTCATCGTGGTTTTCAGCCTCTATTGCTAGCGTAGTCTGCGTCTCCACCCTGTGCTTCTCATGTTTAGAGATCACGTGGCCCACCTGTGGTAGACGATGTTTAGGGATCACGTGGCTCACCTGTTGAGGCCGGCGCTTAATATCAACAATGATGTCAGCCTGCTTCGCGTTAATCTTCGGATTTATACCGATTGAAAAATAATCTTTGCTAATCAAAATTTTACTCGTGAAATTCACAACATTTCCAATATATAGGCTCATGTCACTTGGGATCATATAGACGCCATGAGCAACACTAAAATCCACCTTGGACCAAGCATATTTCAGCACATTTTGAAATTCGGCAATTTCCTCACTCGTGTCGCTAGGTCTAATTATCACGTCCTCAAATGTCGTCAAGTACAGGCGTTGAGCATCAGTTGCGCTGCCTTGGTTTCCAATGATTCCAGATCTTTCATTTTCCTGGCTTTCGAGAATTAGGTAGGCATGGAAGCGCACGCTTTGGGATAACCGTAACCTGAGGCCCTGGGATTTTTCAATGATCCAGCGATTCCACGAGTCCTCGTTAAGGTAGCTACGACCCGAACCAGGATAATCTTAGCGATGAAGTTGCCAACTACTGAAGATGGTTTCGTTTCTCCACTCCTTTCTCACCGCCAGATACTCCAAACTCGCGAGCCAGTTGCTGGAGTTTTTGTTTGTTGAAGGGGTTGTTTAGATGTCGAGATCCAACTGAGCCCGGTAGAGAAATGTTAAGCTCCGATAGAATTTTACGGATTTGGAAATAGGCGTGATCTCGATACACGGTACGAACCATAAGTAACTCGGAGGTAAGATGCTGAATGGAAATACCGCAAGCAGATGTTGCACAGTAGGTAGCAAAATTAAGTTGAGTGGACCAGAGACTGAAAGGGTAGCTGTTCCACTCCTTCACTAGCCCGCTAGTGCCAGAATGGAATTCATAGTCGACAAAGATGTCTGGAAATTTCACCCTGAACGAGGACCCTTGAGCATCAATAACGATGTTCTGCACTAAAAGGTCATCCCCCTTAAGTCTCTCCAAATATCTCCCATGGTTGGGTGCATACTTTGCTTTCGGGTTGTATGAGTAAATGCTCATCATTTCTTTAAGAATAAACATGAAGCAACTCTACATCACTAACATCGAGAGGCCTACGATTTTTGACGATTACTTAGGGCAGGATACGAGGATTGCTCTGAAGTCGATTAGTGTTCGACCTACGTGGCTGAATATTTACAGTAACAACGACTTCACCATCCGTAAGGTGGGTTCTAATCAGGAGGAACTCCGAATTGAAATCATGAACGACTTGTACAGAATCGAGGATTTAGCGACCATTGTCAACATTGAAGCACAGGGTAGGATCCAACTGTTTGTCTTGAAAAATGGACTCTGCAGGCTCCGTGTGAATGACGGGTACATAGTTGTGATTCACAGAGCATTGCAGGAGCTTTTGGGCCTACCCTATGATCCTAGTAAGAAGTACTACACGAGTGGTGACTACGATGCAGTCTATAGGACTGACGTATACCATCGGCTGAGACTTGTTAGCCCTCAGTTAGATGAGGATGATTGCTTACTAAATGGGAAGAAATCAAAATTTTTTGCTTTGCTTCCCACCGAAGAGTTAAACGAATGGGGAATCATGCTTACATGCAGTTTTGACACTCCAATCTACCTTCCTTTAAGAGGCTCAACAGAAAGACTGTAGTTCATGCTAACAGACGGGCATCATCATGAAAAAAATGTTTCGTTCGTCGGAATTACGATGCATTTACTCATAGAATAAATGGCTGGTACAATGAACCTTTACCCAACTTTGCCGCCAAGTGCGCTTGAGCACGATAGTATACACGAAAATCAGGTCTACAGACTAAAAAAGATCGAAGAAATCGAGATCTTCTTCCGAGAAGAGATCAAAGAGAGAGAAACACTCTACAAAAGCTTTTGGGGGATGTGGCTTCGCTATGCTGATCTTGGTATGATTGTTTTTACTGTCATCACCTCCGCAGCAGGTACTGCCACGCTTGCAACCGGATTCGGAGCCCCCATAGCAATTGGTTTTGAAGCATCTGCTGATCATGGTATGATCGCAGTAGGCATAGGGCAAGTAGGTTTGAAGAATGCTTCCAAACGGATACAGTATAAGGTGCACAAACATGAGTGCATCAAACTCCTAGCTGAATCAAAGCTAGACACTGTCTACAATAAGATCTCTAGAGCGATCGAAGATGGTACAATTTCAGACGATGAGTTGGTTTAAGTGGATCATCTAGGAAAAACAACGCTACATGATGCTCAAGGAGCAGATCCGACAAGGAACGAAAAAAGCTGTGAATTCCATCAACGAGAATGAACGCGCAGAGTTGCTGGCACAAGCAAAGCAAGAAGCCAAAGATGAACTTTTGAAAAAACTACAATCTGCAAAGTATTTCAGCGGTACTTAGATTCCTCGCCTGCCTATTCAATCTGAGTTTTATAAGCTACAAAACTACAGCTTCGTGCCTTACCTGCGCGTATATTGGTACTCATAATCGATCTGGCAACTGATCACTTCTCCCGTATCTTAATCTATGAGCAAGTCGTCATCATGTACGACAAGTCGCTGTTTTAAAGCGAGATCCCTCAAATATTGTTCAAGATTTTTCTCCCATGCAATTTTAGCACAAAGCTCGCAGTAAGGACCGTCTGTTTGTGTTGAAACATCTTTGTACTTAGCTTTGCGAATTGCCTCAACAAGAGCATGCTTATTCATCGTAGAGTAACGAGGAATATGCAGCGATTGTGCTTCTTTTCAAAGTGCGTTCATGTTTGTTTCCACAATTACTCCATATCCCTTTTTTCATCTTCTGAAAAGCACCAGTCTATAACTCTGTCGGGATGCCAGGCTATCGGGGCTAGTTCATCCTTAATTCTCCGCTTTCCGCTGGTGATAGTCATTAAGAATTTGAGGCTCAGTGTTCCTACTACACATTTCGTGAGTAACAAACCAGTCTGGAACATACTTGAGTAGCCAGGGATCATCTTCAACCACCCTAGTATACATTTCCTGTGTCATGAGATGCTCTAGAACAAACTTGAGCATCCGGAGATACTCGTCAACGGCTTTCGTACACATCTCCTGAGTCATGAGATGATCTGGGACACACATGAACAAGCAGGGATCCTCTTCAAGAGCTCTGGTCCACATTTCCTGAGTAACAAACCTATCAGGAACATCGTCGAGTAGCACAGGGTCCCGTTCAACCACCCTAGTGCAAATTTCCTGTGTCTTGAGATTGTCTGGGACATCCTCGAGTAGCCCGGGATCATCTTCAACCGCCCTAGTCCACATTTCCTGTGTCTTGAGATGGTCTGGGACACCCTTGAGTACCCAGGGCACCCATTCAACGGCTTTGTGCACATTTCCTGTGTCATAAGATGCTCTGGAACATACTTGAGTAGCGAAAGATCCTCTTCAAGGACCTTATTGCACATTTCCTGTGGCATGAGATGCTCTGGAACAAACTTGAGCAACCGGGGATACTCGTCAACAGCTTTCGTGCACATTTCCAACGTTTTGAATTGATTTGGAAAAACCGAAAGCAGTCAAGGATCCTCTTCAATGACCTTATTGCACATTTCCTGCGTCAAACGATGCTCTGGAACAAACTTTGACAAACAAGGATATTCTGCAAGAGCGTTGCGAGTTGCTGCTACTGGCGCTGATACAGTGCTGTATAGTTTGCTTATTGCATTCTTGAACCAACTCATTTCTCTTTACACATTTTGGGCTTTCGGATTTTTTCTGAAGTGAACAGAACTTTGAGTAGAGAATTCCCCCACTACTCAAAATCCCGTGGGATTTTGCCAGAGCAAAGGCTATCGCTCGTTGAAGGTTTTGCGCATGCGTCGAAAAAAGATCACATGACTTGTTTTACTCATTTGAGGTATGATGAAATCTGTGACGTCACAAGTTTTTTTGAGGGGTGTCGAGGGAGCGTTTTTTAATAAGGGTTTGATCGTCAAAAGTGTCAAGGCAGTGTTACTGTACTCGTCATGCCTCCTATATAGTAGTCAGATACAGAACTTTGTAAACATTCGCAACACATGTATTAAGTGGTGTTAAAGATAGCGTTTATTTATCCATTTATTTATACTAATTTTATTTCAAATATATTTTCATAATCAATAGTTTTGACTAGAGAATAAAAAAATCTAATTCTTAGAAATATATGGTGATAAAAGTTCGAAATACTGATAGATAATACCTTACCTAGCTTATCGTTTATCCAACCTCGTCCCCAGGACTATTTGCTTCTCAACTGCGCTGCGCTTTCTGATAGTTCTAGCGAAATACGCCACGGTAAAAGGTGCTGGGGTCGAGCTTGATCGTTTATCCTGTCGCTACGGACGGAAAAATAGTGACCAGCGTTGTGACTAGAAAACAAGTCGAACCACCTCGTTCCTATGATGATTATTCTTTTTGACGTGAAAAGAATAAACCACATCCTACTGGTCTACATGGTTGCCGACATAAAGACAAGCCTCCTGATGAAAATAAGCCGATAGGTGTTAATTACTCCAAACTAAAAATAGAAGTGATAAGTCTCAATGTGGTTCCTGTAAAGATAACGCATCCTTTGTCATCAGTAGAGATAATTACGAAAGCACTACTAGATAACGGAAGCCAAGGAACGTTCGTTCACGAAAACATCTTGGAGGAGTTGAATGTGCCAACAATACCGACAACGATTTCTATTAAAACAATGACAGGTGAAACAACTGAACGATGCAAATCGATCAATAACCTTCAAGTATCCGCTGTTGAGGATTCGAGCAAAAGGCTTAATTTACCCAGAGTGTTCAGCCGGAAATTTCTACCTGTTGATAAAGAAGAAATACCTACGCCAAATAAAGTAGCAAAATGGAGTTATCTAAACGAAATCCACAAGAACCTTCAACAAGATGAAGACGAAACAGATATAGGCATATTGATAGGTGCCAATTGTCCTCGAGCTCTCGAGCCTATTGAGATCATTCCAAGTCAAGGAAATGGTCCTTATGCCTTTCGTTCAGTGCTGGGATGGTGTGTAACAGGTCCGATAATTTCTAAAGGTTCACGAAACAGCTCAAAAAGATGTAATTATGTATCAATTTCTGACGATAAGGTGCCAACTCGATTCGTTCTTCAAGATAATGTGAAGGAGCATGGTTTGGCAGAAATGATGCTTATGATGTTTCGTCAGGATTTTAGTGAAAATACATTGGCTGGAGAACCTGAATAACTTTCATTGCAAGATCGAAAATTTCTAAAGCTGATGGATGAGAACGTAAAATTGGTAGATGGACATTATCAACTTCCGTTGCCATTCAAAGATCCTATGTGTGAAGTTCCAAACAATAAAAGTGTCCACAGCCTCAAACGAAAGCTTCAACAGAATCAGCGGATGCATGATGACTATTGCACATTTATGAAAACCATCCTCGATAAAGGATTTGCACAGAGAGCAGATCGTTCTTGTGAGAAGGGAAGAACTTGGTACTTGCCACACCATGGGGTGTACCACCCAAGAAAGCCAAATAAAATCAGAGTTGTATTCGATTGTAGTGCTACATATGGAGGTGTATCCCTTAACTCTCTTCTCTTACAAGGTCCTGACTTGGCAAACCAAATCGTTGGAGTTTTGACAAGATTTAGAGAAAAGCAAGTGGCAGTTGCTGGTGACATCGAGAGTATGTTCTACCAAGTCAAAGTACCAGACAATCAAAGAGACATGCTACGCTTTGTTTGGTGGCCGGAAGGTAACCTTGACGCCGAATTGCAAGAATATCAGATGTGTGTGCATGTATTTGGAGGCACACATTCTCCAAGTACTTGCAATTATGCTTTAAGGAAAACTGCTCATGACAACATCGATAAATATGGTGAAGAAGCTGCTTTAACCCTGATAAGAAATTTTTACGTCGACGATATGTTGAAATCTTCATCAAATGCCTTGTCGACTTTACGCCTTATTGAGAAAATAAAAAAAATGTGTGCTGCTGGTGGCTTTCCTTTGACCAAGTTTGTAAGTAGCTCAAGGAAAGTACTAGAAGGTATTCCAACGGAAGAAAGGTCGAAAGATGTAAAAGACCTAAATTTCGATGCTCAAACCCTCCCAATCGAAAGAGCCCTTGGCGTCAGTTGGTGTGTTGAAATAGACTCGTTTTGCTTCCGAATTGTGTTGAAGGACAATCCACTGACCCGAAGAGGTATTCTATCATCAATTAGTTCTGTGTATGACCCTCTTGGATTCAGAGCCCCATTTCTTTTACCGGCCAAGCAACTCCTACAACAACTTTGCAGTGAACAAAAGGATTGGGACGATGACATCTCTCAACAACAACGAGCAATATGGGAACAATGGAGGAATTCTTTACCTCTGCTGAAAGACATAAGCATACGACGTTGCATTGTTCCGGAATGTTTTGGTAAAGTTTGTGATGTTTCACTTCACCATTTCTCTGATGCTTCCACAAGTGGGTATGGGCAAGTATCGTCTCTTCGACTAGTCAATGATCAAGGTGAAGTTCATTGTTGTTTCATGATGGGCAAGGCAAGAGTCACACCATTAAAACCAATTACCGTCCCACGTCTCAAATTATCTGCAGCTAACACATCAACCAAAGTAGCTACGCACCTTAAAAGGGAGCTCAATATTAATCATTCGTCTGAAGTTTTCTGGACAGATAGCAAAGTTGTGTTAGGCTATATAACAAATCAGTCAAGGAAGTTTCATTTGTTCGTGGCTAATAGAGTACAGGCTATTCATGAAGCTTCCAGTGTTGAACAATGGCGTTACGTTCCGTCTTCTCAAAATCCTGCTGACGATGCATCACGTGGTCAAACAGTCTTCAACTTTATAAAAAACGACCGTTGGTTATCTGGACCCAAATTCCTACTCCAATCTTCAGTCGAGTGGGATACAGGTGAAACCTTCGCAGTTCACAGTGGCGACGTTGAAGTCAAGAAAGTGAAAGTAAATGCAACTACTTTAAAAAAGGACCTGCCAAATGAAGGACTGAAAACCATCTCAGAAGATGAAAACGATTCATTCCAGAAGCTTTTCGAAAGGGTTTCCAGTTGGTATCGTCTGAAACGGATCATTGCTACCATTTTGACATGGACATATAAGAAGAAGAAGATTGACGTGAGTGTCCTTGAGAAGGCTGAACTGGCCATCGTCAGGCTCGTTCAAAGAAGAGCATTCAAGACGGAATTGACATGCCTGTTAGCGAACAAAAGGAAACGAAATTTGGGTTCTCTTTCTCGTTTAAGCCCATTCATGGATGAGGATTCTATCATACGAGTCGGTGGGCGAATTGGAAAATCGTCAAGTCTGGATTGGAGGATAAAGCATCCCATCATTTTGCCAAAAAAGCATCCTGTTACAGAATTGGTGATACGATATCACCACAAGAAGGTGCAACATGGTGGTCAAGATGCAACGTTAAACGAGATACGACAGAGAGGTATCATGATTGTTAATGCAAGTTCACGTGTTCGAAACGAAATCTTCAAGTGTGTTACATGCAGAAAGCCTAGAGGACGATTCGGTGAACAAAGAATGGCAGACTTACCTTCAGAGCGATGTTCGGAAGTTGCACCTTTCACGTATTCAGGAGTGGACATGTTCGGTCCATTTTTGATCAAAGAAGGAAGAAAAGAACTTAAACGCTATGGCGCTTTATTTACCTGCTTCTCTAGTCGAGCCTTTCATTTGGAAAGTACAAACAGTCTCGAGACAGATTCTTTCATCATGGCCCTCCGCCGTTTTATTAGTAGAAGAGGGGATGTACGTCGATTACGATCTGACAATGGGACAAATTTTGTTGGTGCTTCAGCAGAACAGAAGAAAGCTGTTAAAGAAATGGACCAACAGAAGATTGCTGAATTTCTTCTCAGAAACAACACAGATTGGATCGGTTGGGACTTTAACACTCCTACTGCAAGCCACATGAGTGGTGTCTGGGAGCGACAAATAAGATCTTGCCGTTCTATTTTGTCGTCACTACTTAACAACCACAGTCATAGTTTGAATGATGAATGCTTTCGAACCGTTCTAACAGAAGTGAAAGCGATAGTTAATAGCCGACCTTTGTCTGTAGAAATTATTAATGACAGTGACAGTCTAATTCCCCTTACCCCTAATCTTTTACTGACAATGAAGTCTAAGATTGTCATGGCACCACCTGGGGAATTTAACGAAAACGACATGTACAGTAGACGACGATGGAGAAGAGTGCAGCATCTGGTCAATGAGTTTTGGACGCGCTGGCGTACAGAATATCTCCAAACGCTTCAACAAAGACGAAAATGGCAAACTCAAAGACGCAATTTCGCTGTTGGCGATATAGTGATAATTTTAAGACGACGCTCATCAAAGAAATGAATGGCGTCTTGCGAACTACAGACGTCCGTTCAAACGGTCAAGTGAGAAGTGTTTTTGTTCAAACGTCAACACGAAACGCATACGAGCGTCCGGTTTCAAAGATCGTATTGCTTCTAGAATCGCGTGAAAAGGAAGTAAAAGGTCGAATCCCCGACAAGGAGCCAGAGGAGTCAGAGGAGCCGAATCCGTTATGTATCTGAAATTTATATGATAGTAGTCAATTTTTGTTTGTCAAGATATTTTTTATATCTTGAAGGGAGCCAGGTGTTCCTGCATTGAGCGCGAGTAGGCCTCAAACTCTACGAAGGAACACTTGGTTCTCCTTCTTAGTGTTTTGCTATATGTTTTATGTATTCGCTTCGCCTTTGTTTATTGTATGCAACGTTTCTTATGTTTTGTCTCTTGGGTATAGTGTATTTGTCGTAATTTGTGTGCGTAAGTTTCTTGTTCGTTAGTGTGAAGTATCTGTGCCTGTGTGTGTGCTATTGTATAGGTAAAGTATTGGGATTTTTGTGTTTTACGTCGCGAAAGTGTGGAATAAATGTTATTAAAGCCACTTCGTGTCAGTAAACCCGCCTCTTACTCGCTACCGCTAAGTTGCCGTAACAGACATCGAAAAGGCAAAAATCCCTGAGAACGAGGTTAAGTCGAACAATTCCCGTAGCAACCGGGAGCGGTAAAGAAGGCAAATTTAAAAAAAATATGATTCGAGGTTAGGAAAATTGAATTGGAATCAGATAAAATTAAAGTAGTCAAATCTTATTTTATTATAAACGAGACTTTCTATTACAAAGATACACTATTCGTTTTCAAAATTCAAATATGTAGCTGACTTAAAAATGGTTTGAAATCTGTTAGAGCTGTTATAAAACTAGCATATAAAGTCTGGACAAACAAGCATTGGAATGATAAATATAACATTTGTTTCTTTGTTTTGAGATCTTAGCAATACCTTTTCGTTTTTGAACAACAATCAATTTTTGATCAGTTTGAATACCAGCGGAGAATTAACCTACATACCCATAACAACTAGTTACATTTTTGAGTATAAGATTCAGGAGATACAATTTATATCCATTGTCTGCTAGGGCTGAAGGTGCTGGTTCTTTTTTCGCTGTAGAAAGATGAGGTGACAATAATTGTGCAGAAGATAGCTGTGTGGAAGGCTGTTGTGGTGATGAAGCAGATGGTGTAGCGGTGGGTGTAATTGATTGTGCACATGCTATCTGTAAATTAAAAGTTGATTAAAATAGGTACTGTGATGATTGAGAGGGTTGTTCTGATGCGAAAATGGTAGTTGGTGAAGACTGGGTTTAGAGATTTCTGATTTCAACAAATCACCGGACTACTCTCAAACTTGCGTAGTGTTAGGTCGAACTTCTAGCGCAGGACAACATCATCTTTTTCGTTTCTGTATGTACCAACAAAAGTCCAAAAGTTAAAAAAAAATTCCCAAGGTATCGGGTATCGGCACCAGGGTACTGGGTCAGGATATCGGGTATCACCTAGGGTATCGGGTCTCACTTTTCCTATATGCCTTGACAGATGTTGCTGTAAGAGAAGCACTGGCACGGAGGGTGTATATTTTTCTTGGAGTTTTTTTCAAATCTGTGGTTCGCGCCGGCCTGAAAATGTTTTGTTTTTACAGAAACCTTTACTGCAAGATGGAACAACGGAGCTGCGACAACATTACCATTTTTTAAATTTACCTTGTAGCTACCCTGAAAATAAAATTGCATTGCATGCATAGTATGACTTCTGCTTCTGATCTGTGCTCTTTTGCTTTGTTTGTATTTATCATAATTCTGATTTGCCTGCATCCTCCTGAGCAAATAACCCAAGCCAGGTATACTGTTCCATATTATGTTGGTTGAGAAATTTGAAAAGAATGGAGGAGGATAATTTGAGTAAGGAAGTGTAAAGACGATAGTTCCTGAGGAAAAGCCTAGGTCTGTGCTGTGGGAGGTAGGTTGAGAATGGCATAGCAGGAGGTGAAAAGGAATTTGAGTTTAGCACTAACAAAGTCTAAATCAGATTGGAAGGAAGTCATTAATATACCGTGTACAACCTACGCTTGCATGGAAATGGATTTAAAGCTTTAATGATTATGATTAAAATTTGTTTCAAGAGATGATTTCATTTGTGCCAATTCTTTTAAACCACGAGACAAAATTTATAGCTACATTTCATCAGTTTTTTTTGCAATGTTAAATCTTCACGAAAAGGCTCAATGAAAATCATTATTTTTTTCACAGAATTTCTTTTTAAAAAGGAATAAAAATAGCAAGGCTAAATTTTTTAACACAAAGTTGTCATTGGCAATACATGTTACAAACAGCATGTAATGTGTTTCATGAGTACTCTTTATGAAAAAATTGTGCATCTAGCTAGCTACATATATAAAAAATTGACAGAATTTCATTTTCTGTCTTTTTTGACTTGTCTATTGATTGCAGATGCATATAGTGCTTTGAATTATTGATGACTAATAATAAAATTGTGAAAAAGTTTTGATAAACCATTTAATTTTATTTTTTTATAAAAATAAAGAAATATATGATTGTGTGGTGAATCATGCCTTCTGTATTTACAGCAAGTTAAACTGGTCACATGTCTATAAATATGACAGTATATATATACTGGAATCGGGACACCTAATATAACTAGTGCATATGACGCGCACTATCCGCAATGTTATTTTTATCTTTATAATAGGAAAGATTTTTCGATAGCATTGTGATTAACATTTTAACAATGGTTAGCGATGTTCATGTTGGATTGTGATGTTCATGATACTTTCAAATGATTTATCATGGTGTGTTTAAAATAGAAAAATTATTTATATATACATATGTAATTTTAAATCATTATCAGTAATTATTTAGATTGTTAAAAATGTTTGCTATTTTTAATTCATTGTGTGTAACTTCCAGAGTGTAAATAAAATATGTTAAAGATTTTTTAAACAACCAGTATACAGTTTTTTTTAAAAGAGAAAAGTGCGGGACATTTAAACTCGCAAACCTCAAACATGAGAACTGTAGCAACTCTCTCAGTTTTGACTTCCTTGTCCCAATAGCTAAAATAAAGATTTATATACAAAGACAAAGCTTTCGAGTATGTGTCTTAAATGTTTTCAAATGATCCATGGCAATGTCTTCCCTTTCTACAATCCTGTTTTGACTGTTTCCAAACGATCTATGATGTTGTTTTTGCTTTCCACGGCCTCATTTTATGCTTTTTAAACAATCTATGGCATTGTTTCTGCTTTCTACTTTCTAGAAACCTCCATAGGTTTCTAGAATCTCATTTTGATGCTTTTTAAATGATCTATGGCAATGGTTTTGCTTTCCATGATCCGTTTATGATGCTTTTTAACCCTATTCGGTCCAAGGGGTGAGGCTTAATTTATGACTTTAGTCACGATTTTTCGTACATAAGTTTAAATTCCGGGTTGTGAACTTTGATAGAACTTGCTCTGTGTATATGTCCTCTACGCCAAAATAGTAACCCCTGTGCGTTGTACGAGAGTAAAGGAATTTTGGTCTTGCATTTGTTTCTTAAAACTTTCATTTTTTAAGATTGCATGCATAGATTTATTGAGGCGTAAGATTCATCATACAAAATGACCTGCATTAGCATGTAAAATAGAATAAAGCATTCAGATCATTTCGATCAAGTAGTTTTGAAACTTGTGAAATCAACTTTGTGATTTTTAAGTTATGGTTTGTGTAAATAATAAGAATAAAAAAGAACAAAAAACTTTTTAACCTATAGTTGAAGACAACTGGAACATTGTGTATTGTAAGACTTTGGGTAATTTTAAGGGCTGAAAAGTGGTTTGATTTTTTTTTCTTTAAACCTTTTTTAAATGTTAGACGATAAAGTTTAAACAAACGATGACAAACATTCTGTTGACTTTAAGTAATTTTTTGTTTCTTGATCTATTTTGCTAACTGCTTATATTTTTTATTTATTTTTGCAAACAAGTGATCTTGTAGCAAGGTAAATAACCAATTTGCTATTGTAACTTCCATAGCATTAAATTTAATAAGGAAACACATGAACTATGAACTTAAAAATACATGAATTATGAACTTAAAACATACAGATTGTAATGAATTACAATGTGATTAAAGCTTCATAATGAAGTTTTAACTATTTTAATAAAATTTGGGCCACATAAAGAATGTTTTTTCAACAACACACGGTGATATTAGGCTTTGTAAGGTAGTTTTTAACTATTTTATAAAAATATGTTGTCTAAGCTGTGTAGGAAAGTTTTTTAACAATTGTATCTCTAACTGTCACATTGTTCAGGCTGTATTTTTTAACTATTTTACATGACATAATCCACCCTTTCTAATTTCTTTTATACGTCATCAAGGAATTACCAACGCATAATGCTGTTGGACACGTTGACATTTACAGTGACAAGTTTTGCCAACATGAATTACTAATGCTTAAATTCTTCATACCTCATACTTTTATAGTTCTTAATTCTCTTAGATTTTTTAATGTTTAATTCAAACCATGTAGTTTTCTGTTTTAGAAAAAAACCCATTAAAATGGAAGCATGTGGTTTTCCTATAATTTTCCAACCTCTGTTATAAATGGCTTTAAAACATTGCATATTAGCAGTAATAACTTTTTTGTTTTTGACACATGTGGTTTGTTCCACTCATGGAAACTCATCAGCTAAAGGTGAAGGAATTGTGATATTCAAATTTGAGTTCGATCATGTTGCAACACCATTTATTATCTGTTTTTGGGTTCTGTTGGCAAGTTTAATGAAAATAGGTAAGAAAAGTTTGTTGATTTCGTAGTTAAATTAAAGTTTCTTCCATGTCTTTGTAAAGTATGCTCCTACCACTTTCTTTTTTGAACCAGTTTTTTAAGTTCAAACGTTGATTGAAAGAACCTGATATGAGTTTTGCATACAGTACTGGAAAAAGGTTGTTTAACATTGCGCTTCGCGTATCGCGACGGTATTCTCGATCCGCGATAGATGTTTTTTTACTTTCAAATTGTGTCGAGAGGGCTTCGCCATGCATCTGTCTCGATATCATTCTTGAAGCTATCGAGGCCATTAACACTTTTTCATAATAGAACTATTTTAAAAATAAGAGTGCATTCAACAGTGATCGTAGATTTTTAAGTATAATTATACTTTCTTTGTGTTATATTTTTTTAACTTATGCATAACAATCTAGGGTACACAGCTAGCATTAATCTTTCTTTTTTAGATCCCATTTTTAAAATTTAAGAACTAAGAACGGCGATAGAAAAGCTTCGTTAGATTGCATTTTAAAAGTTTAAGAACGAAGAACGGCGATAGAAAAGCTTTGTTAGATTGCATTTTAAAAATTTAAGAACAAGGAACGGCAATAGAAAAATTTTTTAGATCGCATTTTAAAAGTTTAAGAACAAAAAGCGGCAACAAAAAAAGCTTCGTTAGAGATCGCATTTTCAAAGTTTAAGAACGAAAAGCAGCGTTGAAAAAAATACGTTGAAAGAGTAATGCGCTAGAATTACTTTAATAAATACAAAAGTTAAAAATTTTCTTATAATATACACCTATTTAAAATAAAAAAAAGTTAAAAAAGGGGTGTAAAGATGTGTTTGAAATAAAAAAAGTTTTCTCTCTATTCTCATTAAAAAAAACTTTCTCTTTATTCTCATTATCACCTACCATCGCGACACATCGAGACGGATTTTGTCACGATACTAGATTCTCGATAGATCGCGAAAATTTATTGTAATTGTTTCTTATTATTATAAACCTGGTACATCGCATATCGAGGTAGTCTGCGCACGTTGTGCGCTCGATATGTTAAACAATCTTTTTCCAGTACTGTATTTAAGTTTATGGCGTGTGATATACCACAAGCCACTACTTTAGCTCGTGGCCAGGCTTGACCTCAATTTATGATAATTGTGGTCAAGCCATTTCCATGAAGTATAACAAAGTAAGAAAATTTGAATGGCAAAATGTGCAAAGTGTTTAGGCGTACTAAAAGAGTTCACATCTCCGTTTCTCACTGCGCGCATATGTTTTTGTACTTGTTGCTTAAACTTCCTTTTTGTTTCGCTTATATACACTGCATCACAATCTTTACACTGGATTTTGTAAACAACATTGTTTTGTTCTTCCATGTTTATTTTGTCTTTTGGTTGAGACAAAGTGCTTCTTAGGGTGTCTTTAGAGTTAAGAATGCATCTGATCTTGTGTTGCCTTAAAACTCGACGAAGGATTTTGCTGGTACCTGGTACGAAGGGTAGGAATGCTGATGCGATAAATTCCTCTGATGTTTCCCTGTTGTCTTCGTTGCATCTTTTCTTCATTTCATTTTCTACTTGCGTGATGACTTTATGACTGTATCCATTTGCGATTAATGCATTTCTTTCTAGCACTATATGGTTTTAGAAAAACCTCTAAAGGTGATTTATTTTAAGGGGTATTACTAAACCCTGCAACGACCCCCATGTTAATTTATACATGCTTTGTATATTTAGTGTATATAATAGATAGTGGGCTTGGTCCCCTGATTGGCATTAATCTATATTGTTGTCTATTTAGCAGATACGTGGGGTAAGTTTGATGATTTTGAAGAATATAGGTGTGAACAAGGACAATCAATAGCAGACTACATTTCAAAATTTGGTCACAAGTACAAGAAACTGGTGAAACAAAAGATGGAATTGCCTTAAGAAATATTAGCTTTTAAACTTTTGAAAAATGCTAACATAAGTATGGATGAACGTTTATTGGTTCTTACTGGTATGAATTATCCTGAAAAAGAGACTTTATGTGAGCAAGCAAAAGCATCTTTGAAAAAACTTCAAGGGGATCAAGTCAAAGCTGACAGAAAAGGAACTGCCATTCAGTTAAGAGCTGCATACTTAGCTGAAAACAAAGATGCTTTACTAGCTGCTGGATTTGTTCGTAGAAATGCTAGTGATAGCTATGGAAGAGGCAAAAGAACTGGTCAATACTATCCCCAAGGAGGCAGAGGAAGAGTACAAGGACGAGGAAATTCATTTGGCAACTAAAACAGAACAACAACGGAAAGAGCAATGAATCCAAAAAATGCAGCAGGTAAAGTTCTAACCTGCATATCATGTGGATCGTATCAACATTTAATTGCTGATTATCCACACAATTGGGAAAACTTGACCAAAGCAGCTGTCATAGAAAATGAATGTCTTTTCACTGGAGGTATTAAACAAGAAGTGCAACTGCTTGGTGATGCTGTTAAATGTGTTGTGTTAGATTGTGCATGTTCAAGTGACATTTGTGGAGAAAGATGGCTTGATGACTACATCCAATCCCTGAATAAAAGTTAAAAGCTTAGTCTGCAGTAATAACACAGTGATCGAATGTTTTGATTTGGAGATGGAGAGATTTTGAAATCACAAGGAACTTTTGATATTTCTGCAACTATTGCCGGTAAGAAGATAACCATTCATACCGATCTTGTTACTTCTGATATCCCGTTACTGCGATCTTTGAAAGCAATAAAAAAGGCCAAAATCAAATTGAATCTTGAGAATGATTCTGCTGAGATCTTTGGGAAAACCGTCGTTTTGAACCATACTAGTTCTGTTCACTATTGCATACCAATAAATGGTTCAGAAATTTTAGTTAGTGAAATATTTGTGGTGCAGTAATCCAATTTGATTATGAACATTTCTATCAGAAGTTGCTGAAGCTCCATTGCCAATTTGCTCAACCACCAAGAATATTAGTCTCATTATTGAAGAAAGGACAAGAAAAGAAAGGGCTAAGGGTGAACACAGTCATGATTAGTAGCATTGCAGCTAAGTGTTACCTTGTAGTTGGAAAGTGGCCCTGCGGAGTTTGCAGGAAAGGGGTTGGTAGTAACTCAATTTTTTGTCAGACTTGCAAGCATTGGGTACATAAGAAGTGCAGTAGTATTGGTGGAAGGTTAAGAGCTGAAATTCAGTTTGTATGCAAGTGTTGCAAAGGTGAGAAAGAGAATAAAGTATTTCCAGCTTTAATGATGTACAACAGTGGCTCCTTAGAGATAGTTGAGAACTTCTGTTACTTAGGTGACATGTTGGGGAGTGAAGGGGGTGTTGGAAGAAGTGTTACTTGCAGGATAGGTTCTGCTTGAAAAAAGTTCAGAGAGTTACTTCCTTTGTTGACTAGCAGAGTCTTGTCAATTCAGGTAGGTTGTATGAGGCTTGTGTGAGAAGTGTTATGTTGTACAGTAGTGAGACATGGGCAGTGTAGCAAGAAGATCTTGACCGTTTAGAAAGGGATCATCATTCATCAACATCATTCTCCGCTTAACGTCCGTTTTCCATGCTAGCATGGGTTGCACAGGGTATATTAATGACTCTCTTCCAATCTGATCTAGATTGTGTTAGATCTAAACTCAACTTCCTTTGTATCAAGTCTGTCCTTATAACCTCCTGCCAAGTCTTTCTCGGCCTGCCTCTGGGCTTTGCCCCAGGAACTATCAAGTCTCTACACTTTCTTACCCAATTATCCTCCTCCATTCTTTCCAAATGCCCCAGCCAATCCAATTTTCTTATCTGGATAACATCTTTAATTCTACGGAGACTTAGCCTGCTTCTCAGCTCATCTGAACTCTTTCTGTCTTTCAGACTGGCGTTACACATCCACGTAACCATTCTCATATCATTCCTATCTAAACGGTCAAGATATTCCTGCTTCACTGCCCATGTCTCACTACCGTACAACATAACACTTCTTACACAGGCCTCATATGACCTACCTTTTACATCAATTGACAGGACTCTGCTAGTCAACAAAGGAAGTAACTCTCTGAACTTTTGATGATATGAGAATGGTTAGGTGGATATGTAATACCAGTCTGAGAGACAGAAAGTGTTCAGATGAGTTAAGAAGCAGGCTAAGTATCAATAGAAATAAAGATGTTATTTAGATAAGAAGATTGAATTGGCTGAGCCACTTGGAAAGAATGAAGGATTATAATTGGGTAAGAAAGTGTAGAGACTTGATAGTTCCTGGGGCAAAGCTCAGAGGAGACCGAGAAAGACTTGGCAGAAGGTTGTAAGGAAAGACTTAACCCTATTCGGTCCGGGGTTTTTCGAACATACTATGACCGGGGGGGGTGGGGCGGGATCCGCCCCCCCCCCTCAATAACTTTTCATAGGGTTGTTCAAATTGAATCAAACTTGGCACACTTATAGTACGTCATAAAAGGAACAAAATGGCGGCAAAAAAAATTTGCTTGCGTCAGCACATTTTCTGTGACGTCATCAAAAGCTTTAAAATTGTTAAAAATGCCACTATCTGCTTAAATTATAATTACTTTTGTTCTAGATCGAATTTTTACATTCTGTTTGAAGTTTCTGAAAGCTAAATAAAAGTTATTTAACATATTTTCCGGTTTTTACATGGATCGGATGAAAAATTGCCAAGAATTGCCCGAAAATCCGTTTTTTTCCGATTTTCGGGTAAAATCCGACAAAATCGGGAAATCGGATTAGTCACGTGTTCTAATTATTCAAAATGATTCTTCTTGATGAAACAAAGTTATGTTGCAAGTTTTAAGTTCTAAGGATAATCCTAACAGGAGTTATTATATATTCCCCATTATAAGGATTTCATAGAGATTTTTAGGGGTAGTTTCGAGTAATGGCCAATATCGAAGCCTCTGAAAGGTATGGGACCTAAAAAATTAGCATGCAGGTGTCTAATAGATAACTGTTGAAACTCAGTAAGTATCATAGCCATATAACAAAGCAATCAGGAGTTATTAAAAAAAACCGTCAGGGGGGCCGGAATCCGCCCCCCTCCGGACCGAATAGGGTTAATACAAAGGAAGTTGAGTTTAGATCTAACACAGTCTAGATCAGATTGGAAGAGGGTCATTAATATACCCCGTCCAACCCATGCCAGCATGGAAAACGGACGTTAAGCCAAGAATGATGATGATGATGATTGAAGGATGCCCAGATTTGGAAAAGCGAATATTTGGACATGGTCAAAATGATAGATGACTAAACTCCACCACGACCTGCTGTTTGCTTGCCAATGGCAGCTGAATTTAATGAAAAAGTAGCAGTGGACCTCAAGAGTTAGAGTTGTCATTGGACCCTACATATATTGATATGTGGTGTAGGTTGACAGTTTCGAAGTTTATACCAAGAAAAAGCCCAGTGATGACTTTGATACTATAATGCTTCATTGGGTTGGTGCAGGGTATAGAGTAATGCAAGCGATGCTGACAGACAATGGAGGCGAATTTACTTCTGAAGAATTTAGGGAAGTTGCAAGTATTGTTAGCGTTCAAGTATGCACAAGAGCTGTGGAGAGCTCTTTTCAAAATGGCCTCTGTGAAAGAGTCAATGCAGTTACAGATTCTATGCTTTTCAAAATGATTGACTAGTCCCCCAAGACCTCTGTTGAAGTTTACTTGCTTGGGCTACAATGGCAAGAAACGCTTTACAAATGTGGCATGGTTTCAGCAGTTATCAACTAGTGTTTGGTAAAAATCCTAACCTACCAAACGTTATGGAAGCTACACAACCAGCCCTTGAAGGATCAACGTCAAGTGAAATACTTGCTCAACATCTTAAATGCACTCCATGAGGCAAGAAAAAGTTTTATTCAATCAAAAGCTTCAGAAAGAATTGACGTGCACTACGAACCAAGATTCGATCATCCGAAGAGACGTTTGAACATGGTCACAACGTCTATTACAAGAGAGAGGGACATGACCATTGGCTTAGACCAGCAAGAGTGATTTTCCAAGATGGAAAAGTTGTATTTGTTCAGCATAGCTCAATTTTTGTGCATGTATCTCCCAATCATCTCATTAAAACGAATTACAAACACCAAGGAGAATATTAAAATAACAAGCCGAAGTGATGAATTTGTTCATCCTAAGGAAAAAGCCATCAATGACAACCATGCGTTCTCAGAAGAAATCGGCAATACAGTGCCACAGGAACATACTGACACTGTGGATCCTGTGCCAGCATTTGACAAAGACGTAGTTTCTAGCAGGAATGACGAATGTAAAACGCTATCCCAAGAAGAACCATGTCCTGACAATACAAAACTTTGGAGATAGTGTTATCTCAAAAGTGAGAGTGCTCGGCCATGCAGGTAAATCCTCAAGGAAACACAGAGATTGGTTCAACGTTAAAGATGTTAATACATGAACTTCAACATCTGTGACTTTGAAAGGTTTGTAATGGGATTTTCATGTTGATTCTACACAGAAGGATGATCTTCCTAATTCTGCACAGAATGATAGTGTCAAAACAATGGCACATGAACATGTCAACATAGTTTTGGTACCAAAAGAAGATCACAAGAGTCTTGTGGCAAAGCAAGAAGAATTCCTTAAACTCAAATTTTTAAAATTGAAGAGGAAGTGCCAAACAAAAACCAGGAGATGATATTGACAACATGGGTTTTATGGATGTAAGGTGATGCAGTTCAAGCTCAACTAGTTGCCAGAGTGTATGAAGAGAATTGTTCAGCACAAACACACTCTTCATACCCTCTGGCAACAGGTTAGTTACTAACATTCGACTTAAGTCCTTCTTAAGGGTGCTGAGTTTCCAGGTCCTCTTTTAGGGTCCTGGATTTTGGGTCATCCTATTGAAATACATTTTCCAGTGTTTTATGTGAAATGAAGAATCAAATGTTTTATGTGAAATTTAAAACAAATGTTTTCTGTAAAATGAAGAATCAAAAGTTTAGGCAATAGAAAGCTTTTACTTTTTTCATAAGAAATTCTTTTTGGCTATATTCTAAGTTGCATATGTTAACTTTTTGATATCATCCAATTTTTATTCATTCGTCATCTAATACTTTATTGGGCACATGTTTTTTACTGTTGTGGTTTTACGCAAAAAAATAGCATTTGAAAATCATCATTTTATTCTAGCAGTTTTCAACAACATTTTTTTTTCTAAGGGAAAATAAAAACTAATTTTTAATCAGACAATCAGATTCAACTGGTTTAAGAACCGTTTCTATGATCATTTCAATTTTTGGACATTTTAAAACGATAGTAATCATTTAGAGATCATTAAGATTTTTTAAAATTGTTTACAGATTTACAGAAACGAACCTGAAGCGATTTAAACGATCTGGAAACAATTGTATTATATTTTATTTAGGCTTAACAATGATAAAGAAAAGGTAAATTTTGAGTCATGGAGTTATAGATATTTGCCAAGGGAGAATTGGAGAGTTTCTAAATTTCATGGTAACGAAGTTGAAAGTCATATTTTCTCTCTTCCGTGTAGTGTATTATCAAGTCTATTATTTTTTTATACTTTGAATAATACTACAACATCATCATACTCACTTCTAATGAAAAACTTCTGTTTAAATTGAAGGGTGCAGGATGCCAGCAAAACTAGCTAAATATAACTCTTTATCTGTTTTTGGAAATCCCTGAGTTTGACGCAGCACAAAAATATCAGCTCAGGTATTTTGATAGCATTTTGATTGGTTTTTTTAAACATCAGGAGATGTTATCGAGGAGAACCTTGGGCCCAGGCATTGAGAAAACTAAGATTGAAAAAATACCTTCTCCTAAAATTTTTTTTTGCATAGTTCACGTCAGAAAAGGCTTGGGAACAATAATAATTACAGGTTTAATGATGATACTTTTAACCAGAAAACTCTGTGCTTTTCTGAATTTTTATATTTCTGTTTCTTAAAAAAAATAAAGTCTGAGAATATGCAACGATGGTTGAGAATGTCAATATTTTTTTAAGAAAACAAAGATGGCCAACCTATGCCAATAGTTCTGTTAGATTTATTGGGTAACTGTGACCATGCGACAAACTTAAATTTAAGTGCAAAAGCCTATGTTTGTTATTCAGACATAATTAAATATCATATTAATAGAAATTTCTCTTGAACACTTTATGTAAGGATTAAAGGGGCTACAGAACAGCTGTTGGTTTTCGACTTTAGTGACTTACATAAAAGTCGAGCTGATGGCAGCGGTAAACAAAAATGGCTATTTTTCCAGCATGTAATTTACAGACTTGAACATAGAGATATATCTAGAATTTTTGGTCATGTTTTTATCCAAAATGAGTCTTGCTGAAATATTTCTTTGTAATATAATTTTCGAAAAAAAATATTGAACCGGCGAGCAAAGTGCTACTGGTCTGTTCATTGCGCAAAACTTGTTTTCCGAATTTTTAATATGTGCGCGGAATATACGGAATGTGAGCATTTTAACCGGTTCATAGCCCCTTTAATTAAAAATTAAACAAAAACAAATAAAACATTATCAAGAGGGAAAATTGTTCCTCTTTAAACTTTGTTCTGCTCTGCCATATTTATTTCTGCTTTTGTTACTTAATTAAAAAAAATAAAAAAGAAAACACAAGCGATCTGGCTCGCTGTTGAAAATGTTTTTGACGCCATGGGGATTCTTCAAGTGTTGTTTATAAATATCAATATAACAAATGCGCATCTATAAAAAAAGTTTGACTTGCTGTACTATGGTACATTTAGCACACAGATTTTCAAGTAATTTGAACCCAATTCTAGCTGAACAAAAATGAAACCACTTTCATTTTACATATAGGTGAATATTTATCATAGCACATCCGTATTTCATTCTCAACAGAGAATGCTTCACCCCGATCAGAACTCTGATCATGACGGGCGAGTATAATGCGTGTAAGTCATATTGAAGAAGAACTACTTTGTTCAGTTCTGGGGACTGCGGATCGAATCCTGCTCACTGCTTGGCAGTATGTTAGTGATGAACAAAGTAGTTATTCTTCAATATCATTTTCATTTTAATGCGCTGTGATTGACTAAAGAAGATAAACAGCATTCTTGCCAGCAAATAAAAGTATAAAGTTGAAAATGTAGACAGAAAAAAATAAGTGTGGAAAGTAAAATTAAAAAAGCTTATCCTTTGTTAAATATGTATAGTTTTGGAAGCAACTGGTGGCATCTTTTTTTGATCCTGGTGACATTTTTGCTTCATACAATCCTATTTTCATTGTTTTAAAACAAACTATAGCAACTTTTTTTTTCCACAACCTGTTTTAATAGTTTTTTAAAAATCTACAACAATGTTTTGATATTTTTAATGGTAATGGATGGTGTTTAAATATTCTGTAGTCATGTTTTCGCTTATTAGAAACATATTTTGATAGTTTTTTAGACAAATTTTGACAATGTTTTGATTTTTGACAATCCGGTATGATGGTTTCTGAAGGAACTATGATAAGCTAAGCATAGTTTAATTATATATCTTTAGAAATCAAACACGTGTGATAACATGATAAAGATAATGTGTTGGGAGCAGTTTTAAAATGATGAAAACTGAAACGAATTTATTAAAGTGTTGAAATGCTTTTTTTATAAACAATATGGAAAAGAATGCAAAATGATTGGGAAACAAAACGAAAGTTCAAACAACTTTTATGACATAAAAACATTTTTCAACTGTTTTCAGATGCATGAAAACATGAAAATGAGGTAGAAAATGATATTAAAAAAAAATTCTAAAATCGTGTCTCATTTAAAAAAAAAATATACAAATCGAAATACATATTTTTTGAAACAATCGTGGAGAAGATCCCTTATATATAAATTTGTTCTGTCTGTTTGTAACATGGAGCGGTTACGTTAATTCAAATTTTTAAAAAAGTTGGATTTTTAGGTATTTATTATACTGCCTTATTTTGCGATATTTAATTACCATAAATGCTGTAATTTATACCCTTTCTCTAAAGCCCCCCCCCTGTAATTCTGAAAACCTCAACAACCAAGACTAGATAAAATCTTAAACTTTAAATTTCTTTTTGTACTAGTGTTTCACCATTCTGAATGGATATCGTCCACTGTCCCGGAATCATGGTTTGTTTTTTTATTTTATGTTCAAATTAAGCTTATAATTTTCTATATATCTTTCGTTTTAATATTTTAGTATGCTGATTTTACTTGGAGTACCCATTGGTTTTATTTTAAGGCAAGTTTTTCTTGTATTAATTGTTGATAAATATGTTCTGCTGAGAGTCAGAGGTACTTCTGTTATCTATGGTTGTGTGAATGCTTGTTCGTCATGGTCAACAATTGTGATCTACAATTTAATAAATCTAGACCAGAGTGACAAATTGTCCCATACCATGGAAAAGCTGTCACTTCAAAGTTTAAATTTTTGGGTTCAAATCCCAACTTGTCAAGAATGTAAACATTTCAGAGGAAGCACATTATTTCTGTTTAGCATTTTTTATTTTAATTTGCATGAAGAATTCAATGCTATATGTTTTTTCATATTTTAGAGCAGCCAAAGAAAATGCTGACATACTTCTTACATCAGATTTGTTTTTCTACTATTTGCTACCCCCGTAAGTGTATTTTTTGAGTAAATTTGTTCTTAGTTTTGTAATATTTTTATTAACCTAAACCAAACCTGGAGTAAGGTCCATTACCGGAGACCCTATAGCTTTATTGGCTTACGTATTACAATTAGAAAAATATCTGGATTCAAAAGTAGCAGATTCCTTTAAAAGGCCCTAAATCCTGAATATGAAAAAGTTTAAGTGTTTAGTCGAAAAGTTAAGTTCATTTGGATTTATAATTTTACACATGTCCTGCGTAAGACATTATTATATGTGCATCAAATATTAATTTAATTTCTTTGCATAACTAAAACTTCTGACATTCTCAAACTTTTACAACGCAGCCATATCTAAGCCCTCAAATATAACCTTAATGTGAGATAAAAAAATAACATTGTTTTAACCTTTAATTCTTCACACATACCTGTTCTAATTTTTAGTTCTTTGTTTAATACTTTGGGCATAATGTTCCACTACAAGTAAATCATTTTGAAGTGCTGAATATTGTTAAAATTTTAAAAATGCTACTTTATTAAGATAGCATTCACAACAAAAATCTATCCCCACCACTTGTTACCCTAATTCATAAAAATTTCCAGCGAAACTCATTTTTGTGCAAAGCTGCTGTGACCAATCTGTTGCATAAAAATTTAATACACATGGAATATTTCTTTTTTAAATGTTAGATTGCAAAAAAATTAAAAAAAGAATAATCACAGTAGTCAGTGTTAGTTGAAGCTGTTAAGCACCAATCAACTGTGCAAAAAAAGGTGTACTAAATTTAAACTTGAGCAGAGACCTTAACCTGCAATACAAATTAGACTTTTAAGTGATTGAAATAATAATAATTTGTGCATTACCTTGATTGGAAAGGTTAAAGCGGTAATCACTAGAGGTATTGACAATTTAAAACATCTAAGGTATACTGCAAACATGTGATAATCTTTTGGATTTTCTTAATTGGAAAATGAAACCTAACTGACCTGAAAATGATTCAGTGGGCACTATATCTGAATCAGTAGATTATTAACCTTTTTTAATTGCTTTATAAATATTTTGCAAGTTAGTTGGTTGTTGTTGTACCTAAAAAGGTGTTAAGTTTTGTTAAAAAAATGTGTACAAGGCATGCTTTTGACACTAATCTCATTCTGTTGTGTTTAGAATCATTCTTGATGCTGGTTATTTTATGCCATCTAGAGTGTTCTATTTAAATATTGGTACCATACTTCTTTATGCTGTTCTGGTGAGTATAAAAAGTTAAGACAAAAGTTAGTTTGGTGAAACAAAAATTGAAACAAACATTGAGAAACGCGGTACACTTAAAATTTTGCCCTACTTTCTTCCATATATTTCGATAAAAGCAATAACCAATCTGTATGGGATAAAATAAATGAAAAGAATTTGAACATTATTTGCCTTTAATGTTTCAGAAGGAAGTACCCTTAATGAATGATTAAGCACCTAGTGTTCAAGTAACTTGTCTTAAGCACCTAGTGTTCAAGCAACTTGCCTTAACACCTATATTTAGACAGTTAAACGTAAAAAGTGCTTAAATAACTATCCAAGTTTGGAGAAAAGTTTACTTCAAAAACATAAACATTTCATATGGAACGTGAACACATGGAAAAGCAAAAAAAATTATTTACTTTTTCGTAACAGTAAAATTACCTTAAAATGTCAAAATACATTTTATTAAAAAAGAACAAAATAAAAAAAACAAGCTGATTTTCACTTAAAAGTGATATGTGACTAGGGTAAGTGAGATGGGTAAGCATAATATTAAGGTCTCAATAAATAAATAAACTATTTAAAGTTCTGGAAATGTTACTCCAAGATTAATGATTTTTAAGTAGTCTTTGAGAAACCTGAAATTTAGGCTAAAAAAATTAATTTTTAAATGCCAAAATCATGGAAATAAGAGATTTAAGACAACTAATATTCAGGAAGTCTGTTGGTAAAAATAGAAACTTTGTAAAAACATATTGCATTTGTTTTTCAGGGCACCATGTTTAACACCTTTGCCGTAGGTATGAATCTTATTTCTTTCCTTGTTAATACAGTTGGAAATAGAACTGTATCTTATCAGATACTATTCTAAAAGTCGATGATGTGTGATATGTATCACATCTCAAAAATGACCTTAAAGACATACAGTAGATTTTTTATTAAAAACTCTCCTATTACTTTTTTATCTTAAATCTGTTGTCATGTTTTTCATGTACTGTATTTTATAGCTGTCCATTTTATATTTGGTTGCAGTAGCTTTACAGCGTAATATTTCACATTCTCTATGTTGTGTTGGGATAAAGGTGATACTAAAGTTAAAAAATTGTTGTTATTAAAAAAGCTGATGTTGTTAAATTAACACTGGTATCCTTAGTTGATGAACCGTAGGTTTTACTATTCTACCAGTTCCATTCTTTATTTTAGGTGTTTCTTTATATGCAACTCGTAATGTATGTAACATGGATATCTCCTTATTACAAGCACTGTTATTTGGATCTCTTATATCTGCTGTTGACCCCGTAGCTGTAAGTATAGTATTCACATAATTATCTTAAAGGGAAGCAATTTTTAAGTTCTTTTTGGGGAAGGGGATTGTTTGATTTCCATATTTCTGTCTATCCAGCACTTTGTGAAACTTATTAAAACAGACCTACTATACTTTTTTTGTTTCAATGAGTGTTTTATATGAGGATGAAATGCCCGCGAATCAAGGTTGGCCCTTTTTGAGTATAATCCTTATAAATAAATTTCATCAGATAAAAATATTTGTCGGATAAAACTTTATTACATGCCAAATATTCCGTCAATTTTAACCGACAGATTATAGATTAGTTGCGGCGTGGCGAATTTTTTTTCTTTATATTTTTATTTGTTAGAATTTAAAAAAAATTATTTTTTATCACCCTTTTGTCTTTATATTTAATAATATTTTGGAATAATAATATGAAATTATGGAATATTGTAGAATGTAAGAACTGTCAGAATCTAGAGCATAATATCTAGGGTTAAAATGGGTCTGTTAATTATATTCAACAAACTTAAGATTTAATGGTTTTCATCAAAAGCAGCTGTATCCTTTTTCTAAGATAATTTAACAGGGGTTTTTAAAAATGTGATCAAAGATTGGACAAATTAATTAATTTGTCATCTAGGGTGGACTAGTAAAGTTCACAAATTAAACCCTCTTCCCGCATGATATGTGCTTTGTTACAAGCCATTGCCCTTTTATTCAAGATTTTCACTAATCCCTTCATAAAAAAAAAATACTTTAAATAATACGCCTAATCTTAAAATTTCAGAAACTTCCTCAAATGAATCTAAGAAATCTTTGAATAACATTTTTACAACTTGAGTGCTTTTTATTTCAATTTTATTTCAGGTTTTGGCCACTGGTTCTTATATTCTATATCAGGATCTTCTTTTAAATAACATATATTGTTGGGGAAAAAGTCATAAAAAATCTAATTTTTATCTCAGGTTTTGGCTGTGTTTGAAGAAGTTCATGTTCATGAAGTACTTTACATGTTAGTGTTTGGTGAATCAGTTTTAAATGGTGAGGTTATATTTTTAGCAAGTATTTATCAATGTTTTAATTGCTAGATGTAACAAATGAATGAACCACAGAGCAGTATAATGCACACAACATGTTCCATGTGTGACCAAAAACCTTTTTCCATATAATCACATATATAAAAGACAGCTGCTCCTCTTTTGCAGCCATTTTGATTCCCCATGAGATTCCTATTACAAATGCTGTTGTTACCTCCCCAATGCAGATAATTTTTACAGCCCAAAATTTGTATCATGACCAAGTTTTCAATGCAAATTTTTTTTAAGGCATTAATATTTTATCAAACAGCCTTTCTTGGCCACTATAATCAAAATGAATTTGGTCAAAAAGAATCTATAACTATTTAGTTACCACAAAATTTTGTATCTTAAAGTCATGCACATGTAACTCATCGTCCCGAAAACATGCCATTCTATATGATGTTTATTAATGCATTTTTGAAATTTAGATGCTGCATCTGTGGTACTTTACAGAACCTTTGAAAGTTTAGAACAAAGTTCTGTTGATGCAAAGCAGGTAATTTTAAATTTGAGAAATTTTTTAACAAAATGAACATTTTCAACCGAGATCAACTTTTTTCCATAACTTTATGTGCTTTTAGTTACACCTTGATGTTGTGTTACTTTTCCTAACTTTTATTTCGCTTTCATTTTTTGAAAAAAGTGTGGCCATAGCAACCATTTTTGGAGTTCAATGAAATCAAGAAGGGAATTCCATGAGACGCGTTCAATCGCACACACATGAGCCCACACACACGCCCACACACGCGCAATTGCTATTCAGGCGTGCAATTCATTGCATGCGCTAATTACGCTCTTTACTTGCGTAAAATAAAAAAAATTAATGAAGGAATTATAAAAGTTGATTTTCTACAGCGTAGTTAACTATTAAAAACTGTATTCCAAAAATCAATCGTTTTACATTGAAAGCTTCAACTGTATCATTAAAAACAGTTTTTAACCACTTGTGGTTAGCTGTGTTTTTTCACCATGTTTAAATTAAATGTGTTTTTTTTCTGCCTGTGAAATTGTGTGTTGGACATTTTATTTTAAAATTCTTAACTGTATAACATACTCACGTGAGAAAATTTTAAATCTTTTTTTCTTTATTGTCAAAGAGAGGAAAAATGTGAAAATGTGAATGTTTTCGTTCATTTCTTTTGCATAAAATTTAATTGTTGCCACCAGCTCTCCAGCGGTTTTAATTTGATACAATATGAACACCTGTGACTTCAAATAAATCTTCTGCATTGTCATTGTTTTTTTTAAATGAATTTCATTCGAGACAGTCTGAGAGGAAAATCTTATTTCAAAACTTCATTTGTTGAAAACACGCACAAAATAATGACTTCAACGCAAAAAGGAAATAAAGTTGAACTTTCTACTTTCGATCGTGGGGGGAAATCAGGAATTATTGATAGGTAAATTCAAGTTATTGATGGCAAAGAGTAACAAAGGTTTGGTGTAAAGTAAGCGCGAAACATGCTTCCGCACTTAAAAGTAGTTCGTTTTACCGTGGATCAGTAAAAAAATCCATTGAAGCATTTATATCCAGGATATCTTGCCTTGGTCAGATCAAATTAAATTTTGGAGACAACCAAGTTATTGCTCTATCTACGCATTTCTATGTACCATTGAATCAGGCAGGCTTCGGCATTGGTTGTGCATTAAAGGAGGCACACATACAAGGAATTTAATTAGAAAGTTTACTTCCAACTGTTGTAAGTAAGATTTCCACTATTGTTAATATAATCAAGATACGACCTCGTTCTTGCGACTTTTCAAACAAATTTGTTGTTGTTGTTGTTGTCCCAATCCCAAGAGCGCTGGGGACGAGGTTGATGCAACAGAAATTACTGGTTTTTTATATATTTAATTCAGGAACGATTGACTGCCATCTGGTTCCAAGCAGCCAAAGATAGTTTCAATACATTCATCAGCTAACCAGTGCTATCGTAGAATAATGGTGTGTGCATACGAGCTTGCCATGAACCCAACCTTGCCACTGAAGAAATTTAAATTAAGGCAAGAATGGAATGTCTCTTATTCAAGGCAAGTTTTAAAGTTACATATTTGTACTAAAGTCGTTTTTAATAATATTGGGACTGCAAGCTTTGTTAAAACAGGACTGGGGACTAGGTTGCATTTTCGAATAAATTTTTCATAAGAATTATGAAATGAAGAAATGTTTCTTAAATCTTATTTTTGCAAAAATATAATTTTATTTATAGGAAGAGATGACGGTCGAGCAGCGAAGGAATTTATTAGAAATATATCAAAGGTGACGGCTCTCAGGCTAAGAAAACAAAAGAGGATAAAGAGTTATGACTTGTGCGTACTGTAAATAACAGTGCACCAGTTTACTTACAGCTTGATCTTTTGAATATGTTGGATTATGGTGGTACAGATGTTAACTGTGTCAAAAATGCAATGTATGGAGTGTTTGATGAGGAACATGGCGAAGTCTCAATAACATCCGAGGACTATCGAAAAAAAATGATAAATGCAACAGCGGACGGTGCAAGTGTCAACATGGGGGCATATAAAGGTGTCCTAACCCAGATGGCTGAATCTCGTCAGTGGCTTTTAAAAATTTATTGCGTAAATCACCGCATTGAGTTAGCAGCTAAAGGTGTGGTGACATATTCTGTTTTTGCAAAAGTATAGAGCAATTTTATTTATCCATCTATATCTTTTTACGCAACTTGGGGCGTTTTAAAAGCGAATGTGGACATGCGGCAGATAGTGCAAAACAAAAAGAGCTTCCTACGATACATGGGACAAAGTTTCTTGGCCACAAACGTGATGGAATTAAGAATTTCCTCTTTAATTTGGCCTGTATTCTTGGTGACGTGCGAGAATGCGGTATCATTCACTGGAGGTACCAGAACTTAACAAAAGTCAAAATTAGAGGTATTTTGCACAAGTTTCAGGACTACAGCATACTTTGCCTAACTGCAGCCTACTTGGATCTATTGGAAAAAGCCACTCCATTGTCTAAAGTCTTTGAGTATGAATCCATTATGCCCTTTGACATAAAAACTGCAGTAAATGTAGCCAAACTAGAGTTGCAGGATTTGGCGGATATTGCATGTACGTACAAGGAAATTATGGATTCCCATAATGGAACTATCGTGTTATTGAACAAACTGATTTAGAGGAGAAATATATCGCTGTCGAAAGAATTGTTAAAGAGAAAATGACAAAAAATACCTGCCTCACGTAAAGCGATACAGCTGAAGATAACAGTCATTAAAAATGCAAACAAAGCCACCAGAGAAGCTTCAACTCAAGCCAAAAAGCGGGTAGCATTAGAACTAATCGAAGTTCTTGAGCAATGCTTCGCTGACTTTGATGCTTTTATCTTTGAAGATATGCAGTGGGTGGATACCTTGCCTTGGTCAGATGAAATTAAATTTTGGAGACGACCAAGTTATTGCTCTATCTACGCATTTCTATGTACCATTGAATCAGGCAGGCTTCGGCATTGGTTGTGCATTAAAGGAGTGGAAATCTTGCAGGCACTACGTAAAAGCAAAGTTTACCGATCTTGGAACAAAGAATGCGATTGTTTGGCGTCATATCGTCATGCGTTGTAAGAGCAATTCCCAAATATATGTTTACTCCTTTCGATGGTCATGTCCATATCAGTGTCAAACTCAACTGTTGAAAGATGCTTCAGCATTTTGACAATGATGATGACTGACCACAGGCTGCAATTATCACATGAAGCAATGCAGGATGTAAATAATCCGGATAAAATGCAACGACAAACTATGGTCAGAACAAGAACGCAACGAAATTATCAATAGAGCAGTCAAACTTATGCTTTCAAAACGGCGTACACAAATTGACAACCCTATGAGGCGACCATTGCCAGCTGATGATGCAGAATACATGCCAATTACCAACGACGGCGAAGACAGTGAAGATAAAATTGATTTTGATTTAAAAGATTTTGTTTTGTAGTTATATTGTACTACGTAACAGATAGACTTTTTCGGAAATGTCTTTTTCTTGTTGTACTTTTAAAAATCTAAAGAACGACTTTAAATTTAAAAACAACTTTAAACTATTCCAAACAAGCCGTCTCCCAAAAGCTAACAAACAAAACTTGAAACCTCAATAAATAAAAAATGACTTTCATTTTTACCATTGTTATAGATAATAGATAACCTACAGAGAAAATATAACCCTGGGAACAAGGTTGGGGATAAATAGCACTACAAACAAAATGGCAGACCATTGCAGTAAGTGGAACGTGTAGCATGTGTCAGCGTCTCTTCGTCCACTGTTTAAATTTAATTATATGGTATTTACCTATTATAAATTACTTCCTACAACGAACCAAGGTGTTTTTTTAATATGTTAGCACTTTTACACCCTTAAAGAACACTCACGGAACTGATAAGAGTGAAATAAACCAGGAAAAGATCGGAAATTTTCTAATATAGATTTAGGGCTGCGATGTGTAGCACGCGTGTTTTTTTCTTCATGGAATTCCCTGTCAAGCAACCCAATTTTGCCAAATGATGACTTATTCCTAAAATTATTTTAATTAATTTTGCAGATTGGTTTGGCTATTGCATCATTTTTCGTTGTATCAATTGGTGGAACAATAATTGGTATTGTGTTTGCACTGGTGACAAGTTTTATTACAAAATATACAGAACATGTTCGAGGTGTGCATGTATTTTAAGTCTGTGCATTCTAATAAAAAACATTTTAAATGTTGTTAAGAGAGAATTAAAGATGGTTTAACGATGACTAGAATTGAAAATAAAAATTTCTTATTATTATTGTTATTGTATGTTATTAAATGTTTACAATTTAATAAAATCAACTACAGCTATTAATCAGTGTCCATGTTCATTAAAAGAGTAAATCTAAAAATTGCTAATTAAACATTATTATCAATAAAAAACGTAATGTTTAGACACTAAAATCTTTTTGCTAGACAGATCACAAAAGTCAAGGGAAATACACTAGACAACCCTCTGTGCATGTTTGGAAGTTAAGAACATCTCTGAGCTTAAACTAAATATGAGGTTTTTTTAAAAAAAAAAAAAATTATAAACCGACATATGAGTATAAAATATATGTTTTTCTTTAGTGATTGAACCAGTGTTCGTATTTCTGATGGCATACATGTCTTATTTATCAGCAGAAATCTTTCATTTTTCTGGGATTATGAGGTATATTGTCTTTAATTTATGTTATTTACTATATTAAGTATTTATATCAATTTATTTATTATATTAAATACTAATAATATCAATGTTTGTAGCACTATCTGAACTACCCGACATGGTATTTTTTAAACTCCTGCTAATTTTTCATTTTTCTTCTGTAAAGAAACAACTTGCAACTAATTTCAAACTAAAAACATGGACATTGAACAAGGTAATATAAGAAAAGTAGTATTCTAAAAATGTTGCAATTGGTTGTTAAAGAATTCAATTATTAAAGGATGATTCGATTTTATCATAGCAAATCGAAACTTAGGGTTGGGTTTATTATGTTATTACTTATGGCTGTAATAGTGAATTATTAGCTGATAGCTATTTTCTTCTTGTTAATAACAGAAATTAGTAGCGTTAATTGGCTAAAACCCCAATAACAATGGGTGTTATACAGCAGCCATAATGGTTGCTATAATTTTAAATAATATTGCAGGAGAATTATGAAAATATAATATGCTTAACTCCTCGAAATTGTATTTAAGATATATAAATGCATATTGGTTCTTCGAAAGCGTTTTTTTCTCATTATTTTTAGAAATTATCAAATTGAACTTAAATTAAACGTTTTCTTTTTAGCAAAAAAAAAAATATAGTCCTTATTTATACATTCAGTAGGCAAACTTTTAAAAAAAATATATCTATCTATTTGTGCAGAGAATTATCACCCAACCTTGCAACCGATCTATACTTTTGACCTCAGAAAATATTTCCTAGTATAGTTTGATAAAACAGTTTATTGTATCCTATACCATACTGCATGGTACTGCAAAGACCAGATTGTGTCACTAATGTATATAAGAAAGACAGAGACATTTCAAACAGTAATTTTCTGACTGTCTCAATGCTTTAACAATTCTAAAGCCTTGTGACAGTCGGAAAATTGCTATTCCTAAACAGGGAATGTGTAAAGTTAAAGAAAAAATTGAAATAAATTACATAGCTGGCTAATTGAAATTAAAACAGATTTAGATGATCTTAGTCTGTGAACTAATTTGACACTGGGAACTGTCAATTCAATTATATTTAATAATAATATGTTAACAGTGCACGAGTGTTAGTGTTTCACAATTACAAGAAGCAGATTATTGAAAATATAATTTTCAGCATTATGTAATGGCGTTAAATAAGCAGCAGATTATAGATTATAGATTACTAAAGTCATAACTAGAACTAATAATTTTGAGGCCACAAATAACTTAGAAACAAATAGAAATTACTGATACCTGTGTATATAATTAGAACTAACCTAGAACAAAAATTGGCCAAACTCCCTAAAGGTAGCCAAACCCACCCATTTTAGAATTGACATGGTGATGATGTTATCAAAGCTGTAAGTTTTGTTGGCGAATGATTAATTTTTCTGTATAGGTGAGTAGTGATAGCGTTAAAACTAGTCGTTAGTCCATGGAATTGTACCCTGAAGTTTGCCTGTCATAACAAAATTGATCTATATAATAATACACAAGTGTGTCTGTCTGTCTGTCTCTGACAGGCAAAGTGGATGTGTTCATTTTCCTTTAATATTGCTGAAAAATGCATGTCTAATATGGTAAATTTTCTGACGTTACGGTGCTACGTCAATAACACTACTTTAACGCCAATATCCTATAAAACTTTGAGGTCAAATAACTTGAAAATGAAGTGGTGATGTCAATGATTTTTCACCGCGGGGGTAACTAGGGGCCACCTATAACCAATTTGAGTAATTTTCCCAAATCTGGGTCCCTGAATCCGTGGGTTGATGACGTCATCAAAAAACCTTTAAACCCTAATATTTCTGCAACTGTTTGTCAAAGTACAAGATCCTATACATTTTCTTGCTCGGCATTTCAAGATCTTTACGATGAAGGCAACAGGTATACAAATTTCTAAAAAAAATTTTTTAAGGTTTAGACGGACCATTGCTGACGTCAGCAAAAATTTTAAACCTTTATATCTTCTTAACCGTTCATCAATAGCACATGATCATATACATTTTCTTGATCAGCAGTTTAAGCTTTACACAATAGAGGCAACGTGAAAACAAGTTTTTTTTTTATGGATGGGTAGCAGACGTCATCAAAATTCAAATGACGCTTCTTTTTCATTTTTATCCTGCCTCAGTTGATTTTTCCAGGGTCTTTATCGACTAGTAAAACTATAATCGCATATTACAAACAGATAGACAGTGGTTATTATTATAGAGGCTAGCCAAGGGGCCTGGTGTTGAAATACTGCGCTATGCTAACAGGAACTGTGTGACCCTATGTTAAGCGACAGGTTGAGCCCTTAAGAGCAGGTAAAATGTATGACACATCCAGGTGTGTATTTTAGTAAAGTTATACTGTGTGTGGCAAGTAGAATCCTCAGGACTGGATGAAGCATTTGGCCTGAAATGAGAACATGTAATATTTAGATCCTATCTAAATTGTTTAATCACAGGATTGCTTTTAATGTTTCCTGTGCTCTGCATATGTTGTATTTTGATAAACACAAATAGTTTTTTTTTTTTTTTTATTTAGCATCTTATTTTGTGGTATTGTTATGAAGCCCTATGTTGAGTCAAATGTTTCAAGAAAGTCACATACAACTATAAAGTATTTTCTAAAGTTGTTAAGGTGTGTATGCACTCTGTATTTTTCATTTAGTTGTTGAAAGGAGCAAAAAAATCTTTAATGTAAAAACATTCCTTTTATAAATCAGGTCCTTAATAGTTAATTTTTAAGGGGTAACAATTTCATACTTTTAATGTTTCAGTTCCTCGTGTGAAGCAATTATTTTTATGTTTCTTGGTGCATCATTAGTGTTTGGCAGTCATAAATTTAACCTTGGTTTTGTGTGTTTCACTCTTGTCTTTATCACTATCTATCGTGCTATTGGTAAGAATTTGTAGCAGATTTATATATTTTTTTATTTTACTGGTATTTATAACGAAATTGCTGTATAATAAAAACTTGCCCTATAGAAGTACACTAATATATGCTGACTACCAATTCGTAAATGTTTGTTACACGACTATCACATGGGACCCAAACTAGATTAAGAACAAAAAAACTTTTTGTCTAATTTTTTTTTTTTTTTTTTTTAATTACATCAAACTAAAATATTTGATTATTGAATTATACACACAAGAAGTTTTTGATTAAAAAAGCATTCATTGTGGGTTCAAAGTAGCTTATTTTGCAAGGCCCTTAATCATTGGTTAGATGTACCCAAATTTAAACCCACTTGTTAGATTTTTTAAGGTTTAAAAAATTATGCTAAAATAAATTAGCCTAAGTAAATTTCACTTAACCTATGGAGAAGGATTGTATGTTTTCCTACTTTATGTATTACCAGAAGTGAAAAAAATGGGTATTGTATACATAAACTTTTGCTATTTTTTACGCCAGCATGAGATTTCACTTTGTTTGTTTCAACCGAAGTGAACCGACATCGGTGTAAAGTATCACTAAAATGTGTATCAACCTATAAAAGATTTATAAGAGATTGAAGTAAGTTCATTTTGGCAAATAAATTTCACGTCAGATGCGTTTAACTTAAACTTGACTTAACTCTTGAAGGTAATTTTACTGCTAAGAAAGATGATTATTATAGTACCAACTCCAGGTAACAAGTCCCGTATAAAAAGATAGGTTGTCCTACCTGTCTAGAAAGTCCCTATAAAATTTCAGTTTTTTTCATGTAAATAGATTAGCAAAAAGACAAATGTGTTTTCTTTCATCTTTATAACTTCATGTTTCGACATGTTTATGTCATATCAGTTAAATAAGTTTACAGGTTCGTCAGTGCTAATTCTAATCTATATACACAAATGTGTATATGGATTACCATTGCAATAATAATTAGATACAAAGGTTTCTGAGTATAGGTTATAACAATAGAAAATGTAAAATTTTGACACACCTTCAAAAATGAAATTGGCAAGATGCAGATAAATATGTGAGAATATTTTGATAAATTTATTTTTGTGTTATAGGAGTGACCATACTAACTGGTATTGCAAATCGTTGTGGTCGTCTTACCAAAGTAAAGAAAGTAGAACAATTCATTATGGTAAGTTGTGATTATGAAGAAAAATGATTACTCTTTCAGTTTTATAAAAAAATTAAAAGAACTTGTATAAAACATTTTAAAACTTTGATATGAACTCTAAACTCTGCAATGCTTTACTATAGATCCTCCATTATTCTCCTTCCATAGTAAATGTAAAGTAAATTAGGGTTTAATCTGGAGGTAACAGGCCTATCAATAAAAAAAAGCACTTGCGCACGCCTTAAGCTTCGATAATTTTGTTTGCACAAGCGAGCGTGAACAATAACTGCAATGGAAAAAATGAAGGGCAAGAATTCATTTGCCCCTGTACACTTCATAGGGGGCTTCATGTCTTAGCGTGGAGAACAAGCATGGTACAAGTTCCAGAAATGCTCACAACCTGGGAATTTTAACCCAGGTATAAAAAAGTCGAGTCATTAATTATACTTTGTGACTACTTGTGGAACAAACAAAATTTATATGTAAATTAAATTATGAAAAATTAAACTATGGCTAATAATGACAACGTTAAAGATAAATCATAAAAATCTTAATTACTTAATTAATATTCTGTTATTGTTAAATATTTTTTATCTTTTATTCTATTTTTCTTTAAAAGACGTCTAGCACTTCCAATAATGTGTTCAAGCCAGACGATTGTCACATCCCAAATTAAATCTTAGTGATTATACTTTCCTAAGAAACACAATTATCACAAACCCTGGAAATAGTTATTTTTGTTCTATTGTGAAGAAATTAACCAACGAAAGCCTAATTGAAGACAACCTATACATCCTAGCTAATTTACCAACTACTGAGTCAGATAAAGAATTAATTAGACTAAGATGTTTTTAACACAACCCCTTTGTAGTTGGTAACTGCAGATTATCTAGCCATAATATTCTTCACTGGTGTGGAGGTGAATGTTGATGAGACTTGGATGTAACAAATATGCGCAATTACACTTAAAAGCAGAACAGGCAATATATCGTTGGTATTTTAAAACTATGTCCCATGTTAAGTATTAAGTTCAGAAATCAAAATTGCTCAGCTGGCCAAACATTTTGTGGAATTAAGGAAGCAGGTAATGGCTGGTGTAATTTCTCATTTTGAAGTTTCGAAAGTAAAATATCTTCTTACAAAACAAAGTTGTTATCGCTGTGCCAAAGAAGCTGAAGCATTGGTATTTCTAACTGATTGTCTAGTAACAAAGTAGTCATAAAGAACCGATAAATTATAGCCATAGTTTAAATTCTCAATTTGAAAGAAGGTGGTATGCACAAGATAAGCTAAAAATTATAACTAGAGAAAAAACTCCTATAGTTTGGCAGTAAGTTGGAATCTGTGTATGTTCTGTACAAAATCAGAGTACCAAGCTCAGAAAACTATATCTCTAAGCTAGTCAAACTCTTTGTGAATCTGATGAGGCAATTAATGACCCAGCTATTATCTCATTTCTCATTTTTTATTGATAGATCTGAGGTAACAATTAATTGTATTTACAGTCAGGTTTTACATGAGAATATGATGACCTGGCTATAGACAGAAGGAGCACATTTTTAAGAATTGCCTAGAACTTTTACATATAAAATATTCTATTGGAAAAGCAGCATGTATGGAATATGCTTAATAGATTCTTTCTCTTTAGAGTTATGGAGGGCTTCGTGGAGCTGTGGCGTTTTGCTTGGCTGTTTTAATTAAATCAACCAACAGTGTATTTCGAAATGTAGTTTTCACTACGACAGTAATAGTGGTCATTTTCACTGTCTTTGTTCAGGTACTTTTTTATTTTATTTTAAGTAAAATTTTGGATTTGTTAGTCAAGCATAATTAAGATATAAAACATGATTAAATCTAGCCTAATTTTAAATAATAAAAAATGTGATTGCATAAACAATAGACATTTTAAAGTTTAAATTTGGAAAGCTTTAATAGTAATACTAGTCAAAAAAAGCCCGTGAAAAAATTCACTGAGGCAGGATAAAAATAAAAAGGAAGCGTCATTTGAATTTTGTTGATGGCAGCAACCCATCCACAAAAAAAACTGAATGTTGTTTTCACGTTGCCTCTATTGTGTAGAGCTTAAACTGCTGATCAAAAAAATGTATATGATCATGTCCTTTTAATGAGCGGTTAATGTAATATAGGGGTTTAAAAATTTTGCTGCCGTCAGCAATGGTCCGTCAAAACTCAAATTGTTTTTTTTTTAAATATGTATACGTGTTGCCTTTATTGTATAGATCTTAAAACGCTGATCAAGAAAATGTATAGGACCGTGTACTTTTGACAAACGGTTGCAGAAATATTAGGGTTTAAAGGTTTTTTGGTAACTTCATCAACCCATCCATTCCGAAACAGATTCGAGGACCCAGGTTTGGGAAACTTATCCAACTTGGTCCCAGGTGGTCCCTAGTTACCGACGCTGTTAAAAATCATTAACGTCACCACCTCGTTTCCAAGTTATTTAGCCTCAAAGTTTTAGGTGCACTGTAATGGCTTTAATATAGGATATTGAAGTTAAAGTAGTGTTATATTTGTCGTGCTGTAACGTCGGAAAATTTACCATTTCAGACATGCATTTTTCGGCAACATGAAAGGAAAATGAAGACATCTACTTTGCCTGTCACAGAGAGACAGACAGTCACGCTTAGCATTATTATTATATAGATTGATATATCATATTTTAAATTTTGCCATAGTTTGTTTTGGAATAGTTTTAATGCAGCCACATGATGCTTTAATATCACTGTAATTGGTCCTAACGCAATCTTTTAAAATCGTGTAAATAAAAAAAAGGAGAGAAAAATATGTGAAAGGAGATTGTTGAGGATAAGAAATTCAGGATGTGGAAACAAAAAGTGTTTAAAACAGTCTTATGCTATTGCTCAATACAATTAGCCCAGTAGGGAAACAAATAGAAAGGATTGAATAGAAGCATTAAGTTGATAATAAAAAGAATTGGGTTGTGTGGAAAAGAATACCTTTAAGATACTTGTCATAGTTTTTATTTTCCTTTATTTTAGGGTACCACAATTAAAAAGCTAGTGAAACTTTTGGGTGTTAAAAGAACCCAGAAACGAGAAAAATCCATGGCAGAAACTTTAAATGATAGAGTAAGAAAATAAAGATGTATCAACATTTGTATTTCCCCCAAAACCTACTTTATTCTCAATTTGATACTGTCTCTTAAGTTGTCAGACTCCTTTTGTAACAATATATTGGAGTAGCATTCCGTTATGAAACGAACCTTTTTGGCAAAATCTTGCCCTCCTTCCCCCGTAACAGGTGTATCAGAACCCTTTGAATTTGTATCTGTTTTGTAAAAAGTTTCGTGGTTTTTGGTTTTGTTATTTTTTAAAATACTGAATCACAAATTACTATTACATTCGAATTGCATTTTAGACTTTAACTGTGATGTAATGTTTTTTTAACTGCTAGGTGTTAGAGATGTGAGCATAACAAACTAAAGTAAAATTATTTTCCAACACGATACCCACCCCTAACGCCCATAAAAATTACCTAATTAATTTGGTATTAACTAAATTATCCAAAGTGAACATTATTTCTAGAAGTGCCAGTGAAATAAACTTAAATTGTTAGGTCATTGTCTTTCTCGTTATAATTAACGTTTAAATTCTTAGGCTTCTTACATTCTTTTATACCAATTTTACAGGAAAAAGCAGTGGTACAAAAACAATTTTTTTGGATGTTATATGGTGCATATATACAGATTTTTATTTTGCATCAACAATATGTTTCATTTTGCATTAGATGCTTGGATACATGGTTGCTGGTGTTGAAGAGATCATTGGTGTGCATGGACATGGCTTTTGGGCTGTATGTGCTTTACTGTTATTGTTTTTATTTACTGCTTTCTCTTTTTCAATTTCTATCAATATGTTGGGCTGTAAGAAAATCTTTTCGTCTTGTCTGTAATCAGCACATAATTAGTGGTATTATTATGATTTACCTTAAATAGATCACTTGGAAGACATGAAAAACAATTTGATTTTTTTTTTCTTTAATTTTTTAGAACATGCTTGAAGTTATTAATAAAAAATATCTAAGGCGTTGGTTAGAAAGGGACCCAGATTTGTTTCTAGATGAAGAAATTGTATATGCTGAAAGAAGGATGGCATTTAAGTATGACTATATTCTCACTTTCCTTTTTATTGTTGTTGTTGTTTATTTATTTGAAAAAATCAAGAAGCTAGATTTCATTTCAATCTAAGCCTGGCTTTATAATGATGAATAATCTTGACTTAATGTTTAACTACTTGTACACCCCTTACTTCCAGCTTTTTGACATCAAATAATCTTCTGAAATAACTTTTTACCCTTTATAAAGTTAAATACTTGTTGTGTTTTGTGTTAATTGTGTTTTTATTGTGTGATATATTTTTTTTTCATTAAACTTTATTTGATCCAATGTTGATGACATCCAATTGGTAAAAAATTTATTCAACTTATTTATAGTCATGTTGTTCTTTATGTAGACATGCACTGACTTATGCTGCCAATCCGACAATGATGTTAGCAAGGTATTTCTTATTATAAAATTTTAAAGATTCAAAAAAATATAACGCTTAGCACTCGCTCATATATGTAGTGAGTTCTTATTCACCTAATCTTAAACACTTAATCTTTTTGTCTCCCATTGTTCGATGAAAAAAGAAAAGAGTATTAGGGATGTTAAAATGAGTCATATTTTATGAAAATTGATTTCCTACAGTATAGCAATGCCAAGATTGTCTTTTAAGATTTTTTTTCTTTAATTTTATGTAATGTGAATAATGTCTTGATTATAAAAACTACCATAGTTTTTATAATCTCTCATGAATCATTTTAAGGGAGAATGATGAAGCAGAGTTAAGTGCTTTAAAACGAAACCCATCCATAGCTCTTCAGCTGGCGTTAAGGTAAGTTGTACTTCAATCTAAGAAGTTGATAATAAATGTTGGGTGGCAAGTGTCCCTTTGAAGTGATAATCCAAAAATAAATGTAGGGAATGTAATCTCCTTTAAGTTTAACATTTTTAAGCCCTTGATAATCTCAAACTTTAAATAAATAAAAAAAAAAAATGGTTTATATGTTCTGTACAAAATGTTGTTCTCGAAACTTTGAATAATTGAAGAACACTAATACTGGCTGTTAGAGCTATGTAACAATTATAGTGTTTTAAAAAATACATGGCTATAAATTTTTTCTGCTTTTAGCCTGTGCATCACTGATATAATTGAGAATTCTGCTACCATTTTGGGCCATTAGCAGTAATAATATTTTGTGTATCTTTGACATAATTTGTGTGTTTAAAAGCACAACAAACAGATATAAATGTGGCTATTTTTATTTCATTTTTATTCATCATTATCATCATTCTCGGCTTAATGTCCGGTTTCCGTGCTAGCATGGGTTGGACGGGGTATATTAATGACCCTCTTCCAATCTGATCTAGACCGTGTTAGATCTAAACTCAACTTCCTCTGTATCAAGTCTGTCCTTATAACCTCCTTCCAAGTCTTTCTCGGTCTGCCACAAAAACAAAATAAAAGAGAATATGAAACAAAATAAAAAAGAATTAAAGAATAAGCCATAGCCATGTCTATTTATAAATCCAAAATAAATGAGTGTACTGTAGAAAGAAAAAAAACGTTCAGTATTTTTCCTTATATACCCTCACATTATGAAGGGCAGATGAGTCCCTTATAGGCACTGTATCTTTAAAATATCTTTTTATTGTGGCTATTAAAATAAGAGAAACCTTTTTAACTTTCTCAAAGTAGTGTCCTCAGTACATTATACTTCATAATATTGTTGGATTACTTTTTAGGAGCCAGGAATTAAAAGGAACTGAATGTGGAATGATTGATTACAACATTCTTAAAGGTAAACCTCTAAAGTTATATTTTACTTTTGAATTCTGTATGATTATCTCAAATTTTTAGAATTTTGAAATAATTTTTGTCCCTTTTTAAACTCTTGAAACTGAACTTATTCTCTCTGGTACCTCTGGTAAATTATATTTTTAGAAATACGATATTTCCCCAGGCCTAAAAATAAGGGAAATTTAAGGGAGGCTTTTAATTAGAGTATTTATTACAAAAAAAGGAAAAATTGAGAGAAATATCACTTTGCTGTCAATAAGTTCATTTCTAGCGCCGTTTTTCTCTATTTGATCATTTGAAAATAAAGATGTTGCCTTTGTTTTCTATTCCTGCAAATGTGTTCATCTGAGTTAAGTGGGCATTTTATTGATAAGCCTGATTTGTTGAAAACATCTGTGATGAAAAACAGTTGGATGACTTCCTTATTCAAGTGAGAGTAAAATCATTGTGAAAGTTAGGTCTTTAAGATTGCCAGAAAATGCAGTTTTATAAACATAAAGAGTTTATGTCCCCACTATTGTGTTGAGTTAAAAATGCTAATCATGCACTTCGAATGCACGGTTCAGAAGATATTCAAAGGTTTCATGATGACTTCATCAACCCGTTTTTTCTGAAATAGGTGTGTTAGGCAAGTTTAGTTCCCCAAAAGGGGTTGTTGTCAATTATTACTACTCTTTTTCAAGTTGTTACCCATCAGACTTAAACATGCTCTTGTTCAACGCATGTCTGTGTATTGAATTGAAGTTTTGCAGTAACATCAGAAAAGTTAACATATATAAATTTTTAGCTACATCAAGAAAATATATCCACTTTGGGCACTAGTTTTTGAACCAAGGAAATATCCACAGGGGATTGCCCATCATACATTTTTTCTACATCACTATGTCGTGCATTCTTACCTGCCTGTTAAAATGAAGAAATGAAATTTACTGAAACAGGCTATTATTATGATTATAGGTGTAATTATATTGGTTTTTGATTTATTAACCCCTAAAAAATTGTTCTAAAAATTGATGCAAAGTCACGGAAAAATAAGCTACTATTTTAAACAAACAAAAATGGGACTATTATAGAGATAGGATGATACAAAATGAATCAGCGTAGTTTGCTATGAGTACCAACGCTTTCAAGCTTTCATTCACAAAACAGTGAAGAGAAGCGAAAGATTCTTTCTCCGTGATATTATTTGTTGTAAAAGTGCATATACTGTGGAAAAATCTGTAGTAGGTATAGTGGTAACAAGTACTCATGGCAGTGCTAATGTATATTAGTACCTGGCAGTGTATTGTCTTCTTTTTTTATACGTGTCGTTTAATTGGCTTATATCAATCACATGACATAGTTTTATTTTCCTGTAGGGGATAAATGGTAAACAAAAAAATAAGCAAACAGCTTTTCCTAAAATTTAAACACTGTTAAATGTCCATAAGAAAGTCAAAGTTTTAACATATCGAGTTTTTAGGAGTAACAAAACTTATCATAGGAAAAGTAACAAATCATTCGGCTAGAAAAACATCAATAAACTGTTAGATGTCAACATTCCAGGATTATAAGTTGTGCGGCATTATAGACTCCCTCAAAAGCTACAAAGTAGCAAAACTAACCTTTTCCTTCCGTTTCCACATGTTGAGTTCTTCAAACAAGGATAAAATAAATCTACTAAATACTACTTCCGAATCATCAACTATCTCTTCAAAAAAAAAGTTTCATGTTTCATTCTACATTTTCTTTGTTTATTTCTGGTGGTAATTTCAACAATTGCTTGTTTAATTTTACAGCAAACATAACCACTCCAGCAGCCAAACTGCAATGTTTAGAACTTTAAAATAGAACTATAAGAATGTTTTCATTGTGATCCCTAAAATTGTATATAATTGAAATTATTTTCCTTACGTTTTCTATTAGCAGGAGATATGTTTTCTACAAAAATATTTTTTATTCAAATTTAAATGCTTTTGTGACTTAAGAGACTTCAATTCCTATGTTTTTTATCAGGCTATTAGGTTGTTAATGGCTTAAAAACCATTTATCAGGATATTATGTTGGAAAGCAGTAACCTTGGTTGTTTGCATGGACCTCACTGCATTTGTCCCTTGAACTCTCTTCCTGCCTTTAGTAATTAGTTGGAACATGCCAGTCTTTTCAGAAGCAATATTTTATCAGTGTTAAAACAACACTATGGTATGCTTTTTGAGAATTGTTTAGAATTGTGATAGGTTCACTACTGAGAAACATGATTCAAAGGATCAAGGTGCAGTTAACGATACCAGTACTGCTTCAGTAGGTTTTAACCAACTAGCTAATCAACTTAAAGACCCATTTTTTTATTTTTATGCTTGTTAAAAGACATTTATAATGTTTTTAGATCAGGGGGAATGTTCTAGCAATGTTTGTTCTAAAGCTTTTAACGAGAGAACTATATCAAACCTTATACCAAAAGCTAAAAAAATGGTAAGTGATATTTGGTCAACAAATGTAGTAGTAACCATTGCTCTAGTGGTAGCTAATTATTTAAAAGTTTGAATGATTTCTGACTGAGGGCAATATTTTTAGTACAACCCACAGGAATAAGTTATTTGTTAGTGCCAAGGTAGATAAAGTTGAGTTTAGATTTCTTACAATTATGAACTTGTTGACGACCAAATGAAATGAAGGCAAATAGTTTTGTCTAAAAACAGATTGAGACTTTCAAACACTCATATGTTTAACTCCTGTAAACAAAAAACATTAACTTGTATTTACTTATAAGTTACTTTTATTTCATTACTTGCGAACAATCTTGACTTCAAATCCGGCAAGAGGTTTTTCCTATGCGAATTTATGAGTGAACCTGTCTTTTGTAAAGCTGATAATTTTAGGGGTTCTTTTGTTTTCTTTTGATTGTAGGTAAGACGTACTTACTCGCAAAGAAAATATACTTTGGATTCGTTAGGTGAAAGGGACGCTATTGAAGATCACTATCTACAACTGTAAGAAATTATTTTTAATAAAATGTACTCATTACGTGCACACTTCAATCTGTGTATAATTTGACACTCTAATGAGAAAGTTATGTGTCTAGGTTTTGTAACAGAATGGGTAATGGGTAATGGGTAATTCAATGTAATAAATGGGGATGCTATATCAGCAATCTACATGTTGTTTTTTTATTTAGAAAACGAAATTCCTTAGTTCAAAGGCCAACTAGATCACGTAACCATAAGGGTCATCATCATCACAAGCGCAAGCACAAAAGACAAAAAGATAACAACTCTGGCATGAGCTCAGTCACACAAGAAACAGATCAGCAAGATACTGTTGTTAGGAAGGCTCGTGTAATTCAATCATCTGATCAAAATAGTGAGACAGAAAGTGATGACGAAGGAATACAACTTAAAACGAAGATGCCAACAGAAGTCACTCCATTAGTTACTAATCCTCTGGTCTCACAATCATATAATAAACAAAAGACAGAAGAAGACAAAGCAAATAGCATTGATGAAAGCCTGTCAAGAGATGACATGGTAATTAATATAATTGACCCATGGGCCGATAACTTATCACCACCACGTAAAAGCCAGATGAATGCAGACATGTCTGATCGATACAAAGACAGTAATTATACACATGAGACTGGTTTATGATGATTAGGTACAATGCACTTGTCCTGAAATAAGCATAACAAATTTTTTAACATTTTCCAACGTATGATGATTATAATAATTGATATTTTTCGTTTATCACCTTTTTTCCTTGCTTTTTTCAACCAAAATTTAAATGTAATACATTTTTCATGTGTTTTTCAAATTTTATTCAAGCACCAAAAAAAATTGTAACATAGTGTGCAGTATGATGCACATCATAAAATATGAGACCTGTTACCTAAAAAAACCCATTTATTCTACTGCTGTTGACAGATGTTTAATTTATTGAAAATATAATGAGGATGAAAATCTACTGTTAGAATAAAAAAGAAGTTTAATGTACAATTTAGTTCAAAATATATTTAAACAAAACAGTAAGTTGTAAAGTTTAACCACACAAGTAATTATTCAAGCTGTTTCTATTATTACCTTTGCTGTTAGGCCTTTATAATCAACACTGTGGATTATTTTGTAATGCTAGAAAGTGCAACTAGCAGATTTACTAAACGCTGTCCACCTAGCCTACACATTGCATAAGTGGCAATTCCACAGTCTCCCGGCAAAAGACCATCGACTGTTAAATATTTTTAACCATATATTTTGAAAACTGACTTTGCCTATTAAACTTTGCCCAAGATTTGTTTTGTTTATGTCAATTGTTAATAATCTTTTTCAGTATAGTTTTCAAACTCTGATTTTTCTAATTTGTATAATAATTTAATTTGTTGCACATAAACAGAAATATAGGAATATTTATTCTACCAATAAAAACATTTGATTATTTATGTTTGTATATATTAATATAATTAACTCTCAGCATTAAGAGCACCGTTGAAAAAAAGTTTTTTATTATTTGTTTATGTCCCCAGATTTCTTTATGTAAGTTTATTTTTTTACACAATGGATTTATTTCCACAATATGGCCTTGTGTTATCATTTCTTAACTTATTTTCAATCATGCTTCGTTGTTTAAAACTAGTTATTAATCAGTATCCAATTTGATCATTTCTTGTCGCCTTCAATTAGAAAGTAAAGTAAAAAAGAGAATTGCAAATATAAATCACAAAAATAAATTACGAAACGTATTGTTTAAAGAATAAAGAGAATTTTGTTTAAATTGTTTATTTACAGTTTAGTTGTCTAAGAATTTGTCTAAAATTTGCTATTATTACAACAGAATGTTCACATATGTTTTATCTTTTTGAAAAAAGTCAGGAGATTACCCCATAATGTTTGGACAACTACAACTTTACTTATGTAACTGCTATTATCTGGTAAGAAGCAAATAATTAGATGCCCAATATGCATTGGTTTACCATAACTCACTTATGTAATATTTCAATTTTTCATGTAGCTTAATTACTACAATAGTGGTTTTCCTTTTCAAAGCTAACTAAATGTTGGGATTTAAATGTTGCAAGGCTTGAATACTTTGTTGATTTTGTTTTAGCTGTGTTCTGTTTTTTGTTGTGAATCTATCCTATCCAGCCTTTTCAATTTGTATCACAAGCTATTTTTTGTTTATTCACATATCGAGCCTTGAACAAATGGTGATCATTCACAGTGGTCAAAAAAACCTTACCCACTATGGTTGTCTTGGCATAACAAAGGTGAGAAAAACTTAAAATATTTTTACTCAACATTTTATTACTATTAAAAATCTTTGGTAGAGTAATTTGGTGTCCGAGGTCACAAGACACGTGTTTATACTAATCGAACCTGCATAACGCAAAAACCAGGGTTTTATTGTTATTGTAAAAATTATAACTAGAAAAAAAACTCCTATAGTTTGGCAGTAAGTTGGAATCTGTGTATGTTCTGTACAAAATCAGAGTACTAAGCTCAGAAAACTATTTCTCTAAGCTAGTCAAACTCTTTTTGAATCTGATGAGGCAATTAATGACCCAGCTATTATCTCATTTCTCATTTTTTATTGATAGATCTGAGGTAACAATTAATTGTATTTACAGTCAGGTTTTACATGAGAATATGATGACCTGGCTATAGACAGAAGGAGCACATTTTTAAGAATTGCCTAGAACTTTTACATATAAAATATTCTATTGGAAAAGCAGCATGTATGGAATATGCTTAATAGATTCTTTCTCTTTAGAGTTATGGAGGGCTTCGTGGAGCTGTGGCGTTTTGCTTGGCTGTTTTAATTAAATCAACCAACAGTGTATTTCGAAATGTAGTTTTCACTACGACAGTAATAGTGGTCATTTTCACTGTCTTTGTTCAGGTATTTTTTTATTTTATTTTAAGTAAAGTTTTGGATTTGTTAGTCAAGCATAATTAAGATATAAAACATGATTAAATCTAGCCTAATTTTAAATAATAAAAAGTGTGATTGCATAAACAATAGACATTTTAAAGTTTAAATTTGGAAAGCTTTAATAGTAATACTAGTCGATAAAGCCCGTGAAAAAATTCACTGAGGCAGGATAAAAATAAAAAGGAAGCGTCATTTGAATTTTGTTGATGGCAGCAACCCATCCACAAAAAAAACTGAATGTTGTTTTCACGTTGCCTCTATTGTGTAGAGCTTAAACTGCTGATCAAAAAAATTTATATGATCATGTGCTTTTAATGAGCGGTTAATGAAATATAGGGGTTTAAAAATTTTGCTGCCGTCAGCAATGGTCCATCAAAACTCAATTTGTTTTTTTTTTAAATTTGTATACGTGTTGCCTTTATTGTATAGATCTTAAAACGCTGATCAAGAAAATGTATAGGACCGTGTACTTTTGACAAACGGTTGCAGAAATATTAGGATTTAAAGGTTTTTTGGTAACTTCATCAACCCATCCATTCCGAAACAGATTCGAGGACCCAGGTTTGGGAAACTTACCCAACTTGGTCCCAGGTAGTCCCTAGTTACCAACACGGTTAAAAATCATTAACGTCACCACCTCGTTTCCAAGTTATTTAGCCTCAAAGTTTTAGGTGCACTGTAATGGCTTCATTAATTTAATATAGGATATTGAAGTTATATTTGTCGTGCTGTAACGTCGGAAAATTTACCATTTCAGACATGCATTTTTCGGCAACATGAAAGGAAAATGAAGACATCTACTTTGCCTGTCACAGACAGACAGACACGCTTAGCATTATTATTATATAGATTGATATATCATGTTTTAAATTTTGCCATAGTTTGTTTTGGAATAGTTTTAATGCAGCCACATGATGCTTTAATATCACTGTAATTGGTCCTAACGCAATCTTTTAAAATCGTGTAAATAAAAAAAAGGAGAGAAAAATATGTGAAAGGAGATTGTTGAGGATAAGAAATTCAGGATGTGGAAACAAAAAGTGTTTAAAACAGTCTTATGCTATTGCTCAATACAATTAGCCCAGTAGGGAAACAAATAGAAAGGATTGAATAGAAGCATTAGGTTGATAATAAAAAGAATTGGGTTGTGTGGAAAAGAATACCTTTAAGATACTTATCATAGTTTTTATTTTCCTTTATTTTAGGGTACCACAATTAAAAAGCTAGTGAAACTTTTGGGTGTTAAAAGAACCCAGAAACGAGAAAAATCCATGGCAGAAACTTTAAATGATAGAGTAAGAAAATAAAGATGTATCAACATTTGTATTTCCCCCAAAACCTACTTTATTCTCAATTTGATACTGTCTCTTAAGTTGTCTGACTCCTTTTGTAACAATATATTGGAGTAGCATTCCGTTATGAAACGAACTTTTTTGGCAAAATCTTGCCCTCCTTCCCCTGTAACAGGTGTATCAGAACCCTTTAAATTTGTATCTGTTTTGTAAAAAGTTTCGTGGTTTTTGGTTTTGTTATTTTTTAAAATACTGAATCACAAATTACTATTACATTCGAATTGCATTTTAGACTTTAACTGTGATGTAATGTTTTTTTAACTGCTAGGTGTTAGAGATGTGAGCATAACAAACTAAAGTAAAATTATTTTCCACCACGATACCCACCCCTAACGCCCATAAAAATTACCTAATTAATTTGGTATTAACTAAATTATCCAAAGTGAACATTATTTCTAGAAGTGCCAGTGAAATAAACTTAAATTGTTAGGTCATTGTCTTTCTCGTTATAATTAACGTTTAAATTCTTAGGCTTCTTACATCCTTTTATACCAAATTTTACAGGAAAAAGCAGTGGTACAAAAACAATTTTTTTGGATGTTATATGGTGCATATATACAGCATTCGAGTTTGTCTTCTTTGTCAATTTTTTATTGATTTTATTTTGCATCAACAATATGTTTCATTTTGCATTAGATGCTTGGATACATGGTTGCTGGTGTTGAAGAGATCATTGGTGTGCATGGACATGGCTTTTGGGCTGTATGTGTTTTACTGTTATTGTTTTTATTTACTGCTTTTTCTTTTTCAATTTCTATCGATATGTTGGGCTGTAAGAAAATCTTTTTGTCTTGTCTGTAATCAGCACATAATTGGTGGTATTATTATGATTTACCTTAAATAGATCACTTGGAAGACATGAAAAACAATTTGATTTTTTTTTCTTTAATTTTTTAGAACATGCTTGAAGTTATTAATAAAAGATATCTAAGGCGTTGGTTAGAAAGGGAGCCAGATTTGTTTCTAGATGAAGAAATTGTATATGCTGAAAGAAGGATGGCATTTAAGTATGACTATATTCTCACTTTCCTTTTTATTGTTGTTGTTGTTTATTTATTTGAGAAACTCAAGAAGCTAGATTTCATTTCAATCTAAGCCTGGCTTTATAATAATGAATAATCTTGACTTAATGTTTAACTACTTGTACACCCCTTACTTCCAGCTTTTTGACATCAAATAATCTTCTGAAATAACTTTTTACCCTTTATAAAGTTAAATACTTGTTGTGTTTTGTGTTAATTGTGTTTTTATTGTGTGATATATTTTTTTTTCATTAAACTTTATTTGATCCAATGTTGATGACATCCAATTGGTGAAAAATTTATTTAACTTATTTATAGTCATGTTGTTCTTTATGTAGACATGCACTGACTTATGCTGCCAATCCGACAATGATGTTAGCAAGGTATTTCTTATTATAAAATTTTTAAAGATTTAAAAAAATATAACGCTTAGCACTCGCTCATATATGTAGTGAGTTCTTATTCACCTAATCTTAAACACTTAATCTTTTTGTCTCCCATTGTTCGATGAAAAAAGAAAAGAGTATTGATGTTAAAATGAGTCATATTTTATGAAAATTGATTTCCTACAGTATAGCAATGCCAAGATTGTCTTTTATGATTTTTTTTCTTTAATTTTATGTAATGTGAATAATGTCTTGATTATAAAAACTACCATAGTTTTTATAATCTCTCATGAATCATTTTAAGGGAGAATGATGAAGCAGAGTTAAGTGCTTTAAAACGAAACCCATCCATAGCTCTTCAGCTGGCGTTAAGGTAAGTTGTACTTCAATCTGAGAAGTTGATAATAAATGTTGGGTGGCAAGTATCCCTTTAAAGTGATAATCCAAAAATAAATGTAGGGAATGTAATCTCCTTTAAGTTTAACATTTTTAAGCCCTTGATAATCTTAAACTTTAAATAAATAAAAAAAAATGGTTTATATGTTCTGTACAAAATGTTGTTCTCGAAACTAATTAATAATTGAAGAACACTAATACTGGCTGTTACAGCTATGTAACAATCATAGTGTTTTAAAAAATACATACCTATAAATTTGTTCTGCTTTTAGCCTGTGCATAACTGATATAATTGAGAATTCTGCTACCATTTTGGGCCATTAGCAGTAATAATATTTTGTGCATCTTTGACATATTTTGTGTGTTTAAAAGCACAACAAACAGATATAAATGTGGCTATTTTTATTTTATTTTTATTCATCATTATCATCATTCTCGGCTTAATGTCCGTTTTCCGTGCTAGCATGGGTTGGACGGGGTATATTAATGACCCTCTTCCAATCTGATCTAGACCGTGTTAGATCTAAACTCAACTTCCTCTGTATCAAGTCTGTCCTTATAACCTCCTGCCAAGTCTTTCTCGGTCTGCCACAAAAACAAAATAAAAGAGAATATGAAACAAAATAAAAAAGAATTAAAGAATAATTTTATATTACAAAATCAAATAATGTAAATACAATCTCTATAATGCAGATCAATAAAAATATTACAGTGCTAATCAGAGCCATGTCTATTTATAAATCCAAAATAAATGAGTGTACTGTAGAAAGAAAAAAAAACGTTCAGTATTTTTCCTTATATACCCTCAAATTATCAAGGGCAGATGAGTCCCTTATAGGCACTGTATCTTTAAAATATCTTTTTATTGTGGCTATTAAAATAAGAGAAACCTTTTTAACTTTCTCAAAGTAGTGTCCTCAGTACATTATACTTAATAATATTGTTGGATTACTTTTTAGGAGCCAGGAATTAAAAGGAACTGAATGTGGAATGATTGATTACAACATTCTTAAAGGTAAACCTCTAAAGTTATATTTTACTTTTGAATTCTGTATGATTATCTCAAATTTTTAGAATTTTGAAATAATTTTTGTCCCTTTTTAAACTCTTGAAACTGAAATTATTTTTTCAGTCTAAATAACTCTTGGTCATATATGTATTTATTTCTGCTCTTTTTATTGAGAAATGTCCATAGAAGATTTCACTTACATCAGTGTTCAGTAAAGGGATCCTCTATAGCATAAAACCTTATTTGAGAAACTATAATGCATAATTACCGTGCAGTTAAACAAAAATTATTCAAATTTCCATCTTTAACGTTCAATGTAAAGATTACTTACATTAGCTTTTTATCACCAGGCTAGCCTATAGACAATTTACTAACCTTACCTCTGGTAAATTGTATTTTTAGAAATACAATATTTCCCCAGGCCTAAAAATAAGGGAAATTTAAGGGAGGCTTTTAATTTAATTTAATTAGAGTATTTATTACAAAATAAGAAAAAATTGAGAGAAATATCACTTTGCTGTCAATAAGTTCATTTCTAGCGCCGTTTTTCTCTATTTGATCATTTGAAAATAAAGATGTTGCCTTTGTTTTCTATTCCTGCAAATGTGTTCATCTGAGTTAAGTGGGCATTTTATTGATAAGCCTGATTTGTTGAAAACATCTGTGATGAAAAACGGTTGGATGACTTCCTTATTCAAGTGAGAGTAAAATCATTGTGAAAGTTAGGTCTTTAAGATTGCCAGAAAATGCAGTTTTATAAACATAAAGAGTTTATGTCCCCACTATTGTGTTGAGTTAAAAATGCTAATCATGCACTTCGAATGAACGGTTCAGAAGATATTCAAAGGTTTCATGATGACTTCATCAACCCGTTTTTTCTGAAATAGGTGTGTTAGGCAAGTTTAGTTCCCCAAAAGGGGTTGTTGTCAATTATTACTACTCTTTTTCAAGTTGTTACCCATCAGACTTAAACATGCTCTTGTTCAACGCATGTCAGTGTATTGAATTGAAGTTTTGCAGTAACATCAGAAAAGTTAACATATATAAATTTTTAGCTACATCAAGAAAATATATCCACTTTGGGCACTAGTTTTTGAACCAAGGAAATATCCACAGGGGATTGCCCATCATACATTTTTTCTACATCACTATGTCGTGCATTCTTACCTGCCTGTTAAAATGAAGAAATGAAATTTACTGAAACAGGCTATTATTATGATTATAGGTGTAATTATATTGGTTTTTGATTTATTAACCCCTAAAAAATTGTTCTAAAAATTGATGCAAAGTCACGGAAAAATAAGCTACTATTTTAAACAAACAAAAATGGGACTATTATAGAGATAGGATGATACAAAATGAATCAGCGTAGTTTGCTATGAGTACCAACGCTTTCAAGCTTTCATTCACAAAACAGTGAAGAGAAGCGAAAGATTCTTTTTCCGTGATATTATTTGTTGTAAAAGTGCATATACTGTGGGAAAATCTGTAGTAGGTATAGTGATAACAAGTACTCATGGCAGTGCCAATGTATATTAGTACCTGGCAGTGTATTGTCTTCTTTTTTTATACGTGTTGTTTAATTGGCTTATATCAATCACATGACATAGTTTTATTTTCCTGTAGGGGATAAATGGTAAACAAAAAAATAAGCAAACAGCTTTTCCTAAAATTTAAACACTGTTAAATGTCCATAAGAAAGTCAAAGTTTTAACATATCGAGTTTTTAGGAGTAACAAAACTTATCATAGGAAAAGTAACAAATCATTCGGCTAGAAAAACATCAATAAACTGTTAGATGTCAACATTCCAGGATTATAAGTTGTGCGGCATTATAGACTCCCTCAAAAGCTACAAAGTAGCAAAACTAACCTTTTCCTTCCGTTTCCACATGTTGAGTTCTTCAAACAAGGATAAAATAAATCTACTAAATACTACTTCCGAATCATCAACTATCTCTTCAAAAAAAAGTTTCATGTTTCATTCTACATTTTCTTTGTTTATTTCTGGTGGTAATTTCAACAATTGCTCATTTAATTTTACAGCAAACATAACCCCTCCAGCAGCCAAACTGCAATGTTTAGAACTTTTAAAATAGAACTATAAAAATGTTTTCATTGTGATCGCTAAAATTGTATATAATTGAAATTATTTTCCTTACGTTTTCTATTAGCAGGAGACATGGTTTCTACAAAAATATTTTTTATTCAAATTCAAATGCTTTTGTGACTTAAACGACTTCAATTCCTATGTTTTTATCAGGCTATTAGGTTGTTAATGGCTTAAAAAGCATTTATCAGGGTATTATGTTGGAAAACAGTAACCTTGGTTGTTTGCATGGACCTCACTGCATTTGTCCCTTGAACTCTCTTCCTGCCTTTAGTAATCAGTTGGAACATGCCAGTCTTTTCAGAAGCAATATTTTATCAGTGTTAAAACAACACTATGGTATGCTTTTTGAGAATTGTTTAGAATTGTGATAAGTTCACTACTGAGAAACATGATTCAAAGGATCAAGGTGCAGTTAACAATACCAGTACTGATTCAGTAGGTTTTAAACAACTAGCTAATCAACTTAAAGACCAATTTTTTTATTTTTTATGCTTGTTAAAAGACATTTGTTTTTAGATCAGGGGGAATGTTCTAGCAATGTTTGTTCTAAAGCTTTTAACGAGAGAACTATATCAAACCTTATACCAAAAGCTAAAAAAATGGTAAGTGATATTTGGTGAACAAATGTAGTAGTAACCATTGCTCTAGTGGTAGCTAATTATTTAAAAGTTTGAGTGATTTCTGTTGGTGTGATGACTGAGGGCAATATTTTTAGTACAACCCACAGGAATAAGTTATTTGTTAGTGCCAAGGTAGATAAAGTTGAGTTTAGATTTCTTACAATTATGAACTTGTTGACGATCAAATGAAATGAAGGCAAATAGTTTTGTCTAAAAACAGATTGAGACTTTTAAACACTCATATGTTTAACTCCTGTAAACAAAAAACATTAACTTGTATTTACTTATAAGTTACTTTTATTTCATTACTTGCGAACAATCTCCACTTCAAATCTGGCAAAAGGTTTTTCCTATGCGAATTTAGGAGTGAACCTGTTTTTTGTAAAGCTGATAATTTTAGGGGTTCTTTTGTTTTCTTTTGATTGTAGGTAAGACGTACTTACTCGCAAAGAAAATATACTTTGGATTCGTTAGGTGAAAGGGACGCTATTGAAGATCACTATCTACAACTGTAAGAAATTATTTTTAATAAAATGTACTCATTACGTGCACACTTCAACCTGTGTATAATTTGACACTCTAATGAGAAAGTTATTTGTCTAGGTTCTGTAACAGGATGGGTAATGGGTAATTCAATGTAATAAATGGGGATGCTATATCAGCAATCTACATGTTGTTTTTTTATTTAGAAAACGAAATTCCTTAGTTCAAAGACCAACTAGATCACGCAACCAGAAGGGTCATCATCGTCACAAGCACAAGCACAAGCACAAAAGACAAAAAGATAACAACTCTGGTATGAGCTCAGTCACACAAGAAACAGATCAGCAAGATACTGTTGTTAGGAAAGCTCGTGTAATTCAATCATCTGATCAAAATAGTGAGACAGAAAGTGATGACGAAGGAATACAACTTAAAACGAAGATGCCAACAGAAGTCACTCCATTAGTTACTAATCCTCTTGTCTCACAATCATATAATAAACAAAAGACAGAAGAAGACAAAGCAAATAGCATTGATGAAAGCCTGTCAAGAGACGACATGGTAATTAATATAATTGACCCATGGGCCGATAACTTATCACCACCACGTAAAAGCCAGATGAATGCAGACATGTCTGATCGATACAAAGACAGTAATTATACACATGAGACTGGTTTATGATGATTAGGTACAATGCACTTGTCCTGAAATAAGCATAACAAATGTTTTAACATTCTGCAATGTATGATGATTATAATAATTGATATTTTTCTTTTATCACCTTTTTTCCTTGCTTTTTTCAACCAATATTTAAATCTAATACATTTTTCATGCGTTTTTTTCATTCAAGCACCATAAATAATTGTAACATAGTGTGATGCACATCATAAAATATGAGACCTGTTACCTAAAAAAACCCATTTATTTTACTGCTGTTGACAGATGTTTAATTTATTGAAAATATAATGAGGATGAAAATCTACTGTTGGAATAAAAAAGAAGTTTAATGTACAATTTAGTTCAAAATATATTTAAACAAAACAGTAAGTTGTAAAGTTTAACCACACAAGTAATTATTCAGGCTGTTTCTATTATTACCTTTGCCGTTAGGCCTTTATAATCAACACTGTGGATTATTTTGTAATGCTAGAAAGTGCAACTATCAGATTTACTAAACGCTGTCCACCTAGCCTACACATTGCATAAGTGGCAATTCCACAGTCTCTCGGCAAAAGACCATCGACTGTTAAATATTTTTAACTATATTTTTTGAAAACTGACTTTGCCTATTAAATTTTGCCCAAGATTTGTTTTGTTTATGTCAATTGTTAATAATCTTTTTCAGTATAGTTTTCAAACGCTGATTTTTCTAATTTGTATAATAATTTAATTTGTTGCACATAAACAGAAATATAGGAATATTTATTCTACCAATAAAAATATATGATTTGTTTATTTATGTTTGTATATATTAATATAATTAACTCTCAGCATTGAGAGAATTGTTGAAAAAAAGTTTTTTATTATTTGTTTATGTCCCCAGATTTCTTTATGTAAGTTTATTTTTTTACACAATGGATTTATTTCCACAATATGGCCTTGTGTTATCATTTCTTAACTTATTTTCAATCATGCTTCGTTGTTTAAAACTAGTTATTAATCAGTATCCAATTTGATCATTTCTTGTCGCCTTCAATTAGAAAGTAAAGTAAACAAAAAAAAGAATTGCAAATATAAATCACAAAAATAAATTACGAAACGTTTTGTTTAAAGAATAAAGAGAATTTTGTTTAAATTGTTTATTTGCAGTTTAGTTGTCTAAGACTTCGTTTAAAATTTGCTATTATTACAAACGAATGTTCACATATGTTTTATCTTTTTGAAAAAAGTCAGGAGATTACCCCATAATGTTTGGACAACTACAACTTTACTTATGTAACTGCTATTATCTGGTAAGAAGCAAATAATTAGATGCCCAATATGCATTGATTTACCATAACTCACTTATGTAATATTTCAATTTTTCATGTAGCTTAATTACTACAATAGTGGTTTTCCTTTTCAAAGCTAACTAAATGTTGGGATTTAAATGTTGCAAGGCTTGAATACTTTGTTGATTTTGTTTTAGCTGTGTTCTGTTTTTTGTTGTGAATCTATCCTATCCAGCTTTTTCAATTTGTATCACAAGCTATTTTTTGTTTATTCACATATCGAGCCTTGAACAAATGGTGATCATTCACAGTGGTCAAAAAAACCTTACCCACTATGGTTGTCTTGGCATAACAAAGGTGAGAAAAACTTAAAATATTTTTACTCAACATTTTATTACTATTAAAAATCTTTGGTAGAGTAATTTGGTGTCCGAGGTCACAAGACACGTATTTATACTAATCGAACCTGCATAACGCAAAAACCAGGGTTTTATTGTAGTGCAGAATTCAGAAAAAAACGTCGTGTCTGACTTATTACAGATCATTGGAAACAGCATGTGAAGCTTATGTTGTACTTTCGTCTTTTGTTATGCATTTGATTTGTATTTATTTTTTCAATTTTACAATGCAAAAGGCTGATTTCAGGTTCACTGGAGTGCGAAGGAAGTCAATTGTAGTCAAAAATATATATTTATTTTAAATATTTTTTAGATATTTTACATGATAACACTGAAAGTGTTTCTCGTAATTTAAAATAATTCTCAATTTGTTGTGGATAATGCGATTATACAGTCATCTACGTAAGCATATGGAATAAAAAACTTATAAAATTATCTGAAAGTATGTTAATTCTTAAAAGTATTTTGGGTTCAGTAAAAATTGATTGATGGGAATTTTTAAAAAAAACTCACAATTAATTTTTTTTTATTTTTTTTTAAATTTATTGATTTTAAAAAAGCTCATCTTGATTTTTATTAATATGTTGGTTAACAAAAAAAATGTCTGCTAATGATTTCTGCTAGAAGTGTAATAAACAATCTAATTGAAATTGTTTTTTATTCTCAGTAATTATTTTATGGTTGTATGTTTTTTTGAAGGAAGGCAGTGCTTCCTGTGGTCTTTCCTTTTGTAATCCCTGTTCTTTGTCTCCTTTGGCTCCAGTAAGCATACATGGCTATGCATTAATTAAGGAAAGACTTTTAAAACAACTATCAAAACTAAAATAGTTTGTCTTGTTATGTTTGGTTTGTTTTGTTTCTCACTTCTTATAAGTAATGCTAGAATATCTTACTGTCTAGCATCGTTTCTTCACTTTAATTTAATTTGTTGTTTAAACAAACAGCTCAATCAAATGATTACAAGTTGGTTGATGTCCTATTGTCAAGCAATTAATTAAATTTGAAATTTAATAACTGATGTGTTGATATTATTAAGTTTGGTAGCTATAGACCATAACTAGTTTATAAGTTGTCGCTGTATTAATGAACCTTAAAAATTTAGCTATGCTTCAACATTGTTAAGAGCAACCGTTTTTATGTAAGTGTTACACCCCCCTGTAAGAAATCTGCAAGGTTTTTAATTATCACATGTTTAAAGTGCTTTATGTGACTTTTTCCTGTATTTACAAAGGTAAAATCGCTCTTCTGTAGCACATCTGTTGGAAAATTGTTTTTCCTGTGGTTAAACTTCACTTGCATGGTAATTAAAAAGTTTTTAATTAATTATAATCAAGACCTTCCCCCCTCTCTCAGTATACGCACTATTTCCAGAACTTTTCTATTAATGCTTTTCCTGTCATAACTTGTTTCTACATTTTCTTTCTTACCACTTGTGCTAGATAATAACATACTTTTTTTGGTATTTAATGAGAAGAAGTTTTTAAATTTTATGTAAATAGACTTTCTCAATCATCAGATATAATTGGTCAGGTTTGTTGACATTTTCAAATGACGTCAATATTATGAAGCTGTAATTATGGTTTCTGTTTCTATTCCTCTACTTTATTAATATTTTATAAAAATCTCTTGAGTCAGAAGAAAAATCTCTTTAGTCAGAAGAAGTTGTGTTTTTATCTGTATATATATATATTTATTTTCATCTTTCATCATTTTATGTCTAAGCATTATTAAAGATTTACAGTTTTTGTCTTTTGTTTTATTATGGTTATTATGTTAGTTATGATCTTACCTATGTAGTTATGTAAAAGTGAGCATGGCTGCATCGTTGAGTTTTCTTATTTACATTTGACAAGCCTTCAGATTTTCAGAAAAAAGTTAATAAGTAAGTATTAGTTAGCTAGTAAGTAATTTGAAAAACACAGTTCCTTGTAAAGTTTAAACTTATGTTTCTTAGCCTACAATTACGTTGGCTGAAATAAGAAACAAAACATTATATATGATTAAGTGTTTTGAACTATAGAATTAATATAGGGTTAATCTATTTTGGTCTACATAAAGTGATGGTTAGAAAAGTAAACTAAAAACTAAATTTTGTTCATTAAAACTGAACTGATATTTGTTTTCTGTTTTCTTTTTCGTTTTCTTTTAGTTCTGTGACGAATGTTTAGATATTATTTTATTTTATTTTGTTGCCACATTGTATGTGTGTGTAACCTAAAGTATACAGGTCATATGACTGTAAGACAAAGATGGCATTTGCAAGTAGCGGGTGGCAAACTTCTCTTATGTGCTAACAGCAAGTATTTAAATAATAGGTAGTGTCAAACACATCAGCTTTTTAGCTTTCCAATTCTTTTATGTTGCTGAAACTCTTGCCTTCACAAAACGTTTAATTCTTTAATGTCTGAGATAATAAGTGGTTGATAAGTGTAATTCTTCACCACATTTTGTTTTGCAGACTATTATTTGTACATACATAGAAGCTTGTTAACTGTTTTAATAAACTTAATGAGTCTAAGGTTGTCTAAATTAGTTTTCAGGATTAACAAAAGCGCTGCGTAATGCTAAGTAATTAGGAAACAAGAGTTAATTACTTCCCTTCACGTAAAAAAAAAATTGTCGCTTTTTTTAAAGGAATCATAAAGATACAGATGAAAGTCAGTGTTAGTTAAAAATGGATTTCAATTCTCGCACGCCATATCTTTTATTTGTGGTAGTTTTTTGTGTTGGTTTTGCTGAGGCTGCAAACTCTACAAATTCTACAAATACCTCTCATCAATCACATACATCAAAAGGCGAGGGGATTGTTATTTTTAAGTTCGACATTCACCATGTGGCGACTCCTTTTGTTGTTTGTTGTTGGGTGCTGCTTGCAAGTATATCGAAAATATGTGAGTGCTTTTTGTCTTTCTCTAGATTTGTTTTTTTTTTTCAGTTCATTTTTTAAAATCCAAACTTTGATAGTGTCACATTTTTAGACTTAATACAGCCCAATTTTTTTATTTTCTGTTTTAAGTTAAGGAGAAAATTAAGTTTTACATTAAATTACAGCTCATAAATATTCCATGAGTACATAAAGAGCATCTAATGACTATTATAAAATAAAAATGTGTCAACAAAAAGGTGTAAAACAAACCCATCATGAATTACTACTAGTAAAAGGATGGTACATCAAACATAAGTGCCATCTTGTTATGTAAATAAAGGTATTAACGAACTAAAAAAAGTATATCCTTTATCATATTGGTTACAATATTGCAAGGTTTATGCATCAATATGAAATTAATAAAAACAAAAATATTAATCCTTTTTTTAACTGATTCATCTCACTTAACGTTGCTGAATTTGTTTTATTGCAAAAAAAATTGTAATACACCTTTTTTGTTATTGGCTTCTCAACTCAGCAGTTGATTTGATGTTATTGTGAGTTTCTGGAATGCATCAGTATAAATAGCCTTTTAAAAAAGCCTAAAAGTACAGTTAAGCCAAAGCAATATAAAAAAATTAACTCCACATCCAAAACAGTAAATGTTTTAAAAATTCCTCTAAGAGCGTTACTTATTAACTTTGTATAATTTCAATGAGTGAATATAAGTCCAGTTGTGTTTAAACCCCCACTCATTCCCTTTTCCTCCACCTTGCATAAACCCATTATTTAATTCATTGCTAATGTTTTCCATGTATAAACCCTAAAAATACAGGAAAAATGAAACGTGTCATTCACATGTAAAGAAACATAACAAAGGCAAAAAAATGGGGATGAAGGGTATGGAAAATTTGACAATTAAAGTGACACTGACTTGTTAATTGTAATTTTCTTTTCAGAATGAATGCTATTGTTTCTAAGTTGTATAAGCCCTCCTTTATTGAGCCCTTAAATAAACCTATTGCCCTTATAGAAGCCTACTATAAAAAGCTTATGAACGTGTATGCACCCTGGGCTTGTACTTGAATGTTTACAGTATTTTTTTTATTTTATACGTTCTCTTATTTAGTATTTCATCATTCTGAATGGATATCCTCAACCATACCTGAATCATGGTTTGTTTTTCATTGATTTTTTAAAATACTATTCTATTTTGAAATGCTGCAAGCATTTGCTGTCACATAGTGGATTTATTTTTGCTTGTTTATCCTCAACTATTGGTGATTACTTTATAAGAAATTGGTAAAATGTGTCATATATATCACTTGTCTTTTTAGCATGCTGATTTTGCTTGGACTTCCCATTGGTTTTATCTTAAAGTAATTTATTATGTCTTGTTTATTTATGTCTCTATAATACACATACAATACTGCTTTAGCATTTTTTTTTTTTTAATATTACTATTTATTACCTATATGTATTTTTTATCTATATGCATTTATTAGCTATATTTTGTATTTTATCTATATGATGTATTTGACAAAATTATTATAACTTCAGGTTTCAAAGGTTTTTAAGTGAAACATTTTCACCTTAGTGCTCTCAATGTAACAGATGATGAACAAATCTTTCTTTCATCAGAATTATTCTTCAATTATCTGCTACCTCCGTAAGTATCTGTAATGAATTGATACCCTAATACAAAACAAACGTGATATCAGGTGGACAACAACATCTACATTCTTTAATTATTTATTTTTTTTCAGTATCATATTGGATGCAGGCTACTTTATGCCATCTCAAGTTTTCTATTCAAATATTGGTACCATTCTCTTGTATGCTGTCTTTGTGAGTATATTATTTCCATAGCAGTTTCAATGCAATATTAATTAAAAAAGTTTTAGATGGTGTTAATAAGACTGATTGGTGATTTGATAAAAAAACCATTGTTGTTTTGTTAATAGTTGTTAGGTAGCCTATGGCTTTTTTTAACTTAAAATTTTTTGGTTCTCGTTTAGGGAACTATGTTTAATGCATTTGCCGTTGGTAGGTGTTTTTGTTTTTGTTGTTTGTTGTTTTTGTTGTTGTTGTTGTTGTTATAATGTACTGCTCTTTTGTTGCTATTTTTTGTTGATGTTATTTATCCTCTTTTTTTCTTATCACCTATTTTTTTTCTATTGATAAAAGGTTTTTTTACAAGCTACATATATATCATGTTGCAGTTTACCATCTAATTCATCATGTCATGCATTTATTTCCTAAAGCCTTCGGCATATTTTTCCTGTAAAATTGACCAGAAAAGGTTTATAACAAAGTTCAGCCAACACTGTATACTGACTTTTCTCTACACATTTGTAGGTGTTTCGTTATGGGCGACTGCTGATGTAAGTCAAATAGATTTGCCAATCCTAAATGCACTGCTGTTTGGATCTCTCATATCTGCAGTTGATCCAGTTGCTGTAAGTATTGATTGAAAGTAACAAAGATGAACTAAATGTTGTGATGCTTAGTATGTGTGAACCAGATCAGTTTCTTATTAAACTCTTCATTGAGCTCAGAATTTACCACTGGTTCTTATATTCTATATCAGGATCTTCTTTTAAATAACATATATTGTTGGGGAAAGAAGTCATAAAAAACCTAATTTTTATCTCAGGTTTTGGCTGTGTTTGAAGAAGTTCATGTTCATGAAGTACTTTACATGTTAGTGTTTGGTGAATCAGTTTTGAATGGTGAGGTTTGTTTTCTTCCATTATGAGTAGCGTTGCTAATGAAAATATATAAATGAAATAGTTATAGTGTGCTTTAAAGTTTAATGTCATCATATATTAAGTAACTGTGTGGGAGAATGAGACATATCCACATGTGTATCCTGTGTGGCTATGACCTATGAATATTACTAATAATTCTAATCTTTATTGATGAATACTGTCTACTTCCTCGTATGAAGCAAGCATGCGTTATCATGATGAAAATAGCACACATAATTAATTTTAAATCTGCTACATTGCTTTTAATGAGAAAAGCATAAATGAATCCTTCAAATATTTATAGCTGTGTATATACAATTGTCTATTATGTGTGACAAAGTTTTGAGAGTTACTTAAAAGAACATCATCCGTTAATAAATGATAACTAAACTGTGCACCTCTTAAAAAAGGTTAAAAATTAGGTCTACACCATTCACGGATATTACCATGATTACCACTTTCACTTTTAATGGCAAATTTTAATCAGTAATCTAAGAGGCTTTAAAGTTGGTTATTTTACCTATGCCATAATCGCGTGTTTGTATGTCTAAGATTTTGAAGTAGTGTATCTGTTATTAAAAATTTGCTACTTCTAATTGCGTTGTACCAAACTGTGTCAAAAAATGGTACTAATTAACACACAATACAGGGTGTAGTGTAATAATTTTAAAGTTATGACATTGTGATAAGGAAAATGATAACAAGACTGTAATAATGTTTATATCACTACCTTAAAATATTAATTTTGTGGTTTACAAAAGTTTGCTTGGAAAATCTACAAAACAGTGATGAAAACATTAATTCTTTAGGAAAATGCTTTAATTTAGTGGTTTTTGCTGGTTTTCAATTTTTAAAAACTACATTGTCGTTTTTATATAAAAGAAATTCTTGAAATTTGTGAAGAGTGTTAGGTTACATAGATAGGATAATTCAAAAAACTTAGGATAGGCCAAGTTTTGTCACACTTCTGATAATAAGATGCCCAAGAATTTCATGCGTCACAACATTGACTTGTTATGTCTCACCTGAAAGAATAGTATTACATCCTGGCTTGTAACTATGTTCCAAATTTGCACCTGCTGTGTCATAGAAAACGCAATTAACAGAATTTTCATGGAATCCTGAAGCAAGTTCCTTATTGCAAAATAGAAAAAACAATGTGTATGGGACTGTAATATGGTGCATAAGAGATTTTTATATCTTTTCTGCAATGTCAGAACACACTAAACTTACAAAACTCATCCACACTGCTTAAGCTGGCAAATTTTGTTTTATGTTTTTTTATTTAATTTGACTATTGAAGTGGTTCTAAGTTTCGTTTTCAATTTCAGATGCTGCTTCTGTGGTACTTTACAGGACATTTGAAAGTTTGGTTGAAAGCACTGTAGATGCTAAACAGGTATGTAACATAATTTTATGCAAAAGACAATGATAAATCCAATTATAGTGATTTTTTTGTGAGTAGTCAATTTTTTTCTGCAATTTAAACTAATGTTATCATTCTTGTGCTCCTGTATATCTCTAGTGTTTAATTTGTGTACTTAATTTAATTTAATCCACAGGTTGGTTTGGCTATTGCATCATTTTTTGTTGTATCGATTGGTGGTACAATGATCGGTATTGTGTTTGCACTAACAACAAGCTTTATAACAAAGTTTACAGAGCATGTTCGAGGTATGCATGTATATTTTAAATAATGTAGAAAAGGTACACTTAAGATATGATAGCAGGAGTTTGTTATTTCGATTCTATTTGTTGTTTAATAATGTGCAGTCCCTATGAGTTTGTTTCTTTAATAGTTTTAACATTTTCCATCTTTAAACAACTTACATGTGTTAAGCTAATTATTTTTGGCAGGACAGTCGCAATGTCAATAGTGCATAATAATGTACAAAAATCAGAATAACTTGCCTCTTTCCGAGCTATGTTACGTGGCATCATTTTGCATTATTGCACAGATTTTACGTTCCAGTGTCAACAGAATAAACACTGTGTCAATGTATACACCTTTACTTCTTAATCAACTAAATAACAGTTTTTTTATTTTTTATAGTGGTAAATATTACTAGTACTTATTGGAAGACTCATTGTAACACAAATTCCATTTTTAGTGATTGAACCTGCATTAGTATTTCTGATGGCATACATGTCATATTTGTCAGCTGAAATATTTCACTTCTCAGGAATCATGAGGTGAGTAGCACACTTTGAAAACAAAACAATTTCTGTTTGCTGGTAGAATGCTTAAGTGTGGAGTATAAGAAAAGCTTTTGAATTTCAACATAATATTCAACGGAATTGTTCCCACAAAGGATTTGCCTATACCATATTTACTTACAGAAATTCCCATTATGTTTTAAGAAAGTGTCATATCCTAGCCTTATTGAAAACAGTATGCAATTATTTCTAATTTTGTTAATTGTAAATCTCTTCTAAAGAACTTACTTTTGCTATTCTCAGTGCATAATCAATTATCGCAGAATCTAAAGAATAACCAGCCATTTATCTTAAGCAAGGATCTTCAATTACTAAGTTTTCTGCAATACAATCACCAGATTTAAAAATGTTATTTAATGCACTGTTTACTGGTATCTATTTCTTCTTTCATAGTATCTTGTTTTGTGGTATCGTAATGAAACCCTATGTCGAGTCAAATGTTTCAAGAAAATCACATACGACGATAAAGTATTTTTTAAAATTGTTAAGGTATGTATACACTATAATTCAAAACTATTTTAATTTCTTTTTATTATGCTCAATTTTACATTAAATAAATGTTGTAACCTTCACTTTGAAGTAAATGGCGACTGGTGGCCTCCGGGTAGAGCGTTCGCCTTCTGTGCGGAAGGTCTTGGATTCAAATCATGCCATAGTCATGCCAGAGACTATAAAAGTCTTAATCGATCCTTTCTCCTTAAGGTTCAGTATGAAAATAGGATTGATATCTTAGGAGGTTGTCTAATTGAGCAGCTGTTGTGCTTGCATACCTTTTGTAGCTCAATTGGAAGCAATAAATGCAGGGCCCTAATTAATAACAGTGCTATTAGGAACTGAATAATCTATTCTGGGTAAATAATAGTAATAATAATAATGATTTTGTTTTTCTTCTTTTAGTTCAGCTTGTGAATCACTTATTTTCATGTTTCTTGGCGTGTCTTTGGTGCACAGTAAACACAACTTTAATTTCAGCTTTGTGTGTCTTACATTGCTTTTTACTACTATCTACAGAGCTATAGGTGAGTCTTCGTCACAATGGCAACTTTTGTTTCGACAGCATGCTCATACGGTACTTACTAGATTTGGCGTCCCTATAATAATAGTTGTATTCTTTTTAAAATGGTAGCCAAATTGCTACTTTCTGTTAAGGAAGCGGGAAATAACAATGTCTATGATAAAACAGGCAAAAATCGGAGGACCGGAATATGTACCACAGGCAAAAATCTGAGAACCGGATTATGTACAACAGGCAAAAATTAGAAGGCTGGATTTTGTACAACGAAAAAAATCTGAGGACCAGGTTATGTATGACAAAAATCTAAGGACTTTATTATGTTAGACACGCCACTTCTCATGATTTTTTTGTGGACTAACGACTAGTCACTTGTATTAATACTTGTTTGTACCGCACCTTCATTTACCCACCCTGCTGAGTAATTTCTTTACTTTGTGCTAACTGGTGAACAAGCATTGAACTAAATACCAATGCAGAAAATTTGTATGATGGGTGAACTCCTGTAGATTTTTTCATGGCCTTACGACTAGTCCCTATACCAATAGCTATATCCTGTTCAAGATGGTAGCTGGTATCGCTACTTTGTGCTAAGGATGCATGGGATGTATGAGACAGGGGGAATCTGGTGTCCGGAATATGTATAATAGCATAATCCTTCATTACTCAAAAACATATAGTATTAATAGTAGAATAATAGGATTATGAATTGGTTGTTATGAAAAAATATAGGCACACAAAACACTTATTTAAATTAGAATCACTTTTAGCCACAACTTGTTTTTCCTTTTACTTGCATATTTATTTTTGGGTTGAAATCTAGGATTTAAGATTTTAGGGAAATTCTTACGTTGTAAAAGAATTTATTTTAATTTTCCTGTATTACATAGTAAATATTGAAAGTATAGTGGAAAAATACATACATAACCAAACCTTAAAACATTTATTTTTTAGGTGTTGTGTTTTTAACTGGTGTTGCAAATCGATTTGGTCGTCTTACAAAAGTAAAGAGAGTTGAACAATTTATCATGGTAAGAATTTATATTTTTTACTCTGGTTTTTTTTGGTTTAATGAAAAACCACAGAATTTTGGAATCCAGTCTTTTTGCTAAAGATGCAAAAGTTAACAAAAATCCAAAGATACAATATACGTGTTGAAAAGTTCAGAGGAATTCCATTTCTTGAACAAATCTCCTTCCTTATACAAATTCCTTAAACCTGTTTAAGCGACTGTTCATCTATCTCTTTTTACTTATGTTTTCAGCTTTATTCCCAACAAAATATATAATCAATTCTGAATTTAGAGTTATGGTGGACTACGTGGAGCTGTTGCATTTTGTTTGGCTATCTTAATCAAATCTTCTGGTGTCAGTGACTTTCGTAATATCGTTGTTACAACAACTATAAGTGTGGTTATATTCACAGTGTTCATACAGGTATAACTTTTTCTCACTGAAAAGCAGTAATTATTGTACTGTAGTAGCTATTATTTTCAGCTATACTTAATAAGATGCAATAACTTGCATTGCTATATAACAGTTGATTCTAACTACAAAAAATAACATATGAATACAAATACTCATTTAACTATAAAAAAAATAGTTTGCATCAAAATATACTTTAGGTTTAGAAAAAAAGGCGACTCTCAAGATCAAAATACTTGTTTTATAACTAAATCAATGTTTTAGGGAACCACAATCAAAAAGTTAGTTGAAGTTTTGGGTGTTAGAAGATCACAGAAGCGAGAGAAATCCATGGCAGAAACCTTAAATGACAGGGTGAGTATACTAAAAACATTACATAATATTTTAGAACTAGTCTTTAGCTTGTGTAAACACCTTGGCAAGCATCAAAAAAATATCCAACTTATAAGGTCCCGTATGGCAGGCAAGCAATTGGTATTATTAATATAGAGAAGCAGATCTTTTTATCGTGCTGAGTTTTATGCCTGATTGGAATATATTTGATTTTGACCTAAAATAGTGTACTTTTTTTGTTTTAAGTTATCAATTATAAAATCGTCATAAAGGATTTTGTAACAGGCCTAACTTTCTTGATGTATTCATAGGTTCTCTTAATTTCGTAGCTGCTTTAAAAAGTAACTTGAAAAGTTTTTCTTTTGACTTATTGAATCAAGACTCGAAATTCAGCCCAATATTTTGCAAAAACAAAGACAACTAAGGGGTTAATTACATGGGAAGTTTCGCCCCACACTTAAATTTATATCAATTAAGTAATGTATTAGCAGTCATAGCGCGGTAATTTCGACGCTGGAAACTTTAAAAAATGGCAGCTTTTTAATATAAACAAAGGTATTTAGTAAGTTATTATTGAACCAATTTATGGGTTTATTTTGTCTTTAACCACAAATTATATGGGTTGATAAGTATTTATCTAATTCATCAAGGCAAAATGAACTCATTAATGATGCTGCAAAAACTGTTAAGGGAGAAAAGCATATTTGAGAGTTGAGAAAAACAAATATTACACATTTTGCAAAGTAAGCATATCTCCAGGCTGATCAAAATTTACAATTACATGGAGTTTGGCCCCGGCTGAAAATTCCAGCTCTGTTCACATTTTGACAGGCATTCCCTAAGGAAACCGAAGTAACTTTTTAGCCTGGTCACTTGGAATGAATAATCTTATGTAATATATTCAAATACGTTTAATTTTTTATTGTTTTGCAATTTTGAGAGTAATTGAAGTGTCTTAAAACTTTATGTCATTTAATTCTCTTTCCAGATGCTTGGTTACATGGTGGCAGGTGTTGAAGATATCATAGGTGTACACAGGAATGGCTATTTTATGGTATGTAGTAAAGTATATTATTTGGCTAGAAGAACTGCTTTAAAGCACAAGTTTTCAATTAAAATTTTTTAAAATTAATATTAATTAGTAGCTTGTTTTGCTATCTCCTTTTTTCTCGGTTTTAGAATTTACTTGCATTTTTAAATCGCAAATATTTACGACAATGGTTAGAGCGTGATCCTGATTTGTTTTTGGATGAAGATTTGGTGTATGCAGAAAGAAGGATGGCGTTTAAGTATGTAAAAAATTGTTTTTTTTGTCTGAATATTATATAGTATCTTGATGTTTTTTGATCAAAGTGTCCCTTTATGTCAATTTAAATGGTTTTAGCAATTGTCTCTAGACATATTGCTTTATAAAGTTTACCACTTTTAACTTTAATTATTCCCTTAATCATATAAGAAAAACAGTAACATACTAATCGGTTTTATAAGCCATTTTTTAAATTGATGACATAAAAACATAACCAAGTGAAAACGAAATTTCCGTAGTATACAAAAATATAATTGTGGTTCATCTACCATCTTATTCGAATTTATTTGAACTTGCAAAGTGTAAAATCAAACGATTTTAATTTGAGTGTCAAAAGTTTTAAGTGTAAAAATTAAATATCCTTTTTTTTCTACTTTGATAGCTTTTGAATATTAACCTAAAGAAAATAGCTTTGACTTTTTCGTTTACATAAGATAAATTATTTTTCAGATGAGATGCAGTCAGGTGATGTTGTGCTGTAAAATAAAATACCCTCAGTGTACAGACCCCGCAAGCTCAGATTGTACTTTTGACGTCAGCCTTATTTCACAGTACAACATCAGAACTGATTGGTATCCTTTAACTTCCAACTTCTACAAGAGTAATTTGAGAAAGACATTCTAGTTAATTTGACATCATTTCACGTGATGGACAATATGTCCTGCACAGAACGCTGTCATTGTAGTTTTATTGTGGGGCAGCTTGATACAAAACATCCTCGTAAACGTCAATTTACTCATTGTTTAAACAATGATGGGTTGGGATATTTATTTATTTATTTCAGGTTTGAAGTGAACTTGCAGAATGCTGTAATAGGCCTTCTAATGGCAGTCTTTTTGAAGCGTCATAAATCATAATAACATGAATAAAATTGCAAATAAATTTTATCTTTTTTATAGACATGCTTTATGTTATGCTACCAACCCTTCAATGATACTGGCAAGGTAATCTTAATTAAATTGGATAAATTTATGTTCTTTTGTTTATGTAACATTTAGCCTCATACTACCGCCGCCCTAAAAAATATTTTTAAAGGGTTCCAATTTAAATACATTTTGATATTAAAAGGTGTCTTTGTCTTTATGACTTTATGACCAGGAATTTTTACTCTGTAATAAATAAAAAAGCTAGTTGTTTATACTTTTTTAAAAGAACACCCCTTTTAGGATTAAAATTATGTGTTAGTGTATGTTCTGATTTTCTGTTCATAATATTTCTTTCCCACTCTTTATTGTGGCAACTTATAGTGGCTAAATGTTGTTTTTATCAATGGATTGATTGTTCTGTATTTTTTTACATTTATTTTATTTATAAATAACATCTATACAGGACGTATATATTTCAACAAACCTAATTTCTGCTACCAATATGTGTCCTGTCCATGTAATATCTACAACCCTAGACAAAAATATTGACACAAAGTTTTGTCGGCATTTCTAAATTGTGGACAATTTACATCCTCTGAATATATCCTCTGAACATTGGCAAGTTTAAAAGCCTGAATCTAATATATAAATAACATATGCAACTGCTTTTGGTGACGAATTTCAAAATTGCTGTCCTGTATTCACATATTTTGACTAGGAACTGCTTTGATTGATTGTAGAATAGTAACACTTAAAAACATATACATTGGTAAAATTGTAAGATAATCCAAGTAAACTAAAAATTAGGTCAAAATGTTCAATGTTTTATTTTAGAGAAAATGACGAAGCTGAACTCAACGACTTAAAGAAAAATCCTTCTATAGCTATGCAGTTAGCATTGAAGTAAGTTTAAATAGAATCTTTTAAATCTGTCTAAATATTTCCTGTAATCCAATATTAAATTGCATTTTTAACATCAGTTCTTCCGAATACACACCTTAAACTGTTTTCAATTATTAACTGTTGTCATGATCTAGTGTTTCAAAGTTTTTTAGAATACTATTTTCAATTATTAAATGTTGTCTAGTGATGATCTAGTGTTTCAAAGTTTTTTAGAATACTATTTTCAATTATTAAATGTTGTCTAGTGATGATCTAGTGTTTCAAAGTTTTTTAGAATGCTATTTTTAATTATTAAATGTTGTGTAGTGATGATCACGTGTTTCAAAGTTTTTTAGAGTGTTATTTTCAATTATTAAATGTTGTGTAGTGTTGATCTAGTGTTTCAAGCTTTTTTGGGGAGTTATTTTCAATTATTAAATGTTGTCTAGTGATGATCTAGTGTTTCAAAGTTTTTAGAATGCTATTTTCAATTATTAAATGTTGTGTAGTGATGATCTAGTGTTTCAAAGTTTTTAGAATGCTATTTTCAATTATTAAATGTTGTGTAGTGATGATCTAGTGTTTCAAAGTTTTTTAGAGTGTTATTTTCAATTATTAAATGTTGTGTAGTGATGATCTAGTGTTTCAAAGTTTTTTAGAATGCTATTTTTAATTAATAAGTGCTCTCTAGTGATGATCTAGTGTTTCAAAGTTTTTCAGAATGCTATTTTCAATTAACTTGTGTAGTTCTTTTTTTTTACTTTATAACTCGGTTTTACATTTTTACTGATGTATACATTAAAAGAGGAACATGCATAGGATTAAAACTTGACCCCCACTCATATAAATGTTAATCTTGAAATGTTCATAACACATTAGTATTAAACAAAAACGAGTGTTCGTTTTACCAATTCTTATTGCTAAAGTGGGCAGCAACCCACTGAAAATAACTTTAGTAATTAATAATGAGAATTTTTTTTTCGAATTGTAAAAGGGTTACTACCACCTTATATAGTTAACCTTAGTTCGTATTATAGTAATGAGATTAGTAATTTTCTAAAAAACAATAAAATTATTAGCAGAACAGTTGTTACTCTGTTGGTTACACATTAAGTGAAGAAACAACACTGGAATTTATTGGAACTATTTTAGTGCATCAGGAACAATTTTCACCAGTTCCTGTAATTCGTTAATAACCTGCAACTTTCACTACTTTTAGGGCGCAAGAGGCAAAGGGACCAGAATGTGGAATAATTGATATTAATATATTAAAAGGTTGGTTATAGTTTTGTAGAACACTTGAAATGGTTTTTTTATAATTTGATATCAATTTTTATGTAATATTTTCAATTTTAAACGTATTTTTAGCTGATGGAGAGAACATACTAGAAGAAAACTCTGAAGCTTTCAATCAAAGAAGTATCACTGGTCTAATTCCAAAAGCAAGGAAATTGGTAATCATCTTATCTGCTCAGCAATTTAATATAATTCTAGCTACAGTTATTTTGTGTTGTGAAGGAATTTTTTGTTTGAAACATGAATACCAACATTTACCAATTACTTGGAAAATTCTGGAAATCCCAACTAGAAAACTAGAAAATTTGTGATCATAACCTTTGTGAACAGCGCTGTTGTCACGAATTATTTTCAAATGCATGAAGTACATAAAAAAAGAATAAAAATTACAATTTCGTTAAGTGATTAGGTATTTCTCATTCACATAATATGTTATATGAAAAGCAAAAGGTTCCAAAATCCGAACAACAAAATTTTATCAATCTTTTTTTACTGTTGCTTTAACCATATTTTTGATTACTTCCATGTTAGCGAACTTGTACTGTCTTCATACCCGATTTATATCACAAACATTCATCAATCCTTGTAAAGGAAATGGAACACTAAGGAACACTTATACTACCATTACGCTCTGACAAGTAACGATATAATTCTACTCTGTGTGTCGTTAGCTTTAGTAACAGACTTGTATATTTTGTTTAGTCAAAGCGAACATATTCAAAACGAAAGTATACTTTGGATTCATTGGACGAGAAAGAAGCAGTAGAAGACCGTTACCTCAAATTGTATGAAATTTTATATCTATATTTTTTTATTGAATTCAATTTTATTTTAACGCTAAACGTTGATTTCAGTAATGTTGGAAGTGAAACATAATATTTCGTCTGTAACGAACCAGTACAGATTTCCACTCAAAGAACTTTTTTTTTTTTACACAGTGTGAACCGCATATGTTAATTTTTTATCAGTTTGTTTTCTTGATCTTGAGATCTTGTCAATTTTGGCATGAAATTTATTTGATCGAACAGCTTGGAAAATTAAATTTCTTTAAAATGAATACAAATATAAGTTAGTACTCTTACCGTTAAAAAAAGATCTTTTAAACGTATTAAAATATGATTGGCGAAAATTAATCTAATTTATATTTTTGTCAGGAAACGTGAGGAGATAACACGTCGCCAAGCAACATCACATTCCAACAAACATCACCATCATCGTCGTCATCACCACCGTCATAAACACGCAAAGAAAAGCAGTCAAAAACCTGACATGGACACACTTCCTGAAATGACGGAAATGGAAAATCCAATAGTTGACGTAAAAGCGAAATATGAGATTAATGGTAGCGATAGCAACAGCGATGACGAAGATGGCGGAATACATTTTAATGTGTCGCACAAAGCTGAAAATAAGAGCTTTGAGGACGAATATGGACCAAGTTTACCTGCCTCTTGTGATGCACCTATTTCTTCAACGCAATATGCAAACATACCAATATTAGACAATGCGCCAAAAAAATTATCAGGTCGTGATCAGGAGGGTTTACAAGAAGCTAAACGGTGGAGATCTTTTTCACTGGATTCAGCTGAAGATGTGCCAGCAAGTGACGATGTACGGGTAGATATATCAGAACCTTAAGTTAATTTCGCAAGTTTTTTTATGCAACGTGCTTAATAATAATTTTCTCTTGAATATTGTGGAAAAATTGTTTACTGTGATGAATTCTAAGTGATTTATTTATATGTATATTATTAGATGTTATTTTTTTATAGTTATCTTTATTAGTTATTTTCTATCACTATTTTTGGCATAAAGTCAATTAGGGTAAAATTTGTATTTTTTTTTTGTTGTTCTGTTTTAATTTTTCTAGAGAAGTTGTTTTTAGACCAAATTCTAGCAATTGTCTCGTCTATAGATTAGAAGTTTCTTCAATAGCAATAAAGGTTCATATCACCTCAAGTTCTTCCGACTTACAATTCTTTCATATATAATTTTTTATATGTTAAAAATATTTTGATATGATTTATTTAAATTATTAAAATTAATTTTGAGTTGACATAATATTAAGTTAGAGTTTGCAGCTATGGTTTTTTTCCTATATCAGCTACAGAGACCCCCTAGAATTTTCATCGAAGCGAATCTAAAGATCTAAACTGGATAGATGATTAAGAAAAATTAAAAAAAATATTTTAATTTCGTTATCATAGTTTTTATTTTGAATTATTTTGTTTTTATTAGCATTTTCTTGTATGTAATTATATAAAAATGATTGTATTTAATATTTGAGAAGTATAATAATTGTCTTCATTCATAAAAATAATTCGTTTATCTTGAAAATGATACAAAAATTAATTTTATCAAAAGAGAAATTTGGCCACTGGACTTACAGATATTATTGTATCAGTTTGTCTGACAGACAAAGTCAAAATGACAGTTGGTACTGAGAAACCGAAACATAATTCTCCTTATAATTACCATGACAATTTTAGACAATGTAGCAAAGAATTAATGCAGTTAGTGCTTTCAAAATTTACAGTTCAGATTTCCCTTTTTATCCACTTAAGCTTAGTCTAAAATTTTCTAAACATGGCTTTTTTGTAGTGGCAATTTCTTTTTCGCCTAAATATTAGAAACAGTAGCTCGTTTTTGAAACTTGTAACAAGATGCTTTTAATGTATTTATTTAGAAAATAGTATGTCAATAATTACAATTCAAATTGGACAATGCGGAAATCAAATTGGTACTGGTATGTTTTCATTGCTATCCCAAGATGCATTGCAACCTCCTCAATTTACATCCCATGATTCCACAGAAAATATTGTATACAAACAAGACACGATGGAGAAATACTTCACGGAGAAGAAAAATGGTAGCATAGAAGCGAAAGCTGTGTTGGTTGACATGGAACCCAAAGTTATTCAGAAGTGTAAACAAACTGCTAACCAAACAGGTTGGTTGTTGAACCCTTCATCGATCTTCTTTTATAAATATTGAAGCTACAAACTATGATAAGTTTTAAAATCTCTTTGAAATCTCCACTTTCCCCTTACTTTTTCACCTTAAATACCATTTAAATTGGGAATATACGATTTTTACATGAAGACCAATTTTAAGATTTTAACTACGTAAATGGTTTATTTTTTGCCCAGAGTTAATTTTTATAAAAACAGAATTTAGAACTTTCATGAAAACTTATTCCATAAAATAATGTTGCTGGGTGGCTGTTGTAGCTGAACAGAAAAACGACAGATTATTGCATGTGCATTTATTTAAACCGAAGTTGCAAGAGAGTTATTTTATGAAAACCACATTTCACATGAAAAGGAGCAATGCTGGAAGAACTCCGCGCGGATTTGCAACAAAATTTTGGAACTTTTACATAACATGTTGCGGCCTGTGATTTTGTGTCAACCGTAATTTCAGAAAGTTATTTAATAAAACTATTACACTCAAATGCTATTTCGTTTTGTTTTTTTCAATTTTACAGAGCTTATACATTTGTTTTAACAGTAGGTAAAAAGTCATCCTTCTTAATAAAGAAGTATATATTCCTTGGCAAGTTTGCTTTAATTACGATTTTAAGCATTTAATTTGAATATACCAAATGTACACCCCATTGCAAATTAATCGGATAATGCAATCGCCTAACGGAAAAATTTAAATATTTTCGATTTGTAGTGCGTGGTCCTCTGGGTATGGAGTTCGCTTCGTAATCACAAGGTCCGTGGTTCGGTCCACAGCGCGGGCATGTTTCGCAAGTGTCTTTACTACAGCTACGGGTCAACCCATGTCATGTGAGGGAAATTGGGTACGTAATGCCGGTGTATACTTTATGCATACCTTTTACAGGACCGACATTTATTTTAAATACTGAAGTGGCTATATCTTGTAGAAATATTCGGAATAATAATAACAATCATAATAAAAATACAGATTTTTTGTACAGAAAGGTGTAAAAATGGTTTTTTACGCCTTGTTTAGATTGTTTGTTTAGCTGATTATTTTTTGTGTGTGCTTTTTGTTGTGTAACTAGTGGAGCATCTTGACGCAGCAAGTGAATTTTGAGGTTCTGTTTTCTTCCCAAAAGCTGCTTTGCTAATGATCACAGGTTTTTTTGTTGTGTGGATAGTTCTAGAATCTTAGTTAAAATTGTATTGAGACAAGATTTTCGAAGTTCCACCGGAAGTATATTATGTAGGCCGTTTCTTTATTAGATATACTTGTCAAAGTTTATTGTCAATGCTTGAAGAGGACTTAGGATCTTAGGTTATTTGGTTAGATCGGAACTCTTAAATGTGCTAATTGTTGCTGACATCAGCATTTTCCCCGAATTTTAGAGCAACGTTGGCTTTGACGGGGAATCTTTCGTAATTTGAGCTTGCTAAAAAGGTTGACTAGCGAGAGTTGGTACGTAGCATCGTGTGTAAAGTAGCGATTTTGCAGGCTACCAGCTAAACTTTTGACCATGGTTTTTCTCGCCCTTCTTTTTGACCAACTATTTCCTACAACTTCTCCAATAAAAAAATAATACATTTTCAATACTTTGATAGGACCTTCTACCTTATTTTCGCATATCCTTACGGGAACGTATGTAGCAGGCTATAGAACTATAAAACGACAATATAAAAGACACCCTCCATGCAGTTTGTGTTCACTGTGGTCATTTTTAAGACAACAGACGGAAAACTATATTTTCTTATCCAAAAGAATATTTGCAAAATTTCTTTGATTTACTTTAAACCTATTTATGCTGTCATGATTATTAAGTCCATTTCAATTTTGTAGAGTGGTCATTTTTGCTACATGCATCAGCAGGTTGATACTACCAAATTACCGTTAAAATGGCATATTTAAAAGAAGCCCCCTCCCTCCCTACCTCTACATAGAAAAGAAAAGCTCCTCCCTGGCATGCAGACAGACAGACAGACAGTGTAGATGTAGAAATAGGAAAGTCTTGCATTGCACACTGGGTGTGGCACTGTAGACAAATTGTTCCCCACCCTTTTAGCGTATTGAAATTATTTGCGGATTTCTTTGCAAGGCCGTATTGCGTATTTAACTATTTCCATGCTGTTTCTTGATTATTAAGCGGTTTTTAATTTTGTGTCATAGACTTAAAATATTACAGTTAAGCGCTTAACATAAATTGTAACTGGTTAAGCCTTCGTGTTGACCCTTTAGTCATAGATGCAAATCTCACCGGCAAATTTCGTAAAAAAGTTTTGACATCTCATATAGTACGTATTATCTTTTGGAAAAATAATTCTCCTAAATGCTGTGTTAAGCAGAGAAAGCTTTAGCTAAAGGAGCCATTTATCCTATATTTAGGCAATGCCTTGAGTTCAACCTGGCATGTTCACATACCGTGACTCTATGAATTAGTATAATACCCTGCGTAATACACCATTGGAACTCAATCTGTAAAAATTAGTTTAAAGGATATCAGATGTGTCTTTTCCACGAAATAAGGTTTTAAAACTAACCCGCTGAAAATAGTTTTTGTTTTTACTGAAAATGCATTAATGTATCATGTTATATACCATACCCCATCGTTGCTGAAGCTTTGCTAAGTTTTTACTAGATACTCGACATTTTTTATTCTACGGAAAAAGATTTCCAACAATTTGTTAACACAGGAGATGTTACTTGATCAGTGTTTGTATAACAATATCCTGTTATAGCTCGAGCACAACTTGTTTTCCTGATTTCTTTTTCAAAAAAAAATTGAACGGTAATCTTGTGTTGTGAATTGTGAATTTTAATTCTTAATTCAAACCCTGAAACTGTAGTATATATTATTTCTTACTAAATCCCAAATATTTTTTTACAAAAGAAGTTATCGCGAAGTCTTTACAATATAAATTACCATATTCTAGGAACTTAGGGAGGCGCGAATTTAACGAGAATGCCTATAACAAATTATGAAAAGGAATTTCATCAACGCAATTCAGCTAAACTGACTGATAACAAAGCATTAAAATACAGGGTGGGCAGCACCTGGAAAATCCTGAAAAATGGAAGGGTGTCCTTGAAGACCTGGAAAAACACTCCTGTCCTGGAATTTTTCACTAGTAGAATATATAATACTTATAATATGCCGAATCATTTTGTCTGTAACAATATTTTTAAATGTTTTCTTTCTCTTACTTCTTAAATTTGGTATTTGATTGATCTGTCATTTTTGTATTGTACCCTTCCTAAATACACATAAAAATTTGGTGAATATGATTTGTTAAAGAATTTTTATCGTTGCTGCTAAAAAGATTCAACATTTGTTCATATTTTTGTTTATCCCATCAATTTTGTTTCGTTTGTTCGACTTAGTTTTGACAGTTATATTTTACGTAGAAAAGTGTTATCGTTATCAATTCTAATGTAAAAATGTTTTTTGAGAACAGAAATGTCCTCGAAAAATTTGATTTTGTCCTGGAAAAATGCCTAAATATGTTCCAAATTCCTTGAAAACTCCTGGAATTTTATTTGAAAATCTTGCTGGCCACCCTGAAATAACGCGAATCAAAAAATTTGTTTGTTTCGAGAATGGCAAGGTTATCCTCTTTAAACGGGTAGAATTGCGATTGTTTTGGCCAATATTACAGCTTCTTTCATTAGCCTTAACGATTTTGGTCAACTTTATTGACCCTCTTATATATACATTTGTTATAACGTATTTAGTGTGAGGAAAGGAGATTAAGAATTGGACGAAAGCTGATATTGCCAATAGTGTTTTTAATATGTTTTTTTCACGGAGTGTAAAGTATTTTGATTTAGATAAATCTAAAAAAAACATTTTCGACTAAATAATTTTCAATTCTTTCTTAAGCATGTTTAGAAAGCTGGTAGGCTGCAAAATCATTACTTTACACAAGACGCTGCGTACCAGCTCTCGCTAGTCACCCTTTTAAGCGATAAATAATTGTAATTTTGACTCCACTTGTTGATGACATGACGGTTTAAAAGACATTGTTTAACACCGCCATATTAAACTCTCTGAAAAGGAAAATGCTATAAATCCCGATCTGATGAAACAACGAGCATACAAGCAATAAACTTTTACGAAGTGTTTTTGTTTTTAATTCACACATTTTTAAACCTGTCAACCCATTTTTCCTTGATTCTAATCCGATAACTCATGATAACCCTTCTATTCTTATGCTAAAAAACCGGAAGATATGTCATAAATCATTTATATAACTAACAGAGAAATAGAGTGTTGTCAAACGCGATTTAGACTTGTAATGGTAACGTCACACTTAAAATGCCGACGTCAGCAAGAAAAATAATTATGCTAATTTATTCCTTTTGTCACATATGGTAATTGTGCAAGTTAACACTGTTCGAACTTATGGCAATTTATGCCTTCTCCCTCCCCCATACTTTCAAGACCAAGGTTAATTTTTATAGTTTGTTACAACTTTTTTTATTAAAAACGTACAATTTTCCTGTGTTTTAAACAAACCCCCTTTCGGTTGAGCGCCCTCCTAAACTCCCCTCTTAATCAAGTTTCCTCTCAGTCAAACGCCCTAATAGTTACAGTATGTTGTGCGATTATTATCTTGCTGAGCTATATCTGTATGTAATGTTTAAGAAAAAAATTGCCTGCTTTCTGCTTGCTTTTAATTTGAGCAATATCAATTTTATAGGTACACATTTAGAATTTAAGACAATGCTCTGCTATTTTGGACCAAAGATCAAAAAAAGTTAACTTCTTTTAAGGGACTGGTCATCTTGTCTTTGTTTAGGATTATGGAAATACCCCTCAGGAGCAGAGTATATTCAGAAAAGAGGATCAGGAAATAACTGGGCTCTCGGTTACTATGAAAACGGACCAGATGCATCACGTGAGGTGACAGAGCTTTGTCGAAAGGAAATTGAGAAATGTGATCATTTCACAGGATTTCTGGTGCTAATGAGTTTAGCCGGTGGAACAGGATCAGGTCTGGGCACTCACGTGTCTCATACCTTGCGTGACGAATACGAGGACGCTATTGTAGCAAATCACGTGGTATGGCCGTATTCATCAGGCGAAGTCATTGTTCAAAACTACAATTCCGTACTAACACTTTCTCATTTGCAACATGCTTCTGATATTGTTATCGGTGAACAAAACGATCATGTACATAATATTTGTGTGAAGTTACTTGGTATTAAAAACATATCGTTTCAACACACTAACCAAGTACTAGCGCACAAGTTGGCTAGCATACTTCAACCTGCGTATACGCACGACTATCAGAAAGTCAACCCTCTGTACGATTTAGTGCAAAGCGTGGCCACACATCCTGCGTATAAACTGGTTTCCGTAAAAAACATACCTCATATTAGTGAACAGTCCATGGCTTATAGTACGTATGTGTGGCCAGCTTTGTTGAAACATTTGAGACAAATGTTGATCGCTGACGCAGCACTGGAAGAAGGTATTTTTTTTCTTATTTTATTTGTGCGAACAATTTTATAAGCGCACAAAACAACTTATGACTTGAATTCAATAGGATGCTAATAACGATCCAATACTGGCTCTATAATACGTAAGAACAATGGCCCTCTGAGGGATTAGTGGATTTAAATTTCTAAAAAATATTTCTGTTAACGTAATTTATCTTTTTAACAATTTTTGCGAATATTTTTTTTGGCGATTTTTGCTTCCTTTAACTTGTGTTTTCGCGCGCCGAAAATTGGTGCTGTTAATGTATATTTTTTAGTGTGTTTATTTTTTTTAAAACAGTTTTACCTTTGAAAGTTGTAACCCTGAAGACCAAATAAAAGTTTTGTATTTGGTCTCCAAAAAGAGCTTACTTTTTTGGTTTGATTTGTGTTTTTCATCTAACAATGGGAATAAGTTTAGCAAATAAATTACAAAAACCATCATATTGCGAAATTCATTTATTTAACAAATCTTAAAATTTGCGAAAAGATATTTTACAACCAGACCCAAAAAGTGTGGCAATAATGCTTAAGTAAAACGGAAAGTGATTAGATAGACATTTGAATGCTATAATAATGCTGTGATTTTCTTGACCAGTTATGCCTAAAAATGGATTCCCTCGGTCTCTGATGATTAACAAATCAAGAACATAGAGAAAACTAAGAATCTCATTTGTTTCAAGAGTTACTGATCCTTCAACCAGCAACTCGAAATTTTAAGGAGCTAACGCCACTATCAATGCACTGAGATTTCGTCAAGTTTTCAGATAATTAAAATAAAGCAGAATGAAGAATAGAGATTGAAATAAATGCTCATTTATCAACTCAGTTTTAATTCTTTTAATTTTTTCTATTTTTGGATTTGTACTAATACTATTGTACTGGACACACGGTGATATCAAAAAAAATGTGTGAATAACTTGAAAAATATCTGTTTTAAGAAATATCTTCCTTAATTTTCTTTTCTTTTTTTTTTTGACATCAATTTTTACAGTTGAATTAAAAATTTCTCCTTTTTTCTTAGTTTCCTTACATTCCACCTCTTTTTCAAGAAGCGCGTTCTTTCCTGTGAGTGTTTTTGTGCAACGTTATGTTAAGTTTGTTAATCGTATATGGGTGTATTATGCGACTGAACGAAGACAAATCCTGTAGTACCTAAATCTTTAGCTATCTTTACTGGAAGTGTGCTAAGAATTTGCAAATTTTAACTTACTTTGAAATTTGTTAGTAACTGAGTTTGGTCCTTTATATATTTGTCACCCTAGGAAAATGTTTTTGTTTTATTAGGTGTGAACTGGGAAGTAAAAGTCCCCCTCCCTTCGGCTTCTGGTTGTCCATCTGATATGAGAGTTGAACAAGATGTATCGGTGTATAGAGAAAAGTTTAACAAATCCATAGCTAACTTATTGATCGTAAGAGGAAAAGATTTGCATCATGTTGAGACTGATGCCTTTAAAACTCACCAACTGTAAGTTTTTCTCCATGTTACATTGGCTTTTTCGTTTGCGCGGGCATCGTTCGCTAAATATGCTACAAGATCACGTTAAATAGAAGCAACCCAGAATAACGACTAAATATGTCACTGAACAGACGATTGAACAGATTTAGCTAACTAGTTATAGCGAGTAATCTTGATTTAACATAAGCTACAATTTTGAAACTTTTTATAAAAAGTAACAGTGTTTTACGCTTGTAAACAATTTTAACACGCTTGACCGCTTCTTGTCACCTCTTGTATACCACGCTTCTTTGTATATGTTTTCGAAAAGCTAAACACTTATGATTTTCAGATATGCAAGCGTCATTCCTCCGCCATTTTGTTATCACGAATGGCGACAGACTCGCCCATTCAATCGTTACGAGAAATCTGCAGCGTTGGTCTCGAACAGTCAAACTTTTATTCGTCCAATGAATGACTGCATTAGAAAGGCGTGGAGTATGTTTAACGCACGTGCGTATATTCATCAGTATGAAAAGTATGGACTGACAGAAAATGATTTTATCGACAGCTTTGGTGTGGTAGAGCAAGTAGTGGCTGATTATACTTCTATTTAAAAACTTCGGTAAGTTAATAACACCTTATGTATCTTCAAATTTCAACACATTAAAACTCCCAACCCAATTCCGTCCGTATTTAAATCGTTTCAAACCTCGCTTTTAAATAAAATCTTTTTTCTTAGACTTTTTCCGTCTTAGACTTCCTGCATTGAGTATTCGTTTTCAAGATCATTTTTTATCCACTTGCCCGCCTTCAGAATGTAATCCTAAAATAGTTTTGCTCTGTGAGATTTCAGCGTTTCTTGTTTCTCTGCGTTTGTCATCTCTTTTTCATTCTGCATCAAGCTTTCTTTACAGCCAAGTACAGCAGAAACCTTTTCTACAGGAATTTATTTTTTCACTTCCAAAATATTTAAATCCCAAAGTCACACCACATCAGGCATTTTTGAGTAAGGCTTGTTTCGCTTCTAATGTTTTTCTACAAACTAGAAATCAACAAAAATGTATTTTTATCTACGGGTATAAACAATAGTCAGTGTGTATTACGCAAAATGATTACAAGTATTCTATATAGACGTGACGGTATAATGGCGGATAATGTGTGGAATAATTTGATTGTTAAAGCAGCTGTTTTTTGTTCGTGACGATACGAAGAAGCCTCGATACAAACGCAGATACCAAACATAGCAAAAAATAAATGTCTTAAAAAATTCGAATGCAAGAGACGTAAAAAATAAAAAAAAATAATGCGAGAAATTTAAAAAAATGCCAATATGACAAAATTAATCCAGTGAGAGTTTTCTTGGTTTTTATATTGATTTTTATTAAATTTATCTCTGAAGTAACCGACCCGAAAAAGAAAGAAATTTTGTTTTGTTTTGTACTATTTTCGCGAAGATAATTTAAAAATATTCTTGAGTTTTCGATTCCTCAAAAATAACTCTCGCTTTATTTTCTCTCTACTTAAAATAATTGAAGTTGATTCGTCGCGCGATTAAATATGAAGTTAAATAATTCGAACCTGCGAACAAATTATACCGAGTAACGTGATAAACATACAGAAAGACAAACCTTTGAAGTTGATTTGATAAAAATATGGCGTTCTATTTCACTTCTCCGTTCCAACTTTAACTTGTCATTCTTTCAATTTTTTTCTTTCTTTCGTGTGTTTTTTCTTCATTTTAATCTTCGCTCAGAGCTTTTACAAGTTTGTTTCGTTGTCATAACTACGACTATTGTGTTGGTAACCTAGTAAAATATTATACAATTAAAAATATATGTTATGAATCACACTTATTAATATATAACTAGATGTTAAAACCTGTGAAAGAATCCTCTTACAGAATCTTTTTTAAATTTTTTACGCATCTTATCATAAAACAGTTTGTTGTTAATTTCACGAAAAAGCCTCAATGTAATAGACAAATACAATGGCAATGTTAAATTACCCGTGACTTTGCTCGACAATATTTATAACAAAACAATAACATCCCCTGTGTTTTTAAAACCCGTCACGGTAGTTTTATATTGGTATACATTAAAATTCTCAGCTAATCAAATTGTCTTACGTTATCACGTGATTTGCTCTAACCAATTGGAAATGTAAACAAAAGTTTTCTGAAATGTAATTACGCCGTTGTAGAAAATGTTAGACAATATAATCAACATTGCCCATTATATTAGATCTTAATTGATTGTATGAAACTTGCTTCTTCCTTATAAATTTTTTTTTCGTTACCTCGTAGGAGCTGATTGGGGGCATTGAGTAGCTCTGAATTGAGTGATAACACTTCCTACGTTGAGTTCTAGAAATTTTATTTGATAAGACTGTTTAAAAATACATTCTGGATAGGTAGCTTTTAACTATGTGAAAAAAATCGTTTTCGTGTACCTTTATTATAACATTTATAGTTTAGAAAAGAATGAAATATTTACCTCGTACCCCGACTTGTTCTCGTTCATTTTTTTTTCATCGCTTCGCTAACTTTATTCTTCTGACGACCTCCTCAACATACTGTGAACCATTCTGAAGAATTTTTCATCTGCAGTGAGTATAAAAAAACTGCAGCTGTCGAAGTTCCAATGCAGCTGCTCCTTGAAAACCACTGAGACTCGTCGTATTCTCCCCAAATCTTGCAGCGAGATTTATTTTCATGCTACGAGAATGTACCTGAAGTCGATATAATAACAGTATCGTGGATATATTTTTGAGCATACTTCGAACGATTTGAATGCGAGCACCTTGTGGGTTCGTTTCAGCCTTTTAAACGCTTCACTGCTTTTCAAACATTTCAATAGGTTTAATTCGAGCTCTTTGTTTGCTGCCTATTTTTAATTAATGCATTGAAGGGTGTTTAAACTGTTCGAGCGTTCGAATGTTTTACTTTCGAACTTTATAATTTCAAGAAATATATGTGTTGCTTTTAGGAAAACGGAGGGTGCAACCCTTTTTCTGAGAAATGTAAGTGCTTTTTTCTTTGTTTAGAACTCCATGCAGTTTGTTTGTGTTTCAAACGCATTGTGATAAATTTAATGTTTGATTCGATTTTGCGTATGAGCATGGCTAGAGTTTGTGCGCTTGATTTGGTTCAGTAATGTTATTTGTTATTTTAGGTAATCACGTGCTGTTTTATTTGCTAGAAATAGTGTTGTTCGTGAAGCAAACCCTAACTCGGTTTACTTTCCATTTTCTTTCTAAATCGCTCCTTCTTTTCCCTTCTGCAATGCAAGTTCCGATTTATACAAGCTTTACATGTGCGGAATAATACGGGTTTTTTTAACTAAGTTTGTAAGACGGTTTATGCTGACATATTTTCAAACATTAAGAATATGTCAAGAACTTACTGAGCACAATACTTTATGACGATACTTTAAGGGAAGAAACTTTCGCGTTGCCCAAAATCGCGAAGTTAGGCCTAGAACGCAATAAGAACAATTTCAGCCTTGATTCCTTTAAAAAATCCAACCTGAAAAATAAGCCTCGCCCAAAGTTTTAAACGTTCTTAAAAGTAAAAGTGAAATCCGTAAGTCACTGGAAACTGGTTGTTGGTAAAGTCAAACATGTGAACAATCTCTGTAACGAAAAACAACGCTGCATAACACAAGTCGTCGAACGCAGTAATTAACATTCCACTTCCCTCAACAATGGACACAAAATTTTAGTCATGTTTGTCAACGTACAGTACACTCCCGGTTATTCGAACCTGCACTTATTCGAATAATTCGGTTATTCGAAGTGAGATGGCGTTCCCCTTGGATCTGCTTACCTAACTCAGGCAAAAACACTCTCGGTTATTCGAACTTCAGTTATTCGAATAATTCGGTTATTCGAAGTGATTTTTATTCCCCTTGGGGCCAATTATGGGCTAAGTCACCCTCAGTTATTCGAATTTTTCTTATTGGGAGATCGTCGAGTGAGAACATTGATTTTCTGCGATTAAAACACTTTTTTTCTTCAAAAAATCAGGTTTCAATATTCATGGCTATTTACACTCTTCAAGCAATTTCTTCAAAAGTTCAATATTCTCCTTCGGTCCAGAGAATTGAAGCAAACAGGGGATCCTCAATCCCTTATCATCTCCAAAGTTAGTTCTTTTCCCTGTCACTTTTACTTTGCAAGTACACAACATCTCTGACTTCAGAAAGTAAAATATCGTTTTGGCAAATTTTCCTGTTTTTCCTTTAGGCAAATGACCAACAATATCTCCTTTTTTGCAGACCGCCACTGCATATTTGTCTATGTCGTTTGTTGGTTCCATTTTAGCTTCTAGGACTTCACCAATAACAGCGTTCCATTTCTTTTGATACTCATGATATCCCATAACGGTTGAGTTACTCTCATAATACTTGATAAGAATGATTTCTATCGGCTGTGTTTCGTTGATTATCATTGAAACAAGATCCATTGTAATTTTCACTTCTTCGTCCTAATTGTGGTGTGACTGCTTTGTTGTTGTGTTGTTTCGTTTCGTTTTATAACATTCGAACGTTTTAAAAGGATCATTCAAAATTCGAACGTTTCCTTTGATTTTCAAACGTTTCATCTAATTTTCGAACGTTTCGAAAGCTCGATTAAAAAACAAGTGGGTGGATGTAAACAAACTTTTTAAAGGCTCTTCAAATCCACATTAAAGATGGCAACCGCTCAGACAACGTCAAGGAAGAAAACTGTTCTGACGATCAAAGAAAAATATCTTGCTTTGAAAGAGCTTGAAAAAGAAGGAACAACTAAAAAGTCTATTGCTAAAAAGTATGGTGTCCCACCTAACACACTTTCATACTGGGTTAAGAATAAAAGTGACATTTTTACCAAGTATGAATCAGGCCAGTATGGAGTTAAAAGACAAAAGCTTTCTTCCGGAAAATACGATAACATTGATAAAGCAGTTTACAAGTGGTTCGTTAACGCTCGTGAAAGAACTGTGCCGATTAGTGGTCAAATCATTCGAGAAAAAGCATTGGATTTTGCAAAGCAATTCAACGAACCTGATTTTAAAGCTTCAGAAGGCTGGCTAGACAGATGGAAGTACAGACAAAACATCATTTACAGAATTATTTCTGGAGAGGAAAAGTCTTGTACACCAGGGATGACAGCAAGCTGGGAAGAAACACACCTGCCAACCATTTTGTCACGCTATGATTTACAAGACATTTTCAATGCTGATGAATTCGGCTTGTTCTACCAGATGCTTCCAACAAATACCTATCATGCCAAAGGTGAAAGATGTGCTGGTGGAAAGTTCAGCAAAGTTCGTTTAACAGGACTTGCAGCAGGAAATGCCCTAGATGAAAAGTTGTCCATGTTCGTTATCGGAAAATCGGTTACACCGCGCTGTTTCAAAGGAGTCAGAAGTCTTCCCTGTCAGTACAAAGCTCAAAAGAAGGCCTGGATGGATTCTGAAATCTTTACCGATTATGTGAAAAAACTCGATGTTAAATTTGAAACTGCGGGTCGAAAGATTGTCTTTATAATTGACAATTGCCCGGCTCATCCAGAAGTCACTGGTCTTAAAGCAGTAGAATTAGTTTTTCTACCACCAAATACAACGTCTAAGACCCAGCCCATGGATCAAGGTGTAATCCGAGCATTGAAGGCATATTACCGGTCAAATCTTGTGAAACGTCAAATAAAGTTCATTGACGGCGGTAAAGAGGTCCCTAAAATTAACATTCTTAAAGGGATGCAAATCTTGGTCAAATCATGGGACGCTGTTTCAAAAGACACCGTTAAAAACTGCTTTAAGAAGGCAGGCATCTCAAAAGAAGCACAGATCACGAGTCTCAATGATGCTGATGACCCATTTAAATCTCTTTCTGACAGCATAAGCGAGTTGAAAAAAAGAGAAGTTGACGGCGACATCTTTAACGCAGATGATTTTGTGGATATTGATTTTGAGGTATGCACGAGTAAATCAATTGAATTGACTGATGAGGAAATCGTGGAAATCGTACTTAATGAGGACAAAGATCAAAACGCGCCGAATCTCGAAGATGACGATGATGATGAAATTGAGGCACATGACATCCCCCCGAAGAAGCCAAAGCAGTCAGAGTTAGAAGAGGCCTTAGAATTGTTGGAAAGATGGTCTTTGTTTGACGAGAATGGTCTTGAAATCAGAAAGCAGTTAAACATGATAACACGTACATGTCAAAAACACTACATCGTTAGTAAAAAACAATGTAGCATTAAAGATTTTTTTAAGAGTTGAACTCCTTGTATTTACTAGATACATTTTCTTTATAACTTTCATATTTTAAAACCTGTTAACAATTTGTTCAAATTTATTCTTTCTTCAAAAAGTAAAAATTCTTTGTGTTTACACGCTCAACTGAACCACAATGCCTCAATTACTTAAGAAAAGTCCATCCCATTAAGGTCAAGTTGAAAATCTGGCGGGAAAACGAATTTTTCAGTTATTCGAACTCCCGGTTATTCGAAGTAAATTCTTATCCCCCTTGAGGCTTCGAATAACCGGGAGTCTACTGTATATAAACCGGTATCCAACACGCCTGGTTGTCATATGAATAACAATGTTGTTTTTTTCGTTCAGATGATGATGGCGTCACGGTTACTTTGTGCAATCTTGTTTGCATTTGTCTTTATTCTTATTGGCTATCACGAATCTGGAGCTGATGCTATTGGTCGAAAGTTGGGAGGCAAAAAAATAAATAAACTAGGTATGCTATGTTTATTGAAGGGAATTAATTGGTGGGTCACGCTGTTTCTGTAAAAATGTTAGCATTTCTTATCGCTGATGGATTTTCTGATGTATGACGACCGATATTTTCTACCGATTTCAGATATAAAAAGTTTTGTTCTACCTCTTACAGAATCGAAATGGATTTTGTCAATATATGTTAACTAATATTGACGGTGGTTTTAAAACTATTGTTTTCATGACAAATCTCTTCTTTTTCTTAGAAAAGAAGAAAGGCGAAAAGACGAAGAGTGTATCAAGTGATAAAGTTCATAATGGCGGACGCAAAGGTCCAATGAGCGGTGGTTCGCAAGGAGCGCCAATGCCGCTAGCTATACCCTTTCCAATAATCCCTCTGCAAGGAAATGGAGGGAAAAGTGCTCAAAAGAGTAAAAATAAAAAGAAGAAAACTCAAGAAGCGGAGTCTGATAAAAGTAACAAGGGGTATTCCATCAAAGACGTGGACCGCGATTTAACTTTAGCCAAGGGAAAAGCGAAGTCGAGAAAAAACGGAAAAATATACACCAAAACTATTATGACGCCACCAGACGATATGTTTCAACGTTCAAAACGTTCTGTAGATGATGAAGTCGACGAACAGAGCGATAATGACAAAACGGAGTTTCGACGTTCTGCAGATGAAGATGATGAAGATGAACTTAATGAGGAGGAGAGAGACATACGTAGAGATTGGTTATTAGATGGTGATGATGAGGGTTATCTTCCTGGAACAGAAAATGTTTATTTTAATCCGTCAGACTTAGATTTTATTTGGCAAGGAGATTCTGTTTTATCGAGAGCATATCAAGCTATAATGCCTAGCATGAGACTGTTAACAAAAAGAAGCACTGACGAGGAGAGCGAATATGAGAATAACGCCCCGGATGATTTAATGAAGCTTAATAAAAATGCGGAAAGTGTTAGAGACATGGCTAAGCGGGATCTTAGCGAGGTAGATAAGGAGGTGGACGAAGATGAAGAAGATTTAATGAAAGTTAACTCTGAAAACACTGATCGTGGAATGCAGACTCGTGAAGTATCTATCGCTGACGAAGAAGAAGATGATGGCGAGGAAGAACTGGATATCGTAAACGAAGATAAAGATTTTCAAGACGAAGAAAGCGAAGAGGAACGTGACACACGTGAGACAGCTCCCGGTGACGGTAGGTCGCATATGTGAATCGCGCATGACACTGTCATACAACGCATTTGACTGTGGAAGTATACTGTTCCTTTAACATTCACAAAACAATGAACTTGATGGATTTTTCAAAATGATCCAATTTTCTTACGTAGACAACAACAGGCTTCATTTGTTGTTAGCTGTGCTGTGTAGATAGTCTTTTTAATTGATGTAGATAGGTTAAAAAAGGAAATAAATTTTTTTTAAAAAATAAACATTTTTTTTTGCGTGAACAGCGTATGTGAAAGTATGAAATTTTTTGTGCAGCATTTAAACAACAGTATTTTTTCTTGTCGTTTTGTGATTTCTTTTTGCAACATTTTAAAGAAATTTTATACTTCCACTGTTCTAAACTTCATACACGTCACGTGATAGTTATTTTTGTTGACTAACGAATGTTTAATGTGATGGTAATTAACGTAAACTTTGGTCGAATTAATTTTTGGGAATTTTTCAGGGTTTCTTAACTTTTTTTTCTAAAAATATTTTAGGGCAATTAATTTACGAAAATAAATTCCGCGAGATTTTTTTGTTTGTTAGACGCAATTCGCGAAAATGTATTAACGCTGAAAAAGTTATATTGTGGAAATAATACGTTATGAAAATCCAAAACTTTAGCGGCCTCCATAGATTAGTTTTTCGCAAAATTATTTTTTTTGCGAATCAAGCAAGTGCGAAAATTAAATTGCCGATAAAATTTTAATATTTGTTCAATTGGCCAAAAATTAATTCTCGCAAAAATTTAAAGATCCGGTTAATTCACCAAAATTGTTCACCAAAGTTGTGAAATGCTTTAAGATATCTCTGAGGATGTAAAAGCGTGTCTATTTTTCTCTCCAACATTTACCGGGTTTTTGTTAAGCGAAAGAAGATTTAAATTTGAAAAATTTTGCTAATTTTCAAAACTTGCGTACATAAACTTTCGCGAACTTAGAATTCTTCGCGTAAATTCTTTCTAATAAGCGTAAATCTTATAAAAATCTGCACTGTGCGGAATTTTCATCCCAGCTTGAGAGCGCGTGATATACAGGCAGGCGAAATACTAACTTCTTCATAAAACATTTTGTACATTGTTAAGATGATGTAATAAGAAGTTATTATATATCGTTCATTCAATGTTAAAGAGCCTGGTACAGAGAAACAGGGTGCGGTGCAGGGATTGTGTACGTGTGGTTTGCGAAGTTGTACCAATCTTAAACGTTGGTTTTAAAAGTTACTATAAACTTAATAATTAGCACCTTTTTGGTGCTGTCCTCTTTTAAGCCTTATTTTGTGTTTGTTATAAAATTACTATTCTTAGATGTTAATTTTTATTCATCAATTCCATCAAAGTTGCTTTTTATTTTTTGTTACTCTACGTTCATTAGTTAATTACACGGACAAGAAATTTTTCTATGTTACTCAACTTAAAAATCTGATAATCATATACTTCAATTTTAAATTTCAGACTATCTATGTATGCATATAAAAATGGCGTACAATCTCTTGAAGCCTACGACACGTTTTAGATACCTTGAAGCCATTTGGAAAATGAAAAACAGCGTTTGCAAATCTACTTCACCTGTGTTCTAACATGTGCTCTATTTAACCTGTCTTTTAATGTGTCTCGTGGGTTTTTTCTGTTTACTGTCTCCATAACGCAGTTGCACGCTTTATAGAGCCACCATCCAGTATTGAAGAGGCCGAGAGACAATTAAAAAATGCTGAGCTAGCTGCAGAAGCTCTTACCCATCTTGAAATGCAAGTTGGTATCGATCCAGAACATCTGGTCAGCAACACACACAAGTATGTCATGAGCCTGCAAGCAGAGAAAGCAAAGTACGACGCTGATATTAGATCACATATTAACAAGGCACGAGAAGCTGAAAAAAGGGCGTCGGTTCCAGTTCACGATGAGGTGAAGAAGTCTGAAATCTCTGGCGATGTAGCTGCTGCTAAGAAACAGTTAGAGAGTGATCGTAGCAAAATTGAAGAGATTAACACGCAGTTGAAGCAACTAAAAGATATTGAGTTGATGGCTACAGGTTTAGAAGTAGCGAAATACCTTGCAAAAGAACGAGCGCAGCATAATTTAGTTTTGGCTAAAGAAAACGCAGCAAAAACGCAAGTTCCTATGCCAGTTCAACCTGTACAACAAATGCAACAACCACAAATGGAAGTGACACAGCAACAACCTTCTGTTGACGCAAATTCACTTTCAATGCAGCAATCTCAACCTGGCGAAACGGTTGGTACATGGGGTTATCCTAGTGGGCAGCCTGCGGTGCAACCTGTTGTAGCTGTTCAACCCCAAATACCGGCTTACCAACCACCAATTGCACCTCTGCCGATGTATAGTGCACTGCAACCAACTACACCTATGCTTCAACAACACCAGATGGGAGAACAAAGAAACGAAGAAAGTCGACCATCCTTTAATACACCAGCCATAAAAGCTCCTCTTACCCAATACTTATCTAGCTACATACAGTCTCAAAAAAATAGTGCGAATCAATTCGCTGCTCAACCTCATTGGCTTACTGCCGCATCAAGACCTTTCTCTCAACCAAGACCAATGTTCCATCAACCTCTTCCGCCAGTATACCATGAAGAACATGTTGAAGGAGATCAAAGACATTCAACTGCTAAAACCCCTTCAGATTCGCAATCTCTGTTCATGCTCAGGCCTCCGCAATCTGCTACTGCTAATGTTAACTTAATAACGTCATTTGCTCGCCCTTTAACTCAGAAGAGTATTGGTTCAGCGGATCATGAAATAACCAAAATCGAACAACCACATAAAATTCCTAATACAAATGATGAACACAAAGATTCAGAGGAAAATCACGACGACAGTGCGGGAGGGATGCTATCTTTTCCTGGAACAACCTACTCGCCACCTCCGTCTTGGTTGCAACAGCCCAATGATAGTCGTGCCCAAGCAGCTAGAATACCATCACAAGGAGCGTCTAGACCTTACTCGCCACCTAATGGGTTCCATCCCAGTATTACAGAAATTTCTGGGCGTCCTGCATATCACCCCAACATTGGTGTCGCGCCTCTGTCTACATTACACCCATACGAACCTTCAGCTGAGCCAGTAACAGGTGCGATACCTTATCATCAATTTTCACAACAGTCGTCACTTTCGGCACCATCGATGGCTTCTTATACATCTCAGCCAGCTCCAGTGGAACCTGTCGCTCCTATTCAGAACATAGCACCGGTAGCTTTCAATTCACATCAGAATTTCCAAAATACATTATTCAACGATAAGGAGGCAGTGGAAATGCGACCGGGTACTCCTATGAATTATGCAGCACCCCAAAACCAACAAGCACAAGTAGGGGAGGTTATCAATACAAACCCTCAAGACGAAGTAGTGACTGTTAACCGGAAACCTGAACCGGAGCCTACCCCTCCTCCTCCTCCGGACATGTCGGGCAATTTACCCGGTTGGATGGGTGCGGTGGATAGTGCAAAATATGGTAACGATGTTAGTGATCGTCTTAGAGAAACGAACGGCTCGAAACCGGCATCCACGCCCCCTTCAGATAGCGATGATCAAAACGGTACACCTCCTTTTGTATACATGTTCTTCCTTTTTTATAAAGTCTCTTTTAACTGCACGTATTAGCCTGAAAATTACTTTTATTTTAGTCTGAAAGTTGCTAAAAAGTTACCAAATTTAACATCACATTTGACAAGACTCTTGGGCTTTTTCAAACAGTTGCCTAGGTTTTGACCCAAATTTACAGCCTCGGTCCTTAAATTGATTACTTATTAAAAAAAAGGGTCATTTGGAGCGATTTTTAAAAAAAACAATTATTGTTACTGATGTTCATCTTCTTTTTTTTAATTTAGTTAAACGTGAATACCTTCATCTACAAAAAGCACAAGCAAAATTGCAAGACACTTTCAAAGCAGCATCAGCGGTAACGCATATTGAATCGTCTGTTGGTTTCGATCCCGGCTCAATTGCTAAGATGGTAGATTTCGTCAAAACTGCTGCAATTAAAGATGTAAAACTCTCTAAAGAAACAGTCGATAAAGATAAGGAGACTTTAAAGAAAGTAGAAGAAAATTCTATTAGTAAAAAATCTGAGATTGCGAAAAAATCCGAAGTAGACAGTGTTGCGTTAGAGCATGCTAAAGAAAAACTAAAAAGCGATGAGGTGGTTTTAGCTGATGCCGAAGATCGGCTGGATAAAATTCAGAAAATGGAACTAATTGTCACGGAAATTGAAGTGGCGAAATATTATGCTGCGAACAAAGCCGAAAATGAAGTGCAAGGAGCCAAACGAACTCTGGATTCGTTAAAAAGAAATGAAGTGCATAAACCGGAAAAATAATGCGCAAAAAAGTTGTGGGATTTTAAATGTTGTGGTTGTTTTGCTGAATGTATATAAACACACAAACTCGTGTCACGATGTGCGTCTCGTTATGTACCAGACGGAAGAAAATTAACGTATTCCGTGTAATGTCTATTTTTCCATCCTCGTCCCCAGGGTTTGTTGCCTATGTCAAAGCTGCTAGCGCTTACTTGAAGGCTAAACAACGGCCTTGATGTTACAAAAGCCCCTGGGACGAGGTTGTTATATTTCTTTCATTTAGTTATTTTTGTGTTTGTGCTGCTTTGTGCTGAATGCAAATCCAACGTTCAAATTCTTTCAACTTTTCACTAAAAAAATTAACTTTTATTTATTTTGTCTTTTAGGCATTTTGACGATTTTACCGAATTTTCCTTCTTATTCATACAAATTTTTATACGCTGTACTGTATACCTTTTCTAAATACAAACCTATCCTATGACCCAAATTTTGGAAAGTGTACGGTACAAATACCAATGCAGAATATTGACATCTAAAGTTGTTTTTCGGATTCTCTCACTATTCGACTTGTGATGTAACTTGTGTGTCAAATTCAATTGTCAGTGGCTTTATCTTTCATGCTCACGATCGTGTTGTCAAGTAGCGTATTGTAGTTAATCCGCCATGTTTTCTATCAAATATCTATACATCCACTTTGCATTATCCGTTATGTTGTGCAGTGTAAATAAATAAATAAATGAAAGTTCACTGATTTTGTTATGTGTTCTGTGTTTTATCATGTTCTGTCAAATACGCAACTGTACATTTTGTAAAATAGTAGTTTTATATCTCAATTTTTTATAAACAAAAAATCACGTTTTGTACTTGTTTCTTTTTATTTCGTATAGACATTCATGCGGCGCTTACATAGGAGTTTTATATCGCTCGTAGTGAATCGCTGGTCTTGCAACAGAATTTTATTTGGGTTAGATTCCTTTCACTTTAGACGGAGTGGAACTTTGCGTAAACGCCGCTTATTGGTTTTGAAAACGTTTTAAGGCTTTGGCGTAAACACTAAAAAAAGATAAACTTAGCAACCGTGTGCATAGCAGCAACTCTTGGCGAACATAACTAAAGGACTGTATTGATTTGTACCGAATGGTAGCCTTATGATAGAGCGTTCGCTCTCAGTGCGGGAGGTCTTGGGTTCAAACCCCGGCCGAGTCATGCTAGAGATTATAAAAGTGTAAAGATATCCTTTCTGCTTAGCGCTCAGTATGGGAATAGGATTGATATCTTAGTTGCTTGTCTAGTTGAGTTATTGCTGTGCTTGCACGACCTTCGTAACTCAAATGAGAGCTTTAAATGCACTAGAAGCCCTTTTGAAGGACCCTCGTTGATACCAATAAGAACTCAAGAGGTTATCCTGGGTAAATAATTTCAATAATAATAATCAGGTTGAAAAAAAGCAGTTTTTCATCTGATGACAGAAAATCAGGGTACAACTTTATTGAACACTGTCAAGTTCACAAATATTCGTTTAATTTTCGATGAAAGCCAGGGTGCAAAAAAGAAACAAAGGTGCGTATTCAAATGTATGGAAAAGTTTTGAAATAAATTTCAAAATATATTTCTGTTAAAGCTTTTTGGTTGTGGTTACTCAGATACAAGCAAATATTTTTTAGGGTATTTTAAACAGCGTGTTGTGTCAGCCTCACTTTTTTTTGAAAAAACCTAGACAGTAAATTAAACGCAGCGTTGCAAAAATGAACGCTATGAAGAACCGTACAGGGTTCCTATAATCTATATGTTATAATCAGATCTAAAATTTATTTATTAACAGGTCGAAATATTTTAAATTCGACAAAGTTTCCTTCCAGCATGGATAGCATGTTGTTGGCTTCATTAACTGTCATTCCGTTGGTAGAAAGTCCGTCTATCTCTAAAACCTCGTCTCCTATTTTAAATACTTTTGCAGCTGGACTAGGTCTTTTCACATCGCGTATGGTCATGTTGCTATCACCATACGGAGATACACACCCTCCTCCCAATTTTAATCCTAACCTTTTACGATCCGCGATCCACACAGTTAAGATATGGGTGTTCTCAGGCGTTTCGGATTTTCCAGTAATTTGAAAATCTTCCGTGCTTACATTTTTTTTGCTTTTTTTACGCCGAAAACTATTTCGAATTACTTGAGCAGGTGATTTGGCGAAATTCCTTAAGTTTTCTTGCGTGGTCAGTTCAGTGGATCCATCTAAGTTGTGATGGTCGACCATGTCAAATGATTGGTTCATTCTGTCTAGCCAACCGTGTTGTAACTTTGAAGGAATACACTATAAAATATTCAATCAAGTTTTGAACAATGGGGATCATACAGTGTAATTGCTAACTTGGTGGCGTGTCAAACAAAAGCTGCTTAATATCGGCATTGTGATTCAGTTTGTTCCTACTGTGTATTTTATTTTATTTTTTTTGCAAAAAATTGTAAAAGAATGTCTGATACTCGCCAGTATTCCTTACAAACAACTAAATAAAATCTTTCTATTCTTACCTGCTCAGTGGTAGCTGAAGTGGAATTACTTGAAAACGAGGAAACCGTGGATGCGGACAAAGTTGAAGCCAGGCTACATTGTGAGTTACTTCGGCTACGTCGAGGTGAAAACGCGTTTACTTCTTCCTGTTCTTCTTCCTTCTCCAGTTCCAGCTTTTCGATTTCGTCGGCGATATATTTTCCATCGTTGTCGGGTAGTGAAAATAAAACTAAATTTCGGAGATCATCCGACTTGTTATTTGTATGGTCGGTTGTTCGTCGTCTTTGTCGTTGCTTAGGAGCGCAACTCTTTCTTCCGTACGCACCAGAAAATGATCGAGTTCGCCTCAGATCTCTATCCGGTGTTGTATACTGCAATCTCGCAATCTTCTTGTTTTCTTTGTCATCATGTTCGTGCTTAAACGATTTGAACAAAACTGGTTCCTTTAATTCGTCTTCCGGACAATTAGCACAGCATATATCAGTACTTTCACATTCCTCTTGTATGGATACTTGCTCATAAACATGGCTAACACTGGAAAAAGGATGTTTATACCAATCAAAACTACGATCTGACGGCTCCACACCTCTTCTTATCGTCATGGTAACCTCATCAGTCGCCTTTGAAAACAATGCGAGGATTTGTGAATGTTTTAGGCTTACTGTTGGTATTCCATACAATTCTTTTATTTGATCTCCAATTAACAATTTTTCTTCTGTGCGGCTGGCTGGCGAGTTTTTCCTAATGTCTAATATAGTCGGCCAACTTGGGTTAAACGCTTCGCCGTTTAAAATAGTCAAACCTGCTTCTTCGTTCGGCTTTTTATTTATCTAGAATTCGAAAATAACAAGTGTTGCAAATATTTTGGCAACGGCAATGTGTTAACAGTTACGCAGAATACTAAAATAGTTCTCAAATATCTTTATTTCCTTGTACTTGTCGCAGCTTCTGCTTTTTTTAATTTTGCGCTGAAACAGGTGGAGTGTTCACATTACAAAATTAAAATGGTTGCCAACGGCTCTGTGTTTTAAAGGCTCAATATAACACGGTAGAAGAATTTGAATTGTTATTTGGCAGCAAAATTCAGCGGTACATTGGTGAAGATGGAGAAATTAGTGACGGAACTAATTATGAGTGGGAAATTGAAGAAAATATTTTTTTTTACTTTAAACAAAGCAAGAAAAATAATAAAAATTGCCCGCGAAAGTTTCTGCCCTTAAAGTACTAGAAGGTTAACTTTTTAAAAACTTCCTTTGACGCGCCACTAAAATACGGCCCTCTGCTTTTATTTCTGTATCAACGGCCCTGATGAAAAGTTTATGGTGAGGGGAAGCGCACACGATCATGTCCTGGTTATTGCGTGTGAAATTACCCTTTACCAATTTTAAACGTGTGGGGGAGTGCGCGCTTGGTCTTTCAGGGATTTCATTTTTTCACCGTCTGCGAAAAAATTCGCAACATATAATTATACAAAGAATATACATAAAAATACTTAACAATACACCACGTGTTGATCACAATACATTATTATTTCTATTATTGACGCCTTTTAGAAATACGTACTGAAACCCCAGCACCCTTTTAAAATGGCGGCTATCATCAATATAATATAGTTGATTCTCGGGATGATTTTGTCATGCAAGTTTTAGCACTGGAAATAAATTTTGTCTTTAAATTTAACATTAATTGTAAATATCGAAAATAATGATCACCATTTTTTTTCCTGAAAAGACATATTTTTAATGGATATCGTTATAAATTATTTATAACACCTGATCACGAAAAACAATCTACCCTACCTTTATCTCGGGTTTTTTCTTTTTTAATGTTTATTGATTTATTTCATTTCTTTATTTACTTTTCTCATTTAAAAAACAAAAAAAAATTCCTCTATTCTATACACTGTGTTGAAATTAGAAATTATCCCCATTATTGTTAGTTCACGGGCAGCGCCCGAACATCGTTAAAAGGCTGATCCCAATTTGCTGTGGATGAATAGCTTTTGTTTTGCTAAATGCAATTTCGAAATGCTACCCGAAAAATTCAGAAAAAAATAAATTAGGAAATGTCGAGTTTTAAAAATTCGTTGGAATTTCGCCTGTGACCGGTGATTCAACTCCCAATATGAACGTTCAGAAAGTGTTGTTACCAGGCCTACATATAAATCAACCCATCGGTAGGTTATGATGGCAATATATATCTAGCAGTTTTTAAACACTGGAGTGACAGTTCTGTATAAATATTTTGTAAATAAAATAGTTCAGATAGAAAGAATCGTTCTTGCAAACTAGGGAAGTAAGCTGCGAAAAACGCATTTTAGTGCGCATGACTTTTACAAGCTGTCTTCACGATCTCTGCAGCACAAGGTCTGGTAAAAAGTTGCGTTATGACGTCATTAAACATGCTTTGTCGTTGTGTGCACTGAGGCGTGAATAAAATATTGTGCATCATATGTTCTTGTTGTTTTACCGTGAACATCTTTCAAAAAACAAAATAAAAAAACTAACCCTGATATAAATTTCTGCTCCGACATCGTTGTACGACAGCCGTCTATCATGCTGTTGGATGTTCTTTTGTTGTTGTTGTTGCGAACGAAATAAATCTTCTTTAGAATAGGGTGGTGGTGGACTTATGTCTATGTAATTCTGTAAAAAAACATCATTCCTGTCGTAATTCAAATTGTCCAACTCTTGATCAAGATCCCATAATTTCCCCATCATTGTATATCCAAAAAATTCCACTTCTACTAACACATATACGACTGTGAATGTTGTGTGTGAGAGACTTTTAAATGGGTGAGGGCGTTAGATTTCTTTTGTGTACTTCGCACAATATTTAATCCTATTTTAAATCCAAGTTTAAAGTTATTTCAAATGTTCGACTACTCTTTCAACGCCATACAATATTAATGTGATTAATTCCTTCCCGTCTTCTTCATTTTTTACAATAACACTATATGAAATATTCGCTCAACGTTCTTCAAATTTAAAAAAAAATTCAAAAACTTCTGAATAATTTTTAAAAGGCATATGAGTTATGCGTAAATATCGAAAAGGTAAAACAAGTCGGATAAATTTTATTTTAAAATTCTCTTTTGTACGATATCATGCGCAGATTGTGTGTTTTTAGTACAAACCACACGGCAGATGCTTAATTATTCATAACACATGCTCCCAAAATTAATACTCTCCTCCATAGATACTAATTATTAGCACAGCGATGTTTCAAATAAACGCCCGGGGTGCTTTAGAGGTGCTTAAAAAAATTTCTATTTTTTTTAACATAATATCTTCATCATTATCAATATCATCGTCTACCACTTTTTCTTCCCATATTTCATATGCGTATGAAGATGTATGAGACAGGGGTTGAGATTTAACCATGTACACACATATCGTGTGTACATGGTTAACAACATGCAAGGCTTTGTCAATACGAAGAAGCACTGAATGCTTCTTTAAACTTCCAAAATGACTAAGAGGACATTAAGAATAATTTGAAGCTTCGAGTTAAAAAAGTTAGAACATTAGCGGCTGCTGAAAAGATGGGTTCTTATACATTTAATCCGTTTACGATGAAATCAGAAACAATACAATTCAATGATTTGATTGAGAACATATTGATTCGCTGATTAAATTATTTAGTATCTCCGGAAATGTCGATATTAGACACCGGCTAAATTTAATCTACCCTAAATTGTGGGCTAGAAGGTATCGACAAAAAAAATTGTTCTGATCCAGTACCGACACTACTTATCCGCGTTACGTAATGATTTTTGGGTGTTATCACAAAAACCGATATTACAGGGAGGGATGAAGTACGACAACGTGGATATGAACAGGAGCGGTTTATTAAACAAGCTTCGGTTACAAATTACAAACATGTTGCCATGAAACCAACGCATGTCCAACAACGATCGGAAGCTTTTTAGAGACCAAGCTTTGTTCTTCTCCAGTGACGTCTTTTAGCATTGTATCTAAACGGAGATAGGGACCATTAATTATTTCCAGACAATTGTAAGGAGGTCGGGGTATTGACTCACCTGCTAATTTTATTTTAAACAATTGAAAATTTGTCCGCCTAAGTTTTTGTGCAACGGGTTATCGTGAAAATCATTATTTTTTTCAATTAATTTATCGTGAAAATTATTTTTTTTAAAATAAACAGTGAAAGTAAAGACAAGTATTAAAGAGAGTTTCCTTTTAACTAGAACGTAGATTTCTATTTTTGTCTATCCTTTTACGCACAAATGAGTTACACAAAAATAGGTCAAATGTTTTTAAAAAATTAAAGGAAAAAATTTCATTCACTTTAGATTTCATAAATTGACATTTCCAACGACACTTCCATATCAAGAACAATGTTTGTACTCCTTATACACTCAAATTTGAGGAGATTCAGGATTTTTGATGAGGATTTTCAACCTTTTTTGAGAAAATGTATTTTCATAAAACAGTTGATTTGTGAATATCTTCATTTCTTAAAAAAAAGATAGAATTTAAGAAGATTTTTGAAGTGAACGTCATGAGTGGAAGAAAACGTTCCAAAAGATACACAAAAAAAACAAATCTGTTATTTTGTCAAATTTGTTTTTATATCATTGGATGGCACATTTCAAGGTACAATCGTACTGTTGTTCTGGACATACTGATCTTTCAAACGAATAAATTGTTAGGATTTTATCACAAGTACAATGGAGTAGGACGAAAAGTATATTGTAGTATATTAGCATAGCATTATAGTACTTTATTTTATAGCAAAAACAACATAGAAAGTTTAATAGAGAAATCACTGGACCAAAAAATACATACCTAATTTTATTTCCTGTTCTCATTCTGATCCACTGTGGAACTGGTCTATTTTGGTTCATTTTCTTCGCAAGCTTTCGCTTGATAATAAATGTTTTGTGTGCACTCTAAAAATAAAAGTTAAAATAATTCATATTGGGATTTACATCCAAATCAGGTTAATTAAAAATTCAGCTGTTTAAGCACTTATTTATAGTCCAGGAATATATAACACATTCTACCACCTTAAAGATTTTCTTGTGGTTTCCTACAGAAATAAGTGGATATGTCCATTGCTCCTGACGCAAAATTAATACATGTAATGCATGGAAAGTGACATGCAGAATTCTTGTAATTTTAAATTCCCACAAAAATGTTTTTTACTCCATTCATTAAAACAATCTCTTTTATAATAGCTGTATTGTGTCTGTCTCTGTGCGGACCCCCCACTGAGTTAGAAAATCGTGCTACGGAAACACGAATATCAAATGCAATATATTTTTATCCACTTTGTTGCAACGGGTAAATTTAAAGGACGCGCGAACCCATGGATTTTTCCACAGGCTATCGACTAGTCTATATTATAATACCCGTACACGTCTGTCCGTCTGTCATGCAAAATGGTAGCACGGGTTAACGACTAGTTTCTTAAAAATCTTTATTGGCTTATTGACACATTATCACTGAAAAAAACCTGCTTGAAGCTAAATGTGAAGTTGTTAGCAATTCCAATTACAAATATCATTTTTAAAAATCATGTTTCTCTCCCAAAGGTTATATAGGTTATATTCCATAAAAAAGATTAGGTGTTTTGGCATGACTTTATAAAAAAATAAGTGTTCGCCTGAAAACGGCTGCATCTATTTTTAAAAATATTAAAAAAAGCTTTTTGGTTGTAGTATTACAGCAACAATATTGTATCTTGGCACCTTTTAAAAACTTATTAAGGTGAGGGTTTATCTTTTGAGCATGGTTCTTTAAATCGTGATTTTTTCAGCGATAGTTAATCAAAGTTTTTTCATTCAGACATCACCAAAAAGCATTTTTAAATACCTATCAAAATAATATAAAAATTATTGGAAACTTTTTAACTCGTGAAAAGTACAGAGACATTTTTGACACACACCCTGCCTTCAAAAAAGTGACGTCATTTATAAAACTTATTTGTTTCTAAATCTCATTCGATGTTCCTTAGAATTGTGTTAGGTGTATGCTAAAAACGATTTTTTATTTTGTTTACCAAAGTCCCTGTGTTTGATTCCTTTTCTTTTTTAACTTAAACTTTTGTCTTTAAGATGTAATATCTAGAGAATCGTTGATTTTTTAAAAGTAAAATAAAAAATCTCTTTTAGATAAACACGTTGGCTTCAGCACAGTCACACTTTCCCTTGTAGATCTTCTGTGGTTTCGTAAAAGAGATTTGAAATGTAATAGATGGTATACAAAAAACAACACTACAAAGACGCGACTGAGAATAACATAGAAATAGAACTTTCTAAGTTGTTTAACATTTTTCTGTGACTTGCAGAAACAGAACAAGATGACATACCTTGTTAGAACTGAAAGGGTTTTTTTCAGATGGTCATTTCTTTTCGAAAAAGGAAATATAATTTATTTTTAAAAGTTATACTGAAGAGGATGGTAAGTGTTAAAAAAGGTATACCGTCACATTAACAAGTCAGAGAAATATAGAATTAACATCAGTGCTTTAGTTTCGTTAGCCTGGCTTTGTATTACTGCTCAAAGGAAGTCTGCCCATGATGTTTTTCATCACAGGTATGTGCTAGAATTTTTAAATACAACACTGGATATTGTACTGTTAATAAACACCATATCACTAAGAAAGCATGTTTAGCTCACACATTTTTTGTAATAGATGAAGCAATGCTAAAATAAATTATGTGATTCTCTCACTTAATAAGTTCCATGCATGTTGTTTATCAACATCCTTGTGTTTAACCTTTTTAGATCAAAATTGAATCACGAAATTGATTAATATACTGTAGCAAATAAGCTGGGGTCGGTAATTATTTTAGAAAGTGCCCAAGCTTTCTTTCAAAGTATGTGTCATTGATTTTTAACTCACTAAAGGCATGAAAGCTTTGTATGCTTTACAAATGGCAAAAAATGCAAACCAAATTCAAAAAATGCAATCCAGCAAATTAAGATTTCCTTAACCAAATTCAAATTATTATAAAATCTTTGTGCACCATTTAGGTCTTTGTTACTCAAATTAGATTTAAATATATATTAAATATATAATAAATAATGTATATCAAAATGAGTCTTTAACCTATCTCAACTAGATGGGGCTTGATGATAAGACAAAATATGTCTTCTACTTGCTTTAGTCATTATTTGATTGTAAATGCGAACAAACATAAAAATATATATATATTCTGACGAAAAATATATACATACATACAAAAAAAGCTTAGTGTTGGCCCAATCAATTATTCATGTTTCATGTGAGTGAGACCATTCTTGATCAAAACATTAAAAAAAGAGCTATCCAATAATGATCATTTTAGCGAAAAATAATAAAGAAGAGGGTGCCGTTAAGCCTCAAAAGCCTACATGGGCAATTCTGGCAACTTTTCGAATTAAATTAGTGGTTGTCCTTTCCCAACCTTGTCTGGTTCATTCCCAACCTCGCCTGGTTCATTCCCAAAATGCACTTCATTGCAGCACACCATTGGGACGATAGTTGGAAAAGGCGCTTTAAGGAAAAGGCGCTTTAAGGAAAAGGAGATAATATAGTTTATATATATAAATTAGCTTTGGCATTCGGCACTGCCAATGAAAATACGAAGAAACAGTAGTTGGGTCGGCAAAAAAATTGCAGACGTAATTTTGTTGTGGAATTTTTAAATAACAATAATTTTGTTTTGATTGGGCTACTTCCACTCATAGTGACTACAAAATAATTACACTCCATTTTCAGCAAGTAAATATATGCTGCTCATAAGGAGTAGCACAGCAAATTAGCAGATTTCCCTGATCCCTACACTGGCTAGCTAAATATCCTTTTTCTTATGTTTTGCCTCTGATTACACATAATAGCTATTTAGATACAGCAAAATTTCGGTGTTGCTAGTGGGACATTCAAAACTAACGCAACTACTAGCTACATCCAAAAGTTATCTTAAATTATCTTTGTCATAATCTGACATCAAATCAATTTAACCCCGTTTTTTGGAAGTTGCTGGATAACAAAAGTATCTTATGTTATTATTTTCACGCATAATCTTTATAAAAGAAGTAAAATTAATGTTTACTTACCATATTTATTCGTACAGAACCTCAGCTTTCACACAGCGTAAGTAAAGGATCGTAGCTGTGGGCTACCATGTCTGATATTTTGTAAGCCTCGCTTTCAGTCAAAAGGACGCCGGGCGCGCATAAAGTTCGCTTTCTGATTGGTTCACCACGATCGATAAAAATCGACTAGATCTTGGCATTGCGTTTGTTTCTTTATCGAAGATACCGTAATTCCTCTCTTTAGCCCCCAATCTTCGGATACCGTTTGCAAGCAAGCTAACGTACTGCCGTAGGTTAGCTTGCTTGCAAACACTGACTTTCACATTACACAAACGCCCTCGTACCTGGGATCTTTTGCCTTATAATAGATGACAACGAAAATATTTCGCGCTCCTCCCTTATATTAAAAAACCTTGGGGACGAGGGTGATTACACAGAGAATTGAAACTGACTACGCACTAAAATGTATTTTTGTTTTTATTAGATTTTTCTCTAATCAGTTAACAAATTCTAAGTCAACAAAGTCAGTCATTTTGACATATTGTATACTTTCCCTTCCCTTAGGTTTGCGTAACAACAACACATTACAAGGTGTATAACTTACTATTCAAATTAGTTTTTTTTAGTATAACTATAGATAGCTATATAATATATCGCGTTCCCTCACAAAATTTAGATATGGAATGTCAAAATTAAGAGGTTATGTCACAATATCAAAAACAACAAAAATCAGTTTTTCTTAGTATTAAAATATCAAATTATTTGGCTTTTTTCGCCAAACTTTGTCTCTCAAAACTTTCAAGAACAACCATTTGCAAAAGTTTGTACAAACCTTTAAAATTTATCTAAAAAATTAGGCTGCGAAATCTGGAGGTCCAAAATGCGTTTCTTTTGGTTATCGTAAATGACTAGGGTTATATTTAATATTTCAACTAATAACAAATCACAACTAAACTTCTCCAAATATATCTTGTTTCTGCTCTCTAGCCGCCTTGCCAATATCATATCCCTTTTGGGTTTTTTACTAATGAAGCTTTATAAGATCCTACACGTCCAAATATAAAAAGCCTAAAAAGCCCTGGGGACGAGGTTGTATAAGATCTTCTTAAATAATACAAAGCCCCTTTGGTTAATAGGGATTGGATTCCTGACAAGTTTGAAATGTCTCCAAACTTTGATCTGACTCCGACTTTCATTTTTAAATTCCTGACCAAGGTCTATCGGTACTTTCTAAACAACGTAAATTTAAAAACGGTCCAAATTATTCGTCGGCCCAGGAATGCAGGAAAATATTAACTCGTTGCTGTTATACTGAGATAGGTACATTATCCGGTAAATTTTCCGGTAAAAATTGACCGATTGATTGAAACTTTGAACCGAAAAACTATTTCTTTTTTCCATGTGTTACATAAATACCGAATTAACTTGTGAAAGTTGAATATTTTGAGTTCCCAGTTTAGGCTGACAATTTGCTACAATTCTTTGTCATAATTTTGTAATCTTTAAGTATTCGGAAAAGTTAGTGTTTATTATATAGCCAGAAACTAACAGGGTGGCCATTTTTTTTCAGGTAGTAAATTCCATGTATTTCCATGTATTTGTCAGGTAACTTTAATCATTTTTCTAGGTGTAAAACTTGAACTTAAAAAACTTAAAAAATGCGTAGTATTTATAAAAACTCTTTTAAAGATTTTAAAATTTAATAAATACAAATTTCTTCTTCAAGGCTTAAAATATCAAGAGAATACAAAGTTATAATGAATTTCGTTAACATCATTCACCGTAAAAAGTTAACCCTATTAGTATAGGCTTTTACAGCCCCAAAGAATAAGAATAAGGCGCATAAAGTGTCCAACTTCTGTCAGAGTTATAGTTATGACATTAAAACATGGCACAATTATAGTATAAGACAAAAGAAAGAAATTAGCATATTTACAAAAAATGCCTACTTACGTAGCTTACGTAGGCATTTTTCGTTTGACGTCATTAGCAACTTAAAAATCGGCAAAAATACTATTGCCTATGAAAGTGATTTGAGAACGTTTTGAGCAATCTTTTGCCCTCTATTTTGATTCCCTCTTAAAACTATAAATGGCTCACGACATATATTCTGATTTTGGCCCATAAATATTGACAAAATATTGAAAAATTCGATATATTATATATAGCGGAACTGAACCGAGAAAATCGGGAAAAACGGATTCGAAAGAAGAAGGCAATATTTGGCGAAAATGTTTGACTAAATGATATGAACATTGTAAAATTTTCATTCTCATTAGATCAAAATTTATACCATTTTCCATTTTAGAGAGTTTAGGGAGTTTTAAGAAATGTCCAATAACATCATGAACAGATAGAGACAAAATTTCTGGAAAATGTACCATTTTTAATTGAGCATGTAATTCAAAAGATATCAAAACAATGAATTTGCCACGGGTACCTTATGCCCCTCCTCCGGTTAAGTTCTAACAACCGTCGTTAATTTTTTTCTTAAAATAAACCCAATAATCAAGTTCCGATCGTTCTAATTTGTTACAAAAACAATTCGGTTTATTTAAAAACATTTCGGGTGGTACTTCTCTAAGTTCTCGCAACATTTCAATAACTTTGTAAAAATTTGCCGGCGTGGCATTTCTGCAGTATCTTGAAACTAAATTATTTAAGGTACGAAATCTGAGAAGTTTATCGTGAAGCTGGTCTTGGTTTTGCAATGCTAGAATATTTTCCTGTTTCTTTCTGAAATGCTCGTATAAAATCACGTCAAGGTTACTCCAGTTTCTAATTTTCTTCACCAATTCTTCTTTTCTTTTCTTTTGTTGTTTATGCAGCTTGTGATTTACTAACTTCTTTATATAAACAATATCCATATAATTCCAACACATTAGCTGTTTTAGTAACAGCAAACTTTCGTCAAATTTTTCAGTGATCAAAACCAGATGAAATGCTTGATCAATGTATGTTACAAAATCTTGGAAACTATTGTTAACTTCTTGTTTTTTAAATTGTTGAAAATTTAAATCGAATGTCATCCCGTTTTTGAGCAAATTTTCGATTTCTAATTCTCTTTTCGAGTTAGATTGCCGGTAGTAACTCGAGGTATTCATAAAAAAATGTTCAACGGGATCCTCAGCAAGATGAATCTGGTAGATTTTTGCAAAGTTCTCGTAATGAAACAACGAATATATTTGTTCTACAGGATCTCGAAGAATAGTGATCAAACGAAATCCAGATTTCATAGCTTTGACTAATTCCTTTCGATTCAATACAGAATGATTGCATAATACATTGGCACGTTTCTTTTTCATTCGTGATTGGTCTACTGCAGCAAGTGTAAATGACGATGGCCAATTAAATCTTAAATCTCTTTTTGGAATTGCTATATCCAAATTATTGATGTCAGCAAATCTGTTTAAGATACTTGTGACCGTACTACTTGCTGTTTTATGCGTCTTCAGGAATGCAATGTTGATTTTCTTGGTCAAGCATTTCTGTCTTCCTTTCCTACAAAAAAATTCACAGTATGAGTTATATACCGTTTTCGTTACATAATCGCGATAAAAACTTTACACGATCACTAAGAAAAAAATGGTCCAAAAATAAAAAATGTTTCGTTGTGGCCATGAGTCCGCACAATAAACAAAAGAAGTATGCTGGAATAATAATGACATCAAAATTTTGATTTTCTGTCACCTCCAAAAACCCTTTTTAGAAAAAAATTGTATATATTTCAGACTTTCCCACCTAGCACTATGTTTTCTCAAAACTAGGTCAAAAATTAAGGCAATTTTTTTCTGATCTTTGGCTTTGTATTTCAGAATTTAACATTCCAAATATATATAGAGGTCGCAAAAAGTGACAAAATTATGCCAGTGACAAAATTTTTTGCCGACTTTTATTTTTTGCTGATTTTCTCTATTGCCGACTTTTTTTACCAAATAAGAAATACCATTGCTCATAAGCTTTAGTATCTAACGGATTTGTATCAAGTTGGTTCTTCCCAAATTCGCGCACTAAATTGTACTCAAGGTACTTGCGATGTCTCAACCATTCGATGGAATATTGCACGAAGATGATACAAAGTACAGCGACACCTAAACGAAAAATAACCGTGTTGATGTATTTAAATAGTAGGAAATGTGAATTCTACCCTTTAAAATTTCTTACCCCTTTTTCGTCTTTGGGAAGGATAGGGGGGGGGGAGGGGTGGGCAGGTTGGTAGGGCTATACTGCAAGTTACATTTTATTTTTTAAGTACAAATAATTTTTTTTTTCTGAATCACTGGAACTATTTCTTTTTCTGTTGCCCTTTGGTTCTTCCTTGATACTTTCTTATAGAATCCGCCGGTTTACTCGAATACTAAAAACCCCAAACATTTTTTCATTTTTTCGAACATTTTTTAAATATTTCCCTGGAGAAGATTTCTTCGAGTTACTCAAATATCGACAGCTCGAGATGACAGAAAAAAGGGAATTTTCGGTTATACTTTATTTTTAATATTGCGAGTTCCTCTTTTAAAATGTTTTCACTTGCAAGGCACCTGGTAATCCCTCTCCAAAAGCCAATATTTCCACTAAATGTGGCATAAGAAAATAAAAAGGTGTCTGCTTTAAAGAGATCAAAAACAGATTGGATTAGACATCAATTTTGTCTGTGTGTCTGTAACAGGCAAAGTGGATGTGTTCATTTTCCTTTGATGTAGCCGAAAAAGTTATGACTTTGTTATGTTAAATCTTAATGTTAAAATGTTAAAATTTCTGACGTTACGGCGCGACGTCAATAATACTACTTTAACGTCAATATCTTATGTTAAATTTATTAAGCCATTACAGTGCACTTAAAACTTTGAGCCTAATAACTTGGAAACGAGGTGGTGACGTCAATGATTTTTCACCGCGTGTGTAACTAGGAACCACCTGGGAACAATTTGGGTAACTTTCCCGAACTTGTGTCCCCAAATCCGTTTCGGAATGGACGGATTAATGACGTCATCAAAAAACATTTAAACTCTAATATCTCTGCAACCGTTTCTCCAGAGTGCATGATCCTATACATTTTCTTGATCAACGTTTCAATATCTATACGACAAAGGCAACAGGTTTAAAAATTTTTAAAAAAAAGTTTACGGTTTTGACGGGTCATTGCTGACGTCTGCAAAATTTTTAATCCCTGGATATCTCCTTAGGCGTTCGTGGAAAACATATGATCCTGTACATTATTTTGTCCAGCGTTTCAACCTCTAAACATTACAGACAAAGAATAAACAAATTTCGCAATTTTTTTTATCTGCACTGCTGACATCAGCAAAACATCTGAAACAACTTTCTTTTATTGACCTTTTGCCTAAGTGGATTTCCCACGGGTTTTTGTCGACTAGTTTTTTTTAAACTGGAATGGGTTTGTACAAGGACATTCTACAAATATGCTAAGTTTCATCCCTTAAGCATAAATACTTCATGATTTATGACCCACGGACACTTTGTACACCCCTCAGGGTTACAAGGGGTAAAAAAGCTTAGGTATAATAGGGTTAAGCAGCCACTGATGTAGTTAAAAATAATGGTCGTAGCGTTTAGCCACAGAGGCACAAAACATCTTTTCCAGCAATATAATAACAGATTTTGCTAGTTACCGTGTTGCCGCACATCTGTGCAACATTTAATATTGTTATCAAAACAAGAAAAGCGTTCGACATGAGTAATGCATTCTGATTGCCTGGATATAAAAGTGAGATTTGTTCCAGAACTTAAAATTCCTCTAACCAAAGTCGAAGCAAGCTCTAACTTTATATAAATTATTTTTAGTTTATCATGAAAGTTTGTGTGGCTAGTTCGCGTGTTTTTAAAGGAGAAAATGGTTGGGTTAGCATGACTAGGTTTTTCTTCAAATCGGAACAATTAAAGAGACAAAAACATACGTACTGATAGCTCTGCACTTTTTCATCTTCCATTTATTTTCTTTTTCTTACTTTAAATGTTCCTATTAAAAATGTCCATCCCCTTTAAAAACTTAGCTAGGCTAGCTCCAGTCTAAATATTTTCTTTTAAAAAATCTATCGAAAAAGTATTTCTGATCAAACTAGTTGTAAATCCTGTAGAAACACATACTTATATGCACTAAAGTAAAGAAATAGATATAAAACTTTTTTAAGAAGAAAAGAAATTAACGTTATGGATTACTATAACAGATCCTCCGATGCTGATCTCAAAAACACTGTAACAGATCACACACTGAAACGTTCGTGTTGTTTTATCACAAACAATTTGTGTTCTATTTCATCTGCAATGTTGGAATAATTACAGATCACAAATATTTGAGCCAAAATGATTTCCTTTTTTCATAACACAATTTACATAACAATCTTTGGTAGTAGCTACCACACACAAAATAAAAAACTAGTTATTGTTTCTTTAAGTTAAAAAAAATTAGGTAAAAATCTCGATTTAATTTTAATTTGTAATCAGTGAAGGGCAGGTATCTTCCAGGCCTGAAAAAATCCTTGATATCTTTCCTAAAAATATTTAGAGCTTACAATTGTTTAAAACTGTGATTTTGAACACAACACATAGCTACAATATTTTTAATACTGCAAGACACGTTCCAATTATAGCCATAAGGCTATGTTCAAATTTAGTGCGTCTTTGATTAGATGCCAGCTGATAAATGATCTTAAACTATACTATAGACTTATTTCTTTTACATTTTGAGTTTAATATTTTTCGTCTATTACGACCTTTTTTATTTATTTTACAATAAATTACAGATATTCGCAATTTCAAAACTAAGAATAAGTTTCGCAAAATCGCAACAATTGATGCTGCAAAAATTTCTGTCTTGTATTTTCCCATGTTTTTGTGTTCCTTTTTCCGAAAAAAATAGAGTATTTTTCAGCTTTTTTCCAGCCATATATCATTATATAATTGTTCTAATACAAAAAATGTATTCCCTTTAATGCAACAAAGACTACATACTACCATCATTATTACATAGAAACACAAGACTACCCGTATCAATTTGCGGAAAATTGTGACGTTGGTGTGCCAGCTAGGAGTTAAAATCAAAAACACCGCAGAAGCAAAGAAGAGATGACAGGAGGTAGTAGTCGATCCGTGCTTTTATCAAGCAAAAGAAGATGGGAAGGTACTTTTATTTTGGGATATCTTTAAATTCCACTTAAGTGATAAAGGCAGCAAAGTCCTCGTGAATTTGTTTTACCTGCCTGTTGCAACCAGAAATAAATGAATTGGTGGAATTAGTGGATATCCGGAGATGTGCTGTGTAATGAACTGAAATTGGTCAACGAGGACCAGATTCCACTACCAACTGTCAACTAGGACATGTTAGAGGACAAACTGTCAACCAGAACACCTTACAGACACAAACTGTCGACAAATACAGGTTAACGAACCAAGAAATGTTAAAAGATTTAATGTAGTAAAAGCACAAACTCGTTGATAAGGACTCAAAACACCCTTTCAATCATATCTTTTATTGAAAATTAACTGCTTGCGGCAGTAGTAGAACCTTCTGCCGCGAGCGACCACGCTAGGTTGATAACCAAAAAAATAGGCATAAACTAAAACCGCATGCACACAACCTGCCAAGGGTGGGTTAGGAAAACCCAACACCCTGCATGCAACGGCGTGCTAAGAAGAAAGCCATATGAAAACGTAAAGAAAATTAATGCGGTTAAAGCGCCCGCGCACAAAAATTGCAGACGTGGCATAATAAACATGGCGGTGGAGTATTGACGTACAGTTGACGCTCCCTAAACTCTATCTACATGAATTAAGTGAACCTAACTACCAGCAGTTTTTTTATCGTGGCAAACATTTTTGTATTATATTCACAAGCTACCTAATTAAAAAAAAATAAAACAGATCACAAAAGTTAGCTTTTTCAGATGGTTAAGGTTGTTTGTTCATTGTTTCCCTGGTATTAGGCCTTAAATTATGTTTGTTTTTTTTTTGCGATTTAAAAGGCAACACACACACAAAACCCAATACAACCCAAATACAAAGGCTCAATTGGTGGTTATTCATTTATTAAACAAATCTGCATAAAATACATAAAAGTTACATTATTAGAAATATAATTTTTTGTGATTTGTATAATTTCTCTGTCAACAGTCATCCTTTAACTTTTTACCAGTTCTTAACCTTTCCAGAAAATATAAAGGTGTAAATTTATTTTTAAAATATTTCAAATAATCAAGTTCCGATCGCTCCAATTTGTTACAAAAACATTTCGGTTTATTTAAGAACATCTCTGGTGGTTCTTCCTTAAGTTCTCTCAACATTTCAATAACTTCGTAATAATTTTCTGCCGTCGTATTTCTGCAGTATGTCGTCAATAAGTTATTTAACGTGCGAAATATTAGGAGTTTTTCTTGAAACTTATCCTGGTCTTGTAATGCTAGAATATTTTCCAGTTTCTTTCTGAAATGCTCGTACAAAATCACGTCAAGGTTACTCCAGTTTCTAATTTTCTTCAGCAATTCTTTTTTTCTTTTCTTTTGTTGTTTATGCAGCTTGTGATTTACTAACTTCTTCATATAAACAATGTCCATATAATTCCAACACATTAGCTGTTTTAGTAACAGCAAACTTTCGTCAAATTTTTCAGTGATCAAAACCAGATGAAATGCTCGATCAATGTATGTTACAAAATCTTGGAAACTGTTTTTTACGATTCGCTTCTTGAACCTTTGAAAATTTAAATCGAATGTCATTCCATTTTTTAATAAATTTTCTAGCATGAACAACTTTCGCCACATTCTTGATTTGAATTGTCTATAGTAGCTTGAAGTATTAGCAAAAAAATGTTCAACAGGGTCTTCACCGGGCGGAATCTGGTAAATCTTTGTAAAATTCTCGTAATGAAACAAAGAATATATTTGTTCTACAGGATCTCGAAGAATAGTGATCAAACGAAATCCAGATTTCATAGCTTTGACTAATTCCTTTCGATTCAATACAGAATGATTGCATAACACATTGGCACGTTTATCTTTCAATCGTGATTGGTCTACTGCAGCAAGTGTAAAAGACGACGGCCAATTAAATCTCGTATCTCCATTCGGAACTGCTATATCCAAATTATTGATGTCAGCAAATCTGTTTAAGATACTTGTGACGGTACTACTTGCTGTTTTATGCGTCTTCAGGAATGCAATGTTGATTTCTTTGGTCAAACATTCCCGCTTTTCTTTCCTACAAAAAATAAGATTGATTTGTATTTTTGATGTCAATGGTAACTTTGGTTCTTTTATAAGAAAAGGAATAAGACTTGAACCGACAATAAATATGCAGTATACGCAACAATAATACGATGCATAGAGTATTGTTTGGGGGGTTTCCACGTGAACGAATGTACTCGATCGATCGAATTTGCCCATGCGCAATGAATTTTTACCTTTCCTTGTTCCATCGACATCGATGGAGTGGTCGACGTTGATCGATTTGAAAGGTAGGATTGATTTTTACTTTTTCATCGGTCGATTCAATTTCAACAAACCAGTTTCCTTTTTACATGACCTCGTGATCAAAACATTAAAAAAACGTTGCGAAGATGAAATCAAAACATTTATTATGAATAATTTTTCCGTGATGTTGATAAAGTTTTGAAAGAAATATAAAAACACAAAAGATGTAAAGGACGTTCGGAACAATTATACGTTCATTAGAAGCGTATTGCTTTGATTTCGGCTTGAACTGTGCGTTCTTTATGAGAACGAACCATTTTTTGTAACTAAAATTTCTTATGGCTACACTTCCTCGCAAATATTATTAAGATCACAATTTAAAAGCTGCTTCTCAGTTTGTGTGATGACTTTCCCTCCAACAGTGTACATCAGTCACATTAACATTGAAAATAGAAGAAAGGGAAGGCAGTTTCCGAATTTTTGTGACTGATTGTAGATGTCTTTGCTGTTTATTAAATTTCACCCTCAAATTATCCGCACTAAGACATTAATCTTTAATTAAACCTGAGAGTACTTAAAAAAGATGACAGGTCATTACTTCGAACTTGTTGCGACGCCATTAGATGTAGGTTAAAGAATAAACTCTGCAAGGACATAGTATATGTGTTGATCATTTTGACATCAAACCATTGTAGCACTTCTAAAAAAAAAGCTATCGAGCTCATTACATACCATTTTTCATCAGTTTGGACATCGAATGGATCCGTATCAGGCTGTTCTATTCTATTCTGGTGTATTAGTTCATTCTCGAGATTGTATCTGCGACACTCCCACCATTCGATTAACCAATTTACGCAGAAAAGAAAACATAAAGCAACACCTAAAAAACATCTTTAAATAATTTGTTTGGCAAAGTATAGTCAACAGGCCATATTACATAGTTTTTAAAGTGGAAAGTCTAAATTCTCTACGTTCTTTTCCACACGTTTTATTTCTTAGGCAAAAAAAATGAAGAACATTAGATCACAACCCTCACCCTCTGCCCCCAAGGTCTGCAAAAACAAAACTTAAAAAGAGGTTGTCATTAAGTGAGTAAAGAATTATTTTGTATGCTCTAAAGTTTTTTTAGATTGAGAATTTACTATTACGCACAGATGTTAAGATTTTAAAAGAAATAAACGAGAAAAACAATCATAACTTAAAAATCACTTACATACTGCTTTCAACTTCCTCATATTGTATTCTCTACTTGCAACTGTTTAATTTTTAATCCACTGCTTAGCTTTTTTAAAAATTTGAATCGTCCATCCCATGATTTTTGAATATTTTAAATAATATATGGGTTATAAATATTTCATCTCAAACTATCTAGCTATCCAGTTTATCATGTTGTCCAAAACAAGGTCACAAGCCTTGTCAACGTTTTTACTCATTCCATAATTAAGTTCTAAGTACACTGTTGTGTAACCCAATCTGGCAACAGAAGATTTTAAAAACCAACACCGATTGTGGAAAACACATAAATAAAATATGTGCCACGGCATTGTTATTTTTTATGTTATATTGTCATTTGTTTATACCCCCGTCCCAACCCACCTCTCCCTCCTTTACTTCTCGCATTCTACGGCACTGGATATGGGTATTTTATTGAACTTAGCCTTTCACAAACCGCTGGCGTATCCTCAAAAACGGAGATGGACGAGGTTGGAAATCAATTGGATGATCTAATTAAGCTATTTATGGATTGATCGTAATGTTGCTACATAAAGAACGGTTTCCACTCATTCGCTTTGGTAGCGCGAATGAGTCGCGCGAATAGGGCGACCAAGCGAATGCAGTTTCCACTTGACAACAAACATAAACAAAAATGACTGAATATCGGAACAAGCATGTCAAACACGCGATGAAGTATTTTTCTAAGTTATGAATGCAGATGGCTTTTACTTACTTTATATGCTCTGCAGCGTGTGCCCCCCCCCCCCACACACACACCACACACACGTTTCCTTAATTCTTCTACAAACACTTCTTCATCCACAACACCATCATTATATTGTCCTTTACAGCTTCCAAATTCCTCAGAACTTTCAAGAACTTCCTCTTGTATATTTTGCGTACTTTGTTGTTGCGAATTATTTGGTTGTAATTGCGTCAGGAGAACTTGGATTTGTTCTTGAGTAAGTTGCAGAAATTCCATCTCGTGTCCGTGTAAAAGACCCACATCTGCCATTATGATTTCAATGTTTTGAATTCTTGATAAATAACGGCTTCTGATTGGTTAAATTATTTTTTATTCGCTTGGTAGTTCAAAAAGTATGAACTTCTGGCGACCATTCGCGCGACCAACAGAAGGTTGCGTAAATGTTCAAAAATAGATTTTGCGCATGCTCAGATATCTATTTGCTAGAGTCGCGCGACTAAAGCGAATGAGTGGAAACCGGCCTTAAGATGATCTATTGTTAGCAATGTAAACCTAGTTTTTTGTTTATCTCTTTTATTTCTTCTCTAATTTAGCCATGCTGTGGTTTGTTATTTGACTCCACACGAAGTGCACCAGGGTGTACAGTCAATTATTTAAATCTATATAGCTACTTCATGATGGCTACTTGGCTACTGAAATAATTTTTTAGTTTAAATAACAAATCTTTTTTTGCATAAATTAAGAGTAAATCTTGAATCAACTTTTTACCACAATCCTATATTGTCAGATTTCTTTTAAAAGATCATTTTAGACATTTTCTACCCCCTGGATTTGCGATTTTCGCACTTATAACAATCTTGTTTTGTGTAAAAATTGTTCATCAAGCTCACGACCTTTTTTTGCTAGATACCTGTCGTTTAGGCTTTCTGTCTTCATACAGCAGGTAACTATATTTTTGTGACTATATTTAGCAGGTGACTATATTTTTATAAAATCAATTAAAGCTTTTTTTATATACGTATATATATTTATTATAGTTATTTTATTTTATTTTTTTAAAATTTTATTATCGAGTGAGATAAAAGAGCGAATAACGTCACAATATAATTTACGACAGGACGTGAGTTAATATATTGTTAAATATTTAGCCACACTTGTTTTTGCGTTGTGCCGAGCTGGGGTTATTTAGCGAAAGGAAATCGAGCATCGTGCTTGATTCTTATTATGCTTGATTGCAAAAAGGGTTTTTTCAAAAAAGTATTCAGTTATGGGCATGCTGATATCTTACACATGAAATGCTTACCAATTGAAGAAAATCTCAGGATTTCAAAAAAGTAAGTAAGTAAGTAAGTTAGTAACAGGAAGTTTTACCGCCCTTGGGGATTCCATCCTAACAATTAGCTCTTCCTCCCCTCCGTTTGTAACCATGTTACATTGCTCTAACTTGCTTGCCTGCCACACAAGCCGGTTAGCGGTCAGTAGATGGCACCAAATGGGCTGACAAAACTGAAGTGCGCCAGAGTGGAGACTCGAACCTGAAACCTTATGACTACAAGTCAAACGGACAACAACTACACCATCTCCGCCTTAGGAGAAAACTCCACCATTTATGAAGCAAGTATTGTTTAGTATGTACAGCCAGCTGTTATTCCGTTGTGATTTTCTTACATCTCTCTTTCGTGTATCATTCGTAACGAAGTAGGAGTTTACTAGATATTTGACTGAAATGTTGGTTTTAACATAACAAGGTTTTTTATCTGTGTTTCCTTTACGCTTTTTTGTACATAACATACTGATTTACAATAAGCCTGGTAGCAGACTACTAAAAATTCAAGAACCACAAAAGTCGATGATTTTGTTATAAAAAAATTTACAGAACAGAAATTAAGAGTTTTCGCCATTGCTGTTTAATAACTTTTTTTGTAACATCTACTGACATAGCTTTATTCGGGTTTAATCGACTAATTGAATCTAGGAGTGAGTATGACTTATTATTCTTTTCGAATTTAATTTGGCTATATAAACTTTTGGCACTTAATATGCTATGGACGTTAATAAACTTTTAAAACTTAGCTATTCACAAGGCCCTTATTAAAAAAACGTGTGCTATAAAAGTAAATTGTTGAGCAGTGCGTTCAGGTTCTTATATACTGTAAATAATATTGATAATTCTTACTAATCTTTAAAAGATTTTCTCAACCAACTACCTAACATCTTTAAACTCCAGTTTGCTGGTAATGACTACTTCACATAGATTTTATTTGTTTTGTGTTTTTTTCTTTATAGATCAAGAGTCAAACAAAGCTTCATTTTTTTAAAAAAGTGGTGAGGAATAACGAAATGAAGATGTGAGAGAAGGTTGAATGGATGAGTGTCTCCTACTCTAGAAGATCTCATCTAAAAATGGATCACAAATAGGAACACAGAAATGAAACAAACATATTATGCGGATCAACAACAATCTCAAATTTTTGAAAAATTTGTGAATGTTATAAGGTTATATATGCATACACCATATACCTAGTTTTATTGGAATGTTAGTTATAAATTAGGCATTATATTATTACTATACTGACAAAATCATTATATTATTGCATCTGCATTCGTTGAACATCAAGTTTTATCTACGCAAGGTAATTCAATATTTCACCAGGCGCAGCCGAGCAGATTATCATCCCACCAAAAGTGGGTAATTAGAATATCTGGTTAGTGCCCGCCCCAATTATTTAGAATAATTTTAACCAATCAAGTATAGTAATTGAGTTTAGTACAAAAGTATTTAATGCTTAAATAATTTCAATCACTGAATTCAACATGAAATTAGTTATGAATAACAGCAAAACAATAGTTTAGCTAGCACAAAACTTGAAACGGCGTTATAATAATTCACAATATGCCAATCGTTAGCCTGTGAAAAAACCTAACCCCTAGATTATCGTTCGCGGTACAAATTCCGGTCATTAGATTATCATCCGTTGTAGCTACATGTATATGGATCTTACCACAACGGTTGATTTCAAAGTGGCGAAGAAACCGTGCCCTCAAGATCTTCGTGTTACTCTCCATCCTTGCGATTTTCGAATAATAGTGTTGTAAAAGTCAACTTGATTGAATTTGTTATATTTTTGTTGTTATCTTTTAGAAAGAGAAACAGTTGTTAGCATTCTTTAAAATAAGTTACTGTCTGTAAAATATCAGTAATATAAAAACTTTGTTTTGACAATAAAACCAATACAACACAAATAGCCGTATTTGGGGAAAAATTCTATATAGCTTTTAGAAAGTCAATAATAAGTCTAAAAAAGATTGCTGCTGTCTCTTCTGGCTTTATATACAATAATCTTGTATGTTTCTTTGCAATATTTAAAAGAATAAAGCTACCTAGCTTGTTTAAGAAAGTTTGAACTTTATTTTTATTAAAAAGCTTAATTTAATAGCAAGGCTAGTACTTTTATAGGATAAAATTATGGATGGAGAATAAGACATCGTTCGAGTTTATAAAGTGTTGGGATAATAAAGAGTTAGAGCAAAGATTGTCATTAAAAAGAAGTCATTAAAAAATATCAAAATAGTATAGGACCGAGTATCGATCCTTGCGGCACTCCACTTACAACATTAAAACTTGCTGATGTTCGATTGCCAACTTCAACAACTTGTGATCGGTTAAAAAGATAATCTGTAAACCACAGCAATTCTACATTGTCAACACCGTATGATGAAAGTTTTCTTCAGACTACATCGTGACTGATCGTATCGAACGCTTTACTTAAATCCAGGAACAGCGCTCCAACTAACTTTCCGTTCTCGGCAGCTTGTCTTACTTCGTCAACAAGTAGTGTTGTTGCAAGATGTGTTGAACGTTTAGCTCTATAGCCAAATTGGGAGTCATTTAGTAATTTCTCATTTTCTAAAAATTCCATTAATTGTGTGTGTACTGCTTTTTCCAATAATTTAGAGAGTATTGGCAACACTGAAATTGGACGATAATTTTCAGGTTTGTTTGTGTCTTCTGATTTAAAAAGTGGGACGATTTTTGCTTGTTTCCATGCGTTCGGAACTGTACTGGAGCGTAAAGACTGGTTAATAATGTGTTGTAACGGAACAATTAAATGTTGCGCAAAATCTTTAAGCATTCCAGGAGGGAGTTCATCAAGCCCAGTGGATTTCTTTCTCTTTAATTTCTTTTTAAGAAAATCCTTAATAAAAACTTTAGACACATATTGAAAATTAAAAGATTTTCTAGTTCTGGAGCAAATGTGATTTGGCGGTTTCCAGATAAAGTTCTTCAATTTAAATGCGAATGACTTCAGATTATTTACGACTGTTGAAAAGTAATCACGGAAGGCATTGGCGCGAGTTTGATTATCTTTCTCGTTATTAGACGCATTTTTTGTGTTAGCCTTTGTCGGAAATATAGTTTTCACTGCTTTCCAGAAAGCTTTGGGATTTGTGCGGTTTTCGTCTATTAAGTTCTTGTGATGTTTAGCCTTAGCGTTTTTTTGCATATTGTTGCATTTATTTCTTAAGTCCTTATATTTCCTCCAATCACTTGCACTGTTGCTTTTTCTAGCCTTTCGTAAAAGTTGATCACGCTGGTGATTTCAAGTTTTCGTTAAGCCAAGCGCATGGGCGACCTTTCACTCTTTTTTGAACGATCGGCGCATGTTTGTCGAAAATATCTTTTACAATACCATTAAATGTGTTAACAGCGTCATTAACGTTTGATAAAGATAATACCGGCAACCAATTCACTTGTTCAAAATCACGATTCATATTATCAGGATTGTATTTGGCATAATTTCTGGTTTTGACTGTTTTTGACGTGTACTTTTTGTTGTTTAATTTTCGTACGCAACCTACTAAATCATGGTCACTGAGACTAGTCGGTATGACGTCTTGTTCAGCGATTGGCCCAGGGTTGTTCGTTGCTATAATGTCGATTAGAGATTTTGTGTCCTGCGTTACACGCGTTGGTTTTTTAATTATATAAATTATAAATTATTATTATTTTAATTATAATTATTTTAATTATAAAAAATTTAATTTAGCATGATTGCAACATGGTTGTATTTCCCTTTGTGCCGAGAATTTCACGAAAAAAAATAGCACTCTCGCAGTTTAATAAAATATAGGGAGAAAAAGTATTCGAAAATCAAAAATTTGAACAGGCTAACTATAACAATTTATTGCTTCAAAAAGAAATCCAAGATAAGAAGTTTGCTTTTTAATAAAATAATTTTTACAATACAATTCAAGTCCTTAAGGCGACCACTTCATAGTCTTCCCGGGATCGGAATAGAGGCTAAAATCTTCGAGAACGCTAATACCTCTTCGATTCTTGGTTTGATGGTTTTCTTCATTTTCGTCGTAGTCTTCTCTGTTTATTTCTTTTCGAGATTTTCGGTGCTGTTGAACTGCTTGCAGATTTTTTGTTTATTTGTTGTTGTTTTTCAATGAAAAACAACAACAAATAACCTAGAGCCGAGACTGACTGGCTTCAAAATTTCTGACTAAAAATTGGTCAGGCCCACATATGTTTGATTCTAGTCGACAGTAAAAGCCTCACGGGATAACCTGGAGCCAAGACTGGCTAACACAGGTCAGGTCAACATAGGTTGATCCAGTTTCCGTTATGAGAAAACAAGGCGGAATATTTCGGTCTTCACATTCCGGGTAAATTCGAAAGAATTCGATTTCGATCCTCGGCATTTTTTTACTAGGTCGCGTGACAGGGTTGACCTAGTCTGAATCCGCGCCTGTTCATGTCCATTTGGTATTTTTAGGCACTTCGACAAGGGTACCAACATCCTTATGACGAGTTCCTTTCTTTAATAAGCGCCTTGCATTTTATTTTACATGATTTATTTTCTGCTTAATGTTTTGTACCAGCAACAGTCATCATGGTTGTGAAACTTCAAAATGATAAACAGTGCTGACATTTTTCTGAATGACATTAGAATCAGAAAGTCAAAACAAAACAGAAAACGAACAGTTGAGTTGTTCCACTAGTATTTGAATTGTTTAAAGCTCTAGACACATGTCGTGGGGGTCAATAATAATATATTCGTTCAAGTTAAGGAGGTGTGCGAGTTATGGAAGAGAAAAGATTCTATGAGAGTTTAGTAGGAAACTTCCAACGTACCAGTGACATCGTCCGAGTTAAGAAGAGGTTCGAGTTATGAAAAGTAGAGTTATGCAGATTCTGCTGTATCTTCCAAGGCTGTATCAAATAAGCCTAGAGAACATTTCTGTCATTTTTATTTGCATTTAAATGTCCAAAGATACATTTAGGATGATTTTAGATGTTGTTTTTGTTCTCAGTCCTCAACCTCGTCCCCAGACCCATTTTTCTCTTTCTGACAATCTCGGACGGCGAGAAGAAATGACCCTGGGCCACACTGGTCAGTTCTGATATCTGATTGGTTTTTTAAGGTTCCGTTAATTATGAATATAAATAAATTTATGCGTAAAAAATTGAATAAGAACTGAAAAACAATAATGGCGACTAATTTTATGTACGAAAGGGACGCTGAAATGTTTATGTTCTGCTGGACTGAATTTATTTTTGTGAAAAATAAAATATTTGGCATTGTTATCTGACCGACACATGGTTGCGTTGATGACTCAATACTAGTATAATACATAGCTACATTACAACCACGCCACTATAATGCCGGCGTGATAAAGCCTTTAATTTGGGTTTATAGAGGTTCACGTCAGCAATAATTCGCCCGCAAGACAAAAATGAAATTAGAAAGACTGCATGTTCCTAAAAAAATTCTAAAAACTTAACTAGCTAGCTAGGTATCTTCAGTAATTTTAATCACAAAACCCTCCGGGAATTCTGTGACTTGGTAGCTAGCTATAGCTAGCTAAAAGTACTTTCACTTTTAACTATAACATAAAATGAAGATAGCTAAAAATCATAATTAAAAAAGTGTATAGCTACCTTGGTTTGCACAACCATTGTAGCTACAAAAGTACGTCTTGGACATTTGCTAGCTAGCTAGCCAGGTATAGATGGCTAAAAACTTTAAAATAAGTATGTAATTAAAATTTGTATGTACCCAAAAAAAACGAAGGCAACACTGCAATCATATTTTCTCAAAGCAAAAACTCAAAACACTGTAGCTAATTTGTTTCTGATTAAAAATAAAACTCTATTCATGATTACGATCCAAGATTGTTTTGCATAAATTATAGCAATACGGTCTTCTCGGCTGTCCGTATGCAATTCTTAACAAAATGACCAAATTTTAAATAAATTAAAAATCAGCACTAATCGTGCTGATTTTAACCAGCCTGGCCCAGGGTCGTTTCTTCGCGCCGTGTCGGATATCAAAAAAGCGAAAAATTGCCCTGGGAACAAGGTTGCTCAGTCCTCATAATCTTTTCACCGCCAGCAGCTCGACTTTTGTGAAAGTCACGAAAGTCTAAAAGCAACAGCCCTTTTGTAGCCCTAATATACATAGAGACATCTTTGATAAATAAATCCAAGATTTCGCTGTCCTTAATATATATATATCGCATTTACTTTTTGTTATTTCGTGTGCCCGTGACACGACTATAATATTGCACAGAGACAGACAGACAACGGGTATTAATAATGTAGAAATTTGTAATTTGTATGTAAACAATATTTATATATTATTTATAGGCATGCAAGATATAATACCAGGTGAAGTTAAATTAATTCAATATGTTTTAAAAAAGCATTCCTCAGAACCATGTGCCTTTTTCACAGTTTGTGATGTGGTAGGTGATTAGGTGTATGTTGACGATGGAATGATGCTTGAAGGTGCATTCTAAGTGAGTTTAACGAATCTCCTTATACAGGGTAGTCACCAATTAGGTTTGAGTTACAAGCTTGGTTTAACATTCACGGCCCACGGCCTATGAAGCAAGGGTAAATTGGCCCATGTTTCAAATTTTGATATGTGATTGAAAACTCAACATCTCTTTAATAATAGCCGTATTTTGTCTGTCTGTCTGCGATAGGCGAGTCCCGTGGCGGAAACACGAAATGCGATATATAAAGGACGGGCGACCCCGTGGAATTTTCCACGGGTTAACGGCTAGTCTCTCTTTAATAATAGCCGTATTTTGTCTGTGTGTCCGCGATATCCGTTTCCCGTAACGGAATCACGAAATTTTTATAATGCACACCAATACCAAATGCGATATATTTTTGTCCACTTTGTTGCGACAGTTGAATTTAAAGGACGGGCGAACCCGTGGATTTTTCCATGGGCTAACCACTAGTCCTTATAATATTACACGACCCGGCAAAAATCAAACAGAAACCATATGTTCTAACATATGTCGAATTCAATTTTATTTTGCTGCAAATTTTAATGAATTCTCATAGTTTGGAATAGAAAAAGGTATATTATTTAAATTATTTATTAGTTTTAAGTTATTTGAATTCATGTTTCTTGTCAGACATATACGCATTTCAAACTGACTTGCTCCTTCACGGTAATGTAGTTTTTCGTTCTGATTTTTATTATATTTTCAGATCTAGGGTGGACACCAATGTAAGCTACTCCCTATATTGAACCTTTATTTTGTATTTGTTTTACTATCAGTCAAGGTTATTAAACAATTACTACAACGTTGTTGTCATATTTCCTTCCAGATATTTTTCATTTTACCGTTTATCTGTTACCAGAGTTGATATGACATTGATAAAAATAAATATTTCTTCGCCAATAGTGATAAATATTTCTTAAACTACTACTTTGAATTTTAGAAGATGGCTTTCCTGAGAACGCTATCGAATACGATTAAGAAGATTCGACCAAGTACCGACAATTTTCGACAAATTTTTACCGAAATAAAATACGACGAGTTACTTCCACCGACGATCAAATGCCGGAATGTTCAATTTCTTCCGGGATCAGAATCCAAAAGTTTTCCAGAATTCCTTTCTAAAAAGGCGAATCCTCTCTTTCATGCAATAAAAATAGAAAGAAATAAGGATCTAACAAAGGAGTCTACACAATTACTGCGTGGTTATCTGGACGATGCATTAAAAGAATATGCAGCAGTCTTAATAAAGGGATTACCCATTTCAGAAACGCATCACTTCAACGAGTTTACTAAACAACTTGAATATAAAGACATGACCTATGCCAGCGGAAGCGGATTCCGCGAACAAATCGTTTCGAATATTTATGGCGCCAGTGATGACCCGGCAGAATACACGATTGAACCTCACAATGAGATGTCTGTTTTGGATAAAGCGCCAAGCAAGGTAGTCCTTTCCAAAACACCTAAGACAAATTAAAGTTTTTAGCTTTTGATTTTAAAACCGGATTCTCTGAATTTTTGTTTAGATCATGTTTTGCTGTTTATCTGAAGGCACAACTGGAGGAGAGTCGCCTGTTGTTTTCAATCAAGACGTCATGAGAGATATAAATAAGGACGTGTTTCACAAAGCTAAAGATAAAAAAATACGTTATTATCGAAATTTACCGCACAAGAAGAACTCACAATATATAACCTGGCAAGGAACGTTTCTCACTGACAAAGAAGAGGTACAGGTTTCTTTTTTTAAAACAATTTGAGACTATAAGAATCATTCTTAGTTATATTATCTACTCAAAATTTCATGTAGCAGTGCCAAAAGATTGGTATATGTGTATATTTATTTTGTGAGAGGCTCACCTCCAAAATTTTAAAAGTAGTATTTACTTATGACTGCCAAGATATACACTATATCCTGATATCTATATTATAATGCCCGTATACGTCTGTCTGTCTGTCTGTCTGTCTGTCACGCAAAATGGTAGCTTGGATGCGCAAGTAGCGAGACGCACGCAATGCGGTATAAAAAAAACAGGCGAACCCGTGGAGTTTTTCACGGGCTAACAACTTCTATATTATAATACCCATATACGTCTGTCTGTCTGTCACGCAAAATGATAGCTTAGGTGCGCAAGAAGCGAGATGCACGTGATGCGGTATAAAAAGGACGGGCTAACCTGTGGATTTTCCCTCGGGCGAACCCGTGGATTTTTTCACGGGCAACGACTAGTATTCATAAGTACGGCAACTGTTTTCGAATTTTCAGAGCGGTATCTTTTATTATTTTAGAAAGCAGAGGCAGAAATGAAAGAAAAAAACATCAGTTGGAAATGGCAAGAAAACGGGAATTTAACCATATGGAATACCATTCCTGCAACGAGGTTGCACCCTGTTACTGGAAAAGAAGTTTGGTTCAATCAGATTAATGCGAATCATTATACTTACTATAAATACCACCCTGATGTAAGTATCTTTCAACCATGTGGAAACTGGTGTCACATCTGATTTTCTTTTAAATGCATTTTTTGAGTAAATGAATTTCAGTACCTGATTATGTGTTTCTCTCTTAGTACACCACTCGTCAACATCTTACTCCATATGAGTACCATTACCACTGTTCGTACGGTGACGGCGAAGAATTTGAAGAAAGTACTATAGATCATATTAGATCTATAACCTGGAATAACGCAATGGCGTTAAAATTGCAGAGTGGAGATGTTCTACTTTTAGATAATTTCTTATGCCAGCACTCCAGGATAGGTTACACTGGAGATCGGAAGGTAGTCGTTCAACTTATACAGTAATGATCACGATTTAACTTTTTTGCGTGTGTATTCAGACGTTTACTTCTTTACATGCATCTAGCATAACATATTCAGTTGCCAGCTAACACAATATCGTACCAAACGGCTAAATGTACTTAACTTTTTTCTTGTTTAATTTTTTAAATTTTTCGCGCCAATTTTACTTTCGATATTAACATATAACAATCACGAATGAAATTCATTTGTTAGAAAAAGAAAACTGTAGCAACATGGAGATCTTACGCAAAGAGAACGGAGCGGCAGAACACGACTGTTTTTATAACTTGTGCGTGTGTATATTGCAAGGGAAATCCTCGGCGTCTTTTTAAAGGTTATCACGTTAACATTGTAAAAAAAGTGAGTTGTTTTCTTGGTCATTTTAAAGTTTCAAGATCTTTTGACATGCACGCTTTCTGGTTTCTTAAAATAAACACCATTAAAACTATTTCTTTTAAAGAAATAATTAGTTTAATATTTTGTTCTATTTGACAAAAATATATATTTAAACGTCAATCATCTGATTCGCATAAGTAAGAAAAAGCATCTGTTAACTTGCAGGGTCAGAGATAAGCGCATATCGATTCATTTGAACTTTACTTAAAAAATTTGTTTACATTAGTTTACGCGCGCTATAAGACAACGGTTGCATCACTTGGTGCCGTCGTCACTTCTGCCGTCCTCTTTGCATAAGGTCGCTATCACAGTTATAAATATACGTGAAAGCAGTTCAAATGTTCTGTAGATAATAATAATGATAATAAAATTCTTTAAGGTTAATGTCTATGTATTGAAAATACATTCTGCTGGAGTTTCTGACATCGGACGGCAATGTTCGCATTGTTGTTCCAATGTTAGAAAAGACACAAGATGCTCTAGGAACGAGATTGTTTTATACCCTTTCTTGTCTCGCTTATAAAAAAATGGTCCCATTTCTCCATAAACGCAAAGAAACTCAACTTTCTCACATTTCTAACGAACGGCAAAAATCCTGCTTGAAGTGCCGTTGAAATTTTGTTGGTTAACATACTCAAAACAAAAGAGTTGTTAATCATATCAGCCCATGAAGACATTAACGAAAATTAACTACGTTCAATTTTGCTGCATTACATGAAAAAAAAAAGATAAAAATATGTAAAGAGATGAAAAGAATTTATTTTGAAAGCGCGCGTAAAATATGTCCCGAAATCGAGATTTCTCAACCACTCTTTGTCTCTTTTTTATAACGGCCTCGCTGTCCCGTTATAAAAAAAATTCTTACTTGTATTCTTCCGTAAAATGTGACATATATGATGAGCAGACTTACCACAAATGATAAATTTAAATTAGAAGTTATCTAATGTTAAAAACATAAATGTATACTTTTAAAAAGAAAGCAAATCTGTCTGGAAGATTATTCTATGAAAAAATCTTGGTTCATAACGTTGTTATAATGTTTTTACCTTTTGACAAAATGTCGACATCAATGTTCTTAGAAGTTACAACCCCTCACAAAAACATCGAGACAAGAGTACTTTACTTCGGCCATTTTACAAAGTTTGCAAAAAGGATCAACTTGTGAATTCCGTGCTATTCTTTCAAATGTATAGGTAAGGTAAGTAGCGCACCCTCGTCCACAGTGTTTTTTTGTCTTTTTGATATGAAAGATAACTTCTCATATCAAAAAGACAAAAAACGGCCACGCTGACGTCAGAAACAGTTAGCACATTTGGAGAGTTGGGGCTTAACCAAAGATAAAGAATTGCCTTTTGGAATACCAAATACGTGTTTGCAACCTGTACAAGTCTTTTATATAAACAGGTACTATTTTTCCAAAACCTAATAGTGAGACATCGTAAGCTAAGCAAATGAGACCAATTGTCAGATAATTAAAATTAATAAAAAACAGCACAACCTTGTCCCCACGACTTTTTGTTTGTTCTGTCCTGTCATCGAGATTACAGAAAGCAAAAAATATTAACAGCATTGTTTTTATTCTCCAAAACATAAACAACGCAAATAGGTTCCATTGTGTTTATATTAACAAAAGGTTACTATTTTGTTTTTAATATGTCGCATTTCGTTGCCGTGGCTATATTCTCTTCTTCATTCTGACCGACTGGAGTTGGGAAAAGAAACTACAAGGACTTTATTTAATGCATAGTTATTGTAATTAGAAATCTTGTAGGTAATTTATCTAGTTTTCATCCATCGTAGCATATCTTAATATCAACTAAAACGAAGAAAAACGAAAGGTTATCATCCATAGAATCTAAGTGTTTACATGCGAGTTTTTCATAACGGGGTTGTGTGAACATGCGCCATACTTTTTACACATGCGCAATAAACTTTTTGAACATGCGCAACAGATGATGCAGTTAACGAACACCAATTACCTTTCCGTTCTCTTGAAGATGTTTAATCGCTGCCATAAAAGACAATCTATTTTATGTTTACAAAGTAATGGCTTTGGTATATTACAAACCATATGTTATAACTAGGTTATGTTATGAAAAACTTCAGTTCCACAGGAAATCATAGAGGACTGTTACAAAAAATGGCAAACAAAATTCCCTGCCCAATCAGCAAAATTCCAATTTCAATAAAGCACCAGAGTAACCTTGTTAAGCAAAGGTTAAATAATGTACAGCATATTTTGTATTGCAACCCGACCAGCCTGTCTTTTTCTCCTCTGCGTGTTTTACTGTTAAAATACTTATCAGAATCTTCGTAGTCTTTTTTTTGTTTTTTTCCGGGAGCTGCCGGGTTAATTTTATTTTCGATGTAAAAGAGCGTAAAAGAGCAGACTAAAATTTGTAGCTAACCGATAAGAGTCAGACTGGTTCAGGTTACTTGGCCGACGCAATAAAAATCAGAAGGTGACAGATATTTTTTGACAGCTTTTCGACGTTGGTACAAAAAGTAAAGTAAAAAAAACAAACAAGAATTGTCTAGTTTTTCTTATAACTGTTTGGGAGTTTTACAAAAATTTTTTTTTCAAATAAAATATAAAGACGGACACAACATCCGTTTATTTAAATCAGTCAATCAATCAATTAAAAACAAGATTTTAAATAAAGAAAATGTGACCACGTATACATATATATATATTTATACATTTCTAACTATAATTTCTAATAAATTTTTTTTTCAAACATCCATCACTCTTTCAGTGTACAAGCAGGAGTTAGCCAGAAATGCATGCAAAGAATCAAATCACTTCATTCTCGATAAGATGAACGTTAAAATGGCGCCTTTATACTTTAAGGGCAGAAACTTTCGCGAGGAAAAAACCCACCAAATTTAAGGCAAACTTTTACGAGAGATTATGTTTTCCCAAAATGCGCGGAAAAACTTTCGCGAGTGACCTAATTAAACAAGTTAATCCGCTTCAATCGCAAAACTCTCTACCTTATCGCAATGTCTGTACATTGTCTTGAAAATGTCGGGACAGTTTTTCTATTTCAAACGTACTTTCAAAACACTCTAGGAACACTAATAGCAAAAATTTGTTAGATATGCATAAAAAAAATTGTTTGAAACAACTTCTCAGGGTTGGTTTAATAAAATAATTTAATATGTACAAAATGTACAAGCAAAAAAAAAACGTAATTCGAAAATAAAATTTAGCTTCATTCTATTAAACTTTCAACACAATTTCAAACTAAATCCAGCACCTGAAATAAAAATAATTCAATCAATCCAAGAAAACATTAATAAAAAAAAGACAAAAACAAAGTACAATAAATTAAAAAATTCATTTTTAAGCAAAATTTTTTTTAACTTTCGCGTAATTTGGAATCTTAAAGTTCTTCGTGTTATCGTTCAAAAAAAGTGATAGAAAACATATTTAACAAATGCTTATCTTATCCCTCAAAATTTCCACGCTTAAAGACAACCAATTAAAAATACTTACAAAGAACAAAATTCTTACCTTTATTTGCCCTTGACTATTCGCAGCTACTACAACATTTGAATCCTAATGCCAAAATAAACAAAAATATAAAACTACTAATTTTGCAACACAATAAAAAAGATAAAAGTAACAACAAAACAATATCTTACAGGCTTCCAACAAACTGCAGAAACAAATTCATTCGATTCTTCTTCTTTTTTATCTTTATCCTACATCGAGACGAGAAAAAATGAAAAGGACTGTTTTCGCTCAAAAAAATAAAAATATTTAAAAAGAGGGAATTTTAGGAAAAATTCATTCCGACGGCATTTCCACAACATGCAAAAACAACTCGAATGTAGATTTTTTCACAGTGAAGTTAAAAAATGTCAACTTTTTTGTCTTTTTTCGTTTTCAACAATAATTAATTCCGAAGTTAACCACATCAGTTCTACCATTATTAGTTGCTACTTACAAGTACACCGCGAACTGCATCAAATTTAAACGTCAAGAGTTGTTTGGAAACACCTTTGTAGTAGACGTACAGTGAATTGTTTTCACTTCCTGAAATAAAAAATATCCACTGCATATTCGCTTTCTTGACATGATGAAAATTTGGAAGGTATCATAAACATACAAGCTGGTCGTTAGTCCAGTGAATAGTCACTAAAAATATATCGCATTTATGTCGCGTAGCTTGAAAATTTTATGTGATAACTCGCTCTTGGCCAACAGACAAAATTGACACCGGGTATTATTATAGAGATTTAACGGCCCTAAGCAAGTATTAGGCCTTTCTGCTGAGTGTTAGTGACCATCACAAACAACACACGCAAAGCAATAAGAACCTTACCACAAGCAATGTAATCGCCATTTGTTGCCAGGCCAACAAAATTCTTCTCATTTGAGTGTCCCTTATACGTCCGCAGACATTGTGATGTTTTGATGTCCCATAGCTTTAACTGGCTATCAGTAGAACTAAAGCAAAAAAAAAAAGGATAGATAAAAAGCAGAAGCATATTAAATTTATTAAATAATCATTTATAAAGAGTTTAACGTGCATTAGAATTAATCACACTGAAACAATCTGTTATGTAAAACCCTTAATTGGAAATACTTACGCCGAATCGTTTTTTTGCGGTGTAAGTTGGTTTATTACTTGTAGAAAGTGAAACCATTTATTAGGAATACTTACGCTGAAACAATTTGTTGCGAGTCGACAAATTTAGCGTACGAAACTGCTTTCCGATGACCCTTCAAAACTGCTAACGATCGTTTCGGGTTTCGTAAGTCGTAATAATGTACACAGTGGTCTAAAAAAAGATGCGCACAAATATCTTGAGAACGAAGTTTTAACTTCCTGAAAAGAATGAAGTCCCAACATTTTCAGAAACTTCCCCCCAAAATCAAACTTTTTGGTACAAAATCACGAATGTCGACCCTTTGCTTGTTTTTCTTTTTATAAAAAAACGTGTATTAGGCTAAAAAAATAAGCAAGTACAAAATGCTCTTCTTAGTAAGTAGTGAAATCATTTGTAGTGGAGAGGTGGTTTACACTGAACACGCACAGCCACGTACAAGAGGGAGGAGAACGTCTAAAATTTTTTTTCCCACCCGTGGAACTTGCTGTTCAAACTATGATTTCTATATCACTGGTTGGAAACACAAGACTATTAGAATAATCGAGTAATACAGGAACAAGTCAATCGGAGTAATCAAGTCACCTGCAGAACCAAAGGCGATATTATAATGACTGCTTGGATTAAATTTAACGCAACAGACATTTGCTTTCGCTTCCAACGTTGCTACAGAATGTTCCATATTAGTTGACCAAAGTTTCACTGAATAAAACAAAAAAAACAAAACAGGGTAGTTAAGAACAACATGATTTCCACACTAAACACTGCAACAGCACAAAGTGTTCAAATATTTTTTAGATATAGGGTCGACATACCCTTCGCGTCATCCGATCCAGATGCGATTAAATTCGGATCAACAGTGTTAAAATCTACACTCCAACATCTCTTCTCGTGTTCCTATCATTGGAATATTCACAGTGTTATCATCAAATTTGTTCAAGTTAGATCTTTTAAGTTTTCCTAAGGCTATTTTTAATATGAATGTCTTGTGTCGTCATCAGCGTCAAATACACGATTCAAAAATTTTTAAACATGTATCTAGCATTACCTGAAAGAGCTGCGATTGAGTGCCAGTAAATGCATCCCATATTGTCACTGTTCCTTCATAGTCACTGCTAGCTAGCATGCCTTTGTGATATTGACTCCAGCTAATGCAACTGATCTTGGAATTACAAGTCATTTCATGAGCTGGATAGTGTATGTCCACTACGTCACGGACAACTTGACCATACTCAAACACCTGAAAGGAACTAGTCATGTTACATGTGTCTGTTCAAATAGCTACATCAAGATTTTAGGACGAAAACAATTACAAGTTTGTACCTTGATTTTTTTGGTTACACCAGCAATAGCGAAATATTCACAATCCCGGTCGAACTCGATGCTAAAAATACATAGTCCAAAAAAACGTTAGTTGCTTATTTGTCATACATATAAAGACTTTGGATACACATTGACAGGGTATCTACTAGCATCTTAAGTTAGAATTCCTTGATTTCTCCCCATTTCTTTGGTTCTATACCCTGTTAATACTGACAGAAAAATACACGAAGTACTGGGGTTTCAGATTTAACTATTCATACCCGTGCTATTATAGACATTAAAATCAGTCGTCTTATGAACAAGGTTTTTTTTTAATTTCTCAAAAATTATAGCGAATTCCTGACTGTTCCCTGATTTGGCAGGATCCTTGATTAAGACAAGTTTTCATACCTAGAAACTATGCTTGATCCATTACAAATATCACTGGCATAATTAAGCGTTGCTAAAGGTCTACACGAACTAAACTGCGTAAATTTTGCTAATGATTCTGTGATGTATTCTAAAGAATCTTCGGTCTTGACATCACCTAACACAAACATAAAGATATATAAACATTTGAAAACAATTTTAGGATCAACATATGCTTGGGCATTCCAAGTTTGAAAAAAATTATGTATAAAAAACAAAAAACAAATAAATAAATGAGTAAATGCGATTTTATCTTTTTTCTGAGGGTACTAGCCCACTTCTCATAAAAACAAGCTTATACAAATAATGCGTATCATATGCGTATTTTTTTATGAACCTCAACAAGCATGTAAGCGTAATATAAAAAAAGACATGTAAAGCACTGAAGCACCAGGTAATCAGACAACATAATCAAATCAAAACACGGACAATAATTTAATGTCTAGTCTAAACATTTAAACTGATATTTTTCAACATTCTTTGCTTTATTATGACAAATCTAAACCTTTTTTCAACAGATTTAATGCCAGACGAATTTCAAGCGTTTTTTTAATAATCACCTGCAATATTCCCCTTTTTTGCATTAAAATAACAAGCCTGAAGATCGTCGAAATGTTGATAAATTCGTTTTCTTCTGGCAGCTAGACTTGCCGTGGACCAGCCATGTCGAAAGTTCTAAAAAGAAAAAATACTGGCTGTTGAATGCAGCTGCGAAACATTCTGAATAAAATACTTCATAGCAACATTTTCACAACATACAGCGTGCCTAGTTGAGTTAAAGCCATCATGGCAATTATCTTCCTGTTCTGAAGCATCATCAAGTGGGAAACTAAAAAAGAATACGGAATTTAAATAAAGCTGTCATACATACAAAAACAAGTTTGTGTAGAAATGCCACACCCTAAAGCAAACTCACCAAGTACCCTTTGACATATTAAAGGGGACGATTGTCGGAGTGGTTGGCACAACATGTGTCTAAAAAGTTAAAATGACTAATCTTATAATTTGTACAAAAGTAACAAGAATAAACGAATCTTTCAGTCAATGTGTTTCTAATTTCCATATACAGGAAAAAAAAATTACCTGAATTAAATTTTGATTTTCTGTACAATGAGCGTTTATTTTACTCTAGAAAAAAGTTTTTAAAGTAGATGTTAAATTACGGAGCAAAAACCAATAATCTCAGAAAACATACAATAACACACAAACCTCGACATGCGACAAATCGTCATCTAAAAACCTCACTTCTGCTGTTAATGCATCAAGTTCCTAGAAAAAATATATCAAATTTGTCATCGTTTCTTATATCCAGAACACCTACAAAAGTATCAGAAATGGCCTTTTCTTTGATTATTCAGAATGCAGCTACTTTTCCAATACCAATAGCAAACAATCACACATGGCTTTTCTATGCTTGCCAATTGCAGTTATCCAATCTTTATCTAATGTTACTTCTTGTTCACATAAAAACAAAGTGCTACCTGCTGCTTTGTCCTTTTTATTTGTAGCAAGAAGTCTTTTAATATTTCCAATTGTGCTGCTTTACTATCCTGCGAAAAAAAATTAGGGAATATTAAATTGCTTTTACAATTATTACACAGCAGTCACCTGCGAATTAAAAAGATGATCAATTGAAACATTTGGTTAAATAAAGCTTGCTGCATTCTTAAATTGGTAGATGTGCACTATAGAAAAATTTAAATTCAATTTTATGTCTGCAAAGAAATGCCTTTTTAATTCAATTTTATGTCTGTAAAGAAATGCTGATGTGAAATGCCAGTTATGCCTATATGCTCTGTTAACCTCAACACTTTATGTTGACAAAGTCAGAGTTGATGTGAATTAGAATTGTGCATAAATTATTTTTATCAACCATGTGTTCTTACTGCTTCCAGAGTCTCTTTCTTTCTTTGTAGTGCTTGCAAAAGATCGTTAACTTCACTTAATTCTAAATTCTCGGTATTGACTAGATCATGTACTTCGTTTGTGTGCTGAAATTGTAAGAACAACAAAACATTAACACTTTTTTATTACCAGAAATTTTATTATTGGCTCACTAGTTGAAAGGGCCCATGATGTAATCCACTTAGACAGAAGAAAAATGGAAATGATAAATGATCTTGGAGATTTCGATGACTTCAGCAAATACCTGTACAATAGCGTTACATTTTTAGGACATTTGTTAATCAATTTTTTAGACGTCAAAACACTGATCAATATATGAGATCATGTGCTTTTGACAAACAGTTGAAGAAATATTGAGGCTTTTTTATGACGTCATTAACCTGTCTGTTTTGAAATGGGTGGATTGACCCAGCTTCAAAAAATTAGTCTCATTTTAGTCTTAGGTGGTTCCAATTTAACATGCGGAAGATGATGTTGGTTATTTCCATTGGTTTCCAAGTTATTTGGCCTCAAACTTGTAAGTGCACTGCAATACTTCACAAACTTTTAGACTATTGATGTCACTCTTTGTAATGACATATTACATAATAGCTGAGAAACAAATATGACTTATTTTTTATTGAATTTGCACATTATTAAAGAGTAACAAAAGATTTCCTTTGGATAGCCGAATTTTGGCCTCATCCAATATTTTCAGTCACAGGCATACTTAGCCTCTTAATATAAAAAAACAAAACTGACTTACAACTGATGTGTCAGCTTTTCTACGTTTTGAAAACACAGATCCTTGTTTGTGCTTTAGAATTAGATCATTTACTAAGGAAAAGAATATATTGCTATATGGCAACAATTGACTACATTTTTATGATTGGTAGAGAAATTATATCTTACAATGGAAATTTGGAAATATGTGGTCTTTTCGTTCTAGATAAGTTTGACACTTTGGACAACTACTTGATTCGTCAATTATTCTTCGGATACATTTATAACTAAAAAAATTTACAAAAATAAAAATAATATATTAAGACATATAGCCATGACAAATCTTATATTTATAGTGTATATAATACAAATTCTCACCAAAAACTATGACCACATTTTGTTACATAAGCCTCTTCGATCATGTTGATACAAATCGGACTAAAAAAAAGTAATGGAGATTTTTTAATAAACACAAAAATTGAACAAAAATCGTTTACTTAATGCAAATGTTGAGAAAAATGTCACATTCACATTTAAACTAAATTTTAGATGCAACATTAAGAATAACAACAAACCATGTTGACATTAAATAAAAATTATTGTAATTACCATATAAAATCGTTTGTTTTGTCAACAAACGTGTTCGGTATTGAACTATATATCACAGGATGATCTTGAGGTCTCTTCTTGCCCTTTCTCGGGATTCCTTTAAAACTGCTATTACTTGCACTATTTATACTGGTTACTGTGTTTAGTATGGCAGTAGCAGTTGCTGATGGCAGGCTGCCAGAAAGAACAATAGGTGATACAGTGGTTGCGACAGATGATGTTGAGCGTGATGACGAGGAAGACATTTTGGAATTGTGTATTTATATTCTAAAAAAAATAAGCATGATGTTCACTTCACACTTCAATTATAATCAAAAATAAAATATAAACAAACAAAATAAATTTAACACTTTCTGTATGACCTAGAGAACATGGTGTGCACCCTTGAAATGTTTAAATCTCACCAAACTAACATCACAAACTTGAAAAATAAAAAAAACACCTTTACAATAAAAAAGTTTTAGAACATGAGCGGATTTTTTTGCTCTTATTTAGTTTTAAATATTTATAAACTACACATGTGTTTATACAATTTTACAAATGCTATCTCAACTCACACTCAGCATTTAGCCTCACTTACTACATGTTTTCACAACTGTATTGCATAACAACTGCTGCTTGAAGTATAACATATGCATGGTATGCACAAAAAAGGCAAATGGGGCATTTAACTGATAGGAATTAAACATTACAAAGCAGTAAAAACATGCTGTAAATTACCTCTTGATCTACAAAATAACCAGAAAGAATGTTTACAATGCTGCAATCAGCTCTGTGGTTTTATGAAAACAGCTAGAGAAGATTGGACAGCTCTAACAAAGTCAATGACTGTTAATTAAAGATAAATACAAACTTTTGTGTTCAACAGGAAATGAGAAATCACTCATATCTTTAAACAATTATGTATTTGTTTTTAATTGCATACAAATAAACACATGGGACTTTACATGCCAAAGATTAGAGGTGTACTAATGCATTATAAGGGACAAAATTAAAGTATGAGAATTTTAAAAAGTGATGTAGCTGGTTCTTTTTTTACTGACATCTTTTGGAGTAGGTCAGTCATTGAAGTAGCCTACTTAATAACCAGAAAATATTTGTCTCTGTGTTCATCAAATTATGTGATCTTCATGTAATTGAAATTGAGATGTGGACAAAAACAATATAAATCAATGTTCTTTTTTTTTCAATATAGTTAAAACTGTTATTTTTTTCTAGTGTCCCAGACTGCTTTAGCATACTTCTGTTTTTATTACAATACATTGTTTCACAAAACTGAGAGAGAAAAGTTATACAATGCCCTCAAATTTCAGTGCAATTCTTTGTGCAAGGCCAGTGTTTAAATTAGAAATATATATAATTTGCTTAGTGTACAGAAGAAGACCTCGTTGCAATTGTGGTATGGGAGCACTGTAGGCCACTTGCCATTGATCCCTAGATAATGATTATTTTGTTGCAACAACCATTTTACAAATAGGTGAAACAATTGATTGATGAAGAAATGTGTTTCGCAATTCTAATATTTTTTTTTAGTAGAAAGATTTGCAAATATGGAATTTCGATTCGCAAATTGCCACCTGCTAATTCAAACCCTGAAGTCTATATGATTCATTGTGAAGTTGAAATAAATACTAGGTTATATAGGATTTCGCTTCCTCAAAGTAAAAAGGACATAACCCCATTTTTGTCATTTTTAGATAATTATATACAACAAAGAAAGGAGTTAGGTGCAAACATTTTAAGTTATATGTGCCCCTTCTACTTTGAAGGTATGATGATTTGTAATGCATAAACTCCATAGAACCACATATCTAGACCCAAGAGGCCTATGAAGCATAATTATCAAGATACACCACATATACTAAATCAGTTTAGCCTAACCTTTGTCTTGGAAGATGTTTTAATTATCTTGGAAAAGCATTCTGCTCTTGCTTGTAGTCAGAATTAGTTTAATATTTCACAATTCAAAGCAAAATTTGTAATGTTAGTTTTCTGATGTGGTGAAAGGAGAATTCTTGGCCTAATTTGCATTTGTTGTTCTGTTCTACTTCAGGTTGGTAAATAAAATGAAAGAAATGTTGCTGCAAAAGTGTGGAATAATCTTCTCCAGTGACCTGTGATGGAAGTCTGCTTTCGTTTAAGACTTCCATCTCTAATGTATTTGGCAAATTCTAATGGAGATCACTTTTCAACTTTTTAATTTTTGTTTTTTATTCTTTTTCTTTTCAATTTTCACAGATTATAAATGTTACTATGTTTGATTGAGCTGAGGCAGTCTAAGGTTTATCATTTTTTGTTTCTTTTTTGTTCAAGTGGCCCCCAGTGGAAACAATCCACTAACTATAGGTTTTTGTGATTTTCTGGGCTAGCCACTTTAAACATTTATTATTATTATTATTATTATTATTATTATTATTATTATTATTATTATTATTATTATTATTATTATTATTATTATTATTATTATTATTATTATTATTATTATTATTATTATTATTATTATTATTTAAGTTGTCCAGAAATTTATACATATTTTGTTTAAAATAACCTTGATCAGTTCTTGAGAATTTGGACTCAGAAGTTTCACTTAATTATGCCTGACATCACCTATATTAGAATTAAGTGAGGTTCTGTATTTAATAGTTTAGTCAATATATACATTAATATACCCGTCCAACCCATGATAGCATGGAAAACGGACGTTAAGCCGAGAATGATGATGATGAATGATGAGTCAAGGTATGTTGGACATAATTACCTTGAGAAGTTACTTAGCATTAATATTACTAAGTTGATAAGCCCATGAGAAAAACTACATAGGCAGAACAATTGAAAAGATTCATCATTTGAGATTTGATTGCGTGAGCAATGTCCCAATGATGCACCATAGATTTTTTTTTTACAAATTTACCTGTATTTTGTAGAATTTGAAATGATGTATAGGAGGTGGCATAAAAATTTTCCTGTTGTCAGCACAACCCGTTGATACAAAAAATTGTTAAAGGTTTTTTGAAGGCGTAATTAACCCCTCTTTCTAAACGGGTGGGTCAACCCAGCTTTATAAAATTATTCCTATTTTAGTCCCAGGTAGTTCCTAGTCATCTGCACAGTGAATAATAACTAACGTCATCAGCCCGTCTCCAAAATATTTGGCTTCAAAGTTATAACTGCATTGTAATGACTTGTCAATTTAAATTAAGTCATTGATGTTAAATTAATGTTCTGACATTTGTTTTGTTGATTAACATAAAAAAGAGCACACTATGCCTGCTACTTAAAATAAAGGCTTCTTAAGCAAGTGTGGTGTTTTTAAAACCTCAAATTTCTTCCTAAAAAGCCTAAGTCCAAGAAGCTGTATTTGATACAATTTCCTTAAAACATAGTTGATGAAGTCACACAAATCTGTCTACTTAGAGGGTTTTTCTTATTTGTTCTTAGGCTAACAGAAATAAAAGCACTGTTAGCCTTTTGTTTTTAGAGGAAAATTGGAAGGAAATTTTTTCAAAATGTCACCTGCACTCCCCCTTATGTATATGCAGGTATTAGCAGCACTCTTGTTTCATTTGAAAGGGAAAGAGTCAGGTGAAAACCTTAATTAGATTTTGGTGGCTTCAGGCTGCTGTATATTACCTAGTTCAGTGTAAGCTTAAAAGAAATAACATGCCATCTCACGCAAGACCTTTGTACGCAATTGCTCTATGCATGCTGAACATCGCATATCTAAACCATGAAACAAAATGTGGTACAAGACGGGCAGAAAATTAGCACATATCTGAACAATAAAAATCTTTGCCAAATGTGTAGCTACAATTTGTTTTAATTCTAGGTAATGTTTTGATTTTGCACCAAGAACAATGGACATGTGTACACATTAAACAGGAAAAATATAAAAAACAGACTATAATATTAAAGACTGAAAAAAAACTGATGCTAAAATACGCAAATGCTGTTCTTAGACAGACAAGATAATAACTGAGAAAAAACAATTCCAATGCAGTTTTAAACTTATATTTCTGAAAATCTACAAATTAGCGTAGCCAATATAGCCTGTGTGGTCCTTCTTTCCTTGCCTGCCAGAATATGTGTGCATATACAAAACTTTGAAAACATTCTAAACTCATCTAATTTTAGGTTTTTGCATAGGTTTATATCCCTTTTTAATAATGACCTTTCCGGGAATAAAAATATTGGTAGTAAAAGTAACAATGAAAATAACGTATAATATTCAAAGGGATCATAATAGCATACAAACAAGTGTTCTTTTCATGATACAATAATTAAGTCACTGACAACCATCTTAATTCCTTGTACGCAAAATCATAATGATCATTTTAATGTATGCCTTGTTCAAAAAGACTGTTAACTACTTGTGGCACCGTAGTTTAGTGGTTATCACTGTCTTACTTTGTGCAGGTGACCATGGTTCGATTCCCTTTAGCGGCGATTCAATATGGGCAATGGAATATTCCCATAGCCCCAGGTTAAACCAAGCCATGTGAGGTAAATTGGGTAGATGGGGCATTGTGTGGCCCGCTGGGTGTGGCAGAGTGTTGTTTGGCAGAGCGCTGACCCTAACTGAGTTTGCATAGCTCCAAGCTAGCATTAAATACTCCAGGACTCCCCATCAAAGCCATGGCCCCTACTGGAAATAATAGACAGGGTATATCCCTCGATATTTGTAAGGCGCCAGCCAAGTAAAATATGCACATCTATCTATCTTTTCTTACTAGGTGAGTTGCCTAATTAGGTGATGTTGCCGAATTAGGTGTGTATAGTAGGGAGTCGTTAAATACTTTATTCTAAATAAGGGGTGCTTATTTGAGAAGGAAAGGAGAGGGAGGAATGCTCTAACACATACAAGAAGGGGTTCTCATTCTTATCTTTAATATTTGTACATTGCTATAATGATTTTTTATTAGAGAGGAATAGCTATATATACGTATGAAATAGTCTTATGTAGAGGTCACTTTAAGTTGAGACTTGCATATAGAACAAAAGTCATTTGTGTTTGATTAGAATCGCAAATAAAAATAAATAGCTAGAAGACGAATGTACAAGAAAAAAAAAATAAGCCTAATAAAACCTTTGACAGTACAGTGGCATATCGTTTACCCATAACCAAGTATATATAGTAGTCCATTTTAAATTTTGCAAAATTTTCTTCCCACCTCGACAACGTATTTACTGCAAAGCAAAAGATAGCTTTTAAAATCAACAAATAGCCGGCACTTTTGTTTGTTGTCTTTTTGAAAACACAATAGGCCAATGACAATCACAATCATAATACAATTATTTTTAATTTCAGGACCAGAGTAAAGTTGTTATTATCTAGGATATTGCGACCCTCGGGCAACAACCTTCTTACCTTTCTCTTGGACGTTATTTTTTTTCTTTATTTATACGGGTTTTTTACAGGAACATCTAAATTTTGTCCAAACGAAGATGTCCTACCTTCTTTGATATGTTATGTATACACTATATTTTGAAAACTTTTTTAATGCTCAGTATGTTTTTAACTTTTAACTTAAATTTTGACCTAAAAATTCTAAAAACGTGCAGTTTTTTGGCTGCAACATAAATTTTCTATGCTGTCATTTTTGTGTTACACAATCACATCTTTGTGCTGTTCGAACAAACGAGTCTAACTAATTAGGCCATCGTTCACTCATTTTTTACCTTAAAAAATGGAACAAGAAAAGGGATGGAAAAAATATGTTAAAAATACTGCAATGCTTGGAATAATCTCCCGGGACGTTTATCATTTTTTTTACTTTCAGAGGAAGCGTCTTTTTTGGTTTACACGTTTTTAATGATTTGGTTGAATTAATACGCTTTGGATAAACAGAAAATCATTGTTGCTAAAAAACGTGTGTGTATCGCGTGTGGTGTACACGATTCATATATTTTTGTGGAAATTCGGGGAAAATACGGCTGGTCTGCAAAATATTTTTCCTGATCAAGTTTGTGTCCTCGTAACCAGAAACCATAAGGGCAGCTTTACTTCATGGTCGGATATGGCATGGCTTGCTTTGCCCTACCAGCCTTTGTTGTATATTTCGTTTTGTCTGCCAGACGACATCATTTCTGAACCCATTAGCCCCATTACAGAGAATTCAAAGGATTTTCTGCCTATATAAATCATCTGGCAAGCATAAACACACATAATGATACAACAAATAAATGACCAAACTGGCATCATTGAGGCAGGTGTACACGGCAGTTACGCTTAAATTAAACCCGAAAAAAAAATTCCACTTTCCTTTACAGTCAAAGCTCTGTTAATTTATAACTGTGTAGTTTCTTTTTTAATTCTCAAAAGAGCGCTATATAAAACAAAAAAGATTTAATTTTTAACTTTATAAGGGGCCTAATCCTTGCTCACATTTGCCATTAGATAGATAGATGTGCATATTTTACATGGCTAGCCTCACAAATATCGAGGGATATACCCTGTCTATTATTTCCAGGAGGGGCCATGGCGTAGATGGAGAGTCCTCATTTTGAGCTACGCAGACCCAATTAGAGCCCGCGCTCTACTAGACAACTCCCGGCAACATCCAACGGCCCACACAGTGTGCCATCTTCCCAATTTTCCTCACATGGCTTGGGTTAACCCGGGGCTATGGTAACATTCACTCGCCCATGTTGAATCGCCGTCAAGAGGAATCGAACCCCGGTCTCCCGCACAGAGTACGAGAGCTATAACCACTAATCTACGGCAGCAAACAAAGACATCCAACCACCCAACCACCCACGTGGCAGTTATTTTTCCATAGAAAAAACCTATCCATCAAAGGCTACAAAGGTGGAATGCCTTTTCTACGTTTCTTTGGTGGTCCTGTGTTGACGCGTAATAGCCTATCCCTTCACCTGGAATTGAATATATTTGTTGCCCCCAATTCTTTTGTTTACAGACCTTTCCCATTATAGAACATACAGTAAGTTTATTATTATTATTATTATTAGTAGTAGCAGTAGCAGTAGTAGTAGTAACAGTAACATTTTTTTTCCAAAAGTAAGAAAAGCTATAAAGATAGGATGACAATATTTGGTTTTTTTTCACTGTCATTTTAACTTTATTTCTTCTTAGATTATTTCTTGCATTCGAAAATTTTTACTACAAAGAGAAAAGCGCGCTAGAATTAAAAGAAAAAAATCAAAAGCATATGAACTGCAATGTCTTCATTCGATTGCGAAACCATTGAAAGCGACCTGTTTTTACATTTCCACCATGTATTCCAGAAAGTATGTAATTAAATAATATTACATTTCTGTAAACAAGAAGAGGGATTATTTTTAATTTTTTATTATTAAAAAGTAAACAAAAAATCAAAGATATTTTTCGCATCTGTTTTGCTCACAAACGCGAGTTTTGTAAAGATCAACCTTCACATGAAAAACACACTTTATTCACGTGTCTTTAGAGTGAAGTCCAACTCCTCATCGCTCATTGATTGTAGTGGGCAAAAATGTAGTTTCGCCATGAAAGAAACGTCCATTGCACTTTAAGAGGTACCCACAAACGTCCCTTGGACGTTTCTCGTGGCAATTTGAGTATGGATGTGGCCCCTAAAACTGTAAAGTTGTGTATTAACCCTATTCGGTCCGGGGTTTTTCGAACATACTATGACCGGGGGGGGCGGATTCCGCCCCCCCTCAATAACTTTTCATAGGGTTGTTCAAATTCAATCAAACTTGGCACACTTATAGTACGTCATAAAAGGAACAAAATGGCGCCAAAAAATATTTGCTTGCGTCAGCACATTTTCTGTGACGTCATCAAAAGCTTGAAAATTGTTAAAAATGCCACTATCTGCTTAAAATATAATTACTTTTGTTCTAGAGCGAATTTTTACATTCTGTTTGAAGTTTCTGAAAGCTAAATAAAAGTTATTTAACATATCTTCCGGTTTTTACATGGATCGGATGAAAAATTGCCAAAAATTGCCCGAAAATCCGTTTTTTTCCGATTTTCGGGTAAAATCCGACAAAATCGGGAAATCGGATTAGTCACGTGTTCAAATTATTCAAAATGATTCTTCTTGATGAAACAAAGTTGTGTTGCAAGTTTCAAGTTCTAAGGATAATCCTACCAGGAGTTATTATATTTTCCCCATTATAAGGATTTCATAGAGATTTTTAGGGGTAGTTTCGAGTAATGGCCAATATCAAAGCCTCTGAAAGGTATGGGACCTAAAAAATTAGCATGCAGGTGTCTAATAGATAAATGTTGAAACTCAGTAAGTATCATAGCCATATAACAAAACAATCAGGAGTTATTAAAAAAAAACCGTCAGGGGGGGCGGAATCCGCCCCCCCCCCGGACCGAATAGGGTTAAAGGGATCTTGAGGTACTTTTACAAGTTGGACTTACCTGAAAGATTTTCATAAGTTATTCCCAATGACATATTCACTTTTTGTTAAAAGTTTATGTAACCCCAGATATCGTTTTTTAAATATTTGTTTTTCTTGGCGCCTTGATGGCTGCTTCGATCTTCTTGCTCGTTAAAAATTTCAGACTAGCTCCAGTCCTTTTTAGTGACACGTGACCATATTACGTAGTATTTCAGTAGAGCTCACAAATTAATGACTTTCACTCGTTATTATTAATGACTTTCATAGCCAAAAACAATATACTGTGGCAACAAAGTTAAAATCCAATGTACTTTCCACATCGATCTCTGTACTAATGATTTGTTTTTGTTTAAAAAAAATAATTCAACATGGTATTCTAGCCGTCTAAGCAATAAAACAAAAAATAAGATGTTAGCAGCAGGTGTGTGCATGATTTTATTTTAAATTTAAAAGAATTTATTTCAACAAACAGGTTGTAAAAATTACTGATCTATAAGCTGTTGACCTATGCTCAAGTGAGTTTTGCCAACCTTGTTCTCAACAATTCTTGGGGACAAGGTTGCCGAAGTTACTCAGTAGATGGATATGTTTTTTATTAAAATATATTAAAAAATCAATAGAAAAGAATACTACTTTAGTTCATCCCAAGATAGAGAGAGAGAGGCAGAATTTACTGTCTAATTAAAGTTTGTTTTTATGATATTCTTCCAATATGTAGCGCAAATATCAACGTAGTGTAGTAAATTAAACTCATCATTTTTCCCTTTTGCGATAGTGCGCTAAAATAAGCAGGGTTACAAACGCAAGACAGACATCGAAGCGCAAAAGCAGAAAAGAGAGACAGGTATCCTGGCTAACATCAACCCTGCTCTGTACCTCCATGATTAGACCTTTAAAAACATACATCATAAAACATCAAAGTCCGCCTTATTCCTTCATGCTGACACTCTTATGCTCGGCCGGTGCATTGCACTGAGACTCGAACGAAAGACGGAAGACCATTTGGAACCATGCCACAAGTCAATCTAACCTTCATCGTCACAGAGAATACTGCGAGAAGAGTGCGCATCAATGCAAGTTAAATATAACCAGAACATGGGAGAGGTTAGGTGTCCTGTACCTTAATACAGCTTTCGGATGAATGTTCTTGTGATGTAATACCAAAGAAAAAACATGTTCAATAGAGTTTAAAAAATCTTTTTAAAAGTAGAAGGAGAAATAAAAAATGTCTAGAAATATATTTAATGCCAAAAACAGATAGCAAATCTGCCAACACATCAACATTGTTTTAACTTTGCACTCGTGGTTAATACGTTTTACAAAATTCATTTCTATAGAGCTTAAATAACATATAACGTTGTGGTAAACAAAAAATAGTAAAGTGTGAATCACACTTGCAGATATTCACATCACACTTGTAAATTTTGCTTACGAGTGTGATTTTTCGCACACCATAGCACTCATAATTTTTTTAAGTGGGTGCTTTGTGTAGCTCTGGCATAGTGTTATTCAAGAAATGGCTGCGAACATATGTCACGTCTCTTCATTGCTGAGTTTATTAGTTTCTCTAATGGTGATGTGAGTGACAATGTACTTTTTGTTTGGAAAAAAATGTTGAGTCTTATTTTTGTCCTGGGTAATAGAACGTTTTTAGGACAAAAAAATTCTTGACCTCAGTTTCCCTTTAGGGAGAGGTGAATGGAATTTATACCTTGGTGACAAAATTGTGCATATTATGTATATACAACAAAATTGCACCACTGTAGTTTGTTAGATCTAAACTTAAGTTACCTGAAATAAACAATTACCAGAAAGACAACTAAAAAACAAATGGTGGAAACGCTACCCACACAATATGACAAGGAATTGAAAGAAGCTGGTATTAGAGCTGTCCGATTCAACATTGATGGTGGATACTGTCTAACCTGTGGAAGTGATAAATCTTTAAAATTATGGAATCCTTATAAGCAAATATTACTGAAAACATATATGGGTCATGGCTATGAAGTATTGGACTGTGATTCTTCTTTTGACAACAGTCAGGTTGTTTCATGCAGTGCAGATCGTACTGTAGTACTGTGGGATGTGGCAACTGGTCATTTGCTTCGAAAATTTAGAGGACATCTCAGTGTAAGTTTCAAATATTTGCTTTATGCAAATGAATTTTTGTTGGTATTGTTTTGTAATATACTTAAGGTGTATGTTTAAAAGGCATGTAATCATCTTGTTGGAAATTTTTTAGGTCATATTATGGTAAAAACAAAATCAGAACATGTTCAAAATGTATCATTAAAATGTAATCAAATGTATCATCAAAATGTATCATTAAACCAATTCAACTTAAATCTTTTTCATGTACGTAGAAAACTGCATAGTTAAAATGCATGTTTTTATAAATTTGCTAATTATTTTATTTTAAAGAAATCTAATAAAGTTTAAATAGAAAAATAAATAAATTAATAGCAAGAAAGCAAGAGATGCAATTAATAATGATTTGATCTAAATTTATTTTTACATCTGTTATACGTAAAGTTTTCTTAGCATAAAAAGAAACAAAATATTGAATTATTATAGATGATGTACAGAAGATTCTTTTCTCATGCTTGTATAATTTTATTATCTATTTTCATCTTAGCAATCATAGTGTGCATAATAAAATGAGTGGCAGTAATGGGGAGGACAAAGTGTCATGTGTCTTATTAATTGTATTTTTCAAATTTTTTTAACATTTTTTGTGGCTACCTGTTGTTTAAAAGTAGCAAATGAAAAAAAAAGAAAGAAGAATATTCTTCAAACTTAATTGTAACATTTTATACTGTTTTTTAACAGCATTTATCAATTTAGTCCTTGGTACTAGGTTGTGAAATACATGTCAATAACACCTAAATGATATATAATGAAATATGTCTGCCATACTGCTATATTACCAGAAGCAAATAATTTCAATATGCTCAATGTGATTGCAAAGATAATTAAAATAACATTAAACACAAAAGAAAAATTGATCTCCAGAATCATGTTTTAGAGAGAGGGTAAGGAAATCATTTTGAGAGAAAAAAAACACTAAGTGAAGTGAGGTCATAAGTATTGGGTTCTTTTAAAAAACTATTTTTATATTAAATTTTAAATGTGCATTATTTATGTCATTTATTAAAGGAATATGGCAAATATTTATATGTTCCATTCAGTAGCGTTTATATATTTATAATCGTCTTTCGAAGAAATAAAGTTCAAAAATAACTAAAACAAAATAAGTAAAAAATAAAAAATATCTTTGATAGTAACGTAATATTATTTTATAGTAAGGAATTTTATGATCCATCCTTAGCATTGAAATGTTAAATTCCGTTAATAGCCACGCTTCAACTTTCCATAATTTAATTTACATTATATATTGTTTGTCCCACATGTACTTACAAAGTTTAATTAATGACTTTACTCACAATTTTTCATACCATGGGTTTAAATTCCTGGATGTGAACTTTGTTGGAACTTGCTCTTTGCATGTTCCTTACACAACAGTAGCCTCTGTGCGGCGTAAAGGGGAAGGAAATTTGTTCTTACTTTTGCTTCTCTAAAAATTTTTTTAAGATCGCACTTGCATTGCATGCCCGAAATTATTGAGGTGTGCAATTCATCGCACGCCTACTAAATCTTACGAAATGGCCTGTAAAGCAACTTAAATTGCTTAACAAGTTGAATTGTGTGAATGCTGCTTAAAGCTCTCGTCAGTATAACATCCACAGAATCAGTTAATTTGCAAAATCACTATTTTCTCATCTGCATATAATTACTGCCAACGTAGTTATTGTAAATAAGTAAATTAAAGTTTCATCTTTATAAGTATTGTTTTTTAAAAATAAAACAAAACATTTTTTATTTCAGAGGGTAAATTGTGTCCGGTTTAACAAGCAGGAATCCTCCGTTATTGTGTCAGGCTCTTACGATTCAACTGTGCGATGTTGGGATTGCCGTACTAGAAGTTTGGAACCCATTCAAATTATGGATGATGCTAAAGATAGTGTACCAAGTCTTCAGGTTTCAGAGCATGAAATTATAACTGGGTAATATAGTATGTTATACTTTAATATACTTTATTGTTTCAAGTTATTTCATGTATTTCTTCTTTCTTTATTTTCTTTTGTTTCTTTATTTCATGTATTTGCTTCTTAAAAGCAAATACATGAAATAAAGAAACACAAAACTGAACTTTTTCAAAGCAGAAATTAGAAGTGTATAAAGTTGCAAAATCTTAGACATTTTCTTTCTGCATTGCATTTCTGCATAACTGCATTAGGTCTATGTTTGAATACATCAAAAATGGTTGGCGAAAATGTATAACTATTGTTTACTGTTCTGATAAGGAAATAACTTACTCTTTGTTAAATGAATTTTATTCTAGCTTATAATAGGCATTTTGTCATCATCAGCTGGATTTGCACTCCTTTATAAATAATAAATTAACATATGTGTGAGCTCTGCAGTATTTTTATTTGTTAAATAAAAAATTCAGGCAGACACATCTGCACATATTTAACATTGCAGTAATACAAACTTCTGTGAAAATGCTTCAGACAAAGTTGATATTTAGATGTCCAGGATGTTGTTTGACTGATGCATATGTGGACACAAAAAAAAATGCAAACATGGGAAAATACATAAACTCTTGTTAAACGCAATTATTATAAATTTTTAGGTCAGTTGATGGTTATACACGTCATTATGACCTTCGTCAAGGTTGTCTTAAGGAGGACTGCATGGGAGAACCTGTGACCAGTGTAAGCTTTACTAATGATGGACAATGTATTCTAGCTTCAACTCTTGACAGCTCCATTCGATTAATTGACAAAGAAACAGGTGCTGTACTCAATACATTTAAGGGTCATCAAAATAAGGAGTATAAAATTGACAGCTGTCTGACTACTAAAGATACGCATGTGATCAGTGGTTCAGAGGACGGATCACTTTACATTTGGGATTTAATTCAAGCCAATATCGTAAAGGAAATCAAAGGTGCACATAAAAATGCAATCTATTCATTGGCAAGACATCCAAGCAAAAATATTATTCTCACTGCAGCTACGGATACAGTCAAGTTATGGATCAACAGTGAAGAGGATTTAAACGAGGATTAAGCAGTCATCTTTGTATAAGATCAAAAACCAGTTTGATATTCCACAACGTGATTTTTTGGTGTTAATTACAGTACATGAATTTAATAAAAGAAAACTGTATTTATGTACTAAGATGCTTTTCTATTTGGAATTAATGTTGAATGCATTACTTTCTCTAACGAGGTATACAGCAACAACCATTTCCATTTAGAAACCCAACAATGTTTTGGAGATTTAAGATTGAAGTATGCAATGTAATGGAAGTGAGATAATTTCAAAAGATAAGACAATTTTGGTAACAAAATAATAAATAGTAAAAATTAAGCATACACAGCACCATATTATAATACCTTTATTTTGCGTTTTCAAAATGACTGTGTACAGCTTCATCCAGAGTCCCCCATAAAGTAAGCCATTTACTGGTAAGTCAACCCATAGATTTTTTCACAGGGTGAACAACTAGTATAATATTTCCTATCAAACTTAATCCAGTTTGTTAGAAACACAATCTTTAACTCAGAAAATTTCTTATTTATACTAAGCAAGTTCTCATAAACCGCGGATCCTCCTTTAAAATTTCTGTTTATAATCTTGTGGAGAGTAAATGTTAAATCTTTTCAAATGTTGTAAATGTATCCGTAGTTCTAATACATGTAAGCATTAAGCTGCTGATAAATGCCAATATGTTAGCAAAAATTCTGACTCACTCTAACAAATTTTTGTTGACAAGAGTTTTAATAACTAACATAAGTTTTTCAGTACATTCACTTATTGCTTATGTGTGGAAGCATGCAAGAGTAAAATAAAAAATAACATGAAGGTAAATAGCAATGTACACCACAAAATTTGTAAAAATAAAATTAATAGAAATTTAGACGGCTGTGTGATTATTTGTTGAGTTTAAGCTTTCCAACTGATATGAATATTGTTTACAGTTTTAGCTACAACTATGGAAAAAAATGAAAATTATTTAGAAAATGTTGAAAAAGCCTTAAAGAGTAATATTAACATCTTGCTATCAACAAATACAATGCAAGAACGAAGTGAAGGGCCTGATGATACTCTAACCAATGCTTTGAATGAATTTGAAGAATCAATAAGAAAGCTGAAAATGTTCTTTACGCAAGCTACGATATTACATAAAATAACTAATCCAAGTTACTATGAACAAGAAGAACTGAAAGAAATGCAAACTGAGTTGAGTAGAAAAGACAATATGATAAAAGAACAAGTCAAAAAATTGGCACGTTATCGTGCTGAATTGGAAGTATTACAAGAAGCACAAGTTCAAGCAATATCAAAGAATTTGTAGTATCACTTTTAATGTATGTTAATGTGTGCCATTGGTTCACCTGTTGTGGTCTTGTATACAAAAGCATTGAAAAGCATTGATAATTTATTGAACATTAGTTAAAATAGGATGAATTATTTTATAACTTGCATCAGAAGTAAAATAGACAAATCCATTAAGCTTTTGTCAATGTGAAATTGTTTTATTGTTATTTTATAGTTAGTTATTTAATTTCTCATGTTTTATTGACACTCTACTGGCATTTCTTAACAGCTTTTGGACAAAAGCTACTAAATATTTTAGTTGTGTAACACAATTCTAGTATAAACAACAAAAAGGAAATTGTTGTCTTCTCCTATTTGGGTAACCAGATCATACAAAACTTGACAAGTTCCTCTAGGTGGAAGCAACTGTTTTAAAATAGATGGGATGATGACATCATTACTAATGTTCTAGCATATTTTGGTAAACATTTGTGAAATGGTTTTGATCTTTAAACCATTGAATCACCTTTTGAAGGTCTATGGGAGGTAATTTTCTGAAGACACATTTTGTATGTCAAGTAACTATTGATGGTAGTAAAAAATGTGGAAAGAAAAATAATTTTTTATTTTTTTTTTAATTTTTTTCTGTGGCAGCGAATTATTCCATGAAGCTTACAGCTAGTAAATATTTAAGGTCTCGACAACAGTTTACACTTCTATTTTCATGCCATTTAATAATTTCCTAAAACAACTTAGATCATAGCTGAATCCCAAAACACCATGTCTAATTCCGAAAAAGTATTGGGAAAGGTAAAACACACAGTCAAATTCAAGAAAGCGGATGGAACTTTTTCGTTGCTGACCAACCGACTAACATGGCATTCTTCTTCTGGTGATGCAAAAACGTTTCAATGTGTCTACTCTGACATAAAAGGTAAGAAATTATTTGGTACTTGCAGACATGCTGTACACCTAAATTCTTCTGAAATGCACCTAATTATCTCAGTATTTTCCTTAGTATTTCAGTACCACCTTATTATTTGTTACACTGTATTGGATGTTTTTAATCTCTAAGTCTGTCAGAAAATTTTCTTTCACATAGCTTTCTGAAACATATTCCAGTATTTGAAATTTAAGCTTCCTATCCAACCATTGAAATTTACTTTGTGGGAAATTTTTTGTTATATTATTCAAAAAGAATTTTTTTCAGAACTTTAGTTTGAACTTAAAGTATTGATCTTTTACTTAGATACATGCATGACACGATACTTACATAAAGTTCCGCAAGATGAGTGGAAAAAATCTTGGTGACAAAATAATATTTTTAATGATGTCATCCTGAATAGATATATTTTGATATATCCCTTTCACAACTAACGTATTCTTAAAACCTTAAAATAACCTAATTTTGATCTTTGACTAGGTGTGCTTATGTATGGGTACAAGATACTTTAAGAAATTACCAAGACTTTTAGGATAGATATTATTATTAAAATATTCTCCTGGTCGCTTAATAGAATAGCTTTCTCAGAACATGTCAGTTAAAGGGGAAGTAACCTCTAATTTTTTATATAAAAAAACAGTAGCCGCAACAACAACAAAATTGAAATACCTATTTCTTTTCATATAAAAGTTTCACTAACTTTGTAAAAAGTTGTGTTTACTACGCGTGAAATCGCTTCGTTATTTTGACCCCTTTGCGATTTTAAAAGGATTGGGTTGAGTTGAAATTATGACATTTTTTAGTTCAGAAAGTGTAGTATGCTGGCGGTGGTAGTAGTATTAGTTGTTAATTTACTTAAACATTCGAGTTTAACTGCTTGAAAACATGCCAAATTGCGCCCCCATCAACTGCACTAACAAAACTGGTAATAATAAATCAAAAGAAAATGTTGACGATGTTGTATTTTTTTTCAAAACTCCCAGCGCAGAGAAAAAAGAGCTTCGAAAAAGTCACATAACATTTTAAAAGAACTGGTCCCTTGCCTAAGGATTCAGGATTTTATATATGTTCCACACACTTTGAGCCAGACTGCTTAGAAATAGATCTTCAGGCAATTACCTGACTTACGTAAATCATTTGATTTTGTATGTATCAACCCAACACATGCTTCTTTTGTATTTGTTTATCAAAATAAAAAGATACAAGCTTGGTATAAACTTCGTGTTCGTAACCAACAATTACATACCAAGCCAACAAAAATTATATTTTACACAATGATAATTCGTTTTCTTAACATTATAGATTTCCTACTAATAACTTCTAATAACTTTTTCAAACTTACTTTGACTTTCAAGTTTAAAAATTATGCACCACACAACAAGTAAATGTTTTCTTCGTCACATGCATGGCTTGACAGACGGGGGTAATGACAAAAATTCGGAAATATCTATCAGCTTCAGAGTATTTATTGCGGATTGCCCATAAAGCACACGATGGTATGTCTTTCTGAAAATCTTTTTCTAATCGATTATGTACCCATCAAATCTGTAATACATGTTTTTCCTAAAATGGGAAATTTAAAATTTACCCCCTGTTCACTGACACTCTTTCAGAGCACATCTCACTATTGTATTTCTTTATTAGAACGCATCTTCGTTATTCTATTTTTTTAATCCCTTCATCATTGTTGCTTTCCGGGCCTTCTTCATTGAATTTCAAAGATGCAGTTGCATAAAATATTTCGGATGGAGAGCAAGATGTTTTTTTTTTCACAAAAGATTTTGTTGAAAAGTTTATTGTAAAGAGCTTGTTGAAACTTTTTATCATGTTGTGCGTATGGAAAATGTATTTCCTTTTTTATCAGACTTTTTATTTTTAACACGATTCAATTTAACAATTTCAATTAATCGAAGATAGAAGGATGTTAAAGATATAAAATGGATATCACTTCAGTCATTATTAAAAATATGAAAGACTTTATATTTGGCGAAATTATTTGTACTTTCGAAGTACTCATCAGGAATTTCATTATTATCTTTGCAGCACAAACTTTCAGAGAATAAACTCATCGGTCTACAGTGACCACCTCATTTACACCAATTATTGTTTCCAATTCGATTGCCTTCTTTTTGTATAACTTCGTCTTTATGGTTTGAACTATTTATCTTGCTCTTCCAACGACATTTCAGGCTCAAAACTAAATGACTTTAGAGCCGAAATGTCTGGAACAGTGTTCTCTTCGTCACTGGACAAGAAACTATGATGCATTTGTTTGTTTCTTATTTGAAAGTCTGTTGCATTATAAGCATCAACATAGGGCCTTGTCTAGCTAGCGCAATGTTTTGAACTATAAAACTGCATATTAAAATTAGAACCCAGTCCTTTTTATTTTGACGCTCTTTTTTCAAAAACGAAGTTTTTGCGGAGATATGAACAGGGAATATAGGTATTTAGAGATAAATTCTTGTGTTTATGTGTTATTTTTGCGGGTTTTATAAGTTCAAATACAAATACGCAGTCGAAAAAAAAAATCACATTTTTAAGGATACTACCCTTTAAGTAACAACAGCAATTGTTTTTAGTTCAACGTATTAGCCCTGAAACGAGCTCGAAGGTTCAACTTCAAATTGTCTTGCACAATGACACTTCATATAACTTCCACTTTGCTAATCCAAATGGTAGGGACAATCAGCTAAAAGATCGTAACCAAATGAAGGACTTGCTTGCAGAACTGATACCTGCACATCGTCACAAAGCAAATAAAGATTTGGAAGAAAAAAATAAGTAGGTATTGTTATATTCATTATATTTTGAAATAGCTGTTACCAAGTTGTTACTAAAATTATTTAAAAGGGTGGACATAAATCAGAGCAATTCATAGAATGTAATCTACTGCAAAATCTATTTCCATCTGCACACTGTGCAATCGTTACAGTGTAATTTAGGTTTTAATGTCATTTTCCTTTCTTTTTAATAAAAAAACTACTTGTTTTTAATAAGAAGTCTTGTATATTTCTTAGTTGCAGTTTTCAACCATCTATTTCTTTTTCAGAATTTTTAAAGAAAGACCAGAACTTTATCAACTTTACAAGGAACTGGTTGTAAGTGGAATCATTACGGCAGACGATTTTTGGGACAATCAAAAAATGGTAAATACGTTACGCTATGCTAATTACTGGTCCAAAATTTATATTAACTTCAGCAAAAAAAAACAATCCTTTCTATCAAGCAAATTAGATCTAACTTAAGTGACGTTCAAAATTTATAATATTATCAGTGACTTGCAAAATGAAACAACTTGCATGATTTTTTATAGAATATAAATCCATCGAAGGAAATGGAGAAACAAGAAGTTGGTATTGGTTCAGGTTTCTTGGTATGTTCTTAAAATAGAGTCATTATGTCATTTGAAGGAATTGACTTTTTACAAATTTGTTTTTCCTAGTGTACAGTAAGCTTGAATTTTATAGAGGAGTATATATATATTTAGAATATTCTTTTAAAAGCTAACTAATAAATTCTAAAAGTGTGCAAATTCATTTTATAGTTTCTTTTTTTTTGAGAAAAGAACAATTATGTATCAAGAAAAGTAAATCCTTACATTTATAAAATTGGAGTGCTAATTTTCATTACACTGCCTACTAGCCCAGTCATGATTAAAGAATTTGATCATGACTGGGCTTGTAGGCAGTGCCCTGATGAAACTTTACCTACATAAAAGTTATTTGTTTTTACTAGCTTGATAACGGCCAATAGTGATATTGTTACATTGGTGTCCGTTTTTAAGCAGTGCTTCAAATACACATCTATAAACATAAAATAACATTATAATTATTTTCTCTAAAATGTATTACACAGTAACTCTAAAATTGCCGTTAAAATTAGAATTATGAAATTTTTAAATACTTGATTGCTCAGGTCTCTTAAGGGCATGCACCTACTTTTTTGCAGTCAAATTCTAGCACCTTTTTCTCTTTCCTCATGTTATTTGACCTTGGAACAAAAAAATAACATGACTAGCCTCAAAGTTTCTTAGAATATTCCATTTCGGTGGCATGAACGTTCCTTTTGCGCTCATATTAAAAATATCATGTCTAAATCAGCTAGAAGGCTTAAAAAAATGAAAGATTTAGGACAAATTGGAAAAAGTAAACGCATCTAGATATTTTTAAGTTAGAAAGCCTTGCGTTATTGCAATTGTTCCATCAATGAACCCCGTCCTGCATTTACTTTTTGGTTGTGGCACCTTAATCAGAAGATTAAATTTTATTGACCTAACAGGAATTTTGTTTTTAATACTTTGTTCTTGTAAAAACATTTCCAACAGACTCTATCTTTGTTTTAACCAAACTAGTTTCTTATAAAAAACATGTATCCCCAGTATTTCATACAATCAAGCATCATCTGTTGTTACTTTAGGCGGAGTTGAAACCAGACATGCATGGCTGTAATGAACTTCGTTTCAACTTGACAGCTGATAGCATTGAATCCATCTTTAAAATGTATCCTACAGGTATTACTTCTTTTTGGATAACCGACAGAAATGTTTCATGTAAAGTTTAACACGAAAAATATATAGCATTTGTTTATTTTAGTAAAAGAGAAGTATGTCAACACTGTACCAAACGATGTAAGCTGCTGTTTCTTAAACATGCATGAAGTGATTGCAAATAACCTGTCTTCTTAGTTGCGTTAAGAGAAATACAAGACTTGGATAATTAGTGGCATTGAAGTTGAAATGCAGAATAATATCAGCATATTGTATATATCCTGAACATAAACTTTTATATGTGAGCAAATAAAAAATGCATCTAGAGAGAACAAAATAAAAATATGTATTGTTTTATTAAGCTAGACTGTTTATTCTGGTAAAATAATCGATATGCTACAATTCCAAAAATGGCTGTGTTTTGCTTTAGATGACTGAAAAAGAATTCTGGACAGAATTCTTCCAATCACAACACTTTCATCGAGATAGAATCCAAAAAAACGCTTCTTCCAAGGATATATTTGGAGAGTATGCTAAAAAAGACGAACAAGGTATAGTCTTTCTTGTAGATTTCATTATAATGACTAGCTTCTCCTCCTTCTGTCTGCAACTATGTCACGTTATATCCAGTGATTTGTATAGCATTGCTCAAGCTTGTTTGCTTGCTAACAAGACAGTTCACAGTCAGTAAATAGCTTGGAATTAGCTGACAACGCTACATGTATATAGTACAACCTAGCGCTCCACCATGTTGCCTTTTGTCATACTGCACTGCTAAGAAAAGCATATGTCAATTTATTTCGAATTTATCTCTTTTTTAGAATATTTAAAAAAGGTCACACAAGATTTTTTTGACCCATTATTCGATTTTTCATCAACTTCACCAAACTTTGAAGAGGTTAGTTTTATTTTTTTCTGGTTTTGTCCTTTTTCATCTTGATTTATCCAATTCTATTTCAATTCATTTGATGGTCTGTGTATAAAAAGGTAGTATACCTTACTACCTTTGGTTATAACATTGTGGGTAAATGTCTATTTCTGGGCAAATGCTCACTTCCAAGCAGTATTTTAAAACGATTATTAATTTTAACACTGTTATCTATGAGTCTAGCAGTCCTTTAACAAATATTGGAACATGTACTTCATACCTGTGGATAGTGGATAAAGCTTATGGTTAACTGATGGTCATGAACAATATGGATAAAAATGTTTTTCATTAAATATCCTGATTAATAGTTCGTGTTCGTGCTTTTATCAAGTAATTTTACATATGTTTACGTTCCACTATTTTATCCTCTATCCAGTTTTCGAGATATACGATGACGTCATTGTGTCTTAGGCAGAATGACGTCTGGAATTTTTTATCCCAGTTTTCTTCCAATGTGCTAACACACATTTGTGCCAAGTGGCGGCAATACGACGTCTTCTTTGTCTCTTTCAAAGGGAACGAAAGAGTCTTTTAGCCCTTCCTTCCCCACTCTCCTCAGCTTTTCAGAGGTCCTAAAATGTCTGCCCTGAATAGGGTTAACGCTCCCTCCCCATTTATGTACAACACAAATTGTGTTATTTTCTTCAATTCTTAAATTTTAATAAATCTTCTCAGTAAACCTACTCGTACACTTGCAGAAAAGTAAGACGTATCACTGCAACACTTTATTTAGAAGAACTCCATAAACATGCTCTAAACTAAATGAACAAGAAATACAAAAAACTGTGTAAAAAAATGTCTGCGTATAGCCGAGCACCTTCTATGTCAGCCTTTCCAATTCAGTTTTTTTCACGACAACAAAACATTGCCGACGAGAAATGACATTTTCCTGTTTTGCGTCGCCAAACTTGTGTTTAACGTTGGGAAAGTTATTTCAGCATTCTCCTCGGCAACTGCCGAATGCCGACGTGAATTAGAATACTAGCCTGTCGACTTTTGTCTCTGTTTTTGCTACCCACTCCAAGGTGCGGACGTCCTGTATCGATACCCCGTAAGTAATGAATAAATTCAAGTAAAATAAAATGTAATTTTTGAAAAGGATTCGACGAGATTGAGTTGGCAGTCAGAGTTATGGGGAGAATTTCGACCAAAGATGTCGGAATAATTAGTACGATTGATCCGAAATATTTCCGTTTAGATATGGAAGGGACAAAAGATGGTCAATTAGGTGAAAGACCTAAATTCCTGGGATATAATTTGACCAGTGCGGTGACATGTTATAGGGAGGAAATCAAGAGAGTTTCTTTTTTCAAAAATATTTCAATTATAAAAAAATCTTTAGTAACAAATCTGTTTACGTTTTAAGGGGTATGGAACTACTTCAAGATCAAAACCTTCTGTTAACGATCCACTAATAAAACACTTTAACCACCAAAGTTTAATGGTTCTGCAAAATACACAGAAAAGGTAAGATATGCTGACTTAATTTTAATCAAATGGCGGAGATAATATGTAGAAAGTTGGGGAGGTATACACATGTTTAAGTAGATAAAGTATAAACGATGTACACGGTATACGGTATTTACATAGAAGCATAGGTTAATCTTCATACGTCATTTTCTCTCTGTTTACAATAACATTTACGATAAAAAAAAAAAAATTTTTTCGGCACTTTATTATTTGCTTATAAGTGTTCTGTTTTTTTCTTTTAACTAAATATAATTTTTTTTCCTGCATGTTTTGTTTTTGTTTTAATTATATATAACATTGTTTAGATCCAACACAGAAAGAGATTCTGACGAATTTAAAAAGGTAAGTTTTCGTGCTTAGCCGAAATTTTTTTTGTCTTCTTTACCGACTTTTAGTCAGTCGTGATCATTCTTTCAGAAACGTATTCGAGAAGCCTTGGAACTAGAAGACCTTGAAGAATACAGAGAAGGATCAGTTGCTACCTTAAAAATATTAGACATTGATAAATTTGCACATAAGCCAGCTGAAGGAGAACTAAACGGTTCTGAGGTGCGTATAAGATATTATGAAGTAAATGAAAATGTATGTGCGCATTGCATCACAATTTCGTTAACCATTTGCGTCAACAATAATATTTTTTAACCTGATACAGTCCGCTTAATTGCGGAGAACGGTGCTCTGTTTCAAAAATGTTTAATATACACCGATAGAATCCGCAATTTTACGGTTACAAACCAAACATATCCCTTGATCACACGCAATGTATGTAAATTTCGAGTTTCTGACATACCCTTCGGCGTCATTGTCAGCTTTAGTGGGCTCCGCTCACCAATCTGTCCCGAAACCGTACCTAACATGTTATTTGATTTTAATGATTTTCTGAAAATAATTTTACCTTCTTTCTCTGCATAAACTTCTTTACACTTTGTAGTACTTGCAAGTATATTTCTTTTTTTTTTGTGAGAATTATCTGACAACCATAACAGAATACGCACTTGTGGTAGAGCTTTCGCTTCCAGTGTGGAAGGTCTGGCCGAGTCATGTTAGAGACTATAAAAGTGTGAATCGATCCTTTCTGCTTAGCGTTCAGCTTGAGAATAGGATTGATCTTAGGCAGTTGTCTAGTTTTCGTAGTTCAAATGGGAGTTTTAAATTCACTAGGACCCCAACTCATTAAAAGCTGATGCACAGTAAAAATGCGCACGGTAAAACATATACACTTAAGTTTATTTATTTGCTTAGTGAAAACATTTCATGCATTTTGGAGTTTTTCCTTCTTTCAGGTGTTTGGTGTGTAAGCTGATTTATTTCAAAATGAATTCTAACTTGCTTGTTTTTTTATCGAACTTTGAATTTTAATTAGGAACTGACGATGAAAGACCGTACGTAACTTTAAAAATTCTGACCGACACAAAATTCGTATGTTTAATTTTAATTTTTGGATAACCTCTATTAAAAGTAAATTTTGACGAGGCAGTCATTCTTGGCACTTGAATGAATGTTACGTACCTTTAAAAATGTACGTAACATAACCTTATTTTGGTTCTGTATTCTTTCATTTTACGCATTCTTGGAAGCAAGCAAAGGTTTTGACAAAGTGTCGTGTGTTTCTTGTCATTATTCACGATGTTAAGTGCTCGAAACGGCTTTTTCACAGATTCTATGAGTTTTTTTACCGTACGTAACACAAACATAAAATCATCAAGTATTTTCAGGAACTTTAAATGTTCCGAAATGTCTAAAGGGTAACCATTGCCATTTTTATTGCCCTTTCGTGCCTTTTACCAAGAAGTGTAACGTATTTTTGGTCAATTCTCAAGTCTGATGCTGTTTGCTGCTATCAAGACATTTCAATAGACATTTCCATCGTTGTCCCATTGAATGTCTAATGTTGCGTACGTTCTCAAGAAATGACCAGGTCATATGGAATTGTTCATATTTTATTTAATAATTTGGCATAATAATTATTTGGAAAATTAGATTTTTTTGGCACAGATTTGTGAGCGGAACACTGGTATGATTTGTTGTGTGCGATATATAATATTGTTCTACATCACCATTCGGGGTGTTCGCTTTTTTAGGACAATGTGAAACGTCTAAATGTTTATGTTGCGCAATGAGCTTTAATAAACAACGGTATTTACTTATTTGTTTTTTTAGAATGGGTACAATAACGCTGCATATCAAAAAAATATTATACAATTAAAAGAAAGCGTAACGGCTTGGACACCTTCCCTGTCACAAGTAAATACAATATTCACAAGTTCGTGTATCGTGGATTGATTTGTAGTTTTATTTTTTTGGTTATTTTTTAAAGGTACTTTCAGCTTCAGATGCAGCAGAAGTCATGGAAGAGGTATCGCCTGGTGGCAAGTTTATGTCTCATGTTGGGAAAACGAATTTAGCTGGTATGTTGAGCTTTCTGCTATACATTTTTAGTGTTTCAAACTCTTGGAAATACCAAAGAATTACCGTTCACCCCTATTTTAGAAAATGGCGGTAAAAATGTCTGCAGATCTAAGCAGCGATAATACTGCACTCTGATTGGTTCCTTTTTGGTACCTAGTTCGGGACATTGTATCTCGCAATTTAGCCAGATGATTATTTTTTCGTTATTTTGTGCCACGGGGACTCAAGGCAATAGTAGCAAATTCGATTTTGTTTTAATTGCGTTGTAAATTTATCGTGTCCACACACGTATGTGCGACTGGTAATATTTCCATTACAACAAGGAAATAATTCAGTGTAATTACCGCATTCTGATTGGCTAGATACAAAAGTGTTGACTCAGAATTGTTGCTGAAAGTGGCAGCACAAAGAAATGTTTTAGTAACGTGAATTATCTGGACAGTATATAAACCTGCTATCATATTCAAGGCAAGTTAAAACAGCCCAGCCTCATCCAATGCTTGTGATTATTCTTTAAAATATATTGAATGATTCACCACTTAAAATACACTTTACTTAATAGAATGGTGTACTTCATAAATATTTTTATCTCTTAGAAACCGCACCAAGTGATTTACTGCAAGAAATGAAGAAGCAATATATATCACTAGCTGAATTGTTGAGACATTTCTGGTCCTGTTTTCCTGTCAAGACTCCTCAATTGGAAGAAAAGGTACGTGTTGGAATTAGAATAAAAAAGTGCATTTGCGAATTTGTGCTAACGAAGGGTTTGAAAATAAATATATAACATTTGAATGAACACGTAAATACATAACGCATGTTATAATGTTGGCAAGGGCGAGACTTTTCAACTTGAAAATTGAACTGCTAATTTGGGTCCAGTACTGCAGTAATGATAACCACGCTAATATACAGTCTAAAAAGAGAGTTTTGCATTCTTGGCACCTCCAAGTTTTGAAGGTTGTTCTGATCGTTTTATATTCAATTCACTAAGTTTATTTACAGGTTCGTCGAATGGCTAGCAGTTTAGAAAAATACCGAGATACGAAGCTAGCCAACTTTCAGTGTATGCAACCGTCGAATTGCAATCAGGTAAGTATGCGTTTTTCCCCTTCCCATTTATGTGTGGTCGACGTAAATCTTGATTTCTTCGTATGTGACTAATACCCTTCGCGTTTTTATCTTCGTGTGGTCGTTCTATGCACGTATATATAGCAACGTCTTTATTTTCCCGCGGTCGTTGTTAACTGACGTTTTTTCTACGTATCAATGTTTTTCTTGTGCTTGTGTGTTCTTTGTTGGTGTTTGTCTGTGTGCACTTGTGGTGACGTGTTTATCTTCACGTGGTTGTTGTCTTTTTGCGGTCGCTCTGAGATTGGTGTTTTACGTATCCATAGCAACGTTTAAATCATTGAGTGGTGTTTATTTATTGTAGCTGGCTGTTCACATGAGTGAGATGATAGAAGTGGCCATCAAGAAGTTTAAAAGTTGGGAAGAAAGACGAGCGAGCGTGAAGTTAGGTCGGACGTAACCAAATGAAGTGAGAGTAAACGTGCTGCAGTCGAAGTAGGATCTCATTTGTCGCGCAGGTTATGTGGGATGAGTGCTTTGTAGATAAACATCAGTAAATAATGTAACAATAAATAAATAAATATCGAAAATGATAAACAATGTTTTTCAATGTTGATTGCGCACACACACTTACACGGGATTCTAACGAAGAAAATTGACAAGTCTTAAATCATCAATGTCTTCCCCAGGGGTATTGTATCTTTTCTAACATTGGGACGCTGCGTTAGAGTGAATAATCCCAGGGAGAAAGTTGATTTGAAAAAATGTGTTTTTCAAGAAAATCAAGGCTAGAATAATGAGGGGAAATTCGTGCATTGTCCCCTGCGATCTTAGCAATGTAGTTACTGCGGAACCGAAATGAAGGTTGTTGTTTTGAGAGGTTTAGTTTCAGCTTTTTATACCAAAAATTAAAATGGTAATTTTATTCAACATTGCACCATAAAAAGCTTATTTGGAGTCCCGTCAGAATATACCTGTAAAATAGCCCTCGGCAAAATAGCCCTGTTCAAAGTAACTAGTCACTTGAATTCTAAAAGTTTTACAGAATTTTTTTATACCATGTACGAACTCGGCATATGAGAAAAGTGAGACCCGATACCCTATGTGATACCCGAGACCCGAGACCCAATACCCTGATACCGATACCCGAGACCCGATACCCTGATTTTTTTTTTATTATTTTTTTTAATTTTTTATTTGAATATGAACGATAATAAAAACACATTTTGATATGTATATATTTCTTCATTATACGGAAATATTTGTTGCACGTAATATGCGAATATGTTGCTGGCTCAACAATGGTTTTATATCACCAGGAACTACAATGAAACTAGCATCAAAAAAATTATTTTGTCTGATCAAACATGAATAATTAAAGTGATACTAGACGTTTTTAAATTCATTAGAGAATGTTTGTTTTTTCGTTGTAGGGTCGAAATAACTCCTTTTAGTTTTCGAAACCACGATTAAATTTTCTATATTGTCTGATGGAATATTTGACTGAAATTTTCCTCCACAACCATAGCAAGTTGATACATTTTTGTGGGTGTAGTTGAGTAGGAACAAGACATAACCATTATCTGTTGGTACAGGTGGTGCTGGTTTATTAACTGTTGCTGAAGGTGGAATAGGTTGCGTTGATGGTGTTCTCGTTTGTGCAGAAGCTTGTGGATTGATTAAATTTGTGATTGGAACCTTTTTAACGTTAGCTAGCCCTTTTCTTCTTTGAGTTGCCTTCGTTTTCTTTTTGCCCGCGTTTTTCTCTTTGGAAAAGTCTACTAGGCTTCTGACATTAGTTGTCTTTTTTTCGCATTGCTTTAAAAAAGGTTCGACCACATTCAACTTGAATGCTATGCAGACAGTATGCGCACATATTCCGAAACCTTTAAACCGATAGCAAATTTCACAGCAAGTTAAAATGTTTTTTTTCTTGTTTATTCCAACTGTGAATGGTTGTTTTTCGTTTTTAGCATTTTTAACATAATATGTATCGCCAAATCCTTTGATGACATCTTCATTGTTACCAGCTAACAATCTGGCATCTTTCATTATTTCTTCAACTATCGACTCTGGAATCCAATTTAACGTTTTCACAATCTCGACGTCTTTTCCATCTGAATTTTGAGTTTGAGAAGAAGTAATTTTCTTTTTCTGAATTATATCAGATTTTCTTGGTGTATCTTGTTTTTCAGCATCGGGCAAGAAATTGTAGTTGTAATGGCGTGTGGCCTTGTGGTTATGGAGTTCGCTTCGTAATCACAAGGTCCGTGGTTCGGTCCACAGCGCGGGCATGTTTAGCAAGTGCCTTTGCCACAGCTACGGGTCAACCCATGCCATGTGAGGGAAATTGGGTAGGTATTGCCGGTGTATACTTAATGTATGCATTCAGAACACAGGACCCACATTGATAACAGTGTTTCCAACACTGAAGTGGCTATCCTGTATAAATATTCGGAATAATAATAATAATAATAATAATAATAATTGAATGTAAAATATAATAAAAACGCGTTTTAAAATTACTATTACTTCACTAAACACACGAACTTCACTCTTTGCTTTTTCCTTTCCCATTCAATCCATCGAACAGACACTTTCACATGCTTAATCTGGACTTCCTCATTAATTATTCATTCGATCGAACGTACGACTTGCTTCGAATAAACTTAACATATCATCTCTGATATGTTAGGTTGAAAAAACAAGAAAATAATGAGAAAAAATTAGATTTTTATTGAAATAAAACATCGCCGAAAAAAATTAATAAAAAAAAAATCAGGGTATCGGGTCTCGGGTATCGGTATCAGGGTATCGGGTCTCGGGCATCACATAGGGTATTGGGTCTCACTTTTCTCATATGCCGTACGAACTCCTGCGGCACTTGTTATTTTTTACTTTTGTAAAGGGGCGCTTTTTTTCAGTCAAGGGCGTTTATCTCAGCCAAACTAAGTCATTATAAAAAGTACGTGCGATGGAGCACTCTTCTTAGAAGTTAAAAACCATATATCCCGCGAGAACAGTGCGACTGCTGAATAACCTCGTCCCCAGCGCATGTTTTTTTACTCTCTCACCAAATTCAACGAAGAATATCATTTTTTGATAAAAAATTGAAAATAATTGAAAATTAGCGTTCTACGCCGTTATATCTCGGGCAGGCCGAAAATGGTTGTTAGTGGAGTGTTTTCACCACGATAGGATCCTGGTAACTAGGTGGAATTTTGAACCTAGTTCTCACTGAGTGCAGGTTTCTTCCTCCCCCTCACGAGCAAAGAAATACTTCCTATTTTGCAATACCGAAAGAGCACTAAGATGGCCTCCGATGCTGACTATGAGCTAGCAAAAATTCGATTTAAAAGGCTGTATCAGAAAGCTAAAGACTTAAAAATCAGAGATGATGATTTAAAAAAGTTTTCATTCGTAAAAAGATATAAGGAAGAAAAGTTGAATATTGTTTCACTTGCTGTCAAATGGCTCTTCATTGTACTAGTAGTTTGCACATTGGTGTTGGCTGGAGTTTTTGTTGCAGTAAAAACTGATGTACTTGCAGCGAAAACACTTGCAGAATGGAGTACTATTTTTACTGGGATTGATCTTAAAACAGACGCATGTGTTTACCCTTTTTCTGAATCGTTGTTAGATGTTTTTAGACCTCCTGTGGATTGTTCTTTCTGTCGTGGTATAACGAAATTTGACAGAGTTTCCCAATTAAGTCAACAGGACTTTGTGGAGAAATACGCATATTCTGGTCGACCGGTCATTATTACTGATGCAACAAAAAATTGGACAGCAACTGAGAAATTTTCGTTTGAATTTATAAAATCTGTGTACAGAAAAGATAGCCCTGTTTTATCAGGTGACAGTAAAGAATGTCAATTTTTTCCCTACCAAACCAAGTTTGCTACACTTTCTGATGTATTTAAGATGCCAGCAAAGATGAAGAATATGGAAGGGAAGCCATGGTATATAGGATGGTCAGTATTTAATTTATATCATTTACCCTAGAGAAAAGAATGGGTGGATGTCACATCTCCATATTGTTTTTGAAAAAAAAATTGGTGCACCTTCCATGACAAAATGTTTTATCTAAATTAACTCAAATTAATGTGCTGATTAAGAAAAGAAATATTTGCTTAAAAATTGTAACTTTGTTAACAAAATTCCCTCAATGTTGTGAAAATGAGCAGCTCAACTTGTTTACAGTACATTTGGCTTGAAAAATGCAAGTGACGTAGTGAAGTGTATTTCAAAGAAGCAGTGCCAGCAGGTTAAAACAAGATTTTTTTATAACCCCCATCAATAAGATGAAGCTAAAATTAATGCTTTAAGCCATGTTATTCTGACCTATGGTAGATTTATTAAAACATTGATAACAAATTCTTTAAAAGCACTGAGAAAAAGAAATTTGATGCAAGCCAACCTAAAGACTTTGGAACAGCACAAACAACTACTGTAGTACAAAATTTGCAAAGCTAGCAAAAAGTATAAATGCAAATTTTTTGGAAAGTTGTTGTTTATCCGAAAAAATTTGACTTTTTTGTCACAGGAGGTGAGTTTTATACATAATGCAAAGTGAGAAACCAATAACAAACCTTACTGTCTCCCTTTAAGTTGAGTCAAAAAAAAATTTGTATTAAAGGGCTTTGGTTTGCAAGATGGGGGTAGTAAAATTTTTTATCAAAAACCGCTACTGTAATAAAATTTAACCTGTTAAATTTAAAGAATTTCAGGGCTGCTGTGTATTTATTGTGTATTTTTTTTTAAATAAAACAAAAATAAATTAGAAACAGTCCTCCAGATTCACAACCTTGTTCAGCTTTTACTGTTTTGAGCTGTTAACTTCAAGGGTTTTTGATAAAAGTAATGGTGAATCTTTTAATGATCATGTTTTGATATTTTTGACTAAAATAAATTTTTTTCTGTCCATTATAAAATATAGCAAAATTAAAACTTTATTTTGATCAAGTTTTTTATAATAATAGTGTGAAAAGATATTTTCATGCAATATATGTCTTTTTTGACGAAAAGTTTTTGCTGAAAAATATCGCCATTTGAACATAAAAATTATTGTAGGCCTATCAATAAGTGGAGAGCAATTGCTCTGAGTGAGAAATCTACAAGTGAAAAACAAGACAGATTATTGTCGTAACACCCTCCATCGTTATGATTAATATATAATGTTTAAAATTACGCTAGATGATTAATATATAATGTTTAAAATTACGCTAGCTAAACTGTAATACAGCAAGGGTTTGGTCGATACCATTTAGGGAAAATAGTTATAACAAAATAGAATGCACTTGTCGTAACACCCTCTTCTGGTAGAACAACTAATTAAATTGGAATCACATAAAATAAAATAAATAAAAAAGACTTTGTGATAAAATATGCGTTTATAATCTTATTCTGTTTATTCAGATTGCTCGCCCAGTCTAAATTATTGTAACCTTTTGAGAGCGATTTATTGCTCTGGTGTTATTTTCTTATTGATAGGCCTGTTATTGGCTTGTAGTTTAATCCCAGCAACAATTTTCTGCTTTAAATTTTTTACTTGAGGATAAATAGATGTTAGATAGATAGATTTGCATATTTTACATGGCTAGCCTCCCATAAAGGTTAGATAGAGAGTCCTAGAGTATTGAATGTTCATTTTGAGCTATGCAGATTAGGGTCTAACAGACAATACTACGTAACATCCAATGGCCCACACAGTGTGCCATTTCACTTCCATAGCTGCTGTTAACCTGGGGCTAATGTAACATTTACTTGACCATATTCAATTGCTGCTAAAGGGAATTGAACCCTGATCTCCTGCACAAAGTGGAATGAGTTACACCACTAAGCTGCAGTGCCACAAATGTTTTTATTTCCAAAATAAAATATATTTCCTAAAGTGTTTTTAATTTAAATTCATTTTTTTAATTACACAAAAGTAAACTGTTTTTTTTAAAAAAATAATACTCTGAAGCATTTTAATACTGCACCAAGCCTGTTTTTATAAATTCAAAATGAGTTCAAATGCTTCGCCGAACAATGGCATTTTGTAATATTTATTTTTAGGAGCAACTGTGACCCAAAAGCTGCTAATGTCTTGCGTAAACATTACACTCGACCATACTTCCTTTCTCCTGAAATGGAATCAAGTAGAACCGATTGGTTGTTTATGGGAACCCCTGGCTATGGAGCGCATATGCACGTAAGGTGTTAAATTACCTTTGCATTTTTATTATTAGTTTTTAAACCACTGTTCCCAATTAAAATTTTGATTTAAGGTAAAAATATACTGTTGCAATTTGCATTTATTTCTCAATCCAGATTGATGCTGTCCAGCAATCTTCCTGGCAAGCTCAAATACAGGGAAACAAAACTTGGATGTTGGAGCCACCACCAGAGTGTTATTACGAGTGTGTTGGCTTCCAAGATACGGTAAAAGCAGGTGAAATCGGTAAGCATTTTACAGTATTTTTTTCTTCTCCCTAACCCTATTTGGTCAGGTGAGGTAAAGTTTTTTTTTGATAACTCTTTTTTGCTATGCTGAATGGTTGACTTTTTTATATTTATCTATCAGGCACTTGCATTACTTCTTGATTATTTTAGATTTTATCCAAAAATCCAGGAAAATTGTTGTTGTTTTGAAATAATTAGTGTTTTTTTCATACAAATTATGTAAAAACAGAAAATATGTTAAATAACTTTTATTTTACTTTCAGAACTTTTATAATGTGAAAATCCGATTAAAACAAATTTCAAGCTTCCAATGACGTCCTCCAGTCCTGATATGTTTAAAAAATCCCGGAGCAAATGGGGTTAAAACTCTATTTTATTTCTATGTGTGTCTAACAATTTAGATGCAATTACATTAGACATTCTTAAGCTTTGTAAATCTTGAGGGAGGGACCATAGAGTATACGAAATCTGTCCAAATATTGTGTTGTTCATAAAACTTCTAATGTGGGAAATGTAGGAAACAATGGAAATTCTATCGGTAATGAAAAATAAAGTTTACTGCATCACCTTTTACCACACTCTGTAAGGGAAAATGATTTAATCTGTAGGATTTCTTGCAAAATTCCATAAAATGCATACCCATTTTTATTTTTGGATAAACATTTTGTTTTTGAACCCAATTTTTATATTTTAACAAGGTTTTCTTATCACGTTAGATTTTAAAGAGAATTTAGCTCTCTATATATAAATCACTTTTTCAACATTTTAAAGCGAAACAAAAATTGTTTTTGTATACACCTTTTCAGAAAAAAATATTTTGTTTCACTTTCAATGTTTTTGAATGTGTTCTGCAACGTAGATGATATTAGCTATGAAATATATTGTCGTTCTGGTAAGGACTTGTGCAGAGACTTAAGAAATGTTGTAAAACGAAAGCAATTTCTATGGCGTTGCAGGTTTTTTAGGTATTTTTTTTAAATGCATTTAATGAACCAAGGCCACTGCATTTTTTCTCCAAACACCAATTTTATTTCAAATTTCTCATTAGTTATAGTAATATAGAATTCTCTCTAAAATAATTGCCATTTTTTGTACTGGGGTGTGTGTTTTTTAAAGTGATTTTTACTGTTATTCTGTTGTTATTTTTCTTCACTGAAAAATGTTGTTTTAACTGTTTTTTGTTTTTTTTATAGTTGTGCTTGATACAAACAAGTGGTTTCATGGCACCAATGTTGTTGGTGATAAATTAAGCATCGTCATTGGCTCAGAGTATGATTAAGTAGCTACTGCTGTAGTTAACAGTCACATTAACCGACCGTAACAATCACAGTAACCTACGGTGGTTATTTAATGAACCTTGGTTGTCAATTTAATAGAGTCAATTTTTGTTGTTTGTTGTGAGTACCGTGTAGTAAGTAGAAAGAAAATGCTAAAAAATGATTGAAAATATTGTGGATCTATTTGTTAACCAAATTGACGCTGCTGTTTTCTGTCAAAAAGATGTAGTATTTCTTAATTTAATAGATTCGAATTTTGTTAAGCTTTTTGTTGTAAAAGTTTTTATGTTTTTAGTTTTAGTTACAGAATTTTGTTAGCCGTATTCGGGAAAATGACGTTTTTTGACGGTTTCTTACAGTGTATTTGTTTTGTTGATTTGTTTATTTTTTTGTTGCATAGTGAAATATTTTGCAGAAAACTTTTTACAGCAATAGAATTGTGATTTCCACTCTAGAAAAAAACTGATTTCCTAAAATTTGGTTCCTTGCCTTAATGCTTTTTTGAGCAGAAGATTTTGCAGATAGAAACGAAAAGGGCGGAATAACCAATCAAATAGTAGTGTTACAATTGATTCCTAGTAGTAATCCTGTTAAATCCCGATTTAAGAATCGGACTGTTTTTGCATTTTAAACGCGAATAATTTGTTACATAATTTGTGATTTTTTATGGTGCTGAATTTTATTTATATTTGTTAACAAATTATTTTGATAAAGCTTTGATATTTTGTTGTATATATGGGAAGTGGTGACATTTGTGTCGTAAACTCTGAACTTTTTATTTATTGTGTTTTTTCTTACAGTCTTTGTAACAGAGTTTTGTTATTTTTATGGTGAAATTTATAATCAATCTTGTTCTTATTAAACTCAACGAACTCGACTACTAGAGATACCAGTATTTAGGAATTACATAAAAAAGTTGTTTCGCAGTACTAGATAAAGTCGGTGCTAATTTTCATCTCAAAAATTGGCTAAATCCGTAGGGTCGACAAAAACATTGCGCCAACAAATAACTATTTTTAAGTTTTTATTATTTATTTTAAAAATGCCAGAAAACGTTAAGTAACGCAGGTGACGGAGAAAAAGTAAGCGAAAGGTTGCGTTGATTTTAAAAATCCGTCGGTCGATGTTCGCTAAAAAGAAAAATGTATAGTTTGAATGAGTTGAAATAATTCTACAATTTAGCGGGGAAATTTTTTTTTAAGGAAAATCATAGATTTCGTCGGCGATTTTACCGTCAAATCCCCTTGACAAAATCTGCCTAAGAACGGGCGTATAGCCTCTGTTTAGATAGATAGGTAGAAGGATGTGCATATGTTACATGGCTAGCCTCACAAATATACCCTGTCTATTATATCCAGAAGGGCCCATAACTTAGATGGAGAGTCCTAGACTATTTCATCTGTGCAACATCCAACAGCGTGCCATCTCCCCAATTTGCTTCACATGGCTTGAATTAACCCGGGCTATGGTAATATTCACTCGTCAATATTGAATCGTCTCCGAGGGGAATTAAACCCTGGTCTCCTGTACAAAGTGTGAGAGTTATAACCATTAAGCTACAGCGCCACATTAAGGAAATCTGCGAAACGAACAAAAAAACGAACGAATAATTAAAAGAATAATTTGCGTTATCTGGCGGAAATTCCCAATTCACAGTATCGCGCCGTCCTGCTTCTGTGTTTACGCATGCGTGTGTTATCAAAATAACATTCAAAGATGGCGGACCACTGTGGAAGGGGGAGTAGGTTTTGAGTTAAAAAGGGTCGTGTTTGAAACGACAGTATTAGTTTAGTGGTTTGTGAAATGAAAGAAATGAGAGATAGCTAGTCCATTAGGTGTACTTTATATGAGATGACAAGACTTGCTGATTACTTCTGTGTTGTTGGAGTAGAAGAACAAACAGAGTTATGTAAGTGGAGCTTTTTTCCAGACCTGGATATTTTATGCATTGCCACATGTAGCCTTGTATTGAGGTAACTAAAAAAACACCAATTGTGTTGTCCTGTATACACCATAAAGAGAAACAGGACTTTTTCAGAACAGTGTTCTACATAAGTGATTTTGAAATTATGATACTCTGGTGGGGCAAGTTGAACTTTGAACCCTCTGACTCTGTTCTTGGTAGCAAAGCATGCAAAAGTGCTAAACGTAAGAGGCTATTTGTTCAATGTTCAATTTGTCCAACGATGATAAGAAATTAGAAATGGCATACATCCTTATTCTAAACCTGCGTATCGAGTATATATATTTGCTTGGAAAAAAAAAACCCTTCTAGACTAGACCACACTATATATCCATTTAGCCCTAGCCTTAAATTTATTCTAAATATAATAAGAAATGATAAACAGGTTCAAGTCAGGTTACAGAAGCCAAAATGATTTCTATTAGGGAATTCTTTCTATATAGCTATATATAGAAATAATATATGAATGAATTACGTGGTGAGTAAATGGTTTGACTTGCATGAAGAACAATGAACATGTGAATGCATTTGAACAGACAAAAAATATATACAACATACTGCAATGATCAAAGATATATTTTCAGTAAAAAAAGACTGACACTAAAATTGTTAAAGTCTGCTCTTAATCAGAGAAGATAATAGTTGAGTAAAAACAATTCCAATGTCTTTTCAATATTATCTGTGTTATAGTACTCGTATACGTCTGCCTGTCACGCAAAATGATAACTGCAGTAGTGAAACACACGAAATGCAGTAAATAAAGGATAGGCAAAACCGTAGATATTTCCACTGACTAGTATTTATATAAATTGCATAAATAGCCAATTTGACATATGTAGTCCTTCTTTTCCTGCCTGTACTTTGTAAACAATTGCAACTCATCCACGTGCAATTCAGTAATTGTGTTGATAAATTTGCAAGAGTCTGCAGAGACACACATTTGCATGTATAAACTGTCCAATTTAGCGCAATAGGTAGGGGATTTTAACTCTCATACTTTGTATTTACTTGAGACTAGGGTTTAGTTCCGTAGCTACAATTTAATTTAGGTGAGTAAATGTTACCATTGGCCTGTTTAACCTCAGTCATGTGAGAAATGAGGGAGATAGCACAATGTGTTCACTGTTTGATGTTACAGGGAGTTGTCTGTTAGTGTGCAGACACCACATTTATTGGTCTAGCTTTATTTTCATAAACATCTCAAACACATCAAGCATAAATATACTAACACTTGTTAATGTTTTTGAAAAAATTAATGGCTTAAGAATCTAAGAAAATTTAATTCAATGGCACATGTGTTGCAGTTTCGTATACCAAAAGGGTGAGGAAACATAAACCACCGACGTATCCAGAGAGTTTTTGGTAATGGTTTACCAGTATGGGATTCCGAATTCTTATCCCAAAAAAATAAAAAATGCAAAGAAAAAAAAAACTAGTAAATTAAGTAAATATAAGCTCTAAGTGGTAGTTTTTCTTCAGCAAATTTGCAATCGTTCAAAAAGATTAAACTGCTTGGATTTGACGTACATGCGATCACATTCCTAACATTTGAATGTTTTGAATTCACGAGCCTACCACCATCTTTACTCACTCGACCATTTCAAAATAAATGAACGGTAGCTTCAGCCTATGTTATAGACCCAACACTACGTCTGTGAACAGTGAAGAAAAAGTTGGAATATGACTTTGAACAGGTTCTCAAATAAATCTACAACAAACAGACTTCATGTAGCCATTTTTTAAAAAATAGGAAACTAACAGGTGGCCTATATATTTATATTGTAAGTATTAATTCTGTGAAGTAAGTTTTAACAGGTATTTGGTATCAGCAACAAAGACTAAAAACGAATAATATGTAAAACTAGTTGTTAGCCTGTAGAAAAATTCACGGGTTCACCCGTCCTTTTTATACCGCATCACCTGGCATCTCGTTACTTGTGCAGCTAAACTACCATTTGCATGACAGGCAGACGTATACGGGTATTATAATATCGATTATGTAATAAAATGCAAGTAATAATTGTACAGACATTTTGCTGTTTTGAGTGCCGCAAAGCCATTTTCCGGTGATCTAGGGACCTCAAACCCCAAAATTCCCCTTCTGCACCAACCATGGTCGTGCCTCACGGAGATTTTACCTAAGCAAAAGTTGAGTATAAGAAAACAGTAGTCCCCAAAAAAATCTGGATACATCACTGTAAACTATATACAATTTATAGGTATATACAAAACAATTCTCCATCACTCACAATTATAAAAAAAATTACACAGCTGATATTCACACTGTAATGAACATTTTAAGCACAACTTGTTACTAATTGTTAGTTCTCCCTTAATTATGGAAAACAAGTAAAATGACTACTCTTGCGAACTAGATAGATTAGAACAATGTAATGGATTCTACTTACAGATAGAATTGTTTCGGGAAAAATAATTAAATAAACTTAACTTGAAGATTTTTCTTGTGTTTCGGGTTCATAATTTCAAACTTCTTTGATAGAACGGCATACATATTTGCAACTATGAAATGCCCACCCTTTACAAACAATTATTTTATCCAGCTGTTTTCAGAGAGCTTTAAAAATCCAGTTGCTTACTATCTTTGATGGTACTTTTTCTTTTTCGCGAATGGCTTTGTATTTCTTTAATGGAATGCGGAAAATATTAAACTGATGAATGAATTTTGTTTTAAATGTGTTCATTGGTAAAAAACTTGTTCATTTTCTCTGTGCACACTATCATTTTTAGGATTATGCTTAAAAACAATGATCATTGCCTTTAAATACGATTTTTTAAACTTTCTTAAGTGATCATGTGTGTCTCAGAAAATCATGTACAGATAAAAAGATGTATATTTATATAAATTTGCTGATTCTTTTGTGGGCCTTTATATTATTAAAATTTGTTTGTGTAAAGAAATCGCCATGCTTATTTTAAGGAAGTAAATATCAGGAAAAATTAAAAACCAGGCTAGTTAATTCTTATATTAATTATTTTAATTTTTTAAAAAGGTTAAAATTTTTTATTTTTTTATTTTCGAAAAATTAATTAGCATTTAAAACTAATTTTGAAACGCAAAGTTTTTAGATTTTATTGACACTTGGTGTGTTTACCTTAAGGTTAGGGTCAACAATAAACAACATAATTACAAAGGGGCTTTAACAATGAAGTACAGAAACTTCTTTTCTGATGTTTTCGCACTGGTTCATATATAGAGGCTATTTGTTACTTAAAAGCAGTAATTATTAAAAATATATTTGCATCGCCAACATTCAATTTTAAATTTTTTAACACAACAATTAATAATAAAGTCTTAAGCAATAAGTTGTGAAATACATGACAACACCTATAATGGGTGGATACCTGCCATGCTGCTCTATTACCAAAAGCAAATCATTTCAATGTGCTGATTATGATTAGGAAATATAAATAGATTGAAGTAACGTCCAAAACGTAAAAGAAAAAATAACTTCTCCAGGATTGTCTTAGAGGTTTATTTCATATTTTTTCGTGGAGGTTACGCTTATGCCTGATCATGCACTTATATTTTCAAAAAACTCCTGTGTATAGGTATATTTAAAAAAAACCTTGATCAACTGCTTCAGCATTACAGCGTCACTAGAGTAACAGCAAACATAAACACTTTTTAGGTTTGCTATAGGTGTAAAAGAGAGTGAGCATTCAATTTTTTATTTATTACAGATGATCAGAAGGAACTAAAAGGTTGCGTGATTCAAAGATTTCCAGAAAATGATTGGAAACACGTGCCATGTCCCCAAGGTCTTGAACATGTAAGTATACACGAAACATTTGCGCTACAGGTACTTGCAATAAAAACTGCAAAGCTGTGTAATAAGTAATTAAAAATCTTATCATTCTAGTTCTGTTTGCCTGGAGGATGGAGAGCTAGCAAAATAAATAAACCTCCAACATTTTGCATTTCCATCCTTACAGATATGGAAGGCAAGCCTAGCTACCTTGCATGTTTATCCTTTCATGAAATGGCTAAAGATGAACAAAGCAATGATAATAACTTAGAGAAACCAGCCGAAATACTTTATGTACCAAAGTGTATATGTTTGATTTCAAGACAGCGCTATTATGATATTTTAAAGGTGACTAGCCTATTCTGTTTTCATTGAAATGTATATACGTTTGTACGATCAGGTCTTGTTATTTCAGTACATGTCTTTTATTTTTTCAGAACTGTTTAACAACTATATTTGTTGCTTATTTGAACCGTACATCCACAAATACAATTGAAAAGATGATTGGAACAGCAATTGGTTTTGTTCATGTCCCTCCACCTGGTGGACCAAAACTAACATTTTCAATAGGTGGAGGTGACAATCAAGTTCTCCAACCACCACTAGATCCAAATCTTCCATGTACAAATGAGTCCGTTGCTATTTTATTCAACCAACTAGGTAAAGATATATAATTAATTTGTCTTGTCTTAGAGATTCTATAATCCGTGATAAAGATCAAAATAAAAGCCTTTTAAATTCACTTCGGAGCATAGTAATTGCCAACGCGAATGCCAACATGTTAACCAAGCAGGCCGGTTTCTCCAGTCAGTTACTTTTTTGTCATTTGTAGGAATAAATTCCATGCTACATGTGTTTACTGCTTTGGTAACAGAATGCAAAATATTACTTCTATCAGCCAGTTACAATCATCTAACAATGGCTGCTGAAGCATTGACGGCGTTACTGTATCCTTTAAAATTTAAGTAAGATCTCTTTTCAACTTGTGTTTATTAAAAATCACATTTCTTTTTTTTTGTCATAAGTGTAATATTTTTGTAATAATATTGTATGTGATATTATACTTTTTAGTTATGTATTTATTCCTGTGTTGCCATCGGGTCTCCTGGATTTCCTATCTGCACCAACTCCATTTTTAATGGGTGTTCACATGTCTTATTCGGAATATATACCTGAGTTGGTATGAAAATGCTGTTCTTACTGTTGTTACACTTGACACTATTCGCATTTAATTTGGTCATTTAACAGAAGCTGATAATGAATGTTAACAATGATATTTAAAAAGGACTGGTTTTTTCTTTCAGTTTGATGTCGTAATTGTAAATATAGACGAAGGTTTTGTTACTATTCCTGATTCTATTCGCTTGGCATCTATACCTGAACCTTACTATGATCAAGTGTTAGAATCATTAAAAATTGTGAGTATATTTACAGTAGGCCAGCAAAGTCCTAATGGCAAAGTCCCTATTTTTTATTTCATTTCATTACAAAAGCATTCTATTCATCTGACAAAATGTATATTTGTAGACTAAATTAGTTTACTATAAACTTTTTTAATGATACATTTTGACTATTTTTCCTGTCATCCAGTAAAGTTTTTGCCAAACTAAAATGGTAGTTTTTTTGCTTTTAGATTCTCACTCCATCTCTGTTTTCATCTGATATTCTGTTTCCTACAAACGATCCTCCTCCATCACTTGCCTTACAGGTTCGTTTCGTAATTTTATATAATTTCAAAAAATAATTTTTAATAAATCTTAAGCAGTAATATAGCAGAAATGTTGTTGTAAAAGAATTCTATACATTTTTATATACATTTCTGTTTAGGATAAAGAAATCCGTGCTGTTTTTATTAAACTTTTTGCTGATATGTTTTGTGGCTATAGGTCTTGTTTAACATTAATTAGAGTGCATCCGAAACCAGTCATTTCATTTAACAAGGTTTGTTTGAAATTTTATTGTAATATGGCTAGACATTACTATTAGTTAGGATTAACTAGGAGTGACTTAAAAAGGGACACTTTCGTAAAAGAGTTTTCTTGTGTTATATTACTCGGGGATTGATCTGTCTGATATTTTTGTAGTACTTGTTGAAAAGCTGTGTAAAGGAAAAGAATAGGTTTATTATAATGTTGAGACATGTCCCTCTTCCTTTTAGCTGGCATTTATGGAAAAACGTTGCTTTATTGGTGATGATTTTTTCAGCAAGGTAAGACAATAAAATCTAGAACATACATTTTCCAACTGGTGTTTTTGTGATCTTGAAATGCATTTAATGACCTGATTTGTTTGATATGCATTGGAAATATTTTTTGTAGGTTCTAGATAGTGTTGGTTTCTCTGCGATGACTCAAACACGCGGCCCACCTTATCGAGAAGTAGACATGTTTGATGAACTTATAGCAAATGCAAAGCCTTCTCAAGAGAAGAAAAGTGCTGGAGAACTTGTCCACGAATTAATGCCTATAGTTGACCACTTGTGCCAAAATGTATGTTTTTTTATGAAAAGATTTAATTCACAGAAAATAACTTCAGCATTGTCATTATTGTTTCCTTTATGTTTATTATATTTTCGCTTTGCAGGAACCACGGTTTGATAATCCTGAAGCGAGTACTTTACCTGTGGCGAATCCAGAAGTTTTGTTAAAACCGTTAAGACAATTTCCTTTTCTGAATGAAATTGAAATAAATAGTTTTTTGACAGCTAAAACCTCACAAGGAAAAATCTTCACTGCTCCTGTTATTCAACCACAACAAGTGCCGATAAACCAGTACGATCATCCTGGCAGCCATTATATAAACCAACGAAGATTAGAAGTAATTCAAGATTGTGTCCAGTATATTTATGACAGCAAAATATCTGAAGCGAGAAAGGTAAGGGAGGGAGGCAAGCTTAAGTCTCTTGTATTGTTGTGGAAATTGATAATCTAAACATTCTATTTGTTTTCCTTCAGGCTTTACCATCTGTATTGCGAGCTTTAAAGAGCAAAGGAGCACAGTATGCGTTGTGTAACGAGCTTGAATCTAGAGTAAAATTTGATAGTGCCATGTTAGATCATGATCAATACCATTTAATTATTCGACTGCTTAATGCAGCACTGCAGGACGATAATACAGTGAACAGCACGAATATAGCTGTGAAAATCATACCATTAGCAGCTGCTTTTCATAGGAAACTTGGACCTAGTGCAATTCAGTTTGCTTATACCTCGATTCAAGAACATGCTGTGTGGAGTAATATTCAGTTTTGGGAAGAAGCGTTTTATTCAGAAGCTCAGAGACAGATTGTTGAGTTACATATTAAAGAAAAGCGTAAAAAAATGGCTGCTCTTGCAAAAGCAGAAGCGAAAAACAGTAAAGAGTCAAAAGATACTGTGAAAAAGACACAATCTGATGCAGAAGTAGAAGCGATCAGAAAAGCAGCTGAAAAAACTCTGAGTCCCGAGAAAACTAATCATCGCAATAGTATGTTGATAGCTCCCAGTACTCCTTCCTTTCGTAATCGTACTGCGACTGTTGGGAATGCACACTCCTCTCCTGAAGGAAAAAATACTGACACAAAAAACTCGCTTACGAAAGAAATTCCAGATGCTATGAAACTTGCAGCTGAACTTGTGAGTTTGTTTTTTTTTCATTGGCTTTCGCACTAGTGAATTTATTTAAAATTGTGATTGTTTGTTTGAGCAATGCCCAGAAAATCTTTATTTTGGTAACATGTTTAAGCCTAGAACGACTGATTACAAAAGCCATTCATGGTTAAATCGTCTAAGGACTTAATTGTTATAAAAAAAAATGACCATGCTTTAGAAAGAGGATGAATTGAGCTACCCAGTGATTCGAAACATGAATCATCTAGCCCGTTTCCTTAGCCACTAATTGCAACCCAAATTTTAGAAAGCTAATGAATTCTCTGTCTTTTTTCGAAAAATGATGTCCAAGAACAACAAAGACTAATAGACCCTATTTTATATTCACAAAATTTAATTTCTGCTTAATTATCCTCCCTCAAAGCGGTGTATTATTGTTCTTTAGTTAAGTGAATATGACTCGAAAACTGAAACAGAGAAACAGACTCTAATATACGAAGAAGAAAGTATAGTTTATAGCTTGACGATGTTGTTTGCGCAACGAATGATGTTTCTTCGTGTTCCGACGAATGCTTGTGTGGAAATGCGCAAGATACAACAGTTAAAACGACAGCAGTATGAACGGAGATTACAGCAGCAACAGCAACAACAACTTTCTGTTCCAGGTAAAAAATCTGTCAGTATTTTATGGGACATTTGTTTTCGTTTTTACATTTTCTGTTTTATTGCTCTGTAGGAGAGAATTCTGGAACACCCACTGAGGATACTGTTTCTATAGCAACAAAACCGTCCAATAGCATCATGAACGACGCAGCCTCCACATTTATGGGTAAATCTTTAAACATGGAAAATTTTGCGCCAGTTGTTTTTGCTGAATTTATTTTAACATTTCAGCCATCAAATGTGATTTGTCAAATTGTTTAAAGATTAAAAAGTGTCTCAGAAAAATGGCTATTTATATTTTACATAATTTGTTGTTTTCACCTTCAGTTGGATCTTCAAATTTGTTGTGTTTTTTTTCGGGATTTTTGTGGTATTTATTATATCGCAAGATAATAAACTCCGTGCATATTTCTACGTGGAAACATTCTGGCCGTTTGTATATTTATATATATTTCGTTCTATTTCTTTATCCCATTCTTTAATGAAGTGATTGTAAATAATAATAACTTATTTTTTAGGTGAAAGTGTGATGGGAGGAAGCAGCAGTGGGTGGGGCAGCCAGCACGATCTCGCCGATGGTGCATTTGATTTTGGCGAAAGCGTAAAGGACACTACGACCAAGTTTATTTTAAGATTTGTGGAACGAGTTTGTATCGAAGCTGGTGTGACGGCAGCTCATTTGAAATCACTGCAGACGAATATTCCAAGTATGTCTGTTCAACTGGAAAAGTTTTTGTTTGATCAAGTTTCGAGTTGAACTATTTAACCTCGTTTTGAGGCTAAGCATATGTGTATGTACTACCTGTTATTGTTTAGTGTTGGTCGGCATGCATATTGAATCACTTGAGGAAGTGTACAGAGAAACAAAAGATGCTCCCACTCAAAAGGTATGCTCATCTTCTTATAGCTATATACAGTTTTACATAAGCTTATTACAAATAAAACTTACCGCGTTCTGTTTTCTATATAGGCGAAAATCATGAAACCTGCGGTTCTTCCTGGTGAAAAAACTCAATTCGATGGATTACGCTGTTACCTGATTTCAGACGGTCGCGAGTTGGGCGTGCGCACTGAAGAAAACATCATACGTCCGAACGACAGTTACGATGATGAAATCAATGTAGGCGCTGACAATGGTGGACCGTGCTTGTTTCCAGCTGAGGGAGCCTTGTTTTTAACCAATTACAGAGTCGTATTCAAAGGAACACCTATTGATCAATTTGGTAAGTACTTTGTGAGAGCTACATGCTTTTCGATCAATGTTGCGGCATTTCACTCCTTATTTTTTTCTTAAATAGCTTCTGAGATGACAGTCACCCGTTCATTTCCGATTGGATCGTTAATTAAAGAAAAGAAAGTGACAGGCACGTTTACCGTTTATCCTTCTCAAATTGCAAATTCGTATTTACAGTTACGTTCAAGTACTATGCAGGTATGTGTGTTTTTCAATCACGACTTATCGTCGCCACTGGGAAACTTCCCTTCCAACATTAACTTTTTGCTGCCATTTTTACAGAAAGAATGCGGGTTTTGATATAAGAGACTGGTCGTTAGTCCCGTGGATAAGTTCACGGGTTCGCCCGTCCTTTATATATCTCATTTCGATTTGAAATTTCGCGCGCAAAAAAGAAAAAATGCGGATATTAATAAGTGGTGGCAATAAAACCATTACACAATCTGCGGGTTCGCCCACCAGTGAATTTACCTACTCTGTGAGGAATCCAAAGTATAGATGCGCGAAGCCATATTGAATAGACAAAGTACAGGTATTGATATAAGAGATTATTTATTTAACTACCGTAGATGATGAAGCTTGCTTTCGATGAAGAAGTGCTACCAGAAACAATTGACAACTTTAGAAAATCATTAGTGAAATCTCGCTGGCCACAGTCTGTGTACAACACGTTTGCTTTCAATTACAAGGCACCTCCAGTCTTGCAAAGAACTTTATCACAAAGACAACAATCTATAAGAAAAACACATAATACATTTACAAACGTTGTGAATTTGAAAAAGAAAGTAGGGCAGGGTTCTGTTAAAAAGAAGTCAGCACTTGCGGAAGATAATACCATACGAAAATACGAAGCAGTCAGTAAAGAAAATATCAATTCTGACGATGAGGATAAGAGTGATATGGAACAAGTGTTATTTGAACAAGAGCAACGCGGACCGGACCGTTTACGCGAATCAGCTTTATGCAAGGATTACGAAAGACTCGGACTAGGAGGAATTACGAAAATCTTATCGTCTCCGTGGAGACTGTCTATGGCGAACTTTCATTACTCTGTATGTAGAAGGTCAGTGGTAACTTCCCCGCTACTGAGCAAAGCTAACATGCGAGATTGCCATGTTTGTCTCATCCAAACCATTTGTAAACCCCATTTGAGTAATTCTACTCACGGATACCTTGTTTCGTGAAAAAATTTAGTTTTTTTCCCTGAGAATTTAAGATTTTAGCACAAACCGCGAAATTCGCAAAAATTTGTAATGTGTTGTTATTATTTTGATAATTTGCATGTACAACAAACCATCTTTTGTTGAGAAGGAATATATTGAGTTGTGTTTGAGGTGCAACTATGTTGTTTACAGTTATTGTGATTATGTTCCTTTTCTCTTCACAGTTACCCCGCCATCGTTGTTGTACCGTCTCCTATCAAAGATGACGTCCTACTAAAAGTGGCGAAAAATCACAGACTAAGTCGATTTCCTGTAGCCGTTTGGCGACATCGGAAAACAAAGGGAACCCTACTTCGATCTGGAACTATTAATAAAAGTTTATTAACCGCAGTGTTAAAAACTGGACTGGGTGGACAACAAACGCAAGGCTATCATAGTTCGAATATAACAGATGACGAGAAATTCTTCACCGAGATTGGTATGCTAAAGTTACTGAACCTTAACTAAAACTTTTTCATACAAAATCACTCGTTTTGTCAAATCCTCGAGCTGTTTTCTTGCTTCGTAGATATCTTCCTTGTTACATGGATAGCCCGTATTCCTGAGAGACTAAGAAATAGACCTTATTTTTGTCCAAACACCCTCGATAATTTGAAAACACAGGCCATATTGTACTATTTTAAATTTTTCGCCACGGATAGTTTAACTCTTAGTCCCTTAGGGATACGAGATGTCGATGTACTTGAAGAGAAAACAGCTTTATCCTTTTTCAATCACTTTCTGTATTAAACCAACTTTTTTGTGTCCAACATTTCAGTGAGTGCAACCCACTTGTACACATTAAAAGGAAAACATCAAACTGTTAGCGCGGGTGCCGCTCCATCGATGAAAGCCATGTCGGACGATTTTGCTAGCCTGTTTGACGGAGCTGAGCAAAGTAGACATATAGCTAGTGACATGGATGAAGTAAAAAAATGGGAGCCCGCTCATTTGTACATATTCACCGACAAAGCGTCGTCAAAGGTAAGATAGTTTTTTTTAGCTTGTACGCGCCAAAATATGCGTTCTGAATGATTTTAGTGTACTAACTAATATCGTATTTGCTAGGGTACCAAAATGGAATCGTCAAACAGGGTTGTGGTGGTTAACGTAGAGGTAGGTATTATCCAAGGCGATGTTTTTTTTGTCAACAAATTTGAAGTGACTGCTTGAACTTCTATATTTTTTCAGATTCACGATGTGACACAAGTTAAAGCAAGTTTTTCGAAACTGGTTAAAGTGTGCTGTCCAAGTAGTTCAAACATTGAGAAAAGTTTCTTTAGTCTCTTCGAAGAGTCAAAATGGCTATCACAGGTATATGTTGACCGTTTTCCCAACATTTTCAAATATCCTTCATATTTTTAAAATTTTTCATGGTATGATGATGAACTGGAAAATAAAACAGAACACATGTTTTGTTATAGCGCGACGCTTTCGATTTGCTAAAAATATAGTCATACTAGTCGGTGGTCCGTGAAAATCCACGGGTTCGCCAGTCTATTGTATACCTCATTGCGTGCGTTTCGCTACTCGCAGTACCATTTTACGTGGCAGACAGACATATAACTGTATGAATAAAAAGTAATGTTGAAGTGAAAATTTTTTCCCAGTAAGGAATTGTGAAAATAAAAGAAAAAGTTTTAGCTTTTCAAACGTAAAATATGCTCTTGAAAAAAACATGTAATCACGCTATATATTTATTTTTGTTTTGCTTCGTAGATATCTTCCTTGCTACAAGTAGCTTGCTCTATCGTCAACCTCATTGACATTCAAGGCTCGTCGTGTTTGGTATCGTTCGGTGATGGATCCGAAGTGACGTCACAGGTTGGTATTTCTATATCGGCTATTTTGTACTCTTGGAAAAAATATAAAATTAACAATCCAAGGAATGGCGAGAGGGGCGAGGAGAACGATTATGCGGTTAGCAACTTTAATTCAAATTAGTGACTCTTTTTAATGATATTTTTTTTATTTTGTATATTTAGGTTATAAGTTTAGTCCAGCTTCTGTCTGATCCTTACTATCGCACTATTGATGGCTTTAAAGTATTAATCGAAAAAGATTGGTTGGCATTTGGTTATCGTTTTTCGCACCGTGGTAATCACGTGTTACCTCAAACGGCTATTGCACCATTCTTTTTGCAGTTCTTAGACTGCGTACATCAGGTAGGCATATAGTTTTAAACCCACGGCCTCTCGCTTGCCGGGCGATTGCTCTACCGACTTCGCTAGACATCCGTTGCTATCTCCCTAACACATGCAGTAGACGAGGTGAGGGGCCTACCTCCTTTTGACATAACACGAGCTTTCGATGTACCTTTGAATTGACAAGATGCAGTTTTACCAACAACCTCGCACATGTTTCGTTCCTATAATATAAACTGTAAAATATTTTCCTGATTCTATTGTATTTTTGTGTTGTTTTTTTTTTGTTTCTAAAGATCTTGCTGCAGTTCCCACACGCATTCGAATTCAACAACTACCTTCTCAAATTCATGGCTTATCACCAGACCTCTATGAGATTCAACACGTTCTTTCTTGATTCTGAACATGAAAGATACCAACATGGTTGGTTCCCAGACTCCGAAGCACCAAAGGAAGACATCAAAACGAAAACTGCAGATTTCCAAAACAAAACAAAACAGGGGGCGTTAAACTTTCCGCGCCAGAAGAAGGATGGTAGCTTAAAAGCCGAGCAACTAGCGCAGCAACATCAAGAACAAAAGAAAAAAAAATCTACAAGTGTATCTTTGTGGGACCACCTAAAAATGCAAGCTGCCAGAGTTACTCTGTTTCAAAGTTTCAGTTACCATCCCGATTTAAACAAGGTTTGTCTTCTTTCGGTGTTTGTTTACTTCATCGTTCTGGCAGGTTCTTATCTCTTTGAAATGAATTTTAGAATGTTCTTCGACCATTTTGCAACGTCTCGAACTTGGAAATATGGGATTACTATACCTCTGAGAATCTCTACACCGGTCCAATATACGATCTTGAACTGTTCGCGGATCTGGAATTGGCTAATGTTAGCAACGAAGGAGGTGTTACTGCTAATCCTGATATAGACCGCGAAGACTTCCAAACTTGCTTGAATGGTTGCTATGGCAACACGCAAGATATACCACGTGACGAAGCGACGTATTTGTTGAACGAGTTAAACAGATTAAAAGAGGAGCTGGACCAAAAGACGCAACACTGGACTGCGACGTGGGATGATTTAAAAATAAAAGATGTTTTAAAAAGACAGACACGCATGGTACGAATTTACTGTGTAATGAATAATTTACTGTCCGTTTAGATTAACTGCTTATTACTTTTGTTGACTCTTTTGTTATGCACTTTCTACAGCAGTGGCACTTGTATTGGGAGAAAGATAGGCGTATGGCTGTTCATAAACGTACCACGATTGATATGGTAACCAAGGTAAGTGTGAACATTGTTATAAGACAAGTTATGTTGTTTATAAACGTACCTCGGTTAATGTTGAACATACCACGATTGATGATTGAAGGAAGTGTGAATAAGGTTTTGTGAAGTGTCTCTTGTGGTAAGTCATTTTTTTGTAATTTTTTATTTTTTAGGGAAAAGTCACTGAGAATAATCAAGTCAGAAGTGAATTTGGATTCGAGTACCCACACACTTTTGTTAATCATAGTTATATACGCGCGAATATATGCAACTACTGTTTGCAAAGCATCACGGGCTATCATGGCGGTATGTTCGAACTGTTTTTAACGCATGTTGGTTTTTGTGTGAGAGCGAATAAAACCTGAACACTTTTTGTCTTTGTTAGTCAAAAATAAACATGCCAATTAATATGAGAACGGCTATTGAAAAATATGATTTTAATGTTTTTTCCCCAGGTTTGCAGTGTACGCAATGTGGCTTCAATGTCCACGAAAAATGTCAATCCATGGTGCCTGCGCAATGTCCGAAACACATTAGTTTAAACGACCAACCTGCTCAGCAGTTATCACTCAGCAATCATAGTCTGCCCGGGGTAAACAGCTTTTCGCATTCTTTTATTTATTTGTCGCGAGATGTGTTTGTAGATGTTATATTAATTTCTGTTACTATTTCAGATGGAACGATCGAACCAACGTAATTTTAAAGGAACGTTGTATAAACGAGGCCATCTATTACGTCAATGGAAGGCGCGTTGGTTTGTTCTCGATGCGCAAAGAAACCATTTAACTTATTACGACTCCGAAGAAGATACGCAATTACAAGGCTACATCGACCTGGGTGAGCTAAGGGCGTGTCGAATGGTCAATCCGCCGCCACATGCGCCCAAATGGGCGGACCGCCGTTCTTTTTTCGAGGTTTGTTGACTTACTTACACAGTGAACCTCCTTAAAGCGGACACTTGCGGGACAAATAAAATTTGATCTGCTTCAAAGGGGTTGGGTCTGGGACACTTCCACATGTTCAGTAATGTTGTTTTGCGTTTTGCAAACTCTCCACAGACTTTTCATTGTCTAACAAAAGCAATATTGCTGGATTGGTCAAGAGGAAATTATTCACTCCATAAAATGAAAACTGCTATTTCAACTAACATCACTGGTAGTGTTCAGAAGAATTGTCTGTTAATACTCGCTTTATAGAAATGGATTTCAGTTGAGGTGTTCACGCGGGCTGGCAAAAAGTGTCTGTTTTAGAGAGATTACGCTGTATGTAAAAAAATTGTCGGGATTATTTTGAATATCATTTTGGTTTTGCTTTTAGCTGGAAACGACGAAACGATGTTACTATTTACTTGCTCCGAAATCCGACACGGCGAGCGAATGGCTGGAACGGCTTAACGCATTAAACGCCTGAGAAAAAATATCAGATTGTACACATATATCCAAATATATATTTATTCGCTATAACACACTTTAAGGCGACCGGCTGGACGCCGCGTTGATTAATCTTCATCGGAAGTAGATTACGACAATAACGTCTGCAATTAAGCCGACAACGCCAAATGTCGGTGAGGCTGACACTTTTAAATATATCGAATGCTTTTTTATTTATGTAATATTAAGAAGTTTTATTTGTAACATGGGTGAATGAGGCTGTTGTTTTTAATTCAATACGTGAGTTAATAAAATATATGCTCTTTTACCTTCAAAGTGTATTTATGATCTGTGAAGGAGATAAAATTAACATTTATTATTATTATTAATATGAATATGTAAATCATTTTTGTAGAGCTGTGGAAATATTTTTCTAGGAGTAGTTGATTTTTCTAGTTATGCTATATTTAAAAAATCTCATTTTTGGGGGGTAAAATTCTTAAGTGTTTCTTCAATAAATTCTTATAACCAACACGCCACCAACAAAGTCGATATTTGTTAATGTTGCAATCTCGTTGTCTTGAAAATGGTAGATCGAGTTAAAATATTTTTTTTTAATATTCAACATTGAAGTTTTTATCAAATTCCGTAGTCATTGTATGTCTGGAAAAAGTGAAAATTTGTTTTGTGTAATGTTTTCTTTCTTTTCCTGACCATTCGTTAATGTGTAAATGCTTGATTAAGAGCCCCGACGCTTATTTAAATTTTTTGATTTAGGTTTGCATGGAGAAATTAAGTGTTCTTAAAAGCGAACTGCTTAAAGGAGAAGCTTGAGCATTTTGACATGAAAGTTTATGTAGATTATTTTCAGAACAAAAAATTGTTTTGAGTAAACAGTTGGGTTTAAATAACGGCCCCTTGGCGCTTATTCGGGAGGGGCGCTTATAAAAGAAATTACTGAAAAATTACCGCTTTTTCGTTGCGCAAAACTTGTACGAATAAGTTATACCTTATCAGGGAAAAAATTCGGGGAAAAGTGACTAATTTTTGCAAGTGACTTAATTTTCCTCCGACCAAATTTTCCCCCGATTATTTTTTCCTCGACTAATACATTTCCCCGATTTTTTTATACCCGACTAAGAATTTACCCTTTTTTTTACCCTATTTTTTTTCTCATTGTTACCACCCTAATAAATTACAAGGAAGATTACAAAAAAAATCGGATACATAAAAAAAACCTTAGATATGATGGATGACTTTATGAACACCCTTTACGATTGCAAGAAAATCAGGAAGAGGATGACAGTGACACAGATGCTGACTTTACAATTAGTGCTAAAAACGACATAATTGTTTTGGACTAGATTTTTGTACTTATTCTTGTAGTTATTTTGTAAGAAAAATGTACATAAAAAAATACATAAAAAAATTGATTAAAATTCCCTTTTGAGGTTATCTACAGGAATATCAAAAATTAATAATGGAAAAGTGACTTATTTTTTTATTTGCTTAGGTTTTTCAGTCGTTAGGTTATGGAAACTGTTATGCTGGCGCACTTTTGTTCGCGTTTTACCTTTTTACCAAAGTCTACACATGATCCAACCTCATCCCCAGGACCTCTTTTCGCTTTTTTGATATCGGCCGATATCAGAAAAACGAAAAGAGGTCCTGGGGACGAGGTTGCACATGATCCTTTCCCGTGAGACATTTTACAGGTGGTGAGTATTTATTTTTTTGGAAGTCAATTTAGACCCGTCTTTGACACTTTACGGAGTAAAGCAACACATACTTTTCATCCTTCTTCAAATTCTATGCAACAGAACAAATAGTTTTTTATATTCAACTTGTACAGGGAGAGTACATAAAAGTAATGTTTTTTTGTTTTACTTCCTGAAAAAAACAGACTTTAAATTTCAGAATGGCAAATAACAGTTTTGAACGTTAGTTGTCCACCACATGTTACTTTAAAATAGAATCGCGAAATTTTTGTAAAAACTTTCGCGAAATTGCCGATCTTGGATTTTTCGCAAGAATCAACTTTCTCGAATTCATATGTATAACAGAAAAATTCACTACAAATTTTTTACTTTTAAAGAAAGCGCGAATGTAAGTAAACTTTTGCAATTTAGGCCAAAACTTGCAAATATTTCTACCTCTAATATATTTATTTTTATTTTTTATTTAAAAATATTTTATACAGGATGAGGACTTCAGTAATTTGCAAATATATACATAAATACAAAAAAACTGCTATCAATGTCCGTCCTGTCTGAGAATAAAAATGGAAAAAAGCAGTAAAAACAGTAAAAATATACAAGGCTGGCAAAGAAAATATCTATAAGTGAATTACTTAAAGGATCGAGATTCCGATGATAGAGGTGGGAGCTATGATACAGGCCATACCAGATGAGTTGGGAAACGAATAAAACTAGAACTGACTTAAACTGATTTTCGTCATTTATGCTAAAAACATGTTTCATCATCTCATTTTCTATGTTAAAGTACCACAAAAATTTCAAATCGTGCCTAGCCAAGGCGAAATAATAATTTAATTTTACTTTCATTTATGATAGAACAACATGTCCCCCAAGCAAAATCTGCAGTCATTAGTCGTTGTACGTCTGTCGTAGCAAATGCAACGTTTACTCACAAAAAGTAGAATCAATGAAAGCGTTAAAAATCGTTGCACGAGATTTTAAACTTTTAATCGGCATCCAAACCAAACAGGTGCGCATTTCGCAGTATTTTATGGCAAAATTCTAAGCAAAGTTCGTGTACAAAAAGTTGTTAGACCTCATGGGTATGGAATCACGTGATAATTAAACCCGGTAAAGTGCTTTTGCATTTACTACGTGACCTAACAGCAGTAGCTAGTCACGTGTTAATTTTATGTCACGTGCAATATTCATTTCAAGCGTTTTAGTTGTTGGTATAGTTAGGTCTTTTAACGCTGTCTTTGTAGATAGTTCTGTGTAACCAAGAACTTTCATGAGTTTATTACATGAATTTTGAATTTTTCGAACAAAATTAAAAGTCACTTTCATCCTCCAACCGTTTTTAACTGACGATATATTTCTCGCTGAGCTAGAATACGGATCAGATGAAGTAGTGGCTTTGCCTGAAGTGGATAGAGAGATATAGTTTTTTATGTTTTGCGAAAAGTTTAACTTTGAAAATCGATGCATTTTCTCCGATATATCAAGTGGATCGTCAGCAAAGTCTTCGAATCTCAAAAGTTTATAATTAAGAAAACGTTTACTTTGCTTTGCGTTATTTTCTGTAAAATATTCCATGTTGCTCAAAGTTTCTTCACATCTCTCTTTAATAAATATATCCTCGTTTTGATTTTTAAACCAACCAGCGTTCATCATGGAAGCGAGGTACGCCCTGGGATCTCTTACCAAATGAATGACATTCACATCAACATGGTCATTCAATTTACTCATATACTGAAGAAAAGATAAGTCTTTGTTTGGCAAACGAAATTCTAAATCTTTAATAACTACACGTAAATTCTTGTTGCTGCACAAATTATTCATCAATTTAGCTGTAACATCACTACAAGATTCTTTACAGAACGGAGCTGAAGTAAGTTTTTTACTATGTAATCGAAATTGCCCATAATTCAAAGCCTTTAGATACCCATCATGCTTTTCGTCATATTCGCATTTCATGATATCGTTTAAAAACTGAGCAAACTTTGAATTAATAAACGTTTGTGCTGATTGATTTGTCAACATGAAATTGATTAAATTGTGATACTTCTCAACTGTAATTAACGGTTCAAACAAATACAAAACGTCCTCATGCTCGTTAAAGATACTTCCAAGGAGCGTGCTACCTGTTCGACCTTGACCGATTATAAAAATCACTTGCCTTCTATTCAAATTTAATTTTACTTCACTTGAATTTAAACTGTGCAACGAGCGATCACATTTAAGGAAAAAACATATAAAAACTAAAAACATAAAAAGAATCAATAACGCATAAAGATTATTCAACTTAATGGAGTTATAAAACGCCATACTGCTGAAATTTTAATCTTTACAATTCCATTCAATGAAAAGTTATTTTTCAAAATTTAGCATGAACAAATAATTATGTACCAAATGTGGTTACCTTGGAAACCATTTTGTATCGCATAATTAAATCGGCGGTGTTAAAAGAAAAAAACATGTGGTCACTACAGAAAAAAGCAAAGCTCGTTCTGCGTCTAGTTTGAGCAAGACACACATTTAAAATATTTCCAGCCTAGCTTAGCTACACGATGAACACTGATTTAAAATGGCAAATTTAAAAAAATTCTGGAACGCGGTATATCGGTTTCATGATATATTTAGATGACAACACAACCAAGAGAGTCTGTTTATCATTCACCTTGCGGATTACAAGACTATAATACACAGAATTTCTTCTATTTAAGCTAAAATTTAAAATAATTTATTTGACAAACCAATTTAAAAACGTTTCTACGATTTGCTTCTTTTGTCAGACTCACAAGTCAGGTAGCATGTCATCAATCACTAGAAAACTGAATGGAGTTCACTTCTTGAGTGATCAGACCTCCTCCATAACTACCGCGCTTCTTTTTGGTTTTTTCATGGCGAAAACTTTTCCCTAAAAGTAAATAAATTACTAAACAAGCAACCCGAAAAAATTACCGTTTCGCAACTTCAGCTTAAATATACACAGGCAACGGCCTATCATTAAACATCTAAGGCAGTCATTTTTATTTTATTAGTAGTAAAATTTATTGTCAGTTCAAAGCACAGGTTAAACGAGACACTGTTGTTGTACTGTGTACGGAATAACACTCATTGAATCAATGAACTTTCAACTTTCAGTTTATATTACAGTACAGAGCATGATGAGTTTTAGGATGAAATCAAAAGTTACGAACAATAAATCCTGCAAAAGTTACGAACAATAAATCCTGCTCTTTTTTTTAAAAAACGTAATAACAAAACATAATTATTTGAAAGAAAAGACAATTGTACAATTAAAATTGTCTTGACAATTTGCATAAAAAAGTAGGTTTTAGCAGGAATCTATATTCTGGGTCTAAAGTTTAAGTTATTTACGGTAAGTGTGACCACCCTGAAACAAGTTTTACTGTCTTATCATAGCTACGAGTAGCTTTAAAACAAAAATACGATATACAATTGTTTATAACACTAAAGTACACATTTTGAAGACACAAGATGCAACAACCTACATAACACAATTTTTCAACCATGAAAACGAGGCTGCCATCTGTGTTAATTGATGATAGCTATCTGTAAAGTAACTCTTAAACCCTTCAAAGATATTTCAAAAATTACCTTTAGTATACTTCAAAACTTCATTCGCTTTTTCACCGTAATCTCCTGCTTTCCCTTTCTAGAATACAAAACGTTTAATGAATAAATTTACGAAAATATAAATTAAAAATAAAAGAAGGGAAAGGCAAATTTCTCGCACTGTAACACTGTTATGTAAAATTTAATATTTCTGCTAGCGAATTTTTGTATTAAATGAAAAGCTACAACAGAAAAAAAATATTTGTCACCTAGAGAAAATTCCGTAATTTTTTATTTATGTTTTTTTCTCAGTCAGTTTTCTACCCAAACGCAGTAAACACTTAACGCAACTTCAGAGTATAACATTTTTCGTCGAACAAAATAATTTACCAAATTGTCGTCACTCTATAAAACGTCGTCACTATTGTCCGGCATGTTTTCTCAGATAACGTAGGAACAGTCTGGACCAGAAAAACAGTGGTTGAGACATATTAAAAAAGGAAGATTGGAATTTTATACTCATATAGATTATAAACAACATTCAGGCTCCAATGGCTATAATCACAGAGATGATTAAGAATATATCCCAGGTAATTTGAACTTATTGTAGCTTGACCTTCTTGATCCGTCCATCAAGGGTTAACTCTTATTACTGTATAAACATAATTTTTAACACATTAAATATCACATTTGAAATACAAATAAAAATAATATTTTGAAAACGATGTGTATTTTTTTTGAAAAAGCATTAACACCCCATGCATTACGCCATTTAACAATGCGATTTTGATCACTTCTTCGTGAGAGCATGCGTTGTTCACTCCTCACACACACACACACAAAAAAAAACAATTCATCAACAGCTTATGGCATAGCATGTTGCGTTTATTTGCGTGAGTCACATACACTGAAAATTATTCTCACCAAAACTTATTTTCTCGGTTTGTGCTTTTTTTTTAAAATTGCACGAAATAAAATTTCATAAACATTTTAGATTCCCTTCAAAACATATAGTCATCCCTAATCACAGTTTGCAATTAATTGTGAAATGTATTTTCAGTTTCATGCAATTCGAAAACTTGCTGTGTCACGTGACCTATCCCAAATCATCCCCAATATATCTTATCTCCATAATACCTGGTGCACGATTTGTTTTGGAGATTTCCTTACATTGCAATTTATAAGTTGCGAAACACCTTCTGAACAACAACAAAAAACACACACACTTTAAAATTAAATATATTAACAATTTGAAATAATTTTTTAAAAATAAAAAAGATGCTCAATCGAGTTTTCTCGTCATGAAATATTAAAAATATGAAGCATTAAAATATTAATATTATTAAAAATAATACATGACACGCCAGTTAGATTTCTGCACGGCAGCCATTTTTAGATTGTATGTCATAAAACATTCCACCTGTGCGAAAGAATCACGCCACAGTTACAATTCACTGGATTCATTGTAAGAATCATACGTGACATTAGGGACAGTTAAATGTTTCGTTTTTCGTGTTTTTGGTGTGAGCAAGTTCTTCGCCATTTCGAACTTTTTATTAAGCGATAGAGATGGTTGTCGTTTAAGCCGCATCGCTTCTTCTTTAAGCGCTTCTTTTCGCGCCTTTCCCCAAGCAACTAAAGAATCCACCAAACCAGCCAGTAAGGCCAGCCCAAAACACCGGTAGACGACTAATGGTACAATGTATTCAATTTCGGTTTCTAGAGACGGATGAATATCTCCGAAACCAACCGTGGTAAATGTAACAATCCAAAAATATATACTATCAAGTAGTGTCCAGTCTTCTTTGGAGACGGTAAACACACAACCCACACACATATAGCCAGCAAACAAAAGAAAAATGGAAATGGCGGATAATAATTCTTCGCTGACCTGAAAAATAAAAAGTAAAACATGAGAGAAAGAGACTATTTTTTTATATACCGTTCCAGTCCCGGAGTTGCTACAATTAAATTTATAACGTTATTGTATTTTTGACAAAAAAAAGGTATATATAAATATGTCCGAATTTTTTGTATAGAGATTATTAATTTCTGCTTGCTTAGAAACCTTTTAGAACTAAAATTACAGTAGTTCCTCACCAGAGATGTCCTACATATACTAAAAAATAACAGATAACATATCTACGTACCAATTTTTTCTTTTTGCATAAACACTTATTGAAAAAACCAAACATTTTTTTATTCACTAATGTCATAATGTCACCACACGAAGCCAACAAGATCATCATGAGGGGAATGCCCACCACGCTGAAGCAAATATAAAATAATCTACCATATTTGCTTGTCGGGGCGATGTCACCATAACCTATCAATAAAAGGAACACAAACTTATGACGTCACATAACACAAGTTATGTGAGACAAACTATGACGCCCCCAAAAAAAACCAACTACAAAAAGAGTTTTCACTGCTCGTACCTATTGTTGTGGTAGCAATGGTGGCAAAGTAAAACCATTTTATAAATATATTCGTTCTGTCTTTGAGCTGCTCTTTCTTCTTTTCTTCGTCAATTCTTCGTGTGACAGCATCACGAAAATACATCACGTCCAAAAGAAAGTCTTTTTGATCAGTGACTCCAATGTTAATTTTATACCGCTGTTGAAGGTACAGCCGAAACAAAGTTACATTGCCGTCACTAAAATCGTCTTTGCTTAGGTTCGTTCGGTGAATTAGTAAATTAGATGTATTTTTTAAATCTTCACTGTACTTATCTACAGGGTCCTCAAGCAGGACAAACACAGTTGCCCCTGCAAATAAAATACCCATGACAATCAAAAACAGCAGAGTGAATCTTAAAAATTTCATCAGAGGATTCCACCATTTTTTACTCTTTAATTTTTTTAGACAGGTCATCCTTTTTTCTGCTGGTTTTTTATCGATCGCAGGCGGTTGGATTACGAAGAGTTCTTGTTTAATCAACGCAAGCCCGTAGTACCGATAAATATCGTTAAGTATTTCGTTTCGTAGTTTTATCGTGTTTTCGTCATCCACTTCCATCACATGAAGAATAACAACACACAAGCCAAAGCGATGTTATTACAGATGTACCGAGCCATAACTGCGATTTATATTACACAGGTTAAAAATACATGAATCGGAAAAACAATAAAGACGTATGATATCTTAAATAATTTTTTTTAATAATTAAGATTTGCTAATAATTAATGAGAAATTCACGCGCGCAAAACGATATTTAGAGATTAATCTGAAGACTTGTGATTTTGTAGATTTTGATTGGTTGAAGTGGTACACTATTTGCCACTCGTGATTTCCGTCAAGAGATTTTATTCCTTCAACATAAACAAGCCGGACTGATCTCCTTCGTTGATAATATTAATCACCGCGTTTTAGTAAATAATTAAAAAAGGTGCGGGTGAGAACGGTTATAGGTGAATGAAGAATCGGTATTGTAGAAGTTTAAACACGTTACGTGAGCAAAGTCGAAATTTTTAAAGAGAAAAAAGCTTTTAAAAACAGTGACCTGAAAATTTTCGCGAATTTAGATCTTTTGCTCCAATTCACGAAAATATCTTCTTGCAAAATATACCAAAACCAGTCAGTCATACGCAAAAATTAATTCTAGCGAAAAAAAATGTGATTGCTCGCTTCACAAAAATAAAATATTTTGTGCATAAACTGGTTAACGAAGATTAGGTTAGGAAGATATTACAGGAATGTCGCGACCGAAAACACAGTCCCCGTTAAGGAAATGTCCTAATTAGCCAAATAACCTTGTTAACGGCACTTTGACAAAAGGGGGTAAAATGTCCCACATGTCAGGAGTCTATTAAAGGTAATTTTTATTTGGGTGAAATTGTTTGCACACGTGCTTTTTTTTGTTACTTTGTTTTGATACAATGTTTTCGACATCATACGTTCTTATCTCTATGTCTGAAGTCATTGCATTAAGATCTCACTTAAGTGATGTTTCTTGGTTGATAGGTCCAAAAATAGGTCCCACTGAGCGGAGTTTTTCTGTTCGAATTTGGTAGAAAAGTTCAAGTGATCAAGAAATTCAGTTCCAGTTAGCTAAACCCCCCCTTTATGCATTTATCCATTCATTCATTCATTCATTATACCTCGTCAGTTACTATTTACTGTTATCAACAAAGGATCCTGCGAAGAAAATTCTACTACAACAGAGCTCTCATTAGAGCTACAGAAGACGCGCATGCATAGCAATCGCTTATCTAGACAACCGCCTAATGTATCTTTTCTCATGTTGAATGCTAAGCAGAAAAAAAACGAATAATATTTTTATAGTCTCGATCGGGGACTTGACCATTCACAAGATGGACATTACCCATCTGTGGATGATGTCTATCTTGTTAAGGCAAGGACAGACGTACCTAGAGGAGAACTTACTGGTAGATGAAGTGAACAACTAATTTGCATCAATACTGCTAAACTACAACCTTAAAAGTTAAATTTGCTGACAATCTTTTTTTCACCCAGCCCTGCCCTAAAAATAAGTGCAATTATATTAACAGACTGCTTGCCACATTTTACTGCGGCTTTTTTAGGTTCGAGCAGATTGTTAATCCCATCACTATAAAGAAAGTTTAAATTTTCTTGAGGTTATAAATAAACGGGTGAATATAAAACTTGCTGGCGCAATTTATAGTGAAATTAGCAGAATAAAATTTAGCAAATGACATATCTAAAAGCTTTTTTTAAAGATGAAAAGAGATAGAGAGATCAAGAAAAAGCGATCTTGAATAGACTATGATTTTAGAGTGTAACTTTTGCATGAGAACGAACAATTTTTGTAATATTTTTAGTTTTCTTTTTACTATTTTGCCCAGAAACTTTAAATTTGCAAATATATGAAACATACGATATATTTTATCCTGAAAAAAAGGAGAATATTGAAAAGAATTATCCTGAAAAAAAGGAGAATATTGAAAAGAAAGAGAGTTGTACGCTGAGGTTTAGGAACATATAAACGATATCAACCGTATGTTACATAACATGAAAAATTACATACACTGTCGAACTTCCACTGGTAACCGATTCTAATTTACAAACCGAATTTCTATTCTCGTGGTTTTACCAAAACTTTGTCATGGTGAAAATGTTAAAGATAAATATTTAATACACTTTCACTTTTGCATTCGCATTGACCAACATATGACAAATTTTTGGACCCTGCGTAGTAAGGCCAAAGTAAGCTAAGAATCTCACGGGAAAATCAGTATCGCAAACACTTTGCAATTACCGAGCTTAATTCGGCATTACTTTTGACTAATTCTAATTTTATTATCATTCTTTTCAGACCTCCATAAAAATACATCAAGCGTGAGTAAATATATTCAATTATATGGAAACAACACCAGTGTATCGAAGAGCAGAAAAATAAATCGCACGAAGTTTTCTTTAAAAAAAATATTTAAAAATAAAATATCAACACAACGTATTAAAAAAACATTAGCCAGTTCACATGTTTCATAGTTGAAAACTTGTCCCCATAACAAACTCAACTGCATGTTTAATCACCTTTTTGCGTAGCCCCCTATACAACCAAAATTGTACACTCAGTTCGAACTATTTCACAATTTATTCGAAGGTGATGTAACTTTGTTGCCATAGTTACGCATATGTACAGTGCTGCGATTAAAACCACTTATGGTTCGATACACTTTCCTTGACTTTGCCAACACATCTTGCTTTACAGAGTTCATTTTACCATTCAACAACGTCTGCAGTACTTTCCTTTCTCTTTGGACTCGATCATTCAACAAAATCGCATCCCTTCTAGCACGCATATAATCCAAAATAGAGTCAATAACACCAGCTAACAAAGCCAACCCAAACGTCCTGTACAACACTAAAGGGACAATGTAATTAACCTGGGTTTCCAGGGGCTGCACGATGTCACCCAAACCGACCGTGGTAAAGGTTACCACCCAAAAATAAACACTGTCTATCAGAGAGAGGCTGTCTTTCGCCGATGTAAACAGACAACCAATCGCAAGATAGATTATGAACATGCTAACAATAAAAATAGCAGATAATAATTCATCGCTCACCTAAAAAAAAGCGAGATGTGTTAAAAAAAGAGATTAAGTAGAAATGTAACCCTGTTTGGTATGGGCTTTTTGAAAGTATGAGGAGGGGGGGGGGGGGGGGAGTGCTCCCTAATAATAAACTCTCACAGAATTTTTCTTATGAAATATAACTTGGCACAGTTGTAGTAAAAGAGGAATGATATAAATTAGCATAATTATTTTTTTGCTGACAAAGCTTTTTTTGTGTGGCGTCATCAGAAATTTTAAAATCGGGGAAAATACTATTACCTATCAAAATCGCGTTTCAGAATGTTCTAAGCAATATTTTACCAAATAATTGTTTTGGTAATGTAAACAGTTTATAACATATCTTTCTGTTTTTACATAATTTGGGTATGTACTCGCAAAATCCCGAAAAACCGATATATTTTATATTTCAGATTAAAATCGTAAAAAACGTGGAAAGCGGATCCGAATAGGTTGAAATGTTTGAATTGAAAACATTGTGAAATTTTCATGTTTATACGATTATGAATAGACCAGATTTTTTAGCATTTTCCATTTGAAAGAATTCACTCTGGTTTTACGCAATGTTTAATAAGTCGTGACGTCATATTCTTGGAGAAGATGCTAGCTAGTAAAATAAGTTTCGAAAAAAAATTGAGCATTACCCTCTCTTCCACCAAATAAGAGATAAAACCCTGCTTACATTTACCAAACAAGTACTAAAGGCCTGTTTGCACGTACCGGTTTTTTATTTTTGCATAAATATTGGTTGATAATGTGAAAAAAGTTCTTATTGATCATCGTTAACATTTCACCTGTCGATTTCAACAACGTCATCATTAATGGGATCCCGATTACTGAAAACACCATGTAAAAGAACTTCCCGTTTCCCGTTTTCGGATACACATCACCGTAACCTAAAATAAAAAAAACAAATAAATAAATCGCTTCCATGTTGAGACAGCGAACTATACTAGATAAATAAATAAATACACAACACAATCACCTATCGTCGTGGTAGCAATAGTCATGAAGTAAAACCATTTCGTAAAAACAAACTGACGATCGCGTATTTTAATCTCCTCGACCAACATTTCTTCACGTTCCGCTACAGTGTCTAGAAAGTACGCAGTGGACTCTAAAAACACCAGTTTATCTTTTTCACTCAGAGAGATATTAAACTTGTTTTCAACGAACCACCAAAACACTGTCGCGTTGCCGTTACAGAAATTGTCACTTTTATACGAATAGTTTTTGGGTAGTTTTCCGTTCTCAAGTTCCACTTGCGCTCCGTTCTCCTGTTGCTTCGCATACGACGAGATGAGATGCCATGCGGTGTTGTCGTGATCGTATCCGATGCGATCTTCAATTCGCGCGAACACAACAGCACCAAGAAATAACACCAGCATCACAACAGCGAAGTGAATTACAAATTTAAACACTCTCACCAACGGATTCCAACATCGTTTTTTTCTCAACACCTTCAAACAAGATGTGCTCTCCTCCTCTTCACAATTCTCACCCTCCTCCTCCTCACTTGCCATATCTTCACCAACTTCATCGCCTGCTGCAATATTGGGCACAACAGTAGCTTTAAGTTTCGACGGTGTTGAGAGATTGTAAATATTGTTTATATCTTCAATTATACTCGAACAAGCACTCGCGCGACGAATTTCTTGTAAATTCAAAGGATCGTACAGTTTGTAAAACTCCAAAATATCATCCTTCATACTCTTCTCCCGCCAGAAGTTCATGTTTATTTATCGCGAACACGTTACAGCAAACATTACATCCTCTCTAATGTTGGTAAAACGTTTATTTCATCTACACTAACAAATCACATTATTTTTTAATTGCTGACTTAGTAACAACATGAATGATTTATGTTTGCAGGTGAATGAGCAAAATTGGGTGACGAAGTTTATATCACGTGGTCACGAAAGCTATTCATAACAGCAACTTGAATGAAATGAATAACAATACGACCAGTCCATGTGAATACAGCCAGCTCGACTTTTACTCGTAAATGTGTCATCATAAAAATACAATATTTATTAAATCTGTTCTTTTGGTTATTTTATCATTTTATGTAACCAACAAGGTTGAGAATATCGCATCCAATCATAACCCAAATGCATAGGTTCACACTACTTAAAAGTAAATTCCACGAGTTTTATCAGAAAATTTTTTTTAGCAATTAAATTTAGTGTTTAAATTTTTTAGAAAAAAATCAGAAGATTGTTTCATTCCGTCAAATCGTCTTTGTTTGATTGTGATTGTAAAAACATTCGAATCTCGGGATCCGAATTGAGAATAAAATTCCAACCTTGTAATATTCGAATTACACTAGTTCAACTGTAATTCGAATTTCGTTTTATGGCCCAGACCAGACCGGGGAACCGCCTTTAACGGGAAAAATATTCACTGCAACTTTTTGCAAACACCAAGTTACACAACAAAAAATTGAAGATAACACAGTAAAAACTTTCAGCACGCGACTTTAAAATACGTGCATACTCACTCCTCTCATAATAGCAGATGCAATTTCACAGACTTACTTTTGCTTCGTAGCTGTTATCTTGTAAGGCTTCAGGAACTACTACTTCTTCTTCCACCACCCTTCGAAATGGTGTTTTAACCTGTTGTAGATTAGAACAAAATACAGTGCACATCCGTTCCTTGATAAAAATATCAAAACTTCGATGTCACCATAATTTTCAGCCTGCTGTGTTTGTTTACTGTGCAAAATTTTCTCAAAAACAAGAATGTGGCCTAGTTAGTCCGAAAGACTCAGAAATCCCATTCAAGGCTTCCTACAAACAAGGCATATTTAAAAGTAGGGCTAAAAAAATATCGTCACAAAAGCCGTTTGCAGTAAATCACTCTCCTACAGGCATGATTTAATGTAATTTTACAACAGTAACTTGCAACATACTTTTTTGCTCTTCTTCGTAGACTGGGATACCACCATCTCTTCTACAGAAACAAAAAACAACAACTACATATAGCTGTAAACAGAAAAGCTAAAAAAGCTCTTCGAGGGAGATACATTTTACGACATTCTGCTTTTTTGTAGCAAGGTGAAAATAAGAGTTTTAATTTACCATCTTCTTTTGTTTTTGTAGGTGTACTGGTTTCTTCTGCTAGAAAGAAACAAACACAACACGTTAACACAAGAGAGATATAACACCTATTGCATCACTAATAATGATTCATTACAATCACCAAATACCTTCGTGTTGCTTCTTTTTCTTCTTCTTCTTCTTTTTCTTTTCGCTCGTCTCGTCTTCTTCAGTATCCTCTACAAAACACACACAGCAATATTATACTTTTATACAAATTCAAACTGTACGATCCAACATTATGTATTCTTACCAGAAGCTTCCTCTACATTTTTTTTCTTTTTCTTTTTCTTCTTTTTCTTTTTGTTTTCGTCCAATTCATCTTCTTCTGTTATTGTTGTCTCTACAAATGAACACACCTTATTTAATTCTATCTTTGTATGTATGACCAGGGTTGTCCACGGAACATAAAAACAAGTGTCCCTAACAGCGAATATTCAATGTGGGTAAGCATGGTTCTATGGATGCTGAAATATGCTGAGCCTTCTTGCAGGGCGTAATGGTGTCTAATGACAAACTTTAACGTTTCATTTTACGTTTTGTCACGTGACTAAAAAAGTTTTTACTACAGTAAAAAAATCTTTTGTTTTGAAATATATCATGATCAGGACCTTTTGGTAAAAATACTGATAGAATGTTAGCTCTAAGTTTTCTACTGTTTTCCTAATTGATACACAATTAAACAGACGTAATAATGGTGTTCACAAGTACATATAAGATTCTTTGTGCCACATAGCAAGATTTTTAGACACCATGCAGAACCTTTTATTGTGGATGAAACTATGCAATATACTACTATAGTCAATGTTTGGACAATGTGTGAAGACTTTCTTTAGTGAAAAAATGTGATTAGCAGATTTTTTTACAAAAATTTTATGTAGTAATCCTGTATATTAATTAAAGTGTAACACCATCATATTCTCACCTGAAGTTTCATTGCTAAGCTTTTTCTTTTTGGCATCATCAATCAGATCATCACTTTTCTTTTCATGTTTACGTTTCTTTGTTTCCGGTATTTCTACATCTTCTTCGTCAGTTTTCTTTTTCTTCTTTTTCTTCTTCTTAATTAATTCTTCCTTAAAATTAGGAGAAATAGGCATCACTATTTTTAGTAATACAGGTCCTTAACCCAATTTCCAATAAAACCTTTAATTTCAGTTTTTCTGGTGTTGGTAACAAAACAAGCAGCATTTTAAAGGTTTAGAAAATTCTACCTGATCCATGTCTTCATCTTCAGCTTCATATTTTTTTCTAGAATAAAACATTTGAAACATCGTTTTTAGAACTCCCCTAAATAAACATGTGGTTTGATAATAATGACCAAAATAAAAAAAACAATAGCTAAAGCCTACATTTTTTTCTTCGTTTCCATTTTTGCAGGTAATTGTGGTGGTACATATGGAGATTCTAACACAGTCCCATTTGCTAGTCTGACAAGTGTCTTTTTTGGTTTTGTAGTTTCGCTCTCACTCTCAGAAGATGTATCAGAATTTGTAACTGTTTTTTGTGGTGTCCTTGAAATAATCTTCTTTTTAGGAATCTCATTTTCATCTGAGCTTGTGGTATCTGTGTCAGAGTTGTGAATTTTTGATACATTCTTTTTCGGCACCTCCACACAAGAAGAATCGGAATCAAATGAAGGTATATGTTGCGACGATGTTTTATCATGACCTGCTTTGGCGTTTGCCTCATTTTTTGAATTCGTCTTTACACCATTGTCTTTTTCTACATTATTATTCTGTTGGTCAAGTTGAGAAGCAGTAATTATTCTATCGTAAACACCAGCTAGTTTCTCTTCCATTTCTGGACAAATCCATTCATGGGGTACAAATGGTTTAGGCTTTTCTTTCTTTTTCACTTTCTTTTCTGTAACCGTTACTTCTTCGCTGGATTGCAAATTTGTATCTCCTTTAGACTTTTTATCATTGGTCTTTTTTGATTTGTCAACTTCATCTGCCGATTTATCACCAGTTTTAGTAAATTTTTTAGCCTTAGAGGGCTTTTTTACTTTCTTTGTGCTCTTCGTATCAGGTTTTGAAAACAAAATTGCCATGCTAAAACAGGAATGATGCAACAAGATGCACTGCATGTCAACAAGGAAGTTCAAAGCACATCAGTATTTTATTGTTTGCTAAATTTTAAACTCCTCTTATAGTAATGCGACCAGGTTTGCAAGGTATTTTGCGGGATTGTTTTTCCAAAAACAAAAGGCTGCATAAATAGTAGTGCCTAATTTTTAGGATTAACTGTGGTTGGAAATAATTTTATGTAATAAGAAAACAATATTAAAATTATAAAATCTATTTGAGCCCTTGACCTTTCCCTAACTGAAATGTTAGTTCAACTAGCTTGTATATGTGCTTACAACAAAAAAACACAAAAAATGACTCAAGGCAATGTTTGATCCAACAAATTCCCCTGATTTTCTGACTCTCCCTTTTAATTAGTGCTTGGAAGAATGTAAAGTGTTTATATAGATGATACACAAAATATTGATATTTTGTAGAAAACAGATTCTAATAGCTGGGTTCGTTTAAAAAATTATTTTGACAAAGATTAAGTTGTTGCTACTGTGTCATCAACATCTTTACCTAATACATCATTCATTTTTCCAAACTAAATTTTTTATTCGAGTTCTTCTTTAAAACGCAAATGTGTCCTACAAGAATGGAAATTTTTGCCTCTCTGAGCACCCAAACGGGAGTAGACGTGTGTTCGGATCTCATCATGGTAAAATTTTTAACTTTTTCTTTTGCTGTTATAAATTTTATTTTTTAAAAGATAAGTGTTTAAAAGCATTTTTAACTAAATGGTAAAGTTAAACTGTCTCTACCAAGTTTACAAAAGTGAATGTACCTTATTCATCATCATCATCATCATTCTCGGCTTAACGTCCGTTTTCCATGCTAGCATGGGTTGGACGGGGTATATTAATGACCCTCTTCCAATCTGATCTAGACTGTGTTAGATCTAAACTCAACTTCCTCTCTATCAAGTCTGTCCTTATAACCTCCTGCCAAGTCTTTCTCGGTCTGCCTCTGGGCTTTGCCCCAGGAACTATCAAGTCTCCACACTTTCTTACCCAATTATCCTCCTCCATTCTTTCCAAGTGCCCCAGCCAATTCAATCTTCTTATCTGGATAACATCTTTAATTCTACAGAGACTTAGCCTGCTTCTTAGCTCATATGAACTCTTTCTGTCTCTCAGACTGGCATTACACATCCACCTAACCATTCTCATATCATTCCTTTCTAAACGGTCAAGATCTTCCTGCTTCACTGCCCATGTCTCACTACCGTACAACATAACACTTCTTACACAGGCCAACCTACCTTTTACCTCAATTGACAGGACTCTGCTAGTCAATAAAGGAAGTAACTCTCTAAACTTTTTCCAAGCAGAACCTATCCTGCAAGTAACACTTCTTCCAACACCCCCTTCACTGCCCAACATATCACCTAAGTAACAGAAGTTCTTAACTATCTCTAAAGAGCCACTGTTGATATATAAAATTTGGCGCGTATAAATTTTAGCGCTTTTTTGCGCAAAATTCCAAAATTAGTACGTGTGAAGTCACGTTTTTTTCTAATTCTTATTTAGTAAAAATTGTTCATATTTGTTGAATTTGTTAATATCAAGAATTGGATAGTGCTAACAAAAATTCTAACTTTCTTGCCATGCGCCAAAACTTATACCATTATTACACGCAAATGGTTTGTGCGCCAAAATTAGTACTCTCGAAATCACGATGAAAGTAGAGTGCACCAAAATTAGTATGCGCCAAATTTTATACCAATAAGGTAGGCAGAATTAAGGTCTCCCCAAATGCCTGGAAAGTAGTCTGCGAAAATTTCCACAACATTACGTAAGACAGAAAGACTTTTATTGACCATCAACTTTCTGCATTCCTCTTCTGGGCTTCATTTTCAAGGAATTTTCCGTTCAAGAAGATCTCACAAAACAATTTTGAAAAACTATTGCCTATTTGAATAGCAAAATATTTCGTGTCTAACTTTGTAACAGAAATCACAATTTGATAGTAGCTTTTTGCACAATTTTTTCGCGCGCTTGTTCACGTATATTATACATCTTGTTACTTTTAGCATAGAATAGTTTTTAAATTTAATTTCGCTCCCCAGATTATTCCCTCCTGTAATAAGCATCTGGTCATTACTAGAAATAAATATAAGCAAAAACGAGCATCCCAAGCGTCATTTTGATAACAATTAAAATGCTTCTAAAAAACAAAACATTCCATCCCTAACCAGGCTTGCTATCTGTGTGTCTATGATATCTTTGTACATAAGTATACTTACGCTCCATAACATGCAACAATCTGTGTTAAGGTCACATCATCATTTGTCTTAATATCCTAAAAAAATGCATGATAATAAAATGGTAAAATGAATTAACTGAGTAAGGTTTGATCCAATATTGATTTAAAACTTAGTTTTTAATAATATATTTTAAAAAATCTGTATACAGTTAAAAATAAGTCATTGCCTTAATCTTGAAAATAATTGGACAAGGAGAGTTGCTTGTACCCAATTAGTTGCATTTGAAGACTAATTTTTTTAAAATAACTGACTTTTTTATTTATACCTATATCTCTGAATTTAAAACCTTGAACCTAAAAACGCTGTTAAATATTAAGTTTCATTAAACCTTAAAATGTAAAAGCTATCTAACATTCTGCAATTTGTGAAAGTATTTTAGTTATACAAATTTCTGAAAAAGTTGCTCAAAAGATGATGATGGGCAAGGCCTTAAAATCCAATATAACAGATATATAAACATAAAGTGTTATAGTCTCATTGTTGTTTTCTGTAACGTTTTTTTTTCTTTTATAAAACAAACATACAGTGCCGCTATCAGGAAGCCTAACATCGTGTATCGTGTATCATGCGTGTCACCCACGATCCACGATCTTTGTCCTCAAAGGTGAAATAATGCCATCGTGGGAGACGCGATCTATCGTGTCACGATGCATCATGAGTTTAACGATCATATAAAAAATAAAATCTTGTTCGTCACGATGCAATTGTTTTACTGAAATGCTATATAATTTTTATTGCTTTAATAACAATTTAAACAAAAGCAATTAAAAAAAGATCACCGTATTTACATTTGCTGAAGTTTAACGACCTCTTCACATCTTAAAAATCTCAATCAAAATATACGTCCGCGATAGGTTTTATTCTTGACTAGTTTTTTCTATGTGTGATTTTCAACCAACTGTGATTTCTTCTTAGGCTGGACTTAAAAATATGTTTGCCGTCACCGAGGTGAGGGTTTCAGCACTGACCCGGTCGGTCTTGATGTTATTTTATCTACGATATATTATTCTTATATTTTAAGTGAATGTACTAAATAGGAGGCACCAAAAACACAAAGCTTATGAAGCCTGCGACCAAAAAGCGGTCGGTGTTATTAGGAAGAATGTGAGGTATAGAGAACATTAAAGTCGGCCCCTTTCCTTCATGCTGACGCTCTTATGCTCGGCTGGTGCATTACACTGAGACTCGAACGAAAGACTGAGACCATTTGGAACCATGCCACAAGTCAGTCCAACCTTCAAGAGTGCGCACCCATGCAAGTTAAATATAACCAGAACATGGGAGAGGTTAGGTGTCCTGTACCTTAATACAGCTTTCGGACGAATGTTTTCGTGATGTAATACCAAAGAAAAATCATGTTGAATAAGGTTTAAAACATCTTTTTAAAAGGGGAAAGAGAAATAAAAAATATCTAGAATTAATGCAAAAAGCATATAGCAAATCTGCCAACACATCATCGCGTTCAACGTTGTTTCAACTTCGCACTCATCCTTAATACGTTTCACAAAATTTATTTTTTACTGGGTTTCGTTTTAAGACTGGCTTTCCTGCATTTACAGAAAGAATTTATTTTATTTATTTTAGCACATTTATTCTTAGTCATGCCTCAAGATGGTTTTATAAAGATCAAATTAATTTGAAAACTCTCTTTGGAAAAAAGTTGGTTTGTGTCAAGAAAAGAAAAGTTGTAAATGTTATGTTAAAGTAGCTAACTATTTTTATGATAAAAATTTACAAACACTTTACAAAGTGTAGAAAAGAAAAAACTATCTTGATCGTCTTGTTCTTCTTCCGAGTTCGTTTATTGCCTCTTCGCATTTTCTCCATGTTTCTTCTTCCTCCCTAGAACTCATAGTGTTAATTTGAAACACGTACTCTCTTATTTTTTCCAACTTGACTGGGTTGAGTGGTTTTTTTCCTTTTGCGCCACTGCAGTTGCTGTCTATTCTCTCCTCTTCCGAGAACATAGCAACAGCCAGGTTCTTCGCAAAATTCTTTATAGATTGTGAACTATACGAAATTTTTTGTATTTCGGGAAAGGACAGATCCGTTTCTTCCTTCGTTTGGTGTGACTTCCTCCCTTCCTCCCATCTGCATAGCGGAAACGGGCAAATTATTTTCGATGTTAAAAAAATCTTCCGTTGCGCTAGTCGGTTCTACAGACGTCGACAATGGCTCGAATGGTGCTGACGTGCTAAAAATATTTTTTGGAGTCAGCTTCGTAGTAAATTTTTTTGGTGGAGAAGCGTAGACAACCTTATTAGGATCAAGAATTGCCAATTTCCCAATGATTCGTTCTTGATTAGCAACGACTTGGTGAAGGATACCCTGCAAGTAAACATTGTTTGCTTTTATTTCAGCAATCTGTTGAGCAAGCGGAGTGTTTTGTTGCAGGAGTCTTGAAAAGCAGGCACTGTGGTATTGCTGGGTTGCCGCTGTATCGACCTGTGTTGCAAATTGAACACCGCTCTCTTTGACCTATAATATGAATATAGTATATTTACACACATGACCAATTTGTAGAACAAGTTAAATATAGAGAAAAAAAATTTTTAATTTACCCCAAAATCGATGGATTCGTTATCAAAATCTGGTATTTCGAAAATTTCAGTTGTTTTACCACTACTTTAATCACCGGTACGTTGTAAAGGTTGTAAACAATCCATTAATTCTGTTTCATTCTCCCTGTTCTTTTTAGTTCTTACAACATCATTACATTATTTTCATTCCAGTCCTTTTTATTAGCGCCTGCTCCAGTATCTCCAAATGTTATCATGGCAGGCTAAAAAATTATTATTATTACTAGCTGTGCTAAATTTCTAGGTCAGAAATTTTCTGATAACTTCTTAAAAAATTTAACATTTCTCTTTTATATCAGATTTAAAGAGCCCTAAAGACAAGGTTTATTATACTAACCAGTTCTTTTTTTACGAAGGTTTTCTTTTGGGTTGGCGTTTCTTTTTCTTTCTTTTCTTTTTCTTTCTTTTCTTTTTCTTTTTCTTTCTTTTCTTTTCTTGTTCTTTCTTTTCTTTCCTCTTCTTTTCTTTTTAAACGCTACTTTTTACATTTTTGTTCTTTCTCTTACTTCCACACTTTAAAACCATCACCAATGCCGTTTCTGCCTCGTCATCTCTTTCACCCTCCTCTTCACTGCTTTCAAATTTGTGTCTATTCTCAGGGTCATTATAATATTCCAAAAGCTTTATTTCTAAATTAGTCTTGTCATCTACGTAAAAATATATAATATAAATATAAAAATAACTTTAGTCTATGTGCTTTACACAATTATAGTATAAAATTTGGAGTCATAAATTACCACTTAAATCAATGATTTCTGCTTGCTCTATTTGTCTTGGCAGCTGAATATCCACCGTAATGCCAACTTGGTAGTTCTCATTTTTTATGTATTTTGTTGGTAAGACCATTAATGTTTTATCCGAATTAAAATAAAATAAGCCATTTTTGTAAACTTTCAACAATTTTCGTGCAGACATCTTTTACTCTTTCGATGAAAGTCGAGATTGAATCTTAACTTTAAACAACTGCGAATTATAACTGATGCGTTCTGTATTTTAGCTATTATTTGTCACATGACGAAGTCAAACATGAGAGCTTTGTTACGGGTGCAAAAAGTATTTTATTCAAATTGCCACCAAAAGTAGTTATTCATTTCGCTACGAAAAAACCTCCTTCACAGAGTTTTTTCTCTTGAGCAGCTTTGACAGTGGTTCTATAATTGAGAACGGGTACGGGTTAAACCATCTATTTTTTTCTCCCTTTTGTTAAATTTAATAGCCGCAGGAAACACTATGAAACCTCAAGAGTTAACAGCTTTTGTTTTAGTAAATTGTTTGAGGAGCAGGTGTTATTTTTTATGCTATTGTTACAACAACGGTACTTGCTTGTGAAGAAAAATAAAACGAATAAATGTTGTGGTTAATTGAAATATCTTTAAAACTGGTTAAACACACAAATACATTACAATGAAAATAAAATAGTAGCTTTAGCTGAATTATTTTAGTGCCCAGACGCCTTTCCTTCACGCTCAATAACAATTGGAACAACTTTTGTGATATGATTGATGTATCGCTGACACTTTTTCCAATCAACGGTTTTCAAAAAATCACATATGCCATTTACTAACTCATCTTTTACAGATGGTTTAATTTTTTAACGTATATGATGTTTCAATTCATGCCATAACATTTCGATAGTATTAAGATCAGGACTCTCAGCTGGAGTTGCCAATAGTTTATGTTGTTGTCCTGAATAAACTTCACTGCTAATTTACCTAAGTTAAAAAAGAGGATAGATTATAAAAAAAGGCTGTGTAAAAAATTAAAACATGTTCTTATAAAAACGTACATTCTCGTTTTAAGGATACCTACTTTTATGCTTAGGATCGTTGTCTTGTTGGAATCTATGTCCGTCAGGGTAAACCTCGTTAATAAATGGAAGCAAAGTATCTTTCAATATGTCTTCATAAAATTCTTTTTTCATGATCCCTGAAAATATTGCTATTTTCGTGGGACCGCGCTTTGAAATACCAGCCCACACATGTACTTTATATGGTTGTTTTGGAGTAGGTTTGAGGCGTGGCAAGCGGGCTTTTTTCCGAAAACATATTTTTCCATGCTTATCCATCATAATCGTAGATTCGTCGGTGAATATGATGTCGTCAAAGAGTTTCGTTGTTTTGTTGTAACTCCAAACAAAACTCTAGTCTAGCGACCTGGTTTGCCTTTCTTAGTAATTGGCAATATTTTGGACCACTTAACGTCCATCCCAATTTTTTCCTCGTTTTCTTTATTGTATTGGACGAAACTTCCAAATCAAATTTTTCTTTTATAAGTTTTTGAAGCTCTAAAGATATAAAAAAAAAACGTAATAATGAATGATATGCTTCTTAATGTTAGATATGTTTTAAAAGCAAGATTGGGAGAGAATTGAACTAAACCATATAAATTTTCATTTAACGAATGAAAATATTGTTACTAAATTGATTTTTTTCATTCTTCTGATAAAAATATAATATAAAGTGTTTTGCCAACATTCGTACTCAGGGCTTTTTCTTAAGACAGAGAAGTTTTTCGGCTTTGCTGTGAAATTTTTGTTTGCTTATTAAGTTTGTAAAAAACAATAAAAAAAAATATTTTTAATTAAAAAATTTACCTATTGACGTGAGTTCATCATTTTTTTCGTAGCAACTGTCTATAAAATCATAATGTCTTATTTCCAAAATCCTGCGTCGACCAGGTTTTGATTTTGACGCAATCGAACCTGTGTTTTTAAATTTCGCATATACGTTAGGTATTGCTTGTCGTGATACTAAAGCTTTATCTTCTTTCAATAATATTGATGAAATTTCAGTAAATTTAATTCCTAAATTAGCGAGATTTACAATACGTTGTCTCAAGTATAAATTTAGTCCAGGCGCCATTTTTAACGTTTAAGATATCAAAAGTTGATAATAACTACGTATTTGTGGCATATCAAATAATAAAGGCATTCTTTTAAACATAATGTGTTATCAAATAATGACGTAAATGTATCATGTTCAACTGGAGCAGGACGGCAAGTGTGCAGCGTGAAACCAGTTATAAAAAACATTCACTTGTAGAAACTTTATTTTTTCAAAACAAAAATAATTAAATACTTATAGCCATACTAAAGAGAAAAAAATTTAAGCGGGAAATTAAATTTTTACGCAGGCGAAAAATCAAAGTGACCACGCGTGCGATATTAAATCTTTAAAATCTTAGAACTTTAAAAAAAATTTAAGAAGGAGAAGTAAAAACACAATTCCTTTACTCCTGTACACCGCATAGAAATTATTAATTTCAGCGTGGGGAACACTTGAAGGGTATGTTCTATCAATGTTCACGTTCACGGCCAGGAATTAAAACCCTTGTCCGAAAAATCTTGAGTGTTTAAGTATTTAAGTTATTAAAATTTGTTACTACTTGTGCAACTAAAAATATTTAAAAATATTAAACGGTGGCTGATAACAACGCTAGCGATGGATCATGAAAATCATTACTTAAAATAATATTCTGTTTTGTTAATGATTTTTTTTTATGTTTTAATTATTTTGTTTTAGTTATTTTTTCAAGTTTAATTTTTCAAAGAACGACTATAAAAAGCTTAAAGTTAAAAAGCTTGAATTTTAAAGGTACTAAAAAGCTACTGAGCGCAAGATGTAAATTCGCCGTATTCCTTTAACCATATCTATAATAATTAGTGCAGCCATAAGTAAAAAAGCAAATCAAATAAATAGGCTTCTAAAAAAAGATTTGTGTTAGCCTTCTTAAATCATCCGTATTACGCAACTCTTATAATTTAGGAGAGCTTTTGCAAATCAAAGAAAAACAGAAATTTGCATAAATGAATCGTAATTTCCATCGCGAAACTATCGTGGTTTTTATGATCCATCGCGATGAACATGATCATCACGATAGTTTCGTGATCTACTATCTAATATTTTTATAATCATGACAGACACGATAGGATCGTGGATCGTGGGTGTCGCGCATGATACACGATCACGATGTTAGGCTTCCTGATAGCGGTACTGTAATATAAGGGTTAACTTTTCCCTCTTATTTCACATTCTTAGAAAAAACACTTAGCAGGGTAATAATAAAAATGTTTCCTGATTAGCTACTTGGGAGGGGAGGAGAGGAAAGGGGGGGGGGAGTTTTACTACTACTAAGTCCAGTTATTTACTAACTCCCAAAATAATGCTTAATATTTTCTATCTGGCTAATTTCCATGAAAATATTTTTTAAAATCAAGATTTAGAAGTTGTTGCTATGGCAATAGTATTCGTCCACTATTTCATTAACACAACTTAGCCATTTAAAAGTTGACATATTAACTGGTGGTGTTTTTAAAAAAGGTAGAGGCAGCAAATTTGATGAGTAAAGACACTGTTTTTAAACAGGCTTAAATAAACTTTATTATTTGTTATTGCGTATTTTCATTTCTTTTGTGTAGCCAAGGTGTTGTGATTGTTAACTTTATTTGCATCTCACTTATCACACAGTCCCATCTTTATTTATTTAGAGGCTTGTTGGTGCTATCACTATTAGGCACCTAACATTAGCAATTAAGCCCACACCAAATATTAGGTGTGTACCACAATTCTGTGTTTTCCATATGGTGCAGCCTGAAAAGTAACCAGGAAAAATAACGCTTAAACAATACTTTGTTATAGTTAAGATTACGAGCACTAACTTTTCTTTGATTTGATTAAGTATTTTCGTTTCACGGAAAGATTGTGAGCACTAACTATTCTTTGCTTTGATTGGAATAAAAATGAGAGGTGTCATGCGGAATATATTTGGCACAATATGCTTCTATTGTCAAAGCTACTAACTACGTCAAATTCAAAATACACTTAAAAGCCTACTCAGTATCACAAAACCATCAATAACAACCTTAAGCTTCACAACATAAGCACAACATAGGCTCAACATCATTTTTTTACTTTGGGATCTCTCCTGCTATCCTGTAACAAGTATTAAAGTAAAGGTTAATAGGATACTCTACATGATTATTATTATTTATTTGATTATTTTTTTTATATTCCCCACTTCACATTTTTATATTCCCCACTTCACATTGCCTAATATCCAATCTTTATACCTAAAATTACTATTATGTTTCTCAAAAATCATATAATTTTTGACCTTGACCTAATTTTTTACATGCTTTATTTTCTATGAGTAATCAAAATGTTTTTACCCAGTAAGAATTTAGTAAACTAAATCCAGCAAATAGGCAAGACAAAAGATGAAAATTTAGCATAATTTATATCTTTTGCTATTAGTTTTGTGTAAGGCGAAATTAAAATACTGTTACAACCAAATGGTTATACCCAATTTTATTTCTTGAATTACTGTCTCAAACAAGTATCTTGATTCGTTTTTCTTCTAAATGCACTCTAAACTCACAAGCTAGGGCTCAGGTTCCTTTTTTTTCGTTTTTTAAATTTTTTTGCTACAAAATGCAAAAACCACCGACACAAAAACATTTTTTTGTCTGTCAATTTTCACTTTGTAACAAAAATCAGATCTTATTTATCATATAGTGTATCACAGCCTTAAAGCTCAAAATTTGTTAACTTTAATTGTACCCCATTTTTTTTTTATATTCCCCACTTCACATTGCCTAATATCCAATCTTTATACCTAAAATTACTATTGTTCACAATCACTTTAACGCCACTTTTGTTTTTGGGATTTGCAATTGCAATATTTTCACATTTTTTCACGTGTCTGTCTTGTTTTGTAGTGTTGTCGGTGTAAGTTGTGTGTTTTGTATTGCCCATGGTGGCTGTCATACTTCAAGCTCTGCTATCTTTGGCAGTTTCCGAAGTTTACTAGGGCATAATCTTTAATCAATAATGTATTTATCTAGTAAACTGAAATATATGTTTATTTTATTCATTCATTCAAGCACAACTTCCTATTGACAAAAGAAGGATTCTGACTGCTGTAACCTAATAATGAAAAAAATCTAAAAAAGGTATACAAGATTATTGGAAAACATACCTTCCCATATTCTTCTTCCAATGATCTACTTGTTCTCAGCAAGTGGTTTTCTTTTAACCAGCCATATATCAAAGGTATCACACTGTCAATTGTTTGAAAACTCATTTTTTCCCAGTCTATTTCATTTCTAAATATACAAATAATAAAAATCATTAAAAGCTTTTTGGCTCAACTTCTCACTGCAAATCTGCTTTATTAACAACACCTTATCTTCTGCGGTTTATGTGTGGCACTCTGTCAAAAATATATAAATATTGTAAAAAGCATTAATAGAACAAAAACATAGAAATTAATAAGATCTTCCATTTGTATTCATGATTGCTATGCTTTAATTTTATGTGTCATCTTGTAGAATATTTTTTCATAAAGTATTTCACAATGACCCAGTGGTTTTTGAGAAAGTGTAAATCTCAAGTTATGGTCAAGATTTTTATGCTTACTTTTGTCTCACTACCATACAACATAACACTTCTCACACAGGCCTCATATAACCTACCTTTCTTACCTCAATTGACAAAACTCTCCAAGTCAACAAGGGAAGTAATTCTCTGAACTTTTTTTCAAGAAGAACCTATCCTACAAGTAACACTTCTGCAAACAATCCCTTCACTACCACTAAATGAGCTTAAATACTCTAGGAGTCCCCAACCAAAGCCATGACCCCTCCTGGAAATAATAGACATGATATATATCCCTCAATATTTGTAAGGTTATCCATGTAAAATATGCACTACTATTTAAGTCATTAATACAGGAACATGTGTCAATCCAGTCTTTTAAGTCATAAAGAAATGTAAGGGCTATGAGAGATAACAACTCTTCAGATTTAAAGACCCAACAACCCTCTCTTTATTAATATTAGAACCGTATCCACTTTTCTTGGACTAACAATGTTTTCTTTTCTTTTATGTGCTGCCATGACACTGGTTGAATATGACTCATGCAACAAATCGAACAAGCTATAACAAACTGGTTAGCACTGTGCACTGTTGACTAAGTGATTGATAATCACCCTAGCTTCAAAAAGTCTGGAAGCTGAAGGAAGAGATTGTAGCAAGACAATTTAGTGCAAAAGTTCAGCAGTTAGCCCACAATGGTCAATGTGATAGTGACAATGTTGAAAGTACTTGAACTACTTTGAAGAATTGTCTTCTAGAAGCTTCTGATGATACCTGTGGGTGGACAAAAGGACCAGCTAGACATAGACAGACCTGGTGGTGGAATAATGAGGTTGACCAGTGTATAAAGGAAAAGAGGAAACTTTGGAAAGAGTGGAAGTCGGGTGGTAGTAAAAATATTTACTTAGAAGCTAAGCGTCGCACTCGTACAGCAGTGTATAAGGCAAAATCAGAAGCAGAGAGAAACAGATTTGTAGATGTGTTAAGAAGGGAAGACCAGCGCAATGAGGTATTAAAGATAGCAAAGCAAATGAAGAAGACTAATCAAGATGTTGTAGGTGAGAAGTGTATACGTAATGATGAAGGTGTTTTGGCTACCACAGAGGAGGAGAAAAGGGTAGCTTGGAAGAATCATTATCAGAGGTTCCTTAACACTAAGTTTGATTGGGACTAGGATAATTTGTCTGATGATGATGTTGTAGAAGGGCCAGTTATGCAGATCAAGACAGAATGGGTAGTGGAGGCTATTAGGAAATTGAAGATTGGCAAGGCTGCAGGAGTATCAGGTATTGTTGCAGAGATGGTAAAAGCATCTGGATATATTGGAGTTAAGCTTATTACAAGTCTTGCTAACCAGATTATAAAGGATGGTGCTATTCCGAGTGAGTGGCAGTCGAGTGTAATAGTGAATTGTTTCAAGGGCAAGGGTGATGCATTAGAAAGGGGTAACTATAGAGGTTTGAAGTTGGTTGATCAAGTAATGAAAGTTATTGAAAGAGTGATTGATAAGTTACTTAGAGAAAGAATTGATATAGATAAGATGCAATTTGGTTTTGTTCCAGGGCGTGGCACTACAGATGCAATATTTTTACTCAGACAACTTCAGGAAAAGTATTTAGTAAAGAGAAAGAATCTCTATTTTGCCTTTGTAGATTTAGAGAAAGCTTTTGATAGAGTGCCACGTAAAGTTATTTGGTGGGCTATGAGAAAATTAGGTGTGGATGAGTGGCTAGTTACGATGGTACAGTCTATGTGCAGCAATGCTAGAAGTCGTGTCAGGATTAACGATTCACTTAGTGATGAATTTAGTGTAAATGTTGGTGTACATCAGGGTTCTGTACTTAGTCCTTTGTTGTTTATTCTAGTCTTAGAAGCGCTGTCGATGGAGTTCAGAACAGGTTGTCCATGGGAGTTATTGTATGCAGATGATTTGGTTCTCATAGCAAAGTCGATGGAAGAATTAGTTGAAAGGTTTGAGAAGTGGAAGAAAGGACTAGAAGAGAAAGGGCTAAAGGTAAACACAGCAAAGTCTAAAGTCATGATTAGTAGCATTGCAGCCAAGTGTGACCTTGTAGTTGGAAAGTGGCCTTGTGGAGTTTGCAGGAAAGGGGTTGGTAGTAACTCAATTTTTTGTCAAACTTGCAAGCATTGGGTACATAAGAAGTGCAGTAGTATTAGTGGAAGGTTAAGAGCTGACATTCAGTTTGTATGCAAGCGTTGCAAAGGTGAGATTATAGAGAATGAAGTATTTCCAGCTTTAATGATGTACAACAGTGGCTCGTTAGAGATAGTTGAGAACTTCTGTTACTCAGGTGATATGTTGGGCAGTGAAGGGGGTGTTGGAAAAAGTGTTACTTGTAGGATAGGTTCTGCTTGGAAAAAGTTCAGAGAGATACTTCCTTTGTTGACTAGCAGAGTCTTGTCAATTGAGGTAAAAGGTAGGTTGTATGAGGCCTGTGTAAGAAGTGTTATGTTGTACGGTAGTGAGACATGGGCAATGAAGCAGGAAGATCTTGACCGTTTAGAAAGGAATGATATGCGAATGGTTAGGTGGATGTGTAACGCCAGTCTGAGAGACAGAAAGGGTTCAGATAAGAAGCAGGCTAAGTCTCTGTAGAATTAAAGATGTTATCCAGATAAGAAGATTGAATTGGCTGGGCCACTTGGAAAGAATGGAGGAGGATAATTAAGTAAGAAAGTGTAGAGACTTGATAGTTCCTGGGGCAAAGCCCAGAGGCAGACTGAGAAAGACTTGGCAGGAGGTTATAAGGACAGACTTGATACAGAGGAAGTTGAGTTTAGATCTAACACAGTCTAGATCAGATTGGAAGAGGGTCATTAATATACCCCGTCCAACCCATGCTAGCATGGAAAACGGACGTTAAGCCGAGAATGATGATGATGTCAATAAATATAACTTTACTGTTGCTCTAGGTGCATAGTTTCCTTGCAAAACGTCAATAAATGTCAATAAATATAACTTTACTGTTGCTCTAGGTGCATAGTTTCCTTGCAAAACCATTTGGCTACAAGAGTTGTCAAAGAATTTGTCCAGCAGATAATTTATGGATAAATTAGAAGTGAAAGTGAAACCTCGTGAAACAAACAAGTAAATAAAAAAATAATTAGTGATAGATAAATAAATAAATTAGAACAACGGTTAGAACGACTACACATAAGCTGCTTTATTATGAATTCCTTTAGCGGTTGTACCGCAAATAAAAATTTTTTATATAAGCATAACATTTAAAAGCATACCTAGGCTTAAATTTAGTATTTTAAGCATATACTAAGCGTTATGTAAAGCCTAAGAGAACATTCTGAAGTTTTTATGTTATGTTTCGTTAGGAGTTTTCTCTTTATTTTTTATATCTGCATTAACCAGCATTTGGATTACTAATGGTATCCTTACCTCAATAATCAAAAGAGACCATCTGCATAAATGCTTTTTAAGAGAGAAAGATCCACTTTTAAAGTCTTCCTTGCTAGAGAGTTTTAAAAAGTACCGCAACAAAATTGTATCTCTATGTAGAATGAGTAAGAGTAATTTCCTCAATAAATATTTTAGCAATAACCAAAAAAATATTGGCAATATTTGGAAAGGGGTTAAAAATATTATTTCTGTTCGTTCTTCTGTTTCTGCTTCTCCCACCTGTATGACTATTAATAACTCTGTTGTAACTGATCCAGTGACAATTGCTAATTCTTTTAATGATTACTTTGCTTCAATTGCAGATAACATCAGAATGAATATCCCGTTCACTCGAAAACATTTCTCCTCTTTTCTAAAAAATTCTACTTCTAATTCGATGTTTCTTTCACCAACTGATGATTTAGAAGTTCTGCATTGCATTTCTTCCCTTGACCCTGGTAAATCTTCTGGGCCATTCAGTATTCCTGCCCATATTTTAACTCTTGTTAAATCTGAATTATCTATACCACTTTCAAAACTTATTAATTTGTCTTTCACAACTGGTATTTTTCCTACAAACCTAAAAACTGCCAAGACCATCCCTATTTATAAAAAAGGGTCCAAATTAGAATTAACAAATTACCGACCTATATCCTTACTCTCAAATATTGATAAAATATATGAAAAAATCATATACAAACGAGTGTATGGTTTTCTCGAAGCAAACAACGCCCTCTACAAGCATCAATTTGGCTTTAGGAAAAATTACTCGACTTCTCAAACACTTCTGAACATCTCTCAAAAAATTATGGATGCTCTTGATAAAGGAAATTATGCATGTGGAGTGTTCATTGATCTTCAAAAGGCTTTTGATACGGTTGATCATGAAATTTTGCTTAAAAAGCTTTTTCACTATGGAATTCGTGGTACCCCACTCTCACTATTTAAGTCTTACTTAACAGGACGTCAACAGTTTGTATCCATCAATGGAAATATATCAACTAGTAATCTTATCAGGCATGGTGTCCCTCAGGGCTCTGTTTTAGGACCTCTTTTATTTTTAATTTATATTAACGACCTGCATTGTTCAATTAATTTTTCTTTGGTGCATCACTTTGCTGATGACACCAATCTCTTAAACTTCAGTAAATCTTTGAAACAACTGGCCAAACAAATGAATTTTGACCTCAAGCTTCTTTGCCATTGGCTCAATGCCAATAAAATTTCTCTTAATGCTAGTAAGACTGAGTACATTGTTTTTAAACATACACGGAAACCTCTTAATTATGATTTTAGGCTTTTTATCAATGGTAAAAGGCTTATACCTAGTAATTGTATTAAATATCTTGGTGTTCTATTAGATTCTGATTTAAGCTGGAAGTCTCAGATCAATGATACTGTTGCCAAGCTCAAGAGGGCCAATGGAGCTTTAGCTAAACTTCGTCACTTTGTGCCTTTAAATGTTCTTATTCTAGTTTACTATGCCATTTTTCATTCACACTTGCAATATTGTAATCAAATTTGGGGTCAGCCAAACAGTCTTGATGTTAATCGTATTACTGTTTTGCAAAATTTTGCTATTAGACTCATGTCTTTTGAATCTCGAAGAGCATCATCCAGTCACCTGTATGGTAATCTTGAGCTCCTCAAATTCTCTGATATTGTCAAATGTCACAATATTCTATTTTTACATAAACTATTTCATGAAAAATTGCCTGCTTCTATCCTTAATACATTTGCGGTTGACTTCACCCATGCTCAAGGCACTCGGGCAGAGAAAATTGGTTTGATCAATCTCCCTACCTTTAATACTATTTCTTTTGGTAAAAACTCAATTAGATTTAATGCCATTAATTCCTGGAATAAATTGCAGTCTTTAATGACTAGAAAATTTGTTTCCCTTGATTATTTTAATCTTAGAAGTGATCTGAAAAAGTACTTTGTTTCCTCTTACTAATCCTTCCTGAATTGTCAGACTTGGCCATTTGTTTCCCGCATGGTTGTTTATCATTTGACCCACTTTTATGTGTGTGTTGTTTTGTGCGTCTCGTATCGTTTACTGTAATTGTCCAAGGGTGGCCATACCCTTTGCCTTAGCTTTATGCTATTAGGTATGGTCTCCCTTCAATAGCATTATATATTTTAATTTTGTTACCCTGACTAATTATGATATTTATTTTCTTTTTCTTTATATTTATTTTCTTTTAATTTTAATTGTATATATATAACTGCTATTGATAAATAAAAATATCTATCTATCTATCTATCTGTCTTGAGATTTAAATTGTAATTAATGATGATGAATGCAATAGGCATATTTTTATAAGCGTCCTTAAGCCTCATTTTAAAATTTCAATTGCTGTTGATGTTAATAAGATCACTAGGCTATGGAATGTGAGGGTTCTTTAGTGTATTTAGTGTAATTTGTTGTCCACCGACATATCCAGAAAGGTTTTATTACCAGTTTGTCGGTATGGGATCTCAAATTCTTATCCCGAAAAAATAAAAAAATGCAAAGAAAAAAAAAGTAGTAAATTAAGTGAATATAAGCTCTACAGTACTGTGAAAAGGTTTGTTAACATCGTGGTTCGTGTTTATTTCATGTTACGCACGAACCACGATAGCCCACGATACGTATTTTTTTAAAAATCGTGGACCTCACGATCATGTTTCGTGGAGTACACGAACGAAAATTAAATATTACATCGTGGCTTCCACGATAGATAACTTCTATTGTAAAACAACAAAGACCGTATTAGTTTATCAATTAAATTAAAAACCGACGGCAAAAAAAATAAATTAACATTTTTTTGTTTTAATTCGTTGTTATAAGGCTAGCTATATAAAAGATTTTAATCCTTCGTGAATCAAGCGCCGCCCATAGGGTATTAAATAAAACTGTAAAATTTTAAATAATTCTTTCACAAATTTATTTCTATTTTTTTTTTAAAAAATATGAAAGTCAAGATACTTGTTCTTACGGTTTTTAAACATATATACCTTACTGTCGCTAACGCTTTATTACTTGGTGAAACAGGTCTAATATTATCTGGCGATTTCTGGTTATTATACATTTTTTTTAAAAGAGCGAGGTTAGTATTTTTTTTACACTTTCTTTTTCCACGCCAGGGCTTCAACCCTGGGGGCGAGTTGATTTTTTTAAAGTTTTTTATAAGAGTTTTTTCGTAACCCTTTCTCAGCCTTAAATTTCCTTATTTGTTTTCTTCCAAAATATTAAAATTTTTAAATAGATTGTTAAAATTATACTATTAAAAATCTGTTCGTAAAAAGTAAAATAATAGATTCAGAAATAAAGTCGCATTGAACTGCTGATCACGTTCTTATGAACTATTTTTTTATAACAACAAAATACCTGCATCAGGTTTTACGTTCATAAAAAGTCCACGTGGCTTCTGTTATTGAATAATTAATTATTAATGATGTGAAGTTTCGAAGCATTTTCCGTACAAATAAAATAGACAAAAATGACCTTTTGATCATTAAAAAAATGTTTGAAAATAATATTTCTTTCATGAATTTTAGACTCGTATTGCGCGGGATTTTAGGCTGAGCATGTTCTTATAAACTAATTTTTATTAAGAAATAATGTGTCTAATTTTACGTTCATAAAAAGTTCACGTAGCTTCTGTTATTGAATAATTAATTATTAATTATGTGAAGTTTTAAAGCATTTTCTGCACCAATAAAATTAGAAATAAATTGCTTCGCGTTGAAGGGTGCTAAAGAAATCAAAGTTTTGATGTTTTCAGACTTGGAAGGTTTATAAAGATTGTCAAGTGCAATTTTTGTAAGAATATATTTTTTTTTTAAAAAAGCATGGCAGCAGTCCTTTTTGTAAAATTTCATCAGCATAGAATTCTTTTCTCATTATTCCAGTGAATAATAAGATATCCGTAGGCCCCCTTTTTGATATACCCGCCCATACATGTATTTTGTAAGGATGTTTTGCAGTGGGTTTTAAGTTTGGAAGACGGCCTTTTTTACGGAAACATATTTTTCCGTGATTATCCATCATTATGGTTGATTCATCGGTGAAGATTACGTCTTCGAACTGCTCATTGGTCCGAAGAAGTTTCTGACAAAACTCCAGTCTTAACACTTGATTCGGTACACGCACCAACTGGCAATAGCGGGGACCAGTTAGGGTCCAGCCTATTTTTTGTCTTGCTTGTCGAATGCATGATGACGAGACGTCAAGCTGAAATTCACTTTTAACAAGTTTTTGAACATCTACAAATATATAAAAAAATATAATTATATTATTTATGTAAAAAATGAGAAAACGTTAAACTTCTCCATATGCAAATATTTCGTACTAAGGGTAATAAAACGCTAAAAAATATTTAAAGCTCACCAACTGAAGTTAGTTCATCGTTTTTTTCATAGCATTTGTCAATAAAATTATGATGATCTAATGTAAGTTTTCTTTTTCGACCACTCTTTCGTTTTGGCGCTAGCGATTTCGTTTCATTAAATCTTCGAACAATTTTTTATATTGTTTGCCGTGAAATCTTTTTGCCATCTTCCTCTTCAATAATTTTGCTAATCTGCGTATAGGTCATTCTTTTTTGTTTAAGATTTATTATTTGCTGTCTAAAATATTTTGGAAGCACCATGTCTTGATTTGTAAATTGTATAAATGGTTTCGCCAAACAGAGCATCCATATTTAACTTTTTTTTTCAAAGAGAAACCAATTGCTCAGCTGACTTTTAAAGACGCCGACAAAATTAGAGAAAGATACATCGGCAAAATAGATAAGACATAAAAGAAAGAAAAACTCGATGACCAAATACGCTTTTAAAATCTACTTTAATTTAATGAATGTTAAATATTTTGCATATATTTTCGGTTCAACGTTTTCTTGAACAGAGTTCTTTTGGCAAAAAAATATCGGCAAAACAATGAGATGTGTTTGAGACGGGCGTTATTAAAGTTTTAAAAACTGAAATTAAATTATGGTCAGACAAATTTAACTTTTCTTTACAAAATAACATTTTGACAAAACATTTAATTGCGTCCGTTCGTTAAACTCAATAAAACAAATTACCGATGCTTTTGAAAAGAAAAAAAATTAAATCTATATAAATCGTGGAGCTCGCGAAAAAGATCGTGGGACACACGATCCTTCGTGGAGATAATTATATTAGCGTGGTGGCCACGATAGAATGTTTGAATATTTGTTATACACGAAGACCACGATTTTATCGTGGTTCGTGTGCACCACGCTCGTTACACGAACACGATGTTAACAAACCTTTTCACAGTACTGTAAGTGGTAGTTTTTTTCAGCAAATTTGTGATCCTTCAAAACGTTTAAACTGCTTGATTCGCAGCTTAGTGAAGAAGCCAGAGTATAACAGATATGGCATCCTTGAACTTGGTCCTTCGAAAGAAACGACTCGTACCTAAACCCCTACAGCTTGGTTTAATTGAACAAAATCCGCCTTGTTAAAAACATAACTGGAAACGAAAATTTAAAGGAGTATCTAGCATAGCTCATCAAATAATATTAAAATAACAGTGTATAACAATATTTGTGATCAAATTCGTAACGCAGTCTTCATTCTTTTCCCAATTTAATGAATATCAAGATACGTACAGAGCTGGAGTAGCGCTAGGTCGCGGGGTAAGGTCGGACTTTAAAAGTCATGACGTTACGGTTAAAAAATCGGTCAAAGAAGAAGGAGAAGAAAAAGACCGCCCGTTTTAAGAAGATCTCGGATGTAATCTTAATTATGTAATAAAAGGCAAGCAATAATTGTACAAAAATTTTCAGGGATCTAGGAACGTCAAAACCCAAAATTTCCCCTTCGGCACTAACCTTCGTGGTGCCTCACTGAGATACTAACCTAAGTAAAAGTTGGGTATAAGAAAACGGTAGTCGTAAAAAAACTCTGGATATGTCACTGTTGACATATTTAAGTGGTCTTGATATTATTTAACGTTAACAGTTTCTCTATTCAAATTCAATGTTTTAATGACTATACTATGTAATATCAGCTGTGACCACTGTTGGTCAATAAAGTATGGCAGTGTCAGTTACATATGTGAATTTATTATTGTGTTATTACATTGTATCACGTCAAATTGGAGAATTATAGCAATAGTGTTTCTTGTTGTTGTTCCTTTTACAATATGGGGAAATTTGGGTGTGTTGGGCCTTCTCTGTCAGCCGTTTAGGCAAGTAATGTGTTTATACAAGTCATTGTAGAAACATTGTAGAATAAAAACATCTCTCATACTTCTGACACTCAGGGTATGAATAAAAACACTAGTAATTAGCATGTGCCTGACGCTCAGGACATGTCGATGCACCTGATGCTCATGGCATCTCAAGTGCAATCATTTTGTGAATAGGAAACATGCTCCTGACGCTCAGGGCATCTCTCATACACCTGACGCTCAGGGTATGGATAAAAAACACCATAATTAGCATGTGCCTGACGCTCAGGACATCTCGATGCATCTGATGCTCAGTGCATCTGCACCTGACGCTCCTGACGCTCAGGATATGCATTATATATTTGTGCGATGAAGCATGAAGGAGGCACCATAAATAGTCTACGCATACTGAAAGTGTTGTATCTACTCATTCAATAGAAATACTTTGTTTCTATCAATTTGTGTTATTATTCTGGAATCCAAAGCAATTAAAATCCAAAGCAAGTGAAACCTTATGCAACAGACAAATAAATAAATAAATAGCGATAGATAAATAAATAAATTAGTAGTGATATGTTACTTTCAGAATCAAGGTAGTGATATAAAGACTGATTTGGTGGAATATCACTTTGCATAGATTTTTGTCTCTTTTATTATTTTTACCTGGCACTGTGTTGTGACCCTTCCCTCCTTCAGCCATATACTGCAAATGACTGATTAGCGCCCTAGGCTCTTAATTTTCTGAACTTTTAGGGTTGGCAGTTAATTGAGTGCTGGGGCCTAACCAGTTATTTACGGTATATGCTAGCTAATTAAAACGACAAAAATCTTTCAGTGCCAACAGACCCAGCATATAACCGGCTTAGATGGCCAACTTAGGCTAAGATTTTCTCTCCTAATTTGGTGAAAAGCCATTTTAGCTTATGGCAGCTAGAGATTTTTAGAGATGGCAACTAGCTAAATAATGATTAATATTGAAAGTGGCTAGCCCAGAAAATCACAAAAACCCTATCATTGTGGATTGTTTCTACTGGGGGCCACTAGAACAAAAAAGAAACAAAAAATGATAAACCTTAGACAACCTCAGCTCAATCAAACAAAAATTGAAAAAGAATTAAAAACAAAAATTAAAAAGTGATCTCTATTAAAATTTGCCAAATACATTAGAGATGGATGTCTTTAACGAAAGCAGACTTCCAATACCCATACCGAGAAGCAATAGCTGAAATATGGCATGATAAGTGCACTAATTAAAAGGTTTTTTGTGTGAGGTGTTAAACAAGATGCAATAGTTCTATTTTAGAATATTTAATTAGTAATTTTGTATTTATGTCATTATTTATGTCAAGATTGTTTCAGTTTTGTCCATATTAATAGTCATTTTGTTATTATTCAGCCAAAGGTCGACTTGCAAAAGTTCTAACTCGACCTGCAAGACAAGCAGACAGACCAAGCAGACATTCTTTCGCATACCGCTCCAAGCACAGCATCTATGCACAATCTTTGTTGTCATTTTTATGCTTGTTTAGCAAAGTAATTTTCAGAAAGGGATTACGCAAAGTAGACATCTAATCTATGCTTTGAGGAAGCGATCGTTTAACTATAATTTAAACCATAATATGTGCAGTAACGAATGGTGCTTAGCACGTACATGAATGATGACATAAACCCTCGTGGATTGAGCATTCGTCTCTTTTCATTTTTCTATTTTAGTAACTATGATTTTTCCAAGAAGTATTGGCTATTTATGAATCCTATAACACAGCAGTTAGTCAATCTTTTTCCTTTTTTTCGCTTTGCTAGCCTTGTGTTTTTCTGCACTAATGTTTCGTTACCTCAATTTCTGCGCACGCATCTTTTTTGGATAGCATTACGTAATGTTATTTGATGCGTGCACAGGAAAAACACGGTACTATGATTGAGTGTATTGTCACGCATTAGGATTTAGAAAATTAGCCTCTCTGACAAGGGTAGCATAGCAAGTTTTTATTCACCCCAAAAGCATCTAAAGAAGAAGTCCAGTTCAGTGAAAAATTAAAAAGTAAAGTGGAAATCCAACTATATTACTATACTAAAAACGGATGGATGACGGAGCAAGAAATCAGTAAGACATGTTCCTTGTTTTCTCTGAAAAAATAACATCAGTTTGCAATAATTTGTCACACTAAACACCACGCTGATCGTCCATGCTTTTTGCACCGCCATTGTGCTATTCCTACCCTGATTTTGAGTAAATTGCGTAGGGTGTATAATATCGGCCATTTTAGACAATGTGGGACAAGGTTTTTAAAACCAAGAAAAAGGGGGCGGGGACGGGTCGGGCTATAAAATACATCTTTGTTCTGTTTTAAGTAAAAGGTTTCAAAACCTTCTGAAACCTCAGAATTGCAATAAGCAACATTTCAGCAGTAGGAGACAAGCTTAGATTATTTAATTTTTTTAATACACGGAAGTACCTAGTATTTTTCAGAATTAACAGGAGTATCTGCCCAACCTCGTCCCCAGGGCATCTTGTATCTTTTCTGAAATAAAGGAACGGCGATACGAACATGTTCCTTTCGCCGTCCTGATATAAAAAGACACAACAGGCGCTGGAATCGAAGGGGTATCTGCTGAATTGCTAGGTTGTTTTTTGTTGTTGTTTCCTTCTTTTTATTCTTTTTTAATAAAAAAACCAATTATGTTTTAAAATCTATATACAAGCCTGACAAAAAATTTACAAATAGAAAATTAAGTTAGAATTGGATAAAACATGTATTATTGTACCCGTCTAGAAACCTCGTCCCGATTCTTTAAATCTGTAAGAAGCCCTGGGGACAAAAAAAGTCGCCTCGTATCTTTTCAGTGTACGTTGAGACAGCAATGCGATTCGTCTCGCCATGCCGCTATAAAGAAAACAAACGCTAGGAACGGCGTTGAGAGATGCTGTGAATAGTGTTTGTAAAAAAATGTGTTCTGTAGGACTCCTGTCCAGTTGTTTTGATTTAAAAACGCCTTTTGGGTAATCTCAGGTTCCGTCCAAATATAAAAACGCTACAAGCCCTGGAGTAAGGTTGCAACATATTAATGTGCTTGAGTACACTGCCTTCAACCTCGTTCCCAGGGCTTTTTGTCTCTCATCGGCGTTGCACTTATTGAAAGGTCTGACGATATTCAAAAAGAGACAACTTGTCCTGGAAACGAGGTTGCACTGCCTCTTGAAAAGGTCAACCTCGTCCCCATGGGTTTTTTCCCTTTGACATTTTCCGTCCTCAAATAAGTGATAGTGGCTGAGACATCGGGGACGAGGATACTTTCAAAGGCTAAATGTGATAAAATTTAGCTATATAAATATTATTTATGCATTCGTCAATTGTAACACATTTATTTTTTAAAATAATAAATCAATTTGTAATGATTCAGGTAGGATTTGAACCCACTTTCACTTACGATGCAAGTGACTTACCAATTAGAATCTGAATCAAACAACAAATGAACAGTTTTTCTAAATTGCCGTTGGCCGGAAATGCATAATCCATATGTAATAGCGAAATTTTGTAATAATAGTCGTTAGCCCGTGGAAAATCCACGGGTTCGTCCGTCCTTTTTTTACCGCATTGCGTGCTTCTCGCTAATTGCGCAGCTAAGCTACCATTTTGCGTGACAGACAGACAGACAGACAGACAGACAGACAGACAGACAGACAGACAGACAGACAGACAGACAGACAGACAGACAGACAGACAGACAGACAGACAGACAGACAGACAGACAGACAGACAGACAGACAGACAGACAGACAGACAGACAGACAGACAGACAGACAGACAGACAGACAGACAGACAGACAGACAGACAGACAGACAGACAGACAGACAGACAGACAGACAGACAGACAGACAGACAGACAGACAGACAGACAGACAGACAGACAGACAGACAGACAAAATAATTATTAAGCTAATTAACAAGAGTACGCAACTTCATCCCCAGGGAAGGATAGGTGCAGAGTACGTATAGCCCTTCTTAAGGTAAGTCACTAAGGAAGATGCAACCATCTCACTGCTGTGTAGCTAGAGTTTGAAACAAATGTGAATGTTGGGGGGGGACCATTACTAATAACTCTAAATAATGAAAAATAACATCGGTTTTTTACGGGTTAGCAGGTAATAATGAAAATGAAAAAAGCTTTTTCAATTATGGAGCAATCCTGGTATCAGGCCTTATGTCGGACTGAGGAAATTAAATAAAGGTGTCGTCAAATTAAAAAAAAACAAGCCCTGGGGACGAGTTTGTGTGCAAACAGTGCACAAACAACTCTTCGCTGTCGCGGGTGTACAATGTAGAATCAACATTATGCCAAGTTCAACAATTTTCTAAGCGCGGGACATATCCATTGAAACGTGCGGAAAAAACCTGGGCTGGAATAGAATTTACAGACTGTAAAAGCATGATTATATGATTTTATAAAACATTATTAACTACCATTAACTACCTTACCTCACATAGATTTTTTTTAAGTGATACTTACTAAACTAAGCTTTAGCAAAACAAATGAACTGAATTAGGCAACTTAGTCACTAAATCTGATTTCTTTTGGTCCTTTTTTCTCAATTTCAATTTTTTATTCGATTTCCCCGAATTCGAGACAAGCCAATCACAACTGGCCGACGGACTGACGTTTATGATAACATGATGAAACTTTTGGACAAAATATAAGATAAGTTAATACCAAAAATATACCCAAGGCTTTAATTCGTATAATCAAAGGTGAGTAACTGTAAGGCTAGCTACTGTCATGTTATATTAATCAACCTCTGATCCAGCTAGCTAGCTATTATGTCTAGTGTAGCTTTTTTTGACTATTTTCCTGCGACGTTTTTTTATTTTTATTTTTCGTTGAGAACAATGACATGCACATGCTCATGTAGGTAGAAAATATAAACAAAAGAGCACATAAAAACCACAAAGTATTGTCTTAAAAGTGGAACTTTTACTAGTTAGAACAAATAATTTGTTTGAATTCAGATAATATTTTAAAGAGGGTACAATTGGGCAACATTTCGAATAAAATTGCATGCACTTTTCCGACGTCGCCCTGAGCATTCCCGAAATGCAATTTCTTGTAACAAGAAGGCGATTGAAAAGAAAGGAGTTAAAGTTTATACATAAGTTTTTTAATAAGTAAACTTTATCAAAAAACCATCAAAAACAGTTCTTTTAAGAACATTGCTACCACATAGAACATTGCTACCACATATTAGTGTCTGTTTTCCTTTCCTTTTTGGGCATTGTTCAGGGCTATGTAGGGTTTTCCTGGCGAATAACTGAATTTTTTTCAAAACGCCGAACTCGCCCGAAAACGCCAGCACTTTTTAGGGCGTATGCGGCTTATCAGCACCCTCGTATATTTTACCCCATATGTTTCTCCTTTTTTACCCACTACAAGAATAGATGGATTCCAGTGTGACATCATTTCTTTACTTTTCAACTGTAAGCTCTTTGGTGGTGGCATTTGCGTGTCAGGAATTTGGTTAGAAGAGGTCTTGTGGATTTCTTCACACAGAAATGCCAAAGCCAAAAGAGCTTACTGCTGGAAATGTAAACAAAGAAATTTATTTGTATGTGTGCATGTACTAAAATTTGACAATGTTTACAAACGTTCAATAAGCTTTTATAAAACATTGAACAGGACATCTATATATTTTGCTGAGATATCAATTTTCGCTATATTCTTTGATGCTACACATTTCCCAGAAATATACTTTTGGCCTGCATCCTCCCACTAACCATTAATTCTCTAGCCTAAACATATAATGGTGGCCATCTCCTTAGATTAGTTAGTTGACTAGTGTGATGGTCTCCAGCTTGTTTAAAGTTTTTAGCAATTTGTCTAGTTAAAGTTCCTTTTTCTATAGAACATTTTGTTTTTGTAATTGTTATGTTTTCAGCAAATAAACTCTTACTTACCTACTTACTTACTTAGACAGCGAATTATATACGAAGTCAATTGTAAAGAATTGTATAAGAATAGCTATATATGTATTAATTTAATATGAAACTACAAACCAAAAAAAAAAAATTTTTCCCTTTAATAACTTTATAATAAGGTTTTTATATACTTGTATAGAGAAATTAACATTATAAAAGAACCGGGTGGTAGGGTGCGTTAAAATAGTAAAAACGTTTAAAGTCTACTTAAACAATTTGACAAGTTGACAATTCCAATTCACTGGTGTTCCAACAGTAGGCAATAGGTGATTGCATACTCAGATTAAGCTCCAATGATCTATTGGAGCATATAAAGGTAAAAAAATCTCCAAGAAATAACAAGTTCATATACATAGAATATTTATCATCAATACTTAAGAAGTTTGCTTTAATATGAGCTACTGTATACTTTATGAATTATAGCATCCTTGATGGCTCCAAAAGGAGTAAAACATTAATATTTCTCTTGGATATGTTTTTTCAAAAACAAAAACACCTAATTTGATCTTTCTTACAAGTCATATTCAAGGACTGGGTGTTCTTTGACATAATAGTTTTAGCACACTAAGCGGAATAATTCTTCCTAATGAGCTCCAATCTATTGTTTTCTTTATTATGATTATCTTCAGCTAACTGTATACAAAAATTTAGGAGTAGCACCATAGGATAAAATGCACAATATACTCAGCCCTTGAAATTAGCCCAAAAACCTGTCGGCAATAAATTGCCGACAACATAGTCGTTTGCAGCTGCAATTCCTTGGCAATAATTTGCCGACGCGAGAGAGTGAAGTGTCGGAAATTTTAAATATATTATTTTTTATATAAATATTTAATAAATTTTTAAATAAATATTATTTATTTAAAAATATTATTTTTTTAAGTTTCGTTAGTCTTACCCTTTAAATATCAGTATTTTGCAGGAGAGGCGTGTGATTAATCACAAGCCTGAAAAATAGAGTTTTCAAAATCAACCTATAAAATCCGTTTTGTAGCGTGCGATGGCAGCCCTCGAAATAATTTTTGGATATTCATCAGACAAAATTTCTGCTACATTTCGTCGGACAAAACGTCTGATAGATTTCAGTCTTTGTCGAAAACTTTTAGTCTCAGAATTATTGAATAGTCCTGATCCTTTTAATCCACGAGAAAGTCTATTCATAGCCAACCTGACCATCCTAGCTAATTTACCGGCTTCTGACTTAGTTAAAAGAACTACGTAGACATAAATCTCTTTTGCCTGGCCTCTTTGTTGTTGGTAACCAGGTCTTACAGAAGAAATTTAGCCTTGCGGTTCTTAGCTAATGGGGAGGTGAACGCCGACGGACCACAGATGAATCAAGTGTGCAAAACTGCACTTACAGGCGGAACAGACATTTTATCATGGATTTAATTGTAGATAATTTCTTCATTTTACAAAACAATTGGAGACCATAGCAGATCCAAATTTAATAGATTTTTTTATGCCGCAAGTGTTATTCAAACAATTTCAAAAACGAAACTCACGTGCGGTAAAAACATTTTCTGTATAAATTTTGTTAAAATGTAGTTGAACTTTTCGAATGAATTTTGTTTTATTTAAGCCACGTGGATAAAGATTTTTTGTAGTTTGAAAACGAAGCATACTTTTGCGTATTTGCTAGTGATGACCTGAAAAAAAAACAATAGATTTATAAAAATGACAGTATAGTCATGCATACTATTTTGGACATGTAGAAAAGGAAGTTAAGATTGAGAGAGTCGCCATACGTAGACGCTGGATCATCGTGTTTGGAATTCACGATTCAAAACGGCCCCCACTTTTCTACCACAAAATGAAAGCGCAACAAAGATTATCCTAGGCAGTTTTTTGCCGTCGCAAAATGAAACCCCGCCAGCAATTGTGACGGCAATTGCCAATTGCCGACACTAATTTCAAGGGCTGATACTTAATTTGCCACTTCAAAAGGACACTTTTTGTCAAGTCGAAAAAAACACTGTCTTAATAATATCCATAATATAGTAATACCAACTAATAAATAACTTGTGTCTTTATATGATTCCATTTAAAAAATTCGAATGAATGAAGGGCAACACAGATAAATAAATGTTAATAAAGTTTTATCTGAAGAAATTGTGCTGACAAAATATGCTATGATTTTAACTTAGTAGTTTTTCTTGGATGGTTACTCAAACTTAAGATTTGTGTTTCTGTAAATATCTTTATATTAATACACAAATTTTTATTAAAAAGAATAAAACTACTTGTGATTTAGTTTATTATTTCATAATATCCTGTACGGTAAAGACTAGATTAAGCGCCAGTGGTTATATTTTGGAAGTCAAAGGGGGGAGGGGGGTATTCAGAGATTGTCCCAGTCAACATACTGCTACAACGGAAAATAAAAGATTTGCTAAAATCCTAAAAGACTTCAGAAAAACAAGAATTTGTTGACATTGAAGTAATAGAAATAATAGTAAAAGGATGAAAAACATTTCCTTGCCACATAAATGTAATAGATAACTTAGAATACTGCTTTTATTAGAAAATTTGATAAGTGCCCCTTCTAATCATAGAAAGAAGTCGTTTATTCCAGGAGTGGAGGGCTTAATTGAGTCTTTAAGGTATATAATAATTCAAACAAAAAATTTCGCTAGAATAAGTTTATAACCAAGCTGTTTGAAGAAAAGGGAAGATGATATGGCAGTGAATTGAGTGTCAAAGAGTAAATAATTTTAGATAGAAAATTATAAATGATCCTACAGTAAAGCATTGTTTTAACTATTCTATTTCTGACATTAAAGTACTTAGTTTAAACTTTAATTATATATTAACTTTTTTTTATTACTTCATGTGTTTACTTATCAATTTCTATGGAAACCCATCACACAATTAATTGCCCGATAAAACCGAATGACTACGGACAATCCTTCATTTTTTTTTCTAATACTACCAACACTAAAATCAAATGAATACAGACAAACTTTTAAACTATTTTCTAATATTACATTTACACTTAAGCTTTATACATATTTAAAGATATTTTCTAGATTCAAATGAAAACATACCGAATTGAAAAGTGAACTTTTTTTCTCGTTTTTATCTGTTTACATGTACCTAAGCATATAAATTTAATTATCACCTTTATAATATACTAAAGTTATTAAGATAAATTACATTTTTGTCTGTTAACATTAGAAAATTTGTATGAATTTAAGTAATTATTATGGATGATTTAACAAATTCAGAAAGAACATTTTTGAAAATATTTTTTTGTCATTTTCATGCTGAATCTGTGCAATCCATGTAACCTTCTAATTTTAGTGAATCTGGATAAATGTGCTCAAGTGTATAAGTAGTATTAATATGCTGAATATCAAATAGGAAAAAAACCTACATTAGGCGACAACCCTTGACAAAAATTAGTTAAAAGGAGGGCAGAATTTTAAGATAGTAGCCACAGCCAATTAAGGATGTTGTTTTTATCTAAGTAACATCCACTCTGAACCTGTCAATATTGACAGTGGAGTAAGTATTTCAGATTATAGGTTATCTGTTCAAGTTCACAATCTTAAAAAGTTTGATGTGGTCAGCACATCTAAAATTTTCTAGTTTTGGAATGACACCAGTAGTGAAAGTTCTTTAGCAATTTTTTGTTTGGGCAGAAAAAATGGCACAGCAAACTAAATAATTTCAATGCAAGATACAGGATAGTAAAATAATGAAACTTGCCTCATATCAATTTTTACTATATATGCTAAAAAATACACTTCCTTAGGCTCATTAAAACAAAACACTTTTTAAACATTTCAGAAGCCTCAGGATTGACTGCTTGTAAACATTGGCTTTTAAAAATATATTTACATTGTAAGCTAATCTCTCATGAAAATAAAAACAATTTCTTGGAAATTTGTTTATGAATCTACTTTTTTTCAAAAAATATTAATCAGTATTTTAAAAGGTAAGATTTTGGACTTAGAAGTTTTGCTAATTATACTAATTATGCATGACATGATAAATTTGATTATAGTGCGAGGTGCTGTATTGGCAAGGCCTAGTTTGATTTGGAATAGGTTTACATAAATATTATGAATTTACTCTGATTATCTTTTACATCAACAATTGTTTATCATCAGCAAACTTATGATGTCATAATTTCACTATCAAAATTTTTAAGTCCCATATCCTGTGAACCAATAAAGACTTTTTTTAAAAAATAAAATAATAATTTTGGATTCTCTCTCATACGACATATACTTGTTTTTTCAGAGGAGGTAAGATTTAACTTTCACTTTTATTTATTCTGCTTTAGGCTTAGTGTTATTTAAACTTCCTTTGCTTTAACAAATTTTGAAGCTCTTTTATACAACCTCACCTTGTTTTCAACTTTCACTTTTATGTACTCCGCTTTAAACTTGGTGTTTATTTAACTTTTTTTTTGCTGTAGCTACCTTTTTTTGCTGTAGCTACCTTCTGTATCTCTAGCTACCTTCTGTATCTCTAGCTACCTTCTGTATCTCTAGCTACCTACTATTTCATGTTGTCTTTTAAGTCTAGCAAAAAAGTTAACTATTAAATTGGTGGTGATATTATTGTGCGAATTGAAAAGTTTGAGATATATATATGTTTTAGAAAACCCTGGAATTGATTTTTAATGTCAAATATTTTGGAAAGTCCTTTGATAATAAGGTTACAATAGTATTGTGAAAATTCTATTTAAAATCAGAGTAAATATTCTTGTTCATCCAATAGTTAAGTTATGTGTTGGCGTAAACAACTGGCTAACTCTGTAGAACAACCATGTTTTTGGTACTGGAAGGAAAAATGAACTAGGATTTAAATTCTTAAAAAATACACATTCTTACCTGGTAACACAAAAGCGGATTGATAAAACAACAAATGATTGAATATGGATGAAACCTGTTACACCCATGCAAAGTTCTCATAATTTTTTTCTTTTGTGAAATTTTAATCACAATCTGGTCGAATTTCAAGTGGTAACTTCCCTATGTACTTTTACACAGGGAAATTCCATTTTTTGATTTGTGTGATTTATTTAACTACCTGATTGCTGGAATTTAAGATTTTTTTAAACATTTAAAGTGTTTGGTTTAGTTATTGTCTGTATTTATTCAATATTTGTTTGCTTTTTTTTCATTACCTTTTTTTTACTCCATCTCTATACAGTATCTATAAGTATCTCCAAAATAGTTAGGGAAGTTATTGTCAGGTTTCTATGTTGCTTTTTGGGGGGTTTTAGCAAATTTTGAACTCCATCTATATTTAAGCAAGGCAATAAGTCACGATATTTGTTTGGTTGTGATATAGAAGCTCTTAAAGCATCCCCATATTTTCAATTTTTACTCTGAGTTGGAAAATTAAGATGCGCTTGGAAAGACTAAACAAGCACGTTCTCTTGTTTTCAGAATTTGAATGTTAGATATGAAGTGATATGTACCCTAAAGGGTTCTAAGATTAGAAAATATCGAAGGTTTTTGTTGTTATTTTAAGGTTTTGGTCTTTAAAGTCAAACAAACACTTTATGACTTGGTAATTTATGCAAACATATCCAAAAAAATAATATTGGTATAATACACCTCTTTACAGTTTAATTTGTTCGCTCATTTTCTGTATTAAAAAAGAAAGTAAACAATGAGGCTTTGATTATAAACATGATGAATATTTCTCATTTTTTTGACGACAAAAAGTATGTTATAGCCAGTAACCTCACTTACAACATATGTCAAGGAATTATAACTTTCCTGTTCGCAATTTTTCACAATAAATTTATTTAACTTTTCTCACCCTTAAACCCTTCTTAATTCATATCAGGTTTCTTCCTTCCCTCAACTTCTTATAAGAGTATTATAACAAAAGAATGATCTATTTAAGCAATGGTTAACTGAAACTGTGAACTTGTGTATATTTTCTGACCTTATCAAAATTCAAAGGACTAATCTTTTTTATTTTTCTTCTGCATAAGTGGAATTTTCCACAGGCCTATGACTGAAAATACTCAATGTAATGCATATTTGTCTACATTAAATAAATTTTAAAGCAACAGGGAAATTCCCCATGTACTACTTGTATTCTGTTTCCTGGGATACCAACTTCTCTTTATACATCAAGCAATATGTTCATTTGATGTTAATAAGGTCCCTTAGCCTTGTTTGATTTTTTTCTTCAACCGGTTTAAACATGGGAAAGAAAACTTGGTTTGTGAAACCTTGTGAAAACAAGGTGAGACTTTCTATGAAAATATGCATCGCTAGCAATTTGGATGTTTTAATAACAATGCATTCCTTTAAATAACGCGGCAATCCTGGAAATAGTTGTTATTATTTTATCTAAACAAAAAGGAACTAAAACAACTTCATTTCAGTACGGTCAAACTTTGGTATGTATTTAATTATGACCATTAATTTAGTGCCACCTTTATCTACAACAGCAAGATATTCATAGCATACAACTTCACCAAGCATACAAAATGTTTTAAAGATAGGAACGTGAGATATTTTCGAGAAAGATGTTTACGGGATATGCAAATTAAAACAGCAGAAAGTGTAACATTTTGTAGAAGCCAAATTTAGCTAACAATGTATGAACGCCCATACGCCCAGGCATATGGGCGTTCATTTGAGTTAAAAAAGAACACTTTTTTATATCAATGTAGTTTATAAGAACGCTTAGGCTGGAATTTTGCCAATATTAATCTCAATATTATTAAAAACATTCTTGGCCTAAACTTTCTCATAGGTTATAGGAAAAAAAATAATGTTATCATTCTCGGCTTAACTTCCGTTTTCCATGCTAGCATGGGTTGGACAGGATATATCCATTCTGATCTAGACTGTGTTAGATCTAAACTCAACTTCCTCTGTATCAAGTCTGTCCTTATAACCTCCTACCCAGTCTTTTTCGGTCTGCCTCTGGGCTTTGCCCCAGGAACTATCAAGTCTCTACACTTTCTTACCCAATTATCCTCCTCCATTCTTTCCAAGTGCCTCAGCCAATTCAATCTTCTTATCTGGATAACATCTTTAATTCTACGGAGACTTAGCCTGCTTCTTAACTCATCTGAACTCTTTCTGTCTCTCAGACTGGTATTACACATCCACCTAACCATTCTCATATCATTCCTTTCTAAACGGTCAAGATCTTCCTGCTTCACTGCCCATGTCTCACTACCGGACAACATAACACTTCTTACACAGGCCTCATGCAACCTACCTTTTACCTCAATTGACAGGACTCTGCTAGTCTACGAATGAAGTAACTCTCTGAACTTTTTCCAAGCAGAACCTATCCTGCAAGTAACACTTCTTCCAACACCCCCTTCACTGCCCAACATATCACCTAAGTAACAGAAGTTCTCAACTATCTCTAACGAGCAACTGTTGTACATCATTAAAGCTGGAAATACTTCATTCTCTATAATCTCACCTTTGCAACGCTTGCATACAAACTGAATTTCAGCTCTTAACCTTCCATTAATACTACTGCACTTCTTATGTACCCAATGCTTGCAAGTCTGACAAAAATTAAGTTACTACCAACCCCTTTCCTGCAAACTCCACAAGGCCACTTTCCAACTACAAGGTCACACTTGGCTGCAATGCTACTAATCATGACTTTAGACTTTGCTGTGTTTACCTTTAGCCCTTTCTCTTCTAGTCCTTTCTTCCACTTCTCAAACTTATCAACTAATTCTTCCATCGACTCTGCTATGAGAACCAAATCATCTGCATACAATAACTCCCATGGACAACCTGTTCTGAACTCCATCGACAGCGCTTCTAAGACTAGAACAAACAACAAAGGACTAAGTACAGAACCCTGATGTACACCAACATTTACACTAAATTCATCACTAAGTGAACCGTTAATCCTGACACGTCTTCTAGCATTGCTGTACATAGACTGTTCCATCGTAATTAGCAACTCATCCACGCCTAATTTTCTCATAGCCCACCAAATAACTTTACGTGGCACTCTATCAAAAGCTTTCTCTAAATCTACAAAGGCAAAATAGAGATTCTTTCTCTTTCCTAAATACTTTTCCTGAAGCTGTCTGAGTAAAAATATTGCATCTGTAGTGCCACGCCCTGGAACAAAACCAAATTGCATCTTATCTATATCAATTCTTTCTCTAAGTAACTTATCAATCACTCTTTCAATAACTTTCATTACTTGATCAACCAACTTCAAACCTCTATAGTTACCCCTTTCTAATGCATCACCCTTGCCCTTGAAACAATTCACTATTACACTCGACTGCCACTCACTCGGAATAGCACCATCCTTTATAATCTGGTTAGCAAGACTTGTAATAAGCTCAACTCCAATATATCCAGATGCTTTCACCATCTCTGCAACAATACCTGATACTCCTGCAGCCTTGCCAATCTTCAATTTCCTAATAGCCTCCACTACCCATTCTGTCTTGATCTGCATAGCTGGCCCTTCTACAACATCATCATCCGACAAATTATCCTCGTCCCAATCAAACTCAGTGTTAAGGAACCTCTGATAATGATTCTTCCAAGCTACCCTTTTCTCCTCCTCTGTGCTAGCCAAAACACCTTCATCATTACGTATACACTTCTCACCTACAACATCTTGATTAGTCTTTTTCATTTGCTTTGCTATCTTGAATACCTCATTGCGCTGGTCTTCCCTTCTTAACACAAATCTGTTTCTCTCTACTTCTGATTTTGCCTTATACACTGCTGTACGAGCACGACGCTTAGCTTCTAAGTAAAATTTTTACTACCACCTGACTTCCACTCTTTCCAAAGTTTCCTCTTTTCCTTTATACACTGGTCAACCTCATTATTCCACCACCAGGTCTGTCTATGTCTAGCTGGTCCTTTCGTCCACCCACAGGTATCATCAGTAGCTTCTAGAAGACAATTCTTCAAAGTATTCCAAGTACTTTCAACATCACTATCACATTAACCATTGTGGGCTAACTGCTGAACTTTTGCACTAAATTGTCTTGCTACAATCTCTTCCTTCAGCCTCCAGACTTTTCGACGGGGCCTGTACTTTCCCTTGGCTTCTTTAACACTCTTCAAGATAATATCACAAACCAGCAATTCACGTCCTTCACCACTTTCTTGTCTGACTTTCTAACCAGGAAGTAATCTATCTGTGTCTTACAACCACCTGACTCATATGTTATCAGCCTACTCTGTCTCTTACTGAATGATGTGTTGCAAACCACCATGTCCGTTGCCACTCCAAACTCAAGCAATCTCTCCCCTTCCTTATTTCTGCTCCCAAATCCATAGCCTCCATGCACACCTCTATAACCTTCAGATGACTTCCCAACATGACCATTAAAGTCGCCGACCGCCATGACAAGTTCAGTGTCTCCAAACTTTGATGTGACTGCTATTAACTCATCATAAAACTTATCTTTATCTTCCTCACTGAGTCCACACTGTGGAGTATAAACTGACAGAAAAGTGACAATCCTATTACCAATCAAAAACTTTATCACTATAATACGACTATTAACACGCATAACATCTATTACTTTTTCTACCCACTTCTCTGCAACGAATATGCCAACTCCTCCATATCCATCACTGTTAGCCTGGAATTAATGAGAAACAACAATCTCCTGACGTTTTTTCTTCTTTTGACGCTAATATGGTGAAGATTTTCTACCTAAATCTGTTTCTTTCAATCCTAAATTATACTTTCATCATCCTGTAAATTGGACTATGTATTTTCTTATTTTTCCTGAAGAACACAAATAAGACCAACCAAGGCTGGAAATATGTTAAAAAAACCACACCCAGTCTCAATTGCGATTTAGAAACTAAGGAGGGACTAACATCCACTTTTGTCAAATATAAAACTCTCTGTACATTGATTCAGCAATAGGTCCTCGAAGTAAGAATGCAATTGATATAAAGATCTCTTTTTAGTAGCTTAATTGTTGTTCCTGTTTATTATAAACCCGTTTTGTTTAGATCTAATATGACCAAGAAAATATTTATTAACTCTAAGAAGAAGTATGATGGACTGTCGTTCCTGACTCAGGATATCAAGATTAGGAAAATATTTGATATTAAAACGTTAATCGAGAAGCTAAGAAAGTTTGTGTCACAAAAACAATGGGTTCCGAAAGGTCCGCTTTATGATTCGCCACGATCGTATGCAGAATGTAAAGTTTTAGTTTTACTAGGTGAGTCTTTACTTATCTTTCCTTAAGCTAGCTCGTTCTTGCTTTTAACTTCAATTTTGTTACCAGTCAGATGTAATTATGTAAGAATTTTAACTCTGGGTGCAAAACATTAGATTGTGATTTTCTGGTTGATTTTTTTCAGGACATATTCCAAAGGGTCTCCATGAATCGGAGGTGTTCATAAATTTTGTGAATCAGCTTCTCAAAGAAAATTGGATTTTTTACATTGTTAATGATGGTAGTAGTGAAACATTCAATGTGAAAGACTTTGCACCAATTTGCTTGTCAACGGGTGGCATGTATTTCTCTTTTCGTGGAAAAAGCAAGAAAAAAATTAAAACCGTAAGATCATCTGTTTGTTCTTTAGATGCTTTAAGGTAAACTAATTTCGCATCCAACATTTAAGAAGCGTTCCATATCATCTAGTTAGTTTGTTACGAGAATACCATCCTGATTTGTTAGCTGTTAAAGTAAGTATTTTCTTTCTAGTTGGTGGAAGAAATGTTTAAAACGAGTGATAAGATCCACCGTGGCAAAGGTCATGTTGTTGACAAATTAAAGATCTTCTTGGAAAGTCAACCTGCTGACAAGTGGATTCCGTTTAACAAGATTTGGGAGTGGAAAAGTGAGATTGTTGTTCATAATGTCTCCTGCAACGACGGTCAATTAGGTCAACCAAATCAACAAAGTGAGGAAAATAGTAGTTCTCAAGAATCAGGTGTTGAAATGTCTTTAGATGAAGCTTCTGCGTCATCGGCCCCCAACTCAGAAGCCCACTCACAAGAAACAAGTGCACGCCCGTCCAGTCAATTGGTAGCGTTGAGAAACTCTGCGTTAATATCGTCAATATCTGGCCACGTTCAGCGTATTCCAGAAAGAATACCGTCGGAAAGTAGCGAAGCGTTACTTGAAAACCCTTCTGAGAACTTATGTATTCAGAGGTTATGTTACTCGTTACGTAGTCTGGCAATCAACACAGGTGAACCTGTAATAAGTCCTGCAAGTACACATGAAACAGAACCCGTTTTGTTTGGCATGCGATTGAGATGGCCATCTGAAAGTATTGACTCTAGCTTAAGAACACCTAGCGAAAGCATTGATTGCACGTCCAGAAGACAGGCTACGGAAAGTATTGACTCAGGCTACTCCAGCCAGATATCGAGGGACCTACCACCTGACTTCCACTCTTTCCAAAGTTTCCTCTTTTCCTTTATACACTGGTCAACCTCATTATTCCACCACCAGGTCTGTCTATGTCTAGCTGGTCCTTTCGTCCACCCACAGGTATCATCAGTAGCTTCTAGAAGACAATTCTTCAAAGTATTCCAAGTACTTTCAACATCACTATCACATTAACCATTGTGGGCTAACTGCTGAACTTTTGCACTAAATTGTCTTGCTACAATCTCTTCCTTCAGCCTCCAGACTTTTCGACGGGGCCTGTACTTTCCCTTGGCTTCTTTAACACTCTTCAAGATAATATCACAAACCAGCAATTCACGTCCTTCACCACTTTCTTGTCTGACTTTCTAACCAGGAAGTAATCTATCTGTGTCTTACAACCACCTGACTCATATGTTATCAGCCTACTCTGTCTCTTACTGAATGATGTGTTGCAAACCACCATGTCCGTTGCCACTCCAAACTCAAGCAATCTCTCCCCTTCCTTATTTCTGCTCCCAAATCCATAGCCTCCATGCACACCTCTATAACCTTCAGATGACTTCCCAACATGACCATTAAAGTCGCCGACCGCCATGACAAGTTCAGTGTCTCCAAACTTTGATGTGACTGCTATTAACTCATCATAAAACTTATCTTTATCTTCCTCACTGAGTCCACACTGTGGAGTATAAACTGACAGAAAAGTGACAATCCTATTACCAATCAAAAACTTTATCACTATAATACGACTATTAACACGCATAACATCTATTACTTTTTCTACCCACTTCTCTGCAACGAATATGCCAACTCCTCCATATCCATCACTGTTAGCCTGGAATTAATGAGAAACAACAATCTCCTGACGTTTTTTCTTCTTTTGACGCTAATATGGTGAAGATTTTCTACCTAAATCTGTTTCTTTCAATCCTAAATTATACTTTCATCATCCTGTAAATTGGACTATGTATTTTCTTATTTTTCCTGAAGAACACAAATAAGACCAACCAAGGCTGGAAATATGTTAAAAAAACCACACCCAGTCTCAATTGCGATTTAGAAACTAAGGAGGGACTAACATCCACTTTTGTCAAATATAAAACTCTCTGTACATTGATTCAGCAATAGGTCCTCGAAGTAAGAATGCAATTGATATAAAGATCTCTTTTTAGTAGCTTAATTGTTGTTCCTGTTTATTATAAACCCGTTTTGTTTAGATCTAATATGACCAAGAAAATATTTATTAACTCTAAGAAGAAGTATGATGGACTGTCGTTCCTGACTCAGGATATCAAGATTAGGAAAATATTTGATATTAAAACGTTAATCGAGAAGCTAAGAAAGTTTGTGTCACAAAAACAATGGGTTCCGAAAGGTCCGCTTTATGATTCGCCACGATCGTATGCAGAATGTAAAGTTTTAGTTTTACTAGGTGAGTCTTTACTTATCTTTCCTTAAGCTAGCTCGTTCTTGCTTTTAACTTCAATTTTGTTACCAGTCAGATGTAATTATGTAAGAATTTTAACTCTGGGTGCAAAACATTAGATTGTGATTTTCTGGTTGATTTTTTTCAGGACATATTCCAAAGGGTCTCCATGAATCGGAGGTGTTCATAAATTTTGTGAATCAGCTTCTCAAAGAAAATTGGATTTTTTACATTGTTAATGATGGTAGTAGTGAAACATTCAATGTGAAAGACTTTGCACCAATTTGCTTGTCAACGGGTGGCATGTATTTCTCTTTTCGTGGAAAAAGCAAGAAAAAAATTAAAACCGTAAGATCATCTGTTTGTTCTTTAGATGCTTTAAGGTAAACTAATTTCGCATCCAACATTTAAGAAGCGTTCCATATCATCTAGTTAGTTTGTTACGAGAATACCATCCTGATTTGTTAGCTGTTAAAGTAAGTATTTTCTTTCTAGTTGGTGGAAGAAATGTTTAAAACGAGTGATAAGATCCACCGTGGCAAAGGTCATGTTGTTGACAAATTAAAGATCTTCTTGGAAAGTCAACCTGCTGACAAGTGGATTCCGTTTAACAAGATTTGGGAGTGGAAAAGTGAGATTGTTGTTCATAATGTCTCCTGCAACGACGGTCAATTAGGTCAACCAAATCAACAAAGTGAGGAAAATAGTAGTTCTCAAGAATCAGGTGTTGAAATGTCTTTAGATGAAGCTTCTGCGTCATCGGCCCCCAACTCAGAAGCCCACTCACAAGAAACAAGTGCACGCCCGTCCAGTCAATTGGTAGCGTTGAGAAACTCTGCGTTAATATCGTCAATATCTGGCCACGTTCAGCGTATTCCAGAAAGAATACCGTCGGAAAGTAGCGAAGCGTTACTTGAAAACCCTTCTGAGAACTTATGTATTCAGAGGTTATGTTACTCGTTACGTAGTCTGGCAATCAACACAGGTGAACCTGTAATAAGTCCTGCAAGTACACATGAAACAGAACCCGTTTTGTTTGGCATGCGATTGAGATGGCCATCTGAAAGTATTGACTCTAGCTTAAGAACACCTAGCGAAAGCATTGATTGCACGTCCAGAAGACAGGCTACGGAAAGTATTGACTCAGGCTACTCCAGCCAGATATCGAGGGAGAGCTTGGATCTCAGCTTTAGAAGATTACCCCTCTCTTCTGAACCCAGAGAGCATTCCATGCCGGTTGAAACCACTGATTATACCCTGGATATTTCTCTCAACTTGGCAGAAGTGTTCATTAACTAAACAAGAGAAGATGAAGAGTAAAAAAGAAAGCCGAGTTTGTTTTGTTAACAGGTATGCAGAGAATGACTAAGTAAAAAGTTTATGCGGGGAAAGTTCTATACTGCATCCAATGCGATATAACATCGTGACGTCGAATTCCGACGTTTTATCGTGACGTTAAATGCCGATATTTCATCAACACGTTAAATCTCCTTATGTCTAAGTTGTCTTTTCTTAACCTCGACTTTGTTTTAAAAGAATTTATACATCTGTTATTGATGTAATGTACCACCGTTTTACTTGGTACCAAGGAACTCAACACAACATTAAACGTTATGAATGCTGTCAACAGAAATAAATAGTTAGCTATTAACGTGACAACATATAAGTATGCAAATTGGTGAGATATAACTATTTTGTTCGTAGTACCGCTTGTTTTTATCTGGTGTTTTAATTTTTTATACATAAAGTCTTGTTCATAGAATGCTACAAGGTAGCACATCGAGTTATAAATGGCATTTTTTCGACAGCCTTACCGATTCAATTTAACGTCACGTCGGCCATTTTTGTCGTTTTGACATGTCATTTGCCTACCTGCTTTGTTAATACGTTGACATTCAAGTTGACAATTGCCGAGTGAATTAAAGAAGCTGGATTACGAGTCACGCGATTTTTTGACCAAGTCAATTTGAATAATTTTTTAAACTATAATTTGCAATATTTGACATATCTTGGAGACGATTAAATATTATTTCAGATGGCTGTAAAACTCACTCTTCGTCAGCTCTCTCGAAATCTAAAAGAATCTTAAAAAGATTTCATCCCACTATGATTCTTATATATTTTTAAATTTCAGAGCTTTTCAGTCTAGTAGATTCTAATAGAGAGAAATTTTTTAAATAAATTCGATAACAAATATTTTTTATGCTACATATAAAACGGGTAATATACTACACACTGCGAAGAAACATGCGCGTGTAGTCGCAGAAAAATAGTCGATTCCCGCGTTTTATGTATGCAGTTTAATTTTTTTAGTGCATAGTACAGTCTGTCCACGGGTTAGCGAGTTTTACGAAATTTTATGTGCTTTAACCTTAAGAACAATTTTAAATTGTAAAATTGATAAAGTATAAATGCATTTTAGTACGTTTGATATTTTATATTTTTATGTCAATGATTTTTATTTTAGTCATCAGGCATATAAGAAGAAAAAATCTTTACGCATAAAAATTTTCAAAAGGCTCTGTTTTTAAACTGCTTCATCCTTAACCTGTTGGAGATTTTAAAAATTCTCGAGAAAAACTTCTGGAAAGTTGAAAGAAATATCGGGGAAAACATTGTTTCTAAATTTAATTTTTGTTAAATGGTACAAAATGATATTGGTTTATATTATAGAGCTTAAAAAGTTGGTTAACAAGTCTCTATATGTTTAAAAAAGCTCTTTTCGTTCTCAAGATATTCACATTTAAAGAATTTCAAATTTAATTATACTGCATAAATTATGATGTCAAATTTAAGTAATAGCAAATTTTGACATTTTCTGTCATCAGTAATTTTAGACCTGTTAAGGATGTGCATTCAAACTTTATCAATGGATAGATTTTATAAGGTGAATTGATTAACATAAAATTCTTTGCCAAAAAAAACTCGTTTGCTCGTACCAGGCCTCTTAATTTTTTGCTTTAAAAAAATTTAAAAAGACTAGTTAACCAACTTTTTAAGCTCTATAATATATGTCCAACATCATTTTATACCTTGGGGTTCTCTTTAGGGTTTTATTTTTTTAGTCATCAAGTCATGGCAAATGTTTGCAGGTTCTTTCTTCTTTTTCTTATAAAAAGTTCTGTTTTTGTCTATACTAGCGCGCTTCTAAAAAAATGATATATTCTTAGAATTTACTTCTTCAGAATGAGTGGCTCACCTGCTAATTATTTAGCTTGGAAACGAAAACAAGTCTGTATCCTTGGATTTTTCTAGTATCAGGTAACATTGTGACTTTGTACCTTACCAATAAAAATAATAACTAATTTTAACACAGTAAATAATGTTTTGTACCGGTGACAATCTTTCCCGCCTTTTTTTGACGAGTAATTTTTTTCGCTAATTTTTTGTTCACTTTTTTTTTAAGTTGATTTTCGGATTATATTTTAAGTAGAGATTTTTTGTTCGCATATATTTCACATTCTATAGATTCAATAAGTGTATTCTAAAATTAGTCGTAAAAAGTCACCGCGATGGTGTTATTTGTCGCTAAAATTCGACTAATTTTTTCACCTACTAAATTTTTACCAACCTTTTTTGCCGACTTTTTTTGTCGGCGTTTATTACCGACAAGGCAAAATTTTTATATCCAGCAGTAAAGATTTAGCAATTTGTTATAAATTCAAATTATATAATAAATGGAATGCAATTTGTGAAGTATTTTGAATAGAATATACTGTAAAATTATTTTTCAATGTAATAAACATTTCGTTACATAAATTTTGTGTTAATATATATTGCCCTATTTAAAGAAGAATAGTCAACAAGAACCTCTTCCCAGGGCTCCTAGCCTTTTTACCATCAAGGCCGGCGGCGAAGTGCTTTTAGCCATCAAGTAAGCGCTAGCGGCTTTGTAGGCAACAAACCCTGAAGACGAGGACAACAGGGTACTATATCAGAAGCTCGTTTCTTTTTTTTTATATAAAAGTATATTCCTTTCTTGGAAAATATTGACTCTTTTTTTATGACAACATTAATTTTTTGTTCGTATTTAACTTGTTGAAATCTCAATGACATCAAAAGAGTCGTGAGAAATTTAGTCACTTAACCCGTCTAACCAATAACTATAAAACAAAGAAAAAATCTTCCCTTAAGTTTTCGCGGTTTAGGCATCAAGTAAGCACTAGCGGCTTTGGCATAGGTAACAACCCTGGGGACGAGGATGTCCTTTTCGCGATATGATAATTTCTTAAGAAATATTTAAACTGGCATAATCACGCTTACTATAAACTCCGCAACTGACATTGCCTAACAATCCACGTGACGCCACTCTCGTCCCTAGGTTTTTTGTCTTTTTGATATGAGAGAAGTCAGCGAAAAATACCCTGGTATCGTTGAGCGCTTTTGGCCAATATATGGCCAGATTATGCAAACACATCGTACGTAATATAATAATTTATTCAAAAATAATGGCGGGCGCATATTATGTTTTAGCAACAGAAAAAGTAAACACGTTGAAATATAGTGAAATACGATTTCACTTTTAGAGAGGGGGAGAAGCACCCCCTTCCCCCGGCCTATCGTAGCTTCCACAAAGCCAGCACAGCACGTTACCAATGCTATTAGCGAACTTCACGCGCTCTCTACCTGGCCTGCGTGCACGCTTTGCAATCAACGTTTTTTGTGAAAAAAAATGTCCCCAAACATTCAACGAAAGTTTCATTATCCGTAAAATTCGTGAAGATGTGAAAAAAACTAAGCTATATTTTCATATAACATGCACATTGTTTGCGTCTAGTAGCTCACTAATACAAGAAACTGTATCTTTTAATATAGTAATGTAGTACATTAAACACGCAGTAAATAAATTGCATTAAAACTTGTTTAATTCCATTTACTAAAAATCCTTTCAAAGAATGTGACGTCATCCATCGTAAATCATATTTGACGTCAAATTCGTTTTTTATATTAACCACAGGTTGCTTTAAATCTGACATTTCTTTATAACGCGTGCCGAAAGGAAGAAGAAGAAGGAAAAGCGATATTCAAAAGATGGATTCAACAGAAGTTTATTATGAAGGAAGTTATAAATTCATCCACACTAAGTATTTGAAAGAATTGGAAAGCTATGCAGATGAGTATAAAGACTTATTAAAGATAGCAAATGAGGTAGGAAGTTTTCTTATGCCAGATTGGTATTCTTTTCTTGAACGTTATCCTAAAACAACCACGTTAACACGGCAAACATGTTGTTGTATATAACTGTATGAGACGAGAAATATTTTTGCATCACATTCGAGCCAGAGCTGTAAAAATATATTTTTTTTCACAGAGATATTTTGAATCACAAAAGAGGGAACAGAAGCTATCTGCTAAAAGATAATCATAAGAAAGACGACAAATTGAAGAGAACAAATAGAAGAATGGATGACATAATGGTGGAAAAGGAAGAAATGGATAAAAAGATTGTGGAGCTAGAAGAAAAACTTGCTGAAGCTAACAACCAACTCCAATCTAAGAATGCTGAAAAACAGAGAGAAGTGGAAGAAATGAGAAAATTAAAAACAAAATGTGCTAACCTTGAATTAATTATCAAGCAAGCGCAAGAGAATTTTATTTCTCTTACAGCTAGCAATTTGGTAAATGCTGCATTAAAGAACGCTCTTCAGGAGAACGTTTGCAGCTTAACCAAACAGCTAGCAGATTCGCAAGATGAAGAGGAGAAGGCGAAAGACGAAGTTCTATTTCTCACTGCTTCCAATTTTTCAGCAAAATTATCAAAAGATATTTTGGAAGAAAAAGTTATAAAGCTTAAAGGTAAACTTACCGCTTCAGGTGAAAGATTGAAATAATGAGCAAGTATATTGAATCTAACATAACAGTGCTCCAAGATATGATAGGCAATGAAATGATGTCAGCATCTGATAATGACCAAAGTGATGATATGCGTGTCACTACTGATGACAAAGCAGATGCCACTGGTGAATCTGAAGAGGGAGTTCTGAACGTGGATTGGGAAGAGATAAAGAGTGATGTGACGCAAAATATGTCTGGTGGAGATTTCTATAAGGGAAAATTCAAGAAAAGTGTTTGCATTGATGATGTTAGTGATGGAGATATTAAGGTTGATGGGGGAGGACTATCTTGCAATAAAGAATACACAAACATCAATCACGAATAGCTAGCAGGTTTTAAAAAGTTAAAATTAACATTTTGTCTTTTTGCGAAGAAAGTAAAAGAGAAACTGGATGACATGCAAAAATACACATATCATTACGATATGCTTCAACAACAGAGATCAAATATGGATGTGTTTATATACAATGGATTATGTGGATTGCAGGATAGATTTACAAAGAAGAGAAGTTGTTTTAGAAGAAGATCTAAGAAAGTACAAATTTTGAACGTTCTAGTAGGCGTGGCAGAGAAGAATAGAAGAATTAGTTTCACAGAAAACTAAAACTTTTTGCAAATAAATATTTTTTAATATACTAAATATATTCATTATTTTTTATATTGCTTATATTCATTTGATTTTTTATTGGCATATTTTTTTTATTTCTGTTACTTAAAGTAAAACAAACAAGGTAGAGTAGAAGGCACGAAACGATATGACTCTCCTATGACGGCAAGCTTACTAAAGTGTGGACATACCCTCGTTTTCAGGAATTTTTACCCTTTTGGTATTTTTCGCGTTCTTCTCTCATTCATTCCCTAGGAATAAGGGTGGCGCGTGCATTCAAGAATATAGGTCAACCTCGTCCTTGACAATCTGAGACGGCAAATTGTCAGGAGCCCTGGAGACAAGGTTGAGTATAGGTGACATGTTGAAATGTGTTGACATATCATATATTCAAAATCTTACACGGTACAAATTTCCACACTTTCTGTTCGTGGAACGACTTGTTCCGTAAAACGGACGTTGTGGAAGTGCATTTTTTAAAGAGTTACTCGGCCTACACCTATACCAAAGTAAAACTTTTGCAGCCGTTTGTTTAGAGTGACAAGCAGTGACCTTTGTTTATTTGTCAGTATTATGTAAGATCGGCAAATTGGACCAGTTTACAATCCGGCGTAAAATTTTGTGTCTGCAAGTTTGATGGTAAACTTTAAAAAAATGCGACTGTTACACCTCTTTTTGTAAACAGCATGAAATTTGCCGAGTCTCAAATTATGCCTGTCATGTCACCAGCGCTGTTCTTATTCATAGATGTGACGAAATATTCGTCCAGCCGTCAGATATACAGAGAGAACAGGTCCTGGGATCGAGGTTGCAGAGTGAGGTTACGAAGCTTTTCGTAAGGTTAAAATAACCTAACATACACGATCAGGAGAACATGAATAAAGTTTTAATTATTACCCAACTACATAAAAAAGGCAAATGTGCAATGGTAAAAATTCTAGTATTTTTCTCCTAATCTTTTTAACGCATACTCCGCAACGCAACAAATTTAAAGTTTTGTCCAAAAGTTTTAACCTAAATATGTAGCCATTACTTCACAACTTTAGGCCTTGTTTAAGGAATGCTTCATAGATGGATGTGCATATTTTACATGGCTAGCCTCACAAATATCGAGGGATATACCCTGTCTATTATTTCCAGGAGGGGCCATGGCGTAGATGGAGAGTCCTAGAGTATTTAATGCTCATTTTGAGCTACGCAGACCCAATTAGAGCTCGCGCTCTACTAGACAACTCCCGGCAACATCCAACGGCCCACACAGTGTGCCATCTTCCCAATTTCCCTCACATGGCTTGGGTTAACCCGGGGCTATGGTAACATTCACTCGCCCATGTTGAATCGCCGTCAAGAGGAATCGAACCCCGGTCTCCCGCACAGAGTACGAAAGCTATAACCACTAATCTACGGCGCCATAATTTACAATCTTGTTGGGATAAAATAAAAACAACTTCAGAAGACCATTTGATTTATTTTATTAAACACGAAGCTCCTTCGCTTTAGCTTTTTCCATTTTAGCTACCTTGGCTTGACTTTTTCCTCCCATGATACCACCGCCCCAATGTTTTCTGATTTCATCGAATCGTTCGTTGTAATTCGTTTTCACAGCATCAGAGACTTTCTCTAGAGAGTGACGATCTTCAGGTCTTACTGCAGTTAAGGCAACGGCTGTAGCTGTTTTTTTGTGAACTAACTTGCCCAATCTAAATATGAAAATGTTAACAAGCTAAATGGTATCCTTTCCTTTCTATATTCTATCCTTATTTCACAGCTCTACTTTATTAAACCACAACTAACATTAAGATTTTTAAAATGCAAACGTATTTTGGTATATAAAACAAAAAGGTCATTTTTGAAATCTGCTATATTTGTAACCTCGAGTGATTTACATCTGACAATAATACAAAATTTATTTGTGTTTGCTGTTGCTTGGTCAATAAATTGCGATGACCAACCAAGTTGGCTTTGAAACCTAAGATAAAAGTATTTTTCCAAGTCCATCCTGAACTGTAAAAAAAAACTGTTTTCCGTCAACTGTTGCATTTTACTTATTTCTTTTATATTAGGCTCAAGCCAAGTATATTCTAAAAATTTAAATTGATTTTTTTCGTTAAACAATCATCTTCTGGACAAGTGATAAAACATTTTTACATTGCAAGTCTCAGTACTTTAAAAAAGTTGTTTTCATGCATCTCAAATAGCAAATATTCAAAAAACATCATCGACTTGCTATGATTGACAAATTATATCTTTTCAGCAATCAAATAAGGCAACAAAATTATTTTTATAACACTTTGGAGAAAGGTTTAAAACGTAAAAAAGAAGCATTGAAAATCATTTTAAGTCAGTATTTGTAGTCATTATGATTCAGAAAGTATTTCTTTTTCTCAGTAAACTTTTTCTCCTCTTAAATTTAGGATACTGTTAGGCTTTGAATAAATGCCCATTCAATAAACACCTCCCTTTTATTGATTTTTGTAAAGAAACATCCCTCTCTTAAGATCGACATTTATTATATTTTGCTTCTTTATTGTATTTCGTAAATTTTAAAATTTTCATATAACCTTTTCCCCTAAACTTTAACATGATGAACCAGTTGGTAAGTACATTCTCCAATTTTTTTTATTAAAATCAATTTTGACTTCCCTTTGTCTCCTTACAGTAGCAACATTTCTGATATTTTTGCCAGAATCTTTGTTAACGATAACATACACTTAAAACTTCTATAATAGATACATGAAAAACAAGAATATGCTTTTTGTAAAGGCAATTGAATGTTTGCCATATTCCTTAGTTTCTTCTCTTTATACTGAAAAAACTTAATAAACAACCCCTGCGATTAGAGGTCCCTCCAAAATTTGAACAATTTAATGAACACCCCATGTGTTTATTTAAAGCATTGCAGTGCATGTACTCAACACAAACACCAAAATTAAAATCTAAATTTATGACATTTTTCATATTTCTCCAAGACAAAATTGTTTAAGACTCAGACAAAACCTTTTTCTTAAAGAGAAAAAGTGCTGACTTGATGCTGCTGGCTGTTTTTATTAAAAACACAAGCTAATACTATCTATATTATAATACCCGTATATGTCTGTCTGTCACGCAAAATGGTACTGCAAACCCGTGGACTTCTCCACGGGCCATCAACTAGTTATTATTTTCCCTTAACCAAATAAAAAGTTTATTTTCAGATCAAAACATTTTTAAATATAATTATGTATGTAGCAAGTAGCGTGAAACTGATTAATTTTTAAATTATATGTAAATTAAATGTACATTACAGTATTTCAGCCTGGTGGCATAAAAGCTTCACTTTTTTGAAATAAATAATTCTTACCTAGCTTTGCCTTTTACAATACAATATGGAACTCCCATTTTGCGACAAAGTGCTGGCAGCCAGACAACTATTTCAATTGGATCAACATCATGAGCAATTACAACCAATTGAGCCTTCTTACTTTCAACCAAATTGGTAATATGGTTAATTCCATATTTTACTGTTACAGGTTTTTTGCCTGCATCAGCTTTGCCACCTGCTGCCTTTTTCTCAGCAAGTTGTGTTAATCTTGCTTTTTTCTCGGCTTTGGTTTCTGGACGGTATTTGTGCAACAATTTAAACAGTTGAGTAGCTAAAATAAGAATTAAGCTTAAATATATGCCCGAACACTGGTAGCACCGTCCAAATATATGCCCAAATACTGGTAGCACCGTCCTAGCTCTCATATAAACACACTTAATTTTATTATCTTGATTATCTCATTTTACTCAGCAAGAAGACAAATGCTGGGTCTTAAAACTCTGGTATATGCATGTGCATAAGTAGAAATAAATTAAATTATATTTTTTTAGGCACCAGAATGGTGTTTTTTAGCTTCAAGAGCATGTTTCACTAAATCATTTATAATTTTTTTTTTATAGTAGTGGTCTGAGCTTTTTTTTTATCCCATGTATGCACATACTTATTTAAATATTTCCCACAATACTTGCGTTTACATTGGCAGTTAACATTTAGTTTTCCACCATGCTGAAACCAACCTTTACGCATTTACAATTATTTTTACCTGTTTGCTGATCTAACGTTTGTGTGAATTGGTTGATTGATGGTGGAACCTTCAGTCGTTGACACAAAATTCTTTTTTGTCTTTGGAGTCTAATATACTTTGGCCATCTGACAAAACGAGTAAGATCACGCTTTGGACGAACATCAGCACCTATTTACAAAAACAAAAAATGGTGGAATATTGACAAAGTTTCCTGACAGGCAAGAAAAGAAGAACGGCAAAGGCCAAATTGACTATAAAGTAACTAGTAGAATCTTAAAACATACTAGATTAAAAATTTGCCCGTTTTAGTGTCTATAAAATAATTGTCCTGATCTTCTCTATACGAAATCAAAACATTATGTCACGCTGCAACTCATCTATAGTAGCCAATTGATGTATTAACATTACCAACTTTTTCATAGTATATAATAAAGTATAAAGTTCAGGCTGAGGTATGCTTTATGACTTGGACGTATAATACCAATATGAAATTGTATAGCTAGCTACCTATTCCAAAGTTTTTGGGTCTTTTCTCAATCAATGTATTTGTAGCCTTCTTAGGGGCAGGTTTTGAAGTTTGATATGGTGCAGCTGCAACCTTCTTGACCTTGACTTTCTTTGTCTTGGGTGGCTGAAGGCATAGGAATATTTCATACAATCTTAGCAATGCAGCAACTAAACTCCAAGGTTTTATATCAACATAATTTTTTAAAATATGTTTATGGTGTTCTCTACTATGAATAAAACACAAAATAATGGTAACAAACAACAACAATAAGTCGTGATCGCGTAGGTATTTTAAGATAATAAGAGAATACTATTACCATTTTGAAGTCCTCTGGTCAAATCACTGCTGAAAAGATTCGACAAATGTTTGGAAAATTCAAATAGAGGCTGAGTGGATTCAGCTTATGGTCTTTATAGTCACCTGCGACCATGCTAGATATAACATTTCGTTATTTTTTGACAGAGGCAATAAATACAATCTAATGTTTGTACATTATTAATTGGATTTTAAAAAAACATAATTTTTATAGACTATAAACCAATACATTCTTAAATTAAAAAGTTTGAACAATTTTTGCGACGTTATATGACTACTATGTCGTATTGATTTGCCGACCGAAAATGGTAACTCCAAAACGGAACTTTCGTTTTTGTAGAGACCAGCCTTAGCCTGGTCAGCTGATCAGCTTTGGTGTTGCGTTGCGTTGCCGTTAAATTAAATGGACTTGTTAGATTTGCTTTTTTATTGTTACATATTTCTTTAGGCAACAGTGTTTTTTATAGAAAGAGATACTGGCCCATCACAAAAATAGTTGCATATGCAGACATGTGCATGCATATGCACTGTCAAAAAATATAAACAACAGACTGCAACAATCAAAGATATTAAGTGATAAAAAAGACTAACACTAAAATTGGTAAAGCCTTCCTCTTTTAAAGGTCATACCTCTACCTACCTCCTACTAAAAAAACAATGTTAGCTAGCTTTTATTTTGAAGTAGAAACAAACATTATAATATAATACAATGTGATTCCTTTTTACAAAACTCCACTGTATATATTAAATGCTTTATTCAAATTCACAAATTCCACTTTCCTTACCATATTTAATACGAAGTGTCTGCTGCACCGGTACAGGAATTGTATGTTGGAAAACTACTGAACCGGTACCAAAATTGCAGATTTAAGAACTACTGCACCGTAATGAAACTTTACTACCAGACCCCATATTTTAAATCTTGTGCACCGGCACGGGATCCTAACTTCATTCCCAGCTTTCTTTGTTGTCTTTTCCAACAAGGATGATTAAATAAGGTAGGGAAAATAACGTGTTTTACACAGCGACAACTATATATCATTCCTTTTTTTGTAAAAAGAAACAATCTACAAAGTTTTTTGCTTTGGCAATCGAGTGAAAAAAAATATAATAAACAATTAAGTTCTAAAACAACAATAGGTTAAAATGTATCAACATTTCGCTTGTTCAAATTTGACTGGAGTTTAAAACTCTAAAATTGTAAGAAGTTCCATTCGTGGCCATCATGCGACTAGACACTGGCCACTATGCCTATACTTTTTTCTTCTCTTAATATGTTGAGATTAGTTTGGGTATCTATGGATGAAAAAAACTGATATCCATTTAATCCATTTAAATGGATATCAGTTATTCATTTAAATTTTTACGTCTTTTTATGTATTTGTTGTCATCTTCAAATTCCATTGGGTCTCTTAGTGCTTTTAAGACATTTTGGTGTGATTCTTTGTCTTCACTGGCTAATACTAGTGACCTTATGGGCTGTTTCTTGCGGTCCTGCTTTATATTACTAAAAGAAATATAAAATAATCAGTTTGTAGAGCACAGTATTAAAAAAGTCTAGGAACAAGGTCGCTAATGTAAACAAAATATCTACTGAACAGCTCGTTGTCCAGAGCCTCTTCCTCTAAACACATACATATCTTAATTCATAGTACTGAAGTTTGGGTTTCATCATTTTCGCCAATCTTTTTTGTGAAACCTTAACAGTTTAACTATCAACATAATTCTTATATTTGTATGTATCTAATTTTGATTTCAATTCTAAAAAAGTCAAAAAAAATTCCCCAACAACAAAAGTAATTGACATAGTAAATTTATGCCTGTCAAGATGATGTATAAAAACTATAAAATTCTTCAGCGAGAAAAAAACGTATTTTTTTCTGTGTATGAAAGCAGTACGGTTGGTTTTTTCAAGGAAACTTCAAAGGTCTTGTTACTTAGGCTCTCACTTATTTAATATGTAAGGGTTTGTATTCACAAAATAGAAACCAGGCTTTTGCTTATTATAAATCTTATATAAATCAAATAAATATAAATCATTCTATTAAAACCTTTGAAACTGTCAAGGGAACATGTATTTCACAAGAACCTCTTCAAGTTATATTTTAGGGTACAAGAAATTATTACTTCTAGTAATACTTATTTTATTTTCTCTTCGTTGTCAAAATAAAATTTTACACAAAAAACTAAGAAGTTTGCTGGAAAATCCCATGCCGATTCACTAGCTGCGTGCCAGAGAAATCCAGTAACCAGTTTAGTGGTTTTTGAATGATTCTGGTACTAGCAGACACTTCGTATTTAATATCAACTGTCCATCATTACCTTCTGTAAAAACAAAGAATACACAAGGCCATTTGTGTGACGACATAAGTATGCACATTTAGACCTTTATATTTTTTACTTGTTAGTAAATCTTATAATTAATGTGTTTGCCAGCGATCTTTGTCCCACAATGTTACAAAAAATATAAGATGTCCTGGGGACCAGGTTGCAAAGTAAAAAAGAAAAAAATAGTGCTAAGGGTGCTGGTACTGCTTAAGGTGTTTTTTGTTTCCTTTACTTACCATCTGTGGCATTTATAGACAAATTTATTTAAGCAAAAAAAGGGATCAGGCAAAGGTTTCCACAGACAACGCTTCCCCAGCCTACCCCCAGTGCATCTTGTATCTTTTTTGATCATACATCGTCATTACAGACACAAGCAGCAAATGCAGTACGCTGGCTAAAATGTAAAGTGAAATATCACGAAAAAACCTATCTTCGTCTATAGCCTATTGAAAAGGAGAACACAAAGCCACAGAAGCGAATTTAAAAGCTATCGTACCATTATCAGAAATTATGCAAGTTACCTTAATTGCAGAGTTTCACACCACATTGGTCTGGGCACTGGCAAAGTGTTTCCAGGGAAAACTTTTGAAACTTCCTCAAACAATAAAAATTTTTCCAGTATATATTTAGTTTCAGAAGCTATATAATCAGAGACCCACCAAGAATAAGGGTGATATATCCTTTGAATACTTCTTTGTTAAGGGCCGCAACACCTACAATAAATACCTCTTTCACAAATTTTTAACCAAAGTTTACCACAACATCTCTAACTACAACTTCGCAAGACATTTTAAAGGTTTTTTAAACATAAATGATAGAGTTATTAATTTTTAATAATACAAGTTACTCTTTTTAAAGGAAATATGAACTGAAAGGGATGCTAATTTTAAAACTTATTTATTTTTGTGTGATAAAGTTTCAACATGGTCTCCACTATATTTCACTTTTTATCTGGTCTGCATACTTTTGACATAACAGGCCGTTTTCTGCATGATTTCATGTTTGCTATAATGACAGCTTGAGAAAGGTTGAAGCTCTGGTTAGCCTGTCTATACTTAAATAGGTGTACAAATTTTAAAAACAAATTGTTGGATTTTGTATATATTGTATATTTCGTATATTTTCTTTTTCTTTGTAGGTACCCTTTAATAAACAGAGAAGATATTTATTTCTGAAAAAAAAAGAAACAATTCCAATATTAATTTTTTAATATTGTATTCCAATCTATAAATTAACGTTAATAGCCACTTAGATATACATCTATACACTGCTTGCCAGTTTTAAATAGTGCTGCGCACTGATTTTAAATACATAGAAAGTAGAAAAAACGCAACCATGACACCCACGCCATCAAATTTATTGACATGCGATGTTTACATGCCAAAATTGTCAGAAATTAGGTATGACTCACAGAGTCAATAATCACTGTTTCTACATCCAGAGACAGCATTATCATTTGTATTTTGCAGACCTATATTTAAAATTGGCTAAATGTGTTTACTTCAATTTGCGTAGATTCTGGCTTACCTAGATAAAAAGTCGGTTACAGTGTGGTATGTAATGGAACAATGAGAAAAGAAATGTGAAACATGACTTTTGTTGTAATACAGAACAATTTTTAATTGCTGGAAACGGCCTATAAAAAAAGAGGGTTGCTTTCGCTTACAATGTTCTTCAAGAAATATGTTATATATTTAACTTTTTCAAGTCCTTGATAATATATATGTATTTTTTATACAAAAACAGATGAATCAAAGAACTGGTTCTTCACAACGAGAGGCCTTGCTAAAATCTTATACACGAAGACTAAAAGATGATATTAATTCCATTCTTGATAATTATACAGAAATAATCAAGGCTGCAAAGGTATATTTGTAACTTACATGATCTAGTCAAACCTTTAGAAAGGAACCATTTTAAGCTGTTGTTACAAAGATAACGTGCGTGTTCGTTTTATACAGGTAATCATATTGCCACAATAATGTTGTATTCTATTTGTATTCCTGTGTAGGCAACGCTACTGTTTTTTAAGAGGTAAATATGGTGGCATCTGCTATGGCATTATTGTTTGATTGGTAGCAGTAAAAAAAATTGCTCTTTTTTGTAATTTTTTTACAGGTCGAAGAGGAAACACAAGTTGCTAGGTTAACACAATCTGTAGAAGATGGATATGAAATAGATGTTCGCGCATCCAATGTGGTTAGTATATGTAAGAGAAAGAGGAAAACGCAAAAATGTTTTTTATTAAGATTGTATTTTTGCAACACATCACTCTTTTGTTTTATACAAACAAGTGATTTTGTACTTTACCCCAAATATTGTTTAGCTACTTTGGATAGGGGGTCCCAAAAATTGTTTAGACATTGTTTATTTGGGTAGGTCTACACGACCAATTGTTTATTTGCAAAGTATCTATTTCATTTGTGCTATTTATACTAATATTTTCCACTTTTGCATCTCAGGCACATTGTTTTTATCAATTGCTTAACATGTTGGGTCCCAATCACGTATATATACGTTGTGCGATCTTTCGCAATAACCGAACAACGTATATTTACGTTTGGGAAAAAAAGGGATAATTATTGTTTTTGTAATTTCTTGGTTATTTTTCTCTTTTGAAAGTGTTTATTAAAGTTTAAGGTTTCTTGTTTTCAAAGACAGATTTATTTTTTGGGGAAATATTACGTCTATTACTTGCACAAACCATATTGGATATATCGCTGTTTGAAGGAAGTAATCATAACACTTTTTGAAATTCGTTTTTCAATGACACAAATGATACATACTTGTATATATATATTGTTTCAAAATAAACTGTCACAATTACATGTCTGTACATGTATTTATAACTGAGAATACTAAGAGATGCAAACTACTCCTCTTGAGATGATGATGTTGCACCGTCGAAACCGGCAACGCCAATATTCTGGTGATGGATGCGGAAACATGGATCAATGCATAGGGCTAGTTGTTGTGGGCATCGAGGGCATATGTATCTTGTTTCGCGTCTTTTACCATTCGATGAGCAATGCTTGCAGGTTCTGGCAGGGTGTTTTTTTTTCTGTTGGTTCAATCGCAGCTAAGTAGTGAAAAGAAGCTTGTGGTTGCATGTGTTTCGATGGCTTTGGTTGGCCAACCAGGCTCGTTATAATGGTTTCCTTGAATCCTTTCATGGCTTTAACTTTTGGATATGGAGTTATATAGGTAGAAAGCATTTGCCATGAAAATTTCCAAGATATGGTCACCTTTTTGTACCATCTGATAGTTTTCCTCAATCCAGAATGATACGAGAGCATTTGATCTGATCGATCAATACCGGACATGTTTTGATTGTAAATATCCACAATGTTTGGCTTCAGTCTAGATTTCCCATGTCTGTTTACGGTCTTAACCAATTCAGGAATGAATGGATTGCTGATCATACGAACATCCCCTTTGTCTTTCCATTTTGGGACAGAAATGTCGTCTGACGACCGAAAAATCATTTCTCAATTTTTCAACTTTTTCTTTGTAACTTCCTCGGGAAGGTGTTTTCTGTCTGCTCGTAGGGTTCCAGAAATGTAAGTTTTCCTTTGCGTAATGTACTTTGTCAATGACACGGAATTATACCAGTTGTTAGTAAAAACATGGTACCCTCTATCCAGATAGGGATTCATTAGGTGAATAACAACAGCTCCTGTTTGTCCTAATGCTTCAGTGTCTGCAAATTTCACACCTGAATAAATCTCTGCTTATAGAACGAACCCATCATTGGTGCACAATTCGAAAAAAATCACCCCATCTTTATGCCTTTGTTTTTAATATACTGGCAAAAAACCAATCACCCTCGCCAAAGCATCATCGACTCATCCAAAGATAATTCCTTTTCAGCAGGCCCGGTCAGGAGACGCGTGCGATCACACGCCCACACATGCGCCAAAAAATTTACGCATGCGTTTTATCGCTCGCGTAAGACTACTTTATCAAAGATTTTTTAAAGACGTAATGCAACGTGTAGCGAGTACTTTTTATTGATATCTTTGATCAGCGGCGGCTGGATTATTTTTAGTTTTATTTTACAGATCAAGCACGTGCATGTGGGACATAAAACTTTCTTATTAGTTGTAAAAAACAGGTGTGTTGTTTGCTACAAATAAATTAACTTTTTCTTTTAATGACGTCAAAGTTTCATTCATATGATCGACGGTACCTGTAAATCGAAACTAAATATTTTGCTGAGCCAATTTCGTCCCCATACTCTTTTATATCTTTTCCGTTCTTTTTAATTTTTTTAGATTATTAATAATATATAAAATGTTCGAAAAAGACGTTTTTAAGTAGAGAGGTTTGTATAATTTTTAAGTTGATATACCTTCACTTGATAAAATATTATTCATATTTTTTTTATCCATGGGATACTTCTTTTTCCTACTTTTGGTTTTGATCGTTAAAAATGTTTCGGCACAAATCAAAAGATCAGATTTTTTATGTTTTAAAAATGTAACACTTCTTTCAATTTTTTATGAAGGTGTTAAAGTTGTTTTAGCTGTCCCTTTCAAATTTTTTACTCCAGTGGGAACAGGTGAATCTGTTTAGGCCATGTGTTATACATTCACTTTTATAATATCCTATTTTATTGAATAGAAGAAGGACACGTTTTTTTCAGCAAAAATGAGTTTAAAAAAAAGTGTCGGAAATATGGTTGAGATTTCTACATTTAAAAAATGGGGTAAAGAGGACATTATTGGTTATAAAACTTTTCAGGAGTCAGTTTTAAAGTCGATGATATGGTTTGATTGTAGGAGGTGGCCTACCGACGATATATCTTTTGGGTTTGATAATATAAAAGAAATGTACTTACATTTTAAGCAGCCGTTGGATTTTGTTGGGTATGATGAAGTTGTGGCTCTTTGTGAATGGCGTTCTTTAAGAAGCTTTGTAAAAGCCAACCATTCTGGGGAAGAGCCATTAAGTGTTTGGAAAACAGTGCTAGCCTTCAAACGTACTGAGTTTCCACACTTGTGCATGTTGGCTGAGTTAGTTTTGTGCCTTTCAGCGTCAAACTCTATGGTGGAGAGAGCATTTAGTCTACTCACACTTCTTTTATCCGATAGGAGGTTAAGTATGAGCCACGTCACCATATAGAGTCTTTTGTGCATCATTTTAAATAACAAGATTTGGACAGAAAAAGAAAGAGAGGAGATTACAGAAATGGCTGTAATAAAATATCTCGAAAAGCGGCGCAAATAGAAATGCATAACATGGGAACCACCACATAAGAAGTCCTGCTCTAGCTCGTTTGACGTAACCACAATTTCGTCGTCAGATAACGAAGACAGCAACAGTGACGATGATGACAGCAGCGTTGTTGTATTTTCTGATTCAGAGTAGACCTTGAACATAAACAAAAATATTGTTTTAAATGACTCAAGTCTTGTTAACATTATCCCTCCTTTTAGTCTTCTGGAAATTCCCATTATTTTCCCATCCGCCTTGGTAATTATAGTTTGCCGTGCCAACTTTTATTACACTGAAATCATAAGTAAACATATTCAATATGGTGGTAAAAAGAACACACATTTTTTGTTATGCAACACAATAAAACAACGAGGAAAGGGACTAACACTAAAATAGGTATTTAAATAGGCATTTAAACAAGAAATAACATATTTTAAACTTTTCGACCACTCACGCAAATTTATTTGCACGAGCTTTTGTGATCGCATGTGGATCGCTCACCCAGACTAATTTACTTGAGCGATTTAGCGCTTGCGGGGTTAAATTTTCCCGACCGGGCTTGTTTCAGGTGTGTAGACATCAGCAACTGTGCTGTTGAGGTGATTCAAGAGAAATCTGACCTTACTCAATCGATCATTCTGAAATGATGGTTCCTCGCCAAAATTCAAGAATCGCATGATTGATTGAAACCTGTTTCTAGACATTACTGATTACAGTTCGTTTTTGTATAAGCGGTCTGTAGACCAGTAACAGCGATATGATGGCATAGCAACGAGACCCATGTAAAAAATCAAACCGAGGAACTGTCTCATCTCTTCCAATGTTACGTTATTCCATGTGTTCAAGATACTGTTTCGTCTCAATGGACGAGAGAAGTTTATAACACGATCTGTATATGCATTTGATCTATCAACGATTTCTTGTAAGAGTTCTTTTATGAATAGATTGAAGAAAAACAAGGGATCATCTCCATCAAGAGCCTCTACCTGCAAACCAGTATCATCATTGAAATCAAATGGTTTTATGATAGGGACATCGTCTTGTTGATATTGCGATTTGTGTTAATTCTGTTGTTATCTTTCAGTAACCAATACAATAGTATTAGAGACTGGTGAAGCCTTCAAGTTACCTCATCAAGGTAAGAATCATTTAACAATGGTAGCAGAGTACAGATCAACTCGCCTGGTATTTATGATCATTGTGCGAGTGACATTTGAGTTGAAAGAAAGCAGTTGAGGGCACACACCTGGATGTGTTTTTTGAGGTAAGACAGATAACTTTCCCTTTTGTTGGCTATTTGTTGACACGTATGTGTGCAAACCAATTGGTGAAGTGGTTTGTGAACAATGGCAACAACAACATTGAAGGCTCCACCAGCGTTTAAAGAGGATGATGACTATGGCAGTTGGAAGAATGATTTGGAGATCTGGCAGATGTTTACAGAACTACCAAAGAAAAAGCAAGGTCCAGCTGTATACCTGTCACTGACTGGTTGGGCACGGGAGGCAGTAAGCGACCTGACACCTGCAGAAGTGGGATCAGATGATGGTTTGGACTATAGATTATATCTAAGCTAGATTCAATATATCTTACATATCATTGATGCTGCAACTTGTTACTCTGCTGCATGTCTTATCAAATCGAAACATAAAGATGTCATTGTCAGTAGAGTGTTTAGATTTTGGATTGCATACTTCGGATCACCAAGTACAATCTTGACTGACAATGGTGGTGAATTTTCGAATGAGGTTTTACAAGAAATGAATGAAAAGCTTAATATTGAGACAAAAACAACAGCAGGCGAATCTCCTTTCAGCAATGGTATTGTGGAAAGACATAATAAAATTCTGGCAGAGACCAGAATCATGGTGGCTACAGCCCAAACCAATTGGTATTTGGCCATAATGTGAACACACCCACTATTCTGACAGATCATTTACCAGCATTGGAGCCAACTACGTCAAGTGAAATAGTGAAAAAAAATCTATCTGCTCTGCATAAGGCAAGGGAGAATTTCATTAAAGCAGAATCCAGTGAGAGAATTAAAAGAGCGCTTAGACATAATGTTAGAACATATTCTGATGAGACGTATTTGAATGGGGAAAAAGTCTTCTACAAGCGCAAAAACACCAAGGGCTGGAAAGGTCCAGGTGTGGTTTTGGGACAAGATGGTCAAATAGTGCTTGTTAGACATGGTGGTAACTTTTACCGAGTGCATCCCTGTCAGTTGATAAAACATAGCCAACATTATAAAGTTAGTGAATTCAAGTCAGATCATCTCAAGAGAAAGGAGGGCCATTTGAATAAGTTGTGTGATATAAACGATAGCGTCACTGATTGTGATAATGATGATGATGATGATGGTGATTGTGATGGTGATGATTATGATAATGATGATGATGACACGGCTGATAAGAATGTAATAGATGTTTATGGTGATTCTGAAGATGTGGAGCAATATCATCAAGAACAAGCTAGAAATGTAGACGAAAATGACCAAGAAGATTCTGGCACAAGTGAAAATGAAGTTGAGGAAAACAGGGATACTCATAACAATAATGAAACTGAAGAAGACGAAGGTAGTGGTTGTAACCTTTTGTGACCTTTTCAGAAGACCATCTACAGAATCCAAGAAAGTTGAATCGAAAGCAAAAGCAAAATCATACATCAAATACAATCTAAATGGAAGATGGTATCGTGCAAGAGTTCTCTCGGCACAACCCAAAAGAAGTGGCACTCATAAAAATTGGGTTAATGTGTCTAATGATGGTGATAGAAAGCCAAAAAGCATCAATTGGAATTATGTGTCCAAATGGGTCAAGCTGGAAAATCCGGAATTCCCCGTCTATATGTGTGATGTCGAAATGTTTTCACAGGAAGTAGTTGATGCGAAGGAGAGAGAATTGCAGAATTTAAAAGAAAATGATGTCTTCGAAGAAGTTCCAGACACTGGTCAAACAACTGTATCAAGCAAATGGGTCATAACTGAGAAATTTAAAGGTGAAAAAAGGGTTGTGAAAGCTAGATTGGTGGGTAGAGGCTTTGAAGAAAATTCACATTCGTTGAGAACAGATTCTCCAACTTGTGGCAAACAAAGTCTTCGACTGCTATGGCTATCATAGTTAGCAATGATTGGCAGATCAATTCACTTGATATCACTGCAGCTTTTCTTCAAGGAGATGCTATTGAAAGAGAACTGTTTCTACAACCACCAAAAGACACATTGTCATTGGGAACAGTGTGGAAACTAAAGAGATGTTTGTATGGGTTAAACGATGCATCTAGAGCATGGTACAAACGAGTGAGAAGTGAAATGTTGAAACTTGGTGGTGAAATGTGTACCTACGACCCTGCTGTGTTTTACTGGTATAGAGGCAAGCAAATCACTGGAATTCTTGTTTGCCATGTTGATGACTTTGTGTATGGTGGTAGTCCAGCTTTCCACGAAGATGTTATTGCTAAACTTTTCGAAACGTTCAAAATCAGTACGCAATCGAGCTCAACCTTCAAGTATCTAGGATTAGATGTGGATCAATTTAAAAGCAAAATTAAGATTAATCAAGTGACCTATATAGAGTCTTTGATAACTGTTAATATTGAAAATGATGTTAACATTGAACGAAAATTGACTAGCAAGGAAAACCATGCTGAGATCGTTGAGTGGGCAAATTGCTTGGGTGGCCGGACAAACCTGCCCTGATGTGGCTTATGATAGTTGCCAAACGTCTAATTATGGCAAGGAACCTACAGTTCAAAATTTAAAAGATACCAACAGGATTATTCGAAAAGTTAAGAGCAAGCATGTTGCAATAACTATTGCCAAATTTGCAAATATGAAAAATTGTGAAATTATTTGCTACACAGATGCAACTCATGCCGGTTTGAAGTGTGGATCATCACAAGGTGCATTCATCATATTTGTGAAACACCTAAGCGAAGTTATACCAATCTGTTGGCAATCAAAGAAACTAAAAAGGGTAACCAAAAGCCCAATTGCTTCGGAAACACTTGCTCTGAGTGAAGAGCTGATGCTAGTTTTTATTTGGCCAATGTCATACAGCAAATCTGCAAGTTGACGAAGGTTCTAAAGATCACTTGTATTATCGATAACAAGTCATTATTTGAAACCTTGAAAACGACAAATGTCACAAGGGGTTGGAGACTGCGAGTTGATATAGCCAGATTGAGCCAGATGGTGGAACAAGATGAGATTACTGTCAAGTGGGTTGAAGGAAAACACCAATTAGCCGACTGCTTGACAAAACATGGAGCGTCTCCAAACAAGTTGCTTGAGGTTTTGGAGACATCCAAAATATCTCTACAATAATTAATTGTAGTGATTACTGTTGTGTTTTTTTGATGATTTTAATTTTTTTGTCATGTTGACTGTGACAAACAGTTGCAGCATGCAATTTGATATTCTATTTGTGTTTTCTTTAAAATTGTGTTACTGGTGGCAATGTTGATAGATATTGAATGCACAGATATTGAATGCACCACCTCTTGTTCTAATCCTCCCTCCCGTTGTTCTAATCCTCCCTTCCCTATGTGTTTGGGGAGCAATGTTTTGTAGGATTTTGCGACCAATAAAGTCAGATTCTTCAGATTTACTTTTTATTTCGGATTCGGAAGTTGATTCACCATCTGAACTGAATTCTTCGTCAAGCGAGTCAGCTGAATCCATTTCACCATTTTCATTCATTATCAATTCAGCAGCTTCCTCAGCACTATACGTTTTGCCATTTCTGAGAAAATAAAGCAATAGCAACTCATAAGCGAAGAAAATAAGAAAGACATTTATTCATGAGGACAATCCCTACATCTCAATTTTTCATGTGACTATGATATTACATTACAAAGTGGTTCAAAATGATTTTCTTGCCTTGAACATGCCTTCTTTATGAATGGTTGCTACAAAAAATAAAATAAAAAACTCACTTTACGAATACAGACGTCTTTACTAGCACAGCAGTTGATGAAAATGAGAATTGCATGCACAATAATGCTCTATTTAAAAATTTTGAACGTTCTTTAATTGGTTAACTCACTGAGCATTAAAATATGATTGGTTGTAACGTATAAATATAACACGTATATATGCGTGGTCAGTGCTCTACCTTCACTTACTGATTGGCCAGACCAAATCGCGTATATATATGTTGAAGTCGGAACAACGTATATATACGTGATTAGGTTTGGACGTTAGTATTTTGATACTGCAGCCCGATAACGTATACGTGTTCATTGGTCACACTAATTAGAATAAAGTATTCACATCACCCTAAAAAACTCTGAAAAAATATCATATATGATGTGTCCATAGCCGTTTCAAGGCTTGGGTCTGGCGAAGTACACCTAAAATAGACTGGGACTCAACGTGTTTAAATTTTAGCAATTTTTAGGGTGATTGCATTACATTGTTGCATACCAATAAGGTTTATGATATTAGTGACTAAAAGGCATGACACTTCAAAGTTGTACACCAAGAACTTTTGTTTGGAAGTTGTTTTTCAAGGACACTTCTTTTCATGTATAAGTAAAGTATAGTTGACAATAGACACATTTTAAGAAAAAAAATATGTATCAGTTGCCATAATTCATTTTTATAGAAAGGAAGTTAAAATTTAAATTGATGAAGAAAAATTTTTAAAGTTTGTATGGATATAATTTAGCAGAGCTACATTTTTTTAACATAGTGTGATCTCTTGTAATATTTACCTGAAACCCGAAGAAGAGAAAACTTTATTTAACTATAGGACCAAATAAAACATTTTTAAAGATGTATTATAGCCTATATAAACAGGATTTGACTTGTTTTTTATGAATCAAAATGCCCTTTTTGTGAAACATTATACAAAGAAAGTGTTAGAATTGTGAATCCTATTTTTTCATCTATTGTTCAAATCACCTATTTCTATACTGGTTGCTGCAAAAAATGACCATTGACAAAGGATGAACAGCAGGTGGCCTACAGTACTCCCAGACCACAGCTGATAAGAGGTTTTTTCTTCACAGTCAGTGAATTTTGTGAAATGATTTAATATATCTAATTTAAACCTTGGTAAATTTACATCTTTTAACAAAAATATAATAAATTGTTGACAAAAACTTTATTATCCTTCAATTTAGTAACAGCAGAAAAACATAAATTTGTCGTGGATTTGGAGATAAAAGAAAGTAAATTTGGCTTGAATTTAATTTAAGGATGTTTAAAAAATATACATAATGTTTCGACTATACCATTAGTCTAAATATAAAAGCAAGTTGTAAATACTTACAAGTAACATCGTCACAATCCTGTGAAAGAGAGCACAAGTTATGAAATGATGTTTGACGTATATTACAGAGCTTAAAAAGTTGTTAACAAGTCTTTTTCAATTTTCTAAAAAGCTCTTTTTGTTCTCAAGATATTTACATTTAAAGAATTTTAGATTTAATTATGCCGCATAAGTTATGATGTCATATTTAAGTAACAGCAAATTTTGACATTTTTTGTCATCAGTAATTTTGGAACTCTTAAGGGATATACTTTCAAGCATTATTAATGCATAGGTATTATAAACGTGAATTGATGAACAAAATTTTTTTTTTAAATTGCGCTTCTTTACTTGTCCCAGGTCCCTAACTTTTTGCTGATGTACCCATAAATTGGGATCTGCTCATCAATTTGCAATCAAATTCTGTATGTAAACATGTAGGGGCTATATAAGGTTACCCAGAAAATTTTATTGCAAACCAAGTAGATTTCATGCTTAAAATTATCACAATAAATTGGCTAATTAAAGGATTAGTGGATTTAAAAGATTAATTGTTAACATACTTACTTTATTTAAGCCACCCTGTGATGCTATAACCCTATGTGTATTTTCTAGTAGCAATAACATTTGAATTATTTTTTTGCTGTTTTAGGTTCGAGCTGGGGAGTCACTCATGAAATTAATATCTGATATAAAAGAGTTTTTGATTTTAAACGACTTTCCTGCTGTAAATATGAGTCTACAGAAGCGTTCACAACACCTAAAAACAATAGAAGATGAAACTAAGAAGAAACTTTGGCAGCTCCGTGAACAAATAGGAAATGATTTAAAAGAATTAGAACAAGAGTATTATCTCTCAAAGCACAAATAGCACACATATGATAAGACATTAAAAAGAATTTGGCACAATGAACAGTAATACTATGATGGCTCACTGTAGAAAATGTAACACTACCATCTACAGTAAATGGTGAATTTATCTGTAACAGTTTTGTTCCTTTACATGCTGTGTACATAAATTTGTATTTGTAGCTTTGCATTAAAGAGACAGTTCTGGTATTCTCTTAAGTTGTAATTTTTCAGCTTCATGATTTGTTTGACTTTGTATTATTTATTAGACTTTCAAGCTGGTGAATTTCTTATTAAATAATGGTATTTTTTATTTAAGTGTATATGTTCATTCTTCTTTAAAGTCACTGAAAAATGCGTGTGTGAATTGGTCACTGTAATTGAATGTTACGTCAGTAACAATACTTCCATGTCAATATCTTCAAGTAATAAAACCAATAAAATAATAAAACCATTACAAAGCATTTTAAGACCAAATAACCTTTAAACCTCTATCTCTCTGTAACCTTTTGTGTAAATCACATGATTCCATACATCAGTGCTTTGTAAACTACACAATCCAGGCAACATGTTATTAAATTTCTGAAAAACATTTTTGCATATGAACAGGCTGATTATGTTAACAAAATTATTTTAAATCAGCTATCCTCTTTATTGTTTTTCTGCCTTAGTGGAATCATCCACAGTCCTGATAACTAGTTGTTTATTAAAGCACACTTGCTTTTAGTATTTGTCAACCCCTGATATGTCATTGTAATTAAGACAGCATGACATTTGGGAGAATATTTTATATGTTTCACCAAAATAATTGGGGATATTTAGACCTTGTGTATGTGATTCTTTTAATCTGCTGCTTTGTGCAACTAATAAAGCAAATGAAAACTGGTGCTGACTTAACATTGGTGTGTGCAACTACGACAAGATTTAATTTCTGAAGTTTTTACACATTTTGGTGTCGACGCAACAAATTACCATCAATAAAGAATAAAATCACATGCAAATTACCTGAATTTGAATTATTTGTTTCCAGACCCCTGGCAGTTATCTGTCACCTAATGGTTACATTATTTAAACAAGGGATCAGAATTTCCTATATTTTACGACAAACTATTTTTTACAGGAAGTATTAATAGTGGAAATTGATATTAGATATTTATGTTGACTTTTTGTTAGAATTTCTTCTTCTTTTTGCTGTCTGTATTAAGAAAGAATTTTTTTGGCACTGCAAGCTATTATTATTATTGTTATTAAAAGAAATAAAATACTTTTTGTGTTAGCTTGATGAACTACATGTAGAAAATAAAAAAGTAAAAAAGAGTCGTGATTAATATTTTGATGGCAAAGATAATTGGAATTCATTCTGTAGTTTTTATTTAAATTTAGAAGACTTAATATAGCCAAAAGCCATTATTTTTATTTAAAAGTGTTTGAAACAGATAAACTTTTCCTTCAAATCACATTTGGCATAATAAAAGCTAGCAAGAATAAAATAACATGTGGCTCTTGTACATATTGACATAATTTCATATTTATTTTGTTTATTTTCACTGACCTTAGAAAATGTTACTGTTTAATATTATTATACTATCGTATAGAACAACAAAAATGATCACCTAAAATCTAGTATAAACGTCAACATGGATGCTCAGCTGCGGGAAGGTGAAAAGAAACGTATAGGTTAGTTTCTTGCAATTTGTTCTAAAAATTCTACCTGAAATGAACGTTCTATTGTTATGAATTTGACATTACCTTTTTCAATTAGGTTTGTTAAAAGTTATAGTGTGAACCTTGCCCTCCCCAAGCACTTACATGGGGTTGGATATTTGGATCATTTCAAATTTGGCTTTTCTGGGAGACCAGAAATTTCGGAAATTAATAGGCAGAACTCTTTCTTGGCAGGATAAAAAAATAATGGGGCATGCATGAAAATTCTAAAATCGTTTGAATTTTTTAAAATTGAGTGGAGATTTTTTTATTTTTCAGTTAGTTATTGTACAAGTTTTGTTCAGATATAATATTTTTGAAATTGGGTTAATTGACATTTATCAGTTACAAGATAGGTGTGGTGTGCAACTTGGGGGATGGGATCTAAAACTTGATGGGGGTATTTTCTATATGTCTAAGCAAATCATGATGTATCATGATGTGGAGCAAAATAATCATGATGTGAAGCATAATAAGAATAGGTCCTGCTAAGAAGTTTTGATGTATACGTGTGTGTTATTATATACCTCATATAAACAAAATCTATTTTTCCTTTAGACGTTTCAAAAGTTTCACCAGAGCTAGATTTTGATGTTATTCAACTTGGCCTGTCTGGTGATGTAAAACTGGTGACAGGAACCTCTTCATCTCCAAGGATACTGCCTACCAACACAGTGAGAATATACTGAGTTTATATACTGATGTCATTACAAATATATGCATTTACACAATTTTATTGTTCATTTTTTCATTCTTATTTAGCTCCCACTTGGCCTTCCTCCTGTCTATCCTGATCTAAAAAGTGAAATTGAAGAATTCTTAATTTCGCCACAGGATATTCCTATTCATGCATTTCAGACAGCACAGCAGTATGATATTGCATCATAAAAATTGCCTGCCGTGTAATCAAGATAAGTGAGTTGAATATTATTCTGAATGTTAAGCCATTGTTGATGCGTTTTTTCTAGATACTGGCAGCGTGAAAAAGATTTAGAAAGTTTGATGGATACTAACCTTTCTCCATGCCCAAGTGAACTAGCAATGGAACGTGATCCGAAAACAGGCAAACTTCAAAGTCACCATGAGGTATTTTACTACTTGTTCTTTGTTTATGTTAGCTATAAGGCCAAGAAAAGTTTTTTTTTGTGTGACTGCGTTCACCAAGCTTTTTTAAATGCCTTTGTTGATTTTATACTCAAAACTCTGCATTTCTGCAATTTTCTTTCATTTTTCATTTCATCATTAAAACAATAGCCCAGTGTTTGTCAATCTTCTAATGAAAAATTTGACAATATTTTTTATTTGAATCTTTAGTCTTAATTTTTGTTGTTTATGGTATACATTAATGTCTTGGTTATATTTACTGGTATCTATTACAATTTTTAAAAAGAAACAATTTAAAATTGTGGCCTTTGATTTTTTACGTCGTAAAATGCAGGCGTACTTGCATTTTTAACCTTTGCTTACTTTTCCAAGGCTATCACGCAAAACAGATAATCAACTTTCCTTGGCCCAAAGTGTAGTTTTGATAAATGTAATACTTTATTACTTTTTATTTAAAACAGAATTACTGAGTATTTTAGTTAAACACTGTTTAATAATTTTTTATCCTTTTCAACAAATAGATTGAAATTAGTCAAGTTTTAATATTTTATTCAACGAATCTAAAATCACCTGCTTTCCTTGTCATTGTTTTGTTCTAAATTAGCATCTGGTTTCCCTTTAAATTAACAAGGCATGCAGCAAAAAAACCTTGATTAAAAAGACGTGTGAAGATCTGAAGTAGATGTTTTTTATTTGGTTTTGACTTTGCTAAACCAAGTGAGCTTTGCTTTGAAATGTAAAATTTTATAAATAATTAGAAAATAAAAGTTTTTTTGTTATAAATAAGAATTAAATTTAGATTCTCACTTCTCCCTAGCAAGTGTCTAAATGGCAAAAAATCCCCTCAAAATAGAAATTTTTCTTTTATCGATTTTGTTATTTTTGTTTAAAGTGTGGCTAATACACATATACAAATTGGCACTCAATATTTGCATACACTGTTTTTTTTCTCTAGGTTTAAAACTAAAAATTTTTGTTCTAACTAATTCAACTATTTTTAAAGGTATTCAAAGGAGAAGTTGGACTTAATGCACAAAATTCCATGTCATTGAAGCGTAAACCTGGAGCTTTTACAGATTCTGTAAAAGGAGAATCTTCCAACTGCCCTTTCTGGCCAGGTGTGTGTTGCAATTTTTTATCATTGTGAAAAAAAAGAAAACTGTAAAAAACTATGTTGTTTTCTGTACATGGTAACTGAAACTTAAGTAGAGAGAGTGTTAAGTAAATACTCTTGTGAATATTTTCAGGTGGAATGGACTTGCCAACTCTGGAGAAGTTTACCAAATCAAATATCAAGGATGATGTTTTAGAATTATCCAAAGGTACAAAGTTATTTTAGAATTGCCAATTTATTTTCTTATTAATTTACCGGACCGGACATTGTTGTTACTAAAATAAGACTATTTAACTGCATTGTCTATTATTCGAACCAATGTTTCACAACTTAATTAATGAGAACCCCCATTTTCTTTTATAGGAATAATAATTTATAAAATTGTTAAGCTTTAATAACAATAAGAATCCTCTTTAAAAGAAGTGTGTGTTGTGCTAAAACGACATGGTTTTTATTAAGATTTATCCTTTTTTTTTTTTTTTTTTTTTTTGGGGGGGGGGGGGGGGCGTTATCTGTGTAACGAAAATTAAAGAACTATTTTTTACTTTCTTTACTAATTACCAAAAATGTTTTTGTATTTATTAACAATTTATTAATAATTTACTTTTTAGATAAGTTACTAATCCGTCCTCCTGGTTTTGATTTTGATGTTACATTGAATAATGAAATTTATTCATTGCCTGGTATGATTTATCTTTGTTTTGTTTACAAGATAAAGAAGATAAATTTCTTCTAAGTATTAAAAATCCGAGCATGCCTTCTCTTTTGAATGACATTTATGAGAATACGCATACGCTGCTAAAATTTAATATACAGAAATCTTTATGTGTTGTTTTTTGTGTTTATTTTTATCGATAAAAAGATAACTGAGTTATTATGTGCTTAGTTTGATTGTACATACTTAAAGGGATCCTTGGATACTTTTGCAGGCTGGACTTACCTGAAAGATTTGTATGAGAAATTCCTAATGACACATTCTTAAAATTCATATAACATGTGACTTTCATCCACTAAAATTAATGACTTCCATGCCAAACAATTAATATGCCTTAGCAGCAAAGTTAAAAAACAATCTGCAAACTTCCAACATTAATCTCTGTACAAATGATTTTTGTTATAAAAAAAATAATTTAACATGATATTCTCCCATAGCTGAACAATAAAATAGAAATTTATTATATAAGCAACAGGTGCGTGCATGGGTTTTTTGTTTTAGGATTTATTTGAAGAAATTTGTAAAATTTACTGATGTATAATTGCTCAAACGAGTATGATGGAAATAATCTGTATCATCATGAACCCCGTTCATGGGGTTACCAAGTTACCAACATACCAAGATACATCCAATATGTAGTGCAAACATCAACCCTGCGTGTTTCATCGTAACAACATTTAGATACAAAAATGTGAGGTATCCACTTCGTCCCATGGCTTTTGCTTCTCAACTGTGCTGCATTTCCAAAAGCGTACATTGAACATTAATGTCAACCGCCCTTAAATGCGCGTAATCACCCTATAGGCAACTTTTTTTAGAGGTGCCTATTTTATTGTAAAGATATGCATGTGAAAACATTATCCTGAAAATTTTATTAGTAAACTGACAACCAGAACATGTTCAAATGTGTCATAGAAATAACAAACTCACCCCAATTTCTCTTCGACTACAGAACCGCCATTGCATTTCATTGCACGAATCAAGCAATAATAAACACATGGCAAAATCGATCATATGGTTGCTAGATTCATGCCATTACAGCAAAAGTAATGAATTAGGGAGAACATCTGTAGCTGTGTTTCCATCGTTATGCTTTTATAAATGTATCTACAAAGTTCTGAACATGATAAAATCAGATAAATCAATCGAAGTTTCTGTGTTATTTAAATGTTTCAACTTACTCAAATCAAACTTCTTTGCAACACTGACCTCTTCTTGTTGTTGATTCTGAAGACAGGTTTGCCTCGCTAGCTGTCTTACTTTTTGATTATTTTCCTTTGTTCAAACAATTAGTCGTTTCCTTATGGCGACAGTATCAGATCTAGACAATTAGAATACCTAAATTTTCAGAATTTTCCCTTTCATGCTCTAAATTTAATTATCTCCATAGTGCTTAACTATCTTCAACTATCACAATGACCATTCTCCCACGTTGAGTGTTTTGGCTTATGATATGCAGTAATCCCGGTCATGCCAATAAAAAAAGAAAGAGCGTGATAAGCATTAATTATTATAATTACCACAAGGCAATGCTGTGATTTCTTCTGCCTTTTTTACTTTGTCTGCTCTCCAAAAACAATGGCGAATAGACTGGAAGAAAATTAATTCTAAGTGGAGAAAGTGATACGGATGTTTTTATGCGTGGACACTTTTTTAAACAGAACCAAAATTTCTTTCCATTTTTTGTTGCCATGTTTTTGCAAAGAAAAACAATCCAAAAAGAACAGCGGGACCGGAGCCTACCAAAATGGCAATTTTATCGAACTCTGTCTCATTGTTCTTTTATAGTTAATTTTGGGTGATTAGGCACCTTTAATGGTCCCACTCTTATGATCGACCAGTGTAATACACTGATACTCAAGAAAAAGACGAAAGATTTTATATGCCTCAAGTCAATCTGACCTTCATCGACAAAGAGCATATTTTAGTGTTTAGAAGTTTCTTCTGCAAAACAAAGCTAAATTGCTCAACTGCCAAAATTTATTCTTGCAATGTTACCGCAAATTTCATCCCTCAAAAAACTGCGAGAAGAGTGTGAATCCATGTAGGTTACATAACCAGACATAGTAGATCAGATGTTCTGAGACCAAATTTGGCTTTTCAGAAAAAAATTCTCGTGGCTGGGTATATCTAAAAGGGCCTAGATATGATAACTGCAGATGGAAAAACATCTTGTGGATTTTCTATAATGGCTAGCAACTAGTGTATAAGTCAAAAGGGCAGTTTATTTTGGGATGGACCAAAGCGTAAATGCTAAAGAGATGAGTCTTATCGCTAGGTAATTTATGATAAAATTTAGCAATTATATGTAGTGCATTGCAGCATGTATCATCAATAATTTTTACAACTTGCCTTTCAAAATAAATCCTTTTGAAGTAAAAATGATATTCTAATTTGTGGCATGTTGAACGATCAAGAAATTTCACAACCTGTGTCTTAAATAATAATCTATTTAAAATAAAAATCATGTACATGTATTAAATTTTAAGTTTAATTGCTTAGCTATGTGTGAACATTGATGCAGAATTATTTTTAAGTTTTTAAGAAATAATTGTTCATAGAGACCTTTTTTTTAATTTTCAGTAAAAAGACATCTATTTTGGCTATTACAGTCAGTAAAAATTAAAGCATACCTGACATAATACATAACTGAGTCACATGCCACAAAAAATCTGTGGCACAGCAATACGGAAACAACTTTACATCTTATAAAAATATTTCACTTTCAAAATTAAAAAATAAATATGTTAGTTCTACCTGTAAGTAAAATTATGCAGACTTGTTTATCCATGTCTCGTCCGTGTTCACATTCGCACCAGTGAAGGATTGCTAGGTATCAACTGAAATTTAAGGTTACCAACTATGAAAAGAATAAAGAATAAAAATTTTGTTCTTTTTCTTACATTATAGCATAAGGAATATTGAAATAGTCCAAACGGTCCAAAATTTTTTTGAAGGGTAAATTATTATAGTTAAAAATAAAGGTAAATAAAGGTAAATCATTGTGGTATGCTAGGTTGGAATTAAATTTGCGTAATATTTTATTACAACAATCACTGGTCATTGCTGTCGTCATCATAATTCATATGACATGTTATATGCAGAGTGTATAAGTTTCTCCCTATTTGTCACAACACTTTTAATATCAAGATCAACTAACTTTGAACTTGGGTAATTTGCAGGGCATTCTAACCCAATAGGGAAAATTATTTTGTCAATTTTCTGAAATTTTCTTTTTCTTTTTTAAGGTTTGATTTTTTGTATGTGCAAGCTAAAAAAGGACTACAATACAATAATCTAGCAATTTGTATTTTTAATCTTGTTATAGTGTTAGACAAAATGTAATATCTTGTTTTTGAGGTTACATGCAACTAATAAGATAAATTTGCTTCACCACCATTGTTGTGATCTTGAATGTTAATATATGAGAACATATTTATTTTTATTAACTGTATTCACGCATATTTGAGAGTGGAATCGTGACGTTTTGTTTTGACAGGGTTATCATCGGGTTCTGACAAGCAAACTATTAGTATTACCGATATTCTGTCAGTTGACATGGATTTAGCAGCATTGTACATTGATGTCTCCGAAAAAGACATTGCTGTCACTCAACAAGAAAGTCCTGTAGATGTTACTTTCTCAGTAAAAGAAGAAATTCCAGACCAGATATTGCAGGTAATTTAATGATTGCAAATACTGCAGCAAATAACCAAAACAAACGCCAAAATTTTAGTTAGTAAAAAGAAACATTTTTAGCTGGACGGTTTTAAATATATATTTAAAGACGAGACGACTTAAGAATTTTTTTTCTTAATAACTTTTTACTTTAATGAAATTCACTTTAATAATATACATCGTCATTGAAGATGAAAAACCTTACTTGCTAAGAATAATTGATACGCGCTATGTAATGCTTGGTATTTCAGTAGATCGTGAATTAAAATAAAAAATGTATATTATAATGTACATCTTCTTCAGGCTAATTGCTGTTTACATGCAATATTTTAAACCAAGCTAATTCTTCTAGGTGAATGAGCCAGAGGGTTCATTAAAACCTAAAGCAAACGAGAAGAAACAATGGGCTATTCTGGACAATTCAGATGTGAAAGATTTTCATCGTCAAGTTCCTGATATGGCCTTCAAGGTTGGTATTATTTGTTTCGATCCTTTTTTTATTGGAATTAATGAAATATAGTCCTAAAGGTTCTACTTGCTTGTATTATACTTAATGTAAAAATATTTGGACTAAAAGTAAATTAAAAGGAAAAACTGATAATAAAGACATATAAAAGTTTATTAGATTTAAAACTATACACTGAAGATGGATTGAGTATTATGCATTGAAAATTGGAATTTATAGTAACTCTAGAGAAACTTGCATGATACAATTAATTTCTTTTTTCGTGATTATTTAAGTTTATAGTTTCGTATTTTTCAGGGATATACTGTTATGAAATTATAAGGAAATGTTTTGCAGTGTGTTGATAAGTTATTGATAAAGTTATGCTCTAGTTCTGATAAGTTTGTTTTGACTAATTTTATTTTTATAATTTGACAGTAGCTTATTTTGATCACAAAATTAACAAAAGTTTTTTAGTATTGTCTGTTTATCTTTGTGTAATTCTTGGAATTTTCCCAGCAATTAGTTAAATTTCTGAAAGTATTAATAAAATGGATTTCCCAGAATTATTTTACTACTAATTTAGAACTAAAATAATGATCTTTGTGTTTTCTTTGAATCAACCACAATACAACCAAGTAGAAATCTATTGTACCCACTACCCAGTTAATTTTATTTTATAAATCACAAGACTGTGACAACAAAGAAGTATTATGTGTGTTTAAACTGTAGTGGTCTTCTTGTTGATGGTAGTTAATAGTTTTTAAATTATTTATTTTAGTATTATGCGACTGTTATTCTATTTTAGTATCCTTTTGAATTGGATAGCTTTCAAAAACGAGCTATTCTCCATCTTGAAAGACATGAAAATGTTCTTGTTGCTGCCCACACTTCTGCTGGGAAAACTGTTGTTGCAGAATATTCTATTGCTTTGGCGCAAAAGCACATGAGAAGGTCCTTAAATTGCTTCATTGTTATAATTATAACTTCCAATAACTTCATCTTTTATCTGGTTTTTGTTTCCTTTAGGGCTATTTATACTTCCCCTATTAAAGCTCTTTCTAATCAAAAGTTCCGAGATTTTAAAAATACTTTCCCTGAAGTTGGCTTATTAACTGGTGATGTGCAGATCAAACCTGAATCATCTTGCCTAATCATGACAACTGAAATATTACGGTAGAAACTTTAAATTAAATTAAATTACTTACTTCCTCCACCTTTGTTTGCTTCATTTTGTATAAGAAAATATTTTTGTTTTCATCAGATCGATGTTATACAATGGTTCAGATGTTATTCGTGATGTAGAATGGGTCATATTCGATGAAATTCATTATATAAATGATATTGATGTATGTTATTTTTTATTTCTTACATTTTTAAAAGGTGGAAAAAATAATTTTGATGTCAGTTTTCTATTTAGAGAGGTGTCGTTTGGGAAGAGGTTTTGATCATGCTTCCCTCCCACGTGGGAATTATTTTATTGTCAGCAACAGTTCCAAACACACTGGAGTTTGCATCGTGGATTGGGTGAGATGCTTATTAGCTTTTGCACCTAACATTTTTTCAAACTGTGCATGTTATCGTAGCTTTGTTTTATTTTTATTTTTATAAGAAAAACAAAAAAGAAGGAAGTATACGTAGTGCAGACAAAGAAACGCCCCGTTCCTTTAGAGCATTACTTGTACACCGGTAACAGCAACAAAACATCAAATGAGCTCTTTTGCATCTTGGATCAAAAAGGGAAATTTATTATTGAAGGCTACAGAGCAGCTGTCCAAGCCAAAAAGGAACGAGCAAGTAAGGCTGATGAGAATTATGGACCAAAAGGTATTCGACAAGGAAATCCTAAATTGGTAGGTTTTGCTATCATATTAAACTGATGCCTGATCATGTCTTTGTATCGAAAACTTCAAATGAAGAATTTTCCCTACTTAATAGCTGTAATTGTCAATTTCTACCGAACGCCCTTTAAACAGTTTTTCCCCCTAAAACCGGGACAACAGTTTCAAAACATTTTAAACTCCCTATTTTATATTATTTCAAACCTTTTAACTAGTTACACATTTTAGTTTTTGTCTAGATGTTTTATAAGTTTAAAGAAGTTTTCCTTCTTCATACCTTATTAAGACTTTTTGGCAATTTTCTTACTATTTCGAGGTTTAACAGTTGAAAGTGCATTCTTTTTAGGACCGTAATATTTGGTTGTCTGTTGTTCAAATGTTAAAAAAGAAGGACCAGTTGCCAGTAGTTGCTTTTACACTGTCGAAAAAGAAATGTGATGCAAATGCTGACATGGTCAAAAGTATAGATCTTGTATCGTCAACAGAACGAAGTCATATAACAATGTTCTTCAATAAATCTATATCAAAATTGAAGGGAGATGATCAATCATTACCCCAGGTATATATTTATGTTACTGGGAATGTTCTTAATGTGAAAGGAGAATTAGCAAGTTGAGCTAAAATGAAAGTAAAAGCAATGTAATCTTAAAATTTTTGTCTGAATTTCTCTTTCCCTTTGTTAAAAAATCCTTTAAGATTCTGTTATCACAGTTGTGACAACCTTTATGTTTTGTCTTTTAAAATAATTCGAGATGTAACAGTAAGTTTTTTCCCAGGGTGTATCTTTAAGACTTGTCCTTAATCACTTCTTTATTCTTATAAACCTTATAGATTATTTGAGAACATTTAAAATAAAAGCTACAATTTTGTTTTTTAGCCTAGTTAACTAACCTTCTTTTAAGGGTATCAAAAACCTCTAAAATGAAAGCTTAGATGCAACTAAATGTCAGATCCACCTCAATTACAATCAACCAATGAGCACAAAGTCGGCTTAATCACTTCTTACCCTCATAAATAATATAATAATTAATTATATTTTTTCGGGTGAGTTAGGCTATTCGCGCTAAAAACAAAGGATTTCCTGATATTGACCACATGGGCAAAAAAACATAGAATTAACCATTAAAAAAGCCCAGTTAGAATTCAAACTGCAAAAAAATTGTTTAAAACTCAGCGTAATTTTTCCCACCTTAACTATTTCGATTTTCTCATAGTAGGAAAAATTATGCAGGGTCTCCTGGATAATACTTAATACGGGAAATTGAATCATAGCGCCTCACCTTAAGAGCCCTAGCTTGTAAAAGAATTTTCGTTTCTCTTTAAAATTTTACCACAAGCGTTGCAAATCATACAGCTCTAAAAAGGTGTGCAGATTTTTTTTTCTTGAATGTTTTTCTTTTAACATCAGCTAGATGTAGCATCATATGCTAATGAGATTTCTTTCAAAACAAAAAAAGGCTATTGTAAAAAAATATACATAAAAAAGTTTTCCACACACCCTTTTGATACAACCAACCAAAGATTTTTTTAAAACAAAAGCCAATGAAAAATCTGAGATTATAAAAATTTGGAGCTTTTGAAAGCTACCTTTTTCTTCTTTATTGCATATTTATAAATGAGTATATCTGCTGACTCAGCAAATTAAAAAAATAAACAAAACCACTCCCATGTGCCTGAAAGTCTTTATATTCAGGAAATACCAAAGGTTGTTCGTATAGATAACACACTGATTGAAAAATCCATTTGTAAAAAGTGTTACTGTCACCCTATTATTTTTAAAATATCAAGAATTTACCAACAGCATATTTATCTCCCAATTCCTTCTTCAAAACATCACAAATTTTTGTCATAAATACATGGGCCATCTGCTTAAGTAAAACACCTTGAAGCACTTTTTAATTTTGCTGATATTCCGTTTTTAATTAAAAAAGAAGGGATGGTGCTAGTAAAGAGATTCATTTTTATCCCGAAAATTTATGCAAAAGAGATGTGATATTCCTGCACTTATATTCAAAGATGGGGTTGGCACTAATAAAACGAGTTTTGTTTATTTAAAAAAGATGTAGCTACTATCGCTTCCGGGTATTTAGCACTATGGGTTGTGTATTGTATGCAGCAGGTCAGTTCTACCATAACGTTACAATAGTTAAATTGGATAACTCACTGAGGACATTTTTCTTAAGCAGCTGAGTTCTTATACTTTTTTGTAATTCTGGCATTTTTTTGTTTTTGTTATTTTCTCACTTATATTGTGAAAGTTATTCACTTTAATTAATTTCATTAAAACATTAATTAGTGGTTTTCATTGTTGTGATGATGCCATTTCAGGTTTTCCCCCTTATGGTATAATGATAAGATTTTGCGTATTTATATTAGGTATTGTGGATGAAAGAACTGTTGAAGAATGGAATCGGAGTTCATCACAGTGGTGTATTACCTATTCTTAAAGAAGTTGTTGAGATGTTGTTTCAAAAAAGTCTTCTAAAGGTTTGTGGTGTCATTACTTCTAATATTTCTTACATTCATAGTTTTTTATGACAATTTGTAACTATATGAAACAGACAGTTTATACTTCCAAGCCTGGTATAGCTATATGTACATGAACATATTTATTTTGAATGAATAATGTGATCTCAGTTTTGACTGGTGTGTTAGAATACTTTAAATATTTGCAACATGCCACACAACGCAGCATAATAATTCACGCAGAATTCTACTGGGTAAAGTTATTAAAATCTTGTACATACAAATTTCCAGTTGAACATACAAACTTCTACATGAAAACGTTTCCAAATTCACTTTTTTAAGTAAATGGAAAAAATTATTTCTAATGGTTAACATTGCAAGTTATTTTGGATATGGAAGTTAAAAGCATATCAATAAGTGTGTCAAGGATGGAGAGTGTTGACAGTGTGGTGAAGATGGAGTGTGTGGACAGTGTGGCAAGGATAGACAGTGTGGCAAGGCTGAAGAGTGTGGACAGTATGAGAAGCGTGGAGAGTGCTCCTAGTTGGAGCCAGTGTGGAAAGGGTGAAGAGTGTTAATACTGTCGCAAGAATGGAGAGTGTCGACAGTGTCAAGGAAGGAGAGTGCTGATATAGAGAGTAGCTTGCTCTACTAATGATTTCGACATTTCTATCAACGTAACAATCTCGTATGTTCATATAGTATAAAATACTTGTAAAAATAAGCGCTGCTGTTGAAACATGTCGTGCTTTTTAATGTTGTTTTATATATTCCTTACGTTTCCTCCATTCTGGCCATAAGAGATGTAATCAATAAATAATTATTAATTATATTTTGTGACGTCATTCAACCTTTTAAATGTCGATTTGGTCAATCAATTTGGTTAATTTATTTATTAAACAAAAGTTAAAGGTGAAAGTTGTTAGTATCCTATTAAAAGATTTTTTAATCACTTTCGTTATGTCAAAGTTAACCTCGTGGGTTTATTTATTGGCTTTGGTTGTCCATTTTAATGATTTCTGTACCTTGTAAAATGTGAAACTTTTTTATACAATTCCAGTCTACACGTAGCAAATTTTAAATACTTTTGATAAATTAAATTTATTTCTAAATCAATTTTTTTCTTTATGCAGAAAAACCTTTTGTTGAAAATGTGTGGTTTACCTCTCTATAGTAATAGCAATATTTAGTCTGTCCCTGCGCAGCATTGTACCGCAAGTAGCAAGACACACACAATAATGCGGTATAAAAAGGACCGACGAACCCGTGGGTTTTTTCCACGGGCCACCGTCTGGTATACTATATTACACCTGTTGCAAACTTTTTTGAAATTTCTACTTTCAATAACGTCACTACCTATTGGAACCATAAACTGTTTGGTGTGAAAAATTGTCGTCTTCCTGCAGTTCTTATTACTCATTTTTAATCCCGAGATCCTCAGATAATTTTACAAGTTGGACTTTCCTAAGGGATCTTCATAAGAAGTTCACAATATATTCACTTTTTGTTAAAAGTTCTTAACTTCTGTTATAGCTTTTCAAATATTTATTTTTCTTCTCGCTCGACCGCCATCTTGACTATTTTCGACCTTCTTCTTTGTTAAAAATTTTTTACTAGCTCCAGTCTTTTTTAGTGGCACGTGACCCTGTTACGTAATATTTATGTAGTGCATTGTTTATAAGAATTATCAAGGCAAAGTTTCTGAAATTTTAAGAATACTTTTAGAATGACTCTATCTTCTAAAAATTCGACTAATCCGAAATTTTCATTTATAGAAATTTTTTCTTGAAGAATTTGCAACGACGTAAAAGAAATTATAGTGTCACCAGTATTTTGTTCTTTTTTGATATTAGTCTTTTTCTATTTTTTTCAACCACGTTTTAAATATATATAAACAGTGTTCAATTTTTTTCATCATTTACCTAAGAATCCCTTTTAAGAATAATCTAAGATACAAAATGTCGATTTCTAAGAATCACGAGACTTGTGTGAAAAAGTATGAAACTTATAAAAGAGAAAAGTTTGTAATAAAAAAAACGGAAAACAATTTAACAAATAAAATATTTTTTTTTTATTTACATTTGTACAATGTTTACAACTTTAAAAAATCAATTACTTTTTTTGTCACAAATGAACAATTTTATTATCATACAGAGTAAAGTTTTCAATACTTTCATAAATGTGATCTTTAACTCGTGGCGTTATGTAGTTCGTAAAGTTAGATTTTTTTGCTCTCCTTCGTTTGAAGTGTTGATACACTATCAGGACGATAAAGCCTCCAGCTAACACAATCAACGAGGTTATCATTGCTGAAGAAACTATTAGAGTCATGTTTTTCGGTTTTGTTCGAGTGCTGCAGTACGTTTTCGCTTGTTTACACATCCTCTGTGGTGGAGTGTGATACTTATACTTAAAGTATGACACCACACACACATCGTACGTAGTGCAATCTTCAAGATTCTTTACAGTGTTGAAACAACCCACAGGATTTGCGCAGCTTTGTGTGATGTTGGTAACGCGAACTGTTTCGTTGTTTCTTATAACCTCGATAGATTTCCTTACAATGTGAGTCACGTCCCTTATGTTTGTCTCCCATTGGACGATAAGCTTTTTAACTTCGCCTGAAATGTTGATTATTTTCGGCTTGTGATCATCAATGCAAAAGAAGTGCTTCAAGTAAGGATTCCATACCTGCATGATTTTAATCTCCTTCTTTGTGTTCGTGTTCCATATGCGCAAGTCGTAGTTAGATTTAGTAGGCTTTTTCCACCCTTGGCATTTAATAGACAAGAGTGTGTTTTTGTATCTTGTTCGACATGCAGCCATTGGTTCCCAAGCTCTCCATCGCCGCTTTTTTTGTAACTGGTAACTCTGTAAGGAGTCTGTGTCGTTGATTTTCTCATGGATTGAAACATTTAAGTACATTTGCTTTAAATCGTTAATCGTGCATCGTATTTTGACTTTTTGTTGTGAACTTGAAGCTATAGCGAATAGGATATAAAGTATTGGAAATTGATAAATCATTGTGTTTTATGTATTTTTGACTTCCGAGTGTCCTATGTGAGATAGATATGCTGACGCAATGATCTGCGTCAAAACAAAACTAGTTACAGTAGAAATATGAAGAATAAAAGATGCTATCGTATGGATAACCAGTATTTGTTTTTATCCTTTGTAGACTTAATTATAAGTATTAAATATATTTTTTTATAAGTTGCAAGTGAAAGTTGTTCTCTTCTGTAAGTAATGAGTGGTTTTTTTGCGATTATTTAACAATGCAAAACCAATTTTTTTTTTTTTGCTGAGACAGCTTTCTTAGAAAGCAATTTATAATATGACGTTTTGGAGTTTAATAGCCCGACAACAATGTTTCAAGTGTTTTAATAAATAACTATTAATTGGAGATGTTATGGAAGATAATAGGACTGTCTCTGTCTATTGGTTATTTTGTGTTAATGTTAAATAAATTTCGTTTTGTGTTCTTTTGTGTTTTGTTATTGTTATGAACAAATGCAATTCAATTTTTAAATGTTTTTATATTCAATAGTTTATTGACAGGTGTCAGTGATTATCAAACATATCGTCAATTATTGCTAAGGTCTTCTCTCAAGGGAAATTTGTATTATAAATGAAGTATATTTCCAGCATTATATTATTTTTTTACACAATTAAAAATTTATTTACACTTTAACCTTGACCTTTGTAAAAAGTCAAAATCGAAGGAAATAATTTTTTTCTTAACAAAAAAAAATTCATGTTTTTTTTGTTAATAAATTAGTCATATAGTTTATTCTCTGCGATTAGATTACAGTCTTCAATACTCTCGTAGACATTATCTTCCACTCGTGGTTGAACTTGTCTGAAATACAACTCTCTGGAAGCTCTGCGCTTCCTGTGCTTACAGACCAAAAATGTAACGATAATGCTTCCCAAGATGACGCATAAACCACCGATCGTAGTCGGAATCACGATTTTTACCCCGCTATGTTTATTTTTCTCGCAATATGTCGTTTCTGTTTTGCACTTTTTATATGGATGCAACAGTTGGATGTAATATTGAGATATACAAACGGTATATGTAGTACAGTCACTAAGATTTGTAATGGTTTTAAAACAGCCTGTAGCACCGCCACAGTAGTCTGTAGTGTTGACTCCATATACAACTTTATTATGGGTCGATACTGTTATTGAATTGTAGCTGATATAGAAGAAGTCCCAAGAATTGGCGGTATATCGTAGAGTGATCTTCTTAATTTCACCAGAGATGTTTAATATTTTTGGGTCATGATCGGTAAAGCAGAAGAAATATTCGTCGCGTGGAACCCAAATTTTTTTGATGGGAATCATTTGATTTGTGTAATTATTCCATATTTGCAATTTGAATGTCTCAAACGAGGTTCGGAGGTTCCAAGTCAGTTGACATTTAACTGAGAAAGTTTGATTCAACACAGACTGTCGACAATCACTCAATGTCGTCCATTCGGTCCATGCTGTTCTTTCTTGTATAGAGTAATACTTTAGAAAACTTATATTGCGTTGTGCAATTTCGAACGATGCATTTAAGTAAAATTTTTCTTGCTTTGTTGTACATCTAAGTTGGACGTCTTTTTCTCCAATACTTAATGCAGTAAAATAAAGAATAAAAAAAATCGGGTTTATCTCCATGTTGTTATTTAAGCTTCTCTTAATGTTTTAACATATAACTAAAAATGAAGTCCTGTGTATATAATAAACACAATATGTTTTAATGGAGTAAATGAGAAGAAAAGTTTTGTAATTGAGATTATTAATTAAGTGTCTTTACTCTATGTTATATTTAATTTTGAAATAAAAGATCTTTAGTTAAGTGTGTTGAACAATTATAGTAATTATATTTATGAGAGTAATTAAAGGTTTCATATAAAAGGGTTCATCTTATTAAAAGGTGAATAATGTCAACATTAAAAATTTTTTTGTAAAGATTCTTTTCATCAAGGCTTAATTTAAAGACAGGTCTAAAAAATGAATTCACCCCAAGTTTTTTTTAGCGCGTAAAAGTTGTGTTATTGTACCCAGTCCCACAAACTTTTAAAATGTGTTATACTTTTAAAATGTGTTATACATTTGTTCTTTTACAATTTTTATTATAAGAACAATTTTTATACGAAGAACGAGGCTGGGAATATCTGAAAAATAGGAGCAACTTATAGAATAGGTTAAAATTTTTACTGATATCCCTTTTTTTGGGATGGTAGAATATTTGTTGCAATTTTATTTAACTTGTAATTGAATTTCCGCGCCCGAAGACGTAGGAAATTCTTTAAAACCGTCGTTTTTTTCTTTCGGAGCATTTTATGAGAAAAAATCGACCCTGGAATTTCACGTTGGTCCGTCACAGATGTAAACTTCGTACCCAAGCTCCTTAACTACTGGGAAGTCTAGTATTGACGCTTCAGGCCAAAATTGGTATTTTTTTTCGACAAAATTTGGCACAGTTAACAAAAAAGTATGCTGAACATAATGGTGACATAATAATTTTGATTTTTGTCATCTAAATGTCATTTTAGGCCAAAATTGGTCCAAAAATTAGAACTACTTTATTTTCAACAAAATTTGGCACAGTTAACAAAAAAAGTATGCTGAACATAATGGTGACATAATAATTTTGGTTTTTGTCACCTAAATGTCATTTTTGGCCAAAATTGGTCCAAAAATTAGAACTACTTTATTTTCAACAAAATTTGGAACAGTTAACAAATAAAGTATGCTGAACATGATGGTGACATCAAAATTTTGATTTCTTCTTACCTAAATGTCATTTCAGGCCAAAATTGGTCCAAAAATTAAAACTACTTTATTTTCAACAAAATCTGGCACTGTAAACAAATAAAGTATGCTGAACATAATGGTGACATCAAAATTTTGATTTCTTGTTACCTAAATGTCATTTTAGGCCAAAATTGGTCCAAAAATTAAAACTACTTCATTTTCAACAAAAATTGGCAAAATTAACAAAAAAAAGTATGCTGAACATAATGGTGACATCAAAATTTTGATTTTTGTCACCTAAATGCCATTTTAGGCCAAAATTGGTCCAAAAATTAAAACCACTTCATTTTCGACAAAAATTGACACAGTTAATAAAAAAAGTATGCTGAAAATGATGGTCACATCAAAATTTTGATTTTTTGTCAACTAATGCCGTTTAAGACCATAAACGTTTCAATCACAAGACTTTCAACCATGAATGATAGGCTGTATTTTTTGTTAGCAATTTATTTTAAAATGTGAGTTTATTATGACACGTTTCGTTTTGTTTGCGTTTGTTGTAAGATATAATGTCACTGATGGGCTTTATCTTCAGAGGTTCATGCACCAAACCCCTTCGAATGTTTGGCACAATAACACAACGAATTAGCAGGTTTTCATCAAATATTTTGGTAGCGCGCGGAAATTCTTAGAGCCCCCAGGGCTTCTTGTTTAATATTACATCGCGAATATTTGTAACATACTGTAAACTCAATAAAATACGCTAAAATATAAGAATAAAATAAAAACAATTTTACGCTGAACTAATAAAAAGCCAAGGTTAAAAAAATATTCTGGTTCTTAAAAAATGTTCATAATGTTGATTTCTAAGTCTCTTGGTTTTCTGGATCAACAACACCTGTATTTACATAATTTCTATACTTTTCGATATCTAATTAATAATTCATATCACGCATGGTTTCTACTAACAATATCCAATATAATAAAAATGACAATAAAATGTATAGCCTCGATGGAGCAGATAAAAACCAGGTCAACGACTTTAAAGGTACTGTCCGATTAAAAATCAACTAAAATTTTGACAAAAAATTCTTATTTGGAACTAATTTCTATAAAATAATTAAATAATATTTGTTTTCTTTCCTAACACCAACTGAACAATATCTCATTCTTGTTTACAAAAAAGCATGCGGTCTCTCGCTTCGATTGTTTATATGGATGGCGGATGATAGGCACTAAAGCGAGGCTGAAAAAATATGTCGCGTGTGACGTATTTACCTGGAGCGCGCCGAACTGACCAAAATAGATAAAACGTGGGCCAGGGCTGATATTTTATTATATGTTTAAAAATTTTGGTAATTTTACCCCCTGAATTGTGAAAGACCGCTTTTTATGAATTATTTATATGGAATTAAAAAATCGAAGGCGAGAGATGTGTCTAGACCTTAAGGTAAACACACACTGTGCTAATTCTGTACGAACCTAAGTAAGAAGCTTTCGCTAATAAAACTTGAAGTTCAATATGACTTTAGCCTTAGGGTTGCATAGTTGTTTCAGCTACTCTAAAGACAACCAATCAATAATTAAAAATTAGTTTCCTCTTCGCTAGATGTCCCGCCACAGAGAGATTAGACTCAGATCGCACATTCAGTAAGGTTGAGAGGCAGAATAATGTCGTGGTGCGCTGTTGTGAGTTGCACTAACAACAGTCGAAAAAAACAGGATAAAAGTTTTTTTTCGCTGCTCAAGGATCCAAAAAAAAATCTTCCATATAAGGAAAAACCAAAAGTCAGAGAAATATCTGAACGGAGGAAAGAAAAGGATGTTAAGGAGGTGAATGGGGGCTGGTAACTAGGTGGTCGTTCGAAACTCTCTGTCATGGAGTGCCACCAAAGATGTTCACAGCGTACTCTTCAATAAAACCACCGCTCGGAATTCTTCGTGTTCCGTAATACATTTTTTATCTGAAAAATATTACAATATTACTCAATCACACTCGCATCTAAGAATTACTCATGAAGGAGTAGAAACTTTTATACCATGCAATTGAAAATATTTAATAGAGTCCAGTCTTTTTCAGGAGAGGCGTGCGATCGCACGCGCACGCCTTGGCACACGCCTAAATCGTTTCAGGCGTGTGATTAATCGCACGCCTGAAAAATAAATATTGAGTTTTCAAAATCAACTTATAAAATCCATAGATCTCAGAAATTATTGAATAGTCCTGGTCCTTTTAATCCACAAGCAAGCCTATTCATAGCCAACCTGACCATCCTAGCTAATTCACCGACTCCTGACTTAGTTAAAAGAACTACGTAGACATAAATCTCTCTTGCCTGGTCCCTTCGTCGTTGGTAACCAGGTCTTACACAAGAAATCCAGCCATGCGGTTCTTAACTAATGCGGAGGTGGAACGCCGACGGAGCACGGATGAAGCAAGTCTGCAAAACTGCACTTACAGGCGGAATAGACATTTTATCATGGATTTAATTGTAGATAATTTCTTCATTTGACAAAATAATTGGAAACCATAGCAGGTCCGAATTTAATGGATTTTTTCTTTATGCCTGTAAAACCGAAACCCACGGGCGGTATAAATTTTTTTCTGTAAAAATTTTGTTAAAGTGTAGCTGAACTTTTTGAATGAATTTTGAAGTTTTATTTAAGCCACGTGGATAAAGATTTTTTTTAATTTGAAAACAAAGCATATTTTTGCCTATTTGCTTGTGAAAAATAAACAATAAATATAAAAATGACAGTATAGAGTCATGCATACTATTTCGGACATGTAGAAAAGGAAGTTAAGATTGAGAGAGTCGCTATACCAGTAGACGGCTCGAATTGAAATCCTAGAACCTGCGAATTATTTTCATTCATTGCTATCTTCATAAAGAACTTTTTTAAACAAAGGAAAAAAATTATAAATAAACATTTAGTCGTTCGATGCGCAAGTCGGGGGGGGGGTTCGCCTAATAAGAAGCCAGGTAACTACGTCACAAGCAAAAATGTGCTGAATAATGAATTGACCCAGTCCTTTTGCCGCGTTCGAAAGTTTGTGAAGATGGTAGGCTAGTGCAGCAAGATCAAAACAAACAAACGATGGTGCTAAGTATTGGATAAATCTTTGTTGTTTAAGAGTGCAATCTTCGTTATTTTTGATACTTAATAAAACAAAAGAAAAGATATTGTTTTTTAATCGGACAGTACCTTTAAGAAATTAACCTCCATATTAATAATACCCATTGTCTGTTTGTCTCTGCATGGTTTTACAGCCGTGTTACGGACACACGAAATAACGTGATATAAAAAGGACGGGTTACTTAGTCTATAGTACAATACTCGAGGCCACAACTAATTAGTGCGGAAAAATGTATTTGAGAGTAAAAGCTGTTGGCATATGACTGTGTTATGATTTTAAGCCACTTTAAGACTGAACAGGGTTGTCCAATCTCCTAAATAACCTTAAAAAATAGAGATATTTCTAAAATAACTTAAAAATCGTAAAATCGGACCTAATTTTTTTTGTCCTAAAATTTCCTAAGCTTTCCTATATCCTAAAATTTCCTAAAGTCCTGCTTGTCCACTTTTTATTCAAATAATATGTCGAAATGGCACAGCACACTAATATTATGGAAAGTCTTTGTTTGCTCTTAACAAAATCTCTAACATTATGGAATGTTTTTATATGTTTTTAATGTTTCACCCTAAAACCTAAATTCTCCTAAAGTTTAAAATTGTGAAATTATAGGATCTAGCTGGTCACCATGGTGTATTTGTTAGCTATGATGGGTTAATTTTCTATCCCATGCTAACCCAAGTGAAAACGCGTAAAATAATTAATCCAGGCAGCACATTAAATTAACTCACATTAAACTATGGTTTAACGTAGCTAGATTACGTTAACCTATGAGTTTGAAATAAATCAAAGGATACCGACACTTTTCTGTAATAGCAAGCATGGCTAGAAATAGAAATTACACCTAAAAATCAAAGTTTTTTTAAAAAAAATTGAAAATAAATTAAAAAAAATGCGATTGCAGGAACACCATCTTAATAAAAGAACACAAAAAGGATAGAAGAAAAAGGTTGTCATTCTTAATACCAGAAAAATGTGGAAAAATATTTTTTTCTTAGTTGAATATTATTGTAACCATATTTATTCTGTTTACTGCTAAAATAACGCAATAAAATACATGAAATTGCTGATTTTAAATATGTTATTTATATCAAAAGCTTTTTACACGTGTTATCTTTGACTAACAGAAACGAAAACTATGCACAAAAAGAGGGGAACTGGAAACGACTACTGTCCTTTAAGGCTGGCTCAAATGCATCCAACATTTTGATTTGAATGTTGGCTGATGTTGGATGGAAATTTGTACGGATTTCGAAAGTTAAAAAGTTTATTTGAGTTGCTTCATCCAAGCACGTTTCATCAAACATAACGTGTTTTTCATTTGAGCTAGCTATCATGATTTTAAACGAGTTATTGGATTCCGATTATAAAAAAACCGACCAGGGGAAAAACACAAAACTGGCCGAAAATAAGAAAAGAAAAGGGTTATTTTACAAATATTATCCAAGAACCGATGATAGAAGACAGGCAAGGTTTTCGAGAAATAAATATTCCGGATGGATGTGGTTGATTTCGGGTTAGTACTAAGCAAGATTTTTGACCTTATCTCGCCAAAGGAAAGAGTTGGTGGGAATAGACCGATTGAAGCAAACGAACCACAGGTCTTAACCCTCCGCTAAAAAAACGTTCGAAATTGTATTCAAAAATTACGCAATATACTTAAAAAATGGTAAAATGTTAGATGAAATTTGACTTAAATGCATCCAACATGAAAATTGTGTTGATGAAGCTGAAAATGTCGGATGAAAAGTTTGAGCGAGATCAAACTTCATCCAACATCATTCAACGTGATTATTTTCTTCTTTTTTTATTTTTGAGAAATTTAGGTTCAACTCAAATGCATCCAACATTTCGCTGGATGAAATGCTGGATGCATTTTAGCCAGCCTTAAATGACGAAACAATAAAGAAAAAACTTTCTTTAAATTTTTCGATACATTTTGCATTTAAAAACTTTTTTAAATTACTTTCTTTATTACCTATTTTTATATCTTTACCGTCAGTCATATTGTCTGTAAGCGATTGATTTTCCAAGTGCGAAAGACGAGTTCATTTTCTTTTTTAGTGGAAACTATAAATTTTAATTTTAACTCACAACAGACTAATTTGGGGCGTGTGTACAACCCCCACTTTGTATTGTGTGTCTCAACACTGGGTAGGTAATATAAGACTTAGTCTGTAGTTTGAAAACAACTAATTGAATTTCCGCGCCCGAAGGCGTAGGAAATTCTTTAAAACCGTCGTGTTTTCTTTTGGAGCATTTTTTGAGAAAAAATCGACCCTGGGATTTCACGTTCCTCTGATTTTTTGTTACCTAAATGTCATTTTACGCCAAAATTGGTTCAAAAGTTAAAACTACTTTATTTTTCACAATATTTGGCAAAGTTAACAAAAAAAGTATACTGAACATGATGGTGACATCAAAATTTCTATTTTTGGCCACCTTAAATGTCATTTTAGGCCAAAATTGGTCCAAAAATTAAAACTACTTTATTTTCCACAAAATTTGGCACAGTTAACAAAAAAAGTATGCTGAACATGATGGTGACATCAAAATTTCTATTTTTGGCCACCTTAAATGTCATTTTAGTCCAAAATTAGTCCAAAAATTAAAACTACTTTATTTTCCACAAAATTTGGCATAGTTAACAAAAAAAGTATGCTGAACATGATGGTGACATCAAAATTTCGATTTTTGGCTACCTAAATCTCATTTTAGGCAAAAATTGGTCCAAAAATTAAAACTACTTTATTTTCCACAAAATTTTGCACAGATCACAAAAAAAATATGCTGAACATGATGGTGACATCAAAATTTTGATTTTTTGCCACCTGAAATGTCATTTTAGGCCAAAATTGGTCCAAAAATTTAAACTACTTTATTTTCGACAAAATTTGGCACAGTTAATAAAAAAAGTATGCTGAACATGATGGTGGCATCAAAATTTTGATTTTTTGCCACCTGAAATGTCATTTTAGGCCAAAATTGGTCCAAAAATTTAAACTACTTTATTTTCGACAAAATTTGGCACAGTTAATAAAAAAAGTATGCTGAACATGATGGTTGCATGAAAATTTTGATTTTTTGCCACCTGAAATGTCATTTTAGGCCAAAATTGGTCCAAAAATTTAAACTACTTTATTTTCGACAAAATTTGGCACAGTTAATAAAAAAAGTATGCTGAACATGATGGTGGCATCAAAATTTTGTTTTTTTGTCAACTAAATGCCGTTTAAGACCATAAACGTTTCAATCGGAAGACTTTCAACCATGAATGATAGGCTATAATTTTTGTTCGCAATTTCTTTTAAAGTGTGAGTTTATTATGACACGTTTCGTTTTGTTTGCGTTTGTTGTAAGATGTAATGTCACTTGTGTGTTTTATCTTCAGAGCTTCAAGCACCAAACCTCTTCGAATGTTTGGCACGATAACAACGAATTAGCAGGTTGTCATCAAATATTTTGGTAGCGAGCGGAAATTCTTAGAGCCCCCAGGGCTTCTTGTTTGTATTAAATGCAAACAGATTTAAAATAAAGAGAAAGTTTTCTGATGGTAAGGGTATGTTTAAATTGTGCAATCGATACAAATTAATACATGTTGAAAATTAATAAGGCTAGTTTACACTACAATGTCAGAGATAGCAATTATGCTCTGTATTTTATAAGGTATATTAAAATCCATATAAAGAGTGCCGATGAAGCGACGATGGTTGCAGAAATTACAGTTTTCTCCACTTTGTATGATTGAGCACAATAAGTGCTTGTAGATTGACATGCTGTTTGAGCCGGTGACTGGTTCATAAAGTTAAGCCTGACACACACTTTGTACGTATTACACTCTTGAAGGTTTTCAATCACTTGAAAACAGCCCGCAGGTAAACTGCAGAATTTTGTGATGTTGGCCATTCGGACAACTTGATTTTGTAATGACACTATAACCTGCGTCACGCTTACGTAGTAGTTGTCCCACGTGTTGGTGTACCACGTAACAATAATCTTCTTCACTTCGCCAAACATATTTAAAATTTTGGGCATATGGTCTGCGAAGCAATAAAACGATTCACGAGCAGGATTCCATATTCTTTGGATGTTTATGCTTTCATTTGTAACTGTATTTAACATTCGTAGTTTGTAGTAGAAGTTATCAGCACTCTTCCAGCCTCGGCATTTGACTGACAGAACGCCACGCGAATTTGATTGTCTACACACCGTCATTCTCTCCCAATTTCCCCATGATAGTTTCTTTTCTAGTATGTACTTCTCAACAGGTGTTGTTGTATTGTGTGCGTTTCGTTGGACTGAGACATTGATGTACATCTGTTGCAGATCGTTCACCATGCATTTTATGGTCACATTTTCTCGACCTTCAGAGGTCCAACAGGTAGAAGATATAAAAATGGCAGCGATCAGTGATACGTGTTTCATAATGGAATTTCAGCAGCATGTGTACTATTTCATGACAATATTTCAACTTCTCGTGTTTGCTAATTTTTAGGTGATTTGAAGTTAAACTTAAGAAAGTGATATAATTATCCTCTTTTCACAATTTCTAATATAATTGGTGAATTTCGAAAGGGAAACTCAACCTCACTTTTTTTTAGCAGTAATTGGTTTTGTTTCACAAGTTTTTAATAAAGCTGATGCTGCCATTTTGAAAATGCTTTTTACGACTTCGTTTATTATTTTAAAGAAGAAAGAAAAACAAAAAAGATAGATGCTGTCAGTTCTTGTTAAGAAATTAAAAGAGAAAGTAATCATATCTATTTTTCCCAATAGTATATCCAAAAGTAGCAAACGTGACAATTTTTTATGTCACTCCAAGGACACATGCTAAAAGTTGACTGCAGTATTGTTACGTTTTTTTCAAGAACTTAGATCCAGACTCCAAGCTTTTATGTGTACTAATGACGTGTATACAATACATGCTAGGAGTAGAGTTGACTGCAATATTGTGAAGGTAGCGGTATGGTAAATTACACCTCTTCTGTATAAATCCTTGTCTCTGTGTTCAATATGGCTGCCAAGCCACTGTTGCTAATGATGCAAACACCTCGTTCTCTATAGATTATGCAGGAAATACCGTTGCTCAAAATAGATAGGACGGCCGAAAATCCTGCGCTTATTGATATGATAACAAATAAAGCAATGTGAAGAGAATTCTTTCGTTCACTTGCATGTCAATTTTTTAGGTCTAATAACTCTCTCTGTATTGCTCGAAACTAACCCTTGGAATCTGTAAAATTTTTATCGGAAAATTATAATTAGTTTCAGTGGGATTATTCTTAGAACTTTAAAATTACAACGCAACTTTTTTTTCAAGGTGAATCATTTTGGACACGTGATTAATCCGATTTCCCGATGTTTTTAGAATTTACTGGCGTTTTTTTATGCTATTCATATAAAAACCGTAAAATATGTTGACTAACATTTTTTTGGCTGTCAGAAACTTCAAAAGAATATTAAAATTCGCTCCGGAACTAAAGTAATTAAATTTTAAACAGATACTCGCGATGACGTCACAGAATAAGTTCTGACATAATTCATAAAATTTGTTTCTTTCATTTTGTTTTTTTCATGACGTACTAAAAGTGTGTAGAGTTTAATCATTTAATTTAATTCTCATCCATAACTTGTTTGAAAAACTCCAGGCCGAATAGGTTTAACGTAGTTAAACAAAGTTTTTTGGTAATTCTTTGATAATAATTTGTACTTTTGTGGTTTTAATTATGCTTACTTTGCATTTTAATTGATGGTTGGCTAGGCAGCTATGTAGCTTAGCAGCTAAGTAACCAAGTAAACCGTTTAATTCCTTATTAACCTCGGTCAATTTTGGTTGCCATTTTAATCCGCAAAAACAGCCAGTTTACTTCGCTCGCTTGGTATTGAGTATTCTTTTAGCTTTATTCACTACATAAGTATAGTTCTACTTTGTTATTCTTTAACTTCAATCATTTTTTTACGTTCATCTTTTGTTTATATGGCAACGCGCAAACTATTCTTCAGTCGTAATTGACGGAATCTTGATCGCGCGACAAATTTAAGGGCTGCCGAATACTTTAAAGGGACAAAACGTTAGGGCGCACAAGTCAGTTTCAAGCAGGTATAGGTCACTAGCCAGTACTACCAAAAATTTCAAATTACGTAGAAATTGTCAGTGTAAAGTCTATTTTACTTATTCATCCTTTCATAGCAGACACCATCGTGACCTCACAAAAGTGCCCGCTATAGTAAGTTATTTACTACATAGAGGTTCGCTTCAAATTGGCTTATATTGCTTCAAAAATCTTCTCTCTTGTGTTAGCGTATAGTAAAATCGGCCGTAGTATGCCAAGAGACTTGTTTTGAGAAAAAAAAAGATGCGTAAAGACAATATATATATTGTAAATATGCTATCTTTTATTCAAAAAAGTAAAACAGAATCAGACTTCACAAAAAGCTTTCAGATTCTGCTTTATTTTGGAGCAGGAAATTTAATATTTTGAACATGTAACATGTTGTTTTAAGTAAATTATAGATGACTTTGCATAGAGAGGTAAGTTGAGGTAAAGCAAATTGGGACCTTAAAACGACATTCGCTACAGAGAGGTGTCCGCTATAAACTGTCGTCTTCATAGAGATGTTATGAGAGATGGACCGTTATTTCATCCGTTCCTGAGAAAAGGTGTGAAGAGGTGTCCGATATAAGGATGTACGCAAAAGGGCGTTTTCACTGTAATTAGGCATGTTAGTTCTACAGGAGCTGAAAGTTTAATTGTTTTAAAAAGTACGTTGACTGTATAAGAGTTGGGTTGTTAAGTTAATTAGTGGGTTGAGGTTTATTGGGGTGAAAGCAAAGAAAGTTTTAATTGAGTCAATTATATTGACCAAATTGATATATAACACGTATTCAAATACAATTGACAAATACAATTTACAGTAAGTGAAAATATTTGCCGAATTTACGTCCTAAGAATAATACTAGCAAAAAATAATTTAATTTACAATTTGTTGAACTACGTTTTTCTAAGGTTTCTTTTGATGTTCGAGAGAGAACAAAGTATGGTCATTTCACCGGATTTAATTTTTATTTACAATAACAGTTAAAATATTGGAGCGCTTACTGTCCTGCAGTCACTATCACTGTCCCGCAGTATTGTTAATAATTTCGTATGTGGAAAATCAGGGATTCTTTTTTAAGAAAAACTCTGTACAAGACACAACATCGTACTGCAACGATTTCTGCGTCAACTACTACACGTTTTCTTTTCTGAACATTGCTGGTAAATGTACAACTCCGTCGTCTTCCGCCACGTCACAATCTCCATGTCGTTCTCCGTGGTTATTCGCTTCTTTTCTCAACTCCGCAGACACTTCATGTCTGCTACTCTCACTCTGCGTCGAACTTTGCTCCGTATCGGAAGTAAAACTTAGCGCAATTTGTTCTGTCGTTATATAAGTTGCCGTATCAGCTGCAAAATTTGTAATTCCTATTTCCCCTACTTTTGCGTAATATGGCTCCACTATATGTGTGGAACCTTCTGGAACGGCGGGCGGACTTGGAAATACATAGCCTTTCGGGATAGGGATAAACGGTTGCCTGTCATCTCTGCTGCGCTTCTTCTTCTTTACTTGTGCCCTGCAATATCGAAATAAAGTTAACATGATGATAGCTAAAATACCTCCAATAACGATCAGAGCGTACGTGATTTTCTTCATCTGCTCGCATTCATTTTCAAGAGGACAAATTGTTTTCACTGTTTTACATTCTCGCACCACCTCGTCTTCGTAGTACAACAGAACGCAAATATTGTGATTGTTACACGTCGTCAAGTCGGAGATAAAAATCTTGCATCCGCTCTCACATCTCCTTACCGTGATATCAACAGGTTTGGTGTCGTTGTTGTTGTTGTCAAGTGTTACTGTCTTTTTGTATAAAAAATACTGTTCATCATACTTATGTGTTTCTAACGAGAGCACGATGCTTTTCTCCAGTCGCTTCTCAACTTTAAAAACTCGTAATTTGTGGTCTTTATAACAGTGATACAGTTTGTACATTGGGACAAACGACGTGTTTAAATACGCGACTATGGACTTAGTTGAGTCTACAACCCTGAACGGAGTCTCTCTGAATAAGCTGGGATCAGATTCCTTCCACATGGCACAAGTGACTTTCACAAAATTTCCACCTTGTGTTTTACACCGGTCTCCACTGACCCATTTTGACTTCACTTTAGATTGTATTGTCAATTTTTTATGATGTCCGCCATTTTGATGTTGGATATGCACAATGTAGTAATACCAATTGTTAAATATTTGGCATTGCATTGTAACGTTACCATCTGAGTATAGTGGAAGATTGCTTTGTACGCAGGAGATTAGGGCGAATAGAACTGGCAGGAAGAGCATGACCATGTTTGTCTAAAAGCAAGAAATTTATATACAGTGAAATTTTTGTTTCTCGTTTGTATATTTCAGAAATCTATACAGTGAAGTGTTATTTTTTCGTTTGCACGTATTTTAAAGATTCTAACAATGTCAGGATTGTTGCCAAAATATTTGCAGTTGATATGTAACAGAATTGTCCGTTTTTCAAAAACATTTTTACGGTAAACTAAACAAACTCAATATATGATGTTGGCATCTTTTTTTACATTTTCATGTCCATTTTAACTTAAAAAGCTTAGAAATTAAAATTCAACAGTTTCTCCAACCCTCTCCACTAAATAAAAAACGCCAGATTAATGTGCACTACATCTTCTTGGGGAGACAATAAAAAAATTAATGTAGTCCTTATACCCGGCTATTGCTTAATATGGATTGATTGGTTGGAAATAGGTTAAAGAGATTAGAATTGCAGTTTTTTAGTATTTTTTATTGCTATTCTTCTTATAATCGCTCCATTTTCAAGATATTTTGGGGCTTTGAGTAAATAGTTCATTATTAAGATTAATATAAAACTTATACAAATAAAAAAAGTTTTTCTTGCTCTTTCTTTACATTTAGGTTTTTGCGTAGTTGTCAAATATGTACATTTTCTTCATGCGACACAAATATAGGGGCACGAATGTGAGTGTAATAATCACTTTCTTCACCCTCAGTTTTGTTATTGCCCAGCATTGAGCTCGATATACTGACTCGATCAACATCAGGTTTTGCTTTCCTTAGTTGTCTCGATTTTCTTTGCGCACAGCATATTATTCCAAGCACAACGAGCAAAAGAAATAATAATGCTGACACAGCACTGATAATTAGAACGACTGGTTGTTGGTTTTTTTCATTTGGAGGTAGTGGGGGATATGAGCTGCATTTTGTTTTGGTGTAGACGCAAGAGGACTGGTGATCAATGTGCATATTGTTAATAACACAGACACTATAGTTTGTACATTTTCTCAATCCTTCAATAAGAAACGAACAACCGTTGTTGCATGTATGAAATTTACGCGAATGGATTGACTTCTGGGTAATCCTCTTAGTCATGACAACAATTTGTGTTGAGAAGATTAAATACAACCGGTCATCCCAGCTGTTAGTAAACCAAGTAATGTTTGTAGAATTACTTGTTGATGTAGCAGTCAGGTTTTTAATGGCGTGATCTGTAAAGCATATATAAGTGTATAATTCATATGATTTCGTCACAAGATGAGTTCTCGTCCTGTTCTGGCTGTCCGTGATGACCCTCCTCACTTCGTAAAAGTCGCTAGGATGGTTAACGTAAATGTCTAATATTCGACAGTCTAAAGTAAACAGTGTTTTGTTATGGTGTTTTAACGTGCACGTTGTGTAGTTTGACCATGGTGTAGGCCTACCCTCATATCTCAGTTGCAACATGGCGAAAGTCGCGTTTGAATAGTCTTCCCCATCATCGATAGGTACGCTCAAATGTAAGTATTGGTTTACTACGTGACATGCTATGTCTAATTCTACAAACTTGAATTGCCAAAAAAGAATGAAAGCTAAACCAAGTGACATGATGTGTATATTTTCTTTGCATCAGTAAGTTTGAAATTTCTTAGATCTGTAAAAGTTTCTCTTCTCTGCTTTCACTCTGCTCGACTAATTAAAAGTTTACATATAGCTTGGTGTATGAAACGGTTATTTTTCCTACTTTCGTTCATTCAAGCTAGCAGCATGCTGTTATGTGATATGGTAATACAGAACGCCACGTGACTTAATAAAGGATTGATTTGTAAGGGTCACACTCCAAATATTAAGTCTGTTATAAGGATTTTACGTTGAGAAAATCTACAGTTTGTTATAGCATTTGCCATGCACAAAAAACTTCCAGGATGAAGTGTGTTGCACTGAATAAAACGCCTGTAAAATAATGGTAAAACATTGTTTATTTCATAGTGACGATTTTGACGAAAAAAACTGATAAAATCGACGACAAAGAAGTTTAATTTTCTATACAACGTTCCAATGGGTAAAATAAGGACACAGGGATATTTTAATAAATTCAATCAACAAATACCGCATTACGTTTCAACAACTCTGTTTAATTCTTTTTGCTATCTCAACTAATTTAGTCATGGTTTACAAGTCTGGTTTCCATTAGTTTAAATTTACGTTAATCTTGATGATTGACGAGGTTGGCGCCAATTTTAGTGTAGTTTGCGTGGTTTGGCTATAAGTGCATATGAAATTTCCCGACCGACTGAGTACTTTCGCTTAACCTTAGTATTTTTATTGGGTTAACTTTAATACAATTGTTAGCTCCACTTGAAAGAAACCAAGTTTTTAGGTAATTATTTTAATTGAGTTATTGTAGTTGAACTTTCCTCTCCATTATAATTATTATTTTATATATGTTTTATGTTCAACTTTAGATTCTCGTGTGCTTCCATAAAGAAGGAAGTAACATTTACATGTTTGTTACTACGCAGTGTATCCCTATATCGAGCACAAATAAGTGTTGCTTGTGAAGGTGTTGGCTTGAATAAGGGTGTTGAGTCATGTAGCCATCTAATTAAGATGTGACGTCATAATGTAATTCGGAAAAGTAGTTAGTCTAATGACTTTGAAATGCGATAAGTGTTGGTAATTGTTGTTTTGTTGTTGACGTTGCGCGGTTAATTCATCCCCCCAAAAATTGATTCATAGTCATTGGATTATTATTTTTGGATATATGATACTTTTTATTTACATCTTTTCAGTAGATGACGTTGGCTTTTGAAAACACAGTTTTTTTTGTAAAAAACAATATATATTAAATTTGAAACCTCTTTTTCTTAAGTTAAACTATTTTGTCTGCCTTGTTATTTTAGTTGTTAAATATGGCGGACTTTTTCTTAAATTTGGCGGGTTTTTTTTGTTAAATATGACGGATTTTTTTTATCAAATATGGCCGATTTTCTGTTAAATATGGCGGATTTTTTCTTAAATATGAAGGTTTATAGAGTGATTGCGTTTAACTCAGCACAGTACTAGAATCGTTTGTCAAGTATTCAATGAATCAAATTTGATGTGAAAAGTACCCTCCATTATCCAAGTTTCAATTTTTTGTTTGTTTGTTGTTTGTTATTAAAAATTTTTTAAATTACTTTTTGTTTATCATAAGAACAATGTTGCTTAGTTGATATTCTCCTATTGAAAAAGTCATTGATAGAATATAGCTAGTACATTCGAAATATTCTCAAAAATAGAATTACTTACCTTGTTTTGTTTATTGTATCAAAATAATCGCCTCTTAATGCTTGTTCAAAACATTTCAAAACCAAATTTCTTATCACTGGTTCAAGCAGCTTCATTCATACCCATCTAATCACAAGCTATTAGATCATAATTACATGCCTTTGTCATATCAAAGGATTATGGGACATGACTTAGCAATCACGATGTGACATATAATACTGCATAAACTTTTATTTTACATCGTGTGCATTTTCATGTAGACATGTGCATCCTTTTTTTCGTGATTGTTTTATTAAGCGTAGGAGGAGCCTGGTTTCTACGGGTATATAATATTGTTTTGAATATTTGTTTAACTTAACATGCACGTGTTAAGCTGTGAAGACATCCCAGTGCACGAACTGGCAGCAATGAAGAAAATATGTTGGTAAAAGTCAGCCTCGGCTATGATGCACATACATAGAGAAGTAAAAAATATTTTTGATGAAGGAATTTTAGTGAAGTTGTCCAGGAGCTCCGATCACGAAAGTTTAAGAACATGATAAAAATTTGAGAAAGTTAATGTTTGTAAAAATAAATCAGGCCACGACTAATGTCAGTTTCAATTTTATGCTTTGATAATTTCGCAAATATTCCTTACCTAAAGAATGTAATTAGTTTGCCATGGGAACATTCAATAATTACGGAAACCTAAGGGATGGACAGTTCTTCCCGTTTTGCATGATGCAGCGTGATGGTAAATAAAGGGGGTGGGTAGTACTCGATTTTTCTGCGTGACGTCACGGTTAAAAAAATTTTGATAAATAATTTTTTTAGTGTAGCATTCGTATATGTTTGGATATGTAAACATTCGACTAAGTAATCATATTGCAAGTTTGTATTGGTGGGTATTTGTTGTCTTCTAACGTGAAATAATATTATGAGGGTCTTAATAAAAACGTGACGAAGCGTGATGAGAGGGAGCATGGGTAGTTCTAAATGGGCCGATCTATAGCGCTGCGTAGTTATTGAACACCCCATGATAGGTTGTATTACATGCATTGATGAGAGAATAAACCTACAAATCTTTCATTTGTTTTCTGTTCCTGTGTGTGGAAACCAGGTGCTTTGTTGTTTTTGCAAGAAGTTTTTAAAGCCACGTGGACACGAGACAATTTTTTCAGGCGATGGTAACAAATTTAATTTTGTTACTATCGTTGGAAAATTTTATTTATTGTGTCGCCACATCTGTGTAAATGCAACATAATTCAACAAAAAACATTCAGCAAAATTGCTGCATTGTGATTGGTCGCGCCCAAAAGTGTTCCATCAGAATTATTGCAGCAAATGGCGAGACGATGAATATTCATACGAATATTCACAACACAAAATTTTTGTTGTTGCCAGTAACAAGATACAAAATCAAATCTTTTTGATTTTGCAACAAAAATAACGTTGCGGGTAACAAAAAAATGTTGTGACCAAAAAAAAGCTTCTCTGGCGACACAAGTTGACATTTTTAGGCGATAGTAATTAACATAAATATGTTACTATCGCCTGAAAATATTGTCTCGTGTCCCCGTGGCTTAAAGCGAGGAAAAGAAACGACCCATAAAAAAATACATATTAATTTACTGTCGAAAGTTTTAATTAAAAAAAATTAAAAAAATGGAACTACAGAATTAATGAGCATCAAATGTCGGTAAAAATAAATGCGTTACCGAGAATGAGCTTGGCGTGATAACACATTAAGATGGGTTAAATGAAAAATTTCAGTTGAATTACCTCATCTCAGGATCGTTGCCCTTCATATGAACTTTTAATTGCTTGTGGAAAATATTACTAAGTAGCATTGTCCTAATTAACCACAAGAAAAACGCCAGCTCAGAGTTCGTACCCTCTCAACAAATTTATAGGTTCTGGTTGTTATTACATTTTGGTTGGATGAATTAACTTCTACAGTATGGTACCTGAACCTTAAGTCTACCCTGCTAAAGGCGGGATTCCACTTACGCCTTAAACAGGGCGTCAATACCCTTGTAAACTTCGTAAAACTCTTTAAAATGGAATATACATTATTGGCCAAAAAAGCATAAAGAGAATTTTTAATCAGTAAAGGTATTAGTAAATTACAAATAAAAAAATATTGAGAAAAAAGCAGTTTTTTCGTCATCTTTCAAATTTGGACAAAAGCGTCAAACGGCCAATACTCTGCAGCCAGCAAGCTACTACTTTTGCATACACGTAGGTCAGGTAGAGAGCGTGTGAAATTCGCTAAGAGCATTCGTTATAGCGCGTTCTCACAACGAAATATTCCACGTCGCGGCGAAATTTGGAAAAAATAGCCGTGCTGACGTCAACAACAAGTAGAATGTTTCAAGAGTATGTACTTAACCTAAAAACCTAAGATTCGAAGTCCTAAGTCCTGTGAGCACAGTCACTTTTTTATCGACTTTAATTTTTAGAATAAAATGCAAGGTCGGATCCAGAGAATTACTGGATGTAGGCCTATATAAAAAAATTCTTAAAAAATTTTTTTTAGAATAATTGAATTTACAACGCCCCAACGGGGTGTTGCATTGCGCCCTATCGGGCGCATTCAAGAACAACTGGGGGTTTGGGTGTTGGTTTGGGCGTTGTGAGCCCCCCAACGGGTCCAGGAAGCCTGGAAGCCAACGCTTTTAGAGCCCTCGAAATGGCTCAAATGGCTCTAAATGTGTCGAAAAATGACGACAATACAGTTGTTTTTATGACAGAAAATACAAAGAATCGAATAAATTTTGACACACAGAAAAATTGTTTCACACCTTTGACAGTCTTCTGAATAACAAAAAGGACAAACTTTCTATTTCAATATGCAACTGTATTGACTAACTCTCTTCCTTATTTCTGTCTGTCTTTCTTTTTTCATTTCTTTCTTTCTAATATTTCTGAAATGAAACAGTAATGAACAATTACTCCTGCTGGGAATTGAACCCAGAAATACAAGAGTTTCGTTGAAAACAGGAATGATACAGCAAGACAAAACAATAGAAGGTAAAAAAACAAAACTCACCGTTGAACTTTTGTTTCCATTGTTTGAGCATTTGAACTTCTTTCATTTTACAATTGTGAATTTTCAACTAAATATCAAAGAAAACATTTATCATCATATTGAAGATCATACTGGTCATACAATTTCATACAAGATAACAGCAGCAATATCATCAAAAGACTGAAATGATAGATTTATTTTTATACACATAAAGTTTACAATCGAATGAAAATAGGTATTTACAACACTGTGTACACCATGTTTAACCTATAATTTATGGCTGAAGTGACATATAAAAAAGGTGTACTAAAACTATAAAAACAATACTTAAACTCAGTCACTAAAAATATTAGAAAACGTCATTCTACGTTTGTTAGCAGCTGCAAATTCATCTACAACTTGATCTAAATCAACAGTCACATCTCGATTGAACATTATAACACAGAGACTGTTCAATCTTTCCTCTGTCATTGTATTCCTCATCCATGTCTTCACACGACGTAAACCTGAAATACTCCTCTCACAGGTGCAAGTAGTGACAGGTATAGTAGCTAGAATTCGTATCGCTTCATGTATCGATGGGAATAAAAGTTTGTCAGTGTGTTTTAACAGACCTTGCAATGTGGTAGGTAACACTCCGGTGAATGTTCTCCACTTAACTTTCCACATATCTAACTGTGCGTACAAGTTACTCAGAGCAGGAATATCATCACGATATCTCTTAATGAATTTAGGGAACTAATATAAACAAAAATATTGTATATCTCTATGAACTAATTCAATTACATAAGCTATGATAACTAGCAACTACTTCAGGTGTATTTCAAAAAGTTTTATAGAAATATGGAACACATTAGAACCATGACTATCTTGACTATTCCCCACCAAGTGAAGAAATTTCCCAGATATATATCCACAGTAGATTCTACATTTTGTCTACTCTGTATATACTGTCGTATGGAAGTTAGTTACCTCAATAACATTACATAATGCCATAACACAGACAAATGATGACCAACTATAATTCCGTGATGTATATGAAGCCTCCTCTTTTAAAGCAGTGATGCGACACTTCGTTTCGGTATAAACTTTGCAACCATGATCTGATAAAGCCTGTGTGTAAACAGATTTTTTGAATTTTTGCACTGCAACTGATTTGCAATAATTTCAAAGTGTGGATGATCAGCATAAAATTCAGCATTTTGGAACAACTCAATTGACGTCAAGACTCTTAAATCATATGCTAATGACTGGTTACCAACCAAACCAACTGACACTGCACTGTACAAACAATTACCATCACCAGATATTCTAGAAGAACATGCATCCAGTCATTGACAATGAAAATATCTTGCCATTTGAACAAATTCCGGTTATAATTAATCGTGGTTTATCGTACTGTGTTTCACATAAATATACTGCTGCAACTGACAAGTAAAAAAAAACTTTTAACAGAAACAAAACAAAACTTTATTTTTGCTGTATAGCTATATACATGTTTACTGGTCTAGGTATGTTTTCTTCTATATTGAAACTATACATACAGAATAAGTGCTCCCTTTCTTCGAGAATGTGTAAATAAACAAAAAGAACTTGATACCTAACTGGCTTGATAGCAAGATTAACATTTTTTTTGAATTTTTCAACAGTAGAGATAAATATAGTTTGTGCAAGTTCATCTGTCTTCAAAATAGATGGTGACGACGGTGAAAACAACTTTTTAGTTCATCAGTTGCCTTCGAAACGAGTTCTGATGTCTTTTTGTTGTTGTAAAATAAGTTCAAAGTCCATGTTTCTTCAAGATGCTAGCTATACATTACTAAAAATAATAAGATCTATTCTCGATGCACAACTGGACTGACTATTTTTCAATCTTACTCGACACTCTGTTCATACTACTCTAGCTACATGCAGACATAAATAAGTTGGCAGTGTGGGGGGGGGGGGGGGGGGGGGGGTGGGGAGATGATGTCTTCCACACACAGGCCAGGTAGTATAAACTCAAGCAAGACTAACAAGTTCCTAGCTAGCTGGACATATGATTCATGCATGACATTATTCCGGTGTTTTATAAAATATGAAACCAACAAAAAATCTGAAAACTCACCTGAAACACAAATCTCACGAAACACACATATCTGAGCAGTATCTAGAAGCCATGTTTGATCATCTGTCTGGCTCACTGAACTTTGACCCGAATTTGAGTTTTGTCACCAGTCCTCTGAGCCTACTTGCGAGTTGAATTTCAGCCTACTTGCGAGTGAAAAGTAGTAGGCAACTAGACTGTGTTTTCGCGAATTTGAAATCCCCGTTGAAATAACTGTGTGCCATCGGTTACTAAAAACAGCTGTCCAGACTTTAGCCTACTTGCGAGTTTTAGGACAAGTGATTTTCTAAGGCAGATTGGCGTGTCTCGATTGGAAAGACAAAAATTGTTAGATTATCGAGACAACGTAAACAAACGGGATTCAAAGCGCCACTACTGGCTATAACATTTTCACGTACACGATGACCACGCGCGATCTATGAATATTTCTTGTCGATTCTCTCACGAGCTGTTTCTCCATAGAATTATCATATGCAGGATTTTAATAGCTCCATCTTAATGTAGGCTTTAGCCTACCTCGCCTATAGCTGGATCCGACCCTGAAATGTAACATATATGCTAAGGGATTTATGACAAGTTCTCGTTTTTTAAAAAGTAATTTTAACTTAAAAAATGGAACTGAAAATCCAACATTTGCAACTTAATTTTAAATGTATTTTGGGTTCATTAAAAAGTTCTGTTTCTGTTAAACTATCTCACTCCGCAAAAAGGCCATAAAACTGCTAAGAATTCTCCTGAAAAACTCTATCTTGCTAAATTGTTTATATGTTCGCACCTCATACGTTTTTTTATTTTACAGAGTACAAATCAACGTCGTTGGATTAATAATCCACACTGTTGTATTTTCCGTTTAGATTTTATTTGCCACAGAAACTTTCGCCATAGGCGTTAACATGCCCGCCCGAACTGTTGTATTTGACTCAACACGGAAATTCGATGGTAACAAATTTCGTGAGCTCCTCTCAAGTGAATACATTCAGATGGCTGGTCGTGCAGGCCGACGCGGTCTAGATAGTACTGGCATGGTGATCATGCTATGCAAAGGAGATGTTCCTGAAACTTCAGATTTGCATAAAATGTTGCTAGTATGTTTAAACCAATTTTTTTTTTCGCTAATCAAACTTTACTTAATTTGCTGTCAAGTTTCTATATCCAAAAAATGTGATCACGTGTCATTTTTTAGATTTTTACAACTTTTTCACAGCTTTGACCAATGCAGTGTTTTTATGCAAGATTTGCTTGATGGGGGTTATTTTTATAATAACCTTTTCAAATAAGTAACCCCGGTTGTTAAATTGACTTACAGACAGACAGTCAGTATTATTATATAGACTAACCTTACAGTGATAGGGCTGTAAGATGGATTATCACTATTTTTGATTTTAGTGACTTACACGAATGTCAATGTCGTTATTTTAAAACTACACGGGTGGAGAGCGGTGTTAGGAAACAGAATGCCGAAGGAAATTTTTTTCACATAGCAGCGTTCTGTCTATAGCTTTTATTTGACGCAAATTATTTTTAAGGGCACACCCACCAAACTGGTCTCGAGATTTCGTCTTACTTACTACATGATATTAAACTTACTGCGAGTGAAACAGCTCACAGTACAGGACATGATGAAACGAAGTTTTGCAGAGTTCTACCTTCAGAAGGATGCACCTGAAAACGAGAAAAAATTGGAAGAGTTGCGACTACAAACGAAACATTTGCAAGAGCCGAACTGTGCGCTGTGTTCAATTGACCTCAAAAAGTACTATTTGACGTGGGCAGAAATTTTTCAACTCAAAAAAATTGTGAAGGTGATTTATAATATTTGACTTGTATCCGTTCTAAAATGTTGCGAAAGTGTCATGTTTTTTCAGTATTCCTCTAATTCAGTCAATTCTTATTCTATAAATCTCACGGTATTTTTTTATGATACTTTACCTCGCTTCTTTTTTCTATAGTCCGCCATCTTTTCTTCACCATATGGCATTAAATGCATGACGCCAGGGCGTGTTGTGGTTGTGTCGAATGGAAAACATCGCAACGCTTTGGGTGTTGTCTTAATGGATGGAGGTCTGGAAAGCAAGTTCTCTTCGTCTTCTTCTGTTAAAGAACCTCTTCAGAGAGTTTACACTGTGTTAATTCTTTGTAATAAAGATCATGAACAGGAGACAGTCGTAACGACTGGCGAAAAAAGTCATAAAGAAATGTTTTTATCAAATAAATTATTTCTACCTCAAGAGCAAAGTGGACAAATTGTAGAAGAGATTGCAGTTGCAGATATTGAAAGTATTATTAACAGGTTATTGAAAATCGACTTTGCAAAAATTATAGACAATCATAAAAAAAGGCTCATACCAAGATTCAAGTAAGTACAATATATGTGTGACACCTTACATGAAGGACCACGGCGTCGGGGTTATATATTTTTTTTGATTTTGTAAATAAGTGAGATATCTGTCATATTATTTGACTTACTCAACTTGTGCTATATTTAGGAATGATCCGCCGTCTCAGTCTACCATTATGGCTGGTCAAGATTTACTGAACTTGGCCCAAGAATTTCAGACCTCTATACCTTTAATAAATCCAGTGAAAGACTTAAATTTAAATAACATAGATTTTATAGAAAATTTAAAACGTTTGGAAAAGTTAGAATCAAATATGCTCACGTATTCGTGTTTGGAATGTACCAGTTTTTCGGAGCATGTAAGGTTTTCCCTTTGTTTGAAATGTGTTTTTTACCGATTTGTGAAGTTTTCAGTTTTTCGTTGTTGTTTTTAGTTCAACTTAATGCGTGCTAACATGAAAGTTCGCGAGGATGTGTCACAATTAGAATTGCGTTTATCAGACGAAAGTCTGGAACTGATAGAAGAATATAACCAGAGGATCGAGGTAAGCTTGTTGATTAATTTTACTGACCGTGGACTTCCTCGTCCCCAGGGGACAAGGTTGGACTGTGAAAAGTTTTCACATTGTTTTTTGATTTTAGGTAATTTTTTTTTCTCGCACCTGTTTAAGTTTCATTGCAGAAAAAAGGGGCGAAAATCCCCAAAAGTCCCCAAAAAACGTCAAAAAACACCTTTTTATTTGTTTTTTATTTTTGTTAAAGGTTATTACAAGGTTGTAGTCTGGATTGATATAAACTATCGGGCGTGGATCGTTCCACTTTTTTTTTCATCGGCCGGTATTGAACGCCATATCTGGGGAAATTTAAGGATTACGCGAAAACCAATCAGATGAATGTATGATATAAAGTATTTGTTTTTGTTTTTTTTTATTCAGAATTTTTGGAAACTTTTTTTTTAGGTATTAAAAGAATTGAATTACGTCGACAAGGATAAAAACCTTCAACACAAAGGTCGTGTCGCGTTTGAAGTGAGCACTGAAGGAATGATGATCACAGAACTTCTTATCAACAACATTCTAACGGAACTTCATCCTGAAGAAATTGTAGCTGTTTTGTCCTGCTTTGTCTTCGAACAGGTAAAATTTCACCCAACTTGCACCCAGTCCTAATCTTCGTTAAATTTTAGTAGTTGTATTTTGTTACCAGTGGTTCCGAATATGTTTCCTCCATAAGGGTCTCTTGTTGATTTTGTCGTAGAAAAATGCTTCACCGCCTACTTTGAACGACAACTTGCAAAAGGTGAGGAGAATAAAAATGTTTTATTTATTTTTTATTATTATTATTATTATTATTATTATTATTATTATTATTATTATTATTATTATTATTATTATTATTATTATTATTATTATTATTATTATTATTATTATTATTATTATTATTATTATTATTATTATTATTATTATTATTTTGTCTCTCCATTAGGTGGTTAATTTAGTAAAGGAAACTGCAAAGCGAGTCGCAATATGCCAGAAACAATGTGGTTTAGATGTCACCGTGGAGGAGTGTGTAGGAGAGCTACATTTTGGTTTAGTGGAAGTGATTTATGAGTGGGCTCGGGGAATGTCTTTTAAAGAAGTGATGAACTTGACTGATGTATCCGAAGGTAAACATTCTTCTACAAAATATACGAAAAGATGTTTTGCAACAGCGTGTGACAATAGCTAATTAAAATTGACAGAACCTCGTAAATAAAATTAATATACGTAACCATACGCCATTCCACTTTTTTTTACAAATACTAAACATTTTTTGTATAGATTATCATGTAATCTCTTAGGTACTATGTAGATGGCTAAGTAGCTGATTGTTGCTTTAGCGAACCTGTGAATAATGTGGTTAATGTGATTTCAGTTAAGATGTTTGGAAACAAAAAACATTGTCTCTCTTATCTAGATCTCGATTAACAAAGTACTGATAAGCAAGGATTTACGTCTCTAGATAATTTAAAAATTTTAAATATATAGATAATACCGTCATATGGGAAGAAAACAACAGATACCAGCCCGTTTCACTAACTATACTAATCTGAAGAACTCTTCGTACCCATTTCATTAAGCATTCACGCTTTTCTCCTTTTCTTTTACTTGTATGACGAAATTGCACGAGGTTTATGCATCGTGTTTCGTTTAGGTAATATTGTTCGATGCATCCAAAGACTTGACGAAACACTTCGCGACGTTCGTAAAGCTGCGCATGTTATTGGTGTGGAAACACTTTGTGATAAAATGGAAAAGGGAATGAGTTTGATCAGGCGTGATATCGTTTTTGCTGCCAGTTTATACACCACGTGACAACTTTAAATTACTTTTATTTTTACATTTTGCACAGCAAAATCAGTTGCACGTGCATTGGGTTTTCGCGCAAGCAATTCTAGTTGGTGTTTTTTCCTGTTTTTAAATCAATGAATGGGCTTTATTTTATTTATTTTAATTTTAAAAATCGCTGTTTATCGCGCCTTCTTTTTGGCGCCCCAAACCTATTAGTATAATACTGCGCACAAATTGTAACATCAATCTACATTTTGTATTAATTTTTTTGTTTATGGAAACCAGGCCTTACCAATTTGTGATAGCTGAAACCACGTAAATATTTTTGCTCGTGACGTAAAAACAACATATTTATACAAGCACCAGACGCCACAGCTTTTTTTAAAAAAACTGAAAATCTCTGAGCTTTCCCGACATCTGGGATTCTGAGAGGTAAGTGAATTATCCTTGATACACGAGCCTCCATTGTGATATGTCAAAATGAAGTGACCACCAGAGCTCTGGCCAATAGATGGTAGTCGGTACCTTTACCTTGAAAAAACAAATCGAAACGACTGTTAGGCAATTACCTGTGTTTTTAAACTCGAATATCTAACTTTGTCTAAATATTAAAAGCAATTTGAACGCGAGATAGAAGTGTTATGATGCAGAAAGAATCCGTTACTACCTTTTATTAACAACAATGATGGCAAATGCAAATTGCTTACAATTTTTTTGGTGTTTTATGCCTGCCTTAAGAAACACCACCGGCTATTGACGTTGCCATTCCTACTTTTTCAAGCTTTTTTTTAACATGGTAACCATGCTATTGGATCCAGTGTCTCATGCTGGAAGACAATATGTACACAGAAATGTTGAATCGATCTGAAAAAAGCCGAAATTTGTTTTTCAAGTAACTTCCGTTCCTTCGATCATGATGAAAAATCCTTATGCCGTCGCAAAGGTACAACATGGACAGTGATGATATGTTAGATTCTTGTTGAAACCATAGAAACAAAACGCCTTTATAATCTTTTGTCCTAAAACCTTGAATTACGCATAAATTACATTCATAATAGCCTCAAGAGATTTCAAATAATCATTGATGAATCCATGTAATGAATCCAAAAGAATCATTACATGGCCAAGAGACTCCATCTGTTGCAACCTAAATTTTTAATTATTTTATTGGCCGAAGTCATACGAATTTATTAATTAATCTAAATCTGATGAATCTAGGTAATTACGGTAAATTCATTACATGAATCTGAAAATGATTAATCTGTGTGACTAAGCGAACTATTGTTACTTGACGCATATCGTTAACAACAAACTCCAGGTGGGATTTACTTCTCGAAAAGTTGTACACAATTTACCTCTAAAAATATAAAATAAATAAGGGTGTAAATGGAACATACTTTAAAAATAAATAATTTGCCTAATGTGGACTTACCCCAGCAAACAATTTTTGCGCGGGAGTGCCCAAAGAATGTTTAAGGCGAAGCGCCAAAAATATAAAATCTAATGCCTTTCGAAAATGGATGAAAGCTGTGGCCCTGCGCGTAAATTCCTACTCCCCATTACATGCACAATGAGTTATTAATATAATTCTAATTTGTGAAATTAAAACGGCGTAAAAAATGTACTATTAATTACCTTGTTTAAATATCCTGCTACCATTATGAGCAAAATACGGTTATTTTTAGTGGGCTTGGTAATTGATTTCAAACGCGCGCATAAAGTCGTTACATTGAATTTGCTCATTTAGCTAAACATCTTTTCGCGCTTTCTGAACATAAAATCTGCGAGTGGGGCAGACAAAATATGGGGGTTATTAATATCGAAATTTACCCTAGCGTTACGAGATTATCTCTCGCTCCTTTTCATTGTTTTGTTTCGCGCCATAGTGAGGGAGGTATGCTAAAAAGTAACTTGAGCGAACAACGGGGAAGAGGGGGCACCAAACAATTTGGGAGAATGCACTTGTTACTACTATAAAACTGTATAAATATTAAACCTAGTTTGTGGCAAAATTATAAATATTAAATATTCTAGAAAAATGTTAACATCCCAACTACTAAATACGCAACTGCTATAACGGCACCTATACCCGCTATATTTTTAACTACTGTCTTCATATCGTTCGGGAAAATATACTCATTTAACGTTATCGTCCCCTGGAATAGCAAGTTTGATAAGAACAGGTATATCGAAGTGTTGATTACAAAATTGACTAACGGATAATTCGGTACATACACTAACAACGACTTCGCATTATCCTGCAGATAGATGTGGAGCTGGCTGATATACGTTTCCAGCGTGATTTTCCCAAGAATAGAAAACAAAACAATGTAACGACTTCTCAGCCAAGCTGTTGAATTTCGAAGCAGTATAAAAGCTAAGATAGGAATGAAGGATGTATACGGATGAAGGGCGTTATAACTGTACTTTTCCAGTATGTAGACGTAGTTATACCACACGAAAATTAATGATGCCAGTACGGATGTTCCTATCAATAGCACTACTTTCTCAAATCGATGTCCATTTAACTTGTGGAGAGCTTTTTCAATGTTCGGTTGATTATACGCACACAACATTCCCACGAATGTAACGTAGTGGTCTAACTTACTACGAAAAATCCACTCATGTAAGGAGTTGTTATAGTTCAGGACGAAAGAGAATGGCGAAAATACCAGCTCGGCAACCTTTGGGATATCAAATATAGCGAAAACGATACAAAAATAAATAACGAGCTTCATCACCATCACTTTCTTGACTTCGTTGTATTCGTTGAAAGGCCGCATCATAGCGTACACCGACAAAAACCAAAACGTATGCATCGCACAGATGTAGTAAAGCATGTATGAATTGTCCACGACCAAGGTGGTTAAAATGACCAGAAAGTTTAACCGAAACAACATCTTTAAAACACGTCGTAAAGAGTAATCTTTCCGAATCCAAAAGAACGAGAAATTTCCTAAAAATAGATCATTGAGTTAGACTATAGGTTCCTATGAGAGATTGATCACAAACTTTAACGTTGATTTAATTTTAGCAAATTCTGCGAATTTAATCTATTATTGCGAAAAGTTGCTTCCCCGATATTCTCAGAATGGAAATGGAAACTGGGTACAATAATGTCTGTTCTTTGATTCCATTAATTGTTCACCCAAAAACGTAGTCCGCAAAAATTCTTAAATGGTTCGTTCGCGAAATTTATATCAACGCAAGTAACTAGCGAAAATTAATATTCGTAAAATTCCTTTCATTTCGCCTCGATTTATTTAGGATTCTTTTCTTTTGGCCTTTTTTGAACATATCGCTAAAATTAGTCAACTTAAGACAAGAAAAATAAAAAATGGAAGATAGTGTCCGGCAGGATATCACTCACCGAATCCGGTCATCCAAACATAAGCCGCAATGAATAACCTTATGGCGTTATAAGTTTCAGCTGCGCGAAAATAATGGTACCAAACGAACATGACCTGCATCCAGCCTTTCCATTCTTCAGTCTGTTCCCGATTAAGCAGCTTGGCAGCACTCGGTTTCAACTCTGTTGTCGTGAAATATATAGAAACTGCAAAGAGTAGAAATACTAGGAACATATACAAATCCCGGTTATACGTCCGCTCAGCTTTCGGAAAGTAGTGAAGGTAGTCACAGAAATAGTAGTAGAGAAGAATGAAGCCAACGGTAAACACTGCGAATAACGCATCATTTAACGTGATCGGGTCGTAACGAGGTTTGGGAGTAGGTTGTTCGGTTTCGACTTTTATTACGACATCATTTTCGTTAGCTGTTGCCGATACGGGAACATTGATAGGACTTGTTGCATCTACGGAAAGAAAAACAAACTATTATCTCACAAAAACGCAATAAACATCCTGACAGACAGTTCGTAGCTTTTCCAGTAACAAAAATTCGAAATAGCTATAGTGTTCGTAAAATATTTCGAGCTATCGAAATAAAATATTTTTAGTAACCGATAAACTCTTTGGTAACATTTCTAGTAACCGTAAAACTAATTCGTAATATTTCGTAGTATACGAAAAACACTACTTCGAGACATCGAACGTAACGACATTTCGTAACATTTCACGTTATCGTAACACTCTTTTGGTAACATATCTATTAACTGTTACACAAATCGTAACATTTCTAGTATTCAATACACCATTTGTAACATTAACCGCAGAGCGATTCCATGTAGCGGACATTACTGACAAAAAGGTGCTAAAAACACCAAAAGTTTTTAGTTTTTCACTTTGAAGCCAGCTGTGATAACTTTTGTCTTTGGAAAATTAGTTTCTTAAGAAGGATATTTTAAAAGTTCAGGAAGAAGACACTATACAAACATACATAAAAATTAAGTTTTTGCCATTTTAAGGAAAAAACTGGTGATTTCCAACATGCAAGTCCTTCGAATCTTACGCATGAAAAATGTGTTTTTGTCACTTTTTTCACAAAAAACTTTAAGATTTAGTTAATATAATGTATAGAAATTAATGGGCGGTGCCTGCCACCTTTTCTAGTCTACATATTTGAAATATTACATATGTCTCATTATTCATGGAATCGCTCAGCAACGCTAATTCGTAAAATTCTCGCAATGCAATCATAACGCGATATATACCTCTTTCGTTTCGTGTCCAGACATTTTTACCAAATCGTCTGTAAACCCAAAATATGGATGCGAACAACCACACCACAAATAATGCTTTTTGATGCAAGGTGGTACTTCCTTTCGGCGGTGCAGTTTTATAGCTATCTTTGTATGCGGTTACAAATGATGACAAGATCGTCATGTTGGACATATTCTTATAAACATCTAGAATAAAAATTCGAAGTTATCGACAAAAACCTTTTTTTTAAAAGAAATACGTGTTAAAAAAATTGGTAGAGTGTTGTGGCTCTTGCTGAAAATCATTTAAAGCTATAAAAAGGGGTCAGGTAATTTTTTAAAAATCAGGTCTAAACCAAAACCCACGTTTTTATAAAAAATCTCTAAAGAACGTGTAATAATACGTAATAAGAACATATAAAACTCTTATCAAAACTTTCCTGTTTTGTGTTTTGTCAGGACAAACAAAGAAACCTGGGTAACAGGGTGGAACTTTTTAGTTTCAGGCCATAAAATAGAGAACAAACAGATTACACATGTACGCACAATCATAAATATAAGTTGATAAGATTCTAAAACAAAAATTTGAAGTAGCCAACCTCGTTCCCAAAAAAACTTACCTGCTTTAAAGATAGCGCACTTTCCAAAACGAGGATAGAAATCTCAAAATTTTTACAAGATATCGTAGAATAAATCTCTGTGAAACAAACTACACGATAAACTCAAGAATCGAGCATTCACAATGCGTGGTTGCACGCATGAGTAAACACCGAAAAAAATATGTTTGCTCGAAATTCGTGGTATAAAAAGTTTTTTTTACCCACGAAATTAGATGAGTAAAAATTTTGGGTTACATCTAAATTTTGTTGTTTTTTTATGTAAAAAAGAAAACAAACAAACAAAAAAGCTGTTTCGCTCATAGAAATCATATTTCTACAGAAAACAACTTCGCCGCGATAAAGAAAGTTTCAAGCTACAGCTGTTTGCAAAGTTCAGTATAACAGTACCAAATGTATAAAAATTAAAAAAAACGGAAGACGAAAACTCACAGTAACTTTACTAATTGATTTCTCATCACAGTGAAAGTTTTTTTAAAAAAAAGTTATACAGCAAATACGTTTCTGCGCATGTGCATGAATAACAGTAGAACATTCTGTAGAATTAAAAACTATCACCTAGCAACAGCTTTTTTTTTACTAAGCGAGTACAACTCAAATGTTCAAATTAAACTTAGTGACACTCCATCGCAGATAATTAAACAACAAATTTAGTTCTAAATTTACCAAAGGCATGATAAACAGGGAAAATGGTTATCAGAAAATATAGTTAGCATGGCAACTGGAAAAATATACTGTCTTTTTGCGGTCTTATCTTAAAAGCTCCTTCGCTTAGACATGCTTCGCTTGAAACCGCGTATTTTCTTATTAAATTTATCACGTAAAAGAATTTTAGAAGTTTTAAACATGGAATTAAGTGGATGCGCTTTATCATCATGGAATTTGCATTTTGAAAGTGCTCATTCACAGATATGCAGCAGAATATTGCTTATAATAATAATATAAAGTACACATACCAAAATATCCACACAAGTTCTTTGATCAACTCTCTAGTATGATATACAAGTATCTTAAAAATTGCCACGTTTATAGGATTTTAAGTTTCCTTCCCAATAAATTATACTTTCAGTTGTGTCAACACAATAAAAACATTAAAGTAATTAACAAACTGTTGAATTCCTTCATAAAGTTTACAAAATAGGATAATTAGGCCTGGTTTCTTTCGTGATAACTCGAGCTACCATTTACCTGGTTTCTATTCGTTAAATGCACTGCGTCAGCGTAATACATAACAAAGCAGTCTTTGTTTCCGTTTTTTTTGTTCAAAAAATTAGGTTGCCATAACAATCTGTTATTTAGGTTCAACGCAATTTCGTACCAAGGCTATTTATATACTTGTTATTTCCGACTCGCGAAGCGATAGCTGAATTCTTATTCGGATTCAACCCCACTTCGTACCAAGGCTCTTTTAAGTGACTATTATTTGCAAATCATCGAGCTATAAGCGGGATCAATATACAAGTTGTTCATAAGAAATGGTTTCTATGCAACTTAGTACTAGACCAAATATTGATAAAAGCGATGCAAAAAACCGATGTTAACTATTGAAAAATGTACATACTTTGTATCCGAGGAGATATACGCCTCATTACACCTGCACTGCGCCTATACATCGCAGAAATATAAAATATCCAAAAGAAGAAAAAACTACACCAGTGCAAATACTAGTGATATTTTGAAGACCAGAAAGAAATCTTTCTCGAGTCAACATCAATTTGTTTTCCTAGTTATTATGGTTACTATACGATGGTTAAAATAAATACGGAAGTAGATATAAACGGAACGATTTCCTTATTCCGAATTATAACCGGAATTACAAAACCATATCCGTTCAAGAGATCAAATTTGTTTATTTAAATTTTCTTTATTTATCAATATCGACCACTAGTTTAGATACAATAATACTTCTCACATGCTGAAGCAAGTAAGACAGATGAAGAGCCGACAAGATGACATTTTTAACAAACATATTAAACCCGTACTCGGCTGACTGTTCTGTCACCATTATTTTAAACCGTATGCAAGCAAAGAATATGTCCATAAAAATCATTGTCAGCATGGCTTTTACTAATTTTCTCCAAACTTCTCTCGTGAAATAATTCTCGGATTTTTTTTGCACACGTTTTTCTCTTCTCTTTGTCTTCTCAATGGATTTCACCTTTTTTTGACTTGGATCATCATCCGCATGATCTTCCTTCGTATGTTTATACTCTATCTTTAAATTGTTCTTCTCCACTTTTTCCTCCACATGGAATGTACCGACAGGTATGTCAATGTTCTTTTTCTCCGCACATTGTTCATTTGGTTTTTCGCCTGTATCAACCATGGGCGATATACTGATGCGTCTATGCATAGAAGTTTCTGTTTCTATAACGTACGGCGCCGTCAAAATACTAGACATGGAATTCCCGTGATTTAACGTCAGTTCAGAATGAGCACATATCACAAATTGGCGCTGCCAAACGAAATCTTCATTCTCAATTTTAATGGGAAACGCTACAAGTACAGCTGACACACCAAGAGACAGGTAAAATAAAACGACCCATTTTGTTCCATACTTCTCTACAAAAGACACATCAACAATCATGTCCATAATATCGAAGGCATTCATAAATTCAACAGCAATACCGAGATATTCGGACGAAGTATAACCTCTGCGAGGGAGTGGATATGTGATAAAAGTAGCAAGAAGTATTGGCATCACCATTTGTAGGAGGATGAAATCTGACATTGGAACTTCTTTTAGTTTGACGCAAGTTTGATTAAAATGTTTTTGAAGACGAACATTCTAAAAACAAGATTTTTGTGCTTTGACAGAAAACCTGATGACAATTTGCTAACATACAAGACTAAGTCCTTCAACCAGGTTTAACTATCCCTTAAAGGGCTACAAAAAGATTCAAGTGAGATCTCCAACATAGACGTTACTCTCCATTCTCGCGGACTGTAAACGACGGTGTGTTATAAATAGACCACTCGAAATGAAATATTCAAAACATTATACACACTTTACAACTGTCTAGACAACCTGTTTATGAAAATTATTTTTGGTTATGATGAATTTGTTACCTTTTTATTTCTATTTTCTGAAAAAGGATCATTTTCTTTTAGCATCCTCTTTGGTGGTAAAAATGAGCAGCCGTCTGTAATATTTATTAAATATCGGCAAATCAAAAGTTTGTTTTGACGAGAAAACAGAGACAACACTGGTGTATTTGCGACAAAATGCTATGTTACTAACTTTAAGAAGGTAATTAATACATCTAGAAATTTAGAAGAATATAGCTAGCTAGTCCAAAAACAGTTTAAAATTTATTTCATGAGAAAGTTTGATTTAATAGCATTGCAAATGCTTATATCGAATAAATTATGGATGCAATTACACGTAAGAAACTCTTAAGTTAATTTCAGTTATATTTGAATACCCAATGTGATATGTGGGATGATTTTAAAAGCTGTTTTTGTGCTTAGTAGTGCCTATAATTTTTTTCTCTGCCATCAGCTCGAGCCTTCGTGTAGGTCACTAAAGTCAAAAATCAACAGCCTGTTTTTTAGCACCTTTAAGCTAGATTACTAGTAAAATTTTCTCTTTTAAACACATACACCTTTTTAGTACGACTGGATTGTTTACAGAGTAAACATATATTTGTATCCTTACTTCTGTATTGTATTTTAATTAAAACAATAACGTTTTAGAAAGATGAATACCTCTACTTCCGTGGCTTCATACAGATGCTTTAATGTGAATCCGAATGGGGGTAAGTTGAATCCAATAAAGACCAGCATTGGAATGTTGCACCATGTTCTCTGCAGAAGTGCACTCGGACTAAAAATAGATTATCACATTGATGACAGTTACCTGAGCATGATTCCAGCATCGTGTAAAGTGAATAAAAATTGTGTAACTTGAAAAAGACTTACTGAAGAGTTATGAATTCAATCTTGTCCCTACCTTTTACTGAGCGCGGAGTAGCAAATCAAAAAGTTAACCACAAGAAACGGCGCCACCCAAGCACCAAACGCCAACTTTGTTTGAGATTCAGGATGATCCGTCATTTTCCCGATATTGATTAAACGCCACCATAATATCGCCGAGTACAAGACGTAAACAAGATGCACCGACAAAATCCGAATACGGTAAATCGTAACTCCCATTTCAAAATCGCAGACTAATTTGACTCCACCAACACAAAAAACACTCTCTTCAAAAAACACTTTCTTCTTTTAATAACTCGTATTTTTACCCGAAGAAGTAAATTTTTTATTGCGTTCAAAAATTATTTTATTCACACAAGAGAAAGATTTCGCAAAAAAAACAAACCTATCGACATTTTATAGATATTTGTTGTTTTGTATAAACTATAATATTTACATTTATATATAAATAGTGTACAAAAATAAACAATGAACGCTAGCAGATACATAAAAGATAAACCTCGCGTTGATAAAGTATTTAATTACTAAAACAAAGCGTGGAGGAAACAGAAATTACCAGTTATGAATCAATTTGCAAGCGCCTATATACAAATGGAAAAAAACAGCTTTTCGTGTAGCAAAAAACGAAAAAAAACGGAGAAAAATATTTCTTTCGCTGTACATGTTTTTTATAAGCAAATAGAAAAATCTGACTAGTTTTGCTTATATATCGGATAAACAAATTAAAAACGTAAACGTTGCCTTATAAGCAGCTAATTGATAAGATGAAACGGTTCTGTTTGTAGCTTAAAAACAACCGTAAAATTAAAGGCATTTACAAGTTCACATATTCTAGTGTAGTGCTGGTAATTTAGGTTTAAAAGTCTGTCTAATTAAAAAACAATAACATAAGAAATTAGGATTTACTAAGGCTGAGGCTAAGGCTGCAATATGCTATGCTTAAAATAATTTCTATTCGAGCCTATATATGCTTATATGCTTATATAAAAAAACATGTAAGACAACCCAATGTTTTTGTTCCGTCTCTATGTTCGCATAGGCAAAATCAAAAATGCTTTTAAACAAGCGTTAAGAATTTCGCGCGGTCTACAATTGTGAAAACTAAGAAAAATATCTAACCCTGAGATATAAAAGATTCCAGATGAAATAAAGTTTAAATTCTCTAATTTTAAATGTGCATATATCCAATGGCTTACTTCCTTCATGGGTCTTCCTTTTACGAAGATTAATTATTACATAAATATATATTTATATACTTCAGCTTCGATCAGTATTAAATATTTTTAACAATGCATCAGCAGCCATATAAGGAGTGATCTCCCCATTCTCAACCATCTTCTCGTATTTTTTTAACTCTAGTTTCACTGAATTGTTACTAACGAAACTTTGCATAATATTATCTTCAATGTAGTTCCACATCCAAGCATTATACTGCTGTTTTCTTTTCTGATGAAACGTTTCATTTTTAATCATAACCTCGCGAAACTGTTGCATTTTCCACCAAACTTTCTCAAATCCCTCATTGTACAATGCAGAGACAGGATAAACCCTAGGCCTCCATACGTCACTGGGTCTTTGCAGTAATTTCAATGCACTAGTATATTCAGCTTGTATTCTTTTAGCAGCAGGCTTTAAATCTCCATCAGCTTTGTTTACTAGCACTAAGTCAGCCATTTCTACAATGCCCTTTTTAATCCCTTGCAGTTCATCACCAGCTGCAGGTGGAATAACTAACACAAACATATCCACCATGTCTTTTACAGCAAACTCAGATTGACCTATACCAACTGTTTCTATTAAAATAATATTATAACCAGCCCCTTCACAGAGGACAAGAGCCTCGTTTGTTTTTCGAGCTACACCACCCAATGTCCCCGAAGCTGGAGATGGCCTTATAAATGCATTAGGGTCACGTGCTAGCTCTGTCATTCTTGTACGATCACCCAATAACGACCCTCCAGTTTTAACTGAAGAAGGGTCTATTGCAAGAACAGCAACTTTATGACCTTCCTTTGTCAATTTCTTACCAAATGTTTCTATGAGAGAACTTTTTCCAGCCCCCGGTGCCCCAGTTAAGCCAATTCGAAAAGTTTGTTTATTATTTTTCGAAGGAGTTTTTAGATACTGCAGTACACATCCTAATAACTTATTGGCTTCTCCAATGTCATCAATATGGGTAGATTCGACTAAAGTAATTCCACGTGCTAAGGAGCCTCGGTCTCCATTAATCAATGCTTTGAAAATTTTCTTAGAATCACTTCTCAGTGCTTTTTTGCCTTGGGAGGAACATTTTCGAAGTGCATATATCTCTTTCAAAAAAATTCTTTCTTGACAAAAAAACCTTGATACTGCAAACATTTTTTCAACTAAATGAATAAAAAAACCGATTTATGTTATACAGATTTATATTTACAAAAATAAATATTATAATTTCTTTAAATATTGCCTTATGAAGTTTCCACTCCATGAGATTAACAAAATCTAAAAACATACAAAGTTCACAAAGAGATTTTTTTAAAAAAAGATTAAAACATAATCTGTAAAAAAAGGTTCTGAAAATAGAGATTTTATAAGCATACTGATCAGCCTTAATAAACCAGCAATTTTAGCATGTGTTGAAAAAAATAATTACACCTGCAAGGACAGACTTGATACAGAGGAAGTTGAGTTTAGATCTAACACAGTCTAGATCAGATTGGAAGAGGGTCATTAATATACCCCGTCCAATCAATGCTAGCATGGGAAAAACGGACGTTAAGCCGAGAATGATGATGGTGATGATGACATCTCCAATATATTGTCACTAACTTTTACTGCATAATTTCTACTGCATGACACTGTGACAAGCATTTGATGACCCATTTAAAGAATCTGAATTGATCAGAAAAGCAGAAGATGACAATATCACTGACAATGATGCCATAACAATTTCATAGTTTTCACATGGTATCTCAATAGGCATAATTTGTTATTGAGGAAAATTTTTATCACTTTTTATACAAAAGTTAAAAAAAAATTTTAGATACATGCAAAGAGAAAAAGTTCTGTTGATGTCCAAGTTAGTCAAAACTATTAAAGCTTCCCAAAAGGACTAACAAAAAACTAAGCGTTTATTTTTAGTAACTTTTAGTAATTACATCAGAGGGTGGCGAAGAAGAACAGGCACTACTGTCATCAAACATAAAGCATCACATTTTAAACATCACAAAAACAGTTAGAATGGCGATTGAAGAACCCTCATTAAAAAAAGGGTGAAAATATCGATAATGCAATAAAAATATTAATACAAATGTCCAAGGAATTTCAGCAACAAAATTTAAAGTGTTTGATATTTAAAAACCGTTTTATTGTTTGAGGTGAAAGAAATGATAAAAAACTAGGAATCACAAGGTTTTGTCACAATGATTTTCCTGATTTAGTTAAGGCTAAATTATGGCTCGAGAAAATTGTTTGTAATTAGAAAACCAACCTATAAGGCCACTGGCATTAACGAGTGAAGATAGTAACAAAGTTAAAAAAAAAAAAAAGATGTGCAAAGTATTTAATGTATAGCATGCTGGATATCAGTTTTCTTTATCAAATGTTATTCAGACTGGTAAAATGTACTTCCACAGAATTTTCTTGTCTGCTTACACTTCTAGTTACTAACTTCAGTAAAATTCAACCAATAACAGTTCCAGTATGTTAGTTAATCCACTCATTATAAACATGTTTTTTTCCTTGCTTTATTTTGATTAATTGAGGCTGGGAATAAGTTCATGTAACAATGCACTAGTTGTCCAACTATATTGGATTGGGTAGCAAATCTGATTACTGGCACAGTAGTTTTAAAATCTATAAATCCAGTACTGGTTCAGTAGCTTTTGAATTTATAAATCCATTACTGGTGCAGAGCAGATCAAATGAAAGAAAACGTCCTGTAAACTCTATCAAAATATATATATAGCTAGCAAATTATAAGTTATCACTTTGATAAAGTTAGTAAGGAAAAAGTAGACTTTTTTGAAAAGTTTTCTGAATTAATATTCCCAAAAACTTTATATATATAACTGTTATTATTAACTTCCTAATGCTTGAAGCAATATACAAAACCAGATCTTTTGCAAGGCAGTCTCCTGAGTGACCACTTTAAACAGGTTTACTTTTATATTAGCTAGCTCCTTTATTGAATTATTTGGGGATTTTTCAGAACGGGAAGTAAAAAAGCTTTAATATTTTTTGACTTTTTGAAAATTTAGTATGTTATGCCAGTAACCATACTTAAACAAATATTTCACAAAAAATTATTTCACTTTTCTTCGTGATCAGAGCCTTCTTAATTCACAGTTCACTTCCTTTTTTCAATTCTCATTAAGGCTACTGTAAAGGAAACAAATTTTTTTTTAGGTTTTTTGCAAAAAATTCATGACATATAGAAAAAAAAATGTCTTTCGAATGACATATTTTATATTCCATGAAAATATTTGGAACATCCCTTTTTTCTGGAAAAAGCCTTTTCAGAGGTGTTATATCATTGACATCTTCGAGAAAATATGTGCAAAATGAGTTGAGCATATTTTTTGTAAACATTATGCATAATATGGAACTCCCGTATAAAAATATACATAATAATATTTTTAGATAGTTTACATTCACTATCGAATTAAAAAAGTCTAAGTTAAGGAATATGCATATGAGCTGTCTCTTGTAAACCTGACTTTTGTCTATTAATAATTCTGAACGCGTGCACGCATATTCAGCATAAGGAAAAAGTTCGCACATCTATCATCTTTCTGCATACTCAGTTCACACATTTTCATAACACCTACGAAAATCTTTAAAAACAAATATCTTGTTAGTAAATTTTCGCATACATGCCTTTACGTTTGTGGTCTCTTTTTCCGAAAGCTTCCTATTGGTTCATTAAAATTTTCGGTAATGGAAAGCTGAATAAATTATGCACAAAAGGTTCCTGGATTTTTTTGTATCAATTACTGATTAGCGAATTATGACGACAGAAAGAAAAAATATGCATTTTTTTGAATGATTATATATAATTACAAATAATTTCATAACGACATTGTTACAAAGAAAAAGCCGGGAACCTTTTTGAATTTAATTTATGCTGAATATAATACCACGCATTCGGAAAAAGAAGCCATTTTAAAACGTACGGTGAAAAAAAAAATGAAAAATTAACATCTCACGAAAATAACACCATCAAAAAAAGTCTTTCATCAAATATTCAGAAACAAAAAAAAAAAAATAAGAAAAAATATGAAAGTATTGATAAATTATAAGGGTTTTTCTGAGACTACTCATCAAATGAGTTTTTTCCTTTACAGTAACCTTAAGAGCAAGCTATATAAAAAGAAAGATTTATTTAAACAATGGTTCACACAATGAGCTTTTAATACTCTAGGACTCCCAATTTAAGTCATGGCCCCTCCTGGAAATAACAGACAGGGTATATTCTTCGATTTAGTGAGGCTAGCCATGTAAAAATGCACATCTAGCTATATATCTCTCTTGCTAGATTGGCACCCAACAACACAACAAGGAATCAGGAGAAATTTATGACATCCACAAGAAGATCAGACATGACGTTAATTTAGTTAAACCATGGCTAAAAGTAATTTGATAACTATCCTATGTTTTAACACCACGTGGGAAATAATGGCTAATGGGTAATTAACAATTTCTAATCATACGTAGCGCACGAGGAAGAAAACAAACCGCTACGTAGCTTACACACCATTACTCGTGAAAAAACCTGCTGTCGTCAGCCTATTCTCAGCATATACCCTAACATTTGACACGTTAGCCAATCACGTTTTACCACTTAACGCTACATGGCCAATCAGGGTAACACACGAAAACGAGTAAAGCTTTTTATTATCGTCCTACATAGACTTGAACTTATTATTTTCTCCACGTTTTCAGAAGAGGGTCTATAAGTTGGCAATAATTATTACTTGGTTATTGTGATTAGGTCAGTCATGAAGAGAATAAGCGTATTGTTGTTGGTAGTATTAGCCTGTACTGTGTACAGTGCTGAAAAAGAGGATGAAAAGGAAAAAGATAAAAAAGAAAGTTTAGGAACCGTAATTGGTATTGATCTTGGTACTACATACTCATGGTAAGCCTTAGCTAGCTAATTTCTTCTGCATATTTTACTTGTTACTAATTCTGTAAAATTTAAGTGGAAAAATTATCTTGCAGTGTTGGTGTGTTCAAAAATGGTCGTGTTGAAATTATTCCAAATGATCAAGGTAATCGTATTACGCCGTCTTATGTTGCATTCACCACTGAGGGAGAAAGACTTATTGGTGATGCTGCAAAGAATCAACTCACATCCAATCCAGAAAATACAGTTTTTGATGCCAAACGTTTAATTGGTCGTGAATGGGGTGATAAAGCTGTCCAACACGACATCAAATACTTCCCATTTGATGTGGTTGAAAAATTGAAGAAACCCCACATCAAAGTCTCTGTGAAGGAAGGTGAGAAGAAAACATTTGCTGCTGAAGAAATCAGTGCCATGGTTCTTGTCAAAATGAAGGTGAGGGATGTTTATCTGTCTAGATTGTTAGGTGCCAAGGTTTGGTTGTTAAGAGAAGGAGCTATAATATAGTTAGGAAACGAATGCAACAACTACAAATATGCCATGTATTGATCACGACCATTTCTAATTAAAACATTTTACAGTTAACTGACATTTCTTATTGCAGGAATAATTGTAAAGGATTCCTCCATTGAAAACGATATTTTTTACATGTTGTGGACAATAATAAAATTCAGAGTCAAACTATTTTTCATTTCATAGGAAATTGCCGAGGCTTATCTTGGAAAGAAAGTTACTCATGCTGTTGTCACTGTTCCAGCCTATTTTAATGATGCTCAAAGACAGGCCACTAAGGATGCTGGTGTTATTGCAGGTTTGAATGTTATGAGAATTATCAATGAGCCAACTGCTGCTGCTATTGCTTATGGACTTGACAAAAAAGAGGGGGAAAAGAACATTCTTGTTTTTGATCTTGGTGGTGGAACTTTTGATGTCTCTCTCTTGACAATCGACAATGGTGTCTTCGAAGTTGTTTCCACCAATGGAGACACTCATCTTGGTGGTGAAGATTTTGATCAACGTGTTATGGAACACTTTATCAAACTGTATAAAAAGAAAAAGGGAAAAGATATCAGGAAAGATAAAAGAGCTGTCCAGAAACTTAGAAGAGAAGTTGAAAAGGCAAAACGTGCTCTTAGTACCCAACATCAAGCCAGGGTGGAAGTTGAATCTCTAATTGATGGAGATGACTTTGCTGAAACGCTGACTCGTGCCAAATTCGACGAATTAAATGCTGATTTGTTCAAATCAACGTTAAAACCAGTAAAACAAGTTTTGGAAGACTCTGGATTAAAAAAATCAGAAATTCATGAAATTGTTTTGGTTGGAGGATCGACACGTATTCCGAAAGTTCAAAAACTTGTGAAAGACTTCTTTGATGGAAAAGAACCTAGCAGAGGTAATAAAATATTAATTGTTTTCTGTGTTTATAGCTGCTTAATTTGTTAGATTTCTTAATACTAGGCACAAAAAATATGTTTCATTTTAATAACAAGGTATTTTTTTCTAGGAATAAATCCTGATGAAGCTGTTGCCTATGGTGCTGCTGTACAAGGTGGAGTATTGAGTGGGGAGGAAGATACAGGAGAAATTGTTTTGCTTGATGTCAATCCACTTACCCTTGGAATCGAGACTGTTGGTGGAGTAATGACCAAATTGATTGGACGCAACACAGTTGTTCCAACAAAGAAATCACAAATATTTTCAACTGCTGCTGATAACCAACAGACTGTCACCATACAAGTCTATGAAGGGGAGCGTCCAATGACTAAGGACAATCATTTGCTTGGAAAATTCGATTTAAATGGAATCCCACCTGCACCTCGCGGTGTGCCACAAATCGAAGTAACCTTTGAAATTGATGTCAATGGTATTCTCAGAGTTAGTGCTGAAGACAAAGGCACTGGCAAGAAAGAAAAAATCACCATCACCAATGACCAAAATAGATTGTCACCAGAAGATATTGAACGTATGGTTAATGATGCAGAAAAGTTTGCTGATGATGACAAAAAAGTGAAGGAGAAGGTTGAGGCACGAAACGAGTTTGAAAGTTACGCATACTCGTTAAAGAACCAAGTTGGTGATAAAGACAAACTTGGCAGCAAACTTAGCGAGGAAGACAAAGGAACATTAGAAAAGGCAATTGAAGCTGCCATCTCTTGGTTAGACAGTCATCAAGACGCTACAACTGAAGAGCTTAAGGAAGAAAAGAAAAAATTAGAAGAGGTTGCTTCTCCAATTGTTAGTAAAATTTACCAACAACAAGGAGGTCAAGGTGGTGGTCCAGGTGGTCAACAAGAAGGACCAACTCCTGGTTCTGATGAGAAAGAAGACAAAGAAGAACTATAAAAAAAAGCGATAATTAGGATTTTAAATGCTCAACTGAATTGAGTTTTTCATACTTAAAGCTAGGTTCGGTTTTTTTCCAAATTCAATCTTTTTTTATATAAAAATGTAATTATCACTAACATGATAATGGCGTCAGCCTTAAGGTTGTCACTTTTGCACCCCAGTTTAGTGTTCTCATGTTCCAATTCTAACAGTGTTCATTTTGAGATGATATTTTATATTTATTACAATTACAACAGAAATGTAAATAACTTATGAATAGAGCAGGTTGAATTAAAATTACATCGTCTTTCTTGCAAAAATGTTTGCGGGAAAAAAATTGAAATTTAATTTTGCGAGTAACAACGAAAATCAAAACTATAATCAAAGAATGTTCCATATGAATCCCCATGTAGAAACACGAAAGTTGCTGGATTTTCAACTTGAGCTTCTCGAACAGTTACCTTATTCCATGTAATCAACGAGTCAAGAAATTAACGCGAATTAAATTGTCATGAAATTAACGCAGTTCATTGAAATTAGTTTTAAAAAGGCATTTGATTAACCCGGTATAGCAAGTTTTTTCTCAAAAATGCAGTCGAATCCGCGGTAGTGAAGCGGTGTCCACTAATGCAAGGCGGTGTGGAAATCGAAATAAAAATTTTCGTTGTTTTGCAAGGCAAATAATTTGGCCGAAAAAGTGCTTTCAGTTACTTTTCGACTCGGATCAGAGTATTCAAAAGCTATTTTTCTAAAAAAAGAACACCGTTGAGCTATCGTATGATGAGGAGAAAATAGTAGAACATTTCTAAAAAAAAATGTATTTTTATGTTTTCTAAGCTTTTATACATTATAAAAAAGTCACCAAATTTACAGTATTTTAATTACCGAGTCATGAAATTAACAGACTTTAAGTTAAAACTGCATTTAGTTAACGGTCATTAAATTACCGCGAATTTTGAAAAACTGCGTTAAATTACATGGAATAGGGTGTTTCAGGCCTCTTTGCAAAATTCCTTGTTTGCCTAAAATGCGTAAAGGTAGTGCTATCAACTAGTGAGTAAGCTAGTCGTCCGTCTTTTATTAACTGCATTTTGTGTCTCACCACTGCGATTTCAATTTTTCGTGACAGATAGACAGGCGTATACGCATATTATAATGCAGACTAGCCGGCACCCAGCTTCGAAATTCGGTGTTAAGCGACCCGCTGTTGAATGCCAAGTTGAACTCTTAATAAGAGCCGCAAACTGTGTCACACATTCAGGTGGAGAGCTTATGCAGTATGTCGTAAATCGAGTAAAGCGCATACAACCATTGTAGTGTTTCGGGTGTAATATATTTTTCAAGAAATGACTTTACTGCAACTTTAGATGTAAAAAAACACAGTTTGCAACCCGTTGTTAACCCGTCATAGCACAAATAATCTGGCAATATTATTTTATTTTACGGAATAAGTTTCCGTTAAAGTTGAAAAATTAATCGTTACAATGGGCTGAGTGGTTAGTACAGGTAAACCGTGTTTACTTTATCACAGCTTCGGTTAAAAAACGTAGCTCCCTAACTTCATTTAGCATACTAATTATTGATTTCACAACTTTAGCTATAATAAAAACACAATTTACTACTCGTTGCTACCCCGTCATAGCAAAAATAGTCGGTCAACCTTTTTTATTTTTTTCGCTCAGTGCAGGTAAACAATGTCGCACTTCTAGGTGTATACTTTGTTGCAACTGCGGTTAAACAAAAACACAAAACACAGACCGTCGTTAACACCGGTCTGAGAGCTTGGTAGCCTCTTGATAGTCTCTTCAGTTCCTAATAAACTGTTATTAATGAGGGTTCTGCGAAGGGGTCCTAGTACATTTAAAGCTTCCATTTGTGCTACGGAAGGCGTGGAAGCACAACAACCGCTCAACTAGACAACCTCCTAAAATAACAATGTTATTCTCATGCTAAACGTTTGGCAGAAAGGATCGATTGACACTTATTTAATCGCTGGCATGACTCAGCCGTGGTTTAAACCAAGAACTTCCACACAGGAGACTAACGCCATACCACAAGGCCACCAGTTGGTAGATAGCGAGTTGTAGAGGAATAGATTTTGGCCAAATCCGCAAAATGCCTTAAATTTCGGAATTTATTATTTGGTTATTCACGAATTTTTGTTATTTTTATAATTCGTGAAATTATGTTTTGCGGATTCGAACATACATTTGGTTCAAACTTATTTCACTACATGTATGAAAATACATTTAGTGAAATACATTCAACAACTCGAACTCAAACACAAACTATTAAATTAAGCCTTAAGTTTGACTCCACACCGGCGGGATAATAATTATATATGTTTTTACCTGTAAAAGGAATTCGCTGTCTATTTCAATTTTTTTGTGGATGCCACAATCAAAAATTTAAGTAGTGTAATAAAAATAAAGCATTTAGTTATGCTTCAAGGGTTTTTTTATACCGTATTAGTCCTGCTGCGAGATTAACGTTTCAACCTCAATCTTGTTCCCCGAGCTTCTTTTTGCTTTCTGAATATACATGCTGGAGGTACTACTTCGCGCAGCCACTGGTGACGAGATTGGTTTTGAACCTTAGAAGTTGTGGCGGGAATATTAAAAAGGCTGCAATATTAGAGAGGTGGGATTATATTTTCAAAACATTGAAATTGGGTATTGTTATTTTGAATGAAAAAGTTCAACAAATTTTTTAAAAAGCACAAAAAAACGAACGTTAACCATAATTTGGACGAAAATGGGATTGTCTAAAAGGCATAATAATCATCCGTGCACATCTAATTCTATTATTATTTAAAGCGTAATCATTAGTTTACATATATTTATTATCGGATTCTTTGCTACACAGTGAGAAGTGGTGGTTGCAGTAGAAATGAAGCAGATAGGAGTCTTGTGTGTTGTATCATTGTGTGTTTATCAAATATTATGCTGTAAGTAAAAGTAAATCTGATGATATGAGTTCACTACTTTTAAGGTTTATATAATCCCCAGCGCCGTAAACCATTATTATCTCTGAGATAAACCTCGAAAGTATTTTAAAGGTTTATTTCGAGTAGCTTGAGGGACGGAAATGTGTGGAAATTGTTACATCAGTGCTGCGTTATATAAAATTCAAATCTGGTTCGTGTGCAAAAACTATGATTGAAAGAAATGCACAATAATTTTTTTGCATATTTTTTATGAATAATTGGAGCAGTAAGACAAAAGGTATGTTACGTCAGTTGCTCCAAACATTTATACAAAGCTTACTAAGTTCTCAACAAGACACCGAATGTTATAAAGAGTATGTAAAAACTCCTGAAGCATTAAGTTTATGTTTATATTTCAGCCGACGATGTTTGTGAAGGCAATTGGGATTACAGAAATGAAAGCCGGCTTGGTAAGTTTAGACGTGCTTATAGCAGACCTTCTGAAAGTAGATTGTAAATCCTGCGTGGTAGTTTCCGTGGTAGTTATTAAAAAACTGTAATACGTTTATTTTGCGCGTTCTGTAATAAACGATTTAATGGCTTTTCACATCGCCATGCGCTAAAAAATAACGTGTGAGTATTGTTTTTACAGATAGGATTTCTACACAATCTGCCACCCAAGAATTTTTTGTCTAGAAAAAAATGAGCATAGTTATAACATAGCTAACATTAGTTTAAAACTGAAGTAGCTTTTTCGCACATTTAGGACCAGTTGATTGGTTGAAAATTTATCCTCTCTGTGGCGGAAATCAGCAATCACCGATCGGCATTAGAGATTCAAAACTTTCAACACCAAAAAAAGAAAACAAAATCACGTTTGACAACTACAACGAGAAACCTAAAGCTGGAGAATATTATACTATAAGCAATGATGGACGCGCCCTGTTATTTAAATTTCCAAAGAAAACGAAATATTATCTCAAAAAAGGGACTAATACATTTGTACCAACACAAGCTCGTATGCACTTCGGCTCACGTTCGCTAAAGGGATCAGAGCATGTACTAAATGGAAAGATTTATCGAGCGGAGGTGAATATACTTAATGATCACTTCATTCGGGCGGGGCTGGGTGGGTGGAAGGTTGGGTGGCGAAAAAGACTACTACCGTTGTGGTGAAATGCTATTTTTCTTCACTTAGATACATATATTTCATCGGAATAAAAAGCACCTTCCAAGTGCAGCATTAAAACACAAAAATGGATTGCTTGTGGTTGGTGTATTTGTTCGACTCAGTGTAAGTACTTTTCCCCCTTTTTATACATTAGTGAATTCTCTTCATTTTAATCTGGACAAAGGCCGAAGAAAAAGAAAAGGTTGGGGAAAAAGGGGGAGCGAATTAGCCTGTATTTTTGAAAAGCCACGAAGAGGTGTACTAGAGAGGGTAAGAATTTAGAGTTGCAGGGAACTTAACATACAGAGAGAATCCACCGCAATATGTCTAGTGCGATAAAAACAAAATACTAGCAGTTGTAAAGTTAAATCTTCCGTGTTTAGAGTGGAGAAAGATCGTCTCCTATCATAGCCAAGTTTGCACGGCATGCTCAAAGTGTAGCCCAACCAGGTAGGATCATGATTCTCAAAAATATTCTATCTTAGAAAAACATGGTGACATTTTTTAGAATTTTATTTTGCAGGGAACAGTACGAAAGTTAAAGCTTTTCCATTAAACAAATTTTTTCCATGTGAGGGCGAATTAACAGTGACTCCATACGTCAATTATCAGGGATCATTAACGACACCACCTTGTGCTGAAGTGGTCGACTGGGTCATACTTTCTCGTCGCTCTCTCCGGATTAATATCAGAGACGTAAGTTTAAATGTGAAATAAAAAGTAATGCAGGTTTGACCACTTGATGTTAACGTTTATAACCGGAATAACCAGAATTTCTTTAATATTTTTAAGCACATGTTTAAAACAATAGAATAAATAATAATCAACCTATTTGGAATTTTGGCATTTTTAAGCGTGTTAATGTTTTCGTTTTTAGTGAAAAAAATTCCCATTGTTAAAAGTGGTTATTACTTTCACGTAACGTATTTTGTGTACATCATACATATACCTTTATGCTTTTCAGTTGGAATCGATCCATGACGTTCTTGATTGTGACAGCCGTCCGTTATATGGGAATTATCGGCCAACTCAAGAAAGAAATGGACGCATTTTGTATGGAGTGAACATGTCTGAAGATTAACTTCATGAAAATTCTGATGTATATATATAAATATATGTTAAATATGTGATAAAAATATATAATTTAGAATTGATATTGCACTCTTACCAGTTTAAATACGACTCAAACATGATGACTTTCCAAATACTTTTTTTTGATTGAAATACGACTCTGATAACTCCCAGTACTTTTTTGATTCAAATACGACCAAAATGTGATGACTTCAAATACAACTCAATCATGATGGCTGTCAGTACTTTTCTTGTTTCAAATACGACTCAAACATGATGACTTCCAATACTTTTTAATTCAAATACAACTCAAACACGATGAATTCGTATACTTTTTTGATATCGCGCATGATACGCATCGTTTGTATTGGTAACCTTATTTCGCAAAAATAGCGAAAAAGTCGCGAAATTCGGGAAAATTCATCTCGCTATTACAACTACGAACTCATTGAGCTACAAATGACACTATAAGATAAAAACGAAATATATCGCGCCGTTTAAAATGACTTTTTTTTTTCTTTATCAATATTACAATTAGTACAATAGTAAAATTAGGAACAACGTTGAAACGATTAGAAAGAAGTTTTTAAAAAAAAATAGAAATATATGTTTTGCTGACCAAAAATTGTATCGGTTTACTATGCACAACGCAAAAATTGAAAGTAAAGAACGTTAAAATGTAGAAAAAATAATGGTTATATAATTTGGCACAAAATTTCAACCAGAAGCGATTTTGTTATTAACATACAAAAAAATTTCAATATAAACAGTGTAGTGAGTACGACAACATAATGGTACACATACAAAAAGATGTCGGCGCATGACGTTATGTATATGGTGAACATCGTCATAGATATAATTTGCTATATAAATTAACGTAAACCAATTGCACATCACAATAAGGAGCTCTACGGTCGACTTGGGACAGGTGGTGGTCGCGAAGGGAGATTTGGAGCAGGTCGTCCTGGTGCTGGTCGCCTAAAAGGAAATATTTTATTGCTTTTAGTCTAGATATTACCATCGTATCATTTTCCGATGAATTTTTAAAATATTGACTGCGAGCGTTATTTAAACAAACACCATTTTAGCTACGCACAAATTCTTATCGCACAAGTGATATGGCGAATGGCTTACCTTGGTAGCGCAGGATTCTCAGCAGGAGTAGGCCGAGCAGGTTGAGCAGGGGGAACAGAAGTTGGTCGCGAAGGCATAGTTGGCCTGCCACTTGGAGGAGGCGGTCTTGAACTAGGCCTATGAGAGCATGTGACCGAAAATGAAAATCAAAAAAACGGAGTAGCAAAAAGAAACACCAAAACGAGCGTACGCAAAAACAAACAAACGAATAAATATACTGACCTTGATGAACTGATAACTTCGAAGTCATTACCATCATCGACAGGTGGTGGCAAAGGCGTAGACATCGTGGTAGCGTTAATATCCCCGATAATTCTCATAGCTTCTTTACTCGCTTGATATATTCTGATCATTTCGTTACGTCTCGCAACTTCAGCATCACTCTCATGCATGAGTTCGTTCTGTAAAATACACACAAGTACATACAAATACACCAAACTTAACTTAATGACAAAACTAACAAACTCCATAAGTACAATTACGTACAGTATTTCCTGTTGCGTACAAATGAGCCAGTAGTTCGCTTGAAATAAACGTTTTCGCCTGAAAAAGAGATAGCAAATATTATAAAACTTTAAAAGGCGAACTTACTGAAAAAACGTAACAAAATCAATCTGGACCACTCACTGAATTGATGATTATATGCATACACGCTTTAGGAACAATATCCTGTATGTTCTTTGTAATAATACGTTGATAGGAATCCACAAGGTTTCGTATAGTCTCTATTTGACGTTCAACCACGGGATCTAATGACCCCAGTTCTCCACCCTACAGACAATACAATATTATAAAACGTGTTAACGTACAACAGGATCTAAAAATTACTTATTATTATAGAAGATTGACTTGATTTTTAAAAAACTTTGAAATGATGCATTACATCAGAAGGTCCATCTTGTGATGTGTCTCGTTCAGGATAGACACCTGCACGAAGGAACGAGGCTTTCCAACTGTCAACTACTTCAGTGGATTCAGCTGACAATTCCAACTGCTTATAATCTTTAAATAAATTTCTGAGGAAGAAAATAAACAACGTAAAAGAATATATGAAGCGCAAGAATTGGAAAGAAGAGAAACGGTCATACCTGGCGTCAGGGTTAAAGATAGCGAAGTAAAATCTTCGTGACATGAAACCTGAATCGAGATCTTTTACTTTACAGTTATCTAATCGTAGCTGATATTTGAGTTCCCTTTCCTAAAAAAATAATAATAACAATAATAATAATAATGAAAGATAGATTGTGAGAACTTCGCAAAAAATTATATAAAGGAAAAGACTTTTGAGAATTGCCACTCATATTAACTTTCGCAAACAACCTCGTTTTTTAAGGAAATAAACGTGCACGATCAAAGCCATTTTAAAATATTTCGCGTCTTTTAAAATTTCGCGACATGGATCAAAAAGAGTAAATTCGCGAAATTTCTTCTAGCATAATAAAAGCATACCGTTTCATCTTTGAACCAAGAAAGACTCTCCGCTAAAAAAAAATGTAAAAGATATCGATACCACAGTAAAAACTTTGGAATTGGAAACTGTGATGCGTGTTTGTCTTAAATTGGATAAATCTTTGGTTCCTTAACTTTTATAGCCCAAAATACACTCTAAATAGATCCCTTTGCAAAAAAAAAAAAAAAAAAAAAATTGCCATTTAAAGTCCAGTTTGCATTTATCGACTTTGCTTGCAAGGTGCATATTGTGTCGACTAAATTGAACATTCGCTCGCCAATTTAGTTAGTGCCATCGCTTTTTATTACTTTTCATTCAAACGCGTTGTCGACTTAAATAAAAAGAATACATGGCAGCTTCGAAATAAACAAATTGATTCTAGCATTTAGAAAACCGATTGAAATTGTTGCTGTTGCGTCTGAGAAGACAACGAATGTGGCAGATCATAATTTCTTAACACAAGGAAATTCATAATATGATATTTATGTTACAAATGGTAACCTAGCTAATCATTCACACTTTGTACGGAATATTCTGCCTAGAGGCCACTCATTACGAAGTATACCAAGCGTCCACTTTGTGCGGAATATTCTGCATGGGGGAAATCAAACTAAAGAACTTGCAGAGAAGCTATCGATATTTTCTGTTAATAAAGTGGAAAAGTGTTGTCATCTTAACGATGGATTTTTTCTAACAACAAAACACAATGTATACCTGACAATGTAAACCAATATTCTTTGGAGCCTTTCATAAAACCTCCACCACCAAGCACAAGCCAACCCTTACGAATGACCTGATTAGTTACTCTTTGACGAGATGACGCTTGAGATTGAGCACCTGAGGCACGATTTTGCGCTCTAAAAGAGATACGAAAGAAGTCAAAGTTGGAGAAGAAAAAAAAAACACAATGCATTTAAAATTTAAAATTTAAAAAAGTTTTTTTTACTCTGCAAATCCAATAAAGTCAGGATGCTGTGTGTTTATGTACGCCAGTTCAAAGTCCAGCATCAATTTTACCTATGATAAAAATCACAAATCTTTTAAAATTGTATCTCTGAATGAAATGAAAAGTTCAAATGCATTTCAGCAAATTTTGCTGACAAATTCATCAATATATTTTTAAATAAATGTCTCACACTTAACCCTATTATACCTCGGGTTTCTAAGCCAGTGTAATTCTGACAGAGAGGGAAGGGAGATACAAGACAAGTTGTTATTTTAATTATATAGATAAACGGATCCGTTTTCCCAGTAATATTGACGCTAAAGTCATTGAACTTACTAATATCTATGTAGAATATTACATTTAGAGATGTTTGAGGTAAGGAAAATAATAATTGGGATCAGAAATCATTCCGCTGGATCAATACTTCCTACAATGTCCTCAGCAACCCCTTATTAACTATCTGATGACCAACATACATGCAATGAATTTAACAAATACTACATTGTAAAATTCTTTTATGGTAATGTCCAAAAAATTTCTCTTTGTACAAAAAATGATATTTTTATCTCAAGCCCTAATAGAATTTAGGAAAAGTTACAAAATTTCGGCAATCAAACCTGTGGCCAACAAAAGTTATGCGGCCCCATAAGGTTAAAAGAATAAAATTCGAACGTTTGCTGATAAAATTTACTCTCAGATTTTCACGCTTACCTGGTCCTTGGCTTGTTGTTCAACTGTGTTTACATGCGACATACTGATTCTTTGGACTTCTTCCATTAGAGCAGGATACTTATTCATCTGTAACAAAAAAAGTATGACTTAAAGAGAAGCGATTTATATGGTTCCTCACCGTAAGTTTAATATACTACAACAAAAACTTCAATCACAGACAAAACTCTGTGATAGAAGCGCGCCAAAAATCCACAAGAATGTATACATCGTATTCCCCGCATCGGCATTTTGTGCACCCTTATTTACCTGTTAGCATTCCTCATTCTCCTGTTAGCATTCGCCTGTTAGCAAGTGATGAAACATTGGGGTCTTGTTTGCATTTTAGCACGAGGTAATAAAATACTGGGGCGGGGCAAATAAAGCTACGGCGCAACTACTTTTCGGAGACGCAGACAAAATATGGGTGTCATTATTACAGAGATAACAGTTGGACATCCTAAGACGAACTAACCGAAAGGTTATTATTTTCTTTAATAACAAGCTTAAACACAGTATATCATACAAAACCAGAACACTGCATGGTAAAAACACTATGGCTTTTACAAATGTTTCTTCTGCAACATTTATAATTTTAGCAACAAATACCTTTTCAGTGCATTTCTTGATAATCAGCGTCAACTCATTCACCACCATATCCACACACTTAACTGCGGGTGATTTTAATCGGTCGATTTGTTCTTTAACAATAGATTCAAACGCAATATCTGGAGTGAAAAGTCCCGATCGGACACCGTGCACATTTTTGATGGCGATACCGATTTTTCGACGAAGAGCTTTTTCATCGTATTGCAACCTGACTAGTTCGAAAGGAAATCTCTCGTGGAACACGCGATTAATTTTCGCACCACCTGAAAGATGCTCCGTATCAATGGAATCACCTGGACCTCCCTCGATCACTTTTTCGACGTCTGTTGTGAAATTGTGCAACATTCTAGTAAAATGCAAAGAAGAGGTGTAGAAATTTTAAAACAAACGTAAAAGAAGAGTTAGCAATTGCTATTTTCGTAAAGAAAGATGTTTTAAAAAGACGAAAAAAAATATTTCTAAAAAAGATGTGAAATTTCATGCTGGTTAACAATTTTGTTCTTTAATTATTAAAAGTTTATAAGAAGGAGAAAGACGCCCCTTAAAGCAAATAATAGGCAAAACTACATACTGCATAAGAGCTTTAGTTTTCATTGTTGGATCATCCGGTCTATAATTCTTATACTGTTCAACTTCTTTCTCCATCGATAACAGCTGTTCTTGCAAGCGGTTTCGAAGCGCAGGGATACATTCTCGAATGTGGTTGGTGAGTTGCTGAAAAGAAAAACAGTAGCTGCATGGACACACGAAAGATTACTTGTTTATGCAGACAGACAGACAGACAGACAGACAGACAGACAGACAGACAGACAGACAGACAGACAGACAGACAGACAGACAAATAAACAGAAAATTAGTGGAAGAAATATGCACTCACCTGGTTCAAAGATTTTTGCAGATAAGCAGTACCCATACGATCAGCCATATGTCTAGATAAAAAGAAAGCGTAAAAAGCGAGAGAAAAGCAACAAAATACTAACTTATGATACCTGGAAAATTACAACACCTACCTATATGATGGATGTGACAAAAAGAATTTTCTTTCAGCAGCTTGAGCAGCCTTGATATCTTTTCTGCCATCAATATCTTTTTGACTTCGATTAACAATACCAATATAACCTAAGAATGTGCCAAACCGGTTCATTATTACAATCTTTACGTATGTTTAGACTATGTAGGCCTACTCTCATTGCAGTTAGTATGTAAAGAACATCAATTATTTCTAAACTATACCTCTTCTTAAAGGGTAAACTTTATTTTCTAAAATATCTTTTGCATCTGTTCCTTCATCCATAAGATCTAATTTGGTAACAACAGCAATAGTTCTTTCGCCTGAATAAATAAATAAAAAAATAATTTTAATCAATGTGCATGATTTAACACACTAGTGCAAACACCAATGTATAATAAAAGTGGTAACTTCCACAGGAAGGACATCACACTTCAGGGCATTATCGACAAAAACTGTTGATGCTGTTAAACATATTCGTTTTGTTGCATGTGTGCTTGTGTATTTACACAAATACAAACACGCCTCAAAATTAGTAATAGTATTTGGCAATTGATGGCGCAGTTTTATTTTGCAAAGAAAAAAAATGTTAGGAAGCGTTAAAAGTCTTAAAATTCACCACAGTCTTGATTATATTAGTTACAATTGTTTCTTTAAAATTAGGAGAAAGTTAGAAAAATAAAATCTTCGTACAGTTCTTTATTTAGCGCTAGTTACTCACGCAGTGAAAAAAGACTTCGTCATCACCCCGTTTCCAAGTTATTTGGCCTCAAAGATTTAAGGGCATTGTAATAGCTTCATTAATTTAAAGTAAGCTGTTGACGTTGCATTAATATTATTGACATCGTGCCGCAACGTCAGAAAATTTAACATTTGAAACATAAGTTTTTTTTTCCGACAACAAAGGAAAATGAATACATGTCAAGATTGCTCCTCACAAACACACTGACACATCGTATTATATATATAGAAGGAAAATAAACCTTTTATGCTGTAGGAACCCTCTCCCCTATTTTTAAAAACAAAAAATAGCTTCCCATTTTTTGTTTTTAACCATCAATAATTTTCTGCTGACCGATTTCCGTTACACACAATCAGCCATTGGCAATTTTATGGCCATGTGTTTTTTGGTTAATGCTGAGCTGTAATATTGGGAAAATAAAGTTTGAAAAATAAAACTACCTGTTGGATCGCATTCTTTTGCTGCTTTTAATGCATCAGAGTTGGCTAAATCAGAATTGGCTGGAGATACTGCCAATATCAATGTATTTTCCTTAGTGATGAATTGAAAAACCATTTCTCGAATCTGCTGCTCAATATCTGCTGGTTGCCCCGCAACTGCAATTCTCGTCATGCCAGGTAAATCGATCAAAGTCAAGTTCAGCACTGAAAAAATAACGATGTAAAATGTTGCAGAAATAATATAATTTTGGAGAAAATATTGTTGTATTATACAATTCTAATTCAAAAGTTGCTTTTTGTCTTGAAATACAATAAACTATATACACAAATTCAAAATTAAAATAACAATGTACAGATTATCCCCTTTTTTGTTATAACAATTTTTCATTGACTTTCAATCTGAGATCCCTTAGACTTCTTAGCCCTTTTAAATTTAAAAATTCTAAAAAAAATAAGTGCAGCATCCTGTGTTTAGGTTCCCTAAATCATTGAAAAAGCAAACTTCTAGGAAGGCGTAAAGGTGTGAGACTGGAAATTGCCAGGATATAAGATACATTTATTTTTTATTTAAATGATTAAAGTCGTTGTAACAATCATAACACTCTGGTATAATGAAATACCAGCAAACTATGAGTACTTGCACATACTTACCATTAAAACAGTAAAAATCAAGAAACAGAGAGAAGGGGGAGAGGAGGTATTAAACCTGTTGTGCTTTGATGCATGTACGTTCAAATAAGACTGTCAAAACCAAAGATTGTTAACAGAAAAATTGGCAACAGAGGTAGAACATCTGTCTACATGCGCACACAATTCACATTTGGTTTTTTCACTTTTTTTAACTGATAACATACTACAGAGCTTCATGATTCATGTTGTTGATTGTGTTTTCATACATGCACTAATGATATGCTTTCTCTATAGTGCTGTTTCTTTTTTTTAAGCATTTTGTTTGGCTCACCGTTTTACTCCTCAGCAATTAACATCACCACACACAAAACTTCTGTAAATAAAAACGCATCTTACCGTGTGGAGAGTAAACGCGTAAATTGATTGGAATAGCTGAAACATTTTTTGTCTTCCCCGTAACACGATCCGTTTCATTTTCAATTTCTTTTCTCACTTCATCAAAATCAGTAAACTTTTTGTTTTTGCAGTGAAGAAACTCAGCATACTCTAAAAAAGTATATTAAGTATATTTGACAGAGCTTGAGAAAAAAAAAATCAAACCTACAACAATATAAAGGTTCTAAGGACTTCAATAAATCCAAATCACAATCCTTAAACTTTACTATGAATAATATTAAATCAATTGGGTTCACATACAGGTCATTTGTCTGAATTATTTGGGCCATAATTTATTTCTTGTTTTAGCGGTTACCAAATTTTCCAAATTTAATAATAAATAATGCCGCATTATGAAAAATTATTCCATTCATTTCAAAATACAATGTATGTTTCATTTTTATTTGAATAAGATCATATAGTTTTTGTTTAATCCCAAAAATTTCTTTCAGGCTTAAACAGGAGTAAATGTCCTGGCCACAGGCCCTTCGCACACCAAAACCTGTTTGGCGAGTGATCTTGCAGTAAGTCGTACACTTCAAGTTTCAATATTTTTAAAAGCGTGAGTGAACTTAAAATATAGAAATTAAGAAAAAAATTTGACAAAGTTAAGTAGCAAAATTCCTTTGTCAAAATTTTTTACATTTTTTAGTTATTTTATTTTTCTCTGAAAAAACCATTCCAGCACTTAAAAAATGTTTTCATACTTTCATACTTAGATCATACTTTCCTAACAAACATGATGATCATGCACCCCAGTGGTGAAAACGTATTCACTTAACCATACTTAATGGATAACAATTTTTAAAACACTTTAGCGTTTTCTGCAATGTTTGTGATGTGGTTAAGATGTATTAAAGCGTAAAAATGTTACTTTACTTTTCGCTAAGAGCCTTTAATGTTTGTGCATTGCTGCAGGAGGCAACTGAACGATGGTCTAGAAAAAAACATTTTCTTTTTTTTCGCTGTCTTTGGGACTTCTAGTATAGCATGGATAGACTGATGTAAGTGATATCAAAGGTCTGACATTCAGTAAAAGTGGTGATTTTTTTTAATTGGAATAATTTTATAATGCCGCATTCCGTAAGGCCTTTGCAAAGCTTAAAACAAACGCAAAACAAAAAAATAATTAACTGTTGCCTTTGCGAGGTTTTTCAATTTTCTTATATAATTTCAGTCATTATAATTCATATGCAACCCTTTGTAATCTGCTACAGCACCCGGCATTTGACAACATAATTGCCAATTACTTTTAAAATACTCGGAGTTGAATAGTTTGGATTTCACTCAAACTTTAGAAAGGTTCATTTCATTTTCTCGCTGAATTGAAGTATTTCCTCATAGGGATATTGTCAATTGGTAACACAAATAAAGGTGAATGCGCAAATGACATTGAACATGAGCATCTTTTTGTGATGTGAAATAAACCTAATGAGAAAGGCTGATTTATACACTTTTCACATAAAGCTACCCACATTTTATAAAAATTTTAATCAGAATTACATACCAGTTTTACTGTTAATAAGTTGTAAAATTAATGGTCTTCTTGTAACAATGCCTGAACCTCGAGGTAAAAAATCCCTACAAAAAAAGAATATAATATTTACAAAGTGAAAATGCAATGTTTCCAATTTATGTCAGCGCTTGACAGTTGACAAAGCAGATGTAGACAGCAGCAAACTAAATAGCATTTCCTCACAAATTGAATGTAGAAGACTGTAGCTGGTGGTAAAATAATGATTTATTATTTTTTTTAAATTTTTTTTTGTGTAACAATGTGTTCTAGTCATATACCTTCCAACAAAATTTTCCAAGACACTACTCTTTCCTGCACTTTGACCACCAACAACAGCGATTTGAGGTAAATCAATGGGTGACTCGGATCCAATTTGGGAAAAGGCATCTTGAAGCTTGTTCACAATTGGAATCAAATCTTCCATGCCCCTATTACCAGCCATTTTTAAAGTAAATAAAATTTAATATCTATTGGAATTCTTTTATATACCTGAAAAAAAAAAAGAAAAGAAAACCTGTTTTACCAAATTTAATTCTAAATTATAAACCATAAAAATTTCCGTAATTAGTGAGGAAAACATACCTTGTTTAAAAAAGTTAATCTGTTAATTTTAAGATATATATTTCAAATATTTTTGTAGTTTGCTACATGTCATAATAAGGACTCTGGGTCGCAATATTCAATTTTCTTTTTATGGCCACTTACTAAAGAAGGGTATGTCAAAAAATATCAGACCATTGCAAAAATGGCATAAACAGGGCCATTTCATACACAGTGCCAAAAATTCAAAATTTTCAAAAATGTTTAGCATCCTAAACGAAATTCTAAATAAAAGGTTAAATGAACGAAGTTTGTTCAATTTTTGAACAAAAAAGTTAGAGTAAACAAGCTTTCTTTATTTTGATGACAATTTCATATTGCACATTATATAGTGTAAAACATGCAAAAGAACTACTTGAAGTGCTGAAGTTTAATTTCTTCATACTATTTTATATTGTTTTAATTGTTTTCAAACTTCAGTTGAATGTTATTTACAAGAGTATCATCGTTTACCCTTTTTAATATTAAAGCATTACCTTATTAAGACAGAATGTTTGGGATTTGTCCCAGGGGTTTTAAGGTGATCTAGTGCGATTATTCATTGCTTTTTATATATAAAAAGAGAGCAAAATATAACTTCTTTGAGATGTCAAATTTTTGGCGAACTAAACTTTCTTAATTTTACCATTAAATGATATATACAAATTATCAGGTTAAATCAGTAGTACACACAATTACCTCATTGAACGAAATGGCAAAAATTCTAAGTACCTCTTAAGCACACAAAAATCCCACTATGTCACCAATGAGGGCAAGGAAGTTGTTAGTTATTTTAAAAAAAATAATTCCGTTATTACAATCAGATCAATCAAATTTAAGAAAAAGGGAATAATAATATTTCCCAAACAGTACCCAAGACTCAACCCAAGAAAAGTATACCAAAAGTTCTTATAGCTCCTTATTTGTAAAAGGTGGGGAAAATGTTCACACTCCATCTTGGGAAAAAGACAGGATTAATCAGATAAGAATGCTTTTTTATCTATTAGGTAACACGCACTGCAAACTTGCCAAAGTTTGCTTGCCAATGTTTACAGTGGACTAGGATCGTAGATTATTTGGTTTATAGGTCTAACATCTTATAGGGTGCTAATTTCTGCTAATGTCAGCATGCCCCAATTTCACTATATTTTGGACCTTTTCATGTGGTGGAGTGAATTGTTCCAAAATCAGGACATTGCTAAAAGTGCAGATAGCACATTTGGTTAGTTCCTTCCAGAATGTGTAGTATCCTCTTAGTAATTTGTGACACAAAAAATGTACTTAAAGTGACTGAAGTTTAATTTTATTTTTCTAAACTTGATTAACCCAATAAGGTTAAATAGATTCAAAAAAATTTCCAGTTAAATTTCAGTTGAAAATTAACTGCTCATACAGCTAATTATACGGTAGAGACCTTTATTACTTAAATTTCCACACATTTCTTTCATATTGACCTTCAATAAAAAAAAAAAACGTGAACCAGAAACCACCGCACATGAAAGATATTCATTGTTTAAACTGATAAATACCAACTTTTTTGGCACTAGCCTGAGCATCATCACAACAAACATGGTGGCTGTTAGCACAACAACAGAAGATGCAGTTGTGGACAAAGCAATAACTAAAAAAAAGGTTTGCGGGTGCGGGTTTTTCAACCTCCATCATCACTACGCTATACATAAAATGTTGCTTTGCAAAATCAAGCAAAAATTTCTCTAAAATTTAGGCTCTTGGTTCTGCACAATATAATTAGTGGTATAAAGAGTCTTTTTCAGGAATATTTGAGTAGGTATGCGATGATTCGCACGTGCAAATCAAGTAACGCGTGCGATGTGAACGCATGTGCAAATGATGTTACGCGTGCGATACAGGCTACGAGGTTAATCTTTGTTGCGCATTCATTTTACGGTAGAAAAGTTGGGGACATTTTGAATCATGAACCCCAAAAACGACGATCAAGCATCTACCTATAGTGACTCTTTCAATCCTTATATACTTCCTTTTCTACATGTCCGAAATAGTATGCATGACTATACTGTAATTTTCATAAATTTATTTTTTATTTTTCAGGTCATCACAAGCAAATAGGCAAAAATATGCTTTGCTTGGGTTTCGTTTTTAAAATTGTTTAAATAAAAATAACACTTGCAGCATAAAGAAAAAACTCAATTAAATTCGGACCTGCTATGGTTTTCTATTGTTTTGTCAAAGGAAAAAATTATCTACAATTAAATCCACAATAAAATGTCTGTTCCGCCTGTAAGTGAAGTTTTGCAGACTTGCTTTATCCGTGCTCCGTCGGCGTTCACCTCTGCATTAGTTAAGAACGGCATGACTGGATTTCTTGTGTAAGACCTGGTTACCAACGACGAAGGGGCCAGGCAAAAGAGATTTATGTCTGAGTATTTCTTTTAACTAAGTCAGGAGTCGGTGAATTAGCTAGGATATTCAAGTTGGCTATGAATAGGCTTGCTCGTGGATTAAAAGGACCAGGACTATTTAATAATTCTGAGATTTAAAAGTGTCCGGCCAAGACGGAAATCTAACGGACGTTTTGTCTGACAAAAGTTCAAAAACTTAAGCAAGAAAGATCTCTATCATATAATTAGCCGTAAACAGTATAATTAGCCTAATTAATCATACTGTTTGTATAATTATCCTATAACAGGTAACTATTCTGTATATATGCGAAACAACTTAATGTCTACATAAAAAATCTTCATATATCTTTTGTTTACACATAAAATTATTTGATTGCTATTGATATCGTCCTGTGTGAACCATGCAAAAAGATATGATGAAAGTCTTTTGTTTTCACATGTCACACAAAAGCTATTGAAATTTCAATACTTTTTTTTACCACAATTAGTAGTTTTGACTGCTATATACTTTATAATGAAATACAGCGATTCAGAATGTTTTCTCATTATTTCAAAAGAAAATATGGTGATTTTTAAGTTTTGATAGGAGGTTTTCTCATCCTATCAGAACAAAGTACGGTGAATTTTAGGCTTCTATGGGACATTTATCGTTATTTTAGAAGGAAATACAACGGTTCTTAAGCTTGTTTTCTCACCATATCAGAACAAAATAAGGCAATTTTTAAGCTAAGATGGAATGTTTTCTAACCCCTTCAGATTGAAATACTGCAATTTTTAAGCATTGTACAGCCGTTTTTTATCATTTTAAAACGAAATATGGTGAATTTAAAAACCTACGTATGATGTGTCTTCTTTTTTTCACATATACATAACTATTCACATGTGAAACTTATACCCTTGTTAATAAATTTTATGTTATTTTCTTTTGTTGGGCATGAAATCCACTGTTTTTCAACATGCAATATTAACAAAATTTCCACGTTACCAAAGTATAAGGGTGATAACTATTGGGTACATGTAAAGTTACAATTAAGCGGTAATATACTATATACATATATATATATATATATATATATATACATATATATATATTATATATATACATATATATATATATATATAATATATATACATATATATATACATATATACATATATATCTATATATATATAAAAATCAATATATATACATTTTAAAGTAAAAGTTTTGTATAGTACTGATGATGGCTAAGCCCAAAAGCTTTTAATTTAAAAATATATATTGAATTTTAAAAAGAAGGAAGTTTAATCGTAAAGATTTAAAGTTGGAGACTTTAAAATGTCATTTATGTTAGGTCAGTCTTTGTCACATTTTTCAAGAAATTGTCCCTAGCTTGCAACATGTCGAATTATTACAGTAATTTTTCTGAAACATTTTTAGTTAGTGAACAAGAAAATGCTTGTGAATGTAGCATTGTCACTATATACCTGTGCGTCAAAAGCTTCAAATGATATTTCCTGACAATTTGGTTTAGCAGTCTTTAGCCTGAGAGAGGGGGAGGAACCTACCTTTACTTAACTTCTTACAACAGAAATTGTAGAGTAAGTACACTTTTGTCAGATATGTGAATCAATCCAAAATACTTGCGATCGGTACTGTAGCTACGTGGTTAGCTCTAGCTAGCTAGCTAGTAGGCTAATTAAACTGTTCTACCCAATCTTAGGACACTGCCCAATCTTTGGACATAAAAATACCCAGTCTTAAGACTGGCCTTAGGCCTGTTCTGCCCGGATAATGAACATTGGCCTGATTAAGTACGGCAGCTTGCACCGGTTAAGAACAGGGCAGAAAATACATAATCAGGGCAACATAATCAGGACAGGCCGGCTTATTACTCAAAAAATATTATTTGGCACTTATAAAAGGGACATATAATCAGGGCAGGCCAGTTTATATACGACAGTGAAATATTATTTCTCACTTATTATAGAACGCACATAATCGGGGAAGGCTGGCTTATGTATGACAGTCAAATATTATTCCAGACTTATAGAACAAATATAATCGGGGCCGACCGCTTTTATATCATTCGTCATCACTTCTGACAAGCAAATAGCCCTAGTGGCAAAGTTGTTGTTGCTCTCAAATGAAACGAAATTTCGTGGCAAATACTAAATTTTGGGATTCGCAAGTTTAATAACTTTTCACCAAACTTAATTCCCGCAAAAAGAATAATTTAGGTTCCGTGAAATTTAGTTACTTCAAAGTATATTATGCTGAAATGTATTTACTACAAGATTAGTTTTAAACTAAGAATTACGTCGAGACTTTTTTCTTCCGCCATCTCTAGTTTTTAGGGGTGTTCTATCTTCCAGAGAATGTTTAATTCACAAAAGTTCGAAGAAAATGCCAATCACAGCCTGCCTGACCAGCCATTATATCAGCGTTCATAATCCGGTCACCACTACATAACCAGTGCAAAAAAAACATAATCGGATCATGTGTACATAATCCGGCTGCCAGTTTTTGGACACAGTAAAAATCGTAGCTAAGTTGTAGCTGGAACATATATAATCATCATCATCACCATTCTCGGCTTAACGTCCGTTTTCCATGCTAACATGGGTTGGACGGGGTATATTACCCTCTTCCAATATTATACATTTAGCATTTATATACAATTTTTTGCAAATTTTAAGAATAAAATAAGAAAATAAAAAAAGTTTATATACAAAGAATCAGATAAATCGTATTCAACCATATTGTTAGTATACCCAGTCAATATGCGTAAATAGTTTACATGGTATAATTTCTTAGCCCTTTGATTTGCCAAGAAAAGTTTTGATTTAAAGTTCCTCTTAAGAGGTATATACAGCTACAGTCTAAACTTTTCATTGTTCTCTTTGTCTTTCACAATTGTTCTAACATTGAACATCTACGTCCATAGGTTGAGCAGTCCAGTTTTAAGACTGGCCACCTAGTTGTCACTGTCAGAAGATTGGCCTAGCCAGTCTTAGGACGGGACGCCTTCCTAGATTGGGCAGAACAAAACCATTGATAAGAATAGAACTGTGAAAATGTGTTAGAAGCATTTTAAAAATCCAATACTATCAACTCTGACATAAAATATGATAAAATATTTACTTTTTACCCAACTTATACATCCGGTTGTCTAAAGAAAAACAATATCAGAATGTGCTGCCTCAACAAAAATCAAATCTACGGATTGACGTCCATTATTGTTTGTAATAACTAGACTGGAAGGGAGATTCTCTGAAAAGTAGACTGCCGCGCGGGATGTAAACAAATATTTACTTAAATATGGCATCATAATCTATGCAGCATAATTAAATCTGAAATTCTTTAAATGCGAATATCTGGAGAACGAAAAGAGCTTTTTTAAAATTTAAAGACTTATTAACCGACTTTTTAAGCTCTATAACATAAGTCCAACTTAACGTTCCCCTTAATGTTGTTTGAGTATCAGGGGTTTGGGTCAAACAGCGCAGCACCGTTGAGCAATAAAAAAAAGGTTGCTGAAGTCCTGCAAAACACAAACCAGATCTAAGATGGACACTTTTCTGGAAGCAGACAAAAATTTTGTCTTTTTTTTTTTGCAAATTATTCACCGTTGAGAGGATCTACTAAATTTTTAAGACGGGGTCGTGTATTTTTTACTTACTAAATGAACACCAAGGCAAGAAAGTAAAAGTTTTAATAACGGCCAAGGAGTTTATTTCAGCTTTTATGGAATTTATTTAAGCAAGGAATTGTGGTTGGTAACAGTGAGCTAGAAAAGGCGAAAGCATGCCATACAATTACATATCGATCCTCCTTATGAGAAAGCGTGATTATAAAAGAGTAAGTTTTTAACCTCTGCAGCACTTGAAAAGTGTTACAAGCCCTGGGATCGAGGTTGGTAAGGTGGTGTTGTTGTCTTTGTGTCAGTTCCTCGTTTTGTTTCATCGCGATTCGCAGCCAAATTTCGTAAAATCTATGCCGTTTTTATAAGTCATAACGAACCTAAGTAAATCTTCAACTTTATTTATCACACAATATACAAATTTAAAAAACGCAACAATAAGTATTTTCATAAAGAAACTCATCATTTTCGCTTGCCCTGGACTAAATGTCTTTGAACTAAATTATCAACGGTAGCGGCGCCCAATAAAATAAGACACCATCATCGCATAATCACACATCAGAAGTTGGTTCAAATGACAAGCTCTTCCTCTTTTGTTCGTTGTCAGTGAACGCGCTAGTCAAATTGAAACGACTTTCGTTCTGTTTATCGTTGTTAAGATACGTGCGGGCGGTAAAGCGAGGTACATATTTTTTTGTTGGTCTTTTCGCGGATGACTTTAGATCTGTTGTGAACTAAAAGAAAGATGAAGAGATAAATATGGAGAGTATAATTTACAAACGGCCTATTTTCTTCGTGAACCTAAACTTTGAAATCTTTAAATACAGTGACGCCCTATTTTGTCTAAAAGCTTATGGTTTCAATACCCTCTGGAATCAGTGTTTACAAAGCTGTCTTCTCATTCACGTGGTTACTCGCAATTGCCGACGCGAATACGGAATTTAAATAAAGCCGGTGTTCTGATGTAAAAATGGCAAAAGCGAGTTTTTAGCGATAGTAATTCTTCGCAAAGAAATTCCGGATCTAAGTTTTTCTTCAAGACTGTATTATCGGCAAAACAGCTAGAAAATCCTTACTTCTAATGTTTTACATGTTACAAAAAATACTTGTGTCATTGATGTAAACGCATTTCAGCTTGCGCAAAAACGTTTTCAGCAAGTAGGTAAGAAGAAAGATTCGCTTAAATGAATTACCTCGGTATTTCCCAGTCTCTTCTTTGTATGCGCGTCTTTATAAGAACTTTTTGCGAAGCTGCTTGTGCTTGATGAAAGAGGTTTTCTGCTGGCTTCAATAGTCGTCTTTGGTAGACGAGTAAACAAACCACAAGTAAAATTAAATGGATTGTAGGTGTGACCAACTTCGATCTAAACAAACGTAAAAGAAATCACAAAAATAATATTCTTAAAAAGCCACAACGATTAAAAAGTGCGAATTCGCGTATTAAATCCTTTAAATTTTGCAAAAATGACTTAAACATGAAGCGATGTTTGTTCCCATCAATTAAATATTCTCTTTTACCTTTTCCATTTCTTCTTGAACTTCATCACTCACTACACAATTTGGCGAGGTGGCGACAGCGTCATGCGGCAACATAATGTCGCGCGTTGCGACAGATTTGATCAACATCATGCCACTAGAAGATGGCAGTAAGAAGAAATACGACTTTAGTGTGTTTGTGGAGGAACATTCCATTAACAGAGCTGAGAACTAAATCAGATTAAAAAAAAAATAATAATTGTTTTCGTGATTTGGTTTAAAATTATTGGTTTCCATAACAAGAGAAAACGCAATATGTTCCACAATATGTTTTCTATCTGTCGAAAAAACCCATTCATGAGGTATAAAGTCTTTTCACTTTAGTACGATAAAAAACCGGCAGAAATTTTACGAATCAAAAATTCGCGAAACTAAAATTTAAAAATCATTTCCCTTCAAAAAAATAAAAATACCGCAAAAATTACACTTTTAAGGTGCACGAAACATCAAAAAAAAATTATAAAAAAATCTCCATAAACATCTCCTTAAAAAATATTTAACCTTACTTCTTTGTGAAGGTATGCATTAAGGCTTGAAAAATAACTTTGGTTCTGTTCCAGTTCTTCCCATTCCAGTTTCCAGCAAGTAGTTGGTTTTAAGATCAACGGGAAACCAAACAAAACAGACTCACATATCTCCGCACTTCGTACAATCATTTTCGGCGTTAAAGTATACACTGCCAACCCAGGTTGTCTTGACTTTGCAGAAAGAGAATTGTTGATGTTGATCACACTGAGTTCCGTCTCTAAAATCTAAACCAACTAAAAATTGTGAAAACCATATTCTCTTCGCCGCTGGCCTCGATGTTGAAAAGGCAAAAAACCCTGGGGACGAGGTTTAGTGCTGTGGAAAACATATTAATCATCTATTCTCTTAACTAAGGCGCAGTCAAAAGCTTTAAGATAATCGAGACAATATTAGATTATATCCAGTCTCGTACTTTTTGGGCTCTTACCAAATTTCGGCCTGCGGCAAAATGGAGTGGGTTCACAACAGCATCGACAAGATCACATTTCACGTTAAAACCTGAAACATGTTTAACCTTTAATAGGGAGACAAAAACGATCAATATCCACATGCAAACATTCATAAATAACACAACTATATTTATAAGTTACTAAGCACAGTCAGGGTAGAACTTACTATGAAAATTCATGATGAGATGCAGGTCGTCCGAACCCGTATCTTGCAACCAGCTTTTAAAAAATTGTTCCAAACTTAAACGATCTATAAAGGATAAGACAAAACAAATTCTCTGTCTTTGTTGACGATTCAGAAGTGCAGAAAGAAGAGTCCAAAACGTTATATTACTACAAATATTTTGACTAAGCTTTCTTGCCTACGCGACCCCAAAAAGACACAAATTTCCATGGCAACGTACCATGTTGTAGAAACAATGACTCAACGTATCCACACATCACTTCTGTTGTAGCACTATCTGCAGAACCTGCTAAACAAATCAAAACGATGCAATATACTCTGGCTGCCTCGATTACTTATTATCTTAAGCAAATTTCTAGAAGAAGAAACACCACACAAACTCTTACAATATCGCAAACAATTTTCTGCAAATGTATTTAAGTGTTTCATCAAACTCTTTGAAACTAAATCTGATCTTGAGAGGTGGACCTTTACTAAGAACACTAAATTCACTATCACATAAATAAAGACTTCTGAATTATATAACCGAAACTTTTCATGCTACTGACACATCAAAAATTACTGGACACTAAATTCCCCCATCACAAACACACATATACCTGAACTTTCTGCACTACTACCAATCTCTGCATCTGTTGAGATGGTGTGTACTATATGCACTATTTGAACTTTCTAAAACAACATTAAACATTGAAAGATGATCAGATAAAAACAATATTTACAGACAAAATCTAGAAATATTGCAAATTACTAAGAAGGGTTGCATACTGCAACTATGTAATGAAAGACACTAGCCGAAATAAGACGACGCAAAGACCTATAGGGAACTTTAAATACAAACTAAAAGACATAAGTACAGACATACAATAGAAATTTTTTTATTTTTAGAGGGTCATACTATTCAGTCATAAATTCCCTTCCAAACAAAACCTCTTCCATAAATTATTAATAAATTTAACTTAAAACAAGAAGTGTAAAGATAGGCTTTGCAAATTATAGATTGTAAAAAAAACAATTTAGTCATTTAAAAAAAAATAGGATTTTAGAAACATGTACAGGTAATGACCGTTGTTGTAAAATTCATGACATTTTTACTATGACATTGTTTGAAAATAAGTAATAAGAATGTTCATAAAAGAATAAAAAGGGGACTAAGCAAAATAGAGTAAACTGTGAAGCACCATGATTAACCCATTATTTGTCGCGATGCTCAAAAAAATTTTTGGGGGGGATTTGAACCTTGTTCTTTCAACACATGCTCAAACAAAAAATAGCCCAGTTCCTCATTTATGTTGTTGGCACAACGGTGTGTTAAGATTTTTACCTTGATTAAGTTCATGTTGTGTTCCTTCACCACTCTAGCCACTTGCTTCTCGATATGACGTCGACAAGTGAAAACGCATACATCACATTGTGAAGATGTTGGCTACATGTACAAATACTCTAACAATTGAAAACAGTAACACTTTTGATTTTATCTCAGACAAAATATTTTTATTTGCATGCATTTTTATCACAAGGCAAAAACCCAAGCAAAGATTTAGTGTGATAATACATGATTTTTACATCTTTATCAGATGGTATTTAGCACTGCTACAAACCTTTGTGTACTTAGCCATTTGCTGCAACTGTGTAAACGACTCCATTAACACAAAGGAAAGTTTTTCTAAAAAATAAGTTATTGCAAAAAGTGAGAAACTTGTAGTTTTTCACCTAACAGTAACTTTATACCACATTATTTATTTATTTATTTACCATCATTATTATTTCCACTCCGTAAGTGCAAAGTAAAAGAAAAATTCTTCAATGCAAAACGTATTGAATCCAAGACCTCCCGCACTGGAAGTGAATGCTCCATCACGAGGCTACCATTTGAGGAGAATTGTTAAAAAATCTACTTTCAGAGTGAAAGAAAAAAATACGTAAACAAATGATTACCTTCAAACTCATGCTTGCTGTGTTCTAGGATACCATGGTAATACCTCAGTGTTTGTATTGACTGAATAATCTTTTGATGATTTGTTTTGGTATTTTGAATAGGTAGAATACACTAAAAAAGTTTAATTTTATCCATATACATATAAAAACAGTGTATACTTTAATCATCGACAACAAAGTATACAAAATTTATTCACCTCAACGCTTTCGCCTATGACAAACACACTTAGCAACTGCAACTTTGGTGCACCGGGCAAGCTGTTATGTAGTAACAAAAACTCTTCAAGTGCCAGTGATATGTTCTCACAATACGAGTCAAGTCCTGGCTCAGAAATATCAACGATGATTATCTGGGCTGGAAAAAAATCGATTCATACAGATTTTTGTCCTAAAGATTTAAATTAGAAAACACTGAGAACTACTAACCGTATCGGTGGCTTTGTATAACACGGCATTTTGTTTTTCCTAAATTTAAGTTAAGAGTTTTTTAAAAAAATTATTGAGCAATGTTTGTTTTATGTAGCACGCAATAAAATGGTTCTTTATCAAGAAAAAATTTCACCTTATTGCAAAACGTACCTTTATGCTGATTCATTTTCTTAATTTAATATTCTTATATTATATACACTTAAACTAAAGATGATACAACATTTGCACACAGGAGCAGCATATTTTCTTTTTCCTGAACAATTTAAAAGTATATTTAAACTACCACATGCAATAAAAGATATATTTGAGGTTAAAACTGGGACAGATAATCTTCTACTCCATATTCTCACATCTTTTCATTCATTTGCAATCATGGTATCTTATCCTCCATGCGAGCTCCCCCTTGGGCTAAACAAAATTTTATCTGTCATTTATTATCAACTCTTCCTACTTGCTACACCGGTATTTAATATGCCCACCACTCCAGGCTTGAGATACCTTTGCATTTCAGAATTTATTTACAAAACTGAAACTCTATGAGGCCTAATCAGGAGGCCTAAAAGGAAAAAATACATAGCACAATTTAAAAAAAAGTAATAAAAACAACAAAAATTAAAAAAAAGGTTTTTAATTCATACACAATAATAATCTACAGTTTCGTTTTATCAACCAATATATTTAAGCCTGGCAAATTTTTTTCTATAAAAATCAACTATAAACAGATTAGAATCATTTGAAGCTGTTACAATGTGACGAAAAAAAGGTTATGCTTTTAAATCAACCACAAAAAAAAAATTCACATAAAACTATAGGAAATAACATAAAATAGATTAGACTTTCAGCAGGCATTTTATCAACTATTTATTAATTGCTTCAAATATTTTTTTTATAAAAAATGTTTTTATAGATACACAAAATGTTACATCAAACAAATAAATAAATAAACTATTATCTATTAAAAACTAAATAAAATAAACTTTGTATCTACACAAACCTTCATCTTAGCATCTTCCAATAAAGTATATTCACATAAGTACAGAGAATTCGATTCCTAATGCAAATATACCAATTTCATTTTACCAACTTAAACTATCGCATTGCTGCAGGGTCACGACACCAACGCCACCCCCAAGACGTCTATAGTTCATCCCGATTTGCAACTTCCATTGATTACTCATTGGGTCGTACATCTCAATTGACTTCAAATATGTAGTACCATCAAAACCACCCACAGCAATTAAAATGCCATTAACAACAGCTAAACCAACTCCACTGCGACGTGAGTTTAATGCCACAACAGGAGTCCATGTATCCAACTTAGGGTCATACCTCTCAGCGCTGCTTAGTTCAGTTGTATCATCCCTTCCACCAACTAAAGGAATAATAATTGCAGAATAACAACAACAAAAACAACAACAATAATAATACCAACGACAACAATATTGCACATAAAGGAGTACAATATTGTAATACTGCACCTGCATATATGCATCCTTGGAATACAGCAGCTCCTAAATGTTTTCGTTTGGTTCCCATAAAGCGTACTGCATTCCACTGGTTAGTTTTTGGATCGAATCTTTCCACTGAAGCTAATGGAGACGTGCCATCAGAGCCACCAATAGCATATAAGTACCCCTCCAAAACAGATACAGCAACACCTAACACGATTAGATCAAAACCAATTAGGAGAATAAGAAAACAAGACTTACCAGTGAACTTAGACTTTGGGGAAAAGTGTTTGGGTAATACCCTTTACAATTTTAGCATAATTTGCCAGTTATATCTGTACAAATACAGTATAAACTACAGTAGGGTAGACTTTGTAATTTACATCGGCACCTAGCAATTGTCAGTGGCAATGCAGCCATTGAATTAGAAAAATTGTAGAAAAATGTAAATAATATATAAACCTAGACGTCTGCAACTCATTGGTGTGACACGAGACCAAGCATTAGCTTTAGAGTCATATCTTTCAACAATGTTTAGGCATGAAACACCATCCTGTCCACCCACTGCATACAAAAATCTATAAAAATTAACACTCTGTTAGTAGGCAAATTTATAATCGAATAAGTTAGAAGTAGAGAAAAAGATTAGCGTGTTAATAATAAGAAATAGATACATACCCATCTAAAACAGCAACGCCAACACTTGTACGACAGGTGCTTGTAGGAGCTACATCTGAGCTCCACTGATTAGTCTTAGGATCATATCTTTCAACAGAATTTAAGTAACTGGAGCCATCATGGCCACCGACAGAATAAAGTAAATCATCAAGGACTGCAACACCCACTCCACACCTTCTTTTGTTCATACTACAAACCATATGCCACTCATTTTTATGTGGATCATACCTTAAAAAATGGTGGTAGAACTTACATCAGCTGCACAAAATACAAAATTAGAAAGAAAAAGCCTATATTAATGGTACAACAATAAATCCTAATTTTTTATCAATGTCCATCACATCATCATCATCATCATTCTCGGCTTAACGTCCGTTTTCCATGCTAGCATGGGTTGGACGGTTTTTTTGGACACATTTTATTTAAAGGGAACCCAAAGTATAAAATGATGTTGGACTTATATTATAGAGCTTAAAAAGTTGGTTAAAAAGTCTTTTTAAATTTTTTTTTTTAAAAAAACTCTTTTCGTTCTCAAGATATTCACAGTTAACGAATTTCGGATGTATAATTATGCTGCATAAATTATGATGCCATATTTAAGCAATAGCAAATTTTGACATTTTCTGTCATCAGTAATTTTAGACCTGTTAAGTGTGTGTATTTAAACTTTATAAATGCATAGATATTATAGAGGTAAATTAATTAACATAAATTTTATACTGGTTTGTTTTCCAGGCCTCTTAATTTTTTGCTGACAAACCCATAACTTAGGATCTGCATGTCAGTTTGCAAACAAATTTTGTCAGTAAACATATACAGTACTGGAAAAAGGTTGTTTAACATCTCGCTTCGCGTATCGCGACAGTATTCTCGATACGCGATAAACGTTTTTTTACTTTCAAATTGTATCGAGAGGGCTTCGCGATGCATCCGTCTCGATGTCATTCTCGAAGATATCGAGGTAATTAACACTTTTTCATAATAGAACTATTTTAAAAATAAGAGTTATTCAACAATGATCGCGGATGTTTAAATATAATTATACTTCCTTTGTGTTATATTTTTTTAACTTATGCATAACAATCTAGGGTATACAGCTAGCGTTAATCTTTCTTTTTTAGATCACATTCTAAAAATTTAAGAACTAAGAACGACGATAGAAAAGCTTTGTTAGATTGCATTTTAAAAATTTAAGAACGAAGAACGGCGATAGAAAAGTTTTTTTAGATCACATTCTAAAAGCTTAAGAACGAATTGCAGCGATAGAAATGTTTTTTAAGATCGAATTTTAAAAGTTTAAGAACAAAATGCAGCGATAGAAATGTTTTTTAAGATCGCATTTTAAAAGTTTAAAAACGAAAAGCGGCGATAGAAATGTTTTTTAGATCGAATTTTGAAAGTTTAAGATCAAAGAACGGCGATAGAAAAGCTTTGATAGATCGCATTTTAAAAATTTAAGAACGAAGAACGGCAGTAGAAAAGTTTTTTTAAATCGCATTTTAAAAGTTTAAGAACGAAAAGCGGCTACAAAAAAAGTTTTGTTAGAGATTGCATTTTCAAAGTTTAAGAACGAAAAGTAGCGTTAGAAAAAAAATATGTTGAAAAAGTAATGCACTAGAATTACTTTAATAAATACGAAAGTTAAAAATTTTCTTATAATATACACCTATTTAAAATAAGAAAAAAAGATAAAGCAGAGATGTGTTTGAAATAAAAAAAACTTTCTCTCTATTCTCATTAAAAAAACTTTCTCTTTATTCTCATTATCACCTACCATCGCGACACATCGAGAGGGATTTTGTCACGATACTAGATTCTCGATAGATAGCGACAATTTATTTTAATTGTTTCTTATTATTATTAACGCGGTACATCGCGTATCGAGGGAGTCCACGCACGGTGCGCGCTCGATATGTTAAACAACCTTTTCCAGTACTGTAGGGCCTATACAAGCTTGCACAGAAAATTTTACTGCAATACAAGTTATTTTAAGCTTATGAAGTTGTAACTTATATACAAGGTGGCCAGGTAATTTTCCTTTTTCTTGACTTTTTAATAAATAAAATGTAAAATTCTTTTAATTTTGTATACTTATGTATATCTCTCACCTTTCAACACTGTTTATTGCATCGCCAGTACACCAACCACCAACTGCAAACAATACTTCTCCTCTTTTTGTTGGCTGACGTGGTTTAAATCTAGAACCTTGCATTAGAAGTCTCTGTTCAGGAAGCAGTAAATAGTTTTTTGCTTCATCAACTAGTTCACGGCAGTTCTCATCACTTTTTATCAACAAGTCTGCACTCACAACTCCAACTAAAAATCTAGCACTAAGTAATGGCAATCTGACAAATTTAAGCACTTGCTTTAGGTTTTCTCTGCGATCATTTATATTAAATCTGACCCATTTCATAACAGATGTAAAAACATCCTCTTCCGAAATAACATTGAGTTCATCACTTGAAATAATTTCACAAAGTTGTTCTACCGGTAGCAATAAAAATTCCTCAGTGTCCATGACATCTTGGAAATTATGAAGTGTAAACAAGTCAGCCACATGAAGGAGTTCGGTGCAAGCATGTGTGTCTGCAAAAGATTTTATTCCTAAACAGTTGGAAGGGTCTAATTGTTTTTTTAAAAATTCACAACATGCTTCTTGTATTTCTTTCAGCTGCAACAAACAGGCTGCTGGCAACAATGTCTGTACATTTGTTTCATCTATTTTAATAACAGCAGTGTAAGTAAAATCAATCAACTGAGCCATTGCCTTTTCATCAACATCTTTTATTGTCACTTCTTCTTGACGACTTTCAGCCATTTCACGCGTAAACATTGCTCGAAAGTAAGGACAACATGCTGATAAAACAACTTTATGACAGTTAAATATTTTTGCTCCAACTCTTATTACAACATCACACAGCTCTCCCGTCTTTCGCAGGACATCCAACATTTCTAATAATGACTTGGGATACTTCTCTGAAGAGTGAAATAAATATGGTTTGATAGAAATACATGATTGGTTTAGTCTTAACGGTATTGTTTGATTTAATTGAGTTCCATTTTTTGCTTGCATTAAAACAGTGCTGCTGATATTACTTAAACTTGGAATATTTTCTCCATCAGAATTTACTAAAACTTCCTCGCGTGTTGAAGTAACTAAGCTTTCTTCAGGAGATAGATCCATTTTCAATTTAACATAAACCTGTTGTGAAAAAAGCAATTTTCAGTCATCTATATATTATTCAAGTCACACTTGCACATGAAAACATGCATACTAAAACCTACTTTGGTGTGAAACACCTTTTTTATTATAAATAGTGGCAAAACTATTTGGCAACCAATTGTAGGACGATACAGAGTAATTAGAAGGTACATATACAGCCTAAATAAATTTAATTTCTGGTGTACAGTTTTGTAACGTCGGAATAAATGAGTTCAAATAAATTCAAATAAATGAATAAATGAGTTCACATTAAAATAAACTAAAAGCAATGTGCTGTTTTAATAGCAACCAATGACAGTGTGGTTATACCTTACAAGATTGAAAATTGAAATTGTTAATTCAGTTTGCTTCATGAAGTGAAGCATGGCTTGTATAATTAACCAGTGAATATATTTATTAACAGTAGATTTGTTTAAAATGATTAAAATCTGGACTAGCAGGTTTATACTGTTTAGTTAATCCTATGCACCCTAGTTTATATGTCTATATATTCTAATTAATTGGTTGCTGATTAAGTAGCTTTGCACTTTTGCAGCATTTTCTAAAATACTGCTTTACCTCAGCACTATAAAAAGTGAAGAATATTGACAAAACTGTTAGTTATTTTTTGAATAGTTGCATTTTTGTTGTGTTAGCGTATAGGACTCAGTGCAGGTTAGGAATATGTAAGGGAGGCCACAGGCAATATAATGAATTTTTTTCCGTCGAGCCAGGATCAACTTGTGACATATTTGTACTGATCATGTCAGTTGTTGGGTTCTGCCTATGTTACAATGTTTAACTCTGGGAGTCCTTAGACTGACCCTTGAATGTCTCGAAAAGTGTCTAGTATCAACAGTCGGGGCATTTTATGACAGTTTTTAAAATCGTACAAATTGTTTGTCAATGGTTAGACCTGTCCCATCTTATGGCTGTCTTTTTAAAGCACAAGTGTCCTTTGTCAATAGTTGGACCTGTCCCACCCTATATGACACGGTTTTTATAAGGGAGAGAGTCCTTTGTCGTGGAACATGTACAAACTTAAGACCAATTACATACATTTGTCAAGGCTGGACCAGGCCTGTCGATGAACAATCCTAACTGCAAACACACCGAGCAATCATTTGACAGGCAAGTTCCGCGTCTGAATTTAGGTAGGCCTTAACCCTATGTTCAAATTAAATCAAACTTGGCACACTTATAGTACGTCATAAAAGGAACAAAATGCGGCAATAAATTTTTGCTTGCGTCAGCACATTTTCTGTGACGTCACCAGAAGCTTGAAAATTGTTAAAAATGCCACTATCTGCTTAAAATATAATTACTTTTGTTCTAGAGCGAATTTTTACATTCTGTTTAAAGTTTCTAAAAGCTAAATAAAATGTGTTTAACATATCTTCCGGTTTTTACATGGATCGGATAAAAAATTGCCAAAAATTGCCCTAAAATCCGTTTTTTTTCCGATTTTCGGGTAAAATCCGACAAAATCGGGAAATCGGATTGGTCACGTGTCAAAATTATTCAAAATGATTCTTCTTGATGAAACAAAGTTGTGTTGCAAGTTTCAAGTTCTAAGGATAATCCTAACAGGAGTTATTATATTTTCGGATTCCGCCCCCCCCTGACGTTTTTTTTTTTATAACTCCTGATAGCTTTCTTATATGGCTATGATACTTACTGAGTTTTAACATTTATCTATTACACACATGCATGCAAAATTTTTAGGTCCTATACCTTTCAGAGGCTTTGATATTGGCCATTACTCGAAACTACCCCTAAAATCTCTATGAAATCCTTATAATGGGGAAAATATAATAACTCCTGTTAGGATTATCCTTAGAACTTGAAACTTGCAACACAACTTTGTTTCATCAAGAAGAATCATTTTGAATAATTTTGACACGTGACTAATCCGATTTCCCGATTTTGTCGGATTTTACCCGAAAATCGGAAAAAAAACGGATTTTAGGGCAATTTTTGGCAATTTTTTATCCGATCCATGTAAAAACCGGAAGATATGTTAAACACATTTTATTTAGCTTTCAGAAACTTTAAACAGAATGTAAAAATTCGCTCTAGAACAAAAGTAATTATATTTTAAGCAGATAGTGGCATTTTTAACAATTTTCAAGCTTCTGGTGACGTCACAGAAAATGTGCTGACGCAAGCAAAAATTTATTGCCGCATTTTGTTCCTTTTATGACGTACTATAAGTGTGCCAAGTTTGATTTAATTTGAACAATCCTATGAAAAGTTATTGAGGGGGGGGGGCGGAAAAACCCCGGACCGAATAGGGTTAAATGGGTTAGAGCAATTACTGTTGTCTCTGGTTAATATAATTCAGCCTTTTAGCTAGCTTTTTTAAAATTTTCTGGTGCATAATAAAATGGTTTCAGTTTGCGTTCTGTGGATGTTCACTCTCTAAAAAATTTAAGCTTCCGTAAAAAGTAAAGCTAGCTAGCTAGCTACCTCTCTCTAGAGCTAGCTAGATTATCAATGTATGGAGGGTTTTCAAAAAAAAAAGGTAGAATACTTCCATTCCTACCGATGGCTTCACCAGCTAGCTTAAATTTATTGACTAATTTAATTGTATTGATGGTCACTTAACAAAACGCTATTATTGTCAATAGCACTATCAAATTTCAGCTGTCTGCCTTTCTTTCTGTTGTCTGTTCTGTAAAAAAATATTAACCAGCGGTCAGGTCATCGAGACAGTCTTGCCAGAGTATATTCATAACATAGATTCCTGACCCCTCTTCTATTTCGGCAACGCCTGCCCCCTGACCTATCTTTGTATTCAATTTTAATTCAATTTTGCAAGAAAATGTACTGCTGCGAGCTTGATAAAACAAGAAAATAGTAATATAAAAGAATCAAGCAATCATTCTTTCCACCAATAGTTATTGTTGACGCGACGTTAAAATAAGCGGTGGTTCACGGGTCAAAAGAAATTAAATTAAAGAAAAACGAGACCAAATTCTAAACAACATGGCGATTTCAACAGCAAATGTATTTATTGCTGTCGTGTCTATGATAGCTGCTATTATTTACAGCGGACAAAGTAGCCTTTTTATACAGAAACTTAACGAGATCTTTCATTGGAAAGCGGGCTGTAACCCGTCTTTTTCAGTTGGTTTGTATTTTATATTCATTTCATTTAAGCAAAGCGTATAAAACAGCGCACAAAATATAACTCGCTTTGTTTCTTTAAAGTGAATAGTATATAACCTTTTTATGCAGGTAATGTAACATTGCATTACTTCTCTGGTCGTGGAAGAGCAGAAGCTATAAGACTGCTTCTTGAAGATCAACATGTTCCTTACACAGAAACAAGATATACTAAAGAGAACTGGCCAGAAGCTAAAAAAGCTGGCATAGAAGCTGGTGTCTACACTTATGGACAAGGTAAAAGCACGTTTTGAAATTAGCTATGACAAAAAAGCGAAGACTGATTGTACCTCTACTTTTATTCTTTTAATTGATTTTTTAGTCCCTGCCATTGTTACAAGTAAGAACAAGAACTTGGTCCAAAGCAAAGGTAGTGAGCTATATAAATGTTAGATTAATTGTGTATATCTATATACTTTAGCTATAGTTATTTCCTATACATCTCCAAAATAGCAACTACCTTCTCTTAAACAAATACATTAAACTTGTGATTAAAGTTCATCCCGAAATATGAGTGTTGGTGTTGTTGCAGCCAGGAGTCACCTATCAGATAAAACACAACATCTTTTATGACAAAAAAAGTTTTTCTAAGGTGTCTTAATATTTGTTCTGATTTAATGATATATGTATATAGCTATATAGATTTCTTTTTATACACTTCGTACTTATTCATACTTGACATATACGAAGATGGTTTGTTCATTCACTCTTCACATTTAACCAAGCTAATATTCGGTAGTGGAGTATAGAAAGAAAACGAAACTCCCTATAAACATTGGCAACACAAATGTGTAGTTCTAAATAAAAACCCATGTTTTGTTGTGTCACAGGAGGTAAACTTTATTTCTGAAGATTATGAAAAATTGTAACCCAATGCTTAATACGTATAAAAAGATAACTCCTGATACAGCCATGCAACACAAATAACGCAAAGTCAAAAACTTTTTGAATCGTGGCGTCGTAGATTAGTGGTTATAGTGGCGCCGTAGATTAGTGGTTATAGCTCTCGTACTCTGTGCGGGAGACCGGGGTTCGATTCCTTTTGACGGCGATTCAACATTGGCAAGTGAATGTCCCGGGTTAACCCAAGCCATGTGAGAGAAATTGGGAAGATGGCACACTGTGTGGGTCGTTGGATGTTGCCGGGAGTTGTCTAGTAGAGCGCGGGCTCTAATTGGGTCTGCGTAGCTCAAAATGAGCATTAAATACTCTAGGACTCTCCATCTACGCAATGGCCCCTCCTGGAAATAATAGACAGGGTATATCCCTCGATATTTGTGAGGCTAGCCATGTAAAATATGCACATCTATCTATCTATCTATCTATCTATCTATCGTGAATCGAGTTTTTTTTTCCCGATTCAATCTTTTGCAATTCTTTTGATATTTTTGTCGCTTTGAGAAAAGTAATTTAAAATTCCTTCTTTTTTGTGTAAATAAAACTTAAGTAATTATACTTAAAAAAAGTATTTAATTTCAAAAAATTTAGAATTAGAAATGCTAAGCAAAAAAACTCGAACTGGATTAATATTTGCGAATCTACAATCTAATAAAATTAACAAGAATTATTTACGCGAAGAAACCCAAAATCGCAAACAGTTGATATATTTTTGATAGCGTCAGCATTTATGTGCTAAATTTTATAACAACTTGCAATCAGGAGGATAAAAAGTAGTGCATGAAGAATTGTGATATATATATATTTGGCAATAAAAGGTTTTTTATTGTGCAATAAGGCTTTCTATTTTGTAATAAAGGTTTTTATTGTGTGAAAAGAAGTTTTTGAATAGAAAGATATACATAATTGTATTGTTCTAAACTTTGTAATTATTGTAAAGTAATGAACTGTAACCTTTTTTTATATATATTTTGGAACGAGACTCTTTTTGTACACCTGACGAAGAAATGATCGAAACGTTGTTATAAATACTTGGGTTTTTTTGACTCCATATATATATATATATATACATGTTATTACAGTTATCCTCCAGTTTCTTGGACGTTCTGTTGGTTTGGATTGTGATTGCAAAGATTTAGAAAGATGCGACATAATAGCTGCTGGCGTAGGTATGTACAAAAGTTACGGTTCCAAGTTTTTTTGAAAAGTTTCTAAAATATGGAGGACGCCAGTTGCTTGGTTGCTTATTCCACTTTTTTGTGGGAAAAAAATTCACAGTTTTGCGGGGTTTTTTTTCAAAAATTCACGAAATTTAATTCTTTGAAATATTTTTTTTTGCAAACAGCGGAAATAAATACCAAAAAAATTTTAAGTCAGGAACCGCGAAATTCTACATCCCAGGTTTTTTTTTCTAAAAGTCCCTGGTGATTTTTGTAAACCCACAAATAAACGTACACCTGTATTTTTAGACGATATTCATCAAAAAAGAAACAGATATATTTACAATCCAGATTTCAGTTACGCGTTGAAGGACGAATACGAGAAAAACGTGTTAATCGTGTGGCTCAATTATTTTGAGCAGTTGGCGCCTCGTGTAAGCGATGCGTCTGATGGTGTGCATTTCGCAAGTGACAGAATGACCTGGGTGGATTATCTAGTCTTCGACATGATTGATAGTAACTGTCATTTTGTCAATTATGGAAGCTCCGATATCAATGGTGAAACGCCGTGCGTTGTGCTCTTGAAGAAGTTTCCCAGATTGACAACATTTTTTAACCATTTTAAAACTAGGAAAAATATCCAGACCTACATGGATAGTGAACGAAGACCGGAATATAAATTGCCTTATCAGCCTAAATAATGAGAGCTATGTTACTACGTAAATAGAAAATACTTTATTATTTTTTTACCAGTATTTGTGGTATTTTAATAACCGGTGATACCTTTCAGGGACCGAATTATAGACACACGATTAGATTTTTTTTTGTTTTATTTTAATAATTATTAGATAAAAAGAAAAGCGATTGTATTTTTTTCTAATTTTGAGAATGTTTTTTTTTGCTCATTGAGATATCATGCATTCGCCGTTTTGTGCTTGCCTCCAAAAACACGCAATATTCTATTGCCTGGTATAGTTAATATACTTTAGGGAAATACCTTTCTCGAATTTCTCAGGAGAATTAATTTTTGCGAGATAGGTATAGATGCTTATCATTATTTGCTCAAGGAAGTCTAGAAATGTCGTATGAAGTTACAATATAAAGCACCAACAACGATAAAAACCACACTTAACAATTATAACGCAAGACCTTAAACAGCAACGATTAAAGTGATATACTTATGATTTTTTATACCACAAAAGAAGTACTGGATAAATAAAATTTTATCGCCAGAAGCCTATTTCAATATGTTTAAGGAAGTAAATTACTGCGATCAAACCCTTTATAAAATTTCTTGGAGTCAATTTACGCGATTTGGACTAAAAATCCCAAAAGTTTGTTTCGCAAAAGTTTCTTAGTTTAAAGCAATCCGTGTTATAATTGGCTTGAGTACTACCTGAAATGGGGTTAATTTCCTTTGGTGCCAAAAGTAGCCTAGTACAAAAAAATTATAACGAATGATGTCTTCATGGAGAATAAGAACGTAGGTTTTTCCCTTTCATTTGTTCATACCGTAACGTAGTAAAAATACTTCTATGGAAGGTAATAAATGCTAAAATATAATACCTAAAAACTATTTGTAGCCATATCTTTTGATAACGAGGCATGGAATGGTAATTTGGAAAATAGAATACTTTAACGACGAATCAAGTTGAATTTCCTACGGCTTATTAAAGAAATCGATTATGAGAAGGGCTTTTTCAGGTCCCGCGGCGTCAAATTAAATTAAAACAGATTTTTCCCTCAACATCAAAATCCTTAAAATCTCGGTCATAGCACCGGAAAAAGGACCACATCAATCTAGTTACATATTTTTCTTATACTCAAAATAAAGTACAATAAGAGAAAGGTCTATATAAAAGAAAGTTGGGGATTTTTTAGCATTTATCATTCATATCACCAGAGCTTCCTTCTCACTTTTTCATGTGTGCTTTCGCACTTAGCCACCTATCAGAAAAGAAGCACTGGAAACGCGCGAACGAGCATTTATAATTGAGGATAGTTTGGTTTTTAAAAACACCATTAAGTAGGACGTCAAAAGTATCATCTGATTTGAAAAACTGTCAAGTAAAATGTTATGAAATTTCATTCTGGGAATGTTGTACGTGTGAAAAGGGTATGGGACGAACTCGAAATGTGGCGGAAAGAAGCCATGACAGTCGCGTAAAAGTTCGAATAAAAGGCTTCGAAATTAGCTTTGTCAAAACAAATCCTACTCACAAACAAGACATGCAGGAAAACAAACTTTAGAAAATATGAGAAAAACTTCAGAACGCAGAAACAGTTTATTTGAGCCAACCCATCTCCGAATTGAAAAAGATCGTGGTTCAAGCATTATATGCTTATCAGATGTACCAAGTATAGCCAGGAAAAGTAAGATTTTGCTATTTCTAATCAATTTTTTTAAGCCTCCATCAAAACTATGTTTGGTTAGCGTCATTTATAATTACAAAAGTGAGTCAATCCGATCAGTCGGCCGGGTAAATAATTTTTCCGAAAAATCCTGTAAGCTGGTCGTTTTTAATCTATAAGCCTGCTGTACTTTTAGCCCCAATTTTAAGTTCAATTTTGCCAATCAACGATGCTCCGTGGGTGTCGTTTGCTTCTTAAGCAGAAAAAAAATATAGCGATCAAGTGGCAAATAAGCCAGCGCAGTCTCCTCATACCTGGGTCAGTAAGAAACGCATAGAGCAATCAATCCACTTTGCATGTTTTAAGATGCGGATACCACGCGAAAAGTAAATGGATTTGATTTTGTTAATGCTGCTTGGGGAAGATAAAAAGGCATGACTTTTACCATTCGTTTAGTTTATTGCTTCCACAAATTTACGGAATCAGTGACTTGAATTTTGCCTTTTAAAGTGAGTCGGACGGGTGACGGTAACCGATCATATTTTTGAACATGGTCTAAGATCGTGTCGGATACAAAAATAATGTCGTGTAAAAGTTTTATTTCCATATTGCCAACACATGTTTTTCCTTTATACCTCTTTACTCGACTTCTGTTGAAAATTAATAAACTTTCCTCAAGGTGAAAGCGTTTGTACAGGTTCACAAAATTCCCACCTAGAACAGTATCAACCAATCAAGGTATAATAATTATAAGTTCAAAACAAATAAAGGTAATGCTTGAACGATTTGAATGATTGAAATTAACATGATATTGATCACAAATAGAAAGACAGTCTTAACTATAGGTACCTGTAAATAAATATAATGATATTTCTTCACTAATTTTTTCAGTCCAACGCGTACAATATGAGAACACCTACAAACTTGAGCCTGACACACGTTTCGATATGTCCAAAGTCAAAAAGATTATTAACGACGAATTGGAAGAGAAATTCAGCGATTTCAAATACAATCCTTTGGAAGCCGGCCAACTGTGTAAGCGAACTGCAACCATTATCAAAGAGGAAATAAAGCATCTTGATGTTGATCGCTATAAAATTGTGTGTTGTGTGACGGTGTCACAAAATGCTGGTCAAAGTGAAAAGCAAGCGAGTCGTTTCTTGTGGGATGAGAAGAAAGATAACTGGGCTGCTGGCACGTATACCAACAACAGTATAACTGCCAATGCGACTGTCTACGCTTTGTATTATGAATAAGGAAACTGAACTGCTCCTTAGTCTATATATGGTAGTTAACAATTCTCTCATAACCAAAATAGCTAATACACTATTTTTTGTTAAAGTTTACAAAAAATACTTATTGAGGGGGAATTACTTAATTAAATTCCATTTTAAAAATTGTCTCAAGGTGTAGCTAAATCATTCTAAGTTATTGATGAAAGACAATCCTAATGTCCTGCGAGTTTTTTTTTACGAAAACAAATTTTGTTCGTGGCAAAAAAAAAAAAAAAATGCTGGAAACAAGTATTCAGGTCATATCAATTTTTTATAAATGCAATCATTTTGATGTATTTATCATTGCAAACATTCGAAAATCGTTTTAAAGAAACTATGTTCCAACTCTTCAACGTGAATGTTGTGATAACAGATTATATCTCAGCCAGCTTAAGATCTGCTAATAATTACTTCGAACAATTTGTTCCGGTTTACGTTTTTGACTATAACCTAGATGCTTGAGCACTGCAGATAAAAACAACTTTTTGAAAAATTATATGCTTGAATAAATTCAAGAAAATAACAGCAGTAACATGTAAAGGATAATAATAAATTTTAAAAAACTAACATAGTATCAAGCAAGAAACAAAAGCCCAACTGCGGATAGGCTTGTTTAAAATAACAGCTTTGATTGCAATTTGCTCATCTTTTTGACCTGATTTCTCGCAGTTCATGCCGGCATTACATTTTTTATAGCAGCACATAAACCCGTGCAAGGTAACCTGTTTCACAGCAGCAAGAAACTCAACCAAGCGTGTTGGTTGTTTCAGTGATTTTGAGTGCTAATTCTTTAATATTATGAGCATGTGCAGCGATATAATTTTGTAGATAGTTTTCACTCGATTCTCTTCACGTCGTTACTGTACCAAGATGTTGCCGATAATATTATTAACGCTGGTATCGTTAGTTTTGGGAGGTAATCCGTCCGAATTTTTTTTGTTTTTAATGCTTTTCACATCCGTATGTTTTTGACAGTCTTGTATCAGTTTCTGCACAGAATATAGAATATGGGAAAGTTTGATAGTGTCACTATAAAATTTAGTTTGTAGAGACGTAACGTCAAGTTTTGCAAATACGGTCCTGTTCTGGTTGAGGCTTAATAGTGCAAAATTATGGTAGAAGTAATGGTGAATATAATGAAAAAAGTTTTGCAAAGTAAGTAAACAAAAAATGGAATTGGTGCTTTAAGGACATCGTGAGCAATGTGAGTAATTGGTTTAACAAAAAAATAAAACAAAAAATAATAAAGGTTAAGCATGCAAAAAACATTAACTTGGAATCAAAATGGCTTACTTTTTTAATTTGAATAAATCTCCATAGATAAATAAGAATAATTTTAAGGCTCAAGCGTTTATCCAAACAAAATTGTTCTCCTCCGTCAGTACTAATCAAGTACTCATCTCATCGATGCATTGCAGTAAAAAATTTTGCTCAAATTTGGCATAAAACATCACTTTGAGCATTAAGATAAGCAATGTTTTATGTTGCATCGTTTTCATGCAGCTAGGAGACTCAGGATAATTTTTCTTACCACCGAAAAATCGCAATAGTTAAGGTAGGAAAAATTACGTTGGGACGCATCATACGAATTTTCTGCGCTCAGAATACTGACCACGCTTTCTATTCTTTTTTACTCACGTGATCAATATCAAGAAAGCCTTTGTTTTGAGCGCAAATAGCCACCTAAACAAATATAATTAATTCTTATATTATTTAACAGGGTAAGATGTGACCAAGCCGGCTTTGTGCTCATTGGTTAATTTTAATTCGAGGTTTGCCCTGAGGTTGATTTGAATTTTAAGGATTTGTCTAACACGTTCGTTTGCGTTTAAGCTTTCGTATGAGAGAAAATTACTTTGTTGACTTCGAAGAAAGCTTAGTTAACAAGGCTATTTTCTAGGTGGACTAGTTTACACAATCAAACTTAAAACACGAAATTAGCCACCTTGCAATTTTTTTCAATCCGTAAAAATATAGTATCTGTAATGTTTGCGCCATGTGTAAAAAAACCTTTTTATAAGCATGACAATATATAGTCTGACTCGTATTTCGTATATAAACAAGCATTATGCTAAGCATAACGGCTCAGCTCAGTAAATATCTGTAAATTTCGGTATTTATGCTGAGACGAGCTACCTTAAGGGAACTAATCGTTCCAAGTTTTGCGAGTTTTATCAATTTCGCGAAAATCAGGTCCCATCATTTCGTCTGTCACAGTGTTCAAAAAGATGATTAAAAGTTTTCATTTCAGTAGATATAAGGCTAATACTTATTTGAGCAGTACTAAAAGTCACATCTGTGAAGCTTTGTTTTTATGAAAAATGAGTATTTTTACTCAAAGAACAGACCTGTAAAAAGCAAAATCGTTTCTTGCAATAATATTATTGTCTACCGAAGAAGCTACCTGGACACAACAATTTATGTCATGGTACTTTGGTTGACCGAGGGGCTACTATGGTTGCAAAAAATGAACTGTTTATATCATCTAAAAAATAATAAATAATGCGTTATAAAATTTCTTATAGATGTTTGTGACTAATGCTACAGGCCTAAAGCAGGATATTGTGACAAAAACAGACGTTTTTAAAAAAAAATTTTAAGGAACGTATTCATATGGATGAGTACAGAGAAGAATAACAAAATCGAACTGCAATGTGTTTCTCATGCATGTTCTTGTGTCTCAAATTTGATTCCTCGTTAAGTTTGTTGATTTACAAGAAATCAGTTATAAATTATGTGCATTATAATCTGTCTGACCGGCCACTTAATCTTCGGGCATCATCCCCTGGCCGTTCTTAGGAAAAACAGAACGGTATCATTCTTAACGAAACTATCCCGACCAATATATATACTTAAAATTTGAAGTTACCAACCTGACTTGATACTTGTCACACAGTAAAATGACAGGAGACAACCTTAACAATATCAGGAGAACGAACACGACAACGAAAATTAATTTTCTTATAATTGTCCTGAACAGGCCGTGCTCCTTACCTTGGCGGCGATCTGGAACCTCTCTTGGAAGAAACAAAGCGTTCTGGGATTACACAGGGTAAGTAAATCACTGGTTAATCGAGGCAATCGGAAATAAGTAGAATGTTGACAGATAATTCGCCGTCAAATGCTCAAGCTCTCCGTCGTTAAATGAAGAAAAATGGAAAGAGAAATGAATAATGTCAAATTTAATACCCATCTTTCTTACATTTTGTGCATTGTTTGTTTTTTAAGTTCCGAAGCCTGTGACAGCGCAGCAGAAAGAAAATTATCAACGTTACAATACAAAATTCACAGAAATCGCAAAAGCATATGCCGAAGGGTATAAAGGTAATTCTTTTTTAAGCATGAAGTTTGTATTTTTTTTCTTTTGAACTTTTTTAATTAATAGCGAAATAATCCACAGGCCGTACATGTATTCATCTTGATTATTACATTTTCAGCCGCAATTAAAGCTGTTCAAGCCAGAGCGCTTATTGCTCAAAAACGTCTATATCAAAACCATCTGGCTGCACAAATTAATGCGAGATCGACAATACCCGAAACTCCGACAACAAGTTCCGAAAATGTTAAGGAAAACACAGGTGCCTTTAATCTGCCTGTACCAAACGAGGTTTGTACATTTTACTTCAGTTTTCACTTTGTCTTTTTTACTAAAATAACAAAAACTAAATAGATGACTCGTTGTTTCTCACTACCCCAAAAAATGGAAGATAGCTGGATTTCAACAGATAAAAAAACTTTCGATTAATTTTTTTACATTCACCAATTGTCTGCTTTTGTTATCAGGTCACAGTAAACGGAATGGAGAAATCAGGTATTCCTCATGCTGAACCAACCACGGCTACATCTGATCATAAAGTTGTTCAAAGATCTGTCAATCGTGAGTACGATTTCAAATTTGGAAAACAAACATACACATACATGAATCGTCTAACGGCAACTTTGTCTTTTTTAGCTGTCGGGTTTGCAAACGGACCAGTAAATCTAATAAGTGATGCAGAAAGAAAAAAAATATGTAAATATATATTCACATATACCGTCATGCTTCGATTGAATGTCTAACTCCTTTTAAATGCCCCCATTCTCCTGAAATATGCGCCTGCTCATATGCAGGCGACCTAGTTTGGTTGACCGGGCTGCCTCGCTTAGCCAAGATCTCGCCATGATTTAGAAAACTTTATAAAAAATATTTTCATATGTATGGAGAACAATAAAATATATAAAAACACTCCATTGCATTATCATAACATTTTCTTGTGGCGTTTTTAACGTTGTTTTGACAAAATGGGCATTGTTTGTTAGCATTTCCATCGAGTCCATTTTTTTGAACAATCTTAGTTTAAACTCACAATAAACTCACAATTCATTTTAAAGCGTGCTGTTAAATGACAAAACAAACTTTTGTGACTTCTTTCGGGCCGCCTAACCGGCCTAGCTAGCTTCATGTGAGTTTTAAAAAGTATCATCCAGCCTAATAGAGTTAATTCAGTTAATCGAGCCATGCCACCTCATATGAACAGTCCCTAAATTGAAGCGTATGGTACCTATACAAACATATGTACACGTGTGAAAAACGTATTATAAATAACGTTATGTAAATTTTAAATCTCGTTTTTTTTTCAGCTCAACTGAATTTTGCAGCACGCCATAGAAACTTTTACTTAGATCGTATTGGTGGTAGGTAGCAGTATTTTCACATTTTTTCTTGTAACTAACGATAAAGTAATAATCGCTGCTTCCTGACTATCTTCTTGGTATGTTTTTTTGTTTAGGAAGCAGAGGGTTAGTTTACAAAAAGCATAGAAAACGAAGATCAGCAAAAGTTGGTCAAACACCAGATATAAGTAAGTTCTTTTTACTCGTGATGTGGAGAGGAGATTCTGTGTAAAAACCGTGAGAGGTGTGAGTGTTAAAAACAGTTCGTTGGAATAAACGCTTTTTATTTTATAAGAAACATGAGGCTCAAATTTCTCGAAGAAAATATAAAAATAAATAAATGAACTTGTGAGTAACAGCCAACTTGTAAACTTTTATTGTGTCGTAGTCACGTGTTAAATTGAACTTCGTGCCCATTCTATTTTCCACAAAGCTGTAATAATTTACGTTATTTGAGTGATATAACATACACCTAGGGTATAATATTTAAGGGTAATGGAATTTAAAGCTAACTTTTGATAGCTTAAACACTGTTTAGTAATCCCGGGGCAAGCATACTTGCGTGACGATGCTTAAAAAAACAACGATTTAAAAGTTTCTAATCCCATTTTTATTTTTTTTTAACCATTGTGATCCTAGCTGTCCTTTTGGGAAGAAAATATCTTAATCTTCAGAAAGAAGAAAGAGAAAAATTCTGATCATTATACAAATAAGTCTAACTGCAAACTAGATTAAAAATGTCTGTGGACTGATACACTATAAGCGTCATTCGAATACATCAATCTCATCTCTTTTTGTTACAGGCCGACAACGTCGTAGCCGCATGCCATATCTTGGTCAAAACTTGGATGCGCTTGGTGTTATCAGAGCTACCCCTAACTGGGATGAGGCGCCACAAAAGAAAGAAAACATGCCAGCTAAACCAAGTCCTCAACAGATACATCAACAATCTGGTATGGACTATATTGGTAATCCAACAGAGGGCGATTATAACGAAAATTAAATTTGCCAATTGGTTGACAAATTATTTGACTTTAAAATCAGTAGATAATTCCAACAGTAAAACAACTATACTCAGTTAACTCGGTAATGGCTTTTTAGTTATTATTTAGAAATAAAAACATTTCGTATTTAGGATTGCAGGTTGCAAGTTTTCAACAACCACAGCAACAAATACAGAATGGAAATCCCTCATCATTCGCTGTGAGAAACGGTATCGCAAAACCAACAGCCTTACAATTTCAACAACTACAGCAAAGAAATTCGGTTCCAGGTTTTAATCCATATAATCAAATGTCTAGTAAGTATTATGAATTACTTTTAGTAAATATTATGGTTTTTCGAAAATTAATTGATCTAATTGCGGATTAGTTAGTAAATGTTATGGATTTCGCGTACTTTTTTTTACTTGCAAAATTCTTGTTTTCACTAGTGTATCCACAATATCCTTATCCAAACAATGCTGGACTACAACAAGAGCATACATCTGTAGAAAAAATTGACGAACAGCCGGGAGTTGAAAGAAGTAAAAAGAGTGCATCACCAGAACCTGATGTTGGTACGTATTTTGTAATACACTGAACGCTACTAGGCCAGCATTTTAAAAGAATAAAACAGGAGTCAAGCTCTAAAACTTTTTAGAAAATGTTGTTTGAAGTTAAGAAACATTCAGTCTGTACCCAAAAAATATATTTCTTATAAAAACAACCGTGTATAGCACCGAGCACAGAAACGATATCTAAAATTGCGTTTTGTTTCCTCCTCTACATATCTCAGCACGCGGGCAGGATTATGGAACAAGCCATGTTAAACCCGACATAGAAAACGGAGTAAAATATAAAACTTTGAGTCAATATGTATTTTATGAGATTGGTATCATTTTGATAATTCTGGTAGCTTTCATTTTATCTAAAAATTACACGCTTTTTCATTTATAAGTATATACTTTATAAGAATATCAGGTTGGTATTTCAGATTGAAAACAGCCAGATCTATTTTTTAAAACAGTAGAGAAATAGGAATAATGGCCAGCCTGGTTAAAATTTTGTTGGTTTTATAAACAAAGGCGTGTATTATTAATTCTTTCCTAAAATAATAAGATCGAAGAAAGATATACAACATTTAAAAAATTTATAGTTCTTTAAAAGAAATAAAAACAATAAAAACTACAAAATAATAATTGAAATAAAATTCGCTATTCGCCCTGGCACACCTAAAACGTTAAAAAATTGGTGAAATATGGATTCTATATATTTTTTAGCTGCTTTGAACTACGCAGCACGACATAGAAATGTTTATCTAGATTCAGTTAGTGGTGACCCTTATAGTAAGTCAGTTATATTTTTATTATTGCTTACAATGATTCTACTATCCTTGTATTGTCATTTTTTATATACTTTCATGAAGTGTAATATATAAATTTATCCATATTTTCGTAGGCGGCGGAAGTTCTGTATTATCGAGACAAAACATCATCTATAAAAAACATTAAATAGAACCAGGTAAGCGAGTTTAGACTATTATGTTGTCAACAAAGCACACTAAAAGTACACTTTTACCCTTTTTTTCATCTTTTTAGATTCAGTTAGTTTGAAAATTTGCTGGACAAGGCCTCAACGCTTTAGTGATGATATGTTCTAGAAAATGTGCAAGTGTCTTAAAGATGGCGAATGGGAAGATTCTTTCTTAATTTTTGTAATATTTGACGACGGAAAGAACTTGTCAGGCTGTCCAAGAAAAACAAATTTATAATTATATTTGTTGCATTATTTTGTTTACATTGACAACTTTATCTCCATAATTACTTGTATTTTCATTGATGCTCTGCTAAAACCTCACAGTAAAGCGCCCTGTGTTCAAACTTCCGTTAGCAAACTTCAAGGGGCGTAATTAATGGTAGGCAGATGGGACCACCGCCCCCGTCACTATAAAAAGGTTTATGTTATTTTCATACGCAATTTATTGAAATGTTTTTCTTTTTCAATCCAACCTTTTAGGACTATAGTCCTAAAATATGATAAGCATTTTAGCCAAACTCTTTATACCACCTTAGTATTTTGTCTGTCTGAAAGTGAATACCTCGAAATGGAAATGTTATGTTATATTCCCTGCCATAATAATCTGTAATAAAAACTAATATTACTTAAAATAAAAATCATTCTTTGTCGCCAATAGAGTGATATTTAATAACATTACTGTTAATTCCACCACATAGTAAACTGTTTTTATCTGGTTTACGGTGCCAATAGTATTTTTGGCAAAAATAGTAACAAATCATTACTAAACTCCATGTTCCAAATAAAATTGAAGAATCACGAAAAAATATCTTTCCTCCATATTTTTCATACAATACACCTCCAGCCATGTTGGATATTAGCGTCCCCAAGGAGAAGTGTAAACTGTTAACGATGGAGAACATGGTTGTTTTAATGTTGCAGCTACTTATTTGAAAAGTATGTTGCAAGGTTGCAGCCCAGAACAAAGCAAAGCACAACGCATGTAAACATTGAAGCAGCAACACAAACCATGGGTTTCCAATGTACGATATAGCTAGAAATCGTACGAAGTAGGAAAACACTCCAATAATGATACACGGTATTGGACCACCCAGGGTCGAAATTAGCGACGATGTGAAAGGAAATGCTGCGATTTCCGCTATGCTTGAAACAACGATTGTTAATCCCATGATGGTTTTCGATGCGTGCATTGAATGTTCCATAATTACAAATAAAAAGCCATAGTATACGCCATTAGCAAGCCCTGCTACAAGCACAGTCAGCAAAAATATTAAATTTGGAAAGGTTGAGCATGTCTTTATCACCTCTTTAAAAATTGCTGAGTCGCGTTTCTGTGTTAGTTTCGCGTGCGGCCATTTACCACGTGATATCATGAATACTCCTGATGGAATCAGAAGCAGAACACATGGAAGAAAAACAAAGAACATAGCCGTGTACGAAGAAAATCCATCAATTTTGTAGTGATCAGAAACAAGACCTGACAATAAATTACCAACGCCGAATCCTAGCGAGCCAAACATTCTTTGATGACCAAATGTTTCGTTCTTTTTACTCGTGCTGACTACATACATGACGAGCCAATCTAAGTATCCTAATAAGGAGGTATCAAAGATGGCAGACATCATTAGTATAGATAAACTAGTATAAAACAAGTGCTCATTGCAATTAACAGAAGTATTATTTCTATCTGTGATTATACTTGAATTGTTTCCTGTGCCAGCGAAAGTCAGAGGACAAACATCTCTAGCAATCCATGGTAACGGAAATAGTAATGTCAAACTTCCAAGACATAAAAATACGAAAATCAATTTCAGGCGGCCGGTGTAATCAACCAAAGCTCCGCATAATGGACCAAAAATAACTGATGTAATTGTACGTAAACCAGTAATTAAACCAGCTTGAGTCGTGGTCAAACCAATCGAGATGAGAAACACATTAAAAAAGGGCATATAACTACCAACCATAGCGTACGTAAAGAAAAATGAAATTTTACAAGTGAGCAAATGTACATCCCACTGTTTATTCGGAGCGTGTTTCATTTCTGCGTCTTTCTTTATGTTATCTGCCATCGTAAATTTGTTTTCTGAAATTCATTTTTTTTATATGAAGGCTTTAACAACACGCACATTCCTGTCTGTTCACACCTGGTTTCTACGCGCCAGTGCAAAAGGCCGGTTGCAACATGCTCTTAAATAAGTTTCTGAATGATCTAAGCAGCACAAATTGTAATATGATATTGAAAAATAAAATACATTGTTTCAATTTTAGCGACATTTTTCGACAATTTTAATTGTCATCTTTAGATTACAAGGTTTTGAAAAGCTAAATATATATATATACTAAAAATACTCACAGTCTAAAAGTTATACCTAAAAATAACAAAGAAAAATAGTGTTATAATTACAACAATTAATAAAATGTTAAATGTAGTTACACTAGGGAAAAGATAAAATGTGATAAAACGAATAAACAGCTAAGGCATTCTCGTCCCCAGATCTCTTTAAGATAAACCTCAAAACTTCAAGGTCCGGGTAACAAAATGCAAGTAAGGAGAAAGAAAAAAAATATGATTAGACAGCTAAAGACTTTAGAACTAAAAACTTTAGCTATCTAATCACAATTTTTGTAACATTTTATAAGCATTTTTAGAAATATGTATTTAGCTTCTCAAAACCTTGTAACGCTCTATCTTAAAAGCAAATTAACCACAAAAATCTAACATTTTGTTTTTAACAAAAACATTTAGATTAAAACTTTACCTTGTATTGTATCAAAATGTTTAGTTTTCTGTTTTATTGTGCAACCTTTTCTTTTGAAATAAAATGGCGCGAAAAGTGATAAAAACAACAAGGAGAAAGCGACACAATTTAATATTTTGCAAACAAAAAATCAAAAAAAGCATAAATAAATAGTTGGAAATTACCGACTTTCATACAGCGGAGTCTGGGCACTAGTAAAGCGCTTGTAGGGACTTTTCACTTTTTCACAATGGTAGCGCAACAACAAGAAGAATTTTCGGAAAGGGAGACTTACACCAACTTACATATTTACTCGTAAAGCAATAAACTCGACTATTTTTTATGGCCAAAACTTCCCTTGCAATTTCGGCTAAAAATAATGAACGTGAATAATCAAAACAAGTTAATCACGCGGAATGTAATTCCGAATTTATAAATAAAATCAAAGTAAGATCTGTATCAACTTTGACTCAAATTCTCGTGTTGATTAACTTGATCCTACAGACGCTGTTGTGCAAATACATGCTCATCGCAATACTAAGGGATTGAAAATATCTCGTCCTGTCGAGTCTATCAAGTTTGTCTTCGTCCCTATCAATTAAATTGGAATGCATTGGGTGCTTATTGTCATTGATGTTGCCGAGAAGCATGTCATTGTTCTTGATCCTATGACCAAACACACGGACACGACGGCCTGCAAATACCTTATTTAATTAGGTGAGCACATATTGAAAGAAACTTTACAAGTACCATGAAAAACAGTGAACCCGTTCAACACTGCAATAAGATGCCTCGAGTTGCGGCGTTTTATGTTGTTTTTATGACTTCCAAATTCATTCAGGTAGGAACTGTAGTCCAATTTTTTTAAGTCAGCCAGCCGGTAAAGAGCATTTAATTGAATTTAGAACATATTAGTTATAAAAATTTGGCAATGTTTTTTAGCTACAAAAATTGCTTACTTTAGGTAACAGTCTGCTGGAAACTTGCAATGCAGAGAAATATCGTTCCTTCATTTACAAAACCGTTGTAAAAAATTGCATCGATCTTAACTATCGTGAATTCCGAAAAAACCCACTCGATTTGCAAGGTGTTTCCTACACATTTTTTACTTCGATTTAAGAAAGTTCTGTGTATATGAAAACAGAAAATCAATTTCTTTTAACGTTGTTTCAGATATAGATCATAGTCAAAGTGAAGACATAAACTGGGTGCAGTTCACAGCGTTAGGGTTAAAATTTGTCTTTATGTTTTGTCTGCCATGTTTGTTCTGTAGTTTATTTAACTATTGTGTTGTCAAGTGTAGTTACCCAAGTGTATTTAGTGTAAAAATTTAATCACCTGTTTGTGTCTTTGTGTTAATTAAATGTCAATTTGTGCAATGTTATAAAATTTAATCGTAAAGTATACTCTATAGGGAATTATTATATTTATTTATTCAAAAGCAGATTTTTCAGTTCACTTGTTCTTTTGAAGTCACTGAGGTGATCGCATCTCTTTTCAATGTCAAGAAAAGTTTAAATAATCTTTCAGGATTTCAATTTTTTTTCAACAAGTCTATTTAACTTCTTATCAAGTTTACTATCAAAGCTCATACACTTGGCAAGCTGGCAAGCATTATATAGTTTATAATATTTGTTATATTTCCTTAGTCATTACATACATTTTTTATATATATTGCAGTTTGAACACGTCGTTGCAAGCAAGAGTGTGAGCGAAACTTGTCTTTTTTTTTTGGTTAACCCCACATTCAAACAGCAGGCGATTGTTTGTTAATGAGGCGTAGTGAAAGGATCGCCAATAAAATTCGTATTGACTACAAATCATTACATGCTACTGGAGCTATAAATCAAATTTCTTCTCAAGTTCAAGATATTCCAGTAGATGGAAAAATTGCAGTATTGGCATCCGAAGACACTAGTATCAGCAAAAACTCAGACCCAGTAATTTAACTATCAATCGATGAATCAATACTAGCTGATGACATTAACGATTATGTGGATGAAAACCAGTCAGCATATTATGCGAATCAATTGAAGATATAGATTCGAATATCAAGCAAATGGAAAATATACGCACCCAGTATAGGCGAAAACACAGGGAGCTATCAGCAAACTTAAAGGAACTTTACGAAGAAACGTATGGTAAATCATATACTCTCAAAATCGAAAGCATGAAGAGTTTCGTTATGACGAAGAGAGGGCGTCGACAGAGATTACGAAAAAGACAAAATCTTGGCGACATAGAATTATCAGAAAGAAAAATGTTTCTTGTCAATGAAATCTTTCAGTTAATTTCGTATTTACAGGAATCTTTCACATCATCCCTGTCCACCTTGGATGATAAGGAAATCAAAAAAAGAAATAAGGATTTGCCGGAGCAGTTAAGCCAGATGGAAACTCCTTTAAAGAAATGATTGAAACCGCGAGAGGGAAGGATGAAGGTAATTTAGATGATCTAAATAAAAGGTATGTTGATCTCAAAAACTGTTACACCAAAACCCTTAGGAATATCAGGATAGGGAACTTTCAAAAGTAGAGAAGTTTAACTCATCAACATTGAATATAAAACTACCTATATTTAAAGGTTATGGCAGTGTTTGTGATATATATACATTTCAAAATGACTTCAAAAGTGACAAGGTGGTTGGCTGCTAGTTGTGATGATGATTCAGTAGGAGAAAGTAAGTGGCATAAACTCATCACATTCTTAGAAAAAGAAACCAAAGTTTATCAACAGAAAGCCCTACTTCAAAATACCACACTAGAACTAAGAAAAGTTCCATCAAAATATGGTAAATGACAGTCGCATTATACTGGAAAGAATGATCAAAATCTCACCGATTTTAATGAGGTACCAAATTCTTGTTTTATCTGTAATCAACCTCATCATGTGATGACCAATGGTCCCGGAGGCACAAAAATTGTACAGTATTTTGTTTGTGAACGCTTTGTCAATATGTCACCAGCTGAAGGATTTTCAGTGCTGAGATCTGAAGGCCTCTGTTTTCAGTGTCTTTTTCCAGGTGCAGCAATGAATAGAGGCAAACACAAAAAAGGTCATTGTCAAAGGGACTTTATTTGTAAGCATCCTTCGCATGATAAGTACCCAAGAAGGAAACATATTCTTGTGTGTGAAGAACACAAGGAAAACGAAAGAAAACAAAGATGTACTCGGCATCTACAAAACCAGATTTGAGATGATATCAAGTTGAATTACCTTCTTATGCAAAGGATATCAAATTGTCACACCATGTTGAAGCAATCAAAAGCTCTAGCTATAAATCAACGTTAATCAACGAAAAGGAAGACAATAAAGCAATCTATATGCTACAAACAATCGAGATTGATAATCACCAATACTCGATGTTCTACGATACAGGATGTGGTGATTTTATAAGCAGACTCAATGCTGTTCATAAGCTTGGACAACGTGCAGTTCAAGAGTGTACTGGACCGATAAACCTTGGTGGAGTCGGAGGTATCATGACAAAAACACCTCATGGAATATATAGTGTCAGACTGTCACTTGCTAATGGAGGAGATGCTGTGATGTCAGGATTATGCATGGAACAAATAACAGCAACGTTCCCAAAATACCCACTTGGTGGAAAAGTAGAGTCTGATATTAAAGAATCATACCGTCAATCAGGAAATGATGTAAGAAACTTCTCTTCTTTGTTATCATTCGTCGGTAGAGAAACAGACTTCATGCTGGGAGTTAAATACCTACGATACTTTCCTGAAGCAGTATACCAGATGCCATCCGGATTAACAATTTATAAATCACATTTTAAAAATACTGATGGTAGTTATGGTGTGATTGGAGGGCCGCATGAAGTATTCACCCAAATTGAAAGGTATCACTATTTATCTTATTGCAAATCCTTTCTATCAAATCAACATTGTCTTTTTAAGAATGGGTATCAAGTAAACCCAGATGTTTCCCTGTTAGGATATAAAAATGATTTATTTGACATTTCAGTAAATGACGTTAATAACTTTGACTTTGAGAATAATCACCACACGTTTGTATCAAAAAACTTCAAATATTTCAATCAAGTGGAAGCTGCAGGGAGCGAAATAAATTACAGATGCATCAAATGTCGTACGTGTTCAACTTGCAAAAACCATGACCAAAATGAATCGTTGTCAATCAAGGAGGAAATAGAACAAGAGGTTGTTAATAAATCTGTGCATGTTGATATCAAGAACTGCATTACGATCGCTAACCTTCCATTCATGCGAGACCCAAGTATCAATTTAAGTCCGAATCGACACAAAGCTCTGAAAGTACCAACAACTGAAACGATTGGAGAAAAATCAAGCAGATAAAGAATCAATTATAAAATCAGAGGCCAAACTTCACTCACCTGGTTTTGTTGAACATGTCAAAAATCTACCAGCCAATATTGAAACATCACTTGCTAAAAATCAAATAAAAACTACATTCCTTGGAGGGGGGCATGGAAAAATAATTCAACAACAACACCATGTCGTATTGTATACGATGCGTTACAACCAACATCAACTGGATTCAGCCTTAACAGTATCCTTGCCAAAGGTTGAAGTAACATGAACAATCTTGTCAAAATCTTCATTCGATGGAGAATACAAAAAGTTGGATTCCACACAGATATGCAAAAAATGTATAATGCTGTCAAACTTCGCGAAGAGGACTGGTGCTATCAACGATACTTGTGGCAACAGCAGTTAGATCCATCCATCCAGCCGGAGTAAAAAGTTATCAAAACAATCATCTATGGTGTAAAATCATCTGGAAATCAGGCGGAACGTGGTCTACGAGAAACTGCCAAATTATTTCAAGAACCATACCCGGAGGTATATGAAACCATCTGCAAAGGCATATACGTTGATGACTGTATGTCAGGCTGTCCAACAATGGATCAACCGTTACAAAGAGTAGATGAACTGGAACTAGTTCTAAATCGTGGTGGATTCACACTCAAAGGTGTCACATTATCTGGGAAGAAGCCACAAGAAAATTTATCAAGTGATGGACTCACGCTGTGTGTGGCTGGTCTTCTTTGGTATCCAAAGGTAGATGAAATTTCCCTCGATATCAAAGATCTCAACTTTGCAAAGAAACATCGTGGTCGCAAAGTGAAGCAGATCACACAAATACCAGAGCAACTTACCAGACGGAATTGCGCATCGAAGGTGGCAGAAATCTTTGACATCTCAGGAATGTTAACTCCAATTACTGCCCCGATGAAAATGGATCTGCACGAACTTCTGAAACGCTTCTTGGATTGGGATGACATAATTCCCGATTCCTTGAGGTCGATTTGGATATCACACTTTCAAATGATGGATAAAATAAAAAACATCCGATTTCAACAAGCAGTTGTTCTAGATGATGCGAAAAGCCTTGACACATCCTCATTAGATTTTGGAGATGCCAGCCAATCACTGGTTTGTGTTACCATCTACATTCGATTCAAAAGAAAAAGTAAGGGATTTTCTTCTCAACTCATTTTTGCAAAATCTCGCTTAATTCCAGACGGTATGTCACAGCCTCGAGCAGAGTTATTCGCAGCTATTGTCAACACACATTGTGGTGAAGTGGTAAGATCCACAAGAAAGCCATCAAATTCACAGATAGCCAAATTGTCCTATACTGGTTAGCAAATGAAAATCGAGCTCTAAAGCAATACATCAGAAATTGAGTTATAGAAATTCAAAGATTCACATCTATTGATCAATGGAGATATGTCAGATCAGAAGATATGATTGCAGATATTGGTACCCGAAGATGTATTTCCATTAGCAATGTTCTAACTGAATCTGTTTAGTGTAGAGGTTTCGAGTAGATGAGAGGTGAAGAGTCCAATTTTCCAATGATGGATGCTAAGGAAATTGTTCTAAATAACCAAAATCTTCAATTGACTAAACGTTAGACGAAACAGAACCACAAACCACATACCTAGCTCTTGATTCTACCATCACGAAAGAAATATCTAACAGATATCAATTTTCGAAATACCTTATTGATCCCAACAGACATCGCTGGAAAGTAGTGGTAAGAATCCTCGCCATTGTTTTCAGATTTTTACGAAATTGTCGTATAAAAAATTTAAACAAGATTTCATTAAATCAATCATCAAAAATCAAAAACATCGTTGTGCTGTCAGATGTGGAGATAAAAGACGCAGAAAACTATTTCCACAAGAAGGCAACAATGGAAATTAAACAATTCCTGAAGTCAAATCAATATGAAAAAATCAGTCACGAAAAGGATGGAAAGTATGAAAGTAGTTAACGATTACGATAAAATTCTGAGAGCGAATAAGAAGATATTTGATACATGGTATGAGAATTAGTTAATTTCACATGTTCCCAAATTAATGGATCATCCGAAATGGTTCAGATCGGATGTGGATGTCCAAGAAGGTGACGTAGTTTTATTTTTAAAACAAGAATCAATGTTAAGTTTGAATTATCAATTTGGTATGATCAAATCAGTCGATTATGGTTCTTGTTAAATATCGAAATAACAATGAAAACGTTGATCGCGAAACCCATCGCTCAGTTAGAAACTTGATTGTTATTAATCGAATTGACGGATTGAATTTGTACGAGGAACTATACAAAGCTGCACAGTATTCCGATTCCAAGTTTCTTAATGACTCAAGTTATTGTTCAAAATAAAGTACAAATTTTATCATCGTTGGGGAGTGTTGAGTCAGCTCTATGTTAAAAATTGTCTTTATGTTTTGTCTGCCATGTTTGTTCTGTAATTTATTTAACTATTGTGTTGTCAAGTGTAGTTACCCAAGTGTATTTAGTGTAAAAATTTAATCACCTGTTTGTGTCTTTGTGTTAATTAAATGTCAATTTGTGCAATGTTATAAAATTTAATCGTAGAGTATACTCTATAGGGAATTTATATTTATTTATTCAAAAGCAGATTTTTCAGTTCACTTGTTCATTTGAAGTCACTGAGGTGATCGCATCTTTTTTCAAAGTCAAGAAAAGTTTAAAAAATATTTTAGAATTTCAATTTTTTTTCAACAAGTCTATTTAACTTCTTATCAAGTTTACTATCAAAGCTCTTACACTTGGCAAGCTGGTAAGCATTATATAGTTTATAATATTAGTTATATTTCCTTAGTCATTTCTTTTTCACTACCTACATTTTTCTTATATATTGTAGTTTGAACACGTCGTTACAAGCAAGAGTGTGAGCGAAACTTTTCTTCTTTTTGGTTAACCCTACAGGTATAACAGAACTTTTATACCTCCCTGCTTTACTATTATAACACTAAAATCAAAAATGGTATTCTATAATGGTTAATGGTCTGTATTCTATCCAAAAGACACAAAATTCAAGGTTATTAATGACTAAAAACTGTTGATTGCGCCTAAGGTTGGAAGCCTAGCTAAAATTAAGTGTCCAACGTGTTAAACATATAAGAATTGTTATTGTTGGCACCTCATTGCTAATTTTTATTTTTATATTTGAAAAGTATTGTCCTAAATAGTTACTACCACTATATTTCAAAACAAAACAAGTTCAATAGCTGATGAAAGGTAGGTGTAGTTAGCCAGATAGCCTTAGTTAGCCTGGCCACTGCACAAGGACAGGGAAAACATCACTGTAAATACTTCTCTTATATTATTGTTATGTTAGCTTTAGTTACATCCACCTTAACCCTAAATTTACAAAAACCCATCATCCACAAATTTCTACCACAATAAAGTTTTCATTATTTAACAATACTGATTTTTCTTTAACTAAAATAACTTAATCTTTAGCATCAGCAAAAATGTTTTATGCAAAAATCTTCATCAACATTTGACATATATAATTTGTTAGTTAATAATGTATAAAATCTATATTATAATGTCCGTGTACGTCTGTCCGTCCGTCCGTCCGTCTGTCTGTCACGCAAAATGGTAGCTTAGCTGCGACGGGCGAACCCTTGGATTTTTCCACGGGCTAACGACTAGTATGCATAAATACAAGATGTTCTTTGTAATATAAGCGGTTCATTTTGTAATACCTTCCCTGTTTTGTAATATAAGCGGCTCATTTTGTAATATAGTGAACTTCCGGTGTTTGAGTTACCAGGAAGTAACTGCAGTGCAAAATATTTATTTTTACTCAAATGGAAAAAGCAGACTTGTTCAAAACCTTTTGTTTAAATTCCACGCCAACATAGTCATAATTTTTGTCCCTGAGTTCCCTTGGCCCCTGAGCCGTTCTTACGGAGTGGACATCCAACAATGGGCCTGGCTCAATGGGCTGGTACTAAAATGATACACAAAGTTGAAGAAACTTTTTTATTTTTGTGAATAAAAGAAAAATTGTCGTAATATTACTTATTTCACTCCATTTATCTGGTTAAGCTAAATTCTTTTAATCTTGGCAGAAGGCGTAATTTGGAAAAGGTAAGTTAATTTATTCACGGACTAGCGACTAGCTGAATATATTTCTTCTAGCAGTCCAATTATTAAAGAGTCCTTTTATTAAAGAGACTAATCGTAAACCCGTGCAAAAATCCACAGGGTCGCCCGTCCTTTATATATCGCATTTCGTGTTTCCCTAACAGACAGACAAACAGACAGACGACGGCTATTACACTATAGTGACTAATCGGTAACCGTTGTTACTCTTTGAGAGAATCTACTGGTCCGCCGGTTCTCAGTTTCGCCTGTAGAATTCACTTTCCACATCGAAATTTCGTGCTTCCGTGCCGCCTGTCGGGACGAAATAACAAAATTTGCATGGTTATTATCATAGCTACATTATGTTTTCGATTTAATAACCCCCTGGTTTCTAAAAAAATGCGGAAATATGACAATATACAGTACCGATCGCGAGTAACTATACACGAGTATTAAACTACGGGTACAAGTAATTTCTCCTGTGGGTATTCCACGAGTATGCGACGAGTATACTGCGCGTACGAGTACGTCAAAAATACAAGCACATGTTTGATACTGTACTCACACAGTACTCGCTAGCGTGCACGAAAGGGAAACGGTAAAATTAAACGATAAACTTTTGTGATATTTTCTAAAAATGTTTTTCGGTGTTTACATTTTTTTTTTAATTAATTAGGACAATGTTGAGTTTCACAAAATCTCGTTGTCATATTTTTAAAACAAAGAAATTTTTTCAAAGTTTAGGGAAACTCTGTTTTGACAATTTTCAAATAAAATACATCATGGCAAGGTTTAAACAGTTTTTGAAAGAAATCCCGCAATGTTTAAACAGTTTTCTAATGAAATATAGTAATATTATATTTCATATTATATTTGCCATTTCGTTTTGTTTCTTAAAAGAACCCAATACTTATGACCTTACTGCACTTACGTGCTTTACTTTTTTCTCTCAATAACGATTTCCTCACTCTCTCTAAAACACGATTCTAGAGATTAATTTTCTTTTGTGTTGAATGTTATTATAATCTATTTATATCTTTGTAATCACATTGAGCATATTTTAATGATTTGCTTCTGGTAATAGAGCAGTATGGCAGGTATCATTTTTAGGTGTTATTGACAGGTATTTTTAACAAGCTAGTGCCCAGGACTAAATGGATAAATGCTGTAAAAAAAACAGTAAAAAATGTAACAATTTAGGTTAATGATATTCATTTTTTTTTTTCTTTTTCATATTCGCAACTTCCAAACACCAGGGTGCCTCAAAAAATGTAAAAAAAAATATTAAAATACAATTAATAAGACACATGAAACTTTCTCCTCCCCATTACTGCCACTCATTTTATTATGAACACTATGATTGGTAAGATAAAAATGGATAATAAAATTAGAAAAACAATAGAAAAAATCTTCCGTACATCGTTGTTACAGACGATCTGTAATAATTCAATTTTTTGTTTCTTTTTACGCATCTTAAAGACGCAGATGCTTGATTTACGTTATTTTTAAATATATTTTTTTTTATAAGAAGACACATCATTCTCACTGAATTGAAAGACTTCCTTGTCAGGCACGTGTTTTCTTTTGGTTACTTACAAAACAATTAAATTAAATGCGATTGGCTTAATTTATTCTCCAGAGTCCATTGTTTAATACGTGCTGCGAAGAGAAGGGAATAATGTTTAATGTAGCATGAACACATTTAGCAAAAAGCATTTAGATAGCAGATTTAAATAGCAAAGGGTTTCCTCATTCATGAGGAATAAAGCAATTAAATGAAAAGTATACAAAGTATACTTGCTGCAACATAAAAAAAATTAATGTAAAATAAAATGTTATTTCTAACGACGCGAAAACGAAGTAAAATTTTTCACAATGTCTAAGGTAGCAGACAAATGTGAGCTATCGATAAAAATTATGCTACAACGAATTGCCGTTTTTTATCTTTTACTCGAACACGTACTCACAAATCATCACCTATTGTACTCGCATGCGCAAAAGGCTGTACTCGAGGGTACGGAGTAGTATACTCGCTGATTACTCGTACTCGTCTTGCACTGTACTCGTCATTTAATGTACCCGTACTCGTATACTCGTGTATAGTTACTCGCGATCAACACTGTAATCTACCATTTCGTGTTTCCGTAACAGGACGCGTCTTTTTTTTCCCTTTTTATCAATTTATATATCTTACCTTTTAAAAAAAAAAATCTATCTGGTTCTTCTCCTGCTCGCATCTTTGGTGTTCCGGTAATACACAAATTCAACAATACTATTCTTAAAATAAACTACCTTAAATTAGTTTAATTATGCGGGTTATGATTCTCCATACAGTGGTAAAACATCTCAGCACCTGGAAACTAGTTAATAGACTAAAATAAATACTTCATCATTTGTTATGAAACTTTGTGACCATTAATATTCTTTTAACTTAAATCTTCAAAACAAAATTTGACTCTGACTGTTGATGACGTCACAACTTACGAGATGATGCTTAAAACAACCGAAAAAAAAATTGGAAAATGCTATAAATCCTTACGTAATATCTATACGAGCATCGGAATTTTAGGAGAGTTTTGCCATCTGTTTCCTTTTCTACCAATATTCCCAATTCTAATACATAATATAAAAGCATTTCAGCATTTTAGCAACCAGAAGATATTTTATTACCCTTTTATACCACCAACAGAAAACCAATATTGGCAAGATCATTTTCACACGCGATTTTAATAAATAAATAATAAAGATAACGTTATTTTCCCCGATTTTAAAACTGCTGTGACGTCACAGAGAAATTCTGATGTCAGAAAGAAAGTAATCATACTGAAAAACTTCTTTTGTCTTATACTATAATTGGGCCAAGACTCCTGTCAAAATTTATTGACGTGCCCTCTCATACCTTTCCAATGAGAAAAAGGCCTACCTTAACTATGGCTCAACAAGGAGATTTGTTTCTTAGCTTAGGGTCTGTTATAAAACTCCTTTTTATGTTGAACGGACATTTCGATACTTTACATCCTTATTAAAGACGAATGCATTATTTCTGAGAGCAGTGGGTTATTTTTCAGTTTTGTCTCCTTTTCTTGTTTAAGAAACAGACATTACTTTCCCAGATTTCAGAATTGAGATTTTTTCACACTAAAAGCTATTTTTTGTCTGGCGGACGCGATAGAAATGAGAAATTTCAATTTTTTTTGGACAACTTTTTATTTCTATATCAAAATCGAGATTAAAGACCTGATTTTTTGTATACATAAAATCTTATATTAAAAGCTATGAGTTGAAACGTTCATAACAGTTTTCACAAGTTTCTTTTGTAAAATTATCATGCTAGTAGTATCTATGGTGGGTCGTGTAATAAGTTTCGTTTTATTATGTTTTTCAACTACCTGTTGACCTTAACTGTTTTATTGATAAAAATAATTTCTATGCAAAGTGATCTAACAAAATTAGAATGTCCAAGGGTTCGGCAAAATGGGAAAAAAAAGTTTTTTCCGTATCTACAGAAATTTTTTATTCAATTTTTTTTTTGGAAATATGCACCACAGATCCCTTATCATCATAATTGCTATAAAATAAAAGAATCTATATAATAATACGCCAGTTCCGTGTCTCTGTGACAGGCAAAGTGGATGTGTTGTTTTTACTAAAGAAACAGCGGCGGTTACATGTCACTTTTGCTAAACTTTTATTTTTATTCTTTTTTTTGGTGTGCTTTTTCAAATTGATTTAAAACGTTTGTTTTAAGAAAGTCATGGTTAATTTATTTTATTGTTCTCATAAAAACTTTTGTGTAATGATGTAAAACTTTATTACACAAAAGTCACAGGTAATTAATTTTTATTATTCCCTTAATATTGGTTTATCTATTCCCGCTTAAATGGAAGTAACAACAAAATGTTTTGACGAAAAGAGCAATGCTTGGCTAAAACAAATCATGTGATAAAATAAAGTGATTTCATTAGTAGGAATTTTATTGATGCGAATTTAAATTTACCCTAACGGGAGCTTTGTTATAATTTGTTATACGAGTAAAGTCACAGGTAATTAACGTTGTTATTATAGTTGTCAATTTCGTTCAAAAGTTTTTATTTATTTATTTATTTGAAAATATTTATACAGGATGAGGACTTCAGTAATTTGCAAATATATACATAAATACAAAAAAAACTGCTGTCAATGTCCGTCCTGTCTGAGAATAAAATGGAAAAAAGCAGTAAAAGCAGTAAAAACGATAAAAACAAACAAAAAATTGATCAACTAGAAATGCAACAGTATGCAGACAAGGTGTAAAGTGACTCAATGTGAGAGCTAAATAAGACATAGGCGTAGTTGAAAACATTAATCCCACTTAGCCAAACTTGAAGCAGACTGGACGGCACAGTGACTAAGATAGCCGCTGAGAGTGCACTTCGCCCAATAGGTGGTATCGTGTATTAAGAGAAGTACCCTCTGAGCGCCTTCATAAAGAGAGATATATTATCGATTTTTCGAATTTCAAGTGGCAGTGAATTATACAGTTTACCCCCTGCAAAATAGAAACTCTGCCGGGCGATTTCTAGTTTGACCCGAGGTAACCTGACAATGCAGCCGTTATTTCGTGTGTTATTGTCATTTTGTTGGCTGACAAAATAATTGTCAAAATGTTCAGATGTTAGTTCGTTTAGTAGACACTTTTTAGCGAGTACACAAATATTATGGTTGACGAGTCCTGTGAGGATGGAATATTATCACTCCGGACAATCGATCTAGCACGGTTCTCAAGCGATTTTAATTTGTTGAGCTGTGTATTTGTGAAAGGTATTCTCAATGCACTACTATAAGTGATTAAAGGTACAATCATCATCGAGAAAACATTGTGTGCGGCTTCAGCGGTAAGGTACGGTCGTAATCTTTGGCCGTAAAATTTTAATTGTTTGCGTCTTTCAAATGAAACTGACAACAAATGATTTTGTGATAAGAAACATAGAATAAATTTTAAATGTTTATAACCTTTTATATCTCCACAGAATTTCGTTTAGAACGTTTCTTTTTCAGTTAATAAAATTATCAAGAAACCTTTTTGTGATAAGAAGCACAACAAATTTAAGTGGATTATTCCACGGGTTTAAATAACTAGTCTATATAATAATACGCCAGTTCTGTCTGTCTGTGACTTTTGCAAAGTGGATAAAATTTCTTTGATAAAGTCTATAAGACATCGCCTTATAAATTTGTTCTGTAAATTATCAAACTTTGACGTTAGAACAATATTGACGTCAAAGGAAAGTTTATTAAGATTAGTGAAGCCATTGCATCGCACTTTTAAATTTAAGGCTAAATAACTTGGAAACGGGTGGAAATAACTGACGTCATCTCCTGCGGGACTAGGGACTACCTGGGACCAATTTGGGTAAGTTTTCCAAACCTGGGTCACCGAATCCGTTTCGGAATGGACGGGTTAATGACGTCATAAAAAAGCCTTAAAACCTTAATATCTCTGCTCCGTTTGTCACAAGTACATGATCCTATACATTTTCTTGATCAGCGTTTCAAGATCTATAAGATGAAGGCAACAGGCATACACATTTCTGAAAAAAAAATGTCTCTGCTGACATCATCAAAATTTAATCTCTGTTATCCTGCCTAAGTGGATTTTTCCACGGGCCTTATCGACCAGTAGACAATAATAGAAAAATAACTAAAGGGGAAAACGTGATCTTAATCCTTAAAGTACTTGCTTGACATATTATCTTTCTATTTACCGTTTTTTCAGCCGTCTATCAGTTTTGAATTGATAGTACTTTGACCACAACAACACACTTTTCTGATTACAAGAAAAAAAACATGGAAAAGTGAAGAACACAAAAAAGCCTGTAACGACAATTATACTGTGGGTAGCGTATAGTTATACTGCAACGGCCAACTATTATGTTATTAGCTAATTATCAGTTCACCTTGACTGTTCGGTGCAAGCAACAAAAAAATTTTGTCATGCTTCAACAACTTTTTTGCAGAAAATATAAAAAATCCTGTGACGAATATCTTTTACCCTGATAGAAGTAGCCTCACAAAGGTTCCTTTGGAAGTTTTTTATCCCCATTTTCCTCAAGAGAACACGCGTCAGGTTTCCAGCCCCTCATAATAAAAAAGAGGGTGCCAGTAAGCCGCAAACGTCTGCATATATAATGGCGAGTTCAGGTGATTTTTTGAATTAAATTGGTGGTTGTCCTCCGAAACCGACCGCACTTTTCCGAACTCGCCCGGAGCATTCCCGAAATGCAATTCCTTGTAACATACAATGCGGACGACAGTTGGAAGAAAGCGCTTTTTTCGGGCATTGTTCGGGTCCATGCAGGTTTTTTCGGGTAAATAGTTGAATTTTTTTCAAAACGCTGAACTCGCCTGAAAACACCCGCACTTTTCACGGCGCATGCGGCCTATCGGCACCATTGTTGATAAAATTACGCAAAGCAGGACAAAGTTTTTTTTTGTTGCTGGCGACTTGAGAAAAAAGGGACTCTAAACAAAGCCCTATTTTGTGTAGCAAGCTAGCTGGCTAGTTTGATAGCTAGTAATTTAAAAGCTAAAAGTAATTTTATGACTATTATTTTTTTTCTCACTAACATATAACAATAATTCTTACATAATATAATACAAGAATTTAAAAATAATAGTATTTAGCTCCCTAGCTTTATCAGTAAAGCTACTACGACAAGCTAGACCAGGAAGGGAAGACCAAAAAATTGTAAGCAGTTTTAGTTATGGCCCTACACGGAATGTTCTGTTCTCGATTGACTTTTTTATCGCAGTCAAATCTTTAGAGATAATTGACATCATAATGTACCTTAACATCAGATAACAACCTTAAAATGTAACAACCTTCTTCACATGAAGGCAAATATTGACATACAGCATTAATAAAAAGGCTTACTTACTGTTAACAGGTTTAGCAACAACGTGGTTCAGATCATATAAAAACAATTCTTTTCTTGAAGATAAATTAACGTGGGCTGCAACAGTCAAAAAAGCTCCATATTACAAAGCTCCATATTACCATAACAAAAGGATCTCGATTAACATTATTTGACCAGGAAACCAAGACAAAAAAAAGTTTTGCTCGATGGGTGTTTTTTGTCTTGTTGGTACCAAACACATAGGTTGTATTTTATCAGAGCCGGGTCGGATAAACGAGCAGAAGTTCCCCGCGAAGTAGAGAGTAGAAAAAATGTTCTCCCATACACAACACAAACACTATATAGCTATTATTAAAGAGACTAGTCGTTAACCCATGGAAAAATCCACGGGGTCGCCTGTCCTTTATATATCGAATTTCGTGTTTCGGTAACAAAAAGACAAACAGACGCACGAACAGACATACGGAATACGGCTATTATTAAAGGAGAGGCGAACAAGGAACTATTGTGGCAACCAGAAAATAAATTTTAAGCGAGAGAAAAATATATAGAGGTTTCTAAATCCTAAAATCTGCTAAGATAACTACTATAATACCAAGTAAAAAACTATATTTCACGACTAACTACATATATATCTTTCTAACAACATTCTAACAGAAATTCCATGGCTGCACGGGGTGAGAATAAGTATGTTTTAAATGTACTTTTTAGTAAACATCAAAAATAACATCTTTTACATGAGATAACCATGAATATTTTACGTACTATAGTAGTAACAGCTTCTTATAACCTTCGTTTAAACTTCTTTGAACTAAAGAAATATCTGTAATGACCAACAACAAAATTTTTCATGACTTGAGTCCCTTTTCCACAACATACTATCAACTTCGAACGATAAAGTTTGTTATCATAAGATGGCGCCAAATTTGAATAAATATACAGACCGGAAACCTTCAATTACAAATCGAACGTGCAATATGGTGGCTTCATCTTTCTCCCTTGGTTTTTTACTTTCTTTATCTTTACTCGCTATTTTATTGGCAAGTTAAGTAGTACAAAATAATAAAAATATGTTATTTACATGTTGTTCAAAAATTTTGCCATTTTGATTTTCAACTTTTTCTTATTAAATCACTTGATGTACATTGACCCCGTGACCAACACAATAAAGAGAAATATATCCCATTGTTTTTTTAATTTAGCCACCCGTTTGACAAATGCGCAAAAATACTCAATTATAAATAATTCAGCACTCACAAAAATGTGAACAAAATGATGTATGGTTTATAGTTATAGTTTATGAAGCAAGCGAGCAAGCCAATCAGTCTGGTCTTTAAAATCAACATTTATCATAAACGTTTATTTAGCAGCCGTGTCGCAGCGCAGTTCGCCTCTCCTTTAACGACTAGTCTCTTTAAACCCGTGGAAAAATTACGGGAGGCGGCTTTTGCGGACACACAGACAGACGACGTCTATTATTAAAGAGACTAGTCGTTAGCCCGTGGAAAAATCCACGGGGTCACCCGTTCTTTAAATTAACCCGTGGCAACAAAGTGGACAGAAATTTATTGCATTTGGTATTGATTCGCATTTTAAAACTTTCGTGTTGCCGTTACAGGACACGGCTTTCGCGGACACACAGACAGACAGACGACGGCTATTATTAAAGAGACTAGCTGTTAACCCGTGGAAAAATCCACAGGGTCGCCCGTCCTTTATATATCGCATTTCGTGTTTCTGTAACAGGACGCGGTTTTCGCGGACAGACAGACAAAATACGGCTATTATTAAAGAGATGCACTGAGAATTAATTACTGACATATAAATTTAGTGTATAGGTAAAAAACCTTGATCAGCAATACAGCATTAGAAAATCAGACCAGTGTTACCATCAAGTATATATAGCAACACATAATCTGTGGCTAGTCACGTACCGCATCATGAATTAAAACGATCCTTTGGGTTTGCATCAGTTAAGCGAAAAAAGACAACGGTGAATTGATAAAAGAAAATTGTTTTTACTAAAGGATAAGAATACCGAAACCAAGGTACGGAGGTTTTTGATTATTCCATGCTAGGACAGGGCCGAAATTTCCGATGACGGTAGCAACCAACTGATGCTTGTTAGGTTAAATTAGGTTGTTATAAATATTAATTGTTAACATGGGTGTTTTATGTTTTACTTAACTGTACAAGTTAATTAATTTAATGAACAAGCTTTCCAGTATCTTCAAAGAAATACGGCCGAAAAGATTGTCTGGATAAGTGTTGCAGCTATTTATTTCATTGTGTGTCATGTTAATGATGGATTTTGACATATTCTTAGTAAAGTTGTACCCGTTTTCTGTCATGTAATTGTTTTAACCATTTTTTTCTCCTGGAGTCTGGTGTAGTCATTAAGGGAGCGAGGTTCTAGTTCTCAAAGCTGTTGTCACATTTTATCACAAAAAGTAAATGCTTTAGGAGTAATGTCGATTACGCTTACATTAACAACGAAAATTTTCGGACGAAAAAACTTTTGGATTCTTTGTTATCCGAAAATTTTTCCGTCAGAATTTTGTGTCTGCTGACAGTTTTTCCGTCCAAAAATTTTGGGTTTCCTAATTTTTTTGAAAACAGGACCAATGCACATAAATTATCAGTAGTTAGAAAATCAATAAAAACTGCAGTTTTTGAACTTATTATTTTCGTTATTTTCACATTTGGTTGAGGCTCTATCTATAAAGTTGGATTCTAAAGACCCTTTTTAAATCTTGATTGAATATATGTACACTTTAAATGCTTCTAGCTTTCTTTTTGTGTGATTCTCTGTAATTAATAATTTTGAAATTTGATAAAATTTGTTCAAAAGACTTACGCATAAATTCTTTGACTTTATAAACCTTGTCTGAAAACTTTTCCACTGAAATAAAAAAATTGTGTCTGAAAGCTTTTTCGCTGAAAATTTTAGTTCTTAATATACTCTATGTAAGTATAAGAAACTCAACGCCGTTGGCACATCTCATGTCGTTCTTTTCTTCTGAATAATCTCTCAGATGAAATTATAAGTCAAAGTTAAACCCAACTTAAACGAAAAATTGAAACAATTTATGATATTTTTTATAACCATATGCCAATTGGAAACAAATAATATAGCTTAGCGCTTTTTTCCCAGACTTAAAAATTGTCATGAAACAAGTTTTATTTAACAAACGCTTGCAAAGCCGACATTTTTGCGTCGGATACCGACTTTGTTGCGTCGGATACCGACTTTGTTGTCCTGTATCAAACGTAGTGACACTGTTTCTCTAGAGAAAAATTAATTTTCGTTTTATTTTCCTTTGATAAATTAGTCCATTGTTTACTAATATTGCGACCCCACTCCTTCACCTCAACGAAGACGTGAATTTTATTTTCTCAAACAATTTAAAATTTCTCGTACATTTACCAAATCTTTTGAGGACAGAAAACATCTTGCATTAGCCGAAAACGATAATGATGATTATGATGATGATGACAAATGATAACAGGACACAAAGTTAGAAGGTCAATTGTTACTTGAATAACAGTAGGTACGAAAAAGGAAAAAAAAGACAGGAACGAGAAACTAAACATGATCATTTAATTGAGGTTTTTAAACACATTGTATAAACGATAAAGAAATGCGCAATTGGATTATCTTACAAAATATTTATCGCACATTCATCAAATGTTTTGCGGACTGATTACTGCTATATATAGTTCATCGTTGAAAAGACCAAGCTATATTCAACTTCACCATTTGTTAAAAGTTGTGTTAAAGAAAAGATGAATAGGCATATCCAGAGATTTACATCTTTTGTGAGCTGGCCAATGGTACCTGCTAAAATTGGATTTTTTTTGCTATTTGCCATGCAAGGAAGCTATCTACCATTTTTGAATGTGTTTTTAACGTCTTTAGGTTTGTCTGTGTCGAAGGCAGGTTTAATTACCGGCCTTAGAGCTGTTCCTGCGTTTCTTGCTTCTCCAGTGTGGGGATTGCTTACAGATTACACCGGAAGACGAAAAACAATTTTTATTTTGCTACAGATTGGAACCCTGTTATTAATATTTTCGCTACCCTGGGCTGGACGACATTTGTATGTCAAGCAATCGTTAGCCGAAGGTAACCAAACAGTATCCGCGCAAGTAGAACCTATAGCAGAAACACTTAACGTAACAAATGATCTATATTTGACCTCAGTGCCAGAGACTTTGTCAGAGACATGCGTTGAAACTAATACGAAAACAAGTTCTAAGCTTTTTTATAGCATGCTTGCTTTGTTGCTGACATCAGCAATATTTGACAGTTCATTGATTGGGTTTATAAATGCTGTTATTGTGAAACTTGTTCGTTCAAATAAAGCTGCGTTTGGAAAACAGAGAATGTTTGGCTCACTTGGTTTTTCACTGGCAACATACTTTGGCTTTTACGTAGCAGTTACGTATCAGGGATATTCCAAATATGCTGGGATCTTTTACGTATTTGTGTTCTTCAACGTTATTTTCTTTCCCGTTGGACTTTATCTATTGAAACAGGAAAAAACTGAAGAAGATTCGAAGTCCACCCCACATCAACAAAGATCAGCGAAACTCAAACTACTTGTTAAAACTTGTTCATCTTTCAGCAACTTGATATTTTTCCTCACTGTTTTGTTAATGGGGATTGCCAATAGTGCGAGCTATGGTTTCTTGATCGTTTTAATGGAATCAATGGGTGCTTCTACGTCAGCTATTGCACTCAGTATGGCAGCGCCATCAGTATCTGATTTCCTTGTGTTTGGTTTTGCTAAGGACATGATCAGTTTTTTACGAGGACCTCTTCCAAGTATAGAGATTTCTATTGTCTCATGTTCCATCAGATTTATCTTGATTTCATATGCTGAGAACGCTTGGTATATAGGGCCGATTCAGATGTTAAACGGGATAAGTTATGCTCTATTCTGGACGGCTGCTGTAAAACATACAGATGTAATCGCCTCAAAGGAGATACATACCACCATGTTTACTCTGCTGAATGGTGTTCAATTTTCACTTGGAATTTTGATTGGTAACGTTTTAGGAGGGTTCTTGTACGATATGTACGGTGGACGAATTTTGTTCAGGATCCTTTCGGTCTCTTGTGCTGTGTGGAGTGTCGTATTTTTTATTTGTTATGCTGCATTTATGAAAACGAAAGTGCATCCACGTGTTCAGACTGATCAAGTAGAGGGTGCAAACACAGCTTAAACAAGTAAAAAAACACGAATTAATTCTGACTAAGTAACTCATATTGTTGTAAAATCTAAGCATCATTTTTTTTTAAAAAAACAGACCCAAAATGTGAGTTGTCATTGATTAACACCTAGATGGTTCATGCATAAACAACATAAAACTACAAAATGTTAGCTAGGTTCCCTCCCTTTTATCCCTCCTTCATTGCACATTAACCACTAAATTTTCTGACTCACTGTTTTAAGATCCCTTCGTTTATTCGGGAGCCAAGAGTACTTAAAAGTTTGATTACATTTTGGTCATGAAGTTTTAAAAATAATTTTTTTTTCCTTTAGGTATGTACTCATTTTACCTACGTTCACACCACTACCAAACTATTTACAAAAAACGAAGGATTTTCATTAAATTTTTTAATTCATTGTTTAGCTTGAAAAAAGAATAAAAAGTATTAAAATATTTACAATAAGAGCTCTAACATACCTTAAACTAAATATTTTATGGTGAAGATATTACTTGCCCTAAAAGTAGAAAGAGTTGACCATGCAAACAACTTACTATTGCCTTTTCAGAAAAATGCTGAATTATCTATATTTGTTTATTAGGAGATATTATCAAACTATCGCAACCACCAATCTCGATAAGAAAATTTGATCTAAGCAAGGGTTTGAAATATAACAAGACGTATGATATACGCAAACAACCTCGCCAAAAAAGTGTATAAAAAGCTGAAGTTAGACACGACATATTTTGCTATTCGGATAGGCAATAATATTGATAGAAAATTTCTCGAAATCTTAATTATCGTTAGGTCAGTCTGTAAACACGTCCACACGGGCGAGATAGTAAAAAGAAAAAAAAGTAAAAATAGTTACCAAGATGAGATTCGAACACACGACTACTCCCGTGTCGGTGCTCAGAGAGGCAAAAATTTCCATTCTTGTAGGACACATTTGCGTTTTAATACAAGCTCACGAGCTTGTAATAACTTGTAGCGATGGAGTAGAGTAGACTTATTAGAATCATTTTTTGTTAAATTCTAACTAAAGGAGAAACATGTAACGTCAAATGAGAAAGTGAAGATGTCAAGTAAAAAAAAAGGTACGATAAATCAGGCATTGCAACTCCATTATTATCAGTGGTAACCTGCTGTAACATGCTGACAAGATCTCGAACAAATGTCCCTTCACCGTTTTTATCTCATTATGTCCTTTCTTTATATCGAACTTCCTCTATCTCAAACAAATGTTCTGGTCCTTTGAGTCCGCTGTAGTTATTTATAAACTGTAGAAAGTGTAACCACGAAAAAATAATATTGACAGGAATCAAACTCGTCCCCACGGCATCTTGTATCTTTTCTGACCCCTGGACGGGGTTGGACAGGAATAAATATGGTGTGATTTGTTGTATGTTAAACTCCCATGAAAACACTCCGCTATTATATTCGATACTGAAGTTGACAAACACAAGGGTAAATATTGGATTGAAGTGTACAAAATGTTATTGAAAAAAAAATAAAAACTACAAATTGCATTTATAGTTGTCGAATGACTAAAATGTTTTGCATATCACTTCTAGGATCGTAAGCGGTAGCCTTAAATTGTAAAAAAATAAAAATAATAAAAAGCTGTTAAGGAGAAGGTTAGGTTGATTCTTTTTGCTAATTTTTGCCAATTGCCTGAAAATTTTATTATCTCAACAATTTCGTAGCTTTTGATCATAGCTTAAAAATCCTCTTCGCCCAAGTTTATCAACAATCGATAGGATTATATTTTCATGCAACATTGTTTTAACTACAATCAGTATGAGTAGAAGAGGGGAGTCCGAAAATACATGGTTTTAGGGTTGAAGTGCTAATCCCCCGCTTCTCTCTCTCTCCCCCGCCACTCCCCGTAAAATGGGCGATCTGATAAATCCGACATAATCCGACAAACATGCGTGCGCAAAACCTTCACCGGTATCTGACAGAGTGTGACGTCATCATGCGCAAGTGGAGTAAGAAAAATCCCCTAATTCAAAAAAAAATTATTGATAAAAAATGAGTTGGTTAGAAAATGTTTCAGACACTCAGGACGCTTAGGAGATGTGCAAGGGGGAGGTTGAGAAAGATCCCTCTGCGCTCCGGTATATTCCATTATACTTCATCTCCCAGGAAATGTGTAATAAAGCAGTTGAAAGGGACCACGGGGCACTCAAGTATGTCCGGAACATCTCAAGTCTCCAAAAAAATGTGTAACAGGGCAGTTGAAAAAAGTCACCTCCTGCTCGATTTTAAGAGTGAGCAAATGTGCATAAGAGCTGTTACATATAACATCTATATGGTCGCACATATTCCAGGTAATCTAAAAGCACAGGAAATGTGTGATAAAGCCATTGACAAGGATACCTCTATGGTCGCATATGTTCCTGATTATTTCCTGGATATGAAAACATGCACGAAAAATGTTGCAAAAGCTCGATTTGTTAGTGCTGTGTTGAACAAAAATAAGAAGCGGATGGCGAATATAATAAAATGAGTAGCAAATCATCATTCAAAGTGTATTTTTTATCAGCGCCAGTGTCAGTATTGGCACTGGTCTTTGTGGGAATCAATGAAAAATGTAAGGAACTAATTGAAAAACTAAAGGGTCGGGTTTTTGAATTTGAAAACAAGGAACTTGAAGAGCTAAGGGATCGGGTTTGTGATTTAGAATAATATTGATAAAATATTTTCTGTAAATAAATGACCGTTAAAGAAATATATCTCAATGCTCAATACTTGTGTAAAAAGGTAATTAAAGAACAAGCCCATATGCTCCAGTATGTCCCGGTTCAATTAAAGAGTCAGGAAATGTGCAATAAAGCGGTTGATAGGCATCCCTATGCGCTCATGTATGTTCCGGACCATCTAAAAACACAGGAAATGTGTAATAAAGCAGTTGAAATGTGTCCCATGTTGCTCGAGTATGTTCCTAATTATCTAAAAACTTGGTGGGTGTGCCACCAAGCAGTTGAAAACTGCTCCCATGCGCTTGAGTATGTTCCGTATCGATTCATATCCCAGGAAAGGTTTAACAAAGCAATTGAAAAATGGTCCATGTTGCTCGAGTTTGTTCCAGATCAATTCAAGACAAAGGAAATGTGTAATAAAGCAGTTGAGGATAATCCATATCTAATCCAATATATTCCAGTCCAGTTCTCTTCATGATTCAGTGTATTTTATGGTATAGAACGATGAAATAAACGATGAAAGAGCAGTGCGATGATTGTGAATGTATACTTGACAAATATTATAGATAAAAATGTGGGAGAAAATTTGTTGGCATTGTTATCATGAATATACGTTGTATAACGGTGGTTTTTGTAAATGCTTGATGACCAAATAAAAAGTATTGATCAAATAAAAAATAAAATAAATAAGCATGTTTAAATATGGAGATCAAATTATTAAATCAAAAGATTTTTACAGTAATGTCACACCGTACAATATCGAAGATGTGAGCCTTGAAAACCTAGTGATGAGTGATTCCATACCAGCAAACAAAGGCAAAGATGAACGATTCATGATTGGATATCATGACCAAGAAGGCAACCTATCCCCATTACTAATAAAAACCCCTTAAAAAATCTACTCTCAGGGTGTTTCTCAATATAGCCCGAATTCAGCGTTCACCATGTCGTTTGATCTTGGTGACTATACTAAGTGGTTAGAAAAATATGAGGAAATCTAAAAAAAAAATGGAGTGGGAAAGTGGGGCTTACTTCTCCAGCCTAGGCGTGAAAAAGGGCGATATATTAATCCTAAATTAAAAGAATGGGAGGATAAAATTAGAACTAATTTCCGCGTCCGAAGGCGTAGGAAATTCTTTAAAACCGTCGTTTTTTTCTTTCGGAGCATTTTTTGAGAAAAAATCGACCCTGGGATTTCACGTTCCTCTGAGAGGAGGATAGTATTGGTATAACTGACTGACTAACCCTGTGCCAAATGGTCAATTACAACGTCAGATTTAAACTTCGTACCCAAACTCCCTAAGTAATGGGAAGTCATTTAAGTGACGTTTCAGGCCAAATTAGTATTTGTTTTCGACAAAATTTGGCACAGTTAACAAAAAAGTGTGCTGAACATAATGGTGACATTATAATTTTGATTTTTCTCCCCTAAATGTCTATTTCCGTCAAAATTGGTCCAAAAATTAAAACTACTTTATTTTCGACAAAATTTGGCACAGTTAACAAAAAAAGTATGCTGAACATGATGGTCACATCAAAATTTTTGATTTTTTGTCAAATAAATGCCGTATAAGACCATAAACGTTTCAATCGGAAGACTTTCAACCATGAATCATAGGCTGTATTTTTTGTTAGCAATTTCTTTTAAAATGTGAGTTTATTATGACACGTTTCGTTTTGTTTGCGTTTGTTGTAAGATATAATGTCACTTGTGTGCTTTATCTTCAGAGCTTCATGTACCAAAACTCTTCGAATGTTTGGCACGATAACACAACGAATTAGCAGGTTGTCATCTAATGTTTTGGTAGCGAGCGAAAATTCTTAGAGCCCCCAGGGCTTCTTGTTTTCAGAAGAAAAATATACCGCAGAAAGGTTGTGAATGTACGGTCGTCATAAAAATAGGAAGTACTTATAAACAAGGGTGCAACTATTACATTCAGACTTATTTGGAAGAATGAAAATATAAGGAAGTTGAATGGTATGGCGCTAGTTATTTGAGTGAATCTGAATCTGAGGATGATGAGAGTTTTAGTGCGTTGTAATTTCTTTACATTACCTTTATATAGTTGATAACAACTATATGAATAAATGAATGCACTACAAGGATATTTCAACGCAAACAGACGGTCCTTATTGCAAACCTTGTGTTGAAATTGCATATGAAAAATATCTTGAAAAATATTTGCAAGAACTCGCTAAGAATTCGCGACGTATAGTACATGATGGGAATCTACGGATCGATGCTGATACAGGTGATGTAATCGGCTGCAAGGTTGACTATGGGAGATACTGATATGTAATGGTTAAGCCATCACAAATACTTTGGTGGATCTTCATAGATTAAGTGATATTGACAGGTGGGGTATCGGAAGGGCGGGCGATTTGCTGTAAAAAATGCTTTCCTTGTTTTCTACCTTCGGCTAATTTGGTTTCATGTTGCTCGGCAGTAAATGGTGTCTACAACACGCTTAGATTTTAGTCTAATTTGCTCTTTCAAATTACGGCAGTGTTCGACTTCTTTAAGGATGAAATGATATTTCTCATGCGAGATGTTCAAGTCTTCTACTGCCAGAGTCTTGATCTTGTCATGTTTCTTGGCCTTCGAATCAAAGATTTTTTGCATTTTATGTACGGCAACCGAAGAGAGTCCAAGGATGATTCCAGCTGAAGCCAAAGCAATACTCACTGGAATTGCAACTCCTGTAGTAAGGGTTACGACTGAAGCAAGTTTAAGCACAATGATTGCATTGACTACTGAAGTATCACTGATTATAGCTGCAGTTGCACGACGCTTGCATCGCTTGGTAAGGATGTCCCTATAGTCCACTCCTGCTCGTAGAAACTTTTCGATCTCTTTAATCTTTTTTAATCTATAGACCTGACTTCCATCTTGCGCATCCTGCATAGTATCATACTCAGGTGCACTTGGCGGTAAGGTTGGATATAATTTCATAGTATCCATCTTCTTTATTTATTTTATTAGAATTTGCATTATGATTCCTGTAAAAACAACATTTTTTTCAGGGTGATATTGATCGGTAAGCATGAGCTCGAGTCTATCTGTCCACCCTTTCAACGGAAGATAAGTCGGAGTTACGAAATTCCATGTAAGCATATCTCCCAATTATTTAACTCTTTGGTGGTCAGCATCGCGAGAATTTTTGATTTTTTCCCATTAAGCAAGCAATCATCCTCTTAACTGGGGGCATGTAAGACTTAATCTCTGATAAATATCAGTCATATAGTATACATCATAATCGCCTGTCGTATAGTACTTTAAACTATCGGGTAAATCAGATAGGCCAATAAGTTCTTGAAGTGCTGTATCAATACTAACTTTAAAGCCATTTCTCACACGAAGCCGGCAGTAGCCATTATTCAATACAAATATCATGACCTTTCCATTAGCCTGTTTGTTGATAATGGCCGCCAGATCCTCGATTTTGTACAGCCTGTCACGATAAAGATCCAGGTATCGGGGTCATGAGATCCCAATTTCTGTTTCCCGATGTTAAAAGCGGTATCCTTAAATAGGTTCAACCAACTGCCGCGAATACTAATCAATTTTAAAGCGATCCTCGTGTCCTGGCCAAGGTAATCGCTAAAAATTGTAGGGTGGTTGATATCAGTGATATACAATTGCTTTATGTTTCTTATAAGAAACATGAATACTTATTCATACAATCCAAACGCAAAATATAAATCAAACAGGAAAGAATGGCCTCTGGGTATCACGAATCTGGAACATCAGGATCTGTATGTATCGACAGAGACTCATATCCCTGTAGTACTTCCAGAGTTTAGCAAGTATCCCATCAAGGTTCCAACGACTTACCTTGACGATTCCGCTTTAGTTAGATGGGATGGGTAAGCACTGGATTACTTGAACGTTCAAGTTAGCTTTGCAGCTCATTGTGCAACGACAGCATTAGGCATATCTGCTAAACATATAACAGGATCTGTGCCCCTTGTCAACTTGATATTTAAATTTCATGTATATTATCATATGCATCGTACACTTGGTCGAATGAAAGTGCCCATGCTGTTTGATGATGGACTTAGTCAATACAATAATCCTTATTCAACATCTGGATTTGCACAGGTATGTCGTGAATACGGTGCAGATCCTCAAGGTCTGTATAAATTTAAAGTAGTAGGCGCTTTACTAACCAACAGTTCATGGTAGCCCCAAGTTGATGAAGATTACGCAAAATTTATCATGCCAACAAGCCAGGGCCTTACAGCAGAAGGTCTGACAAAATTGAGTGAAAGTATTCGCGTCTACGTGGTTGTGTTGCTTGGGTCACAGTCTGAAGCAAAAGCATCCTTACTAAGTTCCGGTGCAGACAACTATACAGCGAGACAAATCCTGGTACAAAGGTTTGAAAGTAAGCTGCTGCTAGGAGAAAATATAGGCCAGGTCATAACACGTTTTCAAAAAGTGCCTCAATATGCTCGAAACCCGGATAATTTTGCTGTTATGCCCAATGTGTACATGTTGCCTTCAGATATGAATCTTCATAATGGTAAAATCGAGGGTTATAATAACAATGTCTTGATTGCACCTGCACATGTAAACGTTGGGGCTCAAGTTGATCTGAATAAGGTGAAGAAGCCTGTTGGGACCTCCAGTAAGCGTGGAGCACCACAGGCGAGCCATGTCATCCCTAAGCACAGGGCAATACTCCATAAGCACAAGGAAATACTCCCGAAGCATCGCTCGGCTACTAGCAGCTCCGCAAAATCACCACAGATGAGCCACATGATCCCTAAACACAGGGTAATAGAAGCGGAACAGCATTCGAACAACAAGGCTGTACTAGTAACAACTGTAGTAGGTATTTTTTACTTTACATATGGTTTAAGTAATAAGAAAAGTTGTATGTGATTTTTATTCACATACAACGTTATATTTACGATGGTTTGACCTTATTACTACTCATATAGCCCACAACAAGCGCCATAGCGACAGCAATTGCCATGTATAGATGCTGCGCAAAAAATTCGACAACTTTTGCAGCCGTCTTGAAGAAGAAGGAAACTACTGTGCTAATGATACCGGGTAGTGCGGCACCTGCTTTCCCTGCTAAATATATTAAAATTTTTCCCAGTCTTTCCAGTTGTTTTTGTAGAAAAATTTCACTACCACCTCCAGTTCCTGCCGCTGCAGCTGCTGCTCCTCCACCTCCTGTAACTGCCAGCACAATGGTAGATATCAACAATCCAACAGCGGAAACAATGCTTGCTATAGTAATCCCCGGCGAGCGATGTGTATTCCCCGCGATTTTCATCAGCATGTCTTTAATAGCATTGAGCTGGCTGTGAATTTTGGATGACAAGTCGGCGTACGCCGCTTGTTTTTCAAGTGCTTTTTTAGCCTCTGTGATATCATTATCCCAAATCCTTATCTGTTCTTCATTTCTTTCAGGAAATTCCTCTTCCTCCTTCTCCTCTCTTTCCTTCTTACCCTCAAGGCTCTCTATCTGTTCCTGTTTCTTTTCAATATCTCTATTTATAAGAACAAGTTTGCTGGTTTAAGGCCCTTTCTTAGTTTGAAGTTGGAGATTAAGCCCTATTCTTTCAGGTGGTAAAAAGACTTCATCGAAAGTCTCTACAAGCATCACAGTTTCATGCTGAACAATCTGAACATCCTCTGAGAGTGTGTCCATTTTCATATCTATATTATAATACCCGTATACGTCTGTCTGTCTGTCACGCAAAATGTTACCGCAAGTAGTGAGAGGCTCGCAATGTATAAAAAGAACGGGCCAAGCCACCACAATGTCATTAATATTGTTTAGGGCTCTCCGAGCCTTGGATTTGTGGGCCATGAGTCCCTGACTCATGGCCTTGCTTTCCTTATTTAGCGTAGTACTGTAATTATCGTAACCTAGACCCTTCATGACATCTACCTTTAGATTCTTCGTTAATCCACTGACTGCTAGTAATCCAACAGTTTTTTTATTATGTATCAGCTCGGTTATATCTATTTCCTCAGGGGGATTAAGAAAATTGTTTCCCCTCCTTCTTAGCTTAAAGATATGGTGATTTTCCTCTGTCAGTTCAAAATCATCATATTGCCTCCCATTTGGTTTCATACCCAGGCCCGCCTCAAGATGTTTGTAGAGAACGTCGACCTTTTCTATTTTTCCCCCCTTGCAGCACTTTTGCTTTCGAAATACCCCCATCCCTTGCCCTTCAGATGTTTGTGTTGAGCTGGTGCCAGGAAGACAATCTCGTCAGTCCTACTAAACCTATCATATCATCATAATTAATATCGCCCTCCTTTCTAAAATTGCCGTCTCCTTCATATCCTGGATTATCGGCCATTTATTTTAACAAAAAACACGTTCGCATTTAAAGCAAAGAACAGCGTGTGAAGGTGAGTCACATCCCATCGAAAATCAATCTGAACGAGGACTTGTATGTCGATATTCCCAATATGAGAGAGAACGATGTAATATTCTCCGGAAGCTTTCGGTTATCATTTGATATGGAATTGACCGGGACCAATACGAAACATACTATCGTTTCAAATATAGGCAAGAGTCTGGTACAGACCTTGAAAATCACACTCAATGGTCATGAAATTCAAAGTATCAACGACTACAGAGTGCTCGCTGTCTATCGGGATCTCTGGTTATCGAAATTTGAGCGTGAAAATAATTAGATCCTAGAAGGTATCAACCCTAATGATGGTACTATCAGTGCTTTGCAAATGAAGGCTATTGATCATGTGGGTATTGTCGAGCAGAAGGCGAATGCTGCAACTTATGGTAATACGTTCTGTATCCCACTTGGAAAAATGTTTGAATTAGTCAGAAACCTACCGTTCTATTAACCTGGTTTACATGACAGGCTCCAATTCTTTCTCCATTTTGCCAAATATGGAAATTTTATTAAAGATGGAGGTACAGCGGCTGCAGGGTCTACTGCAGCTAAATCGACAGATGCTACTTACAAGATTAGTAATATTGCAGTAGATTTCGATAAAGTCAACCATCAGGGTCTTGCAAGTCTAGTATCACGGTACAGTCGTATAGCACTACCATTTGAGAGAGTATTGCGCAGCAAGGTAATGACTATGAAATAGGAGGATACTAGCTATAATTTACAGATTGATACGCCCTCCAAAAGTTTAAAAGGTGTGCTATTACTATTTGTAGACCCATCGAAAGTTAAAGCGTGCTCCGGCGCTAACAAAATATTTTACAACCCCAAGATTGCAGAAATCTCGATCACTGTGGAGGGTTCACCTAAATGAACTTTACTCTCATGCAATACCAACACATTGTGAACCTATTTGGTGGCCACGATTCCTCGGTAACAATAGGTCATTTCCTAACTGAAGGATTTGTCCTTTTTGTTGATTTTCGATCAAGTCCCGATAATAATCTTCATAGCAGTGGTCGATATCTTAAACAATTAAGTGATAGTATCACCTTACATACAACAAAGAAAGCCGATGGGACGGGGAATATCAGATATTATGTCTATCTATTGAATGATACTCAATTTAATATCCTGGATCCACATGAGCGGTCAGATATGAAGCTTATCGACGATGAAACTAATATGATCAGTGACTGGGAGGGTATCAAGGAACAATTGGAAAAGTCAAAACATGCTTGTTTGTATATTAGGTTAGAACACCCTAGAAGCTATAAAATTCTCGGATGAATGGTGGTTTTATGGATCGATTTGGTCCACAAAAGTTTGGATGCTATTAAAATTGCGGAGCGTTGTGGCATAGAAATTAGATATATAAAGCTTTTAACGATATGCTGGTGCAGCATCATGTCGATGAATATAAGATTGACATATACTTCCCAAAGTGCAGATTAGCTGTTGAATGTGATGAATTTGGACATATTGATAGAGATATTGACTACGAGGTAAAAAGACAAAAACATATCTAGCAAGCCTTGGGATGCACTTTTATGCGATATAACCCCGATGCGCCCGTCTCACATCTATTTCCTCTGGTGTTAATCGAATGGCTAACCAATTTGTAATTGCTGTCAACAGTAATATTGTTAACGGCTTTGAACACATCAATTGCTACTTTCTGTTTCCTTTGACGAATGTTGACCAATTCTTGCAGGTTTTGATGATGTGCTTAGCTCTTCTCAGCAAGGACTCAAATTTTCCAATCCATGTTTTATTCATTCCACCAAATATGTCGTAACAGTAGAAGAATAGTGGATGGATCATTGAATTAAAGATGGTTTCAGCAACATTTGGAGAAATTTTGTAACGTATTTTATATAAAAGTTTGATGCGTGAGGTTATACGCTTGTATGTTTTTTAGGGTGATGGTTCATGTTAAGGTGAGTATCCAGTTGAATCCCAAGGTATTCGTAATAATCTGGTTGGTTTATATCATTTTGATTGATCAGAATACTGACAGAGGCTTGTGGTTTTCGGGACGCAACGACGACAAATTCTGTTTTGCCCTTTTTTGGATTAAGAATTAAGCAATTTTCCTTCATCCAATCGTGAATGATATTTTCATCCAAATTTATACAATGTTCAATTTCATCTAACGACTTACTTGATGAATATATGACTGTGTCATCACCATACATCAATACTCGACAGTGTTTCAATTGGCACGGTAAGTCATTGATAAGAAGAATAAATAACAATGGACCCAGAATGGAACCTTGGGGTACATCATGCGTGATACTTTCAGGATCTGAGTATGCTCCATCAATGAAAACAGTTTGACTTCGATTAAAAAGATAACTGCTTAACCAATCAATTTCAGTGCTAGTAATACCATAAAAAGGCAGTTTCTGGAGAAGGCAGCCATGGTTTACGGTATCAAAGGCCTTTCTCAAATCCATGAATAGAGCTCCGGTTGTCTTACTTTTATCCATATTATATTCTTGTTTGGAACTCAGAGGTTTCTTTTTTCTCGTGATGTACTACGCTTTAACGTGCTCACACCTATTTTTAAGCGAGCACTTCCAGGCCGTTCCTTGCACATTGACATTTTTTTAACCGGCATTTGGCACAATTTTTCCCAGCATTTGGCACAACCGAATTGGCACCGTGTGGTGGAAACCGGTGCGAGACGGTCGCTTCGAGGTAAGTCGTGCTCTAGCCCGCGCAGCCCTACCCTTCCGCTAGGACAAGGCCTGCTACTACAACCCATATGGGTTGCATGTTGGTGTAGTGCGGTCTTGCGATTTGCAATTCCTCGCTAGGGTATACTCCGTTCTCTCTGCATTTTAGTGGCACCTTGTGATCAAACTCTCATTGCCCTCGGTTTCCCCAGTTTTCCCGTCCCTAAACTGTGTTTGGATATGTTTCATGAATGTTACAATATCACATCCCAGATACTCTGTAGAGGTAATCTCTTTATCATAATTTAGGGCATTATGAATCCTGATTAAAATTAGCTTATACAGATACACAGGGCGATCACATATGGGGCAAGCGCTCCTTTGCTTTCCGTGACAACATTTGGTACGCTCTCTTAACGCCTTCTGTACATCAAGGCATTTGATTTACATTTTTGTCAGCCGTCCATTCAATTGTCTAAAGATAAAAAGTGTTGACAGTGCGTGCTAGAAAGCTAAGTGCACTGTGTGTATGCCGTCATCTAGGACGCGACATTTGTCATAGCACGCTAAGAGCCCTAGCTTACTTTGCTCATAAGTTATCATCCTCTCGTTGTGTATCCGGAAACCTATGTTGTTCGCAGTGTCCAAGTATACTTTCAATGCGTTAATGTGCCTAAGCCAAGTCATCTCGTTTTATGCTTTTTTGACATTGCTTTACACGAAAACTTGGTGCCTTTTCTTCCTTCGACGAAATAGCACTTGTCTGTCAATGCGACCATTCTAAAACCTATAAATTCAGGCTTAAACAGAACTCCTGTCCTATTGGAGTAATCGTCAGTCACAAGCCAGTTTTTCACCTCATTGTAGTACTCCTCGAACAACTCAGGACGCACGACATCGCGTAATTCTTCCTCCGAGATAGGAAATAAGCACTATCCGTAGCCATGTAAATATATTCAAAATTTTAATGATCTACGTATTTATCGAGGAAGTCGAAGTAAAATTCAAGCATACGTAGCTTGGCTAGCTGGCAATTCCACATTAGTAGGCTCTATCAATGCTGCACTTGCGCTTGATTTCTCTGATTTCTTTCTTCTTCTTTGAAATAGGGAGATCTCATCGCTTGATCGACCTTCATTTCGTCTCTGGTAAATGTTGTGTTCCCATGTCTTGCTACATCCTCATTCATTTTTTCATAGAATGAATTCCCCTTCAACTAGGCTGTATACCCATTACTACGCTTGTCTGGATCTTTATAAGCTTCCCTACGAGCACCCGCAATTTCTTCAAGGAACCAAGAGAACAGTTTGCCGCGCTTGTATTTAAAAAATTGATGGATCGCTGTCACTTGCAAACCATGACCCAGGTACCATTTTAGAACAGGTGTATAGAGTAGAGTCTTTTTAGCTTTCATGACACCCAAGAGCTTACGTGTACCGAGAATAAATTCACGACCTGTAGATTTTAAATAATCGTGCATATGCTCCAGGAATGCTTCATCTGGTATTTATTTCACCACAAATAGAGGCGACATCTCGGAGAATTTATCATACAATTCCGCAGGTACCTCAATGTCAACTTGGGCAAATCCAAACAAGAAGCCTGCTTGCACATGTCGTGTTAGTTTTTCAACGTTATCCAGTGATATAGGTCGGCAATTTTGAGCAATTTTTCCTTACCGCAAGGGAGGTTATACATCATTGTGCTAGGATACAACATGTTCGCATCTAGCCCCAGGATCGTTTGGCATTGTTTTGCATCCTTGTATACATGTGATCTAATACTTGTCACACCACGCTCCTGGTACCTGCAAAATACGAACCCGTTTGAAACAGCTCGTAAGCCTTATTCTTTGTACATTTTTCACATGTTTTCTGCACCTCTTTACAATCCTTACAAGTGTTGCTGTAGCAGTCTTCTTTACATTTGTGCTTGCATGGTGCATAGAGCTCAATCTTTGGGTTTAGTTTCAGGGTCTTATTCAACACATAATGCATCGATGCACCAGGGATACTCACTGTATCCTTCAAAATGTCTATATCATCTCTGTAATATTGACGTCTGGGTTTATCAACTGCTTCGATGAAGGGTTCAACTTCACCCATGTTGTACTCGCGTAGCCAATCCATCGTCGTCACACAACCCCGATTATCGAATTCTGCGCATAATTCTTCATGCTCTTCAACGGATAGTGTATTTTTACCGCTTAATCGGCTATAGAAGTCCTCGTGCGCGACAGGCCCGACATGGCTCAACTTATCATAACTCGTTAACCATTCATACGGGAACACGAGCTTCTCTAGCTTGCATTCGAGGGGTTTGCACCATCGGTCGTAGCTCATACCAGGAGAAGGAAATTTTTGATGTCAAGAAATTTAAACTTGGATGTTGTCACGAACATATAATTGTTGTCCTTCTTTGCAGCCTTGATTTTTTCGACTTTCATCTTGCGCAATTTCCTCAACAAAATACCGCATGATCATATTTAAATCATACTTACCACTGTTGAACCCAATCACAGCTACCTGGTTTTTCCATTCGGTCCACGCATCCTGGCTCTTTTTGGGAAGCATGTCGAAATCGTCAGGCTTTGGGTAAATTTTTTCAATTTCATCAATGATAAGACCGTGCCTCCTTTCAAGCTCCTCCACAAAATGTTTCAATAAAACTTAAGGGTCTTTATTTTCTATGAACGATGGGTTGTCATTCAAACTATCGTGAATACCTCTCTTACCAGGATATATGCCTCGAAAGGTGTATCAAAACAGAGATTTGCTGGTAATTTAAAAGTGGAAAGAGGGCTTCGAAATCCAACACAATATAATGAGGGTGCCTGATGATTTTTTTTTAAAATATCGGTTAAGTTTGGAAGGATTTTCACATTTCCACACTGTGATGAGGTTATATCCCTGTTCTTCTATCAATGCCTCCTTTTTCATCGTTTGCTCATACCGGTATGTATGACGTTCTGATTGACACGAGCATTCGTGCCAGTAATAGCCGTGGTACTCGTAAACAGTCTTCGCGATAGGGTCATAGCCGTCGACTTTCTACTTCTTTCCTTTGTCATCACGGATAACACGTTTACCACCATGACCACATAAAGCATGATGTATATGTCTCCCAGTTTCCTTCGGCATGTATTCAATCCATTGAGATGCAGCGTAGCTATACCCCTAACCATAAAATACCTTCTCCAACTTGCTCAGCATACGTTTCACTTTCTCACCTTTGCAAATGTTCGTTGCCTTGACCCCTTCGCATTCATTTTTCTTATGCCGCGATAGGTGGTCAGCTTTTGTGAAGCGTTGGCTGCATACCTCACATTCCAATGTATTTGACAACACCTTCATATTTTTAATATAGAAGCAGTGGCCTTCCAACATTCCAATAGTGATGTCATCCAGCCCTTCCTTTTCCTGCTTCTGGCCATAAATAAGTCGCTATGGTGCTTTCTCATTGTTTGATTTAGACTCATATATTTTGATGTTAAGCTTGAAATGGTTTGCAATACCTTCCAGATCCACCAGCTTTGTAGGGCGCACATTCTCACGCTTTGGCTTGGAGTACTCGTAGTACTCTCGGGCTAATGCAAGAGCTGACCTTGTAAGGAACTCTGCTCCTCGTACTACCTTAGCCCTCTTTTTTACCGCTAAACATCTCCAGAAGCATAAATTGTCCGTTCTTTCATTACCATCCATAGCGTAGATACACCTCTTCTTTCGCAACCAAACCGGAAGGGGTCCGCATCCAAACAGAGGCTCACGCGTGCTTATGATTTTGATCTGTACATGATCTAAGACGATTTTCCCTTAATATGCTCCTGCGGTCTCAATTATTCTGACTGGTGGTAAATAGACCTTGCTCCAAAATTCACCATCCTCCAAATCCAGACGCTTCATCTGACATTCTTCTATAAATGCTTCGATCTCCGCGATGCTTCATAGCGACTCAGTGCTCTTACTTTTATGATATAAAGATACACCACCTCCACCTTGGTGAGTATCACAGCTGAAACTGTAAACAACATTTACTCGCATGTCTATATGGGATGTGGTTTTATCCATGATAGTATGCGTAAGCGGTTCGTTCAGATTTTTGTTGAACCGCCACATCTTGACACGATTATTCCCATCCTTCAACATTTGGGATATCATTTTCATCAATGTCCTCAGCATCATGATAGTCTTCCTGTGCTTCAGCTTCGATTTCGTCATGTAAGTTAAATCTTTTTTTTTTATTTCGCCTTTTATTTTGTCGTAATAATCATTAACAGTATCCCGCACACTCTGCAATTGAGCGGTAAGAGCATTGGTGGTTGATGCTACTGGTGCTGATACAGCACCAGTTGCATTTACAAAAAAACTAATTTTGTCATTTTTTTAATACATACAGATTTTTATTAAAAGGTTTTTTTTAAATGGACAGAACATCTTAAAAAAAAAACTTTACTCTACTTGCGCATGATGACGTCATTTATCGTTGAAGGTTTTGCGCATGCGTGGATGTTTGTCGGATTATCTCGGATATCGTCGGATTTATCGGATTTTCCGAATTTAGTTTGCGCATGCGCAGCAGCAGATTTTGATGACGTAATATGGTTGCTATGACAACAAAAATATTTTCGTGCACATTTTACATGGAGTCGTGCATTTTACGGGGGGTGGCGGGAGAGAGAGAGAGAAGCGGGGGATTTGCACTTTAAAACCATGTATTGTCCGACCCCCCTCTTCTACTGTAAGAGATGAATCTTGAGTCCCTACTAATTTCTTATAAACGATATGTAGTCATTTTTCACCGCATGGGTAACTAGGGACCACCTAGGACCAATTTGGGTATTTTTTTATACAATGAAGGCAACAGGTATCTTTGAGGCCAAAAAACCTGGAAAACCTGGGTTCCCAAATCCGTTTCGGAATGGACGGGTTAATGACGTCATCAAAAAACCTTTAAATCCTAATATTTCTGCAACCGGTTGTCAAAATTACATGGTCCTATACATTTTTTTGATCAGTGATCAGATCTATACAATAAAGGCAACGGGTATAAAAAAATAGCAAAATTCCTAAACCCCTATATCTTCTAGGCATCCGCCAAAAGCACACGATTCTATACATAATTCTGATCAGCGTCCCAACCTCTACTTATTGCAGGCAACGAATGAACTAATTTTTACCAAATGTTTTTTGTATCTGTACTGCTGACGTCAGCAAAAAACTAAAACAACATCTTTTTCCACGGACCTTATCGACTAGTCTCTTTAATAATAGCTGTCGTCTGTGTGTCACGCAAAATGGTACCACAAGTAGCGATACGCATGCAATGCGGTATAAAAAGAACGGGCAAACCGTGAATTTTTCCACGGGCCCACTGACTAGTCCTTTTTAATCACCTTCGTGTCTTACTAAACTATGGATGATTGTCATGCAATCCTTGTAAATAATAGTTAACAGAGCTTTCATTCTTATAAACAAAAACGCTAATCGCTTGTGCGATAAAGATTAATTTGGCAAGTATTTATTGTAACCATAGTAACTTAATTTTATAATAACTAAGGCTGTATTTCCACGTGAAGAAATAACATAAACATCGAATGATCTAACAAGTACATTTATCTGCCCTGTGTTGGGAGATATCTCCTTATTGCAGATTAAAATCTATTAAACAAGAATGGACATTCAATTGATAAAATACACCACTTTATCAAACAGACTTTTCTGTTATGAAAACGATGAAGTGAAAACCGGCTCTTAAAACATACCGTTAATAGTATTTAAGTCGTAATATAATCTGTAGAAAATGGTAATAAGGCAGGAATGATCCACATAAAAGCAGCACAAATGATCGACTGATTTGCTTGCAGTTTTTTTTTTTATTTATCGGGATTTTATCACGAGCACGAGGTACGTAAATTTCGGCAGTTATTTTCTTATTTTTATAGCGAGAAAAACATAACTTCCATTTCTTTCATGGAAATTATATTTACAATTTTTTTTTACACTTTTGAATAAGTTAATCTTATAATGTTCATAGCATATTAGCAGTGAAAAAAAGTATTCTTTTCGCAAATACATATTGCATAAAACAAAAATTTAAGCAGAAAGATTATGTTATACTCGTCGCTATGGTAAATTTTAAATTTTACTAACCTTGTTGATATATACAAAATTACTGCTAAAATAATTTTATTGTTTGTCGCTTTACGTGGGAGCTCATATTCAAGATGGCGATCGGATTTGCAAGAAAGTAGCTTGTTTTATCATAATACTGTCTTAAAATTGCAAATCAGATAAAAGAGATAATTTTTCTCAAATACTCTGTTTATATGAGTTTTTTGTGATTAAGTTGTTTAAAAATGGGATGTAAGCTTTAAAAATAAATTTTTATGGCTTTTTAAGAGTTAATAAGACTGGAGATCGCATACTGTAAGAGCTTGTTAATAATCGTAGAATTGAAGTTTTAATTTTACCAAATTTTCCCTTACTTCTATCACCCCCCCCCCCCCCCCTAACTTACTTAAAGCGATAGAATATCCAATAATTCAGCTTTAACTGTACCAGTGAGACAAATGTATGCGAGCATAGGGGCGAACATCAACGATGAATTGACAGCGTAAAAACGTTGGTGACTAAAATGGCAACCCCACCCCCAGCACCTTAATGAAAACGTAAATTTGTATTTTCTAAAACAATTCGAAATTTTTATCTTACATTTAAAAAATGTTTTGCGGACAGAAAACATCTTGCATTAGCCGAAAACGATGATGATGATTATGATGATGATGACAAATGATAACAGGACACAAAGTTAGAAGGTCAATTGTTACTTGAATAACAGTAGGTACGAAAAAGGAAAAAAAAGACAGGAACGAGAAACTAAACATGATCATTTAATTGGGGTTTTTAAAAACATTGTATAAACGAGAAAGAAATGCGCAATTGGATTATCTTACAAAATATTTATCGCACATTCATCAAATGTTTTGCGGACAGAAAAATATTTATCGCACATTCATCAAATGAAAACATTCTGCATTTTAGCTAAATGTTAAAATCACTATCGGAATGAATTTTTAGCAAGACAAAAATCAAGAAGGATGACCAAACTTTGATAAGGTTCAGTTACCTTTTTAACAAAACAATTAATTTCTAATTAAGGTTTTCAAAAACGTTTTATCGGAGGAAAAAAATAAAATGCGCAATTAATGTACATCTGAAATGACTCACAGTTGGTAGGTGACATTTTAAACCTTAACAAACAAGATTAAAAAAGAAGCCTCACCAATGACAACAAACGTTCGAATAATTGGATTTTTTGTAAACAATTGCAGAGAAACTGTTGAAAGAATCTATAGTGCTGTGTAATTAGTGCGACACGAGGAAAGTTTAAGCACGCGTACGTTATTGGGGAAAAATGGGAAAAGTGACCAATTTTAAGAGTTGGTGACCAAGCCCTCCCCCCTCCCCATCCGACTAAAAAAAATTAACAAGTAATAATCTTCCCCGGCCAAATTTAACCGGCTAAAAATCTGTCGAGAACTTCACTATCGGTGTCATTAAATTACCCTTAAAATGACTCCTAAGTCATTATAAACTAGTGTAAAGAAACTCCACAGTCATTCCTAGAGTGATTTTTTATTGATAAAAGAAAGCTCCCCTAGTGGATTTTGACTCCCCTTTCGGATTATAAGAAACTTATGATTAAAAACATGCTCAAAATGACAAATATGAACTCTTCTCTTTTTATATAAGCATAGCCTGTATAAAAGCATGTACAGGCTGAATAGTACACAAGAGTGTACTATTGTGCACTCTTGTGCACTATTGTGCACTATTGTGTACTATTACTATTGCGGAGTACATCTTCGGCCATCACGGATCGGAACTTGACCACTTGAGCAAAAACTCAGAAACCAGTGTGATCCCCCATCATGTAAAAGCTCAATATGGTCTTGATATAGTGCTTGGAAAGGTATACCCGTTTTCTTTTGTGTATTCAATACAGATTCATAATTACCTTTATCGCCAAGTGTTTTATATCAGCTTTTGCACTGCATCCAGAATCCTTTTATTTAGACAAGCGCATTCGGAGCATTACTTTTCTCTTGTTTATAATGGCTGAGGGAGTCACTATTTTTAAGGAATTAAAATAATCTGTTACAACGGTCTATTATTATTTAAATGTCCCATTTTTCCCCTACTCAAGTCATTCGACTATTTTTTATATTAACTGATAGACGACAGGAGGGAGGATGATAACAAGGTAGAAAGGATTTTTTGTTTTTTACCTAAAACCCGTAGCTGAAACCCAACTTTAGTGGGGTGAAACCGACTGAAGATTTTCCCCGACTAACCTTAACCCTGTTTCTTTTACCAATAACTTCACAACTGGGGTTGAACAGTGTTTACTAAAAATTTTAAAATTCTGCTGCAACAATTTTTTCTGCAATTTAGCGGGTTAGTTGAAACTGTATTTTAAAATAACATGGTATTTTTTTCGGCTATACTAAAGAATATGAATAATGATTTCAGTTCTTTCTATGTTCCCAAACCTTCTACTGGGTCCTATTAAGGCTGTCATCTATAGCTACTTGGCTATATTGGCTCCTTGATTGGTTTTCAGTATTTTTAACGCAAATTGAAATATGCCTTAAAATTTTTGTGGCTACTTTCTATTGGTTCTGTGTCTCGAAATTTTAAGTAGGTGCATAAAATTTCAGTTTCATATCGGTTTATTCTTTCTTTTTAGATCTTTTATGGCTGCGCCTGCTCAAACCTTGTTTGCTAGTGAGGAAGATTGTATTTCTTTATAACTTATAACACAGATAATAGGAAACCAAGATGGCAAAGAATTTAATAGAATTTGAGAATCCATCGTTTCAAAATGACTACGACGACAGTGACTACACTGACGACGACAGCCAAGATGGCAGTGACAAAAAGAGCAATGAAGTAAAATACAATGACCTCGAATTTGATGAATTTGACGAAACAATTCAAGAAGATGAGGTAAAACATGGAACAAACTTTAGCAAAATAAACATGGATGAAGGAATAGTAAAGTGGCGAAGGGGTCCGGCCCCTATAGAAGATGGTACCGCATTAGCAAACATCAAAATAGCGTCATTGCAAAGTAAGTTACAACATATACTTTTACTGCACTAAATTTTGAATAAGGGACCGTTCAATAATTACATAACTCCTGAGGAATGGGGGTTATGATCATTATAGGGGTAATTGGGATAAGGGGGGGGGGGTGAAAGAGGTCTTCTGTTATATTCTAGTGTATAATTTAATCTTGAATTTGGGTGTTTCGTAGTTATTGAATGGCCCCTAATAACATTTTAATGTCTTCTTTCAAAATTAGCCAATAAATGTTACCAGTTTAATGGATTTTAGAAGTCTATAAGTTAAATCTTGCACTAAATGAGCAGTATATATTGGGCCTTCGACGCCAAATTTTATGAAAATGTAAAGACTTGAATAAAAAAGATTAAAAAAACAATTTGAAATTTAAGGCTTGCCTTTATGTGAGATCAACGAGGTTTGGTGAGATCATTTTACTTACAAAAAAGTAACCATGTATGGGAATTTTTCATAGGTATGCATACGGAGAACAACTCGGAATCTGATCGAAACGCCGCTAATAAAGCTCTTATCAATTACTTCTCATACCTTGGAACATCCGGACCAAATGTTAAGGTGGAATTTACCTATCTTGACAATTTGTTGAAACATGCAGGTAAGATAACCCCCAAGTTTAAATGCACCTGCTTGTAAAACAATCACAAGTTTTTTTAGAACTGTTTTTATCCCCTACACCGTTTTTTAGGTACAGTAAAAACAAACTTGAATGAACATGCCTCTAAAAAATCCGGGAACTTCCCTCATAATTTTCCTGTATTCTTTACTCGTTACTTATCAACCTCGTTCCCAGGGCATTTTTCCTTGTTGGCCACTCCGTAATAAAGGACCAGGGGCCATAAGGTCCTGGGGACGAGGTTATTTACTTATGACACTTCTTCAAAGTTATCATCAAGTAAGTTTCAGAAGGAAGTACTACTCTTGTATTTGTTCCACATATCTTCAGATATAAACACAAGGGATCTCCATGGACAATCTATTTTTCATGAAGTAGCTAGAGAATGGCACACAGACCTAGCATTTTATGTAAAATCGCATGGGCTTGATGTTAATGTTTCTGATAATTTTGGTAGAACACCTCTGTTTGTGGCAGCAGCATCTGGCAATGTACCCATGCTTAAGTGGCTGCTCCATAACGAAGGTAAGAGAACATCCATCTATAAACTAGGAACATGCCCCCCTCCCCCCTCCGGCTCTTTTCGAAGATAGTTTAGATCCAACCGTATTGGGACCCCTTTAATTCACTATTATTAACTTGAGCTAGCTATGACATAATGCTTAACAAAGTGCCATTATGATTAGAAAGACTGGAATAATTGTGTCTGTACAAAAACTCACGAGATAATTGGCCAAAGAAATAAGTCTAAGTTTCGGTAGAAATATATATTTATTTTGAAAGCTATCGTAAAAGAAAGTAGGTAAGTAGGTAAAATAGAATGGGTAATAGTTGCATTGGTTGAAATTCCACTTAGGCAGAAAAACGATAAAAAAGATCTGTAATTTGAATATGATGACGTTAGTAATAACCCGTCAACACACATTTTTTTAAATAAAACTATAAAATTCTAAAATTGTTAGCCGTTACTTTTATTGTGTAAAAAATCTATAGGATCATGTTGTTCATTGGCGGACAGACGAACAGAGTTATCGTATTGTTATATAAAAGCACAAAACGGAGACATTATTAGCGATCATTCTTACTTCAGCTTTTTATTTTAGCTGATATCAATCACAGAACATTAAGAGGGGAGGAACAAACGGCGATTCATTATGCAGCAAAGTTTGACTCACTGGAATGCTTTCAGTTGCTGATTGAACATGGCGCGAGTCCTCTTGTAAGAGATGCACAATATCGCACTCCTTTTTTTCTAGCTGCTGAGAGAGGTAAGGCTATTGTCTATATTTTTTTATGTACTTATAACAATAAGGGATATGTTTGAATCTCATTCTCTCGCATCCGACAATAGTTCCACATACTTACATAGCTACACATAGACACGGTACAATATGTCGTATGCCACAAAAATCTTACAAAAAATTGTATCGTATATTTTGCACTTGAAATGCGAATTCCGCCCCTCCCCCCAACGTTTTTTTTTAATAATTCCTTAACGCTATGCTGCTTGGATATAATACTTACTAAGTATCAATATTTATTAGACACTTCATGCCAAATTTTTAGTTCCTATGCCTTCCGGAGGCTTTGATATTGGTTATAGCTCGAAACTACCCCTAAAATATCTATGAATCACAAATAAAGGGGAAAATATGATAACTCTTTGTTTCGTCAAGAAAAATTATTTTTCATGTTTTGGACACGTGAGTAATCCGATTTCCGATTTTTGGGCAATTTTTGGCAACTTTTTATGCGATCTATGTAAAAACCGGAAGTATGTTAAATAACTTTTATGTAGCTGTCAGAAATTTCCAACACTATGTAAAAATTCGCTCTAGAACTTAAGTAATTAAATTTTAAGCAGATGGTGGCATTTTGAGCAAGTTTCAAGCTTTGGATGACGTCACAGAAAATGTGATGACGCAAGCAATAATTTATTGCCGCCATGTTGTTCCTTTTGTGATGTACTTAAGTGTACCAAGTTGATTCAATTTGAACAAGCCTATGAAAAGTTATTAAGGGGGGGGGGGGGGATCCACCCCCGGCATAATATATTCGAAAAACCCCGGACCGAATAGGGTTAATGCATCACCAATTTGCAAGAAAGGATGTTTGTGACTTTAAAAGCGTAGTTCTAACAGCAGTATATACTTAGATATTTCTGATTTCGTCGTAAGTAAAAACGATTACTTTCAACTGACTACTGTAGTGCGCACATTCCACGAGTTTAACATTTGCGGCTGAACTCACTTCAAACCACAAAAAAGTTAAAACTCAAATGTCCAAAAAAATTGTTGTTTAAGCTTAAAGTTCAAAAAGAAAAATTAAAAAAAAATTAAAAATTATTAAAAACCACATTAATTAAATTCCTTCTGAGGCCAAGTATCAAAAAATTACTCACTTGAAAACCTTTTACATGCTGACAACCAGCCAAACCCAAAACTGTAGTTTTCTTTCTATTTTGCTATTAACATTCCGCTGATGGAAAAGCGAAAATATTACTTTTATTTGTGTTTCTTTCTTTATTTTTGCGCTGATTTCAAAGTAAAATCGAGTTTAAACTCACCTAAAATTATACCTGTAAAACTCACTTAAATCTGTAGTGTGAACTAATCACTCTATTATTAATATCGTATTAATCACAGTATTAATAGTGGTACCTCGTATTTTCAGGCTTGAACAGGATGTGTGCTTATATGTTAAGACTGGAACTACCCACGTGCTCGTACGATAAGACTGGAGTGGGTGTTATTGATCACGTGATCAGAAATCTCTCCACGTCATCGGCTCTGCAAGCTTTAAACCAATACATCGTGGAAGACAAAACCTATCGCATAACGAAATCGTACATAAATTGTTTGGGAAAACACAGGATGGTTTTGTTAAATGTTGCACTTAACAACAGAAAAAACGGCGTAATCCGAAATATTGAAATACCAGGTGCATTGGACGTAAGCCATATCAAATGTTTATGAAGGTGTTTTAAATTATCGCATTAGGTGTTTGCAAAACATAACGTAGATCCAGTTCAAACTTTTAATTAAAAAAATAAATATATAGGAATTTTCGGTTTTATTAAGATTAATACACTTGAGAAAGCAATATTTCATGAAACATAGCCTAGCTTACCTTTGTTTGTTGTTTGTGGTTGTTGTGTTTTGAATTTGTATTCAGAAAGAAAGCAGAGGCGTGTAGATGTTCACAAAGTTCCCGCCTAAATTATTGTAGAACATTGTTAACCAATGAGATAGGGACTTTAAATTTAAAACAAAAGAATTTAATAATCGAACGATTTTAAAGATTGAAATTGATATGAAATTGATCAAGAATAAAAGCAAAACAAAATTGAACGTAAAGATCTATTTCATTAAGATATAAAGGAGAGGCAATCTACGCTGGCACGGCTGCTTAAAAAAAGTTCATAATGCCAGTGTTGATTTTAAAGACCAGACCGACTGGCTTGGTCTGCTTCATAAAAAGTACTCCCTATTATTCAATTTTGGATGTAACAGCTATCATGATAAGTAATAAGTCTTGACGAAAGACAATGTTTTGATATAAATGAAATGTCATAAATGTTTTGGCTGACGAATACAGTTATTCGACGATTTCTCCTAAAGTAGCTACTTTTTGGCAAAATTGTGAGTTAGGTCAAAAGGCAGTCCTAATTTTTTTAAATGAATTACTGTTGGTCATTTTCCAAGAAAAAATTTCTTGGGATATTTACGTCCACATTCAAGGGGAGTCAATATAAAGGAAGAAAAACTCGCAATTGAAAGAAATATCGATGACGAAATAACTAATTATTATTACCATTCTTTACCCAGGATGGCCTCTTTCGTTCCTAATGAACAGTTACAAATAAGGGTCCTAGTGAAAGGAGTTCTAGTGCATTTGAAGCTCGCATTTGAGCTACGGAAGCTGTGCAAGCAAACAGACGCTAAGCTAGACAACCCCTTAAGATTTTCATCCTATTCTCATACAGAACGTTTTAGTCTCTGGCAAGACTTGGCTGGGGTTTAAAACCAATACCTTCTGCATATGAGGCAAACGCCATACAAAAGGCCGCCAGTAAACAAAAAAATTAATGGGGTGTTTATCAAATTTTAATATTTACATAAGCATTTGTTCAATAAAGGTGGTTTCTTTATTACGGCCGATTTGGCATTTGCGATAATGTTTTTTGAAATTCTTTTTTCCAGATTATCGTGGAAAGACAAGACCTTGAGCTTATCACGCATCCAATTATACTAGAGTTGCTTTCATTGAAAAGAAAAACATTTGGCTTAAGATACAATATTTTAAACATTTTGTTTTACGCAATGTTTACGTTGCTATGGACGATCAATTTAATGTGCAAGGAAGAAAGCCGATCAAATATAAATGCCATCATTGTAATGACTGTATTTGGACAAATCCTAACGTTCTTATTTACATATAAGGTAATTTTGTTGTTTTTATAACATTTCTATCTTTTAATACAAACTGCGTAGTACGGTTGTCCTGTATGTCACTGATACTTGTATAGGTCTATGTAGGAGCCTCTCATGGTGCCTTTTTCTGTGATCCTCTCAATTTCATCCAAAACAATTAAACCCTATTCAGGCTCCCACCCCTTCAAAAGTCCTAAATATATGTCGTATTGCCACAAAACGTGGCACAAATGTTTGTTAGTACATTGCAGGACAATTGGGGTAAAAACATGTTTGGATGACGTCATATATTTTCGAAACCTAAAAATAGACCAATAAAACGGCGGAAGTAGAACTTTTTAGATGCATAAAATTAGTTGATAAAGTAAGACTTTGGAAATGTTGATAATGATATTTATGAAACAAATTGACAGTTTTTTTGACAGTCTTTGTTAACTTATCATCCCTCCTCATAAAAACACATGAAATAATAAGGATATCGCCTGATGATAAGATTTGCATATTTTAGTTATTTTTGGAATTCAAGGGACAAAGAAGATATTTTCACCAAATACGAAGAAATAGGTTGGATTATATTACATCTGATCGCAAATTTTGTCATCCACGTTGGGTGATGGAACAAGTGTTATTAGATAAAAACGAACACACAGCCAATCTGATGACAGCCAATTTTTGGTCTGTGTGGAACATCGTGGAAGCTCTGTGTTTGTTAATGTCCACAGTCGAGACAATCATGACTACATTTTGGGCTGTAGGGGATGAGTTGAACTTGTATTTTTATTACTACTCTGGTATCTTTGTAACCATGTTATGGCTACGGTTAAACAAATCACTGCGGCTAATACAATCACTGGGTCCATTTATTGCCATGTTTGGAGCCTGTGTCGTTGCTACTGCAAGATTTGCGTTTTTGTTCTTTGAGTTTTTCATCCCGTTTTCAGCAGCATTTTGGGTTTTATTTTCTGGACCACGTAAAGGTGAGTCCTTTGATAACAAATGTCTTAAGAAAATATCAATAAAGTCTGCTGACTAGCGGTATATAAAGATTAAAAAAATTTTCATTTTGTGAAGGTTTTTTGCGTATTTGAATACTGGCCTGGTTGGCTTTTAAACCGTAACGTTGTCGAAAATAATAATAATAATGTCCCCTAAAAGAATAGAGCTGTTAAATGTTTTTGTGTGTTTTTGTATTTTAGGCATAACGGTTGGAGAATATAAAACATTTAACAACATGCTTTATCAGTTATTTTTACTCACGATCGTAGGCGATTATGATTATGACACCTTAAGGGAAGTTGATAAAGTCTTCTCGCAAATTTTGGTTGGTTTATATTTCGTGTTAGTTAGCGTAATAAGTTTAAATTTATACATCGCGTTGTTGTCTGAAGCAGTAGCCAGGGTGAACCAGACTGCAGCAGCAACAGCATTTTTGAAAGAGGCGGAGGAGATTGTAAACATAGAGAGGATCTTTCCGTACTTGAAATCAGAGTTTGAGAGATATGCTGACAAATTTTACGCACCTAGGGTAAGTAAAAAAGCTACATTTTCCATTTCCTATTCTCCCCTTTTTACCTGGATCTGTTATTATTTTGTATTTTCTAAAATTGATATTAAAAATATATTTTTACAGAAAGATATAATCTCAATTTTCAACAAAAACCGCAATCGTCTGACTTTCTAAGGAGATTTTTACAGTAAAAATCTCCTTAGAAACTCAGACGACTTGAGCTAAAATAAAGAAATATTTAATAATTTATCAATGTTATTTATTATCTACTGATTCCAAGAATAAAGCCAACCCTTACAACGAGTGTATTTGCTTACTAACACTTGAAAGCAAAAGCAGAATTTAATAGACTAGTCGGTGACCCGTGGAAAAATTCACAGCTTTGGCCGTTTTTTTTTTTATACCGCATTGCATGCCTTTCTCTACTTGCGGTACCATTTTGTGTGACAGACAGATGGACATATACGGTGTTATAATATAGAATAGTCGTTAACCCGTGAAAAAAATCCACGGGGTCGCCCGTCCTTTATATATCACATTTCGTGTTTCCATTACGGGATGCGGTAACCCTTTTGAACACACACACACACAATACGGCTATTATTGAAGAGACTAGTCGTTAGTCCGTGGAAAAATCCACGGGGTCGCCCGTCTTTTAAATTTACCCCGTCGCAACAAAGTGGACAAAAATATATCGCATTTGGTATTGGTGCCCTTTAAAAAATTTCGTGTTTCACACAGACAAAATACGGCTATTATTATAGAGACTAGTCGTTAACCCGTGGAAGAACTGTCCTTTATATATCGCATTTTTGTGTTTCCGTAACAGTACGAAAATAATTTTCATAATGAAAATAACTGCCACACATTTTGTACTCTTCAGATAAATAGACTGACAAGAAAATCAAGCGACGTTGAATTTAACGCAAGGGAAATAATTTCAGATCTAAAGCGATCCATTAACGATATGCAGGAGGAAATGAATCAAGCTATCGAAGAGATGAGTGATATCAAGAAAAATATGGAGGATTTTGAAGAACCAGTATGTAGCCTTTATATCTCATAATTTACATCAAAAAACTAATTCTGCAGTTACCTTTGGCTGCAAGTTGTAAGGCGTAAAATTAATGTATTTTTTAAAGCTTGTTGGTTCAATCCAGCGGGAACACATATTATTAATTTGTCAATTTTATTTAAAAAGCGTGAAGAAAATAGACAACAGTAGAAAATAGACAGAGGCATTTAAAGTATCTTTGATTCCTTTGTTAGATTTGTTTTCGACAATGATAGATAACAAAAAATGAGAATAAGTTCTCCTCTATTAAAATCTAACTCATCTGTTTGTGTTCATACTTGTGAAAGAATAAAGAGCGCGGTTTTTGTGGAATTTACCATTCATATTCGTTTTCTCGAACCATTTTTTGACCCCCTTAAGTTAATTTCTTCGGATAACTCGAACTTTTTAGTGTCTAAGTAGAAAATAAATGTTCAAAAAATGAATACTGGTATGTATGTAGCCAGAAATTTCGAAAAAGCTGTTTTTAAATGGTTTTCTTTGCATAGAAGCCAAAATGTTCCTTACTTACTATAGGTAAATTTTATAGAGAGTAAAGAAAAAACTGGCCTTAACTCGAACTAATATCTCTAGTGTCTATGTTCGAATTAACAAGAGCTTCGCTTAAATGAACATTTGTTAAGTCGAACTGTTTTCTCTGGTCCCTTGGAGGTTCGAGTTACCGGGAGTTACCGGGAGTAGTAGAGTTTTCCGACCGAAATATTAGTCGTGGAATCAGCCCTAATAGTTAAAAAATTACGCTTACAAAGTGTGCAGATGTTAATACCTGTAAGTGTACACAAGCTTTACGTCACAAGTACAAGAACAGGTTGTGTTGACGTTATAACCCTAATGCCATCTGATACACTTCTTCTGCAACTGCTAGCTTAAGAAAGAATCAGCGTCATAAACTCTATATTACTGACAACTTTCTTCTTTACATTAAAACTACCGACTTTACTTGGGGAATTTTCGTTTTAAGAACTCGTTCTAGAAGCTCCAAAGAAAGGCAAAATACCAGATTAAGGTAATTGAAACAAGAATTTGGATGGGATAGAGAATTTGCGAAGCAGAAAACACAATGGATGGAAAGTTATGTAGCATTTTTATGTTCATTGGGTTGGTTTTAATTTTAGGTGAAACAGTTTAAACAGCAATATACGGAAGAAAGCATCAACGAAATATTTCATTCCTTAGATGAAGTTTCGAAATTCCAAACGTCTCAAGTAAATAAGCTTCATCGAACAACTCGAAAAAAAATCGCCAGCTTTATCAGTCGAAACAGTGGGTGGGAACCATAATGGTGGAATGTCATCCATAATCTTCTTCTTGAAAAAAAGGTGTATCGTGACCAGTTATTTTTTTTAGCTTATTGACAAATAGTTGTAGAAATTGGGCTTATATAGCATGTACCACAAGATCAGAGAATCGGAACACGCATTTAGGATTTCCGATATTCACCAAGTCAAATTCAATTGCAACTTGTGTAAGCCGGTTTTTTATCATGATTGAAGTTATAATTTAAGGGATGAAAATTTTAGGAGGTGATAAGAATTTGGATATTTGTCACCTACCCTCCCCCCTGTCCAGAGTTAGAGTCATATAGCTAGAGTCAGGGTTAGGGTTAATTCTTTTTTATTTTTTTATTTTTATTTTTTTGAGGGGGGGGGGAGGGGGCTGAATTTGTTAGGCTAATAATGTAAAGTTTTACAAGTACATCTTATTTTCCCAAAAAATTCAAAAAATATTTATGGTATGCTCCATATGTGTTATAAAGAGGATAAATTAGGGTACCCAACGTAACCAAACAAGAACCGTCTAGCGGCTTAAATTTCAAAACACAATGATTTGAAATTATTTTTTTCGCCATAGTAGGATTAGTATATAAAAAAAGAACATATAAAATTTACAATAAAATACACGAAGCTTTTCGTAAATAAAAGGTTTACATCTTCAGGTAAGTAAGATTATTTACCTGAAGATGTAAACCTTTTATTTACGAAAAGCTTCGTGTATTTTATTGTAAATTTTATATGTTATTTTTTATATACTAATGATTTGTTGACCGAAGAAAAGGGATCTTTTTTTCTAAGGATAATGAAATCACATAAGAATAAGATACTAAATTGTATTTTTACTTGGTTTCTAAATAAAAATACTTGTGTGTTCGTTCGGCATATTAATGGTAGCCAGCAAAATATCCTAGTTAGTCAATCTCGTTTCCAGAGCTTCCTTTTTTGTTTTTGCTGGCGAAAAAGAAATAGAAAGCGTAAAAAAGCTCTGAGAACGAGATTGGCCAGTTAGTTGGACATACAGGGAATTGGCATTTATTGTTGAAATTATAAAATACAGTATAGAGTGGACTTTTATTATTTTATTGTGAAAATTTTCATAAATAATCTAACGAATACAGTAACAATAAAAATAGAAATTACCCTATAGATACATCGCCAGCTCCTTAAGTGTTAAAATTGTAAAGAATTACTTTTCTTTGTGATTTTATAATTTTTTTAACTTTGTAATTAATTATTCCTATTTAATAAATATTAGAAAAAAAATAAATAGCAAAAATGATGTAACCCTAAGCATGTATAGGGAAATTTATTTAGAATAAGCCCCAGACGTTTTGCAATGACCACTTTTCTTTTCTCATCAACTATTACTTTCATTTCTCGTACTAATCGAGGCTGAAAGTTTTTTTGAAGATTGCTCTTATATAAACCACTACATAAAAATGCACTATGTAGCCTAAATGCTCTTAGCATGTTTCATATTTTCAACCAACGAATGCCTTGTGTTCTTTTTGGACTATTTTTTATAGATAAAAACGTTATAATCTTTAATTTCGTGAATCGTGAACGCATAATCTTGCGCCCCACCTCGTTAGAAGACAAGAAAGCCGGAAGTGTAGCTACGGGGTTTTTTCTTGGAGGGGCGAGATTCTATATTACGGACTTTTTTTGTATTAAGTAGCTCAGAATGTTTCCTTATGGCTGGGACTTTATCAACAAACAATTTTGAAAATTAGCTAAAATGCTTTTCTAATATAAGGATACACCACAAAATTGCATTATTAAATAACGCATAAAACAATATTTAGCTATTAGTACACTTTTTTGTGTTTAACTTTTTTTTACTCTCCCCCCTCCCTGCATGTTATTAATAACGCCCGTTGAAATATTTATTTAAGCATTATACTAAATTTTGACTAGTAAAGAGGAAGCTGTCGTCATCGTCGGCGTTATTGGCGTAATCGTTGTTGTTGTCGTCGTCGTTGTCGTCGTTGTTGTCAGTCGTCGTCGTTGTTATTGTCGTTGTTGTTGTCGTCGTTGTTGCTGTTGTCGTCGTCTTTTATGTTGTCGTCGTTGTCGTTGTTGTTGTTGTCGTCGTCGTTGTTGTTGTTGTTGCTTCATTAAAATGCATAGCCTTGCAAAATTCTCAGTGTTTTTATTTGTTGTATCCTTTTATAAAAAAACTTTCCTTTCTTATATCGTTAATCCATATAAAAACGTGTAAATAAAATAGCCAAATCTTATTGCTTAACCTATGATATAATATAAATATATATAATATAAATTGAAATTAACTTAAATATATATATAAATAAGATATGAAAAATATAAAAAATGAATATATAAATATATAATAAATATGTGAATTATAAAATGGACTTTCCGTTAAAACCTTGAAGTACTTAAAACGAAATATGCTTATAATAAGTATGTAAATATTTGATGTATATATTATATACCTCATTAGAATATAATATAAAGTTATTACGCTCTGATTTCAAGATAAGTTGAACCTCTGAAACCACCCAACTGTTTCGAAGTGAATGTTGCGATCAAATCTTTTCGGCCTTCGTACTGTAACAAAAAGGCAACACCTTGTAGCTATCAATACATAATTTTGCACAAGAAAGGGGGTTCAGAATTGACAAAGAAGCAGGTAAAAATAGAGGGAGAACTGGAATTATCCGTACCTCTGGCGTCAACTGAACTGGCATCTGTAAATATCCGTTTGCAGGGACGTCCCTATAACAACCGAACGAGATAGTAACCATTTTTCTTTGTTTAACACAACACAAAGGAAATCTCCTTAGATGCAACCTGTTATGAAGAGAAAATATAGTTTACTCACCGTTGAGGGAGTGTCAATCTACCTTCCATTAGATTACCATCCAATCTCAGGATACAATCTGTTAACGCGACATTTAGAGGGTTCTGTATACGAACAGAGAATCTCATTTCAGTTCCCTTGCTCCAGTAGCTTGGGAAATGTTCAAACACCAATGCTGGACGACCAAGCATGACTACTGCTTCTGTTACGTAAATCTGTCCCGTTTCTACGCATGTGCAGAATACGTGGAATCTCAATCGCGGTGCTTGATGTAAGAATCGCAGATACTGAGAAGCGGGAAAAAGTGCCGTGTGATAAACCACTATAAAAATTATACAACGATCAACGTGTATGCTAAGAGGCAATGCAATGTATATGGTAGAGCAGGGAGGAGGGAGTACTAACAAGGGTAAAGTGGTCGTAGCAAGGGTGGTTGTAGCAAAGGTGGTCGTAGCAAAGGTGGTCGTAGCAAGGGTGGTCGTAGCAAAGGCGGTCGTAGCAAGGCTGGTCGTGGCAAGGGTCGTGGCATAGGTCGTAGCAGAGGTCGTAGTAAGTATCGGTGTATTAAGAATCGTATCAAGGTTAAGGGGGATGGGGGAAGGTTTATGTACAAAAACCATAACCAGTTGATAATTTTACCCAATAATTTTTTTTTCATCTCATTGCTTTGAATATCGAGTATAGATGAATTTTTCGGACTAAATTTTTTACTATTTAGGTTTATGTACGTAAGCTTACGAATGTATTCTAAGTGAACACGCATCTATTTATATAAAGTCATCAAATTTAATTTCTTTTTTACAAAAAGCAAATCTCACCTCCCTTTCGATTAACTTTAACATCAGATTTTTTGACAGCAATTTTATCCAGTGACATTCCATTGTACATCACAATATGGCCACCAATCATCACCTTTGTACTCAGGTCTCTTGCAGCTGTATTCCTAATACTTAACCTTAGTTTGATATCGCTGCCCACTGAAACATGAGGTTCAGTGGTCAAACTGAAATCTAAATCATTTGATGTGTCTTTTATTATTTTATTATTCGACAAATGAAGAGCACGTTTGACCGTTGCTAACTCAAGCGCAGAACCTTCTGGGTATTTATATTCTTCTGAAATGTCGACGCGATTAAATGTGTTTGGCCCAATAGCTTTTGTACTAATGTTTTGTCCTATTGAAGAAAACGTTTAAACTGTACATATGTGCAGCGAAAAAATTAAAACCAAACTTAATACACGCAACATTTCAACTTTAAAATCCAAACGCGTTTCACCAATTAAATACCTATTAGCTTCCTGTCCACTCGAACAGGTCGGAACTCATCGTCGGCATCAATTTTGCCCCAATAAACTGTGTCAGCATTCACTTCAGCGAAGACAAAACGAACATCATACTTCATGTTCACGTTTCCTTCTTTGACTGCTCTTAATGGAGCTGGACCAAGCTGGAAAATACCTGAAGTTTAATTAAAAGATGCTTTAATGTTGCATTTCACTGTAAATGTTTGATGCTTACTTGCAAGGCTCTGACGTAGCTTTTTATAGAGCAGTAATTACTTTAGGTATATCTTTGTAAATATTTTCTGACCCAACTTAGAACACGGCCCGTCTTAAGACGGGACGGACCATCTTTGGACACGGTGGCCCATCTTTTGACATGCTGCCCTGTCAATTGACGGGCCAGGACCAACTTGCGACACGGCGTTAAAAGATGCTTGCATACTTTAAGACCTTGTATTTAACGTAAACTAACTCCAATAAAGTGAAAAAACTGAACTGCTGCAACTTTTGCCGAGGTATTGTTGTATATGGCTAGCTGAGATTAAATCGAGTTATGTATTTCAAGATTGTTGTGGGTAGCAAAAACAACACTACTTGGAAACTCTTGGTGCAAGACTATATCTGCGAATGCATTTTAAAAAGCAGTTAGAGACTTTTTTGTTGCATGATTGGAGATGTTGTGTGCATAATGACTAGCTAAATAATTATGACTCAGATATCAAAATATAACATTTAGCTCAGTGTAATTTCATATTATATATATTCACAGGTAGCTATAGTATAGCTAAGCCGTTGTTTAAGCTATTTTGCTATGTTTAATTTTCAATATAATCTTTGATGGAATTATTGCAACTTGACCTATTACGGAACTCGAGAGCGAAAATCGTTTTGGCTAGGGGATTCATGTTTGAAATATTTTGTTATATATTCTAGAAACAGAAAGATTATGACTATGATTTAAAGAAATATTATAGGTTATATAATTTATATTTTATGTAATCAGTATCACCAGTTTCGAGCACAGTCCTTAAGCTCCCATTTGAGCTACAGAAATCTTTTTTGAAATTCTTGCCCACCTGGACAACAGACTTATGTGGGGATCAAACCCACAACCACTTGGACATGAGTTGAACGCTGTACCGACTGTGCTACTAATATTTTGTTCAATTTTTAAGGTTAAAAAAAATAATGACATGGTATTTGGACTGCTTATTACTTTAGCTATATTTGTAATAGATTATATTTAGAGAATTCATGATTTATTTTCCTCCGTATGTTTTTGTTTTCTTTTGTCCTCTCCTATAGACACTGCATTTGTCCACAGTTGGATCAGACATGTCTTCGATTTTTTTTATATTTGGAACAGTGTGTTTCCCATCAAGGCTTAACGTCTGGAAGTCTTCAAACTGACTCATGTTGTGGCTGTTTCTAAAAAGTGTCAATAGTGGGATCTGTCCCTTTTTTACTACGATTTTTGAAAACACAAGTGTCCTTTGTCAATAGTTGGGCCTGTCCCAACCTATGACACAGTCTTTTAATGACATGGGAATTGTTTGTCAATAGTTAGGCCTGTCCCATATTACGACACATTTTTCTAAAATTGCAAGAGACCCTTGTGTACAGTTAAGTTTGTCCCATCTGATGGCACGGCTTTTAAAAGCAAGAGATTCCTTCGTCAATAGTTGGGCCTGTACCAACTTGAGACGTGTGTGCATACATTTGTCCAAAGTTGGGCCGGGCCCGTCAATACATGGGCAATCCCGATTGCGAACGCACCGACCCGTCTTTTGACGGGCCGGCCTGTCTAAAAACGGGTCAGTCCTGCGTCCAAAGTTGGGCCGGTGTCCGTAGTTGGACCAGAACAGATACACCAAATGGCAACAATGTGGACCTTTCTTGTCTTCAGAAAGACCAGTTAAGAAACATCATACTATTTGCGTCACTTAATAGCATTCAAATTCGAAAAAGATGTATTAATATGAAATGCTAATTCGAAAAGGCAATATCTTAAAAATTCACTGTACCTTGACTTCTTTCTTGTGGTGTTGCATCAACTGCTTGCCATCCTCCATAGCCTGGTGGAAGATCTGGTCGTTCCATCCACACATCATTCCAACAGTGAAAATTCCTAGAAACAACAGTTTTCTACTTCCTTGTGCCTCTTATATAAAGGTTTTAAGGTATAGTCCGCTGCCAGTAAAGAAAATTCACAAAAACAAAAACAAAAACAAAAAATAGGTAAAAAAAAAATTCTAAATTTCTATTGAACAAATATTTACCAAATAAAACTCTAATCACACCGCCTCTTTTTTTATAATACACTCTGAGCGTATAGTCCTTTTTACGTTGACATTGCTGTTTTGTAGTTCGTGGCAAGGACTGCTTCGTAAAGAGATGATATATTTTTTACATATGTACCTCCATATCACAGATGTGCTAAAGTATGCTATGCTTCAAACCTACCATGTTGAGTCTGTTGAAAGTTTTGAAATATATTCTCCATTTTCGTCATAGTAGCGATCATATGTGCAATTTGCATCAGTGTCGTGCGCAGAATTGAAATTGCTGATGGCTCTTGTTGGAATTCCAATTGCACGAAGTACTATGGTCAGAAATAGTAAAATGCATATATGCTTAGATTATGTAAGAAGCCGAACAGTTTATGCTTGCGTCTACGAAGAAAGACTATTTGCCATAAATCACCTAAGGTCTTAAAATATAAACACTTTCTAACAAAACATCTGTACAAACACGATTTTAAATAATACACTCACACGTAGTTGCGACACCACAGAAGTTCCAGCATTGTCCGTATTTGACAGGTTTGTTTGTTCGCATGTATTGTTCCAACATAGCAGGAGATCCAGTCCACGCCCATGGTTCTACTCCACCAGAATAATCACCGCTCCATCTACCTGCAATTATTCCACCTTCATCATTTGCATTCACCTGAAGAATTTGAGAGTTGATTAATAGGAAATACGTGGTGGCATATATATGTAAAAACACAACAAAAAAAACAGAAGAAACACTCACAAATGCAGATATTCGTCGCGCAATTTCTCTTGCAGAATCTCTTCGCCGAATACTAGTCGTCTTTAATAACTCAAACAAAACTTCCAATGCAACGTTTTCAAACTAAGAAAGAAAAAACATAAAACGAGGTACCCTAAAGTCATTTGTTTTGTTGCCTAATGTTGATGCCGCTAGCAAGGCAAGAATTCCTCGCTAAGGAAAGAACCCCTTCAGTTAACCTGAAAACAATTTATTTTGAAAACAAAAAACAAAAACTGTTGCTAAACGTTGTAACAGATAGAATGTATAGAAATAAATTACCTGTCCAAGGTACCACCTTAATGGTGAGATATGTCCAGAGGAACCCTGAAAGAGAACACCTTGGTCATTTAAGACGTACTCGTCCAAATCAGATGTGTTTGGCATGTATACTTCATCATCTAAAAAGAAAAACGCAAAAAAATAATTTTATTTTATGAGATAACACGAAGGGTAAAACAAAAACTTCTCTTAAGGTGGATTTCCACTCAACAGCATAACACATCAAAACGGAACAAGGAAAATACTTTTATAAATTTGATTGCATATTTACTAATTATATTCTATTCTCTTTTTATTTTTTTCCGTACAATCCACAAAGAAAGTTTATATCAGAATGAATCGGAACAGGAATTTTTATAAACCAATCAGATTCCAGAAGTTGCAATTGTCAGTTTTGATATCCGTTTCAATTCGTTTTTGAGCGGAAATTCTGCACTAAGAGAGCGATTTAACCTGGAGCTGTTTGATATATCAACGTACAAATACCCCCGGAAAAAACGTCCAACTCACCTGTACTCCATGGGTTGAACAGCATAAACAATGGTTCTTCATGTCTATATATAACTTTATCATTCATATTCAAAATTCTCATTTGATATTTACCAATGATGCATGTTGAGGGAATGTTGATTTTCAATTGAATCTTGGTATCATGTGTACCTGTCCGTTTCATTCCCCATCTTTTTCTTTCCAAATACTTCACCATCCGAATTTTGATCAACGTTCGATCAAACTCACGAGGTTTTCTGCCAGTCCATAGTTCGATGTAGAACTTATAATTACTGTTGTCAAATGACGTACTTGGGTAGACATCAAGAATAAAGTCTTGTCCTCGTCTCAGGATTAAAGCTTTTGACTTGTATTGATCGGTGTGGTGTAGTTTTCTGTTATGATGATCTTGTGTGTCCACTCTTGTGATAGTAAAGGCTAAACAATTTTATGTTCAAATTTATAAGAACAAATCTAGAAGAACATGAGTGATACTGCACGTTGCATATTGCTGAAATATTTTTCCCCTACATAATAACACATACAAGAAAGAAGAGATGTTAAAAGTAGAAGAAAATATAAGTGGAAAGTGACTACCAGTAGAAAATTAATTTTCGGGTTTTCCCTGGCAAATATGTGAACACCATGGTTCAAAAAAAACTATGCATAAAAATGAGTTATCAGGCTAATAAAATTAGCTACAAATGTTAAACATTTTGTAAGTTTGTTTGCTTGTAGACTGAATGCCTTTACTCTCTTGTGGAGAATTTAAAGTATTGTTTGTAGAGGAAGTGTGTTGTGTGGATAAAGAGGCGACCTAATCAGACGCACAGGCCTTGTTTTTTATTCTGCTTTCGTTTTGGTAGTGATATTTATACATGATAAAATCAAACCTACCCGATCTGGCGTTAAACTTGCAAAAGTTTCCACGAGTATCAAAAATAGTAAGTGTTTTACATTTTGTTCTGTTCTTATTTTTTTGTGGTGCTAATCTGTCACAAAAAACCTAATTTTGCCTGAACTTAACCTAATAAGGTTGTCTGCTGGTTGAACTATTTCTCAGCATACTGCCTTAATTATGCAATGTTACTGTTTCTCAATCGCAATATGAAAATAATGATCCATGGGATAAACAAAAGATTTTTGATTTTTTGAAGACGAGGATACGTGCTGTAGTTCATTAGGACCTAAAAATTGTCTTGAATAAATAGAACTAGAAATAAAAATATGATCGAATAATCGTTAAGTTACTGAATCAGAAAGCTATGGCAAACTCGCATCAGAATTGGATTGAAGTACATTAACATTGTAAACCTTAAATCCCTTTATCATTTGTTGTTATAAAAACATATGATTGGGATAACAAATATACATACAAAACATGTTTAAGTTCTCCATTCTTCTTGTTTGCTTTAAAGAGAGTTTAAATTATGTTACCTAAAGGTCGACGCGGTCTTGGTCGCCTGTCGTCATATCTGGATAAAAAACTTCCCATCCTTGTACTTGTACCGATGAATGGCGTAGCAATAACAAATTTAAATGCTCGCCTATCGACAAGCGATATCCAAGGCTTGTTAATAATTTAAACGGTTAACCCGAACCCAGACCTCAACTGTCAAATAAAATGACTCTCAGTACTTTTTTGGTCTTGTTTTTTCTTACCTTTGCGTCTTCGGTTATATCGAAATCTTCTATCCCATCTCGCAGTAAAAAGTTCTGTCAAAACGCTTGTGAAAATTAAAAGAAATATATATTTTTCCATACACTTAAATGCCATGTTTTTACGGCGAAGCCAACGAGAGAAAGTATAGAATATTTTCAATGAAATATTAAAACTCAGCTAACCAGGTGGTGCAGATATTACGGCCATTTTTTATGTTTTATGCATCATCAATTAGCATAATTAAGACCTTAAGTTGTAATTAAAAGGAGGAACAGCATAATTAACAAATAAATTAGTGAGGTGTACCTAATTAATTACAAACAGAGATTTATTCTTGGCTACACCATTAGGTTGAGTGAAATTTCTGGCACAAAGTGCACACGAATAGTTGCAATTGTAACTATCCCTGCGCACTTAATGCCAGAAATGCCAGTTGACTGGCTATGATGAAATGAGTTTACTCCGTAAAACTACCAGTCTCCATGGTTTATTTCATCATAGCCAGTTGACTGGCAATGATGAAGTAAACTTTTAAATTATTATCTGTATCAAAACAAAGTCTGATTTTTTTGCAGATGAAAGGATAACAACTGAAATTATTTTAAAAGGAAAAAAATATTGTTTAGGTACTAGGATTTGTATGGGTATGAAAAAAGAAATAAAATATGGACGTATACAGTATTTGGTTATTTCGTGTCAAATCGCTTACATCATTTGTTTTTACAAGTGTTTTGTGCCAAAACTTTATGTCTCCATTACAATGCTTGTATTTTGTTTATAAGCGAGAAATCCATCATGATCAGAGAAAAATCGGGGAAGAAATTTAACAAAAGAGAAACCCTATTTAGGTCCCGAAACAAAGTTCCGTCTCATGGCAGTTTTTGTCAAAATATTACCAAAGCTTAGTGGGGTGGATAAATAAATGACTTATTGTGCTGAATAAATTGTAGTTGTAAGTGTAGTTATTTCATTGACAACTGAGATCTTTAGACTTTGCAATCTATTATTTAGACTTTGTAAGAGTTTATTCTATTTTGCAAACACGAATTTGTGTAATTTACGGACCAGATTTTAAGAGACCAGATACATAAATAATTTTTTTAACATCTTTATCAAAGGGGCATGGTAATCTGCATTAGGATATTAGGATAATATTACAAACTAGTCGTTAGCCCGTGAAAAAATCCACGGGTTCGCCCGTCCTTTTTATACCGCATTGCGTGCGTTTCGCTACTTACGCAGCGAAGCTACCATTTTGCGTGACAGACAGACAGACGTATAGACGGGTATTATAATATCGATATATTGCTTTGATTTCTTTACTATCAGAATTCGCCGAAAATGTCCTAGACTTTTTTTGATCAAAACCAATTTTCTTCCAAAACAGTTTGTACAGTATGTAATGCTCTTGGCTATCCTTATTATTTACACCATTTCGAAAACACCTAGAACTTCAAGAAATAACTCTTACAAAAACATCTCACTTCCAAGCAAATAATACACCCATTGTTATAAAAAGACGTCATTGATCAGTCACGTGACCAAAATACCAATTTTTTTCGTTCAAACTTTTCATATAATATTTACGGAAACTGTTTTGCCCCCCCCCCCCCCCCCCGTACAAGGGTAAAAAAGTCCATAGCTAATAGGGTTTGCTTTTAACCTTCAATTCTTTCTTCTTCATAATTTTTATTTTTATGTTTCTCAGCTTGACGGTGAATATTTGACGACGTTTCTTAACCATGGAAGAAATCTTTTGAAGATTTCAAGATTTTTGCTACAAGCAATGATTGTGAGGAGCTGTATACTTGATTGAGAGAACTTTTCGTGGATAGGAATTTAATTTCGCAAACTGATCGAGTTCAAAACATAGATAATGAAATACTCGACATTTAGGTTCAGGTAGAATTTTTGTATATTTCACTCATTTTTGCCAATCAAGCAATTTCCTGGATAGATGTCAATTACCCAAAATTCGTGATGATTTGACGTTAGATTTTAACAAGAAACAATAATAAAATAGCTCCCCTGTTTTTTTTGTGATGTGAAGACGCACGAAAAGTATCAATAAAAAATAGTAGAATGATTTGAAGAACAGGTCTTATTTGCAACTTTATATCGCGTCAGTGACATACAAATCTTAACTACACGTGTTTTAATGCTTTTATTGAGTATTGCTCACATATCAGGGAATTGGAATTATTTTTGCTTTATCGTTTGAAAACAAGTCTAAGATTAATGCATTATATTGGTAGTATGTACATCTAGTTAACATTAATTCTGTTTAGATTTTTATCTGTATTGTTTAGCTAACTACCTACAATTATATTATGGCTAGAAGTGAAACTCCAAGCTATGTAACAACAGAATTTTGTAATAAGATGCCAATACTTGAGTGAAGCTATCAAAGTTGCCCTCGAGAGCATTATAAACTTTGCGTGTGACAGCCTTACAGTATAAGTGAAATGTAAAAATATGGGAGTTTTAAATGCACTAGAACTTCCTTTCTTAAAGCAATTTTTATAACAGTTACAAATAAAAATTTTAAAGGAGATTTTCCGAAAATAGAGAAATATATGTATAAAAATGTATAATATGTAGGCATTAAGCGAGGGTGTCTGGTCCATATTTCATACCCTTTCAATGCTTTCTCAGCAAGAGACTTATCAATCTACCAAAATCCTTTTCCAAATTTTAGACATAAAAAACTTCGTGATGTATTTTATCTACGTTCTAGTTCCTATAGTCCCTTCTTCCTTAAGTGGTAGAAATTTTAAATGTAGGCCATGAAAAATGTTTGAGCTCACTTGCAGTTTCACAAACTATCTGGGAAAATCAAGTTCATATTTAATAAGATATTATAAAGAAACAAATTTAAGTTCTCGTGAGCTTTTCGCAAGGTCAATAACAAATTTACGGAAAATTGGAGTATTAAAGTATGGTTATGGTCTGATCAAAAAGGATCAACCGCAGTGCTTTTCCAATTAATTAAATCGAATTGTTAATTCTATTGCGCTACTAGACGTAATTAAAAAGTATTTTTAAAACAACCAAACTGCAGCGGCTTGCTTCGTGGGAAAGTAACTTGACAAGATTATAAACATCAACAATAGAGAATTCGAGAACGTGTTTATTAAGTGCTGATCAGTAATCGCTTTATGGTTGACCCTGTTCACCAGATTCTAAATCACATCTAATGTTTCGAAGAACCCCCAATTTGTCATTTGTCTTTCAAGTGGCTTGTCACAAAAGACCGGCGTTGAGGAAATTTATTTGCCAGCATAGCATAAAAACATAAGACTTGCCGACACATGGCGAGATTATATAATAAAATTTTTTTCGCAAACATGTGACTATGGATCAAAGAGCTTGGCCAAGAGTGTTGTAATGCTTAAAAGTAATTGTCCGAAACCACCACTGCAACAAGCTGTTAAGGGTATCAATAATATGTCAACCTTCTTAACAAATTTCATTTTTCAAAAACTGCGATTTCCTTTAGAGGTTATGTAATTCTTATAACGCTAATTTTTTCTGATCCGACGCAAGAGATGACATTTAGAAATGATAAACAGAGTGACGTAACATTAAGTCGATTCATATTTTATGGATTGACAAGTTTGGCATCTACATTTTCCCTATGTATACAATGGATGATGGAAGGGATAAAGCAACCTCGTACCCATGGCTTATTAGATTTTTTATGTTTGGACGTGATTTAAAGTTTGTTCTTGGTTTGACACAGCTTCTTAGTTGAAGAAATGAGTCCCACATCTACTGAGGGGAATTTTTTTGAAAGTTTATGTTTATTTGAAAGGGGTAAATTTTTAGAAAATCTCTTTAAAGGTTAAGGGACATCTAGACTAAACCTAAATATTATGTTTCTTAAAAAAAACAAGTGCATGTAGAGTTTTTAAAATTTTTAATGAAGAAGATGACATTACTATATGGTAATCTATGTAAGATTCACTTTATATTACCTATGTCTTTCATCCTACCTTTCGACAGTTTAATGCTGATATTGTGCTGAACGCCTATTCTGTGTTTCTTATAATATTTCAGGGTATTGATTCATATAATGTCGCTGCTTATAAAACAAGAAAATAACTATATCTCATTCTACAGCAAGTGTCAACCACAAAAGTTGTTTTATAACCTTTAACAGGAAAACAGTTCATATAATTCCACATGTTTAAACAATACAACTTTCCGCTAATTTCCGTTGGATATTAACGACCACCCCGTTTAATATGCAATATCCATTCTTTCAAGCTTTTAATATGATCAGAGAAATAAATATTTTTAATAACAACGTTAAAGCGATTTCTTTTCTACCATTTAAGCTATCCGAAATTATATTATAAATTTATACACGATTAAATTTTACACAAACATTTCTTAATCTACTAAATTTCTATTTGTCCTAACTCTGCGAGCTTCTCCTCTTGTTTTGACTTCTTCTTTTAATGCTTAGCCTTCTCGGTTGATTTCTCACGGATAACGTTCCAACTCTATGTGACAAATCAGCAATTTTCAAAACTTCTCCATCTACCATGACTGTCTGAATATTGACTACATTCAAATTTTTTTCTAACGAATTCCTTCTCTCGAGGTCTTCTTTAGTGGCAAAAAGACCTTCCTTGAATAACTGTTTTGTTAATTCAGCTCCTTGCTGTTGAGTCAAAGAATTCTGTCCACGAATTCGACGTAGCTTTTGTCTTGAACCCGGAGGGGATTTAGAAAGACCAATCACTGGCGCTGTCACAGTCTCGGTTGCCGTCTCTTTTACTAGACTGATTTTCATAGGTCCTGGAACGTCTTGACTGCTATATAAAACATTTTCATTTTTTTCTAAGTCAGCTTGACTGTCTGAAAAAGCTCTACCATGCGGTGAAAAGAACATTCCTCTGTAGTTTTCTTTTAATTTCGACAAGTTTTCATTTCCAAAAGATAACTTGCTATCTTGAAGAGAATAATTAACAGGTTTTTTAGACGGGCATATATCTGACTGTGACTTCTTTATTTTATAATGTTTACCACTAGGTAAAACAGATTCTGAAGTAGTGGGCATGTTTTGGCTTTCATGATTCCGTTCTTGAGTGATTTCATCTTCTCTAATCACAGGTATAACGGTGTACTGGGTGCCATCCTCATCACCAATAAGAGAAGACTTCGTATTATTACTGTGTTTCATTTCAGTACCATTTGGTTTGATGTATTTCAACATAAACTGCTCCTCAGCTATGATCTCATCTTCTTCATCGTTCGAATGGTTCCAGATACTCATCTCGACATGTTCTTGGTAATCTATGGCTAGTTCATTGTCCATTTTCTGGAGTCTGCTTAAAATTCCATAATAATTTAACAGGTCATTTTTCTGTAATACTTCGTCTTTAATTTCATTAAGGTCCATTTTTAAGTCAAACATCAAATCACTATTTCGTATGCGTTCACTTTCGATGTTTTCCAAACTCCATTTTAGCTGACTCATTCCAAACATTTCCTCCACGCTTGCACCGGAATCTTCGTGATAATCGTACACGAGTTCAAGAATTCGTTGAACGTTCACTCGATAATTTTTTTTGTCAGCTTGATATATACCTTTCATCATTTTAACGAGTTTCATTTCTTCTTTATACTTCTTCAACAACTTTCGCTGCGTGTCTTCAATCTTTCGTCTCTCTTTCGCAAGAAGAAATTTATATCCTTCGGTAATTTTGTTTTCATTGTGGTAGGAACACTCTAGATCTTCGAAATCTAACATGTATTCTGCAATATATTCATTTAAAATGTCAAAATCGATTTCAAAGCATTGATATGACATCCCTTTTATTTTTCCGGATAAAGAGTTTGTTTTTAAGTTCATTTCACCATCATCCTCGCTACTGCTCGATAAACTTTCGCTCGTTTGTTTACTGACATTTGGGTGATCGTCACTTTTATTAGAATCAATGCTGTTTGTTTTGCTATAAGGTTTTGAGTTCGAATTTGATATATCGCTTATAATTTTGTCTTTCAACATAACTCGCGCCATTTCCTCGTTATAAACAGATGAAGTATTTATGATGGAATTGCTGACATTTTTTGTTGAATTGAACTCTTTTGAGATTTCCAAAAACGAATCAAATATATCGTCTACGGTTTCGGTATCCTCTTTGATTTTTTGTTCATCATTCGTGTCGTTGTTTGTATTTTCTTCCTTTCCGTTAAATTTTGTTTGTCGGTCGTTTTCGTATTTTGTTTGTCGGTCGTTTTCTTTTAACCACTGCTGCAACAAACCGATATACAACGTAAGAATTCGTTGCTCCTTCTTCTGTTTTCGTAACATATATTTTTGTATTTCGACATGTTTTATCAATCTCTTTAGTTTTGTCTTTGTAAAAACCTCTTCGAATTCTTTTAAAACCATGTTTTGTACAAATTCCACGAATGTTGTCGCAAAACGTTTGACTTAACCTCAAACTTTACAGTTTTTGCCAGCTGTATCAACAATTCTAAAAACAAATATATTTCTAAAAAAGCGTCAGTTCCAACTCGACTAGCTTACGTACAACGACGCGACCATCAAGCATTTTCGTGTGAAAGTTTGTTTTTTTATTTCTTAAAATACATTCAGTGCTTTCCCTTGTATTTAACCAAACAACCATGGCAATTTTTTTACCACATTTCCCTTGACACTATTCAACATCTATTCATCACAAGACAATTAATCGATTACTCATATCTTATTAAAAAATTAGAGCTTTTAATTAGTAAAAACGGCTTGACAATGGGCATTTTTGAAGATATAAATCGATTTTTGATGGCTTACAAAGTATGGTGAACCATTTAGCACGCTGGCTGTCGTGTTTTTTATGACGGCATACCACAATGTCAAAATAAAAGTCTTTAGTTTATTCAACAATAACAAAACAGCTTGCTCCCGTTCAATTTTACTCGCATTGCATTGATGCAATTCACGTGTGTTTAACTTGTACAATGAAATCATAAATCTTTTATAACAAGCTTATTGAGATTGCTATCAAGAGGAAAACAATAAGATTATAACTTCATTGATAATCTCTTATGAATTTACTTTCCGCAAAGCAGAGCTGAATTTCATCACTTTATAAACCACGAAACAATAAGAAGTGTAATATGCTGACAAAGAATGACAAAGAAATAGCAAAACCGTCCCGTTGAAACGCGTTTATTAACTTAATTCCAAAATACCTGAGTTCATAAATCTCATTGTTTGGCTAATTGGTACTTTTTTTTCATCAAGTTTTTTATCTGCCAACATACGAATCAAAACAAGCTCTACGTAGGCAAAAAAAGTTAGCAAGAAACCAAACAAATTATTATAATTAAATGTGTGGGTTAAACTAAGCGTGCTACGTATTACTCAACAAACCACGTGATGTGATTGACCACTGCAATAAAAGAAAAGCTAATAGATTTACCACATGTTTGAAGGTTAATGTTGTCGCGTTAAAAAGTTAACTAATTCTTTTTAACAACTTATTGAGACTTTGATTCCAATTCCACCGTTGGAATTCAACTCTTGTTTTTCTTAATAAAACAAACCTCTTTTCTAGGCCCTTGTTGATGTAATGGTGTAAAAAACCATAGTAGAAGTTCTTATCAACCCTGTTAATGTTATGCGTTGGGACAAATTTTCCAATCCCACGCCAAGTCTCTTGTCTAAAACAAATTCACAATCGTTTGTGATGAAACAAGAGAATTTTTAAACAGTTTTAAATACCCTCGAAAAAGACAAAGAAATATTCACGGTTTATCGAAAGAAGATACTAAATTTCGAAAAGGCGGACGACACCTCTAGCATAGTGTACAGGTTTTCTTGCACCAATGATGTTCGCTTTACTAGAGAGAATACTGTATAAAAACACAGAAGAGAAATGTTTAAATCATTAGAAGAGTAATGAAACATAGGATCTATCGTAAATTTCTTCCTTAATACAGTTCTTGATAGTTTGGCATTTTGATTTCTTTGGACTTTTTCTGCTCAAATAAAATAAAGAGAATTGACTCAGATGGTAAATGTTTTAGAGAACTTTGTATTTATAAAAAAAACTATTGTTTCGACAGTGATCGAAAATAAAAGTCCTTTTTTAAATTAAAATTTCTTCTCAAATATCAAAGTTACACACTATTAAACTTTTTGCAACCTCAGGGGTTCTTCCCTTTTGACATTAAGAGCAGCGACAAGTTAACGGTCAAAGAAGTGCTAGCGACTTTGGCATCAGGCAAAAAACCTGCGTACAAGGTCCGTCCCTAAAAGAAGACAGAATGCCACGTCTTCGTTAACATCCCTTTTTTAATTTTATCCTATCTCCCTCTTTGAAGAAGTTTGTTGCCTTCTCTTGCGCAAAGTTGTAAAAACAGGCTTCTAATCAACCTTGTTCCCAGCGCCTGTTGTAAATTCTATATTGGCACGGCAAGAAAAGATACAAGATGCCCGGGGGACGAGGTTGTCTTCCAATAGCTTAGCTAATAGGATAAAGCATATTCTATCACTTTACCCAACGATCTGTTTTCCTTCTATATCATGCAATGTCAAAACAGGTTCTAACTCTTCCTCAGGCTTAGCATCTTTTGAAGCAACCTCGTTCCCAGGGCATTTTTCCTTGTTGATAAAGTTGATCACGCCGTAATAATGGCTCAGGGACCACAAAAGACGGGGTTGGTTCTGAAGATGTTCTTAATTTTCTTATTTTGTCATTTTATGCACAGGTCAGCATTACTGTGACAAAATATATCGAATTAAAAAAAAGAACATTTAAATTCTTCTTCACAAGTTTTTCCACAAGGCTTTCCTTGAGAAATCTTCATAAATTATAAAACAAGATTACATGGAAGGCCAGAATAAAATTCCTCCCAAGCATAGATTTTCAGGATCCCGTTTAAACGGTACGAAATTTTTCTATGCAAATGGTACCGGCACAGCGGAATATAATTTCTTCCCGGCTAAGAGGGATCATTCAATCGCCCCTTATTCCCAGGGTTAATCAGCCTCTAAATCAAGAAATCGGTATAGGTATCGTAAAGTAGGTTTAAAGATGATACATGGTATAACAGCTCGAGTAAGTTTCTTGTATATTTCGAATTAACAAAAGTTGAGATATGGTCTTTTATCTAAGTAGACGTGTTGTGTGGATAAGTATTTATATGTTTGAAGACACATGGGCGCTTCTGCTGCATGGAAGAACCACTAAAAAAAACGGTAATAATACACTGGTCAGTGGAACCGCTCTGCTACATTTCTACTGATACAGGGTTGATTTTGTCGAGATCAGCCCTTTCCCTTTGCCTGCCTTACACTAATGAGATTATAATCAAAAATTGTATAAAATTTGTAAACAGTTGAAAACAGTTGAAAATTTCCGCTTGTGATGTATTTCTTAAATTATTTTGTTATCGTCACCGTGGTAATCCAAGTACGTCATAATCTACATTTCCTTAAAACTAGTTTTTATTTTTGTTTTTAAAGATTTCAAAACGGCGGATGTATCCCACATGCTATTCGTTCTTTGAATTATTACGTCATTATCACCATAGCAATTGCAGTGACTGGTAATTTATTTTCCTTTTCTTTTTTCTTTTCTCATTTTGCTCATTTTCATGTTTTCAAATTTTTTTTAGAAATAAATCTTACCCCTAATTTGCTCTTCGGCGGATGCTCAACCCGATTACTAACCACGTTTGATCCAGTGGCAAATCCGAAACCGTTTAGGACATGTTTGTTGTACAATAAAAAGAACGGGAAAAAGTTGTTGCAATCCATGTCTCGGCTGATGTCATACCAATAATGCTGACCTATACAAAAAATTATAGTATAATTGACAGTCACTTTAGATAGCCAAATAGCATTTTCCCGTCTTTCTCGAGGCTTATAGAAATAAAGTACAAGTCCTGGGAATAAGGTTGGTATTCGCGAACGTATGTGCTTATAGTGAAAGAAAGTTCGTACCCATTCCATAAAAACATCTTCCTTTTACCCATTTCGTGTTTGCAATCTTATCTTCTTTCAGCGGAATGGTCATCAGTTGAGATTTACCCATCAAAATAAACATCTTATCTCCTACGTAGTTTTTATCCCTTTTTGTTCCACTGCAAATTTTAGATGGTTCTGTAAAATACACTGTCGCGTGATAATTTGTGCCATCGTCAATGATTGGTCCACCAAGCCATTGCTGTGCAACACCAAGTGTGTTTGACCACTGAAAAGTAATGATAATAAGATAATGTCTCAGATCTTGTGCACAATGCTACGAATAAGTAATAATTTTTAGTTTCTGCCAAGTGTCTCTATCACCGCATGGAAATTGATGTTATTTTACCAGAGAACCTACCGGCTATCTCACTAAATATAGCCGTTTTACGTGTTTTAGGACTCTAAAAATGCGTTGGATTCCAGGGGCGAAGCCAGCTGTTCCCCCTCCCCACCTTTAGAAATTGTATCGCTGCCCCTGAAGTAGGAATACAAGGTATTGTCAAATTGACATGAGATCTGCGCAGGTGTGTAAATATCCAAATCAAAGTAAGTTGATAGAGGCGAATTTAAGCGACTTACCGCCATTTGCATACCTGCTATTTGACCGTGTGAATCGAACAAAAGCATTGTCGCATTGTCTCCTTTTAAATCGTATCTCTGACCAACGAAGAAAGTCGAATCTAAACATAGTTGCACATCATACAGTGAAACCTTTCTACTAATGCAAACAACCTTTGGGCGCGTACGTCTCTAATACTGGCATTTTTATTTGTCCTAGACAAATTCCCAAAGAACTTAACATAGTCGAGTCTCTACAAAACGGAGGTCTCCATAAAGCGGACACCTTTTTGTAGTCCCTTGTGAACATTTGGGTTAAAAATTGAAGTCTATAAATCCAACATTAGTCCGCTTCTATGCTTATTTTTTACTATTTCGTTTTGGCTTAGTACTTACTTTCTTTCTGATCCATTCAACAGCATTCTCTTGACCCTTTTAAACCAACCTTGACCCCAGGGTATCTTGTATATTTTTAAAACGGGAATGGCGATACTAATACCTTTTCACAAAGAACTGGGTTATCAAGAGAAATCTTAATAATTATTACAACTCAAATTCTGGGTTGTAGAGTGGTCACGTGAACAAGCCTGTACCAGGGTGATACTTTTAAGCTTTCCTTTTTTAGCTCTTTCTACCAGCTACTGTGTGTAAAATCTGAAACAAATATCTCCACAGTTGGCACTCCTCTGAAACGGTTTTGCAAGTGTCTTTGAAGGACGAAGAAAAAATTTAACTTTTACTTTTACATGCGTCTTTGTTTAACTTCCACTCATCACTAACTGCATCGTTTACATTCATAGGCAATCCACTGAACTTCATAAATGTCACTAAAATATGTGTATACATGTAAATGGCGCGAAAAACTATTGTGTTGACAAAAATTCAGTTATATTATCATGTCCTACTGGTTAGACATCCATATTTTAATGTAATAAAAATAAATACCTGAGAGCTTGTTCCAATTTGGAAAGGCTAAAAATTAGTAAAAAAAAACACATTTTACATAATATATAACATATATTTTAGCTACTGGCATATTTTAAAATAATGTCACCTCAAACTCACCATCTTTTCCAAACAAAAAGCCTTGCGCGGAACTCAAGCAAAAAACTAAACACATTAAAGTCTTCATGTTTGCTTCCTCAGCTCTGAACAGAACTCAGACTGAATCTTTATACGTTATATATTAGAACAACTTTGTCGGATATTTTAGTGGTCAAAATATGAAGTGTTTTGATAGCTGAGTAAAGTTATGTGTTTAGCTGTTTAAATCACGTAAATAGGTGTGAAAAATAGTTGCTAATTTGACCAACGCTGTCATTTTTAACTATATTCAGATTTCTCCACGATACTTACGCAGCACACGTGTTTAAAAACAGATACGCGATTTCAAAACGTGAATGACTGCACGGTTGTTTTAGCGTACTGTTTGTAGGTTTTTTTCATCCACGATGGCTATTATTGCAGTCGGAATTGTTTTCTTCGCGGTCTCCTTTGCGCTCTCCTTTGTTGTACAAGGTGGACTGTTCACAGTCAAACTTTCACATTGAAATTCCTAATTAAACAGAGTTTACAAGCAAAACGGCGCTAAAATGTCGCTAAATGGCAAAAATTATTCAGTATCTAAAAAACTTGAAGATTTAATGACAAAATTTCCTTGAAAATTCCGGTCTTGCATTTATGAACATGTGTACACCATTTAAAATTAAAAGAACGCCCGGGCGTTCATTAGAGCATTTATGGTATACAAATGCTAAAGATCAGTTTCCATTAAAGTCAGTGACTGTTGTGGAGACAGATTTTTTTTTATCTCTACAATATTTGTTGTGATCCATTTCTTGCGTTGCTTCGTTGCACAACTCGTCATAGTAGTTTTATTGTGCTCTGTTTTTGCTGCACAATTTTTAGGTAATGGAAACAGATCTTAACCCAGCAAGAAGCTAAAGAAACAAAAAATAACCTGCAATCAAATTAAAAATAAAAAAAACGACATAAGGTTGTCAATAGAAGAGCTCGTCCTGTATATATAAAAAAAGTTTTATACACTGGTATAAATAATATTTATAATATTTATAAATTAATATGTACTATACATACTATAAAAAAGATGGATGCAGCAACGAAAAAATATGTGCCCACTTTTAAATTTAAATGCAACAAAACAGAAACACACAAGATGTAACCACTACTACCATCCTAATAAATACAAAATTCATATTTATTTAAATTTACGGTATATAAAAGCTCCTATATTTCTAAAAGGCTGACCAGATGACGCAGGATTCTATCAGATTCGAGTCACTGAAAATTTTTAGAAAAAGAAACAATTAAAAAGCTAGCAGGAACAAAGCAATTGGACAGCAAATAAAATATTATTTACAACAATAATCAACTTTCCGATAGTCACCAGATAAATTAACATCCCTTACTGGTGTAGATCGTGAAAAGTTATTCCATGTGAATGAGTGAAAAAGATATCACGCCACGATATTTCCCACGTGGACTAATATCACGTAGTAAAAAATGCGAGCCTAGAAAATTCTACCAGAAGAGACCGTTTTTAGGATTTAACAGTATATAGGGAGCAACATTCTAGGTCTACTGGCAACCACGACTGGGATTAGTTCAAAATAATCTTAAAATGTGTATGCCTCTTGCGATAAATTTTTTTAAACCGAGAATAAAAAAATCAGCTAAACCGCCATATTGCTTTTTATATCATGTGTCTGATTAAATCCGTTATGATAACTATTCGGTGCGCTTGATGTGCAAATAAGCCACGACAAATCATCTTGTCTTACTGAATATTTTCACGGCGTTAAGACGGAAATCCTCGTTTCTGGATTCTTGAATATGGATTGTTAGATGAGAGCGAGGTGGGAGGAACACCGAAAACATTCCATCCTGTGCCCAGCGTTCTCTTGTTAGTGTTAATGTCATTCAATATGTTGTTTATCGTGTAGTTTTCATTTTTGCTGTTGGAACTGTAAACAAACAATAATAATAATAATAATAATAATAATAATAATAATAATAATAATAAGTAGAAGCACAGTTGAACAAACACAGCTATGTATAGCATATAAGTGTGTCGACACCTAGAGATAAACAGTTCGCAGTGAACTTAAAAATATTGATTTAGGGTACAATTTTGTTTTATGAAGAAGGCAAGAAAAACAAATCTTTTAAGACAGAAATTTTTGAAGAATCGGTAATCTTATATTTTACATCGCAAATATTTGTAATTTACTGTAAAAAAATAAGAATGCTTAAAATATAAGATATACGAACAAAACAAAAACAAGGCAAGTGAAAAAATAAAACCACTTTTGGAGAAATAGGTCATTTTAGGGTTGATCATTACATAGACCCTAACAAGCGGATTTTATAGAAGAGTGAATAACAGACTTTTAGAGGAAATACAAAAAAGGTTAAAATATATTGTTTATTGTTTCGTAAAAAGATATTTTAATCTAATTCGTATTTCTTTCTACGAAATAAACAAAAATGTGCTATTCGTGAAAATAAACTTTCATTTTGGCAGATTGGCAAAATATTGTCCGTATAAACTTAGGCATTTTAATATTAAAAGAACATAGATAGGCCGGAGCCAGATAAAATAGGGATGGAAAGAGAACAAAGGAACATCGCATGAATGGAAATAATTCCCGATAATCACTTCCTTATGCAAAAAAAAGTTTCATCTAGCGAAATCTTTCTTATATTTAGAGTTACACAACTGATATCAGAAATGGTCAGCATGGTCAAAATTAGACATTCTTACGTCAATACTGTTTTGCGGGCTTCCGGTGAAAAAGGATTATCTAATGACGTCATTTTTCTATCCGTTGGCGATGGCTGTAGAAGTGTGTGGGTCTTTGTGTTTCCACTATACACAGTGCGTTTTTGGTTCGTTTCAGTTTTAATTGTCGACGAAATTGCTGATGCATTATTGGTATGTCGACTAAAGTTCCTAAAAATAAATAAATACAATAAAAGTTAGCATCAACCTTAATTCCATAATACTGTCAATGCTTTGGATGGTTTCTGATAGGACGGTGGTTCAATGTCAAAGATCATGCAACGTAGCGCAGGAAACTTTCTATGCACTTTTTTTTATAAGCGTAACTCTTATAAACATATCCAGGCTAACATAGGGAAATTGTTCAACCTTAAGAAAATTTGTGATGTTTGTTTTTTTCTTGTTATGGGTGTTAGACATAAATTCCTATTTTGTAATTCCTTACACACAAATAAAACTTATTCGTCTGAACTTGCCTTGTATAATTCCGCTTTAGGTTTTGTTTTTGTTCTTTTAAGGTATAAACAGGACCATTTTATCTTATCTCATAAGGCAACGTATAAGCTTTTTTTTATATTAAGCATAACGTAAGCATTACGTAATTGCTTTAACATAACACCCTATAAATAGAATAATAAGAGGGGGTCTATTATTTCCAGAATAAGCTTTAGGAGGGGAAATGAAATTCGATGTCGCAAACTCTTTTTCAAGTTTTGCTTTAACTCTATAAATTTTTTTACTCAATATCAATGTCTGAGTTCTAAGTACACGTCAATTGTCAGTTCTCCTGGCACCGAGTTATGGAACTATTTAATTTCGCCCAATTTTGAAAGGCGTCTACCATAAGAAGAGATCTACACAACAGACCTCTATAAGGGGGCTACAATTAGTGGGGCTAGTACTTGAAGAGGTCTCTTATTTGAAGAAATACAGTGCTCTAAGCCTGTTTGTGTTTTTTCCAAAAGTATTTTACAGCCTGATTTCAAATTTTCACTATATAAAAAGTTACCAAGAAAAAATAAGTAATGATACAAATCAAAATATGACCTAAGTCTTAAAGAACAATAATAAACGAAAGAATACCTCAATGAAGAGTCGTTTCTCGAGCTCAATCGACTATTATCAATTTTTCGCGCAGCATGATACGGTCGTGACGTCAACAGAGAAGTCTGTTCAGAACTGTTCACCTCGTCTGAACGCTCCATACCTTGTCCACTTCGATTTATGGGTGGCACAAGTTGAAATTTACAAAGTTCATTTGAAACAGCTCTACCGGACATTCGGCGAGATTTAATGCTAGCTAACGATGCACTGGAAGAATGTCGAGTCTCTACATAAATATATCGATACGGTCCACGTTAACGTACAGAAATATTCTTAAATAACCTTTTAACCACGCTTAAAGAAAGTCTGCGAAGCCTCTTATTATAAAATTCACTCCTTGATTTCCATTTTATTTTGCCATCGAAATTATTTTCTTATGGCAAATAATGAACATAGAAATAATCAGAATACGTCATCGGTAAAAAAGTCAGCAAAAAGAAATAGTCGGTAAAAATATTAGTAACTTTCACAAAGTTACTGTTTATTGACATTTTACCTCATAGTCACTCTATGCGATTCAAAATTTTCTGAATTCATTAGAAAAATACATTTTTTTTTTAAATATTTTTCTTTTTCTACCCCAATTAAACTGAATAGTCAACCTCTGTATCCTTTTATTTTACAAAGTATTTTAGGTCAAACACACTATAAAACACACTATAGAAAGGTAAAAAATTCACAAAAATATTAAAAGGGAAAAATAAAGTCGGTAAAAATAATGGCTAGTAAAATAAAAGTCGGGTCAGTACTAAATGGTAGTTCCTTAGCAAAAGTTTGGTCACTTTTACCGACTTTTTTTTACCGTTAATGTAGTTGCACCGCCGTGAGAAGACGTACACATCGAATTTCTAGTGAGAAGAGTGTACACATAATCATACCTGAAACAGCGAAATGCATTTTTCTGTGTCCTGGAGCACTTCGTCTGCGATTGTTAAAAACACCTCCCACAGCTAAACAAACATGTATGTCGTATGTTAATAAAAACAAACAAACTTTACTAGAAACATGAACAAGTTACAACTATGTATCTCACCAGCCAGATCTTTAAAGAACGATTCAAAAACAACAAATTTATTCATCTAGAAAGAAAATGGAAAACAATTAGTTTTTTTAACAGCTCTATCCAAACACACCAATGGCAGATTAACGTGTCTTTCTTCTCACCTGTTATACTCACAGAGGTGTGATATTTTACAGAACAATAACAATAAAGAACTAGACCTTTTTGTTTCATTCTGAATACCTTTTTTAATTACAGCTTAAATAATTTAAAACTAACAGTACTATTAATTCATGTATACACGCATTTTTTAAAAAACGACTTGACCTAGTACTTAAAAAAAATGCGTTTAAATTGATAGAAAAATTAAAATCTAACCAGGCTGGTCAATCTTTTTATTCCTCTATTGTCCTAAACAATGGACCTATTGTTTTTAACTCGAAACCCAATATCCCTTAAAAAGCGTAACAATTTCTAATTTTGATATGGTGTAATACAACTCAAATTGTTGCTTATATACCCAATCTTGCAGATTTTAACGAGGGTTTTAAAATATTACGTGCCTACTATATGATGCGTGACTCATAACAGGATAAAAATATCATTTCTTTACCTGTGAAATTGGATTGTCTAATAAATAATGCTTTTTAAGAAAACTGATAAATTTTTCAGATGGCCGGTCAATTGCCAACTGATGGGGTGCAACATTTTCCGTCTAAAAAATAAATCACTTGACTCATTAATTTCTTGAAACACATATACATTATTAATTAGAGATCCTTTGAAGAAAAAGGGTAAGAATCGTTCAAGGGTACAATTTTCATGGATATTGTTAGCAAAAAAATTTCTCAGGCATTAATCCTCACAAATGACGTAAAATGTGATCAATTATTTAAGATCAAATAGTTGCAAAAAAATTCTAAAAATTTGTGGTGGAACGGAAATATTTCCGTTTTGCACCTGTTTATTATGTTTTCTCGTGTGGTTAAAAGATTGGTTGTTCTGCGGGACGAAAATAAAAGTTGAAAACATTTCCACTTTTTTTACTTTTTAATAACAAGCCAATCAAAATCTATTTTACACCTTTTTTCTGTTTATCTTTTGTCCGAAAGCATGAAATTTAAATATAATATACATTTTTGTCACAACAAAAAGCTTGCACGTATGAAATGATTTTTTTGCTGCCTCTGCGCTATATTTATTTACATTTCTATCCCAATTTAAACTCTGGTGATTTTTACCTTCAAATTAAAGACAGAAAAGTCAGAAAAATTTTTTATAATTCATCGTCTTTATGCAAAAAAACTTCAATTTTATTCCTTTTAAGACATACTATAAGTGTGCCAGTTTGATGCTGTTTGGAAATGCCTATCAAAAGTTGTGCAGGGGGCGCCTCCAGCCTCAAGAAAGCCCAGTATACCTAAACTTAATCATTGTTAGAAAGCTACTAAACATTCTTGTTTGATGTCAAAAATGTCCTTCTATCAAATAAAAATTTAGCAGAGGTAGAGCAGTTGTGTCTCCTTACAAAACTAAGGTTGCCAGTTAGCATCATTACCACAGGGTTTCAACAAATAATCAAAAACAAAAAAAACAAAGCAAATAAACAAACACAGCCCATACCTTTATAATGTGATTGAACAAACGACTTCCATATCCACACCTTTGTTTTGATTCGTGAACATAAAAATCCAAAACACACAATGGCTGACATTCATGTAGCTCTCCATATATATCCTATAATAGTGTATAGCATTCTTTTTAGCAGTTAATAAAATTAGCAGTTGTAGAAGGTGCTTAAGTAAATCATTACAACAGAATCGAATGAACCCGAAATCTTCGTATTTATTCCCCTTGTTCTTATTGTTTTATTTTGTTGAATTTCCGCGCCCGAAGGCGTAGGAAATTCTTTAAAACCGTAGTTTTTTCTTTCGGAGCATTTTTTGAGAAAAAATCGACCCCGGGATTTCACGTTGATCCGTCACAGATGTAAACTTCGTACTCAAGCTCCTTAACTACTGAGAAGTCTAGTACTGATGCTTCAGGCCAAAATTGGTATTTGTTTTCGACAAAATTTGACACAGTTAACAAAAAAAGTATGCTGAACATAATGGTGACATAATAATTTTGATTTCTTGTTACCTAAATGTCATTTTAGGCCAAAATTGGTCCAAAAATTAAAACTACTTCATTTTCAACAAAAATTGGCAAAGTTAACAAAAAAAGTATGCTGAACATAATGGTGACATCAAAATTTTGATTTTTGTCACCTAAATGCTATTTTAGGCTAAAATTGGTCCAAAAATTAAAACCACTTCATTTTCGGCTAAATCTGGCACAGTTAACAAATAAAGTATGCTGAAAATGATGATGGTACAAAAGTTTGGTTTTTGTTACCTAAATGTCATTTCAGGCCAAAATTTATCCAAAAATTAAAACTGCTTTATTTTCGACAAAAATTGACACAGTTAATAAAAAAAGTATGCTGAAAATGATGGTCACATCAAAATTTTGATTTTTTGTCAACTAATGCCGTTTAAGACCATAAACGTTTCAATCGCAAGACTTTCAACCATGAATGATAGGCTGTATTTTTTGTTAGCAATATCTTTTAAAATGTGAGTGTATTATGACACGTTTCGTTTTGTTTGCGTTTGTTCTAAGATATAATGTCACTGATGGGCTTTATCTTCAGAGGTTCATGCACCAAACCCCTTCGAATGTTTGGCACAATAACACAACGAATTAGCAGGTTTTCATCAAATATTTTAATAGCGCTCGGAAATTCTTAGAGCCCCCAGGGCTTCTTGTTCACATTAAAATTTAATCTTTTTTTCACGGTGAGTTTAGCTTTTAAGTGTGAAATATCTTTAACGCAGAATTAATTTTTATGAATCGATAGTGTTAAAAAAAGCAGAAATTATTTTAGCTGCTTACTGCTAGGAAAAGTCTTTTGTAACCAACTCTAATAATTCCAATGACACATCCAATGCCACTGAAAAAAAATAAACAAAATATTGCGTGCATAGTAGCTTGGCAATTTCATTTCAAAGTTTGGAAAATAAAATTAACAAAAAAAGTTCACCTTTTAAAATCAGCATCTTTCAAAATATACAAGTGATGATCTGAGCTTTTTAACTTCAAACTGCTTGTGATGGCACCACGTAACTTCTGAGCCTAAAATTGTTTTCAAATACGAATAAAACTTAATAATATATAGAAAGTTCTAGGTATACGTAAGTGCAATTCTCGAGTGTCATCAACTATACTTATACATGGAGGGTTTTTCCTTCAAAGAAATATTTTTAATTATTATTTTTAACACATGCGTCGAAGCAATTCCACATAACATAACATTGATGAAAGGCTGCAACTTATTTACCATAGTTTTATGTCTTATGAATTCTATTTCATTAGTGTCATCATTAGTAGTCTCTGTAGTGTTTACAACTAGAGTTTGACGTATTTCAAAGCTAATAAATATGATAAAGATGGTTTGAGGTGTAAAGCTAATGCTAAAAAGCAGTTATTCCACTTAACAGAGAATCAGTTTAATTAGTTCAATAAATTGGAAAAATCAAGACATGTTTCATATGGGAAATCTGTTTCAAGGGCATTAAAAATGTAGAATGAATACATGCTCAGTTGTCTGCACCAACAAAATGAAATCCAGTTAATAATAAAATCTATGTCAAAAAAGTCTTTACAAGTCAATAGGACTTTAATTTAATTTTATGTTTAGATACAGAAAAGCTTCTTACCTTGCTAGAAGCTAAGCCAATATCGTCAACAATTTTGGACAGGTTCTTTTTCAGTTGATAATCACTATGATGGTACAATAACAATTAGCATTGAAAATATAAATTTTTAGACAACAATATATACAAACTAAATTGATTTTGCTGAATTACCTTTAATCTTAGATTTACTTGTTGGTTTTAAAAAATATTTGACAGGATTTATAGTTGATTATACAATTATGCTCACAAAAAAAGAGTGGTTAACGAAGTTTAAAGGGACTTGGAAGTAAATAAACTAGCTACTAAAATTCTAATTATTTATTTAAAGGGAACCCAAGGTATAAAATGATGTTGGACTTATACTATAGAGCTTAAAAAGTTAGCTAACAAGTTTTTTTAAATTTTTTAAAAAGCTGTTTGTTCTTAAGAGTTTCACATTTAAAGAATTTCAGATTTAATTATGCTGCATGAATTATGATGTCATACTTCAATAATAGCAAATTTGGACATTTTCTTTCATCAGTAATTTTACACCTGTTAAGGGATCTGCATTCAGACTTTATCAATGCATAGATATTACAAAGGTTAATTGATTAACATAATTTTTTTGCCAAAACGACACTTGTTTGCTCGTTCCAGGCCTCTTAATATTTTTCCTGCCGAACTTATAACTTGGGATCTGGATGTCGGTTTGCAATCAAATTTTGTGAGTAAACATATAGGGCTTATACAAGCTTACCCACAAAATTTGATTGCAAACCGACATGCAGATCCCAAGTTATGAGTTCATCAAGAAAAAAATTAAGAGGCCTGGGACGAGCAAGGGTCATTTTGGCAAAAAAAATTTATGTTAAACAATTAACCTTCATAATATCTATGCATTGATAAAGTTTGAATGCACACCCCTTAACAGTTCTAAATTTACTGGAGAAAGAAAATGTCCAAACTTGCTATTAACACATCATGACATCATAATTCATGCAGCATAATTAAATCTGAAATTCTTTAAATGTGAATATCTTTAGAACTAACAGAGCTTTTTAAAAAATTTAAAAAGACTTGTTAGCTAACTTTTTAAGCTCTATAATATAAGTCCAACATCATTTTATACCTCGGGTTCCCTTTAATGTAATAATTTATTTCTGTAATTTGTATCCCTAAAGTGTGAATGCATACATTCCTTTACCTGTTTTAAATTTTTACCAAAAAAAAAATTGGCAAAAATTATCAAGGAAATTATATAATATCATAGTCATTCAAAATAATTTGTGGTGAAATTCTAAAAGTAAAAGACTGGAAAAGACAAAAAAAGTAAAAATAAAAATAAAAAAATAATTAAATAAAAAATAAAAAGAAGAGATAAACAATTTTTAAGCACTTTAACAGAAGTTCAATGTTTGTCACTTTAAACTCCCTATATACCTGTGAATGAAAAAAATAAAAATAAAAAATAAATAAATATATAAAAAAGAGCAGAGATAAAATTACAGCACTTACACATGTCCCTCTTGGTTATACGCATGACGGATAGTCCCAACACTGACATCTTTACTTTGTATCATTGTAATTTCGTTAGGTAAAAGAGCATTTACATTGAAAGGGAATTCCATGTTTGTCTTGATAGTCTAAGTTAATTTTATGTGTGCCACTACATCACCTTTATGTGCATGAAGCTTTAACATACAACCATATCCAACTTCATATGATGTTATATTGTATAGTGGCTGTTAAAAATGATAACAACAATCCTAATATTTTATGTACCTTGTATATTCTTACTGGTAAAGTGCTGAAGTTTCATAGTTTTTGTTACTGCAGGGTGTGCTAGCATTAATTTTTATCTGTTAGACAGAGAATCTTTAATTGAAAATACTGTAAATAAATAGTTGACTTTCTCAATAAAACAACTTTTTTTTAACGACTTACTTATTTTTTCTGTTGTCTACCCATTGTAGCGTTTCTTAAAATCTACCCTGCAGCATCAGTTTATTGTTCATTTATTGGATATACATTTTTTTATTCATCAAAGCATGCAACAATAAAATTTTTTGATTTCAATGAGTTGAAATCTTGGGTTAATGTTACAAGGAATGTTGGGCAAGCTTTTTCCAGGCTTCTGGGACCATAGAAATTCAGAATTTTTCTCTGGGCCAACAGTCCTAATTGTAAATTTTTAGCTGTAAAGCAAAATAAAAAAAAATTGAAAATAAACTATTTGACCCACAATGGTGAATGTGATAATGAAAATATTGAAAGTATGCAGAGTCATTGGAAGGATACGTTAAAAAGTTTGAGAAGTGGAAGAAAAAGGGTTAAGAGTGAATGCAGCAAGTCTAAAAGTCATAATTAGTAGTATTGAAGCCAAGTGCGACCTTGTAGTTCAAAAGTGACCTTATGGAGTTTGCAGGAAAGGGGTTGGTAGAAACTCAATTTTTTGTCAGACAGTCGTATTGGAGGTTAAGAGCCTTACAATGGTGAGATTATAGACAATAAATTGCTTCCAGCTTTAATGGTATACAACAATGACTCATTAGAGGTATAAAAGAACTTCTGTTATTTGGGTGATGTTAAGTAGTGAAGAGGTGTTGGAAGAAGTGTTACTTGCAGGATAGCTTCTGCTTGGAAAAGGTTCAGAGAATTACTTTATTGGTTGACTAGCTGAGTCTTATCAATTAAGGTAAAAGGTAGGTTTTATGAGGCCTGTGTAAGATATGTTATGTTGTATAGTAGTAAGACATGGGCAGTGAAGCATGAAGATCTTGACCGTGACTGACCGTAACAGCGCTAAAGATGTTATCCAGATAAAAAAACGAAGTAGGTTAGGATACTTGGAAAGAACTAAGCAGGATATTAAGTAAGAATATAAACAGGAGGTAATAAGGACAGATTTGATGCAGACAAATTTGAGTTTAGATCTGACACAGTCTAGATCTGATTCAAATATCCCGTTCAACCCATGCTAGCATAGAAAATAGACGTTGAGCCGAAAATGATGATGTTGTTGTATGTTTTGTTAATAATTATATGTGGTAGCTTTTAGTTGGAGTAAAAACACCCTGTTACAGTCCAATTTTCACAGACAAAGGCCACCTGTAATTGTTTGCTCATCAAATAGCATTTGTAAATATTTAAAAACTATTTCGAAAACACCTTTACACATGTAAATGTGCTTTTAACAGGCCCACTCAAGAAAATTACCCAGCCCTGTGAGCATTGAATCGCACATGTAAGTTACTATATACATGATTGTCCTACGATTGGTTTATGTTAATCCAAATGAAAAAACGAATTATTAGAAAAACAAATTTAGAGTACCAAGTTCAGAAATCTATAACAGCTTGGGTAGCAAAATCTTTGTGGAACTGGGGAAGCAATAAATGCCTCAGCCCTATTATCTTAGACCTGATTGCAGGATCTGTTCTGATATAATGGCTGACCATGCAAGCTGTGATTGGCATTTTCTTCAAACTTTTGGCACGGCAAAAGAGAAAAAGTCTCCACATAGTTTTTTTCTGCAAAATAAAACATCATTGCAAATTAGGCATAGCAAAAAAAAGTCTCAATGTCATTCTTAGTAAACTCCTCTTGTAAGTACATTTCAACATAATACACTTTATAATATATATATAATTTTATGGAACTAGATTTTGCGGATGGGTTGGCTCATTCTTATTTTTCCAAAACAACTTTGGAAAAACATAAAAAAACTGGTTCAGGCAATACTACTTCAATAAAACAAGTAGTTCAAAATGATGGTACAGAAACCTCTCATCAAAAAGAAATTTCCAACACATGTAATTCATTTTTTGTCAGTGTTGGTGCCAAACTAGCCTCAAAATTTTCTTCTGACACTGCTAATGTTAATCCACCTGTTAGCGGACACAATTTTCGGTTGGCTCCTATTAAGACCAAAAAATTTAGTTCACTAAAACTTAATAAAGCTACCTATGGGCTTGGACAGAATTGGTTCACGACTGCTACAAGAAGGTTCGTCAGTTTTAAGTATTTATTTATCAAGTCTTTTCAACAAATCTTTATTTACCGGTTACGTACCTAAATTTTGGAAGACTAAAAGGGTCTCGCCTACATTTTAAAAGTGGCAATAAACAGATCCTACTAATTACCAGCTTATCTTTATTTTGCCAATTCCTTTGAACATTTTTGAAAAGTTAGTGCATGAGCAAATGTCTAATTTTTTTTCTGAGCACAACTTCGCACAACGAAATCCGGACTGTCTGTCATTCAGGACAGACAGTCTGGATTTTGAAAACTCTTTTCCACAGAAACTGCAGTAGCCTCTAATTTTATTCTTACTGAGCTCGACCAACAAAACTTTGTTTGTGCTGTGCTAATTGCCTTAAGAAAGCTTTTGACACTGATGATCATAAAATTTTGTTGAAAAAACTATGGTTGTTTGGCATCAGAGATGCTGCCTTTGACTGGTTTGAGTCCTACTTAATGGGCCGAATGCAGCTGACTCTTGTAAACGACTCAGGATCAGATCTGATTCATGAAGACGTGGAAAAAGTAAAATATCTTGGGGTAACATTTGACCAAAAATGCAATGGGAAGAGCACAATAATGACATAAATAGAAAAATACTAATTAAATTTTCTAAAATTAGAACCATTTCATCCTGTTTAACACCTCACCCAAAAAAACCTTTTAATTAATGCACTAGTCATGCCATATTTCAACAACTGCTCCTCTGCATGGGCTTCTGCCACTGAAGGTAGATTGGGAAAACTAGAAAAACAATTAAAATGTGCCCGTACATTTCTTGGGAAAGAGAGGGAATATTCACTGAATAATTTACTCATCAAAAACGGTGCCATATTAGTTTTTAAAGCCATGAATCACATTGCTCCTTATTACATGCGCCCAAAATTCCTTTTGCCGAAAAAAATAATCATCAAACAAGAGGAGCTTCAAAAAAACAGGTTCACACTTCCCTTGGTCAGGACACAATTTTGCAAAAAAAGCCCTCTTATTTAGAGCTGCAAAAGTGTGGAATAATCTTACACACCAAGTGACCTGTAATGGAAGTCTGCTTTCGTTTAAGACTTTCATCTCTAATGTATTTGGCAAATTCTAATGGAGATCACTTTTTAACTTTTAAATTTTTGTTTTTACTCCTTTTCTTTACAATTTTAACTAACCTAACTAAACGACTCACCTAATTAGACCATGCCGCCTAATTAGGTGTTTACCTTTTAACTGTATAGAGAGCTGCTTGCTACCGCCTAGCTAGCTAGCTATGTTCAAATAAATTTTTGTTTGAAATAGCAGATAGCTGTCCTTATATATTGATATTATTATGGCCCACATAAACTTTTAAAGCTAAAAAGTTTAAAAATACGTACTACCAGACAATAAACATGTTTCTGTTTAAAAACATGCTCATCACGTCTTTCCTTGTTTTTTCTTGGTTTGTTTTGATTTAGATGTCTCGTTTATTCATGTTTATGGAAGACGGCAAACCAGTCAAAAATAAAGACTAAGAGCCCTTTTTCTAAATACAGACTTTGTTATAAAAAAAGCGAAATAGTATTAAAATTCTTTACTTTTCAGGTAAATCGATGCTCAATAGATTTGTTTATAATATTGTTTATACGTGTTTAGTTATAAATAGAAAAACATCATGATTTTACATACGTCCTGAATTTATAATTTGGCCTATTTAAAAATGGCGGTAAATAACATGTCTCGTAAATCAAGTTATTGGCAAGGGGAGGGACACATTTTGTGGATTTCCATCTTAAATCCAATCCAAAGCAAGGCAGCAAAGCCAGCTAGCTAAGTAGCCATCTGATGCCTAGCTAGAAAAATTAGATCTTGTCGTTTGCCAAAATACTCTTAGCTTTTTTAACCCCATTGTTGCCTCTGTCTGCTTCTCCTTTAGTTCGGGATAAGAGGTGTAGCTATATACAGATTTAGAAACAGTTTCCTTGTTAAAAAACAGTTTCCGTATTTCAAAACTTTTTTGTGTAAAATAGGAAATAGTTTCTGAATTCCGAAAACATTTTCAGTTTTCTATTTTCCACAGACCAGCTAGCTACTTTGGGTTTCTGCATTAAATTTTTTTGACTAATAGATAAACCAATAAACTTAGTTAAAAATATTATGTAGAACTTGGGTGCACTTCAGGGCTTCTTTACTACTGCAGTTCTAATCAAATCGACCCTCGTTAAACAGTCTTCACATGTATCGTCCTTTATTTAGCAAAGCGCATCATGCCTCAGTAACAGTACTTTGAAAAGGTTTGTTAACATATCGTGGTTCGTGTTTATTTCATGTTACGCACAAACCACGATAGTCCATGATGCGCATTTTTTTAACAATCATGGACCTCATGATCATGTTTCGTGGACTACACGAACGAAAATTAAATATTACATCGTGGCTTCTTCCATGATAGATAACTTCTATTGTAAAACAACAAAGACCGTTAGTTTATCAATTAAATCAAAAAACCACCGGCAAAATATAAATTAACACGTTTTAATTTGTTGTCATAAAGCTAGCTACATAATAGATTTTAATCGTTCGTGAATCAAAATGCGATGTAAAAAACATTTATATCGCCGCTTTTCGCTTATAAACTTTTAAAATGCAATCTAAAAAAACATTTCTATCGTCGCTTTTAGCTTATAAACTTTTAAAATGCGATCTAAAAGAGCATTTCTATTGCCGTTTTTCGTTTTCAAACTTTTAAAAAGCGGTCTAAAAGGCTTTTCTATCGCTGTTTTTTGTTTTTAAACTTTTAAAAATCGACCTAAGAAAGCTTTTCTATAGCGGTTTTCTGTTCTTAAAATTTGAAAAAGCGATCTAAAAAACATTTCTATCGCCGTTTTTGATTTTAAACTTTTAAAATGCGATTTAAAAAAACATTTATATCGCCGTTTTTCGTTTTTAAACTTTTAAAATGCGATCTATAAAAGCTTTTCTATAGCGGTTTTTCGTTTTTAAACTTTTAAAATGCAATCTAAAAAACATTCCTATCGCCGTTTTTCGTTCTTAAACTTCTAAAACGCGATCTAAAAAAGCTTTTCTATCAAAATTAAAGTTTCAATCTTTGTTTAAATATAATAATTTCTATCGCTTAACCCGCACAACCAACAATGCCTTCTCGCTAGTTTATTTAGTTTCCACACAAAACTTCTATTAAAAAAAACTATTAAACAATGTCACACCGTGTCAAATTGATAGAGTTGATAACATTTGCAATTATGCTATTGGGAATAGTTATGTTAACACTATTTAACAATAGTTACACGCAGTTATAATAAGCTATTTTTTCTTCAATAATTCCTTGTTTATTACGCGCAAGTTAATGACTTACAAGACTCGCAAGATAATTAATAAGAACAAAAGATGAACAACTACTGCCTCTGAGAAAAAGGTGTGAAAATTGAGCGAACGCTTACATCTCGACTGTACTATATACAAATTTTTTTTAAAAAAACCATACGCATCTAATTATAAAAACTCAAACAAATTTTATTTTAAAGCTCATTACGAATACAATGTCAAACGATTTTCTTTTTTTTAAAACCATACGCAGCTAATTAAAATCTCATAAGAATTTTTTGTTAAACTCGTACGAATTTAACTCATACGAATTTAATTTAAAACTTATACGAATTTAATTTTTTTTTAAACTCATACGAATTTAATTTAAAACTCATCAAACTTATTTCATACGAATTTTTTTTAACTCATACGAATTTAATTTAAAACTCATACGAATTTAATTAAAACTCATATGAATTTAATTTAAAACTCATACGAATTTAATTAAAAACTCATACGAATTTTACACGATTTTAGAAAAATTTCATACAAATTTAATTACTGTATGGCAAAAGAAAATTCGTATAGCATATACGAATTTTTTTGATACGAATTGCTACGGATTTTGTAGATGACCCCTAACAAACCTTTTCACAGTACTGTAAGTCATCAACAAGTCAATTAAATTGCTGTAATTTTCTATGTGATTTGCACAGTTACATTTTCAAATCGAAATAATGTTAAAAGCTACCAGTTGGCTATCCTGAAGGAGAACGATGAGCTTCAGAAGTGGAGAGATGGTCTCTTAATGGGACACTTAATACACGCAACAAACAGTAATAACATTTTTAAATAGAAAAACAAAAATATTTATAAAATAACAATATTTTTTAAATAGAAAAACAGAAATTACGATCTTGAATAAACTACATTTTCTACGTTTTCTGTGCAATCTTCAGTCTGTATATAATCTACTATCTTATCTTGGATTGTCTCTGAATCTTTACACGCAACTTTAAACGTAAATGTATCACTGCCGTCAGCTCTACGATCAGGACCATATCTATTTTGTAGAAACAGTTAATGTGCTGGTGGTTTGCGACTTATTTGAGGCTGTCCAATCGACTCGCTAAGATTTTTTTATTTTAGTTTACAACTACACCGTCCTGGTTACTGACAAAATACACTGGGCATGAGGTTAAAAAGTAATATAATAACTCACCAAACTATTTTCAAAGACAATCTCTCCAGATCACAAAAAAGTTTCCCAAGGTTCACAAGAATTCTCCCAACCACTTTGCCTGCAATATCTCAGACAACTTGTTTTCTCTGTCCTCTCTTCTCATCTTGTGTAACTTTTTTGATGAAGCTCTGGAGTAATTTTTTTTAATGTTGGTTTCTATACTATCACAGCGAAAGTATCAAATTTATATCTGGTTCTTTTCTATACTTCCATCAACATTATTATGTGAAGTGATTTTGAAAATAATGAAAATTTATTATATGGAAACTATTTCTACATTTGCATCTTATCCCAGACTGTCCTTGCTTTTATTTTAATTAGTTCCTATGCTCACCACCACTGAGAAATGAGAATACCCTAAGGACTGTGCCATTGTCTGTCCCTTTGATACATCAAATTTGCCTTCTCAGCAACAAGGTTTAGCAGTAACAAGTTGGGAACTGTGGAGCCTCTGTCCTCTGATGACCAACCAAGTTGCGTTATAAAAGAGTTGTGGGGAAAAAAAGGATAGAAATCTTCAACCCACAAGTTACAATAAAGCTCTCAACACATCTGGGTGGCATTTCCTTTGTTTTAGGCCAAGGAAAACAAGACATATAATATACGTAAACTAGCTCGCCAACAAAGTTTATAAAAAGCTGTCTATGAAATTGTGATTTCTGTTACGAAGTTAGACACGACATATTTTGCTATTCAGATAGGCAATAATATTGATAGAAAATTCCTAGAACTTTCAATTTTCGTTAGGTCAGTCTGGAGTAAACTGACTGACAGGAAGAAGAAAGACCACAAGCTCCATCATGTTCAGTATACTTTTTTTCTTAACTTTGCCAAATTTTGTCGAAAATAAAGTAATTTTAATTTTTGGACCAATTTTGGCCTAAAATATATAACATTTGGGTGACAAAAAATCAAAATTTTGAAATATAAATACCAAATTTGGCTGATGACTTCTATAAGTACTTAGAGAGTTTTTAGGTATGAAGTTTAAATATGTGACATTGCAATTGACAATTTGGTTAGTTAGTTACGAGTTGGAAACACATCCTCGCAGGCGAGATAGTAAAAAGAAGAAAAAAAATAAAAATAGTTACCAAGATGAGATTCCAACACACGACTACTCCCGTGTCGGTCTCAGAGAGGCAAAAATTTCCATTTTGGGACGGACAGCTGTATTTGAATACCCTAGCATCTGCGAGCTAGTGTAATAACATCACTGTTTCTTATGCTTAAAATATTTGAAAACACATGCAGGAAAATTTCAAGGTTTGTACAGTGAGATAATTATTCCAGAATTTGTTGATTGAAGCAGCACACAACACAAGGTTCCAGAAGCTATGCGACTAAGTATATAAATGAATACAAATAATATAAACCATGACCGCAGCTCCAGGGTGTTTTCTTTTTAAATACGGCAATCAAGCAAGATAAAATAGGCAGAAGGTGTAACATAACCAAAAGAAGTTGGTGACGAAAACCAAATCATGCTTATTCTAAACATTATGCTAGATCATGTCCTTCGTTTTGAGTTGAATGCACTTCACTCTATTTGATAAGCTACGACACCTTGCATCCAGGAAAAGCGTTACGTTGAGTGAGATAATAAAAATTACTCCTGAATGATTTTTTGTATAAGTAAAACAGGATTTTTTAAACAAATAATAATAAAAAGTTATAAAAAGTTTAGAAAGAACTTTTTATGCAGGTGCTCAAACACGCAGGCAGTGTACAAGAAAATGCAAATCCTTCCTGTTTTTTACTATTAGGCTGGGGGACATTACATTACAATTTATCAGCCACAGTCTCTACATGCACCTGGTGTGCACCTTAACATTGTTCAATATGCATGTAAAACCTATAGGCTGCCAATGTCATTTCTATGGTTACTGAAGTAAAGGTGTATCTCCACTGAGTCCCAGTATAAAGCTAATTTTGTTTACTAATCTTGCTGGTCATTCTGCAATATCATTTACAGTACTAAGGGTCTATCAGACAAATTAATTTTCCAAACAAACACCCTTTTTATTGCAGCCACAGTAGTTAAAGAATTATAGAAATTGCACACCTTGGCATTGTGGAAACAATTTTGGGTGTGTGAAGGGTTGCACACCTAGGTTTTCTTTATTAACAAGACTGGATATCATGTCTTCACTAGCATGGATTATCTCTAAATGCCCTGCACTGATGAGTAATCAAAATTTGATTTTAATGGCTAACTTATGTGAAAAATACACACTTTAATAAGACATAGTGTCAGTTATCATGAGTATATATGAGTATATATGTTGTGAAGAGTATTTCAGCATTGTCAGTCATTTGTTTTAGTACCGGAGCACAAATTTAGATTGGCAGTATACACATAAATTTCTTAGCATCTCAACCCATACACCAAGTACAATTCCACACTGTTTTGGAATATACATTTATCTCATCCATAATCCATTTTTTATATTCAGGTCATCTCAATTGATCATGTCTAAGTCATATATCTATTTATTCACAATCCAGGGTATACGCTTGTGCACTTAAGCAACCTTTAAGAGGTACAGAAAAAGACATGTACCAAGATTTTAAATTTTTAAAGTTGTACTTTGATTCGATTAAACGATAAACAGACAATATACATGTATGTTTTCTTATCGTTTTTTTTTTCATAAATTTTGGTTAGCAATATAATAAAAAAATAAAAAATGAAATTTTCCTATATGATGTTTTTGAATATGTCTGGAACAAGAAGCTGTAATGTAATTTCCTTTGGCCCTATAAAAAATTATAAACCATGTGTGTGGGCCAACCTTACACAAATGTAGTCATGTGTTGTACATAGTTTCCCATGAACTTTGGTAGCTTGTAATTATCATCACCCCATATGCATTCCAGAGCAGAAAATTTAAAGGTAAAAATGATGTTGCTAGCCACAGAGCTTAGAAAATTATCCTTGTCGTTAGATTTTTTAAAAAGTTCTTTTTGTTCTTGAGGTATATTTGCTTTTGAAGGTTCTCGAATATACATTATTCGGAAAGGAGAAAGAATCAATGTTTCGCCTTCATTGATTTGGAGAACAGTTTTGATAGAGTGCAGTGTAAAATTATTTTGTTGGCTATAAATACATGTTGGAAGTGAATTTAGCAAAGTCTTAAAGTCATGATTAGTAGCATTGAAGCCAATTGTGACTTGAAGTTAAAAGTGGCCTTGTGAAATTTTCAGGAAATAAGTTGGCTGTGGTTTTTAGTCAGGTTTGCAAGCATTGGATACACAAAGAAGTTATTAGTATTGCAGAAATTTTAAAAACTGTTGTTCAATTTCTACAGGACATTTTTATTAAATATATAAAATTTAAGTCAAGTAACAAAATAGATCCAGGAAAAATTATTAATAGCATCAGGCTATCCTAATAAATAATAAATTGAGTGAGTGAGTGAGTGAGTTAAATGTAGAGACCCATGATTCCTGAAGGAAAGCCCATAGTCAAACTGAGAAAGACTTTTTGATTGACGCTTAAAATTTAAAATTTCTGTTCAAACTTCGGTAAAAAAGGAAAGACACAGAATTTATAGGCTTAAAAAATAGAATTGCCTAAAGAAGGAGATAAATGCTAGTTTTTCAAAAGTGGGTGAAAATAAAAAAATGAAACCTTTATAGACTAATGATCTAATAATCTATATTATAATACTTGCCGTCTGCCTGTGATTCAAAAATGGCATATAGCTGCAAATAGCCACATGTGAATTATATACCATGGGTTTTCCCAAAGGTGAATATTCTTGAATTATATCACTGGCACTATAGTGTAAATAATTTCTCATAGATAAAAATCGAATTTATCTTATTCCTAATAAATTTGTTTATACTGGAAAATGTCTAGGTTTTTGGTCTAAAGGAGAGAGAAAATAGGGTGTTGATGAAATACTTTGTTGTTTTTAGTCTGTAAAAGAATCTAAAATGGCTGATGATAGCAGTGATCATCCTCCTGCTGAAGATGTTGATGGAGAAAAAAAGCATCTTGTGAGCACCTTTGGTATGTATTAATATATTTCTCCAAAAGCGTTGACTTTTTTAGCGCAGCCTATAAAGGTACTGTCGCCCTACGAAATATATTTGTTCACACATATATACAATGGAAACAAAGCTTCACATAATTATGCCCAGTAAAAATCTGTCATGCTTTAGGCCTATGTGAAAAATAAGCCTAAAAATTTAGACCCCCTTAAAATATGTCAGACTTGAAAATTTTTTTGATGCTTTTGTACACAAGAACAAATTGAGTTTTAAAATATAAGCTGTTACCCTAGTAAAGGTGGAAAAACAATTTTTGAACTAAATAATTACAGACTTGCTGTAGAGAAATTTGAGTTTGGATCTAACAGTCTGGGTCAGGTTGAAAGACAGTCATACACCTAACCCAAACTCTCTAACATGGAAACAGACATTAAGCCAAGAAATATTATGATGTAATCCTTGTTTTTAACCATGCATTTGTGTTGTGACATTTTTTCCCCACCAACAGAAATAATTTCAACAATTTAATGAGTGGAATATTAGCTGTAATAGAAGCTTTTAAAAGAATCTTTAAGGTGTTATGAGGCAAAAGCAGAGATATGCCATGTTAGGATAATTTTGGTGTTACAATTTGTTTGTTTTCCTAATGAAATATTAAAATGTCTGAATTTTTTATTGTTTTTCTCCTACCCTTGCGATTGTTACTATGATACATTAATTAGTACAACAATTTGTAACTGTAATTGATTATTTACAAATGACCACAAACTCATTATCCAACATGTGATTAGTTTGTGTGATTAGTTGACGTATCTTCAAAAAAATTGATGAATAATATGGATGATAAAGGTAAGGAGGTGAGAGCTTCATCTTCACAGAATAAAATGTGGATTTTAAAGAAGTGATTCTCAACATTTCAACTCATAACTAATGAGAAACTCATTTTGTTATATTTATGTGGTTAAGCTTGGTGTTGTGTCAAGATTAACGATTCACTTAGTGATGAATTTAGTGTAAATGTTGGTGTACAGTAGTGTGAAAAGGTTTGTTTACATTGTGTTCGTGTAACAAGCGTGGTGCACACGAACCACGATAAAATCGTGGTCTTTATGTATAACAAACATTCAAACATTCTATTGTGGCCACCACACTAATATTATTATCTTCACGAAGGATCGTGTGTCCCACGATTATTTTCGCGAGCTCCACGATTTTTATAACCAGTATAATTTTTTTCTTCTCAAAAAAATCTTTTATTAAAGTTAATTTGTTTGTTTCAGGTTTTATCAAGTTAAAAAAGCATATTCGTAGTTTTTGCTTTTTCGTCATGGACGCGATCGTATTTTTACGAAATGTCATTTATCTAGAAAAGTTAAATTTGTCTGCGCCAATGGAAATGTTTTTTAAGATCGCATTTTAAAAATTTAAAAGGAAAAGCGGCGATAGAAATGTTTTAAGATCGCATTTTAAAAGTTTATAAGTGAAAAGCGGCGATAGAAATGTTTTTTTTTAGATCGCATTTTAAAAGTTTATAAGCGAAAAGCGGCGATAGAAATATTTTTTTTTAGATCGCATTTTAAAAGTTTATAAGCGAAAAGCGGCGATAGAAATGTTTTTTACATCGCATTTTAATTCACGAACGATAAAAATCTATTATGCAGCTAGCTTTATGACAATGAATTAAAACGTGTTAATTTATTTTTTTGCCGTCAGTTTTTTTGATTTAATTGATAAACTAACGGTCTTTGTTGTTTTACAATAGAAGTTATCTATCGTGGAAGCCACGATGTAATATTTAATTTTTGTTCGTGTAGTCCACGAAACATGATGGTGAGGTCCATGATTGTTAAAAAAATGCGCATCGTGGACTATCGTGGTTCGTGCGTAACATGAAATAAACATAAACCACGATGTTAACAAACCTTTTCACAGTACTGTACATCAGGGTTCTGTGCTTAGTCCTTTGTTGTTTGTTCTAGTCTTAGAAGCGCTGTCGATGGAGTTCAGAACAGGGTGTCCATGGGAGTTATTGTATGCAGATGATTTAATTCTCATAGCAGAGTCGATGGAAGAATTAGTTAAAATTTTGAGAAGTGGAAGAAAGGACTAGAAGAGAAAGGGCTAAGGGTGAATACAGCAAACTCTAAAGTCATGATTAGTAGCGTTGCAGCCAAGTCTTGTTGGAAAGTGGCCTTGTGGAGTTTGCAGGAAAGGGGTTGGTAGTAACTCAATTTTTTGTCAGACTTGCAAGCATTGGGTACATAAGAAGTGCAGTAGTATTGGTGGAAGGTTAAGAGCTGACATTCAGTTTGTATGCAAGTGTTGCAAGTGTGAGATTATAGTGAATGAAGTATTTCCAGCTTCAATGATGTACAACAGTGGCTCGTTAGAGATAGTTGAGAACTTCTGTTACTTAGGTGATATGTTGGGCAGTGAAGGGGGTGTTGGAAGAAGTGTTACTTGCAGGATAGGTTCTGCTTGGAAAAAGTTCAGAGAGTTACTTCATTCGTAGACTAGCAGAGTCCTGTCAATTGAGGTAAAAGGTAGGTTGCATGAGGCCTGTGTAAGAAGTGTTATGTTGTCCGGTAGTGAGACATGGGCAGTGAAGCAGGAAGATCTTGACCGTTTAGAAAGGAATGATATGAGAATGGTTAGGTGGATGTGTAATACCAGTCTGAGAGACAGAAAGAGTTCAGATGAGAAGCAGGCTAAGTATCCGTAGAATTAAAGATGTTATCCAGATAAGAAGATTGAATTGGCTGGGGCACTTGGAAAGAATGGAGGGGGGTAATTGGGTAAGAAAGTGTAGAGACTTAATAGTTCCTGGGGCAAAGGCCAGAGGCAGACCGAGAAAGACTTGGCAGGAGGTTATAAGGACAGATTTGATACAGAGGAAGTTGGGTTTAGATCTAACACATTCTAGATCAGACGGACGTTAAGCCGAGAATGATGAATGAATGAAGCTTACTACAACTTGAATCTTAATGTTTTTTTGCCATTAAAAATATTTAAAACATACCATAAGGGCAAGGTGTATTATGTGTTCTTTGAAACATACCTACTTAATTCCATTTTTCTTTATTAGGTAAGAAGAAAAAGTATGATCCAACTTTCAAAGGACCCATTGCGAAACGGTAAAGATTCATTCTTTGTTGTTGTTTCTGGATTTTCTTAACAAGTGTTTTTGACTGTCTCAAATTTTATTTTCAGTGGATGCACTGATGTTGTATGTTGTGTACTTATCAGTGCCTACATGATTGGAATGATCATTGTTGGTATTATAGGTAAAAATAGGCATTTTATACCTTGCTTTTTTATATATCATATACATGTATTTTTTAACGTCATGATTTATAATCTTTGATAGCTATTATGGATGGTGACCCAAAGAGATTGCTATATGCTACAGATTCTAATGGTAATTTTGTATTGTTTTTATTTACTTCTCAATCAGGGTTTCTGAAATAAAAAAAAACTTCTACTAGTGGTCAGTTATCATTTAAAGCACCTGTCAGTGTAATGTGATTTCAAATTCAGAGATGAAGAAAATGTAAAAGCAAAACTTTAGTCAAGGAAATGGCAAATTTTATCGACCTATCAAGCTACCTTAGTGGTGGAAACCCCTAGGACTTATAGGGCAAAAGTATGAACTATGAAGATGTAACATTAGTGCTTTTTGTCCAATGATGATCTGCAAAACTAAAATCTTATTTATAACTAGTAAAATTATATTTTAAAGGCTACTGTGAATATTTTAATTTTAATGTGCAACTTTTGTTAAAGGAATGTGTTTACTTTTTTTGTTTTTTGAACACATTTTTAGTCTGCAAATGTTTATGTGAATGTGCCTTCAGTTTATGGGAAATGGCATGTAGCCTGACAAGAATGTTTGTTTACATTTAGGGAAAGTTTGTGGCGTTGATTAGTAAGTATAAATACTGTTGTTATTTTTGGCTGGATGTTTCGAGTTATTTATAATTGCTTATTCCAAATTCCATTTTAGTCCTGACAGAGAATTTCTTCAATTTTTTGATCTCACAAAATGTGTGACAAAAGGAGCATCGGATCCGTTAACATTCGCAAAAAATGGATTATCTTGTCCTACTCCACAGGTTTGACAAAAAATTCCAAACTAACTTTGAGCTTACCTCTCATGAAATAAAAAGCTTATTTACACTAACTCAAGTTAATGTGCTCATTAGAAAGAAAATATTTATTTTTGCCTAAAACTTGCAATTTTAACAAAGAAATTCCCCCAAAAGGTGTGAAAATGACCAGCGCAACCTGTTTAGGATACTGGTGTGCAAAATATGAGTTTATGCTGATTGACATAGTGAAGTATTTCATTGAAGTTTGAATCGGTGCCATCATGCAGCCACATGATTTTTGTCATTTTTTTCAATAAAAAAACTCCAAATTGATGCTTACGTCATGATTTTATAATTCTGACTCATAGTAGATTACTTGGTAAGGCATATATAGGAAATTATACCACAACTGAGGAAAAGCAATCTTATGATTTTGGTATGAGCTAACTAGTAGATTTTGGGACATCATGAACAACTATTGTGGTAAAAAAGTATTCAATAAGCATAAAGTTTGCCATAAAAAACAACACAGCACAAGTTTTTGTTCAGATGTACACAGTTGAGTCATGTATTTCTAGGAATCTTTTCTTCAAATACTTTACTGCATCACTCTGCAAAGTTTGCTCAATTAAATGTGGTGAGTGAACAAACAAAAAACAGGAAAACTTTTTATTAAGTAGTAAAGGTACAAATTTTAAGAAAAGAAAGTTATTATTAAATCCAAAAATAAATATTGAGTCGATTTAGATAGCTTTTCTTGTCACAGGAGGTAAGCTTTAAGCTTTGTTTTTAAATCGCTATATATTCTTTATTCATTAATTGAAAATTCTTGTTATAATTTTATAGGTTTGTGTATCAAAATGTCCAGATTTTAGCGCTTATTGGGCTCAAGTGTCATGGCAGAACATGACATGTATCAGTAACGTCAAACTATCCAGTTCCACCACAAAGGTATGGTTCAAACTCATCATAGAAAAAGTTGTGGTCTAATTTAAGTTGTTGTGCTTGTTATTCTTAAATCTTATTTTAATTCAGGATGAACTGAAGAAACTGGTTAAGGAAGGAAAATGTGCAACTTATTATCTTAAAACTGAACCTGGTATGATCTTACTTATTTCACTAAGTCTCTATTTTCATGTCAATGTCCCTTTATACTGTACTAACATTTCATTGATATACAAGAAGTGAATTAACTATTATTAATTAGACAGTGAAGTTGCCCATCACAGCCAATTTTTTTTGGCATGTGCGACCTGAGTTAGTTGAAATGTGATTACGTTTCCTATTTTCCTAAATGTTCTATTCTTAGTGCCACCTAATAGTCAATGCACTTGCTGTATTTAAAATATAAAATAAAGCTATGCTGTATTTTATATTTTAAATAATAAAGAAATTTTATCCACTTTGCAAAAGTCACAGACAGACAGAACTGGCATATTATTATAGAGATAAAATAAAGCTATGCTTTATTGTAAAAACCTTGCAATCACAATGCAATATATTTTCAGAGGCTGAAAATTTATTTAAATTTTTAGATTCTTTTTGAGGTTAGCCAAGTTCTCAAAACAAAACAGAACCTTGAAAAAGGCAAACATTCATACACCCAAGTGAGGAATATATTCCAAGGCCGGTTACAGTAAAATGTGCCCTCACTTTTCTAAAAAAGACTTTCATTTGTTATCTCACGTTTTAACACTTTTAAGAATAACCTTGTTGTTCTTATTATTTTTTGTCACTCATAAATCCATTTACTTCAGCACAATAACGTGAAAGTAAATGAGCTAGGAATATAAGTAAAAAAATTAGACTTCTATTTTGTTGTGATATGTTAATTCCTGTATTTAAAATTATTTTTTTTGCTGCTGTGTATAAAAAATTCACAGCAAAAAAGGAATAATAGTACCAATAAAATTGAATAACCTCAATGTTTTCTCAAATTTGAAAAACGTAGTGAATCTCACTTGGAATTTTGAGTAGGATGCTAAAAGAATGGATCATAGTGTACATTCAAAAAATTGGGTCCTGAGATAGACTAATGTCAAACTTTCCAAAATCTTTTAAAAAAAAGAATCTGGTCAGAAAAAGAACATGTTTTCTGTTTCTTGTCTTGTTTGGACTTTTTTTATTGAAATAAATATTGCTCAGGTAAAAATATCAAAGAAAATTATCATTGAGGTCTTGATTTGGTGTATTGATGCCTTAAGCTTTGATATTGCGAATAAAAGGCAAATTGCGATTTGCAATTTGTTATCCTGTAATTCAATGGTGTATGTACACGAACACCCAGTTTTTCATGTTTGGATTTTTTTTAGTTTTCTACAGATGTCTTCCAAGCATTGCTGTTAATACTATAAGCAGTCTTGGACTTCTAAATATAGATGGGCAGAAAGTAAATGGATCTGATATACAACTTGGTGAGACGTAAGTATATCCCTTGTTTGCTTATGAGTTATTAAACAAGGAGTGACTCACTAGTTGAAAAGTTTATGTTAAATGTATGTGGCATTAGGGTGGTATGAGGGTAATCTTTGGATTCCTAAGCATTTTATATTGTAAGCAATTAAATTCATCAAAGCCATCCTAAAGCAGTTATAAAAATAAAGATGGATACTTATTTTTTTGATTCCTGATTACCCTGAAGATAAACAGGGACCAAATACAACCCTATTAGTTAATTGCATATGCCATGTATTTCAATCTAAAATATATAAAGAGAAGTAGTGCCAAAAACAACAAAACAACATCCAACTGACTATACAACAGTTTTTCCATTAATAATTTTTTTTTATAATAAAGCAATAATGGAGAATGTAAACAAATATGAAATTTTATCGTCACATGAATGGTATAATTATACAGATCTAAACTAATAAGTTTTGTGTGCAATTACTTGTATCCATTCTGCTGTGTATAGCACCCTGGCACATGAATAACTTAAGCAGTTAAAACTTATTCTGTATTTACAATCTTTATAATCATATGGATAGTTCTAGAGGATGAGTGTCCACCCTGAAATACGTAAAAAACTTGAACAGCATACTTTAAAAACGCAGAGAGCAAAAAACAACAAACAAATATTGTGTAATTGTCACCAGCAACATTATGCCATCTATTTTTTCTTCTTCTAAAAAATACTCTACCTCCTTAATATTCTTTATACAGTGCTGTTCAAATCTTGTTAAACCTTCAGAATCTTTCAATGCAGGTAAGTAAACTCTGTTAACATCTTCTTGATGTAATTGCATCCTACTATTCACAGATATGTTTAACTCTTTGTCTTATTTTTTATTACTCAAAACTCAGATTATTCTTACATCTTAGTTTTAATTAACATAATTTATACCTAAATTAAGTAAACTTACCTAAATTTGGGCCAATACTATTATATCATTTTTCTTAGATTGCAGATGAGTTAAAAGTTGTTTGGTGGTGGATATTGGCGTAATATTCTTAATAAATTAGTGAAGCATGTTTTAATAGTTGAGCGAAGCAAAATTAAAAAAAACAATTTTTTGACTTTTAGTGGATTTATAATCTCAATGGTGGTTTCAATGTTGTACATTGTGCTGGCCAGGTTTGTCATTTGTTTTTTTGTATCGCAAGACAACTATGCATATTAATTCGTAATTGTGGTATTTACTAAATTTAGGTGGATAACTTTTCCACTTGTCATCTTTACTGGTATTGGTGTCCTTGGTATAATTGGTTATGGTAGGTCAAGGATTTTTTTAATCACTATTCCACTCTTGTAAGGCAATGTCCGTTAAGTACCTGTCTTAAAAAATTTTTGACTGTCAGAAATTTAAAAGATATTTTGGAATTAATAAGCCTGTTTATTTTGTTTGACATTGAGTTTTAATTTGTATTGGCAACAAAGAGCATGCTTATGTATACCAGGGTAGTAGTGGTAGGGTAACAACAACAGACACCAATATGAAAGGAGATTCTGTAATAAAATATGTGTTATAGTAATAACTTATACCTGGACTAAAATCTAAACTTCTGATTTTTGCCCTCAAAACATGGTGTTAAGTAGACCTTAGTTATGTCTTCATGCTAAATGGCATACTTCTTTTTAGGAATTTATTTCGTTTTTAAAAAATACAAATTTTTGGTTGACACGAAAACAAGTACAGAAATTGTGTGGAGAATTTCAATTGGATTTGATGATTTCTCACGAAACAAAACCACATGGTTGGTGTTAGGTGAAAATTTTTTTGTTTTAAATTAATGCTGTTGTTTTTATAATCTCTTGTAGTGTAGCTTTTGTTGTGATTCTTATTTGGACAATTTTTTTTGTTTTAGGAATTGTTTTGGCTATTGTGTTTTTGGTACTTCTCTTGATTATGATATTTTTGTTTCATCGAGTTAGAATTGCTTCAGCATTAATTGCCGAGGCCAGCAGGTAAGTAAAAGTTTAAATTTAAAAAACAAATTGCAACATCGTATTAGTTAAACAGCAAATTTTGTGTTGTCAGTGTGTAGTCCACAATATTTCACATCATCTATCTGTACAATATTTATTTCTAGAGCAGTGACTTCGATGCTGTCAACTTTATTTTTCCCCTTGTTGCCATGGTTATTCCAGCTTGCTTGGTTTGCATGGTTTATAATAATTTTACTGTATCCTTTTAAGCATATAAAGTTCATTATTTAGTTATCTGTTTCTGGCAACCTCGAATCACCCTAAAACTAAAAAAACAACCAACTTTAACGATGTAAACTGGTTTTCTGTGTGATAGTCAACTTGAAACATGGTTATCTAGTTGAGTACCTTGAGTACTTGCAGAGTTTTCATAGCTTAAATAGGAGTTTAAATGCATTGACACTTCAGGCCTATCAATAAGAAAATAACTCCAGAGCAATAAATCGCTCCCCCAAGGTTACAATAAATCAATAAATAAATAGAATAAGTTTATAAACGCACATCTTATCACAGTCTATTTTATCTATTTTATTTTATCTTTTTTTTATATATATATATTTTGGTTCTTTTTTACTGTAAATAATAAGAAAGAGAACATTGGTTTCCATGTGAGATGAATTGATATTGCTCAGCCAAAAAAACATTTTTTAGAATTGGGGGAGCAATTAATGGCTCAGCTAGTTTCTCATTTCTCAGAATTGGGTGAGCCTTTGCGTGAGCGAAAGCAATTACTCTCTCCTTATTGATAGGCCTGCATTTCTTTGCAGGACCCTCATAGATAGCTGTACTAATAATTCCCTGTTATTTCTTCAGAAACTAAAGTGATTATTTATAAAGTAAAGTTGTACAATAAAGTTATGCAAATGTCATCATTGTTGAAAGATAGAAGTGATTTTGCTTTTTTTTTTTACTTTTCTTTAACCAGTCTGATTTATAGATATTTAATGTCAAATGGTACGAAACAGTACCAAGTGTCTCACAATGACACCACCTACAATATTACAGTGGGTGATGAGTGTGATGAAAATTTATTTAGTTCAAAATATCCAAACTCAACTGCATCTTGTTTGTTTGCAAAGTACAAAGAGAACAAAAATCTGTTAAGAATGCAAGTGTTTCATTTGTTTGGGTGGCTGTGGGGATCACAGTTTATCATAGCATTTGCTGAATGCAGCTTGGCTGGAGCTTTTGCATCTTATTATTGGGCAAGAGATAAACCCAAGGTAAATGTTATTTGTGGAAGGGTTTTTTTCCTGGGCAAGGATTGAGTTTTTATGCTGATTTTTTGTTTAGGACATCCCAACCCTTCCTGTATTTTCATCGATGTGGCGAACTTTAAGGTACTATTTCTTCCTAACAAAATCTTTTAGCAATCCTGTTGTTTCTGGAGGCAATTCTCTGTGTGTATTCTCCAGAGAATAAAAATGCTACGTTACTATATTGTGTATTTCGTCATCTATATGAAATCATCTTTGATTGATTTGTTTCAGTTATGCATGCTGATTAGGGACTTTGTGGTGAAGCATGATCTGGCTTTTTACTGGCAATTCTGCTCTAAGAACTTTAACCCAATTCATGCTGGGCTATTTGGGTGCTCTTCTTCTGGGGCAGGGAGAGGAGGAATCACCCCCAATCAGCTGTAACTTCTAAAGTTGTTTTTAAATAGACATGAAACTTACTATAAGTGTTGCATAGACCTTAAGTATCAACTTGGTCAAAAAATTGCTGATGTCATCATTTTTGTAATAATGTGATCAATATTTCTGGTAAAAAAATTAGCTTAAATTTGAGTGTAAAATATTTGTATAATTACTTTGTATTTATTTTTGACTAATATTTTCCTTTCTTGCAGCAATCACACTGGCTCACTTGCTTTTGGTGCTGCCATCATAGCTATAGTGAAGTTGATACGAGTTACATTAGAGTATATACACAAAAAGCTAAAAGGTAGGAAAATGTTGTTGGTTTCAACTGCAATTTATGTATTTTTACATGATTAATTTCACATACCCATCGAGTACAACCTTTGTGTTTTCATCATTTTTTAATTCTTTTAGAAAACACTGATAATCCTGTTGCTAACTTCTTTATGAAGTAAGACCTCAGATTTAATTATTTATTTATCTGTTGGTTGATAATTGTTAATGAGTAAATAATTTTTTTAGATGCTTGAAATGTTGTTTCTGGTGTCTTGAAAAATGTTTGCGCTTCTTGAACAAAAACGCTTACATTATGGTATGTCCCTTGTTCTTTTTTCTTTGTTGCATTTTTTTCTTTCAACTTGATAATAAACTGAATTATTTATTAGATTGCAATCTATGGAAAAAGTTATTGTTCGTCTGCAAAAGAAGCCTTCAGCTTATTACTTAGAAATCCTGCAAGGTACGATTCCTAAAAGAATACATTTTGAATCTGATATTTATGAAAACTATGTACCATTTAATGTCTTCTTTCTTATAGAACAATTGCAATCAATGGCGTGACAGGATTTATCCTCTTCCTCGGAAGGTTATTGGTTACTGGAGGCATTGGTAAGAAAAATATTTTCACAAACATTTATTAAGTGCTACGTAAATTTCTCATATGTAACTTCTTTTTTATTGAACAATATTTATTTGTTGGCCCATCATAATCAGCTGGTTATTTGGCACTATAAGTACATTTATTTTATATTTTTTACGCTTTGTCTAAAAATTTTTTAGCCACTTAAAAAAAAAATGTTTAGCCATTGTTTACCTGGGCAAAATTGCTTATTCTCAAAGTTTATTTTCTTTTATACCAATTTGTGCAAAAAGTTTCAGGGTAAATTATTTTGATACAAGTTTTAAATTATCTTCAATCAAAAACCAAATATAAACAGCACAGCTAATTTTGAATTTCGCTGGCACAAGTGATCACATGGTCGTTTCTATATCAAGTGATTACATGGTCGTTTCTATATCAGAGTTAGGCATTTTGAACTAGTCAATTTTTACTTATCAATGTTTACAGCAAACTTATGACTCCAGATCTTAACTTATTTGCTTATTTTTTCCGAATTTTGAGACCTTTGTGGGTCCTGACGCGAATTATTTTGTTGTGAGGGAGCATTTCACACGCTCGTGGAGAGCCTTTGCTCAAAAGTGGGAAAATCTGCAGAGTAATGACCATGTCACATATTGTTGTGTTAGAAAAGTTACGAAAGACTACCTATGTCTTATTTATTTTGTCCATGACAATAAATTCTGTAAATTACTATTCTTTTTTTTTTCTTTTAGGCTTTTAGTTTTGATTTACCTTTAATTTTTATAGATAAATATGTTTAGGGAATTTTTTATATGATAATTAAGAGCACCATAAGATAAAAAAGATAAACATTTCTTTATTACAATGACATCCAATAGTGAAAAAATGTCACTGGTGAAGTCTCTTGTAAATGGTTTTAGCTTGATTTTTCTATTCAAAGTACAAGCTATTTTAAATTAGGCTTAGACTTTATGTCAATGCTTATAACCCTTTTTTTTTCACTAATAAATTGGCTTGGTTTGACCTTTGGTGGTTGCATTGCCCTTTATTGCAAAAGATTTTGATCGGCCAACAGCCTGTGTAGGAAGCTGCAAGTCTTACAAAACTTAAATTGTGTGGAATTTAAGGGAATTACGTATTTTTATATTTTTTTTGTATTTGTATTTTTTTGCGCTAATGAAATAGAATCAAAAAAGCTCACGAGCAATAAACAAGCACTCATCTACTTTTTTTTTCCTGCATCATATCATTATCTGTATTTGTGCAATTATTTTGTATATTTAGGTGTTGGAAGTTTCTTTTGGTTTGCACAGTATAATTCGTTTCTTCCTGATAAACTCAATTACACAATAGTTCCTATTGCTGTAAGTAGAAATAATCTGTACACTTTTTTGTATGAATTTTATCATATAAGACATGGTAAAGCTCTTCAGGTGTAAAATTCCTGACTAAGTATTTTGTTTAGATTTGTACGATTGGTGCATATTTGGTGACCGTACTTTTTTTTAATGTGTACGACATGGGAATTGACACTCTCTTCTTGTGCTTCTGTAAGTACTGCATTCATATATTTCATAGGCGCATAGTTTTTCCCAAAAAGAAATTAACCAAAGTTAGATTCTCACGAAAGATGTTTAAATTTAAATAGATTTATATTTATTGAAATTCTCAGTATTTTAGTTTGCTTATTTTCAGTTTTTATTAAGGTCTCTAGGGGGGTTTTAAAGATAAAAAACATACTCTTAAAGCTCAAAATCTTGAAAATAGGACATATAATTCTTTAGCGTACAGGCTGGTGTAAAAACCTGTGTAGTTTTTATCAGTAGGACTAACTTACTAAACAATACATGTTTTTTTATCTAGTGGAGGATTTAGAAAGACACGACGGTTCACCAGAAAAACCATATTTCATGACGCCAGCGTTGAGAAAGATCATGGATAAACAAAATAAAGCCTACTCGAAAGAAGATATTAATATGGACAAAACTTCAACACCTTGAAATCTCTGTATCAAACAGAGTGTATTTTTGTTATAAAAGGGGTTACAATTTATATTTGAGTAGTATGATTTAAGCTATATTTACTTTGCTTACATTTTCAAAAGAAAGCTCAAGGTTGTATCAATCTTTTCCAGTGTCGAGATAAGTTACTAAGCAAAAAATTCACCAATGTCATCGCAGTGTGCGCTGCTTATCTGACATTACAGGAAAATGTTTGTTTCAGTTCATAATATTTATCATTGTTTATACTGCAATGTTTATATACATTTTTTGTTCACACTCGGTTGTTTTTCACATAGCGTTTTAATAGCAGGCTTGCTTACCAGCTGAAAAACTTAGACTGAAGTTTTTGGTTATTTGGTCCAGTTGGCCTAGTCTATTATTTCTTTTTTTGTGTGACGCCTTTCCGAATGTATTTTTATAACTTCTATGGCCATATTTAATGGTGCATATTTTTTTAAAATAATTTGAATAATCTTCACTTTTGTATACGTGTTTTGTATGCAAAAGTGTTGTCTTAAGAACTGTCAACGAGTCTTACCTTATCAAGGTTGATTCAAAGTTGATGTAGTTATGATAGTTTAAAAATATTTAAATGCTGGAGAAATTCACATGCTTTTTTTCTTTTCTTTTCATGCATTTGCAAATAAACGCCATCAAGGTGGAGGCTGTTTTTATGATGTTTCACGTCAGGTCAAATTGCATTTGAGAGTTAATTAGCCGGTTCTTTTTTATTTATACCTTTCAAGCATGTGCACTGATTAAAAACTGCTTTTCACCTTAAAGCGAGGTGATTATATGAACTGGTTTTAAACTTCACTTGGTTGATTCAATCAAAGTTAAAAACTTTACACCTGAAGTAAGTTTTACTTCACTTAAAGTGATGTCAGGCTCAAATTGAGGAAATCAAACAGGCTCTCATGTAAGAGGCCATTAAGTGCAAAAAGTGCCCTGAAAATTTATAAACTTTCAAATTAATGAGCTAAGTGTTAGAAGTGGAACATATCCAATTGCTCCAAGACTGGCTTTATATTAAATGCAGTGTTTGTTAGTACTTTTTATGTAAAAAAAACTTACTTGTGAGAAAAATCAATGTGGATTTTTATCCCCCGATGCCTATTTCTATTGTAATTTGAACTCAACTTAACAGTTCCTATTTATTCTTTTAACTGAAAAGTACAAAAATTTCGTACGTCAATGACATCAAAAACGTTCTTGACGATTGTATGCGAAAAACGCCTTAAAAAATCGACATTGAGCAATAAGAGTCTTCAACATCTGGTATTTTCACACCCAATGCAATGCTCCATGCAAATTCGACCAGAAATAAAATGCTGACTCAAAAATCGCTAGACCTCCAAGGGCTGTGCATGCAGCTTACAATTCTAACAAAAAACAACATACATCTACTTAGCTCACAAAATTATTTTGGAAAAAAAAAACTTTCAATATGTGATAACAGAAGTATATTGAAATTATAGTTGGCTAAAGTTTATTCTCAGAATGTATCTCAATTTTCAGATTGCTAGATTTTTAGTTTATATGACACTTAATGTTTATACAGTAAACTTGTGGAAGTATTATGTTAGATGAAAAGTGCTTATTAAGATTTAGTTTTGGTTTTTACCGTTTTGTTTAACCTATGTTCTTGGTGTTTATGTGTGACTAGTTTGTCATGTTTAGATTTAGCAATAGTTTCTGTATAGAATTGTTTTGAGTATTTTTTAGCAAAGACTTGTATGGAGTTAGTTTTATTTCTGTTTCTCTTATTATAACTGTATATTATATATATTACTCGAGACAAGGAAAGAGTAATTATTATAGTATTATTATATATTTAATTAAAATTCATACTCTGGATTGATATACTGCAATCTTTCTTATATTTCAGGATTAGAACAGGAAAACAAACATTTGTGGATGGTAAGTTAGACTTTGAAATAGGGCTTAACCCTATTTAGCAGAGAACATTCTAACATCAAATTACTTTTTTATTTCTTTGTTATTTAAAATACTGAAAATGTTTGTCTTTCAATACCTTTTTGTTCAGCAAGAATTTTTTTTAGTAAGAATTTTGTGAAATCCCATTTTGGAAATTGCTATCGACAACGGTGTTTCTAAATGTGATCTCATAAAAAAGTATTGTTATATTCGCATTCTGCATTAAACCTTAATATTAAGCAGAAAATTTACCTATAAACCAACCATTTATCAAACTAATTCACGTACAAACCATCTTCTTAGCCTAAAATGATCAGCGCTAAAACACTTGTTGTCAGAAAAATGATGACATCAGAGCAAGATTGGTGATGTCATACTCTTTATCCCCATCAATTATGTTTTTTTGTGTTGCACGATCAACCTACCGCGTTTCCTGGAATTTTGACAAAAAATTGATGATTTTAAGAAAAATGTTTGCAATTTCAAATATTTAAATCTTTTTACAAACGTCATGGAAAGGATTTTCTCAAGTGGTCGTTAAATGTTAAAACTTTTTTGCTAAAGGTTTTTTAAACGTATTTACTTTACATTATTGAGCATCATTTTTGATTAATTTTTCATGGCTTCCCATAATCAATAAATAAGATGTTGTAGCCTTAAGATTCAAGAGTTAAGTTCTTAGGGACCGATATGTTACCCTTAATGGAAGCGTCCAGAGAAAAAAATGATTTTAATTTTCTTTTTCTTTTTTTAATGAATCTAAGTTTTTCTTTTAGTCCTAAATTTTCTCAAAAAGTTAAAATGTATAGCATTCAAATTTTATCAATGTTTTTCATGCGCATGTGCTTAAAAATGAAGTTTGCATTGTGTAGCCACCTACTGGAACATTTTCTTTGAATAATATGTTTGTTCTAAACCAATCAAAATGGTTGAAAATACTTTCCCACATGATAGAAGTTTGTTTACCAAATGACCAAAATGATGAAAAACTACTTTAAGTGCAATATGCTTTAGACCAAATTTACTGGATGACCATAACGTATATTTTAAATAAATAATCTGGTTGTCACACAAATATTTCTAGATTGCATTGCATGAATCTCAAATTGATTGTATCCTCAAATGATTTTACATTTAAATTCGTATTATTTTAGATGATTTTCCCCCTTCTTTCCTTTAAGATATTTGGTACTCAACAAGTCCAATGAGAAATTGAATTAAATTTTCAATTGGCAACAAATTTGTATAACGAATTAATATTTTAGGATATTTTTAGTTCCAAATAATCCCAAGAAATTCTTGCGATTATAGAAAATTGAAAAAAGAAATTGCAATTTGTTTTTCGTGCTGAATCAAAAAGGTACATTGAGAAAAAAGTTAAAATATGTTTTAATATCAATAGAAAAATCCAATGCCTCTTTTAGGTGACGAATTAGTTTTTGGTTTTCTTTTTATAAGTATTCATTGTTTATGAAAGTCTAATTTTTGTTTCATTCAGAAGAATACTGAAGTCAGTAAATCTGATAACATTGTTTTTTCTTGCTTACTATGTCCTTTATTTTGGACAGGATAGTGATTCAGATTGGGACAGTCTATCTGGTGATGGTCCTTCACTAAAATCATGTACTGATGCTCAAAAGTCTTCTATCAAAGACTCAACTATTAATGGATTACCTGAAAAAGCCAATTATCATTTCCAGAATCAAAGTTTTCAAAAGGCACAAACAAAAACTTGCAAAATTAGTGCTAAAACTGCAACAGGTATGTGTTCATAATTTTAACAAGGGATTTTTTTAGATATATCTTTTATTAAAAGAAATACTTGATGTGTTTGAATACTAGTGATATACTTAACACCTAGCTTTTAATTCCTTGATAATAGGATGGCATATTGAGTAACATAAAAACCAGATTAGATTTAGCAGATTCTTGGATTGCAGTTGTCTTTACTTGCGTTTTTTTTTTTTAAATGTTTCACCAAAATGTTGACTACTGCTTTTACCTACTAGTTTCACAAAACTCCAATTAACACAATTATAAAGAGTGTAGGTGGTGGTGCTTTTGTGGAAAAAGATTTCCAATTGCGTATCTTTTGGTATATGTAATATCAGTGCGAGTCTGTTGTTTTTTGTTTACATGAGTACAATTTTCAAAAAATAGGGATTTTTTGTGTAAAACTCAGTTGTCATTGGCCTGAGCGTATATTGAAAACCTTGACAATTGCATTTTCATAATGAACAATTTTATATACGCTTGTCAGGACAATTTACGTTTTAGTCATGGATAGGTTAGGGAAAAATAAAATTAACATTGACTAGCTACTCTAAGTTTGCGACAATAACTATAAAAATAATGCATGCAAGTAAACAGATGGTTTGTGCGAACTTAAGCTTACCTCCCCCCAAAAATGATTTCATAGGAAAGACCTATGAAAGGTGTCAAGTTTGAAATACCTTTATTAGCTTTATTTAAACCGATCTATTTCAAGATGTCATGCAAATATCCTTACAATCTCTTTCATTTGAATTTTTAAAATTTGCTCATAAGTAATCTCGTTTTCATGCTATTTGGAATTGTGTGTATTTTGCGGAACCAAAAGAGTATGGAATTAGTTTTTTTTTTGCATTGTTTTATTTTAAGTAAGCGAGAAGAAGTTGATTAGAAACGACATACTTTGTTAATAAAATTTGGAATATAAAGTTTATACAGGTTAAATTCAGAAAAAAGGGCACAAAAATTCGCATTCTGCAGTTTTCCGTGAAGTATCTTGAATTTTTATAATGATTGAAGAAACTTTGTTTTATTTCTACAAATAATAGTTTTCGTAGTTACATCACAGTTATTGGATATGTACAAAATAAAAAGCACCATTTATTAGTTTGTATACTGTATCCTGAAAAGTCTAATTAGTCCTGAAATCGAAATACTGAAAAATTAGGAAATATATAATATATATTATATATAATATATAACTTAAAAATTCCGAATTTTTGTATCACATTTGGTTTAACAATCCTGTATTAGGGAAGGAAAGTTGTTTTACATTTAATGGTAGAATATACACAATTTTTATTTACTCTTAAAAAAAGTACAATTTTTTTGCAAAGTGGTTTGGCAAGATATGAAAATCAAAATAAGAAGACCTCGGGGCTGAAGATTTCCGTCATTAGGCTGAAAGAATTTAAAATTTGAAGTAGACCTTGAAAAAACGGAGAATTATGAGATAAACGGATAATTATGGGGTAAACAAATCACTGAGTATCCCAATTCTCAATTATTATTGTAACTAAGCTGCAATATTAAAATACAACTCAATAAATAAAAAATAAAAATAAAATTTTACATAGCTATACGAAGTATTCTAAAATAACTGTTAAAACTTTAACTGGATATTTTTAAAAGTGATCAGGAACATTTTGGAATTTTCAGAATACAAATCCTTGTTATGTATAAACTTGATGATTCGAATATACTAACTTCTAAACGAGCTCAATTTGAATGATGAAGTAGTTCATTGTTTATTAATTCAGCAATAAATACATATTAGCATTTGAATATTTCAGTATTTAGGCCTTCAAAATTTACTCTCTTGTTTAAGATTTTTTTGAAAATGCTGATGGTGCATTGTTTGACAACAGCTGATCTGAAAAAGAAAGTACGTTTTAAAAAATGAGAAACAAGAACACAATTTTACCATAAACTGCATTAAAACCAGGTTGCTTAATTATTGTCTTTTTAACCTCTTTGCCTGTTTGATTTGAAAAAGGAATTTATTAAAAAGATACAAATCAATGTCATATGATTCACAAGGTATATTATATAGGTATAAATATATGTATGTAAATTTAATCAAACTGGTTTTTGCGGATTTGATAAATCGATGGTTTTTTTCGTGAGATTTTTAAAAATCAAGCCTGTTCAAAGAAATCTTAAAAAAATATTTTGTGATGGGCTGAATCTTTTTTGGGTGAACTTGGGTGAGTTCAAAAAAGAGTTTCAAACAAATTAAGGAGAACTGATAATTAGCCAGTAACAGAATAGTTAGCCGTTTTTAATGGCGTCGTAGCTTAGTGGTTATAACTCCCGCACTTTGTGCGGGAGAACGGGGTTCGATTCCCCTTGGCGGCAATTCAATATGGGCGAGGCGAGGCGAGAAAATTAGGAAGTTGGCACAATGCGTGAGTTGTTGAATGTTGCAGGGAGTTGTCTGGTAGAACGCGATGACTAATTGGGTATGCTTAGCTCAAAATGACACACAGCAGGACAAAGGTTTTTTGTTACTGGTTCTTTAAGAAAAAAGGCATTCTAATCAAAGCACTATTTTGTGTAGTTAGCTCGATAGCTAGTAAGTAATTATTTCACGACTATGTTAAAAGAGGTAAATATGTCAGCACTAATTAAAAGGAGATCCAAGTCAGCACCAAAAATTGAACTAGCTAGCTAGCACACCTTTCTCTTTAAAATAATTCTTACCTAATAAAATACACGAATTTAAAAAAATTGTGCTTAGCTCCCCAGCTACATCAATAAAGCTACTGCAATAATGAATATACATATATATCTATATATCTCTATATCAAACCAGAGACCAGCAAGGGCGACTAACAAAATGTAAGCACTTTTAGTCATGGCCGTACACGGAATGTTCTGGGCACACGAAGAGTACACAATCTCTGTTCAGAATGGTCATTAAATTGATAGAGATTAAAATGAAGCATCAATGGTTTTCAAAAAATGGAAATTTTTCGAGGTTTTAGCCTGGACACAAACTTAGCAGCGTCCGGGCTCTGTACTGTGTCACTATCTTTTAAAGGCGATTTTAAAGATTAATAAAGTTTTTTTACGGGTTAAGATGTATATTTCAGCATTTTTAATGGATATTTTTATGTATATTTCTTCTGCGACACATGTGGGACAATGATGTGTGGTGATTAAAAGAGATTGTCCAAATCACCCAGTTTTTTAAATATATTTATGTTGTAGGGGAGCGTTCGAAATATGGAGGATTTAAGTCAACTCACTCACAGGATATAACTGGCATAAACCGAAATCTTTGTAGTAACCAAGAACATAATACCTTGGACAATCTTCCTTACTTACAGTTTGAAGGTAAAATCTGTTTTGTGATGCCTGACAGCAACATTGAAGAATTGACTAGGAAATAAATCTAGTTGCCACTGGAGTGACTTGAATCACAATCTTCATAATCACAATATTGAAAGTAAAATGATTTTGCATACATGTTTTGTCAAGCAGGGCGTCTACTTCCTGAACACTCACTGTCAAGAAAGTCAGCAATTTCAGCAAAATATTTCTGATATATCGGAATTTTACGAGTCAGAATCATTTTCGTTTTTCAAAACACTGGAAAACATTAAAATTCAGATCTATTCTTAAAGAAATAGCATTGATTTTTACACCCTGTTTTGTTCACACGCCTGTAAATGAATTTTTCATTTTCAGGTTAATCGAAGGTTCCACCTAACATTAAATTTTGTTCCAAAATTGTTTGAAAAGGTGGGGAATTTCAGGGATAAAAATTGCAGGGAAAATGTCTGGAAATTAAGGAGTCAATATGGGGTTAGCCATGCTGAGCTGAGTCTTAATAACTCCATGGTAGCAACGCAATTAAAATACCCAGTTAATTTAAGTTGTATTTTACTTACTTTTCGTGCAATAGTAACATAAATCTATGTGCTTATAATTAAAATCTGCATTGTCAGTTCTACAGCTTTTTTGTGTAGAATGTTTTTGCCGAACTAATATTAAAGGACAAAAGAAAATTCCGAAAAATTTGTAATAATTCGAACTCTCCCAGCGCATAACCATTATCTTTTTTTTCTTAGATACAGAGAAAGTAAGAAATCACCTTCGCAATAAAAAAACTCCAAACAAAATTAAGACGATGTATGTTGCAGAACAAGATGGTAGCTCCTGTAGTGAGCACGAGGGTTTGACAGATGGAAGAAGCCTTGATAACAATATGGCGTATGATAACCCTGAACATGTCACAATCAAGCCAAAAAAACAGAGAGATGCTATCCCAAAAAGCGAATTCAACGTTCAGGACAAGTAAAAGCTTCCTTGGTTATTCACATTTGCAAAGTTGCAACTTTGCAAAAACAGTTTCTGTCCTACTTCGAATAAGAGACATGTGAAAGGAAAAGTTCCTCTTCTAGTACAAAATTTCTGAAAGTTTTACTGCTGGAGTAGACCCAAGATTTCATTTCTATACGAAATAATTACTAAGTAACAAGCTTTAAATTACAGTGCTTTATTGGCGCTGTTTACACTCGGTCAGTTTTACAGTAGGTACCTGAACTATACGTTTTTTGTAGAAGGTAACCGAAGTATAAGTTTTTGCAGTATGTTCACGAAGTATACTTTTTTGCAGCACGTACTCCTGCGCGTTTGTTAGAAAAAAGATGCTACCCAAGTAGTTAAAATGTTGAAAGGTTCTCTTATAAGATTTTGTATGACACTAAATTATGTGGTTGTGGATGAAAAACATCTCAACACCGGTTGAGAAACACTACGCTACCTGAAGTAGTCTAAAAGTTATTTTATTGCGTAGTACCAAATATCACCTCATGCATTGGGAATTTAGAAAAAGAAGGAAGTACAAATTAAGCATGGCATCTAAAAGTTAAGTTTAAAAATAAGCGCTACGGCGCAGGTTCCAATAATTATGGTTTTTGTCTCTTTACTTTTAGATCAGCCAGAGATAACTATGCGGAACTTCTTATGGAGCGTAATTTTACAAACTTTGTTGACCCTGTTGAAAAATCCGATATGCAAAATGGACCGTTTGCGCAGAATTTATTGAACTTCAAAGAAGAACGGTATTATTTGTTATAATTAGTATTTTACCATTACTAGGAGCTGATTTGTTGATTCTTTTTTTCGTTATGAAGATGTCTGTGTTAGTAAATGGTTGTAATGCGAGACGTGAAAAGTTACGACGGAACGAGAAACGTGTACCCACAGCCACTGTCCCATGTTGATTTTCGTTTAATCTTTGCAAGGCGTATGTCTCACCTTATCTTTTTTTACAATTTCTTCCTATATAAAGTCCCATACTTTGCATGGAAAGATAGGGGAAATTTTCTCGTTTTTATCCCGTCCTGTCTTTCGTCCCGCAACACCTTCATGTAAACAGCCTCCAAGTGTTAGTGGTGGCTATAAGAATTGCGATATAAGTGGATCAGAAAATTTTGCGAATAAAAACTAAAATTAAAAAAACTGTCCCTGAAATTTTGCGTTTGAGCGTACCTAGTATGTTAATAGATGTTAATATTTTACCTTCAGATATTATTACGAAAAGACTTATCACAACTGCTATTCAATCCTGATTAACAATACAGCTCTTACACCCAAATGGGCTGATAGGTGAGTAGCTGAGTAAAACTTGTTGTAAATAGGTCAAGTAAAAAACATTATGAAGTAAATCCATGCTCCATTTTTGCCTTAAAATTGAAAATAACTTTCTAGTACTTTTGTTCTTGTGATTACGTGGGTGGGTTCTCCCTGCCCCTTGCTTCAGTATCGACCGCCCTGTTACTTCTTTTAGTCTAAAACTGTTCCTAAAAGAAAAAATGAATGTAACAATGCCTCTAATTTGCAAACTTAAGATCAGCATGTTGTCGGGCATGCGCACCTTTTGTTTTATATACAGCCACATGTCGAAATGATTCACAATCCTAGTAGAAGATCTCGTAGAAAAAATTCACCTACAATTTTTCATTGTTGAATTCAATAATTCCTTCTGAAATTATTTAGTTCGGTTATCATAGCAGTTGCATAGGCCGCGAAAGATCCATTGAGCGTCCAGGCTATATTTATTTACACTTACCTGGTTTACTTTTACTTTAGGTTTGAACCGCACCTCCGTCGTGTTTGGCAAGAACTTTTTGGTGTATTGCATATAATCTTGGATATCTTTCTCATCTTTATCTTGGAGCTTGCAAGATTTTGTTGCGCGACACTGCGGAAGATCATCGTTGGATTTATAACCATATTAGGTGACTCTTTCTGGAAACCCTTCCTTTCTTCGCTATTCAATTCACTGCTACAACCGTTTTTTGTACTTCTGTGGAACGTCTTGGACGGAGTGCGAACATTTATTCAACCTGCTATTCGTATGTTATCGCAAGTTTTTGAACAGCTAGCTATTTTGTTGCGCGCGTTTAGACTGTGTGAATATAAGGCTGGGAAGGAGACAGTGACCAAAAATATTTAAGTATGCAAATAAACTAGCAATTAAACTAACCGTCTGCATATCTACAGATGCTTATCGTTTGAGTTTTTCTTTAAGTACGGTTTTGGAAAACCGCCAAGCTCTTAAAGGGTGTTATAAATAAATTAAACAACTTTAACGTATAATTTTGTTTACTGATGGAATCTTTATTCGTACATGCTTATCCGGGCTTAAAAAAATTACCTTGATCAAACAGTCGTTAACAATCAATCAAAAAGTAGGTAATTAAAATAAGAAGAGAAATTTCAAAAAGCACGCAAACTTAAACAAATTTATGTAACCCTCTTTCATTGCTCGCTATTACGTCACCACCACCTTCCCCCCTTGAAAGCAACGAAAGATGATGATATATAATTCCACGGTAAAATTTTTAACACGCTATTGTAAAATACACGACTGACTGTTTTTATTTCCCTGTTGTAACTTCACAACTCGCAAAATAGCTATAATGTTTATTTTGTAAACTATAAATTTACTGTTATTATGTTACATATTTATAGGTGGTTATAATTAGAATACCATTACCGTGAATCCTTAATAAACGCCCTTTCCTCTAAAAACCGTAATATTTAAAAAATGCCTCGCTCTAATGGACGCCCTTTTAAGAGGGGCGTTAAATAAAAAAATATTACCAGATACGTTTTTAATGGGAAAAAACGAATGACAAGTGATTAAACAAAGGGTGGAGACTTCCTGTAAATCTTTTTTACTTCCTGAACATCCAATGTTTATACTTGATATGGAAACAAAGCATTTCGTTGGGAATTTAACAGAGTCATGTTCGCCCCCACTTAAAGGTACAAACTAAGCGCCCCGGTCGTTTATTCGAGGTTTTACGGTATATATATAAATGAGGGAAAGTTCTGACTGAAAAAAATCCTAAATAATAGTGGAAAAAAGTATCTTCCCCTGCGTCAGTACTAATTTCTAAAGTTATAAGTTTTGTATAAATTGTTATTTATTACCTATTGTTGTATATAACATTGTAAATATCGTGTTTACCGAAAATTTAATAAAAATTTAAACAATTTTATCAGCATCCGTATTTTATCTCTTGCGAAGGTACAAGAGGAACAGTCTTTAAGTGTCTCAGAGTGTTTTTGACAAAAAATTGTTCGCCAAATCATTTTAAAGCTTCCTTCCTTTAAATCTTGCAACAACCTTCCTTTAGATTTTACAACAACGGCTCCCTAGGAACTACATCAAACACGAACTTAATAATTTATTAGGCGTTGCGTGAAGAAAGTATATTGGATCAGCTCAGTAATTTTGTTTACCTGGCGGCAGTTTCAGACATGCCTTGTACAGGTGATTTCATATATTGCCTACCGAGCTAACTTTTGTAACTTAGATATCAGGAAAGTGTTAAAGAACAACAATAGCAAACGTGTTTACACAAGGTCAACTGGACCTGATCTCGGTTGGACGGGGCGGGGTGAAAATGGGATGAGCAAATAAAGCCATTCAGTTTGGATTAATAACGGTAATATAGTTGTCTTTATCAATAATATCGCTATTTTCTTTTTTTATGTTGATAGAAGCCGTATTTGTTTACGTATTGAGTTGACAAGCTCTTTTATTTTCCTGCTATATTTTTAAACAGGGAGCACAACATAAATTTACAAAAAAAAGAAAGAAGATACAAAATAGTCTTACGCGCTTTTCTCGGCAATTTGCATTCTCCGTTCAAATACCAATTTCTTGCCTGGGGTTTTAATTAATTCCTAATTGTGAAAATCCTACGAAGCCCCTGGGGACGACGAGCTTGTGTTATGTTAATTTTACAACACGAAAAAGATTGTTTGAAAAAAAAATCATGCTACCTGTTGTTTTTTTCTTTGGTTTCCCGTGAAAAAAATGCACAAGTGTGGAAACAAACTGAAGTGGAGGGAACTGTATTTTGGTTGCGCTTTCCGCGCTCGTTCCCTTTATGCTTTTTTAAAATCTTGGCAACGCAAAGGGAACTCGACACAAGGTTGTGTAACCTCCTCCCCAGTGCAATTTGTATCTTTCTGCAATTTTGGATATATAAAAGAGACAACATGCGCTGGGGGAACGAGGTTGAAGGTTGTGTGCTGTTCTGGCACTTTCGGTTTTGACCGTCAAGTGCCAACATGGTTTTTCTCTCCTCTAAATTTTGTAGTATTATTGGCCTAGTCGGTACACGCCATGAAAATACTCAAACAATAATAACACGCAAGGAGAAAAAACATGACAGATGACATCGGTTTCTGGCAGGTGAAGTAGAGCAAAACATTTAAAAAGAGAAAAATGGTTATCTAAGATTTTTTCTTGCTATCAATTTTTAGTTCTTATTCCATCTTTATAATACTTACACTTAACCGACTTCTGTTAGTTTTATGCTCAAACTACTTTGTTTGTCAGTTTGCTAGCGTAGTCTGCCTCGCCGTCACCGCGCCTTGTATTTCTTGTACGAAAAGCCTCTAAATACAAAGCCTTTATGCGGAATGATAGTAGTTAAACATTTCTCTCTCTGACCTCACCTCACGCTTTGTTTTTTCATGCTTCGTAAACATGAGCTTGCATATGCACGAATTACTCTGCCGAGCTTCAAGCTCTCGCTTATACCGGCTATGTACTTGAAGCATTTTTTTTCTCGCGTGGAATCTATGCCTAATTCTTTTGACTTTTGTTGTAAATACAGTTTAGTAAAAGAAGTTTTGTGTCTTGTAAGTAATATTAAAACTAGATTGTCTATTTTTGATCTCAGGTATATTTTTAGCTTTATGCCTTATAGCTAACTGTTAGCTATATATTTTGTGGTACAATGTTCTGATGCTAGCTAAGAATTTTTGTCAATATGAAACTAAACAGAACTGCAAAGAGTTTTTGGGCTATTCTGTAGCTATGTATATATATTTATATAAATGGTTATAATATTAAAAGGGATTATAACTCCACAATGGAGTGTTTTTTATATTTTTGACTAGGCTATATGAGGCCATATGAACTGGCATCAATACGACAAAAACAAAACTATAAACTAACTTAAATTAAATCAATTCCACACAAAGCTTACATTGCTGTAACATTGTAAAATATTGATTGCTCAAGAAAGTAAAGTAAACTAGCTTGATATACACAACTATAGTTTAAAGAATAGATACTAAAAAAGTTTTACAAAATTGTCATTCCTCTGTGTTAGATCTATCAAATTGACAACAACAAATTTATGTTTATTATTATGTTCTTCAAACAGGATACCATTACAAAGTTGCAGGATAATCGCGATATCTATATATATATATTTAACTAGCCTGTGTATACAGGAAAATATAGACTTTTGTCACTCTCATGAGCCATAGTGCATTACGTCCATGTGTCATGCCACAGCTTCATATTTTGCTGTATATAGACTGGCTAAACGATTAAAAGCCATTAAATTTTTAAATTTCGTGAGCAATATATAGAGGTACTCTATATATACTTTTTTTTATTCATGTGATATAATTATATATAATAGGAAATCAACTTGGTTGTTGTTTAACTGTTTTTGGTGAAAAGGCAGGACCAACAGCAAAAACTTTTTCACAGTGGCTAGTGGATATTTTTTAGGAAAAATATAGAGGATGAAGTCTATATACCCCTTCCATTATGTATAAGGATCGAACATACACAACACAAGCATGAGCGCAATCTTTATGATAGGAATAAAGCTGATTACATTAAAGTTTACATTTTTTTGGTTTTTACATGGGTCATAAATGAGATATGTACAGCAACAGTTTCTAAGAGATGAACTTTTAGCAATAGACAATGAAGATTGTATGTCCTGCATGAACTCTTGCAATGGTCATTTTTAAGTGTTGATTGAAAATGCCAACAATTGTGTAAATCACCAAAGTTTCTCTCACGAAAAGTGAAACAGATTTTCAGATTGATTTAATGGGTATTATTGTTTGTTTCTGGAATTTCTGCTGTGGCAAAGGATTGGGGGTTCTGAAAAAAAATATCTTTAACGTGTCACCTCCATTGTGTAGAGTTTGTAACACTATTTCAAACTGATGTAAAATTAGAATTATGCATGTGTTTTTGAGTCAAACAAGTCAGATAACAATAAGTTGGAAAATGGACTAGTACTAATTGTGAAACTTTACAGTATATAAATGTCTAAAATTTATTTTGTGTTCTTTCTTATGCGACATATCACTGTTGAAAAAAATCTTGAGTTTATATTGTATAACCTTGGTCAATTACATGTTGTCCTTGAGTCAGCCTTTCTCAATATTAAATTTGTTAATAATAACTACATCTTTAATGGTTATTTATACTCAGAACATTTTTTAGCATATACTGCCAAAGTTTCCATGTCAGTATTTTTGATTGAAATTCATGTGGTTCATTTTCTTCAAACGATTACTATGAATTATGAAGTAAGAAATGCTGCTGAAAGTTTTATCAGCCATTCATTTCTGTCTTGCGAATTAACAATGAGAGAATATTTATAAACTTGTTTTACTAAACCTTACTAATGGCTTTCTATTTTGTGTTTTAAATAAAATTTTATGTATATATTTATATCACCTTTTATTATTTATTTTCTGCCTTGTTTGTTCAGCTTTTTCTTGCCTTGTATCATTTAAATATAATGATTCATACAGTGTTCAAAGTGATCTGTAATTAACAATCAAAACATGGTTTATGTATCCTCTTGAAGGTATTTCAATTACAGACATCTTATATATATATACAAGGTATATTTTTTAGGAATTCAATTCGTTTGGATCTTTAGCATTGTTTTTTTAAGATTTGTTTTTTTTCTTTTTCACATTTTTTTTGTATATATTTTCTGTATTAGTTTTTATATGTATATCTAGTTTTTGTTTTTGTAAAACCTTTGTTTTTGATTTTGTGAAACCATAATAATGTATTTTATCAACTGTATTATTAACAAAAAAGGATAAATTTTTTGATTTGCTATAATAGTGTAAAACTTGTTTGATTTTGTCTCAAAAACGGTTGTGGTAATTCAAAACATAAAACTTCAAACCCCTTGTGATTGCACTGTTATTTTGTTAACTCCACTATTGTATGCTTTAGACAAGAATCTGTTGTTTGTAGGAAGATAGATCTGTCAGTCTCAGCAAGTCAAGAAAATTGTCATAAGTATATAAGTGAGTTATTCTGTTCTAAATTAAATGGCACTGGACTGATCTACGAAAACAATAAGACCTCTCCATCAGGATAAGTTATTTATATTGTTTTTTTTTTATACAACCCCCTGGATAACTATGCAGTCAACATAAAACAAATTTATAACTTTAATGGGAAGCAGGGTGTTATAAAGAGTTCATATATTAAATGTTTAAAAGAGTATTAATATTTTATTTCTCTGAATAGTGAGAAAAGCCTTCTACTATATATAAAATTATATTCTCATTTTAAGATTTAAGTTGATCTTAACACACAGTTTCTTATGACTCATGATGGAATTGGCTTTTAAAGCTGATAAAGACGCTTAAATGTAAATATTTCTTTACTCTTTGAAAGCTAGAGTTTTTATTGTTAATCATACCATATGCATGTATTCAGTCTTTTTCATTCTAAAATACAGCTACTGTAAGTAAAAAAGTTGGCTGGATTTATGTTGTTGTGTGGTAGAAAAGTTGTTCAATATTAAATATGTAGAAAGCTAGAGAAATACCATTCTTTGTCAAACACCCATTTGCTATGCTAGGGAAGGTGGTATGTTAATGACCTTATAAAAGGGGAAATTAACTTCAGAGCTATAGAAAGTGGCCAGTGTATATATGAGATCCCCAAAATTTGAGATGGAAAGTATTTGGGGTGTCATATTTAATCAGCACTAAATGTAAGTTTATGTGGGGTTAATATGACCATTTTTGTGTATTTGTATTTAACTATGTGTGCAAATATTTGGAAAGTGTATGTCTACACATCAACAGTGTCTCAATAACAAAGTAACATGTATAAAGTTAAAAAGATGTATATATTGGTGGAAACTGTTCAGCCCATTTTATATTAATGCATCTTATCAAGTACTGGCACTTGTTTGTGTATTCTGTTTACAACAGTCCGCAAAAGATTCTATTTAAAAACTGTATTGATGTATGAAGTACGGTCTCCATTTTGTTTAGAAGCATAATAGCTATTAAGAACTACAGTTAATACAATTTGTTTGCATGACAATCCCAAATGTTTTTTGTTCATTAATGTTATATTTTTATAACTAAATAAAGTTTTATGAGATATATACCAAGAAGTTTTTTATTATATTTATGTAAGTATTGTATTTTTCTTTGATGCACTTTGATGACCCTTTTTTTCTTAAATAGTTATCAGTATAAGCACACAGGGATACACTTAGAAGAACAAAAATATTAGCGCTTAACAAATAAATAATGAGGGGTGATATGAGATCAAACCGAGAACTCCGAACAGATGGAGGAACACTTCAACCTGACTCAAGCAGTAGTAGCTCTTCACCACATTCCACTTCAAGTCACGATGAGGAAATACTGGAAGTAACTGGAGCAGGATTTATGCCGAAACCAATATATAATTTCTCAATACCTGATGTTATCAAACACGAGCCACGTGTGGAACGAAATGAAAATAGATTTGAAAATAGTGATGCACTAATACGTAGAAAGCGTGGACATCAAAATTTTAGAGATAATGTTGCGTTTGATGAGAACTCACTTTCTGTCTGCAATAAGCGAAGGAGAAGATCTATAACTGCAGCTGTTGCTGTTGAAAATATTATAGAGGAGGCTAATAATGATGATGACTGTCACCGTCCTCCTGTTATCGATTTGACTGACATTGACTCTCATGATGAGTATCAAAGTGCTCATTCTGATTCAGAAATTAACAATGTGCCCATCACAGAAACAAGGTATGTCTTTATGTGTTTACCTTCATTTTATCATAGTATACATATAAAGTTTCGCAAAATCTTTCTAAAGCAACCATCATTGGTAAAGTTTGAATTCGTTTTGAGAAAAATTCATTCCAAATTAAAATCAGTGTAGTCCTTTAATGTAAATTCTTAAATGACTATTTTTTTCTTCAAAAAACCAAGAAAGTACTGTTCCTTTCTGTTTTTTAGTGTCTTTAATAACTACTGGGGGGGGGGATTTTTTGACTGGAAGCTACTTTCACTATTTTACTTATTTGAAGAAAAAATGCAGGTTAATGAAGGTTAAAATTATCATGGTAGCTAAAAGCTGATACGACATTTTACATTTTACAAAGCTAAAGTATTTATGTTACATAATTTGAACACTCGGTGCCGGCATGGCAATTCTTAAAAAATTCTGATACACAAGTCTAAAATTATGAATTGAAAATATACTTTTAAAATAAGAGGTACAAAATAGAAACTAAGAGACGCTTATTTTGCAAATTCTTTTATGCATGGGAATTATTATTCGAGTCATCTTCTTTGCTACTATTCCTGGTTTTTTTAAGTTCCTTTTTGTATCTCCTATTAAATATATTTAAACTCCTCCTGTGTTGCCAAATATACTTTTACATGACGTCAATTATAGCAACTATCTGTTGTCATGCCAACTAATATGTTATGAGCTGTTACGCTGATTCGTGCGACATTGTCATCCAGCATCGTTTGAGTTTTGCCTCTTCTCTTTGTTGTGATTATACAATCAAAGGAGAGGTAGTTTGTTAAAGGAAATTGCGTGGTTAGTATCTGTAATAACGAGGTTAATGAGCACCGTCTCTTAAAAGAATGAAGTTAAATTAAAAATAAATCAATCCACGAATCTTTTTTATTTTTATTAATTATTGCTGTGTTTTCCTTCCCTTCTGGAACCCTGAAACAGAGTATCTGCCAGACTTAAAAACCTTGAATTCAAAGTAGGTGACCTGAAAAACCTAATGGCTACCATTGTCTAGAGGAACACCATAAAAATCTTGAAATGTAAACATTTCCACGTTGAAAACATTTTTGTCTCAGTTATGAAACTTTACATCGTAGTAGTTGTGTTTGCATTTTTTACATATTTTCTCATAGTTTTAAATGTTCAGCGCTGCCATTTTTGAGAATTTCTGCATGCTTTATTGTGTACTAGTTCTTTCTTGTGTCCATGTGCTTGTGGTTCGGAATCTTCGCATTTGCTAAATTATAGTAAAAATAACCTAAAAAACACCTCGAAAATGTCAAAAAAAACTTAAAATTATTATGAGGAATAAAGGTAGAGTATGAGAAAGAGTTGATTGTGTAAAAAATGCGTATTAGAAATAGAGAATTTTATTTTTTATCTATTAACTGCTTTTAGACCTCTCCACCATGCTTCGTCAGCAAATTCCTTTAATGAAGTGCTTTCAGATTTGCAACGCTTTCGACAACAAATTGAAGATTCGCAAGAAAACAGATTCAGTCGTTGTCGTGCGTCTTCGATTCAACGTCTTCAGCGTTTGCGACGCCGACGTACACCGCGAACGATTATTACCGACGGCCCGATTGTTTCAGACGACCTGCTGTTCGGGTCACCCGAAGCGATTGATGTGTCAACTCCTGAGGCTACAACAGCTGATGACTCAGTTTTACTTGTGAACGAGGTTAGAAATTTGTTTGTTGTGTTATTCATTATAAATGTTTATACAGGATATAAGTATAAAAAGTTTCTGAATAGCAAACGTAACCCTGTTAAAAAGTGAAAGTGCATATGACTTGTTTTATGAAGTTCAAAAATTACATATGAAACAGTCGAGTGGTTTTACGTTATTTATTTACCTATTATATGTATTACGTTCGTGCCATTGGTATGAGGAAAAAGTTTACATAATATTGTTTCACTCAGAAAAGTAATTTTAAGGTCAGATTTAGAAAAAACTCAGAAAGTTGTTTTAAGAAAGTTAATTCATTTTCGTCATTTGGAAATCTTTTGGCTTTACTTTTCCTTTTTGTTTATTTCTTAACAATATTTTTTAGGTTCGAGGAAATCAAACTGCTACTGCTGATGATGACGATCATTCCATTGCTCTTCGAATGGCTCACGATCCAACCTACTCTCCACCGTACCACTCTCCTGCGGACGGTCTTTCAACCGCGGTATTGCATAATTTACCTAATTACATCTATAGTGAAATATATTATTCATCACTAAACAATTCAAATAGCTTTAACCCCCGCGTACAGAACTTTCTCTGCTCATGCATTTGAATGTTTGCTTCTTCTTTTTTATAGCAATATCGTACTTGGAGGCATGGAAGAGGTGATGAGTCTTTTGTACAATTCCAAGAAACAATTCGTTCATTTCGTCAGAGAAGTCGTGAACGGCTTGAACAAGCACGGCGTATCACTCAGGAAGCTCACGAACGTCTCGCGCGTATACACGATAGTATCAATAACCTCCGACATGGTGGTACGCCAACTTACAATACAACCGATGCAAGCAATTCTGCTAATGGCAGTACCGAACGCGAGGTAGAAGATAGAATCGAAAGAACTGGGCACGAAGCGGTAGGTTTGTTATTTTGCATAAAAGCATAAACTTGGTGTTCAGTCTTTTAATGTTTTTTTTCATATTGTTCTTTATCATGGTGCAAATATGCATTGCAGTTGCCTGTCCCCAGTCTTCTAGAAATTCACTGCGTAAATTTTGTTCTCCTTCGCAGAGAATACCAGAATTTTACATTGCTTAAATTTTGCTCTCCTTCGCAGAGAAATTTTGTGATCAGCCTTTGATAGAACATGATTAAAAATGAAACGGACAATTAAGTAAAGTCCACGCCGCTGTTCTCTTCTGTTGTTTTCACCTCTGTATGTGTTTATCAACCTTAGAATAACGATGACGTTGAAATTACACATGAATGGAATCCTCGTAGTGTGGATTATATACAATCTCCTGTTAACCTTTTGTCTCCTCTACCCCCATCCTTCCATGTAAGTTTAATATTATTTTAATTAGAACTTTTATGTAAAATGTAGTTGTTTATCTCTTGTCATATTTTTCGGACAGATTTATGTTAATTATATATTTTTATTATAGTCGATGCAGAGGCGACATTTTTCTTCGGTACCAGACCTCCTACGGCCATTTATGTAAGCATGATATACGTATACATTGCAAGGAGAAGCTACTGTTCAGCACGATGTAATTTTTTTTTTAATTATAGGAACTCTTTCTTGACGCCTGTACCGCCCCCTCGCTTACACCACCTGCACCACATCCAAGAAGATTACGAGGTATGGGCTCTAGTTTAATAATCTGACTGAACGTTTATCATTTGTAGTTGCACTGAGAATCGCTAGTATGTGGATTCTTTTTGCAAGTGCTTTCAAAAATTTAGGAAATCTTGTCTTGAAATAAAAATTGTTTACCCAGCTTGTTGCTTTTTTCAGGCTTTGCTAAGTCTAGCGGAGAGAATTGGGCCGGCAAAACCCAGAGGTCTAAATAAGGCTGGTAAGTGTTTATGTATTTATTATTTTATTTATTTATTTATTTGTTCTAATCTCGAAGTGAGGTTATGTAAATGATTTTCTTTTTTAGAAATCGATCTTATACCTTCGTTTCGGTACAGTTCGCTCACTGCTAAAGAAACGAACACTAAATGCGTGATATGCATGGGTGAATATAACAACCGTGAGAAATTACGCCGCCTTCCCTGCACACACGATTTCCACTCGAAATGTATAGATAAATGGCTTCGGGTAAGTGGCTGAATATTTTGTTAGATACGCCTATGTTTTTTCTCTCCCTCCGAATATAAGAGTCAACGTATATTTATTTATGTTAATATTTCATTTAACTTTCTTTTTCAGTCCAACAAGACTTGCCCTATATGTCGAGACGAAGTAAACCCATCTGAGTAAACCGTGTTCACACTACATATGTACGTCAATATGTTCTTGCTTCTGTGGATGAAGTGCCTTCGTGAACGCATGAACTCAAGTCCTCTGTGAGCAACGAAGATTAATATAGTAGCTGGCTACTGTTGCTATGGACAAACTGACCACACATTAATTAATGCACATGTAATTAATATTGTTGCTATGGAGATATTCTTGTGGCTATTTCACAAGAAAAAAAGTACCGTGGTTTTCTTTGATTTAAATTTGAAACCTCTTTTTTTTCCGCATAAATAATATTAATATCATGCATATCTAATTCTGAGTGTTTCTGCTTTGAAAGTGATTCGTTAAAAATATTCCGCTTTGTTACCTATTACAGCCTCGAAGAACTGTTTCATTAAATTCTTTCTGATTTTTGAAAGTAATTTTTTAGAAAAACAAAAAGTAAAAAAAAATGTAACCTCTATGTATTGCAAATAAATAGTTTAACTAAAAACATGACTTTTGATATTTGTATTAACTTATAACTCTTTTTATGATGAGTCAATCTATTACAGGAAGCCAGCCTGGAAATTTGTGTTTTTGTTTTAAACGGTTATAATCAGTTTCTCAAAATTTTAGCCGCGATTGGTGACTGAGTATAGACTTAGCCGTTCATATTTAGGACTATTGGGTAGGCCAATTCACCCTCTTTTCATAACCTATTTTTTCAGAGATATTTGAAGGACTCGGTCTTTCCCAACGTATTTTTTCATACTACCACCACAGAAATTGTCTCAAGCAAAACTAATAACACTTTGTGCATTTTTGGTAAGACGCCGAGTGAGAGCAGTTTAATCGCCGGAAAACGAAAACGCGCGGATTCCCTAAAATCCCGGAAACAGCCCGTATAGTTGAATGTATACAAAGAAAGTACCCGGGGAGAAACTCTCTTTGACCAAATTGCTTATAGCGTGGAAATAATTTTGATATTTATCTTCCTAATAGTGTTATTGTTAGAACGGCGCCCTTTATAGAGTGCAAATTACAGTAGAATTGTGAAATTATGCTCCTGGTGGAACGCCGAAGTAGCAAAATGAAAAGATGTTTGTTTACACATCCATTTTTCATTACATTCACCTCTTTTATGTGAACTAGAGCAAAACAATAATTATGCATCATCCAATCAAATAACGTTAACGTTTTAACTTGTCTATTGTTTTAATTTTACAATTTTTCGCGCCTATTTTACATTGGTATGAAATTAACATATCTTACCACATGTCACAGCACGTAAGAACTTATAAATATGAAAAAGTAAAATGTAGCAGCGTGATGATATACGCAGTCAAAAGAATACGTAAAAAGTAGGAATGCTGTAAATGGAGAAATAAACTTTTATTATTGTTGACGTGTTGTGTTTCTTATACGACTTACTAATAAGTGATTGTGCTACTTTAATATTATATTATAATCTCAATTTCTTTCTCTTATATTTCTCACTCCTAACATTGCTTTTATTTTTGTTTTTATATTTTAAACATTTTTTATTATTTTACAGTACATCACAAATATTTGCGATGCAAAATTACATTGATTCTGCGAAAATTAAGTATATTCCTACGTTTTTGTTCGTTTCATTATTATAAAGAAGAGAACAGAACAGTAAAATTTTGGTCTTGCCATTCTTCATATTGTGGTCTGATTTCCAGCCTCAATTGTTCTAATAAAAATGTACTATTAAACGTCTATTTTCTGATTTAACCGCAGGATAAGTATTACAAATGCTAATTCTAAGAAAAATAACACAACTATTATCTAGTCAAACCTACTCGCTCTGAAACAGGGCAGAAAAAGCAACGAAATTACCAATGCGCATGCTCGTTGGTAATTTCAAATTTCCGAGCTTAAATATATTCTTGCTTGTGTAAATATATATAAAGTTAGAACGAGACGAATTTGAATGAAAATTTTTCAGCTGGGATGTCAAATTCTGATTTTGCTACCTATATAATAGTCAACTATATTTGATGTTTCAGCAGTCAAAAACGTTTCAATCAATACTGTAACTTTCTCAGTGTAAGTACATTATTTTTTACCGTAATGATCCGAACAAGCGCCCCTGGGTGCTTATTAAATTTTTGGATTTTTTGTATGGGCGCTCAGCCGAGAGGGGGGTGGGGGGTGGGGGCGCTTAAAAAATGCTGGGCGCTTATAACTTTTTCCTAATTTTGTACAAATTAAAGTAATTTATTTTTCCTGAAAATAAACTGAACAAAAGATGTAACAAAATAAAGTTTAGTCTTTTTAGGGTTTTCAAGATAAGAAAGTAAAATTTTAAAATAAGCGCCCAGTTTCTTAAGGTAGTTTTAAGGGTAAGCGCCCCCTTTTATCAGGCGGGCGCTTATTTGAGGGAGCGCTTATTGAACTTTGAGGAAATTACTTGGGCGCTTATTCGAGGGTGGCGCTTAAAAATGCTGGGCGCTTAATCGGATCATTACGATAAATAATGCTACATGTTGTATTTTCTACGCAACGCCAGGCTACACGCAAGTTAAAAGTCTAAAAAAAACAAAATATTGCGTAGACCTGACGAACTGGTTTTGAAAGTAGAGGGTCAACATAATGCCTTAGAGGTCCCATCATAAATTTAAATCTTCCAGATTGGCTGAAATTCTTTTCAAATTCTAAAGTTATGCCATGTTTTGGTGGGGACGCTATCTAACTATCTTTGAAAAATGTTGGAGAGGGTGTAGGGTTGATCATAGTTCCCCTTTCCCCTCTGCTCTGTTATTGTGTTCGTCAGAACTTAAAAAAAACGCATTACAAGGTCTTTTCATCATCGAATTCAAAAACATCAACAAACAGCAATGTCATGTCTTCTTATGATGTTCAAACGTTAAAGTTTGTTTGAATGTTAATATGTTTTTTACAAGATGACACAAGACACACTATTTCCAGCAGGCGATCGAAGAAATGTTTCTCGCCTGGGATTAACCAACAAAACATCAAAATTATCGTCTCTTGGCAGATCAAGTTATGGTAAGTACTAGAACAGCAGAAAGTTGCTTTTTAGGGGTTTTGAATTCGAGGCTCACTACTAGGCATGTTGTTAGCGATGCTCAAGTAGCACTGCTTCAATGTCAAAAACCCTTTTTCCTTGTCAAGCAATCATTGCCGTCCCCAATGTTTGTCTCCTAGATGTTTGATAAAGCTTTCTTGACGGCTAACATCCTGTCGTAGAATGATAAAGGCCTGGTTTTAGAAAAGTTTCACAATTTATGCTTTTTCTTGTCAGACTCTACGAATATACTCAGTCGCATTCTGCTGGGACAGAAAGCAGAAGAAGCAGATAAAAACAACAACGAACTCATTCGACAGCTTCTTTGTCACATCCCTGATAGCATGATTTATTTTAATCATAGCAAGGATATGCCATCAACTAAAGAATTTCTCGGAGTGGTGATGTTTGCTGATATCTCAGGTAGCCTTCCTTTTCAACGGCTAAACCTACAAGGGGAGGGCGGTAGCCATGAAAAATTTTAATACTACAGTGAACTCCCGATAACTCAAACCCCCAAGGGCCCAGAGAAAACAGTTCGACTTAACCAATTTTCGACTTAAGCGAAGCTCCCATTAATTCTAACTTAAACAAAAATGAGATGTTAGTTCAAATTAAGGCGAGTTAGGGACAATTGTATGGTACACATTTTAGAAAAACAGAACTTATAATTTAAAAGAGGACTGTAACTTGTATGAAGGTAACTTTTGTTACGTGCAAAAATGAATTTACTTTCTAACATTTTTTCCCAATTCTTCAGCCAGCCATCTGACGCTTTAAAATTTGTAATATTAAAACTGTCAGCAAATTGAATAGCCTTCTCATTTATCATATTGCCATCAGAAGGAAAATTGTGGCTTCTTTGTAAAAAGAACCATTTAAGAACAACTTTTTCGAAACTTCTGGCTACTTTACATACCAGTATTCATTTTTGAAACATTTATTTTTTTCTCAGACACTAAAAGGTTTAAGTTATTCAAATAAATTAACTTAAAGGGAACCAAAAAATGGTTCGAGAAAACAAATGTTCGAGTTGTCCGGAGTTGGAGTTAACGAGTAGTTTTTATAAGGAAGTATTAAGAATTGTCCAAGGGACCGTAGAGTCTACTGTATTGTTTGTGTCTGTCCTAGTAAGCGGGAATCAAGATTAATTAATTCTCTTCACGGACAAAAAAATGGCGGTTTCTCTGACTTATTGCGTAAAAATATTTTAAAATTGATGATATTTTGTGTTTTTTTTATATCAGGATTTACAGCTTTGACAGAAAAATACAGCGCTATGGCAACAGCGGATGGCACAAGTGGTACTGACAAGTTGTCGGCAACATTAAATGCTTATATAGGAAAGATAGTAGATGGTATGAAATTGTATTGTGCTGATTTTAACCTTTTTGTAGTTCTTTTTGTAATATTTTTGCGCGTTATTATTTTTCCTTTCTTAGAAATTATAAATAGAAAAGGGGACGTCTTGAAGTTTGCTGGTAAGTTTTATGAAATGGAAGTAACTAAACAATCTATATCTAATAGAATAACAACTAGTCAATCCCATAAAAGACTACACTACTAGTTAAAACAAAAGAACATACCGTTCTCTTATCTTTAGGTGATGCGATTCTAGCTACTTGGAAATGTAGCGATATAGGTCATAATGCAAAATCACTTTTAAACAAAGTCATAAACTGTAGCATCGACATTCAGGCCAACTGCGATAATTTCATGACTGAGGTTGGAATCGTGTTGAGAGTAAAGTTAGCCATTGCAGTTGGGGGGATGTGTTTAACCAATGTTGGCCTACCACCCGCTAAACAGTTTGATATTTCTGGTTCCGCTGTGGATGATGTAGGAGCAACAGAGAAGCAAGCCATCCCTGGCTCCGTTATACTTTCACAGCTAGCTTGGGCTAATTGTGAACAGAGTTTATTTTCTGCAACACCTTTAGAAAATGGAACATATTTTAAGGTTAGTTTTAGTGAGTAAATTTAGATGTACCCTGCCCCTCTGAGTGCCGCGGAAAGCAAATTTGTTTTTAAAGGTCGCAGATTTAGTGTCTGCAGGAGGGCAAACCGACAGGAAGTGGAATTTTGAAATTCAGCACCGCAACATTGTCCAAAAATATTGTCGGACAAAGTTTAATAAAATCCGTGGAACCGATTGTTTCGAAAGGGCCGAGAAAATGATATTTTATTATTTTAGCTTATCGGGCATGCGCAACAGGGAACTTCAACTGAAACAAATAATCAGACTAATGAAAACAATGTGGCAATAATTTTGCAAACTTCGGAAAGAATGGTTACGTCAGCATTAGACTATTTAATCGACCAATGCACGGACTACACCCAGGATATGCCTAAAGCTTTACTGTTGGATGAAGACGAGAAAGTCACAACTGGCAGATTCTTGGCTAAAAATGCCATGACCGGAACTAACGCAAAAGAAAAAAGAAGGAAAAAATTCGGTTTGTTGAGTAACGTGTTTCCAAGAATACGAAATCTTTCAGTCTGCAGCGAACCGCAAAATAATTACCTGTGAAATGCGTTAAAATTCCTGGTGTTGAAATTTTGTTCAGACTAAAAATTCAGGACTCAAATTATCAGTTGCTTAACTTAAAGAAGTCTTGAAGCAATTTATACATTTCTCTACACTGTGACCTATCTTTATTTTTAGAGAGGTTGACCATGACATCCAACTTGTCACCACAAGAAGTTCAAAATTTAAGAGCATATGTCCCTGAGCCAGTTTTACACAAAGTATTATTTTCCTACTTACAGCTACTTATGTGCGCACTGCTTTATTTTTGTTTTCAATTGTTTTTATTATTATATCGTTATCATTGTGTTTGTTATATAGCTCGACCATGGACAAGACTTAGAGTGGCTTTCTGAAATGCGGCAAGTCTCCGTTTTGTTTATAAATATGCAGCTTCCAACAACCCCTACGGAGGGTAGTAAAGTCTTACAAAAGGCTTTTGAAGTTGTGTACGACGCTTGTACTAGGTATAAAGGTAAATTTTGATATATTTTAATGGATCAGTATTATTCCAAATATTTTGTTTTTAGGATTTATTTACCGTACTTCATACAATTTTTTTCTGTGCCCTTTTACACGGCTAGCTACTACTACCAAAGACTAGCTAAAGAAAACATTTCTACTCATTGTCGAACGGGAAAAAAAAGAAAACATTTCGAGAAGAAAATTAGAAATTACCAAAGCCACAGTACTGAACAGAATTGCGAACAAAATTTTTCGTTACACTGAGTATGAATAATAATTAACGTTATTTTTATCTGCAGGTAACTTGAATAAAGTATTCGGATTTGACAAGGTAAAAAAATTTTTTTATGCTTTAAACAATATACGAAAAAATTACCTCCACCTATAATAGAAACTTCCACAAAAATCAAGAAATATAAGAGGAGGGGTGCACACTATGCATAGCCATGTTGGACATCAGCTAGAATATTTTGTTGTAATTATTTTTATTTTAAAAATGATTTCGTAGTTAGTAACTAATTTTAGTCGGGAGTAAGAATAAATCTACATTTTGCTGATTGCAGGGTTGTACGTTTGTTGTTATATTTGGACTTCCTGGTCAAAAACACGAAGACGATCCCTCCCGTGCTGTGCAATGTGCTCATCACATTTTCGATTCTTTGCATGCGATACAAGAAATTGTGTAAGTATGAGCTTTAACTATCTCTATTTTTAGGCATTTCCTTCTAGTTTTGTATAATAAAACTAGGATGGAGAGAGTGTGTTTTTAACCAATTTAGGAATCTTACAATTTTCCACTGACGCAACCCCCTCTCCACTTCTCCCCTTTCGCCCTCCCCAATAACAACAAAAAAACATCCCCAAAAAAAAGAAAATGAGTGCTGCTACTCCTTAAAAACTAATTTCTTGATTACTTTGCAGGAATGAAAGTATTGGAGTCACTACTGGTCTTGCTTTTTGCGGAGTTGTTGGTCACAAAGATAGACATGAATACACAGGTACAGAAAGCTTTCAATAAATTGCGTTTTTAGTATATAAAATGCTTTGCATTGATGTGATAGATATAATGTTGAACTTACAATTTACCAAACTAAGATCTTAATGAGCAAATAGTAGCGATAAGAAATGCAATGGTTTTTCACATGCTTTACGCACCGGCCTAAATTACATAATTCAAGATCTTGTTACATGAAATCAGTTTTCTTTTCCATTAAATATATCCATAGAAAAGACTTTTATATTTCCTGTAGTGATTGGGAGTAAAGTTAACATGGCAGCACGACTGATGATGTATTACCCTGGCTTACTGACTTGTGATGCTGAAACATTTGAAGGTGCAAAAACGAGACTACGAAAACAAGATTTCACCCCCTTACCTTACATTGAATTAAAAGGGATGAAAGATCCTGGTGTCGTACGGGAATACAATCCAAACTCCAGGTAGGATCGGAAAACGTTAGCAACTCAAAAATGTAAGAATAATGCTCATAATTTCCCTTAAGATTCATAGATATTTGAAGAATCTCATTAATAATTCCTACAAATACAGTTTTCGGAACCAAATATTGAGCAACTTTGAAAGTTTTCGAAAATGCAAAAAAATTGCGAAATTTCTGATCGCGATAATTTCTTTCTTTCTAGTGGACTTACGAGTAATCAAAGCCTGGATTTTATAGAATTTATCAGGGTTAGCTAGTTGTAACTTTTTTCTGTATTTCAGCAAGAAAGATGAACAGGATATTGTTGTTTATCCAATGCTAGGTAAGATCTTTTTAGGACCAGAGACAAATAACTTATGTCGCCCTTAAAAGTGTCTGTAAAAGTGAAGAAATTTATTTGTCGAAACACAAACATAATTGGTTTTGATGTAAACTTTAAAGACTTGGCGTACTAACTTCTGTAAAAATATCGGCTTGTTTGTTGATAATGATTTGTTGTCATGAAAGGATTTTGTTCGCGGAACTGATCAGACCTCCCATCCCGAAAAAAGCATTAAAGCGTGACGAAAATTATTTGTCGCCGGATGGCTAAAACACAGGCTTTATAACATGCTAACTCTACAAGATGATGTAGCTACATCTTCGCCACTGTCATGATGTATACTCAGGACAGAATGATAAATATTTTTTACACATGCTATTGGTTTTTCCAGTTCTTTGAACGGATTGATCTAAAAATCAACATTTGGTAAGGTCCCAATTTACGTTACCCTCTAAGAAACAACCTCTCTTGTCGCGGACGCGCCCAACACTGAGACATATAAACGCTTTTCTTGTAAGAAATGCTGTACTTTTTTCGTTAATATTTTTAGCTATTGATTTTGACTTTTCTATGGTCATGAGTAAGAACTTGAATGTATATTCTCTGAGTTAGTTTTTTGTTTTTAAATAAACAAAGAAATATTTAAAAAATATTATCTTCGGACTCTTACTTCTCATAAAACCAGCTTCTTGACACACTTAGAAGTCGCTTTTACTATACCTTGGCACCACACAACAGGTTTTCAAGCAATATAAGTCTATTTTGGAAGAACCTCTACGTAGCAAACACTTTTCTATACCACACACTTTTTTGAGGTCACCGTAGTGCCCGCTATAGATAGAGTTTCACTGTATGTAAACTTTTTGTAGGACGAAAACAAGAAATGAGGGTGTGGAGAGAGCTAATGAAAAAACAAAAAGTTGGAAGTTTACATAGAAGTGAGGTTGTGATTATCGAAGGAGAGGCAGGCATTGGGAAAACAAAGTTGTTGGAAGAATTCATGGATGATGCGGAAAAGTGCCATATGCGTGTTATTCATGCTGAGGGTGATGTGTCACACGCACAAAGCACTTACTATATTGTTAATACTCTGATGAGGGCATTTTTTGATGTAGAAGGTGAAAGCAGGGAAAAATACATCATGTCTATTATAAACGAGGACGCCGAAATCACGGAAAATATTGGCCTGTTGAGTGATATTATTTCAACCTATGTAAGTTTCTCAGATTTTTCTCATTAAAGACGTAGCAGATTTTTGTATTTTTTTTGTACGATAAGTTAAAAGGTCAAACAGTGCAGCAAACTAGTTTTTAATATCCCTATCCCCAATTTTTTTTGCCCCATGTCAAAGTCGTTATCGCTGGGGGTAAAGTTGAGTTTTCAAGCAATTTCGTGATAAGTCTACAAACAGATCGTAAGAATTTCTCTAATTTACTTTACCAACCAAAGCTACGCAGTATTCCTATTAATAATGTTTTTCAATAGATTTTAATAATTACTATTTGTCCTAAAAAAACCTTTCGAGGTTGTAATCTCCGCTCTTTCCTGGAGATTTTGATATAATTTGTTTCCATAAATGTGTCAAATAAGCAAAAAAACATACAAATGCCCCTCTACCTCAAAAACCAATAGGATTGAAATTGCTATCTGCTTTTTTACTTAGATTGCAACAACACCGAATATCATGGATGTCCAAGAAAACGAAAGGCAAGAGAAACATAAATACATTCTTACGAAACTTCTCAATTTGGTATGATTCAAATTAGTTTGAACTTGTACTTGACCAAAAATCATTTGTCGAAAACCTAAAAATTATGAGTATGAATTTAAGTTTGTCACAGTAAAAGCTATATAGATAGTTTTTTGCATATCTGCTTCGTGATATCGCCGTTTTTATATGAATTTTATCCTTATATAATTAGTGAATGAGATTAAAAAATGGGTTACTTTCAATGAAGTTGCATTCCCTTATCTCCTTTAGGTTGTGTCAGAACAAAATTCTGTCATCGCTGTCGATAATGCCCGCTACATTGACGCTAAATCATGGGAGCTACTCGAATATTGGACGCAAACGGTCAACACCACATTCATATTCTCCATAAGAACACTTGCCTCGTCTGGTCAACTTTGTGAATCAGCTGTTAGATTAATCGAGAATACTGATAGCAAATTACATCTCCGATTGAGCAAGTTTCTAAATTTTTTTCCATAGAAATAAAACAGGCTTGTCTTTTCGATGCAATTGGTAATAAATGAAAAGTGTACAAATTATAAACGAGCTTTACGGAGTATTTGAATGCACCCAGTTGTGCAAACTATGAGAACGCATCAGCTAAGAAAGTTAATTATACGTCACCCCTGTGGCAGCCAGCAAGCTGGCAAGGGAGTGGCGAGGGTTAAAAAATGAATTAATTTTATTTTCTTCTTCTTCATATCTTAAAGTTATTGAAAAGTAAGGGAAGGCTGCCTCTTTCGCTAGCTCCGTAGTTGCTGCAGGCCTGCATAAATTTGTAAGTTTGGTTAAATGTTATTCTAGCTGGTTTACAAAGCGAGCATATTCCTGATCTGATGTGTCAATTACTAGAAGTGAACGAAGTACCTAAAAAGCTATGTGAAATTGTTCAAATTAAAAGTCAAGGAGTACCATCATGGTGTGAACAGTTAATAAAAGACATGGTAGATTCTAATACTATACAGTTTGTTGCGCGTTCATCTTGTTTGCCACTAAACACGCAGAAGAATCTCTCTCGATTTGAGATTCCCTTGATAAACACGCACGACTATCTTTCGTCTGAAGAAATGGGCTGCATCAAAGAAAACGAAAGGGTAGCTACTCCATCATTAAGTCCGTCACAAATGCAACTGAGAAGGCAAGGCAAAACGAGAAAGGAAAGTGACGCTTCTGGAAAAAGGCTTTCGATCTGTAAAAGGTAATTTATAATGTAAAAATTCGTTTACTTCATTCTAAGGTCCTTACGATGACGATAACCTTGTCAATTAATGCGACGACAAAAAGCACATTTGTATTGAAAGTAACTTTATGACACCATTAACTTAAACTTCTTTTTTATTATGTTTTCCACAGCAACTTTTCAAAAATTCAGAGTGTGTCGAGCAGTTTTGTCTACGATGAAGAGAACTACATAAAGGCATCTCCAGGCGTGATGCCTCAGGAAACAGATGAAGTATGCGTGATACCTCAACATATTGATCTAAAGAAAATGCTAGTTCCTGACTCCATGAAAGACATGGTGCTGGCACGCATAGACCGAATGTCATTGCACGAACAGACCATCTTAAAATGTGCAGCTGTGCTAGGTAAGAACTATCATTTATCCACTAAATTTACTTCTAAAAGTTTCAGAGATACCTTGCCACAAAGTGTAAAGGTTCTAACTAATTAATCTTATCAACGACGAATGTATTTCCCTGTACTTTTACGGTTGGCTAGTTAATTAAGAAAATTTTATTTTTTAGGGCAAAGCTTCACACGTGATCTATTGAACGCTATTATCCCGAAGAACTGCATCAATATGCTAGATACAACTTTGTATAATTTATGCAAACAAAAAATTTTTGAATGCGGTTCACTGGCTATTATTTCCTCACAAAATCGCAACCAATCAACTTACGACTTTCAACATCAAGAAAACATTACAGCACCATCCAAACCACAACACCATTACCACCATCATGTAATGACAGGTAGGCAATTTGGGTTTCTCACATGTTCGTTTCATTAAAGTTATTTTTTTCACTCTTTCTAGAATTGCTCGCGATTCAAAAAGGAAAGTTTCTATTTTCGAAGGAATGACTTGATCGGGTATTATGATATCTATATCATAATGCCCGAATACGTCTGTCTGTCACGCAAAATGGTAACTGCAGTAACGAGACACACGAAATGCGGTAAATAAAGAACAGGCGAACCCGTGGATTTATCCACGGACACAGACTAGTCATCAATAATGTCAATATTAAATATGAAACTCTTATTTATCAGGTATCCACAAAACACAAGTGTTGTGTGGATGTTACGCTTATGAAGGATATGCGGTTATCAATCTCTCACAATCAAATGCATTCTCAGACAACAAGAAACGAATATGTTTGTACTTGCAATTTAGTAACTCTTTTGTACAAGAAGCGGCTTACGCACTGTGGCTAGAGGATCAAAGACGAGCTTTACACGAGCGCGCTGCCGTGTACTTGGAGCAGCAGTCACAAAAATGCCGCTCGTGTGGTGGTGACGGGTTTATACCCGGATATGGTCGAGGCATCTCAGCCTCTGAACAAATAAAGAACGGGAAAACCAGAAAATTTAGTGGTGAGATGGTCGTTTTGTATAAAAAATATCAATTGAAATTTATTATTGACACAGTAGCCTAAAAAATTATGTCGTCTGTACATTGTGCAAGTGTTCTCTCTATTTAACGCCCACTCTCGATTCAACGCCCCTCTGCAATAAACGCACACCCTAAAACATCAAAAATCGTATTAAACGTCCCCTCTCTAATTAACGCCCCTCTCTAATTAAAGCCTATTCCATATTTTATGTAAAGGGGCGTTTATTAGAATTTTACACTTAAATTAAATAAAGACAATATTTGGCGAAGTGTGTAAACGTTTATCATTCAGGAAATAAAAAATCAGGCGTGATATTTCAATCGGCACATGCCTTACCAGTTCTTTGTCACTGCTTTCTTAAGAAAAGAAAATCTATTACTTGAAAGTCTTAATTGCTTTAAACACCCACTCTCTAATTAACGCCCCTCTTCAATTAACGCCAACCCTAAAATCTCGAAAATTAATTAAACGTCCAGGGCGTCATTAGAGAGAATACGGTAGGTAATATTAACGTGATAACAGGGAAAGCATTCGGCATAATCACTGCATTCTGATTAGCTAGAACCAAACTACTGACTCAAAATTGTGCTAAAGGTTTTCTTTGTTTACTCAAGTCACTCGCAAAATTTTTTTTATTACCAGTGAAAAGATCCAAAAATTAAATCAAATAGATTTAATTTTGTTATTTTTGTTGCTCGCATCATTTTTTGTTACTTTCAACAGCAATTTTGTTGCCAGTAAAAAGATACAAAATCAAATCGATTTGTAACAACAAAAAATGTTGCGAGTAACAAAAATATACATAGGTTTACATTTTTACGCCGATTTGCGTACATTGGTTCCATTTTTTATGTTTGTAATTTTTTTTGGATTATATTACTATTTCGCGATAATGCAGGGGAGTTGTCGATGTTATCTTACTTCTAGTGACCGTAAGAAGTACTGGAATATCTTTGAAAAAAAAAGATATTAATAAAAAATGCTAAGAACTCGAAAAATTGCAACTAATGTTAAAAGTTCACTGTGCGATACTAAGACTGCATTTAAAAAATATAGAGTCGGAATTTTTTTTTCACTGTGGTAATAAAAACAAGTTGTTTTAGTTTCACACAGTCAAAGATCTGGCAGTCGTTCATTTTCGCTCTTCAATGAAAACAAACGTTACATCGCGTCGCAGAACACTTTAGAAGAAGCATTAAAACTCCGCAATAAATCAAAGGCAGAACATTTAAAAAACTATGAACCAACTGGTTATCGTGGAGAAAGCATTGGTCTTGCTCTCATTGCAATGGCAAGTAAGTGAGGTGTTTATTAAAGCATTTATCTCTTGCATTAATACTGGTATGCTGTGTATTCAAAATGGTTGCACCGCAGCTTTGTTTTAAACTTTCCACAGAGCAATTTAATTACTTCGTGCTAACAGATGGGTACAGATGCACAAAATACTGATCATACAAGAATTCAAAATGGCGTATACGCAACTTTATTCCTGAGCCACGCAGTGTATTTTAATTCCTTTATAGTAACAGGCGGACAAAATGTTGATGTGGGAAATATTTACGACGGGCGAAAACCTGGGGACCGGCGAACCTGTGAAATTATGTATGACGGCGAATGTCTGTGGAAATTTACACGGCTAACGACTGATATTTTATTTTTCCGTAAAAAAAAAAAAAAAAAAAAAATAGCACAAAAGAAAAGAAATATTCAGCATTATAAGCGAAACTTTGTCGGACATATGTCAGTCCTTATCATCGCATGTATGAAAAAATAATAATAAAAAAATATGGGATAACTTTACATTTGTTGTATGTTTAGGATTGTTGGCGGAGAGTCAAGAAAATCGTCAGTTGGAGTCGCAGAAGAATTTTAGGACTTTTACCAAACGTGTCAATCGGATACATCCCAGTCAAACCATTGGTAAATTAGCCACTAAGGCCTTGTTGATGGAATTTAAACAATCGTCTATTTTATCAGGAGCATCTTCAAGTCAAAAGACACGGAAAGCTTCTACATTTGTGGAAAATTGCAATATTGATTTGAGCCACTGTCAATGTGCCCAGGTAGTAACGCCTTTTGTTTATTTCTTTTTCGCGGTGTATATTCTTGACCGCTTCCAGGAGCCTGTGTCTTTTCGTCTAGTTAAAATAATTAAGGCCCAAAAAAGAAGTCTGCGAGCATAGTGTGTTAACACTCAGTGCTTAAACAAGCGCCAAAGTATAGGACGACAGAGGGTGAGGTGGGGGAGGGTGGGGCGGCGGCGATGGGGTGCTTAGAGAGAAACACACAAAAAAATTACAGTCTACTCTCCATAAGTGGAATCTCCATGGGACCGAAAAAAATGGTTCCAATTATCGAATATTCTACTTATCCGAATTGCTCGATAAGTGGAACCTCTATGAAATCGAAAAAAAGTTCCACTTATCGAACTGATCTGAAATCTCAGGAGGCCGAGAATTTACTAATAATCAAAAAACAGGGGGAGGCACAAAAGAGAATGCATTATAGATATTCATCTTCCACATAATGATTTTTCTAAGCAATGTAGTTATAAAAAATAATCCTTTATACTAGCTTGTTTTAAACTTTGTGTAGATGATTTTTCTTTTCGAAGTTCCACTTTTATATTGCCCAAGGGACCAAAAAATGGTTCCGCTTATCAAATGTTCCACTTATTGTGGGTTCCACTTTTCCGAATAAAATAAGTGAGGTTTGTTAATGCAAATCCAAGGGACTGGGGAAATAGTTTCCACTAAACTAAAGTTTCACTTATCCAGGGTTCCACTTATCGAGATTAGACTGTATAAAAAGCGGTTTTTACTAAATAAATGGCAAACACAGCAAACTTTTATTTTTTCTTATTAGTTTTGTAATTTTAACAAAGCATTCAGGACGGTCATTCATTCACGCTATGTTAGAAGAACCACTGCGACAAAAAAAAATTGCACAGCCCTACAAAACCGTCCGCTTATCATTCTTTACTTTAGATTCAAGCCCTTGTCTTACCGAAGCTGGTGTATTATTTAAAGGCAGCTGGAAATTTGATGAAAACTTTTCATTACACTATTGACGCTGCGTCAGCAGAATTAAACGTAAACAAAAGCATGAACTGTTTGACATTGCTAGAAGATGTTGATCGGATGATCAGACAACAGGAGGGGAGCAATTATCAAGGTTTCTTGGTAACAGATGAGGATAGAGCAAAAGTGGAATGTCTAAAAGGACAGGCGAGTTGTGCGATTTAGTTAAATCATTGTTAATTTTTTATTCTTTAATGGCGCAGTAAAATGAACGTCATGGTATGCCTTAACTACAAGAACAGATTTAATTTCTACTTTTTAGCATTTAAAAATTTTGCCTAGTGTCCTGCGTCTTAACATATTTAAAAAAACAAATTTCAAAGAAGCTAAATTTATAAAATTTATTCTTTAATTTTTTATTACTCTTACTATTGTTGACTATTTAGGCGTTATGTAAAATGGATTGCTTGGATGAAGGTATTCAGCATTTTCACAACGCATTGAAACTTTTGAATACTCCACAACCTTCAAGTAAATTTGGAGTCCTGATGAGAACGTGGAAAGCCTCGCTTGTTCAAACACTTCATCAGAAAATGCCAGGAGTTTTTACAGACAATAAGAGGTGAGGACTAAGTATCCACAATGTTCCTTCTTTGGTACTGCATAAACGCAAATTGAAACACAACTTTCTTATTTTGCAAATTTTTATTTACTTTTTTCAGCGAAGAAACTGAGTTTTCGGTTGAACAAGTCAGATGCTTGTCATTTCTTTCAAAGGCGTACCACATGAAAAAAGATTACGCTCGAGCATACTTGGCTAATTTAGAGCAATTAAACATGGCGGAGGAGGTGTGTGGCGAGTTTTGGAATGAGGTAACAATTTTCCTACTTCTGGTTGTTGTTGGACCAGAAATGTATTAAATATTTGTAACTATTGTGAGACCAAAAATTCCGCGTCAATTTGTAAGAGGGTTATCTTTATTCACTTAATAAGTTCTCCACGAATTATGTCCAGCTTGTTTTTATAGATGATGGTTGCTTACACAGACATAATAACATCATGTCAAATCAACGGAAATTTTAATTTAGGGAAAGTATATGAACAAATGGCTAAAGAGAAGTATATCTATTTTACGCATGTTATTTCAAGTAATTTCAGCACGTCAAGAAATTCAAAGCGCCAAGTTTTTTTCTGCTTTCCTCTTTTTCAGAGCAAAATCTGCTTCAATCAACGTAGAAGATATGTTAACAGTTGGTCAGTTCCACCTCACATGTGCATCCTTCCACCTAGCTAACGGGGACATAAACAATGCTTTAAATGCAGGTAAAAACAGTTGCAATTACAGGCGTAGAAATCTGGTAGAGTTTCTAGTGGAAAGATGGCCCTCAATCTTTGTGTTAATACTTCGTTGGCATTTTGTCATCTGCGGTAGTAAAGAAGTAACCCCTTAAGCATACATTTTTTTTAAATTAAATTTTGAGGTATATTATATTCTGACGATCTGGAAAGAATGAATTAACTTTTGCTGAGGGACGAAATATTATAGTGCAGGCCTGGAAAACTATATGTCCATCGTTCTTTAAAATCTGACAATACCTAAATAAAAAAACTACTTGTTGATATGTTGGCACTGTATCTAAATGTTACACGTAATTAAACACTGCCACATGATCCTTGCAATTCGCAGACATTGAGTGACTATCAATTGACTTATACGGCAGACAAGTCAGTTGGAGCAGTGCTACTCGTTTCACTGTTGGAAGTTCAACTGAGCTTCAGTAGGATAGGATGAAATAAGAAAGTTAGGGCTCATCAAAACCTCGCTTGCTGTCACTTTATAATTTTAACTTGCTTTATTTAATTTGACGTTATAGAAAGTAAGGGCGGCAAAATATATAAATAAGATGTCTTAGGCATGCTATATGTTGCAATTTAGGTACCGATTGCTACAAGATTGCGAAAGGGCTTACAGATGCAAACATGAAAATACACATCATTCCTGTACTTGCTCATATGTACTTATTAAAGTTACGGTATGCCGAGAACCTTTCTAACTATTTTTGTTTTATGGAATGAGGGTGCCGATCATTTTGAAATACATTCAGCTTTTAAAATTTGGATAAATAGGATTTCTCCGGGTTTATAGAAAGCCGGTTTTAGAGTATATAAAGGAGCTCGGTAATCTTGTTTTAAGTAAAAACATTTTCGTGTTTAACGAACTTACAACTCTGCTCAGGGCACAGTCTTGCAGCGAAATCTTGAAAGAAATGATGCCATTAGTTTTGAAAATTGAGGACCATCAAGCAAAGTGGATATATTATTCATGTTGTGTCGATCTGCTGTTGGATACAGGTAGTTAAGTAATTCAATTCACATTCCCCCAGTTATGTAAACCACAGCCCAAATACGAACCTTTTTATAGCTACAGAGAAAGTTAAAAAAGTTAAAAGATATATCTTATCGCTTTATGTTTTAAACTTTGTGTTTGTAAGCTATTCCATAAATCCTAAATGATTTTTTATCTCCGTCTTTCACTGCTGAATTTCAAACACTATTCCTAAAAAGCAAAACATAAATAGCAAAACCGTGGGTTCACAGTGACAGCTGAAATACATTCATACGCGCTGGCTTTATGTTTTAACCGCACACTCTTTCAATCTTTCAGGTATGACTATGTATCCACTAGAAGAAATTACTAAGTTTGCTGAAACGCCAGAAGAATCAACAGTTAATGATTTTCTCAAAAAATATTTAAACATGGCTTTAACATTATGGTAAAGTATACCGCAAACAATTTATTATCCTGATTAAAAAAATTCAAATTATTATAGGAGATTATTTTCTGCAACCCTGAAATAAATTTTAAGCGAGAGAAAAAAAATTATAGATTTCTAAATTCTAAGATTTACTAAGGTTTTGGATGTGCTTTGCCAGTAAACATCAAAAGTTAGATACTTCACTCGAGATAACCAAAAGTATTTTACGTACTATAGTAGTAACAGCATTTTATAACCTTTGTTTAAACTTCTTTCAACTAAAGATATATTTGTTATGATCGAACGTTCAAATCGAATGTGCAATATTGTGACTTTATTTTTATTCACGAATCTTTACTTTCTTTATCTTTACTCACAAAGTAATATCAATTTGTTCAGTACGTTTAGTAGTATAAAACTATAAAAATTTGTTCGTCACATGTTGTTTATTGCTTTTTGCTTTTTTGATTTTGAACATTTTCTTGTTCCTATATGTTGTGCATGTTGACCCATGACCACTACAAGGAGAAATACATGCCATTGTTTATTAATTTAGCCACCAAATATGTAAACATAACCGTACTTTCTAAAGGCAGTAAGTACCTAAACCACCTTAAACGAGCTGAAACCACCTGAAACGAGCTAAAACAATCTGAAACGAGCTAAAACCACCTGAAACCACATGAAACCACCTGAAAACACTTAAAACGAGCTAGCCAGGAGCATAATTTTTCTTACCACCGGCAAAATTGGAATAGTTAGGTGGGAAAAATTACACTGGATCCTACGATTTTTTGCGGTAAAATTCTGAACGCGCTTTTTGATTCTATTGTTCTTTGCTGACTCGGTCAAAATCGGGAAATCTTGTGTTTTGGGCCAGAATGGCTTCAATCACCCAGAGAAATATAATTAATAGTATTATTCAAGAGAGTATAATCTGACCACTCCGACTTTGTGCTCAATTGTTGATTGCAATTCGGGGTTTCCTATGAGCTGGATTTGAATATTGGGGATTTGCTCTGACATTTGTTTGCGTCTAAGCTTTCGTGTGAGGGAAAATGAATTTGATATACTCGAAGAAAGTTTAGCTAACCAGAAAGAAACCACTTTAACCCAATTCAACTTAACAAAACAACTGGATAATTAATACTGTTTAGAGCTTTTATATATACATAAATAATGTAAAAATAATAAAATAGAAATTTGTAAATATAAATAAAAACAAATAAAAATATATGAACTGATAGCTTCAGTGGTCCAAAGATTTAGAACATTTTAAGAAAATTTTAACTTCAAAAAATGACAAGATAGAAATTTAAGGACAATTAAAATTGAAAAAGTTAAGAACATTATATATATATAATAAATAAAATAAAATACATAATATATATGTTAAACAAAATCAATGAATACATATGAGCATAAAAAAAATATAAAGAAATATATTAAAAAGCAAATTGAAAAACTTTGTCGAAATACAGGAGAACAAGTGGGAAAGTACGGCTATAAAAGTTAAGAAAATTTAAGAAGTTAGGTGTTCTTATCACAAAACGTGTATTATCTGTGCACTATTACACTTTAAAAAGACAGTATGTCATATAATTTATACCATATGCCCAAAACGTTTGTAACAAAGCTAAAACATATAAAAAGAGAGTCAAGATAGCTGAGAAACTGAACAGGAAAATATTATGGCTTAAAAGTTAAGAATGTAGCTCTTTCCTTACATCAATAAAATTTTTGGTGGATGCCATGCTTTATCACTCAAGTCAATATAATCAATAAGCCCATATCATACGATTTATTGGGTAACTTATTAGTATAACAAATTACCACAAACATTCTAGTCATATGATTAACAATGAATATGGTTTACTGGCCATTATTCTAATGACATTCTCACGTCTAATTCTTACTACTCTACATTTTAAAGATCTGCGATGGAGTGCTAGACAACAAAATAAATATGGTACCCTAGCTGTGAATGCACATCTATGCCGGATATCATGTTTCAGGTTGTTTCGCCTAATTTTAGCTAGTTTCGCCTAATTTTAGCTTCTTTCGCGTAGTTTCAGCTGGTGTCATATGGTTTCAGGTGGTTTCAGCTCGTTTCAGATGGTTTCAGCTCGTTTCAGGTAGTTTAATCTCGTTTCAGGTGGTTTAGGTAGTTACTTCTGGTATTTTTAACAGACTGCTTTATATTTTGGGGTTTTGTTTTGCCAAGTTTTCGTTTCTGTGTGAAAAACTTCAAATTTTTATAACTTTACGAATATTTTTAATAGCAAAACATTCTTAGTCTTTGTTAGATTTTTTTTATCAAGAGGACTGTAACATAAAAATTGATTTACTATGAAGCAGACAAAGCAATCTGGTCTGGTCTTTAAAATCATAACACTGTCATCATAAACTCATATTCAGAAGGCGTGTCATGCGCAGTTCGCCTCTCCTTTAAGGAATTTGAATTAGTAATGACAAATAGCAATTATATTTCGTGATCAATCAAATTTTATACTAAGCTTACAGGAAAATAGCAAAAGAGTATGAAATAAGGTATAAGGCGGGATAATAAATTGTAAATGTCCATCCTTGTATGAAAATGGGGGAATTTTAATTTGCGAATACAAAGCAAATTCGCAATATTTTCTTCCGCATTTACTTCTTGCCCTAAGGTAATCTATTTTTTCACACGCTTTTTTTTATAAGAATAATAAAAATTAAACCAGGATTATCATTATTATTCTTATTTTTTTATAGTTCTAAACTGACCTAATTACTAGAAAAAGTGTAATAAAAACAAATTATAAAAAATTAATCAAAATCTGTTTTATTTTGGTGTGCCACAATCAAATCCCCAGTGCCTATTGATTAAATGAGATTTTATTGAGCGACCAAAGAAGAATACTTAATGGTAAAATTCTTCTTCTTTTCTTTTAGGTATGTTAGGCATAATCGTTGGAGCGAGGCTGGAAGTCATTTTCAAGATTATAGCGGTAAGACTGAATAATCGAATCAATTTAAGCGCTGCAAAGTGTTCCTTGTTCTACAGTTAACGAATGATCGAGTTAAAGGAAGCTCCCATTATGTCGAATTTAGTCTAAAATGAGAATATAGTTCAAGTTAAAGCGAATTTTTCAAAAAGTGGGTAACTGACCGGCAGAAGGTGAAAACTTGGCGATGAAAAAAGCAATGCAAAATAGGTCGTGTTACTTTGTTTGAATTATCCGGTGTTCGAGTTACCAAATGTATTATCATATTAAACTGTTATAATGTCTTTTTTCTTTTTTGTACGAGTTTACTTACATTCAATTTTATTTTGAATTGATATTTATATTTAGATTGGGACATCGAGACAACTTATCAAACTTTCCAGTCTCGTTTTTTGTCAATATCAGCAGAGTACTACCTTCACTGCTTCCGCTTGAACCCAACAACTCAAAGAAAAAATGCAGTTCAAAAAGCTATAAACAAATTTAAAATTCATATGAGATGCAAAGGATTGTTTCAGGCTCGATTATACCATCTACAGGCCTACTTCGCATACCTAAAAGGCAAAAGCAACCGAGCTAAATTATTACTCGAAGATAGCGTTGTAGCAAGTAAGAATAACGATGTTAGTTTTGATCTCGAATGGGCTATGGCGAGTAAAGCTACTTGGTTTAACGATCAGTCGGAAGAAATAGAATTGGAACCATTAATGTCACGTAGTAGTAAATATATCTTACCTAGAATACAATAATAGCCAATATGATTTCTTTAAAATAATAACTGTTTTTTTTTCTTTTGTCACAAATATTATTGATCAAGTGAAAGCTTTGTTAAATTCGACGTGAAACAATTCCGAGAGCATGTGTGATGAAATGTTAAATACGTTTGAGAGGTTTCAAAGATTTCTGGTTCATCTAACTAGATTTTATGTTGGGTGCCTTTGAATACAGTAAATACAACATTTGAAGGAGCAAAAAATTCGTCATATGTAAAAAAGAAAAATTTGGAAAAATTTCATATTTTGCCTTCTATAATTTCATATATTGCCTTCTTTGGACTATCGTAATATTGTTGTAAAATGGTGTATTTGTTACATGAATATTTATTACATTTATGTTGGGCAGTAGGTGGTTACCAAGGGTTGCTAAGGACATATATGGCTTCCAGGGATGAAATACATTTCCAGTAAGTATGACGTCATAATATTGCTTTCTTACCTCTACCATCTTTTAAATGCAATATTTTAAATTTAGCAAGTTTAATGACATAAGCGTCAATATTTCTGAAGAAACAAACTAGCTTCCTTTCAGAGATGACTTTTTTTCTGCCAAAGATGTCTTTCTTATTACACAGTCCACAAGTCTACCCAGACTCAAGGTTAAAATAACTTTCCTTGATGTATCCCAACTTTCCCTAGCTTTCCAGAAAGAGAACGAATGCGATATTCGCAACTTCGTCCCAAGGCATCATGTTTCTTATCGCCGCCCCGATGTTAGAAAAGATACAAGATGTCCGCGGTACGAAATAATCCACGTGAGGGTCACAGAGGCCCCAAAATTTAGCGCATTTTGAGAGTTGGAATCCAGTCAAATGCCTCAGATCAGTCCGCTGTAAACTTTTAACAAGTTGAAATTGCGTGGATCTAATATATCAAAGGTCGATGCAAGATAGCCGAACTCTTGTCAATACAGTAGGATAAAAACTTTAAAAAAACTTTGAGTGAATCGAAAATATATGATTTGAGTGCATCAGTTTTTTAAATGTATGGAACTTGTGCCTAATTTTTCCTACTGTTTACTGGTTGTTTCTTAAAGCCCAGGGCAAATTGAGGCAACTTTTTGAGCAACATTGCCCATCAACATTTGTAGATGAACATGTTGACTCAATTTGGTATGGGTATTATTTCTGGCAGAATTTTTCAGTATTTTCGAATCATTTAATTGCAAATTTGAATGTTCTAACACAAATGTTCAAGTGTAAACACGACTTGCATGAAAATAAGATCAAAACATAGAGATATATTCATTTTAAAAATGGCAGATGTCACTGCGGTGTGATATAAGGTTCAATCAACTGTTTAACATGTTTGTAACATGAGTTGACAAACTAGTCCTTATAATAATAGCCGTATGTTGTATGTGTGTTCGTGATGGCAGATGATGGTACCTTGCTTTTACGATATAGAGTAGACACTTAGTATCGCCAACATCCGGTATAGCGAACGAACCAGAGTCCTTTTCCCGTGGATTCTGCCTTATTCTATTTTATTTTTTACCAACACATAGCTGCAGTAAAAAACTAACATTAGTTTCAAGCAAGTTTACTCACCTGCGTATGCGCAAAAACACGTGGGTTGACTAAAATTCAACAACAAAACTAAACAACTAAATTCGTCACCAGGTCCCTTGATATTTTCCTTACAGGAACACACAAATTGTCAACAAATTTCTTGCCAGTTATTTTTACTGCACGTAAAAGTATTTTGCACATACACACAATTGGTGACTGATGCCAATCGTGCACGTAATTTTTTAGTGACCTGCTTTGCTGTGTTTTTGGTGAAAATTATAAATGAATATGCCTTTAAATGTTTCGCAGTGTTTCTGTTTTAAAAAATAAATAAGTCTCTCTCCGAGCTCGGGGCATGTCAAGGCAGGGATCTAAATATTTCCCTGTATGCTAAAATAAATAAGTTTACGAACCTTGGCTAGCTCGTATGCTATTACAGTAAGCGAAATTCATTTACACTGTTGTGCATATTAGGTTACGTATATTATACGTCTTGTGTTATCTTGACCTACTGGCTAAAGTAGCAAACACAGATTTGTAAGTAATGCTAATAAACTGCCACAAACTTTCCCGTTGATTTTACGTTTCATGCTTCAAAAATGTAGCTGGATTAGGACTTTTGAGTGTCAAAGCAACAACATTCTCGGTTGCCTGTTTAGTGTTTAAGTGTGGCAGGTGACTCACCAACTTTTTAAAAAAGCACTTGACCCACTTTCCTTTCATGAAAGGAGGAAGCTGCATTTAGATTTCTTCCCTGTATTATATAACCCAGCGAATCTGATTTATTTTAGCTAGCTAGATGTTAGAAAAAACGAATAGAAATTTGAAATATAAATAAAAAAAGCAGAGAAGTTAATACAAAATATTGTAAAGTAGTAAAATCAAGTCACATAGAACTCGGTCGCAGCCATCTTTCTTTAATTATCGAATAAGCGTCTGAAATGAACACTTTAGTTCTTCTAAGCGGCAGATATCGACACTTAGCTATTCTGGGCATCCGAAATCGACACTTAGTTTTTTTAATAGTTGAAATTTGACAGTTAGCTCTGCTAGCAGTCCTTAGCGCTGTTCTAAGTGTTCTTAGCTCTTCTAGGTGTCAAAATTCGACAATTGGCTCCTTTAAGAGTCCGTATCGCTCTTTTAAGCGTTTTTAGCTCCTCTAGGCGTCAAAATTCGACAATTGGCTCCTTTAAGAGTCCTTAGCACTGTTATAAGCGTTCTTAGCTCCTCTAAGCGTCAAAATTAGACAGCTCTTTTAACAGTCTTTAGCGCTGTTCTAAGCTTTCTTAGCTCCTCTAGGTGTCGAAATTCGACGGTTAATTCTTCTAACAGTCTTTAGCGCTGTTCTAAGCTTTCTTAGCTCCTCTAAGCGTCGTTGATTTATCCGTTTTTTTGCTTACGCCCATGTACAAAAGCAAAAAACTAGTATAAACGTAATCCACATAAATTCATTCTTTAATGATTTGACCTATAAATTCTGATAAATTTGTTTAAATGTGAACACGGAAGACAAAATTTCTCTGAAAGGAAACTACTTCTTGACACTTAAAATGTGGACACATTAAATAAATAACGATTTACGCAAAAGGTTTCAATATTTATGGTTCTCTCAGTAAAGTTTAACCAATAAAAAACATATGTGCACCTGAACATATTTTTCGTGGACACATTTACTAATTTAAAATATTAAGAAACGTGTAGATTTTTATAGGAAGGAATTTTATATCTTTTAAAGAAAAGAAACCAGAATTATTTTGGCTTTGTAAGAGGACGTTTCGTTCGGAAATCTGACACCCTCATTTCTGTTATCTGCGAAGCTAAAATTGTGTTCGATTACCGTAAGATTCTCATAAAGACGGTGGTTTTTCTTTAAAAAAATATATTTTATTGGTAAGTTATGCGTATTAAAATTTCTGTTCGAAACCTTATAAGGCAAAAAGGGGGAGGGGGGGTGGGGGTGGCAGGTAAGAAGATGAATAAGTCATAATTTGAATACTTCTTTTTTAGCTCTTTTCAACTACTTTATTCCACTTTTTTTGCTACATAAAATATATTTATTTAGAGCAACCTCGTTCCCAGGGCATTTTGCCTTGTTGATGAATTTGATCCACTTCGTAATAACGGCTCAGGGGCAACAAGACCCTGGGGACGGGGTTGTATTTGGAGGTTTTTAGCTATCTGTAGACGACGAAGAGATACTGTCCTGTAGAATAAGTGTTCTGAAGTGAAAGAAGAGCACGTTCTTGTTATTCTACTTAACAGCATGTAACTACCGTCATTTGTACGGTAATGACGGTAATTTGTAATGACGGGTTGTTTCCTGTGTTGTAATCTAAACCACAACTGCGGCAAAAAAAATTCCCAACAGAGTATTACGCTTGTACGGATGTGCAGCATAGTCTACCTGCACTAAGCGCTCAGCCTGGTGTCACGATTATTCCTGAACATTTACGGAAACTTTTCGAAAAAAAATTGTTATGACGGGGTAACAACAGGTTATAAAGTGTGTTTTTATTTCAGCTATAGTTGAGGGAAATGTATTTTTTAAACCAAAATGTTACACAAGAAACACTACAATATTGTGTGCGCCTTACTCAATTTACGAAATTCTGCATGTACTAAAGCGCTCCACCTGGATGTGCACGCAGTTTACGGCTTTTATTAAGCGTTCCCCCGGATTCCACAGTTACTTGTGGCTTATCACGGCGTTTCGACGCCGGGTGTCCCAGACACTGTAATATAATACTCGCTGTCTTTCTGTCAGCCAATTTAAAAACCTGGGATTTTGTTCTAGAAATTTGACGTTATTTATTAAAACGTAATTCTTTCGGTCTAACTTTTTCGACTTACGCTATTTTTAGTATAACGAGTGAGTATGCGGATTAACAAAACACAAAACCAATTTACCTTTTGCAGTAATTGGGAATTTTTTATAGGAAGTTAAAGCAAGGGAATTTTTTTTCTTGCGACATGCGGTGTAAAACGAAACCGGAATGTTATTTTTATTATACAAACAAAATATGCTGCTTACGTAAATAGATTTTGTCACACTTACCGATTCGCAATGTTGATCAAAAAATAAAGATTCTTTTTAGAAAATGTGAACACAGACAAGTTTAACAAGTATATATATATATACCAGCAACAGCTAATTCTTTAGCATTTTACTTTGATGTTACATTGATGATTACTGCAAAAGAAATATGGCGGATTTCAAATTAGTACTTTTAGTTGCATTTTTTGGTATGCTTGCTCTCGTGGAGAGTGCTGGAAGTAAGTACACTTTTCTATTATATTGCCGTTCATTTCTATTGCTTTGTTTACGAATGGTATGCTCTTCTTATTAACATTACTCTCTAACCTAGTACGTGAATTAACAGGGTATAACAAACAGACCAAAAAGGTCAAGATGCAAGAAAACTACACTTTTTTTAATAAGAAACCGGTTAATAAAAATATACGTGTAGAGTCTCAAAAAATTAGGAAACCTTTTCAACTACATTTTATGAATATTTTTTAAATAAGAAACTTTTTTCCATATTTGACTTCTTATTTGAGGGAGTTGTTTTAAAAAGAAAACTTCTATTTAAATAAAGCTAATATGTTGCAGAGACAAATTTGTTTCAAACGCATTTAAAAATCGAATTTTTTGAGTTTAAACAAAAGAAATACAAATAGTTTTGAAAATACAGCAATCGACTTTGTTCAAATTTGGAATCCCAAAAAATGTTAAACATTGCAGAAAAAAATTTGAGTGCCTGGAAAAAATACGAAGACGTCTTGATAAACTGATGCAAAAAATTATATTTGTAATTTTGGTATCAGTTTATCTTAATCTGGACTAGAATTAATAGTACTAAGGTGCAGTTTTTTCTCAATGCTGGAAATACATTTTTACCGCTATTACCTATTAGTGTAAGTCAGTGAAATCATAATTCATTTTATCGCTCCTTCATTGATAACTGTAATCTGTTTTAGCAAACTGTGGTACCGGAAATGCATGCGATGGAAACCCTCACAAAAAGCTACTGCAGTTCCGTAGAATAGTGAATGGAGCCCTGCGTAATTACGCAGTGTACACGTGTTGCAAAAGTGGTAGTGAATATTTCCGAATCGGAGTGAACAAAAATGCGGATGGTAGTGATTCACCTTGGTGTACATGTGATTATGATAGTAAGTCATATTTTATTATATTTTATAGGCATGCCACGAAACGCTAAAGTCTTGTATTTTGTATCACTAAAGCTTGAGTGGATTGCAAAATATCCTATTTTTGGATAAGTGACGCAATTGTTATCTTAATGACGTCATTGAATTTTACCTGAATGAGATTCCCCTGAATAATTTTCTGAGAAATTCTGCGGTTAACAAGTTTTTCGAAAGAGAATGCAAACAGTCCGAAATTCGTCCAAGTTCTTTAGTGAATTTTTTTGTAATGCAATGTAGGCACTACAATGTATCTAGATGTTAAAAAATCCTTTTTTTTGTGGATTTTGTCACAAAAAGATTTTTGATGCTGAATCTTTCTTGTATTTTACCTGCCTCCATGTTTTTAGGAATGGGAGGAGATTGCTGGAAGGGAAGACAATGTTCTGCATGTATTAAAGATGCTGGAAGCGTAAATGGAATGCCAGTGTGTTGCGCAAATTGCAAGAAAAGTGGACTGGCTTTATCATCAACTTCCTGCAATTGCCTTCATAACTGAGTTTGGAACTGTTTTTTGTATCTATCGTAAAATTATCCCAATAAATAAATGAAAATATCAAACTATTTGCTTTTTTGCCTCATTTCAAACCAATTACTTTACCTCATCGGTATAGTGTAGAAGTTCTTTTCTAACATCGCACAGCGTTCGTCTTGCCGTCCCGGTTATAGAAAACAGACAACAGGGGCTGAGAACGAGGTTAGAACTAACGACCTCTTGCTTGCCGGCAACTGCTCTACCGACTGCCTTATCAATCTGACGCTGTTTCCCTAGCACATGTAGTAGACGAGGCAAAGATGCTACCTCCCTACAACATATCACGACGGCGAAGCTATGAGGTTGGATGATAAGATTAGCGCTCACTCTCTTCCCTAAAACCGAGATCCAATAAAATGAGCATTCTCCTACAAAGAACAGACTTTAACTTCCTCTTCCTGCTCTACGTTTCAACTTTCATAAATAAAATTTTTTTTTTCCAAGCAGTTTACAGCACGTTAACAAATCGTGTAAAGAACCTTTATAAAACTAAAAAGAAATCAAACTCTTCAAACAATTTGTGTTCCATTTTTCACTGAAAAGTCTTTTTAGAATTGAATTAACTGTTTTGACGAAGTTACTGCCCTGAAGTTGCGTTTCTTTCTTCTTGTGACACGAGATTTTGACATTTTTGCTTGCAAAACATAGCGATTTGGAAGATTTTTGACTTGATTAGGGCACAAAATTGCGAAATATTTAATTTTCCATATAATTATTAGATTATGTAACTTTCTTTATTATAGAGTATGGATGGAAGTATGGAAAGATCGAGATGTGTCTCTACGCGCCATACATTTCATTTATCCGATCGGCTACAATCTTATATATTGAAAAAAAAAGATTAACCAAGTGTAAACAGTGTTCTAATCAATAAGGCAATATACATGACGTTAATGAAATAATTATGATACACTCGTACGATATTGGAACTCGTGTAGTAGGTCACGTGGCCATCAATGTTTAAAAAGCTTTTTTGCTTCATCAAATCATACAATAAAGGTTTTATTATAAGAAAAATAGGTAACCACAGCACAGGATATTTCTTAGAAATTCTTGTTTAATATGTATTTTATGGCAACGAGAAAGCTCATTAATAGCCACAGAAAAACTTAAAGAATTGTATTTATTTTTGCTACGTGATATTTCGTGCTCCGTTACACGGAATACTAGTTCCAGTCCTAATATTCGTAAAACTTACAACAACTCCTACCCCCTTCTCACAAGTCGATTAACCATCAGACCTGTAGCAAGTTAAAGAGTAACCCACCCACGCACTTTAAGCTTAGAAATGTGCCGTTTTGACATGGTTTCTGTTCGGAAAATAGGTAAATGATATCAATCTCATTTGGCTAAGAGGTACCGAAAAGTTTTTTATCGGGAATAGGTAAATTTTGAGCCGTGGAGTTGGGTAGTTAGGTAGTTGCCGAGGGGTGAGTTGCTAAGTTTTACGGTGACATGGTTGAAAGTTGTTTTTGTTCTCTTCCGTAGAGCGTAAATTTTTATGTTTTTAACACGCGTTAAGTGAAATTGCGTTGAGGATACTACAGCACTAGCACTAAATCATACTCACTTTTGAAAAAAACTTTTTTAAAATTAAAGGGTACAGGATTCCAGGAAAACTAGAAAAATATAATACCATATTTATTTTCGGGAAGCCCACCATTTATGACGAAACATGAAAATATATCAGCTCGGTGCACGTTGAAAGAATTCAGATTGGTATCCTGCAAAAACGCGAGATGTTAGCTAGAGAATCAAGGGCCCAGGTGTTGACAAAACCGAGATTAAAAAATACTTTATCCCAACAGTTTTTTTGCATGACATTGCGTCAGAAGGGGACCGGGAACAATAATAATTACACGTTTAATTAATAATGGCACTTTTAACCAGAAGACTCGCGCTTTTCTGGATTCTTATATTGCTGTTCTTTAAAGAAAAAAAAGTTTAAGAATATGCAGCACCGGGTAAAACCACGTAGATTGCCACCTCGTCGCCAGAGTTTTGGGGCCCCTAGGCCGTTATTACGGAGTTAACCAGCAATTTTTGCCGCTATCAACTTCATCAACAAGGCAAATTGCCCTTGGAATGAGGTTAGGCAGATTGCGCAATCCGCATGGTATGTTTTTCGAAAACATCGATAATAATTGAAAAGACTAGGAATACCAATCTAAGGCAAACTTCGCCAATAACTATATTAGATTTATTGGGTAAGTGTGACCTTACCACAAATTTAAATTTGACAGCAGTGACGAAGATAAAAGCTAAGGAGCTTATGTTTGTTATTTAGGCGTAAATAAAATTCCGCTCAAACACTTAGAAAGCTGTTCCTTTGTTACGTGGTGTCATTTCTAAAGAGTGAGCCAATGGCAAAAAGTTTTCGGATCCAAATACAGGGCACTTTGATTACACTCCCATGGGCAAGGAATTTACATATAAAATTTGGTAGTTGAACAGAAATATTAACGAAAATGATTACAAAAGAAAACAATCTCGACGTTGTTTAATATTGCTCGTACAGGTACCCTAGCTACCCTGAAGCTACATTCAGGATTAAACTAGCATTTATTAGTTAATACTTAGTAAAATTGGTTAAGTTTGAATATCAAAATTTTTCGTTATAGCTAGCTAGACTAAGTATGAAAGAACAAGGCTGAGATTTTTTTTTAAATCGCAGTTTTCAGCCTAATAGCTACACATATTTGAGAACACTTGCAGGAAATTACATTGTTCCTCATGTATGGGTAATATGGAAGATTTTCTTATAGGGAAAAATTTTCGTAAGGATTACTTTTGCAGTATCTAAAATTAAAATTTTCCAAGATAAACTTTTGCATCTTTGTGATTGATAATTTTTCAAATTTCTCGATGGGAACTTTTAATTCCCTTGGCGGAGGCGGAATCTTTAAAATTGCCCGGGGAGATAGATAGATAGATAGATAGATAGATAGATAGATAGATAAATAGAGACAGCCCAGAGCCTGGATGCCTCGAAGTTGATGGTATACAGGCTATTGAAAAGTTGCTTACCAAGTTTCTAGAAAAGTTGTTCTGCTGTTAGTATATACGCCAATCGTTAGGATGATTTTTTCTTGCAGCTGTCTGTTTACCCAGCATCCATATTACTAGCTAACTAGATATATAAATCACGAACAAGAAAAGGATAAACTTGTTGATTTGTTGTTATCCAATCCTTCCCTGGAGTGTTGTTAGTCAAAGGTATATAGCTGGCTACCCTACTAATGTAATTTTAGAATTAGTCTAGCCAGTTGAAAGCAGAGAACATTAAACTTCTACACGATAGGACGTGACAGTTTTAAATTGTTAAAAGTACTATATAAGACCTCATTTTTTCTTTTTTTCGATTAAGGCATATAGTATGTATGTATATATGACTTTAAAGAGTTAAGGCGTGACTCAAAAACTTTTTTAGCTGATGTCCTTTTGAGGGTCCAAAAGTGGTTCGCTCGGTCGGCTAAAAAAGATGCATTTTTTTCAAAATGTTTGACCATCCACTCAACTACCTAATTGACCCTTTTTTCGTCTGCCTTTTTACGCCGGCCTTAATTCCACCACTTACGCCGCTTACGACTGGCATAAAAAGGGCCGATAAGGTTCTTTCATAAGTGTGCGAATTGAAGGTTCCCCCTCTTTATTACGGAAGAGAGGTCAGGCGTAAAAATAATAGAAACGATTTTCACTTTTTCATTACACATTAATATAATTTAAGCTTTAGAACCTTAGAAATGAGTTTCTTATAAAAAAATACAAGTAACGTCCTTGAACTCTTTCTCTACTGCACTAGCACATGTGTTGCAAACACAACCAATTCTTTTTGAAGGTGCACGTAAAGTTGGCCCACATTTTGCATGTGTCTTAATCAACCCCATTGACCATGCGACATCTACTTGCGTTACCGTCATCCATACATATTCCACAATTTTCACTGTCGTGGGTAGGTGCAACTTCATCTGCATGCAATGCTAAAATTGATTGAATTTAACGCTTTTCTTATCATTTTCTAGAAATTCTGTTACTCGATTAAAAAGAAAATGCATGAACGTTCAGTTGGAGGACATTAACCAAACATATTTTTGTGTCACGCCTAAAGGCGTATAGGCGGCAAGTTTAGTAAGGTCGCCTCCCCTATAATTTTTGTTTTATCGCTAAATAATACAGTTTCATAAAAAGTTTGCATCAGCGTGTCTCTTGTTGATAAATGCCCTCTTTCAATAAATAAAGCACTGCCTTATAAAGAGACAGTAGAATGGAATAACAACCAGTCATCAATTTAAATTGTATTGAAATTGTATTTTTGCTCCTCATTATCCAAGTATTCTCTTTTTCAGATCAGTCGTTATCGACCTTCAACACTTTTAAAAAATGTTGAGTTTTGAAGGCCTAAATACTGAAAGATTTAAATGCTAATTGCTGAGCTAATGAAATATTAAACTATTAAAATGATTTTAGAAGTTAGTTTAACAAGTCTTTTATCATTGAATTTTCAGAAATTCGAAGGTATTGAGTTATAGATTTTATTTTTTAAAAAATATTACTCTCTGTAAAATTTGTAATTTTAAGGTTTTGTTTATTCAGTTGTATTGTCTATACACTTTTTCATAATAATCAGAAAATTTGACTTAGTGTTCCTAGTGTTTTACTTGTTGAGCCTGGAATTTTACATTGTAATACAAATTTTTGAGACCTGAATTCTACTAATTGATTCTGTGAACAATTCTGCGGTTAAAAGTATTTCTCATGTTGGTTTTTAGAAAAAAAGAAATAATCTATAAATTTTTAGCCTTGCCATTGTTCCTATTTCGCTTTTATCGTTCAACAATTTTTAGCCTTATTGTTGTTCTTATAAAATTGTTCTTATAGAGAAAACAAGTGTATGTAATTTAGGTTAGCTATGATTTAAAGTTACAATAATAATCTAGAATTGAATTTTAAAATTTGAGAATTTTCAATGATTCTGTTCCACCCAGATTATTTCTCAGATTGTTGCTAATGGCCGAAATCTTTAAACCGTAGGGCTTTTTGTTTAGGTTTAAAACAAATGTCCCACAGAGTGTGCAAATTTTTCGTCTCTACCCTATTGTCACTAAGCTATGCAACAACTTCTTTTTGTCGAAAAAATAAGAACACATAAAGAGTAAAAGATTTTTATCAAAATATAATTTTTTGTAAACCGATTAGTCCCTGCAGCCATTTTGGTGTCAGCCGCATGAAAAACCATCCTTTTGTAACAAGTAAAAGTCAGCAAAAATTGAAATAATGACTTGAAACTTAGTATTATATGTTTTTACACCAGTTTGATGAACTGAACCGAATTTTTTTTTTCACTACTATCATAGTTTCGGAGTTCCCGAATTTAACCTTTCTTGGAGACGCTAATAAACTGTTTTCGGCAAAAATTGATTCCGAGGATTAAAATAAGTCAGATAGATAAAACGAGATCTAGGTTTAGGACCAAATACTTTATCCAGCGCAGAGACAATCGAAATGTGCTTTTAAAGCACAGTGCCAAGTATTCAATCTAAATTTTATGTCATACAAATACAAATTTGTGAGAAAGTTATTTTTGTGTCCACCTGGATCTGCAACACATTTACTTGCACTAATCGCTCAACTTGGTGCCACTCACAATTGATTTTTAAATATCTACAGGAACTTATTATGCAAAATGAAAAATGCTAAACAACTGTATTTGCTTCGTTGAAGTGACAATAGGCTTCATCATAAGTCCTGTGATAGTTGGTTATGAAAAAAATATTACACCTTTAATGCTATAAACGCTCCACTGGATTTGTAACACATTAACTAAGTGTCCTCCGTGTGACGCAGTGTACCCTGTACTAGGTCAACCTGGACTGAGACTTCAGGTATTCCAGGTACAAGTGAATATTACTCCTTGCTATAGCTTTCCAAAACTTTTTGTTTCATAAAAGAAACCTTAAAATTCACAAAAATTTATTTATGAAAAGTAAGTTTCTGTTTGATAAAAGAAACATGACCATTTGCAGAAATTTATTTATGAAAATGTTCCTCTGGGGTGGGATGATACTAGGTAGCTCAAAATCACAAGATGTGTCGCTGTGTCACTTTCACAAGTTTCAGCGTTAGCCAATACGATAAACAACGTTGAGGAACCCTCAGTAATTTTGAAAAAATGTGGTTCTGCTTTATGATTTTCAGATTTTTACTGCTGATATCAGCATATTTTAACCGTCAGGTGTCACCCTCAGTATATATAGGAAAAAATTATCTTTCTGCACAGGATACTAAAAAGAATTAATATTTATTTTTGGTATGTTAGAAAACAATCGGACCTGATTCGCTGCTTTAACTCTTCTTAACAGTCCGGTGTCTTGTTTGGCTTGACAAACTATCGCACATTAAGCGTACAGATTTTTAAGAAAATTAAAGCCAACTCTAGCTAAACTAAAATGAAACCACTTTCACCTTGTTGCGCCATGATTAACTGAAGAATATAAAGGCAGATAAAAGTATATAGTTAAAAATGTAGATAGAAAAAAAGTATATGTTGAGATTGGAATAAAAAGTAAAAAAGCTCATACTTTGTTAATGCATCTCTTATGAGTTTAGAAGATACAACAAGTGGGATCTTTATTCAGTCAACAGTAATAGTAGGAACTCGCTAACTAACCGACTACCAACTCTTCAAATACCAAACTTCCTGAAAAATCTAAACACTCGTTTTTATCCTGAAAAAGGTGAGTCTCTGCAAACTAGCACTTAAATCAGTCAAAAAAGGTGAATACTTTCTGGTTGCTTATTTTTTTCTTTTTTATTATCTGCATACAACCGTAATGCATCGATTAAACACCCCCTTCTTATAAACGCCCCCCTTCTTATAAACGCCCCCCTTCGATTAAACGCCCCCTAAATATCAAAATATTTAATAAACGCCCCCGGCGTTTAATCGATGCATTCCGTTATTTTGAAAGAGTGTAATAAAGATGTGATACTACGATCAATATAATGCTAACTGTTAGCTGAGTCAAAGTTGTAACTTAGTAAAAAAGCCACGGACGCATATTGCTAAGGGAGGATTGTTAAATTCGATACTCTGAAAACTGATCTTAGCAGAGGAACCACTGGGCATATTGCTAAAAAGAATGAGGTCAGATATGCTTCGTATTGGTATGTTTACATTTATATACTTACGTATTTACGAACTTGTACAACTCTGATAACTAACACTACTAAATACCGCGTTATTTTCTTCCTGTATGGAGTTTAGCAAATAAATGAGGTTATTTTCGGTTGAGCAATGCAAATCAGAGAAAAACAGTGATAATAATGCAAATTAAAATTTTTTGATGGCAATAGCGGTTCATGTTGTTACACCCACAAATGTCGCAATCAACCATAAATGTCGCAACACCGCCCATAAATGTCGCACATCAACCATAAATGTCGCAAACTTAACCATAACCCCTCAGTTATCATACCCAAAAAAGCCAAAGTTTAAATTTTGTATGCAAGAATTAATTGTTAAGATATAAAGAGTTAAAAATTCTGTTTGAATAATATTGCAATGATAAATTTCGCGCAGAAATTGATGATCAGCCATAAAGGTCGCAAAATTCACTGAGAGAAAAAGCAATTCTTGAACAGAAATTTATGTTCAATGAACAAAGAGAACGTATACATGATGAGAATAAAAATAAAATGCTTGTTCGATAATAAAATTTCTTTTAGTTTGAACCAATTTACACGCCGAACGTTCTAAAAAAATCATTGTTTCGGCCAAATGATTGCTAAAATTGCAAACCATCCATATTGCAGTGCTTTCAATGTTAAAAACGTTGCGTCCCAACTCTTTTGAGAGTATTTCTTTGAGTTCCAAAGAATTACTACTTTATCTAACCCCACTTAAATTTATCAAATCCTTAGCACGCATCCTCATACTCGCAGGAATCGCATTTTTCACAACTCTAAATAGCATGATATTTTCAATCAATAGATAGCAGGCAAGAGGTTATTTACATTCGGCATGGTATAATGTATTATTTTTCTTTTAGCAAGATACTTTCAATAAGAGCACCTCTTAGAGGTCATGAGATCCCTATTGAAATTTACATGTGGTTTGATATTTTGTCTACAGCCATATTTATGGGTTTAACAACTCGTTTTCTTCCTTAAATAAATAGAGACAATAGATAGGTTTAGCTATATCTGCAGAAATACGTCAAGTTAATCAAATAAAAAGTTTAGCCCTTGTTGCTACGGTTTAAAACATCTTCGCAAAAGGTCGCGCCATTTTTAAGAATTACATTTTATTTCTTTTTATTTAGTTTCAACATTTAGCTAATGATGAAAATTTTTTTTAATTATTACGTTTCAAAATTCTCTTGTTCTCAAAATCTTTCTCAGTGAGTTCTCCCGCCTTTAATTCGCGTGTTCTTTTATTTAAAAATTCTAACAAAAATATAATTTTGAAAGAAATGATAAACAGATGCTTAGCTAAAAACAAAGCGTGGTAAAACTCATCTTTAAATGACCGCATCTTTTATAGTGTTGAATTAACACGTGGGCATTTAGGAAACAAAGAAGGTCAAAAGGAATATTATGAATAAAGCTTTTATGTTTTGTCATCGTTTCAACAACTTTATATGATCCAGCATATCTTTTCCTTCGTAATACTATCTACTATGGCATCATACAATTCTTTTTGATCCGCGAAGGCGTTACGATGTTTATCTATATCATAAACTATTAAAAGAAAACAAAAAAGTTGTTTTCTAAGCCGGAGAATAGACGACCAGGTCAACCGAACATTAATTTGAGAACTCGTTAGTCATTAGTATATGCTGATATGCTTTCCGTGTCTGCACTGAACACCTAATAAAGTTTGTGATGTCATTCGTTCAAGATGTGTTTACTCTCGTTCTCGTTTTATGGATTGCAAACACATGCGGGATGGGTTTTATCTGCTGGGAATGGATAAAAAGGCAAAAAAGAAGAAGATACTCCCCATACCTACTGCTATCTATAGTTGGAAATTTCTTTCAATCGACTTGCTTTATTATAGTGTTATATTCATCCATCTGGGAATTTGAAGTGTCCAAAATCATTACCTGCAGGGCTTTTTCGACTTTTTATTTGTTACTTGCGACTAATATTAACTTATGGATGATGCTATTGGTTTTAGAAGTACACTGTAATATTTCTAATCAAGAAATATGGCATTCGATCTTTAGGAAGCGCAAGAAAGTTATCTTAACATTGTTTATCATGTTGTTGCAAGCAACAGTAGCTAATTTACCTATACCATTTCAAACACAATGTTCCGTTCCATACTTACCCAACTTTCATGTGACTTATGTATACAATTCTGCATACTTTATTCTAACCAGTCTCTTTCCATCTGTTGTTATAATAATTACAGTGGGAAAGATTATCGCAGGATGTTATGGGAGAAACCATAACTGGAGGAATGATAGTGATATATTTAATGCAAAGAAAATGGATAAAGTTTACTTTTGTGTTTTGGTGAGTTTTCATGTTTGTTGTCATCAGTCATGGATGATTTATAAACTTTCATCAGAGTTTAAGTTAATGGAAGCGAGTAAAACGGCTGAAGTTATTCTAATTATTTTAAAAACATTTTCAATATTATGGTCCAGCATTACTTATCGTTGTGTTACTACTGCTCACAGAATCATTAAGAAACAGTGGTGTAAAGAGGAACATATGTTTAACAATACAGGAATTGTTCTGAGAAATCGTCACATAATTCAAAGTAGCAGAAACAGAAATGCAGATGTCATATAAGCTGCCGATTTCCAAGCAGTACATTAACTCAAATGAGGCAAAATAAGTAGCTGGTAGTGATAATACGAGAAATGTGGCTTAATGTCAAAGATACCTCAAGGGAAGAAAAAGATGCAAAAGAAGAGACTAGTGGAAGAAAGTAATGTGGAACTAATGAGTCCAACTCATCTGCAAATTTTTTGGAAGTTTAGTACACAATCTAATTTACGCATTGGATTTAAGCAAAACAATAGCTAAATGGTTACTATTTTAATTTTTCTTTAATTCAGCAAGTTTAATGTAACATCCACAACTTTTTGTTCTGCATTTTAAACAATTTACGAGGTCCTATTCCCTTGAATTGTGCAATCTTTTCTTTCGCAAAAAATTTCTTCCCTAAGGTAAAAAAAAGTGACCGCAACATTTTACAAATCTAACAAGACTTAATAATAGAAAAAAAGGTTGGTTATGGAAAGTTTAAATCGCGAGACTAAATGTGATTATGTAACAATGACTCTTAAATTGCCTCATAGTTCGCAAGTATAAAAAAAATTATTTAAATTTTTGATTAGTCAAAGATGTAGTTCCAGTCTGAGGTATTTTTTTAATCATGTTTATTTGAGGTTTGTTATTTTATTTTTATACATAATTTTAAATCCGTTTTTTTGGCAACAATCGGTTTTTGCCATATTTTTTTCTCTTTTTTTCCCTGAGAAAAATAAACTTTGGAATTGTCACTCTCTCATTTTTCAGGTATTATCTGTCTCGTGTTGTTTAAGAGCTGACAAATGGAAAATCAGACATTTGCTTTGGTTTTATAAACATGTACCGGCTACTAATGTGTAAATACAGCTATAATTATCACATAAAAAGAAGTTCCTAAGCCTTTAATTTTTCCCGCATTTTTTTTATCCTCGTTCTATTTTATACCTTTCCCATAAAGCATCTCAGGCTACTTAAGGCCAGTCCTTTTTTATTTCGCTGTCATTTTCAATATCTCAAGTTATGAAGAATCTGGCATAATTTATTGGGCACCATACCATTATATGAATACCAAAACGCAGAATTAAATTTTTCTGAAAAATTTCCATGACGTCAAATGCCAAAAACGCACTTTGCCCGCGTTTTTTCCAAGCAATTTTCCGTATCATTGAACAATTACGATTTTTGCGAGAAAGGGTGTAAAAGCGCGTCTTACGTGGTCTATTTACAGGACATCCCTTGACTAAGTTTATATAAATCGCCAAAATGTCGAAAAAGCGCATTCTAGTAAATCTAAAGCTATTTTTTGGAATTGAGAATCATAATATCTACGCGGGGGAGGTAGGTATATTAATTCAGTACAGAGTGTTCTAAAAACAACAACACTTGCTTTGCTGCTACACCCCCGCGAAATTAAAGATCGTTTAATGATGCGGGCCCATATAAAAGAGATAAAAATCACAAAATTTAGGTGAAACAACTGGCTTACAGAATAAAACAAGTTGAATTTCCAAGTACAACACAAAAATTATAGTAGGTTATAGTAGGTTCGGAACGAAAAACTGTCCTTTACATGTTTGAGGTAAAAAAACGTCGCTGAGTACTTGTCTGAAATCCAAAAATTTTTATTAAAAAAGATCTTTTTTCAAAGCACGACGGTTTTTTTAGGGAAAATTGAGATGATATACACGGACCTGTACAAACCCGATAATATGCTTGGTAGATAATTAAACATTATAATGTGAAATATAAATGAATGCAGCTGCCTTATTAGAAGCAAAAACATGCTAAAAGAGTGTAAATCAGGAGCCGTGAAAGAGTCATAAAGATTTGAAAATTTGCTTCTTAAGAGCTATTTTTTTTACAAGGAAAGTGCTCCTCTCATAGAGAAGTTATAATAAATGTATAGCTCATGATATGACCTTAGAAAAATAAAGACACACTTTAAATATTTGAAATCTACGATACAGTATCGGTACATATGGTAGAAGACCTTGATGTACCCATTTTTGAACATACCGGACATTACTTCTAAAATCATGCTGGTTTCGATGTGTTTTTTAAATTTCGTGCACTCACAAAAAAAAGATTTTGAAAGAGTGAATAAAATGAATAATAATTGTTCTTCTTATTTTGACAAACAGGTTGTTTTTATATTCCGAAAGTGCTTGCATGATTTTTTCCCTGAAGTGTGTGGTTGGACTGTTTCGTAATAATTCTATGATTATAATCACTCCTTATCAATAAGGTGAAATTAATTCGATCAAATTGCACTTTATAGAAACAAAACAAAACTGTAAAAGATTTAAAAATAAATATTTTGGATATTACTGAAAACATATTTTACACTTTTAAAATAACATGGGTAAAAAGTAAATAGGCAAATAGGTAATTAAAAATAGCAGCTCGAAGTGTAGAACAAGTTTATGTTATTTGGACGTGACAAAATAAACATACATGACTTTCTAAGTGGTATGCTAATTATGAAGTTTCCATGGCCAATTAATTTGAGTCATTATTCCATTGAGATTAATACTTAATTTTCCTCGCAATATTACCTGTCAAAAATAATTTTGGGACGTTTTTCCGGAAATGATGTATTATGAATTCGTTGCCGATATAATTGTTTTGAGTAATGAAAAAGACTGGTGATAATTGTGTACGAAAATAAAAAAATATCTTTTTAAAACGGTCTTGGCCTTTCAAGCAAGCAATAAATTGAAAATTAAGCTTATACCTGTTTCTATGCTTTCTGATTGGCTAAACCTATCCTTCTGATTGGCTTAACCGTTCCTAAAAACCCGTCGTCAAAAAAAATGGCAGCTTAAAATGTAAACAAACCCGAGAATAATACAAATTAAAAAGATCACTTTTTTTCCAAGCGCAACTTTGGTTAGAAATAAAACTACGCCTTTGCTTGTAGCTAATTATACACACAATTAAAATCTGAAAACACCGTGGAGTTGATTAGAAAAAATAGATACACTTTTTTACTCTCATTTAAACAAATTTTGGAGAGTTATTAAAATTTGTTTAAATGACTTTTTCGAAAACGCCAAAACACGTCATAGCAAGTCTCATATGAATGAACAAATCGAAAATTTTACGTGGGTAATGATTCCTTATGACATTTTCTAACATCTTTTTTTGCCTCATAGATTGTTTGCTGGCACTTACATGCCTTAAGGGTTGTTTACTTCTGAGCTAAATCTAAGCCTCGATATTCTTATAATGCTATGCATGAAATCCTGTACCTTGAATTTCTGAATTTCTGATGTCATTTACAAATCTGCAAAAAACTAGCTGTAGTGGTATACGGTGTATATTTTTATCGTCAAATCTCACTAAATAGCTATTTCGGAACTCGAAAAAATATTATATTTTTTGCTTAGCTGGCTAAAATATACCCACTGTATATTTGAGATCAAAATCCATTTTGCAACAAACATTTTATTATTTTGGGGGGTTGAAGCAAATTTTGTAGGTTAAAAGACTAATTTTTTTCTACCAATGCTTAGGAACAATTTCAAGATTTTGTCTAATCACTTTGATTGGAGCACTGTAAGTAAAACTCACATAAGTAGTCCTATTGAGGACTGCAAAATGATCTGAAAAGTATAGGGCGACGAATTATGTAGTTATTTGAACACATAAGCTACATGAAAGTCATTTACCAGAATTGTTTTTACTATCATACATAAAAAATTGATTAAAAAAACGTAAACAAGAAATTCATACAATAGAACAGCTTGAATTTTGTAAAAATAATCTACGGCAATAACAGAGCTGTTAGGGTAGGTAAGCCCACGTAATGCAACCAAAAAGTAAAATTTTGGCTTAATAAAATTTAAAATGGTTCAAGATCGTAAAGAAAATTTGTGAAATTTATCTCTACCTTGTATCATTTTGGGCTATATATTTAAAATTAAATATGGTGGAAGATCTTTGAAATATGCGAAATATGCGTAAATAGCTAGTATCATTTTTGTCAACACAAACTTTTTTAATAAAATAAGCTAGTTTTTGTCTGTTTGCGTTTTCATAAAGTCAACATGTAAACAGTTTTCTTTTCTTTTGTCATATTCTTTCCTGCGTTAATTTTTCTCATTCAGGTGCAATGTAACCATGGCAGCACTGTTTGGCAGCACGCTTTTATAAATCTTAGGCTGAGCATGATACAACAAATCGGTTTTAATAAAACTAACTGTACGTTTTTGTACAAAACTCATTAATCACGTCTTCACGGGACTTCTTTAATCTTAAGAATACATAACACAACCAAATCGTTATTTTTATGAAATTTTTCATTTTTATACCATTGGAAAGCTTAAAATTCAAGGAGTATTAATCCTCAATTAATATATAAAAAAATATATAAAATATAAAACATTCTTTCTCACTTTTTTTCAGTAAAATTTACTTTGTTTATAAAGTTTAAAACTCACTATCTCAAAAACCATTTTTGCTTGATACACCTCTACGTTTTAGGCTAAGGTTTTAGGTACAAGTATTCATGAACAAGGAAGCAAAATCAAAATATTGATGTTCTGGCTATACTGAGTCTCAAACTTTGTCTGTTTAAGATTTTTTCACAGTGTGTAGGTAAAAATTTCCAACGGAGCAAGGAAAGCAACATTTTCATATAAATTCGGAAAGTATAACTTAAAAAGAAAAACAGAGACAATGTTTGAGCTAGTAGACTTAAAAAGTTTAATATTTATGAGTTATGCTTTAAATGTCTTTACCTTCTACGCTCGATGTTTGGAAAATCCAAAAAGAAATTCGATAATTATTTACGTCTTCTTAGTTTATTTTTTTATAACAAAAAAACCCCACATTATTTGATAGGAAATCTATCTAGCTTTTAAAAAATATATACTTTTATATACTTCTATTTTGCAGTTTAGGAAATATAGACAGTGTTCTTAACATGGGTAATGGGTGTTTCATGTTACCTTAAACACTGATTCTAAAGAAAAGTGTTGACTGTTTTTACAATTATTATAACCATAAGAAAACGTTAAAAATATTCATATTTTAAAACCCTGTCATCACTGTGAGGATCTTTTTACTTTTCTTCAGAATCAGTGTGTGAGGACACATAAAACACTTATTATCCATGTTTAGAATACTGTCTATATTTTCTAAACTACGAAATAAAAGTATGTAAAAGTGTAGATTTTCTAAAAACTAGTTAAATTTCCCAATAAATACTATTCCAATAAGCAAGAAAAATAAGGCTTTAACAATAGCATCCCATCTTAATTATCTTAGCCTACAGTGCTTTTAAATATAGAATAATAGATTATAATAATAGATATAATAATAGATAATATAATAAAACAAAACACTCCTTGTATAATAAACATTATTGTAAGATTCAAAAGATCTTCTCAAGGAGAGATGTCTAATATCTAATTCTCAACTGGAATACTAATAAATACTGTGCAGTAATAGGGATGACAGTATCCAAGTTAATTCCTTACCTTCAAACATATATGATGTGTAGATTTTGCTGTTTGTACTATCGGTTTTTATTAAATCCTGTTCCCACCACTAGCATATTATAATAAAAATAAAACTATCTACTGCGCATGCAAGAAGAGTGTCTGCCCATTCACTAGAGGTTGGGGTGTGCTTCTACTGTGTCTGTCGTAATTGAACTGAATTACCTAGCATAGAAGTTTTAATTAAAAAAAAGTTGTGTCGCTAGGATAAAGAATGATGTCTTATAGCTTTCAGTGTGGTTTCTCTGCAGCACGTATGACTGATTAAGAAAGCCAATACGAAAAGAACCATTCATTCACACAACACGTTCCATAATATTTAGTTATGGTAACAAACGTGGCAAACCCAAGTCTTTACGGCTTTTCTCTAGTTGTGGCTTTGAATTGAAAGTATGGTTGTTTGTTGTAACTCTTTAGAAGGGAGTATACAAATAGCTTTCTTAAAAACTAAAACCACCGTATATCATTGATTATTAGATGGAATTTTCAAACGCACTTCCTGATAATATATCGCCAAATCCGGACAAATTTGTCAGTCAAACATGAATCTAAGGTTAAATACATGGACAGATAAATGTAACATTCTGCCCATATTAAAAAATATGTCTCTTATAGATATTCATAATAATGACTTGTTAGGCGAGTTAATGTTAATCTTTTCAACCTAGGAAATATTATCTATTTTTCCCCGAACTTCCATATTTGTTGAAACATTGATAATTCTTGTGATCGTTGATTTATTATAGCTAAACTAGCATATACAGTGGAATCTCTCTATATCGAACTCGCAAAGGACGAAAACATTTGTTCAAGATAGAGAAAGTTCGAGATAAAGAAAGGAAAATACCTTAGGCGGACCACAAAGGGACCAACACTTTAGTTCGAGATAGTGAGAAGTTCGAGATAGAAACTAGTCAAAATAGAGATGTTCCAGTGTGTGTAAATTCTTAACTCCTTTGCGTCAGAAAGTCCTGTTTTGGTGGTATTATTGTCACAGTAATACACATTCTAATTATCGTCTTCTTTTGTAAGCCTTGGTTTTAATCAAAAACCAATTACACCATATATAAATAAACTGTCCTAGGAGATTTTTTATTTACACTATGATTTTCGGACGTTTTCGAAATTTTTTAGATTGTGGTGAGATTTTAAATATTCTTCAATTTCAGTAAATTGTTTTAAAAAAAGTAGTCAGTGATCCAAACATAATAGTGAGAAATTCTGGAAGCGTATATTAATTAATACTTCTACAAAAATCAAAATCACCAGCAGATGATGCAACAAAGGCATGTAGGAAATCAATCAGATATCTTTTTAATTTGGTCTCTCATCATAGGCTGTTTTGGTTTGTTTGTTTTAGAAATGAGAATTAAGTCATAATGGTTTTCACCCCCACCTTTTTTTATCTGGTGTTCTAAATTCCTCATTCTTGCCATACAAATAATAATATTCATGTAATATTTAAAACAGTCACAAACAACCACGCAATCTCATCAACCGTGTAATAAGTTCTGCATCACAAGGAAAACGGAAACAAAACAAGGAATCAGACAGGCCGGCTGTCAGAAAATAGACTTACGTGTAAAAGATATTAATAATGTGAATTGAATTCAATACGTAAATGTCTAGCTTATTATACCTTTGCGAAATCATGGAAATATTTTTTGCGTGCAACACAGTTTGTCTATCGTTCTATCTGTTAAATTTTGTGTTGTTTATAACTCGTTAGAAGCAACATTATTCTGATTTTCCCTTGCATCTTTAGCAGCAGTTTGCCCACACCCAACCTACCAACAAACAGATAATTAAACAGCCACACGCAGACAGGCTTGTTATTTTTGCTGAAGTAAACAGTCAGAGTAAAATCTAATATTAAAATCAACTCTCAGGTTTTAAAAACCCGCCACATGCGGTATGTGGAAATATCTTAATTTTGAAAGCAATATGCGCCATTTTAAAAGAGCAAAATACACTTATAGCAAAATCCGATAATTGTTTCAAATAAAATAAGCGAAACAATGGCATCATTTAAACGTGAAATTCCTGTTTTAGCTAATACTAACGCTTATAAGAAAAAACTTGCAATGCTAAATTTCGATAAAAATAAGAAACTTGAAGGAAGATTTGAATTTTAGGTCATAATATAATTCCATAAAATGAAGGAAATTTCAGCTGGCGCGTGGTCTTGTGGTTATGGAATTCCCTTCATAGTTACAAGGTTCATGGTTCGGTCCACAGCGCGTGCATGTTTAGCAAGTACCTTTGCCATAGCCCGGGTCAACCCACGCTATGTGAAGGAAATTCTAGTTAATGTTTATATTTAGGCAGGACCCACATTAATAAGAGTGCTTCCAACACTGAAGTAGCTAAAACCTGTATAAATACTTGGCATACAAATAATGATACTTTGAAGTGACTAACCGCCTTGAAATAAACCACCCAAAATACTATCACATTTTTTCAAAATCTAATTAATTTTTTTTCCGTTTTGTTGATTACTCATACTCTCGAAAAGTCGTTATTTCGGGTTGTCTGGTTTGCGCTTTAAATAAGTATATAACATAAATTTCAATAGCGAAGAAAGAATAACACAATTTTTGGGTTAAAGAAAGCATTTATTCTAATCCTCCTTGAAAATAATTATATGCCATACCATAAATCTACGCAAAATCTAGCATTAATTCCCTTAGACGAAAACCAAAAAAAATTTGCAATAAATAAATTTCGAATGCAACGATATTGGTATGCAATCAAGAATAATTAAAATAATATATAATGCTGCAAATCTGACAAACACGCAAGTTATTAAGGAAATGCGAAATGCACTTGTTAAAAAATTACTCTCCTCCGCATAAATGCGGAAAATAATTCATTTTCTTGTGCGCAATTACGTCCTAATTTTCTTTTTTTTTTATAGTAATATTACCAAAAAATAATTACTTGTTCCTATTTTTCAAAGTAACCATATAAAACTTTATTTAAAGAACCGGAAACATTTCATCTCAACCAAGACAGTATGTGGCTATTATAGGAATGACAACATTGTGCCAAATTGAAAAGGCATTTTTCTGTTGACGTCAATATTACCATTGTTACCATCAGTAAAATAATGGGCTTTAATAAAGCATAGAGTATACGAATTATAAAATCATTATGTTGCATGGAGATTTTTTCTTCTATTTATAATACTGGAATGTCACGTCTTTTCCACAAACATTGTAAGCAGCTCATTTTGTTTATCTCAATTTTTCCGTTTTACTGAAATGACTCCCTCGGGACCCAACCCAAAAATATGCTACCTGCATCCTGTTTTCAATTCTGCACTAGCTATAAAAGGAGGCAGTCTTCATCAAAATTTTATTATTCAGCTTACATCAACACTTGAGTCTTCATTCAAAATTATTACAGGTAATGTTTTATATAAAGCTTAATAAATTAAAATTATCTTTCTGCATCATTTGAATCTGGTTTAGTTACTCGGTTTAGGTTTTCGGAATATATAGAAATGTCTTTCATAAGGTCATAATTTAGTAAATTCCCTTAACTAGTTCTCAATAAATTTGTCATACATTGTTCTCCGGTTCCAGATTAATTCAGAAACAATAAAATTTCAAGGATCTTTTTTTATACTAAAGGCAGCTATTTGACTTAGCATCTATCTCATAAAAAATGTTTGTGGTACACTCATTTCTCCCTAAATCCTGAAATAAAACTGATAAAATTGATAAATATTACTGTGGATTGTATTTATGTAGCTCTACAATTTATTTCTAATTTTTTTTAGGAAGCACCAGTACAGCTTATAGCTTACTATGGAAGAATTGAAAGCAATTGGTTTGGCATTGATAATTTCTCCTTTATCATTTTTACTGTGGTACTTGTACCAACGATATGTTTGGTACTGCCAGGTTATAGGACAGAATCCTATTTATGTTTCAATGACACCAATTTTAACAGCAAAATCAAATCAATCTGCAAACAAAAATCCTCCGGAAACTGAGAAAGTGATAGCCCCTGGTTGCTCCTTTCGGCAATACCTGAAGTATTTACAACTGGCATGTCTGCCATATGCATGGAGCGTGCCAATAAAGTATTTTCATCAGATGTATCTTCGTTTGCGTAGAAGTAGCTTAACGGAGAGCGAAAAACGTCGTCGGTTGGCTAAGATGGTTTTAGAAACATCATTGGTTTTAGGTTTTCGCAAAAGACAACAAGATGACTACTATTTCAAATTTGAGAATTTTCGAATGCCGTCGAGAGAGAAAACTGATAGCAAGTATCGCTTCATAACTAACTGCTCAATTCAAATTGGCGCTAACGATTTAGACAATGTATTTCTCAAAGAAATCATCGTGAATGATGAAGCAGTCACCGACATTAATGAAATGTTTTCCGTTCTAAACACAGTTTGGTGCGTGTATACACACACCTTAACTCATGTAATGGCAGGCAACGTTGCTGAAATGAATCTGATCGAAGTCAAGAAAAGCACAGTCTTAAGTGATGAGTTTAAACAGAGCATTGATAATATGCATGCTGTTGTCTCTGGCATGAATGAATCAGCCAATCACTATCCCGCAGATATTTGGGGAATACCTCGCCGACATCTTCAAATCATTTTAGGATATAATGGAGTGCAACAGATTCACAATCATCAAAATATCTCGGAATGCATTTCTGTTAGCAATTTTGTAAATTTCACCATGAAAGCCAGAATGATTTTTTCGAAACATCTTGGCAAGACTGGGCTATCCTTGTCAACTTTGTCAGCCAACACTATCTTTCATTCCATTGATCATTACAACATGGGGAAGTATTTTCTGCATGACAATGAAGAGAAAAGTTTCCTTGGTATTGATTCGCGAATGATTACTTCATTGCTTGGGGATTTGAATTTCGATATATTCGGATGGCAAGCAATGAAATATAGCAAATGCGATGTGTGGAAAAGAATATACGAAGAGTTGCTGCTAATAGACAAAGAAATGGCTAACAAAACGCATATGTTTGTTAGTGTTTAACACAAACACGTTTTTTCCGTATAAAAGGATGTTTCTGAATCTTAACGTATTGTAAAACAATCACAACATTTTTACTCAAACATTAAAAATATTTTTACAACCAACTGATAGCTTTTATTTTTTGGTACTCAACAAATTTACTTTATTGTTTATGTTTTGAAGTCTTGATAGACGATAAACTATTCGTTAAAGTTTTACATAAAGTTACTGGAAATGAAATAGGAATCGTGTGTTTTTCTTCACAAACTATTTAAAAATTATTGCAAGAATAAAAAAAAGGGTTACTGTTGCTTCGTGCAAAATCAAATCATTAAGAGTACGGTGATGGTTTAGACGTATATTCATTATATTCATAATTTCTTAAAGGTTCTGGTTTATTTTAGCTATAAAGTTATTTATTGGATCTAAAAGCAAAATGTCTGTAAGATAATATAAATGTAAAATTTAAATTTTTTTCCAGGTAGCCTATATATCTATATTTTGTTGAACAAAAACGTCTGAAACTCTTCTTTCTTTTTATTTTTTTATGGCGTAACATTTCTCAATCAGTTCAGGATTACCAAAGCAACAATGGTTTGTCATATTTCTTCAAAAAAAGCGTCGTTCCACTTTTTATTTAAAAGTTCGTAAATAAATAAATTTATGCTTGCTTTCCATCTGTCTCTTTTATTAAGTAAACATAAAAAGTAGAAAGGGAAACAAAGCAAAATAATGCTTTAAAATTGCAATAGGACTAACTTTTCCAGACACCTATGTCTTTTTATAAGCATCGTTTAATTCCAATAAGTAAGTCTAAAATATGACCCTTTTGCATATCAGTTCCAGGTTAGGATCCAGGAATTTTTTAAGTATAGGCTCAAATAAGTTAGAACCTTACAAAACAACCCTTTTAGAGAAACACTGTGCGTCTGAAATGGCTCATATTCATTTTAATTTTATTAATAATAATAATAATACATGTTCAGGAAATATAAAAAGCAATTCTGTTGGAAGTCATGTGCTTTTTTCAGAAAACTGGGTTAACCCTATTCGGTCCGGGGGGGGCGGATTCCGCCCCCCCCTGACGTTTTTTTTTAATAACTCCTGATTGCTTTGTTATATGGCTATGATACTTACTGAGTTTCAACATTTATCTATTAGACACCTGCATGCAAATTTTTTAGGTCCCATACCTTTCAGAGGCTTTGATATTGGCCATTACTCGAAACTACCCCTAAAAATCTCTATGAAATCCTTATAATGGAGAAAATATAATAACTCCTGTTAGGATTATCCTTAGAACTTGAAACTTGCAACACAACTTTGTTTCATTAGGAAGAATCATTTTGAATAATTTGAACACGTGACTAATCCGATTTCCCGATTTTGTCGGATTTTACCCGAAAATCGGAAAGAAACGGATTTTCGGGCAAATTTTGGCAATTTTTTATCCGATTCATGTAAAAACCGGAAGATATGTTAAATAAATTTTATTTAGCTTTCAGAAACTTCAAACAGAATGTAAAAATTCGCTCTAGAACAAAAGTAATTATATTTTAAGCAGATAGTGGCATTTTTAAAAATTTTTAAGCTTTTGATGACGTCACAGAAAATGTGCTGACGCAAGCATATTTTTTTTGGCGCCATTTTGTTCCTTTTATGACGTACTATAAGTGTGCCAAGTTTGATTCAATTTGATCAACCCTATGAAAAGTTATTGAGGGGGGGCGGAATCCGCCCCCCCCCGGTCATAGTATGTTCGAAAAACCCCGGACCGAATAGGGTTAAAGCATAGTACTGGAAGTATTTTCAATAAAAACACCAAGAACTTTGAACACCAAGTTTAAACAGCCTTGTTGTTTTTCTATCATACATCATATGTCGGGATGTTGTTTATTTAAGTCATCATAAAAATCAAAAGCGGCAGTTTCACAATTAAATAATGCAAAAGTGTCATCAACGTATCTACGATGGTATGTTGGATCAGATTATTGCATTAACTATAACAGTCTTTCACTTCAGATACCTTTTTCACATCTTTTTACCACAAAACTACGCACTAACGGACACTGAGCGGTTTTGATGTTGTACTGTAAAATACAATGCATTCGGTCAAGGGCACAGACTTTGCGGTCTGCAAATAAATATTCCTTTGTGAAAAAAACAAACAAAGCTATAAATTGCTATTTTTAAGGCACCAAGGAAGAAAAAACGCATGTTCGATTTTTTTACTTTTCGAATTCAAGATCGTTCGATTTTAAAACTGTGTAGGTACACAAAACAAATTCGAATCATTGTTTATGTGAACTCAAGCGAAAAGATGGTTTAAAGTAAGCCACTTGTATATTTTTTGCGTGCTATGAGAATGTTTTTTATTTATTTACGTTTTTATGCTACCATTTTTATTATGGCTAGTTAGTATGGCTTCATACAAAGACCTGTTAAAATAAGCCGTAAACCAATTAAATCATCGGATTTTTTCATACCAACCGGTTTTTTTGTATCAGTCAGGTAAAAAACTGAGTTACTAACCAACTATTTCAGCTTTTTTTCACACTATTTACAAAATTGGCTTGATTAAAAGTCTGATTGATGGAGTTTTTAAAACAAACAACGATTGGAAACACTATGATCAAAACATCTACTTTCTTTATGATACTTGAAATATTTTTTTCTCTCTAAAACTAGTTAGCCGACATATTTCTAACTAGCTGAATAATAAGTTAACACAACTTGAAGTAAGCATTCCCTCCAATGCTATAGAAAATAGATATTTCAGTCGCATCTGAAAGACAAAATATTTCTAGAGAATCAATGTAATATTTTCTACGAATCCTATACAAGGATTGTGGTGCTGTTTATGTCGGTGAAACGAAACGAATGCTCAAGAACATGTGCAAGAGCACAAAAGACCCGTATGCAACGCAGACGCAGACAATAATGAGATAGCGGACCATGGCTGGAAGAATGATCATATTATTGACTGAGACAATGTAAAGATCATATCAATAGTATTTCCTATCAACTTCCAGAAATATACTTAGCCACACTTCGCAAAGTAAATACAGTCGACGCTTGATATTTCAAATATCCGTTATCTCAAATTTTCGCTGTCTCGAACCTTTTTTTCTGCTCCTTTCAGTCATTGCAATCTCTTGTAGGCATAATTACGTTCTATATCTCGAAGTCTGTTATCTCGCATTTTTTCCTTAATTGTTGAACAAAAAACATTGAATTTTGTAAAAAGTTCGATTGATACATAAAAGAGACTTTCGAATGTTTACAGTTTGAGATTTTTGAAACTCTCCTTATCTCAAAAATGGCTACCACGTTTTTACCACAATCTTCGTGGTAAACATGGTGACTGAGAAATGCAAATATTCTGTGTTTTAATCAAGAACGTAAAATTTTGTAAACAAGAACGGGTATTTCGCTCTCTCGTACTTTAAAGGCCTTCGACGCTCGATATCTCGACTAGCTGTTATCTCGAACTATCGAGCGCGGTTTATAAAAAAGTGACATGATAATATCCATATTATTCAAAAAAAAAATTGTACGCTGGCTGTAATGCTTGCTTTGTGGAAAAAAAAAGTTTTTGATTTCTTATAAAAGTTCGCCCTATTTTAAACATCTTGAAATGTCTCATTCTTTTAAAATGGTTTGTGGTGATAATTGTTTGTCTATTTTAGATCAAGCTGATATGATGATGAATTATAATCGTTTAATTTATTCCGATGATGATTGCTGATGCAATCAAAACATTTAACTAAGTTGGAGTGGGAGGTAACTAAGTTCCTCAAAGCTGAAGTCTATCAACCAACGAGTTTGATATTCCTCATTCTTGCAATATGAATAATAGTGTTCATGTAATATTCACACGCCACATACAACCACGCAATCGCATCAACTGTGTAATACTTTTTGTATCATAAGGAAACTGCAAACAAAACAAGGAAATAGACATGTCAGATGTCCGAAAATAGATTTACTTGTATGAGTACGCGTCTAGTTCGAATTCGTGCGCAACTGCATCACTCAAATATCATTAACTTTTATAATTAACTCCCTTCTGGCTTTCTCTTACACCTTGAATAGCAGTTTAGTTAGTGTCACTTTTAAGCTACGAACGGAAGAAAATAAGCAGATACAAATGCATATATCCGAATAGTCAATAATACTGGAATAATCAGTCATGGTAATGTTCTGGGTAAAATTTCAGGGTGTTTAGTTGGTATATAGGCATAAGAATATTTTGTCTGACTAACTCAATCGAAGGCGACCAACCTATATATTTTTTTAAGCTGGTTGTTGTCGTGGTGTAAACCAGTAAACACGACACGTTTTAAAGAAGTCTTGAAGACCTCAAAGACCAGTCGAGCGTAACACCTACAGACGTCTTTAAAGGACCAGTAGAGCGTAACACCTAAAGACGTCTTTAAAAGAACGACTTTATGTGACATCCTCAAGACGGATCAAAGACGTACTTGTACGTATCATCCAAACGTGTTAAAAACGTCTCGATTTCGTCTTTTTTAAACGTAATGCTGTCATGGCAGACCTGCTTTAGATAATTTAACCTATGCATCTTAGGATTTCAGAAGTTTTAATTACAGGAATAGATAAAGATGGTAAATTAATTTAATTGAAAATTTACATTCCTATAATTTATATGGACAAACAAATTTATAAGTAAAATATAATACAAGCTCTTTTGATCAGCACCAACAAGAATTTTACGACAGCATCAGTTTAGATCATTTTTGTTCATAATGCTGTGCAATAAAACAACAAATGTCATTACACCAAGTTTCATTTCCATTGGCACACTTCCATAACAAAGCAAGTGAGTATGTAAATTTCAGTTTCATTAAGTAGATAGCCAGGTAAGGTACAATCAAGCATGTAAAATAGAAAAACTTAGGTGCAGCCAAAAGTTTGTTTTTTATTAAAAACATTTTTTACACAAAGTATGGAAGTGTAATTCCACAATATTGTTTGTTGGAACATGAAAAATAAAAGTTATTATCTCTAAAGAGTTGTTTAAACTAGCGCCATTTTCTTTTCACCAACCATAACCAGCTCGGTCTGAGTCTTGTCTGGAAGCTATATCTATCACATTGTGCTCGTCGGATGATGTGTTATTCCAAACAGTCTTTCTATACAATATACAATATATTTCTAACTAAAAATTTATTCGACTGTTGGCTAAATATGGCTCATATTAAAATAAAAAAGCTCCTGCGTTTTTGTGATAAATTATCGTGTCGTTTTGTACTTCAGAAACTGACGCGTTTTGCAATAAAAAACGGCTTATTTTGCAATAAATCTACTTTTTGGTGAACGAACTGGTGAAATATAATGTTTTGGTGATTTTTGTGCCGAAATTCATATCTCTGGTAAACATTCTGGTGCTTGAACTTATTTCCCTGGTGAATGTCTTGGTATAATCTAGTGTTCTGGTGATTCTGATGATGGAATTGATATGTCGGGTTATAACATCCTGGTGAATTAAAATACTGTGGTATTTCTGGCGTTTGAATAGATGATTCTAGTACGTATACATGTGATAGTAACACGATACTGTAACAGCTTTGCTGGTGTTTATCCTCACAAGATCGTTATGTACTCGGACAATGCCACCTAGTACGGACCACCAAAGCGGGTTGTTTAATTATTCAACGCAGAGTTTGACATATTTTCTCTCGCTGTTCAAGGGTTTGCAAAATAGTGTCGTACTACTCTGAACCCGCACATACACTCTGGCATTTTACTAAAGTTTCGGGGACACGAAAACATTTTTAATGCAATTTTAAAACAAAAAGTTTGTTTTAAGCACAAGATTCTTTCCCAGTGTCGCGTGGGTGCTAGTTCATGAAACAAATTTGCATGTAGCTACGAAGAAACACAGCGGTTGTAAAAAAGTAATAATAACATCGAAAAGCACTTCTTCTTGATGAAAAAGAAGAAGCAAAAATACAAAAAAGACGCTTTATTTGGACAAGACCGTGATTGCTACGCCGAAAAGTTACCATAATTTGTTTAAAGAGCTAAAAGAAGCAGATTCAAAAGGTTTTAAAAGCTGTTTAAGAATGGACTTAAGTGTTTTGTTATCTTATAAAAACTTATCTATAAAAATAGATAAGTTTTGATTTTTCGTCACCAGAAAACTTTTGCTGAATGCACGTTTTGAGTTCCGTCATCTTTCTTTTGATGCTTGTGTGTTACAAAATGTTTTGATTTGTTAATTTGATTGTTTAAAAACAAAAAATGTTGCAAATTCTAGTAATTAAACACGGGGACACACGGAAACATTTTTATCAGCTTGCAAGAACCGTATTTGTGTTTCAATGGTAAGAAAATTTGTTTCCGTGTCCCCGATGCTTAAGAAGGTGGATTGCGTAGCATTAAATGGTAATTGAAGAGAACAGTCCAAATAAACGAGTTTGTATTAATTTCTAATTAGTCCTTGCTAATGATTTTATTTATTTATTTTCCGTCTCTCTTGAAGAGATTAAGGTGTTAAGTGTAGTACAGTTGTTTCACAGTTCTATAGCCACCCAGTTTTATTATTATTACTCTAAGGCGCTTATTGTTTATTATTCTGTTTATTTTTATTTAAAATGTTAACAAACTTTACAAGGAATCATCCAATCCAATCAGAATCACCAGAAAATGCAATTTTACCAAGTATGTTTCACTAATTAGTTTCACCAAGTTGTGCGGTCTCAGCACTAGAATCACAAAAGACATTTGATTTCACCACGACAGTCATTAAAAAATATCTTGGTTTCTGTGATCTTACGGGTATTACGCCTATACGGATATGCAACATGGTTTACATGACGTAAATTTTTTAAACTTTCACAGGAACTTTTCCCACAAAATAATACAATGTTGCACGATTGTTTTGCTTTAACCGGGTAAAAAAAATGTTAAAACTGTGTTTTTACCGCGGTTAAAAATATTTTTTTCACAAAATTTAATCGCTGTGTGATTGTTTTAATTTCCTGCGTTCTTATTAGTACCGAAGTTAGGATATATTTTGGGGAAAAGAGCATTACGCCTATACGGGTGTGCGACAAGGTATACCTGTATTAAACGCTCAGCCCAGTGTTAACGGTGGACTTGCTGTTTTTGGTCTTACACCTATATGGATGTGCGACATGGCTTGCACTAAGGAGCAACATTTTTTTTTAACTTTCACCTTTAACAACGGGTTGCAAACTGTGTTTTTATGTCAGCTAAAGTGTGAAAGTTATTTTTGTAAAAATATATTCACCATCATTATGTTAAGTGCGCTTCACTCGATTTACGACATACTGCATACCTGTACTAAAGCGCTTCACTTAAATGTGTGGCACAGTTTGCGGTTTTTATTAATCGTTCCACCAAGCGTTAAACGCTAGGTAACACAGTTACTTGTGGCTTTTTTAAAAATCGTGTACGAAATTAACTAGCTATGCCCAAAAAACTTCCAGAAGTGATACTGAAGCTGACTCCCGTTACTTTAAAAGAAAAATGGACATTGCTATTGATTCTTTCGTATTAAATTGTTTTTTTAACTTAATGTATTGTATAAATGAGATATAATCGTGTTTCTAACACGTCTTGAAGTTTATTTTCTTTGTTTGTTTACATTTTAAACTACCATATTACTTGGCGCCGGACATTACGACATCTTCTTCATGGGAAACACAATGCTTGTAACTTGGGGCTGAGGTTATAGGCACTTTTAGGCATTTTTAACTATTGAAAAAACTAAAGATGGAAAATGATAGAGTGACAGGGGTCTTGCTAAAAAGAATTATAAGAGTACAAACCGGGGGTCTGACTAAACCCATATTGCCCGTTAGCAAAATTTGCATAGTTAAAATTCTCTATCCTTATAAGTCTGACCATGTCAAAGTTAGGACCGCTCTAGTCTGTGATTGCAAGTCAAAAATACTACCTAAGACTTGACGTAAAACATAGTCATCGAAAAATAGTAAACTTAACCATCTATAAAAACAACATCATTTCATGCCAATAGTTTAAATTGAGTTTTCTTTGTTTATGTACTTAAAGCTTTATTTCTGTTTATTTGGATTTACTTAGCATAAGTGTCCTGCGCTATGCAGTGCAGTAGAACAGTTATAAACTGCTTCTTGACCAAGTAATCGCCAGCTAATTTTAGGTAAACATACGAGATGATTTTCGCAGAATTAAATTTCATAAATCATACGAATATTTTTTTTGTTGGTTTATTTCCAATTTTTAGGATTTGTAACTGGTGATATTGTAAATCAGCACAGTCTTGTTGACATTATTGACATTTTTGTGAGACATTAGATACGTCAGTAGGTCTGAGGCTTTTTGTATGGATACCTGAGGTCGATAATGGAACTTTCAGTTCTCTTTGCGTGACTCAGAATGTTATACCTTATATCTTCTCTCCTTGTTAACATCATAAGTACTTTGGTGTGTATTTGAAAACTTCAATACTAAAGTCATTGTTAATTCTTGCCAATTCTTAAACATTTGGTTTAAAAAACACCATGAAATCGGGTTAATCACGTGCCGGTAAGGTAATGGTACTTTTTGAAATAAACAAAATAAAATGACGTGAGTTCAAAAGCTCTAACCCCATTGGTTTTTGTGTGACAACTTGAATCACACGAGCGGAAAAAAAAAAATTTAAAAACATGACTTTGTCGAGAATTATGACGCATATGATATTGTTGGTGAGGTCATTTCGCCAATAAACCGTAACTGTAATATAACTTTTCTAGAACCTTTCCAGCAATTTTGTCTGATCATGTCATGCGATAAAATCACATTTATGTGATGGGCCTGCAATAAGAGTAATAAAAGTTTAAACGTGTACTTCTTCTGACTAATTAAATAAAAAATGGTAAGTTTAAGGTCATTGTTTTTCATGATTACACCTGTTTGGATTGATTTATCATTCAAATCACAACTTATATAGGCGGAGATATTGCGGCGGTAGCGCTGTTAACTTGCAATTATAAGGTTTAGGTTCAAATCTCCACTCCGGCGCGCTTTAAATGCAGTGTTGTCAACTCATTTGAAACCATCTGCTTGCCGCCAATTGACTTGTGTGGAAAGCAAGCAAGGTAGGTAAAAGCTATAATTATCTCTGACGAGTAATGTAATTTAGGCACCTTCGGAGGGGACGAAGAGTCAGCCATTAAGATAGTATTCCCAAGGACGTTAAACCTCCCCTTTAGCTTACAAACTTAGCTACTATATGCTTTCGTTGGATAATGCGCACGCCAAATTGTATACCGAAGAATAGTATCTTTAGTTACTACAATTACTGTTGATCAGCAGTCCTGTTTTTAGAATAAGTGCAATCAAAAGTTCACTGTCTAAGTGACGGTTTACATTAGTGTGGCACTTTCGAAAAGGTAAGAAAAGCACTCATAAATTGATAACTAATGCCAATTAACTCACATAATTCACCTAAAAAATTTTGGCGGAGAAAGCTAATGAAATAGCGGTCACATAAAACAGTTATGTTGGTGTTCGTCACATGACTTGAACAAAGGGATTTGAGAGATTTTCTTGTTTATGTTAATATGTTTGAACTCCTTTTATGGTAGCAAATATTTATTTTAGATGTAGCCTGTTATGGCTGAAATATATCACTGTATGTATAGGCGTTATATATTCAGGGTAAAAAAGGTCGGCTGTATTGAAAAAACTTGTAAATTTTAAAATCAATATTTTTGTAATACCGGTTACAGCGAAATTCTAAAACCCATTTCTAATTTGAAATAATTATATATCATTACAATTCTTTATGGTAACAAACCATCAGTTCAATACTAAATATAGATTGACCTTCTGTCTAAGTGCTGCAAATATGATGGATCGAGTGGGGCTTGAACCCACAAGCTCTTGCTTGCCAGGCGATTGCTCTACCGACTGTGCGATTCCATGATATCGCCGTAGCACATTGACTTTGTTTATCCATATTTTTTGTTTAGTGATACCTACACGCCTACATCACTCATGACAGACTTAAGCAAAAGCTTAAGTCGAGACTTCAAGCAAGTTTTCATTTAACCTTGAACGATAAATTACGAGAGGATTCCTATCGTCTTTCTTAAATAATCTGCGTTAATTGATTTAATTATTTTGGTTTGAATGGAAGTCCACCTTATAACGCGTTGCTAGACGTTTCTGTAAATTTGAAATCGATGATGCGATGATTGAAATAATACATAAGAAGGTAACTGCTTTGCGTTTTATCGCTCTTTAAAGGACCTGTTTACTATTGAAAATGGCGACTATAACAGAGCAACACCTAGTCAACAGAGTAATTAATAATAATTCAGAGAGTCCGTTGTGTGAGACCTTGGAGGAAAGAATACGGAAGGAGAAACAACTAATTCTATTGAAACACTGCGTGAGGTTCTAGCAGGTGTCTGTATAGAAACTTAATTTAAAATTTTGGCGGTTGTGTGACTAAATTATTCGTGAATAACAATTCGCAACTATGATTGGTTATAAAAACAATTAGATAATTTGATGATGAATTTGATAATTTTATCAAAACAAGAAGCCATATTGAAATCGGTAAAATTTATTTTGTTCTTATGTTAACATAATTAGCGAAGAAGCACATGCTCGACACTTTTGTAAACAAAAAGAAAAAGTTTATATCTCGTTTTAAAACGACGTTCTGTTACGAAGTTATTTCTTTAGTTAGAATAAACATTAATCCAGCACACATTTTGTCGGCACTTGTCCGGCGCATATCTATCTATATTGTTTTTCATGATCAAAGTGGTATACTCAGCCTGCAAAAATATGTTAATATCATCGTTAAACGCTTATTTCCAAACGTATTGTTGAAGTTTTTAACAGCAATGTTTACCGACTTATATTAGGCACACTTTCCATACAAATATCATGTGCCTGCAGCGTGTTACAGTCAGATTCCAATAGAAAAAAGTTAGCCCTTATTAAAGGAGAATATGGAATTTGATCATTTTTTTGCGAAAAAGACTCGGTCGAGCACCTCACCCACTGATTCTTTTGAAATTAAAAACAATAGAAAATTCAATACATTTTAAGCGTACAGAAATGAAGTTGTTTCTCCTTCCGTATTCTTTGCTCCAAGGTGAGACGATGGGCTTTCTTTTGGTTTGTCTCACATTTCCCGCGCTACAAGATTTATTATTATAATAACTCCCTTCTCTCTTCTTCGGTTTCAGATTATGCAACACAAATATTCGTTTTGACAAGACAATTTAAAACGCTTTAGATATTACCACAGCCCCAATATATCTTTACTTTTGTGTAAGCTAACATGGCGTAGCTATTTGAGACCTGTTTGTTTACATCTTTTGACTACACAAACAAATAAGATAAGGCATAGATAAGATAGACTGATAGTTACATAGACAAACAAACAAACAGCATCAATAGTGTCTGTGTATTAAGAAAGAATCCATGTGTGTGACCCCAACTCGCAAAAGATAACAGACATATTGTGGTGACCACTGAAGTGGCCCTTGTAAAGACAGGAAGAACATTCTTTTGTGACAAACTTAGCTCACGGATATTGCAGCTTATATTGTTATTCAATATAAGCCGTAGGTAGCGTAACAATTCTAATGCAAGCAGAATAACAAATATACGATAGTTGGCACTGCTATTGTCAACGCCAATGTAAAAGGTTTTTCTAAAAGCATTTCATTTTGCTTTTATTTGATAGACGCTAGAGAGCCTAATTAAAATAAATAATTGATGAACAGGTAATTGGGCACTTTTTTTACGATTTACCAATGACGTGTTTACACTATTGATTCTAAAAAGGGCTGTAAGCTCAACTTTATAAAATTTCACCAGTTTTATGCCCAAATAATCATTCAAGCGGTAAAAAATTTATTCGAAAAACAAAAATACAGTCAGCGTATTACATAAAAGACTAACTGTATGTCCCGTGATGGCGGCAGACACAATTTTACAACGTTATCAAAGACATGTTGATGTAAAAATTCACCATAATACCTGCAACCCACAGTCAAAAAAATTTGACGGATTTAACCCTATTCGGTCCGGGGTTTTTCGAACATACTATGACCGGGGGGGGGGGCGGATTCCGCCCCCCCTCAATAACTTTTCATAGGGTTGTTCAAATTGAATCAAACTTGGCACACTTATAGTGCGTCATAAAAGGAACAAAATGGCGCCAAAAAAAATTTGCTTGCGTCAGCACATTTTCTGTGACGTCATCAAAAGCTTGAAAATTGTTAAAAATGCCACTATCTGCTTAAAATATAATTACTTTTGTTCTAGAGCGAATTTTTACATTCTGTTTGAAGTTTCTGAAAGCTAAATAAAAGTTATTTAACATATTTTCCGGTTTTTGCATGGATCGGATAAAAAATTGCCAAAAATTGCCCGAAAATCCGTTTTTTTCCGATTTTCGGGTAAAATCCGACAAAATCGGGAAATCGGATTAGTCACGTGTTCAAATTATTCAAAATGATTCTTCTTGATGAAACAAAGTTATGTTGCAAGTTTCAAGTTCTAAGGATAATCCTAACAGAAGTTATTATGTTTTCCCCATTATAAGGATTTCATAGAGATTTTTAGGGGTAGTTTCGAGTAATGGCCAATATCAAAGCCTCTGAAAGGTATGGGACCTAAAAAATTAGCATGCAGGTGTCTAATAGATAAATGTTGAAACTCAGTAAGTATCATAGCCATATAACAAAGCAATCAGGAGTTATTAAAAAAAAACCGTCAGGGGGGGCGGAATCCGCCCCCCCCCCGGACCGAATAGGGTTAAAACGCCAATTAAAACATTAGAGCTACAGAGCTGCAAGGTTTTTAAAGGTTACTTATCGGGGTCATTTACTCGCCACTTTAGGTTGCTTGGTTCAGGGCAGTTTGACCAATGTTAATACTGAATGGGCCCTGGGAGAATTAGTTTTTTTTACTTGTTGTCGTATCGTTGTATCTCAAATTTACAGATACAATACGTTCATGAAAACTCAACTTAATGCTTTGACTTCAAAAAAATAGCTTGAAGGCCCTTTCGCAAAAAAACATTTTGGAAAAGTCACAAGCAGACAGACTTAGTATTTTAATATATTTAACAGGATGTATAAGATGAAATTAGTCTAACAAAAAATTAAATTAACTGCTGCATATTTTCCAATAAATTATAATAAGTTAAAAAATATTTACAATATTTATATCATTCTTTGCATATTTATATATACTTTATACACTTAAAAAACAGTTATTTTTATATACAAAACAGGTTTTTCTTCTTCGTTTTGATTCAAGTAACTACAGTGGAATCCCGTTAAAGCGGACACCATTGGGACCAAAAAAACTGTCCGCTTTAACGGGATGTCCGCTTTATAGAGAGTTTGTGTCATTTTATTTTAGATGGGATTTTGTCCGAGAAAGGTTATGGTCTCGAAATTCCAGTGCATTACGCACTCATTGGCCCTGACAAAGTTGTGTCTTTTACAGAAAGGTGTATTAAAAAGATTTTAGACTCTGTTGATAAAAAAGTTAGAAAATGTCTAAAATAAGAATTAAAATTTCGTTGCAAAATCTTTGTTTCCATTTTTTGTTTTGTACTGTCCGCTTTACAGGGAGTCTTTATAGGGAAAAATTCATTTGGTGCAAAATAAATCGTCCGATTTAACAAGTGTCCGCTTTATGACTGTCCGCTTTATAGAGAGTTTTTTATAAGAGTTTGACTTAAAATCAATCCGTTCCAAGTGCTAGTGTCCGCTTTAACGGGCTGTCCCCTTTAGAGGGTGTCCGCTTTAACGGCATTCCACTGTATCTCGGGAACATTCACTTGACAGACTGTCGCACATTGAAATAACTTCAATTATCAATTTGTTTACGTACTACAATGTAAACATTCAGTAAAAAATAGCATTACTTTTAAAACAATTCATTACGCAAAACCCTGTGGTATTGTTGGATCCATGGTTGTATCTGTGAATGCTACTCTATTTTTATGACCAGTCAGTCGATAAACAAAAATCAACATGGCAAACACCAACCCTAGACCAAGTATTGTCACCAAAACAATTTGTATTGTAACGTTATTTTGAGAATTCTCTTTCATGACACCATTTTGGTATTCTTCTCGTTTAAAGTGCGAAATCTCCGTTTTTCGTTTTTCACGAGTTGTTGTAGAAGATCGCTTCTTTTTCACTATTGTAACGACAGTTGGCGGTGCTGTTGAAGCAAATCCCTGCCTACAACCTTGTGAGCAGCCTGGCTTCTTTATTTGACCAAAGCAACCTGCACACTTTAGCTTTGTGAACGCAACCCGGGACGGATTAGGAGATGATTGTGCTAAAATAGGAATTGTCAAGTTATTGCCAAGGCAGTTAAAATATCGATTGATCTGTATAGTTTTAAATTATTTTTTTTTATGAAATAAAACTTTTTTACTTTATTTATTGTTATACAAAATAAATAAGTTAATCAGTAAGTTTAAAATTATTGCCAATTCTGCTTAAAAACACCTTGCTTTTCTCACTATCTAGTTTTTACTTATTTTTATGCAGAACCTACCCTGACAATGGCATGTTTGTTGCCTTGCGGATATGGAGTTCGCTTTGTTTTGTCCACAGCGTGGGTAAGCTTAGCAAGTGTCATTACCACAGCTACAGGTCAATCCATGCATGAAATGGACACCTACTTGAAACATTACACAGATAGTGCCACGCCTTAGCAGAGTCTACACAGTTTTTGTCCGTGTTTACATAACTGCATACAAATGTGAATAAAGATTTTTCACCCTAGCAAGCTGTAATAAATGATATATCAGATTCTTGTCTCTTTAAAGGTTAGAAAATAACTAAAAAACTTCAAGTGTGTAATACCGTTTGATACTTTTGAGATCTTAGTTATGTGTTTTACCTTAATCGATCTATTTAAAAAACAGTGACAATTTTTGTGGTTTTAAACAAATGCAGTATATAATTATACAGTTCGGCATTTAGATCGACATCGTAGACTGGAATGAATTTATTACGCCACTTTTTATGACTTTCAGCACAGTTCTCAACCGAAATAGTTATTTCATACAGTAGAGTTTCGAGAACTCGTTTAAAGCTAAAATGCATTGGTTGTTTTGTTGTTCTTATTATAAAAACAACAATTACAGAATGAATTGAAGCAATAATACCAAAAACAAAAACAAAAACAACAATGAAATCAACTCACCAAAGACAATTATCATTAGCAACACAGATATGAATGTAACACTCTTTAACTTATCCCATCTCATCTCTTCGGCTGAGCAAATCTTCCAGAGAAACACACTACAACTGACAAACTTGAACACAAACAAACTTTGATTAACAAAAACTTGATCTCGGCAAGTTAAAACCACGCTCCATGTTTGGCGCAAGATCAAAGATCCAATATATTTATTTTACCTTGTTTACCCAAAACATTTTTCCGAACTATATGAAGATGTTTGTATACACAGTTTGTGTAAGCAAAGGTATACTTTTTATCTCAAGGTATTATATAACATGCTGTTTATTTAAATTCAACATGTTTAATCGCGTATTTGATCTGAGATAAGCAACAGAATATAGAAGCGCTAAGTCCCTGAGGAGTAATTGGTGTTTTAACACCTTTTCTGCGTAGTCGGTTTGTCCTGTTTGTTTGTCCTTTTTGTTTGTTTTGTTTGTTTGTTTTAGACGTCGTTATGAATATGTTTAAATAGAGTTTTTTTGTATCTTGGACAGAGTTTCTAAGACTAGTCATATTCACGTCAATATAACCTAAAGAAAAATAAAGGTTGGCTAGCAGTAACCAAAAAGGAAGAGAATCTTAAAACGTTTTTTTTTTAGTATTGCAGTGACGTAAAGTTGCTAACTGAACAATTTAACATAGAGATTAGTTGAATAACAGAGAGATGCAATTAATTCTAATACTTCATTTTTAGGTGTTTTTTATATGATAATTAGATCCAGAAAAGAAATTATATTAATATAAAAAAGGTTCATTTATTCGAATGATATTTACTATCAAATAAACACTAAAACGGCGGTAGAAATCCAATAAAGTTTTTCTTATCTGGAATTGAATTGTTCTCAATTTTATTAAGGCCTATTAAAATTAAACAATTAAAACTTTTGGATAAAAGAGACAACAATGATAAAAAATTATTGCCCGTGACTTCACTTGTACAATAATTTATAAGAACAAAGCATTTACAACCCTTCTTGTTTAAAATACCCTTCACTGAACATTCAAAATAATATACAGTAAAATTTTCAGCTAATAAGATTTTTATCACTTGTTTTGTTTAGGCCAATTAAAATTTTAAAGAAAAGTTGATGAAATGCAGAATATAGTTTTCTGGGGATATTTTCTCGACTTCGTAGTAAAAAAAAGTAAAAAATATAATAGTCGCCTTTGCTTATTAGAAACGCAAACAACGCAAGCTTTAGTATATAGCATATAAATTGACAGTGTTAAGTGTGTTAGTAAATGCCTAACTTGTTTGTACTTATAAAGTAAAAAAGGATAAAGTAAAAAAAGGATAAACCGAATAAGGTAGCCATTTTTACTAGCATAAATTTATTAGATAAAAATAGCGAAGTTAAATTATTAATCCTTTTTATTGTTCTGGAACGGTTACTCAGATTTAAATTTAAAATATTTCTAAATACTGTCCCCTATAATTGAACACGCAAAAATCTGTTAATACAGTATCAAGAAAATACTACCTTTTTCTTTAGTAGCAGAGCTATTTTTCAAAATGACAATTTTTAAAGAAGAGAAAAACTTAAGTTATAGCGGTAGACTCAGAGGTTTTTATAAGTACATTTAAAAAATGATTATGGAGTCAGACAGTAAAAGCATGTGTTGCAGTAGGTAAAATGTAAAAGAAGAAACTCATGATTACAACTCCATGTAAACTTGCTTCTTCAAGGTCGTTTACAAATGTGCTCCTTCTTTTGGACCCTACGACACTATACTGTAAAGTTTTTTTTGACATTAAAGAAATATTTGAGGTGAATTATTTTATTTTAAGCTTTAGTATTCAATAATATTTTATTTACATTTTTTAACAAATCCGATTTTGATCCGTATTAAATTCCCCAATTTTATCCGAAACTTTTTATCTTAAAATATTTCTCACTAATGTTGAAAAAACTTTTCTCAGTTAACATTTTAAAAACCAGAGAATTAACTAAGAATAGCTACTACACATTCTTCGCATATCCTTGTCTAACCGCAGTTGTTTAAACATGGCGGTGGATGAAAGATTTGAGACAATATTTAGAAGCAGACCCGTGGGTTGTGGAGGGTCTAGCAATGCTTTTTATGTACTATAGGGATTGCCATATCCTGAGTTTGAAAAAAGCTCAGCTCTTACACACTAGGGTCTGATAAAAAAACATGCTTTGTGAAACACTGAAATTAACGATTGTCACTATTACCTTTACAGACTGAACTTTTTTTGACCCTGAAATACAAATTTTATAAATAAATACAATCCTGTTCATAAATTATTGAAAAAACGGCTTTTGTGGTTTTCTTAGAGCCTGACCCCTCTTCCCCTACTGCCAGTGATTTAAGAAAAGACCTTCAACCAACACTGAAGAATGTGTGAGGGTGAAGGGGGATGGACGTTTTTCTAAAGTATTTTTAACTTGACTGTGGATAAGAAGAAAAAAATGATTGATGTTTGCCTCAGCAACTTTCATTTTTTCTTCTCTGGCAGCTAAAGCTAATACTCTAGGATTCGACAGCGATCGTTTAAAAACAAAGTTGTGACCCAGTTTAATGTAGATCAATGTTGGTGACAGACAAAGAGCGAAGTAGTTTTACTGTGAAAAGAAAGCAGAATCAGAAGTATCTCTTAAAATCTGCATCTATAAAAACACTTTCACCTATTTCAACTTCCAATTTTTAAAAGAGTTCCGACATCCTGTTATCTGTGTGCATATTCTTTAGTTTACTATACAAACATAGAAACATAGAAGCGAACTGCGGTTGTCTGTCCTATTTTCATTTATGTTTTTATAACGTATTCTAGTGCAGTAAAAATAGCCTTGTTCTACTAACTCGATAAACATGCGGTTTTGCATGTGTTAAGACAAGAAAGTGACCCGTGTCAAAGTTTTATTGAAATCAAATTCTCCAAAACGTACCGCGTTATGTCTTAATACTTTATCGGTAACAAAACCGGGTTAAAAAAAGATCGGTAAAAATATAAGTCACTGGCACAAAAATTAGTCATTTTTTATCAACGAAGTTTTTCTTATACCTTTAAAAGTATTCTCCTTTTTAGTCACAATTTCGACCTTTGCATCGTTTTATTTCTGCGATAGTTTGGTTCTAAATGTACAAAGAATGGTGAAGGAAAAAATTTGCAGTACAAATGATGGGTCGACAAAGAGAAAATCAATAAAAAAATTTGCTTGGTAAAAAAAATTAGTCTTGAATTCAAAATTTTTCTTACATGATCTATTTTAAATTGCCAATGAAGCACCCTCCCTCATCGATGTTGTTCATGATGCGCTTTATACGTTACTGCATGTTTTCTTGTACCACTATGTAACGTTATCTCTCCTGTACAAGCAAACTGTACTTATAATCACCCAACATGCAATTTTCGGGTAGCCTTAGAGATAGAGTCCACAAGTCCACAAGTTCAGAATAGACTTCAGCTTAGACTCTACAAGTGATCTTATGCTTGTGAGTTTAAGGCTTAGTCACTTAGAGACATTCTTCAATCCTGACGTCTCTAGTCCTCTTGCTGCACCAATGTCTTTTTGAGCAGCACATAGTAGTGGTTGTAGACATATTGTTAATGCTGCAATTTTGAAGCATAGTTCAATCATGTAGGTTTAATGCTGATTAACTTTAAGGCGGTTTACGTGTGCTGTGGCAGATAATTATCAAATAGCGTATGTTTGTATCCATCTGTGATGTACAGATGTTTTATGTTTCTTCTGGACCAATAAATGAACATTTACTTGTGTGACTCAAGGGATAGGTATAAGTATGGCCGCAAAAAAAGACCACTTGACATTACAAACCTTGACCATAAAAATCTGTACGTGTCGACTAGGGCGCGCATCACTATAGTATTTTCAAAGTTTACCAAGCATCCAATCAAAGTCCAAACACCTACGCTTATCGATCCTGTGCGAGTTAGTGACAAGTTTGGCAGGCACTACATTTTCGTCAGACACAGGTCAATTTTAAGTTCATTGCGCTACGACATCTCTTGACTTCTCTGCTAAGCAAACGACGAGATCTTTTTCACTTATTAAGAGCATTATCTTTCCTATGTCTACTACCACTTACGGCGCACAATAGAAGAATGAAATTAACCATACCTATGTGCTAATCTTTTCTTTTTTTTTAGGAAAGAAGTATAATGCGCGTTACCAAGGTAACGGACTTCTTCAAACTATCTTAGACCTCTTTTCTGCCCTTTCTATCAACTCACTTATTATACACCCAAGCCACCTTATAAATGCCTTAAAGAGTTTATGAATTGAGCGGACCGTCCTATTTTGAACAACGTGGTAAAGTCTATGCTTTGAGGTTTATTTTGATAGTTCTACTGTTACATATAGTATTTTTTGTGCCATTCTTTTAAAATTCAAAATAAGTGTGAATATGCCTACCTGGGTGCTGGCGAAATCTTACTTAGAAAACATATAAAACATGAATATGTCGCAGATCCTGTCGTTTTTCTTTCAATATTTCTACAAACTAATCTACAAGCTGTAAAAAAAACTGTCACAGAGGCCCTCTCCTGAATCTCTTTTTGCACACACCCGTTATGAGCTTTCTTCAGTGCGTCATCTAGCACCTTGGTAACGAAGCTTTCTGTTCATTTCTTCGGTAAGAGGCACGCTTACCTTTTAAGTATAGCCTGCCTTTATAGCCTGGGGTTTATCAGTCGTCTCCTTAGGTATCACAGTTTCCGCAGTAGTATCTACTTTAAGTTCACTAATGGTCTCTATTTCATGACTTTACCGATAGAAAATATTAATTGCAACACGTGCGGTATTGCGACAGCACACGCACATGCGGAAACTATTGGACCAATTATAAATCTTTCATTCATCATTGCCTATGTTTTCAAACAAAGTCGTCGTGAGGGCGCTACCTTTTAATTCTAGTTGTACTGTATGAAGGCATGTGAAGGAGACCATGAGTAAACTCGCAGACGTGTTCGATAAAGTAGATACTACCGCAGGGGTTGTGAAACCTAAGGAGACTGATAAACCCTAAGCTAAAAGGAACACTATACTTAAAGGAAAAGTGCGTAACCCTCCAAACCGTCCAAGTCATCTCGTTTTTTTGTTCCTTGACATGGCCTTTCATGAAAAGAATGTGTCATGATTACTTTTACGAAGTTATCCATGGCTGCAAGGGAAGCCATTTGAGATCATGTGAATTCCGCACTGCCTATATACTTGTCGAGGAAGTCGTCGTAAAATTTCAGCATACGAAGTTTTGCCAGTTGGTATACTGCAATCTGCACTAAAAGGATCCGTTAATCCTCAGTTTGTGTTTAGTTTACCCTCAAAAATTTCATAAGCACCACTTAAAATCTTTCATGTAAATATTTTTGTTTGCGCATCGACTGCTACCACATTCCACGTCTCCAAAGGCTAAACCGTGTAACGTCCTTCTTGGTGTATCTCTTTTTAGACACGATCTTAATTGAGATGAAGTTTGCTGAAGTTTTCACTATATAAAACCCCCTCAGACTTGCTACGCAAACGCTCTCATTTCTGTCCTTTGCAGATAATCATCGTCCTATGCCTGTCGCATCGAGTTTCTGTATTTAATTAGTCGGGATTAGCTGACTACAGGCTTCACACTACAACGTCTTCGTCACATCTATCTTCTTGACGTAGAAAGTGTCCCTTTAACATTCTAAGAGTAATGTTTTCAAGGTCCTCCCCTTATTGGTTCTGACAATAGGCTAATCTTCACGGTGATTTTTCGCTGTTTGTCTTTGTTTGATAGACTCAAATGTCTTGAAATGCTCACCTACCTTCAGCGTATATATTCTCTTTTTAGTTTCGGTTCTTTGTAGTAATACTGAACTAGTTTAAGTGCCTCTCTCGAGAAAATATGTTTGCGCTGCCCTCTATCTCATCGATAATATAAGGTAAGGCAGAAAGATGTGCATATTTTACATGGCTACCCTCACAAATATCGAAGGATATACCCTGCTTATTATTTCCAGGGGGTGCCATGGCTTAGATGGGGAGTCCTAAAGTATGCTATGCAGACCTAATAAGGGTCTGAGCTCTACCAACGGCCCACACAATGTTCCATCTCCCCAATTCCCCTCACATGGCTTAGGTTAACTCAGGGCTATAGTAACATTCACCCGCCTATATTAAATCGCTGTCCAGGGGAATCGAACCCCGGTCTCCCGCACAAAGTGCGAGAGTTATAACCTCTAAGCTACAGCGCCATAAAATTGTTAGTTCCTTTATCTGCCTTGTCAAGGTTGTAGATACCTCATTTTTTTCTCAAAAAGTCTGGCAATGGCCAACATTCCAGCAGGTGCTTCATAGTTCTTCATTGACGTTGATCTGCACGTGGTTAAAGACTATTTTTCACTTTTACAATCCAGGCATCTCACTGGTAAAAGTAAGTTCTGCTTCAAAACCCTGCATCCTGCAACTCAATTTGCTTTATTTCGCATTGCTCTGCGAAAGCTTCTATACCTGCGAGGAATGCTTAGGACGTTTTTTTGTGTAGTCAAACACATTCCCACCCCCTTTTTGATGTTGTAGATTACTTTTACCCCTATACCCACCGATAGTCCTGTGTTAAAGGGTTCGATTCCAGAGCGAAGTGCTTTGATTTCAAACCCCGATGAGTTTTGCCAGAGACCATAAAAAAGTGGTTGTACAGGTGAGCGGTTGCGGTGTTTGTGCGGTTTAAGTATCTCAAACAAGAGATGATAAGCCACTAATCCGCCATGTTTTCACACGGTTTTCTTTTCCCATCATGCAGGTGTCATGTTCGTTGAATATAAATAGAATGTCCTTAAAGCCATCCTTTCCCGTGGAAATATATGTTGGATTCCGCTATATTCATCGTGTACTTCCTCAAACCAGGGTAACTCTCCTGCGCTTCTTGCTCTATTTTACCACGTGTTATCGTCACAGAGAAAACTTGATTCAGTGCCCTGTCGTATAACTCAGTAAAAACGTTTCTGACCAGCACCTTTCTCTTTGTTGTGAGTATATTCCAATCGAAAAAATGGTCGTAATTTTTTGAGTAGGGACTTCCCTCTACTCAAAAAAGTCTTTGCGTGTGCCATGTGCAAAGTGAGTTGCTGTATGTTTGTTGATGAACAATTTTACGTATGAATATATGAGACGTTCCAGATGCTGGACAAGTTATCTGTGAAAGGAGGATTTGACCGCCGTTTACCCTATCTCCGGACTCCGAAATAGTACTACTTGTAATCTTTCAACTTGTGAGTAAACGCCGGTCTAAAATTTGTAAATATAAAAAGGAAAAAAAAAGAATAAAAATGTGATTAATAGTTTTTTTTCGAGTGTGGAAAAAATGCTAGAGGAGCAACCAAACATGTAAATATGGTATTCCCCTGAGTGGATAGTCCGCAAATAAGTTGCCATGCAACGAATAAGCAACAGTGGATCCTGTGAAACGTAAGCAACATTGAGCATTATCCAATTTTTGTATTGCTTACAAAAAAAGTGTGTGTTATTTAAACGCCCTTATACGACATACGAACGATTTAAGGGAGAATTATTACTATTTAAGTTATCAGTTCAGAGCAATAGCACGTAACAATCACGTGACCATCGCCCTTATCATGGAAAGAATCACTTTGCGAGGATGAGGCAATCTTCTGACGAGTTATGTTTTTTTTAATCACGTATACAAAGCATTGTTGGTTCACACTTTCAAAGCAACAAATGATGGTCATCTCAAGGATTCAGTCAATTTGGAAGTGATTATTATTAATGTGCACAGATGCATTAAAGCGAACACAGAACATATGTTTCACTCCAAATCACCCGCAGAACATGTCTATATATAAGGCTTCGTGTGTTTATTGTGGCGTAGGTGCAGGGTTTGTTCTTGACTGGATTGTTTTCTCTGTTAGCGAAGTTTAGCTGGGCCATATGTAAAAGCACACGGTCGCTGACCATGACTGTAAGCGTAATTTTTAACTAACCGCGGTATCTTGTTAAATTAGGTGTTTGATATCCAGATGAGTGCGCCCTTTCACTTTAGTGCATCTACGGCGCTGTTTCGACGCCAGTTACGTTATTAAAACTTTTATTTCTAATTCATTCCACAAGTCAGACAAGAATCAGAAGTAGAAAGGCGATTTATCATTGGTATCAAGTGATTTTAATTTACACAGAAGTTAAAAATAGAAGAAATGACGGCATGATTAAATATTAGCGAGTTTAAGATCCGAAACCCGGAACGGCAACGGCGACGTATAAGGAACTGGAACTAGCCGTTCCAGTCGCGGTATTTGTCTTGTTAAGCTTTTTTGGCGGGAGAAATTAAAACCGAAGGTAGCGAGCGAAAAACAGCAACTAAAAAATGCCTAAGTTAAATCGTTGAATCGTTGCTGTTAGCTTATGACAATAATATGATCATTGATGGTGTATTTGTGCCTTTGTATGATCTTAACTCATCAAAAAATCCAGAAATACCCTATTGGATGTATGATAGATTTAATCTTGAAGTACTATGTGATGATGAGTGCAGAACTGAATTTTGTTTTTTGAAGAATGATATTTACAGGTTTAATGATGTTTTACAAATACCAGATAATATTTGCTGTTATAATGGCATTGTATGCACAACGATATAAACGGTTTGCTTATCCCTGCAGATACCTTGACATGGTCCCTCGTTTTGGTAGATCTATACCTGAACTGTGCATCATTTTGCAACATATGAAAATTTTTATTTTTATACGCTGGGGTCATTTACTAAATTCTTTTAACCAAGTTTGGCTTACACGTGATTGTCTAGACGTTTTTACTAACAAAATTCATGACAAGGGTGCACCACCTGAAAACTGTTGGGGCTTTATTGATGGAACTGTCAGACCATTTAGTCGGCCAGGTGAGAATCAGCGCATAGTCTACAATGGACATAAAAGAGTACACGCCCTTAAGTTTCAATCAGTAGTGACACCAAATGGGCATATAGCTAATATGTTTGGTCTTATAGAGGGAAAACGTCATGACTGTGGCATGCTGGGAGATTCATGGCTTCTTAACCTCCTTCAACAACATAGTTATAACAGTAATGGAAATCCGCTGTGCAAATATGGAGACCCTGCATATCCACTCCGGGTTCACCTGCAATCTTGTTTTAAAGGAGCTAATTTAAATACACAACAAAAGACTGGAATAAAAGTATGAGTGAGGTTAGATTGGCTGTTGAATGGTCGTTTGGTGAGATAGTAAGCTATTTGAAATTTCTTGATTTTAAAAAGAACTTGAAAATTGGTTTATGTTCAGTTGGAAAGACATACCTTTTTTGTGCTTTATTAAGTAATGCTAGAAACTGTTTATATTGAAATCAAGTATCAAAGTATTTTGATCGTGAACCTCCTGTTTTAGAAGAATACTTCCAGTGATAATTTATGTTGTTCGTCCCACTAAGCCCTCAACAGTCACTAGAGTAAATGCAATGCATATAAAGAAGTAATTTTTTCTTTTTTATAGCTCCACAACAAAATGCATCTTACAACTAATATAACTATACACTACCAAATAACTGGTAGAACAAAACAACTGAAACAACTAAGTATATACACTACCAGTAAAGTGGTATCCTTTTACAAAACAAAATTAAATCAACTAGAAGAGAAATGTTAAAACATTTGATAAACTTAGGGGGCATGCAAAAAATATGTTCGCCTTAAGGGGAGGGGAATCAGTCAAAATGAACGAAAGTGAACAAGGGGTGGAGTGGGTCACAATTCCATGATTTTGAGTGAATATACTTTTCGCATGCCCCCTACATCAAAATTATTTAGATACAAGTTTATCAATTAATAACATTAAAGTAGTCTGTTGCTGCTGAAACAACATAAGTTATTGTTGTTGTTCTGCTTTTCGTACTTTGAGCTCCTCTTCTTTTAGGTTAGCTTTTTGTTGAAGTTCTTCCTTTCTGAGCTGCACCTTCATGGCTGCTTTCTCCTTAAGATAAGCTATAGTTTCAGAGCCATTACTTCTTAAAGGTTTACTACAATTTTCTTCCATACTACGATCTTTTGTTTCCGAAAAAGTCTCTAAACTTCTTTTCCTCATCTCCTTAGATTTTTGCATATCTCCTTCTTGTTTTGCTTTCTTGTTTGCTGTTTGTTTCCATTGCTCTTCTTCAGCTCCATCTAATCTTTCCATAATAACCTGAAGGGCTATATCTAACTCTGTCTCTTCAGGACTTATACCTGATGCACATTCTTCTGCATTAATTTTCTTTTTAAAGTGTTCTAGCAAGGAATTCAAGTGATCTCTAACTGATCTAGCATTTACACGAAAGCTAGGTTCTTCAATTATATTCAATGCATCAGGTATCTGCTGTCAGATCCCTTTCCTCTCAACTGAACCTTTACGATAATTGTATGGCTCATACAACAGTATTTCTCTTATAAATGTAATATCGCTTCTTAGTCCAACGCATTGGGCTGAATTTTACTTCACACATCCTTAATGATTAGTACCTACAAAGCGAAAAAAATCTATACAACCAGAGTAAACCAGTAAAACTTCTACATATCTTATAAAAACAAACAACAACATACAAAATCGAGCACAGTTCTATACAGCAAGAAAATTTCTTAACTTTTACTCATTAACCTCCATATCCAATAATACTTGAAACTGATTCAATCATACAACATTCCCAGAAGCTCTTTTTAGTTAAATAAATAGCAAATTTTTACTAAACTTGTCACTTTTTCACAAACGGAGTGTATATTTTGCCGGTACCGGCAGGTTAAGGAAGAATATTAATCTGCCGGCAGTAAATTTCCCGCCAAATCGCTACATCAACATCATTCAGGCATTATCGTCATGCATGGCGGATGCGGTTGATGGTGGAATTTTCGGAAAGGGAGACTTACATCAACTTACATATTTACTGGAAAGACTTTAAACTCGCCGAATCAATTACCCCGCCCCCTGGTGGCCATTCTGTACGAAACGCGAAAAGTCAAAAAAAAGTCATGAATTTTGAATGGTAAGTACTGTCGTAAAAAAGAATGACTATAAACCGTTATTAACATTTAGTAAAAGATATTTACACTGAGCCTGTGGAAGATAGGGCAGTTGGTAGCTTATTTAAATTTGTGATGATTACCACCGATGGTAAAAACGCCTGAAACTACCAAAAGGAGAAAGATACAAACAGCAGAAGGGAGAGAAAATCGTGACATCAGGAAAATGTTCAACTCGGGAAAGAAAAAAAAGACACCAAAAGTTATTGTAATTGATAAATGATTAAAGAAACATTTGTTTTAATAGCACAGATTGGAATATTTGCTTTTTTAACAAAGTTTACAATAACTCTTTTGTCATTACATTCTTAAAATAATGTTACCATATTCTGTTAGGAAAAAGGAGATGAAAAAGCAATCGAGGAAGGTATATAGCCGGCATTATAATTTTTACCACTTGACTCGTGCTTTCCGCTATTACTGCCGGCAGACTAATGTTTTTCTTTATTCTGCCGGTAGTTGGTTACTGCTGGCAGAATTAATAGTTAGCAATATGTTTTGTTATGTCGTAAATTAGTCCCTCGTAGTCATATAATGTTCCAGTTATTTTTGTAAAATTATGTGTAGTTTATTAAAATAATTAAAGGCTTGGATTAGTACCACAATAAAAAATGATTAATACCCCCTTTATTCTACCGGTAATTAGTGCCGGCAGAATAAATACTCCCACCTATTCTGCCGGTACCGGCAGAATATCCACGTCCTTTCACAAACCTTCAGAATCAGCAAAATGGCGTTATTTTCTAATTCGCTGCGCTCAAGCGAAAATAAGCTTATTTATTTTCTTATTTTTGTGACAGGGAAGACTCAAAGAACTTCGACTAGTAGTACGGTTTTACTGATCTTGTGCTGCTCCAGAAGACGTTTTTCCAAGTTTTTCGATCCAGTGGTAAGCCTCTGTTCTAGATTTTCGTTCTGTTTTCGGAATTTACGGTCAAAGTAGTTTGTTAGATGTTGCAGTATGTCAGTGTTCAGCGTTAATTGTGTCCAATAACGCTTCTTGTTGCTCAGTCATTTTGAGTGAACTGTGGACAAACAGTTTTAACGTGTACGGTTCAAGAACTAATTGACATGTGAACGCTTTCATGCCTTGTACGCCCTTTAAACACTTAAAAACCACGTGGCCGGCCTTGGCCATACATACGAAAATAAATACAATTGTGAACGTGAGCTCTACGACGGCAGTTAGGGAATCACCCGAAATGAGCATGCGCATTAGAGAACTTTAATGCGTTTTCGTTCCCGTTGCCGTTCCGGTTTTCGGATCTTAAACTCGCTATTTAGACCGAAAAGAGCGGTCGTCCATGACTGCTTAGCACTACCCGGTATATACAATGAGAAATAGACATGTGTGCACTGGGATAAGAACGTGGAACCATGAAAAGAAAGGCGCAAATATGAAGGTCTAGTTTTGGTGTTAAAAACGCGCTATTGACATTTTTTTGTTATCCGGTAATTTGGGTTGCGCTTTAAATATTTCACCAACGCGTTGTGAATGATAAAAATTGAAAAAAAAAACATTCCTCTCTCATTTCTTATAGAACATCAACAGGTAGCAGATATATTTCACGTCGGGTAAAAGGAGCTTAATTTCAAGTTAATTACTTAATTACATTATAAAAGTAATTTAAATCATTTTAAAACATAATTATTTAGAGAGCCATTGTATTGTTTTGAATTTTAAGATTCAATCAAGTGTAACAGGCTAGTTCTGAATTTAAAAAAATCAATACTGTGGTGACTCAAAATAGAAGGAGGGAGTTGTTATAAACTTTGTAAACGACAAACATGAAGTTACTCCTTGTTGCTTTTATTGCAAGTGCTGTGCTTTATACAGGTAATGTTCAGTCTTCTTTGGTCTTTTTTAGCCCAGTAGGATAACTTTGAAAATAGCAAGGATTAAATCTATAAAAATGTTCCTTATTTTGAATAAAACGATTTAATAAAGATGGGAAGAGGCTTTTAACATGTTTTTTAGGTACGCTAGAAACAACGCATGTGTATAATTGCGCGCAGGAAGCCCAAAACCCAAAAAACATCGCGAAAATTACCTAAAAAGTTATGGAAAAGGGCCAAGAGGTGTGTAAGACATTAGACTAGAGGAGATTTTACAAAAAGGGTATTTAAAATAAAGAAAGAGTCGACTATAATGCTTGTCATAGTAACCTGAAAACGCTGAATGAGAATACAAATACGTCTATTATTTGCAATTTTAGGATATGCTCTGAAATGCCACACTGGCATAAGTACAAATCCAAATCAAATCGTGCAACAGGAATGTGTTGGTGTCAGCACGTGTTTGCACGTCAAATTTTCAGTGTTTATTGCAGCTGCTGGAAATCTAAGTATCAGTGTAGAACAAGGGAATTGCTGGCAAAAGAGTGTTCCAAAAGAGACGTTTTGTGATGGTGTGACGAAAGATCCTAACGTGGCGAAACTTATATCATCATGCAACGTAAATATGACTTTGTTTTGCTACTCTTCTTATTGCATTTTACTTTTGAATCCTGGTCAAATTTCCTTGGTAGTAAGGCAGCTAAGGTAGAGTATACCCCTTTCTCACCCCTCTAATCCTCTACCCCAGTATCAATGTTTTCCAATGTGTTGATACCAGTTTTGAGCATTGATACTGAGAGAAAGGGCGTGGTTGTTACCTTGCTGTTGCGTCTATTGTCATTTCAAGGCTTTAAAACTTGTATGCATTCAAAGCTAGTTATATAGCTCTTCCCCAGTATAGTAGGAACATTTGGCAACATTTAGGCTTTTTGGAATTAGATTTAAATGCTGGTATTTAGATGTTGGCACATGTTTTTGTATATAAATTGTGCAGTGTTTTAATACTTGCGCCTTTTTTCATTTTCGCCCCTTTTCTGCGAAAGTTTTTGCATTTTTCATGCGAATTTATAGCCAATTAAAAAAATGTAAAAGTTTTTCACGCAAAAAATCTTCTTTTTCCAATCAATTTTAAGGCACTTTCTGAATTTCTTGTTATCAAAATAATCAATGACACATGGATGGATATTATGTTTATTTTTAGCTCATTCGCGAAAGTGTTTTTCACGCGAAAAAAAACCTAATTCTTTAATTCTCAACAGTTTTTTCCGCGAAATTTGTTCCAAAAACCGCGAACACGAAAGTTTATTCCATACATTTCGTTTTTTTTTTGTTAAGCGAGAGTTTCTGTCCTTAAAGTAACATGTTTTTCTAACAGTATGACGTGCAGGTTTACGTGAATTATTATACTGTGTTTCTTTTTCAATAAAGTTTAATTTTTGGTATTATTTTAGGCAACTGTGTGTGACACTGATGAATGCAATGTAATCAGCGGACAATGTCCATCTGCTGCTGTTGTTGCTGGACCAAATCTTCTCGTGCTGTTTGTCACTTTCGTCATCTTGATGACAAGTTTGAAAGTCTTCTAATTACCTGTAACATATGAGTATGCGTCCATAGGATGTAAATCTGGAAAACTTTACCAAGATTCTTTATAATCTCATTAAACCTGTTTGTAGCTACTTCTGTTATTCGCTTTAATAATAACAATAATAATAATAAAAGTAATCCTGCCTTGTTTTCATTGAACGCCCATATCACTGAGTTTATATTACCCGATTGAGAAAGAAAATGATTCATTAGTACAGGAATGTCACTTATACAAACATAATAATTATCTTAGAATTTTTAATTGCTACATTGTGACAAACTCATTAAAAGTGAAATAAACAACTGGTAGCCATCTTTTTACTGCACCTTATCGTTATCCCTATCCTATGATTCGACATGTTCTTGTCTAATGCAGTCTAAGTATTTTACATAAAACTTGTAGTACATATTTATGTGTGCAAGGAAAAGATGACCAAAAACTACATCTATATAATAATACGCCAGTTCTGTCTGTCTGTCTATCTGTGACTTTTGCAAAGTGGATTATATTCTTTAAAATTTTCTTTAACGAATTCTATAAAGCATCGCCTACAAAATTGTTCTGTAATTTACCAAACTTTAACGTTCCTCGAAAACATATCATCCTATACATTATTTTGATCAGCGTTTCAACCTCTACACATTACAATAAAAGAATAAAATAAACTAGTCGATAAAGTCCGTGGAAAAATCTACTTAGGCAGGAGGACAATGTAAAAATTGGTTATTTTAGACTTTTCGCTAATGTCAGTGGTGCATATGCAAGAACACATTGACGAAATTGAGTTTATCCGTTGCGTTTATTGTGTAGATCTTTAAACGCTTATCAAGAAAATGTATAGGATCGTGTACTTTTGACAAACGGTTGCAGAGAAATTAGGATTGAAGGCTTTTTGGTGACGTCATCAACCCGCCCATTCCGAAACGGATTCGGGGACCCAGGTTTGGGAAACTTACCCAGATTGGTCCCAGGTAGTGCCAGTTACCTACGCGGTGAAAAATTATTGACGTCACCACCTCGTTTCCAAGTTATTTGGCCTCAGTTTTAAGTGCACTGTATTGGCTTCATTAATTTAATATACTTTCCTTTGACGTTAATATTATTTTAACGTTAAAGTTTGGTAAATTACAGAACAATTTTATCGGCGTTGTTTTACAGAGTTTATCAAAGTAAATAGTGAAGAATATAATCCACTTTGCAAAAGTCACAGACAGACAGACAGACGGAACTGGCGTATTATTATAGAGATTTCTCTAATTTTTTTGGGATCTTCACTGCTGACGTCAGCAAAACATCTAAAGCTACCTATTTTTCCATTTTTTTTTTCTGCCTTAGTGGATTTTTCCACGGGCTTTATCGACTCTCTATATAATAAAACGCCAGTTCTACACAATAGAGACAAACTGAATTTCGTCAAATTGTTTTCGCATATGCACTGCTGACATCATCAAAGGTCTAAAATAACCAATTTTTACATTGTCCTCCTGCCTAAGTGGCTTTCTCCATGGGCAAAATTTTTAAACCCTTATATATCCTTAGGTGTTTGTCCAAAACAAATAATCCTATACATTATTTTAATCAGCTATCCAAGCTCTACAGAATGTAGTCATCTTGAAAACAAGGTTCTAATTCTTTTTTTGTGGAGGGGTTGATGACGTCATCAAAATTCAAATAACACTTCTTTTTCTTTTTTATCCTGCCTCAGTGGATTTTACACGGGCTTTATCGACTAGTTTACATATAATATGATTATCAAAAGATTAGTCATAATTGGTCAGGTGAAAAACAGAGAAGGTAAATAAAGATAGCGATATGACTGATCGCCAAATCTTTGTTAGCATACTTAACCTGTTTGTTGAAGCGGAGATATTAGCCCAGCCTAAACCAAAACCTTCCTTTAATTTTAACCGCCGTCTTGTTTGTGCATTGTCTATAATACATTATCAAAACAGTTCTTTTTCTCAAGTTCGTATACGTCAGAATTTTTATCCTTTTTCAGGTGTTTATTAATGCGTTGCCTAAAGTGTCTAGCTGTTTCGTCAGTATAATAGGCATTACATCCAGCACTGTATCTTTCGCTGAAAACAACAACCTATTCCATAAGTTCAAAAATGATTTTTACATTATCGTTCGAATTATTTTGTTTGTGAGTGAGATACAGCGCAGTCTGGGCACAAGTAAAGCGCTTGTAGGGACAAATTTTTCATAATGGTAGCGCAACAAGAAGAAAACAACAACAACATTAACAGAAAATTTAACTTGTGGTTTACCTATGGAGGTATAAAAGAACTTTTATACCTCCCTGCTTTACTATTATAACACTAAAATTAAAGGAGGGTATACTTTAATGGTTTTTTTGGACCGTATTCTATCCAAAAGACACAAAATTCAAGGTTATTAAATGACTAGAAGGTTAGCCTAGCTAAAAGTCAAGTGTCTAACGTGTTAAACCAGAAAGAAATGTTATTGTTGGCACCACATTGCAAATTTTTATTGTTACCTTGGTATGGTAGCGGGCAATACCGTAGAGTAATGCCCCTTGACGTAAGTTCTAACCTATCACATTGCGCGATTTTCGAAAATATCGATACCACCCTTTTACCCGGGTAATAAGAAAGAGTATTCCTATTTGCGACTGATTGTCGGTGCCGGAGCATTATTCAGTTGGGTTGAAGTCTATAAACGTATCAATAATATAGCAGCAAGCTTCTTGGCTTCTTTCAAGAATTTTTATATTTGCACCTCCTCCCTTTTTTTCCTTTGACGGTGTTGATATTCGCACATACTTTTGCCGTAGACATGCAGCTATTAACACTTTAACATGGGGGGAGGAAAGAATTTTGTTTTTGTTTTTTTATAATTTTTGATCACGATTGTAGGTAACATAATAGGCTTGTTTATCCTTTTTGCCTTCCCTTTCTCCAAAGAATTATCGGCGTTTAATAATGAAACAATGAATCATTCAAAAACTTTTCTTAAAAAATTAAACAATCAAAGAAGCTACAAGGCAAACTTTACATGTTTTGCACGCGTGCTCGTACGCCACAGGTATTTAGAAGACTTTCAAACTTGTCATTAAAATGATGAAAGTGACAAACAGCACGAGGAGATTTGGTCCAGTAACAACAGCAGCAGATGGACATTGTCCGCTGATTACATTGCATTCATCAGTGTCACACACAGTTGCCTAGAATGACAAAATAAATTCCTCATACCAAGCAATTTACCAATTAGAAAAATGTCATATGGTTTATTAAAGCGTACGGACACGACGCTTTTATGAAAAACAAGTTAATTCCTGTTTCTGTTCCTGTTCATGTACTTTAATTCCATTAAAACCCGTAACTGGTTTATTAATGCGTACGGACACGACGCTTTTATGAAAAACAAGTTAATTCCTGTTTCTGTTCCTGTTCATGTACTTTAATTCCATTAAAACCCGTATGAAAAGATTTCATGTATTACTTTAGCAATGGTGTTGGCAATTAAATGTTTCTTTCTGAAATTTTTGAAATGCTATCCTAAAAATTTTAAATAATTTAAATATTACTGCATTGCTAACTTTGTCTTGAAATAGCAATGTGTGATCAATAGGTAACTTAGCGTAAACCAACGGCAGCACAAGGTCCTATTTGCAGGCGATAGTAACTTGGTGGTATAATCCGTAAAATTTATCGTGTCGCCTCACATCTGTGCAACAGATAAAATTCCATCACAACAAGAAAAGAAGTCGGTAAATTTAGCTACTGCATTTTGATTGGCTGAATACAAAAATGTTGACTTAGAATTATCGCTAAAATTGGCAACACGAAGAAATTTTTCAGTAATAAGGTTTTCTTGTTACCAGTTACATTCTTTTGTTACTTGCAAAATGTTTTTGTTACAGTACAAAATAAAATCGATTTGATTTTGTATCGTTTTAACAGGCATCAAAATTCATGTTGCGATTAACAAAGAAATGATGGAAATGATAAACAGCTTTTCTGATGGGAGACATGTTTGCATTTTTAGGTGATAGTAGTTCACGTAAATTTGTTACTATCGCCTGAAAAATTTGCCTCGTGTTCCCTAAGCATAAGGAGTAGAATAAAGATATAATTACATTGCATGATTTAATAAGATCCGTCACATTCTTCACTGTTGGACACAATACATCTTTTGACAACAGTTCGTTCCAGCATCTTCCTTCTTCCACATTGATATTAACATTACCGGCAGTTTCAATTGACAATGAAAATTTCAAAAGTAAGCATCTGTTCATTATTATAGAGCAATCAGTTGTCTTGATTTGATGTGGATTCACACTATATCCAACATGGCATTTCAGACCATATACTAAAATTATGTATATATATATTACATATTATATTACATGTTTTATATATTATAGGTTTCAGTATTTGCTTTAGTTATGGAAAGCAGTGACCTGTTGTTTAAAGCTGTGTTATCACCCTTATTTAAAAAAATAAACATATACTTTTTTTTTTCTTCGTTTCAAAGTCCAGGACGAGTTATGATTATCCTAAAAATTTAAAGATCTAAGCTTTGTGAGCGTAGAGTATGCTTGGTAAATGATAAGTAGTCTCCCGTTTACCATACTTCTTCTGAAAGAAATATGTAGTAGAGTTGATTTAAAAGTATTACTATTTCTCAATTTGTTTTTCATACAAATTAAACAATCGAATACCTACCTGTACAAAATACAGCACTTATAAAAGCAGCAAAGAGTAACTTCATGTTGATTGTTTACAAAGTTTATAGCAACTCCATCTTCTCTGTTCTGAGTTACTTTTATGCTAATTTCTATCTTAATAGCAAGCCAATTACACTTATTTAAAGTTTTAATATTTAAAACAATGTAGATGCTGTCATACTGTAGCTATCTTATATCGAAATCCTACAGACTTCATAGAAATTAAGGACCTTTTTAAGAGTCAGAAGTTTTAAAGAAAAATAAAGTGAAAAAAAGAACAGTTATCGAGTGAAAGATCACCAACACGGAGGAGGGTTTATGAAATTTTGAAACATATAAGTACGAAGTTACTCTTTGCTGCTTTTATAAGCGCTGTGTTTAACCCGGATTGGGGATTACAATGTAATCAACTTGCTTAGTACGTCGAAAAAGGAACAAAATGGCAGCAGTAAGTTATCGCTTATTCAACACTTTCTTCTGTGATGTCATCGAACACTTACCTAAGCCATCACTACGTGTTAAAAATTTAATTAATTTAGCATGAATTTTAACATTTAAACATATTAAGATTTTGTGATAGCGTAATAGAAAGTGTTTACCTTCTTTCCGATTTTTACATCTATTGCATGGAAAAATGGCAAAAATTTTAGGTTAAAATCAAAGAAAATTGGGAAATCAGATGTTGATCCAAACAAAATGATTTCCCTTGATGAAATAATGTCGTCCTGAGAATTCAAATTTTAAAGATAATCCTAACGAAAGTTATAAAATTTTCCTAATTATAAGAATTTTATAGAAATGTGGGGGTAGTTTTGAGTAAGGCCAATATTAAAAGCTCTCTCGCGGGCAATAAATCTGGAACTCATTCTGCTTGGGTGATAAAACTTGGCTTACTTGTAAAATGTTGAATAAATCGATTCACGGTAAAATTGAGTTTTTTGTGGAAAACAAAGTATACAATTCAAATATTTTTGTCGTATTTTTTTTTTTGTATTTCTTTTGTATTTTTTTTTGTCTCTTTAAATTTTAAGCTATTTGATTAAACTTTCGCCACTTTTCGATGTTCTATTATCCCACTTTATTTGCACTGCATCTGATCGGAATCATTGGATGTCTAGATTCACTGACTGCATAAATTACACCGAGTTCGTTCTCCGCAGTCGATAAATAATACGAAGTGAGTCGCCTAGCGATAAAACACGAGTTAAATCGATATCACTGGGTCTACGTGATTCGTACATTTTCACTCGATCTTTCTCAGTAGCTCGGAGTCATGCCTTTGCATCAATCATTTAAGAAGATTCCATTCACTGTAAGAATGACTACTTTACAGAACCGCGGGTCTTTGCTCATAACTTTACACATTGCTATAGAATCTACATCTGGTACAACGTTCTGTAGTTTATTATATATTAATTCAATTGTGTGCTTGTCGTCCTCCGTTTTTACAATCTTGTCACCGCAAAGTTTGGAACATATGAATCTATCTCTCACATAGGCTCCGAAGAAAATGCACTTCCAAGTCTTTCTCCAGCAGTTTTTACCGCTTTCTTACTTCTTTAGAACAGCAATTTAAAATTAAAAACGAAGATTTTGGACGGTGACAACAATTGTAAAAGTTAATCCTTCCTTTATTTACAATTCAATCAGTTTTCCATAGCCATTTTATTAAGTGCCCAAAGGGAATTTAAAATACTGTATGTTTCTTTCCCAACGCTTTGTTTTAAACCTGACATTTCAAAACTTCTAATCTCATGTCTGAATTTTACTCTGTGCGACGTGTTAACATGGACAAATTGTTTAGGCCAAGAAAATTCTAAATTTCTGTTTTTGAAAGGAAACAATACAATACATTGGTGTTATTTACTTTATTCTCAGAGATTTTCGCTTATTTCGCAAGTTAAAATCTCATTCAGGAAAATTTCTGATCGCGCAAATGTCTGACATTAAAGTATACCTATTGTGGTCTGTGCACCTCTTATGAATAACAAATGAATTATCGCTGGACAAAAAAGAAGAAAAACTTCAAGTAAAAGCAAGCTTTGATGGGTAAGTGGCAGGTTTGGCTTAGAAAATTTTTGTGAGGTATAGGTTTTGTCATCACTTCAATGTAACAAATACTGATATGGCTGCCTAAACAAAAAATGAAGTTGTAGTTGTTGCAGATTTCTTGGGTATATGTTTAATTTTTTTAAAAAGTGGAACCCTTTCAAACAGCCCCCACGTTTTGCGGTGTATTCACCACAAACTTTTCCGGCAAAGATGACAGAATCCTAAGAAGTCTCATGAAGACCATTTTCTAACATTTGTTCATTACCAAGCACCGCGTTTAAAATAATTCCACTTATATCGCGGCGGTTTGTTTGGATAAAATACTCTCCTATAGAAAAATGCAGAGCGAAGAACGTCGCTGACTAACAATGCAATTCAGTATGGAAACTTTTATCAAGGAAAATACGAAAAAAAATAAGGTGTGAAAATCGATTTCTTTTGCAACATATCAATATATCCACCACATCTCACATCTTAAAAGCTATAAATAATAGAAGTGTAAACAAGCCCTTAATTACGAGATGATTACCATCAATGACTTTAGAAAATTTGTATAGAACACATAGCTGTAATAATGTGAAATAATGAAAATTCTTATTAAATTTGTCATTACACATTTTGTAAACAAATGATTTAAAACCTATAATGGCGGACATTTTCGATTTTAAAACATAACATAATCATGTTATACAGCGTGTTGTTGGTTATTGTGGTATTGATACAAGTAAGCTCTTTTTTATTTCGTGCGAGAGAATGTTGAAAAGCTAAAAGATTAGTTTTGCTAGATTTGCTGTTGTCGTTAAAATTTTGCAAAGTGGGGAAAGAAACTTACGTACTATAAAATCTCATTGCTGGTTGTAGTCATTAAATAAAACAAGAATTTCTTTCCATGGAAGAAAGTTGTTGTTGTTGTTGTGTGTTGTTTCTGCCTTAGTTTTATTACCTTTGTTTATGCTTATGCTGTTGCTATTGCCGTCATGAGCGTCAGCGAAATTGTCCCTATAATTGTGTAGTAGTCGTGTTTTGGTTTCATTCTAGTGTCATTGTTCAAATGTTACACGCAAGAATGGTTATTGCATCATGTACGGAAACGTTCCAGGTGCAAAATTTAACGTACCATCCAACACACCGGCGCAACCAATGACTGGTGAAGCATACAACATACTGAAAAATACATGTCCCCACTTGGCTATCAATGGACCAACTTCAACCACCAGCTGCTGTGACTTAGAACAAGTTAAGGTTTTACAGACCCAAATTCAACTTTCCTTTATCGTGCTTGGACAATGTCCAGCTTGTTACACAAACTTCATTAATATGTGGTGTGAGTTCACGTGCTCTCCTAATCAATCAAAGTTCCTGGGTTACACTTACGATAATAAAACTGATCGGTATGCAGATTATTATGTCAGTGAAAGCTTAGCAAACGATTTGTTCAACTCTTGCAAAGACGTGATATACTCTGGACTGAATCAACCAGCGTTAAATGTTTTATGTGGAACGTCCGTAGAAAGTTGTACACCAATGAAGTTATTCACAGCCGTAGGTTCAACAAAATATGCACCATTTGCAATAAGCTTTCATATCGGCCAGAACGTAACTAATATCACAAACAATGATTTAAAAATGTTTAAATGTAACGCCCTTGTCCCAAACCCTATTACAGGATTAACTTCACCCAAGTGTTCCTGTCAGGATTGTCCGACGAGTTGTGTGGTGCCTGTACCACAAGAACATGTGGAGAAAGACAATACCATACTTGGATTGAAAAAGATATATTTCATTGTTGGATTATGCACCTTGTTATGGATAGTGTTATTTATAACTATTAGCATTGTCTGTTGGATCCTTTTAAAAAAAAGAACTGTGGTAGAAGCTCAAAGTGAAATTTCTTTAAAAGAATACCAAAACGATTCTGCAGCAGAACCAAAAGACAGCTTCAATACATCTAATAATGATCATTGTAGTAGAGGAACATTTTCAGAACTTGGTTATAAATTGGACAAATTCATGCAAGAGGCGTTTAGAAGTACAGGCACTTGCTGTGCAATGTATCCTCGGATAGTGATACTTTGTAGTTTTGTGGTGATCTTGGTGTTTTCATTGGGGCTTATTAAACTGAAAGTTGTTACAAATCCAGTTGACTTGTGGACATCTAAAAACAGTCAGGCTCGTTTGGAAAAGGAATACTTTGATGCAACCTTTGAACCATTTTATCGTACTGAACAAGTCATTATTACTGGTAATAACAAAAAAGTGGAAGAAATGTACCAAACAACTTCTGGAACCGAAAGAGAAGTTGTAACATTTTCGGGATTGATTCAAAAAAATGTTTTGAAACGGGTATACAATAATCTTCTCTAATTCATTCATTTGTAATTTTTCTTTTACGATGGATTCTACTAAATCCAACGACAATCATGGACAAGATATAATGAGACAACACAGCTAATTTCGCACTTATCCGCAATAAGTGATAATGTTGGTTGTTTCTATATTAGAACGGCGCATTTTGACTTGTCAATGTTCGCAATGTTTGAAGCCGGCTTAAGATCTGAAAATCTTAGGTTATCGCTCCTTAAACATTCTAATTGTTGTTGACGCCGAGTTTCTTTACTGACCTTAGCGTGAATAATATAGCAACTTTAAAAGGAATAGAAATTTCACCCTCTACAGTCGTAGTTGGAAAATGACGGCAAAACTGCGTTTGTTTCATTAAGGTGGTCCACTGTTTTAGTCATAGTGTGAATCTGCGTTATTGTTGTTGTTGTTGTTTTTATTGTTGTGGTTGTTATTGTTGTTGTTGTTGTGACAAAAATGGATGCGTTCTGCTGTCAATTATGCGTTTTTTAAAGTAGGATCCTAATGCTACGGAAGCTATGAAAGCCATCTTAATCAACTTATAACGTGATTCCACTACCTCAGTCATTAGTTCACTTTAAAAAAGCGAGGAACTTGAAACAGAAATCTGCGTGTTTGCAATTTTTTACCATAATGAACTTATAAAGAGTTACTTTTTGCATAAAGTTTCTAGGGTCGCATGAGATAAAAGTACGGTTACTATCTACAGAGACAACCACTTAAGCTCTCAATCCTATTCAAATGTAGATTTCTACGGGGAAAAAATTCTCATAAAAACTTTAGCACGAGACTGTTATTAACCTTATAGTCATAATTGTGTGTTCTTCTAGATATTGCATCTCCAGCAAACGTTGATGAATCTGGAAGCATCATATAATGGGGAAAAAGTGAGCTTAAACGATATATGTTTACAACCGTTATCACCAGACAATACTGAATGTGCTGTCTACAGTGTCTTGCAGTATTGGCAACTCAACGAAACTAAATTAGATCAATGCTTTACGAGAGACGGCACGGACTGCGGTAACAAGACATTGGACTCAAAGGAAGACTGGCACGACCATTTCATTGGTTGCACAAGGTGAATTTTTTAGACATATGCGTACATAATTTTCTTTTTCAATGTTGATAAAATGCGTTGTGAGACATTCCGAGATGTACTTATCCCGTTTCGACACTTTGAACTTTTTTAACATTTACAATGTTTATTAAAGTCGAAATGTAAGTAATTAGTCACCAATAACTTCATGTCCTTATTCCTTCACATTCTTAGAGCACCAACAGAAATGAAAAATGGAAATTACCGTTACCAGCCTTGTATGAGTTCCTTTGGTGCACCAGTAACACCAGAACTTGTTCTTGGTGGATTAAGTAACGCAAAATATTCTCAAGCTCAAGCTATTATCATGACGTTCGTGGTTAAGAGCAGCAACGATGAAGAACAAAACAAGAAGGCTGAAGCTTGGGAGGGAGTGTTCTTGGATTATTTAAAAAGCTGGAAAGAGAATGAAGCGTGGAAGCAGGATTTAAATATTGAGTATTCCAGCGAGAGGTCGATTCTAGATGAAATAACTAGAGCCAGCGAGTCTGATGTAGGAACTATTGTTATCAGCTACGTACTTATGTTTTTGTACATCGCGTTTGGTTTAGGCCAATACAAATCGGTATCTCGGCTTATGGTGAGTGTTTTATTAACCTCTTTTATCTTCCCTTACAAATTGATGCAATGCGATACCTTAAAACTCCTGCAATGCAATGCAATACTCAAAAACTCAATGTTACTATTGCGAGGAACCAAAATCACACTAAAGGGCATATTACAATCATTGTTGCCACCTCTTCGCAGCAACTACAAAAGATATTTTTTACCAATTTTATACTAAGCTTTTTTGGTTACTTAGAAAAATGAAGACATCATCATTCTAAATCATTATAACTCGAGAGGATGGCTTAGTTTGTAAATTTTGTTTGCTAAATGGTTTACGTTTTGGGACTAAACTGAAGGTGAATAAAAAGAATGCTCAAGAATCAAGATTATATTTTGTAACTGAGGACAAATCAAATGGAATAATGACAATTATTTCGTCGTTTTTCCCATATGGCCAAAAGGGTGAAAAAGTCAATGGGCCAGCGCACAACGAAGTATCCAAAATCAGTGCAAAGTATTCGTTTTAATGTCATAAACAATTTGTAAGAACATGGCTAAGCAAATGACAAAAGTCCGGACTGTGAGCATTGTCAATTTTTTTTTAAAAAAACAAACGTCGACTTTGATACAGAAAACTTATGTAATAATATGTGGCTGCTATTTTTGAAATTAGTTGTTTCAATTTTGTCTATGATTAGGAACACATTTAGCAACACAGTTGCTATGGCAACTTCAAAAATGTGATTTTAATCATATTTCCGGTAAAAGTTGCCAAAGAGAAAAGTATTAAACTTACCAAGTTGTGGCCCTGTCGGGGTAGCATTTTAGGATTTACATTAAAAACAGTGAGTTAGTGGGAAACCCACCACTAAGTACAAATAGGATTAATTTTAGTGTGCAATGAAACTTCTTCGCACGTTCATTTTAGATAGATGCTCAGATAACAGTGGGTGTGTGTGGTGTTATTATGGTGCTGTTATCCGTAATTTCAGCTATTGGCGTATTCTCGTATGCAAACGTCGAAGTTACTCTAATTATAATTGAAGTTATCCCGTTCCTTGTACTAGCTGTTGGTGTTGATAATTTGTTTATTTTCATGGAAGTGCTGCAGAATGACACAGCTTTACCTAACGAGAGTATACCTGAACATATTGGAAGAGTTTTAGGTCTCGTTGGACCAGGGATGTTGTTGTCGTCTTTTTCACAAGTGGTTGCGTTTGCATTTGGTGAATACGATATTTTTTGTCCCATTCAAAAATTATTTATGCTTAATTTTGGCATATACCTACTTAAATTTTTTGTGTCGTTCTTACTTTTTGCTTATATATTTGCAAGTCGTGTTTTCTGTTGTGGCAATGCCTTGTTTATTAATTTTATTAATTATTGAATGCCATGCCTAAGTAAAAGTTACATCTCACCCAAAGGGTGTTATAATATTCTCAGCTGAAGGAGTAATGCTTGCTACTTATGTTTACGTCTTTCCATTTTAAATGAAATTTCTTTATTGTTCTTATCAGGATCAATAGCTGATATGCCTGCAGTTAGCACATTCTCAAAGTTTGCATCTTTGTCTGTTGCTTTCAATTTCATTTTGCAAGTCACAACACTCATGGCGGTTGTTTCGTTGGATTCACAAAGACGAGCAGGTAATCGCCTTGACGTACTATGTTGCATTGTAAAACAAGAAGATGATGCCAGCACTGAACAATGTCTTCTTGGTGGTGAATATTTAAAAAGGTTCATCAAAGTAGTTTATGCGCCGTGGCTCATGCTGTATCCAGTTCGTATATTTGTTGTAAGTTTTTGTTTTTAGGACTTAGCTAGTTTTTATCTGCCATTAAAACTTGTCACGTAGAAAAATAACACATTTCCTTCTTTAGGTCGTATTATTCTCTATTTGGTTAGCTGCTAGCATTTGCTGTATCCCAAGTATTGAGATTGGACTTGATCAAACTCTACCATTACCAAAAGATTCATATCTTGTTGGCTATTTCGATCATTTAAGCAAATACTTAAAGACAGGAGCGCCTGTTTATTTTATTGTCAAAGACGGTTACGATTATACGAACACAGAGAAACAAAACCTGTTATGTGGAACAAAAGGTTGCAAAGATAATTCATTGACTGGTCAGATATTTTTGAACTCCAAAAATAGCGAAACATCCAAAATTGCATTGCCAGCTTCTTCATGGATCGATGATTACTTTTCCTGGATTTCACCAAATGGTCAATGTTGTCGGATTCTAAACTACACAACTAATGTCACCAATAATGCTCAATTTGTCTCAACTAATTTGACATTTTGTCCCTCAACATCTTCTAGTCAACATGCTTGTTATTCATGCTTGCGTAAAGGCAATGTCGACATTCGTCCAACAAAAACTGAATTTGAAACTTATTTGCCATGGTTTTTGAAAGACAATCCATCAGACAATTGTGCCAAGGGGGGCAAGGCTTCTTATGAGCATGCAGTTGAATTAACAAATCAAAACGTTTATAATACGTCACGCGTGAAAGCGTCCTATTTTCTATCATATCACACAGTATTAACTACGTCACAAGATTTCATAGATGCACTAAAGCAGGCCAAGGAAATTGCCTTAAACATATCAAATACTATCGAACACAAAGTAATTGCGTATAGTGTCTTTTACGTCTTTTATGAGCAGTATTTGCACATTGTCGAAAACACCTGGAAGAATCTTCTCACAACTCTGTCTGCCATATTTGTTGTCACACTTCTCCTTATGGGGTTTAACATTGTCATTGCAATTTGTGTATGTTTGACTATAGCTCTTATAGTGGTAGATCTAATGGGGATGATGTATTTCTGGAACATTCCCTTAAATGCAGTTTCACTGGTAAACTTAGTAATGGCAACTGGCATATCAGTGGAGTTTTGCTCTCATATCGCTAGAGCATACACCACAAACAACGGAATGACAAGAGTACAGAAAGCACAAGCTGCTGTTGCTGAAGTGGGTAGTTCCGTAAGTATTAACTTTCTTAATAAATTTATTTAATTCTATATGTGAAAGTTCTTTTTCCGAAAATAATGGCGATGGTGGACTTCATTTACATTTTTATTTGTATAACCGCGAATGGTTCCCATTTCAGGTTTTAACTGGTATCACATTCTCCAACATCGTTGGCGTGTTCATCCTGGCGTTTGCTAAAACAAAGCTATTTGAGGTAAATCATTCCTATCTTTGGCATGGCTGTTGGGCGTGTGTTTGAATGCTGAAAGTTTAGGGATTTTTTCTCTTATTGGAACATAAGGATGAAAAAAATGTTTTGAAAAAATTGTGTCTAGATGGGTATTTCATTCTAAACAAGAAGCCCTGGGGGCTCTAAGAATTTCCGCTCGCTACCAAAACATTTAATGACAACCTGCTAATTCGTTGTGTTATCATGCCAAACATGCGAAGAGGTTTGGTGCTTGAAGCTCTGAAGATAAAGCACACAAGTGACATTATATCTTACAACAAACGCAAACAAAACGAAACGTGTCATAATAAACTCACATTTTAAAAGAAATTGCTAACAAAAAATACAGCCTATCATTTATGGTTGAAAGTCTTGCGATTGAAACGTTTATGGTCTTAAACAGCATTTAGTTGACAAAGAATTTTGATGCCACCATCATGTTCAACATACTTTTTTTATTAACTGTGCCAATTTTTGTCGAAAATAAAGTTTAATTTTTGGACCAATTTTGGCCTAAAATGGCATTTAGGTGACAAAAATCAAAATTATGAGGTCACCATTATGTTCAGCATACATTTTTTGTTAACTGTGCCAAATTTTGTCGAAAACAAATACCAATTTTGGCCTGAAACGTCATTTAGATGACTTCCCAGTACATAGGGAGCTTGGGTACGAAGTTTGAATCTGTGACGTTACAATTGACCATTCGGGACAGGGTTAGTTAGTTAGTTAGCCAGGAGACCCAGTGTAATTTTTCTTACCACCGGGAAATCGGAGTAGTTAAGGTGGGAAAAATTAGTTTGAGAGATACTCATTTTATCAACTCGAAGAAGAAATCTTAAAAATTAACTAGGCAGTTATTCCAATTATATTCTCCTCTCAGAGGAACATGAAATCCCAGGGTCGATTTTTTCTCAAAAAATGCTCCGAAAGAAAAAAACGACGGTTTTAAAGAATTTCCTACGCCTTCGGGCGCGGAAATTCATTAAATAAATAAAGTTTTTTGTGAACTTTTTTAATAATATGATTTCTGAAAAAAATGTGGTTATTTCTGATATGACATTACCAAGAATGTTATTATCAAAGATGGCCCATTTTATCATTTATGACGTCTTTTTTCTGATCTCTTATAGGAATGTTTTTTTTTAGGTGTTTTATTTCCGTATGTACATTGGTATGACCATAATTGGTGCTCTTCATGGCTTGGTATTTCTGCCAGTTTTGCTTAGTTATGTCGGAACTGGAACACGAAGTAACTTACATGACAAATGATAGAATGAATTTAAACTAATTTTATTTTTCATTGTTAGATGTAAAAGGAAGGGTACACATACACCGGACAGACATTATTCACCTCTAATAATCACATACCAATGTTTATAATACTTTAAAGAACTTGTCGATTATTCTATATGTGCAAACATTCTTGTAGGAAACAAACAAGATCATATGGGTTAAAATTCCTCTCATTGAATTACATACAGATTTTTTAGAAGCACAAGATCCAAAAGGCGCTGAAATATATATTTTGTTATCTATATTCTCTTTTTTTTACATTTTTTTCATAAAATGTGAAGGAATATTTCGATATTAAACAGATTTATTTGATTTCTGTGGTCTTTTGTTTACATTTTCTGCCTACAAGAATGAGTGTGCATGTCCATTGTTTTCAATGCAAAATCAAAAATTACTTGCTAGGCGAGACTTGACGTTGAATGTGTAATTAGTGAACAGGTTTCATTACATCGGACGAATTCCGGTAAACGTCTCATTGGGATTTCAAAAGAGCGGAAAAGAGTTAGCGGACGCTCTATTTAACGAAAATTTTTTTTTGCACGAATGTTTTTAAACCTTGTTCTTTCTACTCAGTGGATACCCGCCTCTGTCGTTTTTTCTCCAGCAGTTCCATAAAAAATCGCTTTTATTATTTTTTTTTGTCATTTTTCCAACCTAGACCGAACCTGGATTTCAAGAACAAAACGCTGTATTGCTGTGAGCGCTTTAGTAAATTTGCGAGGTATACTGAGCTCCCACCTTGATGTGTGGCATGATTTGTCTGCGGTGCTCAACAACCATCGGTGCTACACAACCAGCAGAGCGTCCACAGCGGTAAAGCATTTAATTGTTAACGCCTTTTCAAAAAATTTCGAGTGCAACCTGCTTTGTAATAACGGGTTAAGCGCTTACTACAGGCAAACCATGTAACAAATTCGTTCGTTTTAAATAAAAAACACAGCCTAGCTACACTAGAATCTACTAATCTACCCTGTATATGGTGTAGGTCCTCTTTTCTTGATTAATAAAGAAAATTTTTAAACAGTGGAACCTTCTTATAGCGGATACTTAAAGGACCAGAAATTTCGCCCGCTTTAGAGAGGTGCCCTTCTTGGACAGATTTTCCTTTTTTTGGCAAAAAAACGCAGAAAAAAATCTAATCTAAAGTCGGAAATCCATCAGCCCCTTCACCCTCCACAGCTGGTCAAATTTTTTCTTTGTCTGATTCATAGAGGTGATTAGTGGGAAAAGGAACCGTGCGGAAACTGGAAGAAGTTTCGGCCTTAAAGCTTACCTCCCGAGAAAAATCAAGTTGACCTAAGTCGATTCATAACATCTTCAGAAAAAACAATTTAACGTTTATTTTGTTAAAATCGCTACAGTATTCAAGAAACCAGACAATGTTTACCTCGTGTTTTAAAAGCATTCACCTCGCTTGTTGCCATTTTGTGAGTGAGCATTTAACGGTATAATTTATGCGTCTGACGTCACTAGTTAGAAGCTCACATTCGGACCCCGGGATGAGAGGCGAAAATTTGCGCATAGGATGTGATTTGTAAAAAAAAAAAAATCCACACGTTTCATAAATAAGGACGAATCCTTTTTTTAAATAATAATAATATGGCTTCTTGCGCAGTACCTAGTTGTCTTAACCACTAAAAGAAACAAGGTGCATCTTTTTTCAACTTTCCCAAAGATGCAAAACAACGAACTATATGGATCAAACTGATCAAGAGAGAGGATACACTTCCAAAGTATTTAAAGATATGCGAAGCTCATTTCATTTCCGAGTGCTTTGATTTTAGAATTGAGTTTGAAAGAAGAAAACAAGAAGAAGGTTAGAAGAATTTTTCATTTTTATCATCATTTATCGAACTCATACGCTATTATCTAATTCGAATACGTATCACTCGACGAACTCCTCTCCCTATGCTTTTATGCACCCACCAAGTAAACTGTCTATAACTTGCGTACCTATAAGTCCTGAAAATATAAAATAGTGCTTATAATTACTTTATATATTTAATTCTGTTATGTTAAAAGACTGAAAATATTTACTTGTTGGTTACGTTTTCTCGTCGTGGTGGATGACTCACATTTGTGTCATGCATTCCTACCAATGCGGTCCATAAAACCTCCTTCAAAAGTATGATGCTGTGGAAGTTTTCATGTTCTGTAATGAAGTTATCTAAAAAAGAGTATGATTTTCACAATAGCGGAATCGCAATACTGACATGTGCCTATAAATCGCATATCAAAACTTACCGATCAAATTAAAAATATTCGCGGATTCTAACTCGCAACAGCAAAGACACTCCGCTTCGCTCGGTATTTCCTTACAATTTCCACACTTGCACCACATGCTCACAGCAACATCAACACGTGAAGCGACTTCTTCTTGATCAGTATCCTCATCACTGCTCTCCCAGCTGGAATCTGAGTCAGTACTTGGTTTAGCATTTCGCCTGATAGGCTCAAATTGAAATCCTACCACATTTTCCCTGTTGCTCATTTTTTTTTTTTTTTTTTGCTTTACAACTTCTGGGTAATGCAATTGAATGATGATTACTCAACCGAAGTTAGTATTCATTTTCAAAGTTTCCTGAAATTTTCACGGGGGTAAACATACTCATCACCAATGAATTTCACTACTAAAGTTTGAGTAAAAAATTCCAATGCGGAAGATGATTTACGATCTTCCAACAGGTGACGTCAGAGCACTCAAAGGTGAAGAAATTTATGAAACAAAATGGCGGATGGTTTACCTCGTGTCGAAGGTGAATTTTTAAATCTTTGAATGGGCATTATTAACTTATAAGTGCAAATTAAGGAAAAAAACTTTATATTCGTAAATCACGTATGAATATAAGCCAATTTAGGTCAACTTGATTTTTCTCGGGGGAGGTAAGCTTTAAAGAGGTTTACACTCATTATTTTTTATAAGCATAAGGCTTATAAGCATACTTAAGCTCACATGCTTAAAAAAATAAGCATATACTAAGCATATTTCCCAGCCTTGGAATTATTTTCCCTCACTTCCATTTCTTCCCAAATCAAGTGTAAAAAATAGTATCACACAAAGGACGAGGTTAAGTGATAGGAAACAGCATTTTTGCATGAAATAATCTTTTGAACTAAACTATGTACAAATAAATGAAACAAAATATTTAACTCAGTCCAAGAGCTAGCAAGACAGGTAAAACCTGAAAGTCATTCAAGCCATTAGCAATGTATCTAATATTTCAAAAATGTTTGCTCTATCCTCGCCAATCTCCTCATTTTCATCAAGAAGTTCAGTTTCATCCTCTAGTGTTGGAACTATTTCATTATAAGCATACGTTAAGCATAATTTCCGGCTCAAATTGGGAAAATCTTAAGCATATTGAGCTTGAGCCCAATTTACCCGTATGCTTATAAAAAATAATGAGTGTACCGACTTTCATAGCGCAGTCTGGGCACGAATAAACCACTTGAAGGGAAAAATTTTTAGCTTGTTTTTGTTTGACTTGGTCACTTTCTCACAAAGAATTTTTTGTGTCATACGGAGAAAGGCCGTGAAATGTGTAACCTTTTGTTGTTTCTTTCCTAATTTTTTGCTTTTTATACAACGCTTAACTTTTAAATAACGTTTTGAAATGGTGCTGCTAGTTCTCTGTGTGGTATATTAACTTTATTAAAACAAGAACAACTTACAGTTATTAACTTTTACAAAGTTCAAAGATGATGGTAAAAGGGTATTTATAGCTCTGTGCCTGCAGAGACAATGAGCATGGACTGAAGTATCTATAAGAAAATACATGAAGCACTGCTAGATATTACGCATCTTTTCCTTATAATCAACTTTCATGGTATGAATTAAATATAGCTAGTTGGCTAAAAACCACCATATGTACAATGTAATGTATGTCTGACTATGGCTACAACAAGGACAACCAAAAAGAATTAGAGTTAGGTTGCTTTTTGTTGCAAAAGTAGAAGAAATTGATAATCAAATATCAAGCTAAAAGAATCAAGATATGAATAATTATCAAAGAATATTTTAAATTTGGACGAAAGGTTATTAAAAATGCCACAACTGCGTATGTAGCTTATATGTACTATCCTTATTACGTGATAATCTAAAAGCGAATATTTAACCCCGCCAACTACAAAACTTTGAAAAAATTGTGATTGAATGGGAAGTTATTAGATAGGCACGTTCACCATTTACTTAGTATATATAGATATTTGTAATGTATGATCTAGAATACAAGAAAGGAAATATAATACATGTTACACCTACTAAATATATATAACTCTCTATCTCCCTCCCCCCTGAAAGTCCAACAACAAAAGGTTATAGGGCGTGTATCGAAAAATATATACATATACAAGTTTATGCAAAGTTAGGGTATCTCAGTTCGCCCTGCGATGACGCAATTTGTGTAGAAGATAACGAGCAGGGTGTCTTAACAGTTCGCCCTGTGATTGTGTACCCTGTGATTCAAGTACTTATTTCAGCACATAGTCACTCAAGTGCCCAGGGACTCTTTTAATGCGTTGAGATCTTCTGGGTTGTTGCGTTGAGCATTGGGCATGTTGACCAGAGCGTGGAGGAGTATTGTACGTTGTAACTCCTGAAGGTGAACCATTAGACGGTAATGGTGTTGATTGAGTACGCTCTGCTGATTGTTGGATGACCGATGGTGATGGTTGGACGTCAGATCGTTGTGCGTCAATCTGTTGGGTACTTGGTGTTGTAATATTCATCGGTGGTATAGTTAATGTTGGGAGGTCATCGTTCTTCACTGCCACAGGGACAGCAGGTTCGTCCATTCCCGAATATGAGGGGTGGTTTGGGGGGACAGGACGTATTTGTGATGGATATGTAAGTGGGGGATGTGAAGTATGAGTATGTGTTATGGATGGTTGTGAAGTGAGGGGTGATGGGAGTTGGAAGGAAGAGTTCTGAGGCATGACAGGGGTGAAGCGTCTCAGGAACTTCCTGTTGCGGAGAGTAACTCTCCCTGATCCATCCACTCTGACAGCATATTGGTCGAACTGTCTTACTTCAATGATTGTTCCAGTCCTGTCCCATTTGCGCGGATTTTGACCAACTTGATTCTGGATACGTACATGATCTCCGACCTTCAGTGGTGGTAGGGGACGGGTCCCGATGGCAAGTCGTTCAGCAGTCTTGAGGTGACGTAGTCGTAGGGCTTCTTCGCGCTTCTGGAGTGTGTCTTGCCAGGTGGGGTGTGGGCGATATTTTCCAGGTAGGATTGGTACTGGTGATCGGATGGGATGGCCAAAGATGCACATAGCAGGTGATATGTGCGTGTCTGGTTGTGGTGTATTTCTGTAGACAAGCATAGCCTTTTGGAATGCATCAGTGTCGAGGTTCCCACTAGCATCTGTATTGCCAACGATCATGCGTTTGACAGTCTTGACACCAATTTCAGCACGGCTGTTGCTGTGAGGGAAGGCTGTTGAAGATATACGTTGACGGACTCCCCATGATTTCAGGAACGATTCTGTTGACCTGGAGGTGAATTCAGGGCCACCATCTGACGCAAGCTCCTCAGGGATGCCTTATGTGACGAATGAGCGACGTAAACTGTTGATTAATCCAGCGCTTCCATCTTTAGCATGGTCCACGATTGGCCAATTAGAGTATCGGTCAACGGATACAAGGTAGTACTTCCCCATGTAGTAGAAGAAGTCGGAACACAGGTATTGGAATGGGTATTCTGGTGTTGCTGGTGTAGTTGGGGGCATGCTTGGCTGAGAAGGTGCCATTATGTCACACTGGCGACATCTAGATCTTCGTTCTTTGATCGACTTTGTGATACCAGGCCAGAACACCGCAGATTCAGCATGAGCAATCATTGAATTGGTGCCTTGATGTGCCGCGTGAAGGTTATCAAGGACAATGCTTCGAAGGCTGGGTGGGACGACGATCCTGTCTTTGAAGATAACGACACCATCCAGTGTTGATAAGTCAGATTGATGTTGGTGATATGGGCGGAGCGCTTCTGGGAGTTCATCTAAAGGCTGAATGAACCCAGACTCGATGAGTTCTGTGAGTTGGACCATGTTGTTGTCGCTAGAAGTGGCTTCCTTTATCATATCCCATGTCACTGAATTGCATGCAGTGGTGATAGCAGCAACGGATTGGTTCAGGAGTCCCTCTTCGTCTGCGACTGTTGAAGTTGTCTGATTGAATACTTTCGACGGAAGAACTTGATGGGCTTTCGGTGGTAACAGCTCAGTAGAGTCGATAGAGCACACGTCATCGGGTAGGTGCATCTTGTCAGGAGACTTGGGTCCACTTGGATGTCTAGACATGGTGTCTGAGACGCAATTCTTTCGGCCTGGGATGTAGCATATCTTGAAACGGTATCGAAGGGTCTTCTCTTTCAGGTTTCGTAGGCGGCCATTGGAGATCCTATCGAGTGAGCGATCGGAGAAGATACCAAGAAAGGGCTTGTGGTCCACTGCAACGATAAGATCGTCGCAGCCCAATACGAAGTGTCTGGCCTTGTCAAGTGCATCGGCTACCGCGAGGGCTTCACCTTCGATGGGAGCGTAACGTGATTCAGCAGCATGTGTGAACCGACTACCAACAAGTACCACCTTCCAACCAGTGTTGCAGCAGAAAGGTTTGATGTCAGGGCAGTTGCAATGTTTCTGGAACAGCCAGTAACCAATGCCAGATTTCGACCAATCGGTGGCGAGGCACGTTGGTTTCTGTTTGTCGAATATACGGACGCCATTCTCAATCTCTGCCGCAATTTGACGTTTTGATTTGTCGAAGATTGCTTGCAATTCCTCATTCCATTGGAACTTCATCGTTGGCTTCAGTAGTGAGCGGAACGGTTCCATGAACGATGTCATGCTGAAAGTGTATGTGACTTGATTCACAAGACCAAACCATGAACGTACGTCTGTGAGATTCTTTGGTGTCGGAAAGTCCATGATTGCTCTGATGATCTTCTCGTTAGGACGGACGGATGTAGGCGTGATCTCGAAGCCAGCAAACTCGACGGTGTCGGCACCAAATTCAAATTTATCAGGGTTCAAGATGATACCATTACGAGCGCAAAGGTCGAGCCACTGTGCAGTTTGATGAAAGCTCTCCTCCAAGGTATCGGCCCATAGCAGAGAATCATCTACGACTTTGATTTTGTTTGGGAAGTCACAGGCTATTTCATCAAATCGTCTTGTGTAGCCGTCACCAGATAAAATGTAGCCTTGTGGTGCAGTGCGATACCGGTAACGACCCCAAGGGGTGATGAAGGTTGTGAGGTGCTTGTCTTCTTCACAGAGGGGGACACTGTGGTATCCATTCCAGGCATCTGTGACAGTCTTCTTGACGTTGTGGGGCACCGAACGTACTTGATGGAATGGAGACTGAGTATGATGAGTTTCTCTCGTTGCACAGGCGTTCAGGGCTTGGAAGTCTACGGTACGACGAGGTTCTCCATTTTTCTTGGCGCATACTACCATGCGATGACACCAGGTCACAGGTTCTCCTATTGGCACTTTTTCGAGCACTCCAAGCAGAACATCGCGGTCCAGATCGGCTTTGACTTTCTCTTGCCAGTGAAACGGAACAGGGATTGGAGTGTGATGAGCTGTAGGTTCTGCGGATTCGTCGATCTGAAGGGACAGTGGGGGTCCAGTCATCATCGGCAGCGGTTGGTGCTCACACGTATTGAAGGCACTGGACTTGTAGTGATTTAGTAGGAAGTCCTGTAGTTTCTGCCGATTCTCGTCTGTTGCGGCACATGGAAGACCAGTAGGAAGTGCTGGTGGAGGTTCACGTTTTGGGCAGTCGCAGCTAATTGTTGTTGGTGTTGAAGATTGTTCGGGATGATTGAGGTGATCTGTCGCTGTTTTGAGAACGTCAGCTGATGCAACTTGATGATATTTGTTGGCGATGGCTGGGAAGCTGAAGGGGATGATACCCAAGTCAATGCAAGCACCTTTGCTGATGAAGAATTGGTTGGTTTCGTTGGTGACATACACAAGTTGTCGTGTTTCCTGGGCGTTGTTCGAGTTAGTTGGACTGTTGATTTTCAGGATGATGGCACCAAGTACTTTGATGGGATTGCCGTTAGCTGCTCGCATCTCCATTGATACGGGAAGAAGATCTGCTTTGGTCAGTCCAAGTTTCTGTACGCACTTGAATCCAATCAAACAACTTTGACAACCGGTATCAGCCATTGCAGGGATGGTGATGGTCTTCTCTGGGTGGTTTCTGATGGCTTGGTATCCAAGTTGGCTGTAACTTTCGTCATCGACTGAGACGTTGAGGTCGAGGTATGGTTGAGAGCTGGATCTGCGTTTCTCCCAACTCTTTGAAGACTTGTTGTAGATGTGGTGGCTCGTCGGCTTCCTTGGTTGTTGAATAGCGCAGAGCTTATTGAATGTAGATTCTTGGTCGAAAACAGCACCTTGATTCTCTGGTTCCATCTTGTTTCGTGTAATAGTAGTGTAATACCTCGTCAAGGGTCATGTCCTGGTTCGTTTGTCCAAGCAAGTCAAGTTGAATGTCTGAGTCTTCTAGGCCTCTGCAAATGACATCTCGGAGGATTTGCTCAGTGTAGTTGACCTCATGGTCACAGTTTGGACAATCTATAACGTACTTGCAAACATTTGCTTGTCCTCTCAGACGGGCGCAGAAGGACCGTATTGGTTCATCTCGATCTTGGTGGGAATTATTCAGGGTGACTCTGGCAATCATAGTGTTCTCATCTCTTACTGCCAATGACTTTATAGCAGCTAGCACAACTGTTTCAGATTTATCAGAAAGGGTTCCTACTGTGGACCTGGTAAGGTCTTTGCGAAGTTCATCATCACAGCATTCTAGCAGCTGGAGGACTCTCTCTTTTCCAGTAACTTTGGTTGCTGCAACATATTCGGCCCATCTGGTCGTGAAATATTGCCATTCTTCGCTGGTACCGGCGGATGATATTGATGGCCTCTTGACTCGTTCCACTTTAGCAGCACCTTGTTTATCTGGTGAGCTGGTATGGACAGTAGCATGTGCTGTGATGAGGGCGGCAACAATTGTGGCATCCAGGTCAGGTGTGACGTAGTCACAAGACTCAATTGGGCATTCGACAGCAGGCATCCTGTTGAACAACCAAGCGATATCAATTCAATAAAGATCAAACATAGATAGGCACGTTCACCATTTACTTAGTATATATAGATATTTGTAATGTTTGATCTAGAATACAAGAAAGGAAATATAATACATGTTACACCTACTAAATATATATAACTCTCTAGTTATCAGATGAAAAGCGAATTAGTAAAAACATTCAAACATCCATTTAGCTACTATAATTTTGTTGTTTTTATGCAGAAAAATTCGTGGATGCCGAAAAGACGTGAAAGACATATTTTCAGACAATGTATAAGGAACTGATATACATATTGGAATATAGATATATTGGTAAATGCTAATGCCAATTTCGCTAACAGATTCATTGTTAATCCCGTTGGGTTTATAATTGAATTTTAAAATTTTTTTTATTTTTTAATTCAACTTTTTCTGACTAACTTTTTTAAGTTAAGTTTTCATGAATTTTTTAGTTTTTTTTTCTTTAATTTACAAGTTCACAACAAATTTTAAGAGTCAGTCATGTGTTTGCATGTGTTTACAACTTATTCGCTGAAATTAATTCTTGTCAATAAGTATAATGAGAACATTTTCTTACTTGCATGTAATTTATGATATCTTTTCAACATTTTCCTATCCTTGTCAGAAAAGTTTGATCCACCATTCCCCTTCTAACCAATTATATATATACAATATTAAATTTTGGTTAATCTGGCAATTTTGGAGTTTTTTTTGTGAGAATTAATTTTTTTATATCAAGTATTTATTATTAACTAAAATATTATATATGTCAAATGTTGATGAACATTTTTGCAAAAACAGTTTGCTGAGGCTGAAGATTTAGTATTTTCAATGAAAGAAAAATCAGTATTGTTAAATAATGAAAACTTTACTGTGGATAAAAAATGAAAAACTTTGTGGTAGAAATTTGTGGATGTTGGATTTTAATTTTTTATGTAAATTTAGGGTTAAGGTAGATGTAACTAACAGCTAACATAATGATAATATAAGAAAAGTATTTGCAGTGATGTTTTCCTTGCCCCTGCACACTGGCCAGTCTAACTAAAGCTAACTGGCTTAAACTACACCTTTTACCACACCTTTCGTAAGCTATTTACCTAGCTAGTTAGCTAACTGCACTTGCTTTGTTTTGAAATATAATGGTAGTAACTATCGGGGACAATACTTTTTAAAGTTAAATGTAAGTAAACACAGAAAAAAAGTAAACAAAACACGAAACAGAAGTGAAACTTACTTTTATCTTTTAAAGAATTTTATGTTGTAGCTACAATAAATGTTATGTTTATACGATATTCGATTTTAAAAAAGTATATTTTCTGTTCGAATGTACGTTCCATATGGGAATAGTTTCTGCAAAGACATGGTTTCTACATCCTGCTTCTGTTATATTTTTTTTGTCATAAAATACAGTACCCGGATAATAATCCATATAAAAACTGTTTATTTCAGATAATACCTTCGAATATTGACCTCTGTCGCGTATTGCCCTTACAAGCTCGGGCAATACTTTGACGTCGGTCAATATTCTCCGGTATTGCCCTCATAAACAGTCAGTATAGGGTTAATATTCATCATGTCATATACAAAAGCTATCTCCAGATCTTTTAATAACTAGATTATAAAGAGCTCGTTAAAAGTTAAACAAAGCCTCGACTTTATTGACGCAGAAAAGTATTGTAACTAAACTTTATTAATTTGAACTGGTCCTTATCAACAGGTTCTTAAGGTTCTTCGTTTCTTACAATCAATATTTGTTTACACCGTCAACAGCCTTGAAAACGTCCCTGTGTTTTATTTTTTCAAACTAGCACCGCAATTCATTCTCAAAACCACAAAAATAACTAACCAATAAAATAACTAATAAGTAACTAACCAGATAAATCTCCAAAATATTTTACAAAAGGAATTAGAAATCTTCACAAACTACCTGTAATTCAAGTCATCTTGCAAGATACTTACGCGTGACTCGCTTGACCAGTATATTAGAAACTGCGAACGCAAACTTGTTTAACCAATATATCAGAAACTGCGAACGCAGACTCGTTTGACCACTATATTAGAAAAATGCGAACGCAGACTCGTTTTTACTGGTCTACCACCACTGTACAATATACTGCCGATAAAAATTAGGAAAATCCAAAGAACAAAAATTTTTGGCAGTGAGGTTTCCAAAATAATTATTTTATTTTTTATTTTTAACCCTCATTTTTCTTTCTTAATGACTTTTCATACTAATTTTTTTTAACTTTTCTTTGAACACGACGAACATTGATAACAGTTGCTTAGTAGCTATATATGTTAATACTTTATATAATGACTGAAGTTATTATTGTGTATAAATATTCGCAAATAAATAAATAAATAAATAAATTAACTGCAGAAGGGTCTGTAAAGGGGTTGACTTTTCTTCTTTTTTAAAAGACGAGATACAGATAGTTTGTTATATCTTGGAGGACGAACCATGTTCTCACGTTGCGGGTGTAGATCTAATTTCATACCGCATAACGTTGCTTGTCATCTAACGACTGGACCTTCCTTTCACTTCTGTCCACGCAAAGCGGAACCTATCCGATATGCGAAACAGAATGATTCCGTTCCGATGCAAAAAGTAAAGGAGTTAGTTTCGATTAGCGTCGTGTGAAAAACTGCATCAAAAACAAGTTTTTACTAGATGTAGCAGGTGTCTAACTTTTTAAGTCAGTTTTTTCTGGTGGTGCTTTTACATATTATTCTACGATGACTCTTCTATACAGACTAATTATCAGTTCTCCCTAACTGTTAACTTTCTTCGCCTATATAGTCTGCATCTTATCACCTGTCGAATTTTCAGATTTCTTACACAGGCAAGGGAATCCTGCAAAACGTAAACATTAAAACTCGTCTATACCACAAGGATAAAATATTTTATTCTGTTGCTGTGTAGCTAACACGATAAGTTTTGAAGTAGGGAAACTTTGTTAAGCGGGGTATCGTGGCTTAAATTTGCAGCATCGTTACTGTCATTCCTTTAACTTAGTGCGACCGATAAAATAATTATAATTGCAGACCGCACTAATAATTAGAGGAAATAAATGATCTTATTTAAAAATTTAATTTCGCACTAAGCATAAGAGGAACACTGACCTTAGTCACACCAAAATAGAGAGGATTTTTTTCAGTTACAGCTGTTGGTGGCACTTTATTAAGTAAACTTTGGTTCGATGTCAAAAAACAATGTTCGGCGAAAAGTTCCAATCCATAAGGAAAACATGTCCCCTATCTAGTTTGCACACTAAGGAAAAAAATAGTGTTGCATTGAAAATTAGAAGAAGTAAATAAAGGAAATTTTTAAAAAAGGTCACTCGCACTAATTAGAGGATGCATTAATTTAAAGAAATGACGGGATTACAAAATCAATTCCTGCGTACTACTTCTTATTGAGCTTTAGCTTCAGACCGGTAAGGATAACACAAGAAGAAGTAATAACAATGGCTAGCATAAATGCACTTATAGCTACCACACTTAATGAAAAACTTGGGGAAAAAGCAAAAAATAGCTAGCTGGCTATCTATCTATGGCCATCTACTGACACTGACGACGTTAGCTGGCCTTCTAAATATGTCAGTTATAGCAAAAATAATAAAAATGATTTGTCTAAGATTTACATTTAAAAAATGTGATAGTATATTTATTAGCATATAGAATTATAGAAAAAATTTACAAGACATAAAAGGTTAAAAAAAGATCACTGTAAGCCTGAGCTAGAGCATCTTTTAAAATCCACATATAACTTAACGTCCACATATAACTTAACTTAAATCCCAAAAGATCAGGATTTTGTACAAGCTTTCAGCCGAAACTAGAAATAGGTCTCATATGTTATGTATTATAAGTTTCTTGGTTTGTAAATTTAGCTGCCTACCCATAGAAGCCTGGCTGGACGCCTCTAAGTGAGAGTTTGTGCTAGAAAGCAATGATACACCCTTCCCGAATTTGTTTTCTTTGATATTTCTCAATTTAAAAAAAATTAATTTGACTTTTGAAATCGTCACCTAAAACTTGATAAAATGTGAAATCTTGAGATTCATACAGCAAACAAACAACCTGTTAAAACAAGTTTCTTAATTTTGTACTAACTAACCTCTGCTTGAAGCCGAGGCTTATCATTACAAGTCGAAAATTAAGAAGACTTTGACGGTTACATTAATACCACAAATTAGCATTTTCTCATTTGGGTTAATAACTTATGCACAACAAAGTTTAATGATGCTAAATATGATCTTTAAGTGAAAACATCAAAATTTTAAAATTATAAAAAACGTGTAATTCGGGAAACGTGGATTGATTGTGTGTTTAAATACTTTACCAAACCCAGATTGATTATTATTGGTGGTATTAAATGAAGATTTTAAATTCAGACAAAATTGACTATTTAATAAAGAAAAGCAATGACCAATCAACTACCAAGCTGGCAATACAATAAGGTATTAAGTTTCCATTAGCAAAATTGTGATATTAACCATTAATCAGTCACCTACATTTCTGTTATTAAATCTATTCCCATGAACCATCAGAGTTTCTCATTGTTTGGATTTAACTAAAAATTCGAAAATTAGATTTTCCTGTAAAATCCCATTTGAAACAAGTTGTTATTGTCCAGCTGTTTTCAAAGGTATTTCTTTCACTTGTTATAAACAAAATTACAAAAATTATGTGATTCACAAAATCGAAAGATTACGAATAGTACAACAAAAGCGTTTTGATTAGTTAATAAAAAAACAGTTTACAGTTATATGTTTGTTGTTTGTTTTCTACTGTTCATATTATTTTTGACAGTTTCTTCCCAGACTTGTTCGGATGATGAGTGACAATATGAGAATTTGTGAATCAGTAAGTTAAGGTATAAACACATAACTCAACATGCATGTACAGCGATCCTTCTACCAATAGAAATCCTCAATTTAATGATTTAACCAATCCCTCTACCAATAGAAATCCTCAATTTTATAATTCAACCGATCTTTCTACCAACAGGACTCCTGACACTTCGCTTTAACGACAGAACTCGTTTTCTTATCTTAGGAGTATCAGCATTTAAAACTAACTCTTTTATGAAGTTTTGTTTGGCAGTGTAGCTGTCATACTGTACTTGCGAGGAAGGCAAGCCAGAAAATACACGCCTTATCAACCTTTGTACAGTTCTTGGAATCTTACTTCTTTTCCAATTTCTTTGTTCCCTGTTTTTCGCATATTTTTTGAGAGGTATGTGCGTGATAAATTCTTTCTTAAAGTACTTTTCTATTTCTTCTGCTGAATCATCATATTTTTTCTTTGCTTTTTTACCTTCGTGACTTTTTAACGATCTCGTTTTCCCGTTCACGGTAACAAGTCTTCTATGTTTATAATTATTGATAATGTTAGACAATTTGCTGGCAACAACAAAGGGCTGCAGATCAAATTCCTTTTCTTTGCCAGTAATTTTTACTGCATGATTGGAAATTACAGCTTTTGCTGATGCTCTTTCTGTTTTCGTGGGTTCTTTATAAAGACGCTCTGACTGACGAAAATCAGACTGAATACTCCCTTTTTCATCAACCGGGCGTGGATTTAACAATGGCATTTTAGTCTGCGGTCTTACTGTTTCGCTCGTAGGTACACCATTTGTCTCATCTGGGTGTCCTGGGTTGGTAATAGGTAAAGTCAATTGATGGTCGGGTATTTTATATTTATTCGATTTCACATCAAGATCCAGATGAGATATGTTAGATTCTGGTTGACTATCAGCATTCTCTGTCGCTGTCTTTTTCTTTAACATACCTTTAATTTGTTCCTGAAGTTTTGCTAAATCTTCCATATCGATGTCTTTTAAATTCTCTTGTATATTAGAAATTAAATTTGATTTCAAAAGGGTGTGTCGGGTTTCTTGAGAGGAATGCCTTGTATCAAAGTGATCTATATTCTCTTCGTTTGCAACAGAATGTGTTTGTTCTGTTTTTTCAGGTAGGCTAATTGCAGGGACAGCATTATTTTCTTCATTAATTTGGTGATTTTTCATCACCATTTTGTCGCTACCTGTTGATTTAAACATATTTGCTGCAAATGTTTTTAAAACGTCTGATTTAAGTAAATCTAATTTCTCCTTAACAGCAGCGGAGTTCATTTTACCATTTTGTGGCTTATCACTGTTTTCACTGCTATGAAACTGTTTATAATCTTTAATTTGATTAGTCATGCCATGTCCTTCATCACCAAAATACTCATCTTTCTCATTATTTTCCATTTTACCTTCTATCTCTTTAGATAGTACAGTTTCATGAGCACGTTCTGGACTATACTTAAGTTCAATGTCTTTTTCTTTGTGAATGGAGGAATCCACTCGATTTTCTTTAGCTGAGCCATGTTCAGGATGCTGAATCCCATTCAGCGCGGAAGAGGATATGGAATGGTCGTCTTCGTTTACATGATTATGAGATGCTTTTTTGTGTGGTAAATACGACACCCCATCATCTTTACTGGTATGCCTGTGCGTGTCAGCCAAAACAGACTTTATGTTTTGAATTTCCTTAGTGTCCATTTCAACATCAACTTCATCTTGCGAATCACCAATATTACTTATCAATTTGTTAGGCACGTACCGAATTCTGCTTTTTGCCTTTTTGTGACTTTTTTTAGTGTGCCACGTGTGATGGTTTTTTGAATCTTTTGTTAAAGAATTTGACAAATTATTGCTTTTGTCTGAATCAATGTGATTGATCTTTCTGCTCTGTTTATCGGATTTATTTGAGAAAGAGTTTTTAATATCCGCAATATGTCCTGATTGTTTACCATCTGCGTTCTCAGAGAGGTATTTCTCTTTATATTGTGTATTTAGGTCAGTCTCATTGTCAGCAGGGCGAATGTGATATTTTTGCGAATAAACTGGTTCAGTGGTGTGTACATCAGTGTCATAATCATGCGCTGAAGATGTCTCAGTTTCAGACAAGTGTTCACTTGGTGAAGAACCAGAACTTTCAGAAAAAGAAGTTGGTAGCGTATGCAATAAATCTGAGCTATCACTATGGTCTTCCAGGGTGCCAGATGGTGATATACCTGCGTGATCTTCTTTTTCTTGGTTAAGATTTTGGCTATGGTGATGAGTTAGTTCTTGGTCGGTATTTTCTTCGTTTTTAAAATTAACAATACATTCATGATTAGGATGAACTCGTCTTTCATGTGTTTTGATTACTGTTTCGTCACCGTTGTCATGGATGCTAACTTTTTCCTCGTGCACAATTTCTCCCGTGTCGGTATCGATAGTAATACGATGATGGTGGCTTTTCTCGTGCGTATGGTGGTCATCAGGGAGTGTACCGTAATGTGTTCCTTCATGTTCAGATTTCAAAACCTCTGCCATCTCGTTGTTAATTTCAGGAGTCACAGGTTGCACTGTTGTAGATGGAGGGGGAGTCAGGGGGAAAGTATCTCCAAAATGATTCCCAAGGTGCAAGGCTTCCTTTTCACTGTTGAAAGCGTCTGTTTCCGGAATAGCAGTATTATGAAAAGGAGATTGCGACAATCTACCATGATTTATCAAATCTTCGTGCACATGAACAGAAGGTTCCGGAGAATAATGATGGTAGTTCTCTGTACTTGGATCATACTTCGCGTCTTTATCATTCCGATGAAACTCCTGAGAAAATTCCTCATGATGAACGCTATCATTTATCTCTCCCAACTCAGGATGATGTTCAGGCATGTGGTCACCAATCGGTTCTGCATTTTCTACCATACCCTCAGTTTTTACGTCTTCCATCTCGCTATAATCATTGCTTATGGTTGCTGTGTGTTGCAAAGGCTTTTCCGTTATTTTCGTCTCTTCATCGTATAAATTGGAATGATTTAAGTCCGCATCTGGCATAGCTAAACCTTTTGCCGTACGGGCGGCCATGTCATTTGGAACCAACATGGTGGCAAGCTTTGCAGCATTGGCTTCGTCTAAGGATTTTATACCATAGTAAGTATCTCCATTAATAGTTTGTTCTAGTCTATTTACATCTGATGAGTGTGTTAACGCTTTCTCACCACCATTTAAATTCTCGCCAGAAAATGGTGTTACCGTTCTTGTACTGAACCTTTGAAGGGACGCTGGAGCGATTGCAGATTCGAAGATTTTATATGACGAACGTTTATCTGGCAAAAAAGGCTTCCCAACTGATGTTAATAAACTTCTTTTAGGTGTAGGTCTGTTGAACCATTTATCGCCAAAATCAGGTAAAACTTTTGCTGCATCGGAATGTCCAAACAATACTATCTTTGCGCCTAAAAAGATCAAGGAAAATGAAGTACAACAAAAATCACAAAAAGAGAAGAACGGCAATAAATTGGCGAAACGTAACAAAATAATAATGATTGATTTTGATCCTCTTATTATCTCCTTAACTTATAAATAGTAAAAATTGATTTCGATCATTGCCCGTCGATGACAGCTGTGGCTGTCGAAACGTAGTCTAGAATAAACTCGCTTCTTCATGACATGATAACATCTACGTTATTCAATGACAATGACTAAAGAGATAAGTGGTAATATTTTTTAAGTAGGGAAATAAATTATCGCAAATGGTTTCAATTGTTATCTCTTGTCAAAGGGAATAAGGCGAATTAGAACTTAGAATATTGTTTTGACTTAAAATACAAATAAGTTCCGTGGCATACAAAATATGAATTTTATTCAATGCAGTAACACCTCAAAACATTTAGGTTATAATTTTGTATAGGTTTTTCGTCCCAAATTTCCTGTCGCTATAAGTAAGAAAGATGTTTTTATGCAAACTGGAAATTCCGTGCGCTAAAATAGTTGCGCGTATAATTAAAGCAATAAAGTAAAGTATGAATCAGGACTTTTATGCCACGAATAGACTTGATCTGGTCTGTACAATATACATATTTGACTAAAACTTGGCCTTCATGCTTGTATGTAGTATTAGCCTAAAGAAAAAACGCAAGTCGCTCCTTTACAATTTCAAGTAAAAAAATGCCCCACAACGTACCTGAATTTTCTAACACTATAAAAAAAATCAAGTGGACAATCACGTGACGTCGTCTGAGCTCCATACTCCATTATTAAACAGCCCACACAAAGTATTGTTAATAACAAAACATGCTGTGCGCATAACACTTTCTGCACTGTTTAAGCTGTGCAGGTGTTTGTATAACTTTTACTCATTTGCCGTGTGCAAAACAAAAACAATACTGCGCAACTGCTAGTTAAATGCTTCCTTGTCAGTAAACTAACATCGTGTGAAGCTGCACAAAATATTCGTTAAATGATAGTGCGTTTACGTTTGAACATTTGTAGTAGAAGAAAATATTCAGATTTAAATAAAATCGTAATGGTGTAAAAACGGAAAAGATTTTATCACACTAAGTTCGAAAACAAACAAGTGTTTTAAATTACCGCTTTCGTATTATACTGAAGTTATTCAAATGTAGCTATTTTTTATTGTCAGTTGAAATGAAAAAGTTATTCGCTTTAATTTCAATCAAAACACGTTTCCGAATTACGTTTTTTATAATTTTATGATTTTGATGTTTTTGCTTTAGGATCATATTCAGCATCTTTGAATTGGTGTGTGTATAAATTTTTAACTTGACCCGACATGTGAAAATGCTGTTTTGGTGGAATACAGTTAAAGTCTTTAATTTTCGACTTGAACTAATAAGCCTCGGTTTCAAGCAGAGGTCAATTAACTCAAATTTACCTGTTTAGACAGGTTGTTTGTTCCCTTCATGAATCCGAAGATTTCTCGAAAATCACATTTATTTTGTTTAAAAAAGTCGAGAAATAGCAGCAGTACATCAAAGAGAATTAGTTCGAAAAAAGGTGTATTAACACGGATTTAAAAGGGCTACAAAATGGGCTGTTATTTCATTACTTAATTGAAAGTCGAAATGAAAAGTTTATAAGCATTGAAGACATTTTATATGATCTTGAATATCATAATTGGAAATATAAATATAACTGAAAATGACAGAAAAGTTTCCTACGTGTGTTTGATAGCCATAACTTAATAAATATAAACACTTCCCTTGCTATTAAATCAAGCTTTCTGGTAAACTGCCAATGTTTTAAAACTAGATAGTAGATGTTTCTACCCACAACTAGCTATATTGGCGATTTCTATACTAGATTCACGCAACATAATCGCAGTTTTTAGGTCACAGGACCTTAGGATATTTGGTTAAATCTCGACCTTTAAAACGTACTGAAATCTTTTTAACAGCATTAAACATTTTAATTTGTCGTTTTAAAGCTAGTAGCTAATACAACATTTTTCACCAAATGCAGTGTTGACTCATAAAAGCAAACTTTTTGATTTTTCTGAATGTAAAACTATTTTGCACACAGTAACTTGTTCATTTGTTCATTGTTTCGACGCGTTTCGGGTGTCAACAGCCATTTTCAAGAACAACCAATGATTACAAGCTGAAAAAATATATAGTATAAGCGTACATGAAGCGTACGAAAATATTAATTGCAAAAATTATGATTTATCAAAAACAATAGCGCCATAGAACGTACAGTTGACTCCCTCTAATTCGAATCTCTATAATTCGAATATTTATATAGCTAATTCGGACGAATGTTCAGTCACCGTCAATTTTCCTAAAGAAACTCTTATAAAGAACTTTCTACAATTCGAACTTCTCTAATTCGAAACTTTCTCTAATTCGAACAGTTTTTCAATCCCTTCAGCACGATCCCCCCCCCCCCTAATTCGAATTTTAGAGTGTAAACAGGGCATTGACAAATTCGAATGTTTTTCTAAAATTCAAAAATTGTTTTTCAAACGTTCGTTGATTTTGCACTTGGTGATGCAACTCGTATTGTCGAAAGAGATCGTCTCTTCAATTTAAAGCAATCAAATATTCAACAGTTTTTCAAAGAGAGTTTCTTTTTTGTGTAAACTATAAAAATAAAGACTAAATGAAACTTGAATTATGTTTTCTTGATTTGAAATTAACGTAATTTCCCTCTGCAATTCGAATTTTCACTCTCTGAAGTTGAAAGTTCGAATTACAGAGACTTTCTATAATTCGAATCTGTCTATAATTCGAACAAAAAATTTTCCCCGTGGAAATTCGAATTAGGGAGAGTCAACTGTATGTTTTTTTTATTAAAATGAGTATATCACGCAGCTCTCTTTAAAATTGAGGTCTGTTACTAGGCAACACAGATTTACCCGTAAGAGCGGAACGACCAATGTGTTCGCCAGGTTTTTATCTTCAGGTGGCGTGATGTTTCTCCATAGTATTTAGCGTTGCTGACACTGCACAAACATTTATATACCACGCATTAGATAAGTGATGACAAATCTTTAACTTGAAATCTGAAAAAGATATAATCTAAAAGAGGTTTTGTATATGAAATTTAGTTTACAGCATTTCAGCGGCGCTTTAAATATCTTTCTCAATTTAGATCTAGCATCAAAAGATAAATGAGCAAGATACAGATGAACTATGATAATTCTTTTCTTTTCAACAGTGTCAGTAATATGTTTAGAAAAGTGTTTATGTGCAAAATGTTTTAAAATAATTGTCGATAAATCCAACAGGATAACCGTTTTAAATTCGAGATAAAAAAAAGTGACCAACTCGAACAAATACAATAACAGCGATTGACCAAGGTATAAATCATACTGAACTTATACGTTTCAGGAATAAAAAAGTCAAAGTGTCTGTATACACCACTAAACGTTGGTTTTCTGTGAACCGAAGTGATAATTTTATAATCTACACGGGTAACGTTGATATCTAGAAATGACAAATAATTATTATTGTTTTCAGATTCAAAAAAAAAAGATACAAAAAGGTGACATTTATTCATATATGAATGAAACAGCTGTAAATGATCAGGTGATCAAAACAACAAATATATCCATCATATATATCATCGACATAACGTCTATAATATAGCGGCTTGAATTTTTCAAGAGAATTATCAAGCCAATGTTTTTCATAATGGCACAAAAACACATTAGCCAAAGTTGAACCTAAGGGAGATCCCATGGCTACACTATCTACCTGTTGGTAAATTAGTAGCTAAGTTAAAGAGTTTCTTAAAATCGGTTTTATTTAGACTAGCTACTTTTTCTACATCTTTGAACAAAATTTCTGTGCAGATTTCAATAGCTTTTTCTAGAGGTATGTTAGTGAAAAGGGAATCAACGACAAAAGACTACCTATATTGTATTCCCCATTTTTTGCAATAATTTCTTCAGCATATGAAAACCTTTAACGGTAAATTTGTTACTGGTAAGTGACGATAGCAACAAAACTAAAAACTTAGCTAGCTTATAGGTGGGGGTTTACCAATTACCGATACTATGGCACGTAGATACATCCATCTATACAAGCTTTGTGTACTTTACACAGCTATACAAAAAATTCTTGGTCTAGTACCTACAGGTTTAAGTTGCTTATTTTCTTCACTTATGTTACCTGTTTTAAGTAGTTCTTGATAAATACCTCTTGATTAATAAAAAAATTAAGTAATTTGCCTTTAACCATTAACTTTTATTTCTTTAAACTTCGTTTGATCTTTAAGAAGCTCTTCCATTTCTTTCAACAACAACTGCAGAATTACCTTTATCACATTTTTTGAGAATGTTGGAGTCCCCTGAGAGATTTTTCAAAGCATCAATTTCAGCCCGAGACAAATTACTAGCAGCTGTGCTGCTATATGATCGCAATGAGGACAAGGCTGCTTCATTGATCCTCGTTTTAGTGAAATTTAAGTCTTTGTTGTAAGGAATATCAAGCCTTTCACATCATGACAAAGCAGCTTGTAGCTAGATCAATATCACAAAAGCTAAGCTTTTAGGGGGAATGGCAAAATTGAGTCCTTTACCAAAATAGATTTCTCTAAATCTGACAGCACTTTTTTAAAAAAATTAAAAATAAGTTTTTCTGGATCGTTTTAGGTGACCTACAAAATCTTTTTTCTTGTATTTTCTAGTAACAGTGCTGTTAGCGATCACTTATGGTTTTGCGTAAATCGACAATTTTGGCACACGGAAATAAATCTTTTGACCTCGAATTAAAAGAGAGCCTGCTCATTATCCGTGATATACCCAATTAGAATAAAAACATACGTTCTATGCCGCTATTGTTATTTGACAAAACATGATTTTCGCAATTAATATAATCTCACGCTTCATTCAAGCTTATAGTATATATTTTTTCAACTTGTAATCATTGGTTATTCTTGAAAATAGCTGTTGACACCCGAAACGCTTCGAAACAAATCAGTTTAGTCCTTGCTAAAACGAACAAGTTCGGTAACTTTTGCCTATGTTAAAATTACTTAAAAAAGCTGATTTTTAGACGAAAGCAACAAAACATTCGTCGCAAATAAATGATTATTCATAGTTGTCAAAAAACTTGTACTTGATCTTTCATGTCGTCTGTTTATTACAGACTTATATTCAGAATGCGCCAGTATTAAGAGTAACAACAATGATGCAAATCTTCCGGAAAAAGAAAACTTTTCTGTTTTCATTTTTTATTGTTTTTATGTCGAAAAAATTCAATTTGCTTTAGCTTAAACTGAGATAATAGCCACCCGTAAGCCATCATTGTTGTACTTCTCAAAGCAAGCCTACGAGCACACTAGGAAATTGTGCATTTGTGAAACTTGCTTAAAATAAATTTCGCGAGCTCTATTCCGAGGACATTTAGCGTGTGTTATTATTTTTCTCAAAGAACAAAGTCATCAATATAACCTAGGAAAACCTAAATTGATGGCTATCTTGAAAGAACTTTAAAATTCGCAGAAAAAAAAATTTGAAATGAAAATAGAATGAAATTCCGTAAATAGCATAATTTTCAAGAAAAATTTCATCCAAAGATGCGAGAGTAATAGGGAGGTTATTTTTTTTTAACTCGAAATCTTTTAAAGCGCTCACATTACTTCACCCTAAAATTCTGTGCTACGCGAATATTTCTTTTAGTAAGTTTCTTACTGTTGATAGTCTACTCAAACAAATTAGACAACACTTAAGCGGTAAGGTAATTAATTCTGTGTAAACAATAAAAAACTTATGACAATATCGTCATAACAAGTGTGAATTTAAGATGCCAGAAGCTGTTTCATTTCTATAATAATGGCCGTCGTCTGTCTGTTTGCCCGTCTGTTACAGAAACACGAAATGCGATATGTAAAGGGCAGGCAACACCCGTGGCATTTTCTACGAAGTTGCCTGTGAAAAATATTCCAAATAATACTACTACTTACATAAAACATTCCAAATTATACACTAACTAAAATCACATATCTTCATTGTAGAAAAAAATACTTACATTCGAATTAACAAATGCAGTAGAAGAAAACATAAGATTCCGATCAAACCTAATGGACGAATAAATTCTCATCAAATGTTATACCTTTTAGATTCAAGGAAATATTCAACAAGTGTGAAAAGGTACTTCAATACGCTGGACTGCGCACTTCTGCGTGAGAGCAAGGCTGAAATACTGCTATGTAATCTATTAGCGGTAGAGGTTTATGGCGAAATCTATCGCGTTTAACAATTTTCGTGAATTCTAAAATACGCTTTTCATTTGCGAAACTAATTTTCCGCAAAAAAAGAGTTTTTTGTAGTTTTAGAACTAGTTTTATGTTGATACTGCAAATACAGGGTCAAATTTAAATAATTTACAGAGAAATAATTCTTCTGATGTTTTAGCTCATTCTGATCATCACAATGTGTTTTTCTAAAATCTACCAAATTTCCCGAAAAAAGCCATTCGTTAGTTTCTTCCATTACAGTATATATATTAGCCTGCTAACAAAAAATAACTGCTTATCAACACTTTCCCCAAACCTATCATGTACTGGCATCTAAACCATCCAACAAAGTCCTCTTCTTTTTCGTCTGTATACTTCCCTGTGCATATTGTTCGCATATATCTTCAGTTTCCTCATCTGAAGAATCGATAAGAGATAAAAATTTACGTTTTTCTTGACCCTGTGTGGTGATATTAGGAAAAGAGTTATTTTTCAACGCACGAGTTGAAGAATGAACTTTTTTTTTATTCTTATCTAACGCCGACGTATCGTAGCTTGGAATTTGTTTCAAAAGATCTAAAAAACGAAAAGGGGTTAATATAGATAAAAATGAATATCACCCATAAAACTGCACAACGAAACAGCACAGTGACCCTTAAAACAATACAGAAAATATTAAATAAAATATATATTTAAAAGAAAAGGAGGTAACCTCTGTTAAAATCTGCCATATCACCCACGCATCTCGAACGCACTAAGACCAAATGTTTCTCGTTTAATTTGCATTCTTTCTTTGGATTGGTTGTGGCTTTCTTATCTAAAATACAAACACATTCATTAAAACGAATCCAAAGAAAGAAGAAACGAATCCAACATATATAATTTTGTTAGCACAAAAAACAGTCTTAAAATGCACCTACAAAATAAAGACGCTTTGCTTGCAGATGAGGATGATTTTAGTTGTGCTTCATGTAATACTTGCTCTACAATCTAAATCAATTTTGTATTAAAACTAAGTAAACAAACAAGTAAACAAACACGTAAACGAACAAGTAAACAAAAAAGTAAACAAACAATTAAACAAACAGGTAAACCAAGTAAACGAACAAGTAAACGAACAAGTAAACAAACAAGTAAACAAACGAGTAAACAAACGAGTAAACAAACAACGAAACAAACAAGTAAACAAACAAGTAAACGAACAAGTAAATGAACAAACAAACAAGTAAACGAAAAGTAAACGAACAAGTAAACAAACAAGTAAACAAACAAGTGAACGAACAAGTTAACAAACAAGTTAACAAACAAGTAAACAAGCGAGTAAACAAACGAGTAAACAAACAAGGAAACAAACAAGGAAACGAACAAGTAAACAAACAAGTAAATAAACAAATAAATGAAAAGTAAACGAAAAAGTAACAAACAAATAAAAAAAGAAGTAACCAAACAAGTGAACAAACAAACAAACAAAACTCACTGGCGCAGCCCAGCCTTTATTAACCACCTTGTCATATTCCGGTTGTTTGGTCTATAACAATAAGGAATTGTAAAATTTCACTTTCGCACTCAAATAAAATAAATTTATTACACTCAATAAGCTTTTTTTCCAATGAGAATTTAAAAAGATACTGTTTCGTTTTTGTTGACCGACGTCCACAAAATCGTACGCCATCTATCGTTTTGTGTTAGTATTGTCGTTTGGCACCTACAAGCGACTATACATGCAAACATATATGTCTTTTTCAAAACAAAAGGATAAATTATTTTTGATCAGTGTTATCTTATAACTCCACCTCTGACGGACACTAAAAATACTTATTGTTGATGTCGCTTGTCGTGAGCTTTTATGTTATCGAAGATTTTGGGTCGGTAAAATCTAGCACAACACAATATTTTATCTGCAGTATACCAAAACGCTACCACCATGCACCTCGAATCACACACTTTATGGGGACTTAATAGAGTCGTGGAGCCCTAAAGAGAAAAGTCCCTGCATGGAGAGAAAGAAAGAGTTAGCTGCCATTTAAATGTCTTAAACAAGAAAGAGTAAAATTTGATTCTTTATAATACTTTCGAATGTTTACTCTGTCAGTTTAAATCCAACCTTTTTCAGAGTACTGTTCTATCATGCAGTGGAAAAAGTGCAAAAAGAAGCCCACCAAGTCCTCTATTATGTCTTTTTTATTATTCTTAATACATAAAACCAAGCCATCTAAAGTGTCATATCAAGTCTAAATCTCTAGCTTCGAAGGGCTATAGGTTTATAACAATACTACTACATTTCGTGGTATCATATAGGTTATAAAGGAATGGCTGAAAATAAATAAAACAAGAAGCCCTGCGGCTTAAAGATTTCCGCCATTAGCAATAATCTGAAAAAAAATATAAAATCGTGACATACATGTCACGATTTTATAGCTATAATACATTATCTTTCATCAAATATATCCAGCCTCAACAATTCCTCTTTAAATTAAAATTCATTGATAATTAATTAGTTCTGCTGGATATAGCTTTAGTCTACGTGCTTACAAAATTGTAGTACAGAAGGAAATGACGTAATTATATAACATCAAAGATAGCGCATTATAAGACGATCTTCATTATGCTACACTGCACGAGCTTTAACTTTCGATTATAAACTTTAAAATAAAGTAATGTTCATTGCATAATAAAACAATTTGTTGCACTCTTAGGATTCTTATTGGCTTAAAACTCAATTTAGCCTCGTTCTTAGAAAAAAAATCTGTCAAAACGAGGATTTAAGCTTTACCCTGGATAAGGTTTAGGCGTCCAGGCTCTGGGCTGTCTCTATCTATCTATCTCTCTCTCTATCTTCCCAGGCGATATTAAAGATTCCGCCTTCGCCGGCGGAAATCAAATATTTACCAATAACTGCCAACCAAACTGCTTTAGTTCATACACCAGTTCAAATTTCATCTAAAAAAACCAAACAAGCAAGACTTAGTAACAGGACGATAAAACAGTAAAGAATAGACAACAAAATTTCTCCTTCGTGCTCTCCACCATTCTTTGAGAATTTTAACGCGTGAGTCTAATAATTTTAAATTCACGCTGAAGGAGAGTCTGCTCATTGAGCGAGATCGGCCATTCCTTAATAAGTCAGTTAAGTCCATTCCTCTTGAGCTATTTTGACACAATTTTTTTTTTACGAGTCATTAATTTAATTATTACTTTTTATTTTATTTTATAACGTGATGAATTTGTATAACGAAATGTGTGTGATCATGCGCGCATGAAACGGGCAAAATCTAACATAAAATTGTCGGGAAAAAATAGTCGTTTTTTTACTTCCGTTCTCCAACAAAATTTCTAATGTCATTCTACAATCATGGACAAAATATAATAAATCAGAGCGGCTGATTTTCAATTTTGCCGCCACAAGTGATTACATTGGGCATTTTTTTTTCATAGTTGCGCATTGCTAAAAGTCGTGTGTAAAGTTGATCTTAGGTTATTTGGTTAAAGCCGCACTCTTAAAGCATGGTAATTTTTTAACTAACTATCACAGAGAAATTATGTACATTCAAGTAAAAAAAATTCGTAAAATTAATTCCGTGCAAAAAATCGACGTTATAGGCCTATATCTTTAAAAATATAGGCTAATATATCTTTAAAAATGAATTCCTGCAAAATAAAAAAAATTCGATAAAGTAAGATAAAGTTTTTTTGTACGTACTGTCGTAGTATACCATTACAACAGAGAATAACCACAGTAGCAACTAACCTGTACATTGCTATCTGATAAGTTTAAAATTTGCAATTTTGGAAATACTACCACCAGTTCAAGACATCTGTTTGATATTGGATTTCCTACAAAATAAAATCACAACACTGTCATGCATTGTTGGATAATTTTTTAGAGCAAATTTAAGATCAACAACATTATTAATAAACATGATTACTAGATTCCTCTTTTCATTTTTGCTTAATATGTAAAGTCTACAAAACACATTGGTTAAAATTGAAGCTTAATACGGCATGTAAAAACTTCAGTAGCAACCACAAATGAAAACAATAGCTTGTAGAAAAATTGCATAAATTAAGTCATATTCCATTGACATCTAACAACCTCATTAATTTTTGGCAGCTATACCAAAGATACCTGCATGTTACATCAAGAAAATTTTGGACGATAACCTCCTTGTTTTTCACAAATTATGCATATTCATAAATTATGCATATTCACGAATTCAGCATATTCACAAATTCAGCATATTCACAAATTATGCATATTCACAAATTATGCATATTCACAAATTATGCACATATATACAAAAAATATATATTATATGAGCAACATAATGTGTCCACATTATTACTCTCTGCTGATGTGTACCTCCTTGCTCCTCTATACTTTTGACCCGTAAGAATTGTCGTTGGCAAAAACAGGAATACTAAAAAATTCAAATTTACAAAATACATGTTAAGCCATGCCAAATTGATAAATGACTTACAAAATGTTTTTATTAACACTTTATTTAGTATACACGGAGTTTATTTGACATAAATAAGGTTTTGTTTTCTCCTGAGATTAAAACTTCATTTCCTTTATCGTCTCCTTTATCAAAAACTGCATTTATATTTCCGAAACGAGGTGTTGCAAGGCAGGTGAACTGGGCTACATATATTTAGCGCATAAGGTAAAATTTTTAAATATAACAATATGGACCTCTGTATACATATATATACACAAAATTTTGGAGCTACACGACCACAGTTTTTTTTCAGTGCAGTTGTAGTTTAGCTCATGGCAAAGTAAATCAGACGTACACCCATCAGTACATAGTTTGTTACAATTAGAAACAAAAAAGAAAAAAACAATATAAACCCCACCGCTTGAATTTTAAATTGTCTGCTGCCGCTGGTTTATTTATTAATTTTTTTCAATACAAAATAATGTATTGCAAAATCTTACCAAATTATTCTGCAAATAAAGGGTTTATTGTGTCAGTTAGACCAAAAATATTGACTGCATTGTACTAATTCTGCTTTAATTCAATTTTCACAGCACACTCAGCAACATTTCCAATAGTTTATGAAAAAATAATTGTCTTTTTTGATAAGGCGAAATTGTCTAAAACTAGTTGGTGGCTCGCCAAAAGATCCACGGGTTTGCCCGTCCTGTTTTTACCCTCCAATTTGCGCAACAGACAGACGTGTATGGGTATTATAATGTAGACAAGTCATTAACCCATGGAAAAATCCACACCTGTCCTTTATGTATTTATGTATTTATAGATTTCATGTTTCCGTAACAGACAAACAGACAGATGGAGGCTATTATCATAGAAATACTGTATCAAGAATTTGAATCAAATTTTAAATTCACTCAAAAGATCTCCTAGCTACTTTCAGTTTAAAATTATAGCCACAAAATTACATAGGAATTATGTGGCTAGATAGAGACCCTTTTACAATTTAAAAGGCAACTATAATAGAATAACGGTAAACAGTAACAAAGCTTGTTTAGGGAAACATAATTTCCTAACAATGCACAATTAGGATTAAATGATAGTGGCTGTTTACATCTGAAGTTAATGCTAAGAGGCTAAACTTCCTTTATTCAGAATGCACAAAAACTAGTGAAAACCCACAAAAAACATATTACACAATACCAATTTTTTACACTAATTTGTTTATAATGCAACTTTAAGCTTAAACCAAGGGGTTCCAAGATTCATTGTGGTACACCTATGACTCAAGTTTCACTAAGTGTTTATAAAAAGCCCTGAAATCCTTGTGTTACTAATTTTCTTTGAGTCAATGGAACGAGTCTTAATGCAATCATCTTGTGCTGATTCAAACACCTTAAACAGAAAGTGCTTCTGAAACGCTAGTCCATGCAAATTTTAAAATAGAATTTGGGTATTATTAAAAAGTAAAAGGAACAGAAAGAGCTGTAACAGAAGCATTAATGCCTTATGCTTTAATTTTTTAGAAATTAAAAAATTTATTTAACATATGGGGTTCTAAATCGTCAAAACAAGCTACGCAAATATTTGTTTTTATAATGATGCTTTAACAATTATTACTTACCTTGCAAGTCAAGAATTTTGAGTTTTTCAGACTTTTCTTTATACATTCGATATGGAACGGTCAGTTTGTTAATCGTTTGATCTGTTAAATTGGTGTTTTTGAGAATTAATTTTTCTAAACTATAAAACAGTCAATTAGCAATAATTAAATATATACATATATATATACCTTGCTTCAATTTAAATTACAAAATAAGATTTAAATTTATGACATGAGGTATATATATTCACGAAAACAATAAAAGGGCGCTAAAAAATCAAGAACAACTGTCTTACCTATGAAATTGTGGAAAAATTCTAACATCATCAGCAGTAAGTCCAACATTGCTTAAATCCAGCTCTTTAATATTTGTAAAGCAACTCAAAAGAGGATTTAAATTCAACTTGACCTGGTCTTTTAAAACAGCCAGTGACAAACTTTCAAGAAACAAAGAACCATATGCATCATTAAACAGCTTTAAAGTTCGACAATGAAAATGTTCAGTTGACGATGGTACTTTAAACAAAATTTCTTGAATTTGGAAAAACTTTTGGTCAATCATGAAATCAAGCATTTGTTTTGCAACAACCTCTGGAAACCCAATTAATGAATCCAGCAAGTTCATGTTTACCATGATATATTTCAAACACATATTAAATAGACTGCCTTCGGCTAGCGTAATACTTGAATAGCCAAAGTCATTCTCCCTCTCTTTTCCATACCCAGAAAGAAAATGATGCTGTTTAGATGGCTCATAATAGTACACCAGTCCTTTATCATTTGGATCGTACATGCCACCACACGTTCATTACTTAACTGAAGAAACACCAATCTGTTTGCTGAAAGTAGTTATCAATTTTTACAACTGGGAATATAGCTTACAGTAAAAATATGAAACACTATCCTTGTTAAATGTCGGCTCCTATTTTTACTAACAATGTTTTCATGAGCCTGGTTACCTGGGCTGGCTCAGATTGCTGGGTTGGAATCAAATGACTATAAAATCACTATCAAATGACGTTTTCTCAGCCTAGGCTGAAAAATAGTTCCATAATAGTACATATTTTTGAATTAAGTCTTTTATATATATATTAATTGTTCCTAATGCATATATATAATTTTTTTTTCAACAAAAACTTTATTATTTTCAATAAATAAAAAAAATTGGTAAACAAAGTTTATTTAACAATTTTGTTGATAACATAAAGAAATCATATGCTCAAACATGCACAAAAATAGAAAAGTCAGCCCTGCTTGCTAGGGTGGAGCTGTCATAAGGAAATAATTCAGCCTGCCTTGCTTGGATCTTGGTTAAAAAAAGTGATATCTCAGCTAGCTGGGCTGGCTCGCTTCCTAAATGACAGGTTTGTTCATATTTATGAGGTCTGGTTAAGAGAGCTATGATCACCCGTGCACAGATTTCAGCCGGGTAATCAGGCTCATATGAACATTTCCTTAAAGCTGTATGTTCATAGTACTGGTAATAAAAGTATGAAAACAATGTATTTAATGGTGAAGTTACCACAAATAATATTCCCTTAAAGTTCAATCACAACCTAAACATTTTCTGAGATGACACCCTTTTTGTCAGAAACGATGTTTGAGGCTTCTAAACATAGAAAGGTTATAATACTAAAATTAGTGATCTCTGCAGTATATATACATTGCTGTTGAATTAGTACGGAAGCATGTATTGTCACAATGCGGCTGTTTCCTTGACTACAAAGACAAAAATTGCCATAATAACATTGAAAAACGAGTACAAATCTTGACTTGACAGTCGTTGTTCTTAGTGTTTTACATCATATAGTCCTCCACACAAACAAGTGTGTCCAAAATCTTTTACTTTATAGGCCATCTGTCTATTTTGTTTCTTTTTCATAGCATTGCTCCCTCACTATGTTTCATCAGTCCCAATACCCTTAGAAAAATGATTTTCACAACTGTCTTCGAATGAAAAAATATTTTACCATTCTACACCATACTATGAACAAGCAAGCACAAACACAAGTTACTCCAAAAATCTTATGTACATAAACAAACAAACAAAAAACAATGAAAAAAAAAACAGAAAAAAAATATATAATTTGGTTTAATCGTCCCTACAACATAAAATGTTAAAACAAGAACGACAAAGCAATTTTGTCCCTAGTCGACAAAAATTTTACTTAAAAACCCAATTATCAGCAAATATTTAACAGAAAAAATGTTAAAGTAAGCTACAGTTACACCCAACATAAAGCAACAATATAGCTGCACATAGCAAAAAAATTATCGTAACTCAACCTTTCTAAAACTATGATGTGCCCTCAACCACCAATGCCTAACATCTGAAGTTCAGAAGAAAATCTGCGGTATGATGCAACCTCATAAGTAACAACGATATGGCACTTAATAAACGTTATGCTAATCATAAGAAGCCATCTAACACAGAACGATACGTAAATAATATATACTGCTTTGTCAAAAGAAGTCTGGAGAATAAAGAGAGATAATGAAACACTGAAAATGTGATGAAAGATAATGAAAAAATGTTCCCCTATAAGCCCAATTAAAAAAACTGCAACCTCTCCATCAACAAAAGATACTTCCAAATCAAAGAAGCAAGCTGATATCAATGTGCAGACACCAAAACAAACTCTTATTGGCTAATTTCAACACAATAGACTGACATCAAATAAAGTTATTGTAGGCGAAGCAATTTAAAATGTAACCAACCTGCAAAGATTATCTTTAACTCAAATCTTTAGTATCACATGGAAACATTCCCATGAGAATAGCTATCATAGAAGCAAACCTGTAAATACATTATATAGCTTTGTAATGTGGTAGAGGAATATGGCGCCGTAGATTAGTGGTTATATAGCTCTCGTACTCTGTGCGGGAGACCGAGGTTCGATTCCTCTTGACGGCGATTCAACATGGGCGAGTGAATGTTACCATAGCCCCGGGTTAACCCAAGCCATGTGAGGGAAATTGGGAAGATGGCACACTGTGTGGGCCGTTGGATGTTGCCGGGAGTTGTCTAGTAGAGCGCGGGCTCTAATTGGGTCTGCGTAGCTCAAAATGAGCATTAAATACTCTAGGACTCTCCATCTACGCCATGGCCCCTCCTGGAAATAATAGACAGGGTATATCCCTCGATATTTGTGAGGCTAGCCTTGTAAAATATGCACATCTATCTATCTATCTAATTGCTCGGAAAGCAAGAGATTGTGGGTTCCCACTTGTTCCATTATCTTTGCAGTACGAAGCTAATGAGGTTTACTTTTACCGCTTCTTTTTTTACTTATACTCTCTCAGACAAAAAGATCCCAGAAACAGATGACTCAGAAGAATTCCTGCAAAGATAACAAGCCATAAATGCAGTAAAAATTGCGTTTATTTTAGTAAGAACAACTAAAATAACAATGAACTAGCAACTTACAACTTATGTACACAACTGATAAAAACAAAACACCTGCAACAGAGTACAGCCTTCAACCTAGCCAGGAGACCTTTTTCTTACCACTAGGAAATTAAAATAGTTAAAGTGGAAAAAATTAAGTTTGAGGGGAACTGAATAAGATATCCTTAGCAGTAAGTCCAACATTGCTTAAATCCAGCTCTTTAATATTTGTAAAGCAACTCAAAAGAGGATTTAAATTCAACTTGACCTGGTCTTTTAAAACAGCCAGTGACAAACTTTCAAGAAACAAAGAACCATATGCATCATTAAACAGCTTTAAAGTTCGACAATGAAAATGTTCAGTTGACGATGGTACTTTAAACAAAATTTCTTGAATTTGGAAAAACTTTTGGTCAATCATGAAATCAAGCATTTGTTTTGCAACAACCTCTGGAAACCCAATTAATGAATCCAGCAAGTTCATGTTTACCATGATATATTTCAAACACATATTAAATAGACTGCCTTCGGCTAGCGTAATACTTGAATAGCCAAAGTCATTCTCCCTCTCTTTTCCATACCCAGAAAGAAAATGATGCTGTTTAGATGGCTCATAATAGTACACCAGTCCTTTATCATTTGGATCGTACATGCCACCACACGTTCATTACTTAACTGAAGAAACACCAATCTGTTTGCTGAAAGTAGTTATCAATTTTTACAACTGGGAATATAGCTTACAGTAAAAATATGAAACACTATCCTTGTTAAATGTCGGCTCCTATTTTTACTAACAATGTTTTCATGAGCCTGGTTACCTGGGCTGGCTCAGATTGCTGGGTTGGAATCAAATGACTATAAAATCACTATCAAATGACGTTTTCTCAGCCTAGGCTGAAAAATAGTTCCATAATAGTACATATTTTTGAATTAAGTCTTTTATATATATATTAATTGTTCCTAATGCATATATATAATTTTTTTTTCAACAAAAACTTTATTATTTTCAATAAATAAAAAAAATTGGTAAACAAAGTTTATTTAACAATTTTGTTGATAACATAAAGAAATCATATGCTCAAACATGCACAAAAATAGAAAAGTCAGCCCTGCTTGCTAGGGTGGAGCTGTCATAAGGAAATAATTCAGCCTGCCTTGCTTGGATCTTGGTTAAAAAAAGTGATATCTCAGCTAGCTGGGCTGGCTCGCTTCCTAAATGACAGGTTTGTTCATATTTATGAGGTCTGGTTAAGAGAGCTATGATCACCAGTGCACAGATTTCAGCCGGGTAATCAGGCTCATATGAACATTTCCTTAAAGCTGTATGTTCATAGTACTGGTAATAAAAGTATGAAAACAATGTATTTAATGGTGAAGTTACCACAAATAATATTCCCTTAAAGTTCAATCACAACCTAAACATTTTCTGAGATGACACCCTTTTTGTCAGAAACGATGTTTGAGGCTTCTAAACATAGAAAGGTTATAATACTAAAATTAGTGATCTCTGCAGTATATATACATTGCTGTTGAATTAGTACGGAAGCATGTATTGTCACAATGCGGCTGTTTCCTTGACTACAAAGACAAAAATTGCCATAATAACATTGAAAAACGAGTACAAATCTTGACTTGACAGTCGTTGTTCTTAGTGTTTTACATCATATAGTCCTCCACACAAACAAGTGTGTCCAAAATCTTTTACTTTATAGGCCATCTGTCTATTTTGTTTCTTTTTCATAGCATATGCTCCCTCACTATGTTTCATCAGTCCCAATACCCTTAGAAAAATGATTTTCACAACTGTCTTCGAATGAAAAAATATTTTACCATTCTACACCATACTATGAACAAGCAAGCACAAACACAAGTTACTCCAAAAATCTTATGTACATAAACAAACAAACAAAAAACAATGAAAAAAAAAAACAGAAAAAAAATATATAATTTGGTTTAATCGTCCCTACAACATAAATGTTAAAACAAGAACGACAAAGCAATTTTGTCCCTAGTCGACAAAAATTTTACTTAAAAACCCAATTATCAGCAAATATTTAACAGAAAAAATGTTAAAGTAAGCTACAGTTACACCCAACATAAAGCAACAATATAGCTGCACATAGCAAAAAAATTATCGTAACTCAACCTTTCTAAAACTATGATGTGCCCTCAACCACCAATGCCTAACATCTGAAGTTCAGAAGAAAATCTGCGGTATGATGCAACCTCATAAGTAACAACGATATGGCACTTAATAAACGTTATGCTAATCATAAGAAGCCATCTAACACAGAACGATACGTAAATAATATATACTGCTTTGTCAAAAGAAGTCTGGAGAATAAAGAGAGATAATGAAACACTGAAAATGTGATGAAAGATAATGAAAAAATGTTCCCCTATAAGCCCAATTAAAAAAACTGCAACCTCTCCATCAACAAAAGATACTTCCAAATCAAAGAAGCAAGCTGATATCAATGTGCAGACACCAAAACAAACTCTTATTGGCTAATTTCAACACAATAGACTGACATCAAATAAAGTTATTGTAGGCGAAGCAATTTAAAATGTAACCAACCTGCAAAGATTATCTTTAACTCAAATCTTTAGTATCACATGGAAACATTCCCATGAGAATAGCTATCATAGAAGCAAACCTGTAAATACATTATATAGCTTTGTAATGTGGTAGAGGAATATGGCGCCGTAGATTAGTGGTTATATAGCTCTCGTACTCTGTGCGGGAGACCGAGGTTCGATTCCTCTTGACGGCGATTCAACATGGGCGAGTGAATGTTACCATAGCCCCGGGTTAACCCAAGCCATGTGAGGGAAATTGGGAAGATGGCACACTGTGTGGGCCGTTGGATGTTGCCGGGAGTTGTCTAGTAGAGCGCGGGCTCTAATTGGGTCTGCGTAGCTCAAAATGAGCATTAAATACTCTAGGACTCTCCATCTACGCCATGGCCCCTCCTGGAAATAATAGACAGGGTATATCCCTCGATATTTGTGAGGCTAGCCTTGTAAAATATGCACATCTATCTATCTATCTAATTGCTCGGAAAGCAAGAGATTGTGGGTTCCCACTTGTTCCATTATCTTTGCAGTACGAAGCTAATGAGGTTTACTTTTACCGCTTCTTTTTTTACTTATACTCTCTCAGACAAAAAGATCCCAGAAACAGATGACTCAGAAGAATTCCTGCAAAGATAACAAGCCATAAATGCAGTAAAAATTGCGTTTATTTTAGTAAGAACAACTAAAATAACAATGAACTAGCAACTTACAACTTATGTACACAACTGATAAAAACAAAACACCTGCAACAGAGTACAGCCTTCAACCTAGCCAGGAGACCTTTTTCTTACCACTAGGAAATTAAAATAGTTAAAGTGGAAAAAATTAAGTTTGAGGGGAACTGAATAAGATATCCTTAAAGCAAGCTTAGTTACAACCGCCATATTTAACTTTGCAAATGCAAAGCGAATATTGCGGAGCATGTCTGCTACGCGCGCGCCCTGGGAAGAAGGTTGGCGTCAATCTGGCCCAGAGCTCTAAAGGGCGTGTATAAGTTGGCGTAAAGTGAGGAACTTCTAACATAAAAAAAAAAATTCCCATCCGAAATACTTTTGATCCACTGGAAACTAGTGCGTTACTGAAAGAACAGAAATAAAGTATCGGGAAATAACGGGGCAAAGTGACTAATTTTAAGGGTAAGATGACAAAAGTTTCCCCCAGGCTAAACAATAAATGTTTTCACCGAACATCTTAATCCTTGAATACCTATTCGTGTTAAAACGCATAAATAAGGATCAATCACTTGTCAAGAAAAAATGCATTTGCTGCGTATGTAGTAATTTTTACCTTAATTTGACCTGTTAAAAAGTACTGATTTGGTAACCTCGTTGTTACTGTCTAAAAACTTGATGATGGACCGGTACCAGTAAAGCCTCATTAACTAGAACAGCGATATCAGGGGATGAAGACAAGCCATAAGCATATTAAAGTGCATAACTACCAGAGTATTTCGCAAACAACAGTAAAAATACAAACAAAAAACAACAACTTTATTTACAAGTTATGACCCCGTCAAGGAAATATATTGACTCACAAATGATAATGTTAGCGTTATACACCTACGAAAAAAGGTCATTATTTTATCTATGCACTATTGGAAAAAAGAATCGGTATAGCAGTACTTTATCAGATATTTAATTGATTTTTTTTTTATATTACCTTGTTGCAATACTATTCATATGCTATTCTTAGAGAATACTTTTGCGACTGACTGAATACACTAAAAAATGTTGCCAATCTCCTTGAGTAATCCGCAATCTACACTATTTGTGCTGGCTAGAAAGGTTTTTTGTGTCTGTACCGGATTGGTTACATTTGCGTGATTTCAGTGCTTGTATTTTCTTTGGCTGTTGCTGTGATTTCCTGCGATCTTCTCATTACTGGATTTGCAACGTATTTCCTCACCTTCTTGTTCAAGCTCAAAAAAATAATTGCGTTTACAAAAGAATTACAATAGGTTAATACAAAACTAAGTAATAATGCATACTCAAGCCATTGTTTCTTATTTCCATCCCACTTTTCACTAACAGCCGCATGTGTGAACGAGACGATGATGTAAGGAATATAGAATATGACAATAGCTGTCAGTATTCTTGACGCTGTACGTGTAACAGTAGTGTCAACGGCTTTTAACATATCTCTACATTCAGTGCGTTTAGAATGTCCCTTTACAACCCTCACTGTCATAATATAAGCAGTGAAGACACTGATTGCAATGACTGCATCAATACCAACGATAATTCGTTTTGCCTTTGAAAGAAAATTTAACTGCGTTCCAAGTACATAGACCGTTGCTTGCGTTAGTGACAGCAACACAACTGCTGTGAGCATTATCATTACTCGTGTGTTTGTTATCACTTGAGCATATCGATTAAGATATCGCATATGGATATATCGATCAAAACCAATCAATGCAATTATATAAGCAGATATATGCGTAAAAAAGATGGCAAAAAATTGAACAATAGTTTCAAAATCACAATGTGATTTATCTTCAAACTTTACAAGCATTACTGTAAAGAGAGTTTGTGTTATTAATGCCAGGCAACAATCATTTATACTCAAATATAAAATGAGTTTTAAAGAGTAGTTTTTAACTTGTTTTGTGGCAATCAGACCATAGATGACAGCACTGTTGAAAATAAGATTTAAAATCATGACAGTAACATTCAGTGTGATTAAGGAAATGATTTGTTCATTGTTGAGATATGATTTTCCACTGTATGTAGTCTCGCATTCGGTATGATTATGTGCAGTCATCTTCTCTTTCTATCCTAAAAAAACAGTTTAAAACATTTAAGCTAAAAATAGCAAATGTAATGTATTTTTGTCGACTTTGCTGCGAATTTCCGTGGATTTTCCACAGGCTAACAACTAGTCTAACATAAACGCGAGAAAAAGGTTTTTTCGTTTGAAAGTACCCAGTAAAATACTGAACTTTTCTCCACACTTTTAACCAAATGAGAAAGAAACAATATTAATTATTGATTACTTTTAGCACCGATTCAATATAATCCTTGTGAACGCGATAATTTTTCAACACAAGTAAAAAAAAAATGAGCTCAGGTTCGTAAGCATTGCTTTAAAGCCAATATTGATAAAGAAGATAAAAAAATATAAAGAGTTTACAAGTTCCTCCCTGTGGAGACTATTAAACCAATTCAAATCTACAATATTTTACTAAAATATTCAAATTTTTCAAAGTTGGCGCAAAGGATGAAATAGCTAATACTCCACATCCAATATCGAAAGGTGTAATTGCAGATGCACAAGATAGGGATAAAAAATCTATTGGACTAAATTATTATTATTATTAATATTATAGACCAATTTACTCCGGGTCGAGTTAACAGGCTCTATAATAATTGATATTAATTAGCATATCATTGTAGATTTAGGAATATTGTGAGTGATCAAACACATATTCAGTATATCCGTCTTTTGTCCAAAGTTCTGTTGCTCTTTTATTAGAAAATTAGAGCTTGGCTATTAAAGCACATTAAATTGTCTATAAGATAAAGTAAATATGAGGTTTAAATTCCTTTTCTAATAAATTTATATTTTTTTTTAAGACAACGTCCAAAACTTCTCTCCGTTTGACGACACTATGTTTGTCAGGATTCGAGTTTCCCGTCCTGTTCAAAATCAACATTTTGCTAACAAATAAATTTTGTTACAAGATGCTTTAGGCTGTGTTTTTATTTAAACTAAAGATTAATTTTTTAACTTTCACGAAAACACTATTAGCTGCATTGAGTAATGGCAGGCTGTTGCCTGTGCTTTTATTTAAATCTAATATGCGAGTAAAAATTGGTTGAAAAGGAGCATCAATACTGAATACAGTTCTGCAAGCACTTCACACGCGTGCTTGGCATGTTTAAAATATACTAACACCTCAATGCGGCGTCTCTTACAATTAATTTTGAACTTTTACCGTATATTTGTACCCTGTGTTTTTTACTTCAGCTGAGGTTGCGGCAGAGTTACATTTTATAACAGTCCTTTAGCACATTTGTATTGTTTTTAGTATGTAGATATTAAGTCCTAAAATTCCATTAAAAATCAAAACTTATCCGGAAACGTTGGACTCAAGTGAATTTCTATAACCACGTTTATGATACCAAAAATATATACGAAATATTTGTGGAGGTTTAGAGGTTTAGTTTCGTATTTATAGACGAAACTAAACCTCCTTATTGAACAATATGAGGCTTGTATAAAATTGTTGTTTATACAGTAAACCTTTATGTTTTAAGGCTTATTGACCCTACATAAACTCAAGCTATTTTAATATTTTACATAAAGGGAAAGGAAGAGGCGATGTAACTTGTAGCCAGCCTCCGTGATTGAAATAAGAATTTTGATAGGACGCTACAAAAGAACATGTTAGTAGGACATGAGATCCGGAGGGTTTAGATAAAAAATCGTCATTCCCTCTCTCTTTTAAAAAAAAGAAGAAAAACACAAACCCTGTGCTGTAAAACTTATAATATTTTTCTTTCTTACATCATCTTCATGATCGATCACATCATCCTACGATATGTGATTACAATTTTTTTTGACATTAAATTAATAACACTTAAGTTTTTTGTTTACATATGCCATATTTTTATTCTGTGAAATAATGAGCGCACGCATGTATTTGAGGAATGTTGTAGTCAAGTGAAGAAATTGTCAAATTTTATTGTTTATGAAATATTCAAAATATTCAGAAATATACGAATTACTCGTGGTGATACTGTGTAGTCAAAATTAAACGTCTCTACCGAACAATTTGAGACTGCATATGACTATATATACTTATGTAGCAAAACTATTCTTTAGAGATGTCAATATTTACATTATACAAACTCAAGTTATTTTCACGTTTAACATACAGAGACAAAAATGTTGAAATAGTTTGTATCAGTGTCTGTAATAGTGTCACAAGTTAAAATGTTGGGTGAAATAAACAAAAACAAATGCTTAGAATTTAAAGCAAACAATTTTCGGATTATTCATTATCAATGATTGGATGAAAATAATCTCCCTGTCTCAAAAAAACAAAAAAGAATACAAACTCTAGCTTATCTGACATCGTCTCCATATAGGACCACATCTCATCTTATGATATGTTTTTTTGACATGAAACTGATAACACTTCTACACATTCATAGTTTCATTCTGTAAAATAATGAACGCATGCATGTAATTGAGGTGCGGTAAGTCTAACAAAAAATTGCTAACTTTTATTCTTTGAAATATCAGAAATATACGAAATATTTGTGGTGATGCTGTGAAGTGAAAACTGGCTGAAATAAGAAAGACTGGCATTATATATTGCCGGAATGCAAAGACGAGAATGGCGAACTCATAGAATAATACAATGGACAAACTTAACACATACCATGTATCCTTCCGAAAATTATTCATTACGGAATAAAATGAGTACAGGCAAACTAACAGGTATGACATGGTATAGTGTTCGTCTATTACATCAGGAGAAAACGCAATGGCTTGTTCACTTTTCAATGTCACATTTTTTGTTTTAACTCTTTTGCTCACACGATGCCATCGTAGTGTCAAAGCAAGATTATTCTAGTCTTTGTGCATCAAAGTTATGTTATTACGTTCTGTATATTGGATAGGTTCAATTTTGAGTGGAAAGACACAATCAGATACAAAAAATTTTTAGGCAACTTGTTAACATGGTGATAATAAATGTAGCACTGCTTGATTGTCAGGCTGTGCCGTGCCAAACCGAACTCATAAATTTTTTATTAAGCCTCGGTTCAATACAAAGTTTTATAAGAGTCGAGTCATGCGGCAATGATGCGTCACCTGTGTGACACGGGTCGGTTTGGTTGATGATGTTACAACTTGTGCGCGTTGAACTAAGTTAGTATCTTATGGCTTAGGTTTGGAACGGATAATTTTTGCTAAATAATTTTTCTTATCATAAACGAATGGACATTCACTAATACTGCCATCTTTTTTGTTACTTGCATACTTTAATGCTTACATTAAAATTTTTCTTTCCCATAGTAATATAAATAAGGATAATTAAAAAATAAATAAATAATAATCGACGGGTTCGCCCGTCCTTTTTTTTACCGCATCACGTGCGTCTCGCTACTTGTGCAGCTAAGCTACTATTTTGCGTGACAGACAGACAGACAGACGTATACAGGTATTATAATGAAGAACTCGCTAGCCCGTGGAAAAATCCACGCCCCCCCCCTCCCATTCTTTGTATATCACATTCCGTGTTTCCGTTACGGGACGCGGTAACCCTTTTGAACAGACAGAATACGGCTATTATTAAAGAGACTAGTCGTTAGCTCGTGGAAGAATCCACGGAGTCGCCCGTCCTTTAAATTAACTTGTTGCAACAAAGTGGACAAAAATATACCGCATTTGATATTGGTGCGTATTTTAAAAATTTCGTGTTTCCGTTACGGGACGCGGCCCCGCGGACAGACAGACAAAATACGGCTATTATTAAAGAGATTACTGTTAGAATTAAAAATTAATTAAAAAATTTAAAATAAAGAGAGTTACACACTTCATATACTTTTGGGGCATACCTTTCACCTTCCACTTCTTGGTACAATCTCTTTATCAACATTCAACTGATTCTCTCTCTCAACCACGAAAGATTGAAAATAAAAATGGAAGTATTTTTTTTCAAACTTCAAATATAAGTTCTTTAAAAAGTATTTCCACGCAGCATGACGCAGCCAACGTTTTTTTATTTTTTCTTTCTTTCATAATTACTTCTAAGCAGATTTTAATAAACATATTAGAATTGTGTTTACCATTTCTGTAAAATAGGCGGACACACAAATAATATAAATTGATTAAGAATTGCTTGATCATGTCATCAGTCAGCAACCTTGTCCCAGGGCCCTTTTACCATAGTCTGATGGGACGGGGTGAATAAGAGCCAAGGAAACGAGGTTGAACAGATAAAACAGTCAACTATTCATTACTCCATGTGTTGGCAGTTCAAACAGTCATTTTTTTATTGGATTTAAATCTTTTAATCTGAACCACAATAGTTTGTAGAAAATCTACGATCTATCTAGAAGTTGGAATGTAACGTGATTTCAGTGGGTGATATGATATGATAAGTTTTCATGTCATCCTGTGGACGAAAATGAACTCCTCAAACATCTCCATCATTGTGCTATTCGTTTTTAATTCCTTTTGCTTTACATTTAGATTCGAAAAAAAGGCTAAAGTGAGAATAGGAATATTCAAAAACAAAAACAATAAAGATAAAACAAAAAACTTTTAATTCATGCCTCATGACTGCATAAGCAATCAGCTTTGTAAAATAAATTTTCCCATTTCTTCGTTGAGTGATAACAAATTATAATTTCATAATTTTAAGGAGGTACTAATCGAATAATGTTATATGTCTCTTTTATATAAGCATGACATTTATAAGCATTCGTAGGCTTAAATTTGGTCATTTAAAAGCATATTTGAAGCATTATGTGTAACCTAAGAAAATTTTGTGAAATTTTTTATTTTTTTTTATTTCGTAAGCAGTTTTTCTTTGTATTCTATATCTTTAAATTAATCAGTATGTAGTGAGATTTAATTTGTAATTACTGATATTCAAAATTCAAATCCTTTGCTTATGTCTTTTCATAAGCATGTTCCAATAAATCTTTTTGCCAATAAGCATAACCTAAGGGAATTTTGATCCTGAAAAGTACTTTTCGTAAACATCTTTAAACCTAATATTAGAATTTTGATTACCTACAAAAAACATGTATTTCGAGTAGTTAAAGCGATGTCATAAAAACAGACTAGTAAGAAGGCTTTGGTTGAGTTTAGTATTTGAAAACAAAATTTTGAATCAGTAAATGGTTTACATTGTCAAATCTTAGACGTGGTGTTTCGCAAACTTTATAAAACATTCCAATCGACGACTTTTTAAATTGTTTTTCACAATCCATCTTTCTAAACACTATAATAACCATGATTAAATATTTTTATTGATTCTAGCCAATCATTCCTATATAAAACATTTTTCTTAAATACGGAAATGTCCTCTAAATTAATTTGTATGTGTTTAGTTAAGTTTTTTAAGATTAAAGCCGCCAAAAACAGTATCCGAAGTGCTCATAAGAGAATAATACACTGCGACGCCTTCCCCTTTTTTTATTATGATAATTTATGTCTTCACTATCTGTGTCATCAGACTCTCTGCTTGTCTTCATCAAGAACACTGTATAGATATTATAAAATTTATCTAGTTCCAATTATGGGCACACAACAGCTTATTCTATGTTTTTGGAAGCTACAGTGAAGTGATTTCTAGTACCTGACTTAGTTTTAGGAATTTAGTATTTCGGGAGAGCGAGAATTATAAACTTCTCGAGTTGTGCTTCCACAGTTTTTTTGAATTTTGATTTTGCTTACAGAATAGACTAAACCTGATACAGTAAATCAAAAAGACTGACAGTAAATAATACGTTATACTCGAGTATTAGATTACTTTTCTCGTAGTTTTATCTATATTATAATGCCCGTATACGTCTGTCTTTCTGTCACGCAAAATGGTAGCTTAGCTGCGACATGCGAACCCGTGGATTTTCCACGGGCTAACGACTAGTTAATTCAAATTGTTTGTAGGCCTATGATAAATATAACGCAAAAAATTAATAAAATAAAGTGTCAAATTAAAATATAAAGCACAAAAACACTTTTTGTCTAGCTATATATCGAAGCATAGAGGAAATTTTAAGCGTTAATATTTTTAACCCATGCCTTTAAAGGCTAAAATACACGGTAAGTTTAAACGGACCGTTTAAATGTAAGAAAAAAAAACTTACCGTGTAAACAGCAAAGATGTACAACTTTTCTCGGTTTTATAAGTTTTTTTAAAAGTTGGACATGTTCAACTTTTGCTAAGTTTTTTCTATTGAAATTAACAGAATAATTAATGAGCTATTGTTAAACTAAAGATTTGAGCATATATTTTCGGTTTCTAACCAGTAGTCCGCTTTTTTTCTTCTACGATTACCCCTTCTGCTGCTATAGCAATAACCGCAATGAAAGATAAACGTGTTTTTTATTTGGTATTTATTGTAAAAAAATTTTTTTTAGAAAAACTTATACATTTTAACTTAACGTGTAGACAGGTGTAGTACCTGCAACTGAACTTATAAGTTTTTATTTTACAACTAAACGGTCCGTTTAAACTTACCGTGTATTTTAGCCTTTAGCCATCAGAAAATATCAAGTTGTGTTACTGCAACGATTTTTCATTACGCTTGTAACGTATCTCTTAACCTTCTTGTTTAAGCTCAAAAAAATAATCGCGTTCACAAAGGAATTAAAATACGTTAATACAAAACCAAGTATTAATGCATACTCGAGCCATTGTTTCCTAATTCCATCCCATTTTTGACTAACAACCGCATGTGTGAATGAGACGATGATGTAAGGTATATAGCATATGACAATAGCTGTCAATATTCTTGACGCTGTACGTGTGACAGTAGTGTCAACGGCTTTTAACATATCTCTGGACTCAGTGCGTTTAGAATGTACCTTTACAACCCTCACTGTCATAATGTAAGCAGTGAAGACACTGATTGCAATGACTGCATCAATACTAACGGTAATTTGTTTTGCCTTTGAAAGAAAATTCAATTGTGTCCCAAGTACATAGACCATTGCTTGCGTTAGTGACAGCAGTACAACTGCTGTCAGAATCATTATTACTCTTTTGTTTGTTATTACTTGAGCATATCGATTAAGATATCGCATATGGATATATCGATCAAAACCAATCAATGCAATGATGTAAGCAGATATATGCGTAAAAAAGATGGCAAAAAACTGAACAATAGTTTCAAAATCACAATCTTCAAACTTTGCAAGCATTACTGTAAAGAGAGTTTGTGTTATTAATGCCAGGCAACAATCATTAATACTCAAATATAAAATGAGTTTTAAGGAGTAGTTTTTAAGTTGCTTTGTGGCAACCAGACCATAGATGACAGCACTGTTGAAAATAAGATTTAAAATCATGACAATGACATTGAGGGTGATTAAGGAAATGATTTGTCCATTGTTGAGGTATGATTTTCCACTGTATGTAGTCTCACACTCGGTATGATTCTGTACAGTCATCTTTTGTTTCTCTCCTAAAAAAGAGTTTAAAGCTTTTCTGAAAATAACAAATGCAATGTATTTTTGTCAACTTTGCTGCGAATTTCCGTGAATTTTCTACGGGCAAACGACTACTCTAAAATACGCACCTGTAAGAAGTTCTGCTGCAAATTTGAACCTAAGCAGTAAAATACTGAACATGTACCCACATTTCAACTAAAAAATAAAAATAAAAAATAATTCACTGTACATTGTAAACGAAATAATTTTCTATACAGGAAAAAAACGGAGCTCTCAAGTTTGTACATTGCTTTTATATAGAACATGAAGTTCAATATTGATGAAAAAGATTAAAAATATAAACATTTTACAAAACCCAATATCGCAAATTATAAACATTTAAAAATATGACATTTTGCAGTCTAAATTTATTGCATAATATCTTTTGCGTACGCAACAATCTGAAATTCCCAGGAGTCGTATTAATCGTGCCTCGCACTTCACAATCGATTATTATTTGCAAGCCAAATAAAAGATTCCACTTAAACAAAGAATTTGGTTTTTCTATATTTCCTTATGCTTTTTTTCTAGCTATCCTGAAGACATAAAAATTTAAATTTATGCACCTTTCTTCCTTTTTTTCTTATCTTCTTACTTTATCTTCACTGGAAAAGCTTTCTATTGTTATAAAACCCGTGTAAGGGTAAATTCTATATAATTTATTGCAATAAAAAATTCGAATCAAATTTTGAAATATAATTTACTTTTCCACAATTACGTCTACAACACAAGCATAACCATGCAATAATATTTTATTGCCAAAAATAAAAGGACCACAATGAGATCTAGCACAATAACTTTTATTTTAGCAGTTTGTCTTTTCTTTACAAAATTTCTTGTTAAAGAATCCATTTAAAGTACATACGAGGTGTTTGAACAGTTGTGTTTACAACTGTTCAAACACCTTTCTTTATGCTGTTAAGACGATTAACCTTTTACTTACCAAAATAATTTATATTTCTCACTACTCTTGCGCAGAAAGTTTGAATTGCTATAAAAATACTAAGACTAACTAAGAATATACAACAAATAAAAATATATAAAAAAACTACTATAAATCAAACAAACAAATATGAATAGTTAGAAAAAACATCCAAAAAAAGAATAAAAATTAAAGCAAGAATATATTCTCCGCTTTCCGCATCACGACTGAACAATTTAATCAACTTTCAAAAATACATGCATAAAATAGTTTTGTGTCAGGTTTAATGCCTTGACTGTATTATTGAAGCAATATTACTCGGAGGAACGAAATGGAGCGATGGCGATGAAAAGAAACTAATAAAAAGGCTTTTATTGACTTTAGAATTGGTGAAAAAAATAATTAAAATAATTAAAATGAATATTAAAGTCGCTTTGTTGTGCTAATCATCACCACTTAACCATATTCGTTCCGGGGGTTATATGATATATAAGCTTATAATGGTTCTTAAATGGCTTGATAACTCTATTTCAACCTACAACAAAATCATTAATCTATAAAAACATGCTAATTCAAAACAAATCTAAATCCGGCTGACATCCGACATGTTGATAGGAAATGTTGAAATTATTTTTAAACCTCGTATGTACTTTAAATGGATTCTTTAACAAGAAATTTTGTAAAACGTTGTGTTTTTATGTGCCATTTTTTTTTTTTTTTTTTTTTTACTCTTTTAACATTACACTGTTTCGATAAAGAACATATCAGTACTTCATAATCAGAAAATTTCTTCAGAAGGGAGAAAATTTTGGCCGTTCTAGCTAACTGTTTTCTTTTAGTGATAGAAAGGGGCGTGTACTTTAAACTCGTCAATTTCATTTTGTTTCTCGTGGAAGTTTAACAAAATTTTCGCAATAAGCTCGCTTCCAATTTTTTTCGTGGAAATCTGCCTTAAAACAATGTTAAAATATTTTCGTGTTTAATCATATGGATAACCTTACGCATTTTATTGGAGTTTTTTATTGGAGTGACGCCGTTTTTGCGATGAGGGGACTTCCTCAACCTCGTCCCAAGGCCCATTTTTCTCTTTCTGACAATCTCGGACGGCGAGAACAAACGACCTTGGGCCACACTGGTCAATTCCAAGATCTGATTGGTTTCTCAAGTTTCCGTTAATTATGAAGAAAATTGAATAATAACAGAAAAACAATAATGGCGGCTATGTTTATGTGCGAAAGGGACGCTGGAATGTTTATGTTCTGCTGGACTGAATTTATTTTTGTGAAAAATAAAATATTTGGCCTTGTTAGTATAGCTTAACGTGAAAACAAAATTAAATAGCTTTTAGTTGTACCCAGAGGCTGTTAAAGTAAGCTTCTGTTTTTTTTTTTTTTGCAGTGCAGTTAAGGAGGTAGCTACTAGACTAGAAAGCTAGCTATGCTAGCGTTTGTGCACAGAGTGTAGTAAAAAACACAATGAAGGTTTCTTTGAAGACATTTTTAGCAGCTATCTAGCTAGCTCAAATACAACACAAGGTATATACAGGTATACACAACTAATCCTATTTCTCCTGAACAGACCTTCTTTTACACTCTAGCTAATATTCTTTCGAGGCAGAATACATAAACAATAATAAAAAAATCATATGCTGTTGATTTGGTTGAAAAAGATTAAAATACTGGATTAAGAAGTTCATACCATTTAGTTAACTAAATAGTTATACGCTTAATTAAATCGATTTTACAGATTAAATAACAATTTTCTCTGACTGCATGAAATGCAACATCCTATGTTTTATGACTTTTAATCCTTAGTAAAGCAACAAAAGCAACAAAAGTCAATTGGTTTGACCATAGTGGCCATTTAGTTGTAAATGAGTTTCCAGGGACTCGTTTCGTGAAAACCGAAACTGTAATATGATAAAAAAGAAGGATGAAAAAGAAAGATATTGAGTTGAAACTTGTTAGAAGATGCTTTTAGGCTGGTCTGATGGGATTAGCATGAAAAATGATTCTGTAATAGCAAGCAGGGCAATAAGATTTTTTTTAAAGACAATTATAAAAACAACAATTGTAAAAATCTTTAGACAATACAATTTTATTTAGGTGTATATGCACGCTACGACGATAACAGACAAAAAGAGCCAGTTATTATATACGCCAAAACGTATATATCTGATCTGTATCTGACACATGGTTACGTTGATGACTCAATACTAGTATAATATATAGCTACACCACGCCACTATAATGCGGGCGTGATAAAGCCTTAACTTAGGTTTATGGAGGTTCACGTCAGCAATAATTCGCCCGCAAGATAAAAATGGAATTAGAAACACTGCATGTGTCTAAAAATAATACTAAAAACTTAACTAGCTAGCCTTGTGGTATAGTGTTCGCTTGCAGTGCGGAAGGTCTTGGGTTCAAACCCCAGCCGAGTCATGTCAGATACTTCAAAAGTGTGAATCTATCCTTTTTGCTTAGCGTTAAGCATGAAAATAGGATTGATATCTTAGGCGGTTGTCTAGTTGAGTAATTGCTGTGCCTGCAAGACTTTCGTAGCTCAAATGGCTTTAAATGCACTAGGACCCCCTTCGCAGGACCCTTGTTGATAGCAGTACCAACAGGAACTGAAAAGGCTATCCTGGGTAAATAATTTCAATAATAAAATAATAATAATAGGCATCTTCAGTAATTCTAATCACAAAACCCTCTGAGAATTCTGTGGCTTAGAAGCTAGCTAAAAGTACTTTCACTTTTAACTATAATATGAAATAAAGATGGCTAAAAATTATGATTAAAAAAGTGTATAGTTAGCTACCTTGGTTTGCACAACCTTTGTAGCTACAAAAGTATGTCTTGGACCTTGCTAGCTAGCTAGCTAGCTATAGATAGCTGAAAACTTTAAAATAAATATATATTTAAAATTTGTATGTAGCCATAAAAAAGCGAAGGCAACACTGCAATCATGTTCTCTCGAACCAAAAACTCAAAACACTTTAACTAACTTGTTTCTGATTAAAAATAAAACTCTATCCATGATTTTGATTCAAGATTGGTTTGCATAAATTATAGCAATACGGTGTTCTCGGAGGTCTGCATCCAATTCTTAACAAAATGACCAAATTTTAAATAAATTAAAAATCAGCACGAATCGTGCTGATTTTAACCAGCCTGGCCCAGGGTCATTTCTTCGCGCCGTTTCGGATATCAAAAAAGCGAAAAATTGCCCTGGGAACGAGGTTGGGGACTTCCTTTGTCAGATTTGTGACTGAAAGATCAATAGCACGCCACGCTTAGTGCATTATCAAACTACTGGTGGAATTTTTCGTGCTAGTCAATATAAGAGAGAGCGTTTATTAATTGATCAACGATGTTTTAAAATAATTTACATAGAACGTAAAAACTTTTACAAGAATGTGAATTTTTTTTCTTTTAAATTTCCCTTTTCTTTATCTATTGAAGTTTCTGACTGTATAGTTTAGCTTTTAAATAATATTGTTAACCGTCTGGATTTTGCAAGCGGGAAATTCGTGTTTTTAGGCATTCTGATTGGCTTAGCGCTCTTAACGACGGGCTGATATGGAGCGTTATTAACTGATAGCTATTTTCAACCGGTAATACGGGAAATAGCAGCGCTGATTGGATAAAAGCCTTAACGACGGGCTTTATACAGCACGGTATAACTTTTAACCTCTTAGAAACCATAATGGTAGCTATAAATGTAAACAAATAACATTGCCGGAGAATCGTGAAAATATAGCTACATACAAGTCTTGAAATAACTATATTATTACAAAACAGCTTTTTTTAAAGCTACAAAAAAACAACAACATGATCGATTCAAGTATCATTGTAGAACTGGAAAGTAATTTCGATTTTGGAATTGAATTTATGCCATCCTAATCATTGACGTCAGTTTCTACAATCGACGATGAAATCAGCGATTTTTTGGTTGCCAGTAAATCTAAGAGAACGACATATCAAGATTTAGCAGTTCATGAGACTCGTGATTTATTTTGATCAACCATTGGATAAAAATTTATGGGGAAAATTTCTCTCTGATGCTTCTGATTTATTACAGAATCAAAAATCAAGTTGTGGTAAATCCAAAATCTCGAATCATTCCGCCAGAAAAACAGCTATTTCAACTCTTCTTAACAAGGACGTCCATCCAATTCACGTTTCTCAATTAAGTGATCACAAAAACATCAAAAAGTTTAAAATCATACCACACGGCTTCAAGTGAACAGCAAGAGCACATGTCAGATCTAATCAGTTTGAACAAAAAACGTCCTTTGCAAAACATCACAAACACTACATCCATCTCATCATCAAGAAATGTTGATAATTTTAAATCCATTTTCGATGGTGCACACATAAATAACTGCGTTTTTAATATAAACATTCATCAGCACAATGAGCAACAAGCAAAAAGACGTCGAATTGGTGTGATAGACTCTTCTTCTGACGGATAACAAACTTTAAAAAAACATTTTTAAACGGTTTAAAAAACGTTTAAAAATGTTTTATATATAGTTTTTTGAATGTTTTGCTTTCTCTTTGTACATGTACGATGGCCCAGAAGGCCCACGTTGTGCTATTCCAAAAATGCTTCACGCAATTCCAAAATTACTTCACACAATTTGATTTGAATTTGCGTGAATTGATTTTCGAATTGCGTGAATTGTTTTTCGAAGTGTCGAACTTCGTAATGTTTTGTTTACAAAGATTTATTCTATAGGGACTTTCGAATTCTGCATTTAATGTTTATTTTTAGACAGGACTGTTTCGAATTTTGACCTCGAGTGTTAACGAAAGTAGTGCTAGTGGATTATAGAATTATAAGAACATTACACGAAAGTTTTTTTTCTTTATTTCTATCTAACTTAGACGGTTAACAAATACAATAATAACCGATTACCCCGGGCTGTACCGAAAATAACGCCCTCAGTCGGCACTTAGACCTCGGGCGATATTGTGCGGTACAGTCTCGGGGTAATCAGTTATAATAATAACTGATTACCCCGAGCACTACTTTCGTTAACACTCGAGGTCAAAATTCGAAACAGTCCTGTCTAAAATAGACGTAGTTTGGATTGGAGTATTAAAAAATTCCATTGCGCAGAATATTTGGAGAATTACAAAGATCTGTACCGAAAAAATCTTTGTATTTGAGTAATATTGCTAATCACCTCCATTCACTTTTTGTCTGCAATTGCTTGACAAGGAGAAAAGGTGCTAAGTATCTTTATTTTTCATTTGTTTATTTACCTTTATTTAAACGTAAGGTGGGGTGGTGAGTGATAAAAGGATTATTAATAGAAAGATATGATGTAACAATAATTTTCAATTTATATGAACATCGCTTAATTAAGGAACTTGAAACAAGAAAGCACTCACAAAAGCTTTGTATTTATTTCTAATGAATCTCGCCACGATGCCAACTTTATCTATACACTAATTGATAAATTAGTCCCACTGCTAAAACAAGTTGTTCCAAATTTGCAAATGGTGCACTACTGGACCTATTCTCCGACAAGCCAGTATGGAAACAAGACAATTTTCAAAATACTTAGCTGTCACGAAGAGTATTTTGGCGTGATGGCATCTTGGAATTACATGGAGGCTGGCCATATGAAAGGCCCATGTGATCCAATCGAAGTAGTGGCAAAGAGAAAAGCAAATCAAGCTGTCAAAAATGGAAAGTATGTCATACAAGATGCGACCAATTTCTATGAATGGGCAAAGCAGGATGCAAATGCCATAGTCTATTCATATCTTTCCACGGAAGATTATGAAAATTCCGCAAATTTTCTCAAAGTTGCTTGCGAAAACTTAGAAACAGTGAAAGGAACCATGAAGGTTCATGGTGTTTTTTCTTTGAAGGCCAATTCTATTTGGGTACGTAATGCATAATGATTTTGCAGAAAGTGTTTTAATGGAACATTCCAAAAAGACTCGTGCTGTAAAGGCTGGCGAGAATGTTCACTAACATCATCGACCGAAAAAACAAAAAAAAATCATTGAAGATATTATTTCGGCTTGTCTGTTCAGTATTCATATTACTGTGGAAAGTTTATCATTTCTTGAACATGATAGTTTAGTAGGCGACGTTTCGGGAGATCCTTCTCCCATCATCGGGCAAAGTAAAATGATGTTCCGCATGTATTTATTTAATTGCAGAGGATCGAAATTCATAAAAATTAACCAATCAGAAACAAGCTGATAATTACAGTTAATTTCGGTGATTAAAATTTTCGGACCTGGATGTAGGTAACTATTTCTTCTGTAGGGCTGGTAACCAAATCTCAGGAAGTTAATACGAGATGCTGTTTATGTGTTTGTTACGTTCTGCACTGTTGATGGTTTCTTTAATCTTCCTGGCCGTTGTTCTGGATTCTCTGTCAATGATTTTCTTCTCATCCCAATTAAACTGATGACTTCTGCTCCAGCTGTGGTCCGCAATTTCTTTTTTCTTCACATCTCCGTTTCTCAGCTCAGAACGAGGAGGTATGTGCACAGGAGGTATCATGAGATAGTGAAGAATTAACAAGCGTCGTTCCTGAGCCAAACGACTATTTTGCCGCATTGTACTCTGGTAAACCATACATAGGACAGGTCCAGGAAATTGACGAGGAAGACGAAGAGGCCCATATCAGTTTCCTAGAACACAAAGGAAATTTGCAACGGCAAACCAAATTCAAGAGGCCTCAAAAGGAGGATAAAATATGGATTCTGTTAAAAGATATAATTTGTATAGTTACTGAACCGTCGTCTAAGAAAAGGTCACTTGAGATCTTGCCTAAAGTTCTGGACAGCGTGTTGGATAAACTTATGTTAAAGTAAACCTTAACTATGTCACTTTATTTGTTGACTTTGTTTCTCTTTGTTCAAATTTTTACTAATGCGTATTAAGTACTGCATTTTTGTAACATACGTTACAGCTTATCTTTGGGACATAGCTCTTTCTCCAAAAACGTTTTTACTACGTTTGCTACGTTATGAAGTAACTTCTAACTGTTCTGATAATAGAAAACAATATTAGATTTACTTTTATGACGCAAACAAACTTCAATCTAGATACAAAAACATCGTAACATACGTGACTCTTTCTTTTCTTTCTTCTTGAAACATTTTTGTTAATTACGTCCGAAAATTACTTTGATTTTTGACATGCATTTTTATTTAAACTTTCATGTCCAATTTAAACCGATTTTAGTATTTCTTAGTTAAGTTAGGTACATTTGAGAAATTATGAAAATAACTATAATAATTCATTGTAATTTTTAGCCAATAGATTCCAAACTAACAATGCATTTAAGATTTATTTCGAAAGTTTGTGTTATTTTTCGCTATGAAATAACTTCAGAGCGTTCCAATGATTGTGAACAACCACAAATATAAAAATGAACGGATCATATAGACTTTAATCTAGATTCAAAAAATTGTAACATACGTGACTATTTTGTTCTATTCTCTCTTGGATTATTTTTGTTGCCTATGTCTAAAAACCACTTTGATTTTTGGTATCTTATATTCTTTTAAACTTTCATGCCCTATTTTAAGTACAAGTTTTAAGTACTCGTTTAGTTAGTTAGGTAGATTAACATATTATGAAAATAACTTAAATTTTTTCTTGTAATTTTTAGCTTTGACATTTCAAAGATAATTTGTATTCCACATTCATTTTATAAGTTTGTGTTCTTTTATTGTCTTATTGTGAATACCTAAACTCTCCACTTCGGGTTTAAGATAAGATTGTTCGTTCATGACCAATTTAAAAAATTAGAAGGGATTTATATTCTTGTAACGTAGGTTACACTCACTGATTCGATCCCTTTGATTATCGGCATAGAAAATGTGAAAATCCTAATATCTTGTACTGCTAACCATGAAATTTTTTTCGTTAAGACTCTAAATTATGTAAAAGTTCGAAAAAAATATTGAAATCTGAGACCTTATTTTTTCATCTTGACTACTGTCAAAAGTCGCACTTTTTTGAGAATGGCTCACAAGCAGATACAATAAATAAGCTTAAATTTGAAATTACATGCAAGGGCAGGCTTCAATCCCAACAAATGTCAATATAATTTGTTTAATTGCTCGCCTAATGATCGTCCTACAACTAACTGCTACTTCTATGTACATAAAACATATACGCTATATAATCCTCGTATCCAAATTTCTCATATTCAAAGTATTTCACAGCACCATAGTTATTTAAAAGCAAGCTTTTTGTAGATTCTCGTCTTAATCGCATCCACAGATTCAAACCTTTCACTTATACACAAGCTTCTTATTTCCTCTGGTATGTCCAAACTCTTCTTGGTATCTTGCTTCGTTTTAATATCTCTGGAAGAAATGGCCTTCCAAATTGCGATAGAATATCAACAAGCTTGCTTTGGTCAACTTGACCAACTGTCTTTTGATGAGTATTGTCCTCATCTTCATTAATATTGTTTGTTTCTGTCAGAACAAAGGGTAAAGAGATAGCATTCGATTTCTTTGGCGATGCCTCCTGCTCTAACGGTAATGGCCCCATCAAATCCATAATGTCACCAGGCATTACTGATCTGTGTACTGCACGGTCGCATTTGGGACCGGAAAACATTGGTGGACATTTGCAAACGTTACCTCCAATGCATTCGCCTCCGTTTTGGCAAGGCTCGTTGCAAGCTAAAATATTTAAAAAGGGTTCAGTAGGTTAACCTGCACAATAACGATATGTATAACGATAAATTTATCTTTACAAAAAAATTAACATACGTTTTTCTGTTAGATCGAAAAGATTAGGAGATTTTGAGAATATTATAATCTTTGGTTTCTTGACAGGAATTCTGCTAACAGGCTTCATACCAAGTTCTGTTTCCAAAGATTCAATGTCGTGTTCTTTTGGAGGAAAGGAGTCGTCAGCTACTGGATGTGGAGGTTGCCATGGTCTTGGCTTCGTGGCTTTGATACGAACTGTAATTTACAGCAACAATAAGCAGTTATTTATCAATTCATTCAATGTTGACTTTTCTCTGAGAGACGTATCAAGACTAACATTTTGTATTGCTTTAGCTAGGAAGATGTCCCATCATTAAGTTTTTGCGAAAATGAATTGTGCTAATCAAGTTGTAAGGAAATAAAATTCTTAGCCGATCATTGCAGATTCTGCCTAGAAGTTAAGAATTCCGACCACAAACAATATCTATCAGCAAACAAAATAAGTAAACTCTTCTTTCTCTGTAAATATTTAAGAGAGCTTTTTTTTAATTTTGCTCAATAAAAAGAATCTATGTTTTTAAGAAAAAATTAAACAGCTTACATGGTCCATCAGAAGCTACAGGACCTTGATACTTCTCAACTTTACGTAGTAAATAAGGCACGATTTTATTCAATGGCCAAGGGAGTTCATTCACTGGTGCTCCTTGATCGATCGCATTTGCAGCAGGGGAATTTGGTCGTGGTAATGGAATAAAGAATTGCTTCAATACTTTTGGCCTTTTGTTGGGTCTCCTTCCCTGCATCAAGTTAATTGGGAAACGTCCAGGTGGTAATACTTCAACAGGTAATTTGACACCTGGATTGTCGGTTTGTAAGTTTGACAATGGCCCAGCAAACTTGGTGAAATCTTCCTTGGCTTCTTTGTGCCGTTTCTCATCTAGAAATAAAATAAACTAGCTTTTTATAAGATTTGTTGCACAACTTGATTAAATAAACCTGTTCCAAGTAACTATTTAATTTTATATAAACTCCTGTCTTAATGTGTCAAAAAGACAATAAGGTAAAATTTAATACATAAAACGATAAAACAAGATTCTACCTAGTTTCTTTTCAACTCTTACTATGTCTTTTTCCATTTCATTAACAGCTGTTCCAACTTCTTCTAACCTGGACTCGACATCTCTTAGTTCGTTGGCTAACGAGGCAATGTTTTGACTGTTAGCTTGGATTCTTTCCATCGTTTCTCTCTCGAAATCAGGATTTTTGTTGTTATAGTTGTTGTTATTATTGAAGTTTGGCAAGTTGTTTTGTTGTGGTTCGGGTACTGGAAAGCCAAATGGTTTTGGGTATGAATTATCTGACTCCGGTGGCGGTTCTTCGTTATCAAAGTCTTGTGCGTTGGTGACGGCTGGTGGTGTACCGGGGTTTTCTTTCAATGGTTGTGGCTTGTGTTGTGATGGAGAAAAAACAGGTGATTGTGATGCTAAGTCGAGTAAGAAAAACACATTTTAGGGTCAACTTTTTTTAGGGTCATAATATTTGATGGACTTAAAGTTAACTCAGAAGGTTATTATAACACACAGGTGCTCTAATTTGACACAGAAAGATAGTTCATAATTAAGTAAAATTAAGGTAAGAGGAATTATTAGAAGTTGAAATGTGAGAACTGAAACTAAACGTCACTTCGACAATCGCACTAAAGAAGACATAGCCAACGTACAATTTGTGTTATTTTGTCTACCATAATCAAATTCTCCGTTGTCTTTCTCCTCTTCTTCCTCCTCTTGATCTGTTAATGCACCCCCATCTCCCATGGTTGTGTAGCCAGCTGGGTTTGGGTATTCAAATTCATTTGGTCCTGATGGTGTTTCTTTACTATGAGGACCTGGAGGTTGATTTTCTAAAGGCTTTGGTGATTCTCCAATTATAAAACTTCCTTTGCTTTTCTTCGGTGTGGGACGGTTACCAATTTTTTTGTGTGGGACGAATTCTTGTGCAACTGGCCCAGGTAGACTCATTTGGTTGACAAAATCAGTAAATTGACCAGTTTGCGGTTCATCGTCGTTTGGTACTATTAATGGTTTATACGGTTTCAAATTCTTTCCTATAAAGGTAAAATATTATGCATCATATAGAATGTTTGTTGGTAGTATGATATTTCTGTGATCCTTCCCCTTTTTTCCATAGAACAATGTGATCTCAAATACACAGTTTGATGTTTAAAAATACTAAATATCCTACCTTGTTCCTGTAGCTTAGGAGAAATGTCATGAAAAACAGAATCCTTGCTGTCATCATCTGCATCTGCAGAAGAGGGATTGATAGTCAGGATTGGAACTAGAAGAAATAAGAAAAACTTGATCAACTAAGGGTTGTTTGCAAATAACCACTAACTTATTCTATTAATCCGTAAATGCAAGACCTGGCCTAACAATATAATAGAAAAAAAATAAAGAAATAGAACAGTTAATGTTATACAATTTTTTCAATTTTTTCCCTAAATTTTTCAATTGCGCTTAGTACAAGTGCAGCGTTACTTTATGGACATAGGTTAAGTTTGACAATTGCGATTTTTTGATTAACAAGGGAGTAGCTATTGCTACAAATTCCGTACTAAAACGTATCGTACTTGGTCCTTGCTTTGGTGTCTTTCCACTCGAAGAAACAGCAAACTTTTTTCTTCCAATTTCTGTCTTGGATTCTCCTTTAGTGCTCTTTCGAACAGGTTTACTTGCATCTTGAAAACCTTTAACAGTATATTTTCTCTGTGCTTTAGCTGCAACCTTAGACTTCTTTGACGAATCTTTCTTCTCATCGCGTTCTTCTTCCTCTTCTTCTTCTTCGTCAGACTCATCTTCTTCATCCCGAAAAACTTTGGACGCTTTTTTGTTTTCCTTTGAAATACTACTTCGCTTTATGTCAGCTGTCGCTTCTTCAAACGACATAGGAGCATTGATAAAGCGGGGGTTATATGATGTGCTTCGAGCCTTAAGGATATTTTCTAAAGCTTTCGAAATTGGTCCTTGATAAAGTATGATTTTGGGAAAATGTTTTGCAAGTTTATTTTTTTTGGATCTCTTCTTCTTGTGTTTATTCCTCTTCTTAATTGAGTTGTTTTTTACATGATTCTTTTTCTGGCTTTTTTCTTTCGGCAATACTTCTTTCTTAGTAAATTTTAGCGATTTTGTTTTTTCGTATCGAACTTCTGGATCCTTCTGCAATTTGGTGAAGTTATTAACTGTATTTGCTTTACCGTTAATCTTTATTTCAATTCCTTCCATCTCTCCCATGGCTTCTACCTTTCCCTCTCCACCTGTGTCAGTGGTCGAGGAGCTTCCTCCAGGAATAGCTAAAATAGAACCGTTACTCAAATGGAATGTTTTACGAATAAAATAAACTGCCTTGATGTGATTCACGAAGTTCGTCAAAATATCATTATTATCCTCAAGACTATAACTGTTATAAAAAAACAATTATTCGTTTCGTGAAAAAAAAACTTCATTTAACCATAATCTCAAAGTAGATGGATATCAGTTTGTTTTTGGAAGCAGATTGGTTTTTAAATACTGTCATTACCATGTTTTTGGCTTGCTGTTTTATTGACAGGTGATGATGAATTTCCTGCAAGTGTAACATTGCTTCCAGTATTTGTAGTTTTCGTTTCATCTGTTGTACCATTAGAAGCACCAGATTCTGATAACTTTGATACAGACAGTGCTAAAATTAAGAAGATTGATGTTATTTTCGTGGTCAGTAAAAAGAGTTCAAAATGTACGTTTTAGTGTAGGCGCTTAAAGTATGCAATTCTACACAATCGTAGCGCAACTTAATAAATCCTTGCTTTATATTGACCGATTTGACTTCAGAAGTAACCGCCTTTTCCGAGTCTCTGTTAAAGCTGTTCAACCACTGACAGCGACATCGTTAATTTGCTTAGTGCCTGTTACAGAATAGGATTATTCCTCTAGACAGGAGATTTAAATGCATCGCGAATTTTTCAAGCCCTGTTGATAGAGGTACCCAAAAAAAACTCAAGACTCATCCTATGTATGTTATAACTGTTATTAAAAAATGTTAAAAAGTATACCTGGAAGAACAACTTCTGTGGACGAAGATAAACTTTTATCTTTTTCAATATCTGATGATACGCCAGATTCTAAATGAAACGTAACCAAAACTCTTTGTCACTCAGAACTCTTGTTAGCTTAGAGTCTTTATAAACTAACTGGCAAAAAAACTTTAATAAAGCAAGGCGCAAATTGAAAAAGGCCTAAACACATAATATTGCGAAATAAGTGAACGTTACTTTCTGTGTATCTTCTAACAGCTTTTAACTTAAAATCAATTACCATATGGCATTTTTTTTCAATTGTCGCTTAATGAAAAAAAAGGGGGAAAAAGGTCGTTAGTATAAGATTCCGATTGACGTAAATATAAAAAAGGTGTAAGTAACATGTACACTTGACTCCCTCTAATTCGAATCTCTATATGTCGAATAACGAGTTCTCAGTCACCGTCAATTTTCCTTAAAAAAGTCTTCTAAAAAACCTCCTACAATTCGGATTTCTCTAATTTGGAACTTTATATAATTTGAACAGTTTTTCAGTCCCTTCAGCACGATTCTCTCCCTAATTTGAATTTCAGAGTGTCGTTTGTTGTCGACCTGAGAAAAGCACTTGGTGATGCACCTTGCATTGTAGAAAGAGATCGTCTCTCCAATGTGAAGCAATAAATATTAAACAGTTTTTTAAATAAAAATTCTTTTTTTGTGTAAACTATGAAAATAAAGATTGAATGAAATTTGAATTATGTTTTCTTGTTTTTTAAATTACCGTAATTTTTCTCTGTAATTCGAATTTTCTTTGAAGCGAAAAGTTCGAATTACAGAGACTTATTTCTATATTTCGAATCTCTGTATAATCCGAACAAAGGTTTTTCCCCCGTGACAATTCGAAATAGGGAGAGTCAACCGCGCAAAGTCATGTCTATTTATCGACTTACTTTTATTGACCAAACTACTTTTAATGATGTGACCAACATGATTTGTTATTTTATTACTTGCATGACTGACCAACTTGGAAGCAATAGTGTGCATAACTTGACGGGCTCCTGAAATATGTAATTTAATTTAATATATAACGCTCCTGGACATTACGACATATAGGATAACCTCATATAGCAGCAAGAAAGTTGTTGCAAATCATAATTCATAGTGTGAAGCAACCCCTTCCACCACCCCCCAATTCAGGTATTCTCCATTAAGTTCGAAGGATTAAAAAAACTGTGGTCAAAATGGTCAAAAAAATAACAAACTAGTATGCAGAACTGAGGTTAATGATTTATTAAATGACAGAAAGTACACAGAATGACAAGTAAAATTACTTAATATGAAAAATTCAAACTATTTACATTTTATCACGTAACCTCTAATTAATTTTCTAATTAATGGGAGGGATAAGGGGAGAGTGGCACACTATGTTATTTACGAAAAGCGTCGTCTGCGTCGAATAAAGTAGTGTTGTCGAAGTTATTAAACGAATACGTAAAAATACAGAAACAATAAACCACCGTACAAGGTTGCTTTAACTTGTGTACCAGAGAAAAATTTAAATTCAACTGTTTCTTGTGAGTACATCGTTACCAAAAGTTTTTATTATAAAAACTTCCGGGAGAATGTTATGTCAACCTTCTACAGTGTGTGAAAGAGTGTACTGTCGATTCGTCAGCATGTAAGTGTCAAGTCATTTATCAACTAACCCGTCGCCTCTGTCATAAGATTCACTGCTCCCAAGTCAAACACTGAACCTATTGTTAAAAAAGAGTATTGTCTTAGTAGCCTTATCTTACAGCTCCGACGGTGATGACAGTACTCTCCTTCGTTGAGAAAAAAGCTGCGACAAAAAAGCACCTCTTCTGTGCCAGAACTTCCACAATTTGTGAATCATTGGTATCCATGTTGCGTTTTGCTTTTTATGTGTTTTGTGGTGAGACTTTTTCTCTTGACGACCTAGTGCATTATGGGAAATTTTACTTAGTGAATTGCTGGGAAATTTTTCCGTCACTACTAAACTGTCTGCTTAGTTACATAGAAGAAAGGTTATTGTAAAATATGGTAATCTTTTTGCTTGATCTTGCGAAAAATTTTCTAATTTTAATAAAGGCAAGGAGAGTACTGCCAACCGGAATAATCTATCTTGTAACCAAAAGTTAGCTCTAGTTTTTTTGTCATGTTAGTTCATTTGTCAATGTCGTGTATACCGATAGACAATGTTCTACGTTGAATCATGGAGGTAGATGGTTAAATTTCTTCTTTTACCTGTTTTTAAGCTTTCACTTAAGTCTTCATTCGTTTTTGCTGAAATGAAAAATAAGCAGTTAAGTGATACTCTTTGCGCATATAATTTTTTCTTTTATGAGAATGAGCTTTCTAAGATCACGCTGAGATTATAAGTTAAAAACAATAGGCGTAAAGAACAATAGAGGTATAATAATAGTGACTAGCCTGGTGTTGAAATTCTGACACTCTTTTGTAGATACCTTATATGTAAAAGGGTACCTTGTAATTTTTTTCTTAAATTTCCTTTTCAAGAAAATTCTCCGCGGAAAGGGACGGTCAAGAACAGAACCGTTTCCGTTCCGTTTCCGAGAAAAGCCTTTAGCCATATGTTTGCATTTTATTAATATGAAATCTAGCTTTTTCACTGTTTCTTTTAACAATAACTTCCTCCATTTTTCGCTAGCATGAGTGTTGATTAACCTTTTTGTTTGGTATATTTAGGAATTTTTTTCGTGTTTTTTACAATACTATTTTGGTTTATTCAATACACGATTCATTGTTGTGTTGTTTTTTTTACTGTTGGAATTTGATCTGTAATGACTAAAATGAAAGTTGTATGGTCCTTTAAATGCAAGGTCTACCTAAGAGTAGAGTAGAAACATAGTGTAAGTAGGATTTTGGAATCACGAAAATCAAGTGCTCCGTATTTACTAACCGTTATGCATTTTCTTCATTGCATCAACCACTTTGGAAACTAAAATGCAAATTTTAGACTTACACAAAAGAGCCAGGGGGGGATAGGACAACATTTTCTTAAAAACTACAACAAATTGCTGTCGAAGGCAGCTCTATAGACCCTTAGACACCTAACCACACCTTTTGACGTCGCAAAAAGTCTGAAATACCAATATTTTATCTATAAACATTACGCGAACTCTGATGCTAAACTTGACATATCAAAATGGAAGCCTATATGAATGAGTTTATATTAGGCGATGTTGTGCAACTTTGCCAATGTTGCGAAGTTAGGGGGGGGCAGAAATGGCGCTTAATGACGAAATATTGTCGGTGAAAAGTCAAGCATATTCTTAGTGTTTCAAAAAACTGCTTTGGACCATACTATACAGTACAACACAGTCACCATCGCTGAGCGAAAAACTTGCTTGTGATATGGAGAATAAAATACGAAAGAAAAGTTTTTTTTCAAAGTAGTAGTTCTGTCATATCCGATTGAGTTCACCAATTTTGTTCAACTTTGCAAGAGTATTTAAATCCCGTGTTCAGATTTTAGAGCAGGGTTTATTGTTCTTGTACAAGAAACAATTAAACTCAGATTAAGAAAGAACAAAACAGTTATGTTAAGCGCTTCTGTCCTTCTACGCAAAAATTTAATACACAAATATTAAAATCTTGATGCTCCATAAAATTTAAGTTCGATTGAATTTTGCTATTTACGATATTTGCCGGTTTAAAACAGGGATATTGCCGATGCTGACCGTTAACTCACCGTCATGTCGGTTTTTTGTAAGCGTCATTGGATCCTCCTCACTGCCGCTACCAGATTCATCATCGTCGTCCGAAAATTCTTTCATAATATTAACCCCACAAATAAACTTAACATTAGAAACCGCCAATGCAAACAGTACCAAATAGACAGAAACTAACTTCATTTTGCTTTGTCCTTTTAAAGCATAATATATTTTAATTGTTTTTTATATATTTAACAAGTTTCTTTCTTTATCTGTTTTACACACTTCAACTCATTCGATGTATAAAAATCTATGCACAAGATATATTTGGTAGTTGAACCGAACAAGACAAACTCTTGTGGAATGTATCTCTTTCAATGCACATGAGTGAATTTTTGTTCATTTTTTTGCTATGTTTGAAACCTTAAGTCACGCTGTGATGCTTCCTTTTTCAATGGCTTGGTATTGGTATCTCTTGAATTCTCAGTTATTTAAAAAATTCGTATTTGAGGCATCGCTCATACAAGGCGATATTCTCCAAAGTGGTTGTTCAATCCTACTTATATGTTTTTTTTTAAAACAAAGTTTCGCGGCAAAACAAAAAAAATCAAATCAATTTCACGAAAAGCGTTCTGATTTTTTTGAGCAGTTAATGAAGCGTGGCACGCTTCTTCACACCATGTTCATTCACAGGCTATTACTTCCCGTAAAGAATTCATGCAAAACACATTTTCTTGCTTCGTGCAACCAGTAAAAAATTTTGCGAACAAAATAAACCCTATCGAAACTTAAATAAAAAAACACTACAAAATGTTACACCTTCCCTGCAAGGTTTGAGCCACGTCAGTTACGCAGGAGATTATTTTTACACGCACAAGGCGGTTTGGCGCCAAATTTGAGAAACAACCTTCAATTATTTCAAACTCTTCTTTCGTACGTGCTTTGCAACCTTAATTTAATGTTATATATAAAAATAAAATAATGTCTCAATTCACAACATTGGCTGCAAGCACCACAATCAACAACAGCAAATACGCCAAATGAAGGAAATACAAGAAGCAATGCAGCGGACATGATTTTTTTGGAAAACGTGGCACAAATATGCATTAGCTTGTTAGGATGCAGTTTCCGGGTAAAAATACATGGCACCATTTAGAGGGTGTGATATTATTCTTAATATGTCTGAAATTAGAAAACATGCTAAAACTGTGGAAAACGAAGCCTTGAAAATGAAGCCTTGCAGAAGATTTAGGTGGCAAATTAGGTTTAAAAAATAGTTTATTTAAGGAAACAACCACCTCTTCATCAATAAGAGCTAAAGCTAAATTTACACTGAAAACGCAGCTCCTTGCGGCGCGGCACATCGCGGTCTGACTTTTGCAATTGTTTGTTCACAGTAAAATTAAAAATACTTAGTTTTATATTTGTACACATTAGAAAGAAAGAAGTAATTCCAGAATAACAATGAAAAATGCTTTTTAGTATGCGGCAAGGCAAAACGTTGCGGCAACTTTGGATTCGACCCAAGCGTTTTTACCAATAATTATTAAAAATAAAAGGCTGAACAGGCTGACATTATTTGAGTGGTATTTCTTTTCAACTAGCTTTCCAGTTTCTGCCATCGTTTTGGTCACTTGCCACCATTGTTAAATATAACTTAGAATGAAAATAAAGTTGCTGGCAAAAATAATAGTCAACTTTTGAGGAAATCAAAAAAATCTTAGGCCCTGGGGTGAAACTGACCACTCGAAATAGAAGTCATGATAAAACCGTCTTAAAAAAAGTTGAAAATTCCTAGCTTAGTGAAGGTATTTTTTCGCCTCATTCCGGCTTATAAAATAGGCTTTGAAAGACCTGCTTATAGTCACACACTATATATTTTCGTAGTACATTGTTCGGTGGTCACATTAAACAAGCCATAGTTATTGTAAGAAATTTTTATGTCAAAGAAAATTACATAGAAATATATGTATGTATATTTATAAATACAATTTATTTTCCTTTTAAAATTTGCAAAAAAAAAAAAGATTGGGCCTTAAGGAAATATTTCATCATGTAATAGAAAATTATTTCCCTTGCACAACTTTGCCTTATGGTAAACCAAACCTATAGTACTAACTAAAATGTATTTCATTGAATGAATTCCAAATCTAACAAGAAAAGTAGCTACTACTATATTAAACACTTCATATACTCAAAAATAAATTAAAAAAAAAAAAAAAAATTCTGCTGACCAAGATAAATTTTATTTTCGTGGTTCCAAAAAATTTAAATTTCGCGGGTATTAATTTCGCAAATAGTAGTGGAATATTCCGCAGGTACATAATTTTGCAAATTTTCCCACAAAAGCCGCGAAAATTAGTACCATAAAAATACTTTTTTAAAGAAAATTTAACATCGTCGCGATTACTCCTTTTCCGTGATTTAGGAAAATGTTGAAAATTTCGACCTTAAAACAAACAAGCCTCTTAAACCTTTTGGTTACAATTACGAATGTTGGACATCTAGCTCCAAGCTTATTTATTTCGAAGAACTTAATTTCGCGAATAAGACGTTAGAAAATTTCGGAGTACTTATTTTGCAAACCATGTGGTAAAAATATATTGAAAATAATTCTAGTTTATTCTTCCATAAATGTCATTTGTCCAGGTCCTCCTTTCTTCATGTAACGTCTCCACATTTTGTGTCGACCACTTTCTGCCAGCTTTACTCTGTATTCCTCTTCCAGCGCCTCTTTATATTCTTTAAGCTTATCAGCTTTCCATAACTCTTTTTCCATGTAAGATTCTTTGGAATACGAATCTAATGCTACCCAATAATGGGCAGAAAGATTAAGATTTTTATACGTTAAATACTCTTTTTCCTCCTGTCCGAATTCTTGTTTTAAGATCCAGAATTTCCATATCCATCGAGCCATCCATTTGATGTAAATAACAGCATAATACGGTAGACATATAAGTTGAACCCACAAAACATCCATGTATGACGGCTTGCCGTACCCTCCACGGATGTCAATCGAATCTTCTACAACTTCCTTCAGAATGCGCTCTTCTTCTTGTTTGCGTTCTTCTTTACTTTTCTTGTTCTTCGCCTTCTTGTTGTTCTCTTGATACAATCCTTGTCGATGGATAATTTCTAAAGCTTGGTTGCGAAATTTTGGGTTTTGCATGGCATAGCGAACAGCTTCATCGTAACGGTGCATCTTTTGCAAATATTGAAGGACCGACACTATTGTTACGGTAACGGCAAGAACAATACGAACGTCAACCTTTGGTGTCATTCGTCGTTTGTAGTATCGGTAGTAATGGTAGTAGGCTTCCTCAGGATTATCCAACATATAATCGTAATCTTTCCGTTGCTCCTCATCTTTCAGTATTTCATACGCAGTAGCGATTTTTCGAAATTTTACAGCAGCGTCTTCGTCTCCTTTATTAACATCAGGATGGATTTTTCGAGCGAGCTTTCTGTATGCTCGCGACAACTCGCTTTTGGTAGCTTCTCGCGTTATCCCCAACACGTCATAACAATTATCAGTTCCACAATATAGTCCCTCAACGAATGCATTAACAGTTGTCGAACAAGACAAAACAGTCAATAAGACAACGAAAAAGCAACCAAGCACCTTCATCCTGAACGCACCTCACAACCTATATAAAAAGAAAAAGACACTAACAGATAGGGTTAAAGTTAAAAAAAAAGAAATTATTGATATCATTTGCTTGATTAATGATACTTAAAACAATGCAAAAACAAATTACTGTCCTCATTAGCATGCCAATGTGAGAGAAATTAGTGGTTATGTATATAAAAAGACACATGTCGTAATTTGCTTAAGCACATTGAGCATTTATTTACTCCATGAGGAGGAAGTAATTAATGTTAATAAAAACTTGATGATGGAGAAATATTTTTTCTAAAATATGTACACACACGCATATAAGATTATCTATCACTAAAACAATGAAATCAGTTAATATCCTATAAAGACCTTTTGCATATTTTTCTTACAAATTGAGTTTTAGACTAAGAGTCTAAACTAATAATACCTAACAACTCGATTTCATATGAAAAAAATACAAATAAGTGAGTTTGTTTAAAAAAATGCTAAATGTTTTCCTGCGAACTTTTTAATTTGACTTAAAAATGATATTTCACTTTATGTAAGAAAAAACGGATTTTATAAAGTAATACAGTACAATACAGTGATCATTAAACTGGTAGTCAGAGCAGTTGATACCTGTTTAGTTATTGGTAATATAAACTTGACAAGATGGTCAAATTGCTGTGCTGTGTGAAAATTTCTTTAAAAGTAGTCTAATTTTTTTGTTTTTTGCTTGAAATGATAAATTTAAGTTGTGTTCAGGGAAAAGTTTCATGTATATAACATTTTTAATGCCAATTTGTAAAAAAAAAAAAAAAAAAAAAAAAAAATAAATAAGAAGAAGTTAAGTGTATCCTTTTTCTTTAATCACCTGCTTCTTTGAAATAGTTTGCCGATATTGTTTAAAATTGTAAAAGATCAAAAAACGTATCATATTTACATGAGTTTGATTTATTTTGTTATTAAGTTATGTAAAAATTATTTACAACTAAATAAACACAGGAGTACATAGAGAACAAAATATAAAAAAGATCTGCATGCAAATAGACCTTTTAATAAAAATAATTAAATTTGAATGAACAAATATTCGAATAAAATTGCATAATACTAGGGAAAGCCCATTAGGGACATGTTATACTTTATATCTAGTTAACACTATGATCTTAAGATAATTTTAGATCTGAAGATAATTTTACAATCTGAAGATAATTATGCAATCTTACCATAATTTCATACCACATTTTATTTAATTACACATAACTTGATGCCTACATTCGTCTTTCATCAGTGCAACTGTAATGGCTGGTAATGCATAATACTTAAGAATTAAGGGCATTGCATATTTCACATCCACCCTTTTGTTTTTTCAGTAAGAAAAGTCACATTACTGTCTTCTAAATCGAATGCAGCCACCCATGATAGTTATTTTTGCTTGTTTATAGTTTCACTGGATTCATGTTGCGAAAAATTATCTCAGCAAAATTACCTTTAAAGCAACCTGAATTCTTCACTTCTCATTTAAGTGTTTTGATATTAGGCTCTATAAATTTAAAAATTAGGGAAAATCATTATTTTCACTGAGAGTATTTTATCCAATTAAATGTGGCGATGTCACTGAAAAAAAAACACAGGGCTTGGATGGTCTTCTGTGGCACACAACAACATTTTATGCACATATTTATGATTTTCAGACAGTGCATCTGTCAATGATAATAAATATAAGAAAACACTCCTTAGGTTAAATGTCGATGATTTTCAATAAAAATTATATATACCACTCAAGTCATTTAAATCAGTAGAGCGGAAATTAAGGGTTACAGTTTTTTCACATAATAAAAATATTGTGCTCCCCCTTGTGTTAGTAAAAGTTGAGGGAGAAAGTTGCAATTCGCTTTCAAGGAAAATTTTTATTCTGCCAGCCACCCCTATTTTATCAACACAAGACAACCTAAACAAAGCATACATTTGTGATTAGTACAAATATATATGTTAAACTGATACAAAAATAACATTGGTAGAAAACTATCATCACAACCCGAGCAAGAATTACAAAATGTCAAGAGTACACATTTTTTAAATGACTGTATCAGCTCACTTTAGAACAAGAGAAAATATTAGTTTGGGTATTTTGGCCCACATTACCAGAAAGGGGCAGGCTAAAAAAAAACATTTTTAGGATTTTGAACGTTCTTTATCTGTTATTACAGCGTGCACCCATAGTAATATTATTCTGGTCTCTATTTCTCTTGTTTAAAAAATATGAACATAAATGCAGCCTTTCTAATTTAGTTTATTCCATTATGGCAGAACATTGCTGCCATAAAATGATTTTTTTCGGGTATGTCAGCAAACCTGTGTTTGACGTTGGCAATTTTTATTTGTTTTGCCACTGTATGCTCGAATACAAAAATAAGTTAAACTTAAAGAGAAAATTTACAAGCAACTTAAAAACCATGTTGGGAAAAAATTTGCTGTTGTGAATTGAGAACTTTTGTTTACACATAAGCATTTACATCGGCAATTGCTAAAAGCCGTCGTAAATTATAAAGCCTGATATGTGCATTGTTGAATAGGGTTATGTAAGTAAAAGCTGCTTGACCTAAAATGCCAGAGTTTTATAACTACTCCGAAAATGATAAGGCTTCAAGATTTGCAGTGTTAGGGTAGGGAGTTACAAAAGTACAGGGGAAATTTGAAGTATTATAGTTTTGTTTTCTTCAACTGCTGAAATTATTTCATCCTAACAGAATAGAAGATAATTAAACAAATATACACAAGAAGAGTTTCTTCTTAGGTCATCTAGCTAGCTATAGCTAGATTTTAAAACCCCAGATTTTAAATTTTGACATCAACTTTTATGCTAAGGCCAAAATATAATTGGTTAGTTTCACATGACCGACTCACTTTAAAAGGCAAAAGTCGGGTCAGGGAGTCAGTAAATTTGTAAAAAATAAACCAAACAATCCACGAACAATCTTCGACACGTTGATTGTCAAAAATGGAACTTTAAACAGAGGATAAAAATACAGTCGGCATACATTGAAAACAAATAACAAAATTTGGCTAACTTATCGGGAAAATTTTTTTATCCCAACGACGGACTCACTTTTGTATTAGAAAGAACGCTAACCAAACATATTTTCAACAGTGGTCTATAGCTAAGTACTTTCTTATCCACTGTTTATAGTTATCTATAATAGCGGAAAATAAAGAATATATTATGCTTTTATGCGATCAGTAAGTAAGTAATGAGGTAGCTATATATAAGTAACAATTTATTTTGTAACAATTAATGTCTCACAACTACTAGAATTACAGATGGTACAGGGTAACCAGCTACCCTATACCTTGCTATTTTTCTCTGTTCTAAAGGAAAATGCACATAAACATACATAAACATAGTCTAGTTGAAATAAAATAATTGCAGACCAACCTATCAGAACCAGCAAAATGTGCGATGCCTCCTTTAGCTTTGAGAAACCCACACGAAACAGATTCACAATAAAAGTCTTCCCCTTTGCGTTTGGCGCTGGTTAAATTTGAATTTATTTTTTTATGGTTGTCCTTTTGAAAAATAAACAACGGTGAAGAGCATGCTCCACGTGGGGCTTTTTCGGAATATCGGCTTTGTTTTTCGCAGTTTCGAAGTAAAAAATGGCGTCGTAGCTGTTGTATATACAGCGCATGACTGCTAGGCTACGTGTTTTACTTTTACATTTGGTGGTATAGCTAAGCTGTAGCTCAACTAGATACAATATTTTTTTTCACTTTTAAAATAAAAGTCTTTGCTTGGGCCTACCAACAGATAGTTTCATTAAACTTTGCTTTGAGATTTTGTGTTTGGACAGAAATTTCCTTTTTTACTGTCCCTGTCCCTGGGGTGTTGTTGTTGGAAAAACAAAAGTGAACGACAAAGAAATCCAATGAAAGTAGCGCACAGTAGTTAAGCAGGACTTTCTTTTTTTCTCTTCTAGCTATAGGCTCACATTTTTATCGCATATCAATTTTTCCCACTGTTCGCATTTTCCCACTAGTAAACATCTAAAAACACCCCAAATAATTTTGCATCAGCAGAACTGTTCTGCACAGATAATAAACCGTGTCCTGATCAGCAGCTTGCCCCGGTTAAAAACACATAATCAGGACAGGCCTGTTTATGTACGACAGTCTAGTATCATTTGTTGCTTAAAAAATAAAGATGATCAGACTTTACAACAGTCTAATATTATTTGAGACTTATTTTATTCGTGACAAGCAAATAGCCCTGGTAGCAAAGTTGTTGTTGTTCTCAAATGAAACGAAATTTCGTGGAAACTAAATTTAGGAATTCGCAATTTTAATAACTTTTCGCTAAACTTAATTCTCGCTAAACAAGTAATTTAGGTCATCTTCAGAATTCCATTCCTGCGAAAAATAAAAATGAACCCACCCACCGCACAATCCAGTTAGTTTTCAATGGGGTTTTATCATGCAGAGAAAAGTTAAATGCTATTGTTTTTCACGAAGATGTATATGTCACTGGAAATTTAAATTTTGTAAGGGATGCCTTGTACCTGCCTGGCGAACTTATGTGACGCTATATGACTTTGGACGCCATACACCATTCTCCGATTTCAGCGCGATCATAATTTTAAAATGACGTAATCTAATAATGGCGGATTTCGTATGTAAACAAACCCTTAACGTGATCGAACACAGTAAGCGTTACTATTTCTTATGGTAAACAATTAATTAAATAGACCTTTAAATTATTTTAAAATAGTTTTTTAGTAACATATTAACTTTATTTATATGAAAAGATGCAATATGTGTTTAACGAGTCAAGTTGATGTGCTAAATGCCATCAATTTCTCAGCGTCATTTTTGTAAAAATAGTTTTACTACGCTTCTTAATATCAATTTAGAAAGGGTTGCGGAGAGGTTGCCAAGGCAAAGGCATTAAGCACGGCAATGAGACAGGAATAGGAATCAGCAAGGCAGGGGTAGGCAAGGCATGGGAGGCACAGGCAAGGGCATAGTAGTAGGCAGGCACGATAAAAGGCATAGGAAGGGTAGGCAGGGGCAGGAACCTCAACAGAAACTCTCCCCCTACAACTCAAAAATTACGTATAATAATGTACAATACAACAATATAGAAAGGATTGCAGAGTGTGGGACTGCCCCCCCCCCCTAGGTATTCAAGCAAAAATATTTAGTGTTCCTTATTTTGAAAAGATTCCTTGGCAGGACAAACATGTATAATTGCCTTTTCTAAACATGACATTTTTGTGATATGTAAATGAAAGTGGTTATTGTTGCCCTGTCCAGGATTTGAACCTGGATCTCTCATTTTCATGAGTGTCTTAGCCATTAGACCAACAGGGCATATATATGAAAAACTTTACTGGTGCATATGCTTATGGATTTACAGCACATATAGCCATTTAATTCTTCTTGTGGATAATAAAATTCAATTTTTTCTACTAAATAGATGGGGGGACCTGGTGTTGAAAAGTTTGGATAAGGAACTGTATTACCCAATATTAAACATCTGGTGGAGCGATTAATAGGAAACTGTGCCATCATTCATGTGGAGCGCTTTAGTAGAAGCATGCAGTATATCATAAATCGGGTGAAGCACACACACAGCATTAGGGAGTTTTAGGTTAATATATTTTTAAAATACAGTTTACATGTCGTGTCCATCATAGCAAATTTTCTCAAAATGTTTGCGGAAAAACTTAAAATATGAATTGTAATCCACGGTGAGCGCTTAGTACAGGTAAACAATGTCGCACATCCATATATATATTTTCATATATTTCATTTTATTTCGTACAACAAGTTTTCATGACAGTAGGATTAAAAAGCTCTTATTCCAAACTGAACAGAAACCTCAAAAGTATAGCAATAAACTAGGCTAGCTTGGTACTTAAATAGAGCCGGGCTTAAAAGGATTCCTGAATTGAAAATGTTATTTTGTATGTTATAGAGGATAAAAAATGTTAAAAATCTTCCTTCGTTCTCAAGTTTATGTCAGCAAAATTGGTAGTTTTATCACAGCTAAGTAGTTAATTTTATGCTAGCTTTGTATAGCTAGTTTTATGCCAGTTTTACGTTACCTATATATTTACATACTTGCTCTATTTTATGCCAGCTAAAAGCCTTAAAAGTGTTTTTTTTACTGTTGGAAAGGTGAATAATCTTAAAAAACGTAATAAAACAGTACAGCTATCCGCCATCAAACTGTTCAAACTTCTTTAAAAAAGGCAGCAAGTTAGCGTTATATTTCTCACCAGAACGGTGGTTCACACGAACACATTCCTAAAACACGAGTTGTGGAACATGTGTGTGAGCTCCTCCATCTTTCTAGTGCATAATCTTCATTCCCACATACAGAAAAAGCACAACGTCTAACCATGTTTTATATTCGAAGACTGTACGTCGACTGTTGAACACGCTTTGTTTACATACGAAAATGTAGATTAGTGCCGAGGCCCCTCGCGGTAAATATGTATTTTACAGAACAAGCTGAAATCGGAGAATGGTGTATTAGAAATATAACACATTCAGGCCCTAAAGTCCTTGCAAGAAATGAATCAGTTGGTTGGCTGCATTTTTTCCTGAGACTTTTCGTTTAAACTTTTAAAATGCGATCTTAAAAAACATTTCTTTCGCCGCTTTTCGTTTTTAAACTTTTAAAATGCGATTTAAAAAAACCATTTCTATCGTCGCTTTTCCTTTTTAAACTTTTAAAATGCGATCTAAAAAAAAAACCGCTTAATTACTGCAATTATAATTTTCAAAAGAGTTCGTGCAAAATAGATTACTAAAATTGACCTTGCAACCTATTGTGATTAAACAATCGATTGCGTGGGGTCATTGTTTATCAGTGAGGCAATTATTTTCTTAAAGAAACAAAAGCTATCGCAATGTTATTGTTCTGTGTAACTATTCATGCAAGTTTTGCGTCTGCGGTAGATTACATTCAGACTACTGCAGTCTCAGGAGTCCCCAAAATTTATTTCGAGGGCTGCCATCGCACACTACAAAATGGATTTTATAGGTTGATTTTGAAAACTCAATATTTATTTTTCAGGCATGCGATTAATCACAGGCCTGACTGTTTAGGCATGTGCCAAGGCGTGTGCGTGCGATCGCACGCCTCTCCTGAAAAAGACTGTAAAGGGCACGGCTAACATACTTTTGGAGGTCTGAGCATTGTACCATGTCCACAATACTTTTTGATGTAAGAGATCAATGACAGGAAATTATCCAGATGATTTTTGAAGCAAACTTGTAAATGAACTTGAAATATATAAAGGCTGAAAGGGCTGCAAGTTTACATTAAAAAGTGAAGAATGAGATTTGGCTGTGATATAGGATTTTTTGGAAAATAACTTAACTTGTCTGACCGACCAACTTACTTTTGTAGCCAGAAATAATGCTATCCAACCATATTTTGCAAGGATAATATTTTATACAAGGCTGTGAATGTTTGTATACAGACACTGGTTGTTGAAGGTTAAAAAAGCAGAATTATATGGGCAAAATTTTATTATATTATAATTTATATACACAGATTTTTCTAGTTTCTACTTAAGAAAAAATATAGGGTTTTATTCCACGGATATGTGGTGTGAGGGTGAGCTAAAGCAATATTTTAAATTAGATTTGTGCTTTTCGTCAAGTAATTCCTCCACTTTTCAGAACTCCCCTGAATTACTCCTGAAATGCAAATCAATGTTTTCTATTTTGTTGATTTGGCAACAAAAAACAACCCTTAAAGTAAACAGGTGATGTAACAACAATCAAATTGTATCAAATAAACTTAATGCCAAAATATTTTAACAAAGTTTGCTTTTGATAACTTTATATCTGCAATATTATGTTTGATATTATATGCATAATTTTTGAGAAGTTGTAATGTCCTGGTGTTACTATAAACTCCTGCCACTATGGAATTGCTTTATTACAAACATAACATTAAGGTTTCTTTTCTTATGTTTAGAATTGAGACAGACTTTTTGGGGCAAAAGAGTCATGCAACTTTTTTAGCGTATTTGTTGATTTTTTACTCAAAACAGTGCATTTCTGCTATTTCCCCAGCATTGTCTATTCAATCATTAAAAAAGAGTGCACTTTACAGGCCCGGTCGGGAAAATGTACCCCCGCGAGCGCTACATCGCTCACGTATATTAATCTGCATGAGCGATCCACGTGCGATTACAAAAGCTCGTGCAAATTAGTTTGCGTGAGTGGTCAATGAAACATAAAAGTTACGACATGCACATGCTTGATCTGTAAAATAAAACTAAAAATAATCCAGTCGTCGCTGATCAAAAATATCTACAAAAAGGCTCGATCGAGCCCTTAAAATTAGAATTTTTTTACAACTGATTTGCGTCGGCATTGTGTCGGCAATATTTTTTTGTAGTGAAATTGTTCAGCTGGCAATATTTTTCGTCATTCACCTTTTATCAGGGCTAGACCTCTTATTCGATGCACTGATCTCCTAAGACGATGACAAATGAAAATGGAGTGCAAGTCTTATTGACATACCTTCTGGATGGTGAACTTCGTTAGGTTAATAGTTCACTAGGGCATCATTAGGCATCATTAGGTTGTATATCGCAGAAGTCGCCGGTGACATGCTTCGAAAATGCTTGCCAGCAGTACAGTTTAACATGAAGAAAAACTGTACAGGAGACTCAATTGTTAGAGTCTTTGCACAACATCTTTCCTCACAAAACCGAGGGTAGGTCTGACTTATTGCCTGCTGTGTCGTGTGGGAGAAAGAACTTCTGGACTTCTTTTTAATACATTATACAATTTTTTTATTATTATTACGAATCGAATAGAACGCGAAGATGTGTTGGCAGATTTGCTATATTTTTAAAACTTTATTCCACATGTTTTTTCTTTGGTATTACATCACGAGAACATTCGTCTGAAAGCTGTATTAAAGTACAGGGCACCTAACCTCTCCCATGTTCTGGTTATATTTAACTTGCATGGGTGCACACTTTTCTCGCAGTATTCTCTGTGACGATGAAGGCCGGGATGACTTGTGGCATGGTTCCAAATGGTCTTCCGTCTTTCGTTCGAGTCTCAGTGTAATGCACCAGCCAACCATAAGAGTGTCAGCATGAATAAAAGGGGCCGACCTTAATGTTCTCTTTAGCTCATGTTATTCACAATAACACGATTGTTATTCACAAGCTTTGCGTTTTTGGTGGTGTTTATTTAGTAGATTCTCTTAAAATGTGAGAAAAATATATGGTAGGATCTCTAGAAAATTCTGATAAATTCTCTTACGTGAGCGATAAATTGCTCGCGTAAATTTATTGCGCGTGTGTGGGCGTGTGCGCGTGCGATCGCACTAGTCTCCTGACCAGGCCTGACTTTACGTTAATTTCTCCATGATAAATGTACCATTTTTTTCATTTGTTTGTTTGAATATATTGTTGTTTTTGTGTAAGCTTTAAAAATTTGGTTCCATTCAATGTATTTCTTATATAAATGGTCCTTTTTACTTCCGTTTTTAAAAAAAAATAGCTAAGGCTATTTTCCACTATAAGAAAATTTTCAGCACAATTGAACGAACAGGAACAGAAAAGCTTCTGAGCATGTGTACTTAATCTTTATACCATGTGAGTGGAAAATTTTCTTTTTCGTTCCGTTTGGGTAAAAGTAATCGAGTTTTCTTAGTGTTCTATGTTGAGATAATTGACAGGTAGAAAATTCATTGAACCATTAAAATTATTTAATTTTGTGAGAATTCTACAATTTTTCTATTGTATTGAAATACATTAAGTGGATAAAATTTGGCAAGTATTTTCAAATGACCAAAATGGAATATTTGGCGGGGATTTAATTTAGTGAATGATAAATTTTAAAGAATTTGGCGAGGATTTAATTTGGAGAATACAAAAATATATATATTTTGGCGGGGATTTATTTTGGCAAATGACACAAAGTAATGAATTTTTATGTTTTTGAAATGTTTTATAAAAAATAAGAATAAACGTATATATATAAACACAAGATTTGTTATAAAGTTAAAAATTCTATTCTTTATCATCGTCAATAAAAAAAAAAGTTTGTTTTTATGGGAGTAAAAGATTTGTCTTTTCTTAATTAAAAAAAACGTATTTTCTTTTTTAAATCAAATTCGCCAAATTTAATCCTCGCCAAAATTTATCCACTTAGGGTATGTGCAATAATATGAAGTGGAAATTCATTGCTAGCAGAATATTTTATATTTTGTTCTTTTCCCTTCTGTTCTGCGGAAAATTTTCATGAAGTGGAAAACAGCATTTTAGGGAAACAAAACCTGTATGCCAAATGCATGAATTTACAGGTTGAGCATGGCGTTGTGTCCATAACATAGTGTAAATTTTTCCTTTTCAATAGGGTGGGAATGTATGAACAAATGAAATTACTTTATTGGTTTATTATCGCATATTGTTTATTTTAGAAAACATGAAGTGAACGCCAGTCATGTCCAACAAAAAACGCAAATCAGAAATTGGAATCTCCATTTTAGAACACAACAGCAATTGTAAATTGCTTTCTTTTCCTGATCACATTCTGCTGCATATATTTCAATACCTTGACACTGTGTCGCTTGTCAAGTTGGCGTTAGTATCAAAAAGATGTTATCATGTCACTGCAGACGCAAGTCTCACCAAGTTCATAGATCTTCGATCGCACCCGCTCTGCTTAAGAAATCTTTGGAAAGTTCTCAACAGAAGACTGGCTGCTGCAACATTGTCATTCAATGTCCGTGGTATCACACAAGTTCATTCTGTGATGGAAAAACTTACTGTTCCATTTTTAAACCGCCTGAGTGATAAATGTCCGTGCTTGAACTCTCTTAGTCTAGAGCGCTTCGATTTGAGGGAGGTGCCGTTAACTGCACTTAATCAAAATCTCACAAGTCTTTCTCTAAAGGAGTCAATGCTGTCCATGGGTTGGTTCGATGATTTAAAGAATGGATATTCTATGCCGAATTTGAAACATTTAAACTTGCATTCATGTAGTAAAATTTCCAACAACGATCTTCAAACGGTTTCAAATTTGCAGAACGTCGAAACACTGATTCTTTGCAACTGTTTCCGAATTTCTGCAAGAGGTATTCCAAACATACAAGCTCATATGAAGAAGCTGACCCACGTGGATTTTTCTGGCTGTCCAGGTATAAACAACGTTGCGCTGCACTATATGGGCAAGTTACCTTTGAAACACCTTGCATTGCGGTTTTGTCACTTGATAACTACGCATGGAATTAAACTGCTATTTTCGCTGCATGTTGGTGATACACTGAAAGTGTTAGATATTTATAGCTGTCACGAAGTTACAGACGATGCATTGGACATTATAGCCGCTAATGCAACGTGTTTGCATAGATTGGACCTTAGCAGATGCAACAAGTTAACCGTAGATAAAGTAGGCGATTTAAAACAGAACCTTCCAAAGTGTCATGTGTTTTTTGAGTTAGTGACTGAAACATCAGAATGTACTGAAACGAATTTTCAAGCATGTGCCAGAATGTAAGTGTTTCCCTTTATAGATATCAGTTTTGATTTGCAATTACTTTAATGTACAGAAACTTTCACTAATGGCAACACAAAATTTGATGCTCTTGAGAAATTTCGCCAACATTGACTTATAAAAATCACCAAAATTTTAGCTAGGATTAGTTCAATCCTAACCATTGACTATATCTTTTATGCGAACATTCACATTTGCGAATTGAATGCTCTTTGTAAATTTCGCAGTGTGTGAACATTTTTTTATAAGAACATTGCTAAGTGGTAATAATTAGATCCTGACAAATAGTAAAACCATTCTATTTCGCATTAATTTTCGCGCAGTAACAATGTAACCATACTAGTCCGTGGCCTGTTGATAAATCCACAGGTTTGCTCGTCTTTTACATGCTGCATTTCTTGTTTCTCGCTTTTGCAAAACCATTTTGCGCAGAAACAGACAAAATACGAATTAATTTTGGCGCAAATTCTAATTCCTCTACAAGTAACAAGGAAAAAATATTAAAACCAAAATAAAATGTGGACACGATTTCTTTATGCAAACTGCAGAACCAATTATATATACATAATTATATTTATATATGCTTGCAAATGGTAAGACTTTTGTCCGTAAATACAATGTTAATAAAATAGCTTTGTCTCTACGGATTAACAAGCTCTCCTTCAGTTCTAAACTAAAATTAGTATCTACGGTGGAGGGTATACTACCGGACTGGGCGTATCAATTTTCGTGCAAAACATATTGCGTGTATTTTTTGTGCTAAATTTTGCAAACTGTTATGCTGTAAAAGATAATACCTATATTCTGTCTGTGACCCACCCGGTTTCATACTGAAGGACGCACAAAATATTTACATGTACAAAGTAGCAAATGCGATGTATTTTCTATGATTTGGCTGAGATCCCTGCAAATCACTACTTTATGCACGTAAGGAAATATTTCAGTGGGTTTTTCCACAGGTCAACAACTAGTCTCTATAACGATAGCCATACTCTCTTTGTGATAAAGAATAAAGAATATGCCGGAATAGCTATGTGCGAAATATCCTACGTAACACAAATTTGACAATATTTTTAGCGAGCCAGAAAAAAGGTGAAATTAAACGAGCACAGTGTGATGTTTGATTGATATTATTTTCTGTTCTGGATGTAGGGTTTCAAAGATAGAGATAATATGAGAGCGCTGCATTCGATTCCCGACCTTTCAAAAGCGGTAAAAAACTTGACAATGCCGATCTTGACGTATTTAGGGCAGAACATTCATTCGTTGTATTTTTCATCAAATATACAAAATACTCTGACACTGTATTTACAGTTGCGTAAAAGGGATCCAAGTCCCTTTCATTACAGTACTGAATAAATCGTTCAATACACAGTGCGTATTGTTTTTTGCATTCCATTACTCAATCCTTTAATGATGACATCAACCGCCTCTTCTGAAATATTTCGCATTTCAAGGGATTTCCTGGCAGCTGGCATGCCTGTAATTTCATTTTGGAAACAACGGATGCGTTGCCTGTGGTTGTGACGGTTAATTTAACAGCTTCTGAGACCTGTTGTTTAAAGGGGCACTCCAGTGAAAAAAAAATATTTGAAAAAAATGTTATTTTTATAAGACAATACATAAATATGTCAAAATAAACCTTTTACAATCGTTAAAAATCTTTATTTATACCTTAATCGCGTCCGTAAACATCTTCAATTTCAAATAAATTTGCAAGGTCGCGTAAAGTCGAGAGGACTAGGTCCGAATAAATTAGCATACGTCACATCGTGCAAAAAGTCCGTGAGCTCAGCAGCACGCCTTCTAAAAGTTTTGTTTACTTACTGTTTACATTGTTCGTTGATAAGATGTCTTGTAATAATGACGAAGAATATAACTTAGAAAGCTCAGAATCGGATAATTCTCTTCATGAAAAAGACTTTACAAAGCTACAGCCATACGAATTTGAACCTCTTGTGTCTGACGAGGAAGAAGTTAGTAACGGTGTAGAAAATGACGAGGTTTCTTTTACTGATGCAGAGCCACGTACGGGTAATGCAAATTGGTGTGAATGTGGAAATTGTAGAGCAATGGAAACCGATACTGAAAGCGTGTGCTGTGTCGAGTCAAACGAAATTCCTGATGAGTTTTTCCAAGGTAGGTAGGATATATACTGCAAATATAATTTTTTTCTAAGCGAAATTTTCCTTTTTAAACAAATAAAAAATATATTTCATCGCTTTTCTTTTACATTCTTTTCGTCAAAAACTTTATCTTTTGCTTCAATAAAATAATCTTTCATCACTTTTTTTTTACTTCACAAGCCAATTTATTTTTATTTCACGGTTCAACAATCTAATTCCTCCGCATGCGCTTTTTTTTGCACACAAATGCAAAGAAATCTTATGTAATGTTACATTTTCTCCGTGATGGAGAACATTGAAATGCGTGATCGAAAGATCGAATAAGGTTCGTGTGGAAATGATAAGTTAGTAAAACGGGGGTATAAATATTGTATAATTGAAAAGCACTCTTATCATAGGTCATAAATGCGTTACAGAAGCTGCTGATTTTCAAGTGGTTGTTTTGACAAAAGCTGTTTTAGAAACTGCGTTATCTGCATTGCATGATTTGAGAGGAGACACTTTAGAATTAAAAAATGAGTAAGTAGCTCAACCTCGTTTCCAAGCCCTTCTTTTGTCCGAGAAAAAGAAGGTAAAAAACTGACAATAATGCCTCCCTTATTTTTCTATATAGATCTTATCGTTACGCTGGTTATAAACAGTTCACTTGGTGGATACACAGTCGATTGGGAAAAGGGGTGAGAAGAGTGATTCCTTCTTGTGTAGTATGGGCAATTCGAAGAAAATATCCGGCAGAAGATGAAAAATATGTTTTATTCAAAGAAAGTTGAATAAAAATAAAAAAATAAAAAAGTCACGTTTTAAATCTTGTCCTGATGGCTTTAATGGCATCGCTTTTGTCGGGTTTTTCAACCTCTGTTATTCTTTCAGCAATTTCTCCTGTTTGTGGTAACTTATCTTTTTCGTTGTCGATTGGTTCCAAAGTAGCCGTCATTAATTCTGCTAAATACGCCTTTTCTTTCTTCTCGGTAATTTTTTTTACGACCCAGGATTGTGTTACTCGTGAAAAGACTTGTTTATAGCGGAGTACTCCTTTTTTGGTAACAGCCTGTTCACAATTAGTCCCCGAGTTAAAATCAAGGACAGCCAGCTGCGTGCGCGCGATCATACCTTCCATGCTGAAATGAATACGTTTCGGGCAATATTTGGTAAGCAAAGAATGGAATACCTCTAGGCTTCCCGTATGGCAAAAGTGCGCCAAATAGTTCATGTCGGCAAGAGTTTTTTTATTTTGCACAATAGTCTCCACTGCTTCATATGCAGGTGAATTCAACTTTAACCATTTGCGTTGCTGGTCTAATGTGGGGTGCGCACATTCATGGAAATATTCATTGCCTTGCCAAGAGTGGATTCCACGAATATGATAAAGAATGCTAAGCCACCTTTCACGTAAAACGTTTTCATTTTTGTCGCATGAAGCGCAGCACCACCATAAATGATTTATAATGGATTTGATCCAAGGTATCAGCTCAAGACATTCTTTGCGCTTCGCAGCAGCAGTCAAGCTTTTTTTCAAGCTTTTTCCAAAGTGCCAAACGTCGAACTGGTGGTTTATCTCAGGATGTTCTTTCTTCATGAATGCGCGGATTTGAACATGGCGATCTGTTGTTAATGCTGAAACTGTCACTTTGTGGTCACGCAGCTTATTTAGTAGCGTTACTAATCCCCACTTCTCCATTCGACTAGAATTCCCTGCAGTTCTAACATGAACAACTTGAAAGTCGATGATTTTATTGATGTCTACGCTCATTAGAGTGTACGTACCATACTTTGCACTGTAACCTGGAGAGTCACTTCGCCCATCACCAATCAAATTCCCTTCTTTCGCAGCGCACTCAGAATAAATGTTATTTCGATATTTTTTATAAAAAGTGTTTAATTTTGGAAAAAGAACGGACCTTTGAATATCATAGAAGGTGGACTTAGAGATAAACTGAAGCCTCAAAATACTCATCATTTCGGCAATGCGGGCGTATGTGTTTCCGGAATACAATATGGCTGCAGAAAGTAATAAGTTCCCTGCTGCTCTTCCATTTACGATAGGTTGAGACTGCCAGCTGAAAACATGTTTATTTGGACAAATACTAGTAACAATGATAAGAGTTCCACGTTTTACCACACGAGTAATGCACGTTTTTTGTAAACACGTGAAACAAACTTGAAATAATGTCAACAGACAAGACCAGAAAACAAGAAATTGTGCGTCGCTTTTGAGCCCTGGGTTACATTCAGCAGTGTCAAAAGACTCTTCTTCGCTGATATTTTCATCATAACTGTCGTCGATGTGAATTTGTAATTGCGGTGAGTATAAAGAATCATCAGAAGGGCACTCATCACCAGAGACGATATCATGATCACTTTCCATATTTGCATTCAGCAAGAATGTCACGTCAGCTTGCGGAGGAAAGGATAGGTCGGTGTTAGTAGACTTACATCGTCCGTGCGGAAGAGTAAATTTCACTTTTAAAACATCCTTCGTTGGTTGTATCTCAGGATGAATTGCCTCTAAGGGATCATCACATTGTGTTCTAACGGACCTGGTAAAAGTATTGGCACCAACCGATTTCTCTACCGTTTCCACAATTGCACTAACGCCTTGTTCCTTAACCAATGAAATTATTTCTTGTTCAGCGTATACTTCAAGGTCAACATCATCCTCCACACTTAAAGCCTTTGCAACACACTAGAAAAAAAATGATCAGAATAACTTCCAAGAAAAAAGACAGGCACAACTCACATTTTGGCAATAGCATAAATTTTAAAAACACACTTGTTTTTTAGCGAAAGTTTCCAATCTTTTTGATGTCGATTCTCTTGAATTTTCAGGCTTACTAAAAGAAAAAATTGTTGGAACAGCATCCTCGGTCAGCTGTCTCTTTCTTTTGATACCAGTAAGTTCAGCCTAAATAAACAAAGATTAGAAGTAGCGCCGATGAAATGATGCTAATAAAATGGGCACATTTACCCCCTGAAAATATTCGGCAGGTCCTTCCATCAAAAAGCTTCTTTTTTGAAAAACAAAGAATAGAAACTTACGAGCGCTACGAAAGATACATGTCTAACTAGATAACTTTGTATTGGAAATTGGTATAATGTTCTTTTATAATATAAATATGTAGAAAACGTTATTTGGTTGTGTTGTGGATATAAGTACAAATAATGAAATGAAGAAGAAATGAGAAACTTTGATCGCGTTGACTAGCTAAAATGGCATTTTTACGAAGTGGCAATATTTTAATATGGAAGATTATTACCTGGAGATCCCTTTTAAAAGAACTATCTGTGAAGTGCGACGAACAAATATAAAAACTTCGATCGCTTGGTAGATCACCTGTACGACGTATTTTGTTTAGCCATTTTTGTCTGAGTTCTTTCTTTTTCACAGACGGGATTCTGTGAAAACTGACTTCTTTACACTTTTCTGATCGATTGGTACATCCAAACGCAGAGCAACTAACCATTTTTTAAAGATTTAAACGTAATTTACATACAAAAAGCGATTTAAATGTAAGCCAGAGGTCTTAACATGAACGTTCTCTGCGCTCGCTTAAACTTTCTGCACGATGTGATGTCATTGTTTATAATCGGGTCCAGTCCTAAATGAAATCGCGCCTGTCTGTTTTTTTATAAGAAAAAAATTGAATATGCGAAGGCTAGTACAACGATTTTAAATAAGGAAAACAAGTGAAGTAAGTTTTTTTTGATTTCTTATGCTTTTCTGAGTACGTATAAAACAAAAAAGAAAAAAGTGATTTTTACTGGAGTTCCCCTTTAAGATAAAAGGTACATCCTATAAGCATACGAATCATTACTGAGAGCCATACCTGATTGGGCCAATTTATAACAGGATGGGGCAAGAGGTTTGGTATAATTACCAAACCCTTTGCACCATCCTGTTGAATTCATTGTAGCACTTTGCTAAAAATTGCAAAAGGTGGAAATGCATATATTGGTGACCATTTTCTCCAGTCTAATAGTGTAAGAGCATTTACTTTTAATGCCTCCGGATCTGATTCGTAAGAAACAAAAGGTTTTAGTTGGTAATTTATGCGACTTGCAAATAAATCAATTTTAGGCTTGTATTAATTGTTTCACATACTTTTTTAAATGTGGTTTCATTTAGCATTCATTCCTTATTGTTTACACCTCTCCTTGATTCCATATCAGCCAGGAATGCAAGAAACTGTTAGCCACTTTTTATTGTCTACGGCGGCTCAGTCCCAAATATGTTCCACTACCTTTCTTTCTCAGACTCGGTCCAGACGCCATAAGCTCTTTAGATGACATGTTTTTTTTTATTAGCATTGAATTTTTGAAATCAGGCTCAGGTATGCTTAGCATTAAAAAAGATGCTTACATTATGCTAGGAATATGCTTATTCCCGTTACCGTTCCAAACCTAATAACCAAAATAAAGAACAAAGTTTCACATTTTTAACTGTTTTTTTTTCTTAAAACACAACCAGACAAAATGACTAAAGCAATCAAACACTCTCTGCAGATAACGTTCGTAAGATTATTGTACTAAGATTATCTCAAATTATATCAAACTGCATCTATAAAACCAAAAATGTTTCTCTCTCCTTCTTCTTCATCTGGGCTAAAGATGTGCTGAAAATATCCTAATATGCTTAAACTATGCAGCAAAACAAGGGCTCACAGTTATGCTTGTAATATGCTTTTTTTCACTAATCCTGAGCTTAAATATGCTTGTAAACGTTATAAAAAGAAAAAAAACATGTAATGGGCACGCTGTTAAGCATCTTTAATATCTAGTTGCTATTCATAAAACATCCTGTTGTCACCAGGTTTAGTACACTAGATATAGTTTTCATTTTAAAATGCGCCGAATTCAGATTTTCATTGAGAGATTTTAAGTTCAGGATTATTCTAAACGATATTTCATCCTTTTTTCTGAGAAAGATAAGGGATACAAACTCCCCTGTTTATGTTTAGTATAGATCGATAACTTTTTTGTCTTAGATTTTCTGTTTCTCCTGACTTAAAAATTTTTCTTCCACTTCAAAAAACTTCTTCTTCTCTAAATTTTCTCTAAATTTCTCTTAAGGTTTATCAAATCCTTCTCTTCCGCTTAAGTTTACCTGTACAGTCGACGCTCGTTATCTCGAACTCCCAAGGGACCGAAAGAAAAGTTCGAGATAGCGAGCGTTCGAGATAGCGGAGGTTCGACATAACGAGCGTATTTCATAAAAAGTTCGAGATAACGAGTTTTTCGAAATTTTTTGAAATTTTCAGAAAAGGGCAAGGGTCAGTAGTTCGGTCATAAGTATCTGTGGGCAAGCTTTTAAAATTAAAATTCACCTGAATTAAGGGTACTTGAAGGAACTGTTTGGTCAAGAAAGGGAAATGGATAATAAAGAAAACAGCATTTTGCGTACATGTATACTTATTGTTGATTACAATTACATACATTATTTTTGATCGAAAAAGCTCAAAATACTAGTTTGCTTCTTGTTTTTCATTTCACTTTTAAGAAACAAATCTTCAAAGCGAAGCAGGAGGCGTTGCATGTCATTTCCATCATCAGTGAATAGACAAGCATTTTGTAAAGTCTCCACTGCAGTGTTTATTTCTGATTTTGTTGGCTTGCTCACTGGCTCATCAAACACCTCGATGACATCGGCATTTTCATCATGCTTCTCGTCATTCTCATCTGTACTTGGCCGTACCGACTCAAGGATTTCTTCATCAGTCACGGGATTTTCGATTGTGGTCAAATCTTGGTCAATATCGACAACATCACGTGCCGAGAGATCAGCAGGAATAATGGTATCGTCAATGGCACGCAGTTGTGTGAGATCTTTCTCCAGTTGTTTAAATGGATCATCAATATTATCAGTTGCATTCTGTTGAGCTTTCTTGGAAATCTTTGATTTCTTGAAGCAATTTACGATGGTTTCTTTCTTCACTTTGTCCCACGACGAAACAAGTATTTGAAGAGCACGCAGAATTGAAACTTTTGGAAGATCTTTGCCTTTTTCTAGGTTTTGAATCATCATGTTGACCAATTTTTGGCGATAAAGAGACTTAAGACATCTTATGACACCTTGGTCCATCGGTTGTGACACAGAAGTTGTATTTGGAGGTAAGAAAATCAATTTAATGTTGGGCAGTCCACCGACACCAGGGTGAGCGGGACAATTATCGATGATCAAGACTATCTTTCGACCTTCTTTTAGAAACATTGCATTGATTTCTCGCACCCACTCTTCAAAAAGAGAGCTGTCCATCCAACTCTTCTTCTGCGCTCTGTACCTGCAGGGTAGGGATGTTACATTTTTGAAGCACCTTGGTTTTTTCGATTTACCAATCACAAACATTGGTAGTTTATCTCCGACAGCATTGGCAGCTGCAAGCCCGGTAATTCGGACTTCGCTATTTTTACCCCCAGAGCATTTTTCGGATTTGTAGTGATACGTTTTATTTGGCAAGCATTGGTAGAAGAGACCGAATTCGTCGGCATTGTAAATATCTTCTAGTTTGTAGTTAGTTAATAATGTTGGTAAAGTGGTTTCAAACCAAGATGCTATCATATCAGGTTGAACAGAATTGCTTTCACCAACGACCGTCTTGAACGTTACATTGTGCCTGAAATAGAAAATAAAACAAATACCGACTTGTATAAAAGATTTATTGTTAACCTGTTCGTGCATTTTTTCGAATACGAATGTTCGAATTTCAATTCGAATGTTTTTAAAAATTCTTGTGTGAACACCCTATCATTATTACTTGTGCATGGCAACAAGGAAAAGCAAACCAGGAGAAAAAGGAGAAGATGGATCTTGCAAAAATGATAATTGATCAAAATTTAATCAATGTTGTAATGATAAAAGAATTTGAATTGGCTTCACATGTTAAGGGGTTCCACGTTTATAAAGCATTGTGGACTCCAAAAAATGGGGAGACTTTACAATGCGAAGGAGAGCCTAATAATCCCGTTGACAAATATGCTGTGTGTGTCAAGAAAGAAAACAAGATAGTTGGACATTTACCACTTGGAAAATCTGGAAAATTTGCTAAAACAATATTTTATTTCCTCAGAGCTGATGAATTAAGCTCGTGCAAAGTAACTGTGACTGGCAAACCAGTTAATTTGGGAGATGGTGAAGGCATGCAAGTGCCATGCAATTTGACATTTATTGGAACGGAAAAGTGCATCGAGATACTCAAGAAACATATTTAGTTTATGTTAGTCTTTTTAAGATTTTAATATCAAAATAAAACCAATTCGAAAAAAAGAGATTTAATATTCTTACCTTTTTTTCCATTTACCAAGCCAACCGTCTGAAGCTTTGAAATCTTCTACTCCAAGCTCCTGTGCATAGCTTTTAGCTTTCTCCTTTAGTATTGTCCCATCGATTGGTATGTTTTTGCTTCGTTGTGAAACAAACCATTTGAACACGACAATATCTACTTCTGAGAATTTACCATCTCAGATCTTTCTTTTCTTGCTCGAAGATTTTTCGAGAGCAGAAAAAAGTTTTTCCTTATTGGCTAGCCAAGTTGATATCGTGTTTTTAGGCACCCCGTACTTTTTAGCGATATCTTTATTTGGAATACCTTTTTCCAATTCTTTTAATGCTTGGCATTTTTCTGCCAAAGTTTTTACAACGAGCTTTCTTTTCGGTGGCATTCTGACAAAGGAAATCACAAAAAAAACATTGCAAAATCTACCTGTTTTACAATGGAATGTCTTCTTTTTATTGCAACATTTTGTGGCTTTAAAACAAGCAGTGCAAGGTCTTCTTTTTTCAAAATTCCTCTTCAAGAGTTCGAGATAACGAGCGTAAATCAGTCCAAGGGACTGAGAAAAAAGTTCGAGATAGTGAAAGTTCGAGATAACGGAGGTTCGAGATACCGAACGTTTTTTTGCCTACTATTGCTTACAGAACTCAAGGGACCGAAGAAAAAGTTCGAGATAGAGAAAGTTCGAGATAACGGAGGTTCGAGATAATGAGCGTCGACTGTAATTCTTTTCTGGTTGATGAGGTCTTCACTTTTCGAATTTCCTCCTAAAGTTTTGATTGTATGGTCGGATTTGTTGCCGATTGCGCCATAAAAAAAGCTTTCGGTCATTATGACGATATGGTTCTTCGGAGTTTCTCTCTAAGTCGTTCCATCTACCCATCGTTATTTGTTTTCGCACATTTTTGTGTTTTGGGCGAAAAGATTTCCCCAGGTTCAGCTTGGTAAGGTGGCCTTAACATTTGCCCGTCGTTTGAGTGACAAATTGCCGTGTGCTGCATGACCCAATAACATCACTCCTTCAAGGATTGGTGAAATTATTTCTGCAGGTTCCATGACCCTGCTGTCTTCGTTAGACTGCAGTATTGCATCCGCTAGTTTCGCCAGAGTGGTTCGTTTTAGCTCTAAATCCATCCTTCTGTGGAAGGGTGTAAAGCTATTCATTTTATAGACCTCTTTGTTTGGCCACAGCGTAGCAAAGGCAGTGCAATTTTTCGGCATTTCGTACTTTAAGAAAACCAAATTTCGAGTTTTACTGTTCTGGGAATGCTCCTTCCATTATTTTGACACTCTTTCTGCCAAATCGTTGTTTATTGGCGGGGTCTCAGTCTCAGCAAACGGCTGGTCAAGTTTCTGGAACTGGTTCTCTTCCAGATGAACATCCCGCCCCAACTTTCTTTCTACATGTTCTGATTTGATACTTGGTCCTGGTGTCATTTCTGATCCCCTGTAATCCTGTGTCGAGCTTTCCTCATACGAGGCTTGTGAGATCGTCACAGAGATGGCATTTTCAGATAGTTTTACCTGGGGTTTTGTTAAGATGATGTTCCTTGTGATCCCACAAGGGCCTCAATTATCCTGTTTATCTTTCCCAACAACTCCGTTTTAAGAGAGGTCATAACATCCTGTTTTATACATTAGATGAGATCCATTTGTTGTTGTTCTTGTTGCTGTTGAGTAGTGGCTGTTTCAGCCAACACGTGTATGCCTTCCATAGCTAAAGTTATAAAATTTGCTTTTTAACTGAAAATAATAATCTAAATATGTTACCTAATATTGCATAGTTATGTCTCATTGGCGAGATTTCCTAAGCCTATTATAGACTGCTGTCATATTACCTATCCTGGTGAAAGCCTATGGAGCTTTAGAAGTAACGCGTGTGTAACGTGGGTAACATGTAGGTAACGCGTTGCAAACTCTATCCTAAGCAACATATTAGGTGTTTAAAGCAATAAAAAGTAACACTCACACTTCCCCTACTTTAATACTTTATTCTTTGACCTTTAGTAAGTATATTCATCAAGATACGCTTGTCCATGGAGTCAATCGTTCTGTCAATAATGTCGGCTAGATAGTTTTCCAGGGTACGCTTAACGCTGCCAGCCAATTGCTTAAAGGTTTCACCCAAGATCTTACTTGATAATAAGTTTTGGAACACGTAGGGCTCAGGTCAGGACTCCTGGCAGGAATGCTAAACCTTCCGCCAAAATTACCCCTCTAACATACGCGTTGGCAACCATAAAGTGTTCCACTCTTCCATCACTGCTTTTTTGCCATCCTCTCGCTGTATGGTTGAAATTTAGGATGCCAGAGGGTTTTCGCCACGCAATTGTACGAGGAGGGTTTACTTGGTCGCACGGGTTGTATTTGTGGGTGAAGCCCACACCGTCCAAATAAAACGATATTCCCTCCTGATGGAAATTTTCTTCTCACCTTCCGCGCAAATGTGAGACGTAAACTTAGGTCCTTGCGTTTGAGAACCTTCTTCTTCGAGCGCGTGTATTTCATGTTTGCTTTCCGCAAAACACGTTGCACTGTTTAAACAGAAACTTTGCCAACCAGGCCAGAACTTAGAGCTACTCGTTTCATGGTAAAATACCCAACGCTTTTATGTAGTATTTCGACTACTTGCAAGATGTTTCGTTCGTCTTTTTCGACCAGCTTGCGTGGTTTACCCTTATTGTGCTGACGTCGGCATCTTCACCAACATTTAAATCTTGTGTGGTGCGAAATACACAGTAGACCAGAATATGAGAAATTTTCTAAAGAAACGATTTGTCGTCACATGAAAAAGTCAATTGCGGACATAGACCTCATGGACGCAAACTTTAAATTTAGGGGTGGGGAAGGCAGCCTCAGATTTTTTGTGAGGAATTGCTGGTTGATGTGGTGACCATCTAATGCCATGGACTCGCATAGGGTAGACAGAAGAAACCTGTAATCTCGATTTTTATTTAACTTGCAAAACGAATCCGATAAAGCGTATGCTGTGCGTTGCATACGCACTTGATTCTTGACCAGAGACTGCTAGATTGCCTGCATTTTTATGTCCTCGCTACGACATTTAGCCTGTGCACAAATAAATTTATTGGATGGTTTCACAAGCATGGAACTTGTAGTTTGATGGAACTTACGCTGTATCTTCTCATTGTCAAGTTTCTTTAGGCGCATGATTTTGATTTCTACTCTCTACTCTCCATTCTCCTTGTAATCATCAATCACCTCACCCCATAGTTTTTGACCATCTTCTTGCGAGTCCTCCGTCGAAGACTTTCGTTTATTAGCCTATTTAACTTAGGAATTCATCAGTTTTCAAGATAATTAGATGCTGCCATGCTAACATTGTCTTCATTTGTACCTCTTAAAACTTCCTTAATTTTCCTTTTTGTTGACCAGTGAGGTCACGTAGATAAAGGTTTAGAGATGAACCTTTACTATCACTTTACAACAAGGACTCTTCTCCATCTTTCCCTGCAGCTAATTTTCTAGCACTCACAAAAAACTTAATCTGAATTATTTCTCGCTTCCATCATCTTTCGTAGACGTTTCATATTCCCTGCTTAAATATTTAAAGAATTGAGCGACATGGTTAAGTTATTTAAAACAACCTTTTTCGACCTTATTCGAATATAATTTTAGAGCCAAAGGGGGCGCTTATTTGAATATTTAGGAAATAGGAAAAAGACGTTTTACTCAAAAATAGCTTTCTTTTTAAAATCATTTACAGCGTTAAATTTCATAGCAAAGTGTTCGTATCTATTTTTTCTTTTCAATAGTTCATCATTTAGAATAGTTATCAGTTCTTTACGTGTTGTCATAGCACTGTACTTTGCCGGGATGACAAGCCCAACTTCTCTTTTTCTCTTTCCAATCACGGTTGCTGTCACGACGTTATAATGGTCTACGTTTAGAAATTGTTTTATGAGTTTTGATAACTCCAATGGAAGATGACCAACAAGCCCATCTACTGTTCCTTCTTTGCCCCATAAATAAACGCCGATTGCATTTTCATCGTATTCTGTAGCTTCATTTCTTGTATCAACTGCACATTTCAGTTTTAAGTTTATTTCAGGCGTCCATTTTGACTGGTAAACATGATGACCACGGATAGCAGTTTCAAAATCCAAAGTGTAAAATATATTGCAGAAAGAAGAGTTTGTTCTTGCCATAACTTTTATGTTAGCTATCTTTATGACTAGTAGTGAAATATAGTAAATTGGCACTTTAATTAGATGTGACTGCAGCTGTGATAACAAGAGAAACAAAAAACACCATTTGGAACAACTATTAAGTTGTCACCTTTGTCTTTTGATCTTTGTGAACATCGATGAAAACACTCCATCTTATTGGCTTTACACAATGTTAGATAGTTGAGGAGCTTGCAGAAATTGTCTTCTGTGGTGAAGGACATTTAAAAAAAATCTGCGAAGTGAAATAAAGATAGCTTTGGAAATAAAGAAAAATTTCAAGGTCAAGTGTGGTACGAAAATATGGCGGATGGAAACGAAACTAACGAAGTCGCTATTTCTCATAAGGGTAAAAAAGTATCTAGTTATAGCTTAAAGTTTAAGCTTGACGCAGTAGCTTACGCCGAACTCAATAGCATAAGTTCAGCAAGCAGAAAATTCAACGTTGATAGAAAGAGAATAAGAGAATGGTCAAAGTGTAAAGAAGAATTACAATCTTTAAAAAAGAAAGATCACGGTTCAATAAGGAAACGATTAGACGGTGCTGGACGCAAACCTCTCGATCAGCAGATGGAAGAAGTGCTTGTTGAATGGATTTACGATAGACGAGATAAAGGACTTCGAGTTTCCAGAAAACTGATCATGAAAAAAGCCCTTTTTGTGTATAATGAGAAAGCGAAAGAAAGTGATTCAGAAAATACCATCACATTTGTAGCAAGTACAGGGTGGTTGCAGAAGTTTATGCTTCGAAATGGGCTATCTCTGAGACGAAAAACTTCTGTCGCTCAAAAAGATCCTTCTAAGTTGATCGATAAACTTGTGTCTTACATACTCCACACTCGACGTTATGCTTCTAAGTATCATTATTCACCTTCAAACATCATAGCAATGGATGAAACACCCGTTTGGTCAGATATGGTATCTGATACAACAGTACATAAAAAAGGTGACAAGACTGTTACAATGAAAACTACTGGCCATGAAAAATCACGAGTATCTGTCTGCTTAACAGCAAAAGCGGATGGAACAAGATTGAAACCGTATATCGTATTTAAAGGCGCAAAACGTGAGTCAAAAACACTAAACGACGAATTCAAAACACGCTGTATAATAGCTTCTTCATAATGGCTGGATGAATACTGAATTGACTCTTGACTATACTAAGAAGGTTTTGGGAAGTTTCTCTTTCGGTAAGCGATTTTTAGCGTGGGACTCCTACGAGTGTCATATGGAAAGTAGTGTTGCAGCAGCATTAAAGTCTTCAAACATTGATCAGGTTATTATTCCCGGAGGATGCACGAAGTACATTCAAGCACCAGATGTGTCATGGAATAAACCATTTACGGCGATGTGTACAGAAAGATACGATCAATGGCTTGCAGATGAGGGAATACACAACGAAACCGTTGATGGCAATCTTAAGGCACCACCTCGTGAACGTATTGTTGAATGGATTCTAGAATCGTGGTCATCCTTATCAGCTGATACCATTAAACAATCATTTAAGTCATGCGCACTAAATATAAAAGTTGATGGTTCTGAAGATGACGATATTCATTGTTTCAAAGAATCACAACCTTGTGCAGCAGGCAAAACAATGCTTAAAACACAAATGCAGGTATTACGGGATGCCGAGGATGAAACAAACCCTTTTTCATCACATAGCGTAACTGATTCCGATGTAGAAGAGGCGGCAAACGAAGTTTTTTTATTGGACGATGACGAAATCGAAGACGATGATATTGACATAGAGAATATTTAGTTTTTAAGAACATTAACAACGTTATTTTTAGAGCATGTCTTCTGTTTTATTCTATTATTTTATCACTTACTAATACTGTCTTAGTTGCTAAAAAATTTTTGATTTGACACAACTTGAGTTTTTTTTTAAGCGCCCCTCTCGTTTTAGCGCCCCTCTTGAATAAGCGCCCACCCCAAAAGTTGAATTTTTAAATAAGCGCCCAGGGCGCTAAATCGAGCATTTACGGTATGTGGTTGACTTAAGGGGACATCAATTCCGTTATATTTCTGAGTAAGTTAAAAGTTCAATATTTTTGTGTGGCTTTTGTGACCACCCAAAACGGAACAGCACTCGGTCATCGTTTGTTGGCTGTAACTGTTCACTCCGGTACTTCAATAACAGCGTTGTATTTCTCCAACCGCTACCTAATTCTAATTGTGGCTGCTTTGTATAATTTTCCCTCCGTTTTTCTTAAAGGAGCGTAATCACCCATACCGGAAAAAAAAACAGTACCCATTACAAAAGATAAAGGTTTATCGTCACACAACTAAATCCCGTTAGAACTTTTGTTGAGGACTTTTGTCATTATTTTGATGGATCTTCACAATAGACACCTACTATGTGACCCATCTTCACATTCGCTTTCGATATCTTGAAAACGTCTTTGCAGGATAAATTATTTTGTTGAGAGAATTCCGTCGCTTCTGCCTGAAATAATTTTGGCTCTCCTTTCACTACACTTTCTCCCGTCCCAACACATTTTTCTCTGGTACAATGTATTTGTCGGTATTATAAGATACTTCTGTACGTTTCCAAATTAAGACCTCATTCTGGAAGTCGACATCCCCACCAACATCTTGTCCAGCACCCTCTTCCACGTTTTCTTCCCTTGTAGCTTTCATTGCTAAAACGTCTAGGAAAAATTGTTGTCATAAAATTTCATATTAATAAGGATAGTATTGGGCATTGAGGGAAAATGTGAAGTGACCAATTAACGATTCAATAATGAAAGCAAGTCAAAACAAAAAAATAATTAGCCAAATAATATACAAGGAAAAACGACAATTTAATTAGTTCATAGTGAAAAAAAAACAAGTAAATATACCTCTCTTTAACCCTCCTCACAAGTTGAAATATTGTTTTACCGTACAAGCTTCGCTCATCCTTCGTTTCAATAAATTTGTGAGTGGAAGCCAGGAGTAGCAAAAGAGTGAAATATGTAGCTATCATTTTTGGTACGTGCTTTGCGTATACAACAAAGACATGATAGCCATGTTGCTTATGAATTCCAAGTGTATGTTCAAAGGCAGCCTACATCTCTGGCAAAGTAGATTATTTTGGACTGATATAAAAAAAAAAAAAAAAAAACAGTGGAGTCGAATGGTTTTTTTTAACAAAATAGAGTACATATACTTTATACTTTGCTGTAAAATTATTTACTCGTCCATGTATATTTATTCGTTGATCTGCGAGGTTAGTTTTTTCAGCCGGAATGAAGTCACGCATACTTTTTCCCTTTTTGGAAAACTTTTTATCACAGTTTTACAGGATTCTCTTGCAACAAGTGCCTCTACCTTGCAGTTGGTGCAAATCTTATTAAAGAAAAAGGATGATACACAAACACCAGTTATTGCTAGGTCTTAAAAGGCTTTTATCTCAATTTGTCCCTGTTCCGTCTTTTAATTTTTGCCTATGGACTCTTTTAGCTTTGCTTGCCCATATTCTGTTTTTCTAAGTGTTTGTTGACTCTTTTTGCTTTACTTGGCCTCTTTCGGATTTACGGAAATTTCTGTTCTGATCTAATTTGCTCTTTCTACGAATGAGAAGCATAATGTTATCGGTTATCTGTTCAGTTGTTAGTATCTTAAAATATTGAATTTCGAGACACCTTCCTTGACTAGGGGACACAAATATTTCGCGTATGTAGTTTTCAACATGTTGCAGTGTATTAAATTTTAAAAGGCCTGATGTACCCCTTCTGTTATTCGTCTAAATTATTTGTCAAGCTATTTAGGAAGTCACTTGCACTGAAGTACTGGCTTGTGTAACCTAGGCTAGTGTACAACTTTTGTTCTTTCGCAGAGGACATGATCAAGATCACCTGGGCTCAAAAAAGAAACTTTAAGAACCGACCAAACGATCGCAAGCAGATCAGGCTTGGAACTTTTATTGATACACAATGATAAAAAAATCCCTGTACCGAAAACAGAGTAAGGCCCAGGATTGTTTTAACATCACCGATAAGTGAAGGAAACATCGGCGGCAGTTTCTATACGCAGGGTTCACAATAGCAATGACGTATGACCAAGAAAAACAATCTTTCAAAACTAGAGAAACTTCTGTCATATTATTTAAAAAACACGTAGTTCCGCAGCGAGCTCAATAAATTCTGTAAGTTCACAATAAGTAAGCAATAGATTCACCAAATAAGATTAGGTTCAATAAAGTTAATTAAAGTTCAGTAAGTTCAATTTATAGTTTAAGTCTAAATATCTGAATGTCTGAATATCTAGCTTTTATACTATGTCGAGTTTCTTCTTTTTTATACTCTGTCGAGTGTTGGTTGTCAATGTCGAACCTAAAAATCAGAAAAAGTGATTCATTGCGTGTATAATTTCTTCATGGCTAAATATTTATGCGGCTATTTTATATTCGTAAAAATCGCTGCACACACAAATTTAAATTCACTATAATTAATCACTATAGAGGTATTTTACTTATCTGTCAGATTTAGGATACCAAGTCCTCACGATATCTATCTAATCTGGCAGACTTAAGATTAGTTGTGAGGTGACGTAATGTTGTGATTCGTAGTATTGCCATGCACACGAATCACCTAGGCAAAATATATAAACCACATGGAAAAAATCAATTTTAAATAGTATCTGACGCTTAAATTTATTGAAATTTGCACTTTAAGCTTACCTCCTCCCAAATAAGTTATACCCTCAAAAATGTTTTATAACATACTAGTGCAAATACGAATGCACCTGTTCTACATATTCTGGCCTTCAGGTTAGCCTGGAATGACCCGTTCATACAGGAAAATATTCTTGCAACTTGTTTTTGTTGCCTCTATTGTGTAGAGGAGTTTAAAGCGCTGATCAAGAAAATATATATGGTCATGTGCTTTCCACAAATTGTTAATGAGATACAAGGGTTTAAAACTTTTGCTGACATTAACAAAAACCTGCCAATGTACACAAAATTTGTCCAGAAATTTGTTTACTTATTGCATATGTAAATGGCGTGAAATTCTGATCAAGAAAAAAATATCTTGGATTATATGCTTTTGACAAACGGTTAAAGAAAATACAGGTTTGAAAACTTGGCTAACGTCAGCAAAATCCCTCTCCAAAGTACAAAAGAAATTGTATACCCGTTGCCTTCATCGGAAAAATCTGGAAACACTGATCAAGAAAATGTATAGGAATTTTGATGACGTCATCAACGTGTCTTACCCAATTTGGTCAAAGGTTGTCCCTAGTTACTAACGCAGTGAAAAATGACTGACGTCACCACCTCGTTTCCTTGTGTACAACTACTTGTACAAAAGGGCCAGTTACAGGGGTCACAGACGTTGCCGTGTTTTCAGCAACTTTATTTCTTATTTCACCCACATTGAATTAACAAAATGGCATTTAGATTTGCTTAAAAATAGCTTGTATATATCTCACAAATGTAACTCAGACAAAAAAAAATTACTAATGTTATAGTGGTGATGTTGTTTTGAAGTGGAGCCACATCACGACCTGCTATTTTAAGTTTTGTTGAATAAGTAGCTTAACAACTAGCCGTTGTTGCATTTTCTGCTCAGGATACAAGTGAAGGTAACTTTTTTAAAAACTGATCGTAAGTAACTGAACATCTTAATTTCCTCAAGTGTCGTATTTGAGCTTGAAACAGTTTAAAGATGGTTTCCATTTAATGGGGTCTCCGTCAAATTTAAAAAATTTCTTTGGTAGTTCGACGGAGCAAGAACTTTAAGGAGTTTGTACCTATCTTTATGTACTTCTGTCTCTGAGATATAAAATGTCAGCTTCGACAAATATCAAATGTCAACTTCGTGTTTTTTTATGTCTCCTACATAAAACCGTTAAACACGGTATGAACTGAAAGAGAAAAAATTGCCATAAAATTCTTTTTTTGTGAAATTCACGAAGTTTGATTTTCGCGAAATATTAGGATTGGCTAACTTCATAAAAATCTGTTCTCGCGAATATTAATTTCATTAAGGTTGTTTATTCTATTTGCGAGTACGTGAAATTCAAACAGCGTCGTAAGTATTTGTCGCGCCTATATTTCGTGCATCTTTAACATATTTCGTGCATTTTTAACTTATTTCGCGCATCTTTAAAATATTTCGTGCGTCTGTAACATATTTCGTGCATCTTTAAAATATTTTGTGCATCTTTAAAATATTTCGTGCATCTTTAACATATAATGCGTCATATGGTTTTGCAGCACTAAAAAAAACAAAATACAGCAATAGAAGAATTAAGTGCGTATTAAAAACTTTTAAGGGTTTACCACTACAAATGTTCTTATAAAAAATAGTGTATAATATTTATATTGTATATATTTATATTGTATATATCTTTATTGTATATATCTTTATTGTATATGCGTATACACTCAATCATAGTGCCTTGTTTTTCCTGTGCGCGCAGAAGTGGAGGTTACTTTTCAGCTTAGTTTGTTTACATTTTAACGTTCATTTCTGCGCGCGCATCGGTCATTACGTAATCACTTAGATGCGTGCGCAAGTAAATGTCAGGACTGTGGTCCCATGTATTGTAGTTTCGTATGCATTTATAAATTTGTCATTTTTTTGAAAGTCGCCTTTTTGATATCAATATGAAGACCAACCAGGGTTTTGATTATTTTTTTATCCAAACAACAATTAGGGAAGAAAACCTTCTCTCACCATGTTATCTTTCTTTGTAGAAATTATATCTGTCCATCTAGGTAATATAGTACTTGAATTTTATTTTTTCCTGTACACTTGCCCTAAACTAGAAAAAATATCATGTCCTTAATGTTTAAGTTTTTCTTTTTAAAAATCTTTTCAGTTTTTCAAAAAATTGTGAGTTTGAAAATATGAAGTTATTTCCAGAGAAGTAATTTTCGCGAATCAGTGTTGACAATTTTTTTTGCGGCAATTAATTTTTGTAAATGAAATTAAATATTCTATAATTTAATATTAATATTTGTTTTCTTCCCATCATGACCTACCTGCCCCATTCTAATGCTTGAATTCTTAACTAGCCGTTCTCTCGAGACTACCGATTTAAAATTTGTTTTTTGATTACAAAATTGCCCGCGAATAATACTCTTTAAAAGTATGCAGCGAAATTTCGAGTTTTGTACCCTATTATTTTAAGGCTTTTTCTTACGGAGGTAACGTACTAGCGCAAAAATCAGTAGAAAACTTAGCAAAAATGTTTGATCAGTAAAAAGAAGAAAAATTTAAAGTTAAAAATTTTAGTGCGTTTAAAATATCTATCATGGAGCTCAAATTTGGTCACTTTTTCTTGATACGGTACAGTAATTGGTTTTTTTTCTTCCCCTGCTGCGAGTTGATGAACATTCCAATTCTGCGATGTTTTAGAATTTTTCAAATTGTGCGGCGAATTGTTTAGACATTGGTAAGTGCGACACTGGTTACTTCACATGCATCAGTTAGTTAAACTTTCGCAGCCTACAAGCTGCAGAACACTGGGTAGGGAATGCTGTTTTCCCATTTCGAGAAAAAGCTAAAGAACGAACAATTTTGTAAATATAAAGTCCAGGGTTGCAGCTACCATTTACTTGAAGAAATTTTAAAAGTTCGAAGATAGGTCGTAAAGGTGCTGTGGGAGGGACTCTGAAATAGGGACTTGACAAGAAGATAGCCAAAAATGTTAAGTCAGGTAAAACAAATTTTTGTCAAAGATTGTTGCTCGACAAAAAATATTATAAATAAACATAAATCTGGTTTCTTTTTTCAGAATTTTTTTACTGACAAGCTAAATTATTAAGACATTACCTCTAAAATTACCAGACAAAAAGAGATTGCACCAGTAAAACACAGCAAACCTTTTACAAGACTCTCTAATTAACCAACATCATTTAACCCTTTGATTTGGTTATAAAAGTTTTATTTTTTCTGAATTTTTTTTTTTTTACTTCAATTGAAAATATCTCCAAAAGTAGAATGATTTGAACATTCCTTCTTTTCTTAAAAAAAGTTTCAAAATTTCTAGCCCATTCTACACTTTATTACGGCAGAATAGGCTAAAACACAACCCCCGTCCGATCAACGGTGTCCTGTGGTCGTCAAAGGCTTAACGGAAACTCTAATCAGCGGATAGCTTTTTGTTCCACGGTATCTACGTTGCTAAATTAGCGGACAGAACAAAAAGTATTAGACAGGTTAGCAAATACAACGCTTCACTTCAAACATTTATTTTTCATGTTACTTGTTGCATCAACATCGCCCTTTTTCCGTGAAAATATATTTTACGATTTGAGTGTTTTCATTACTCCTTAAACTAAACTGGATTAACTTATGGGTTACCTAGTTCGTGTGAAATTAGAAATCCGTTCTTGTCGAATTGAAACAGAAAAAGGAAACTGTCAATATAGCGATCACCTATAATTAACGACGGATTGCCCCAAAAGAGTCCGCCAATTAGAGATTCGACTGTATATATTTAAAAAGATATCGTTAACAAAGTCGGGCGACATCATGTATATTTAGCACCAATCTAGCTCAATCTTTAGAGTTGTAAATGAGTTAAAGAAATTATTAAAATACTTATTGCAAAACGTTTGAAAAACTTTCTATGATATTTCCGCCATCAGGAAAAAATTGAGTAAAATCAAATCCGCCATCTTGCATTGAAGACATCGACAATCTCATGGCTTCATCGTCTGAAGAAGCAGCGGCTTGCAAACTTTCCATTGGTTTCACCGAAAGGTCTCTCACCCAGTCTGCAAGTAAGCAGAAATCAGACAAGACAATGCTGCGGATGTTATCACTATTCAGCATATCATTCAAATTCCCAACGTGACGAAAATAAAGAAAATCTTTTGAAACACTCAGTACTTTTTCAAAACCTTCAGGAGAAAACTTTCCTGTATCAATGGCTTCTTTCATCGCGGCTATGATATAGTGAAATTCTGGAGAATATTCATCCGAAGGAGGCTGTTCTGATCGTAGCTCAATTAAAATTTCTTGGCCCAACATTTCAACCTCTTCAGAATGTAGTTGTTGAAATGTTTTTGTTTTCAAAACTTCAGGAACCGCCAGTTCTTCCGGTTGTGTTTCAGTCGATTCAGCTTTTGCGGAAACGAGTTCCGCAGATTTTTTTATTGAAATTTCCAAATCTTGAAAATATTTTTCAGGAGATTGTAATATGGTGAGAACATGCGAATGCAAATCGCTCAGCTCCATTTTTGTCAATCCATCAAATAGATCTAGCTGACTAATGAAATAATGCCTCAAGGAACGATCTTCTAATGCTTGGAGCAAACGATGCAACAATAGGAAAATACATTCACCAAGATCGATCCACTCCTTTGACTCTTTTTCCTCGCACTGCCAAAACAACAACGTTTTGATATGATACGAAGTAAAACATTCGGACAAAGGTTTGAATGTTTCGTGGAAAGAAGCCTTTAACAGTCTATAGCATTGTTTTTGTACTTCATTCATGGCCATGCATAAAATATTTTCAGCTTTCGAGAACGACAACCTAAACACGAATTTTGCTTCTTCTTCGCTTAGCTTCTCAGGATACTTACCAACTAAATGAAATCCGCTATCTTTAATTTGAGCAATAGTTTCCGCAGTTGGCCATTTTCTCGTTCTAGTTAACCAACCAACAGCTATAGTTGGCCAGCCGGTGCATTTTAACGTGGGAACAACATCAATACCACTTTTTCTAGGTAATTCAGCAGTAGATTTAGGGCTTTTGTTAGAGATATAAGTTCCGCAAGCTTCACCTTCAGGATGATTGTTTAAATCGTTGTCATGGGAATGACGTTCATTTGACGCAAAAAGGCGAGTAGCAACCAATTGTTTGAAGATTTGGTTAGGATAGATACCATCAGGTTTTGCGGCACTCTTATCATTTCCAGTTTTGCTTGCATCGCTTTCATTTTCAGAATTTTGGTCAGGTGTTGATTCAACAGAAGCTTCATTGCCGTGTGAACACGATGGCATTGTTGTTGGTGGTGCTGATTCCAACTCTTCCTTTTGTTTATCAACAGTCACTTCCTGTTTATCTTTAGAAATTGTCTGTCCATCTTCAGAAACGTCTGTGATTTTTCCCAAAACACCAAAAATGCTCGTTAAATTTTGTTGTGGCAACTTCTCTAATGTTTCAATCGTAAGTTTAACATTTTCGTCACACGTCTTTCGTGCATTTTCGTCACCGTAACCAATCGCAAGAGATTTAGCAATATCGTGTATCATCGACTTTTGCAATGGGTTTAATTGTCCCGTAGAACGTTCTAACTGCGACGATGGCGACGGAAAAGACGATGTGAAATCAATGCTGTATGCTGCATTGTGGAGCTTGTCCAACATCGGCGAGCATTGCAAATCCTTAAAGTTCGAACGTGATGCAATCAAAGCTAGCAGAGGCTGGTAACCGACAGGAAGACCCCCCAAATAAGTATGCGTTAAATTTTCTGCTGGGTAATACTGTACATCTCCTGCGACAACTTCAGCTACTTTAACTTTTACGAATCCTGGCAAATCATGAACATTAACCAGATCACACGCTGATGGAATGTAATCAAGCGAGGAAATCATTAGGTCCACGTCACCAAGGTCGTCTGCACGAAAGAATTTGCCATCTTCAGTCAGGCTACCTAAAAAACCAAACACAATAAACATAAAAAAATCATAGACCCTGGGGAATCACAAGACCCTGGGGACAAGGTTGCAGTGGTGTCAAGGTTGATTTTATTCCAGTTTATAATTTGTCGTTTACCTGCGAAAAAAAATTCATGATGTTTTTCTACTTTTAATAAACGTGAAGCCAGTTGGATCAGAGACTCGTAATAATTTTGCCAGTCCTTCGCTTCAGGAAGAGGTGCACACACAATACGGCGAGCAATAGTGTTTAAATCTTCCGTCATTGTTAGTCAAAGATTGAAATCTCGTGTGTTATCGTGGATATCTATGGTGTTATATAAGAATCTAAAAGATACACGAAATAAAAACAAAAGATGAGCAAGAAGTGTAAATAGAAATTACGTCACTTTCAACTTTTGTTTCAACCTCGTTCCCAGGGAATTTTGCCTTGTTATTGGAGTTGTCGGCAAAAATCATTGTTGACCACTCCGTAATAAAGGCTTAGGGGCCACAAGACCCTGGGGACGAGGTTGAGGTTGTTTAGCTTTATAATAAATTAATACAAGCATCAACATCACGCTTATATCATGTTCGAGTCAACATGCGCTAGGAATGAGGTTGTGCGAGTATCTTTTGTCAACTTCCACTGCAAGCCCTGGGTTTTCACAACAAGCCCCGGGTTAAAAGTTAACTATTAACAAGAATAATCATTATAATGTACACAGAAAATATGGAACACCAAAAGTGAAACTTCGCTAAACACTTCATATAAAAGTATGGCAGTTAAAAAAAAATTCATGAATATATCAGAAGCTTAATTCATATTTGCAAGTTTATTTCACAAGTATAATGCATTTCCAGAAAGATTCACAAGTAATAATAGCCCACTTTGTGTTGCATTTGCTGTTGATTAAGGATTATTTAAGACATTGTTTTGTTGATATTAAAATACTTTATATAAAGTCTGTTCAGAGAAAAACATTTAAAAAGGTTTATAACTTACACAAAATTGTTTAATACTCGTCAAGCCAAAAACTCAAAAGACTGGACATGTTGAAAACAAAACTTCTTAAGGTTTGTAAAGTGTTTACATTTTCCAACTTTCGATTTAAAACCGCTACCAGGAGCAAATAATGTTACACGAAGTTGCGGTTGTCAATTTTGTAATTTTGGAAAGAAATCAACAACGTACTGGCTATATAGGAAGTTAATATTATTTGAAAGTAAATAAAAGGGCAATAATATCCATAACTGTGTAAGTAGGTTATAACAGAAACCAATTGGAGAAGCCGGGTTACCGCTATTATTAGCGATGTTTTCAACTCTTCTCAGTGCTAATTTATAGTGCAAATATACAATGTATTTCGGCTATATGTATTCAATAAAATCCGTTTAAAATATATGTATAATTTAAAAACCGTACGACTACTCTTCTTTTTCTTTTTCATCTGTCTCATTTATTTCGTTCGGCTTTCGTAATTCTGGTGAAGAATCAAAAACGTACTGTCTGTATAGGTCCTTATTCGGAACTAAATATAGCGCAATAATATCTATAACTGTTGCAGTCAGTGTAAGTAGACCCATAAAAGAAACCAATTGGAACAGTAAATTTGATAGTGAATATTGACCTAAAAATAAAATATAAAAACACCGTTACAAATAATGTAAACACACCCTTACCTTAATACTGATTCATCTTTACTTATTCTTTCCAAGTTTTGCAATTTGAAACTTTTTATTTCAAAAAAATTAAAACATTTTTTTTCATTCACAAATGACGCTTGTTGTTTAACCCAAGTTTCGACGCGATACTTGAAATATGCTATACAATCCTGCTTAAAATAGATAGAATACGAGAAAGGGCTGTTACGCCCACTATTGTATAACCGTTAATAGGCGCTCTTTTAAACTCGGAGACTATTACTGTATTTGTAATCTCCGTTTGTCATTTTTTATTTTTTAAAGGCTCGAATACACGGAACAATTTTGCAGATCAATTTTCAAAATTAAATATTGAACTAAAATTGATCTAATATTGTTGCGTATATATCGTAGAAAAATAACAGAACGATAATGCCATAATGACGTAAAAACACTCAAAAATTGATCTAATAAAATCAAACCGGTTTGATTTTATTAGATCAATTTTTCGTCGGAAAAATATTATTTCAAAGAAAACCGCCAGCTGCTCACTTTTTTTCGAAACTCACGCTCGGTATTTCATTCATTTCAAATGTTTTTATGCACGTAAAGAGAGTAAATGAAGAGAAACGCAACTAAACATGTCAGATAATTTTGTTTTACCAAGTACGTTTAGATCGTATCAAGCCGCAAGGCAAACTGAATTAAGGTACTTTGTATTTCTATTTTTTGTCTCTACTTTCTTCGTGATTACACGTTGCTCTCTTCCACCTAACGTGCAACGTCGCGAAATGACGTTGTCGCGATTCCTATTCGAAACTTGAATTCTTCGTTCACTGGGAGGTTGTTACTACCACAATGCTGTGTCTCCTGAGAGGTTTTCAATGTACAAAAAGCTTTTTGGAACTTTGTTTAGATCCTCAATTCCTGACAATGACAATTCGAAGGACACGCAAAAACGGAGTGAACCAGCTGAGGAGATTGCACAACCTGAAACAGCTGTGGTTGCAAAAAAACGTGGCAGACCTTCAAAAAAGTCATCCGAAAAAAGAGATTGGGATGATGACGAAATCTTTGTTCTTATTGAAACTTGGTCGAATCACGATAATCTCTACAACACAAGAAACAGCCAATATTTTAATCGTGATACACGACAAAAATCTCTTGAAAAAATTCAGAAAGAATTAGCAGACCAAGGTATTTTTGCTTCAGTGAAAGATATTGCAGATAAACTCACGAATCTAAAGACATACTATGGTGGTCAAAAAAGATCTGTCGAATATTCAAAGGCCAGTGGCGCTGGAGCTGATGGTGTTTACGAGAGTAATTGGAAGTTCTTTCAAGTTTTGCACTTTTTAAATGATTCGTTTACTCTAAGAAAAACTTTCAGCAATGCCGATGAAAATTCAACGTACGAGGTCTTGAATCCACCCTCAGCAAAAAGCGCAAAGAAGATTCGCGATTCGAGCATGGAGACAGCGCAAAAAGTTATGCATTCTGCGGCTGCAGCTTTGGAAAAGTTAAATGAGAAAAGGTCAAACGGAGGAGCTGAAAGGAAAGAAAAAACGGAAGATGAAGTTTTTTGTGAATTGCTGTGCAAAATATTAACAAGTATTCCGAATGGCGAAGAAAGAGACATGCTTAAATTGAACATGCAACATTCCGCAACGTCACTGAAGTTTAAACGACGTCACTCTTCCTCGTCAAGCAGCTCTGTTTCTTCTTCACCTCTCGGATCACCTGTGTTTATGAACAACAGTTACAGCAGTTATAACAATGGATTATTCCAATAAAATATTTTTGTATCCGTGTTTCTTTTTCTAGTACAAAGGTAAAAAAAATACCCAGTAATAGTTTATAGCTGATTCCATTGCCATGGTATTTGTCCTGGTCCATAAAAGTGGTCTGCGAACACTTCTCTGATATACTCAGCTGAGTTGGTCGCTCTATTACTTCTGTTCACTGGCAATTTCTGAATAATGGATTCGGTGTAGCTTCCTTCTCTCCAGCGCCCAAGTTCAACTTCTCCGTTTTCGCATTCAAAATCGATGAACCCTTGAGGTGTATAACTCTCTTTCGACAAATCTCGTAACATATTGTGCAAAACGAGTGAGGCAAGCGTAATGATAGTTGCTTTTTCAGGACTTAGCATGAGCTTGGTGGAGAATACTCTGAAACGGTTCACCCATATTCCAAACGCGTTTTCACTAATGCGGCGAAATCGTGACAAACGGTAATTGAATATTCTATTTCTCGGTGTAAGTTTCCTTTGTGCGAAAGGTTTCATGCAGTTGTTGGTTAATGGAAACGCATCATCTCCAACAAAGACGTAAGGAATAGGCTCGTTGTTCTGATCATAAGCCCAGTTTGGATCAGGAGACTGTGGCAGGGGCTTACAATCGGGAAGATTTAAGTCACCATTTTCTAAAGCTTTGTAAAAATAGCTGTTTCTATAAACACCGCCGTCGCTTATTCTTCCCTGGCAGCCAACATCCACGAAGCAAAACTTATAATCATGATCGACTATAGCAAGAAGTACAATTGAAAAGAATCCTTTATAATTATAGGATTCTGACCCAGAATCCTTAGGATGTAGAATAGATATGTGTTTCCCATCAGCAGCACCAATGCAATTTGGAAATTGCCAACGCGTTCGAATCTTTTCCTCTTGCGCCATCCATTTCTCTTTGGTGTTAGGTAGATGTAAGTATTGATCCTTGAAAGACAAATAAATTTCTTGGCAAACAGTTGGTATGAGCTGAGAGATAGTTGTTTTATGAATTCGAAATTGATACATCAAACTTTCGTAACTTTCACCAGTTGCAAGGAATCGCAAAGTGACAGCTAACTTCTCTTCAGGTGAAATTGGATCTCGCATCATTGTTCGTTGTTTTTGAATCTTAGGTCCAACGATGTCGATGAGTTTCTAATATGATAAATGATTTAATGCTGTCACAGTGGAGTGATATATCCTTGATATGCAAAATGAAGTAATCAAACTTACCTGAAAAGTATCCGTGTTCATTCTTAAATAGCTTCGGTAGCTTTCAAAATCCGTTAATTTTAATTCGTTCAGAATTGCATTATAAGCTCCTCTTTCATTTCTGTGATGGAGCCAATCTTTCACCCATACAGTTTTTTTTCCTAACTTTTCTGCCATGTGAAAGAATGACACTGCTTGAAAAGATCAAGGAGCACAAAATTGTTTCTTCTTCGTTGTCGCTCATGCCTGATGTTGTGGTAAATTAAATTCAGATTGTTCTTTATATTGTCTCGTGTATGTATACAAAAATATTAAATCAATTTAAGAATTGAGTAAATATTGACCTAAAATTTTTGTGTGTATTTTTTTAAACAATATTCCGAAAAATAATATTTTTCGAAAATTGATCTGTAAAATTGTTCCGTGTATTCGAGCCTTAATACTCACTTCACGCTGTTAATTACAAGGTGCTTGGTTTTTTTTTTTTAAAAATTGAGCTAGTCAAAAAAAGCGGGAAATTTCCCCAAAATTAATTAGCGAAGATATCGAATTTTCAGGATGAGAAATTAAAAACCGGCGAAACTTCAACCTTACGGTAATTACAGCGGCGAAACTTCAACCTTACGGTAATTACAGCGACAATACTTCAACCTTACGGTAATTACGGCGGCGATATTTCAACCTTGCAAAACTTTAACTTTATGGTAATTACGGCAGCTATATTTTAACCTTACGGTAATTAGGGTGATAAACATTGCACTGCGCAAGTACAAGAAGAAAAATGAATACAATAATAAACACACACCAATTTTCCCTCTTTGAGAGAACTCCAAACGAGTTGCATATCGTTTGTTAACGAGTCGTTCACAAACAGTTCCCTCGCTGTTAATGATCGGAATTTCCTGTTTGACTCGATAATCTGAAAATGTCACGTGTTTAACGTGATATCGGTATTCTGGCTTTCTAAACGAGACAAAGCAGGACATAAATGCTATCTTATGCAGCTTGACACTTCCAAACGTAGAAAGTGAAAAATAACAGAAAATAAGTTCACAGAACTATAAGTTCTTTAACACTGAATTTTTTAGGCTTGGACATGCACTATGTGATTAAATAAGATACACAGACAAATCAATGTCAATTAGATTCGTTATATAGCGATACACGTGTTACTTTTTTAGACTAGTAATCGCATGTTTGTTCCAATTCTTGTTTCTATCCACTAGAACAATACGGGTTAATACGGGTTATCTGAATAAAATTTTAGGAAACCAAAAATAAGAAACCTTCAGTACTATAATTGTCAAAAAAAATAAGAAACTGCCAACAGAGCCTTCCACTGGTGTATTTTTATTCTTTTAAATACGTGTATGCAAACTGTAGAAGTAGAGAACTCACCCAATGCCGAACCAAACAAAGTCCGCGTTTTTATATTCAATCATAACATGTAAAACGATACCATTTTGACGGTACGTTCGCCCATTTGCGTTCAATGCATCTGAGGTTGCATCCAGTGAAACATTTGCGGCTTGAAGAAATTCACTCAACCATATTTTGTCAACGCGTGATAATTTCTTCGAGTTTAGTCTAACAAAAAAAAAAAAAGATTTAGAAGGGAATGAAATAAAATGAAATTATAAGTTTGATGGTAAAATGCTTTTGCGTCCCAGCATTACATCAAATGTCCTTCCACCAAAAAAGTGTGTTTTCTCTTTTAATTTCCTTCCTCTGTTTATTAGATGAAGGCAAGTTAAAGAGCACAGTTTTTCCTACTGTTTACTTTAGGGAAGTTCGCTGAGTCTAAAAAGATTTGAATTACATTAAGTCAAAACAACAACAACAACAACAACATGCGTAAATGTTTATTTCCATCACAGCAAAATGATTTCCCAACATTGAATATTCCTGTTTTTTATTAAACCTTTTTCAGTTCTATCGTCCTAAATTATATTTCTATTTTAAATTTGTACGTGAAATGATTTTACGCAGAAATGATCACATGGTCAGTTTTCAAAAATCCGAAAAAATAGTCAATAGTACAAAAAAACAAACCTTTTTAGTATCTTTCCATCTTTCGTCAACAGTACTCCATTCATCATACGATGTGATGCTGAAAATTGGTCACCAACAGCGCTGATGGAATGTTCAATTTTTATAAGAGCATTCTCTGGATTAACACTGTAAAAATCGTTCTCCCTGAAATAAAAAAATAAAAAATTTTGAAAAAATAAAATGACAAAAATTCAAAAAAAAAAATTCCGATCGTTTTTTTTTTTTTTTTAATTTAATTTTTTTTTTAATCTTAAAGCTTAAAAAAAATTCTTGAAAAACCAAAAACATGTGAACATATAATGCTCATTTTATCATCAATTTCAGATGCAAAGTCAGATACATTTAGGGTAAAATTTTTTCATGAAATTATTAAGAACTTACTTTGGCGACTTTGTTCCCAGAATAACGCAAAAGTAAATTCCGCAAAAGTTGATTAATCGCAAAAATAAGTTTCAGTTTTTTTTAAAAAAATAAAATCTTAATTTTCATTTTGATTTTCGATTTACTAGATTAAATCTGAGTTCCTAGGGAAAAAACATAACGTTATGTCTTTTGACTGGAAAATGCTGCAGCGCTTCACATTTGAACTGAAGGACTTGTTTAATTTTAAAAATTGGTATGATATTTGGGAAAAAAACAAAAATTTCCATATTAAGGACTAAATTTAAAAAGGTAAAAGGACAGAAAATGGTTAATTTTTATTAAAAGTTGAAGAGATTTTAAGGAGGCCTCCTCACACTTCCGCGTATACTGGAGACTTTGACATAAAATGTTGAATTAAAGAAAAAAATTCCTTGCAGAGATAAGAGTTTCGATCCTTAAAATTCCACTTAAAAACCATAGATCATCTTGAGGGGAATTGTTTTATGGAAGACATCTTAATTACCTGACTACAGAATATGGTGTGTGTAGTTTGGTCTGGTCATACATGAAGTTTCCACTGCATTCTTGTTTTTCCCACCTTTCCTTGACATAAGACGCAACTGTAACAGCTTTCGACTCGACAGGCCAATTTAACGATAAACCATCCAGTCCACGACAAGCTCCACAATTGGCAGTATTATTATCTGTGCAGCAGTAGGAAAGGTTATAACTGTTTTTATTTGGAGGAGTAGTAACTAGTATTCTAATATTTCCTTTGGGTGAAAAATCGAACTACAAAAAGAAAAAAAGGAAATCATTCTTTTTATCCTGCACATTATTACAATAGCTGATGTTGACACTTGCCTAAAAAGAGTTGGTTATCTAATAATCAGCCAAAAATATTTTCTAAAAGTTTTCTGTCAATTCTTTCATCAATGATATAAAGCTCTACTAAACTCTACTTTCTATGTTTAGCCCGAATACCAATGCAATTTGCATGTGAATTAACTTCTTCGTCCTTAAACACGTTTTTGTGTACCTTTAATGTTAAACAAATGACAATTTCATTTCTAAACCCCTCCTCCTATGAAAACACAGTGATTGCATATAGAAAAACATCGAAGATTAAAAAGCTTTTATTTTAATACTTACATTAAAGACCAACCTAAATTTGTAACTTTATTGTTAAAATTGGAGTTTTCTATTCAACACAATGTGATTCCTATCAGAACGCACAAGCTTCGTCTAACTTTGTTATAGACATTGTTCTATTTCAGTGTATTCACAAAATAACTAAAATTTCTGTAATCAACGCTTCACTTAGTATGCCACAATGCTACACGATCTACGTTTATTGAAAAAACTTTTTCATGATTTTTGCCCTGTTTCGTGACATTCTTCTTGCAAAACCTTAAAGAACTTACCACACGGGTAAGTTTACTCAGTACAAACTTTCTAAATCGTGGATTAGCAAAATGTAACCGCTAAAATATTTTAAAATCTTAGAATCGCCAAACTTTTAATGCAATTTTGCAAGCACATGCATCCTTAAAAACAGTCTCTGAAAATAACTATTTTCTACTACAAAATAGGACACTTTATCTGCGAACACAGTAAAAAAGAATGTTGTGTTGTTTATATAAGACCATTGGGTAAAAATGAAAAAAGATCCATCCTCAATTGTCAAAGGGCATCAACATATATTATACATCCTTAAATAATATCTGTGTAGAGATTACAAAATTTAGATTTATAATTCAAAATATATATAGAAATTTAGCAACTTTTTATTATTATTATTTTTTTTTGAACTCATTGTGGAAGTTGTCATGCCGCCCAGGAAACTCTACCCAAAAAAACAAGTATGAATCGACTTGAAAATCAAATTGCAGCTATTATATATACAATAAAAAACATACCTGCAGATAGGCCTTGTTGACAAATATTTGCACAACTGTATACAACAAAATGAGGCCAGCAAGACAGTAATATGCTACACCAAGTCTTTTATCCTTAATTATTATGTATTTGTATGTCACATAATGAAACAGTGACATGGTTTTGGTTTTTTGAATGGTGGCTAGAATATAAATAAAACATAATTATTTATTTAAAAAGGAATCTAAATATGCAAATAATGTTTCACCTTATTATGTAGACCTCTAAAAGTTGTTTTTTAATCTTTTTATTTCATTTTTAAGTTGTTTTTATTTAAAGCTTACCTCACATTTAATATGAAAACAAGTTGATTTCATTTGGAACACCTTGAAAAGTTATGAAACCAACTTGTTTTTTGTGGGAGGTAAGCTTTAAAAATTCTGCCACATGTCAAATAGGTAACAGCAAATTCTGATATTTTCTTTCTGCAACAACATTGCTGAGGGATATGGATTTAAACTTTATCAATGTCGACATATTATGGAGGTGAGTTATAAATCTTACACAAATATTTATGCCAAAATGGCACTCATTGTCAAAAAGATCAAAAGTTGTTTTGAAAAATAATTTACTATGGTTTTCTTTTTTACAGCTTGTTGAATTTGTTGAATTCTTGTGTCTGACCAAAACAACAAAAAATAAGCCTAAATCCTTACAAAGCTTTCAAAGCATAATTCTGTGAATGTTTTACTACAAAATTGCTTTTTTGATTTTAAAATGAGATGGCGTAGCAATGTCGTGTTTACAAACAGGATGTACGGCCAAAGAGTTTTAAACCAGGATGGTGTAGTGGTATCTCATGTACAAACAGGACATAATACAAATTACAAAAAGTTTTTGGTTCGCTGACCTCCTTAACGGTCTGTTCCGTTTGCAGACGGGAGGGCCGAAGTTTCTCTAATCGGGATGGCATTTGCAACAGAATGGAACCATGCACACATATTAGTGGGTATGAAATATAAAGAAAAAATAAAGTAATCCAATAAAAAAAGATTCACTTTAAATTGATAAAAAAATTTCTTAGCAAAATAAAACTTAAAAAAAATTGTGAACATTTGCAAACAATTCTGTAGGTGAAAATATAAACAACAGACCACAGTAATCAAAGAAATCCACCAAAAGAAAGAAATATTTGCTTAAAATTAGTGATTTTTTCTAAAGAAAAATTAGAAAAACATAGGTGAAATTTATTCCAGTTCCTCTTGGATCTTACGCTACCAAAAAAAAATTTAATCTTTATTAACTGCTATTTTACCATCCGGAGTCCTGCTTTTTTGTTGGAAGAAGTGTTACTTGCAGGATAGGTTCTGCTTGGAAAAAGTTCAGAGAGTTACTTCCTTTGTTGACTAGCAGAGTCCTGTCAATTGAGGTAAAAGGTAGGTTGTATAAGGCCTGTGTAAAAAGTGTTATGTTGTACGGTAGTGAGACATGGGCAGTGAAGCAGGAAGATCTTGACCGTTTAGAAAGGAATGATATGAGAATGGTTAGGTGGATGTGTAACGCCAGTCTGATAGACAGATAGAGTTCAGATGAGCTAAGAAGCAGGCTAAGTCTCTGTAGAATTAAAGATGTTATCCAGATAAGAAGATTGAACTGGCTGGGGCACTTGGAAAGAATGGAGGAGGATAATTGGGTAAGAAAGTGTAGAGACTTGATAGTTCCTGGGGCAAAGCCCAGAGGCAGACCGAGAAAGACTTGGCAGGAGGTTATAAAGACAGACTTGATACAGAGGAAGTTGAGTTTAGATCTAACACAGTCTAGATCAGATTGGAAGAGGGTCATTAATATACCCCGTCCAACCCATGCTAGCATGGAAAACGGACGTTAAGCCGAGAATGATGATGATGATGATGACAAAAGTGCAAACATGCCCATTGTTCTTAAAATGAAATCAAAACAACAAGCTCGCTACGTCACGCGAAAAGTGTTTTTGAAAAATCTATATATAAGTCTTAAAATATATAAGCCATTTTACCACTTTAGGCTCCTGCTTTTTTACATACCCTATACACAAGCGCACACATACAAAAATCTACATAATTAGTTATATATTGTAAACATCCTATAGCTAAGTGTTCTTTTATAACTTTAGTGACAAGTCACTTGAACCTAGTTAAACATATTTACACACGGGCCTGTAGAATGTAAATATAATAAAGTTTTAGCAAACTGGCAAACCTGCGTACTGCAGCTATACTACAAACCATCCTATTTATTTTTCCTAGTTTTGTGATCACTTTCGTTTTCTATTACGGCAACCTGACTAATTACAGGGGTTAAGATATGCAGGTGGTAAGCCCTTTATATTGTAGAGTTATAATGTAATGGTTGTTTCCCTGAAAAAAAAACTACACTGTGCAAAAGGGACAGATTTTTAATTTTATCAAGTTACTTGACAAGGTTATTGCAACAGGACAAAAATTTATTTAATTTTTTGCCACTCTTACCCGTTACTAGACAAAATATAACATTTTGACGCTCGACACCAAATCTATAGCGTTTGCCACTTCAACCAAGCGCGTTTCCGCCTGTTTTATGTTTTAGCATCACGTTCGTGGATCAAGCAAAATGGATTTTTGACCATGGAACTGATGCAAAATTTCTAGGACAAGACGAGAATAAAACTGACGAAAGTGACAATTTCTTGAAAAATAGCAAATAACTTACACTACTCCTAAATTACGGCTCAGGGCCACAAGATCCTGGGGACGAGGTTGTAGGTAGTATTAATGCCTGCAACAGAAGAATATGTAAATTCTGGCTGCTTCAATCTTCAGATTTCCTGTTTCGCGTAGCTTCCAATGTTAAGAGTGCGCCGTGGTATCCTTTTTAAGCACTTGAGACTTTAATTTTAGAGGAAGGAAAAAGATTTAATTTAGCCTTTCTAAGCATCAAAGGATTTTATGGTAGAACTTGGAGAAATGCCATGCAGGGGTTAAAACCTGAGTGCCTGGAACCACGTGATTTATGCATTTGGAGGCCGGTACACGCAGTTGGCAACGTTATAAGGGCCAGGCACCAAGGAAAACGTTGCTATAATGCTGTTTTTTCGCTATCATAAACACTCCTTTTTGTCGTTTTTCTCACAAATCTGGTTTAAGCCCTAACCTCGTTCCCCCTCGTGCCTAGCGTCTTTGAAATCAAGCAGCAGCCATTGGGACGAGAATACCCAGGTAAAATTCCTGAAATTTGGCCATTTGTAAAAGTCGTCTTCAAATGTCCCATTGACATTAAATATTTTCTAGTATTTAATTAGTTTAGATTAAATCAGTCCATCCTCTCCCACTTTTTCTTTTTAATATATATTAAAAAAAGAAAACTGTAAGAAGGCAAAAATCCCTGGGAGCGAGGGTGCTTCATCTTGTACATCGGTGCATTCCTTCTACTGCCACAATATTGATTTTTTGCCCCGTGCAGCTTCATTAAACTACTTAGCTCTACCCACCGATGCCATTTTTTGACATTAATAAAATCAGGTTTTTAAATTCCGTATTTTAAGCTCAAATGCACATTCCACATAATTTACAAACTACATGTTTTTGCTACAATACACCTTTCCCGAATTTCATAAATAATTATATAATAATTATGACGTCATCAAAAATTTTATTATGGTACTGTGCTCTTCAAATAAGGATATTCAGATAGAATATTAAATTATCATCACAAATATGAAGTTTTCAGAGCAGTACAATGTTCTAGTTGGATTTTATTTAGATTAAAAAAAATAATCATTTTGAAAACGAGACTATTCTTAGGAAGCTCGGCTATATGAAGGGTTTGACCGTAACTTTCCAGCTCGTAATTGAGGCACTTAACGAACAAAAATATTTACGAAATAAGGTATTTTGTTTCACTTTTTTGCTTAAGAACTTAGGGATAAGAATCATTTTTAGAATCGAAGTCTTTAATTGAGCATAATTAGGAAATTCGGGAAAGGTCTGTTGATTTATAAAAATGTCGGTTCTAATTATGTCTGGCATTTTTACCAAATACAGCGTTTTATTGAATGAGGCTAATCCTGAATGTGTCTGCTTGCATCACGCATTGTGCAGCCGGAGGTTTATATATGAGATACTAGAGGATAGATGCAAGCAACCTCGATCACAGGATTTGTTGTTACTCTTTGCATATCAAACGGCGAGTCCTAACAATAAGCAGAGACAAAAAGCCCTGGGGACGAGGTTGAGTTGTAGGTATAGCTTCACAGAGCAACTGGATGTCATGTCAACCAAAAGTAGAAATGAAAAAAGTGCTGAGAATACTATGTAAACTAAGACAATATAAGTGAAAAGATAACAATATGAACATAATAAAGTTGACATTACGAGACGTCACAGCCATGAGTCCTAAATATTAACTTAACATTTTATTTTTGTTAAGCTTGATCAATTAGTAGAAACTCTCACTATGGACTCAGCCATTCCAATATCTGCACCATGTATTTGTTGCATTGTCTATTTGGCTGTCTTCTCTTCACACACCTACCAGACAAATCATTTAACACTGTCTCAATATTAAAATCCTCCTTGCCAAACCTCCTCAACAACTTCGTCGTCATATCTCAAAAATTTTTATGTCACTGCGTAACAAACTCAACCTCGTCCCCAGGGCATTTTATATATTTTCTGACTTCAGGACGGCTATAGAAAGGAGACAACAGGCGTTGGGAACGAGGTTGTAACATACCCACCTTTTTCACAAGACATTAAATGCTGGCAATCAAACTCTTCTCCACATGCACATCTCTCAGATTCTTAAATTGCAAGCCATGTTTTACCTTATCCACATCTGGAATTTGCTTTTTATTATCCACCTTACCTCCAATCGCTACAATTTCAGGCTGCTCCAGCAACCATTTGCGACTCATTAACTACTCCAATGAATGTATTTAATAAAGAAACAATTCCCAATGCATAAGTATCCTTTGCTGTTGGATTCCATTGTTTAGTTCTTTCTGTCAATCGCATTTTTTCGATCGCATTTTTTCCCCGCCAACTATGAACAATCAAGTAGGAACGCTCAATTGCAAATAAAATTATGCAAGGTTGGACATATTGTATTGAATATTATGTAACAAAAGTTTTTGATTTGACTTGAATGGGTTTACAGCATCAACAAGTAACACTGCTTCCGCACCATCTTCTTAAAATATATCGTGCATTCCATGGACAGCTGCTTCTGAACACAACTGCAACCTTCCAGCCGATTTAGGTAAATAATTTTTCAGAATCCTTATGACCCTCATAGCCAATCCCAATAGGTATTAGTTCAATTAAGTATCTATCTGCATCGTCTATTTTGAAATGATATCTAACACACTGCAGGTTCTACTGGGCAAACTACTTCCTAAAGAGACTGATGATTTTTTATCGAATCGACTAAATCAATCCTTTGCCACTACTTTGAACTATGCTAATCTTGTCCACAGTTTACAGTGTCTTTCTTTCATAAAATAACTTATTTCTTTATTTAAATATTATTATTATTTTAATACGACGAATAGCCATTCTAAAATATGGAAGTGCCTGAAAGACACTCGTCCAATATAATGCGACTAAATAAAGGATTAGCCCTATATCAACCAACCATAATTTCAGCAAATCCACCAGTGAATCCCGGTAACGAGGTTGTCTTACTTGTCATAAAAAACCCTGTGATTAACTGTAAAACAATAACAAGAAGCTTGGCGTAAGGCTGGCAAACAAAATAGCAATTCTGTTACAAGAAAGTTCTAATTTATAAAGTGAGTATTTAATCATCTTATAAGCCACAAACGCATCATATTTTCTTCATATCCTTATTTATATACATCTAAAATAATATTAACAAATAGCTGGGCTGGCTATGAACAGAGACATACACTTATCTCTAGCTAGATAGATAGCTAGATGTGCATATTTTCCATGGCTAGCCTCACAAATATCAAAGGGTATACCCTGTCTATTATATCCAGGAGGGGCCATGCTTTAGATCAGGAGTCCTAGAGGATTTATTGCTCATTTTAAGATATTTAGACTGTACTATATGAGTTGTGACATGATGCGATGTTTTGATTTTGCATGAAGAACAATTGACATGCACATACATATGCACAGGCAAGAAATATATACAACAGGCCACAGCAATTGATAATATTAAATTAAAAAAGCAACAATTGGTGAAGTCTGCTGTACGCACAGAACTATAATAGTGGAGGAATAAGAATTCCAATGCGATTTCAATATTATATTCCTCTCTCTATCTATCTATCTATCTATCTATCTATCTATCTATCTATCTATCTATCTATCTATCTATCTATCTATCTATAAATAAGCATTATTAGCTGATTTGGCCTATGAGGTTATTTTTTCTTGCCTGTCAAGATGCAAACTTTTTAAACATTCGCAACTTATCTATTAGGTTTCTCACTCTGACAGACAATTACCTGCAATATTTACCAGCCTACACAATGTTCCCCTTACATGCCTGGACTTTATCCAGCCATTTGAGGGAAGTGTGAGAGATACAACCACTAAACTATAGCGCCTAAAAAGATGACAAAACATATATATAAAGCTAGCTAAAAGAGTACATACAGTATATGTATATAGCTAATGCCTTTTTTAAACATGAATAAACATGTTCATTAAAATGTCTCACTAAATTAACCCAGCCGCATAAAAAGCTGTACAAGACGTCTTTTAGACATCTTTCACATTTCTAAAAGACTTTTTTAGCGCTGATTTATGCATCTTTTTAAGCGTCTAAAAAAGGTCTTTTTTAAAGAAGCATTTCAAAAAATAGATGACAAATATTTTGCGATAAAAATATTTTGAACTTTTTATATGAAACTCTTATTAACACTTTAAACAATAAATATATTTTACAATTACAGTAAGCAAATGTAACCAGAAATAAATAAAGAAAACATTTTTAATAATAAACACTATATATATATATACAATTAAATCATTAGTTTATTTATATGTACAAATTGTAATCATTAAAATAATCTGTATTATGAATTCTACCTATGCACTTATCCATGCGTAGAGATGTACACTAACTTATACGTCAGTTTTTAAATAAAGAATACTATTTAAAGCATAAACTGGAACTCTAATCAAAAAAATCTTAAGCATATTGAGTTTAGGCCATAGGAAAGAGTCATCTTAAAAATTCTGTGAAAATTGCTAGTAGTTAAAATTCGTCGTAATGCTTGCAAGGTCAAAATAAACATAATATATATATTTGAAATAATTAAGAAGTCAGTTCAGAAGAAACAAAAAGAAATTAAAAGAAAGGAGTTAAGTTGAAAGAGTTTTTTCTTTGTTTTATGGAAATTTATACATTTAAGGTACCCCTTATGTCCCCGATCCTCTGATTGGGATAGTTTCACAGCTTGTTCCCAATTATGCATTGCATTTCTTGCTCATTCGCATCCGTGAAACGCTCGTTGACAGATTCTAGAGAGAAAAAAATAGCTTATTTCCAGATAAATAATGGACTTTTATAGAAATGTAGTCAGTAAACGCTCGGGAAATATATAACAATGCTTTAAATTTTGGAATTTTTGAAATCTAAGGCGATAATTTGCACAATATGTAATAGCAAAAGGATTCACTAAAAGTTCTCATTATTTTTGTAAATAATTGTAGCACAGTAGAACATTCTTGAAACATTGAAACTTAAATCAACTGTGCCTTTCTTAATCAATCTCTCTATCCAAAAACGAAAAAGATAAAACACACATAGAAGGGTAAAAACATAATACATCAGCTAATACACTTACTTAATATAATTTTATAAATTAATTTGCATTCCAGCAGGACTTTGTCTTTATTGCCTTTTAAATTCGATTGTGCCATGAATGTAGTAGTAAAGATCCTAAAGAAAATTAAAATTAAATGTAAGTAGAAATAAACTACTCAGGATTTTTTTTGTTTATAAAAAGAGAGTGTATTTCATAGCTGCTTGCAACCTATTTTTTACCTCAATTGACAAGACTCTGGTAGTCAACAAAGGAAGTAACTTTTTGAACTTTTTCTAAGCAGAACTTATCCTGCAAGTAACACTTCTTCTAACACCCCCTTCACTGCCCAACATATCACCTAAGTAGCAGAAGTGGCGCCGTAGATTGGTTCATGGCGCCGTAGATTAGTGGTTATAGCTCTCGTACTCTGTGCGGGAGACCGGGGTTCGATTCCTCTTGACAGTGATTCAACATGGGCGAGTGAATGTTACCATAGCCCCGGGTTAACCCAAGCCATGTGAGGGAAATTGGGAAGATGGCACACTGTGTGGGCCGTTGGATCTATCTATCTATCTAAGTTCTCAATTATCTCTAACGAACCACTACATCATAAAAGCTGTAAATATTCTTCATTGTCTATAATCTCACCTTTGCAACATTTGCATACAAACTAAATGTCAGCTCTTTCTCCGAGACCACTGCACTTCTTATGTACCCAATGCTTCCAAGTCTGACAAAAAAGTGAGTTACTACTAACCCATTTTCCACAAATTCCACAAGGTCACTTTCCAACTGCAAGGTCCCACCGGGCTTTAATGATATTAATCATCACTTTAGACTTTGTTGCATTCACTCTTAACCCTTTCTTGTATTCACTCATAACCCTTTCTTGTCTAGTCCTTTCTGCCACTTTTCAAAATTTTCATACTATTATATAATAACATAATATAAAGTTTATTGAGTTGACAGTGTATATAACAGGGGTCAAAAAGAGGCTCTGTCGTTGGTCATGACTGACCAGATTTGGTATATGACTGATCTTTTTTTGTCAACTTACCCTTGTGCTTGGTCATTATTCTCCTTCCGTTAACTATTTTTATTAGTGATAATAATTTCATTTGTAATGAAATTACAATGAGTTGGTAGTAACTCAATTTTTTGTCAGACTTGCAAGCATTGGGTACATAAGAAGTGCAGTAGTATTAGTGGAAGGTTAAGAGCTGTCATACAGTTTGTATGCAAGCGTTGCACAGGTGAGATTATAGAGAATGAAGTATTTCCAGCTTTAATGATGTACAACAGTGGCTCGTTAGAGATGGTTAAGAACTTCTGTTACTTAGGTGATATGTTGGGCAGTGAAGGGGGTGTTGGAAGAAGTGTTACTTGCAGTTTAGGTTCTGCTTGGAAAAAGTTTAGAGAGTTACTTCCTTTATTGACTAGCAGAGTCCTGTCAATTGAGGTAAAAGGTAGGTTGTATGAGGCATGCGTAAGAAGTGTTATGTTGTACGGTAGTGAGACATGGGCAGTGAAGCAGGAAGATCTTGACTGTTTAGAAAGGAATGATATGAGAATGGTTAGGTGGATGTGTAATGCCAGTCTGAGAGAAAGAAAGAGTTCAGATGAGCTAAGAAGCAGGCTAAGTCTCCGTAGAATTAAAGATGTTATCCAGATAAGAAGATTGAATTGGCTGGGGCACTTGGAAAGAATGGAGGAGGATAATTGGGTAAGAAAGTGTAGAGACTTGATAGTTCCTAGGGCAAAGCCCAGAGGCAAACCGAGAAAGACTTGGCAGGAGGTTATAAGGACAGACTTGATAGAGAGGAAGTTGAGTTTAGATCTAACACAGTCTAGATCAGATTGGAAGAGGGTCATTAATATACCCCGTCCAACCATGCTAGCATGGAAAACGGACGTTAAGCCGAGAATGATGATGATGATGATGATGTACTGTAGATGTTATATATACTGAGTTTTAATGCAATTTAAATTTCTTACTTATATGCTTGTACTTTTAATACTCTTGAAGCAATAATTCAAGATGATCATCCAAAATGACAATCTTCAATGATCAAGGATGCCCCCCCCCCCCTTTAAAAGGACAAGCACACAACAGTCTTATCTTTTACCACATCCAACCATATGTAAGATGAATCTGTGCTTCTTTTGCTGTGAACCCTGAAAATCATGGTGTTTATCTGGAAGTGAAGATAGAAAACTATTCACCTGGTTTCTAAACACTAGGACATCACATTTCCTGAGAGAAAAATCTGTATTTCTTAACTCTCCATCTCCTGAAAAAGAGCTGTAAAAACTTGGTATTTGTCTTCTTTACTTCACAGTTTGGCCCCTTTTTCTTGATATGCAGTGCTTGATAACATGTCAACAATAAGCTTGTAGACAAAGGACAGTCATGTGTGAGTTTCCTATCATCTTAACTTTTTAAAAACCATGCAACATATTTTCATTATTAGTTACTAGTTACTAGTTGACAAATTTAGTCGCAGGTAGCCCCTATTTATTGACGTAGGAGATGACGTCAGTTATTTCCAGCCGCTTCCAAGTTATTTAGCCTTAAAATTAAAAGCACATTGCAATGGCTTCACTATTCTTATTTTTTAAATTGAAAATTACTGTTGCACGCAAGTACAGTGTCAATAAAAAGTGAAGTTTCTATTTATTATTTTCATCATTTTTTGAAATATGTGTATTTTGCAGACCAATAAAAGTATGTGAAGTACAAGTGACAGAAGACATGTACCACTGAAAGTTTAATAAAAATTTGTGTTAATTGTGTTAATTTTTTTTAAATTTTAGTAACTATAGACACAACATAGATGAAATTATGGCTGCTACTGCTCAGAAACCTTTAACTTTATCTTCCGGTAAACAGTTAATTTTTAAGGGCAACTGTTAATTTGTTTCTTTACTAAATAGGTATGTTATTTGAATGTGTAAAAGCCAGTGTACAATCAACTTAAAGGAAACCCAAGGTATAAAATAATGTTGGACTTTTAGACCTTAAAAAGTTGGTTAACAAGTCTTTTTAAATTTTTTAAAAAGCTCCTTTCGTTTTCAAGATATTCACATTTAAAGAATTTTTAGATTTAATTATGCTGCATAGATTATGATGTCATATAGGAAGCAATAGCAAATTTTTGACATTTTCTGCCATCAATACTTTAAAAACTGTTAAGGGATGAGCATACAAACTGTATTAATGCATAGATATTATAGGTGAATTGTTAAAGTTTAAAAATGTCAAAATTTGCTATTACTTATATATGTGTCATCATAATTTATACAGAATAACTAAATCTGAAATTCTTTAAATGTGAATATCTTGAGAAAGAGCCTTTTAAAAAGACTTGTTAACCAACTTTTTATGCTCTATACTATAAGTCCAACATCTTTTCATACCTTGGGTTCCCTTTAGGTGGCAGTAACCTTTTTGTAATTATTTCAACAGCCCCATTATTTATGCAGTGTTCTAGGCTAGATTTATAAAAATGCTGGTGTTTACTGCTGCCTGACAGGATAAATAGCAAGTTCAATGTGGAATTATTTTTGACCTAATGCTGTAAAAACTTTTTAATAGGTATATAAACCTTTTCAAGTACGCATAGATAAAACATAGTTCTCTATAGTTTGTGTGTCGGTGCCTGCAATCACACGATCTCACGCATTTCATGGTATTTTCTGCTACTGGTTACCTGTATGACAATCCCACTGGATATACATCCATGATTTTTAACCTTCACAACATTAGCAGTACTCAATGCTTTTTAAATCTAACACAATCACACATTTCCTTGCATTAAACCTTCTGCTTTAAATGCAAACAGAATAATTTAAATTCCTTGTTATTTTACATCTAGACATTGAAAGAGCAATCCAACTTCTTGACGAGCTGAGTGAAAGTATGTGCATTTTATTTCATTTTGTGTGGTTGTCAGTTCCTAGTATCAAGGTGGCCTTAAGAATTTACCTTTTCAAGATCTCCTGCAAGCACGCTTTTTGAAACTTATAAGAAGTTTTTTCTGTTTAACAACGGGAGTATTATCACTTTAATTAGCTTCTTCTTTTTTTTACTACACAGTCTGAATCCAGGTTCTGTATATGCGTTTGTGTATTTCTTTTCGGTAATATCTGTTACATTTTAAATTACTTTAGGAAACGATTTACCTGTTCAGAAATTTCAAAATCTTAAAGAGGTTTTGGAAAGTAATTTTTGTCAAAGTGTGAAAGAAGTAAGAAATATTTGGTGTTGTTCTGTTTTTTTAACTTGTTCTTTGAGTTGTTTTATATTGTTTTCAATTTTTATAAAAAAAGAATTGATTTTTAAATATTAGGACATAATGTCTTAACTGGATTAGTTAGTTTGACAATAATAACCATGGTCATGGCACTTGAAATTTAACTTGAAATTTAAAATTTTTATAATCAGTTTTTCTTAATTCATATTTTCTATTCAAGGACTAGATGTATTTTTCATATTTTCTTATCAGGCAAGAGCCATATTAGAGATCCACACTAGTAATTTTAACGCTGTGTTGCTGCACAGCTTTCCTTTATGTGCTAATCATGAAATAAAGTTTGCATATTTTTACTTTTTCTTAATATTTGTTATTGTACCCAGATCTCTTTAAAAAAATTTCAAACAAAGCTTTTACATTATTCCTAAGACAATAGTTGTATCGTCACTGGTTTAGAAGTTGAGCTCTAAAGTTATCTAAAATTATTTTAGACCCATAGGTTGTGAAACCATGAATTTGTGAATTTTTCCTTCAAATTCAATAGTTCACACTATACTAACAGAAATAACAAAAACCCTTGTATGACCATCTAGGCACATTCACTTGTGTGACCATCTAGGCACATTCACTTGTGTGACCATCTAGGCACATTCACTTGTGTGACCATCTAGGCACATTTACTTGTGTGACCATCTAGGCACATTCACTTGTGTGATCATCTAGGCACATTTACTTGTGTGACCATCTAGGCACATTCACTTGTGTGATCATCTAGGCACATTCACTTGTGTGACCATCTAGGCACATTCACTTGTGTGACCATCTAGGCACATTCACTTGTGTGACCATCTAGGCACATTCACTTGTGTGATCATCTAGGCACATTTACTTGTGTGACCATCTAGGCACATTCACTTGTGTGATCATCTAGGCACATTCACTTGTGTGACCATCGAGGCACATTCACTTGTGGGCAAACAAAGTTGCAAAAAACACAAGTCCTATCTGATTCTTTGTTGTAAATATTATTAAATTGGCCATAACTCTTTTACAATATATCTGAAAATAACCAAATTTTTTTATACATTTTTTACAGAAATTGGCTCTTAATGCTGTAAACACTATAAGGCTGGATTGTTTTGATTTTTTGTTAAATTTTTACAGTACATAAAACTATGTATATCTCTAGTAAGTAAAAGGAGAAACTCACTGTGAAATAAATTTCTAAACAAATTGAAAATCATGAGATAATGTGGCAAATTTAAAAACACAACAAATGCGAATTAAAATAAGAAATTTGCAGCGCCACAATGATGTACCTTTTTTCAGTGTTTCAGTTTTAAAATAAATTCGTTTTTCTAGGTTTATGAGCAAGTATATGACACCGTAGACTTTGATACTAACGATGAAGTTCGAGCAAATGCTACAGCAAAGGTGTGTTTGATTAATATGGGAAATGGCTAAATAAACAATGTCTTCGTTATAGGCTTTTTGTCCGGCCCGAAACAAAAATAAACTAACCACCCTTTTATTCAAATGAAGGAGAAAGAGAAATATTAATATTAACAACATTTTTCTTTAAAACTAAATCATCATTTGCCTGCTCGTTTACGTCAAATTTTGTCCTAAAATGTATAAATATGATTTGTTGTTTCTCCAGTTCATGACTGAAATTAGGTCTCCCTCTGTAAGTCTTTGTAAGAGGAACCAAAAACTAGTTATTTATTTGATGTGTTTAAGGTTTATTATAATATACTTTACTCAGCGAATGAAGTATTACTAAATTTTATTTCTGAATATTATTTTCGCAAAAGGTAAAGTTATTTATTGGTCCATAATTTCAAGAACTTAGCCATAATCTGTAAAAAGTGCAACATAAATACCCACGAAAATTAGGTGCCATTAAGGTAAGCTATCTATCAAGAAATCTTTTAAAATACTCCAAAAATTGCGTGTCTGTCTGTGACAGGCGCAGTTACGTCTTATTTGTTAACTTTTCTGACGTTTACGTTTGACGCCAATTCCTTAGACTGGCGGTGTCAATGGGTTTAATAACATTAGTGAAGCCATTCCATTATACTTGTGAATTTGAGACGAAATAACTTGAAAACGAGGTGGAGACGTCAGTTATTTTTTACTGCACAGGTGACTAGGGCCTATCTGGGACGAAAATAGGACCAATTTCCTAAAACTGGGTCAACCCAAACGTTTCGGAACAAGCAGGTTGATGATATTCATCAAAAAACCTTTAACCAATTGGCAAAAGCATATGACTCTATACATTTTCTTGACCACCATTTGAACAGAAACAGGCAAAAAATGTCTAAAAATGTTTTTGTTCGAATAGTATCGATTAGGTAAATTATTTATGCTGGCATTTTAGTTCTTTATTATTAATGCTATTAGTAGCGCCAATGCCTTAGTGTAATTGTGTGCTAAAAAACAGTGCAGCCTTGCTATTACAAATGGAATTCTGCCTACAAGCGTGATCACAAGGCAACCATCTCAGATGGCTTTATTTTTAATTTTATTTTTATTCTGGATATTATCAATTTTTTTCGCAAATTGAGAAACGGTGTAACTCATAATGTGAAAATTTCACTTCACTTGTTCAGGCCACTGTAGCAGCTTTTGCAGCAAGCGAGGGTCATGCCCATCCACGCATAGTCGAGCTGCCGAAAACTGAGGAAGGACTTGGCTTCAATGTTATGGGTGGTCGTGAGCAAAGCTCACCAATATACATTTCAAGAATTATACCAAAAGGCGTGGCTGAATTGTAAGTTATATGTTTTTTCTTCCGTTAAAATGGATTAAGCAAGGATTAAGTGAAGTTTAAATGGGAAGTGTTTAATTCAATTTTCTTATTGTTCTGTTTTTTGTGTAAAAATAAAATAAAAAAAATTCACGGAATTTCGTGCCGTTTCCGTTTTATTTAAAATACACAGTTGATTACACGTAAAAATGCTCAAATGTGCCATTGTTGAGATAAATGAGTGACGGATCTCCTGTGAGTCTGTCTGGCTTATTGCTATTTGATATTTTTTCGAAGTGACTTTAAATCTAACAATGAGATGGAAAATTTTGATTATTGTACTTTTAATGTTTAATCTTAAATTAATAAAACTCTCTTTAAAATTGTAAAGTCCCTTAAAAATTAGTAAACTCACTTTAATATTAGTACACTCACTTTAAAATTAGTACACTCACTTTAAAATTAGTACACTCACTTTAAAATTAGCTAAGTCCCTTAAAAATTATTAAACTCTCTTTAAAATTATTAAACTCTCTTTAATATTAGTACACTCACTTTAAAAATAGTAAAGTCCCTTAAAAATTATTAAACTCTCTTTAAAATTAGTAAACTCTCTTTAAAATTAGTAAACTCTCTTTAATAGTAGTACACTCACTTTAAAATTATTACACTCACTTTAAAATTAGTAAAGTCTTTTAAAAATTAGTAAACTCTCTTTAAATTAGTAAACTCTCTTAAAAATTAGTAAACTCTCTTTAATAGTAATACACTCACTTTGAAATTAGTAAACTCACTTTAAAATTAATAAACTCTCCTTAAAATTAATAAACCATCTCAGAAAAACAATGAGAATAGTTTCAATCATGATTGGGAAAAAACATGGATAACAATTTGTGGTCACTCTGGAATGTAGTGGTGACTACTGCGTTGAATGTAAGTTCCTTCTTCAAGTATCCCTCATGAATTGTTTTTAGACATGGTGGTTTGAAGAGAGGTGATCAACTGCTGGCAGTTAATGGCGTCGTAAGTGTGACATATTTAAATTTAATGACATTGTCTCATACCTATGTTTTTTGGTTAATTAATTTTAATTGTCTACTGCTTATCTTGTCTTCTTTTTAGATTTATAGCATGTGAATATTTCTTTTTCTTCTATTTCAATAACATCTGCACGTTTTTTCAGTGCCGCCTTTTTCCAAAAGTCCATGATTCAAATGTCACAAAAGGCACACAATAAAAGAAATAAAAACTTAAGTTTGTAGAAAATTATCTAAAAATAATAGGTTGAAGTCAGTGTAAGTTAATTCAATGAATTTCAAAATGGCTTAAAATAACGGGACTTAGCTTTTACAGCCATTAAAATTCAAAATGTAATCTTAATAAAGTGAGATACATTATCTACTCCCAACTCCTCTGACATAAGTAAAACCAAATTTAAATTGATATTAATCAAAGAATTTACTTTGTTAAAATAATAATATTAAGAACGTACTGCAGAAATAAGAAGCTCTTCTTTTATAAGAACAGGGAATCTGGCTTCAGTCTGAGGTGTTCTAACATATTCAGCCTAGAATTAATCTTGTTTTAATCTTACACTTTAAACTTTTTTTTTATTATTATTTATTTTACTGTACGATAAAACTGTTTTGTGGCCAAGTACAAATTTTGCGAATTATGAACAACCTATTCTTTGCAAGTTTTTGTTTTGACATATTTTTTTCATTGTCTTGTACTTTTCGGGGGAAAATTTCAGTCCAAACATTTTCCCTGTTTTGTTCTGATTTTTTAGCCACTCCTCATTGTCTCATTATTCTTATGAATAAGTCTAATGTGAAGCATTTGGCCACTGTTGTAATTAAGGGTATTGACAAGAGGGTTGCTAGTGTAATAAAAGCTCTCATTTGAGATACTACAGACATAAAAACACAACAATTGCTGGGCAGAAAGCAGAAAAGGATCAATTCACACTTTTATCGTCTCTAGCATAATCCAAGACCTTCCGCAGTAGATATTTAACATGGCTAGCGTAACAAATATCGAGGGATACACCCTGTCTATTATATCTAGAAGGGGACATGGCTTAGATGAGGAGTCCTAGAGTATTTAATGCTTATTTTAAGCTACACGGACCCAATTAGGGTCCGCGCTCGACAACTCCGTGCAACAATCAGTGTGCCATCTCCCCCAATTTCACTCACAGGGCTGGGGTTAACCCGGGGCTATAGTAGCATTAACTCGCTTATATTGAATCGCCACCAAGGGAAATCGAACCTCGGTACCCTGCACAAAGTGTGAGAGTTATTACTACTAAGCTACAGCGCCACTGTAAGCGAACGCTTTATACTGCAAGGCTATCAGTTGACTGCTCAGACACAAGACGTTTTTTCTTTCTTTTTTTTTCTTTTTTTTTTTGCTGTTTTATGTTTGTTTAAAGAATTAAAACTCTTCCCTTCTTTCATTATAATCCCACGAATTTTATAATATTTAAGAGTTTGTTAAATTTTGCATTTTAATCGAATTAGTTTATCATGTTTCGTGAATATTATGCTATTATCCAGACTTATTTTTAAATGACACTAAAGAAAATTTATTTTTAATTTTCCTCCACGTCTTTTTGGCGTCAGCAGAAATTAAAATAACACAAAAAACGTTCGCGTGATATGCTGAGAAGATTATTTTTCGTGATATAGAGAGCAAAATTAAGTGAAAAATTGACTAGTTATTACGGAAATGAAATTCGTTACGTCACTTTTTACTAGTGCACTTTCTTTTTTCGTCTGGTCACGAGAGACTCCCTAAGTAAACATTTTAATTTTTTTATTTCGAAAGAAAATATATTTCAATAAAAATGCTGATTAAATCTGAAATTTACGGTGTCTTTCAAGCGATATGTAAAATTCTACTCATAAAAATTGAAACGTCTATAATGTGGTAACATTAGTATGTTTGTTTGCTACGTGTTAACTTGGTTATTTGACTCCAAATATGTTTTTAATTGCCAGATATTTGTCAACGCCTACCCACGTTACCAAAATTAATATGTTTTATTACCAGTTGAAGGTTTATAGTTCTGAGCTATGCAAGAAAATGCTCTCCCCCGTTGATGCATAGTTTTTCGCTTACCTTCATTTCAACAGCTACTCCCCCGTAGATGTTTTTTCGTGTTTAACAGTACGAGTGCAGCTTGACAATTAGGATAATATGCGGTTTGCTACAATTGAGGAAATACAGCAGACGTTCACCCATTAGGTGCTATTTTTATCGCCATGCTTTCTCCTTTTGAACCATTACTTGTTTGGGGTCGTGTGAATCTTGGAATTCCATGACGAACTTAGTGGTTGGCCTTCAAGTATTTTAAGGGTTGCATAATGACAGCTTCTGTCTGCCGCCATTTTTAAATCAGCCTCGCGAGTTTTTTTCATGCTTGTAATTCTTTCAAGACGAGGTGGAAGATTATTGACACATGAAGCAACTTTTCAAAAACTATTTCTTTTCAAAAACGTTTTTCTTAACTTTGTTTTAACAGCGCTGTGCCGCAACGAAATTTTTGTGTAATAATGATTTTTTAGCTATGTTGAAAACGTAACACAGTTGAGAAAAAGAATAAGAAAGAAATTCTTTGATGAAAGGTGGAATCAGTTTACATTTAACTTAAAGCCGCTCAAAATTTTAACTTTGTCCTCCAATCTGAGCTTAAAAACTGTCTCATTCGGTTAGCAAATTAAATCTTGAAGATAAATTGGTTTATCTAATTATTAGCTTTTCATATAAATCTCCACCAACAACTGCTTTTCTGTATCTTTGAAATGTGTTAGAAATTGTAACAGTCATAACCCTTTTATACCTGGTGTTCTCCTAACAGGACACAGGGGTTGTACTGGACAGACCGCCCTGTCGTATGACATGAGGATGCTGTTTTTGCACTCGAAAGGGCTGAAGAAGTTAAGTAATCCGTGCTAATCCCAAGAGTTTTATATGAACCAGTCTCCACAAAAAAGTGCATGTTACAAAAACGTGTCATGTATTTAAAATGGCGTTTCAAGTTTCCCTCAGTGCACTTCTGATAGCATTTTTCCATCTATTTATATTTAGAGTGTCGAAGGGGAAAACCACGAACGAGCTGTCGATCTACTAAAAGCTGCACGAGGTTCGAGGTCTTCTTTTTGTTTTTGTTTGTACTGTGATTTGAGACCTTGACCATTTTTTGGAATTTCTGGAATTTACTTCACGCTGACATTGCTTGTTTTTGTCGGGTCGTCATAGCAACCGTGTTAGTATTATATATATTAAGGCTATGACCTCCAGATATTCTTAGTACGTAAAATAAATAGAAATACTGTTTTGATGCCCCTTTTCTCCAAGATGAACCCGAGAAACATTGATGGAGAATTTTTTTTTTTTTAGGCACCGTCAAATTAGTCGTTAAGTACACTCCACAAGGTGAATGATTTCATTTTTATTAGTAACATGCTCGTATCCTTCATTACTTTGCGTTGATACTCAAAAAACTTCCACTGTACGAAACACCAAGATGTTTAAGTTTTAGCGTGGCTGCTTCGCTTCTTTTATGTCTGCAAGAGAACCATTCTTTTTGTTCGTTAAGAGCATTCAGACCAGGTCATTCATTTAAAAAAAGCCTGCTTTTTTGTTGCAACACGTGTGCACATGAAACAGAGAATGATCTCCGGAAAGATGGCTTAATCATATCAACCGGAAATATTGCGCTTACGAGCTGCATCCTTTTAAAAGAAAATCAATAGAGATTATGAGTTGATTAATCTTCATTAATTAGATCATTATTACTATTATTATTTTAGTCTTGTTATTTGTCTTGTGCTTAATATTGTTATCTGAATTGTTTTTTCTAGTTCTCGATGAGATGGAAAAAAGATTCGAACGTCAAAGGACGGCGAAGAAATAGTGTAGCTTAATGTAAGAATACACTTTTTACACCTGGCAGAATTCACGCGCTGTTCGCACAACGGAGGAGAGTCTTCGCGCTCACTGACATTTAAATGAAATGTACATAGATACAACGCGAATTATTTGGTATTTTTAATGAGCACCAAACTTAACTCCCATGCCAATTAAGCACCTACTATTGAATCATCGATTTAAACCATCCATTTGCGCTTAATCTGTCATTTGCAATATTTCTCGATTATTTATCTCGAAGATATATCTTAATTATATGTCTCGATTATATGTCTCGATTATATGTCTCGATTATTTGTCTCGATTATATAGCACATGCAGCTATTACTCAAACACCATGAAAAAGCTGAAAATAATTGTCCAAAAAGTTGTTTTTTGTTGCCCAAGTGATTTTTTCCACCGAATTTACAACAAATTTCTGAATTAATTACACGTGGATCACAGCAAATGTACATGTGCCACTCACTCTAGCTTCCAGACCCAAACAAGCTTGAAGATAGGGATTTCAAAAATAAATTTGATTGTATTTTCTTTTTGGGTGGTATTACGACTTTAATTTAACTGCGCTCTTGTTGCTATAGCGACGTTTTAGCGAACAACCCTAAAATTATTTCCCGCATTGTCCATCCTTTTTAATTAGCGAAATAAAACCTAGAACCCTCCCAGAGGTCGGATCTTTAGTTTTTTATGTCATCAAACGGAAGTAAGCGATGCTTGTCGTTTGCATATAACTAGAATGAGAGACGTAGATACATTTTTTTTTGTTAACAAAGTTTATGTTTAAGAGAGGATCAGACTGAAACATTTGTTATATGGATAATTGGTGTTTATTATTGCAGGGAACTACTAGTAGAAATTTTTCGCCAATAAATCATTGACTGGTTGTTTTAGTTGTGTGTTTTTATATCAATTTGTAACTGTGGCTGGTCATATTTTTAACTAGGTCTCCATGTCAAGTGAAATTTAATTTAATGCGCTAGAAAAACTAGGCGAATGTCTTTGCGGAGGGATTTTTTTATGTTGCGGCTATGCTCACCTGTTATATATATAACAAAAATTCGTTGATTTGTAGCAAGTGCTACAAATGCGGTGTTACTCGCTACAAATTCGGAATTCGTTAGCCGGCATTTTGAAATGGATAAACTATTTGACGACGTGCTGCATAAATACTTATAAATTTGTTCAAATTAGGTGGATAGAAAAATTGATTATAGTAAACCACTCAGATGACAAGTTGTAATTTTGATAATCAACGGATAATTTGTCACAACTTTGAACTGCCGATAGAAACGTTGAGTATGTCAGCGATGGCTAAAGTTATTTAATCTTTTGCATCTGATCAAAAACGCCGTACAAAGGCGTGAAAATGTCGGTAGCAAACACTGAAATATTGTGATTGGCTACTTATTAAATTTTATCAGTTCCACAACTACACCTTCTGGTTTAAGCCTGATGAAAAATTCTGTTTTGGTTGCTTTAGAGTCAATGAAGTTTTCACTGCCGCCTAGGGAGCTAGGAGCGGTAAACCCCTAAATTTTTGGTGATCATGGAATATGAAAGAGACTTCTGTAAAAAGAATTCGTTTTTTCCCAGTCTGGGACGTTAAAATATGACCCCCCGTAAATTTTAGGAGTCAGATACAGACTTATATACAGCTATTTTAGAAGAACACATAGTGATAACAAACCTCATCCAGGCTCCTAATAATACGTAAGAATAACTTTTAATAAAAAAACAACATTTTTTGACGGCATGATTTTCATTATTTTTGAATCACTTTTTTGACTAGTGCATTCTTTCTAGTTTCGTCTCATTTGACTTCATTTTATCTATGACGGTGATAATGATGCCCCCAAAATAGGACTTTCTGAGGACCAATCAAATTATGGACTTGTGCACTAGCTATATGCTATATTCTAAACGACAAAACTTTTCTAAATCTGACTCCTTATAAACTTTTTAGTAGATCTCGCTACTTCTGTTTTTTACTTTTTTTTATATTTATTGACAAAAGGATATACATGATAGTTCTCCGATTACTAGCAAGCAAACGAAATGGGATTAAAAGAAATCAATTATAGAATTAAAAACCCGTCTGCAGGATTCGACGTGTTAGCGATGTTTATTTTATACTTTGTGACAAATATTTGGCGAACAGAGGAAAAAATGAGATGAGACGCAAATATTCTAAATATTTTTTTTACATAAAAGGGATTACATCTTTTACTAAAACTGTCATTCTGCTATGAACTTTGCAAAAGTGCACCCTCACCATTCACCACCTCCGCCCCTGCCCTTATTTCACTCTCCGCCCCCTGAGTACTACTTTTACTGTTCTCGAATAAATATCTCTTTGGTTATATAGTAAGTTATAGAATCAGCTTTCATTCAGGGTGGCACTTTCTTATACTTCAATAACGTTCTTTTTAGCACTTGGGTAGAGGGCGTTATTAGAGTATATTCCATATTCCTAAAACCCTTTCTCCAAATTAGCTTTATCTTGGCTGTTTTTGGAACATGAGTAATGTGTGATTATTTTTCACTGAACCTAAAGCTTGTTTTTTCCGACGAATAGAAATGAAATATTTTAAAGCTCTTAAGTTGGGAGAAAGCCTTTAAACCGATTTTTTATTAATTACGTATTCTCATAAGCTGTATAAATTTTGTTTTTTTTATAATTGTTCGTAATTGGGAAATCTTGCAGCTTTAGAAGAAAAGAAGCTGAGTTGTTGTGTTTGTAAAATGAAATGATTTTGAATTATGTGTAGTATGAGCGAAAATATATTAAGATATTTTTTACTTAATATCAGAAACGCAAAGAGAATTGTCGCCAGTTTATTGTTTTTAAACTGTGAATATTTTTTGCGCTGTGGACGTGAGTAAATAAAAGATTATATGTCGATTTAAGAGTAATGTTTTTGCATTTATACGTTTTTTGTGGATTCAGAAATTTTTTAGTTATTAAAGAGAGGTTTGTTAGTCAATCATAGGAAATCAGGGCATTATTTTTAGTTTATCGAAATATTATCGCGTTAATAATTTTTTTTTGTCAGTCCTTGAAACTAAGCTTGTTAAATAAGTCGAAGCTCGCTCCTTGATGGACAGGTTGCTGCCCTTTTAATAGCAAGATAAATTTCTGATTTATAATTTTTGAAGTTTTTTCTCATTTTCTTTTAGAAATTGGACATAATGTTCGAAATATTGCTTTAAAACTTGATGCATTCCTATTTGCGTCAAATTCGCGAAATTATGTACCCGCGAAATGTTCTTTAAGATATAATTCGCGAAAATTAACACCCGTGAGAGAAATAAAAAAACTGACAGCAATTCGTAAAATTTTATCTCAATAAAAAAAGGGAAATTTTGATTCACAGGAAAAAATTAAAACGCTTTTGCAAGTACTGTCGAAAAATTGTGTGACTATTTTATTGAGAAAATGCTTTATTTTTTTTAAAACTAATATTTTCAAATTTTTTTCGAAAAACATCCGCGAAAATTATTACCTGCGAAAATTATCACCCGCGAAAATTATTACCTGCGATAATTATTAACCGCGAAAATTATTACCCGCCAAAATTATTACCCGCCAAAATTATTACCCGCCAAAATAAGTACTCGCCAAAATAAGTACCGTTAAAGTAACTAAATTTTTTGGCTCCAAAAATTTCCCCCGACATTCTTTTCCTACCTTCTTTTGGATACCTTTGTGTGCTGTTTCTATAACAACTTGCTTAAAAGCAGTAACTAGGTTTTACAATCGGCAAACATACAATTCAGTTTCTTTATCAAACCTATTAAAGGAACATAATACTAATTTTTAATCCATAATTTTATAAAAGAATTTTTGTGCATTATTTTTTTGTATATTATTATAAATTTCTTATAATCTTCAACAGATCGATGACAGATTAAGAGGTGGATGTTTAAGTCTATTAATGAATCAATCAGCGCTTCATTTAGTGCCATATAAGAAAAAAATATAATCCTTAGCTACTTATAAAGAACTTTGAGATCGGCGGTATATATCTCAATCATAAAGACGCGTTAGTATTTGCACGTGAATGAGATTATTCACGCGAAAAGAAAGTGTACATTCTTTAACTAACTTTATATGTACATGCGGTTTGTTTTTCTTTCTTTTTAGATCTTAATGACAACATTGAGTGGTTGTTATAAGGAAGAAAAGAAAAGTTTTTATAATTGTAAAAATATTTAGCGAAGGTTTTTTTTGTGATAAATTATGTTCTTTTTATGTACATATATGATGGTGTACGTACAGGAGAAGCGCCTGTCACGTTTCAATTATGATTGTGGAGACAATAATTAGTTTTTCTTGATAGCTATTGATGGTTTTCTCTTTTTAGAACGTTTTTTGACGCTTCATGCATTTTTTTAATTTGCCAGACAAGTGTGATACCTTTGACATTGACAGAGGATGTTATGAGCTTTAAAGAGAAAATGTTTTTTTTTAACATATCCTCTTGGGAGGTAGTATTTATATTTAGATGTTGTACTGGATGTAAAAGTTTGGAGTGATGGCAGTTAGTTTATTATATGGTTTATGGAGGTTTTTAAAACACTATATTATGTGGAAATCTCTACTTGACTTTTCTTTCACGATTTCAACTTTCTCGAAGTGTTTTTTTCTTCTATCATTCACGGCACTTTCATTTCTTCGTATTTCTTCTTATTTTTGTCTAAAAATTTAATTACTTCGTGTGTTTGAAGATAAGTGATGTGAAGTAATCTGGCACGCGAAAGAAACTTTTTTCTTGTTGAAAACTTCTAGATTTTAAGATTTGAATATTTTTAAGTCGTATAAGATGCAATCGGCGATAAAAAAAATTGAAGATTTTAAAAATCTGAGAAGTCGTCATTTGTGTAAGGGGAAATAGTAACTTTATCAAGAAAATTATGATAGCGAGATGTTCAAGATACCAAGAGTATTTTGGTCTATGGTTTCTAATAATGAATACAGGCTCTTCTAATAATATGAGTAATTCTTTAAAAGTATACGGTTTCCAAGGCGACATCTGAATTCTTTTAACGTGATGTTTACATAGACAAAACTTTTCAGATATCATGTGATCAAATATGATTACGTCATCATTAACTGACAAGTTTCGTGAGGATTGAAACTTTTTGTTTTATCATTTGTTTGTTTGTTTGTTTATAAGGCGAGAGATAGGAATTACACATTTCATATTTTACATAATTCCATAAAAAGATTCCTTCCGCAAATTTCCTCTTTCTTAAAATACCTACACACTTCCTAATGTGTGAAAAACAATGTAAAATTATTTCCTTTGCAATACCGAGTCCATATGTGGTGTATCAGGTGATAACCTCGTTTGCATGTAGCCTCATTTTATACGGAACTAACTTAGCTGTTGCTATAAGGCTGATTAATTATTATTGGTTTCTTTTATAAGTTTTTTTATTAATTTTTATGTAGTTTCCGATAAATCATAACAAAAAGTTCAGATCAATCTTTGCGGTTTATTAGAACAGGTAGTACTGGAGCCCTTTTTTAATTTTACTGTTTCGTCTCGATATCCCATTCTGAGAATTAACTTTAAAACTGGGTAAACAAAGACTTTTGTTTTTCTTGACATTAAAAAGTTGTCATCAAAAATGAAAATTCTGTCAAATACGCGTCGTCCAAGTTTTTCTTATCTTCGCTTGAAAACAATTTTATCTTGAACTTGCACTTGAGTTATCTCGGTAGACGACAAAGGTCTCCGCTAGCTATTATCTAAATTGCATCTTTGAAACGATCTATCATTACCCATATCCGCTCTAGTAATTTTGTCTAGCGATATTAATCAATTGACCGATATTGATAAAAGTAAACATTTTAATTCGATAAATCACGTTTTTTCTTGCATGTATACAGAAAGATGGAATGAAACAGAAGGGCAGTCATTTTTTTGTTTCGTTTTATTGTATTACTGTGAATTAGTCAAATCAAATTATTCGCATGAAAAAATTTGTACTTATTTATGCTAGGACCTAATTTATATGAACAAGAAAAAAGGGAATTTTCTTTCAAGCCGTTTTGTTTTTTGTTGTTGGCTGTCTCCCGCTATGGTTGTTTGCATGGATAGCTTTAAGTTTCTTTTCACGTTGGAAATGTTATTTTGAATATATTGAGGACAATTAAGATGTTTGTTCCTTATTTTGAGAGTTGAGTGAAAAACTAACTTGACCTATATTTTACACACATCCGATATTTCATTTCACACGTTTTATTTTGTGAAAATATTAAATTGGGATATTTCACAAGAAAGAAAGTTGTTTTACCCTAATTTTGTTTAAATAACATTGTGATTCAACCCAGGAAGAAATAAAATAAAAAAGAATTTTAGGATTGTTAATACAAGGCAAGATGACGAAGAATATACAGAACAAAAGCAGTAAGTATATAATCTTTATTATTAATAATATTATTACTTTTTCTGTCATTTTATAGCATTGTTTTTGTCGCAGTTAAAAGCCTCGATCCTAGAGCATGTAGTAGATATGAAGATGGCATTCAATCTCATATCTAAAAACGGTACAGGCAATCCATCCGCGTATGAAAAAACCGCTACAAGCCCTGGGATCAAGGTTAAATAAACGAGGCAAAGCCACAAAAATATTTTTAAAAACATTTTTATAAATGACATCTTTTTACTCATTGTAAAAACTTTATATGTTAATTGTTTTTTATATGTTTTTGATATCAAATTTTCAATCTTGTGGTTCTGTGTAAAACCAGTATCATTATTATGTTCGTTTGGTTAGGGAAAAGGCAACAAGAAATAGACAAAATTAATCTAGTTTGAAACGGTGTTGAAAAATGTGGCTTCCTTGACGTCAAACCCCGCTAAAATTGCGAAATTGTTTTCCTTGGCTGTCGCTTTGATTAAACGCCCTGGGCGTTGATGAGGAAGGGATTATCGTAACATGTTATAGCATTATAAACAATCCTGCACTACAAAATGCTACTGATTTAAACAAACACTCCATAAAAAGGGGGCCCTAGAAGGGCCGTTCATTACAGATTTTAAGTCTAAGAAAGGTGTTTATTTGAAATGGGCGTTTAATCGTAGTACTACGATAATCCAAAAGTTTCTGCTTTTCCAGGAATATGAATAGAAAAGCTAGGAAGCATTCTCGACCCCAGAGCTCTTTAAGATAAACTCGAAAGTAGTACTTTCGAGGTTTTAATCTCAAAGAGCTCTGGGGACGTGAATGTCTAGGAAGCTATTTTATTTTTGCACCTAACTCGGTATTTGGCCATCCACTCTACCACAGTCATTTGTGAGAGCACTGGGAAGAAAGTTGGTTATTTCCAAAGTGCGTGTGTTTAGAGGCGGCATTACTTCTTTTATCCTGGCAGCGTTCTCACGTAAATAAAAAAGAATATTTATCACTTCCATTGATTTCGAAAATAGTCGATGAAGGAGGGACTTGGCGTCTTCCCAGACGATACTTAATGAATTATTCAATCCATAAAAACGTTGCATGCAAAGCTGTGCAAAACAAATTTTTATTTTTACCATGTCGTTTATTTATTTATTTATTTTTTAATGTTTTTGGGTGATAACGTAACCGCTAGGAAGCTTGCTCTAATTTTTTCCTGAACGTAGAGTCGAGATAATAAAAAGCTTTTGTGTTTGGGAATTTCCAAAGCCTTACATCAACCTTATCCCAGGGTTTCTTACGCTTTTCACATTGAACTTGTGTCTTCTTTAAAAACTTAAGAAGCACTGGGAAGCACAAGGTTGGTTTTCCATCAATGGTTATTAAACAATACCGTGTTAACACGAAATAGGAAATCATGTATTTATCAAACAAAATCTATGAAAAGTTAAAAACTTTTTTCAAATTCAAAACTGTGAAAGCCCACATGTTGCCACACAATCTCCTCCCTAAGAGGGCTTGTGAGGTTTTTTATAGTTAAACAGAACCTAAATAGCAACCTTGTTTAAGTTCCATCCAACTGTAAGAAACCAGGGAAGAAGAAACAAGCCTGGGTATGAGGTTAGCTCCTACATATGTCAACTGTGTCTCTATATTTAGTCTGGAATATAAGTTTCAACCGTTTTCTTGAAAACAACGTCTGACGACATGAAACGACACCTCACTTTTACTGCATCTTCATGACCCATTTTCGAACCCAGAGCTCTTTGAGATAAACTAGGTTTTAATCTCAAAGAGCTTTGGGCACGAGAATATCATGACCCTTCTCAAGTCGAGTTTTATCACGTGGATGAACGTAGTTTTGAAAATGGTAGTTGTACTACTTATAAGACGAAGAAACAGAAACAATTTTAAGATAATTAATTTCATCCTGATAAGAAAGAATAATACAGGCTACAAAAAAGTTAAAGCCGACAGTCATAAAAGAAAAACCGAGTATCTAAAAACATTTTTTCTTTCTGTTGTGGTATGGTACACATGGCTAATAGAAGTTTAGTTTTTTTATTTATTGATTTGTTTATAATTTCTACCGAGACATACAACTTTTCTACGAGATGTTAAAGCTTTGTTTTTAAGTAGCTGTTGACAGGTTTAAATATAATTTAGATAACCGTGACAGTTTTTACCCTAATCTGCAACCTCATGGATTATTTAAAGCCATTCGTTTTTACATATTCAAAAGACGCAAATTGAGCAAATTATGTGTTAAAATGATAAGTATGCGGTCTCCGTATATTCATGTAAGAAATTCCGCGTAACCTAACTCCGGGTGTAAATCAGAGAAAAAGTAGAGTTTCAAAAGCATAGAGGTATGGCGCTAAAGTTCGGTGAATTTTCATGCTTTTCTGGAGGTCAGATAAACATTTTTTTCACTAATTTTTTTATTGGTTTTTGAGAACTTTTAGTAACTTAGTTTATAAGAAGATTTAGGTTTGTATTTGGCCCAAAATTAGGAACATCTAAGAACAAGCCTAAACCATGCCTTCTAGCTGGACAATTTTACGAATATATTAGATTCTTTTAAAACCAATATGCATACACAATAAAAAAACATGTGTACAGGGAGATATAAAAATAATCAAATTATTTTTTACTACTTGGCATGTGTTAACAATAAAGCGAAGCTCTGTCGGTAAGTTAAAAAGTTTATTTTAGGAGTTTATTTCACGTTCTTAAAAATATTTAGTTGAGAAAGTATTAAAAATAATTTATAATTCCTTTAAGAAATTAGCACCCAACCTCGGAAAAAATAAGGACGCTATTTCTTTATAAAAAAAGCCCGCGTAAAAAGCAGTGACATTTTTGTCTTAAATTGCCAACATGTTTAGCAACCAAATAATTTATTGGGTAAATATGGCGGCACAAAGTTGTCACGACCAACCCCTTTTAATAGATCGGTTATCACTGACTCGCGTTTTGTTATGACGTCAGAAAAAGCGATGACGCTTTTTAAAGGCTTTACCACAGTATTGTTTGTTAATTAATACTATAATTTGTCATTAAGATGTAGAAAGTAAGATTTTAACACTCTTACATGATAATTATGACTAATCTTAAGAACTGGTCATACACAGTCTGTAACGGCTTGAAGGCTGGAATAGAAATAAATTTTTAATGAAATTTGGCGCATATGATATTCTACGGCGGGAAAAAAGCGTCAAAAGTATCTACGGGGGAGATTTAATTGGATTGTGTTCACATGTGTAGTTTTTTAATTTCTTTGTGGTTATTAACAATGGTTTGTTCGTTTCTGTTTTGAAAACTGTGTTGGCCGGTGTTCTAAAAAAACAAGTCTTAACTTTCAACAAAATTAATGCTATTTCTGTTCCTATATTTAAAATTTAAAGTTCACAAAGTACATTTACTTTCTCAGTTACTTCACATTTACATATAAAAACATACAAATAATTTAAAAAATGTATATATAAGTACTCTGAAACTATCGTAAGTATTCTGGTGCAAACGGCCAGCCTGGTGTTATTATCACAATCCGTTCGCAAGTGTTAAAAACACCGTGGTTGAGCATTTGTAAGTGCATTTACGCTGTGGGAAGGCTTGCAGTCTTGTTAACGAATGATCGTTAATGAAGTTTAAAATTCTTTGACTGTATTTTTTTATGGTGATTTCGTGTTTTTCATGGGTTCCTGTTTTTTTTTATAGATAAAAGTGTTGTTTTAAACACTGAAGAAAATAAACAAAAATCTGGCTGTTTACATACGCATGATAATCAAACTGAGAGGATGAAGCTCAATGTTTACATGGTCCTAATCCTTATTCTGTCGTGTTATGGTAAGTACCTTACATCTTTAGAAACCGTCTGATATTTATATATTTGCTGTATAAGATAACAATAATAAGTTGAATCATATATACACTAAATGCACGCATGTTCTTTTTTATATAAAAAATGGTTTTTATCGTTTGTCTTTTCTTTTTTTTGTCTTCTGATATTGATATTTGCTGTAAATCAGCTGTTTGGGTTTGTTTATTTTTTTGATGCGTCTGCAATTTTTTAAGAGAAATGTCATCTTAAAATATATTAAAGCTAGCTAACTTTTTAATGCTACTAGCTAGCTAGCAGCTAATTTTAATATGCTCTAACATACAAAATAATTGTCTTCGTATATTTGTATATCTTAAAAAATCATTTTCTATTAAATTCTGGTTGCTATGTTTATTATTTTAATTCTAACTTTCTAAGATGTTGGGTAAAATTTGACTTAAAGGATTAGACCTATTTAGCAAAGGCATGGTAAAATATCATATACACATGCTAAACTATGTTCTATAGATGTGAGAATAATTGTCAAAATTCCTAGGAGTACTTAACATGAGAACAATAATGTCTGTTTATTTAAGAAAACATCTGTAAAATTTGAATGATGTTTGAAAGAAGGTAAACAAGTAATATTATATGTTTATTTACTCATGGTTTGAAGCACTTCAAAATAATTTGTTTAAATTAATGCAGTGAAAAGTATTAGGTATATACATTATAATATCAAAACCACCTGAATATCAACCTGATTTTTAAAAATATAACTGTAGAGGTTATGATTTATTTTCACAGGAAATTTTTGCTGGTTTTATTTTTTTATTCACATTTAAAAAGAAATTAACCATCAGGTCAAAATTCATTATGATTGAAAGCCTTTTAAATAAGTGACAAAAAATGACACACTGTGGTATGTAAATGATAACAATTTGTCAGATTTTTTTGTTTGCTTAAATTGAAATTACTTTAACAGATTTCAGATTTGTAGTCCTTTTAATAAGTTTTACCACACAAAGGTTTTTATAAAATGTGTCATAGAATTTTGAATTTAAACATCATTGTAACCATAATTAGAGCTATTCATTTAAAGTAATTACTTAATTACTCTTTTGTCATTAAAAACTCTTTAACCTCTGTGTTGTGATTTATAGTATTGTTTTGATAAGTAAATAAAATTTGTGTTTTTTCCTGCAGAAAATTGTATAATGCAAAATTTAGATATGAGCATACCAGACCTTATTAATCAGACTGTTTTTATTTTTTTTTATTATTTGGCATATATACCATCTTAAAAAAATTTTCTAAAACAGAAAAGAAATCAAGACATAGAATACAATTGTGATTTTTAAAAAGGGAAATATACATGTTCCTTTTTTATATACTATAAATCATGAAAACTTTATTGCAGAAATTTTTCTCTGTTTCTTATGGAAGTTATCATTAGTCTAAATCAACAGCTTCAATTAATTATATTTAACTTTAGAATCAATCAAATTATTATTTTATCTAAAATGTCTTTTTTTTCAGATATAGTTTGTCTATGCAAGCTCTAAATCAACCAACTGTTTTTGTTTTGTTTTATAGTCTGTCTTCTTACAATAACTCATTCTTTTTTGATGATAAAACTAATAAAAATTACTTGGCTCATTTTATATTTCCTGTTGTTTGCTTGTTACGTTTACTTGTTGGTTAATTGGTCTGATCGTACTTGTGACCACATATTTTTATTATTAGTAAAAAAATTTAATAAAATTTTTTTATATTCCAGGGTTCCTATAAGTTACAGATTTAAGTGATTGTTTCAATATTTCATATGGTAAAAGCATCACAAACATTCGGAAAACCAGAAAAAATGAACATTTGTTTTGCTCAGGGAAAACAATACTTATCAATGAAAATTTGATTTTGATTTAAACAAAAACTCTACTTCATTTGAGAAATTATTTTGTTCTTTAATTTTCTTTGTACATATATATTTGATTTTTAAGACTGCAATAAAATATATTACATCAAAGGATTCAAAATCCAACTGGATATAAAGCATTAAAACTTTTTTTACTTTAAAATTATCTTTAAAATATTTTGAATATTTGAAAATTTTTACTCAATGATTTATTAAAGCACAAAAGAAAATCAACATAGTAAACAAGTGCAAGTAAAAACAATGGTTGATCTTCATTTGGTCACCACCAGTTGTTGAAAGCATTGAAAAAAATGACAAAATTAATTTTTGTCATTCTAGCAACATTTACCACATCAACGTCAATGCCTATTAATGTATCCTTGGGTTTTATTGCCCCATTACATGACAGTTTGGACCCTCTTGGTGCACTTGGACAAGAATTGGTGAGTATGCAATACTTCCAGTGATTTTGTTTTTACATGTGTTAAATTATATACTAATCTAATTTGTTGTTCTGCCTATTACCAATCCACTGCGATTCATACTGACAAAATTTTATACATGCTTTAAGTTATTTAAAAATATATATATATATGTATATATACTGCAAAATATATGTACTGTGTGTTTTATTTTCTTTTTTAAATTTCATTCTTTAGGAATCAGCATTTAAGCTTGCTGTACAGGCTGTCAATAAAGCAAAACCAAGCAGGGTTAAAATTAGGACAGACTTTTCAGGTATATATATATACTTGTTTTAATTAGATATGGTTTCCTATGGTTTTCATAGTTTTTTTTTCTTATATGTATATAAGTCGTAAATTTTTTAATTGTTGTCTTGTTGATTATGGTTTACTTTGCAATGTGTTATGAACTTTTTATCAACTTAGTGCTAACAAATACATAATTTTTTTAGTTGGTGTAAAGGATGAAACTGCAAACCCAGCAGATGCTTGTAAAAGTGCCGCAAGTTATTTTAATAATGATGATAAATTTGTTGGTATTGTTGGAGGATATTCATCTGCATGTTCTGTGGCAATGCAAGGGGAACTTAAACGTCTTAGTATGTACTTCTCCTTTTTATAACTTGCACTTGTGGTTTTGTATCTCCTCTGTAATAATAAATTGTATATAATGCTTTTCAATTGATGAAATTGTTCATGGTGAAAAACCTATAGAAGAATTTTATTTGTTAAAGTACAAAACTTTGGCTTAGGTACACTGTTTATCATTTTACCAAAAACAACTATGTAAGATTTATTTCTGCTTGTGATGGTCCTTTGTTTCTCGCACCATACCAAAATGGATTAATTCGTGCTGAGAGATTTATTTTGTTGTTATTTTAACTTAACTGTTTTTTTTTGTTTGATTTGCAGAATCTGAAATTCCTCAAGTTTCGTACCGCTCACCATCTATTGATTTTTTGGACACCACTACTTATCCATCATTTTTTCGAACCACTTCTAATAACAGACAACAGGCGCATGCCATTATTGATATAATAAAGCATTTTCGTTGGAGTCATGTATGTTAATTAATTATTTATTGTGGGTTGTTTATGGGATGCCTTTTTAGTTAAAAAATTCTTGGTTCTATTCTTGGTTCTTCTGTTAGTTTGGCATGTACCAAGTTCTTTTTAAGAATATGACGACATTTTCTTACCTATTAAATTTTAAAGTCACATTGATTTCAAAATTACAGAGTCATACATTTTGCATATTTTTAGTGGTACGCATCAACAAAACTTACTGATAAGATCAAATTGGCAGCTATTACAATGCTTTCTCTAATTACAAATTCTGTGCCCTCAAAATGCGATTTCAAAAGAAATATTTTCTTCTTATATAATAAAATCTGATCTTAAACATAACAACACTCCACCCTTTGTGATGTTTCTCTTTGCAATTTCTTGTAATACGCCCACTTAACATGATCTTGGGTAATTTAGTTTTTATTTCAAAGTTGAGACAAATCCAAGTTTTTCCCATAATGTTACTTCTCTTTATCTTTGTTAATAGGCATCCATTATCCACACTGATGATTTGTATTATGGGAAAGAACTTAGCGATGAGATCATCTCCAAAGCAGCAATATCTGGTATTCTTATCAAGGAGAGAGTTTCATTCACTTCAGGCGACTCCACAGAAAAATTAGATAAAAAATTACAAGTTGTAAGTTCTTGGTTAAAATCACTATGTGATGTACAATAAGCTGTCATGAAGAAGATCTCACTCATATCGATTTAAACTGTATAACGTGTTCATTATATAAGCCTTTTTTATTTAATAGATAAAAACTTCTGGATCTCGCATCAATATAATTGTTGCACAAGGAAAGGATGTGTTCACAATTTTTAATCGCATCAAAGCTAAGGTAATTTTGTCTTGCTCAATTTTGTTGATGCACTTAAATTTGAGGATGATATTTCCCTCGCTTGTTTTACATATTTTTCTTTGAAACATTTCTTAGAATATGCATGGCGAGGGATGGGTATGGATAGGAAGTGATGGAGTTACAGAATTGAACCTTGGGTTAAGTGATAGCGTAAATACAACAAGTAGTGGTTTGATTGGAACTGCTCCAGCAAGTAAATTTAAAATTGATTGTATTCTAAAACTCATGACACAAATAGTGTATTGCATACGTTGTATGTAATGTTATGTTTGATTTTTCTCAGGCTTTACGGGACCAAGCTTTTTAAAGATTGTCATTGCGTGGTATTCTGAAAGCGAAGAAGATTACCCTGGTATTGTCTGGAAAAGTCAAAGTGTATGTTGTCATAAAATTTACACACAGGGTGAATGCACCTTGTAAAATTCCCTAAAAAACTTAAAATTGAATAGTATTTTATTAATATATTCAGTTTTTCATCCTAAAGTTTTTACCTCTAATTTAACCCCAGAACCTCTTAAACTTTTCTAAAATTGACCCTGCATGCATATACGTATAACTTAGTATCTATTTAAGAAAATATTTTGCGTTTTTAGGATCCCAATGTCAGCCCATACGTTGCTCAAGTATATCGTGCTGTTTCAGCATACCACACACTTCTAAACCAATTGGCTGAAGAAAATGCAATAACAACGGTAAACTTTATATTTTGCTATTGTATCTGTATTTCTTTGCTTTTTTCTTTGAGGATTTATATAACAAAAGGTTTACTAATAACCAAAATTTATTGCTCAAATATCAGAAGACCTCATACTATTGTTTTATTTAGACAACACCTGCTAAAACCATTCGAAAGCTGCTTGTGCAAAAGTTAAAAAAACTCAAAGATGCCAAATCCGCTGTAGACGTAATTTTAGGTATATTATTTCTAACACATGTTATTACCTTTCCAAGAACCGGATTTATGTTTGAATTTCCATTTTCGAGCATTGTGCAAATAAAATATTTGTTAGACAATTTTTTTCTATTGCCTTAAAGGTAGTGGCTTGTACTTTGATAAAGAAACCGACGACAGGCCAATATTTGCTATTCGAAACTGTGTTGTAAGTATATTATATGACTCTTGTACTTTTGGCTATTTATCTGTAGGGACCTTATTTTAATCATTTTATTACATGAATCGATTTTCTTCAGGATGGAAAATGCAAAGATGTTGGTTCTTGGAATGCCAACAAATTAACCAAAATACATTTGCTCTCCACTCCAACCAATCAAATAATTTGGCCTGGTGGTGGTTCTCAAACCCCAACAGATAAGGGTAAACCAGGAAAAGCCTTGTTTCGGTTAGCGTTCGTTGCCCCAACTAATCAAGCTCTTGGCACGCTATCAGAATATGGTCGTGAGCTTGTATCAGCATTTAAAGTTGCAATTGATATCATTAATAATGATAAAATATATCAAGTAGAACTGGATGGCATTATAAAAGACGAAGGGCTAGATGGTATGGACTCATGTGATATTGTTGGACAGGAAATCAAAAATTTAGACTTGGTTGGAGTGGTTGGAGCCTATAGATCTCAATGTTCCATTAAACTTCATAAAGTATTAGGTGTGTAGCTTTAGCTGATAATTATTATTTGCATACCTTGACCATTCTTAGGTGTAGGGATCACCAAACTTTTGCATACATGTGTTTTTTTTTCTTAGAATCAAAAATGATACCAATTGTTTCATATGCTTCTCCTGCTGCTATACTATCAAATAAAACTGAATACAAAAATTTCTTTCGACTCTCACCGTCTGATAAACATCAAAGTGAAATACTCAAGCAGATTGTTCGAAAGTATGGATTCAAAGAGGTAAGGTGCTTGCTTTATTTTCCTTCCTTATTTCTATTTATTCGTTGTTTAAAACCACGTGTTGTTTCCAGGTCTCCACGTTGTATTCTGACGAGATTTCATCAAAGGGAATTGCAAAACATTTTGAAAAACTTATCAAAGACGATACTGTCACTCTGACAGCTTCAGTTGAATTTCCACAACACTCCCACTCGAGTGTATTGAGGACCTATGTGGAGAAGGTAATAAATCTTTTTCGTCAACAATTTTTTTATATGGAATTATTTCTATTTAGTTATATTTTAATGTGGTAATCACTTTCTTCATATTTTTGTAGATCAGACAATCTGGTTCTCGAGTTATTCTCGTGTCCGCGTTGCCAAAAGATGCGACTTTATTGCAACAAATTATCAAAGAATTAAACATGGCTGGCCAAGGATGGATTTGGTTGGGATCTGACGGTGCGACAACCTTAAATTTTCCTAAAAACTCTGACGTGGCTAAAGAATTAGAAGGCATGCTTGGTATTAATCCAAAGAAGGGAGATGGTGCTTTGTATTACAACATGTTGTCCACATGGTTACGTAAAGATAAATTACAATATCCTGGAATAGTCCACACGTCATCGGTAATTTCATTTAGCAATTTTTCTATAAATTCAGTTTAAACGTCACTTCAGATACCCTATAAGCAAAACAATAGTTATTTGAGATTTCTATTTCGCGATTTTTAATTCCGCAATTGGGATTTCAAATTTTTTTATTCCTCCTTTTTGCCCGATTCTTAAGGTCACAAACTCTAATTGCGCGCTCTTTCCTACCGAATTTATATAACAACTAGCCAGTGGCTCGTAGAAAGATCCACATTTTCCGTTCTTTATACGTGTGTCCTGCTACTTGAGGTACCATATTGAGCAGAGGCAGACAGAATACGGCTATTATGTGTTTATTTCTACATCATCAGGGTGATTCATCTCTGCCATACACAGCGCAAGTGTTTGATGCGGTCAACGGTATCGCTTTGGCATTATCTGATTTGGTATCAAGAAAATTGATTTCACACAAGTCGGATGCGCTCACAGTACGGAAAGTGCTTAGCGAGAAGTTACGAAGTTACAACAGCGCCGAAAATGGCTACTTAAGCGCGACTGGAACGACAACTAAGGTTTATTTTGATGCAAAACAAGATGGACCTTTATCATTGGATGTAGTTAATTTATTGGTAAGTGGGAATATTTTACATACGTTTGGCTAAAGTGACAAAGAAAACATCTATTTTGCTACAAAAAAGACTTTGTGAACAACAACTTATGCTACTGAATGTACAGTTGGTGTATTGGAAACTTTGTTTTAGTTTTTCACCCTTTTAGAATAGTCTTTTTATTGTGCATTACTTAAGCAAGCCGAAAAACGCCTAACTATTACATTATAGGATGCCAAATGGAAAACAATAGGCAAGTTCACCGACGATAATAAATATATTCAGTTTATCACCGATCCAATATTTCCCGGTGGTACCACAATCCCCGTTGTTGGTGCTGGTAAAGTGAGATATCAAGTGGCTGCGTTTCTGCCGAAAAACAAAAAACTCGGATCACTCGCTGAATTGGGACAGCTATGGGTAAGTTTTCTAATAAATTGGTATTCTTATTTTGTATTTGTTTGTCGGACTGGTTGTTTCTGTTCTTCTTACTCTTGCATTATTTTGTTTTATATGGCATTATTTGTTATCTAGGAATCTGCATTGAAATCGGTCGTCAGTTGGGTGAACAACAATGATACTTTGACTGTCGGTTTCGACTTGACGACTTACGATACCGGAATTTCGTCGGAAAACTGCTCTTTTCTTGCGCAGGTAAGCGATGCCTTTTTCGATTTAAAAGCAATGGCCACTTGACGAGAATTTCAGGAATTTTGTCAGGATGTCGGGAAAAAATCGCAATTATCAGCAATTTCTTTGGTTAAATGCTAAATCGGAACTAATTTCGTTTTTCAAAATGTTTGCGCGATTGAATTAAAAGAAAGGAGAAGAACATTATTTTTGCAACAAGTATCTCTCCAATTTTGGCAACTTTAAACTAACAGTTGTGTTTTGATATTAAAGGTTCCCATTTTTATTTTTAGCAATTACCGAGCAATGTTGATATCATCATTGGTCCTGCCCGTTCTAAATGCACCGCGATGTTGTACAACAAAATAGCAAGTCGCGGTGTCCCTGTGTTTACCTACGCATCCACGTCATCAGTGCTCTCCAAGAAATCTTTGTACCCTAATTTGTTTCGACTATGCCCATCAGATACTCACCAGGCCTCAGCTTTGTCAGATTTGTTCGAGAGATATTCCTGGGAGAAAATTGGTATTATAGCTGAAGAGGGTTTGTACGGGGAAGAGTTAGCGGCGGATATTGAAACATTACTGAGGAGGAGACAGATTAAAGTGACTACGAAACAAACATTTAAACCGTCTGAACCCAGCCTCAAAAAGCAAATGGCTGCGGTAAGAAATACAGCTGTCAAATATAGCGTTAAAACATTTCGTCTTACTCTTATATGAAATATAAAGAACGAGAAGACTTATTTTAATTCAGCTGTGTTGTTTTTGTTATTTAGTTAAAACAAGCTGGTTCGGCAGTTAATCTGGTCATTGCAAACCCAAGAGAAGCAGTACGGTTATATCAAGAAGCTTTTGAGCTGGTAGGTAGAAATTTCTCATTCTTATTCTTTTTTTTCACAGAATAGGTCCTGCAAACACCTCAATACTCCTAGAAATGAAATAATCCTGGATAACGCTTTAAAAGTTTCATTAAGCCGAATCTACACTGCACGATATTCGCAACGATTTTTGTGACGAAATGTAGAAACCAATTCAACTTTTCGTCATAACGAAAATCAAATTCGAGTATTGATGACGATCGTCGTAAAAATCGTCCCGTGTAGGTTCGCTTTTAATAGATAAATCTGTTTATTGACTCTCCTTGATCACTGTTTGAAAAGGTCAAAAAACAACAAGAAAGCTCCTAGAAAAAAATAAGTGGCGCATTTTTGTGACGCACATTTTAAGGGTATCACACACACATGGTTTTATCTTTTCTTCTTCTTATGTTATCTTGTCACCTTATAGCGAATGGTTGGTAAAGGCTGGACATGGATTGGCTCCGACGGCGCAACTGCGACAATGTTTAAAAGTACAAATAACTTACAACGTGCCATGCAAGGTATGGTTGGCTTTCGTCCGAAAGCTGGCTCGGGAAAGTTATTTCATGATATATTCACTGAATGGCTACAATCAAACCCAATGGCTGACAAGCAAGTATGTAGCTACTATTATTCATATATTAAGTCTGGCAAGGAATGAGGAAAACGAGCGCGGTATTAGGAAATTTTGTAATTGTGTTAACAATTGCTTTGTATTTATTCCGATCAGTTGAGATGCGTCCTATAGTGCTAAAACTTAGAATGACTTGCGTCATATTTATTCTCTATTAGATTTTGTAGCGCATACCAGTTATTTATTGGAACCCCTGTGTTTTTTATTCTAGTTACCGTACCTCTCTCAAATATTTGATTCCATTTTGTTGCCGTCAATTGCTCTTCACAGGCTTCACAAAGAGAAGAAGATAACAGCTGTAAGTATACAATCTTGAACTCGCTTGTTCTGTCTGTGTTCTTTTGTCGCTGTTGTACTTATATAATCTTGAATCTCGAATAATCTCGTTTAGCTGATGCAACTAAACGATCTTCTTTACACTTGTGCTAAGGAGCTTTGCCTTGATAATTTCAAGGCTAATAATGATACACGCATGTGGAAGTTGGGTTGTATCTTAAAGCTTCTTTGTATGTACGACCACAAATGTTTTCTCTTTTAGAAAGTATCAAAAGTAGAAGCTAGAATGTACCTTCTGAGTCAGCTTAGGGGAATGACGGACAGTTCTAAAAGTTTTGCGAGTACAACTAATCAAAGGTTATACTTCGACTCCTACCAGGACGTGACCACAGCTTATGACTTGGTTAACTTAAATGTGAGGATGTGTTTCACACTTATTTTTGGTTATGCATTAGTTTAATTACTTTTCCGTTACAATTTGTCGATTTTATTTCCATAGGGTGACAAATGGGTAACTGTAGGTAGCTATGACAACGGCGAGTTAGACATTACCAGGTAAATACTAAGCTGTGCAAAAACGATTTTTTTATTTACATCCATAAAGAATTGATATATCAGATTTGTATATTTTTGTTATTTTAGCAGTGTCATATGGCCAGGTGGCTCCCGCACAGTCCCTCCTTCGGATCAGCCAAGGTTAGTTCGACTATGAGTAGTCTTTGTTTAGGAAACACGATGTTTCTTAGCGTCAGCCTGAGATTATAGATACTTTCAACTGCGAACTTGCAAATTGTTGTAAAATTGAAAAAGTAAATTGATGGATTGGCAGGGCTCTTGCTGAAAATAATTTTAAGGGTAGGGGTCTATAAATTGCTATGCTATAAATTTTCAGAAAAAAGTTAGGTAAAATTCCGAGTTGAACCTCAAAGTATGTTTCTTGTAGGTAAAAAGAACGTGTACCACCAGAATTAATAAGCGGTTTCCTTTCTTTTCTCTGCCTTGCTTAGTGTCTTATCTAAGTTATTCTCATTATTGTCTTATTGATTTTGTTTTTAGTAATGGGAACGGCAACTATGGAAAGGTGGAAGAAGATGGCGGCACATCAAATGGTTTGATTGTGTTAGCGGTCGTATTTAGTATCTTTGGTGTGTTGGTCATCATTTTTATGATTTATATTGTTCGTAGAGTTCGATACAGACATTTATATATGCAGGTAAGTTTAACCATGGATGGTGAATTTAGAAAGCGCTAATTACGATTTCTAATATTACGTATTTTTTATTCAAGTACCTTCAGGGTAAGAAATAGTGTGAGAATAAAAGCGTACTGCGTAAATAAAATCCGCATAAACGCCAAAACAATGGTAATTTGCACGGAAAACACAAATTCAAGATCGCTGTAATAAATTCCGCAATTTTTATCCGTGTTAAAAATTCTAACAAATTAATTACGCCCGTACCTATAATTTTTGAGGGCCTAAATGCTCTAAATAATTCCTTACTTTTTTTGCATTTTAGTAGTTGCTGAAACTTAAAGTTTAAAGGGACCTATACTTTTCAATGTCTTCTGTTTTAGAGCGATTTAAATCAAGGAGGTGTGTTCTCGGTTCTGTATGGTCACACTGTAAATAGACCAGGAGTGAACTTGCTGCCTCCTCAAACAGCAACCAATGGCCATATCAAAAAGGAGACGGAGCTGAACGATCCCATGATTCCAAGGCATGTGTGACCACGATTTACATTGAATGTAAAACAAATAGGCTAATCATAGCGATATCGGTAACGAAATGTTGTAAACGTTCCGTTTGTAACACACCGAAAATTAGCTATACTATATCGTCTCTGGACGAAAATGAGGAAACACTTTGGAATGTATTATGTATAACTTATCAAGGACAAGCTGGTATGTTTGACCAATGAGATGATGAAATCAATTAAATTTAGTGTTTATTCAAGAATAACATTTAGAATGTATCCGTGTTACAGAAAGCACGAAATATTCAGCATTGCAATCCAGTGTATATATGTTGCGTTTCGTCGTAATTATTTATATAGTTAGATATACAAAATTTTTACAATTTTTTTTGTCATTTTCTTGTTTGTAAATAATTTTGTGTTATTTTAGTTATTATTTTTCCTCTTGATGTATTTTTAAGTCGAAAATATTTTTATTATATATTTTTTTTTGATTCCTAGACCCGAGGAAATTTGTACTTTCAAATTACCTGTTGATAAAAAATAGTTCCGTCTCTCCGTCACTTCATCGGGTAACCCGTGCTTTGCCACAATAGAGCACCGTAGGACTGTATATTTGCTTATTTATTTCAAAGTTTAATTTTGAACGGCATTGTATATTTTATTTTTATAAAATCGTGTTCGCCATGCATAGATAATTTTCTACTCTATTTCAAAAGAAAAAAATATAATTCAAAAATAATAAATAGTTGAACGTTGTATTTGTTTGTCACTGTCACACTGTTGTATTGCACTGTCACTGTTCGCTTCATATAAACGCTTCCTTTTATTAGACGACCCCCCTCCCCCTCCATTTAGATTAAACGTTTCCCCTATAACAAAATTTCTCTTCCATTAGATACGAAAACAGAAAAAATATAGGTTTAAGAAAGTTCATTCCCCACCACCTAGCCCTTAACCTAACATTAAAAAATAATTGGAAACGTCCCTAGCGTTGAGGCATAGCTGTGTGCCCTGCATGTAATGTGTAACAAAATGCACCTTTCAATCTTGTCTTTCATGGAAAATTATTGTTCTAAATATTAGACCTAAATCTAAGAATCAGCAGAAAGTTAAAGCAGTTTCCACAAAAGGTAGCAAAACAAAAATACTTTTATTTTCTATTCGCTTTGCTGAACCGAAAATAACCTTGTTTATTTTCAAAACTCCATACGCGGTATTTAGTAGTGTTTTTTCAGTAATCGATTTTGGTCGAATTGGTCCTAAGAAGAGAAAAAAAGAATTTCCTTTCAACAAACATTTGCGCATTGGGCAAAAAATATCATGTAATGGCTGACAGTGAAATTGTAACAATTTTACACATATCAACCAAAAAAATGTCTGTTTTCCAGAAACTATGTAAAAACTTAAAAGTTTACAAGGGGCTATTTGAGAATTGGTCATCATTTAGGTCAAAAATAAAAAGTCTACAAAAACACCCGTTAACATTTGATTTAGTTTTAATTAGGCTTATGCTATGGGAAAATAACATTTAATACCAAGGCAGGTCCTACTTTTTCGTACATTTTGCACCATTTGTACAACTCTCTTGAAAAATTTAGTGTCGGACGGAAATTTTCATTATAGCCTTTTACCGGCGTTTCTTTTTAAAAAAGAAGTTTTTGAACGTCTCAAATCTGTTTGAGTTGGAGGAGGGATTAAAAAACTGTCCAAAAAAGATAAATAATTAAAAAAATAGATTGAAATAAAGCTGTTTTAATTAAAGTGCGTCCAATAAAAATGAATACTTTCAAGAACTTCTAAAAACACAAAACTTTGAATATTTTTCACGGTTTATAAGAAAGCTTATTAAAACCGAAATTGTTGCTAAGTATCAATTAAACCCTTTCGGAGAAAAGAAACACAGATAATACATCCATAACTTGTCAAGATTTTTCAATGTGAAGACTATTTTAAAGCGATTCCTTTTTTTTCGTCCGACACTAAAATAAATAATGTCACTCCATTGCTCTTTAAGCTATTTTAGAACTTTCGAACGTCGTTCGAATGATCGAATGTTTATTTTTTTAAATCATTCACGTCTTTTTGCTGACATTTAAAATGGAGCCAACCGAAAATGCGTCGTCTGTCTCGTCAGCAATGTCTCATTCTTCTACGACCAATGAAAATGCACCAGCCATTATTAAAAAACGTGGTAAGTTTTTTTTAAACACGTAGCCTAAGTTTTCTTAGATATCATAGATTTCTTGTATTATATATTATTTATTGCTGAACCAAATAATCCTTTTTAACTGTTTTACTATCAGAACATGATGAAAAGACTTATTCATTCCGTCCAACACTAAAATACCATTATGTGTGTCATAATGAATCTGTCGCGATTCGATTGTTCTCTTTTTCATAAATTTAATTTTTTTTCTAGGTCGTCCAAGAAAGGGTGAGCTTTCCATGACGAACTCTCAAAAATGTAAAAATTATCGAGCAAAGAATAACACAATTGAAAAGAAGAAAACCGAGGCGCTACGAAAAAAGATTTGGCGCCAAAATCTCAAGAACAATCCTTCAGACTATGAACGTTACAAAGTATCGGAACGTCATCGCAAACTAAAGAAAGCACAAGCAACAGCGGTCCAACAAATTGAAGACGCATCTATCGAACCTACCAGCAGTAACGATTCGACCCTGAGCACCAGTTCTATAGAAGACATCGATTCTACCGAAAACACAAATGGTATCGACTCAGAAAGTCCCACAAGCTCCCAATCATGTCGTTCCTCATCACCATCGTCGTCATCTACCTCAAGTTCCCCAATTCAGCTTCCGTCTGACACTTTATTCCATTGCTGAAGAAATTTGTTAATATACAAAGTTCAAAAATTGTAAAATTTTCCAAATACTGTTCAAAAGAAAGAGGAACGTTTCAGTACAAATATATATCTCTACTGCATCTTTCTTTCTCTTACTTTCGATGAAAGTGAATCGAAATTTTCAAAAGTTCTTTTTTTATCGATTTCGTCCGACACTAAAATCAAACTCTAAATCCTTCCCCGTCAATATCTAGTATGATCACATCCTTTTTACCCAAACTAAACCAGCCCTCAGGCAATAGAATAAACGCATAGGGAAACCGTAATTATTTGCAGATTGTTTTTTATAGCCTATTCAAGTATCGATTTTTCCGTCCGACACTTTTTTAATAAAAAAATAGCCCCACAAGGAGATTTCTGTTTAACTTTTTTTAACAACACCATTGTCTTTAGTACTTTTAAAAAGAAGAGTTTCAAATAGCCTAATTCACCTGAATCTCTCAATTCCAATATTCTTCTTCGTCGCACCTTCTGTACTGAATACGCTACTGTTTAATTCTCAACAGGTCATAGCATTCAACTGCGGTGTATATTGAGAATAGTTTAACATACTGTACAAACAAAATGGTGGAACATATGAAACAAACTGAGAGGTATTACTTCAAACAATTTGATCGAAAAATATGACAAATTAGGCGTATCGTTTCGTGCCGAATGCCAAAACATAAACATTGTTGCATGTTTTGCATATTTAAATAAGAACAATGCAGATTTTGTAAAATTTTTGTGTTTATTTTCTGCATCTTTTTTATCCATGTGGTGTGGTGTCAAAATGTATTTCACTTTCTTGATGCGCGAGCAATAATATCTGTCTTTCAATTTGTCGACCTTAATTTTTGCAAATCGCCTTCAATATTCGCAGAACTATGTATCATCTATTTGTCTTCCAATCTGTCGACATTACTTATTGCAAATTGCTTCAATATTCGCAAAAATTGTGTATCATCTGAACGTAACCGTTGTTGTTTAGGTTCAAGACATGGAGAAGAAACATGTAACAGAAAGAACTTGATCAAACAAGCAATTTCCATAATGTATTGCAATTCACTTGGTTGGGTTCTTTTCAACTTGTTTGGTAAGCATACTAGATAAATTCTTCTCTCAAGGAATTTATTGCGCTCCCGACCGTTAGGATTCGTAACTCAAGAAATTTTCTCTTTTTTGTGTTTCTTTTTATTATTATATTAATACTACTATAATCAACCTAGGATGACCTCTTTGGTTCCTAATAGAACTATTATCAATGAGGGTCCTGCGAAGGGGGTCTTAGTGCATTCAAAGCTCCCATTCAAACTACGTAAGGCGTACAAACATAACAGTCGCTCAACTAGACAAGCACCTAAGATATCAATCCTATGCTCATGCTGAACGTTAAGCAAGAAGGATCGATTCACACTTTCCTAGTATCTGGCATTACTCCGCCGGGGTTTATGCCCAAGACACTCTGCACTGGAGGCGAAAGCTCTACCACAAGGCCATCATTCTTTGACCGTTGTACCTAATTTTCCTATTTTTACTTACAGCTTGCTTGTGTGTGAGCAACGGCGATAAAGATCGTTTACATAGAGTATTTGGATCAATGTTAACTGCACGAAACACAAGCAGCATAACAAACTTCAACCAAGCATCCATTGCTAATCTCACAACGAAACTCCATCCTATGAAGCAAAATCGTCTTGTAACGTATTCGAAATTTAGAACTAGTTTTGCTTCTAATAAAATAGTAAACAAATTTCAGAATAATTACAATTACAGACCATTTAAAAACTCTAAGTATGTAAAAAATGGAAGTAGACGGCCAACAAGAAATTTGGTTGTGTTTACATCAAATTCAAGCAAGACCAAACCGAACCTGCGAAGTAGAAACATTAAAAATGCAAGACCGGCTAAACGAATTCTACAGGCAAGCTCGAAGATGTCGCAAAACGAACAACATAAACCATTAACAAATGTGTTCAAAAGCATTCTAACTACACTGAGATCCAACCACCATACAACTATCAATAAAACTGGCAATACATATACCGAGTTAGCCAAAAAGAAAAACTCTATATATCACCCGAACTTTGACAATGGAATTGATGCGAATATGGGTTCAATATTGGGCATTGTTGGTACATTCACACCGAACGGTAGACATTCCGCTGTCAGGTGGGATGAGCAGGTAGTTCCTGCGATTGAAGAGCCCACCACAGTTCGAGGCACTTCTAAGAATATTATAAACAGAAACGCAGATGTAAATTCTGAACTAGAACAAGAGGAAACGCGTGCTATTGAAAGTTACATGAATGCACAAGGAGTTTCCAAGTCTTGCATTGAAAATGGAAAAGATTATATAACATCAAAATGTGGGGATCAAATTATAGATCATACCGGTCATTCCATATCAGCAATGGATAACACAAAAGGATTTCGATCTGGAACTGACGGGGAGGTACACTTTACGAATGAAAAAGAATCAAAGAATTTGCCAGTAGTTGTTCATTCCGATGGTTTGACGAGTCATATAAAGCATGATATTAACACGGAGCTATCAGCCGCAATTGATCCTACAAATGGCTATTTGCCAATGAGTAACATACAAAGCTTTCAGGAATTCAACCCTTATCGTGGCATGAACGTTTTAAACCAGTTACAAGATGATCCTTCGTTTGATGCGATGGAATATAAATCAAATCATCAACCTTTAGGTTTGCCAAGGGAGTCGACGCACTCTATTGAACATAATAAGGGATCGGCTTATCATAGCCTTGTCCAGTTTCATCATGGAGGAATGTTTCACACAGATCTTGATAATGGTAACCATGACAATCATGGAAGTATTGACATACTGGGTGCATATATTGGAGCAAATGGAGGTACAGAAGCTAAATCTAACTATAACTATGGTAGCCACACTGCGCCCGAAGATAATCATGACCATTTTAGTCATGAAAATTCACATGATTATCATGATAGTAATTCTTTAGAAAATGAAGCTATTGAACATAAGATCGCAGCCTTTTCACAGGCGGTTGGTCACCCATTTGTAGCATCAACCCATAGCAGTGAAGATGGCCACAGTAATAACGGACGCTACGGAGCAGGCGAAGTTTATATGCACACAGGTCTTTTTCCTGGATCGCGTATGCATAATGCTTTTGATGACCATGGAAATTATGGTGATAATCTTAACCACCATGACTCTGATAATATGGAAGCTAATGATGGAAATTCAGATCATAAAAACGATGACGGAGAATTTGACGACCACAACGACCACAACGACCATGAAAATGATAATGACTACACTAGTAACGAGAATGACGATGAGTCTGACCATGGTCATGGTCATGAAGGACAAACAATTGTTGATCATCACATTTATCATCATGGACACCGAAATCATCACCGTCAGCAACACCAAGAAGATACAGGAGAAGGGAGAGATGGAGGACATACCTATAATCTCGGTGGCAGCATAGGTAAGAAATTTTATTACGTATGAGCAAATGAATTACAACATTTTTTTAAACTTCATCTTCATTTACTTGCCTACCTGCCTGCCTGTTTGTTTGTTTTACTTTTATTTATGTTCCTACATTTTAGTTCATGCCATTGGTGATCCATTTGCTGGTCTGGAATACTCATTTAACACACCAAGTATGTTACACAATGCTTTATTGTTAAATTTAAACCTAACCCTCCTGTCATCAAAAACATTCTTCCTTAATATCTTATATTTGCGTCATTACACCCTAGATGGAAAGAATAATCAATTGTAACGTAAAAAATCCAAAAAAACCATGAAATATGTGCTGTGCAATTTACAGTGAGAGCTTCTAAATAAGAGGAAATTTCATGCAACAATTAAGAAGTTACTGTAAGCTATTTTCTTCTCCTTATTGCTCTTCTAGTAATGAATCATCCATCAGGTGGAGGTCTTGGTGCAATCGGACCATTAATTGCAGCAGGAGGAGGTGCCACAGGTGGATCTCCGCTAGGAGGAGGAGATCAAACGCCACCTCACACACTAAATAGTGCAAATGTATTTCAAGGAGGAGATACTTCACAAACAGGCGGGGGTGCCCCACCTACACAACAATCAGGAGTAATAGGGGGAAATGCACCTGCGCAGGGGATGGAAGGACCGCAAGGAGGAAGTATATCTGGAGGAACTTCGCCAACGGGAGGCAATACGCCTCCTGCACAAGGAGCTGCGCCAACAGAGGGTAACTCACCTGCACAAAAAGCGGGGGGATCACAACCAGGAGGAACATCTGGAGGTACCCCACCATCAGGAAGCAACGCACCTGCACAAGTGTTACCTGGGGGAGCGTCACCAACAGGGGGCAATAAACCAGTTACAGCTGGAGGACTACAAGGCGGAGCTACATCTGGGGGAGCTTCGCCAACAGGGGGTAATTCACCTGCACAAGAAGCGGGAGGATCGCAACCAGGAGGAACATCTGGAGGTTCCCCAACATCTGGAACCAGTACACCTGGTCAAGGAGTACCTGGAGGATCATCACCAACAGCGGGCAATAAACCTGCTTCAGGTGGAGGACCACAAGGCGGAGGTACATCAGGGGGTGCTTCCCCAACAGGGGGTAATTTACCTGCACAAGAAGCGGGAGGATCACAACCAGGAGGAACATCTGGAGGTTCCCCAACATCCGGAACCAGTACACCTGGTCAAGGAGTACCTGGAGGATCATCACCAACAGCGGGCAATAAACCTGCTTCAGCTGGAGGACCACAAGGCGGAGGTACATCAGGGGGTGCTTCGCCAACAGGGGGTAATTCACCTGCACAAGAAGCGGGAGGATCACAACCAGGAGGAACATCTGAAGGTTCCCCAACATCCGGAAGCAATACACCTGGTCAGGGAGTACCTGGAGGATCGTCACCAACAGCGGGCAATAAACCAAATACAGCTGGGGGACCACAAGGCGGAGGTACATCAGGGGGTGCTTCCCCAACAGGGAGTAATTCTCCTGCACAAGAATCTGGAGGATCACAACCAGGAGGAACATCTGGAGGTACACCCACATCCGGAAGCAACGCACCTGCTCAAGGAGTACCTGGAGGATCGTCACCAACAGTGGGCAATACACAAGCTACAGCTGGAGGACTAAAAGGCGGAGGTACATCTCAGGGAGCTTCCCCAACAGAGGGTAATTCACCTGCACAAGAAGTGGGAGGATCACAACCAGGAGGAATATCTGGAGGTACCCCAACATCCGGAAGTAATGCACCTGCTCAAGGAGTACCTGGAGGATCGTCACCAACAGGGGTCAATAAACTTTCTGTTCAAGGAGCTGAAGGATTACAAGGAGGGGATACATCTGGAGGAGCTTCTCCAGCAGGAGATAACTCACCTACCCAAGAAGCAGGAGGACCACAACAAGGAGGAACGTCTGGTAATACACCTGCGCAAGGAGCTAACGGACCTCAAGGAGGAAGTAAAGAAACACAAGGAGCTTCGTCAACAGGGAGCAATGCGCCTACCAAAGGGACGGCAGGACCACAGGAAAAAGCGTCGCCTGCCGGGGGGAAATTACCTACACAAGGTGCAACTTCTAATAAACAGTTTTCTCCAGCTGGTATGGCTTTTAGTGCTGGTAACAATCCAATGTCACAAAAAGGCACTGGAGCTGGGGGTGGGGAAGCTGCAGGTGGGGGAGCTGTAGGTGGGGGAGCTGCAGGTGGGGGAGCTGCAGGTGGGGGAGCTGCAGGTGGGGGAGCTGCAGGTGGGGGAAGTGCGGGTGGTGGAGCCGCTGGTGGTGGAGCCTCTGTTGGTGGAGCCGCTGGTGATGGAGCCGGTGGCGGTGGACCTGCAGGCGGTGGAGCTGGTGGTGGTGGTGGTGCAAGTGATGGAACTGCGGGTGGTGGATCCGCTGGTGGTGGAGCTGTAGGTAGTGGAGCTGGTGGTGGTGGTGGTGGTGCAAGTGATGGAGTTGCGGGAAGTGGAACTGCGGCTGGCAAAGCTGCTGGCGGTGGAGCTGTTGCTGGTGGAGCTGCTGGTAGCGGAGCTGCTGGTGGTGGAGCTCCTGGTGGTGGGGGTTCAAGTGGTGGAGCTGCGGGAGGTGGAACTGCGGCTGGCAAAGCTGCTGGGGGTGGAGCTGCTGCTGGTGGAGCTTCTGGTGGTGGCGCTGCGCGTGGTGGAGCTGAGGGAGGTGGAACTACGGGTGGTGGAGTTGCAGGTGGTAGAGCTGAAGGCGGTAGAGCTGTAGGAGGTGGAAATGCGGGTGGTGGATCCGCTGGTGGTGGAGCTGCTCGTGGTGGAGCTGCTGGTGGTGGAGCTGCTGGTGGTGGAGCTGCTGGTGGTGGTGCTCCTGGTAGCGGAGCTGCTGGTGGTGGAGTAGCTGGTGGTGGAGCTCCTGGTGGTGGAGCTCCAGGTGGTGGAGCTGCTAGTGGTGGAGCTGCTGGTGGTGGAGGTAGAAGTGGTAAAGCTGCAGGAGGTGGAAATGTGGGTAGTGGATCCGCTGGTGGTGGAGCTGCTCGTGGTGGAGCTGCTCGTGGTGGAGCTGCTGGTGGTGGTGCTCCTGGTAGCGGAGCTGCTGGTGGTGGAGTAGCTGGTGGTGGAGCTCCTGGTGGTGGAGCTCCAGGTGGTGGAGCTGCTAGTGGTGGAGCTGCTGGTGGTGGAGGTAGAAGTGGTAAAGCTGCAGGAGGTGGAAATGTGGGTGGTAGAGCTGCTGGTGGTGGAGCTGCTGGTGGTGGAGCTGCTGGTGGTGGAGTTGCTGGTGGTGGAGCTGCTGGTGGTGGAGCTGCTAGTGGTGGAGTTGCTGGTGGTGAAGCTGTAGGTGGTGGAGCTGCAGGTGGTGGAGGTACTGGTGGTGGAGCTGCTGGTGATGGAGTTGCTGGTAGTGGAGCTGCTGGTGGTGGGGCAGCTGGTGGTGGATATAGTGTTGGGGGTAATGTTGGAGCCAGTGGAAGCGTTGATAGTGGAGATGCTGGTGGTACTGGTGGTAGTGATGGGGTGGGTGGTGCTAGTGGTAGTGCTAGCGCTGGAGCTGGTGGTTCCGTGGCGAGTACGGGTGGTAATGCTGGTATTGATGATACCGATAGTAGTGTTAGAGCTGGTGGTAGAATTACTGGTGGCGGTGTTAGTGGCAGCGCTGGTAGTGGAACTGGTGCTAGTCGTTTTGGGGCGGGTGGAAATGCTAGAGGTGGTGGTGGTTCTGGAGGTAGCAGTAGTTCTGGAGCTAGTGGTAATGCTGGAGTAGGAACTAGTCGTTTTAGCGGTGCTGATGATGCTGGAGCAGGTACTGGTGTTAGCACTGCTGCGAATAGTAACAGTAATCGTTTTTCTAAAACCAATCGATTTAACTCTGTCAATACGCAATTTTCTAGCTCTTCCAACAGTAACTCGGGTATTAACTCGCCAGGTGCTACTTCACCAGATTTAGATAATCCAAACAAAGATGATAAATGCATGTGTTCTAAAAACTATGTAAGTGCTTCGTTAAAAGATAATGTGGGACAAGAAAATTATAGTAACAGAGACTTGTCAAGGCGAAACTGTATTTGTCAGTATGATAGTGCACCAGATGAAAACTTTGATAATGATGACGAGGAGAAAAAACAGACGTTTGTAACTACAGAAGACAATAAAAGTATAAAAGATATCAGTGAAAATACCAAAAGTAAAATGAAGCCTAAAAAACGAAAACTGGCAAGTAAGTTTGTCAACTTTGTTGAAAAAATGGCGGGAAAATTAAATGTGGACAAATTAAATGTAGCGGAAGAGCTGGTTAAAAACTTAAAGAAACAACGAAAAAATGAACAAACTTATTCGGATGTGACCACAATTAGTGAGTCGAACGATAATGATGCAGCTTTAGACAACGACGAAGAAGATGCTAAAGTGTTGAAGAAAAACTATTTATCCAGGGATAGAGATGACATTATGGAGGATATTTCCAATATTTTAAGCAAGAAGCATACAGTTGCTGAAGCTTATAACGCATTTGATGAGGAAGATTTTGATAACGATGATAATGATGATAGTGATGACGAAAAGCGAAAAGAAAAAGTAAGAAAAACGATAATTGAAGACCGATAGTAATTTCGTTAGGATTAAATATTAGATCAATTGGCTCATTCGAGCAAGGAAATTATGTACGGTATGGATAAAAGTTGAAACTCAAATAAGCTGTCTCAGTTTGAGAATACAGGTTTTTACAAGGAAGCAGTAATAAACATCTCTAGCTTATATTGCCATTGATGTACAATAAAATATGTAAATATATGTTAATTATGTTGATTTGTGAGAATGTAAATATGATCTTGTGTTTCATAATTGAACGTCATAGTTAAGGTTTCCACGACTAACAATACTTAACAAAATATATGCGGAGAGCAGTGGCTTATTCCAAAATTATGTAATCTCTTTCTGTAATAAATTCACGCATTTTTGACCCTATTAAATTTCATATTTCGTTAATGCTTTCAGCCAACCCAGGGTCCTTTGGTTATATCGTTTGATTAGTACAAAATCTTAAGAAAATTGTTGATTATTGCTGACGTCAGCGTGACTCTTTCCCATAATATTGGTCCTGTTGATTTTCCCTAACTCCGGCATGTTAAAAAAATGCAGCTAGCATATCTAAAGTTTCTTTACCTAACCTACGCATCTTCAAGAACAGTGCTTTTATAGCGTGCCGATTTTGGACTACTGTGAAGTTGATGTGTGTGCAAACTCAAAACCATAGTAGCCTCAATATCTTAGTAAGAGGTTTTAGTTACTTTCCTCTATTTTAAGTTGCTGTATACAACGTTGTTGTGATATACAACGAACGCTTACACTAGTGTTTCATAGTATTAATTGAGAAACTAGAAGTTGAAGGAAGCATATTAGCAAGCAATGTATGGAGGAGGGCTTGAACAAATAGAATGGTAAAAATGTTATGGTTAGGTAAATAAAAAGTAATTAGATTAATGCAAAGTTTCCGGAGATTTCAGCATTGCCAGAAAGATATACCTTTTTGTCCAAAAAGTACCACAAAATTATAGTAAATACACATTCGAAAGTTAACTAAGTTATCCCTTTAAACTTAGGGGTCATACTTCGTCAGTCCACCATTTAAACGACCTTAATGTTTCACCACGGCACTTATTTTTGACACCTTTCTTAAAATTTGGGGTCAAGCACAGAGAGTAATGTTGTGATTGTGTAACAATACCGTCGCGATGTCTAGTTTAAAATAAGGTGCACAGTCCAGTTTAAAATAAGGTGCACAGTCCAGTTTAAAATAAGGTGCACAGTAAGTAAACGCCGCCCTAAACTTTGACCTATTTTACAAAACATTTCTGATTTTTTATTGTATTGTTGTTTATACCTGGAATCACTGGCTCTAGTCTTGGTTTTAATATGTCATGAGAATCTATGATCAATTTATTTTCAGAATGTTAAAATTTTGAAATAAGAATGACTAATGGTAGCTAAACAAGACCTACAACCCTCCACAAAATATGTTGAGACAACTCCAAAAATAAGTCTAAAAAGGGTTCTTCATTCCCTCCCCCCTTTATCAATGTTGCCTTACTGGAGACTCGCTCAGCACAGGCAGCTACTACCCTCATCCTTGAACTGGGGGAAGGGGGACAAAAATTTGCAAAAAAATTAGTTTGTCTCATAATTTTTGTGGGGGATTGTAGATGGTAGGGATTTGTTGGTTCAATGAAATTATTATTTTCATTGCTTAATAATAGCATTTTTGCTTTGCCTTTTGGGCAAAGCAAAAATGCTATTATTAAAATGCCACCATTTTTAAACCATTAAACTTGACATCTGCAAAACACAGATCAGTGGGATGCAAACACATTTAACACCAACCGACATGTTGTGACTGTAGAGTTTATGAAGTAAAGAAACATCTTCCTACTAAAACGCAAGAAATAGTGAAATTAAGATTGATTTTGGTCAAGAATGATTTTTTGTTCTAATCTTTTTAGAACAACTGTCCAACATGGTAGCTAGTCAAAATTTCAATTTTAAGTTCACAGGTTATCTTAATAACATAAATGTAGGAATTTGTCAGCCTTTTGTATTTTTAGGAGGAAAAAACATTTTAATACAAATATTAACACCTAGAAATGGCTATTTTTATATCCCCATATATATTTAAAAAAGATTTTTTTAATGCAATGACGTATTTAAAAGTACTAGCCGGGAGACCTAGCGTAACAAATTGAGTCTAGCAAAACAGAAACCCTTTTGTGTACTTTTGGATTTCCTAAAAATTAATTTTTCACAACATATCCAAAATCCCAATAAAGGAAATGCTACTGTTCTCCACATACTACGCATACATACGGACTCGATTTGGATTATTTAATGGACTATAATTTGAGAGAGTAGCCACACTTTAATGCATTGCACAGACGCCCTATGTTTTATGACCTTAAAGATCGCAACTAGGCAAAAACATATAATAGGCTGACAAAAGAAACTAACCGGTTTCACCGTAGTGCGTATTTTTGTTCATAGATAAGCGACACAGGCCCATTTTGTAATTTCATGACAAGTCATCCAAGCAAAGTAAAGAAAGATGCAAATATTTTTAACAATATTAAACATATATAATTCTTTGCAAGAATACACCAAAGATACTACAAAACAAAAATTAGTGAATGTGTTAATATATGATTATAGGCGTTGCTGTGTTTGATCTGTAACAACCCTTGACCCTAGCACTGTGTAGGAGAACTGATTACGGTCTACAACGTAGACACTGCTTTGGAGAGACTCGACTGAAAAAAAAAAGGGAAATACGGATAAATCCTTGCTTTCGGTTATCTTGATTGCATCGACAAAAAAGAACAGTTTCTAACGTTCAGTTGGTGGTCCTTCTTCTGCATTTTCCGCATTTTCTACATTCTCCGTATTTTCAACACTTTGTCTCGAACTTGGTTCTCCTAAATTTTTATAGTTTTGACCAACGTCACCAATTTCGATTGCTTTGGTGGCATCGACGTTTGCATTATCCTGCTCTACGATTGGTTGTTCTTCTGGTGCATTATTTTCAATTTTTTGTTCGTCGTTAGAGTTAATAGTAGCACCATTATCAATACTTCCTAAGCCCATTTTCTTCAGATCATCTTGTATATTATCAAAATTTTTGGGAGATTGCTCATCCGGTTGACTTCCGTCGGCCTCGTCATCATGCTGCTGTTCTTTTTCTTCTACAGGTTTTGAATATTCAGGTACAGGTTGATCTACGTATTGGCTGTTTTTAGGTACTTTGAAAGGATCCGACGCATCAATGTCGATATAACTTCTGGATTTTGGATTCTCGTATTCTTTATGAGCTCTTCGTAAATCTTGTTTATGGTGATGATGCCTTGGAGCCCCTATGAGTAAATAGAGTTATAAATAAATGAATGAGTGGAACGGATAGATGAATGAATGAATGAAGGTATGGACGAATGAATGTATTAATTAATGAATTAATAAACTAATGAATGAATGAATTATAGCTCAAGTGGTGCTTGGATTCAGTGAAAATTTCAAATTTGTTCTGCTGTGAATTTTTTTTTTGTTCAGTAGCACAAGTTCTTCTACGTTACCTTTATAAATGTCTCAAAAACAAGAAAACAGTAAAAAAAGTGAGCAAATGAAATTGTAAAGAGGAGCTGGGTAAACTCTATACCTCCATGAAGGTAGGTTTTACAAGATTTATAAAATATTTAACAATTCTTCAATAAGTAAAAAAGTTCAACATAAAAACGCAAAAATAGACTAAAAAGTGTTGAACTAAAAATGTGAAAAGATAAAACACCTCAAACGAAATTTCCTGGTTCTCATAAAAGAAAGTACGTAGGGTTATAAAAAGTTTTACCTTCAACACTGATGTGTAACACGAGACAAACAACAGCAAGAAAACACGACCTCCTGCAATAAAAAAACAGAAAAATTGGTTGAACTATTTAAACATATACTAAACACAAATACTATTGAATCTACTGATTGCCTAGGATTGAGTAGCAGTAGATGACGTCGTGGGTGATCTAAGATCTAAACGCCTCAGCACCTAGACTCTTGTGTTGACCCTTAAAGGATGCCTTTTTTAAAAAAAACTATTTTTAGTCAATATATAATCACCTTTACCAAACTTAAGCAGCGATTGGTGGCAGAGAAAAAGAGTTAAACAGTGTATGTTGGTTAACTTCTCAGAAGTTATGTCGGTCCAACTGTGGGATGTGGGATGTCTTTCCTCGATTTTTCCCGGACATTAAAGGTTAATTAAAATAATCGTTTCTTCAATTTAACATTAAAATAATAAAATAAAAAATATAAATAAAATACAAATAAAATATATATTTACTATTATTTATTATCGAATTTTTTTCAACATAAGAGCACATGATTTTTTACAGTAAGTCACTTTGGCACCATAATAGAGTTAATAAAAAATGGCTCAAAAATTTTTTCGGATTTTGTCGGCCTACAACCCTGGACATATTATATTGGGAAAATGAGTCAAATTTTAAAGACCGCAACCACAAACAGTTAAGGACGCTATCTTTACCTAAGGCGGGAGAAAGGAGGGGGGGGAGGGGACCACAATCCGAAATGCATCTCAGCATGCGCAGTTTTACTTGTTTTTATTTTGCTTCGAAAAAATCGCTTCGCCAAAAAGTAGAAACAGTTCCTACATTTTAGTGGCGAAATATTTCGATGTAAACTTTTAGCCAATCAAAAGGCAATATTCAGTGTTTATTCTTCGAAAAACCCATTACTAGCCTAGTTTACTAAGACTTCTTCGAGAACATCAAATTCAGTTTCTCCCAAACGAAAGCTTAGACGCAAACAAATGTCAGAGCAAATCCCTAAAATTTGAACCTCCCTCATAGCAAACCCCAATTACAATCAACTAATGAGCACAAATTCAACGTAGTCACATCTTACCCTCCTAAATAATACAAGAATTAATGATATTTGTTCGCGTAAGTGAGGTCATTCGCGTTCAAAACAAAGGATTTCCCCGATATTGACCACGTCAGTAAAGAAAGAAAAATTAATCAATCAAAAAACGTTGTCAGTATTCTGACTCCAGAAAACCTTAACTATTCTGATTTGCTTGTGGTAAGAATTTTTTTGTGATTTTGAGTCTTCTTGCTAACCATTACTGGAAAGTAGCTATACAAAATAATTGTCTGCTTTTTAATACCCAAAAGAGTGCTTACATTCAGTATTTTAAGGTGACGGTATACCTTTATTGTATCAAAAAATCGATTTTTTTTATTGGCCATTTATACTAAAGAAACGACGATCTTCTTTGGTGACACTTTTTATTTATTTTTCGAAGGGGAATACTGACTTTATCCAAATAACTAATTTCTTTCTGATCGGTCTTTCACACCTTAAATTGAATAAGAGTTAAGAGTGAATGTTTTAACACTTATCATCCTCTTGAGTATAACTTTTAAAAATAAATTATATTTCCTTTCCGAAAAGAAATGGCCATCTGAAAAACACACTTTCAGTTCTAAAAATGTATGCCATCCTGTTCTGTTTCTGCAAGTCACAGAAAAATGTTAAACGACTTAGAAAGTTCTATATTGCTGTGGTATTCTCAGTCACGTCTTTGCGAATAATAAAATTAAAAAGGACAACCTTCTGAATATTCATCGCCTCAGAAGTGTGAAAGTATCACCATCACCATAAGTATGCTTGAAAGATGTGATATTTTAAAAAATCTTTAAAACACTTTTTCGTGGTGTTGTTTTTTTCTTATACTGAATTCGCCGTTCACAATTCGCTTCGATGTAAAGGGTGTTTTTCACGAAGCGAATTGGGCGGCGAATTCATCGGCGACATGTATCTGAGCATGCGCAGTTTCATTTGTTTTCATTTTGCTTCAAAAAATTCGCTCTGCCGAAAAGTAGAAACACTTCCTACTTTTTAGCGCCCAAAAATTTCGCTGTAAACTTTTCACCGATGAGAACGCAATATTTAGTGTTTATTCTCAGGAAAACTCATTACTGGGAAGAATTCAGAATAGCTGTCTGGTTTTTAATACCCAAAAATTTATCAAAATTTACTTGTCAGTGTTCACACACACTAAGAATTTATCACAATTTACTTGTCAGTGTTCAGAGCGTACTTAGGACTTGGGACCTTAGGTTATTTGCCAAGATCCAAAATTAAAGGGTATTAATTTTTGCTAACGTCAGTACGTGCCACTTCCACTAATTTCGTACCGTTCTGTGTAGTGAAGCGATTTGTTTTACAAAGTAGATGCGGACGGTACAAAGTGCAGCCAGCGCATTTCTGAATTTGATTACTCGGCCTGCATCACTGCCAAAATGTAACTTTTGCAGTCTACCGAATGCAGAGCACTGGTCAAGTGATACAGTTTGCCTATTCGAGGAAGACTCGAATATTATTTCCTGGGTTACATGCGCATTTCCTAATGGTTTATGGATTTGTTGCCACACTTCAATTGGTGTTTTAAATAAAAGTATCGGTTCGCTCGTCAATTTGCAATACCCCTAAAGAACCATCTATCGATATTATTATTATATATATATAGATATATATTATTATGATAAAGTGCTGCCAGGCTATGTACAGTTTTTTATAAGGACAATTTATACAATATTAGGACTTCAGAGGTCCAAAATTTTAAAACATGTTAAAAATATTCAAGGCTTTGTCAATGTCAATAAGTATTAAAATACGCCTTCAAACTTCGAAAATGATAAAATAAGAGAAAAATTAAGAACAGGGTAGATCATTTTGAGGATTAAAAACTTAAGAAGGTTAACGAACATGTCGAGTGTTCTTTTTAAAAAAAGTGTAGTCATGCTAAGAATATATTAAGAATATATAACGCTAATATTTGTCGAAACGATGTGAGGACACTGAAACTAAAAAGCACTAGCTACTTTTTTTAACCATAAGAACAGCGAAGCTAGGAATGGCTGCAAAACAAGAAAAATTGCAATTTGATCATTTGCTGTCCTCAAAAACCACAAAAAACACGAAAAAATACTGTAGAGGTGTATATTTTGCAAAATTTGGGAAAATCGTGCTTAAATTTTGCATCGCAAATAATGGTAATGACTTGTAAAATAAATAAAAAATGCTTAAATTAATAATAATAAGAAAAAAAGTATAGCCTAAACAAAAGAGAACACCTCAGACTGAATCTAAATTTGCTGGTTCTTATAATAAGAAATAGACTTTTACCTTTTCTTTGCCATGTTTGTTATTCCATAGTTTTTTTGTTATCGAAGGTGAGTTAAACCCAGTGGGCAGTAAAGTAGAAAACAGGTGGCTATTCAAAAACATATCTGCTTGAGCATGAAAAGAAAATTTAAACAAACTATCTAGACACAATTCACGTGATTTTTAGAACAAAATGGTAGATGGTGAAGTGCAGGAAGCCTAATTTTTTTATTATTTTTTTTTTTTTTAAAGACATTTAAAAATACATCCACGGGTTAAATTAAATTTCAACTGCGTCTGGATTTACTTATTTTTTGATATCTTTGCCAATCTCAAAAGTTTTTATTTGTGTTTTTCCGAAAATAGTGAAATTTACAGATGATGATGACGATGATGATGATAAAGAATTTTAAGATTGGAAGAAGTAGATGATGCTAACGTTATCTTTCTTCGTATGTTTTCTAATAACCTTAGATAAATAAAGACTCAAGAAAATGTTGAATCTTACTGACCAGTCATTCAACTGAATACAGCAACCATCAAAGCTTTTCCTTAACGTATCTATTTTTCTATATTAGAGAATTCGTACAATTTTAACAGTCAAAGCAAGATATGCTGACATAAGCTTTTTTTACCATCAAGAAGGACAACCTTTATCTACCCTTTTGGTGTTCGTTTTCATGAATGTCGTAATTTGACCACTTCCTAATAAAAACAACTTAGGAAAATAGTTACATAACCAAAGAAGTTTTTGTTGTAAGAAAAAAAACACAGAATGTTTTGATAGGTTATTTTAATGTCTCGCTGTTTATTTGATGAAATAAAAATTCTTTTTTGATCAGGTTGTGGAAACAAGTGAAAGAAAGCCTTGCCCTAAAACCATTCACGTTAATAACCCTACAATAACTTTTTAAGGGAGGCGAACCTCGATCGCCGTCCCAGGGTCAGAAAAGATACAAGGTGCCCTGGGGACGAGGTTGAAGGGATGCAATACCGGAGAATATTACCTGATAGATTTTAAAAAATCGATTAGTATGAACAACTCCGATTGTTTCTTTGGTTTAGGGTTCATCAAAACGGGACTTTTTATCAAGTCATAGTAAACCGGCTTGAAAAGCCATTATTAAAATCGTATCATTAAAACGAAAACTCATACAAAACATGTGTGCTCAGCAAACGACTCCGATTGTAACTTTTAGAAGGTAAAAAACGCATTTGAATCATTGTTTATGTGAACTGACATGAAAAGGTGGTTTTGGGGTGAGCGACTTATAATTTCTTTTGTTTCCTATGGAAATCTATTTTTAATTGTTTACGTTTTTGTGGTACCATTTTAATAATGGCTTTTTACACTGGTTAATATGACTCCATGCAAGGTTCTATCAATCGAATCAATCGACTTTTTCATACTAAATGTTTTTTTGTATCAGTTAAGGTAAAAATTCATGATATTCCACAGATAAAGTTATCATTCAATTACAAGGTCACGTTTTATATTTCATTAGATGTTTAAAAAAGCTTTATTCTACCTACAAAGGATTGCGGTTAGAAAAGATTATCATGCTGTGTTATTTTTACATATCCAAAAGCAGAGAAACTTTTGTGATTATGTTGTCAAATACTTGTGTAGTGCAAAAACATTTCGCTATTGCAAAGTCTGCCCGTGCTTGAGAACGTTCAGTTGTGATCAAGGCAACGATATGACATCTGAAAGATCTCTTCTTGAACAGAAGCATGAAGAATATCAGAAAAGCATAAAACACATGGAAGATTTTCTTACTTCAGTAGGGATATCTGGAGAAAAAGGGCTTTGGATTTTTGGATATGGTTCTTTGTTATGGAAAGTTAATTTTAAGTATGATATGGAAAAGATAGGGTATATAAAAGGATACGTTAGAAGATTTTGGCAAGGAAGCACAGATCACAGAGGAACGCCAGAGAAGGTGAAAAATTCATTCCGTGTTTTTGTTTCTTTGTAACTTATATGCCTACATGTGCGTTTGTGCCTACCTTATTGGTTTTATGCCTATGAGCCTTATTGAGTGACTACGTCTCCGACGTGGTTCATGTGCCTCAGAGTTTTAAGTTCCTTTGTATTTCAGTGTTGCATATTACATATTTTCACAAAAAAATGCATAAAATAAAAATTGGCAGATTGGAAGTGGACGTGCATAAGGTGAAAGCAAGTATAGCTCTATAGATATGGAATTATTTTTCGACTGTTATCTGTCTTTGACGTTGTTTTATCATTGGTGTTGTGTTTTAAAAGAAAGGTTAGAAGTCAAGTTTTAAAGATTAACAGCTGCTTGTGAAAAAAACAAACAAACTTGTATGTATTCAAAATATTAAATTTGCATGAGAGTTGATTAATAATTTATTTATAAAAAGCTGAAGATAGCATAGTTCATAGATACACATAGATGCCCGCTCTACAATCCAGCGCATTATATTTTTTAAATTTCGAAGGTCTTTCCCAAGCTGGTTCCCGCACTTGTTGTTGAGTTTTGCGTCCTAATGTGAAAAAGAGGCAAGAGGCGACGATGTTGAGTTTTAGTGCATTTCTTAAACTTCCAAGCAGAATTATCTTGTACTCGGCAGGCTAAATTCGACAAATGTTTTTCGTTTTACGTGAAAATCAAAAATACATTTTGCAGCTAATTCGCCGCCAAATTCGTTATTCACAATTTGGTCCATTAAGATCCTCCTTTTTTTCCACTTAAAGACAATTAATTTTGATATATATCACAACCAAATCTCGGTAGAGGTTAGGGGAAATAGCAAAGCACGGTTTTTTTTGTTATGTGGTGTCATTTGTAAAGAGTGAGCCAATGACATAAATTTTTAGGATTTACGTACAGGGCACTTTGGTTACACTAAATTTGGTATTTATTACAAAAAAAAGCACTGGATTTGTTTACAAAAGAGAACAGCCTCGATGTTGTTTGATGTTGTTCTTACAGGTAGCTTAGCTACCCTATATAGCTAGATTAAGGATTAAACTAGCATTTATTACTTAATACTCAGTAAAATAGGTCAAGTTTAAATATTAAACTTTTTCGCTATAGCTAGCTAGACTAAGTATGAAAGGACAAGGCTGAGATTTTTAGCTGGGTTAAAAGTCAAAACTTAAGAGGAAAATTACATCACAGTTTTTAAAATTATATTACACATACTATAGAACACCTGCGGGAAAATTCATTGTTCATCAAGTTACCCCATATGGGTGATATGGAAGATTTCTTTATTAAAAAACCTCAGAAACATTTTCAAGTGGATTACTTTCACAATAACAAAAATTGAAAATTTTTGAGATAAACTTTTGCGATTTTGTCATTTATTAGTTTTCAAATTTCTCGCTGGAAATTTTTAAGGTTTAAAACCCATGTCGCACAGTAACTTCTTCGTCCTTATCATAATGTCATATACATAAGCTATGCAACAACTTTTGCAGGAAAATAAAAACACAAAGAGAAAAAGGTTGTTATAAAAATATTATAAATTAATTTCAAACCGATTAGTCCCTGCAGCCATTTTGGTGTCAGCGGTATGAAAAACTATGCTAAAACTATACTAAGTAAAAGTCCTATTACTTCAGTAAAAATTGAAATAATGACTTGAAACTTAGTATTACATGTTTTTAGACCAGTTTGATGAAATAAACCCAAAAAAATTTTTGCTACTATCATAGTTTTTGAGTTCTTGAATTTAGCCATTTTTGGAGACGCCAATAAACTGTTTTTGATAGCATATCATTTTGACAAGCCATGTGTACAGAAAACATTCAAAGTGATTCTCAGGATTTAAAATAATTCAACAGATAAAATGTGTCCTAGGTTTAGGAACAAATACCTTATCCAGCTCAGAGAAAGTGGGAATGAGTTTCTAAAGCACAGTGTCAAATACATAATCTAAATTTTATGCCATATAAATACAAAGTGGTTAGAAGTTATTTTTTTGTCCACCTGGATCTGCAACACATTAACTTGCACTAATAACTTGTACCACTCACAATTTATTTTTGAATATCAACAGGAACTTATTATGCAAAATGAAAAATGCTAAACAACTGTATTTGCTTTGCAGAAGTAACAATAGGCTTCATCATAAATCCTGTAAATGTTGGTTTATGAAAAATGCATTATACCTTTAATGCTATAAGCGCTCCACTGGATTTGTAACACATTACAAGTGTCCTCCGTGTGACACAGTTACCCTTTACTAAGTCTTAACCTGGACAGAGACTTCAGGTCTTCCGGCTCTAAGCGAATATTACTTCTGGCTATACTTTCCAATATTTTGTTATTTCATAAAAGAAACCTGAAAATCCACAAAAATTTATTTATGAAAAATAGGTTTCTGTTCGATAAAAGAAACCTTAACATTTGCAGTAATTTATTTATGAAATATAGGTTTCTGTTTGTCGTGACAACATATTTAACCAACATGCAATGCCTTGCATACCTAACTAGCTATATACTCAAGTCTTGACTGTTCACTGCTATGGGAGGTCCAAATAACTACCTAGCTATTTTTATTTAAAATGACAGAATGCCTTGAAAAATCTTTTGTGTAGCTAGCTACATAAAAATAATATATTTAGCTCTTGTACTTTATCACTTAATTATTTAATAACAAATGTGCCCTGGAGTGATGGCATGGTACTAGCTAGGTAGCTTAAAATCACAAAATAAATAATATCCAGATGTGACCATCCATCATCATCAGGCATCAGAAAGGCGTTTCTGTTCTTTACTTCTCATTGTGGGGTACCTCAAATTCTTGTAAATCCAATGAAAAAAAATTACTTAAGACTTCCTCTCCTTTCCCTTGCACCACTCATGGCATTTCTTAGCATGTCTTCAGTTCGAAGCCACGATTCCTTAGATTCCAACTGCGTCTCGTTCACAAGTTTCAGCGCTAGCCAATATGATGGACAACGTCGAGGAACCCTGGGTAATTTTGAAAAATGTGGTTCTGCCTTATGATTTTCAGATTTTTGCCGCTAATATCAGCATATTTTAGCCCTTGAATGCCACACCTCCGTATATATAGGAGTTAGTAATCTTTAATAATATCGCGCACATTTCAAGGAGTCAACCAAAAATAATTTATGGTTGCCCCCAAAGCACATAGGCGCGTGAGAAAAGCAATTATGCACAATTTGTTATGAAAATATTGAAAGAAAAAGTTAGCTCTGTGTTCTCGGGCAATCGGTACCGCTTTAATAATAGTTTTGTTTGCATCTTAATCGAGTTAAAAGTTGACATACCTAATGTTTCTTCGTTTTTATACCTAATGTAATTACGGAATACATTTAAAAGCAATGTCTTGTAAAATCCTAGCTAGCGTGAGAAGTCATTGCACAGCTATAATAATATGTTTTATTCTTTTTAGCCTGGAAGGGTAGCAACTATCGTACCAGCGAAAGACAGCAACGTAAGTTATAAAATATTGTCTCAAATTCAGCGTCTTTGCTTTTTTCTAAAATTCAGAATTTGTTGTTGTTGTTACTCTCGTCTTTTTTTTTTAACTCATGAGCAAAACTATTTTTTTATTTTTCAGCAATCTTTATGGGGTATAGCCTATCATATTCCACCAATTCATGCGGAGGAAACACTTAATGTTTTAAACTTTCGGGAGAAAGGAGGGTACTCGTTGAAAAAAGTTGAGTTACTGACAGCTGATACGCCATCACAATCGATAGAAGTTCTTCTATATGTCGCAAATGAAGGGAACAGCGACTATGGAGGTGATCATGATCTAAGACATATCGCGTTGCAGATAGCACAAGCAGTTGGACCTAGTGGCCCAAATAGAGAATATTTATTTAATCTAGCAGAAGTGCTACGTCGAAAGAACTTAGCTTCAAGTGACGACGCCCAACATGCTTTAGAATTAGAAAAGATGGTCAAATCTATTTTGCATAATAATGAAAAGTAAATGGTACGAAATATAAAATGTTGAAATTCGATATAACCTAGGAGGCTTGTAAAGGAGGCAAGACATATCCTATCAGATTGGAAATAACACACTTCCTGTGTTTGTCTTTAGTGCAAAAGTAACGCAAGTTAATGATTAAGCCTATCCGAGATTAACCCATTTCAGCAGCCCACTCCAGACTTAGCCTAATACATTAATGTTATACATTTATTAACTTTGGTATCAGTGTTTTTTGTCCTAGCCAATGTTATTGTTTCTTTCGTGTTATCTTTACCAAATTTTTACTAAGCTGCAACTTGATTTATGGCAATCTGTATCTATCTCTATCAATACGATAAAGTATATATTTTGGTTAAAATTCAACAACACTTTCTAATAATCTCTGCGAAAAACAATGGAATTTTAATGACGTCCAGCAGTGACTCATCAAGTACAAAAATTTACCGAAAAATTTAAACACCTGTTGCGTCTATTGTGAAGAGCTTAAACTTTTGAGCTTTTAGAAAGTTTAATTGGCGATTTGTTTAGCAATTACTTCAATTGGATAAAGCTTGAAGTTCTGATCAAAATAACGCATACGATCATATGCTTTCGACTAACGGTTAAGGAGATCTAAGGCTTTAAATTTTCTGCTGACGTCAGCAAAAAAACAAAAACACATGTACAAAAACAAATGTTTAAAAATTCACTTACACGTTGCCCCTATTGTGTAGAGAATCATGTGTTTTGACAAACGGTCGAAGGGATATTTTTTAGGGTTTGATGGTTTCTTGATGACATTGCCAACCTGTCTTTTCCGAAACAGGTGGTTCCTAGTTACCCAAGTGGGGGAAGATGTCAGTTATTTCCATCTGTTTCCAAGTAATTTTGCCTTAAGGTTATAAGTGCATTACAATGGCCTTGTTGTTGGTTGACTGATTTAGCTGAATGAGGTAATGACAGGTTGATGCCTGCGTTTAAATTTAAACCCAAGTTGGAAGATAGTATCGGAAGTGCTGTATGTAATTCTTATGTATAGGCGCCATGGCTTACCTGTACTAATCGGTCAACCCGGTCTCACTCAGGTGTAAGGTGTAATATACTTTTACGTGAATTATTTCGCGAACCGAAAATGTTGTGCATGGTTTTTCTAATACAAGATATTGACAGGTTGTTATTTGTGGGTAAATGTTACCCAAAGTTGCAGGAAAGTTTTTTTTTAATATGCATTACATTTAAAAAACTCTAAATTCAACAAGGCAAATCGTGTTATTCAACTGAGACAAATAAGTCTTCTTTGGCACGAGGCACGCTTTGAATTTAAAGCGTCCCTCGTGCCAAAGAAGGACTTTGTTTATAAGTTTTTGTAAATAGACATACATCTTGTGATATTTGTATCTCTCTTCCTTGTACTTTCTCTGTACGTAAATCATCTCATCCTGCAAGCTTTACGATATTCAGAATTTTTATCAGGTGGATGAGATTACAGGTACTTTCTAACTCGATAAATATTGAAAAAAAAGTAAGAAAGAAAATTGAGCTCTTTCTAAAAAGTATTCGCAGGTTATAATAAAGGAAATTATCTTTCAGTTAAAACGCAGAGCATAATTTTAACTACTATAAAAAAATCTGGTGTTTTTCGTAAAGATTATGTCAAGCTGTAAAAAAGTGGAGCATAATTTTTTTAGAATAACTTTACAAAAGCTGGTATTTTCCTTAAAGATTATGTCAATTAAACGCAGATCATCGGAAAATTACTTCGCTTAAAAAATGTGTAATCTTTTCCAGAAAGTTCATAAAATTGCGTGTTTTCAATGTGGTTATTTTATATAAAATGCAAACAATCGATAAGATTGTTTAACATATGGAAATAATTGATTCGCGAAGATTACATATAATCGAATTTTTATGTCTGAAATATTTAGATTATTCTAAATAATCGAATATAATTTTGCATAATCTTATTACCGATTATTCCTTTTTTCGCGCAGTGAAAATAATTACTTGCATGGAAACTTAATTACGCGCTTACACGAGAAATTAACTAAACGTAAAAGCCCATACTAGAATACGCAAAACTAGTACAAAATTTGCGGACTCTTTGAAACCAATATGCAAACAAGAATTTGATGCGCATTAGATGAACCATCGTGTATGCTATTGTCAATACACTTATTATAGTTTATGAGGTAATGCCAGTTAATGCTTGTTATACTTCCATTAACATTATTTAGCCCTTACACACCTGCCACACCTTCCCACCCCATCGTGGGAAGGTGTGGCCAAGAACCAATAAAAGGTGTCGTCAACAATCATTAAAATCAGCAGGATTTGCCCATATTAAAATTATCTAGGATCTGACTTATTTCGACGCCCACATGACCAGCTTTTTTGCTCCAATTGTGTACCAACAGGTTCTGGGGAAACCTTAAAAGACATTAGCATAGAAAAAGGATTGGTTCTGACTCAGGTGAGACCTATACCATTGATGTTACTCTCCATCCTTGTACACAATGAATAACATCCTTAAAATTAAAATATACATATATATTCTAAATACTTTAAAAAAATCTAACAAAAAATCCAATCAAGATGTTTTTCAGGTCGGCAATCTCGTGGACAAATTTTTGATACTATATCATTGCATGGCCTAACACATCCAACGTAATGATGGGCAGAATTTCGTTTTGTAGGAAAGGGTACACTTCCTTGGTAGATTTTACAATTATATGAGTCATGCTGCAAGACATCGTCTTCAACAAGAGGCCAAACATAAATATTTAAAACATTTTGATCATTCCCCTTGGGTGCCTCTTTTACTTTTGTTCTAAATTCAGACTTTCGGAATATAAAGTTCCAAATCTCTTTGGCCAACACTCGATTTTTACTACCTTTAAAACACCAAAGTCCTCCCATGATCCTTGACGTATGAACATTTCTGTCCCTCATAACGTGCATAATCCTTCCTGTATTAAGCCATTCTTTAACTGCATCTTCTTCCCTCCGTAAAATAGGAGAATCTAAATCTCGAAAACAGGTGATGTCAACAGTCCAATCAACTAGCGGCAAATATCTCCACACCATTCCATTCTTCTCTATTAAATCTTCAAAGTTCGATATTGAGTTTATATCACAAAAACTCACATGTTTGTATTGACTGCTAATATTCTCACGAAATGATCTACTTAAATTTTCGTGATATATTCGAACCAGCCAATCGAAGTACAAAGAACTATTACGAATCTCATTGGCTATATTAACAATAAAACCGCCCCATTTTGTTTCAGAATTATTTCCAAATATAGTATAAGAGAGTAGCTTGATGTTATTTGCATTTGAGATTTTACCATTGCATATTATCCTCTTATTAACATGGTTCAGTGGTTTATCCTTTTTAAATATTTTTTCCAATTCTTTAGTTGGATACAGGATATCTAGAACATTTCCTTGTTGATAAAAGTAGATGTATGTGAGAAGAAAGCACGAAAGAGAAAACATGAAGCAAAATTTATAACGAACAAGAATTATGATGACTATGTTTGAAAATGAAATATCTTCGTCAACTCTTTTAGAATATGCCATTTGCTTCGTATCATTTCTTTTTCTTTTCCGTCTGTTTTAAATAAAGTTTTCCGCTTAAAAAGCTACGTTTTTATTTTCTTCTGAATTTTTTTTCTTGTGAGAGTGAATTCATGTTGTTAATTATGCCAAGTTTAAAATTGTGAGAAGCGTATTTTTAATGTTTAATACTCAAGCGGCTAACATAATTAATAATGAAATACTTTTTGCGTTTCCTGAAAGTTAAAATTTGAAACAGAACACAATCAAATATCAATTTGTATTCATGTGGTCGCCATATGACAGTTCCAAGTTACTTGCATTGCCTAGGTATTTTTTATGCAGAGTGCTTTCCCCCTACATTGTGCTAGCTTCGCGAAATGTTTAAAATATATTTTTAATGATTCCAAAGACTTCGTTGTGCTTCTTAAGTCATTGAGGTTCGTAATTTTCCTGTTCTTACTTTCGTTTGAAAAGAACAATCGCTGTGAGCTAAAATTTTAAACTGAATTTACCTAATGAAGTCTCTTTCTCTATAATAACAGCCGTATATTGTCTGTCAGCAATGATGGTAATGCTGGAGGAAAATGATCGCCGAAGGTACAACGCACCCTTGTGTCAGGATGTTTCCATGGGCAATAATGAAACGCCTACTGCAGGAAGATACACGTTTTGAACATTTTGCCACGCTGTTCTTGCACGCTATGTAATATTATTCCTACTATGTAGCTACGTCTACTTTATTCTCACGTGGTGAACATGCTTAGATTAAAGACATATGACTCACGTTACGGAAAATATAGATAACTGCAGTTTCTATTGGCTTACTCAGGCGCGAATCTAGTCACTTTTTTACTATGTCAGGACGCTAAAACATTGGACGAATCAGCTAGAGGTTTTTGGCTGGATCTGTAAGTCTTCCAAGCGGGGTACGAGGCGAAGACCCAGACGTTGATGTTAAAATAGGCTTTAGCGACCCTGAAACAAGTTAAACCCGGGGTAAAATCAAGTTTTGCAGACCCCAGCATTGCCTAGATCAAACGTCAGTGCCAATTAGTAACAATATATTTGTTAACATTATTTTTAGAACAAAAAATAACGCTATCACATGCATTTAAGTTAAATTTAATAAGAACGTTTTAAAAATATCACTAGAACGCATGTGTAATTCGAATCATCTAGGGATCTTAAAATTTGTTTGGACTACATTATTTTTTGAATTATAGGAGTTTGAATTGAAGAAGTTTTTTTGGAGGGGTTTACTAATAAATTCTGCAGAGAACGAACGAAGAATCTGTTCGATTTAAATGATTTTTTGAATTATAGAAGTTCGAATTACATGAGTTATTGAAGGCATCGTCGCATAGATTCATTATTTCCGAGTTTACTTTGCCGAAACAGGATAATACACTTTTTTATAAAAACTACAAGAAATTGAAAGAAGTTGGAAATGTTTTTAATTTTTATTTTGTGGTTTTTGGAAGTTTATAGTTTAAATATTTTTTGTTATTAAAAAATCATTTGACATGTTCTGCTTTTAACATGTTCTAAAGTTTTAGGCCTCGAAATCCATGTTCCGCAGTTTGTTTTAAATTTAAAAATGTGTATATAGCTAACCTAAGCTAGAATGAGTCATATTACCATATGCATTGTTTTTTAAAAAAAAATTCCCTAGAATAAAAAATGAATATTTTTGTTAGCTAAAAATATCGTTAGTTTATTATGATGCTATGCATTTCGCAATAACAATCAGAAACCTAATCAAATTTTAAATTACGGAAATAGGGAAAGTTTTACATTTGTGCATTAGTGCTTCCTACCAGAGGTATTTGCAGCTAATTTATATTACACATGAAATCTTAGACTTATAAAGTGAACATAATACCTGAAGCATTGCTTTGCTTCCATCAGTAATAGAAGCGTGATGCTAAAGTACTTTTTTGCGTTATTCTTTTATAACCTAGCTACCCTCCTGGAATAAACATATAAAGGTTTGATGTCGATATCAAGTTTCTATAATTCAAATCTGAAATCTTATTTAAGGATGAAAATAAATTTCAATATTCTTCTCATCAAAAATAAACACGAACGTCTGCTTTTGTGATATTAATTTCTCTTCTAGCTTCAACTTGGCAAAAATTTCAGGAGTTTGACATTCGCTAGTTGTAGCTTGGATTAAAACAAACTCGTTTTGAAGACGTTGCGCTCATTGTTCATAGTAAGGCATACCAGAAAAAGAACAAAAATCCATAAATTGGGCTATGATAAAGCAGGCTATTTTTTATTAATACCATATTCTGTCTCTGCGCGATTTTAGAGTTGTGATACAAACACGCGGATATAACAAATGCGGTATACAAAAGACAGGCGAACCTATGGATTTATTCAAAGGCTACCGACAAGTACATTATCTATGTTATGATACCCGTATAATTCTGTCTCTCACGCAAAATGGTACCTCAAGTAGCGAGACGCACGCACTGCGGTATAAAAGAGACGGGTGAACCCGTTTGATTTTTTCACCGTCTGTGAGTCAAAGATGGCAGCTGCGTGTAGCGACTAGCGAATTAACGTGTATTTGGTCACGAGATGGCCACTGCTATGCAATAATATTCAAACATTGCATGAATTGTTTTGATAAAAATGGCAGCCGGTGTTGATATTGAAAATAGCTGAGTGATAGAGTTTTAGAAACGACTCAGAAATAATTGCGGTCAAAATTATTTTTATTAGGCTTATATTAATTAGATTACATCCTGTTTCTATTATGTTGATGTGCACGTTAGCTTTTCGTTTACAAAAGATAACGTTTAATTAATCAGAGGGAAATCTCCAATTTTTCAAATTATGACGTAGCTCATGGCTTTTGTAGTTGTTTGTGTGTATTATGCGGCCAACAATAAAACAAAAAAAAATCATTACAAAGCATTATTTCAGTGATTTTAAAAACAACATGGCTTGTGACGTAGCTTCGGAACCACGTGCTAAGGTCGTGATATGATTTCAATGGATATAATCCGAGCTTTAACAACCAATATTAAAAAACTTATGTTATACGGAAATGATTAGCTACGCTGTATAAAAATTTTACAGCAAACACACGTGCTTAAGTCGTGGTAAAATAATACCCACGGGTATACCCCACAATTCTGAGAAACAATATTTGCCTGATATGAAATAGGGTGACCGGGAAATAAATTTTTAATTGAGATCTACCTCGTGGTGTGTCTAAACAAAAATGGCGAACTGCGCTGAACTTACTGAAGAAAGAACAGAAAAGTATGATTGTAACGGTAATAGTCCTCTACACGTGGCTTGCTATGAGGGGGATATTGAAAGATTATTCGCCTTGCTTCATGAAAGTAATTATTTAAATTCTCAAAACGACAATGGAGCTACTCCTCTTATGTGTGTAATACAAGGTACTGATTTTAACGTTAACAATAAAAACTCCACGAAAGAAAAACTGTTGAAAATGATGAAGATATTGGTTGAACACGGAGCAGATGTGAATCTTCAAGATTGCAAAGGTGACACTGCTCTACATTTAGCTATTGAGCAAGCTTGTATGAAGTCAATATTCTCTAAAAGCTTATCATATCTCATCAAGAATGGAGCAAAAACGAATATCCGTAATAACAAAAACGAACGTTCCACGGACCGAGCTATTAAAAGCAATTCAAGCAAAATTATCGACATTGTCACATTTACTCAGGCTCAATGTAGAACTGACTGCTTACTAGAAGTAGAATGTCCGTACGGCCACACCAATAGAATTCAACAGGCAGAAATAGAAAAGGAAAATACTAGTGAAAAATCTGAAATTGACTACAACGGTAACACTGATCAGAATAAACAATCCATGAACTATCGACTTCACGACATCAAACGTATCAACAGAGTTGATAGCATTTACGAATGCCCAATATGTTGTTCTGGTTACGAGAAGGGAACGCCCATATACCAGTGCGTTAATGGTCACGTCATTTGTGAGAAATGCTGGCAAAGTCTAACCATCGTTGAATGTCCTTCCTGTAGAGTTGACATGAAGGATCTTCGTGTACGGAACAGAGCTTTGGAAGCGCTTATTTTGAAGTCAAATTTATAGCAGCAGGCAATGTTTCTTATTGGTATTTTTATTTTCAAGTAGAAATTATATGATAACCCAGTCATAAAAGAAAGTTTCAAGAAAAATTTAATGGATTTTATTTTAAAGACAAATTTATAGTACATTATTATTGTCTCTTTTTGTTGCAGCATAATCATGTGCCCACGTGAAGCTGCAATGAGATGTACGAAACAGTTCCCTAGAAGGGAATTTTTTTAAAAAAACAAAAATATTTATTAATTTTATATGTATTAATTAGTAGCTATGATGTTAAAGATAATATACGGATTTATATTATGTTGAAATACTAACATACTATTACCTTGAGTCAGTATAGGGAATTTCTCACAGAGGTGTGTTTTCGAGGCAAACCTCTGAGTATTAGTTATTTTTTTATGTTGAGGGATTCCCCTTATATATGCAAAAACTCAGACGCAGCAGAAATTGTGTAAACACGCAGTGGACAAACTCCTAAGCGTCTTAGTACAGGTTTACAGCATGTCGTAACTCGATCGCAGCGCACACACCATATCTATTGTTTTAATTGTATAATTTTTTTAATTAATAACTTTTCCCGGAACTTAATGTGAAAGGAGAAGACAGTATCGTACCCCGTCATAGCAAACATAGCTGGCCAATTCTTTTTTAATTTATGGAATAAGTTCCTGGGAAAGTTAAAAAAAATTCGTTCAACTGGGCTGAGCTCTTAGTACAGGTAAACGATGTCGTACAACCGCGTGTGTAGTGCGTCCTATAGGCGCACTTTTACTACTATGAAAACAACCGTTTATTGCAGCTTTGGTTTAAATAAAAACACAAGAGACAGCCCATTAGTTCAGCTCGCGCTCAGCTAAAACAATCACTTAGCAATTTTATTTACAGAATTCATTGCCAGTTCAAATAAATGGTAAAGCCTGTCAATTCAAAATTAATTTTGGGGAAAAGGTTATTCGAAAGTGATCTTCTCATCAATAAACTTTAAAGGAGTGGTCCCACGAAGTTTTCGATTTTTTTTATTTGTTCTTTGGATTCTCCGCTATTCAATTAGTATAAAGTTTTTATTCTTTTTTCGAAAAATTGTTTATTGATCTTTTAATCAATGCGCAAAAATTGTCTTTTGACGTCACAGCAAAAGAACCATTTGCTGTGACGTCATAATTGGCGATGTTAGTTTTGAGAGAAAGAGAGATAGAGAGAGAGAGAAAGAAAAGCTTGATACTCAGATCACATATATGAACACAGACACAGCGAAGAAGAATTAGAGTATGATATTATTGAAGAAGAAAACAATTTTGGAGAAGATGAGGACGGTGATAATGAGATGGAAACCTTTGATAAGCTTTTTACAGGCACAGGGCTGCAACTTTTTTTAATTCAAGACCACTAAATAAGATGATAAAAAAAACATTGTAACTGAGAGAGAAACGATATTTTTAGTAAAACATTGGGAAGAACGTGTGTTGGGAGAAACGAATGGTGCAAGTGCGATAACTGCAAGACTGAAACTAGGGAGATTGATTGTCTTTGTTGCACGGAAGTGGATGCATTAACAGAAAAACAATTCCAAGGTAAAAAGTATTGTTAAAATATGAAATAATAATGATATGTATCGTACAAATATCCGGTTTTTTTTAGGAATAAAATGTATAACTGAGAATGAGGATTTCAAGCAACTTTGTCTCGTTTTAATATGCTTACACGAGACAAGAGGGAAATTTCTGCAAGACACGCCTACAAACAAATCTTTTGGGTTTGCTGCTTACAAGCAATTTATTTGGTTCGTTTTCTAACGACTTGGAAAAGGCAATCGCCGAGTTATACCGTCGCGTGTTGTGTGGAAAATAAGACAAGTTTTCCCTGAAGAGGGTGATGTCTACGTCCCTTACTCGGAAGAATAAACACAAAAATATATAATATATAATATGTGATTATAATTATAGAAAATTAAATAAAATAAATGTTTCTAATTATGAAATTACGATCTTGGATTCTCTAGAATATCATTCTATTTGCCGAATTGTCTTAACACACAAAAAATCATTCGCCAACTATGACGTCACGACTATTTAAACAGGATTGTAAAAAAGGGCCGAATAAGAGAAAAAAAAGAACTTTTTTTTTAAAAAAAAGTTTTTTATAATAATAAATAAAACATTTCCGATAAAATAAGATGAAATTATTTTTTTGATTATTCGTGGGACCACTCCGTTAAAACTTTAACTGGATATTTTTAAAAGTGTTAAGGATAATTCTGGAAATTCCAGAATACATTTCTTGCTATGTAAAAACTTGACGATTCGAATATACTAACTTCTAAACGAGCTCAATTTGAATGATGAAGTAGTTCATTGTTTATTAATTCAGCAATAAATACACTTTAGCATTTCAGTATTTAGGCCTTCAAAATTTACTCTCTTGTTGAAATTTTTTTGAAAATGATGATGGTGCATGGTTTGATAACAGCTGATCTGAAAAAGAAAGTACGTTTTAAAAATAAGAAACAAGAATACAATTTAACCATAACTGCATTAAAACCAGGTTGTTTAAATATTGTCTCTTTTTAACCTCTCTTTGCCTCTTTGATTTAAAAAGGGAATTTATGTGATGCACAGGTATATTTCGTGAAATTTTTAAAAATCGAGTCATTTCTAATTCAATATTATGCTACCATAGCCCCGGACTAGGACTCCCTATCTAAGCTATGACCTTTCCTGGAAATAGTAGACAGGATTTGTAAGGCTGGCCATATAAAATATACAGACATTCTATTTATCTATGCAGAATAATTATATATACGGTGCGTACAGTGTAATTAGCCGCTTATACAGCTACTTATACGATATATATCTTTTTACTTAAATTTTCGCTTTTCTTCGTTATCGATCTCCCCATAGCCATCTATATTTATATAGATTAACATAAAGTTGTGCTTCAATTAAAACCAAGAAAAAGAACAAGAAACGATTTTGCAAAAAAGATATAATTTTACTGTAGCTAGCGGTACATATGTCGTCTATATTATTAAACAACAAAACTATTCTGATTTCAAGAAAAAACATGGAAAAGACGCAGTTAGCTGTAAAGAACACAAAGAAGCTTTTAACGGCTAATTATACTAGGCGTAGCATCTAATTATCCTGCATCGGCTAACTATATATTGTTACAGGTTAATTATCAGTTCACCGACTGCTCAGTGCAAGCAACAATAAACTTTTTTCACGTTTCGACAACTTTTCTGCAAAAAAATATAAAAAAAAATCCTTTGCAAATATATATATCTTTTTATCTGATAGAAGTAGTCCCACAAAGTGTCAGTTGAAAGTTATTTTTAGCCCCCCCCCTCCCCCTCCCTTTTTTCCCATAAGAACAGGAGTTGAGTGTCCAGTCATGGAGGAACTACGCAAGACAGGATAAAGGTTTTTTGTTGCTTGCTCTTTAAGAAAAAAAGGCACTCTAATCAAAGCACTATTTTGTGTAGCTAGCTCAATAGCTAGCTAGCAAGTAAGTAATTTCATGAAAGGGTATGTCAGCACTAATCAAAAGGAGATCCAAGTCAGCACCAAAAATTGAGATAGCTAGCTAGCCAGCACACCTTTCTCACTTAGCTATATATAAAATAATTCTTACCTGATAAAATACACGAATTTAAGAAATAGTGCTTAGCTCCCAATCAATAAAGCTACTACGACCAAACCAAAGGGACCAGCAAGGGGCGACCAACAAAATGTAAGCACTTTTAGTCATGGCCGCACACAGAATGTTCTGGCCACACGAAGAGTAGCTACACTCTCTGTTCAGATTGGTCATTTAATTGACAGAGATTAAAATAAAAGATCATTGGCTTTCACAAAAATGGAATATTCCGAGCGTTTAGCTTGGACAAAAACTTAACAGCGTCCGGGCTTTGTGTTGTCTCTCTCTCTCTATCTCCCATCAGGCAATTTTAAAGATTCTGCACCTCATAGCGGTGACCGAAATCAATAATGCTGGTTAGAACAAAAAGCTGAGAACTATAGCACAAATTTATATTGTTAGTTGGCTTTTGATTTCTCCCAAAAATATTTGCTTTTAGCCAAAATCTTAAATAAAATTGCTTTGTTTAAGATTTATAGGCGGCTACAAAACGTGTTAAAATATTAATCAAGTCATTTATAAGGAAGAAAAGTACGAAAAGCGGCCGCCACACATCGTCAGTCAAACTTCTTGCAGTCCAATATTGTTTTCTAATAAGATAATCCAGGCATGTAACTTATATAAGGTGAATGTTTCATGCAAATTTTAGGGCCGTCTGACCATGGGTTACCCCCAGGAAAAGTTGTAAGACACGATTAATTATTATTGTTTACTAAGTGATCATGTATAAAAATAAATTGTAATTTGACTTCTCCATCCGCCGTTTACTCAGGAAAATAATTTTAGATTAAAAGAAACCACTTTTTCTCACTTATCGGTAAAATCCTAAATATGTAAGTTATAAGGCAATCTAAATGCAAATTTGGGCAATATACCCAAACAATTTTGCCTGAAATTAACAAATATAACAATAGCAACCTTCTCTACAAAAGAGGTATTATCTTAAGTAACCAATTCTCTGACTATACGGGGTTCGGATTAAAAATGGCGCATTAAATATTGCGGTTTTTGATTTAATAATGCTGATATGCTGCTACTAAGCTGCTTAGAAAAAAACGGTGTTATGGATACGCCCCTTCTAAATATCCGAATAATCGAGTATTTATTGATATTGTTCGCTGTTAAATTCTTGTCTATGATCTGCACTGAATTTTTATATTTATCTTTTAGACACCTGCATGCCAAATTTTTAGGTTCCAAACACCTCAGAGTCATAGAATTTGGCGTGCTATAAGTGTGCCAAGCTTAATGCTGTTTGGAAAGGCTTATCAAACGCCCAGACTTATATACAGCCCTAGAAAAAAACAGTATACCGTAATTCCTCTTTTTAACCCCCGGAAAAATAACTTTTTAAGGGGCTTATTAGAAGGGGGAGGCTAAATAAAGGGAGGGGTCTAAAAAGAGGAATTACGGTCTTTATGGTTAAAAAAGCTGCATTTATTCATCTATCCTCCTAGCCAAGGGACACTGCCTAAGTTTTCTCACCACAGAAAATTGAATAATTATGGTGTGAAAAGTTACGCTGGTTTGCAAATGAATTTTCTGCGCATAGAATATCGATCGCGCTTTCTGATTGGTTACTTCTATTTTTCTTACCTGATGATAATTTTCGGGAAATTCATTTTTTTGTAATGTTCTAGGCGAGAATAGTCTCACTTACACGAACAAACATCATCAATTCCCATATTATTCAAGAGGGTAAGATGTGGCCACGCTGGCTGTATGCTCATTGATTGCTTTTAAATCAGGTTTATTCTGAGAAATTATATTGTACTTATTAGGGGATTTAAATTAGGGACTTGCTCTGACACATTCGTTCGCGTCTAACCTATTGGATGAAAGAAACTTATTTTAATTCCTTGGAGAAAGATTAGTTAACTAGATAACATTTAATGATATTGCCGCACTAAAATTTCTAAAAACCAATTAATAAGAAAAGAAAGAAAAGAAAAGAAAAGGCTGTTCAAGTCAAATTTCTCATATATGAACTATTATATTAACACATTAGTTACGAAGAATAAATATAATTCTATATTGCGTAAAAATAATATTTTTTTATAAATGTGATAATATGAGCGTGAATAACGTTAATATATTTTATAAAAGAAAAATTGTCCGTTTTACCAGGTTCATATCCCAGCCAGTAAGATTTTACCCAGTAAGATCATATTAGATATATTTTTTGCATCCCCTTTTGCAGGATACTTAGATTTTGTTTAAAAAAACGGGCAGAAGGGAAAGGAACTTGGAAAAAGGATTCCTTATAAAACATTAAACTAATCCGTCTCGACAACTTCTAATTTTAACGCGGGTCATATTGAAACCTTCAGCAAATTTAATAAAAGCCATATTCTCTTCCAAGCTATTAATACTTAGCAACAAGGAGTGTATAATGATAGATTGCGAATGAAACGTTTCGAATATTACGCCGAGTAGCTGTGTTAATTTCAGTATTAAGTTATAGAGAATGAAGCCTCATTAATAATCTTCAGGAAGAAAATGTGGCTTCTATTAAATTAGTTAAGGTATAAATATAACCAGCGTTGAACACTTTTTCTACTTTATAATGTTTAAAAAAAGCGCTTGTCAGTTGTATTTGCTACAGTCATGTGTTCTGGGTTTGCACAAAGGCAGTGCATTCTCGAAAGCGGGACCTAGTCGAATAATAAGCTTAATTTAGAATAAACTAGTCGTTAGCCCGTGGAAAATACACGGGTTCGCCCGTCCTTTTTATACCGCATTGCGTGCTTCTCGCTATTGCGCAGCTAAGCTACCATTTTGCGTGACAAACAGACAGACGTATACGGCTATTATAATATAGATTCCAGAATTGTTGAATAATGCAATTGTTAAAAATTTGATCTCCGCAAAATTTTTTGGGCAACATTTCTTGCACCTCTTTGTTTTACTGCTTGTGTTTCCAATAAAGTCATAACGGTGACTATTATGCAACTGTTGCCCACTACTTTAGGCTATTGGAAGCAAGCTTTAGTTAACCCACAAAATTTTTGTTAAAAACGGGCAGGTGCAGCAGCAATGTTTTTAGTAAAAAGAATGGGCTTGAAAATTTGCGGGTCTTCTTTTGTAAAGCAAAAAAAAATGTAAATTTTAACCCTCTATATTGGCTAAAATGCACTCCAAATCTAAAGGCTACAGTATAAAATTGCATTGACGACGAAAACATACCAGACAGCGTACACCAAAACCATGTCTCCAATCCGAGATACAGAAAATAAGGCCACCGTATTTAACAGAAGTAAAAACATTCGTTTTGCAAAATTCACCCCGGATGTGAAGACTCTTGCACTTTTAAGGTAAAAACAGTATTTGTATTTTGTAACACGTGTGAAGGAGAGGGTACACTTGAAAATGTTCTTCTCAAATTAAAGTGTCTATCAGTAATTGCACATACCACTGGAATAGCAAGTAAGTAACCATATGAAATACTGTACCCAATATTAAACCATGCATTATAGAACTCCATTTTAATACTACCTGATGAAATTGCCATGCACCCAAATGGAGCCCAAAAAACAAGAAAAGCCACAGCATAAAAATACGTAGCATTAATTTTCTTTAACGCTTTCTTCATACGTATAGAATGATCGTTCCTTTCTTTGATTTTCCTTCGGAGCTCAGCTATGGCTCGTATCATCAATGTTAATGATGGAGCTGCAACAGATATTTTTTTGATGCTCTCAACGATTGGCAATACAAGGTGGGTTTTACTATCGTTTATCTCCTTCTGGCAAGGCAATATACTATCATGTTCCAAGATGTATAAGTATACAGAAGTCATTATTAAGTTAGGTATTAAAGTCACGAAAATACATATCGTTATGCACGTCTTTAAGTTATCTTTTCGGATATATGAGCGAATCCCAAACGGTTGTTTAACGATTTTATCCTTTCGATCAATAATTAACGATGTTACCGAAATTAGCGACAAATCAATGGTGATCATGGTTATTAAATATCGTAACAAACAAAAATACGACGACATGTAGATGTTTTGCGTCACATCGAAAGATAACTTGGTCAAATGTGCCGGAACTGCAATCAAACAAGCAATATTATTACCGTAGGCCAGGCATAAAAAAATAGAATTTGATACCGAGGATACCGATTTTAATTTACGTCTTGCATATTGCAGTATACGAATGTTACCAATGGTGGCTAACAACCACAACAAGCTTGAAATTGACAAAGTTGCATACGTCACAGCTTTATCTCGGCCACCGTAAAAATGGTCAGTGGTTAAATTATTAGCATCAATATGGGCGTACATTGTCAATGCTTACTGATTAGAAGTTCATTCATGTAATTTTCATAGAATAATTTCATCATTTTTCTGAAAAATTAATCGAAGTGCAGAATTATAGGAGAGAAACAACATACATATTAGCGTGAGCATATAAAAAAATTTTTTTTTTAAGATCACCTGTAGAATAACCCGTGACGAGAATGCTACTACTCTTGTGTTAATTCTCACTGCGCTTAGAAATTTCTGAGTACAACCTCATTTCCAGGGGCTTTTGTCTTTGATATAGGCAACAAACCCTGGGGACGAGGATGTCTTGAGTGCTTATATTCGCGATGCAAGTACCATCTTGTCGATATCGTTTGTCAAAACACCACACCCAAACTTTTGAGAAAAACGCCCAGAACTGACAATTTTTACGCCATGAGAAACATTAACGCCTTCGAAAAATTTTTAAAAAGTCAATAATAATATGAGTCCATAAATAACTAAATCAACTAAATACTAAATGGATAACATTGATAAGAGAAAATATCCAAAGTCTTTTCTTTCATCAGCGAATTTTTTTTTTTTTTTTTCAACATAGATTGAATCCAATCTAAATTTTTAACCTTTTCAAGTTATTATAATATGATGAATAATAAAGGAACAAAATATATTTAATTTTAAGGTCTACCTTTTTTTCTAGATAAGTGGGTTTTTTTTAAATCAATTGACATTTAAAATTTTTAACGACGCACGGCATTTCAAACTTCCCAGGGAACACCTACCTAAAGGAGTGCGAAGGCAAGCGTATTTTTTTGTCGAATTCCGACAAAAATAAGATATTAGTTCGTGTTAAATACAATTTCTGATGAATGAGAAAATGAAATAGGTCACCCTTGCACGAAAGATACTAAAAAAGCCGTATATTTTACTCATTTAAAACAACGAATAGCCCATCCAAAAGCAGAAATAAATTAAAAAAACAAAAAATGATAAGTTCGAACATTTATAGTTTACTAGTCGTTAGCCCGTGGAAAATCCACGGGTTCGCCCGTCCTTTTTATACCGCATTGCGTGCGTCTCGCTACCTGCGCAGCTAAGCTACCATTTTGGGTGACAGACAGACGGACGGACTTATACTTTACACATAAACTTAAAAATTTCAAAAATTAGTCAGAATATGTGACTATATGACAAAATTTAGTTGACAAAAAGGAGTAAATTTTCTTTAAGTGACTAGTATTTTTTACGACAAAATTTTTTATAATAAAAATAAGGATTTTTTAATGGAGTCCAGTAATATTTTAATATAATATGGCTGTCCACGTTTCTTGAAATATTTATGATTTTAAAAAACTTTTGATTGTAATGCTTCTCATAGAGGGAAATTTTTATAAAAACACAATTTCCCGTGAAACCTCCCTCAAATAGACACTTGCAAGATATAAAGGTTTTATTCCGAGCGAAAGATTTGGTTTTACAGAAGTGTCTGTCTCAAGGAGGTTACAGGGGAGTGGGCAGTTTATTAAGACTTCTTCCGGCCAAATCTCCGTCGTGTAGAGGTGCTTTTTTCGATAGGTACAACTGCGCATCAACAAAACCCAAAAACTAACACATTGTGTAAACAAGAATAATCATAAAGAAAATAAAAAAAAGGCTGAGAAATAAATAAACAATGAAATAAATAAAATGAAAAAAAATTTATATAAATCTCACGAACACAACTTGTTGTCAGACATCTTGAAAACAAACTAAATGTTTGTAAATCGTATTTCCTCTTTCGAGAAAAACTTAAAACGATCGATTGATTATTTAGCACTAAGAATGTTAAAAAACATCTTCTTTGTTTCCCAATGTTTTTTCTTTTACACCCTTTTAACACTTTGATGTTGTTAACAAAAGAAAGATTCGCTTTCAATGTAAAACTTCGTTTAAAAGTTTCGTTTCATATTTTCACAGCAACCTTTGGATGTGATTCTATCCAAAATCATTACTTCATGCTAAGAATACACGAAATATCACTACACGAAGAATACAGGAAAAAGAAACGGGGCTGAAAATCGCTGAAATTTGACGTCAATTTATTTGTGTCTTAGCTGGGAAACGGGGGTAGATGTGAAATAATTTTTTAGCTAATGATTTTTTTTAAAAAAAAGAACATAAGAATAATTCAAGATAATTTTCAAATCTTTTCCTTGAACAAAAACATGCTTTTTCACTCTTGGAGAAACTAAATTTAAAATTTATATTTTTTGGCGTTCTATTTTACTGACTTTTAAGTTAATCTCACACAAGTAGGGACAAATAATGTCCTGCACATGAAAAAGAACTGTTGAAAATGTAGTGTTGTCCCGCTGCTGTCAACTTAAGGTGGGTTGTAATTTTAAACATCTCTTATAAGAATTCTTGGAAGGACAAATGGTATCACTACAAAACACCAAAAATTAAAGGTGACGCCATTATTATTTGTTGAAGTCATCATTTTGCCAGAAAATTCTTTTTCATTATTTTTTTTATTATTTAAAGTGATTTTCCAACTTGAATTTTTCCAACAAAATGTAAAATAATCTAACTTTTGTTTTGGTAACAGAAATAAACTTTCCATACCTTTTCGTGATCTGAGAAAAATAAAAGTTACAAAATTTCTAGCTATTATCGGGAATAAAAGTTATTAAAACACCATGTGTATTCAAGTTTAAGATTAATTCCGTTCAAAAATAGGGTTAATAATTGTAAAAGACCCACTTCTTTTAACAAGGCCTTCCACCAATGACGGACTTCCCACAGGGGTTCTTAATTGACCGAGACACTCTGTGGTTATGCCAGTAATTAGGGTATGAAAAAGATCTTTTTTTCAACTAATTGGACTCTTTCATAGAGTAGTTTGCATGTATAACTTAACGTTTATAGCAAATTCACAGTCAATTGATAACGCTTCCCCGTTGTGGCGATTTAGCATTTTTTAATAAGATATCATATCCCAGGATGGATTTTTTATCATTCAAAAATTGTTAAACAACAAAACACACAAAAGACAATTATATTTAAATTTCATAATCAAAATCTCAATGACTTTTTATTGGCTAGAGTCTTTGCGAAAATTGTTGTTTTCGTTTTTCTTTCATACACAATTCGATTTTAAAAGTCACTCGAAATATATACAGAAAAAATCTGTATTGTTGCAAAGAGTATAGGAAGAAACTGTGCAATTTTTTTTGGAAGAAAATCAAGAACAAAATGGCCAAGGTATCCGAAAGTGTTATGATCGATATAAAAGATACCATTACTATTTTCGATAAAGTCGGTGACGGCAAATTGAATGTCAATGATATCGTTAATGCATTGCGATCGTTAGGTAAAGTATATACAATAATTTTTTTTATTACAAGTCTTGTGGAAGATGTTTTCTTTTTTCCGTTTTTATATTCTTTTTTACTAATTCCACACCCGTTCTCGACCCCAGAGCTCTTCGAGATAACTTTCAAGGTTTCATTCTCCAGCTCTGGAGAGGGGGAAGGAGGGGGTGGGGTGGGGAATGATTTACACTTCCGTTTAGGTAACATGCCGCGAACAAGCAATTATACGGCACCGAAAAGCAGGATTTTGACTATGCAAGCGAAGATGCATAAAAACACCACTTTAACACGGGGGCGAGCTGCAATGTGGCATGTTCTTTTTTGTTAGCATTTTCTAATCTCTATAATAATACCGTCGTCTGTCTGTTTGTCAGTGTGGTACGGAAACACGAAATACGATATATAGAGAACGGTTGACCCCATGGATTTTTTCAACGGGTTGACGACTAGTTAAGAATATTAGGCGTCTGTCTAGGGTCTGTTGAGGGTCTTTTTACACGTCGTGAACTTGTTCAAGTGCTTGTGTATTAATATATGTACTAGTTGCATTTCGCATGCATTTTTACGAGTATCTTTGCTGCTTCAATGATTGTTTGTTGATGTACATTCTTTTGTTTTTATTGTTGTCATTGAAATTAATAAAAAACACAACACCGAAGTGTCGCAATAAAAAACGTTAAATAAATAAATAAATATATTAAGCTATGTTAAGATTTTTTCGTGAGCATTTTTTTTTTTATAAGGATAGACCTTTTTAAATATAAAGAAGGAAAACTACTAAAAAAATTGGTTCGGTAAATCTTAACTTTAACAACATTCTCCAACTGGAATTTCAATTTGCCTTGCAGTTTAACTTTACTGTTGATTTTATCGTTAAAAACTACAAACCCTGGTCTGCTTAATCGTCACTGTTATGTGAGCGAATAATGTTTTTTTTTTACTTCCTAAGCTTTGTTTCACTTTGACCATAAACTTCCTGTAATATCTTCGTTAGAGCACTTTTAATTTTGAGAAAGAAAGGCAAACTCTCATTTAGCAATTTTTAAAAAACTTTTTTAAGTATATTCACAGTAATTGTATACTTGTGCTTTATTACAGTTTGCTTACGGAGTTACCTCCTTGGCTACCTGGAACCGACCCTAGTAGGCCCTTAATATTCTTATTTGGGATTTAGTTAGGAAGGGAAAATTAAGGTTTTTCAAAGCACAAAGAACTCTTTTTTTTGTCATAGCTAATATTAATTAGCTGGAAGACAATATGGAATAGCAACTGAGCCGATCAATTGGTTTCAAAGGTAAACGCGCTAGTATGTTGCCAAAGTAGGCCCCGTGATAATTCCAGCTGCCTTAAGAAATGTGAGGAACTTAAAACCTCTAGATTGGCTAAAACTGTGAAGGAATTTCCTTTAAGCTTTTTAATTTCTGAAGTTTTACTGTGGCAGAAAACAAAAAATGGCTTTTAAAAAGCTATCTATACTATATTTGAAAAATAGCAGGGTAGCAGGGGTATGAATCCGGTATCGTCAACCCTGATCTAGAACCAAAACATTCTTAGAACATCTGCAACCACCAGTGTGCGGACCAACAGTGTTCATAAGAAAAAAAGGTCTTAAAGGATTTTTTGCCTAGTTATTATTACTACAATATTGCCTAATCAGATGCCTTATATTGAAAATAGGGATGACAAACTGGAAGCCTAATGGAATTTATATTGACAATTCATAAATTCCAGTATTAAGCTTTAAAATCCGGTCCTCAGAAAATGGTACTTCGTACATATTCCAGATTTCGTGGATTCTTAGCACAGTAGTGATTCGGCCACCATTTTAAACAAAATTTGGGTATTATCATACCAAGCCGGTGGAAAAGTATACGGGTTCTCTTGTTAGTTTATTATCTACTCTGCGAGGCACCAAAAATAAAGCTGAACCCAGCAATTTTGAACGCGTAAAAAATTCTATTATCAAAAAGACAAAACCGAGGTTGGGAAATGCCTAATATTTAAGCATAGATGTATCATATTTCCAGCCTTAAATTTAGCAGCATAAGCATTTGAGTTTAAAACGTGAGAGCAAATCTCTTCTAATATGGAGGATAATAAAAATTCTACATATTATATTTCACATTGACATTCTAAATTAAAATATTGTTATAATATGTGTTAAAATATGGCTAAAAGAGGACGTGTTATGCAAATGTATACATGTATACAAACAAATGAAACAAACAAAAACATAAAAAGTGTAGCACCCAAAACATTGGTCACGATGATGAGAAACTTACCATGCCAGAACCATAGCTTAGCTAAGTTATGTAAGATTTTTTATCAAAACAATATCTACTTACTTTTAATCAATTCAACAGCCTTTATCTTAAAAGAAAAAAGATTAAAAGTGGCGAATAAAAGTCGAAAGAAGAGATGAAAAAGAACCTGTACATTTTAAATAAATCCAATTAAAAACCCTTATCTTTTCTTTCCCGCCAACAAACATTTCCCTAATTAATTTCTTTTGATTAATATTTTATAACCAAAAGAATTCTGGTTAAAAAAATGGAGAATATCCTGGTTGAAATTTTTAGCTATATTTTCATTACAGTCAAATTCCCGCAGAAAAGATAATATAAATTATACATCAACTTTAAACTTCACAATCAAAAGTTAGCATACTAATATTTCGCGGTTTTTTCCTCTTTCGTTTTTTCACCTATGAAATATTAAATTTCTAGGTGTAATTAGATTTACAATAAAAAAATCCAAAATCTGTTCTATACTATTATGGAACTTTTTTTGGATTAAATAAACAGAAGGGGTGGGTGATAAATTGAAGTGAGTAAAAACGTAAGAGAATAAGGAAAAGTTGGAAATACAGTATAGACTGTATAATTTATTTCCCCATGGAACCAAAAAATTCGTTTGAGTTATAATAGAGAGTTTGAAACGTTTTGAGAGAATGTTGGTTGTCTTGATCGTTTTCAGTTAATATTTTTAAAGTTTGGCTAAAATCATAATAGAACAAGACTTGTTTTTCGAAACAATTCATTTCTGTAAAAACAAATCGGAAACCAGAGCTTGTGTTATAGGGCTCGTAACTAAATGTTTTGCACTCAGCTGAATTAAAATAATCAAATCTGACGCAATATGAGCGTTCATTCTTTGTTTTCTTTTTTCAAATATTTAGGTTTCATGATATTCGATTCGCTTAAGAGGATTCCTACATTAAAAATGATATTTTTGTATGTTATAGAGGATAAAAAGTTGTTTATCAAGGTTTTGGGAATTTTTTAAAAAACTTTTTTTGTTCTCAAGATATTAAGAATAAGTAAAAGAGATTTTTGAGACAAAAATAAGATATATTTAACATAACAAAATACAAGTTATTGCCTTGTTCATATGAGAAATAAAAGGGATCTGAGTTGCTCTCAATACTTATATTTTGGGTAAATTGTTTTGGAAACAATTTTCATCATTTTAAGACAATTATTTTTACTTTAAAAAGTCACTGCTGTGTCAGTTTATTCAGAATAAATTTTTGACATTTTAATCCAATGAGTTTGAGAAATCTTGACTTCCAAGTTTTATTCACACGAATGTCAACTGCAAATTTTTGTTTTTATTAAGCGTCAAGAATTCTAAATTTTAATGCACTGTCAACATTATGTTATTCGTTTACCATGTCGATATTTGTCAAAAAATTAATCAGTTCAAATTTGCAATTAGTTTTAGCCTAAAATGGTAGTTAGGTGGTGAAAAATCAATCTTCTTATATTTCCATCATGTTTCAGCATAATTTAGTTTGTTTACTGAAAGCCAACCTGAGCACATATTAAAACGGCTTTTGTACAACAAACCATATGTTTACAAACAACACAAATATAATCTACAAAACCTACCGTAAATCCTCTAATAAACGCCCCCTTTCTTTAAAACATCCCTTCCAATAAACTCCTCCTCCATAAAAACCGAATTTTTTAATAAACGCCTCCGTTTAATAAACGCCCCCTCCAATGGACGCCCTCTTTGGATGGGCGTTTAATAGAGAAATATTACCGGACGCGTTTTTATGACTAAACATAAATGACAAGTTTTTTGGGTGATTAAACAAAGTGTGGAAACTTCCTGTAAATCTTTTTTACTTCCTGAGGTTCAAATGTTTCATACTATGTATGGAAAGAAATCATTCTTTTAAGCAGGTTCCAACAGAATCATGTTGAAGAGACTCCCTTCAACCTTTTTGAAAGAAGATGTAGAAATACATATCTGATTTTTTTTAAATAAACGACTTTAAACGACTTCTTTTAAACGCCAACTGTATTAAACACCGGCATCAAAAGGCGGGCGTTTATTAGAGGATTTAAGGTATTTAAATAAATCGCTTTACTTCGATCACAAACCGGTAAGGTTTTAAATCATAATTTAATAAACTAACTAGCCACACTCATTGCCAATCCGTGCCATTTAAATGACTGACTAAATCAGAACTGGTTTATCATGCCCATTCTCCACTGAGAATGGTTCACCCCGATCAAACGTCACATTATGACGGGCGTGTATAATCGGTGTTATCAAAGTAAATTTACCTAAACTTAAATTTAACTGTTGCTATCTCTTGTTTTAGATTTAAATCCTGGATCGACCGATTGGGACGACACTATTAACGATTACATTCAAAGTGGTGTATCTCGTATAGATTCTGAGCAGTTTGCTGCGATATATGATGAAGAGAGGCATAAGAAAATTGCTAGTTATAAGGAACTCTCAGAAGGTCTTAAAGCAATCGATCCAGTCAGTGGAGAACTGGGTAAGGATGAATTGTAATCTTCACTTTCTTTATTTTGTAAGTTTTGTATTTTGCAAGTACACGTGTAATACAATGATAGCGAGTTAGTGTTGAAACTAAGCGCAAATGCGGTGCCATTCACGTCTTCAGGCTCCTTGAAATGTAGCTCTGGAGAGAGAATAGTGCTGTTTACCAAAACACAATGTCTGATGCTACATCTCCAACACATGCTGAAGAAGAAGCGAGGAAGCTACTGTGACATATCATTAGGAAGAGGCGCCAAACATTTGCTTTACCTTTTAGTGATTGCGTTCTACGAACTCGATGTATTCACGACTATACTTATTCTTTATAAGAACATAATTTTTGACAAGACTGAATGTTCTTTTTTTTAACATACCGACATATTACTTCTGGCGCGTGGCTTTGTGGTTGTGGAGTTCGCTTCGTAATCACAAGGTGGCATGTTTAGCAAGTGTCTTTACCACAGCTATGGTCAAGCCATGTTAGCGAAATTGGGTAGACAAAGCCAGTGTATAGTTATTGTATACACCCAGAACACAGGACTCACATTGATAACAGTGTTTCCAAGTGACAATCCTGTATAAATATTCGGAATAATAATAAAAATATTACATTTTCATGTTTTTGCTGGAGCCATAGTAAGTTTGGGCCTGTAGCTTTTATGAAGTTTATTTACTAACATTAAAAACATGAAATTTTTATCTATGTGGTTTTCGCTGATACTCGACTGTTATTTTCACCTTTTTCCTGACAATTCCCTTAGTTTAAATATAAAATGTTCTTAAATTGCGTCTAAAATTCCATAGAGTAGATTTTTTTTAGTCTTATTTAGTCTTATCGTGTTATGTGATCTTTCAAATGTTTCGGTACTAGGTTTGGTTAACAGAGCCGCTTTGTCTCGCTACTTGACAGTTCTTGGAGACAAGATAACCGAGGACGAAGCAGAGGTAATTATAAAGAATTGTTTGGACAAAGGTGGAAAGAATGTGGTGATTGACACTGTAATTAAAACTGTCATGGGAGATTTGTGAGAGACGAATATCACAGTGTAATTAAAATTGTTTGTAAACTTTGCCGTAAGTTGTGTAAAACGGGTGTATAGCTTCTTTTAACCAGTAATATATCATTTTCTTTCTTTATTAGAATAATTCTTTAAGAGTTTCAACCTCGACAAAATTTCTCCCTGGAAATTGTGGGGAAAAATACTTCGAACGCTAATCCTAAAGAAATGGAGTGATTGATTGATATTAACCAGATTAGCTCTAGGAGAACAGAAAAACCATACTTATCAAAATATTGTAAATGATAGATTAAGCACCCCGTGCCCCTGTCGAATAAGCGCCACCGAGTTAGGGAAAAATTTCTAATAAGTTTTCGTGAAATGTGAAAAATTGAATGAATGAATAAAAAACACAAACCTGCAGTCGGTCATTACACAGTTAATTATTGCTACTAGTCGATAAGGCCCGTGGAAAAATCCACGGGTTCGCTCGTCCTTTTTATAACGCATTGCGTGCTTCTCGCTACTTGCGCAGCTAAGCTACCGTTTTACGTGGCTGACAGACAGCCGCACAGACTTATACGGGTATTATAATATAGACTAGTCGATAAAGCCCGTGGAAAAATCCACTGGAGGGGGGGGGGGATAAAAATTTTGATAAAGTCAGCAACCCATCCACTTAAAAGAATTTAGAATTTCTTTTCATGTTGCCGCTATTGTGGAGAGCTTAAAGCGCTGATCAAGAAAAATGTATATGATCATTTGATGAGCGGTTAATGAGATATAAGGGTTTAAAAATTTTGCTCACGTCAGCGAAGACCTGCTAAAATACTAAAAATTTTTTTTAGAAATTTGTACACCTGTTGCCTTTAACGCATAGATCTTGAAACACTGATCAAGAAAATGTATAGGATTATGTATCTTTGACAAACGGTTGCAGAGAAACTAGGGTTTGAAGGTTTTTTGATGACGTCATCAACCCGTTCATTGCGAAACGGATTTAGGGACCCAGGTTTAGGAAACTTACCCAAATTGGTGTCAGGTAGTCCCTAGTTACCCACGCAGTGAAAATCATTGACGTCACCACCTCGTTTCCAAGTTATTTGCCCTCAAAATTTTAGGTACACTGTAATGGCTTCACTAATTTCATATAAGATATTGACGTTAAAGTAGTGTTATTGACGTCGCGCGGTAACGTCAGAAAATTTAACATATGAGACATGCATAATTCGGCAACATCAGAGACACGGAACTGGCGTATTGTGATATAAAACTAGTCGATAAGGCCCGTGGAGAAATCCACTTAGGCAAGTGGACAATGGAAATATAGGTTGTTTTAGATGTTTTGCTGACGTCAGCAGTGCAGATTCCTAAAAAAATTGCGAAATTATTCTTTATTTTTTGTGTAGAGATTGAAACGCTGATTAAAATAATGTATAGGATAATATGTTTTCAAGGAACGCCTAAGGAGATATAATGGTTTAAAAATTGTGCTGATGTCAGCAAAGGCCCGTGAAAACACAAAAAAAGTTTTTTAAGAAATTTATATACCTGTTGGCCTTTCTCGTATAGATCTTGAAACACTGTTCAAGAAAATGTATAGGATCATGTACTTTTGACAAACGGTTGCAGAGATATTGGGGTTGAAGGTTTTTGGCGACGTTATCAACCCGTCCATTCCGAAACGGATTTGGGGACCCAGGCTTGGGAAAACTACTGAAATTGGTCCTAGGTGGTCCCTATTTACCAACGCAGTGGAAAATCATTGACGTCAGCACCTCGTTTCCAAGCTTTTTGGCCTCAAAGTTTTAAGTGCACTGTAATGGCTTCATTAATTTTATATACTTTTCTTTAACGTTGTATAAGTTTAACTTTAAAGTTTGGTAAATTACAGAACAATTTTATAGGTGATGTTTTATAGACTTTATTGAAGAAAATTTTAAAAAATATAATCGACTTTGCAAAAGTGACAGACAGACACACGGAACTGGCGTATTATTATATAGATTAGTCAATAAAACCCGTGGAAAAATCCACTTAGGCAGGATAACAGTAAAAAAGAACCGTTATTTAAATTGTGATGACGCCAGCAAAGATCTGTCAAGAGACAAAATATTTTTTCTTTGAAATTTTTTTTCACGTTCCCCCCATTGTGTAGAGCTTAAACTGCTGATCAAGAAAATTTATATGATCATGTGATTTTGATGAGCGGTTAATGAGATATAAGGGTTTAAAATTGTTTGATAACGTCAGCGATGGCCCGTCAAAACCCCAAATTTTTTTTTTAGAAATTTGTATACCTGTTGCCTTCATCGTATAAATCTTGAAACGCTGATCAAGAAAATGTTGGATCATGTACTTTTGACAAACGGTTGCAGAGATATTAAGGAATGTTTTTGATGACGTCATCAACCCGTTTTAGTCGATAAAGTTCGTGGAAAAATCCAAATGTGCAGATTAAAAAACGAAAAAGAAGCATCATTAAAATTGGGATAACGTCAGCAACCCATCCACAAAAAAAAAAATTTAGAAGCTTGTTTTCACGTTGCCTCTATTGTGTAGAGCTTAAAGCGCTGATCAAGAAAATGTATATGATAATGTGCTTTTGATGACCGGTTAATGAGATATAAGGTTTTAAAAATTTTGCTGACGTCAGCAATGGCCCGTCAAAACCCCCAATTTTTTTTAGTAACTTGTATACCTTTTGCATTCATCGTATAGATCTTGAAACGCTGATCAAGAAAATGTATAGGACCATGTACTTTTGACAAACGGTTACGAAAATATTGACGTTCAAAAGTTTTTTGATGACGTCGTCAACCCGTTCATACCGAAACGGATTTCGGGAAACGGATTTGGGAAACTTGCCCAAATTGGTCCCAGGTGGTCCTCAGTTACCCATACGGTGAAAAATCATTGACGTCACCGCCTCGTTTCCAAGTTATTTGACCTCAAAGTTTTAAATGCACTGTAATGGCTTCAATAACTTAATATAAGATATTGACGTTAAAGTAGTGTTATTGACGTCGCGCCGTAACGTCAGGAAATTTAACATTTCAGACATAACTTTTTCGGCTACATCAAAGGAAAATGAACTTATCCACTTTGCCTGTTACAAACAGACACAGTCTCTGTATTATTATAAGAGATAAAGTAAACCCTTGCTATTAAAGGTTAATGAGACTGTTGTAGAAGGTGTAGTTCCGTAAGAAAGATTATTTAAAGAATTTGTAGCAGTCAATTGTATTCACTTTTTAGTCAGAGGTAGCTAGCTAGCTTAGAGCTATTAGCCACAGCTGCAGCTGAATAAAAGTCAGATTCGTGAAGATAACACAAAAATAAATAATAATGTTAGCTAGGATAAGAAGCTCTTATATTAAACTGAATAAAAGACTTATGGGAACACCAACACTGGCTGGCATTAGGATGCTTCCTCGAAATCTTGGTACGTAGCCAAAATCCTAAAAATCTTAGTGTGTTTAAGATTTGTACATTGCTGAAAAACGTGAAAATGTATAATTTTGTTAACATGTTATATATACCGAAAAAATTTTTATTATTTATTTAAATATTCCTATAGATACAAAGTATGTAGAAGACCTACAAACCTGACACCATCACTTCCAACCTAAAATGGCTTTCGTGAACTATTGTAGCATTTTAAATAAAAAACGGCTATTATTAAGGCGATATTTATTTTAATTAAAAAAGTATAAATCTTTGACAGGAAAAAGATAAAAAAAGAATAATATAAAACACAATTTGCTTATCAGCCATTCAAAACAGGTGTTCGATAATTCTTACGTTTTCCCAATTTATTATTTCATAACAAAGCACTTTCGAAAGGAAATCTAATTTGGCTTAGAATATATGCTCTGTTACAATTTTATTTCGCAGTTAAGCAAATACAGTTGGCTCCCTCTAATTCGAATCTCTATAATTCGATTATTTCTATAATTCGAACGAGTGCTCTGTTACTGTCAATTCTCCTTTACTTAACTTTAATTCGAACAGTTTTTCCATATCTTTGCACGATTCTCTCCCTAATTCGAATTTTAAAATGTAAACAGGGCTTTGACAAATTCGAATGTTTCTCTAAAATTTAAAAATTGTCTTTCGAACGTCATTTTTCAAAACGTTGGTCTTGAACTTGGTGATGCAACTCGTATTGTCGAAAGAGATCGTCTCTTCAATGTAAAGCAATCAAATATTCAACAGTTTTTCAAATAGAGTTTCTTTTTTGCGTAACCTATGAAAATAAAGATTGAATGAAACTTGAACTATGTTTTCTTGATTTCAAAATTAACTTAATTTCTCGTAATTCGATTTTCCACTCTCTGAAAAGTTCGAATTACAGAGACTTTCTATAATTCGAACAAAATTTTACCCCGTGGAAATTTGAATTAGGGAGAGTCAACTGTATATCCATTGTTTTATCCATTGACTGACTTATTTTTACACAGGCTAGCTAAGTAATTACAACCCTGGTTATAATTTTTGGCTATCTCTCGAACTGGCATAACACCATCACCTGACGAATTCTACGTATGCGAAAAAAAAAAGCTGTGCAAGATTTAGTTACGCAGATACTTTGGGCAGGTGTTCAAGAATGTTAAAAATACGCTAATCGCAGTTTCTACGAAGCCCGCATTATGGAACAATTAACTTGACAACCCTGGAAGGTCCGGGAAAATGAAAAAAATAGACCATGCTATCGTCAGCAAGAATTATTATAGTGTAGGGTCTTGGATCTAATCAAATAAAGTCCTAAGTCCGTTGTGAAGTAAACATTGACAAGTAAAGTTTAAGAAGTTCAAAGTATGTGGCTCTCGTCTCATATAAAAAGGGGGGTAAATGAACTTTGAAATGGAGCATCCATTCCAATACTTCTTTAAAAAAGATTGTAGTTGATTGACTCGTAGATATATTCCCTTGATTAAAGAAGGAAAAGATTACAAAAAAGAAGTTTTTATGGCGTCAGGAATAAGCTGCCTATATATGAAATTTTTTTTGCCCCAACAAAAGTAAAAACCTGTTTTTACTATTAACTAGGTAGATAAGTATCTAGGAAGCTATTCTTGGTGACATTTCCGAATCTTTGAACAAAATGTTTCAACTAAAGTATTACTCCTTCTAGTTTTTAATTGCTACTAAAATGTACTAAATGCGAATGTACTAAGCTCACTTAAAACACCGTGAATGGTAACTGACTGGTTGATTAAGTGTGTTATAACAGGATCTGGTAAAAACAAACGCTACGGATTTCAGTTTTGAGCATGAAAGGTACCCTTAGGATGAGAATGCGTTTTGACTCTTCAGTAGACGATCGGGTACACAGCACAGTTGTACAGCATGGTTGAAGAGCTACAATCCTGGCCAAAATTGGTTAAGAAAAGGCCCAACACATGTGGATTTATTACCTTTTTTGTTTCTGTGGTCCCATATGTTGTAGAGATTCTCTGTTTTGTTGACATAACTTAACATGAAAAAATTAAGGTATATGTATACTAAAACGTTGCAGACTTTCTACTTATAGAACAACAGCTAGTTTCCAGTACCCCCATTTCAATGGTGAAGTCATTGTCACAGTTTGAAAAATGCAGCTGGCTACTCAACCCACAGCCAGCCATTGTCTTCAACATTGAAATGGGGGAAAGGGGGGCTTGCATCTTTGTTTATCTTATGAACTTATGAAATTTTATCAACAATTTTGGCCAGGATTGGAGAGTATACTTAGTATATTAACATCTGTACAATTTAGCTAGGTATATTATTTTTATGACACGCAAACATTTTTTTAAATTGGTTAGTAATTTTACTAATCATAACCAACAGCCTGCGACAGAAATTCTCGATCTAAAAAATCCTTATAATAAGAATGAGCGCTAAATTTTGGTAATAAAAAAGGAAGAATGGGCACGTTTTCCCCTTTTTAGGAGTTAGACATTATGAAGACAAAAGAAGTTATCGTTATGAATAAATACATTTCATTTCAATATTTACAATTCTGTGTTTATTCCTAAAAATGAAATTAATTACATTACCTTAAAAGTTGCAAGGAAAACCTATTGTTAAAACTACTATATTTTTTGACAAAGAAATACACAAAAGTTAAGAGAAATTATAAGAGAGAAAGAAAAAAAATATATAGACCTTTGTAAAAAGAATAGGGAACATGTTGTCCTTGGTGCTTTTTTTCCTGTTCAGACCTTTTTTTCCTGTTTTCAAATGCATTCTGCGATTAATTTTTTAAATAGTTTTTTTTTTCCCTTTTTCTCTATAATTTTCACTTTTCTTTTTCATTTTTTATTTATTTTTCTTATGACTATTTCGTACCGCTGTAACGATCTAAAATCCCGTATATCTTATCTTTCAGTTCCACTTTAAGCACGAGTTTAAGGTTGATGTTTTGTGGCGGTGTTTCATCAAAGCAAGCAAACGCATGTCTTACACAAGAACTTTTCATAAAAATTCAAATTTCATAAAAAAATTTTTTGTTCTTTAACTTTTTTCCTCTAAAAGCTGCCGAACACAAATCCAATTAGAAATGAAAGAAGAAAAAAAAACACTTAAAACTTAGTTACGGATTACATTGCGTCTAGCTCTAGGTCTATTTAAAAAGTCTAAGAATCCTACTAAGCCACCCAGAAATTTAAGCAATTTCGTATCCTGGTTTTAATTTTTATAAAAAAACATATACTGATTGTTCTGGTTTAGACTTATCTCATTCTTCTTATTGTATTTGCGGAAAACGAAAACAGATATTTGCGCTTAGAATAAATTGGCTAATGTACACAAAGAACACGCCAAAGATAATTAAGAAATTTGTAGAATCTTAACAGTAAAACTCGCGAAAAAAGAGAATGAAACATTTTCGATATAACGTTTTATTATTCTGCTTACTTTTACTACCATCCGAATAATTCGGAATGAGTAGCCTCTGATATATGTGATTTCTCACGTTTGCAGCAAATTGCCATTCGGAATGCAGCTCTCCAACGTCTATTTAGAAGTATATACAAAATCGGGTTTACTGCAGAATTAGAATAATGCAAAAGCTTGAAGTATTTCACTAAGTCAATGCTGATAAAACAATCTGGACATCTGTAATGCTCGATATTCAACGCCATGAATGGCGTCCAGCTAATAATAAAACAACTTAGTATCAACGATAACGTAACAGCTGCTTTTAATTCTCGTTTTAAACATCTTAAACTTCCAATACTCGCCGTCCTAGCTTTTGTATATGAAACTGAAAAACCCCGTACGGATCTCGCCAGAACACTACGACCAGAAAATATGGAATTCGATCTCCTTCTGTCATCAGACACCAATGGATATTCATGTTCTCCATTCACTGTAAGTGAAATTTTCTCCGGAGAGTTATTATTGGATAAACTACTACTGACGTAGCTTTCTCCGCGTAGACGATTTGCAGTTCTGTCAAGAGAATTCAAAGCGGTAGCGTGCTTCCTTGCCACATACCCCATAACTGTATATGCCACTATCATTATTAAGACCGGAAGAACATATGACATGAATATTATAAATAAAGTAAAGTCCCCTGCTTCAATTGCGAAAATTAAAGAGACTAACAAAGCGGTGTATATCCACATTATTCCTACTGATATACTAGCAGTTTTGCGATTAAAATATCGACGATGCAAAAATGGCTTCTTTATTGCTATAGCCCTATCGATGGCTACTAAAGCTAACGAATAGATGGACAAAATACTAGGTAACATATCGCATACAAGATATATCAAATCACCAAGCTTGCGGTGGTCTTTAGCTGGTCGCACACCACATAAAAATACACCGAATGAATACGGTATTGATACCACCGCAACTAGAATATCACTCGCCGATAGCGATATGATAAAAACGTTCGTTATATTTCGTAAAATACGGTAACGAAAGTAACAGACAAATACGATCGTGTTTCCAATTATTGCTGTTAAGGATATAAATACGTACAGGAAGAAATCCAATTTGTTTAAAGTACTTTCAAATGTGCAACTTGTAGAGATAGAACTCGTGTTGTTCATTCTTGTTTTTTCTCCTTCTTCTTTTTTTAATTATATTCTTATTCCTAAAAAAAGAATTTAAATACATTTGACACAAGCAGCATAGAAGGTAAATTAGTCCATACACTACAAACAAACTTTGAAAGCCAGTATTTCTATTTATAAAACAGAACTAATTAAAACATCTGCCAGGAGATCGGATAGCTGCCTTGCCTTAAAAATATACTGAATGCTAATATTATTGTTACAAAATGATATTTCTACACCAAAGAAATATGTTCTTCTCAGTAAATGGAAGACATATTTTTGCCGCTAACTTTTCAAATGCATAGCCAAATTATTGAATCAGTTTTAAACGTACATGTGGCTTACATATATTTATACGAACCCTTTTCTTCTTCTTGAAAATGAAACACTCGCTAAATAAGAATAAAATATTTTGTCCACTTTTTTGAAAAAACTTTTTCGTCAAACAAAATAACGTAGCTAATATAATTAATTAGCCATTTTGCAAATATGATTAATTTATCAATTTGAAAAAAGGAGGAGAAATGTCCAGCCTTTATATTGTATGTTTTGATAGATGTGATTTCAGGATCATGCTAAGACGATTCACGTAGTCATAGATATTGTGAATAGAAACTGTCCTGAATAGAATCGATGGTTAATTTTATCACATCTTTACTTTTAGGATGAATAATGAGCTCGCAAAACTTAAGATTGACAGTTTGGTGCAGCGTATCTCTTTTTTTTTGTATTACTAACGATGTGGTGATAAAATCAACTTCATCATTTTCCCTTTATGTTTTCTCTTTGTTGTTGAAATACAATGAATTTTTGATTTTTTTTTAAATAGTATAAAACTACTGGTTATAAATATCCCCTCATAATTAAAAAATAAGGAAAGTGAAAAAATTCACCTAATGGAAAATTTTAAATTAGAAGTATTTCATTGTAAGAAATTCACCTTAAAAGCAGTACTTCCTAATAGCGAATTTAATTCACAATTTTCATAAAAATGGCATTGACTATTAAAATTATTAATAAATAAAAATAATACAATATATAAGTAATAACAAGACATAATTAAAAATTTTTAAAAAAGATCGAAATCGCGGTATGTCAACAACAACAGAATAACAACAACAGAATAACAACAACAAAGAGGATTAAATCCTTTCTTGCGACCCCTTCCTTGCTTTAACAAATTCACTTTCCTTTGACTTCCTCGAGAGCATGTTTTTAAGGCAGATTATTTCTGTTGTTTTTAACAAAATATTAAGGGAAAATATTTATTATTGAATATAAAAAACAAAAATTAAAACACAAAATAACAAAAATAAAACGAATTAGTCAAACAAAATACACTATAAACCTGGGTTCTGGCATGTATTGTTGAAAACATGAACTGTCTTTGAAATATGTTTTCTATAAAAGCAATAGAGTTGTTGATTTTTGTACTTAGTTGAAACATAGACAGCTGCAAATGAAGATGAAAAAAACATAACATAAACAAAAGATTGTTAACATTTTAGGATATGTTGTGTAATTTAGAATTGACCTGATAACTAATAAATAAATTGGTTACATTTCCAGCTAAAACATCTTGTTACTAAGTTTTATGGTTAAATAAAAAAGAAAAGAAAATTCTAAATCAGAAGATGTTGTGATAAAATCTTCCCTGACACCGCGTATTATTTTTTGTAAATTAAAACAGGTGGAATGTAGCTATCTACCTTGCTATGTTTATAGAAGAGAAACGGTATACGGGAAAAAAGTCAACAGAAAAAAAAGCGAGTGTGTTCCTAAGAAACACTGTCAAGAGAATTAAGACGTAAGAAAAACGAAGCTTTATTAAGATGGATTAAAAAATTATTTCGTTAGGTTGGGGTCACTAAGTGTTACGCTAAAGGATAGGAATATAGTGGATTAAAATACATTGATCACTTATTTAATTTTTAAATGACTTCTTAGCACTCAAATGCAACGGAAATGCATCCATTCCTTATTTCTGACAAAACGATTCCATTTATTTACTCAGAGCTTAAAAATGAATTAATTTTTCTTATGTGCACAGAAGGAGAATTAAATTTTTAAAATAGACATTTTGATTGCGACTTAAGCAACAATGCCACCACTTCCAAATGAGCTTGTGTTGAGTGCCTCGTGGTTGAAATGAAAAAATCCTTAGAAAACATACCACCAAAACTTTTGTTAACAATATACGACTGGTGAAAAGAATGTTAAAAGATTCCTGTTCCAATAAAAACTAAAAAACATCAGAAGTCTGTCCATGCGATGTTAATATTACAATTTTAATTGGATTTTTAACCACAAGCTTTTGAACAGCATGGCTCTTAACAAATATTAAAACACAGACCAATATCCACTGGAATAGTATCCTAAAAGTATTGCTCAAACTCGTGTCTTTTCTCTACAACTTGTTGATAATAGAACATACCATCAGTAACAAATAATGTTAATTGTATAGTCTCAACCTTGCATTTAAAATGCTACAAATTATTAAAAACTTCGAACATCAGTCCAAACAAAATCCTACGACAGATATAAATACATAATAACTTTAGAACACTTAAACACTTGTCCAAATATTGATAGCTGAGACAGAAGTATATAACACAAACATTGAACATTTTAAGACAGATGTAGAAGAACGGCGAAGGATATGTGAACATGGGCAAAGTTTCCAAAACACAAGTGGCTCCATTTGTCAAATAACAAAGTTGAAAATTTCTTCTTAATTCTTCGTCTACTGTAATAAAGCATGGAACTATCTGGTCTTACCTGGCATACTATTGTAACCCTATTTAGACCTATACTTTTCGGGCTCCTTCAGCTCTGGGTAGGGGAGCTCCATTTTATTATCTCTTAAGCAGAAAAAGCTGTGGATATAAAAGTCTGCATGCACATAGCTCTGTATAAGATAAATAAAATTCACAAAATAATTTTGATAACGTCAATGATTTCAAGACGTCATCTTTTTTTAAATTTGAGATATTTTATCTAATATCTTACTCAACTCTTTGCACATCGTTGGAAGTCAAAAATATGAGTAATAACAGTAAAAAGTGACATTTTGATTACCTGGTCTGTTATCACCCTCCCCCCTTACATGGGGGTTGCAATGACAACCATAAGAGGCAAATACTTATAATAGAAACCTACAAAAAGTCAAAACATTTTAACGTTCACCTCTTACTAGTTCAAAAAAGGAAGCCTGCAATATGGATAAAAACTTTTGTTACATGAGTTTAGTATTTTAGACTAGTTTACACCCTTTGTTACTAATACCAATGATATCTTTTCCGCATAAACGCCCCTTTACACCCTACGAATTGTTTTATTTCTTTATCTTTTCTTTTAATCTCTTTGTACTTTTTGCATTTTTTTGCGCGATGCTTCAAATTTGATAAATATTTTCAAAGATGATATTTCAAAGACAAAACATAGATAAAAAAATCTGATTTTAAAATTATTTTTCCTCTTTCAAAACATACTGCCTCCCATGCTATGCTATTTTATCACTTCTTTTCAAAACAAAATTACAGTTACCATGACAACTAAAATGTTGTTTGTTTCACGACATTAGCTGATTTTGCTAAGTTTGTTTAATCAGATCCCAAGTTAGAGAAAATATATTTATCCAAGCAAGATATTTCTCATTTATTTGGCACCTTGAATAAAATATTGAAATTACGAAATGCTCTCGTTAACAAAAATAAGGACATGATCTTCACATCAAAGTTTTACTTTTTTAACAAACAAAGCATTTTTTGGTCCAAAAATAGTAGTAATGATCTCTCGGCCACAACATATAATTTATCACAAAATTTGCTATGACATGTCTCACAATAATGGAAGAGGACATTCTTTCTACATAACTTACCTTACCTATGTGGAGCAGACAAAAGGGGTGGCTTTACAAAGTGACAATTATATTATAAAAAAAAGAGTTAAAATCTGATTAAAAGTCAATATTCGTCAATATTACGAAAACCAGCCTTAAACAAAAAAATGACAGCATTTGCCAAACACCACACCACTATTTCGTTTTAAATGGATAAATGATACGACGTATTATTTCGCTTACTATAACTACTTATAGCACAGTTTAACATTACTATGCTAACTTTATCGACCATATTCTAATCCACCTAACAAATAGTAACAAAAGATATTAAAAAAAGAGCTTGCATTTACTATCAATTTGTGAGCGTGCATAAAAAGAAAATAGCTTCGACATACCGTTCCCTTTAATTAAATGTCCATTTAGATGTCCACACAAATCCGCCAGGTTTAAAATTCATGTAATCCTGCCAATCGAATTACGATGGCAAAAATAGCTGAAAACAAATTACGTGTTTGTTTACGTTGATAAAAAGCTTAAAACGCTTTTTAAATTGAAGTCTCTTTATAAAATCTGCCGAAAATCTAAAAGCCAGTTAAACATTACGAAAAAAAATCACGAATATTTGTAAGCCTAGTTTTAATGTGTTATTTTTTTCTCTTTCAATTCGCATCATTTCGTTTCCACCACATATTTGTCCAACTTGATCACTATCTTCCAATGTAATATTTTGAAAATGAAAGTTGATAAAACAAAATCCCATTTAAGGATTATTGTTTCTCTTTCGTAATATCCTTACTGCTTTATATAATATGCTATTTTATTGTTTTCTTTAAATCAAAATTATGGCTGCCATTTCAACCACAATGTTGTTTATTTAACGGCGACATTTTTTTATCTTGCAAATCTAGTAAAAAACACTAAAGATAAATAAAAACGTTATAGCAGTGTCTTAGGACGTTATTACCGTTGCATAGAGCACGAGATTTTATTTATAAAAACCTTGTTTATGAGAACAATAGCTTAAAAATTAGCCAGAAATTAAGACTGCATTTAATAGATATTCATGCTCAGTTGATAACAAAAAGATCAAACGAAACCTTAGGTTATGTTATCTGTCTAGTCCATTTTGCATTCTCGTTGGTAAACAATCAGCTTAAGTTATGTTGACGTCACAAATGCAAATACGGTTTATCCATGCTCTGATAAGAACACTGAAATAACACGCATGGCTTTTAGGATAAGAGCACATCAATTTCACTAAAAATTCAGACTTTTTCGACTTGCTTAGGTGTGTTGATTTTTTTTGGTTCAATACATCTTTGCAAAACAACTGTCTTGTTATATCATCAAAAACTCTGCATGCAAATTCATTTTTATGTCTTTTATAGATAATCTTCGCAGAAAACACGGTAATAGAAATTAAGTAAGTATCGGAAAGTTTACCGTCATTCGAGACGACACTGGCTCCTTCTCCCATCCGACTGTAACTGTGTTTCATTACCGCCAGAAATGCGTGTGGTAATTCTCTAACATGTTTGAAAATGGGCTGATAACACTATATTTAAAGTGCGTCAGAGAGGGGACACGAACCTAAAACCTTATGATTACAAGCCGAATGCGCTACCACTACACCATCACCCCATTACTGTAATATCTTGCAAAAACAGTTTTCACTAAGAAATAGATTCTTTCGTTGACGTGAGATGTGGTCATGCGAAATTGTGACGATTTGAAAAATTTTTATTTGCGGTTATGAAACCCGCCTTAAATGTCAAATAAATGTTTGAGAGAGATTAGGAAATGTTTGATAATCTTTAAAACAAAGATAAATATTGGAACAACTGATGCCTGTATTTTACAACTATGAGCTGTTTGTCTTCTAGGTTATGTTTGGCCTGAAAATCTTTTAAGAAGACGTTTCCGTCCGTTGGAAAGTTTTTTAAGCGTTGTTGATTTTTTGATTTCAGCTATTGCAAAGCTTATGATTAAAAAAATGTTCCTCTCACACATGCCCTTGTCTAATCCAGTTCGTTAGTTAGAATTTTTTTTGACAGTAAAAATAATAATCATTTATTTCGGTTACGTGATTCTTCTCTGAAATTGAAATTTATGTGATGTATAAATACAGTGGAAATCATGTCTTGAAATAAAATCGAATAACACAAGAAAAACACGAAGATAGAAACAGATATTGAATAGATAAATAAAAAAAAACACTAATAAAAGAAGAAAGACAGATTAGAAAAATATATATCCAATGCAAATTGTAGAAACTATAACCAAACTTTAAAAAATAAACTTAATTACAAATAAACAAATAAAACAGATGAGGAACAACCCAAAAAAATGAGAGAGAAAAAACTTTTATGTTAACAAACAAATATCCAGACATGGCATGAAATATGTAATGATGTGAAAGTTCAATTAACAACATTCCTGCATCAAAATATAGTACCAAATATTAGAAAAAATCAACTAGCTTCAGGTTGGCAGTATTCCTCTTCACCAGGACCAATGTTGCAAATCATGTCGTATTTTCCTGCCAGTGATTATTACGTATGACACGAGCAATGAAGAAATCCATATATTACCCAATACAGCGAGAATAGTGGCTTGTAACTAGCTAGCTAATTAGCTAACTAAGACTTTACTGCAGTCAAATAGTAGATCTGGAGTCAAAACATATATAGAACAACTTACCTAGCCTTATACGTGACACATGGATTGAATATGTATTGAGAATACCAGAATACGCATTTAAAACAGCTTTCAAAAGTAAACACACATGCTTCAATCCAATATTTACACAGTTGGACGCGCCAGCCTCCTCAAGTTGTTAGCATATATAATAATAAATTTTACCTCACAGTGGCAGTGTTTAAGTATCGTATTACCTTGGAAGTTCCGACGATGCTCCTTCTGGAACCTTCCGGAGATGCATGTTGAGTGTAACAGGCAATTAAGAAGTAAGAAAAAGCTATAAGTTAAATATGCGATCTGGAATAATGAAACAGTTACTTCAATGAGAATCTCATTTTGGGCTTTTAAACAGGATGTATGTATTAATCCATTAGCAATGCTTAACGACTTCTTAAGTCTCACTTAAGATAATATCGCACTAATACCCCAAACACAAATGCGATTTTTTGACCTACGCCGAATTGAATAAGATTTGTATATTCGAAAAGTTCGTGTTGCCAACAAAAAGTTAGTTAGCATTGGATTACCGCCATTTAATGATTTCTTTGTATTTCAGTGTTTGTAGTAAAAGAGTAAATTTAATTGGATATAAAAGAACCAAACACCGCCTTTATAATTCACATTTACTGTCATCATTGCATTTTAGATGTCTATTATGTAAGCATGTCTATAAAGAAACATCTCGCCAGAAATACACCTGTGAACAAAAAACTATTTTAATCCACTACAAAATTCAGGCTGATTTCATTTCTTATGCTTTTCATATAGGCCACTTACCCTGCGACGTGATCTTGTGACGAGAACAATGGACATGGGCAGTCACTCCTATAAATAGTTTTTTTAAAAAAAGATTATATAGCTAATAAATTAATTTCAGTGTCTTTAGGATCTCGCGCATCAAAATATCTTTATGAATTTCAATAATAGCCATTTTAACTAAATTGGTGACAACTTACAAAGAGATTAGAACCAATTAGATTTCAGGTCGGCCGTGATGTCTCGTCAAGTCAATAAAATAAAACCTCCATGTGTTTTAACAACAGATTTCTTTTCCACCAGGAAAGAAATTATCATGGTAACAAAAATTGATAATTTTGTATATCGTGATTTGAAAACCACCTTATTTGATTCATAATCTGCAAAACAAGGTACAACCAATTGGCATGTAGCTTAACAAGCAAATAGTTATCAGTAGTTTTCCTTACACTTCTAGGCGGACGCCAGTATATAAGATATCCTCTAAGGGTTCATGCACATGTAAATAAACGTTCATTTAACCAACCACCCCATCCCTCAGGTTAAGTCACACTTTGACCCATCCACCCATCCATCCACTTGCTATATGGATAACACCATGTGGTACACGCTTTTTTATAAGAACAATTCGATAAGTCTAAGCCTAAAATTAAGAACAAAATAAGAACAACAACAGATTAATTAATGTTTTCCAAACTAAGGACGACCAGGATGATTTTGAAGCCAGCATTTAAAGAATTGCTCTTCTTTTATCTGCAATAACTGTAAAATATTATTAGAATTGGCTCAATTATTCATAAACACAAATATAGGGCTTCATTTGCAACACTAATTTTTCAAATAAATACAAAAAATTTGTATAAATCTATGATAAAAAATTCCATAACAAAAAAAAATGAGGCTAAATTCTGGAGTTGTATTTTAGTATTAAGGAAAGAACAAGAGTAAATCAGGCTGAAAAGGCTCGAAAGTTCGGAACAGTCCGCCTCACACCAGATTTCGCTGATTCTAAAAAGCCTAATTCAAAAGTGTAAGAATTACCATAGCAAAAATGTAATATTCCATGAAAAGGATCTTTCGTTTGCTAGCCAAGTTATATCACTTTAGTTGTTTCGTGAGACTATTTTCAAAACAATGTGTTTTTCATCGAAACACAAACATAATTATAGAGATAAGAATATTAACCTTACAATGATATAAGGCTATGAGGAGCTTATCGTGACTCCATAGCTGGTAAAACATTCTATCGATGATTGTTTTACAACACGTTGAAAAAGATCTGTTATTTATTCTGCGAAAACAAAATATTTTTATTTACAACCGTTTTTTTAAACAGAAGAAGAGCATGTCTTTTTCTCATTGTAAAAAAGCGTTAAATTTTTATTTATTTTTAAGTCCCCTAAAATAATATTTTTTTTCAATAATATAACTAATTTGATTATTTCTTAAGCTAAAAGAAACAAGTTTTATGCAGTCTACATTGCCTCTTTAAATAATTGAATGAATAAATGATTGAATAAATGAATGAATGAATGAATGAATGAATGAATGAATGAATGAATGAATGAATGAATGAATGGATGAATGAATGAATGGATGAATGGATGAATGGATGAATGGATGAATGGATGGATGAATGAATGAATGAATGAATGAATGAATGAATGAATGAATGAATGAATGAATGAATGAATAAATTAACTAATGAATAAGAACAAGAAAAAGAAGAAAATAGATTTTTTCATCAGTACCAACTTTAAAAATCTTTATTTTTTTTAAACCAAGTTGTTTAAATTACTCCTAAATGATTTTTAAACGACAAATAGTTTTTTCTTTCCTAAAAAACAATATTTATATCGAAATATATTGTACAGTCTATCATGGAAGCTCCTCCCATTCGCACGATAGAATATATAAAACACTATATAATGAACAACTGCAGACTGAAACAATAAATAGATATCGTCTGAACATCTTAAGATGTCACAGTTCTTCCAAACAAATACCTAAACGTATATATTTAAATTCATTGCTACAATCCTAGACCAAATATGACGCAAATTGCTTTACACTTGTCCACTTCCACTGATATCGCCTCCTCCACCGCCTATATTAAAGTTACATGTCAGTTTACAGATCAAAACCAGTAGCTAAGCTCAACACTGATCTTAAGGGGAAGGGTACACAAAATTCGCAGTCAAATTCACATTTTCCCACTTATTTTGTCTAGGATTGTAGATGACCTTTATCACAAAGAATTTGTATGCCAATTCTTTGTAAGAGACTTGACAACCTGCATATCGACCACCAATAACAACCCTTAACACTTCTTTACCCAACCAGTTATTGTTGGGTTCCACTTTTTGTTACTTAACCAGTCAAAGTTAATTTTCAAGTCGTCTCCAGTTTTGTAAATAAAATCCACTCATTGTGATAACTTCTCAACAAACGTTTAACAAATTCAATAAAGAAAACATTTTTATGGGATCTAAAATTTCCAGCCTTATTTCATTACTGTTAATGAGAACATTTAAAAATCCGTTTGATAAATTTATACAATCTATTTTCACGGTGTGTCAACAACAAAAAAGAAATTTGGAAGAGGAGTTGGAAGAGAAGAGTTAGCCGTTGGAAATCACTGAAAAGGTGATTTTACTTTTCGGCAATAGTAGTAAAGAGAATTGATGACATCAATGTTGGAACCGTAAATAATAAAAAAATCACCTCGTTATTAAGTCAGTTTATTTAGAAATAATTTTTATTTCATGCTGCCGCGAAATCACCAGGATATAATTTAAATAAAAAAATTTAACAAATCATTTTTATGATTATGCAATTGCCGCACTTACAGTCTTTTTTTATGTTGTAAATAATTTATAATTTTTGTTGTTGTTGTTGTTGTTCAAAATTTCGGTAAAAGTGGGCAGAGCTGAATTCCTTTTAACCAGCTTATATGCTTGTTAATATAAAATCTTAAAACTTCTTTGTATGTGTTTTATAAGTTTGGTAAAACCAATTCACCATTTCTCCTTATTTGTGATACATTTAAAAAATGAAGAAAGCAAATGGCGTTAATGATATGCAATCATTTTATTCTGCGATGGGTCCTTGAAATCAGTAATAATCACTTATATCAATCTTGTGTTGAATTTCCTGTGGAAGATATCTTTAGATTTTTTGGTTTTTTGAGATATAAAACTTGAAAGGTTTGCTAAAATTATAACAGCATAGACTAGATGCTGAGAAACATTTGCTGGTATAAATTATAATCAGGAAAAAAGTATTAACATTCCTGTAAATATGTTTATAAAAATCAGGGGCTGAAAACATGTTTACATCACAACATGTTTTAATAACCCATAAGGTCCATTAAATAAGCTGTGCTGTGCCGACCCAAGGCTTATGTACGATTGATCACGCCGAGGTTTGGCATACTGTTCTATAGGAACAAGCCAAGCCGATCCCATCGAAATTTCAACGATAGTACCTGTTTAACAACAATTTTTTGCTAAATAAGCAATTTTACATCGCGATGCGCATTATTTAGCACAGTTCGGCTCTTTATTTCGTTTCATACAGTCGGCACGGTTCGCTAGATATTGGTTTTATAAGTTTGTAAGCTTAGATAATGGACAATAAATGTATAATGTTAAACCTACCTTTGCTAGAATGACTTCAACGGTTCTGTTATAACCAGGACGCGTTTCTATGAGTTACTATTAAGTTAAAAAAAACTTTTGTTTTTGACAGCCACTTTATATTAACGTATTAGTCGGTGGCCCGTGGATAAACTTAATTACTGCATTTCGTTTGTATCGCTACTGCGGCTACCATTTTGAGTGACACACAGACAGACGTATACGGTTGTTTTAATATAGCCTAGTCGTTGGCTGTGGGAAAATTCACGGGTACGCCCGTCTTATATATTTACACGTAGCAATAAAGTGGATAAAAATATATTTCATTTGATATCCGTGTTTCCGTAACATAATTTTCTAACTCAGCGGGGGGTCCGCGCAGAGACAGACAGACGGAATACGGCTATTATTATAGAGACTAGTCGGGGATGGTGGATAAATCCACGGGTTTGATTATTCTTTATATGCAGCATTTCGTGTATCTCTCTACTTGAGGTACCATGTTGCACAGAGACAGACAGAAAGCGGCAGTTGTTATACAGATAAAAGCATACAGATTCAGAGAGTAAGTTAATTAAATACTTAAAATTTTTAACTCAAAGCTTAACTCGATTCTTTGAAGAAAATTCAAGTATACAGTCGTTACCCCGTATATATCGCATTTGTTCCGAAATTTGTGACAGACAATATATGGTATAACTGTTGTCGTAAGCCCGTGAAAAATCCACGGGAATTTTTCCCGTTGTAGCAAAGTCGATAAAAATATATCCAATTTGTTATTTGTAGCTTGAAGATTTCATGCATGGTTAGCATGTCTCATTTTTGGCCGACACACGGACAGCGGGTACTATTATAGAGATTAGTCGTTAGCCCGCGAAAAAACCCACAGTTTCGCGGTTTCTTCGATGTTTGCCTTTCGTATATCTCACGTATTGCTTAATCGTGCACCCTTAGCATAAAGTAGATGAGATGTGCATATTTTACATGGATTGCCTGACAAATATCGAAGGATAGACCTCGCCTATTATTTGCAGTATGGGTCATGCCTTAGATGGGGAGTCCTGGAGTATTTAATGCTCATATTTTAGCTACGCAGACCTTGTTAGGGTCAGCGCTCTGCCAGACAACTCCCTGCAACATCCAAAAGCCCACACATTGTGCCATTTCCCCAATTTCCCTCACATGGCTTGACTTAGCCCGGAGCTATGACAACATCCACTCGCGCATATTAAATCGCCGACAAGGGGAATCAAACCTCGGTTTCCTGCACAGAGTACAAGAGTTATAGCCACTATGCTACTGCGCCACAAAAGTATTGATTCGGCGACTATTTTTAACTGAATACAGGTATTGATAACATACAGATTCATTCTTGCGCCAAAAAAATCATTATATCCGAAAGATAACTAAAAAGGAGGTAAGAAAATTTTGTTGATGAATGTTATCTTGAATGTTACCATTGACATTTATCACTCACGTTCTTACCTTGTACATACTTGTTTTTCTCCCGTCATTACACAAATTTGTTTTGATCTTTATGCCTTCTACAAAACTTAAAATCCAGTTGTACCTTAATAAAATAGATTGAAGTTCTATTTTTTAAAAAACAACAACTTTATATTACTTCACAATAGTTTCGTATCAGTTTGATACGAAATCGTAATTTAGATCACAATTACATAATTAATGGATGTAATATAGTCGAACACGCAAAGCTATAGATTTTTCCAATTTTTGTATTTTTTAATATAGATATTGAAGAACATCTGTTCAGCCTATATATATATTTTTTGCTATTTTGGTTATTTTAGAAGTCAGAACAAAAAACGCTGTATTTTTCATCTTTTGAAATAAGAAAAAAGGAGAGAAAGAACAAAGAAGAAAAAGTCAAATTATTTTTTGAAGGTAGTAAAACAATAACGAATCTAGGCTAGTGCAGCGTAAGGATTTTTAAAAATTTTTAGATTTAATAATAGCCGTCTGTCTATTTTGTGCGTCAAAATGGTACACCGGGTCTTCTACTAGTCTTTCAAAAAACGAGGGCTCAAATTTGCGGCATTTTAAGCACACACACCCCATAGAAATTATGGCCAATTCCCTTGATTAGCACAACAATAAGTTTTGGCCTTGGTAAAACATTTACAAGACAATGTGTGTATCGGTAGCCATTTTGATGGTTTCTTTTTTCTGTCTTATTTTCTTATGCTTTTACATGTAAGGACGGAAACTTTATCTTGATTCTTAGACATGCATGTATATATACCTTTAAATAACAAGATTTTAGCTAAAAAAAGTTGGATAGTCAGCTACATGGAACACAGCCTAGCTGATGCTTTTCTGTTAAGGTTTTTTATTTGGTTTGAAATCAATCTATTTATCCTAGCCAATATTATTGTTTCTTTTTGTGTCATAGTGCAAAGGTCATTTCCATACTAAATTGACGCTATTTCAGCTTATCAAAAGTTATTTGTCAATATTTACAGCGAACTTAGGTCATTTGATTAGATCCAGACTCTTAAGGTGTGCTAGCTGTTGCTGACTGTTGCTGACGACAACATGATCATATTCTCAAATTTCTGGGTCTAACATGGATTATTCCGTATAACAGATGTTTTAGAAGGTGCAAGTACCGCACTTTAAACGACACTTACCTAACCCACACATCTAAAAAATTGCACTTGCGCAGCCTATCGCCTGCAGCGAATTGTTGCTGTTTGTCAACTTTGTAAAATGGACATTTATTTTGTTTAAAGTTCAACAAGTGTCCCGATTAATGTTTAATACTATTACACTATTATCCAGGTTATTTTTGTTCGCAATTAACTGTGTAACATGTTATATTTTGTGAATTTCCCAAAAAGTCAGAGATAAATTTGCAGGATGGTCTTTTTGGCTAGACAGGGTAATGACAGGCTGTTCCCAATGTCCCCATGTTATTTAAAAAAAAAACATTACGTTTAATAAGGTGCACCGGTACATGCATCAAAGTTTTCCTGTACTAGGTGCTCGCTTTAGTATAAATTAGAAAAAATTTGTAAAAGCACCTATAGGTAGCTAAGCAAACAAAAAAAATCATTTTGCCCCAATTTTTATTTTCTTGCACTCTATCTAGGTTTAGTTCCTGATTAAAAATATGTAAAACATGAAATGGCAATATAGTACTTACAATCCCTCACAAAAATTCTAAGACAACCACCACCATCACCACCATCACCACCACCACCACCATCAACCACCACCACCACCATCACCTTTACCACAACCACTATCATTATCATCACCACCACCAATATTTACCACCACCACCGCTATCATAAACATACATCACTATCACCACCATTACCATCATCATCATCATCATCTTCATCATTATCATCATTTTTTTGCAGTATGTAGTTCACACTTTGCAATTTAGTAGGGGTGCCATTTGTTAGGGGAGTAAGCATAACACAGAAATGTACTGATTGTGGGATCATATTTTATTGAAATCGCAAACTTCCAAAAAAGGAGTGTGACCTCCGCCCGCTAAAATTGGACAGGGGGAAATAATTGGAGTAGTAGAGCTGTCGAAGTTACAGTTATGCATAAAAAAATGGACAGTTAATTCGTGATAAATTCTATTTACTCTCACAAATATATATTGCTACATATATTGATCGTACGGCCATAATGTATCACATTTACTTTTCAACTGTTTCGATTTTAGACGAAACATTTTAGATGCAATATTTTTATCTTTGCTATCTACAATATCAGGAAGCTGCTATTTGACATTTGTTTATATCTTCGTTGTACTACAGCTTGGTTCAGCATTCAAACAATTTTGGATCGTCTTTTTTTTTTCCAATGCTGGCGAAATAATTGATCCAAAGGCGCCAATTATTATATAAAAAAGTGACAAAACATAAAAAGAAAAATATTGATTAAATGGAAAACCAATTGGATTGGTATTTGTTGAGATGTCTTTGATGTTTGTAAGAGACCAAGTGTAAATGCTGCCTATAAAAGCTGGACCAATGGATCTGAAAATAGAAAAACAAAAACAGTGCGTAACAGTTCAATAAATAAATATACAGTAGACGTCCGTTAATTGTTAATTCGAACGCGCAGGGGACTAAATCATTTGTTCGAATTAGCGAATGTTCGTATTATCGGATGTTCAGAAAAAACAAGAATTTTAATAAACGTTTTATGCTAATATAACTTTATTACAACTTTACTACAACTTTTTATAAAAATCTTTTAACGTTGTTTGCTTGGTGATGGGCAAGGCCTCCAAATTCCTTGTGAACTTCATTTTATTAAAAATGCCAATTTAATTGATAAATTGAAAGACATTTTGCCATCAATATGCAATAAAAATGAATAAAAATAAAAACGTTTTATTTTTCTATAAGATTTTATTTATCGATACACAAAAGTTCGAATTAAGGAGCATAATGCAGCCTTGGGACTAAAATAATGTTCGAATTAGCGGAGTTCGATTAAGCAGGTCAAAATATAAGAACCTCAAGGGACTTGGCAATTTGTTTGAATAACGGAAAGTTCGAATTAAGCGGCATTCGAATTAACGGACATCTACTGTATATGCTAATAGATAAGCAGGTGAATAGAAAATTGGTATAAGATTAACAGGCGAATGGATAAACAGGTGAATGGATAAACAGGTATCTAATAAATAGGCAAATGGATAAAATGGTGAACGTTGAAGTGGTGAATGGATAAAGTAGTGAATGGATAAGGAGGTGAATGGATTAACTGGTGAGTGGATTAACAAAAAAAAAATCTTTCAATCCCTGACATAAATTTCACTGTTCGTAACAACAAGCAATTGAGAAAGCCGTTTTTACATACGAATTTTTGCTGACGTTAAAACGCCTAGTTTACTCGATTTTTCGCGACATTTCAGGTCGTTGACGGGTTGTTCCAAATTGCGGACACTGTTGACAGCACAGCTAGTGAATTTTCGATCTACACCCCTTCCGAATTATGGACAGTCAAACGACATTAGATATTATGTTCACAATTAGAAAAATTCATATACCTTCCAATGGACGAAAATGACATGCCTAAACCGTTTGCAGAACCGAGCATTTCAGATGTAACGGTATTATTGATGAGAACATTGATTGCAACAAAGCCACACACCACCGAAACTTTTTGTAAAACAATAATAAACACCACAACCATCCATAAACCGGTACTAAAAAGAAGAATCAAAGAGAATAGAATCCAAAGAAACCTGTGTATGAAAAGTCTTTTCTCAGACATTTTCCTGTGAAAAAACACTTTTTGTTCTTCGCTAAAACGCAAACATTGTCAATAAGAAAATCTAAATATTCATGAATCACCACTCCAGAGCATTTGCTTCTCTTTAATAGTAGACGTTGTCTGTCTTTTTGTGCGTCAAAATGGTACCAAAAAAATAAACACAGAATGCGGTAAATAAAGGACCGGCGATCCTGTGGATTCATCCATGGGCTTCCGACTAGTCTCTGTCATAATGGCCACTGCCTGTCTGTCAGTCAAAGTCAAGTCGTTATCTAGCATGACTCGCGTCATGTCATGCTTAATAACGCACATAATTTTCAACCTACAAAAGCGATATGTTTCTCTCAACTATGCTACGAAGGGTAACTTAATGGAAATACGCGTTTCCCGAATTATTTGCTATTTCTAATATTATAATTTTGATGTTTGAACTTTAAGATCACATTCAGCAACATTGAATTGATGTGTGTAAGTTTTTAACTTAATCTGAAATGGAAAAATGCTATTTTGGTGGCGTTAATGTTACGGTCAATTTTTTCCACAGTTTTAAGCAGAGGTTATACACAAAACAAAATATTAAAAAACCTGTCTTAACAGGTTGTTTGTTTGCTGTATGAATCTAAAGATTTAAAATTTTATCAAGTTTCAGGTGAGGAATTCAAAAATCATGTTAAGTTGATTGGCAGCGGTACTTAAAAAAAAAAGTATTTCAGGAAAGGTGTATTTTATTTATATAGTTATACCCCTCTATAATAACCTTTTTTAGGCAATAGCCAGTCATTCTATCACTTTAATTTCAATTCTAAATATTTGCGAGTTTGCATTTAAAACAGATAACTCAGCCTCAACTTAAGAAACATCGTGTTTCTCGGCCTGCAGTTCCTCGGACGGACAAAGCTATAAGGAGGTGACGGAAGGTAACAATTATTCTGCAAGAAAATAAACCAGTTTGCCAGCTTGTGCAAAATCACGAACCTGCTTGGCATCATTTCAACGAACATCGGCAACCATGGACATAGAAACGCTGACAAAAGATTACTTCCAATAAAGAGCTGAAAGCAAAATAAAAATATCACTGTTCACACTGTAAGTACTGTTTACACTACACCTTAACGAAGATTTACGCAAGAGAAGTATTTTTTATGCTGAATTAAAATAAAAGAAAATGGAATCAAACTTGTTTGCTAAAATATTAATGTATTGGTAGACTTGGCACCGTTTTAATGCTTATATAGGGTTTATCTTTATTGCATCAGACTGTACTTAAGGAGGCGAATACTTTCAGGCATTAAAGTACAGGTTTTTTTTAGATTTTGTAGACCAAATTTGTTAATTACACTCAATACTTCATTAAATCTTCAACCTAGATCATTTTATTGGCTTGAGGAAAAATATCGAAAGCTGTCTTCTTAACAATAGCAAAGCATTTGATTAATTCTACTACTTTTTTAACAGTCTTTTTGGTAGATCGTGAAAATTATTTTTGTAGCGAAACACAACTTCATGCACCGTATACTGTCAATACATTGTAAGATATAACATTTACCTACCGGACACTTACTCACAAGAAATATCGACGTTGTAACACACAAAGCTCCGTACTTACTTTTCTGGATCCAAAATATTCAACGGCCTAAAGAGGGATTTTAGGGATTTTGAAAGTTTACTATTAAAGCCTTCTTTTTAAAAACGCTCGACTTTTGACAGAGAAGGTGTCAGTTAGGAACATAAATAAGCCATCTAAACTTACTCTGGGTACCAATAGGAACTGGCTGGGGAGTAAGGTGGCAGAAATCATTAGAAAAGTTAATCCAATCTTTGATGTTGAGAACTGCATACCGTCTAAAAAGACAAGCAGTATTGACCGAGAGTTAATGAAGCATGATGATACAAAACATTTATACACGTGTTCTTTAAAAACAGTTTTTTGTTTAAAGACAATTAATTCTGATATATATCCCAACCAAATCTCGGTAGAGGTTAAGGGAAATAGCAAAGCACGGTTTTTTTGTTATGTGGTGTCATTCGTAAAGAGTAAGCCAATGACATAAATTTTTAGGATTTACGTACAGGGCACTTTGATTACACTCATAAGCGCAAGAAATGCACACATAAATTTTGGTACTTATTACAAAAATACCACTGGGTTTGTTTACAAAAGAGAACAGCCTCGACGTTGTTTTATGTTGTTCTTACAGGTAGCTTAGCTACCCTATATAGCTACATTAAGGATTAAACTAGCATTTATTACTTAATACTTAGTAAAATAGGTCAAGTTTAAATATTACATTTTTTCGCTATAGCTAGGTAGACTAAGTATGAAAGGACAAGGCTGAGCTTTTTAGCTCGGTTTAAAATCAAAACTTAAAAGGAAAATTACATCGCAGTTTTTAAAATTATATTACACATACTACAGAACACCTGCGGGAAATCTCATTGTTCATCAAGTTACCCCATATGGGTAATATGGAAGATTTCTTCATAAAAAACCTCAGAAACCTTTTCAAGTGGATTACTTTCACATTAACAAAAATTGAAAATTTTTAAGATGAACTTTTGCGATTTTGTCATTTATTAGTTTTCAAATTTCTCGCTGGAAATTTATAAGGTTTAAAACCCATGTCGCACAGTAACTTTTTCGTCCTTATCATAATGTGATATACATAAGCTATGGAACAAGCAGGAAAATAAAAACACATAAATAGAAAAAGGTTGTTATAAAATAATATAAATTAATTTCAAACCGATTAGTCCCTGCAGCCATTTTGGTGTCAGCAGTATGAAAAACTATGCTAAAATCATAATAAGTAAAAGTCCTATTACTTCAGTAAAAATTGAAATAATGACTTGAAACTTAGTATTATATGTTTTTAGACCAGTTTGATGAAAGGAACCCAAAAAATTTTTTTGCTACTATTATAGTTCTTGAGTTCCTGAATTTAGCCATTTTTGGGGACGCCGATAAACCTTTTTTGAAAGCATATTATTTTGACAAGCCATGTGTACAGATAACATTCAAAGTGATTCTCAGGATTTAAAATAATTCAAACAGATAAAATGTGTCCCAGGTTTAGGACCATATACCTTATCCAGCTCTATAAATACAAAGTTGTTAGAAGTTATTTTTTTGTCCACCTGGATCTGCAACACGTTTACTTGCACTAATCGCTCAGCCTGGTGCCACTCACAATTAATTTTTGAATATCTACAGGAACTTATTATGCAAAATGAAAAATGCTAAACAACTGTATTTGCTTTGCAGAAGTAACAATAGGCTTCATCATAAGTCCTGTGAATGTTGGTTTATGAAAAATGTATTATACCTTTATGCTATAAGCACTCCATTGGATTTGTAACACATTACACTAAGTGTCCTCCGTATGACACAGTTTACCCTTTACTAAGTCTTAACCTGGACAGAGACTTTACGTCTTCCGGCTCCAAGCGAATATTACTTCTGGCTATACTTTCCAAAATTTTGTTATTTCATAAAAGAAACCTGAAAATCTACAAATATTTATTTATGAAAAACAGGTTTCTGTTCGATAAAAGAAACCTGAACATTTGCAGGAATTTATTTATGAAATATAGGTTTCTGTTTGTCGTGACAACATATTTAACCAACATGCAATGCCTTGCACACCTAACTAGCTATATACTCAAGTCTTTACTGCTCACTGTTATGGGAGGTCCAAATTGCTAGCAAGTAGCTATCTTTATTTAAAATGACAGAATGCCTTGAAAAATCTTTTGTATAGCTAGCCTCATAAAACTAATATATTTAGCTCTTGTACTTTATCACTTAATTATTTAATAACAAATGTGCCCCTGAAGTGCTGGCATGGTATTAGCTAGGTAGCTTAAAATCACAAAATAAATATTATCCAGATGTGACCATCCCTCATCATCAGACATCAGAAAGGCGTTTCTGTTCTTTACTTCTCATTCTGGGGTACCTCAAATTCTTGTAAATCCAATGAAAAAAAATTACTAAGACTTCCTCTCCTTTCCCTTGCACGACTCATGGCATTTCTCAGCATGTCTTCAGTTCGAAGCCACGATTCCTTAGCTTCCAACTGCGTCTCGTTCACAAGTTTCAGCGCTAGCCAATGTGATGGACAACGTCGAGGAACCCTGGGTAACTTTGAAAAAATGTGGTTCTGCCTTATGATTTTCAGATTTTTGCTGCTGATATCAGCATATTTTAGCCCTTGAGTGCCACACCTCCGTATATATAGGAGTTAATTATCTTTAATATTTTCTTCGCTTTTTGAAAAGATACTAATTTAGAAATGCAACAAAGATTGTTTTGCTTCCATAAAAGGTGTGGTTACTTTTTACTTGGCTATATGAGCATAGGTGTGTTCTACCTCAAGGGAAGAAATGAATGCAAAAAGAAGAATGTGGAATTAATGTTTGCGTATTTACCTCATAGCTTATTCGGCTATTTGGATAATTTTCGAGGTCATGTTCGCAAACTTAAATTCTGCAATATTTCCATCTGCAAACAATTATAAACAACGAAATATAAGAAGATAATTAGAAATTTCTGGAAGTTTCACTTCTTATTAGTAATTTGTTTCAGTGGACGAAGACAGTTAACGAACGTTCCGAAAAGAATGGCTCCATTAAGCGAAAGTTCTATTTTTGGGAGGTTTCCCTTGTATGGTAGCAACTGTAACTTTTACTTGAAATTCTAGTAAAAAATATTCCCTCCTTAATTCTCCTTAAAACTTCAAGAACCCTCACAAATTCCCTAAACTTAAACAAGGAAAACTACAAAAGCACCCTACTGTATTCCATAGCTGTAGCAAAAAACAATGGAAGCAGTTCTCCTCCTCCAATTGCTGCACAAGAATAGATGCCATATAGAAAACTAACTTGAACACATTCCCTTATGCTAAAAACAAAACATTACTTCATTAATGGACAATTTTCGTTTAGCGTAGCTTAAAATGACGGTTTCAGTTCCTGCTGCCTTGTTACTATCTCGCCTGCGAGGAGTATTCAAATACAGCTGTCCGTCCCAAAATGGAAATTTTTGGCTCTCTGAGCACCGACACGGGAGTAGTCGTGTGTTCGAATCTCATCTTGGTAACTATTTTTACTTTTTTTTTTCTTTTTACTATCTCGCCTGCGAGGATAGGTTTCCAACTCGTAACTAACTAAATGTCCCAAATGGGCAATTGCAACGTCACAGATTTAAACTTCGTACCTAAACTCTCTAAGTACTTGGAAGTCATCTAAATGACGTTTCAGGCCAAAATTGGTATTTGTTTTCGACAAAATTTGACACAGTTAACAAAAAAGGTATGCTGAACATAATAGTGACATCATAATTTTGATTTTTGTCACCTAAATGTCATTTTAGGCCAAAATTGGTCCAAAAATTAAAACTACTTTATTTCAGACAAAATTTGGCAAAGTTAACAAAAAACGTATGCTGAACATGATGGTGACATTAAAATTTTGATTTTTGTCACCTAAATGTCATTTTAGGCCAAAATTGGTCCGAAATTAAAACTACTTTATTTTCGACAAAATTTGGCACAGATAACAAAAAAAGTATGCTAACATGATGGTGACATCAAAATTTTGATTCTTTGTCACCTAAATGCCGTTTAAGACCATAAACGTTTCAATCGCGCGACTTTTAACCATGGATGATAGGCTGTATTTTTGTTAGCAGAAATTGTAGAATTGGGTCGCATTGTGGATGTTTCATAGTTGTGCATTTTTAATAGCGAGATAGTTTATGCAGCGCCTGCATCTTGGTACGTTTGAAATAAAAAGAAAGATTAAAAAAAGGCTAGTATATCACTTTAGGATTACCTAAAAACTTTAACAAATTTTAAAGTTTTAAATTTCAGCAACCACGTTCTGAAGCCACTGTTCCCGTCAGTATCTCTTTTCTTTTGTTTCTTTATCTCCGTCTCTTGACAGTCGGTAATTTTGACAGGCTGGTATTTTTTAACTGGTGGTTGCAACAACGGTGACAACTCGTCGTTATTTCTAAATGATAAGCTAAGTGGCATTAAAAGGAATCAAATAAAGATCTTGTAATTACTTTTAATAATGTAGTTTTGAAACTTAAATTAATGTTGTGTTGTATGAAAATGTTCTAATATTCAGTTTACTTATAAAATAAAACAATCGAGATGCCCTGGGGCTTGAAGATTTTCGCCATTAGTAACACATATAGGCGAACCAGGGTTTCAAATAACCTGGAAAAACTTGAAATGAGAATTAAAGACCTGAAAACTAAGGAATATGGGAGAAACATTAAATATAAAAAATTTTATAATTAAAATCTCAATTATGCACTATTTTCTAAAAAAATAACAATTCCATCATATAAATCGATAACACCTTCTTAACAATTCCAATGAACAAGTAGTTTAATATTCATTAGTTCAAAAATTAAAATATTAGCATGCAAGTGTCTTAGTTTTTAGATGTTTGGAACTTGCACTTAATTTTGCCAGTTTATTTTAGTTGCTTCTTGGAGCTTTTTATCGTTTCTTAGTATTATATAATCGAAAGCAATAAATAAGGAGAAAAATCAAAATGGCTTCAAAATCCAATTGTTGCAGCTATTAGTCACGTTTGCTTTCTCAGTCCAATTCGTGAGAATCTAAAGTGCAACAACTCTCGTAAAAAGAAAGGTGAAATTCATACTGTAGTGTTTTTAGACTGGCTGAAAAAAAATAGCGTAAAAATAATTTTGCATCGGCTATTCTTTTCGGGTTTCAGAATTTAGGCATTTTAAAAGAGGACAAAAAATAGGTAAACCAGCTCTTGACAAAGCAATTCTTTTTGATTTATGTACATGATAAGAAAATTAAACATATGGACCAGATATGCCACTTTTTATAAATTTATGTCCGGGACGTTGCATTTCACAAACAGGTCATGGTATGAATAAGGTTAATCAGGTGAAAAGCGAATAAATAAGAGGGTCCCGATAGCATATATAAGGGTGAGTTTGGGCGACTTTTTGAATTAAATTGGCGGTTGTCCGCCGAAACCGCCCGCACTTTCCCGAACTCGCCAGGATCATTCCCGAAATGCAATTCCTTGTAACATACTATACAGACGATAGTTGGAAAAAGGCGCTTGAAAAGAAAGGAGTCAATAAAGTTTATATATAAGTTATTTATTAAGTAAATCTTATTAAAAAACAGTTTTTTCAAGAACGTTGCTACCACATCGTAAGTTTCTTTTAATTTTAATAGTTTTTTGAATCATTAGTAACCGTTGACCTTTATTTTACGGACTTTCCTCTTGTTTGACTGAGTTGATAAATACGGCAAAAAGCGACTGACATCTGAAGAATTTTCATGCAATTTGATTGGCTTGCCGGCCAAAATAACGTATTCTGATTGGTTTCCCAAAAAGCTGACGACTTTGACCTAAATTTGCATTCGAAATGTGACACAGCATGTATTTTTCAATAATCATTGAATTTTTTTGTAACTGATGCCGTGTAATCTGAATTTCGGACCAAACGAAAGCACTTAGGAGGGTTTGTTCGGACCAAACGAAAGCAATCAATGAATTTTCAGACCAAATGAAAGCAATCAAGGGCTCTTCGGACCAAATGAAAGCATGCAAGACTAATAAGTAATCAGGCATGGCGACTCACGACATGTGTGCTGCAATAAGATGCAATAATTTTTTTAATGTGCAAGAAATATACGTAAAGTTATTACATTACATTGTCTCAAAAATATCATTACAGTTGCTTATAGATATTGGAACATATGTAGCTAGCTAGCTAGAGCTACCTATCTACTAGCAATTGGTTTCTGTTTTATTTCGTTTTTTAAAAAGAGTTTTAGCCCGTTAGAACTCCTTTTAAAGAAAATACAAATCTAGCTTCATAAAATTTCGGATCACAAAATAAATAACAAACGGCCGTTGTAGCTTGGTGAAACTGGCGAAACCAACTGAACATAAAATAATAATTCAAAATGATTTGTTTGTAAAAATAATAGGTTTTTGTACCTTTTGTACCGTTCAACAGGGTAGTTCTGTTATCAACACTCAAAAACTAATAATTCACGTACCGCTTCACTAGTCGCAATAGTAAAAACGGAGACAAAAAAAGAAATCCATTTTAAAGTTCTACCGGCTAAAGCCGTACAACAATAATAAGCCGACCTTAAAACAACAATTTCTAATTCAAATAATTTATATAGCTAGTAAGCTAGCTAGCCATTTTGTGAACACTTTCGAATTCTTCAGACAGGTTCAAGAACTTTCGGGTTTGGGCCATTCTCGACCCCAGACTTCTTTGATATAAACTTGAGTTCATCTCAAAGAACTCTGGAGTCGAAAATGGATTTGGCGTTAACCTGAATTGAAAATAGAGCTAAGAAGCCAGCTGACTATTAGCTAGAACTTTTTTAGTATCTAGCTAGTTGAATAGCTATTGTCACAGTCAGTAGATTTTTATGAGCTAGAAAAAATATAATTTCGTATTGTTGATTGTCAGCAAAATGTAGCCTAGATTATCTTGTTAGCATTATTTGACTGAACTAGCTATCCAAAATACGACAATTCTTACCAGATATGTCTCGGATCTAGCAACTACACGATTTGCAACAATAGCTTCAAGTTTGTTGATTGGAATTCATTACATTTGACCATGTAGTGATTTACAGCGAAAGTTTTGGCCAAAGACTTTTTTAGCCCGGGCAGCCCGGGCAGCCCATGCAGCTCGGGGACGTTCTTGCTATATCTGAAGAATACTTTGTTTGTAGCATGCCGTGCAAAGATCATATTAATACTATATTTTTATTGGTTAAAAATAAAAAATAAACCGTTTTTAAGGCCATGGGTGAATAGACGTCCGGGTTCTGCACTGCCTGTATCTATTATCATAAGGCGATATTAAAGATTCCACCTGACGTGGCGGAAATCAATAATTATTTGCCTTCACTTCACCTGTCTACCTTGACTGTTTAACAATTGAATTTGTCCAAATTTAGTCAAATGCCAAGACGTAAAAAAAAGACTTACCTTCGTGCTTGTGGCACAAATATTACGATGAGAATGATGGACGCCGCGAAACATATCGTCAAAATTAAATTTGGAATAAGTATGGCGAATCTTTCGAAAATGGAATCTGCAAAAAAAAATTGATAGTGGTATTCTGTTTAGAATGTTTGTACTGAAGCATTATCTCGGTTTCCCTGCAGAGCAATTTCCTTACCTTATGCTATTAAAACAAACAAGTTAACGAGTAGTCTTATATACCAGTCGTCTGTAACGCGACCCAGAATCCGTGTTAAGGAATATACTAAATCATTACAGTCGAAAATGCAATATATTTTTGTTAATTCACCTTGGACGCCTTTCCCCAAAGATTGTAATAATTTTTTTATGCTGAGGATGCAGAAAATTAGCTATGATCGAAAGTTCTTTAGACTTTTCGAAGGCTGCAGACTAATTTTTTTATGTTGCCATTTGAATTTATCATCACAAAATATGAGTTGTCTCACCACTAATCCCACACCAGATGGTTTTGTTAATGCAAGTTTTTTTTTTTTTGGTCGACAGCAATCATAAAAAGTTCTTTTCAACAGCTCATACATTAAATCAAACTAACGGAGGACAATCTCAAATTTGATTGCACGAAATGAATTCGTCTCTTAGCACTTTACTCATGATCTTATGCAATGATAGTAGTTAGTACATAAATTACTTTTCTTAAAAACACTTGGATATTGCTCTAATGGAAACACCAAGAAACCTATAAAATAAATTGTCAATTAAGATCAACAATACATACGCATTAGAAAATTCAAATTTTACTTACATTCAAAAGTCTCACTACTGGAATAAAAATTTCAAACAGTTTTTAACTATCGTCAATTTTTGTTATTTGTTTTCAATTTTGTTGTGCTTCTCGTAGTAAAAAAAATAAGTTTTTAAAATTATCAACTAAAATTACAACAGAAAGATGGAAAAAAAGATAGAGAAAGTGTCATTTCGTTACATTAAATTTTATCCAAAAAAATATAGAAAAAAAACCTGCTAAACTTGGACCAATGATGTAACCAATGCTACCAGAGGAAAATAAAATTGAGATTGCAGAACCCATATTTGTATCGTCACAATTATCTGCCAAGACTGATTTTGAAATCACCAGCAAAGCTAAGAGGCAGAAGAGGAAATTTTCAATTTTGGAATGTGAAATGTTCTTAGACAAAACAAATATAGTAGTAAAAGGGTGTACAGTTAACATTCACAAGTTTACTTTAAAACAAAGCAAACATTTGTAATCTTTTTTTAGTATTTACCATATTTTGAGGTCCTTCGTAGGCTAAATAAGTGTTGAGAGGCTTAATTAGTCTTCATCTAACTCCTAGTTCAGAGAATCACTTAATTAACAAAGCCTAGTTTAATTAGCAGTAACTAAATAATTAGACGATAGAAATTAATGAAAACGTTGTACCACATATAAAGCAATTAAATTGAATTGCGGCTACTAAAGTCATATGAATTTCTTAATCCAGTTTTTAACCTTTTCCAATAAAATCTGATTACATTTTTTTGCTCCTAAGTGTGTTCCACCTCTTTTTTAAGGCCTTAACAAATAATTAATCTCTCTATATTGAATTTGCTACAGCTCATACTAATTAATTACACAGTATGTTGTCATTTAATTAAATTTACCATATTTTCACTTCTATTCCTGCTGTGGAATATTGTTATTATTACTCCGAATATTTATACAGGATATAGCCACTTCAGTATTGGAAACATTGTTTTCAATGTGGGTCCTGTGTTTGGAATGTATACATTAAGTATACACCGGTAATACCTACCCAATTTCCCTCACATGGCATGGGTTGACCCGTAGCTGTCGTAAAGGCACTTGCTAAACATGCCCGCGCTGTGGACCGAACCACGGACCTTGTGATTGCGAAGCGAACTCCATAACCACAAGGCCACGCGCCTTAAATAAATGTATGTCTTATCACAAGAAATGAACGCAAGCATAAAAAGAACGCAAAGGAAATTACATTCAATAACTGTTGTTCTGTTTGGTAGCCTAATGAGATTAATTTCCTTCAAATTATTTTTGTAATATTAGTAGTAGTAATTTCAGTGGTTTTCCATCACTCAAAAGGCGTTAAATTCATTAAATATAAACTTACCTCTCCATGTCTTAAGGCTATTTTCCATTTTAGACAAAACAAAACAGAAAATTTTTTTTTCTAGTAATTTCCACTTTATAATGTTGCGCAATAAAATGATCTGATTGGCTAAATAATTTACTACCTGCTGTTTCTGTACACAACGCAAAGAAAAAGTTGAACTCGATTCTACTTTGCTAAGAACATAATAGACAAGAAAATTTCCCGTTCACGTGATGTAAAGTAGCATGCTCGGAAGCGTTTGTTATCCTTTCCGTTGCGTTCCACGGAAAATCTTTTCAAGGTGGAGAACAGCCTTTAGCCTACTATCTTTTTTCGTGTTGCAACATACCTGAAGATACTCCCTGGATAAACCGCGTAGCAACAGCCCAGTAGAAGCTGTTGGTAAAGCCAAAGGCCAGTGTTGAAAACATGACCAACACAGTTGAGCAGATCAATACCAACTTATTGCCTTTCGCATCGGCAATGTAACCCCAAATTAAGCTGTAAGATAACATTTATTGGTGAAATTATATTTCTTCCAGTACTGTTACGTTCCTTTTTTAAAGCGTATATTTTTATATAAACACGATAAATGAATAAAAATCTTTTATATCAACCTGAACAATGTTCTTCCGACATATAAAGAAGAGGCGATGATACCAGCGTATAATCCTGAAACATAGGAACAACAATTTATCAACACTGATAAAAATTTTATCGAGAATCGAATCACAAAGAATTTACTAACTTTTATATCCTGCTTTGGACCTATAGAGATATTATTTTGTTCTAAAAGTATTTTTTGGACAGTTTTTTTTTTACTGCATGACACTATTTCTTCATCTAGAAACCTTTGAAATTTGCCCAAAATACGAGTTTTAAAAGTGTTTCTTTAAAACTTAAAATCCTTCTATGTGATATATTGTATGGTTACACCTGGGCGTTGGCTTTCAAAGTGCTGCTGTAAAGATGGTGAATCTAAACAGATCGTTGTTTTATGTTACACCTACCAATTTCCCTTTACAAAGTATAAAAACAACGGTTCATATGCGAGATATATTATAATTACATTTTCACATTAGTTTCCCAAATGCTATGTATGTGGCGGACTTTGAAAACTAAAACGCAAGTATAATTATTCTATATCTCGCATATGCACCGTTGCTCTTATACTTTCCATGGGAGATTAACTAAAGATTTATACCACCTTTTTAATTCTTGGTAAACGAAACAGGTTGTAAAAGTTATATTGCATAAAGAATAAAAATTTGTTCTTTGTAAAAAATTGTAGGTATTAATACGAGTAATAGATATTAAGTTTCAGTACTGCGGTCTGAGTACAAGAGTCCATTGACACAGAGTTGTTTCTCTTTGTAGAGTGTTGTTGTTACTGATTACAGGATAAAGTGGAAAATAGGTAAATATGATTAACAGCCATGCATTATCATGAATTATATTTTGTTTCCTTAAACTTTATCGGTAGGAACTAGAAAAATGTTTTCTTACAGAACAATCTAAATTTCCCATCAACCCCATGTAGAAACACACTAAGGGTCTAAACTTAATAGGGATAAACAAAAGGCGTACTCATTAGCTAAGCTAGTATAGTATATATAGAAAATAATTTCTCAGTACCTGTATCAACTTCTGATGTTCCGAAAGACTAAAAAAAAATCAATAAATTTTTAATTTAACCTAATGAGCATGAATTTAACTAGCTCCGGGCAATTTATTTGTGTTGTCAAACAGCAGAGAATATGTAGCCGCCTTAATCACTTAATAAATTCTGCAATAGCAAGTTTTTGACATAAAATTAAGTGGTATAAACAAACTAGCAAAAAAAACTGAAATGTTGAAATGATGGCGGCATTGATTATGTGAAATTATGCATAAAATTTTAAAAATAGAGGTTTTCTTAAAATCTTATTGTGGCAGTCGGAGGATCTGATGAAAGAAAAGATCTGATCAATGAAAAGATTTGATCTTTGCTTCATATTTTGAAAGTTAATGCAATACAGAAAATAAGAATATTACGGATGCTATACCAACTTTCATGGAAATCTTTTTATGATGTGGATAAAGGTGACAAATTTTGTTGTTCCTGTTAGAAAGAGTGAAAAAAAGTGACGAAAAACAACTATTGATTTGATGACCTTACTGATAATGTTTAATTTATGCGAAAAATCAACATATGTGGTTGTGAATGAACTAGTGCTTTCCCAAAGGCAAAGAATGTTAGCATGATGAAACACTTACAACATACGATGAGACAAAATAAGAAGAATACATAAAGCGGACAGTATACGCGAAAAATGTCCGAGATCACTGATAAAAAAACTGTTGTGTTTGATGGAAAAAGGAATACCACTTATACTTTGGACAAAAAACACATGAAAAGCCAGGTTTATGACGTCCCCGGCAAAAAATAAAAAAAATAACCGGTATAAATAATATTACTTCGTAAAGCATACAGCAGCCTCAATTGTTTTTTAAGTTTAAAAAAATCATTGGCGGCAAGTTATTATATATCAACATGAAAAATCTTTTTTAAACAAATAAAATATTTTTAACTGCAACATTAAGAAGGAAAAAAATAGAAAAAACATATCACCTTCACCAAATTTGGCAGGTAGGAAAATACCATTGTAACCGTCATCATATCGAATAACTAAAATTGAAACGAAAACTTCAGGTTTTAAGTGGGTTTGTTTAATGATAGAGCTTTTCCTTTTTTTATGGTTCATATTTTATGCAGTTAACTGTCAACTGCTTTGTACCAGGGAAAAACAGGTAACCATATTAGAAAAAAGATGTTATCAAAAGTTCTGCAAAATGCGCTAGGAGTGGCTGGGATCAGACTTTGCACTAAGGTATAACCAAAAAGAGTAAGTAACATATGGCTTAGGCTGTAGTAAAGATATGTATCACGTGTCTGATCTCTTGTCTATGCCAGCAACTAGGCCTTAATGAATTCCTACAGAGAAACATATCTACATATATATGTTACATCCTCACATCTGTAAGTATGTGAAGTTAAAACAAATAGATACAAAACATTGCAAAAATATATTTAAAAAATTTTTTTAAGGAATTAACCAGATCCATTTTCTCTGAATGTGGGTGTTCTATAAAACATACTTACTACTACAAAAAATAAACTAACGAGAATCTTTATGGGTAATGGGGTTACTCCCTCACGATGCATCAACCTTGCAAGACGATTTTTTAAGCTCATCTTTATATTCAACTTTTTAAAAGCAACTGTTTATAAAACTAAGAATTCAAAATACGAATTTTTTTTTTCAGCAGGTTAGAGACAAAAAAAAACTAAAAAAGTTTATGGAAGATTGGATAAACAATATTAACTATTTATTCCTCCAGTAACTGAAACAATAGAAGTCAATAAAAGTAACACTGCGTCAAGGGCATGCACAATTGGTAAAGTTGTTGTAAATACATTTCCCAGCTGTTTAGTAGATCTTATCATTCTTAAACTAAAGGATCACATTTATGCCTTGTCGCACTTTATTATGCGGCATCTAATATCGTCTTTTTACACAAGCATACCAATATCAGGATATTAAGTGTTAGCTTTTGAAATCTTTTTGTCACAGCTGTAGTAATTTTTTAAGTACCCAGAGAGTGTTTTAAATTTAATAATATAATATAACAGGTAATTTGGACAAGATATGTCGCGCAATTTACAATTATAGAGGCAATAACGAAAGAAATTATAATAGAGTTCCGTGATTCTAAATTTATTTTCGATTACAGCTGCAGCAAGAAGTCTCTGTGGAATTTGAAAATCACAGCTACTCGAACATATTTCAAACTGTGACACATCGTTTTTATCCGCCGTCGTTTTTTCAACAAAACAACGTAGTAAACAGCCGGGAAAAGTATTTACAACGTCCAATTGTACCTCACCCTTGACGCATCGTTACTTTAGTCTGTTAATAACTTTTATTGTTTCACTCACTGGAGGAACAAATAGATGAATATCATTCATCCAATCTTCCATAAACGCGTCAATTGTCTCGTTTGTGGGCAACAAAATTTACAATTAAAACATTAATTTTGTTTTTTTATAACAATCTACTGAGCATCAGAGGCCCTACTAAGCATTGACATAGTTAAACCAAAAATTTAATTATTTGCAAGTTGCCTTGGTCTTCTAACCTATGAAGTTCATCGGCCTTTTTTAAACAGTTTTCAAAATCATGCTGCCTAATTTTAATTTGCGAATCTCTACAACGATTGTGAATACTTGAAGCCATGTTTTGAACCGCTTGTTTGGTCACTACATGCTGGAATAATTTTGGCGACAGTGGAATTATCAGTATGCCAAATAACTGACTTATTTTTGTTGGTAATAATCATCCATATAGTTTGAACAGTTACATTGTAGGAGAAAATCCAAAACCTTTTTTAAATAGCGATTAAAGGTGGAACATTTGGTGGTAGGATGGCTATACTTTTATTTCTAATAAACTTCGATACTTTCATCATACCTTTTGTAACAAGCGGAAAAAATTACAATTTTTTCTGCAATCTGGATTTAAAATGTACTAATGAATCATCAGTTTGCAAAACAAAATTTCTGAAAGCACCAAGCTATTAATATACAGTGGAATTTCTCTATTTCGAACTCGCAAGGGACCAAAAAATTGGTTCGAGGAGATAGAGAAAGTTCGAGATAAAGAAAGGAAAATACCTTAGGCAGACCACAAAGGGACCAAGACTTAAGTTGGAGATAGAAAGTAGTTCGAAATGGACAGTAGTTCGAGATAGAGAGTAGTTCGAGATAGAGAGTAGTCAGGATAGAGAGATTCCACTGTTAGTGTCTACAAAATTAAGTATGTACGAAGGTGCTAAAGTTCCGAATTGTTGATTTCATAAAGTAATGTATTACTTTTAACGTGTTCGCATAATTTAGCCATATATTACGCAATGATACAAAGGTATTTATCACCGTCTTCTCTCATACCAAAAAGTAGAAAATTCATGGGAGCCAAGGTGAGTTAGGCTCGGCACAGCTTATACAATGAGCCTCAGAGACGCAACTTATCACAAACGTTTTTGTGTATAATGATATTACTTGGTGCGATCGATGCAATACAATAACGTGCATGTGTTATTCTTTGTCGGAAGGGGAGGGGAGGGGGGGGGGAGTGGCGGAGAGGGGGGGGAGTGACTCCATACACCTTTTATTGTTTATATCGTAATTACTTTGTTAGTGTACATCAATCCAGGATGATTACACAGCTGACATAAACTTAACCTCGATACCAGGACTCTTTTGCATATTGGATGGCGAGACAAACATCAGACCTATCAATAAAGGAAGCGCTGATAAGAGACAAAAAAACCCTAGGAACGAGGTTGGAAATAGCTGACTCTTCCTTTAAATATAAAGGCTGAGAAAGCTACCCGCCTAGTTATTCGGGATTATCTAGGAGTTTATTCACAATATTGTATCCCTTAAATAATTCTTAAAAATGGTTCACTCTACCAGGAAATTACCAAATTATTTTAAATAAGGATTGAGGGAGAAAACTGCAGCCAGGATGTTTTATCAACCGTTGGTTAACTTCCTGATAACGAGCGTGGTAAACGTGTATACAATCTCCAGATGCCACGTGTTGAATAACATTCGATCCATCGGTAGAACCTAGCAGCTCAAACACAGGGGCGTTACTACAATCGCCAACTTTCAAAGAAGCGTAATTTGAAATGAATGAACCTAGGTCGACGCAAAGATGTCCATTCTTCAACTTTTTGTTTTCATAAGAAAATGTTGTGCTCGGTGAGACTAAGCAGTTTCCGACAACCAGCGAGTTGGATTCACCACTTCGCATACACTGGTACGTGGCGTTTGTTAATTGCAATCGAAATTGACAATTATCTTTGGTGTCATAAAATGAATAATTTTCACTCGTCACCAACTCCTTCAAACATCTATTATGGGAAAGCAATTCGCAGATATAATTTCCACTATTATCCAAAATATTCACAGAGTTACAAGTGGGTTCGTATATACAGTACGTGAAGCACTTTTTATAACTTTGAACTAGCACTTCCCGTATCGGTGTTACGTCAAGCCTTTTATATACTCCTTTAACTTTGAACGAACTGACGTTTTTTTTCAACTGACGTTCAAAAAGTAAAAATTTAGAAGTTTTTTCGCAAAATTTTTGACGAACTTGCAGTTTTAAGAGCTCAAACATGTTTCAAAAGAAGAAGATTGTCACGCTGATTCTTCTGGTGTATTTTTTGTCGTGCAGATTGGAAAAGTCGACCGACAGATCGAGATTTGCTCCTACGAAAAACAACAACAAGCGAAGATTCTGCTCGCCAATCCGTCTGTACGCAAACCATTGTGCTACATTTCAGCTTAACATCTCAGGTACTGATATTCTTTTGTCCGGCGATGTCGAATCGAATCCTGGACCGTCCTCGTGTTCCCTGTGTCCGAAAACGGTTCGCAAAAACAGCAAACTCGTCAGCTGCTGTCGATGCCAACAGAAGACTCATCTCCGTTGTGTCGATCCTAAAAGAAAATCTACAATAACCGACTGGATGTGTCCGAACTGCTTGCCTTCCATCCTACCATTTTGCAACGTCCGAGACCTATCCCAAATCGAGCAAGAAGTTGCTCAACAACAGCTCCAAGACCTTCAACTCGAACAACTCAACCAAAACAGAAACTTGTTTAGTATCGCTCATCTCAACACTCAGTCAATGGTGTCTACATTCGACGAATTTGTGCTTTTTGTACACAAGTACGATTTTGATGCGATAACCCTCACCGAAACCTGGCTAAAAGACAACCCTTTCCTACTCGAGTACGTAAAGATCGAAGGTTACACAATGTACTACCATATTCGAGATAACAAGCGTGGTGGTGGTGTAGGCGTTTATATCAAGGATAATATAAAGCATAAATTGCGCAAGGATATCGTCAATATCAATCCAGCTCTCGAACATTTATGGGTTGAAATCGATGGGAAAAACAAACACTCGAAGCTACTCCTTTGTGTCGCCTACCAGCCGAACTTCACACACCAAGAAAAAGCAGAATGGCTCGACAACTTCGACCGCATCATTGGAAACGCTACTCTCGACTGGTCAGGAAATGTGGTGATAACAGGTGACTTCAATATTGATCTTTTGCAGAACTCTCAAATTAAAGACTCTTACCTTGAAACCCTTCGATCGTTCGACCTCACTCAGCATGTCAACTCTCCATCACGAAAAGGATTATCCCTACTCGATCACATCTCGACCAACTCCTCCTGCAAAGTGAAATTCTGTGAAGTTCTTCCAACACCAGAAATCAGCGACCACGATGCTGTATTCGCTTGCATCAATACTCGTGTAGCCAGATTTGAACCACGGTACAAGATCATTCGTGACATGAGAAATTTTGACCTGTCGGCGTATGTTGCTGACACCGCAACCATCCCTTTCAATGTCGTTTATGCAACTGATTGTACCGATGACAGCCTAAGCACACTCAACCATCTACTCTTTGAGTGCATCGAACGTCACGCACCGTTGAAGAGAATCAAGGTCACCCGTTCTCCGGCACCCTGGATGAAAGACTTAAAAATCACCAACCTACAACAAACTTGTCACGAAAAGCGTACTTTAGCCCACCAGACTCAGTTGAATGCCGACTGGAATGAATTTCGAAATGCTCGAAACGCTCTAAAAAGACAGATAAAATACACCAAAAAGACTTTCTACCGCAGACTTCTTTCATCGAAAAAGCCTAAAGAGATTTGGAAACTAATCCACCGATTTCTCCATCCAAATAAAAACGTTATAAACATCCAACCCTCCGAACTAAACGCACATTACATATCTACGGCACCCAGAATCCTTGGATCGCAATCTAAAGAAGAAATTCAACTCCTTCTTCAAGACCTCGTTACTGAAGCTGACCAAGAATTCCAATTTCGTCCTGTCACATACGATCAAGTGCTCAGAGAAATTAAAAATCTTCGAAGCGACTGTTCCGCTGGCTACGACAACTTCCCTGTAGCACTCATCAAACCCATTGCTGACCACATCGCATCCCCACTTACTCACATCATCAACTCAGGGATAGCTGAAAACACCTTTCATCAGCTGTTGAAAATCGGCAAAGTAACACCAATTCCAAAAACAGAACAGTCCATTACTCCAGACCAATTCAGACCTGTCACTGTTTTACCGATCTTATCAAATCTTTTCGAACGTTTAATGGCAAGACAGATCGTTGATTATATCGAACAGAACCATATATACCACCAAACGATGTCCGGTTTCCGCAAGCGTCACTCGACCGAAACACTCTTAATGAAGATTCGAGACGACATCGTTGGCGCGATGAACAAAGGCGAGGTCACGCTAGCAGCATTTCTGGACTATTCAAAAGCATTTGACACTGTAGATTACAAAACCCTGTTGATTAAATTACGAAGGATAGGCTTTTCCAACAATGCTGCTATGCTGATGTTATCGTACCTCAGTGACCGCCGCCAATTCGTTCAGATAGACGACAAACAATCTGACTACGGAACAGTGTTATTTGGGGTACCTCAAGGTTCAATTCTTGGTCCTGTACTATTTAACCTTTATACGGTCGACCTACAAGACAACGTCGATGGTGGGACCACAAACCAATATGCAGACGATACAAGTATCTATGAACATTGTAAGACTATAAACATACAACCTACAATCAACAACTTGACTCAACGATTAGACCAGCTGAAGCAATGGTCGACCACAAATAATCTTGCGTTCAATAACAGAAAAACGAAAATCATGCTTTTGTCAACACCGAGAATGGCAAAACTTCACGACCTCATGAACCCCAACCATTCAACATTCCATATCCATCACTCGGACCAACTGATTGAACGCGTTACCGTTTACAGACTTCTTGGCATCCAGTTCGATCAAAATCTAACCTGGGAAACCCATATCAATAAACTCTCTCAATCAGTTTATGCGAAACTATACGTTCTTCGCTATCTTCGTCGCACAGCAACATTTCGTTTGCGGAAGCAACTGGCAGAAGCCCTTCTAATTTCGAAAATTCACTATTGCTGTTCATTGTTTTGGAACCTGCCACTATTCCAGCTGAAAAAACTTGATAAACTATTGTGCAGAATTGCGTCTTTTGTAACGCTGAGATATTCCACGCTCGAGGATGTAATACAACTTGGTTGGCTGCCAATTCAGCAACAAATACACTTTGAAATTTTAAAACTTGCCCACAAATCGATTCACCAGGATGAGTTTCCATCGTATTTGAAAGGTTTCAAGTTGAGAATTGCTGGACGTGGAACTCGTAATGTTGACGAAGTTATTTCTAAGTATGAAATCAATGTGTCGGAGAAATTGTTTCTTGGTAAGGCAAGTCGCCTTCTAAATGATCTTCCCAAAGCTATCAGAGAAGAACCTGATCACAAAAAATTTCGTACTTTTTTGAAAAAATATTTATTAGACCATGGTCTTGCGATTGCGAGACCATGCCATGATTGCGATTAGACCATGGTCTTGCGATTTTTATTATGCAACATACCTAGTTTTTTTTTTTTTTTTTTTTTTTTTTTTTTTTTTTTTTAAACGACAATTTCTCAATATCCTAACTTAACATCTACTGACCGATTGAGACCAATCCATGAGCAATACTTTATGCTTTGATTTATTCCTTCTGCTCTACTTAGTCTCAATTTTGTTCATTTGCTCGATTGTTTTTATTTCTTAAGCCCGTCGATTAATAAATATATTTAATATATGTATATTTTTTTTATTTTTATTATATATTTTGGTGTATAATTTTCATTTTCATATGTTCTGGTCTTAATTCTCCGTCAGAATCTATTATATCGATGTCTTTCAATCCTTCGCCACTTTAAACTCTGCTAATCTTGTCTACAGTTTTACAGTGTCTTTTTTTATAGAATAACTTATTTCTTTATTTAAATATTATTATTATTTTAATAGGACGAATAGCCATTGTAAAATATGGAAGTGCCTGAAAGACAGTTAATAAAAAATAATAATAAAAAAATTTCTTGTAGAACGCAAGTTCGTCTCTTGCGTAAGTGCTAACTGCAAGTAAAAACTGCATTAGAAACGTTTTGTGATCCATTTTTTAAATTTTTATTTTATCACTACAGTGAAAAGCACGTTCTCGCTATGATTATAACTTATTTATATAAATTAATGAACAATTTGAATTGGTATATCTCCTGTCAAACGTAGTTACTAGTCTCCTGGATTGATATTTGTGATTCAAAAGAGTGGAGGTCTGGGTAGAGTTTGACATGAATAAGAAGACTTTTAATAAGATTTTTTTAGTCGTTACAGAATAAAAATTAACCATTTAAATCACATTTTTTCTTTCACTTTAAACTGAATGGACTTTCAAAAAGATTGTGATATAAGGCAAAACGAATAAATTACCATAATTAATAATTTATGGGACAATTCGTACAGATAAGGCGTTAGAAAGGCATTGTGATGTTAGGGTATCACATCCAAAGCAGTTTCTCCTTCAGAACCGCTGGTCCAAAGGATTTCTAACGGTGCAATGTAAGTAGACGAAAAATTGTCAAATTTGGAAAATCGCAGTAGGCGAATCGCAAAAAAACACATATCTGATGTTTTATTTAAAACTGAGATGTGATTAGATTTAACACAGGAAGGAAAGTAAAGAAACACTTTTGATACAATTGATACAATTGTCAGTCTTTGCAGCAACCCTTCAAACCCAGCCCCGCGCCCTTCTCACTCCTAAATTCCACCAACGTACATGAGATCAAGTTGCTTTTAATAACAACCCCCATCGTTAATGTTAAGCGTCCTTTAATCATGCCCAACTCGAACAAGGAGGACAAACTTATACGGAAATGATAAACAATAGTTATATTTATGTTTCTTTTTTTTACTTTATATTTTCTTCATTAAAACCCAGTAACAAAAAAATGATGTATGGTACTCTATAAGTCAAGCATATCTTTTCCCCCCATTTTTTTCAATTAACAATACTTCCATTGCCACTCAACTGCCATGAAAGTTTCCCTAACTGGCATGTAAAGAAGCATTGTGCCCACGTCGAGGAACTTCTACAGAATATAGCGATTCAGTAGGTGTTTCGTGACGTCATTCTCCAACTTTCAAAGTAGTATCAACAAATGAATCTGGACGAACTGCATTAGCTGATTTAGTACTTTTAATCAACATGTTGTGGAGGGTAAGTGCGGTAAGGATGCAATCTGCCATGTATCGGCCCAAGATTGGTAATACTAAAAAAGGTTCTCCGTCTGTTACACAAAATCCAGAAAACATTTTCTGAGTTTTTACGAGCTCTACTATGTCTGTAGTTGTAAATTCGCCTTTCCTTCGTTCAAACCTTGTTGAGGAGAAGGCTTCATTATAAATTCTTTTAAAGCGCATGCAACATTCCCCAGAAAAACAAGAAGCGCATTTGCGCTGTTCGTCAACTTTTCGTCAGCGGGAAGCCCAACTGTTCTGTTTGCAGCAGAGAGGTCTTGTTCCAAATGCCTAAATCATTAGCCCGGCTATAGCCATCAAAATTAAAGAATGTGTATTTTGTAATTATAGTAGAGGGATCCTTCAATTTTTGGCTTTTAAATTCTTGCGTGCTTACTGATCGCACAAGACCGTTTGGATAATTCCATCGATTTTCGAATCTTTCCGAAACATTGGATAGGGGGGTATAATTCAACGACATTGACAAAAACTTGCAAATGAACACATCCGCTTGGATGGTCACAGACAGATAGAATTAGCGATTACCTGTACTACATCAACTTCAAAAAATTTCGGAACAAAAATATTTCTTTTTAATAATTTTAGCGTATTGTTTTGACATTTAACCAAGGGGCGGCGGTATAGGCGGGGGGTAAATGCATACAACATCTCATTGAACATCTTGATTCGAATGTTCGATAAATGTTTGATGAAAATTCAAATGTTGGATAAATCGCATTTTACATTCGAGTTGCTTCTCATCCAACATAGAGCTTTTATTCATTCGACAATTCATAATGCAGGATCTTGCAGCTATCATTTATTTAGATGACGAAAAACCAATCCGAGAAAAAAACAAGAAAATGGATAGAAATGAAAAAAGAAGAGGGATATTTTACAAATACTTTTAGAAATATTATTTGGGAAATATATTTAGGAATTATTGAAGATAGACACGGTTTCCGAGAAATGTTACAGATGGATGTGGGGGATTTTGAGTTTGTTCTCAGCAAAATTTTAGACCTAACCTCCTCCAAGGAAAAACTCGGTGGAACTAGACGGCAATGTAAAAAAAATTAAAAAAAATTTGTTGCCTCTCAAATTCATTCATCCAACATGCAAAACTTCCGATGGACATGTTTGTAAAGACTCCTTGTTTATAGTGTTAGCTTTACGCAAAAATGAATTGATGGCATTATCCAGCACATTAAACTTACGATTTATACTGCTTAAAACAAAGAAAAGGTTCATTATAACGAAATACAAATCTTTAATAAAAGGTGTTTTTGGCTTCACCAGAATAAAATATTTACACTTTTCTTTTTCCTTTTCCCTTTGCTCCAGTTTTTCGTTTAAGTTTAATATTGCTCGACTTTTTAAAAAGTTTACCGGCTGTTTTATTTTTGTGAAGTTTTTCGTTCTTTTTACTCGACTTAATATTCTCTTTAAAAGACTTTTCCGTCCCTCTGTCTTTATCTTTATTATACTTTGTGTCTCTCTTTTTGAAAGGTCTTCTGTTCGTTTGTGAGAATTTACGCTTCTTTGGCAAGCTCTTCACCAAATCTGAAGAAAATAATAAAAAAATTAGATAAGAACATGCGTTATTTTCACTGTACAGAGTCAACTGAAAGCTCTACTGATAGAACGAATTCTATACAACAAATTACGTTATTTTATTATGCAACATTTTTTTTCCGTATTTCCAACACTTAGATTTTTAAATATATGTTTTTTTTATAACCATGACATAAGCATCCGTAGGTTTAAATTCGATCATTTTTTAAGCATAAGCTAAGCATTATGTGAAGCCTAAGAAAATGTTTTATGTTTTTTGCTTCGTAAGCAGTTTTTCTTTTTATTCTTTGTCTGAATTAACCAGTATGTAGTTGATTTAAGTTGTAATTTCTGATGTTCAAAATTCAAATGCAATATTTCTTTTTTCAAATAAGCTTATTTTGAGCCTGATCATGTGTTTTTCATAAGCATATTTTAATAAATCTTTTCAAAGTGCTTTACATAACAAAAGTTGTATTAAAGGCATGTCATCATCTCTTCTATTTGAAGAGGGTTCTTTCTCCCATAAGGCTTAAATCATCAAATTTCAGGTTGGGAATATCCTTCACTTATGCTTGATTTTTTTAGAGAATTTGCAGCATTTGATTATAAAAGTTACGCCTATATAAAATAGAGCGTATTAAGGAAAAGATTAGTGGGAAGACTTAATAACATGAATATCTTAGAAGGCTTCGAGCGAACGAATTTTGGCACACTTAACTTTCGTTAAATACATTGAAATTTTACGGTGTTTCAAGCATAGAAAACATGCTTCGTCCAAAAAGTAGACTTACCATCGTCTGGCTCCTCTCCGACTTCTTGACGATAATACTCAACGTCGTCATCCTCACCATCACTTACGTCATCCTCTTTATCATTGGCGTCATCTTCTTCCATTTTCTTGTCTTAAAAAAGAACAAAATTAATTTTCAGACCTAGTTTTAAAAACCTTATGAGCTTTGTTACTGAGCGTTTATCCTTTTTTTTTTTTAAGTCCGGCCAACTTTTATTCCGTGAAAATCCGAACGCCCAACAAGGGCGGAAAGACACATCAAAAACGTTACAAACCTTCTTCATTGTCGTTCTCGTCACCAGCTTTTCTTTTCATACCGGCTATGCTTCGCTTTCTATAGAAACAAACAAATTTAGGAACAATTTTTGACTGCTATAAAAATTATGCCTAAAAGAGCTGATGCTGAGAATGTCCTTGACATTGAAGGGTATTCCTTTACAACATGATGCGAGCTATGACGATGGAAGTGTGACCGTTTTAAGATTTAAAAGCAAAAGCCACTCGCATAAAGGGTAAACTCAATGCTGAACAAAGAGAAAGCATTTTCGGTTTAGTTATTATGACTAAAATTAAGTTATGAAGCAACAAATTTGTTTAGAACACAAAATGTGCATTGAAACTTTTTTGCTTACTTATTTTCTTCTTTTTCTTTCCCTTTTCGAGCTATGTTTTCTTCTTGTTCACGTCGACGTTGTTCCTTCAGTTTTCTAAAAAGGAAGAAAAAAGGAAAAGTAAAAAAATAAAGTATTAACCAGAAAATAATTTTAAGAATTCATCGCTTTTATTTTTTGCAATTAATTTTAATGAAGAGTTACCTGGCTTGTTCTCTTTTCTTTTTTAATTCTTTCTTCTGCTTTTCCGTTTTCTCAACTAGACAACATGTAACAACATTAAAGACAGAGTGTTCTCCAGTTTTTCCCCACTCCCCAACATTTCGACCAATAAATCGGGCAAACATGTTGGTACGGCTTGTTTCACCATTTTTTTCCCAAACAACAAGCGGCTAACATTTCTACATATTCATTTATTAACTGTTTGTTGTCTTTCGATGTAGGATGTCAGAGTACGAAGCAAAACATTCAAATTGTTCGTTTAAAATCTCAAATGTTGGTCAAAAATGTTGGCCAACATGTTGGCGCCCAAAGAAAACCGCATATCATGTGGTTTTAGCCAATGTTTGATGACGATGGTGGTCAATGTTTATTAAAAATTTAATAAATATTGGCCAACTTAGCTATTTTTTTTTCTTTCCTGACATGTTGGCGCCTTAAGCAAACCAGACCAAACATGCTGATCAGCGGGTATTGGTTGAAATGCTGGGCAACATGCCCGGTTTGCACCCGCCTTTACACTAACTCTACTTTCAAAAATTTTTTAAGAACAGTCAACAAAGTTCTATGCGCTTTGTCATATGTCAGTTATGATTTTCAAAAAAACATATTCAATGTATTCCTAGAGGTTTGGTTTAAAAAAATATTTATTACGGATAAAAAATATCAAGATCGCGAAAGATTTAAAGAATAAACTTTCGCATTAAGCACTATTAATAAAAATAGAATACAAGCCTGTTTTATTCGCTTCTTTTATTCGCTCCTTAACGTAGCGAGTTCACGAAACAATAGATTTCAACAGAATAACAAAATATTGTTACACTTACCAAATTTGTGGTACAAAACCTCTCCACCATTTACTCCCTCTTGTATTTTAATCAACATCAACTTTAAACGTGGTCCCATCTTAAACAAGAAAAAAATCAACTACATTGCTAATACGACCACTACAAATCAAAATTTGAATTATTTAACTACCAGTCGCTAGCTCCTGGAAACATCAACGGGAACTCATATTTTTGGCTCACAATCAGAACGTCGGGTATTATAACAGACTAGTCGTTAGCCTTTGAAAAACCTATGGGTTCTTCCGGCCATGCATAATCCGGTCTCCAGATTAACTGCATTAGTAAACACAGTAACCCTATATCTTTAATTCTGCAAAATAAGTTGTCATAAAAGTTGCAATATTGCATTGTAGCTTCGGTTTAAATAAAAGACAGGTTTCAACCTATCGTTACCCTATATAGCTAAAACATTCATCCATCATTTTTTTTATTTTATTACACAACAAGTTGTCGTGAAGGTGTCAGAATTACCCGCTGTAAAAGTATCACAAGCTAACGAGACTGCTATTGCACTGTGCCCCGATTACCTGTCATTGTATCAATTTCTAGCCAATTAAAATTGGTTTGTTTAACATTTAAAATTGACTAAAAAACGTGATGATATATGTATTCTAACATTTAAAAAATAATCGTTACGAAAATAAAAAGCTTTTACAAGACAAAAACGCGACGGTGGCCCTTGGCAAAAATCACAACGACCAAGAGCGGTTTAGAGGATTGATTTAAAAAAATTTTACAAGGAATATTTCCAATTGTCTCAACAAAGTTTTCGCAATATTTAGGTGAAATCCACCGCAAGACGCCATTTTATAAGCAGGAAAAAACCCCGTTTTGTTTCGATTTTTTTGTTATCATTATGGATTTCACATGCACAAACAGACGGATTGAATACGTTTACCTCTGTTAGCCGAATAGCACTTTGTCCAGCCTTTATGTTACCACGTCCAGGAACTCTTTGTGGAAGTGTTACTTGAGAATCCGCAGGATCTTCGCCTTCGCTTTCTGACAGGTAGGCAGCACTAAAAATAAAGAAAAAATGACAATTTTTCAGAACTGTAACCATCTTCTCCTGATGTTGTTTGGTTCATATTTTTTTGGTTTTCTCCTATCTAAGAAAATGCTTAAGCAAGAAGAGGCAACCATTTGATCTAAAGCTTATTTTAAGCTGTTTTTATCGTTCATCAAGGTAACCTGAAAATGTTAAAATTTAATGGGTAATTTTCAAATTTAACTTAGAGAATAAAACTAACATTGAAAACTAAAAGGACAGCTGAAAATACATAAGAACTTTTAAACTGTTCTATCTACTGTTCTATCTATATAAAACAAGAGATTACATATCTAGCTTCGCGACTAGCGGATACACCACATTGTGCTGAAAGGATCAGTTGACAATTGAGAAGAATTGTCAAAAGTTTTAATAAGAGGTGATATTATGATGTCAAGATTGGAAAATGAATAACTGAAGAGCTGTAATTACCATGAACTGTTCACATACACTCACCACCTTATTATAATTATCTCATAATTTTACGATTTAATAAAATTTTATGGATAAAATACTTCACTAAGTAATAATTTCGATTTAGCCATCAATAATTGCCACCTTTTGCATTGCATATTGCATAATGTTCATAACCATTAATGTTTGTTAGATTTTAGGTTTAAAAATAAATATCAAAACAAAAAAAAATAAACCGGATTCAGTGCAAAAGTAAAATGAAAGTGAAATAACTATTTTTACCAATATTAACAGGCTTTTATTGATTGCTTACACGATGTAACAAAAGTCCTTTGGTTAAAAAAAAACAACGAAGATGCACTAAAATTTTTAAAAGCCATCTGCTGAGGGATTGTCCAAGCAAATGACTCACTAATTATGATAACAGGCCAATTTTAGGCACAGTAGTGCAAGTGTTTGTCTTGACCTGTCTTTACTAAAATATTTCAAAGTGTTTTTGCAATTGTTAAAAAAACAGTCCACTTACCCTGTCACGAAATCGCTTATATCGTTTAAGGATCCCAGATTTGGAATTTTACTCTTCAAAAGTTTCTTCACACTTCTACTAACACCTACTGGAACAGCTTCAATATTGCTATAACAAAACACAAAATCGAGGTAAAAAACTAACAGTAACACAACAGAGATTTCACAAAGTAAAATTCTACATAAAAAGAAAGACAAACTTACTAGTGTCTAAAGTCCACTGCACCTGTTTCGCTATCGTAATTAAACATGGCACATCTGCGTATTTCACCAAGTTTAACCTGCAAGATATAAAATAACAAGTCGTAAAATATATAAAAGCCTATCTTGCGTTAAAAAACTCCACCAATGTTAAGCGCTATATCAAATTTAAGTAATTAGTAATATCGTGAGATGGTAAAAACTCTGTTTAGTTAGGAAGATGAATGAATGTTCCGTTACTAATCCAGACAGCATGCACTAAATTCGTATTTAGTATAAAATGACATTATTTTGTTAATTTGCTAGGATAGCAACAACTTTAAGTTAGCCCATTACATGCTTGGTTAATTGTTTTGTGTTGACTATCTTCTTGAAAAAAAAAAATTAACATGTTTGGTCAGGTTCCTATGTTAATCAAAATTAAACAATTGCGACCACATTAGTTGTTTTATAAAATGTACGACTTGTAGAACATGAAAATTTCCTTTTTCTATGTTATAATGCCCGTATACGTCTATCCGTCCGTCCGTCTGTCTGTCACGCAAAATGGTAGCTTAGCTGCGACGGGCGAACACGTGGATTCTTCCACGGGCTAACGACTAGTTGTATCTATGATCCCAATGCTGTTTGTATACGAACGCATATGCACAAAAAAGCGACCAAAATTTTAAAGTAACTGAATCAGGACTTATCAACTCCGTTTGTTACATGTAAATTAATTTACTGTAAAAGCAGAAATAATGACATTTTTTACAAACAGGTTAAATCTTTTAATACATGAATTAAAAGGAATGAGAAAACTGAAGGTAAGAAATGTAGGAACACAAGTAATGTTGTAAATTTAGTAAAGTTAGAGAAATCTTATTTGGTAATTTATGTTTATAAAAAAGCATATAGGTACCATTTAAGCATTGTAAAAGCGACAATTAACATCATGGACGAGAATTACACTGTCAGAAAAAGAATGTGATTTTAAATTATAATGATTAAACTACCATAGCTTGTACTTTGAAGGTGGCCACAAAAAAGAGGATTTTAAAGAAGATTTTGCACTGAATTCAGATAATTTTTTCGCAAAAATGAAAATTTTTAAAGAAAAATAGAGGATCTTAGAGGATCAACGTTTTTTTTTAGGTTTTTAAAGTCTATCAATTTCTGATGTCAAGAACAAATATGTTTAGGAAAGTATTACTTTCAGGATAAATGATTGAAATAAAGTTTTTGATGAGAGACGTATTGATAACATAAAAGATAGAACAGTTTATAACACTGTAACAAATTTAAAATCTCTGTACTATAGTAGTAAAACTATCAAACTATTATCAGTGTATCTGAAAAATAGAGGAGTTGAAGAGGAGATTTGGTCACCTTTTTAACTTTTCAGAAGACCATTAAGGACTTTAACGGAGGTTTTTTAAAAAAGATCACGCATGGCCACCCTGACTTCAGTTACCACCTTATAGCATGGCAAAATTAACATATTACCTGCTAAAAATTGCAACAAAGAAAATGATACTTTCAAGCTTACAGAAAGCAAACATTTTGCCACTTTAGAATTTTTAAAGCATTAATCTTCACACGTAATTGCACAAATAAATTTAGTTAGTGATCTAAACTCACCCTATGTAAAAGCAAGAAAAACATAGAAAAAGTAAAAATTACCTTTTGGACCTTTATAGCTGGAAACATGTTTTGGAACACTGTTGTCATTAATTTAACTTCTGATGATTCAGATTTGAAATTGTTTAACACAGCCTTAGTAATAAAAACAAAGTTAAATGGTAAATACAGAATACCTTTAGAATGAGAAGTAGACGGACTAGTGCTTTAAGAAAAGTTAACTGAGAACGTAGAAACATCTCCCATAGAGTCAAGGCTTCCACATGATATCATGACTATTTGAAGAAACAGTTTGGTCACAAAATACAAATTATAGAAATGACGAATCATGTGGGAATTCTTTTGGTAGAGTGTATAAACCACTTAAACGTTTGGACATTTTGCATGTGCTAATTATCGCACACCTATTGCGCAAGTGAGTGGTGCATATGCAATTGATGATTCTCCTGAAAAAACCTGCACGTTAGTTTACCATTATACCATAAAACATGATTTACTCACCAGTGGAGGAAATTTGAACTGTGCACCAATGGTTTTTGGTCTTTTAAGCACGGCTGTTACATCTTTCATTAAGGAGTACTGTAAAAAAACATAACTAGGATAGTTTACATCGATTAGTTAATTAATTAGACAATGTTGGTTTTTGTACTTTTATAAGAAACAAAACATATCAATGCAGGCAATAAATACATAGTAACCATACCCACCTCATCTAGTCTAAATGTCAATGTTGGTCCTCTTGGTAAACGAATTAATTTCTAAATAGTAAGTAAGACCTAGATGAAGCGGAAATTAAGCAACAATAGTAGGCCTCATCCATACCCAAAGCACATTTCTTTCAATAATCAACCTCCCAGTTCAACTGTGCAAAGTCTCCTCAAAAGCAACATATATTACCATATATTAGCACTATAGCGTGATTTATGATAACATTATTTGTGTTTGTTAAGTTCAGTACTGACAAATCAATTTTTTGGTCAGGGTAGGTCATACTAGTACTGTGTCAGTAAGCAATGAGCTAAGCAACTTAGGGGCCAAAAGGACCTCTAAACTTATAGAGGAAACCTGCATCAACAGAATGTTGACTTAGATTTACCTCACAATTAAGCTCCCAAATATATATGTATCTAAAATTAAACTTGCATTCGGCAACCTTTTTTGACCATAAAAATTTGTGTAACCTTTATTCAACAAAAAAAGATCTTACCATATATGGTGACTTTTCAGTGGTGGAGAATATAATGAAGTGAGATATACCGTATGGACCAGCAACATTAACAAAGTCCCTTAAGACATTATTTTTGTTTACCTAAACAAAAGAACATGTATACAACACATTGGCACTGCCTAAACTGAAAAATTATCTCTGCTTTATTTCACTATTTAGCATTTTATGTTTACGCACTATTAAAACCTTTTTCAAGTTGTTTTATAATAGAAAAATATTCATCATGGAGTGATCAATTATGTTCCATTTTGGCTATTTATTGTGCCTTTAATTTTTATTTGTGTTGACATAGTACAAAGCATACAAAATTTTAATGATTTCAGTGAATCAATTTACATGAGTTTGACATATTTAAGTAATTTTAAGGATAAAAACAGTTTTGTTAGCATTTCTGCTCTTTACCCAACACTTCAGTCATTTTTTTTGTATTATATACACTAAATTACGCAAACACATCCCCAGGACAGAGCTTGATCTAATTTTAAAAAATTATTCTATTGCTAACTTACTTTTAAATTGGTGGCAGTATATGGTTCCAATAAATGCCGTACATCTGTAATTAGTTGGAGAATTGTTTTTCCAACTTCTCCTCTGTGGAAGATAAAGGACCTTGGAGTGGAGTCATCAGTAAGTTCGGCAGCCTTTTTGACTGTCTTCTTTTTCTAAAAAATACAAAAATTTAGCAGTAATATAAAAGAATGAACTTTGAGAAATACTTTTGTGAAACACAAAATCGAGGGAAATAACTTTCTTAAATGTTCTCTTAAAATGTTTATTTAAGTTCTGTTTTCAGAAGTTACTATTCTAGCATTTCCAACAAAAAAACATAGGCACAGCAAAAAAAATTTTCAACAAAAAGTTGAAAGGGATGGTAGCAAAGTCTTTGGAAGTTGCTACCCAATCTAAGCTCATTTCTGCTACAAAAGAAACAAAGGCTGGAACCATCCGAAAATATCTCTTCTCTAACTGTTAATTAAGTTATACTATTAGAAAACTACTTTGTAATCATATTTGTATAATTGCTTATTGTGAAATATAAGGTGATTCTGTGTAAAAATTATTATTACTATTTATATTGTAACTAATTAATGAATGTTTACAGTTCCATAATTACAGTTCTAGTTCCAGAACTTAATAGAAGAAATGAATTAACAAATTTCTCAATCAAATTTGGTGGTTCATTGCTGGTGTCTGCAAAACCTATAAAGCCTGATATCTCCTCAACTTCTCAACAAAACCACATTGCTAACATTATTTTGATCTGCATTTTAGAACACATTATACTGGATAGAAAATCGTTGCATGTTGACATGTGTCGTTCACAGGTGTTCACATTACACTTTTTTGACTGATTTATCACTTGGAGCACAATTTCAATTTTAGAAAATCTATCTAAATAACATCAACTGGGAAGTGTATTTTCTGTATTTTTGTGGGCATATTTGGCTCAAAGTGATGGTAAATTGCTCTTTACAAAGTGTTTTTTTATCGTATGATGAATATCATACAAAGCATTAATTGTAAAGAGAAAACTGGTTTATGTAAAAAAATAATACGAAGAAGGCTCCTAAGAAGGCCTATGACAAAAAACCACACTCTCCCTTTCATTCCATTATGAAAGGTTGCATTACGAAAACCTATCCGATACATAACGTATCCAGTGGAAAAAATCTGAAAGCTGTCTAAAAGCCGAAAGATTATTCTGGGCACTGCCACTATAAATATTTTTAAAAAAATCAGTTTTTGAAACGTTGCGTCATGATAGCTATCCAGTACCAAAATCATGCTGCAAAACATCCTCGATAGTGTAAACAGAATGTCTATCCGATATGATTTTTATAACGACATGAAATTTATCCGGTATAATGTGAACAGTCTCAAGCTTTACACAATAGTGGCAACAGGCTAACTAATTTTTCAAAAACAAATTTTCTTCACATAAGCACAAGGTTTTTGCTAAAGTCATCAAAATTATACTTTTGTAAATGTTAATTGTAAATGGGCCAATCAACTAGTATAATATACGTAAACTATTATTAAAACTTTATCTTAACCAAGCCTCACCAGAAATGTTGTGTGGGATCGCACTCGCATATTTTGTTTTAGCAAATTATCGCACACAAAAATGTCAATAAAATAGCTTAGGCGTGCAATCCACTATAAATCAAGTATATTATTAAAAAATATTTCTAGCTAGTAGTTTCAAATATAATTCATTGTTAACAAATAAAATTAGGTTGGACCTATCCATTAATACAAACAAAATCTCAAACATGTGTCACATCTACCATATATTGATTTTTTAAGGAATCTGTAGGACTGCATAATTAAAAGACCACACACTTAATTCCGGTTCGAGTCATGTCAGAAAAAATCCCTTTGCTTAAATTTAAAACTAAAGACCAGAAAAAAAATTATTAAAAAAATAAGTTTCAGTTTTAAAAATATATAATAGACCAGTTAAAAGGCTATAAACTTTCTTGCTGGTGCTTATTAACAATGCCTAACAACAGGTAGCAAACAAAACTGCCTTTTTTATTTTAGCATTTTGAAAAGTGAAACAGTCACATGTTTTTAAAGATGATTTAAATAAGTTCAATATAAAAGTTAATTTTATTTAAACATTATTTCCGCTATGAAAGACAAGGACTGGTTCATATACACTCTTGGTTTGGGGTTCACTAGTTTACCATTTGTCTCCATTATGAAAAAAAAATTAACAAAGCAGTAAAAAAAAATGACTCTTCCTAATGAGTCCTGTTTTACTAGGCTTGTGTCTTACATTTTCTCCCAATACCAATTACAACAGCAAGAAGAATACAAGACTTATTTACCTTTTTTGCTTTCCCCATTGTATAAGATTTTATTTTTATCTAGAACGCTAAAAGTAAATATAAGATATAGAATACAATATGTATACCTGATTAGGGCATCTACTTTTTCATAAAAAGGTTCGTAGCTGTTCACTTTACTCTATTTTTTTAGTTTGCAGTGTATTCAAAGGGCAAAAATGGTGTTTTTAAAGCTATTAATAGTATATCTTTCTATAAGAAAGTCTTCTGGACAAGGAAAATTGACCTTTTAGTAGTGTTTCATATCCATTTTGATGAAAAAGTGAAAGTAGCTATTGTCTCCTATATTTCATTTCACTTCATCCAAAATTATATTTTTTATGTGAAATTTTTTCTATTCAGTCCATAATTCTACCAAGAATCAATTTATTTTAAAATTGGGAAAAGACCTATATATATTTTATTTTACATCATTTTTGACCCCTATTATGTCATTAAATGTCCCAACGTTACAAGTATAAAAAGTTCTGGATTTACGGCCCACAGGCATTTTATGCCACCCCACAATGCTACACTAGACCAAAAAAGCTTGGTATAATATAGTCCAGGTCTTTTGCATACAAGGTGACAAGCGTGCACTCAAGTGCATGGGAATGTCAGATAACGTCGAAATAACAACAATCTTAATTCATGGAAATCTTATGTTGGATCACGCACCTCAAAGCCTTATTTATAAAATATGTGGCTTATTCTCCCAATCAGCAAATATCACATGATACCTTTTAACCAATTAAAGTTCCACATGTTTTATGGTAGCCATTATGGTCACGTTATGCATGTTGTAAGCTCTTTATAAATTAGGGGCGAATTTTTCCTAAAATCTTTGATTTCTAACTTTAAACCTGACATATTGTGTTGTTTTAGGTGAGTTTTTGCTAATTTAGCTTTACTTTAATTCAGATACTTGTATAGCCAGCTACAGCTGGTTCTTGTTTAGTTAAAGCTTCTTCTGTGAAAGTTTGACAGAATAAAAATCTGTGTTTTTCCTCAACCAAAAGTGGTACCATGTGACATTCTGACTGGGAAGATTGGCACATTTGTACACAAATGACTGCCCCAAATTCAAGCCAATCAAACAGACTAATTTATTTCACAGAGCAATTCGGTGATTCGGTTTGACGTCATAACAAATTTTTTGGAGGTGAAAAGTTTCCGTATTTTAGGTGAAGAGAGTGCACAGCTAGACACATTTTGGAGTTTTAAGAACAATGTTAGGAAGTTTAAGCACAGATAATTTTTTGGAGTAAAATCTGGATAGCTAAGCATCATTTCCAGACAGATTTTTATTGTGTTTACCTTTCGGTAGCTAATTATTCTTCCATTTCTACATTTTTTAGCATTCTTTATCATACAAACTAGGTTTGTTTTCACCTTGCAAAATTTCAAAAATGGCGGATGTAGCACAAATGTGATTCGTCAATTGAGCAAAATGTCAATCATCCCTGCGGCAACGAAGCTGAACCGAATCGCCAAATTCCTGAATTTAAAAAATGCAGGGAGTTGTCTGATGGCAAAAATTTCTTTCTTTTAACCTCTCCTCTTTGGATTTCCTGTTGGTATAAAAAATCGCCTTGGGTCGGAGGGGAGAGGGCGGTAGAGATAGATTGTTGTGTTGGTTGGGAGTTTTGACTTGCAAAAGCAATAAATTTCTTGCTAGCTACAGATTCTATCAGAATTATATGAAAAGCTTAGCTAGCACTTAGACTGATATTCAAGCATGCCTGAAATATACCTGAAATAATAAAAGAACAAAGCAATCCTACACAACCAAACCAAACCAATAGAAAATATATATATAACTAAAGCTGCTAAATGTTAGACAACGCGCGTGGCCTATGTGATTTTAGAATATGGGAAATATAATGAAGCTGGCAAATTATATATAGTGTGAAAGTACAAAGTGGATATACTTTAGGAACAAAAAATTTCGAACGGAAAAACTTTTCGGATTTTTTTGTCCAAAAATTATTACTGTCTGAAATTTGTGTCTGCCGAAAATTTTTTTGTTTTTTCTAATTTTTGTAAAAAAGAACCAGTGCATAGACATTATATAGGGGAATTAGAAAAGCAATAAAAACTGCAGTTTTTGAACTTATTATTTTCGTTATTTTCACATTCGAGCTTAAAAAGTTTACTTGCATAAAGTTAATCAATTAAAATTACGTCGTCGCAGGTATCGTTAATCACAAAATCCGCATCCTCTTCTTCATCCTCCAAATCTTCATCACTCACGTCATCAACCATTATCTTAAGATCATCCCTATCTTCAGACAAAAATCGAACGTCGTAGTTACTTTCAATACACGACCATTTACGAAATAATCCAGCCTTAATTTACAATGTCAATGGTTTCGACAAAGCTGGCATTTCTGAGTTGGGTCCTGGACACCCTCTTTAAGATCTTGATTGAATATATATGTACACTATAAAATGTTTTTAGCCTTCTTTTTGTGTCATTTCCGTAATCATTACGTTTGAAATTTGGTTAGAATTTATTCAAAAGACTTCCTATACATTTTTGAATTTATAAATCTTGTCCAAAAATTTTCCCCCTGAAATACAAATTGTGTCCGAAAGTTTTTCCACCGAAGTTTCCTCCCCCCCCCCGAAGGTCAAGGTCAACGAGATTTGGCCCTGAAATTGCAAAATAAATGCCTGGAATTCTTTTCATTGTAAATTCTTGTTCGCGAAATCTTTCTCAATGAAAGTGGTTTATAATCAATCTCCTTTCCAATTTAGGTCCACTGATGTTTTTTATTTACAAAAACCCTGTTCCCGGTGCCTGTTGTCTTTCACCGTTCCTATATAATATAAAAAATAAAAAGGGACAACAACAACCTTTTAGGTGACAATTATGTTTGGCCAAAAATCATGTCTAATAAGATAAATAACAAAATTTATCAGCCTGAGGTCTAAAGCCATAAAGTCATTCTTGTCTCCAGAGGGTCGAGTAGTGTGTTTCTAAATGATGAAAAACCCTCTATCAACAAATCAATTTAAAATTGTAAGAAATCAACTGTTCCGAAGTAATGAGGATCAAATTTTTTCTGAAAAAAGCCTACACGTGTATAATAAAATTAAAAGCTTACTTGTTATATTTAACTTTTTTTTTAACATTTCCAATTGTAAATTTCTATTTGGCAGCTCTTTTAATGACGGAGAGTGGGGTGTAAGATAATAAGACTGCATAATCTTCTACTAACCCCATTGCTATTTATTCTGTATGTATCCTAGCTATATAAGCCTATACTTGTAACTGTGGAAGTAAAAATTCCTATATGTAATTTTGATATAGTTGTTTGTTGTTTTCTGGCGAAAAAATCAGAATTATGCAGTATTGACAGAACATTTTCCTAAAACCCACATTTTAGAAACAGCACAATGGCTTTCTCTCTTCTCTGGCTGCAAGGAGCAATGGAACTGCCATTACATTCGGAAATCAGAGTCTAGTGAAGCATACGGGAGGCCTGATCACATACACCTATTTCCGAAAGAGAATTTCAGACTATGTAGAAGAATATGTAGCCATAATCAAAGATTACTTGACTGAATACAGTGTAGAAAACGAAAATGAACAAGACAGCGTTTATTTTGAATACTTCTATTACTTTTTTTTTAAATAAACTTACCAGAATGTACCGACTTCAACATCGCGGGAACTAACTTCTTGCGTATGTTGGATTTTTTTTAAATAGAGGATATAAAATGTTGACTTATCAATTCATGTGTAATTTTATTGCTTTTAAAAAAATTACACTATTCACGCGTCCTCGCGCTTCTTTTTGTCAGCAACCGACAACTGCATTTAAGGGTAAAAATGTGCTGGTAATTTGCCTGTGGCTTAGTCGTGTACTCTTCATTTGTCTCCATTGAACGTTTGTAAACGCAACTCTTCTTTGTTTCGGTACCAAGCCTATCCATAGACCATATTCTCGAGTTCTTATTGACCTATCAACTTTCGTCAAAGTTTCTATAACCAGTAAGAAAAATTAAAAACAAGTAGCACGTGTAGTAGCGTCTTTGTGCTTGAAAAGTTTTGTATTCTTGTCTTGGGTCTTGATTAATTATTAAAAAATAGTCAAGTCCTGGGAAGAAAGTTGCAGTACATCGCCGCTTCAGGCGTAGCCCACTCGCAATCTTGAGAAAAATAAAAGTGGTTGCCAAGCATTATTTTTACGCATTTAACATTATTTTTATGCAGTCACCATTATTTTTATGCATTTAACATTATTCTTATGCATATAACATTATTATTACGCATTTCTAAAATTTACACAACAAAGATTTTTTATGCACTTATCGGCCACGGTAGGTTACTAACCTCTTGTGGCTTTTATTATTATTATTATGAATGTTTATACAGGAGTGATATAATTCAGTTTTTTTAAAAATGCTCTTAATATATGTCCTGTGAAAAATAAAATTATAAAATGTTGCGTTAATTAGCTTTCCGTTGATTTCCAAGTTCAAGGTTGATCCGTTTTTATTTAAATTTTTGCGAGTGCCGAATATCATCGATTCGGTTTTTCCAGCCTTCAGATTTAATACAAGTTCGTTTTCAATGAAGTACCTGTCTACGTTTTTCAATTCAGCGTTGAAAGCGATCTCAAGTTGCTGACTTGTTTTTCGTCCAATGTATAACACGGTATCGTCCGCAAAGTTTAGTACTCTAGAATGTTTCAAACAATTTTCGAAATCATTGAAGTAGATTAAAAAGAGACAGGGTCCAAGAATGGACCCCTGTGGTACACCACAAACAATGGGGTTGGGCTTAGACCATTGACCATTTACTTCACAAATCTGGGTGCGGTTAAACAAGTAGTCTGCGAACCAGTTTAGTGACAAACCTTTGACTCCATAACTTCTTAGTTTGGACAGGAGAATGGAGTGGCTTAAAGTATCGAAAGCCTTTGACAGGTCAACGTAAAGCGCACCTGTTAAATTCCCTTTGTCCATCTCCTTCCTGATTTCCTCTGTCAGATAGAGTATGGCTAATTCGGTAGATCGTTTCTTCCTGTATCCGTATTGGTTGGGTGTTAAAATTTCATTTTCTTCAAGATAGTTCACAAGTTGAACATAAACAGCTCTCTCCATTATTTTAGATATGACCGGTAGGATGGAGATCGGTCGATAGTTTGACATTTCGTCCATTTTCCCACCCTTGTGGAGTGGGATGACTTTGGCCAACTTCCATTCAGTTGGTATGGTGGCTGTTTTTAGCGACAAGTTGATGATGAACGATAAGGGACTTGATAACGCTGTGGCTCCGTCTTTCAAAAGTCCTGATGGTATTTGGTCATAACCTGTAGCTTTCTTGCGCTGCAACTTCTTCAGCTGACTTTCAACAAATACATTTGAAACGTAAGTGAACGCAAAAACAGAATTCGTATTTTCATTCACTTGACTTGGCTTACTCCATATAAATTCCTTCATTGGCAGTGCAACAGATTTAAGTTTATTTGCACATGTGGAAAAATATGAACAAAAACTACCAGCTTTTGTTAAGTTTTCTGCAGCCGATGTACATGTGCCATTGTTTACCGACTTCCCTTTTGTTGGAAAAATGCTTTTAATAATTTTCCAAAATTTTCTTGGGTTACTCTTGTTCTCGATAAGGAGGTTTTTGTGAAAACTGTTCTTTGCATTTTTTATCATGTTATTGCATCGGTTCTTTAGGTTTTTATAAAGACGCCAATCAGCACTGTTGCCTGATTTCCGTGCCTTCCTCAAGACAGTATCTCTCCGAGACATAAGTCTCCTAACCTCCGTACCTAACCACGGGCACATGCCTCCCTTCACTCTCTTTTGTATGAGCGGCGCGTGTTTATCGATTACGGTTAACAAAATATTTTTAAAATAACTCCACGCACTAATTACATCAGTCAATGTGTACAGATGCTTCCAATTTTGTTTATTTAATTCTTTTAAAAAATCATCATGGTTGTAGTTGGTATAATTACGACAAGTAATTACTTTTGGTGGAAGTTTTTGACCAGTGTGTCTTCGAACGCAAGCGACGCAATCGTGATCGCCAATACTCAAGGGTATAACTTTTGTGGAACGAATTAGCGAGTGATTGTTTGTATAAATCAAATCTATAAGGGTGCTTGATTCTCTTGTTGTTCTCGTAGCCGCTGTTACCAACTGTTTAAATCCCTGGACAGCTATTGGCTCTTTAAATTCTGAATGATCATTTTTATTTTTATAGTTAACATTAAAGTCGCCCATAATGATAACTTCTAGCGATAGGTCATTAACGGTCTCAAGCGTATATTGAAAATATTCTTTCCACTTCTTGTGTAAGTGAAGTGAATTGTCCGGGGGTCGGTACATACAACAAATTAGATAATGTTTCGCTTTTTCCGGGCATATTTCGATCCAAATGTTTTCTAAAAATTCACATTCAAGGTCTTCTCGTCGTTTCCAGTTTATATTCTCCGATACGTATATAGCAACACCTCCTCCTAGGCCAGTTTTTCGTCTCTTTTCTACAAACTGGAACCCCGGAATACAAAACAAGCTATCGCTTTCGTGTACCATATGTGTCTCTGATAGAGATAAAATTGAGTTTTTCTCTCCCGAAAATAAAGCCGTAAGATTTCGTAAACAATTTGTCAAACCTCTACAGTTTTGGTGAAATAACTTTACTCCTTTTCTGAAAGTAAAATCTGTTAATCTACCAGTATTCCCATTGGCTTGTGGTCCCGGGCACGCTTCAATATCTCCTGCTATCAATAAAAGTAGCGGTAAAAACAAACTGCGTTTTACGTAAGCTAAATTCCTGCTCTTTTGATTCTGCCATAAACAACCAAAAGAAATTGCAGCATCCACTTGTGTTAGATTTGTTGAAACTTCACTATTTGTGAACAGTGGTTTCTTTACAAGTATACCAATAATTAAAACAACAAGAATCTTTGTCAAGAGCCAACTTGCGTCCGCTCTGGCCGCCATCATGAACATTGTGTTCGTTATACATTATGATAATTTGATAAAATTCTTAGCAGCTTATAATCAAATTCAAAAGGGATTTGTTAAGGACGGCATATCGGAAGCAATTGATCACTAGCTCGAAACAGAAACTCGTTTTCAGATTCAAACTGCACCTTGTATTTTATTTATGATACAGGAAAAAAACTTGATAAATAAATTTGAATTTAATGTCCGAAACATTTTGGTTGGTTGATTGTTGTATGTTCTTTTTTCTCTTTCACGAGTTTCTGGTTCCAAGGCTAAAAATTCAAGCGGCGTTTGAGTCATGCGAGCCATGTGTCTAGCCTTTTCCCCAATATGGGTCGTCCCAAAACTCAACTTCGATCCCAGGGTCTGTAGCGTGTTTTTAACTTCGTTCCCAGCGCCTTCGTCTCTTTTTTGTATCGGGACTGGCGAGACGAACATGTTCGTATCGCGCCGCCTGAAAGAAGTTAGAAAAAATACAAGATACCCTCTTGGGCCCTGGGGCCCACTGTTCTGTCACAAAGAAGGGCCAACGTCTAAAGTTAGGCTGGAGATTGGGTCAAAACAGAACGCACACAAAGTGAAAGTAAAGTGGGATTGGGTTGGAGGATGGAGGAGGTTGTTTCCTACTTTACTCTAGTCTGGTCTGCTAACACAGTATAATATGTAACTTCACTGAAAACTTGATGCCCTTTCTTTTTGGCACTTACTGCTTTTGTAAAATGGTGGCAGAACAGAAGTTCTGGAGTAAGGGTCTTGGTGTAGGAGAGAAATGTATCTAATGTAAGGGAATCTGGAATGTTAAAACTCCTCTTGTAACCAATTTTTGCAGTTTTTGCATTCTTAATGCACTGTCTCACATGAGGGGTGTTTGTGTTGGGTCAAGGATAAATATTCTCCTGTCTTTTTTATATACAGTAAAGTACATATATTCTCTTGCTCTTGTGCAATCATTGCAAACTGGTAATAGGCTCAGCTCTTTATTTTTTTGTAATAATAAAGGAAAAGCTCTTTTTTACTTATTATAATGGACTACTTCCATATGTTTATCTGTGGCTTTTGACAGAGGGTGTTTTTATGTTTTATTTATTTACCAACAAATTACCTTAGTGTAACGAGGGTGCCGATAAGCTGCATACGCCGTAAAAAGTGCGGGTGTTTTCGGGCGAGTTCGACGTTTTGAAAAAAATTCAAGTATTCGCCCAAAAAAACCCGCATAGACCCGAACAATGCCTGAAAGAAAAAAAAAACAGACACTAATATATGATTCAAAAAAAACTATAAAAATTAAAATAAACTTACTATGTCGTAGCGAAGCTCTTAGAAGAACTGTTTTTGATGGTTTTTGAAAAAGTTTACTTTATAAATAACTTATATATAAACTTTATTAACTCCTTTCTCTTCAAGCGCCTTCTTCCCAACCATCGTCCGCATGGTTTGTTACAAGGAATTGCATTTCGGGAATGTTCCGGGTGAGTTCGGGAAAGTGCGGGCGGTTTTGGGGGACAACCGCCAATTGTATTTGAAAAGTCGCCCGAACTCGCCCGTATATATGCGGGCGTTTACGGCTTATCGGCACCCTCTTTATGCATATACCGTCCTTTATTACGCGAATGTCTTAATTCCGTGATTTCACCTTTCTCTGTAACTTTTTCTTTTCACTGGCAAAAATGGATAGCTATGACATGATAATCTGTTGTTATCTTTAAAATCATTCATTAAATACCAAACAAACCCATATTATTATAAAACCAGAATATTTTTAAGAAAACAATTTTATTACCACTCGCTCTCCTCCTTATGCTCTCCTTCACAGACTCCCATTGGTAATTCACTTCACTAAGTTTTCCTAATGTCACGTCTGTTTTTTGAGCATCAGAGAAAAGATTTTATATAATCATAAAATAGATTTTATAGAAATAATTCCAGTGGATTTCTCATAAAAAAGCACATGAAGGAAATAAGGCGTAAATCACGGAATTAGGCTGGTATATATATATGCTACGTGACTAGCAAATGTTTACAAAAGTTAAAAAGTTGCAATGTTTGTGCACATGCCTAAGCATCTCTGCAGGTAAAAAATATAAACACTAATCTTATTAATATCCATTTTACCCTTTGGGAGTCCTGCTTTCTTACCTACACATGCACGGTGCCCATTATTCTCAAAATAAAACCAAAACCACTACATCACGCGGATGTTTACATTAGTTTAATGTCAATACCATTGTTATTATTATTAGTAAATCCATGACCGTAAATGATATTACTGTAAGTAAGTAAACCCCAACTAAGCCATGCCAGAGACTATAAAAGTGAATCATTCCTTTCTGTTTAACGTTCAGCATGAGAAAAGGATTGATATCCCACGCGGTTGTTAATTGAGCGGCTGTTGTTGCATGTCTTCCGTATAGCTCAAATGAGAGCTTTAAATGTACTAGGATCCCCTTTACAGGACCCTCATTGAAAGCAGTTCTATTAGGAAGTAAAAAGGCTATCCTGGGTAAATAATAGTAATAATAATAATGGCATTGCACTTCTAAGGCCATACCTTGAAAACAGCTAAAAATAACTAGGTAATTAGGGACCACTTGGGACATAAAAATGGGACCAGATTTATAGTGTAATATTTTTTAGTAATATTATTTTCCAAATTATGCACGGATTAAAAACTAAATAAAATTAAAATAAAAGTAAAAGCTTGGTGTTGTGAGGGGATCACAGGAAGTAGTCAGTTGAGAAACCAGTAAAAACACACGACTCCTGACTTTATTAATTCTTGCATTTAAGTAATACTCTCTATTGTAATGGACGTTAAGCCGAGAATGATGATGATGATGATGATGATGATGATTGTCAATATAATTAGTATATATATTTTAGATAGGTTCAAGACAATTGAAGAATTCTAAAAACTTTGAAAAAAATGTCATATGCATAGAAACATTTTGTCTCAGCAAAATTTTGCATTTGCCGTGTCCCGACATGAATTAGAAAGGCTGGTTCTGGAACGGGTTGGTTGACACAGCTTTAAGAATTGGCCTCATTTTGGTCTCAGATGGTCTCTAGTTACTCACATGTCAGTTATTTTTTATCTGATTTCTTGTTATTTGACCTTAAAGTTATAAGTGCATTGTAATCATCATCATCATTATTCTCGGCTTAACGTCCGTTTTCCATGCTAGCATGGGTTGGACGGGGTATATTAATGACCCTCTTCCAATCTGATCTAGACTGTGTTAGATCTAAACTCAATTTTCTCTGTATCAAGTCTGTGCTTATAACCTCCTGCCAAGTCTTTCTCGGTCTGCCTCTGGGCTTTGCCCCTGGAACTATCAAGTCTCTACGCTTTCTTACCCAATTATTCCCCTCCATTCTTTCCATGGCTTTGTTAATTTAAATGTAATTGACATTAAATTAATGTTATTGACGTTGTGCCGCCTAATTTGTTGATCAACATTGACACATGAAAATTATTACATCCTTTATGCCTGCTACAGATGGAATTGCCATGATTTTATGGGTTATTATGGGTTTATTCAAGCGAACTATGTAAAAACGGGAAAGTATGTTAAATAACTTTTATTTGGCTTTCAGAAACTTTAAACAGAATTTAAAAAAATCGCTCTAGAACGTAGGTAATTGACTTTTAAGCAGATAGTGGTACATTAGACAAATTTCAAGCTTCTGATGACGTCACAAAAAAAGAGCTGACATAAAAGAAAATTTTTGCTGCCATTTTGTTTCTTTCATGACGTACTCTAAGTGTGTGAAATTTTACAATTTAGAATTAGGGTTAAAGCACTGCCCAACAGTATATACAGGTCTGTGATGACATCATCAAATATTTTAAAATCAACTATTTCCATTTAGTGAATTTTTAATACGTTAATGATAGTGTGAACAGGTTTTTAAATTTCTTAAAAATTTTTTGGTATATAATGGGTAGATGGGTAGGTTTCTGACGCAATCAAAATTTCTTTAATTTGATCACTGCCCTGCTAAAATAATTGCACAAAGAATATGTTTTTATTTCTCATTTATTGAATTTAAATTAGTTAGTATATACATTAGTTTGTACCTTTAAGTTTAAAGGAGAGGAATATCTGACATCATCTCTTAGTTTTCAACCATTCCTTAAAAACCTATAATCCTAATTATTTTGATCAACTTTTTAAAATCAACGTTTTGTCAAATTTCTGCCAAAAAATATTTTATATATATGGTTGGGGGGCCATTCATATAGATGTCATGAAAATATATATTCATAAATGTTGGCTTCCCTAAAGAAATGGATTTTTTTAACTTGCATACCATTACCTTAATTCGATTTTTTAGATGGAAATAAATATCTTTTTATTATGGATATCCTATTTAACCTGGGAAACACATTTGCTAATCTAACTGATAGCATCGCCATTGGATTTTTCAAGTGTGTATTTTACTGTTTTCGGTTTGTGCAACTATTCGCAAACCTACTTGAAGGAATTGTCGAAGCCTTGAAAGCAATACTTTTACTTAATAACATTTTAGTTGGAAGTGTTTTAAGTTTTTTTAAATGGATAATCAATCTGGTTTGTCACACTAAAATAGACATAGAGTTTGCATTGCGTTACATAGCTGATGGCATTGTCAATGCACCGTCACAGACTAAACAATTTGTTTATTTTCTATGTTCTAACTTTGTTTACTTCATCAATTCATTTTCTTATATGGTTATCGACACTGTTGCAAAGATTTTATCTTTCCTGGGAAGCAAGTCTACGATTCTCATAGTAAACGTCGTGGAGTACCTACTTTCAACTATGGTGGATTTTATCATGGGGATAATATTCTATATATCCCATGTATGGAACAGCTTTTTTAAGCTTGAGAATTTTGCTTACGGTTTTTTATGCGCAGCAAATTTTACTGTGGACGCTACAGCGTATGTTGGGAATGGTTTGCTTAGCGTTCTTTTGTTTTTGTTCGAACCTATTACGAATATTTGCTCCAAGGTAGCAATGGTTTTAATTTGGAGTTGTAAGGGTTTGTGGAACGTTTTATTTACAGGTTTCAGTAGTTTTGGTGATATTTCACTGGAAATGTTATATTTGCCACACACAGCATTGTGCATTGTGTATGATACTCTAAAATCGTGGACTTTATACTTGTTGTCACCCTTACTTTCTGTTGTCCATATTTTACGTGTTATGTTGAAAGAACTGGAAGTGGAAAAGTTTTTATTTGGTATTACAATTATTGCATTTGCCTTTTCCGTAATTGTTTTTTGGGATTTCTTAAGACATGTGACTTGGAGTACTGTGCGAACAGCAAAGAGCTTTATTGCGCGGCAGTTTTATGGACACCAAAACAGACAAGCTGCTGGCAGGGTACCTGCTCAGAAGGTGGAAAGAAAAAAGAGAGAAGAGATGGAGCTGCCGTATTGTGCAGTGTGTCATGAAAATGTGAAGACTGTTGTGTTGATTCCCTGCAGGCATTTGTGTTTATGCCCAGATTGCGTTGATATAATACTGGATCAACCATACCATGCTCACAACTGTCCATTATGTCGAAAAAAGATTGAAGACTATATGGTTGTCTATACGTAGCTTTTTTAAGCTATTCCTCTATAATCTAAATATTGTACATATGAATCTTCTTTGACCCCCAAGTTTTAGTTAGAGTTAAGTCGACTATTTTTATTTTTATATATAGTTTAGTTATTATAAGCACACCTGTAAAAGTATTTTCTAAATAAGTTTAAAAGATATCGAGTTTTTTTATTATAGGGCATGCTTATTTAGCCTTTGTTCTAAGGTTATCTTAGGCATAGTGGGGTAACCTACTATCTTTGCGGAATACTTTTTTTTATTTAATTTTACGATTTCGCGAATCCAAACTATAAATAATTTTAGACTTCGCGGATGGATAATTTATTCAATTTCGCAAAATTTATTTTCGCAAATGGCTAAATATTATTACACAATTTGCATAATTAATGTTTTTAATTTTAGCACAAGTTCAAAATTTCATCAAATTGTTGAAAGTCATTTCGTCCCTTATCAACATTAGAGTCTATATCCCAATCAGATTCATCAAAGGAATTTTGATTTCTGCCATTAACGTAGTAGGGCTCTTAGGACCCGTGTCATTATGACGAGATGGCTTTACAACTGGAACAATTTCAACGATAGAAAAAGTAATTTTTTTATAAAGATTTTTTAAAAAAAAATGCGTTAAAATTCGCGAAAACATATGTTTTGAAAATAGCGAAAATGGCAATTAAGGCATTTCGCGATAAAAATAAAAATTCACGATAACGTAAAATTAAAATTCTTGCCAAAATTTATTCCAATAATGGCTTTTAAAACATGCGGAAATAAAAGACAAAAAAATAAAAGTCTTTTTTTAGAAAACATCTTCTTAGAAGTAATTAAGTAATGGAATACGCTAGTCGTACAATTTTTGGCGAGCACTAAATTTGACGATTTTGATCTGAAATCGCCAAATTAAGTGCTCACTAAATTTTGTTTTTTCCTCCGTCACCAAATTAAATACTCCCCAAATTGTCAAAATGCTTGCTATTTTTATTTTTTTATTTTTTTATCTTTCGTCAAATTCAAATGACTTTTTGTTTCAATACAAAGCATATTCTTGTTTTTTTTTTTATCTTTTCTGTCCTCTACTATGAAGCCTTTAATATAAAGTTTGTAACCAACATAAAAAATGAAAGAAAATTTTTCCATTGCCAAATTATATGCTCGCCAAAACTTGTACAAATAAGATAGTAACCTCTGCGAAAATTGACCCTAGCGTCTATTATTTCTTAAAGCATTTTCTGAATTCAAAGAACGTCTTCATCATATATCATTTGTGAGAAAATTTAGTGTAGTAGAATGTTATTCTAACTACTTTATTGTTTTAGAATTTTACATTGCGTTTCTTGTTCTGAATGAACGTGCAACTGTTGCGGCTGTTCAATAATAAAAATCTCAGTTATGCCTAAAGTGAATTAATTTTCGCAAATTTTATGAATTTCGCGATAAATAATTACCGTAAAAATTTTTAAAAAGCTAATTTAAAATTTACATTAATTTTTTTCTTCAGATTTACCTAGCATTTATATGATAGTTCATTCATTTAAAAAAGAGATGTGTAAATATCAACATTAGCCCTTATTTGTCTTAGAAACGGTATAAATTGAGGGAGTAAATGTTGTAAAATTCTTTTTTCGCTAAATTCTCTCTTCCGCTGTGTTGGCCAAAAAGTCTTAGTCTCAATAATTTCAGTTAAAATTATAGAGGAATTTCAAGTGAAATTATTATGATATGGTATGGTGGAATACCTCAAATCTCAATTTGAGTCAAAAAAGTTGTTTAAAGAATATTACCTTCTTCCTTGATCTTTTTGCGCAGCTAGAATTAAGTTTATTTTAGCAATTTTTTGTTGGTCCTATCTTATCCATTGTCGCAAAATATATGCGCCAACTACCTTAAGACTACTTACCCTAAGAGAAGGAGCTATAGCTCTTGTGGTAGTTAGTATGTGCAGAAACACTCTTATTGTCATTTATTTGAGAAAATTTTTTAAAATGCATAAAGCCTTTCAAGCATTAATTCCACATTTTCTTAGTGAAAAGTACCCATGGCATTTGGCTTTAAGAAAACACTGATAATAATTCTCAAATTGTCATCATTGATTTAGAAAATGAAACACCACAAACGTTATTGGCTGCCGAAATAGATAAAAAATATTGCGGGGATTTCTGTTGGGTACAATTTTGATAAGAGATAACTTTTGTCTCTCTCCATCCTCCTCCCCAGAGCTTTATATCCATCACCAGCGCTGCGCTTATTGATAGGTCTAACAAAACACAGATTAAAATTCAGACGTGTATCTTAAATCTGCTGCGTTTTAACTATAAAAATCCTGCGGATCTAACATCTAGACTTGTTTATTAATATAGGTGTGGTGGCTGCAATGTCATCTATTACGGACAAACAAACAAGCTCCTCAAGACACTTGTTACTAAGCACACAGGGATTTCAGTACTAACAGGTGAGTTGAATAAACCTGAGCCTTCGGTGATAAGGGAGCACCTAGAACAGTTTAATTATAATGATGCAATCAAAGATTTTAATATCTTGGCCTCTGGGAACAACACTTATCAACTCGAGATGAAAAAATAGGTAAATCAGTGCCATTATATTTATTGGATGCATTATAATTTTATGATTTAATGATTATTTTTTTCCTTGATAATAGGTGGATGATCATCCAAAACGCCGCAAAAACTGTCGTTTTTACATATACAATTACGTGAAAAATTCTTTCTTCGAGTATAACTTAACTTTATGTAGGTTTTAGCAATGTTATAGACAAAGAAAATATGATCCGTTCAAAATAGAAACAAATTAAAGAGATAAAAAAAGGTAATTGAAAAACTTATAGAAACATTTTCGTAAACGTAAACAGCTTCTGTTATGAGCGCGAATTTTCACATCGTAGAAATATTGTAGACATACCATGGTTTTTCATCAAAATATAAAAGATTTTCGACATTTTTAATGTTTAAGATAACAGTCCACTTCAATCAATGTATCTGTCATTTTTATCGCGTACATGTCATAAATATCTAAAAAAGATCTGGTTTAGACAGACTCCACTTCAAGAGCTTGCCTTTTGTTCAAAAATATTCCGCCGAAAATTTTCTTTGCTAACAATTCTATTTTCAAGTAGTAAAAGATAAAAAGTTTAAATTCAAATCCTTTGTTCAGTTTTTCAAGGCCTTAAATTTTTCTTCGGCAGCGTCTAACGTATCGTCTCCCTAAAGAAGAAATAGATTAATCACTATTAGCGAAGTATACCATGAACAGATGTCTGCCTGAATATGATGAGAATAACATTTACCTAAAAGAAATCATAAAAAAGGAATTTTAAGTTGGTTATTGAAACTGAAAGTGTAATAAAAGCTTTCATTGCTGCCGTTGTTGGTGAAAAACAACAACTTTACCTTTATAAAGCAGAAGCGTATAAAACGATCATTGAGCTTTTTGCTATCTGGCGAAAAAAATGCGCTGACAGGTATAGCAGCAATACCCTGTAAAAAAAATTATGTGATGATTATCAGCTGTGTAACCAGAAAAATGATTTTAGGAAAGTTTTAAAAATAAAACAAGAAGTACTATTTTAAAATTAAAGAGGGTTACAAAACGGTTCAGGTAAGCTCTCCGTCATTGACGTTACTCTCCACCCTCGCACATTCTGAATAAGGTGTGTAATAAAAAATACATTCGAAGGTTAAGTGCAAGAAATTATATGCACTTCAAAATTGCATAGACAACTTTTTATGAATAAATAATTTTTTGATGATGAATTTGCTATTTATATATAGGATATAAGTAAATCGAAAGTTTGTTTTGAAGAGGAAACGAGAACGAGAAATTATATTTGTTAAAAAATGCTGTGATAGAACTTCAAGAAGCTTCAAGAATACCTCTAAAAAGATTTCAATTTCGTTGTTATTGCTTCGACTGGCTTTATGTGCAATATTCTTGTTTGTTTCTTTGCAAAAGATAGAAGTTTGACATTACTTCATCAGAAAGCTTGATTTAATGGCTCCGCAAGTGCTTATATTCTAGAGTTATGTCGAACAAATTATGGACTTCAAAAATGCATAGACAAAACTTTTTTGCCATTTACAGATATTATATTTGGATGTCCAATGTGAGATTTAGGATGATGGTAGACGTTGTTTTTGTCCTCACTAGTGCTCATAAATTTATTCACTGCAGGTAGGTCGACTTCCGTGTAAGTCAATAAAGTCAAATATCAACAATCCGTTTTGTAGTCCTTTTAAAGATGTTCCAACTGCATAACATTCTAACAGCAAGAGTGAAAAATAAAATAAACAGTTTATATAAAATATTTACATCGCGTTTTTTCACTAACCTTTTCTTTTACCATCCATTCAACAAATCTTTGATCAAATTGCATGTTCTCTTCTGGTGTTGGTGGGTTGATGCCTAAAATAGCAATAGTACTGTTCTATAGCTCAAGCAGTTATTTTTTGCGACAAAGCATTTTCCATTTTTTGCGAGCAGATGTAATTTTTATAAAACGTATTACTTTTTTACATTTCACTAGTCGGTAGGCTGCGGTAACATCCAGGGGTTCACCCGTCCTTTTTATACGGCATTGCGTGCACCTCGCTACTTGCGGTACCATTTTGCGTGAGAGACAGACACACAGACAGAATAATAGAGATACCTGCTTTCGAAGCATCAGCGACCATGAAATATCCTCCTTCGGGCATAATTGGATGCAAACCAGCTTCTAACGCCATTTTGTACATTCGATCTCTTTTTAAAGTAAGATTGTCACGAAGCCATTTCCAGTAGGAATGTTCGGTTCCTAGCAATTTCTTCTCATCTTTTAAAACAGTCGCTAAAGCAACCTAAGATACACAACGCTTTTGTTTAACATACATGAAATAAGTAACATGCTTCGTTGGCTATTAAAAAGGTCATAAAATAAAGCCAGTGTTTTAATCTAAAAACACGCTATGTAGTATACTGTGGCATTCAAAAAACATAATATGTCAGAAAGGTGAAAGAAACCAGAGATAGTACAGACAGAAATACCCATACAAATAGTATTTCTATCAACCTCAAAAAATGTGGTTACCCGCACTTCGGTAAGAGAGTATTTCGGAAAAATTATAAAGTTGTTTGAGACAAACGTAACGGAAACAGACTTTTAGAAAAAAGAGGAAAATTTTTAAACAATCTGTTGTTGCTAACCAGGTCAGTAAAAAAATGCTGTGATCTGATTGGTTAATTTAGGTCCTCTAATTGTCGTCTTCGATCAATGCCCGATAACAGCTGTAGCTATCAAATAGTAGCCTCGCTTGTTCACGACATAATAATATTTATATTATTCAAGGCAAAAACGAAAGATAGTAAAACGGCAGTGAATATACCTGTAAAGGCGTTGGACAAGTATAAATTATTCCTTGATGAACTCCCATGGCTGCTGAAATCAAATATTTAGGTCCTATTGCCCATCCAGTCTAAGAAAGTAAATACATAGTACATCTCATCTACAAAATATTACAATAACTAAAAGTAAAATATGTCAAACACAAACAAATACGAACAGCTTGTTGGGAGAAAATTTCACAGTTTGAAAAACCCACACTAAATATTTTCATTGTTAGGACTGACGAAAATTAGTAGATTTTGTGAAAAGGTTTTTGTGGATTATTAAGTAATAGTTATCATCAGACAGGCGTTTAAAAAAAGTGGATTTTGCGATATTTCATAATTTTTCTGCGACTGTTTAAACCAAAAATTCCTACAGCTAAATTCAGCCTTCGTACTGGAATTTCCCTGTCGAAATTTTAGGTGATTAATATATACCCACCTTCCAGCCTGTTACATTGAATGTTTTACCAGCACTGCAAACCGTTATTGTTCGTTCCCACATCCCAGGCAATGTTGCTAAAAATAAAAAGAACAATAAGCATTCTTTCACTTAAAAACCTTTGTTTGACTTTTGTTCGACTTTTGTTCGAAGTTAGTTTGACAGGGGTCCCTATTAAACGGATACTAACCAGTTTTGATGTTGTACTGTGAAATAAAAAGCCTGAGGTTGACCTCAGGCTTTTTATTTCACAGGTACAACATCAATACCGGTCAGAATCCGTGTTTCACCTGACTGTTTGATTTTATTTGAATCATTGTTTAGTGAGTTGAAACAAAAAAAAATGTTCATTTAGTGAGCTACTTTTATGCTTTCTTTTGTGTTATGAAAATCTGTTTCGAGTTGTTTACGTTTTTATGGTACCATTTTAATAATAGCTTTCACAAACCGATTTATAAGCGGTAAATTCGAAACTGCGTTAATTTCCTATAATAAGGTAAATCCATACATACAACCCACAAACTACTACATGCATTTAAAAGCCGCATGATATAGTACGACAAAATTATATAAAATTATACACAATTACATACAATTATATATAATTTATAAGAAACATACTTTTTAGTATCTGTAAATAAATAAATTCATTTTCTTTTAGATACCTTTCATTTCTTTACTTCGAATATTTTTTATTATTGTAAATAAAACAGGACACACATTTATTGCAGTAGTTAGCTTACTGAAGTGTAATTATTTTTAATCCTGTATAAAAATTCAATAATAAATAATAAAGAAATAAATATATTTAGCCTGGATGTCTCCTAACTTTAAAGGAGATTTTCAGAAACCTGTTTTATACTCTTAAAACTCTTCGTAGAAAGATCCCTTTTAATCTGTCAATTCACTTTTAAAATTTTCTAAGAATTTTGCGAGTTAGCAGTTAAAAGTACCTATAAACTCAGGCTCAAGTTAAGAAGTAAAGCTCAATTGTATTTCTATTAAAAAAAAAATGTATTTCTAATTATTCAAATGTACATGCATATATATGCAATACCACAAGCAATAATAACTGCTTGAAGTTGTTCAATATATTGCAAAAAACATACAAAACAAAACTAGATCCAAAAGGCGACCCTTTTTTAAAGTACTTAAAAGTTTTTTATATTAGTATCGTAGAGTAGTTACTTGCATAAAAACATGTAAGCGTTGACATAGAATCTTTCTTTAGAATACACATTCTCCCTCCCTAATTCCCATAGGAGTTTATTCGAATGTGGTGGGTAATTTATTAGAAACGTTCTAGGGTGGGGAAAACACATCAATAAAAGTTAACGACATACCAGCGCGTACATGCTCGCGATCATCATAAACCAACCATTCGTAAACTTCATCACTTATATACAGACAGTTGTGTTTCTTGCATAAGTCTGCAATAAACTCAACCTCATCTCGAGTGAAGACCTGCAGAGATTTACAAATAAATGAGAAATGAGAGGTTTTAATGCATTTGGATGAGATCACCCTAGCGAAATATATTTTCGCGAGAAGTTAATTTTACAATTTCGTGAATCAAAACTTAACTTTTAGATTTCGCGAGACTTTAATTTAGCGAATGGAAGGTTTCAATTAATTTCGCCAAAATTTATTTTCGCGAATGACACATGCTATTTCATAATTTGGCATGTTGGCATTATTCTTGTTCCTCTGTAGTTCTAAACAAGCAGATTTTTATATGTAAAAGCGTGTAGCACAAGTTCACGGCTATTCATCAAATAGTTGGCATTAAATGTACGGTAAACGAAAATTTGCATTTTTCTACACACCGGCAAAAAAAGGCAAACTCAATACACTCCTCCCTACGAATAAGTGTGATTATACTAGGCAGTAGGCTTAGGTAAGTTAGTTGTCAACATTGACGACATTAAGAAATACAGAAACTTCTTTGTCTTACCTTTCCAGTGGGATTGTGAGGTGTATTCACTACGATAGCTTTTGTTTTCTCATTAAACAAGCCAGCTAAGGCGTCTCGATCAAATGTAAAATCTGCAGACGTTTTTCCACCAGCTTTCTAAATAAAGGGAATAATAATTTACAACAGCCTGCGCTGCACGTAACACTTGTACATGTAGGGCAAGAAAAACAGGGTTGACACCCAAAGTCATATATCACATTTTTGAACATTTTTAGGACAACTTTTTGGCATTTTTGTCAAATATTAAAGATACATAGATAAATTTAGATGAAAGTTGCGATTAAATGTAAGAAAACTAGTGACAAAACTTTTGTAATTGATTTTATTGTCACTGTTTTGTCCCGTGTTTGTTTCCACCACGCAGCCTACATTCTAACGCTTGCCTTAGATTACATGACTTTCTATTGCTTTATGGAGAGATCCCCGCTGCTGACATCAGCATACTGAGATCTTCATCGCTAACAATCTGAGCAAATATGCAAAACTAGGGATTTAGGTCCAGATAGACGAGAGATGGTAAGATAGAAAAATTATTTTAAGATATAAAAGGGTATATCTAATTTTTGGATATTTTGGGAAAGTTTAGGAGTATAACAAATAATTATGCTGTTTTAGGGTTTTTAGGACTGGTGGCAACCTAAAAACTAACGCTTGGTAACCTAATTGTTGGAAGGAAAGATTTTAGAAAATTACAATCCTGTGTTAATTTATTAACACCTCCCCTCATATAAAACATTTAGAAAACCCATCCTCCTCACCTCCAATTAATTAGATTAAGAAGAATTTTTGGCAGGATTGGGAAATGAAGAAAAATAAAATATTCATATTTCAAAAAGAGGGTTCCCACTTTTTTTTAAAACAGATTTGAGAACTTTTGAGGAGATTTTTGTGATTTTTTGAGGAGCTTTTGTTAACAAAATTGAGAATATTTGAGGTGAAAAACTTGCACTTGTAAAAATGAAGGAACACACAGACTGGCATCTTATTATTTTCTTACAAAAGATAACTAAGAAACTTTGCTTCAAATATAAACACAACAAAAAAAAAATAATGTTTGCAGACCACAGCAACCACAAATTGTGGTAATTCAAAATAAATAATATCAAAACTAGCATATATAGAAAATAACCAAATGTCAAATTTTTTTTGAGGAGATTTGAGAAGAAAACCAAAATTCTAACTTACCAATGTTAATGGTATGTAACGCGCTTTTGCACCACAAGCTCGAACAGTTTCGCCGTAACTGTCGAAGAAGGGTTCTATCAGAATCACCTAAAACAAATGCAAAAGAAAAACATTCAGAACTTCAAGGTACAAAAAGGTACAAATTTTTTACTAGATCACATTTTGCTTAGTCCTGCAGAATGTTAATAATTCTAAAGGTAATATATTTTTGTCACTAGAAAATTTTTTTGCAGTGTTTAGAAATAAGTGGCGGGAATTCATTTTCACAAATAAAGAGGAAGAAAAATGACCAATAATGCAAATACAGGTAGAAAGTGAAATATAGCTGAAGTTAAATGTAAAGACATCAGAACACTAAACATAATGTTGAATAATGTCAACATCGTTATTATAATTTTTTTACATCCATGTCAGTGCATAATTTTCCCATTCCTATCCTTATACGGACAATATTAGGCTTTCGCGAATATGGCTATTTTAGAGCTTTTTTGCGATAATTATTTTCGCGAACGGCTGACTTTGCTATATGCATAAACTTGTAAACTGGCTATTTCTTGCAACTTGGCCTTTAAAGTAACCTGTTCATTACTCAGGATTCTTTATAATTTGCGTGAGTAATATTAATGAAAGAAAGCCTACTTGAACCGTTTCGTAGTCATTTTAATGAAATTTAAACTGTACAAGTAGCAAAAGATAAAACCTATACCTCATCTCCAGGATTGGTGACAGAATTGATGGCGCAATGTAACGACTCGTAACCTCCAACTGTTACTAGAATCTAATCAAATGAATATAGCGACAAACACAAACAACATTAAAATCATACAGCTACTTAATAATTTGTGAATGTAGGTATAAAGGTGGATAATGGCAATAACTGCAACAGTCATTTTTCGTAATCTAATTGTAGGAGAGGGGGGGGAAGAGATTTAGGGGACTTATTAAGAAGAGCTTGCCTGTACTTTTCTTATAATCTATAATTTGGGAAGGGTGTTAATAAATTAAAATAGGTGTTTTTTTAATCTGAAATTTGATTAGGGGTCAGCAAAAGCTGGGCTTAATTTTGTTAAGCTCAACTTTTTAATTCAAATTGTTTTACCCAACCATCTTTGAACACTATACCTTTAACTAATTTGACTTCTTTGTCAGTAAATCAAATTATTTCCTCTCCTTATGTTTTCAAAGACTTATTGAAAAATACACGTGTCAATTTCTTTTATTTTAACATTGGAAAGTGGTGTTAAAAATCTGAAATGGATTGTAAAATTTATAAATTTTTTGCGTCGTTTCCCCCCCTCCCCCCCCCCCCCCCCCCCTACTTAAGTTATGAAGGTAATAATTTGGAGTGATTAAGGAACATACCTCTTTCATAGGATCAATATCCCTTTTATATAATGGACTGTAGAGATCAGCTAAAGCGCCAACTAAGTCTGGATGGCCCTAAGATAGGAAATACATAAAAGTAAAAAACATTGAAAAATAAGAAATGTTTGACTGCATGCTAAATAATGCAACTGAATGGTAGCCAGGACAATTTATATTACCTGACCACGACAGTATTGGTTAAAATTAACAGTAGCACCAGGGGCTTGGGTTTCAATCAAGGCTGCTTTCAACTTATCAGAAACTACCTCGGGAAAATCGGGAAATCCCTTAAACGAAAAATTTAAAATTAATTGATAAAAAAAGCAATAATAGAGGACAGGTCCAAAAATGAATTTCGTGAAGATTAATTTTCAGGCTTTTTGCACTTTTTCGCAATTTCAATTTATTTCAGGCCTACTAATGAAACAAGTTAATCTCTAATTAACTACTGACTATTATTTCACCAACCACAACAACAATTTATCAAGAAAAAAGAAAAAATCCTTTGGCAAAAAGTTTAGCGAAGATTAATTTGCATGAATTGACTGTTCGAAAATTTTGGCACAGACAAATTTTCGCGAATGCAAATAAAATTCTTGAATTTTTCAAAAATTAATCTTAATCGCGAAAATCAATCAACTTACAGTAGCTGGTAAAACTACCGACTTGTTGACTTGTTAGTTACGTTACCAGAAAAACTTTTTACAGAATTTTCTTTTTTTTTTTGCTGATGTCCTGTCTTTACATGTACGCGCTTTTTGGTACAAAAGCAATTTTACTTGAAACACCACACATATTAAACTTACTCTCACGTTTCTGACAAACACAAAATCTCTTCCTTAAAGAAAATTATTTGAATAAAGTAAACACAAGAATAGAACTTAAAAGTAAAATTATTTAGGAATTTTATTAAATAAAAATTTAAGTAGAAGTTAAGAATATTTTTTAGTTATGTTACTTATAAATGGAAAGGTATGTAACTTGCTTACCTGTCCAAGATTTATTGGGTTGTACTGTCTTACCAAGTTCACTGATCTCACCCTAAATAAATAGAAAAAAACCACGCCTTCTACATTGGTATAATTCTATTGATATTGTCAGCAAAAGCGTTTTAAGAAACTAGCCGTACCATATGTTTTCCGGAATACCTTTAACAAGATTAGATAATTCCAATGGTGTTTCCTTTGAAGACGACATATTGGATACCTGCGAATAAATAATAATTTTTACATTAAACAAAAATCATGGGCTATATTCATCACATCAAATGAGCTTAAAGGCAATGTAGAGGTCAAAATTTTGTTGTTGCTTCTTTGGTTGGATGAAAGAGTATGATGAGACGTTACAAAAATAGGAGCGATTTAAAATTTCAATAGTTATGATATCACACTTTCAGTATTTCGGATGTAAAAACACAAAAAAAAGTAACAAAGATCCGTCATTTGAATTTTGATGACGTCAGCAATGATCCGTCGATGCGCAAAGATTTATTTTACAATTTTTTTGCGTTATCTGAATTGTGTGGAGCTTGAGACGCTGGTTAAAATAATGTATAGGAGCGCGCGGTTTTGATCAGCAGTTCAGCTAGAGCTTGAAACACGATAAAAAAAATGTGTACGATCATGTATTTTTGACGAATAGTTAGAAATGTTTAAATTTTTGTTTCATGACGTCATCAACCTGTTTGTTCCAAAACAGGTAGTTTAACCCAGCACTAGGAAATTGACCCTATTTTGGTCCCATGTGGCACCTTCTTACCCACGCAGAAGATGACGTCAGTTATTTCCAACCGTCACTATTTCTATTTAATGAATTGACGTCAGTCCAAATGCATTGCCGTCTTTTTTTGCGCATTTAATTTTCGCGCAAAAGAGAAGTTAAATCTCTCTAGGGCTACGAAACGATTCAATAAGCTTAATCCCTGCAATTTTTGAAAAATAGCGTGTAATAAACAGACCACTGAAAAGGTCAAGGTGCAAGAAATTATACACACTGTAGAATCATATAGGCGTGCAGACAACAATGTTTATGAATAATTAATTTTTTATGATAAAATTGCTACTTTTTTATTTTTTTAAAAAAAGAAAAAAATTTCTTTAGTATTTTTTTTTGGCAGTAAAATAAGCTACGGTCTGTAAAAAATATTAAATATAAGTAAATCGAAAGTTTGTTTTGACGAAGAAACAGAGACAAGACGAGGAGCTGTATTTGTCAAAAAATGCTATTTTACGTAATGTAATTAATACCTCTAAAAAGTTTCTAAAGTCATTGTTGTTGCTTAGACTGGCTTTATGTATAATAAACTTTAATGTTTTTATAAGCAAAATTTCGAAAGATATTGAGCCAGCTAGTTCAAAAGATTTTTAAGTTTAATTTATTAGAAAGTTTGAGTTAAAGCAAGATAAGTACTTATATCGAACAAAACAAATCAATCATTGATATCCAAATATGTGGGGAACTCTTCTGTCATTTTCAGTTATATTTAAATGCCTAATTTGTGATTTAAATTGTTTCTGTCCTCAGTAATAATAAAAATTCCCACCGCCACCAGTTCCACTTTCGTGTAAGTCACCAAAGTCAAAAACCAACAGCTGTTTGGTAGCCCCTTTAAATGTTTACAAAATATTAACTTTTATTATACAAAAATGGATTGGTTTGTACGACTGATGATGGCCACTGAAAAGCTTCCTCAATCTTGGATTTACACTAACCAGACTTTACATTTGTACTATAATTTCTTTACTTAAAGAAGGTTGAAACTTCTAAAGAAACGATGACTACAGTTTTTAAACTGGTTTGAAAAAACTATTTCAAGACATGTTATTACTTTAAAAGAGTACAAGTTTTTTCAAGAGTATTTTCTTTTTTAATTTCGCACAATCTAATTTTCGCGCACTGTTTAAAAAGAAATATTTTGCACACATCAAATTTTCAGGCACCCAAATGCGCGAAAAATTCGTATTTTCATGGAACCAATATTTCGCGCAGCGGATCTGCGAGAAAATTAGATGTGGGCGAAAATTTAAAATTTAAGTGATTCACTTTATACAATAATTTAATAAAAGGACAAGAAGTTAAAATAAGCACCCAGAACAATCATTGTAAGTTGACTTGAAAAAGTCTAGAATTTGTGTTTATTTAGACCGAACCTTGCAGTTTTCCCTTCACATATTTACCTTTTAACCCGCGCTCGATGCAGTATCGGGTCCTTGTTGAATCAATTTCAACTAGAATGGATACCTCTTTAATTTGTGCACATTTGAGCATTATGAAAACAAACACGTGAAGTACTTATTTCCTGTCACTACGGAATCGTTTTACAACAAAACTAACTAGAATTATGACTTTAATGTGTGACGAAAGACACACTCAATTAGTTACTGCAATTATTAACTCCAATATGTAACAGATAACGTAAACACGAAGTGCTAATAAGAAAGCCTACATTTAAATAGAAAGGCTTAAACAAACAACCTCTGATAAAAAGACGACAACTACAAATAACTTTTTAACAGGTTTCTTACTTCCCTTTATAACCTCACAAATCTCTTTCAGAATATATTCTAAAGGCCAGGGTAATAAATAAAGTACAGAAATTACTTATTTTTAAAATGTAAATTTAATTTCTTCCAATTTATGGTTTTGACATTTTCATGCAAGAGTTTGTGGGCAATGACATAAATCAGCATGCTAAAAGAACTGACGTTTGTTTCATTTAGAATTACTAAACGCAACTGTTTTTTTTACACTTAGTGTAAACTTTTGTGCGTATGGCCATATTCAATACACTAAAAGAGCTACTTTGTTGATTTCGGTTTTATACTCTTTGTAAGCTATTTTTTTCTTCTTTTTGACATTTTGCATTAACTTATTGTTGCAGAAGGCATATACAATATGCATATAAAAAAGGAATTTTGCAAATTTCTGTTTTACCCCTCAATTGTCACATTTTTTATAACTCTTTGGGACAGGATGGTATTAAATAGACCAAAATACCTGATCTTAGTTGTTTTTAATTTACAGGCTGTGCCTTGTGAAACTTTAAGGTGAACATTTTGTGGAAGACAATGGCATGACATATGCTGGTAGAACTGATTTTTGTTGTTTTAAATGTTATAACTAAAACTTGTGTTGACATTTCATGTTAATTTTCTGAGGAAGGACCATAAAAAGAATAATAATTAGATTTTACACCTTGCATTGATTTTACACCGTGAGATGCAATGGACCAAAATAAGATAATTTAGTATTATTTACAATTTGTATTTTGTGTTGCAAATTTGGTGCAAAAATTGACATAAAGTGAATTGTTAGATTGATTGTTGTTGTTTAAACGAGACTCATTATGACTCAAACCTATTTTTTTGCATTTCTAATTTCACTAATTTGCCAATTAGTTTCACACGATACGAGCTGTTATTTTTTATGTCTATTTTATGTACACATTTGTGACAGAGATTTATTGGTGGTAAGACAGCATGCAAGTTGCTGAAAGGATTGATTTTTATTAATTTCGGGTTTAAAAACCGTTTTTTTTTACATTGTGTCTAAAGTTTAGTGAGGTATGACCGTATGCAATATTTTAAAAAAACGTTTTGTTGCATTATAATTTATCCTTGCAATCCATTTTGTTACACCTAAATAAAAATTTCTGCCAGAGTCACAATTTATTGTTCATTTTTCACATTTTGTGTCAACTTTTGGCAGAGTTTGTAATAAACTGATTTAACATATACATCGAGAGAGATTTGTGTTTTGACATTGATCAGCTTTTGTTGTATGTGACATTTTGAGTGATTTAAATGTTACGGGTGAGATGTATTTTGAAATGCTTTGGTAAACTTTTTTTTCAAATAATTTTTGCATTGTCAGAGGGTCAGAGAAAGCAATTTCAGTAGATTTAGATTTCAAATGTCACATATATACTGCAGTTGTTGGACACCTTTAATTTTTTTGGTCATTATTATAAAAATGCAGATTGTAAGATTAGCAATGCTGTATTGTTTGCTTTTGATGAAGGTATAACTGTTACATGAATTAAATGAGAAATCAGTGGATTCTTTCACGAAAAACATCTAGTCTCGTATAATAATACAGAGCTTCCGTGTGCCTGTCTGTCACTTTTGCAAAATGGATTATATTCTTCACAATTTTCTTTGATAAAGTCTATAAAACATCACCCAAAACTTTGTTCTGTAATTTACCAAACTTTTGTTAAAATAAATTGACGTCAAAGGAAAGTATATTACGATTAGTGAAGCCATTACAATGCATTTAAATCTTTGAGGCCAAATAACTTGGAAACGAGGTGGTGACGTCAATCATTTTTCACCGCGTGGGTAACCAGGGACCACGTTGGTCATTTTGTGCAATTTTTTGAACCTGGGACCCAAAATCCGTCATCAAAAAACCTTTAAACCCCAATATCTCTGCAACCGTTTGTCGAAAGTACATAATCCTATACATTTTTTTGATCAGCGTCCCAAGATGTATATGAAAGTAATAGGTATACAAATTTCTAAATATATTTGTGTGCTTTCGCAGGTCTTTGCCGACGTCAACAAAATTTTTAAAACCTTATATCTCCTTATGCATTAGTCAAAAACATATAATCCTATACATTATTTTGGTCAGCGTTGCAACCTCTACACATTGCAAACAATGTATAAACTAAATTTGGCTACTGTTTTTTTTGTAACTGCACTGGTAAAACAACCTATTTCTCCATTGTTCTTTTGCGTAAGTGGAATTTTCCACGGCCTTATCGACTAGTCTTATATAATAATACGAAGCATCTGTGTGTCTGTGTGTGACTTTTGCAAAGTGAATTATATTCTTCACAATATTCTTTCATGAAGTCTATAAAACATCACTTATAAATTTATTCCGTAATTTACCAAACTTTAATGTCAAAATAGTACTAACGTCAAAGGAAAGTCAATTAAGATTACTGAAGCCATTACAATGCACTAACATTTTGAGGCCAAATAACTCGAAAACAAGGTGGTGACGTCAGTCACTTTCCACCGCGTGGGTAACTAGGGACCACCTTGGACCAATTTGGGTAAGTTTCCTAAACCTGGGTCCACGAACCCGTTTCGAAATGGATGGGTTGATGACATCATTAAAAAACCTTTAAATCTCAATATCTCTGCAAGCGTTTGTCAAAGCTACATAATCCTGTACATTTTCTTGATCAGCCTTTCAAGATCAAACATGAAGGCAACAAGTTCATAAGTTTCTTAAAAAAAAATTGTGCTTTGGCGGGTCTATACATTATTTTCATCAGCGTTTTAACCTCTACACATTACAGGCAACGAATAAACTGAATTTCGACAATTTGTTTTGGATCTGCACTGCTGACGTCAGGAAAAAATCTAAAACAACCTATTTTTTCATTGTCCTTTTGCTGAAGTGGATTTCTCCACGGGCATTATCATTATTTGTTATAATATCGTTATAATTTTATTTAAATTCATATAATCGAAGCCACAACAACGCTAGCAGATAATAGAATCTATTGTCACACAAGCAAAAGGCATTTGAAATCAGATCATTACCTATTATTAAAATCAAACTCGATTGATTTTATTCAAACATTATAGCAATAAAAAAATCAAAACATCAAAAAGGAAAAACAAACACATGAATTATGAAGGTAAATAAACACATACGTTTCTTTTGTAAGTGTAACCAACCAGAGCGAATGAATAGCGAATCGCTCCTTTATTGCTTTTGTCGAAGAGACGTCGGATAGAAATTGACATCAGTTTGCCATTTGTTCAAAAATGTTGATTTGATGTGCTGTTGTTGATGTCGAAACAAATTGTATATAAACTGAAGTTCAAATGACAATGATATCAATCAGTTGATATCAATCAGTTTTTATTGCCTGATACTAAAAGTTATTCAATACAAGAGACATGTCATGCACATCGATTTTCCACATGCCCACACTTAGACAAACAATAACCAAAAATGCAATTGATTTATTTACAAAGACATAAAAATACATAATAAATAAGGTGTCACAATACTTGTTTCTATAACAAAGTTATCTATAAAACAAGATGAAAACATATAATACGATTCTTTTTAGCTCAGAAAAATATTAGAAGTTAACTAATTTCTTTCAAGAAAAATAAACAATATTGAATCACAAATATCATAGTCTGAACAAAAAATGAAAAATTGAACAAAACAACAACAGTGAATCACATTTATAATAATATTACATGTTGCAAAAATAAGTTATGCAGATAAATATTTTTTCGCAATTAAAATTATCTTAAAGGAATTTAATTTTCGCGAAGTTAGTCAGTCCTAATATTTCTTGAGAACTAGAGAGATAAAGTCAAAATTGACATATTTATTATGTGCTGAGTATATCAGAAGTCAAAAAATAGTGTGAATGGTTTTCCAAAAAGAAAAAAACAAAAATTCGCCAAAATTAATTCCCTTTAAGGTAATTTTAAACAGTTATTTTCTATATTTTCATACAAATATAATTCTTTAAATGTTTATTTTTTTTACTTAAAAAGAACAAATAGAATTAATTATTCCCTATCACTAAATCACAAGTCAATAGTATCCAACATAAAATCCTCTTCCTGCAGCGACGTTTTATTCGCTTCATATAAAGTCAACAGAAGTTTCCCATACAATGGTTTTATCTTGACTTCAAGAATCGCATTAGATAAATTATCACACATCGTTTCTGTCAAACTTGTAGCCGATGCCTTTTGAAAACTTTCGAAGAACTGTCGAAAGTTTGGATTTTCATCTAACGATACCGAACGATGAAAACCACATTTCTCCTCTACTGTTCGTTTATAAATTTGAAGTGCATAGGAATCGTTTGAACGTAACGGCACTAGTTCAACTTCTTTTAAAGGGAAAGCACTGGTGATTTCACCTACATTTACACTATACACAAACAAGGCTGTTTCGGTTAAAATTAGAACACCCTGATAGATTGAATGTTTATCTTCATTACTTCCAATATTTCTATCCTCCCTAACAGCATTTGTTTTCACATTTTCATTCGATTGAATTGTGCAATTGGATACGATGAATATATTTCTGCAAGAGTCCAAATGCAAATATTGCCTGTAATGATTTAGAGTGAAAAAAAATATTAAACAAAGTTAAATGAACAAAAATAAAATTAATAACAGAAATAAAAAGGTACCAAAGTTATAATACTTAGTACGTAAAAAACAACAACACTTGATCCGACAATGAAATTTTCGTACACAAGAAAAGATAACTGAATTTTAGGTTCTAAAACAACGTAAACTGAGATGAAATATTTGCAGCAATTTTCTTACCACAGAAATTTCATTTGGCTTTCTTTCCTCCCCAAATTTTCGGCTGAATCCAGCTGCATAAGGAACACTCTTTCTGGAATCTTCACTAAACCAGCACCTTGTAGAATGCCTTGACTGGCCTGTGATATGAATTCCATCGCCCCACCAATTGGTTTTGTCACCATACCAATCATGCCTTTCGCCATACCAGTCATAACACCTGAAATAGCTTCTGACGCATTGTTCGCTTCCAAAAAATTCTGGATTGGGTGATCAGCGATACCAGCCACAGCACCAAGCAAACTAATTCCAAGAGTGCCAAAAGCATTTTGAAATCCTAAAGGTTAAATCATAAAGATTTATTCACGATCGTCATATTGCACACTATTTAGGAGGGAAAGTGCTCTTCTTTTCACACTGAAGCAATGATAGCCAATAAATTACTTCATACTGTAATAGGATAACCACTAGCACTACATAAAAATGGATTTTCTGTAAAAAATTGTTTAAAAAAGATACTATGTTGGAAATAGATGTACCTGTGAGTATTCTTGTTGATGTTACAGCTCTTCTCTCCTCTTGCATTTGCAAATGCATTTCGTCAAAACACAGTCTGTCCATGTTTCGCGATATGCTTGAAGATACGTTATTGATGGATGTCAACGCACCAGTAGATATATGTTTCAGAAAGGATGACATTCCATGACCAATACCAGAAACAAATGCAGTAGGTCCTCGTATTAGACCATTGTAAGGAAGCACGAAGAAGTCTGATACACCTCTTCCAACATTATGTATTAAACCTGTTGGGTTACCAATAATTTCAAGCGATCCTAAAATCCAACCAGCTCGCACAAGCGCTTGTGTAGCATAATGGTACAACATGCTTCGGACAAATTCTTTTTGAACTGTTTGAGTAGATTGGCATTTATATCTTCCCAATACAAGAGGTATGTGATCTGCAGAAAGAAAAACCTTCACTGATGCATGAACACTGAGTAGCAAAGATAGTTCCCCCACTTCAACATTGCAAGCACGCATAGGATGTAACACAGGTAAAGCTACCTTGGTCACGTCATCCAGACTCACTGCTGAAGATTTAGAAGAAGGTGGTATGTAGGAATCTACAACAGCAGCGAGTCTGTAAACAAATGTATCTTCTAGATACATTTCACAGGGTTGTATATTAACGCGTATGTTATCAATACAAATGTCGGAGCCAACATCGCTGTCACTGACTTCAAATGTTAAAGTACCGAATGCAGCATCCAAACACGCTTCCACCTCAGGAAATGGTGCATCTTTTGTAACAGTGTGATAGCGTTCAGAAAGACGACGCATTGGTAAAAAGATGACAGGAAAATGATAGCAGCTATCTTGCAGTTGGTTGTCAATTTGAAAATAACCAAGAGTTACTTTAAACATTGAATATTGTTGACTCTTATTATGAATGACTTTCATTCCACCAAAAGACAGTGAAAGCAAACATTTAATATCATCGGTATACTGGTAATCAACAACAACAATATTAAGTAAATTGAAAGAAAATTCCAATACAGGTAGAGATAAAGGTTTCGTGACCAAAACCGGAGCTAGTGCATCACCTTCACTTATTCCTACAATCAGCTGCGAGTTCCGAAAAGATGTTTTTATGCATACCTCTCCATGCCCAGGAATAAATAGTTTTGCATTAACCTCCTTTTCCAACAAAACTGGTTTACTCAGTTCAACAGTACTCTCTGCAACCAAACCAAGTTGACAATTCAATTTCAATTCGTTTTCCGTCTTTGGAAAGATATTAGTGAAACAACGAGGATTGTAGCTGGTCTGCGAATCTGGCTGCATTATAAGCGATACATCACTTGATGGCACCAAAATATCAAACCTTTTCTTCAGTTTTACGTTTTTCGTTTCGATTTCTTTAAGTGCCAAAGTAAGCGACGTATAATTGCTGATTTTTATGACAGGTGTTGTGTCCTCACTTATGAAAACATGTACAACACCCTTTTCAAAACATGACGTCAGTGCAAAAGATAACGAATGTTTGTCTACATCAACAAGGTTGAAACTTTCACGAAGATGCTCTTCAGACAAATTCAACGATTCACTCCGTCTTGCAATGTGGTTATTTATGATCACAGTATTTTTCCCCGCAGTCTGATTCAGTCCATCACTGGAGTTATTTAATTTGAAATTCATGGCCAAACAAGGTGATACATTGGTGATGTCTGGTTTTTCAAGATTGAGCAAGGATGTGGGTTGCGTTGTGATAGGGTCTAGCTTCAGCGCAGACACATGATCTAAAGTCTAAAAGAAATTTTTTACTATCAAAAAAAATTATCTACAAAGTTTAGCCCCAACTTAATTTTTGATTTTGCTTTTGCATTTTGATAAGAACAAAACATTCAATTTCTGAAATTAAATCCGCAATATTACCGAAAAAAAACCGAAATATGAAATCTATTTTAGTTGAAATACCTTACATGTACAAGTTTTTGCAGAAATTTTGCAGATTATAAAAAATTATCACATGCTATATTTTTATTTTATACCAAGGAACGAGTGCAATCTTTCCTTTTTTTTAATTCTACAGTGCAAAAAGCTTACATTTTTTTCTGATTGGCTGAAATGAAAAAAAACATGCAGTAAGCGTATTTTTTTTCCTGATTGGTTTAGTAGAGTTATTGTTTTCTTAAAAAACGAGAACTTTTTTTTTTGAATGACACAAATATTCACAGTGCAATTATCAACCAAGGATAGCTAATCCCAATCAGAATTCCAATCATTGATTGGAGTTCTGATTGGGGTTAATTAAAAAATCACGACTTTGTATATTATTAACATATTCCCTGGCAGTGAGCAAAATTTAAACACAGTTTCTAGCACCCATTACACAATACGTGGAAATATATGACAAAGAGTTTATCTCGCTATTAGTTGTGCCAACCGTGAATAAACCCTGTGTATTGCCAGCCAATTTTTATATAGATAAAAAGTAGTACTCTTTTAATTCTATAACAAGTTTCTTAACTTAAACTCTCTCTGTGCCAAAACTGTTTAAATGATAAGGTACATTGACAGAAACAAACTCTGCAAAATAAAAAAAAACACATACCATTGCACTGGTCATGTGTTCAGCCATGAGTGGTACTATTATTAAAGAAGATGTCGACAGGTTGTGCACCATAAATCTGTTTCTGATGCAAACAGTTACAATTGCTTCATTTTCCTCACAACTGAATGAAAATTGATAGCATAATTTTCTTTTCTTTATCACTATGGAACAATGTGTGCTTGTGCCAGGCTTTAAGTTTTCATTCAATGACGGAGATTCAGGTTCTAAACTTCCAGTGTCTAATGTCACAGCCTGTGACCAGTATGAGACACCGTCCAGTTGCATGCCAAGCAAGAACCTTTTCTAAACATTAAAGAAACACAGTCATTTAAAAACAAACAACAGTATGTCAAGCAGTGGAAAAGGGACATCTCATTTTACCTCCTTGCACGCTGTTTTAGGTGCAAATAAAGCATTTCATTTTATAAATAACCCTTGGTTGCTTGACTTTCCAAATTTCCAGTATGGCCAGTTGCAGCAGTTGGTTAAAGTTTGAACAAAACCTCTGCCTTAGCCTTCAGAAACTTAGTTTCTTATAAATATGGACATAAAACAGTACAAAATAAGAAAATTATTTAATTTCGTGCTTAAACAGATTTGTCATGAGTCCACAATTTTTCAAACTATCTAGAGTCAAGGATTATCATGTGTTTAAAGTAGAAAATAGTTGCAAGCTGCCCGTGTAAATTTTTAAGTACTTCGACTTTTAAAATAGCAATATTTGTTAGTCCAGATATATTTTTTTACCTGAACATGAAGTGTTGACGCAGTGGTTCCTCCCTCTACAACATCAACATATCCTGTTTCCAAGGATCTTATCTGCAAATCATCACTGGTTTTATTACAGATTAAAATCCTGGGCTTTAGATCAACCAGAATAGTGGGAAGGTGTGACCATTTTAAACACGATTGTAATATCAATTCTGCTTCTTGCCAACTCTTCTTAGTAAGATCGTCAATATTCAGATCATGATTTGGACCATGTGTTTTGTAGCGGACTTTTTGTGATGTGGTACAAATCGTCGCTACCCTAAAAAATGCAATGCTTAAAAATAGGAGTTTTTTAAAAAAATATGATAATTTTAGCACAAAGAGGAATTTTGTTAAAAAATAGACTTAGACCAATATATGGTTTGGAATGAAAGATTTACGGGTTACACTTACTTCTATATAACATTTAAATCACCATCCCTATGCACCTCTATTTTACTTAACTACTAACAAACTCATTTATAAGATAAAGCTGGGAACAAAGATAAACACAAAGACAAAACATAAAACAAAACAAATAAATAAAAAAAATTTGTACTCGTTTCCAGCGTCTATATATGGCCACAAGTTTTCACCCAAGAAGGAAGATATTGATTCATGCTTCAGTAATTTGGATTGGTTAGTACTTAACTGGAATGGCGGTTTCGATTTCTCTTTTGTACCAATAAGACAAAAGGATACATTATATAACTTGTCTTCATCCAACTTGAAGATCTAAAAAGAATTAAAGTTACAAGTTTAACTAGTTTGCTTCGTATTTTTTTCATCAACGACTGAGAACTTTAAGAAAACAAATTATTTGTTGAAAACGTTTTTGTTGAATTTATTTTAGGAAATGCTCTGTCTCCTAATTATTGTTATTGTTACTATTATCTTATAAAGTATAAGAGGGGTGGGTTAAAACAAAAATAAAATCCATTAACAGATTTTTATATGACTCTAATTTTCTTTGAAATAAGTTCTTGCAAATCTTCAAAAATCAATCTGTTCGGTATACCACTACAGCTAAACTCTTGATATGTTAGCTAGTCACTATCCAATTATGTAAAGCTTAAACTGAGATCTCTACCTATAGCTAAGCTAGCCAGCTAACATAGTGGAGCTTTCACAAAACCACAAAAAAATCAATTGTTGGCTCTACAAGCAGTAACAAAAATTGTTGGATGAGTGCAAACTTTGAAGTCTGTCGCCACAAGTTGTTATCTTGGCTATTTCTATATCAGATTTACGCAATTTGAACTTGTCAATGTTCACTTATCAATGTTCACAGTGAACTATTTCGTTTATTCCAAACCCTTAGACTGCGGTAATTGTTACTGAAAAAGCATGACCCTTCTTTTCGATATTTTGGCAGTTTGTGGCACCTGAAGTGGTATTGGATGTTAGAAAGCAGGCCAAAAGTTACACCTTCACCGCCTCCCGACTGCAAGGTATTGGTGAGTCGATGTTTTTGGCCATCTTAAAAAGCTACTCCAAAAACTGATGTTTTGTCATATTTCTTATATCACAAGTAAATTGCAGATAGCTAAAAACATTATGGATAGGACAGTATAGCAGAACAGCCTTTTTGCTCTAAATTGGACTACAATTTTGAACTCTATGGCTTAGGTCCTAAAGAAAATCAATGTATGAGGAAACAAAAGACTTTGCAATAGAAATTGCTTTTAATACAAGAAAAATAAACATTGAAGATCTTTAGAAGACCTAAATATTACTTCTGCAAACAAAAATCATCTCGCATAAATTTCTTCCACAAATAATTTGTTCTATCAAGGAAATAAAATCTGCCATTGACCGCAGCAGAAAATTTGTAAAATTCATGAAATTCAGGTCATTATGTTAATGATAAATAGCATAAAAAAACGCAGTAGTGCAATTGCTGATAATTGTACCTGTATCTCTTTGCCTTTACCATTAACTAGAGTATCAAGTACTTCTTTGTTATCTTGGCTGTTTTCAACTTTTATAAGTGCAGGTTCAGCAAGATGGTTGCGAAAAATAAACAGAGGACTTAACGTTACCACTAAATGACCCAATATTCGAGAACTGTAGTAAAAACTTAACCAGCATTTTAATGTTCTTTTGCCATCTTTGAGCTTAAATAGATTAAAAAAAGTGAAATCAGCAACAAGAACTAGCATTTCTTATTTTTAGAAAAAATAGGAGCTATCAGCTACCTGTATACAGCGATGTGATTCTTCATTATTTTGCAGGAAAGGCATTTCAATTCCTGTGCCACAATCACTACCGTCCAATTCACACATTACGACTTTAATAGATTTCATGAAGGACGTAGAAACTGTCAATGATGGTCTTGATACTCCAGCAAACAAGGTGAAGCGCTTAGATACCTGAATAAAAGATTGAATGTATTCATCACAAAAATGATTGTTTACAAAAACATACGTAACTTTAAACATTCTAGATTTCGTAGCTAGTCATAACTCCTTTCAGGGTGATTGAATACTACATTCACTGCAAACACATAAAATTGCTCAAAACAGAAACCACTTCTTTCAAGGTATTATTTAAAGGTATTATTTAATTTTGACTCAAATAGTGCCTGGCTGTATTTATTCAATAAACTACTCTAACTGTAGAAAAATTGCTGAATCGCCTAACATTTTGACAATACGTTGAGATTCACACCCAATTTTTCCGGGTTGTTTAAATCTCTTTTGAAAAAACCCAAAAATATCACAAAGGGTTGCAACAGTATATTCAATACGGATTACATACATTGTGAATATTTTGTTGAATTAGTGCAGGTGAGTGGTCTGTTTCTTGTGTGACAACTTCCAGAGAAACATCGAAGTTTAAATTGTTTACAATAGAACAGGAGCCATGGAAAATAATCTAAAGCAGAAAGTAAATTGCTAAATAAGAAAAGACATCAGGAATAGCCGTCAAAGAAAACAAAACAAAATGAGTGTTATAACAAACATACTTAAGGGGGGGAGTAAAAACGTTTAGGTTTATGCCTTCGGTGTAAATAGATAAAAAACTAGATGAGTAAACCACAATAAAGAAACAGCACTCAATATAGGTGAAAGTTACCTGTTTCTGTAAACCACCAATTCGTTTCACTTCCACGAAAAGTTGAGAAGAGTATCCGCTATGATCAATTTTTCGTGGAAAAATACCCAACTCATTAATATCAATAGGTTCAGACCATCTCCAATCACCTACTGACGCAAGGCAAAAATGCAACATCGGCAGCTTAAGAGAGCACCAGCTATATGGATATAACTGACCACTATGCAGAGCAATGTCTTCGTCTGTGTTTATCTAAAACACATCTTAACATTTTAGTTCAGTAGTTATTAATAATCGTAGAAGCATAATTTTACTCACTTCACAGAATAAAATGAAAAAAAAGTTATTCAAATTGGTGATTTATGTCAGGGTTGGGAAACTTGTGAAAATAAAAGCATGTGGAATAAAAAATGCCCAAAATGAAAAGGTTTAAAGCTATGCAAAACAGATTCACATTAATTAATTCTGGCTTTCTGTTAATAGGAAATCAGCACCACAGCAACTTTAGCGCCACACAAGAACAAACAAGTAAGAAATGAATTTTTGACTACGCCTAAAAATTTCTGCACGAATACTATAGATTTGCTTAACAACAGAAACCAGAAAATTTACCTGTTTTATATGAATTGTATCTTGAGTTTCATTACACAAAACATAGTGACTAAACAAAGGAACTTCTGTCTCCTTATTGAACATGTTCAGCCAGGCGTTAGACGTCAACGACAGAGTGTGCACACCTGTTTGTGTTACTACCATATCCATTTCTTCAATATTAACGTCTAATGTTACAGGACTCTCTTCGTAGTTTCTTAACGGCTACATTGAAGATATATTTATAAGTTACAAATTTAAACAAAAGCAATTAAATGTATCAGAGAACGAAGGATAAGGATAGGCTTTCCTTTATGTATTATTTGCTGAACAACAATACCCTGCAAGAGTTGATTTAAAAAAAATGTACACACCCTGTTGATGTTAACTGAAAATTCAGCAGGCTTTAACAAATTAATCCAACAATAATTATTGTAATCCATAACATCCGCTTTAATTTTAGATGAAACATCAATAGCTATATTCATGTTATTTAGGAAATTCACATCACATTTAACGCTGCTTAACACCAGATTAACGGCTTCAGTCATGTCAGGGAATGCTTGATCTGCCTCGATATAGTATGGTGAAAGGTTTGAAGGAGATTCTGGAAGGATAATATTAGGTAAGTTTAGATTTGATAAATCCTACCTATTATTAGACAAAACAATGGATCTAAACCACTTTGTGGTAATTCAAGTGTAATATACACAATATTAGTGAAATCAATTTATTCAACACGCATTAATTAATCTAAATAAATATCAAACACAACATAAAATCTTTTGTTGTTTTTTTGGAAGCATGGAGTCATAATTAAGACAATAGAGCATATTATGTTATTTAAGTTTATTCAAAATATTTCCAATTACAAAACATCTCATGGCTTAGTAACTAATTACTTACTGCTCCCGAGAGATTCTACGCTATTACCAATAATAACATTAAATTCTTCAACTGCGCAACACAACTCCAATGATGGAACCAGGGCAGGAGAATGACAGGAATTTATTTTCATACAAGCTGCTAGTGATGTAGCTGGCACTGGCGAAATGTTGTCCGCAGTTTTCTCCATGTTGTTGGCATCATTATGACTATGATACAAAAAGATGAATGCAATCGTTAAGTGTAGGCATGTCCATTGTAGGCCATTACAAGAAAAGAATTTAATTTAAAACTGATAAAAAATAAATAGTTCTAGCTTTTACCATTTTACTTCTTCAGGAATAACCACAACAACCCGCCATGTGTGTGACAATACTCCCTTTGATAAATCTTCTGTTATTAGAACCTGAGCAGACTCATTTTCTGAAAGAAACATCCTTTCACATGGGTTAAAAGCATGACTTATCTCATCCCAGTACTCTAATATACATGGTATCTAAAAATGAATACCTGAGTAAATAAATAAAAATATCTAAAAAAATACCAGCAGTATATGTTACTGTGGAAAGTTTATCATTTCTTGAACATGATAGTTTAGTAGGCGACGTTTCGGGAGATCCTTCTCCCATCATCGGGCAAAGTAAAATGATGTTGCGCATGTATTTATATAATTGCAGAGGATCAAAATTCATAAAAATTAACCAATCAGAAACGAGCTGATAATTACAGTTAATTACGGTAATCAACATTTTCGGACCTGGATGTAGGCAACTACTTCTTCTGTAGGGCTGGTAACCAAATCTCAGGAAGTTGATACGAGATGCTGTTTATGTGTTTGTTACGTTCTACACTGTTGATGGTTTCTTTAATCTTCCTGGCCGTTGTTCTGGATTCTCTGTCAATGATTTTCTTCTCATCCCAATTAAACTGATGACTTCTGCTCCAGCTGTGGTCCGCAATTTCGTTTTTCTTCACATCTCCGTTTCTCACTGCGGGCATATGTTCTTGTACTCGTTGCTTAAACTTTCTTTTTGTTTCGCCTATATACACTGCATCACAATCTTTACACGGGATTTCGTAAACAACATTGTTTTGCTCTTCCAGGTTTATTTTGTCTTTTGGTTTAGACAAAGTGCTTCTTAGGGTGTCTTTAGAGGTAAGAATGCATTTGATCTTGTGTTGCCTTAAAACTCGACGAAGGATCTCGCTGGTACCTGGTACGAAGGGTAGGAATGCTGATGCGATAAATTCCTCTGATGTTTCCTTGTTGTCTCCGTTGCATCTTCTCTTCATTTTATTTTCTACTTGCGTGATGACTTTATGACTGTATCCATTTGTGATTAATGCATTTCTTACACGTCGAATTTCTATTTTCCTCTCCTGTTTGTCACTGACTACACTGTTGGCACGATTCAGTAATGAAGATATGACACTTTCTTTGCAAGATTTCTGATGGTTTGATTCGAAGTTAAGGTACTGGTCAGTGTGTGTTGGCTTACGATACACTAAAACTGAAATGGAACCATTCTTGCGTTTGACCAAAGTTTCCAGGAAAGCGATACTTCCATCGTGTTCAAGCTCAACAGTGAATTTGATTTGTCGATGTAGGCCGTTGATGTGTTCATGGAACTCTTCTAGATGAGATCTTTTGATTATGGCGAATACGTCGTCAACAAATCTTTTCCAAACCTTTGGACGTCTGTCTGATGTGACTAATGCTGTTGTCTCGTGTGCTTGCATGTATATTTCTGCGACTACTGATGATGCAGGGCCTCCCATGGCAACTCCGTCTGTTTGAGTGTAGAAGTTCTTATTAAACAGATACCATGTTTTGGTTAGAACAAGTTCGACCAAACGCAGAAAATCCGGTACTGGAATCTTTGTCTTTTCACCGAATGCAGCATCGTTTTCGATAATGTCTTTAATGATGTTTAAGGTGTCTTTTATGGGAACATTTGTGTAGAGTGATGTGACATCAAATGATACCATGCATTCGTCGTCTGCTATCTTTATTTCTCTGATGTATTCCGAAAATTCTTTTGAGTTTTTGCTGTGGTCACTTGCTGTGAATTTGCTGAGGATGGAAGCAACAAATTTTGATAGGTTGTATAACGGTGTTCCAGTGCAGGAAACTATTGGTCGAATTGGATTTCCCTGTTTATGAATTTTGGGTAGTCCGTAAAATCGCGGTGGTGGTCCGTCACAAGGTTTCAGTCGGTAATACTGCTTATCGTCGATGTATTCTTTTCTCTTCAACTCCATTAAGATGTTCCTCGCTTCTCGTTTGATGACTTCTGTGGGATCTTTCTTGAGAAGTTTGTAAGGCCCGTTGTTGATGTGTTCGTTGCACTTGTTGATGTAGTCAAGTGTATTCATGATAACCGTTGTTCTCCCCTTGTCTGCCGGTAGGATTATGATATCTTTGTCCTTGTGTTCCTTGTGTGTCCTTTGTGTTCAGTGTATATAGGCGAAACAAAAAGAAAGTTTAAGCAACGAGTACAAGAACATATGCGCGCAGTGAGAAACGGAGATGTGAAGAAAAACGAAATTGCGGACCACAGCTGGAGCAGAAGTCATCAGTTTAATTGGGATGAGAAGAAAATCATTGACAGAGAATCCAGAACAACGGCCAGGAAGATTAAAGAAACCATCAACAGTGTAGAACGTAACAAACACATAAACAGCATCTCGTATCAACTTCCTGAGATTTGGTTACCAACCCTACAGAAGAAGTAGTTACCTACATCCAGGTCCGAAAATGTTGATTACCGTAATTAACTGTAATTATCAGCTCGTTTCTGATTGGTTAATTTTTATGAATTTCGATCCTCTGCAATTATATAAATACATGCGCAACATCATTTTACTTTGCCCGATGATGGGAGAAGGATCTCCCGAAACGTCGCCTACTAAACTATCATGTTCAAGAAATGATAAACTTTCCACAGTAATATGAATACTGAACAGACAAACCGAAATAATATCTTCAATAACAGCAGTATATGGTTTACCATTTTACACTCCACTAAGCCCACTCCTTCAACTATAAAGATTTTCCTTTTCCTTCTCCTTTGAATCATTTCTGACAATTCAGCTCATTTCTGACATAAATAGGGTTTATTTAAACCAAGAAAAATATTACAGAAAGAGCTTCGTAACTACTTCCCCGCTTTCAAATCAAATTGAATTAAGGTTTAACATGTGGGATATTTATTTGTTAAATTAAATAATGTCAATATGCTTTTGCTTTGTGTTTTTTTAAAAATATTTCTGAATAAAATCTAAAAGTTGTCAATCTACTAAGTTTTTCCTGTCCTAATAAGCATCCAATCAAAATCATATTAAAAAACAACCCAGGGTTTTAAAGTATTTGTGGTTTCATTATTGTTAGGTATTTAAATAATTTAAAGATGGTCTGTCAAAATATTTTCTGCAACCGTGTCTTAACTACAGAGATAGTGATTAAATAAGCTTACAGTTTCAGTGTCTTCTATCCAACTTTCACGGGTCGAATTTGAAACACAGAACGGCACAGGAAAAATATGGATGTTCTTGATCATTCTTGGTTCAGGGTACTTCCATGTCATCATAGGTGAGCTGTCGCTTTCCTTTGTAAACACTATTTGATATTCTTCAGGGAATTTAACACCGCCAAAGGAGGCTAAATAAGTCGTTATAAACAAATTTGAAGTAAATTTAGAATTTCATATTATATTGCAATTCATAGATATATTATTAATAACATAGTTAATTAAAACAAAGAAAGAATAATAACAGGAAAAACAACAACATACAATCTTGCACAACATAATCAAACTGTCCATTTCTTAAATCATCCTCGCTTGTTATCAATGTACTATCCAAAACAACATGATCAACAACTTTAGGTTCACTTAACAGATCAGACTTGTCTTCAAGGGTTATAAGATCAGTAATTTCATTCTTTAAAGTTTCCATCACAGCAACAGTATTTTGACATAAATTCAATTTAGTCAACCCACCGTGATACCATACATAAGTACGTGGATAAAAGCTAAAATAACATCAGTATAAAATCCAATAAGCTTTTTTTGGATTAGTTATGGGCAATGGAACTTATTTTTGAAATTTCATTTTTGTAAAACAACTTATACAAAAACCCTTTATAAACATAAAATTTGAACATGTTTGTTTGTTAGATTTTGAAAACCTTTTTTACACAGATCAGACTTTAGAATTTCATAATTTTCTGAAACCCACATAAATTTTAAACTAAATTGCACCTGTTAACTGTTAAGTTTCCAGCATGTTGACACATTTCACCAAGGACATTGAGCTCAAAATTAAACGGCAGAACAATATTTGTACGGTTGGTACTTTGGCTACAAAAGATTTGAAATGCCCTGAAGCTTGATTCTACTTTTATGCTCTCTAATTGGTTACATCTTTTAGAATATTGGAAACAGGAATTAATCTCTAGTCTTTGATACTGTACATTAGCAAACAGGATCTCATCTCCACAAGAAGGCGAAGCAGACAAGAAAAACTGTTGCATAGATAACTTTACACTTTGTAATCGAAGCATTTCTTTTTGTTGTCCCTTGAATTCCATTTCGGCTTGATGTTTTGAATTAGTATCATCTTCATTCCACTCTGGTAAATTTTCTTTTTTGATAGTATTCAGCAAATGTGTTATAAATGATTGAATATTTTTCACTGATTTAGCATGCATCTTTACATGTACAGACCTTTCCAAGCCAACGTCAACAAAAAGATTTGAAACATCGTTGAGTGATAAACTTGATCTTAATAAACCTGGAATAAGTCCTGTTTTCTTGTTGATATTACCTTTGCCACATGTAAGTATGTTTGTGTCAAAATCACTGACCACTGGAACAACATTACCAGAAATACTACAATTACTTGATGTAGATAGGATGGAGATATCATATATGCTTAGCTGCAAACTGTTTTCTTTGAAAGAGGTTATTGTACATGTAGGTTGCATTAGGTTTACAAGCACAGCAGGATAGATTGTCGGTTTTAATGTTGCAGAAAATTCTTTATAGTACAGCGTGAGGGATATACTGGACACTGATGCAAACATTTCTACCGCAGGCATTACAAACTGAGTAGCAGAGCTTTTCTTTGGAGTTTTACCTACTGCAACACCGCTGTCTTCATTCTCATAGAAAGGATCTGTCACAGAAAAGTCTTGCTGAGATGCTTTAAATAACGTACCGACATCAGAAACAAGGGTATTTACATCATGCATGACTTGAAGGGCCAATGCAATCTATAATATGTAATATGGTCACTAACAGTAAAAATAACAAGAAGAACTAAAATTTTGGCAAAAAAATAATATAAATAAACTCGGATGATCAGGTTGCTGAATATTTAGTTTGTGTATTTTAGTTTTTTATTATATTTTCAGATTTTCAAATGGAAGTTACAATGTTTTACTAACTCAGACTTTTCTCTCAAACTATATGTTGAAAAATATTGCAACATACCTGGTTAGAATTAATACATGATTTCACTTCTCTTGGAGAGTGAAATTCAAAGGCAGCTGCTGTAACAGGGTATGCCTAAAGTAAAATCATTTACAACACCAAAGTAATGAAATTCATCGTCTTTAATAGTACCAGAATTTACTAATAAAGACACAGTTGAAATATTTTCTTTAAGTTATTTTTACTGAAAAAGAAAGCAAAAAGATCACTTTCAACTTGCTTAACAGATTTTAATGCATCAAAAAGTACCTAAAATGACATTATAATTGTTAAGTAAATTAAAAACTTGTAGAATAAAGCAAAATGAACGTACTTGGTTGGAATTCATGATCATAATAGGTGGAGCTAGGGTAGCTTTGAAATCAAAACCAGGAAATATAGGAGAGACTGATTGTTGATTATGCCTGAAAAAAAGTATTTAATGTAACTATGCTTGTTATATCAAAAAAAAGAAAGAAATACTATATAAAAACTACAAACCAAGATTGAGAATTCCATTCCAATGCAGGATTTTGAACTTGTTCACGCCTACTAGGTAAACTATTCTCAAGAGACTGCCAATTCGTAGTACAAAGTCCAATGTTGACAATATCTAGTTGGTACTGCACATTCCATAACTTCAACTTCTTCAATGAATCCCGGAAATTGTTTTTTGCAAGCCGATATAAAGATTTGTCTGTAACAGTCTTAGTGATTGGGTTGGTAGGTGATGGAGTTAGATCAATAGATTGGAAATGACATACAAACACTGACTCTGCTGAATTGTTATCACCTGGCAATATAGCCTTACCATTTTCACCAACAGGTATTATCACTCGTACGCGGTCGCAATGAATTGTTATCAATGGTAGAGTAACAACAGTACTTGTTACATCCTTTGCGACTGGTTTGGATGGCAATACTGTCGCATTGTCATATTTACTTTCCCTTGTTGATAGCATATCTGTAAATAATCCAACACTGGATAAGATGGGTTTGGAGTCACCAATAACATCAAACGACAACATGTAAATAATTAATTCGTGTTTTACTATGTAGTCATCATGGACTTGAATAGTAGTACTTGGTAACGATATCGCAGTGTCTTTTTCCGAACTTTTCCTTTGAAGTTCAGAAACTGTCTGCTCAGGTGATGCAATGCTTTGAGACAATTGATGTGTTCGTTTGTACACCACTGAAAAGAGAGTCTTTGATTCAAGATGAGATGATTCATGGAATTTTTCTTTTTGACACAGCAAATAGCCATTGTTGATTGCAATCCAGCCTTTTGGCTCAGTGTCAAACCTATAAGGATACATGTCAATAACAAAAAGCTATTGTAACAATAAATTGATTAAAGGTGCAGAGATATTGAAAATTTGATATAATATATTATAACATGATTAAAACATAATTAATCATACATGGTTAGTCATTATGCCACAAACCATGAAGCTTATTACGAAAATTTATACGATTTCATAAAAAAATCAATCAGGAAAAAAGCAAAAATTTAAATTTACTAGTTAATTTAACCCATGGAATAATCCACTTATTTTTTTTAAAAGAACTTTGTGATTATTACAAAACGGTTTGTTGTTCATTTCATTATAATAACAATGTTCATTGTCTGTGACATTAATTATTTATAACAAAGCAATTACAGTCAATATGATTTTAAAACCATTCATGGTAAATTTCCAGCGAATCAAATAGCTTTATTTCATATCACATGATTTCTAGCCAATTAAAACCACAAACAAAACATTTTTATAGAGGATGTTTTATAGGCACTTTTTAAAAAAAATGTAAAAAATATAATTTATATAATAATACGGTAACTGTGCCTGTTACAGAAAGACAGACACAGTTACACAGTTATTATTATATAAATAGGAGACCCGGCGTGGAAACTGTGTGGCCTGGTGTTAAATGCCCAGTTGAGCACCTAATAAGAATCGAAAACTGTGCTACAACTTCAGGTGGAGCGCTTTAGTACAGGTTATGCACTATATTTCGTAACCCCACATAGCAGTGTTTTGGGTGGTAATAAACTTTTCAAAAAATAACTTTTCCACAACTTTAGCTGAAATAAAAACACAGTTTACAACATGTTGTTACCCTGTCATAGTAAAGACAGTTGGCCAATATTTTATGTTGCGAAATAAGTTTCCCTAAAATTTTAATTGTGTCGCTGAGTTGAGCGCTTAGTACAAGTAAACCATGTTGCACATCCATAGAGGCATAAAAACTCTTTCCAAAAAAAATTATCAAAGCTTTGATATAGCTATACAGAAGAAAGTGATTAATCATGAAGTGTATTACAGCCTTAATAATTTACTTTGTTAAGCAATTTTAGAATTGTATAACAATACATTGCCACATGGACTAGTGGTTATGGAATTCGCTTTGTAATCACACGGTCTGTGGTTTGCCCCACAGTATGGGCATGTTTACCACAACTATCTGTCAACCCATCCCAGTGCATTCCTAATGTATACATTTAGAACACAGGACCCACATTAATAACAGTATTTCCAACAGTGAAATGGCTATCCTGTAAAAATATTCAGAATAATAATAATAATAATAATTTTTACAATTTAAATGCAAAGTAGATACTCACCGAAGTAATGAATAATATACAACACAAGAACCAATCTTATTGGTTAATTCCAGCACATTATCTTGATAATCAAATGCAAACATTATTTCTTCAATTTCTGATATCACTTGGTACAAGTAACCACAGCGTTTCTCTTCGCTTATTATCGCACATTTCACTTTCGGCATGGTGCACTGAATCCACAGTGATATGTTAATATGTGGTCGGGTGGTCTAGGTGAAAGCATATTTTTAAGGCTCCTATATTAAATTTAAATTCAACCAATTTTGTTTTGTTATTTTTTATATGTTGTAAAAATTCCTTTCCTGCTTAATGAAGTAGTTAAAGATTGTTAATCACTGCTGCACACAATGATAGCTTTGTTTCTAGAACAACAACAGTTTTTATTGGTTTACGTTTTTATGGGACTATTTTAATAGTCGCTTCCCAAGCCGTTTTTTGTTAATTGGAAAAGATTTCTGGAGATTTTTTTATGAATTTCCCCAGTTCTTTTTGGCAATTTTTCATATTGTCATTACTCATAAAATTTTTGAACCGTAGATTTGCAAAAATTAATGCAATTAGAGTCTTCTCTTTTTTTATATTACTTTTAATTTTTTCGTGTGAAACTGCTTTTAACTTTTTAAATTAACTGACTGAAATAATAAAGTGTATGCAACATAAAATATTTGAAGAATATTCTGGCGTGATGATTCAGATAAACAATTCATTAAATTTAACCTGAATTAGTTTGTTGTGGGAATGCACATATTTTACAAATAGGCAGCATTCAAACTCTCTTAAAAATAAACAAAACAGATAAATATATTTTTTAAATTCTATTGAAAGCTAATCATACCTTGGGCTTAGGAAACATACTTGTTGAACCAGTCAATGTACTGAATGCATCTACTTGATCAACTGTTGAGGCTGATGATACAGAATGAGCGTCTATTTGTTTTGAGGCATCTCTAGCTGTATTATTTGATGGTTTAACTGGGAAGGTAGTTGACAGATCAGCTTCGTTACTTTTAAATGTTAGTGCTTTCGAAAGATTGTACAGTTTGTAGGCAATGGTGGAAAATAATTTAAGCTGAAACAAGATGAAAACAGCATTGCATAGTCTTAAAAAACTACTTGTTTCAGCCATATTCTTCACATTTAAAATTATTTTATAAGATAAAGTAGTCGATAAGGGCAATGGAAAATTTACTTAGGTCACTTGAATTGTGACCCGTTGATACACAAACAGATTTCTTTTAGAAATTTGTATAAATGATATACTTTTGACAATTTTTTTAAGAGATATTGGCGTTAACACAGCATTAGGAAATTGTTACACACACTGGAGATGGCATCAGTTATTTTCACCTGTTTCCAATTATTTGGCCTCAAACTTAAAAGTGCAATGCAAATGGCTTCACTGACTTTAAAAAAAATGTCTAGAAAGTAAACAAATAAGACATACTTTTTTTTGATCACTTTGCCTTTTACAGACACACATACACAATTTTCGTATTATTGCTTAAGATGCTTAAAAAACATATATTTTGATTTGTTTGCATGGAATGATAGTTTTTCAATCTCTCCAGAAAGTTACCTCCGCCTTTGTTGACAATCAACACCGATGTGATTACAGTTATAAAAAGGAAAGAAAATATCCAGCAGTTTGAATGCATATGTTATGCCTAAAAAAAAAGGTTGTCTCAATTTGCCAAAAATTTAAATAAAAACACATTATTACCTGCTTGTGAGAGAGGGAAAATTCACAAATAGACCAGTCCATGTGCAGTACATAACCAATGTTGATTAATTTATATTCTCCACCTCTTTGTTTATCTTGAACTAGTGGGATATGTATAACATTCGTTTGCTCACTTTGGTGCTTATTACCATGTTTCTCAGTTATTATACCTAAGTTGGACGCGGTTCTTGATAAAAGTCTTGAAGGATTAGCAGATGCAAGGAATACATTCCATGAAACTGGTTTACATAGATAGGTCCATTCAACCTTTTCATCGACACTCAGTTGATCCATTTTGGGAAAAAGTGTATACAAGGACAGGTTTTCACTGGTAATTGTCCATGGTAGAGTTTCGATTTTTCTACGTTTTTGGGTAGATAATATTGGTATATCTTGTTCCAAAATTCTTTCATTTTGGTTGGAACTCTTCACAGATATCTTCGGTAAGCACAATACTAATGAAGGCGGGAAAATTTCATTTTGAAATAAATATACTGATCGAAGCATATCAATGTGGTCATCTATGTTATAACCTAAAAGGAATATTATTACTTTTTTCGATAGGCAAACAAAAAAGGGTAGTATGAAAATCAACATCCCATGTTTGCTAAAAACTGGAACTATAATATATAATATTTAATCTGATTTCTTGCGTTTACCCTTAGGCCATTGCTTTTCAGGAAATATCAAAACGAAAGGTTCCACATTTACCTAAAACAAACAGGGACACTCAGTCCAACAATGTTTTAATAGACACAAAATACAAATAAAATAAAAATGAAGAAAATTATTTTTTACTTGTAAATTAAACGATTTAAAGAAGCTTATTTTTCGTGCCAACCATTCCCCGAATCGTTCTTGCTTTTCACCTTCTTTTTCATTAAAGGCAGCTATATCTTTTTCCAACTTCTCTTTGTCCTTTGAATGGTGGGATGGTGATGTGTTTGATCCAAAGACTAAAAACAGAAAATAATATGGTGCATAATCCAATAAAAAGATAAAATTTGAATTAATTATTTTAATTATTTGGGAAAAACTTTCCATACAGAATTAGCTTGTGTTGGTCAAAAAAAGGAATGATTACACAAAAACTTTATTTTTACCTCTTGCATAAGACTTGCTCTTTCTAGGTGTAGTCAACGACATTGACTGATTTAAACTACTACCTTGACGACGAACTGATTGAATCCTTCTCCTAGCTTGATAATCAACCTCATGGTTTAGCCAGGAAAAAAAGAGTTCATCTAGGTTAGTTGTTGAACCAGCAATGTTGAACGAAGCAACCTGGACAGGCATATCTGTATAATAAAACAATGTCACTTGCAGTTTAATAATGACAGTGTACATAATAGTTAAGAAGAGCTTTTATATTTGTAAACATATCTACCTGATATTTCTGTTTTCCCCTTTTGATATTGGACTGTAAATTTGACAAAACTGCATTTGGCATTTTCAGGAGACTTGGATAACCAATTGTTTACGTCTGATAAATGAGTGGTTTTGCTTGGTGCATTATATAATAAGGATGTCTTGACATTTCCATCGTTGCCTAAAAAAAATAACTTCTTCAAATTTTATCTAGCAAATATTTCTTAACCAGCAGTCTTATGTCTAACAGACATAAGACTGCTGGTTAAAACTGCTAAATTACAGAATAGACCATACCTATTGACTGCAATGTAGCCTTCGCACTTTCAAGAGAACCAGAAATTCCCTGGATACTATTCATGTCAAGAAATCTACAATTTAATCCTTTCACATGAATGTCCATCAGGGGTGCAGATTTTGATTTTGATCCTGAATAAAAATCTTATTACATTTCAGGTGACTTATCATATTTAACGTAGATTATAGATTTTAATTTTGCATTCTGTCTGTTTACCCTTAGGTAAGAGACGAGGCGAGCACAAATTTTGCAGAATTAATTTTCACGAAGTTTGATAGACTTTGTGAAATCCACTTCCACATAATTAATCAACAGCTAGTAAAAAATATCTTCCTTAAATTTAAGTGAAAATAGCAATTCAAGATAATAAATTTTAAAAAATGTAAAAGTTACAAATTTCTTTGGCAAGCCAAAATCCCTTTTTATTTCTAAAAACACGCAAAGTGTTATAAAAATAGTAAAGGGGTTGGTTGTATACCACTATCAACTATCAACCTTGACTTCCTAAGAAAGTAATTAACTAGCTAATTCTTTATGCCTTTAGAGAAGACAATGAAATTGGGTCTTTGCTGAACGTTTGAAAAACTGGAACACAAAACAAATTTCAATTGTTTTGATACAAACAAGTAAAAAATCAAACTTTTATATACCTGATGGGTGAAAAGTAGTGTTTACCAGTGCTGGAAATGTTTTAATCATTGATGTAGAAATCCAAGAGTTGATTATTTCATACAACAGCATCACGTGTACCTTGGTGAATGATAGTGACAACAATTCACATTGCAGTTCATAATTTGTATTGATTACTGGTGACGACTGAGAGTTTTTTCTGAATTGAATAAATAGAAATCAAAGTAAAGTTACGTAATTGTTTTGTTAAATAATTGTAACCAAAAAGTGTGCAGTTGAGCAGACAACCTTCTAGCACATTGTTTACCACGCACTCAGCTAAAAAATAATTTCAACTTATTAAATTGAAAATAACAAAGAAATTTATAGAACTTACAATGATTCAGGAAGCAATGATATGGTTACACAAAGTGTTGCAGAGGTTGGTTGTATAACAAATAAAGTAAAAGCACTCAATGTCTCCTGATTGATTAAACTAAGTCCCAATTGAAAATCTTCAACCTAAAAACACAAACAAACAAAAAGGAAAGTACTGTTAGATCAACACATTCATTGATATTTCACAAATAAAACACATGGATAAAACTATAAGGAGATTATTTTTAAAAATGCACCTGCAAATTAATTGACGAATTTAAGTTATTCATTTTATTCAGCTTCACTAGTTTTCCTTTTTCTACCATTGATATCAACTCTGTTGGATACATAGGATCAACTTTTGTCATGGTAAATTTGCCTAATTGCATGACCAGTGCTTCTTTTTCTTCCTAAAGGTAATTTTAGTATCCATTTGATACAATGGTACTAATGTTTGACAATGAGCATAAAAAATAACAAAATATATTGTTCAACTGTAAGGGAGACGTTTTATAACTTACTAGATAACTACTATGTGTGCACTTCTGTTTTTCGTGATCATTTGTCAGGATATACATTTCGGAATCACTACAAGTAACTGTTAATTTTCTTGACAAAAGGTTTCCCAACGACAATTGCTGTAGAACGAATGGATCCAGAAATATCCCACTTTTTTCTAAAGTACAGGATAAATAATTAGAATAATATATAGCAAATCGAAAAGCAAACCAATCAGGAAGTAAATGTATTTCTGGTCCATTAACACACGTAGAAGGCTTTTACAGATTCGTTATCATCAAAACTAACTTGCATTTGCCTTTCCATCTTCTAGCCTACACATGTTTGTAAAGGAAATAGAATAAGGGGTTGTAGCTGCAGAAAACATTAATTCCACTCTGTTAATTTTTGAAAATAATTACTAAAATGACTCACAATTCTCAAAACAATAGTGCAAACACAGGCGTGTTACAAACCTTTCCGATTTGGAATAGTCACATTTACAGCTTTGTGTAACCATTGCAAAGCGTGAACAAATTTAGTGGTGACAAACAACTGGGCGGCTGCTAGATGAATTCGTTTTTCAGATGTTTCAGGAACAATTTCATCAGCCTCAGGATATAAAAATATATTTTCAATTTCTCCTGATAAAATTTCTGGATATGACATTTTATAATAGTAGTTGATAAATATAGCACCGTATCTGTTAATGACTTCGTCAGTTGACAAAACAACACCTGGTCTATAGCTTTTAGGTATACCTATGGATTCTAAGTTACTAGCTACTGGAACTGCTTGGTTCTCCAGACCGGGTAATTCAATTTCCTCAGATGTTCCCAAAGGTTTCTCTATATTTTTAATTGGATCAAGTGATTCATTTGTTATTTCATTAAGATAGGTTGCGAAAAGAGATTGCCTCAAATAGTGTAAGGGTTGTTTGTCATTGTTCTTTAACCCAACCTTGATGAAAACAGTATCCTAAAAGATAGGAAAGAAATAGATTGTATCAGTATAAAATCACAGCCGAGTTTTAGTACCACACACCATTTTCTTTTCAGTAATTGTCATGAATTAAATTATTTCTTTTAAAGGTATGTTCGTTTAAAGACCATGCGTAGGACTTGGATTATAAACAAAACAGTAAATTACTACCTCGAACTGCATGTCTTCATCAGCTGAATCTTCATTGGAGAGATTAACTTCAGTAACTGCACATACACATTGCTTACCAATAGTGTAGCCAAGCAAATGTTGTACACCCATATTAACGTCAATCAGAGTATCACCAATTGAAACAAATTCCATCACACAACCAGAGAATTCCAAACAAAACACAGGAGAAAACTCCAAACGTTGAGTAGAAATAACATACTCAGCTGGACGACTTGTTGTCTTAAAAGTTACGGTAGTTTGTGTCACATAAATCCCAAAATTTGTCCTTGTATCTTCTTTTTTGTTTATATCACTTTTATTCTCAGCATCTCCATACCCAGGCACCATTGACCATGCCCATGAAGACCAACTTGTGTCAGCTTGAGTAGAATCATCAACCAGGGTTGTTGAAAGTCTAGATTTTTCTTTCTTGTGGTTTTCAATTATATCAGGTGCAGTATGCCGCTTGATATCACACCCTGGCAGGTCCAATGTACCATAAAACAAACCTATTGCTAACTTTAATAACCTTATCACCATAGGTATTTGAAGATCTGTCAGGGAGAAATCAGCACTTTCACAGTATATATTCACTGTGTTATTATAGGGTTTAGAACTGCTTAACCCTTTGTACCTCGACAAAATACGACATGAAAGATTGCATTTATACAACACAGGATCTTGATATAACTCAATTCTCCCACTTGAACTCTGTTGGTCTAGGCAAATCGTTAGGTCTGTGATATCACAGACTTTTCTCAAAAACAGTTCAGGAAGAGTTAAATCTATAAAAGCCTCTTCCCAATTCTCATCCGAACTATGAAAATCGACAGATTTTACATTCAATGAAAACACAATATCATCCTCTACATACTTAATAATAACATTGTTAATTTTAAAAGCTACATTATTTATCACTTTGTTTAGTATGCTTTGAACATATCCAGGAGGTAATTGTTCCGTCTCATGTGATTTGGCAGACTGTATTTCATTTTCAAGATCTTTGCTTGGTTTATTATCTTCTGCTTTTCCTACTTCATCAGATGCATCTTTAAGTTTTACAACAAACTCAACAGTATCAACGGTTATAACTACTGGATCATATGTCAGCCTTGTCCATGGGACATGAATTTGAAGCTTGTAAATTTTTCCACTTAAAAATTTAACTGGCAGGTTCAACTCCTAAAAAGATAATGTAGTAGCGAGTATTAAAAAAGTACACTTGAAACTGTTAGCCATGGTAAAATATATCTGATAATGTTCTATAAGATTTAACAAAAAAAAATACATGATTATAGTTACTGAAGGTAATTTTCATATTTTTAACACTCTTGTCATGATAGCTATAATACTATTATTATCTTTCACCGTAAATATTTAGTGTCACAAATTCCTCTTCAAGGTCAAAATGTCAAAAAAATATTTCTGCTAAATATAGCTTCAGTGTTTTAAGCTTGTTATATTATACAGAAAAGATTAATAATTGTTAAGAGAAATGTTAATAACAACAAAAATGGTGTGCAACATAGAAATTTATGACAACGTTTATAGTACTGTACTGTGTGAGCTCTAAGTTCTTATAGCATTACTGTTCTTCTTTCTGCTTTTTTTTACTCTAAATATTTTTTTCACCAGCCTTGCATGAAGAAGAGGATGTTATCAAAGAAGCCTTCAAAAAAAACAAAAGCTTATAGTTAAAAAAATATGACTTAACACAAAAAATCCACACACCCTTTCAACACAATTAAACAAAAATTCATTTTAAAACAAAAACAGATCAAAAAACATGAGATAGTAAAAAGTGGGACCTCGAAAAGGCAATATTTTTTTCTTTTTATTATACATTCCAATTTAAATATAAAGCAATTTAGATGTAAAGTCAAAATCATTTTTATACATCTTCAGGTGGCAGTGAGGTCCAAAAAGATATTCGCTGTCTGGATAATACATTTGCAGACAAGGAAGTAAGATGGATTAAAAAACCAAAGAGAAGTTAAGTAGCATCAATCAGAAATGTGAAGTTTTTAATTGCTACAGTTTAGTGGGAACATTAGAGATTTATTGTGGACTCAGTGATATGGTTTCAACAGAATAGTACAGATCCTAGCAGATGGTTTTAAACAGATGAAAGAAAGAAAATTTCTGATTGGCTGACTTGTCCTACAGATTCTCAATGATGACTCAAGAAAGTAGTCCTGATTTTCTCCATTTGCCTGAAAATAAATGTTTGATCTTGATCTCCCAGAGCAAACAAAGTGAATTTATTGACCATGACGTGTAGAAACAAAACTTTAGCTGACAGGTTTGACATCACAAGGTTTAGAAAATAAATTTGTCATTTACACGATGAAGTGTGTTCCATCTTTATTGATTTTGGGTAGACTACCAGATATTCAAAGTCAGAAAATGATGTTTTATTTTGGGTTCAAGAAGTGCAAACAGTCTTGAGGGACAACTTTAATCATGGAAAGTTTCCAAGCCCTTGTGCAAAAATAAATTAAAATGGCATCATCATTGTTGAAGGTCAAGTGGAGAAATAGTAGGAGCTGTCGTACAGTCATCAACCATTGATGCTGTTGCCATATAAACAAAAATTCTAACGATTATATATTCTTTATATCAACAATTTAAATCATCTTGGAATTGCAGCAACTGCTATTAAAGCACACCTGTGATTTGGGTTGTCAAGCTATGACAACTGGCTAAGTTGATTCAACATCATTGCATCCAATGCAAAGTTAACAAAAAGATGAAACATGAATGTAGGTGAGCAGCTTTAATTTTTGTGGCCTATTTGAACTTTAAGGAGAAACTAATAAGCCATCACACTGAAAAGCATATGGTGCTATTTTAAATTGTCTACTGGTTAAGGCCATTACAAAAATGTTATCCAAAACACAGAGATTTCTTTTAAGCTTTTGTATCTCAGAATTCATTGTTTAAAACAAATAGAAAGACGTATCTAAAGTGGTAACTTGCCCAGAAGTGGTATGCCAAAAGGAAAATTTGTAGTGTTGGTGGGATCAAGACTAATATGGTTGGGGGTAATGGTAAAAGCCAGTTTTTAACCAAGATCATTATACTAAGTGAGTAGGAGTCACTATCAATCCCTCTCATCTTTGTTTTCCCTTCTATGCAATTACTAATAAGAATCACTCTCTGATGGAGTTTGTGTTGAACCAATTTATGAGAAGGCTTCCAAATACATGTCTCAAGTGTTTATAAAAGATCAATGGCAATGTTTTCGCTTTCTACCATCCCAATTTAATTGTTTTTAAACAATCTACAGCAAATTTTCTCGCTTTAAAGGATTATTAGGGAAATACTTCAGTTGTTTATTGCACACTCAGAGAAAAGATTAAACATACAATCAAGCATTCAGGTTTCTCAAAAATGTTTTAAAACTTGTGAAACCAACGCAACTGCAATGTTCATTTTTACAACACTAAATTAACTTTCTTAAAATGTTACACGTTTAAAATTTAAACAACGCAGCATGGATAACATACATTCTTTTTACTTTGAATAACTTAATATCTGTTTCCTGATCTATATTTTGCCAACTGTTTATGTTTTTATTCATTTTATAAAAAATGCACAAATTAAGAAAGAAAGGCTGCAATACTAATGTTGTTAAGGCTGTGATGTAACATTCATGATATATCGCAATATTTAAATTTTCTGATGTTAGGTGCCCCGTTTCCGGTACTGTACTGTAATTAGATAAGACAAGTAATAAAGCCCTACTTGTTGCAGAACATCAAGATTCAGCTCCAGATTTTGTAGAACAGCATCACCACCCCACAGTGATAAGCTAAGGTCAGATGGTTTCAAATTTTTGATATATTTGTCCACATATCCCATAAAAAGGGGTGCAATATATGATTCTAACATTTTCCCTTTAGGTTAACCATGTTTTGACTTGCTGCATATCATTATACTTCCTAAAAAATACGAAATTATAATAGTATATACATATTTGAAACAAAACAAATCCTAATAATATTACTGTATGGATGGACACAAGACGAGGCATTGGTTATGGTCATTTTCACATTTTATTTTACGTTACTTTTATGTTGTGATTAATGTTTTTTTTGTTTTACTTATTTTAGCTTTCCTCCACTTGTTTTCTGCATATTTTACAATTTTTAACTTCATTGTTTATCAAAGAGCTGTCCTATTTTCATTTCAAATGTTTTTCACACTTGTATGTCACTAGTTGTTAGCCAATTGGGGATCGCAATCCAAAATATTTCTGGCCTGTAAAATACATATTGACATAAAACTATTTATCCTACTATTCCTTGCAGTCTATACCCAGAATATTTCAGCACATGTAAAGCAATTCATGCATGTAGTTCAATTTAGTCATACATGTACATGCACGTGTTGTAATATATTTCGAACATGCAAATTTTAAGTATAGTTATAGTTATGTAAAGTTTAAACTGAGTAAAAATCAAAAAAAAAAGGAAAAGTAAGGGAAAAGCATGAAAAATCATGTCTACTTTTGTCTTCTTGTTTTACAATTTCAGGTCCCGGTGGTCTAAACGCTAGATTACTATATATAGTTGGACTGGGTTGCACTATAGACCATGTTAAAATCATTCTTTGCTGAGTGTAAAATGTGTGCATGTTCTTTTTCTTTGCACACAATGATTTTGTGTATATTAGTGTCTGAGTCATTTGAGCCCTAAAAATAGGGTAAGTCAGAAAGGGTACATGAAAAAACATGAAACTTATGTCAACATTCCTTTGTTCATTAATGGTGATAGGTCAACAAACTTTTTTAACATGCTGTTTTGCATTTCCGCAATAATTCGGGTGGATTCAGGAAATTCGTCTGACCTTGCCTTATGTTGGTGCTTGCAGCTTAACAACACCCTCAGTCAATTTTAAACTAAGAATCATTGTGATTTTGCCTAAAAAGTGTTTGGGGAAGCTTTAAATTTTTTAGTAGCCTTGGGTATAAGCGTCATAGTTAGCTTGTTGACAACTAGGTATTTACCTAACTGTTATAGGCAGAAAAACACACCTTAACAGTTGCAGAAAAAAAATTAAAAAACGTTATTCTTGACAAAAAAACTATTCCAGTCCTGTGTAATTTTTGCTTTTTTGGAACTTGTTTACTTTTTGTGGTGCTGCTTAGCTTTATAGCAGCTACTTGCTAGCTAGCTTAGATAAAAACGAAAGACTCAATATTGAATGCACACAAAAACAAAAAAAATTCAGCTTTGCTAAGGCCAAGCCAGCTAACTAAACTATTTTCAACTTATTTTAGCCTATTAACCAGCCTGGTTGTCATCTATTAATTATACAGTGTCGAATTGAACGAGAAATTTACTTTTGATTTTTTTATTATAATAAATATAATTTATTAACTACGATAATACACAATATCATAATCACACATGAAGAAGACATATTAAACGTTCAAATGTACTTTCGATTACGTATGTGGACCATATTGCCACAATATATACCTGGTACCATACTAGCTATCACACAAAAATAGCTTTCTTCTTGTGGAGTTGTTTAACAAAGCTTTAGGCTACGAACTAGATAGTTGTTAGCTTTTAATTTTTCGCATGGTGTCATATTTCTGCCGATAATAACAACGAATGATTCTCTTCTTCTTACTTCAGCAAAATTTTTATTTGAATTTGTTTGGTTATTTGTTTTGGTACAAATGGTGAGTTCGGGTTATAGATTTTGTAAACAAATAATGGTAGCTCGGTTGGACAGTGGAAGCCTTAAATAAAGTGAGAATAACGTACACCCCGAAATACAGATTTGGCCTTATTTTATAGCACCGAGGAAGGTGGGGTTTTAAAGTGCCAGCGGCTTTTTTGACTAGACATAAGTTCGACGGATTTGCAACACGCAATGTAAATCAAGAAAACGGCAAATTTCTTTATTCTAATGGAGCACTTGAACGTTTTCTTTGATAGTTTTCAACAATTCCTGCTGGAAATTAATGTAAGTGTGCCATTTGATAGAGATCTCTGTAATAATAAAAGAATGTAAGAATAAGAATGTACGAGCATGCCGGTTCGTTATGAGCTTTTTATCATACAATAGTTAGTTTATATAGTTTAAATACATTTCTTGCATATTTAAATTGAAAACGGTAGCACGAGGTATAAAATTTTGAATATTCTTGTTAATGAAATGCCCCTTATTAAAGTGCAACGTAAATATCCAGGACGTGAAAAAAATTATTAGTTAATTTAAACATGTAATTAAATTTTAAAAACGCTTTTCCAGTAATTGCAATACAAAGCTCACACACACACACCTCATACCAATACTTTGATCACTTTGCTTTATTGACGCAAGAAAAATTAGTATCGCCCTGATACGGTTCACTTACACAAATTGATTTAATAAATTCAGGTTGTTAATTTTTTACTTGGCTGGTACAACTGGTTCATCAACGCTGTACCTAAGCCTATAAAAAAGCCAGTAAATAGGGGTATACAAAGGCTTAAAGAATAAAATTATTGGTTAAGGCAGAGCAAACACCTTGGCAAAGCCCACATGGCTAAATCGAGGGACCATATGCATGCACAAGACTTTTATAAGCTTCTCCATCTACAGTATAAAAAAACCAGGGTTGACGAATATGTAGCAATGGTGAAATCTAACGTAAAGGTGTTTGATTGAAGAAGAAGTTAAATATATGGGATCTAACAAGGTACAGTTATTTAAGTGCATCATGTACACGAAAAAATATTTTTGGCATCTGAGACTGATGCAGAAAATCTTGAGAAAGAAGAGGACCCGGAAGAAACAGAGCATTTGGGTGGTAGATATGAGTGAAGTAATGAAGTTTTCAACAGCAACCATGCTTTCAAGGGAATTGTCATATCATACCTGCACCATAAAGAGGTTAGTAAAATCCACATTTAATATCCAAGACACGAGAAGATCGTTACAACTGGAAGGGTATAGAGTTTTCAACAGATCAAATGCGTATCCAATTTCGAGAAGGAAACAACTCATTAACACCCTCCGCATATTTGACTACGACACGGCACGCGGCGAGCAATAGAACCTACTAATAATTCGGTAATAACGGACAATAAAAAGACATACTGCACCTTCAGCAAGAGCCTTTCGAACTGTTAGGTGGAAAAAACATTTAGAATCACAAGACCATGCTTTTCTGTCTCAACAGTCTGCAAGCAACGCTATAGAGTCGAAAAACAAGTACTACGAGTATTGCATGGATCATAATGCAGTCAAAGTTACAATACTAAAGAAGAACCAAAACCGGATGAAATATTGCGATGGATAAATGCAATTCATAGTTCCGTTTTCCATCTATGCAGACTTTAAAAGTCTCCTCCTACTTATAGAGAATCTATTGAGACTTTGTATGAAAGGTGAATAAACACGTTTAATCACGTCATATCAGGTGTCTTATCCATTGAAGTTCTACATTGAAGAAGTCATACTATGAAAAAATGTTTATCCCTACGAGTATATGGGTGGGAACAGTTTGAGGAAACTGAACTACGCGCAAAGATGTTCTATGTGCAAAAGAAATGTTCTATACCAAGATGAATATGAAGCAAATATACGAGAAAGATTAGGAGCATGCACGTCAAGTGGGATATGCTGGACAAAAACGAATTTAGGAGGCTATTATTATACTTACCTGAAAACAGATGTGCTACCCCTCACAGATGTCTTCGAAAATTTCTGAGAAGTCCGCTTAGATAGATAAGCTAAATCCTGCGCATTTCTACACAGGAATAGCGTTGAACGCAGCTCTAAAATACACCGGAACAAAACTAGAGCTTTGCACGGATACTGGCTTCTCATGTTCTAGAAGGGTATTTTTGAAGGCATAACACAGACGGTATATCGCTATGTCAATACTAAGTGCGAATGATTTTTACACATACGATACTTTGATGCCAACAACCTCTGCGGCTGGGCTATAATCCTAGATTTTGTCCAAGATTCTAATACAGCGAAGGTAACGACAAGACAAATAAAACATGCGTAAAAAGAACTGCCAATGTTATTTCCTTGAAGTTCGTCAAACCTGCATGACAACCTCACCAGCTGTCTTTCCTGACAGAGAGGATGAAGATTAATAAGCTGACAAGTTCTAAATCTGAAGGATGAGCTTAGCATATTGTACCCCTGGCGTGTACGTGTAAATGTCTACTGCTCTTGCGTGTGCCCCTCTTATTTTATAAAAATCACGAGCACAGTAAAAAAACTCATTACATTACAAAAATAATAACTATACGAGTATCATCTTAACATCGACGAGTATTAGATCAGCATGGCTTAACATCTTCATAGACAAAAATTTCACAATCTGGAAGGCAGGAACTGATCCAAATAAAAAACACTAATCGCATCACCTTCACAAACAATCTATACAAGATTTAGGATATTGTTATCAGTAAAGAAACCGCATAATTAACGCTCTACGGTATTTGCAGAGTTGAGGTAAACAAAGATTTTACGGTAATCATAAACCGTGAGAAAGGAGAAAAAGGAGCGGAAGTTAGAGATATACGGCACATGCGTTAAGCAGACTTATCACGCTCTATTAAGTGTAAAGACAATTGTGCGTATCCCTGAAAGGGAAAGGGATTGTACTATCGATAAGTCTAGCGCAAGCAGGCATAAAGAATGCCTCTACGCGACTGAGCAAAAAGACGCACAGGCACGAAAGCATAAGGCCAACTGTCTAAGCTAGACTCCATTTGGAGATATCATCTCTAAGGCGATTAAAATAGCGTTGTGGGTGAATAAGAATTCAGATTGATTTGGCAGGAGAAACAGCGCTATACAGTACAAATGGAACAAAGGCACGCACAAAGTATATCGTAAGAAATATTGATGACAAGTAACATACGGAACTAGTAGCGAAATGTAGAAAAGAAGGTAACATAAAATTTTAAAATGATTCAATCTGTGCAGTATACCAGCGCTACCTAGATGATGCCGGTGCATGCGCCTTGATTTTTGTAGGTCATTAATCTAAAGGACTGCCATGTTTTGAGAAACAGGCTAGCACCATCGATCTCCATCGATTAGTAGATCCCCAACATAGATTTTTCATCTTCCTCGTCTCGTCTGTATAAATGCCTTTATTCTTACACTGACGCACAGATCCCAGTATCGACCCATGGTCTGTATTGAGGCGTCTTTAAACTTGAATTTTTGAATAGCGGCCTCTAATTCTTACCTACACATCTTCGATCTCTTTTATACGTAAGATTTCAGATGGTTTGGCTTGCTCATCTTTAAACTGTTCTCCATATCTATTTACCATTCTAGTCTGACTATCTAAAAGGTTATGAACAATAACTTAAGCATTCTTGGTGCGGAAGTTATTTGTCTTAAATTCATCTGGGAAATATTTAAGTATGTAAAGGAATGTAAGGGCTTATACTTAACAGCTTTCTAACGAATTGAATTTAGCTGGGACATCATACTTGAGCAAATAAGTGTAACCATCGATACGCACATTTCCGGATCTTAAGCTTATATCTGGAACGCATTTCAGCATGCAAGTCTTGTGGGACATATTGAATCTACAGAGTCTTTGTTAATACCTGGAACTGTTACTACTCTAGACCAATTATTTATTTCCACCACGTACCTCCAACTAGCATTAGTTCTAAGTAGGGAACTTCGTCTTACTCAAAGTGTGCGTCCCTCGATCATAATATGTGCACAAAATGCCCCGTGGATCAAATAGGGTTATAATGAATTAAACAACTCTGTTTACTTTTATAGTTGTCTTTTTTGCTGCAGTCAACAAAATTAAAAAGCGTTGTCTCATATTTCGGAAATAAATCTGACGAGTTCAGGAAGGAATCGCGAATTTTTTTAAAAATTCGCTATCGAACTAGCCCTTATCGAACTAGCTCACGACATACTTAGCGCTGCGTGATTGTGCTTCCAAAAAGCACAGTCTCCACTGAAAACAGACATGCGCGTAAAAAATCAAAAATGGCGGTGATTTACAGCAAATTCATTGGTCAAAATTATGAAATTATGTCATTATAGGGCGCTCTTAAAAAAGTCAAAATGATTTTGATTTTCAAAACTATCAAAGCGTACAAAAGTGTTCCTAAATATTTCGCAATATTTATCACTTTAATGTATGCACCTTAAACTGACATGCTAAAAGATTAAGGTGGACTTTCGCCTTTTTATATGCAGGCGTTTGCGGCGCTTATCGACGATCTCATGAAATTTAAGGCTCCTTTCCATCCGACTAAATTATATTTATAACGCGAAAAGGTCACGAGTTTTTGCTAGCAACATTTGTGAAGCTTTTGTCCAAGTGCGGACGCGCCAACACAAAAGCTCGTGGATTTTTTGGGCCTTAGCAGAAAGTGTAGTCAAATGGAAACGAGCCTTCAGAGATCAAAACTATATTCTTTCGCTCGGGCTACACCTGTGTTCAATGAAGCGTATTGTGTTCAATCAATTTAGCGTCCACTAAAATTATTGTGTGGCCAAATATTTGATATACGGAAGGCATACTATTTCAAAAAAAAGGTTTTATATATGTGTGTTCATTCCGATGGAGAAACAAAACACTCCAGTACAACAGTCTTTGAGCCTCTAAGTAACCGTATTTAGGTTGAAATGGTAGCTCTCTACGTTGTATATGAAGCATGCACGTACAGGGACATGAAAGACTGGAAATAATCTGAGTAACAACCTCTTCTCCAGGGTTTTCTGCTTTTATGACAAGCGCTAGCGGGTTTGACGTAAGACAACAAACCATGGGGACGGGAATTCTGTAACGGTATATATGGGTAAACAACTGGTCTGTAAAGTTACTCTACGGCAAAATAAATATGGCATCTTAGTTGCGAGTGCTGGATTATTTTTTCTTAACAGAATTTTTTATGCCATTTCCGGATAGCTAGCTATAGTTACAAACTGTAGAGACCTGATTTACACAACATACGTTTTTTGTAATAAAAGTGTGTATAATTTTGTGTGATTTATGATACAGACGATTTCTAGAAGAGATGAATTGGTCATTGCCAGGCCTGCATTATTATTACAGGAGTGGCAAACAGAAAATAAATTTTAGGCGAGAATTTTTTTATATAGATTTCTAAATCCTAAAATCTGCTCAGATAAGTAACAAATAAATAACTATATTTCACAATTAAGTATCTAGCTATATATTTTACTAGCAACATTTTTACAGAATTTTCGAATTTTCGTAGCTGCACACTTGATAAAATAAGTATAGCTATATAGCTAGGTTTTGGATGTACTATACCAATAAACATTAAAAATAAGACCATTTGCTGGAGATAACTAAGAATATTATGCATGCTATAATAGTAATAGCATTTTTTAACCTTGTTTAAATTTTTTGAACTTCAGAAATATATATCTGTCATGACCAACCTTTTCCGCTACCAGCTTCCAACGATGATAACGATTATGATGTGAGATGGCACCAAATTTAAATATTATACAGACTGGAAACGTTCAACAACAAATTGGACACACAATATGATGGCTACATCTTTACCCACGGAACTTTACTTTCTTTATCTTTACTCACAAATTTGTTCAGTTAGTTCAGTAGTATAAAATGTAAAATTATGTTCCTCGTATGTTATTCAACATTTTGGCTATTTTGATCTTTAAATTTTTCTTGTTTAATTATTATGGACCATCAACAATAAAGAGAAATATATTTTATTGTTTTAAATTTAGCCAACTGTTTGGCAAATGTGAAACTTAATTATAAACCATTCAGCACTGTCAAAGATGTAAACAAAACTGGTATTTTTAACACACTGATTTATCTTTTGGGTCTACTGTATCATTGTTCTGTAAAGTTTTTAGGTGAAAATTCACAGTTTTGTGAAAAACATCAAATATTTTTAACTCTCATCATGAACTTTTATTAAGCAGCCGTGTCGCAGTGCAGTTCATGTCTACTTTAAAAAGAATTTTGATTTGCCCCTCCCCCCCCTGAGAATTAATCAAGCCCTTTGGAATTTTTTTTAAAATCTTTTTTCCGTCTCAAATTATTCAAGATTTTAAATATTCAAAAGATATCAGTCCACACTATTTAAAATTTTTCAAGATATCTCAAGTAATAATTTGTGCTTTCTACCTCATTTTACATCATTAATGATGATGTCATAAGGTAAGCTGGAAATCTTTGAAGCTTATAATATCTTCAGAACGAAAAAGATTTTGAAAAAAACTTGATAAACAATTTTTATTCTCAACAACATATAAAAAATCATTTTTAAGGCAGGAATCCCTTTAAGTTTTATGTAAAATTTTAATCTATTATGCTATTATTTGTAACCAACTAGGCATATAATTATACAGTACAGTCTGAATGTAATCTACCGCGTACATGCTAATATCACACCTTTGCATGGTGGACGGCAGTCGTTTGTCCTTTGTTATAATTAAATCCCTTAAGGGTTTTGCGAGTTTATATTTGAGTGTTAAAAAACAATGCGCTCGCGAAGAAATATCGGAGCAATTATATTTCTTGTAATAGCGAGATGCATTGTGTAAATGTATTGATAAGCTAATCCCTTAAGTATTAGCATGAAGTAATTAAATAATAAAAATCTTTCGCAAAGTTTTATAATACATTGCGCGAGAATGTATTGTTGATTTAATTACTTTTAAAGATTCCAGCGTTTTTAATTTAAGAAACATGCGAGAGGACTTGTTCACAACTATTAAATTCAGCTTTTTGTTTTTCAACTTTTAAAATGCGATCTAAAAAACATTTCTATCGCCGCTTTTCGATTTTCAACTTTTAAAAAGCGATCCAAAAAAACATTTCTATCGCCGCTTTTCGTTTATAAACTTTTAAAATGCGATGTGAAAAAACATTTCTATCACCGCTTTTCGATTTTAAACTTTTAAAAACGATCAAAAAAAACATTTCTATCGCTGCTTTTCGTTTATAAACTTTTAAAATGCGATCTAAAAAACATTTCTATTGGCGCTATTCCTTTTTAAACATTTAAAAAAGGATCTAAAAAAACATTTCTATTGCCGCTTTACATTTATAAACTTTTAAAATGCGATCTAAAAACACATTTCTATTGCCGCTTTTTGTTTATAAACTTTTAAAATGCGATCTAAAAAAAAACGCTTAATTACTGCAATTAAAAATTTCAAAAGAGTTCGCACAAAATAGATTATTAAAATTGATCTTGCAACCTATTGTGATTAAACAATCGATCGCGTGGGGCAATTATTTTCTTAAAAAAACAAAAGCTATCGCAATGTTAATGTTCTGTGTAACTATTCATGCGAGTTTCGCGTCCGCGGTAGATTACATTCAGACTGTACTGTATTTTAGACAAAATTTCATGTTCACTTCTTAAAATTGCACTAGCACTATCTCTAACTGGATCATATTCAAAAGATTACCAAATTGGACAACCATTTGTTTCCAATGGTGACTCTCCTGTGAAAGTAACAATAGCACCAGCAATATCAAGTGATGGCATTAAATACACTGCATTTCAGTACCCAAAAGAACATGGCAAGATAGATGAAGCAGCTGAAAAACATATTGAGGTATATATAGCTATTTATTTAACTTTTTTCCACAGATGTTGTCTGTGAGATGTTAAGATATTGTTTTTCATCAATGACAAAAACAACATTGCTGCAATCACATGCATACATTTTGTGTGTGCAATTTGGGGCCCACCTAAGTTAAAAATAATAACCATTTTTGCAATGGCTGTGATCACGTTTTATGATAAGATATATATATGTTGCAAAATTGTGTATTGCATTATTTTTTGCTTTAAAGAATAAAGATTTAATTACCATTGCAAAATTATTTTTTGTAGGAAAATTTTTGTTGTTGCATTACATATGGAACATGAAAACTATACAATGTTAGAAAAGAGGGTGGAAAGTGAAAATGAAAGTTTTTCAGGGGGATTTAAGAATATTTCTGCCTTATGATAAATTGAGTGCTAAAGTGCTAACTGAGCAAAAAAGAGAATATTTGGAGCACATTGTTGGGTGTAAAAGTTTTTAGGGATTACTGGAATAACTCACTTTTTCAATTGTGATTTTTTTAAAAAATGAAGTATTTATATAACTACCTACACATTTATTCACCTGATCTATTTTAACATCTCCAAACCAAGTATATGATAAATATTGAATTTTCATTTTGAATACCTGGACAAGATCCCCAATGTTCACAGAGTGATTTGCTTTTACTACAAAAATCTTTTCATCAAGGAATGTAATAATGTTTTCTGTTACAGTATTGGAAAAAGGTTGTTTAACATCGCGTTTCAAATTGTATCAAGAGGGCTTCGCAATGCATCCGTCTCGATGTCATTCTTGAATCTATCGAGGCCATTAACACTTTTTCATAATAGAACTATTTTAAAAATAAGAGTGTATTCAACAATGATCGTGGATGTTTAAATATAATTATACTTCCTTTGTGTTATATTTTTTTAACTTATGCATAACAATCTAGGGTATACAGCTAGCGTTAATCTTTCTTTTTTAGATCACATTTTAAAAATTTAAGAACTAAGAACGGCGATAGAAATGCTTTTTTAGATGGAAGTAAGAAAGTTTATAAATGAAATACGGCGATAGAAATGTTTTTTTTGATCGCATTTTAAAAGTTTAAAAACGAAAAGCGCGATAGAAATGCTATTTTAGATTGCGTTTTAAAAGTTTAAGATCGAAGAACGGCGATAGAAAAGTTTTTTTAGATTGCATTTTAAAAGTTTACAGCAACAAAAAAAGCTTCGTTAGAGATCGCATTTTCAAAATTTAAGAACGAAAAGTAGCGTTAGAAAAAAAATACGTTGAAAAAGTAATGCGCTAGAATTACTTTAATAAATACGAAAGTTAAAAATTTTCTTATAATATACACCTATTTAAAATAAGAAAAAAAGATAAAGCAGAGATGTGTTTGAAATAAAAAAAACTTTCTCTCTATTCTCATTAAAAAAACTTTCTCTTTATTCTCATTATCACCTACCATCGTGACACATCGAGACAGATTTTGTCACGATACTAGATTCTCGATAGACAATTTATTTTAATTGTTTCTTCTTATTATAAACGCGGTACATCGCGTATCAAGGAGTCCACGCATGTTGCGCACTCGATATGTTCAACAACCTTTTTCCAGTACTGTATGGCTAAAACACTGATTGTAATCTGTTTTAATAATACACTTTGTTCCAGTAAAAATAAGCAAGAAACTCTATCTAAATTGCTAAACGACAAATCAGTCACAACATCCATACATCAGTGTACAGAGCTCTATGCAATAGAGGCAACCGGTTAACAAATTTAAAAAAAGAAGATTTATGTTAGCAATAGGTCATTGCTAATGTCACCCATCTTCTAATAACTGTTTGTTTTCCATTGTTCTTCTGCCAATATGATTTTTTTCCACAGGCTTATCAACTAGTTGTAGATTATTTGCATCAGTAAGTTTATATTTAGCATCTATTAGAATATTGATATTTGTCATGCATTTTCATACTAATATTTTAGGGATGCCAAAATGTTTACCTCATGTTAGGCTACATAACTTATTTTTATAGGTCATACGAACTACACGACATCCTTACATCTTAAAATATTGCACAACTGTTAACGAAAGAAACCAGATTACTTTAGTCACTGAACATGTAACACCACTAGATGTAGCTGTAGAAAAGCAAGAGAAAGAAGAGGTGTTTGCAGGCATCAGCAATATACTAGAGGCTGTCTTGTTCCTACATGACAGGGTAATGCCTGTTATTGATTGATTTATGATTTTCATGTGTGCTAAATGCTTTATTCTTGTTAAAAAGTTCTGGAAGATTTTATGATGAGAATGTCAGATGGATTTTTTATCTGAAAACTTTAAATTCCTAAAAAAGTTTTAGGAATTGCTATTGATTTAAAACCAATTGCTGTTGATGCAAAACCAATTCCTGTTGATCAAAAAATACTTTGTCAATGAGACAGGAAATATTTACCAGTGGTTAATACTCCTTTATGAATGACTAACCTTATTGTATCTTTTTATTCTCTGGCAGAAAATTGCCAAAGCAAATGAAAATTGCCTCTCAGCAGATATTATATTGCATATGCCTATGTGTATTTTTCTAACTATGTAATCTTCTAGTCAAAACACTCATCATCATCATCATCATCATTCTCGGCTTAACGTCCGTTTTCCATGCTAGCATGGGTTGGACGGGGTATATTAATGACCCTCTTCCAATCTGATCTAGACTGTGTTAGATCTAAACTCAACTTCCTCTGTATCAAGTCTGTCCTTATAACCTCCTGCCAAGTCTTTCTCGGTCTGCCTCTGAGCTTTGCCCCAGGAACTATCAAGTCTCTACACTTTCTTACCCAATTATCCTCCTCCATTCTTTCCAAGTGCCCCAGCCAGTTCAATCTTCTTATCTGGATAACATCTTTAATTCTACGGAGACGTAGCCTGCTTCTTAGCTCATCTGAACTCTTTCTGTCTCTCAGACTGGCATTACACATCCACCTAACCATTCTCATATCATTCCTTTCTAAACGGTCAAGATCTTCCTGCTTCACTGTCCATGTCTCATAATGTAACTTCAACTAGATCAATATTTTCTCTAGGGAAAAATGAATCACTGACACTATAAACAAAACTATTCTGTTTTTTAAAATTTAAAAAAAGCTTTTTGCTTTCTTTTTGTTTAAAAAGTTATTAAAATTGATCAGAAAAATAACAAAAGATTTAAGATTAAAAATGCCAATAAAGATTGTTTTGTTTAATCAAAATAAGAAATGGAAAAAAGTGCAAATTTTTGCTGAAGGAGACTAGAATTTGCATCGGCAATTACTGGTTGCCAGAGCTATTAATTATTAAATATTTATTGAAATGTCATAACGTACCTCCAAGTACCTTTAAGTTTAGGAACTTATAGAATTTTATATTTGATATTTCTGTTATAAGCATACACAAAAGTAAACTGTTAGAATAGATCTCTTATGAATTAATGAAGTGAGCAACAAGAATAAATAATAAATATTTTATCATATTTAACACATGTTTAGAAATAATTGTCACCTGTAGTCCAGTGCATAAAGTCTATAAAATTGTAAATTTGTCTATTCTGTTTAGCATTCAGCATAAAAATAGGATTTATATCTTTGGCAGGTGTCTATTTGTGCTATTTCTGTGCCTCCCCGTTTTTCGGAGTTCAAATATATAAGAACTTTAAATGCACTAGGATCCTTTCACAAGACCCTCATTGATAACAGTACTAATAGAAACTGAATAGGCAATCCTGGCTAAGTAATTTCAGAAATAAAGAAAAACTGCACATAAGATTTTGATAATTCATGTTCTAGAGTTTTGTATGCCACAATGGTATCAGTGTATCATCTATATTTGTTACTGAAGATGGAACTTGGAAATTGGGATCTTTTGAAAATTCAACAAAGGTTGGTGTTAGTTGTGAAAAAAAGATAATACACGTGATTTATTAGTTATGGTTATAGAAAGACATTTTTTTTATTTTGATCTCTAAGGAACTTTATTTATTTTAAGAGAGACCAAAAACATTTTTAACTGAGCTATGGACTCAAGTTATTTCATGGCAATCCATCAATTTCCCAAGGATGACATAAAAAAATACTTTACTTCTATTTAGGTTTTGCGTCTTTCTAAGCAAAGCTATGATAACGATATCAGTGGCTTTGCAGAGTTTGCTTTAAGTGTTCTTGAATATCTAAAGGATGATGGTCAGTTAATTATATTTTCATAATTTTTTCTACTGTATGGTAAAAAATTATTAGTCTTTAGTGATAGCATCCTTTTATTCATTTATAGCATCAAATACGAGAAGTTTTATGAGAAAATTGGAAGAAGATTTTACCAATGAAAAAAAGGAAGTAAGGAAAAGATATATTACCTACACTACCGTTGCCAGCCTAAAAACGTTTTAGAAGAATAGAAAATGGAAATAAGTACAGGTTTTCAATGTAGAAAAAAGTAGATGATGCAGCACTGTTTGCTAAATTTCATTTTTGGGAACTGGTTTTTACATGATCTGTTATCCAATTGTGATGGTTAGAAAAAACAAAAACAAAAATTCAATTGTAATGTTTCCTGAACTGCTATGATTAAGAAGGCAAAGTTTAGAAATCAGGTTAATTTCTAAAGTAAGAACAGCTAGCCAAAAATGAACCGAATCTATGACATAACAGTTGCGTTTAAGAGAATTTTTGGATGATTTGTTATATGGAATTAGGACTACAAGCTAAGAGTTGTAGTTGCTGATATTTACTCAGAAATGTTTCTTTGTTTAAAAAGATGAGATATTCTGTAATATTTTGTACTATACATTGTACATTCTCAGGGGGTAAGTCAAAATTTTATTCCTGGTGTATGCACATCCTGCAGAGAGCATTGCATTGCTGATTATAAGAATTGCTGATATAAAAATTTCTCTATTAGTTTTTACCTTAGCTTTTCTTAGTTTGTGGGCAGTGTTTCTTGATAAAAATCTATCCCTCGTATGGCTAACACCTCGAAAATATCCAGAAATATGAAACAAAAATTTGGAACTAATTTCAAACTTTGTCTCTTTTTCCAGGGACCCAAATTAGATTTTCTTAAATGAATTAAAAATTAAAAAAAGTATTTTTATTATTACTAGATGTTAGGTTCATTGAAGTCGCTGCAGAATGATCATTTTTTTAAGTATGTATCCATTTATAATAATAATTGTCTGTAAACAGCTAAAAAATATTGTTAATGGCTAGAAGGTTTTTTCTTCTTTGCTTTACACAAGTTACCGTTTCATTTTTGGATTTCATGTACTTACATATCTTTCAAAATAATACAACAATTGTGTGTGTCAGTCTGTATTATGCATTGTGTTTTGGAATGGACGAGTTGATGACATTATCATAAAGTGGAAATTAATTCTTTTCAACTGTTTGTAAAAAGCGCATGATCCTACACATTTTTGATCTGTGTTTCAAGGACTACACAATAGAGGCAATGACTGAACAATCTTTCAAAACGATTAAACCTCATCAAAGTCTTTAAACCATGACATCTGTTTATATAGATTTTTTTCATCAGTGTTTCAAACTGTACATGATAGTGGCAACAGATTGACAAATTTCTCAGAAAATATTTTTTTTGGCCGACATCCATAAATATTTATCGGTTGGTAATGTTGTTAAATATATATTTCATTACGTGTTTTTTTCCAAAAAAAAAGGATATTTATTATTTTGCGTTCTACAATTTTAACATGCTCAAAGTTACAAAGCAGGTATATTCTGTCATCAAATTTAGATTTCCATTACTTGATGTTTTAAATGGTTTGCAAAATCTAACATTAATGACTACAACAGAGAGGCATCAGTTCTTCAGGTTAGTTTCTTTTCTGCTTTTGATTGGGATATATACTTTTAGTATATACTGCATACTATACTAACCAAATATAATACTATAAATATATATTATACTAAATACTATACTATTATATATGTCAATATAATTTTTTGGTAATTTGTGGTAAGAGATACATTCAATGACCACAACTATTTAATAGTTTTAGTCACCATTTGTATTTTAGGTCTCTCTCACTTACCACATCATCATTATCAGCATCTATTATATCCAGACGCATCATTCCAAAGTTGTTTACTCATTTTGTCATCACGGATCCTGTAGCAGATGAAGAGCTATTCTTGCAGTCACTTTTTGCTTCAGGAAATAGTGAGTTAACCTAGATTTCCCTGATGTCTAAAATTAATGCATTTTCCTTCACACTTTCAACTTTGGATTATTGATAAAAAAGCCAATGTTTTTGTTGAAAATAGGATTGAGAGTGGACTATACCCTTTATTGTTGTTTTGTAGTCAATTTTCTCTGTACGATAACTTTTTTCCTACTTTTTGATTACTTTATGTCATAGATTACTGTATGAATCATGGAATACAGGCGCTAGTTGACATGGAATATTTCAAGTATGGTTGTGAAATAATTTTTCTCCTTGCCTTATTCCTTGTGCTCACATATTTAATTAATTAAAATTGAGAATTATCTTGCTTTAAATAATTTGTTGTTTATGTACCTAGCATATTTAATGTTTTTTAGTGTCCATTACAATGTTGTATTCTAATGTTTGTTTTTGTATTTCCTTAGAAAGTCTTCCTTGCCACTAATATTGTCATTGTTTGATTCGAGAGACACTACAATACGTTTAATAATCATAAAGTACTTGGCATTGTATGTTGATTGTATTCAAGAAGATGTTCTTAAAGATTATGTGCTCCCCGAGGTAGTATTCCCCATTTTCTGTTTCATTACAAACATTTCTTTGTAGTTCTTGATGAAAGTTTATAAAAGGAGATCCAAGATTACACAACACTATTAGTGACAAAAGAGACGTGTATTGATTGTCAGTTATTTATTAACACATTTTATTTATTTTATTTATAACACATATTATTTAGCTACTGGTAGGACTTAAAGATACTAATGATGACATTGTGACAACGACATTTAATGCTTTGGGATTGTTGATTCCTCTCCTTGGAAGTGAGAATGTAGTCGGAGGGGAGCGTATTACCTGTTTTTATGATGGAAAACCAGATGTTAGTGTTTTTTTTTGTACGGTAGCTATAAACCATATTGTAAATGGTCATCTATTTTACCTGCATGTACAGGAGGAAAGTCATGGCCATCTTTACTAGTTTTGTCCTCTTTTTCAGTTCACACGATCCCCAAGGCAAAATGAAAAAGGTGGGTTTTCTTGTGTTTGTTGGATACTTAAAAAAATAGCCTAAAAAAAGCAATTTGAGTAAAGACTTGTTGTAACAATACTATAAAAATAACCATCATATGATACAGGAAGTGTTCATTTTTACACTGAAAGCTATGTGGCGAAAACTTAAAGCCTTACTTTTTTTTTCTTTACAAGAGTTAGTCCAGGACTAAAATTATTACATTCATTAACATTGCATTCAAATCAATGTATTTATTGTGTTTCTGCTTTATTATAACGTTTCTGCGTTTCATCTAGCCCCTAAACCTGAACATACAGTTGCAGAGATTTTGCACTCAAAATCTGTAACCCCCAGAGAGAAAAACCCAGAAGCTACAGCAGAAGAAAAGAGAAGGAGGCGCGAAGAGCGAGAACGGCAGAGAGAAGAGCAAAGGTTAAAACGTGAACAAAGAAGACTTGAGAGAGAATTGGCTAAGGCAAAAAGGATTCAAACACAAGTATCAGGTAAATGTTTTATAGTACAGTATGTGATGGTCTCTAGTGTGGGCCACTATGTACTGATATTAGGCTTCGTGCTCAAAGATTTGTTAGAAGCAATTTTTTGCTTAAAATAATAGGTTTTGATAAGTCAGAAAACAAAATATACTTATTTCAACTGAATCCAATTACATGGTTATTTTCTATTACATATTTTTTAAGCTTTTTCAATACTCTATCAAAGAAATAAAAAAACACAAAAAATTTAAATTTTACAAATCAATTTTTAACTTTTTTTAAATTACGAAATATGGAAATTTCTAATTTGTTTTCAATTTCTAGATGATTCATCTCCATCAGTAAAATCTCTAGACATTAAAACTACATCTTCAACAGGTAGGGTAAAAAAAAACATTTTTTTATTTTCTTCGACTGGAATTGAGAAGGCATTATTAGCCATTAAATAGCAAAAGCTTTAATTTTACATTTCAAGTTTTTTATTGCAAACGGAGATCTAAAAAACCAAATATGATTATTATTATTATTATTACTAAATTTAATGGAAACACTGCTTTGGTTGCTTAAAGGCTTGGAGAAAATGGCAGACAACATGTCAGAACCAGACTGGGAAGGGTTTGAAGCATTCTCTAACGATGAGTCTGAGGTTTGTGAGACATTGCTGCAGTTTCCTTCTTAAATTATAATTAGTATTTGGACTGTGCTAATTTTTAAGTTTTTGAATTTACCGTAGCTGGAATATTAGTTTTGTTGGCAATAAAATATCCTTGACATGTGTTGAGTAAATACCTGAAATTGGAAAGAAGCTTGAGGAAACTTTCGAGCTTTCTAATGTGTACTCACACTTTTGTGTGCCAAGCTTTGAGATTTGCTGTCGTAACATATTGTTTTAAAAATTTTATTTTTATTTTATCTTTAGTTAAATACTATTGAACAAACAGTTTTCCCTGTTGAACCAGAAAATGATGATGAATGGGGTTGGAATGACACCACTAACGCAAACACACCAACTACACCATTACCAGAAGTATTAGATATAAAACCTGATGAAGACTCAGTTAACATAGAAACCGTGAATAAAACAAGTACTCTTAAACCCAAATCAAAGGGTATGAGTTTAGTTAACACAAAGAAAATAAAGAGTAATTCGAAGTTAAATGGTGCCAAAGATGAAAAGGACAGGAACAATGATTTAGGCAATGAATTTGATATAAAAATTAATCCAGAAAAGCTTGCCTTAATTGAGCCGGATTATTTTGCAGATATGATTCCCAGTATTGAAAAACAAGATTCAAGTTCTACGATTGTTGTTGATGCAAAGGCAAATGAAATTAGCTCCAAGTTTTCAGCAATGGATTTTAATTCACTGGTAATTTACATTATTATAACAGCTAGATTGCATTGGTTGACTTATATACAAGTGTGCTCTAACACGTTGACTGCAAAGCATACAAATATACATGCAAAGTTACAGGGTATGCAGAAAAAATATAATCCTTATGGCGAAAAGATTCTTTCTTCTATAAAAACTTTTTAATGTTTTAAAAGAAGTATGCTTAAATGTTATAAATGTTCTCAATGCCTTAAAAAATCATTTTATTATTTTATGGATGTTTGAATTTACACTAATTTACCATTTTTGGTGCATTTGGATTCTCTAAATTTTAAATTAAAAACAGATATTCATTTAAAATTCAGGTCATTTGAAAAATACATTTGTTTAAAGCGATGAAAATGGATCAAAAATGAATTAGGGAAAAGTGATATTTGAATTGAATCTCCAAGCTTATTGGAAATCCCAGAAATATAACACGGAATTCCTTTGCTACAAAGTTTAGTCTAACTTGCTCCACTGCAATTAAATTGCTGAAATTTCATGGGTTTTTTTAACATATCATTATTTCCAAGTGATTTTTTTAATATTGATTATTTTGGGAGGTTAGTTGAAATTATTCCTAAATGTGTTAAACATCAAACTACCTACTTATAATATTGACTGCCCATTGCGACAGAAAGAATCTTGTTCTTTTTGTATAAAGACATTTATTTTTTGCAATGGCATTACAGGTGTTTAATTATGAGTTGTCATGTCTGAACAAACGTTAGCGGACATGCAGAAGAAAGTGGTTTAAAAATTGTCAATATATAAAAAAAGGAACACTTTGGCTTCCCCCTGTACGAAAAACTCTATATAATAATATAATAAAAACTCAAGAATCCCCAGAGATTATTAAATTATCTATGTGAAAAAGTTTATTTGTCAGTATTTTAATAAGGTCTAGAATTCAGAATATTTCTGACAACAAAATGATCAGTCAGGTTACTAAAGATTGTCCTGTCACAACATCAGAAACGGTAAAGACCTAAAACTTCAAAAATATATTATCTTATCACAGTAGTTAAGAAGTATTTTGCAATTTAAAGTTTAAATATATAAATATAAAATTTATATATTGGAAAGAAAATTTGAGAAACAAACAAGCAGGAAAGCAATTCGAAAATAGGGAGAAGTAAATATAAGATAAGAAAATACAAGTGAACCAATTTTATTAGGGAAATAATGCAAAAAAAAAAATGTTTTGATTTACTCTGTATCTTGCAAGTTTTATAAAATCCGACATGTGTCATAGCTGTTGTTTTTTTATTTTTAGGAGCCATCTGGATGGAGTGATGGTGATGATGGTGATGGATGGGAGTAACAGTTAAGCTTGCTGGATTCTTTTTAAATTCTCTTTTTAGTAAAATTTATTTATATTGGCGACATAGATAAATATTCCCAAAAAGCGTTTTTTTTTCTATTGTAGATGTTTACATCTCTTTGTTTGACCTGCAGTAATAGAAAATAATGATATAATTAGAATTATATATTTAATTATGATTATATAATTATAATATAATCCAATGTATGTCTGTTCCAGAACAAGTTTCAATTAACATTAAACAATCCTTGCATTTAAATGTTCACTACTTTAAAAAAAAAACGTCGACAGCATTTTCATTTGAAGGGTAAATTGTTATTAGTCATGCCATATCAGCTATACTTTCGATTCTCTATTAAGGTTATTTTTTCAATGTTTGGTTTGTAATTGGTCATCTTTTTCATTTAATTTGCCATATTCCTCCGATTTTCTAATCCGTTTTCCAAGCGTTCTCTGTCGTGTGACGTTGTGTAAAAATGTTTTTGTAGCTCTGTTACGAAATATAATATAAGATTAAGTAGTTGATAGCCCGTGAATAAATAAACTGGCTGACCTGTCCTTAATATGTCGCATTTCGTGTTGCCGCAGCACGAATTTCTTCTTGCGCACAAATATTGAGAAATAGAGAAATTCAATTTTTGTATGAGGACATCTCTGCAGACTACTTTTTACATAATACCAACACTTAGCCTGTATGCTTAATATTTTTCTTGTATAAGACTGTGCTGGTTAAAAATGCGCATAAAAAGTAGGCTGAAATGTTATTATGTCTTTAATCTTTCTTACATCATATTTTTTTTTTACATTTGTAAATCCTTTTATATATTACTAGATGCCGACCAGGTTAATTTATTTGGCGTTGATTCTTGCAGTTGACATGCCATGTTAAATTGACATAATAATTTTAACTTGTTTTATTTCGTTAATTTAATTCCTATAATAAAGGGGTAATATTAGCACAGTATGCTTAATTGTAAATACTTTTTAACAGGAAGTTTGTTACTGTTTCAATAGTTATAATCTTTAAAGTCAAGACTTTTATCTCTCGTGTAGATCAGTTAACCAATCCTTTAACTTAACAACACTGAGCTTTAAGCTTGGATGTGGAAAGTTCAATTATTATACTATTTGCGTAGAGAGCAATATTAAAGGTAATTTAATTACCAATGAACTATTAATGACTTTTTTACGATCTGTAGTTTTTTCAATGAAGTAATAGAAATTATATTTTTTGGCCTTTAATATGTTATATAACGTGAATTCATTAAACTGAATATAAAAACTGTCTGTAAATGCTGAAGAGGTGTTCAAAAAATGACCTGTGGGATAAATTATGTGCAATAGATGAGTATCAGTGAGTTCAAGGTGTGTTTATTTATTTCATTGTAACCCACCCTGACTGATATAATAAGGACAGCCAGTCTAAACAAATAATTAGTTTACTGATCATTGTAGTCAGCATTTCTAACCATATAGAGGTAAATGATAAAAATGGTCACATGTTCAAACTTTTTACGTTGGTTTTACCTTATTTTGTTTTTTAAGCTTTATATTTTGCAGTACAAAATTCAAAATTAAATACTATGCTAACAATGTTTATCTGAAGTAATATCTTTCCAAGTTGTGAAGGGATCGCCAATGGCACCTGCCTTAACGCTTTTTACTTGTGTTGTCATAAAGATTTAATTAATTTATGTTCTAAACGTCTTGCGAGTTTTGCTTTGATCTTTTGACGCACAGTATAAAGTAAAAGTTAAAAACTGCGCAAGTACAATTCTGTGTCATGTACTTTTAGTCTTATATCAAAAAAACTAATAAAGCTGATAAATTTTATTAATATCTAGTGTAAAATATGTATCACAGAAGAAAACATATACTGACTTATAACTGTACATTATCATGATGGACACAACGTTTACGGATTTGTTGGAAAAATTGACTCAAAGTAAAGATACAAATGGAATTGTAACAGTACAGAAAAATACGTATGTATGATTCATCCAATTTGTTACTATTCATAATACTCTGTGCTTTTATATTAACTTATTCTTGTTCCTGTTTGTTCCTATGTTCCTGTGTTATTTAATGTTAGTCTAAACTCCTTTTTACATATTTTCTTAATCCTTGCAACAAGGAAGATTTTTTATCAATGCAGAATTTTTAGAGGGTAAGCCTCTATAGCTAACACCTATCTTAAGATAAGCACTATCAATACAGCTTGTTGTTTTATCACCTCATCATCATCGTCATCTGTGTAAATACATGTTGTTGTTTTTTTAAGATATCCTACATGCTGTTTCTTTATGTGTTGTTTCACTTAACTCATGTTGTCATTATGTTAAGCTCTTCCCAAATTTGCTCTGGAAGAAAGAAAGAAGAATTTTTTTTTTGCGGTTGACCAAATCTAATAGATTTCGTATGAATTTAGAGTTTTTGACGTTTGTTACATTTAATATATTCTGTGAGAATCGCCATATTTATTGTTGTAAATCAAGCACGTATTTACCGTAGCGGGTCCCAGCCTAATTGACCCAACTTATTACAATTTAATATTAAACTCTTTTTTTCGCCCCATTTTTTTTAAAACGTGACATTTCTCTAAATTTTTCCTATCATTTTTGGCCATGAAGTACACACTTAATGAAATCTTGGACTATGCAATGAGAAATAATATAGGTAAACAAAGTATATGTGCTAACCTAACCTTGTATTCCTGTTACTATGTATGTATGTCGTGGTTGTGTATTTTGTGTAATGAAATAGGCTTATTTCTTGTTCTTGTGAAAAATATTTGCGAGTGAAATGGACATATATACTGGTCACATTCAAGTGTTAACCAGTTTGACATTTACTTCTTTTTTTGTTTAGATTGCTTCGATATGAAGAAACAAATGAAATGTTACGGCAGTTTCTCGAACTGTCTAATGTAACACACAAAATGCTGTTAGAAAGTTACACTAATCATTCAAAAACGTTATGCTCGTTGAAGAAGGATTTAGAAGTGACATTTAAACGCATCAGGTAAGATGCATACATTTTCAAGAGCTCTGAATAACCTTCCTGGTAAATCGCACGCTTCAGCTGCCTATTTAGAAATTGGAAAGCTTAGGACCATATTATGTTTACATATGTTTTGAAAACAGGGCATTGTTTTTAGTGACTCAGTTAAAATTGATTGTTTTACGGTATAAAATATTTAAACGTCACTTAGAAAACAAGTTGTCACGTTCCACGTGCTCATTTTTATCCAATCCATAGCGTTCGTCCGAGACCCTTGTGTTTCCCAGACTGTGTTTTAGCGGCGTACACAAGAAATTAGTGTCTTGAGTGCAAACAAAGTTGGCGTTAAAAACAAAATAAAAAATTCAGCTATATGTAAGAAAAATATCGGATTTTATTAGGTTCTTCCTCCGTCCGTACGTCACAGCTTTTCTCTGGGTACGCTTATTAGTTTTTCAGATTTTGGCGCAAAGTTACTTATCAATAAATACTAGAAAGTGACGATTTTGAACTTTCTGGAAAACAACTTGCTTTTAAAAAACTATCAAAACTTTTTCTTCTTTCTTCCAGAGAACTTAAAACCAATCTAAAGCTGAAGTACCCTGATGCTTTCGAAGGTAAATTTTATAGTTTAAGATGGAAATATTCAAATAATAACAAAAATATATGTGCTGTTACCTGAAACACTGTCAGTATTAGATAAAAGATTTGAAATTCATGCAAGGACTTAAAATGTGCTCAAATTCGCGATTTTTTGTATTTTTTAATTTTTTTTTAGTAAAAATCCCTTCTGTTATAATAGAGGTGTTTGATATACTAATATTCCTTGGTACTAATTTTCGCGATTTTTGACTGAGTTCCGTAGCATAACTATCAGCGGGATACGTTTTAAAAAAGATGTGGAAAACATCAGTAAAGTCGAAATTTGTGATTTTTGCCCCAAAGTGGAAAAGAACTGATTTTCTTTCAAGTAAATATTTTGATTTGTAATATGCTTTGTATAGGTACCCACATACAATTTTTCTTTTTCTAAAAAATCAAATAAAGTTGTTAAACACAATTCTTCATACCTCAAAATTAAATATTAAGGTGTATCAGGACTGCAAAATTGTTCCAATTTCTTTTAGCAACCGCAGATGCCATTAAAGAGTTGAAAACACGCTACGAACATGAGGATGAAGAACGATTCTCAAAAGCACGTGAAGACGAACAAACAAAAACGATATTCAGTGAAAACCAACCTGAAAAGTCTCTTTCACAAGAAAAAACACACGAAAAAGTAGAGAATGAACAAGAGGACTTAATATCTAAGGAAACAGCGAGAACAGAGGAAATATTACAATGCAATGACTCTGACGAATCTAAGTCTGCGGAAACAGCCGAAACAAAGGAAATATTACAATGCGATGACTCTGACGAATCTAAGTCTGCAAAAACAGCCGAAACAAAGGAAATATTACAATGCAATGACTCTGACGAATCTAAGTCTGCGAAAACAGCCAGGACAAAGGGAATATTACAGGGCAATAACTCTGACGAATCTAAGTCTGCAGAAGAAAATAATAAACCGACCACAATAAAGGAGTTGAGTGATAAATTTGCGGAGCAGACAATCACGCCAGTATTTCAAAATGAGGATAAAGATGTTATTTCCTAAAAACAAGTAAATAAATAATCTCAATATATTCACTTTCTCCTGGGCACGCTGGTCTTGAAATTGTGATCATTTCAGTCTTACCTTTGATACAACTGTCAACAAACAACTTTTAGAAATGTAGCATGTGTCATTCTTTTTGTACACACTTCTTTTCGAAGTTATTTTATTGATGTCACGTGTATTATAATAATTGCTTTGTATCGAGTTGAGTAGTAGCCTCATTTGCTACCTTTATATGAATGTAAAATTTGTAAGAGCACAGTTAATTTTATCAGAATTTCGATATGCCAGGGCCAAGACCTTACAGGAGGACCCAGGATCTAAAAAAGATAGTTTTTCAAGAACTTTACGCAAAAAATAAGCTACTTGCATTTAAATCTGATCGAATAAAAACTCCTGTGCAAAGCGACAATTAGTGAGATAGACATCATTACGTTGCCTACAACATGATCGAAGTTTGGAAAGGGACTCAGTGAAATTTGGACTTTTTTGACGTCGGATTTTTGGGACCAGTTTATACAACTAGCGCACCCCTGAGCAACCTAATGCATTAAAAATTCAAAATATGTTTGGACGAAAAACCATTTCATTATAGAGATGTGATTGAAGTGGCGTATTAATACACGAGGTTAAATTTTCGGTTTGTTCAGAAAAGGGTTTTTTTTGCATTTCACCCGAAACTTTCTTTAGCTGCTTGAAAAACACCTGATAAAATTGTTTAGTCATTGTTTACCTGGGTAAGTTTAGTAGGCAAATTGTTTTTCAGCGTTTATTCCAATTCTCCTTGGTGCAATTAATAATCACTTATTCGCCCCAAACGAATTGTATAAAAAAAGTGTAGCGAAAAGAATACTTTGTTCTCTTCTAATATGTTATGAGTATAAAAAGATTAAAAGTGAGAGATAAGCTTTAAATTTTCCTTTGAAGTCCTGATTTCCTTAACAATTGGTGGCTTTTTATTCCCTTTAGGCGTGATTTTGAGTTAAAGGGCTACGAAACGATTTATTAGCCTAACCCCGCAATTTCCGAAGTATGGCGTATAATAAACGGGGCACTCAAAAGGTCAAGGTGCAAGAAATTATGCACACTTTAGAACCACATAGACGTCTAGACAACCTGTTTATAAATAATTATTATTTACGATGAATTTGCTACTTTTTATTTTTAGTTTCTAAAAATAGAATATTTTATTCAGTATTCTTTTTGGCGATAAAATGGAGCTACGGTCTGTAAAATATATTAAAAATCATACCTCTAAAAGATTTTAAAGTCATTGCTGTTCAAAATTTCGAAGGACAGTTAAATAATGAAAATCTAATATGGAACTTTTTTGTTCTTTTCTTTGGATGCCCAATATGATATTTAAGATGATTTAAGTTGTTGTTTTTGTTCTCAGTGTTCATAAACTTTTCCATCTCCATTAGCTCGACTTTCGTGTAAGCCACTAAAGTCAAAAACCAACAGCCGCTTCGTAGCCCCTTCAAACTTGGTCTACTTATAGGCGCTACAGAACGGCTCAAGATAGATCTCCGTCATTAGTGTTATTTTTTGGCAGTAAATAATACATAACAGTAAAATCGAAAGTTTGTTTTGATTCGGGAGCAAACACAACACGAGGGTCTGTTTTTCGAAAAATACTGTACTAACTTTATTCAATGATTTGGTATAATTCCGCGCAGAATAGCTAGCTAGCTAAAAAAAGTTCAAAGATTCTTTTGACAAAAAATGATGGATATAAATATCCGTATGTGGCTATTTGTGTGATTTGTGATTGATTTATACTTTTTTGATCTATGCAAAATAGACATCGTTATGGTAAGTTATAGTTCGTACAGCCGAGATATTATTTTGATCATTAAAACAAAATTAACCTGCGTCTCCTGGTTCCCAATTTACCTGTATTGCGTGTTCTAATAAATCACTCTCCTTCGGGTCGTGATTTAACCAATGATAACTAAATATTTATTTTCGTTTAACTATTTTTAAAATATCAACTTGAATGACTTAAAACATCCTTCGATAAAACAACTAGATACCTTATTTCTAATATGTAATTAATGGGACTGATCAAAAATATACCAACTCCTAAATAACGTTTCAAACTCTTTCATATGAAATCAATTTGCCTTTTTCCGAATGTTTGCCATCTACATTTTATTATTCGGCATGATTTTGAATGTATTTTGCGACTACTGAAGATATAGAAACTCACGTTGAGCATCTTGTTCGAAACAGGTGTGGCTATTCAAACAAATCAATCGAAAAATATGAGATAGAGCGTAAACAGGGTCAAATCAGTACGAACACTAAAAGCTTAATTCAATTATCAGATTACTGAGATTTTGAAAATCAAGGCTAGCTGCTTGGTTCTAATTAACTTAAACATAAAGGGTAATTAGCCCAAATTTTATTGAATTTAGGGTTAAATTACCATGGAAATTAAATTTAATTATTGAATACAAGAGGATGTGGAGGAAAGTTGCATTTGTTGTGTGGACATTGTGGTTGATATTGATAAGTGTAGAATGTATTGTTGTTCATGAAGGTGGGAGCTCTTTGTTTCTATGAATTTAGACAGTTGGATAATAAATCTATTATTAACCAGCACGAACTGCGTTTGATAAGAAACCCAATCACAAGGGTTTCTAATTTAAGCCGCAGAGATAGTTTTGTTGATGATAATATACTTCCGTTTGAAAGAAAGACTTAGAAAGAAAAAGTATAAAAGAAAAGTATGCAGTAAAATTGGAAAGCTACATATATTTTCAATACATATTTTTTTTAGAAGTATGACATTTGTATAGGCTTAAATTTGGTCATTTTTTAGGCATATGCTAAGCATTATGTGAAGCCTAAAAACATGTTGTAAATGTCTTTTGTTTCGTAAGCAGTTTTTCTTTTTATTCTTTATGTCTGAATTAACCAGTATGTAGTGAGATTTAATTTGTAATTACTGATGTTCAAAATGCAAATTCAATATTATTTTTTTCAAATAAGCATATTTTGAGCCTGATCATGTGTTTTTCATACGCATATTTCAAAAAATATTTTTACCATTTTTAGGCATAACCTAAGCATATTTTGAGCCTAAAATAGTATTTTTCATAAGCATTCTTAAGTCTTATTTTGCAATTTTAATTACATGTAGCTATGGTGCAAGTTTTTTCTTTATATTTTTTCGCCCAGTCAATGGTAAAAAGAATTAGCGCTGGGTCTATATAACTGGTGTACCTTAACAAAGACAACAGTGTTAAAAGAATAATCTTGATGCTTCGAGATGCGTACATGCGGACATATACCAGGGCCGTCGCCATATTTTTTAAGTTTAAAATGCAACATAAAAAAGAACAAATACTTAATATCTGGGAGTAAATTAAAATTAAAATAGATTAATAAGAAACCGTTGATTTGAAAGGTATTTCAAGCTAGTGAACAAATAAATACACCATGTAATCATTATAAACCAAATGATTTATCAAAACAGAATCATGTTTTTGGACTATAAATTCTAGTTCACGAACGGATCACTCAAGTTATAATGCATTGAAATATGTAGCCTTTACCGTCACTCTTCTCTCCCTGTTTTCCTCCCTCCCTCACTTCTCAGAGAAGTGTCCCTTACACAACGTAGTTGTAGTGTGTTCTTCTGCGTCTTGCAGTTCTGGCAGTCCATGAATCAAATCCCGCTTAATGTCATACAGTATGTTATGATGCACTAAGCTCTACTTCAATTTGATTATACTACACACTTGCTACTGCCAGATTATTACTCGCGAAAAGATCAAGACGTGCCATCAATTCGCAAAATTTTATTTCACAGTAAAAAAAAGGCAATTTCATTCACACAAGGAAGAAAACAAACCACTGAAGTCAATGTTATAACAACGGATCATTGAAAACGTACACGTTGATTAGTATATTAAGAAAAGGTCATTTCAGTCCTAAAAATTTTATTTTCAATTTCGTGGCTTTATCAAATTTGTCATATAAAATTGTGAATTTCCTAGCGGCTTCTGCAAGTTTTGATCTGTAATGTTTGTCAATTGTGATGCGTCCTAATTGTTCTAATTCTTTGATTGCATTACCTGTTCACACTACAAGCTAGAAAAAAATTTGATTTTTCCGAAAAGTTGAAGGAAAAACAAAATTAAAGGGGCTGCAAAACGAAATGTTGATGTTTGACTTCAATGACTTATGCAAGCTTATGGCGGGGAAAAATTTATAAACATTTAGGACCAAAACAACGTTTTAGATTTTTCTAATAGAAAACACTTTCACCATTTTGACCTGGTTAGCTAGCTATTTTCTTTTAAATTCTGTACTTAAACACACCATTTATTGCACGCAAAGCCAGTTGATGCAACAACAATGACTTTTAAATCTTTTAAGAGGTATTAATTACTCTCTTAAAGCTATTTAGCATGGTATTTTTTAACAAATACAGTCCCCCGTGTTGTCTTGCTTCCTTGCGTCTTCCTCAAAAAGGATATTATCTCATTTTACCGCCAAAAAAAGAGAAAACTGAAAAATAATGTATCTATTTTTTGAAAAATACTATTAAAAAAGTAGTAAATTATAAAAAAGTAATTATTCATCAACAGGTTGTCTATATTTGATAATAAAGTGGGCATATTTCTTGTACCTTGTTCTTCTGAAGGGCCTGACTAATACATAATGTTACTCAGATTGCGAGTGGATGAAGAATAATATAAGTGTTAGTTAGCTTGAAAATAAAGAATCACCTAGCGTTTATTGCTTTGTATTTCGTTTTTGTCGATTTCAGATGAAACAGACGCTGAAATTAACTTAGAGACAAAGCGGACACATATCCAACCTCAAAAAAACGCGTTAAAAATATCACATCAAAACACACAGGATTTTTCAACCAATCAACAAGCAAATATAACTTTAAAAAAACATGAAGCTACTTCAAGACTGAAATTAATCAATCAAGTTGTAAAAGAATTAAAAAATGTTTTAGCCAAAAAAACTCTTCCCACACAAGCAAAATCCTCTTTAATTAACGAGGTTTTTAATGCCGATGGTGACCCAAAAAAGGTATCGATAGCAAAGGAGATATTTCGAAAGATACTAGAACCTTCTAAACCAACGAACGGAGCTGTTGGGGACCTCGGTGCAGAAATGATAAAAGTTTCTGTACTTTCAAGGAGTCATTTTAATACTACAACAGCACCAAGTAATCTATCTAAAAGAAGGAAACGTCGTCACCGCAAGCACCGACGTCGCAAAAAAACTAAATCAGCTGACAAACAAGGAACTAATTTTGAGAGAAACGTGAGTAAAACTCAGTATAAACCTAGTCCAAAAAATCATCGACCACTGTCAAAAAGTACACCAAAGCAAGAACATATTTCCAAGTATACACATAATACTGCAAAATTAAAACGTAATGCATACAGGTTTAGAAAAGCAAATTTAACTCTTCTTAACATATTAGCAAGAAGGCGAAAATATTTTAAGTATGAATTACAACCTTCGTCAGGAAATAAAACTTCGCATGAAGAAAGATACCATTTAGTCAAAGTTAAAAATGACCCTGGCATTGACATGAGAGGAAAAACAGCAAAACTTTTATCCTTAAAAATCCATTCACCAAACAATTTGGCAAGTCCTGTCGCTGTTAATGGGACAAATACAAGTATAAGTCGGAAAGATTTAGTGATAGAACTAGACGATTCAAATAACGACGACGAGTACCAAAACGGCCGGCGACGTGGTTTTAACCCAATCATGTCGTTATTAAACCGTATAACTAAATCAAACGCCGCCGATATTGACGTTTTTGACGAGCGCGATGACAATGACAGAGACGACACCGATTACGACGACGGATTTATTAGCCCCAGACGACGTCGTCTTGGAGAAAATTTATTTTTAAATTCGTTCTCCGATGAAAACGACGACGATGACGGATACAACGACAGCGAAGAGGATTATAACAACAGATTTAGAAACGTCGAAAATAATTTTTCAGACCTTTACGAACCGCAGTTGGAACGCCAACTAGCGCCATATAAAAATGACGCCCGTGAGGAATTCGATGCGCCATATATGTACGAACAAGGTGAAGAAAACTTTTTTAATAATGTTCCCACAAACACTTACGATCCAGAAAAACCTATCATTATGGAAGTAGACCGAAAAAGGTAGAACTGAGCAAATAAGGTATAGAACATAACATAGACGCTACGCTATGGCGATAAGATCGTCCATGTATATATTACACACAGTCCACTGTAAATATTTTTTTTTTGTTTTTATATATTATTGTTCATAATATTACGTTTGGTTTCTCTAAAACACTCGACTACGTTTTTGGCATTTAATTACTGGGCATATTGAAGAAGAACTACTTTGTTCATCACTAACATACTGCCAAGCAGTGAGCGGGATTCGATCCACGGTCCCCAGAACTGGGAGCCGCAGACGAAGCCACTACACTACGTGCGGCAATATGTTAGTGATGAACTAAGATAGTTTATCCGGATGGTGTGTATACATATAGGTGAATATTTATCATAGCACATCTGTATTTCATTCTCAACAGAGAATGAAATACGGATGTGTATGTTAGTGATGAACAAAGTAGTTCTTCTTCAATATGACTTGCACGCATAATACTCGCCCGTCATTAGAGGTCTGATCGGGGTGAAGCATTCTCTGTTGAGAATGAAATACGGATGTGCTATAATTATTCACCTATATGTAATTACTGGGCTTTTGAAACGTTCGTTATCAAAAGACTATACCGGACCCATTTGAGCAATTCTAAGATACGCATAGATTTGAATTAATTTTTTTCCTATCCTGTTACTTAATAGTGATTTTAACATATAAGGCGGGAGTTAGCTTTAACCAGCTAAACGACAGGTTTTGGCCAGGGTTTTTTGTTTTTGTTCAGGAAAATATTATTTAAAAATAACGATAGGTTTTTATATAGCTCTATTTCACTGGGATTAACGCACGTTGAATATTTAAACACCACACTTAAAGGTCACTTCCAATTTTGCAGGACAAGATAAAGAATTTGGTCTTAAATATGATTTCACAGTACCATAGAAATAGCTTTTAATGGGTATCGCAGGTGTATCATTGTTAAAATTTTCTGTAAAAACGATTTAGAAGTTGTTTTAAAAACAGCTGAATTTAGAACTCAGGCAGTACACGGTTTTTTTTATAAGAAACCAGTCTATAAGAAACCTTAGGCTCAGAAAAATTTTAAGAAACTTATAAGAAACTTGAGCTGGCTGAGAAAATCTCCAACATTAAGAAACTTATATACATAACAGAAAAAGGGAAGGAAACAGAATAGAATGAGTTTTTTTAAGAAACTTTTCAGGCTCAAATTATCGAATTTTAAAGAAACTCCAGGCTCAACCAAATGCTTAGGTTTCTTGTAAAAACAACGTGTATGATTATGGAAAAAAATTTTGGTTGAATTTCGTTAATTTCGCTCAACTTATAAGTCTTTTTATTATTAATTGAGAAGTAAAACCTTTGGAAATCGTTGACCAGAAATATAATGAAATGGTTAAGTGGCTTCAAATTATTTCAATAAATTTAGACATGTTTACAGCCTTATAATGCTAATACTGCAGGTACTTAATTTCAAATAGCGTTGTCGGTAAAAATTCTTATAAAAAGATTAAGTTCCTGGTGTTAAAATATAGCAAATATTCTATAAAAAAGGAGACTGTACAGACGACTTCCCAGAGTAAAAAGGTAGTAACGGATAGTGATGTAAAAAAACTGGATACCAATGATACAGTAAAGGTTAGGATATAATAATATCCATTAAATCGATTTAGAAGTTACGACAAGCCTCCATAAGGTGATCATAATTTGATCAATAAATTGGAAAGACACCTAAATAGTTCAACTTGCACTAACCAAGCAACATAATTTCACCCAACTAAATTCAAATTCCTCGTGAAATGTGGTTTTTTTTTTGTTTCTTAAAAACACCTCACATACGTGGTCTTCCTCAGATTTCTTCTACACGAGATGTGCATCGACCCACACACACACATACACACACACACAAAGACTATACAACACCACGGCTAAGGTTGCTTGTTAGTTTCACTTGAAAGTAATGTCCGCCTTGCAGCGTTTACTATTCGATCTTTTATAATTTCTCTTTTTTGTGAAGGGTGCTGTTCAACTCTAGTAGAAATAAAATAAAGAAATAAAAACAAACAAACAAACAAACAAGAAATCAAAACAACAAACAAACAAGAAATCAAAACAACAAACAAACGAACAAACAGGAAATCAAAACAACAAACAAACAAACAAACAAACAAAAAATCAAAACAAAAAACAAACAAACAAATAAACAAGAAATCAAAAACAACAAACAAACAAACAAGCAAGAAATCAAAACAACAAACAAACAAACAAGAAATCAAAACAACAAACAAACAAACAACAATTACAGCAACAACAGCACAAAAAAACACTGCTTACTCTTCTAGAAACTTGACACATTCTTTATGTCCATATACCTCAGCCATGTGCTTTGGTGTGGAACCATAATCATCTTTAGCTATTAAGCTTCCAGAATATTCAAAAAGGAGTTTCAAGATTTCCAAATTCCCCGTTTCTGCAGCACAATGTGCCGGCGTCCAACCTTGATACATTCGCAGTGACGCGTCTGCACCGTTCTCTAGCAAAATCTTGCAGCATCGAACATGACCTGAAAGTAAGGACACAGATAGTGCTTTTATCCTAGCTTTTGATCCTAGCTAACAGTAAGTCTCTCTTTCTTCAATAATAATTCCCCTCAATTTGATCTCTAACGAAGCTGTAAACAAACGTGTGATGCTTCTTGTGTTTAATGTATTTTGATAGTTGTATAGTGTATAGTCTGTGTAACATTGTTTAATTATTCCACAAATTAAAAAATGGTTGATTAATTGTTTTAGCTGGACGGGTAAGGACAGGCTGTTGCCTGTTTTTTTATTTAAGCGAGAGTTTGCCGTGTTTATACAGAAGGATTATTAATCAGTTGAAAAAAATAGCTTTGGTTGCTTGTTACCAAAAACAAATTACCTATATTATTCTTACCTTTTCTTACAGCCCAATGCAAAGCAGCCTGTCCTTCAAAATCTGCATCTCTTTCATCAATATCTTTGACACCGTTCACTCTGAACAGAATTTCTAACTGTTTTGCATCTCCAACAGCAGCAAGCTCGTGAAGAAAAAAGTCGGCCATTGTTTCTTCAGATAGGCGATCTTTTCGTTTATTTCGACATTTGACTTACATGTTTTTCACTCGAGCAGTTACAAAGAAATGTATCCTAACCAACACTACGTAAAAAAACATGTCATTTGAAAGTGAATTAGCTAGTGTCCTAGGAATTTTATAAAATTGAATTTAGACGCGTGTTTAGACGTGTATATATTTAGGTGCGTTGAGGCGAAAATTCAATCCTTTAGAAAGTCGATTCAAAACGATCAACTCGTGCAAGTGCTCTTAAATATTGCAGGCTTATGCACTTACTGTTCGTTTTGAAGGTCAAACTCATTTTGACATTTTTAAAACCGCTTTAAGCGCTGCATTGTAGTGTGATTTCGACCAATATATTAGCTTGAATCGCCGCCATTTTGATTTTGAGAGTGCATTTGTGTTTCCCGTGGACATTGTGTTGCTTGGACTTTCGCCTTTATTTCTCTTTCGAATTATTAACGCGATTATAACTCCGCGATTTACATACAGAGATAAAGAATTACGGCCGTATCACATAACAAACACCTACATTAAATTAACCTTAACTTGCTCATAATTAGCTGGCGTTTTCCGTACACAAAGGAGAATTGATTGACGGCAGAAAACTTAGGTCAAAGACACTCAGTGGCGTAATACACAAAAATGAATTTAATTTGTTGTAAAAAATGTAAAAGAAAGATCTTAAGTGGGATAACAAGCTTGAGAATATCCTGACTGACGTTCATCACGTGCACCTTGACAAAAATTACGTAGCAAAGTTCATTATTCGTGAGATGATATTAAAATCAGTCTAATAAACACCTACCTGGCATTAAGCAAGATGACGCCACTTGTGTCACTACTCATCCGCGCCCACTCTAATAATATATATTTTTTCTATCTAAAAATATAATACTTTACATTTAACAAAAATAAATCAGTAAGTGTCACAGCACGTTGGCAATTTTGCACATTTTAAAGAATGGCTCAAATACAGAGTAACATACTCAAACAGTACTTTTTCAGGTGTACCTTTGAGCTGATAACATATCGTATTTCAAAAAAACCTCAATCAGAAGTTTACGTAACGACCAGTTGCAGTACAGCTTATTGCAAACAGTTAGCAAGACGTGAAGTAAAAGGTAAAAAGGTTTAAACACCAATTGCAAACAGCAAACACCAATTTAAACTACAATCACCTTCGTCACAGATAATAACACTAGAATCCATTTCAGGATACAACAACTATCCATTGCAGGCTAAAACATAACTATCCATTGCAAGCTAAATCAAAGTATCCATTGCAGGCTAAAAAATTAATAGTATTCCCTGTCTTTCAGAGTCAACTCGAGAAGAAACAAGGAGATTGAAAGAGAAAATTTCTGATTTCATTTAAAAGCCTCTAAAAAGCAGGTAAAAGTTAATAGGTGTTTTAGAAAACCTTTAAACAAAAAAAGATTACCGGGGATTTAATTGCCAATTGGCTATGAAATAGTATTTTTAGCAATAATTAAATTTGGTAAATGATGATTTGGGCTTAAAACGTCATGGTAAATTCTGAGTTTAAATTTTCCCCATTTTTCCCAGACACTCTTTCAAGGTTAGCAATTAACTGAACTACTTTCACAGAAGCCAAACAGTACCAATGTCTGATTTAATTCCTTCCTGTGCTAAAAGTTGACATGTCTGATTTTCATAATGCCTCCTTCCTTTTTTCTTGGTCTTTAACTTAATATAAATTGATTTAAAGTTGTTTTAGATTTCTAACTTAATTAATTTAATGTTTAATTTTGAGTGCATTTAGTTTGTCCAATGACCAATAAATTCCGTGCGGATTTAATTCACCGTATTGCCAAATTGTAAAATTTTCTACACGCTTGATAACAACATTACATCATCATGATCATTATCATGGTAGCATGATTTGGACAGGTTATACTAATGATCTTTTTGCTACTGCAAAGTTTTTCTTAGTCTACCTCTGGACCTTGCAACTAACTACTAGTCTATACACTTTCTTACTTAGTCATCCTCCTCCATCCTAACGGAGGGCTCCAACTAATTCTTGTCTAAATAATATCTCTTATGATAAGATACCTAGGCTACGTCTTAGCGAAACATAAAAAAGAGAGGAACGAACAGAGAACGAAAGGAGAAGTATCATTTCTTAAAAATAATGTAGAATTTCAGAGAGAAAAAAAAGGAGAAGAGTTGATGAGTTAAAACCCTGATTGGGTACTCTTCGTCAAGCATATCCCTCAGGTCAAATCACTTATTTATTTATAAGCATAAGATATACATCCAGTACCTTCCCCTCTAAAATTTTATATCCTCAGGATCTTGAATCCCCCCCCCCCCCCCCCCCCACACACACACACACAGCCCTCATTTCCCTCCTAACAAATACAAAAAAAATAATAAAAAATATGCTCAACGAGCCTACTAAAAACTGAGTTTAAATAAACATGATCAACACAACTATTTTAACTACACACGTAATGCAAATCGTTGAAAATCAGGCCTTTGTAAACTGACCTATAAAACAGTGGAAAATCCATAAAAAAGGGTTATCTTATGCTGGCTCAAAGTTTTCCTTTTTTTTCTACCAACATTATATACAAAAAAACAAAACATTCTCTAATTCTTTTTACTATATAGTATATCCTACAATTCTTACTCAAAAAAAACGCTCAAAGGACCAAAAATAAAATAAATTCATGCATGATAATAATAATAAGAAAATAATAAATTCTAAAACATAAATATAAAAACTTACAGTGAACAGTTACTGCTACGTCGAAACATTCAATACAAAAAGCGATCTGAAAACTTATTTCTGAAACGAAATATCTCTCATTATATTTGAGGGAGTATTAAAGAGTGAAACTATAAAAAAAAGGTTCATAGTAATCCTTACACGCTTACCAATATATGCGTTAGAACAAGGCTTAAACACTGACACGCAAGCTATTAGCCGAAATCACGACGACTCGATTTAAATATAAAAAGGCATAGTGGATTTGCTTTCCTGCAGTATCTAATTCGGTCAACGTTAATGCGGCAGGTGGTCAGAAATCAAGTTCAATGAAGAAAGATTGCCGGCAAAGAAAATTTTGATTTTTTTTAAGGATTACCAATAGGTGGTGAGATTATTTTAAAATCACTTTCAATTGGCATGCTTTTGTTTGCATACCCGTTGTCTATCATATTAAATTTTTTGAACCTTTTCCTATTAAATCCTCAAAAGTTTAATCCTGAAACATTTCAAAAAATTTTTTACTGAATATACCTACATTTTGTCCCAAAACGAATAAACAAAACAGAAATTAGTAGCCTTATTATCCAACAGTAAAATCAACCTCTGCCAGAATTTTCAGATCTTTTAGACACATCGAAAATTGAATTCTATGTGCGAAAGTAAAGTATCAAACTTGGTTTTAATACGAGTCATTGTTCGTATGATCAGCAATCTTCACAACAAGTCCTTCTCGATCAATTTGAGCATAATGGACACTTGCTTTTGTTGCCATCTATAAATAGAAACAAAATAAAATATTTCTGTTCTCCTTAATCCTATTTTTTTATCATTTATAGCTACCTTTAATACTTACTGAAGTTAAGTAATTTATGTTCATATGGTCATATGGTCATATGACTTATTAGTGTAAATCTTCACGGCAATTTAATTACCATATGGCGTTGAGATTTTTAACTTTTAAATTATTATCTTCATAAAAAACTCGAAAAAAAACAGGAACAATTTGGAAGTGCGAACATTTTTGTTGTCAAAAAGCATGCATTTTATACTACACGAAGCACGGGATGTAGCGACCGAATTGGTTTAAACAAGCTCTCTGTCATTGATACCGAATTAAAGCGTGTAATTTAAAGACCACAAACAAGGTCTAAGTACAAGAAGTTCATGTACGAACCGTACAAGTATAATAGACTACGAATAATTATATTTCTGTGGTAAATTTTCTACTATTTTATATCTCCTAGAAAGAGAATTTGGTATAAACTAGGATCTGTAAAATATACGTATTCAGTAAAATCAAAAGCATCTTTTGACGACGAAGTGAAGACAACTAAGGGGCTTTATTCTTTTTAAAATGCTATGTTTCTTAGATTTAAAAGGTAATGAATGTAAAGGCTCGTTTTCTATTTGACTGCATTGGGATTTAAAAATAGCCAAAAATTACCATTCTTGCGACTTGGAGTCATGATATTTAGACATCTAATCCTTAAATTTGTTTTTCGAAGTAAACTCAAATTTGATTCTCACTGAAACAATTTGCAATTTACATGCGTATACCTTCAATTTTTTGCACTAAATATCCAAAAATGAACAAAATTTGAAGACATCACTTCCTCAACTACCTTATTTTTGTCGGATTTTCTCTGAAAATAACTCAAGTCATTGTTACTGTCTCTCCACGTATGTTTTCGGAGTTTTAATCATTACCATATCCTTACCTCAACTTTCTCAATCTCAGCTTTTATTTTATCCATCGCAAATTCGTCTTTGGTAATGACGTACATGAAGCCACCGCCACCCGCTCCAGCCAAACATTGTCCTGTGGAAGAAGATTATTTAAAACCAGTATATTTGCACGTAATAATGATAATAATAATAATTGAAATATCTATTTTGTGTCTTTTGATGGGCTCGTTTTTTTTGACTGATATCGGATATCAAGAATGTCAGATGATAAGTATACAAGACATTCGTAATTAAGAAAACATATAATTTGAGATAATAGTCATTACATATCAAGCCAAAGAGTACCAATAAAAAGATCACAACGAGTATTTAAGGTATTATTCAATCGACACACCGAGTACCGGGGGTATTAACAATTTGAGTATCTGAAATTTTTAGAATTACCATGGACAAGTGGTTCCAATTGATCCATTATAGCTCTACATACACTCGGTTCACAACCATGAGCCATGGACTTCTTGTGTCGCCAACATTCGTTCAGATATTGACCAATAAGTTCCAACTTACCTAAATGAAACAGGGGCCAGTGAGTCAAAACATAAAAAACTACACGTATTATTAGTAAAATTAAAGCAAGTAATTTCAATACGATCAAAATATTGCAAATTCAACAAAATTATGAGCCGTGTGATAGTTTGACATGTGAGTTTTATATGCAGGATCGGTGATATCTCATTTCTTTCTATAACGTTAACACAACACTACAGAAATGTAATACACTAACCCTCTTCAAGAGCTTTTTTAGCATTTTCAGCATTTTTCACCAATTCACTTGCTGTTTCAACAATTTCAGGGAAGCGAGCGTTCCAGTTGCGCAACACATCCTAAATGTCAAAATTAGATAGTCAAAAGTCGAAAATAAATACGGTAAAGACCTCATATTGAATGATCAAAAATATATCATAGCAGATGCAAGGATATAAAGATAAGAGGAAGTACAGGTAACAGGGTGGTCTGCCGATTTTCACTCTCACTTCCGTCATTCTCGAGACTTCTGACGTCATTATAGAAAATTACCTATTACAAAAACAACATTTTAAGGCACTATGCCTCTTGCATTCAGATATTTAACGATATATACTGAGTATTTTAAAATACAATTCTTTGAATTCGACTCAGTTCTGAATTTGCTGACTTTCCAAGATCTCCAGATTTTTTTCAGATAGTCGAACAATTGGCTAATTATAAAAATTTGGGTTTTTTCGAAGTAAAAAACTTTTAAACTAATTTGAATGTTCCTATGCGATTCACCTGTAACATGTTCCTGGCAAGTCTTGTTTTACCTGTAAACACAACAAGTAAATGATTTTCAAGCGTTTCTTTAAATCCATCTGGCACTTGGATCTGCTCCGTTTTAATATGCAGTGGTAGTTGATTCTTCGAACTTCCTATTTTAATGCCAGGACACAAACCTCCAACCTGATCCTGCCACCCACCGCCAGTTGTTAACATCTGTTCCAAATCTAATACCTAGTGTTGTATAATTTTTAAATCCAAAAAAATGAAATGACAAACAATGGCAACTTTGATTAATAGAAAAACAACAATAACGACAAATATAAATTTAACAATTGTCATCGAAAACAAAGACAACGGCACGTTTCAGCAGTGTTACGTTATAAATATTCCTTAATTAAGCTTAGTGACGAGAAGAAGACAATAAAAGAACGACAATAACAAAAACCAAGACGACAACAACGACCATTACAAGAACAACAACAAAAACAACAGTTGTTACAAATAAAAGCGACATACCGCATGTAATACAGAGCTAACATCATGCTTCATACCAGCAGCTGTCCACAGCGCAGACAAGACACTGCCTGCTAAAATACTGCTTGTACCTAACCCTGAGCCATGAGGAAGATTGGACCAAGTCTGTAAGACAAAACCGCTGCTATGTTTGTCTTTCAAATATTTAGCTAAATTTCTGTGTTGTGTTAATGGAAGAAGCTCAGAACAAAAGAAGGCTGCCTTCAGTAAAGCACCTACAAGATACAATAAAAATGACTTGTTTATAGAACAATCAATCAACCTTTAACTTAAATATATAATTAGAACAAGAATTACTTGCACACTCTGGAAGATTAAGAATGCTTAGCATGAAAATCACAAAGTACAGTTTTTTTCAGAAAAACGATTTTAAAAGCCACGCGATGAAGATATAGGTTCTTTCAACTGCTAACTCTCAAAATAGTAAGAAAAGGTAGAAATTACTACCGTAAGTAACACATGGGTACTGAACATGGAAGTGTGGAATGCCCGTCTGTATTCAGGGGAAACACTATGCTCTGATCAACAGTACATATCAACTAACCTGGCGTGTTTGGTTGAGAATAATTCAACAGATCTGAGAACTCTGTACATACTATCTTGATAGGATTCTCCTTGCCCAAAATCAAAACAATTTTGTATCTGAATACAAATAATAAAAAAGTCGATTAAGTTTAAGAAATAGGTGATAAGTTCTAAAAAAAAAACAAGCAAGAAAACAAACAAGCAAGAAAACATACAAACAAATAACAAAAAAAGATAAGATAAAAATTGGTAAATAAAAAGTTGAATCATAAACAGGTCAGCACCATAAAGAAAACATTATTTTTACAATTAAATCAACTTTGTCATAAGAGACTAAGAGCAACTATTCATTTTCTTTAGAAACACTAATTACAACAAACAACAGAATGAAAAAAACACCTTACTCTGGAATTCGTTGCACCCTACACCCAATTGGTTTCTAAAAACAAAATAATAATAATAAAATAATAGATAAAAAGTGACACAGTAAAACCATGCCAAACGATGCACGAAAGTTAGAACGTAGCAGCTTATTCATAGAATTGACTCAACTTGACATCTCTTTTTACGATTTTAAAATTTGAGAGAGAAGTCTAACAAGATGAAAACGTAGATGGGGATGAAACGTAAGTTGACCCACGAATACCACAAAGGATGCGACATTTACTGCACAGAACACACGCTTAATTTTCTTATTACATTTTCTCTACATTAAGTAGACTGTAATTTTAAATTTTAGTAGGAATTTTAATTGGGTGTGACGACATTACATCCGAAAACTTAATTTAAATATTAAAGATACTGTAAATATTCAGACACAGTATATTTATTATCTCTCAAAAGTTTTTGTTTACAAAATTACTTTTTGGATATAGAAACAAATTAAATTGTCTATAATACATATAATACAAATATGAATATTTTTCAGAGGTAGCCATAAATCTACAGTTTTGTTTTTCACTAAAACGTACGAAACTCCCCTCCGTTTTATTTTTTACTTGCGTAATACTTCTCAATCAGTTCAACATTACAATTGCAACAATGCTTTGCCACATCGACTTGCCATCAAATTGTCTAAATTTGCACAGAACACCTTAGCACCGAGCTGATAAAGACGTCGTTATAGTAACATCTGACGCTCTGCTTTCCGTTCCACCTGTTGCATTTCAATTTTAACTTAGAAAAGTAGAGGGCAGAATTAACCTCTGTAGAGTGTTATATTTAACGACTTTTAGAACTTTTAAACTCTTTTTTGGAAGAAAGGGGGGGGGGGCACTAGAAAGAAATCTACTCCTACAAAACACGAGGTTGCATGATTTGGAACTTTGTTTTTCAACGTTTTTGAACGTTACTGCAAAAGCATGCAAAAAAATTCTGTCTTTATTCTGCTATATGCGTTTATTTGATATTTCAAAACAAACAATGCCGAAACATAATTTAGCTTCGTGTTTACATCATCTGAACACATTGTGTGTGCTAAAGTAAAAGGCGGATTTATGATGAAGGAAAAGTTGAAGAGAGCTCAATTTTCCATTCCGCGCAGAGCGGATTGCATTTGGCGGAATTTTAATAAAAAGAATAATACCTGCTCCGCACGGAATAATCCGTCAATTAAAAAAAACCGTTTTACGGGTGATCAAACTGAACAACGTTTTTCGAATGCAAGTCACAGATAAAATTAAAAACCTCTGAAATCTTTTGTTCTAAATGACTAATAAAATCCATGGGCTCTTGGATTAGGTTGTTAATAAACACAAAAATCTCAAAAGCAGATAGAATACAAAGATACGTTACCCTTAAGTACGGAGGCAAATAAAGAATTGACGTAAGAACTAACAAACGCAACACAGGAGGTGATATTAGTACCACCATTTAAGTCACAATGGTTTTATGAAAATCTGCTGCTCAATTCATTATTCAATGAGCTGCTTACCATTCCTTCTCCTCTAGATAATGTTATTATGGTATATGGTATACATTATGGAAATCTTTGCCCGGGAAATCATGCATGGGCAGACGTATTAAGAACTTCGCGTTCCAAACAAACTATTCGAAAAACATTGTTTCAAATTCAAACTGTTATTCATGAAGACATGATAATAGTTTTAATAATGAACTGTTGGATTTTTGACATGCTAACATCACAATTATTAACTCCATCATAAAAATTAACAACTACTGTTCATACAACCAATAAAAAAGAATATTTCCACTCTAAGAATTTTATTTCCTGGTGTAAGTTGAACCACAAATTGTTTAAAGTGTGAAGTTGTACGATTCCTGATGTCAGCATCATTTATGGCCTTTTTTTATTTTCTGTCAAAATATATTTTTGTATTGAATCCCTTTAAAGTTTGTCTTTGTTAAGTTGCCGAGGTCTAGGTTTCTATATCGAAAAAAAACATAAAGACAAGGCCAGTCATTTACCTTGCTATCAACATTAATCGCAATTGTTACAACAGCTCCTGAATGTTCATAACATATAGGCGGGGTGTCGCTCCAAGTCCCGGCTATATCACAACGAGCTGAAAAAATTGCATTGATTAATCAAGACGAAAATAAAATATATGCAGTATGTTTTGTTTACCTTGTGGTCAATAGTAATGCCGATAGATACAACTAAACCACCCTGCTCATAACAGATAGGTGGAGTATCACTCCAGCCTCCACTCAAGTCCAAGCGTCCTATGATAGGTGTTTAAAAATATTGTAGATGCAATGCGGTTACCCAGAAAATAAATCCTTGTCATAGCTTCAATTGGTGCATTCATATATTTTGTATTTGACCACGATACAGTCAAGGTATTGTTATGCTAATTTTTTTTACAGAGTAGAATTGTGGAGTTAAAAAACAATCTTTGACACGTTTTCTGAAGTACACTAAATTTTATTTTCTCATTGAGAATCGAAGAGCTTTGGTCAAGCATGTTACACTCACTACTCAATCACTCAGTTATTAATAAAAAATTCCAAACAAGAGTTTACAAACATACTTCCTTGCAGTGTCCAAGTTTTAGGTAAAATTTTAGGCAATTAGATATTTATATATATATATATACATACTATATCATATCATAGCGATATTCATTTGCATATACTTTACTTTAAAAAAGTTTGTGCTATGTGCTGCATATTTATACGTGTTCTGTGCATTATGCGCTATTCAATAAAAAAAAAACGTTTCCTAACCTGGTGCTTCTGCAGTAACCCACGTGTTTAATGCCACAGGCTCGCCTCTGGTTAGTTTTATAAACTGGAAGGGAACAAAAGAAAAACTTAAAAATTAATTTTACAAAAAAAAACAGTGTACGACATAAATTATACGTGCTCTTAAATGATTTTCCTACCTGTCTTGCTGTTGCAACAGCCTTGCGAACTTGAATTTGAAACGCACCTTCATAATGTCTTGCAGCACGTACTAGTAAATCAGCACTAAAAGATAAGTATAGCAGTTTCTGCTTGCGAATGAAACATTATATATTAAAACCCTGATTTCATGCAAGATTCTGTTGCATTTATTCGTATTCCCATGAGTATAAACTTACATTACTCACCTTATAAACCACAACTTCCTTTGATTTGCCATAAATTGGACAGCATCCTGTATCCTTTCATTCTATTATCGAAAAATATCGTTACACAGATTTTATTGATTAGTTAGTTTCAAATGTTATTTTGTTGTGAAATAAATTTCTTCTCTGATAGACATTCGTCTCCTACAAACTAAAAACAGTATTTAAAATCTCTTCATACCCTGATCATATCCAGACCTTTCTTCCAAGAATAGTTCGCAGCTGGACCACTTCTTAATCCACCTTGCCCGTTTGCCTTTGCACCCAACACATCAGCAATGCATGCAAACGTACGAGAAATAATGGCAGGGTGATTCGAGTTTCTCATGATAACTAAAATCAAAAGAATTTAACACAGTTTTAGTAGCAGCTTATGATACTCAAAAAACTCTAACTAACAAAATGAGCTTATGTCATTGTAAAACCATTTGATAAAAGGTCTTTAAGACAATGGCAAAGCTACAGTTAGCATGTCTAATTTTTCCAACCCAGATTCTCAATAATTTCTTACTATTGTCTAGCACAGTTAGCAAATCTTCAAAATATCCATCCATAATACAGGTTTGAAAGAACGGCATGAAACAATTATCTTTTCTGTTGTGAAGTGACTTTTCAACTTTTCTTTGACCAATGTTAAAAAATAATTGTCTGGGAGAAAATAATGAAAATGCATAGAACAGTAAATCAATAATGTCAGAAATGTTTGCAAATTTCACAGAAATAAACAGAAGTAGAAATAACTTTATGCGTGAATTACGAAATCAACCTTGTTAAAAACAAATTTCATGTTTACATCAATAATAAGTTTCTTGCTTATCTAAAGTTTGATTGATTAAAAAATTAAATTTAAGTTACATAGAATTGTTTTTGATTAAAAAAAATCATTTTGATAATCAATTCAAAAAAATAGATCCCCACAAAAACAAATTTAGCAAATGAAGTGATCAGTCAGAAGGAGGAAATGATTGCGGGAAAATAATACACAAAAGTATTTACAAGTAATCTGAAAGTCAATGAAGTGAATTTTCACTCTCTGATAACTTACATAATGGATCGAAAAATGTTAAATGCTCTTGTTCAACAAAAGGATCAAAACAGGCATGTAGATAATTTTTAATAGCTAACTTTCTAACTCACAGTCTTAAAATGTAAACTGATTCGTTTTTAACAAAAACTGACGTAGTGAATAAAATACAGACAAAACATGATGCCAATATGAAAGCATTAATATTTATACACAAGTCTAACTTTTAATTCAAATTACTTATAGGATTCTTTCTCTGTTTCAAACTGCAGTGAAAATTTAAAATCTGTGAAACTGCAACGACTTTCTGTTTTATATTTCCATTTACTAACCTTCTCCATGCAAATTCTTCCTCAGGATTTGTCAAATCCAATATTTCCAGGAGAGACAAACGCCAACAAGATCGCCAACTTAAGAAAATGAGAAAATGATGATCAAAAATATTTACTAATTAATCCTACATTATCTGCAATACTGCACAATGGGAATGTTTATTAGAGTTCAAGTTTACAAGAGATTGGGCATTTATTCATTCATTAAGGCCCGTTAAAAAGAAGTGTTAAATAGAGAATTTATGTTAAACATTTTATTTAAAAAGTGACCATATATTAGTTTTAAGGTAATACGCAACGCAATAATATCACAAAAAAATAATGTTTGAAGGATCATACACAACTTTTTTATTATACAATTTGTAATACCCGTGACAAATATTAAATTTGTTTTGTTTCTCGTGTTATGCCTTCATAAGTGGAGCAGCGAAACAATTTTATTTTGCTGCTCGTCGCTCGTGTACGTCTTTATAAGTGGAGCATCAAAACAAATTTATTTTGCAGCTCGCGTACTTCACAGCTGAAGCATATCAAAATTTCGATCGACTGCTTTACCTAGCCCATTAGGGCTAGGTAAAGCAGACAGGTCTAATGGGCTTTCATAATACTTTTTACAATTTTTTTTCTTTAAAACTTACATGCTAGGAAACATTTTGTCTTTATATGAACCATGCATCCAGAGAAAATGAAGAACATTAACTTTATCTCTTGGGTGGTAGACTGGAAATAATCGCGCATTCAAAAAACATCTCTTTGATAGAGGCTACAAATATAAACAACAGGAAATATATAAGATAATATTATAGTGAATGCAAAGGATAATAAGCTGGAAAGTTCAGTTTATTTTGAAAAAAGGCTCTGCAAAAATTTGCAGAGTGTAGTTTTTCAATACCTATTGTAATTCTGCCTAGAATTTAATAAGAAGTGCAGTATACATCTGCTGGTTGAAACAACAGGAGAGCAGGTTTATTTTAAACAGGAAAAGACCAAAAATTTCGATTATGCAACTTTTTTTTAAAGTAAAAAATTCTTGCATTAAGAATCATCTGAATTACAGAACAAATACATGTTCTACAAAAGATACAATTGTTTTAAGTGCTTTCTAAAAATGTAAATACACATTAGAAGAATAAATTGTAGGACTGTATGAAAACAAACTTAGACACATACTAACTCTGGTGACCATAGTTCTGCAGGCTGAATAGTAGTTCGAGCGAAAAAGGTTTCCCATGGTACATTAAATACTGTGCTCTCTGGCATTGAAAAAGGTTTCTAGAAATAATAAAAAAACATAATGAAATATAAATAATATTCATAACATTGGTTTGTTAGAAAAAATTAGCTTTAAGGGTAAATCTCTACGAAAAGTAGAAACCGCAAACAATAGTTTTTAATTAGCAGCTTCAGTAATTGCACATTTTATTTCATACTGTAAACACTACCTGAAGACGATCATGTATGCCAAACATTAACAGGATGCGAGTGTTAACTGTGCCAGTTTCGCTTTCCATTTTCAAATGTAGAGATTCAAATACTATGTCATCTGGTAGATAGATTTTATTTTGCAGGGGCTAAAATAAAACTGATGGAATTAGGGTTGAAATGTAGAGAGATACCATCTATGGATAGAAGACTCTACATACCTCTAAATCACTTGGTTGGATGTTAACTATCAAGGAATTGCTGCCAATATTAACATCACCCTGAAGATTAACATCCAAATATTAAAAATACTTGTCTAACGCAATCAACCATGTAAACGGTCCTTGTAAAGTATTACAGAAACTTTAGGAAGTTTTCAATATGTCGTTAATTTTCAGTAATCTAGCCTTAAGATATGCCATATCCAATGCAAAAGTTTATGTTATTAACATTATAATCAATTCATTATAGCCGCTATACCTTCTTCTCAAAATTAATGTCATAAAAGTAACATAACTGTCAAACAAAATGATGATATAAATTATATACATAGTATTTTCCGAAGGGTTAATTATAAGAAATGAAAAAAATACTGTTAATTAATAATTCATTAAGGAAATTGGGCAAAAAGAACAGAATGAAATTTTAGTTAAGTTTAAGTAGAAAATAAAAATGAATCAGGTTAGAAACCCGCAAGTGCTTTATCAAAGAAAACTTTTTCAGCTAAATCGCAGAACCTTCCATATTATCGCGGTTAAAAAATGTTGACGCCATATAGTCAAAGGTTGTATGCAAGACTGTATGTAGTTATATAAAGACACTTTTACTTGATATACAGACTCCTGTTTCATAATTAACGTGTAAAATATAATACACCTGAGTCCTTCATCTTAACCAATCACAATTGAGACAATTTTGTTTTCTCGTGATAACACAGATCAACACAATTTTTCTAATGTTTAACTGGAAAAATAGCTGAAGCTGCTTTAGGACACAATACTAACAAGCCAAAAGCTTCCCCGAGGTTCAACAAAGAATAGAGATTATCATTGAAATTGCACTTAAAAACATTTATAAAGGAAAGAGGTTGAAATGTTAATTTTCCTGTTGAGGACAATTACAATGCAGACATATTTTATGAAAGCTAGATGTTAGACGTTTAAAAAATATGAAAACATTGAAGTAAAAATTAAAGTGTCTAAGCTGCTAAAAACGCAAAACTTTAAAGCCTTATACTTTTAGAGCCATTGTATCTAAATGGAAAGCAGTTAAGGGCCCAAAATCAGTTATAATTCAAATTACTATCTTCGGAATAATAAAAAAAATTTGTTTGAAAAAAACAGTGGGTGCAATAGTGCTTTACAGAACAGGAAAAAGTAAAAATATGCAAATTTTGACTCGCTTTGTTGGATTGCTCCATAAAAAAGGCAAGCAAAGTAAATTGGTTTAGTCGGACCACTAGATACCCTAACATATAAAACAATTTTCGGTCATTCAATAGTACACGCCACATACTAACAAAAATTAAAAACAAACTTGTGTGACTGTACACAAATAAAATTTTAAAAAACACAAATTTCTACCTGACATCTAATTTTTAATATTATTAAATTGGCCATATCTCCGCCATTAATAAAATCCTTAACCTTAAAATTTGGTTCGTCTTTTTTCTCAGGTGGTATAACAACTTTTCTCAAAATAAAGGGATTTTTTTTTACTATCAAAAGATACTCCTACTGCCCCATTTTTACAAACATTGACTTTTAAAAGTGAAACAAAAAGCTTTTTTATCTGCAAACAAGCGTCCATTTGTAACCCACAAAATATTACCTTATAGTAAAAAAAGCAAATTTTAATTTTCATCTTTCTTATACTATTATCATTATATTATAAATATACCAGAACTTCATTACCTCAATATATGAATGCAGTAAGACACAGTTATCACCAACAGTTGCACCCTTAACCATAGTATTGACAGCCACTATGTTCTTTTCATTTTTAATATCTTCTGTCTAAAAATGTGAAGCACTTTATTAAAGTGATTTTACTTTGATAAAAATAAATGTGAATTTATTCCCAGAACACTCTTTCCAGTAGTAAATCTCCACACATCTATATTATAATACCTGTATACGCCTGTTTGTCATGCAAAATCATGCCGCCAGTAGCGAGATGTGCACAATGCGGTAAAAAATGGACTAGCAAACCCGTGAATTTTTCCCTGGACCACTGACTAGTTTTATCTATTAAGGGAATGCCATTCTTCTAAAGAGTTAGGGAAGAAACTACCTGTCTAGTAAAAGCAAAAAATATCGTTACCAGAGAAAGCGATGATGCTCTTTTGCGAAATTTTATTGACGCAAATGATGTCTCCAATGGATCTTTATATGGACAGTTTAGAAGCAGTTGGTGAATGCGGCTAGGATCATGAGAGAGATAATGAAATTCGCTGTTGTGCAACAACTCTAGAAACAAATATTTACAACAATCAATTTATTACAAAGTACTTTTAAATTATAGGTGAAGCTACAATCATTTATTTAAACAAACCACTTAGAACCCTGTTAGAACCATGCTTCGCACATGGCATTAGAGTATTCACAACTAACAGAGCATACAAAGAAGCATATATAACAAAACTTTTATTTACTAAAAACAACGTTTTGCCACAACTTCGTAGAGTTAATAATGCACCACCACCTTTCAAGTAAACAAATGCATTATTTGTATAGTTACCAGCTTTCATTGATATTCCACTTAGAGTTTCCCACAATACTTGTCTTGCATTCACTCTTAAACTAGCATCAATTCTATCCATGTCAGGAAAATGTACAGTTCCATAAACACCACTTCGCTCTCCTCCTACGTAATCTTTCTTTTCAATGTTTGAAGCCATACATAGTAGAACGTCAAAGAACAATGAAAGCTAAAACATTAATTTTATCACAGTAGTACAAATGGAAACCAAGGACATGTGAGACAAAAAAATGTTTCTAACTGGTACAGTATTTAGAAAATGAAAGAAGATCTAAATGTAGAGTTTTATTACAGGTTTATTGAACAAAATTTAACTTCTCATAAAAATCTAATGTTATTTGTTTATTAATTATTATCTCTACAATATTGGTTGATGACATTTAAAAAAGAGGTTATAGAAGTAAATAATCATATGTTGCTTCAGATTGAATAATCCAAACCATTACCAAATTATCAGAATATAATTTAGATAATGACATTAGGTATGAACACATCAATATCATTTAAAAATTTTCAATTAAAAAAAAATAATTTTAGGGGAAAACGATAAAATAACAAACTAGTTAATCGACATACCACTATGTCTGACTTGTCTCGGTACACATGCTCTACATCTGAAGCAAGTGGTCGCTGAAAAAAAAAACAGAAACAAATAGGAGCATCAAAATACATACACATCACAGGGTTTGAATCTGTAATTTGAGTGACAATCGAATCAGCAAAAAATCAAATATGGTATTTGTGAAATTAGATGTTAAAAGATGGTTAGCAGAAACGGCTTCTTGATTAGTCACATCTATACTAAGATGAACTAACTTTTTTAGGATGAAGATGACAGTATAAACAATAAGCCAATGTTTTAAAAAAACAACTTAAATCGATAGTATAAACACTTATACAGACAAAATATTAAAGAGTTTCGAAAAGAAAAAAAACTGAAGATAGCTTATTCGAATAGTAGTTAGCTCTGGTTCACTTTATCTTTTCTGGTTTCTTTTAAGAAGGTACCATTACTTTCCATTTTTTTACACAACAGATGTTTGGCAGTTTGCTGAACTTCTCCATTTTTTCAGTTGAACCTTTTTGAGATGATTATTTTGTTGCCATATAAATACAGTCCAGTGTACTTAAAAACAGCACTTCAGTTTGAAAAAAAACCAGAACAGTATTTTACCTTTTAAATAGCATAATGCAAATAGTAATTCAAACCATGCAGAGGTGAGATACAATGCAGAACTTTTTGCTCTGTTTTTTTTTTGGTAATTTAAAATAGCTAATAGCATCAGAACAGAAACATGTAATCAAAAATTGCTTACAAATTGAGATGGTCGTGATCCAGCATCCAGGCCAAGATACGTACAAATATCTAATGGTGGAGATACACTGATGTTCAACAAGGCATCCGCTACATTTGTTTTAAAGAAGACTAGACCAGAAACCTAAAGAGGAGAAAAAACAATGAAAAGTGTAGAATGTGACAAATAGCATACAGCATCTTGTATCAACTTTCCAAAATATGGTCGCCAGCCCCGTGGAAGAAATACTCTGAATAATATTTATAACCGTAATTAACGGAAACTAACAAGTTTTCTGATTAGTTAATTCTTATTAATTTTGATCATTTAACATCATTTCACTTTGCCCAATGATGGTAGAAGGATCTTGCAAAACGTTGCCTATTAAACTATTGTGTTTATGAGATGATAAACCTTTAATTCTAATCGTCCTTATCTGTTTTCTTTTAAAAGGTACAACTTTTCTTAGTTATGGAAAAAGCATATTTGCAAAAAATATTTTACAGCAATTCTATAAAATTTTGTGAACAGAGCAAAATTGCAAAAACTTTTCATTGGCTTATACTGAATTTTGCTTTTTATGGATCAGAGATATCAAATCACGCCTTCAGAATCAATATTAGCTCGATATCATTGACAGGGGCTTACAATAAATCTTAATGCTGCCTGATCGGCTATGCTTTAGATTTTTAGATTTCTAAAAATTTCTTACAGCTGGGACGTTTCCATCTTCTAATTTACAATGAGAAATTGTTTCTGCAGAACCCTTGTAGATGATATCTTCAACTGCATTCTACAAGAGGTAAAATCACATAAATGTCTATATTTTTATCAATTGAATAAAAAAACTTTGATTTTTTAACATATTATAGCCTACACAGTGGCGCCGTGGATTAGTGGTTATAGCTCTCATACTCTGTGCAGGAGACCAGGGTTCGATTCCTCTTGACGGCGATTCAACATGGGCAAGAGAATGTTACCATAGCCCCGGGTTAACCCAAGCCATGTGAGGGAAATTGGGGAGATGGCTCCATGTGTGGGCCGTTGGATGTTGCCAGGAGTTGTCTAGTAGAGCGCGGGCCCTAACTGGTTCTGCATAGCTCAAAATGAGCATTAAATACTCTAGGACTCTCCATCTAAGCCATGGCCCCTCCTGGAAATAATAGATAGGGTATATCCCTCGATATTAATCAGGCTAGCCATGTAAAATATGCACATCTATCTATCTACACAACTTAGAAAAAAAATAGCAACACAAGAAAAACTGAAAAAGTAAATTTTATCAACAATAAAAACAACATTTTCTAATAGTCTAAAAAACTCTCAGCAACTCTCCACAAACCTAAGCATATTTTAGAACAGTGTCCCAGATGACAATTGCACACATGCAACCTTGAGGTTAATTCTGTTAATGTAAGTTAAGCCCAATGCTCAGCAATTTTTGCCATGCTATTCCACTAACATTAAACAAAAAGTGTTAAACTCAAAAGATATTCATTGTGGTCAGACCTTCTCACCAATCTTGATAACGCCATGTTGATTTGCAGCAAATGGAATTTCAACCGGTACTCCAAATAAGTACACTGCAGATTCCTCTGTAGACCAATCAACTTCTATAATTTAAAAATATGAAAAATACCTGCTAATTAAGATTAATCAAATATTAGCTAGTAAACTTAGCAGGTCAGTAAACATTCATTCATTCATTTATTTATTTTATTTAAAAATTTTAAGTTATGATCTGTGTAGAAACCATATCAAAATTTGGAAGAACGTTTTTACATTCTGGTTTATTCTCGGGTACAGAGGGCTTAGATTGTCAGAATAAAAAACAAATCTTAGGATGATGAAGGTTAACCGAGGTATAAAAGAATTTTGTTCTTTGTGAGCAAAAACTACATACCAGGCCTATCAATAAGGGGGGAACAATTGCTCCTGCTCACGCAAAGGCTCGCCCAATTCTGAAAAATGAGAAACTAGCTGAGCCATTGCTCCCCCAATTCTAAAAAAAGTTTTTCTAGCTGAGCAATATCAATTCATCTCACATGGAAATCAATGTTCTCTTTCTTATCATTTACGGCAAATTATTGATAGGCCTGAGATACATATTGTCAGAAATCCTCAAATACAACAAAACTCGTATTTCCATAAAAATTATAAAAAATTAGTATTCTATGAATTAAAAGCAACCCTTTTTCCTTTTTCAGCGGGTTCCTCTCTAGTTGTTTAAAAATCTACAAGATTAAAAAACAACCATATTTCCCAACATTGCACTGATTTGGACTACTTGCATAGTAAACATTTAAAACATTTTCATACAGCAGAGATAAGGGAAAACTTTTATGATTATAGGTCAGAACATCAGAGCACTGTCAGACTTTTCACTTTATTTACCAGAAAATAGCGCATATTACATGATGTGGAATGCCTAATTAGATGATTTCAAACGATTTTAAGTTAGGGGATAAAAATTGTTTTGACTTTTTTCATTTTGTTATATTTACAAAAACGAAAAACACTGAACCACCTTGTCTGTGTTGAATTGCACGGGAAGTAATATCAAAACAGTAAACATGACATAATTATTTTTTTAGTTTGAATATTTTTTCTGAATAAAAAGGGGAAGTTAAAGGGAATCCGAGGTATAAAATGATGTTGGACTTATATTTTAGAGCTTAAAAAGTTGGGTAACAAGTTTTTTAATTTTTTTAAAAAGATCTTTTTCCATTCTTAAGATATTTACATTTAAAAAAATTCAGATTTCATTATGCTGCATAAATTATGATGTCATATTTAAGCAATAGCAAATTTTGAACTTTTTCTGTCATCAATAATTATAGACCTGTTGAGGGATGTGCATTCGAACTTTATCAATGCATAGATACTATAAATGTAAATTGATTAACATATATTTTTTTGCCAAAATGACACTCATTTCCTCATCCCAGGCCGTTTTCCAATGACCCAATAACTCGGGATCTGCAACTTGGTTTGCAATAAATAGAACAGAGATAACAGGAGCTTGTTTCATAAAGTTTTAAAGTTTTTTTTAGCAATAAACTAACTTAAAGAGAAAGAAAGCATAGCTATTTGTATATGTATACAAAAAAATACATTTTTGAAAAGATATTATGTTTTGGTTAATTTACTTTGCTTAATCTTTTTTAAATTGCTTGAATGTAATTCAGTGTGGTTACATGGTTTTATAGTATAGCCATATCTTGTCGCTGTTGGCGCTGATAATAACTATTTATCCCAGTGGACTTAAGCATTTAAAACTAGACATGATGTCTTGAAGAAATAATAAACAAGACAGCCTAGGCTTATTTCTGTCTAAACCTATACAGGATCCTTTAATATTTTTCTACGTCAAACTTTTTTAAGTAACTATGTGTGGCTACAGACCATCAGTAAAAAAGACGTTCTGTAAAAAAGGACAATTCTTTGATGAACAGAAGCTATTTTACAATGAGAACACAACATTCAGAAACTGACTTATACTTTTGTGTAATTTTATTGTTACCATTGATTACTATGTCTTGTTTAAAGTTTCACAAAGAAAAATTTTGGTACTACTATTTACTTGTGTCAGATGAAATTGTAATCAGACGATCACAACTACAAACCCAAAATCCATAAGGTGAGTCTTTAGCCAGCTAAAAAAAAAAAAGAAAGACTGATAAAATTAATTAGTATTGAAGAAAAATGTGAAAGCGATGCCTGTTACAAGAATGGGCCGAGTAATTTAGCATTTAAGTGTAGCCGCAAATTAATGTAAAATTAAATTGCCATATTTGATCTATTACTTTCGCTTTTCAATAATCTTGTCTTAAAAAATAGATTCTCCAATACCCAAGTCCCATGGCAGTGTAAGTACAGTAGGCTCTTTAAATGCACTAAAAAGCTGTCTTTTTGCTTCTTTAGAAAACCCATCCTTACCTTACGGATTGAAATAATAATCCTCTGGCAGGAATAATAAAATACAGTATGCTTTTCTAAGTGAAAATGATGACCAAAATGAGACAATAACAAGGCAACAATGGTTTAAACCACACTTCACAGACTGTGAAACAAAAAATGACATAAAGGATTGATTTTTGGAAGAAGTTTTATTAAAAAAACCCAAAATTTAGACAAAAGAAGTAAATAAATCAGGTGAAACCTTACTATACTGAAAAAAACTGATTTTTTTACTCATTTGTGTGACATGCTGCTCAACGTCAGTTAAGAAGGTTTTTTCCAGATAAAAGACCTTTTAAATAGCTCCTATGGTTATCAGGGTCAACAATTTATAACTGGATGATTTTATTCAAGCTACAAATTTAAAATAATCTTAAAAACATACAAATTTAAAATCATATTAAAAACATACAACGTTAATTGTCATTTGCAATAACACGTCAAATTGCGTAGCCAATCCGGAGTATTGTGATCCAATTGAACCAACATTTTCAATGAATGCAGGTAAAGGCAAAAAGCCAGGTGAGCATGCAGAATATGGTGTTGTTGTCCCCTACAAAATAGAAGCAAAACAGAAAAAAGATTAACAGCAAAATAATTTAGACGTCATAAGCTTTACATTGATGACTGATTCTTTTGCAGCAGAACTTTGTTCGCAAAGTTTAAACGTGATGCATATACATGAAGTATGTAACAGTGCATGATCTATTTTACATGGAACTAAATGTTTTTGATACCTGGTCTCAAATTTAGGTATCATACATAGATTAACATTAATTAGGTTTAAATACCTACTCTTATAATCAATTCTTATACCCAAAATGAATCTGATTAAGAAGAGGGAGTATTGATATTGTTTATAAGTAAAATTATCAGAAAAATAATAGGAAAACATTTTAATAACAGACTTTCTAGATAATTAAATTCTTTTAAATGCTTTTTTTTCTCTCCATTTCCAAGCTCCCTACATCATTGCAGTTATACTTAAGTATTAACAGTCAACTTTCTTAAAAAATAAATAAACTGAAATATGACAAATTTATCCTTTTTATTGTGTACTAGTTGATAAGGCCCGTGGAGAAATCCACTCAGGCAGAAGGACAATGGAAAAAATAGTTTTTTTTTAGATTTTTGCTGACGTCAGCAGTGCATATACAAAAAAAATTAGCGAAATTTAGTTTATTTGTTTCCTGTAATGTGCAGAGATTCAAACGCTGATGAGAAAAATGATTATATATTATCATGTGCTATTGACGAACGATTAAGAAGATTTAATAGTTCAAAAATGTTGCTGACGTCAGCAAAGTACCTAATTAAAGTACAACAAATTTTTCTTTTAAAATTCATAAACCTGTCACCATATAGATCTTGAAATGCTGAGCAAGAAAATGTATAGGACCCCGTACTTTTGACAAACAGTTGCAGAGATATTAGGGTTTGAAGGTTTGTGATGACGTCAGCAATGGCCCGTGAAAACACAAAAAAAATTTTTTAGAAATTTATATGCCTGTTGCCTTCCTCGTATAGATCTTGAAACACTGATCAAGAAAGTGTAAAGGATCATATACTTTTGACAAATGGTTACAAAAATATTGTAGTTTAAAGGTTTTTTGATGACGTCATCAACCCGCCCATTCCAAAACGGATTTAGGGACCCAGGTTTGCGAAACTTACCCAAATTGGTTCTAGGTGGTTTCTAGTTACCCACGTGGTGAAAAATCCTCGACGTCACCACCTCGTTTCCAAGTTATTTCACCTCAAAGCTTTAGGTGCAGTGTAATGATTTCACTAACGTTAATATAATTTCCTTTGATGGTAAAATTATTTTAACGTCAAAGTTTGGTAATTTAAAAAACAAATTGACAGGTGATGCTTTATGGACTTTATTAAAGAACATTGGGAAGAATATAATCCACTTTGCAAAAGTCACACACAGACACATGGAAGCTCTGTATTATTATAGAGATGGATACAACATCAATTGTGAAAACAACTACAGTGGGATAGTGACGGTTTAATGTTGGTCAGGTAAACTTGTATTAAGCAGGGATAGATAAAAAAATTTTTTTCCTGTGTTGGAATACTGAAAATCCATTTTTTTGCTATGCGATCATATACCTCTTAACAAGAATTTCAGTAAAACTAACTAGCCCACAAACATATAGTCAAAGTTGTTTCTAGGTACGGCTGCAGATGATCTTTACACAAGATTTTGACTATAAGACTTGACTTTATCACACAAAGACTGTCAAGGTTGTTTCTAGGTTTTGATAAGGGTTTTAAGTTTTTTGATAAACTATCAGTCGACCATGCACAGAAGATTCTTTCCATTCTCTGAATGATTCACAAGAGCTTGTGAGAGCGTGTGAAGTTGGTTTGCGAATGTAAAAATTCTGATGAACTATCTTAAATATACATCGAATTACTTAAGAAGATTGAATCTAATCCTGGTGCTCCTAAAACAAGTCGACATTTAATTATTTTAAGGTACATGTTTTGTCATCTTGCCAACTAAAATGTTGTCAAAAGCACTTATTGTATGTCGGTATGTAAAAGATTTAACTTTTGTTATATGTTTTTACATACCAAGGCAGTAAATACAACTTAGTAGGCAGTTGTTTGACGAAACATATTTCGTAGAAAAGGCAGTGACGAACCAAAAGGGTGCAAATACAGTTAATTTAGGTCCCAGATAGTTGATTATACATAGCAAATTTGATTACCTGGGTAAAAACTTAAGCCCTTGTATTTGCAAAATCAAACATAAAAAATATTTACACTGCTACAGTCATATTGATAACACGTAACTCTTGTTTTTCAGCTTGGTAATAATTACCTACCATGTGAAGAATAAGGATTCGCTTGTTCTGCAAAACATCTGAGGATATAACCTAAACATAACAATAATAAAAAAGTTACTTTATTAAAGCAAACACTGTTCAAACTCTATGTAATTCTCAAATGTAGTAATTTCATGTTCAAAATTTGATGCATCAAAAGGAACTATATCCTTCACTATGCACTGAATTGTTGGTTTCATTCAAGTTTAGGACTGTGTGAAAATCAGCAAATCAGTGTGTGATACTAAACAAAATACGAATAGCAGGCACAACAAATACTCTTTTAATAAAGATTATACAAGCTGGCTTAGACGACGGACTGCTCATAAATATCTGATGAGAGCTCAAGGGCAGTACGTCTTGTCATTACGATTTGAAATATTCGACAAATCCTTTTGTGTAAACAACTCAAAAGTACAAGTTACAACAAGTCACATGCAACAACAACAAAAGTTTGAACATGTTCAAATTCTATGACAATTTCTACGAACTTTTAACCAATCAGCACACACAAATTAATTGCCACAAGCGAAAAGACAGAAAAAAAGTTTGTATTTTTTTAGTATATAAACTTTAATACATAGTTAGGTTCAAATAAGCTTTTGTTGGTTAATTCCTTTACAATAGAACCACAACCCTTATTAACCCCAGGCACGTATGTAATCATCACACCAGAAAAGTATGAATATCAGACCTCTAGTCATAATTGTTAGAATTTCGAAAGTAATGATTTTACCATCATTAATTTTTTAACATTATTTTAACCGCTGTATCTCAATTCCCCCGACAATGATAAATTATATTTGTATAAAGCATTAAAGTCATGTCACCGTACCGTATAACCTTGTAAAGCAGATATGTGTTCAGTTACATGCAAAACTGCATTAAGTGTGGCACCACCACTGCCAATGTTGGGCTTAGGATCAACAACACATAATATCAATGTTTCAGGATGAATAAGCAGCTTCCTTTGACGAAGTTCGATTTCTAAATAAAAAACAATTATAGTCACATGATGCAATCGTTTCACACATGCCATAATTTTTGCAAGGCATTTTTTTGGTAAAAAAAAAACAAAAAAAACTAGACAATCAATGCTACTGTAGTAACCCTGATGTCCACATTAAATCAAACAAACATTTAATCAAAACTACAAAAAAACCACGTTTTTAACAACATTCACACACCACAAAGAATAACTTTATATTAAAGTTATTTTTTATAAAGAATTTTTTGGCCACATTATAAGGTTGACTTTTAAGGTTACATGGTATGGCTACATATTGTAATGTTTATTATGTTAGAAACTGCTTTGCTTAAAGATATCTGATAAACCAATCTAACAAACCAAATGTTTGAGTCTAAGTATGAAGGGTGGAAAGGAGGACCTAGTGCAAGATCAAGTCTAAAACTACAATTGTAAATCTTAAACATATAAAGAACATATAAAGTTTAAACATATTGTGTGTCACAATGCAGCAGTAGGTTATTTCATATTTTATCACATTTCTATTTTGAGATATCAATGGAGCTATGCATTAGTATTGATTGCAAAAGTGCTAGTAGTTTTGACATTGATGTATTAAGTTAATATGGAAAAAGTTTTTGTGGTAGAAAAACTGCTACATCTTGTACACTAGCCGAGATTATTTTACCAGGCTTTTATATTATAAATTCATCACCACAAAAAATTATTTAGAAAGTTATTGATTAAAAGGAATAAGATATACATCATATTGCAAATTCAGAACGCAATTTTTAATATTTGGAGTGCTAAAGTCTTTATAACGGTGAGAATTGGTGGACTTTAATTTTTTACCATAAAAATCATCAATATGTTGTGTTTGCTTACTTCATATTTTTATGTAGAAGATAGATTAAAAGGAAACATTTTCCAAAAGCAAGAAGCATGAAACACTCAACAAAAAGACTTACGGAAGTAAAACTATTTCTGCATGTAACTCTTAAAATATTACATATCATCAAATTCGAAAATCAGTCAACCAAAGGAATTAAAAATGATTTGCTTATAAGTAATTATTACTTTATAGCTATATGTGTAAATTGTCACAAGAAACGTTAAATTAAAATTGTTACTTCTCCTTTAACATGCATTGCATTTCAACGTACTGTTTTGCTTTGAACTATTTGAATGCTTTTTTCTTTTTCAAAATTTTTGATAGATGCTTTCGATTTATGTATGTTTGTTTGTTTAAAAAATTATATACCTTGTTCAGTAAGTTGTATAATTCTCTTGTTCTTCAACCTAAAGGTTTTGTACAATAATTTCCTGCAAAATTTGAAGAACTTACTTAATGTATGCCACATAGCAGTCGACACTATGCGATAACTAGTACATATCATTTTCTTCTGCCTCTTTATTATCTTATTCATTATAATTACAAGCAATAATACAAGCGAGGATTGGTAAAACAATCGAAACAAGTTTAAAAATAATACTAATAAATACCTAATTTGAATGCGTGAGCAGATTCTTGATCAGAGCAAGTTATTACAATAGCTGTCCAAATTTTTTCCATTTTTATTTTTTCTTGAGACATATCTAAATTAAATAAAGCATACATAAAGCATCTCTTGTAGCACAAAAATTAAAAAACTAAATTAGCGTAATGTTTATTTCGTGAAATGCAAGCTCTCATGTTTATAAGCTAAACTCTTTAATGAAAAATATTTATTTATAAACACTAAAATTTAAAAAAATTAACTTTAGTTTAAATGCACAAATTGAATAAATATTAACATTCGATGCATAAAAGTGGACATTAAACATGTGTTTAATGATGTAGTCCAAACTCAGAAAATTTGTTTGATTTTTTGCTTTAGAGCTTTTAATAATTATGATGCTTTAGAAAAAAAATATTATTTTTCATTGTTATATTTTTAATTTCTCTTTGCACATGCTAAAGAGGCTAATATGAGAAACTGCTAGTACAATGTAGTTATAAATTTAAGGTTAAATACTTGGAATTAGGCTAGGGACAACCTAGGAAGAAATTAAGTAACTTTTCCAAACATGGGTCCCCAAATCCATTGTGCAATTGACAAGTTAATGACGTCATTGAAAAACCTTCAAACCTCAATATATATCTTTGTAACCTTTCATCAAAAGTACACTATTGTCAGTAAAATTTTCAAACCCCTAAAATGAAGTGCTTTTGACAAATGTATAAGGATACATTTGTCAAAAGCACTTCATGCTATACATCTTTTTGTTAGTGTTTCAAGCTCTACACATTAGGCAACGGAAAAACAAGTTTTAAGAATTTTGTTGTTGCATATGCACTGCTGGCAGGCTTGGACAGGAGTAAAATCTCTTGTAAAATCTTGTTGGCGAATGCAACAGACTACAACATGCCATAAAATTAGGTGTGCGTACACCTCTTACAAACTTGACGTGCATATGTTTTTTTCTATCATTCAAAAACTGTACTCAAGTGGGACCTCTGAATTTCTGGTCCTTTTAATCCAGGAGTAAGCCTATTAATAGCCAATCTGATCATCCCAGCTAATTTACCAACTCCTGACCAAGTTAAAAAAACTATGTAGACATGAATTTCTATTGCCTGGCCCCTTCGCCATTGCTAACCAGGTCTTACACAAGAAATCCAGCCATGCAGTTTCTAACTTACTAATGCGGAAGTGAACGACGACAGAGCATGAATAAAGCAAATCGTCAAAACTGCACTTACAGGTGGAACAGACACACATAATTATTTTCAAGCACAAGCAACCAACATTATTACCAGTCCGAATGCTCTCACATACATTGCTTTAAAACAAACTATTTTTGTAAAACTGTATCTTGCGTAAGTAAGCGTGGCGCCAATTTGAAAATACTTAAAAAAATAATCAAAATATGCGTTATTGTCATAACCCCCTCCTTTGTTATGTTTATTATAAATATCATAACACATCATGTATTATATGATGGTGAATTACGCTTGCTAGCTAAAAAACTGCTGACTATCGCATAAATAATCGACTATACAGGGAAAATTATAAAAAAAAAACATTGCAGAATATGTTTGTCATAACACCCTCCTCCGATATGATTTACATAATTTTTGCCAACTATACTACCGTAATGATCCGATGAAGCGCCCAGTATTTTTTAAGCATCCACCTGATTAAAGGGAGTGCTTAATCGAAAACTACCTTGAGAAACTGGGCGCTTATTTGATAATTTTACTTTCTTACATTGAGAACCCTAGAAAGACTAAATTTCATGTTGTAACATCTTTTATACAGTTTTATTTTTCCGAAAAAAAATAGAATTGAAAATTACCGTTGTCTTTAATTTGAACAAAATTAGGAAAAATTAATAAGTGCCCAGAATTTTCTATGCCCCCCCCCCCTCGATTAAGCGCACATGCAAAAAATCCAAAAATTTAGTAAGCGCCCAGGGTGCTTGTTGGGATCATTACGGTATATTCTGTAAAAAAAATTTACACATGTTCCCACATGTGTAAATTTTTTGTATAAATTATATAAGACTGAACAAAAAAACATTAAAATAACACTAAAAAATTTTTTATTAAAATAATTTTTCTGCTTTTTTATAAGTGAGAGAAGAAAATTTCTGAACAAAACAATCTTAACTTGCTGTATAACTTTCGAAACAACATATATTCTGCATAACTTTGAAAACATCAAACAAATAATTCTTGCTGTATAACTTTCGAAACAGCACAAGAAAATTTCTTGCTGCATAACTACTTATTTTGCTAATCAAGAGAACATTTTATTCTTTTATTTAAAGAGAGGTAAATTATTATTATTTTTTTTGCAACAAAAAAATTATTAATTATCTGCGTGCGTGATGTGAAAATACATTGAAAATATGCTTGTTGTAACACCCTCCTCTGTTGTAGAGATAGTTGAAAAATTGAGAATCGAATGCCTAGACAACATAGGAACATTTTAGGGCATGCAAATTGTTAAATGGCGCCGTAGATTAGTGGTTATAGCTCTCGCACTCTGTGCGGGAGACCGGGGTTCGATTCCTCTTGACGGCGATTCAACATGGGCGAGTGAATGTTACCATAGCCCCGGGTTAACCCAAGCCATGTGAGGGAAATTGGGAAGATGGCACACTGTGTGGGCCGTTGGATGTTGCCGGGAGTTGTCTAGTAGAGCGCGGGCCCTAATTGGGTCTGCGTCGCTCAAAATGAGCATTAAATACTCTAGGACTCTCCATCTAAGCCATGGCCCCTCCTGGAAATAATAGACAGGGTATATCCCTCGATATTTGTGAGGCTAGCCATGTAAAATATGCACATCTATCTAGCTATCTAATTCTGAGGACGAGATTGCATTTTAATGGAGGAAACTTTTTTAAGATCTTGTTTAAACTGTTCATTGAAGCACAGATAAAAGTTCCCTCCATATATATAATGGAGTATGATGTAGCTAAATACTTTGGTTGCGAACATAGTGTTTCCGCTCCGCAACCCTTTATATATTGATATATATACATTGATAATCTTGTAGAAGAATACGTTAGGGTAGCTAAAGATAGAAAATGGGTTCTTACCTGATAAACAGGATACAAATACTCCTTAAAGAAATATAGAAATGATAAATGTGAATTCAAACATAAACAAAATCAATAGAATGTCAAGTTGTTATTGACCTCGATCATTCAATATTACTAAAATTGTCTCGATGAAGAAACGCCGTGCAAAACGCAGTTCCAACTTTCTTTCACACCCCCGCAGCCCGGTTCTCCTCATAATCACAATCTATATTTTCGCGGAAAAAGTTTTCGCTGCGAAATTTATCAGTAATTTCCAATTCACAGATTTCTTCCGCAAGAAATCATTATAATGCGCATTCGCGAAATTTATTTTAAATTTTGATAATAAATATTTTTTTTAAAAAAAATACCTAAAAATATCAATAAAATTTCAAATATTATAAAAGTATCAAATTTGTTGAAGTGAAAAGGTTTAAAAAAAAATCAAAAATCAATATAGGGTTGCGGCCTGAAAGTGCGGTCTGAGAGCTTATGTGGCAAGCAAAGAAACGTGAGTGGCGATGACAGAAATATGTACGATTGGAAAAAACCTGAAGACCATCAGAGAACCTGTCGATTTTCCTACAGGCTGTTCAAGATTGCTCAAATTCTACAAAACTGGGATAATTTACGCGATACGGGACAAATAAGTTAATGACGTCATCAATAATTTTTAAACCTTAATACCTCAGTCACCGTGATTTTAAAGTATATGATCCTATAAATTGTTCTAATCCCAAATTCAACTCTACACACAATAGTAGGACAAGGGTCATTTCTGACGTTAGTGACATATCCTCTGCTACCTTAGCAAGTTGATCCACGTGCAAGACAGGGAGTAGTCGTAATAACAGTGAGCAAAGAAATCGCACTTAAAGAATTCATCCGGAGCAAGTGTCTGTTTCAAAGGATTTTCGAGATGCCCGCTTTCACGTATTTTTTTTTTTTTCAGTGAGGTTTTACTGTACTCACAAGTAAATTATCGGGGTGAAATCTAAACCGGACACAAAGCGAATAGCTCTGTAAACAGACAATTTTTTTGCATCAAATGAAGTTTCCTATTATAAAATTTTCATTCGCTGAATGCATTAAAATCGGAAACCAACTATTAAATTTGTATAAAAATATTGAAATAAATATTATTGGATATAACAGTTTAAAACAGTTAACTGAAAATAATAGGAAAAAAGATCGTTAATTACTGCAGAACCTAATGTAAAAATGTAAGTTTTGTTTATTCAAACGCAAAAATAATTTTTTTTTGTAGATTTTTTTTCGAGGTGAATGTTGAAGAATGCTAAACTTTCGTCGTAGGTTGGCATAAAGATATTTAATAAACTTTTTTTTCATGTACAAAAACACCAATGCAAACGTTGTTGCACTTCTTGGTACACAGCCTGTTATGATATTTTCAACCAATACTGATAATAATGTATTTCAAAGACATAGGAATATTTGTCGAAAGGGTAATTGGTTGGAGGTTGGAGCGGATTCCCGAATTGTTGCCACAGAAATAACCAAGATTTTATCTCCAGCAGTCCTACAAACTCACTAAACAGATCAAAATTCAAGTAAATGTTTAATTTCCCGGTGTCTAAGAAAAATAAGGTTTTACGAGGCGCAATGACTGAGATGGAAAAAACAAAGTGGAAAACAAGTCCGGAATTGACGATTAACACGACTGAGCGGCCTGGTAATAACGGCTCCATGTAATAGACTATGGGAACAAGTATGTTTTTAGGCAATAGACCCTTGGGAAGAGATGAGTATTAGCTATTTTTTGATTGATTAACAAAGGCTTCCGATTCAAGTGGGCAAAGCTAATATATCAGTCGATTGTCTCACTACATTATTACCTTTTATTAGCTATGAAGCAGTGTTGTATGAACTTCATTCTCTTCAGTATGGTAGTATCGTTGTTTGTTTTACCTAAGTGGCTAATGGCGTAGTGGTTATGGAGTTTGTTTTGTAATCACAGCGCTGGCATGTTTAGCAAGTGCCTTTACCACAACTACTGGTTGGCCCATGCCATGTGAGGGAAGCTGGGTAGGTAATGCCAGTGTATATCTAATGTATGTACAAATGAGTATCCTGTATAAATATTTGGAATAATATTTAAAAGTACGGTGGACTTTCCCCACTGTTACTAACGAATAACTGTAGTAGATATGATAATTAAAACAATGTTAACATAATGTACTGGCAGGTGGTTAAAATAATTAAACGCACATTGGAAAAGCTTTTGTAAATCGGATGTTAGGTGATCTATCATATATGATTAGCTATTTAAAACGGCAAATTTAAACATCATTCGGTTTATTGTTTTTCTTGCTTAAAACATTTTGCTTTTACAACGTTGAGGGCTACTCTTTTAAGAAAAAGTATTTAATTCTTAAAGCCACCTGCAAGAAACTCCATATTTAGAATTAGTGAAGCCTTTTGTAATATTATTGTATCTGATTTCTTTGCTTTTTTGACAGCTGGACTAAAATAGTTCTCTAGAAAAAGCCTTCTATAAAAATCTAGTTTGTTCTCATGTATATGACTGATAACTTGGAAATGGATTTCGAATATAATTTGACAAATGTTACAGAAAAGAAAATTTGCATTAACACGGGTGGCGCCAGCAATAATTCAAGCAATCCTATTTTGATAACATTATATGTTGTTTTGGCACTTGCAATAATTTTCATCAACTCAAATGTGATTCATGCACTCAGAAGTATCAAACGATCAAGAGTGGACAATTACTTCTTAGTATTGTCCATATCAGATCTAGGTGTTGGTTTACTCGCTCCGCCAGCCGTCATACTTTTTCATGTAGGATTTACCGAAGAGACACTTTGTTCGATATTTCCGTATGCTAATTTTTTCTTAATATTTCCATATTTGTTCTCCTGGACAATGACAATCATAATATCATTAGACCGATGCGTTTTAATGACTTATCCACATATTCATTCGACATATGGCACGCCGTTTCTAACTTATTTTATTCCAGTATCACTTGCTCTTTCTGTAACAGCAGGTGTTCTCATTTTTATGCAAGAAATTCAGGAAAAAATGCTCCTCAGTATTTCAGAAAACAGTTTAAAGGGAATTCCGAAGACAGTTGAGATTTCTATTGTTGCTGTTTTTTTCATTGGTGCAGAAAGTTTGTTTACGCTTTTTTTTGGAGCGTCTCAAATTTATTTAATTCTATACGTCAGGAAGCGTATGGCAAGAATGGAAAATAATCGACACACGAACAGCAATAACAACACAAAAATGACAATCACAATAGCTATCATGTTCTTCTGTGCTGCTGCATGTAATACACCACATTTTGTCGTTCATAGCCTTCAAAATTTAATAAAACATAACATAGAAACAAAATTGGTTTTATACCGTTTAAATTATTGGTCTCTCATCCTACTTTACTTAAATTCATTTCTTAACGCAGTAATTTTGTTGTCTCGAAGTTCAAAATTGAAAAAAGCAATGATGTTCCACCAGATTAGAAAAAGAAGTAGACATGTGACGTGAAGCTGTGTTTTTGGAAAGATTCGAATTTTATCATTTTCAGGTTAGCAGGCTTACATTGTGCAAAATGTTTAAAATGTGTAAAAAAACTGGAAAGAGAGTAACACGCTGCTGAAAATACTGTGGAAGAAAGTACCTCACCTTCTTGAATCAATGCATGGAGCTATTATTAATTGATGTGACCTGTTGCAATATCGACTGTAAAAGTTATTTTTACACTTTTATGGCGATTTTATCTGTCTACATAATTTACTTTAGTTTGTTTCACCGATTGGTAGCCTTATGGTATGTAGAGTGTTCGCTTTCAGTACGGGAGGTCTTGGATTCAAACCCGAGTCATGCGAGAGACTATAATAGTGTGTATTTATCGTTTCTTATTCGGCCTAAGCATAAGAATAGGAATGATATCTAGGCAGTTGTCTAGTTAAGCGATTGCTGTGCTTCCACTACTTTTGTAGCTCAAATGGGGGCTTGAAATACACTAGGACCCCCTTCGTAGGACCCTCGATGGTAGCAGTACCAATAAGAACTGAAGAGGTTATCCTGGGTAAAAAATTTTAATAATAATAATTATTTTTGCTAACTCATTAGAACTTTTTGTTCCCCGTCAAATCTTCATGCTCTGACACTTGAAAATTTTAAGGGTCAAATTATCGGCTAAATTTCATTTAAAGTCCTAACGGAATCATCTACAAGCCCTTTTGTATAAGAATACTAAAATTCTAACAAGGTTAGTGATTATTCTTGCCAATAGGCCTATTGTTTTTAATCCTGAAATCCTAGCCTGATATCCTTATGAAGCATATTTTATAATATATAATTTTAAATTCTCTAGCATCTAAAACTATTATTAGTGTTGTGGACTTCCTCAACATGAATTTGTGCAAAGAAGAGCAATTTTGTAAGTCCCAAAATTCTAAACTATGATAATTTTATTGAAACTCAATGTTTTCCCTAAAAAAACATTCTTTTTTTCTCCAAGAGCAAACAGGATATAATCTGTAAACTGCTACAAATATGAAATGAGATATGCAAAGCTTATGTTAAAAAATGGGACCAGTTTATATAGTGAACAAAACACAGTCAGCATCTGTGTTTTGTTCACTTCTCAAACACATAGAATGCCATGTAAGTTCTATCGAGCGCGATCAGATCTAATATTTAATGGTCAAGATTTCGGTGTTGGCCCCTTATTAGAAGAAATAATAATTTTTAATGGAGTTACTTTAACGGAAGAAACTTTCGCGAGTCAAAAAAATCATGGAATTAAAGGAAATAGCTAACTTTGGTGAAAGATCATTCTAATAATTTGCCAGCTAGCTAGGCTATCTGGAAGAAAGTTTTTTCATTTTAGCTAGCTAGCTCAAAAATGTATTTTTCATTTATGAATTTTTTACCTGTTAAATATTGTTAATCAAGCTACGCTGGGGTCCATAAGTCACAGAACCAATCTATTCCACAGCACTGGCAAATGCCAAAGAAATAAAATGCAAAAAAGGTGGATTTTGCTAGAATTCCTTTAGCAAAAAAAGGAGGAAGGGAGTGAAATTAGCAAGGGTGACGGTGAGAAATGAAAATCAACTATAGGAAGGAACTAGTTGGAAAAGGGAGGATATCTCATGGAAAAGCTTTAATGGTTGCTTATTCAGTTAATTGACATATCGGTGCAATGCTTGAGTCTTGATTCTTTAAAACTACTCTTGGCAAAAATCTAAAAAATAATTATTTATTGTGGGAAAGATATTTACAAAATATAGTACACCTAAAATGATGTATCGTTTTGAGCACTTTACTAGATTTACCACATGCTATATACCATTCTCTTTGAGATAAACTAGATAAACTTTCGAGGTTTTAATCTCATAGAGCTCTGGGGACTACCTGTACTAACGCGCTCCACCTTGCTGTTCGACATGGTTTACTTGCGCTTAATCTGGCGTCGAAACGCCGAAATATTTAGTTCTTTAATCCAAGAACACGTTGAAAACGAGTTTATTTGTGATGATAATTTGTTTGTTTTCAGCAGGCGTTGTTGATTTTTCTGTGGAATTTCTATTAAATTCTATTTCTTTTTTTCTCTTTCTCCCCCTTTTTAATTTTTCTTTCTTTTTGTGAATACTTTTTGAAAAATAAAAATATACAAGAAGAGAAATTCACATCATACTACATCTAATTAAATATATAAATAAATAAATATATAAATATAGTTAATACTTAAGTAAAGTTCTCGCTCTTATTTTTAAAATCAGACCCACGAGTCTCTCATTTGTCAGAGTACTTCATGTCTTCGTACTCATTATGGTCCAAACTTCTCTGAGTGTGAAGTAAATTTCTTTTCTGAACACCTTTTCTTCCTCCGAAATTGACTTTCTCGAAACGCTTTAAGAGACGTGAACCAAAATCGCCCATCTTTCTTTTTTTTCTCTCAAGCATATCCTTCTTACCTACTCGCTGCCTGTACAAATTTCGTTTTGTTTGATAACGTGATTCACGTTTTCCCGCACCTAGTCTTGGAATAAAGTTGTCTGATTTTTTCTCTAAGCTTCGACCAGCTCTTGTACGGTGGAAAAAAAGACTGCTCCGCTCGGCTCTTTTTCCGCCTCTTGGTTGTGTTTCCTCGCGTTTTTCTTCAAGACAAGCTGTAGCTCCTTCACAGAAAGCATCCGGTAAGTATTTCAAAAGACTACATGATATTTTTTTGTAACTATCTTCTGATATGGCAGCGCATCCTTTTAAAAATATGCTCGCAATAACAATAGCAAAGATTGTTGACGGTCTCATCTTGTTCTTTCTCTCACATTTCCCTTCTTTGATTAAAGTAAAAAAACTTTGCACCACAATTTAAAGGTGATTCGGTTGTGATAGGTACTTATGGACTGAATTAATCCTTATAACACCGTAATACCACAATGAATAAGAAAATGGTACGTGGGGAAGACTCTCATTTACAAAGAGAAACTTTAGTTAGATTTTGATTCCTTTTCTTTAGAAGTAATTTATATTAAGTACATGACCAGCTGCTGAGATGTTTTCAAGTTATGTTTTTTGTTTGTACGTAGATGTCGGCAAAACTTTGTAAGGGTGTGTTGATACACGACTTTTTAAACCCTACACCGTGTTTTCTCGAGAATAAAAATTGTCGGATAGTCTAGCAAAGAAGGTTGATGTCGGTGGGAGGGTGGCAGCAAAATAACTTTTTAAAAATTGTATTCGGAAGAAAAATACTGTAAGAATTTCAATTCAGTTCTACTTCTTAACAGGTCCGCCGACATTTTAAACGCGACTTAAGTTCATGTATACCATTCATTGTCTTCACTTTTGCTTCATGTCATCTTAAATTTCATGTGTTACTCATGATTTCACACAAACAAACACAGAAGCTCATCACATTGATCAAAACTTCGTGTTTACGTCGAATTTCAAATAAATTTAATTGTCTTGCACTTGCGAAATGCCCAACTTTATAAGTGATTGGCCAATATAGCAACTTTATAAGTGATTGGCCAATATAGTATTTGAAAGGACACCTAAAACAATTGTTGTGTGCTTTTTAATACAAGTGTGCTAAAATCTTCATTAAAAAACCTGCACACCATCTTACTGCTTATAATTAAACGTATTTCTGTTATCATCTAATTAATTAGTTACCGATTAACTACAATTATCCCTGATCGCTTGACTGCATACAAACTACAATCTTGGTCAAAATAAGTTGAGACAGCTAGCTTAGAAGCTCGCCACCACAAGTAATTGCTTGGGCTATTTCTATATTAAATCACGCATTTTAAACTTCTTAATGTTTAGAGTGGACTTAGGACTTAGTTCTTTGGTTGAGTCTAAACACTTATAACGTAGGTACCCACGAATCTCGGGGCCTTCATGGGTCCCCACGTGGATTATTTTAATGTGCTGGCGTGCTACATAATGCGACTAAAAAATGTTAAACGTTGTTTGCCTGATCCTAATGTGTGCAAAGGTGGCGACTGTGCAGCCTTCCGGTACTTGCCAATACCTTTGTATAAGATTGTAGATTGATCATGTAATACTTATCAAACTAGACTTATTCATTTAATTTACATGGTTGCCCGTTTACCAGTTTGCCCCAAGCTAGAAGAATAATAAAAAAGATCCTCCTACCCCTAAATGATTATAGTTTGACAGTGCTACAGTTTTTGTAATTTGACATTAAACTAGATGCGTGAAAATTTGAATACGAATGTTAAAACTTTACCCTTAGTAATGTTATTCATGGATTTGCTTGTTTAGCTACTTTTGGCAATCTCTAACATCTGCGTGGTAGGCATAGAAGTGTCCTGCTAGATGAAGCTAGGTCTATTTATTCACCCAGTTCACACTGGGTAAACAAAGAGACCTAGAGATATTGCTAGATAATACTTGGATGAAAAAGAATACAAGAATCAGAAGGTGCCAATCTAACTACAGTCACTAATAGTGTAGAGCTTAAGCACAATTCTGTGACAAGAAATCTGCTGGAAAAGACCTCTCTTAAGCAAGCCCCAGCATTTCTTTACCCGATAAGCAAGGTTTTAGACCACTAAATATACAAACAAGGAAATCCGACTATCATTAAAAATAATTATAACTAGCTAGTTAAACACCGAACACCCCAGCTAAAGCTAAACTTCCTTTATGTCTTTAGATTTGTTGTACACTGTTACAGTTTTACCATTGTTATCAGCTAGCCAGCCACCACGTTAAGTAAAATATTAAAACATTACAAAGAGCTGTAGCGAGGGTACCTTCAATGGCGTCGACGATGGCATTCTAAACAAAATCCGATTCGTCAGAAGCCTGTCCCTGAGCTTTGAAGTTAGATATAATTAATATGAGTATGATATATTTCAAAATGTATCAAATAATTCGATTATTACGGCTTATAGATATCAATATTCATGCGATATCTATTCTCGTTGTAACGGATCTCTGTGGCTTGTACACAGGGCCGTTAAACAGACGGATCGCTTGGTTATACGTTGTATCGACTGAAACGATTTCCGATTGGTACGAACAATATTCCTTCAGCCTAAAAATTCCAAAGCCTCGTTGAAGTATATTAAATTTTTATGTGGGTTTTGTGTTTATCGGAGGTGGTTGTAGCCAAAGTGTATTTCTTCAGTCGTACTCAACTAACCAGATTTTTATCTGCAACGGTCCTACGAGCTTTAAGGATTTAAGTTTAAGTATACGTTTACTTTGTCAATATCTAAGATAAACAATTACGAGGTCTAATAACTGAAATAAGATTTCTAGACATTACATTTACAGAATTTCTTACCGATTTGTGGCGATGTGGTAGAGTGTTCACCTCCAGCGCGAAAGTTATTGCGTTCAAACACCGGCTGAATCTTTGCCAGAGACTATTAAAATTGTAAATCGATCCTTTCTGCTTAACGTTCAGCATAAAATAGGATTGGTGTCTTAGGTAGTTGTCTAGTTAAGCAACCGTTGTGCTTGCACCCTTCCGTAGCTGAAATAAGAGCTTTAAATACACTAGAATCCCCTTCACTGAACCCTCATTTATAACAGTTCTATTGGGAACTGAAGATGCTATCCTGGGTAAAAAGTGGTAATAAAGTGTTTTGTGTCTCGTCGGCGCTGCGCCTATTCCTCACAGATTTGACAAAATAGACCAATAGAAGGCTGGTTTTAATCCGTGATTGGTAGTTTTCACTTTAATATAGAAAGAAAATGCGTCAATCGATTCGGGAAATGTCCACACTTAAAAAAGGGTTAAAAATAAAGTTCTGCTTGTCAAGGAAAATTTGTTGAATATACTTCTCGGTATGAAAAGTTATATCATTTAGTTTATTAGTTTGAAACTTTAAACTGACTAATTCTTAACTCAGATGTGTACTTGTAGATACATGCTGCTGTCATAGTTTATTATCACTATGTGAGCAAAATAGCTAGCTAGCTGACTTAGGTAGCTAGCTGACTTAGCTAGCTAGCTGACTTAGGTAGCTAGCTGACCACAAAGTATACTTAGCTAGCACACTGGAAAACCAGCTAGCTATAAGTAAGCACATTGAAAATGAATAACATATAATAACAATATATTTTAAACAGATATATATCCAGTTAGGTTGTTATGAAGCATATATATATATATATCCTCTTTTGATTTAAGTATATTTTTCTTTATGGCTTCATAATATATAAAGATACATTGTATAATAAAATTATATTTTGAGTTGCCAGAAGATAAATTTATGTAAAACTAAAATTAAACACAGCAGTTATATGAATAATATGTTTTAGCAAACTAGCTAAGAGATACAGTGGTAGTACACACACCAGGCGTAGAAGAACGAGAAAACAGTGTAGTACCTCTTGTGATAGTTTTTTCTACAAAAGAAGTTCCCCAAAAAAATCTAAAACTTTATTCGCAGACATGCTTCAGTACACCTGAACGCATACTGTAATATTTTTCATAGAAGGTTGTGACAACCTCTTTCCCAGGAGCCTTTGGCCCCTGGAATCGGTATTACAGAGTGATCAACTTCTTCAACAAGGCAAAATGCCCTGGGAACAAGATTTAGGTGTGGTTATCCACTGTATTTATATTTTAAGAATTGACATATTTGCAACATTGAATGTCATTGTCAATTGGTTAAGCCGTAGTAGCCATTTGGATTTTGCTTACAACACTCCACGGATAACTTCATGAAAATAAAAGGGTGTAATAACTAACGTGAAAAAAAGATGTTGACTTTGAACTGATTATAGGTATTTTTTACACTGACCTGATGAACTTGGAGTGTCGCAAATAGAAAATAATTTTGTATTTGCTATGTTCTCCGAGTTTTACAATTTAGGCATTTTAAAAGAGTTTTCTTTAATCGAAATTATGAAATTATTTTGACCAAATGATAACAAATTTACCTTCACGTAGCATTAAGTTATGGTAGCGATAGCTTATATCTATTCTATCTAACTTATCTATATACATGTAGTCTTCTGAGTGGTTTAAAACACACTGTCATTTAAAACCGTTTGTAGATCCAATGTTTTGTGATCACAAAAAAGCAAACATCAAACATGAAAGCCTAGTAGTTTTGTATCCATTTGTGGAAGGGGTCATTTTTTATCTGTGTTTATTAAATGTCAAACTTTTATACCATTACATAGGAAATCATAGAAGCTTTCTAAAAATATATATAATCAAAATAAAGTTTGTTGAATTGAAAACATTTTAAAAATTCACACGTTTTTTGTATACTCATGCCCTTACCGTAAACGATTTAGAAACAAAGTTTCCTCACTTACTCATAGCTGGCTACTTGCAGATTTTGGATAATTAAGACAAGAGTGCAAAAAATGGTTTCATCTTCACATGACCAGCCTCCAAAAGAGTCATGTTTGTCTCTCTGACAGGTATACAAAAAAAGTAAACACCCCTGGGATCGAAGTTGTATTTGAATAATGTTTTGCAATATATGCTCTATGATCATCCGATTTTCTATTGCATTATTCAAATTCATTTTTTTAACTTTACATTTTATAACTTTTATCATTATTTATTCAAAAGGTTTTCATTGATTCACAAGAACGTGCTTCTCACAAAGAGCATATCGGGGATTTATTTACAAAGACATGTTTAATCGCTCTTCAAGTTGTTCAGAGAACAGTCAATAAACTAGCCATATGCGTGCAGCTTTCAAAACATATCAGTTACGTTCTCATGGCCTATATCAGCAGGGGGATGATTTGAAGCATGGATTGTAGATTTCCAATTTGGAATACTCGATTAGAGGTAAAACAGCGAGAACCAGTGCGATAAAAGTGTCTGTTGTTACCATGCAAACCATCAGTGTGGCAGAATAAATAAATATTTCTTATGATTATTTGCGATAATTTAAGAAAGTAAAACGTTTTTGACATACGACATCTTCAGTACATCTGAAAATAAGCTTTTTTTTTATAGACTATGTACGAAAAATTCGATTAAAATAACCATAAATACACGATTACATCAATAAAAACAAAAATTTAAAGTTTAAAGAGCAAGTAAAAGTTCTTAAGTGACACAAAGATTAATATTATAGGTACTATTGACTTTTTAATAATGGTGTTATCAAGTTTTTTCTTTTTTAAACGTTTTTCGGTTCAGGAATCACTGTTTCCATTAAAAGTGATAGTCTGGGTTGTCATAACGGTGTTTTTCAGGCACAGAATCTTTCCTTTTCTGTATACTCCTTATTACAGACATATTATAGATAGTCTGTCCAACATAACTTAATAAATTCCACATGACGGATAAAGGTTTCTATCCTTCAACAAAACGAAAACAAATTTTCCACTTTCCTTGTGATCCATTTTATAGCTACGTCATATTTTTTTTTAGTGAAAGTGTAAAATTTAGATAAAAATAGGGTAGCTTAAACATAATAAATACTTCAATCAAATCAAAGAAATTTGGAGGTACAATGAGATCTTCTTGGTTGCTTCGGATGGGTTTCTTAGCTTCATAATCTCCCATAACGCTGTTAACAAAGGCTTCTGGGTACTGTGCTTTTAGGGAACATTAAAGTAAAGTTTTTTTTACTATATACATTCACGTAATGTATATTGTAAAAATTTATTTTCATATATATAATAACAAAGTTGAACACACAAATTATCAAATTCGCCATTAAAGATAAAACTAAAATAAAATTTCGCGAAAAAAAATTAAAAATTTCTGTTTGCAAAATTCTGACAAAGTTTAAAAAAAATTAAATCTTGATTTGCGAAATCAAGAAATAAAATTCTCACGAAAATTCGTGCAAGTAAGGTTGGTGCATCAAAAAGGCAAAAATGTTTTTTATCATTTTCAGCATAGAACTATTGCTTCTCAAGGCTTTCCTTATTTTTTAAAAAATTTGCGAAATCAAGAAATAAAATTCTCACGAAAATTCGTGCAAGTAAGGTTGGTGCATCAAAAAGGCAAAAATGGTTTTTATCATTTTCAGCATAGAACTTCCTAATTAGTTCTTAAACACAATTTTCGACTTCTTTAAAATAATTGGTATATTAATTACTACGGAACACAAATTAACGTGTTTTCAATAATAATTTTCATTTGTTTTTAAATGTCTATATACATCTTTACTAAAAAATGTAGCTACCCACTTTCATGTGTGTAGAAACTTAATTTACTCCTGTTTTGTTAACTATTCACCCATTCCTATCCCCAGGATTTCTTGCCTGATGGTAAAGCCGCTAGCACTTACTTGACGGCTAACAAGACCCTGTTACAAGCTGTTGGCATATGTTGTGAATGTCAAAATATTAATAATAAAGATATGAAGTATTTTCTGATATTAAATTTTTTTAGAAAAACAAAGTTAATTTTATTGTTTTGGTCAAATCGCAATTTAATACTTCTTTCTATTTCTATCTTCTTTCCGTTTTAGGTGAATGTAGAGGCCTGTACGCAAATAGGAGTTTTCGTGAGTGATACAAATTTTTCGCGAATCTTGAAAAATCTGCGAAAGTAATTACATCGTTAAAATACGACGCGCTGTCTCTTTTTAGACAATTATGAAAACTAAGACTGTTCGTGTGGTCTTCATCGTTATGTTATTATTGACCTGGAAGTTGATTGTCTTGAATTTGATGCACTCGCACTGTATGCTCTGAAAAAAGAGAAGTCAAAAGAAGGTGACAAAAGAAACGTCAAAAATATTATTGGAATCAGTACGTAGATGTTTAAGACGAACGGCTTTCTTTTTTGTATTTAGAAATTAAATACCTAAGACAAAGTGATAAATTAATCTTTTTTTAGTCGTTAGGAAACAAAGAAACGTTTTATCAGAATTATCTAGCTAAATACTAGAAGCTAGCTAGCATCAGATAAAATGGGCCAAAACTTTAGCAACTTTCTTACATCCATTTCATGATCACTTTTCTTTACTTAGCAATCTTTCCAGATAAAGTATAGCGAAAGTCTTTCACTGAGGAAGTCATCCAACGAGCCACGTCGATATATAAAAGTTGACTTTCTTAATTACAGAATAACTGTTGGAAGTAACCAAGCTGTATTTTATTTTTTTCTCCTGATACAAAAAGCTGAAGAACATTTCGATTTCGTATAAAATTTTACACTAATGGAAGCCTCATAGTCTCACTTTTGTAAGAAAAAAATGATGTGTGATAAGTTTAATAACACGAGCGCGATAAAAACGATTTAATAAAAATTTAAAGAAAGCACAAAGTTTTAGCACTGGTGATAAGCTTCTGTGTTTGTTTGTGTGAAATCATGAGTAACACATGAAATTTAAGATGACATAAAACAAAAGTGGAGACAATGAATGGTATACAAAAACTACAGTCACGCTCAAGACGTCGGGAAACTAGTTTAAATAATGAAAAAAAGATTTTGTTAAGAAATAGGACGGAATTGAAATTTTTACAGTAATTTTCTTCCGAATACACTTTTTGTAAAAGTTATATTGCTGACACCCTTTATCCTTCTTGACTAAACTATCCGACAAATGTTATCCCCGACAAACAATAATTTAGGGTTTAAAAAGTCGTATATCAACACACCCTTACGAAGTTTTGCCGACATCTACGTACAAACGGAAAACATAACAGCAGCTGGTCATTTCCTTAAAATGAATTCATTTTAAAGAAAAGCAATCAAAGTCTAACTAAAGTTTCTCTTTGTAAAAGAGAGTCTCCCCCGGCTACTATTTTCTCAATCATTATAAATTGGCTGACGTCATGTCGGAAGTAAAACATCAACAAAGTCACATACACCAGTCAATTTCGCCTATAAATAGCTATCACTACCGAATCACCTTTAAATACGGCACAAACTGTTTTTATTTCAATCAAAGAAGAAGAAGGTGAGAGAAAGAGCAAAATGCGAGCGTTAATAATCGTTGTGGTGATAATCGGTAGCACATTCTTGAAAGGAGGAGACGCTACATCAGAAGGGAGTTACGAAAAAATATCATCGAGTCTTTTAAAATATCTACCTGATGCTTTTTTTGAAGAAGCTTCGGAATATCTTAAAGAAGAACGAGAAGCAACACATATGTATAATCCATTAAAACTGGCATTATCCAGACCAAGGGGTGGAAAAAGAGACGAGCTGAGCAATCTTCTTTGGTACCGGCCAAGAGCTGGCAGAAGCTTAAGTGAGAAATCAGACAACTACGCATCAAGACCGCGCGCGGGAAAACGTGAATCACGTTATGAAACAAAACGAAATTTGTACAGGCCGCGAGCAGGTAAGAAAGATATGCTTGACGAAAGAAATAAGATGAGTGATTTTCGTCCTCGTGCTGGAAAGCGTTTTGTGAAAGTCAATTATGTAGAAAGTGTTGAGAAGAAAAATTTACAACACACTCAAAGAAGTCTAGGCTATAATGAGTACGAAGACAGAAGATATTCTAACGAACGAGAGGCTGATGGATCTGATTTTAAAAATAAAAACGTTGGAAGTAGATATTATGCGGATTGAGTTTTGCCAGAACTTTATTTAAGTAATAACTATATTTATTTATTTATTTATTTATTTATTTAATTATATGTAGTAGGATGTGAATTTCTTTTGTACATTTTTATTTTTTTAAAGAATATTCACAATAAAGAAAGAAAAATTAAAAAAGCGAAAAACGAAAAAGTCAATTATGTGATGAAACCATTAAAAAAGAATTTAAAATGTCTATTATTGAAAAAAGTCAAAGGTTTCAATAAAAACGCCTAAGAAAAACTCAGCAACGTCTACTGGCAGAAGCATAAAAATCATCACGTTTTCACCGAATGAACTTGAGTAAAATAGTTTTCGGTTTTAACATTTTCTTGGATTAAAGAATCAAATATTCTAATTTTTTTTTCATTTTATATGCTTCTTTTATTTTACAGCCAGCGCAACCTCGTGCGAAGGGCCTTTTGATTGCTTGCTTTCAATTTGTCTGACCTCGTAAAAGACATTTGATTTGCGTAAACTGCTTTTACGAGGTACAAGATGTACAATCTTATTGAGTTGTTTTTGTTTGGCAGGAATTACAATAGATAAAAATGGCTAAGTTTCTGTTTGTTTGTTTGTTTATTTGTAAATAAAAGCTAAAATTAGATAACTAAAGTTGAATAATTTACGCACAGACTTGTTTTCACGAGGTAAAAAATAAAATTGCATTTCGCGAACAAATGTTAATTCTAGATATTTCGCGAAGATATTTTCACGCGAATTGACTATTTTTAGATTTTTCAAATAACCTTTTTTTACAAATTTATAACATTCCACAATTTTCTTCTAATTTAAGTCTATTTATTGAGATAAGGAATTTGCGCAAATAAGAAACTGACAAGAATTTCTTGCATAAACCAATGTTTCAACCAATTTTATGAAAGGGAAATTAACGTTACAATGCCCTTCAGCCTTAACCACACTAGATGTGTTTTTCTTTGCGTCAAATAACTTCAGGTAATAATATTTTTTCAAGAAGATTTGGACTAAATTAGGTAACTCCTAATGCGCCAACAACTTCATTACACGTAAAACCCTTATAATTCCGTTTTTTTATGTGGCAGCAAATATTTCCTAAAATTTTAATTATTATTCTAAAACAAGAAAAATTTTCGGTTAAATTTTCGGGAAACCCGGGAAGGTTTGGTGAACTTTTCCTATGAAAAGATATCCTACCGAATCAGCCAACCTAGGTGAGATGGTTCTTTACGCTCTTGTAATTAAATTTGTTGTTGTAAAAATTACCCTTTTCGTTCTGCACTGTTCAATGGTTTCATTGTCTAGAGTCATCAGGCTGGCAAGTAAAGTAACATGGAGACATTTAACAGCCCCTTAGTTTAAAGAATGCGTATTCCCGAAAACAAATTCCTGTAAAATACCAATCCAATCTATTCGCGAGAATAATCCTGAGAACGCTATGCTTTGGAAAATCTGACTTTTATAATATGATATTGTATTATAATATTACTATCTTATCAGCTACTTGCTTGGTTACCGTTACCTTGGTGACCTTTACCGTTACAGTTAGCTTGGTTACCGTTACATATGCTTCACTGTTCGTTTTATAAACACATATGATGCCACGCATTCTCACTGTCTTCAATACACTGGCTCTTACATTAGATCTCCTACCTTTCTGATTAATTTCTTGAGTTCTTTCCCAGCATCATACTTCTGTCAGTAATCAAATTAAAATAGTAGATTAGAGTGCAACTACTTTCGTCCTCATCTTGTAGTCCACCCCTCTACTCTTTAACCATCCACCCCTGCTTATTCCATTCCATACACTTTTCATCGCTAAAGCTATTTTTGCGCAAAATCTGCAAAAATTTAAAACAGCTCTTTAGGTCAATTTATTCTCTTCGAAATTTGAGTTCCTGCTTAATACTTTCGGTCCCGATATTTTCACCGCTAAAGTTCCAGGAAAAAAATTGAAAATTTCACAAAGAAAGTTCAAATACAGTAGAAGATTGAAATTTAGAAAATTTTGCGTCTAAAAGTTGAGTCACTTTTTCTTTTTAAATGGAGTAATTTTATTAAAATATTCGAAAGATATTAAAATTTTTGTTTGACCTATTTCCATTACTTTGAGTTTGCTGATACACAAAACACATATCAGCCATTTTGAAATGAACTATTGTTTGACCGGCCAATCAATTACTTAATGTTATAACTTATTAACATATCGATTGTTTTCTTGACCAATGAAATTTACTAAAACTGACACGCGCCAGAATTAAAGAAAACAACATAGATAGATTTGCCACTGATCGCATCACGGATAATTTCAATAGAAACGAGAGTTCCTTCTTTATTTCTACCTCCAGGAATATCCATAACCGAAGAACTACCTATTCAGTTGACTTCATAGATTTTTTATGACAGAATTTACTTTTGCGGGAAAATAAAAAGAGTTTTACATGATGTTATAAAAAGAACCTAGACTTCTAAGAATAGCTGGGTTAAAATCATACGTAACTTGAAATTATTAGTCAAGATAAAATGCGGTCGCATTCGTTTATCCTGACTGATAATAAGTCTCTCAATACAAAATTTTAAAACCAGGCTACCATCCCTGTTGTCAAACCTCATGTCTTAATATAATTTACAAATGACTTTGGATTTGACATAAAACACAATCTAGGATAGATGTAAAATGTAACAAAAAATAGCAAGAGCGTACCAAGCAAATCTGTAAATTCCAACTGGTCCTACCACGATAAGAAAGTTACAGTAGCATCGTAATTCTGACATCAAAATGTGTGAAATGTGAGTTTTAAATATAGCTAAAATAAATACAGTAGGTGGTCAACTGTTATCTTAAAAGCAATCACTAAGCCTATTTAATGTCACGTTTAAAGATATTGTTTGAAAAGTAAGTTGCAATCAATAACTAGAGATAGCCAAATATATTCCAGCAACATCCCAAATTTTGATAAACAGCTTAAAATTCCACAATTGTTTGAAGTAAGCGTTCCCGCCAGCTACTCAGCTATACCTAGCTGATTTAACACCAAATGTAATAAAAAAAACAATAGAAACGGTCCAGTGCCTCTGACAGATACATGCTATTATCCCATATTATCACCAAATGTTAATAACAATCTGTATGACAAATTAATTTTGCAAATATTGCAAGTAAACAAACCATATCTGCACTACTTCGCTGCAAACTAAAAATTTGCTCATAATTAATCTCGTTTTTATGTTATCCGGTTTTTAGTGTCTATATTTGGCCGAAAAAAATGAATATAGGTCTATTTTCCGACAGTTTTGTGGACTATGACACGCGAGCATGCAATTTTAAACCAAGGTTGTTTTACTATACGCTTTTACTTTTGTAAGAATATACTTTATAAGAATATCAGGTTCAGGTCAGAAACAATAAGTCTATTGTTTAAAACAATAAAGAAACAAGAATAATAACCAGTCTGTTTAGAATTTTTGCATTATAAAAAAGCGTGTATATAGTTCATGGTTTTTGGGCGCATTATACATCGCGGCGCTGACAGCGCTCTGGAACCGACCTGCCAAAAGATTGAAGTTTCGACTTCAATATTATCAAATTGAGCATATTAACCGCTGACGTTTAAAGGTTTAAGCGACTTTACGTAAATTTATTGTTCTATTACCTCAAAAAAGCATTTCTAGCAAATTGAGCAAATCCTGCAGCAAAGTTTGGCGTGATGTAATAACACTTTGAACTTTAATGGTTATGAACTCAAGCAACAGATGAAGGTAACTATAGTGTATCACATCTTTTTGTTGTAAAGAATATTACAAGTTTTGTTTTACGCGTAAATATTAAATCACTTAGGTACATACATATTAAGCAAATGACTAAATGTAAACACAATAATAAACCCCTATATATATGGTACGTCAAAAAAAGGTAAACTATAAAGCGCATAACAGGGGAATTTTTGGGATGTTATTTCCCAATAATTACTTGGAACGACAAAAACAAGAATTTTAATGAGAAATGAAAACGTGGATACTTCCATATTTAGGGGCTGTTTAAACAAGAGGCATGACTGATGATTTTGTTCTGCTTTTACGGAATAAAGGGTCGCAGGATTTCTTTGAATTGAAATATGCAAAAAAACCTTCGTCAAAGGACGGTGTGGTCATATGAAAAAAAATCATACCGCCTGAGCTGAAAACTTGCCTAACAAGGACGGAAAAAATATTCCCAGGACAAAGACAAATATTTATCATATAAAAACAAAATAATTTTTGGCTATAACTTTTATCAATAATTATACTGAAATTAATGTGTTTATCTGGAAATTTTCTTATTCCGGAACAACTTTCTTTTCCGGCTGAGGCGGGATTTTTCTTCCATATTAATACACCATCCCGGAAAGAATGAGATTTTTTTACACAATTCAATTAAAGAAAAAAACTTCCCGGTACACTTTTAAAAGGTAAAATCATACTGAAACGTTCCGTCTTGCCTCTAATGTAAACAGCCCTTACAGGCAGCCCATCTTGTATTTGCAAAAAAAAAAGACGTCATTTTTTAAGAACCCAGTGACGAAAGGCTTTTTAAAAACTTTCCTAAAAAATATTAAATAAAAACAAATTATATGTATCGATATTGCTACGCATAAATTTTCGGACCCAGTTCTAAATTTTTTAAAATTACAGAGGTAGCACACATCGAGATATAACACAAGTTTATTCACAAAAATTCTTAACTTAAAACGGAGTTAATTAAATGTATGTACAAATAGAATAAGAATAACAAGTAAAATAAAAATAACAAACGCCTACAAGACTTTTTATTAAACTTACAATGTGCATAATTAAGATTTTCTTGTCCTTTCCGATCGCTTCAATTTTTTTTTTTTTTTTTATAAAAACAAATATTTTATTTATTTGCAAATAGTAAGTTAATTAAAACAACATTAATTTAGAAAACATTAAGATAATATTAATTTAGACTAAACAAGTGCATAACACATCCAGCATCAGCTAAAAACAGAAGTCTTAATAAAAAACAAAATGTAAATAAAAATTTTAATTTTCTTTTCATCTTTTTTTTATTATGAATTTAATTATTTTTCAATTGTCTGGTTCACTAATTTCCATCGGGTTTCAAAAGTTGCAGAATGTCTCCAAAATTTTAAAATTCTTTATTCTTTTTATTTTTATTTTCTCTCTCTTGTTTAAAAACACATTATTATTTTATATATATTTAGCTCTAATGCATAAGCATGAGTATCCTTTCCTTCATTTTATGAGTACGATCGACCTTTTCTTTAACATACCTAACCGTGTCGCTCTCTCGTAAGCTCGCAAAAAAACACCACAACGTCTCAAATAAAATTATGAAAAATAATAATTATTGTACAATTATCAATCTACTCCGACTAAACTCCTTGGACTAACATTCTAAAGTTTCAAACCGAAGCAAAATAAACACAAAAGTCGCTTTTGATGAATAGCTACATGACTATGAAAATATTCATGTAGCTATTTATAATTGGTTGATATTTACAATTGGTCGTCAAGATTCACTTGCTGTTCAAATGACCAAAAAAACTACAATTTTTTTTGCTTTCTAGACAATAAAATTAAAAATGTCGTTTCTGCCGTCTTTTCACAGTATTTGCCTTCTATTATCAATTTCGGTCGATAAATCGAGATGTACGTATGTGATATACGTACATCTCGATTTATCGAAAAAAATTAATCGAAAAAAAATAAAATGTCATTGATATATTATATACGATTACGAATATAAATTATATTCATCATCTCCCACTTTGCTTGTCTAAACAAATCCTTTTCAACTTCCAAATATCTTATCACAACAATGCCACGTAACATCTGGAAGAAACTGTGTATTTCAAGCTAGTTGTTTCTCCTAACAATTTCTTCAAGCATGTGAATACAATAGATATGATAGTGAATAAGGTGAAGGGAATGTCCCAGCGTTTTTAAAAAATCCAGGGTAATCTAGTATCCAGTAAAAACTTGTTGTATCATTTAACTGATATGGAGTGATAAACGAACTCTTAATCGCCAGCATTTTATTTGGAAAGCAGATATCTTTATAGGCACGCGAAAAAAATGGGCATTTTATTAATCGTATCACAGTTGGTATGTTCAAATTTAGAATTGCCAATTTTATTGATTTCTCTAAACAAATCACTTTCCCGTACAGATTCCAAAACACGATTGGTAAGGTAGTAAGCTCTTTGAACATCCAGTTTCGGTGACGTAACGGTACAGCTTCATTTATATTCTTCAATTGAAAATATTTCCTTGGAAATAGTCGAGGTTTGAATATCTTTAGTAAATCTGTTCTTACATATGTAAAACACGACTTTATAGATAGCAAAGCCCGACTTTTAGAAATGAAATAAGGCCACATCGTTTCGTCACTCCCAAAGGCATCAATTTTTTGTAATTTAAGAGGTGTCAAGTGATTATGTACAAAAAAATCTAATGGGGTGAACAGATTTATTTTTTTACGCCGTCCAATAAGCGTGTGTGAAAAGTTACATGGATTAATAAAATTTTCTCCCATCTTTGCGTATTGAACTGACACAACGTTCTGATTCATATGAAACACTATCTTGTTTTCAAAAAACGTTTCATCAAAACCCTTTGATGTGTGTAACCCTTTCGTGTTCTTGAAATGAATACCACTGCAGGATACTCTGTTTTCCAAACCAAACTTCCAGATGCAATTGATTTCACATTCCCATACAATCCTTATGTTTTTTATATTATCAAACATATTGTTTATTTTAGGCATTCTGTCCGCAAACGCAGATTCAAGTGACTGGGAGGCCAGTTTTAAGTTATCGCTGTTTGATGTGTCCACAAACATTTTGTCTTTACAAACAGATTCATCAATCTCTAATGAAAAACAATCAACCTGCTTCATGTTAAAAAAACAAACAGTACCGAGATTGTAGTTTGGAATGTTAAATACATTGTACTTCTTGATAAAACTAATATTCCGCGCGTCCAATGTACCTGATATCGTTTCTTTCTGCTTAAAATAAAACAGGTCTTCCTCTTTAAAAGCTGAAGTATAATCGAGAATATTCGATGAAATATCAAACAGTATTATGTTTTGAAAACACATAGTAATGTTGTATATTTGCGAAACTTGAACAAAGAGGTACACTACAACCAGCAAGTCATGTAAGCCATACTTTAAAGTTCCTGCCTTAATTTCCGATAATTCATATAGAGATTCTTTCTGACAAAACAGTACAACTCTAAAGACTTCTGCTAGTCCAGCAGGTTCTTTACAAACACTAGCAGAAATATCCAGAGAAGATAATGCAATGCCATGGAGTGCTGAAGTATTTATTATATTTTTACTATACAAAATGATTGTTAATTTAATATGATTACGAAAATAATTCCGCATTAATTCTTCAAAATTTCGAAGTATCTTCGATATATTTAACGACATCATTACACTGAAGATTTCTGCAATGCTCTGCAAAATCTCTAATGGTAACTTCTGGCATGCGAATTTGCAACATGTCGAAGAGAGCTTGCGTGGGACTGCTTCGGATACGCTGCATGTTTGAGATGTCAGCTGCGGTGAAGCCAAATCGGAGAGCGACGTCTTTCCAGTTAGAACCATTACGTCGGTCAAGATGCATGGCAATTCCGTCTTTAATTTGAAACCGCACGTCACGGATAGTTTTGTTGAGGTTTTCGCCCAAGGAGTTTGACGCGCTGCTAGCTCCTGATCCTGCAGCTTTTTTCTTTTTCTTTCTAGCTTTTCTTGACTTTGTGGCGTTACCTTGATCAAGAATGTTGTCACGCTCGACATCATCGAATACCATGGACGCAGCAGCGGCGAGATAGTGTGCGTTCGTATTAGTACCTGGTTTCGTTGGACCTCTTCGTTTTGTTTTGATATTTTCTTCATTTGAGTTTGAAGTTTGACCATTTTTAAGTTTCCGTTGACCTCCCGAGGGAATAGTGTGAGTAACTTCAGGGAAACTTACCAGCTTTGCTTTAGCAAGTGTAATTTCGTCGGTTTGCTGATCAAAAGCCTTCGGCGATACTATGTTGAAAATATCAGATGGCAACGGATCCACAGAAAGCGAATAATTATTGCTTAACAATGGTAAGTCAAATACTGGATCTAAAGGGAAGGCATAATTCGTTGTATGAAACGATATCGACATGGGATAAATTATACATCAAACGGTTCATAGTGCATGCCGTGTAGACTTGAAGTTTAACATACAACATGTAGACACCGGAGACCAGGGAAAGTAATCAATATCGCTCCATAACGGTCACCAGTCGCTCAATGGGTTAATACAGTTTATTTTATAGTATAGATTAATTCAATCTTCTTTGTGTTATAAATTATTATTCCTATTAATTTAAAAACAGAGTAAAGTTACGAAATTTCGCAGCTAAATGTTTCACAAATAATAAAAAAACTTACCAAATAGTTTTTTTTCGATTACCCTCAAAGCTTCAAATTCCGTCAGCGTCGCTAAATCCTTCACCTGAAGCGTTCTGAAGTTTGGAGAGTTAGCCACCAAATCAGTACTGTGTCTTTTCACGACGATTTTATCCACACAGTGGATGTGGAGACACCTCTTGTCGGGATAATTCGTCAGAAGCTTAATAACGGGTGATTTGTAGGGCGTTGGCCAGATCAAATCAAAAAATGATTGACTTAGTAAAACAATAAGAGATAAAGAATCTTGGGCGTATTTCTTTAATGTGCGTTGAAGAAGAACGTCTTTTTGTTGGTGCTCTTCGTAGACAATGTATTCCAGATAATATTTAAAATCTTTGTTAAAACACTTTTTCAGTTCTTCGATTAATTTGTAATCAGTTGATGAACCAGAGTGAACAATTGCAACTAAAAATTGGATTTCTTAATTGAGTTATATATTTCAAACAAACCTATTAAATAAAGGAGCTTTTTCGCGATTAAAGATTACGAAAAAAGTAAAATTTCTAAATATGTTTTCTCGCGCTTTACACTAATGCTCACGGAAACACCCTTTTGAAATTAAAAATAAACCTTTTCTTCCAGGAAAGTCCCTTTTGGTGCAACAAATACAGCGCTTATATTTGCTGAATTTATTTTGAGCAGATCACTTAATTTTAACCACCTATAACCATAAGCCTATGCAATAAAAAGGGATCAAAATAAAACAACTGCGCATTTTAAAAAATAAAATAAAAACAAATTGACATCAAAATATATATTCAAGAGAAAAAAAATCGAGCTGGATGTTAGTTACTTGATTTAAAACTACAAGAATTGAATAATGAGGATCAAAGCAGACCAATGTTCCGATTAACAGCACCTATCAATTTATTGCCACAATGCTTTTTAAAAAAAGGGAAAGAAGTCCATAATATCTCATCAATAGCCAATTAGAGTTTCTAAGTTTTCGTTTTTGTTTTCGTTTCTTATAGTAACTTCCCTCTCACAATTGCCAGGGGAGGACATTGGGGATTTTAGAGCGAACATTATTATTGAATAAGGCTTTAATATTTCAGCATGATATGGATGTCCTTGAAATGATGTTTGTATGGTTCCCCACAAACCAAAGTTTTTAATATTTAACTAGGCTTAGATTATGTAACTATAAAACGAATTGATTGCTAATCTTCGAAAATCTCAAAATCATTTTCAATCAAGTTTAAAGAAAGTAAAAAATCTCCTGCAGCTTTTTTTTTATCACAGAAAGCCTCGTTTTGAATAGGAGGTCGGTTATGGCAAGTTGTAAGAAGGTTGTAATCATAACAATAATTTCACAAAAACCACTGAAGTGTATAGATCATGTTTTATTACAAATTAATAGAAAAATTCAGAGCATACTTTGAATTAATCTAGCTTTACTAAGGTTTATAGTATTGAAATAATAAAGACGTTCCAACTACTTACTTGTTTCCATGTTGAAATGATTAGCTCTTTCTATATAGAAAAAGAGATATATTGAAATTTTGCACATGTGTATAAAAAAAATAAATGTTACGAATTTTTGTTACCGCCATTTTATTTTAAAGAGACACTGAGAGGTTTTTTTGAAAGGTCTAAAATAATAATGGCTTCTTGTACACGTTTTTTTAGTATACCACTTGGTCTAGAAGAGAATTTAGGATGACATTTAGCTATTTAGGATGACAATTAGTCACTCTCCAACATCGGACACTGGCTAGATATATAGAAGAATAAAAAGAAGTAAATTAGAAATGAAAATTGTTTATAGAGAAAATATTGTGTTCCTGAATGATAATTCGTTCTGTATAAACAAATTTTTAATATTTTTCTATTAAAAAGAGGAGATCACTTACCTTATACAAAAACATGCTTCTCATGTGGGAAAGAATTGGTGCATGTACTCTATAAAAGAACAAATATATACTTACAACGAGATGTTAAATTAATTTAAAAGACAGTACACTTAATACGATGAGAGAAACCAATCTGAAACACCAGAAAGTTTTAGCAATGTTATGAACATATCAGCAGATATTCGCGTGATTTAGAAATGACAAGTCGTGCCCGTGCAGTAATAACGCAATAATTTGAAATCAATAAAAACGCTTACTCGGCAAAAATTATCAAATATTTAACAACAAAAAAGAAGAAATAGAAACAATTAATTGAAATTTAAACATTAATTAAAATAAAGGGAACATAAAAAGTTAGAAAAAATAAAACAAAAAACCTACTCAAGAAACGAAATTCATTTTATACTTTCATGTCTACAAATGGTCGTCAGATCTTACACAAAATTAAAATGTGACTTAAGGGAAATTCCCGGCGACCATCATAATAAACGTTATTTGATGAATAAACACGTTGACAACAAATATAAAAGTTATGCTGTGGCGGAAAGGGAACTGTAAAAGGTGTTATCAGACATCCTTCCTTTTTCTCTGTTTGAAAAAGTGAACTGTGTTTTTTCCCCGAATAACTACAACAAATCTGCGGCGTTTTACACGAGATAAATCGTGTAAACGCTGCTTTAAAAAAGTTAAAAGGCTGCTTTACCAATTTGCGTAATACAAAGCAATCTTTGACATGCTAGTAAAGCTTTAACACGCAAAAAACATGTTTCCTTTGTTTTTAAGTAACACATACAAACTTTTACGGACAAAAATGACAACGACAACAACAACAAAAATTATGATGAACACATGCAAAAAATATTTTATCACCGTGCAAAAAAGGGATTTAACCGTTAACAGTATTAATAATACACACCTAAACACATTTTTAACACATGTGTTCATCGATTATATATCAACGATAGCCAAATATAGGAAAGCATGTGGCAGAATGAGTAATAACACTGTGTCATATTTAATTTCGGTGATAGAATTACCCAAACTAGATTTCTTGACACCAAGCTGACACCCTGATACGCATTTAACACTAAATCTCCTGCTTATAAAGTCTTGAATACATAAGATAACAATACAACAACAGACATCATCACCAAGTCAACCATTTATATCAAATATTTAAAAGGTATTAAATTTAATTACTAGCTCGTTTCTATGAGTGTTTATGATTAATTCGAAGTTCCCTACGTATCTATCTGGAAATAACCTACTTCTTTTATGCTCTGAAGTGTGGCAACATGTGCCAAAAAACATGGTTTAGATGAAATTAGAGTATCATACATTCTCTCAGACACGAGATACCTTTCCACTCAGTAATAACTCCTGATTTCCTTCTAGGAATCGTGAGATTTAACTGATTTTTACCACAACTTTTTGGCCTGTTACAGATATTCCAATAAGGCTCAAATTTCACTAAAAATGTCAATCTACTACAAGCTTAATATATCGAACGGTAAGTATTAATGCCATTTCCTTTAATAACAGATCCGAAATGTAAACCTTGCCAATATTAAAAAAAAACACATTAAAATAGTTTTAATGGACCTCTCAAACTAAAAAACATCGGCATCTCCTTGACATATTAAAAAAAAATGCTACTAATAATTCTGACTTTTTCCATACATTTCAAAAAAATTAAAATTAATCGTGACACCAGGCTTAGCGTTTAGTACAGTTAAATGGTGTCGCACAGGCGCATAGGGATAACACCCTTTTGAAAAACACTTCATTGTAGCCTCTGTTTAAATAAAAACACAAGAAACAATCCATTGTTAGACATGGCTGAGCCGTTAGTACAGTTAAACAGAGTCGAATGGGCATATAGGCATAATATCCTTTTCCAAAAAAAATTTATTGCAGCCTCGGTTTAAATAAAACACAGGAAAGAGCTTGTCGTTACCCCTTCCAGTTAAAAATATCACTCAGCCATTTAATTTTGCAGAATAAGTTTTCATAACAGTAATAAAGGGTGTAGCTAGCTACCTAACTGCATTTAGGGCATAAGAATTTTGATGTATAGTTAGCTAAAAACTACATTTGGCTACTTTCACTTTTCTTCGAGATAGAGCCAGAGAAGAGCTAGCCACAACCAAAACATAAAAATAAATATTGATATACCAAACTGATTAAAAACATCCAAAGAATGGGAATAAGGCTAGCCGTGACCTCCTAGCAGAATGCTGCCTTAAAATCTACGTTCCTAGCAAAAATCTAAAAATTGGTTTGTTTAAGATTTATACATTGCCAGAAAACGTGACAATATAATTATCTTAACATGTGAAAACATCAAAATAAATATTCCTATAAATACTAAGTATTTAAAAGAGAAAAATGTCAAAAGGAGACTTACAAACCAAAATGGCCTCCGAGCATGTTTCCGTTGTTTTTCCGGTGTCAACACACAACCGGTACACTTTCAACAAACAACTGGTGCTCTGTCAACAAACAACTGGTGCACTGTCAACACACAACCGGTGCTCTGTCAACAAATAACCAGTACACTGTCAACAAACAACTGGTGTACTGTTAACACACAATTGGTATACCGTCAGGTAAGTGTTTTTTTAACTTCTAACAAATGAACAGTATTTCAAGTACTTTCATCACAAAAACGCATACCAGTATTGTAACTTCATTAGTTAGTTAAAATATCTTGAGGGTGACTAATGTTCTTGCTTCTTTCTTATTAGATTAGGATAAGGAACCAACTTGCAATGCGCCATTCGATTTATTAACAACATATTCTAAGTTCACATAAAAGACTATGTGAGGCTTCTCTTAATCACAGATATTTACGTTGTCAGACACAGTGGCTAACCAGATCAATCAACTTCTATACGCTAAATCCACAATGCTAAGTTGTTTACTGGCCTTACGTAATATATTTTCGTTTGATTCATGGGCTTCGTGTTAGAGACTTGCCGTCATCACACAATGATGCAACAGTCTAATAAGGTTTCTTAATGTGAACATTTAAGGCATTACATCACTTAGTTTTTTGTAAACACTTAGTATTTAATAGTAAAATACTTCGACTAGTATGCAAAACATGTCACAAAAAAACGTCAGCACGATCCTCTTTGCAAATATTCGGGTCTTTGTATGAAAGAAATACATACTGTCAATTTAACAACTAGTACTTCAATTTATATGTTAATTTTCAAAAGTAGCATTTTGCTGATTTAATAACTTCCTGAGAACTCTGTGTTCAGGAAATCTATACCAAGTTCAATGTAGTTTTGCAGATTACGTTGTTAACTAATTCCCACTTCCATTTCATTTCTAAGGTTAACATGATATATGTCCTGTCAACCTTACTCAGTGCTGATGTTTTACTAAATAGAACAAAATTCAGAATAGAATTCCTAGCAATAAATTAATTGGTAGACTTCTCATAGTGCATCAACATAAATTTTACTGTAATTCTCATTCTCATTAAAACTATAACAAGCAAGAAAACTGTCCGGTTTTATCACACATTCGTATTGTACACATACTTTATACTTAAATATTGTATTATGTTTATATATCTTGTATCTATGGCAACGTTCTTGTTTATATAGACCTGTTGTATAATTTTTATTTTACTTGAAAATGGGTGTTTAACACCCGAACCGATGTAAGATGTTGTTTTAATTTGTACACATCAACATAAAATATTGTCAATCAAATTTCTAATGTCTTATGTAAAAAAAACAAGAAATTCTGCTCAAAGTACCAGTGTTGACTTGTCCGGCAGTCGTCAATTTGTCCGTGACGAAAGTCGATAGAAAGGTTTCTAGGCGAGGTCTCGGCGGATGGGAAACTGTTACTATAATTTTGTTCTGTTCATGAAGGTCCTCCTGCCTATGGAAATTTCGTTGAGCATATTCGTGGATGGCAGTATGAACGCAAACAAATTCTGTTAGTTCATATCAAGTCAGAGTTTTGAGACAAAATTTAGCCTTGAATTTTCTGAATATTTACTGTTTCCTACAACCATTGAAATTATCAGGTTTAGAAACAATCCAAATTCAGCTTTCCTGACATTCGGATAAGGGAACGTTTTTCCTAACATTTCGACCATATTTTCAAAGTCACCAACACCATGTACACACGTTATTTGACCATCATAATAGATTAGAATTATTTAATTAACATGCCAACATGTGTCCTTACTTGGCACTGAAACATTTTCCACATAAATTCTTCAGTTTTGAATTTTCTAAAAACTATTTACATTTTGATGTCAGCCAGAACAATAAAAAATAAATACCTTTAAAATAAATATATATTAGTTTTCTAAAAGCGTCCTGATAGGCTTAAAAATAATGAAAAGCCCTTGCAGGCTAAAAGATTCTTGTTTGTGTGTAATTTTGTTCCCTATACCTAGGTCGCCAGTAGCGTGTTTTGTGCAGAACTTCTACAATGTTGTTCCGTTATTTGAGATAAATAGGTATTATACCATGGTATTACTTTGAGCTTGCAAAATGTTTCATGTATTACAAATATACAAAAAGTGATTTGTGAAAATTAATACTTTAACAATACTGCACCACACTTAACATTCATAAGAAAGAAACGAAGACGTTTAAGCATATCCACTTAATAAAATCATGCTCGTGGTGTAGCGATATTTTGGAAATGTTCTATTATACCTGTGACATGACTAAAATCTTTATCAAGTTTAGATATCTAAGATTTGACCATAAAGTTGAATCCTACAAGTTTAAAAACAAAAAAAGAAAAATAGAAGGCGAAAGAATTAATTTAGAATTAATAATAGAGACTAAATCCAACATACGATTCCGTGGTATTAATATTTAGACTATCCGGGGAACCCAGAGTCGAAACGTTGGGTTAAGCCACAAGAACTATGTTACTTCGCGTTGAACAACTGGAAAAGCGATTAATAAGAAGTGTAAACTGCGCGATGAAGCGCTTTAGTATAGTATGTCATAAATCGAGTGAGGCACAAAACATTATGGTGTTTCCGGTGTAATATATTTTTTAAAAAATAATTGGCCAACCTTTTTATTTTTCAGAGAGCGTTTCCGCTAAAAGTTTAAAAATGAATATTACTCCGGGCTGAGGGATTAGTACAGGCATATAATGACATTATCCATATAGTCACTTCACTTAAAAATTCTATTTTGTGGAGTAAGTTTTCATGACACTAATAAAAAGGTGTCGCTACCTACTAACTGCATTCAACATAACAAATATTGATTAAAAATTTTGTTGTATAGCCCAAACTGCATTTGCCTACTTTTTTTACTCTTCAGCCCAGAAGTAGCTAAGGAGCTAACTAGAAGAGAGCCACAACCCCAACATAAAAATAAAAATAATAATATACCAAAATTTAAAATAATAGGAATGAAATAAGGCTAACTATATGTTAGCTAGCTAAAATCTTGAAATTGGCTTGTTTCAGATTTACACATTACCGGAAAACGTGATGATATTTTCATCTTAATAACCAAAAACATTGACAAAATGAAGAGAATATCTTAAACGTTGATAGAGCTGAAATTTAGGCAGTTAAATAATTATATCAACCCAACAATTTGCAGCTTGGTAAAGAAGCCAAGGTAAAACAAATATGGTATCCTTGAATTCTGTCCCTCAAAATCCGCCTCGTTAAAAAACATAACTGGAAACGAAAATCTGAAGGAGTATCTAGCATAGCTAATCAGATAACATCAAAATAACAGTCTATATCAATATTTATGATCACATTTATAACGCAGTCTTTATTCTCTTCCCAATTTAACGAATATCAAGATACACCATAGTCAATGACAATGGATACGCACACAGCTGTAGCGCTGGGTCATGTCGGACTTAAAAACTTGGATTGGCGCTGTGCAAAGCATAATGGAAAGCGATGCATGCGTGGAAAAACATGCAAAAATGTCGACATGAGGATCGCTTGCTATACAAAACAACTAGCATATACGCAATTTGAACAAGAACTGAAGCGGTTTGAACAGTCACAACACTATTATGACAAATAATTAAGATGTATTTAATAAAATATACAATGATAAAATTTGGTATAAAATAATAAAGCACAAACTTAGAGAAAGAGATGACAAATTGAATCATATTAAAAGTTGTGACTATTTTTCAATAACTGAGATGCCATAGAGAGCCACACAACTCGAGTCAATTTCGAACATTTCGAACATAACATTGTCAACATGACGAAACCCTCATTTGGTGCAACATTTCTCGAAATTCGAATAGAATATATCTACTGGTTTCATTATTTTGGGCATACTATGTGAAGCTCCACGATAATAAGAAAACAACAAAAAAAACCTGCTATATGCAAAAAAACAATACATTAACAAAAACTTTTGGTCAATATAACGCGCTATTTGTGGTGGCTTTGACTATACTATCCGCGCCCCTTTAAACTTTTTGTTATTACCATGACAGATTGCAGCCCATACCAAATCACACATTTCCACGAATGTGTGAAAAAACAGAAGCTATAAATGACAAACCTTTTTCATTTTATTCATTATTGAGAAAACATTCTCAAAATTACAAAGATTCTTTTATCAGTAGTATGATATTTGCGATTCTCTCCATTAACATTTTTCGAAAATACACATTCCTAAAACAAAAAAAATAAGAAGTGCATAGCTTTGATTAGTAGCATCAAAAATACATAATCATCTTACATTCACCTAAAAACACTGAATCACTTTTGGTAGCTTAAATACTTTTCTGAAATTATTGTATACACATCACACGAAGCCTATTTATTTATTTTCCATATTATAGTTTTCTTTAGAAATCACACGTGTTATAAAATTAAGGTAAAATATCAACATTGAATAACATGGACAACTATCTTTTTTTTTGAAAATTTAATTATCCAATATTGATCTAAATTTGGCTGGGGATAACTATTTGGTTTATTCATGCAGTCCTCTTCACAACTGGATGGATCCCATTGTGTTTTTAACTAAATAGTGAACCAGAAATATAAAAATTAAAATAACAAGAACTTACCAATGGATTTACACGAAGATGCTTTTCAACTGTTAATATATTAACCTGGAAAAAAACAATTTATAATTTAACAAGACCACATCACAAGAACAAAGACTTAATACAGTTAAAGGTATATTCCGTTAACACAGTTAAAGGTATATTCCGTTAACATGTATTAATTGTCATATAGATTATTGTCATATCCCTGACCCCATAAATATAGCAGAGAAGGTGTTGGTTTACATCAGAAAGATCACAGATTTAGCTGAGAAGAAAGCTTATGGTGTGACTTAAAAAGACCACCTTAAGCTTGACATTTCAGATTTAAAAGCTGAAGATTGTATTACAAATCTAACAGACAAATTCGACAAGATATTCTTTAGAGGTAACGCATCGTGCAAACGAGGCATATAAATATTTTAGCAATTTAAAAGGAAAAAGGACATGCCTTTAAAGGATAATATCATTTGAAGATTATAATTTAAAAAGTTTGATATTGATTTATCAGATGCTGTTACAGATTATCAATATTTGAATAGTGTTCTACGCAACAGAAAAAAATTGCAAGAGCAACAATTCCAGATTCAAAACTTGAGGGTTGAAGATAGTTAAGAAAGGTTTTAACTAATCTTCAAATTCAAAGAAGATGATGTGACAAATTAGTGAGGTTTTAGGTGATATTATGGGCAACCACAAGCACAAGAGTATAGGTTAAAGGATTACTGTAGAGGCAGTGGCAATTGAAGTAACAGAGAGAAGAATAGGAGATCGTCTGACTGTATAACATGATACATATATGTAAGTATTTATCATTTTGCTAGGTAGTGTCCAGATAGAGCCAAAAGTAAGAGTGATGAAATTAAACTTCAATTTTATACAGAAGAAATAATGCTAACTCTCGTTGGCGAGACATTTACTACGGCATTATTGGTTGCACAAAAAAGGTTTGTGGGCAGAATTTGATGAAATTTTATGTAGAAAGTCCTTCCGACGAGGATGCTTCATCAATCAAAGAAGAGCCATCATCAACAGTATTTATATTTAAAGATGGTGAAAAAAATCAAAGCATCAAAATGTGTCACCATACCTGCTTGGCTTAGTGGGAAATATGTTAAATACTTACCATCGCTATTTAGTAAGCAAGGGATGAAGAATGCAAAAGTTTTTATCGACTTTGAAAATGACAAGGTTAAAATTCTGGGACAAGAACACCATATACAATTTTGTTCCAGAGGACATTATTGTAGTTCAATTAACAAAATTAGCAAAATTGAAAAGACTCTGCTAATAATGTTTGCTGATGAATAATTTGGATGACTAGTCAGGGGCCCGTGGATAAATCTATGGGTTCACCTGCTCTTTATATACCGCAATTTGTTTATCTCGTTACTGTGGTTACCATTTTGCGTAACAGACAGACAGACGTATACGGGCATTATAATATAGATAATCAAGGAAAACAAAAAGTGGCCCTGAAATTACATAAATAGTTTGGACATCCATCCATAATTGCTAAAGTTTCAGATAGTTGTGATACATCCATAAGAAGAAATCAACCAAGACCAATTGTTTGGTTACCACATGCAACAGTATTTAATGTGTTGGCATGGATTTGAAACAATGACCATATGGTGATAAAATTTGGTTATTACATCTTGTTAATCACTTGGCCAGATTAGTGCATCCTGTGTTATTCGAAGTAGAAGGAAAGAAATCAACATTAATTCCATTTTTAAGAATTGGATTTCTGTATTTGGGTCTGCTAAAGTGTTAAGTGGATAATTGTGGAGAATTTGACGAGGGTTACCATAGCGTGTGTGAGAATTCAAACCATGGAGTAATGGACTTGTTTAGCGGCATAATACACACTTGGCAATACAGTCTGTAAAATAATGGACAAGCCTAATTATTCATCAGAAACAGCCGTGGCTAAGGCTGTTGCTGCTAAGGATTCCTTAAAAAACGTAGAAAGCTTTTTACCAAATTAACTTTGGCAGCAATCCATATTTTCCAGTTGTAGAAATGCATAATCCACCAGCTCTAGAAGGAAGGAAAGGAGTCATGTAGTTACTGATAACTTAAATGCATTGCATGCTGAAAGAGAAGCCTTCAGGAAAGTCAACAAGTTTGACAGGAAAGTCAGCAAGTCCTGGTGAAGCACAGCTCAACATATGTTAGAATGTATCCATGCACACTACGATTAAAAGAGGAGAAATTCAAAGCACAGAAGTGAAAATTGATAATGACGAAAAACAAGAAACTGAAAGAGAAATATTGGAAGGTGATGAGATAAGTAGTGAAGCATCAATTACTAATAACCATACAACAAAGATTATTATGCCAAACGTTTAAGGATAAAGTAAGAGCTGGAAAAGCAAGTGAAAGGTTTAGGAATTGGCTCAATATTGTTGATAAAGTTGGTAATGTTGAGAGTGGGATTTTACTGAAAAGGTATCACAAGAGGCTCTGATATACTTGAATTACTTCGGAAAGGTGTGCGTCTACATGGAATTATGACAACCCATGTAGATGATTTTTGTTTCGCTGGTTTTTAAACAATGTCATACTGCTACTGCATCAAACTTTTAAAATTAGTACAGCACACAACACAGCATTTTAATATTTGGGATTATAGATTTAAGAAACAGAAAAGATAACATTATTGTGTCACAAGATAATTGCATACATAACATTGATAAAAACAAAGATATGATAAATTTTCGAATACCAAACGAAAAGTATTGATTTTAATTTAAATTGGTTGACTACGCAGACACGTCTAGATATCTTCTTAATTGAAGTTAACTAATGGGTAACATCAAATATGTCAATGTTTCAGATATGCAAAAAGAGAACCTGTGGAAATGAAATTCAGGGTAGTTGGAAACATGAGAAAGCTAAATTGCTAGTACTTCTTGATGCAACATTTGCAAATCTAAAGTGAGAAGGATCTCAAGGTGCATTCTTAACTTCCTTAACGGATCAACTAAATCAATCACTATCACTCATTTCGTGGCAGTCAAGAAAATTGTAAAAAGAGTAGTTACCAGTACACTTTCTAATTGATATATGCTGCTGGCAAAGGATATTGGGTTTAACGTTTACTTGAGGCAATATTGTAGCATCAATTCAATGTTTAACAGATAGTAAAACACTTTACGATGCTGTACATTCCACAAAACAAGTTTTGGACAATCGCTTAAGAGTAGATTTAGCTATTTTGAAAGAAATGATTTAGAAACAAATAAAAAAATTTGATAAAATTAGAATATTTCTATTTTTATGGGAATAAAAGTTTAACTAAACCAATTTTTACCTCAATTCATCTTCAATTTTGAAATAAATCATTTGGTATGAAGATGTAACACAATAAAAATACAGTTATAGGCAAATAAATTCATGTGGTACATATATTTAACAATAAATAAAGTTATATAATAAAAAAAACATTGATAAAAGAAATATATTGATAATAGAAGAAATTTTATTTAAATTAAATCAAAAACTATGGACTGTGTAATTTCGTTGCAATATATATTTGATTCAGTGACTTGTCTAATAAAAGTTTAGTACAATACCAATGTAGTGTGCACACTCTGATAAAATATCTTCCAATTTTTAGATTTCCTTTAGCAACTATGTATTTCTCAGTCCAAGAACATTCTGATTTCTCTGAATGCAATAGTCATAAAAATTTTAATCACACATCATGGTATATACTACTTTGTATATACCTTTGCAAAACTTGCCAAAATGGCAAACCACTAGTTGCCTTCTTTTAAATCAAAATAACATAAAACAAAAGACTTAAAAAAAATTAAATTTTCAAAAGTTCCAATAACAAACTTTAAATTTTTAAAAAATAATACTAAGATGAAATATTTTTTTATCACAAACACAAATATAACTTACCGCCAGTCAACACGTTTAAACTGAACACAAATTTTTTTATAGAAAGTAGAAATTAAAATCTGCATTAATAATATTCAAATTTCAAACTTTATTTGTCCTTTTTTTTCCTCTTGGATGCACGTATTTTGTTTGGTTGTTGAAACATTTTTTTTTAAGTCCCTGATACAAAACTATAAAAATTTCTGTATCTTCACTGTTATTAATTATCCATTTACCACTAACATTTTATTGCAAACATCTTGTACGCAACATATCAATTCCATCCAATAGATGTTGTGATGAATAAAAATTAATTTCTTTGCTTTGTTAGCAACTGTCATAACCTATATTTATAACTTTTGTTCCAATCATTGAATTTCTGACACCCATAGGGTGGAATTTTCCCTCCATACCATTCAATAAAAGGATCAATAGTGAACCTAGTAAAATAGAGAAAAATAATCAAGATCTTGGTCTGCAAAATACCGAAGTCTAAAAAACCCTATGAAATCATAAACCTGTGTCTTCGGACCTAGAAATGTCAATGGATTTTTTTCTAGTTCAAGGTGAGTATTTGCCTGGACTGTAAGTGTATTGTAGAAATCCGTCATTTTGGATTTAACAACCAAACTCTATTCTAAGGGAGATTTTCAATTCTTAATTAATACTAAAGCTAAAGTTAAAATAAAACAACACAATGGACACATTACAAAGTATTGAGAAAGTTTTTACTCACACTGAGCAGCTTTATTTGAAAAAGGCATAATATTGAAATACAACACGAGGAAGAGGGCTTTTTATTGTAGGGTTGTGATTTGCAAAATGCAGAAAGTTTTATGTGCTACCACATAAAAAAGACTGTTTTTTGAAATATATAGTTGATACACTCATAAGAGCGGTGATCTTTGGCATAACTATTAAAAGATTCACAAATTAGAATTCAAACATTTTAAAACAATTTTTTAGTGATTATTGATTTATTTAATCTTGACCAGGTATGCTACAAAAGATATGGTGTTTATTGTAGACAGAAGTTTCGGATACTTTATGCACAAAATATAGAGTCTAACATTAAAAATGTTTTCCTCTTTAGGACATTAAAAAGTTGGTTAAAATAATCACTTTTGACCCCTTCTCCTTTATTTACCCAAATTCGATTTTATTACCCCATCCCTTTGTGTTTTTGTACGTCCTGCATACCCTCCTCCTCTTTTTACTCCTTTAAAACAAAACACTGTGTATTTTTAGGAAATTTTATTTTCCTAATAAATACTATGCCTTAACAGAAGAAAAGGTCAGCCCTTGTTGATCATACCAACAAACTACTTGCCAAAATTTATTAATAACGCACTATACACATGGTCAGAAATAATTGATCAAAAAGCCAATGTATACTTGTTTGTTTTGCTTTTTTATCCTAACTTTTTTAAAAAGTTTTACATTTCAAAAGAAATAAAAATGAGTGAAAATTTATGAAAACTAGATTTTTTTACGAAATACAAAAGTTCACTATTATGCTTACTTGTTTATTGTTTTTTTATTCAAACTAACTGGTGTTTTCCCTACATTTTTAAGCTGACAGATTATATTTTACGTGCCTTTACCGACTGATAGCCTTGTGGTAGAGCGTTCGCTTTCAGTGCGGGAGGTCTTGGGTTCAAACCCCGGCCGAGTCATGCCAGAGACTATAAAAGTGTGAATCTATCCTTTCTGCTTAGCGCTCAGCATGAGAATAGGATTGATATCTTAGGCGGTTGTCTAGTTGAACGATTGCTGTGCTTTCACGACTTTCGTAGCTCAAATGGGAGCTTTAAATGCGCTAGGACCCCATTCGCAGGACCCTCGTTGATAGCAGTACCAATAGGAACTGAAGAGGCTATCCTGGGTAAATAATAGTAATAATAATAATAATAATAATAATACAAAAACTTCAGAACTACCATAATAGACAAGTCATGTTAATCACTAAAGTATTGGTTTTCAAAATGGTACCCTAGTGGTACTACTGCTTGTAACACAACTCACAAAATCAATATACAGTCACAAAGAAAATGCAAAACAAGTCAATCGAAATTGTCATAATAAAAATATCTTTGAAAAAATTGGAAAAAAAAAGCAATTCAGGGTGATGTTTACATTCTTGTATATACTTACATTATATAATTGCAAGAAAATTACGTTTTCTTTATGCTTGTTTTGTTTCAATTAAATTATAATTGCTTTCCAACAGCCACTAACATTGCTATTAATCTCATAAAATTTGTTGTTCATCTAAACCACTTGCAAACCAACATTAATCACAATTAATCAAAGATATACACAAAATCACATTCATTTTTAATACAAGTCTCAACTTAATACCAGCTATTGACATATGTTATATGATAATCATTTAACATAAAAAGAACCAAAGATCCAGTTTAAAGTAACATCTAAAAAGTAGCCAAGTGGTAATGAAAATATATTTTTATGGCAAAACATTTTCTTGAATATATAAAACAACGTCATTTCGCAATACCTTTGCACATTTATCAACAAAATCTGAAATTGTTAAATCAGGAATCCGTACACGCAGTAAATGCAACAAATTTTCTGTTGGACTTTCATTCCTGGCTAAAGCCAATTCTATATTGCTTACAGTAAGATGATCTATACCATAATATGCTGCTATTTGTTTCCAGTTAGCCCCATATCCAACATCCAACATTGAAGCAATACGATGAATATGGCCATAACTTAAATTTGCCATTTTGGCAACCCCGACTTTCTTTTTCTTTTTCTTATTTTTTGTGGATTCAGAAGCAGACTCTAAACTTGAAAATGCAGATGGCGGAGGAATATTATCCCTTTTCACATCATCAAGATCATTGTCTAGTAACATCATACTGGCCACCTCCTTGTAATGACTATCTTGTTTTTTCTTTTTCGGTTTCGGCTTACTTACAGGATTGGTGACCGATGATTTACTTGTAATTTCATCAGATATTTTAGTGTTGCTTTTGCTTAAAACCTGTTTTGAAGAGCTGGAGGCAGAGCTTGAAAAAGGCTCATCATAAGTGTTGTCCATAGACATTGATGGAGAATTGTTCAAATTCAGATCAAAGGATTGAAGTCGTTCTTGTTGCTTGTCTAATGCAAAATTTTCATAACAAGGCTTTTTCTTTACGTCTAGCAAAATTAAAAAACAACAACAATACAGTAAATAAGTATCCTCATTTAGACAACTTTTATATGGAGTTTCATTTATGGGGACAAAATGAGAATTTCGTCATTTTGACTGAAAGGAAATTTTATTTCAACTAAAAATGCTCTTTAAATGAAAGTATTGCAAGTGTGTACAAAAAGTTTTGGCACATATGCACAACACCAATACAACAAACTCCATGAAAACACAATGAAACTCCATTGCAATTTAAAATCCCATTTTGAGCAAATTTCAGTTCTGGTCTATGTAAAAGCTACCAAAAACACATTTCTGAATATTTTATTCTTATATTAAAACTTATTTCTTTGTGCTAGTTAAATTATACCATGATGAATGTGTGTTATCCTGACAGGTTTTTAAGTACACATTTGTTTATTTCAATAGTTTATGTCTAGTCAAGGACAGCAGACATAAAAAAATTTTGAATAAAAAAATACCCGAAAGAAATGACCGAATGCTCTCAACCAATGTATTCTGCTTTATATCTTTTAGAGCTGTCCTCCGAAATGCACCATCTATCCTGCACAGTGTCGCGCTATACTTTATAATTTCAGTTTCGGTGAGTCCTCCAAGCCAGATATGTAAACAGTAGGGAGACACATAATTTGTTATATCTTTAAGAATAATTCCCTTGTAGGCAGTGGACCATATTTCATCAAGAAAGGATTTGCTAATCAGGACGATAAGTGGTAACTTTCTTTCTTTGAATTTTCGCAAGTTCATATAGATGATAGTTTCCTTTTGTTGTTTGTTCCGTAAGTCATTGTATTCAAGCACATATCCATTTCCACGGTAGTTAATTAATTCACTTTCTAATATCTTTATAAACTGCAGCTCATCGTCGCCAGTGATTTGCAATATTCCAACTAAGATTAACATATTACAGGTTAATATCAAGAATGTTTGTAATGTTAACTCAAATTAATAATTATTTTGGTTGTTTGTGTAAAAGTGGTGACACAGCATGGCCTTGGGCCTCTTAAAATGCTGGCAATAACGTGGTAAACTCTATCTAAAATCTTACTTGTGTATCTCTGGTAGATTTAAGATGCATTGCATCTCATACAGGATGATTTTCATTGATGTAATGTTTTACGTTGCCCATTTTATCCAATGCATTCAAGGTACTAACTTGTTTAAGTGAGGGAAGGGGTATTTATTGTACAAAATCAATGTTTAATTTAAAAATTGAACACTTTCCTCAGCTGCTCAACTGAACTTAGAAGTTCATTGTCAGTTGTCAAAGTCCTGATCAACAATTGTACAGTTGATTTCCCAAAACAGACAATGGAAACATCATCTGTTAGTATTTGGACCATTCTTCATTGCTCGACTATCAGCTCTACTACTACACTGATATTTGTGAGGTATGTTTGTTGCAATTGTGTATCAAACATGTAGAATTGAACTGTGCCCTAGGATTTTCACCAAGATAATACATTTTGCAATTACAGTGACAAACATTTTTAGGTGTATAAAGAGATTGCCTTATCTGTCATAATTAAGTTTTTATCAGTAATGGATGACCATTTGAAATTTTAATTCCATTTTTATACATTATATGAACAAAACATTGCTTCTATCGTCATAAAGCATTGTGAATTATCAACATCTCAAAGACCAACTCATTTGTTATGTTTTTTTCTCTGTAAGTGAAAATGTCAGATATACAAATTTAAAAATTCTTACAAATTTCATGTGCACGACTTTTCGGGACCCATCTTTGATGTCGCATACACAATCGGTGCCTGATACCGATCGTGCCATTATTTTTTGAGGACTGAGACACAATTTTTGACAATGGAGAAGCTTTATCGGTCCATAAAATTACAGAAGGTCTAACTGATACAATTATTTTGGTTTCAAAAATGTATACCATTCTTAGGCACATTTGATAAAAAATTTGTCACCACTTTTACACAAACCACTCTTTTGTTAACTGTACGACCTCAATATTGGGCAACATACCCAGCTAAAACAGACATAATGAATGTATACCTGTATCAATCAGAGATTCCATTTACAATTGAAATTCACACCTAAAAGGGTATATACACATTGCAGTTTACATTGTTGATTGGTCAAACAAAATTAAAGCAAATTACTTATTACAATTCCATAAGTGAATGATGTCATGTTGTCCTCAAAAATTATTGATATTTTTTATTCCCCTATTATTATTATTATTATTATTAGTATTATTATTTATTATTTCATCATTTTTTAGTCATAATTTGACATAAAATGACATATGGGTTTACAGTCAAACGTTAACGGTCAACTTTCTATAACGACGACCTGCTTATAACAACCACTCCGATTTTAGTAGTAGTGCACGACTCTAATTTTAGTAGTAGTTAACCTGCCTATAGCGACCACCTCCCTAACGCAATCAATGGCCAAAAAAATTTTGCTCCCAAGTTGCATCACAACCTGTTTATAAAGAAACATGGAATGAGATTGCATTGTTTTTGTGTTTTATTAATTTATTGTTGGGAACTCCATATATTCTGCACAATGTCCAATAAAGCCAACTCAATTGCTACCAACATGCTACATAATTACTTAATATGTTTCTGATGAACCGTTGTCACATGAAAGTTTTATCAAAACATTATTCATCTTGCACAATGCGCTATATTTAATTGTAAAAAAATATTTGCATGTCTAGCTAATATTCCACCAGAAGTTGACGAAATTAACAAAGTTAAAATAGTTTTTTTCAAAAGTTTAAGATTTAATGTTGAAAGTACTTCAATTTTTCTTATTAAATTTTTGATTGATAAGACAATATGCAACCCTTTCTTCATTATTAATAAAACATACAGCATTGACGTGTTTCTTATCACTGAAGTGGCCCTTCCCATGTTCCTACTACAAGCTTTTACAAGATATTGCAATTGTCTGATGACACTGTGGAATACACAACGGGGTGTATCTAAGGGTGCTAGTGATCTTAACACATAAACAAAACAATGCAACATATATACATATATATACATAAAATACATATATATACACATAAAAGGTATGAGAATGAAATGGAACTATCGAAACTAATATGGAGACTGAAAGATGAATCCAAATCGTACAAACTGTCATGGAGTATCGCTGCAAGAGCATTCCCATACAAATGTGGAACACGGAGATGTGACCTTTGCTTGTCCAAAAAAACACTCATAATAAGATCTGAACCCAAGGGACTCTTGAATAAACGAACTGAGCTCTTATCGAAATGCCGACATAGAAATACTTTTATATTAGGAAACATTAAATAACTAACATATTTCTATTCCATGTGGTAACAAACAAACTAAATGTTTTAAACAACTTTCTAAAGTTATGTTTTAATTGTAACCTGATAATTGTAGAATACACATGAAACTTGAAGTTGTTAAAAAGTTGTAGTATTCTTACTTTTTCAACAAATATTATAAGCCTCTGTTTCTTTACATTGAGCTCTCTAGAAACCAAGGAGAACCGTTTAACATATATATACACATATATATACACACATATATATATACACACATACACACATATAAAACGTAAAAATTACCTGGTTTAAAGATGCAAAGATTTCTGTATTGCATCACTTGTGATACAATACTGACTTGATTTTATTTTTAACAATCATGATGATGTAATCAGTTTTCCCATGCCATTTTCTAAAAAGAAACAGCTGAAAAAGTAAGTAAAAAATGCAGACTCAGGGAAATGCTTACCCTCCTCAAATGAAAAATAAGGAAATATAATCAACCTTTCTGGGCCTTATTGTGAAGTGATTTTATACTTAACCATTTGGCTGTCCAGGAATCAGTGAAGCCATATTTTAGCTTTGGCCAATTTTAAACCATTTGGGGCTACAAGACTCATGTGCTGCACTTTGGTGAAGTTTGGAGCCACTTCCTTTAAAACATGATTTATAATAGAGGAGGTAAATGACGCAATTAGCAACCTTGATGAGAATCAAGTTTCAGATATTTCTTTCAGTAAAGACAGCAATTTAGATAAAGAAATCACCCCAAATGTGATTTGAAAGAAATAATTTAATATTGATTATTAACATTACTTGCATCTGATACTGAGTTTGAGTCAAGTTTTGATAGCTTCAAAGATGAATTTTACACCACAAATTACTAAAGTATTAGCTAGCTACCTAATGAAGGTTATTCTGTTTTGCTAAGGAATCTGGTCTGCACATTTTTATGTAAAATTTCAATATTACAGAGCTATATATGCAATGTAAACCAAAGGTAGGAGTGAAACTACTTTTTAACAAACTGGCACTAAATTCAGCATATTAACCAAGCTACGGGTTATTTTATATTGGAGTAAATTTGAATATATATGATATATTTACAAATATACACTTTGAATATTAAAATTAATGGTCTGGGTAGTTCTCAGACCACTATCCGAATTTGGGTACCATGTTTTTAATTAACTCTGGCTGTAATTGGGTTATGCTGTTGTCAGTGGGCGAACCCAATCTAGGCTACTATGTTTTATCCTATATTTGCCTGATAATATTGGCTATCATAACCATATGATAGCCCCCAACATTTATAGCCTAAAGCCTAAAAACAGATCGAAACAAAAATCGGATTAGGAAAAGATATTTTTCAACAGTTTTTGAGGAGGTAATTAAGTGGCCACCTTTCTGTATTCAAAATTGCCTCTTATCTGAAAATCAAACCATTATTTGTTTGGATTTACCTTTTTTTTTTCTTCGGAAAATTCAAATTTTATAGAATTATGATTTTTAGTGGTAAATTGGAATTTCTTGGCCATGGAGATATTTTTTATATTCATAAAGTACCTGCAGAATGAGCGGGCCATTTCGGCCAAACTTCGGATCCCCTTTCAAATATTTATGATCTCCTTCTCAGAGCTAAAAACTAACCTTTGACTTTTTATTTCTAGAAATTAACTATCTCCTACTCAGAAAACACGCTGTTTTGATACACTTCAAATTTCCCAGAAATCCCGTGCTTTTGCTTTATCAACATGGTAGCAATGATGCTGTGGTTTTGTTCTGACATGTATTTACTGTATTTATTAGGTATTGGTTGCTTTCTTCCAATAATGTTTGTACCTTGTTGTTGTACCTTATACCTTGTTGCTGTACCTTATACATTGTTGTTGTACCTTATACCTTGTTGTTGTACCATGTTGTAGTGGTTCCAGTAACATCTGTAGAGCTTTTATTACAAAAAAGGAAGTATTTTTTCTCAGGCTGGCTTCAGTGGTGAAGTCCCCCCTTCTGACTGATTTGGCATACATAAACATGCTTTTTATTTAGTTCAGATCTTTTATTGAGAGATAAGGGATTAATCTTAAGTATGCTTAGCTACTTTGCTTTTTTACTTATATGATATGCTATATTGTTATATATTTTATTTTTATTTCTTTAAGGTACTAAATATGAATATGAATTTCATAACAGTGCAACACAACAACAGAGAAGTGAAACTTCCTAGTGAAAGTTTAGATATTCAAGAGCTTGCAAGATTGTTTAATACAAAAATAGACGGAATGCACATCAAGTATAAAATACTTGGTAGTTGGGAGAATGTATGGCCGATTAATGGCTCTTTTGATGTGCGGGATCAGTGGATTTTGCTTTATTGATTGCTCTGGATCATCTTCAACATGAAATGCCTGGTCCCTCTTCCTCACAGGCACATGTAACTCCAACGTACCATCCTTTGTTCCGGAGAGGAAATAATGCAGTTGGCTCTCGAGCAATCACAAGCTGTAGTAAAAGATAAGAATCGGGTGTACCCTTACCACTCAAGAAACGAAAAGTTGAAAGTTGCTTTAAGACAATATGTGTAAGCAAGATAGATGATTCTGGTAACCCAATTACTGTGTTTGAGATTCCCATAGACCTGACCAAACTGGATAATCGATATGGGGACTTCACCACTATTCATATCCAAAATGAGGTGGCGTATCAGTGTGGTGGCACCAGCTTCATACTCACTAATGAAAAAGGGAACCCTATAAGGGGTATGCCAAATACCCGAGGTATGTAAAATTCTTTGATTATATATTATTTTATTCAGGTTATTTGTTTTTGTATAGTTATGATAAATTATAAATATACAAAAATTCTTGTGACAAACATTTATATCCTTTCTTTCATAAAATTAAGCAAGCAATAAACACTATAATTATATTTGTTACTAGGCAAAGACAACTGGAACAATAAGGCTACTGTTAGAGCTATTGCAACATCTATATATACCACATGGAGACCATCCATGTGGAATTTAATAAAAAAAGACTATAGCCATGTGGACAGCATAACCAACATTGATGATGATGACGACGACGATTTTCTTATCAGTGCATTCCCTTTAATTTCCGAAGTGAAACATGTTAATGAAGATACGAGTCAACCGTCACCATCCACTGAACCTTTAATATCAACTGAACCTTCTACCTCCTCATTAACATATGTCTCAAACACGGAATTAAAGAGTTTGATTGTTGATTTGCAAGAAAAAGTAGCAGCTGGTAAGGAAAATGTGCCACCACATACACAAGAAGTTTTGAAAAAAATTGGGGACAGCTTATGATGTATAATTTGCATGGAAATCTGTAATTGTGATAATCTGTTTTTCTGTATTCATTGTGGAAGGATGGTTGGGTGTTTTACTTGTTGTGTTGGACTGGACAAGTGTCCAACTTGTCGAGAAGAGTTTGTAAAATGTGAAACTTGTACTAGAAAAGTAGCTTTTAAAATTCCTGGACTAGACGCATTATTAAAACAAGGACAATGAAATAGCATTGACATTACATTGATGTACATATATGAAATATTTTGTTCTTAAGAGATATGGACCAAATAAATTGCCTTATATGTAATTTGTTTTTCACTTAAAAAGATGGTAGCTTGTCAAATTATTTTTTCATATGATGTACAGAACAATTTTGTTTCAAAATTCCAAAGAATGCAAGGACAACTTTGTCTCCTCTACAACAATAAGTTCGATGTGCATATATTTTATACAACATATTATATTTTGTTCATATTTTAGCTAAGAAAAGTGCTGGACACATTTTGTTCACAAATCACATTTTGTTTTTCGTTTCTCCTTTTTCATTGTAATGTAGTGGTCAAATGATAGAACAAATCTACTGCTTCTTTTAACAAATCAACGTTACCATGTACAATATGTGAAAAAATTTCTTGTCCTACAGGTTGATTGGTACTAAACAAAACTTTTCTAGATTCGTTTGCATGATTGATCGCAGCTAGGGGATCATCCCTTCATACATTTTGACAGCTTCTTCTGTAGTTGGTATTAGCCCTTCGTCTAGTGCTTTTGTACGTTTTGTTACACATTTTATTTTATTTTTTTCACATTTTTTTATTTTTTGTTACACATATTTTCAATAGGTACGCACCCATTGGAACCAGGAACTCTATGAAAGTTCCAAGATTGAGACAAATGATTAGCTGCATCAGATACTACCATATTACAGATCCAGGAAACGCAAAATTTTAGTACTGGATGGCTCATGTCGTAATCATTTTCCTCTATTATTTTTGCAAATGCACGTTTAATAGGATAATTGACTCATGAATTCAATTCAGGCCAAAATCGTTCTATAACGTAGTTGTCGGTAAATGCTGTTTGTTTCCACGGGATTCGCACTTGACTTCTACAATGTTTTTTCAGTAGATCCTGAATAAATATACACAATGAAAATTCCTGACCAAGGTCTATATGTAACTGATCCCATAATCCATACTTTATTAAAGCGGGTCTGTAAACTTGTTTATATATGAGAATGGGATTTTTCACTGGCATTGATGAAAAACCAACAAGCATTCTTGAGCACCCATCTATCAAACCAACATGTGTGCAACCAAAATCCTGGGCAATCTTCTCGTTTTGGTCCATGTGGACTTTATAACCGAAGTAAGGAGCGTAATAAGGGATCGGATTAGTTCTTTCCAAAATGTCACGTGTTCTAGCTTCGAATGTCCTTCGTAACGAATCAGATATCCACCGTTGAGATACAGCACCCCATGTTACTCCTAACATAGCGCGAATGCTTCCCTGTATCATAGATCTTCCATAACAGTGTCCATAAAGGTCAATCATTCTAGTGACTTCATTGTCCAGCTCATTAGAAGTTAATCTTGTTAGGTTGTTCTTTTTGCAAAAGCGACGAACACTACATTCACTGAAACCTCTGTGCTCAGGAAAACAACTATAATAATATTCTGAAATACTTTTGTGACTCATTCCCCTCCTGACCATGTTTTGTACCTCTTCTCGGTCAACTAGACCTTCCATAGCCGCCATTTTTAATAAGAATTTAAAAACTGCATAAATAAAGAAACGAAAAATTTGATTAGCTAATATCCGAATAAAATTGAGCGAAAGACAAATCCTAGATTTGAGTAAGACAATAAAAAGAAAACGAGAAGTCGATCTGTGATCTGATAAACTAGATCTAAGAAACTGAGATGCTAATCTGAGAAGCTGAAAACAGATCTGAGAAGCTGAAAACAAATCTGAAAGGCTGAGAGAAAATCTGAGAAGCTGAAAAGTCAAGCTGATATTTAATTGGCCGTAATGGTACCGCCATCCCGCAGATAGGGTATTTATATGTGAGTCAGTATATTTGTACATAGGATTAAAAAACTTCGTTGTGGTAAAATCTTACTTGTAAAGCTGGATTGAGCAGGCGAAGAGTAAGAATTACTTGCTTCCTGGGATAAGTTTTGTTTCGCTTTTCCAATTGGAAATTCCCGCTCGTTGAAGAATTTCCCGTCGACCACCTGAACTATCGAGAACACAAAGATAATCGAGATCTACAACGTGCATCAGCTTTTTTTTCATTCGAGAAATTTCTCTTCCCTTCACAGTACTTTCGTTTTCAGCTAAACACATTATATTGTATAGAAAATGTCTGGAAATCTAGTACTAAACGAGGTAAACTTTTCTCCGTGTTTATTTAAATCTTTGTTATTTTATTTCCAGGTCAAAGTTAGCCAAGTGGAACTAGCTAAAATTTTACTTCTAGTGAATTTTACACAGACAGGCCCATTCAAATAACTTTTTTTTGTATGTCGGTAGCGTTTTTGCTAGCCAAAAAGTTAGGTCTTTAATGATGCTAAGGTCAAAGGAAATTACATCTGAGTTTTTTATTGAAGAGAACTTTCGGCGAGATGTAATTGTTTTGATTTATTTTATTTCGAGAACAATGGGCATGCAGGCACTTTTGTGTAGGTAAAAAAAGCCGGACTCGCACAGGGAAAATGACTGTTAGACCTTTTTGAATGTTTACATTTTTCGTAGTAAGCCTTTTTTGCTTTAGCATTTGTGTGACAGACCAAAAAGATGCAGGTGCTATGAGTGAGGTCCTTTTTAGTCTGTTTCTTTCCTTAAAGGTATCGTTAAGACTTTATATAAATATATGTCAATCAGAAGTTATCATCTACACATAAGATTAGTTTAAAGACTCAGCAATGTATCTTAGAAAGAAATGGGCTGAAAAAGTCCTTTCTTCATCTTTTTGCCTGTAACGTAGTTGCTAGAACCAAACAGGCACACTGGAAAGTGTGAACATTGAAAAAGGTCTGTGAATATTAAAATTATTCAGGTAAGCGTAAATTCCAAGAGGAACTAAATTTTAACTAATTCTAACTCTTCTTAAAAAATTTTAAGCTAATATTCCTTTCTTTGTATGGATTTCTTTGATTACTGTGGTCTGTTGTGTATATTTTCTACCTACCGAAATGCTAGTGCATGTGCAAAAAACGCAACCTTCAGCTTTTGTAAACATTTGCACTGACTGCACGAACACAAGGTTCTTGGTAAGATAAGAAATCAGATAAGGAAAGGTAATTGCCCCAGAGTTCGATAATTGTAGAAGCAGACTTTGTCATATAAGGCGTGCCATTGCACGCACACGCCTGGTTTAATTTAGACGTGCAAAATATCACACTTCTAAAGTGTTCATTTTTATTGTAGACGTGCAAAAGAAAGCACACCTGAAATGTTCTGAGTTAAATATTTTTTTAAATATTTTCGTAAATGATTAAATTTTTCTGTTCGTGAACTTTACAAACAAAAAGATTTAGATTAAAAAAGTTTTTTAAGATCGCATTTTAATAGTTTATAAACGAAAAGCAGCTATAGAAATGCTTTTTTAGATCGCATTTTAAAAGTTTAGAAACGAAAAGCAACGTTTAAAATGTTTTTTTAGATTATTGCCAGCTTAAAAATTTTACTACATGAAAATATTGCCGACATAAATTAGTTAAAATGTATATCTAACTTCGGCAGTTTTATTGCTGACGTAAAAAAATTCTAATTTTAAGGGCTGTGTATTATCAGTTTTTATGAAAAAAATAACTTTTAACTTTAAGAAACTGTGATGTAATTTTTCAGCTTATATATTACACGGTGTCTACACATTTAAAAGATTAGAGGATTTACTCATATATTAGTAATTTTTGACTTCGCAGAGTCATTTGCACTTATTCGCTGAAAACTCTTGAACTTGCCTGAATTATTCCTGAACTCGCCTGAATTATTCAACGATATGCAAAACAGCACTTTCAATAACAGTGAGCTGGCCACAAAAAACATCCTTCAAGGTAATAGAAAATTGTTGATTTTATTAACTATATAGTTATTAAAAGCTCTTTTAAAACCTCCATATGGATGTCTGTTATTATGTTTTTTGTGAAAGTTATGTACAGGACTTTTAGGTACAAGGCTCGATGTCCTAGTGTTAAACACTGTTAATTGAACACTCCTGTCAGTTGGAAAGGGATGTTAAGCGTACGTAATTCTTGCTTATAGACAAAGTTCATTTAATTAGAAATATAATTAATACAAGTGACATTAATGTGTACGGATATGGGATGTACCCTTGTGTTTACAAGGTTTTAAGATGCATAAAAATACAAGGTACACGCTTATGCACCTGCACAACCTAAGAGATACCAAAAAAAGATATGTACCAAAATTTTGAATTTTTAAAACCCTGATCAACGAGCAAGCAAGTTAAAAATAAGAACATCATTTGACCCCTTTATTCTGTTAGTCCCTATCATTCCTTTTTCTTTTTTATTACTCTATAAAGTATTTATTGTTGGCTAGGTTGGTTTTTTTCTGTTTAAGCCTGTTGCCAATATTGGTTTGTTGGTGCATTCTTTTTGTTTGATGTAGTGGATTTTAGGTTTTTTTTGTAGGTTTTTGCTCTGTCATTTGTATGCTAAGATATTGACCTACCTACCGCTCTTATCCTAGCATTAAAGGAACATTGAATTTTGTGTGGAAAATACCCACACACTCATTATACCTGCCTTGTCAGCTTGAAAAAGGCACAAAAAGTACAGGTCATTTTAGAGCAAGTTAGTTGTTTTGTAAAGACTAAAAGATTTCTCTGCATCCTTTCAAAAATTAAAAAATATGGTTGGTTGTATATGTATGTTGGTTTTGGTTGTATAGTAGAGCAACAGTAAACACAACATTACTTCATGTATCAAAAAGAATTGTGTGGGTCAAACATATCTTTTCTTGTGACAGCAGTGTTTATTAGTAGCATGTCATTGCATCCTGTACCTTGAAGGTTATTTTTTTTAAGTGGCCAAGTCAATAAAGTTAAAGCCTTTTTTGCATTTTGGGAATAATTTGGGCTCTGGACTTGCTGTCATATAATGGGTGTTGTCAGTAAGGTATATGTGCCTAAAGTCCACTTATCGCAATTTGAAAATAAAACAAGTTAATTTTGTTTCATGTATTTTTTAAGCTGGATTCACATGTGTGAAAACAGCTCTGCATTTAAACTTTATAATTTACTGAACAAGAATCGATTCATTTTTACGTTGAGCTAAAGTGATTTTAAGGTTAGATTTAAAAATGCAGAAAAAGGCTGTCTTATTTACAAGGTGTATGATGTTTCTTTCTTCTTATTTTGGCTGTATACATAGTTAGCCGATGGATCAGAAGTCCTATTTTTAAAATAATCCCCCTATTATCAGGAACCCCACCCTTCTTACTTTGAGAGTAACCCTCCTATTATTTCGAGATCAAGTTATCTTACTGTCAGGGCTATATGTAACCCAAACACCCTATAAATTTAAACTAATATTTAACGACATCAGAAAGCATTTTTTTGTTGTTTTTTAAAAGATATGAAAAATAATCAATTACCAAAAAAAAATGTTAAATAGTTACAAATTGATTGTGAGTAAAAGTTCTAACAAATTTAAATGTTTTTAGCTATGTGGCTCTTGTGTTTTTGACAGAGAAAATAGACAATTTTCTCTTCATTATAGGTCTTAAGTTTGTGCCAACCCCTAGCTCTGTTTATGTTGGTTTTAGGCCTTCACAGTGAAATGCTAACAGAGGTAAAAGGGCAGATATTACAACCAGTCTGACTACAATTTACCCGAAATACTAAAGGTTGAAATTTTACGAAAGATTCCAAGTAGTGCCAAGTCCAAGTTTTTTTGGGGTTTTTCTTAGGCATTTCCCAAAAAGAAAGTTTAGCTCGTTAGTTTAAGAAATGTGTAAATATCTTTAAAATTAAACTTAAGTTGTATGGAGTGACCCAAATATAAACGGCATGTCTGTTTTATGTTGTCCAAGATATTTAAGTTGATTTAATTATGTGATGAAATTAAATCGTGTATTTTAATTTTGGTTTAGTTGCAAAGCGACTTAAAAGAACTTGAATCGATACTAACGTCTGTAGTAAGAAGCAATGTGAGAGGTATTATAGCCAATGAAATAACATTGCTGCGTGGAAAAATCGAGCTGTTGGAACAGGAAGAAGAAAAACTGAATAAAACTTCCAAAAGTGATGAAGACAGTGAAAAAATTACTTCAAAGCCAACATTATACACAGCTAAAATTTCAACATATGGTTAGTTATGTAAATTTACACATTTTTTGTGGTATTATGGTGGCTATATTATAATACTCGCTCCCTATCTGCGAGTCAATTTAAACAGCAGGAGTTTTTCAATCGAAATCATAGTAATAACCCCTGTCCAAGTTTTTATTACTTCAAGCTTTTTTCTTTTCTTTTTTGATTCTCAAAATTAAATTACTTAGTATATATATTCAAAATTAAAAGAGGATGTACTTGGTAGAATTGGTATTAATGCAATGATTGTTTTTCTTAATTTCCAGCTGTATTTGATTGAATATATAATGTTGTTTTCCAGGATGGGATGAAAGCTCCAAATTTGTTAAATTGTATGTTTCTCTAAAAGACATCGACAAACTTACGGCCGAACAAATCGCATGTGAATTCTCAGATTCTTCATTTAAATTCACTGCACATAACCACGCTGGTAAAAACCACATGTTGCAAATTCTCAGATTAGCACATAAAATTAAACCAGAGGATTCTTGGTGCAAGGTAAGTGAAGTTTAAAAAGTTGATGCAGCCTTAGAAGTCAAGCCTTTGATTGTGACTTCCATAAAAACAAAATCGTGAGAGAATTGATATAAGGTTATAGTCGTAAGAAAAAATACCAAAATTTAAACAGTAGAGAAGACTTACTTTAGTTTCTGGCTCAATTTGAGTAAAAAATTGTACAAGGTGTAAAAATATAAAATATTTAACTATTTCGCTTGAATTGGAAGAAAAATCAATATTTTGGTCTTCATTTTTCAGCAGGCTTTTTTGTTTACTGTGCAAAATTTTGGCAACATCAAAACCTTTTTTATTTGTGGACCTATTTTGCCTAAAAACGGTATTTGGTGGCAAAAATAAAATTTAGTCTGAATTTTAGGATACACACATTTGTCAAACTAAATTTTTCTAATTGATTTTTTTGTATTTTCCCTGCAGTCAACAGTCAAAAAACCCTAATTCTCTCTAAAACAGTTCTGTTGATAATGTGTGGGAACCCTAGATCTTTTATCTTGCTAGTATAGCTAGCCTTTTTGTTGTTATTCAGACCTGGCTGACATTTTTAATGCATTTAATTTAATAATAGTGTCTTTGTTGCGTGCCTATAATCTTGTATAGCTAGCTACTGTTATTGTTTTTTACAAAATGGATCATGTATCGCCTGCTTAGAATGGTGCTTTACTATATGTGTGACAAACATGCCGAAATATTTTAAATAAACTATTTCAATTTTTTTTTTTTTTTTTTTTTTTTTTTTTTGTAATCAGATTTTGATATTTTTTCTTGATATTTCACATATATACTGACTTTTCAGATTAAAGCTGGGAACATTGTTATTGCTCTAAGAAAGGCTAAAGATTCTGAGACTTGGGGTAATGTAACAGAGGCTGAGCGAAAGGAAAAAGAAGCAAAGTAAGTACATTCGTACTTAAGTTCACTCGATTTAAATTCTCCTGTAAGTAAACAAGTAAAAAGAAAATTTAGATTTTTAGACAAAAGTAGATGCCGCTTAAAACCCGTCTTGGTAATTAATTTTGTTTCACCAGGTTATTTTCGTAGGTGTTAAGGTTCCGCATTTGCCCGTAATTTTTGTATTCAATTTCGCACATTAGCGACGTTTTTAAGCGCGAAAAGGTACATGAAAAATTTAGCTGGCTGCAAAGTGAATACGCGCTTATTTATGTGTATGCACTTCATGAGCTTATGACTAGTCTTATATAGGAATCCTTATGATTAATTTTATTTTAATTTATCGCCAGATTAAGGCAATATGATATTCGGCATACCTATTTTATTTTCATGTAAATTCTCTTTTCTTAGGGATGCCAAATACAGCGACAACAAAGACAATAGCGATAGCGATCCTTCATCTGGCATAATGAATTTAATGAAGAAAATGTACGATGAGGGTGACGACGATATGAAACGAATGATAAAAAAGACATGGTATGAAACACAACAAAAACAAACCTCCGGGGAGATGCCTAGCATGCCGTCGTTATAATATAACACTTGGTATTGAAAATAACAAAACCACGCAACCTTATCCAAGCTGAACCAATTTTATCATGAGTAAACTGCTGTAAAATTTTTGAAATACATTTTGTTTATAAATGTGCTTTTTTTTTGTCTGTTTTTAAAACAGCCGATTCTGCCAACTGTAAGGGTTTCTTTGGGGAACCACTTACATAATTTTACTTTATTGGCCTGTCTCTTGAGATATTCAAAAAAGAAAATTTGCCAAGAAAAAAAGAGAATAATTTTTTTAAAAAAAATTCGCGGCGAATAATACTCCAGGAAATTTCTAGAAAAGGAATATACCCCTGGAAATAAAATTAATCATTAGTGATTATGTATGTTTCCAACATATAAAAAAACACTTTTTTGTAATAGCAAATTTTTTCAGTATTATGTTACGAAGTGGACAAATTAACAAAATCGAGTTCACGAACCCGGTTTTTTATTTATGTTCATGATTTTGGAAAATCCTTGCGCACTATGCAACATTACTTCATTCTCAGAATTCTTTTATATTCCTTCCTCGCGATAGTTCATGTATTACAAGTTACATTATTTTTTAATTCCCGAAAGCAAAGTTAATAAAAACCTTTAAATTTATTTTTTCTTGTTAAAATTCCATCCTTGTCCCCAGGGTTTGTTGCCTACGTCAGAGCCGCTAGCGCTTACTTGACGGCCAGTCTCGATGTCAAAAGGCAAAAGCTCCTGAAGACGAAATTGAAATCCCCGTTTTGTCACACTTGTTTCCTCGTAGAAAGGAAAAAGAATTCCTTTGTGAAAATGAATAGTCAATCTATTTTAGAATTTTTTTTCTGTGTAGTAGTTTCACGAATTAATTTTTCCGGAAGTTTTTGCGCAGACAAATTTTCACGAATATCCTTCTAAAATCCGTAAAAATCCTTTAATAACAGCATAATTTGAACAAAACTTCTACCTTTAAATCTTGAGATAATAATACACAAAGACAATATATACTTTTTTTACATAAACAAATTTGTTTGGCAACAAAGAAGAACATAATAATAACAGCTTCAGGCTCGAATTTTTGTTTGGAAGGGCTACGAAACGATTCAATAAGCTCAATTCTTCGCAATTTTTGAAGAATGGCGTGTAATAAACGGACCACTCAAAGAGCCAAGATGCAAGAAGTTGTACACACTTTAGAACCACATAAACGTCTAGAAAACCTGTTTATAAATAATTAATTTTCTATGGTAAATAAAACTTTTTATTGCTAAATAAAGAATTTTTTTTCCTTCAGCATTCTTTAAAATTTATTTAATATTAGTAAATCGAAAGTTTGTTTTGCCGAGGGAACAGCGACAACAAGAAAGCTGTATTTTGTTAAATAATACTATGTTACTAGCTTTAAGAAGGTAATTAACACCCCTAAGAAGATTTTAAATCTCTGCGGGACGATCGTCATAAATACTCGAAGTGGATTGGTCGCGATTTTCGTCATGACAAAAGTTGAATTGGTTTCTACTTTTCGTCGTCACGAATATCGTCCAGTGGAGATTCGGCTTAAGTCACTGAAGTCGAAAACCAACAGCCGTACGTACCCTCTTAAAGAATGACAAGAACAACCCGGGTCTAAATTTTGGCGTGAAACAAGAACAATCCAGAATGTAAATTCTCTTTCAGTACCCTCTCAAGCTAACAATTACTTGTTTCTGTTTTATTTTATTTTTGGCCCAGCTGTCCATGGACACAATTACAGAGCAAAAACTAGATTCCAAAGGAAAATCAGGAACAAAATCCATAAAGAACACAAAAAAGCTACATTTCTAATCTTGCTAAAGAGCAAAATAAGAACATCAGGCTAAAAAAAAGCTAAAAAAGTGAGAAAATCCAACCCTAAGTCAGATTTTACTGTGAAAAAAACGTAAACTTTAATAACCAGTGGGAGATTCTGAATCATTTTTTTATGATTTACAGAAACAACTCTGCAATTGTTTTACAGAAAAAACATGCAGTTTAAAAAACAAACTCACTTCTATCATTCTGTTGCCATTAAAACAAATTGTTTCAAAGAATGACCAGTTGCTAAATTTTCCTTCTAGTGAAAGTAAAAATCGCTGTGAAAATGTGCATTTTTCTCAGAATGTCAAATTAGGTTGCGTATTTCGAAAGTAATTTACTGTTGACGTAGAGAAAGCGAACTTTCAGTTTACTGTAAAAGTTTTGAAAGCAATGAGAGAGTTTTACTTGAAAAGGTCAAAACTAAGTTAGTACTAAGAGCTAAGAAAAGAATTAAATTAAAAACAGACGTACTATGGAAGTAAAATTTGTGTACGCGATCCTTTTTTAACAAAGTAACATTTTCGCCCCTCTCGATAAACCTCTCCTCTCGATAAGCCATCCTTCTCTTTCAATAAACCGCTCCTTTCTATAAACTGCTTCTTTTGATTTAACGCCCCTCTCAATACACCACCCCTCTCGATTAAGCGCCCTCTCTGTTATAAGGTACTACGTTGAAATAAGCCTCCCGGATACTTAATCGAGCGTTTGTGGTACTTGAAATCTTGTTTTGTTTGCAGCTTATTAACCAGCGTCACCTTAAGCGCTATTGGAATGTTAGAGCTGCTTGATTCTTAAAAAAAAAAAAAAAAAAAACATTTATATTTATTATGAGAACGAAAAAAATATGAACGATGTGACTGAAAAAGAGTTTATTTGAGTTTATTTCCTTGTAAGAAGTAATCAATTCTGTCAACTACGCAAGAAAATAAAAAAAAAGTAGACGTGATTAGGTTTTTTCCAAAGTCACGTTTAGCTAGTTCTAAAAGTTTCTTAATTTTAGTCTAAATTTAAAATGTCTTTAGTTTTAAAAGTTTCTTATTTGATTTCTTGTTGTTGTTTTTTTCTGTTTAAATTATATATCCAATGGATTTATAGTTATAAATATCTCTTAGCAGAACTTTTTCTCCGCGATTTTTAAATGCGTTTGTTGAAACAAATTTGTCTCTGCAATATATTAGCTTCATTTAAATAGAAGTTTTCTTTTTAAAACAACTTCCTCAAATAAGAAGTCAAATATGGAAAAAAGTTTCTTATTTAAAAAATATTCATATAATGGAGTTGCAGAAGTTTCTTAATTTTTTAAGATTCTACATACATCTTTAACCGGTTTCTTATAAAAAAAAACGTTTAATTACGACAGTAAAGTCATTTTTTTGCAGACTCTGTAGACTTGGAGTTTGGAAAATATCTAAAAAAGAGCCCGTCTTTTTATCAATTTGATATGTGTGATCTTTTTTACCCAGATTTTTACAAGATTTATTAAGACTTAAAACTTAAATCTATATTTACATTGAATTTTTATTTGTTTGTGTACACATAGAGAGATATTATGAATTCTTTTAATTTTTTTTAATAACATCTCTATGGTGTTCATCATCTTCCCGCCTTAATATCCAACACTAGATAAACAGACTTTAACAGTCGTTTAAAACGTTAATTCAACTGAAGGTATCCAATATAAACATTATCGAAATTCCTGAACAGACACAAGACAATATTTACCAATTTTAAGATCCTATTAAAGCAACATCTTCTTTCTTTTTCCCTGAACCTCCTGATTTAACAAAACGTTTGCGAAGCTCTCCTGACTCAATTGCTAAATTTAGATCAATATAGCATTTTTAAATTTATCAACCGCGCGACGTTAATAATGATATCACATTTTTTACTGCTATAAACTATATCACTACTTATCGACCGAAACTGTATGATTGCATCTCTTGTTAAGTAAACAAACAGAGATACGTTTCCGCATGTTCTACTCTAATCCTAGATCATCCTTCTGCTTGCACAATTCGACTATATCTATTTGTCCGTTACCTCGAAAATAGACTTTGAAGTGTGATGCAGGTTTTTTTCGTCGAAGCAGGTTGACGTTTATATCATGATCATGGATTGTCAGATTCATTTTACACAAAATACGTACCATTCAGTAAATTCAGCTTATTTAGGATTCATTTTATTTCCTATCAGAGTTTGTGTTTTTAGTATAGTATTTACTAAAGTAGTTTAAAGCAAGTAAATAATCTAGGTCTAATCATGGGATAAAGATGTTTGTTAACATTGGGTGAAAATAAACAACAGATTAAATTTTGACATTTCTCATGTGTGTCAAAATTATATTGTTGTTGTGGAAAAGGTTTTGCAGCTTCTGCATTACTGGTAAATGATAATTCCTTTATACAGCTTTGTGAGGCAGCTAATTTTTGGGTTATATAAAAGTACGTGAGCAATTTCACTGTCCAATTCTCAACAATTTTATTGCACACTTGCAACCATATCTCTATGTTGCCACATAACTACAATGCTGCAAAATACGTTTACTTTAAGGGAAGAAGCCTTTGCGGTATGAAAATAACTGCAAAATTTTGTGAATAAAATTTTGCGGATTCGAGAGTATTGTATACCTAGAATGACTTTTTGCAGTAAAAATAGAAATTTGAAACGAAATTATTAAACTACATTTTGGCTAAGTGTTTACGCTGTGTTTGATTATTTTCGCGTAAATAAATTTTCGCATTTTTTTTATGATTTGGAAAATTGCGGGAATAAGCTTTTGCGGTTGATACAGGCGTGTTTTGCGGAAAAAATTTTTGCTGAAAAGAAGTTAATATTAATATTCCTATTATTTACCCAGGATAGCCTCTTCAGTTTCTATAGGAACTGTTATCAAAGAGGGTCCTGCGAAGGGGGTCCTAGTACATTTAAAGCTCCCATTGGAGCTATGGAAGGCGTGCAAGCACAACAGCCGCTCAACTAGACAACCGCCTAAGATATCAGTCCTATTCTCATACTGAACATGAAGCAGAAAGGATCGATTCACACTTTTATGTCTCTGTCAAGTCTTGGTCGGGGTTTGAACCCAAGACCTTCTGCACTACAGGCAAACACTCTACCACAAGGCCGCCAGTTTCTCCTCTTGAAGTAGTTTAAATATATTTTTTTAAACCAAAGGTTTCCATTTTGGTTAAACTTAACTCTAAATATTTTGAGATTTTTTGAGACCTATAGATCTTGGGTTCTGCGTCTTCCATAACTTCTGATAGGTTATGCTAAATGAAATCGAACACAGTTGTAATATGTCATAAAGAAAGAAAAGGTAGCAATAATTCCTTGCTTATGTAAGCACTTTTTCTTTTACGTCATCAGAAATTTGTCCAAAATACTGCCTGTTTTAAATAGCAATAAGTTTAGTTCTAAAAGGAATTTTAACGTTCTGTTTGATGTGTCTGATAGCCCAGTAAAAGTTATTTTATATTATATATTTTCTGGTTTTTACATACTTAATGTGATAAATTGGCTAACAATAACCGGAGATCCGATTTTTCCCGATTTTCGGGTAAAATCTAAACAAAATCAGGAGATCGGGCTAATCACGTGCCAAAAAATTTTTAGAATGATTTTCCTTGATGAAATAAAGCTATATTTTAAGTTTCAAGTTCCAAGCATAAAAATCTTAGGGGCAAAAGTCAATATCTACAGCTTGGAAGATAGGGGACCTAAAAAATTTTGCAGGCAGATAGATATTTACGAAAACTTAGAAAAAATTATAGCTTTTATTAAAAAAAACTGATAGACTTCTTACACAAGTAACTGGCTTTATAAGATTCTAAATTCCTAATTTTTATATATACTTTGATGTATTTCTTGTGCAAATACAACTTAACAATATCTATAGAAACACAAAATAGGTCTCTTCTCTAATGTTAATATTAGCCGTAATTATGTCTTTCTGTCCTCGTGATACGAAAACATGAGGACAGGCAAACGCGTGGATATCCACGAGCTACCAACTAGTTTGTTATATTGTTATTCGTATGACAAAATTGCTTGGATACCATGTAATACATGTGAACTGAAATCGATAATCTAGACATATCAATCTAAATAAAATAAAAAATGAGGTGATGAATAGTAAAGCCTCCAAGAAGTTTTAAAAGACGGTGTTTAAATCAATCCATCGGTGAAAATAAATTCTGAAGGGGTGCCCAATTCAACCATTTCAGAAATTCCTGGAATGAAATTCTATTGTTTTTATCTTGGTCTAAATCTTCCATGGCAATATCAATATTTTCCAGTTTACCACCAGAGTCAACAAGTAGTTGCTTCAACTCGCTCCTATCTAGAGAGTAATTTCCATCCACATCATATGTTTGGAACATTTCAATAGCATGTTGTAAATAATGATAACGCGTTTCGTTTTTGATATTTTGCAGTTGTTCTTTACTTCGAATCCATTCGCGAAATTCTTCATACGACACTACACTGTCACCATCTTTATCCAAAATATATTGGTAAACTTCCGTTTGTGCTGGTGACAAACCTAAGTCGTACTTAAATAAACGAGACAGTTCTTGTTTATCCAATTTCCCGTCTCCGTTTGTATCGTACTTCGAAAAAAGGCTTTTTAAAGCAATTTCTGGAGCGCTTGCGTCTAAAATAACGTGATCATCGACCATCTTTACCCGAGAAAAAAACCCTCTTAATTCAGCTGTTGTCAGAGCTATACTTTTACTTTACTTCACGGCTACGTGATAAATGTATACTAACGTACAGTAAGCGTTAATCAAACATGAAGAACTGTTTAAGATGAAATCGTAAACATTGAAATCAGTGGTTTTATCTATGGCTTTATATAAAAAATAAATATTAGTGATTTTTCTCTCCTGTGTTAAGTTTTACCAACTTCGTTTGAAGGAAACATAAGCTGTCTAGAAAAAGTACTTATTCCTGTAGCATACACCATTGAGACTTCAAAAGTGTTCAATATAGAGATGTGTGCTATGTGGATGTTCTTGCCCAAATTGGTTTGATTTTATTCGCTCTGGTGTGTTAGGCTATATGAAATTAACTGTAAAGTGTGTTCAGAGGATGATTTTGTAGTAAAAAACCACCTAGTTTATGGCTAGCAAATATGCTATCTTTTATTCAAAAAAGTAAAACAGACCAAAGACTTCACAGAAATTTTACGACCTTTATTTAATACATTAAGCTTGTGTACTATCTAACATTTAGAGAAACGTCTTACAAAAATTCTTTTATATGAACCATTGTTGGGCGTGTCTGCTATAGAGAGGTCAGCTCTAGAGAGTAGTGCAGATTGAGAGCGAGAAATTACGTCTGCTATGGAGATCTGATTGTTATAGAGAGGTGAGCTCCAGGGAGTAGTGAAAATAGAGAGCTTGAAATTACGTCTGCTATAGAGAGGCGTCTGCTATTAATTTTCTGCCTATAGAGGTTATATTACGAGAGTTGTACCGTTTCTGAAGAAAATATGCGTTGTGAAGTGGTTTTCACTAGAAGGAAGTTCCATTTAATCTAACATAATCTACAATATCAAAATTCTAATAACAGCAGATGTTTTTTGTGTACATAATTATTTTAAAGAGGGTTTAGTAGAAAAAGTTTTTGATTATGAATTAAAAACAGTGGTCTGATCACTAGCCTGAAATCCTTTACGTTTTTAGTAACTAAGCCACACCTTTAGCCTTAATGTTTGACAATGTATAAGTTAGAGATATGCAATCTAGAATTTTTTTTTTAATGTTTTCGTCTTAAGGTTTTAATCGATATCTAAAGCGACTTAATTTCTTGGTCACTACCTTGGTTTCTGCATAAGGACAAATGCATGTTGTTCAATATCTCAACCTTGAACCCAGGTCTGTTTTCTCTTTGATATCGGGACGGCAAAAAAGAAAAAGATTCCGTCTCGTTATAAAATAGGAGACAAAGAGCCTAGGGAGTCGAGGTTGTTAATATCCGACTCTCAAATTTAAATCATATAATGAAAAAACCTCTTCCAGTTTATACTTCTTGTGTATATAATTGCAGAGCTTGTGAAGTGTGACAAAACTTAAGTGGTTAAATATTAAAGAGTTAACTTCAGTGTAACGGTTCCTAAGATGATGGAAGTTGGAGCAGATCTTTGCTGTGAACCTGAAGTTAATGGTTTTTCGCATTTCGTAATCCGTGTTGACTAATAGTCAGGAAAATATCAAGAAGAAGACAATTATTTATATATGAATATCGCCCAACAACTATGCAGTTGTTTCGTAATGTCAATATAAAAGACTGGAGGGGAGAAATTCCGAATGAAATAAGAAATGATTTTCATCATCCAAGTGCTGTGGGAAAACATATGACGAGAGTTTGTCATACCTTGGAGGGTCATACCCATGTAATGTAGATAAAAATAATAAATAATTTTATATCACAGGGTTTAATTGCTTGTGTATACAACTTTGCGTTTTGGGAAATTTAAGTGGCGAAAGCTGTGATATGAACGGTAGCCGAGACTGTTTTGTGACGAGTAGCACAAAACTCGAATATGTGCCTTAGAATTAGCATGTAAATTCAAATCACAGATGTGATCACACTTGTGGACATTACATACAAAACAATAAAAATTTTAAAAAAGCTTTATAAATAACTAATTTCTAATTCAAGTAATTTCACATAAGTTAAAAATGCCAGAAAAAACATGTTTTAACTAGTGTTATATCCAATCAGATATCGTGTGAAATTTGCCCACGTAAATTGTCTTCAGACAAGAAAAAAGTGGGTTTTAAGTTGTTATTTTTATTTCATACAATATCAGAACAACAGAAGGACAATGTTTCTGAGAGGTACTTTAGAACGCTTACACAAATAATTAGTGCTATTAAAACAGAGACATTAGAACAGCTGGTACTTGCTACAAAGACTACTCTTCTTTCTTAACGACAGAGTACTAAGAACCATTGCTCTTTTTTTATTTTAATCCCTCCCTTCTTTGATATCTTCACCAAGACAACCCTCCAAAATAGAGGAATTCGGTTATATCTGCGTATGGGGTATTTGTTAGCCTATTGTTTTGTACTCTCTGATCACATACAGACTATTGAATGTTATTTCTGACTAATATTATGTTCTCGTTATGTGTACACGTAAAATAAATAAAACGAGTGCTGGCAAGAGTTTAATAAAAGAAAACATATCATGAAACGAATACTTTCGAAAGTGTATTAAGAGATAACATATTACCTAACTAGAAAATCGTGTTTTAAACAAGTTCTAGCTTGATTTATGCTTCTTTTGTTTGCTTGAAACTTTTACAAATACAAATATTTCCAGTCAACAAAAAAAAGCTTAACAGTATTTTCAATGATAATGCTTATCTCAGTGAACAATCCATCATAGCCCAGGAAGGAAAATGCGTCACTAATGAAACATTTTTTTGCCACAAAAACAAAATCGTCATAATAGTTATGGAAATGACCACTTCCGCCTAAAACACGTTTAATTTTCCCTCGTTACAATTTTTATGACTTATTCTGATTGTTGCTAAATAAGGAAAAAGAAGTAAAACTATCGAAATAAATTTTTTCATCATTGGTAAGGTATTTTCCCATATTTTCAAAATCCTGATATATGTATTTAAGATTTTGATGACGTCCTCAAACCGCCTGTTTCGCAACTACCTGTTTATGCTGCAAGGAGGATGTTTTATATGTTCTTTTGATAGCTTACAAGTTAGTATTTTCTTGAAATTAATACATTAATCCGAGGTCAATCTATATAATAATACGCCAGTTCCGTGTGTCTGTCTGTCACTTTTGCAAAGTGGATTACATTCTTCAAAATTTTCTTTAACAAATTCTATAAAACATCGCCTATAAAATTGTTCTGTAATTTACCGATAACTTTACCGATAAAATAGTATTGACGTCAAAGGAAAGTTAATTAAGATTAGTGAAGCCATTACAATGCACTTAAAACTTTGAGGCCAAATAACTTGGAAACGAGGTGGTGACGTCAATGTTTTTTCACCGCGTGGGTAACTAGGGACCACCTAGGACCAATTTGGGTAATTTTCCCAAACCTGGGTCCCCGAATCCATTTCGGAATAGACGGGTTAATTGCGTCATCAAAAATCTTTAAACCCTAATATCTCTGCAACCGTTTACCAAAAGTACATGATCCTATACATTTTCTTAATCAGTGCTTCAAGATCTATACGATGGAGGCAACAGGTATACGAATTTCTTAAAAAAAAATTTGGGTTTTGACGGTTCATTGCTGACGTCAGCAAAATTTTTAAAACCTTGTATCTCCTTAGGCGTTTGTCGAAAACATATGATCCTATACATTATTTTGATCAGCGTTTTAACCTCTACACATTACAGGCAACAAATAACTAAACTTCGCCAATATTTTTTGTACCTGCACTGCTGACGTCAGCAAAAAATCTAAAAAAACCTATTTTCCATTGTCCCTCTGCCTAAGTGGATTACTCCACGGGCCTTATCGACTAGTATATTAAATAATTGCATTGCGCTGATAAGTTTGAGGTCAAATAACTTGGATACGGACGAAAAAAACTGACTTTGTTTATCGCATGAATAATTGACATCGGAATTTCATCAATTCGTCGAGACTGGTCCTCGGAATCGATGGGAATGGCTAAACTATTTGATGTATTTTGTTTCTTTACTAACGTCATTAAAATCCTATTATTCAATGTCAATGCTATTAACAAAAATTATCGACAAAAACTGAAAGGCGCTGTACAGCTAAATGTGACAACTGACAGGAACTTTCGATTTCCTGTGTACTTATAGTTCGACATTTACATTTAATTCAGTCTTGATTAAATATAAGATTTTAAGCAATAGGCAAAGCCTATCTTTTTCCATAGTGCAGATGATCAACAATAGACATTACCCTATGATTCTGTTACCGAAATAACTTGTCTCAACATATTGAAAGAGAGCTTAGTTGAATTTTTGTTTTTTATTGTTTTCTTATCGCAAAAACGGTGTATTTAAAACCACCATATGTTACCTTAACATGGGCCCCTAACCTAGCAACATGTTTATGTGAAACTAATTGTCCCATATTCCCAGAAGTAGTGTACGGTGGTCTGTGATTTGCAGTTTTAGCAACCGTGAACATAGTTCCACTCACTGCCAGCAATATGTTAGCGATGCACAAAGTATTTAAATGTAACTATTCTGTTGTAACTTTAAGAAAGAGAAACAGAAGGAGAAAGAACTCCTTTGATTCTATTAAACCACGACCGCGAGGTTTTGTATGTTAAAAATTATATTTTTAAACTTAAAGCGGTTTTGTGAATAAATTATTCGTAAATGCTACCTGCGCAGCTAAGCTACCATTTTGCGTGACAGACAGACGGACGGACGGACGGACAGACGTATACGGGTATTATAATATAGATTGAAATCTGCAATTATGATTGGTTCTGAATAAACAATTCTCTGCTTGGTTAATTTCTGAATGAAAAGTTCGTTGTTATTTTTTTAATTACTTTTTTGAAAATTTAAAAATTATACGTTAAAAAAATTTAAACGAGCTATTTACTTTTACTTTCTTTTTTAAAACAACTTTTTTCAAAGAAGTGTTTTTGTTACTTTTCCCTAAACCTTTTTTTATCTTCGTCGTGCGAGCATTATCTTTCACCTACAAAACACGTGCATATTACAGCAAAATACTATCACTGTTTTTTCCTCCAAATTATCTCGTCTGATTTGCAGCAAGAATCTCTATTTATGCGTTGCCAGACTCGAGCAAAAAATGCTGACTTTTTTTCCTTCACCGGAAGTGAATTAATAACGGTCTTAAGATAAAAATTTAAGTTTGTGGCCAAACAAACAAAAAACAAGGTAAAGTATCGATATTAATGACAATACTAAAACAGGCGCGGTGAAACTGAAGGTTATGTGTTGCTAGATATTTGCAATTCTTCAACAATAACAACGACAACTATCTGGAATTTTAATTTAATTGTTGACTTCCAACCCCCCACATTAAGAATAAATTCTACAGCTGTAAAGACTAAAATAATAATACTTACAATATAAATAATAATAAAAAAATGCATATGTATAAAATATATTTACCACTCTGTAAAACTTGTTCCTTCGTCTTCTCTGTTTTTTTTTGTTTATCTCGAAAAAGTGGGAAAAACTGAACGACCGTACTGATTATTTGTAATCCGGGAGGGAGGGAAATTCCCGTTGTGTTGCGGTGGAAAGTATGTAAGAAAATAAATTAAGTCCGTTTTTGCTTCGGTATTTACGTATATTCTTTGCCCTAAAAAACCCTAAAAAAACGTATTACGTATATTCTTTGCCCTAAAAAATGGCATGCACAAGCAATCACACAAACAAAAAAAAAAAAACACAAAACTAATGTGCAATTAGGGTTTGGGGTAATTATTGATGATCAAGCAACTTTGTGGAACGTGCAAGCTGTATTTCCAGAATGTTTTTGCACAAAGCCGGGGCGTATGTGTGTGAACGTGCACAACCTTCCGAGTTTTTACGACTCTATGCACACTTCTTAATGTGTTTTACCACGAATGTTCATTCATTTTCTGATTTCATGTCAAACATTTTTACGTGATGTTAAATAAACCCTTACTTCACGTTTTTTCAAAATGTATTTTCTCTTTTTTATTTCCGATACCATTAAGAAATTAAATCGAATGCAGTAAATCTCCAAAAAAAACCCCCGGGGCGTTTATTTAATTTTCCGAGTTTTAAGGGGGGCGTTTATTTAATTTTCCGAGTTTCAAGGGGGGCGTTCATTAGAGGGTGCGTTTAAAAGAGGGAGGCGTTTATTTAATTTCAGTTATATTTCTTTTACACAACAGTTAAAAAATCATCTTCTTCTTCATCTTCATCTAGAAGATTACCAGGATCATTCGCATCCTCGATGTCAGAATCGGTAGGTTCGAATGGGTTAATTTCATTAGCATCGGTATTATTTACCACCTTAGTTTGGTCTTCCAAAACTGATGCACCGGCAGAACAAGCTTGGGTACTTTTGAAGCAAGGAATGATGATGAGTAAACGTAAGCGCCAAATTGGTTTGGTCGTTCCTGGTAAATTTGATTGTTTCACCAAATCCAAACGGATTTCATGTGTGTTGGACGAACATCAACGAAAGGACACAAAATTCACCAAAAAAGTCTTTATACCGGAAGTTTCCTGTAATTTCTTAAAAAAAAATTCTCATCATTAATTGGTTTCTCTTCCTTCTCTTGTATCATCTATAAGCTATTACATAATAGGGGTTGACCCGTTTGCCAGTACGGATTTATTAAGGGGTTTATTAAAAGTGCTTCTATAAAACGCCCTTCCCGAGGGGGGCGTTTAATAGAGGGGGCGTTTAATAGAGGGGGCGTTTAAAAGATGGGGGCGTTTATTTGGAGATTTACAGTGTTTCAAAAAATTGAGCTACGCAGCTGAAATGTGTGAAATGCCTTTTTTGCTCTCACAGTAAATTTGTTTTCCTTCCCAAAACATTCCACATCTCTTGTTATGGGAGCCTATTCCTTGTTCTTGCTTTTTTTCACCTCAAAAAAATAATTTGCAGAGCTATATATCTAGAAAGTTTTATACATTGCTGCAGTTTTTTTCACAAACGCAATGATTTTCATACAATCTTGGAGAAAAAACGATTTTTCCTTTAAGAAGCAATAGCTAATACTGGGAGGGCGTTAATACACAATTCCAGGTTTCGACGGTCAAACCCTTATTAAAAAACGCTCCCTCAATACCCCTAGTGACGTCATCAGCATAAATTATAAAATTTGTCACGTGACTTGCATAAATTATTAAAAATGCTGACACCAGCAAAAATTAAAGCATGCGCCAACGACATCTGACAAAATCCAACGGCATTTGGAGTAATTCCCTACCCAAAGTTCTGTCCACTTCAGAAAAATTCCGAAAGTCCAAAAATGTGTATATTATAGTAAAATGAAATGAATTGGTTTCAAAATGTTTCAGTATCCCTCTAATATCAAGTATGTTCCAGAGCATCTGATGAATTAGATCATGTGCACGAAAGCCGTTGAAAGGGATCCCTCTAATATTGAGGATGTTCCAGATTGATTCAAGACGCTGGAAATGTGCAACAGGGTTATTGAAGAGGATCCTTCTTTGTTCATGTATGTGCCAGAGCATTTCAAGACTTAAGAAATGTTCACCACAGCTCTTGAAGAGGAACCCTTGTTGCTCAAGCATGTCCCAGAGCATCTCATGACTCAGGAAATGTGCACCAGAGCCGTTGAAAAGAATCCCCGTATATTCAGGGCTGTTCAAGATCGATTCAAGACGGAGGAAATGTTTGTTTGAGTAAGTTCCAGACTGGTTTGTTACTCAGGACATGTGGAGTAGGAAAATTAAGCCTGAAGTGCTCGATGCCTATCGCTAGAGGAAAGCAGAGAAGGCTAGAATTAAGAACGAGCTGCTTCCATTAGCCTGGCATCCAGACAAAGTTATAGACTGGTGCTTTTCAGAGGATGAAAAGGAAGATCTTAAAAAGTTGTGGAGCTGAGCAATGGAATGCGCCAATGGGAGGTAAGTTATATGACCTATCTTATGCTTTACAAGAAAACATAAGATAAAGTGATGCAACAACGATGCAATGATTGTGAATGCATACTTGACGAGTATGATAGATGTGAAGGTGGGCGGAGGCTTGTGGTTGCGTAAGTTGAGTAGGGAAAATACTGTCATGGTCAAAGCTTGTAAGAGAAAATGAGCTCTTCCGAAGAATTTTCAGACGATGAGGAGATGGTCGGAGTGTATGACAAACTCCCAGCAAAGGAGCTAACAAAGCTTTGTCGGGATCGTGCAATGAAATACGTAAACCACATACGGAAAGCCGAAATGATTAAAATGTTGAATCATTACGATGACCCTTCCCGCACAACGCTTTTGGATCACCCAGTAGCTAGAGAAAAGGCATTAAAAGCCGCTGTTAGATGGAGAATGAACAATCCTGAAAAGGTGACACCCAAGATGTATTACGTAGAAAACAATGGTCAACGGATACAAAGGGATCCTAAGTATATTCTTAGATGGATAAAAAAATGGAAAGAGGAGAACAATAAAATGGATGATGTGTAAATCAGGGGAAATTACATGTTTCAGTAGAGAGGGGAAATTTCCTACTCAAGCCACGACAGCTGTTTTGAGGTTGAACTGTATATATAATAATGAGAAATGAGTAGGTTCAAGAGTGCAATCAGCAAACTTATACAACGATGTATCTGCGCCAGTAGCAGCAACTCGCAACGCTCGTGCCGATTGATTGTAGAGTGTGTGGGATACTGTTACTTTTTATTATAATAGGGCAAAGGAACAAATTTCGAGAGGGACAACACTTTACGATGTGGTTGAACAGGAAGCACAGGAAGACTACTATACCGAAGACAACCAAGACAACTACACAGGTATTGAAGACATTAAGCCTCTGTTTCCACGAAAAAATAAGTAAGCCACAGGTATTGAAGATATCCAACAAATATTTGGCGAGCACGACATGAATATGTTGGAAGATGGAAATAGAACATGGAGAATAAACAAGAATTTAAACCAACCACTAACGGATGCGATCATGTGAAAAATTACACCATACATAGACATGCACGTTAATGTTTTTTACAGTTTCAGCTGTTGTATTCAGCAGGCTAGAGGTGGTGTGTCTTTATATCACAAAAGCAAGAGCTCCGGGTCACTATTAAACATCGCAGAGAGCGAAGCCTTCATAGAAGAATGTAAAATAAAGCGTCTTGATCTGGAGGATGGTGAGACTCAGAGCTTTGCTCCAAGACTCAGAGTCTTGGAGGAAAGCATATTTACCGCCTGTCAGAACCATCGAGACTCCATCGAGACCGCATCGAGACCGTCTTCAATCATGTGCAGATCAAGATTATAAGCACGCGTGAGCCTCTGTTGTGGTGCGGCCCTCTCCCAGATTGGCTGCGAAAAAAGAGGTGCATCAACGCTATGGATGGGAAAACGGAAAGAACGGACAATTTATGCTTTTGGAGATGCTTAGCAGTAATAACAAAGGCTGACGTGGAACGCAGAACAGAACGTCTAACATGGCCAGTGCTTGCATTAGCTCAAAAGTACTACGGGAACTCCAAGTTAAAGTGCACCTTACAAAGCTGGTGGATTTCGAGGGCATCGCCAAGCACTTCAAGATTAACATCACGGTCTTCGAACCCAAGACAAAAACTCTGAAACGGCACCATGGAGACTTGTTTATGGACAAAATCAATACAAAAAAGGTTTAGACACAATCAGTTTTGGTATGCTGGATGAGCACTGTTTCTACATAAAAAGATGGATGTTATAACGCAACACTGGGAATGCGAGGTATGCGGCAAGCTCTTTACTGAAGCCTGGAATCTCACGCGACAAAAGGGACAAGGTGAAACGTATGCCGAGCAAGTCGGAGAAGGTCTTTTACGGTGAAAACTTCAGCTACGCTGCATCTCAATGGATTGAATACATGTCGAAGGAAACTGGAAGACATTTTCATCATGCCTTATGTGGTCATGGTGGACAGCGTGTAATACGCGATGGCAAAGGAAAGGAGTGGTAAGTAGACGGCTATGAGCCTATCAAGTAAACCGTTTACGAGTACTACGGGTGTCAATGGCACGGATGCTCCTGCCAGTCAAAACCTAATACATACCGGTATGGGTAAACGATGAAGAAGGAGGCCATGATAGAGGAACAGGCATACAACCTTATCACCGCCTGGGAATGTGAAAATCCCCTCAAAGCCAAGAAGTACTTTAAGAAAGAATTTAGACCTTATCTTCACTACATCGTGTATGAATTCGAGGCCCTCTTCCTGCCCCTGAATCGGCGGCAAACAGCAGACCTAATGTATAGATCGGAGCATGTACCAGTACGTGTTGCCATTCACGAAAGTCTTAATGGAGATCCAACGTTCATCGAGCACGAGGATCCAAAAATTTTGGTTAAACAGTTCGTGGAGCAGTTGCAAAAGAGGCATACCCTCATCGTCGAAGAAGTCGAGAGAATGTACCCGAAGCCTGAAGATTTTAACATGCTTTCCAAAAAAAGCCAGGATGTGTGAAACGAGTGGTAAACCAGGTTTCTGTAATTGGTTTTAACAGTAGTAAGTATGATATCGAGATGATCAAGCGGTACTTTGTCGAGGAAATTGCAAAAAAAGATAACGAAAAGATCAACGTGGCGAAGAAAGACAACAAGTATATATTACTCATAACCTCGTGTTTACAAATTCTCGATATCACATGGTGCAAGTCTCTGGAATATAAGCTCGAAAAGCTCGTGTTTCCGTATGAATGGTTAACGAGTTATGACAAAATTAGCCAGATCAGGCTTGCCGCGCACGAGGACTTCTATAACCGATTAAACAGTAAAAACACGCTATCTCCTGAAGAGTACGAAACATTCCGCGCAGAGTGATCTCACATCTACAAGGAGCCAAAAAAATGCCACACCATTCTAGGCTACGACGCAAACATGCTCTACCCTAGTACCCTAATGCAATACTTTTCGTGTAGGAAGGAAAAGCTGGTCAAAGTGGCTACACCGACATCAGAACGCAATCTCGAGATACTGACGCGAGGTGTGCAAAATGGATCGCCCTTTCTGCAAGTCGATATCGAGGTACGTCCGGAACTGTATGACAAATTCACCGAGAAAGCTCCGCTATTTGTTATTAAGCAGATACCTGACGATCAAATCCCCGAGCACATGCGTGAGTACTTGAAAACCACGGGGCGCAAGCGTGTTCCAGGTACGCGTAAACTTCTAGGCTTGATGAAAGCGTAAAAGATCCTGCTCTATACACCTCTGTTAAAATGGTGCCTTGACCATGGGCTGAAAGTGACTGCTTTTCACCAGTTCCTCACGTACACTCAAGGTAAACCATTTGCATGGTTTCTGGAAGAGATTGCGGATGCACGAGGACAAGCCGATATAGACACGGACAAACATATTGCGGGAGATACAGCCAAGTTGGAGGGAAACAGCTTCTACGGTAACATGATTGAAGATGTCGTGAGGCACACGAATACTACGTTTACAAGAAATGAAAAGAAGGTGGATGCAGCGATGAGATGAGAGAAGGTAAGCACAAGGTCAGTATCGTAGAGCCTACCAATCTGGTATCGCAATGTACCAACTAGCCAAACTTCGTATGTTGGAATTTTATTACTATTTTTTAGATAAATAGGTGGATTGTCAAAATTTTGAATATATTTACATGGATACGGACAGTAAGTATTTTACCATCTCTGGTGAAGAGTTGCGAGATGTCGTTCGCCCTGAACTTGTCGACGAGTACGACAAAGACGTGAAAAACTGGCTCGTCACCGATGAGTACTCGAGTCGAGCGGGAGGGTTATTCATTGGGTCTGGGATGATTGCCTTGAAAGCTAAGTGCTATTTCAGAATGCTATGACTTGGTCTAGGTACATGAGCACGTTGAAGGGGATGTTAGACACTGCGAAAAATATAGGTTTCCGGATGCACAACCAGGGGGTGATGACTTATGAGCAAAGTAAGCTGGGACTCTCAGCGTTTTAAAATAAGAGAGTTGTGTACGCTTATGTTTTAAACTTTCTCACAACTTCGAGAAACAAAATTTCAATAAATGGAATTTTGTTCATGCATTGCGATAATTCTCCTATATATGATAAAAAAATTTCGATATCTAATAAACAGAATGACCGAGCTTGCCAATATATTTGACGAAGTTGACACACCGGCAGAAGCGTTTAAACATCGCGAAAAGCCTATCAACAAACGTCAAGCTTTGAAAAATGCTATACGCAAAGGCAAAGCACATCTATTACGGAAAAAGTGTACTGAAGGTTTCGTAGAAAAGGCGCCAGATGAGGCGATTGAAAAGGTATATTCCGAATATGTTAAACGTTAAGTTCATGAGAAAGGAGAAAAGACAGCCAAGGCAATGTCTTCTCATGCAATTAGCATGTACGCAAAGGCCGTGGAAAATTTTGTTGAGCTTGATAGTGCTGAAATGTTAATGCAAGATATTGAGAAAGATCCAATTATTAAAGATTCGATGGCCGATTTAGGGATTCTTGTGTATTCTGCCTTTGGAAAATTTCTAACGCCACTATTAACTTGCTTAAGAAAAAGGGTGAAAGTTCCTCATCAAGTGGTAAGGAACCTTCATCAAGTGGTCAAGTCCCGCACAAGTCAAACGACATCTACATTACGGTGTAGGGGCGCTTGCCGTACTTGCTTGCGTAACAGTTGCGTACAATTTCCCACGTCGTCGTAAGCAACAGCCTGATAAATCAGAGCAGCCTGTTGAAATTGCAGATCGCCTTGCGACACAAACACTAGAACCACGCTAGCAAAAAAGTTCAACCTCAAAAAATCGATATTTTTATAATGCGTTGAACACTACATAATAAAATGAGTTCAAACATTACGCCCCAGGAAAAAGAAATAATAGAGGTGCTCTATGAAACTGTATTACATTTGCAGGTGAGCAATTTTTAGAGATCACACGACCCTCTGCAAAAACGGACATGAACGATGTCATAAAGATAAGAGGGTACTTTGTTGCAGGCAGAGCAAGCCGAGAGGCAGTTAAAAAAGGTTGGATCCCCGTAAGTATTGTTCCGAAATGAAAAAATAAAATAAACAACAAACATTGCAACTTTGGCTGTAATGGCAGGAGAGGCCTTGATAAACGCATAAAGCAATCGAGCAATTGCAAGCCGCCCAAGCGCAATGGGTGCGTTATCGACAATCAAAGATTGACTGGTATAATAGACAACCAGAATTGAAAAGACAGATAGGGGAGGATATCAAAGAGGTTGATGAAGGTATGTGTGAGTACTATATTGCTAGGATCGACAAAGCCACAAAACTATCCGACTTTTATGTACATTCCAAACAAGAACAAAGGGCGAACTCACGTTCATTGTTGGATCCATGGCTGTTCTGGGGTGGTCGCATATAAATATTTGTAGAAGAAAACACACGTTTTTGAGATGTAATAAACATGTCAAAAGCAAAACAACACATCCCTACAGAGAAGGAAGCAGAAATATTAAGTAGTATTTACTACAACCCAGAATATCTTGGCGTTGGACGAAAGGCTATCAAATTTCTCTCCTCAGAAAGTGGACTACCCAAAAAGAAAGTTGTACACTGGCTGTCTCGCAACTCTTATGGCTTAGACATATTCGGGGCCCAAAAAAAATTGATTACCCTATTTTACCATTACAAAACATAACGAAATTTACCAATTTGACTTGCTCTATATGCCTTATAACAAAGTCTACGGCAGGGTGTACAAATAAATCCTCACAGGCATTGAGGTAGCTTCTAGGTACAAGGTGGCGAGGCCTCTACGCACAAAAAAGCTAGCAAAGTTGCGGACATGATTAAAGATATTTATAAAGCGGGACCTCTTCGCTATCCAAAGCCGTTCCAGTGTGACAATGGCTCTGAATTCAAGTCAGATGTTACGATAATATCCCGATGAAGAGACTTTGCCACAGGATGGGTTGTACCTCTATCATCTTCGACCTGGAGAAGAACATGGTGATCAAAAAAGACGCGCAACGGATGTTTTTTGGAGTAAGAAAACATATAGACTTGATCACATTGTAGCACAATCAAATACCGGTAGAGAAACAACTTCCAGTCGCGTGCTGTATTATTTGAAAGACGGGAAATTTCTCGAGTCCGAAGGCCATTTCACTGGTGTACCCGCAGCGGGTACACCAGTGGTGGGTTCACTGATGAGTTAATACTTATAGGCGTAGTTTTTGTGGCTTGATGAAGCTACAAAACATTAGTCTTATAGTGCTGGAACACATAGATCGTACAAATCATCCCGAGTAAGGTCGTTCTACGTGCTCTCCTTCTTCGAATCTATTGAATGCGTGTATACCGTTGAGGTTGTTTATGACTACAATCTCTTCTGATTTTGGAAAATTGTCACTTAACCATGTCCTTTTGGTAGGAAAAACATGTCTTTGAACACGCGCACAGTGTTTTGTGTGGTGTGTTTGCGCTAGATCACGATCATATTATCTTTACCAGGATCTTGTGCACATGGAACATGTTTTTCTCGAAGCCTTGAATTTTCCTGTCTCTGTACTGCAAGTTGTCGATCTTTATCCTCTAGATTGTCTTCCAACACCATAAGTTGCTTATATCTTTCTTCGAGATCACCCACAAGGATTGCCAGAGGCGTATCTTTTTCTTTAATGACCACGTTTTTTTTTTGATAATCCCAACTTAATCCACAAATGATTTTGCTTCTTTCCTAACATATATTAGCAGAATGTAATAAAGGCCTGGATTCTGTCAGTAAAACTGTATCTGGCTGGGGAAGGTCAATATTGACCTCTCTTTCCACAGCATTGGTAACGTCTTTATAGCGTCTTGTATATCTCTGAGGAACGTGGGTCCGAATCGCCCTCCTGCCATTGTCATTATCTGTATATCCAACGGCTCTAAATACATTGCAGGCTACAAGACATTGGCCTTTACCCTCAACATACACGGATCGAACTTTTTTTCATTAAAATTGAACTGCTTGACAATTGATCGCTGGATTACAAGGGACATCTTTTAATGTTAATGCTATGTTAAGTGCTCTACAGGAGGTTCGAATATCAGCAGATTTTATGACTCACAAGAGTCACAAATTTTGCGTAAGCTGTCGCATCGCTCGCTTACGCCATATCAATGTCAAACAGCCCCTCGAACAGCTTTCGCGTATCATCGTCAGGTAATGTAAAATGGTTGCAGTAAAAGTTCTTGTTACCAAGCGTATTGTCCCTAAATCGGCACCAGACATGCGCATCATGCGGATCGTCGCATTTTGGTTTCCTATTTTCGTGTTGAGTTGCCTACGCTGGCCCTGGATCTGCTCGTGAGGATCGTTTTTATCAACCACACATAGCACGGTGTCTATAAGAAATTGGTGTGGAGCATGTCTCTGCCGTAGCTTCGAGTTCTCGTGGTCAAGAAAAATAATTTGTCTATCCCTGTCTTTGAGATCATCTTCAAGGATCGCAATGACTACGTCTTTTTCCTCCAGGGCTGTGTTGCAGCAGTGTTTCCTAAGCCTTTTAGAAAAGGCCGACAATTTGCTCAAAATGATCTTTTTCAAGCATTGCGTGTGAATACAACTCATCAGGCTCGCCTTCGACAGTGATCGAGACTTTCTCGATCTTTGGGTTGTAAAAGACTTCGTTTACTCCGGAGTAAGCCTTAACCTTCGCTGGGTCTACGAACAGCAATAAAACACCTGTCAGACTTTTTGCTTGGGTATCGATTTGAAGATTATAACGTGTATCCTCTTTTTTCATCGTGATCACCTTACTTCGGAGTACTCTTTCAAAGGGTAGCGCAAAACGGCTGTACCGGGATATCATAGCAGTCGCAGTGGTTTACTTTATCAAACTCTAGTGCAATATTAGTGATTTTGTATCCTCCGTCTGCTGCTTTGTCTGGCGTAGACCCTGAGGCTGCTGTGCCTCCATCTCTGATAACATCGCCATACGTTGCAAAATGTATAACGATTTGCAGCTTGTCGTATAATCCTGCCTGGTAGAACGGCAAGTCTCGTGTCAATTCAAATATTTACCATAAGCTGCAACGATGGTATTTTCTTCGTCAGTGTCCACATGATCGCTAGCCTTAACTTGCAGGGCGCGGATAGTGCCATCATTTGGGTTAATACCCTCCAGGATTAGGTTATTCTTATGTTCAAATTTAGGTAACCATTAATTTCTGTAGGTAGGTGAGCACTCTGCAGCTGCTAATATTTTGCACGTCGTTGCCATTCAAGGTTATACAAAGCTTTTGCACCAAAGATTTACCTATACTGCTGACGATAGTGCGTTTCGTATTTGTCCCTGTGAGTTCAAAATTAAATAATAGTCGAAGACTCCCCGGAAAAATTAATCTATGTGGATATTCCCAATGTAGGGCAGAACGCCCTACATTGGGAATATCCACATAGAGATTCTCATTCTGATTGATTGTCGATGGGACATGGCTTACCTTTACTCGCTGTTTCTTGGCCTTTATTGCCATCATTGTTTTAACTTCCTGGTAAGGATCGAGTTTCTTTCCGAATGTGAATATCATAAACATTTTCGTTGCAAATAAATGCCGATTAATGTAATATACGAAGGAGACGACTTTACACCAGAGGAGAACATTCCAGACGAGGATGATGATGCTCCAGCCTGATGAACCTGTGGACTCGAGCTCTTCGCTGACGCCGAAAATAAGCCAGAGAGAAGAGCTGAAAAAATCAATGGTCGACGTTCTTTACGAACATCTTAGTGAGGAGCTGGGGCAGCCAATTGCGAGATTTTACAACGAATTTGAGGCACAAGGAAACCAACTTCTTTTCGATGGTATAGAGATCACAAAAAAAGAATGGTCAATTAAGAAGCGTAGCTGAGATACAGAGTAGGTACAAATTGCTTGCGAGCCATGGGGTTTACCGACTATACTACATTCAACATAGATAGCAAAGCAATGGCTGAGAAACTCCTGAACGAGATTGTTCATGTCAAGGAGAAGTCTGATGACATCGAAATGATGCCATTACTCGAAAACGTCCTAAATGAAACGGAGAGCCTTATGGCAAGACTTCACTTGGCAGCGGTGAAGGTTTTACCGAACGGGAGAGTAGAGGGCTCAACCTCGAACTTCAAACCTTGCGAGGAAATTTGAAGCACTTGAAAAGTAAGATGATTTTGTGCGAAGGCTAAGGAAGATCTAGAACGACTCCAGGATCAAAAAAAGGCAGTTTAAACACCGCACGGACTGTTATCATCCGACACTCAGAGCCAACTGAAAGCAATTAAGGAAACGCTGATAAAAATTGCAAAACGCGATTAATTTCTGATTAAAAAGCTTAAGATCTTGTTCCAGGAGCAAGGGATCACTATAGCGAGCATCGTCTCTGCTGTTGGCTTGCTCATATCCACTATTGTGCTTGCAGTTACAGGGGCAGCGGGTGCTGGAAAAGGTGCTTGAGGGAAGGGCTTTATACAAAAACAGCTGGAAAGATTTGAAAAGTTTTTAAAATACTTAGTAGAGAAGGTAGGTGCAGCCCTTCCTGGCATCATTGGCACTGTATTTTCCTTCTTTATCAGAGTAGCAGCAAACGTTGTCAAATATGAAGTCAAGCATTTGTATATGGCGCACAGCAAAATTAAGTTGAATGGACCAGAGACTGGAAGGGTGGCTGTTTCACTCCTTCACTAGCCCGCTAGTGCCAGAATGGAATTCATAGTCGACAAAGATGTCTGGAAGTTTCACCCTGAACGAGGAACCTTGAGCATCAATAACGATGTTCTGCACTGAAAGGTCATCCCCTTTAAGCAGTTGCAAATATCTTCCATGGTTGTGCGCATACTTAGCCTTCAGGTTGTACGACTAAATACTTAAGCTATCGTTTATTGCTTTGCTCATCTTTGGGATGGGAAGAAATTAAAAATTCTTGCTTTGGTTCCCACCATAGAGTTAAATGCATAGAGTTAAATACCTGGAGTTTTGACACTCCAATCTACCTTCCTTTGAAAGGGTCGACGGATCGAATCGAGAATGTTTCGGTTGCAGGAATTACGATGCATTTGCTCATAGAATAAAACATGAGCGATGTTATAAAATTATACCCAACCTTACCAACAAGTGCGCCTGAGGACGATACTATGCCGGAGGAGAGGCAGGCCCACAGACTTAAAAAGTTCAAAGAGATTGAGACGTTCTTCCGAGATGAGATCAAAGAGAGAGAAAAACTTTTCAAAAAGTTCAAGCTTTGGGGTATGGGGCTTCGCTATGCTGATCATGGCATGATTGCTGTTACTTTCATCACCCATAGCAATTGGTGTTGAGCAGCTGCTCTTGCAATAGGCATTGGGCAAGTAGGTTTGAAAAATGCTTCGAGAAGCGGATACAGTAAAAAATGCACAAACTTGAGTGTATCAAACTCCTAGCAGAGTCAAAGCTAGACACTGTCTACGATAAGATCTCCAGAGCGATCCAAGATGGTACCATTTCAGACTATGAGTTTACCTGGATCATGCAGTAAAAACAGCGCTACATGATGCTCAAGAAGCAGATTCGACAACAAACGAAAAAAGCTGTGAATACCATCAACGAGAATGAGTGCGCAGAGTTGCTGGTACAAGGTAGGCAGGAAATGAAGAATGAACTCTTGAAAAAAACTGCAATCTGCACCATCTGCAAGTGCTATCTAGAGAAACATCCTCCATATAAGTTTAGGATTGATATAGCGATCTTTCTTTACATTGATGTTGGTGAAGCAATGCCTCTCCAAAGACTCCACCTTGTTTAAGATCTCGTATTTTTCTAACCACTAAGGATAGTCACCAAGATCCAATAACATCATGAACGCAGAATTTTCACTGTATTAAGGGACACCCTAAGAGTAGATTTGTTAGGGGTTTTAATTAATATCGGTGATAGGTTACCGTCTTGGTCCTAATATCCAATCACGAATCGGTCATCCTTACCTTTGTTTCCTGGAACAGAATCACTCAACAAAAGGTTTTCAATTTTCACATCTTCGATAGTTAGTGGTGTTGCGTTGGTGTAAAATTCCTTGACTTAACGGTTTCCAAATTTCAACATCTTTTTATTTAAAGATTTTAAAACCTCAATTAGTATCAGTGGACAGAACTTTGATTAGGGAATTCCCCCGCTACTCAAAATGCCGTGGGATTCTGTCAGATGTTGTTGAGGGTTTATGTCAGCAGATTTGTCAGATAAGTCACGTGATCTTTTTCGAGCGTTAATTTTTGCTGATGTCAGTAGATTTGTCGGATGTCACGTGACTTGCCTACTCATTTGAGGGATGATGAAATCTGTGACGTCACGAGGAGTATCGAGAGAGCGTATGGAGTTTGACCGTCGAAACCTGAAATTGTGTATTAACGCCCTCCCTATACTCCCTATAGCTACAATTGAACATTGTTCAACATAAGTGAGAAACATATAGTATTTGTTTCACAGAAGTACTTATACGAAAAAGTACATAAGCTCTTACGTGCAAGAATACATATATGTGAGTGCGATTTCATGGAGGAGTACGGTTTAATGTTGCTTCCCATTCTCGTTTCAAGAGTATTTCAAATTAAAACCTTGAAGTAGAAGTTCTTTTGAGGTTTATCTCAAAGAGTTCTGCGAAATGGTCCGTTTTTACACTTTACAGGCTCGCCAGTCGCTGAGTTAGACCAACTCAGTCCTCAGGGCCTTTTGTTTTCCATCTGCGCTGCACTTATTGACAAGTCTGGCCATGTTTGTCTCTCCATCCGATATGCAAAAAGAGACAACAAGTTCTGGGATCGATCTTGCCAATGCTCAAATCGAAATCAAGCTACCGTTCACTCGCGTCCCCAGGATTTTTTGTCTTTTTAATATTTTTTGACGTCATCTCTCATCTCACATAAGGGAAAAAACCCTGGGGACGGGGATGGCTACCGTTTTAATCACACTTGTCATCGTACGAGGAAATGTTTTTATAACAAGGAACAGAACAAGGAGCTATTGCTCTTTTTTGTACGTTAACTCACTTCAAGTTGTTTACAAATTGTTTCTTCTGTTTAAGAATTTGAGTTGGATTAGTTTAGTTGGTTTATTTCCGTGTTTATCATGGTGGGAACAAGAGAGGAGTTTTTTGACCCACTAGTATTAAAATATCCAAAATGGCGATTTTAAAACGGTGATACAAAGGTTTAAAAGCCTTATATTTTTTTTCTTCTTGACGTCAAAAGTACAATTTACTCCCTTTTTTGAATACTTTATCAACAGCAAAAAGTTAATTGTTGCCGCTCTGCAAGAACGGCTCAGGGACCAAAAGACCCTGGGGACGGGGATGCGTGAAAGTGTGAATATTTTATGTTTGTATTAGTCAGCGTATAGAGTTAACTTGTCTACGCAAAATACATGTCATTTTACATAACATAACATAATGGACAAATACTGAGAATTTTCATAAGCTTTTATGTAAAAAATAATTTTACTTTAAGAAAGTAAAAAAAAGACGCATTCAAGATTTATTTTTCTGCAGACGTCAGGAAACTGAAATCGTGGGTTGTTTAAGAAGGCATAAAAACATTTTGCTTTCTGTGTGTGTCTTTTCTGTTTGTTTATTTGTACAGCACTACTTAAGTCTATAAAAGTAAAGTAATTTACGAGCTACTTTAAAAAACGTAGAAACTCTTCTCAGAAAAAAAGTGTTTTAATCGAGTCTATAATTTTAAGTAAAACGGAACTACAAGTTAACAACGGTTTGGAATGGCAATTGCAGGCAAATGTGTATTAATAAATTTATTCTGCACCATTTCTGCCATGACATATCTGCCATTTTCGATAAATGGACCTACATCATACGATGAGAAGATAGTCATTGTTGGAGCTGGCGCCTCTGGATTACACATGGCGTTATCGTTAAAGGAGAGAGGATTCAAAAATGTTGTTATACTTGAAAAAACAAAATGGCTTGGTGGTAAATCTTGGACAGTCCAGCATAGAGGGGTTGGACATGAAATGGGCGCGGTTTATTTATCTCCAGACTATGAAGATAATGTAATTCCTTTAGTTAGGAAATACACTCCAGGCGACTTAGTAAAATTGCCAATATCTGGGATCTGGCTGGATAATATGTCGAGGCAAATACCTTATGATCAATACGTAATATTGTATGCTATGAAGTATTTTAAAACAACAAATGTCACCCTCGCTAAGATGGGATTGGTGAAGGCTATCATCAAATATATGAAACTTCACGAAACTATATTTGGAAATTATACAGGAGACTTAATGCCGGAACCGACACCATGTGTAAGTAATTTTTTTTTATCTTCGATTCTTATTTACAAGATTAAGAGTGCAGCAAAATAAGCGCAAATGACAGTTAAATAAAAATAAAAAAAATCAAAGCAAAAGCACATAAAAGACAATAATGAAACGTTAACCTTATGCAGCCTTGATCTATTATGTAAATTGACGTCAGTCTAATGCATATAGACATCGTGCCATAACGTCAGAAAAATTAACAAATAAGACAAACTTTTCCGCTAACTTCTAAAAAAATGAACACACCCACTTTTCCTTGTCGAAAACAGAAGGACACACTCTTTATATTATTATAATGAGATATCGATTTCTGTAAAAATTTTAATGGGCTAACATTTGTTAAAAAAAAAGCTGAAATATTGCATAAAAGGAACAAAATGGCAGCAATAAATTTTTGCTTGGGTCAGCACATTTTCCGTGACGTTATCAGAAGCTTCAAATTTGTTAAAAATGCCACTATCTGCTTAAAATTTAATTACTTTTGTTCCAGAGCGAATTTTTGCATTCTGTTTGAATTTTCTGAAAGGTAAATAAAAGTTATTTAACATATTTTTTGGTTTTTACGTGGATCGCCTAAAAAATTGCCAAAAATTGCCCGAAAATTCGTTTTTTCCGATTTTTGAGTAAAATCCGATAAAATCGGGAAATCGGATTAATCACGTGTCCAAATTTTGCAAAATGATTTTTCTTAATAGAACAAAGTTTTGTTGCAAGTTTCAAGTTCTAAGGATAATCCTGACAGAAGTTATTAAATTTTCCCCATTATAAGGATTTCATAGAGATTTTTAGGGGTAGTTTCGAGTAATAGCCAATATCAAAGCCTCTGAAAGGTATGAGACCTAAAAATTTTGCATGCATGTGTCTAATAGATAAATATTGAAACTCAGTAAGTTTCATAGCCCTATAACATAGCAATAAGGAGTCATTAAAAAAAACCCGTCAGGGTCCGCCCCCCCCCCCCCCCCCGGACCGAATAGGGTTAAGCTTGTATACAACTTTTGAGAAAGCGAACAGAAGCATCACCTTCAAAAGAAGTAATAAACAAGAAGCCCTGCGGCTTAAAGTTTTCCGCCATTAGCAATAATCTGAAAAAGTACTGAACTTTGAAGAAGACTGAGTAATATGGAACAAAATCATTGAATATTCTAAAATTTTAAAATTGAATTTTTGATTATTATTGTAACTGTAAATCATAGCTAACTTAAATTACATAATTCTCATTTCTCTACAAGAACAATTTTAAAAGAAAAATAATAAACCTGAAAATGGATGAACAATAAAAACAAAATAAGAACAACGCCAAGGCTGAAAATTTATTGATTTTCTCTTTTTCTCTGAAAAAGAACTTGGAAAATATCTTTAAAGGTGGCAACAAATTTGTTTTTACATAATCAGTTACGAAAGGTTATTTTTAGACTACATATTCTTATTTTTTCTTTTAAAACACACTTGTCACGATTTTATAGCTATAATACATTATCTTTCACCAAAAATATTCAGCCTCAACAATTCCTCTTTATATTAAAATTCATGAATAATTAATTAGTTCTGCTTAATATAGCTTTAGTCTACGTGCTTACAAATTGTACAGAAGGAAATGACGTAATTATTAAAGGGAAACGTTAATAACATCAGAGATGGCACATTATTGGACGATCTTAATTATGCTACACTACACTGCACGAGATTTAGCTTTTTATAGCATATAAACTTAAAATAAAGTATTGTTTATTGGATAATAAAACAATTTATTTTGCTGTTAGGATTCTTATTGGCTTAAAACTCATTTTAGCCTCGTTCTCAGAAAAAAATCTGTCAATACGAGGATTCAGGCTTTAGCCTGGATAAGTTTTGGGTGTCCAGCCTAGCTACGCTATCTCTATCTCTCTATCTCTCCATCTATCTCCTCGGGCGATTTTAAAGATTCCGCCTTCGCTGGCGGAAATCAAATATTTAACCAGCTTTCAAGCACAAAAATACAATAATAAAAATAATAATACAAAAGAAAAAAATGTTTACTTCTATAAAATAAAAGTAAACTTCATTTCGTCAGTTGTTTTCTTTTCTCTAAAATAACCCAATGTTATCTTATTGTTAAATATTTTTCATCACAATCAAATAAAAAATGATCCTACTAATGCCACTATCCGAATTAGCAAACTATATCAGATTAATGTATTTAGCTGGTGGAAATTTCAGTTGTTCCTAATTTATAAATGTGATCGTTAAAAAGGGTGCCCGCTAAAATAAACCACGTTTACAAGACATTTTACTTTCGGGGCCACGACGTCCTGGGGACGAGGTTGGGTCTCATTGAATAAAACGGCAAAAGTGGATTTTGCCTTTCATGCCAGACACACTCACAAACCAATCAGGAGCACGCAGGTAGTCATAATTTTCTTCTTTTCTTTTTTAGGTACTGCACCAAACACGTGGAACGTTTCTAGATTTTTTGAAAAGACACAACCTTGAAGTAATGAGTCCAATTTTATACGGGGCTAGTTCAGTTCAAGGCTATGGGCGAATTAATGAAATTGCTTGTCTTTATGGAATGATGTGGAACACGCCAAACTTTATGAGGTCCTTACTCAGTCGAATTAGTGGACAAGTTACTAATAGGACAGGTATGTATATCAAAGCACTGGGAACGAGGTTGCCCGTTATCTGATTAATTTAAGCATCACAAAAACGTTGGTTTAACAGCGCGTGAAATCGGATAGACTGGCTTTAGGGTCGGTTTTCATTCAAGTCCGTAATTGTTGTGCAACACTTGTTGTGCAATTGTTGCAGAGATCGAAAAAAATCTCTACAACATGTGTTGTGTCGTTTTCTTGTACATCATGTGTAGTCATTACACCCTCGTGCCCACTGTTTTTTGCGGTTTTCATATCTTCTCTTATATCAAAAACGCAAAAAAACCTTGGGACGAGGGTGTAGTCATTAAAGTCGTAACAGTGACTGTTGTACAACTGTTGCTAAACACTTTTTATGATAATGTAACCCAACCTTTAGGCTGAACATATTCAACAACTTAAGAAAACCAAACCAAGCGAAACATTAAAATTTACTAAGTTAGCTAGATTGTGTGACGAAAATGTTTGTGAATCCAAGATTTAATAATTCCATCAATATCTTTATTTTAGGACTCTATATGTTGAGGAACGGATTTGGGAATCTTTGGAAAACCATAGTTAGAGAAGAAAAATTAAAAATTATCTTCAATGTGGACATATTTAAAGTTTATCGCACAAAACATAATAACTACAAAGATGTGTGGATCAAATTAAGGGTCGGCAGAAACTCACCTTCTTGGGAAAGATACGATTTTTTAATTTGGAGTCCAGAAATGAAAACCAGCATGAAATATTGGAGTAACAAAGAAATATATGATGAACAATTCTACTTCTCACGAACAAAACCCACATACTTTACAACCGCTTTAGTTGACACAGAGGGAACTCAAAGGGGACTGTCTGCTGTAGATTACTGGTTTGATAACATTATCAACAGTACGCGGGATAGTAGTTTATGGGCACTAAGAGATACTTATGCTGCGCTTCATGGTTTTGAAGGTGAAAACTACACGAAGGGTTTATTTCCATCTGGCAACGATGGCAAACCAATACGTTCCACGGTCACATATCAAATGAGTAGCCGGGAACCGTATTTTTACGAACTACAAAACATTTTAAGGAACTCTTTAAAGAAAATCGGAGCAAACAGGGTAGATATTTTGTATATGAAAGTATGGAGATACTTTCCACGCTTTTCTCCTGCTGACATGGAGAAAGGTTATTTGTGGAAGGTGTTGGAAATGCAAGGAAAGTATGGCATATGGTATATTGGTTCCTCTGTCTCATTTGAAAGTGTCAAATCAGTTATTGAGTATAATAAGTTGTTATTGAAGAACATGAAAATACCAATAAAAAAGTAAGAAAATGCTTTTCAAGTATATAATATTGTTATAAGAAAAACTATAAAAGCTATAAACTGTTGCACAGGAGTTTCCCAAGTTGGACGAAAACATGGTTGGGCTTACTGAGCAATCTCTTTTGAAATTATAGCCATCTATATTAATCTATTAACTTATTTTAGTTAAATAATAATGTATGCATTGTTAAAGACGAATATATAGATATACATTTAGTGTGCACTATTGACTATCCTCTATTGTCAAAACGTTAATGTATGTTTACCACAAGCTCTTTATGCAATTTTCCCCAAAAACACGCTCAGGTTCTCCCGAAAAGTTGACTTATTTTTTATTACGCTTCGAACATGTAATATCTGGAGAGCTTAATACCCTAAAACTTTTGCGTGTGATTCCATTTAACTATATTCCCTGAGTTTTTTGTAATGTTTTAAGCTTTTCTTACAAGTAATAAATATGGCTTTAGATTTCTTATTTCCAGGGACCCTGTGATATTCATTCATAATTAAGTATATTATTAATAAAGTATTACAGTAGAGTCTCCATAACTCGAACAGCCACGGGGAAAAGGAAATCGTTCGAGTTATGGAGACATTCGAGTTGTAGAGGTTTTCAACTTTTAGCGCAATGTCCTCCCTTTACGTGAACCAGCTGGATAAAAACGTTATTATTTAATCTTAAGTCTAACTTTAAGGGGGCTATTAGGTTAATGAAAGTCAAAACAATACACTTTTAATGAATTTTTTAATGTTTATTTAGAAAAGAAGTCGGTGATAACTGTTTGCTCACAACTCATATCAAAATCTTTGGCGATATTACGATTCAAGTCCCTCAGGGAAGCTATCATTTCTTCTCCAAAATGTGAAAAAATACTCAAGTCTTCGAGGACGTTGATAGCTGTACGCACTTGCTCGGCCGTCGGTCTTGTGATCTTATCTTTTTCCTCCTTGTCTTCTTCGTCGACCTCTTCTAATTCTTCGTCTTGAGTCCCAGTTATCTCAGCAATGATGTCAGCAGTCTTCAGACGCCCATGGGATGTACTGACTTCAATGTGAAAATCAATGAAATCTTCAGTTGATAAGTCAGGATCAATGTGGTCAGGAAACCTTCGTTTTATGTAAGAGAGTTCAGCATCGAGGGTTGGAATTGGGTCTTCTTCTACTTCGCTGGTTAAACTTTTAAAAGGGTCGTCATCTTCGTTGATCGCTCTTTCTGCATCCTTTTGGGAAATTCCTGATTTTCGAAAGCAATTGGTGAATGTTTTGTTGGAAACATCATCCCATGCTTTCCTTAGCATGTACATAGCTGCAAGAATCGAGAACTTCGGAGTCGATTTTTCCTCGTCCAAGGCTTTTATCAATTTCCCCACTGCTAGCGATCGATATTTTGCTTTCAGGGCGCGGATAATTCCTTGGTCCATAGGTTGGGTTCGGGACGTGGTATTTGGAGGAAGAAAGATCAATTCTACCCATTCCAGGTTTTCAACATGAGGATGTGCGGTACAATTGTCAATAATCAAAGCAATTTTTTGCTTAGAGACAGAGAATTTTCGATCAAGCTCGCGTACCCACTCTTCGAACAGTTCTCCAGACATCCAACTATTCTTTTGCGAACGGTATCGACAGGGTAGTGTTTTGACACCTTTAAAGCAACGAGGGTTGGCGGACTTGCCGATTACAAACATTGGTAATCGTTCCCCCAAGGCATTACCAGCAGCTAAACCAGTAAGTCTAACTTTGCTGTGTTTTCCTCCAGAACACTTATCACCTTTCATATGCAAAGTTTTATTGGGAAAGAAATCCCAAATTCGTCGGCGTTAAAAATGTCTTCCAGAGGATAGCGGGAGAGAATGGTTGGTAATGTTGTCTCCGACCATGGCGCTGTCATTTCCTCAGTGACGGACCGTGATTCTCCAGCGATGGTTTTGAAGGATACTCCATACCTGAAAGGAATGGATGAGAAAAACGTTTATCTCTGTAGTTGTGGCTAGTGGAGATGGAGCTTTACATTTTGTTTGATTCGAATCATGGAATTCTAAATTTAGAATGCCATGGCCATGATTCGAATAGAAAACATTCGATTGTTACCATGTTTTGATTTGTGAAAGAATTCGAATAGAAAAAGATTCGATTTTTACCAAGTTTCGAAGTTTTGACGAGTGAAAGAAAGCATGGAAGCCATGAAAGTCCAACAAGTCAAAAGATTAACAGACATTATTTGTTGTATAGAACTTCCTATCATTAAACTTATTACGTACGAAATCGACGCTTTTGTCATGGGGTATCATGTTTATAAAAGTAATTGGACACCCTCTGTTGGAGATGAATTTTATGGTTTCATGGAACCAACAAATAAAATGGATAAATATGCAGTTGCAGTCAAGAAAAATGATGGAGAAATCATTGGACATCTACCACTAGGAAAGTCAGGACGCTTTGCAAAAGTCATATTTTACTTTCTGAAGAATGACAGCTTCAATGTTTGCAAAATAACAATTACTGGAAAGTCATTGAATGCTGGTGATGGATTAGGGATGAAAGTCCCATGCAAATTATCCTTCCTCTCTGAAAGAGAGTCTATTGATATTTTAAAAAAACAACTACCAAAGCTATTGTAACATTTTTTTAGATTTTATCTTCACGAAGATAAACAAACAAAATCTTAGTCAACTAACCTGGTTTTCCATTTAGCCATCCACCCCTGAGAAGCTTGAAATGACTCGACACCCAACGCTTCGGCAAACTCAAGAGCTTTCTCTTTCAGCATCGGGCCACTGATTGGGATATTCTCACTCTTCATCATAAGTAACCATTTATGAACAGCTTTGTTCACATCTTCGAATTTTTCTGGCTTTGATCTCTTCGATGTTTGCCCGTTGTTTATCTGCTTGTAAATCTTTTCTTTATTTTTTTTCCAAGTTGACAGGGTGCTTGGAGGAATTTTGAACTCTTTTGCCACATCCTTTGGCGCAGTACCCTTTTCCAACGCTTTAAGAGCTTTGTACTTGATTTTGCACGACTTATTGTCAATTCGACGCTTTGATCCTGCCACAGACGACATTGTTATGAGAGTGTCTTTCTTTTGAAATTCTTTAGATTTTCTCGAAAACGTTCGAAAAAGACGTTCGAAAGGTTTATATGACGCATCATTAATCATTCGAATTAATAATAAGGCCTGCAAAACACGTATTAACAAGATTTTTAGACCCAATTTATCAGGAAAACTGTTCGAATTTTGATTATGATGTCAGAAAATTCGAGTTATGGAGAGAAAAGTCTCCAAGGGACAAAAAAATTTGTTCGAGTTAAGGGAAGATTCGAGTTATGGAGGTTCGAGTTGTAGAGGTTTTTTTATAAGAGTTTATTAGGAAATTTTCACGGTGCCAACGAATTTGTTCGAGTTAAGGAGAGATTCGAGTTATAGAGGTTCGAGTTATGGAGACTCTACTGTAATATCAAAGAAAAACGTCTCTTTTTAGCCAATACTATATTAAAAAATTCATTTATTTATATTTATATATTTACAATTTATTTTCCTAATATTTTGACATTAAGTTATGGTGTAGTCATCTTTTTCAATCTTAAGAGGTGCACATTCTTTCTTAGACACAGTAAAATAGACGTCGATAAGAAAGGGACAATGAAATGAATTATATTATTTAATGTGATATTTGTAATTCTTCCTTTTTTTCGAAGATTCCCACTACTAATTCCAAATGTGGTTTTCTTTTTTTTTCCCCCAAAGTTCCCTTACTTCTTAAAAAATCCATTTTTCAAATTAAAACGTGCCATTTTATTTGAAGAAACTAATTTAACTCCATTTAGGCGTGGAACCGGTGAGGGGAAAATGTCCTACCAGGCTTATTGTCGTTATAAGCGTACGGTTAATCTTCATAAATTGAAATCTCGATAAAAGAAATGCTGACGTGAGAAAACATTATTGCTGACAGTCAACATTTAAAGCATGCTTTTTATTTTTCATGCGTCAAACATCATTGTGACTTACAACACAACACAAGATAATGGCAGTTTTGTCTCCACCTCTTCCCTACTCACTTCCCTCCAAAATCCAACCTGATTAGAGTTAAATGTAGTTAAAGTGCAATTACGTGCATATATAACCTAATATGTACATATTATTAATTTATATGTGCAGACATTAGCTAATATGTACATAAACCTTACTTTTTCAGTCTGTTATTTGGTCTTCTTTTTTTTATGATTGTAAACCGTAAACTCCCACGGTCACGGAGTTTAAAGGCAAAGTTTGAAAGGCTATAACAGGTTCTGGCTTTACTAAGGTGGAATTTATAAGCGACATAATTGTTATTTAGCACATGAACTTAATCCTGGAATGTTTACAAAAAAACATTTACTATAAACAAGAACCGAACCAAAGGAACATGACTTTATGGATAAAAATCATGTTTTGTTTTCCTTCCTACATTTTAAGTCCATGCGCCTATATAATCGGGTGGGTATACACAATTACCTGATATAGTCGTCCGTGATAGGGGTGGGCTTTTACTCGGGTGGGCCTAACGTATTGGCTTAAGGTAAGTAATGACTTGACATTCAATCTAACATATTACCAATACAAAGATGTGTATAAGACGTGGCAACCGTGCTTTGTCATTTTTAGAAAGAATGTGATGATTGCTGTGGATTCATAGCTGTCAGCCTCTCGATTAATTTCTGAAGATGCATTTTCTGATGCCTCAAGTGATAATTTTGTCGCTCTGTGTTAGTTTGTTCCATTCCCATTGCATGGACAGCTTTGTTAAGGTGCATATTTTGATGAGTGAGTTCTTTAGTCCTTGATGTAGAAGCATTGACTTTAGATTGTAAACTTCCAAGCTTAAAGATACATAAAATGTCATCAGTTAAGATTATTTGGTTTTTGTGTTTTATTTCGTGGTTTGTTTGTTTATTTTCAGCTCTTGAGATTTGTGTTTTCAAATCCTAAAAAAAAGTAATTTTTACCTGATGGTCTAATTTATTGGCATACGCATCGAGGGCTCCTCTAGCATCATCCAGTTGATCTTGCAGCTTCATTTTTTCTTCTTCCAAATTTCTCACCCTTTCTAGTTCTTCTTTCATAGCTGCTTCCTGTTTTTCAAATTGTAACTGTTGTTGACGCTGTTGACGCTGTTGTTGCTGCTGTTGTTGTTGTTGTTGTTGTTGTTGATACATTTGTTGCTGTTGTTGCTGGTGATGATATTGGTCAAATGCTGACTCCTTAGACATACTTAAATTTGATTTTAATAAGCTGCCTTTTCGCCCAGCTATAAAAATAAATGTGTAAAAGTAAATAAAGACGATGATTATGTGAAATACCGGTCAACACAGTATTTATTGATGTAATATACAACGAAGATGTGGAAACTGACACAAGCAAGGTACTCAAGAAACCAACGTGACAATTGAGCTCCTAAGCCGTGATATAATGTAAGCCCTTGTTTGCAAATATATCATCGTACCTGCATGTGAGGCAAATAGCGATGCCATGGGTTTCATCGCTGGCATTGTAACCATATTTACGGTGTGTTCTGTATTGGGTGGCTGAAAGCCTGTCGTCAGCATGGTTGATCCGTTAAAGTCATTTGACGCTTGCTGCCTGACAGCAGCTAATGTTTGACCAGCATGGTGTAGCTTAAGTTGCAAATCTTGAATCTCTCGTTGCATTTTCAGCTTCATTTCTTCACCGTCAGCTATTTCCTTCAAAACCTTGAAAATACAAGTTGCTGGATTAATGCCAAAAAATCTTAATATAAGCTGCATTAGAAAAATATCTATTGAAGTAGAACATTTTTTGCAAATTGTTTTACAAAACGATATTCAAAGTATTTTGAGTCTGATTAACCTATTGAAAATTTAACTCACCCTGTGGTTTTCCTTTTGTAGATCCTCAGCCAGCTTAGATGTCTTTATCTTTTCTGTGCTAAGCTGATCTCGCAATGCTGATGATATTTCTCTTTCCCTTTCTACAGCATCACCAAGCTTTTCCAATTGCCTTTCGAATTCTCTGCATTGTTTTTGAAGCAAATTATTTTCATGATTTGCTTCTCTTAATTCGTTTTCTAAATCTGTAACTTGATTAGTCAAACGTTCTTTCGCATTTTTCAGCTTTGAGATTTTTTCGGATTGGTCAGGAGGCATGAACATGTTGTTAGGAGGAGGGGGCATATAATATGGATACTGAGGTTGTAGTGGTTGCTGTGGTTGTGGCTGAGGTTGAATTGGAGTTGTAGGTGGTTGTGAAACAGGAGATGGCATGTTAATAATTTGAACCCCTTCAGAAGCAGGTTGGGGTGGAGCAGGTGCATGTGGATATATTGCTGGCTAAAAAATAAACAAATAATAATATTTTATATAATTAGTATAATTGAGTGAACTTCTCAGTAGAAAGAATTATTTATACCTGCACAATAACTGGTTGCGGCTGTGTTATAAACTGTGGTGGTGGTTGTGGTGGTGGTTGCTGCGGTTGTGGGCTATTGTATCGCATTCTCATGAAATCATCTTGCATCCCCACTACACGATTCTCAAGTGCTTTTAAAGCGTCTTCTAACTTTCGTTTTTCTGATAACAAATTCTCGTATTTTTCTCGAGACTAAAAAACAAACAAATTACCTTAAAATCACATTCTACTGTACTATGTCACTAAAGCAAGTTATCTGTTCTACTTACTCTTTCTTGTAATTCCGACTTCAGTTCCTCCAATTTTAGTCTTTCCTCCATCTTTTGTGATATTTGTTCCCTATCATCTGTTTGTTTCGGCTGTTGTTGTTGTTGCTGTTGCATTAATGACATTAACATCAATTCTGAAGATGGTGTTTGAGCACGCGCACGTTCATTTTCGCGTTTGGATTCCACAATGATCTTTAACTCTTCAACAGCTCCTCTTAATCTGTCCACTTCACGTTGACCTTCTTCCTTTAAGTTTTTCAAAACTTTGTTATTATCTTCTAGTGCTGCCACCTTTGCTTTCAGTCCTTCATTTTCACGCGAAAGTTCATTGATGATGGATTCATGTTTGCGATTATCATGTTCTTGCATTTTATCTCTTCTACTTTTTTCTTCTTCTTCTAGTCTTCGTGTTACTTCATCAAATCTTTGTTGCTGCACTGCCAGCGATTCAGAGAGTTGTTTTGTTCTAAGACGACGCTCTATCTCTTTCTCAATATCATCCCGGCTACGATCCAAGTCTCGCTCCATTCGGTATTTTTCTTCTGCTAATCTTTTATCCAGTTCTTCTTTTTCTTTTACTATTCTGTCTTTTAACCTTTCTTTTTCCATCTGCAACTTTTCCTCCATTGCAGATTTATCACGTTGAAATTTATCTTTCAAGTTGTCTTTGTATTCGTTCAAAATACGATCGAAATCTTCTCTCAAGTTTGATGGAAGGTCTGCTCGAGAATTGTAACTAACTGGAGGCGCTTCAACTGGTACCTTTTTCTCGATTATTTTCACCTCTGGAGGTGGTGTAGGTAATTTTCTCAAACGGTCAATTTCTTCCTTTAAACGGCCAATTTCTTCTTTCAACATGTTGTTGACAGCTTGCAAATTGGATTTCTCATGAGCTGCAGCCCGTTCTATTTCCGATCGATGGTTAGCTTCCTTGCGTAGAGCTTCCTCTATGTGTTCAATGCGACGCTGCCAATCTCTATCAATTTTTGTCTATATTCAAGAAAGTGGACGACTGAATTAAAGCGATCAGAACCTAGACTTAGTTATATGAAACATTAGAATAAAATTATACCTTTTCATCATCAAATTTCTTTTCCATTTCAAACGCCAATTTCTGATATTTTGTCTCTCCTTCAGCAAGATCTCTCTCAAATCTTTTTTCTAAGTCATATCTGATGGTCTCAAATTTTTTCTCCAAGTTATCCATACTACATCTATGCTTTTCACTTTCATTCTTCATTTCCACTGTTAACGAAGCTTCGTGTTCTGCTTGACATTGTCTCTTCACACTGTCGATCCTACTTTTCCAACTTTCGCTGATGTCTCTTCTTTCACGTTCAAACTCAGCTTCGCGATTTTTCAGCCTATCTTCAAATTTTCTTTCAAGCTCCGCTTTTTCTTCTTGAAAAGATCTTGTCATTTTTGCAATTTCTTGTGCAAAACTTTGATGCATTTCAGATCTTTCTGTTTCGAATTGTCCCTCTAAATCTTCTCGTTCAGCTTTTACCATTTCCTCCCATTCAATCTTTTTTGCTTTAAAGCTTCTTAGCAGTTCTTGAATCTTATTCAAGTAGTGCTGTTCCATGGAATCTTTCTCTCGCTGAAATATTCTTAACAGTTCATCTTTTAACGCTATTTCTTCCCGCTCAACATCTGGATTCAGTTTAGATGACTTTGAAGTAGTTTCGCTATCCAATTCGCCGAGTTCGAAGCGTTTGTTTAGTCTTGTCGGGGTTGGAGGCCGTCTTTTGTATATCATTGTCGACAACTTTATATTTGTGTCGGAGGTATTCATTGCGGATGACGATCTTTCCATTTTTGCTAATCTAAGAGGACAAAAAAACACGTAACACTTATAACAAATGCAATCAGAATAAACTGATAATACAGAATCCAAAGAATTTTATCGTTTTCAAGTAGTAAGTTTTATAGACTGTAATCCTTAGAAGGCGCAAGGCCTGTTTTTGAAAAATTTGGGTTCTGAAAAAAGTTGCAGTTTTATGTATGCTGCATCAACAAACAGGACGTCGAAAACTTATCTAGCTTTCACGTTGTCAATTTTCAAGTAAACAAGTAGGCATAAACCCAGACCCAAATTCTTAAAATCTGAGCATAATTTAAGGTAACGCCAATTTTATAACCCATGCTTATAAAAAGGTGAGTAGGAATTGGAATAAAAATAAATCTTAACATGACGTTCTCTTCGTCGAAACGTTAATCGGAAATTTCATTAAAGACGAAATAATAAATAGACAACAATTTATTTCTCCATAGTAAATTATGACAATAAATTTAAACAGTTAATAACATAGGACCCTCATGATATGACCCATTACAAATGAATACGAAAAACAAACAAAAAAAGAACAGTAATGGTTATTGTATGGCAAGTTTTGCATTACAAATATGGGTCATGTCGTTTTTCTCTTTCAAAATTAAGAACATATTTATAGGGCATGTTTATATAGCTGTAGAAAGTTGAAGGCAACCCAAACACCTCAGCTTGCCACAAACAGACAAATTTAAAGATATTATTAGGTATGGAAACGATACTAGAAGGTGTCAACTATAATATATATATTATACAATTTTAAAATCGAGGAGTTCATTATTAAATTTAAAAGTTGTCACAAACAAATGGCAGTTGGAGATTCAAACATGCTTGGGACATGCAAAATGACTTTCAAAAGTTAAATACATATATAAATATACGATTGTTATTATTAAAGTTAACGTAGATGGTAGCTTAACAACAACAAAAATTTGCTAGTGATTTTCGAATAATTATCTGCACGCATGGATAAACATCAATTAAATCAAGGGTAGAAAAATATAGGAAAACAAATACATACGAGCCTACTAGAATACTTTAAAAATGGCAGCTTGTTTACATCTGACGTTACATGTTTGTCACAGATAATGTCCTCCAGAAAATGCGTTTCTGCAAAAAAAAAAAAGTAACCAACTCACTTTCTGCGTTAAAGATTGTTTATGCCTTCTGCTCAATACGAGCGTCTTTTGAAATGGCAGTGAATCTACCAATGTCGATTTAAGCAAGTCATTGGTTAGATTTAAGCAAGACATTTAGTTATATAGATAGGCGAATGGATCTTAGAAGCAGAAAAAACAAAGGGAATAATATTACATAACTTTTAACATAAAAACACAAAGAAAGTAAAATGGCAGCATTTCAGTCTTGCCTTTGCTACCAACAATTTTATGAAACGTAACATCATAGTACTTTGAGCAATGCCTTGGAGAATGCACCTGCTTAGCAAACTTGGTTCCATACTTCTCATCTCTTTACTCATAGTATTCTTTAGCTAGATTGGAAACAATGTGGTGAAGCTGGAACTATTTTAAGTTAATTGAGTAAAAGGGTTTACAGATATAAAATTTATATATCACATTTTTTTCCAATCGATGTACTGGTTATGCTGTGAATTTAAAGCATTTTTGGTTTAATATCTCCTTAATTATTTAGTCTATTTTTTGCAAAAACGAACTGGCTAAACTTTTTCAGACAATTTAAAATAACATAATATCATGATACTGAAATGTGGAAAAGTTAATAAAAAACAAAACTGTTTTCTTCGCCATAGCTCAATTTTATTAAAAATAAGAATCTTAAATGTACAATTATACGAATTTTTTTAGTAAGTATAAAATGTCCAAACAAAATATAAACAACAAGTCCGATGTGTAAGGGTTTCTTAAAAAAGAAGCTGAAATGTGTAGACAGGGCTAAAAACTTAATCTCGTTTTAAAGGCGTGTTATCTGGTGATAAGAAGAGTTAACAAGCGCACGTCGGAATGAGGCTGCGAAAAACTGCTATTTTGAAACCCTTAAAATATAATATAAAAATATAGGAAAAACGGGTTACCAAAATTAGGAGACAAGATTTCCTGAGGGGAAAAGGAGACGATTAATTGTTGCAAAAGCATAATTAATAAAAAAAAAAACGCGTGACGCAAAAAGTTGAGCTAGTATCCTTTGGAAAGTCTGCCGATCTTCTGAACCAATCTCTGTACAACAAGTCTGGGCTCTAGGTTTTTGAGTAGTCATCATCCGATTTAACAACCCGATTATTGTTTGAACCGGTATCAATTTCGTGCGTCCGTTACTTAGGACCGAGAAGATATGGCAACTACTAAAACAAAAACAACAAGAGACAACACAACGAACATTTACTACGAAAATATTAAAACAACTCTGGCTATCCTTATTTTAATACTGGTAAGAACTGTTAGCATGCTTTTTTTATCCATTTCACGTTAGTTAGCTAGATACCAAGGCTAGTTAGCTAACGATTGTTCTCCATCACCGTCGTCATAAGGGTCCGCGTTTGTTGCTGGATAAACACTATAGCTAGCTATGCAATCAGGGAAAACTTTTAAATATGCTGTTACAGTATAATTAGTATATATGCCACCTTCAAATTAAACGTCCAATATATATAGCTAACTTAAATCTCAGCGCTGATGAAAGTTGTCTAGCTATAGATAAACCAATAAATTTTCAATGGTAAGTTCTTTCGGCTTTAACATTTGCGTGGCAGGCAAAAAGATACAGGCGCTAGGTGAAGTGTTTTTTAGTCTGTTTCTTCGCACAATGGTATCATTACAACTTTATATAAATATATATGTCAATCAAAAGTTATTGATCTACACTCAGGGAATAGTTTGAAGCCTTAAAAATGTATACGTAAAAAGAAATGGGCTGAAAAAGACCTTTCTTCAGCAAGCTTCCGCATCTTTCTGCCTGCCACGCAGTTGTAAAAGCCAAAAGGACTTGCAGCGAAAAATGTAAACATTCAAAAAGGTCTATTTTAAATGCTAAAATATTTCCTCTAATCCAGCAACTGTATGTTTTGCAGTTACGCAATTGTTAAAGCCAAAAGGACTTACCGCGAAAAATGTAAACATTCAAAAAGGTCTATTTTAAATGCTAAAATATGTCCAAATAAACATTCAAAAAGGTCTATAAACGACTTTCATCATGACACTGTTATTTACAATCCCCAGACCCCTTACGCAAATCAACAGGCAAATTAATGCAGGTGGTAAGTCGTGGTCCAGTCCAGTCCAGTCCATTCCAAACTTTATTTTTAGTCAGAGGCATCTTTTGATCTTGAAATTAGAATATAGCTTGCATGTAGTTTAGATTTAGATCATATATCAATGAAAAGATGCTAGTAGCCACATTACAAAAGTTTTAACCATAATTTGACTTTCTTCAACTAAGGTTTGTATTATTTTGCCTGTAGATTTTTTTGATCTTTTTGGTGCATGCTCAAGAATCCTGTAAAAACGTAAACATTAAAAGTAATCTATAGAAGGAGTAACTTAAAATTTGGCTTTGTTGATAAAACCAAGGGACACCTAACATTGTGAGCGCGTATCACAAAACGATTCGCGATCCTATCGTGACCATTGCGATAGAAAAATGTTAATGAAGACCTTCGCGATAGTCGCGATGTATAAAAAAATAATGATGCTATCGCGATTGATACTATTATTCGTGATTGTCGCGATGGATGAATAACAATAAAAATATTAAACAATAGATGTGTATAGCTAATCTTGTGTCTTTGTTTTTGTTTTTTTACATTTAAAAATTCTTTTGCATCTTGTATTTTTATTAGAAATTGGATTTTAGAAATAAGGTGACTCCAACCTAGTTACTTGTTCTACAGGCGAAGTAGAAAGTAGTTTTCGGTCTGTTGGTCGGCGAAATAAAAATAATTTTATCGAGAATGTATAAATGGTCGGAACAACAAAAAAATAAAAAAATAAAAACGGAGGAGGGTGTTACGACAAGCATATTTTTCTATGTATGTTTTGCTTGTATTAGAGAATGTTAAATTAAGGATGTCTGATTTAATGAAAGTTTATGGAAAAATACGAATGTATGATCGGAACAACAACAAAAAAATAATAATAATAAAATAAAAATGGAGGAGGGTGTTACGAAACCGTTTTTTTCTAACGCATGCAGTTTATATTTTTTAGTTGCGAAGGAAAAATAATAATAATTTGTCTCTCTAAAAAAATGTAACTAAAAAAAACTTGTTATGCAGCAAGTTTTTTTTGTGTTGTTTCGAAAGCTGTACAGCAAGAATTATTCTTGTGCTGTTTCGAAAGTTATACAGAATATACCTGCATTGTTTTAAAAGATATACAGCAGGTTATACTTTTAGGCTGTTTCGAAATTTATACAGCAAGTTTATTATTTTCCCACTTAAAATGATAAAACACAAAAGTTATTTTAATAAAAAAGTTAGTGTTCTTTTAATGTTTTTTGCGCAGTCTTATAAGAAAATCAGAATTGCAGTGCAAAAAAGTTTCACAGACTATAGATTAGTTGACAATATTTAAAGTCTTTCGCAACATTAAAATTTTTTATTTAAATTCATAATGGAGGAGGGTGTTTATCATTGAAAAAGATTTAATGATATTAATTATTTTTCCTAAATGATATCGACTAAAAAATTTAAGATTTTAGCAAGCAGCGTAATTTTAAACATGTTTTAATCATAACGAGGAGGGTGTTACGACATTCATAATCTTTTTTTCACGAGGGCATAAGAAAATGTTTGTTTGTTTTCATTTTTTTTTCTCTAAAACGTTTTGCTTGATATTTTTATTATTTTTTTATCGTGAAAGATAGGGTCAGGCGGGCTCGTAGAAAAACTAAATATGTTGGAGTCGTCTAAACAAGAAAAAAGCTTACGACAACGAAAATATTTTTGATTTAAAAAACAAACAAAAAACAAATTTTCATATTTAATTGCGTTATTTTCTCATGACATTAATTCAGTGATTTTTATAATGCTTAAAGATGTATCATGACGGTCACGATATGGATCGCGAAAGTTACAAAAAATTTACTATCGCAACAGCATCGTGAATCAGACGCGACGTGCATGATACGCGATCCACGATGTTAGGTGTCCTAGTTCCAGTACTGTAGCTTCATTTGCCTACAAACAGCCATGATATAATGTATACAATCAAAATAAGCAGTAAAAACATTGACTTGCTGCCTTCTTGCCTGTACATACGTTTTTGTTGAATGAAAACAAGATGGACACTACAGCTTATTTAAGCGAGGAAGTTTTACCGTAAAAACATGTGTTCCCTTTATTAGTTTTTTTATTAGATTAAAATAGTTGTAGTTGGTCACACATCCTTGTTTCTAAGCACTAAAAGAAGATGAGGATTACAACTTAAGTGGGTGAATTTTGGAATATTTTGCTTTCAACAGTTGAAATAAGCGATTTGCTGCTTAAGTAGGATGTCATAGATGCCTAATTAAGAGGTATAGAGTACACTATATAACAGCATATTTAAAAGTTTTTACTGACTGCTATAAGCTATATTTGTAATTACAAATTGTAACTGCCGGTCAATACTTCAACATTGATTTATCTATTTGTTTATGTCACAATTTGTGACATTCAGAGACATTTGGACTAGAGCAACAAAAAATATTCTATGGTTATTGCCTCCTGACAGACAATATCCCGAATTATTATCCTTCTTCCTGATAACTAGTTTAAAATGGCATGTGAAATCTTCAAATAAACGAGGCATGCAAGTTCTCATTTAATATCGGTGTAATGCCATCATTTACGACTGGACACAATTTTTTAAAATTTCTAAGTTTTCTTTGAGGACTCAAATGACATTAACACCACATATTTTTGACACCTGCATAACGCAAATGTTGAATTTTGTAGCTAAAACAAACCAACAAGCTCCAAATTAGACTATCACAGTAAATTGGGATAGTAGCTTAGTTGGAACATTTTCCATAAGGTAGTTAGGAGAGCATCTTCTTACTTAGGTGATTCTTTATTTTCTTTCTCAATTATCTTAAAAATCACTAGTCGTGCCATTTTTTTGTACAGTTAGGGATCCAGTGTTCCACCGTCTTGTTCACCACAATCAAATGATACTTGTGCGATAATATGCCAGTTCAAGCCAAGGTCAGCTGTCAAAAATGTGTTCTAGTTTCCATATTAGGAATGCACACTGAAATTGATACAATAAAAAATCGGTGTATAACTGGCAAAACCAAGAATTCTGTGTGTCATAATTTTTATCAAGATTAAGGTTTTGGCTGATAATTTTAAATATGTGTCGATCAAAGTGGATACAAGTTTTAGCCAATATGACCGTGAAACAATCGATTTGGTATATACGGCTAAATCTACAAAGATACTTTAGCTGATCCAAACTATGTACAGCAAACTATCCCTGATTAGGAACTCAAGTGCTGACAAAATCAAAAAACCGCTTGTCAATTGACAAAGTAAGTATATTACTTTAAGTATAATATATATATATATATATATATATATATATATATATATATATATATATATATATATATATATATATATATATATATATATATATATATATATATATATATATATATATATATATATATATATATATATATATATATATATATATATATATATATATATATATATATATATATATATATATATATATATATATATATATATATATATATATATATATATATATATATATATATATATATATATATATATATATATATATATTACAGCTCAAACTGTTGGTATGATTCGCAGCGAAAATTTATGGGTTAAAAAGTAAAAACAAAAAAGTTAAAATAAAGAAAAAGCTTTTCAAACCATCATCAGTGCATATAAAATGTTACTAAGTTACAATTATTCAGTCAGTGTCTATATTATAATACCCGTATACATTTGTCTGTCTGTCTGTCTGTCACGCCATTTCTAAATAATTTTAATAATGTAACTTAGATTACGAAAAGCTTCGTGAAAATAAATTGTTTTTTAACAAAGTGTTTTATTGATTATTGATATAAATAAAATAAGCTTTTTTGAATCAAGTTGGTCATTTAATACGGGTTTTTTCAATGCAATTAATGATGCTTCTAAATTTTTCCGTACTTTAGTGTTTGGGGGTGTTGATAGAATAACCATCCAGACAAATTGATGACCTGTATTGTTTAGCAAGTGTTTTGCTGGTTTTGAATCCTTTCTGATGTTGTAATGACAGCTCAAACTCTTTCTAATGTCACTGTTTTTTCTGTTCCGGACACCCCTTGCTACCACTCTTCAATTTTAATTTTGGTAACTTAGCTCTGACAAGAGAACTTTATGTTGGATGATAAAGGTATAATTGAATGTTACGATTTTTTGGTAGAAAATTCCTATTCATAAAATCATTTTGTTTAAATTTTCAAGCCTGTAGTATGTTTTGCCTAGCCAACTAATCACTGAACTCCTAATTTATTAGCCAAACCTCTAGTTCATTATATCTCTAACCCAAAATATCCCGAATGTGGTTGAGTCGTAGAGCTCGGCCGTAGAGAATAGAACTTTCCAAAATAAAATATGTAGCTAAAACACCTTGGAGATAACATAATCTCCAAGGTGTTTTGTATATTTCACATACAAATCAGTAATAAGTTTGTTGTGTTTTCAAATAATCTGGACTCTATTATTAGAATAATCAGCAGTAAACTTAATTGTAGGTTGACAAGCATCTAGAAGCTCCAAAAACCTAAAGGTTGCTTTTAGCGTTGTGTTGTTAAATCATAAATATGCCATCAATATAATACCACCACACTAATGATTTTAAGAGAGATGTATTTGAAACATTTCCTCTATCATATCCATAAACAAAATTAGATAAGGCGAGTACCAGTTTTGTCCCAGTTGCTGCACCCTGTTTTGTGGCTATGGAACTGTTGCTTTTGTTCAAAGACATCCTTTACCACACTCAACCATATCCATAAGACATGCTGTAGAAACTGATTCATCCTCCCTCTCTTCCAACTCTTTTCTTAGGGTTTTATAAATGATTTTACCTGCCCAGACAGGGGCTGTAGATGAAAAAGTACAGAAGAAAAATATTTTCAGTAAAAAAAGCACTATTGGAAGTGACAGGCCTTCTAAGAAATTTGTGAAGACGTTTGTATATCTTAGACAACAAATAAAGTTTGGCCTATAGTATGAATATTTATTTAAAATATTTCCATTGTCCCATTAGGTTTATCTCCATTCATTTTTACTTTTGGTAGATGGTATTGTAAAAATGTATTGTCCTAGAGACTAATGACAAAATTGTAAAAAAATTTAATTTATTTTATTTTATTAGCCATAAAAATATACTTTCTTTAAATTTCCTTATGTACCTAACACATGCTTGATCATATAATCTCATTTAGAAAGTCTGAGTTTTTTTTTATTTTTGATGTCAGTACCATTACATCTGTTATCTTATTAGATATTAATTATTGTTTCCATGTTGCTACTAACAATGTATTTTTGTTCTCAAGTATGTGTATTAATTATTAATAATTATTAAAGGTCTGTGAGAGTTAAGAGTTTGTTGTTATGTTGGATGTATTTTGAAACTGACAGAAGTAAAAAGCAGACTTTTGTGTTATACTTGGTTTATTTTTTGTTCCACCTCTCTGAAATTAAATTGTTATCAATTTGATTTCCTTAATAATTTTCATGCTGTATCTTGACTGGATTATTTGTGTGTGCAATATATGAGTATTATGACTTCTACATGTGATAAGGGAAGGATGAATGTTGTTGCATAGCTTGTAGCTCTATCCGATTCCATTAGGTGTACTAATTATGTTCATATTCTTTTTAATAAATTCACTTTTTTTCTTTTAAGAAAATCCTAAAACAAAGAATATTTTTAGCATTAAAATCCAACTTGAGCAAGCATGAGTACTACAAAAAAACTACAACTTCGCGGTGGAAAGCCTTCAGTAAATTTGACCATGTCATCAGATCCTAACTCACAAGGGATTCTTAGCCAAGATGTGATCATTGCAAGATACTTAGAGGGCTTTGCCGTTGGTAAAAGTAAAAATAAAAAAAGACATTCTAGCAGGCATGTATGATTAACTTTATTAGTTTTGTACTTTGTATTCTGTATTGATATCGCAAAACAGGACTAGGAAAATAAAAAAATACAAAAATGAACACAAAAATATCCAAGCTAAGCTAAGCAGTTTCTGGGTTAATGCAAACCATAAAAAACAGTTTATCAGGGCAATACCAGAGAATTCTGACTAACGTTAAAGTATTGCCCAAGCTTGTCAGACCCATACGTGACAGACATCAGTACAAAAATTACTTAAGTTTGTTGAATTATGCAAAAGAAAGTATAGAACAGTAAAAGCAGAATATAGAAACCATATTATTAGCCACGTGTTCCTTATGATAATAACAAGGTTCAAACCAAAGTATAAATATAATCGTGTTATTAACTGTCGCGGTAACTAAAGCTACTTTTACTATTCCCTTCTGTTACATTTGTGAACTCCATGTTAGTTTACATTCCATGCTTCCATTAATTTAAAACTGTCAACTATTAAAGAATATCACCTGCTGTGACATTTTAACCAATCACGTTGCATGGTTAACCGAACATGTACATGATTTAACCAATGACAATGCGTGATTTACAAAAACATTGCCCTTCTTACTTGAGCTACTGTATTTAATTATTTTTTATCATAGTGAGCACCTCCGATCACCTTATAAGGCACACTTGCAACATGATTCATCTTCAGACGTTGCACTCAGTAGACCGTCCTCTGCCAAACTGATTTCCAATCGACCAGCTTCTGGCAGGTCGTTTTCAAGAAAATCTTCAAAGAATCTTGTGCCTCATCCTCCTAAACGTAAAAGACCAACATCAGCACCTGTTTACAAATTAGGGTAAAAATATTACTCTGTAGACAAATTGAATTTTCTATTAGCAAGTGTTTTTACACTCTATTTCCTCTTTTTTGAACTTCTTTCCCATTAAGTAAACGAATGTTGGTTCAGTTGATTGGCAATATTTTTGCAACCTGAAATTTCTTTTAACAGGTTTTTAACTATATATTTTAATTATGTTAAATTTCATAACATATTTTGAAGTTTTGTTATTGTTTAAAATTTTAAAACAGTTCTTTTAACATTTGGAGTGTACAAGTACTGGGCATATGTAAATGAATTATTATTATTTTTTTTTTAAGTACTGGAAGTTGGACGGCTTTTGATGATTTAAATGGTTCATATTCAGGTATGGATGTGTATAATTAGCATCATGGCAATGGAGAAACGTTGACATGCTGTCTATTTACCATAATTTGTAATCACTCAACTTTGAGATATCAACATGAGGAAATTTAAAAAGAAAGTTTTCATTGATTAATTTTATTATTTTCAGCATCAATGATGTCTTCGTGCTCTTTTCGCAGTAATACTAAAGCTGTCTACAGAAAAAAGCAACATATACTTTGTGTACAGGCATTTATAAATGGTTCAAGAGAAAGAACAGCACGAGTTACTGCTTCTGACCTGTCACAGGTAAATACTTATTACCAGGAATTAAAAAGAAAGAATTTCCAAATGTAATTCGATAGTATGCTTGTCTTAGGAAAGGGTAGATGATCCTGCAATATGAAACAAAATTGAACGAGGGGAGGCAGAGTTAATTCTTTTTTTTACATTTTTAAATATAAAAGTTGTTCTTTTTTTGATTAATTGCAGCTGTGTCATACCATTTGGGTAATTTCAGCAAGTAGTTGGATAAACACCTGATAAACACAAAAATTGTTCTTTGTTTTTCACATGTTTTTTGAATAGTTAAAGCTGTGTGATACCATATTGCTTAATTTCAGCAAATAGTTAGATAAATACCTGATAAACACCTGACGTCAGCAAATACCTGTACAATCTCAGTAAAAAGTTTTTATTAAATTGATTTAGCCGTAACTTCTATTGTGTAGACTTTAAAACACTGATCAATATAATATGTAGAATCATGTACTTTCGACAAACAGTCATGGAGATATTAGTATTTAAAGGTTTCTTGATGATGTCTTTGGCATTTGGGTGTGTCACTCAGCTTTGGAGAAATTGGCCAATTTTGGTCCCAGGTTGTCTCTAGTAACCTGCACAGTGAAGAAAAACTGACACGACCACTCTGTTTTTAAGTTATTTAGCCTCAAAGTTTTAAGCACAATGCAATGACTGTAATAATCTTTTTTAAATATTTTGATGTTAGTTAAATTTATTTATGTTAACGTAACCTTAACTAAATTAGACATTTAGACGTTTTTTCAGCTTCTTCTACCTGAACTGGAGAAAAAATATAATAGACTAGTCTGTTGACCCATGGAAAAATCTATTTAATAAAAAAAATAGTAGTTACAGAAATAGAATTTAATAATATTAAGGTTCAAGTTTTTTGGTAACGTTAGTATTGTTGGTTTCCAAACGTGTAAATTAACTAAGCTTTAATTGGTCCAATTTTAGACCCAGGTGGTCTCTACAGTTGCCCATGCAGGTTTTTATTATAAAATTACTTGCTTACTTTACTTATATGATATGATATTTAATTTATGTTTTTTCTTATTCTATAATATAGCTACTTGCTGAGTGTACAAGCAAACTTGGGTTGACTTCAGCTGGAAGGAAATTATTTCTAGGTGATGGTACGCTTGTAGTTCATCCGAAACAACTACACAAAGATTGTGAAGTTTATATTTCAATGGGTGAACCTTTTAAAGATCCATACTTGTCTCTGCAAGGTATATGTTATGTTTTTATTCTCATGGACCAAATTTTTTGGTATTAAAAATTGAATATCTGCGAACAACGGTTCTTTCTATACTAATCATACAGAGTAATTTAATTCTATTACACTGGAGTAAAAAAAACAAAGTTTAACTCATCTATTCTGGTTTTATTGAGAGTAGATAGGTAGATAAACTTTGTTTTATGATTTTGTTTTATGATTTTTTTGTTAGTTCTTTAATATCACTACTTATGTAAGTACTTTTGATGCAAAATTCCATGCAAGGAATATGTAAATATCTATGGCTCTTTTAGTAATTATTAAAACTTGTTTGCGTTCAGAGCGAGAAAAACTACGCAAAGCATCGTTTTGGACAATGAGTGGTATAATGATGCCTGTTAATAACAAGAAACCGAAACGCTTGGCTTCCTCAATATCAAATAGAATGATGGAATTGGTTGATTCACAAAAGAGAAGAGTATTAGTGTTTAAAAATGGAGAAAGTTTTGGTGGTGTTGAAATTATAGCTAATAGATTTGATCAGGTATGAAAAGAAAACTTTATTTTGTAAACAATAACGTGGATCATATTAATTCTGTTTAAGAGATTATTTTTTTTTAAGTTACAGCATTTCATCTTTTTAGCATCTCCTCTTTTAAGTGCTCTCCCTTTAATAACTGCCTTCTAAGTTCCAGAATAATTTTATAAGCCCCTCCAGTCTTGAATAAGCACCTGGGTCCATTAATAAGGGTACTAGAATTAATAAATAAAAATATAGACAACAACTTTCGTCCTAATCTCGTCCTGTAAATTTTGTATAGTCGATTAAAAAAAAAGCGCAATCAAATCAATTTTTAAAAAATAAAAAAATATATATACCTTTCTTTCTTTTTTTAAACACAGAGGGTCTAATAATTCCCCCTTTAAATTTCGAAAAATTTTAATAAGAACATCTACTGTTATTAGAGGGAATACAGTATCAATTATGTGGCTAGCAAGTGCAATTTCTGGTTTCACCCTGTTTATATTGTGCGTTCCAGATTAGAAAACAGAGTGTTTTGTGTTGGCAGGAACACGAAGCCAATGTTCTAAACCCTGACTGTCACTCACAGTTTCTTGTAGCTACTACCTACAGAAGTTGTAAACTTTATTGCTTTATTTTTAGTTCTTGCAAGATTGTACTACAAAATTAGGTCTGAGTTCTGGCGCTCGTACATTGTATGATTGGAGTGGTAAACCTGTTGAAATGTTTTCACAAGGTACACAAATATGTGAATACTTTTGTGAGGAAATATATAGAACACTTATAAATAAGAATTCTAACTAGAGTTAGATTTGACAAAAGCACAGTCAAGTAGTGTTGAAATGTTCTCAAAACTATAATTTTGTTGCAAACTGGAATTCTTTTTAAATATTATTGTAGGACTATGTTCATGATAACATATAAAGATTAGCTAAAATAAATATTTTTAATGTGTCCAAAACTTGCAACATTTACAGCAGCGGTTTTAATTGGAATATTTTTGTGTTTCCATTTCGTTGAATCACATTTAAAATGTATCTTTAAATTAAGAACAGAATTTTGTATTAAGTCTGTTTTCCCTTAAAAGCACTAAAAAGTGGGGTTTTTAGATGCTTGAAATTATTTCTACTTAAAAGTTGGGGATTAAAATGTCAAACAATATTTTGACTTAGAAAAGGTTTTTTGACATATATTCACATGGTGGCCAGATGTATGTTGAAATTCTTCCTTTCTTTAACGTTTTCTCAGTGGTGGATAACATTTTGAAAGAATTAAAAATTACTAAAATTGTTATAGTGAGTTTGCTGTATTGAGTACTTAACAGTATTTTAATATCACAAGTTTCTAAAAACATCAAAAAGCACCATTCATAATCCTGTGATTTAATTGTTGACAAATATTTACTCCTTTAAATGTTTATTAACAGAATAGTAATTTTTGCTTCTTCTACGTTTGACAAGTCATTAACACTCTCTTTAGTTCCTTGCTTGGATAAAGTATTGCAGCCCTCATCTGGTACTGTACTAGGACCGTTGTGGGTAACAAAAGGGGAACTGTTTAGTCCTACTGGTGCATACAGCTTTCTTTTCACAATGATCGCAAATACTAAGGACAGAATAAAAAGCTCTGAAGAATATGCACAACAGGTAATTTAAGTCAAACATTTGTTTGGGTAATCTTTTATTCCAATTGAATTTTTTGGCATGTGCATTTTCTTAAGAAATGCTTATTATTCACCTAATTTGTCTTTAGTTGGAGGCTCAGTTAAATAGTGATGAACTTCACATATTTTATTCAAAGTTAGAAATTGAAACCGAGCTGTCTGAAGTAAGTCTGTTTTTATTGTTCTTAGACTTTTGCTTACTTTAGTTTTTATACAACTTCTTTCAACAGCACATATTTTTTTTAAATTTATTTTTTAATGTTACAGATTATTGTGCAATTAATACAGAATATGGAAGTCTTCAATGCTTTTTTGTGTTTAGGAAAATCAAGTTATCGATGAACTGCAGGATGCTTTGCCCAAACTCCACGGTTACTTGAAGAAAATCAAAAAGTTACATGATAAAGAAGAAGCAATGTCCTCATCATCATACAAATTCAAACACATTACCGAAATTGACTCTCATAGTAGATTAGTAGGGACATCTGGTATCCGATTGAAATTATATGCTAATGGCACTCCCCTGAATGTTACTGTGCCTGTTAAATTGTTTTTTAATACTAAAGACCTTAAAAAGGGTGCAAAAACTAAAGCAGAAGTTATGGAACGATTTTTTGACGTGTTAAATTCAAATGAAGAAGTCATGAGATTATTTGGTGTCCTTTCTAAACGAAGTTTTGTCAAGAAGGCTTATTTATTAAATGGAACGGAAGTAACAGATTTTGATACACTGGAGCATGGCAATGAAGTTTGGTTATCGCTGGGTGAAAGTTTTTTACCAATTGAATGTATGTTCATGAGTTCCTTAACAATTTTTTGCCATTGTTATTATGACTGATTTTTATATGAAATTTTAAGCAATGGGTGGTATGCACTAGTTCAGCTGACTGTTTGATAAATCACAGTCATTCTGCGCAAGTGTTTCTAAATGTAAACATTTTTCTGCTCAGAAGGCAGGCATATTTTCTGACAAAACTTAAAAAGACATGCCCTTATATGTGGATGGACCTATATGAGGGTGGGCCTATGGGCAGGCCTCAAATATCGATAAGGAAAACCATTATACATTGATGGGCCTATATGTGAGTGGGCTTATCTGCGGAGAAATTCTTTTCTATTGGCTTCCAGTCTTTATGTATTAAAATACATTCTATTTTTAGACCCTGTACTGACTATAATGTTGGAAAAAATAAAAGTAGTTAACTTATGGGGATTAAAGGAAATAACTCAGAAAGATATGTGGTTAGGTGGAGATCAAAACCAAACAAAAGCAAAGTTATGGAACATTTGTTCTTCCCTTCCTTCACAATGTGAGATGCAGGAAATGAAGATAGAAATGACAAACAAAGAAAAACTTGCATATTTTCAACAATGCAGTGAAACGTGCATAACTGATGCGGCTACGTACTTGCAATCAAAGGAAAACCATAGTCTTGTAATGTACCCTGAACTTTCTTTTATCACAAAAGGACACGAGAATGAGGGAGATATATGGGGAAGCTTCCTACAGCAGTGGTATATAACTAAGGTATGAGCTTTAATGATTTGCATCCCCTTTTAAAACTAAAACTTCTATGAATGAAGGTTTTTTTTATAATAAAAGTTACAGTAATTTTTATCTGGTTAACTGAACCAGAAAATACTGTGCTACTGGATATTTTTAATGGTGGTTTTAATTTCATGTGAAGGCCTGAGAAAGTTCAAAGAAATCATAAAATTTATTTGTTATAAGTTATGTCAGTGAATTTAAAAAAAATTTTATTGTAGAAGGCTTGTCATGTAAAAAAAAATATCTAACAGAATTGCAGCATTATTTCTTTACAAGACAAATAAAGTGTGTGTTACAATTACTACGAGTATAATAAAAGTATAATCTATTAACAGTCAATAAAGAAAAGGCTGGGTGTGCAGCACATTGCATTCCCCAATTTGTGTTAAGTCGTTTAGGTGTGTGATTTTTATTTTTAAATTACCCTATTTATGTCCTGAGTTTTGTTTATTCAGTCGTGCTGCAATTCCAGTCTAAAAATAAACTTTTGCACAAGCAATATCAGATTTTTCATGTTTAGTCAAAACCTGAAAGCAGCAGACGCAATTCTGTTTCAAGTGTCAGTCGGGGTGTGTAAGTGTGATCACATGCGCTAGAATGACAAGATTGTGTATACACCTTCCATTTATTACCTGCCTTATTTTTATAGGATGGCCTTATTCTTAATAAACACTTTAAAGGTCTTGTCCTTGGGATATTAGATCAGAGTGTCCAAATGACACTCAGTGACGATGGCGAAGAAGAATTATTAGACGGTGCTGTTGTCAGCTGTCAAGCGAAGCCAGAAAAAGACAATTACAACTGTGTGTGGATGTTTACAACAGATGGGTACATCCAATCAATAGGTATAACTTGTGTATGAAACCGTAGTTGCCATTTGGCATTATTTCACACAAATTTCTGACCTCTTATTTAATTTTAATATGAAGCATTTAGCATATTGAGGTTTAATAACACACCTATCTACATGAATTAATCCCAGATGGGTATAATGTCCTGTTGACTTGGTATGTTTTAACTGTGTTGTTATTATTTTTTAGTTAATCCTGGTTATGTCCTAACTGCTGTGTCTGGGTTTTCATTAAACAAACTTAAAACTGACGAGAACAATCATGGTAAGTCTGACCAACAATGGGATATTACAAACAATCAAAGAAACGGTGTCGTCGTAACTGAGCATCACAGTTTTTCTGATGAAAACAGTGGCGATGAAAACGATGACGATAATGATAAAGTAAACAAGGAGAAGAACAAAAAAGATGAAAATGAAATAAGGGATCAAGAAGAAGAGTCTGTAAAGATGAACGAAGATATGGAAGAAGATAAAAAGCTGTTTGAGAATGTAGAAAATGTTTATGGTGGTCAAAATATATCGCTAGTTGTTATGCCACGCTTTCCTGAAAAGCACATGTTGGCCTCCACGCAGAAGTATGTAACTGTTGCTCTGTAGCTAGTATTATTTGCTAAGGTGATAGCTGACATTACCATACATCTGAAAAAATATATCAAACCAATAATTTTAGATGTCCATTATTGGACTAGTTTTTCAGTCTTTCTCTGTGATATTCAACTTTGCTGCGCGTTTTTGGATATCACAAGGTTAGCTGAATATGGATGGCCTATAAAACCTTGTGAATATCTTTTAGTAGTAACTCTAAACATGTTTGTTTTAACCGTGACAATTTGAGAAAAGGAAATAATAAAATTTTTGTTTACAGAATTTAGGTTTCTTTGCAAGAAGAGCACGAATTTTACCTAACTTGCAAAAATAAATTCTGCAAAATTTACCAATAGTTCCTGATTTGTAAAAATTTGTTCTGCAAAATAAATTAAAAATTCTCATTTGTGAAAATTAATTGACATGTTCCGACATTTTCTAAAACTTAGTTTGACACACAATATATATAAAAATTGTTGTCTAATTTTCAGTATAACCTGGATTCTTCTGAATTCTTCTGCAAAATACAACTTTTAGTTTCACTTCCCAAAGATTTCTTTCGCCAATTTGCAATTTTTAGACCCCTGAGTCACGGAAAAAATTTCTGCAAAAAATATGTTGTTGTAGTTGTATTAATTTACAATTTACAGGTGGTGATTAATTTTTGCGCAGATAAGCTGCGAAATAAGTCTTTTTCACACAAAATTAATGTGCATGAAATGTGTGTTTTAATGTCAATGATGTATAAAAAAGGCCTGTTGTAAGGAAGTGGTAAAAGATACATGTTTTGATTTTGACACCAGAATAAATTTTATTTTCAATCTACATTGTTTCATTGTCCCCAAATGGCGTAATAACAGTTTTGTCATCGATAAGACTTTTTTGTCATTTTTTGTGTCTTCGTAAATTTGTGTTTCGAAGATACCTTTATACTTCATTATAATACTTACTCACATAACATTCTATACCTATGATATTTAATTTAATTTTCCCTAACTACGGTTCAGGTGCACAAAATTAATACCATGAATAAATTATTTGCGTTAATAAGTTTAATAAGAAATTTAATACCGTTATTAAGGAATTGAAATTTCCATAAAAAGTTTAAATTTCATTCAAAAAACCTTACTCTAAGACTTACTTAAATTCACCCATATTCACCTATAAGACATCGATAAGGACTAATTAGTTAAGATAGTGTGCACATTATTAATACTAAATTATTCTTGTAAGGCTTGCTGAGTTATTGGGTCATTGAAAAAAAATAGACCAGGCCTGGGACGAGCAAAAACAAGTGTCATTTTAGCAAAAAAAGCAATTCACCTTATCATATCTATGCATTGATAAAGTTTAAATGCACTTCCTTTATCAGGTCTAAAATTACTGATGACAGAAAATGTAGACAGAAAATTTGCTATTATTTAAATATGACATCATAGTTTATGCAGCATAATTAAATCCGAAATTCTTTAAATGTAAATATATCTTGAGAACGAAAAGAGCTTGAAAAAGCGAAAAAAGTCCAACATCATTTTATACGGGTTCCATTTAAACCTGGATTTTAGTTTATAGAAAACAACTAAAAGCTGCACACAAAAAAGTAAAATAGACCATTAGAAAATCTATGAATATTTAATAGCCATTTATGTTTTAGATGTAGCTGTTAATAAAATGTGTACTAATTTCAAAATTCTTTAGATGGGCACTGAAAACACTTAACCCTGTGCATTCCAACATATCTGAGAAATGGTCCAGGCAAAATCTTTTCTGGCCAGTTGACCAAACAAATACATTTGTGGAGGTATGGTATTTTTGTTGTGCTGGTATTTTTTAAAGTAAAACAAGTTGATAAGCCAGTGAAAAAATCAACCTAGACACAAAAACAGTGAGAGAGATCTATTTGAAGTATGACAATGTGATACACTAAAATTATTTTTCCCAAATTTTTTCACTGCTACGTTGATTTTGACGAATAATTGAAGAGATATTAGGGTTTAAAAGCTTGATGTTATCAACCCATCTGTTCCAGACCGGGTAGGTTGACCCAGTTCCTTGTTACTTTATCAGTAAAAAAAGATATTTGTATTTCATATTATCTTTATATTTTATTGTATTACATTTTAGGAGGTTGTGGAAGGTTTCCTTACATATGGTGCTCCAAAATTAAAATGGAAAGTCACGAAGAATTCAGAAGAGGAAATTTTTAAGGCTGCGAAAACTGGTGATGTCATTTTCCATGCTTTTCTTCTATTAGTTATTTTCTTGCACATATTAAATTTTACACGTTTTACATCTAGATGTACCTGCTAAATTATTGGTTCTTCGCAATGGTGAAACAGATGCATCACGAGCATTGAAAATTATTGGGCCTGATATAAAATCGGTAATTAAATCAATGGAAGTATCTTCTTAGTATGTGTAAAACTTGAAGTTCTGATTAAAGTAATGTATTAGACCATATACTTTGATAAATGATTAAGGAGATTTATTTGGATTAGAATATTTTCTTTACCGAAATTATTTATAAAAAAATGTTTAGCAAATATACAAGTAAAAAAAAGGATTAAGAAAACTGTTATCTAAGTCATCATGAATTTTTTTCTTTAAACATTAACGTATTTTTCTTTTCTTGTTGTTCAGTTAAAGAAAGATATCAGAGTTGCTTTTACTAGTTCGAAAAGGTACAGTCTATTTCTTTATTTATTTTTATTGAGATGTACATGACTAGCGTTTGTAAAAGGCATTTTTTCGTATATCGATGAGCAAATGACAAGACAACAGGACAGCAAGACTTCAATGAAAAGAATCCTATAATGAACGCAGGAAATAGAGTGGCAGAACCATCGTCTTCCCTTTGAAGCTTGGAAACTATGTGGAAATACATATTTTCCGTAATCATTTCTTTCCACAAAAGTAATTTTGACTAGGACACTTTTCTTTTCATATGCCTAAGAATTTTTGTTAGAAACCCCAAAAAATATTGGAAAGTTTCGTGAGCAAAGCTGTCAGCGAACCTATACCAAAAGGCTTTGACTGGATTGTTGAATATTTTACCCAATAAGATGCTTTTTAAATTTTACATCACTTTTAGTGTGGAAGGAACTGTTCGATTAACACCAAGTGATATAGAACTTTATCAGGTACACATAATATCTAAGCTATGTACAAACTGTGCTGTTTATTCTTACAGAAAAGTTTGGATTTTTATTCTATGTTATTGTGTTTATAGTTTTTGGAAAGATGTACAGATGCATTAAACCTGCCATTTGCTGCAAGGCGGTTGTTTACTTCAGATGGAAAGGAAGTAAAGTCCTTAGGAAGTTTAGAAAAAAATGAGTTAGTATATGTTTCATGTGGTGAAAACTGGAATAACCCCTCCGTGTCGTATGCTGAAAATCAAAAGAGATTATTACTGGCTAGTTTGGCTGCTGATGTGGCAAAGATTAGAAATTATGTTGATCTAAAGAAACAAGCAGGTTTTACATTTGTTTATTACAGCTAAATTTCTCCATCTGTTGTCAGTGTATCATTAACCTATTCTTTTTTTTAATAATGTCCAGGTTTTATTGCCAAAGTTGACGGTGATGTTTTGAGTGATGGAAAAAAGTTATGTTTAATGGACCATCCATATGAAGAATTAACAGAAATGGAAAATACTGAAGAACAGGAGAATGAAATATTCGAAGCTGAATCAAAAGGGTTTGTAATGTACTTTTTCTTCATGTCATGCTTTACTGCTTCACTTCGGCAAACTTGTGTTTAACTTGCGTTTTCGCAATCACCTACTCCGAGAACAACATTTAAAAGACAAAATTAAGTTTGTATTAAAAGTTGTCAACAGTTTTCCAATGTAAATCAAGAAGTTTTGTTAACATGTCAGTACAAATTTTACCATTTACCTTTTAACACAGGACAGTTGTGTAGTAATATTTCCTCTATATTTTTATAGAAATGAAGTTTTTGGAGATAAAGAAGCGGAAGACAATCTCACTGCTCATCAACGATCACATTTAAAACAAAATGAATTATCTCTCAACTTATCTCACAGTGATACAGAATTGAGGTAAGAACAGAACAAAACATTGTGCATGTGTGAAGAAGAAAAGCATGCAGTATTTATGCTTGCAGAGTTGCCTTGTATCTGCAAATTTAGATTCTGCTTTCTGAAACACTTTATTTCGCCTTTACGTAACTGCCATCTTCTTTGTATTTTTCCAGTAGATTAAGAATAAAATTTTGCTTAACAACAATACAGTGGAATCCCTCTATCTCGAACTCGCAAGGGACCAAAAGATTTGTTCGAGATAGAGAAAGTTCGGGATAAAAAAAAGGAAAATACCTTAGGGAAATTTCCGAAGGGACCGAGACTTTAGTTCGAGATAGAGAGAAGTTCGAGATAGAGAGATTCCATTGTATAAGCAAAATGATAGGTATTTGAGTTTACCAATTCACAATTCTTAATTTTCAATAAAAATGTGCTTGTAAGGCTAGACTTAATTCTGCTTCTTCAAACAATTTTTCCCTTAAGATATAGTGTAGACTTATTTTGCTAAATTATTCAGAACTTGTATTACATATGGTTTTCTGGTTGTTTTTTTTATATTTGCATTAACATATTTTGCATTAACATTGTTGTTATTGTTATTCATTTAACATACAAAAAATTAACTTCATAGTTTATTAAATATTTAAACCTCCAGATTCCTTCCTGTTACAATGTGACACGGTTATACAAGTCGACTACGAGAGAGCACCTTCAGTCTGAGCATACGTATACGCAGAACAAAAGCACATCAATCAACAAGTTTAATTTCCTGAAAATGTTAGGAAATTGTTCATATTGATCCAATGTAATACAAATATGTTATCAAGCAAAAATGCATCATATAAGTGCTTTTTTGTGTAATATACGCCTTAATTAAGTTAACAGATGAAGGCAAAATAGTTAAAACGTTCTTTAAAATAATGATATACAAAATATACGATTTTATTACTTACAACCTAACAAAAGAGAAGTTATATTGTTACGTCATTATTGCTACTCCTTAATGGAGTTTCTATAACAAGTGTCACCAATCTTTAACGAAAGTTTTCTTTTTTCAATGGATTTCTTCGATTTTAGTAGATCACTGTGGTCTGTTGTTTTTCAGAATGCGTGCACACACCTAACAACAACAGCATTACTATCTGGGTATTGTGAATATATGACACAACAGAGGCTGATGGTTCTATAATTCTGTTGAAGTTTCTGAAAGCCATAAAAGTTGTTCAACATGTTTTCTGCTTTTTTTTACATATTACGCATGAAAATAATGCCAAAAATCGTCTGAAAAAAAGATTTTTTCAATTTTTGAGTAAATACAAAAAATTCAGGAAATCAGGTTAATCATGTGCCCAAACATTACAGAATGATTCCCCTTTGTGAAATATAGTTGTATTGCGAGTTTTCTAAGCATAAATGAATAGATATAAAAACTCACTCATTATCATAGCCATATCGCAAAAAAAAAATGTTTAAAAGTGGTAGGCGCAGAACCTGTCTATGCAATAACAAATGCTTGTTTCTTTTTTTAATTAAGCTATAATGAAGCCATCTACTTTTTTTCAGAAGTTCTATAAGCCACAGAGATGCATTATTTGGTCCCCATACTACTGTGCAAGAGCAATTCTCCTACAAATGGGTGTACTCTGATGAATTTATTTATTTACAATCTAACCCAAACTTGGTGATAGGGGTGCAAGGTAGCGAGGTAAGTAGAACAACACCATTGTTGGTAATGTTCTTTTCTTACCAGTAGATACTCGAGATTCTCACTGTTTTTCAATGATATAATTTTATTTAATTAGAAGACAAGCATGTAGCTTCAAGTTTCTATGTGTAGCACATTTACCTGTATTGGTAGTTATGTTTATACTTAAATGTCTTTCCTGTTTCTGTAACTTCTCTTGTTTTTTTATTTTGCAGAATAATGTTTACGATTATTTATTGATATGTCGTAAAAAGTATGAAGATGCCAACCAAAGATGGCTGCTCTGCACCGACGGGTTAGTTTGATAAGTCTTAAATATGTCTAAAAAGACTGTATATTTGTGTCTAATATGTCTAAAAAGACTAGATATTTGATAGCTTTCTCCAGAATTTATATGACAATTTGATAAGCACTCAATTGTCACTCAAACAGAACTGTGAAACTTTTTAATTTCTGTTATTCTCTAACCTGTCATTGCTATAGCTAAAACCACACTAGATGTAAAACTACAGGATATACGTCTTCGCACCAATTCGATTTATTGCTTTTTTATGAAAGTTCTCTTAAACATAAGTAAAGTGGTCAACATGTATATAAAACACAGACAAAAACCCTGTCAGTTAAACCATAGTGGTCCATTTTGTCATGGCTGAATCCCAAGGCCCATTTTTGTGAATATCAAAGGTGCAATAACTTTAGTAAAAACAGGATTATTGACTTGACAGCTGATACAGGGATGCGTGGACCTCTTTCTTTCCTCCGGCTTCCTGAGTTTCAGAATAAAGACATTTTAAGGAAATGTAATAAGACTTACAAAGAAAATAATGGATTTTGATTAAATAACAAAGAAATAGGTTCAATTTGTTTAGCAAGATGATTTCTTCAAAGCCAGTGGACAATGCTAAGAAAATATCAGACCAAATTAGCTTCTCGGTATCTTTTTAGACCAAATAGTAATTAAGCTGAACCCAATTTTCATATTTCACGACACAATATGAATAGGGTTAATACCCGGCATTATAAACACCATTTAATTCATGGTGTTGTTAAATCAGTTGTCAAAGGATATCAGATGTTACTAAACACTTAAGCACATAGTCTATCCACTATATCATACATAAAATATCCATCATAGCTAAAGCTTTGGCGATATTAGTGTTTATCAGCTACGATATAAGAGTGTGACCGCAAACCTCAAAAATTTACCCACATTACCCATAAACTGTCACCTGTGTCAAGTTCGCAGTACAAGTCTCATCACTCATCTGTAGCTTGTTTTTTACCTGACTTTACTTTAACAAGCGAAATAAAGTAATAAAATGTGTTAGTTATGTTTTCAACGTTATCCAGGTGTAGGATAATAACCTCTTTTGTTCCTAGAGATAGCCTAAAATAATAGACCATTTCGGAGATTATGCGCCATTATGGATTTTCGAAGCCCGGTGGTGCAAGCTGAACTTTGAACCCTATATGCCGTAGTGGAAAACTCTCTTAAAACACACAAAAAGAAACGAGTTTTGTATACACTCTTAGCGTACCTAGGTCTTCGTAATGTTTTTATCTAAGTAACAGGGGATAGCACCAGACAACATTCATTTAAGCGTATTGATTTCATCTATTAATTAATTAGAAATAGCAATTAAAATACACGTGTAGGACGTAGGGATACTGAGTATCTTTTATTATTATTTTAACGCTGAAGTGATATATTTAATCAACTTTAAACATATTTATACGATCGAATTATGCCGCTTACAACGTATGAGGATTTTTTAGAACTTAGTGTGAGGCAGCTGACTGACTTGTCAGCTCTTACAACGTATAAGGATTTTTTAGAACTTAGTGCGAGGCAGCTGACTGACTTCTTGTCAGCTCTTACAACGTATAAGGATTTTTTAGAAATCAGCGTGAGGCAGCTGGCTGACTTCTTGTCAGCTCTTACAACGTATAAGGATTTTTTAGAACTTAGCGTGAGGCAGCCGACTGACTTCTTGTGGACTGAGTAATAGTTGAGTTAATCGCCAGAGCTTTTTCTGCTATGGAACTTATTATGCCAATAATTCAAACGAGCTTCAGAGAGTAATTTATTTATTCATCATAAAGATTTACACTTTAGTAATAAATTACTGCTATAATTGCGTGTCCTGATAAAGAAACCGATAAAGACATACGTATATATAACAAAAAATCATGTAAAATATACATTGTGACTGAAACAAATAACATAGAAAAACAAAAAATTGAATAACACTTTAGTCTGTAAACTAAACTCATCATTTCTCCCTTTTTGATATTTTTCAATAAGAGAAGCGTACAAAAAAATTATAGGGCAATAGCAAAAGCAGGGAAGAGAGACAGGTATTCTTTCTAATACCAAGACTTCAGATAGGAGTGTTTAGGTAGACGAATCAAGGGACCAACATACGATTAGTGTAATTATCATCGAAAAACAAAATTATAAAAATATCAAAATAATAAAAATTATTTGCAATTACAATGACTACTGACTCTATTCCTAAAATTTTGCGACTGAACCTGTTCACCGTATCTCTATGGGCAGTGTATTGAAAATTTTTACACCCATTATAGAGAAGAAGCCAGATTATTTTGCGAGCTTAAGTTTTACTTTAGGAATAGATAACATTTTAGAGTTTTGACAAGTATTTTGACAATGGATTATAACTCTCTAGATCTTTACAAATATTACAACCTAAACATTTCTTTACAAATCCAAAAACAAAGTTCAAGTCCAAATCCAGTAAAGTATTTCCAAAATCAAAAATTTCTCTCTAAAAATCCAAGTTTAAAATCCAATGCCAATATCTTTATAATACACAATTTTAAATATCTAAATATAAAATGAAATTACCTTTAACCAAGCATTAATTACTAATTACAGCCTTATAGCTAGCTACAGTACAGTGTCCTAAAAGCATTTTTGGGAGACCTCTAGCTAGCTATCTAGTTTAAAGATTTTTAGGATATATTAAGTTGCCTTTATTGTAAAAAAAGAAATTAAAAGTACAAATAAGTGCATAATAAAAGTATTTTTCAAAATATATATCATAAAATTAGTATCACAAACATAAAAACAGATAACAAAAAGCAAAACTGTCCTGCCGCCAGCACGTCCGTTAGGGAATAAAACGTGAAGTCCAAAATGTTAAACTTGCACCACCGGGCTTCGAAAATCCATAATGGCGCATAATCTCCGAAATGGTCTATAGCATACAACGTTGTGGCTACCCTCAGCAAAGCTAGCTAGAAGGAAACTTGGTACATTTTGACTCACCTACCACGTCACTAAATTTTTTAAAAAGTTGCATTGGAGTTATTATAGGTCCGATTATAACGATTATAATTATAATTGATTTAAAAATACCTGAGTTTTGAAGAAGTATACTTCGAGTCGCAGACGCAGACAGACATGTTCTGTGAGCATTAAGGGAGTTGCAAATCGGGACAAAATTTGTTGGCCAGCATGCTGTCTCGAATTGCGGTAGCTGGCAACATGTTGGCAAAGAAAAAAATATTAAAAAAAATTTTGCCCAGCATTTATTAACTTTTTAATAAATGTTGGCCAACGTCGGTATATCCTGTATCCATCATTTTGACAAAAATTTCAACCGTCTTGTCGAATCCTTTCCCACCCGTTTGAATGTCCCTGTTCAAACAAAATAAATGAATATATGGACAGAGTATGTCAAATCGTACTAAATGTTGGCTAAAAGGTTGGCCAACATATTGTCTCGATTGGCGACCGCCAAAGATTTTTTATTGCAATTTTTAGAACGATTTGTTTAAAAGCCAATCCCAATCGCGTGTTCGCAGTGTCCACACCATTTCGAAAGACTGACGAAGACGCAGTTGAAAGAAGTTATTATGGTGCTAAATTGATGCTTTCAGTGAAAAAGAGAATGATGAATGGAAATTCCAATCAGTTGTTCTATTTTGATCAAGCTACTGGATATATTCATGCATTTGCAACAGATGACGTAAATATGGGTCAGTTAGTTAGTTAGTTTCAAGCTGGAACATTTTTTTTGGTGTGAGAGGGAGGTTACTTTTTATTGAATGTTTTGGTAAAGTTTTTTCCTGCAAGTAATTTTACACCTCTAATTTAGCAGGCGCATCTGCTTATATTTTAAGTGAATTCTTTCACATGCATTAGGTGGTTTTGTCAAAAATATTTTAACTTTTTCCATTGTTCAGATTTGACTGCAGCAAACAAAGCCGGTATTTGTACATACTCAGTGTTCAATGAAACGCAAGTTTACCAGCCGGTATGTATGTTTTTTGTTAGTTGTACTGTTTTTGGTTAAAATACCAACGTGAAATCAGTGCGAAGAAGAGGCTCGTCGGACCTCTCTTTCATTGCTTATCGGAATCAATTTGTCTTAAAATAGAGCAATTTGAAGTACAGGCTTAAGCACAGTTTGGGCAGACTATGTTATTAATTCAGATCTTAATTTACCAATTGTTAACGTAGAATTTTATTTAATATTCTCGTATTGACTTCATTAATTGCAAATTTTAGTATCTGTGTTTGCTAATTTTCATTTCCTTAAATGTTGACCATGTACTGCTTTCATGTTATCTAATTTCGCCATACTGTTACATTGTCTTTCTACTTTCATCCATTTCAAGGGCCGCTCAATCCCAAATGGGAATTTCATTTCGGTAGTGTTAGGTATTATTGAAACTTATTCCTTCACAACTTGCATAAAATGACTATAAGTCCCATATTTTGTAGTGAATATAATTAGCTCCCGTTATAAATCGGGAAATTTGGGATAAATTTTAATTTGGAAAAAGCTGTTTACCGACTACAGAGAACGTTGGATTACAACCTGGGCATATAGTTTAAGTTGATCTTTTTGTTTGTCAGGGATTTTGCTGGAAGCAACAAACGGAAGATGGGAAAACATCGAAGCTTTATTTTTGTGACGCATGTGGTAAAAATATCCGTGGGAAACAGAAACTGGAGACTCTTAACGAATTTATCGAGTTTTCTTGCGCTATGGGAGAAGGTAATGTAGTTTGGAATTCAACATGTTTCATTGCTGCTACGTGTAATCATATTTTTCTTCTATAACTTGAAGTAGTAAAAACGTCAGCCGTGGTATCATACTTTAAAGGGCAAGTTAAAAGTTTCGCGATTTGAAATTTTTTTTGGCATAAACTTTTTCAAGGAGTTATGTTGGTTTTTTACAAAGTTCGCGAACTTTTCCTTTTATGTTCGCATGAAAAAACCATGACGATTAAAAAAAATCAAATTCAAAACTTTTTTGAAAGACTAAATTTAATTCAAAAGACGCACAGTAATTGAAAAGATTTCCGATTTGCTTTTTACAACTTCGTTCACAGGACGTTCTCTCAACTTTAGTGATGAATAAAACCCGGGCACTCCTGCGCATACTCTATTTCTTAACGCGTCTAACTTCTTAGATTTGCACCTGTTGGAATTGACTGATAGAAGGTTTTTGGGGGAGTTAAAAAACGTGAGAAAACCTCGCTTGCAGATTCTACTCGAAACAAGTATAAACTGAAAGAATTTTCTTCTTTCTTTTGATCAACCTGATAAAATTTTGTGCAAAAACTGTCTAGAACGCAATTGTAAAATTTGAAACATTTGCTAAAATATAGTATAACATTATAATGTCATTCGCGAAAATTAATGTCCCCAAATTGTTTTAAAAACGATCATTCGCAAATAATATTTAATTATGTATAATATAATAATAATATTTAATTATATACCCGCAAAATTTATTACCATTAAGGCAAATAGCAAGAAAGCATACGTTTTTATTGGTCCTGTAAGCAGGTGCCTATACTCAACTCTAGAGAAATATTGAGATTTATATTTTCCTAAACCAAAAACATCACACCATAAAAGTAATAATAATAATAATAACAATATCTTCTTTATTTCATTCAGCGCGTAAACACAAACTGAAAATGGTCGGTGCTTTTCAATGTTTGAATGGCAAAGTAGATTTATCCAGTTTGGAATGCGAGTCAACATTAGCTGTTTGGGAAATGCAGCTCTATCGTTTACGTCACGAGTCAAGTATTCGAGTGATAGCGAGTGAAATGACGTTGACACAGAGTAACCCGGCTGTTAGAGTGTTAGCTCATAGAAACGGCGATAGAAAAAGCGAAGGAGTGCTTGTGATAGGAAATATGATCTCGCAGGTGAAGAGCTGTGTTCTATATTTCTCAGTTAGCCTCCAGTTCTGACTCCCTTTTATTTGAACAGTGCCTAGAAATGTTTTTACTTCTTTATCATACATATTAATATATATTTATCAATCAAAGTTCTTTTCAGTCTGAAATTTTCTATGTTTTGCTACAAGTGCAAAAAAATATGTATTTCTTTTATTTTTGTAGATACTAGATATGTGTACGATAAAACTGAATCTGTCGAAAGCAGCTCGTCGCTTGTATACCATGGATGGCGAACTTATTACAAATATGCAGCAGTTGTTAAAGCCTTACTATCCCGAGCTTACATACATAAATGAAACGTTTCAGGTAAGTTTTTGTTAGCAGAATCCTGGAAATTTCGTTTGTGTTTCCCTGTATATTTAATGGTTCCTTTTTCGGTTCTCGTTTTTTCTCTTTAAATTTTTCAATCTCGTCCCAGACGTTTTTTTAGGAATGTAATTTTTGAAACAATTTTTTTATAACACGCATATATAAAAAAACTAGCTATATACTAAGTACATATGGAACGTATAAATAACTTTTCCCCCACCTGTTTTATATTTTTCTTACATATTTTTCTGCTACATATTTCTATCCTTTAACTGCCTTTACATCTGGAACCAACCTTATTTTTTTTTTTTTACATGAGAAACACATAAGGTAGAGGGCCAATGTTTAGAAACTCTAGCTAACAATACTTAGCACTCGTTTTTCTAGAAAACAAGAGCTTGAGTACAATTTAAATTTACTTCAAAATTTAGTTAAGACAAGAGACACCCAGGAAATTATCACTAATTAATATTGTTAATTAAACATTAAAAAGTTTTGTAAAGACATAATTGGCTAGCAACAACAATTTGTGTAAAGCAAACATAAGTATTATTGAAGAACTAGCTTGAGGTCTTGCATCCTTGAATAACTGGTTCGCACTGTTTCCATTGGTCACAGCCTATTCTACGAACGAAGTTCCTGTGAGAATTTATCTGTCAATCAGTTTAACCTTTAAAGAATGGACGAAAATTCTGTTGGTTTAACCGTTAGTGTTATGACTCGGCATCTTCTGAGCTTATTTCGTGAATATCAGAATATAATTCGACTAGGATAAAATTTTATGGTGTGTTTTTAGACTTGAATTAACATAAAAACATTTTTGTATTAGCCATATTTCCTGTGTTCAAGAATGTCAAGAAAGAAGGGCGATAAGACTTTTTTAATAAAAATAGATTTTGACTAAATTAAATCAAATTACTTTTTTGGCAAAATGCTCCGTTTAAACCTGTGGACATGCCAAGGAAATTTTCAACTAAAGGAGCTTGTCATAACATTTTTAATTTGAATGTTAATTGTTAGTTCCTCACAAATATTTCACGTGATGTTAGCATTCAACTATCTAGGATGTCAATCCCCCAGATATCATCCCTTTCAAAAATTTTTGGTCTCTCAAATTGTTCCTGAAGTTGTATGTCGTACTTTAATCACAAGAATTGATTCTTTGTCATCGGTTTGTCATAATTGTTGGCGTGCTTACTGTCCTGTAATGAAAAAAATGTTAAAAAGCGTGGTGCTTGCTAGTAAAACTAGGGTTAAACTGCTATGTGAATATATTATAATTAAAATTTTACCCACCGACCTTGCAATGAAGAATTAGTATCGCAAACTAGCTTGTTAGCTAGCTAAGCTACTTTCGCTTTTTACCATAACGTCAGATATATGTCACATTTTATACTTCGGAAAGTACTGCATTTATGCTAGAATAATTCAACAACAAAAAACAAAAGAACCTTCTGGTCCTGAAAGATAGCTACCAACCTCCAAATAAATAGATTTAAGGCTTGTATATAGCTAAAAAAGCAAGATAAAGCTCTACCATGAAAAATGTAGCAAAAAGAATTAAATTTTCCATAACCAGTAGACTTAACTGCAAACCTATTGTTTTTCACGCCGTTAGCCAGTAAGCTATCACTTTTGTCCGTGCCGATAATAGATTAGCGGAAAGAAATGGATGTCGAAATAATTTTTTAGCTTTTTGCATAGGACAAATCAATTGAAAATGACGAGGAAATTGACGATATTACTGGGGAAAAGATCATCATCGAGAAATTGGATGTTCGCATTCCAGTTGATGTTTGGGTGTCTTTGGGAGAAAACTTTACTCCTCTGGATGGTAAGATCAGATTTATAGATTAGCGTATTTTCTTTCGTTCAAATACCAGTATGTGTTTGTGTAACCTGTTTCTAGTAAAAATAAAGTGATTATGAAACGAAAATCATTCTATTCTGAACTATAAGGTGTTTGAGTAACCGCAAACATACTTTAGTAGGCTCCATGACGCAGTTGACAGCTCACTCGATAACTCAAACTGTCACGGGACCTTAAAAAAAGTTCTAACTATAGAGTTTTCAAGGTTTGATAAAAACAGTATACCATACTTCCATGGCTTTCCCTTATTTGTCAATCCCTGTTCCAAAATTTTTGTACCTCGTTTTATGGGCACCATTTGTCTTTCGAATAGAACCAAAATATTTGAATACTTGAATTCTGTCAAGGAAGTCCAATTCTATTAAAGAAGGAAAGAGATCAGGAGAAGCTCGAGTTATGGAGTGAAATTTGTCCAAGGGACCGACAAATTTGTTTGAGCTACTGAGATTTTCGAGTTTTCGAGTTAATTGTTTTTAAACTGAAAGGGGTAGTAGATTCAAGGGACAGACAAATTTGTTCAACCGAATAAGACGTTTCAATTATTATATAGAGTCAACCGTATTTTTTTTGTATTTAGAAGTGGAAAAAGCAGATATTCTCGCCAAATATGAACGTTCAGAGAAAACTGATGCAGCCAACCATCTTGAACTAGAAAAACATCGATTACGTCAAGCTAAGGGTAAGCTACTTCGTAAAACGACGTCTGTATGAAAGGTTTAAGGCCTCTCAGTTGTTTAAAAGAAGTGAGATAGTTGATACGAAGAAATAACAGGAGGCAGACAAACCAACGAACGAATGTATAATAAAACTAAATAAGTATTTTGTGATCTCAAACTCAATTACTTTCGTGGTTTAATAAATGTACTTAAATGTTTGATTTTTTTTTTGTTATCTGGTAAACGTATTAAAGTTAACCTATAAATATTATTCTTACAGGAAGACGTTTGTCTGGGAGAAATTCCAAGCTACATGTAAAACCAGTTCTTTCGAAAGCATGGGCATCTCCATCTGCTGCAGAAGACAAAATGGAAGAATCAATTGAAAAGTTTAAAGTGAGATATTGCAATATACGTTGCGCATAAGCCACGCCCTACTTGAAAGTTTAAACCCACATTGTCGCCCTTAGTCACTTGTCGCCTTTTTCTTTGTCACTTGTTGCCCCTAGTCACTCTTCTTGTATAGTCATAACTCGAGTTATGTTAACAGTCAATCTGGCCGTTATTATTTTACTAGCCGGTTTTAAAGGAAATCTCTACAACATTTCGCTGAAATCAGTCCAAGAACAGAATCTAAGCAAGCTTTTATCCTATCGCCATTCCATTTGTTTTCATCTTATTTTTCCTTGGTTATTTGTTTACGAGATTTTTGTTGAGTTAAAGGAGAATTGAGGTCAAAAAGCAACCTTAGCTTTGAATAGCATTTTACCTTTCTAATTAAAATGGTACATATAAAAACTCTTAAATCTCTAAAATAGTAGCCAATTTTGAAAGTCAAGGCTTACCTATATCCTCCTTTAGAGGTTTATGTTTTAAAATAGCTATATGCAAACTCGGCTTATAAGAACGCTATTGTAAACGTAAAAAAAAGCTTTTATGAGGCAATGAAATGATCTTACATACTAGGTGCAGTTGAAGGAGGTGAAGTCACAGCAAGAAAGCCGAGCAAAAGAATTAAACGTAAGAAAATCATCCACTTCGAAATTATTAGACAAAATGAAGACGATGAAATTATACCAACTGCCACAAGCTTTGAAGTTGCACGTGTTTCCAAATGGAGAAAATCCAGAGAGAAGCGAAGTCATATTTGCACGTCATTTTCAAGAGGTATTTATTAGAGGTATTTTGTAACAAGTTGGAGAAACATGATCCAGTCGTCGAGGCAAACAGTAAATAATTCTTCTGATTTATCCTTTCGTGCAAGGTTCACATCGGCAATATTTTGTGATTAATATTTAATATATCCGAAAATGTTTGCCGCCATGAATCAAGATTTTCTGTTAACACGTCGGCATTCGCCTCGAAAATTGCTGAGTACCGACGTGAATTAGAAAAGGCTGTTTCTATAAAGATAAATGCGAAAAACTAGAATCCATAAAAATACACTATGTTATGTTTAGCTTCTAGATAACGCTTCCAGCAAACTGTCGTTAAGCAATTGTGCGAGAAGGGCATTTACGGTAGATGGGGTCGAGGTAAGCTTTTCATCTCAACTACATTCAAAAATATCTTTCTTTAACTTGGCATGCTGCAGCAAGTTTTTAGTTGAGATAATATAATTTGTACGTTTTTAGGTCTTGACAATGGAAAACTTACACAGAGGCCAATCAATATGCATCACAAGTGGAGAAAGATTTGTTCCTTATAAAGGTACACAACTGGGCTACCATACTTGTTTATATGTCTTACGTTTACCTCGTACTTTTAATGTGAATTTAATTGGGAAACAAAACTGACCGTTCGATGTATATACCTTCTTGATGTTTTAGATCGTCGAAATCACATGGAATTGAAAGCCAGCTGGTCACGCGCCAACCGACAAGGAAACATTGATAAAAACAATAACTTGTTAACTGGATATAAAGAAACACAGGTCTGTATTTTGTTCGTTGAAGGTAAATCCTGAGGTTTCCAATTTTTAACCAATGTCTTTTATTACTTATACATTTTCTTAGTTCTGATTGTCTCAGTTTTTCATGAATCAGCTATAAAATTTCTCATTCTCAGTCTCTCTTATTTTCTTTCGGTGCAGCATTATTTACCAGCTGCTTCAAGCTGATGCAGTATCTGTAATAATTCTCCTTCTATTTTTTTTACCCACTTTAGGATTCTGCTCCAATGAGAAGCCCTATATTGGCGTTACCTAGTCCCGGACCATCGAGTTATCAAGACACTATTATTCATTCATTTGACGAACGTACATCTTTGAGCAACAGTTTCAATAACGGCAGCCAAAATACTGTTCTATCGAAAAGACCAAAAAGTTCAAGGGTTACTGTAGCGCACCCGAGGTAGATAGACGCATATTTCTAGAAACTCTTTTAATGGCATCTCTGACCTCTGTCTTAGGCTTTCGTGTTTTGGATGAGAAATATGTTTTAAATTGTTATCTGAAGTAATATTTTCTTTGAATATGGCAAATACAAAAACACACGCACACTTGTATCACAATATATGACCTTGAGAAGTCGAGAATCAAGTATAAGAACAAGAAAAACGTTTTGTAATGTTAATAAAGAGAACCTACAAGTACGATTGGAAGATTTTGAAATTCAGGAGAGGGTGTACAATTCTGTATCCTTAAGTTGTTAAGCTAACTATCGTGAAAAGCAAACTTTTTAAAACGCTTTAATAGGAAGAACTTTTTCCGAATAAAAACAGGCTATGTTAAGTAAAGGATTTTAATAATAATTTATGTTCATTCATTTTTTATCTTGTACTTATGTTAATATAAACTTGTAAATAATAACTATAATATACGAAGTTAATTTTTTTTATCTCGAATGGATTGTACCTCGTAATATATTTTAAACGACCGAGTTGTAACTTAAAACGTTATTTTAATAAGTTATTTCACCATGCACTTTTTATTGTGTATTTTATGTTTATCAGCTTCTTCTCTAGTGGGGACTAAATATATCTCTCGTCTCGCCGTGACACAATGAAATAAAAAGACGAAGAGCTCTGGAACAAAGCATATCACTGCGTTGTCGATATTATTTGAGGCGATGGTGGCGATTTTGTTAAAGCATGTAAAACATATAGAAACATATAGAACATGCACTTGAAACATATAGAAAGCAACGGTCAATCTTTCAAAGATAAAACGTCTACTATGCGAACAAATTAACTGCATGAAATAAAACAGTGGTGAGACCCGAGAAACAGTGACTTGCTACAAAAAGAACATGTTTTTTTAATCTGCTAGAAAATACCGAGGGTGTTTGTGTGTGCTTGAATAAGTAACATAAAGAATTTATCCGTATTATACATTCTCCTCTATTATTGTCCACATTAATGATACCTGACGCATCCTTAGTATTCGAACTCTTGTTCGGTTTGGTCTCCTAGCTTGACTTAGATCTTCTTCTATAGGCGTTCCCCACCCAAAAGCTAGTATTACTCCTCAAATACCCTTTCCTTGTGTAATAAACTGTTTAATAATTCGTCTAGATTTTCTACGACTACGGGGTGTAGGAGTATCATTCTTAGTCAGAACAGTTATGAGTAAAGAGTAAATAAATGTTATGTTGCCTTATCCGCCATGGGAACCCTACCCCCTGCATATGCCGGTCCTCAGATTACCGCTCGTGTCCCGAGCATCTCTATTTCGTGCATTTTTACCACAAATTAGCTAGTGATTTGGGAAAATGGTTTCTTGATCCAGTAAAAGTAAACACATGTACTATTCTTATCTTTTTTAGTGTTCGTAAGTTTTAAAGTTGGTTATGATTACGACTAAACACTATACCAACTACTCTTAAAATACCACAGTCAGTGAGCGACTATTCATGACGAAAGTTTGAAGTTCTTTGAACGTTATCAAGCTAGCTAGCTAGCTAGTCTTTCTCTAGGATTTTCAGGGCCAGATATACGATTTAATGAATAGCTAGCTACAGATACTAATTTTCTGAATACAATTTAGAGAATTTTTTCTTAATATATAGCCAGCTAGCTACACGATGAAACACTGTTGTATATATTCTGTCTTTTGATATAAAGTTGCAGATAATAAAAGGGACGTATTAAAAAAGGGCCGGTCGGATACTGGTAGCTACCATGTTGTGTATACAATCTCATGTATGTTCTGTCTTTTAATAAAAAGTTGCAGATAAAGAGGATCTATTAAAACAGGGCTTGATATATGGTAGGATTTGTGTTGTATGTATACTCTATATATATACGCTATCTTGCTAGCCTAACTATAGCTAATTAGATGAATTTCAGATTGGTCTACTTTTCTGCGGTAAGCTCTTTGGCTCTGGCGTTTGTGTGACAGATAAAAAGATGCTATAGGATTTGATGAAGAGAGGAATTTACCTGTGGATTTCTTCTCACAGGAACTTTGTTTGAGGTATTAAACTATTATCAAGTTTAGATTGATGCCTTCTGATTTATTTGAATTCATTTAAAGTCATAGGAATGCCTTCATGAGGTGAAATGGAGTGATAATTACTTTGTTTCACCTAGCACTTTAATCTTTATTCCTGCCACGCATATAAGTTTCATGTTGTTAATAAAAAAGTTGAGAATTTTTAGCTCCCTTCCTTTGAAATAGGATTAAAGTATAAAATGCAGGACTGTTGGCAGCATGCTATATTTCTTGATACTTCGATGCTTATAATTGATAGTGGGTAATATACAATAGACTTGCCATGTTTTAAGAATATCATTAGAATGGAAAAAAACTTTAAGAGCAATTTTTCTAAAGAAGCCTAATTTTCTGTTGAGCACCCAGGCATTAAAATAGCAAGTATGGTTTTTTGATTGCTTTTGAAGCTGTTGAACAAATGTCATAAGTGTTCGTCAAATCCTCTCACAACGATGTGTGCAGTTTAACCATACGTTGCTTATCTATATATTGTGACCAATTAGTTTACTGAGATTGTTGCAGCATGAAATGCCAAGTACAAACAAATATTCTTGTGTTTTCTTTGCACTTGTATATATATCTTGCAAATATATAATCATTCATTATGCATGTTAGCTACAATTACAAAAAGCAAAAACCATGATATCAGCTTGGAGAAAGCTTACAAAAAAGCAAGATGAAAAGCATGTTTTTCCAGTTGGTATTGCTCCTGTTGAGCAGTCAATGCAGAAAAAATATGCTAAAGGTGTTCAGTATAACAGTAAGTATTTGTGTTTTTTTTTATCTCCAGCCACTAACAAATCGCTGTCAAAAATAAACCCCTATTTTGTGACATTTAAAAAGAGGTGCTGGTGTGTGGCTTACACCTCATAAAAATTAAAAATTACATAGAGACTAGGATTTACCATAAAATAAAGAAAAAATAACTAATTTTTGTGGCTTACATAAGTTCCCTTTATGACTGTTTCTTTCAAATGCAAAAATGTGGCTGCATTTTTATGTGGCTTACAATTGTTAATGTAAGCCACGTTTATGACACGTACTACAAAAAATGCCTAATTTTTGTCTTGCAAATGTCACACATTTTTGGCAGTCATCAGTAAGATTTTCTGATTGTTTATGTTTTTTAGTGAAGGTAATTATAAAAGGGGATCGTAACACTGGTAAATCAACCCTGTTGCATCGTTTAACTGGTGGGAAATTTAAGGAGGAGTATCTACCAACACATGAAATACAGGTATTTTTTATTTTTTTTACTGTGATATGTATATTATTGATACAATGCATCACAGTGTATATAGCTTTTACTATTTAAATTTTTTTTCAAAGAAGTTAAAATGAAGAAGGAATTTTTTTAACTTTGAAATTAAAAAGTAAAAATAAAACTCCATAATATAGCTGTCATGGTTTAAGAAAAGTTCTAAAAAGTGTCTAAAAAATGAAACAGGAACCAGATAAAGGATTCTTTCAATGTTAAATTTTATTTATATACAGATAATTTCGTTGTAGGTGGCAAATGTGAACTGGAATTACAGAGGTTTGTTTAGCCTTATTTATAACTTTACTGTATTAACATTCATGCAGAAGCAGAGTTACACAGCGCAAACTCGGTGTTCGCCTAAGAAGAAATTGGGTTGCCTAATGTCTTTCTTGAATCTTTGTATTTGAGTTCCGTTTTCATGCAGCTATGAAAGTTATGTTGTGGTCTCTCCTTCTGAAGTGCTTTGTTGAGTCTAGACGATTTTTCTGTGTGTTAAGGTACTAATCATCCTATTTGATATTCAGTCCATACATTTTGGTAAACGTGGCAAGAAGGACCTTTTTCTAATGTTCTATTGCTATTACTTGTAGGTGCAGATGATATAGTCAAAGTTGAAGTTTGGGATATTGTTGATAAAAGTATGTTGTCACTATAATAATGTTTAGTATGTTCTGGTAATAAAACAGCGTGCTTTTACAATTTTTATTTAGTTTCAGTGTTCCTTTTTACAACCTATATTTCTGGTAGATAAAATCAGACCTTCCAAATGTTTTTATGTTCCATAAGTATTTGTGTTGTCCTCTGTTTCAATTCTTTTGTTTGCTTCATGTTAAAAGGTTTAATGTTTATCTAATTCCCAGTTTATAGTCAAGATGATTGGTGAGCTACTCCAAGTGTATTCATTTTTGTTTATATTTTAATACGCATTTTGCATAAGTTTCTTCATGGAAGTAACACTGAAGAAGAAAAATAAATTTTGTTTCACCTTTGAAAATTTCAAAGCATTTCAAATCAACTCTTCACCATACAGAAGCCTTTAGTTAATAAACACTTTAGACATTTTGGGTTGAATCCATTATTGTGAAAAACTACTCTGTTATAACCACCTACCGATTTTAAGTTTCAATAACTAATTGGTTTTTCTAGACTTACCCCTAGTTGCATGTACTTTTATAGTTTGAAATATTATTAGATATTACAAAAAGTTTAATCTCTTTGCAGATAGTGTCTATGTGTTGTGCTTCGTTAAGGTTTGTTATAGTTTGATTTTTTCACACAGTATCTTTGAATCGACTACTTTTACTTGCTGAATTATATTAATTTTTGTGATCGCCCTTGTCCCTCACTTTTCCTCTTTGGCAAAAACACTTCACTTCTTCATTAAGACATTTCTCCTAGCAAAACCATCTCTCTTCTGAACAAAGACGCTTTTCATCCTAAATCTTTTTAAATGCTTCCCATACTCATCGAAACATTTCTTAAAACAAGACAAAAAAAACATCTCTTATTCAGAAAGTTCCTTTTTGTGAAAATTAGTTTTCGCCACATGTTTGTTCTGGAATTTTTACAAATTAAAAATTCTTAATTTATTTATAAAATTAAATTTCCATAATAAAAACTTTGTTTTAGTACCATAAATAAAGTCTGTGTTTTTTTCCTTGTTTTTAATCCATTTTTTGTCCTGTTTTGTCCTTTTTTTTGCTATATGTTTTGTCCTGGCTGTGCGATGCTTAACATGCAAGTTATAAGACATGAACAACTTAATTGTAGGTTCGCGAAAACGAACTCAGAGTGACTCACTTAAAATAACGAATGATGAAGTTCAGGTAAGCTGTTATAGACGATTACTACTACAATTTGTTATTACTAATTGTAGTAGTTACAATTAGTCATTACTACAATTAGTGTAAGGTTCGTTTTAAAAGCGCTTTAAATGGGACCATACTAGCTGTTTTTATGAAACCATTGATAATATGGTACAACAAAGTATTTTAATATAGGCTTATCACCACTCCTGGATTCCTGAAAAAAATTTGTGTTCAAGCGGTAGAAACGTAAAATAAAGAAAATATCAAGAACTGAAGGGTACTAATTCAGCTGACGCATCACTGTTTCTTAGTGTCGTAATAAAGGCTTAAACTGATACCGATGATTTTTTTTCTGGTTTTTATACATGTAAATGGTAATTTACAGAATGCTGCTTTAAATTCCCATCATTTTTCCATCTGTCACCATTACTTTGTAGGAGTCACCAACTGATGGAATGGCGTTGGATGCAGAGCTTATAAATGTTTACAAAGGAACGCATGGTGTCATATTGACCATGGATATATCAAAAAATTGGTATTGTGTTGTATTTCAAATTAATGAATTTTATATGAGTTTTTTGACATGCCAAATCTTTGTAAATAAATTATTATTGAAATTGTTTATTATTGAAATTGTTTACCCAGGGTAGCCTTTCAGTTCCTATTGATACTGCTATCAACAAGGGTTCTGCGAAGTAGGTGGTAGTGCATTTAAAGCTTTCATTTGAGCTACAAAAGTTGTGAAAGCACAGCAATCGCTCAACTAGACACCTGCCTTAGATACCAATCCTATTCTCATGCTAAACGCTAAGCAGAAAGATTAGATTCACAATTTTATAGTCCCTGGCATAATTGGTCAGACCTCCTGCACTGGAAGCAAGCGCTCTACCACAAGGCTACCAGTTGGTGACTGGTAACCTTGTGTTAATAATATTGTCTTAATATGTCTAATTTTATGTACTGCGTTTAATAACTTAACAATCTTAATAAAGTATTTTTTTTATCAATTTTAGGACATGGCTGTATGTCCAACGCGAACTAGAAAAGATACCATACCATATACCTGTTCTTGTGATGGTATGCAGTTGATAAAAAAACTTTTTTCTTGTTCTTCCTTTCTTTCTTTCTTTTGTTTATTTTTTTGTTTGTATATTTATTTACTTATTTGTTTATTCATTATTTTAAAATTAATTTTAGGCTAACTTTCGTGACATGGGTGATCATAGAGTTGTTCCCACTGATGAAATAGTCGCTCACCTCGAGCATCTTGATCGGTAAGTGTGTATGCACATTCTTGCATGTTATTGATGCTATAAAAATTTTGCTAATACCAATAGAACTTATTGATAGTCACATCTCCTAAAAATCTTTTAAATAACTTTAACAAACGAAGAGTCGATAAAATTTTGACCAAAAAAATTCCTCCTAAAATCCCCTTTAAATTATCCTTGCCTTGTTTTTTTCATTTCTAAGTAGTATCTTTTTTTTATCGTGTTTGAAAAGAGAGTAACCAGTATGTTTGAATTCTCAAATTCTCCCAAAATCTCCTAATTTATAAAATTTTAAATCTGCCACTATCCTGTAAAAAATCTTTTTAGATAGATCATTAACTCTTCAGGCTAGACCTTACATTGTCTTATTTTTTGTTTGACAGGCCGAGTGGCTCAGCTGAGGTGTATTTTACGGAGGCATCAATGAAACATGGATTTGGACTGCAGTTTATTTACAGGTTTCTGAACATGCCATTTCTTATATTACAGGTAGGTATTGTTTCCTTTGATTTCGACAATATGGTTTCAAATTTTTTTAGGAGTATTAAAAATCCACTTTTAGCTCGTGGGTCAAAGTCTAGCAGTGTGATGATGTAATCTGTCTAAAGTATGTATAACCCGTTTTAAACTAAAACGGACATTGTTTACTCAATTTTTTTAGAGGGAAACTTTACTACGACAACTAGAAGCTAATACTTTGGAAATCGAGGTTTGTGATTTTTTTATGTTTTTAAATTAATATCTGTTGTCTGTCTCTGCACAATTTTATAGTCGTGCTACGGATATGATATATTCACGGGATAACAGTTAGTTATGTATTTTAATCCACGGTCTAATGACTAGTTATGTTTATTAATCCACGGTCTAATGACTAGTTATGTTTATAAATCCATGGGCTAATAACAAGTTATGTTTACTAATCTTGGAATCAATCTATTGTTAGGCACAATTTGAAATTTTATCTCACAGTTACCTTGCAAATAACCATAACCAACCTCTTGCTTTCCTGGTTATTACAGATAAAGTTATTTTTTTTTTTGTAGGACACAAGAGAAAGTCTTAGCATTGATACTACGTCTAGTGATCAGGATTACGGATTGTATGTTGTTGTTGCTTTTGTGTTTTAATATATTTTTAAATAATTTCCTGGCAATACTGTACAAATAAGCAAATTCCCTGAAGTGAAACTTCACATCATTGTCTTGCTTACTTTATAAACCTGCGCGATGACTGTTGATAACTGTTCAACAGTCTATTAAATATCAAAGTATGGTGTTTAACGGTGTTATCCTGCATAGATTAAGCACAAGCTACTAGATGCAAGACTTTAAAAACTGAAAAATTGAGTCTAAGTGTCACATGGAAAACCTGGAGAAAAGAAGACTCACAAAGAAATCACTTCTATAGAATTTTTTTAACTCCATTGTTTCGTATTGAAATATACACTTTATACAGAGACTTAACTAACCAGTTCTTTGACCTGATAAATGCTACTGTTAAGAAATTATTATGGAAATATGTTTCTAAGAGAAAAGAAACAGCCTGCCTCGTTAAGATTTCGCTCAATTCTACAAAGATCTCGGTTACACAAGATAAAATTCTCTGGTGGAAACACCACAGTGATGTCTCCCAGTGCGCAGGCTAAGTATTTATTCTATGATGTAAACAAGGTTCGGCATATTAAAAAACAAATTTTGATCAAGAAGCTGTTTACCTGACCGTGCTGGCACAATAGATTAGGCAAATTTGCCTTTTCTGAGCGAATTCCCTTTAATTTTTGTTACTTTTGTATTTTGTTTCCCCTCTACTACTATAACCAGCATAAAAATACATTTTTGCCTCCGATTTACATAATTTGTAGAACAAGAAAAAAAATCAATTTTACTGTTTCCCTTATGGGTACCAGTTCTGTTTTTTAAAAATTCGAAGTTGAATACGTTTACGTATGCAAGGCTTCTAGCAACCCTCACTTATTCATTTACACTTATTGATTTATTGTCATAATGACAGAATGTCCCTAGTTTCTGAAGTGTCAATAACTATTTATAGATTTAAAGATATGATGACGGAAACTCTAAATCCAACTATATTAGAAAGTAATTCAACCAATCCATCTCCTTCTGAACAAAGAAAAGAAGGTATCTCTCACAAATCTCTACTTTAATCATTCTTTGTATTTTATTGAGTGATGTTTTCGAGGGGTAGAATGTTCACAGTTTTGACCTACTGAGAAATTTATTTATTTATCTCACGAGAGGTTTAATTTCGTCTACTAGCCTATTTTGAATTTTTTGCAGGGATTTAGTTTCGTGAATGGCCTGTTCTCCGGTATTTTATTTGGCATTAAGTTTGTAGAAGAACTCTGATTGAATCAATTTGCCATGTTTTACCCCGACGCAGTTTCTCGTTATAATTTTTCTAATACATTTCAACTAAAAACGTCACATCAAAACAAAGAAGAATTTTCATGCATCGTTTTTCTTTCGTGGGTGGCGAATTTATTTTCGCAGTTAAGGCCAAATCATATTTTTCACCTGGACTTATTTTCGCAAATCTTTCGAGAATCCACGAAATGCCGCGAACATAAGATTTCTCACAATAACATATTTCCTTCTTCGATATAGCGCTTTTTGTACAAGATTTCTGCTTAAACTAACAGCTCAGAATAGCTTGAATCGTTGGGTTAGGAATCCTTTGGTTACTCTTGTTTGTTTAACTGGTGGTCAGTTCCACCAGCCCTTAGAAGTATTAAATCAGATAACGTGACTTATTCATCATTCTTTACTAAAGAAACCTTGAAATGTTAGTTTCGCAAAAAAACTTTTTGTCTAGTTATGATACTTGGTAACTCGTTGAGTTTGCAGCCTTCCCTTCCCATAATTTTGAGTGTTTGACAGCACCATATTTGTGTCTTTCTTAATCTACCTTGATCGTGGCTGAAGATTTTATTTGTGTTTGTGTGCTAAAAACATGGAATATAAAGAAGAAGAAAAACACTTTTAAATACAATAAAAATCTTTGAAAAATCCTTTAAAAGTGTTTTATAAGTTTTTGTGGAGTAAACGCGTTTGTTTTAGAAACCATATAAGTTTTTCAATTTGTTCGATTCTATTTATTTATTTTATTTGATCTTGCATAGAACCTGCTCGAACCAGTACTGACGACACGGAAACACCAACACCAAAACCAACTCCAACGCAATCGAAGAGTGACTCCACCCCGAAACAATTGCCAGTAGCAACTGTCCCGCCAACAGTTCATGTAACTGAAACACCAAAACCAAGTATATTTCAAGCATACAAGGCGAAATTGTTTGGCGGAGGTGATGCGACACCTAAAAAAGGTTTTTAAAATTTTTAAAACTGTTGTCGTTGTGGCGTTTTTTATTTGTTATTGTTTTTTTATGTGTTTCATGTTTTTCGATACCTCCTAAAAAGATGTATGCTGTTGTCATTCTAATGTGATTGCTTTTTTGGTAGATTACAGATTTTAAAGGCGTAAAAGCCAATATATTGATTAAGGGAACTCCATCATATTTAGGATTGCCTTGGAAAATGAAACTCTGTTCATATTTTTACCTGTGTTAAAATGGAGAAAAGGGTGTTTTCGAAAATATTTATTTCTGAAAAAATGGGATAGGGATGGGGGTGAGAGCCAATGCCACAACCTCAACACGGGTTTTTCGGTCCTGAATTAACAATATTTGTGTTATTTTCAAAATTTAAAGTATAAATTGTGTAATCTAGTAACATCTGTTCGGTTCCTCACAGTGAGGTACGTATGGGTGGATATAATTAAGTGTATGTGTGAAAACAATAAACGGTATGTGTGAACATGGTTTGTTTATAGAAGAAGTTAAAATACCAAAAGAAAACTCAGATGATGCGCCTCCTATAGATGATTTTAATCCGGGTGAACTTGATGATGATTTTCTTGCTGGTGGTGGCAGTGGCGTTTCAAGTCAAAACCGTCGAATGAAAACGATGTCAGAAAGTGATGACGACGACGGCGGAAATCCGATGGTAGCTGGGTTTGAGGATTTGGAATCCGATAACGAACCCGTATTCGAACAGCAATTCTCAATAGAAGCAGACTTTGATGACCTGAGCGATGACGAGCGTACGAAACTGGAAGAAAGTGAAGTGTCAATTATTGCGCAAATTAAATCGAGTAAAGCAAAAAATAAAAAACAAGATACAGACTCACCCATAGATGATATTATTCACGACACGCAATCGTTAGCTGTTAGCGAAAAAAAGGAGTACGATGATATCGAAGAAGACGGAGAGCATGGAGGAGAGCAACGCGTAGAAGAAGCGAAAAGTGTTGTGGACACAAATATATCTCTAGTTGAGCAAAAACAAGATAACTCGAACACGGTTGCTTATATAACTAATGACACCAGCCTTAATACTGATAATAAAACGTCAAAGAAGAAGCGTGTTGAAATAAAAATAGAAAATGTTTCACGTGTTCACCAGGATAGCAATAAGCAGGAGGGGGAGGATGAGGAGGAGGATGAGGTTTATGTTATTGCAGATGATGTTGACGTGGAAAATGAATGGATGAAAAATAATGACGAAAGTGATAACGAAAGTGACGTCGAGGTTAAAACAACGGAAAAGAAAGCAGCTGAACCGTCTGTAAGAAGGAATCACTTTTTTAGTTAATAATTCCCAATTAAAATGGAATGGAAATATATTAATCACTTATTTTTATTTTTAGGTTAACTCAACAGAAGCAGTGACGGAAAGGTGAGAAATATTGATGCACGTCATGACATATGTAATTATTAGTTTTTCTCTTCAAGAAGTATGAGGACAACTTCCAGACCACGTTTTAACTAGTGATAAGAAATTGTTCAAACTCGAATAATGTCAGTACAACGTATAGCATTTTCACTACACGTCGATATGCAGGATTCTTACGTCAAGGCGGTACTCAAAATAGCGTTAGCACTACGTTTAGTAATTTCTCTTCAGAGTACTACGTAGTGCTTTTACGTCACGACGGCACGCAACATTTCCTGGCACGACAATATGCATTATGGTTACGTAACGTCTGTTTGTCTGATTTTATTTAGTGTTACAGATACTTCTTTGCAATTTAATGTAGACGAACTGGAAATGTTTATGACTAACCAGTTGCAGAGAAATGGTGAGAGTTTTGTAAACTTTGTTTCGTGTTTGTTTTTTCTCGACAAAATCAAAAATTTTTATCCAAACAGCATTGCTATAATTGATTTGATTTGTCGCTTTTGATTGGTAATGGGAAAAACAGCGAAATGACCATATTAACTTGGTCATTCGCAAAATTAAATCTGCGTTGAGATTAATCCAAGATACCGCAGAATATCTTTACCTTTGACACGTGGTATTGTTCTTTTAAGTGGAGGTATCTTTAACATTTTTGGTATATCAACATTCATCTGTAAGCCATAACGACATGTCCTTAGACAAGTATTATCATAACAGGTTGCTGTTTTGTCACCTCATCATCAATCCATCATTGAATGCGTAGAGCTGTTATCAATAGAAATTTTTTCGATATAAAAACACAGCATTGCCCAGTTTTCAAAGGCATTTTTGGCGAAGAATTGATATTCAAATTTACCATTAAATCTTTCTGCGTAAAGTTATTTAGTGACACTTATCACGTAGCAAATCAGGTAAATGATCAGTTTCGTACCCAGAAAAGAACAAGGGAGTGGAAATCAATTTTTAAATACGACATTCGTGACATATTGAAAAAATGAAGTAATTTAAATCTCGATTTCTGCGAAAGTTTTTTTTTCTTCTTGACACTTCGATCAATCGCAAAAGCTCAAAAATATTTTCCATATTAAGTTCAGAAACCTCTTATATGAAATTACCTTGAGCTGTAGGCATCAATGATTCGATAAGATTGAGAAAATTTGACCTCCCTTCTAAGGACATTGATGGATTATGGACGTTTTAAATGACAAATGAGTGAGACTTAATAAAAATATCGCAATTTTGATCTTGCCACGACAATTTCTTGCCTTTGGGCACACACTTATTTTTAAGAATATTTAACTTAACCATTAAGTTGGAAATGCTTTGAAAGTTTTGACAGTATTATTTTTGCGGATGGATTTAATTTCCATCCAATCATAATTTTGCGAAAGTGGCGAAAATCCGTAAAAATTTAACCAGTGTTTTATTTTATATCTTTAAGTTATTAAATTTTTTAGTTGAGCCTGAGGTTGCTCCCTCTGAAGAATCACCAAAAGTAAAAAAGAAGAAGAAAAAAAAGACCGCTACGAGTGATGAAACAACAGAGGTGCAAATCGAAAACGTTTTACTTTTTTTTATTTTTCTGAACTCCTGATACACTTCTTGTTTTGTAAATAATTAATCTTTTCGCTCCAACATTGTTTAGCTAGTCATTGTTTAACTGGGTATATCGGTTATTGTTTATTTCCAAAGTATTTTAAAATGAGTCAAAAGTAAAGTGAAAACCTTAAAATTCGTGTAGGTTAAAGGTGCAAAAGTGGTGTCTTTGAGAAACTATAGTTGAACTCAATTTTGCAGGACGGAAATTGTTTTTTTTATTTAAACAATTATTTACCAAGCAAATTGTTTAATTTTGGATCAATTTATTTGCCCCGTGCGAATTATTCAGCAATTGTTTAAACTTCTGGCAATTTTTGGGCCGTTTGACTAAATTTGTTTATATAAAAAAAATATCAAAAACAAACATAGAAAACAAACATACAATGGTGGTATAGTGATAAAGCTAATCCGGGTTTTGTAGAGTAAATTATAATGCTATGATTATATTCTAGTGCTTAGGGAAAGTTGTTTTTGCAATAATTGAATATGAATATTGAATATGAACTTTAAATGCGAATATCTTAAGGACGAGAGCTTTTTTATTAAATTTAGAAACACTCGTTATGCTTCTCTTAAATCTACAATATAACTTCGACATTATTTTTTACTTGAAATTCTTTTGAATTCTCCTCCCAAGGAAAGTTATATAAAGCGGGTGTTTATAAGCAAAACATATTTGCTCTGTTTATAGACAAAACACATTTGCTCTGTTTATAGACACCACCAAGTGAAAAGAAAAAGAAAAAGAAAAAGAAGGTTACAGAAGGAACTGAGAATGAAACACCGGTGTCAACAAAAACTAAAAAAGTAAAAAGTTCAGATACTTCTACGACTGAAAAGAAGAAGAAAAAAACTAAAAAAGCTCCACCGAAGTCAGAGTTAGACTCATTCTTTGATGAAATGTGATTTTTGAGTCAAAGTGGAGCCTTGTGACGAAATCGTTGACACGTAAGCGTGTTCTTATCTTTACACGTTAGTAACGAGAAAGTTAAGATTGCAAGACGCGAAAATAGCAAATTGGCTGGACCTGGAGGCTATGCGCTGGACGTTGAGGGAAGTTGATAATAATTCAAAGAAGAAGAAATAAGTTTATTAGACATGTTATGAATCCCTTCAAAATACACGAGATCTTGTGGCAGCTACTGCATATATGGTCAACATGATTGTTCGAAGACGCTTATTTTTCTTTTGTATATTAAAAAAATGGATTTATTTTTACTCATCATAGTTAAATATGTATTTTTATCCGTACTTATTATCCATACTTGTATTGCTTGTACTGTTTCTCTTTTTAAAGTTTGCGCTGTTCCTTTAAATCTCCACAGTACTGAGTAGATGGAGACTCTAGACACTAATTGGGGGTTTGCACCGTTAGTGATGGGGGCAGGGGGATAGAAATAATGGATATTTGTTGTGGAAGCCTTTATACCCTATTTTAGTCAGTTAATTTGTACTTCATTCTCTTCTTCAGACACCTTGTAATCTGATATACTGTTTTAATTTGATTACAGGAAAAAGCTAATAGACCTATTTCAATATCGCTTCTTCATGATCAGCTGTGGTGAAGAAAAATCAAAAGATTGCATTAAAACGAGGTTAGTTTAGATAAAGTTCAGAACGCCAAGTTGCTTACTAGCTGTTCTGACCTTAGTTATCAACAAATGTTGGTTTTATAATTTTCAACTGCCATATTGAAAGAATCGTAGTGGATACAAGTATATTGAGGGTATTAGTAGTCGTAGTGTGACAAAAATGAATATTTATTGATATTAAGTGTGTATTTATAGCAACTTTAATGTTGGTAGCTATACCTGCTAGCCAACAAACGTCTTGTTTCTTACTCCTACAAAAAGTTTATATTCTACACTGTAAGTTTAAAATGTTTACCTAGTGTACTGAAACTTCATATAACTTATATAATTATAATTTATAATTCATATATATTATACCTAGCTTCAGATTCATATTAGTATTGTAGGTTTCTCATTTCTTAAAATGTTCAAGAAATGAGAAACCTACCTAAAAATGTTTAGTAGGTGTAGTGTTGCTCTATTCTCTAAGAAAATAGATTCAAATTTCTTAAAATTGTTCTTTTTCTCTTTGGAATCAACTTGACAGCAAGATTAGGCCTCTATCAACTATTTTGAAAGTGACAGTGTTCAACTTGTAAAGTTATGTTGTTTGGGTTATCCTCAAAAAAATAAAACAAAACCATTTATTAGTTGTAAAGCCGTCTGTATATATTTAAGTTTCTAAATTTCTTAGGCCATCTGTTATAAGTTATTGTGGTAAATCGATCAAGTATTAAACATATCTAAGGAAGTGCTGCCTAGCCTAACTGGCTAAACGTTATTGCATTGAAACAACATGTGACTTGAAACAAATCGTGAGCGGTTTGTTCATCTACAATTCTCTTAGCTTTTAAATCATAAGTTGTTGATCTTTGCTTTTACGTACAAATAAATTACATTACCCATAGTTATACGTGACTTGGAATAAGAATCTGGCAATACTTATAAATATAATATTACTCTTATTACATTTTGTTGAATATATAACATGACGAAGACCAATATTCAGTCTAATACTACCAACCCAACATGCTTAGGATAGCCAAGTCATAATGTTATTTACAGATGTTTTAAAAATGAAAGATATCCAATAATAAAGAATAAACTGTTTATGTCAACAACATTGGTTAGAGCTTTAACTAGCTAGCTAGTAGTAACCAATGCTAGTGCTAGTGTAGCTATAAATATAAAATCCAAACTAATCAACCTTAGCTAGCTAGCTAAACACTAGAAAAAGATATAAACTAGCAATTTTAATAAGCCCAATGAAATAGGTGCCATGTTCTATTTTTTCACCAAAAGTTCATAATTTGAAATAAGAAAGGTAAACAAACTATATGTGCATCACTTCGCTGGAAAATTGAAATTGTCTCTAAACTAACCTCGTTTTCATGTTAGTATGTCTATTCCGGCTGTGTATTTTGCGGAATGGAAAAGGATATTGAAATAGGTCTATTCGTTGGATGTTTTAAAAGATCTAAATACTTTGCTTAGTAGATGTGTGGGAGTGGAATGGGAGAGAAGGTGAACCAATCTGACAAGGATTATTCGGTACTCTAGATGAAGGAGAATCTCTTTTAAGCTTGGTTCCCACTGCAGCGATGATCGCTATCGCCCATACGTTATCGTCGACGATGAGTTTAGTGGAAATGCTAATGTTCGTCGCCCAACTCTAAACTCCATAAATATCAAAAAGTTTTGACATTCATCGCCGTGATTCGTCGCCCTATTTGTTGATCTGTTTATTATTCACCCTTATAATTATAGTAATAACTCCTATTCAAGCAAATTTAGATACTTCATGCACACAGGTGGCAAGGATGTACGGAATAGCGTTGCAAGAAATATGTACGATAGTATTTCCACCCTGAAATTTTAAACAAGCTAACGACTAGTCATTAAAAATTATTTAAGTCTCAAAAATCAAATTTCTAAGAATAATAGGGTCTGGGCAAAATGTACTATATTTAAAAAAAGTAAAGAAAGGAAATGACAAATAAAAAAATTAACTGTTTCAAATCACAAAGACGTAGTTTCAAGAGCAGTTGGTATACAAATCCCATGTCGTGTGGGTCTTATCCTAATTAATTTATCTCTGAACATGTCTAAATTTGCTAATTTATGCAGCATAATTAAACGCACAAATTTATAATGCAAATATCTTGCGAAAAGTTTTCAAAACCTTTGAACCTCTGTAATCTTAGTCTGTCATTATTTTTCCAACTCAAGATTGCTTTAAATTAATATGCACAATTACTGAGGGCACTATCAACATAAAAACTTTTGGTGATGCACAGATGGACAATTAAAAGCAAGGCTAGAATAAACTTCATGGGTCACTGAATCAAAAAAAAATTACTACAATTTTTAATTTTAACCATTACGTCCATCTGGTGAAATGTAAGACATGAGTAATTCTGTCGAGATCAGTAGTTAAAATAAGAATATTTGGGCGTCATTTTTGCACTTGATGTTTAGATACTTTCAGTGACAGGCGCAAAGAGATTTTTATGCAATGAATAAGAAATTCAAGATCATGAGACAAGCGGGTGGTAAAAAGACGTTTAAATTGTGAAACATTGGAAAAATAAGTAAAAAAATTAGAATATAACTATGATCTATTCATTGTTTGTCTCTTTTTATAACGCTTAATGACAAGGTTAAAATAGTTCTGTTATTTCCCGATTCTGGTCAACCTATTTTTCAGTGGTATTGCCTTGGCTTTCAGTTTCGAAACGGTGGTAGAGAAGTAAGAACAAAAACGTGATGCAATAGATTTTGCATTTGAGTTTCTTATGCCGTCAATAATAAGAGATTTAACTGTTGAGATTTTTTCTTGTAAGGGAAAAATTCTTTTCAATGTTTTCCAAAATCGTTTAGGATCGTTTGCCGTTTCCTGCAGGAGTGTCCTACTATGTTCGTTTCTAGCCTTTCTGACAAGGTCATTTACTTTGTTTCTTTGACTCTTGAATTTTCCAAAGTCAGTGGAAATTCTTGATTTACGAAACTTTCTGTTCAACGTGTCCCGGTAATTCATTTCCAATTTTATATCACGTGTCAACCATGGTGATTTTTTACCATGCTTGTTGAAATTCCGACTAGCATAAACTGAATCCCAGTTTTCATTACTCAAATCGCGAGATAATTCACCAGAATTGTAATTTGAATAATCTCTACATTTTATTGTTTCATACTGTTGTTTAATGTTATTAAGTTTTTTTTTGCACCCAATGGCATAATGATCACTCAGCACGGTTGAAACGATTTTAATTTCCATTGATTTCCATGCGAATGATGGTGTATGCAAAAAATTGAGTCATAATACAATATTCTCTATTAATCTATTTAAAGAAAAAAACAACATTACATTATCGGTCGCCACCACTATCGAATAAAAGAGGTATATTTCCCCCCGTTAGTTTTGAATTGGTGACTTAAATATATTTCCACGATGCAACAAAAAAAGAAGCAACTTGAGTTTTTAAAAATAATATAATAAAATTTAAAAAGAAAGGGTTTTGTTAATACTTGTGGATTGAATTTTTTTTTCTGACTGTAGCAAGAGCTAACGATTTAATTGAAGGATGACAGCAAAATATATTTTCCATGGTGGCCACAAGCACCAAAAAGTAATTTCGCTAGCTAGCTACACCGAACCTAGGAAAAAACGTAAAAATAACTTTAAAATCATCCATACCTTCGCAACTCACTTTTCTTCTGCTGTATGAAAGGGATACCACAAACATGCCAATTCAAGCTGATAATTTAGTACTTTAAAATCTTTTTTTATTAAAGCCATAAATATAACACGTTTTTGCGCATTATAAATGTTCAAATTAGTATAGTGTGCCTTTAAAAAAAAGGTACAAGCTTTCCAACTTGAAATAATAAGAGAAAAAACATGCCAGCTAAGCCAATTATTATCAGGACTTGGTATAAACTATGTTTTCGTGTTAGGTCTGTAAAATACACGATAATTCAAATAAGCTGATAGCCGTTTTCTGATTGCTTGAGTGTACTTCCTAGTTTTTCGATTCCGGCAACCGGAAAATCAGGAAATAACGAGGGTGGGGGTACAAAGCTCATCTATTGGCATTTTTTTAGCTAACTTTTACTACAGCTGCTCGGTTCATACTTATTTGTTCTAGTAGACAAAAAAATAACCTACCTTTTCGTGAAAAATTACCAGTCATATTTCCTTACGCTGATTTGATATGATTTTTTTTCTATCGAAAGTTTGAGAATCTCAATAATTCTCTTGGTATACTTCGCGTAGCAAACGTGCTCCACAATTTTGCTTCGTAATAAATGTCTTATTTGTTATGTGCAGTTTTATTTTTCGCGCTAGTGTGAACTACATTCTTTTATTCGCAACTAAGACAGTTTTGTATTGTCCTTATTCAAACGACTACGACGAATGACTGTAAACACACCTTAAGTGGCAAATTTTTGTGGAACTTACTTTTGCGATTTTCCCTTTTAAAATATCATTTTTCAAAACATAAATGTTACGAATAGGGTGTAAAATGTGCAGCACATTTTTCTTTAAGGGCATAACTTGAACTAATTCCAGCACTCCAAAACAGTTAGATATAAAAACAAAATCAGATTTGCCTAATTTACACCATGGGAAACTCTCTCGCTTATCACGATTATTCAAAGCAACGAAAAAGTATCCTTTGAGCTATATCAAGCTCATATTCATATAAAATGCTCAAAATACCAAACTGGATGGTAAAAAAAAAAAAATATTAAAAATTAAAAAAATTAAAACAATCTTGGCAACAATGTTAAATAGGACATCTGACTCTGATGATGTTGTGTATAATTAAAACTTTTTTGATAAATTTTCGGGAATATGCTAGTTTTAACAAGAACGCTTTTTTGCGGGCATTTTTTATTTTTTGCCGCCTACTGCTACGCGAAGCGGAATTTTTAAAATCGCCTTCAGGGACATTGTTAAAGACACAACACAGCTAACCTCGACGTACAGGATTGTGATATTGAAGCTTAAACATTTGCGCGGACTCTGGTCATTGTCATTATTTATTTTTAAAATTTTTTTTATTACCTGAAAAGCTGATAGAAAAGCTTCGTTTCGTTTCCAACTAATAAGAATACAGATACAGAATTCTACGTTTCTTGGCCAAATCAATCAAACTAGTCGTTAGCCCGTGGGAAAATCCACGGGTTCGCCCGTCCTTTTTATACCGCATCACGTGCGTCTCGCTACTTGCGCAGCTAAGCTGCCATTTTGCGTGAAAGACAGACAGACCTATACGGGTATTATAATATAGACTAGTCGTTAACCCGTGGAAAAACACACGCGGTTGCCCGTCGCGTTCCCTCGTCCTTTAAATTTACCCGTCGCAACAAGGTGGATAAAAATATATCGCATTTGATATTCGTGCGCATTTTAAAAATTTCGTGTTTCCGTTACGGGACGCCGCTTTCGCGAAAACACAGACAGACGACGGCTATTATTAAAGAGATTAACAAGTTGCTTTGGACTATGACCAAAAGCACTTTGTATTCTGGTTGAACTGAATCGTCCTTTTGTCCTACACAAAGTCGGGCGTTGTACAAAGCTTGGCAAAGATACTTGTTTGGCTTTAGCTGCCCGACTTCGAAAGTTTATGGTGCATGTATAAAGAATTATAGTGTTGTTTTTATTGAAATAGGAGGGCTTTTCTTAAGTGTTTTACTGGCGAGAAGTCAAGAAATCATTGACGATGTATGTTTGTATTCGGGCGGCAGCGATTTTTAACAGGAAGTGGTTATTCTTTAATTTACAGTTATTCTTATACTTTGTTTATATTATCATTAAAAATATGTAGTCTCCACAAAACCTTCACAAGGCCTTATAATGTTCCCAAAATGTTTTTAAATTATAAGACTTATGTTCATGACATTTGCGTTTTTTCTCCACATTGGATTTTTATTTTTGTATACATTACAAAAATCGCGTGATTTCAGAATAATAATGAAATATGCTCGTATAAACCAATCCAAAAGTAGCCAGGAGAACCAGCGTGAATTTTCTGAGAAATGGGAAGACGGAAGGGTGGGAAAATTAAGCTGGGTCGCAAACGGATGTTGATTGGTTACTTCTTTGCTCCTCTATCACATGTTGAATTTTGGGAAACCCTTTTTCAATGTTTTGAGTGAATGATTTCACTCACCCAAACGAATACTTTATTCTTAAGCTATTTAAAAAAGTAAGGTATGTGGGCACGCTGGCCTTGTGCTTATTGGTCAATTAAATTAGAAGTTTGAAAAATTAATTTGTGCTTATTGGTTGACTTGACTTCCGGGTTTGCTTTGAACACTTCTTTGCTATATGCAGGAAGACTATACGCAGTATTAAACGGTACAGTAGTTCAAGAGTTATATTGGCTAAGTCTGAGAGGGACGTACAAACTGAGGCTTTGTACGGAGATTAGGCGAATTTCTTACATTTAGCGGTTTTGATAAAAATTTGTCAAATTAAATTCCCATCAAAATTAAGTTTTCTCACCGTCCACCAAAATTTATTTCCTGTTTTCCGCCAACTTTATAAAAACAATTGGTAAGAAATTAGGTTTTTTTTATGAAAAAGTTTTTGATTTTAGAATTTTACGATGTAGGCGTCTTTTTTTTACCTAAGTTTCTTATGTAAACAACTGCTGTTGTCCGAAAAAATGTCTATTTTAGTGATCATGACGCAGTCAGGCTTAAACTTTCTCTAACATAGATGTTTACAAAATCTTCTAGAAAGGCTACTTGAAATCAATTTTGTTTTCTTTATTGTTTTTAAACTTTTTAAGCTTATGTTGAAGATGACATGCATCCCTTTTTTGTTCTCTGAGGTATTCTCGCACTATATGACATATTTTACTCCCATACTTATTGTCTACGCTGATGGCGGAAATCTTCAAGCCATCAGGCTTTCTGTATTTTAGATTTAGGCAACCAGTGCGCACAAAACAATGGCGATAGCAATAGATAATTTATTTTTTTTTACCAAAAATTGCAAAGAACTTTAAATTTGCTCGCCGGTAAAGAAATCGATCAAAATTTCTTTTTCTTGTACCTTTCTTTGTTTTGTAATTTAACTTGGTTTAGAGAAAAATATATTTACATACTGTAAAAAACAAAATGTCATTTTTACTTTTATTGATTGATAATTCTCAGTAAAAGTCAACGCACAAAGGCTAGTTTGATGTTGTTGGCGTTATCAAATAAAAACATGACAAAGAAAGCAAACTCAATACGATGTTCTATCAAAGCTATGCATCTGATGCCGAGCTTACTTCTTCAAAAGCCAAGCCAAACATCAAAAATGATAGATCACATAAATGCACACAAAAAAAGAATGGAACTATGGAATAAGGGTGAAATGAAAGAACTACTGTTCGAAGCAGAAGCACTGTAACTAAGACCAGAAAAAGTAGACACATCGCTCGAATGTCTAAGGAATTCGTAAAGCTTATGTCGAGAGGGAATATCAATGGTGCAGGATGTTCGTATTGATTGGTGACTATCCCGCTAGACGAACATGGTTATTCGTTAGGCAAATTGGAATTTTTTGGACGCTATCAGATTACACGATAACTGATCAATCCCCAACCCCTTCCATATGCGCTTTTGCCTATTTGTTTGATGTGCAACATTTCCATGTCTTGCAAATAAGGTGGTTTCATTAGTCAACGTCACAATGAATTGAGGGACCTGACAGCAAATTTTGAGCAAATCCTTCATGTGGAGCACGGTAGTGAATGGTGGTATGGGGATCGAATGCAAATCATTTTACTTAAAACTTGCAGATTTACTTGGCGAAAATAAAATTTGCTTTCTTACGATCTATATTGTTGTGGGTAAGAGGTTCCAGAAAAAAAAGTAGAGAAAATTAAACTAAATCTATATTTAGTTAATGGTTATGTCAAATTGTAACGTTATTTTTATGAACATGTATTGTTGTTAAGGTATCAAGCCGAAAACACGGATGTTATTGTGTATTTATATTGAAGGATTAAAATAATTGTTTTGTGTTAGGCGACATTTGTCCGCCATGTTGTGACGTTTGAAACTTTGTTCGATTCATCAAATTCGAAGACGTCAGTCATGATGTGTGATGGGTGATGTGCAATGTTAATATGATACAAAAAAGACTCTCAGATGTCTATCACAAATAGACACTAGAATGATTACTTTCAAAAATTTTGCAGAGTAATGTTGAAAAAGCCCAATGCACTTAAACGACAACCTCGAAATTCGAAATCAAAGACACGAAAAAAAAAAAAAAAGAAATGCTTCGTTTATTTATAAAAAATCAGGTACTTAGGAATTCTCTTTGAAATATTTTTTTCAAAACTTACTTTCTCTATCGGCGCGACTCTCGGCGAAAAAGCCGAATGACATCATGTACGGAACACCCCAAGTGTGAAGCCGCCGTTGTGGTACAAAACGATGCGATGGAATAAGAACGTACTACTAAATCCGTACATTTTTTTCTTGGTGCTAGCGTGCATGATAAAGTGAAAGCGTGCAATATAAACACTTATTGTCAAATGTTGTCATAGTACTATGAATTTCTCTTTCTTCCAAACTCATTGCGTATGTGTTAACTGCTCATCAACTCTCTTTGTGTACGCACGAGTTTATTAAATTGATTGTTTGTGGAGCTGTCGCTCTTCAAGTTAGGCTTTTTGTGCTTTTCTTATTTTTCACAGTCAATGTGTGTCCTTAAAAGTAATATTTGTGCGCTAATTCTGGTTTTAAGTATTTTATTGTCTTTCTGAGATGTTTCCTCAACCGTTCTCGCTGTAAGGCATGTTTCAGCTCCAACACTTTTATCACGTGTTCACATCTCACTTTGAATTTCTTCAACATTTCTTGACTTTCCACTTCATAAAGTCGGTAACAGGAAGTGTGAACCACTGCGAAGGCTATGTATATAAAGAATGAGTGAGCAAAGGAATGAGCGGACGACAAAAACAAATGAACGAACGGACGACAGAAACAAACGAACAAATGAACAAACAAACAAACAAACAAACAAACGAAGGAACAAATGACAGACACAAACGAAAGAACGGACGATAGAAACGAACGAACAGACGGACGACAGAAACGAACGAACCAACGAACAGACGGCAGAAACGAGCGAATAACAGAAACGAACAAATGAACGACAGAAACAAACGAACCAACAAACGGACGGACAGACAGACGAAGAAAAATAAATATAAGAGATAAGGAACTAAGGATAAAATATAAACCAATACCTGATACTTTGTTTCTTCTTCGTCGAAAACATTCATATATTAAGCCAATCAGAAAAAACACGACAAAAATCCCACAGCAAACTTTCAAGGTCATAATCCATTTCTGGGAATTCAGCGTACCAAATGCCTTTGCTTTTTCTTTCAGTGCATTTGGCGCGTAAATCTAAACACGTTTTAATGCGAACGTTATCGTTTCAAAGAAGATGCATTGCGCGGAAAAATTATCGTTTTAAAGAAGATGCACTACGCGGGAACATTTTTGTTTGAAGGAAGATGCATTGCGCGGAAATATTATCGTCTGAAATAAGATGCATTGCGCACTTTAAAGTTTTCCAGGCACTTTTCAAGCTTACATGTTTTAATGCACACTTAAAATTTCGCTTCTTTTTGCGGATTTTGTAACATTTAACTGGCGAGAAATTCACGCGCAATACCTTAACAAGAATAATTTTCGTAAAGACGTTTCTTCTGTTAATGCACTTTTTTTCAAATTTAAGACTTTTTAATAGATCTAGAGGAAAACAAATTCTTTGCAATATTAAATCAAGATTCAGTACCCGGTATTCAATCCACGCTAAATTATCCCACATAAGTTACGTAAAAAGCCACAAGGAAAAGCATAGTAAAAAAGAAACTGTTTTTGCTTATGTTGGTATATTTTGGTTCCTCATCTCACAACAGACAACAAAAAATAAATTACCTTTTGAGCTCCATCCAGTACCGCTTTTGTTCGACGACTTACACCCTCTTGATGTTCTTTGAGATACGCGCGGACACATTTCTCCAATTTTACTGCATCACCAGCAAGCACCACACCGTAACTCGAGCTTGTTTCCCTTATTCCACGAAACACCACCTGTGGATTTTTTGTCAGAGTTGAACCTTGATAGGATGCATCTAATGCATCTATTGCTATTCGATTGGCATCTCCATCTTTGAGCGTAGACACTAAACCTTCGCTTGTACTACTCTCTATAGGAAAAATACTATGTTTACATTTCTAACAGTAAATCTATATATTCAACATCCTCTTTTACAACGTTGTCATTAAAAGATTACCTTCTTTCCTACTAGTTTCCGCGCAGCCAGTAAAAATCCATACGTGCGTAGAAATTTCTACGCCGCAGCAATAGGAATTTCAAGGGGATAAATTTTCGCTCAAGATCAAATTCCTTCACTAATTACAAAAAAAAAAAAGATGCTTTTCTTTTTGCGCTATGTGTATATACTCCAGTAGTTACATTCTGAAGACTATTACTCCCGACAGTTTTATGCATGGATAAACCGCGTACCATGAATGAGCGCTTCAGTGTTCGAGTTTTAAATTTTCTGCCAATGCAATAAAGAAAATCAACACGTTAGTGTTGTGTTTAAAGCTTCTTATGTAGTTACTGTAAAATAACTAATCTCATAAAAATCACAATAAATATTTTTGTAATATATATGCATATGCAATAAATATAAACATTTGCTTTCTGTCTGAGTGCATCAAATTTTTAAAAGAGAGGTTCTCTTTACTGTTTCCATACTGGTAGCGTTTTAATATCTAAGTGTGAAAAAAGAGTTAAGTTAACGAATGTTTTAGTTATGTGAGATTTGATTTAACCGAAGTTTTTTACGTAATTACGAAAGTTCAAGGGACCCAAGAAAATGGTTCGAGATAATAAAAGTTCTGGTTTTCTGGTGTTTGAATTAGGTAACTCTAGTTCCATCTTATCTGCCATCATAAAAATGTTTAAATGTGGTATATTGTTTTCGAGGATTTTTTATCCTGGATAAAGCCTTCTCAAACACAAAACGAAAATATCCAATTAACTACAAATAAGCAACGTTAGTGTAGGCATAGAGATGGTGTACACAAGGCTTTATAGTTTCTAAGTATAGCGTATCGCACAGGTTTTTTGTGTGGCGTGTTTATTGTAGAAAAAATACATGACTATATGTCCACTTACTTTTTGCAAGCGATCCTCCCCATCTTCGCACATAAACACCATCATACGAATCCGCCAACGTAGCAACCTAAAGTAGTAGTTGATAGACTAATTAACGTGATATTGATCCGTTAAAGAGACCTTGGATGCTTCTTATTGTAAACTCTAACAAAAACAACATAAATGCTGAATCAATTACTTTCCACTTCCGGAGATTTCTTAACTTTGATTTTTCTTATAATGAACAATGTTCCTCTGATGTTACATTCTTTAATTTGATGAGTAGGTTTCTAGCAAATTGTAATTAAAAATAAAATGTATCGAACCTTTTGAGCATATATTGTTCCCTCCGACTTGTCAAGACAGAATGTTAGAAATATCGTTGATATACCAGATACAAGCACCATGGGTAGTGCAAGGCCGATCAAAATGATAGGAAATGTGCAGTATCGACCAAGCTTCCCGGTAGCAACTAAATCTCCATACCTAAAAATAAAGAAGTCTTTAAACCCAATTGGCACAAAACAAATTCTGCAGTCCTTTCATCATTGAGAATCCTCGACCGGAATCTTCTAACTAACAACTTTAAGACTTATTAATTAAGAACAATATTAATTGTTCAGATGTATCTAACACTATGACAAAATATTTCTTACCCAACTCTCATGACAGTTCCAAAACTCCACCATACGCCAGCTCCCCCGCCATGACGGTAATCTTCGGGAAAATCTTCCTCGTTAGTACGGCTTATTTGCATTGGATTACATTGCTAAAAAAATCAATTTAGCATTGCAACATTTAAGCCACAAATTTTTAACTACACCCTGCTTAAATAAGCAGCCATGGTAGGAGAAAAATTGTATAGAAGCCCTTGAATTTTCAGTAAGTACCCATAAAAACTTATATCGGCTTATTTCAGTTCTAAAAACACGAAAAAATGATGAACTTTTATCACAATTTTGCTTTAGAAACTATTGCATATCGTGAAGAATATAAATCTTTTTTTTAGTCAATGAAATACGTATCCTTCTTGAATAAGCTTTTACCTTCCTTATAATATGACAATAATTTCACCTACCACAATCCACATGATAAGTCCACAAGAAACAGTAAGCAGGCCACAAATCAACACAAACGTCCACAACAAGCCAACAGTTTCGACCATCATTTTCCCCATTAAATCAACATAGTCAGCGCGTAACGAAAATATAGCAAGGCCTGGCGAAAACACAATAGGAATGTATGGATTCTGTTCATAGATAGTTCGTGAGCTGTCCAGTTGAATTGGCAAGATGATATTCGTACCGTCTTGCACAGCCATTTTCATTTCTGTAGTTGTTTCTTTTTTGGAATCACTAAAATTCCCGTCAACCGTCCAATTAACATGCAGCCTACCGTGTCCATTAATACACACATCACAACAATACACTACTGCTTCGGCAGCTATATCAGCAATTATACCGGCTGGAGTGTCAGCGTGGTTGTTCATTGAGAACACTGGTGGCCTAACTTGATAGCTTGTGGTATAGCTAGCCTCGCATCGGCAAGTTTCTAAAGACGTCAGAAAGCTATGATATTTTGAAAGTCACAAGGCGAAATGTTAATGCCAAAGATATTATTCTTCAAAACCCTATTTTCTAATAATTTCGTTTTTCTATTTGGCATCTAAAACACCACTTTTAAGCTTGTTTCCCACTAGCCGTCTAACTGGAGTTTATTTACGATTTTGAGGCAGTTTATCGCCTAGTGTGAAAGTATAAAGTCGCGCAAATGAAGCCTGTTAAAACACCAACTTCGAACTCAAATTTGTTTGATAATATTTTAGGCGGCGTTTTTCATACTTCAAAAGCCGCCAATGCGAAAGTCATCAATGTTTTTAGATCAACGTCTAAGGCGTTTAACATACAGTTAACGATTAATGTCAGTTAAGCCACGGGGACAAGAGTCAATATTCTCAACCAAGAGTAACATATTTATGTTAATAACTATCGCCTAAAAATGTCAACTTGTGTCGCCAGAGAAGCTTTTTGTTGATCACAACACTTTTTGTTACTCGCAACGTTATTTTTGTTGCCAGTAACAAAACACAAATCAAATCGATTTGATTTTGTATCTTGTTACCGGCAACAAAAGAATGTTGTATGCAACAACAAAAGAAGTTACCAGCAACAAAGAAAAGGTTACGCGTATAAATATTCTCCGTCTAGCAAACTTGCTGCCACAATTTTGATGAAACACCTTTACGCGTGACCAATCACAATGCAGCAATTTTGCTAAATGTTTTTTGCTAAATGATTAAAAGTCAAAATCAAAATGACGGAGGAAAGACAAGATATTAGCGCTGAAAATCAAGAGAATCAAACAAATGTACGTCTTTCTAACATTTGCTACATTAAAATGTAGCAAATATATAACACTTTAAAAGCTTATTTAAAATTTCAAAAAAGTTATCTCTTCAATATTTTTATTGTTCCGTCGAGAAAAAGTGACAATAAGTTTTATTAGCATAAAAATTGAAAAAGTCAGCTCGGTTAGACGAGCTTGCGTGTTCATATGTGTTTCTAAGGTTTTATGAGACCTCGCCAAGTGAGGCTGACCGGTCTATCTCGCCTGAATATGAACAGCCCCTTTGTGACATTAGAAACTATATAAATTTGATTTACTGTATATACACAAGGGCATACCATCGAACAAAAATTACAGCGTTTTTGCAGAAGTACAGTAAAATTTGCCAAAATTACCGTATAGGTTCAAGATTTTTCAATGGAAAGTGAAATTATAAATTTTACTTAGGGCGTAATATAACTGTAATGTGAACGCAGTGTTATTTGACACAGAAAAAAAATTACCTCCATAGATTGGATTTGCATAGGCACCAACACCTGGATATGTCAACGCGGCTATTTCAAACGCGTATTTTGTAAAGGGTTGAAGATTCGTAACAGTTAAGTTGTGTATTGGATAATCCACCCATATACTCTGCCGATCGTAGTCCGATGGTATAACGTCTTCTCCATTAATGCTTACAGCGTAGTAAACGACGTTGTATTCAAACACTGTTCCTCTGGACTCATTGTACGTTAATTCATTCCATTCAATTTTTATCTCATCGAATGCATATCTATCAAACACAGTCGCGGTTGGGCCTACAGATGGCACTAAATGAGAATGTAAAGAAGAATGTTTATCACTATGTCATTATGTATACCCTAGAATACCGAATAATCGCCCCTAAAACAAAGCAACGATATAAGATTTTCCTCGAATTATCCAAGTTTTCTCTTTTAATAGGTTTATGTATGTTGTTTTAAGGACATTTGATAACAATTTTATTAGCAGAGAAAAACGAAAAGAAATTTCTGTCAGTCAACAGCCCCGGACAAATATATCGAGAAGGAGAAAGGAGTTTTAAATATCGCAACCACAAACAACTGCAGCCATTTCGTATCCAAAAACCATTTCTATCCATATAAAAAGCATTACTAGCTTGTCAATGTTCACAAAGGGCTTAGGATTTACATCTCAGCTTATTTCGTTAAAGGGGTTCAAATTTTTAATGATGTCAGCATGCTCTAATTTCCCGATAATTGAAGCCCTCTACTTTATAATGCGGACAGTGTGGAAGGTGCAGCTAGCGAACTTTTTCGATGTAGTACACGTCACATACATCACTACCAAATTAAAGAGTTTGATGCGTACTGATTACAAAGTGCTGGCCATGTTATACTGTTTGCCCCCGAAAACGGTTAAAAAACGAATAATTTTCTAAATAATATTTCTAGGGTTGTAGCTGACGAATTTTTGCAATATTAAATTGTTAACCCAAACGAACGGATGGTATTATCCACAGTAAGGGTTTCTTTGTGGCCATTATTTGTTAAGTCCACTCACCCTAACTGCTCCCAATATTGTAGTTGGATTTTGACTATGTTTTGTAGTTGAACTTTGACTATGTTAGAATGGATGCTTTTCCACTTTTCAATTAACTTATAAAATTGCACATGTACATTAGTAAAAAAACCCTCCTTTAGTTCACAATTAATATTCTTGCATTATTTTAGAATGCGTTTTAAAAAAAGGCTGTTCATTAAACAGTTATATGCTTAAAGGTTGAGTTACAGTGCATAATTACAAAGCTGCTGGGGATAAAGAGGAGGAAATCCATACTCCCCCTTTCCAATTCTCGTAAAGAATGCTTTTCTTCATTTCCTTGGCTACTAAAAATAATGATGCAAATTCGTTTCTTTCATGGCCAACCAAGCTAGGCAAACATTATTACCCCTTCACCACGCTAACGGCGAAAGAATTGTTCTATCTGAGCACTACGTATAAAAGATGACAAAAAAACAAAGGAATACCTGACTGCAAGCAAGTCATGTTGATGTGGGTAGACGGTCCTTCCCCTTGGCTAGTAAAACTTGTCAAACGTATGGTGTACCATTGATATTCTGTCAAATCGGTTAAATCCATAGAATCGTATGTACCATTAACGACCATGATTTCTTCAGGATAGAGGTAAAACCCGTCATACAGTGCGCGTCGTTCCACGTGATGCATATATGAGGCATCGTCATCAAGACATATGTCTTCATCGTAGTCATATTCGTCGCATAACTGCAGATCGCGTCGCTTCCTCAAGTTTCTATTAGAAAAAAGAATCATGCTGAGTATATGCTTCAGGATAAGTAAATAAATGTAATAATGATTTATTCTCTGTGCTTCCTTGTCATTTCGTTTATGTAAGCAAACAACCATACAATTAAATGAATGAACAAGCAAACCACACTACACCACACTACATCAAACCACATCAAACCACATCACACCATTTCAAACCAAATCAAACCAAACCTAAAACAAACCTTTTCTTTTTCGCCTCCTCTCTGAGTGTTACGGCATCGGGTCCTTCATTCATTCTTCTATAGTAAGCCCTATAGCCCTGTATGATTCCATGCTTCTCTCCCCAAGGAATTTTATCCCAGAATATTAATATACTTGTGGAAGTTCCGGAAAAGCCTTCCAGTCTCAAAGGAGGTGATGTAGGAACTAAAATGAACAAAGATTTATCTTGTATAAAACCTTTTGGCGAAAAAAACTTAAAACGACAGACTATGGCAGCTTTTGTTCTACTGATGCAAATAAAAAGTAAACATAACATGAAATTTTAATTTTTTCCCTCTTACGTCAATCAGGGCTTAGTTTCAGTAAATAACCGAGGCTGAATATTGAAAAAAATGTGTATTTTTACTCGGCGTATATTTGGGAAGGGGCAATTATTCGGAACGGACATGCGTTTTAAAAGGAACATGTTAGGATTTTATTTGATACTCTTTCCAGTATTACAGTGAATCTTGATAATTCAATATGTAACAAAAAGGTTATATATTTGTCTTTAGTAATGGTATCTGTACTGTATTTATCGTTTTTAACGTATTTTGAACACCCTCCAAATAAGCCCCTGCTCTCCCCTTCCATGACATTTTTTTTCGGTCATAATTTTCGAACATGTCCATGGGTGTTTTTAATCGGTAAGCAATAACCCTCTATGATTGTTAAGTTTTGATTCTTTATGCATTAAGGGAAAAGAAAGAAGATTGTGTATTTATTTCCAGAAAGTCTGTATTTCCATGTCATAGTAGTCCCTTATTAGTGCAAAAAAGTTAAAAATCTGGGACATAGCACATACGGTCTTCTTCTGTGTAAACGTAAAAAGGTGGACTTCTCCAGCCATTTGATACACTGTTGAACAACTGCACTTGGATGGAATAATTGGTAAAACGCTCCAAACCAGTAATATTCGCGCTCAAACCAGGCGAATTTACAACTATTACCCATTCTAACGAGCTGTTGCAATTCGATAGTTCTGCTATTTCACAGTCCACAACACTGTAGTACAGATTGTAGCCAAGAACCTACAAAGTATGCACAGAAATTGAGAAAATTAAATTTTGATGACAATGACAGTGACAGTGAAAATGACGTGACAGTAAAAATCACAATGACCATGACCATGACAAATGACAATGACAGCGACAATGTAATTATCACTGAAACATATTTTTTTAGCTTAAATTAAAAAAAAACCTTAATTGAACCTCTGCATTTCTATTCTTTTACAGGATTTTTTCCTTGTTTATCAAAATCAAAATTTTATAAGTCAATGTTCATTTGCAAACAACAGAAAAACTTTTTGTTTGACAGATATTTGAGAAAGGATATACCCTCAAGCGCTGACATATGAATATTCTACTCCTTCTTTTGCTTCAAGAAAATTTTTTTGTTTGAATAAAGGAAAATATAGAGTTAAAGGCAGGAAATTTTGCACACAGATAAATTAATAGAAAAAAACAGAAATAAATTTCAAGTATTTTAGGCCCTCTTTTAGTCTGATTATGGACTCGCCTTTCCGTTGGTCAATCCAGAACCTTCTTTTACTCTGTCCCAATCACAGAACAAACTCGAAGAAGATGTGTTATGGCAGGTGAAATTACCAGGTATCACAACAGGAGCTAAAAAACATTTAAAAAGATGAGATTGTAATTTTTATTACTCATTGCTTTTTATACGTCTTCACAAACTAAAAACTGAATGTACTGTTAAATGTATCTGCAGTGTGGCAATGAAAGTATAAATTTAATAAGAAAGACAGAATAAAAGTCATGCAGGAGCTGTGACTATGGACAGTTGTAATTCTGACGATAAAATTTTATTCTGTGAATATTTAAAATAGTTTTCGAAATTAACCATACTTGATTTACTTTTCATATATTGTTTGAAGAAGCCGTAAGACCTGATTTTTCATTTCAAACAGAAAAAAGAAATTTATAATGGTAGATATCGTAGTCCACAAAAGTTAAATAAGCATAGTACAGTACGAAATTCACAAATGCGATAGAAAATAATACATACGAGCTTCCGATGTAGCTTGCATTATTTCCTCTGAAAAATTTCCAATGCCTTTTATTGTCGAAGCAGCAATTTTAATTGTATAATTAGTATAAAACTTTAGGCGGCCTATTAAAATCTCATTTGCGGGAGCTCTTACACGTCGCTCTCTCCATACAGGTACTTCCAACGAAGATTCAGTGTATAAAATTGTGTATAGTGTGATAACACCACGACGGAAACCTTCGGGTACGTCATCCCATGTGATGTTTATGATGTCTTTAGTTTTGTTTATAGCAAACAGATTATCTGGCGGCGCTTCTGGAACTAAAAATACATGGACTATGAAGCACATAGAATGCAGCATTTTTGATTTCAAGGGTAATCAACGGAACAAAAGAAATTTTTAGTTGTCACTGGGAGAATATTTTGTTAGCAAAAGAAAAGATTTTTAAGTAGTTTCTTGCAACCTCCAAGCTCGCAGAGAAATAGAATTTTCTAGAATTTCTTTTTTATAACATTTTATATTGTGCAGCCGAATAAATAAGTATTGTTGGAAAGCTTCAAATTAATTCGTGGGGATGGAACGTCGTACTATCATTAAGATAACTTACTGTCTTCATCCGTTCTTTCCTGACGATATGTTGAAAATACTCCACATCCCTTGCTGGTTATCCCAGCCACAGCGTAATCATATGATCTCCATTTTTCTAAATTTTCAATTTCAATGGTCTGAGTACGAGTCGGTTTGTGAGGCAATGTGTAGAACATCCATGGCTTTTTAGTATCGTTTACTTTTCTTATGGTAAAGTTGTACGCAATGATGATGCCATTTTTCTCTTCTTCGAGTATATCTTCCCAAAAAAACTTTAATGATGTGGAGCTAACGACGGATGACGTTATATATCGAGGCGGGGCGTCTGGAACTACATTGAAGAAAAAACATAAAGTTACAGAAAAGAAAAAATGTCATGCAGATAAGGAAATGTAATCTACAGCTGCAATTTTGAGCTAAAAGTTAGGTGTTGCAAAGCTTCGGAAATTATAAAGAAAGATTTATACGATATATTGCGATGTTATGATGACAACCTTCGGATCTAGAATTAGCTTTTAATGGTTAACAATACTGAGGAGAGAAAAAAAAATGAAGTTATCCTAGCATCTAACTATTAACTTAAGAGAAAAAAATGTTAGCCAATCTTTTTTTGTGATTTTAAACAGTATTTGCAAAATGTACTATTCCTAAAATTACACCTTGCAAAAACATCCAATCAGAAAAATATGTAGAACCCTTGAAAACGATTGGTCAAAGCAAGAACGTGTAACGATTGTACTTTACTCGATATTTACTTTCTAAATTTTTGTTATCTTTAATACTGTGTCTTGTTAGAAAATGTTTTAAAAAAAAAAAAAAATTCTTACTTCCCGTATCTGTCATGACGTAGATAGGCTGTGAAAAGTTCTTGTAGCCATGGCGAGTTCTTATAGCAACTTTAATGGAATAATTGGCATATTCTTTTAATCCAGTTAAAATTGCTTCACGGGTGGTTCCATTTACTTCCCCATTGAACGTAGGATTGTCTACCCGTTCATATTTCACAAATGAGGCAATGGGAATACCATATATCAGTTTTTTATCCGCAATATCTTCAAATCTTACTCTTATTGAGGTATCAGATATGTTATTACCCGTCACGTTTGAGGGCGGTGCATGCGGCACTAAAATAAAACATGAGATCATTAATTTCTACTAAATCTAAGCCGTTCAAAATAATTTATGTTTACGGGTAGATTTACTGTACACTTCACAAAAACGTTTAAGGTGTTGTTTGCGTTTACAACATCTATTAAACGTTAAAAAAGAGTTGATTATATTGAGAAAAGAGGACCAAATTGAATTGTACTATAACAGTTCGTTCGGCGGTCAAAGGCTGACCAAATTTTGCAGACCTACAACAAATATGAGGTCGGAAAAACTGATTTTGAGGCACTTCACAGATCGGCACTTTACGCTGGGGATTTAAATTAAAATTTTCCTTAACTAATATCTGTTGCAGACGAGTTATCGTCCAATTCATTTACAACTTTGACTTTTTTCCCTTAGAGCGGCAATGTCGATTTTTCAATGTAGATTCTACGTAAGATTAAAATGGAGTGAAGAGGTTTTCCTTTGTCTGTGACAAACAATAATTCTCATTTTTTTAGATCCTTTAAAACAAGATCGCTTCCGTTAACATTCTGAAGAAGTTTTCTCGGCATGCCGACCTTGTCACACATAGAAGGCGGCATAAAAATGCTATCCTTGAATCACTGTAGCTTGGCTTACAGGTCGACAGTGCCGAATTGCGACGTTAATTCACAGGGCTGAACTTTAATATATAGAATGTTTCGTGTTCAGTAACGACATCTACTTACCTATCTATTTACCTCTAATTATTAAGATTTTATCAACAAAGCCTAAAACATTCCATACCTGCAGTGCGTTCTTAAATTTTATTTCCTCATACAAAGGTACAACAATTTAGAAAAATTGTTTTACCGAACGTTACAGCAACTAGTCGCTGAATATCGAGAGGCAAGCGTAACGTATCAGTTATTTATGAATCTGCATCTTTTGACAACATGCAATGATGTGTACACTAAGAGTTTGTTTATATGGAAGCCGAGCTAGGTCAGGAGCAGGGCCAGCCCGTCTACCATGATTCCGCCTAAATGCTTTTTTCAAAGAATTTTAAAATTTCTTTTATATGGAGTGACGAGATGGCTTGCTTGCGAAAATCTCGCCTATTTTACCCGATATTTTTCACACAAGCGAAAATCCAGCTTGGCAAGTGAGCCAACTTGGTTTGCCGAGCCAGTCAACCTCCATATTTTAATAATTAATTATATGAGATCGGGTGACATGGAAAGTAATGCTGTAAAAATTTGTACCGTATTCATCAGTTTGAACTCGACATGGAGGGCTGTACACTCCCTGTCCTGCACTTGTGAAAGCTGCTACCTCGATATTGTAATATGTAAACCAATCAAGACCAGTCAACTGCGAGTGTAAAGAGTCACGGCCCGAAATTATTATCCATTTCGGATATTCTCCATCTTTGTAATACTTTAAACTATATTTAGTTATAACACCATGACGACCTGCTTCAGGAACATAACCCCAAGTTATGTTCAACGATGTTCTGCTGGTGTTATATCCGTTCACGTTTACTGGTGCCATTGATGGTCCTAAAAAAGTCACAAAGATAACGTTATTTGAAGCTGAAGTGTAGAGATATATAACAAGGAGATAATTTTGCAGAAGAGAAATTGCCGAATTGTATTCAGGCAATGCATACATTCTTTAAAATAACAGAGAGGCAAAGCCACCGATAAGACATATTTTGCAGAGCCACTTTTATTTATCTTACTTGACTGGGTAGGACATTTCAACCAACCAACGGGTCGATAGATGGAAACCAAAGTTTGATGTTTCTGACAAAAAAGTTTTGAAATCAATCTTTTTTTATCAACGTTTGGTGTCCTTATGTATGTGATGAAACATGTATTCCCGTCGAATCGACAAAACGTTACAAAAAATGCGCTTTAGTTTGGTTCTGTGATAAAAACAAACAGATGGGAAGGATATGACTAATATTACGAGAGTAACTAAAGATAACGACAACTTACTGTCTTGATGCGTTCGCTTAATAACAAAATCAGTGTAAGGCCCATCAGCTATAGTTACACCAGCTACTTTAAACGCGTAAAAAGTCCATTTCTCCAAGCTTTCAATGGGTATGATAGCTTCGTTTTTCATGTGTCTAACCCATGGACCAATCACAGTAACACCATCATTAGCCACTTTTGCATATTGTACACTGTGACCACGTATATTGCCGTTCCAATCGTCCCTTGGTATTTCCCCATAACTGATATCTACACGTGTAGAAGAACGAGGGACGGCGGTAATACTCTGTGGAGCTTTGCTTGGTGCTATAAGGCAAAAAATAAATAATAAATCAAAGTTTATACACATGATATTTAGATATCATGTGTATAAACTGACTGGAATGACCAGTCTAGCCAATTCGAATGAGTTTGAGACTGATGATTGGGATTTTTCCAAGTGATAATTGCGGTGTTTACAAGTAATCATTAAAGAAGAGGCGAACTGTGCACGGCACAGCTGCTAAATAAAAGTTCTTGATAAAAGTGTTGATTTTAAAGACCATGCCGCCTGACTTGGCCTGCTGTTCCATAATAAATTAATTTGCATGTTACAGCCATAATAACAAAAAACTCCTGAAACAAAGAGTAAGAATCTTTTGATATTGAATATATTCGTAGAATTCGTATTCATAGAGATATAATTTAATGTTTTAGCATATAAAAAACATTGCAGAACGACAACGCATTACACCCAAAATAAAACGGTCTGTAAAAATGTCAGTTTTGTTTACATCTTTGTAAGTGCGTGCTGAATGATTGAAGAGTATGTAACCAAGTTTTCGCTCGGTGTCTAATATTTTGTACCAAAATTTAACCTTAAGTTTTTTTCTTTCTTTAGTGCACCCAGAACCCAAATTCTTTACAAATAAGGACACAAACGCTCGGTAAAAAGTGACCAAATTTTGTGAAGGCAGTTAATATCTTTTATTTATCCAACTAAATATAGTCTCCGATTGTTTTTATACCGACTTTTTCTATCGAGGGTAAAGGCTATTTCCACTTCAATAAAATTTTTCGCGGAATGAAACGGACTGAGACAAAACAGAACAGAAAATTTTCTACACTTTATAATATCGCACTCATTTCCATAGAGAATGTAAACTTTGCGCAATTCTCACGAGATAATCTGATTGGCTGAATAATTCGCTACCTGCAGTTTCCGTACACAACGCAAAGAAAAAGTTGAAGTCAATTCTACTTAGCTCGGAACGGAACAAACAAGAAAATTTTTCACTCACGCGATGTAAAATTGAAGTACGCATACTCAGAAGCTTTTCTGTTCCAATGCGTTCCGTTTCGTGAAACATTTTCTTGAAGTGGAAAACAGCATTAATAAGAAAACCATACAGAACACCATATGATGTCACCACTTACCTGCTTCAGCAGTACGAGTCAGCAGATCAGTTGATCTGATCCTGTAGGAAAGTCCATAATAGTAAATATACGTTCTATAGTTCGTGTATTCTTTAAGATTGTGAAATGTTTTTGTACTTGTTTCGTTTAAATGCATTGTAAATGATTCCACAGGCGCCATGTGAAGTTCGTGAAAATATAGTTTAACATATTGAAGAGTGAAATTCATTGAAGCGGGAATTCTCGGTCTGTACCATTTATATTCAATCGATGTAGAGGTTTTACTGACAACACCCGTTCTATGGAAATTTGCATTCAGGTCTATATAAAGGAACAGAAGTTGTCAAAAAGGCTACACGTGTTAACGAAATATCAATATATAAAAAAATAATAAATGTTAATATATAGTTCACCCACAAGGAGAGCTGGCTCTTTCTTTTTCTCCTAACACTGCAAAATTGTTTTGGCCGACTTTAAGTTTGAGTTTGGCTATATCTTTTTTTCCAGGTTTAGAATAGACGTAAAACATTTGAACCTTGTACCACTTTTTTTCGGATGGATTCCACGTGTATTCTCCCTTTCCATCCTTGTCTCCACTAAATATAAGAAATTTTTTTGAGTAGGTTATGTTTATGGGAGTGTTAAACTATACCAGTTATCCATAACTTTAAACGTTCAAAAAGAATAGTAATAAGGGCTTGAAAGTATCAATAGTATTCGTAAGTCTTTAAATGTTCAATGGAAACAACAAACCTTGAAATACAAAGACCCAGTTACAAGCGTGAAATAAACTCGCACGTCATTGCTTAATCGTTACACCCTCCCATTTATTATCTCCTCCACTCGTGATTTCTTTGTCACTCTTCAGTGCACTAGTCATTTTCACTTGATAATCCTTTGTTTCCTCGTCACACCCTTCATTACTCGTTATCCCCCTCTTTACTTGTTACTCCGTTCATCACTCGTTACATTGTCGTTCGCGTGTTGCTCCCTCGTTTAATCGTTGCCCCCTTGTTTAATTGTTACTCCCTCGTTTAATCGTTACTCTCTCGTTTAATCGTTACTCCCTCGTTTAATCGTTAATCCCTCGTTTAATCGTTACTCCCTCGTGTTTAATCGTACTCCCTCGTTTATTTACCTTAGACTGGGCTTTTCGGGTGTTCTTAGAAGTCAGGGGTTGGAAGGAAGGAGGGGGAGGGAGGGGGCTAAAAAGCCCCTCACTCTGCTTCAAAAATGATAAAGCAGACACCTAATGCCACAAAACTTGGCACATGTTTGTTAGCACATCGGAGGGCAATCGGGTTAAAAGTTTTCTAATTAAAACGGACGTCATCATATATTTCCAAACCCGAAAATAGGCCCAAAACGGTGAAACTTTGGAATACGAAAAACTGTTTCAAAGGGTTAGCATTACAACAGACGTGACGTAACAACAAAAATTTTTCGACTATACTGAAGCTAACCTTGAAGGAAGAAAGTATTTTGTCCTCTAAGAGCTAACTAAGAATGATGAAAAATCGTCAAATGCTTTAGAACTTATTACAAAAAAATTCAGGATTGGCTGTGCCTCCGACAGCCTAATGGTGCACTTTCTACAAAACAGCAACAACAACAACAAACATAGCTCACAACCGTCAATATCATTTGTTTCTACTTTTAATCGATAAAAATTATATTATTATTATTTATTATTATTCATATTTACACAGGTTGACTACGTCATAATATATACATATCTGATATCAATGCAGGACCTGTACAAAAATAGATGAAAGTAAAAGCTAAAAATACTATAAAAATCTTTGTTTCGAAGAGGCATAGTTAGTAAGTGCAACACTTGTGGTTGATCACCATTCGTGCTAAGAAATATACCGTTTAAAATTGACAAAAGATTTTTCATTTCGTACATCCAAGTTCAGTGTATTGAACAATTGTGGACCATAGTAGCTCGTAGTCTTTCGGCCAGATTCTGTTCTTTTGGTAATCTTATCTGCGACTTGTTACCTCTCGTGTTGATATTATGATTCACCAGCTCGTATCGAATATTGCTAACGTTATCAATTTTTTGGAGGATCTTGAAAACACAGCTTTTCTTTTACGTTCGTTTTCAATAGAAATCGAATGTTTTCTAGTATTACGAATGATAGTGTTAGCACGATTATGAAGTCCTTCAAATTTCATTTTCCAAGTATTACTTTGGTTACAATATGCAGAATAACAGTAGTGAAATATTGGTTTGATCAACGCTTTTTATATGGAATTACCTACTACAGGAGAAATCTGATGTCGTAATTTCTTCAAAAAGTATATACGAAAGCAAATCTTCTTATACACCTTGCTGTAGTGTTCGTTCAGGTTCAGATAATAATCTAACGTTATACCAAGATATTCGTAAGTACCAGACTGGTTGATGGTAGTAAATAAAATTTCAACATTACAATCATCCACTTTTGACAATCTATTTTCATACATAACAAATTCGGTTTTTCCTTTTTCGATGTTGAGAATAAGACAATTATCTCTAATCCAGGATTGTACAACATCAGCTTCTTTGTTAATAACGGATACAATGTGTGCAATTTTCCACGGCAATAATTAATTGGTTTTTATAGACTTACCCTTAGTTCTTTTCAGGTATAATTTGCATGTGCTTTTATAGTTTGAAATATTAATAGATATTACAAAAAGTTTAATTTCTTTGCAGATAGTGTCTATGTGTTGCGCTTCGTTAAGGTTTGTTATAGTTTGATTTTTTCACACGAATCGGCTACTTTTACTTTCTGGATTATATTAAATTTTGTGATAGCCCTTGTCACTCACTTTTCTTCTTTGGCAAAAACACTTCACTTCTCATCATCAAGACATTTCTCCTAGCAAAACCATTTCTCTTCTGAAAAAAGACGCTTTTCATCCTAAATCTTTTTAAATGCTTCTCATACTCATCGAAACATTTCTTAAAACAAAGCAAAAAGCATCTCTTATTCAGAAAGTTCTTTTTTGTGAAAATGAGTTTGCGCCAAATGTTTGTTCTGGAATTTTCACAAATTAAAAAATGTTAATTTACAATATTTATTTTTACAATATTTTTCTTTTCCCTTTGATATATCTACACGATGCCCTGTTTGACGACGTCCATTCAACTATGGCACATCATTTGATTTATTTTTTAAAGTTTTTTCTAGCTGGAGTAATGCCTACAGGATCGTCTAATCTGTCCAGTGTGACAGGATCAAAAAATGAACCAACAATTTATTGTTTTTAGGTTCTACGTACAACTCTTGAACGAGCTTTTTGTATCATTTGGTTATGGGTATGGTACCTATTCATCTTAGCCAAAACGATGCAGGGGATTTTGAGACATTGGATAAGTAAAGATCTGTAATGGTTAATACTTGGCAACTGCGCTGCAGCCTCCGTCCTGCGATCCAATGAATATTTGCTAACTCGAGAAACCTCCATTAAGAGGTGCCCAACGTTTTTATTTCTATGATTCTGCGTTGTTGATTTGATGGCAAATTGATCAAAAAGGTTATTTTTTTTTCGTGAGAGAAGTTAAAATTTCGTTGGCCAATACTTTAGTCGATACCAGTGGACGGGGAGAAGATAAAAATCGTTACAGCGTATGCTAAAAATAGCTAATGATGTTTTTTTTTACATTTTCTTTTGTGACATAAACTATTCGTCTTTTTCTTTTTTTGTGTTCTCCCCATTTTGAAAATATTCAAAATCATAAATTCGAGAAATTTAGTACACGCGATATACGTCTGAACTACCAATTCGCGAAATAAAAACCTCGCTTTAAAAAACTTTTGCGATAGCAAAATTATATACACGAGCGAAATTAAATGCTCTTAAGGTAGCTTGAGGAAGCGTCAAGTAAAGTGGATTCACATTCCTAATTGCTCTTATTTAAAGACAAAATTTACGGTTTTTCTCAGTTTTGAAAACATAAATACAAACCTGAGGTTGTTCTTTATTGTATTCTTCTGTTACAGTAAATTTAGTAAATGCCTTATAAATTAATTTGCCTTTTTTAAGAGAGTGTGATAGGGTACTTTGCGATGTTTATAGTTAGTTATCCCACAGTTCTGTAGCCGTCTGCTTTTCTTGTTACTATCTCGTATGCGTTTGCCGCCATTCGAGAAAGGTGAAAACAACGATGGTAATAAAAAGCAATCTGGTACCCAGAGCACTTTGAAATAAAGAGCTTTGGAAACAAGAATAAATGAAAAGGTCAATAAGAAAACTCTTGTGGTTTTAGCACACGTCTCGAGTAAAGCCTTGCTATCTTAAAATAAATACAAGGCCAATGTTTAGCAGGATTATTTTTGGAAATTCAAATACGCCTTCTCTAGCTCCAATAAAAGCCTTTTTAAATATTCTAGCCCTAAGAGCTGCAGGATGTGTTATTTGGTGGAACAGAGCAGGCTGGCATTACCAATCTTTAACTATTGCTGACGGGCGCGTTAATTATATGAAATATTATGTACGCTGTTTTTAAGGACTTCGAAAGCGTTAAGGTTAAACCTAACATGCAGGGACGGGTCCTGGTTTTATTTTACATTTCCCTTTATCATGTGTCAGAGATGCAAGTCGATCCAGATAGATCCTTTTTAAGAAGAGTAATTATATAATGAAACACAGAAGCATCAAATAATTTTTAAAGCATGCTTTGAATTATTCTCTATGGTTCATAGACAAAAGAAAAAGTTCACACTAAGTCTTGGAATTTAAATCGCTTCACATCTTCGCATCCTTTTTCGGATTTGGGTACACATAATAAGCAAAAGACTGAGAAAGAAATCTTAAATGGTCAATTTTTAGAAACTTACCCGTCCAAAGAATTTCCATCCACCATCAAATCACACTTGTTTTCGCACTCCGTTATCTCAAAAACGTGCGAAATGTTCTCGTCGGTAACTTTATACCATGTTATCACTACAGCACCAAAATTTTTACCATAAAAACCTGCGCGATTAGGCTCTAAAAAAAATTAAAACAAATCAATTTATTGAGTTAAACTTGAAGACTTTATGTTTCTTTTACAGATTCTTAAGGTGGTTTCAAATAGCGCTGTGGAGTTGATCATGTGTTAAAAACTTCAGCTCTTAAAATTCAGATGAATAAGGCAAATATCTTTTAATACATATTTTATTTTCTGATGCATATATCTAAAACAGATATTTTATAGATATTTTTGATATTTGATATTCTTAAAAGTTTTTTTCAAATATTTGATGGAAATATCGAAATAACTATTAGAAACATTGTTGTTTCTAGCAAAAAATTCAAATTACCCACAAAAAAACATAAATTGTGTTTAAAATTTGTTTTTCTGTCTGCAGAGATACAGACAATAATCACTGACAGAAGTGCTAGCATCTGTTATCGTCAATTTCCAAATATATTACAGTTTATGACATTTCGTGATAATTGAATATCCAACTGCTTCGGCATACGCCTTGTTTGTATCGTTAAGATACCAACAAGACGTATAGATACACTTTAACCCCAACCCAACCTAAACCCTCCGCCCCGTCCGCCTCTCCCACATAAAAAATACGTATTCTTTACAGCAAACTCACCTGACTCTGTCGTCAAACTAGTTAACACAAAATCGGGTTGTTCTGGGTATACAGAAGCGGTCGTTAAAGCGTTTACAGATTCAAATTCACCAAAATAGTACAACAGGAAAACCTTTTTGTGTGAATTCATATCTAGAAATTAATTACATGTTCGTAATAATTCAATCGTGTAGCCAGTTGTTTAAAATACAAACGTGTCAATTTTTGACTGCTAGATTACAAAGGCTTCGCGACAAGGACGCTTTTCCTACGGCAGCTGGATAAATTTTACGGTTTCGCCCGCCATTTATTTACCGCATTTTGTTTATATCGCTAATGCAGTTACCATTTCGCTTGACAGACAGACAGACGCATACGAGTATTGTAATATAGATTATAATGTAGTCGATAGAATGTTCTTTTATAGCTATACCACATTTCGTGTGTCTGCAGCACACAATTTTTTCACGTACAAAAAGACATAACTTTTAATAAAGAGAGTAGTTGTTGTTTCTGAATAAATCCACGAGCTCCTGTGTCCTTTATATATCACATTTTGTGTTTCCGTAGCACGACTCCACAGACAAAATACAGCTATTAATATAGAGTATGTCGTCCCCATATAAGAAAGCAAATTACAATTACGTGCTTCTTTATTAAACTTGTAACGAAATGATTTCGTTGAAACAGAAGTATGAAATGTATGAATGTTTTAGTTAATCCAACCCTTAAACTTTTTTCCGTTCCCCAAAATTCAAAGAAATTATAATTCACCTTTTTTGTGATACATCAAAATCGGACACAAACCAATTGATTTCAAAAAAATTAAAACTAACCTGGCGTCACATATGTCATACTTCCTGGAATAGGTTTATGCTTCGTATTATCTGGCATGGTCACACCAAGACCGAGAGAATTGGTACTATTTATTCCTTCGTGATACATCTTAATGTAGTACCTTGTCTTTTCGGTAAGAGGTTGTGCAATTGTTTTGCTACATAAAAACAATTTTTTGCAGCATTTATAACTGAGAGAATAACCCGTTTTTTTATCTTTTTGTTCGCCCAGAAATCCATCTTAGTAGATCCGATCCGATATTGGTCATCAGTGAACTTGAATAGGACAAATGTAAGAAAAATGTTGTTACTCCAGATGTTTTTTTTGTATTTTTTTATTGAGGAGGGGGGGAGAGGGAGGGTGAGAAGGGGAAACTTTGTATTTGTAGGGGTATAAAGGGAGGGGGATTTTACACAATTATGTCTCTCCCTTTTCAGCGTGTTTACTGCATAGCAGGATAAGGCCTATCGCATATTTCTTAGCTTTAACATCTTGAAATAGTAAGGATACGGTAACCCCTTGAAACACATTTAAAATATCCCCTCTGCTGGCCATATTAACCCTAACATAACCTCATTTTATCCCTAACAATAAATATTTTTGATTCTTTTTTAAAAAATATCAGGAAAATATGCCAAAGAATCAAATTAAAAATATATTGAAAAAAAAGACCCTGAAGGGGGTTGCCGTATCCTTCAACCCTTATAAAAAATATAAATATAATTACGTGAGCAAAACTGATTCCACCAATTTTCTGTTCATAAAAGCCCTTGCTCCTAAAGAGCTTTAACAAGATATATACTTACCTTTCATAGTTGTCACTGCTGGCAACTTGTTCATCTTTCAGCGTCCTTCCTTCGTATAGGATGAATTTACACCGTCTTGAGCATTTTAGGTGAAACAAATACTGGCCAGTCATTGGGGTAATGAAATAAGCTTTATAACTCACCAAATGGTGGATAAAGAAGACATACTCGGATTCGAAATTTGGAAGATATTTAATTTCGTAAGGACTTGTTGGAAATGGAAATTTCTCTATGTTATAAATGTTTTTGAACTCATTAGGCTCGTATGGGTAGTATATCTCTCTAATAACTCCTCCAGTATCAGTGGATAAAAATTCTAAATTAAAAAACAAAAAACACAATATACCTGGAAATTGGAATTACTTTATTTGTCTGAAACTATATACTTCTAACAACAATCATGCACTAACTTATATACGCTAACTGTGTCCGTGTTTCTGACAGGTAAACCAAATTACATTATCACGATTCTCCTCAGAAGCGTAGCTATATTCTTATCTTAAAAAATTTACATTTCTAATTGGCTAGAACAAATCATGTGATATAATAAGGCGGTTTGATTGGCTAGGAATTCTATAAAATTGTTGTCTATTTCGTTTTAACCGTTCTAAACTTTTGTCCTATTTTAAGGAAATTAACAAAGCAACGATGCAAAGAACAGTAAGTTTGTTCAATAACTATAATGTTCAACAATAAAATTATTTTCTGTATTACTTTTGTCGTTTAATTAAAATTAAAAAAATCCACTCAAGTATTTTAATATTTCAGTGCCTATATGCGGATTCTTCCACGGCTTACATAGTCAGGAGTCCCCACGCTCATGTTTTCGATGTAAAATACATAGAAAGAAATTAAAAGTTATGAGCGTCGGGTACAAATATCGGATCGTACAATCTGGCCACTCTGATTGACCGAAAAGTCTCTCAAACTATAGATACGTTTCGTTGGACATTGCTTTAGTAAGTTTGCCCATGCAAAAGAAAATAAATAAAAACCACAACAAATAAAATAGCGGTGAGGCCACACGAAGTAAAGGTGAAGTAGTTTATGGTTAAGATATAATTTCGGTTTGTCTGTTCAGTATTTATAATATTGTTGAAGGTTTATCATTTTTTGAACATGATAATTCAGTAGGCGACGTTTTACGAAAACCTTATCTCATCATCGGGCAAAATATAATGATGTTGGATATGTATGTATATAATTGCAGAGAATTAAGAGTTGACCAATCAGGAGGAGCTGTTAAATGGCTACTTTTTTCCTAAGAATAGAAACTATTCCTTGGGAAATTGATTAGAAATGCGTGTTTATCACTTTCTACACTGTTGACTGTTTCTTTTGTCTTTCTAGTCGTTGTTCTAGATTTTATGTTAATGGTTTTTCTCCTCATTCCAGTTAAACTATTGCTCCAGCCGTGATCCGCATTTTCCCTTTTTTTGTTCACATCTCTGTTTTTTAATGAACGCATATACCTTAGTTTTTTTTGTCTCGCGACACCTGGGGCAAATGCTGATGCTGTGAATTCCTCTTATGTTTCACTATTGGTTCGATTTGGTCTTATCTTTATTTCATTTTCCATTTGTGTCATGACTTTTTGACTTTATCCATTTACGATCAATGCATTAATAAACTATAGACTAAGTTGCATTCTTTAATATCCAATCTCCTGTTTCTTCTCCTGTTGTTGGCACGACTTAACAGTGAAGAGATGCCACTTTCTTTGCAAGATTTTTGTTGGTTTGATTTGTAGTTCAGGTACTGGTCAGAGTAAGTGGGTTTCCGATACACTGAAACTGAAATAGTATCTTTCTTGCGTTTGACTAACGTGTCAAAAAAAGCGCTACTGTCATCTTGTTTACGTTCAACAGTGCATTCGACTTATTGTTGAGGCCGTTTATGTTTTCGTGGAACATTTATAGATGGGACATTTTGATTATAACGAATACGTCACCAACGTATTTCTGCCAAATCTTTAGACGTCTGCCTGATGCGAGCAATACTGCTTTACGTATATTTCAGCAACTCCGTCTGATTGAGTGTAGAATATGTTATTAAACAAATACCATGTTCTTGCAGCACGCAGTTTCACCAAACGGAACAAAATCCGATACTTGAATCTGCGTTCTTTCAATAAATGATGGATCGCTCTCGATAAGATCTTTAATGATGTTGAATGTGCCTTTATTGAAAAATTTGAGATACGTCTGCTACGTCTATTTCTCCGAAGCATGTACATGCATAAAATAATATCACGAATCAATTCAGATCAGCAGCAAAGTAATTAATTTTATTCATCAAGAGACAATAAATCGCAAAATAGATGGCTGTTTAGAACAATAAAGAAATAATGGCCAGCCTGGTTAAAATTTTGGTATTCTTATAAAAACGTGCGTATTAAAAAAGATAAACGAATACCCTAAACGGATGCGTTATTTATTCACTCTCGTCTCCCTTATGAAAAATGCAAAATCTAGCTCAATCAATATTCCGGACCGGAATTGGGTCTGGGAATTTTTTGAGTCAATGGAAGAGAAGTGTTTCTCACTTTGGAAGAGAAGTGTTTCAAACGGAAGAGAAGTGTTTTGACTAAGAAGAGAAGTGTTTTAATCAAGAAGAGAAGTGAGCCATAGGGGCCATCGTAGAATATAGGTAATGGTCCGTCTGCGGATTTTAATCGTCCATGTATTTTGTTCTTCTTAACTCCAGTAAAATACAACTAGCCCAAATATTTAAATTAAGACAAAAGAAACAACAAAAGAGATGTAGTACAGATTTCTCGTATTTTGATTAGCAAATTTAAACAAAGTAGGCGAAATCAAATTGTTTTTTAACACCTGACCCTTCAAAAGTTTTGAGCACATTTAAAACGTGCATACCTGCCAAAATTTTGAAATATTTTTTTAAAAACAATATGAGAACCTGTAGTCAATGACCAAAATGCGTTCTAAATAAGTTTTATGAAGCTAAAGCTCAACTATCTTGTGGTTGAATTACCAAACAAAAATAAGAAATGAATTCACAAGAAGTATACGCAGGTAGTAGTAAACTCGTCCTCAAAAAAATTTATCTGGTGGATTTGGGAATTATTGTTGTATTGCTGGCTGTAAAAGTGCTCTTTACGACTTAGACAGAAAGAAAACAAACATTGGAATTTTTAGAATTCCTAAACAAGAAACCCTAAGACGACAGTGTTATTTGAAATGTTAGAAGAAAAGGTGGCGCTGATAATTTTAACATTGAGGATCCAAAAAAAATTATAGAGTGTGCGAGTTTCATTTCAAAACTGAAGATATCAGAATTACATTCAGAGTTGGTAAAAAGCTAGTCGCTGATGCACACAACACACAAAGTACGTAGAAGACCCCCACCTAAAGAGAGGCATATCCCTAGTAGTAGCAGCAGTAAAAGTGAAGAAGTCATTTCAGAGTCCGAAGAGTCTGTTGTAGTGTCTGCTGACCAATTTAATGGGGAAATTTCACAAGAGGTTACGGAGCTTGATATACTGAAAAGGGAATTAAAAGAACTGAGAGAAAAAAAATACTAGAATTTGAACAACGCAACGATTTTCTTTTAGAAGAAAACGAACAGCTATTTTCCTATAAATACAGATATGTAAATTTACATAAAAATAAGAAATTACTTTGCACTGCTACTGGTTTGGAATTAGAAAACTTTGGGTTAAAAACAGTTAAATCCAGGAGAAAATTGTATCAATATGAAGTTCTATGACACATCGAAAAGGTTTTCAATGTTTTCACCTGAAGAACCCTACTTTTTAAAATTTGGGTCAAAGCCAAAGCTGCGTCCTCAAGAGCGACTGTTCTTATATGTCACATGGTTGAAAAATGGTTTTACACTTTCCCACGTTTCATGGTTCTTTGATATATCAAAGGCAACAGTTTCTAGATATCTCTTAACATGGACAAATTTTTGCTATTTAAGCTCGGTTCTGCAGGGTGGTCAGCAAGATTTTCAAATGAAATTCCAGGACTTTTCCAGGAATTTAGAACATATTAAGGCATTTTTCCATGACAAAATCAAATTTTTCCAGGACATTTCTGTTCTCAAAAAACATTTTTACATTAGAACTGATAATGATAACACATTTCTACGTAAAATATAACTGTCAAAACTAAGTCGAACAAATGAAACAAAATTGATGGGATAAACAAAAATATGAACCAATGTTGAATGTTATGTTTTTAGGAGCAACGATAAAAATTCTCAAACAAAGAAGTTACCATTTACTCTTTTAGCACAATAAACATCATCATAACCAAAGTCAAATTTTTGTCATTTAGGTGCTCAAACAAAACAAAATAATGAACATAACACAACTCAAGTATTGTCTATATAAATCATATTATATATTATAGCTTTTTGTACTCTTCTTCAAGTGTTTCTATTTGTTCACACACTACTTTCAGCTCCTTTTCTTTTGCTTTCATGCTGTATAAAAAGGAAGCTGCCTTCGTGACGCAAGCCATGTTTTTGTTTTTTTCAGCCAATATGGTTTCGCTTATCAATCCTTCTTTCAATGATTCTATCGAATCGAGTAATGAGATTTTTAAGTTCTTAGCAGCTTGTAGCTTCTCCGTGTTTGCTTTTCTCTTCAGTGTTGTTTCAGATTCTTTCTTCTCTTTTTTTTCTTTCTAAATCAATTTTGTATCTCCCATAGGCTAATTTGAAACTTTTACGCAGAGCTGGCGAGATAATGAAATTGTGTACTTTAGTATCAGAGCATTGTAGTGTATCATAGATCAAACGCTGTGATATCAAAGATTGCTTTTGGAAGTTATCTTGAAGGACTTCTTTGTTCACAGAGAAGCCCCTTTCTATGTTACCCTGCCCATGTGATAAAACAAAGATCAGCTTACATATTAACCATAAATCTTTAAAATTATCATTTGAAGTAAACGTACCCAAAAACAACATCAAGTCGATCTTCTTTATAATCAAACTTTGTGAACTTATCTCTTTGTTCGTATTTAGCTAACTTCAACATCTCTTCATATTGGTTTTTTGAGTTATCAGCAACAGTTGCTGAAATTCTTTTAACAGCATATAACTTGTCAGCTAAGCTTCGAAATCTGATGGCACATTCTTCATCCTTTCTAACAATGCTAACCGGAGCTAAGCATGATGCATTTCTGACAATACTGTATTTTAAAAGACATTTTTCTTGTAACTTCAAGAGAATTTCTAACACCAACTGTTTACACTCTCCTTTAAACTTTCTTTTACGTGCTGCAGACACTTTCACTTTCTGAAACAAATATTAAGTAGCACATCCAGTGTCAACTAAACCATTTTCCAGATGGTTATCTGTATTTTTCAGGACAGATTCTTTAATTCTTTTAATCGAAGTGCGTGCTTTCTGGAGGGCTTCTTTCTTAAATATCAGTCGCAACAATAGGCTAACAATTGGTCTAATTCTTGTAACATAAATGAGACCATGGGATTGTTTGTTTTAAACAGAGTTAATTATAGTTTGAATATGCTTGACAGGCACCAAAGGTTCGTTGTAGTGTTTGACCAAAGTTTTGTATGACTTATTTGATGGTCTTGATGATTTGCATAAGTCCTCCCAAAACTGTATGACTTTCTTCATGTTTTCCCAAATTTGGAGGCCTCTTTTAGCAACTGATTGATCCTCTATCAATATTGTTGCATAAAACCTGCAAATGGATTTTACATTATAACATACCATTTCAGTAAAATGAAACTATTGGAACCACCAAAACAGATGTGAGCAGAAAAGAGAATAGGTAAATTAAATATTTACCTTAACTAATGAATACATCGGAGCCACCTCCTTAAATGTAGATTTCTCCTCTAGCAGGGGAGTCATTTAACAACCAAAACATGCCTTTTAAAATTTTGCCAATATACCATTTTGAATTACTAAGAGTAGTTTTAAGTGCACCATGCATATGTGTTGGCTGCACCTTCCAATATCAATGGTTTTTTAGGTATATCCTCTTCTATTAACATATTGTCAAGCTTGTCTAAAACATTCCAATTGACTGATGGTCCATGCATAGCTAACTGAACAAACCGCTCTTCAGAAAGTTCTTTTGAAGCAATCTGAAGACACTCAAACAGAGCTGATGCATTTGGACAGTGTAAAACTGGGAGTCACAATATCTTGACTCCATACAAGCTTTTTGTTCATCCCAACATGGAATGCCAACATTCATTTGGCAGTTCAGCAAAACAGAATTCATACTTTTGTCCAAAGCTAAACTGTAAAATTGTGAAAGGTTGATTGCATTCAAAAGAATTTTCTTGAAATAAGGTGCAATACCATAATTAATCAAGTAGCTGCGTTTTGATTTGTCAAGTTTAAAATTCTTGACAATATCCCTGTCTGGAAACATGTTTAAAAAAAGTTTATTTAAATCAATACTTGACGAGAAAGAAAAATGAGAGTTGATAACTTTCAATGTCCATAGGACTTCAGCATTTATAGTTATTTTATTTGCCGATAAACTCTCTATTAAACTTTTTTCTTCTCAATAGAACTAATGCACGCATCTCTTTGCACACTAACATCACTTGAAACACTAGGTGCTGCTGGCTTTGGTTTGAAAAACGTGTCTAGTCTTTGCTCTCTCTCCCTTACTTTTTCTTTGTGCTTCTTTCCAGTTGCATGAGAATCTAACGCACAACTTCCCATTGTATATCTTTCTTACAAAGATTATATCTAGCTACTTGTTTATTCTCAGTTTTCAAAATCCATAATTGGTACTTAATGTTAGTAATCCATTCTTGTTGAAAATGATATAATCTTTGTTTTCTACTCATTTCAATTTCTATTTTCAACTATCAAATATCAATGTATATGACAAGTTAGAATGGATACACAAGAAACAGAAAACCCTTTATACTAAAAGACAACAGTACTAACAAATCATATTCACAAATTTTCATGTGTAGTTAGCAAGGGTGCAATACAAAAATGACAGATCAATCAAATACCAAATTAAAGAAGTAAAAGAAAGAAAACATTTAAAAATATTCTTACAGACAAAATGATTTGACATATTTATAAGTATTATATATTCTACTAGTGAAAAATTTCAGGACAGTTATCAGAAAAAACTTGTTTTTCAAGAATGTTTGACCATAAGGAGTGTCTTTCCGTGTTTTCAAGGACACCCTTCCAATTTTCAGGATTTTCCAGGTGCTGGCCACCCTGTCTGTGTTCATATTTTTCTCGAGCTATATGTTCGTACAGTTTCCCATGTTTAAAATTCTCACGTAAAGCGTATGGAAGATCTTGTTCTTCTTTTGGGGATAAAAAAATGTCAGCAAGGCTTTCAAAATTTTTTATTTTTTTGACAATTTCCACAGCTCATTTTTACTTTGTGAAACTGTATCTGTTTTCAACAATTTTGATCGAATTTAAACAGTTCTGTTCTGTAGGAGTATTGACCCAATCTTTTAGTACTAGCTCATTTTCATCTTTTATAAATAATAAGGGTAGTTCAGTGTAATCGTGCTCGCTATATAACAGATTTTTTATTTTATTTATGTTTGTTACAACTTTCTTTGTAAAACCAACTTGATTCAGGTGAAAAGAAAGAGGTGAACCAACAACAAATTGACCAAATTTTGTATTTTTTCTTGGTTCAATCCAACAGCAAGCAAATCCAATTTTTTTGTCCCTCTCCTGCAACTTAGCTTGCATTAAATTCAAGCTATCTTGCAGTGTAATCTCTCCTAGGATCTTCTAGAGTCGATGATATTCCCCGCGAAGTAGTCTGGCTTTGAACAACTGTATCCATAACAGGAGCTTTATTCGACACTTCGCCTGGAACCCCCCTAGCTTTTCCACTTGACCTACTCAGTGCTACAGACACAACTCGTTTTTCTTTCTTCATGCTTGCCTTACACTGGCATTTTAAATAAAAGCATTGTTCATCCCATTTTGTACTCACTGAATCTGAAGTTAAATATCTCTTGTTTTTAAACTTTCTCCCACGATCAAGAGTTTTTATTATAGAACTCTCTGGCTCTTTTCCACTTCTTAAACGATGTTCTTCAATTTCTGTTATTGTGAACGCAGAAAGAAGAGACAAAGACTTTCCCCCATTACCTAATTCAACAACTTGTTTTTTTGACTTGTTAATAATTGCAATTGGTAAATCAATATCTCTTAATAACAGTTCCAACAATTCTTCTTTACTTCACAGCATTGCTTCTTCCACTTTCCGTAGCCATTTTGACAATATTCTACCATTCCAAGCCTCGGTTCTAAGGTGACTTGAAAACGAGGCAGAGAGCTATATTATTATTTCAAGCGAAAAATAAGATTATGAAAATCAAAGTAACTTTTCTTTAATAACTAAATAACTAAATTGAAGTGTACTTTAAACTTTCGAACATTTTGAAAACCAAAAGCAAATCCAATGAAATCCTCATCATTTCTATTTTTAAGGTCTTTTAATCCGTAAATCTTACATAGCTTCTTCAGTATTTTATTTTTCAAAACAACAAACACTTGTCTGGTTTATTTCATACACAAACTTTGCAAGCTTTCTTTCAGTGATTTTGAATTCCAACAAAACATTTTCTAAACACACTAAGATAGTTAAGCCTTTAAAGGGACTACGAACCAGTTAAAATGCTCATGTTCCGTATATCTCGCGTACATATTAAAAATCCGGCAAACGCGTTTCGCGCAATATACAGACCAGCGCACTTTGCTCGCTGGTTCAATATTTTTTTCGAAAAGTATATTACAAAGAAATAGTTCAGCAAGACTCATTCTGGATGAAAACATGACCAAGGCTGAAGAAGATAAACTTTCTAGAAATATCTATATGTTCGAGTCTGTAAATTACATACATGCCGGAAAAATAGCCATTTTTGTATTTCACCGTTTTTTGTGCGGAATTTATATTTGCAGATGAGTGACCCAAAAATGGCATATTTTGCGGAATAAATTTTTGCGGATGCAAGAAATTTAGTAAATCGAAAATCAGGAAAAACTAATTTTAGTAGCTAAGTGTATGAAAAACATCCGATTTATGGAATATCTTTATTTCTATTTTTCATCATAATATCAAAAAAAGAATACTAAGCTGAAACAAAGGTAAGATCAAATATCGTCACTGAAAATAAAACGCAGTAGATTTGAACCTCTTTATCATAATAAGGGTTATATTTCTTATCGCAATACTGTCGAATCTTTCTTTACTGCCTCACTTACTTATAATACTCTTTCATACAAAGGGTTAAATGCAGTAGTTTTGAATGTCTTCACCGTAATACGGGTTATAATTCCCGTCGCAATACTGCTGAATATTTCTTTACCTCCTTACTTACTATTTTCCTAATATCCCTACTACACTTATCATGTTTTACCCTCTATTTCTCGCTCATCCAGTCATAGCACATTCTTTATCCAAAGAGAAAACCCCAAAAAAACCAAACATGAAACAGGCAGTGAATAGATTTCTATGCGTAACATAAATTCATTAGTAAAGAACTTACTGCGAACATGCTATAATAAAATAAGCATACCTTGGGATTTTACGAATTGAAGAAATGTGATTAAAAGTGCTAAAAAAAGAAAGGACATGAGGAATTATACCGAGAACATTGTGGTAATTTTCTAGAATTGTAGAAAGATAATCATTTTAAAAAGAAGAATTTGTTTACTTTAAAAAAAAATTTATACGTACTTGCTTTTATCAACAAAAGAACCAACATTTTTAACATAAGAAAACTTCCGACTTGGTAAAAAATTTTTTCAAGAAAATAAAAATTTCTTTTTTTTTCTTGAATATATAAAATCCTTCGCTGCATTCATCTTAATGAAACACAAATACATACGTTGTCATAACATTTTACTGTATGCAAGATTCTCAAATTGAATACTTTTTCCTTTTTAATATTTTACGATACTGTAAAGTCAACAATTAACTTGTTGCCATAGATAATAGGAATCTAAATAATTCAAAATAATACAACATCATGTACTATCTTTACCGTGCAGTTAAAAATTTAACAGGGTTACTAGCCAATCCCTTCACATTACTAACTTCTAAAGTGACGGTAACGGAAGACTACCGCAGCTTTTACTCATTTCACAAGCATGGGAAGAAGCAAACCAGTTTTTTTAATGGATATGCATGTGTCAAGGAATTGACATAGTTCTGTTTTAAGAATCAAGGTAGAGTCAGTAAAACTAGGAGAAATCTCGGGAAAATCAGAAAAAGTGTATGTATTTATAATCACTACAATAATGCGACCAATGTCAACGTGGGGGACGGAAGTAAAAAAGACTGCTAATTACTCCAAATACTGCATGACTGTAGGCTTACCCAAAAATCGAAAGAGCATTAAGAAATAGGAACACTATTTTTTTATAAGAAAAATAAAAAATAAACTAAGGAATTTAATCAAGTTATTTGTTTTTTAGTCAATAAATCTGAAGTCGCTTAACGGTTGCTTAATTTTTTATAACTAATTTTCTTAATTTATGTGAGAAGAAAAAGAAAGAAAGAAAGTTATTTTTTGGTAATAAAAAGTTCTTGAAAATGAACTGAAGTATGCAACAAAGAAGTTATTGCAGTTTTCTTTTGCTGGAGTGTTTTTTTTTTGTTTCTTGGAGTTTGATTTTTTTTTGTTTAGAAAGCTTATCTCTTTCTAAGCAACAAGCAACACAAAAATTACTTGTGAAAATAATTTTCACAAGTAATTTTTGTGTTGCTTGTACATATATTTGTACAGGACTGAAGTTGCTTAATGTTTTTTAAATTCAGTGCAGTTCCTTATAAAAAAATTGGCTCATAGAACATCAGGGATATATCTGGCACATTTATCCTAAAACATTTCTGGCACACATTTTGTCAGGTCATATTTTTTATCACATGGTTGAGTTTAGCTAATCAACACAAAATATGTGCTATATTTTCTGCCGAGAAACAAGTGTAATTTTTAATTATTTTTTAATTCTGAACTGTAAAAAGCTTCTATGTCTTCTCTGATTGGCTGGAATACTGCTTAAAAATCTTGTCTGATTGGTAACGAACATAAATATTTACGGTTTAATTATTTTTTTATTCGCAAAGCCATTGTCATGGAAGTCAGTGCACTCCACCACTGAGGAAGTTTATTTCATCTGTGACTTCAGAAAAATTGGTAGATTATAGGACATTATAAACGGAATTCCGTTGGGTCTAAATCTGAAATTGAATAAAAATCTACCGAGTATATCGAATACAATAATTTATGCTCGCTTTAGTGACAAAATTACTTATCGTAATTTTTTAATAAAAATATCGCTATATTTTTCAGTTGTCGTATATTTTACTAGCCCGAAAGCTTGTAAAATATCTAAACGTGAACATAAACTCCAGAAAATATTTCCAAAATCCTTCTTGGCAGTGTGCGATATGTTGGTCCTCGTGTAATACATTTTACTCCATTGTCATGCTTTCTCCAAGGAAATAATGAAATCATCAGCCATCAGAATTCAAAATACTTCGGAGTCACTTACCATACATTCAGTTCACGTTGTTTAAAAATTGTTCGTTTGAAAAGCACATGAAGTATGCAAAAAATAGAAATATATAACAAAATAAAATTAACAAAAAAATTATTCAATGCATTAATACTACAAAATGTTATGTTCTATCAAATATGTATAATGTTGATTATATATATTTCATAATAAACTAGTTACAAGTCCTGAAGTCTATTTTCTAAATATACATCACTAAATTAAATTTCTCTATATAATCTTTCCACCAGCCCTATACAAGCAATTAACTTTTACTTCATTCACGAGTTTAGTTTTTAAACTTATGGTAAGACTTGCCTTAACTGAAAAAGCCTCGACATTGCAAACTTCAAAGTAAAGAGAGAAAAATAATTCAACAGGGACCAAAAGAAACAGTACATGGTGCGTGTTTGGAAAAATGTCGAGTTGAGAAAAGTTCAATTTAAAATCGTAGTTAGTTTTATTTTACAAATGTCTTCTGCTAAAGGAAAAATTCAAAATTCGATTAGTTCTCTTGCGAATTGTATTTCTTAAGACATTTTGTTGATGATCATGGTTTTGCCAATAAAGTTATCTGCGAAATAATGCAGAACTGATACTCCATCCGCGCAAATTATGTGTGCCAACTCTAAGTTCAGGCAAGCTGTTCAAATATTTTATACAACACCATACAGCATATTTGAATGGTTTGAAAAACTCTTCCAGCATTGCATTTCAAATGTTATACACAACTTAGAAGGGTTATAAACAACAAAATGCAGACAGGCGAATGGCTGCTGAAAAATTTATTTTCCTCTACTTGACAATATAGTAATTATAGCATAAAACAAGAGGGAAAACACGATCCCAAGTAAAAAGACGAGAACAATGATGAGCAAATATAATTCAAAAATTACATATTGAGGACACTGCAAGCTTCAAAGAAATGCTACGAATGGATTATGACATTTAATTGAATTTGTTAACTGTCTTTAAACCCACAAAAAAAGTTCTGAATTTCACGAAATAAATGACGAACATTTTTCCAGTAAAACTGAAACAAAACTGCTGGTAGATTATAGGAAATGTAAAGACGAAATTCCGTTAGTGAGATTTATGAAGTTTCACCAGTCTAGTCGAACAATAGACCTGTTAAGTTTAATCACAATGAGCTAGACAAGTAAAATTGAACATTCTTAACTTAATTTAAATTAGTGTTTTAAAAAAAGAGAGAAAAATTATACTATTAACAACATATATAAGAATTGTAAATAAACAAAGATAATTAAAAACTATAAATTTGTACGCAGGTAAAAATATTGCAACACTACACGCTGTTACAGTAAGAAGCAATCACATCTTTAATTTTCACTTTTAGCATATTGTTACAAACGCATACTTGAAAACCATTAAAGGATTTTGATTTATGCTTTGATTTAGCTTCCATCACTAGTACTTCTTGCTCGAAACTTCACAGCGTCATCCGAATCATACCCGCATCTAAACTCCGTATCTTCTTCCTCCTCATCATCGGATACTTGACGAGATAATGAAGGAGATCCAGGAGCTGATGGTGGTCGGGGAAATTTTAAATTCTATGAAAAACATTTAAATGATTACATAAGATAACAGCTTATTTTTAAACAATTTTTGTGATCAATTATTTTTTTATCCTCCATTTAATTCAGCTATTAGGTTTCTTTGTTGCACATCAATTCGATATTTTCAACGTCAAAACAAATTTAATATGGAATAATTTTGGTCCTAAATTGCATTTTATTAAATAAATGCTGAAATAAAAACTAACAAATACATGGCTAGACTTAGAAAAAACAACAATATCTCTTAAAGTTTAGTGACTTTGGCATAAGAAAAAGGGAACCATTATGTGGTACAATGTTACGCTGTTAAAAACCAGATAATTTCCGTTGTTTCTATCATTTTTTTTATTTCTAGACAAGAGCAAATCATCCACAAAGAAAGTTTGCTAAGTACATTGCTATAAAAATAAAAAAGAGACCACGTGTCATCTTTTTCGATCTAAGAACGAGTCAAAATATTATATTAACACGATTTACCAATTGTTCCTTCCTGAGACGAAGCCTTGGTGTTCGTACCGGATGCGTCTTTCGAATTGCCAATACACGAGCATGCTGGTAGTACTAAAAATGCGACAATGTTAGCAAAATATGCAGGGTTGCTAGAACAAAAAAATGAGACCATGTTAGCGAGATATGCAGGTTGCTAACACGGAAAAAAATGTTAGCAAAATACACGTTAATAGAACGAAGAAAAATGTTAGCAAAATACACGTTACTAGGACGAAGAAAAATGCGACCGTGTTAGCAAGATTTGCAGGGTTACTAGAACGAAGAAAAAAGTGACAATACGTTTGTGAAATACAGAGTGTTATTAGAACGAAGAAAAACGCGACCATGTTAGCAAGATTTGCAGGGTTACTAGAACGAAGAAAAAAGCGACAATACGTTTGTGAAATATACCATGTTAATAGAATGAAGAAAAAAGCGACAATACGTTTGTGAAATATACCATGTTAATAGAATGAAGAAAAATGCGATATGTTTGTGAAATACAGCATGTTAATAGAATGAAAAAAAATGCGATAAATGTTTGTGAAATATACCATGTTAATAGAATGAAGAAAAATGCGATAATATGTTTGTGAAATATACCATGTTAATAAAATGAAGAAAAATGCGACAATACGTTTGTGAAATATACCATGTTAATAGAATGAAGAAAAATGCGATAAATGTTTGTGAAATATACCATGTTAATAGAATGAAGAAAAATGCGACAATACGTTTGTGAAATATACCATGTTAATAGAATGAAGAAAAATGCGATAAATGTTTGTGAAATATACCATGTTAATAGAATGAAGAAAAATGCGATAATATGTTTGTGAAATATACCATGTTAATAGAATGAAGAAAAATGCGATAATACGTTTGTGAAATATACTATGTTAATAGAATGAAGAAAAATGCGACAATGCGTTTGTGAAATATACCATGTTAATAGAATGAAGAAAAATGCGATAAATGTTTGTGAAATATACCATGTTAATAGAATGAAGAAAAATGCGATAAATGTTTGTGAAATATACCATGTTAATAGAATGAAGAAAAATGCGATAAATGTTTGTGAAATATACCATGTTAATAGAATGAAGAAAAATGCGATAAATGTTTGTGAAATATACCATGTTAATAGAATGAAGAAAAATGCGATAATATGTTTGTGAAATATACCATGTTAATAGAATGAAGAAAAATGCGATATGTTTGTGAAATACAGCATGTTAATAGAATGAAGAAAAATGCGATAAATGTTTGTGAAATATACCATGTTAATAGAATGAAGAAAAATGCGATAATACGTTTGTGAAATATACCATGTTAATAGAATGAAGAAAAATGCGATAATATGTTTGTGAAATATACCATGTTAATAGAATGAAGAAAAATGCGATAATACGTTTGTGAAATATACTATGTTAATAGAATGAAGAAAAATGCGACAATGCGTTTGTGAAATATACCATGTTAATAGAATGAAGAAAAATGCGATAAATGTTTGTGAAATATACCATGTTAATAGAATGAAGAAAAATGCGATAAATGTTTGTGAAATATACCATGTTAATAGAATGAAGAAAAATGCGATAAATGTTTGTGAAATATACCATGTTAATAGAATGAAGAAAAATGCGATAAATGTTTGTGAAATATACCATGTTAATAGAATGAAGAAAAATGCGATAATATGTTTGTGAAATATAACATGTTAATAGAATGAAGAAAAATGCGATATGTTTGTGAAATACAGCATGTTAATAGAATGAAGAAAAATGCGATAAATGTTTGTGAAATATACCATGTTAATAGAATGAAGAAAAATGCGATAATACGTTTGTGAAATATACTATGTTAATAGAATGAAGAAAAATGCGACAATGCGTTTGTGAAATATACCATGTTAATAGAATGAAGAAAAATGCGATAAATGTTGGTGAAATATACCATGTTAATAGAATGAAGAAAAATGCGACAATGCGTTTGTGAAATATACCATGTTAATAGAATGAAGAAAAATGCGATAAATGTTTGTGAAATATACCATGTTAATAGAATGAAGAAAAATGCGATAAATGTTTGTGAAATATACCATGTTAATAGAATGAAGAAAAATGCGATAAATGTTTGTGAAATATACCATGTTAATAGAATGAAGAAAAATGCGATAAATGTTTGTGAAATATACCATGTTAATAGAATGAAGAAAAATGCGATAAATGTTTGTGATATATACTATGTTAATAGAATGAAGAAAAATGCGACAATGCGTTTGTGAAATATACCATGTTAATAGAATGAAGAAAAATGCGATAATATGTTTGTGAAATATACCATGTTAATAGAATGAAGAAAAATGCGATAATATGTTTGTGAAATATACCATGTTAATAGAATGAAGAAAAATGCGATAAATGTTTGTGAAATATACCATGTTAATAGAATGAAAAAAAATGCGATAAATGTTTGTGAAATATACCTTGTTAATAGAATGAAGAAAAATGCGATAATATGTTTGTGAAATATACCATGTTAATAGAATGAAGAAAAATGCGATAAATGTTTGTGAAATATACCATGTTAATAGAATGAAGAAAAATGCGATAATATGTTGGTGAAATATACCATGTTAACAGAACGAGAAGATCTTTAATTAGTAAGATAAGAATAAAAAAATAAAATAGCCCTTACTATTCCCAAACTTTTCCAGTCCAGAAGCTCACTTAATCGTTCCGTTCGGTTCCGTAAAATTATCCTCTGTCTGCGAGATAATTGACAAAAATCGTACATATGCTAAAACGAGAAGTACTGAAATAATTTGTTTTTATTCTTGACGTCATAACCATACACAAAGGAAAACATACATCAGACATCTGCTGAATAGATTCCGCTCCTGATTTGAATCTTCTATCAATGACATATATGCCGTAGAATTCTGGATAATCTATGTGCTCTCCCATAAATCGTCCAAAGCCTGACAGGTTTGTGGAAATATTCGGTACACCCATCACGGTGCATTCCGCTAAAGTATTAGAAAATTTTTTAGCACATCTAAATTCAGCACAACGCTAATGAGTAAAGATATAAAACTTACCAGGTGTGTATCCCCAGGGTTCATAATAAGACGGGAAAACACCCAAATGACAACCACGTACAAATTCTTCGTAATCAATGGGAAATAAGGGGTTAGTTTTGGAAAGAAATTCTGGAAAGAATATGACCTAAATGAGAAACACACACGATTAATAAAAACATTCTAAATCAATAAGACTTAAATGAAAAAAAAAAGGCGGTTGATAGATGAAATTTATGTTATCACAAGCTTAATGGGAAAGCTTGTCATACCTTTACTCTGTCTGTCTTAAGGTTAAACAATTGAATGCGACGGATGTTACTTAGTATTGGATCAAGGTGGTCATCTATCATATTGTGTGTTACAATTGGTGCCATTCTATTGTTCTAAATAAATCATATATTTTAAATTTAGTATCGTGAAAAAATATGGGGATTTAAAAAAATTTACTAAAATTTTTATAACCTGTGTGGCAAGTAGACATCTTTTTAACGAAGTTAAATCTCTGGGTTGTAGAAGTTCTGATGCATCTGGTAATCTTCCACTGAAATTGAATTATGTATGTCCAAAAAATATGAAATACCTCAATGCTAAAATTTTTGTTTTAGGCAGGGGCACACATTTTGTGAACCACAAGCAATAAAGTTAATTTGTGAAATTTAGATGTGCGAAAATTAATCAAGTGATTCTTTTGAAAAAAAATAATTTTTAAGAAGTTGAGAAAAAACTTCAATATATAGCAAAAATAAATTTCGCGAATTTAATGACACTTTTTCTCGACTTATACCGGGTTTTCAGGGGATTTTACGTCAGAAAATTTAAACTAAAGACTGCTGAAGTTGAAATTAACACATTTATTCTTTATAGTGCTAGATAAATCGTAAACAAAAAAATTAGTCTAATTTTTTTTTTTTTACCCTAAAATTGATTTGTGTAAATTTAGCAAATAGCGATCTTCTAACTAATTGTCACAAAATTAACAAAAACGAGCGAAAGTCGTGCACTGTATATGGCTATTATGATGGGATTTTTATCTGGGTTTCATGTTGCTCTAACTGAAAACTGGACAAACAAACAAACACACCTCGTCAATTTTGCGCAAAAATAGTCAAATCAGTGGTCGTCAAAAGAAAACTGGGGCCAGGGGTTTACAATTTTAAAATAAATTGGTTATGTTGTCTCTAAATTTTAAGTTATTGTTCTTACAGTATGCTCACACCTTAATAAAAGTCATAATGCAAAATGTAATTTATCCACATCAACAAAAAGAAGATTTAGGTGGTAGTTTATGAGACTGATCTACCACAACCTTATCATGATTACTTACATGCAAAAGACATGGCATCATGAGAATTATTTTTCATGATAATGTTAAGCTGTAAGCTATTCCACCAAAACTAATGACAAATTACCTCATTGCAATGTCAAAAATCTTTTTGCCGATTTTGTCATGAATCTCACTGACGGTAGATCTACACAGGAGAATTTATAATAAGGATTAAATACCCAGATGAAAACTGTGGTAGACACTGATAGCTAAGAGTTTATTGGTTGTTGAGATATTGGTTGTTTAATTCAGTCCACATTGAAACAACACACATTGACTACAACAATATCAATTTAACCTTACTATAACAGTCAGATTTGAACTATAACACTTAGCGTTCGTGTTAATTATAATTGCAAAGTTAATTTATTATTTTCTTTCCTGGGCATTACCTCAGCTGCTTAACATGAGCTTGACCTTGCAATGCTTCAACATTAAAACTATTCGTCTTAGCAGGAAATATCAAAAATGCAACTACTGTTACATCACTGTTTGATGCCTAAAAATAGATATAAAGATTTTGCCAACATAATAAATAACGCTCTTCTAAACACAGAGAAAATTCAAATGGTTAAATATAAACTATTTGTATACACGTTGCCTATTTTTACCTTTAATAAGTAATTCAATCTTGCTAAGGATTCCAGAAACATATCAGCTCCTTTATTTTGAAATTCGTATCTAAATGTTATTTTTTTTTTATGCAACCAAGCAAAACAGGAACGTTGAGATGAACTATCAAATTAAATATCTTACAGGATAAATAATCTTATTTTCTGGAATTCGAATCACAACGAAATTAAATAACAAAGTGCAAGCACTTGACTAGTTCTCAGATTTAGAAATAAAAGTCCTGCTTCTTGAATAATATGATCACTAACTGAAACAAACAATGGATAGGATAGTGATTCTATTCCAAGGATAAAATTAAAAAATTGGGATCAAGTGCTACACACTTAGTTCAGATTAAATTTTAAGCGGAAATATATATTCTTCTTTGTAACAGTCTACTATGTGAAAAGCAAAACCTGACTTAAATATACCAAATTAGTCGTTGTAACCTTTTTTGAGGTGGACCAGGCTAAATTCACCTTTCGCTTGCTTATTAAATCCAAATTGTATGACGACAACACAAAGAAAAGTTTAAAGGCTTGTCCTTAAGCAGAATATGAAATAACAAACTGCAGTAGTTTTCGTGGTGTTTTGAACTTAATGTTGCAAATCCCAAAAATATCAGTTTTAAATAAAAATCAGATCGTATGAGCTTCTGCAATAAAATATTTCTTTTACCGTTGCAAATTAATGACTAATTTTCGTGTCTGTTATAAAAACTAATTTTGTCTTTACTTGCTTTAAGAATAGCATGAGTTTGTAAAAGTTCAATTTTTTTTTGTAACGTAAAATATACTTGGGTTAGTTAGTCGACACGGAAAAAAGAAGAAGCCGATATCAATAAATCTTTCGCAATATCACACTATCGGAAAAGTAAGCATGAAATTTTAGAGCACATTTCCTGCCTATTTAAAAAAACGAACAAGCAAGCATAAAATGTTACCTGCCAGCAGTAAAAAAGTATAGGGTCTTGTCCAGATCAAAATCTAAAGTCCTAAAAAGAAATTAATAACACACCTTATACAAGTAGACTAAAATATTAAGTGCTTTTAACAAACTTTAACAATGTCTTAAGGCAGATTTCCTTTCAAAGTATTTCCTTGCTTCGCGTATTTTTAGGCTCTGCATTCCGTCGTAAAAATTCCTACTGTTTTGTTTTGCGCGGACATTAATATTTGAACACGTTTGCTGCAGATCCACCGTGTTTTGAGGGAAAAAATATTTTTATTTTGTTAAAAAAAATAACGTATTTAGCTATCTACTTAGATGCACGTATTTTAAAAAAATATTCTTAGCGCCTTTTTTTAAAAAGGTAACAAATCCTTCGTGGTTTGCATTGAAGTTTTGTTTAAATTTTTTAGAATTGTAATACAAGAGCATTTTTACAATCGCACAAGTAGGGTCTCTTCTACGATCGATGATCGATCGTACACTGTAGAATGATGCAATCGCCTGTTTGAATAACAACAGCGCATGCTCAAAGTGATCTATTGAAAAGTGATCTTAAAAATGTGCGCGAGTGTTAAAATAGTTTGAATGGAAACTTTCTTCGCTAAAGTAAGTATGAAAGAGCTGCTTAGATTGGCATATTATTTCAATTATACCATTATACCCATGGCTTTATTTTTATTGATGTAGAAGCGAAATCTGTAGCGGATAGATTTTTTAATGATTAGTTTTTAATAACAAGTTCCTAATTATTTGTTTCTTCTTTATTTGCACAAATAACCTCAGACAACAGATATGCAAAACTTATTGTCTCTGATAAACTTTTATAATTTTTTTTTGTTTACTGTGCCAATTTTTTTTAAAGAAGGAACTGACAAAGATTTTAAATTGAATAATTTTATATGTCTGTTGGTAACACAACACAACACAAACACATTTAATATAGATAAAGCCACATGCTTTAATACCATTATTGGCTTACATTGATAACAGTTTATTTTTTAAATTGACGGTAGCCACCCTGTATAAATATGTTTTGAATAAATAAATAAATAAATAAATAAATAAATAAATAAATAAATAAATAAATAAATAAATAAATAAATAAATAAATAAATAAATAAATAAATAAATAAATAAATAAATAAATAAATAAATAAATAAATAAATAAATAAATAAATAAATAAATAAATAAATAAATAAATAAATAAATAAATAAATAAATAAATAAATAAATAAATAAATAAATAAATAAATAAATAAAAATGTATAAAAGGGATTTACACTTACCCATAGAAATGCCCTCTTATGAATTCTTGAATTTTTCCTTTTGATAAGGCATGCAGGTTTTGAAATTCGTGCAACGCCCTACAAAAAAAATAATAATAACATACGGAACGAACAAACAAACCATAACGAAAGAAACAAGGAATATTAGAAAAAAAGTTATTTATTATGAAGAAATATAACATACGTGTATTTGATTACATTAAGTCCATTAGGTGTGACAATATCTAAAATAAACATTTTACACCAACTGACTTTATGACATAACATAACAATTTTTTTATATATACAAAATCAGGAAAAAAGGCATTGAATAACAAATACATATATTAACTTAATTAAAAGGCTCAACACTTCTAATATCCAGCACTCTCCTAATTCTTCTCTCTGCAAGAGACATTTAAAATTTTGCAGATGTCCCTTGCAGTGAACATAGCAAATTTTACCGTAAAAAAACAAGGTCTGTAAAATTTTGAAGAAATCAACATGGAAGCACATTAGTAATACGATTGGGTAAATTCTAGCATTAAAATCTGTGAAAATGCATGGTTTTTTTGAATTGACAACAAAAGCTATGTGTTTCTGGCACTTTAAGAGGATTACTTAATGCTGGATTAAATCTTGCTCGATTATCTTGCAAGGCGTATTTTTGTAAATTTGGCCAATATTCGCAAAAAAGCTCCCTAGATGTATTGAGACCTATTTTGCAAAAATAAATTCTGAAAAATAAAAACAAAATAAAAAAAATATTTATTTATTTCATGTGGCAGTTTTTTCCTGCTTATTTGCAAAATTATAAAATCACGTAATGTTTTGTTTAATGTCGGATTAGAAAATATAAATTTTGCAAATACATCGGCAACCATTATTCAGGAAGATATGTCTTAAATATTTTTTTATTTATTCGTATAAAAATAAATAACAATAAAATTTATGTAGCATAAATAAATCCTTTAAGGCACACATTTTAAACAGGAATAAATAATTGTTACTACAGAGAAAATTGTAGGTATAGCCTAATAGTTTTCTACTACAGCTGCATGAAGTAGCATAGATGATTCAAGATGCAAGTATCAAAACAGCATCATAAATAAAGGTCTTAATAATGCAAATTACACATAATAGCTGGAAGTATAACCCAAAAAGCTAAACCTGGTCGTCTTTTCAGTAAGTGTTCTGCTTCATCTGCTGTAATTTGTGAGACAGTGGTAAAAACATGAGATAGCGTAGCTGCACATCTTTCAAGACAGTATCTGTGATAAATTTGTCTGTCTCCTGCTTCCTAAACCAATATCAGTGTTGTTTTTTAATCTTGAGACGTTCACAATAACATGATACAAGCAGATACATGATTTTTCAAAAGTCGGTCTCAAATATTTTTTTTTTTTAAATTCCAACACTTCGAATGCAAACATCAAAGAAGATGCAGCAACAACAAAATCACAACACGCAGCTAAAAAATAACTAAAAAAGAAGTCACCACCCATGAACTGTTGCCTTGATGATTCAGGCTTTAGTGGCATTGTTTAGAAACATGAAGTTAAATGAAGTTTTAGAAACTAACCTTATCCAAGTCGAACTAAAAATAAAATAAAGTAATACTAAGTCGAATGTAGTAGCACATTTTATTAAAGAGGGTTTCTCAGAACATGGTAAAGAGTGTCTATAATATTGCGTCCAAAAGTAATTATGTCCAGTTTGTGCTACATTTAAAAACGAACATTCAAGACAAGAAAGTAATAACGCTACATACACTATCCATATTGTTATAAAAATCTATGCTTCCAGCACAAAGAAAACGTCCAAGAAGTGTTGCATGCGTTGTGAAAATTGTGGAGATATCATGATGACGTGTCCGACTAAAAATAAGACCAACACCAGCCATCCATTCGTGGAATTGAGCAAGGATTAATGGCTCACTGCCCACAATATGTCGAAACTAAAATGAAACAACTGATAGCTTTAAGGGATGTTATAAAGGGACAAGTGCTACTAAGAAGTACAAGACGATTAAACCAAAAACATTTTCAAAGCTTCTTATTTCCCTTAGTTCCAAGAAAACAGTAGGGATGCTTGCACCGGTATATACAACTTACATAAACTAAATAATTTCCCTCGGTTCTTTTCAAAGTACGTTTATAAATATTAAATTTTTTTTAATTTATAGCTTTATAGCATCCTGGTGAAATTAAACAAATTTTCTACTTTTGCCATCCTACATAATTCTGTTTGGACACAACTTAAAAAGCTGATATCAATTTGCTGTTTAATAGGATGTATTTTTTTTTACGGTTGTCTTTTTAAAAGTTAATTTATATTCAATTATAACAGACTCCATATTCTTGTATATGTGACAATTATAAAACGCAGTTCAAAATCAAGCTCGTAAAACATTTTAAGCTAAAGTTACATTCTATTTGACACATTTTTAATTGCTATTAAATCATGCCTTTCTATTCGAAAATGAAAATACATGTACAGCTTGAATATATGCTTATTTTTATTTTTAACATAAGAAATTCATACAAAAAACACGGCTTTAGAAAAGCCATCATACAAAACAGAAAGTTCTGTTTTAGGGGTATAGAAAACGACAGAATGATCAATACTATATGCACTTATCCTGTAAACTATTCTGTCCAAAAAATGTCTCTGTATTTATAACATTAGAAAACACACCTGGCATTTAATCAAAGGAAAAACGGAGTACATGTGTCTTTCAATGTAATATGTTTTCATATGTTGAACTTTATCTAAATTATTTGTGTTTTACTCTGGAACAACTGGATGTCAAATTTAATTTAAAATTCAGTCACTGCACTTTAAAGTATTTTTTTTAATTAATTCGAACACATAGGCTGACGCCCCATTATTTAAAAAATCAATCCAGAAATTTTGTAGTTACTAAAGCCAAGCAAATCTAAGTTTAGAACCAGCAGGAAAAGAAATAACTAGAAAGCAAAACATACCATGATAATGTACATACAAAATGTGATTTTAAGGTTTTATGTAATTGTTTTAGATATTGTTCTTTATTGATCATACTAAACAAACACACACAAACCTTTCCAAGAAACCATGCTACAATTGATCCAAATATCAATATATTTAAGCATTCCGAATCGTGGTCGGGTATACCAATGTGACACGCTTCCCATAAATCTTTTCTCCATGAAGCTAAATGGTGGCGAGCAGATTCTATGTCAAATAAAATAACCTAAAAAAATAATGAATTTATTCTTTAGGGGATACACATTAAATATTACAGCATCCTTCTTATACACAGAACAAAATGTTTCATAGTTTATAAGATGAACATAATAAAGTTCAAAAAAACATGTGACCTACATAAATGGTTGTCAATGGTAAATTGCTTTAAAAAAATTTTTCTCCACAAAAAAAACCTGTCACTGACCAAGAACAATAACAAAAAAGATAATTGTACAAAACCAATAAGTTATTGGATGTTTGCATTTAATTATGTTATACATATTACTACTCATTAACTAGCTATTAATATCAAAACACAAAAAGGGGGTTTACCTTTGGGCTTCCATCAATAAGCCATCTTCCATATACCACCTAAGAAAAAAATCAAATGTTCTATACACTAGGGTAGAAGTAAAAGAGGTCTTGATGAACAACCTATAGGAATTGATGGAAAATTTGTGTATTAGATCTCGAGATTTAGATGTTTGGCATACTTTTATTCCATCCTCTCTCATTGAAGTGATAGTGTTTCGAATAACTTCATATTCCGGCTCAATAATTTCAACCTCTATAAATAAAAAAATGTAACTTTAAAGCATACTAGATTAAACCTTCAAATGTATTTAGGATTTAGCTCCCATTAACTTTTAGAATTATATACAAAATAAAAAAAGGGACAAAAGAAATAGAAAGAGCTGTATACTAGGCGACAAGATGTGGTTATGTAAACCGTGAATAAGTGAAGTGTCAAAGTGTTGCACAAAAGCAAAGTGTGGTGAAAAAAGCACACTATAGATATTTTTTTAACCAGCTATTTGCATAGCTTTTTTACCTTATTTAGGTTGGGGTGAAAAATAGCCTTTTTTACATTTAGCCATGTGGCTAATTGAAGATGTCTGCAACCGTCATTATAGTTAACTCGCCTGCAACCATTTTCTTAATTTTTACTTTTAATGTATGCATTCTTCAACAAAATAAAAATAAAAATGCATATGCAACGAATGACGTGTTGTCATGTACATTTCTAGAACACATCAGCTAGATAACAAGGAAAATTAAAAAGTCATTAGACAAATAAATGTCTGTTGATAAGTGAACTAGTGTTGTTTTTAATCAGGGATTGTCTAACAGTCAAAACAAAAAAGCTAGCTAACACACTGATAATGTGAAATCAGATTCACTGTTCCTGCAGCTATCATAGGTCACCAAAATGAATCATAGGTCACCAAAATGAACATAATATGAACATAGTTTATTACAGTTGTTTTACATCATTACATTACATAAGATAAAAAAATAATCTTTCAAATATAGATGGATACACACCCTCAGACAACAAAATATGCACCTTATAGGGTTGGCAAAAAGCAAAAAAAAAAAATGGATATGCATATTTTATACCCTTTTGGCATAAAGTGTACTTGGGCATAAATTATAGGTAATAATATATATACCTTAAGAATTTTTTTGTCTGGATTAATTTTCAGCTGGAATATCCCATTAGCATTACTAACATACCTGTTTGACACTGCCTGTGATTATAAGGACCAATTAAAAAATAATCATCACCAAGCTCATCGACAGTCACACCTGCTTTTGTTCGAATGACAGTGTAGATTCCACCAACTAAATAACAATTAAAAAAAGTTAGAACACATTTTAAAAGTAAATATAAAATAAAGAAGACCACAATCAGCACTCTGTATAACATTTTAAAGAAATAATTTAACTTTCGTCTTAATATAAGCTTTTAAGCAGTTGTCGTGAAATGTGCTATGATGTTATGTGTTCAGTAGATGTATGGTTTAAATAACAATAAAAAAAGCAACCACAAAAGTACCTTTGTTTACAACTTCCCATGCAATTTCAAAAACAAAACCAAAATCTGCATGACCCGTTTCTGGCATAACGATTTTTTGTTTTCTGTAAATAAATTAATAATGTATATTATAAATACACAAAAAAGAAAAGTTTATCCATCTTGTATAATAATTCTCTGTGTGCCTAACAGGCAAAAAGGATGTGCTCATTTTTCTATTACTAGCCAAAATGAATCGCTGACAAAAAGGATTATAAGCGGACACAGTCTTTGTAATTCTAGATGGCATTCGACGATATATTTTTAAAACATATATGCTTGCCTCAGCAATTATTTGCTATAATAAAAGTGCACATTAAATCCTCTTAGCGAAAATCTGTAACCATATTTTTTACGATCCAACTAATCATTAAAAACAGTTAGCATCACTTGTATGGCAGAAAATGCTGTTATTTTAGCGTTAAGCTTTAATATTTATTTATACATTCTACTATGCTTTCTTAATGCATATTTTATATTTTTTGTTTATATTAATATAATACTTTTCTCCAGTAAAAAAAGTTTTTAATTTAGGGGTAGCTAAAACAAAAACTTCACACACAAAAGAAAAGATTGTGCTAGATTGTAACACTACTTTAAGAAGAAGGCGTTAGGTAGAATGAGAGTGCAATGTGTGGAAAGAAATGTGTGGATCTGATGAAAGTAGTGAGTTTGCCAACATGTTTTTTTAAGTTAAAAAATAACAGTCGCAAAAAGTTTGCCAACACGAGTGACAAATTTGTTGTAGTGTTTTAATAAGTGTGGTATATAATTATGACGACATTTATTTGGTGACGCTTAAAATGCAAAATTACAAGGGCTGCAGTTCATATTAATGTTCTATTAATGCTTCTTAAAAGGTCTTATCATGGAAGTTAAGCAAACGGCCTGGGAGGAAGTAGGCAGACTTAGATTAAAAACTGTTTACGTAACATTTTTGTATATATCTAAAAGTTCTTAGGACTAAACAAGCAGCATTAATGGTTTGCGACTTATTGGAAAAATATCATAAGAAAAGAAGCCCTAATCATGCAGTAACTACGGTCTTTTTACTGTAGCGTAGAATGTATGAAAGCAGTTTTTTTTAAAATGCTTTAAACTTGCCTCAGAAATTCTTTTCTATTGATTTTTTTAATCCGTATGTGTGACGGTTTTGGGGAAAACAGTAACAACCTATAATATCGGTAATTATTTTATTGGTAGTATTGATAATAAAACAAAAGAAATAACGGTAGCATTGATATAACAAATTTTAAGTACCGTTACATTTTTAGCAAGCAACGGTAGTGCTAATAATATTATCGATGCTTCTCTTATGATTGTATTGATATTACCAATACCAATCTATTATTGATACCAAAAGTATTGGTAATTATTACCATTATTACCGATACCAATTTATTACTAAAGTGCTAATGATAGTGGCCGTAGACTTAATATGGTTACCAAGAAGATTAATGTTATTGAAATGTCTATAACAAAACTTGCAGTTGCTTCCAAAATTCTTATCGCTTGAATTTTTAAATAACGGGAAAAGGTTAATAACATGCGCAGGCGAAATGGTGAGCGTGAAACAGCTATATGAATCATTCACACATAATCTGTTTAGATGATAAAATGATAATTATGTAAAGTTATAGGTGGTGTTAATAATATTAATATTGGTAAAAGAGTATCGATAATTGGTATTGTTATTATGGGTGGTATTGATAATATGGTATTGGTAACCGGTATTCATAATACAGTATTGGTAATGGGAATTGTATCGGGAATATTGGTAAATGAAAAAGAGGTATCGATACTAAACTAGAAAGTTATCAATATGTTGTATCAATAATTTTATGGGTAGAAGCAATACAGTATTATTACTGATATTATTAGGTCGTTACCGTTTTCCCCACAACTGTCACATATATATTAGATCTAGAGTTTAGAATTGCTAGGGTTTTTTATATATATATAACAATTCCTGGGGACAAGGTTGAACAGGATACAGACTTATTTCTGTATCATACTGATATGAGTAATTATACTCCAGTATTGCAGGTTAAAGATCAGTTGTGTATCACTTAACAATTTTTTTAAAACAAAAAGCATTCATACAGAGATCAATGTTTACATTGTTGCAACAGCATATAAATGGTTTTCGATATGGAAGTCATAGCTCTAGGCATTAGTTTAACCAGTGGAATAAACCTTTTCTCTTTAGTTTAGTTGCTTATTATACCAGTGGCCTTTAAAAACCGTGCACATGGGTGATAGGGTGGGAGATAAGTGTATAGCAAGGTTGTAACCTCACCGAAGGCTTAAAAGTTGTTAAAATGGGCTCAAATTGTGTCAAAAAATTACCCAAAATTTAAAGTAGCCAAATAAGCTAAAGTTTGATACTGTTAGATCATCAAAACACTGAGAAACCTATATCTAAAAATGTTCCTGTTCAAAGTTAACAGGGTTTAAAGTTGATTTGGGACCCACTGTTTACTGTTATTTTTTGATGGTGACAAATAGGAAAGACTTTAATATCGTTGAATAGAGCATCAAAATTGGATATAAAAACACTCAGAAACCTATGTCTGAAATACACACACCTATTCAAAGTTATCAGGGTGTAATGTCGTATTGGTTCAAAGTGGACCTGGTACCAAGAATTTACATGTAATTGCAATTGTACATGATATAAGAAAGAATATCAGGTGATACAGGCATGGCCGTGAGTAAAATGACTGGCGTGTGGTAGGTCACAATTCTAAAGTTGCATGGCGTGGAATAAACATCGCACGTCTGAGTTTTATTTAGGGGTGCGATGAAAAATAGTAGGCATGCAATTCCTAAAAAACTTCCTAGGAAGAGTATAATTAAAAACGAGCTAATACATTCAATGAACCACCTGAGATAATTACAAAAAAATAAACAACAAGCCGGGTGCAAGTTTTACGGCTTTAAAACCAGTCACAAATGATTTCTGTCGCGGAGGCCACAGTAACGGGGATTTTGCTGGTCAGGCAAATCATTTATTCTGCAATTTATGAATGTTAAAAATTATATGATACAATGGGGTTTGCTTCGACGAGCCAACATTATTTCTTTCATGTGACATGCATAACCTGAAAATACTACAAATTCAAAGTCTTGATTTAAGTTGATTTTCTATTTTGTGCATTGCTCTCCACACAAATCCTGAGGTTCAAAAAAGTTCAAAAAAAGTTCAAAAAATTGAATAGCGGCTAAAAATAACAAAGCTAACCATGGATCACGAAAATATAACTTATAAAATAATATTTCGTTATTGTCAAAGATTCTTTTGTTATATTATATACTTATTATTCAAAATCCTGGCAATTATACTTTCCTAAAGAACGCAATGATCACACACCCCAGGAGTAATAGTCATTTTTGTTCTATTGTAAAGAAGTTAACCAACAAAAGCCTATTAGCAAAATAAATATTAAAAAAGTAAATTCAGAGTACCAAGTTCTGAAAACAAAATCTCTCAGCTAGCCAAACTAAAGATTTTTATTTTGAAGATTTGATGTGTGAAAACAAACTGGATAATCAAGTTAAATAATGTCCAGTTGTAGCACATTTAAAGCAAAAGTAACAGACCAGTGTTTGCAAGCGAGAAATATGAATGTACCAATGATTATGGACACTGAAAATGTATATATGTCTATAATTTAAACAATAAAACCTGTTGATAAGGTAGGTTATAATCCGACTACCATGATCAATGAGCAAGCAGGGGATGTCAGGCTTTCTACATCTACTTTCTACATAAAACATTTGGACAGATGCGTGTGTGAGGCTTGTGTATCTTATTATTACTTGATATTATTATCACTTGTTATCTTTACGGTGAGGCACACCCTTTTATGAATCCTGATATTATTATTATGTGGTAACGCACACTGTGCCAATACTGGACAGCTTGTGCATTCCATCTTTAGCTCATGATTATGGAAAACACATGTTTTTTGAGGTGCAGAAGACACCATATGTGATTATTGGTTTATAGTGAAGTGCAAGTGTACCTTCATGATTGAAGTGGAAGAGAAATAAATAACCTTCATGCATGAGAATAAATTATTAAATAAGTATATAATTAATAAACTAAATATATAATTAATCAATTAAATAATAAGTGATAGGGAAATGTACAATTAGTTGTGAAATGTACCACGTGAATAGAGGAAATGAGTATGTAATTCATGCATGAAGAGATCTGGGTCATGCCTTGGAAACCATTCACAATATTATGATCCATGAGGACATAAGCTTGTGAGGGGCAACCAAAACGTGCATACTCTTAGGAAATTACCCTCTTTGCCTTGGGCAAGCATTTTGGTGTGATTACCTTGTTATGATTACTCTGCTAGTAATGCATGCATTATCTGTCCTGCCTTACTCAATTATTTTCTCACCCGGCATCTGATCCATTCCCCAAATTTACAAATTGCGTTCCATGCGTATAATGTTGGATACTAAAAATGTGCCATAATACAATATTCTCGATTAATAAGTGTGTTTTTACTGAGTAACCAAGACAATTAATATATATCTATAATTTAAACATTAAAACCTGTCGATAAGGTAGGTTATAATCTGACTACCATGGTCAATTCAAACTACCACCATCTATATGCAGATGATACAATAATTATTTCGTCTCATAAAAACTTGATACCCTTGTCTCCCAGGTCGAGTTAGAACTTTCGCAAGACGACCTCTGGCTGAATAATAACAAAATGACTATTAATACGGACAAAATTGAAACAATCTTTTTCGGCAACCACAGCCAGTTAAAAAAAGTTGAGAACAAAACTATCAACTATATGGGTATTCCTTTGAAGAGGAGCGAAAAAGTTAAATATCTTGGGGTAACATTTGATCAAAAAATGCAATGGGAAAAGCACATTAATGACATAAATAGAAAAATACTAATTAAATATTCTAAAATTAGAACCATTGCATCCTGTTTAAAACCTCACACAAAAAACCTTTTAATTAATGCACTTGTCATGTCATATTTTAACTACTGCTCCTCGGCATGGGCTTGTGCCACCCAAGGTAGATTGGGAAAACTAGAAAAACGATTAAAATGTGTCCGTACCTTTCCTGGGAAAGAGAGGGAATATTCAATGAATAATTTACTCATCAAAAACGATGCCATATTAGTTTTCAAAGCCATGAATCACATTGCTCCTGATTACATGCGCTCAAAATTCCTTTTGACAAAAAACTGTCATAATCATCAAACAAGAGGAGCTTCAAAAAACAGGTTCACACTTCCCTTGGACAACACGGAATTTGGCAAAAAAGCCTTCCCATTTAGAGCTGCAAAAGTGTGGAATAATCTTCCAGACCAAGTGACCTGTGATGGAAGTCTGCTTTCGTTTAAGACTTCCATCTCTAATGTATTTGGCAAATTCTAATGGAGATCACTTTTTAACTTTTTAATTTTTGTTTTTTATTCTTCTTCTTTTCAATCAGTTACTATGTTTGATTGAGCTGAGGCAGTCTAAGGTTTATCATTTTTTGTTTCTTTTTTGTTCTAGTGGCCCCCAGTGGAAACAATCCACTAACTATAGGTTTTTGTGATTTTCTGGGCTAGCTACTTTAAATATTTATTATTATTATTATTATTATTATTATTATTATTATTATTATTATTAGCTAGTAGGTAGATAGGTTGGTATTTTACTTGGCTAGCCCAACAAATATTAAGGCATATACCCTGTCTATTATTTCTAGGAGAGGCAATGGCTTAGATGGAAAGTTCTGGAGTATATCACATGGCTAGGGTAACCCAAGGCTATGGTAACATTCACTTGTCCATATTGAAGGGAAGGGAATCATAAGGATGATAAGGTCGATTTGACATTTTGTGTGACAACAGAGAAATAATAGCTAATGGATGCGTCCAAAGTTGCAAAGGGTAGGAATTTTTGTCTTAAGCTATGGTTTTCCTAAAGAAAAAGGTATTCTTGTATTTTCTTATTTAAAAGATTCCTAGCTAAGGTAGCTAGCAAGCTAAAAGTAGCTATCTAGCTAGCTAAAAGTAGCTTAGATAGCTCTAGCTTCTTTTACTTGCTTAACAGCTACGCAGATTTAGCTTTGCCTGCTCGTAAGCTTAAAAAAACTTCAACATAATAAAAAAAGAAGAAATAAAGCTGCTACAGGAAATAACACAGGCAATTTTAGTTTATTGTGAGAGAAACATGCCAAAAGTTAACTTACCTTAATCTCCTAATATTGCTGTGCAGTACAGCAGCTGGACCTGTCTTGTGCACGCGGAAAAGACGTGCGCAATAAAATGTAAATGTTCTGCCCGGATAATAAACGCTGTCCTGATTAAGTACGGCAGCTTGCCCCGGTTAAGAACAGAGCAGAAAATACATAATCAGGGCAACATAATCAGGACAGGCCGGCTTATTACTCAAAAAATATTATTTGGCACTTATAAAAGGAACATAATCAGGGCAGGCCAGTTTATATACAACAGTCTAATATTATTTCTCACTTATTATAGAACAAACATAATCGGGGCAGGCCGATAGAACAAATATAATCGGGGCCGACCGCTTTTATATCATTCCTCATCACTTCTTGCACTTGCAAATAGCCCTGGTGGCAAAGTTGTTGTTGTTCTCAAATGAAACGAAATTTCGTGGCAAATACTAAATTTTTGGATTCGCAAGTTTAATAACTTTTCACTAAACTTAATTCTCACAAAAAGAATAATTTAGATTCCGTGAAATTTAGTTACTTCAAAGTATATTATGTTAAAATGTACTTACTACACGAGTAGTTTATTCTACGAATTACGTCGAGACTTTTTTCTTTCGTCATGTCTAGTTTTTAGGGGTGTTCTATCTTCCAGAGAATGTTTAATTCACAAAAGTTCGAAGAAAATGCCAATCACAGCCTGCCTGCCCAGCCATTATATCAGCGTTCATAATCCGGTCACCACGACATAACCAGTGCAAAAAAACATAATCGGACCATGCGTACATAATCCGGCTGTCCGGGTTGTAAACAGGCCGTTTTCGCATTTTGGCAGAACATAAACACAACTGGCCGTAAATGATGTGACAATTTTACTATGGAGGTACTCTTCAGGCACTAAAAAATGTACTCAGTCATCTCTGTGTGGGTATAATATGTATAGATTTAAATAGAAAGCATGTTGTTAAAGTATTCCCTTAACTGGTCGTCATCAGTGCCAATAAACAAGTTGGCAGAAATCATTTTATATGTGTCCTAGCGTACCACCATAGTAGGTGACTCCATCATTTTATGTATGACTTTAAGTAAATATCACACTAAATAAATAAACAAAAAACTACACTGCAGGTACGAAAGGGGTGTGTGCGTAAAATTTATGAATATATGCTAAAGCCTTCGTTTGTAAAATAATGTGTATTGAATTAGAATTTCATAACAAGATGAGACAGGCCAATGCCTTATCTTGTTCTGAAATTCAAATTCAATCTTTATTGGTTAGTAGATAGGTAACCAATTGACTAGTTCATATATCAAAGCCTTCTCTATAGCCATGCTCACACCAATGCGAATAACGTATTTTCATGTTATGTTCTGTATGCATTCGTGCAAATTAGATAAAAATTAGCATGCGAATAAATAAATAACGTTATGCGCATGGATGTGAATCAGGCTTAATTACTCAGATCTGTATCGAATGCAACGTTTAAAAATAAGATCTCCATCAAGCGAATATCGTCTGCTCGGTCTTTACCGATCTGAGCAAAGGAACAATTATCCCTATTCACCATAGACGAAAGAAAATACAGCAAATGTTCTTTGTGTTTTTGTTCTTTTTATGTTCAGTGTACAGGAGACTGTTCTTTGCAAACACTTTGAGCAAAAATGATTCCTCAAATATAAACAAAGTTTACGTGAGCATACTCACAGCTTAATTGTTACAAGCTTATAAAAGTTACCGTAAATGATCGATTAAGCCCCCACTCCCGAATAAATAATATTCGAATTCACTGTAATTTCAATATAGTATATAGAGACTGAGAAAATACTACTATAAACAATTGATTAAATGGTTTTTATTTTGTAGGTTGAGGTATTAATAACACTCGTGGTTATAATATCCAATTCAAAGTTAGGGTGTTTTTCTTTTTTTTTTCAACTTGTCGAACAATATAATTCCAAATATTTTGCTCCCTGTCAAAGCAACATACTTTGCTGGAACAACAAGTCCGACCTCCCTTCTTCTCTTTCCAACCACAAATGCTTCAAGTTTGTTTTCAGGCGCTGCGTTTAAAAAGTTTGTAAGTAAACAAGAAATTTCTATTGGTAGATATCCAACCAGTAGTGTTACTTCATCGGTTGATTTAAAAACGCCAATAGCATTTTTATCATATTCGATTGCTTCTTCCCGGGTGTCTGTTTTGCATATTAATTTTTGTCCAATATGTGGTGCCCAAGCGTCTTTATAAATATGATGTCCACAAATAACTGTCTGGAACTCAATTTTAAAATTCATTTTATACGATACTGACAATGCTCTAGACATCTTTTAAAGTTTTATTCGTCGTGACAAATAAAACCAACGTTATAATCGTATCGTTCTCGCTCTGAGAATTCGAATTCAAATGTTTAGGTAATTCGAATGTTTTGTTTTTGAATAGAATTTTGTTTAATTCTTTTTTTTCTGAAAATGGAGCTAGGAGAGCCGGAAACAACTTCTCACAAAGGAGAGAAAATAAGTTCTTATACGATTAAGTTTAAACTTGAAGTTGTTGAATTTGCGGAAAAAAATCAATTGGAGCTGCTGCGGTGAAATATAAAGTTGACCACCATTTTATTCGTGATTGGAAAAAAAAAGGATGACTTACAAGAGCTTTTAAAGTCAGTTAGTAACAAGAAAAGAAAACGTTTACAAGGGACTAGAAAAAAACCTTTGAGCGATGAAATGGAGGAAAAAGTACTAGAATGGATTGTTTAACGTCGTACGAAGATGCTTAGTATGTCAAAAAAACTTATAAGGAAGAAAGCAATTATTGTCTATGAAGATTTGAAACGTACAGATCCAGATGGGTATGACGAAAAACTTGAAGCAACGAATGGTTGGCGTTTTAAATTTATGAAACAAAATAGCCCAGAAAGATCCCATTTAACACCCCCTCCTCCCGAATAAGCCCCCTCCCCCAAAACCCATTTTGACAAATAAGTCCCCAGGGTCTTAATCGATCATTTACGGTATAGTTGTTTCAGGCCATAAAAGGATAACATTTAGCTGCAAATCATCATTTTAGCTAAAAAAAAACTGTATATAGATTGCAGAGACTGTAAACTGGTGTGTTAAATCCTCTAGTTGCGCGAAAAACTCGCGTAAAAAGCCTTGGAATTAAGAAGGGTAATGCTACCGTTAAATAAGATTTGACACCGGAGCAAATTAATCATTAAGTCTACGTAAAGAGACAGCCATATTAAAACTGTTTGTTTTATATGGAAAATACGTTTGTAACCACTTGTGGAACAATTTTTGGAATTTTTCTTTCTATACTTTATGACATTTTGTCCAAGATTATAAATGTTAGTAATAACTCTTTTTCGCTAGGTTTTATATTTGTCTATTAGGCACCTGCATGCTAATTTTTAGGTCCCATACCTCTTAGAGCTTTGGATATTGACTCAATAGCACCCCTTATATTTCTATGAAATCCTTATAATCGGGCCACCGTGTTTGATATTGTACTGTAAAATAAAAATCCCTAGGTCAAAAGTACAGACCGCAAGCTTGGCTTCGTATTACACAGTACAAAATCATAACTATATATATATATCGATATCCGTTTATTACCGTAATGCTTCCAATAAACCCTCCGTCGAATAGACGCCCTCCTTTTCAGTCATTTTCAGTTGTTTTGCTTTTATTTTATTCCCTGAATCTTGATTGATGAAATGATAGCATAACCTTTATAGCATAAATTTAATAAACGCCCCCTTGAATAGACGCCCACCAAGAATGTCCAAAATTTTTATAAACGCCCCGGGCGTTTATTTGAAGAATTGCGGTATTGATCAAAGTAAGAAATTTGGATGCTAGTATCATTGTTCTGGCTTTTGTCGACGTAAGTATTCTAAAAATCTTTTATACTGTAAAAAAACTCCCTAAGAACGGAAATAATTTACAGCTATATTTTTTATTATCATTGTTCTTTTGCCCACGATATGTATCAAGGCAACTGTAATGTGAGTCTGGTCTGTGAATCTATATAACACTTTGGAGGAAGATAACACCTTGGAGGCCAAGATAACACACATCAGCGGTTTTGAATATATTTGTTGAGGTACGATTAAAATTTTATATACTTCGGAATCTTGACTTAAAACTTATGGATGCGTCGCACTCTAGCATGGAGGCACTTTATTAAAAACATTTATTTTGAATAATTGCATTGGCAAATTTCCTGCCCAGTAATTAGCATGCTGGGGGAGGGTACAATTTACACAGCTTGTTGTAAGTGAACAGCCTGAACAAATTTTACTTTTTTTGACCTCCTGAAAATAGTAAATATGAAACAGTAAACATATTATATTTTAATAACTTAAAACACACAACAAACGGGGGTCATCAGAAAGGATTATTTTTATTAAATAAAAATATTTACAAAAGTTTAGCAAGCAAAAGACGAAACAATAATTTTTGATAAAATTTTTTGTAAATATAATATTTTAAGTAATTTTAAAATGGTACGTTTCTACCTGATATTATTTTTATCAATCAAGCTGTGCTTATGTCAGCACGAGTCTCATATTGAGCAAGATCATAAAGCATTTCTGGGAACCAGAAAGAATGAATTTGACGAGTTATCCTTAGAAGAGGCCAAGCGAAGGCTGAGGTTTGTACAGTAATCAATTCAGTTATACTGTGAAAATGTGTTGTTTGTCTGTGAGCAAAAGACTAAAATTGTGGAGGCGAATTCTTGTGGATTTTTTATGTGTAGTTTCGAATTGGTGTCTTAAGCCGGATCTCCACGAGGCCAAAAATGTTGAGGCGGACTACTTTCTCGCAGCGGGACAGGCGCACTGGTAGATATTGTTTAATATTTTCAAAGTAGAGGCAAAAAATGTAGAGGTACGAATAGTAGGATCTTTTTCTACTTTTCGCGTCTACTTTAAAAATTAGCGTAAGTGTAAACAAACTTCTTGATTTTAAGCATTTAAGAAAAACATCATACGCTCCTTCCTTTGTTGGTATGATTCTTAATAATAATATGAATTTAGCTGCAAACCAACCAAAACAATTGCAAGGTCGTTGTAACCATCTCCACGAGGCTGAAAAAATAGCGGCGAAAAAAGTAGTCCGCCTCGACACTTTTTTTTGCCTTGCGGAGATCCGGCTTTATAAAACTGCGACAATTGCTTTTTTAGTATTAATTTCTAAGACATATTCTGTTATACATAAGCTTTTGTAAATTTAAAGGCATCCATTCCCCTATTTTTTATTTTATTTCATTTCTATGTTTTTGTAAAAATACGTTTTTTGTAAAAAAATGAAAAACAGCCAGGATAGAGCAGGCTCAAAACAAACAAAATAAATTGTTGAAAACTTTAAGCGGTATCATTATCTCATTGTCTTTGCAGGTTGCTTGTCCCGCACATTGATTTAAATAAAGATGGTTTTATAACCGCGAAGGAGTTAGAGATCTGGGTACGAGATAAATACGAATCATTATTGGATACTGATGATGTTGATGCGGTATTTCGCGAGGCAGATGTCAACTTTGACAATGAAGTTACATGGTCTGAATATCTCTGGCGACATTTTGGAATTCGGGATAATGGTAAATATTTCCTTGACAAAAGTCTTAAAGTCTATAGAGTTGTTAATGCTTTGTTTATGAATAATTCCCTTTTAAATATAAAGCGAACAGGGTATCACCAACGTAAGTGAGTTAATTCTTTAACATAAGACATCGGTCACGACTAGTAAGCAACAGTGATCTTGCTTCTTTTCCTTTTAATGCATTCTGCCACTAACGCATCTTAAACCTGATGACATATTTTGACGCATCAATATGCGAAAAGCGATATGAAATTATTAAATAACTTTAGGGAAGACATTTTCGCTAAAAGAAACTTACGCGAGTTTTGCGATTTAACGTCGAATTTGCGAAACTAAATTCCCAGAAATATTTGATTTTTTTTAAGTTGCGTATTCAAATTTTAATCTTCCAAATTCGCGAAATTAAATTATCGCGAAAAGTTTAAGTTTCTGTAGTATGCCAAAAAATTAGATTCTTGCTAGGTATATCAATGGCTAAGGTACCCCCTTTCTCTCTCTTTACTGTCATTTACACCTGATTATATTGGGAAATTTCTAAATTTACTTTACTCGAAAGTTTAATTTCTCTGAGAAAGCGAAAATTTATTCCCTTGGTGTAAAATGGTGTTTTTTAACTTGTATCCAAAGTTTTTGTATTTATCATTAATGTTAGGAAGCTCTGCAGTAGAAATATGCAAAAACCTTTTTTCTGATAAATTTTTGCGGGGATTAAATCTCGCACATTTCGCGGATTGGGTACTCCGCGAAAATATGTCCCTTCAAAAATTTGGGAACAGGCCATCCGCAAAAATTTGTCCTGCGAAAATTTTGAAAAATTGCTCGATCAGCGAAATTTTAATTTTTTGTTTTTCTTTGTTTTCAAAGTGTGAGGCTTCCTTTTTTACAAGCCTAATTTTTCAACCGAGTACTGAAAATAAAAAAGATAAGGGAAAACTGGGATTAAAAAAGGTCTCGAATCAGTTGACCCTTTTAAGAATATCGATCTTTTACTGCGAGCTTCTAATGCAGATGATCAACTAAATTTGAGTCCTCCTTCCGGCCTTACGTACAAACAATCGAAAGTTCCTGACACCCTGCGAAGTGAAATAGCAGCAGTGCATGTTACAGATAAGGAATCAGCTTTCTTCAATTAAAATTTTTTTTATTTTTTTATCAATCGTGTTTATTCTACCTGAGGTTATAGTTGTGTTGATAGAGCTTTGAACTAAAATGCAAAATTACACTTTGTCTCGGTCGGTGTAGAAATGACCGATTAACGAAGTTCGATGAGACAGTGCCATTCCGCCCCGAACCCTTTTGACAACTTATTTTACCTTCTTCAAAAAATTGCTACTATGACGTCATATCCGCGAAATTAAATCCCTGCGAAAAAGTTGAACATCCCTCAACCGCGAAATTTAATCCCCGCGAAAATTTATCCCATTAAAGTATAGAAAGTTGTTCGATTACTGTTTACTTCTACTCAGTTTATCATTTTAAAACCATTTTTTGAAATTTATCTGGCTTTAAGAAAGTATACTTTATATACTTTTACTTCACAGTTTAGACAGTATTCTCAACATGGGTGTTCATGTATCCTTAATATATTAAATTTTAGCTTCTGATGCAATGACATCGAGTATGAAAGAACAATTTGCGCCCTACATCGTACGTGATACCAGACGTTGGAAGTATGCAGACCTGAACGCAGATAATACTTTAAATGAGAACGAATTTCACATGTTCATGAAACCAAAAGAATTCTCCAAAATGATGTCTTTAGTTGCTCAGGTAATGTTTTCATTTCGGTCACTTCATTTATTTGGTCGTACATTTCATCATATTTATTCAATACTTGGTCCGTCCCAACGAATAACTCTTTTAATATTTCATTCTAACGTAAAGAAAAGGGTATACCTGTCCCTGCTAAAATTTATAAAGAAAATCAATCCCCTTTAATCCAACAGCTTCTTATGTTAAATTACACCAAAAAGTATTTATTGTAAGCTGAACTGTTCTTTTAGGAAGAACTAGAAGCAGCTGATATAGATAATGATGGTTATGTCTCTTTAGAAGAATATAAAGGTATAGTTTACACCTAATATATAAAGTCTACAAGCAATATTTTAAAACTTTAGCATCGTATTCATTAGGCTATTCTATAGGCTCTCTTCACATGCCGGATATGAAAAGATGGGATGAAAAGAAATTTCATGAAGAATATGATCTGGATAAAGATGGTAAACTGAATGTGGTAAAAACCTTTTTCGAAATAATTTTGTAGAAAATTCTATTTGGCTTTAGATCTTGTCTTTACTTACTAAAGAGAGAGAGAGAGAGGGTTGACAAAGGCTGGGAAGCAAACCATTGAGGTGTTAGTTATTAGCCGAAATTACACTGAGGTTAGTTACGATCACTTAAAGTTAAAGAGTATTTAAATGTCTATGTATGAATAGATAATTAGGCCAAGTTACACTAACGATTGGTTAAATTAACGATAAGTTTACGTTATAGCTAGTCCAGCTTGATTTCGGCAGCTAATCAAAGACTGTAGTGAAATAACAGGCTAAACCGAATATCTAAACCAAAAGTGACTAATGTATCGAAGACACATAGACTACTTAATTTGTAACGCAGACATTAAACTACTCTTCAGCATTAAGTAATCAAAACTAAACTCAGTGTAAATTAAATGAACTATCAAGACGGTCAATTTTATAAAGTTTTTTCGCTCTTGGGTTGACACAATTTCATCCTTCCCACTCCTCCCCACTCCTAAAGGACTTTTCTTGCTACTTCTTATAAGAGCATTTGGTAATCTTTCACCTCCATTTCTCCATTAATTCATTTATAGAAAGAAGTCGAACTATGGAAAACACCAGAATTATTCGACAGAGCAAAATTAGAAGCTAAGCACTTAATACAAATGGCAGACGACGATAACGTATGTCTGGCGTATTAGTAATATAAAGCCTGTATTGTCTTTCCAATCGTTTTTCATTATGGAATTAACTTTTTTAGGATGGCCGGTTATCTTCAAAGGAAATAGTTTTGCATCATTTCGTATTTGTTGGCAGCAAAGCTACTCAATCTGGTCAAATCCTTCATGATGAATTTTAAAGGATTATTTTAGTTGAAACCATTTAAAAATTATTCATCGTCCCGCGTTTCTATACCAGTGATGTTGTTTTTTGTATGCCCGTGTGATCATCAAAAGCTTTAGCGACGATTAAGCTATTGGTTAAATTTGACCAAGTTGTTATAAAATGTTTTAAAACGTATCTACCTTAAGTGGATAAATTTTGGCGAAGATTAAATTTGGCAAATTTCGCCAAATTAAATCCCCGCCAAATATCCTAAATTAAATACTCGCAAAAATTTATCTACTTAAGGTATATACTAGAACACTGCTGGTTTAAACGACTATTGGTTTTAAAAACAGTTTCAAAACGCGTTTCAAAATCGGGTTGCCTGTAGTCGTCGATTCCCAACCTTTGTTTTCGCTAAATACGGTCTGTAACTCAAATGCTCTCTTGCTACAATATTAAGATTTTATTACACAAACTAGCATCGATAGGGTACTGAAAACGGTGTCGTAAATGCAAGACCAGCAGCCTGGTATTTACAGCCACGTAAAGGGACACGGGTTGATAAAAATATTTACGAAAATTGACAAAAAGCATTTGATTTGTCGACTGAGTTTTGAAGCGAATGAATCTTCATAACGTTAACGTTCATAAATGCGGAAAGTCCGCTTTCATTTTTCAGCACGTGGTTTCAAGGGGCACGCATCGAAGTGCTTAAAAATAATAGAAATATTTAGGAACGCTTATGCACGCGCTGCTTTTTGTCAATATCATTGTAGAATTTTTATGAACACAAAAGCGCGGCAGAGTATAACGTAATTTCATGATTTCGACCAACTAGTTTGTTTGAAGCGGGGACATTTTATGTTTAGTGTGCATTTCTGATTCCAGTGAGCATTGTGCCGCCAGACGACTACGTAGTGCCAAGTTCGTTTAAATTAAAGACATTTTGTTCGAAGGAGATCTGATACACATACGAAACAACCAATAATTCTCGTAAAAAACAAAAAAAAATTAAAATGTATGGGTAAGTCTTTTGAACGAATTTTACCAAATTTGAAAAGGATAATTAGGGGAAATGACACACAAAAAGGCTGGAAGCATTTATACTGTACATATATTAAGTCAAAATCTGAAAAAAGGGTCTTCAGGATCCAACTTTATAGATAGAGCCCCAGCCAAATGTAAAAATAACAAAAATAACCAATTTAAAACTGATTTTTATTTTATTTTCTGAGTACCTTATATATAATTTTTATGCACTGGTCCTTTTTTTTTTAAAAAAAATTAGAAAAACAAAAATTATGGACAAAAAACTTTCGGCAGACACAAATTTCGGACGGAAAAAAAAAAATCCGAAAGTTTTTCCGTTCTAAAATTTTTGTTTGTAATGTATGAATAATTTTCTTGTCATATTGTGAATATAAAGTGTATTTGGGGCTCGAGATTTGCTTCAGTATACTGCAAAATAAGGACAAATCTGAATTATTCCTTATAACATGATTTGCATAACGTAACAATGAAGATATTTCTGCAGAAATTTTCAACTATTTATTTTAACTATTTATTTAATAATATTCTAGTTACAAATATACATTTGGTGATTTTAGGTAAAAATATTAAAATATATAACAAAATTCGATACAGAAATATACACCTATTTTTTATAAAATAAAATTCTCTTACAATGAAGAGATGCCTAAAAGTAGTTCAATAAATTAACTAATGCGAGGCAAATATTTGGATTAATAAGATTTACCTTGGAGGACCAAGGATTTACGAACAACTTGAATCATCCTAAATAAATAAAAATTGATTAAAATTGAACTAGGGTTTTTTTTATAAGTTTTTGGAAAAACCTATTTGTTTCCCATTTATAAAGGCTCCCGGACGAATGTAACGTATTGTTGGCTAGGTTGGCTTCTCCCAACTGATCACAACATGAATTTCACATACAAATATTATAGTTCTGCGTGAAGGGTTGAGAACTCTTTTTTGAAAAAAAGACAAACTATACAAATAAATATTGATTATAAAAATATATATTAATATGGGAAAACTTAGCAAGTCCTAATATTTCACGAGGAGTAATTTTCGCGAATTTTCCAAATAACCAGTTCTCCAATAATTTTCTTAGAGAGGTGTACCAAGCAGAGATTTTTTTCGAGATTTCGAAATACAACTTTAAAATAAAAAGGTTTGTTGTTTTTTATATCCCCTTCATCATTACAACAAACATTTATGAGTTATAAGCTTTCTAATGATATAAAAATAAATGAATTGACAAAAATAAATTGCGTGTTTGATGTAGTCTCAATAAAAATAAAAAATAAAATATACAAATCCCCATTCTAAGATGATACTAAGTAAAGATAAATTGGGCTTCCGTGTGTTATGAATATTATTCGACATTGTTGTTTACGTACACAAAGAAATCACTTACTGCTGTACTGACAGTTTTCAGAGTGACATTTACAGTATTCTCCATATTCCAACTTGACGTCCCAAAACGAATCTCCATAATTAAAACTAAATAAAAGTTCTTGATACTATCAGCTACAACAAGGTGAAACTTCGAGGGTAGCATTTTTTTCTTTGTGTGCAACTATATTGAAATTAAAATGACTGAATGATATATTTACAGTCTTTTTTTTATACAAAAAACAGGGCATCATATCTGTGCAAAATCAGATTTTTGGATGTTTCACATTGATGAAACGAAATGATAGGCCATGATCATAATTTTTAGGAAATGTTACTGCTACTTCTAAATGTTTATTTAAAATTTTTTTTTTTGAAAAACGTAGGTGAAAGGTCCCAATCCTTGAAATAGGTAAAATATAATAAGCCACCAAGGTACATGCAAGAAATATACCAATGCACCATTCACCAGAAACAAGCCTAAATAGTGGGCGTCATATTAGGACAGACGTTATACACACAAATGCTGACGGCAATACCAGACAAGACATTCATTCTACATATACGAAATAAAACTGAAGGGGGCACTAGACTGCTGTTTACGAGTTATAGTCTTAAGCAGTCTACTGTGGGCAATGACGTCAAAAGTTAAAATCTATATTTTTAAAAAACTAATAAGTTCAGCATCAGAAATAAGACGAAGAAAAAAAATAAGGCAGCTGTTATGAAATAGGAGTCTTTTTTATCATTCCAAGAATCCGTTTTGAACGCGAAAAAAAAAATGGAAGGAATCGAACATTGATTGATTTTTTGTCTTTTGTCATTGGTTTTTTCATCCGTTTAGTGCTTCACGAATATTAATGCCCACAAATGCAAGAGTAACATACTGCAACTTGTTTTAGGATGAGGCATAGAATCCTATGTATATATAAAAAGTGCCAGGCAAGCTATGTAAATAAAGATGTGGAAATTCTTTCATTTAGTTCAACAATAATATAATAGGTCAAAAACGTTTCTCCTCAGGCATTAGACCGTGGTTTCTCCTTAGGCATTATACCGTATCCCTGATCGAGATCGCTAAACTTATTATATTCGAGTAGGCTTACAGTAAAAATCAATTTTGAGTCAGTGACAATGTTTACCCAGAATTGTTTTTCTTTTTTTTACGTTACTTTAGATGTAATTTTATGGGAATGGGGAGGGGCTTGTTGGAGATCTTGAGACAGAAATTGAAATATTTGCTTTAATTTAACCCCGAAAAACAACACACGCTTATTGGTTTGCGATACACTTGTGACTTTGCATTTATATTTTGCATAAGATGGTCAATCACAAATAATAGCAACATAAAGTCATCGTAAAATTCTTCGTGTTTTCATCAGGGTATTTCGTAACACGACGGAACTTAATGGAGTTACATTTTGGTTAACATAGATAAACAAAATAATGTAAAACAAATATAATACCACAATTCTTCCTTTATTTCTATCTCGCGAAATGCAAAAAATGCAATTTCTGGAAAAGAAATGTCCTAAGAGAAAAACAAAATAGCATGACAAAAGTAAAACAAAAAATGAAGCACTAAAGACATCAAAAGGACCTCCTTGTGCACAAAAAACATAGGTATTAGCAAAGCAGATGGGACCAGATTTTAAAGTCATAACCGCTCAATAATGTACCTGCTGACTGGTGGTAAAAACGTTTTGAGCAGGTACAATCCTGTTTCTAGTTTCGGAGAAAATAACCATTTTCTTTAAAACTCTCCTGCAATATGGCTTTTCAGATATTGCGACTGTAAGGGCGCAAAGGTTTGGGAACTACTGTGCCAAAATAAGTTGAAATAACCAGTCATTGGTTAAAGTAAGTCCAAAAGAAGAAAAGTTAAAAGAGTAAAACTGCAATATCAAAGGTTCATATGAATATATCAGGTAACAGTATTTACAAAAACGATTCGCCTCATGGGAAAGTGATACCATTTCTAAATAAATATATTAGGTTGATGTATTTCTGGTCATTGATAACCGTTGCTCCCTTGTATAGAGGCAGAACACAATACCATTATTCATGACGCGGACATCATACCTTACAGGTTCAGATGTTCCATGGATGTTACCATGATCCTTCCACCTAACGCCAGTATACCTGACAGTCTCACCAATGTATCGTTCTCAGCACGAACAAAGATTTTCAAAAAACAATGACATGTGTGACTTTCTTCTTAACAGGGTTTTAACCTTTCTTCTTTTTCAAGATACCAAATTTGACAGAAGGCAAGGTGAGGAAATTAGACCAGTTATTGTTGCTGTTGTATATATCCAAACATTTGTGTCACTATATCTGAAGTTGCCATGCAATTGCTGACAACTTAAATTATACCCTCGGTAAATAAAACCGTGGGAGAGTGGAACTTTCACAAATTATAATCATTTCTGCCGGTACCCTGGATTTGCTTAACCTTTAATTAGCGAAACTTTTGATAATGGCGCCATTTTTCATTCCTTCGAAACGTTTTCATTCACAGAAATGCAACTTTTGTGAAACCATTCAAGGAACATTCGATTTATCTATCATTCCATAATTCTGTCGTGAAAAGATGCGTTCACAAAATGAAGCCGACTCGTCATGATTTTAAATGTCAGCGTTGCAACCATAAAACAAAGGCTTGCTACCATAATCGTTCAAAAAGACATCTTTTCGTTCTTATTTTAATTCACCCCTTCTTTGGCCGCCTTTTGACATGAGTTTCGATTAAGTAGACACATTTTCTCTCGCTCATCTATTTCATGCATATCGCATAGTAACCACTTAAGCACATTTTATACGTCAAATCTCAAGTTCTTTATTTTTAATCAATTTCTATAATTGAAGTTGTTTAATAGTTGTTTATTTTTATTTAACTAATTTTTGTAATTTATTTAAAAGAGAAAAAAAGGAAGTCAAATTTTTGGTATGCAACAAAAATTAATTGTAGTTTTCTTTTCTAAGTTTTTATTTCTTTTGTTTTGAAAGCGTATCCCTACTTTCTATTTTGGTAACTAAATATTTTGTGTTGCTTGTTATATTTGTAGAGAACTGAAGTTACTCAATAATTTTTCAAAATCGTGTACAGCTAACCAGCAACTGCTTCGCAGTGGCTTGCCTTGTACACCAAGTAAAAAAAGAAGACACATATATGTCTCGAATAACGCTTATATCAGAGTAAAATATCAAATCTTTTGTTTTTATATTTGTTTAGTCCTAAAGCCTTCACTTTGGCTTTCAAAATCAACAGTTGCTACAGGGCTTGTGTTTTATGTAGTAAAAGCATTGCACAATAAAAATTCAGAAATTGCTTTGTTGGAAAGTAGAGTCTAAAGGACAACAGAATAAGCTTGATGTCTCAGTAATCATTTGGCAGCTTAAGTAGAATAAAAAAGCCTTCTTACCCGGTGTGATGTGAATAGTTTTACAGCTCTCATATTGGCATCACAAGAATGGTTAATAAACCTTCCACAGTTACCATATTTCAACGCGTCCATGCAGTTCGGTTCGTCACCGGAAGTCTAAACGTGAATAGATAAATATAAATATACAAAAAAGCACACTCGTCAAATATTAGTTATTATTAATATTATTTGAACTTTTTTATTTTACCAGGAAATTATCATCTTTATTTTTAAGTTAAAGATCTGTTTTCAAAATATTTTTTCTAAAATTTATTTTAATGAAATGAAATTTATTTTTTTGATGCTAACCCTAAGACAAAATATGAATGGAGAAGAAAAGATAGCGGAAATAATGCTAGCAAGTTTGCTCCGTGTTTGCACACTTAAATTACATACTTTTTTGATCAAGGGCATTTAACCTTTTATTTCGCATTTTAAATTGAAATTTAACATAAAGTTCACTTCAGACTAGATATACGCAAAACAAGAGCTATTAGACGATGCTACTTTGCATCTTTAATTCTGCAATTTTATTAAAAATATGCGCAATCGCATTGTTTTGTATTTTGCATTTTTCACAATCCCCATTGGATGGAATAATCCGAATAAATTTTTCTTCGTGTCATTGCAAACTGTCTTTGAGATTTTAGGTGAAATTTGTTGGCAAAGGAGAAATTTACAAAGAAACAAAAAGGACTGACCTTTGTTGTTGTAGATATTACAACTGCAACTGATTAAGTTGACTTCTACGTTAAACTCATGTTACATTATAGTTTGCATTATACTGTGAAAATTTAACTTGTAAGCTTTTACTTTTGGTAGATGTATATTTAGTATAAATTTGTGGGAGAAGATAAGATGCAGTACAATACCTAAAGGTATGATCTTTATAAATGTTAATGTCCATTATTACAGGAAAACTTTAGTTGACAGGTATTATCCAAAATATACTGAAATTGATTTTGGTAAATTAATTTCGTCGTCTTCAAATTTCTTTCTTTTGCACATTTCGGTTGAACTTAGTTAGAACGACCGGACCAGTTTTGATGTATACCAATAGCATTGATTCATGTTAGTTTAGACAGGAGGATCATATATATCATGGGAGGACCATGCAATACATATACAGATAAGAATTTACGTGTGTTCCAGACCGTTTGTTTTACACTTTTTACCATTTCGACACAGTACAATATACAGGAGAAATAATAATACACGTCACAACTTGTTGGTCGTTTTGTTAAACTTTTTTTCAGTATGACTTAACATGCTAAAGTATGTTGTTTTTATGTCATATTTTTTATTTTACATTTTACTTCTGCAGTTGTTACACAATTTAATCAAATTTGAGTTTTTGTTTTCACTGTGCTTATATAATTTGGAACATTTTGTGTCAAAACCTTCAAATGATATAAGGCTAATGTTTAAATTTAAATTGCTCTTGGATTGTCTTAGTTTTTCACATTAACATTTTGGTATCCTTCACAGTAGATTTAGACACGGGAACACATCTAGTTCATTCACAGTGCTCACGAGATTATAAATATACCTTTAAATCTAAATTAAACAAATAAGTATCTTCATTTCTTCTTTCCGCTTCTTCATCTGTAATCAATTCACCAACATACGATAAAATGAAAGCTCCCTGTTGTATCGGAACGAGAGTACGTAAGCCCCAACCTACACGAATACATAATGAACCATTGAGACAGTTTGTATATACATAAGTCATGTATCTTTAAAAACCCAACACACCTTTATTTCGTGTTTTAAATACTTGCAATTGGTGTTGTATTCCTTTTTGAACTAACCTATTTGGACAGTAACTCCAACAAGAACATAGAGGAGTGCATTCATATAGCACTGGTGACTCTTCGTCAAATATAGCTACATCTATCTTTCCATCCTATAAACAGTACAATTTATATTGATTCTGACCAACAGGTAATCTTTCAACGCATTAGCATTTTTTCAGAATCAGGAATACATGAGGACGTAATATTTAACTGAATGATGTCAATTGTCCTCCAATGTGATAGCAAATATTTGTGCCAACTTTTATTGAAAGATTTTTAGGCGCTATATCACCTTTCAGAAACTACAAGAAGCCTGGCCAAAATAGGGTAAAGATAAGTTTTTTGTGCCAGGCGGACACCATTTTCTTCATTGGGGTGATTTATTATGAATTCCCCCGAGAAATACATTTCGCAGAAAATAATTTTTGCGAAGCAGTCATGTCAAGATAATATCGCGAAGACATTTGCCAATGAATCAATTTTTTGTTTTTGGAAAAACTTTTTACGAAACTAGTATTTTTTTTGCAATTGTAATTTATTTCGGGCCTATTTATCGAGAAGGTAGCCTGTACTTGACTCGTATAACAGAGTGTGCCCATTGTTTTAATCAACTACAAAGTAAAAATAATTACCAAGAAAAACTATATAAGAAAAAACGAACAATCCTTTTGTTTTTACCTAAAGTTAATTTTAGCAAGAAAGTCATTTTTAGTAATTTCGCAAAAACTTATTTTCGCGAATTGACCTTTCTACAAATTTTGGTGAAGATGGATAAAATTACTCAACACAAAGTATAAAAAATTCATGTATGTGGTTGGTTGGCGTGCTTTGAAATAATAAAATCACCTTTATTAGGGCATAAGCAAATACAAAAATTTTTCAGTCCATCTTATAACACAAAGCAACACAAAATTACTTACATCTAAATACCAAAGTTTTTGTTTTTCAGATAGTTGTATACATTTACAGTCAACACACGCTCCAGTGCATTTACAGGGCTTAAATAAACAATTAGTTACGATAAAATACATATATAAAGTATACGCCAGAAGTCAACAATTGCCTGTAAGTGTTTCCTTTGAAGCTAAGGTGAGTGAGTTCATTCTTTATTTTCCATACTATTATAAACATTACAATGGAAAAGAAGCAAGCTGCTTTTCTATTCTATATGGCAATATACTGGTCTTTAATGACAAATTATAATAATAAATCACAATGTACTGAACGAAGAAAAATTAAGCCGTAACCAAGTTCATAAAAATCTCGAAAAATTACGCAAATTTCCAAAAGAAGCAAACAAACATTTTTGTTGCAAGGAACTATCCGAGAGTATTATGCTCTCTTCTCACGAAAGATGGTGTATATTATATATATATATATATATATTCAGTACATTACCCTGACTGTTGAAAGTCCACGCTTAACACTGACATGACCGGATTCTTCAGGTTTAGTTATATAAATAAAATCATCCAAAAAAGGTTCATCATCAAGCTATATTTAAAAAGAACACGACAATGAGACAAACTACAACCCGAAGTGTGTGAAAGGATTTGTAATCTAACACATTAAAGTTTTTACAAAGAAATCATTATTAACACCATATCGAATTAGGACATGCCGACGTTGACAAAAATTAGCACCCGTTAAGATTTTGGATCTAAACAAATACTTTAAGATCCCAATTCCACTTCGAACATTGACCAATTACTTTTTCACAAGTTCGGAGTGCGTGTTATATTGAAAGAGCATTTTTAATGGCTTGTGGTTGGGATCATTGAATTCCGCCCTTTTTCTCAATATATTATGTCCCCCCTTGTAGTTCGAGCGTAAGTTATCACTTGATTCAAATGCTGACGTCATCTAATTTTTTTTCATTAAATTGTTTATTAATACCTGGACAACACTTGTGGTAAGTTTCAGGTCCAACGGACAACAATTTTAGAAATTACACAGGGGGGGTCGAATCAGCCCCCCCCCCCAGCATTGAGGAGCCCCTAAAAGGCCCAGCAGGAATAGGGTTAAGAGTACCTGGTTTATGCAGCTAATAGGAATTCTTTCTTTTCCATGTGAGATATCACTAAGAATATACAAAAGTAAAGAACAGCATTCTAATGTAAAAAAGAATACAGTATTTAATTCATATAAATAAAGTTTTTTTTTATATCTGAAAAGAATAGACACTTGGTTAAAGGTATGACCGCCTAGTATTGGTATATTCAGCTTTGAAACAAGATAACATCAGCTCACTTTATATACATGTAGTGTGATTTTTTCAGATCGTCATCCACAACTTCATCTCTTATTCTGATACAATGAAATGTTTTAGAGCTTGCTGGACATACCTAAAATTAGAAAAAGGAAGTATTGCAATGCTCAATATCTCTTTACCATTATATTCTATTAGCTGGTCATTTTTCCTTCGAATTTAAACAACACTAGCGTGGCTTGTTTGTCACATTTAGCTACGTTAGGCGCTTGCCGTCCATGAGTTACGTGGCTACATCGGTTTACTCATTACAAGACCCTGATTACGATCTAAAATTTTCCTTGTCCTAAGTGGTCAATTCTATATTTGCAAGAAATTAGCACCTTAAATGTATTAAAAAGGAAATATAAAAGACTTTATTTTTTGCATAAAGGCTTTTCGGGTTGGTCCATCATCAGTATATGGTATTAGAGGTATTACATTTTGAGATTCCAAAATGTGGTAAAATTTGACAAAGTAGGAGTGAAATGGATGGGTTATTAAACTTACTTAAATTGCATAATTGCATTTCATTGCATATTAACTCCTCGGAACCAATAATAGTGAGAGTAGCTAACTAAACTAACTAAATTAGGGGGAGGGGACATCTTGAGTGGTTTAAACATTGCATTCTTATAACAATATTGGGTAAGTCTTGGTATATATCATTACATTAATTTGCTACTTCTAATATTAAAAAATTAACGATATTTTAACAGTATTTAAAATGCTGAAACAGTACTGGGTGGCACAGTACTGGGTGGCACAAAATTCAAATATTGTCAGTAGAAGGAGGGTGGAATAAAAATGTTCTGGCTGGCATTAATGGATGGTGAAGGCAGAAGAACTATTGGAGACTCGGAATAAACGTAAAAGTAATGTTCCGCATTCACTTTTTACCTTATGGTATGATATAACAAACTCAGAACTTGCACGTCTAAATTTAAAACTTTAAAGTAACAATGCCAAGAAATTATAGACTAACTTCAAGTGCTGTTTCATTATTCTTGTTCTTTATTTTGTGATTTGCCCCATGAAGCAAAAGGAACCTAGAAAAATAACGATGGCAATTTTGTCAAAACCAACTACAGAACGTAACAGATCAGTTTAGAAATACTCACTGCGTCACATGATAATGATCACCTTTTGCTGCAACATGTCTAAAAGATAGATAAAAGAACACATTAGGGAAACAAGTGTTTTATTGTTGAAAATCTCCTTAATGGCAAATTTATAGATTTAGATACCAAACCATACCATTTTATAAAAACTACAATCAACAAAAAAAGGATGACATCGACATAATTATGTCAAATTTTTCGTTACACTCTCATCTGCAAGGAAACAAGTAAAATTGAAATACAATACATTTTCTTATTTTCTCTTTAACGCTATCTGGTAGAGTTGTACAAACAGTACAAAATTTTAACTGACATCTTCTCAGAATTTTATGTTTCCTAAATTTTTAAATTAATCTATCTAGGAACAGCATCAATGTCTCGGCAGATTTTAACAGCTTAAGTAAAAGGTTGGCTTTATGTTTCAAATTGTTAATAGAAAGAAAGATACGATTTTGACAAAAATTGTGTTAATAACTAACAACACTGCACAAAACTCTTGAAACATAGTATTATACGAAAGCACAACTTACAAGGGAGTTTCACCGAATTTGTTCCTAGTATTAACATCAGCAATTGCAGAATCGGAAACTAACTCTCTAGTGCATTCAAATGATCCAGAAATAGCAGACCAATGCAAGCAAATGTTCATTTCCTACACGTAATAATGAGAAATCAATTTTAATTTTAGTAAAAGATACAGACCACAATGCTTAAAGCGTTTTGTTTATGATATATATTTATCATGTAAGGTTTCTGTGACTATTTTTATACACACAACTTACATTATCTAACAGATTTGTGTATGCACCTTTTTTAATCAAATATCTCATCAACAAATGATTAGCATCATTTTCTGCTGCCCACATCAATGCAGTCCAACCATATTTATCCTGAAGCAAATATAAAAACAAGGATTATTTTAAAATTATTCTAGCATCACCGGGTAGTCACAATTTTAGTTAAAAAAATTATGCTACCCTTGTAGAAACATTTGAAATGATTTTTTTCTTGGTCACAAAATGGTTGGTGAAGATAATTGAAAGACGCAAATTATGCAAGGAATATTGTACGGTAAACGTGTAAAGACAAGGCCCAAATTCGTTGAAACAAAACGATATATGTCGCCTTGGGTTATTGATGCAAGTGCAGCTTGTGATGTTAGTTTATTGTTAAAATGTAAAAGCAGATTAATAGCACAGGAAATATCGGGTGGAAAGAAGGAATGCTTGTGTTTTTTGTAAAATTAAAACAAAATAACAAAATTTTGCTTTGTTAAAACTTCACACTGACATTTCAAATGAGTATAGAGACTTTTTGAGCTTTAAAAAATCATTACAATTTCATAGCAGGAGAATGTGCTATATGCACTATGCAATGTCCTAACCTGTTCATTCAAGGATATACCAATTTTTACCAACCATCTAACAAGCTCAATAGAACCTCTTCGTGAAGCAGCATGAAGCAAGTTCATACCCTCTGTATTCTAAAGAGGTTTCAAACAAAATTGATCATTGTATGCAAATTAATTAAAAGCTGATGTGTGCATCTTTACTTACTCTAATTCTGAAGTCAGCACCTGCCTTTACTAGAAACTGAGCAACACTTAAATGCTTTTTTTCCACAGCATAGAACTAGAAATAAGATTTAAAAAGCAGATGTAAACACAACGCAGTTTTATATTTTTTCAGGTTTTATACAACATTTTTGTGTGTGTGTATTCCTTGCCAAATAAACTTGGTTGAAAACAACTAGTTTAATGTTTATGGTGACAATTTAAAATAATTCTTGGGTATTTCTTTACCTGACTTAAAAAGGGATAGTCATCTTTCTAGAATTTAAACTATATGAATTGAAAATAACTTTTAAAACGATCAAGATTGCCACAATATTTTACAGTAGTTATATAATTTAGAAACAGTATGGGACAAAGTTTGAAAATTTGGTAACAAACTATATAGCTAACTACATATACTGATAACTTATATAGATATTTGGTTAATAAAGCATGGATAAGTTATGAGTATTACTTATAAAAACTAATTTTGTGCACACAATATTTTTATCTGATTTAAGTGTACTAAATGACTTACCAATGGTGTCCTGTTGTTGTTATCTCTAATGTCAACTCTTTTAGTGCCAGCCTAAGAAAAGAAACAATTTTTTTAAGGACTTGTATTCTTCAATAGCGAGAATCTTGATGTCAAAGGGAAAGGCAAATTTAACCCTAAATCGCTTACTTTATATAGTAATACCAAGAGCATATCCAAATAACCCTTAGATGCAGCTATATGTAGAGCTGTCCTACCCTCTTCACCTTTCACTTGGGCAGCAGGGTTGGTTCCAACATCTATATAACAAAAACAACTGTAAAAATTTACAAAATAACAAACTTGTTTATGAGACTACAGAAGACCTTAAAAATTATTATAATTTATAATATTTTTTGGATGTCAAATACTATATACAAGGTAAGTTAATTGTGATCAGGTGATGTTTATATAGAAGAGTATTACTAAAATGATTGGGAATAAGTTGAAAGCCAAGAACGGACGATAAACACTTTAGGCATCAAATTTTTAAAGGCCAAACCTTTTATAATTGAAAAAGTTTATGCTTTCCGAAATTACAGATTTCATCGAGGAAACCTTTCCGATCACAAAATATTCCGCATTCCTCTATCCCTAAAAATTTTTTTCCCATAGGTTTTTACGTTTAGTGATGGCATCAGAGAACACTGTAATATAATAAAAAAATCAACAACATTTTCACACTATGAATTTGTTTCTATGTAAAATATCAAATTAGAGCCTGTTAAGAGTGGATTCGTGTTTTATATGATTTTATAGACAAATTCGAATAAGCACACTAAATTTTAGAAAAATTTCATCATTTATCAATAGATTAAACGACATTCACTGAACTAAAAAAACAACGGAAATCACTAAGATCTTTTATAAAAACTGTTGCAAAGGGAACAAAATTGTTGCCTGACGATGTCCAATGAGTTGGTCGAAATATCATAATACTTGACAAAAGTAAAAAAGCAAACAAACAAACAAACAAACAAACAAACAAAAACCGGAAAAGATTTAAAAAATATGCTTACTCAAAAATGCCATGACCTTTCCTATTAAACCATGTTTTACATGAGAATACAACCCTTTTTGGTTCAATCGTTTTGGTCTACAATAAATATTTTGTTAAAACAATAACAAAGAACACATCTATAGAAAACATATATTTCTTGACGATACTACAGAAACCGCTACCACAAGCAAAATAAGATTTTTTCTTCAATACGGCTGCACAAAATTTGCCGAAAATAATTGTTTGACCCTGTACAGACTGTTTTTATTTTTGCAACTGTAACAGTGAATTACTTTCTGTAAATTCTGCCTAGGAGTAAAGTTTTTTTGCCATGAATGTATGTTAATCCAATTTTGAGACATTAATTATTGCGATTCACAAAAGTAGATTGCGTTTTGTGATACAAATTATTGCGATTTTTACAAAAATCTGTAAGAAAATTATGTCAGCAATAATTTTTGACACCATTTATGACAATTCATATGCTGAAAGGGGACTCCAGGTATAAAATAATGTGGGACTTAACTATAAAGCTTAAAAAGTTGGTTAGAAAGTTTTTTTTAATTTTTAAAAAGCTCTCTTCGTTCTCCAGATATTTACATTTAAAGGATTTTAGATTTAATTATGCTGCATAAATTATGATGTCATATTTGAGTAATAGCAAATTTCGACATTTTTTGTCATCAGTAATTTTAGACCTATTAAGGGATGTGCATTCAAACTTTATCAATGCATAGATATTACAATAATAAATTGATTAAAATAATTTTCTTGCTAAAATGAGAATTCCTTTTAATCAGTCTTTAATCATATGCTACTATGTGATCATACACCACTCCCTCAATAAAAAAGTCGCAGAGAAAATGCATAAAGTAGTCGCCTGGCAAAAAATAGCAGGACCGAACGACAAAGACAACAGCTATACAACAAATATAATTACTTCTCTGAAAGTGGAGCAGTTAATATTTTCTTTATGAGATCTTCTTGGTTAATCATACCCATACCATCTACAGATACAAAAGGAATAATATATAAGACGAGGAAATAAAAAATAAATGACAGAAAATCTTATGTGATCTTACATTGTAAGAATTCTGTCATATCTTCATCTGAATCACTGCATGGAAGCAGGTTCAACAAATCTCTAAACAATAAAAATAAAATAAAACAAAGCAAAACAAAACAAAAACAAAACATAAGTGCTTGCAAATAGCTTTACAAGTACGAGCGTCAACTTAGAATTGTGATAACACTAAGAAAAGAAACTTACGACAAATCTGATGTTGGTGATGACTTTTTTGCATACTTCTCAACTGAAATTTTTGCTATGGCAAAAAAGTGTATAGTAGCCTGAAAATTACTAATATTAAAAAAGACTATGTATCTTTTTTCCCGTTTAAGAACCGTTTCTCATTTCAAAGCCTACTATTAAAATGTTCAATCCTAGCAAGCCCACATCCTTTTTTAAGCACCAAAAGTTCTTAATACAGTTGCAATTAAGCACTTGTAAACATTTATAAAGAAAGTATGCATGGAAGAAGGGGTAACGAAACTTGAGGATGGATATTGGAACGTTTCACGTGATTATTGTTCCAATATTATTCCATGTGCAATTGAAGGCACTAATCTTTAGGTTATACATGAAACAGGCACTAATGGTTTGTCTGTTTGAAATTAGAAAAAAAAAATTAAACTGTTGCTCCAAACTGCTACTTCATTTGATTCAATTTGGGCACACCTTCGATGATGATGCTCTGGCTGTGACAGTGTCATTCAATAATTCACCATTTTGACAACATCATTTTAAACATTAATAGTGCTCTTAGCAAAAACTTGATTGTTGACCCAGCAGTGAAGGAAAACTGTAATGGATATTCACCTTTGAATTGTCATACTCAGTTATTTTTAAAGGTTGCTGAGCAAAGATTTAGTACATAATTTGACCCATTAGCCATCCACTTGCTATTGTCCAGTATTTAAAAGCATTCTGAACTGTGAGACGCCCACAAGGTGTCTATTAACTGCTTTAAATTATTGTCCCTTCTTTGTTCATGCACATCCTCTTCATAAGATGGAGAATTTGTGCGAAAGGGTTGAGAAGAAATAAGGGAAAAACTCCACAAAGCCGAGAAGGATGAATTGTTAAGGTGTTAATTCCACAATAAGAAGAAATTAGGAGGATAAAGGATCTGAGGCGACCTTGTTTCTATAACGATGAGAAGGATAATTACCAAAAAACAGTAGAGCGTCATGCTTTTCAAAATAACCAAAATATTGATTAATTATTGCCCAACACTTTTGCAGTTGATTTTCACATTATATAAAGTTATGTTGTAGCTTGCCTTGATTGTCATTAGTAAACAACTTATTATAATGATAACAAGGGTAATATACCAAAAAACAGTAGAGCATTAATTATTGCCCAACACTTTTGTAGTTGATTTTCACATTATATAAAGTTATTACCTTTTTTCACAACTGCCTGTGGACTAGTTTGTGGACTTTCATCATCAGAGTCATCAATTACAATTGGGGCAAGGACTGTAATAGGAAATGGGTTTGCAGTTGATTAAAACCCCTATTAAACACCTTAAATATGAAAAAAGACTTTACTGTACCATATATGTAATATTAATCGACACAAAGTCTAAATAATTAAAAGAAAAAGAGAATAAAGTGAATAATAAAACTTACCTCTAGCTTGACCAGAGCTCATTATAGCTTTCCCTTCAGCTCTAAACTCTGATTTAACAACAGGTGCTTGGCTTGGTTTAGCTGAGTTTGAGGATGATTGTGTACTTCCATTATCTGTTTCGTCTTAAACAGTTAGAGTATCATTCACATATGCATATTTTTTTCTATTAGAACACCAAACTATACGAAAGCCTTGGAATGCCCATTTCCAAGTTACTTTTATGGTTTATATTTTATTGACTTAGCTTTGCAGTTAAAAACAAACAAACTAGACCACAACATTTGATAGTGTTTCTTGAAAAGAAAAAACATAATAACAAACAATGTGCAATACGCTCTTTTTATGTCACTTTTTTACATTTGTATGCAAGTAAAGAAATATTGTCAATTAAATTTACCTTCTGAAGCAGTAGAGGTAGCTGATGAAGTAGAACTGACATCATCATCCAAGTTTATTGTTGCTATCAGTGTTGATGGCACATCTGATCCTATTATGACATTAAATTGTAACTAAGGCATATTAACAATGATTAAAAATGTTTACTTTCCAGTGCAAAATCAACTCCCCCTCCTTGATTGCTGGGTTTTTTCATATATTATTCATACCTGATTTTTTTCAGCTAGGTAAAATAGAAAATTCCCATTTTTACAGCACTTCCGCTAAGGGACATGATTTTTAAACGATTTACGGCGATCTCTTAGCTTCTACGATGCCGTTTTCATGAATTTAAAACAATCTACGGCGATCTTTTCGTTTTTACTATCCCGTTTTCATAATTTTTAAACGATCTACGGCGATCTTTTCGTTTTCTACGATCCCGTTTTCATGATTTTTAAACGATTTACGGCGATCTCTTAGCTTCTACGATGCCGTTTTCATGAATTTAAAACGATTTACAGGGATATTCATTATGCACACTGCACGAGCTTTAACTTTCGATAGCATTTTCGCTTTACTTTAAAATTTTCAGACATGCTTGGTGAATCATGCAGCCATGATACAGTGTGCGAAATCTTTTTATTCGGAATATTTTTCTTTTAACAGGGTTCGATGCAGCAGGGGATGCTTAAAAAGAATCTTTTGAAAAAAACAAAAGGCTATTGTTAAAAAAATAAGAATGAACTAAAAAAATCCGCACAACGTTTTAAAAGGGTTAACCCAAGGTTCATTTAAAAACAAAAGCTGAGAAATAACGAGATTGTAAAAAGTTGGAGCTCGTGGAAGCTGATTTTTGTTTGTTTATGATACATTTTTAAAAAGGAGTTTCTGCTGACTCAGCAATGTTAGTGTTAACTTAAAATCATTTTATTATGTATTAAGGCCTATATTTTCAGGAAATAGTAAAAAAATGGTATAAATAGAACACTGAGTAAATAATTAGGCTATTTGGACAGCTAAAAAAGGGTTACTGCCACCTTAAGGAGTTATGTCTTAAATTGGAAGAATATCCAAGCAACATGATCTAAAATTTATAGTTATTAAAATTTTTGCAACTTGATATTCCCTTACCAAATCAAGGACACTCAAATTTGTGCTGAGTCCCTCCATGCCAAAGTAGAGAGGTTTTCCATATACAAATTTTTGATGTATAAAACATAAAGCGCTGTAGAAAATAAGATGCAGAATCATTTTTAAACCAATAAACAATATATTCTAAGGTGACAGTAACTCTTTTTAAATTCGAAAAAAATTCATATTAGTTACCAAAGGTTATTCTCAGACTGTCCATATTTTTTTGGTTAGACAACACTTGGCGTGATTTATAGCTGTAATACTATTATCATTCACCAACAATATTCAGCTTCAACAATTTCTCTTTTTGTTTGTGAATATTTTTGCTGGGACAGCAGCTTTCTGCATACCATCAGACTATGTTTGTTTTAAAAGATAAGTCAATGAAAAATCACGAGGTCGTAAAAAGATGAAGCTCGTAAAGGCTACGTTTTTTCTTTATTGCATAATTATAAATGAGTATATCTGCTGACTTAGTAAAATAAGAAATTAAACAAAACTGTTTCTATGTGTCTGAAGGTCATTATTTCCAGGAAATAACAAAGAATATTTGTATAGATAACACATAAACCAAAAAATCCATCTGTTTGAACCAGAAAAAAGGCTTAACTGCCATCTTACGATCAGGGCAGTTTTGCAAAAGCAGCCTGGCCTCAGACTGTATTATTAAATCATAGTCGGCCATAGAAATACTAAATGCTAATGTAATATATACTGTTTTTTTGAAAATTGTAAATCAGGTGCCTGCTTCCTCTTTTTTCAAAATACACTTTTCATGCTAGTGTTCGAAAAATGAGTATACAAAATGATTTCTCTTAATAATAAATCTACGTTGTAAGTGTCATATTTTCAACATTATCCCAATGGAAGTTATTAGATTTTACCAATTACAGGAATTTCATAGAAATCTAAAAAGTAGCTTCTAGTATATATCTATGATTATGGGAGTTATGGAACTTTAAAATCTATCTAACAGGTAGTATAGCAATAAGTAGATACTAAAGAAAAATGGCAGGGTGTCGCTCCCAGAATATTTAGGGTTAAAGGGTTACTGCAACAAAATTTGCTTTGTAAACAAGGAAAATAACTTAAAAGCTATTAAAGGCTGTCATAAACAACGTATACGTGTTTGAGGCAAGTAAAAAACAAGTTTTGCTTAAAAAGACATTAAAAGTGATAAAATAAACAACTAGTGATAAAAATTCAATTAAGAGAATAAGTTCTCTGGAGAGGAACTGCTATTCAGTATTTTAATTTAGACACATGGATCAATATTATTTTTTTTTTGTTCCAGTTGAAAAAGGCAAAATGCAACATTTTGTTGATGTCATTGAGTTGATGACAAGAATTTAAATGGTTAAAAATAGTTAGTAAATCTTTTATTGTAGCATGATAAAGACAATTTGTTTTTAAGATGATTGTTTTATAAGCAATTGAAAATCTTTCCCCCAATTTGACGTTCACGCAACACATTAAATACTTTACAGGTTAAAGCCAAGTATACAGAATCCACAACATTAAAAAGATGAAGAGGGGAAGAAAATATTACATCTTGGCATTTTTCACTTATTTATATCGCAGTTTGTAGGATTTGCGAAAAACATAATCAGGCTCAGAGCGTGCTGACCTGATGCTCATTTGAAAAAAAAATAAACTTATTGCATAAAAAAAATAGTCAAGTTTAAAAATTATAGTCGTGTTAATTAAGCCTTATTGTGTATAAGAAATAAGTTTGTGTTTAATTAAAATACCCAATACAAGAAACAACACATCAGAAGGATTCACCAAAGCTAGCCAATATGTTTAGCATATTGCTTAAAAATTTCGCTATCTGAGGTTGAATATGCTAATAAGAATTATGCCTATAAAAATGCAACAAACTTTTGACCTTCTAATAAAAAACAAAAATTATTAACATGCACATTTTGGAAGAGAGTTAAAAATAACCTACGTACCTGGTAAAAACAAACGATTTCTGAAAACTGGTATTGTAGGAAATTTTCTGGCTGGTTGAAATTGTGGTCGATAAGACATTTGATGTCTGACACCAGGATAAGGTGGTCCCATACGAACTGATGGTATCTGATGCTGATAGATAACTGGTGGGAATCTCACGTTTGCGTACATAGGTGATTGACCTAGTAGATTTTCAGACTCTAAAGTTACAGCATTTGTTTGTTCCTTAGCATTGCTTTTTTTGTTATCTTTAACAACTTCAGGCTCTGGACTTGAGTCAGTTGATATATATCCAGCAGATATGACAACAACTAAAAAGCAGAAAAAGAATCCATCCAATATCACATATATAAGCACTTAGTGCATGTCCTGGCATATGCACAAGTAATTACATGTACACATACTCATGAAATGTTTCGGCACAAGTGAAATAGCATGTGGAGAAATCCACTCGCTTAGGGAACCAAAAAGTGAAAAGATTTATTTTTGTAATGTCACCTATGACCATATCCTATTTTATTTTAGGAATTTATTAGTAATCTTTGCGTGAAGCTTGAAATGCTGATCAACAAATGTTACAGGATCATGTGCTTTCCGAGACATTGAGGCTTAAAGGAGAACTAACGATTGATAAAAAGTAATCATTATAGTGTGAATAAGAAGCGTGTAATATTTTTTATATTTGTGAGCATTGGTTCTTAAGATATTAAAGGTCAAAGTGGTACTTTAGTCGTTGCAATGACAGTTTTGGTGATGATTTTCTGTTCAACTAAAAACTGTTTTCAATGATGGCAACAATGATTTTAAAGATTGTTCTTATAAAAAAGCGTGTATTCAAATTTACTATGAAATATTATTATGATAAATTTTAAGCCTTGTTAAGCTGCAAATTTGTAATAATGTATTTGTAGCTGTGATTGGCAGAACATGTGTAGTTTCTCTCATTTCCTATACAAATTTACCATGATTTTAAATTAAGAGATTATTCTCTAAAACTAAGATATAAACCCTGGAAAAATAACATCAGCAAATATACCTTTGTTTAGCGTATGTAATGTTTATAAGAAAACTAACGAAAAAATTTTTTTGGAATAAAAACATTCTTATATATCATTAAGGTAGCGGTATGGTAAGTAATTACTTTTTTTTTACATTTTATTTTTATGGAACATTTTACTTTTAAAACTGCTCTTTCCAATGAACTAATTTTTATTCCAAAATGTTTCCTTAAAATTAAAGGATTTAGTATTACAAAGTGTTTCACTCCCTATGTCTTTGTTCTGGCAATCAAATATTTCTGTACATGAAGTGAGACATGATTTATGTGTACTAAAAATAAGTTGATGTAGAAATCCATTCAAAACTTCAAAAAAGAAAAGAAAAATAAACAACGGAAATTTGATTCAGAGAAACAAAAAGAGTTAAAGGTATTGGATAAAGGATCTTGGTATGATCAATGAATAATTTTTTCGTAAAATTTGTGGTTGCCTACTCTTCTTAAAAGGGATCTGTCTCAAAAAAAACATTAGATGATGTCTCATTTTAATTTTTGGTCAGCGGATTTGCAAAAGTGATTGAAAGAAAAAGCAACAAAATTGAGTGTTAATTTTTAGATCTTATAGATGATTTATGGCATATTTTTAGATTTAAATTTAGACTATCCTTAACATGTAGACATATTTTTTTTCTGTAAACTTATATACTTTTGAGACTAATCCCTTCACAGTTGGCCACACCCACTTTTTAAGAAAACATTTTATTTTATTTTTTCGTAATATTGTAAAAGAAACTTTTGTTAACAAGTACATATATACTTTTATGTTTTTTTTAAAAAAAAAGTTGAAAAATGCACCAGCCGAGTGTCAGCATGAAGGAAAAGGGCTGACTTTAATGTTCTCTATACTTTTTAAACAAATCAATCACGAAAGAAATGAATGTTATGTAATCAGCATAATAGCCTTTTTTATCGCTTTATAATATTTTAGAAAAAGAAAAGATTCACAAGTGCGATAAAAAGCACTCGTAAATCTTTTAAGAGTGTGCGGGAGAGTGCGCGTGCGATCGCACTCGTCTCAAGGCATGGCCTGGATATTGCGAATATTTTCCCTTTCACAAAGATAACATTAGCATTTTTGACTGTGTGCATCGTTCAAGATATGTGTTCAAGTTGATAATAAGTGTCCTGAATCCAGTACTGTATATCATTTTTAATAATTCATGTATATTTGAACACAACAAAATGTATGACAAAAATTTTAAATTGCATCACTTAAAAAAAATTGTATCTTACCATTACTTTCAATCTTTTCAACTGATTGATCAAAGGTTCTTTTCATTTTACCCTTTTTCCATATATATTATATATGCACCCTAAAAATATAAATATGAAAATAGCCTTTTTAAAGCAGATTTGTCACTGATAATGGCATCCTCACCCTTTTTACATGGTTATATATTCTAATTTACATTGCCACTTATTAACTACAGAAAGAAATACTCTGTGACACAGTAGGTGGGCATCGTATAGGATTTTTTACTGACATGAATTTATAAACTAAGAAAAACTGTCATAACAACTTGGAAACCTAATAAATAATCATCAGATTTCTCCATTCATTTTTAAGAATGATGCAAAATTTTATTGATGTGTCTGGTATTTTTTATTTGTGTCTGGTAGTGAATTCTAATATTGGCTGAATGTGTGTGCCAATATATATATACCTTCATTGTTCCCAGATTACTTTCAGCATATTATGGCTTCAATTCTGATAACCTTTTAGAAGATTCACAATAAATTAGTGGTAAATTATGCGGAGTATATATTAACGCTACATATATATTTACTAGGGTTTGGAATATCAAAATGTGTCAGGTAGTAACCAATATTGTAATAACCTCAGTTTCTTCGAAACTTTTTTAACATGTGCACAGCCGCATTTTTTTTAAAAAAATCATACCGCTATTTCTTCATCATATTCAAAATCTTATATATACTTACTTAAAGTCTTAAAAGGATATATAGCTAGATTATACAAATTTTTTTTGCACCAAATTAATTATATTGGTAAGCACATTATAACAACTTTCAAATCACAAAAATTGCTCATACTTTAAGTTATTTTATTTTAGATTTCCACAAATTAGGCCCAGGGGAAAACTTAATCATGACTATATTCATTCAGGGTAAAATCTTGACTAATAGGTGATAAAAATGTTCATAGAAAAGTCAGTGCCAAGCTAAAATGTTGCATACACAGTTATCCTGTAGATAAAATATATTGATTACTTGAAGTAATCAAATGAAGCGATTATATAAATTTAACCAGAACCAAGGAATAGACTAACACCAATGAAAATGATCAGCCGACATAAACCGTATACCTAAAGTATAGCTAGCTAGCAAAGTATATATATCTAGGTTTTTTATTTAGCAATAGCTTTAACTAGCTATACATATAGCTTTGTAGAAAAGTTTAGATCACATGATAAGCTAAGCTAGCTACATAATATAGCTACACATTTTTTGTAAGCCACTATTTATAAGCAAGTGAGCTAGTATTAATAGAAAAATGTAGCCATAATAGCTGAGCACGAGTCCAGGAATGCAAAAAGTTTATTCATATACTTCTTTGCACACTCAAGTTTATTTGACAGTTAGCTAGCTACATGACAGTTATATTTTTGACAGTTTCCTAGCTATATAAACAAAAATTATGACTTCCTTTTTTTTTCCTTCTTGAATAAATTAGGAAAATTTATTTTTTAAACAAAATCCTAAAAAGCTTATAAAAACGTGTAGCCAGCTATAAAGTTCTAAGCAGGCATAGTTTAGGCTAGCCAAAAAAGCTTTCGTATTATATAAACTATATCTGTAGCTACAAACCGTAGCTAACTTAACTACGTATATGTAAAAAACCATTTAATGTAATGGGTCGTGTATTTCGTTTACTGTCATATCATGCCAAAAACCAAGCAATAAAAATCTAAGGATATAACAAATGCAAAACAACCGCGATAATTGAAAAAAAGCTGAACTAACGACCAAAAAATAATAAACAAGACTGCCGCGCATGTCAGCCATCCTGCATTCCGTAAAGTCTGGAACCCCGTGCACGATTGTATTTTTCCCGCGCAAAAACACCCAAAATTTGATCAGCATACCCATTCTCGACCCCAGAGCACATTGAGATAAACTCGAAGGCTCTGGACCTGTCTGGTCACGTGAGTTCATCTCAAAGAGCTTTGTGGACGAGAATGCGCATACCGTGCTAGCTTATTTTTTTTTTTTTTTTTTTTTTTTTTTTTTATTTTTTTTTTTTTTTTCTCGACATTTACATATATTTGCCACAAATAAATAAATAAACTTACAACAACACCAAAATAAAAAGTTATTAACAATTTACAGGTCAACATGGTTTCACTTATAATTAACACACTTGATTATTCAGGATCGAATGAGTGATACAACATTTCCGAGTTCCATATCTGTCAGCTGGTGGTCCCGAGCGAAGGATCTGCAACCTCTCAAGCAAAGTAGTGTTGATCGCAGCAGACTAAAGGAAATTTTAGTTCTAATAAACTTCGTGGCTTCTGCGAATCTGATGTTTCTTTTTTCTGAAATCATTTCAGACAGTCTCTGATAAAATCGTTTACACTCTCTTCCCATACCACCGTTTGTTGCAAAAACAAGGGGAGTTAATGTTCCATTTTCTACTTGCATAACTCTTTCGTTGTATCCTCTCTTCTTCTCTTCTTCGTTTTTCTTGAAGCATTTGTCAAGAGAAAGACCCTTGTATCTCAGAGCGTTGAGGTCAAAGACCCGTACATCTAAAAAGCTTATTTTGCGCCGGCCCTTTTTACGCGGCCCTTATTTTGCCACCGGGGGGGCATTGGATTATCCGCCATTTTTGGCACAGCAGCTGCGTGTAACGTCGCTATATCATATTTTCCCAACCTCCTTGATTTTTCAATTTTTAAAGCAACAATATCGTCATAATTCATTTCCTATTGTTCGGTTTTTGACTCCGCCTCTATTTGTAATACATCGGTTTCACCTTCGTGTCACCCTCGATCATATCATCATCATCATCTTGGTCGTCGAAGAAAATGGCTGCGCTATCTTCTGCACTTGTATTTCTCTACAAAAACTTTTTTTTTTAAATTGTACGGTCGGTGTAAAAGAAATGCATCAATATTGGTATTTCGAATTCCCGTTTTCGTATTGGTGCTGCTCGCGGGGTGAATGGTTGCGTGTGTCCCTCTTACTGAACATCCCTTGCGAAGAAAACATACGAAGATATCTCTTATGTATCCAATAGTTACATGGTTAACTCCCGGTAACTCCGTTTACTAATGGGATATCTTCAGTGTGACTCTGACTTGTGACTTTGACTGACATTGTTTCTTACGTTAATGTCTATCAAAGTGTTTGGAAACCAGTGCTTCAAAAAAGGGTTTATGGCGAATAGGAACTTAACAACTCTGTGGAAAAATATGCTGTTGCTGTTAAGAAAAATGGGAAAGTGATTGGTCAGTTGCAGTTAGGGAAAAACGAAAAGTTTGCTAAAACAATTTTATATTTTCTACGTGCCGATCCTTATTGAAAGCATCTTGGAGATGGTGATGACATGCAAAAGTGTATAGTGGACATTTAAAAAAAAATAGAACTTATTATTTAAAAGAGGACTGTAACTTATAAGGAAGTAAACTTTGTTACGTGCAAAAATGTATTTATTTTCTAACTTCTATTAATAAAACTGCAAAATGCTACATCTAGGGTAAATATCAAAATAGATATACCAACCGAGTCTTGCAGCAGATAAACAGAGATATGCAGCTCAACGACATCAAGGGATATGTGCGTTTGTCAAATATGAAGCATCTGCATCCAAAGTGGTTAGTTAGGATATGGAACCATATGAAACAGTCATCGAAGAGCCTTATTTTTCAGGTTTTAGAAATGGTTGAATAACCATCGCAGGCATAATCTCTCGTTCTATTCTCTAAAAATCTTTTTTGGAGATGGAAATTGTCCACATTTTACTTTTATCTGTTAGACTTTTCTCGTTTTATTGATTCCGCACAAATCAAGGCACCCCCCGTTTCTAAGCAATTGGATCACTTGACTTCAACGTCTTAATAAGCCTTGATTACTATTAGAAATGGGAAAGTAAATTGAAAGCGTAAAATCTATCCAGGATAACTTATAAGCATATATTGGCAAATTTAAAAGCCTAGTTCCGCATAGCTCTAAGAGAACTAGGCTTAAACTCGTTACAGGATGGGAATGTGAGAAACGACCTAACAGAAGCAGTATTTAAATAATAGTGGAAGTATGATCCCAAAATAATTAAGCAGTGTCAAACAAATTGCAAATGATGACAATAAAAAGATGTAACGGGTATAACATTTCGCATCTTCAAGGAATCAAAAATTTGTAAAACAATCCTGGTGCTAGACTGTAGTACTTTGATGCATTCCACTGCGGCAAAGAAAAGCTGCACAACCTGAAGTTGCTCACGAAAGGTGTGCGAAACGGGTCCTTGTTTAGATTTGCACAGGTCAACATCAAAGTGCCATGGAACATTCAGCGAAACAGCACCACTTTTTGTAATAAAAGAGATAGCTGATGAACAAATCCTTCATTCATTCGTGCACCAGCCTATTCCTGATACACAAATATAGATCTTGCCGCATACACCTGTTTTTAAGTGTTACCTGGACTATAAGTTAAAAGTGACAGCCTTTGACCATCTCCGTAAATACCAGCAGGGAAACTTTTTGCATGGTTTCCCAAGTAGCTGCTCACGCTAAAAAAAGAGCGCATACAGACACTGATAAGTGAAATACTGGAGATACGTTAAAGTTCAAGGGGAAATTGTCCTAGAGTAAGATGATTGAGGGTGTGGCAAGCCATATGAATAAAACCTTAACAAAAGACGAAAAGAAGCCCCGAAGTTCCGTTCCATAAAGATCTATATAAGAGGTTGAATACAAGATAAGTATAGAGGCTACCAATGCGGCATTGCTGTCTACCAAATTGTAAAACTACTGACGCTGGAATTATACTGTGACCTACCTAGCCAGTATGTAGATTGTGGAGACTTTTTAACATACCTATATTGAAGGAGATGGTGCGTAATTCGCGATCTCTGAAGAAGAGCTGATAGAAAACCCCTGCACTCCTAAAGGAAGAACAAAAAATATGTCTTGTGACTGACGTGTATTCAGGTCGTACAGACGATCTTTTTGCACCGGGATTGATAGGTTCTTGAATAATTGCTCTGACAAACAAGTGTTATTTTGCAAATTAAAAATGGCACCAAGCTCTCTTGCAAAGTTACGACTTAAAAGCAGTACATAAATAGATACTCACAAAAACATAAGTTTTCGTGTACATTACCAAGGAATGGGTCACGCATGAGCAATCTTAGTTAAGCTTAACAGCGTGTTACGGTAAACGCACAATGCCATTATAGTTATAGTGTGTCTAGCATGTTTTGTTAGCCTCGTGCCTGAAAAAACAACAATAAAAAATGTCCTGCAATTACAAACGCTTAATTTGCACAGTTGAAAAAAAAGAAAGAGCAATTTTTTGGAAAGAAAAACTAACAGCGAAAAAACGAATGCAAAGTCCCAAGGCAAAACCACCATAGTAACCCCTGCGCCTGTCTGGAAACTTCCAAAAATACCAATATCTATAGTGTTAAATGATAAACCACGACGTAATCACGCTGACATATTGATAGTCTAGAATGCTTTATTAATACACTAGACATAAATGACAATGTAAGCTATCCCGGCGATTTCCTGTACTCTACTTCTGTTCAAGCATCTTGATCTAGGCTTTACGATATTGGTGAGCTATTTGATGGACCGACGTTATAATAAAAGTCATAAACTCTATGTCAGAACTCGCAGAAATGTGCGATGTAGTGCATACACCTGCAGAAACTGTGAAATCTATAGAAGGCGACGGTCGACAAGTGCCATGCGTTAAAACCAGTCATACAGGAAGGCAAGGCGTATCTCTCACCGAGGAAGTGCGCGAAAGGCTTTGTAGACAAGGCTCTGGATGAGGCTGTAGACAAGATTTACAATGCCTACGTGCTAAACGAGGAAACATTTAAAGCACCTTCTGCACATGGAGTAAGCATTTATGCGAATGTTACAGAGACTCTCATAACATGGATAACGTGGAAGGTCCAAAGAAAAACTCTATAATCAGGGATTCCCTGCAAACCTTGGGGTACTTGTCTAGTTGGGTATATTTCTCACACTTATAATTTTGGTGGGTAGTACTTTAAATCAGGCACAGTTATCCAAGAAGAAAGAAGATGCAGTGGAGCCTAATTGGTAGGGAGACAAAATGTCTACGCTAGTAGATGAGGAAATCTTGATGTAGTGAACCTATATGGTCCTTATCAAATAATAAGATGAAAAAAATGAGCAAAGCAGAACGCAAGCAAGATACCCCAAAAAATACTATTAGAGTGGAATCGCAAGAACAAGAAAATATTCTGAGCAAATTCTTCATCAAGTGGTCAAGTAAAGAACAAGACCAACACTGTGTAACTCTACAGTGCAAGAGCTCTAGCCGTGCTCTCAACCATTGTTTCTAACGACTTGGAAAAGTCAATCGCCGAGTTATACCGTTGCGTGTTGTGTGGAAAATAAGACAAGTTTTCCCCGAAGAGGGTGGTGTCTATGTCCCTTACTCGGAAGAATAAACACAAAAATATATAATATATAATATGTGATTATAATTATAGAAAATAAAAAAAATTGATATTTCTAATTATGAAATTACAATCTTGGATTCTCTAGAATATCATTCTATTTGCTGAATTGTCTTAACACACAAAAAATCATTCGCCAACTATGACGTCACGGCTATTTAAACAGGATTGTAAAAAAGGCCCAAGTCAGAGAAAAATAGAACTTTTTTTTTAAAAAAAAAGTTATTTATAATAATAAATAAAACATTTCCGATAAAATAAGATGAAATTATTTTTTTTGATTTTTCGTGGGACCACTCCTTTAATGAAATGCCCAAGATTTTAATCTAAAAGAAGTACCATGAAAAATTCAGACCTGGTCTCCTAATGCATCCTCGTTCTCAGGGCATTTTGCCTTTTAAATTAATTTGGATACCCACCTCCCAACCTCAATCCCAGGGGGCTTTTTCTCCCTTTTTGATGTCCTTATATCAAAAAGAGCAAAAAAGCCTTGGGATTAAGGTTGGCCACCTCCGTGTATAACGCCTCAGGGGTCAAAAGACCCTGAGGACGAGAAATGCCCAAGAAGATGCGTAGACGCAGTGCCAGACGTAAGTTGCGCATGCGTTAACTTGGTAATCAAGATGGTGTAGCAAGAATCGGAAATGCGAGCCGGTGCTTGTTAGTTTCTTGTCTTTAGTTTAAAACTTCAGCCAAAACCATACTTGAACTATTGGGAATCCTTAAGTAGATATTTTAGGTAGTGATTGATGTAGAGTTAGCTACTACCCACAGCAATGCTTGACTGATTTAAGCATGAAAAAGCTCTTCTTAGTTTAGTTTAGCTAGGAGGAGCTAAGAAGAAGCTTTTTTTTTAGTACATATTTTCGGATCCTAACTGTTAACATCATCAAATGTTAGGACGAAACAAAAATCTCTTTTTAAATTTTATAAGAGTTTAGTCTTAATATTCAACTACAGTGAAACATTTTCAATGCAGTTGATTTGTGTGGTCATTTCTTCATAAAATACTAAAAATCTGGCAGGCAGTTTTAAGGCTATAATACACCATAAGTTTAAACGGACCGTTTAGTTGGAGGTACTACACCTGTCTACACGTTAAGTTAAAATGTATAAGTTTTTTTAAAAAAAAATTTTTTACAATAAATACCAAATAAAAAACACTTATCTATGGCGCCGTAGATTAGTGGTTATAGCTCTCGTACTCTGTGCGGGAGACCGGGGTTTGATTCCTCTTGACGGCGATTCAACATGGGCGAGTGAATGTTACCATAGCCTCGGGTTAACCCAAGCCATGTGAGGGAAATTGGGAAGATGGCACACTGTGTGGGCCGTTGGATGTTGCCAGGAGTTGTCTAGTAGAGCGCGGGCCCTAATTGGGTCTGCGTCGCTCAAAATGAGCATTAAATACTCTAGGACTCTCCATCTAAGCCATGGCCCCTCCTGGAAATAATAGACAAGGTATATCCCTCGTTATTTGTGAGGCTAGCCATGTAAAATATGCACATCTATCTATCTTTCATTGCGGTTATTGCTAGCTAGCTATAGCAGCAGAAGGGGTAATCGTAGAAAAAAAGAAGGGGACTACTGGTTAGAACCCGAAAATATATGCTCAAATCTTTAGTTTAACAATAGCTCATTAATTATTCTGTTAATTTCAATAGAAAAAACTAGCAAAAGTTGAAAATGTCCAACTTTTAAAAAAACTTATGAAACCGAGAAAAGTTGTACATCTTTGCTGTTTACACGGTAAGTTTTTTTTCTTACATTTAAACGGTCCGTTTAAACTTACTGTGCATTTTAGCCTTTACTTAGCTTAGTGTATAAACTTAAAAATTTGCATGTTTCCCTAAAATTTTGATGTTGAAAACACAAGCTTACAGTTTAAGGTTACAGTGCCGATCGCGAGTAAAGCTACACATTTTCGAGAGTAAGAGTACAAAAATAAAACAGTGAGAGTGCGAGTAATTCACTCCCGAGTACAACGCGAGTACAACTAAAATGATATTACTCGCATTTTTGTTAATCATACTCTCAATGATTAATTATATTTTTACTCGCAAGTGTACTCACATAAGTACAGTTTTTAAAGTCAAAGTAATACGCGCGTGAACACATTTAATTTTTTTGCGAGAGATATTAAATTGTAAACGTTAAAAAAATCAAGTTAAAAAAATTAAACTTTTTTTGCGAGAGATAATAAATTGTAAACTTTAAAAAAATTAGGTTAAAAAAATTAAACTTTTTTTGCGAGAGATATTAAATTGTAAACTTTAAAAAAAATTAAGTTAAAAAAATTAAACTTTTCTTGCGAGAGATATTATATTGTAAACTTTAAAAAAATTAAGTTAAAAAAATTAAACTTTAATTTTAAATAGTGAAAAAGACTGTGTTGTTTAGAAAGTAAAACAAATTTATTGTGGCATAAAAAAACTGAGAGTAAGAGATTACATGTTTTTTTTTAATTTTTTTTTTGCCTATTAATAAAAAGTCTGTGCCCAGAACTATGTTTCAATATCATCAAAAACATTGAGGATAAAAAGAGAAAAAACAAACAACAACAAAAGTATAGTAAAAAATGTATTAGAGTTAAAACATACAAATATGCATGCGTCTTCTTCGATGAAGATAAATGTATTGGTTCTGTCAAAACTAAAGATATTGTAAATAGGGAAGAAAAGTTACTGAGTGTTGACGACAATGTATTTGTGCGATGGGGTAGCGGAAAGAATGTACAAAATCACAAAGCTACAATTTTATTTCTAAACAGTAAGTATAGTTTTGTAAACGACCTAAAGAAAAACAGAGGCTAAGTTAAATTTTTACTGTTAGTAATAATGATTTTTTTCTTTCTTTTTAGATGAATGGTCAAATTGCACACAGTTTGACACAGCTCCTACTATAGAAATTCCGACCGAATTCTGGCCGATAGCCAATGAAGTGAGACAAGGGGCGACATCTTTCAAAAACTTTAGCTATCTGTTGCTGGCTAAATTATTTGACCACAAGGAGCTTGTAGGAAGAAATTGTCGAGGAGTTAAAAAACCTGCGATTGATGGCTACAAACAAGATATTGTTAAAGCTTTTTGTTGGAAGTTTTATCCAACCAACATGGCTGCACCGGGTGCATGGAGGGACTGTCAACGTGCAATTGATGAATTTATACGACGTAGCAACAGAACAAAGAAAAATTATAAATCATGCATGTTGCAGTCATAAAACTCTTTCAGTTAATAACTTTTTTGTAAATATTTTTTTAGATGTAAATATTTTTTATTTTTAGATTTTTTTAAAAAAATATATCATTAAACATTAAACTGTTTTTTTTTATAAAAAAAATCCCTCACGTTATTTTGTTGCTTCGATCTTTAAACATCCCAACAAAAACAAAAAGATAACAAGCTTAGTGACGTCCTGTTTCTACGGCGATATTTTAAAATTATACAGATTGTTGTCTGAGTTATAAAGCAATGTTTGTTGAAAAATATTCAGAAAGCAAAGTCTGCATGTGGCAATTGATCACCATAACTATAATTAGATATCATTCTGACTCTGTGTTTGCGAAAGAACATGCTGGAAGTGATTTCACATAACGAAAGTAGCGAAAGCATTTAAAGAAGAGACACAAAAGTTGAACTTAAAAATTTATTTTTTAATTATAAACTAAATTAAAAAAAAATTAAATGGTGAATTAAAATTAATGTCTTATGTTTTTCTTTAATATAACTCGCGAGTAACATGATATATTTTTTTAAAGATTTACTCGCGGGTAGTTTAATTATTGCGTACTCGCGTTATTAAAAAGATTACTCTCGTTTATTTTACTCGCACTCGCATTGTACTCTCACTCTGAACTATTTTACTCGCATTTATTTGCACTCGTACTCTCAAAGATGTGTAGCTTTACTCGCGATCGGCACTGTAGCTAACACCAATAAGAGGGTGCCGATAAGCTTCAAACGCCTGCATATATAAGGACGAGTTCGGGCGACTTTTCGAATCAAATTTGCGGTTGTCCTCCGAAGGCGCCCTCACTTTCCCAAACTCGCCCAAAGAATTTCTGAAATGCAATTTCTTGTAACACACCATGTTGACGATAGTAGGAAGAAGACATTTAAAAGAAAGGAGTTAGGCCACCCTCAAAAATATAATTGGTTAGCGTCACCCAACCGATTCACTTTGAAAGGCGAAAGTCGAGTCAGGGAGTTGGTAAGTTTGTAAAAAATAAACCAAACAATCCACGAACACAATATCGACACACAACAAAATTCACCATTCACCTTTTGCATTGGCATCTTTGCACGTTATTGAGCAAAGTGGTTTCTTTGTTTTGTCTTTTTCCCACATTGTTTCCAAGGCTCTTGTTAGTGCACCGTAGAATGAATAATTATTTGATGTTGAGTATACGGAAATCAGGTTGAATGTAATGGGTGGCGCGCGAAATGCAGGTGATGAAAGTTGTAGCATTTGCAGTTGTTAAGTTCCACCCAGGTGTAAACAAATTGTGAAGTGGGTTGATTGCGATATATGTAAACTCTGGGCACATTTGGTTTCTGCAGAAAATGGTGAGTGGAAAAATGTGCGACGAAATAGCAGGTTGTGTAAAGAACGTTTCACAACTATTCATAAGACTGATATTTGTTTGTATTCTCGTATTCTTACGATATGGGCATTTTAGTTTTGATGTCGCAATCCATTCTCGTATTCTTACGATATGGGTATTTTAGTTTTGATGTCGCAATCCATGTGTGTTTATTATTAGATAAATTTTCAATCAAAGCATTGCTCTCCTTTTCAGCGGTCCTCTGAATTACGGTTGTTACGTCTGAATGTTATTTCCATAGGGGACTGCGCCACGCTATTTTCCTGCTTCGCATTTATACGGCAATACAATCGAAAACTATGGGAACAACGTTAATTGACAAAAATCTAACTTAAAGCAGAGGCTAAAAATATAATATTTGCGAATATATAGCAGGCTGCAAAATGTAGTATTTTTGTAATTTTTCAGGGAAAATTTTTATCCAACCAACCAACAGACTCAAGTTTGTAACTAGAAATGACGCTAACCAAACATATTTTTAATGGTGGCCTTAATTAAGTTTATGTATGAGTTCAAGTAAATCTTATCATAAACAGTTCTTTTAAGAACTTTGCTACCACATCGTAATTTTATTTTAATTTTTATAGTTTTTTGAATCATTAGTGTCTCTTTTTCTTTTTTGGGGGGCATTGTTCAGGTCTCTGCAGGTTTTTTTGGGTGAATACTTCAATTTTTTTCAAAACGCCGAACTTACCCCCCTTTTTACAGTGTATGCGGCTTCTCTGCACCCTGGTGCACCGTTGTTTAAATACATCTTTCTTTTGTTTATAATGTTCTTATTGAGATTTGCAAAACGGAAGTAAACTGTCATGAATTAAGAAGTCTCTGACCATGCAGAAAAGTGAAATAATCATTTTAAGCGACCAACTTACACTGTGAAGTGAAAATTTCAAGCCTGTTAACCTGGATTAAAGGATAGGTAGCTACTATCCTTTTTCCTCCATTCTTTAAAACAAACTTAAATATAGTGGATCCTAGAGTTGAAGCTAAGGATATCATGTCATAGCCACATGCAGTGTTGCCAGTGAACAGAGAAATTTATAGAAAGAAAGGTGAAATCATGTAATTTATAGGTTTATGTAATGTACAGTATATATACCCTAACGAGCCAGCTAGCTAGCTAGAACTTTTTTGTTGCTAGAGCAGTGGCGCGCTAACTCAATGGTCGCTGGTTCAAATCCCACTCGGTCCAAGTTTTCATTTTCACCAGTATAGATCACCTCCACTTCTGAAAATTATACATATTTTATATATATATAATATAGTACTTATTATATATATATTTTTATATATATATAATAATGAATAGTGAAGTTCTTGGCTTAAAAATTGGTGTATTTTTTTATTTTGATTACAACGAAAGATGGTAAAGTTAGTCCTCATCTATACATTTTTATTTTCATGGCAAGGTGTTTCACCCCCTAACAGTCAACAATGTCCCCCATTTTAGAAGGCTTTGCTTAGCATAGTATTAACTATACCTGTAGGTTGATGATTTTAAAATGGGTAGAAAAGTTGTTATTCTGGCAGGTATTACTAAGGTAATAAAACAAGACCATGTAAATAAGGCAAAAAATTGTGGATAAATCAATTTTTTTTTTATAAACTTAAATTTGGGTTTTTGTTTATTGCATGCATCTAGTTTTATCTGTGGCGCTGTAGTTTAGTGGTAACCACTCTCGTACTTTGTGCGGAAGATCTGGGTTTGATTCCCCTTAGGGGCGTTTTTTACTCCAGGACTCCCCATCAAAGCCATGGCCCTCCTGGAACTAATAGACGGTATCCCTCGATATTTGTGAGGCTAGCGATATTAAATATGCACATCTATCTATCTGCTTTTTGAACTCTGCCGCTAAATCTACCTATTTTTGCGACTTAATTTATTTTGCAAGAAGTCTAACTTTGTTTTTTTTTATGCACTAAGCTGAATAAACAATAACATGTTTATATCCAGACTGCGCATGAACCTGAATTTACTTACTGCTTCTAATTAAGAAAATTTTAATCCTTTCCATCATCACAGCTTGCTGTCTTGTTATCTCATAATCAACCTTAATTAAGGCAGTTGAAACAACATGCTTCGACAATAATCTCTAATTGATATGAAGCCACTTGTTTAAAGAGAAAAAAGGTGTAAATAGACATGGTTGCCCAGTGTCACAGATCCAGATCCTTTTCATGATAGACATGCAAACAAGCGCACGCCTCTATACATATACAGGGATTTTTCAGGTGTGCTATTCATTGCATGTGGAAATCTTTTTTCTGATGTAAGGAAAAGATTTCCAAAATTATCGAAATTATCGAAATTAAGAATGTGAAATATAAAGTCAGAAAAAGATTTAAGAAGGCTTTACAACCCTTTTTTTTAACTTACATCTTTTTATTTTTCAGAAACCTATTTAATGTGGCTGCACTATTTATTTTAAATATTGTTAAAGAGACACAGAGATATATTTTCCATTAAGTAGCATTTTTGTAATTCTATAATTTAGGCGTTATATAAAACCTGTTACGATATTTTAATCTTTTTATAATTGTCTTTTGGAAAATAAAACTAAAATAATTTAAAAAGTTCAAAAACAGAATATTATTTTAAATTATGATTATCATGATCCATAGTTGGAATTGTAATATTAATCTTGTTAGCAGCATTCCATTAAGTTTTTCTGTAATTTCAATTAACGATTTTGGGTTTTGGATACATTGGTTTAAATTGTTGTTTGCACTCACTAAAGAGAAACCCTTTAATTTTAATAATGAACTTTCTTGTTTTTAGAACTGCCATTGTTATTTATTGGCAATATATTCAAAAAGTGTAACCCTTTAAATGTGACCAAACATTTTATATAAATTGCTATTGTCATTTTTTACTTGGATGACATGGGGCCTCCCGGCGGTAAAAAAGGACCTCCAACATATACACCACCTGATATGTCACCACAATATGTTCAACCACAACGTACTTCTACCGCTCAATCTGCACCCCCACCTACTGAACATGATGAATTACCAGCACAAGATTCACAGGATACAGTTGATGGGCGATCAGGAGGTGCTCGGTCTCGTTTAGATGTTAATTTAAGTTATCATAGAAGTACAGTTGATGAAGTTGCTGAAGATACACCCAGCTTGCTTACCCAGTTTATTGTGGACCGAATGGAAAACGATGGAATAGATGTTCCACCTGGTCTTTCTCAAAGACAACATAAAGTCCAAAGGTAAGGCCTTTTAGTTATTTCTAACCTCTTTTCATTAAACATTTTTGTTGTTTATTTGCCATGGACTTGTTGCCATTGTGTATATATGCTGTATCATGTCAAACTTCAGGAGAGACATTCACAGTAGCACATACCCAAAATTATTTGTACTTCAGCACATTTTGCGTTTTGTCAGGATTGTTTTGAAAGATGTTTTCCAACATACCTTAAGGGAATTAATTTTCGCGGGAACTTAATTTCGTGAAGTTTTTTTTTAGGAAATTTCGCGAAAAAAAGGGAATTTAATTTCGCGGATGAACATGTTTTCGAAATTTCGCGGATGAGGCACATTTGGATTTTTCGCAGGAATTAAATTTCGCAGTTTTGACCAAAAACCGCCAAATCTGCGAAATCTAATTCCTGCAAAAATTAATTCCCCTAAGGTAGATAAAATTTGTTTCAGTTTATTATTTAGGAAGCCTATCAGGGGTTTTCAAAAACATGAAGCAAGCTTTAATGTTTCTTACATCCTTGACAAGATGGAAACAACAGTCTAGGTACTAACGCCATTTAGTACAAAATAACTTAACAACGGGTAAATTTTACACCCCCAATATAGTTCCCTTTGCAAAGTCTCACCTACTTCAGGAAAGATTTGTATCAGCCCCTGTAGAATTTTTAATGTTATGAGATGGTAACCAGTGCAACCTACTAAAATAATGCCTTTAGCGCTTGGTGTCAGCAATATATCCAGAGTTTTTTTGGAAGATACCAGATTGCCAAAGAAAAAAGCAGGGGTCTGAGCAACCCTAGACCTGTTCTTACTTAAAAGTAGTACAAAGTACTTGTATGTATATAAAAGTGTCGCTAGGTAGCCATTGCCATTTCAGCCAGAACACTTTCTGGTAATATACCTAAAAAATTCTCTTTATTTTTTTATTTTAGTGAAGTTGCGAAAGTTTTACAAAAAATTGGTGATGATATGTCAAACAATCAAAATCTAAACCATCTAATATCAGAAATACAAGTTACTCCAAATACTGCGTATAAAACTTTTGTAAGTGTCGCTGCCCAAATATTTCAAGATGGAACAATAAATTGGGGCAGGATCGTGACGCTTTTTTACTTTGCATATAAATTGGCACTGCAGTGTGTTAACCAGCTTCCGTTAATCGATTTAATAATTAGTTGGGTGACAAAATATGTTGCTGAGACATTAGCTGGGTGGATTGCAGCCAGAGGTGGATGGGTAAGAACTTTCCACGATTTTCTGATACTATAGTAACTGTCTATAGAATAATTCATAAAAATGTCCTTATTAATGCCATTTTTGGTCTTTTTAATTTGACTTAATTGAGTCTTAAACAACGTTTACAACTTGGGCTCGCAGGGTTTGCATGCCTACTAAAAATGTTATTCCTGCTAAATGATCCTAAAATATCCTAAAATTCTAAACTCTGAGTGGTAAGTGTAATAGTCTTTCAACGTCTCGTAAATGCATAAGCTTTTGTCACATTGTACTTTCAAAATTCCAAAACTTTTTTTTACTTTTCACGCTTCACTTTTGGCAGCCATAAACATTCCATTTTCCTTTCTGCTCAAACATAATAAAGTTAACATTATCCAGCTTGAGAAAATTTACTTTAAATTTCATATTAGCAACTGTCAACTAGATGAATCGTGTAAACGCTGCTTTTTTATGTTTTTACTTAGAACAAATATTAAAGGAGACTAAAAAACAACAAAATAATTGGCAGTGTTAAAATAGACAAACACTCTGTTCTTTCTTATGACTGCTATTTCAAATTCAATGTTTTATTTTAGAATTCCATTCGCGAGTACTTCGGTTCGCCCACTTCACAATTATTAGCTGTATTTTTTGCTGGAATGCTACTAAGTACATTATTCTGGCGTTGGAAAAAGTAATATGGTGAGGTGCAGATCCCAACTAATACTGTTATATATTGTGATATAATATTTGCATTGTTAAACAGTGCTGCTGTCAGCAGATTACTTTGATTTTAAGTGCAGAGAGCCAGTTTTAGGGCTGCTTTAGAAATTATGATGCAAAGACAAATGGCGGAATTACGCCAGGATTTTTTCTACTTGTTTTAAGGTACGCCCTTTGAAACTTGAATAGTCCCCTTCCACAGTAATTTTTATTTAATTTACCAAATTTGATTAATGTGCTTAAGGTTTTATAGAAATTTCAGTAATGATTGAAAGTACTACAAAAACTTCCATCTTTTGTTGTAATGTGTTACCGTTTCTAGTAATCTATCTAGAATCTATTTAGTAATTCAATATATTTTTAAACTAAATTTCATTCCTTAAGACCTTGTGTGTATTTTGCATCTGAGAATAAACACTAAAAAAGTGAGACGTTAACGTTGTTTAAGTTTTTGCTTCAATCAAAATGGATTTTATATTGCAGTCAGATCAACTATTGTAAAGCATCAATTATCTCTTTCATGATAAGTCATGAGAGCCATATCATGTATGTTATTTTATTCATTTTTAATGAAAGTCAGGACAGAAATGAGACTACTGTCTGACTATTGTAAAGTGCGTGAGTTTTTTTATGAGAACCAATTTTTTAACAAATTCTGTGTTGCTTTTTCAAATGCAAATCTCTGTAGCGGAGTAAGTTTTTCCGTATGCAATCGCAGGCTTAAGAAATATGTTACAGTTACAAATAATCCCTTATGGCAAAAAGAGCCTAGAATGTGACATAATTCGAACCTGTTATTTCTGTAAGTGTGTCGATATCTTTTTTTGTCTACTTCATCATTTTAGAATACTTCAAGAGATAAATTGTCGCACGCTTTTTACACTCAATTTTGATGTTTTGAAAAACGTATAATATATTTTTTTTAGTCGCATTCGCCTTTTAGTTCATATACAGTTAAAATTGCCCCGGTCTTCTTTAATTTTATTTTTTTTTCCATTTTCGTCTAGCTTTAAACAATTTTCTGGATCCTTCTTTTATCAAGCTCTTATGCTTTCTGCGATATAATCTAACGAAATGTAATTTCTCCGAATAGGTTTTTATTCTCTATACCTTTCTAACACATTTCTTCGAATTGGCGAATGTGTGGTGTAATTGTTCCAAAATCCTGGTAGTTTATAAATATATTTATTTTGGATAAAATATTTCTATGTCAATTGGTTTTAACATTGTGTTTTTGCATTTTTAAGAAAATAAATTTTTAAGACTCCCGACTTTGTATTATATTGATCAATTTTGGGTTTTTGTCGCTACCCTTTGGTAGCTTTCCTTTCTAAATTTTACTATTATTCCTTTTTTTTATCCAGTTTGTGGTTTCCTTATTCGTGCAAACTTTGTCGGCGATAATCGGTCTTATTTATTTGACAGTATTGTGATAAATTATTACGAAACTTTGACCGCACTATTCGTTTCGCGCATGCAATTTTGTACAATAGTGGTGCGTCTAATAAAATATCGTGAGTTATTTTAAAAACAACGCCCCTGATTGAGAACAAAGAGGTTTAAAAATTAATACCCGTGCGAACAAATCTAAATTTGACTTGTTTTTAATTTTGAAAGGCTTTTTGTTAAAACTTGGAAAAAAGTTAGGAGATCCAACGATTTTCGTTTGACTAAAAACATATTTATGAACATTTTAGAATGTCGAATATTTCCCTATTAGCGCATTCCTTTTGTATAGTGCAAATCTTTTAAATATTCAGTCACAGAGTTTAAATCGTGGATATAAATTAACGGAAATGATTGTAGAATTTCAAAAGGGTCGTAACCGCGAGCGTTAAAAACGCTTTTTCAATTCAAGTGATAAACACTCAGAACTTTTTATCGTTCACTTAAGGATGATACAATGTACTTAGACCCATTATTTTTTTCGTTAGATTAAATTTGAAGTCTTAAACGGTACTACTCTTTGCCTCAGTACGGTACTACCCTTCGTGTCAGTTCCCGATCTTTTAGAATAAGGAGGCTTAAACAGAGGTTTAAATTTTTTAAACCTCCTTGTTTAGACCTTTTCATGCATTGAAGCGGATTGTTATAAATCGAAACTGACATTTTAGAAAGTGCAGCTTACGCAATTTCGACTATTTTTAATTAGCCTTAACCTCTGTCAAAAAGAGTCTGCAGTTTACTGGCCGGGTAAAGTTGTTTGAGCATTACAAGAAATACCCGTATACCAGCCACTTTTAAAAATACCATGTTGAGGGTTGTTAGTGATTTAAATGTCTAAAGAATCATGCTTTATTCATTCCAAACACATTCGTCTGCAACGACACCATGGGTTGTGCATTTCATGGTTGCGTAGAAGCTACCTCATGACAGTGCTTTTATCTTTCACCGGCGCTGCGTTTATTGGCATCAGATATACAAAAAGAGGCAACTGACCCAGAGATCGAGGCTGACGAAAATGCAAATATTTTAATGATTCACCTCAATTGCGTGTGTTTTAAAGACGTCTAAAGACACCTGTCCTCTTAACGTTACATCACAAAAGTTACCACTATTAAGAGTTGGCACAGAACTAAAAATAAACACCCTATTCTTTCAGGAAATTAAATTTTTTTCCAACGGAAAATAACAAAACTTCTGAAGTTTCATGTAAACCACACACTTGTTAAGATTTCAACAAATTATGGTTTTAAAATATTTAAGAAGAAAATAATTTTAGTTTTCACATTTTATCTTCCGCATATTTACCGTGCGTATTTGTCAGCTGTCATAATATTTGACCTCGTAAAAAGCGCTCAACGTTATGTAAGTCTTGAAGGCGGAAAACATACAGGAAACTACAAAATTAGCCTTTTCATTTCGCTTTCTCTTTCCGTTCCATTCAAAAACTGAATGTACATTTTCTTCAAAGTAACATGAATGTTTTTTTTAGTGAACAAAATAGTTTGTTTACCGAAACGCTTCAATGACTTTCATTAAATTTTTGTGCAGCTTTGCTCACTTGAGCATAATATGTTCAGCTCTCTCTACATGCTGAGAACGAAGCTAATTTAATTAAAAATCATGCTGGTATTTCGATTAACGTTTTCTCATTGGATTAATTAACAATGTTACTTGGCAAATGAATATTTAACAGGTATGGAGATAGCCGTCACATATATGCATTATTTAGGTAAAGCAATGTCATCAAATTTTGCCACCAGTAACAGAGGTATCAGGCTGCTTTTACAGTAGATGTACCTTATTTGAACTTCCACTTGCAAAGTATCTGCCTAAGTTAAGATTGGGGTGAAATCCGTTTTAACTTTCACTCGGAATAAAGAAGTTGTTCAAGTTGCATTATTTTTTTTTTCTGATTTCATCTAAGGCATTTGTAGGCAATTAATATCTCAACTTTTACATGCAATTTACCTTTAATATATTTAAACAAACAGTCTCATTTTATGCTGCCAATATGGTTGGTTTGGAATGCCAATACCTCACCTCACTATTGCTTTAAACTCATCTCACTATACATGTGTTGTGTAAACTATTTTTAAAATCCTTTAGAATTTTTTCTCAAAATTTCGTCGTCGTGTATATAAAATGCATACTTTGAAAATGCATATCAGAAGCAAAACTATTAAAAATATAACAAAATAAGCCTGTAGTTACTGCCTTAACTTGCACATCAGCCTAAGACTTCTGTTGTTTTAAGAAATACCCCAATATGTAACTTATGATAATGACGGACTAGAGTACTACTGCTAATACATTCGCTGCGTTGTTGGTAATTTGTCACACAGAAGTTTAAGTGTAACTAATATACCCAATCAGCTCTCATATTACCATTTCAGGATGCATCCAGATCGGATATTTTTCCAACTTTTCACGATCCTTACTTTCACAAGCTTGGTATACACTAAACAAGGTAAGCGTTCACACTACAGTTAGTATCAAATTGCATGTGAATGGATGAATGTTTTGGTTTAAGATGTTAATGAGACCTTTTTAAGTTAAGCTAAAACAAATCACAAAAGTAAAAGGTGAAGCTAATATTATTAGAAGTAAGCTTACTTACATTGCATTGCATTTTGTTAAGAATACAGCACTGAAAATACATGATTTCTTGTGATATGTTACCTTCAGTTGTACCTTGTAGTGTTTTTGGTATGATACAGCGTTGGCGTGTCTCAGCCAGTATTGTAATTGCTTGACGCTGCATCGAGCGTCAAGCAATAGGAGAACAAAAAATATGGCAACTCTTTTTTTTCTGTCACGAGGACCCTTTAAAATGTTGTATATTGTTGTCAGATGGTAAAAAGCAAACTTCAGCATGAAAGTCGATCATGTTACCCTTCGCTTTACGGTATACACTCAATCTACTAGTTTTAAGACACTTTCGTAGTATGCTCGACCTAAATTTATTTAAGCTAGTTAAGGCTTCAGAGTTTTATCCAAAGACAAACCTTAGCTTTGACAGTAAACTCCAACGAACTTTTTTCGCTTTTTATAGTTGATACCCGTAACGAAGACGACGATATCATTAGTGAGGCAATAACAAAAAAAAGAGATGATGTCGAAAAGAATAGCGGTTACATATCACAGGGTAATAATGCTGGTGTGGAGGTGTATTCTCAAAATAATATTGGAAAGGCGGACGCTGCAAGTATCGTAGGTGATGTGAACAAGTATGGCTTATGGGAATATACAACAGATAACACTGAAATGGGAGAACAAATTAATTCGTTGATGAAAAAAGTTCAAAATGTTGATGTAGCATCCGAGATGCGATCTCACGCTCTAGAGAAACAAGCTAATAAAATGAATGCAGAGATAAATAAGTACGCTGAATCAAATAACCCTTCTCCCACTGTCGATCCTTTGGAAACTCCAGATGGATATAGTCCTACAGCTCATTCTATATCATACGCAGGACCTGACATGTCACCTATTGCTAATCACGACACTGAAAATAATATTGATGTTGTAACAATACCAAATGCTATGACAATCGAAGACGAACACGGTAACAATATTGACTCAATTAAGGCAAAGCCGATAAAAAGTTTTGCTAATGTGGAACCAACAAAACCTGTTTCCACGAAAGACGTAAATGACTTTCCGTCACATAGTATTGTAATCAATCAACCAACATCAAAATTGTTGCACCGTCGACCATTATCACCCACCACAGGCTTAACGTTGAAATTACTTAAAGCGTTGAAGACCAGTAAAATATTCAGAACAAATGCTGCAAAATTGTTAGCCAGTCCATCTGACACAGACAACGAAGTATTTAAGAAACAAAAAAAGCTTGCAGCGTTTTTGAAAGCTTATGATAAAGCTTATTCAAAGGATACTGATAATAATGGCAAATCTGAAGGGATCAGTGAGTCAGTGGAACATATAAAACAACATTCACGAAATTCCATGCAAACTTCTCCGATATCGAATAAGAATGACGTTAAACTTCTCAATGTGATAAAGAGTTTAATGAAGGGCGATAATAGAAGCAGTCAAAGGGACGAACTTCACGATCTTTTGGCAGCCTTAAAATCTTCGGAAAATAAAGCAGCAAAAATGGAAGCAGAATTCACTGACACCCCAAGTACTTCAACATCCGAACATGCATCTATGTCTGATCCTTATTTACAGCATTTTAAGGAATTCGTTCAGCAACACAAACATTCGGCAAATCATCGTGCAGAAGAGGATGCTGATCATCCATTGGGTAAGTTTTCGTAATCCCCATCTGTTTTTGTTGCCACAAAACATCAAATAAGAAAGGGCTGTTTTTCAAAAATTTTTAACATTTTTTGCCGGAGCTTTCAGTTAAGGAGCAAGAGCGCTTTTTAGTTTCTGCATTCTATAAATCTTTCATCACCTATGTACATGCTTTTTTATATATATAAGCAACATTCTATCAGCAACATGTTACTGATATCCTTTAAAACACGAAGCAACTGGTAAGCAACAGTTACTATAAAGAAGTAAATTTAAAGAAGGAGGAACACAGGGATGACAAAAAACTCATGTGATTAAATATTTTATTCCAATTGGAGCACCACTTTAATTGAGAAAGCACAGACCTGAATTTAATCTTTTCAAGTGGTTATTAACAAGCAACAAGTAATTACCAGTTCTGCCCATAAAATACAGAAACTTAAGCAACAGGCTAAGGTAAATAGAAAGCATAACTGTAATCCTCAAATGCTAAAATCTTTGGAATCAGAAGAAGGACATAAGAGAAGACAGAAATATCCGCATTAAAGTAAATTTTAGTCTGTAGTCACATAAATTTAAGATATAAGGCTCCGTCTTATTACTAATTATTACAAAAAATGCTCTCATAACGGAAACATCGCTTAAGCATCGTCTGAAGTTCAAGCTAATACAAAGTTAAAATGTACTAATTACCATGAACATTTTGTGGAGCTTTCGTAATTCCTAATGCTATGCCCTGCATCCTTTTATAGGAAGTGCTGCCAGTCCTTTAATGGGATATCTGGAACAAGAAACAGCTGCTGTGAACAACATTAAGGAACCTGCTGACAGTCCCAAGGATGATTTAAAGAGACTTGAACAGATGATGATAAAAATGAAGAAGAATGACGAAGAACTACGCAAACAACATGAGGCTGAAATGGTGGAGCAATTTAAAAAGCTCTTAAAGGAAGGAGTAGAGAATAAAAAAGAAAATGAAAAAATTGCAGAAAATAATGGTGACGAAGGCAAACCAATTGCATCTTCCGATAAAAAGGAGGATAATTTTGGAGAAAATGTTTATAACGTGGTGAAGAACGGTAAAGAATATCAAAATTTTATTGCTTCTCATGGCACAAAAGAAACAGAGTCTAAAGCAGAAGAAGCAAAAGATACAACTAAGGATGAAAAGGCAAATTCAGCTGGAAATGACGATGGAGAGGAATTTAAGTCAATTGATAATCAACTAAAAGAGATCGAAATGCAGCGTGAATTGTTAAAAATAAAAGAAGAAAAGCTGAAAATGATGAATGAGGAACGCCAAGGCAGTGCAGAAAGTGGTTCAAAGCAAAACAATACAAAAAGTGCGCAAAAACCGAAAGGAAATGAAAAGGAAACCGTTGAAGAAAAAGTGGATCACTTACTGCACTTAGCTACACCTAAACTGAAAAAACCGGACGAAGATTCATCCAAAGAAAAGGCAGTGAAGGAAAAAGAAAAGCAAAGTGAGCCTGAGGACGGTAAGGCGAGCAAAGAAACACCAAAGGAAAATGCAAAAGAAAAAGAATTAGTTGAAAAGTCAGATAAATCAGCGAAAGCGTCACATGATTTACAAAACGAAGAACAATTTAAGATTGTTGACGCTCATGATGCCCATGAGAATGCTGATCTGCATTCGACTGTCAGCGTTGAAAATAAAGAAGAGGTTTCAAACAAAACTTCTGGTGATTTTGACAGACCGTCAAGAAACGGTTTACTGCGATATCAGAAGGAATCAGAAAAATTAGGACTGCCAATAACCAATCCTGCGCCCAAAGATGACAACAGTATGGAGCCACACCCTCATTTCCATCACACTTTCCATAGTTTTGATGGATCAGGCCACTCGCCGTCAAAAGCTCCATTAAATTTTATTTCACCAATCCACTCTCCACTAAGAGAAGCCATGGATACAAAAAGAGAGCATGGAAAACCAAGAGGTCCGACAATACTAGATTCTATTGATGAAATGCCGCCAGCTGGAATGGGAAAACCAACTGTTCAAGATGGTAGCAATGCCCATCATGTCTATCCCATACAGGAGCCTTCTCCTTTGGTGTCTTACCATAACGATTCTGACCATCACGCAGTACTAACAGACGATAAAACCAATGACGGAGTTCCCAATACGATCTCTAATTTATTAAAACATAAAACAATTCCTTCTACTATTGCTGAAATAGATATTCAAGCAGATTCTAACGAAGTAAATGTTACACCATACGCCAGAATTATAAAACCGAAATCATCTAAACTGATTGATGTTGTGGCAACAAAGAAAGGATTTGGTAAACGTCCCAAAAAACCAAAATCGTATTTACTGAAAGAATTACGACAAAAGTTAAGAATGCTAGCTTTAAAGAGACATTTAACAAACCAGTTCCTAAAACAATGGAAACGTATGAATGGATCTGGCAATGAAAATAGTACATTTCACAATGCTACCTTCAAACGCTTATTGTTGCCAATTTACAGGAAACACAAACACCATATAAAGAACAGTAGTATTCTTGTACCCGTGTCAACGTCCAATAAAATAATCACTATAAATCACACGAATACAAGTCTATCTGACTCGAATGTAATCATACCTGGCTCAGTAAATAAAAAGGTACAAAGCAAAGTGAATTTGTTCGAGTCGTCTTATGAAGGAGTTAATCCAGCCGATATAACAAGATCAGTCATGCCGAAAGTGAAAAATACAACAACTTACCACCGTTCTATTGAAGATGTATTTAATATACTTAGCTCTGAAGATCAAATTAGTAAAAGAGCTATCATTTCCAACCAAACCCGTGGCAGAAGATAACGAAGAAAAATTGTTTTGAAAAACACGGAATTAATTTATTTATTTCTGGCCATGAAAGGGACAATTTTACCTGATTGGAATAAGATATTAAGGCGCTGTGTCACATACAAGAACTACCAAGAAATAGGACGATCGTCGCTTTTGCATATTTCGGTATCTTAAATCTGTTATCATACAACAATATATAAATCAAGAAACTCTGACATTATAGTTAAACTGTACCATAGAGATTTAAATGTATAATAATAGAAATAATAATAATTGTAATATTAATTCACAAATTTATTTTAAATATTCAAAAAAGTACTAAGCGTCAACGTTATTTTTAAATTAACAAACCGTCAATAGCACAACAAATGTTAGCAACTGGTGGCCACATCTGTTTCACGCTAGTTTTAAAGAAAACTAGTTTTAAAGATTCCCATTCTATTCTTTTAATCATTATTTTTTTCTCGTACGCTAAATAAAGGAACTGTCTTAATGGAATAAATTTTCTGGAGTATTAAATTTTGCGATTTCGCGACTTTTATGTGTACAACCGTACCCATTCGTATTTTTGTATGACATAAGAACGAAATATGCAGAGTACATACTTGAAAGTAAAAGAAAATGATAAAAAAATAGTCTTAATACCGTAAAGGTTCTATTTTCGTAAAAATTCAATTTTACCATTGATAACTTTAATCTATTCTAGTACGTTAATACGTTTATAGACTTGTTTATGTTTATTTAAAAGTCAACCTTTTTATGCCTGTTTTCCTTCTATTCCCCATTCGTGTCATTCGCAAAGGTGTATTCTCCAAGTATTTTTTTTTATAAAATACAAAAAGAAACCAAAATGACTGCATCTCGTTTTGTTGTAAAATGACGGAGATGTCATTATTGCAATACGGAATAACAATCAACATCAGATACGTAATTAGTCTTGTGACTTCCTAGTCCTTAATTACAATCTAATTAGTCATATTAATTGGACATTAAACTGACGCGCAACATGCATCAGAAACAAAATGATTTTCGTCATTTATGGTTTTACTTATTCTTCATTTAACGCATCAAGTCATCTGCAATGTATATAATGACGCGATACTAATTAGATCGATCGACTTCTAACTCTTGATAGAACAATGTTTTTTTTAAAAAAAAAATCTTTCACAAATCCCTGTTTTTTAGATACCTTAACCAGGTACTAAGAAAAGTCAAAATTGTGAACTTTTTATGTATCATCTGCAGCATGTGAATAAAAAAATTGAGCTTCCTGCTCAGAATACGAACAAAACCAATTAAAATTGTTCGAGACAATCGTATTGTTAAGTCAAATTTCAGTTTAAATAAGAAGCGAATTCGTTCATTACGATAGCATCTAAATATTCAAATATTCAATTCAATTAGCTACATGCTTCGTTAAGCCAATGCCAGTTTAAAATTTTGCTGTCAAGAAACGCTCTCAGCCTCCGCTCTAAATAATGCAGTAGTCTGAGATATAGAATCTAGAATTATTTTAAATATTTTTATTTTTCACATGCAAGGCAAAATGAATGAACAAAGTTCTATTTCGCGTGTTTGAGCCTCTGAAACAATAACTTCGTTGCCTTGCCTTGTACATTTAAGCAATAAAATAAATTAAAAAATGGAAAAATTTTAAGTTAGATTGAACTAAGTGTGCAATAACATTCGAATTATTGTTTAAGCGATTTACATAAAAAAAAAATGATTTCAGTCATTACAAAGTATTGTTTCTTGTTGCTCAAAAAGGATATAATGAATAAGTTAACCGGTATTCGGAAGCAGACTGTTCAAAACTTTACAGAATCGAATGTTATTTTCTATGATGACAACTACCAAGTAGCGACAACTTAATGCGTTTGTTTGTATACAGGACATACCTAATTAAGTATACATGCCAGCTTTCATGATTGAAAGAAACTAATTAGGAAACGTTTGCAATGACACCTCTCGCTAAGTTTTTTTAACGCGAGCTGAGTAAAACATGATTGTGTCGGATGGAAACTTAAACAATGTGTCACTAGTCCCCAATTGGGAATTGCTGTTACAAGTAGATGGAATCGGAGACCTGCAAAAGAATTTTTAGTAGCAAATACCCTGACGCATTCCTTCAATAAATTCGCTACTTAATTGCATTTCAGAACAGTTCTCTTTGATTACGCAAGCTATGAAACTAAAAAAACTAATTATTCTATTGTTTATCCTTCACGCAGTGTTAAGATAACGAGCATGTCATATGTGTTCATTTCCATTGTGTCAGCAAAATCATTAGCACATTGTTATGCCTTTAGAAACACTTGTCATGCCTTAGTAATTACCGTTCGAGATTTTGCATGACATATGTTTTGACTTGTATTAATTGACAGTTACTGCGCGTACAAACAATATCGATTTCTTAAAAAACTCGCAACGCACGTGTCAGACAACAAGAAGGTAAGCAGGCTATTCTTTTCTATTTTTTCAGTGCAATCAAGAGATATTGAATATACTTGTTTTATACAAAAACCTAGCGAAATGTCTAGTTCTTAAGTTTAATTTTAAAAATATTTTTTTTATATATTTTAATATGATGTTTGGCAATTACAGATTATGCAAGAATTATATACTGACTTTAGTTGCAATAAGTTTCTTAACTTTCTAGATGGTCTAGTACTAAAAGACATCAATTCGATTCATGTCATTTAGATTTTTGCCTGTCCATGTACAAGTTTCTTTATATAGGCATAACGCTTGTAAGCATTTGTGGCATCTTTTTGAAGTTAAAAACAGGACTTATGCATCCTAGGTACCAAATAAGTACCAAAGCAATGTTTAGGTTGTTTTTTTCTACGATGACGTAAACATACTCTGAGTATGAAATCCAAATATGCAGAAAATGATCCGAAGGTGCATTTTGAAAAAAAAAATTATATAAGAAGAATAAAAAAAATACACAGGCAAATATGGGAAAGTTCATTTTACGGTATTTTTTTCCTACCTTTTTTATTTATTGAAAAAGTCACTTAACCTACTTAAATTGCCAAAAAATTTCAATCATGCAACTTATTTTGTTAACTATACTCTGGGGTGATAATTTTTAACCAAAAGGTAATTATTAACACAATTGAATATGATGCAAGCATGTGTGCAGTAGGAGTTTTTATCCAACTTAAAGCCGTCACTGTTAAAAAGAAAAAAAGACATGCAGTGACGTAACTAAAAAGAAGATTTTTTGTCGTTGAAAAACTTTATACTCGTTTTAGATTAATATATTTGGTAACCATCTAGGAGTTTGATTTTATTCGTTTGTAACTTAGGTAGTGAGTAAAACTAATTTTTTGGAAAAAGATTAAATGATATTGGAAAAGTCAACTTGAGACAAGATCAGTTGCCAGATTGGAAATAGATGCTCGTTTTTATTCTAAAAAATATGACGGATACATGTAAACAAACCAGGGAACTTAATTAAAATTTTCTTTTGAGTATTTTGATCGCCAACGGTTTATCATTCCAAAACGAAGGTTTATTTTTTATTAAACGAAACCCGTTGATATAGAACTTATTGCCAGTTTTTAACAAAACAAAAACTCGTACAATTTTTGAATCATCAACAGGCGATTTACTTTGTAGTTCATTAGGATTTTATTAACTCTACAGGCTGTGAAGATTTTTTAAATTTGTCACCCGTTTCACTAAATTTTTTTCTTCTATTTTGAATCACAATGCGCGGACCTTTGTATTTTCAACTTCTCAATGTATTGGCAAAGTGATAGTATATGAACCAAGTCAACTCACCTACCTAACTCGTCCTGGACTGAGAAAATTTAACTTTCAAGAGCGGGTTCCTTTATATGAAATAAAGTTTAATAGTAATATGTGGAGTTGATAATTTCTTTCATGCTAAACTGAAGCCACAAAAAAATCAACTTGACTCACAGAACATCAAAAGTTTGTTTGATGTGAGACGTGCCACATACTAATGATAAAAATGTATAGTTTCACGCATCTTCGATCTATTACTTTTGAGCCTTGGTGACGTAAGTTGATGACATAATGTATTAAAAAAAAAAAATTAAAGAAGCAGTTATGTATTTTTACAAGCAATTGAAATTTCAAAATGGAGTAAGAATGCTTATGAAAAGTACTTTTTAGGCTCAAAATATGCTTATTTGAAAAAAAAATTGCATTTGAATTTTAAACATTAGTAATTATATAAAGAATAAAACAAAAACATAAAACATTTTCGTAGGCTTCATATAATGCTTAGCATATGCTTAAAAAATGACCAAATTTAAACCTACGGATGCTTATAAATGACATGCTTATAAAAAAACAACAACATGTATTTAACAACGACAAAACTGCACAAAAAAAGGAAATTATAAAACATTTGGAGATTCTCCTGTTTCTTAAAAAGCCACTTGTAGCTAGCTACCTAGAATGAATGTAAAATAAAGTTTAAATAAAAAATAATATTTGCGGTAACAAAACATTTTTACATGTAAACACACACTGGGAGGTAGAAACGAAGGAACTAAAGTTAGATTTTCTCATTGATTTCATTGAAGTAATCATTTCCATTTTGCTCAATTAGAGCAATGAGTTGAATCAAGTGTATTCATTATTGCAAATTCAGAATCAATGCTTGCGGTTTTTTTTGCGAAACGTTTTTAAATACGTGCGCATATCAAATTATTCATTGCATTAGATGTGAGTCAGTTGGTCGAGACATTCTTACGGTAAGATGGCTTAGTATGTCATATTTTTGTATTTTTTTTGTAATGTATGTCTAAAAAGTTCTAATGACAAGACTGTCTAAACTTGTAGGTTATGAATAGAATCAATTATTGAATAATGAAAGAGAAACTTTGGTAAACCCCTTTAATCCAACTATGTCTCTTTTGCTAAAATTCATTTGAATTTTCTATTGTTTGGACCATTTCCGCCCATTTGTTGGAAATCAATCAAGGGCGCTATTATTATATTTATAAATTTTGATGTTAAAAGACGATTCTTTTAGTATGGTAATTGACGCTATATTATTTTTACATTGTTTAAACTTTTAATTATTAGAGGTCTCACAAAATGTTAAAAATATTCAACTGGGTCTTGTGGAACTAAAAAATATGGCGTTATATGGTTTTGTGAAAATAATTTCCACTAAGCAACGGTATTTAAAAGTGTTTAAAATATGTAAAATAGCGTGCTCTTCAATTTAACCTAACACTATTTGTTAAGAACTAAATGTAATTACCGAAATTAGGAAATCGGTAATGTAGTTTCTGATCCAATCGAAACTCAACTACTTGTAACAACAAAGGTCTATTTGAGTTTGTTACAGCTATATTTAAAACTTTGACTAAAAAAGGTTAGGAAAAAATCAATAAAAACTAACACGAACTAAAAATGAAAGTTTCAAATAAATTTGTTTTTGAGTTAATGATAACTTTCCATCACAGTTCTCTTTGTCTTCAGTCCTTTTTTAATGATAGATGTCTTTTTGAAATTAAGTTGTAAAACAGTAAAACTAAAAAAACACAGGAAAGAATAAAAAACTAGGAAGCAACGAATAACAAAAAACATTTTCCTTCTGAGAACCCCCCCCCCCCTCCACACACACACATACACACACACACAACCTGATCGCTTTAATCATTCAATCATTCATTGTTACCCTGGGTAAAATAAATAATAATGTTACTCCTCCACTTTTCTAATTGGAAAACACATGACGCATAGTTCGCCCTACATGGGACAGACAAAGTGTAAATAAAAATGGCAAAACCAAAGTTAAGGCATGGCAACTGCGTCTCAAAAATACACTAAACCACTAGAACATATGGTGAATATCAAATAGAATGGCAGGTGGTCTCTATGTTATGCAAATGTTCGCATTAGATATGTTAACAATGCCAGTTTTGTTTTATACATTAAAAATACTATATAGTTTTTATGTTCATAAATAAACACGAATTCTTATATCCAGATAATCCTTGTTCACGTAGAATTAAGTTTCTACTTTTCTATTTCCAAATGAAATGCATATAACTTAAAACCTCTCACAAAGATTAATTAAAATGCTTATAAATTATAAATGTAACTCAAAGCGATCTGCATTCGTGGCTCGTGAAATATTTATGAAGGACATACCACACAGTAGCTGCTATTTTGTGTTCAGCTCTATCGTTTCATTTTGTATTATGGTAGAGAAATTAATTGACTTTGTGAATATCCATCTTTCTTTTTACTTACGGAAGAATTATTTATTTATAAAAAAAATAAATCAAAAAATGGCGAAAAAGAAAAAAAAGGCGAAAAGAAAAAAAATATATAACAGATCGCAATAAATAAGTAAATCAAATAATACCTTTCCTAAAAAAAACTTATTATTGAATTATTTTTTTATTATTTTTTTACTTAGCTATTTTTCTCTATTATAATTATCTTATTATTTTTAAACTCAATATATTTTATATTTAGTAGCAGGAAGAAAAAGTCCAATACCATTAAAACATAATTCAAATCACACAAAGATTTATGTGACCACCCGTTTTAATCAATATTCTTGCCATAAAAACACCAGCTGGTTTGCACAAGATTTCTTATTATTACATCTTAAGGAGGTAGCTAGATGAGTCATAAATGGCTATTAATACACTATGTTACTGCATACATTATTTACCAACCAAGTTACTTGTGTTCATACCTAGTTGGACCTTAAAATCGCCAAGGGGCATAGCAGAATCAATGAATCGTAAATTCTTTAACATGTTTATCAAAACATCAAAATCTAGACGTTTGGACACTCTAAATAGGTTTTTCTGAAAGTGAACTGAGTTTCCTACAAGATTAGGTAGTCTCTCTACCCTACTGCGACTCTCGTTGCCTTTTTTATTGAAAAATCACGACTTTCCTGGGACAGAAAGGGTTAAAAAGAGAAATAAGACCTATCTACTTAAGAAGTAATTAGCTATTCAAATGGTGGTGTTGTTTTTTTGTGATGATTAATTTTGTTGTCACTTCGAGATCCTCACTTTTCAAACTGGCAGATCGGAACAGAGGCTTTTAAGGACGTCAAAATGTTTTCGTGGTGTTTCGTACTTGTTAGGAAAAAGAAAGACTGCATTCAATCGCTTCAGGAAAAAAGTTTCATTAACTGTAAACAAGAATTATTTTTCCAAATTAGTTTTAATGAGACTATTTGCTTGAAAAATGGTCTTTTGTGTTTTTGTTTTCTTGACAAATAAATAACCCTTCTACACTTGATAAGAAAAAGGTATTATTACTTCGTTTGAAAAACAGGACTGTGTCCCTATCTCTTATATGTGAGTGTCACCCGTGGTTCGGCATGTCGGTTGCTATGAAAATTTATCTAAAAAACAATAGAAGTAAATATAACAAAAATAAAAATCATGCATAAAAAGTTTTTTTTAAAATCGAAATCAGATTTTAAGCTTTTTCATTTATTCTATTCATCTCTGCATATATAATATACAACCAACATTATCTTCTTTCAAGAATTTGGATCAAACCATCTATGTTATTGCAAAACATGGCATCAATTTTCCTTGTCTTCATGATTTAATCTGTGATGAATTAAAAAGGAAATAAAAATATTACAAAGGGAAAATATAGATGTAGCAAAGAGAATACACCAATCATAATGCATCAAATCACGTGTGTTTATTTGCGCATGCTAGCTAAAACGGCATCTGTTTTTCTCGTTAAAAAGTATGATTAAAAATATTGCAAAATTACTTAAAATTCAACGTGTGAAAACAATACCATTTATCTGTTAAAAGCAATATCTCCCGCCTTCAACAAAAAGAATACGAGTAAGAAATATAAATATATAAAGATATAAAGAGGAAAAAGAAATACAAAAAGTTTCTATTAACGAAGAAGGAATAGCAAGCACTGGTAATTAATATATTTTTCTTTATTTTTCTATATTTTTTATTTCTGTAAAATATTTAAACAACAAATGCACGATCTATTACGGAAAACATAGCAGGGAGCATTTCAGTTTTGTTTTGTAGTTTTATAAAAGTTCAAAGAGATTTTCTTGCAATGAAATCCAGACATGTTATTTATGTTTTCAAAAACACTTTTCTATGAAACATCAGTAATTTCGTATATCTGCCTTTATATATGTTTATTTACTTTTATGCTGTACCGATTTTTATTTTCAGAAAATAAGTTTTATTGCATATATATTTCACTAGAAGAATGCTGTCTAGATTTTCTTGGTAGGCGATTCTGCATTTTGTCACGAGAGAGCTAAAAATCAAAATAAACTTTAGTTGAAATGCCACACAGAAGGGAGACTTACATTAGTTTAGAGAAAGCAGGCTCAAGTGAGAGGTACGTTTTCAGTGAAAAAAGAAATCTATTTATAACAAAACAGAACGAAGAAAAGACAATGATAAACTTTAGGCGTTGTTTATTTTTTATTCAAATTGATGTCGTATTATTTTTTTGGAACAGTAATTATGACGAATGCCAAGTTTTACGACCTTATCCGAGGCTTTTTCTTATCTGATGCATTTTCTTTAAAACTGAATAAAGGTTGTTTAAAATTTAAACAAGCTAAGAAAGCCGCAGAATACTGTATATTCATTGGAAATTTTGATTTACTAAATGACAAATTTCTTTTAAATTTTTATGCATGCAAAAAAAGGAAGCAAGAAAAAGCAGCATTTTGTGTTATAGATCATTTTCTTGTTGTTAAATCTTTCATTACTTCTGGCAATCAAGAACTGCATAAATAATCGCAAAATATTTCATTTGCCGTCATGAGATAGTGTGAAGTGTACGTGTGACACGAGATGGTGTGACAATATCACACCTATTGATGACGTCATATGCAGGATGGCATTTTTCTGTATAACTAGTATATATGTTTCCTTTAGTTTTGTCGTGCACGTGAAGAAAATATTGGCCAGAAAGTTCGGTTTAAAGTTTGTTTTTTCTGTAAATAATTTTATTGGTATGAGTCTGGGTGTACTTCATATAGAGACTGCTTTTAGTTTAAATTAATTTTAAAAGCTAACATTTCAGAAGAAAAGTGCGCATTGTAACACAAACATGTAAATAAAAGTATAATTAATTCCAACTGGCAAACAATTTTGAAGTTGTAAATGATCGATCATACATTTTTATGAATTATTTTGTTTGCAAATAAAAAGGTGATTTAGCATCTCTATCACGTAATAGTCACGTGAACGTTAGCAATCATGCTCAAATTTAATTGGCCGGTCATTTTGCGATGGATAAACATTTCTAGGATATGCTATGCATTATGATGTCAATATTAGGCAAGCCATATAAAGGAAAATGAATATAAAAAAATAAGTATATATATAGTGCATACTGCGTAAGAAAACAGATTTGAAACTGTCGTGAAGTTCTCCTAAAAAGGCGGGTATGGTATCTTCTGTTTGTCATAATTACAATGGCAGAATTTGACATTTTTTATTTTTATGCTTTTGTGGACGGTCGCGTATGTTTTATAAGATTGTTTATGATCTATCTTATCGAGACAGTGGTTTTGTGACTCGATTACTGGTATTCACACGCTATACTTGTCATATGTGTAAGTGTACACAAAAAACATTTGGTAATATTTTATTACCGGCTAATATAATTCATTGCGTGTTCGTGGTATTCAACTTGCTATAATAAACTTATAAAAAGAATTATTTAAAAACTTTGTTTGAAGGTAAGAAAATGATTTTTTTGTTCATATATATTAAAACATCACTTCTTATTTTGTTTATTTATTAAGTATTTTTTAATTATTTACTTAAAAAACAACAGAAACAAACAAACAAAAACAAAAGGGGACAAAAAAAGTGAAATGAGTCAATATAAATAAGTTATTTTTGGAAACTGTTTCATCCAAAAAAAAAAAAAAAAATATGCACTTTTTTGTTTCTATAAGATACACCGTCCTTCTCACTACAAACTTATTTGCGTCTGTTTATTATTTGTTCTATTTTTGTTTGACATTTACTCTATTCTAACTTATACTAATTGTATCTTTATAAACGCAGATAATAGATTTAACTGTCATGTTACGTAAGAAAGCAGCTTTTTTTAACACCCATTAGAAGAATGTTTTGACCTAGAATTGTTTCATGTCAATTTGAAAGCAAACATATTCAACAAAACATTTTTTGTCCCAGCCTCTTATATTTATAATAATAAATAACTTTTTGTATATTCTAAGGAAGTCTTATTATCAGAGAATTAGGTTTTTCTCACATAACACCTGTTGTGAGAGCTTTAACAAGGGAGATTATGCCGAACACCAGCAAAGTGTACAAATACTGCCTATGAACTTATTTCTGTGGTGCTAATACAATATATAAACATGTATATATATACATATATTAAAATCGTGTCGGTTTATATACTATTTTTTTAAAAAAAAGTAGAAAGAAAAAACGGAAATGAAAGATGGGCGCGTTGTTTAAATTTGATTCTTTAGTTGTTATAAACTTTTAAATAGTTAACAGTATCATATCTATCAATCGAAACATAATTTTGAATTAAGATGTCCATCGATAAAATAGAATCTTTGTGCTTGTTCCGTTTCTTCTAAATTGTCAAAAAATCTATTTTTTCTTCTATAGGCCTTTTGAATACACATAGTTATTTCGTTAGCTAAAAAGGTTATGCGAAAAACGTTAAAAAGAGATTGAAGGTGTAGGTTATAATTTTACTACCTTGGAATTCTGATCGAAGAATTTACATTATAAGCACTACATGGTTCATTCTTTTATCACCGGTTGCAAACTCTTGGCATATGGTAGCATATGCTTTTGTTTACTAATTTGCGTGCGACCAAAAAATTGCATTGGCTTGAAGTTATGAATAAATTCAAAAGTCAATTGTAATTATTATTGTAAATACAAGGCTTCTTCTTTTGTTGTAAAATTCATGCCTTGCTCACGATTTGTTTTGTTGTTGTCGATTACATATGTTTTTTAGCAGCATCTGTCAAAGAGAAAACATAAAAAACACATTTGAAAAGGACATAATGAAACAATACAATTCGCCTTTATAGTATTGTTTACCATAAACAACAATGAATATGATAGTGGCACTACTTAATATGCCGTAATGTCTTCAAACAATGCTTCTGAAAGTGAAAATACACAATTACTCGAAACAATACGAAGCATATTCGACTCAACAGAACTATGAAATCTCTCGTTTATTATTTATGAAGTGAAAATAATTGCATTTTCCTTAGCGGATGTTTCATACATTGTTTTTTATATTAATACCATTTTGGGCATTCATCAGATGTTTTTTTTTTGTTTTTTGTTTTATTCTTCAATGAAGCTTTACCGTATGTGTTTCTATCAGGATTTTTTTTACATTTAAAGGAATATTAAAAAAGTTATGTTATAAATAAATACTTTAGGTACTAAAAGTGTTCTCTCTTTTAGACTAAAATATGATTGTAGAAATGAAGAAAATAAACGAAACGTCAACAAACGAGGTAAGATTTATATTTTGTTTTTTTTAATCGTTTTTTTTTTTGATGCATAAACTGCAATAATTTAAAGGTCTGATTTTAATTTACTACCTGTTATACGCTTTTTTTATGAGCAATACGACATTTTGTGTAAAAGTTGCTCTCATTTTTAAAACATTTAAGCCACAGGTAGCTTATAAAATGCTACTTATAAAAAAACGTGTATTTTAGAAACCCTGTAAAGCTAGGTATTTACAAGAGATAGTAGCAAACAAGTCGTCATAACACAAATTTGTTAAATAACCAGGTCACACCAGACAAATTTCACGAGGTTATCTAGAATGATGAGACAAAAAAGTACCACTTAAATGAGTTTAGCCTAATGAATAAAAACCACTGAGGAATAAAACTTGTTAAGAAGATTATACTAGGTTAATTATATGTGAGTTTGGTAATGAGACTAGTCGTTAGCCTGTGGAAAATTCAAAAGGATACGCCCGCCGCTGCTCGTAGCTTCGATTTCTTTGTTCACTTATTGACAGAAAGACATATGGCGATATTTAATGTATGTTAAACGAAAAATGACTGTGACCAGTAAAGTTAAATAATGCGAAAACTAGATACTAATTTGTGCGCAGTTTGAAAGCCATATTTTATTTGCCTGCAATCTAATGACTGATGTTTCACAGGCTATCGCGACTGTGAGATTTAATTTCAAAATTTTGTAGAGATTGGTAAATCAACAAGTGTGGAAGCGAAAAATAAAATATAAAAATGAAACACAAAACGGAAATCTTTACATTGCCTGCACGTGTTTACACAAATGCCGAAGTGAATAAGCAGAATAATTAATATCAAGTGAAAAAAACAGCTATTGAAAAAAGCTTCGGTACAGCAGTTAAACAAACAAAAGCGTGAAAAAATGAGTTTTGTTGTTGTTGTGAAAGTTGGCATAATATAGCTGCAGAGCGGCATGAGCAATCATAAATATACGCCAATTCTAGCATAATCGGTATATTTTTACACAGAGAATAACTAAATAAAACACTAAAAATACAAAGCATGAATATATAAAATAATATAATATGCACACAACAAAAAACAAATGGCACTTTTGTATTGCATATTCTTGCCATTATAATAAAAATTACATCTGGAAAGTAGATAACATAATTTTTTATAATTATTGCCCTATCTAACTTTTCTTTCTTTCTTTCTTCCTTTCTTTTTTATTTTATTTTCATTTTATTTTATTCTCCTTTCATGGTATTTTTATTTCTTCAAAGCATTTAATTTACATAAGAAAAACTCACAACGAAGGCAAATTGGTTAAAAATTGGAGACGTCACTGAGTAACTAGACGTTTTGTGAGACCTCCAGGTTGGCTAAAGCGTTATTAAAATTCTAAGATTTAACTGAATGCCAATGCGTCATGAATTCATAAAAAACACCCGATAAAAATAGCATTTGCGCACATAATGCAGGCGAAAACCAAAAAAGAACTTATATTAAATTTGTCAAAAGAATGCATGGTTGATACATATACAATGCTATATTGTGCATTAGTTATGTAATGTAGACTTCCCAAAGCTTATGCACCATCTTTAAGTTTAGGTTTAGAAGTAAAAATAATCCTTCGTAAATATAACAGTTTACTTGACAGTGTTAAAAAGGCATAAATTAAAACATGCCAAAAGTAATCTCTTTTATTGTAATCTATTTTTAAAATGGGTTGAGTCTACTCTTTAGAATTAAGATATTCTTGTTCAAAATGATTGTGTTTTTTATCCACAGAAAAAAGATCGGTTGTGTGACACGAAACTTGCACACAGGAATCTTTTACAAAACACAAAAAGCTTTTCGAAGTTATTTATTATAACGCATTGTTTACAATTCTATCGAGACGAGAAAACAGATGTTCCTTTTAAGAACATTCAAACAGAAAATCTATTTGTTCGGCTGTTTCGCTGCACAATGCTGCATATTGAGAATTACACCATCTTCTATTTAAAATACCTGATTCATTAAGTTTTTGTTTACAATGTATTATGGGGAAAAGATTAGCTGTGACGAACAACGCAAGAAACGATATGACTCATGGGGGATTAGTTACCAGTCTTTATCGAGATTTTAGATTATTTTTTTAAATGGCTTGTCTCAAGAAACTCTTACGCTGTTAATGAAATTCATATATATTTATTGTATATCAGGCCTGACTTTCATTGTAAATATTTTTCATAATTATTAAACTTTTAAAGGACAATAATAATTCTAGATCAGCATCAAATTAGGCAGGATACGAACGCAGTGGTAAATTTTCTCTTTAAATCATCAACTGTTCTGTAGAATATTACACCTATAGTGCTTCTTCACTGGATCCAATTTTAACATAAGGGAGTTAACGTTATCATTAAAAAGAATCTATTTTAGCAATCCTGCAGGCGTGAGAATTTACGCGGGATATTGTTTTATCATTGTGTTAGCGTCTACCAATATCATAATCGAAGGTAATTCGAAAGAAGTATTTTGTTTTCATATGAATTGATTCACGTAAGAAGAAAATTTCCTCCTTTTTATCGCTTTGTTATTAAAAGCACACGTGTTCTGTTGTTTCGGTACAACAAATTTGAAGCATCTTAGGAAATCCTTATATTATCACCTTTTAAAAAGTATGAAATCGCATGTGTTTAATTCGTCTTCGTACCGTCTCAAAGGAAGCCAGATTTGTCAATCTTTAAAATTAGATATATGTCACCATGTCTTATGCGCGTCTCTTTGTGTAATTAAAAATAACAACGTTAATAATTTGTATGCTGTTGAATTGCATGCGCATGCGCATGCGCATTAAAATTAAACAAAAATATTTAAAATAATACTATTATAATACAGTCATTCATAAGAGCAATTGCTGAAAAACAAAAACAAAATTAGAACAATGGCTAAGCTGAAATTTTACTGATATTCTCTTTACTCCTGAAAAAATCGCAGAAATACGGAAGAGTACTTCTCTTAAGGCAGTTCTTTTAGTACAATCATTTGTTGCAATGTTGCGAAACTGGGATTTAGATTTATTTAGATTGTAAAATAAAAATAAAAAATAACAATAAAAAAATGCAAATAAATGCAATAACAGAAACAAAACAAGAACAAAATCTATCTTTAGTAAAAAGAAAATATGCAAGTTAAAATGCTAGATGAACAAATATCTAGACATGTTTAGGTGTTTCATTAATTAGATAAATTTCCCGCCATTTAAATTGCACTTTATTTTAAAGACGAACACTACTATTTTTCTTTTATAACCTGTGTCCATAACCAACCCAACATTAAAAAAAGAATTAAAATTTCATCTCTACATTAATAATACCAGCATCTCCGCATTAAGACAACCCGTGCTAGGGAAACAAAAATTAGCAAATGCGACATATTTTATCCACCTTTTTGCAGAAATTCAATTGCCACGACTAGTCTATGTTATAATACCCAATTTCCTTCTGTGAGCCAGAAAGGGAGTACCATCGGAGGAATTCATTTGCATTTTTTTTTGATAGGGATTTTTCCACAGCAGTCGCTTAAATTATCGCATCTGGAAACACAGGATGTATAAATTGTGACAAGCAGAGTTGAGTTTCTTGATCAACGAAAATCAAACTTTATATTTAGGTAATTATATATGAATCTGGAAACCCTGTTTTAAAAGTCGAAACTGGAACCACTTTAAAAGTGATAAAGCTTTTATACGAGGCAGAGTATGACAGGAAAAGTCAAATTCTTGGTGTTCGACCGAAACAATTTTCCGAAGGCATCCCTTGCATTGTCACTCTGGACGACTCAAAACTAAATGAGTTATCCTATGACATATTAGTATCAGGTAGGTTTTTCCTGTAACAAAAGTGGTCGTATTTGTATCTGTTCTATTACCATATCGGACTTTTATCAATGTGCTGTTATTAACTAATAATTATTGTAAAAGCTCCGCTAAGTTTTCTTGCATTTTGTAACAACGCCTTTTCTTTGTTTTTGATGAGAAAAATGTGTATAAAAAAAGATAAATTAATGCTGTGTATGCAAACAGATGTTTCCTTTGAGTTTACGAAATCACTTCGTCAAAGCAGGGAAATACAAGGAATAGAAATACAGGGATTAGAAAATGATTGTTTTTGTAAGAAAATTCGTCTTTGGATGGATAAAGCTTTAAAATAATTTATTTTATTTTTTCCTTAAAAAAATCAAAACAAAAAACAAGGAAAAAAAATTATGATGACACAACGTTGAAATATAACTCTTTCTTTGTTTTACTGTCTAATTTTAAGATTTTATAGATATCTAAGTATAGCACTGTTGCAAAGATGATAAATCAATATTTTGTGACAAACAGATGCCAGTATTAATAGATGTATATTTCTTCTTCTAGATGAAGGTAATGAGAAAAGCAGCCAGTCTTCCGATGACGAAGAAACAATGACAAGCCGTTGTATTGATTGTTCCAGAGAAACGTGGAAAACAAAACGTTTTACAAATGTGGGGATGAACACGGAGATTAGCATTAACCCTCTGAATGAATTAGATGGTGATTTCCTTACTCAAAATGAGCAAAAAACATCTAATAAGCCACAATCACCTTCTCCAACATTAAGTAATGATGAAACACCAAGAAGCAATTTTAATCCATCCCTGTCTAAATCCCTGACCCCGGTAACAAGTTTACCAAGCTACAGTTCCACATCTCAAAAAGATTATTTGATTCCTTTTCCAACATCAGTGCAAAATGGTAATCATCATAAGGAGATTGATAAAGATCGTTCTAGATCTTCTCCATCTCCAACATTTGGTTTAGATGTCTACAATGCTCATTTCAGTACAGCACGTTACCCACTCCGTTCATCGTTGGAACCAATGCACTATGAGCATTTTATGCCTTCACACGCGTGGGCCATCGCTAGATCTCGTTACGGACATAATAGATCGCCCCATCATGATCACCACTCCCCTGATGCCAGACGAAGTCCATCAAGACGTAGTCGCTCACCAATATCACCAAGAACAGGAGAAGGATACCCTTTGCATTATCATAGTATGCGGGATAAACATATGCATATGTTGCACCAGCCACTTTACGAACGACACGCACTTCATCGCGAAGGGCATCGTGTTCCACTTCAATACGAACACACAGATGAAAAACATTACCCTGCTGTTAATCGTGATAAAATCTTTCTACGGCACGGTAATGAGCATGAAATACCGCCTACTTTGGCTGATTATCCAGTCAAGAATGACAAGGCTCTTCGTGTCGTTCAACCTGCTGAGGAACCGCCTGTGTTTGTGTTACCAAACGATTATGATGTAGTCAGTGGCATAGATCCTAGACTCGCAAGTTTACAAGAAAGAAGAGTTAGGTCACCATTAAATGTGATTAGCAAGGAAAAAGATTTAGTAAAAGATGAAGCTTCCTCACAAGTTGATGTTGTGAAGGAAGAAAGGCAATCACCGCAAAATTCCAATGGAAGTGAATCGCCCAAAGAAGGGAGTGGCAGTCCAGACTCATCCACAAATGGATCTCAAAAATTATACTGCAAAATCTGCAACAGTGTGTTTCCAACGAAAAGTTTGCTTTATAAGCACCTACGTGGTCACACTTCCGACGAAAAGCCATTTAAATGCAGTGAGTGCGGTCAAGGGTTTACTCTAAGTAGCAATTTGCGACAACATCGGATTATACATCGCGGCTATAAGCCATTCCAGTGCGAGTTCTGTGGAAAAAAATTTATGAGGTCAAATGTATACAAACAGCATAGACGAATTCACACTGGCGAAGAAATGCATAAGTGTAGTCTCTGCCCGAGTGAGTTTTTACAAAAATATGCTTTACTCAAACATATGAAAAAAAATCATGACATTGATGCGGTTGATAACTAAAGCGAGAAGAAAACAACTTTTATGGTCATTTATTTGAACTGTATATATATAAATAATATAGTTAATGTTGTACATAATGTATCACTTTGCAATGTAGAGTTTCACTGTTGAAATGCTGTCACATTGTTTTTTTTGTTGAAAGAGGATTTTAATTACCAATGGTCTGGTGCGAGCGCAACTCTGCGCATGATTTGCATTACTATGTCCTATGGGGATTTCAAGTTTTTGTGCAAGCATTTAGGTGTCCTATGAGCATTTAGGTATTCTCTAAAATAACACAGGCAACTCCTTCAGCTCTAGGGTTTCTGATATTTCGTGTATACCAAACAATTTGTATTCTAATCTAAAAAGAGATCTTGTGCTGAGATAAATTGTGCTGAGATATACATTTGTTTTAATAGGAAAATGTAAAACAGTCATAGAATATTCTCTCTTCGCATAGATTATAAATTTTCAGTTGTATTTTGCTGTATAGGTAGCGGGTCAAAAGCCTAACTTTGAGCTTCTAGCGAAATTGCATTGAACACGCATGAGTCAATCACATCTCGGCCACCAGCGCGTCATTTCTTGCAAATGTTCTGAAGGAGCTCATAGAAACAAGAAAATGAGTAGTCGTATAAAGACTTTTTTTTAAGTAGAGTATGCTATTTCGAGAAAACATGTTTCAAGTCCTTCCATTCGTTTGGTGGTGAGCATTATATGTATGATCGACAATGCAACAAATGATATGGAAATAACAAAAAACACCTTGTTACTGTATAATGGCAGGATATTTTTAAACATCATCAAGTCCGAGGGTTGGGGATGTTCGCTTTGATACGCACTTTAAAAAACTTTTTTTCAATTGTTGGGCCAATATGGAATATTTTTCATTGCTATGACAACCCCTAAAAATGCCTAATAAGTATTGAAAATTCACCAAATTATAACAGCCAACACATTCTTCAAAAAAATATGCATAGACCTTTTAATAATTTCCCACTTTTTCTCAACTACAAGGTTAAAATTTGAAAGCCAGCCACTGCTTTGACTCCAACACTAACCTTAATAAGGGGGTAGACTTATATCTCCATTAATTTATGTCCAAGATTGTTCAAAATTTATGGTAGGTGGTGTTCTGTTGCAATTTGTAATAACCGTGTAGTAACTATCGTATCTTATAATAAACTTGTCGCAACTTGTAATACCTATGGCAATTTGTAATATTTTTTGTCGCCCCAATTTGTAATAACACAGCCGTCGCTATGTTGGCGAAAAATAACTTTGGATTAACAATTATTTATTAGTTAATTAAAACGTTCGAATTTGACTGCCATATCCAATATTCAAAACCAACCTTGTTTCCAGGCCTCTTAAATAAATAAATTTACGATACCTCACTGAAAATCCCAATATCATTAGAGAAACTTTGGACTCTGCTAACATGTCCTAGTCTCTTGACGAAATGTCCTAAGCTGGAACATCTGGGGACCACATTACTCTCAATACTGCCGCCAACATGTGTAAGATGGAATTGGAAGATGTCTCTAAGAGATAAAGCAAGGGCTATTTTAACCTCTGAAAGTTTGGAACCCATTACTTATATTAGCATCAGCCATTTTGCAGAAGGTCAAGGAAATTATTATGTATTCCTGAATTAAGACTGTGCGCGATCTGAGAAGAACGAGAGCCGACTTTTAAAAACGCGGTAACATCATTGGCTAAAAATCAATTAAACAAATGCTACGATAATGATCAATCTGCAACAGAATGGGATACAGCTTATGCAAGCACTGACTTTCCCCATCCTTATTTTATCATGACACGATCATCAAAGTATTCTAGACTGAATGATACATGTCGATTTATTCTGTGCACTTTGCATTGTTAACCAAAATGTGTTACCATATAATAAATTGTGATAGTTATTACAAATAGCGACGATCATTACGACTTTCGACAGCTGGAACAAATAGCTACTAAACCGGTAGCCTAGTGGTAGAGCGTTAGCTTCCATTGCAAAAGGTCTCGGGTTCAAACCCCGGCTGAGTCATGCTAGAGACTACAAAAGTGTGACTTAATCCTTTCTTCTTAGCGTTCAGCATGAGAATAGGATTGATATCTTAGGCAGTTGTCTAGCTGAGCGATAGCTGTGCATCCACAACTTTCGTAGCGCAAATGGGAGCTTTAGATGCATTTGGACCCTCTTTGCAGTACCCTCGTTGAAAGCAGTACCAATAAGAACTAAAAAGGCTATCTTTGGTAAAAACAATTTCAATAATTTCAATAACGTATGCCTTATAAAAGAATACTAAAGTTATTGTTCTGTACGTTTGTTTGCAAGGTAAGGGAATGAGAAAATTGTCAGTTGTCACATATAAAGTCAACAAACCGATCACAATGGATTAAGTACTTAAAAATAAAGATTTGATGGTATGTTTGTGTGATCAAATGTAGTCAATGTTATAAAAGATATAATACGGCTAAACAAGTCAAACTGATAGGAAAGTCAGAACAATATTCGTAAGAATGCATGCGTAAGTACTAAGGTAACACCCTCTCACCCTCTCACTCTGACCCTGCCACAAACCAGGTAATAAATAACTACACATGTTCCGGTTGTTACAACCACAAAGCTAAAACAAAATGCAGAAGTTCCCTTTAAAAGAACAAAAAGAACAAAGAAACATAAAGTAAAAGACAAACTTAAAAATATAAAAGAGGACTTACTAATTTGCTATCCATATTATTGTCTACAAAGTAGCTCACATGCTAACTGTACACTACAAGCAGTAACTAAACAACTACACACCTTACAAACAAATAAAACAGAGTCCCTAATAGACAATTAAACAAACAATATAAAGAATCACAACAATAAAACAATACAGTGTGACATCACAACATAAAAACTAATCCCCACATGAACACTTACTGAACACACTTGTACTAACACATTTAACGACATAAAAATAGACTAATAAAGGTACTAACACACATTGAAAAAAGCTAAGGTACTGCACAGACATTAACATGTATAACAATTAAATAAACAAACAAACTGGCAGTAAAGCAGTTACAAGACATTAAAAGTGCTTGCGGCAGTGACGCCCATTTTATTGACTTGTTGTTTAGCAGTACCGACTGGTAGCCTTGTAGTAGAGCGTTCACTTACAGTGCGGGAGATGTTGAGTTTAAATCTCGGTCGAGTCATGCCAGAGACTATAAAATATAATTAATATCTTAGGTTATTCTAACTGAGCGATTGCTGTGTTTGCACGACTTTCGTACCTCAAATGGCAGCGTTAAATGCACTAGAATCCCTTTCGCAGGACCTTCGTTGATAGCAGTATCAATAGGTACTGAGGAGGCTTTCCTGGGTAAAAAACAATTCAAATATATACATCTAAGTTGCGCAGTTTCAAATTACTCGAGCCGATTTTTACTTGCCTACTTACAAACAAATACAGTTTCTAAGCCGTCTACTTCTTTTACAACATTATCAACGTTTGAGGGTTTATTGTTTTCGAAGCGGAATTGCTTTAAAAGTATTGACAGAATTTTATTCATATCCTTTATTGCAGACATGAAATGTATTGTTCTGGTAACCTTCCACCTACCTAACTACAAATATACACCATCAGATAAATATGATGCATAATATGCAGTGTAGCTATGTCGTTTATACAAGAAATATGGTAACACAATTTGAATATCTTAAATAAGAAAATATCCTTTTTTGAGAATAAAGAAATAATTTTATAATAAATCCAAACCGCGAAACTGTGCTTAAGAAACAACCAGCAGAGATGTGCATAGCATTGTTCTCGCTTGCTTGCCTGCCACCTGCAGATGGTGATAACATTGCACCTGTAAGCGGAGCGGGGACTCGATTATATAACCTTATGACTACAATAAAAATGCGCTACCACCAATTCCACATAATCTACACAATGTACAAAACTGTCGTGTTTTATTTTTGTGTGGTCGTCCAGTTGTTTACTCGCTTAGATGCGAGCAATCGGAGTCAATGTTAATAGCTACCACGTAAATGCAAGGTGATTTGCTAACTGTTCACAACTTCTATTGGTTAATAAAAAAAACTACATTTTTTATTATCTTAATGTTATTAAATTTATTAACAATTTATGCAGTTTTACAAATAAAGTGAATGCAACGTCCATTTTTTATACATACGTTCTATTCTCCCTCTTTTAAGGATTTAAATATACCTCTCGTTTCAAAGTTCGTTGAAGGAATAGATTTGCAAACACGTTTTCTCTTGGCTGATCTCTCTTTTATAAGATTCTGCAACCAGGATATTTTCTTTATGCATAATAATCGCCCAGTTAGATGCTTTAATTCTTCCACGTGTCGCAGTATTCGTTTGAGGACTTCTATAATGTATAATAAATGCTAGCTAATAATAAGGGACAAGGGACAGAGATGAGAAGATTTTTAAATTTTATATGTTGGTGGTCACGGCTAATGCCATTTTTTTCGGAGGAGAGAGACAAAATTAACAAAGTAAAAATTAATTTCTTGCATTTCACTAAAATTAAAATCAAGATACCAAATATTGCAGCTTTGTATTCATTTTTTTTTCTAGTCATGCATATCGTATTTTGTATCAGAATTAAATCGGAAATTAATTAACGAAATTACAAAAAATAGTAAGTAAATTTGTGCAAACATAACTGTAAATATAAAAGCATCATAAATAAACTTCTCTCTATCCGCTAAGTTGTAGTAAAACACTTGGTAGCATTTCCATTTGTGCAAGTTTAGACAATGTCCTTTTTTATAGACATCTAGAAAGTTTTAAAAGATGCAAGAATAGAATGACACTAATTGTCACAAACAGTTACCCGACTGATAGCCTTGTGGTAGAGCGTTCGCTACCAGTGCGGGAGCTCTTAGGTTCAAACCCTGGTCGAATCATGCCACAGACTATAATGGTGAATCTATTCTTTCTGCTTAGTTCTTAGCATGAGAATAGTGTTAAATCTTAGGCAGTTGCCTAGTTGAGCGATTGCTGTGCTTGCACAACTTTCGTAGCTCAATTGGGAGCTTTAAATGCACTAGGACTTCCTTCGCAGGACTCTCGTTGATAGTAATGCCAAAAAAGAAACTGAAGAGGCTATCCTTAGTGAATACTTTTGATAATAATAATGATAATGATAATAATAACAATCAATACCTTATGACAAGAAAGTAACAAAAATGGAGTTATGCCTTTTAATACCCTGTTAGTAGAAGTGTTAGCAATAAAATACTTGAGCAATAGGTATGCAAGAACCTATTGTTAGATGTGAGGGCTTACTCAGCTAGCTTATTTCAAAAATAGATATAAATGCTATGACTACTTACTCTCTTTTATAGAGCCAAGGTATGTCCAGTTTGCCATTAATCGGGCGTCCAGTATCTCAGAAACAATGACTTCAGTCTTATCACCCTGTAGCACCCAGGAATGCATTTCTGCAGGTTGGCCGATTGCTGTTCGATCAAATAAATAAAGTCTAAAAGCAAAAAATATTTGCGAGTAAAAAATAATTTAATAAAAGAGCAAGAAAATTACTTTAAGTAACAAACAGGATAAAAAATTCTGTATGTTTTTAACACGTAGTTAACTTGACTTTCGTTTTTCGGATTTTTGGACAATTTTTGGCGTTTTTTTGGGAATTTATGTGAAACCCTAAAAATAGGCTGAATAAATTTATTTTGCTTTCATGAAGTTTAAACAGAATGTGGAAAAAAAGCTTCCGATGATATTACATTTTAAATCCTCATGAATATCTGGAACACAGTCTGTTTTCTTCAAGTAATTACACCAAAATATAATATTTTAATGATAAAAAAAGAATGAGAGAATAAAATAGGCATAATTTCACCAGATCCTCTCGCATGCAACGATCACAGTAGCTAATCATGATAGCTTTTCATGTTACCTTCTAAGTGTGCTGGAATCTTTCTTGACAGATTGATGTTCGTAAACTTTGATTCGGCTTTTGCTGGAACAACCTTTGTTCCTGTTAGTTATAGCAAAGATATTTTTTTGCTCTTGAATTTTTGCTTCGGAGGTTGAAACACCTACAAGAAATTCCACAGACTTATTTGAAAAATTATTATTAAAATCATATTTCATTTACAAGTGAATATGATATATAAAATAACGAATCATTACTTTTCAACAATATAAAAAAAATTAAGTACTCAAATAAACTTGTAAAGCTATACCTGGACAAACCGGACAGCACAACCCCGATCGTTTTACTGGATGCTTGCAATTACCATCTCTCCTACACATAACTTTACTGCAACTAACGTGTGAGTTCTATAAAATGAAACGAATACACACTAACCAATAGAAATACCCACTAATAAAGCGAAGTATTTGTCGGCTGATTTATATTGAACATCAATATTACCTGACAAAGGCATCGTATGCAACCACCATATGGCATAAACGTTTCACCGTCTTTATAGATCGTATTATCGAGTGAGCAATCTATAATACAGTAGTATTAAAATTCAAACTACAAAACTTTAAATAAGCTAGTTGCCCAGTGTTTAGGAATTTCGCTTTTAAATCACGGCGCCCGTGGCACGGCCCACAGCGCAGGAATATTTAGAAAGTGGGTTTATCAAAGCAGCTTGTCAAAAAAATCTATTTAAGGGAAAAGCGATAAGCAAATGCGGATGTATACCTAATTAGGACCATAAAACATTACGATCATCACAGGTATCGCATTGATAAGATACATTAAGAAATAATAATAATAATAATAATAGTATAAATGGTAATATAATCAAAAGATTCTAACCTTTCTCTCCTTTCTTGGTTAATATGATTTTCTTTTTTCTTTTGTTCTGAGATGGATTGGGAATAGGCTTGTTATTAAATAAAAAGGTAAAGGGTAAATATGATTCTTCATCTTCTTTATGATTTGTCGTTGTATTTGATACTACTGATGCACCGTCTATAATAAAGTTCTTGTTAAGATGGATCGTAACATAGCAGTCAGATGGAAATTTGCACTGACTGAAAATTATAACGTTGTTAGATAAGCAAGAGTCATTGAGAATTTTATTAAACAAATGTGTTTAGCTGCTTTGGACACGTATTGTCTCAAACTTTTATTACCTAGACAAGCGGGGAATAAGGTTTAAAAAATTAAATTGGTTAGTTGGACCAGCCAGATTGATTAAAAGATGTTCGAGTATTGTGTAAGCCAATTATCTTTGATTGGTAATGCCTGCTAAAACATCATAGAAACGTATGGATCTCAAATCTAAATATGGTAACTTTGATTGTATACAAAAAATAAATCGAGAAGAAAATCGGTACAGGTTATCTCTGAATAATTGCCACCCTGGGTAACTTCTACCTACAATCGTGGACAAAAATATTGAGGGAAAGGCAGTTTTTACTCATTATTCAATTATGGACAGAACAGTCAAACAGTCAATGCTCTGCCGCCGGCAGACTACAAAGTTGCTACTTGTGCACACACGTAGGTCAGACAGACAGCGTTAAAAAGTTGCGAGTCACATTCTTAAGCACGCCCGCACACGAAATAATTCACGTCGGGGACCACGAAGGCACCGAAATTCGTGATTAAGGGTCTTGCTGACGTCAGCAACAATTATCACTTTGAACATTAGTGAACTTTGACAAGTTCAAGATGTGTGAATCTAATATAGAAATAGCCTATGCAATTACTTGTGGTGGCGAACTTTGAAATTTACTGTCTTGTCCTAACATATTGTGACCACGATTGTAGGACAATTCCGTTCTGGACATCAACTCTCTGAAGAAGAACGCCCTATATAACATCTAGAACAGTTTAAACCTGGCAACTAGCTCATCTGCAAGAAAAAGTCCCGTCGAAGTTTATTCTCCCGTTTAAACAAAGTTAACAAAACTTTCCCGGTTGGAGATCATGCTATTACTAAGTTTGTGTTTTTTAAGCAATATAAGATGGTATAACGAGTAGGATTTGAGCCCACAAACTCTCCATACGATTGCTTTTACCGACTGACCTATTAATCTCATGCTATTTTTTAATCAAATGCTGAAAAGACGGCGAGGAAACTACCTACGAGGACAAGGCTTATATATATATTCGTGCGATATACCTTATGTGCGAATGGTACATAATCAAACGATGCACATCCGGAGATCGAATATTACCCAAAAATGTGAAATTCAATGGCTACGTGTAAAGAATACATTGAAATATGCAACTATCCAAGATAAAAGGTAACCATGGGTAGGGTTAATTATAAACTGAGAATTATCTAGCAGTAATTTTCTGGGGCAACTATTCAGAGAAGGTTTTACCAAAAAACATTGATCAATGTTAACAGAAATCCATATTACCAGTAGTATATCATATACTTGCAGAGCCCCCTTGCCTCATTTTTGTTGACATTAAAAGCATACCATGTTCAAATTTCAACTTCGCGAATTAATAGCAAGCAGTAACCTGTTTGCACAATAATTAAACATCTTAAGCCAATCAGGCTGCTTGATTTGATATAATCTCTTATTGCCCGCTCACACATTTAACATGCTCTAACTTCAATATCTTTTATTTAAAAACGAAAACACCATAACACAGTGAAAATATACCTTTACAATTTCCACAACATTGTCGAGGTTTTCCAACGACATCTGCACATGATAATTGTGGACATGAGTGTTTGGGACAGACTATATGTAACTCTCCGTCATCTTCCTAAAAGTTAAAAATTAAAACTTAGGATATTTTAGAGGTACAAAAAGAATTTATTGATGCAGTTGCTAAGTATAGTAGGACCAGTAAACAAGCAATAAGGCGCTTCGATCTTACTAAAAACAGCTCTTACGCGTCAGAACATTACAATTTTCATTTTCATTATGGCTAACCACTACACTTGAAAAAAAACAAAAAAACAAAAAACAAAAAACTATTCATTTGTTAATGTGACATCAAAAGCCTTGAAGTATATTTGTGAATACGATATGAAGTTCATTGCATTGTTAAAGTCTTATGACCTTTTTTTGGAATGACTTTCTTTGCAATAATTTTCTTTGTTTTGATTTTGCCTTCTAAAGTAGTAATGTTAATCGGAATTGTCATACCCTCTTGCAGGTGCATTCCAGGCAGCGGACACGGTTATCACCTGATGGCAGATACATTCTCCATGTGGTAGATTCAGTGAAAACTGATCCAGATTCGTAACACACTAAAGATAATTTCATGTCATAAATGTAAGGATGAAAGACGAAAGACGGCGGAAAAATGAAACATCGTCAGCAAAAGTTATGGATATTTTCAGTTTGTCAAAAACAGCGTAACAAGATATTTACTGGGTCAAACACATAGGCTGCTAACAAGAAGACGTTTCCTAGGTACGTGCTATAAAAATGAAAAAGAAGAAATTACCATCTGTTGCTGATTGTTCTTTTACGTCATCTATAAAAGATAAAAATCATACTTCTTTTAAATTTTTAATATAAAATTTGATTAAATATAGATACCACCTCCGACATTGTATACTGGAAAGGATGGCCTAATTTTGAAAGTCATCCAAACAATCAGTTATGTGCAGTTTCTCTATACAAGGCATATGCACTTTGAACTTAAATCCCACAGTTTTTTTAATTATACCAAAAACCTTTTGTATTGTCGCCAGTACAGCCCTTCTCCCCAATTTTGTGGACCTTTGCTCGTTGTGGTTGAAATTATTCTATAATGCGGACATTGCAGAAGCTGTGACTAGCGGATGTTTGACATTGCTAGCCTTAAAAGCTTTCGTAGCCTACAGGCTAAAGAATATTGGTTAGGAGATACTGTTTGCTCTTATTCTCAACAAATACCCATAAAACTGCGATATTCATCTAAATATTATGTCCGGGAAAGTAGGTGTCCTTCATTGTTAGGGATATTGTAAAGTATCTTTTTAGAAAAAATTAAATGCGAATACATGCTAATAAAGTTAAGCATGTTTCAAGAATACCCTCGTAAAGTTAACTTTATCTGCAGAAGATTATCCTTGCAGCCATATTATATATAATACGTACCTGGACAAACAAGGCAGCAAGTACCCTCCCTTCTTATGGGATTTAAACATGTGGTTGGCGCACATTGTCGTATAGTGCATATTACATTGCCTTTCTAAAAATAAATAAATAAAAGTTTAACAGAATAGCCGTAAACATTTATATGTAGCTAATACCCTACGAGAAGTAATTTGCGCTGGAAAAGATAGAAATTTATGGCAGAAATTACCATCTTACATTCTTGCAAGATGTCTGTGTTATTTTTTCGATGCTATTCTATTTAAGAAATTTATACGGACATTATCAAATTTACGTAAATGTGGGAATTTCAGAGTTTTATTTGCGGGAATTAATTCTCACGAATGACTGACTTTTTCATATTGCGTGATAAGAAATTTACGCCAATTCGCAAAAATTTCTTTTCCGAAGATAAAATTAACTTCAATGAATTTTTAGTGGTTATCCTGATAATGCTGCCGTATAGAAATCGACCTTTAGCAGCTACCATTCTTTAATGGAAGCGAGTAAAGGTCAACAAAACAAATTTAGAAAATTATCAATTTCTCACATTGCAATTACATTGCATACATTCTTTAGTAGCATCGAGTGAACTAGCATGTTGTCCCACTTCATTCCATGTCTCGTTGTGTTTACGCTGAATGTTGTCATGGGAACACGCGCCGTGTAGTAATGCTGGCTTAGATGGTTTTACTTGATCGTTAGAACGCATAGACTGCCGTTGAAGGAATTCTGATAAAAAGAATTCTAATGATATACATGTCAAAGATATTATTGATTACACGATTCATTAAGTTACCAATATTTTTTGAACATTTTTCATTTATATTATCTGCGCAAATATTTTTCTGTTTCACAAAATCTTTTTAAAAACAAATTTTACAGATGTTTTATTGCTTATTTTAGTCATGGCAAGGTCAAGCACGAAAATAAACGTCCTACCTGTTGGATCACGTCGACGGCAAAGCGTTTTACATATAATTTTATCATTCTAAAAAAATAATATAATATTTAGAAATAAAATGAATTTTATGAGTTTGCGAATTTAAAAGTTAAACGTCAAAGCATCGTCAAGGGGTAATGAAAGACAAGCCAGAAAACTGATCAGGAAGCAGTCCAATGAAATTTAACGCAATAATATCAAAAGTAGACAGAAATGGAAAACGGTTAATTGGTAAGAAAATCCTTGTATCTTCTAAATGGGAAACAAAATCAGTTTCACAGTTATAATATAAACAATTCTTACTGAACAATAACAAGCTTTGCAACTCTCTGTCCAGCTCTCCCCATTCTTCTTTCCATTAATGCAAGTTGCTGTTGCTAAATATAGATTGAAGAACTTGTCAGTCTGGAGTTTTAATGTGAAAAGCATTTCCATGAAAGGGACCCAGACAGCTAGGCTACTTAATATCTTCTGATTTAATATACATTAGCTACAAAATAAAATGTGTCATAAAGGTCACTTCTTTATCTGCACTGTATTTATACAAATAAATAAATAAATAAAATGTGATGTAATTTTCAAGCTGAAAGTAAAATATTAGCAGGGTGACATTTAAAGTTTACATAACATGCATTGATCATTAATAAAGGGAATATCCAATTTTGGTAGAAAGTAGCCACGGGGATACAATCTGCAACATAATTTGATAAATATACTCAATGGTGGAGAATAATAAACAAAGTCTTTGGTGCTTTTACCGTATTTTATCACATTCACAAGGTTAATGAAGATAAACACATTTCTCTTCCAATGAATTGTCCTAAATAAAAAATGTTAATAACAAAAATGAAAAATATGGCCCAAAATTCAACAATTAATTTTTACGAAACATACAAGCGCATGATGTTAATAGTTCTCGGAAGACGGAATATTAAAAGTTCTTTCTCTACTCATGTGCCTCTAACTTTTAATATTTCAAAAGCAAAAAAAAGAACAAAGGAATAACAGACAACGAAATTTAACATCGTGTTGTTAACTATAAAAATAATTATATCCACATTCTTTGACAAAATTAGTTGAAAATAACACAAAAGTTGACCATAAATGACAAGCAAGGCGGTAGAGACAAAATTACTAACATATTTCCCTACCACACAATATTGTGTGATCATAGCAGTATACGTCTAGAATGAAAAATCATATAAAAAATCTCATACCAGACATTGTTTAGGGTGTGTCCCATTTTTATAACTATATTATGTTGAAAGTGTTTAAATGCTTTTAGGTATGGTTATGGTTGGGTATATAAAAACTAATTTGTAATATCATGCACTGCTTGAATAATTTCATGTTTTCTAAAACCTAAAATAGAACTATATATCTTTATTAACATTTCCGAAAGTAACAATACAAGGAACGCCACACTTTTAGACCATGTGAAAAATGTAATTAAAAAAATTATTGTGTAACTCCATTGGTTGAAATGTAAGTTATAATCTTTACAAGATGAATTTATTTGAAAATATGCATTAGGTTTCCCTAAAATCGGTTTGTTAAATTGTCTTGAATCTGTTAAACTGTTTTTTTACTTACATGAAATTTCAGGGTGCCATTAATTCGATTTGGAAACGCAATACAATGGAAAGGCATATATCGTGAAGATAATTTATTATCCGTAATTGTAGAAAAAGAAGATGAAGAAAGGAGGATTTTTTTATTTCGATTTTTATTAATTTCTGTTTTTTGTTTTGATTATGTGTGTAATTGAATAAACATTTCTGAGTGAAAATTTTGTCATGCTTTCTTTAATGTGAAACTTTTTGAAAAAAGAGAAACAAGATGATTAAGCAAGCCTCTAATGACTTATCAGTGATAGCAGTGCAATCAATCCTCTCTCGACAGTATCAATTGCAATGGATGCCCTCCCGGAGTAGCTAATTCCCATCAGCATTAATATGTTTGTCATTGATATGATTGATGACAAATGTTAAAAGTTAAAATGATCTGTGATATTAAAACGTCCAGCATAATAATATCTTAAAGAAGGTAATAACATAAGAGAAACGACAAGGCTGACCTACAGGAAAGATGTATCAATTTTCAACATTAGGTGTAAATTAATATCATTAATATCGATAAGGAAGTAAATAGGTAGCAGTCACAGAGTTCTGTTGTAGAATATATAACCTTTTTTAAACTCCGAACTGTTGTATTCTAATTCATATTACATCAATTATATATTTTTGGAGGATGAAAGGAAATTATCATATATATCAGACTCCGAACTATTTTTTCGACAAACTCGAAATAGCATGCATTGTTTTTCACTGACAATCTTTCATTTTAGAACCAAGCACTTTCGGATATAAAATTTAATTCTTTTTAATATGACCGTATTATGATATCTTAAAGTTAAGTGGATAACGACTTATGAATTAATAGTAGTAATTCGACCTTGCTGCGGCGTCAATTTTATTATGTGCATGATTTGACGCCGAACTTATCCCTATCACAAAACTTTTAAGTAGCTAAAATTATTTTTTAAAAGTTTTACACTTTGAAGTACAGTTTCTTACACTTTAGAGAACAGTTTCTTAAAACAACACTGTCTGCTTTTCGAATTTTTGGTTGCCAGGTATATATGTACTAAGTGATTATTATGGTAATTGAAATTATCAGGAATGGAATACAGATCAATTTGTGAAAGAAAATCCGTCCACAGTGTTTTTTATTTGTAATTTGATTATTTTTAATTCAATTTACCATCAATGGCACGGAAATAGCTCTATTTATCTGCAGAAACGTTTGTTATATTCAAACAGTAAAATAAGAATTTTTTTGCACACATCATTAAATTTACATGTAGATACTTTACAACTCGATTTAGCCATAAAAGTTCAGGATGTGTGGCTTGCGGGCAATTTGCGTCGTCTGAAAATCAAGTTACATTGAAACAATAGAATGTATTTAGCTAATAAGATTTCTATGCACAAACAATTCTAAAAAACTTTTTTCTCATATCAGGAACGGAAATCTTTTTTCTACAAAATCTGTTTAACCTTCTTAACATGATAAGGTCACACAAGAAAAGAATTAGCTAAAACGTGTTATCTTTGCATATAGGTAAACTGTCATTAAAAAGCCGGATTTCCACTTATAAATGATACGCGTATCGTGCCGAAACGAGTTGATCTAATGGACAAGCTTGATCTTTTGGTGGATATATGTGGACACTTATATTGGATTTTGTGTTGGATTCAACGTTTTTTGTAGCACGCTTATCAACAATTAAACTACCGGAAGAGTAATTAAGAATATTTATCTTTTGAACCAATCGTTGAAAGTAAAATAATACTTTACGATACGATACGATACGCTGCATTTCTAGGTGTAAATCCGACTTTAGTTCAGGTTGGATGAATACAGACTTAAAAAGCTGAATGAAAGTCTAGTAAGAATTTAGATACATAGATGATTGAGAAACGATCAAAAATATATTTAAAGTTTTTCATAGCTACAGCACACACACTTCAAAAAAACCAACAAGCCCATCAGACTCAGACATTCCTAACCTGTATTTAAACCTGTATCTTTATTTTTTAGTTATGTTTAACGAAGTAATGATAATTTTTCTAAATTCAAATCTTTCTACACAATTTTACAACTTTTTTTTTATTTGACAGCATAAATTTAGCGTCTACACATTTTTCAGCGTTCTTTCTGCGATTTAAACTAACATAATATTGTGTGGATTTTTTTGCTCCAAAGCTAACCAGTACTGGTGAAAAATATAAGATCATGTAATGCTGTCTACTCAGTTTCAGCTTCGCTCTTGTTACCATTGTTACTAAGAGAAAACAACAAAAAGATTCTTACATTTTTTCTTGTATTTAACAAACGATGATGCTTCACATAAAAACTTTTCTACACTGATGGGATAGTAAATTAATCTGTAAAAAACTAAAAATACTTTTGACTTTATCATCATTTCAAAAATTATAGCAAGCCGGTGCATGTTAAATAGTTTCCTAATGTGAATATATATTTAAAAAAACTGTTTTATTCTAAAGTCCGGTTCTTCCTGCAGTTTTCAGTGAAAAGATTGCTTTAACCTTCTTTTAAAATTCTTTTGAATTAAATACGAATACACTGCATTGCGATAAGCATGCAAGTTGAAAGAAACAAACGGGATATTAAAAAGGAGAGAATAATTGTGGAGCAGGAGGTATATTGCAAAACATTCGGAAAAAAGGAACTTCACGTGAAAATTGTTGTCTAATTTAATAACTATTATTCAAATTTCTCATTCTTGTGACGTCATGACTATATATTGCTATTATAATTAAAACGTGGCCTGTTGGTATAAAACGAACGCACATATGTGTTTTAATTACATCAACATATTATTTCAGGGGTAATCAAGGCAAAGTCCTAAATAATCGAGACGAATTTTGAATAAGTTCTGCAGATTCTACACATACATGTACCCTGTATGTCAATTCATATTTTCATGTTAAGATATCTCCCCATGGTTTACATTTTTGATGTTTGAAGTCTCTGTTGCTATAACTTGGTAAACCTATTTACAATACAAGGTTTATCGTGAGGAAAAATGCAAAGGTAACCTCTTTTTATCAACAAACCCTTTGTGTAGTAATAAAATGTGCTAAACACAAGAATGGTTAAAAAGAACCAGGTTACTTTAATTGAAATACTTGTGATTATTTGGCAAAAAGTTTCATTTAAAATATGCTCTTTATATTTTTATTTTAGTAACTTTCTTTTTAGCCAAAATTACCTAATGAAATTCCAGATATCGGTTCACCTTCCTTAAATTACTTTTCTTTGATGTGGCGCAACTTATTTCCTTATATTCTACAGACAATGCATATAACATATTTAAAACCCTCATCATATTTTACTAATTGGTCCTCAAACCAAAACGTGCAGATTAAATGACATAGTAACCGTTTAGCCGGTCTATAAGGGAAAATTTAGACCGAGGTCACGATGTATGGACCGAACGCAATGAGGTTTATGCGAGTGACAGAGGTTTATATTGTGCAATATAGACGGACTGAAAGGTTAATAAGACGTAAATTACCTCGCTAAATAACCATAAAAAAGTAACTTTAATAAGATCTGTTGTTTGAATAAAGCAAAACAATGAATGAAATCGGATAACTCCTTTATATACTCTAATGTTTAAAACACATAAAATGAAACATTCTAAAACAGCATATTATAAACAGTATAATTTGTTTGGTTCATGGAGACTCTTTGCCGTACTCTTCGAATTCAAGTCGAACATATTCTTTTTTTTAACAAAACCTGGTTTTTACAACCTCGTCACAGGTAAATCTTTAGAAAACAATCCTGGTCTTTACACCCCCCCCCCAAAAAAAAAAAAATGGCTATGAGTTAATAAATACAATATAAACTGCTTTATCTATCTCTTTCGAGAAATATTACTCTTGGTCATCGTATTTGTTTACATTTATAGCTACCATTATAATTGCTACAATGTTAAAGGTTATACCATGCTGTATAAAGCCCGTTGTTTAGGCTTTTTAGCCAATCAGTGCTGCGGATTCCCCGCTTACATCAGTTGAAAATAGCTAAAAGTTTAATAAAGCACAATATAACTTATAACCTCATAGCAACCAAAATGGCAGCTATAAATGTAAACAAACAACATTGCCGGAGAATTTAACATATCTACATACAGGCTCAAAAATTAAGTTACGTTAAATCCAAAATCTTATATCACTTCGGCAAAAAAACCAGCAAGTAATGTTAATAATTTTAAATCTACTGCGTTTTTACTATAAACATCCATCAGGACAATGGGCAACAAGCAAAACAGCGTCAAGGTTGTAGGATAGACTCTGCTGACGAAGAATGAGCTTTAAGAATCAACAAGCGTTTAAAACATTCTTATACATTGTTTTTTTTTAAATGAAATGAAAAATCATATTGAACTTTTGCTCATATTAATAAAATATAAACTGTTTTATCTAACCCTCGATCACCATATCGACCTCGCAAGTTCGGTCTAAACTTTTGATCTTGCATAAAATCTCTCGGTATATACAGCTAGACATCAGCTTATAATGCATTAATTGGACCGATTATAAATAATCAATAAAGTATGGCGAAAAAACCTTCGAAATCACTCCACTGTGAGTTAATTAAAATAGTTTAAGGTGCTTTCATGTAACAATTTTGCACCCCTTGTTTTGTCAAAAACACACAAAAAAATCATGTTTTAAGTTAGTTTGTTAAAATGCAAGGATGAAGCTTCTCCCGATTCAAAAGGGTGCCATGTTAATTTTTTGTTTTCAATATCAATCGCTAGCTGTAGTGGAAATTGACTTTCCAAAAATATCGATCGCAAAAAAAAAAAAATGATCATCGAAGGAAATTTCATTATAACGGTATAATATAATTATAATCAACGGGTTAAACCCAAGCTCTTGTGATACATGTTGCCGACATCAACAATTTTCGCTGAGTTAAGGAGGCCTTAATTAGCTCAGACGTGGATTATTTAGTTGTGCGGGCATGCTAAAAATTTGTAAATTTTGAATGCTATTTACCTGGCCCATTTGACGATTTTGTCCTTCTTTAAGAAATGAACGAAAAAGCTGCTTTTGTCTTAATGACATTTTAGGAAAGGAAGACCCTTCAATAATGTTAAAAAGCAGAATATTTAGAAAAAATTTTTTTAAGAGAATGATATATATGGAAAGCCCGTTGTCCGATTGGTAACATGAATGTGTAACATGTATCACATGGAGTAAACAATTCCATGGCAACCCTTTTTCCACAATCTTGCATTAGTATTAATCGGACAATATTGATACATCGAATTTACATCAGTCACATCTCTTTGTTGATATAATTTTCAAATGCCTAGAAAAAAACTTCTGATATTAAGAATTCTAGATTTTAATAAACATTATAATGATACAAAAAATTTAAAAAAAATTCTTAAAATTTCTCTTTAAGTGTCACCCGTCGAAATCCGTTATATAGGTCCTTGTTAATGTTCACAAAAGTTTACAAAACATCTTAGATTTTTTTGTTTGTGTACATGTTCTTGTGAATAAAAAAGCAGGACTATATGAGTCGATGTGAGTAAATTGTATCTTCAGATATTAATCAGTGGAAAGAAAGGTTGATTTCGAAATTCCAAACCACAAATAATTGAGAAAGCCATTTCTATGCCATTGTTCACAGCGAACTTAGAATTTAGGATGTTAGGTTATTTGACTAGATCCTAAATCTGGCTCCAATTCCCCCGATTTTCCTAAACGTTTTTGGCCGCCGAGCGGATTGTTCTATAATGCAGACAGTGTGGAAAGTGCAGCTAACGAACTTTCGACGTAGTTTACACCTCTGTCAAAGTACTGGGAGCAGATGCTGTACATCCATTTGGCGAAATAGCCAAAACCACTATTTCCACAAATATTAAGTATAGGGTTGTGTGTATTATTGAAATCCATGTTCGGAAGTACAAAATCCAAAGGGAATTTAATTTATTATTTTATGACTATATCCTCTTTTTTTGTTATTTTTACTCGAACATTCATTTGTTTAAATGGATATGTTTCACTTTTATGGTCCGTTGTCTATATTTTCCATTTACACAAGTGGGTGCGCATGTTTGTTGTTCTCATCACAAAATCGAGAGATAACGTCGCACAGAAATTGGTGTATAGAGAGTCTACAGCCAACACAAACCCCGTTGATCATCTACTAAGATACCAATCACAATGACACTATACAGCAAGAGTACAGCACACTACATAAGTAGATAACAACAGATCAAAGAAAATAAATAAATCCAATATGCTGCAAATTGAGCCTAAATATGTTTAAATTATTTAGATTCAAATTGTATTAAATTAAATAGTTTCCCGCCCCCATATGTTAGTTTGTTCGAACACAATAATAATCGATTTCTCCGAGCTGTACCTCAAAATATCGCCTGAGGTCTAAGTGTCGACCGAGCTTGCGAGGTTGGTGCAATGACTCTGGGCGATATTTTTGGTACAGCACGGGATAATCGGTTATTAATGTATTTGTTAACCGACTAAGTTAGCTAAAAATAAAAATTAAGAATTTTGGTTTAGTGTTCTTATAATAATATCATTAACCAGCACTACTTTCGTTAACACTCGAGGTCAAAATTCGAAACAGTCCTGTTTAAAAACAAACGTTCTATGCAGAATTCAAAAGAATAAATTTTTGTAAAAAATAACATTACGATGTTCGACACTTACAGAGTAATATGTAAAGTTGAATGTAAAACTAAAGTTTAGTTAGTGCGAATAATCAAGCAATTTCTTTAGATATAGCTAGCTAGCCGAGAATAATATGGGCCTCAACAAGTTTTGTATTGAATGGGTAACCAAAAAGCTGAAGGAACGAGTCTGGAAATGAGGGGGACGCATTTGTTATAAATTTGCGTCCTGTATTTAGTATTTTCAATAAAACATCAGATCATCGTTTTTTTATGGACAATATAGCTAATTAACTACGATGAAGCATCCAGACAAAATGTTGCTGAATCTGGTTAGTTTAACTGTTAAACTTGACATTGTTGTTGTTTCTATCCTATGAAATTGGTTTTATCAATAAATGTATTGTAGAAGTTATATAAATAATCATTTCCAATGCTTCTTGAAACTTGCTTTTTCGCGCTTGTTTACATTTTAAGCTGCCATTTTTTTAGACGGCGGGCAATACCGCTACATATAGGCCCATCGTCAAGAGCGCTAAGCCAATCAGAATGCCTAAAAAACCGTATTGCCCGCTTGTAAAATCCAGACGGTTAGCAAACCTTAGTAAAGAAGCATATAAAAGAGTAACTAGCGAGTAACGTAAAACAAAAATAGTAGATTTTAATAGATTTCCAAATTGATTTGTTTTTAAATATTTACAGGTTTCGCAATATTATTAATAAGTCGTTAAAGTTATTAGCAAACCAGTTATGTCTTTTTAACAAGCGTACATACCTCAAAAAGAAAAAAAAATACTCAGTGGCATGCCAAAAATAAATAAATTACGTTGCCATGCGAGGATGTTGAGCCTAAAATGTTATTGTTCTAGCTTCTACGTAGGTGGTACTTCTATCTTAATTGATGTTGTTTGTTTGTTTAAAAAATCAATCTAATTTTCCAGATCCTTATGCAAAACTGAAGAAATTGTGAGAGGTTTTGATTCATACTATATAAAACCACCTGCTTCAATAGGTTTCTGAGCTTTGCACTGTAATTAGCCTTAAACTTAGTCTTACTAGTACCAAATTTGGTTGTTCAGAACACATACAATTCGACATATACATATAAAACATGATGAGCTGAAGGAAGGACTATGGACACTAATTGGTCAGGAGATGGTCATGAAAGAGATGGACAAGCATCCTTAACAATTTCGAAACCATTTTGTAAACTATTATGCGTTATCAAGTATTTTTACACATTTAAATAGTACTTAAAAATTTTTCTTATACCCTTGACACTTTTGAGGCTTTTATAGTCTCCACCACCTTTCCAAGAGCCCTCAAAACCCCCCTACCTAAATAGGGTTGAATAAAAAAAAAAAAAAAAAAATTCTCAGAAAGTGGTATAATTATTTTGTAAGATATATGACATGCACTATCTGAAATATATGCTGCTAGTAATAACATATTGGTAAATGAATTAGTAAGATTTGGCATCCAAGGAAACTGACGTGAAGAAACAGCATTAGAAAAAATTGAGTGGTAAGAAGAGGATGGAATCAAAAAAATGTAGCTTTGACCTACCTTGTCATTATATAGTTCTCTCTTGGTAGTTCTCTGTCAATGACAAAGTTGATGAAACCAAAAAACGACTACAGATAATATCACACATCATTGTTATCATTCGAAGATACTTAGCACGATTGGACATTAAAGGAAACGTACAATGCGTATTCCCAGGGTTGATAGAATTTACGAAATAAGTCCAGCAGAGTTAAAAAGCAGTATCTATTTTTTCCACAAAAGAATTTAAGACCATAAACATTCATTCATTTAATCATTATTCTATTTATTCATGGATATTTGACTTTAACGTTTCTTAAACATTTTTTTCACAAACTTTGTTTTCAACCTTAAAATTCATTAAGGCGTACATATAACAAAATATATTACTCAGCCGTCAAAAAAAAAACAAGTCATTTTTTCTGATATTGGACTTTTGCTCTCTTTACTAATGTTTAAACTATTTTCGTCACTTTTCATTTCTGATAACAACGAAATAAGAAAGCGCGGGAGGAGAGTTAAATTGAAATTGACATGTCTACGGTTTGTTAAAATAAAATTGACAACTGTGTAAAAAATAAATATATATATAGATTCCCTCATAATATATTCGAAAAACCCCGGATCGAATAGGGTTAAATCCCTCCTTCCTCTCGGTTCCTAGGGCACTGACGAAAAAATCAATATTTCCAATGTCATCCTTACACCGTTTTAAAGAATTTTTTATCGTCTGAAAGTTAATTATTATTTTGTGCTTTTAACAAAACTTAATAAGCCAATGAAGTAATCAGGCCGCGAGATTATCGTTGTCAAAATTTTATTTCGGGTGATAAATGTTATTCTCATTTCAAATTAAACAACAAAACCTAAAGCTCCAAAATAAAAATTGAAACCTTGAAAAGGAATAGGTTTAAAACGAAAAAACGAATATACTGAAACATTAAACTAAGGAAGAGACACAATATTTAAACAGATAAACCTATCGAAATAAATAAATAAATATGTTTAAAATAATTGATATATGTATACTTATATATATAATTGAATTTATTTATGAGTAACAGAATAGGAGCAACAACAGTAGAACAATCTAGTCTCAAGAAATTATGGCGAAGCGGTTTGGCATGGCTTATACTTGAATATGTCTGTGACCCGTCCTTCAAAAGATGACTTAAATAACTGCAACAATGTATTAAATGTCAATCGAGCAAGTGGAAAACAGACATACGAAGAATCACCAATCTTGATGTCTATTCTATTTTGTTAATTGATCAGTAAATATTAAGCTTTGATAACAAACTATAAAACCAATCTGAATTGTGAGTAAAATTTACCAAGTTATTTTTGTGAAAAAACAAACGAACACTTTTAATACATTGCAGAAACAATTCATTGCAAAAATGACTTTAGCTCTCCAATCTGAGATTTGAGAGCTAAAGTCATTTTTGATTTTTGACAGATTTTGTAAAATATTTTATTTTGAATTTACAACAAATATTTGATTTATTTTTCTGTCTGAAATGTTATCCCTTTTTCTTATGGTCACTCAAGAAAAATTAATTAGTCTATTTGAGCAGTATATATTAGAATAAAGTTATTGGAAAAGTATATCCAAGAGTGAAGACTAAATGGGTATAAAGTCGTTCTTACTTTAGGTACAGCATATTTAGTTAAATTTAAAATTTTCCAAGAATTGTGAATCAAAGCAAATAAACAAACGCAACAAATCTAAACAAAACAAGAATAAAAAAACAGCATAACAAAACAAAGCAAAACAAAACGATACGATACGAAACGATATGATACTATACCATACGATACGATACGAAACGAAACGAAATGAAACGAAACAAAAAAAATATAAAAACGAAAACAAGTCTAACTTATATGTCAGTTTCATCGAGTTCTAGAAGACGTTCTAATTCATTTTGTTTCATTTTAACATCACACATTTCATTAATTGTAGCATTAGCATTTTTATCAACTCTGTATACAGTACCATTTGTGAGAACATCTGTCGCGTGCGATATTATCCCAGTACAATCATTACTTATTTTGAATGGTTTGTATTCCATATCCACATTTTGTAATTTTTTGCTTATTTGACTATTCGATAAATGACGTGTGTTTTCAGACACGACATTAACACTACCGTTACACACGGCCTCATCACACGTCCTGACAGCATACGAACTTTTGGAATGATTTATAATATCTTTATACTCTTCTTCCAGATCGTAGTGAACAGAATCTCGATTCTGATAAATGTTTCGATTGGTGTGCGCATCACAATGATTTTCTATAATGTAACCGGGATCTGCATTAGTGTCGCTGTATCTGCTTGTTGGGTCAAAACACTTCATATCGATACTTGCCGAAGTAGAAGCACGGCCCGAATCGCATCCAGTGGTCGTTGCACATGTGGATAATGACGCACAAGGTGTAGATAACATTGAACGATCTGGAATATCATGTCTATCATTAAAAACCTTTTGACGAAAAAATTTAGTGATGTTTTCATAGTCAAGATCATCATTTTGTCCTATCGCTTCTGAAAGTCTGATATCGGTGGTATTAAAATTAACAGGCCTACGGGAAGGTGGCTTGTCATATTGTTTTGCTAGCAATTCTCCAATTTTATTGGCTGCAAATTTTGCAATATCTTTTGTCCTACATAAAAACAAGTGGCATTCTAATCCACGTGACATTGTTGGGCTAGCTATAAAAGGGCTGTCATTGTGATAGAAGATAGCTAACAGTCTTTGATTTTTTGCATCAACGCAAGACACAACGATTTTACGGATATCGTAATGACAACAGTTGTGGTTCTTGCCATCTCTCAGCACAACCAAACTGTCCTCAAAGCATAAAGATAGCATGGGAATTGTATTTTTTTCCAGATCTTTTTTACTTTTTATCGTCAAAACATAAGCTGCACGACGTAGTTCTTCTGGAGTTGGTTGAGCTGTGTATGTATGACCGAGATAATATCCCGGTATGGATGATGGACCATTTGCAGCTGTAAGGCTTTCGCCAGTTCTGTTTACAAAGGAAAAGAATTTCCGTATCAAGTCCATCATTGAGGTACTAAATACAAAAAAAAAATTGACACATATATATGAACATCACTTTTTTCCCCGTTGGAACTAAAAAACAAAATAGAGAAAAAAGTATAAATTCGAGAACAATATGTAAATATTTAGTAATGATGAAATAATATCAAGTAAACAATACTTGAGAATTTGATGTAAGTAGTTAAAAAAGACGATATAAATAACAAACAAGTGTAATTAAAAAAGCTAATAACATTATTAGCAAAAATAACATAAAACATATGGCATGTAAAATCGTGAAAACAACGTCATTCACACACTGACAAAAACGAGTAGCGTTTTATCTTTAATAATCCATAATAGATATGTTTTGTGAGAATGCTTTAACTTGCCAGAAAAATAAATGCTAGTTACAAAAGGAATCATTCCCTTACACAACTACTAATTTATGATAAAGAGAATAACTAAGCTATATAGCTACTGAACTTTTTTATTTATTTATTAGACACAATTTTGCTAAAGTTTAGTTTCCATAGTTGTTGTAGATATTTGCTATTACTCAAAACTACCTTTATCAAACAGTTCTAAGCAGATGTAGGAATTTTGGACAAATTTTCACCTTCATTAAAGAAAAAAAACTAACATCAGTAAAAATTTAATGCTGCCATTTTCTTCTGTTATAACCGGATAGTGTTTGTCAAAAATATGGTATGTGAAACCAATCCTTACTCTACATCACCCATTTCGGCCATAATATGTTTGAAAAACAAAACAAATTTCAAGCTGGTCACACCTCTCAATGCCAAGGATATAACAAATCAAACATATATACAAACGTTTTTTTTGAATATCTCTCACAGCGCATTTAATTATAAAACTTTGCATTTCTATAAAAGCATCAAACTTTCTTTTTACTGCTACACATCAGCTCTGGTTACGAAACATAAAACAAAGAAACGCTATGGGCATACATTTTTTATCACATTTTACTCATGCCATAAAACTTAACTAACTTTGACATGCTTCTAATAAAAATATTTCTCTTTCTCTTTCAGAATACTTGTAGGCAAGCTCACAGTTTTAGCCCTGTAATCGCAGCGGCAGTAAGAGTGGTAATTTTCATTTAACCGCAAACAACAGTCATAAAATAACATTAGGAAATCTTTATACAAATATAAGTAAACATTAGAATTGGAAATAAATAAACACTACTGTACACATGAACCGAAAACAGAAACTATACAATACCAGATACCTAAATGTACCAATCTACTTTGAGTAATACCTCATTAATAATAACTTTATAAAAATAAATAACAATTTCATAAACAATTTTTTTCTTAGCGTATAGAATATCTCAAACATGTTTAGATCAAGCTTGTAGCTGAAAGCATTGCAATAATAAGTATAATTATAGCTGATACCAACAGTAATTTTTGTGGTTTAACGCTCTCCTCCGTAGGCTACGTTTATAAAGAAGAAGAAGTATTAACATTCTTACATCTTAGTATATCTAAGTAAACGTATACAAAATTTTTGGGTTGGTAATTGATAGTTAAACTTTTCAGATGGAAAACAAATCTACCATTTGTCTCGGTCAAATCAAGTTAAAATATTCTACTTCATAGCACACCAAAGACATGAAGTGAATGTGCAGAGATATTTCTACCCTCAAGGAGAAGAGCTTTACTAAATAAAACCACATATTTCCTGCAGCAGCAAAAATAAACTTTTAAGCTTTGCTTTGATTTAGTTTGGTTAAACCTGTTGGTAATACACATTAACCTTCTTATGCAAACAAACTCTTTGCATTGGTATAGTAGAGTACCGAGAATAAAAATAAAAATAAAACACCAAATATGTCAATTTATTTGATACCGGTTTAAATTGAATTATTAGGCCTCTCCACTTTGTTTTGACCCCTCCATCGTAGATGATATTAAAAACAGTTAATGATAAACAATAGAAGCTGTCAACACTAATAACGTTTCGTTAGCTTCGTTGTGTCTATTACCAAGAGAATTTTAAACGTTTAGAATCTTTTGTTCTCCCACTGATATTCACTAATCTTTTCATCAAAGTTGGGCATTTGAAACTCGTCTGGCGTTTCGTTGTCATGCAGGAACATTAAACATAATTAAATTCTAATCCAATATTTTAAAAAACTTGATTACAACTTAGTTAAAACAAAAATGTCATTCAACTATCATTGAAGGTCAGATTTTTACCAGCCAAAAGAAACTCTTTGTTGCGTATATAGATGTCATCCTTAGCAATTCCTACTTCTCCCTAAAAGTTTCCAGTGGAAATCTGAGTAACATTGGTTTATCTTCTAATGCTAAAAAATATAATTCGAAATTAATATTACAACAACCTAGAACCTAGTACTTCTTTCGTAGATTGCACAAGAAATTTTGCCAAGTTAGTCATGTAGAGTTTACACGTCGTGTTAGAAACTGTCGTTTTAGCAACTTTCATAAGGTTACACTTCGCATAAAGCATAGCCAAAGTTCTGATTTAAGAGCCAAAGTGTAGACAAAGTCATAAAAGGTTAAATAGAACCTAAACCACACAATTGACAAAGTACACAACACGATCTTTCTTTAAACTTTGCAAACTTTGCAAAGTTTGCAAAAAAGCAAAATGGATAAAAAGAACTTAGTGTGATCTGAATGTAGCTATCATTTTTATGGTGTAAAATCATGGAGGTAGACAAAAAGATTTATCCCTGATGCGATTAGTTAAAAACATTTTTACGTTATTCCTTTTGACGCCTGTCATTTTTGAAGTGTATTGAATTTGATTGGTCAAGAAAACAATCGAACGTTATGTTATTCATCCACATGCGAAACTAAGGTCCAGTCTAAATATGACAAAAGCCTAAGAAGACCTGGGGACGAGAATGTCAGCATGTAGAAAAGTAGTGTTAGATATGAACAATGTAAATAACGAAACTGAAAAAAAGGCCTAACAAAAGTTTTAAGAAATTTCTAATATATTCTTTCTAATATATTCACAGAATGCTATAGTGAAAGAAAATTCTAGCTCAGGCGGTAATTTATTTATTCACAACTTTGTGCGCAGACTACAACGAAAGCAAGTCGTAGACGTCATAAGTTTTTATTTATCAATAGCCGGCTTTATTACTATCTTCTTCGTTATAATTCTTGTTATTACAGCACTATCCTAACGTCATTGCAAAATTATTTTCCGGTTATAAAATTGGCCACTCATCAGATCCATTATTAATTTGAAAAAATGGAAAACGTAGCCCTTTATCTCAACCAGCCAGTTACTTCTAAGTATTGTCACAAAATGTTTGTGACCAAAAGTAGAAAAATTTATAACCCAGTCAATTCCACTTCTATAAAGCAATGCAGCAAGAGAACGTGCTGTGTAAAAAAATTAATAATTTTGTAGAAACCTTAGTTAAAAAAGAAACAAGGTGCTAGCTACGTTCATGAACAATATATAATGAAACAGGAAGGATAATTTCGAATGTGCTGCCTCAAGTGATTGTTTCCATATTGCCTCAAGTGGTTGTTTCTATATAAGAGTCGGGCGTTTTAAACTTATCAATAGTCAAAGTTTATTTTTCAACTTTGTTCACTGACTTAGGTCTTAGAATCTCAAGTTATTTGGTGAAATACATACTCTTGAAACATAGTAAATGTAGCCGACATCAGCACGACCAATTTTTTCCAATCATAAGAATGCCACTAGTAAATTTTAAACGCTTTCTACTTTTAAATAATACCAAAAAAACAAACGCCCTTTGTTACATTAATTTTAGTTAGCTTTATGGAAAGTGGTTTTCATGCTTTGTATTTTATGCATTGTTTTTTTTTTGGTTTTCCAGGCTTATAAATATGCTTCAGAAGTCTTCGGAAAAGAGATGCAGCATATCTTCCAAGGAAATTTTAAGTTGGTGTTGGTCCTTGTCAAAAATTGTTGAGACAACGATTGTTCTTAACCATTGTTCACAACAATATAAAAAATGGTGTATTCTTAACAGCCGACACTCACTCACTCACTTAAAGTAAAATCTGGTAGTTTTACACATCACGGGAGAATTCAGTTTGCCTACGAGGTCCTCGAAATTTGGGAAGATGGTCATACTGATGTCAGCAACAAGTAGTACATCTTTTTGGATATGAGCAAATAGCGTAAGGTCCTAGCTTTACTGCAAACAGTAAACTTTGACAAATTTAAACAGCGCAAGGGGAAAAAACTTCATATTTATTATAGACATAGATGCTGACACAATTTCTCTATTTATAACGCAATAAAATAAAAGGGAAACATTCGATCAAGCTTTCTATGCTATTACCGACCTTTCATACAGCCCAGTCTGGGCACGAGTAACGCGCGTGTAGAGACAAATTTTTGCCTGTTTTTGTTTGACTCGATAGTGTAGTCAAGTTTCTTAGTCACTTTCTCACAAAGAATTATATGTGTCATACGGAAAAAGGCAGAAATGTGTAACATTCTGTTGTTTCTTTCCTAATTCTTTGCATTTTATACTAACGTTTAACATTTAAATAAAGTGTTGATATGGCGCTGCTAGTGCTCTCTGTGATATATTAACTTTATTGAAACGCTTCAAGTAAGAACAACTTACAGTTATTCACTTTTATAAATTTCAAAGTTGGATGATGGGACAAAGGGTATTTTTATCTATGTGGCTGCAGAGCAGTGAGCATGGACTGAAGTACTTGTTAAAAAATACATGACACATCTTATCCTTATAATCAACCTTCATGGTAAAAACTAAATATAGCTAGATGACTGAAACCACCAATATAAAATGTATGCTTGGCTATGGCTACCTAGAGAACCAGGACAACCAAACATGAATTAGAGCTATCTAATTGTAGCAAAAGTAGAAGAAATAGATAATCCAATATCAAGCAGAAAGAATCAAGATATGAATAATCATCAAAGACCATTGTCAAATTTGGACGAAAGGTTATTAAAAATGCCACGACTGCATATCACTTATATTGTCCTAATTACGTGATTATCTAAAAGCGAATATTTAACTCCACCGACTACATAACTATGTTTAAGCATCTCGTAAAATAACTTTGTTGTGATTGAATGGGAAGTCATCGGATGAAAAGCAATTAGTAGAAACATTCAAACATCCATTAGCTACTATAATTTTGTTGTTTCGTTGCAGACAAAGACATGGAATAAAGACATAATTTCAGGTAATGCATAAGGAAATGATACATATTCATAGTCAATTCCGTTGGGTTTAAAATTTAAATTTTAAAAGTATTTTAAATTTCTAATTTAACTTTTTCTGGCTAACTGTTTTCTTTTTTATGAGAAAAAGTTTTTTGTGGGTACAGGTAATCTTTAAAAGAAGTGATTTTTACAAAAAGAAATTTTCATGATTTTTTTTTTCTTTAGTTTACAAGTTCACAACAAATTTTAAGAGTCAGACATGTATTTACAAATTGTTCGCTGAAATAAATTCTTGTGAATAAGTATAAAGAGAACATTTTCTTATATTTATGTAATTTTGCTATGATATCTTTTCAACCTAATCTCTTTGAGAAAAGTTTGACCTACCATCCCCCTTTTAATACTAGATTCCTAACCAATTTATATAAACAATATTAAGTTTTGGCTAATCTGGCAATCTAGAGTTTATTGCTGGACTGTATGTTTTAGGAAAATTACTTCTCGGTATTTATACATTATTAACTAAAAGATTGTATATATATATATGTCAAATGTTGATGAAGATTTTTGCATAAAACATTTTTGCTGATGCTGAAGATTTAGTAAAAATCAGTACGAGGATGCCCTGTTATTGTGTTTTTCCAAATTTCCGGTGTTTTGGCTTTAAATGATCCAGTAAGCGAGACAGATCACAATTTATACCTAGCTCGAAAACGACAAAAAAAGTTGTTATTTAAGAAACATAATACAGTATGATAAAAGGGTATTAACCCTATTATAGGGAGGGCGATTTTGGATCTCGTGTTAAGGAGATGTTGGTGTTGATAATTTTGGTAATTTCATTTCAATCTATAAAAATGTTTCTTTATAGCGACATATACTTTTTCAATCAGCTCCGACGATATATAAAAAAAAACTTTCCACGTCGTATAGAGATAGGAAAATTCACACAATTTAAAGGCTATACCTCGTCTAAAACTACAAACTACGTTGCAAATATAATAATCAATTATTTGAAACAGACTGTTCTGTTATGAAATCATTTAAAAGATACAAAGAAAATAACATTAAAGCGATAATTAATTTTCTCAATATTTTCTTTTACCTTTTCATGAGCAAAGAAAAGTATTTCACAAAAAAATTAATATAACACGCTGAAAGAAAGTTAAAAACAATGATACAAAAACAAATAGGAAAGAAAATCTAATTTTTACTAAACAGCTGGTTGTTATTTTCGTATCCGTAGCTACTATATATTTTAGATTGAGAGTCGCACACGAGATAGATAGGCAACAGAAATTGTGAGACATAATGAACATAACAACATTTCGGAACCACAGCTGGCATGGAGACCTCTTTAAAGACACACCCTCAAGAATTGCCATTATGGTGATGCATTCAGTACTGACTATTATGGGAATTGCATTTAATATTTTTATTTGTGTTTCACATTACTTGATGAAAACCCCGCTGAAAAAGTTCAACATATGCTTTGTCAATCTATGTGTGACCAACATTGTAATGCTTACTGGTCTTCTGCCTATGTTAGCAATTGATATGCATAAAAATCCTGAATTATCCGCAACATTTCTGACTGATATATTTTGTGGTTTCTCACAAGGGCAGTGTTTTTCTTTTGTTGGCATATTTAGTGGTATACATACTTTGAGTGTGATGTCAATCTCGCGTTATTTAGCAGTAAAGAAGCCATTTAGATTGGGTCTGACGAAAAAGAAAATGTTAAAGTTGCTGTGTTTCGATTGGATTGTGTGTGTTATCCTGCATTTTCCAAATGCAATCTTATGGCGACATCACGATGGTTTTTGTTACAGATATTGGAAATGGGGAACAACTTTTAAAGTGGTGTATGTTTTTACCTTGTATGTTGTTGGATTAGTTGTGCCAATTATTACCATGCTTGTGGCGTTTGTTTTAACTGTTTGGGAATTTTTCCATGGCGAGATAACATCGATTCAAACTGCGAAACTCAGATATCGCAAACGAATAGTTGTGTTGACTGGCACACTGATCATCTTATGGATAGTATCACATATTCCTTACGCTGTTTATTGGTTGTTGTCAGTGGTTGGTCATTTTCCGTTTACATACCATGGAGAAATCAAGCGGCAAAGATGGAAATGGTTTGCGTACTTTCCTGCAATAGTAAATGCAATTCTCGAACCAATCCTATTCGGTGCGTTTAGCAGCGAGTTTAAAAAGTCTATTCGAGTCAGTTTCACACTACGAAATTCACAAATGCGTACATAATCATTAAATTTGATGCATAATAGTACATTCCACTGAAATTGAACTATTTAAACTTTATAGCGACATTTGGACATATTCATGCCAAAAAATATGACATTTCAACGGCACAACCTTAATGTGGTTTTAAATTTATTTAAAATATACCAAATAAGTAAACGAAGGCATTGAGCCGAATATTAGGAATGTACAAAAACGGTAGAGAAATGAATCGTGACTATAAATAAAAGAAGTCATTGCAGTTCTGGAGCTCAAATATTTTTTCTGAATCACATTCTCCCTGCTTAAGGAAGCACGTTTTTTTAGCGGTCTTAACTTGTAGTATTTCTTTAGAATTAAACTGTATAGTCTCTGTAACAAAAGCAACATTTTGTTTGTTTTTGCATCACAACAAACTTCATCGTTTAAAGCTCGTAGTACGTTGTGGAAAAGGACATGAAAACATGAAAATAATATTGTTGTTGGTCATAACAAATATTTCTAAAAAGTTTGAACGAAGGTTATAAAATACTGTACTATAGTACGTAAAGTATTTTTAGTTATCTTGAGGTAAAGTCCCCGCCACTTTCCATCGTAGAGATTCCTTAAAATTAATTGAATTGTTTTTCCTCGGAGTCAATGAAAAGATGACGACACTCTAATATTCGACATCGTATTTCTAAAAATATTCGACGGGCATTTTGCTTACTAACATCTGACTTATAGTCAGATGTTAGTTATTATTAGATTATCTTTTTAGCTTAAGCGCATTGAAATAATTGTCTCAAATCAAAAATGAATTTTTGAATACAATTATTTCCATAAAATAATATGCATTTTTAGTTAACAAAACTGGACTAAATAATATCCAAGTATTTTAAATAACAGAAATGTCCAAAAGAAAACCAGGTTAACAAGAATACTTATTATATACTGTCAACTCTTTTTTATATACAATAAATCTAAGTGTTCCGTACAACCGTGCAATAACTGAGGCGATATTTCCACGTTTGTTTTGGTATTTTCAATTTACAATGCAAATACTTCTGTAAAATGCAATGATTTTTGAAACAAAAACGAAATCGAGATATCGTTACTTCCTTTCATGGGCCTTCCATTTGGCAAAAATGCAATAAAAAAATAAAAAATGTCTGACAAAAAAAGAGATGTTAGGTATATAATAAAGCATATATTGCATGCCCGTTCGTCGAATATCAGATTTATCCACTCTTGGTGAGGCAATATTCCTGCTGCACCTCGTAGAGTATTGCTCACCTCGATTGGATAAATCTTGATATTCAACGAACAGTCTTGCAAATCTGCCTAATAATTTCTCCCATCGGTATTTCATGCATCCTTGCCACCTGTTAACACGAAATAATGAAATTTACTTAACTAGGGGTTATCACTATGATTACAGGTGCAACTATAATAGCGTTTTCGATTATACCACCTCCCGGATTTTAAATGACTCACAGACTGACAAACAGGCAACGAGTATATTATAATATAGTGGGTGGCACGTGGCAAATCCACAAGGTTGGCTGTCCTTTAATTACCGCATTTTGTGTGTCTCGCTACTTGCGATACCATTTCGCGCAGAGATAGACAAAAGACGGCTATTAGTTTAGAGACTAGCCGGAGGAGAAGTAACTTAATGACCCTGCGTTGCCACGTTGAGCGCTTAATAGAGCACTTAATCACGCTGTCATACAACTGGTGCAGGTAGAACGTGTTGCACATCCGTACAGGCGCAATACCCTTTTCAAAAAACTTCATCGCAACTTCGGTTTAAATAAAAATACATAAAACTGTTCGCTGTTAACACAGCTAAACAAGCGGTGTTCCACAGGCGTATAGGCGTATTACCCTTTACAAAGAAGACTTTATTGCAACTTCGGTTTAAATAAAAACACACGACACAGCCCTGTTACCTAGTCCAGCAAAAAAGTCACTCAACAATTTTATTTGGCGGAAAAAGTATTCGTGACAGTTATAATAAGACAGTTATGTATGCAAGAAAAACAAAGTCCGTACAAACCGGGTTATGTGGGAATGTTCCAAAAAAAGGTTTGCACAACTACTTCGAAGGACATACAGCTACTATTAAAAAGACTAGTCGTCAACCCGTAGAAAAATTCACGGGGTGGCTCTCTTTACGTTAAGGATGTTACCCTAAAATCTGCGTTTGTAAGCGAAATCGTAAAATTGGTTCATTGAAGATTTATATTTGGCTAGAAAACGTGACAACATATTTATTTTAACCTTTAAAAAACATATAAAAACAAATCTATAATATAATACCCGTATACGTCTGTCACGCAAACTTTCTGTCACGCAAAATGATAGCTTAGCTACGCAGGTAGCGAGACGCACGCAATGTGGTATAAAAAGGACGGGCGAACCGGTGGATTTTGGTTATTATTAAATAGATCAGTAGCCGCAGGTAAATCTACGGGTTCGCCCGTCCTTTATATATTACATTTCGTGTTTCCGTAACACGACTTTTTCCTCACACACAAATAGACAGACGGAATACGGCTAATATTAAAGAAACTAATCAGCGGCCCGTGAATAAGTCGCCCGTTCTTTATTTACCGCATTTCGTATGTCCGTCTACTTGTGGTACCATTTTGCGCTGTGACAGACAGACGAAAGCTATTATTATAGAAGCTAGCTGGAACACTTGGTGTCGAAACTCCGAGGTAAGTCTTCAATGACAAACGCCAGGTTGAGCGCTTGTAGCGTGCAGGTAAAGGAGTGAAACATCAAATTTATTTAACTTTATCTTCCAAAAAAGTCGTGCAAGTTTTAATTTTTGTAATCAAGCGAATCCGCTAAACAATATTTCAATCCGCTCGAGTGAATTTGCTTAATAATGACTAAAAACGAGCGAATCCGCTCAATGATACTACGAAATGAGCATATCCGCTTTATAATGACTAAAAACGAGCGAATTCGCTCAATAATGATACACTCGCTTTCATCATTTTCCCTCGTTTTGAAGCACTATTGAGTGGATTCGCTTGTTTTAAAGCATTATTTATTACAAAAAATAAAACAGGAACAACTTTTTTGGCAGATACATGCCACTATATAACTTACTAAGGTCAGCGCCACAACTTTTGAAAAAGGCCAAAATAACACTGATCAGATTGTGTTTTATATTTCTTAGTCCGCATATTGGATCCCTAAAAATCGGTCTTTGTTATTGGCCTACTACGCACAAAAAGACCCAAGTCAATAAAAATAGGGTTTTGCGGGGATTCTCCGAAATCAAACTGCGCGCAGACATTTTGAACATACAGAATACAGCTATTATTAAAGACATTTCATTAATCACAAGATTTCATCATTCGTATCACAAGATATTTTGTATAAGCATTTCTAGTATCTTAACGTAAAAGTTAAAAAATTTGTCTAAATGTTTGCATTTCACATAAAGTATGAAAAAATTAAACATTTTTTTTTTGTCGTCCATGAGATTGTAATACCTTGAGTTGTTATTAAAAAGTGAATCGAGCAATGTTTTTCTATTGTATTTACCGTATCTTGACTGAAAGTGAAAAAAAAGATTTGAACATGTTGATGCAAATACTTTTATGTCCCTTTTAAATTTACTTTTATATTTATTAAAATATCAAATTCCGTCCAACAGAAAATATTGTTTTAAAATAGGGAATTTTTTATTGTTGTTGTTGTCTAAACCGTACTAAAACGACAAATTCCTAAATGTACGGCATCTGATTCAAAAACTAAATTCGAAAATAGTGGAAGGCGATGATTTTCTTTGGAAATTTGGTCATTATTTATTCAATCGGTTAAAAAGAAGTGGCTTTTTGTCTCTTAATTTGGATTCATTTAATTCCTCAATGTATATGGGGCCATACAATAATTACGTAACACCTGAGAGGTGGGGTGTGATCATTTTTGTTACAAACTGTTACAAAAATTTAGTGGTGGGTGCCCCCATCCACAACTAAATTTTTGGTATCAGAGTTCTTTTGGACAGAGCTCTTTTGTTATGTAACAGAGAATTTTTATGTATAATACAGATATTTTTAATTATTTTTAGTGCATGATCTACATCTTTAATTTGTTTACTGCCTTTGGACTTGCGCAAAAGTACCATAAATTTGATCTTGTATATTAAATAAATGGCCCTGTTTTTTTCAAGTTAGAGCATTAGTTTGCCTGATTATTTGTTACATTTTTTGTACAAAGAATGAGAAATAATGCAGACATATCACAATAACAATAACTGTTTGTGATCTGTATTACATCTGTTTTGGTCTTTCTTCTACAGATTATCGTGAAGCATTCCCTTTCTTAATGGTTTCCTTTCGACTCCGATGTTTGTTTGTTAACATTAGTGAAATAATTAGTTTATTATTGAAAAAGTTGATTGCACTGGTACGTTTCTGTGAGTCAGTGAATAAATACACTGCCTGGCGAATTTTAAATGGTTTTTTTCACGCAAAGTGCGCATGCACCGGTTTTTCCCTGTTGTAATCTGGAGCCGAAAAGAAACTTTTCCACGAAAGTCATAAATGTCCCGTCTTGAATATCATGCGTAACTAACAAAATTTGTTGACCGCAGTATGTTTTAGTTATAGCGTGCCCCCTCCCCCGTACGTAGTTACCTAAGGATATATATCCCGCGAGTGGTTTAATACCCCTTCCATGGTGCTACGCGACACAAGACCTCGGTGTTAAAAATAGACTTGTGATATTTATTTTCGCCCGTTATGTTCATATAATTTAAAAAGAACACAGTTATTGTTTCATCGTTGAAAATATGTGTTAATACAATCTCAAATACTTTATGTTATTTAAAAAGACGGACTCAGAATTGAGTAAATAAAAAAAATTAAGAAGGAAAACGAAGGATTGTTGTATATATGTATTTACCTACATTCACAAACAATATTCGGAATAGATATGAAAATATTAAAGTATTTGTGCTTTTTTATTTGTTTGCAAAAATAAGCGTAGTCATAACAAAAATATTTGTTGTGTTTTCATTCTACGAATGTCTTTATCACTAATTGTAAATGGTCGCTGATTTTTTAACTAAAATACCCAACTTTCATATCGTTATGTAAATATTAAAAACAAACATGGTTGCCTGTGTACATAGCAACAATCATTTCTGCTCTGTAAATTATTATTTCTGCTCTGTAAATTATCAACCAACTCATTATTCTACAAAAAGCTTAACGTTACTATAGAAGCTTTGCTGATGCATAAAATGACGACCAGAATAAGATTCTATTCAGTTTTATTTCCTTTCAATAATTATAGCGTTTATGCGATAAACTTTAAATAATGTTTTTGAACTTAGATGTTCATTCTAACTTTACTTTAAAAAACAGATCATATAAAAAATACATTAGTTTACGATGGGATATATAAGGTTTAAAAAGTTTGATTGTGAAATTGAGATCTTATGTTTTGACTGTTTTTATCTAAAGAATTGGATTGTGAATAATTACATTAAGGCATCTTTATAAAGAACAGCAAAGGGAAGAAAATTAAAAAGAAAATTGATATCTTTATAACAGTTGATAAATATGTTCTAAAGAAGAAAGAAGGTTGAAAAATAAGGAAGAAAAAGATTTTTACATGGAAATATTGAGTTGTGATACCTGATTATTAATTGTTCACGCATGGGTGCTGCTAAGGGATTAAATTGAATGAAGTAGAAGAAGTAACTTGTGCGTTGTTGAGCTAGCTGTGCTTTGCAAGATTTTTTGTGACTTGAAATAAAATACAATTATTGGTAACTCTATTGTCTAGTTGGATTATATTTCTTTCAATGTTAAAGATAAATAAACCTTCATATTTTTGAAGTTTTTATCTCGTTTGCTTAACATATTTTGGGTCGTTTAAGTAAATTTATGTTGGGGTATCAAGACAAACTGTACAGTCACGTTTGAATAATTATTCACTGAACTTTGTTTTTTTTCAATTTTTAGTGAATAAAATTTAAAAAAGAAAGTATTTGCAAAAAATGTTTATATACACTCTGCTTTCCATGCTGTTCTGCAGAATAATCAGCACACAATGCGAGAATTACACTATATCACTTTTATATCCTTTCACAGACCATTTTTCGTTAGGGTTCATACATTATGCCAGCTCATTTGTGATGGCCGTCGAATATGCGAACAATCATTCATATGAGAACAATAATAATATTACATTGTTGTATACGATAGACGATACAAATAACAATGGTCCACCTAATAGACCTCGGAGTGTAAGAGAGCTAGAAAGTTTAAGGATAATAACAAGAAGGTCTTTAGAAAACTACGACGCTTTTGTTGGTCCTGGTTTAAAAACATGTGGGTATCAAGGTAGACTTGCTGTGGCGTATAATAAACCGCTTATTGGTTACGTAAGTGAATATAATATTTTATATCGAGTCAAAATGAATCTTTGCCCGATTAAAAAGTGTTTTTTATATAGAATTTTATTTGTTTCAAAAACGTTTATTATCTGCCCTAACGAAAAAGTGTTGTCATAAACATGTGAAGTTTCAATGATTATGCCTAGATTAGGAGACATTGCTTATGAACTGCAAAACACTACAGTGTGTACCAAGTTATGCTTAACATTGAATTTATCAAGAAAAAAGAAGTGTTTGACATCCCTATAATAAAACACCCTTATTTTGTCCGATGGCCAGAAAACATATTAAACCGCAGCACAAAATGTCAGTTTTACATCATTTTTTGGCATGTAACGCACAATATTACGCAATGTAAAAAAAAAACTTAACTTGTACATGAAGAGCATATAAAATGTCAGTACCTCTAATTATTGTTCATTTCAAGATATGATGAAGTGAAAGGAACAATCTCATCAAATAACTTCCTATTGTAGATGGCCTTTAGGTAACTTTGAGGTGGGCTTATAAATCGGTATTAAAGTTTGTAAGGTAGTGCCCCCTCCCGGATACCTGACTAATTATTGGATCAAAGAAAAATTGAAAATAAAAATGGACTAAAAATTGTTTTAAAAATATCTTTAAAAATAACCACACTAATGTCTCTGAAGTCGTAGTCGTAACTAGAAATTTTTTGTCCCAATTGTAACCCGATGGATTAACAAATATTTTTGCTAAGTTTTGTGTCTACGCAATCCTTAATCAATTTTGAGGAAGGTGAAAATGAAAAACAGGTAAATCCAAAAAGATCTTTATTTTTATGATGTCTATATAATAGACAAAAAAGAAAAATAAAGAAAAGCTAAAGAAAAGAAAAGGTATAAAAATAAAACAAAGAAGAGAAGAGATTAAAAAAATTTGTATAAACTGCTTAATGAAGGGGAACAATTTATTTTATTTCATTTAGATATGTAATGAAGCCAGTTTATCAGATAAACAAATTTTCCCAACCTTTGCTAGAACGGCTTCACCTGACTCTTATGTGTATTTGCCACTAATAGCAGTTTTGGAAAAATACAATTGGAAAAGACTAGCTGTTATCAGTGGAAACGAAGACAGTTCACCTCGAACAAATGTTACACGAAAGAAACTAGTCAGTGATTTGAAAAGGAGAGGATATACGGTTTCCTTTAATGAACCATTTAGCAAAAATGTATCTACAAATAACAATGATAACTTCTTTAGGAGATTGAAACAGTCTGCTCGCAGTAAGTATATGGGATTTAAAGGAAAAAAAATCAATGTTCTCTTTACTGCAAATGTATGACCATTCACAACGAGTAAAGTTTTTACCATACTTGTACAGATCGTTTTTAATGCTTTTATACAAATCGTTTTGAACTTCTGCAGTCTTTATTAATGTCTCCCATAAAAACGACAGATTGAGAAACAAAATTTTATCAAATTTTTTCTTCGCAAAATTCGCGAAATATTAAGACTTGCCAACTTCGTGAATATAAGTTCTCGCCAAAATTATTTCTCTTAAGGTACTTGAAATAAATTTCTCTTTCTTTAGTTGTTGTCTTCTTAAACGATAATTTTGCTGAAAACTACTTCGTCTTTGAGGCTTACGTCCATAATATGTCTAATGGCGATTACGTTTTTCTTCTTGTCGACACGACATCAATTGTAACCTTCGATCCTAATTCAACAGTACAAGTCGATGACAACATACCAGCATATTGGGGAAATATCGTCAACCAGATCTTAACACATTACCGTCTAACTCCAACGTGGAAGTTGGTTGGAGTAATTGAAACCATAAAACGCTCATTTTGGATTGCATCATGGGTTACTGACCAAAAAAGATACCATTTATTTGAACGTGAAGTGTCAGAGAGAAAAAAAGAGTTGTTTAATTGCACGGATGGTATATTAAGTCCATGTGTGGGCTCGCATGTAAGTTTTACGGAAGGTTATTAGGGCCATGTCTACACATTTTATTAATCAATGTTGTATCTTGAGATCGAAGTTTCCATCTCGAGATCAAAGAACACCTTTCGATCTCCTATATCAAACCTTCCATTTCAGAACAAAGCTTTTCTTTAATCTCGAGATCAAAAGTTCCCTCTTAAGATCAAAGTTTCCATGTAGAGATTGAAGCTTTGATCTGGAGATCAAAGGAAGCTTCGATCTTGAAATGGAAGGTTTGATATGCGAGATCGAAAGGTGTTCTTCGATCTTGAGAAAGAAGCTGCGATTTTGAGATACAACATTGACCATTAAATTTCGTAGACATGCCCCTAATAAGCTTCCGTAAAGTTGTGTATAATAAATTCTATTCTTTACACTAGAATATGTGTTTATAATCGGAGCCAATGATATAGCGGCAACTTTATTCGCAAATATAAATAAGTGAGATCCAGAAAGAATAAATAAAAAATCTCGATTTCCCGATTTTTCATTTGCGACACAAGTCAAAGCATTTTCCTCGAATTCCAAAAAAAATCTTTTAAATATACAAGAGCAGTACAATTTATTAGTTTGAGTTCTTGGGCTTTTTTCTTATTTATTTAATTTGTTTTATTGTTCGATCGATTTTTTCTTTTGTGACACCACAGTTATTACTGTGGAAAGTTTATCATTTCTTAAACATGATAGTTTAGTAGGCTACGTTTCGGGAGATCCTTCTCCCATCATCGGGCAAAGTAAAGTGATGTTGAGCATGTATTTATATAATTGCAGAGGATCGAAATTCATAAAAAATTAACCAATCAGAAACGAGCTGATAATTACAGTTAATTACGGTAATTAACATTTTCGGACCTAGATGTAGGTAACTACTTCTTCTGTAGGGCTGGTAACCAAATCTCAGGAAGTTGATACGAGATGCTGTTTATGTGTTTGTTACGTGCTACACTGTTGTAGTTTCTTTAATCTTCCTGGCCGCTGTTCTGGATTCTCTGTCAATGATTTTCTTCTCATCCCAATTAAACTGATGACTTCTGCTCCAGCTGTGGTTCGTTTTTCTTTGCATATCCGTTTCTCACTGCGCGCATATGTTCTTATACTCGTTGCTTAAACTTTCTTTTTTTTTTCGCCTGTGTACACTGCATCACAATCTTTACACGGAATTTCGTAAACAACATTGCTTTGTTCTTCTAGATTTATTTTGTCTTTTGGTTTAGACAAAGTGCTTCTTAGGGTGTATTTAGAGTTAAGAATGCATTTGATCTTGTGTTCCCTTAAAACTCGACGAAGGATCTTGCTAGTACCTGGTACAAAGGGTAGGAAAAGGGAATATATATTACATATATATATACCGATATATATACCGAATAGCATTTTGTAAACATATACGTTATTTACGTCATAAAAGAAAATGTGCACAATAACAAAAGAAAAAACTATCCGATACGAGACGTATCCCTATTTAAAGCGGCCCCCAAAAGCTGTCCGATACATTAATTGATTCGCTCACAATTCGTCCCAATAGACTTTTTGAATGTTTGCATTTTCCGCTGTAAGCCCTTTTGGCTCTAAGAACTGCGTGTAGTAAGCAGAAAGGTGCAGGAGTTTGCTAAAGAAATGTCTTTTTCTTTCCATTTTTTCCTACAAAAACACTCTTGAGGCTTTAAATTATTACTTAGTGTAGAGGAATATCTTCTGATTATAAGATAATCATATAAAAACGCAATTCTTTCGTACGGAAAACAGTCTAAGAAGGACCGCACTTCGCATACCGCCCGCATCTTGCTAAGGCTTATAGGACTTACCACGAAAATTATAAACATTTAAAAAGGTCTATAGAAACCTACCCGTTGCGTATGGATTCAGCGCAAAACCAATCCGATACAATGGAAAAATGTACCTGTTTTCTTTTTTTGCAATATAAAGCGCATAATCAACAAGTAAACATGTGCTGGATAAAATAATAATTAGATAACAACAAAAAGATTACTCTCACATATTAAAATAACTTGCATTTACAAATTTTTCAGTTACCAAACGAGGCTGCCTACCTCTACAACGCTGTTGTAGTTTACTACAAATCTTTGTTGGAAACCAAACTGAAAAATGAAAACACAAGAGATGGTAAAGTTGTAATGAATAATGCAAAAGGAATATCATTTCAAAGTACGATCTATCCACTTCTTATTGCTTCTGTTTTTAATAATGCTTTAATTCTAAATTTTCAATGTCAGAAGTAACTATATTTATATAAAACAGACACAAAGCTTAAAAATCCCAGTTAAGTCCCATATTCAATCTATGTACACGCGAGATTTTATGTTTTAAGTAGATACACGTGAATTTTCTTATTGCGCTAAATCCTTATGTTTTTAAAAGTCATTGATTTGATGAAGTAATTCTTCCAAACTAAACTCGTGGTGACTTCTGTTTGTCTTTTAGGTGTTACTGGATTTGATGTGCAAATCAATGACCAACTGGACGCCATGTTTAATATGACAATGTTGTCATTGCAGGAAGTGGAAACACCATTGTCACCTGCTGGGAAGATAATGGGTACTATTAGTTGTATAACATGAGCCAGGAGATTCATAGAAAATAAATAGGGATGAATAAATTGAAGTTAATGAAACTAAAAATTTGTTCCCTTCTTTTTCATCTTACCTCTTAAAAAAAAAAATCTGTATTGTTTAGAATGGATGCCTTTTGGCTCGTTTATGTCAACTCCAACAAAAGATGACAAATACGCGCACGTGTTAAAAACAACAGCCAAAGTAACCAATTGGGATAACTTTCCCCCTCCTGATACTCCGAAATGTGGCTTTCAAGGAGAACTGTGTATTAAGCCGACACCAAAGCCAGACACACAGAACTGTAAGACTAAAAAAATTGTTTTTATGTGTATTGTTATAAGATAAGAAGCAATTAACTTTCCACCAGATAAAGTAGTTCTTCGGCAATATGATTAACTATGATGTTGGCAGATTGTATCATTTTTACACGAAAACCTGAATTAAAAAGTTGGAGGTCTGCTTTTTAAGCAAGCGACTAGAGATTTTCGGAAAAAAACTTAACGTTATCCAAGAGTTTTTGCCGACAGTCTGTTTTCATTAAAACCAATTCTATCTACCTGCTATTTCCTCTTTGACGGAAATTGGAAGTTTGATAAAAAATAATTTAATTTCCTTTAATATAGACCAACATTTTGATATAAAAAGGTTGAGTGGTCACATGTTATGGCTAAATGAATGTATATCGATGTTTTCACTATCCCTTAAAGTACAAAAAAAAACATCAATTTATGTTCATCATCTACCGCCTGTTAGTGTTGTTTATAACCTCTAAAAAACTTATGGAGTGAGCCCAGGTTTTGGAAGACCTCAAGGAGCACTCTTAATAAAGTTTATTACTTTATTTTATTTACTTATTGGAAATATTTATTAAGAATAAACCCTTCAGTGTCTATCAGGGCGGATCTTTCGGAGGAGTCTAGTGCATTTGAAGTTCCCATTGGAGCTAAGAAAGTCGCTGAACGCAAAGCAAAAACGGTCGATTCACACTTTCATAGTTTTTGGTATGAACCTGGCCGGAAATAGAATCCCATAATGCACCAGTGTGGAACGTATAGGACTTATAATGCATTTGTTGCCGCTAAATTGATTTTGATTTTAAGGTATTAAATTTAACAGCTACTCTCACTTTGTAAAAGTAGATGTGAGATCTTCTAAAACGTTCGCTATAATTCACAACAATGTGTTTTCATTGCAAATCAATTTATTCGGCTAATTCGATCAATTTATTCAGTATATCCAAATGAAGATTTGAGCAGGTGTCTTGAAGGCATTATAAATCATTAGAAATGCTTAACAATGTATAAAAACTTTGACTAACAAAAAGTAAACTTTTGAAAGGGAGTAGAGGAGAGTGTTGGTCATTTTAACTCGCAATATAACAGATTTTTCGCTTTGTTTTAAAGATGAGGCAGCTATCATCGCAGGTTGCATTATTGGTCTGTTGTTAGTTGGTGCTATGTATGGAGGGATATATATTTACAGGTACGCTATGTTTACATCTCCTACCGCATGAAATCAGATTAATAATATTTTTACAAAAACTAAAAATAGCGCAAAAAATCATTATGTTATTGAAGCGCGATTGCTAATTTTAATTTAGACAACGGTTAATTCTTGCTAATATGAGTTGGAAAATTGATGGCAATGAAATAATGATGGCACCTTCAGCTATTAATAGTTCGAGATTATCTATAAACACTATAGTGAAGAATGAGGAGGTGAAGATATTTCTCTTTTTGTGCCACTTAAGCAAAATATCACTCCTGTTTCCCCTGCATACCCTTTATTCCTAAAACATTAATTGGTCTGAGTTGTTATTTACAGTTCTATATGCTAGCGTTTTTGTCAGGTTACAAAGGTGGGAAATCCATCAGTAGCAGAGGGAAAGCTGCCATCTAGATAAGACTTAGATTTTCTTCTTTTTCAGGATGATGGATTTGGTACGCAGATATTCACCAAAATAGCCTACTACAAGGTACCAACTAATTTTTATATAGTTTGAACAACGAGTCAGTGAAATTCGACTAGCATTTTTTCTTGCAGCTCTTATGTTACCCGTTATTACGATTAATGATAACGTGGGGAACAAAAGCTTTTCTAGAAACATTCTGTCCAGGCAGTTGTAGTAATTGGTACTAAAATGAAAGAAAACGTTGAAAGTATTAGATATTAACCATAATCCTATGCCGATGAAAAGGAAGCAATTCCTTTGTTGAAAAAATTGCCTTCGTGGCAGCATTTAAAGTAAAAATGAATATTCTATTATTTTATTTCTGCCTGTATACATTTCTGCTCTACTGCAATATATAGAGCATTGTAGCTTAAGAAAGTTTACACATTTTATAATTATTTTTTTTGTTTAGTCGCAATTGGTTTCTGTTAAGACGTTAACTAACGTTCGAATTGTGTTGACTCGAACCGTGCTAACCGAATTACGAGACGTAAGTTTAAAGTTCTTAAACCGCTGAAGAAAAAAATACAAGCTTACTACTACAAGCATTAATTCTACATGATGTTATGTCTTGCAGATGCTTGATTTGAGTCACGAGAATGTCAATCCTTTTCTTGGTATGGCTCTTCAATCAAACCAATGTCTAGTCATCTTTCAGTACTGTCCGAAGGGAAGCTTGCAGGTATTTCTTCCTTGACATGATACTTAATATTTTCAGGATTTTTTGGCACAGATGATTTAAAGAGAAATGTCACAATGCTTACTACATCATGGAAAAACCTTGTTTCCCTTTTTTCAAATCTTTATTCTTTTTTCATCAATGTATGCATCAGAAGTAAAGATCATTATTTATTACTTTCACTTTCACCTAAACCACCATCCCTGCTCTCCTACCTAGTCTCTTGTTCCCGTGTTGCATAATTCTCAGAAGACCGACTTACTTATTTCAGGATGTTTTAGCAAATGATGACATAAAGTTAGACAACATGTTTCTGACATCATTTGTTCGTGACATTGTAAAGGTAATGTGCTTCTGCGATTTTTGTATTCTCCTAGCTATCTTTGTGGCGACATACTGCTAAACCAAAGTACTTACGTTGCAGGGAATGCAGTATCTGCACAGTTCTCCATTGAAATCATTTGGTAGATTGAAATCTTCCAACTGCATCGTCGATAGTAGGTGGTTGATAAAAATTACAGATTTTGGAACATCATTCTTGAGAACTGGTTTAAACCCATTGCAAGAGTGCGACGTCAATTCCTTCTATTCTAGTAAGTGTACCAAGCTAATTTTCTTTCAAAAATAAAATGAAAAGATATAAATTAAGCATTTCCTATGTGCCGAATATTAATTTCCGTCATCAAGAAAATTGATAAAATTCCAGCAACAAGGTTACAAATAGCTATTTGCACAATCGCTGTCGTTACAGGTCTTCTTTGGACGGCGCCGGAGCTTCTTCGCATGAACAATCCTCCATCTATTGGAACACAGAAGGGAGATGTTTATAGTTTTGGTATCATCTTACAAGAAATAATAACCAGGAGTGAACCTTATTCAATGCATGAGTTGGAAGCAGTAGGTAAAACGTAATTTTGGCTTAATTATTGAGGCTCTTTAATTTTACAAAAACATGTATCCAATTTTCGCTGAAATCAGGTAAATTTAAAACGAAGTTTTAACCTTTCATTTTTGCCTAATATAATTTAGACATAATTTAAGTTCCATAAACATGATCTATAACTTTAACGCAAAGATGCAAGCAAATTCTTAGCACAATTCAAAAAAATCTCAAAAAAATCTCATTAACTATTTCTTGCAGACGTAATCAGTTTTTAAAAACATTTTCAATTTAATAGGGTTTTGTATGTAGATTTCAGTGTGGTTTCGACTGATTGTCCTTAAAAGGCACTCTGATAGTCTGGTCCAAAGCAAATTATATTACAGGCCAGGCTTTATAATGTTAATAGCTGTCTTTAGATATCATTCAGACATTAAAAGAAAGGTCAAACCCGCCATTTAGGCCTTCAGTGCAACAATACAGATCTAGATTGAGCAGCGTAGGAGAGAAAAATGATGATAGAGAACTATACAATCTAATGGTCATGTGTTATGCAGAAGAACCTACTGTGAGACCATCTTTCAATGAAATAAAGAAATTCATCAAAAAAATTTCGACTGGCAAGTATGAAACTCTGTATATTGCAATTCAAAATCTGCTACCGATGCCACTTACAGTACAAGTTTTGAAATTCTAACGCACGTGAAACTAGGAATTTCGAATAAATTTACTTTTAAATCAAGCAACAATGATTTTTTCCAGTCAATAATTTTAACGGATAAGTTTCCAACTTACATTTTCAGGCTTCTGTCCATTTTTCCGCCCTTAAAACATAAATTATTCTTCGTTCTTTTTTCTCTAGAGAAACAAATGTGTTTGAACACATGGTGAAAATGCTGGAAAAATACAGTAATAATTTAGAAAACGTTGTAGAAGAAAGAACGAAACTGCTGATTGAAGAAAAGAAAAAAACTGATGACCTAATATACAGACTACTGCCAAGGTAACTACCCTCGACTGTTAAATTGACCTCGAAGCTGTTTTTGAAACACTTTTCATGTCTGAACCGCTGTGGCATACTAAATACCTTTTCACTTATCTAATTGCTGGTTTGCCAAAATTTCTTTATCATCTGTAAATATTGAGATAATGTTTCAAGTTTTAAGTACCAACCCATCTTTTCTATTTCTGTTTTAATCCAGCTTCGTTGCTGAACAGCTGAAGCAAAACAACGCAGTAGAGGCCGAGCGTTACGACGAGTCCACTATCTACTTCAGTGATATTGTCGGTTTTACAACTATCTCTGGGATGTCTACACCCATGCAGGTCTGTAAAACAATGTTTCTTGGTTTAATAGTTGTTCTTATAGACACGTGTTGTACCTCATTAGTCGAAAGTCACAGTGAGAATGAATTCAATTAATTAAAGCAAGAGAGTATTTAATTTTTCTACGTCATAAATTAACTAGCCTATGTGACGTCCATATATTAGTTACTTTCGGTTTAGTTATTATATAGTCATAGCTGGTCTAATTTAGTTGAACGAATAGATTAACTACCAATATTAACTAATCTAAAATATGAGTGTGAGTTTGGTGGGCTCGTTACAAAAATAATGCCCAAGTTTCAGGTTATTTCACATGTCTGGATAACTAACAAATGTACGTAATTTAACTTGAATGTCGAAGCCACACTGAAAAGTTACAGACATGATAATCTAAGACTAGCTACCGATGTCACACTGGATTAGCTATGACGTAAACATTTGAGTTACTACTACTTCACTAATCGTAAGTATGAATTGGGTTTTTATCAGTATTTTTAAACTTTGATCCAACAAATCCACAGGAAAAATGTAAAATATCGTACATAAAAAAACAATTAACAGCCACAAATTAATGTGTCTGTGTTGAATCCTGACAGACATAAGTGAAGTTCGACATAAAAATAGAAAACTGTGAAGTGCGGTAAACCTCTACTCTTTTGAACTTGGAAACATTTTAGGTTGTTGATCTGCTGAATGATTTATACACATTATTTGATGCCATAATAAAGAACTATGACGTTTACAAGGTATGCACAATGAAAACCTTACAATTAGGATTCCCTATTAAAAATCTGAACCATGTTAATATTGATAAATAGGAGAATAACAACCCGTCGATGTTTTTTTCTTTCTTACGTAATATCTTTCGTTGTAAAGAAGTCTATACACACTTCTTTTACACTTCAAATATGGTTTGATAAAGTAAGCAACTTAAAAAACCCACAAAACCTACAAACATTTCTTTTTTTCCAATTTGTTTAGGTTGAAACAATTGGTGATGCATACATGGTTGTTTCGGGCGTCCCGATTCGCAATGGACACATGCACGCTGTTGAAATAGCCGATCTGTCTTTGCATCTCCTTAAAGCTGTTGATGAACAGTTTATAATTCGACATATGCCTAAGGCTAAACTGCAAATACGAATTGGAGTCCATTCGGGTACTATTTTATTTAGTAAAATGCGTAGAATCAATATCTGACAACCATTGTCCGTCTGTAACACACGCCTATATTGGACTAAAGTGCGCACAAAATCTTCAAGCTAAAAATGGCAAATGCAATACATCTTTATCCAATATACTTATCGCAGCAGTACGTATTAAACAAACCACGAAGTCCACTAAGCAATTTTTAGCGATCTCCAGTTTTCCTTAAAAAAAACCAAATTTGTTGAGATGGGTTGATCATTTATTAATTTCTTGATTTCTGAATGCTTTAGTTTTTTTAAGTATTTGTTTTCTATCTTTGTCCTAATTCGGAGAATGGACGACGGGGGAATTTCCATGGATTTATCCACACTGACGGCTACCTTCCAAGTACGAAAATATATTGGCACAATGGCAAGTAAAATAAATGACAAAATGTTAAATCGCATATCAATCAAGAAGCGTTGGAAAATAATCTTCTTAGGAGTTCTTAAAAACCTTGAAAAAAAGTGCAGTCTGGTGAAAAGTAACTGCAATGTATTTAAGTACAAAATTAATAGAAAAATATAATTGCCTTTGTCATTTAGGTCCTGTTGCAGCTGGAGTAGTTGGCACAGCAATGCCGCGATACTGTCTATTTGGTGATACAGTCAATAAAGCCTCTAGAATGGAATCAAACGGAGAAGGTAAAAGCATGTGAGGTTCTTTTTATAAGCAATTTCCACACAGAGCGACTAATATGGATCTACTTATAACTCAAGCTGTAATTGTATTTATGTTAGAAAAAGGATCCCAATTATTTATCTCGGTACAAGCCGTTCTCGGTAACATGGCTACATTGTTATTGCGTTATGTTTATACTTATACACGTATCGATATCGTATTTTACGTCTCAGTGGTCTTATCATATCAAACCACACGAATAACAATGCTAAGTTTAAAGTGAAGCATGATGAGGGAGGAGGTCTTGTGGCCCACGATATAATGCCGATGTATGAATATTAACGAGTTGACATCTACTTCTGTAAAAAAAATCATAATGGTGTCCCAAGACCGAAACTGAGCCCTCCACTTGAAATTATGCGTATATTTGCTTTGACAAACAGGCTTACTATCTTAGTAACGATGCATTTGTTAATATCCATTAAAGGAGGCATTAAAAAAGTAAAAATGAATATCCATTTAAAATAACACTGCTCACTTTAAGGTATACAATAATCAAATTTCTTTTCTAGAGCTTAGAATCCATATCAGTGCTGAGACAAAAGGATTTCTTGACACACATGGACATTACAACATTGTCCCTAGGGAGGGTAAAGTACATCTCAAGGTATTTATTAAAAGACCAAAATTACATTCTAAAGATCCCTTAATGCTAAGTTGCCACAATGGCTAAATATATTGAGAAAAGTCTGTTAATTTCAAAGCTTGTCGCTACAAGTAAATACATAGGGTATTTTGATATTAATATATAATAATATCATTTATAATAATAATGTCATTTACCAAATAAGTTATTTTGATATCAGACTCGCGCATTTAGTACTTGTCTTGCCGAATTTTACTTGCAAATGGTCAAAGTGAACTTAGGACTGAGGTTATTTGCATAAATCAAAACTCTTGAATTGTGATAATTGTTGCTGACGAACTTGCGCCATTGTTTTGCACCATATTCCCGATGCGGATTATCCGTTGTGTGGATGTTCTAGAGAATGTGAAAAGCACTTTTTAAACGCTGTCCACCTGGTCTACATGGGGACACATGCAGCGAATTTGCAACCTGTCGGCTGTAAAGCATAAACTATTTGACGCTATTTTCCATATTTATAAAATAACAAAAAAACTGCCTTTGTCCCAAGTTTTGTTCCAGATTGTATTGAGTTATAATCTGTCACATATATCTTTTTATTTGCTGTCATTATCACTATTCACTGTTTTAGAATGTTGGACTTGTTCAAACATACTGGCTTTTGGAAAAAAGAAGTATTAGTCAATTTATTGGAAAAAAGACGGCCAAGGTGTCACCGCTAGCTCCTTTGATGAGACATGGGTCGCCTCTTCTGGACAAAGCTCCGTCAAAGTTAAATGTTCTAAGAAGAGGTAGCAATTGGTTAAGCAGAAACAGTATTGCTTTTTAATAACTTTTCCAACAAAACCAAAAAGAAAAAAAAATTAAAACCTTTTAAAACCTTTTGACATAATATAAATAAACAATTTTATGTTGTTGCTTCATGTGTGTTGTTTCGGCTTGGTTTTTTATTTTGTATTTCACAAATATATAAAATTAAATTAAGATAAAGGCTTACGCCCAGAATATCAGTTTGTACAAAACTATTTAAAGTAATGCATATCATAAGTCAATCATATGTTTTTTGTTTTGTTTTAGTTGGTGAAAAATGATAGTAAAAAAAGCTAGGGTTGAACAGTGTTCTCACAAAAAAACTGTTCCTGTCGTTTAGTAGAAAGAGTTTACGACAAACACATTTGGTTGTCTTGTTCCCCAACATATTTTACTACCTAAACGAACTAGATAGCCATGCATATCTTTTTTTCTAAATCATCAGAAACTTAAAGTGAACAAGGTCATTTCCCGTGGTAAGATAAGATTTAAATTCGATCCTGTGCATATTATTTTCTTATGTGATACATTTGAAATAAACGAAGAGTTGAGAATATTGCTTAAAAAATAAAATTGATTTTTCAGAGTATGATCTTACTCTGATCTTCCTTTTTGTACTGATAAATATTATTATTATATGAATAATATCAATGTTTGTAAATATTAACCAAAAATATCAATTCTTCAATTTTTTTGACTTTTGCTATATCCCCTTGGGTTGCTATGAGAAATTTAAATCAACTTAAAATATCTTTAGAATTTACATTAAATACACTAAAAGTGTCAGCTAGTTAATGTTGAAATTATGTTTGAAAATATGATCATATTGATTTCACCAACAATTGAAATTTTTTCTCTAGCCCATTTCTGCCAAAATTTGGTAGCTATAAAAAAATCCAGATTGTTATCTCACCTCCATTGCTCTACTTTCCTTGAAAAAGGAACAATCTATCTATTGATCAGACTGCCTTCTATTTCGAACTTCTCTCTATTTGGAACGACTCTTTTTTTCGAACTACGTTGTATTTCGAACTCCCTCTATTTCGAACATCCACCTTAATTTCCTTCCGTACCTAAAATTTCCCCTTTTTATCTTGAACTTTTAATACCTCCAACAAAATATCCAATTCCTTGTAAGTTTGAGAAAGAGAGAGAGAGAGAGAGAGAAAAAAAAGAACCTCAATTTTGACAATAATTAGTTGAGAGAAAAGAAATGAATAAGTAAACGCCGTTTGGATAAGATTTTGCATTATATCCAAAAATCGAGAAAACGTCGTTCATTAGAATTTTATTTTCTGTGCATCATTTCATTGCATTTGTACAATTTGGTTGATCTGTTAATGAAAGCCGCAAACAGTTCCAGATTTTCCATTATAACGAATTTAAAAATGTCCTGCAAATTTTCGAAGAGATAACGCATGTTATCATCACAAGTATTGTATTATTATTTACAATTCAATATATTGACAGCTATCTTAGGAGAACAATTCTTTAAATCTGTAAGGACATTATAAAACTTTCAGAAAAAAATTACAGAAATAGAAGACTGCTATTTTCCATTATGGTAGCTATCCCAAGAGGCTCACATATTTAAACAGGAAGTGGCAAAAGTGAAGAAGATTATGTGGCATCGGGATTAGAAATATGGCCATTGTTTTCACAGAAAAATAACTTAACACTTCAAGAAACGCTTTGAAATCAAAACAAGTGGCTACTCAACAGAACTTTTTCCTAAGTAGTGTTTCAAAATTAAATTTTTTATTTAATTTTTAAAACACTTTACCACAAAAAATATAAATATAGCAACCACTTTAATCCTGTATGAAATCTTTTTTGAGCCTTAAAATAGATAATTCATCGTTGTCCAAGAAAAAATTAAAATCAGACAAACTTGTTTGAGAGCTGATATCATGATGCGGTTAACAACAAGAATCCGCCATGAAATATTTCACAAGCACGCAACGCAAATTGCAGCATTGGAAGGCTTGCTATAATGTTTACAACAAAACAATCATACGTTTCCTTGAAACGTAACAGACAATCACTAGTAGTCATTTTTTCCCAAAATGTATGTTAAAATCAATTTGATTTGAAATTTCTGTATGAATTTGTAAATTAAGTAGTTAGGTGAAGAACAAACCTGGCTTTTGGAATTTTTTGGAGACATTTATAAATGCATTCAATTTCCATCCCAAAAAGGGTTTCGTGTAATATCAAGTCATCCTTAACAAAGCCCTATTAAATAACTAGCGCAATTTTACACATTTTATCAGTTTCAAATACTGCACGGATTAGCACAAAGAATAAGATCCGGAATAGTTATGACGTTTTGATTTTCGGTTAAATTTTAAGTTTAACCAATCATGTTTTATGAAGTCTGCGCAGGTTAAAATGTGCATCGATGCAAATATTACGTGTTGTGGGTTTAGCTTTTTATTAAAATGTTTTCTACTCCCATGGTCTCTAGTTCTAATGAAATCAAGATATCGAGCGCGATTTTTCTTCCAATGATGAAAAATTTCCTAATTTTGCACGATTGATTGACACGACAATATTATTACTTCTGCACCGTGCGTTTCTTCGTAAACAACGTTGTAAAAATTAACATTTCGGATTATGCGAATTTTCGAAGAAAGAGACCCCGCTTTATTTTTAGAATATTCCTAAAATTTAGTCTTGATTATTCTTACAAAAAGAATTTTTACAGAAAAAGTGTCTCCAATCAGGATTACCTATTTTATGAAGGCGAAAGTTTATTTATAATACGGCTTTTAAAAACGAAAAGTTTTTTTGAATCTAAGCAGCTCCATCTTCCGATTGGACGGTCATGATAGATAAGTGCAGGTACACTTACGACGTTCGCAGACAGTCGTAAATATGGACATCATTTTAACAATATAATAATAATTTAAAATCAGATTAGCATAGCATAGCATAGTATGGAATATCACACTATGAAACATAGATATCAAGTATTATTGTGTTTCCGTCGAGATGGTGATAATATTGACGGATCATTTCTGGCATCATCAAAACTCAAATGACGGATCTTTGTTATTACTTTTCTGCCTAAGTGAATTTTTCCATGAGCCTAATCGACTACAAGATTCTCTTTTAGAAAATTTAATTTGACCGGAGATAACGGTTTTAGTCCATGTACACAAAAAGCAAACTAGACAAGTTAGTCATCCTTTTTTATGATAAGAAGGGATTGTAACTTATAGACATAGCACTAGCCAGGAGACCTAGCACAATTCTTCTTACCATCAAGAAATCAGAATAGTTAAGGTTGGAAGTCTCCTAGGATTTTTTTGCGGTAAGATAACTGACCCCACATGTGGATTGGTTTTTGGTCACGTGGTCAATATCGAGAAATCCTTTGTTTTAAGCGCAAATGGCCTCACTCACCTAAAAAAATATAATTAGTTCTCTTACTATTTAAGAGAGTAGGATGTGACCACGCCGACTTTGTGCTAATTGGTTGATTGTAATTTGGGGTTTACTATGAGGTGGATTTGAATTTAGGGATTTGCTCTGACATTTGTTTGCGTCTAGCTTTTGTTTAAATGAAACTTGAAATTGATATCCTCGAAGGAAGCTTTGTAAAGACTTACATAGCACCGGTAACTGTCTAGAACTACTTTTGAAGAAAAATATCATTATTTACGAAGACAAACAACGAAGTAAAAAGGACAGATGAATTTCGTAGATAAAAATAGCGAAATTATAATATTGAAATCTATAAAATCTATAATTGTACAAGAGAAATGTAAAAAATGTGAAAAATTCCTGAATAATGTGTTATTTTAAACAAGAAATATAGATTTTAATATTTCAAAAACAAAATTAACCGAAATTTGTCTCTTGTGTTTCCATTATAGAGAAAAAAGAAACGCCGAATAAGTATGTTTTGAGCGAACCAACGAACAAACGGTAAAACTCAGACCAATACCGGTTAGAAAAGCAATTAACATGTTTAACCCAATTAAGTAGTCAAATAGGAGAAGGGAATCCAAAAATTGACTTGAAAAAGATGTACTACCTAAATATTCTATTTAGTCAGGTACAAAAAAATACAAAAATCAAAATTCTTTCTCTCTAGATGAAAAAAAGATTCATGCGTTATTGTATTGTATTCTATACCCAACAATAAAAACTTCACTTAGTATAATCTTTGAGTCCATCATTTCAAGTTAAGGGGGATTTTCTCGAAGCGAATTGAACGGCGAATTCGATGGCGAATTGTATCTGAGCATGCGCAGTTTCGTTTGTTATGATTTTGCATCGAATATTCGCTTCGCTGAAAAGTAGAAACAGTTTCTACTTTTTCGCGGCTAAAGGTTTTGCTGCTAGTTTTAGACCAATCAGAACGCGGTTAACCAATGTAAACAATGAATTTGACGTCTAATATATTTTGTAGTTGTTTGCCGTTGAATTCGTCGTTGAATTTGCTTCGTGAAAACCCCCCTTTAAACAGCTTTCATCTTATTTTTAAGTAGTTATCAAAACTGTTGGATTTAAGTAAATGTGTTGGTAAAAACAAACGTACACCGACATATTATATATTAGCTTTCTTATTAAAAAAGTTAAATATTAATACTTCCAAAACATTCATGATTCAACGACATGTCAATCTAGTCTCAATGAAATTTGAATTAGTTGCCCTGTTTTGTTGTACAACAAGTGTTTCCAATAAATCTGTATCAGTGACTGTAGCGTGACCGTTGCACAACTGTTGCTCAACATTTCTTTTACCAAGAATTGAGTTTTTTATTAGTAGAAATTTTGTCAATATGCTTTCTAAAATGGACGCTGGAAACTTTATCAAACAAAGAAAATATTATTATAGACAATTTAGTTTCGTGACAGTATAATATTGGGCAACGATAATAATGGTCTCCTAACCTATCAGGCTAGCTATAGAACATTTGTTTAAAAGTTATTTATTGAAATATCACAAAAGTTAAATGTTCATTTGTATACTTTTCGGATTTCAATAATCTTTATAAGACTCTTATGTACATCTTCCTTCCTGTATTAATGTCACCAAAAGAAACACGAAATGTATCGTGAAATATATCAGACGCTCTCACCCATACGCACAAAAAAATTACGTATGAGGATGTAACATAAATGTATCACTTTAACACGAGGAAGGAGATTTTACAACTTTCAAAATAACATCAAACGTTGTTAGAATAGCCACTTGTTCCGTCTTTAAAAGGCTTTCTGCCGACTTATAATCAGTTGGCTTATTTAATTATTATAGAAGAAAAATATCACAAGATTGTCTCGAAAAAATATTTTGTGCTAATGAATCTTTTCCTAAGACCTGTGTTACATTGGGTATATATTAAAAATAAATATTTTTACGTGCCTCCCTTTTATAAAAATAGTCGTTAGCTAGAGAAAAAACTTTTTGTTATTTGCAGCTACCATCTTTAAATCACAGATACACAACGAGCATTACAACGCTAGACTAGTTGTTATTCCTCCAGGAGGTCCGAACTAAAGTATTAGTATCAGAGATACGGCTGAAAGGTATTCCATCAGGACCCTTTAATTATAATTTCCTCTTTTAATTGATGACTACCATGGCATCTCGTGACGATCTTAATTAGCAATAGTTACAAAGGTTAAATCTAACTGTTTTAAAAAGTACACTTAGACACAAAGATATACACTCCTTTTTCTAATTAGCAACGGGGTAAGCACTTTAAAAGTTTTGAAAATTGCGAGGGAAATGCAATTATTATATTGAAATGAAGTTTGACCCTTCTTCATATTCTCAAAGAAAATTAACCGTCAGTAATTTGGCAAGCGATGTCACATCTTTCAAGCATAACGGGCATGATAGATGAACATCGTAAGTTCACACATCATTAACTATCGATGTGAAGTTTAGAACCCAGTGGACAGTGGTCCTGTTTCTGTCACAATCAAGCAGATTTTTCCCTTATTTTCGGGCTTTCCCAATCTCAAACGAATCTTCTGGACCCTTGCGAACTTGATAAGTCCTATGTTTTTATTTCTTTTTTAATGAAGGTGGTAGTAAATAGCTTACAGTATTCACTCTAAGTACTGAGTAAAATAATAATATAATTAAAGTATTTTTAATAAACGATAGGAATCAGCAAAGAGTGCTCCAACAACGCGCACAGTTTTTAAAAAAAAGAAAAACCGTTTACCTGGCAAGGTCGCTTTAACATTTATATCAGAATGAAAATAGATGTTTATATGACACTCCTTGTTCGACTGAAAAGTAAACACGTATTGCATGGGGATTCTTTTGGAACCATTAAAGCTCAATTTCCAAAATTTAGGCTCGGACATTAGGTGAAAGAAATTGTTACTATATATTTTTAACAGAATTTATTAAAGCGTTGTCGCTTTTTCAACAATTAAGAATCACCTTGAAAATTATTTAAGGCTCAAAATTTTGATTTTAAAGAACCACAAACGCTGTAGTATAAATACAAGCAAACGGCAAGTATTTTGTTTGGATGCGGGGTATAAATCAAACATTTTAGGATAGCAAATTTAATTACCAAATTTAAGGAGTATGTTCACAAAATTAAGGAACTACAATTAATTCATGTTGGAGAAAACTTTTTAATAATGTATCCTAGACGTGGACAGTATAGATAATATAGCCCTCCTCCCCATGTGGTTATTCTATTCTTCGGAAATTTTTTATACAAAACAATATCATAACCGACTAATAAAAATTCGCATCACCATGATAATGTTGAGGAAATCTTATCAATTGTAACAATTTCCAGGCGATAGCGCTTAGTTGCGTGTGACATGATGGAATTATTTTTAATCGGCAGCGAAATGGTGTCAGTTTCGTGTTATCATTAAGGAAAATGTGCAATGACGTAGAAGTAATATTTTGGCACTGGCAAATAGTAGACTTTGATAAAGGCTTCATGCCTGAAATAAGCATCCTCTTGTGCAATTTAATAAAATGCTGATGCACCAGACAACACGAAGTTATAACGCAAATCCTGAACGGAAAAATTATGAAATGAAGTTACTGTTTTAAATTATTTGGTCATAAAGCTTGAGGAAATCTATCTTAGAAAATATAAATTTTAGGGCTTTTTGTTTGTCTTCAAGAAGTGATGGTGACTTTATAATGTAATATGAAGAGATCAAATATTTATTTCGATGAAACTTGATCCGTTTTTGTTCGAAAAGGAAACACATCTTTATCAACAGCTTTTGATTAGATTTTTCCATTTTTTTTCTTAAATATTAATTTACCTTTAGGTGCAGAAGATGTTTTCCTCGTCTGACCATCCTCATTCCTTGTTCTGATTAAGTCTACAGCGTTTATTAAGCTTTCAATCTTGCGTTAAAAAACCTTCCTTTAATTTTCTGGTAATATCTTTGTATGACGTCACACCGGTATTTAAGTAGCTTGCTGACCCATCCGTCAGAGAAAACATCCAAGAAAAATTCTTTTTTATTCAAATATGCTTATTAACAACTCAACAGTCATACTTCAAAATTCAAATGGCTTGTAAGACTTTTATGCTGAAATTAAACGAAGGCGTCATTCTATTCTTGATTACGTCATTAGAAAAAAAAATTAACCTCATTGTTTTCCAATGAGTTAATAAATAAGTTTTGTGATGCAGACGTTGGGTGGGAAAAAAGTTAACGCACAAAGTTAACGCTACATCTAAATAATTTAAACGTGTAATTCAGAAACTCACCGCAGGTCATTTTTTATAAAGAAATTGTAAAGCGGCGTATCCTCGAAATAGTAGGAACTCAGAAATAGACCAATAGTTTAATTATAAAACATATTAACAGTCTCAACTGTTAAGCCATAAACTACAATGTACAACAAACCTGTACATAAGAGAGAACAATCTATTAACAACTCGCATGTGCGTTGTAAAGAAAAGTGGACGAAGAATTATAGCTCTCCACAGATTCATGAAAGGTTTCTGCGATCTTCTTGTATGCGACTGGTTACGCGGCCAGCCTAAGGGTGAATTGCGATTGTTTACTTATTGTTTACAATTTTTTACATATTGCAAATAGTGTATAACCACCATGGTTAAGGAGTGCGGTCCCTGCTAAAAAAGTTGTTACTTGCTCTTAACCCCGAACGAGTTAGTCATATTAAAGAGGGAATTCTCTTATAAATTACTTAATAAGCATCAGATTAATAAAAGAACAACCAGAGCTTAGCATTAACGTAACACTCTCCATTTTATACACTAAGTGGTTTTGGCTTTGTGTTTATTCACTCAATTACCGGGACCGACTCCATCGCTGTACAAAAATGGCAGCTTTCGTTGTAAACAAACGCTAAGAATGACCAAAATTGGATAATAAGTCGGAATGTGAATACCAAAATGCAACAGTTAAAAGCAGGTAACTAGTAGCTACTATTGATACTTGTACTTCCTTCACCAGGAGAGGGGGGACGGGTTTTTTTAAGTTTGATAAGCTTCCTTTTGAAATACACTTAACAAGTTTTACAAAGAGCTAATAAATTATATCTTCTTAGTAGCTAAGAAAATTAACTTTTCGCGCCGTTGTTTGTTATTCAATAAAAATAAATTCTAAAGATCCTAAAAATTCAACATTATTTTAATTTCTTTTTCGGCGAACCAGTAGTAATAATAATAAAAAAAATAATTATTACGAATGCAGGGTGAACTTAAAAATGTTAAATATAAATTGACAGTGATGTATTTAAAAATGATTTAAATGATTTAGGTGTAAAAAGGCTTTAAACTCTTAGACAAAGTCATTGTACATAAATCAAAAAAAGTTATATAATATATATATACATATTATTGTAACAAAGAAAAAAGATTAAAGGTTGAGAAATCATAATAAAAAGTTAAAATCACGACTTTTAAAATAACCTTGTTAATGATCTATTTTTAATATTTTTGAATGAAATTGACCTTCACACAGACACTTTTAAGTAGCCATACATTCAGCAAGTCAACAAAATTTCGCTTTCATCTAATCTCCAGTAAGTACGCGAATTCTTCGTTTATTTACTATTTTTCAGCAAAGCAAAGTTCGTAAAATAATAAGGAAAGTGTTAGAAATCTGGGTGGCAACGAAAATTATCCATTTACGATATAAAAACAAAAAGAAAATAACTACAGTGGAATCTCTCCATCTCGAACTCGCAAGGGACCAAAAAATTTGTTTGAGATAGAGAAGGTTCGAGATAAAGAAAGGAAAATACCGCAGACCACAAAAAGACCGAGATTTTAGTTCGAGAGAAGTTCGAGATAGAGAGATTCCACTGTAAATGGAAATATGAAAACAAACTTGATCCAGGAAAAATTTGGTAATAAAATTAGCTGGACCTAAATTGTCTAAAAGAATTAAGCTAAAAATTATTCGTTTTTTCGTAGTTTATTAAATGCTTCTATTAATTTTCTTTATTACTCTTTATTTATTTTTTATGTTTATATATTCTATTGCATAACTTTCTAAATTTAATACCAGATCCAATGTATGGTTAAACCAAGACGCCTTTATCTAATTTAACCCAAACAATTCTCAGTATCATATAAAAAGGTTGCACACAAGAGAAACCTGTTATCGAGAGCATCACTTTCGGCGCAGGCACCTTCTTGAAAACAGTAAATATTTCATCTTAGCTATGCCATACTAGTCCCAGATGACAGTGTGAGGTTCATATAGTTTCAGCGACTTGCAAGGTGATATATTTTTTGTGAAAAAATGGAAAAATACTGTCTAAATGTGGCGAATGTATAAAAATACCTAAAATATTAAATGAGTAGCTAAGTGATAGTTTTAATGAGAAATAGACATGCATGAACATCGTTCACAAAGCTTCAACTAAATTTTTTTACTACCTAAAAGTGTGTGTAATAAAAGCTGTAAAGGGCTTTCTTTCTTCAAATTGGTTACAAATGAGTTATCAAACAAGATAGCGCACGACCACATTAGACCAAATTATAAATTCTTTTTTAAATTAGTGATTTGTACCTGTATAGATGTCTTACGAAGTAACATTGACAATTTAAAATCACTGGTTGAACTCATACTCTCAGGATATGGAACCAATATTTTTTCTTAGCATTTTTAGTATTTTCCAAAAAAAATTAAAAAATAACAATGGAAGTAATAAAAAATACAGTGACAAAGTTGTAACTTTTTAAAAAAAATATTTATTAAAACTGGAAATTATAAGAATTTTACAACGTTTAGAGTAACCTTAAAATCAGGTCACGCCCAATTATGACTTTGTTCACCTCTGACTAACTCGTGTACCAAATCTAGTGCCATTTAAATCTAACACCTTAACTTCGTCTTTGTTTAATATTTATGTTTCATTGCCCTTGAATTATAAGACAAAACTTTTCTTGACAAATGACATTTGTTGAACTTTTGCGTAAGTCTTGAAGAAACCTTAAAGTAGAAACCTCAATTAGAGAAATAAATTAGCGTAATTGTAAATTTCATTCTTATGGTTTTTATTTGTTACTAATTGTTACCCTTTAGTAAGTAGATATTAAATTCCTTAAAATAAAGCTTTATTATCTTTTAAAGTAATGAAGGCTAAGAAATTTGTTTTCTACCATAGTTACACACATTTCAATATCTTTATTTCCATATTTGAATATTAGTTCTGAAGGTCAGAAAGTTTGGGAATAGCCTGAGCATCATTTTACCATTCTATAAATAGCCTAAGGATTTGATGAGAACATTTTTAATGTCCGAACCACAAGTCTTTTTGCGGTTTGTTTATGATCTAAATTCCTACTTCTTTCCAAAACATTACTATTCTTTGAGCACTAGTTATTTTTGCACTCAATGACATGCAATAATATCAAAAATTCTTGAACCAATATTTTTCTTTGGAAAGATTTTAAATATCTCTGGTGTCTGCAAATTAGACTTTATTTTAGTGAATATTTCGGATGTGCAGGAGAATACATTAGGTTGCATTGCATGTTATTCTTACCATGCGACAATGAGCGAATCAAATTCGACAAGGATATGGTTAATTTGACGGGTGGCCTAAATAAGCGACTGCTGTAAACAGAGTAAATCAAAATAACAGAAATTATAAAATAAATATATTCTAACTTACCCGGTACATGCTTCCGTTTTGCCTTGGTCACATGTTCCGTAAAACGAGTTTAAATGACGTTTAAAAATATGTCAATACATTTTTATACATATTTTGTTGTTTTATTGTTGAAATCGACGACTTCTGTTTTGACAATGTTTTTTAGATCAAATAACAGTCATTAAACGGTTAGGATATTTCGTTGTCAGATCAGAACAGGTAATAAATAACAAAAGTCAAATGTTTATGCCCTTCATATTTTGTCTTGTTTAGTAACTGCCGATATTCAATCATTTTTTTATTGTTGTTGTTGTTTTTGCTTTTGTTACGGTTGTTGTTGTTGTTTTTGATCCATCATCTTATGTAGGATTGGGAAGAATTTAAAACATTTTTGTTATACTTTTCCTATCCTATTGATCATCCGTGTAAATTTATTGGAAGAAAAATAAGAATAAGAATGATGCACCAATCTTTGGGATGTTCTTTTCATGATTGGTTGCAATATTTACAAAAATTAAAGATGCAAGAACTAGTAAAATTGACTTGCCCACTTGACCGTATTTTAAACAAAAAAAAAAAAAAAAAAATGCGAACTACACCAAATTAAAAGTTTTCTGCAGTTTCAAAACATTGATAAATTCTAATACTACAAAAACTTCGTAAACTTCTTAATGATAAAAAATAACTCTTGTAAAACGTGGATTAAGTATCACGTAAAGTACTTGGTGACAACGAGAACTAGCATATTTATTTAACAGTATGCTCGACATAAAAAATGTTTTTTAAAGTCAAGTAAGCAATTTTGAAGTCTTTCAATTATGTTTAGCCTATTTTTACAACTTCTGCTTTCACGATTATTCCTATAAATGATACACATATTTTGATCCGTATATAAAGCTCTGTGGTTTTAAAGATATGGTATAATACGGCTCCCAACGTTATGTAGTAGTTTGTCACGCAATTTTACTCACAAAAATATTCAGTTTACACTTGTATATTTCCTTGACGAAATGTCGCATCTCTTGCATTAAGTTTGAAATACTTTTCTAAGCTTGCCAAACCCTAATTTGCTCCTAAAATTGGGCCTTGTACACGTTCATATGTAGAGTAATTTGTATAAGCTTTTGTTAAACTTCAAGATGATTAAATAAAAAAAAAATTGCAAAGGTAATCGAACTACTTATCGCACAAAGAAAAATATATTCAATTTTGCTACTGTTTTGACCCACCTTAGCGCTCCCTAATTTTTGTCAGTACTGTCTTTTTAACAGTGCCTAATATTATTCAAACGAATTTCAGGTCATACCTCACATCTCATGTAAACAAACAAAGCGTATTTACCATCTAGCAGGAGAGTATTGTTATTTCCTTTTTAAGGAATTATTAATCTTATCAATGTGTCAAATACAAGTGCTGGAAAAAAATAAACGAAATCGTAGTAAACAAAAATGGTAAATAATAATATCAATAAGTAAATGATTGAAAGAATAATACACATCTGCTTTTCCTTATTTATGTATTTTGCGGAGCAACAAAAACTCCATTTCCTATCGTAAATATAAAAAAGTATCAATGTTTGGTTTTTCTCCGCATTTAATCTTATTTAGTTATTTTGAGTTCGGCAACAAGCGTGGGGTGGAACTGGTGGTAATTTGCAGGTTAAACAGAGAAGTACCGAAGAGAAAAAAATAGTATAAAAATTATAAAATGTGTAGGATGATATTTAAAAAAATGTAATCGCGTAAATTACAAATAACATTTCTGTTTAGTGTTTTAACTAACGTTTTGTCAATGTTGAAGTGAAGTTATATTTGTTATGTAGAAAAGGAAGTCAACAAAATCATTGCAGAATCGAAATTGCAGCATAAACACGAGATGGTTGACACCACCATGGAATCAACTTTTTTAGAAAAAGGAAATTAATTTTGCTCAAATGACCTTAAAACCTTCTCCGTTTTAGTTCTAGAAACGTCCCATGTGATGTAAAACGTCAAACCAAAAAGATGGTTTTGTTTTGCCTATTAGTGTTGACGTCAAAACCTCACATAACTTTTCCGCTAAAAGCGTGAAGCCGGAATGAAGTAATAACCCAGTATTTTGTAGTAAATTTCTCAATATCGTATTTGTTCGATTTACTTCCTTTTTTTGTTGACGGGTCATGTCCATGATGTCAAAAAAATAAACAGTGAACGAACTTTTTCAAATATTCGAATCGAACAATAAAAATGAACGAAAATCAAACCACACCAATGATTGTAAACCCGAACAGTGGGTCTTACTTAAAAAGTTAGATTCACATAACCACGTAATCGTGATTTGACCAGAGATGTAATTAAGGGATAACCTTTCTCATAAATGATTGAAATTTTTATGTCTGGAAGAGTCTGATTATAATAGAGGGCGAGTTTAATAGCTTACCCATAGCAAACCCACTCGTTTTATTTGATCACGTACAACGGAACTGTGCTGTGGCTTAGTATCTAATTTGTGGTTTCGAAAAATATGAAATTATTTCTTGATACAACTAGGATTAATCAATGTCTCTAGCGCTCATTATTGATGATTTTTAGTTAATTTCAGAGACTGACAATCACACCAATTCTTAAGGGTAGTCGATCTATAACAAATCTTTGATGCTATAAAAAATGATTTTTTTAAATAACAAAGACTATTTAGAAAACGAAAGCCACATGTAAATTTTTAGCGACTTTAGTGCAGTAACAGGCATTTACTCAATTTGCATTCAGTGCTGAAATCTAATCATATTAAAAAAAAAAATTGTGACACAATATTTTTTAGGATTTTTTGATAAACTAATAAAGTGAGCTTCATAACACTTTGTGACAGAAAACATCACATCTCGCGTGGTCACTTAAATGTTTATATCTCAAATGACAGCTTTTTTATATAAATTTCAAATAAAATAAAATAACCTCAATTGATTATCCTAGTCTTCACTTTTTCTCTCCTAATTTTTAAAGGTCAAGTATCCCATCAAGGGCTTGTTACAAAATCCTTCATTACTTTTAAACCTAAATAGGTCATCATTATTGTGTCCGAGGTCAATTAGTAAGCCCGGTACGACTAAAATTTATCAGAATCCTGGCTTCCTTCCAATGAAATTTAGTTTTCAATACATTTTGACTGGCCCGGATGCAATACTAAGATCGAAATGTTGGCTACGTCATGTCTCATGGGTTATCAATCTCGGAAAAATGTGGGTATTATTTCCGTGTTAAACACTCTTTCATATAAGACATTTTAAGACTTTTTGCAATATAAATTTAGTTTATGTTGTGGTAAATAAACTCACAGGGATTGACCTTATGTTTTATGAGGTTAACATCGGCCTATTATGACGGAGATAATCAGCCCCCTCGTTTGAATAGCATATATAAAGCGTGATTTTTGTCAGTAATAATCAATTGATGTTACTACCTTCAGATGAACAAAGAGTAAAGGAGGCAAAAAAAATTAAAGGTTAAGAGCATGTCAGTGCTGGAAAATATTCTTTATAAGAAAGGTGAGCATATTTGTTAATCACTTTTATCATAAGTTATCTTTATAGCAAGAGAAAGATGGCCAACTAAAACAATGTTTTCACCTCTTTAAATTTCTATTCTGTTTACTTTAATCGGAGAAAAATTACGATGAAAAGTTTTTGCAAAATGAAAATTTGCGAATTTGTGATTCATAAGTTTAAAAATTTCTATTTATGAAATAAAACGAAATGTCTAACAGCAAATGACCTGTTTTCTGTTTTTACCTTATGATGATATAAACAATGCAACAACAACTTCTTCTTTGTGTCCATGCAGATGAAGTAGCTCACATAGTTAATGATAGAAAAGCAAAAAACCATTTTTAAAGACTATTGTCATTGGATTATTACTTCTACACTCGAAGCATCATCGCATCATTATTTATTTAATGCAAATATCATTCAGAGTTTTGAAGATATTTGACCACTCGAAAGTAAAAAATAGGTTTTAGAACTAAACTTTTTATTAATAAAAATAATGGATAATCTTTTATTAATTGATGATTTGTAGTGAATAAACTCTCGCGAATAGTATTCACGAAATTCGAGGATATTTTCTCAAATTAAAGTAATCAATCCACTAAAACGAACTTTTAATTCCAACTAAAACTTTTCTGTCTCTTTCAAATTAAGGCATTTTTGAAAATGATGTGTCTCGTTAACGTTGAAACGAATGGTTGTTATTGTTGTTGTTTTTGTTGTCACTGTTGTTTTTGTTTTTGTTGTTATTGTTGTTATTGTTGCCTTAATGTTTTTATTTTATGCTTTTAATTTAAATTTTGTTGCGAAAGTTTAAAACATAGTTGTAGCTAAATACATTAAAAAGTTAAGGCTATAAAATTTTTATCAAGGTAAAAATATAGAACATTTTGCTGCCCAAAACAACTTACAGTTTAGACAAACGTTTATTATTAATGTATGACAATTTGTTCCATACATAACTTTATCCCTTTCCCACCGACTTAATTGAGCAGAATTGTATATATTAGGCACCCACTTTACCTTGCTACATTGCGACGTTGTTACAAAATTAAACTCGTGGGCTCATATCTCCTGTGATTACCAAAACACAGTTAGAAAATTATACTCGTGGGATCGCATCTTAACTGGCGACGTTGATTACACATTTATTGTACATAATAAACATGACAGTTTTTTTCTCATTTTGGACGTTACATTTGTCACTTGTATGAAAAATAGCATCAGAGACACAATACAAGGGGAAAGGAGGTGCTTTTAAATGCTGACCGACTCTAGTTTAAAAGTTACATTTTACTATAATGACTTACGGACATGTACTTTCTGACAGGATCAACAGGGAAATGACAAAAATAACAACTTAAAGTGCAAATTAGGTTCAATTGCATTGTGCACCTAGAAATACTCCATAAAGTAAACATTGATAAGTTAGACGAAAACATTTAGTAAATTCTGGACTTTAATAGACTCTTTTCTGGTTTAAAAAGCACGAAATGGTCAGTCAAATGTATCTTTAAAGACAAAGGACGAGAAGGAAATATGATAGGTCAAATTTGTCGCTGTAAAATAATCATGGAAAATTGGGGTATAAATGAAGTCAAAAGTCAAAAGATCACTTCCTCTCTGAAATTTCATTTTATTTATCATGTCTCCGAATGAAAGAAAGGCAAATTTATTATCTTTTTTTATTAACTTCAAAATACGTGCCTGACAAAAATATTTGCTTAGAATGGCAAAAACAGTTTGTAGTATGATCACAGCAGTAAGAAAATTACAAAGCGTGATGCTTTATAATAGTTAACTTAAATAAATCCTATTGAATTTCGGGTTTTTTAAGGTATCTTTACGACTCGGGGTCATTGTTACCTACCACTGATATGGTCATTTCAACATTTAGCATTATTGAACTTATCTAGCCAATAAAATCTGATATGACTTCATATCAAACTTCGCATTGCTTTATTGTAATTTACAGTCTAGAAAACCGATTTAGCTGGCACAATTAAGACGGAAGCACAAATATATTCGTTGCCTATAAAATTGGGTAAGGGATTTTATTTCTTTTTAAACTCAACAAACAATTTAGACTTAAGATATTTAATTACCAAGGTTCATTAAAATATTATTCTCTTATAATTTCAAGTAGTACAATCGTTATGAAGTACTTATGATTTACCTCAATATGCAAGTATTGACGTCTCAAAATGGGAAACTAATTATTGACGCTGATCGGCGATTCGTACATGCATCGGTTAGCAGTTTGCCTTTTTTACAATTTTTTTCTAGGAATTAATCAGAAACGAAATTGCATCCAAATAAGTTGTCACTTTTAGCAATATCAGCTTAAAGTAAAAACCTCCCAAAACGAAACAAAAAATTCCGATTAAATTATCGTCTCCACTTCAATAGTACTTTCTGCTACAATTTGTGACGATCTGTCACTTACAAAGAGTACCGAAGTGTCCAAGGTTAAACAAAGCAGTTTTGATTACTTGACATTATTAATGCCCCATCATTATTATCAAGGAGACTTTCATTTGAAAATAGGCCAGAGTATTTTTTTTCCTCTTGTAAATGTTTTAATCTGTCATGAAGTACTGTAAGGTTGCATTAAAGAAAAGTAATTCTTGCATCTCTACATTCTAACGTTCTCATTGTAAAGATCCACTCTTTAAAAATCTCTAAAAAATAAGACACCACACATGTATTTGCTGTATTAAAGGGGATACTTCTTCTCATTATTTACACTTGTTTTATTTTTAAAAGAAAGAAAGTAATAAAAAAATTTACGTTCAAAATTCACTACTCAGGGATCTATATTTTTGTTTCCATATTATGGCAGTGTCCTCATTGTCATTTTGCACTTGCATAGTAGCGACAATATCCTCGAGATATCATTCTACGCAGATGTAATCATCTATTTAAATTAAACATTCAACTATCTTGAAGTTATCAAACACTTTTGCAATATCTCAACATTAACAAGTCAAATTATCAAAAGGTCATAGCCTAACGGATGCTGCAAACGATATGCTTATAACTTTGATTATTTTTGTACAGTATAATAGGGAAATAATTACGTATTATCATATATTCTTAGTTATCAACGAAAGATTAAACAGTTTAAACATGCACGTAACTGTTTCCTACTAAACAACATTTCACTCCATACATTCAAACAAAAATTATCGTAATAACATATGTGATTGTATACTTGATAACAGAATCATATTTAATTTTGATGTTTTATAAGGTTACCTTTTGGCAAGTTTTTTTGTGTGGCACGCAAGTTTAGGTGTTAAAAAAATTCTTACAATGACTTTCCAAATATTTAACATTGACAATTTCTGCATTTCGTATACCTTTTTATATCGAGGTAAAATTTAAGAACAACTTTAGCCCTAAGTGGATTCTTGTTAACAACACAAGCGACTGTATATGCGGCAGATTTCGAATAAATAAATAGTAAATGATTTTAGTAAAATAATTCTCGAAAAAAATATTCAAAAAGTTGTTTTGATGAAGTAAAAATTTCGGAAAATAAACTCTGACCTTATTAAATATTTTTTGCAGTTAAAACAATAGGTGCATGACACCAAATGGACATCTATATATCACAACGTCTCCTTAACGTCGTTAATTACATTCGATGTTGATATTTACAGTACAATTTTGTAATGTTTTTTGTTTTTCGTTTCTCCTTTAATTGGCAAATTCAGCACATTCAGTTAATAAAGAGATACATTGCAACCATTATGAACACTATTGGGGACAGTATGAACTAGCAATCACAAAATCTTTTCAGATAAATAGTTGAATAGTGGAATTTTTGCCAAAAAGTTAACGATATATACAGGTTAATTTCGATTAATGTCAAGTTTGAAAATAATTGCAGAATGAAACATTTTTTTATATTTTACATGATAATGTAAATAGACATTTCTAAGGAAGCATTATGGCTATGACTTTTTAAAGGTCTCTGGTTCGAAGAATTTTTACGAATGATGGCTTTTCGGAGATTTATTTTCGCGAATGGACACACGAAAAATTTCGATAATGTTAAGGTCGTCAGGGTGCAACAAATTTTCATTACCATCAAACTTTACCGATATTATAACCAAATTTGTCTAAAACTTTTAGTGACGCCTGACAAAGCAGGAAACCCTGAAAACATCAGAAACTTCTTAATTAAGACAATACCTCGATGATACGAGTGCTGTTAAAGGGAATTTGAAAATTTGCGAAACGTCAATAGGAAATTTTAAAAATTAAGTAAATTTTAAATTGATGACATGTTCCTAGGGAAATGTAGGCGTGGGTATAAAAGTTGACAAGACTTCTTAAATGACATCCTCACTTCACAAATATTTTTTTTGCGTTCGTTTAAGAAAGTTCTAAAGGTACGAAATTCTTTTGATATTTGTGAATTTTTTCAGATTCTTTCGATGCACAATGAAAAGAATGTATTTTTATATTTGCAACTTGCAAAAAAAATCTCATATAGTTTGCACACTTCAAATCTAGCTTGTAAAACAAAAACAGAGACTATACTTTCAACGCTTAAAAATTTATTTATTTTTTTGTATTATCGTATCATAATTTATTTTTTGGTCATTGTATGGAAGATCATAATCCACGTTTTTTTCCCCTTTTATACAATATCTTTTTAATTTTTTAATTTTTTATAAGCTAGTCTCAAAATTTAATTGCGATTTGCACTCTACGTCATACTAAAACAAAAAAATAGTTCTGTAGTGAATATAATTTTTATAGCCTTGAAGTAAAAATAAAACAAAAACAGATAGAGCTTATGAGCGTTTGGTGTAAAATTATTTAGTTAGAATAACTCTAGAAATGTGCTTTTAAAATTTTAATTTACATTTGCGTAACAATTTCACAATTTGACAGCGATTACAGAAGTTTCCAAAGCAAAGTACAAACATTTTAATTTCGATATTAATAATCTTTTTATTTTATTTTGTAATATTTTTTTAAATATGTTTGAATTTGCCATTTCTTTGATAAGCTGTTTTGTTCCAAAACAATAAAGTACATTTTGTTACAAAAAACTTTATAAAATACTTGTGATTAATTATCGTGTTAAACGAACAAAAAGAAAGTAATTTAGAACATAATCACAAAAGAGGAAGGAACACATTCAAATTTTTAAAATCAAAGTTCACAACATCCTTCAATCCCCTCATGTCTTTCACTTTCTGTACCCTATCATGAAATGTTGTCCATTTAAATCACGCGGTTGATGACATCAACCAATTATGGAATTACTTTCTATCATTTGATGATTATTGTATTGCAAGACTTACAAAGTGTTGACTTAATAACATTTCCATGAAGAAATTAGAACTTTCGAATCCATTTAAAAAAATGAAGATTTGCAATGAACTTGAGAGTATCACTTTTTCATGATCTGTATTGTTTGCATAGCTTCAGTTGTAGTTATATTTCTAATAGGTCAAAGGTTAATGCGTAACTATCGAGCCGTGACTCTTTGAATGTTTAATAATAAAGTTACTAGAGTAAGTCTATCTCAGTTGAATATTTTTTATAACCAACTAAGTTAGCACAAAGATGTTGTGAAAGGATATGTAGAAATGTGCAAGCGCGATGCTTTAATTCTTGGATACTAATTATTTGAATTCTAAACGTTCAGTCACGTCTGAGGAAGCAAATTATACTTTAAATGAAATATGCATAACAGTTTGTATCGATGTGGGTTGTTTAACATGGTTATGCATGCAGTTTGCGTTTTTTTGTTAATTGGTTATAATTGTATTTTTGTCTTTCAAACGTGATGATATAAGTTGTAATTTTGTAGCTGTGTATGTATTTCGTTTACATGTATTTAAAATTTTAAAAATTTCAAAATGTTAGGGTATATATTTATAACTTCATAGTCATCAAGTATAATCTTTATTATACTTTGATAAATTTCTATAAAATGCCACGCAGATTAAGTGGTTTTCCAAACAAAACATTTCTGATTGTTTATGACTTTCTTTTGTATATTTTTGATCAGAAGATACGCATAAGGTTGAAAGGTGAAATTTTGATAATTAGTGGTTGTCTATAAATTCATATAATCAATAATTAAATCTATTAATGCATCGCCAATGATCCTATATATCAATATTTTCTGTAGCAGCAATTAACCCACGATAATAGAAGTATTTCTTTAATAAACACATTAGGTTTACTGACAAACATGGATGAAATGACTCAACACGATTATCCATCTCCATCTTCTACAATTGGTAAGATCTACGGCGGAGAAAAATACAAAATGAGCCAGTATGGTTTGACTGAATATCACTCAATGCCTTCAATTCGTTCATATGAATCTTTGAGAGTTGGGCAAGAAAGACGAGATTTGAAAAGCCTTGAACATGGTCGAAAAGTGTGGTATTTAGGCGAGACTATTAAAAAGGTATGAATTGGAATTAACAGTAACAAAACATAAATTTTTCTTATTTATTCTATTTAATTCAAAAAGAATTCTCAAAGTGTTATAGTTTTTGCAAAAGGTAGATAAGAGAAAACGCTGTCTGTAAAATGAAGGAAACATAACAGTGGAGAAACTTTAAAAATAATTTAACGTATTGAAAAAAAACAATGTATATTTTTCGAGACCGCTTTAAAACAGAGGCAAGTTAATCCATTTCTGTATGGAAACTGATTTCGCTTTACAATTTTCCTAAGCTAAAACGTCAGGTACAGTATGAATATTCACGAGTCATAACAAAAACAGACAACTAAACATTTTAATATTTTTTAAAGCTGTGCCTTGACTTAAAATAGGGAAATTTATTTTTTAAGGAGGGTTTATGATTAAAAACAACTTATACTTTTCTGAGTGTTAACCATGTGACTTCTTTTAGCTGTATGACTTGGACCAAAACCCCGGAAGAAAATTGTTTCTGGACGAATACTTTGCATTTATGAAGGCAAGAGGTAAAAAAACAACGAAACTTGATTTTTGTCTCTTATAAGTTTTATTCCTTTCTCTATGTTTATGTATGTATTTATGACGCTTTAGGTGCGACAGTGTCAAAGGTTCCTGTTGTTGCTAAGTTACCGCTGGATTTGTTTCGTTTATATCACGTGGTACAGAAGTTAGGAGGCTTTGCACAAGTAAGTTTATTCTCTTACTGTTTAATTTAATGATTTCTTTAAGATTCACGCAATCTTTAATGCAGATGCAATGGTTAACAGTAAAGGTTGATAATTTATGTATCAAAACATGACTAAAAGAAACTTTAACTCTGCCAAGTATATTATTAAAAAAAACGTAAACAAATTCATGATCTGCAAAATAATTGTTATGGTTATTATCGCCTTATAGCTAATCGTTTCATGTTAGAAAAGCGTGTATTATATAATGTCAAGTCTGACGAAAGTCAGTTTACTTGTTTAGTATATTCACATGTATTGCTGCTTTGTCATGCAGCTCCAAGATGACATTGCGAATCAATGTGAACAAACAATATATGAAATTCGAGACGTGATATAATTTAAACATAACGAGGAAAACACTACCACGATTATTATTTATTTGGCAAGGAGGTTTAATAAAATCGCAATTAAAACGTTATTTCCACTAATATGAATTTAATGCAACAGTGGAAGTTTGTTTTAAAGTTGTTGCCACACTATGACATCTCGCGCTCCGCAACTTTTGTTTGGTGAAGAAGGATGGTGACATCATAAATTCATTATGTATTGATTTTAACAGGTTGTCAAAAAAAGAAAATGGAGCAGAGTTGTGAGAGAACTGGACTTACCTTCGTCCATCACAAGTGCTGCTTTCACACTCAGAACGCAGTAAGTACACTTTTAAAATATCATGACAATAAATGAGAGTGTGTGTGTGTGAGAGAGAGTGTGGAAGAAGGGGGAAAGTGGTCCAACTATTTTCTTGAGGGATAATGTTTACAGATAACCAGTATATTAATGCATTCATGACAAGTAATTTATCGCAAGACGACGCTATTCTTCCGACGTAAACAAATCACTATATCATAACAATGTATAGTTTATCAGTTTTTCATCATGATGGTCAGAGAAGCAACGTATGAGGTGTTTTATTTCCTTTCTGGATAATTTAATTTAAATATTCACTCCCGGGAGCATTAAATTCATATTACGCGGTAATCCGTAATAAGATTTAGAATAAGTAAAGTTATTTAAACTTATTATGTTTAAGTTATGAGATATTGAGCAGCGTTAAATATGTATTACCGACCGTTAAAACTCCACTAACGCGTGTATCTTTGTTACATATACGTTTTCTTTTTTGCAGATATATGCGCTTGTTATACCCATACGAATGTGAGAAGAAAGGAATACCAAGCAATTTTTTATATTATGAAGATGAAGTTGGATGGAGTCCCGAGTCGAGTAAACTTTCTGAACATCACTACGATGTCAATAGTCGTCCACCGAAACTGTTACGAGAGGATAAACATTCGTCATATCAAAAGGAACCAAGATATCACTCTAAGCCTGAGTCATCTTATGTTGAACTTTCTTCGCAATCCGAGGATAACATTCGCTCGAAATTGAGGGAAGAGATTGGTTTTAAACGGAAATATGAATCCCCTGCAAGTCCTTCTGCTAAACGTGCCAAAAGCGAAGAGTTAGATAGAGATATATACGAGGCTTCTAATGTACAGGTATGTGAACTGAAATGGTTAAATTTCTGCTTAAATTTCAAATGCCTTTCATACAAGCTTTTGTATTAGAAAAACAATTTCAGTCTTAGTAAATTACAAAGGTTATTTATGCAAATTTCTTTGTAGGTAACCAGACCACAATCATTTGACAATACATTATTATCAAATCGACCCATGATTTACAATGTAATTGAAGATAGACGACGCTATTCAGATAGCGACCCTGTTAAAAAGGAAAGAGTTACTCCTACAGAGGAAAAGCCAACTGAAGAGGATATAGTACGAGAATCTGAAAGAGATATGCTAGAGAAGGAAAACTTTCAAGACGAGGAAAGATACCAATACAAAAGAATGATTTTTTCTGAAGAAGACAAAAATTACAAAGACTTTGTTTATCCGTCGTTTACCTATCAAGAAAAACATAGTAATTCACATCCAAGAGATTGCAGAGATTGCATCGTGAGCCAAAGCTCGCCTGAACCTGTGAGAGTACAGAGTGTTCTCGAAAATACGCGTGTGAAGTCCCACATGTTGCACAGACAACCACATAATGGTGAATATTATCCCGATTCCAGAGCTCGATCCCACTTAAGCAGATCTTTAGACGAGAGAAGTTTTTCAGGAGAGCGAAGTATGTACAAAAGAAAATTTGTTAATTATTATAGACCTTCTGTAAAGAACGTTAGACTGTCAACAAATCCAAGTGAAATGAATATTACAATTGAAGAACGAACTGAGACAGCTATGGCCTTGTCAATTGTTGTTAATGGTATCAAGTATACAGGTACATTGCTGTCAAATATTCAGCGACCATGAAAGTTATATTTATATTTTTAATTGTTATTCGATTTTGTTATTATATAAAGCATGTTTAAATGCGTAAATAAAATCCTTCAGTAAATTTATTTCTTTTCCATTCAGTATCCTCGCTTGTCTATTTTAGGGTTGTTTTCTGTATTGACTTCTTTAGTTACAGTGAAAAATTCATTACAATGTAGTATAACACATTTGCTTGAATAATTCATTGTAACATACCATAGCTTTAGCCTAAATTCTTTTCTTATTTCATTATACCATAACGCTTTTACTGCAAAAGAAAGTTAATAAATATGTCCAAGCGTGGTCTTAACAGGTAGCAGTTCCATCGAAATAAAAAATACAAAAGGTAGCAGAAACGACATTACATTTTAGAAATCTGTTCCTAAAATGCATTTTTAAATACCAAAATTTTAAACATATTTAGCCACCCATGTGAATGAGAACATTGCGATTTCATTGCATAATGAACAAAGCGCGAATAAATGTTCCTTGTGAGAACATCTTGTATGGGGGAAAGTACTGATCATATCTGACTAGATAGGTTACATTTCCTTTAATTTCAATATTCTGACTCCCTACGCTGTGGGTAAGAACCTTACTGTGCTGCTGTTTTGGTGGATCGACTTTGAAAAATATCAAAGGACATGTGAATTTAAACTGAAACTTTTACTACACAATTAAAAAGACTTTTCACCGTACCGATAACATATAATTAACCCTATTTAGGGTCCTCAATGCTGGGCGAGGAGCTGATTTGCACCCTTCCCATTTGTAATATCTACATTTGTTGGTACATTGAACATGAAACTGAAACTTCCAACAAACGTTCACCAGGCCTTAAGTAACAACTTGGTCCAAAATAATTGCTGATTTCAGCGCCTAGTTAGATTAGGCTTAAAATAGGTGTTAGAAATTCATTTAATTACTCTTATGTAAATTCTGTGTTGGAGAAATACCATATAAAATATTTTTTATAGCTGGTCGTTAAGTAGAAAAAAAATTATTCCCATCCTGAAATTTTTTATGAATAAAGAATTTGGGTAATTGTCGACATATTCAAACTATAATTCAAAAAATGTACAACATAAAGTTTGTGAAGTATTCGTATTATTACTTTGTTAACAGGGTTGCATCAGTGCTTTTAATGTGCCGTTATACTGTACATCCTAACGGCAATATCCTTCGTTGTCATCAGTGTGGTTAATGCAGGCAAGTATACGGGTTTTTAGCTAATTAAGGATTAATCATTAATAAAAAAAGATGCAAGCGACAACGACTCTCCCTTCAAACATTGACCTCCGCCACGTATTATACTCACAAGCTGGGACATACTTTGACGTCAATCATTATTCTCCGGTATCACCATGTCAAGTTATTATACAGATAGTAGAACGTCTTATACAGTTTTTGTTTTAAGCAACAGTCAGATAGAAAATACTCTGATGAAACCACAAAATAAAGCTATCCTATGTTTTCTAAAAAAAAATTACGTTATAAGAAATGCACTTAAGAAGATTAACCAATTAATTTGGGAATGACTTTCACTTTCTGGTTAAGTTTTAAGATAAAATACTTATATGTTGCTGATGTATTTCAGAGAAAAGTAACAAAATGACAATGTGTGATCTTTTTACAATTGAAATCATCGATCAAATATCTGGGGATTGATAAAGTTATATCACTTTCGCTTCCAATATTGCCAGCTTATGATTTTCAGCATTTATGTCTGGGCAAGGATACTTTAATCTTACGTTGAAGATTTTTTGAGTGAACATCACATAGATGTAGAAACAACACAGCCTGTTTACCGTCTTGATTGAACGAAAAGAGACGACATCAGGCTGACTAAACGGTTTTGATGTGGATTTGGGGAAGTTTACCATGTTTTGGCACTAAAAAATTGTGGGCAAAAATTGTCTGTAGTTTTCTGTTAAATATGACAAAAGTGTATATTATAAAAGTTTCATGTTAAAACCAAGCAGATCTACCTGTACTGTTATATTTTAATGATATATACAAAATTAATTTCTTTGTCACTTTTGTCACGTTCCTTATGCATACCAGACTAGCACCATTTTAAACTTCCTGAATGGGTCAATTGCTTATTACACCCACATCATAATCTGTTTGATGCAGGAAAGTAAAACAAATCTAAAGATCGTTTAAAATTATTGCTTTAAAACCGCAACAATCAATTATTTGCAATAACTTGACATCATTGCAAATTTCTAGTCATAGCTAATAAGTCCAGCAATTTTTAAAAAAGTGCTGAGATTGTAAAAACAAGAAAAATTACTTTCCATTCATTTCAAGAAATTTGTCGTTGACTTGCTTCGTAACAATGAGCACGTACAATCAAACACGAAATGAATACGTGACAGTTAATTAGGCTAATTATGAACAGTGTCAATCATTATTTAGTCCAATATCACAAAAATGAAAAATTTCTTTGAAGACAGGCAATGATAGATTTATCCTTGCCAAGACCACCTTCATCAAGTTGCGGAAAATTGTCCACTGCAATTAAAGTTGTCCTTTACAATGTTTTTCCCAGACCACAAAAAGCAGAGGAAGGATGCGATAACCCGTTTTCTCTTTTCCATGACGCAGGACTTATGCGGTGAATTGTGCAAGTTATCTTAGAAAGAAAAGACATTCCTGGGTATTTTAGTCAAGTAAATAGATCTACCGACCTCCAGAGGAAATGTTTTTCTGGTTGGTTCTGCATTAACCTTTTTTTATCAAATTTATTTTTGCGCACTAATATTTTTTTGCTGTTTTCCTTCTCTCAGTGCATTAAGACAAAAAATGCCTCAAATATTAATTTAGGTATTTTTAGCTTAATTTGAACTTTAAGATCTTATAAAAAAGATTTGTTGACGTAGATAAAAAAAAGTGTTTACTTTGAAAGTCTCGTTTCTTAATTACTTCAAACAGGTCTTAATTTTTTAAATTTTTTTTAACGTTCTTTGTACGTACCAGACTAGCGTCATTATAAACTTTCTGAATGAATCAAATAATCAGTAAAAAGTAACCAAATTATAACTTGATGACTAATATTTCCAAGCGATATTTGCTTTTCCTTTGAGGAATGCGTATAATATTAGAGGATACAAAATTGGGGATTTTTCCCCCTTTTTTTTACAGTATCGTATATATAAGTATATATAAGTATTTTAATAGATTCTCTTTTGATCACAATGATGTAAAGTTATAGAACCTTATTTTCTAATTGGTACCTTAAAAGAAAATAAATATATTTATTATTAATAGTAGTATCAGACGAGAAAGGTAGAGCGAGTGTGATACAATATCTTATACAATTAGTACTGCTATATATTCCTTTTCTTTATATATATCTTACAATTCTAATTCTAATTTAATTCTAAGAGCCTTTTTATTAGTTAACTCAATACCTTTTTCTTTCTTTCTTATTTTCAGGGTAAGTGGAAGGGTCAAATCTATCTCAATTCTTCTAATAATTGTGCTTAACTGCTAACGTATTTATAAGAAAGTTCATTTATTTTAAATAAGCCTGATTGCTTTTAAAACCCTTACTCCTTTTATTTCGACATTTGAATGATGGCAATAAATGATATAATCGGAACTTTTATTTACAATATGATTGTTGTTCTTAATGTAATTAATTCGAAAATTCCCGCTGTCTTGAATCTTTTTGCTGACTTGGCATAATTTTTCGTCGAATAGATTTTAACTATCAAAATTTTGCTTTGATATAAAAATACCGTAAAATCCCGAATATAGGCCAGGTTGGGTTTAAAATTGGGATAAATTCTGCGTTCATCTTGTGGATCTATATCTGGTTGAGTCTATATCTTAGAAGGCTTATAACTGAAATTTTACGGTTACAAACCTTTCAATTTTTTAGACGACACAATGTAAAATAATTTTTAATGCTGTCTTATGTTGATGTTTAAAATAAAATTAGACCCCTTAAGCCGGGTGCGAGCAAATGCATTATTGCAGACTCTAAATAAGCTTAAATCGGCATAAGTCAAGTTTTTGAGACCCCTTATTGCCTAGATTGAACCTTTTTTTTACCAAGAGAACTAAGTGGCTCAATTACATGCACTTAACGTAAATCTTCATGGCGTATACACTGTCGTTTAAGTTTGATAAGCCAGAAAAAATAATGTCACTACTGTATATATAGAATTACCATTATTATTGTGTTTGCTACTAAAAAAGGTAATAAGTCAGAAAGGTTGTCCAAGCTTCGTCTGTACACATTGCCACATGTTTGTTGTGCTTTTTCTTCAGGAAAGAGAGAAAATCAGTAGAAATATAACCTTATCACTGTTCTTTTTTTCACCCTCATGTTCTTTTATAAGAAAAGTGTATGTGTATGAAGACATTTGCAAGATAATTACAAAGCCGTATAATTACTACCTGTCTGTAGAATTTAATGAAATAGGATAATGCTGCACTAAATTTAAGCTGTAAACTATTTTTGTAAGTAAAGGTCTTTGTCCAAAGTGTTTTGTTTTGAATTCTATTTACAGTATAAAAATACATGATTAGAACAAGTGTATATCCAGTTGTAAATAAATATATAATACAAAGTTTTGTCGAATCTTTCTCAAGTTTTTTAATGCTTAACTCCTTAGTTTTGATCTGTTGTCATCATTAGATATTTTTTGTATAATGTACTGTAGTCAAAACAGGTGTGTAGGGCATAATAATAAAAAAGAAAAAATGGTTTCAATTTGCATGAATAACCAAATATAATCACATAGAGCTATAGGTGTTACCAAAATAGCAAAGTCAACAAAAGGTGTGTTATGCCCTATAAGTATATGATATGGCTTCAGTGGTGTTATATGAAAAAAAAGTATCGAATTATTGCACATCTAATTTAATTCTTTAGGATAATAACATCATCACAGTAGATTTAAGAAAGGATATAGCTAACAGTATATTGATGTTTGAAATTCACTATGGCTGTAGTAAAAAATGAATCATTTAAAGTTTTTGTGTATTTTTATCTTTTAAGAAAATTTAAATTCCTTCCTTTTTGAATGAGGGTTGATTAAGTTAAAAAATGGAGTTTTTTTATCTTTTCTGCTATTATGCCTGGGCTGTCTTTAATGTATTATATGTAGGGGAGGTTTGAAGGGGGGGAGGAAAGGGATTAACCACGAGTCACAAATCCCAAGCTACTTACAATAAAATTTTACAAGAGATCGCTCTTTGACTGCGGATGAGAAGGATAAAAAAGCCACAAAAGACATTCAAATTTGGTGTTAGCTAACCTGACTTGCATTTACGAAACCATTTAACTTCAATCAAAATTAAGGGTGCAAAATTTTGTCATAATTAAAGTGGACAGCATAGAAAACGTGAACATCAAACCAAGAACAAGGTTGTCTAAACGTATATAAATGTATTAGTTTAGTTGATTAAGGATAAATAAAACACTTATTATCTATTATGAGATAAAACTATATAGAAATGCATATTTTCTGAAAGACAAATAAATTTCATTATGAATTAATGTTAATTTTGTCATAAAATGATAAGTTGACGCAAGATTTATAGAATATCGAGTAGAATATCAGGTCTAAAAAATCACATCAATCAAATCATCATCACCATCATCAATCAAATCATTATCATTTTCGGCCTAATGTCCGTTTTCCATACTATCATAGGTTAGACAGGCTATATTAGTACCCCTCTATCTTCCATTTTGATCTAGACTGGGCTAGATCTAAACTCAAATTTCTCTGCATCAGGCCTGTCTTTATTATTTCATGCCAAGTATTTTTCAGTCTACCTTGCCCTAGAAACTTTCCAGTCTCTACATTGCCTTACCCAATTATCCTTCCAAATTTTTCCCAAATGTCTCAATCAACTCATTCTTCTTATCTGGATAACATCTTTAATGCTACGGATAACTAGCCTGCTTCTTAGCTCACCTGAACTCTTTCTGTCTCTCAGACTTGCGTTACATATTCACCGAACCATTCTCATACCACTCCTTTCTAAACAGTCAAGATCTTCCTGCTTCACAACATAACACTTCTTACACAGGCCATATATAACCTGCCTTTTACCTCAATTGACAAGACTCTGTTAATCAACAAAGAAAGTAACTCTCTAAAATTCTTCCAAGCAGAGCTTTTCCTGCAATACTTTTTTCAACACCCTCTTTACTACTCAGCATATCACCTAAGTAACAGAAGTTCTCAACTATCTCTAACAAGCCAATTTTGTACATCATTACAGCAGGAAATACTTCATTGTCTATAATCTCACCTTAGCATTGCTTGCATACAAACTGAATGTTAGCTCTTAACTTTCCTGTAATACTACTGCACTTACTATGTACCTAATGCTTGCTTACAAGTTTAACTCAAAATTGATGTACTACCAACCCCTTTCCTGCAAACTCAACAAGAGGACTTTTTAACTACAATATCACACCTGGTTTCAATGCTACTAATCATGACTTTAGATCTTGATGTTTTTACTGTTAACCCTTTCTCTTCTCTTCTATTCCATTCTTCTACTTCTCAAACTATTCTTCTAGTTCATCCATCGAAAAATCTACTCCACTAAACTGTTAGTGTGTCTTGATATTGGTTTTTAAGGTATAGTTCTAAATTTACATCGAAAAGTTGCTTTTTGTGCCTCTCCGTTGTACCTTTACACTGTAATAACATTTTAAGAAAATTAATATTTAATTTTGTCTCCATATTCATCAAGGCTTGTACCTTTTAGCCCAAAGGCATATTGAGCAAGGAGTGTTTGCAATATATGTTAAAAAAAAGTTTTTTTGAAGCGAATGTTTTACAAATTTTCATATTTTTCCCGTCAATTTTTTTTTATTAAGAATGCTGTAGATAATTAAGCTTTCAATTGATATCAAAATCAAACATTTGACAAAAAATAACGTTTTTGGGTGTTTCCTGTATACTCAGATTTTCTTGAGGATTGAGGACAAGAGAAGACAAGAAAAAATGCTTACAGTAACATCATCATTGGTTCCACTGATTCAAAAATCTGCAACTCATTTTCCATCACTATTTCCTAAACAAGCACAAATCTATGGAAGTACACATGCAATTTTCATTAACGCTATTCAGGTTGGGCCGGTCAAAGGCTGGGGGGGGGGGGAGGGGGGTCTGGGGAAAAATGCCCTACCCCTATATTTTCTGATCTACTTGTTTATTTGGAAAAATATTTGGCACAAATGTTAACTGATATAACATAATTAAAATGTCCGCAAAATTTCGAAAATTGCTGTTTTCTAATTTTTTTGAGTATATAATATGCAAATATGCTCTAAAAGATCAATTTGCACAACTTTTTTCTTTTAGCCATAGAATATTCGGTTTTTTGTCTTTTGTTTCCATTACAGGTCTTCCTATTGTTTTATTAAGGCGCTAAAATAACCCTAACATTTGTAAAACATAAGGAAAAAAGTTTGGTTAGAGATTTATACACTTCAAAATCGCCAACATTTAGAGTAATTACAACTGGAATGAATGCTAAGAAACCCTAATATTTATAGAATAACAAAAAGTGAAAGAAGAATGAAAAAGTGATTTACCGCAAAATATGGGCGTAAATTGCGGCCACATGGCGTAATAAGGGCGTAAACATCACACATTGAAATATAAATCCAGTATATTGATCACATATCGTAAAATGCGCTTAATATTCTAAATAAAATTTTCATGTTTAATTTTTGCATAAGGGACCTTGGAAATATGGGCGTAGCTGGCCTGTTGAGGGCGCAATTTCAATTTTCTTTCTTCATTTTTCTAAATCAACTTCATATAGATAGAAATTCAGCTACTAAAATTGTCAAGTAAAATAAGCCAGGTAGACAAAAGTTCAAGTAAAACACGGGAGGGTAGGGCATTTGACCAACCTCGTCCCCAGGGCTTGTTAGGCTTTTTATATTTGGACGGCCTGAACAAGGCCCTGGCCCTGGCTGGTCACGTGACAAATTTGATTGGCCGTAAGAACTCGCATAATTAAAACGCGTCCCGCGAGTGATATTAGAGGCAAAATTATGTGGCGAGAAAAAATCAAAATTCGAGAACTTTTCGTGGTGATGGACCGCGGATTAGCAATTCAAAAAGTAGCTCTTTAAAAATGGTGGCTGTTATTTTGTGGGTGTTGCGTTTGGTTTGGTTTTTGATGTTGTTCTACTAGCTAAATGTAGCTAGATTCAAAATTTTGGAAAAACATTATTTTTGATATGGAACTGCAACAGTTCTGAAAGTATTTTACCAGAAAGAAGATTAACAATAACTGGTTGAAAGCAGGTTTGAGCATCTTGTGTTGCTAAAAACTCACACTGTTAAATGAACTGAAGAAGGAACGAACTTCACAAGCGATCAAAACTGTCATACATATATAGCTAGCTATATGTAACATAATGTTTAGCTATGGAAAAGTAAGTGCATATCATCTTGTGTGCTAGGGTAGACTTAAAAATTCTTATTAATATTTAATATTTTGCTTTATGATTTCTTGTTCCTGCATTGAATATGGGTAGGCCTCGTATCCTACACAGGAACCTTAGGCTATGTACCATTTTGTGTTCTGTTAAAGTATTACTTTGTAATTTGTGTTCTCACTGTACTTTCAACATTCATCATTATTGTATGATATTCTTGTGTATGGACAATATATACAAATCCTTGTCAGTAAAACCCTTACAGTAGTTTTGTTTGTTCTGTTGTAATATTTCTAATTCTTAAATTTTCAGAAAATGGAGAATGCAAACATAGCATGGCAGCAGCTGTAACACCAAAGAAGTTTTATCCAAGAAAAAATGTTTCGCAACAGGGAGTGTGTAGATTATGTGGAAAATTCACTTAGCAGAGACACCTAATCAAAATTTTTTCTAAAATTGGATTGGCAAAAAATCTTGCTTCAAAAGTGCATGAAGTGTGTGGCATAGGTATCAACGAGCATGACTGTATAACGAAAGTCGTTTGCCGAACATGCGAATCTTTTATTACCAAGGTTGACGAGTACAGGAACTCTTGTCACAACGTCCAAGGTGAACTTAATCGAAACATGTCTGTCAAGAGAATGCTGCTACCAGAAGATTGTAACACAATCACAAGCAAAAATGAACCTTCTCGTAAGAAATTATTTGATTTAACAAACGTACAAAGTGCAGATAACATTGATAAAGAGAATATTGAATCAAGTGACAGTATTTTGAAAAAATTGAACAATGTTTTTGGCACAAAAGAAGTACCCTTTATTGGGAAATTAATGTGGGAGACACCTGGTTTTAAAGATGTTTTTGTCAAATTATTACTCTCTGATCTGAATATGGCATGTAAAAGTCTATGCAGGAGAGATGAAAATGGTTCAACTTTACTTAACAATACCTATGATGGACTTTCAAATTTGCAGATCAAAAATATCAAAACTGAGATGTTGAAAATCCCCTATTTTGTCGATATTCTGGAAACAATTGCTGGTGATATTGAAAACAGGCAGAGTGAAATAAAATATGCTTTCATTTACTCAATTCTGATGCAGTCACGTTGGCACGAACTAAGTTTATTTCAAAGAATTAACACCACTCTTTTAATAGAAGGTGGTTGCAGTAAACAGGTATGTATATACATAATATAATAATAAAGGATTTTGTGTAAGCAATTGAACTGATTTTTATTTATTCTCACATTACTTTTAAGCTTTTCAGCAAGAGACCTGTGAATCTATCAATTTATTTTTTTAATTTTCTCAATATTGAGTTATCAGTACCTTTTTTCACTTGTTCAGCCTTATCAGTAAGGCTGAACAAGTGAAAAAAAAAAAACAATTCAAGGGCTGAAGCCAAATTTCCAGTTTCTTATAAAAAAGTGTAGTCTACAGCCTCATTTGTTGAAAATAATCTATTTATATTGGCTTTTGTTTTTAGTTGCAGATACGGTTTCAAAGATTAGGTGTTTGCTTGTGCCCGAGCAGAAGAGAGGTTTTATTGGATTTGATTGGTGGTCATTTTCGTGATGGTGTCATTGATAAAGTTAAAGGTGGAGCCGTGTTTCGAGGGACAGGAGATAATTGGGACATAAGAATTCTCAAAGGTCATATGCATAAAAACAATCAAAATGAAGATCTCCATATATTTGCCACAAATTTGATTGAAAACCGTCTATCATTTGACCATCTCGATAATGACAATCCAAAACGTGATATTGCATTATTACCACTGAGTACATTTTCATTAAACATTGCAGAGTGGAGGGAATATATCAGAACTTCAAAAATTTTGGTTGGGCGTATTTTGTTGGATTTTTTCCCAAAGTTCAAATTTCTGAAATCATTTGTTCCACAACACATTGATCATCAATATAGCCACGAAATGGGGGAACGGTCATTCATTGCATCTATGCCTATCATTAATGCAAATGAAGCACACTATGCTGATTGTGTAAAGATACTTCGAACGTACGAAAAATGGATCGCAGAAATTTACCATGAAACAGGCATGTTGCAAAACATGCCAAACCTTGATGATGGACCACTTCTTGAAACCTTCCAAGCCAACCCTGGTCAGAAATTTGCACACATCAATTTTACAGATTCTGATCCCATGAAAGAAATGAAAATTGTGTTTGGTGGCGATCAATTAACACGTGTAAGATTTGCTGGTGCAAAAGATTTACTAGCTGGTGCACATACTCCTAGCCATCGATTTGAACACTGCTCTCCTTTTAAACCAGTAATGTGGCATACCAAAGCAGCTCTTTTGCAATATTCATACCACCTCTTGCATAAACCTGAATCCATTGCTGAGAATGGAACGATAAAGTATTTTAGGGAGAAGCTTCGTCGAAAAAATGTTACTCCTGCTAAAGTACTCGATTCTTTTGATGGTTGTGAGGAATTATTTATCAGTCTTGGACGTGCATATATTGTTGTTGCACTGATGAAGTTTTTTGGAATGGAAAGTTTGGAGGATAAACCATCTGTTTACCCTTTCCCTACTAACTTTGTTCATAAATCTGATGCTGAGAAAGACGCGTATATGAATAACATATTGACAAAGTTTTTAGATGAATACTTGCTGCAGAAATCCCCACCAAGAGATGGTGATGATTTTGTTGAAAATTATGGTTTTTGCGTAATATTTCTTACGATTCTGGTTCTGCAACTCAAGGATGCAGCAAAAGAAGGTGATGGAAACCGTACTCTTATCAACCAAAAGATGCTTTTAAATGTGTTTAAATCTTTAGGTTCTTACAGCAAATATGCTCTGGAAATGTTTGTCAGCATTGCTCAAGTTGAGTGTTTACTGACACCACGATTATCTGAGGAGTTTAAGTGGGGGAATTTTGTCAACTGGCGTGGCGGTAAGGGGAAAAATATTGAAGACGACCTTGCTCAGGAGATTGTGAATAAAGTTTCCAAAAATATAGTTCAGAGAATGGGTCCTAACAAGACAATATCATCTATAACTAAAATTACTAAAGCTGCTAACGGAATTAAAGAAATCCTGGAAAATTATGACAAAAATGCTAGTATACACAGATCCTCTACACAACATAGCACCAGTGATGCTTTTGAAGATGAGAATGAAATGATATTAGATCTTCTCGAACTAAAACCTTTTCACCATTCATCAGGTCGTTTCCATAACAGTTTCCCAGCTATAAAAAGGTCACCTTTGCGCTATATGAACGTGACAGATTTTCACAATTGGTTGAAAAAACACAGAGATGAACTAGTTTGAAATTAGTTGCATTTATTTTTTTTAAATATTTTTTACAATTTTATGTTATGATATATATTATATACCTTAAAAGTGAGAAAAAATATTAATTCGAGTTAACGTACAAAAAAGATATGCATCTGAAATTTCACAAGTGGAAGCTTTTTTTGTTTGAGTTCTTTTCTAAGTTTGATGGACCAGAGTTCTTTTCTAAGTTTGATGGACCAGAGTTCTTTTCTAAGTTTGATGGACCAGAGACATAAAAATTGTCAAATTTGCTCCTTAATAAAATATACAGAAAAGTCAGTGTTTATATTGCATAAAAATAGTTTTTTCATATCCTTGTTTTAAAAAATAACCTCACAAATTTTTAACACCTAGGAGCATAACATTCAACAAGGTCATATAAATATATTTTGAATACGTTTCATCGCAAATACCAAATTTATCAAACATATCGTCCAAGGTATTTATATATTGTAACTGTTGTAAGATGTCTTCAATACATTTTGAATTATATTCTTGTTGCGGTAAGACATGGAATAACGCTAATTCAGATTGGATTTTTACTTCAAATAGTTCTTTTCGTAACTTTTCGAAATTAACACCATCCAGTGGTCTGAAAGTTTTTTTTTCAATGTGGTTTAATTCTTTGTCTTCACAATGATTCTCATCTCCATTACAATTAGAACAACATGAAACTTGTGCTTGACAAGAAAATCCAAAATATGTGAGAATAGTTTTTCTCAAACAATTTGTTGTTGTGCAATATTCTTTCATTGCAGTTGACATAATTTTATTATTTTCACTTATATCAGAGTTATTGTAATATATTATTGCAGAAGAGGAATTTCCATTTCTACCAGCTCTACCAAACTCTTGTAAATACGATTCTAATGTAGCTGGTGGTGTGATATGTATGACTTTTGTAACATGTGGTATATTTACACCCATACCAAGTGCAGCTGTGGCAAAAATTACTCGAATGTTTGAATTTTCTTTCCTAATTTCTTCAATTATGTCATATTTCATTAGTTTCGTAGTGGGTGCATGAAATTGTGCAAATAATCTGTTGGCCGGAACACAATTTTCACCAACAAACGGATCTTTAATTTTCGAATTGAACAACTTAAATGCATATCCACAGTACTTTAACTTCATATATATAATAGTCATTGGAAATTTTTCTCTAAGTCTGTTGAGTCCTTTGGTCATTGGCAAAAGAATTTCATCATAACTGGCTTTGCTATAGTTATTTGGCATTCTTTTTCGTACAGTTAGTTTTATATTTGGACGATTTGGACTGCTCCGGACAATTTTGCACGAGGAAATAGATAAACTGTCAGTAATTTTTTCAACCATTGCTAGTGGTGCTGTTGCTGTTAGGGCTAACGTAACTGCTGTTGGGAACAATGCTTTAAGTGTAGCTAAATCGCCAAAGCTTTTACGGAAATCTTCGCCCCTATAAAGAGAAAAATGTGTTTGTTAACTTATATATTATATATATATTTATATATATATTTATCACGTCATTATTTTTAACTTGTTTTTTTATAGATTTTTTATAGCTTTATTTTTTACCTAGTTTTTTACTTTTTAGATATATTATATCTATTGTATATCTTGAAGGAATAAATTTTTAGAGGAAAAAAAAATTGGTGGAATATAATTGTGTGAATAAAAATTAAAATGGAATTTGGCAGATAATTTTTTTGTCAAATCCGCCAAATTTTCTTTCTGTCAAAATTTCTTCCATTTAAGGTATAACACATACATTTTTAAAATAAATTTTATTTATATGTAACAACATATTTGTATCCACAGTTATATATTCTGTTTATGAAAAGTGAAAAATATTTATCGCTTGTAGCTGTATATTTATGAGCTGCGTTTTTTTATTTTGATACATATTTGTATCCACAGTTTTATTCTGTTTATGAAAAGTGAAAAATATTTATAGCTTGTGTATATTTATGAGCTGCGTTTTTTTATTATGATGTGTAAGAACTTACCATAACTCAACACAGTGTGCTTCATCGATTACACAGGCAGCTACATTTTGGCGGAATATAGGACTTTTTAGCAATCTCATGCCTTCTGCACTCAAAATCGACTCTGGATGAGAAAACAATATCTTGATCTTCCCCAATTTCACATTTTCTGTTATTTGGATTTTGTGAGTGATATCTTTGCTAAATAAGCTGATAATTTCACTAGTTTCCTCTCTTTCTGTATTTAAAACGCCAGCTGGAACACATTGAGCTTCCATTGTTTTTATTTGATCTTCAATAATTGACGTCAATGGAGTCACGACGATTACAATGTTTTGAAAACATTTTCTTGGTAGAAAATCAGGCAACAGTTGGTATATCAAAGACTTCCCATATCCAGTTGGAAGAACAGCCAGTACGTCGTGGCCATTAAGCAAGCTTTCCCAACAGGCAACTTGCTTAGGTTTTAAGAAAAAGCCAGCCACATTATTACATTCAAGTGAAGTTTGAATACGACTAAATAAATTCACCACTTTGTCCATTTTCTGCATTTGGCGTACTAAAATTGTAACTCGCCGAGATTAAAACATTTAATAAGTATTTTTGATGATGGTCTCGACTGCCTGTGTATATTTTTACCGTGTGCGTTGGAAGAGCGAGCACAATAATTATTTTCAAAATACCCACCATACGTGGGTATTTTGTCGGCACGTGACCAGCCAGGGCCAGGGCCTTGTTCAGGCCGTCCAAATATAAAAAGCCTAACAAGCCCTGGGGACGAGGTTGGCATTTGACAACACTCCAGCTAGCTATGTAAGAAATACGTGACTACATAGGAACAAAACACACACAACTCACATCGAAAAAAATTAAAACCAACTTGTTTTTTGTAGCAACAGGATTAAATTACATATTTGAATGTATTGGTTATATTTGAAGTAACTATGAAACTCGCATTCGAAAACTAACTTCACACGCTTCCTGAAGTTCTTGGAAACGATATAAAGATTTCGCATATTTATTATACAGAGGATTACTTCGACAAAATAATATTGTTGTTTTACAAGGACTAAATGTTGAACTACTTGGTTCATTAACCTTGTTTTGAAAGTAAATCGTCGAATTGTGTAGTGCATTTTCATCAATTTTATATATTGCATTGTTTTCCCTTTTTTTCGAATTACTATATGTAAAAGTGCAATTTTGATTATTAAATTATATTTTATAAATACAACCTGTCAACCCTATTATACCTGGATGTGGACTGTATACCAAAAAATGATTTGATGCTACAAAAAAATATCTAATTATTTTATTTAGAAATGACGTCATACTTGAACGAAAGTTAGCTGTTTTACCGATGAGATAAAAGATATTTTTCCGGAAATTTTCACATTTACGTTTTGGTAAATATTTAGAATATTGCATTTAGAGACGTTTGAAGTGCAGAAAACAGTAGAATAAAGTCATTGAAATCAGAAATGATGTCATTTTGCTGTATTAATATTTTCTTCAAATCTGGTCCGCATTTTATCCCTAGTACCTATATATGACCTAGCAACATCTTGGTAACCATCTAGTGGCCAACATACATGCAATATATAATTATCCGATCCCAAGTAAAAGTTAGGATAAGTCACAAAATTTAACACTCAATCACGTTCCCAGCTAACTTTATGCCTATTGAATCTGGCCGTGCTCTCCAACTTCCCCACAAAAAAAAAATATTTATTTCAGTAAAGTCACAAAATTTCACCACTGAATTAACTGCCTGACAAACGTTATGCCTAATCTACCACCTTCAACTCAACCCCATCTCCCAGGTATAATAGGAAGCATTTGTCTCTGCCTTGGTAATTTAAAACATGAACCATGTTTACATGGAACTGTACCTATTGAGAAAATTTGTGCGCAGTAGAAGTACAAGTTGCATGACCTAAATTATACATATACTAAAGTGGTATAGGAATCTTGCGAAGTTTAGCTCAGTTGTTTATTATACTGGCTGCCTTATAAAAATGATACATGTACCTAAAATAAGAGGCATAGCTTTCCTCGTGATGTATGACTCAAACGATAAAAGAATGTTATTTTCAGTGTTAAAAATGTTATGTTTATGAATTTCATTTATAAATGGAAAAAATAGAAACTGATGCACGATCCAGACAGGAACATTTATTCCCACTCGTCTCCTGTACAAGAATTTCTAAGCATACATGCAATACATCCAACATAGAAACAGACATTGTTGACCCACAAAAAACTGTTATTGCTTGACTTATTACATCATGCATGACCTAAGTACAAAGTCCATCATTTCATTTCTTTGTGCAATGTCATCGCGAGTTAAGTTTTATTATGTACTTTATTTTTTTTGTTGAATAATGACTAAACTTACAGGTAAATTCAAAATACTCAAAATATTTCAGAGTATTGAATAAACTAGAGGTAAAGTTGGTGGTGATCTAGAGTAACCTAACAGCCAATCCAACTTATGATTGCTCAACATTTTTGTCTACGTGTGCTTTTCGTCGGACATGTGTAATTAAGCTCTTTCTCTTTCTCTAATCAACAGACACTCTAACATGCGGATATCTCTGATAAGTGGACAATTTCCTTTTCGCTAGAAATACCTTTGTCTAATTCTCGAAAGAAAACTCTTTAAAAAACAGATACGTAATTAGCGGGGCAGACCCCGAAGGTTTTTATATACGAAATAATCTTCAGTTGTTTTTCAATTAGTAGACAACAAAAAAGGAAGTGAATGAATGAGTAAGTAAGTGAAATATTCGTTGTAATAGTGCACATAATAAATAATGCACCAAATTGATTCAGACTAAAAACAACTGCTTACTTATTCATCAGAATCAAAATCTATCACCACCAAGTCAGTAAATTTTCTTGTTATGATGAAATTAACTGCGGGGATAACTCAGGACAGGGCCATCATCCATATACACACATTTACATGTTAATTAAAAAATTTAACAGCTGGTACAGACAGTTATGTAGCTTATAAATGTATTTTTCTTATGTGTAAATTTGTAGACAAGTGGTGTCTTTATTTTCCTTATCAATGAAGTTAGCATGTATCTACTATTTTGCTTCTTGAAGAGCCTTCCCATGTGATTGTTGTTGTCGTGGGTAATGCACATTGTCTGGTACATAATTTTGTAAACATTCCCCGAAAAAAAATCAGGTGAGTCAATCTTTGCTTAGCCCTTATATAATCGACAATTACCTTTAAAAAATTCAAATTCTTTTTCTAAGAAAGCAAGGCAAATATAGAACATATATATCCATTTCACATGCAATTTAAACTGTTTTTGTTGACTTGACTTCTTTTAGGAAAGTCTATGGTAGACCCCACGTCTCCAATGTTAGTGGACGAACTTATTAGTGTGGTTGTATCCCTAACAGTTTCGTTAATTAAACTAATATTTCCGTCATAGTTTCTGATTGACTAGCAATTAACGACATATTTTCTATCAGAATGATACGTTTAGTAGTAATAAAAACAGCACACGTGACAACGTATGGCTTTGAAATGGCTCGTGTAGCTGTAACGACGGCAACATTGGACTGATACTTAACAGACAGTCAAACCGTAGGCTATTTTAGCGTGATGGGTTGATCTAGTCAATTATTTATAGAAAAATTTTTATAATAAACTTACACACATACAAAATAGGAATTTAAAGAAGAACAAACGATTGATTGCAAGTTTTCTTAAAAATCGTTTATTAAAGTCGGAAGAAAAACCGAAGAAAATGATGTATTTTCAGTAACAGTTTGAGTTCTAGAGATTTCTAAGGTCAATAGAGGTAAATTGGTCGCCGTCGTGCAAGTGTTGACAAAGATTCTGGTCGGTGATGAAACGGACGTTGATGTAAACAATGTACAATAAATAAGCGGGAAAGAACTTAAACACAAAATAAACATTGCCGTTTATGGAGTACAAGTGCACAGACATTTATATGCTAACTGCAGGTCCATCACATGACAGAAATTTACAAGTTGCTACTCGCAGCTCGTTGCTCGCATTGAGCGTTAAACACAATATAATCGTTGAACCTTGGGTGTTTTTGCTATAGCGTAGTAACAACAGGCATTTAACCTGCATGAAACGTTTTACTTTGAAATATGCTTTACACTTGAAATGCTGTATTTGCAACGAAATATATCTATACTAAAGCGCTTTACCTGGAGGTGTTTAAGACGTTTTTTCCAATTAAACGCTGAATTACCCAGCTAGTCTCTATAATAATAGCCATCGTCTGTCTGTCTCTGATGGACCCCCCGCTGAGTAAGAAAATGATGTTACGGAAACACGAATATCAAATGCGATGTATTTTTATCCACTTTGTTGCAACTGGTAAATAAAAGGACGGGCGAACCTGTGGATTTTTCCACGGGCGAACGACTAGTCTCTATAATAATAGCCGTCGTCTGTCTGTCTCTGCGCGGACCCCCGCTGAGTTAGAAAATGATGTTACGGAAACACGAATATCAATTGTGATATATTTTTATCCCCTTTGTTGCAACTGGTAAATAAAAGGACGGGCGAACCTGTGGATTTTTCCCTGGGCAACGACTAGTCTCTATATTAATAACAGCCGCGTTCTGACTATCTGCTTGCAAGAAAAAGGCCATGCTACGGAAACACGAACTACGATATATAAAGAACGGGGGCACTCAGAGATTTATCAGCGGGCTACAGACTAGTTTGTATTATAACACCTGTTGTCTGTCTGCGAGTCAAAAATGGTCGGTATCAGAAGTGATGGGCTAACTACGAATAATTGTTCACGCGCTTACGAATAGTCAGACAATTTGGTGGTAAGCTATATGTCTAGATATAGATAGCTACAGTGGTTGTTATAAATATATACCTAATGCGAAACTACCCACAAACATAAAGTATTTATCTAGTTCCCTGGCCACAATTCTCCTCGATAGGTTGCAGCTCTGGTTTGTTTATTCATCCTTTCGTCCACAAAATCTTCTTATGGATTTTAAGGTGGTGTTAAGACAATCTATGAAAAAATTTGCTATTTCTTCTTGGAAATTCCCGGTCATAGAATAAGTCAAACAAATTAACAAAACAATCAAGATAAATAGAATAACACAGTTTTGGCAATGACCAGGTAAAACCTTTCTGCGACATTTCACCACACTGTATAATCATTCAGCCAGATTTACCGGATTAAGAGCTTAAACCACTGTGCCACGCCGATTGTCCCAGCTAGTATCGTTATTATATTGATATTATTATGAAGGTAAACAATTAATAAGTGATAATATTAACCAGTTGATTATTGCACACTCCGATAATTATCTGGTTGTAATGCCATACAGGTTTAGAATGAACTTTATAACTAGGCACATTAATTCACTCGTCATGCATATCTACCGAATTGGTAACTCTTGTCTAAATCATTAGATATAGATCAGGTGCATAAGAATAAGGGGAAATGTTTTATAAAGTATATATTATTTATAAATTTACAATTTATACACATAGTTTTGTTTTCAGTCAGTTTTCATAGTATATAGGTTTACAGAATCCTCTGATGACAACATTTTGAAATTTTAAGTCACAAGACTAAAAGTTATGGCGATTTGAACAAGTCAGCGAGGAGCGTTTCGAACGAAAACGTTCCCATGGATTGTTGAAAGAGCATTTCTTCAAGTGTTTTAGCTGTTACATGTTTAATTTCTGGCAGTAGCAACAAAAGCTTTCCAAATCGAGCAGGTTGATTGGACTGATAAGCTATCACGTGATCACGTAACATAATTTGCGCCCTGTCTTGACATTTCTCAATATGGTGTGCATCTAATAGTCCATGAACTTCTAAAAAGAAATATATTTATAATTATTTCGTTAAAATAGCTTTAACTTAACGTAGACATCAGGTATTCATCACCACATAAAACTACTGCATTTAATTTGGAGGCTGTTTATACATAACACTATTTATCACAAGCCGTTTCTGTTCGGTCAATGTCTTTCTATTCAGCAGGTATTAAAATGAAAGATAAGAGGTTCTGATTTTTTATAAATAATTATAAAAAATTTATAAATGATTTTTTATAAATCTACACACAAACTGCCAAAACAACAACAATTCTTCAGAAATGTAGTGAAGAAGACATTTAAATGCCATGAAAGATGGGGACAGAGACTTACCTGATTTGAAGAGGACAACGGATTTTAAATAAATAAATTCATCTTCAGAAACTCTTAGATCTTCAAATCGACGGGACAGATCTTCAAATAATTTTAGTTCTTGTGTAACTTTTGCCAGTTTCTTTTCTGGTAACCGTGAACCAACTCGCTTCAGTATATCAGTTGCACTAATATGCAAGCTCCATTGAAATGCGAATAACACATATATCTCCGCCCAAGAACTTTCCAATAACCGGATTTGATCACTGAAAGGTAGTTCCAAAAAAGCTGGTACTGATCGAGCCCATTTTACGGTGTGATAGAGGAGGCGAGACGAAAGGTCAGATACATTTTCTTTAGATTCCTTCAAATTTGAATGGTTGTCTTTTTTAAAACGAACATTCTCTTCTTTATATACTCTTAGCTCTCTAAGTTCTTGTAGTTCCCGCTTTTCTATATACGGTGGAGATTGTACAAGTCTCGTTGGTAAGCTGTGATGGGAGAACATAAATTCAGCTCTGGGATACATAAACGGCAGTCCATGATGGTATCGTGGTTGTGATAAATGAAATTGATTATTTGGTTGCCTTTCTTGCTGGACAGCTAAAATAAAAAAAAAATTATGAGGAAGCAGCAACAATAAAAGGGTTGTATAAAAAGCTTAGAGAGAGAGTAAATACTAACCACGCTTGTTCTGTAACCCTGCCACTTACTGCCGATAACATAGATATGCTCACTATGTTTTATGGCACACAAGAAAACAACTAAAGCTTGTTGATAAAACAGTAGAATAAGAAAGGGAAATGTCTTTTCTTGTTGCGTATAATAGACAAACATGCAGTATCCATGGAACATGTATCCGGCACATGAAAGAAAGACATCACTGCCTTAGCAGATGTCAGCAAAACGTCTAAACAACATTCAGAGAAGGTACAGAAAATCCTTACCATATCTATTCATATTTACTTTTAAGCATTTCTCAAAACGACAGGCTTGACATTGATTTCTTCTCTTTTTGTCAACAATACAATTCTTATTGCCTTTACAACGATATGCCATATTTTTGCGAACTGACCTCATAAAGAATCCGGAACATCCGTCACAAGTGTATTGACCGTAATGACGACCAGATGAGATGTCACCACAAACGCGACATAGAGTCTCGCTGCGAATGTCTTTTTTGTCCAGGCTATCAGTTTCGGTATTTTCATTTAACCATCTGCTAACGTTATTATTGACATCAAATGTTGGACTTGACATGCGGTCATACTCAACAGGATCAGTTTCAACGTCAATCTGTTCAGTTTCTAATAATAAATTAAAATATTTATAGCGTAATGATACGGTTTTAACAACGTTAATGAATTTAAAAGAAAGTAATAGGTAAACCAAACATACCTGTATCCATTCTGTTATCTTCCCTATCCATTCTTTTATCTGTTTCTAAATACTTGATTCAGTTGGTGAAGAGATGCTCCCTTGCTTTTCCAGTAATGTTTTCCAAACTGCACGTGCGGTGAAATAAATGATTTTAGTAGTGTACAACTGGGGCCTGCTTTATATACTGTCAGCAAATCCCTATGTCTTTTACTCACTTTACAATAAAACTATTGAAATTAATTTGAATACAACGTTTTCTTTCTGTTTTCCCTTTCATTAAACTTTATCAAATATTTAATAAATCAGCGATCAAAAATTCATTCATCACGTATTATTTTTCATTCTTATTGTTTTCTTGATTATATCATTTTATTTTTCATACATTAATTACTTATTATAATGGTATTATAATGCTTATAAGGAAAATCTTTTATGAATTTTTCGGAGTTTCCTTTTTTTGAAAAATTGAAACCGCGCGTCTCGTGATTTGTTTACCATTATTTGCTGATCAATTTCATTGTCTAAGTTCTCTGATAATTCGCTCTCTCCATTAAATGTTGCCTGCTTTTTCTTTTACAAAAATCGATTTCAGTTACTAAGACTTAATTTTTTATATTTTTGAGTAAAAATCTTTAACAAGCGACTTCTGTTGTTGTTTGTATTTTTTTTAAAAAATTGTACGAGATTTATTAAAAAAGTTTATAAAATTTAATAAAAAAGTTTAGAAAGTTCCCAGTGCTAAAACGTCTCAGCAATTTCCAAGTGTCATGATCAACGCTACTTTAGTAAGCAGTCTAGAGGCTTCTAGTAAGTTGTAGCTCACTTTCTAGTTCTCAACCCTACATGCTTTGGGGACAGCCCCTCTCTTTTTCATGTTTATTTGATTTTTTATTAATTTGCCTAACTTACATTTAGCTTTGATTTTTTAGAAAATATATTTTGGAAAATATACCAAATTGAACCCATGGCAACGATTAAACTACCATCAATTGAAGATAAATTTTTAACGTTTATGCGGATCTGATTAAGACATTTGCAAAAATGCTGTCATCAGCTTTTTTACCCAACTTTTATTTTAAGGTTTGACCAGCACTTGTGATACGTTTCATGCTGAAAGGACTACAACAATAAAATTGCAGATATTGTTTTTATGGGAGGGGGAGGGACAAAGCCCAATTGGAAAATTGGAATAGGGCTAACAAAATCATGCATTGTTAAAAAAAATTGGTGTAACAGTCAAAAATCAAATATTTTCTAAAGCTTTCCGAAATCACTTAAATGTCGTGTGTACTGGCGACGCAATTTGATTAATACAGCGGTATTTGGTTTTAAAGTGGCTGTATATAATTATCAATTTTTAACAATCTCCTTACCTATACGACAGAAAAAAATCCGTTGTTATTATGCTTCGTAAGTATTTTTAAATTCTCTGACGCAAATAATTTGTGTTTTTTATCTTTCTCAAAAATAATTTCAAAACTTTACCTGATAAGCATTTATATCCACCTTTTCGTCTGATAACTGGCATGAATGTGTTGGCAGACGTGATAATAGAGACCTTGCGAAACAAGGACAGGACTGACCACGCCGGAGAAGTTATTATTAAATGGTCATTGTGTATGCACAGATATAGGTGAACTCCCAAAACAAGGTCTCCGTTTTCCACGTAAAAGAAAGGTAGTGGGTAGGTCATTTTTCTGGAAACATAAAAAATGTTATACGGAAATACTATCAATAACAAACTCCGAACAGCGTAATAATTCTTTTCATTCTTTTGTTCTTTTTTTTTTTGGGGGGGGGGGGGGGGAGTTGAGTATTCAACGACTTTTTGTCGGTTTTCATTAAAAGAGCTATATTTTTTTTTACGTCGTCTCTTTCGTCCAATTTTGTGGAATTAATTTTCGGTCTGTTTTGGCAAAAAATAAATTGCGCGTTGCGGAAAATATGCTATTCATGACCAATATATATATTCATAACAGACATGTAACATATGCGTATTCGATAAAGCAACTTTGTATAAATGTTGTTGGATAGCGATCCCAGGTATTAATACTGAACTGATGTAAAATGTATTTCTAAGAAAAGAAACCGAAAACGTTTTTTTTTTTATTTTTTAATGGAACAGACTTTCATAATAACTAAGTAATTTTTGGAAAATGTACAAAACTTTCAACCGACACAATGTTAATTATCTACAGTAAAATAGGTGTAAGATCTATGACATCTTAGTAGCAACAACTCTAACGCATCATTCCAGCTCATGTTAGTATTTAGCATACCTACCTCGGATATCGTTAACACTAACACAAAAACTATAACAATGGATAGAATCCAGGTAACAATCTCTAATAGCCGCATTCTGATTGTTTGTCGGTCAAAACAGAGTCATGCTAAACCACGCACAAAATCTTCCAGCTACAAATAACAAATGCAATATATTTTTATCGACTTTGCCGATTAAAAAATCCCCTTGAGTTTCCCACGACTGTTCTAAAATAGTTTTAACGACTAGTCTACAATAACTGTTTAGTGTTTACTTTAATGTACTTAAATGTAGCGTAACAGATTGATTCAGTGCATTAGAAAACTACAACTAGCTTTTCGGGCAGTCTATCAAGTTAGATCAATATTTTAAGCAGCAAATTGCGGCTAGTAATTTAATAATACGCAGTCAGAAGAATATTAACCTTAATCCTATTTTACCTTTAGTCACTTTTTATTGACTCGTAGGTTAATAAACGATTACCCCGGGCTGTACCGCAAAATATCGCCCGAGGTATATGGCCTGAAAAAACTTTGGCAAAGGATCTACTTACTGAGAATCTTATCGTCGAAATTTTCTTTAAAAAAATTATTGTGTTATATATTGTCGCAGAGGTATTTCATAATACCAAAATTCCACGTATTGTACCTGGTCAAATTTTATAAAAACAATTCCGATATAGCAATCACTACACTTGTAAATTAATGAAAAAAGTGTTATTACGATTGTTTTGACTATTTTTTGTGGCAATTTTTCAAGCGCAACATTCAGACAGATTGGATGTTATTGCTGACAAGTGTGAAATAGAAAAAAAAAATGAATAAATAAATCTTTGTCTGTAGATTTAAAGCAACGATTGGTTGGGCTATTTTTTTATAGATAATCTATACAGGACAGATGATATATCGCTATTCCTTTTTAAATAAAATTTCATTAACCCTTTTTTATCCTATTCAAAAGTTCAGAAGGAAATAGACTAGTTCGTCTTCCATATTAATAGAAAGATTGAAAAGAATTTCAAATTCCTATCTATCTAATACAATGGAATATAAAACTTCAAGGCGACGGATTACTACGATGAAAAGAGTTATCTTTTATGTGCTGTGATAAATAAGCATCTATCTATTCTGTTCAAAAACCTTTTAAAATCACATTAAAAACATTATGAAGTACTATAAACATGGAACCACCTGCCAGCTATATATTTTCTATTTACTTCAACAAAACATTGATATGCTTTTGTGCAACTAGCCGTGATATTTCATCTCGCATTAATATCAAGAATAGAAAGCATTGATTCAAATTCCTCAACAGGAACCGGTTTAAATTACTTTAAAATTTTATTTTCACTAAATAATAGTGAAGATAATATAGTTAACAATGTTTCTTATCTGTTGTTTTTGTGTTGTTTTGTTTTTTTCTTTTTACCAAGTATATTTTGTAGCTTTAGTAATATTTCAAATGGTTGCGAAACATTTTTCCTAGATAATGAACATGGCACGTGCGGTTGTACAATGCAACTCGCGACTAAAAAACTCTTTTCTAAAAATAATTTTTAAGGATTTTTTTAATACCACTTGATAATGTTTATTACTTATCAGTTTAATAAAAATATAAAAGAAAAAAAAACTTGAAACTAAAAACAATCTTGGTTCTTTCCTGATAAAATCTATGCTAGCACTAAAATTGTCAGGGTAATTTTTCTGCTCTACAGTTTCGGACGTAATTTATTTCAAAATAAGGCAAAATAAGGCACAGTTCGTCCCACAAGCAATTAAAAACATGGTTTCTTTAAAACACACACGCAGTACGAACTTGTTAACGTTGATTGTCATTGGTCACAAAAAAACTTACATCTTAGGTTATTTGGTAAGATCTAGAAACCTTCACAATGCATATATTTTCTTAGGTTAACATTCTCCAATTTTCCTGCTACTAGCAGACCTTTGCGTTGATTGTTCCGTAATAGGAACATTGCAGAAGCACAATTTTCAAGGCTGTTTAGCTGGTCCAAATCTAAATCTGAAAGAATGGGAACTGGAGAACGTATATTTTAAAAGGAATAATATTCAAACAATTAGCAAACAAAAATTCTTCCCATCTGTAGATTTAACCACTGTAACACCTTCATATGTGTAAAGCAGAGTTATTACTTTGTTGTAGATTATAATTTTCAAGTACTCATAAAACAGCAACATCGAGAAGTAAGATACTAAACCAAAATAGAAATTTGAAAGCTCTTGCCTTAAATGTTAGATAGTTAATGACTGCTTATGCTGGAATGTTCGGAGAATAAAAACGCCCTCCAGCAATAATACAGTAGACATCGCATTGCCACAAAAATTGGCACAAATGATTTTAGAAGAATTTGGAAATCGTCATCCATTCTAAAATAACATCATCATATGTTTCCGAACTCAAAAACATGCCTCAACAGTTAAACTTTCGGACTAAGAAAAACATAACAAAATTTTTTAGCCGATATTATTTCCGATCACCTGTTAACGATTAAACAACGTGACAACAGACGCGATCTCACCCCAAAATTTTTTAACTATCCTGAAGCTAACTAAAAATGATGAAAAGTCACCAAATGCCAACCCCTAAAACAATAGGGTTAAAAAAATAGCTGAAGCATCCTTCCATGTAGGTATAAGGATAGTTGAACACAGTGAAATAAAATGTAAGAATTTCGTATACATTGTTTATGTTTGTCTAACAACCGGATCTTTTTTACCGATTTCACTTTTGGCGAGTATACTTTATTACCTTCTGTGGAACAAATAGTAACGTGCAACCCAAAGCGCATTCAATATTCGTATTTCAATTAAATTCTTGTTTTATATCTGTTGCGAAAATACGCAGTCCTTTCATAATAATGATAGTCGGTGGATCGTGGATAAGTCCACGAATTCTTATTTACCGCTTTTCATGTGTCTTGCTACAGTCGTTATCATTTTGCGTGACAGACAGATGTATACGGGTAATATATTATAGACTATTCTAGCATGGGGAACAATCCATGGGCTAACGACCTCGCCATCAACTATTTCGCGAACATGTTATGAAATTACTCTACGGTATTCATGGCCCCTAGAAAAATACACTTATAGTCACGGTGGTAATATAAACTACACGATTTTTTTAATGTATAGTTTATCGACAGTAGTGTTACGTCACTTTCTCGTAAAATTCCTATATTTAACAATAATTTGCGCATTTTTACCGCCTAATTCAGGTTAAGAAGAGGTTTCTCTTGTAACTAGTTTTTAGGAAACAACTCACGATTAAAATATTCTATTTGAAAAATAATTTTAAAGGACGTTATTTCAACATCACCTAATAATATTTATTACTTATCAAGTCAGTAAAAAAAGAAAAATTAAAACTTAAAACTATAAACAATTTTGGTTAGCTAGCGCCATAATTGTCAAGATATTTTTTTGCTATACCGTTTCAGACGTGATGTATTTCAAAATAGGGCGAAATTTCAGAGTTTGTCCCACAAGCAATTAAAAACACTGTTTCTATAAAACACATACCCAATACGAACTTGTTAACGTTGACGTGTCATTAGTCACAAAATTTTGGTGTCACCTAATATCTTCACAATATCCACAATGCATAGAATTTGTTAGGTTAACATTCTCCAGTCCTTTTGCCCTTCGGAATATTACAGAAACACAATTTTTAACGCTGTTTAGCTACTCTACATCTGAAACCGAAAGATTGGTAACTGAAGAACGTATATTTTAATATCTTTATCTGTAGATTTGACCACTGTGACACAAACAGTGAATTCCCGAAAATATTATCTTCATGCACGTAAAGCAGAGTTATTACTTTACTGTGAATTATAATCTCTAAGAAGTCTAGAGTAACATTGAGAAGTAAGCTACTAAGCAAACTTAAAAATTTGGAAGCTCTTATCTCAAATGTTAGATAATGATTGTTGAGGTCGGGATGGTGTATTTGAAAAGCCTTCCAAAAATGATGAGGTAGACATCGTATCGCCACAAAAATTGCCACCAATGTTTGTTAGAACATTGGAACACAATTAACAATTCATTCCAAATAAAAACATCAACATATGTTTCCGAACCCAGAAACATTCTTAAACGGTTAAACGCAAACTATGGAATAAGAAAAACAATTTACCCGATTTTTTTCCCGACTACCTGTTAACCGATGAGTTACCATGACAACAGACGCGATGTCACGCCAAAAAATGTTTTGACCATCCTGAAGGTAATTAACATGTTGAAAAGTCATCAAATGGCAACCCTAAAACAATGTTTCAGAAGAATAGGATTGGAGAAAATTGCCAAAGCATCCTTCCGTATATGTATATGGATAGCTGACTATAGTGTAATAAAATGTAAGAATTTCGTCAACATTGTTTATGTTTCTCTCACAAACTCAATTTTTTTATTCCTTGACAAAGAAAGTTTCTTGCAGAAATCTGTTTTTGTGACCAGTAAAGCTTGCTATTACAGCCCCAAAACGTTTTTCTTCATATGTTTCACATACTTGTTCATATATCAGAAATCAGATATCGTTTTCCAGGTCTAAAATACATTTGAGAAGATACTGTATTAACTTTTAAAAAACAAAAGTTAGCATGCGTGTCCATTCAATACAGTGAAACCTTCTTATAGCGGACATCCTTTTTAACATTGGACACTTTTCTTAGGAACGGATAAAACGACGGTCAAACTCTCATAACAAAACCTCCATGTAGCGGACACTTTATATAACGGACATCATTTCAAGGTCCCAATTGACATTACCCCCTAGAACTTACCTCTCTACAGCGGGAAGGCTTAACGATGCGTCATACAAAACAAATTTTTGCAAAGAATTGTTTATATTTACTTAAGTCAGTGTTTTACATTATTATTTGAAAAAGAAGAAGTTGCTTCAGAAGACGACGAAGAAGAGAACATTCCTCAGCAACTTTCTCCATCAAAAGCGTTGCAACATTTGGGCGAATTGCTAAACTTTTTAATGAATCAAAATGTCTCAATATTTTTTGTCAAGTCTTGAGCTTGTTTTAGTTTTGAAAGAAAGGTAGCATAACTTCAATATATTGTCTTCACTGTCTTTCCTCTAATTTTAGGAAGAACCTCTATGTAGCGGAAACCTCTCTATAGTGGACATTTTTTGAGGTCCCGATGGTGTCCACTATAAACGAGGTTTCACTGTATTCATATTTCAATTAAGTTCTTGTTTTATATCTGCTGTGAAAATACGCAGTCATTTAGAAAATGATAGTTAACACAGCTAGTTGGTGGCCGTAGATAAATCCGCGGGTTCGTCAGTTCTTTATTCAGCGCTTTCTGTGTATTTCGCAACTACTGTTATCATTTTGCATGGCGGATACGAGTATTATAACATAGGCTAGTCGTTAGCCAGTGGAAGTCGTAATTATTTTCGCAAACTTGTTGTGAAATTACTACACATTTTTCTTTTTTTAATGTATAGTTTATGGGAAGTAGTGTTACGCCACTTTCTCGTAAATATATTTAACAATAATTTGCGCATTTTTACCGCCTGATTGAGGTTAAGAAAGTGGCTCCTCTTGGAAAGAGCTTTTAGAAAACTAAATTGACATTTTCTTACACTGTTTGTTCAGTTAAAAACATAATAGGAACAATTTCAACAAAAAAATAAGTACATATTCAGACAAAATTTATTGTTGTTATAAGAAATGTGAATGGTTAAAGATGAAACAAATTTAATATTTTAAATAAATTCTAAGTTCATGTTTATAACAAAAAAAATCACTTACAAAATCTTCTTAAAACTCAGTGTTCTTTCTTATTATCATATAACTTGTTTTTGTTAATTTCTTTAAAAAAGCGCGAGAATATTAGAAGTTTTTAATGAAATAGACAACGTAATATTATTTGTCCGTAACTTTGACCGTTCACCGTTTTATAGAAATAAACTGCGAGGGAATAACAAAAGTTAACTACCCGTTGTATAATTGTTGTATACGAAGTTTTAAATTCAACAAAAGCTTTCTTAAAAACAAATATTAATCGCATTTCGTGTTAGCGCTACTTCTTTCTTGCGCTCAAACAGACAGAATGCGGGTAATATCATGCGTCGAAACGCGGGGTGAGCCACAAGTCAATGTGTGACCCAGCGTTGAACACTCTATGGAGCGTTTAATAACAGTCGTAAACTGTGCCACACGATCAGGCGAAGCGCTTTAGTACAGGTATACAGTATGTCGAAAATCAAAGTAAGTGCATACACCATTATAGTGTTGCGACTGTAACATATTTTTTTTAAAAACACTTTTACCGCAACGTTAGAAAATAAAAACAGAGTTCACAAGCCGTTGTTACCCCGTCATAGCAAAAAACAATCGTCGGAATAAGATTTTGTGAAAGTTAAAAAATTAATCGTGACACCAGGCTTAGTACAATTAAGTGTTGTCGCACAGGCGAATAGGGATACCCTTTTGAAAAACACTTCATTGTAGCCTCTTTTTAAATAAAAACACAAGAAACAGTCCATTGTTAACACATGACTGAGCGGTTAGTATAGTTAAACAGAGTTGAACGGGCATATACGCATAATACCCTTTTCCAAAAAAATAAAAAAAATAACCCAATTTCGGTTTAAATAAAAATACAGGAAAGAGCTTGCCGTTACCGCGTCCAGCTAAAAATATCACATAGCCATTTAATTTTGTAGAATAAGTTTTCATGACAGTAATGAAAGGTGTAGCTACCTAACTGCATTTAACGCATAAGAATTTTGTTGTAGCTAGCTAAAAACTGCATTTGGCTACTTTTACTATTGCCAGAGAGAGCTATGAAGAGCTAGCCACAACCAAAACATAAAAATAAATACTGATATACCAAACCTGAATAAAAACATCAAAAGAATAGGAATAAATAAGGCTAATTATAGCATCCTCGCAGATTGCTGCCTTGAAATCTACGTTCCTAGCTGAAAATTTGAAAATTGGTTTGTTTAAGATTTATATATTGCTAGAAAACGTGACAATATATTCATCTTAACATGTGAAAAATCAAAATAAACATTCCTACAGATACAACGTATTTAAAAGAGAAAAGGTCAAAAGGAGACTTACGAACCAGACAACATCGCCTTCAAACCAAAATGGCCTGGAACCATGTTTCCATTGTTTATCCGATTCTGGCGTGATTCCGAAATTATTCCGCAATTAAGCTGCGTCTCCAACCGAAAAATTGGGCCCTGCGATAATTTTCCTAAAAAAAGCTGCGCGCAACCATTTTGAACAAAATACGGCTATTGTTATACAGACTAGTCGTAAACTTGTGGAAAAGTCTGCGGGTCGCCTGTCCTTTGTATGTCGCATTTCGTGTTTCCATAACAGGACGCGTCTTTCGCGGGCTGACAGACAGACGGAATACGGCTATTATTGAAGAGACTAGCCGTTAACCCGTGGAAAAATCCACGCGGTCCCGTCCTTTTTATACCGCATTTCGTATGCCTCGCTACTTAAGGTGTCATCTTGCGCAGAGACAGACAAACGACGGCTATTATTAAAGAGATATTCGTTAGCCCGTGGAAAAGTCCACGGGGTTGCCCGTCCTTTATACATCACATTTCGTGTCTCAGACAGAATACGGCTATTATTAAAGAGATTTCGAAGAAGTTTTTTTCACACTATAGACAAGGGTGGAAAGAGTGGCTATCATTTTTTAAAAATTAAAATTGTATAAACAATATGCAGACGCTATTTACGCAGAAAGAAAGAAGTTGTGATAAAATCAGAGCGTTGCCACATACAGATTTGAATGGCTACCTTGGTATTGTTGTGGTTACCTAGAAGTGCGTGCATTGTGCATAGCCAAATAGAAAACGGTTACACCAAGTCAATAAACTGACTAACTCAACGCGCATTTTCTGCAAAGCGGGACAATAGTCAGGAAATACTGCGTTCCTCTTTGGTGTATTGCTAAGATTATGGATTTTTTTTCAGAAGAATTAAATGTTATGTTTATAGCAGATATATCAATAAAAATCTTAAACAAACAAAAAATTTAATCAGATTCGTAAAAACTAATGCGTCTTTAGGTTTATAGTTCACTATTATTAAAAAGAATTCTGTTCTTTTTAAGCAAAACCAGCCTCTTAGAGAGTGAGGTGTGTGTGTGGGGGGATAAGGTTTAGTAAATTTGTCTTTACTGTACTTGCACGACTTTAGTAGCTCAAATAGGAGCTTTGAATGCACTAAGACCCCCTTCCCAGGACTCTCGTTGATATCAGTACCAATAGGAGCTGAAAATGCTATCCTGAGTAAAAGAAATGAGCAACATGACGATCACGATCGCTATGGATTTAGACTCGTGGTGTTCAAAAGAGCAAAAACAACAAACTTAGCAATATCATTAAGAATTTATCGGTCCATCATGACACTTCTGCTTCACCAACACAAGAATACAAAAAAGAGGAAAATAATAATGTTTTGAAACAGCTACATAACCAAACAAAGTTCACCAGTAGTCCGGCTTCAGAAATTTTAAAAGTAAAGATTACAAAGATTTAAACAAAATTGCAGAGTTTGGTATTCAATCTTGGGAAATCTTGGAAAGGCAACGAGTAGCATGTTTAAGAGTCTAGGCTTTGGTTACCTTCTTTGATATGCAACGCTAACTTTCCACATTAGCACACTCATGACTGTTTTTAATTTGTTTTCATAAACTAGTTAATGTTACTCCTTTTTCCAGCCGATTTAAATATAAATTCTGAAATGTGTTTTATTTGAAATAAGGTCTCGGCACATTTAGCGCATAAGAAAACGTTCATCAGCTGCAATAACGTAAGACAAAAAATGTTTTTGTTTTACTCTTCTCGAAAAATCAATTAATGTCCATGGCATTTTTTCCAGGTCACTGTTATTGTGTATCCCACTATCGCAATTACGCCATGGCTCCACAATGTCGACTAACAGAATTTCATATTTGGTATTGCACATCGCCAGCAAAATCAAGCTAAAAGTTTTTTTGATAATTAAAGCACAAGGACTACTGTTGTTGAAAGCTTGCATAATAATATGTTTGCTTTAAATGGCTCCGAGGTTCGTGAAATTCGTAATAAATTTTTATCCATTTTCTTTTGCTTGAGGGTGGAGATCTTTTGCGCACAAAACTTCCCACAAGACTTGACTATTCTCACGAATGTTACTAGAAACCGTTGTGGGATCTACACAATAGCTGGATAAAATGGTGAATTAACCATCCTCAGGTGCCATATACCGTAAGGTAATAACAACTTGTTTAGAAAGTGATGTTGTTGGACGTTCTCTAGATGACTTATCAATGAATCAATCTAGTGAAGTACCTCCTCGAATTCCATCGGAGACAAACGAAAAACGAGACATTGGATCACCACTATTTTTCTATTTGAGTAAAAAACCGATTGTTATAGCAGCTATGTTTGTTTACCTTTTATTTACTCTTTCGCAAAATTTTAAAATTGGATTAAAAAAGATTTTCCGCTCATTGACAGACACCCGCCGCTCACTCAGTTTTTATTTAATGGAAAACAGCCTTAATGCAGTTGGCCGGGATTTAACTTTTTAACCTCTTTCATATGAAACCAATTTATCAGGATTACTCATCGTTACACACCTTTATTTAATGAAGCAAACTTAGCTATTTATTTTGTGTACCCAACAAACGGGAGGAATAATTCCTGGACAATGTCGCGTAGTGGAAATGTTTTTATATGCTTGCTGTCAAGCAGCCATATTGCTTATAATTTTAAGAAGAATTTAAAATCTCTTGACAATACGTGCTCACAAGCTTGGGCGATAAGCGTGGGTTATAATAACAAGAACTCCAACCAAATTAGGTGCCATGGAAACTGCATCAGAAATAGTTTAAAATTTCATTAATTTCCGCTAATTTATGTCCATCAAGATTCTCTAAAGAACGCGATTTTGCGCATTTGAACATGGCATACCAAAATAAATTTTTATTTTGGAAATTCATAATGAATGTAAATGAAAGTGATTACTGGAAACTGTTCTGTGTTTTAACTGCACGCTACTGTACACGTGGCCACTACTTCTAGGGACATGTTACCACACGTTAGTGTCTAGTTTACATAAAACATTATATGTACCATATATAGTTGTTATGTGTTAAGGTCACAAGGCCAAAAAACCTTTTTAACCTTTTGTGTTTGGAAAACTCAGAGCTAGTTCATAATGTCATGTAGATGCATAATTAGTGGAACTTCGAAGTCCAAAATCTTGAGAATCAATGAAGATTTTTTAAAAAATTATGCATATTTCTAAACAAATTCTTTCATATGAGATTGACTTTTTTTTAGGGAGCATTAATAATAAAATTAAAACTTTTTATAGTTACGTAGGCAACTTAATATAAATATTTCTTGTTGTATTTTTTACGTTGTGTGAGCAACCTTGTAGAATGCTTTGTTGCAGTTTTATATTAGTTTGCCTTTTCAGGGTTCTTATTGTTCTAGATTTTCATTGATCGAATATGAAACTAAAAAATGTCAATTTTCAAGTAAAATAAATAATAAACAAAATTTCAAGAATACTGTTCAGTTGTTTTTCTAGATACATGCAGTAATGATAACATTACTAATGGACTAACGTCATTTGAAGGGTGACATGTGAAGTCGTCAAAAACTTCATCACCATCCCACAATCATCTAAACTGCATTTGGGATGTGTCTCCCTCCTGTGATATTGGTTTAATGACTTTAGAATTGCTAGAAAATTGATTCATCCCTAAGTAAATGTGTTTATCGATGCATTTGTTATTAGCTAATGTGTAATTTTAATTTCAAAACAAACAAGCAAACGTTTCTAGACACCTCTACAGAAAAATTTTCGAAGCTACACGGTGTATATAGAACGAAATATTACGAACACACACGGATGAATTCCGGTATCAAAATTCCAGCATTATATATACCATGCAAGCAAGCAAAATAACGAAACTTAATTCGTGGATAAGTTATTCTTGTTTCATGCCCACGCGATAGCTACTCGCAAATGTTCAAACTTTCATATATTGGCCAAAAGAAAATAATTTTCTCACATTTTATCTAATGTGCTTGAACAACACGGAAAAATATTCTCTAAAAATCTCGGCAATTTAATCAAGTTAGCAAGCGACTAAAGTCTAGAAAATAAAACCGTTATTCCTACTAAAAAAGTGGCGGTAGTAAACTGACACTAACAATTTAAATAACAATTTTTTTTATTGACGATTATATATCGGTATTTCGACTTTGTTGCAGTGACACCTGTAGTCTGGTGTCTAACGGTTTTATAAAAAAAGTAGAAGAAGCACATGTGAGATATTCTTATTTGACTTCGTATTTTAAGTAGGTTTTATAGAGTATTTTCCGTGCAAATGCTTTAATTTTGCATTGAGGAATAATTGATATGCACCCCTATTTTTGTATATATAAAGTATAAACAACAGACCACAGAAGTCAAATAAATCCATTAAATAATAAAATATTCGTTTAAAGTTGGTGAAACTACTTTTAAAAAGGTAAATATAATTATAAAATAATTTTAATTCCTTTCGAATTCCAAATATGCTGCATAAATTTTAATAATAAAATTTTTCCCCATATGGTCCTGCTTTTTTACCTACAAAAACGTCTGCAAATGTACTAAAATCTGAGAATTGTATTGTAAACTAACTATCTTGGGGTGAAACAATAGGAAATTGTGGGAAATAGAAATATGGATATTTTAAGGGAAGCCATTATAGTGGCTTTATCCATTTAAATAATATGTCATTGCGATGCGACATGGTTCCTTACTCTTTTCTTGAGAAAACTTGAATTCTGGTGCACTATTTAATTGGCTTTCAAAGAATTACTTTGCTCATCTTAGTAAATTGATAAATGGGATTGGTAGGGGCTAAAAGTTGTGATGAAGGTAGAAGAAATTCAAAGAGTAATAACCTAAAGATTTTTTAGTAGCGTATAGCACCACTATGGAAAATGTACAAGAAGGATTGGTATTAAGGCAAATGCGAGGCTGGTACGTAGCCATCTTATAGAATGCATCTTTGATTTTCCTCGATAATTAAGAAAGTAATTATATACTCTACTAAATCTATGAGAAAACTACCAAATCTGAAAAAATCTTAGCATTACGTGACAATAAATGCATGCTTATGGCTATTTCAGTGGAAAGGCCTTACTAGCCGTAATTAATACTCGTTTGTTGGGAGTTTATATTTTTTGTATTTGGTTACTTTATCGACATCTCCTTCAAATAGGAAATTAAAAATTGCCAAGAATATTTCATTCAAGAAATAAGAACCACTGTTACTACGGTGTTTGGGATAAAACGTCCTCTGGATATCTTTAATTGAGTTTGTTGCATGTTTTATACGGAACCAAAGTGTAGTGTTGTTTAACGCTATGTCACCACGCTCAATAAACGTTCGAGGAACGTCATCTTCCAATCTGAATTTTTTCTTCATGAAAAATTGATTTTTCTATCTCTACATGCATTTACTTTTAGCATAAAGCATGTGCAAGCTGTCCTGTCTCCCATTGCCCTTTTAAAAAATATAATTATCAATATTTAATATTTAGACGTATATGTAAACCTAACTAGATATCCGACTAACTATTACTTGATTAGAATTAATTTCCAACAGAAAAAACAACTATTGTTACAAATGTCAATTTTCATCCAAGCAACGCATTTGCAATTATAACATGGCGGTTTCACTTGTACCGTTATGTAAGAAAAGGATGCGAACGTGGGCTTCTGATTACAAAATCAACCAATCCCTGATTTAAAAATAGAAAATTATAATAGATAGGCTTGGTGATTACTCAAAAGGGTCTAATTAAGCTGTCAAGTTCTTAATTAGAATACGGTTTGGCATTTATGTGAGGGAGAGGAAAATAACAATTTAGTTAAGCAGGAAATAGATGTGAGTTTTACAAAAATTTCCTTAACCCTCTTGAAACAAACAAACATAATTAGATGATTAATTGAAGTCAACAATATTAATTATACTCGAGTTAATTGCAGGGGAAACTGGAATTAGCTTGGTTACACTTTTAAAGGGTTGCCGCCATTTTTATTGCCAGCAATTAAACCACAAGTTATCACAAAATATTTTATTTAAAGATTCATTTTTTATATCCTCATTACAATCCATCACTCAATTTATGATAAAAATGTATCTTACGCGAAGGAAAAAAAACGATCTCAACTATCTATAACTCATTAAAATAAGAAGTTATGACTGACAACTTAATTGTAACAATTATCGTTCTTGTTGTACAACTTCAAAGGTTTCAACTGAGGGTTTATGTAGATTTTTTTTTTCACGTTGTGCTTACTAATACACTTTTTCCGTTGCATACCTTAATATTCTTCTAAAGGAGGCCATTACGTTAAAAAATGCTTCTTCAGCTTTGGTCTGACAATTTTTGCGTCACAAATAGCTATTGGATTGTAAACATACCAAACTTTTTCTATTGTTGCAAGAAAACACTATTTTGTTTATTTTTGTTTTCATTATTAATTAGCACATTTCTACACTTCGATATTACATCAAGATTCTTCTGAAAATTTTAAAATAATTAAAAAAAATAAAAATAAATATCTTAAGTATATATCAAAAACATTATAGTGTAAGTTAAAAAAATTAGTATAAGACAAGCGACAAGTAGCAAAAATTATAAGACAAGCGACAATCAGAAAAGTCACACTCACAGAAGCGACAACAACTAAAAGTCGATACAAGACAAGCGACAACCAGTAAAAATCAATATAAGACAAGCGACAATCAGTAAAAGTTACTATCACAGAAGCGACAACAATTAAAAATTATTATAAGACAAGCAACAAGCAGTGAAAATATGTATAAGACGTGCGACAACACCATAAGAACAATATACGACGAAGAACAAGCAGTAAAAATCAGTATAAGAAAAAATGTGTAAGTTTACGGATCCAGCCAAGCCATGTGAGAGAAGTTGGGTAGGCAATCCCAGTGTACTTGGTGCATACATTCAAAACACATGATAAACATTTATAATAGTGTTCCAAAAGCTGAAGTGGGTACGTATAAATATTGAAAATAATAAAAATTTGTATGAAATGTAATTTAAATCAATGTTTGAGCATAAGTATCTTGGAGAAAAAAAGGCGAAAGCTTACATGAACTTGTCAAAAAATAGTCGGGTTTTTTTTTCTCGTATGAAATGTTGTTTCTTTAAGAATTAAACGTGGCAATCAAACAATCAAGCAATTTTTTCTTATATTGTTTGTTTTCTTAAAATTGTTTTAATAAAAAAGTGTAATTGATTTTGCAGTTGCTAAATAACATATAAAATCTGACATATAAATATTTTTCAACACTTTTAAAATTATTTAAAATCTTAAAAATTGGTTATAAATACCGTATGAAAAAGGCAGAAAAAAGGATAGGATTTCAATGGAAGTCCAAGGCTTTCTTGGGCTTGTTCAGCACCAGCGCAGGCGTTTAAAGCACCAGTACACTAATCACGGTTAAATAAAAAAAATTCTAAACTATGTTGATACAAATGCATCAAAAAAATTATTTCACAACACATGTTTAAACAAGTCTTTTTTTTTTGTCTTTACAGTGCATGTTAGATAATCTTCGTGCAATAACTCTAAGCAGTTTGTAGAATAAATTGCCTTCATGCGGAAAAAAACAATAAATATTATGCAGCATGTTCGCACAGATGACACCTGTTTTGGAGATTTAAACAAAACGTAAAATCGCGTAAAAATGTGTCATATTCCGCATAATTTTTGTTGCCTCATTTTTTGTAGGAAGGATGTTGCTAACAAACAGGTCCACTGTGCTTGATTCGTAGCAACATATTTCTTATGTGGTGTGTCAATGCAGATTTAGTATAATAAAAAGAATATGTTTATTACAACGCCTGCTTCTTATAAGCACATCAAACTGCTATATAAAATCTTTAAAACCAAAAAAAAAAAAATTTCCTTGGACGTTCTTACTAATATAATAAAACGATACCCGTATACGTCTATCTGTCACGCAAAAATGGTACGGAAAGTGGCGAGACGCACGCAATGCGGTATAAAGTATACAGTCGAACCGGAGAACTTTTCTACGGGCCACCGACTAGTCGTAATAAAACGACACGTGATTCTTATCCTTGAGAATTCTAGTGTTCACAACATCTCATAACGAAACATTTACTCTCATTATTAGTTGCGAACGGACATAAAAACATTCGAGACTTAAAACGTGTACAAAATAAGTAGATCCTGCCTTAGCGAAAATCTAGACGTTTTTATTAAAAAAAACGTTTTAGTAGGACTCTGGTCTGTCAATATTATATTGCCTGTTTCCTATGTACGTGATAGGTAATATTATAACTCTTAGAGAAGTTGTAAAAAGTTTTATTACGTTTTTGGAATTAAGTATTCCATACTGTCAAGTTAATTACAACGTCAAAATTTATAGTAGTTCAGCATGCTATGTGCCTGAACAAAACAGTTATATCCGGATCATGCTGAAGTTAGACAGGTCCATAAATCAGAGAAATCAAGAAAATAGGTACAAAAACAATTGCCACTTGCAGAACTGTTAAGATTTATGATATTTCGGTGTGCATCAAAGAGTAACCTCAAAGTTTACCGCATCCTTCAAAGGAAGTATTTCAGTGGAGCTGAACAAAAGCACGACAAAATAAGAATGCAATTACTATTTGTTTTTCCTTAGAAAGTTTATAATATCCGTGCTTGCAGAACACAAAAAGTTCGTTAAACTTTCAGTTGCATAACTCACATAGCAATCATTATTACATATCAGACCATAGCTACTTCCTGTTTCTCCCACATCAAGTTTCGTACTTAAAAAGTAACGTTAATATATCCGATATATAAAAATAATTTGACAACTGCATTATGGGTGGGGTGGGTGAGATAGCAGTAAACTATCTTATGCTAATCGTTGTTTCACCATAAACACAATTTGATTCAGATTTCCTAATTTACAATAGCTATATTGTATTCTGCGATAAGATGGCACTGATTACGTTTCTCCAGTGGCGCTTGTAGAAATTTAATAGCAGGAAAAACGTTTTAAGGATTTGAAAGCATTAATGGCTTAGACTAGTGCGCTTTTTTACGAAGATTTTAAGTCAGCCTTTTGAGACAACTACAAATTTTTGATTTCAGAAATTTAAGAAGAAAAATGAACTCTCACATATTCTTTATAAAACCCTATTAAAGCCTTTTAAAAATCAAGCTAAAATTCTTAGTAGTATAACTAACTTGCTGACACTCTGTTAAATGTTTATGATGTAATTAACTACCATAATGTTTTAGACATGAGGGGCGCTAATCATTTTTATGAGACACAAAGTAAAAATAATAAGTGATGAATCAGGTCAAACAAAAATATTTCAGGAATAAATTGTTCTAAAAAAAGTTGTTTTATGAGTTGTTATCTAGATTAAAAAGAAAAATTATGACAAAAATGAAAAAACGCTCGACTTTTGTGACCTATTAGCTTTTCTCTTCCGTCTTCTCTCTAGTTAATGCGCTTGGCCACATTGTTCTTAAGGTTTGCTGCAGCGTTATTGTAAATTTTAACAGAACATGCAATATTAAGCGTCCTTCAAAGTGTAAAACCTTAATATCATACTGCATATAACAAACCTGCCAGATGTACAGCTTTAATGAATGTAGTACTAATTGACCTCTTCTAGGAAACAAGGCTTGTAAGTACAAGTCGATAACAGAAAAGGTTTTCATCGTAACAATAGAGCTATCAAAAAATTACTCTGTCATTTCACATACGTTAATAATGCCGAAAAAAAATTTAAAATTAAAAACACATCTAATTCGGGAAAGTTGTATTGTAATTAACTTTTTTCATCGTTTTTTAAAAGTTATGCTTAGTCACGGCGTTTGATTCATTTTGTAAATAGTTTCATCCTTGTGGTTAAGACATCGCCTTAGTGAAATAATTACAAAGCTTCTTGTAACGAGCAATAAAAACATCAGACGAAACCAAAAAAAAACTCTAGACACAATGTAGCCATGTGGCGACCGTTACCATATAAAACCAGGAAGAATAGATAACATACATAAGGTTTCGTCTTTTTTAAGAACCTTCCCTCCACTTATTAAATAAAACACACCAAAATAAATAGAGTATATAAGAATGGATGCATATCCATCAAGGCCATAAAAAGTTAAATTATAATTACACAATTGGAAGCAAAAGTTTAATCGATGTTATTTTAAGTTGGTTGGCTCATGTAATTAGTGATACCACCAAACCAGAAATCAATCTTCTTCCTACACATCATGCGTTGAATCACCTATGTAGCACTTCACTTAAGCCTTCTCATCACAAACATTAAAAAGGGATAAACAGTAGAAAACAACGCAGTTAGAAGCTTTAAAAGGTACATTATCGTTTTGTTTTCGATGCTAATTGAATTATAAGGTATTGTTATTAAATACATGGCATTTCTTTTACACGAAGAAAACTGTTGAAACTTTAGACCCTGTAGAAATATATAAAAGATTTAAAAGATGTAAAATCTACGACATATTGTTAATACTGACGACTGACGTAAGAGGTTCAGGAATACAACAGTCGGTGATGGTAACCAAGGAAACAATAGAGAGAATTGTCACGTGTGTGTGTTTTGTTTAACGTGAAAACTATTTTTTATGCTTTTAAATATTACCAAATGTTACATGCTAGACACAATTGTTATTTTATTTCTTTTCAAAGTTATATCTTTCAAACTGTGGGTTGTTTTTAGTACTTCATTCGTTCACAATCAAAAGTTCTCATTAAAAACACCAACCATCAGCCTTTTTTACACCGCCATTCAAAATTATAGTTACTTAGGGCTAACGCAAAATGGATATTCATTCTTTGCGTTGCATTTTCTATTTATGTTATTATTACTACTAATATTGTCTTTTTTTTAGCTGAGAAAAGGATTTTCTACATATAAATGTTCTCTCGAAATGACATATCCAAAATTGCGGTGTTGATTCTATGCAACTTTCACTCTACATAAAAAGTCTTGTTATCGTAACACCTCAAAAACACAGTTCATGTCAGTAACAAAATTATCAATCTTTTACATTAACAGCTTTACTGCAACAAATCGGGGTGAGATTGATTTAAAGGCAATATCTTTTATGCATTAGTAGCTAATATATTATAAAGAATCTAAATGTCTTCTGAACCTTATATTTAATCTACTACTATCCTCCCTCACATGCTCACTTTTTTTTACTTTTTTTTTGTCATGTGTTACTATTTTAAACCTTTAATTTATATTCTCTTATATTTTAAATATTCTGACAAATCGCTATATGTAATGTCGATGTGCAAAAATATACTCATTAAGAAAGTATTAATAGAAAAAAAGCGGGAGACAGAATCTCGATCGATTATGGCTTGCCTACCACAGAATTATATTCAAATACCAAAACCCTTAAATTACATTCAGTGGTGTGAAAGAAAATTAAAAAAGAATAATAATAATTATAGACCAGAAAGCTATTAAGTTAAGAAATTGTGTAATGGCGGCAATTTTAAACTAGACTTATTGGTCAAAGTGGATTTGATTTCTTTTTTTGTTGTGGTGGCAATGTGGACAGAAATAAAAAAGTCGTAAAAAACTATAAAAAATTTTTTACCAGTTGGAGAATTTATTGGAAAGAATTTTGTTTTTTATAAATTTGAATAAAACATACGTTAAAAAAAATGTGAATATAACCAGTCAAGATGGCTATTATAGTAAATCGTCTACCGGTTTATTAGCTTCTAGGTTGACATTCACGACAAGAAAGTAAAACATCCGCCTATTTTCATAGCAGACGTGAAAGAAACTTATGCCATACGTTTTAAAAACTTCTGTTTTCAACGGCACAAAAAGAAGATAGTCTAGTGCTATTAATGTGACGTTAAAAGTAATCTATGACACTAAAAAATTAAAGTTGATCAATGTACGCCCAACAAAGCTCCAAAAATCTCAGGGGGATTATGAATCAATGTTGGCCTATCTATAGTTACTCCCTATCTAGACACGACTATTTATTTGAAGATACAATATTGCTTTTAATAGCTTATTGAATGATTTCTGACTACTTTGAAACAATTATTGACGTGAGAAAATTCCAGCGTCGCTGTATCTTAGCTGAGACACCTCTTGTAACTAGGGGAGGGGTATAATTCTTTATATCAGATTTATTCTGATCACTGATACAAAAATAATCAATTTTCTTGCAATATGTGAATATATACAATTTTACAAATCCAAGTATTAAAATGGCCTTTGTACTTGCATTTCATGTCTTAGATTATATCAAGATTTTTGTTTAACAAAAATTCGTGAAATGTTTCAGCAAACAGCTAGTTAAAACCTAACTTTCTATATATACATTTATATTGAGCAACTTTGATAACGTGTGAACATGACATAACGCATCTTAGAAAAAATATTATATATTTTACGCCTATTTTATAGAATTTCTTATTTTTTCTTCCAACTTTTGCCCTCCCTTTATTGTGCACGATAAACAATGACGCCGTTGAAAAACATAGTTTTTAGTACTATATATATATGTGATTAACCAACATTGTATTGTTCTACTCCGTTTTTATAACAATAAGAGAAGGCGGAGCAGTTAATTACACGAATCTTGTCAAAAAAAAGATTTAGCCACTAATTAACCATAATTAATATAGTCATTTATTATATAAAAGCAAAATCAATACTCTATTACACCATTCATTGTAGAACTCGTTATCTGCAAACATCAACTAGCTGTTTAGCTATGATACCTATGGTCGAATCAACGAATATCCTCTCGCATAATATACAGAACAGCCAAGAGCAAGTACATAATATTATGTGTACTAACACCACGCAAGACTTATTTCAAGACAACGCTTACCGTCAATTTGGTCAACCATATCCGTCATACAAAGGGAATATGGGATACCCATTCTTCAGATTTGCACAAAATAATCATCAAGCTCCCGCAGAGGCGAAGCAAGAAGTATCAAAAGTGACCCTTGCATGTGCACAAGTATGGTTGGAGCACCAAGGTTTGTGGAGACGCTTTAGTATGTCTGGTAACGAAATGATTATCACTAAAATGGGAAGGTAAGATATGTATTTATTCTTATCGATACTAGGGATTATGTTATTTGAGACCTGGCGACATTTTCCTGTGAAATTACAACAAAGCATAGACATCTTACCTTGTAATCTAATCCTATGATTTGCCTTTATCACGCTCTTCATGTACTTCTATTTAAGGAAAATTCCATTTTGTAATTGATACCAGGATAGTTGCTAAACCAGTAATTGCTATCTGCTTTTCGTCTCGTGACATCGATATTTAAACAGACCTTCATTTTACCATTGTGCTATAGCAGAATTCCTTGATTTTGTAAATTCCTTGTTTCAGAAGATAATTTTTAATCACTTTTTGAGATGAATGAATTTAATAGCACAGATACCCACAATTAAACCATATCAATTACATTTAGCCAAGAACCTCTTTAAGAATTTTACTTCGTCAAAGCATTATTGTATCCTTTGAAACATGGTACACTATGAAAACGATAAAAAAATCAAACTTAATATTAAAAAGTAGGCGTAAATAAAATTTTCACCCTAGTAAATAATTTTCCTTGTCTATTTTCGGGTAAGATATATTTCAAGGACTTAACCTTGTGTAGATAAAAACAACAAGCAAGGAAAAAATATGTTTATTTTCTAATTCACACCTTAAACGAAAATAACTTTATTTATTATTATCTTTACTTCTTTATCATTTATAGTAGAGTCTAGAAAGGACTGAATATCTAACACAAAATATACCATATATATTTCTTTCCTTAATATATGTCCTACAAATATCCTTCTAATCTAAGGTAGGGTGGAAGGGTCAATTCTATCGGCTTGTGATTAGTCGTAAGACGATACACCCGTAAAAACACGTGATACACGTGATAAATGTGTGCCAAAGAAACAAAATAAATTCATATATGTTTAGAACATTTAATCATTTTTTATGATTGAAGTTTGTCTGTTAAAAAACACATTTAAAACAATGCAGAAATTTCTATAACACACTAAAATTTTACTTCCGAAATATTATCTTACTTTCAATTTTTTGTTTGCTTTTTTTAGCTATTGTTATTAAAAAAATTAGTGTTGTGATTTTTCTATTTTACTTTGTACTGTTAATCTATTGTTGTGGCCGGTACATTTTTTAAAGCTATTAGCCGTTCCAACTTTATACAATTAAAAACCTCTTTTTAAGCATCAGCAAAGCTTTAGTAGATTCAAAGGTAAAAAAGAGAGAAGCATTAGAATAGGGTACAAACAAAAACCTGCATATGATATGCATTCTTTACAAAATATCGGACATCGTGAGAATTATTTCCTCACACTTCTTGCATTACTTCCGAAGTTGTCCTGTGGTGACGGATAATTATATAAAGTAACCAAACGAGTCATTACTGCTTTCAAAATATACTATTTAGACATAATAATCAACTCGTTTAAAGTTATAGCCAATAGAAAATGCAAAATTAAGATAATTTATGTCATCTAATTGCTTTTGGTTGTCATGATAAAATACCGACTCTTCTTTTTTGTTGTCAAAACAAGAATGTTACGCTGTTTTATGATGGTGATTTGAATGGGTAAATGATATTGACAATTCCGTTTGCTGTGAAAAAAACTTTAGGTATAGTTCTAATCTCTGGTTAGAAAATTAAAAAGGTTTCCTTAGAGCTTTTTATTACAATGAAAGCAGGAAGAACAGTCTAATTGGTTATTTTTTTGCTTTAAAAAGTTGAAGGAAGCCTGTCTAGAAATTTTATCACTATATCTTGTAGTCAATCACCCCAGGATGATCTTGTATTGACAACATCAGCAGACATAAGATTAAATGCTTATGTACTTCTAATATTTTGTTTTGTTTAAAAAACAATCTGGCATAGGTTTTATCGCAAAGCGGGCAACTTTCCTGACCTGTGTTCGTCGAAATAAGATTAAATAAATAATTTCTAATGAAAATTCTCCGATGACTACGTTCATTCACTTTTTATTTGTCTATTTAAGAAACAGTTGCAGGGTTTTAGTTTTATAAAGCTGAAAAAATACCAAAAAAATTAAACTTTTATTTAAACCAGGATACAAAGGCATTAATTATAAAAAATTTTTGTCTACCTGTAAGTATTCTGCCTCCAAGCATTAATATAAACAGGCTTTTTAGCATTTTTTTTGTTAAACAAACGTCGGTACTGTTTCTGATAGAGTTATCTCTGTCAAGAAAAAATCGTTGAGATTATTATTTGTAATATAGACTATCGGTTTTACTTGAATCGATGGGAATAACAAAACCACTTAAAAATTGTAATCTTTAAGATACCAGATATCGTTTGCAGGTCAATTTGTACAGCAAAAGAACGCGACATTGACATTAAATGGTTTTGATATCTCTAGAAATTTGCGCATGCTTCAAAAGTGACTAATCTTTCTTTGATAGGTCATAAAAATGTTTTTGGTCGGAAAAAGATGGTCTCCAAAAGCGTAGGATGTTACATTAGTCGGTTTATAAATCATCAAATTATCGCCCACTCAATCCTTAGTGAACACCGTGTTGGATATGATGATTTTAAAAAGTTAGTATCAGAACTACTGTCAGTAGCCTTTCATAACCACAATGATAATATTATTAGTAACAAGGGTTCAGAAAATCCGATTAATTTTAAATTAACAGTGATAAGTTGCATAAGTTAAAAATACCCAGTACTAAATGTAATTTTAATAGATAATATGCATCACATGTAAGCAGGTCTGCAATGAGGGAATAAAGGTATCCTTAATATGTTTTGATATCTACGAAAACGTCTTTTAACACAGCACCAAAACAAGCCTTTTTCTGTCTTTTGAAAAGGCATTTGCGCGTTACTCTTTTGAGCAGGCAAGGGTCGTTTTAGAGACGTCACTACTTGTCCTTAAAAGACGTCTTTACGTCTCTTGGTTACTGGAAATGACAACTTACGAAAAGAAAAAACATATATATTTGACATAAATTATCATGACGTCTTATCCTTCCTTAATTAATTGAGAAAGTTAATCCAAATAATCCTGACTGAAAATAATACCAAAGATGGTCATAACAATAAATTTTCCATTTCATCTGTTCATGTTTCCTATGTTTTATAACATAAGAGGAATAATGTACATTCCATGGGTAGAGCAATTAATGTAAAACCACAAAACTAGGCAAGCTCAGTCATAAACAAGAATGATGCAGCATTATGGGTAGTAACATTTAGAAAATTAACGTGGTCATAAGTAACGTAATGAACTGCTAATAACTGATTCCTTGATAGCATAATCACTTTGAATAATTTGAGGTTTCAATATATTCTGAATGTTTTCCTTATGAATAGACTCGTTTCAGTTAGGTCAACAGCTAAAACTGCGTCGTTTAACAACCTTCAAATGAATATATGAACCTGCCAAAATGAAATTTAATAATTTTGTAAACCCTGTGCATATTTTTTTACCATTTCTAATTTTTTAATTTATTTTTCTTCTTCTTACCTTTATTTTTTATTAATACATATTCGTAAAGAAAGAATTCATTATAAATATTAATACAATATTTCGGGCCTTTTATGACAACTAAATTTTTAACCTTTTTCCTTCCAGGAGAATGTTTCCAGTTCTTGCCTTTGGTGTATTTGGCTTAAACCAAACAGACTTATACTCCATGGAAGTTGAAGTAATTCCGGCTGACAATAACCGTTACAAATACGTCAGCGTCAGCGGTTGGCGTGTTAATGGTGTGGCTTCAGAGCATGAAGGAAATAAACGTATGATCCATCCTGATGGTTGCCAAACTGGAGAATACTGGCAAAGAAATGGTATAGCCTTTAAAAGGATTAAACTAACTAACAAGAAGAGTGCAAAAGAAGGCTCCAACCAGGTAACTGCTTTTACTTTTCTATTTTACTATGGTAAAATTTGTGTACAAAACTCATCCAAGGAATTCCACAACTAAAATATTCTTTAAGTCCTTTTTTTCTTTAGATTGTCCTTAATTCTATGCACAAATACCAAATACAGATCGTGATCAAGCAACTGAATGAAAAAAAAGAGACGATTGACACTCGTAAGGTGTTATTCAAAGAAACAGCATTTATCGCTGTAACTGCTTATCAAAATGATGACATCACACAGCTAAAAATAGATCACAATCCCTTTGCAAAAGCGTTTCGTGACAGCACAGGCGACGTCGGGTAAGGAATCCTAATTTTGTTTTAAAGTAGACAATCGGAAACCATTTTGCTCGTGCACATTTAATGTAAAAGACATTAACCATGCTTCGTTCAAATTTTGGCTTATGTTGCTAATAATTAAAGAAGTCATTGGGACTAATCACAACTAATAAGTAGAACATATAATTTTAAAACAAAAAGCTATTAGTCTGGATTTTACAGTAAATTCACAACTATTAAAGAAGATTAATTGAAAATTTACTGAACACAGTAATTGGTTAATGCATATATTGCACGAGAATAAGATCGAAACAAAACTGTAGCATGACCTTTCAGCACACAGGAAACAAAAATGCATTAAGTATAATTTTCTTTTTTTTACAGTGACCACTCTCCTTCGGCTGATGATATATACACGCTATCGCCCAAACGTCGCAGATATAGCGACATGAATGTAATGACGCCATCTCCGACGTTGTTCCATCAGGATTACTCACCAAACTTTAAACACTCAATGAACTATAACTTCGGTCAATACTCACCTGATAATGCGTTCATGTCACACGATACAGAAAAAGCATATCGAAAAATGTTCACATTTGGTGCAACGTCTTGCGTCAATAATAGAAACTTCGAAACCATGACAAATACAACATATAATACAGGACTAAATTTCCCAACAGCTTCTTGGTTACCTAATATGGCCTTTCAAGGGAATGATTTTGATCACTTTAACAATAACGACAATAATAACGTCGTGACGAACAACAACAATATGTGGGAATTTAAAATTGAAGATCAAGTGCTACCGAACTGCAGAGTTTCATCACTACCTGCGAATTGAAACAACGTTTTTGGAACATCCATGCTTCGTTCTGCTGGGCAGACATCATCTAAGCTTGTTGTATACACACACATGCAAGATTAGTGTAATAGCTGGCTACACATTATATGACATATCCAGTTTGACAGTTCAGATATGTGTCCTATGGTAGACGTTGACGTCTGCTGTGCACACAAGAAAAGTGAAAAAGACGTGGTACAATATATTTAATAATATATTTATTATATTTTAATTACAAATGTTTCGTTTCCCTAGATTTTGTTAACCCAAACCTTTGCCAGCCAAGTCATCAAAATTAAAATTTAGCTTAAGAGGAGTTATTTAAGTTTTACGATTCATTTCAAACAAACAATTTCCTAGCTTTTCTGCGCATGAAAACATTAAATGACAGATGACTAATTATCCTTCGTACTACAGTTTAGGATCGCAACTTGCACGAATTGTTAATAAAACTACACGTGCAAGGTGATCAACATTCCTCTCGTAAATATTGGCCCTCGTGGATTTTTTCTTATTTTTCAATCATTCACCATAATTGTCAATTATTTTATCACACTTATTTAATAATCTTACCTCTTAATTCCTGTATTTGTTGTTTATCTTTTTTCAAAATGCTTTGGGTACAAATTACATGAAATATAGTGCACCAAAGCTAATGTAAGCAAGCACGTTATCATTTTTGATTGAATATTATTTTATTATTATAAAGGTTGATGTAGATTATAGCTTTTAGTGAAAATACCGATTGAAATATATATAAATAATTTTGAAAGACATAAATCACACTTCTTTTATTGAGTATAAATGAAATCATGCTTGAGTATAAATGAAATCATGCTTATAGACACTATATCATAATATAAAAAAAAATGATAAACGTTGCCGCTGAGACTGTAAGAACACAGGACTTGGTTTCGTTTCCCGTTTGCGCAATTGTCTGTATCATGACTTTTTCTTGGCCCATAATATAAACAAAAACTTCAGAGGTGCGATAATTTATTCAGACAAGTACATTTTTTAAGTGGTCAAAATTCTATAACCCTATATTCAATATTTGTTGAGCTAAACGTTCTTTTTGCCATTTTCTCAAATTTCCAAACATCGTTGCCTGACCAGTACTGTGCAAACAATAGTTTTACTTTTGCAGGGGAATGTGGTAAATTCACAACGTACTTTATGTTAACGATGTCTTTATTGACAAACAAAGTAACCTTTGACATGCTTTGGACTTATCTAGATAGAGATGGAGCTCTGAATGGCTCCTGGTAACGATCTTTGAAATTACTCATTTTATTCAACTATTTTGTGTGACCAGGGTTGTAGATAAGAGCCTAATGTTGCACATCAAATTTCTATTATGATTCTAATAGTTATCATAATTTTCCTAACAAAACTACCCTCCTATTAAAATCATCATTTTGCAACGCCAACTCTAACATACACAACTACCTAATACACAACGCCCTCTATTAAACATTTTTGTCCAACAAAAAAACCCTTAATACACATGGCCAACTAATATACGTCGTCTTCCATTAAACAACTCAACCTCAAATACGCTGCCATCTGATAAACAACGCAATCTTAACTTCGCCCTTTAATAAAAACGCCGTCATCTTATATACGCCGGCCCCCATCAAACGTCGTCATCTAATGCATAGCTAAATTACATCGTTTCTGAAAAAAAAAAACGTTTTCCGCCACCAGTATACTTTGTGTTTTTATTACCACTAGTCGATAAGCCTGCAAAAAACTCCCTTAGGCAAAAAGTAATTAAAATCATTCGTCATTTGAAGATTGATGACGGCAGTAAAGAATCATCGATATGTAATTTTTTAAAAACAAATGTCTTTACTTATTGGCTTCATTGTGTAAAACTATAAACGCTTATAACGACATAAACCGGCCTGTTGCAAAATGGTCGGGCTGACCCAGCTTTACTAGATTGGTCTCTTCTTGGTCTCAGGTAGTCTTTAGTTATTCCTTCAGGAAATGGCGTCAGTTATTTTCACCTGTTTCTAAGTTATTTAACTTTAAAATTATGACTGCAATGCAATGACTTCGCCAAACATAATAAACTTCTCTTTTGACGTCAATATTAATTTTGCGGTAAAGTTTCGTAAATGATAGAATAGTTTCTGGGCGACGTTTAAAAGAAGTTGTTAAAGAATGTTTTTAAAATATTATCCACTTGCAAAAATATTGAACGACAGAATGATCGCCTAAGTGTAGGTAGGGCATGTGGCACATCCGGGTTGAAGGCTAAGCGCTTACTACAGGTATACGGTATATCGCAAATCCAGTGAAACGCTCAATAAAAAATACAGGTTTCAACTTGTTGTTACCCTGTCATAGCCAAATCAGTTGAGAAGCATTCTTTTTTCATTTTTTGGAATAAATCCCCGTGAAATTTTAAAAATTAATTGCGAGTGAAACCAGGATAAGGGCTTAGTACAAGCAAACCGTGACGCATATTCGTGTAATGTACTTGCAGAGGTTTCCCTTTCAAACGTATAACCTTCTCAAAACTTTGGCCTAAATGAAAACAAAGGCGACAGCCTGTCAGTACCCTGTCCAGGTAACACAGTTACCCAGTGATTTTATTTTGCAGGATAAGTTTTCGTTAAAGTAAAACACGGCTTACAGCCCGTACTTACAAACGTTTGAGGAAAAATAAATGAATTGCGTGCGGAATGCCTCATTAAATTAATAAATTCGTACTTCACTAAAATACAGTGAAAGGTGTAGCTACCTTTGTATAATTATAACATAAATTATTAATACTAAGGCAACGGTATTTGGCTACCTTCCTTTTTTGAATAGATATAGTTAGGTAGCTTTAACCCAACCCACAACTTAGAAAAATTACATTGGTAAAGATGAAAGATGACGCAAAAAGGATGAATAATATTTGTTAGGATAAAAGGCACTTACACCAAACTCATAACAACATGCAAGTAGCTAGCTGGGCTCTGTCGCTTCACTATCGTTCTTAACCAAAATCTTAAAATTCGTTTGTTTAAGATTCATACCTTGCTAATAATATTGATTAAAAATTTACATTTAAGTCTAAAATGCACAAAAATCCACTATCCTTAAGTACAAAGGAAGAAAAGGGAAGAACAAAAGTAAGAGCTTCAACCAGCAAACAACTCCACTTTTTCAAAATTGCTTCACCGTCATTATTGACTGAAAGTGCGTACGACCATACACCTCATGCAACAACGACGTCATTCAATTAAAGCCCATTGATTGAATAAGATATATCTCGCGACGAACTGATTTGCTCAGGTACTAACGTCATGAAACATCCCGAGCATTAGATTTTTCCCGGACATCGCTATTTCGCGCATCCTTAACACAAAGTAGATAATCAAAAACAAAATACGGGTATTAATAAAGTAGAAATTTAGATTCCAGCTAGTCGCAAGTTACCCACGTAGGAAATGACATCAGTTATTTCCATCTGTTTCCAAGTTACCCCGATGAACTGTTTTTGAAAACATATCAATTTTAGAAATTATGCATGTTCATAAAATTAGAACGCAATTCTCACGATTACAATAACACAGCGTGTGTTAGGTATGGGGCCAAAAGCTCAATCTATTTCAGAGAAATTGGCAGTGCGCTTTTGGAACCTTTTCTTTATACTACTTTGGTTGCATAGTGGTAATTCAGTAACAGAATTTTTGCTGTAAAACTCCCTTGTAAATTGAAGACTTACAAGTAACAATACTATGAACAAGAAAGGTTAAGCGGTACAAAATTGTTGTTATGAACCTCAATGAATTATTTGTAAACAGAAGACATCTGGTTGGATACATTCTTTTACAAAACTCTTTGATACTTTACACTTAAAAATCACTATTCATATATTATAACTTTCTTCTTCTTTGCGAATTAAATGGTCATTAATTTTTCAAATGTTATTATGACTAAAAAAAAATCCTAATATATTATTTATTAAAGTTAAAACCTTGTTAGATATGCCCTTACGTTTTGAAAGATTTTTCTTTCAAAATAGCCATTTTTGAAGACGTAGCGTGGTAGCAAAGAACATAGCGTTTTTGTGAGTACATATTTTATGTTTTTATGTAGATAAAAATGTTCTTTTCTGTCTAAGTCTATTTTTGTGCTCTTTCAACCAGAGGTTTTTTCAATGAAACACAGATTTTACTGCAAAGAACAAAAACATGGAAAAGTTTAAGTACAGCCAACTGGTTAAAAAAAGGACTTTTTTAACCAATTGTTTGCTGTTGTTGTTTGTTCTATGTTTGTTTACGTACTGGTTAGTATAATAAATCCTACCATACATTCATACGTAAAAGTGGCGTTTTTCTTTTCAAAATTACTTTTTCGTAAGCAAAACAACAGATACTTATAACAAAATGATGTCAGGTTCGACTTGTTCTGTCATTATTTAGTAAATCATATGTGTTTCACGGGTTTGTTATTACTATTATTATTATTAATTTTATTATTATATCTATATTATTATGATGGAAAATAAACTTGCCTTGTTGCTTCATTGGGAAACTCGCCCTAAGGTGTTTTTGTATGTAGATTACGCACTAATCGAACTTTAGTGCAAATATTCTCTAGGATTATCAGAGATTTGTTTGCTTTTATACAAACAAGAAAAATAACAAACTTTCAGACACATTCGCAGAATGCATTATGATTTCGTAACTAAATGTTTGATACACGAGCCTAAATGCATGGAACAGATGGGTAGCGTATGGGTAACACCATTTTTTTGCCAAAGATTTTGACTGGCTTTTACAGCAAACAATCTCGGTTTCTGAAATAAAAATATTGCTATTCAGTTGGTGCACCAGCGGTAAAAAACATAAAGTTTTTTAGCCAACCCAAAAACCTAATTAAATATATTATTTATATTTTCATATTTATGAAATCTTATTCATATGATTGAACTTCAACAGAAATGTCTATTTAATGAAAAAATTAAACTTTAGTAAGCATGTGGTGTCACTTTTATGATGAAAAATTTTAATTAAATATTTAGGTTATATTATATTTCAGGGCAATTTCACATTAGCAGAATGACAAAGATGAATCATTTGCATTCACAAGAAATCATATGGAGAATAATTTTTATCATACTGTGTTATTCCAGGTAGAGTCATAAATTGGCTTCGATAGAACATATTTATTTGTGGCATGTTTTAATAGGACGCTCTTCGAATAAAAAATAGTAATATTTATAACTGAGATCTTACACGAGACTTGAAGATTACAGAGTGTATTCCGTGTGTGAAAAAGTAATCCATACTAAAATTACCTAATTACCCAATATATAACCGCCACCTCCTAAAGACGTACTGTGCATTTATTCGGAATGACTTAATTACAACATATATAACGAGCATCAAAGATAACAGATTGTAGGAAATCTTATTTACTTTTGGTGTTCTAATAACATAAATAATAAGCATCTCCATTTTTCGTTACTATATAAGATAAACAAACTAAACTTGGCTCTTTTTTTTTCTGAAGATGAAGAAGTCATTGTTGACACCTTAAATAAAAACGTCCAGAACTTATAAATAGACAACATATCAACACGAAATCAAAAATAGTGCACGCGCTTTTTTCCGTTGATTTTTGATAAAGAAAATTATGACTTTTTGCTGCACCTTTAATCCAGGTACAATAGGGTAAAGTATCTTAATATTGAATCACAAAAAGATTAATCAATAACTAACAAATAACTTATTATAAAGGAAAACAATTGTGAACAATTGTGAACAATTGTGAAGAATGACCAATCAAAATTATATAATTGGTCTTCATTTTATTTTTTCTTTGCAATTTTAGATCCGTAATTATAAATCTATACAGAACTAACCCGTGCCTAAATCTGTTAATACCCTCTGTTGATTATATTCTATTAACACCCATATTTTGTGAGTTCAAAATACTTACGGGCAACTTTATTCCAGCATCCCCGCAGAATAATCTATGTTTTCTGTGTGTTTAACATGGTTGCACTGCACCGTTATTTCGGACCGCTAAGGAAGTAATTTTATTATGCGAGAAGGGCAAAGATCTGGGGGCCGACGGATTGATGGATTTTTTCACTGCCTATAGACTTGTATTAATACCCACATTTTATGTGTTTAAATGACTTTGCAGAGACTTATTTCCCCGGAGCATTAAAACATTATGCTTATGGACGAATTCGTGAATTTTTTGACAGATTTAAATATATTTAGAGAAACTAATTTGCCTTCGACCATGAATTATATAATTTTGAAAAATTTATCTCTGCAACGATAATGATCTTAAAATTCTGTAATGTGGCAAGGATACCACGTTTTTCTTTGAAAGTAACATGTTTTATTTTCTTTAAGGTCAACAATGTGTATGGCGTTAGATGGAAAGGATATCACAAAAATTAAAGAGAAACTATTAAGTGGGTACGACAAGGATGTTATCCCTACAGACAATAGTAAGAAGCTTTTTACTTTAAATAGTATCTTTATTTATTAATTAAGCATATTATATAAAATATTTTTATGCAATCTTTTTCGTGAGCCTAACAATCAATTACAAATTTTAGTGACTAAGAACGTAAATTTCGGCGGACGATTTTTGGCAAGATTTTCAGAATCTTGGTGAACAAATCATTTGCAAATTATAAGGAATAGATGTACAATAGATGGGAATTTTAAAATAAGTCCGTTTGCAAAAACAAACATGAGTGATTATTTCTAACCTTTTTTTCAACCGTTGCAATAATAACATTATCACAAACTTAGGAAAGGTTATTTTGGGACAGTCAATATTGGAAATAATTAATCATTGTTGTTACAGCTAATATCATAACTCTATTAGTTTAAATATAAATATTTTGTGTACACTAAGATAAATAATAATATCCTAATAATAAAATAGTGAACAAATATAAATATCTAGCATAGATATTTATATAATATTAAAATAATGTCTGTGAGCCTTTGAACTTTGTTCATTAAAAAATCGGTTTGCCCCTCCAAATATTTCTGATGTAAGCGCTTGTTATTTTTGTTTTTTACATGTGTATAAAACGATCATATTTTATACATTGTATATGCACTCGAGTATTTATTTTTTTAGATCAACCACTAAATGTTACCGTCAGTGTAAACATAAATGACATGGTACCTTTAGAAAAAGCATCCATGGTAAGCCTCGTATTCTTCTGCAAGTCTAGTGCGAAGAAAGCGTTTTCAAATAAACTTCGGGGGTAAATTCTAAGGGGTAAATTGCATCCTCCCCTACTCCTCAAAACTTGGATACCAGCTATACATGCAAAGTACATAAAGTTAAAATAGCAAAATAAAGGCAAAATTTAAGTAAAAAATATGAGGATTTGTTGCCTATCAAAGCGATTTAAGCAAAAGCTGTAAATGAATGTATCATAACTATGAATGCATGTTTCATGGATAAATTATTTTTTGTAACATTTGATAATTATGAAAAAGAAATAATTATTTCCGGTTTTTAAAACAAAACTGATCAATTTCTTCCTTTCTTCAGCATTTTTCAATCGATTGTCATTTTGGATTAAAATGGAGAGATCCACGTTTAAAATACAATGCAACAAAGAATGTAACATATATCCCTTTTGATCATAACTTTTTCACGCAAATATGGACGCCAGATATTTACTTCACAAAGAGCAAAGCAGGTTTTAGACATGCTTTACCGCAACCAAATGTGATGGTTTCGTTGTTACCAGATGGTACTGTTTTGTCGGAACAAAGGTGAGCACCTTGATCGTCACACTTTTTTTATAATATATTGAATCATTATTTTCCTGTACGCAAAACGGTCCACTCGCATGTAAATTCCTCTGTAGAAGTAATCGATATCGAATGTTAGAATTATGTTAACATTTCTCCGCCTTTTTATTTGAAAAAACACTTTATTTTTTAAATAATATCACAGAAGGAGAATGGCGGGTAAAAGAATACCATAAAACGTTCTATTTTCGAATTTCGTAAAAACAATTTTTTTTAAAAATATATTTTTCAGTCGTTGTTGTAATAAACAACAAAAATAAACAAAGATACAGAAAGATTTACAAGCTTAAGTATTGGCGTTACCAAACAGATTCTGAATGAAAATGATAGTAAAAATACACACTAGTCAACGCCAATCGCTTACTACATTTTCAACCAATATTGTATGGAAAAATGTATTTTCAACTTGTTAAATTGTTTAAACTTTTTGTGTTATATTTTAATACTAAACTTTTTCTATGCATAATTCGTGAAAGTAAAATAGATGATAAAGAGATATTCAATTCGGTGAAATCGGGTATTGAAATTATTCAGTTTCGCTTTGACGATATTTCACTTGGTCGAGGCCTCGTCGAATATCACAAGCTCGACTAAATTATTTTCAATTTCAGATTCCACCTCATTCTGTTTAGTATTATTCCCTTTTCATCTATTTCAGTGAAAAGTCTTCAATATGTATATTCGTATCAGGTTATGTAATGGCCATAAATGTACTAAAGTTTGGACAGCGCTATTTATATTTGATATTCTGTAAGGCTGGCCGAAAAAAACCTTAGTATTTCATACAGCGATAAATTTTTAATATATTTTGGACATTAACTTAATTTAAACCACTTTCAACATATTCAACGTCGCAGCGTGGTAAAGAAATTTTGTTGAATCAATCGTTAATCTTTATTTAAGCTCATGGCTTTAAACTTTCTAAATCACAAAAGCGACTAATAATCAAGCAACTTGACAAGTGACACACTTTTTTTTTACAATATATTGAGTCATCAGCAGAAAATAAAAAGCCTTTTCCAGCAAATTACCAGGATACATACTAAATATTTATGTTTAAATGTTTTTGCCTTAAAAACAAACAAAGTCAAAAGAAAAGTTTCATATGCCATATTTCTAGGATTTTCCACGGTAAAAATACACGTTTTAAAAAATCAGAAATATTAGGTACTCCCAAATCAAAATCATTCTCCTAACTTTAATGCGACAAAATATTTTATTTTTATTTTGCGGCACATTTAGAGTTTCTGTCTCCTCATTTTGTCCAATGGAAATGCGGTTTTATCCATTCGATATTCAAGAATGCACAGCCAACGTTGAATCGTGTAAGTTTTCTCACTTTACTTTTGGTTGAAAGGTTATAAATTATAAATTATACTAACCGTATAAACTTTTTGCATGAATATATGAATATTGTATAAATAAAGCATACTTTATAAGAATATTCAAGATGAAATTAGAAAAAAGGTAAAAATATCCTCAGAATATACTCATCTTGAAGTTTCCCTGCGTTCTAAATAAACTTTTATCTTATTGATGTAAAAAAGATTTTTCTCAAGTTTAAGTATTTTTCCTACAAAAGTTAATTTTTTGTCTGTAGAATTAAACTGTAATATACCTTAACTATTTTGCATTCTCAAATCTTTCAATCTTAGCTATGCTAAGGATATGCTAATATATATCAGGATGATTATTGTCCAAAAGTTAAGAATATTCATTTTAAAACGAAAAAATACTTTTTTATTCACCTTTTTTTTTTTAAAAAAAAGTCCTATATTTAAAATCTTCAAGAACTGCAATATGAATACTCAATTTGTTTCCTAAAAAGACTGTGAAATGCAAAAAAGTCCCAGGACATTCAGTATGTTCAGTCAATTATGTGTTTTCTATGGATCTTTTCACTTTCAAAAGGCACTACCCTTTTACCAATTTTTTTAAGACATAGTTATTTAAAGAAATTTTAGGGGTTTTACCATTAAAGAATTTATGAGAGATAAAAGCATATATCTCTGCAAATTATAAAATAAAATAGAATTATTATTGGGGAATCTAAAAGGCACTATGTAGTCATTTGCACGATGGCATGTATTTGCCATTTATAGGTACACTTAAAATTGTAAATACTGACTGGCAGTTTTCGACAGTTAAAAGAGCTTACTGTTTAATTCGACAGTTAGAATAGCTAACTGCCAGTTTTCGACAGTTAAAAGAGCTTACTGCCTAGTTTTAGCAGTTAGAATAGCTAAGTGGCGGTTTTCGACAGTTAGAAGAGCTAAGTGGCGGTTTTCGACAGTTAGGAGATCTAAGTGGCGGTTTTAGGCACTTAGAAGACGTAACTGTGAAACATTCATAAAGAGCCTGTTCTAGAAAAAAAATTAAAACGCATCTAATTAATGATTGGCTGAAATATTGGCTACAAATTAATGCAACCAATAAAAATTGTGACTTTTTATTGTATTGCTGTAACTCCTTCCCCAATGATTATAATAATTAATAACAAACATGGTCTATAAGCCCACTTTCACAAACTTTGTTTTCAATGCTGCAAAATACACGCAAAAGCAGCCTATTATCCAATGGGCACTCTAAATAGCCACCTGACGCAAAAATTAGCATTTCTATTCGTCAACTTGCAAGGCGGTCATAATTATTAGCCAGTGAAAAAATTCGCAAGTTATCCCTTCAAACTGTCGAAATTAGAAACAGTTAGCTCCTCTAACTGTCGAAAATCGCCACTTAGCTCTTCTGCCTGTCGAAAATCGCCACTTAGCTCTCCTAACTGACGAAAAATGCCAGTTACCTCTTCCAATGGTTGGAAACCGCCACTTAGCTCCTCTAACAGTCAAAATTTGACAGTTAGCTGTTCTAGCTATCGGAAACTGCAAATTAGCTATTCTAACTGTCGAAAACCGCCATTTGCTGTGCCAACTGTTGAAAACCGCCACTTAGCCCTCCTAACTGTCGAAGTTAGACAGTTAGCTTTTCGAACTGTCGAAAAGCACCATTTGGATCTCTTAAATGTGGAAAACCGCCACTTAGCTATATGATAATGTTTATTAAAAATTAATAAGAGGGGTATCTTAATAAGAATTAAGGGGTTGGAAAAAAGTTGGGAAATTAACAAGCGGGGGACGTTTATTTAGCACTTGAGAGACCTAAAAGCACACCAATTAATGAGCGCCCATTTTTGATTAGTAATAGTTGAACACATGTATCAGCGCTTATTTGAGTAATGATATGTAGAAAATTACGGTGTGAGTGCTGACAAACAATATTTGTTTTGAAATTTACGGCCTGGTATCACGCATTTTCCGCTGTATTTCTATGATATTTTTACATAAGCTTAATCTTTCATATTTTAAGATTCTTACAATCGCGATTACTTGCGCTTGTACTGGAGAAAGGAAAGAAACGCTGACTCGACAAATGGAGATGAATTATACATCACTGAGTTTAACCAAGTTGAAATATCGCTGTCCCAAACAAGCGTAGATTATTCTCAATATGGTGAGTAAAAGCTGCTAGTATTTTTTGTAATGTGCTATACTTTATGTCTAAAATCGAATCAAACTGTATTGGACAAAACCTTTATTTACTTCTCCAAGTAGGTATATGTTGTACATATAGGTAAAATTAATGAATTAAAATTGCGAAGGACTAAGCTAGTTTCCTTTGCCTAATATACGACCTTGCTGAAATGATAAGACAAAATGAAAATGTGTTTGACATATCCGTGTTAGTAGGCTTTCCGCTCATGCGTGAGTCGTGGTCACAATAATTACATATTTTCACGTTGCAAATTTAAAAAGGAAATTGATAATTCCCACGAAAATATTATTCAAATAAATTCAATGAAATTATGTTTTTGTTTTCTTTAAAAATACAGAGATTCTCTTTTATTTCCAAATTATGAAAATAAACGTCAGACGTTAAGACACTAAAATTGTGTCGTTGTAGTGTGACGCCATGAGTAAATGCTCATTAACTTCGATACCAGTGACATGTGGTAAACCTAAATGTTCACAGGACTTTACCCTCGAATAGTTTAAAAGATTAATAAGGAATAAGGAAGACTTAAATACCACCTGTAACAAACAGCAAGGTAGCTATTTACTAAACAGTTTCAAGGTAAATTTACGTGTGGTGGCTGCAACGGCGTCTGACATAAAAACTCTGCAACTTATGTTGCTGAAACGAGCCTACCATTACGTTTTAAGAGGGGTCTCACTGAAATAAATAGACTGAGACTTGACTTAAATTGCGAAGGTTATTCCCGCTAAAATGTTCTGATAGAATAATTATTTACACCACTGCAAACTAAAGAGTAAAGCCATTTAAAAATCGAAATCTTTTTATGCTCACGAAATTAAATTTCACAAAAATTACTTTCCTTAATATATATCTTTTTATCAAGCCGTTTATATGTTGATGAACTTTAAATCTCATTTCTAAATTTAAAAGCATGGGTTTCTGGTCCTTCAGCTCTTGATTCAAAATAGTAAGCAATCCTTCTTAAAGTTTGTTTGTTTTATTTACCCCCAGTCAACCAATCAGAGGCTTTTATTCAGTCAACACACCTGGCCTTAAGTTATGTTTGTGGCCGAAAGTTTCCTTGTATTTAGTATGGCTTTATACAAAGACATGTTAAAATAAGCCGTAAATTAATTAAATTATCGGATTTTCCCATACTAACTGCTTTTTTTTGTATCAGTCAGGTAATAAACAATAATATAACCATCTAGGGTGTGGCTAAAACAATTGAGTTTTATAAGACTGATACTTACATCAATAAATCAGCAAAAGAGTATTTAGAATAGTTCTTACCCCGGAAAAATCTACAGAAAGTCGACTGTGGCAGCAAAGTCGATAAAAATATATAGCATTTGTTATGCAAAACATTTGTAAGCGTGTTGCTTACATCAGTAAATCTTAAAATATTATGTATAGACATATAAGAAGGCTTAAAATGCTGCTCGTAGAAACATTAAAGCTAATACACTTTAATTTCAGGTGTATACAGTCGCTTGGCATTGACAGTGAAATTATATCGCAATCTGGCTCTTTATATACTAAGAGATTTTTTTCCGTGTATCCTCATCGTTATGTTATCGTGGGTTGGGTTTTGGATAAATTATGGCAGCACTCCTGCACGGGTAGCTTTGGGAATCACGACAGTTCTAACAGTGGTAACGTTAACAAACAATGTGAGAAGCAACTCTCCAGAAGCATCGTCATTTAGAAGTCTAGATTATTATATGCTGTTTTGTAATTTATTCGTTTTTGCCGCTCTTGTTGAATACGCCTTGGTCGGGATGACGGACCCAAAATCAAGAAAAAGACAAAAACTTACGAAGGAGAACTTACCAAACGGCGGTATGAATGGAAGTCGCGCTCAGGTAAGCAAAAGAGCTTCTTTTCATTTGGCTACATTTTGCGCTGTAGAGAAAAAAGCTCACGAGCGTTTTTGTTACCGCGTACGCACGTTAACAAAATCTTTTTAACAAAATTTTTTTAAAAGCAAATGGAAAGAAGACTTCTAGGTGTTTCTTTATTAATGTACAGCTAGCGTTTGTGCAGCATTTAAAATATTATTATTAATATTATTATATCATTTAAGATATTAGGCCTGTACTGCTTTTTTAGTACTTGGACAATTTATTTATTTTTCACCATGGGTGTTTGTTAAAGCAGGCAACTTTAATAAATTTTGTTTGTGTCTGTAGGTAGAGGCGTATATGAATGAAGCATACATCGGAAACAACAAAGTTAATGCAAATTCGAACGGAGTTGTACATAAAAGAGCTTCGCCGGCACAATTGCTACAAGAGCAGAGAGGACCTGTAAAAAAAGAAGCTCATATAATAGACAAGGTTGCGCGCGTTCTCTTTCCAGTTCTTTTTGCCATTTTGAATATCGTTTACTTCACATTTCATCGGCTACACCCTGATACCGTCGATTGAAGAACTTTATGGCTCAGCCTTTTATTAAGTGAAAGGTAAAAGGTGTTGTATTACGTTTCTGAGATTGCTAAGCTACTTCTTCATATTTTTCATGCTACAAATGTTGATGAAGAATAATTGCGACTATAATTATTTCATGGTCCTTGTTATTTTTGCAAACCATTACAAATTTTTTATCAAATTCAATGAAAGTTTTTCTGATTAGGCTGGAATTTTTTACTTCGTAGCACAGTTAGTGATATCGTTTTGGTATATTTTAATAACCTACTACATGCGTCTAGCGCTAAAGTGTATATAATTTTTGTTGTTTTGTTTTGTTTATATAGTAAAATTACAACAATATTTCATCATTTCTTCGATAGCTACACTAACTGATTTACGTCTGCAATCAATTAAACGCGAGGGGTAAAGCTAGGTTAATGCTAATAAACGCCTCTTTCAAATAACTTACTCTAATAAACGCCCATGCTTGGGCGTTCAGATTTAAAGACAACTTCCAAATAAATGCCCATACCAAGTATTGCTCAGATTAAACACCCGGGGCAATAAATTAGTCAAATACGATACACTAATTCGTAGTCGTCCTTGTAGCTTTCTAAATCAAAATACCATATAAATCTACTGGTTACGATGAGGGTTTCGTTGGCTCACCATGTTTGTTACAGCCTCCTAATATTTAGAAAGGAGAACTTTTGCTTAGGCTCGAAAAACTTTGTATATATAATAGTAACAAGTTGTAGCGCCTGTAAGAAAATCAACTTATACGGCAAGGTATTATTAAAAAAAAAATAGTTAAATATCAAACAAAACTCACAGAATAGATTTCAAACTTCTTAATTATAAAAAAATTATAAAAATTGATTTTTAATTTTAATAAAGTTGAAAGAATAAAATGAACAATGAATGAACAATAAGAGTTATTTGCCCGTAAAAAAATTCACTTACTATAACTTCTTACAAATCATTTTTGCTCTTTTCGTGAACTGTTCGTGTTCATGTTCTGAAAAAGGCGGGAATAATGAAAACGTTTTCAATGAAATAGACTACGTTATAAAGCACCATATAAAGTGTTCGTTACTTTGTCCGTGCACTGAATCACAACAAAAGGAATAGAATGACGGAATAATAAAAGTTAATTACCCGTGACCATTTGTATTTACAATAAAAACAAAGGCTTTTGTAGAAGATAAAAACAAAATAACAATAATAGTTAAGCTAATGTAGCATGCCGTGTTTTGCTCCAAGCAATCGTAATGCTCTTTCTTGGGAGGGGGGGGGGAAGAGAGATCGTAATGTGCCTCAAAACAATCTCAAAATCTCTTTTGTTTTACCCCTTTGAGGCTTTTCGTGAAATGAATGAATCAACGACACGATTAAACGCTTTTAAGGGCATCCAACATTCACCCAACATTCATCCAACATTTCTCCAACAATTCATTTTTGATGTTGGACGGAATGTTACCTCATGTTTTTACGCCTACACCTCAGTTTTTCGTCATTTTGCAAGTGAGCATTTAACAGTATAATTATGCGCCTGCCGTCACTAGTTAGCTCGCATTCTGACCCCCGGGACGAGAGGCAAAAATTTGCGCATAGGATGTGATTTGTAAAAAAAATAGTTCCACAAGTTTGATGAATAAGGACGAATCCTTTTTTAAATAATAATACGGCTTCTTGCGCAGTACCTGGTTGTTTTAAACACTAAAAGAAACAAGGTGTATCTTTTTTCAACTTTCCTAAAGTCCTAAACTAACGAACTATATGGATCAAACTGATCAAGAGAAGGGCTACACTTCCAAAGAATTTTAGGATCTGCGAAGCTCATTTTACTTCCGAGTTCTTTGATATTAAAACTGAGTTTGAAAGAGAAAACAAAAGAAGAATGTTAAAATATTTTTTTCATTTTTATCGTCATTCATCGAACTCATACGCTATTATCTAATTCGAATACGCTTTTTTACGACGACGGGTAAGACATTCAGTGCACGCAAGTTAGTACCCGGTTCCCTTCCATCAATTTTTCCATGTGAACCAATCACTGTTGAACGACCGTCAACTGCAAGATTGAATCGCATCAAGGTAATTGAGATTGTCGTGTGAATTTTCTTCTGCCAGGGTTCAGCCGTTTCAATGAAAGTTGAAGCTATTGTGAAAGTGGCATGGGGACGAAAATGCTTTTTTACATTATGTTTAATTACTTCGTTTCTCTGACTTTGTACATATGCGTTTCATGCAGAAAAGCCAAGTAGAGAAACAACCATCGAACTATCTACAAAGTATTCATGGCTTAAATAATATGTAAAATTGTGTCTATAATGTTAATCCAATTCTTCTTCTTCCCTCAATGCCCGTGCGATGTCAATTTCGGGTACGGGTATACCATCTTTATATCCAACATAAACTCCGTTTTGCTGAGGAAACACGTCTCTTATTTTATTGAAACACAACTAGGTATTAATCGACGAACTCCTCTCCCTATCCTATTATGCACCCACCAAGTAAACTGTCTATAACTTAGTCCTAAAAATATAAAATAGTACTTGTATTTACTTTAGATATTTAATTCTGTAATTATTTGAAAAGAATGAAGATATTTACTTGTTGGTTACGTTTTCTTGCCATCGTAGATGGCTCGTAAGGTGTTATGCATTCCTACCAATGCGGTCCATAAAACCTCCTTCAAAAGTATAATCCTGTGGAAGTTTGCCTGTTCTGCAATGAAGTTATCTAAAAAGAGTATAATTGGAATCGCAATACTGACATGTGCGTATGAACGGCATATCAAAACTCGTCGATCAAATTAAAAATATTGGCAGATTCTAACTCGCAACAGCAAAGACACTCCGCTTCGCTCGGCATTCTCTTACACTTTCCACACTTGCACCACGTGCTCACAGCAACAGCAACACGTGAAGCGATTTCTTTTTGAATAGTATCCTCGTCACAGCTCTTCCAACTGGAATCCAAGTCAGTACTTCGTCTAGTATTTCGCCTGATAGGCTCAAATTTAAATTCTACAATTTTCCTTGTTGCTCTTTTTTTTCTTCTTTTTTTTTGTGTCACAGCTTTTCTGTATTGCAAATAAATAATGATTTCTCAATCATTTAGTATTCATTACAAAGTTTCCTGATATTTTCACTCATTGCCAATGAATTTCACTAGTAAGGTTTGAGTAAAAAATTTCAATGCGAAAGATGATTACGATCTTCTAACAGGTGACGTCAGAGCACTCAAGGTGAAGAAATTTATGAAACAGCATTGCGGATGTTTTACCTTGAGTCGGAGGTGAATTTTTGAATCTTTGAATAAGCATTCTTATAGTGCGAATTAAGGAAAATAAACTTTATATTTGTAAGTCACGTGAATGGATATAAGCAAATTAAGGTCAACCTAATTTTTCTCGGGAGGTAAGCTTTAAAAATGTAAAACTATTATTTTGTTAAAAAACACTTTAAAAAAATATTTTGAAGTGATTGTTATTATGGCACAAACAAGCCACCGTACCTTAGTGATTTTTTGTTACAAACCTTCTACACAATGCTTTTCTATTTTTAATAACAAGGGTGTGGCTGGTATCAAAGGTTGTTAAATTATAAATATACACACTGAAAATCAATTAAAGATTTATTAATAAAGACTGTACGTTGAAACAAAATTTTAACATTACTGAACATGTGAAATGATCATAAGAAGGACAGTGAACTCTCTTGAACAGTGAAGCAAAAATGAAACTTTTTATCCAATACCTATTTTATTTTATTTACTGCTTTAACAGGTACGACGTTTCATTCCTTATTTACTTATGCTCTTCAGCTTTTCGTGTAACATTTCGTTTCTTATTTATCTACGCTCTTGCCTTTTTGGTGTAATTCTTTCACACTTTTTTTGTTAATATTTTGTATTGGCTATTTCTTGTTTGTTTGTTTCAAGAATTTCATTTGTAGTTCATGTAGTGCTCAAAATTAAAGTTTTTATAGATTCTTAATAAATGAAGACAAATATTTTTTATAGTAACTTAGTTTACCGACAACTGAGATTTTATAAACATTTAAAGTCGACTTCGACCGAGTATAGGAACATCTTAAATGCATTTTAAGTTTCAGTGGACCTCCGAAAAATGAAAAAAAGAGAATATTGGAAAACAAATAAAGAGTGTTAACTCAAACTTCAAAAACAAAAAATCATCCTTGAATAAAACTTTTACTGCCTTTTAAAAACTGCTTTACTCCATTTTCAGTCAATCTTTTGCAACAACTATACCAAATGCAGCTGAAATGGCGGAAATCAAGAAAGTCATATTTCAAAATTATGATAAAGCTGTGATACCTACTAAACACAGTAAGTGCCATTAATATCTAAGGTAACACATCAAATGTACTGGAGTATCTTCCTACTGCTGCTATCCGATTGACACTATTTCTTTGCACAATCTTTTCTTCTCTTTACAGTTGCAGTTATTAATGTTACGTTCTCCGTCAATATCAACGATATGATCCCTTTAGAGAAAGCTGAAATGGTAATAGATTTTATCATACTAACTTTTCGTTCAGTTTTCACCAATAATATCCTTGGAAAGTAGTCTTCTTTTCCTTCGTCTTATTTCTTCTTTTTATTTTACTTAAAAAGTTAAAAAAAATTTCAACTTTTAGTAACAAAGATATGTTTTTAACTTAATTTATCATTTGGTGACTGACGATTTTACTATTTTACAAATCACATAATGGCGTGCCATTTTCTCGAATGATTTCATGATTCATCCCATTGCGTGCACCAAATGATATAGCATGTCTTGTTTACAATTTTTATTTCTAAATAATTTTCACATATATTTATTCACTAAATATGTGTATATTTACTATATTTATTGCTGTTTAGAATTTCGGTATTGATGGTCATTTTGCGTTGTCTTGGAAAGATTACCGATTAAAATTCCGTCATCTTTCCAACATCACTAAAATTCCATTCGACTACAAGGTCTACAATAAATTATGGGTGCCAAATATATATTTCGTCCAAGAAAAGTATGGTGTTAGCCATTCGTTGCTGCAACCCAATATTTTGGTTTTGTTGTATGCTGATGGTACTGTGCATACCAGCAGAAGGTAAACACTGATTTATTGTGATACACATTGCAGCAAAAATTTTCGTGAGAAATAGATTGCAACAATATAGCTAGCAATGAAAGGAATTAATTTAACCTATCGTGCTTATCAGAGGCCATTATTCAATTATTTATTTGTAGTTTCTATAGGTTTTCTATACAATTGATTAAACAGAAGTTATAACTGTGGAGTAATAAAGTTGGACGTAGAGAATAGTATATTTTTTACGGTTAAACGTAGGTCCTTTCCAACATAATGTTTTATCAAGAAGATGCTTCAATCATTGCATCAGATATGCTATGTTTATTCTCTAAAAGTTTGTAATACATTGCTTTAGGTTTTTTTTGCGATATTTCTGTTTTAAAAAGAGAAATTTGAATAAAATACGTTCAAAGTTTTATTCGAAGTCGAGTGGAGAGGGTCATAATTAGTTTGGTATGAAGATATTCATCCCCAAAACTGAAACTGTGTGACCTAATAAATAAAAATATTTGTATTGTATGATACGTTCCAAAAGTTTTATCTTGTGTTTAAAAAAAAAATATGCCATTGTACCAATTTTGTTACAAATGCTGTGAACTAGTCAAAATTTCATATTTTATGAAGACACCTCAGTAGATTTTAATGAAGACGTACTCGCTTTAGCCTTTTCGGGCAACGCATCTCATTTCTAACATTTTTGTTCTGTCAATGGAAACCGTCTGCTTTCATAAAATACATCCAAAAATATTATTTTTGGGTATGTTGCGGTTTTTATCTTCATTCTTGCTCTTGCCATCTGTATTTTAAGATTATACTCAATTCCATTTTCTATTTGACGAACACGCCATAATCAGTATTTTAAACTTCTTGTACGTCTGAATGAAGTTAAGAATCTTTATAACACTTCTTTACAAATTTAGATTGTCGTTCAATTCGTTCTGTCCAATGAAAATGCGATTTTATCCATTTGATATTCAAGAATGCAATTTATCTATTGAAACGTGTAAGTATATATATTCACAACTATAGCAGCCGGAAAAGCAGAGTTGTGATACCTTTATTGCATCTTAATATTTCAATTTCTTAGATTCATATAATAAAGATTACGTAAATTTACATTGGGATGGAGTGAAAGGAGATGACAAAGATCTTCACATACAAGATTTCTCAGGAGTAAAAATACTCCTATATGCAGAAAGAGAAGCAAGTTCGCTTTATGGTGAATGTTATTCTCTTGAATATGATTATTATTGGCTTTTAACTATTGCTTTTATTGTTGTTCTTTTGTTGTTGTTATTATTTCTTTGTGTTTGTTTATCTTTTTTCTAAATCTCTTTATTGTTTTTGTTTGCTGTTGTCCATGTATATTACTTCATAGAAATTTTAATAAATCTCATTCAATATCTAACATTTAGTAAAAATCAGAACTTAAGTATGTTTACTTGGGATGATACTGTATCAATAATGGGTTGTTAACAAATGACGCCAACCCTTAGGGGTGAAAGCGAATGTTATGCAAAAGTTGTAAAAAGTGGTAAAAGGTAGTAAGAAGTGGTAAAAAGATGTAAAAAGTTTTAAAAAATTTTAAAAAGTTTTAAAAAGTTTTAAAAAGTTTTAAAAAGTTTTAAAAAGTTTTAAAAAATTTTAAAAAGTTTAAAAATTTTTTAAAAATTTTTAAAAAATTTTAAAAAATTTTAAAAAGTTTTAAAAAGTTTTAAAAAGTTTTAAAAAGTTTTAAAAAGTTTTAAAAAGTTTTAAAAAGTTTTAAAAAGTTTTAAAAAGTTTTAAACGCCTAATCTCTACTTGAAGGTCTCTGTCAACTTAAGGAAAAGTAATAAAGCAAAGTTCATGCAGATTGACGAAGGGGGGAGGGGGACAAAAATCTTAATTAAGTAGTTGACATATTTTGTAAACAATCCCTAACTCTTCAACGTATCCACCATAGGAAAATTCAACCGTCTGACCATGTCCCTGAAGTTATATCGAAACTTAGCACTACATGTCTTGCGAGACTTTTTTCCATGCATTCTGATTGTGATGTTATCCTGGGTTGGATTCTGGATTGATGATAATTCCATTCCAGCACGAGTGTCTTTGGGCATAACTACTGTGTTAACCATAGTAACATTTACAAACAATGTAAAAAAGAACTCTCCCAGTGCTGGTTTGTTCAGAAGTCTTGATTGTTATATGTTGGTGTGTAATTTATTTGTGTTTGCATCTGTGGTGGAGTACGCCTTCATTGAATTGAATCACAAGCCCGACAGAAATAGTATTATCAAGAAGGCAACTAAGGCTGGTACTGAAAATGAAACTACATCAAAGGTAAGGTGTTTTTTCTTTCCCACACATTCTCCCCTTTTTTCATAACATTGCTTTTTGTAAATATTTATCACGATTCGTAATCAAGTGTGACATTAATGTCGAATTAATTCAAGTTTGAATGACTATTGGAGTCTCTTGCGAAATTATATTAACCAATTTGTTACATATTTAGCAATGAAATATTCTTTGGTAATTTTATTTGTTACTTATGTTCAAGACATCCCAGAAAAATTTCAGCAAGTGCTTGGAAATATACAAATACATAGATGTGTATTCTTTATTTACTCACGCCTTATTTACTAGAAGATTTACTTATTTCTTTCTTAGGAAACCAATGAGGCAGGAAGAGTTCTAAAGCCGTTTGGTCCATTACAGTTTTACTCTGGAGAGGCACACCGAATTGACCGTATTTCACGTATAGTGTTTCCTGTTTTTTTCACGATATTCAACGTCGTTTTTTTCCTGTTTCACAGGTTACATCCAGACACAGTTGACTAAACAGATGACCGTTTCATGAAGGAAGGGCACTACATCATAAATTTTTAAAAAATGTTGTTTTTGCGTAGATTATGTGCAATCGATTCCAATATGACTTTAGCAAAATATAATTAAACTTGATTTTGGAATATTTAAAGATTATTGTCTTATAAAACATGAAATATTTAATAGGGAATATGGTAAAAAGAGTATAATAATAGCAATCATGATGCTTTACTATTTATTTGTTTTTAATACTCTTGTTGTTTTTGTTGTTGTTGTTTTATTGTTGTTATTGTTGTTGTTATTGTTGTTATTGTTTTTGTTGTTTTTGTTGTTATTTTTATTGTTTTTATTGTTGTTATTGTTGTTATTGTTGTTTTTTTATTGTTTTTATTGTTGTTATTGTTGTTATTGTTGCTGTTATTGCTGGTATTTCTGTTGTTACCAATAATCATGCGAGGTTTGGACATTTACGTTGAAGCGACGATAAAAACAACATCTACTTCAGAAAACAATTCTAGTTATTTATAAAAACATTCTTGACACTCTTTTGCATGAGACTACTTAGGAGACAAAAAATAAGTTGGTTACAAAAACTAGTAAAGCTGGTCGTTTAGTTATTATTTCCTCTTTTTCTTGAAATTAAAATACAGCAATATAATACAATAAAATGCAAACGCACTATACAGCAAAAGAACATAATAGATTTGCTATTTCGATAGTTAAAGAAACTTTAAGAATATACTTTAATTAGTCAATTGATACTATACAGTATTTTGATCAGTGTTTGAGTCTAATAGAATAGGCTCAAAACGGCTAAACAGAATTTTCTTGGACATAGACGACATCATTAAAACCTCTAAAATCATTATTCTTTTTCATTCCTTTTCCGCCTAAGTGGATTTTTTTACGTGCGTTACAGCTAGTAAATAACATTTGACTTATTAGTCATTTGTTTATGTTGTTTTTTATAAGAGATTATATTATATAAAAGAATTAGATTACGGTATAAAATAGTAGTCCCTTGTCGCATATTTTTTTGAGACGTCAATTTCTTAGGGTGTCAACGATTTTGTTCTAACTAGTCGTGATGTACACCATTGTTGTCATAACTATGAAGAGTTTCTTTTTGAGTAAACTTTGCCTGCATCGGAATATCGTGAGAATTGGCGCCATTCTTTGCAGTCCGTCTTTCTATTGTGTTGAAATAATCGTATTTTTTCGACAAAATACCACTATCAAACAAGTAATTTGTTAGATAAGAAACAGCCAGCAATACTAGAAAAGCCACTACCATAGACATTGAACGAAATGGAAAATTCTGGAAATCTCCATCTGTCTGATAAAAAGGATATTTAATAGTTGCAGGTATGCCAATCAAACTCTCTCCTCCTGTTATTCGTAAAAACAATCCAATCACATACGCACAAATAGATCCATAGGTGTTGACAAAAGGGATATGTAGTGCACCAATAAGCTGTGGGAAAACTACAACAAATACAAGATCGGAACACAATATAAACAGAGCATATATGCTTTTGACTGTTAAACCAATTAGAGTTGACAATGCACCAACGACGAAAATTCCGATTCGAATTACCCAGATAACTTCTTTTCCAGATGCCTAAAAATTAATATGGAATATAAATTTCGTCAAATATGCCATCACCTAAGAGGTTTATCAATTATATTTGCTTATTGGGTTGGTTAATCCGTCTTCATACTTTTTATATTTTATACTGCATACCTTTGTAGTTCAAGTTCAGGCAAGGAAATTAACAACGCAACCAAACGCTTACTGTTTACAATTGGGGGAATGCAATGCTATATTATTAGATAATATCTTGAATATTCAAAAATGATTTTACTTGTCACTCACGTTAGGCTTAAAGATTGTCTTATAAATATTATGCCCAAACATTGAACTAGCTGACAAAACTGATGAATCGGCAGACGACATCACTGCAGCAGAGATAGCTCCCAAACCAATAAAAGACACCCAACCAGGGGTTAAGTACTGAAGCACCATAGGAAGAACCATTCGTGTATCAATGATTGTTCCATTAGCATCCACAAGATTGGCATCTGCATTAGTGATGTTTGTCCAATCTAAATAAATCATAATTAAGTTTTGAGAACTTCATTTAATCCATGAACCAAAACCGTTGAGTACATCCTTGAATTTCTTTTTAATCCTTTCTCGGGAAGCCAAAAGACTAAATTATTAATATGTTTTTTACTAATATTGCACATCTTTTTATAACTAAATAAAAAGAAGTTCTACAACATTTTACATTATTATTAAACGCCCACCTAAAGATTTTGCTGCAGCCCCAATCAAAACAGGCGGTAATGCAGACATGAAACAACCAAATGATGCGATGAAAGATAAAAGTTGAGCCTGGCGGGGAGTCTTTGATGATAACACTCTTTGGTAGTAAACTTGCCATGGTATGCCTCCACAGATCTAATGAAGGCAAGAATTATCCAAGTTGTGTTTTGTGACTTCCGAAAAGGAAAGATTAAAATAAGAATAAGAACTTACTATGAGTATGGAATAATCAGTCCATAGTCCAGCACTATTTGGTTCGATTGTTCCCAACCAAGCACTGCCTGTGTCAACAATGCTATTGACTTTATCATGGGTTAAGGCAAAGGGGACAGCTAACCATAAACCCACTGTAATGCAGGCCAGTTGGATAACGTCTGTGAAAGCGACAGCATACAATCCTCCAAATAAAGTATACCCAACAGCAATGAATGCAGATATGATAACTGATACAGTCATATTTAGTCCAAGAATAACTGCTAATGTTGCACCCAAAGCTGCTAGTATTGAGCCGGTATAAAATGTTTCACCAAGAAAAGCAGGTATATACAACAATGCTCCCATTTTTTTACCATATCTCTCTTGCAAAGGGTCCAGCATGGTCATGTAGTTTGCTTCTCGCATTGGTTTGGCAAAAAACAATCCACCTATTGGAGAAACAAAACAAAATTGCTAAACGCGTCTACCTTTTAGAATGACTTATAACCCTGCTTCAATAAAGGTGGTAAACATGAACTCACCTATTGTTAAACTTACTGCATACCCCCATGGCGCTTGCGCCCATGATAAACCAGAAGTATAAACCGACTCGGCGGTACCATTAATATAACCACCACCAACCCACGTAGCTGTAAGAAAAGAATTTCTATTGTTTATTTTGGCACCAGTGAAAGAACAATATAAAAGAATGTGGTAACTGACCAAATAACTGTGAAGTATAATATTGACAGATACCGTGAGAACTTTAGAAATCAATGTCTAATTAACTCAAGGCAAATTAGCGAATTATATTTCAAAAGAGAATATCTCGTATTTGACATTATGCCACTAAAAATAATCTGTTTTTCTTTTTTCATTTATTGCCTGACGCATTGGCTGTCAGTCGAATAAAGTCTGAAATTTATTGGTAAAAAATGATATAGACCAACTCCTTATTATCCGTTATACCAATTTATTACAACAGGATTGGCAGCAAAAGCAAAAGTAATTTTTATTAGTGTTTTACAGTGTTATATTGTACAGTGTTTACCTGTCATTGTGCAGCATCCTACAAACAGACTTATATTTCTGCCAGCTAAAATAACCTCTGTGGTTTTTTCATCGGTAGTGATAGCTTTTTGCGAGTTCTGTTTCTTCCTCCATGCAGCGTATAATCCAGTCGAAAGAATGAGTAAATAAAAAACAATAATGCTTATAACGCCTGCTACGTTTACTTCACTCATTATTTCTTTCTACGAGTAAGATTTCAGAAAATACTGGAGCAAAAAAATGTCATATGATTATACAAATACTGTCTTCAACTGATCTCCGGCGATTTTATGTATCTAGATTGGCCAGAATTCGTAGTGATGGAAGTCTTCCTCAAAAGACGCTAAACCAACTTTTCTTTTTAAACCAATCTTTCTGTCTTAAAATTAGCAGTTCTTTTTGCTCGTGGTATTACTTTATAAAGTCCTTTTCGTCATAAAAAGGCTTCATTAAGACGCCTTTTTATAGCACTTGTGTTGTCAGTTTTCCACATAACACATCAAGCACTTTTAACATTCCAACGTAAAGAAGATAAAAAGTACTGATACACACAAGCAGTCACTTTCAGTCCGTTTCAAATGAATTTTTTTGCTTTTATGCCCAAAAATGGGCATTATAAACTGTTTTAAAGGAATATCTTTGTTGAATGAACGTTTTTAACGTGATTAATTAGATTACAGGATTAGTCTTCTTTTAGCCACTTTTTCACTGTTATTTAGTAAGTTTTATAGGTTTATATCCCTGATTTGTTTATAAATATCTAGGATCGAAAATATTATGGAAAGGTGTGCTTATATCAAGTTATTATCAGATACGAATGTGTCAAAAACTTGTCTGATATGTAGGATTTTGCCTAAACCCTCAAAGGAAGCCATTTGGTCCGGGGTTTTCAACATGTTATTGACAGATAGGCTGATTTCGTCCCCCTTTATAACATTTGATAAGCTTTACCAGATAAATCAAATTTGTCACACATAGAGTACGTAATGAAAGGAATAAATTGGCAGGAAAATGTTTTTGCTTATATGAACGACTTTTGTGATGTTTATGGAAGCTTGAAATTTGTCCACAATACCACAATCCGCTTAAAATTCAATAATTTAGTTCTAAAGCGAATGTTTAAAGTTTCTGATAGCCAAAAAAAAATTTTAAAATATTTTACATAGTTTGCATAAAAAAAAACAAAAAAAAAATTGCATCAAAATCCAATTTTATTTGATTTTTGGGCGAAATTCGATAAAGTTGGGAAATCGGATTAATCACATGATTAAAATTCTCAGAAAGATTCCCTTTGACGAAATAAAGTTGCCTTCTAAGTTTTAAGTCCTAAGGATAATTGAAACAAAAGTTATTATATCTTCCTGATCATAAGAATTGAGATTTTTAGGAGTAGTTTTAAGCAATAGCTAATATCTAAGGCTCTGAGAGGTATGGGACCCAAAAATTTGACATGCATGTTTGGGCACATTTGGACAGCAAATTAAATTTGATACATGCATAAGCCAACAACAACAATTCTTCATGTTTATTTAAGTTTTATTTACGCCTGCACTGATTACCTGATATCAGTTCAACCTGTTGCCAACTATGTATAGATTATCAAAGTTTCAGATTACCTATGAAATATCTACTTGTAAAAACTTCTATAACCCAAGAGAAACTGAAGTGGAAAAGTGCATTTCCCCTTTAAAATTTGTTTAAAAAAGGTCAGAGATTGACGTCATTACCTTAAGCTCTTTTAACCAGTACAAAACAACAATTTTGCTTTGAAAGAGATGCTACAAGGCTAATTTGAAAGTCAAATGTATATAAAAAAGGAAGTATTAACAAAATTAGCTTTGCCTCTGTGGAAATAATCAAAAGGCCTAATTTAAACACTTTTGGCTCTTTTTTGGTTTTGGTTTGCGCGTCCAGATTCACACTATCACCAGTACTTTGCCAATCTGACGTTTAGAATTATTTATTATATAAGCAACCACTTTATAACCAATTGTATTAAAAATGTAAGACTTTTTGACAACTTTTGCATAAACAAGAATAGTATTGGTTTCCAATGTAAATTTTATTCAGCAAAACTACCTTCGGATGGATTCAAAACCCACAACCCATTACGCCTTGAGTAAAAATATTTTATTTGACGGCTTTTATATTAATCATTTGTGTAACTGGTTTGACGGCTTGCGAATTAACGCAAAATGATTTATTGATTCAAAATACAAAGTTTTTTAGAATTTTTTGGCGAAATGATTCCTCTCAACGAAATAAAGTTGTGTTGCGACTTTCTATTTTTAAGAATAACCTAATGAATTTCCACATTATAAGGATTTCATAAGAAATGGCCAAAGGATCTCAGAGGTACGGGACCTAACAATTTCACATGCAGGTGTCTAATAGATAAATATAAAAAGTCAGTAAGTATCATAGCCATGCATCATATCCCTTAAGCCAGGAACAACTGTTTATCAATTTATAAGTCTTGTGAAATGACCCCGTAAATAAATTAAAAATATATTGTTGCAGTGATGTGTTATTGCCATTGACATGCAAGATAATATATGCAGCTTCTGCATCTTGTTTCATCTCATAAATGGCTACTTTGTTAAGTGTCATTAAGTACTGTTAAAATGCTCGTTGAAACAATATTGGACCTTTATGCGTTGCAGACTTTATCACAAAATACAGAGCAAGACTTATCAATCTCGTGTAGGCAAACATATAGGACATATTTAGTAAATATAATGATCATAATTATTAAAGAAATATAAAAATAATAAAAAAAACCATTAAGATTACACATAAACAACGTGTAAAATGCAAATAAGTTTTTTTGGAATTTAATGAAGCACTAATTGTCATCTTATATCTGGGATAGGTGTCTTTACAATCTTCATGAAAATGAACTAGTGTTAGCACACAACACATTTAACTATGACTTAGTATGGTATCATAACACTGCTTTAGTACTACGGCTTTTATAATTTCAATTTTCCAAAGTTCATCTATATGCGTACGTTCTATGATCTTACGAATACAAAGTCCCTTTTACCTTCGTTGTTATGTGTGAATTTGTCGCTTCAATTGCTTTTATAGTAGGCGGAACATAATTAAAAGGCCGCAGATTTTATCGATTACGGGTTTGTATCTCAAAGTCAATTAAATTTTCCACCAAGAATGTATATTTAAAATGTCGTAAAAATAAAATTCAAATTCTGTGATTTGCGAAAAGATAACTATATTCTGTTAATAAAAAATTAAAATAATTTTTTTGGTATTTTCAAAAAGTATAGACCTAGAGTCAAGAAAAAGTGAAAGTAATTATAATGACTTTTTTATTATTATTGTTTTACAAAAAGTACACCCTTTTATCTGTCATTTTAACACAATATACCTTTACGATAATTCTGAAAAACTAACACTCCATCGCAGCTTATTTAGTGATCAGAGGAGGTAAAAATCACACTTTTATAGGAGTTTATTATGGAGAAAGCACGTTTTTTCGTGATAACTTTTCTTGCCGCGTTTTTTTTTAAATGAAAAGAACACATAAGTTGTATCTTATTATTATTAACGTTTCCTGAGAATTTGAAAGAAATTGATACGACGGAAGTTAAAGAACTGGAGAAAACACGCTTTCGTCTCTGACAAACTCTCATAAAAACACGATTTTTACCTCCTTTTTTTTCGTTTTACAATATCGGAATATTGTAAAACGATGGAGAGCCGTAGGAACGCATGTACAATTGAATTATCGTAAAGGTGTATTGCTATATCACATTCTCTTCCCCGGGGCATTTGGTCGTGAACGAACATATTTTAACAATGTTTGTGTGACCTTTTTAGTATGGCGGAAGACCGCTGCTTTACAAGTAGGATCAAATAAAGAAACACATCTGGACTAGAAACAATTAAGTTCAACATTTCCCTAGTAATGATAGTTCATCCAAAAATTGAGAAGGGCGGCGTTCGTGATGAAGTTTTTAAAATTGTTTTGTTGAAGTTAGTGGGGTTAGGATGGGCGTTGATTAAGGTTAGAATGCGGTAACCTTGTGTTATGAAATTTTAAATTGCCACTCGATTTTATCATTGCGAGTTGATTCCTGCAAGTATTATGTTTTGAGAACTTTTTTATGTCAAAGGTTACAGATCTGTGTAGTAAATAAAAATGAAAAACGTGTTAAAAGTTGAGAAATATATCCAAAAAGTTCACAATTAACTTTACAGTCTTTTTCTTTTCTCTAAAATATTTTTAAACCTTATGTTAAGTGGGATTAATTTTTTTTCCTGACTAGCAAAGTATGAGAATGAAATGGTTACGATTATGTAGCCGGCAAGCTGCATTGCGTTACCTTCGGACACACGTAGGTCAGGTAGACAGTGTGTAAAACTTGCTACTGGAATTATTTCGCGCAACTGTACAACATTATAATCCACGTCAGGAAGGTGGCGAACTTTAGGAAAAATGGTCCTCCTGCTGTCACAACAATTAGAATATTGCACGGGTATGAATTTAACCAAAACACAAGTGAACTTTGAAAAGCTCAAAATGCGCAAAAGAAACTTGTGGCGGCAAAATTAAAAATTAGCCGTGCTGTTTTTTTGTCCATAAATGTAGATTGCGAATTCGAGCTAGGAGGCTAGGTTGTGCGAGCTAGCTATAGCGTTAAAGACTGGAGTACAAACAAGAGAAGCAAAATATAGCTACATTTAGCAATACAGTACTGGTACCTACAAATTTTTGTGACGGGCCACAACAAACCGCTTCTTTTCCCATAACTTAACTTTCGTGTGGGAAGACTCAAGTGGCAAGAGTGGCAACTGTGGTATTTTGAACAAACATTTATTGGCTAATGAAAGCAATATTTTGCTGTGCGCAAGGTCAAGACTAAAATTTTAATTTCTGCCATACGGCAAAAATATCTAAGGTAATAAAAGAACGGGTGAATTTTAATTAGTCTTAACAAATTCTATTTTTATATAAGTAGTTCCATTGAAACACTTTTTATTTTCTTGACGAACTGTATAAATTTATTTTGCTTAATTTAGTATCTAAAAAATGTTTTTTTTTCGATTTTGGAATAATCGGGTTAGTGACATGTCAAAACGTTAATGAAATAAAATTATGGTGAAGCAACAAAGTTTCTTGTGCGATACCGATTATAGGAAATTAATGAGTATAATTTAGGTACATAATGAGAACTAAAAGTTTGGTAAATAAGGTCTAATTGATAAATAAAAAAAATTCGGGAAGTATCATAGATATTCTTTTTATTAAAAACGTCGGTAGAGAATAAGAGGGTGAAATATAAATTGCATGCATAGTCAAAGTAGCAAAAGATGCAGAATATCGTTGCCAGAGCTCTTTTCTTTTATTGCTTTCCGGTATCAGTAAGAGCGAAAAGAAGTCCTGGGAACGAAGTTGAAAGTGTGTCAGTATGAGTATTGCGATGGAGTTATGTGTTGTTAAAAATTTATAACTTTTAAAGTTAGGTCTATTCATCTTTTTGAATACACAATGAACGCAATGAAACATTACAGATGGTTTCTTCAGAACTTTCACACGAAATTCATATTTTGTCTCGATCACCTAAAAATTTTTGTAAATATTTGTCTATTTTTATTGACAAAGATATATTGGTGAAAATTCGAGAGAATATTATTACTTTAAAGGCGATTCCCCTCCCTATTTTGATCTCATCATTTTTTTTATGAAAAAAAACGTTTGAAAATTAAGTTATAAAGATATGTTATTGAATAATTACGCTAGCTTTCTTTTTCTTTAAATAAATTTGTGAAGGCTTTGCATAATAAGAGATATTGCAAAATAAATAAAAAAATGAAAGTCTATACATAAAATATATGTTGTTCAATACAAAATAAAGAAAGATTTAGAAAATATAATATGTATGCGACATAACTAAACATTTGAAGATATTGGTTGTAAACAAATCAGGTTTACTGAGATAGCGAAGCTGCAATATCAATTTTTCTCATTGTAGTTTCAAGTTTAATGTCTAATAAAGTTTGTTTTTATTTTCAAAGCGATTAAAGTTATTGTCGGAAATCATAAGTTATTACTAACTGAATACCATATCAAGTTTTTTATAATCACATTTGTGTATACACTGTACGAGATTCAATTACTTTAACGCACATAATGTTAAACGAAAGTTTGTTTATATAAAATTTTATCGAGTAAAGTTTAACTCATTTCAAGATGTCTAAAAAGGTACGAGTTGTTTGTTGAGTGCTTTATTAATATGATTTTTTATGATTTGTGAGGTATAGCTATAAGAAGAAATATAGAGAACTGACGTGTTTGTATATAAAAGCTTTGATCATTCTCTCCAATTGACAAACATATCTTGGGTAGAGTCCTATTTGTATAGTTAGGAAATCCTCCCCTTGCTTTGCTTCTTCTCAGAAGCTCGCACTTCAAGCATAGCAAAGGCAAAATAAATTTTGTAGAATAACAATGAGAGGGAGATAGAGAAATTGTACAACTTCAAACCGAATTTTAAAAAATATCACTGGAAAAAAAATGTTTTTTTTATCAGGAACAATAATAAAAGTTGAATATTTAAAAGTGTAAGAACAAAAACTAAACAGATGAACTTTTAACCCAACCTAGTCCCCCGTGCTTGTAAGGTTTTTATATTAGGACGAAGGGATGATTTCTAGGGATGAAGTTTCGTTTGATCTTAAAACTTGGGTAGGTTAGAATTTTTGCTCAAGAAGTAGAAATTTTTATGTCTACTCATTTCCTGCTAAGGGTCATAACAGAAATAGTTATTAATGATAAACACAGTTTACATTGTTAACTGTGTTCTAGTTATAAAAAACCGGAGTTTCTGGTTTGCAAACTTCTAAATAGTGTTAAACGACTTCCTATAAATGTTAAACAATGTCCTTCTCTGAAGAATGGTATTCTCACTGTTCTTCTTAATCTTGCTACAAATTATTTAGGCTTTATTCTATTTGTAGGATACATCACAGAAGTTTTTCACTATACAGTTTTACGAACATGGACTTGAAGAAGCCAAAACAACGAAAGTACCAGCGCGAAAAGGAAAATCTTTGAAGTATGTTTTCGTCTATGCTATGCAGAAACTTTAGAATCAATATGTGAATCATCGATTATCAAGTTATAATAATTAAGATCTTCAGGATGATATAATTTTATTGAGCTAATTACTGGCATTTTGTGTTGACACCATTCTACTTAGAAACACAATAAAACCAGAGCCAGTAGGAATGTCGAGTCACATATAACGAATGCAACTGTGAAGGTCTGAGCTTCTAGTCACGAAAATCTATTTCCCCCAATCTAAATGATCACGTTTGCGTTTTAGGGAATCATTAGAACCAATTTTACAGAACCACAATTTGTCATTTGAGACACATTCAGTGTTTTTGGACTCGTCCAACACTCCATTACCACTTACCAGCGAAACATTTCCATATGGTGGACATGTGCTGGTCGTTAAAGGTAATTTAATATGAACATCAAAGGATGAAATCATACCAGATTGAAATTTAGGCATAGCACGTTGCTACATCCTCTTAAACGTCAGAAATAAATAAAAGCAGATAGACAGAAAGATAGACAGAAGTAGGCAAATAATAAAGTTATAGTAAATTTCTATTTAAGTTAACTTGATCCCTTAATGGACTTAACTATTGTTTAAAATAAAAGTTTGTCTGGGTGTTTTTATGTTTGATAATTATTATGTAAACAACTAAATTGATTTTATTCTTATTTTACTTTACATGAACATGAGAAAGACCTTGGTTTTCCCTAGGCCCGTGTACGGCAAGTTTTTGATTCTTCTTAGTTTCAACTATAGAACTATCATTAATACTATGGGTTAATAAACTTGTAAAGAACATTTGGTATGTTTATCAGTACTCTATTGTGATTTTGTGCAATTACATAGTAAAAATAAAAGGTGTACGCGCCAAATGCTGGCAACTTTCGTAGATGTAACTACTTTATTTGATTAACAAAGTATTTATTTGTTTCATTTTGTAGCAAACGAACAAATTAAAGTTGACAAAAGAATATTCTCCATGCGAAAGGATGATGGAAAAAAAAGTCCAGTACGTTGCTACTCTTATTATGCGAAGTTTTTTTTTAAATTGAGTTGAGAATGACTCATTTCTGGTATGATGCAGTTATATTCTTGAATGTTCATGGAAATTTAAGAAAAACTGCTGGCTTAACATTGCACCTTTTTTGAGTACTTAAATCTACATAAATAAGATATTTTATATAAAATACTATTTTTTCATTATATCCTGTTTTTTTTGACAGATCAGGATTTAAACATATGTGTTATGACTTCTTTATTTACTAATTTCTAGGAGACTAACAAACGTTTTTCAAGTTTGCTAAAAGATTATGAAGCGAATGGATTTGATGACGAAACATTTGACGCTACTGATGGAGATTCGCCTAAAATAGAAGAAGTTGATGAGTTTTTTCTTGAGACATCTTGGAAGGATGTTATCACTGAAACAGAGAATATAACAGATAGACAACGAGTTCAGCAAGAAGCCATATGGGAATTACTTTCCACAGAGATCACATTTATCAAAGATATCAAAATTGTCATTGATGTATGCAATTTCATTTTTACAATGTTTTTAATCTAGCCAATTTTAATCGCTCTTTGGTACTAACTAACTTTACGTTCTATCGATCTAATGTTTAAGAATGGGCATTTCAAATAATCGGATTTTCTGATTAAAAATCATATCTTCTAATCACAAAACTGAATTTTAAAATGTAAATTTTTTAGTCATTTTTTTTTTTTTTTTAGATTTTTCAAAAGTGTTTTCTAAGCCTACAAAGGGAAGGTTACCTCACAGAAATTGATCAATCAGTAATATATGCTAATATTAATGAAATATACGAAGTCAATGTGTCTTTCTGGAATCTACTCAAGCGAGCTGTCGAAAATGCAAGGTCGACAAAATTACCAATCAAACCAAGTCAATTGGTTCAATCATTTGAAGAGGTTTGTGGACTATTTTTTGTATTTTAAGTCTAATTAAAACCACATTAGTACAAGGTTCCAACATAACCTCCTTTTGTCTTTAGTTTGAAGAACTTTTCCAACCATATATCACATTCTGCAATGCTGACACGTCAAACATGAAAATACCGAACTGTTCACAACGGACAAATGAAATGTTGAAAGAATATTTTTTAGTAAGCAAAATATTATACGTTTCTGATCTGTTTATTATTATTATTTCGTTGTTATTGTTTCTTGATTTCGCGCTAAAGACTATTTTTCATTAAGGCATTTCTAACAGCATCTTCCAGGTATCTGGGTGCACATTAATATTTCTCCTGGCTGTGACAGCCTGCATGTTTGCAGCATTGGATGTTAACCAACCTCAAAAGCATTTTTAACAACAATGAAATGAAAATTGAACACATTAAACGCGACGTTTAAACTCTAAAAACTTTGGTCGTGAATGCTTTAATGGAAAGACACTTTAAGATACCTATTAAAATATGCAAATAATATAATTTATTTTCCCCTTCTTAGTGGTGTGACAATCATGAGAAGTGCAAACGAATCAAATTAACAGGATTTTTAATCAAACCATTACAGAGGGTCACCAAATATTCGCTTTTGATCAGAGCAATACTTAATAAAACAGATGATGAGAAGGAGAGATTGCTGATGGAAGATATGGTGAGAAAGTAAAATTATTCTCGACTTAAAGAATTTCCTTGCAATCGTCTGCTTCTGTTCTCTGATAAGAATTTTAACTTGGTAACCGCTTAAGCGTAAGTTCAACTTTCCGACCTCCACTAATTTTTAATCTTCGGTGTTAGATTTGGAAATGGACATGAGATACAGTTTTTAGGCTGCCATAACTCTGAAAATTCCTGATATATCATTAAACCGTTTGTTTCAAAATTTAAGTCTTGCTGTTTTGAAAAGGAATGCCAAATGTACGAAGATATTACAAAAAACTACAACTTGTCTTAAAAGCCTTGATGCAACTTTTATTAAAGTCGCACACCTGTAATGAAGGTTCAAAACTTGCGAAATACTAAAAGTATGTCCATGGCAATGCCTTACCAATCCTTTCTATTTTTTCCTTTTAAGTGTAGAATGTTTAATTTGGACTTTTAACGACAACTTTATGGTAGAGAATAGTTCTTGATTAAGTTTTATGTAATATATACCGATAAAGGCAAGTACTGTAAAAAAATGTAGGTAATATTTCTTGAACTTTTATCAACCTCTACTTTATCTGTACTTCTTAGAGGTAAACTAAGACTTATTCAAAGGGCTTTTCTAAGCATAAAGTTCGTTTTCTCAAAATCTCTTCCTGTTCAAAGTCAGGTTGTTTAACTTTTTCTAGGAGACACCACACTTTTAATCTTTGCCATCACGTGTGACATTTAAGTATAATAGTTAGCTTGTGTCGAAATGTTGGCATCTTAGGCGACACAACCCCTACATTTGAATCCCCTTAATTTTTAAATTTTTTTGGAACAACATTAGCCTACATTCACCTAATATAAATTAGCTCAGTTCCTAGCTTTTTCCATAAAATACATGAGTGGTATAAATTAGCAGTAAGTACATTTAATCTCCCTAAAAAATAATCTTATAACAATGACGCTCATGGATAACAATTTTTTGAAAAAAAAATACAAGTTAGCAAATGTAATTTTTAGATGTCACGAGTAGAAACATTTGTGTCAAAAATTAATTCTGCAGTTCATATGCGACAAGAATATGAAAAACTGATCAGTGTGCTAGCTAAATTCGATACGTACTGTCCCCAAGATGCCGTCAATGACGAAACTGAAAAGGTAGGCTTGTTTAGACATCTTTGACATTCTCGAGATTGTAATCAAACCTCTTGCAATATAGTTCCTCATTATATAAAAGATAGATATCCGCAGATACCAGGCAATGGGATTTTAATATCTCTTGATCGTCTCATTCCCTGCCTTCAAATACCTTACTAATTTTTCAATAATGTTATTTTTGCTTTACCCTTCGCCTGTTTGACTATAAAGTCTCCTGTTTCTGCTGTTGCATGGGTTCAGGTTGTATTTAGTTATCAGGACTTTAAAAAGTAAAAATGAGAAAAAAAAGAATTAACCGTAATAGAAGTATTGCCATTTTATGCTTAACCCAACAGCTGGGGTGGACTAGCGCTAAATATTTTGGGTCGGAGAGAATTATGTTTTATGTACCCAGTGATTTTTTTTAGATAATGAGCGAATACTGCAATTTGGATTTGAAAGGAAATATTCCTGGTGTGTCCGAAGACGAGAAAAGATTCCTTCTAAAGGATGGACCAATGAAACTAGTGGAGAAACAGACGAAAGTAAGTGTGGTGTTGTTGAGGTTTGAAGGTATACATTTGTTACTCGTGGCGTTCCATAGTACATTCCTTATTCTCTTCGTTCTTTATTCTCTACGTCCATTCGTTTTTTTCTTACTTCTTCCCTTTTTTCACTTCTTCTCTTTTGGCCTAACTTTTTAAACGTTTTCTTGGTAAATTAGTAAATTACGAATAAAAAAAAATTCACCAAAAAATTGTTGCCTGAGATGTTGTGAATAAAAACAAGGAGTTTTCTCCAGTGTTATTTTTTAATGACATAATCCATGTTAATATTTTAATGCCGTTATTTTTTTTTTTATTTTTTTTTGTTGTCTGAAAACATGAGCTACACTCCCACTTCTTACCTCTACTACAGTCCAGGTCACGAGTAGAAAAACGCAGTGAAATATACACTTACATCTGACGTTATCAACATGTGTTGTTTTTTTGTTTTTTTAGAAAGATGTGCATGCCTTTTTATTTTCGGACGTTTTTGTATTAACGAAACTAAAACGAAATATCGACAAATATCGAATCATAAGGCAACCATTTCGATTGAACAAAGTTGAATTGAAAGTTTTGAAAGACCCTGGTTCCCTTTTGTTCATTTATTTAAATGAATATGGGGTGATGGCTAATGCATTCGTACTTCAAATCAATCCAAGTGAGCAAGCCAAATGGTTATCCGCTTTTCAAAAAGCTAAGGTTTGTCTTGTGTTATTACACATCCGTTAATTTTAAAGTTAATTTCAATCTGCTGTTTCGAACAAATTCATTGGCCTTTTGTTTTACAAAACTTTCATGTTTACTGCTGCTTAGACCATGTTTACACGTTGCAGAAATAGATAGGATCTATCCGCGACGTGTGAACACGGTCTTAATGCAAACATTTCTTTATTCGGACATATTTCCCAATCACCTGCGTGTTTGATTTAGCGTATTATGTTACTTTTATTTTATTTTCACGCGAATTCAATGCTTCACTTTAGAAAGAGTATGAAATTGTTAGAAATGAATACGGTTACACTAAAGAAGACTTCTTCGATGATGACCTGCCTAATTCTGTCATCTGTAAAAACAAAGTGCGAAAAAGAAATGCGCAAAACTTATCAAGATCGACATCAAAATCGGGAAGCAAAGATTTTGCTGATTCAACAGCTTTGCAATGGACAAACTGGAAGCTATTGTTCGGTGCTACTGTATTTTGTTTATTTAATGTATTCTTGTCACGCTTATTTGGTTTTAAATAGATAACTGAGGCTATAAATATCTTTTTAAGAACACTTGGCGATGTCGATGAAATACTTTTCTGGAATTTATACTTAGTCTGACCGCCATGTTTTTCTTCTATGTCAAAAAAAACAGGACTTGTTTAACACACATAAAATTTCATAAAGTCATTATTCCATAAATTCTTATGGTCTCTATAATGGTACCCGTATTCTGTGAGTTTAAAATGGCTACTGGCAGCTTAATATCGGGTTTCCCGAACAGAATATGTAATTTGCTGACGGCATTTTTCCACAGTGAACGACTAGACAATAATACAGTGCTGTCTGTCTGTAAAACAATTTAAAAGCTAGGGCTTCTGTAATCGTAAACGGCTTTATAACTGCATCTATAAAGATCTTAATAACCCCCCGTCCAGGAAAATTTCATTAATTCGTGCTAACAGCCGAACAAGGATAAAAGACAACTCAATTTGGGAAATATGTACTGTTGATTATTCCAAGGGTTAACGACTACTTTGGTCCTTATGTCTGCAAAATACCTCACAACAATTGTATTTACAATTTATCTTTGCCTTGCTTACATCACTTGAGATCCAGTCTTACCAGAATGCATTAACAGGGCATTCTGGTAAAAATATACTTTATATGTCATCAAACTTCATTTCAACATTCCTCTATTGTTTACAAGTACCAAAAAAGGAAAAACTTAAGGTGTGTTAAACAAAAAATATTTTCCATGTACTTGTTTTTTAAAAAAAGAATCGCATTTTTTTTCAACGCTTTCTCGAGCATATCTTTTTACTTACATAAACACTTTTCTCCTGTTGCGTTTTTTTTATTTTTCCAATAAGGGATTAGTAGACCAAACACGTAAAACACACAATATGATTCTATAATTTTATCCACGTACGCATTCGCATTTTGCAGATATAGATAAAATTGCCATATACTTTAGATAACACAAAATTTAGCCTAAATATTTTACTAACTGAATATGCCACTTTGAAATAATTTGAACCAAATATTTGATTTGGTTAGGTCATTGTGTTATTGTTGCTTTTGAGATCATACATATAAAATTAACTTGCGTTACGATTAAATTAAAACTGGTGTTTAACAGTAGATATAGGAGATGTTTCGACGACCCTAAAACATTTCCTCAGTTTTAGTGATTTTAGTGTGAAAATCATGACTACAGTAGACGCTTGCCATCTCGAAACTTTCTATCTCGAGCTTCTCCTTTCTCAAATACCCGCCCCTGTTCCCTTTCTGGCGCTTTCTCTCTTTATCTTTATTTTAGACCCCTTGCGAGTTTGAGAAACTCCATTGTATACTTCTATAAAAAACTGATAATTTATTAAAACTAATGTCGATAAAAAGCATTATAATTAGAAACAGGTTGAAATAGGCTAAACTTTAGGAAAATTAAACTACTCTGTATTGTGTTTATTACCATTTTTGTATATAATAATAATATTTTTGATGAGTTTTTATCTTGTGAAGTTTAGTTCTCATAAATTAATGATACAGTATCTAGTAAATTATAACTTGTATGTAAAACATGCGAATAATTTTTTTTTTTTTTTTTTTTTTTTAATTTTTTTTTTCTGAAACAGGTGAAAATCGCCAGCTAAACATATAATACTGAAAAGTCAAAGGTTATTTTTCCTCAACCGCAACAGCAAGCTCCTCGTTGAACGTTTTATCTCTGGCACTGCACTGTTTTAAGTCAACCCTAATGTTGATGCCCTTCACCTTGCGATTTCTGTCCAAAACATTTTTTAATTTGCTTTGAAACTTTTTCTCTTTATCTTAACCACCTGAGCATGCAAACACATGTTGAAAATAATGACGTGTATACCTAACAAACATTTTTTATTTTCAACAAAGTGTTTAACCTCTGTATCAGTGGGTAATTTGTTGTATCACATCAGCAGTATGTCCATCATATGGTATCGGCTAACGTACTGCTGGTAGTATTAGTTGCACCATTTCTATCGCTTTACGCCTAGCACCATTGAAACGTTCAAGAATCTTACAACATATCATTTATACTTACTATGTTGAATATATATAATACACTGCAACCTTTTACCAAAATTTTACGTGATTGATTCTGAAGTGGGTCTATGTTAAAACGAGTCTGAAACAATAGGATTACTTTAAAAACAAACACTTTCGCGGGCTAAAAAATTAGCGAGATCAGTACCGCAAAAAGAGGCGTAAACTTTGGCGTAAGAAACTTTCAAGAGCGATTTTTTTTATTATTGCGATAAAAAAAAACTTTAGGAAAAATACTTTAATTTATTGCATTTTTAAATTGACAAAATGGAAGTAGTAACAAATGAATAAAAATTAAAATGGAAGTGCTTGTTAGTCAGGAACAACAAAAAAATTACTAGACAAAAAAAAACTTTCACGAATCAAGAATTATCTGTAACATTGCGAAAATTTTCGCGAAGAGAGAAAACAATTGCGAAACTTCGGTAAGTTATCAGAAAATATAAAAGCGAATATTGACATGTCTGATGTCTTTATTGGCATTCAAGTATGTCCACTTATAATGTTTGCTTTGTAGTTTAAATGACTCCTGCAAGTGAGTGGGTACACCAGACTTGGCAAACCTGACTTGTATTATATTTATATATATTACATAAGAGATCTTTATTTTGTTGGCTTGGCAAGGGTGTTTTCCCCCCATCACACCTTCAATTGCGGTATTTCAACATTTACCTATGAAGTAAAGATTTTAAATAAAAATATTATTTATTATTGGAATAAGGTATTGTTTCCTACAGTAATAAAAACAAAAACAACTACTTTATACACATAAAAAAAGTTTATATACTTTAAGATTTGGATAGTCTGTGAGGTTTATATTGTTTGTTCACGTCCAGTATTCTTGGTAAATATTTCAACAGACATTATTTTAACAAGCACGGATTGTTTTTATTAACAAATAACATTTCTATTCCACGTGTTTCTAGCTATCTCTGTTCATTCCGGAGTTGTCATACGTATAGACCTTCTTAGTAAACTTCTCTTGCATTGGTATCTCAGTGGGTTGGGATAAACCTTTCTTTTTCTCTCTTCTTTCCAGGGTATGAAGGAAGTCATATTTTTCTGACAAAACACCATTATCGAATAGATAATTCGTCAAGTAAGACACGCTCAATAAAAGAAGAAAAGATATAATCATTGCCATTGTTCGAAACGGAAAGTTTTGATGGTCGCTTTTGTAATCGTAGAACGGGTATTTAATTACAGCTGGTAAACCAATCAAACTTTCTCCTCCAGTTATTCGCAATATTAAACCAATCACGTACGCTACAATTGATCCATAGGTGTTAACAAAAGAAACATGAACCGCACCAACAAGTTGTGGAAACAGCACAACAAAAACAAGATCAGAACACAAATGAAAAAGGGCGTATATGCTTTTTACAGTCAACCCAACTAACGTGGCGAATCCTCCAACAACAACAATTCCGATTCGAATAACCCAAATGATTTCTTTTGCTGAAGCCTAGAAAAAACAAAAATCTTGTTATAACAAAAAGTGGAAATTTTGCTGTTGATTATTACACTACCTCTTAACGATGTTACATGTGCTTGTATATAGTCACATCTGTAAAATAATCACATCTGTAAATAAAAAAGGTTCTTAATAAGAACCGTCATTGACTTAGGTTTGCTATTTAAGTCAAAGGTGGACAAAAAACACCAACACTCTAAACAATGTTATTGTCTAAAACTGGAGATGTTTCTGTCATACTGTAACAGGAATACGATATTAATATTTCTACTTTACTGTCTACCTACCTTTGGCCTAAATATCAACTTGTATATATTATGCCCGAACATTGAACTAGCTGACAAAACTGACGAATCCGCAGATGACATCACTGCAGCTGAGATAGCTCCCAAACCAATGAAAGACACCCAACCAGGTGTTAAATACTGCAGCACCATAGGAAGCACCAAGCGTGTGTCAACAATTGTTCCATTTTCACTTATCACATCTAAGCCACTGTTTGTCACATTTGTCCAATCTGAAAACAAAATTTGTGTAACATAAACACTTTATCAACGAATGAGTCAGGAATAACCAATGCTAGTGCCTACTCACCCATTGACCGTGCAGCAGCACCTATTAACACAGCTGGTAGAGCTGATGCAAAGCAACCAAATGATGCCACGAAAGATAGAAATTGTGCTTGTCGTGGAGTTTTAGAAGAAAGCACTCTTTGAAAATACACTTGCCATGGTATGCCTCCACATATCTAAAAAGAAAGGAATTGATTTTCAGGTTGCTTAAAATATTATGATGGCTTAGTACAGCGAATTACAGTAAATGTTTTATTCACCGATAATAAATTATCATCCCTTTTGCTGCGATGGCTAAGCTACCATAAATTTTAGCGATGAGCGAACGCGTAAATTTTCCACAAACTAGCGACTAATCTCTTTAATAATAGCCGTATTTTTGTCACAACTGCACTAAATTTTTTATATATGCCCGAAATTCCAAAGGCAATATAATTTTACTGACTTTGTTTTGATGACCTGAGTGTGTCAACTAATTATAACGCCCGATTCTTTTAAAAATAAACAATCCGAGATTTTATCTCTTTTTAATAAGAACCTGACTGTTCGTGCGCAAGAAAAAAGTCGTGTTACGGAAACAATGCTATATGCAAAGGAAAAGCAAACCCGTGACTTTATCCACAGGCTCCCGACTAGTCTATATTTAATGCTAGCCGATTCTGTATGAGCTAAAGATGGTAGCTACAAGTTCCAGCGCGTTCATTCTAGCGGAATTTCAGCAGACTTACGACTAGTTATAAATATTTTCTTACCAATAACATGGCATAGTCTGCCCATAAGCCCGCTTTTTCTTTTTCGATAGTTCCCACCCAGACACTGCTTGTATCAATAATATTTTCTACTTTCTCATACTTTAATGCAAAGGGTACTGTTAACCATAAGCCAACTGTGATACATGCTAGCTGCACAACGTCTGTAAAAGCCACCGCGTATAGCCCTCCAAAAAACGTATAACCAACAGCAATGCAGGCGGAAATGACTACGGAAACGTTCATTTCCAGTCCAAGGATGACAGATAAGGTGGCACCCAAAGCAGCAAGAATTGAAGCAGACCAAAACGTTTCGCCAAGAAAAGCAGGTATGTACAGGAAGGCACCCATTACTTTACCATACTTGTGCTGTAAAGGATCTAACATAGTGACATATTTGGCTTCCCTCATTGGTTTAGCGAATACCAGTCCACCTGTTGTGTGATATACAAAAACAAAGAGACATTTTTAATAACGTTTTAAATTCGAATGGTGCTGTAAATGATCAGTTAGGATTTTGTAGTAACTGCTCCTTAAGTTGTTTCTTACAACTTAGTAATTTATATTCAACGCTTTCTACTTCTCTAATCAATACACATTTCCCAAATTAGTTTCCTTTGATTTGCTGCTGCATTTTCTTTCCTTATTTCAAATATGAAATTTCCGAATTCGTACAAACTGCTACAACTAAAGGTTTTTTCTTAAACTAGCATTAATTGATCTCTGCTCCAGTGAAATGTTTATAAGTTTTTGACCGCAATAGCAATGCCACCAAAAAAGGACTCTCTTCGTACTGGATGAAGATGAAAGTATAGAACCTACCATTTCAATGATAAAAACATGTAATTCGGGAAACGTGTATTGCATTTTATCTTCTTTTTTTTAATACCTGTATTTGGTAAAAACTGCAGCCGGTGTGCTACTTTATGGTAATGGTGCGCGTAATGGCTGCGCCGGGGATGTGCACAACGGATCTAATGATTGAAATATAAACGAAAAACACACCCATGAATCTTTCCACAGTCTACTAACGGGTTTTTTTACATATAAAAAGTATTTATTTACACATCAAAAAAGTTATTCAGAACTTGACCTGTGCGACTACTCTAAGATAATTTCAAAATATTAATTATTTTTCGATAACATGACAGTTACACTTGTATAACTTACCTATAGCTAAGCTTGTTGCATATCCCCATGGCGCTTGTGCCCATGATAAACCAGAAGTATAAACCGACTCGGCGGTACCATTAATGTAACCACCACCAACCCACGTTGCTGAAATAAATTATTAAATTCCCGTTGAGTAGTAGTTAACGTGTGCTCGTTACGGAGTCATTATTCATTTTTAGCAGATCTAAGGTATAACTGGCTATACAATCTTTGTTTCTGCATCATTTTTGCTAATTTATTTGTTGAAGTATTTATTCAATTTTCTAATTTTCTTTCATGTGAAGGATTATTTGAAGGGCTGAATATCATTTTACAAAGATATATTTAATTTACGTCAACGTCCTCAAATGTATAAATAAAAACTCTCCACACAAAAATACTCCAACGATCTAAAAATGATTTTGCGTTATTATGATATCACTAGTGAAAATTGAAATATAAACTCTAAAATGCTTTGTGGTTGTATAAAAAACGGATTAAATTTGGGAGGGATACTGCTTGAAACTCACATTAATAATTATCGACAGATGAAGACCCTTGGGTTTTTCCACGAGCATACTACATTCGGTAACGATCTTTTTTATATTTCTCAACATGCAATGCAATTTATAGAAAACAGAGTTTAAAATAGTAGATATAACACTGATTTGCGTTAGGTCATTTTCAAACAAGAATCATTTTTTAAACATAGAAAATGGAAACAAACTACAAGATAATTAAAGAAGGCGAAAGTTCTCACCTGTCATGGTGAAACATCCTACAAGTAATCCAATGCTCCTCCCTGCTAAAATAACCTCGTTGGTTTCTTCTTCTACTGAAGTCGCTTTGCAAGTGTTTTTATTTTTCTTCCATGCAGCAAATAATCCAATAGCCAAAATGAGGAGATAAAAAATAATGATGCTGATTATTCCTGCCACATTGACGTCACCCATTGTTTTATATACTGAAATCAAAACCAGAGAACTGACAACCAAAAAAAAAATTGATTCTCTTTCTTTCCTTTTAGCGACGTACGTGAAATATGCAAAATTTTATTATAGATTAACGTTCTTTGCTGATTGTAATCAAATTTTGCATGGTCAGCATTTTTCAATAAACATTTGAAAACATTTTTTAATAAATCTATGTATTATAATACCCGTATACGTCTGTTTGTTACGCAAAATAGTACGGCAAGTAGCAAGGCGCACGCAATGCGATATAAAAAGAACCAAGGGCTCGCCGCTTGAAAATAAAATCGTAAACACAATCTAACATAGAAAAGGTATCCAACTAAAACACACATATAAGTCTCATTCTGTCCCTCCTAGGATGTCCTGTAACTATTTCAGAACTTTTTACAACTTTATATCAAAATGATGCGTCTACCCCGCAACCAACATTTAAAGGTTTTCTCAAGCTGTGATTGGTTGAATTAAAGAAAGGAATGTCACTACTATGTCAAGCTGCATGATGTTGACATTTTTGATGTGAAGCACTCTTTGTGTTGATTAAGGAGGTGTGTACTTTTCATCTGCTTAAAATATGTGTTTTCGTTACCACTGTGATAAAAGGATTAACACACAATCTTAACAGAACAGTTTAAATTTATTGTTCACGTGATGAGAACGTGTCACTCGCATATTATCACGTCTAAATTAAGATTTGCGCCAGAGTCTTCAAACATGACTTTTATTAATGGGCGCCCCCGCAATATCTTTGTCTTCGATACCCTAAACATAAGTATACAGAGTTTTTATTTTTGAATTAACTGTTAGCAGTTGTGTATCAGTTAAAAGCAAGAACAGTAGCCGCGATTTTTCGTTTCGCGTGAGTGCCCTCTAGCTAAAAAAGAGATAATCAAGCTGTAGGATACGCACCAATGTCTGGCATGGCACTGTTTTATGGAGTTAAACTAGCTGTACGTCCCATGGAAGTACCTACTGAAGCTAGTACTGCGCAGTATAGCAAAAACCAAAACAAAATTAACGAAATTGCATTAAAAATATGTTAAATTCGTGGTACTTAAAAGTAAAATTTGTTGTTATTTTTCATCATATCTAGTTGCTCTCCGTTAAAGAGCAGGAATAATTAGAAAAACAAACAAAAAATGAAAATAAATCTCCGGCAATTTTAGGTAATAAGGAATTGCATAACCGGTGCGTTATTTTCAGTTGCACGTGGACAGCGCTTATAAAGATTTTCCTCTTGAATTGAGATTGTCCAGGTGAATTATCAAATAACCAGACAAAGTAATTGAGAACAATGCCAGACATAAATTTATTTTTTGTTTTGTTGTTGTTTTTTACCATGGAGTGTTAAAAATGTTATAATGTAAACAGTATAGTACTTTGTAAAAAAAGATCGAATTTAAGTTTGATGACAAAAGCTAATATGGGTTTTTCATTTTGGAATGTTTATAACTTATAATTTTGAATAGTGGAAAAAGTATAATTTTTAAATGTAATCAAAGCTTGGTGTCACGCTGCATACAAGTACTGGTATAACGTTCCACAAATTAAGACACTCAGATAGCAAAATCTTGCTTCTTTTTGTTTAACTTAACTGAGTATCTTTTCAAATAAAACAAACTAAAAAAACCAACAGCGAACAACTTTGTCAAAACTTTACCATAATGTTAACAAAACAAAGTTTTAGCCAATTTTGTACTGTTAGGTGGGTTTTATGGTATTGCTTTTTAGGTGAGACATTTTCTTGAAGAACAAGATATGTTATGAATATCTTTCATTGCGATCTTCCCACACGCGAATAAAGTGGCTTTATGACTTCGAAACAACATAAAAAATAATTTTTAAACTTTTAAATAAGGCCATTGGTATAAAAATCAGCCAAGTGTCGAAGGAGTTTATCTGATGGAAAAGTTGAAAAGAGTACAATAAAGAAGCGATATCGTTTTTATTTGCTCTATAAAAATGTGTACAAAGTTATGTTGAAAAAAATCAAACTCGTCCCCAGCGCCTTTTGTCTCTTTTTTTTTTTACTGAACGGAGAACAAATTTGTTCTTGCTTCTTCAATGTCAAATGGACTTTTCAAGTGAAAACATTCCATTCCAACTTTTTATAAAAATTTCATTTGGTCATCTATAATCGAATTTAAGGAAGTGATAACAATTATCATACTTCCTTTCTCTTCATTTAAAAGAAAATCTGGCAACAACTGAAAAATGATCGATTTCCCATATCCAGTTGGGAGAACAGCTAAAACGTCTCTTCCTTTTAAAATTACTTCTAAGCATTTTATTTGCTTTGGTTTAAAGTTCATATCAGGAAATGAATTCCTACCAAGTGCAACCTGGATTCTATTTAAAACTTCAAAAACGCGTGTACTACTCATTTTCGCTTAACTTTACTTGAACTTGAATCCGACTGAACACAAGAAGCCCGCTTGAATGCACCATCTTTATAATATGACGATGCAGAACGTCACGCATACATTATATTATCTTTTCGCATAATTTGGCCATATATTGGCCATTTTCGGCCTACGATTTCAGTGTCTTTTTTGCGTAATAATTTCTTCCCTTAAAGCAAACTCTTATAAACTCGGTTCTTATAAAAAATATGCACTAAAGATGACTTTTGGTGAACACGTGACAACGACGGAAGTCTCACTTAGATGTCGATAAACAAAAATGTTTAAAATGTCGCCTTTTATTTATTTTTTGTGTACATTAAGTAGATGTTGTTTAACGATTTGTGGTAATATTTTGTTAAGTAATTTCACTTTAGACACCCCAGCATTCTTGTATTTTTACGGCAACAATATCATGCACAGAGATGTTAAAGAGATAACAATAAATAAAAAAATTGTTTACTAGAGCGAGATAGCCCTGCAGATTCTCTGGTTGGATAACATCAATTTTCATGTAGTGATAGAGATACTTGTTAGCAGGAAATAAAAAATTATTTATTAACAGTGGATGGGGGGAGGGTGGAGGGGGCGCACTTGACCTAAAGTGATAAAAAATTTCTAAAGGTAAAACTTAATCATACAAGTTTTTAAAAAAGTAAATCTAAGTTAATGTTTCTATAGGAAAATCGTCCATTGGCGATTTGCTAACGTTGGCAAATATATAATTCGATGACATCATAAATAAATTCTGTATAAGAAAAATAATTTTAGAAACTTGTTTATCGGCATCCTCAATCGTTCAAACTTTAAATCGATTGAGTGAACTTTAGGCTCTTTTACGGCCAACACTTAAAAAGGTACTTGAGATAAGAGTTTTCTGATAAGGTCACCCTCAACCTCGTTTCCAGGGTTTTTGTCTCTCGTTGCCGCTGCGAGACAGCAGGTCCTGGGATCGAGGTTGGGCAACTTTAATTGCCCACATGGAAGGCGGCAAGTTTTTTTCTGTCTGTTGTTATGTTATTAACCTATGATGAAAAATTAGGGATCAATATTATCAATATTTTTTTTATATATTCAACCAAATGCTTTTTTTTAACGATCACCCTTTTCACTCTATTATATTTTTGTCAATTTTTTTTTGGCCTATTTTTGAATCCAATATTCATGCGACCATAATTGTAATACAGAGAACAAGAATTACAGCGTTGTACCAGTCTCTACGTTCATTTATTTTTAAATAACGTTTTAAATCTTAACAAAATATAATATTTAAAACTAATCTTAAGAACAAAGCAAAAGTTAAGGACTAAACCAGAAAAAATGTTTAAATAAAAGAAATAGAAGAAAAAAATATTAAAATAGACTGATTTATATAACTTTTTATGTCCGTTGTATGTATTAAAAAGAAAAAGAAAAAGAAAATTTAATCTTTTGTTGTCATTTTCCATCCGGAAACTAGTCGGCAAAAAGTGACTAAATTCAAAAATTTATTGGACAAAAAGTAACTAGATTATGTCAAAGTTACTAATTTTTATTCAATTTCTTACTATTTTCTGACTTTTCTCCGTCTTCTTTTCCGACTTTTTTTTAACAATAAGATAACTGTACTTCGATGTAATGAATGCAGTAATCGAAAATTGCACAACCGGTTCGATGTATTAAGCACATGGACTAAGTGTAACATGACTAGTTTCATGAGGTTTGAAAATATGTACTGCATCGGGAGGCTGCTATTAGTTGTGTGATGCATTTGATGGCGTTATCAATAAAACTTTAATATATCCAAAAAACGTTTAGACGGGCGACATAGCATCTAATACCAAGCATAAATTCTAATTTAAGCATGCATGGTACCGTTAGCAAAATAACACACCAAATGCTTCACAATATAGCATTTTAGCAATTGTTCATGCTTCTGTAACTAATTGTCCCGGTAACTGTTACAAGTAAAATTACGAATAAAAATAGTAAAAAATATAACAATTTAAGTTAGCTCTGTCTATTGCAAAATAAGTGGATTCATTTAAGAGCTTTTGGCAAAGTAGAATAAAAACACTAGATAAGTTTTCGCCATATATGAGTCACCTAAATATATTTCGCCTAAAAGTTGCTGAATAACGTTTTTCTGGTGATTTTGGAAGGCTGCTATGAGAGAGAAAAGTACAACTACGTCTAAATGAATGTTTTCCCTTATTGTGTACAAAAGTACTTTTGAATTATTTTAAAAACGCAACCATTTTAATAGAGGTATAGAATGGAGTCTCGTCATAACGATATCATGATGAAGGTTGTTTTCCGTGGCAAGTTGAAGTCGTCAGTTGCTCATTGTTGGTCATACCTATCATGTTTTATCTAATAAAATTGTAAGTTTATTATCTAGATACGATAATTTTATAATTCCCAAAGAGTTGAAAATTATAATGTCAGTTCTTTGATTTGAATGGGAAAACAAGTAGGAGATTGTACAATCTCAGCGCTGACCTGAGGAAACCGTGTTCGTTTCACGTCGAAATTTATTTAACAGCGCTTGGTCGAGCTGAGCGATAGTTAAGCCTTTAACTGGCATATTAAACGGATTCGACATTTAAAAAAACAGATCGAGAGGACAGAAGCCAATCAATAAAGCAAAACCCACTTTGTTTAATTTGTTAATAAATTTGCCGATCCAGTTAGTGTATTATGAAACAGGAGTAAAATCTTACACGCTTTATTTTAAAGAGATCTCTGTTATTATTAATGACACGATCTTTTTACAAACAACTTATTCATAAGAAACTGAACTGAATTTAAAAAAATTATTAAGCTACTTCAGTTTTTGTCAAAGATAAACACAAGGAAGCAACAAAACCAATGTTTTTGATGCGAAAATAGAAATAAATACGCTTTGAAAAGTAGAGAAGCAGAACTCTAAAAAAAGAAAACTACATCAAATTATTTGGTGGAAGGTGTGTAAGAGGGTTGTATGAAAATAGACAGTTTCACGGTGAATTAATTTATTATAACCAAAAGTATATTATTGATTTGAATGGTGGATCGATATACTTTGTAAAAAGGAAGACTTCGGCGCAAATCTTTATTTTTGTTGACACTTGATGACATTTTGAGACTAAACCTTGTTCTTAAGTTGTCCAACTTGGGCTTACTGTTCTTATAAAGTGTGTTCTTATAAAAAAAAAATATAAGCCACTCCTCACCAAGGATTAAAGGTATAAAAAGGAAAATAACTCGAGAAAACTCGGTTGACGAAAATAAATTTTCGCCTCATTTTAATTTCGAAGTTTTAAGGACCAGACGCGAAATTTTCTTATCATGAAAATTTCCATGCTAAAAGAAGCCTATCTTATATTTTTTGTGATAATCATTACACGGGAAAATGAAGGTGAGAGATCTCGGCAAACCTAGTCGGTCCTTTCCATGTAACAACCCTGTAGTAAATCGATTAATTGTGCAATTGTACCAAAACTATTTCTTTTTTCAGTTTTTGTTTTACTTCAGTCATTACACACACAATTTCGATTCAAATTTTGCCAGGAATGTTGAAGCAAAAATAAAATTTTAAAGGTTTTTACTTATATTCAATTTTATTTCCACTGGTTTGCACAAAAAACGTATAATGGCATCCCAAAAATAATTACGTCAGACATGCTGCAAAACCAAAGTGCACGGGAAAATTTCTAAACGAAAACATCACAAAGTTTGGGCATAAGTCCTTCCAGAAGTTTCAACCATGCTGCACGACTCCTCTCCTATTCGTGCGAATGAACAAGAAAACATCCTTCAAAAACATTGGGAATATAGAAGGTTTACGCAATCATGTACTACTATATGAATTGACATGCGAGTAAACAATCCATAATGACAAAAATAATATTAACAATAGGTTATATTTCAGCTCCATTTTATATGCAAATGACTTTTCTTTTAAAATAGTGTGAAATACAAGTATACGAATACTGAGTATAAAAATGTGCTAACTATTAATAGTTATAAAACTGAGAATAAGCTAAATATGAGATCATAGCTATGAACAGACGACAATTACAGGACTAAGCTTAAGCGAAACAATACGTTAGTAACCTTTAGACTTTTATCATTACAGGAAAGCTAAAATCATTTAGTGCCATCATTTAACTTCAATACAACAATCTTAAGGCAAATATATGTGGTTGTCGAGGCACTAGTATTTAGATACTTAGGTTTTTTGTAAAAATGCGTCGGAGCGTAACGTTAAATTGGATCACAGATAAAGAAATAAAATAATCAAAGAAAAAGTACAGAACATTAATAAAGGTGCTAGAAATATAAAATATACATTTATGTGAAAAGCAGCAACCTCGTCCCCATCCGTCAAGTAAACGTTAACGGCTTTGACATAGGCAACAAACCCTGGGGACGAGGATGGAAAAGCAGATAATTCCCAGCAGTAAATATACACCATAACAACTAAAAAATAAATATCAGAATATTTAATAATATTTTTTGACTCAGTATGGAAAATCATTTTGAAGGGTGTAAAAGCCAGTATAAATAGGTAGCAGGAAGCTCAGTAGAAAATTGTGTAATAATGTAACATGGTGAAATAATATCAATAATATAATATATAGTCTATGTGTGAATTATAACAAGTAAGATATTCCCGATATCCTATCCCAAGTGTTCTTTCAGCGTACTAAAAACTCTTTCACCCAGTTGTCTGTTCTTTTTACCGCGCCGTTTTCTAACAATTCGCTTTGAACTTTCTCTATGCCAACAAACCCTTTCCGTCTTTTTCATTATCGGCACCGGTTTTTTTAGTGTATTTTTCCGTAAGTAATATGTCCTTCCCCTGTTGTCTGCCCTTGTCTCGACGCTTGAGAACTTTAAGGAAGTCTCTTTCTTCAGAGATATATCCATTATCAAATAAATAATTTGTAAGATATGATACAGAAAGTAAAGTGGCAAACGACATTGACATGGCCAAAATACGGAACGGAAAATATTGACGACCATTTTGATAATATGGAAACTTAAACAGGGGGGGTAAACCAATCAATTCTTCCCCTCCTGATACCCGCAATAATAAACCAATCACATACGCACAAATAGAACCATAGGTGTTCACAAAAGGTATATGTACAGCTCCAACAAGTTGTGGGAATAATATAACAAAGACCAGATCAGAGCACAAACGGAATAGATCATATATACTCTTTACTGTGAGACCAACGCAAGTTGCTATAAAACCCACTACAACAATACCAATTCGAATCACCCAAATGATTTCCTTTGCTGATGCCTATGGAAGAAATAAACATCTCAAAAGTTATTGATTTTAAAGATGAGTAAAGCAATGATATGGAAACATAACATGGTTTCTCATCTGTAAATCTTAGCAATGCCACATAGACTCAAAGAAATAAAAAAAAGCTTGAATGTCTAACCCTTAAGTTTTAATAAGAAACATGTGAGATATTTATTTCTGTGTATTAAGACATTGCGCATAACTAATTATAAGCTACAAGATTTTTGTCAAAAAGAACAGCACACCACTTACTTTCGGCCTAAATATCAGCTTGTATATATTATGCCCAAACATTGAACTAGCCGACAAAACTGATGAATCGGCAGATGACATCACTGCAGCGGAGACAGCTCCTAAACCAATAAAAGACACCCAACCAGGTGTTGCGTATTGGAGTACCATGGGAAGAACTAAACGAGTATCTTTTATTGTTCCGTTTTCAACTAGATTTGAAGACGGCTCAGTCATGTTTGTCCAATCTATAAAAAATAATAAATATTGTTAAAAACAGCCCCCGTAGTTTTGTACAACATTTTTTCAAATATCGCTGCGTTTCTTTTGTTTCTCGCTATCTCGAAAAAAGCTTTAGCATCCTCGGGCATGTTTTTGATACGTCTTAGAGTCAAAATACAAATTTAGACGAATTTTATTTGGAAAGTGTAATGTTAAAACCCATGAATAATTGCCTAGTGGTAGAATTTGTATTTTTAGTGCACCTCGTTATCGTTCGAAATCTTGCCTGCCTTACGCAAACCAACTATGCTGGAACAGTTTAAATCAATTTCTAGGTCATATTTCAATGGTAAATGCGCTAGAAAACACCGTATAAGTCACTGCCAATAAGAAAGTGCACTCAAATATGTATTATAATACCCGTATACATTTGTCTGTCTGTCACGCAAAATGGTAGTTTAGCTGCGCGAGTAGCAAGACGCACGCAATGCGGTATAAAAAGGACGGGCGAACCCGTGGATTTTCCATGGGCTAACGACTAGTCTTATTAAAAATCCCGTTGTGTTTTATTAAGGTATCTCACCCATTGATTTTGCTCCTGCACCGATCAATACTGCTGGAATAGCCATCAAAAAGCATCCGAATGCCCCTACAAAGGAGAGAATTTGAGCTCGTCTTGGAGATTTTGATGAGAGGACCCTTTGAAAATATACTTGCCACGGAATACCACCGCAAATCTAAATGAAATACATGGCGATTATTGTAAGATGATGTCCATGCTTTTTATCTGTCCACATAGTAAATTAACGTGCTGAAGGTAAATAAATAGGAAAATATACTGGTACCAATAAAGCAGCGTAATCTATCCAAAGTCCCCATTCAGCTCCACTGACTGATCCTAACCACAGATCTCTTGTCTCGGTAATTGGAGCAACGAAGGAGCGGGTCAAGGTGAAAGGAACAGTAAGCCACAATCCAATTCCAATGCAGATTAATTGTAAGACATCCGTGTAGGCTACAGAGTACAAACCACCAAAGAATGTATATCCAACTGCAATACACGTAGATATCACGACTGAAAGATTCATATCTAGATGAAGGATAACTGCCAATGTTGCCCCCAGAGCAGAAAGGATAGATGCAGACCAAAATGATTCACCAAGAAAAGCAGGTATGTACAGGAAGGCACCCATTACTTTACCATACTTGTGTTGTAGAGGATCTAGCATAGTGACATATTTGGCTTCCCTCATTGGTTTAGCAAATAACAGTCCACCTACGTAAACACATGTTTATTAATTTAACATCTACTCATTCTACATTCAGTTAGATTTAAGTATGATTGTTGTACCTATTGCTAAGCTTGTTGCATACCCCCATGGGGCCTGCGCCCATACTAATCCAGATTTGTAAACTGATTCAGCGGTGCCGTTGATGTAACCACCACCAACCCATGTAGCTGAAACAAAAATGGAATTTTGCAATATTAGTATAGCTTTTTTACAAGTAAGATGAACATATAATCTATTAGGTTGCCGATATCGAGTGTGATTTATATAAAGCGATGTTACTTAGATTTAGTTTCTCAAAATCTTTTGATCTTCGATGTAAAATGTAGATTAGTCTCAGATGTTGATAAATTGTGGAAATAAAGTTAGTTCGACGAGGAAAACACAAGAATGACTCATGATCTGCGTTAAGTAGCAGTATAATATAAAAAAATATATACGTCGAAAATATGTCGAAGAAATACCTAATATATGCGTCGTCTGATTGTGTATTTGTGACCAAAGTTCGATGAATATTGGGCGGTGAACTTGGTCCATAATCTACGTATATTTGACACAGAATATGCTTCGAGCTGCTAACAGTGTTAATAGCGGTAGTGCGGAAAAATTTCAGTTCTGGTGGAATTTAGAAAAACTGATTGGACTGTAGAAATGTTTTAATTTTAATAAAGTTTTCCTTTGTAATAGAATTTAAAACTTCAAATATAGAATCGCTTAAACTCTTATTAAAGATTTGTATTCGATGAAACATTTTGCATCAATGTGAGCCACTTAAGTATGCCAGTTTTTTTGCACAATCAAAATAATAGGGAAGATACCAATCTGTGTTTGTCTAAACTCTTTATCCTTACTTGGAAAGAAAAACGCCTATAACATCATACTTTACAAAAAAGGAAAACGTTACCTGTCATGGTGAAACATCCAATCACGGCGCCGATATCTCTTCCAGCGAGAATAACTTCATTAGTCTGCTGTTCCACCGAACCATCTCTCTTTGGCTTTTTATTTTTTTTGCGAGCTGCGAATATCCCAACGCCCAAAATAGCCAAGTAAAATATAATAATGCTAATTAGACCAGCAACATTCACGTCTGTCATTTTAATTACCTGTAAAACAGTTTATAATTAGTAATGTAATGATAGGGAACTAGCCGGAATTCCATAAATAACCCACGGGTTCACCCGTCATTTATATATCGCATGTATTGTATCTGTAGCTAACCCATGGATGAAAACACAGGTTCCTAATCAGCAAAATAATAGACGATACGGGGAACGCTGGATAAAGTTGTGCACAGCCATTTTTAACACAAATAATATTGGATCCCACCAGTTTTAGGTTGGGTTGCTTGGAATACAAATTAAAAGTGCGATTCGTATGGTAAGTTAAGTTATCCCAACTGAACCAACTATTTTGACATTTCCAATTCGCACATGTTTTCATATGCATGCTGCGCCCACGATCACATCATTACAAAAGACAGGTTTGCTCTGTGAATATTGTTTTTAAAAAGATTTAAAAAAACACTAAAGTAGAAGGTCATATATAAATAACTTTTACTGTTTGAACGTATTCTTTTAACCTTGTCTGTAAATATTTAGATATCTGTTTTAATTATTTTTTTAAGTTAGGATCGGGGATTCGTCAACACTGAAAAAGAAAAAAACACGGAAAAAACAATCCATAAAAGGGGTTTGGGGAGGGGGGAGTGGAGCAATTATATAGTACGCTAGAAAAGTGAGTGTTATAATTACGAATAAAGCGACTTAATAATATATGGACGAAACTTTTAGGTTTTTCTGCTCAATTTCTTCTCTTTTCAATTCGGGCACCTTTCATGACATATCCTAACTGCTTCTCTCATATTTACTTGTTGAATTCTATATACGAAGATATTTGTCAAACTTATTTGAAACAGGACTAAATTTAGTCATGTTTTAAATAAGTTTGACTAGATTTTTTTACCTGGTTAATTAAATTGTTTTCTTTTCCAGACTCTTGTGCACACTAAAATAGGACTGCTAGAGACACGCTCAAATAATGACTGTATCGATAAATACTCGCATAGGTTCTTTTAAAAGATCGATTCCGTTTCTTATAAGTAGCTACCCTTTGTGTAGCTTATAATACACTTAGATGTGGTTTATCCTCGACATTATATAAAGGAAAATATTACAAAACAAATAGAAGAAAAAAGAGAAGGAGAAATATGTTATTTTACAGAAATTTTACTTTCGTAATGTAATACAACACTTCTGTTTATTATTTACACAGGATGGCCTTTTTAAGATGTGTTCGTACGGTCTTTAATGAGACTCATGCGAAGAGGATTTTAGCAAATGTAAAATCTCCGTTGAAGCTACGAGAGCCTTGTAAACACAGCAACCGTTTAACCGAACAATTGCTTAAGACATCGAACCTAGTTCCAATATTCCAATATTTTCTAGTCTCAGTCATGACTCGTTTGGGTTTAGAATTCACGACATCCGCGAATACTCTGCCACAATACTATCAGTCGATATAATTTCTATTGACTTACTTTTATCAACAAGCCTCTAAAGAAAGTCAAAAATTATTGTGAAGTGATATCAGTATGCTCTTATGTAAAATGGATATTAACAAAGTAACTAGCTCTTTTATTCCCGGCAGTAGGCTAGTTTCCCAGAGAAAAAGATAATTTTTTCCCGAACATTTTCAAATGCAACTACAGTGGACTCTCGATATAACAAACCCCTGATATAGTGAACATCTCGATGTAACGAACCAATTCCCCAAGGGGTCCATTCCCCTTGGATTCTATGGATTTAGAATCCTTAAGCCTTAAGAATCCTCAATATGACCTCCTAATTTAACGAACCAAATTTTTCGTTCCCCGAACTCACAAAACCTTGATAACAAACTCAAATTACTATATGCTACAGACAGTAATAAAAACATGTGATTCAGAAAATTTCTACTCACGTGATAACAAACAATTCAGCTTGCATAAGATCTTGTAGCTCACATTCAAAGCTATATTGATAAAATTGTGAGCACAACAAAACAACAACGCTTATGAAGACATTGCACTGCATCATGTGAACAAATATTCAAACGTCTCTTTTTGAACAGGATCCTAGATAAAATGAGGAATTTAAAGCACTTTTTGTTCAAAAGGGTTGCAAGTTTTACCGATTTAGGCAACAATTTTATAATCTTTATATTTTTTTTTTCATTTTCAAGAACTCTGTGTTATAAAAACTTTTCATACAAGCGTTGTTTATTTTTAGATGATTTTAACAGACCTTTGGTTTGGCCAAGAGTTTAGAAATGTGGTTTTAGCAAATTTTGTTTGTTCTGGGAAAGCTTGATCATATTGTCGCTGAAATGTTTGAAGAGAGTTATTATATGCCTTATCAACACAAGATTATAGATTACTTAAAATATTTAATAGATTCATCATTGATCAACGATTTTGTTTATTGATAAAATGAGTTGTTTATACAAACATTTTTATGTTTATATAAAAATTTTTAAAATGTTTTTAAAACTTAGAACACTTAAAATTAAAAAAAAGAACATAAACATTTGTTCGAAATGATAAAAAAGGACGAAGCGAAAAATATGAAGTATAATCATTAAATTAATAGATAAAACAAATTAAACAAAAAACTAACAAAAAAGTTGAATGTTAATGGAATTAAGATTGAGCAAAACTCTCTGATACCTCATCAGCTTAACGATTTTTTTGTTCAAGTGGGCTCAAATCCTGCATCTTAGATCGAACCCAGCAAAATAAGTTTTAGATCTTTTCTTAAATGTTAATAACACACAAATGGGAAATGATGAACTATGATACATTCACTCCATTAGTTTTATTGCAAAAACTGAATGTGCTAAATGTATACCAGCTAAACATTTATCAGACTCTTATTGTTATGTTCATACTTGAGAACAATCTGATACCAAGAGTATTTGAAACAATATTTTGGAAGATACACCATAAGTATCCTTCCCGACTTTTACGTAACAGCTTCTTTCAACCCAGAAGTAGCTATGTAATCGCTAAGTTCTCTATTATTAGTTGAGAAACTAAACTATGGAAAAAATCCCTTGAAAACGACGTGGAAACTGTTTCAACACTTACCCAATTTAAACGAAAACTAAAACAAAAATTAAACTACTGACAATGAACTACATATTTTTTGGATAAAAAAATAAGTAAAATTACACGACATCCGTATCTTCTTTGCTAAGCTTCCATAGAAGGTTTAGGGGCTTGGTGATAAGACTACTGCAGTCTTCTTTTTGCTCCTGCCATTTTTAACTACTCTGGCTGCACGGAAGGATATGGAATTACATAACTAGTTTCTACAATATAACAGCTACAGTTTTGTATTCATTTTTATGGAGAATTGTAAATTCTTTAACAAGAAATAACAAGAAAAAATATTATGAAGATTTTTATTTCTTTGTAAAACAGAGCTGGTCTGTCGCATGCTAAGCCAATTTGTATCAAACTATCTTTTTCATTTCAGGGTGTACACTCAATATTAACTCTTTTTTTCCTGACAATTTCTTCCCCTTTTCAGCTATTTTATTCGAGAATTTTACACTATTGGAACCGTGGATTACTTTAGAAATCTAAATTTTAATAACAAACATACGATAGAACTGATTAGTTAAAAATTAATGCTTTTTCTTTTAAAACATTTCCTAAAATTCCTGACATTTCATAAAAGACTGAATCATTTTCTGACATTTCGCTTATATTTTCAATTGACAATTCCTGACAAAATGGACACCCTTTTTCACATTTCGTTTAAGGTGCTTAAAATCGAGGGGAAAATAAAAGTTGGCTATGGCGAAAACAAAAATTGTGAGAGTTTAGGTGTAAAACTAACATTAACCTACGGAGAAAGCGCTCACTAAATCACGTTTTTGAATTTTTCTGTGTTATATTCCATAAAGTAGTCTTCTAGATCAGGTAAAAATACCGTCATTAGAGACTGCACGTTCATGTATAAACGGCATTCTAACAGCACGGCAATTCCTAAGCAGTATATCCTGAGGTATACTGAGGCCAGGCGGCTAATAGACCTTTCCCGAATTTCCTAATTATGTCAAACTCAATTAAAGAGGTCGATACTCCTTAGAAAAAGGTAAAACAAAATTATTTCTGTTCCTTGGTCAAACCCTTCGTATAGCCGAGCTTACTAAGAGTAGCCTCGTTTTTAAAAGAATTATTTTCTTCAAATTCGACCAGAATATTGCTCTACAAACTTCAGTTTTGTCATGATAATTTGATATTCTATCTGAATATCCTTATTTAAAGAGCATAGAACCATTATAAAATTTTGGATGACGTATAATTATTATAATTTATAAAATTCGAGAAAAGTGTATTTCAACGTTTTCCACAAAAATATACAGCTGCGCCAATTTATATATATATTGTTCCGTTGGAACTTAAATGCATATAATTTACATGCAGAGGACTTATAATTCTAGGTTATGTCGTAAGATACTTTGCTTAAAATATGCTTATGGTTAACGACATGAGCACTTTCCTTTTCTTTGAAATGAATTATTCCGGCATGTTGGAAAATGCGACAAACACATTTTAAACGTTATTATCCTTTAAATTTGCCGGAGCAGAACCTTTTGACAAGTTGATTTTACCCTTATTTCAAAAATTGCCGTGGTATATAATTTTGCATTTACTTGTAAAGACGTCAAATAAAAACTCAATATGAGCATATGTTAGAGATTGGTCTTGACATAACCGATTACGAACATAAATAAATGCCGTGCAAGCATAAATAAAGACTTCCCTTTCTGAATAAAACTTGTTTTTCAATTTCGCGAAAAAGCCATTTTTAACTAAGGATTTTCAAGTGGAAAACGATTAAAGATAAATGTACAAAAGCTTTCGAGCAAAAAAACCCTCTAAAGATGATTTATTACTGCGAATTACTAAAAATAAATTACAGTTTTAGCTTCAGGCTGACTTTTTTCCTACGAGAATTAATTGCGTGAACCAGTCAATAGTAATTTATTTTTGACACAAGCTGGTATGAATTCAATTACGTAAAATTCGCAAAAAAATTTGCATAACGTACAGTGGGATAAATATATTACACCGCTATAGTGTGTTCCCCTTGATATGGTCAGTAAAAATGTCAAGACAAAAGTTGTCTTCACAAGAATATAGAAATTGAGGTCACTTCTGCTATATTAAAAAAACCCAACTTCGTTCGTGTGCTAAAACCTAAAATTAATCAGTCACCCACATATTCCTGTCAATATAAACTTCATTAAATTTTAAATTAATATATTTGCACATAAGAATTTAAAAAACACGCAATCAAGTTGATTGTGAATACACACATACGTTTTGGAGAATAAACAGTCTGCGAAGACATTTCAAAAATACACTATACATTCTTATCACGTCATAAAAACACGTCTCCTATTCCTAGAATGAGTCTGCTTAGCATAAACTAGAGAGTTGAAATTCAGTCGAAGCATGTATTCATTTTCCACCTCCGAAACCACCAAAGCCCATCAATGCTGCAACATCGTTATCTTCGTATTCTTTTAAAGATTCTTCATGTTTTCTTTTACGATCAGCTTTAGCATTTCGTCGTCGTTGTTTAATTCTCTCGTCCTAACAAAAGTAGCGGGAAGAATTAAAATCCAGGACTATACAGGTTGTTTAAAAAATCTTGGCAAAAAATTACTAGTTTCTAATCCCACAGAAACACTGTGAAAGAAACCTACGCGAAAAATTTAACATTTTTTTGCCAGGCAGCCAGCCAGGCAGCCAGCAAACAAACTGACTGAATTCCGAGTTTAGGTGTTAAACACACATTTTTTATAATCCACCCAGCTTTTAACCTACTGGTTGAGTTGCTTAAAAATTTCCTCTAAATACACCTTTTCCGAATTAGTTTTCTTTGATGAACCATTGTTATTTTTCTTCTCATAAATGTGATTATGAAATCTTCAGATTCACATGTTAAGACAGGCTTTTTAATTTTGTGCTAATAGACCTCTACTTAAAACCGAGGCTTATTATTAGTACAGGTCAAAAATTAAGAAGACTTTGACCGTAACATTAATAGCAACAAAACAGCATGTTCACATTTTAGATTAAATTTATATACACACAAATTCAATGATGCTAAAAATCCATAATTATAAAAAAAACATTTAATTCGGGAAATGTGTATTGTTAAAAAAAAAGTTACTTCACAGTTGCTTAGCATAAAATCTGTAGTTTTGAAGATTGCCGTAAAAGTTCCTGTTAATAAAAGATATGCGTATATACCAAGAAAAAAAGTGAAACAAACCTCATCCTCCAGTTCTTTTATTCTAGCATCAAAATCGTAATCTTTCTTTTTTTCTTCTTCTTCCTTTTTCTTTTTATTTAATGCAAATCTATTTTTAACTTGGTCCAGAGTAGACCTTTCTACTTTCATCGACATTCCCATATTACGCTGATGTTTTTTACCATTGATGTGGTCAAGAAAGTTTATTGAGTCTTTAACAACACAGTCACACACATTACAGTAATATCCACCTTGCTCTTGCAATGGCGTAGTTTTTGTTATCACTTGCGATTTACCAAGTCTGGAAGATAAATCAACTTGATAGTCTCTAGCTTTTAGTTTCTCTCTTTTTACAACTTCTTCATCATCTTTTGAAATATAATCATCATTTAACAATGCCAAATCCTCCTCTAATCGCTTTTTCGCTTTCTCTTCATACTCACTTGCATCCCAAGTTCTTCGAAAATGGTCCCCAACTGCTTTTGTTTCATCAGTATTAGATTTTTTGCTGCTACTAGCCATATTTTATATGCACCGGAAAGCACTACAAAACACTACAAATAAAAAAATCTTAACACATGATAATATGAGGGTGGCCAGCAAAATTTTTAAATGAAATTCCAGGAGTTTTCCAGGAATTGGGAACATATTTAGGCATTTTTCCAGGTCAAAATCAAATTTTTCCAGGACATTTTTGCTCTCAAAAAACATTTTTACATTAGAACTGATAATGATAACACATTTCTATGTAAAATATAACTGTCAAAACTAAGTCAAACAAATGAAAAAAATTGATGGGACAAACAAAAATATGAACCAATGTTGAATGTTATGTTTTTAGCAGCAACGATAAAAATTGTTTAACTGTCACCAACTTAAACGAAGCATGGAACTTATTTAAATATGATATAAATTTTAATATAAATTTTAAAAAGTTTTTGAAACAAAGTGAGTTCTAGGTCTATTACCTTAGTTTGAATTCTAAACTCAAATTTTTTCTAATTCCCATTTTTGCTAATTTTCTGTTCATAGTCTGCTATTTGATTCTTATTTTCTTTTCTTTCTTTTTTTCTAACATTCTCATAATTTTATATATATTATTTAAAACAAAAAAAAATTTTTGGCTCTTTGTTTACTTTGTTCATTTTTGTTTTTAACGGGTCACTCATTGATAACAGTGCAGATATATTATATCATACTGAAGATGTAAACCAGTATAAATATGATTAATAATATTCAAATATAGCTAAAGTAATGAGCAATACAAATACCATGTCATTAATTCTGCTTTTCTTAAAAGTTAAACAAACATAGACAAAAATTTACAAATAAATTTGATAAATAGGGATTAGTAGTACGGTTAGAGAGCGTTTGACTGATGTCCAAGTGGTTGTGGGTTTGATCCCCACATAAGGCTGTCGTTCCTGTAGCTTAAATGGGAGCTTTAAAGACTCCAGAACTGTCTTTGTGAACCGCTCTTGAAAATAATTGAAAGAGTGTATTGCTCGAAACTGGTTAGATTGATCACATAAAATATAAATTAACATATAATATTTCTTTAAATTATTGTCATAAGTCTCTTTTTCTTAAATATATAACAAAATATTTCAATCGTGGCTACCCCAGCAAGCGATTCTGTTTTTAAATTACGTAATAGGTGAAGTTGCAATAATTCCATCGCATATTATTATTTTGAAAAATAAACATAAAGAGCTTAAAAATAGCATCATCATTCATCATTCTCGGCTTAACGTCCTTTTTCGTAACATCCGTAACGTAGTATAGCTACATATATAATATTACATTGCTTTACACTGAGCTGAATGTTATATCTTGATATCTGAGTCATAATTATTTAGCTAGTCATTATGCACACAACAATCCAGGTCAAAACATCTCTAATCATGCAACAAGGAAGTCCCTAACTGCTTTAAAAAACGCATTCGCTGATCTGGTCTTGCACCGAGACTAGCCAAGTAGTGTTTTTTTTTGCTACCCACAACAAAATTGAAATGCATAACCTAACTAATCTTAACCCTAATCTTAGCTAGCTACAACAATACGCCAGAAAAAGTTGCAGCAGTTTAGTTTTTTCACTTTATTAGAGTTAGTTTACTACATTAAATACAGAGTCTTCATGTATGCAAACACTTTTTAACGCCGTGTCACAAGTTGGTCCTGGCCCGTCAATTGGAAACGCATCGTGTCTAAAGACTAATAGCTAGCCAGTTTAACTGCCTTGTGTGGTTCCACTGTTTTTGCCTTTCAGAAAGCAGGCATGCACACGCGGAACTTTTTGTAAATATTTGCAACGCATAGAACATCAGAGCTTCAATAATGGTGCAAGAAATGGACATAGTTAATTTGAGGATAGGGGAAATAAAGCAGAAGCCAACAGAAGAAAGTAGTTTTAAAACTGCACGTACGTATACGCCAGTCGTTTGGCAGTCGACGTCTCTCAATTGATTGACCGTTATTGAAACGAAACAATAAGTTAAGTTCAATGGTGGTGTGTTTAATTACCGGCCTTTTCGTTTTTCATTTAAGGTAACGATGGATATGAATTATGCTCACGTGTCTTGATCTGGTTTATTTTAAAGTCACGTGATATTTTGCTTTGCACACAGACGCTTTATTAAGTGGAAATCGTATTCTTCCTTTGCGGGAGACCACGACATCAAAACAAACCAACATTACATTGCAGCAAAAAAAAGTACAAGAAAATTTCCTTTTCCTACCTTCTATTTTGATTAATTTAATCTTTCTAGAGCAACCAATGCTCTTAATGAACCTAGCATAACGCTTTCCCATCGAATGTTGTCCTCACAAACACCATGGGCAAATTCTTCCATGTCTCCCGTGATTGTTATTTTGCTGTTAATGGTGTGCAACATTTGCACTGTATTGTCTTCAAGGGCTTCAATGACAGCATCAGAAAAGGAACAATTGAAGTAAGTGTTTTGTAAAATTGTGTAATAAAATTTGTTCATAAAAATGATGCAGTGGCTATTCATACGTGACCGTATTTTAATATTTTTTATCCATTCATCAGTTCAGCAGTTGAGTCAAAAAGGGAAACCACTACTCATCTGGGAAACGGTTTCCCATTTGGGAAACTATTACCCTAAACAGGCCAGGAATACGGCAATAGTTTCCCATTAGGGAAACCACAAAAATAAAAAGAAATCTGCGCACAAGATGGTTAAGAAGAGCACTACAAATTTTTAACCAATAGAAACGGAATTTTTTTCCTGCAAATTTTCACCGAAGGAAAAAAAATTATTGTAGCCTCTTTCCGCAATTCCGTAAAATGGTTCTGAGAATGGGTAACGGTTCAATTAAAATCAAAAAAATTAGTTTAGGAAACAGTTTCCTAAATGTGAATATGTTCTGCCCGGATAATGAACATTGGCCTGATTAAGTACGGCAGCTTGCACCGATTAAGAACAGGGCAGAAAATACATAATCAGGGCAACATAATCAGGACAGGCCGGCTTATTACTCAAAAAATATTATTTGGCACTTATAAAAGAAGGGACATATAATCAGGGCAGGCCAGTTTATATACGACAGTGTAATATTATTTCTCATTTTTTATAGAACGAACATAATCGGGGAAGGCCGGCTTATGTATGACAGTCAAATATTATTCCAGACTTATAGAACAAATATAATCGGGCCGACCGCTTTTATATCATTCGTCATCACTTCTGACAAGCGAATAGCCCTGGTGGCAAAGTTGTTGTTGCTCTCAAATGAAACGAAATTTCGCGGCAAATACTAAATTTTGGGATTCGCAAGTTTAATAACTTTTCACCAAACTTAATTCCCTCAAAAAGAATAATTTAGGTTCCGTGAAATTTTGTTACTTCAAAGTATATTATGCTGAAATGTATTTACTACAAGATTAGTTTTAAACTAAGAATTATGTCGAGACTTTTTCTTCCGCCATCTCTAGTTTTTAGGAGTGTTCTATCTTCCAGAGAATGTTTAATTCACAAAAGTTCGAAGAAAATGCCAATCACAGCCTGCCTGGCCAGCCATTATATCAGCGTTCATAATCCGGTCACCACTACATAACCAGTGCAAAAAAAACATAATCGGATCATGTGTACATAATCCGGCTGTCCCGGTTGTAAACAGGCCGTTTTCGCAATCTGGGCAGAACAAATACATTTCTCTATATGGCATGGGAATTTCCCTATAAAACATGAGAAACCGTTTCCCTTTTAGTGTCATCTCCCGAACTGTTCATATAAATAAATATAAAGAATATAATATGTAAAGTGATGAAAAAGAAAATGTTGTTATCGCTAGAGGAAACTAAATCACACGGTGTGGAAAATTACGCAAAGGTAACCCTGATTGGTTAAGAGAAATCAACATTGTGTCTTGCATTAGAATTTAAGTACCATATTATGAGAAAATAGGTGTTGTATTGGTCATATGTCATGTGACTTGCCCAAGAAGCGTTTTGACAACACTTAAGAAAGAAAGACACACACACCCATAGAACTGTTGTAAATAGTTTGCGCTTGGAAAAATGTATCTAATGTGTAGTAATCAATTTACTATTTATTAAAACCAATATTATTGTTTAAGGTTTTGTGTAACAATCATTAAGAAATCTTTACACCCTTTAGTTTTTCAGGAGTATAAATTTTAAACTCGTTTCCAGAATGGTGATACCTTTCGACTTAAGAGGGCTGATAACAGGGTTGCTAGATTTTTGTTTTAACCAGTTTCCATGACACAAATACAACAAAAAAAACAATAAGCAAAACAATTATTTTTGAAGACATCTTTGTCCGAAGTGTTTCCTGGCTCCTGAGAGGTTATCACGGAGCGGTAAAACTAATCCAAAATGGCAAAATGCCGTGGGAAGGAGGTTGTTTTGAAGGGCAAGTAGACTCACCTGGTGTATAAATTTGGGGAACTTTTGATTTTATGCCATAAGTGATAGCACGAAAAATGTAAGCACAAGTAAACACACATTTAATTTTTGCTCCTAATTTTAATTTTTATGAAAAATGGACACTACTTTGCTTTTTACATGATGAATCACCATGTTTCAAATATATACTAGTTTTATTTTACCTCATATTTCCGTAAATTAGTTTTTCTGCATCTATACCTTTTTTGCAGCACAATGTTTGCTTATATAAGACAACATTGAAAACTTAAATATTTATGTGAAAAATTTTAAAATTCTAAGAAAAAACGAATGATTTTTCAAACACAAATAAAACATTTTATTTGTCACGTATGAATAGCCACGTCATAAGAATGATAGGTCTTTTTATCAAAATGGCTGATTGATACTTGACTCCTGCTGTTATTATCTAATAAGTATAAATTAAATATTGAAGATGTGTGACAGCAAAAATGTCAGTTTTGTAGCTACAGTGTACTGGAATGAGGGCACTTAACATTGACCGTGAGTACTATGCGTGACATGCATGAACTGTTTTGCTTGTGGAAAAAAGTAACATGATTTGATTTTTTGTAACCAAAATTTTTGTGAATCATATTTTTTCCAGCTGATGAACATTTGGTCATTAAGTTATAAAGGACGATTAATGTAGGTTAGAATAAAAAGCAATTATACCAAAGAAACTCAATTAAAACATCAACAAAACAACAAAAATACAGGTTCTCAATGTACATATTAAAGCAAGAAATTCACGAGATTTGCATGTCTAAGTATGTGAAACTTAACTTCCCCCTTAATGTGCAAGGAATAAAAAATTAAATACGAAAGTAACAACTGCGAATTTTAACTCCACTTTTTCAAAAAGGTCTGCCTTGCTATCACAATCACATATTGCCTTGTGACTGCGGCCTTTGGACAACATCAATGCCCTAGGATTATTCAGATTGATGTGCATCAATTGGCTTATTTACCCAAGCAGCAGAATATGGACATTATATTTTCATTTTTTGCACATATGCACAGGAGTGCTGGAGGTTTACAACAAAATATAGCTAAAATGTGAGCTGCCACTTTGTGTAGAAAATTTAATGTTATTAATAAAATGTACCATCGAAGGAGATGAAGATAAAACCAATAAGATCAATAGTTCTAAGCATGTTTTTAAATGTCCTGTTACTAAACGGTTTATAATACATATAACTTAAAGCAAAATTATTTTGTTTTATAGATTAAAGACACTTGAGATGTTTGATCATGCTTATGGGGCTTACAAGGTATAATTTTTTTACAAGGTATAATTTTTTTAAAATGTCAAAAAATGGAACTATTTTTCTTGAGTGGTAAAGTGTATTTATTTTCAACTTTTTGTATATTATGTTATTAATATGATGTCTTTTTTTCTTCCTTGTATTTAAACTTGTTCTTTTTATCAATGAATCAAACCTTTGTCTCCATTCTTAATTTAATTTTTTCCCAACCTCAGAAGGTCAATTTGCTGTAGTTTGTTTCTTTCCCATTTTTTCCAAAAAACTGCCAATGGCTTTAAAGGATCTAACCAATATTCAAACAAATAAAGTACATCTGTGCTTTTTTGGTACACATGTACCAAATATTTTTTGAAAAAAATGGATATTAAGCTAAAGTTGTGTTATATTGTGGCAGTGGGTCAAACAAGTTTGGATAATTGTTGTTATTTGGCAGTTTTCCAACCGTTTGTTTGTCATGACTTACAGTTCTTGTGAATGATATTTTTTTTGCAGAAATATGCTTTTCCAGCTGATGAACTTATGCCATTAAGTTGTAAAGGACGTTATCGTGGTAGTGAACAAGACCGTGGCGACATAGATGAAGCTCTGGGAAAGTAGGTTTTCAGATCTCAAAGAACTTTAAATAATTTTGGACATTTTTACTCCCTATATTTTTTTTAGTCAAACCGTTTTGTTTTTCTCTTTAAAGCATAAACACTAAACACTACCTAATGAGGTAAAATAGAAGCAAATATAGTACACAAGAATTACATTATTCTGAAAAAGTTGTGTGGTGTTAGAAATTAATTTTAACCTATATATTTTTAGTTTCTCCTTGACTTTAATTGATACATTGGACACCCTTGTGGTAAGAAATTTGCCTAACTATCTTGCTAGATCGTTACACATTGAACCATGAAGATTTATACACAAAGTTCAAGAGTTAAAGTAAATATTATTTTGCAGGTACTTGGAAAGCTTGATGAATTTGATGAACAGGTCAAATATGTGGCAGCGAATGTGAATTTTAATACAGATGCTGTGGTTTCGGTTTTTGAAACAAATATAAGAGTTTTAGGGTATGTTAAAAACATTAATAAGTCATGTAAAATTATTATTTATACATCTTCTGGAGATGCTGCTGTCAGATAAATGTTTTAACCATGATTTAAATGAAAGCGATGGATCGTTGGGGAGATTTCACTACTATTAAGATCGGGGAAAGTAGTGGGCTACTACTTTTTTATAGTAGCATTGAACTGTGAGGGGTGGAGTTGTGATTAACAGTTTTTTGTTTTAATTTTGTAATTGTAAAACTTATATTGTCACTTGTGTTAATAACCTAAGAGTTGCCACATATTAGTCAGTATTTTTAGGAAATAAAGGTCAATAATTTCAGCTAAAAATTAGGACATGTTAGGCTGTTGGATAGGTAGTAACAAAGCGGAACTTTTTTTTTATTATAAAATGCCAAAAATGTGAAACTAATGTTTGCATCTTAAAATTTTTAAAAGGATTATGACAACAGGAAAAAGGTTTTTTTAACAACATGCCAACATGTGCATATCACTGCATTGTACCAATATCCAATATGATTTAATATTTCTCATCATTTTACTTCATTGTCTTTTTGAACAGTGTCAGAAATCAATGGTGGCATTTCACAATGTTGTCATAATTGCTGTACTCTGTTGAATTGACAGCAAAAAATCCTGACATGACAAAAAAATATATTAGGTACAGTAGGCCCTATAACCAAGGAAAACCAAAGGTAGAAAAAGCAAAAAATTCACAAATTTTACAATTGTTAGTAAAGCATCAATAAAAGGTCTAGGATGAAAAGTCCTCTCTCTTCCACAACACAGCAATGAACAAGTAACACCTGCCTCGGTTTTGCAAAATAAAAGGTTCAGTTGAGGAATAAAGGAGTGCCCTGACCTTCAGTTTGTAAATTACCATTGTATGGCTTTGTCCGTGACCTTTTGCTTGCAGTTGATCATCCGATATCTGTTTGGATAAAGTTAATTCCAGTTCCCAACACGCATCACACCACGTTACTTTAATCTTGTTTAGGGGCCTACTTGGTGCTCACAGTGTTGCTTTAACATTACAAGATTCTGGAAAAGGGATGGCTTGGTATAACAATGAACTCTTGACTAAAGCAATTGATTTAGCTGATCGATTACTGGCTGCTTTTAACACAACTACAGGAATTCCATACCCAAAGGTAACATTGTTAAGCTTTGTTTTACACTCAGAGACAATACAATTCTTTTAAATTTCCTTTAAAGCGTTTATCACAGTCACTATTTTTGTTTGAAAGGTCAACACAAGATAATCTTTCCGTGTCTTCTTTGTTTAGGTAAATCTTCGGCATGGAGTTAATAACCCAAAATCTAGAGTTGGTCATGAAACTGATACATGTACAGCATGTGCGGGAACAATGATCATGGAGTTCGGTGCTCTGAGTCGACTATCGGGAAAGCCAATTTATGAGGTTAGCAAGAAAGTAGTGGTATTATTCCTAATAATGTATGTTGTTGAGATTCACACCTTCTTAAAGATGTCCTCTTCATTTCTACTAGGAAAAAGCGCATAAAGCTATGGATGCACTATGGAGTTATCGCAGCAGGCATAGTGACTTAGTAGGGACGACAATAAATATTCACAGTGGCGACTGGATAAGACGAGGTACTCTTTTTACATTTGGGTAATGTAATTATAAGGAAAATTCATTTCGTTTGATGTATGTGACAGATATGTAAACTTAAGTGATACTGTATGTTGTTGGTGCAAAAATCAAAATGGTAGACAATGCACAGAACATCCTATGAAATAATAGCATCTGTAGGATATTTACACAAATGTTTATGACATGTGATTATAATGCTGTATCTACTATGTCATTGTTTTGTTTAGATAGTGGAGTGGGTGCTGGTATTGATTCTTATTACGAGTATTGTTTGAAAGCTTACATACTTCTTGGAGATGATTCCTATCTCGAAAAATTCAATAAAGTAAGTTTGACTGAATAAAATATCTCACCCTATCTGCTTTAAGGCTGATTTTCGAGGGAATAATTTTCACGAATTTTGCAAAAATTAGTTCTCACAAAAGTTATTTGCTATTTGCGAAAGTTGCAAAAAATCTATTCCTGCGAAATTCAGATTTTTTCTCGTTCAGAAAAACGAATTTACACTAATTTTTTTCTTTTGATTTACCGAAATTCAATTCTCGCTAAATATTAATACTTGCTAACTTGTGAAAATTAGTTCTCGCTAAAAATTAAATTTTATTTTCAAGTTTTTCGCCAAAATTAATTTCTAGGGGTACCATGTTTTTAATATTTTCCAGCATTTTTTTCTGCTTGAGATTTCAATTGAACATTTTGTTCTCTTTGCACTCTAGCATTATGCAGCTATCAAGAAGTATGTACATCAGGGATACATGCTGGTAGATGTGATGATGCATCAACCTGACAGACCGATTCGAGCTTTTGTCGACGCACTGCAAGCATTTTGGCCAGGGCTACAGGTAAACTAAATATGATTCTATCTTGTTTTTTCTAAAACGGGAACATTATTTCATTTTTTTACGCTTTACTTACATGTACTGTAAAATATTACAGCTTTGATTTTAATTTATTTTTAGGTTTTAAAAGGTGACTTGAAGCCTGCTATAGAAACGCATGAAATGTTATACAATGTTGCAAAGAAATACAAGTTTTTACCCGAGGTATATTTTGTTGGGCTTCAATCATTTTATGTAAATTATAATGAAGCAGGTTTTGCTATGTTTATCACGATAATTTATAGGCGTTCACGACCAACTTTGATCTTCACTGGGCACAGCATCCGTTGAGGCCAGAATTTATCGAAAGCACTTATTTTTTGTACCAGGTTTGTTTGTGTGATTTTCTCATTTATCTCTTTCGTTGTTGAGCACGCTTCAGTCACGTGTTTAAAAGAATTGATTAAACAAGTAACATCTATTTCGACTGCCTACTATCTCGAACCATGTTGTACAGTCCTTTTCCACGACGTTTGTCCGCTGTCTTGAACTCAGCTACATTTTAGGGTTAGAGTAAACGTATGTGGCTGTAGTTATTTTTGATTTAAAAGAGTTCACTAACCAGACTTTGTTTGGTTCGTTTAGAGCGAATTGTTAACCATGAGAAAATATCCTGATCAACAAAGAGTTTTGTTTACCTTTTGTTTTTGTCTTGCTTTTAGGCGACAAAGGATCCCTATTATCTTGTTGCTGGAAAACATGTTTTGGAGGCGTTGGAAGAACATGCTCGAGTACCTTGTGGTTTTGCTGCGCTTAAGGACTTACGTACTTTGGCACACGAAGACAAGTAAGATAGAAACTATGATAGCGTTGTTTTTTTCTTATAGTCGAAATGCTAAAAATCCCAAGTGAAAACTCATGCGTATATTACCTTAGGATGGATTCTTTTGTTTTGGCAGAGACGTTCAAATACTTGTATCTTCTTTTCTCAGAAGAATCTGAGCACGTGATAGATGTGCATGATTTTATTTTCACTACTGAAGCACATCTCCTGCCTTTGTATCTTTCAATGGTACCTGGAACGAAGCAACCCAACGAGACGGTCGTAAGTGGATAACTGAAATCGAGAATTTTTGTAGCTTTGATAAATTACCTAAGTACGCAGAATGCTTGCGTTAGTTCTATTTTAGCGCACCTAACTTTCGAGCCATTAGCTGTCTTTAACGTCTTTACTTCGCGTTAGTTCTTTTTTGTGATTCTCAATTTGCGCTTGAAATTATGGCGAGAAATTCGCAATGGACTGGGACGTAAGGAAAAATTCCATTGTAGTTCGCTAAATTTAAATTTCGCGCACCTTGAGCTTATTTCGCGAAGTAATACCTACTTTCTGACGCAAAAATAAAATTCGCGCAGTAATTTCTTGTTATGAACTAGTAACTGACTGGCTTTTTTCATGATTTCCCATCATTGTACAAGACGTCATTGCCAATGCCACTAAAGTATGTTGCCCCATTTATGTTGTGTTTAGAGTTATTATCCTCTCATAATTCTCTTCTTTTTAAAGGCCAAAGAAACGCCAGAAGTGGTAAGTTTGGAAGTATCACTGGAAGAACATAACTCCTGTCCCAATGAACGCTTTCCTCATAATAATTTACGTTCGTTTGCTGAAATGACGCGACAGGCTGTAAATAGCAAAGGAAAATTTGTACCTCCAGCCTGTAACATAGGCTCGAATCAGAAACAACAGACTGTAACAGAGCGTGTAACTGAGAAATTGATCCAGTCGTTAAGAATTTCAAGGTATGGTGTATGTATGTGTGGTTGTACTTTTATATGGGTTTTACATTTCTTCTTTCGTCTCAATTCGAAACGAGGTGTATAACTAAGTAGATAGATGATAATATAATTACATTTTTTTCTAAAATATAAATAATTCCAATGCTACAACCTTAGCCAAAATATGTTGAGACAAAACAGCTTATTTCGAAGATCGCCGCCACAAGTAATTGCGTAGGCTATTTCTTAAAGTTCACGCGTCAATGTCCAGAAGTGGACTTAGGACTTAGGTTCTTAGGTCATTTGGTTAAATCCAAACTCAAAAATGGACTAAATGTTGTTAACGTCAGCATAGCCATTTTCCACGGATTTCGGGGCCTTTATGACGTGGATTATTTCGGTGTGCGGACGTGCTAGAGAATGCGAGTAGCAAATTTTAAACGCTTTTTGCCTGGCCTTAATGTATTTAAAAGTAGTGACTTCGAAGCCTGCCTGCTGCAAAGCATTTGGACAAACCTGCCTTTGTCTTAATACTTTTGTCCAAGATTGTAGATTGCTTTAAGTGTTTTCATAAACTTCTCTTTATGTTATAGTACAAGACCTCGTCGTTTAAAAGCTGAGCAGTTTTCCGTCACAAATCAAGAACACTTAAAAATTTTGAAGGAGCTTGGTATAAGTATGGTTAACGAACCAAATGGAAAAGTTCAATTAGTTCACCAAGCAGCGATGGTATAAAGTATTTTTTTACTTTTTTTCGGGCGAGATAACCCTATCAGGAAATGCCTACATACTTCAAGTATCTACTGTATTAATACTTTTTATGTTACACCTGCTTTGAATTTACTCGAGAGAAAGTAGTGAAGCGTCAATCGATAGTACTTCAGTTAGAATTATTCAAAAAGATGATTTTTGATTTTCCAGTAGCTGCTATATCAGCTAGTTTTGTGACATGTAACGTAAGTCATGGAATGTTTCCCCAACCCCTTCACACTCTTGTATGGAACAAAATTGTATGTAGGATTTGTCATAAAAAAGTTGGTGCACGATTATCTTTTATTAATGCAGGCTGCTACACAACAAGATGCTGAGGAGGGAATCCTCTTCATGCAAGAAATGATCCAACTGGCAAAACTAAGAGGTGATAACCCAGGTTAGCTGTTTAGTTGTTTAATGTATTTATAATTAGTTTTTAACCTTCTTCCTACACCATTTAACCGGAAAATATCTCGAAAACTTTATTAAAATCTGCGACAATATACTTTCTAAAAAGCTCTTTTGAGTTATTCTTTCTCTTTTTTTTTTTTTTTTTTCAGTACTTTTTTGCATATTTAAAAAAAACTCCTTCATCAGCTAATTTTATACGAATAAAGTCACCAGAATGTATATGTAGCTAAGTCATTTTTTTAATTCCCTATTTTTTTATTTCGAACAAAAATTTAATTGGTTGGAACTGATTTATAGTTTTTATTGCTTCGTTTTGACGTTTCGTTATCATTTCCTTCTCAGGTGATATTAAACCGCGTGTTGTACAAATCACTTCACCGCCTTTTAACGGAGAGACTGTATTTAAAGCTGGATCAGCTCAATTTGGACCAGACATAGCTAAAAATAAATTAGGGGTATGTTTTTGATTTCTGTGCGTAAATAATCCGTAAATATATCTTTTATATGTTTCAAATTCTCATGACATATGACATATGTGATACACATCCGCCAATTCGAACACAGAAAAATTCGAAAAAAATAATTTATTTGTTAAGCAGCAGGAAAAAAGGATATATCTTACACTCCATGTTTGGCGGATTTTTTAAATATGCGATACACATTCGCCAATTCGAACACGGGAAGATTCGAAAAAAAAAATTTTTTTTTGTTACGCAGCAGAAAAAAAGGATATATCTTACACTCCACGTTTGGAGGATTTTTTAATATGCGATACACATTCGCCAATTCGAACACGGGAAGATTCGAAAAAAAAAATTTTTTTGTTACGCAGCAGAAAAAAAGGATATATCTTACACTCCACGTTTGGAGGATTTTTTAATATGCGATACACATTCGCCAATTCGAACACGGGAAGATTCAAAAAAAATAATTTTTTTGTTACGCAGCAGAAAAAAAGGATATATCTTACACTCCACGTTTGGAGGATTTTTTAAATATGCGATACACATTCGCCAATTCGAACACGAGAAGATTCAAAAAAAATAATTTTTTTGTTACGCAGCAGAAAAAGAGGATATATCTTACACTCCACGTTTGGAGGATTTTTTAAATATGCGATACACATTCGCCAATTCGAACACGGGAAGATTCAAAAAAAAAAATTTTTTTGTTACGCAGCAGAAAAAAAAGATATATCTTACACTCCACGTTTGGAGGATTTTTTAAATAGCGAACAGATTCTGCTTTAAAGTTTCAAAATATGTAATAACAGAGTTTAAAGGAGACATGACCGCAAATGCTAACGGGCATATAATGTTTTGAGAATCGTCCAGTCTTGATTAAATGATAGAACTTCTCCCCACTTTCTTAGATTTCTGCTGAGTTAGTTGAAATGATGCCATTTCGGGCATGTCAAATTGTGGAGAATGGTGACCAAATCCAAAATCGTATTGTGCTTATCGAAAGAGGAAATTGCATGTTTATTGACAAGGTAAGTTTTTAGTTGAACAAAAAATGACTTTACCGCTTCAAGTGTCCTGGCGTTTGTTAATGTGTGTTTACCTTTTTTTTTTACTCCAGGTACGGTTGGCTCAGCAATTAGGAGCATTGGGGGTGATCATCGTCGATCACATGGAGGGAACTTCATTTGAGGTTGCACAGTCGTTTGGAATGAGTGGTGACAGTCATTCTGACGATGTCATTATACCTTCCGTGTTTTTGTTCAGAAAAGAAGGTGACGAGTTGAGAAAGCTTATGCAGGAAACAGAAGGAAAGTTGGAAGTGCGTTTGGCGGAAAAACCTGTCACAACTGGTAAGTGGTGTAGGTACAAAGCAGGATTTACTTTGTACTTTTACATACTTTTACTATTTTTTACTATTTTTTTCGTAAATTTCGCTATTCCTTCACAAAATAACTTTACAAAATACAAAATACCAGAATACAAACATGTTTATTCAGCTTTGTATTTTCCAAAAATGTTTTAGCTTTTAATTAAACATTCTGGCGAAATGACACTTGCTATAAGGTTAAGTAGGTGTTCAAGGCACAAGCGTCAAAATTGCCAACATTGCGCAATTTTTAAAGCGCTCTTGGCCGCTCTGTTCGTTTCGGAAGTCAAAATCATTGAGCGCTAAGTGCTCCAGTTTATATTGCAGCGTAATTTCATAATTTTGGCCTATAAACCTGCTACATTCGCCTCACTTGCTTTACTCGCCGCATTTGATCCAGTCTGCCGCAATTTTTGTTTTACGTGCGCGTTTCTGTTTCCAGTGGATACTGGGCACACAATATGCACGTCGAGCATGTCGTGCTATGCGATCGATTGTCTCAAATAACGCCTTTAAAAAGCGTGTAATTTTCATTTTAGAAGAACTAAAGAAGGAAACGGCATCTGAATTTGTAACCGAACAACGCGAGGGTGAATCAAGAAAAGAGGTCCATATTGACAGTAAGGGAAGAAAAGTAAGTTGTTGTCACAGGGAGCGAAATGCTAACTAAACTTTTTTGTTGTTGCTGTTGTCGTCGTCGTGGTCGTCGGTGAAGTTGTTGTTTTCGTTGCTGTTATCACCGTACTTGTTGTGTTGTCGCCGTAATTGTTGTTGTTGTTGTGGTCGTTGCTGTTATCGCCGTATTGTCACCATAGTTTTTGTTGTTGTTGTCGTCGTTGCTGTTGTTGTCGCCGTAGTTGTTGTTGTTGTTGTTGTTGTGGTCGTTGCTGTCATCACCGTACTTGTTGTGTTGTCGCCGCAGTTGTTGTTGTTGTTGTTGTCGACGTCGTCGTTGTCATTTTTACTTTAATAGTTGTTCTTTTATATTATTATACTGCTTATTTGTTTTCTGCTTCATCTTTTTAGATTATCACAACAACTACTGAATTTTTTGGGCCGAACAATAACGGCGAATTAAAAAAACATATTCAAAAGACGATACAAACATGTGCAACTCCAGAGTGTGACAAAGATGTCAGTATTAACGTCGTGGTCAGACAAGAGGATGTCACTCCAGAAAAAACAGAGAACGTTTTAAATGAGGAAGGCCAGCCAGCAAGCGCTGGGGAAGGCCAGCCATCAAGCGCTGCTGTCGATCCCATGAAGGGATTTATAACCAGTTTTGAAGGTGCAGATTTGAAAACTTCTGAAGGATTAAAAGAAAAAATTACTGAGAAAACACAGGAAGAAAGCAATACAAAAATATGTACGTCTGCCGGTTGTTTTGCCAGTTTAAAAGAGTTGCAGGATATGAATGATATAGCTGGAGGGCTTTTAAAACAAATCGAGAAACTTCAAAGTCAGTTGGAAATTACTAAAGTAAAAAATAAAGACCAGATGAACATATTGGTTGTTGAGGAAAGTAGTTTGCCTTCGGACGTTACGGAGGATGCTGGTAAAATACTAAGCAGTGAGGGTGAGCAACATTCAGTCATGAAGAACGAGGAAGATAGTATACCTTTAGACAGTACAGAGGCCGGTAAAATAAAAGACATTAAGGGAGAACAACCTCCAGCCAAAGAAAACGAACAAACTGTAGGGGATACATCCACGTTGAGTGCCTTTGATCAGAAAATGATTGGCACCTTGCTGGATAAGGCTAAAGAGGAGGAATGTAGGCTTTACTTGAAAAATAGAAAGCCTTTTGTTTATGCAATGGGGGATGATTTTAATAACCGGTTGACCGAGGATTCTAGAAAGAAAGAAGAGGAATGCGCACATTACATTAAAGTAATAGCCGAGAAAAACAAAAGAACTACGAAGACAACCAGCAAGAGGACTAAGTCTGATTTATAGTACAGAAGTAATGTTGTTCGAATTTTTCTACTTTACGAATTCTAATCAACGCTGGATGGCTTCACAATCAATATTGATGCCATTTCACGGTCTCGATTTAACAATGATACTTGATTATTTATTTCTCATAATTTTCATTTAATCTCAGTAAACAGGGAGATAATTTGGTTACGAAGGGTAAAGATTTTGCAAAATTGAGAGAAGGTCAAAAGAAATAGAAGGCATTTGATTACTATAATTGGAGAAACTTTCGCGAGAGAAACTTTGGCGAATTCGCGATTTTTCGCCATTTTCGCGAAAGTTTATATCGCCAAAATTTGCGGGTTTCTTAATTCGCGAAACTTTATCATGCGAAAGTTTCCGAACTTCTTCATTCGCGAAAGTTGATCCAGTAAGCTATTTTATCATTTTTCACCAAAAACGGACAAAATACTTAGAAATCTTTTTTCGAGAAAGAAAATTTATAACATTTCAATCGAATCCAGTATTCGATGCTAATATCTGTGTTGATGCAAAGATACAAAAAAAATAATATATGCGGGTTTCTTCATTCGCGAAAGTTAATCTCGCGATATTTTCCGAATTTCTTCATTCGCGAAAGTTTCTTCAATTAAAGTAGACAGGTAAACAAGCCATCCTCTATTATACTTGTTTGCCAGGAGCCTCGATCAAAGATTTGTACATGTTTACCATAGGCTTCACAATTTGTCATGTCTAGAAAATGAACTGCAAATGTAAGGAAGATCATGAATTTTAGATGCTGTTTTTTATTGTTTAATGTTATCCACAGGCACGCCAAGTGTGGTAAAGTGTTTATACTTTAATTATATATCTTACACGATGCACCTAGGTGCGTCACGTTTATTTAAATTATAGCTTTCCAGGCGGAAACAGAAATGATTTTTTAAGTTCTGGAGGAGGTGCTACTAGCTACAATTTTTTGTCGGTCTTCGTAATTATGAAGAAAGACTATAAAGAATCTCTGGATTTACCATTCAGAGCTCTAAAAATAAAACCTCCCAGTGCTCTCGGGACGAGAATGTGGATTAACGTTATATCGTATTATATCGTGTTATATCGTTATATAGTGTCGTTTAACTATAACCTCGTCTCCAACGTCTTTAACAGAAAAAGGCGCTGGAAACAAGGTTGACTAACGAACTATATTTTAGTAGAGTATTTATTTGTATTCAAACTATGCACTTTGTCGTATTTAAATAAAAAAAGTGTGTAGGACTTGATTTCTGTTTTTGTATCAACCTCGTCCTCAGGTTTTTTTTGCGTTTTTGACATCGAGGTGGGCAACATGGTAAAGTATTTTATTTCCCTAATAATCTATGCTATCGAATAAGCGCCTCTTGCGTTTTAAACGGCCCAAACAGAACTTTTGTCTCTCCGCCGAAATTGCGCCCAATGATTTAATTTTAATTTGATTTTTCCTTTAAAATCATCGGACAACAGGATTAGTTTGTACAATAAAAAAACGTCAAAATCATACCCCATTCACACCTAACAAAACTAGTTTGAATTAAACTGGCTTTAAAACTCGATTTTTACAACATGTAGAATTCACACCTAAAGTTTAAACCACATTTGGCACATTAAAAAATTTAGTAAGCTTTAAAATTGAATCCTCTTTGAAAGGATCGACAAATATTCTCTGATCACAAACATAAGTAAAGTTCATAAAGAATCTATGATGGCTGGATTAGCTACACTATAATGATTTATTGAACTGAAAGTTTGCAAGCATATCACAACAACACCTTTAGAACGTCGCCTTCCGCTTAATAACAAAGTGTCTTATGTCATGTCTTGGAATCGTTTTTAAATATGAATTGTAGCTAGCTACTGCTCTTGATGTGCATAAGCACTATAATAGTTCAAATACATTTAATTCTTTTTATTTTGCTTCATTTATCGTCTAGTGCTGTGATTGTGAACAACTTTCTTTCGATATTAAAAGGGGAATGGGGTCAAGTTTACCCGCCATAACATCTACGATGGAGTGATTTTCTGTAGAAGTCTACCTCCTGTCTACGCGCCGCTCAGAGAAAGTCACATGACATCGAAAAAGAAAGTTAATCAAGTGGCCAGCCGATAACAAAAATGTATAGCTACAATGACTCCCACTGGGATGTTTATGCAACAGAGTCAGTAATTTTTAAAGGTTTATGTATGTTATGCATGTAGCTAGCTATAATTGTGCAAAAATATGTTGGGTCTTTTACTTTTAAACCATAAACTTAGGTAGCCTACACTATCCATCACGGTCGTCATCACATGTGTAAACGACACAAGTTCAGTCCCAAATGCACTTTATAACATTGAACGACCTGGTGGGGGCATGGGACAAAACCTGTAATTTTTGTGGATGATTGTTACTGTTGTCATCCCCATTCCAGTTGTCTAGCTCTGGAATGGGAATCTTCCAGCTGCAGTAGCTGCTATATTTTTAGCTATTGAATCATTAAAAAACTTTAACCAACCCTTTAAATGAAGGCTAGTGATTATAGGTTATGGTATGTTTATAAAAATAGCTCCTAGAAAAAAAAAGATATTCTATAAAAGTAGAAAGTTTGGCATATGAAACCTTCATGATTTTATGCTTGGAAGAGTCATTTTCAGAAGTTGCTTATAACACTGAATTTTATTGGGATGAGGATAATTTATGTGATGATGATGATGTTGTAGAAGCACCAGCTATGTTAGATCAAGACAAAATGGGTAGAGGCAGCTGGGAAAATGAAGATTGGCAAGGCTGCAGGAGTATCAGGTTGTTTTAGAGATGTTAAAAGAACGTCTGAATATACTGGAGTGGAGCTTATTACAAGTCTTGTTATTAGTAGTAGTGAATTGTTTCAAGGACCAGGGTGATTCATGAGAAAGATGTCTCTATTTATAGGCTGAAGTTGTTTGTTCAAGTAATAAAAGTTATTGAAAGAGTGAATGATATGTTACTCAGAGAAAGAATTGTTATAGATAAGATGCAGTTAGGTTTGGTTCTAGGACGTGGCACTACAGATGCAATATTTTTACTCAGACAGCTTGAGAAAAAGTGTTTAGGAAAGAAAAAGAATCTATATTTTGCCTTTGTAGATTTAGAAAAAGCTTTTGATAGAGTGCCACGTAAAGTTTTTGGTGGGCTATGAGAAAATTAGGTGTGGATGAGTGGCTAGTTAAGATCAGTCTTTTCAGGAATATTTGAGTAGGTGTGCGATGATTCGCATGTGTAAATCAAGTAACGTGTGCGATGTATAAAACGTACGTTCAAATAATGTTACGCATCTGTTACAGGCTCCAAGTTTATTTTTGTTGCGCATTCATTTTGCAGCAGAAAAGTGAGGGACGTTTGAAATCGTGAACCCTAAACACAATGATCGAGTAGACACTGGTATAGCGACTCTCTCAATCTTAACCTCCTTTTCTACATGTCTGAAATAGTATGCATGACTATACTGTCATTTTTATAAATTTATTGTCTATTTTTCAGGTCATCACAAGCAAATAGGCAAAAATAAGCTTCAAATTACAAAAAATCTTTATCCATGCGGCTTTAATAAAATTCATTCGAAAAGTTCAGCTACATTTTAACAAAATTTATGCAAACAAATGTTTTTTACCGCATGTGGGTTTCGTATTTAAAATTGTTTGAATAACACTTGAGAAATTCCATTACATTCGGACCTGCTATGGTTTCCAATTGTTTTGTCAAATAAAGAAATTATCTACAATTAAATCCATGATAATATGTCTATTCTGCCTGTAAGTGCAGTTTTGCAGACTTGCTTCATCCGTGCTCTGTCGGCGTTCACCTCCGCATTAGTTAAGAACCGCATGGCTGGATTTCTTGGTAAGACCTGGTTACCAAGGACGAAGGGGCCAGGCAAAAGAGATTTATGTCTACATAGTTCTTTTAACTAAGTCAGGAGTCGGTGAATTAGCTAGGAAGGTCTGGTTGGCTATGAATAGGCTTGCTCATGGATTAAAAGGACCAGGACTATTCAATAATTTGAGATCTATCGGACATTTTGTCTGACAAGTCTTCAAAAATTATTTTGCGGGCTGCCATTGCACGCTACAAAATGGATTTTATAGGTTGTTTTTGAAAACTCAATATTTATTTTTCAGGCGTTTGATTTATCGTCTAAAATGATATAGGCATGTGCCAAGGAGTGCACATGCGATCAAACGCTTCTCCTGAAAAGGACTGTAAGATGGTAGTCTGTACAGCAATGCTAGGAGTTGTCAGGATTAACAATTTACTAAGTGATGAATTTAGTGTAAATGTTGGTGTATATCAGGGTTCTGTACTTAGTCCTTTGTTGCTTGTTTTAAAGTTCAGAACAGCTTGTCCATGAAAGCTATTGTATGTGGGTGATTTGGTTAGATTACAATTATTAGTTGGAACGTTTGCAACGTGGAAAAAAGGACTAGAAGAGAAATAGTTTAGAGTAAATGTAGCAAAGTCTAAAAGTCAAGCAGGGTGGCCACAAGTCATGGAATTTCTGGAAATCATGGAAAAGTCATGGAATTTTATTTGGTCTGGAAAAAGTCATGGAAAACAGGATTTTCATGAAAAAGTCATGGAACTTTTTTTCCTTGACAACCTAAGTTTTTGACTGGCTAAATATTTTTGCAGTTTATATTTTGTAGCATAAATTTCAAGAAAACTTAATTTCAATTTTTTGAATAGTTTCATTGTCAAGCTTTGTTGCAATATAACATATTTGTGTTTGGTTTTTTTATACTATAAATTTGTTTTATTATACATTATGTCATGTGACTGCTTAGTTTACAAGCAATGATAACATATTGATGTAATCTGTGTGGTAAAATCGTTTTCAATCAATGTTTCATCTAAGGAAGGGAGTCCTAGCATAGTTCTAGCTTGTAGCATGGGACAGGAATATATGTTAATATATTCCTGTCATTAACATTGTTATTAACATTGATGTTGAGGAGGTCCAGAATCAGTTGCCAGTTGACATGGTGAACACAGGCACAGCTGTAAAGGCTATCTTGCGGTCAAAAGAGATAACACATGGGGTAAAACATCAGTTCCGAAAAGATTGTGTGGCTTTTTTAACTAATCTGATATTGAAGCTTTAAGAGAAAAGTCCCTTGAAGTATCTTATCGTTCGATGCTCCTCCTCATTATCACCAGTCAATATGGTACAGAACCAACAGAAAGCTACAAGTCAGTTTATATCTCTGGTTGAAAAGCTTCATCAGGTTGATCATGTGTTGCCTTCTGTGGCAGATTCGGCAAAAGAAGAGCTTGAGAAATTCTTGTCATCGCTCGATGCACCTACTAAGGAAGAGTTTGTGCAATTTGATTTCAGCAAATCAAGAGTGGATGAATTCCTAAGGCCGTATTTCAAAGATCAAAAAGCGTTATAGGCCATCTGTAAAGTGATCTTCACATTATCACACAGTCAATCTGCTGTTGAACGGGGATTTAGTATCAATAAAGAACTGTTGATTGAGAATCTTCAAGAGAAATCTATTGTTAGCCAAAGAGTTGTATATGACCACCTACAATCATCCAATGTGGATTTGCATGAGTATCAATTGAGTAATGGTCTGTTGAAAAGTTGTAAAGCTGCCAGACAAAGATACGGAACACATCTGGAAGACCAAAAAAGAAGAGTCAACGAAGACAAGAAATCAAACAAACGAAAATCAATAACAGACGAATCAACAATGTTAAAAACTATAAGAAAAGATTATTCTCATCCATCAATGCACTGAACACGGATATTGAAAAACTCTGCTACAAAGCTGAGGACTTTTTAGTTAAAGCAAATGCTTTTAGAAGCAAGGTCACCGAAAAGAAAGCTAACATAGCCAAACTATAGATAAAGCTGTGGAGAAGCTAAGGATCTTCAGAAAGAAAAGTAACGTCAATGCTCACAGACTCTATATAGGATATTAGTTGATATTTGTTGTTTTTCTAGTCAATTTTTTTTTAAAGTTCTGATTTTATATGAATATTCTGTATGAATATAGATTTTCTTTATATTTTGACACGATTTTGTTGTTTTTCATCATGTAGAAAAAAGTACTTGTACTTTTTTCAGCAAAGTTGTTCTCTAAATAATGAAATTTATGGTTTGTTTGATAATTGATTAATTTAGGGGTTTAATTTTTCTTAACAGTTTTGGTCATGGAAAAGTCAGGGAAAAGTCATGGAAAAGTCATGGAATTTCTTTTGCCAAATTCTGTGGCCACCCTGCCATGATTAGTAGCACTGAAGCCAAGTATGACCTTTTGGAAAAGTAGCCTTGTGGAGTTTGCAGGAAAAGGGTTGGTAGTAACTCAATTGTGGGTTGCTAGAGATAATTGAGAACTTCTGTTACTTAGGTGATATGTTGGGTAGTGAAGGGTGTGTTGAAAGAAATGGTTGCAGAATAGGTTCTGCTTGGAAAAGGTTCAGAGAATTACTTCCTTTGTTCCCATGTATGAATTGTTATGTTGTACGGCTGTGAGACATGGGCAGTGAAGAATGAAGATCTTCTTTAGAAAGGAATGATATGAAAATGTTGAGGTGGATGTGTTAACACCAGTCCGAGAGATATAGTGGCCCCCAGTGCACATACGTACAGTGGAAACAATCCACTAACTATAGGTTTTTGTAATTTTCTGGGCTAGACATTTTAAATATTTATTATTATTACTTAAGAGTTCAGATGAGCTAAGAAACAGGGCTAGGTATCTGTAGCATTAAAGATGTTGTCCAGATAAGAAGATTGAGTTAATTGGGACACTTGGGAAGAATGGAGAAGGATAATTGGGTAAAAAAGTGTAGAGGTAGACTGGTAGACTTGAATAGGGTCTGCTTTCCACCAGATAACTTCCTGCAACATCCAACAGCTCAAAAAGTGCCATCTCCCCAATTTCCACCACTTGGCTTGGTAACCTTGAAAATATTAATTTGTCAAAAAAGTATGCTGGATCTTCTGGCTATGAAAGTTAATACTGATTATTCAACATGCCACACATTTGTGTATGGTTTTTATTTCGAAAGATATTTACGCAATTAACTTTTATTGTTTTATTAATTAATTTTTTTTTGCTTTTCTCCGGTAAAAATAAGATTTTTTATTTAGGAGGTAGCTAAAACATTTTTGTGTTTTGTGTTTCTGCCACAGTATTCTAATAGTGCGAATATAGCCACAGCAGTTATTTGTGGACGCTAAAAATGGCGAATTATGAGGGTTTCTGTGGACATTAATGTTTGATGTATGCTTTTAAAAGGTCTAATCATGGAGGTGCCGAGCATTTCAGATCCAAAAGGCCTGGGGACAAGGTTAGCATACTCTAAATTTGAAATTGGTTTCCCCACATTTTTGTATTCAAACGTTCTTAGGACGAAACCAGCAGCGTTGATGTTTGTGCCGCATATTGGAAAAATATCATAAGTAAACAAACTTTAGTTAGACAGGTTTTTTTGTCTCTTCCTGTATTATGGGACGAATTCATATAGTATTCCTTTCTATTGATTTTTTATTATTTTTTAATAAAATATATATCCATCTACTGAGTAACTTAGGCAACCGCCGTCCCCAGGGATTGTTGGGAACAAGGTTGACAACACTCACTCGAGCATCATACCCCGCCTAAGTTGACAGGTTATAGATCATTAATTTTTACAACCTGTTTCTTGAAGTAAGTTCTTTTAAATTTGAAAGAAAAAAAAATCATGCACCACCTGCTAATATATATTTTTTTCGTTTTATTGCTTGGACGGCTAGTGTATCATGTTGAATTATTTTTTTAAACAGAGATCAATGTGGAAAGTTTTTTTTAACTCTGTTTGAGTGAAAGTCAGTAATGTTTAAAGCTGGATTTCCATCAGTGCGAATTCTCTTATCACTCTGGCTTTTTTGACCCATTGGTCATTTTTCGCAATTGGCCAATTTCAGTGCGATAGTCGGAGCAACAAAGTTTTGATATTTATTGCTCTGAGTTTTCGGCAGATGCTTACACATGTTGAGCAAAAGAAATATATATAGCTTCGTATGTGATCTGAAACGAGCAGTCTTGGAAAAAAGTTTTTATAACATAGCAGAGGCTGTTCGAAAGAGTATTGAGAAAAAGATCAAGTGGCAAATGCTTGGAAGAAAGTTGAGGAGGAATTAGGATGTGAAGAGGGTAAATTTTATCCTTGTTTGTCAGTTCAATGCGCCATATTTTTGCGCTGTTAAACCTTGAGCTTCTTCAGCTTGTTCTATTACTTAAAAAAAAAGTTTTTGAATTTAACTGTTTTAAGTTGAAGCTATTCGAAGATGGGACAACTTGAAAAAAAGAAACAGCCAGGAAAAGAATAACTTATAAAAAGGAGATCTGCATCGAATCAGGTTTGGCTGATGTTGAATTGTGTGTCAAAGATACAAGGAATACTCTTTTTTATCTTGGCTTAATAAGCATTATCAAATGAGAGACACAAAGTCAAATATAGCGGCATCGGAGATGAGGAGGATATTGATTCTTATTAGGAGGCAGAGGCTGAAGATTATTTCAATAGCTACAAAATCACCAAGTTTGGCCAAGATGACAACTATTGATCCACCACATCGTGCAATTTCATTGCTTGAAGCAGCCAATTCTTCTCTATAAATTGGACGACTCCAAGAATATGGCGATTTTCTTCGTCTCTTTTTCCTTATACTTCTGATGACTATTAAGGCTTCTTCTACAGCTTCTTCTTCTTCTGAACTGTCTGCCATCTTGAAATGTGTGTGTTGACAAAAGAAAATTTCACACAAATAATAATTTGTATTGGCATGCTATCGCGCTGAAACTCATTTGCAGCGTAGAACTCCTGTCCCACTAAAATTTTGTATAATTTTAGAGCGATAGGAAGATTCACACTGGTGAAAATCCACCTTAAAGCGCTACTGAAATATTACGTAACAGGGTCACGTGCCACTAAAAAAAACTGGAGCTAGTCTGAAATTTTTAACAAACAAGAAGATCGAAGCGGCCATTGTGGTTGCAAGAAAAATAAATATTTAAAAACTATATCTGGAGTTACATGAATTTTTAACATGGAATTTTTCATGGAATTACTGTTATATTTTAATTTAGAGAAGGCTTTGATATCTATAGAAACCTTGCACTAAATTTATGTCTGACATAGTTCATTCATAGGAAATTATAATATATTACCATGTTTAATTTTAAGTTTCGTCACATATTCTTTTTATGTGATGTTTTTGCCTATAAATAAAACCCTAAAGTTTAAATGTTTGCATTTTTATCATGTTTTTTTTTCCTTCAACAACCAAATGAGTGTGTATTGGTTTGCATTTTAACCATAAAACACTATACCATTAAAGTTTTTAACAAAGCCAAGTTTTTGAACATTCCTTTAATTTTAAAAAATATTTATAGTTCATTTGTTAATATTTTATCATTTTCTTACTGCCATTAAACAATACTATACTTTCTCTAAATCTTTATGATCGACTGTAATTATTCATTAATTCTGTCGGGTTTTTTTAAATAGTTATTTCTTAAAAACGGAAAAAGTGAACAAATGTGATACATTTTCACCAATTTGTTCATTTTTAATAATTTTTTTTTTTAATTGGTCATGTTATCATACAAATTATTTGTTTCTCATATTTTAAAAGACACAACTTTGTGTTTATCAAAGTGATAAGAAAAAAAAACTGATTATGACATGAGGATTATTCTTACTAAGATTTGTTATCTTTTATCATTTTCTTTCAGATAATGTAGATTTTCTATTTGGTGTTTGCGTTAAGATTTTGTTGTTATTGACAATTCAAATAAAAAGTTGAACAATATCATTATGTTTGAGAAAATTAAAGATAAAAAAGACACATTTTTAAACTTCATTGTGTTATATTTTTATCATTTTACTAATCTTTAGCCTTATAACACCCTTAAGCCACCCAGTATACTAAGAAAATTGACCCTTAAAATTTTCAACATAAATAATTTACCCGTGTCCATTTTATCAATGTTTTTATCATTTCACAACATTTTTTGTACACTAATATTTTTATCATTTTTCTTTCCTGAACTTTAAAATGGGCTCCTTTTTTGTCACTGTCTTTACTACTGAGACTAGTGAAGCATGGCAGGATACCAGTCTAGTGTAGCGGTATGGGAAATTATTAGTTTTTGAGTGTTATAACAGACTGCTCTGTTGCACAAGGTACAAAAACCTATTATTTTTACAAATTAATCATTTTGCATTATTATTTTATGTTCAGTTGGTTTTGCTAGCACCAAGCTGCACAACAGTCATTTGTTATCTTTTTAGTGATGTGAAATTTACCAAAGCTAGATTTGTATTTCGTACAACGAGTTTTAACAGGCTAAAATATGTTTTAAAAATAGTTGTTTTTATTTTTTTACGTTTTATTTAGCTTTCATAAAAGCACTATTTACAAACTTGTACTTTATTCTACTTTACCAGTTATAATAATTATTAATAACGTAAGCATTTTTTCTGCACAATTAACTAAAGCAAATACTCCTGGTAATTTTGCAAGAATCTTTGGAATGTTTTTCAGCTTTGCACAGTAGAGTTAAAAAGAGTTGTACAGATATGTGAGAGGTCTAATAACAGCATTTAAAATTCTTTTAATCATGATATTTCTTTAACACTTTGCAGAAAGCACATGATTCTATGCATTATTCTGATCATCGCTTGAAGCTGAACACAATGGAGGAAACAGCAACACAAACTTTTACAAACTTCTGGCATGATAACATGTTTATTCTGATCTTCATTATCAAAATAATTAAAGTCCCCGTAAATAAAGTGGTTTTTTCACAAGCTAACTATTTTTTTATATTATATTGATTGTAAATTGTGAGATTTAAATGTTTTAAGGAAGAAATAATAGAATCTTGTGATTCTACATTTCGTGATTAACTTTTATTAGGGAAGAAAATGTGCAATATTATACCAAAAAATTTTTTTGTATATATAAAGATTTTAAACCCTGCAACCTCTCCCATAAAAGTTTATGAAAAAGGTTAAAGGGAACCCAAGGTATAAAATGATGTTGGACTTATAAAATTTAAAAAGTTCGTTAACAAGTCTTTTTAAATTTTTTAAAAAGCTCTTTTTGTTCTCAAGATATTCACATTTAAAGAATTTCAGATTAATAATGTTGCATAAATTATGATGTCATATTTAAATAATGGCAAATTATGAATTTTTTTGTCATCAGTAATTTTAAACCTGTTAAAAAATGTACATTCAAACTTTATCAATGCATATATTATAAAGGTGAATTGGTTAACATAAAATTTTTTACTGAAATGATACTCGTTTGCTCATCTCAGGCCTGGATATCTGGAGCAGATATTCTATATGAAATATCTGCTAAGATATTTAATTCAATATTGGATATCTGCTAAGATATTCGACTCTCGGCTAAGGAATTCGCAAAGATCCAAAAATATTCTGTCAGACGCTCCCGCCTGAGGCGAATCATAATATTATTAATCTTTAGAAGGCAAACATGATTGAGCGGCTTCATTTTTATTTATCCTCAAAAAATGGGACGTATTTGGCTGATTTGGAACAAAAATTTTCACAGTTTGAGAATATTAAAGACATTTTGGAAAGCAGGCCAGATTTATTTTGGCTTGCTACTTACAATGAAAACTGTATCGAAGTTCGAGCAAAGTTGAATGTAAAGTTGTGTTACTCGTATTTAAATAGCACATGTGGTGGAGATTGTGGTTGTTTACATATATGTAAGGATAACTTATTATCAAGGAAATATTGTCAAAATCCTTGCAAGTTTGGATTTTCACACAATCTTATGGATTGGCATAACTGGTCTTTGTTGTCAAAATACAAAGGATCTAATTGGGAACTTTTACTGAGGTCATCTTTTCCTCGGTTATGTACATCTTTTTCAAGAAGCGGACAATGCGAAAAGTTATATTGCGGGTACTTTCATTTGTGTTCAGATTTTGTCAGAGATAGATGTGTTGGTGAGTGCAAGTTAGCTAACTCCTGCAACCAAAGTAAAATTAATCTTCATAATTGTGGTAACAAACATAACAAAAAAGTGTTAAAGAATTTCGATTTAAGTTACTTAAAAGGTGATCGAAATGTTCTGCTTGCCAATATTCTTATGAAAAATGATGGTGCATTCAATGCAGCAACTGGGCCGGATCTAAAATCATTTTACCCAAGGTCAACAACCAACAATACTTCTGAAAATCCAATTTTTATATGTGCAAGTTATTTGAAAGGAGACTGTAGGAATCCATCTTGCCCACGATTACATATGTGTAAAGGATTTTTAATAAATGGCAATAAATGCGCCACAGAAGATTGCCGGTTTGGATTCTCCCATGATTTACGTGATGGTAGTAATAAAAAAATTATAAACCGACATAGTTTAGATTCTTTTTCTGACTGGAGATTATTAGAACACATAAGAAGTTTATTTCCTCGTATCTGCAAGAATTATCATAACGGTACTAATTGTACATCTGAACAGTGCAATAGAATTCATATATGCCCAGAATATTGCTCTGATTCTTGCAGTGCACATAATTGTAAGTTTTCACATGACCTGCGAGATGAACACAATAATAATGTATTACAGACTTATAATTTGCACAATATCAAGGAGAAGGGAAAATTCACTGAAAAACAGTTAATTTTAGCAAACGTACTTTACTCAAAATCCAGAAGTAAAGCAAACAGGAGTAGTGGTACCCCTTCCAATGAAAAGTTAACGTTATTAATGTGTAAATTTTATTTGGATGGAAACTGTAAACAAAAAAATTGCCCTCGATTACATATGTGTAAAGAATTTTTAATTAATGGTAATAAATGTGTTGCTGATAATTGCAAATTTGGTTTTTCCCATGATCCATTAGATTCTCATAACACATTTGTAATGAAGAAAAATGGAGTTGATCAACTTCCAAGCTGGGTGTTACTTGAGCGTGTTCGTAAATCATTCCCACGTGTGTGCAAAGACTACCTAAATGGTTCATGTTTGGGTGTAACTTGTAGAAGACTGCATATTTGTCCTAATTATTGCAACAACATGTGCGTTGATGCAGACTGCACACTTTCACATAACCTTAAAGATGGTCATAACATGCCCATATTGCAATTTTATTCATTGGACAGAATAAAAGGAGGCACAGAAAAGTTTATTCTCGCAAATGTTTTAATATCGAATTATGCAACACAGAAAAATGGTGAATATTGTCGTGGGTCTAGTCTGTCTAAAAATATTATCAAATCAAATTTAAAGTTGTCCAAAAATGGTGGTTCTGCTTTTTCATCAAATTCAACTTTGTGCAAGAAAAATGATTTTATGAAGTCATCAAATTCGAATTCATTCAAGAAAAATGATTCTATGAAGTCATCAAAATCGAATTTATGTAGCAAAATAGATTTGGCTTCATCAAATTCAAATTTAACTGGAAATGTTGGTTCTCATAAGCATGAAAGTGGTGTTTCTGGAAAACAGGTGAAAAGACTTAATTTAGAAGAAAATGTGGTTTGTAACGATTCAACAGTGCTGAAAGGTAATTGTGTTTTTAATTTAGTAGTATAACACTTATAATGCCTTAAATTTATTATTTAGTATGCCTTCCTAAGATCTAAATAGTTTTTAAAGGTATATGATTTTACCACTCAGTTAGTTGCATCACAAATTTCCCTAAGTTATCACAAAATTAAAGAAGTAGTCAAATTATCTGCCAAATTTTTTTTAAAAGAATTTAAGAGTTTTCTTAAATCAAATTTTATATTAAAAAATTGGGCACTTTTTAAGTTAATTTTAATTCCTTTGTAATCCAGTGTATTTCATCAATTACCACTTAATTTATTATGTATATAAAAATAACTTTTCTGCTGGTAGTGGTGGAAGAAATTTTGAGGTACTTTTACAAGTTGGAATGACCCTAAAGCTTTGCATGAGAAATTTGTTGCTGTATCTATATATGTTTACTTTTTATTTGTGATTAGTTTTAATTTTATATGTTGGCTCAAACTGACAAGGACTAATTTACATACCCAAGCCTATCAATAAGAACAAAAACACCATAAATCAATATAAGTTTATAAATGCAAAATCTTTTCTTATTTATAAGAAAAGTTTTAAAAACACATGTTAAAATTTTATTTTTAATTTATAAAGTAGCACGAAGCTTTTCGTAACTGAGTTACATTTTCAAGTCAATCTTGAAAATGTAAATGTTTTAAAACTTTTCTTATTTATTTGTTAGCTGATTTATCATAATTTTCTTATTTAATCTTATCTTTTTTATTTAGTTAGTTATTTTTTACTGCAAATACTAAGAAAGATAACCTTGATTTCCATGTGAGATGAATCACAAAAAAGTACAAATAAGTGCAAAGACGTGGATAAAAATAAGGATAATGAAGTACAAAATATTACTCTATCAAAACAAAACTTGCCTTAAATTTTCTTATGAGTTAGGTGCAAATGTTTATTATGAATGTCCAAAGTAGATAAAATTAAATTTTGAAAAATCATCATAGTCAACATCTGCTATGTTAAATATGCACTCTGCCAAATATCTTGCTATTTGAGCATCCTGTCTCTTGTGTTTTCTCCCTACAAATTTGATAAAAAGGACTTAGAACCAAAGTTGCCCTATTATTAACTGATGTTTTGGCTAATTAAAGAACACTAGTTGTTAGAGGTAAAAAGTCCACTGGGTTTTACCCATCATCACCTGCAGGTACCATCTATACTCTTTTGTTGTGTAAATCCAAGCCTTTTGAAAGATTTGCCCAGCAGCATGCCTGGTTACAAGAGCAGTTGTCTAAAAAGCTGAATTCAGCTTCAGAGCATCTAATCTATCCCACATCTTGGTTATATATAACTTTCTTGTTACATGCTCTGGAAAGGTCAATATATTCATACCTAGTAATGGAGCTGGTATCCTGTAACTGAAGGAGAAATTATTATGTACAATATTTGTTCACTTTTATATAGATCATTTTAATTGGTTAAAAGAGGAAGGTATTTGTTCCAGATATTTGGTCAGTGAATGTGAAGCTAAATCAAGTTGCCATTTGATTCACCCATTTTTAAAATTGCCTTATCTATGGCAATATAAAAGTGAAGATAACAATGAAGAATGGAAAAGCTTACCTGCTGATGTAAACATGGAACTGGAAAAGAAATACTGTGATCCATCTTCTTCATCTGCTGAGTAAGTTTTCGTTTGTAAAAGTATCCTTAATGCCTTATCTTTATTTTTAATATTTTTATTACCAGATCAGGAATGCGAGATATTTATAAAGGATATGTTTTGGTTGCGTTATATTTTTCTAACATCTTTGTGTCCATTCTTTTGATTCTTTTCTTGATGGTCTTATTCATAGAACTTTTGTTTTGTGCAGATATTTCTTAAAAATGTATTTTAACTCAAACAATCTATAATTTACTTATTAGCTAAAGTTAAACATAAATATTCATCATCATTTTCAGCTTAATTTTTGTTATTCATGCTAGCATGAATTGAACGGGGTATTAATGTCCTTCCAATTTGTCCTTATTACCGCCTGCCAAGTCTTTCTCCGTCTACTTTTGGGCTTTGTCCCAGGAACTTTGAAGTCTCTACACTTTCTTACCCAGTTAATCTCCTGCTTTTTTTCAAAGTCCCAACCCCATAAATATTCTTATAACATCTTTAATGATACAAATACTTAAACTGCTTCTAGTTCATCTGAACTTTTTCTATCCTTAAAACTGGTCTTACACATCCATCAGCATAATTACCATGGACAACTTTGTCGGAAATCACATGAAATTGCTTTCATAACAAGCACTGATGAACTCAAACATTTATGCTGAATTTATCACCATACTTCGAGCCAACTCTCAGTGTACATTCCTTGTACTACTTATATCACCCATTCTTCAACACTGACCTTTCTCACTGACAACCAAAGTATCCTCCTTGGCACTCGATCAAACAACTTCTCTAAATCAACATAAATAAAATAGAGGTCTTTTGCTAATGTGCTTTTCATGCAATTGCGTAAGGATGAATATAGCGTTAGTTGTGCCTTTACCTGGCATAAAACCAAATTGCATTGAGTCTATGTCAACTTGCTTTCTGATGATAGTTTTAAACACATGTTTTACAATTTTCAGCACTTGATCTAGCAGCTTCAGTCCTTTATAGTTACCTCGTTCAAGTGAATCCCCTTTACACTTGTGACAATTGATGATGAATGACAAATTCCATTCTTCAGGTATTTTACCTTCCTTGATGATGAGATTATCAAGATTTGTTATTATTGTCACAACTAAAAGACCACTGCTCTTTTCATTTCAACAGCTATTTCAGATGGACCAGCTGCTTTGTTTGCTTTATTGACTTGATTGCAGTGGATCCTTCTCTTAGAGTGCTTCAGGGTTCCAAAGGAAACTCCACATTGCGGAGCCGACTGTAACGATCCCCACAAGCCTTCATCGTTCCCTTTCAGTGTAAGATATACCACCACTGTCATTTTTTATACATCTTTTACTGACAACGTCCTGGCTTTCAAATTTCAATTTCAATTTTTCCCTTCTTTTGTTTGTAGGTTTTGCATTTTGTCTTCTTCTGCTGACTTCTTTGCCTTTAGACTAATGTAGCTTTCTGTTTCGCTTCAGGACACCTTTATTACCATCCTTCCGCCATTCTTTCCACAGCCTTCGCTTTTCCTTGACAGTAGATGCTACTGTGTCATTCCACCACCAGGTTTCACGCTGTCTACAAAAGCCACCTCTGGTCCAACTGCAAACATCAGCCGTCACAAGCAAGGCTTCTTTAATTGCATTCCAATATTTCTCACCGTTGTGTAAATTAACATTTACAGGAATGTTAGACTGAAAATCCCTTTCAAACCCCTATGTTACAGTTGTATCATTCAGTTTTCATAGTTTAACAGGCCTGGGTCATTTTGCAGCAATTTTGATGTCACAAACCAAAAGCCACATTCTTCACTGTTAATCACACTTATGTTTTTCACTTGCTTTATTCCTTATGACCAGGAAGAAATCAATTTGTGTTGTGGCATTGCCTGATGTGTACATAAGTGATTAGTCTACAGTCTGGTTTTGTGAAAAACCTATTTACTATTGACAAATTTATTCCCATACACATATCCAATCTTCTTACTCCTTCATTATTTCGAGCACCATGCCCATTTCCTCTGTGAATGCCTTCGAAACCACCCCCCCCCCCTTGTTTACCGATTCAAGTCTCCTGAAACAACCAATTTCGCTGGCTACACACGCAAAGAAATTACCCCTTTCTTCAGTTGTCCTACCCAACTGGGGAGCAAACAAAGATTTAATGTTTAGAACAACTTTACTTATAAGTATTCGGATGCTCATGATATGAATATTCACCCTTTCAACTGAGAATTTGATCAACTATATTTGCTTTAACCAGTAGACCAACACCACTGAATCCAGACCCATCACCACTCCAGAAAATTTTGTATCTTGTCTGTCTACCTGAAATTAACCTTGCTGAACTACAAATGGTTCTTCTTTCCATGATTTGTCCTATTTCATTCGCCCTTTGTCGCATTGTGCCAACATTCCAAGAACATAACTTGAGGACCATATGATTACTCATTCTACTAGAATTTTTATGCACCCTTGGTAAGAACAAAGGTGATGCACCCCTGTTCACATATGTCACATCGGTCTCCCTTGCCTCTTTAAATTATTGAGATTGTACTGACATTTAAATGCATATCTTAAATGCTTATCTATAAAACTTAAATCATAAAAGTTCAAAAAATAGTTGACAGCTCTGTAATCTTTTGTTGATGGTTTATTTTTTTTTAATATTTTTAATTATACATTGTTTGTCATCTTTTTGATTTTATATTTAACTTATTGTACTTTTATTAACAGGTTTGGTGAAATATATGTTTTGTTCTCTCCTAAATGTCTATGGTATGGTCACTATCACACCAAAGATGTGTCTGTGCGTCGTCTGTCTACCATATCCTCTGTAGAGACCATAACTGAAGAAGCGGGAGCTACTGAGTGGAAATGGTACTGGCATAGTGGTGGTGACACCTGGATAGAATATGATACTTATGTAAGTAAATAAAGGTTCCATTGTTTGTTTTCAACAAGATTCATATGCTGTCAGATATCCAATGTTACATATGTAAGTAAATCAAGTAATGATTCCTGTTAAAGATAATTGATTTTCACGAGATCCACATGTTTTTAGTGTTAACTCTTCTTATTTTTGTCTGTGTTCGGCATTGAAAAAGGATCCTTTTTTATTTCTATGGGCTACAAATCCGTCTGTTTGATTATTTACTTTATTAATGAGTTATATAAATAAAAGTAAAAGCAAAATGGTGCTGAGAAATTTTTGAAAACTGAGGACAAAAATGACCTTATCCTTAACCTTATCTGATTGAACATCTAAAAATAACTAACAATTTTACTGTAAAGTTCCCTGTAAATTATTTGGCATCCATAAATAAATTGAATAAACTCTCAAAATAAGAAGGGTGAGTTCCTAATAATAGGGAGATGTTGTTTTAAAAATAGGGGTTGTGACCCCTCTGCCAATTATGCCCCAAATACTACACCCACTTCTAATTGTAGCTCCTCATAGAGGTATGTTGTAGAGATAAAAGACCCTCAAATATTAGCTCTTTTCCAGTTGTAGACGCCTTTCAAGATTGGGCCAAATTTTTGTTGATTTAGCAGTAGGGGTAGGAAAATACATTCTGCCTACAATACGATAAATTACAAAATCAATACTTAAAATTAACAATTGAAAAAGACTATATTGTCTTTTTCAAGTGTTAATGGAAAATATTCTTTCTTACTAATACTGGCAGTAAGAATGAACAGACAAAGGAACTGGCAATTGACGTAGACTCGAAAATTGTCCCAAACATTGATATTAAGTAACAATTATAAGTAACATTTTTTACATAGAGTGAAAGCAAAAGTTACGGAAAAAGAGTTTTCGATGTCAATTTTTTTTATCTAATTTTCCCTTCTTAACCTCATTCTAGAAATTATAGACTCCCTTTTTTACTAGCCTCCTTCTAATTATAGCCCCCTCTCAAAGATGTCTTCAAGTAATAGAAAACGGGTCTTATATTAGAGAAAGTATTGTATGTAATTTATCTAGCTTATAAAAAATATTATTTTTAATATGAAAATAATGTGAAGAAAACAAGAGTGGTAACATATCCTTAAATAGTTACTTTTTAATTTCCATGGGAGAATAATTCAATTAGCCAATTAATTTTCTATTTATAGGTATAAAAATCAACCCCTATTAAAAGTAATTAAAGGCTTCTTAAACAAAATATCTCTATCGCAAAACTTTATATATGCTTAATGGCTAGCAAAGAATGTCGTGGTTCTTAGAAACCCAAAATACAAAAACAAATTTCAATTTTACTATGTTGAAAAAGAAACAATTTGTGAGTGGAAAGTAGGCCAATGTTGGATCTACTTTCGAGGGTATCATTGATAGGGTTAGGTTCTTGACTAAACCATGTTAAAAAATTAAAACTAAATTAATATTTTTTTCAGCTTGAAATTTATTTAAAGGTTGTTATATTTTTAAGGTGTTCCTAACTTTTGGCTAAAGGTCAGGCTATAAACGTTTTTATAAATTAGGTTTTATAATAAAAAAATGCTTAATTTGTTTTCTTTCCAGGTAGTAAAAAAATTTTCGATGAGAAATCTGCTGTATGAATTTTTTCTTTATGTTTGCACAACATTTTTTTCTTCCCTTTCGTTCCACTGTAGTTACTGGTTGTTTTTTTTTTTCTTCTGAAACCATCTCCATGGCTAGATTTTTTGCAACTTTTTTAATTGGTTGAGATGTGTATGAGATGTTTCGTATTTCCACAAATTGAAGTTTGTCTTTACAACCTCTTATACTATGGAAAGATTGCACAAGATGTTGAGGAGACAATGGTGATTTTTTGTGGAAGTGGATGTGAATAACTTTTCCTTTGCATAAGGTCGCATATATTCATAGTAAAACACTTTAGTGGTGAGGTATATACAACCTTGTTAGAATCTGCCAACTTTTATTTCCCTACAATATGATCTTGGTTAGCCATTACTTGATGCAGAAATCCTTGGGCGAGTATTATTTTTAATCCTTCATTTTGTTGGGCTTAGGTTGTATTTGTTGCATTAGACTTAAAAAATGCACACCATGGTTTGGTAACTTGTTGAGTTAAATGAAGGAGTAAAAATAATAGTAAGTCAAAATTGTTATTTAAGTGGGAAGAAAAAAGGGAAGGTTAGGGTTAACAAAAACTGCTAAAGCTCTTACCTCCAAAGTGACTAATCTGCTATTTAAGGGGGATATTGTCTTCAGCCTTCATTCCTCCCTATATTGTTTTTCAGCAATTATTCTACCCATAATACTTTCCTCAATGTTATCACTTTGTAGCCCTTCAGCTAAATCATTAAGTAAAATCAAAAAGCAGCAAAACGGTAAAAAAACCAATCAAAGAAATAAAAATATTATGGTATTGTTGTATTGAGCCTGTTACTTAAAATAGTGGACTAATATTAGCATAACTAGTCGTTGCCCTTGGAAAAATCCACGGGTTCGCCCGTCCTTTAAATTTACCTGTGGCAACAAAATGGATAAAAAATATATCGCATTTGATATTTGTTTTTTTCTAACTCTCCGGGGGGGGGGGGGGGGGGGGAGATACTTTTTTCTGTCATAGAAGCTAAAAGTTGCTGTTAAAGCCCTGCTGGTTAACTTCATTGTGTTAATAATAGTATGTTACAAGATTCAAAAGAATTTTCTAAGAACAGAAAATACAATGGCTCATCTTAAATAAACTTACAATTTTTCGACCTAGCAGTAACTATATTCTTCTAAATTTTGCACATAACCATACAATGCAGATAAAGCCGATTGTGCCATTAGCAATGACTTTAAAGGAATATAGCATTTTTGATAAATACAGCTGTGTTGTTTTTGCTTGTTCGTAACTATATTCTTCCAAATTTTGCACATAACCATACAATGCAAATAAAGCCGGTTGTGCCATTAGCAATGACTTTAAAGGAATATAGCATTTTTGATATATACAGCTGTGTTGTCTTTGCTTGTTCGTCAAAAAAAACTTTTGATGTTACTGATAAGTATATATTTTGCGGACCATTGTTTATTTTACTGCCAAAATAGCATGGACTGGAACACCAATAGAAAATGTTTTTACTTTTAAATGTGTAATTATAACAATGATATATTTATCATACCAAATTATTTATTTTTAATGTCTTGGTAGTTGTAATGTGCATACAATTCCTTAACCCTAATTCTTATTGCATTTTAAACAAGCTCGATATAACACTTTTGCATTTGCATTTGAGATTCACAAAAAAATGTGTAGTTAAGAAATTATTCATTTTGTTCAAACTTTCCTAATTTCTAATTTAATTGCATAAGTTACAAGATTTGCGTTTTTAAGAAGTTGTTTTTGTTGTTTTCGAGTGAAGTAAAATTCCATGTGATTTTAGGGTTTTTTAGGGCCAGTAGGCTAGTGTAAATATACTGACATTTTAAGGAAATTTTAAAGGTCTTGTGGGCTTAACCCCCCAGGTTTACACTACTTGAAATTGAATTTTAGCGATATCAACAACTTTTTCAGAAATACTTAAATCTTTATAACTGAAATTGCCTGTAGTCAGGTCCCGGACCATAAGTTAGATTCCACCTCAAGAAAATAAGAAATCACAACAGACTTACGCAATGACCACCTCTCCAAACCCTCTCTTAAATTAATACTCTTATTTTCTTAAAAATGACTTTCAAATTGCTACTTTGTGCTATACGGATATATGAAAGAGCAAACAGGAAATATTGAGCAAATTCATGTGGATCCTTGTGTGTAGTATTAGTAAAAACTCTGAATGTAAAAGTTTCTCTAAAAAGTAAGCTTTATTTGTTTTACAGACAACAAGCGATGATATAGAGAGAGATTATTTAAGTAAAGCTTTAATGCACACATTTAAAACGAAGGAGTATAAATATGAGCTCACATTTCTTTTAATGGAACAAAAAAATCTGGATGAAAAAGTTCAGACAAAGCGAGAGGTCCGAAGAAGACCAGTATATAAAGACCGACATTTAATAAGGTAAGAACTACATGTGTATAAAATGTGTTAAGAATAATAATTTTCGTAATTTAACCTATGTGTTCTAGCTGTTTCGTATCTAATTTTGAGCCTTATTTTTATTTTTATTAATAATAAGTATTTACTTAAACTTGCCGGGGACGATGGGTTAAACCACAAGTGACATGTTACCTGACGTTGAATGCTCGGTGATCAATTAATAAGAACCGTAATCTGTGCCAAACATTCAGGTGGAGCGCTTAGTACAAGTATGCAGTATGCCATAAATCAAGTGAAGTGCACACAACATTATGTTTCGGGTGTAATATATTTTTCAAAAAATAACTTTACTGTAACTTAGTAGTAAAAACAATCAATATTACTTTATTTTGCAAAAAAGATTTAACACAGGGTATGAGCACTCAGTACATGTGAACCATGTCTCACATGCATATAGGTGTAATACCTTTTTCAAAAAAACTTTAGTTTTAATAAAATACAGGAAACAGCCCATCATTACCCTGTCATGTTTATTCCTCAATACATTCATTCTGCAGAATAAGTTCTCATAACAGTAATAAAAGGTGTAGCTACCTAACTGCATGTAGCAACAAGAATTAGCCTAACTGTATTTGCAAAGCCAAACCCCAAATACAAATAAATAATAATATGCTAAACTAAATAAGAACTTCAAAAGAATAGGAATAAATAAGGTTAGCTGGTTTAATCAGGATGCTGCCTCGAAATCTATGTTCACAGCAAGCCAAAGTCTTAAAATTGGTTTGTTTAGGATATATACATGGCTAGAAAACGTGATGATTTATTCATCTTAACATGTAAAAATATACAGAAAATAAATAAACGTATAGATAGGAAATTTTTAAAGGGTAAAAGAAGGCCTACAAACCTCACACAATCATCACTTCCAAACCAAAACGCCGTCCATAGCATGATTCCATTTTGGGGGGTTCTGCGGAGTTTTTCATAATAAAGCTGCAGCGTAACTCTTTCGAACACACAGAATACGGCTATTATTAAAGAGATGCTAATACTGGTCCAAAGAGTGCCCTGATAAATAAGCATAGCCTAAAATACTGAAGTATTTCTAAAATATAAACTAGATTTTTTTTTTAAATAATGATCTGATAACACAAGAAATAAATTAAACTTGTTTCAATAGTTATTTCCAATAATATCTTAAGATCGGTTTATGCTATGTTTTATATGCTTTAGAACAAAGAAAACTAGCCTTACTTTAACTCCGAAGCTTCCAGCGCATTGGCCAAAGAAGTTTAAACCTGGGGAAAGGATTCCTGTGGATAGATCAATCTATGACTCACTTGAAAGATCTTTAAAGGCGTCCATGACCACCAATGTGCACGTCATTAATATCGAAGAAATCTGTCATGAGGATCACTCTGACAGATATGAGAGGTTTTTATTTGTTTTTTTCTAATAAAGTTTGTTCTCTGCATTTTAGACGAAATCTACAAAGTCCTACTCCACTGTACAACATCCAATGTGTGAACCTTTTTCTTTAATTTTATGTTATGTCAAATATGTTAAAATGTTTTTAACATTCTCATAGAAAAAAGAAAGAGCTAACAAAGAAAGTGCCGAGCGTGAATGAAAGAACGCTGTACCATGGCACCGAATACACTGTTGTTAATGCCATTTGTGCTCAGAATTTTGATTGGAGACTATGTGGAAAGAATGCAACTGTGTATGGCCACGGCAGTTATTTTTCTACGTCTGCAGAATACAGTCACAGTTACACAACTCCTGATATGGCTGGTGTTCATTACATGTTTATTGCTGAAGTGTTGCTAGGTCGTTTTACTACGGTAAGATAATTTTGGCATTGACATGGTGGTTACTTCTTTTAAGTTGTATTATCCTAAAGTGCTGTGTATCCGTGGATTTCAATTTTCCAAAAGTTTTAAGATGTTTGTTTTTAGGGCAACTCAACAATGAAACGTCCACCACTTATTCCTAATTCAGAACTTGAAATCTATGATAGTTGCGTGAATAAACTTGCTAACCCATCCATTTTTGTGGTGTTCGACCGAGATCAGTGCTATCCAAAATATCTAATTTCCTACACAAAATCTAATGTGCCGTCTATTAGCACAACAGACCAAACATTCGCATCTTACTTCCATGGATCCTTTGTTGGTTCTTGGCGTTCCGTGCAAACTACATCCAGCAACAATTTAGTCAATCCGCCATCTTGTGTTTATCAAAGTAATCTGTATGGTTTCCCTAGCAGTTTTGCACTATCCGGACATGGTATGTTGCCTACCAATAGTTCAGTCAACCAGACATCTGGCATTCCATCTGCAGATGCCAATTTTTACCCAGCCATATATGATCGGGACTGAAGTGAATATTTATGAGCTTGTAGTGTAAATACTTAGATTAAGCACCTCCACTCTTCTAACAGATCCTTTGAAAAAAACCTTTTTTTTTACCACTTCATTATCACATAGAGGAGGAGGTAAACTCTCTTACCAACTTACTTTTCTATTATGATTTCTAAAATAATAGCGCTTGAATCTTAGTCTATGACAGTTTACATTGTAACATGTTTAAAGTTTGCTTATGCTTTCGCATTTTGCTAAATGGTCACAAATTTGTAGCTGAAACTTGTAAAATTTCACAGGAACTCATTTCCCTGCACAATTAACACAGCTACAAGGCAGTTGGTTTTTATTTATGTTTGTAGTTTGTTCTAGCCTGTGAAATGTAGATAAATCATATTTATCAATTTTCTATAGTTTGTAAACAAATAAGCAGCAAGGAATTTATTATTTTATTTAAGTTTCTCGTTTTGACGAAAAAGGGTAGCTTATATTTTCATATAAATATTATGCTTCAATTTTTTTTTGTTTTGTGTTTTTTTCCACACACTTTTGCAAGGTACGACTCATGTTCATCAGACTTTTGCTTTTGTTTTTGTTCTGCACACAGAATGCTCTCAAACATAGAATTTGCAGCTGTTTTAAAAAAATAAATCCTTTAGAAAGTGTTGTGAATCATTGAGGAGATTGCAGTAACTTTTGACAACTTTACACACACGGTTTGTCATCACAAAAACGTCAATCAAAAGGTAACAATACAGAGCTACCCTACCTTCAATGCCTTAGTGAAAACGTCATTTAATGTCATGCTCATTTTAAAGCCCTGTGCTATTTTAAAAATGGTCACGAATACGGAACGAAAGAAATCACCTGGAAAAATAGTTTTATGTGAAATATCTTCGTATTATTTGCGATTTAATTTTATCTATTAGAATATATTAGTTAAAATAAATATAAAAATGCGGTGAACAATCGAAAGTTACAAATATGCTGAATATGATGACAATGTAAATATCTGGAGCTTTCAACACCTTTATTAATAAAATAGTTTTTTAGAACTTTTAGCTTTATATATATTATTATAATATAACACCTTTGTAAAAGTTTTTGAGGTGAGTACATAGTTTCTGAGAATAAAAGAACAGGTTGGCCAATGGTCTGAAAGGTTTGGGTAATTCAGGAAATTTCTCAGTCAAAATGTCAAGGAATTAAATAAAGTTTTTTTTTTTTTTTGAAAAATTGGAAAACGATCTGAGAATTTTGTTATGTTGAAACTAAAGTAACAAGTAAGTACAAATGAAGTAAGTTTTTTGGATAATCAATTTTACGTAGAAAAGTCAGGAAATCTTTTTAATTTAGTCCTGAAAAAGCAGGGAAGGTGATAAATGGTTGGTCACTCTTAAAAAAAGCGAAAACAAGCACTATTGTCACAGATTTCTTTTAACACCTTTTTTATTATACCATCAATGCATTTCAACATTGCGAAAACTTTGTATTTGTAGTTTCTGTTAATAAAAACGTTTTGTAAAATTTTTATCTTTCATTAGTCTCAATGCAAAAAATTTACTAATTTTTTACTAAAAAGAATCTGTCAATGCAGAAATTTGGTCGTAAATTTGTAAAGCCGGATTTCAAATTTACAGTATGTGCGAAAAACAGTAACGGGTACAAGCATACTATGTAGATTTTTTGACTGCTCAGAACAGTATCCACTTTCACTTTTTAAAAGCTAAACTAAAGTCAACTTTTTTTACACAAGGCATGTATTGGTTTTGGCTTCAATTCATTATTGAGACCCTAGAGTCCCTAGAGCATGGAGAAGCAACAATAATTGTAGCATCTATTTAAAATGACACTAACTGAGAAAGTAAAGAAATACTGTGAAATAATAATTCAGATTTATTAATGAGTTTATATCTATTTATTTGATCTACTACTAAACAAATACTGACTGGTTTTGGTGTTTTCCTGTGAAAACACGGTTTAAGTTTCGAAGAACCTGACCGCATCTCATCTAGAAAATAAAATTTCTTATGTAAACATAAAATTGAAAGCCATTTTTTGAACTTGTTAGCCACCAAGGTAGGAAAAACAAACACATTCGATGTTGATACTTAAATTCAAGGTCGTTAGATTTTAAACTTTTATAAGTTAGCAAGACAAATTTGAATAATTGTTTATGTGAAATTGAAACAAAAAAATGGTTTTAGGTGAGCCATGCTATAAACTTTTTTTTTAATGGTGCGTTTTAAAAGTAACATTTTAATGATGACTTTCCAAACAAGTTAGTATGGCCACCACCCTTTTTAGTCATTGCATGAAAAAACAATGATCATAAGACAATTAAGGGCGTTGGAGCTGTCAATAGATCAAAAAATTTAAATTTTAAAAGTTTTCCTTTCTTAAATATTATTTAAGTTGTTAACTTTGTTGTTGTGCAACAAACGAATATTAAAAATTAAGCATCTGTAAAACTATGCATTACAAAATAGTTGTGTGGAAAAAAAAGAAGTAATAACATCCACTTTGCGCATTACAGACAGACATACTTAATGTATTTTATAATAGATAACAACAAAGGTCTTCTAATAATCATATTTTGCCAAAGACTTTTGCTAACTGTATCTTGTGTTGAAGAGTCAACCCTGCAGCAACCTATTTCAGGCTATCAAGTTTCTGTATTTTTCACTTTTAAATGGAAATCACTAGAGAGCAATTGGGTAATAGAATAATGACTTAGTTAATCGTTTTATTTTATTTTTAGCAAGTATATTTATATGATGATAAAGAAGCTCCATTCCTATTTATCCTCAAAGAATGGGACTAATTTAACTGATTTGGAAAGAAATTTTCCGCAGTTTGAGAATATTAAAGACGTTTTGGAAAGCAGGCCAGATTTATTTTGGATTGCTACACACAATGAAAACCATATCGAAGTTCGAGCAAAGTTGAATGTGAAGTTGTGTTACTCGTATTTAAATAGCACATGTGGTGGAGATTGTGGCTGTTTACATATATGTAAGGATAACTTATTATCAAGGAAATATTGTCAAAATCCTTGCAAGTTTGGATTTTCACACAACCCTAAGGATGTGCATAACTGGCCTTTGTTGTCAAAATACAAAGGATCTAATTGGGAACTTTTACTTAGGGCATCTTTTCCTCGGTTATGTACATCTTTTTCAAGAAGCGGACAATGCAAAAAGTTATATTGCGGGTACCTTCATTTGTGTTCAGATTTTGTCAGAGATAGTTGTGTTGGTGAGTGCAAGTTAGCTAACTCCTGCAACCAAAGTAAAACTAATCTTCATAATTGTGGTAACGAACATAACAAAAAAGTGTTAAAGAATTTCGATTTAAGTTACTTAAAAGGTGATCGGAATGTTCTGCTTGCCAATATTCTTATGAAAAATGATGGTGCATTCAATGTAGCAACTGGGCCGGATCTAAAATCATTTTACCCAAGGTCAACAACCAACAATACTTCTGAAAATCCAATGTTTATATGTGCAAGTTATTTGAAAGGAGACTGTAGGAATCCATCTTGCCCACGATTACATATGTGTAAAGAATTTTTAATAAATGCCAATAAATGCTCCACAGAAGATTGCAAGTTTGGATTCTCCCATGATTTACTTGAAGGTAGTAATAAAAAAATTATAAACCGACATAGTTTAGATTCTCTTTCTGACTGGAGATTATTAGAACACATAAGAAGTTTATTTCCTCGTATCTGCAAGAATTATCAAATTGGTACTACTTGTACATCTGAACAGTGCAATAGAATTCATATATGCCCAGAATATTGCTCTGATTCTTGCAGTGCACATAATTGTAAGTTTTCACATGACCTGCGAGATGAACACAATAATAATGTATTACAGACTTATAATTTGCACAATATCAAGGAGAAGGGAAAATTCACTGAAAAACAGTTAATTTTAGCAAACGTACTTTACTCAAAATCCAGAAGTAAAACAAACAGGAGTAGTGGTACCCCTTCCAATGAAAAGTTAACGTTATTAATGTGTAAATTTTATTTGGATGGAAACTGTAAACAAAAAAATTGCCCTCGATTACATATGTGTAAAGAATTTTTAATTAATGGTAATAAATGTGTTGCTGATAATTGCAAATTTGGTTTTTCCCATGATCCATTAGATTCTCATAACACCTTCATAATGAAGAAAAATGGAGATGATCAACTTCCAAGTTGGGTGTTACTTGAGCGTGTTCGTAAATCATTTCCACGTGTGTGCAAAGACTACCTAAATGGTTCATGTTTGGGTGTAGCTTGTAGAAGAATGCATATTTGTCCTAATTATTGCAACAACATGTGTGTTGGTGCAGACTGCACACTTTCACATAAACTTAAAGATGGTCATAACATGCCTATTTTACAATTTTATTCGTTGGACAGAATAAAAGGAGGTACAGAAAAGTTCATTCTTGCAAATGTTTTAATATCAAGTAATGAAGGTATTGGTTCTAAGTCATCAAATTCAAAGTTGTCCAAAAATGTTGGTTCTGCTGTTTTATCAAATTCAAATTTGTCCATGAGAAATGATTCTACAAACTCATCAAATTCAAATTTGTCCATGAAAAATGATTCTACTAAGTCATCAACTTTAAATTTGTCCAAGAGGCGAAATAAGAGTTTTACAATTAATGATCTAGATCGAAATGTTTACGAGGAGGAATTTGCCAAGCAGAATCATGAACCCTCTGAAGAAGAAATATTTCAGTACATTCTTAACAATAGTCAAAATGGATATTGTCCAATGGCGAATTTGCTGGAATTGTTTAATTTTGATTTGAAATCAGTTGAAAACTGGCTGGAAAAGTATAAATACACATTTCGCATTGTATCCGCTCCTAATAAACAAAAGTTTGTTTATTTATGCCTAAAAGAAATCCGACCTTGCCATTATTATTGGAAAAAAGGCATTGGTTGCAGAACTAGTCAATGTAAAATGTTTCATATTTGTCGTGCCTTGCTTATTGAGAAATCGCACAATAAGCGTATCTGCAAATTTACTCATGATTTTAAAGATGTTCATGAGAAGATGTTAATTGACAAATTTCCTTGGAAGTACATCACTGAAGAACAGATTTTGCTGCTGCTTAAGATACGCTATCCATACGTTTGTGCAGATTATTTAAAGAAGAATTGCCAATATGGAGAAGATTTGTGCCCAAATTTGCATGTTTGTTATGATTTTATGAGAGGAAGCTGTAAGAAGCAAGAAAGCCTTTGCAATTTTAAGCATGAAAGTGGTGCTTCTGGAAAACAGGCGAAAAGACTGATGCAAGAATATCAGTTGAATGAAAAAGAGTTTCGAAGCTGTATAATTCTGCCGAAAATTAATGCGGAGGAAAATGTTGTTTGTAATGATTCAACAGTGCTAAAAGGTAATTGTGTTTTTAATTTAGTAGTATGAAACTTATAATACCTTAAGCTTATTCTCTAGTATTTCTACTAGGATCTAAATAGTTTTTAAAATCATATGGTAATACCAAGTAAAGTCACAATGTTATCAGAAAGTCAGAAGTAACAATTATACTTTAATTGTAGAATGCGTTTTTGCTTACTGTAGTTAAGTGATCAATGTTTTTTTAAAAAAAAAGTAAATCAGAAAATTCAGTATATTTTGATCTTGTCACAGGTGTCTTTTGAATAAAGAGGAAATATGACGTACAATATTTTGTTTTTATGTTTACTTTTTATGTAGAGCATTTTAATTGGTTAAAAGAGGAAGGTATTTGTTCTGGATATTTGGTCAGTGAATGTGAAGCTAAATCAAGTTGCCATTTGATTCACCCATCTGCAAAATTGCCTTATCTATGGCAATATAAAAATGGAGATAACACTGAAGAATGGAAGAATTTGCCTGTTGATGTAAACATGGAACTGGAAAAGGAGTTTTGTGATCCATCTTCTCTTTCTTACGAGTAAGTGATTGTGTACAAGTGTATTCTTATGTTCCTTAACCCTAACCCTTTTAACCCCCTCTCCCTGGACTAGGTTAAAATGATAAATGTTTCAAAATTTAAAATAGGGAGCCTCCCTATTAGTTCATATTTTGATGGTTTTACGCTATAAAACGTATAGAGGCTCTTCTTAAATTCATTTCCTTGTAATTTTTTCGCCTCGCACAAATAATTTGCAAAGGAAGTATGACCAAGCAAAAAATCTGTTGTTTTATAACTTGCTTGCTTGAGCTAACTTGCTAAAGTACTTCACATCGTATTAAGATAAATTGTACACGCTCAAAAATATGTTTCTGCAAACATCATAAAAGTAGCTACTTTGTTTATCGGAGAAAGGATACTGTTGCTTTTCGTGGAGCTCTCGTAATTATATTTTTGGCAAATGGATTTTATATAAATGTTTCAAAGTTTTTATTTATAAATTTAGAAGATTTATGTGTTAAAATTGTCAGTTTGTCATTGCGTTAAACATGCACAGCCTTTTTTTACCATTCCATGTTAAATTTGTCATGCTATAGCAAATTTAAATTATTATCTGATTTACCTGCAGTTGAAAAGATTTTTTTTATAGTTACTTTTCATCGACTTCATCCATCAATTATCATCTTTTATTATTGTTTAAAAATTCACAGAACTGGCAACGTATTTGTTTTGTTCTCTTCTAACTATCCTTGGTATGGTCAATACAACACAATTGATGTTTTTGTGCGTCGTTTGTCTACCATATCCTCTGTAAAGACCATAACTGAAGAAGCGGGAGCTACTGAGTGGAAATGGTACTGGCATAGTGGTGGTGACACCTGGATAGAATATGATACTTATGTAAGTAAATAAAGGTTCCATTGTGAAGTTTGTTTTCAACAAGATTCATATGCTGTCAGATATCCAATGTTTTTAAAATGTCAGTTGTTTTTATTTGTCTGTTTCAGAAATTAAAAATTGTACAAAAGTATCAGTTTTCTTTAATGTACCCCCATGCATCATACTTCTCGTTTTTTAGACGACAAGCGATGATGTTGAGAAAAACTATTTAAGTGGAAGCTCATCGCACCAATTTGAAACAAACGAGTATAAGTATAAGCTTGCATTTCACTCAATGAAACAGAAAAATCTGGATGAAAGATATCAGACTGAACGAGAGGTTCGAAGGAGACCTGTGTATAAAGACAAAGATTTGATCAGGTAAGAAATACATTCAGCAAATAGATATTAAAGGAGTGAATGATAATTATTGTGGATATTTTTGTGAGTTCAAAAAAACCCACATTAGAATGTAACATTCACACGAGTATTATACATGTAAGCTCTGTTTTTATCTGGCGCTAATTCACGTCAAGTAGTTATACGTTGTTGGAGTTGGGAACAACTAATGGAAACATCGATGAGTCATTAGCAGGCAAATTTTAACCCGAATAAGCATGCTTGATAAATATCAAAGTTTTTTGGTTTTTGAACCCTAGGTGACGCAAACACATTTGTTTTAAAAAGTTATTTCTACGAACTCTTTTTCTAAAAAGTGTGCTTCTGCAAGATGATATGATTCTCCAAATTGACATATTTCATCGTTATAATGAAGACATCTTCATGCTATAAACTCAATATGATTAACTCCTAGTCAGAAATTGACGTATAAAATAACGCCAGATGTAAACTAAGCTTTAACGATTCTTTGGCGTCAGCATTCCATTTCCTTCATTGCGTGAATGAAATTGCAGACTTTTTGCATAGAATTTCACGAATCATTGACGTATGATTTTTTCCTGGATGTTGCTTTCAGAATCAGTATGTTGGATTTTGTCAAAACTTGCAAAACTGCAAAAGTAGATACTAGAGTTAAGTTGAGTAGAGTTAACTCACCTTGCCTATTTTTGTTTCGATTTGAAAAATGGAGTATGAAATATGTAGGATAGCTAGAAATGTTCCCGTGGGGTAACAACTATTTTCTTTACAGTGAAATAAGCCTTTTCTACAGTGACAACTTGCATAATACGGATAGGTGTCGTGAAATAAAAAATATGTTCAATCTTTTTACGATATTCCACGTTAGTCACCAGTTGAATTGTTTTTTTCTATCCTTCACGAAAATGAGATTTCGTAACTTTATTAATTAACTAAGGCTGAAATTACAGCATATTTCAATGATCATTAAAGTATAATTTTTCTTTCATTTTCAATAATCTTCATTAAGATTGAAAAGTTGAATATATTTATGTTATTGTCTTGATATAATTAGCTACTTATACTGAAAACACTTAGTGGAGTACCGCCAAGTAAGGACAGCCCGAGAGGGCTGTTGATAAAGCCAGTATGTTCCATATTTTACAGTCCTTCTTCTTGGGATTAGCATCTGTGGGTTTTTTTGTGTAAAAAAATTATGCGCCAATGAAAACTATTATATTTACCGAGGACGCGATGCACTGCGCTCATTAATAACGTTGATTACACAATTAAACTTTCTTAAAAGTTCATTCCCAAACCTCAATATTAATTTATTTTTTATATGCTTTAGAACAAAGAAAGCTAGCCTTAATTTAACTGCCAAGATTCCAGCGCATTGGCCAAAGAAGTTTAAACCTGGGGAACGGATTACTGTGGATAGATCAATCTATGGGTCACTTAAAACGTCTTTTAAAGCGTCCATCGCCACTAATGTGCAAGTGCTTAATATTGAAGAAATCTGTCATGAGGACCACCACGACAGATATGAGAGGTTTTTATTTGTCGAATACACTCCACTCTCCGTTTCTCACTTGAATGCTACTTTTGTATATCTAGTTTCCACTTACCTATTTACCCACGCCTAAAAAATATGGGATACAATATTTTTTATTGAAAAGCATAGAACGTTTGATTTAATAAAAGGCAGCCTTTAGACGATCCACAAATATACCGAAAAAATGGCACAGCAAAAATCGGTTTCTTTATGTATAAATATGAGCAATAACGGGCTAATTGAGGATTACAGTGGGAATCTTTTTATCTCGAACTAAAGTCTCATTCCCTTGTGTTCCGCCTAAGGTATTTTCCTTTCTTTATCTCGAACTTTCAATATCTCAACAAATTTTTTGGTCCCTTGCATCGAGTTAGAGAGATTCCATTATATATTCAATCCTTTATTTTTTTTATTATTTTTTTTTCATAGAAAAAAGAAAGAGCTGACAAAGAAAATGTCTAGCGTGAATGAAAAAACACTGTACCATGGCACTGAATGCACCGTTGTCGATGCCATATGTGCTCAAAATTTTGATTGGAGACTATGTGGAAAGAATGCAACTATGTATGGCCAGGGAAGTTATTTTTCTACATCTGCAAAGTACAGTCACAATTATACCACTCCTGATATGGCTGACGTTCGTTATATGTTTGTTGCTGAAGTATTGGTCGGCCGTTGCGCTAAGGTAAAATAGTGACGATAATGATAGGAAGCCTCTATTTCTTCAGTCTAATTACGCGTCTCATATAATTTTATTTGACTCCTCATGTGTGTATACTCTCTCTAATGTTTAGTTCAACTGCTTGTTTTTAGGGCAATTCGACAATGAAACGGCCTCCACTCCTTCCTAACTCGAAAGTTGAACTGTATGATAGTTGCGTGAATGACCTTTCTGACCCATCCATTTTTGTAGTGTTCGAGCGAGATCAATGCTACCCGAAATATCTAATTTCTTATAAAATCACATCAGGACCAGAACATCGACGTTCCTACGTCAGTCCTTCTAGCTCAATCCACAAAACATCATCCACATATTACCATGGCTCTCGCACTACTAGCAATCCAGTGTTTCACTCCACCAATTCAACATCTGGTTTTAATCCCCTTAGCTCGAACAACTTTAGTAGTACCGGTAGTTCATTGTCTTACGGACAAACATCATCCATCAACAACTCCACCAATTCAACATCTAGTTCTAATCCATTTAGCTCGTACAACAATCGTAAGACTAGTAGTTCAGTGTCTTACGGAGAAACATCATCTACCAACAACTCCGCCAATAATCCGTATCGTAATATGTATGGATCAAGCAGTTCAGCATCACCTGGGCTAGGAAGATCAGCTTCTAATAGTTCGGCCAATCAGGCTGCTTATATTGGTTACACTTATCCAAGCAGTGCTAGCTCATCGACATATCGCAATAGATCCGCTGAATCGACGACATTCCAAAATCCGGAAAGGGATGCTTCGGGCAGCTCATCTGAAAGGAAATGTATTATTTCGTAAAGATTCGTGGTAAATTGTTCTCAGTTTATTATTAAATAATAAAAAGTTTTGGGAGGTGATTATTTGTTAAGAGAGCGAAGAGAAGCAATTATACTGCGTAACATGTTCATTAAACACTCTAGCCCTTGACTTATAGGATAAATTACTTTTCCGCAATATTAGAGCGCTCAATCGATAAATTAGGGTTTTATTTTGTAAAAAAGATCGTATTTTAGGAACATGTATTATTAGGAGAAGCCCTTGCTGAAATAGCTTATTCTGTTACTTTCAACGTTTTGTAAATAGAACAAGAAGGAATAGCTTTTTTTAATTTTTTTACTACTGTGAAAACGGTCTGTGGTTTCTTTAAATTTAAGCAAGTACTCTCCTTAAAGTCAAAAACAAGACATAGCTAAATCAGCTGCGTCTTTTAATATGATAATGTATTCCATTAAACGCTTCAATGAATGTATAGAGGTATTATTATTTGAAAGATGCAATAAATGGAGTTATAGTAATTATACTAAAACTACTTATACTAAAAGAATTTTAAAATTTATATAAATTTTACAGAAACTGGCTGTTTCGACTATAGGTTATTGGTTTTTCTTTTACGGTGTTCTCTTGTTGTTGTTAAAGATTTATTCCTATATTGTAGATTTGGTGAGAAGTAGAAATAAAAATATAGTCTATGAATAAGTTAAATGAGAATGTTCTTGTTCACTTCATGTCTTATTTGGAATAAAAAATAACCGGTTTTTCATAAAATAATCTTCGATACGTTAGTTTTTGGCAAATTGTTTTTATAAATTTCCCCTAACTTATTTTTGCGATCGGGAGGCCTGCAAATAATTCTTTGTGAAATAAAATTTTGTATCTATCGACGTATGCTATTCTAAAACGTTAACTAACTTTTCGGACAGGGTGGGATCCCACAGTCCGAATATTTAGTTATGATTTTAGGGGTGGTACACAGAAGTTCAACTTCGATATTTAACACTCGATCCAAATTTTGTGAGTAGAAGGTTTTCATGCAAAGTATGGAACTGAATTTTGTGATTTGAGCTTTGGAAGATGTTCGGAATTAATGTAAGCATTTCAAAACGCTTTAAAGAAATATATGATAGCAAAAAGGGTATATCACAACATGGTATGAAAACCACATCAAGTACACTAGTAAGTACACTAAACATTACAAGCAACCCGGTTAGCAACTGTACTAAAATCTGCAAGATCGCCAAGGAAAGCAACCTTGATCCCAGGGCCTGTAGCGTTTTTTGATATAAAGATGAAACGCGTAGGAAAGTACGGTGGCCCACAAACTTCAAACAAAACGAACAAGAAACATGCACACATTTGACGAAACTACGAACAATTTTGACAGTACTTCAAACAAATCTAAGAACATTTTAGACAAATCTAAGAACATTTTAAACAAAAGTACGAACATATTCAACAAAATTAAGAACATATTCCACAAAAGTACTAACATTTCAAAAAATAACATTTTAAACAAATGTACGAACTTATTCAACAAATGTACTAATATTTTAAAAAATAACATTTTAGACAAATGTACGAACTTATTCAACAAAATTAAAAACATATTCCACAAAAGTACTAACATACGAACAAGGCGTTGCAAATAACCGAGATGAAATCGATACCAAAGCATGGTTCGTTTTTCAAGTATTTACCCATCTGTGTTTGCATTCGCGCGGAAAGGGAAGATGACGCTGAAAAATGTTGCTTTTCTCTTCCAATTCCGAGCCAACATACATGATTTGGAAGAAGTAAATTCGTACGTAGTGTCTTTGATATCTCCGACAGAAGATGAATATACAGAATATTTAATTTATCTGTCTTTCTAAAGCTGAAAACTGAGACACGGGAAGAAAGAACTATTTGTTTGTTTAGTTTGCAGTTGTGGACCACTGTAAAAAAGACAAATTGTTGTTTGCATTCAATATTACCTTTGCTAAAGTATGAGCAATATTAAATACAAGCAACTATTTATGATTTAACCCAGGTTTTTAAACAATACATTAAACCGAATCGAAGGCAAAGGTGAACCTCGTTCCTAGCGCTTATTGTCTCTTTCTTTTCTATCTGGACCTCGCCGTCTCGATATAAAAATCAACAGGTGCTGGAAACAAGGTTGGTTTTCTCGTAGATAAAAGTAATAAAATAGAAATAAACAACGAGTGAATGCGGGTTAGTTCTCTTAAACTTTGTTCGATTTTCTTCAAAGCAAACAGGGCACACCATAACGGTATTTCAACATTGACATAGGGGGAAGGAGGTCTGTATAATATTGGGGGATGAAGTTTTAAAAATAATATTAAAGCACCATTGTGGTTGACTACAAGAAATTAGGTATGGCTTTGTCCATCGTCTTCAAGATTTCCAAATGTTTTTTAAACTTAAATTTTGGGAAACTTATTTTGCAAGTAAGGTCTAAAATCGCAAAAATAAGTTCCAAGTAGGCGCTAGCGGCTTTGACGTCAGACAACAAAGACTGAGATTGGGGATAACTGTCCCCAGGGTCCATTTCACAGTGGCTTTATAAATACAACGTGTTGTTTCCACGTCGTTTCCACACCGTTTTGCTTGAGACTTCTGTTATGTCATGAAAGTTTTATCAATATTGCTGTCAAAGAAAAATTTCGAAGATATTGCTTTAATATCAGTCAAAAACAGCATCGCTAATAACGGGGCCTTTAATTGCCTATATATTTTCCATCGTGTTTAAAGACGTTAGTTAACTCCATAAGATTCTATCCGCCACGCACTCCTTAAAGCTGATAGAATCAGGACACAAGCCAGCAACACCTTCGCGGAGTATTTTGTCATCTAAAGGGAAAATATAAAGCTAAATGCTTCTACACAACGAATAAAAGAATTGACATCTATCTAGCGAAATCATTAACACTGTGGCTGAGTTAGACCTCGTCTGGGGCTTTTGCCTTTTTAACATCGAGGTCAGCGGCGAATAACTAAGCGCTAGCGGCTTTGACATATAGACATCAAACCCTGGGGACGAGGATGGGTTCAGGATTTTGAAACATGGGCGTGAATGGTTAGGAAAAATACTGTTGAGTAATTAATCTTGTAAGAACTCCAGCAAAGAAAAAGTCAATCTTGAAACCTTTGAAAAACTTTTAACAGCGTGCCTGATATAGCTTAACAAAAAATACCTATGACCGATTAGGTAGGATCAAAGAAGCTTTGATGCGACAAACCAATGAAAAATGAAATGAGATCAGGTATGTATGTGCCAGCAATGAAAATCTGGCTGTGAATTTGCTATAAACGACAAGAGACATATTTGGGGGAAAAATAACACAGAGAAAGTATTTCTAATGGATTTAACAGTTTTTGGTTGAAATGCTTTTTACGTGACATAAGATCGTCTTTCCTAAAATTAAAATATAAAATGAAAGTATTAAGGTTGAGATTCCTATATTTTTTATACATAAAGTACCATATGAATAAAATAATAAGTAAATAAAAGAAAAAAATAGTGGAACTCGTATTTCAGGAAAGAAATAAAATCTCTATTTTTCGAATTTCCTGAACAGCAAGTTTTTCAGGAATTTTTGCAGGAATTTATTCCCCGAAGGTAATCTGGTATATACAGACGATTTGTCAGCAGTTCCTTTGCTTGTTAATGCAGCGAACTGTTAGGAACTTACGAATAAAGGAAGCGTCTGTCAAACCAACAACTTTGTCCCCGGGGCTTGTTAGCATGACATTTATAAGCATCCGTAAGCTTAAATTTGGTGATGTTTTAAGCATATGCTGGGTATTATGTGAAGCCAAAAAAATGCTGTGAAGTTTTTATGTTTTTTGTTTCGTGAGCAGTTTTTCTTGAAAACAATGCAGTTTAAAATTTCTCACACCACAGTATATTACTCACAAAAGGTTCAAAGTGAGTATTAAGCTATAATTACTGATGTTTAAAATTCGAATTCAATATTTTTTTTCAAATAAGCATATTTTGAGCCTAATCATGTGTTCCTAAGCATATCCCAATAAATCTCTTTGCCATTAATAACCTAAGCATAAAAAAGTAAATTTCATAAGCATCCTTAAGCCTCAATTTTGAATTTCAATTACTTATAAAAAACATGTATTTGAACGGAACCTGAACAGGTTTTCAGGCTTCGTTCCAGTGAAGAAAAATCAAAAGGTACTACAAAAAAAGGTTGTAAATCACATTATCTATCACCAGGAAAATAGGTATTGTCCAACACCATAATGGATGTAATAAAAACTAATCCATAACTAAAAGCATCAAAAATCTCCTAAGATCATTTAATTTCAGTAAAATCCACAATCGATAAGTGCAAAGTAAGATTATTTTGTCTCGTTGTGTAAAGATCGAAATTAGTTTCTTTCCACAATCACCACATGTCATGCGTAGAAAGGTAAATAAAACTTAAAATAACTCAAGACTAGTTTTAAGTAATTATATTCTTATACATAATTTAGCGTTAAAATTACTGAGTTTCGGCGTCCTCCGAAAAGTTCATCACTTTTGTCTGTTCAATTCGAATGCGATATTCTGTTTAGTGAATATCGGCCCTAAGTTGAAAAAAACTCCAGAAATATGTATAACGTGTAAATATGGCCTAATATATTTAGTGCTGTATATTTTTTTCTGGGAATTAAAATGGCGTCAAAGTCACGAGTTACATTCGTTCTTGTTTTGATTGCATTAACCCTTGTTCAAATGGGTTTTGGGGCTTACGGTGTTATCGTCACTAAGTTTGCCAAAGGGAACGATTTTGATCCTTTGGTATTTAGTCTTTATCGTGATGGCTGTTGTTTTCCTGTTCTCTTTCTTGCAGCATACGTTGCGGAAAAAAAGATCAGTTACCCAAAACTAAGGTAAGAACGATACTAAGTTACCTAGCTAGCCAGTTTTATGCTAAAAACCAAAATGTGTTGCAATGAGCAAAGAATAATTTAATACCATGTAAACTAAACAACACTCTTAAATTTATTAAGAGATAATGACAAGAATTGAAACTGATTTGGAACCTCATTAGGGGCCTTCGAAAAAAATTTTCAGGCCCCGTTAGCAGGATATTGCCACTAAGGGGGGAGGGGGTCTGAAGTTTGAAAAAAAAATCCGCTAAGGATTGAGAAATTTTAAGAATTTGTTTGTGGCCTAAAAATTCTTGTCATCAATTCCGATAACTTTTATCTACAAAACACGCCCCTGAGTAAATACCAATATAAATACCAATACCAGTTGTTAGATGAATGTGCATATTTTTTATGGCTAGCCTAACAAATATAGAGGGATATACCTTGTCTATTATTTCCAGGAGTGGCAATGGCTTAATGTCCTGCTGTTATTATACTATTAATAAAACACTCCTGTCATTAGGAAAGGCATGTTTGGTTCCTGTTACGTATTGCTCCTCATTAATTACATCTGCCATATTCAATGCATTGGTCTATTTTGTTTTGTTTATGAAATGTTAACTAATTATCATTATAGGGAGCTACTTATTGCGAATACTTACTTAGAGCAAACTCTTAACGCTGTTAAAAAATTTAGAAAAGGATAGGATTAGCAAATATATTAGTTTATGGAGAAGGAAACAGTCAACAAAATTCTTGTTGATAGACAAAGACATAAATTTTGTGTTTTTCTGAGACTTAAGGACCGAATACACTTGTATAAAATCACTAAAATATACCTTTTATTATCAATATAATTTCTTAAAATATGGTTATAATTTCTTATAATATATATAGCTATAATATATGTAAATATCTGGCATGTGCGTCATAGCCTCATATTTTGCTGCATTGCTTTTAATATTTCAATAAAATCAAATTTGATTTTATTGAAATATTATTATAAGTTTGATTTTAAAAATATTGTTGGTGATCTGGTTTCGAATGTCTTTTGGTTTGTGTGACAATAGATCTATTATCTGCTAGCGTTGTTGAATATGAAATTAAATGAAATTATAACGATATTATAAGTATATTGTAGAAAAAATTATAACTGTATTATAGAATATATTTAATGATATTTTATATACAAGTGTATTCTGGCCTTTTGTAAATTTTCGTAAGGTTCTAAGGTAAAACATCTATGCTTTATGCAACTAAATGGTGAACACAATATTATCGTCTGCCTTTCTTGATTGTTCTTAGTAAATCAAATTAGTCATATAATTACATAAAAAATTATGCCAAAATATTCGCTGGACCTTGCCTCTGGGGGATAGATGTGGGAGATAATCTGAATCTATCAGTTTGTAATAACAATTTGTTTGTGAGTTTGTAGTGGCACTATGTACCTTTTCTTATAGAGAGCTTCCACTTTTTGTTGCAATGGGCTTTTTTGGAATGTTTGCAAACCAACTCATGTATATTCTGGGTGTGTACAACACTTCAGCTGATATTGCATCAATGTTCCAACCGCTTGCTGCATGTTGGACTGTTATAGTAGCAGTTGCTGCAAGAGTTGAGAAGTTTCCTAACCTAAGTACAGTATTAGGAGCCAGTAAGGTGATTGGTATCATCGTTGCAACTGCAGGTGCCGTTCTTATGAATTTTGGAAAAAGTGCTAAACATAACGACACTTCAAACAAGTATGTGTCACGTAGTTCGTCTCTATTTGGCTATTCTGCGCTGGTTATAAATACTTTTTCAGTTGGAATCTATGTCGTTCTACAAAAGAAATACATTTTTTCTGTTGCGACATCGAGATGGAAAACGTGCCCTATAGGTGTCACAGCATGGGCGTATCTATTTGGATTTATATCAATGGGATTTGCGTCATTATATTATATAAGGCAACCTGAGAAATTTTATCTTCAAGCAAACGGTGTTATTTATACATTGATATATGCTGTGTTTATTGCGTCTGCCATGTGTTACATGCTGATCACTTGGTGTAATATGCTTGTCAGCTCCACCCTGGTGGCTGCATCGTGGCCACTACAAGTATTTTTTTGTATCATATTGTCGTACTTCATATTAGGTGAGACCTTATCTGTTTTGGAAATCATTGGAGGTTTGATGATTATTTTTGCAATGTTGGCGGTGGTTTGGTCAAATTATCAGACAGAGCTTTTAAATTCAAACAGACCGGAACAGAAAATCTTGAATCCTCGTACTGAAGGATATGATAAACTAACATCCTAGATTTTAATAAAAAAATAACAATAACATATAACATAGATGTAATTTTTACAATTCAGATAATTTTTAGATTATATTGCATAAAATTCATGAAGTCGAATTCATATTAATAAAATTTTCATGCACATTTTTTATTAAAAAAAGTTAAACTGAGCTGAGGCTGGATGTGCTTATTTTTTTAACGTTTGCGCAGCCTCAAATATTCTTGTTTGTGTTTTTCCTAAAAATAGGGAACATATGGATTGTTTTTAGGATTTAAATAAATAGAGGTTGAAATATTAGGAAGAGGAACTATATTTTATATAGTTGTTTATTAGCATATATGTATAATTCTAGGCTGAAAATTATTTTGTTCTTTTGAAGAAATTCTTGCTAGGTTCGTTCTTAATTAAGGTCGGAAAAATAGTGTGTATGAAATTAAAAATTATAGTTATGTTAATTATATACAAAAGTTCGAATTAAATTATAAAGAATTAATGTTAAACCTAAATATTTTACTTCCAATGAGCGATTGGAACGGTCCAACATATATTTTAAACTGTACTTTAAAAAACAGATATTCCGTCTCGAAATATGTGTGTTTGCTTTAGGGTCGCGCAGAAACCTTGATTTTAGATCTCCGTTAGATATAAAAACGATGACGGGGAATATTTGCCTAAAAAAGTGGCTCAAATGTTCAAAATTTTCCTGAACTACCTTTATTCGTACAAATTTTACGCGTTTGTACAAAAAAGTTAATTGATGCGAAAAATTTAGACTAAAATTACGCTCAAAACGATTTTGGCGAAAATTTACTCTTTTTATTTCAAGAAACAGAATTTCATCAAAGTTTCTTTCACACACCCTTTTTATGATTCCGAACGAAAACAACTAAAAACAAGATATTCTATATTTCACAAAAACCCTTTTCCCCCTCAAAAAAACAAAAAAAAAATTAGTACGAATAATATAACTTAAGGGGTGAAAATTTGGTGGAGGAAATTTAGTAAGGCTGTAAACGATCATATTGCCTTTAGAGACTAGAAGGAATAGAGCAATGGGCACCCGCCTGTGTGCGTGAAACCACGTAATCTTAAATTTCAAATATTTGATAACAGGCCGATTTGTGTTTCAACTGGTAATTTAAACTTTTAAATGAATAACTTTTTATATGTTATTAATATTGTTATTGTTGTATGAATAAAAAGAAAAATATATAATGGCTGCCTCACAGTCCCGTTCAATATTTTGGTTGGTATTATTAGCTCTGTTAGTTGCTCAGATGGTTTTTGGTGCTTATGGAGTTGTGTTTACTAAGTTTGCTAAAGAAAGTAACGTGAACGCAATAGTGTTTTGTATGTTGAGAGATGTTTGCTGTTTTCCTGTTTTGTTTCTTGCTGTATATGTCGCAGAAAAAGAGATCGCAAAAATAATTCTTAATTTTACATGAAAAACCTTATGGTAAAGTTTGCTCTGTATCTTTTGTAAATTTTTGTTATAATACACATACAAAAAATAAGTTTCGCAAAAATGTCTTCCCTTAAGGTATATTTTTTTCAACATACTTTGAGAGAACGTTTAAATCAAACCAATTAGCTGTGTACAATTACTTTATGGCAAATGAGTCATAGAAATTATTAAAAAATTGACAGGAAGGGAGGGAGGGAGGGTGGGGGTGGGGGGAAGAGAGCCACCTCTCCCCACACGATTAGTGTCAATGTGGTGCCTTTTCTAAAAGATGCATAATTATACAAAAAATACGAAAAATTTGCGAAAGCTAAATTTTCCTGTTCAGTACTTAAAAAAAGATTATATCAAATGGCTTTACAGCTCAAGTTTCATTCCGGGCTGAGTTTTTACCCGAACAGATCTTTACAGCTTATAGGCGGGTTAAAATCTCAGCCCAGGCTAATTCAGGCCGGGCTGAAAATGGTAAAATCGCGCTATGAACAGAATATTTCTTCTGGGTCGGGTTGGAATGCCGTAATGATAGTAAACTTTTTTCTTATAAAAAATTTATGCTGTTAGGCAACAAGCCTTAACTACCCCAAATTAACCGTAAATAAGGTTTCATATTTGTCTAAAAGTTTAATTGTTTAATTGTTTATTCCCGTGCTTGATATTCGCGTGTGACCATAAAGATGTGAACTTCTTTTTATTTTATCGATGAGCCAGCAATCATTACTCACTAGCCTTAGGCCCGTGGAAAAATCGCCGCTATTCACAGAACTTTTCCCGTCGCAACAAAGTAGATAAAAACATATCTTATTTGCCATTTCGAAATTTTGGATTTTTTTTTAATCTTTTCTCTTTTTTTTAAAAAAAAAATGTGTCTGGTTTTACTGGCATGCAATTTTTCCTTTTATGAAAGACCTGCAAAATTTAATGGTGTTTAGATGTTGTTTGATACTTTCAAAGTTGATCGCACCCCTATTATCTCACTCTTTTTCTGTTTTAGAGAACTTCCACTATTCATTGGATTGGGTATAAGCGGCATTTTCTTAGGACAACTGTTGTACATACTTGGTGTAAGCTACACGTCGCCTGACATTGCCTCGATGTTTTAACCACTTGCTGCCGTCTTAACTGTTATTTTTGCAGTCGTGTGTAAAATCGAGGCATTTCCCCGAATAACAACAAAGGCAGGCGCCGCTAAGATATTTGGCATTCTTATCGCAACAGGTGGTGCTATCATAATGAATTTTGGGAAAAGTTCCAAGAAAAATGGCCTGCAAAACAATACTTCGGATGCATTGTCGCTCTTTGGTTATTTAGCTTTATTATCATCTACTATGTGCTCGGCATTTTACATCGTTTTGCAAAAGAAATACATATTTTCTGTTCCAACCTCGAGATGGCGGGATTTACCCATATCAGTTACTGCTTGGGCGTACTTTTTCGGTGCCGTATTTTCAGCAATTACGTCATTGTATTACGCTAACCGGCCTGATAAATTCCACATGGAGTCTGCAGGTGTTCTCTATACGTTGATTTACGCAGTCTTTGTCACCTCCGCGTTATGTTACATGTTCGTGACGTGGTGCAACATGCAAGTTAGTGCGCCTTTGGTGTCCGCAGCTGTGCCACTGCAAGTTTTTTTCTGCGTCATTATATCATACATTGTGTTGGGGGAGACTGTGTCAGCTCTTGAAGTTGTTGGAGGACTGATGATTATCTTTGCTTTGTTATCTGTGGTGTGGTCAAATTATCAGGACAGAAATATGGTACTTGATAAAGAAGAGCTCATCTTGCCTTATAGTGAACAAGCAGAAAAAAAACTGTTGAGAAATAAGGAGGAGAACAATGAGGAGAGAGAGCCAAATAAAATTTAGTCACGTGAACAAGCTTTTTGATTATATTTACTGATTTAGCTAATAGAAAATTCTTTTACTGGTGTCTGCTAGTCTTATGTTCAAGTAGATAGGTAGTAATCTCGTTCTCGCGACTTAGGTTGTCAAAAAGAAAATAGGTCTTGAAACGGGGGTTGGATAAGTGAGGTATAACGAAAGGATATCTCTAAACTATTTGTATACAATTATTGACATGGTACGTTAAAGGAAGAAGCCTGCGTGTACACGCTTTTTTATAAGCAAAATAAGGCTAAAAGTTTATTCAAAGAAACAAAACAACTGGTGAACAACAACTCAGTCAGAAGTGGTAACTAAAAAAAGAGAAAAAAAGTGTAAAAACAGGGAGTAACAAAACAACAGTAACTCTTGGGAAATATCTTGTTATATTTTGCTAAAAGTTAAGTTTCGTACGTCAAATGTGATTATAATTCTGATTTCGATTGAAGCAGAAGCCTTGGCAAACATGTGAACGCTTGGAATTTTTTGGCATGGTTAACCCTGATAAGCTTAAAGCCTTGATTGCGTAGTTAACTTTATATAAGTTTTTAGCCTGACCAGTTGTATCGCAGTTGCTTACGTTTTGACCAAATTGACTATTGACTATTACAGGATTTTTGTTGTCGATACACTATGCCCAATTTAAATGGAACATTTATGCAAAATTTAAAGGTTTTAGCATGATTTTCTACATCGAAGTAGCGGAAAAACAAAGGCAGTATTTTAACATTTTTAACAGCAAAAAGGAATATCAACTCCATCTTACTTAACCAGGGTTCCCTAGTTCTATATTCAGGCCTCCCACACGTCCTGTATTTGGCAAAAGTGTCCTGTATTGTCCTGTATTTTGATTAATTGTCCTGTATGTCCTGTATTTCTGAAAATCTGCACTTAATATAACATTTCCTTGTTTCTTGTTCTAACCTTGTTAAACTGATTGATAAATATTATACAAATTACAAATGAAGTAGATGAATTTTTTTTTAACTAGTCGTTAGCCCGTGGAAAAATCCACGGGTTCGCCCGCCCTTTTTATACCGCATTGCGTGCGTCTCGCTACCTGCGCAGCTAAGCTACCATTTTGCGTGACAGACAGACGGACGGACGGACGGACAGACGTATACGGGTATTATAATATAGATTATATGATATATTTTAGACTTGATACTGTTTATTATGTGGTTGTTGTTTTTTTTTTTGGATACCAATGTGTTCAATGCGTATTTATGATGTAATTGTTTTGTCATCAACATAAAGAAGTTTTCAAAGTCTTTCAATCTTTTGTTGACATTTTATTACTAACCTAGTAGAAAACTTGTAGGTGGGTTTGTCACTTACGTTACTTAAATTTTAGGAAATTTTTGCATTTATTTCTCGGAATTGTTAAAAATGTCCTTTATTTTCACACTAAATTCTGTATTTTTGTAAATTTTTGTCCTGTATTGTCCATTTTTAAACCATTTTCTGTCCTGTATTCCTGTATTATTTTGCTCAACTGACTGTGGGAGGCCTGTATATTTTAATTTGTTTATCCTAGGGAGCGGGGACTTTTAGCGCTGCGAGTCTGCTCTGAGCCATTCGTTCCTCATTATATGATCTCGTAAAAATATGCTATCACAAAAATTATCTTCAGGTTTTTTTGCACGTGTTTCTGAATTGATATCAAGCTCCGCATGAAATTTTAAAAAGAGACATCTGTGCTTTCTACTATGGTGGTACTAAAACATGGCTTTTACTATTTGCAGCACAAATAAGACATAGTTAAACCAGGTTTTTAGTAGGTAGCAATGTTTTATTTTGAAAAATTACGGCATCTGAACTGAACGAATGAATGCCCAGTGTTCGTGTGTGTAGTGTAAAGAAGCACCGCCCAGCCCTCGCGCTTTGCGCCCGTTATACAGGTGAAAGGACGTTTTTTTGGCGATAACATAGGTAACGGAAATTATTTTTGTTAATTGATATATTTTATAGAAATATTACATTATTAAAAATATACAAATATGAAACTAACAAAATACTAGTATATGATATCCCCTTCCATATTTAAATCAACTCGCACTTTGGTGTATAAAGGTTCAAATTCTACATTCAGCACTGTATACTGCAATGAAGATATTCCATCTGTTTGAAATTCTTCCTGAGCATTACTTAATTTATCGTATCTGTTGGGTGGTTTCTCCTGTGTTTCAGCATGTTTGATCATTTTGTACCTCCCTTCTTGCATTGATGGTCGAGACAATGTCAAACCGTACTCCGATAAACGTTTATATAGATTATCATCCTCCGCTCCCCATCCCCAGTAACCATTAGGGAATCCATTAACTTTTACAAAATCATCTTTAACAAACATCTCCACTCCACCAAATATACCAGGGTAAGGTAATTCGTAGTCAAACTTATCTACTGCGCATGATAAGTGACGAGGTGAGGAAGGGCAACCGTAATCATTCAGATCGTTTTCGGGAATTAAATCAACGTCATGAAAAACAAAACAAGTAAATGGGAAGAGCTTTAAAGCTTCTTTGTAGCCAACATTCATCAGCTTCCCTCTGTTAAATGGATATTCATCAACCTGCTCGACAACAATGATGCGGTACATTAAATCTTGTCGCTTGAGAATGGCATGAAGCTGTCTAAGCAAGATTGATAGGTGAGATTCGCGATCACGAAATGGAATTATAATTGCAACCTTATGACGAGGTATACAATTGTAAGGCTTCCACCAGCCTCCCATTTTGACAAATTTTAATTCACTCTGTAAAACGGTAAAATCAATTGGTTCCATATCTACCAGTAAAGGACCAATTAAATGATTTGGTGACCATCTGCAAATATTGCCATTTTCGTTCCCAAATAACTCCTTGAAACATATTTTACGAAATTTCTTCTCAAGCTCAGGAAATACATATCCTTTGATGTTAAACATATCCTTTCGATATTGCAGATTGAAACAGGCAGTATACTTTTTAAGAATGTCTTCAGTATCTTCCATATCTTTACCATCAGCAGTATTTGCTGGCAATTCATTTATGGTAACAGATTCAGTAGTTGGAAATAATCTACGTGCAGTAGTGGCGACGTCTGTTGTGGGGAATTTGGTTTTGGCAGAAGCTGTTGTGATTATATTTTCAGTAATTTTGTTTTCTGTTTGTCGTTTTCGTTTGAAAATGATATCCTTGTCAATCAACACTCTCTTTCTTGTAATCCGAGGAAGTTCACCTTCCACGGCTACAATTCTTAAAGTATTCAACGTGTTTTTTAAGTCTTTTTCTCCCCTTTTTAATTTTACACTATGATTGTTTTTATTATTTCTATTTCTTTTATTATTTCTCTGGATACGTAAACTATTTCCTTGATTTAGTTTCTCAGGCTCCTTCTTTGAAGAGAATATACTGTTCGTCACGTACATTATAACCAGAAGCAACAAAAATAAAACTACAATTTTAGCTAGTCGTCTCTTGTTCAGTAAAATTCCTCGGATCATATTTTTAAAATTTTTAAAAAAAAATTCACATGTATGAATTTCATTTCTTTCCACACAAGAGCTATTTTTTAAATGTAATGTTAAAACCAATGTGGCACATGCAACGAAAGAATAAAAACAACAAACTAAAAATAATTAGTTCATATCAACACCTTGTCGCTAGGCGACTAAATATAAACTAAGAAAGTTATGCTAAAAGCACGTTTACGACAAAACAATGAAATGCGAAAATAAGAACAATGTCTAGCGGCACAGCCATTTGCAAAAAACATTTTATACGTATAGTAGAATTCGTTCACAAATGTTCAGCTTTTGTGAAGATAAATATTGTTAAACATGCACGGCCAGCAGAATGTCGTTGAAGTAGATCTTTTTTGCTTGGCCAATTTTGAAGTGTTTTTTATTCAGCACGCTTTGGTGGTTATGGCATATAAAGTAATGAAAAATCCTGATTTGGGTTTCAAAACTGCTGCATATGCTTGATAAAAACGTTCAAAAGTCATAAAGAAGCTCTGAAAGGAGACAAAGCAATGAAATTAAATAAGTAAAAACGAGAATAGAATATCACAAAACATAAGCTTTAATTCCGTTATTATACTCGTTAATTGTGTGCATTCCTTTTCGTTGCTTTTAATGGTTTACGTAATAGGAAACCACTTCATGGCTATAAAACTGATCAGTCCAAAAAATTTGGTGGAAAATTGTAAAAAACACAGATATTATTTTAGATGATATATCAGAGACCGCCAAAAAAGCATTATTTCATCTTTTCTTGTATATCTTGATGAAAGTCTCTTTTGTCGAATCTCCCTCTTAAGCCTGGTACCCGCTAGAAAGCGTATCCGTAATCGCTAACGCAAAATAATTTTTACACGCATACCAAACGCTTTTTCTAACGCGCGTTCTCAGTTCTTATACCCCCGTCCCCAGCGATTTTTGCCATTTCAATTAACGAAAAGGCAAAAAACCCTGAAAAAGAAGTAGTGGTTTATAATCAACAAGACATTGCAATATAATTTTCGAGAAAATTGGAATCATTTTATGACACAGCTCCCGATAAATTGTGACACTATTTATCATGCTGAAATTGCTAATATATGATAATTGTGTTTGAAAAATTTGATATTGACTTCTCTGAATTTTCGAATATCTGAATTTAAAACGGTTTTATTAACAACACTTTCAAGAAACCTTGAATCGAGGGACTTCTTCGTATGCGTGTCTTCGTGCACTGGTCCGCTTCAAAAAGCGCATTTCTTTTTTCTTTTTTTCTTTTTGCTTTCAAGCAACACTTTTTTACTAGTCGACAAGCCCCTTGAAAAAATTCATTTAAGCTGAAGAAAATAAGAAAAGAAAAAGGGAAAGAACAGGCAATTGAATTTTGTTGGTGTCAGCAAGGATCCGTCAATAGACAATTTTTTTTAAAAATTTGTTTACCCGTTGCCTCTATAGTACAGAACTAGAAAGGCTTATTAAAATAATGTATAGAATCTCGCGTGGTTTCTACAAACAGTTAAGGTGATATGAAGTTTTAAAATATTTAACGTGGGAAAAAAATGGTATAGAGCCTAAAATTTTGCACAATTCCTCTATTTGATTGTAGATTTTACCAAAAAATAAATCCCCCTGCATACCATTTCCTGATATCCTGATTGAACTTAGATTTGTAGTTAGGTAAAACTTTAAACAAGATATATTACTATTCACAATCATATTAAAATTTTTCAAATTTTTAACCTTCTAATCAAATTATGTTTACTATAGATTGGAATTTCGTTCATATCATCGTTAAGATGCGCCATATTTGTTTGCGTGTTCTTGAACTAATTTTATTGAACCAGGGTCAATGCTTTTTGGTATGACTGTTAAATCAAGCGAGCAGCATGTCAGAAATGGGGATGGCAAGACGCTCTGAAGATCACACTGTCTGTAAGATCTGGCTAGATTGGCTCCAACAAAAGTACCCATTGGAATACGAAGACAGCAACCTTTAATTTCTCTGAAGACGTGTCTGATAAAAATGATGACATCGACTGTGACAAAGCTGAAGAAATTGGGGAAGCAAATCAAACACAGCCAGACAAACTTACGATCGTTGAATGTACTACCAAACAAAAATATCAAAACAAGACTATATCGCCTTATAAGATAAAATCAAGGTGGATAAAGACTATGTAATTGTTTACCCAAAAATGCTTTTCACCCGTTTGGTAGCTATAAAACAGAAGAACAAGAATGAAATCGAGGACTATTTAGCTGATGTAGATGTAGTTGGTTGTAACAAAGTTTCCTCCATTTCTTCGTCGTCACCATATCTTTGAAAGCGGCATAATCAAGTACTAATGGAGTAGCGTCTGTTGCTGATGGCACTGATATGATGATGTTCTTTATCACTGGGAAGAAAAACACGGGCACTTTTAGTTCTTCCAAGAAAGCTAATAACAAATCTTGGAAAGATCGACTTTATTACTCGAAACTCTCCTTAACTCGAACAATTTTGCTGGCAAGATGAAAATTTCCTAAAAACCCCTCCTAAATCACTCTCTATTACTTGAAATTCCATAACTCGAACCCCTCCTTAATTCGAACAATTGTTGTTCGTAAGAAATTTTAATGAAGCATTACAGCGCTCAAAAACAGGCAATTATGGCTTCCGTTGCAGGTGCGAAACGCCGTACAGAAATATAAGGCACAATAATGACATCGGTTAAGGACTTAAATTTAAATGTGGAAAATGAATATATTTTGAACAAAAAACAGTCTTTGATTTCAGATTTCTTCATGAAACAAAAAATGTTACAATTCAAATATTGTGTTTTGAAAATTTTTTACTCTCTTTCCTCCCTTCTCGCTTACTCCGACTCGACTCGACTCGACTCGACTCGACTCGACTCAATTTTTATTTTGGAAAATTTTTAGAGCTCATTTATGTTATATATTCGATATGTTAATGACGCCAATTATAGTGACTAAAAATGATTTAAAATGCACATAGCATCTAAAAATTGGACATATAGTGACTATATACATAAGAAATAGTGAAAAACGCAACTCTCTGTTTCTTACACTCCATAACAACGATTTCTATAACACGTTTCTACCAGGTTTTCACCCTTTTGTTTGCTGTATAACTTTCATCCTACTTTACCGATTGATGTAAAGTATGATCTAATCATGGAACCTATTGAAAGTGGTGACGGTGATGATCCTTATGACTTTGAAACGTTTAGAGAAGTATTAGCCTCGAGCTCTAAGTACGCACGATGTAGCAAGTGAAAACATCAAGAAGGCCCAACAGAAGCAACAGAAAGACTACAACAAACGTCACAGCAAACCAGAATCGACCGTTTCCATTGGTTCAAAGGTACTTCTTCAAAACTTAATGCGACATTACAGAAATGGTGAGAAATTTAATTGCAAATGGCTTGGTCCATGTACGTTAAAATCAATCTCAAAACGTGGCTTGTGTGACCTTACCAATTCAAAAGGAGTAATCTTGAAAAAAAATGCAATACTTCCCTGACTAAACCATTTCAATGCAACGAAAGTCAAGAGTTTGCAGATAGATGTCCGCAACGACCACCGAAGGACCTGCATCATAACCAACATCAACCGCTGAACATCCTGCTGAGCATCCTGCATCTCAACCAACAACATTCGCCGAACGTCTCGCATCACAACCAACAAGGGCCGGCAAACAACCCGCATGCAAACCAACAGAGACCGCCCATCATCCCGCATCCCAACCCGCAACAACCGCCGAAGACCTTGTATCATGACCCAAAAAAGCGTACAATTTCTGCAAAAAGCTCAGAAAATATATTTTGAGCTTTTCCCTATTGAGATAGTCCTCATGATTTTAGAACTATCCAAAAAGAATGATGTCGCTGCTTATAAATCCATTGAAAATACTTTCCGAGCAATCATCCAACCAAAAAAGAGTAGCGTCTTGGCATCGGTGTACCTGAACTTCTACAATAATGTTTTGGAAAGGTTGCCGGTTTATAAAAACAAACTGAAAGTAAGTGTTAACAAACTTTCTCGACATTTTAGTGATGGAAGTTGGGCAATCGATGGTGTCCGTAAAGCAATTGCAAACAAAAATTGGAAATTAGCTTGGTTGATTCTTGAAAAACAAAGATACAGTTAGTTTTTAATTGATCGAATTTTTCGGAGAAAGAAGTTGACTGTAAACACAATCCAGAAGCCCGAAATCGAATCAAACCCAGATGAGTGGCTTCGTAATCGCTTGTACATCTTGAAGCCAGAACATAAGGGTATTTTACTTTCAAAGGCGCCTAATTTAAGGAAATCCACTGTTATTAAAAATGGGCAGAGTTTTTTCTTGCAATCTACATATTTTTGAGATCATGTTCCTAAGACATTTTGCTTTTGTGATGACCCCACAGTAATAACACGGCTTATTAGCAGAGTGGAAGTCAGGGTCAAGAGCATGGAAACGAAGATATTTTTGTGTGCTAAGTGCAACGGCTGTCGTCATCTGGCACGGCGGGTGAACAGAAAAAATACATATTTTCGACCCTCTGGGAGCGGTGTAGCTAAACTTAGGATGACCATGGTCAATTTTACCTACATAAAAAGTGTACATGAAGTCAAAGTTTTAGCCTTATTCAACTAACCATACAAGTAACACTAAAGGTCTTTCGCCATCATAGTTCTCGGCTGGCCTGTAGTATATCAGGGAAGGAAAATATAGCTAAGTGGCTAAATTTTTGTCATGGCTGATGAACCAAAATTAAGCAGCGTCATTCGTGAATATCGTGTTGTTCTTCCTTTATCAGTGGATGAATATCATATAGGACAGCTTTATGGTGTTGCCGAGGCCAGTAAGAACGAAACAGGAGGAGGGGAAGGTATCGAAGTTGTCAAAAATGAGCCATTCGAAGGACTTATACAGGGTGAAGGAAGTGGAAAGGTATGGCAAGGTCAGTATACCTACAAAATTATTCATTTATCAAGCAAAGTTCCAAAATTCGTCAGACTTCTTGCTCCAAAGGGGTCTTTAGAAATGGTAGAAGAAGCATGGAATTGTTATCCATATTGCATGACAAGGTATTCTAATCCATATATGAAGGAGAGTTTTCATATAATTATTGAGACCCGTCATGAATCCGGTACTGGCGATATAGAAAATGTTCACCATCTTTCTCAAAAAGAATTGGCAAAACGTCAGGTAGACAAAATTGATATAGCTAATGATCCGTGTGATCCTCGTGATTATAAAATAGATGAAGATCCTGCTAAATTTAAATCCGAGAAAACTGGTCGTGGTCCTTTAAGTGGAAAAGAATGGGAGAAATCCCAAGATCCTGTTATGTGCTGCTATAAATTATATCGCATTGAGTTTAAGTGGTGGGGCCTCCAAACAAAGGTGGAAAATTTAATTGTTAAATCTGTAAGACGACTCTTGTTTAACTTTCATCGTCAAGTTTTTTGTTGGATAGATAAATGGTTCGGAATGACAATTGAAGATATCCGAGAGTTAGAAGCACAGACAAAGAAAGAATTAGATGAAATGAGGCAAACCGGTACAGTAAAAGGCATGTCAGAATAATGTACATAATGGCATTTCGTTACAAAAGCTTGATAATAAGCATACACCATGGATTTTAATAATAGGTGTAAATTACATTAAAATTGATTTAAAAAATTGTGAAATTTGGGGAACTATTTAAAGAGTGCTTCACTTTAGTTATTCAAGCTAATAGACAACATTTTAGGTCATCTATATCTAAAAGTTTATTCATTGTGAAACCTCACTGGTGTATCATCACATTTTACTTCGATAAAATACTCTCTCAGTAAAAATAATATTGATTTTCCCTTTTGTGGCTCAAGGCCAAATTTAGTCATCAATAAGCAAGGGAATTAGGTCAAAAACCACTTGAAAGACTTATTTGATAAAAGGGAAATAGGAGAAGTAAAGTAAGAAATTCTATTATCCACATGTCCACCACATCCCGCATTTCAGTTTGAAGCTATAAAACAATGAATAAATTTTTATACATAGATGGCCTTTCAGATGTTTCCAGTAAATGTTATATAGACTGTGACTTCTCTGCTTTGTATTTTATACCTACTTTATTCCAATTTTTCACACTATTCTCATTCCTAATTTCTATAGTATTGTGACAAAACTTTATACACAGCACAGTTCATTGATAAAAATTGCAAGCTCTATATCATGTAAAGTCACTAGGAGATAAGCATATTTTTTTGGATTTTATTAATAGGTAAGCTTCTTGAATCAGCCAGGTATTTTTTCACTAACACAAACGTTTTTTAAATACTATATCATAGAAAATTACAAAGTAAACACAAACATCAGATATTTACACTGCTGATTCATGTTGAAAATGTCTTTGCAATATAACTTGCAATATTACTTAAAGCAACTGCTTCATCAATGTGTTTACGCTCTTGGAAGGTTTGTCCGCAAATCCAAACACATTCTCAATTCTTGAAATTTTTCCTATTTCGAACAAAGTTCCTGTCTTTTTTTGTTAATTCAAAATATTATGTCTCTCGCTTGTTAGAATTAAAGGATGTATTGAAAAATCAACTGAGTATAAAGGAGAAGGTATTTGTTCAATAGCATATATTCTACTACTTTCTATCTTTTAAGTACTTTTTGAACTGCTTGTAAATTTTTATAGTGACTATATAAATCTTTTGGATAAATCTCTCCCAGGACAAAGGAGAAATAAATATTTTATTTGTGAATTACATGACGCATATTTTGGACATGTTTTTTGCTAGTCAAATATAATCAATGTCTTTTTCTATACCCTGCTATTTTTCAAACTGAGAAATAAAGTATAGTTTAGAATATGTCTAAACTAAAAATCTGCTTCGTTATAAATAGTATTTGTGGAAAGTATAAAATGAACATACAGCTACAGAATACAGCTTTTTGCAATGGGAATACCACTCCCAAATCATTTTTACGTTTAGAAGAAGCCCTTTTAAAATTTATTTTTTATAATTTTTCAAATGTTGTTTTTTATTTTTGAAAAAGTTTGCCAGCACATTTTCACAACATTACTGCTATCATATAATGTGATTTTTTTACTGTTCAGGAACACCATAAAATATATTTACATTATTTTGTAGCAGGAAAAAGTTTATCCCCGCGTCAGCAAAACGACTCTTTTCTTACGCGCATATTAACTTAAATTATGTCGCAAATAACAAGGGGAAGATAGTAAAATGCTTTATTATGTAAACTCTGGTATTATTTTTTCGAGCAAAATGTTTGTGCGTAATTTCTGCGTTATATTTTGCGATCAAAACGAATAAGAATTAGTATGCGTAAAATTCAGACGGACATTCAAAATGTTTTCCTTGCCTGACTGATTAGCAATGTGATATTTCGCAGACCAGAATGTATGAAAACCAACTTGTGTACTCCCTGTACAAAAGTGGTAAGTTTTTATACCATCATCAGATAACTGGAGGCTTTTATTTAATTTTTCAGTTAACCTGTACCTAGCTCCTAATCAATGATGGAATTGGCACGAATAGAGTGTTATGTAAATCCTTTTTTTTCCATCTTACGCCTTTTACATATTTGCAGTTCTTAGTGGGCATGTAAATTGCTAGTAAGCGTTCTCGTTTCCAGGAGTCTTTGTTAGTTTTTGTGTTCATTTTGTCGCATTTTTGGGTGTATATCGTAATTATTTTTGAAAAGACAAGCTTGATCAAAGGCCATGTCAAGCGTGTTTTCTTCATCCTAGTAGTTGCGCTATGGAGGTTGAGGTTGTCGACTGATTACATGGTAATAGTTCATACAAAAGAAACGCACTAGGCAGCTTATTTCCTCAATTTACTCCAGGGGCGGATGCCTAGGCAGAATTTGCCAATGCCAAAATCATGTGTATCTAAAACTAGTAATTGGTCTAAACGCAACGCATAAGGTTCCTTTGCGCCAGGATACGAGCTATTAATTTTATCTGCATTCAGGAGTATTAGCTGAGGCTTGACTCTCCTCGATGTTCCTTTCCAAAGTACTATGGTTTTCACGGTAGTCGAACTACATATTACCACATTTCGCTGACTGTTGCTCTCGATTCCTTTGTCTTCTGCTTAGTCGACTTCGGCGGCCGCCAAAGTGTGGACTTTTGAACCCTCTTAAAACAAAAGAATTGTGACGTCAAGAAGAATCTCGCCGAAGTGTGGACTTTTGGATTCTCTTAGAACAAAATAATTTTTGACGTCGAGAAGAATCTCGCCGAAGTCGTCAAAATTTACGGTAACAGAGAGAAGTTAGCTAATCCCAGCCAGAGTTAAGGGGGATTTTCACGAAGCGAATTGAGTGGCGAATTGTATCTGAGCATGCGCAGTTTTGTTTGTTATGATTTTGCATCGAAATATTCGCCTTGCTGAAAAGTAGAAACAGTTCCTACTTTTTCGCGGCTAAAGGTTTCGCTGCTACTTTTAGACCAATCAGAACACTGTTAACCAATGTAAACAATGCATTTGGCGTCTAATTTAATTTGATGTGAAAATTAAAAAGCGAATTCGCCGTTGAATTAGCCGTTCAATTCGCTTCGTGAAAATCCCCCTTTACATACTTTACTTTATTACAGCTAATATATCTTAACAGAATCCTTCCAGCAATTTGTGCTTTTCTTTCATTCCACATAAGAAACTTTTGGTATCAAACGTACGAAAGTACTGTAGATATTTTTTGTTTGTTTGTTAATGATGATTTTTGGAAAAGCCCTGGGCAGAGTCAAAGGTCCGGAGGACCGTTAAACGACGATTACCACTATCCTGACAACAAATATGGTAGCAAATAATTATAAACAAGTGCAATCGCTATTGCTCCACGTGTATGAATGAAGTGGAGGTCGAACAAGATTATCCAACTGCTCTTATTGTTGCTAATAATCTTGTAATGTCAATATACATAGGTCATAAGCAAATGCTCACTCCCTCTTCCTCATGAATTTTTCAAGTTTTGCAGTTTGCACAAAGGGGAATGCTAATTAAATCTATTGCAATAAACTATGAATAAAAAATAAAAAATATCTATAGCTATTCAGTTCTTAAACACAACAGTGAATTTGTGGGAATAACATGAGTTCAGCGTGTGCTGAAATCTGCCAACATCCAGCATGTTGGATCTCTGAACAGGATGCGCTTCGAAGAAAATTGACTAATCGAAGAATTGACCAAAGAATGTGTACTGATAACATTTTATTTGTCAAACCAGAAGTACAAATATGAGCAGAGAAATCAGACGATCATTGAATCCACAGGTATAAACTACGTTTTAGAATAAAGCTAGCGACAGGTGGTGTGGATGCCCTTCATGTGGATTAAATAATGTAGATAAGAGACCAATATTTTTCATGAATCACCTGCTGTGACAATGTAAGGAACCAACATATATAGCTTGCTAGCAACTAAAGGCTGTCAGTTTATGAGTATGTTTAAATAATTAATTGAGAATATGAAAATGATGGATAACAAATTCATCTTCCCAGTTCCAATTTTATTTGTTTTGTAAGCTTGACATCTATATTATAATACCCGTATACGTCTGTCTGTCACGCAAAATGGTACTGCAAGTAGCGAGACACGCGCAATGCTGTATGAAAAGAACAGGCCAACCCATGGATTTTCTCATGTGCCACTGACTAGTGTTTTACTAGCTATTATATTGTTTTTTTACTAGTGATAAGGCAAGCATAAGGTATTTGCATTAATATGCCCCTCAAGGAAATTAACCAAAAAGCAATAAATGTAATTCTACTCCATGAATTAGATTGGCATCATTAAATCTATCTGCAAACGTGACCGTATTTACAAGTCTTATATAAAGCCTAAGGACACTCTGTCTAAATCCTCCCTTCACGAGAGGTATAAACTGTACCACAACCTTTTTGTGACTTTGTGGAGGCGATGCAAAAAAATGTTTTATTTTAATTACTTCAGCAGTAACCTGAAAAACATTTGCAAGGTTTGGAAAGGCATTGAGTCTATTATTTCTGTCAAGTCTGCAAACGTTTCTGGTCGTACATTAACATGGATGGTAATAATATCTCTGATCCTTGTGTGGTCTCTAATATTTTTAATGACTATTTATCCTCCATACCTGACTCAATTCAATTTAAAATTCCTCCCTTACATAAACATTTTTCACAATTTTTTTTATAAGTAATAAACTTGTTTCTTTTTTTCTGTCTCCAACTGATCTTAATGAAGTGGCATCCTGCATCTCCTCTTTTTGCTATGATGTTTTTCCAACACAACTGAAAATTGCAAAGATGATTCCTGTACACGGAAAGGATCCAAACTTGATTTCACTAACTACAGACCAATCTCCTTGTTATCTAAACATAAGGAACTTTTTGAAAAATTGATATACAAACTTGTGTATCAGTTAACCCAGCACAAAAGTTTGTATTCTCATCAGTTTGGATTCTGTAATAAATCCTCCACTGTACAAACTCTTCAAAACATTTGCTAAAACATTATGGGTGCTCTAAATACTGGCCAGTTTGCTTGTGATGTTTTCATTGGTCTACACAAGGCTACTGATACTGTTAATCATGAAATTCTTTTAAAAAAACTTTTTCATTATGGTTACCCTTAACTTAACATTCTTATCTTAGTAATAGACAACAGATTGTTTCAATTATTAAATTCAATTCTGGGTACAAATTTATTATGCATGGTGTCCCTCAAGGATCTAAGCTAGGCCCCTTTGTTTCCCATTTACATTAATGATTTGCATGTGGCAATGAAATGCTCCCTGATGGCACCAACTTGATTTGCTTTGATAAATCATTAAAATCCCTTTCAAAGAGAACCAACGCTGACCTTAAATTACTTTTACAATGGCTCAGTGCCAACAAAATATTGTTGAATGCAAGTAAAACAGAATACGTATTGTTTAAGCACTTTGATACCTTTGCCTCTGATACAATTAATCATAGCCTACTTATTACGAAGCTTCATGCCTATGGTTTTGCTAAAAGTACTTTGCATTTCATTTATTCTTATCTTAGCAACCGTTTTCAACAAACCAGGATAAACTCTGTTGTTAGTACTTGGCGTTCTCTTCTTGTTGGAGTTTCTGAAGGATCTATTCTAGGTCCTCCATTTTTCAATATCTCTATCAATGATATTTTGTTTTTATTTTTGTTCGTCTCACTTTCACAAATTTGTAATTTTGCTGACAATAATACTTTATATGCTTGTGGCAATACCATAGATAAAGTTAAAATAATTTTACTCACAGATTTATCTATATTACATACATAGTAAATTAGTTTAATGAAAACTTTTATCTCATTAATTTATATAAGTATCAATATATTACGATGGGAATTATTGACAATTTTATTTCTTTTGAAGGTCAGACTATTACCATAATGCTTCGAATAAATGCCCCCTTCTTTTAAACACCCCTTGAATAGGTGCCCCTCCATTTCAGTCATTTTTTAAATAAACGCCCACCTCGAACAGACGCCCACCTCTAATAGACGCCCCTCCTTCAGAAGGGGTCTTTATTCGAGGCGATAGTAAAAGTATACTTCCTTACTTCCTTTTTTCCTAAATCTTAGATTTAAGGTTTGAAATTTACTTTTTCGCTTTTGAAGTTCATTGTGTCAAACATGTGAATGTCTTTTATTTTCTGTTGTGAAGATATATATTATAGTTATCCTTAAAAACTGCAAAAGGACAAAGTGTATTAATATGTAAATGCCCCCTCTTTTAAACGCCCCCCCCCCCAAATAGACGCCCCCAAAAATGTCAAAAAATTTAATAAAAGCCCTGGGCGTTTATTCGAAGCATTACGGTATGTGGAGTTCGACAGTTGAATTGCTCGATATTATGATTGATACAAAACTAAAATTTGCTGCACACATTAGAAACATTTTTTCTAAAGCCAGTAGGAAGCTAATATTCTTCAGAGAATTTCCTTGTATATTTCTCCAAGAAAGAGGAAACTTCTTTTATTACCTTTATTCTTTTTCAGTTCTCCTATTGTCCTTTGGTATGGATTTTTTGTGGATATGTGCAATCATACACATAAAGGTTGTCTATGCATAGTTAATAATGATACTCTAGTTTTGATGGTCTTCTTAGTTTATCCTGAAATAGTAATTCCATCCACGTTATTAACTTAGGAAGTCTTATGAAGGAATTATATAAATTTTTAAATGGAATGTTGCCTAGTTTTGTGTCGGAAATTTTTTGCATTAGAGAAAATAATTATAGCTTACGTAATTTTAATCTGATAAAGCGCTCGACATACCACACACTATCATATAGTTTGAATAGTCTTGTTAATCGCACAGGAATTTTATGGTTATCTGTCCCATCTTCCGTCAAAAACTCTCCTTTGCTTTGCCGTTCCATACGGTCCTGGAAGGGCACTGATTGCTTTATGCAAAATATGTAACCCAGTGCTAAGATTTTGTTGAGCATTATTATGCATTTTTTTTTTGTTTGTTTGTTTTTTAGTCAATTTAAATTATTGTTTGTGTGTGTGTTTTCTAAACTACTGTGAAATTGACTTTAAGGAAGGAAATAAAAAAAAGCCCAAGCTTTAACCTTAAACTTTTCATCAACGGCAAAAAAATTTTTCCCGGTGCTTGTATTAAATACCTTGACATACATTTAGACTTTAATCTAAGTTGGAAATTTCAGATCAATGATGTTGCTATCAAACTCAAGAGGGCTAATAGAGCAATAACTCCGCGACTTGGTTCCTCAACGTATCCTGAGTAGTCTATCATGCAATTTTTGGCGGTCACTTGCAATATTGTAGTGGAATCTGGAGCCACCCTGTTAATTGTTTTGTAAACTGCATAAACATTCTGCAGCATTTCGCTGTCAGCCTCATGTCTTTTCAACAACGTAATGCCCCCTCAAATCCTCTATTTATTAAACCTGGTATTCTAAAATTCTGTGACTTGCTTTACCTAAAAATGGTATATTTTTTCACAATTCGTATCGTGAAAATCTCCCTGAGACACTTCTTGGTACTTTCAATATTGACATTACCCACTCTCATAGCACTCGTAGCTCTGTTCTTGGATTATTAAATCTCTCTCGCCTCCAAGAAATCATTTGGTTCTAAATCAATTCGATACCAGTGCGTTTCTTCCTGGAATTTTTCACAAGGCTTCCTCCCCTCTAAACAATTTGTCTCTCTCATCACTAGTAGGCTTAAATTATGCCTAACAAAAAATTTCCTCTTATTGTATAGCCTATAGCCACCTATATTTTGTATTTGGAATTATGATGTATATATATATATATAATTCTCTTTCTCATCTTATTTTTTTCATTTTTTTGCTTTTTATTCTTTATTTTTCTATGATTGTTTACTTTTATTCTTGTGATTCTTGTTATCTTTTTGTACTGAAGGGTGGCCATCATCTTGTCATAGCTCCCCAAGCTACTAATGGTGGTATCCCTATCTTAATAACACTAGAAATAATAATATAGTAATATAATAATACTAGTCGGTGGCTCGTGGAAAAATCCACGGGCTCACCCGTCCTTTCAATATCTCATTGTGTGCGTCTCACTACTTGCGGTACCATTTTGCGTGAGAGATAGACAGACGTATACGGGTATTATAATATAGTTAAAATAATACTATTTCCTCTTGTTTTAATTTTATTTGCTTGACTCAAATGTAGTTATTACGGTCAAATAAATATAATTCATTCAATTCATTTATTCATTAATTTCTTTCATGTTACTTTCATGAATATGAATTTTGTACCCCATTAATATCCTGGAATAAGGTAACCTAAAAAATTACAGTGCGGTGATTTGTGAAGAATTCTCAATGTATTAACATTGTGATGTTAGAAGATTGTAATATTTATGAATTTTGTAAGTCAGTAGGAATTGATTTAACATGGATTTTTTATACAGGTTCTCTTCCAACATATAATATCTTGAACTTGCTTGAACATGGATTTCCAATTTCTGAGGATGACAGTGATGAAGAGGACAATCATGTATCAAAAATGCCACAATGGTCTGCCTTCCACGTAGAGCAATTTAAAAAGTATTTTATCATGTCTTCTAAGTCTAAGTTTTTTTTTACTTTATAAATATTTATGTCCAGTGTGAGCATGCATTATTTGATTTAAAATATATATTTTGACATCCTTGAACTAAGTAAACTGGCCAAAGGAGTATGTAATTATCCAACAATACAGAATAGTGTTTATATTCATATTAACATTTTATTACTATTATTATTATTTATATTTATTTATATTATTTTATTTTTCATCTTCTTATAGTGTTTTGGATAGTGCCCAACCACAATCTCCTCAATCAGCATCAGCAAAATGTTTGGAGAGACTGTATTTACGTCAGAAAGAGATCGAAACAGAAGAAAGAAAAAATACTAATGAAATAATCAACTTCAAAACATTGCATTTAGACGATGCGTTTTGTATAAATGATGATTTTGATAAAGTTTACGTATTTATTCCTGGTAAAAAGGTATGGATATGGATATTTCCATTTTAGTCATTTTTGTTATATATATTTACTAAAATTTAAATTATTTCCAGGTGGTTTTTGAAATATTGTGTGAATTAAGTCAAGTTGTAACTGTTAATCAAGAACATCTTTTGTTGCAATATTGTTTTCTCTATTAAAATTTAAAATGTAAGAATTTTCTTTTTGATCACACATTATTTGTTTTCAGGCGTGTAATAAATTTTTTCTCATTGAAATATATATTTTTTCACATAATATGTAAATCTTTACTGTTTTACTGTATTTTCTAACGAAGTTAATAATTTTTTATTTCAGTCTAAAAGACAAAAAACAAATGTCAGGTATGTGTCTGGTCTTGCATATACCAATTTATGCATGTTATTTGTAGCTATGTAAAATCAAATGGATTTTAATTGAACTTTTAGACTAGATGAGGACAAGACAATGAAGGTGAAAGTAATAGACGGTGACACCTTACCTGCAGACACAAATGACTATGATGGGGTAGGTTGGAGAAGCTGAATATCAAAAATATTTTTGGTTAATTATTAATATAAACTTGGAGTTTAAATAAATTCGTCACATCTAAGAAGAGGCTGTAGGACCAGCGTAGGGACAAATATATAATTTTACTGGAATTAACCTGGAAAAGATAGAAAATCCCATGTGTTTCGTTTGTCGTTTTTATAATTGTATTGGCATCTTTGAGTTCTAATCGGTTTTCATTTTCGTTTGAAACGAACTGATTTAGTCTGCTTTTATGCTCTTGTTAACATTTTATTTTATTCGTTCTGTTTTTAAGCTTTTGCTTTTTAAATAAGTGATTTTAAGATAATCCTTCACGATCTAGCATCGTGAATTTTGATGTAAAAAATATCTGTAATGATGATATGCTAATATACCTAGTTACAGGAGAGGCGGAGGATGCGAAGTCAACCTAACCGACATAAGTCACCGGAACGTTTACCACGGATCTTGAACAAAGATTCGTTAGAAAACTTTGAGTAAGGAGTTTCTCTTTAATTTTTCACACTTTGCCAAGCTCAAATCATATTTTTGTTGCATAAAGTGACTATAGAATTGCTTCTATATTCATTTTGTTAGCTCTAAATTCAAGCTAAATTTTCACTCAAGAATATAACGGAACAGAAGTAAACAAGAAAAATATATTAGAATTAATATACTGCATGATTTTTATATTTTTTATGGTTTTATCAATCAATCAGATTCTTTTAATCATAAGTGCTCGATCCGATTCTTTTCGTTCTATTCTTGAGTGGAAATTCGCCACCATTTAACATTTTATCTTGACTGCAATGATGACATTCAAAACAGTTGTAAGTAACAGAAAGTTTTAACATTCCATCCTAACAGTTAGCTCTCCCCCCCCCCCCCCCCCCCCTACTTACTATGTCACATTACCCGCTATAGATACGTATATCATTACTCTAACTTGCTTGCCTGCCACACAAGCCGATAAGCGGTCAGTAGATGGCTCTAAATGGCTGACAACACCAAATTTGAAGTGCGCCGGAAGGGAGACTCGAACCTGCAACCTTATGATTACAAGTCGACAGCGTTACCACTACCATCTTCGCCTCGGACAAACTCTTAATAGATGGATTGGAACTTGATTATTAAAATTTTAAAAATGATTTTGCACACCTGAGAAAACATACCAACAATGTCTTCGATGTTGGGTCAAATATAAATATGCAATTGAAAGTATGTTTTTAACACTTCTGTGTCTTGTTTAGCCTGTTGCATCTGTTGGATTATCCTGTAGAAAGTTATATGCTGACAGAGACACGAGAAAGGTAAAAAAATGTATAATTCTGTACATTAATATATATATCAATAGTGGTGGCTCTTGTTCATTACACATTTTAAAAACCATGGTATACCTTATTGGTGAAATAAAAGTCCGCAAAAGGTGACCAAATTTTGCTAAATAACTAATATTTTTTACTGGCTAATAATAATTTATTTTTTTGACAACTGACAACCTTTCTGGCCGTTTTAATTTTTGCTGATTTACCAAATTAATATCTATGATGCCATAACGGTAATAAAAGATATTTTATTTGCGGTACTTAGGAAGCTTATGAGCAGGGTTACTTATACTAATATAGCTCACATATGCACCGTTGTTCCTATAATATAAATTACTATTCATCACTAGCATTTTCCTAAAGGACAGAATCTCCCCGCCTCCTTTCTTAATTTTGTTAATTTCTAACCCTCCCTCCTCCAACGACTAGATCTAATTCAAACCCAGCATTCACCGATTTATTGAGATGAAACTTGTTATACTTACTCGAGATCGCATATGCAGCATTGTTCCTATAATATATTTTATTGTTACCTCTTTTTGTTCGAAACAATTCCGCAACTCCAAATAGCCTTGAAAATAAAAATAGAGCTTTACATGATTTATCGAACATAGGCCCGAAAAAATCAACTTTCTAAAAGACGAATATCTCTAATTGGTGGACAGATTTTTTTTACTTTTATAGTGTCCGCTAATTAGAAAACTATAGTATACACCTGGGTAAACGAGGTAGTACGAAATGCGTCAACCTTGATTTTAAGTTTAATTCATTGATAAGAAATAATGAAAACTAAAACAACTGTGTATTGTATCCAACATTGTGTGCTAACTGTTTGTTTACTATTTTACGTTTTTTATCGGAGCATGCAACTCGTACTTTTTTGCAAATTCTGGTTTGTCGGGCGCATCCATTATTCGACTTTAGATAACAGCTTAATTTTTGAATCTTAGCTGACTTTTGAGGCGGCATTTCTCCAAGTTGTAGTGGAGTAGAGCTGAACATTATTACTTTAAGAATGAACATATCGGATAAATATTTAGTTGTTGCTTATAAACATTTCAAGGTGATTACTTTCAAAAATTAAAAAAAAAACGGGTCAGTGTGACCATGGATTTGAACATGTTCAACGCATGCGCTGGAGAATACTTTAACAACTTGAAAATTAGGTTCATATGTGTAGACGTTGAACACTTCGTGTTCACTCTTTCAATGCGAAACATTTTGAAATGTTATTATAAATTAACCAATTAGATAAATCATACAAATCATTTTTTTTAGAATTCACAAACCTTTAATTTTTTGTTTAGTGACAATGTCTACGTTCCTAGTCCCTTACAAACTAGACAAATATCACTTGCGCAACCAAGACCGCACGCAAGCAGAAGTTGTGATGACGTGAGACATGATATGAAGGATTATGTACTGAAAACTAATAGTAAAGATAAAGCACGTGACAAACCTGTAAAAGATGGCCTCGTTTTGCCTCGATCACATGTCAATAATAAAAATCAAGAAACCTCTCGTAAAGTTTTACGCCTCACCAAGGTCAGCGTACCGAGGAAAGCCATTCAAAAAATCCCCATTTTTAATCATTGCTCAAGTTCGATCAAAAGGACAGATCTTTCTCAAGTAGCAATGCAGCCATTGTCTTCTAGTGAGAACTCGTGTGCGCCCTCTTATACTTCTTCTGCGCCCTCTGTGATGGAGATACAGACATCACTTGATGATCTGCTTGATGAGCAAGTTAGCAGGTATAGTTATATTTAGTAGAAACAGTGAGAGTACGTAATCGGATTGGGTTGTTTATGTTTTAAAGTCTTTTTTATTGCTTACTATAAATAACCGATTTAACGCCCATTAACCGCTTGTACTATATAAGTGCCTCAGAATAGAGATAAAAGTATCTTCAAACGGCCTTTTTCATTGAAAGCTCTTTCTTTTTTCTAACTGGTCGTGTTTCTAGACGAGTCTTTCACCAGTAAGCACTCATTCAAGATAACAAGCAAAGACACGATATAGTATTACCCACGAGATTTTAGTTGGGATATTTCTTGTAGAAAATATTTATCTAGTTTTAAAAACCGTGCCTGCCAGTTTAGTCCTCCATGCGTGACATTGGAGATGGAAGTGAAAACTCTTTTTGTAGCAAAGTGAGAATTTTCTCATCGTTTCACAAAGACTGACTAGTTCATTTCTGTTATGAGTAAAATTTTCTACTATTAAGTCTCTTCAAGTGAGTTTTTATTTCTAGTGATGCGATCGAACTATTCCGAGTTCCTGCACCTTCACCATTTATAACGAAAAGTGAACCATCATTACGTCCTGTGACCGAACGACACCACAAGTTGAGTTTAGAAGAAGCTATCAAAAGTATTGCGGACGTCAGCAGAATTAATGATATTACTTGTACTGAGCAGATGACACAGCTTGACGCAAAGAAACACTTGAGTAATTCGATAGTCGGCCACGGTGAAGCATTAGTCACCTCAACTTCCCCTATCGTGGTTCCTACAGCATCAGTTAGTAATGCAGATCTGCGCAATGATTCACGTGTGTCGACGCTCAGTAATCATAGCTCAGGCGAGTGGACTATCGACAAGGATATCATTCGACGAACGTATGATACATACGACTCATTGACACCCTTTAAAACGCCCCTAAGCAGCCAGCACGTTATTTCGTTAGAGAAAGCACCCACTGCACAATCCGTAGCGTTGGCTGAATTAAAGTCTTCCACAGTTAACGAGAAATTGCTTTCTCAGGATAGGCACGATTGGATTCAATTTATGCCTGTTAAAAATCAAGGTCCTAAGGCGAATGCTTCCTTTGTGAGAAGAAGTTTGTCACCTTCAAGAAGCATGTTTTCAAGGCAGCAAACCACACGACCACAGGAAGCTGTACCTGTTGAGCTGAAAGTCTCCCAAGCTCAAATCATAAGAAAAGCACCTTTGAATCGTGAGTATTCTAGATATCAGAAAGACAATACTGGCTTTCTCACGCCACTGCCAAGTTTTGTCACTGGAATAACCTCTCCACTATCCCCACATGGAGAAAACAAGAAAGAACCTATTACCAAAGAAGATGCAGGTAATCATTTAGTAAATCAAACTGTTGCTGATGAGGAAAGAGAGATTGATAACGAGGTTGTACTAAAGAGTGACGTAGTGTCGTGTGAAATGTTCACGAATACCTCGAGTAGCCTTCAAGACGTTAGACCTTTAAATACTCCTGGTCTTAATGAGACAGCTATGAATATGTTAGATACAAAGTTTGAAAACACGTCAGATCTTTTAAAAGAAGTTAACGTAGACGAGCATGGAACGTTAGCTGACCATTTGGAGCAGAATCCGTCCCATCCTATCCTTGAAAATATTAACATTACCACAGTAAAGACATTGGAGAAAACTGCCGGGCGAAAAAATACCGCAGAGCCACAAACAGAGATACGGCAAGATTTGGTGGAAAGAAATTCTGCAGAATCACTGGAAAAAATCCCAAGCGAAAAGGAAAATGCTTTTTCGGAAACGCTGGTTGACACGTCGGAAGAAATAGAGTCTCCGAATCAGTTTAAACATTCAATAACATTAGAAAAAATGTCAGAACAGATGATGAATGTTGCTTCTACTGAGCAAGCTATTCTGTATACAGAATCACATTCTGTATCTGCAACACCGACCAAGCAGGGGCACCGGGATCAAATGGAAACACCGGAATTGTCATTAAACGATTTATTAGCAGCACATTTAGCTTCCTCTGAGCAGCGAAAGTTGCCGGGTAACGAAACGGAAACACCGGGATTGTCGTCAAACGATTTATTAGAAGCGCGCCCCACTTCTGCTAAGCGAAAGTCAACGGGTAACGAAACGGAAATACCGGCATTTGCTTCAAACGATTCATTAGAATTGCGCCCAGCTTCTGAGCGAAAAACATTGGAGAATCAAGCGGAGAAGTCGGGTTCTACTTTAAACGCTTATACGGAGCAAAAAACATTTGGAAACGAAGCAGAAACACAGCGAGTTGCTTCAAACGTTTTATTAAAAGTAGAGGAAGATCGTACCACAAGTGTATTACCGGAAATCCTGCCTTCAATGAAAGTGTCTGCAGAATCCGCGAAATCCGGTCCATATGATCTTAATGATTCTTTAAGTTCGACACCCTTCGATATAGCGGGGCGGTTATCGGATACGGCCCGCGCTAAAACCCCAATTTTCGATCTTATTGTGCAAGATTTTACCGACGGATTAGATTTGGAGCTAGATGTGGATGAGGATATCTTGCGCGTTATGAAGAATATGGATGATTTCGTTTCAGAGGATTTTGACGATGACATTTGATTGTTTGATTGGATAATATATATGTATATTTTTTATGTAAAATTTGTATACATTATGTTTTAAGTTTTTAAATAATGCAACTCCTTAATGTCATCAAAACATTAAGTCACTCTACCGTCACTGTGTTTTTGTACTGTATTTGCGCTATTGCAATGCGCTATTGCAGTCAGTTCATGAATTTTAAAGTTAAAAGTTAATTGCTACAACACCACGTACATTTTTTCACATGTCAGCACCGAAAATAGCTTTAAAAAAAAGGCAGAATACAAGGTTGATAACAACTATCTTAAAAAACATAATTTTTCGGCTACAAAAATTCGATACAAAATATTTAAAAAATGTAATTTTTTCTCTACCTATATTTTAATACCCGTATACGTCTGTCCGTCTGTCACGAAAAATGGTACTGAAATTAGCGAGACGCACGCTATGTGGTGTAAAAAGAACGGACAAACCCGTGGATTTTCCATGCGTCACCAATTATTCTGGCAAATTTTGGGCAATTGTTTAGCTGTTTTTACTGATTTGTTCCTTATTTTCTTCCCTTTTTCCCTTTAAAATATGTTTTTTGTTAGATTCTTAAAGTTTTAAAGCAGAAAAGCTAACAATTTGCAATAAAAACCCTTGGTGTAAATCCGAATTAAAAGGTTAGGGTTTAGAGGCGAGGTATCAAATCGATTGCCTTGTTTATTCAGTCGTATTTATAAGGGTTTGAATCGATGATTTAAATTTTTAGAAAAACATAATTAAAATTTGGGTACATACTTGGGTAAAAAACTAGATTTTTCTTTGGTGACATTTTTATTGTAACACAACCAAAGGCGTATTAGCTTGGTGGACGTTACAAATATGTAAATCAGAGTCTACCAAGTCTTTCTATCGAGAATATATGGCTACCAGACGTGAGATCTCATAACCTTGTTTGTTGTTCCGTAAAGTATGAGCTGACACTAAATTAAATTGGCTGGACGTTAGTAACCTAATCTCCAGGACTTATTAGTATTTTGTATTGAGACAGAAACCTTGCTCAGGTTCCGTGCTAATACAAAACCTAAAAAACTTTGGAAACGAGGTTTGTACGTTAGAAATAAATAAAATAGTAATACACCGTGCAGTGTTGAAAGAAACTCATTTTTGCGAGAAGGAAGCATTACTTTTGTAGCGTGCGATAACATCAAAATGTATAAAATTGTATGAAGCGTGGAGGTTAATAAACTACAATTAGCTATTAATAAGATTAGTAAGGCGTTTCTTTGTTACAAGAAAAAGAGAAGTGATTCAGCAATTGCGATTACGCTTTTACAAATATAGATTTAAGCTGAATACGCAATCAACTTAGTTTCCAGTCTCCAATTTTTCCTTGATTTTCCAAGAATCGTTAAGTAGTCAAGGTATTCGCGATGCTTGCTCAACGTAAAAATAAAGTACCAATGATGCACCCCTGAGCCAGTTTATGTAATGTGTTTTTAATCGATAAGAGAAGAACTGGTTCGTAATAGAAATAAATTGGAGATTTTGGCCTGTACCATGATACATTCAAAGTTAACCTCACTTCCGTCTGAATTCTACTTCATTCTGAATTCCGCTTCCGTCTGAATTCCACTTCCGTCTGAAATTACATTTGCAAGAGAGGGAAATAAAGAGGCGTACACTTTCTACGTGCTACAGAGCAGAAGAGGACGTACCATTTTCAAATGTGTAAAAGAGGGGGGCTATCCTTTTCACATATAAAAGTGACGTTCAGTTATTGCGTGCATAAGGGACAGCGGCGGGCGTTTCTGCTGTAATAAAATTATAAGCAATCAGAAAAAGCTAGCAAATTTTGCAAACAGCCAATCTTGTATAAATTTTTATTTTATTTTGTTTCTGTTCTGTTCAGGATACAGGAAAATTATAAACAGTAAGAAATATTTAGTTTTCTGACAAAGCGACTTATTAAAGACAACTCGATTCCAAGGCTCTTTGTCTCTTTTTTACATTGGTGTTAATGTTTCTCGCCGTGTCGATAACGAAAATAAACAGCCCTGGGGTCGAAATTCAACAAAGACGTATTTATTTTCAACCTCGTTCTCATGTGTTGATTGTTAACAAGGTTAATCGAAAGTGTCATGGTGAAATTGCCAAAAATGCAATACAACAAGTTTTAAGCTGTTTACATATTAAAAAAATAAAATAAGATAAACTAAAATCTAATTAGACAACTTCGTTGTCTCTACTTAGATAAGCAAAAATCCTTGGGTACGAGGGCGCGTAGTTACACTCTAATAATTAATACTCCCATCTTCGTACTAAGACTCTCCCCACTATCTTTAATGACGTCATCGCATTTTGAGTCCAAAAAATATAATCTCCGTAATCTTATTATTTCAACAAAAGATAAAAAGAGTGTCTCACTTTCTATCGATTTCAGAAAAGCTAAGTAAAAGTGGAATCTAAGGTGTATTCAAAAAGTTCAACAGATTTGTAATTTGGACTTTAAAAGAAGACGAAGAATAATTTTAAAAGGTTATATAATCCCTCCCTGATTGGCAGACAACCAAAAAAGTACAGCTCTAACTGGTTGACTAATTCTATTTTTATTGTGGCCTAAATTCTTATAAAAACACTGCAGTTATTTCTTAATGCTGAATTAGCATTTCTGTAGTTGACCAATGACATCGGCAAAATTGGCTAAAAATCAAATTTATAAGGTTTCTGGTGTTTTTTAAGGTGATGGCTAAGACTATTCTGAAAGGTGAAGAACCTCCATCTCGTCTGATATGTGGCTAGAAATAAAGAGATAGTACTTCTTTCACAACAAGCACTTGTATCAGGAAGCAAAAAAGTAGCTCTGGGACTATTCTCGACCCCTTCAAGAGAACCTCGAATTAGTCTCAAAGAGCTCTGGGGAAGAGAATGCTCCGGGACGAGATTTTTGGCCAAAATCATCCATATTTTTGTTTGTTATTCAAAGGTAAAAGTAAGGACAGGAACAGGCCCTATAAGTATGTCTTTTGGCACAGTAACGGCGCGCATGCTGTCAACAATCCAATTCTCATGACTTGTTTCCAGTTTTCTTACCAAGGAATTTTATTGACAGCTAATTGATACCACGTGATAGAAACTTATTTCAATAATGTTATTAAAAAGAGCTGCTTCATACATTAAAAAAATAGAAAATCAGAGAAAATCTAATTGGATTTTTGTTATATATAAGTTAATTAGTGGAGCTTGTTTAACGTTTCAGATTCAAAAGTTTCCCCAACCCAACTAGTACTTAGGCTCTTGCTGTCATTTTAACACACTCAAACCATAGTCGTTGAATAAATGAAATATAGATAGTATAAATGAGTGAACTTTTATCTTTACTCGTTGACATGCGGAGAAGCAACCTTGTTTCCGAACTGTGTCTTTATTTGCCGCAAATCTTCGGTAAAGTTCACAGGAAATAGTGAATGTGCAGGACACTTTAATTAGCAATTCATTTCTTGAATTAGCGGGCGTGTGACACGTGTGACCACACATGGAGGCATCGGTTAAGTTTGAATTAACCCCTACGCATTCCAAACCTAGTCAATACTGCTACGACGTTTGGTCTTTGAAAATTAATTCTATCGTCTACTTTACGAAAGCGCGGACAAGAAAAGTTCATAATGTAAAAAATACTTCTATCTCTGTATTTTATCTACAGGTTTGCACAGCCAGGTGCGTGATGCCTTACGCCAGACGTTAACAGGCATAGCCACATGGTTTCGCTTAAAGAGATTGTAGATTATGGACCCTTTTTCGTAGTGACAAAGACGACTCCAATATAGTTGAAGACTATCTCTAGATGGGCTAAAATGCACTCCAAATTTTAGGACAACAGTTTTGTATTGGAAAAGACGAACATCCAATTAGTTGGAAAGTGAACCCTTTCGTGTTCGCTAGACGTATAAGTGTTACATAAAAGTTAGGCAGTTTTGTTAAAATTCATGACCAAAACATTTTACACCTCAATAAAATTATAATTAATCGTAATTTTTTTCTTTGCTATTATTTCATCATTTTTAATTTTTATATTTACCAGTTAAATTAAAAAGAGAGTAGTTACTATATAAGTGAACTGGGTATTAGAAAGGTCTGTGCAATAAAAAGCAATTAAAATGACTAATTACCTTGAGATTGTTATTCTTGTTGCTAAACAATGACAATATTAATCAAAGCTAAAGGAAATGCTGTAATACAACGTCAAACAAATGAAATCAACTAAAATATTATACACACAAAGATGGATTAAAACTTATGTATTGGTTGCTCTAAAAAAAGAAGTTTGATAAAGTTGTGTATAGAGTATTGTAAGAAAAACGGCTGCGAAATTACGTAAAGTTTTTTGTGAGTGGGGCGAATTTAATTGAGTCGAAGTTTTTTATCCATACAAGACTTATCAGAAGTTCGTTGAGATAATAAAATTAATTATTTGAGAAGTTTGAAAGTTTGTAAAAAGTTATGAAGCTTTTCACGTAAGTATAAATCTTTTTTATACTTTATGTTATATCAAAAAGTTTAAAGTTTTTAAACTTTAGCAGTCTGTTATTTTTAGTCATTATTAGTCGCATTTTATTGACATATTCGGAATAATTATATCGACTTTTTTAGTTTTTTTAAGGTTGACTCAAAACAGGCTTTGTTCCAATTCTTTGTCATCTCAAGTGTTCTGCACCCGTTAAAGAACTGTATAAACAAAAGGGAAAGAGGCGGCAAACAGACCTCTGCGAATGAGACTCGAACAAGGAAATCGTTACATTTCCGTTGTATAACAATATTTCTCGTAAAAGTGAGAATTAAATGGGCTGTTATTTATCGTTAATTATGTCTCGTAACGATTAAATAATTATTTTTGGTAGGATAATTCTTTCCCAGCCATGAAGTTAAATGTCATTTTCTGGTTAAAAACAATTAGAGAATCTACAATCAGTGAGAAAAGGTGTTAGCACGTAATGACCGTAAATTTGGAGGTCCGTCCCCAAAAGTAGTAATGTCGGACTTAATCTGTGCTAATTGTTGCTGACGTCAACATGACACCTTTTTGCTATATTTCTGCATTTTTTGGTACCTGAAATAGATCAGTCCACATGCAACCAGCGCAGTCTGAACGCTTCTTGGTATATCTACGTTTATATAGGAGGTGGACCTTAGCAGCCTCCCGGCTAAATAGTATGGACGAATTGATGCCAACTTGACAACAAAAATGTCCTATTGTTGTTGTGGCAAATTTTTGTTTCACTGATTCTAAGTTTACTTTCTCTCTGCAACATCAAAATCTTTATATGAAAAAAAGAAAGTTTGGTGTCATTTGCAATAAGAAAAGGTCACAGCTTGTTCTTGCTTGTAATAATGGGGGCCTGGGATGGAGTCATGTCGTGCGCTACGTGAAACATTCTTCGGATTGGAATTATAACAATCGATGAAAACAAATTGACTGCGTTTGGAAAGATATGTTACAGACAATTGATTATGCCCACTAATTCGTTTTTAATGTTTTTAATTATAAAATATATATATCAGGTTTTGTCTGCTCTGGTTGATAAATATGAAAGATTTACTTAAAATAATAGGAAACGAATCAACTTGATCGTTAATGTTTAATGAAATTATAGTAAAGGTATTGCTATTTTTTTACATGCATTAATTCTGTTATATCTATCCATTTGTTTTGATGTTTTTGTAGTCTGTTTATATACATTATAGTATGCGTTTAAGTGAACGTATTTTCTTTTTTGTTTGAATATATTATATGAAGGTTTCTATGGTTTGGCGATTGTTCTATCTTTATTTATTAAAAGTTTTTTTTAACTTGATTTGCTTACTTCATAATTTTCTCAGGAGAGTGTATTGGTCTATGGGAAAATTTAGATTCTCAAAATTCAGTCATCACAGCTGTATAGAGAAATAGAGAAATGATTGGTGTCATGATAGGAGTGATAGGAGGAATGATAGGAGATAAATAGTTAGGTCGGCGAAAAGAAAATACAACACATTTGTCCTTTAATTTTACCCGTAGAGGAAAGAAACTCCAAGTTTCAACACTCCTAGAGAATTTATAGGGAAGGGCAAACGCCATGACTGTGAAATTTCGCTCAGTAACTAACCGAAATAGAAGAAATAATTTGACATTATAAAGTCAATGCTAAAATTATTATTTTCTTTCCAAAAAAATTGATTATTTGTCGACATATCAAATTAAATTTACCAAGTAAATCAAAATAGATTTTTCTTTATTTAAAATTTGTCTAAAAAGTGTTGAATAATGATTTTCTTCCATCCAGCTTCGAGAGAATGTACATATAGATCTCGCTTTTGTTTTAGCCGAATTAAATTGAATTAAAATCTAAAATCACATCTTCTTTCAGGCCAAAATTGTCTCAACTATTTCGGCCAACCTCGTCCCCAGGGATTTTTAGGTTTTTATGTTAGGACGGAACCTGAAAAGTCCTGGACATGAGGTTGTATTGCAGGCTTATTTCTTTATGGGTCAACCATTAATTTACTCACAATTTCGTGTAATTCGTGATTAAGGTTTGTACTTATCAAGCCATTTTTGCAGCTAATTTTTGTCGCTTTAATTATTTTTTTTTATTTTTTGAAACATTTACTTTGTTTATAAAACAGCGAAAACATTTTATAATTTTTTTCATAGTGGGAATGCCCAAACATTTTTTTTATTTTTTGAGAATGCAAAGGTAAAACGTGTTTGCATTCACCATTCTGATTGACTGAAGGCTAAGGCCGCGACAAATACCAGGCACATGGGACAAGTAAAAGATAACCTACAAAGCAATTCTTTAACAAAACGAAGATGTCTCTTTTCTAATAAATATAACATTAAAACGCAAAATTAGCAAGTGTAAGGCTGAGATATTGCAAAATTTGAATAATAGCAACTTTAGAGTCCCAAAAAAAATTTTTTCAACTGAGACTGATATAAAAGATAGATCTGCTTATATAAAAAAACGTGTACCAAATTATTCGCTTTTTCGACTGGTTTGTGCAACTATCCGGATATTAGGCTCAATATACTTTCATTTCCAATACAGTAGACGTCCGTTAATTCGAACACGCAAGGGACTAAATTATTTGTTCGAATTAACGAATGTTCGGATTATCGGAAGATCAGAAAAAACAAGAATTTTAATAAACGTTTAAAGGTTTTATGCTAATATTTTGTTACAACTTTACTACAACTTTTATAAAAACATTTTATTACCGTTGTTTGCTTGCCGATGGGAAAGGCCTTTAAAGTCCTTGTAAACTTCACTTTATTGGAAATACCAATTTAATTGATAAATTGAAAGAAATTTTGCCACCATTGATGCAATAAAAATGAATAAAAATGAAATATTTTTTATTTTTCCATAAGATTTTATTTATCGATACACAAAATTTCGAATTAACGAGCATAATGCAGCCTTGGGGTTAAAAAATTGATCGAATTAGCGAAATGTTTGAATTAGTGAAGTTCGAATTAGGCAGCTCAAAATATAAGACTTTACTAAACCAAACTCAAGGGATTTGGAAATTTGTTCGAAATAACGAAAAGTTCAAATTAAGCGTCATTCGAATTAACGGACGTGTACTGTATAAACAAAAGTATAATAAGATGAGATGTCCAAAAGAATTAATTTTTCTTCAATTTGATTTGACGACGATAAAACTACTCAAATTTGATGTGGGTTTAATTTGACCATGGCTAAAAATGAATGTTGGGCGTAAACTTAATTTGACGATTTTAGACCGAAATCGCTTATTTGCGAAATTTGTACCAATGTTAACGATCAAGTAAGCCCCTGGGGGAGTGGCAGAGCTTTTTTAATCGTGGGAACGCCATTCTCACTGCGGCCTCTCCATAAAATTTCAAACAAAACATGGTAGCTTTTAGTGGCAGGAGGGTATTACTGCGTTGAAAAATGATACATTGTTATTCTTAATTTAAAGTGTTCTTAAGAAGGTTGTGACGTACAATGGATAAAAATGACTTATTGAATAACAGTAAAAACATAGTAACAAAGATTGTATCATAAAAAAAGAAGTACGTGGTCAAATTTCTTTGTGTTAGTGACAACATGGCGCCAGTAAGTCTGGTGAAGAACTTTAGGTTACTTAAAGTTCCATTACAGTCAGTTTGTTTATATTTCCCCTGTCATCGACATCTGTGCTACAAACAGTAGAATTTATTTATACAATATAGTTTAATTCCATTATGCCTCCTGTCACTAAGTCTTCTAATGTGGGTAAGAAGTTTTTGGTTTTTAATTTGTTGCTACTGACAAAGTAGCAATTTTTTTTAATTTTATCTTTGTAGCTAGGAATTTTATAAATAACTGTAGTATGTATATTCATTTTAGGTAACAAGAAGAATAAAATGTCAAAAGGAAATGGAAAAACATCAAGAGACCTTTACGGTGTCTTAGCATCTCTAGGGTATGTAATTTCTATTAGCTAGCTATAGCGTATACCATTCTTTTTACTCGATTATATTTTACTTGATTATATAAATAAAGGGCTTGTTTAGCAACTGGAAACTTTACTTGTTACATAAACTTTGTGGTTTTGACTGTAAGGCATCTCTTAAAACAAATTTTAAAAGAAATCTCAATGAACAGGGTGGGTGTTTGCACACAAGGTCCAGCAAAAACTGAAAAAAATCTTTGTTGCATGTTGTCTTTATTCTGTGATGTTGTTATTTTAATGTGAGATCCACTGATCCAAAGCATATTTTATGATTAAAATAATTGTAATAATTGCCCACTTGTCTCACATGTAGCTATTGGCTGCTTCAAACATGGCTGTGTATCTTTTTTAATGCTCAAAAAGCATTCACAACATCAGGAGAACATGGTGAACACCTATTCCGATGTTCCCTAATGTCGTGTCTATTTATTCGCTTCAAAGCAAATTAACAAATAAGATCTGTCTACTTTCATAATAATTTTTGCCACTGTATAAATGATTGCAAAGATAAAAATAGATTAAAATGTCATACCCTACCACAAATATTTTGCACCGGTAAGCTATTCAAGTGATGTTTAGGCTGTCTGTTCTGTAAAGTACACAAGTTTTAGGGGTGAAATCAGTATAGCCATCCAGTGTTGTCAGTTGAGCAGAGAAAATTAGCAAGAAAAATAAAATCACGTAATAAAGCCATCAGTATACACTATGTAGTAGCTACTTAGCTGTTTCTGTCCATATTTTATTTCTTTGGTTATGTCTTCAGTGGTCTCTCATGGCAGGGGATATGAACACTAGGTCTTTTCAATCTATTTCTCTGCACAATAACATTTCTGTCAGAAGAAGTCTGCTAGAAAAAAGCTCTTTTATTGCCTGTCATACAACGTTATGGACTGCTAAAAGTTTTAACAAAGAAACCTGTGCAAAATATATATATATACCCTAAAAATAGTCAGAAAAGTGTGGTTTCTTTGTCCCAAATTTCTCTTAAAATTTTACAATAGGAAAACTTTTTTTTTTACTTTGAGTTCCAATGTATGAACAAAGGAAGCAGGCAATAGAATTAAACATTAGCTATTATTCGCTGACATAAAAGAAAATGAATTGAATTGCTTAATATAATTCTTTTTTTATTGGTTTTCGAAATTTAGTACTTTAAAATTTCGCTAATTATAAGCAGAATTATGACATCATTAAGTAGCTCTAAAATTCTTATAATTACTTTTTTTAAACGTGTAAAATAAGCAGATAACATAACCATTACACCTTAATAAAACTGTTAAAAACAACGCCCCACTCACAGCTACTTGATGGTGTCATGCATAATAAGTGGAACGTAAAGTCCAAAATCTTAAAAACTGATCAAGATTTGGAAATTCATGGACAATTTTCAAGCTCTTTCAAATGAATTCAACTTGTTTCAAATTGAGAGGTAAACTTAAAAATGTTTCTGCCTTTGTGGAAGCATGGTATTGCCTAGTGTTTAAATTTATAATTAGTTAACTAAATTTTCAGATATGCTTTTCAGTGATAAATATTTTGAGTTATGAAATGAATTTATGAATTATGAAATTTTTAACTGTGAACAGTGGTATTTTTACCTGTAATGAATTAACTATTTGTTATTCTTAATGTCAATATAAAAATTTTGTTTCAAAAAATTTGTATATGTTAGAATTATTATTTGGAAAACAAGGAAGAAATTGTGCAAAGGTTTAGATTCTTAGTATGGTTGATGAATTTTTCCATTTTGTGATTATTCAATGATGTTTCTATATTTAGCTACAATGGTCAAATTCCAAAGGATAGCATTGGTCGATATAGACCAGTTTATGAAGTTAGAAAAAGAAAGGAGGCTAATGGAATTAAACCACACAAGGAAGTTGATCTTACCTCAGAAGCTGCTAAAAAGGTGTGTTTCCATATTTTTCTTTATAATGTCTTATACTTCTCTTAAGCTCTACTCTCAATAATTTTTTTATCACTGAACATTTTGAAACATTGGGTTTCACCATAAACAAAACTTCTCAAAAGTTACAAATATTTAACAAAAAATTACTCAAAACATTGTCTGTTCTGACCAAAATTTTGTCTTGCAAAATAATTTAAATATCTCATCACATATTATTTCCACCAACAAAATTGACATTCTTGAGCTTTACTTTCTTCCTTAAAAAAATCTGCAATTATCATAATGAAACTGAAATATACAATATAATTCTAATTTTTCTTTAGGCAATTTCTGAAAATTATACAGTGACCTACTACAGTGAAAAAGGTTTTGGAAGTGTTGTTGAATATAAAAAAGACCAGAAAACAGATTTATTTCAAATAGGTCGCTCTACGGAGCTGTTAATTGACTATATAGTTGTTGATACGATACCAGGACCAAAAGATGATATAGATCAACATTTAACACAAAGTACAATTTCAAGGTTTGCATGCCGAATAGCAGTTGAAAGGAGCACCCATCAAGCAAAGATATTTGCGGCTGGTTTTGATAATAACAGAAGAATATTTTTAGGAGTAGGTCAATAACTATTTGTTTCGTAAATTACTGAAAATCAATTATAAAACTCAAGTACATTTTCATTTTTGTTTTTTTCTAGGAGAGTGCTCCTCAGTGGGCCAATGGCAAAAAATACTCTGATGGTTTAACAACAAATGGTATTTTGGTAAATCATCCTAAAGGTCAGTGGGGATCAGAAATGTCACCGGGGGTATGGAGAGAAGTGTCTGTATCTGGTGAAATGTTTGGCTTGCGTTTTTCACGTTCAGCAAGACACAGAGGAAAAACTGTAAGTTCAGAAGAAATCTGATTGCTTAAAATAAAAGTTGTAACAATTCAGAATAAAATAGTATCCATAGTGGTTACATTTTCCAAAAACACCTAGTAAGTTATGTTTTATAACTGACAGACGTAACATTAGGCACCACTCCCATATTCAAATACGCAAGAATTTACTCAAGAAATTAAGTTTTCAATTTAAAAGCATTATTCTGTGCAAAAAATTAAGTTTTATATAAATGTTGTAAAACTAAGATGTAAATTTGTTCACATTTATTTCATATTTCTGAGATTTTTAGCATATTTTTTCGGATAAGTCATAATGGTCATTTAAATGACCCCATGTTCGTGCAACTTTTAGTGTATAGTGTAACATCTTGCAAAGTAGCATTTCAGCCTCTCTGTAAAGCTGATAATTTCTATAAGACAAATTTCACAAATGTGCAAATGTTGATTTTATATTTCTAATATTTGATCACATCTTTCTGCACTGGTTCAATTGAATTCTTTTCCACATTTGAACCTAACCGTTGAATACAAAGACTTGAAAACTATTTTAAACTTCCAGACTGATTGCTCAAACTACCTTCGAGATGGTTCTATGATTGATCTTTGTGGAGTGGTTCTTATATGGAGGACACCAGAAGGGTTAGCAAATGCACCGGTATGTTAAATAATTTTTAAAACCATGCATCTGTGTGTGTCGTGTAATTTTTTTTGTTTGTTGATTTCTTATGTTCTGTTTACACGTCTTCTTTCCACCCTGGAGGCAGATCCGTTTTTTATTCTACTCCATTTTTTGGTGTTGTTAAATATGATATTAAAATCCTAATTTCTTATTTAGAAAGTCGAAGATTTGGAAGCGAAAAGAGACTTGTTAAATACTTTGAAGGCGCAATGTCCGGTTGGTTTGGTGACTTTAAAGTTCAGTAATTCAAAAAATCCGGTAAGATTGTCTTTACCGCCTTGTGCTTGCAAGTAAACGTGCACATCATCTTTACTCTGTTTGCTGCAACGTTCTTTATCAGAAAGCGATTTAGAAGTTTTTTGCCTATGGAGACCGTGGGAAATTTCCGAAATAAAAAGAGCGACCACTTAAAACATTATGGAAAATATTTTTCGATGTTAAGTTCGAAATGAAACGCCAATCAAAATATATCCAGATTAAAATGTTGCTAACGATTTTTGTTAAACTCAATATAATATTTCGGTAACAATGGCAGTTTTTTTCTTTTTTTAAACACAGCCAAAAGGGTAGCATGCTGCAAAGTCGTCACTTTTTGCGCATGCGTAATGCTAGTTAGGGAGCTTTAAAAATTTGCTAGTGACACTCCAACGCGCCGCACTACGAAATAACCCGCCTTGGTTCCACGAAGGTCGTGAAATTGAGGATATACGCTCGTGCTGACGTCAACAACAATTAGCATTTAGAAATTAAAAGTATGGATTTAACAAAATAATAAGTGTATATGACAAGTTCAAAATGCGCGACTCTCTTATAGACAACCAATGTCATCACTCGTGGCAGCGAAATTTAAAATGAGCCGAAATTGCAGTCGATATACATTCATATTCAGTTTATGAATATTAAATATTCATATTGTTTACATTTTCTTTTCTAGAATCAGAGCAGTCCCTACGTGTATACAAATTGTGGTCACGTGCATGGCTACCATGTTTGGGGCGCCAGACCATCCATAGCATACACGAAAGAGAAAAAATTTAACGATAAAAGAATGTGTCCGTTTTGTAAAGAAGTGAGACTTTTTCTGTTATTATAATTTTTATTATTGTTATTATTATTTTATGTTGTGTGTTGTACACTTTGGGTTGTGATTTACAAAAGATAAAAATAAATCTTTGTCAGTTAAGCCACGAATTCTGTTCTATTTAAATAAATCCGTTAAAAAATATCTTTAGAGTGGACTATTCGTCGCGCTCAAATTTGGAATGGAACCTGCTTTTTATATCGATAATGGACCAGCTACACATTGTTTTGTACCTTGCGGTCACATGACTACAGAAGCTACTGTCAAGTAAGAAAAAAAAATATTTTTTTATTTTTTTATTTCTTATATCTTTATTTCACAGGACACATTTGTAAAGCAGACTGTTGTCTGAAATGAAAATAGCCTGTATAAATATTGATAATAAATAAAATAAAATAAAAAAATATTTTTAACTTTTTTTTCTTCTAAAATTGGAAGTGGGTTGACATAAATCCTGCCAAACACACGCATTAGCGCGCAAAACCCACTATAATAATTGTTCACCAAATGGGATAATGGCGGTTGCTAAAATTGTGATTTATCCTTCCTGTAATTTACTGAATGCAAGTTATTAGCGAAATCTATGCTAAAAATCATTAGCTATGTCATACCGCACTACCGGTTACTAAAAAAAAACAGTTTTAACATGGCTTCAACTGATTTGTTTCTTTAGATATTGGGCGAGTGCGCTGTTACCTCATGGCAAGGACCAATTTCGAACAGCTTGTCCATTTTGTGCGATACCTTTGGAAGGGCAGGGATATATAAAACTTGTGTTCCAAACTGAAGCAGATGAACCAGCCGAAGAGATTCTTATTTAAAGTAAAAAAATTATTTAATAAAAATATGAATTAAACGTCGTGACAAATATCACAATTGTATTTCACCGAACGAAGATGCGAAATCCGCGTTGGGAGAAAGTATGACTGATTTTCGGTCACGTAAATTATTCCAACCCTGTTGGCAATCTTATTTCCAAGAGCTAGCAGTTTTAATATAGCGTTCACTGAGCAATAACTTCTCAAGAACTACGTAAATAAAATATTTTTTAACAAGAAGCTGTTGGTAAAGAAAGTTTTTCTTTCTAACTTTTTCCGCACATTTTTGTTACCTCTACCCAGAATGTTTGTCTATAAAAACTTGGAGCTGCTGTATTGTATCAGAATTGTCAAGAACCTGCTCTCACTTTTGCCACTGTTTTTTTTTTAACGTCCCGATGTAAAAATAAACGCCAGTCGAGGCGGGGGAGGGTTCGTACTTTAACCTGTTTAACCAATTCACTGTAAAAAAATTTTTTACAGTGAATTGGAACTGAAGTTTTAGACGTGAAAATTTGGGAAATTAATTCTTAAATCAAAATAGAATATTTTATATTCTTCGTATTAGTATTGATCGTTGTAGTTGTTTTTGTTACATGTTGTGTGTGCTCGTTATGGTGTATTTATTCAGATTTCTCAAGCTAAGAATCTTGTCTACATTTTACATGTATTGCCATATGCAAAGTATTGAGTACGAAGTTGTTTTTATGTATTTGTTTTATTTATTAATTTGTTTTTTGTACGTGACTTCGGACGCTTTTGATAGCCCTTGAAAGAATAGCGGCGCTATTCAAGGACAGTACTCTAATCTATGGATTGAACAGGATTTTCTGCATTTTTTCTGTATTTTTTTCTGGATGAAATTTTTTCTACATCTCGAGAGTAATTTTGGACGGTTGTGTAATTTTTGTCTGAATTTATTTGGCGACACATGTTGAACAGTATTGTAAATACAATTTTGTATATGTTTCCTTATATTATTGTATAAATTTGCTATGAAGTGCTTTTTCCTTCTTTTCCCAACGTTCGGAGCTTACCATTTGTTTTCTTAAGACAACATAATTCCAAGAAATTCATGCGGCGTTTAAAATTTTTGCCAATTTGTGCAATTTTGTTAAAAAAGTTATCGAGTTCTCGGGTATATTAAAATCTATCAGTGCGTAGATTTTTTTGAGCGGTGTTTGTCCAAGGTAAGACAAGCCTAGGATGTTTTTAAACTCATTCTAAATATTTAACACCTGCAATTGTCTTTTCCGAAAATAAGATTTCACAAATATTTAAAAAGTAATTTGCAGAAATGATTCGATTTCCCTTTTGAAATACTTTTTTTTCAGGGAGAAAAAAAAGGGGCACAAAAAATCATGAGATCGAGCTATTTAAAATAAGAAAATATAACGCTCATAGGGCTACGAAATGACTCAGGTAATATCTCCTTGTCAACGTTTACTTGTCAAAGATCTTTCCTTAGGTCCAAAATCTCAAAGTGTGATCATTTGTGCTGACTCTAGCACGTCCCATTTTCACGTTTTTTCAAACAGTTGCGGGCCGCGGAGAGGATTGTTCCGTAACGCACACATGTAGCTAGCGCATTTTGAAGTAAAAACTTTTGCAGTATACAGACTGCTCAGTACTAGCCAAGTAATGACGTTTCGTTATTTCGAGAAATAGCCAAAAAAAGAACCTTTTGCAAAAATTTTGTGTCTGGGATAGTAGGTTAAAAAAGTTCAAAGTTTCTTTTACTAAGAAACTTGATTCAAAATTAAGTGTTTTTAAAGAAAAGCACACATTTGTAGGGAACTTTTCTGTCGTTTTTAAAGATGTTGTTTTACTCTCATAAACTCTCTCACTCTCAAACTGTTAACTTGTACGGTAGAAAGACTAAAGTAAAAGGATTAATTCGTTTTTCTCATCGGATACTTCCCTGTCGGGCAGGTGAAACATGGAAGAAACGGTACCTGCTCCTGATGGCGGCCGTTTTGGCAAATCGATCATTCTCGTTGTTTTGACGGTTTACACCTATCGTTTTTCTTTGGTTCTGTTTCATTTATTTTTGAGTTAAAATACTCTTTCTTTCATTGCGTAACGTTAAGGCGTGCTAATTGTTACCCATTTCCGAGCGTTTTATAATTTGCTTTTTTTAAACAAACGGGTTGCTGGACGGAAAGAAACGCAATAACTCGTTTACCTACAGGCTCTATTTTCGCAACTCTATACTATAAATATGACATTACATGAGCGGAGGCCACCCTCCTTGAATACACACACACTACCTGTACACCACGCTTTTTCTTCCCGTAACACGCTATCTAAAACCTTCAGGCGAAAATCCCAGACTTATCAATAACCCGAACCATGGCATACATAAACAAAATAACCTTATCCACCATGATAAATGCATATACATTTCCAAATAACTCCCGCCACGTTTTTAGAAAGTAGATGCTTATCTTTACCAATTCCTATTCTATCCTGGTGAAACGACTAACCCCCTAAAATATTTTTCACCACCCCAGTCCATGGTATACACCGTTATACGTTGTATTACTTAAAACCCAACATTTTGAGACCAATGGAAACCTACAACACTTCGAGAAATTGGTCGAAATATATCACGCATTTCACTTAATTCAAATCCCATTCCATTAAAAAATAGAAAACGGATCGAAATTTCCCGCTTTCTGATGTCCGGACTTTCCATATTTCATTATAAACTGCAGACTTTTTTCTGATAAACTGCAGACTTTTTTCTAATACTGCGTAAAAAATACTGACAAAAAAATTCATGAATGTGTATTAGTCTCGACCCAGAACTCTTTGAGATAAACCTAGGTTTTTTATCTCAAAGAACTCTGGGGACGAGAATGCGTCGGCCGGTTTATTTCATAAAAATTAAAAGTGCAATAACTAAGTGAAAAGTTATTGACTTGAAGTTCATGGTATTTATAGTTTAATCTCAATTTGCATTATGAGACGATTACGTTATTGCTCAACCTCGTCCTTCGGACTTCTTAGTTTTTTACATTGGGACGGAACCAAAAAAGGTTTCTCAGGTATCATCCTAAAAAAACTGGGGACGAGGTTGGTTATAGCTTGAGGATATATTTAGAGTTAGCATTACAAAATATTGAAGTGGCACGACATTTAAAAATTGCGTTTGCTACAAGTTTGCACAAAATACTTCAAGTGTTCAAGTAAAACTGACTCACAAGTTGAATTACTAGTAGTCATGACAACCTGACAATCAATAAGAAGAGCACTGCTGTAAACCTCGTTCCTAGTCCCATTCGCTTCTCAACGCCACACTTCCTCATAGTTCTAAGAAGATGCTGGAATCGAACTAGATCGTCAGGTGTACTTTTTTTATTGGTTTGTATCCCTTAAACGTCCTGGGCACAAGATTAGCGAATGACGTCATTGTTTTAACTCGCCTCTAAAGTCTTCATTTTTTACTTCGTTAGATTTCTCTAGATCGAACTCGAATTGATAAGCCGGACTTCGTGACATCATTCTGTCGTAAAACCGTCGAAAGTTATTTACAATAATTGGAATCGGTAGAGCGATCACCAAGACTCCAGTTACACTAAGAACTGCAGATATAATTTTTCCACCTATAACATATTGATATAAATAGAGGGTATTGGAAGAACGTTAACAAATTAATTTGGGGTTAAAAACCCTATACTACGCCTTCAATCCCTCACAAGAAGTCTGAGACTCCCTCGCTTTTCGGTAAATACAACGGTAGCATCTCCTATTCACAGGTTTGGTTCTGCTACACTCGTTCTGCTCGTTTCATATCAACATTGAGGTAGATGCAGGGGGGAGCCATAATATAAACCAAACCATAGGTTATTAATAGCAGTTTCGATAACTTTTGTGACAGATTGTTGGACCCTTCTCAATAATTTTGTAATTGGATTTTTACCGATACAATATTTCGCTTTCTACATAACTTTTACGTAAGTTAATGCTAAATTTTACTTTGTTTTCTTAGAGGGAATCAGGGTATAAAATGATGTTAGACTTATATCATAGGAGGTTAAAAAGTTGGTTAACCCGTCCTTTCAATTTTTTTACAAAGCTCTTTCCGTTCTCAAAATATTCTCATTTAAAGAATTTCAAATATAATTATGCTGCATAAATTATATCATATTTAAGTAATAGAAAATTTTGACATTTTCTGTCATCAGTAATTTTCAAAATGACACTAATTTGGTTATCCCAGGCCTCTTAATTTCTTGCTCACGATCCCATAACTTAAGATCTAAGGTTTGCAATCATATTTTGCAAGTCAACATATATAGGGCCTGTATAAGCTTACATCTCGAAACCAGGACCTGTTGTCTCTTTTTGCGTATCGGACGGCGAGCCTATTAATAAGCGCATCGCCGATGAGACAAAAAGCCCTGGAAAAGAGGTTGACAAGCTTAAACAAAAATTTTTATTGCAAACCAAATTGAAAATCCCGAGTTATTGGGTCTTTGGAGAGGCGTGGACGAGCAAACAGTGTGGGTGTTTTTAAAGAATCATTTGCCTTACTTGTATAATATTTTATTCGAAATTAACTATACTAGTCGTTAGCCCGTGGAAAAATCCACGGGTTCGCTAGTCCTTTTTATACTTGCGCAGCTAAGCTACCATTTTGCGTGACAGACGGACAGACGTATATGGGTATTATAATATAGATATTTATTTTCGCCAGCACGCATATTAGAAAGTACAAAAAAGCTCTGGGGACGAGATTGTACATTTACAAGAAATATCGTACGCCTAAAATTTGAAGTATAAAAATATTTGACTGTTTAAAGTTTCGAACGAACATTTTGTCTAAAATTAAAACCATCTGAAAACTTTTTTAATTGAGTGTATACCTCAACCTTGTCCCCAGAGCTCTTTTTTTCACTTTTCAATAATGGGACGAGGTTGATGTATATCTTACATAACATTCTTACATAACTCCTACCTGATGTAGATGGTACCATATCTCCATAACCAACGGTTGTCAAGGTAACAATAGCGAACCAAAAGGTATGAGGTATGCTTTTGAATTTGTTGCTCGGATCTTCAAAATTGTTTTCAAAAAAGTATATACCAGCAGAAAACAAAATAAGAAGAACGATCATGAAAAAAATTAACAAAAGTAACTCGCTAATGCTCGAAACAAATGTGTATATAAGTAAGTGAATGGCTTTTGAGTATCGATAGAGTTTAAAGATACGAAAAATTCGAGCCGCACGCAGAGCTCGTAAAATGGCAAATCCAGCTAAATTGTTGTTTTGGAACACAATTAAATCGATATAAAACGGCAATATTGATATCAAATCGATAATATTCATTCCATTGATAACAAAACGACACTTGTTTTCTGCGATGGCGAACCTTGCTGCGAGTTCAACTGTGAACCAAATTACACAAAAAGTCTCAAGATTTTTAAAGACCTTCTTTTGCTCTTTTGTAATGTTGGGCAGTGTCTCAATGCAAAACAAAAATAGAGAAAATACTATCATAAGTGTTCCAAATATGTTTAAAATGGTGAACGCCCCATTCGCTTCTAAAGCAGTCATACATCTCCAGAACGTTTTGGGTTTATCGTAGTTTACAAAGTGTTGACTATTCTCCTTCTCCTGCTTAACTTGACCATGTCCAGTCTTGAAAATATCTAGTGCAGCTTTTCCAAATCCAAAAAACTGAAGGTCTTCCAAAAATACTTTGTATGCTACGTTCTCTGGTTGCAGGAGTAAGCCGCATTGCAAGTAAGTCAAAATGGCTTCGAAGGACCTGGGGTCTCGATCGAAATAATATTCTTGTTTTTCCTTGTCAAAATAATTTAAAACATTCTTCATTTTAAATATTGATCCTTCTCGTGACTTTAGAGTACGTTCATAAGTTTCAAATAATCGACCCGATACGTTTATTTTTACTCGTTTCTTTCGATTTCGCACGTCATTTTTTTGTTGCTTGCCTATAAGCAGGTCGAATAGACGTTTACCCAGGGCTGTTTGCAACTGGCTTGGTTCATTTCCACCGTGTGATAGGTTTATAGAAGAATAAGATGCAAGTAAGCCGGTATTGACGGACGCACTAGTAGCCGATAACATCTTAGATGAATGTAGAAGACTAAAAAAAGAAAGATAAGATTTATGTTGGAGTTTATCATAGAACTGCAACCCAACCTCGATCCCCAGCTCTTTGTCTCTTTTCTCGCCGTCCCTTATATAAAAAGAGCAAAAAAGGACCTGGGATCAAGGTTGAACTGCACCCTCGTCTTCAAGGACCTTGTATACTTTTCTCGAAATTAAGACGTTAATATTTCTTTGACTTTCAGTTAAAGGTCCTGGAAACAAAGTTTCTAGATTAGAATTGTTTTGTAAAGCACAGAAATTTTGTCCAATCGTCTCCATTTTATTATAGAAAGTTAGGAGTTAAGACATTAACATAGATAGTTTAAAAAGCAACTTTAAAAAATTCTTTAAATATCAAATAGTTCAACACACGCTCTTTTATAAGAATATTAAACTTCTAACTAGGCTGGTCCTCCAAACAGCCTGGTCCTCTAACCAAAAAAAAAAACTTAAATATCAGAAAATGCAATTCTTGCAAAAAAATTACTAATATAATAACATTGCAACGGCAAACTCAAAGCTCAACTTCTCAGTTTCTGCGATAGCTATGTTTCCCCGAAGCCTAAACTAAAGAAAGCTGTGCTCGAAGTTGGTAGAGGCTAGTTAGAAGGAACATGAAAGAAAAAAATAGGAGACAAAATGCGTTGACTTGACTTACCAGACAACAACTTTTAGTTACATTTGAGTAACAGCCTAATTAATGTTTTTAAGCTCACTCTTGTGTTTGTTTTCTTAAAAATCTTATCTTGGAGTTATCTGCAAAGATTATCTACAGCCGACGTAAGAATACACTTAAACAACGCGTCACGTGACATTTAATAGCCAATCACATGAATACCTTTACTTTTGTTTACTTCAAGACAGTCATCACCAAAGATACCGACTACAACGAAACCTACATGCCTGTTCATATAGTTCCTAGTTGACGTTTGGATTTATAACTTTGTTGAGAGAAGATCAAAAGTAGTTGATTGTCTGAGAGATTTTGACGTAAAACGGCGGTAACTGGCATTGTGTAAAGGGAGAATTAAGGTAGCTCCTATATTACACAGTACACATCACAGTTGAAAAACAAAATAGTTTCTTCCGGCTGTCTAAATTTTCTATTTTACTTGGACAAATTAAATATTCAATTTTGGCTCCGTGGCCAAGTGCTTAGGTAAATATATTTCATTAACAAGCGGTCATTGGAAACCTCTCTACCCAATGTTCTCAAGTTAAAAGTGTTATTCTAATGTCGTATAAATATAACTTCTCCTGGGAACAAGGTTTCCTTGTTGATTAGCAGATTGATTATTATTGGATTATAATAATCTAGGCAACATGGCTGTCATTTTGCATAAACAAACATGTCTCAGAAAATTTCTCTTCCGTTTCCTCAAGTTGTGTTGGCAGATTTCATCGAAAAAGTCACCAAGTGTTATTTTTTCTCTTTGCGGTTTGTTTACGGCGCTTTTGCGTTAATAGTTTCAAGCTTGCTTGTGCTGCTTTTCGCGCGTTTTAATATTTACGCACGCCTATGTAGTGTTATTCCGCGATAGCATGTCGATCATGGTCAGCTACGACGGCTAAGGCATCGTCGATTAGCAAAAGACGGGCTGTTATATTTGATTCTGCATGCTTTTTTGCGTGAATTTTCGGAGACTCCAACGGGTTGAGAGAAGGCCCATCTTAAATTAATTATCTTTACTGCATATATTGAATAGTTTAACGCCATGGGAGAAACTGCTTCATACATAATAGACGTGGGTTTGCTTTCTCATCTTGTTTCCTATTGCTGAAAAGTTTAATAAGTAGTTTATGGACAGTGATCATCAGCAGGTTGCTGCCCCTTTACGCAAGGAGACGGCTCTTTTCGACTGCTGCACAATTGCAAATTTCTCTCTTTCAACGGGTGCATGTCGTGCACATATTGTATTAGGAAACAAAAACTAGCGGGAGTTATCTTTCATCCTTTAAGCAAGCATCCGGAAGTTTATGTTAGAAAGAGACAGAGCAATTTTTTCTGAATTGGAGGACGGAATTACGGTCCAACCAAGTGATGAGGTTTACGTGAAAAATATAAAAAACTGAAACTGTCCTTCTGGTCCTGAGTGGCATAGCCTTTGCTTTCTGAAATATTGGGCATGGTAAGTTTCACAAGACAGCGTGGGACACAGGACATCCAACGGGGACTGACAATACACTTGGTGGTACCTTACATCAAAACAAAGACATTTACAACCAGTAAATGCACCATCCCAAAGGGATTGTCGTATTCTTTGGTTGAACGCACATTTAAAAAATCTAACTGTAAGCATTACTTTGTAGCTTAGTATGGGTTATATAAAAAAGATTAAGGGGCTACGAAACGGCTGTTGGTTTTCGATTTCAACGACTTACACGAAAGTCAAGCTAATTGCGGCGAAAATATTTATGATCATTGATTACAAAAACAACAACTTAAATCATCTTGATAGAAAATCACAGAAAAGTTTTCTACAAATTTGGGTGTCAATGATTTATTCGATTTAAGGACTTGCCTTGCTTTCAATTTAAACTTTCTAATAAAATAAACTATAAATCTTTTGAACTACCTAGTTAGCTATATCCCTCGAAATTTTGCATGAAAACATATTAAGTTTATTGTACATAGAGCCAGTCTAAGCAACAACAATGACTTTAAAGTTTTCTAGAGGTGCTGGTTATCTTCTGAAAGCTAGTATAATAGCTTTTTTAACAAATACAGCTCCTCGTGTTGTCTCTGTTCCTTCGTCAAAACACACTTTAGAATTAACTGATAATTAATATATTTTACACACTGTAGATTTTTTTTTACAGCCAAAAAAAATCTTGAAAGAAAATTTTCTTTTTTAGAAAATAATTTTATCATAAAAATTAATTATTTATAAACAGGTTGTCTGCACACCTATATGGTTCTAAAGTGTATATAATTTCTTGCACCTTGACCTTTTGAGTGGTCTGTTTATTACACGCTATTTTTCAAAAATTGCAGGGATTAAGCTTATTGAATCGTTTTATAGCCCCTTTAACATGCGTCGAGTATTTCCTTATTGCTGCCACGTCTCTTTCGGTCTAGGGCTTTGTCCTGTACCAACTATTTACACCTTTTAGAAAGAAGAACATAAGGTAATATAAAATACCTAAAAATGGAAGTGCCCAAACATTTAAATTTAGAGGAAGTGGATTATTTAAAAAGGTACTAACACAACTAGAGAAAAACTAGAAAGAATTTTATTTTGAAATAATTATATCTTATGATTATAAAGGTTTTTTCTACAGAAATATGAATTTTAAAGTTACGAAGATTCTCAAGATCTGGCAGACGCCATGGACATTTTAAAATTAACTATAAAAAAAACATATACTGGCCAGGGATTACTAGGACATTGAAGCTTCCAAGAAAATCTAACATTTTTAAAACTTCTGTTGAAGTTATACTTTCATCTAAGTGTTGATAAAGTCTTTTCGACTGGACTAAAATATTAACATTAGACGAGCGACTGACTACCCCTTCAGTTTATGACAAGCAAAATTTTTGCGACAGTGCCAGTTGAGATATCCAGCAATGACGGTCAAGAATTCACCATACAATGGAATGTCAATTATCAAGAATTTAACATTTGATCAAGCTATTAACCATATTCAAATGGTACCTGGCCACAATCCCTGGCACCGCAAACACTACTTGACTCTACTCAAGTTAATTTTGACAAAATTACCATTTCGTGTAGATGAAAACAACAGATATCGAGTCTTCAAGAAAGTCCGCTGGTGAAGAGATCCTTACGCGCAATTCAAGCTTTCAGTAAACATATCCTTTTATTTGAAATGTTGCATGAGGGTGAAAAATATTCATTAAAAACCAATCTGTGGAAACCCCTAAAACTAAGATACAATAACACAGTAATTAATGCAAAAAGATACGAGTATGTAATGAGAGTATCAGGTTCCGATAGATTCAATCTACGCTGCACGTGGCATTATGGCTATGGCGCAAGGATTTATGGATATGGAGTTTGTTTCGTAGTTGCAAGGTCCGTAGTTCGGTCCACAGCGCGGGCATGTTTAGCAAAAGACTTTACCACAGCTACGGATCAACCCATGCCATGAAATGGGGTAGGCAATGCGGGTGCAAACCTAATATATATTCAAAACAGTGTTTCCATAAAGAGCACCAATTCTAAGCATATATTTCATCATCCTTGCCGATTCCTTTTCTCCACCTTACTCGTAGGGCTAAATTAACCCAACCGTAAAAGCCACAGATAGTTTGAGCCAGGAACGTGTATGCCGTAACTCCGGAGAAAAATCCTGACCAAAACTCAACTTATCCGAGCCTAATTGATGATATCTTGTTCAATTAATTCAAAGCAGCTAACTAAAGTACCTGATGCATAACCTCAATTCCTCCACAACAAGCAGTTAAACTGTCAGTCACGATAACGACTCCCGACAGAAACGTATAACAAGAGACTGAAAATTAAGTCTAGTAGCAACTGAGTTTGTATTTATATTGAAACGTAAATTCACAGCATAAACACCCTACACTTCTGCCTGGAATGAGGTGTGCATGGTTTAATATTTAAAAAAGGGAGTTGACACTCCTACAATGAAGTAAAGGTGAGTAATCAGTTACCAGGTTGAAATTTTGAAACGCTCTGAACAACTGCGAGTTAAATCTGAATAATTTAACAAACAATTGTTATATAAACTTTTTTGCATCCTCATGTTAATTTTAAGTATTTTTTTCTATAAACAGCCAAAGCAACTGTAATAAAATTCGCCAAATTTCATAAAAATTTGTATAAAATTATTGCGCACGGTTGTACATGTATTTTCACGTGGTACAATCACACCTATTTTATCACGTGATACAGCCACATCTTTATATCACGTGGTAGAACCACATCTATTTTATCACGTGGTAAAACCAAATTTATATATCACATGGTAGAACCATATCTATTTTATCACTTGGTTTAACCACGTCTATTTTATCCCGCGGTTCCCAACACGGCTTTGTCGAACACGTTACAATTGCGTTATAAAGTCAAAAACATATGCAACTTTATCTAGGTAAAATCAAAATATTTAGTTGAAATTGTTGAAACAACAAAAAAACCATTTTAACGATTAACAAAAAGCAATTCAGCATTGTGGTTCACAAAATGCCAATAAAACAATAGCCAGAAGTTCCACGGTATATAGGGTGAGCCACCTTATCTTTCTGATTACCTGAGGAAAATTACGCTGTTTGTCTGTTTGTATTTAATTCTACTGTTCTTTACTCACGTGGGTAATATCGGAGAAACTGTTTCTTTCTTTGATGAGGAAATGGTTTCACTTATCTAGACCAATATGAGTAATTCGTAAGTTACTTAAAAACGACCGGCGTGGCCGCGCCTTCCTCTTGGTTTGTTACTTTGCATTTGGGGTTTGATTTGGATTTTGTTCGTTCATTTAAATCCTGGGTTCACTCTGTGTTTATTACATGAATTAAATTCTGGGTTTGCTCTGTTGGTTGATATGACTTTGGAGTTTTCTCTGTGTTTTTTAATTGGTTTGATTTCGGAGTTTCCCCTGTGTTTATTGGCTGCTTTGAATTCTTGAGCTTGAGTTAACTAAAGCTAGCTCTCGGCAAGGGTGACTTACAAAATAAAAGCTCATAATTAGTCTACATAAAATTAGGAGTGTTTTGCTCGCAACCACCTCCCTGGAGATTTGTATGAAAATTCTTCAGAGGATCAAATTAAATTGAATCCAGAAAGAAACAAGGTAAAACATGCGCATCAGACACGTGAGCCTATACAAAAAGATATAACAAACGTTTTCCCCATGTCACGTGATTTTTAAGCAAAAGAGCGGTTTTTTAGAAGTTCAATCACACGTTGATTAGCTTTCAAGTTACCTCCCACCCACCCTAAAGTTAAGGAGAGAGTTTATTTCGCCACTGTACAGGCAAAAACTATGTTACGGGTACTTTTACGAATATGTAATAATTTTATAGTGTGCTTTAACAGTTTTGTGATAGAAATAATGACATTGTGATTTTGCAGGGTATTGTAAATTTTTGTAGAGTAATCATATGACGACCTTTTATACCAGCTAAGACGACTTCTCTTCTCAAAACACCAACTTGTTTTTATTCTGTCAGGTCTGTCTACGGGGAAATAAATAAGCTTAATTTAGTTTTAGCGAAGCGTATTAGAAATTAAGAAAAAAAAATCGGCTTGAAAGATCTACATGATCAGAAAGATAATGATATTGTTAAGTTATTTACATAAGACTAGTTGTTAGCCCGTTGCAACAAAGTCGACAAAAATATCAAATTGCATTTGTTATTTTTAGCTTGAAAATTTCGTGCGTGGTTAACACCATTACAAACAGATAAACGATCAATGGTTATTATTATAGAGATCTATGAGCTTAGATTGTCATGATAAGGAATTTGTGAATTTGAATTTAATGTACTTTAAAAATTTATTTTTCCTACTAATATATAATCGGCCTATATAAATTTGCTAAATCGATTATAATGCGTTTATCCAAAGCGTAATTAATCACAAGCGGCATTAATTCGATAGATGAAGCAGAACTGCCTCAAACGAACAGCGTCCTAAAATAATGTCGTCATTGGCAGCTATTAAATATGACACCGTGGAAAATTTCCCCTGTCACTGCGTATGTCATCAAGAGAATGTATTTAAGTTAAACAAAATGTAATCTTATATTAAAGTGTCGTTTGGTTTGGATTAAGAAATAGTTTCTCTCCAAGCAGCCAAAACAAACAAGCGTCAGTAGTAATTGCGTATCAAATTACGTGCCTTAGAAAGATGATTACCAAATGTTTGCAAAACTGTACATACAGTTTTGATTCTGTGCGTTCTGTTCTATTATCTTAAAAAGGGTTCTAATGGTTAAAAATTGTCTTAACAGTCCATGGCTCCCTTGCCACACATTCTATTTACTTTGTTTAAAGTCACAAATCCATTTTCAAAAGTTTGGAAACTGCGTGAGTATTTAAGACGCGTTTAGGTTTTTTTTTAAGCATGTAAAAATCGCGTGAATATCCCAACTGCGTGCAGAAGGACTTCAAGCTTTGTTTTCTAAAATTTAAACATATAAAAGATCATTTATAAACACACGCTGTATTTCCGCAAGTACGACTAATATATGAACGTTCTGTACATGGATGCTCTGTATATAAACGCCCTACATGTAAACAACTCATTCACTAACGCCAAGTGCTGAGAGTTTAAGGCGTAAAAAAATGTTACCTTTCTTTTTCGATTATTTTAAAGTCATCTTCCATGGTTTTATCAACATTGAAACACGATCATCTCCTTTCGCTTTAGTTTGATTCTCCGCTCACCAAAGTAGCTGTGCGATGAGATTTAAAATAACAGGCTAAAGTTTTCAAACGTATTACGAGCTCACATCTGGAATATAACTGTAAACATTATGATTGAGTTTAAACTGTTCGGAAAGAAATACGTCCTTCAAGCTCTGATAAACAAAGAACACTTTTATTAGCTCTCGTTAATCAGCAGAAATAAAATGATGATAAACTTTATTGTCAATAAAACCTTTATATTTATTTTACGACATACATGAGTATTTAGAGATTTTCTTCAATTTACATGCAACAAAAGAACTGGCTTTATGACGCAAAGTTCTATCGACAAAGATACTAAAGAAATAGCTTAAGTATGACTGACCACAAAGCGGAAAAATCCTTAAAAACTGATAGTAAATATTTTAACTAGAAGGGACCCAATCAACGGTGGAGTAGATCCTTACTTTCAACTGAGCAGATTATTCCGTCTGTGATCAGAATATTTGAACTATTTCAGAGATAGGAAAATGTATGTTCTGGCACAGTCGACGACGACGACGAAAAAATGGAAAATTCCCTAATCCCGAAATTCCCGGAAATCAACCCTCTCGGAAATTCCGAGAAATCCGACAAATTCCAAGACATGCTGTGTCACGTCTACTACACGTGACCCAGCCGACGGAAACCGACGCATGCGCATTTGAGTAGGGGAAAGTCCCTATCCAAAGGTGTGACTGCTAGTTGATCCTGGGATAAAATAATAATAAACATGAGCCGACATCGAAAATGCAACTGGCGACCATATCAAGACACAGGAAATGTGGGCCATGGAGGTTAGGGAGTATCCCAAAAGGTTCGTGGATGTACCGGACCATTTAAAGACCAAGGAAATGTGCACTAGGGTGGTTGGGCAGTACTCACAACGGATCAAGCATGTCCCAGACCATTTAAAGACCAAGGAAATGTGCACTAGGGCGGTTGAGCAGTACTCACAACTGATCAAGCATGTTCCTGATCATCTCAAGAAGCGAGAAATGTGTGCTGGGGCGGTTGACATATATCCCCAGCGAATGTATCCTCAACACCTACGACAGATGTCGCTGCGGACGGAGGTTTTTGATAAGGCGCAGAATGCTCTGCTGGTCCTGCTATCAGGAGTACATGACGTACAATGGTGGTAGCTGTCATTGCCTCATCCCCGCGTTCCGCAGACCCGCTTGTCCCAGACCTACGGCGATAGGGATCCCACCCATGGCAATGCACAGGGGAGCTTCCAGGCCCGAAGCCAACGCCCCCATTCCAACACCAGATGTGATGATGCTGATGCTCAACATGCCGTGGTCGCAGAACCTCACCCACGTACCATGCATCTTGAACTTTTTAGCGAGCTTGTTCCGCTCCTTAATCTCACCCGCAAATATTGTTCAACCTCTTCGATTTTCTTGAGCTTTTAGACTTGTGAAGTATCCTGCGTGTCTTCCACAGGGGCGCTCGGTAAACTCGGATAAGGCTTTGTAATGTCTGTCATTTATTCTATAAGCAAGTGCAACGTTATTCCCACGAACGAAACGTTCTTATCCTTGTGATACTCGTCTGTCAGCATGAACTCCAGCTTGTCTATTGACAAGCTGGAGTTCATGTCCTAAGGTCTAATGGTTTATATTAGGCAGGATATTCCTTCGCGCCAATTGAAATGTCCTGTTTTATCTGAGGATTCAATGTATTCCTTTTGAATTGCGACTAATATGTCGAAATTTATGGAACATTTAAATTTATCTAGTTTAATAAAAACACCTATGTGTTTTAAATCGGATGATGGAAGATGCATTGATCTCATTCTCACAAATAAAAATAAATCCTTTCAAAAGAGCGGCTCTTTTGAAACTGAAGTCAGTGATCATCTGATTTTCACATTTTTTAAATCGTCTCTTATAAAATGTTCACCTAAATATATAAGATATAGAACTTTCAGAAATTTTCATCGCACAAATTTTGAGTATGACCTTTCATCTGAGTTATTAGCTATTGATCAATCTAATTTTAATGCTTTTCACAACGTCTTCACAGACGATCTAAATAAACATGCACCGGCGGATGATAATACAATCTACACTTGTGGATCTGAATTAAATGAAGTCATTGCTGACCTTCAGCATGACTTAAATAACGTATTAGCCTGGTTTGAAAACAACCAATTGGTTGCTAATCCAGCAAAGTTTCAGATGATGTTTTTAGGTTGTCCACACAGTGATACTTTATCGCTAAGAATAAACAATAACTTCCTAGTCGCATCGGAATCTGTAAAATTATTAGGCATTACTATTGATAGATGTCTCACTTTTAATGAGCACATCTCTAATCTATGTAAAAAAGAAAATAGTAATGTCAGATGTCTTTACAGAATAAGACGATTCATTAATTCTGAACAATCAAAGTTATTGCTTAATTCCTATATTTTATCAATATTTACATATTGTCCCATTATATGGATGTATTGCAGTGCTGTGCAGTATAAATTAATCATTTCAACACACAAATGTGCATTGAGAGCTGTAACAAAAGACTATCATTCCAGTTATCAGGACTTGTTGTTAAATTTTAACTGTGTGCAAATTCACGAATTTCACTTACGTATAATCTGCATAGAGATTTATAAAACATTAACAGACGAAAATCCGTCAATTATGCAGTCTTTTTACCCTATAAGACGTATTAGTTACAATTTGCGCAGCAAAAAAAGTCTACTTTTACCATCTACAAGTTCAACACGCTTTGGTACTAGATCATTTTTGTTTCGAAGTTCTTTGTTATGGAACTCTTTGTCTGACAGAGTAAAGAATTCTCTCTCCATCAAGAGTTTTAAAAAGGAACTTATCTCACTTGATCTTTCAGATCTCTGCACATGTAGGCTACATAAGTCGGCTATTCTCGTCTCTTGTTTTTAATGTTTGGTATATCTTTGTGTTTTTTTGTTTATTTATTAATTTTTTTACTTTAGTTAGTGTAAATTAGTATTTACCACTTACTATGTAAAACCAACTATAAATAAATGAAAGAATAATAAAATAATAATATTGAACCCACTAGAGGAAGGTACGTGGGGTTATCGAAACTCCACGTAAGCATGTCTCCCCAAGCTTTTAACTCCTTTACTGGAAGTATGGCATAGTCGCCCTTGGTAAACTTTACCTTGTTATCGAAGGCCCATCCCATGATGTCCTGCAGCGGTTGATCGATTATCACATCGTACCCCTCGTTAACCCTAAGCCGACAAAATCCGTTCCTGAGTACAAAGAGCTTGATGCTATCCCCTGCTTGACTGTTAACTATCGCAGCGAGATCCTCGATTCGAAACAAGCCTCCCTCGATTGAAAGTTTGACCGAGAGAACAACCTAATTCTGGAAGGGATCAACCCCAACGACAGTATCATCAGGGCTCTGCAAGTCAAGCCAGCGATCATGTAGGCAATGACGAAGAAAAGGCGATCGTGGCAGCGTATGGCAACACCTTCGCCATCCCGCTGGAAAAGATGTTCGAGTTGACGGCAGATCTGCCCTTCTACCAACATGGGTTATATGACAGGCTACAGTTCGTACTGCACTTCGCACAGCACAGCGACGTTATCAAGGATGCCGGGACAGTGGTCTCAGGAAGCACGGCAGCTAAACCAGCTGATGCCGCGTATAAGATCACAAACATCGCCCTGGAATTTAACAAAGTGAACCACGAGGGTCTCGCGAGTGCTATGATGTCACGCTACGGCTGTCTTGCGCTACCGTACGAACGGGTACTCCGCTGCAAGGTGCTCACGATAAAAGAAGCTGATACGAGCTACAACTTGCAAATCGATACTCCTGCCAAGTCTTTGAAGGGCGTCTTGCTACTCTTTGTAGATCCTGGGAAAGTGAAGGCCTACTCTGGCGCCAACGAACAGTTCTACAACCCCAAGATCGAGAAAATCACGATCACTGTGGAAGGCGAGCCTAACGAACTGTAAAGCCACGCCATGCTACCCAAGGACCATCTCGAGCAAGTCTTTGAACTCTTCGGGGATGCACATAGCGAAGTGACGATCAGGCAGTTCTTCACAGAAAGATACGCGTTGTTCATCGATTTTCGAGCAACCCCAGATCATTCTCTTCACGGTAGCGGGAGACCTCTACAACGCTTGTCCGACGGTATAACCCTGCACATGAAGAAAAAATCTGACGGAACTGGAGATATCCGCTATGTGTACTTGCTCCAAGATGCCCAGTTGAACATCCTCGACGGGCGCTTCCACTCTGTGGAATACTGAAATAAACATGCCAACTATAGGTGTTCTCGTGGCTGGTGCGGCTATCAACGCCCTGGCATTCAGCGGTTCAAATTTCTTTTTCAGTAAACTTAGCGGGCACGGTGAAGAGGAACGGAAGAGACACGATAAAGCGATCGAACAATTACAAGCAGCGCAGGCCCAGTGGGTGAAAGATCGGCAACCGAAAATTGATTGGTACAACCATCAACGAGAGCTTAAACGCCAAGCTGGCGAAAGCTTGAAAGAGCTTGATGAAGGTATGAGAGAGTACTATATCGTGACCATCTCCGATTTCTACGTACCCTCCAAGCAACAACAAGATGGTGAGCTGACGTAGGATCCCTGGCCCTCCTCGGTTTCGCGGTATACAAGTATATGTAAGGTCACGGAAACTTTCGATATATAAAATGAACATGTCGAAAGCAAAGCATATCGCTACGGCTGAAGAAGCAGAAAAGCTAAGCAAATTTTACTACGTTCCGAACCTCTGGATTAGTCACAAGACGATCAAACTACTGCGGGAACAGAGCGGTCTATCCAAGAAGAAAGTAACCCACTGGCTGTCTCGGCAGCTGCCCTGGCTCCATATTCGAGGGCCCAAGCGCATTCAATACCCTCATTTCACAATCACGAAACCGAACGAAATGAACCAATTTGACTTGCTGTATATGCCACACTACAAGCTGTATGGAAACACGTACAAGTACATACTCACGCGCATTGATATAGCATCGCGCTACAAGGTAGCTAGACCATTGAGAACGAAAAAGGCTAGTGAGGTTGCTGATATGCTCAAGGACATTTACAAGACCGGACCTTTACGATACCCGAAGACCTTCCAGTGCGACAACAGCTCCGAGTTCAAGTCTGCCGTGAGCAAGCTGCTAGAAGGAAAAGGTATCGAATTAAAGCGCGCAACTACCAAGTACCACCATACTTCCACGGCTTTCGTCGATTCCTACAACAAAGTGCTCGCGGAGAGACTCTTCAAACCCCAAGATGCTTAAGAGTTGGTTTCTGACGAACAAAGTACCACTTGGGTCAAACACTTGTTACATATCGTGAAAAGTATGAACAACACCAAGACCGCGATGATCGGCATGAAGCCAGGCAAGGCGATAAAGCTCGAGTAGGTCCCGCTTACGAAAGACCAGCGGCCCCCAGAGGAAAAGCCTCTGCCTGAGGATGGTCTATACTTGTACCTGCTGCAACCTGGCGAAGAGCATGGTGATCAAAAAAGACGTGCAACGGACGCTTGGTGGAGCAAGAAGACGTATAGACTCGATCGTATCGTGACTGGTACCCGTCTCTTGTAATATCTCGATAGTGGGCCAGAGCGAAACTTCGTCTCTGAAGAACTCATGCAGATGCCCGAGGATGCCTCCCGAGCATGTAAAACAGTGGTAATTTTGTTGTTTTTTGTTGCCACTTGTGGGTGTGGTTAATGTGAACCTGTAGCTCACATTATTACTTACCAATAAAAAGTCTTAGCCATCCTTGGAGTCCTCGGCGTCGTCGGAGTCAATCGGATAAAGGCGCGTATAATCATAATGATGCAGGGTGTAGAATGGGTGCCCATAGACGATGCCCTTGATGACATTAGGCTCGCTATCAAGGTCGATGATGTCAACCAATGCTCTATCCTCAATTAAATGTTGATTATGTTGCCAGTTTTCTCCAAGTCCGCCAGATTCGGAAGCTTTTGGTCCTTATCCTTGATAACCTCGCAGCACAGAATACCCCACTTGTTCACCTCAGCGGAAACAATATGCAAACCCAGGTGTTCAATATCAGCCTTAAGCTCCTCATCGCTTTCCTCATATGGAACTGTTGCGCACGGCTTTTCACCCGAAGCTACTCTCTTTAGAAGCTCGTCATCATCCGGATATTCAAACCCCTCGTAGTATGGCCCATTTCTAAACCTAAAATTTTCCAAACACTGTGAACAATAACCGATAGTTGATCCTGCCTTGATGCAGCATCTCAGCACGGGCACCCGAATATCGTAAGGGTTTCTAAGTTGTCGGCTCTGTACGTAGGCTTCCATCTTTTTTGACATTTAACTACCCTTTAACATGTGGTTGAAGGGGTCAAGCAGCATTATCAGGCGTGTTTTTGTGGCTTTGTATAACAACAAAAAGTTGTGCGCGCCTACTCCATATCAATATCAAACAGCTCTTCGAACAGCTCACGCGTCTCATCGTTGGGCAGGGTAAAGTGGTTTTTGTAGAAGTTCGCAGCCCCCAGGGTATCCTCCTTAAACCGACACCAGGTGTGTATCGCATTCGGATCGTCACATCTCCCGATTATAGTGCTGTGGGGGTACTTTGTCATCAGCATTGCTCATACGTCTACGCTGACATCTGATCATGTTGTAGGGATGCTTATCATGGGGATCGTTTTTGTCGAAAACGCAGAGTACATTATCATATTGATGTCAATGCGGAACGTGCCTTTGCCGCAGCTCGCCAATTTCTTTCTCTCTCTCCTGGAGTTCGTCTTCTAGGTTGGCGATGGCTACGTCCCTTTGATCAAGATCATCCTCCAACACCGCAAGTTGTTAGTCCCTGCCTTCGAGGTCATCTTCAAGGAGTGCCATAGCTTGGCGCTGCTCTTCGATGGCCACGTCCCTGTTTTCGACTAGCTTGCACTGCTCCCTGACCTCATACTCCAATTTTTCGACGCCTTTTTTCGCAAGCCATTTTGTCAAATCTACCGCCTTGGGCTTTCTTGATCTGACGGTAATTTCGAGGGCCCCGTCCAATGTGACGAAAACGTCATAAGGGTTTTTTCCACCACCTAGGAGACCTGACCGGGTGTACCCGCCGGGTAACCCTCCATTTCTCCCCTTGATGTTGTCATATGACGATCAAGGCGATACTTCCTGGCATTTGGAATACCCAGGAATCTCTCGAGATCAACACGTTTGAACAGGGGCTGATTTTGCTTATCGAATAGCGTCTCGATGGCTCCAGTAGGTACAGCGTTAAACAGAGTAATTTGAGAAGGCATCCTTTCTTGCAAAGCTGGAGCTCAGCGAGCGATAGCGCCAGCCTGACTCTGCTTCAGATTGGCCGCACCTCAGTATGAAGTAATAAAGGCCTGGTTCCGTCAGTAAAACTGTGTTTGGTTAGACCCCTTGGAGCTCAGTAATACGTGGGTTCTCCGCCTGTGCGTGCCTGATCAGTGTATAACATATACACTGATGTCAGCGTCACGCCACTAATTTCCAAGTCCGAGGGTGCTCTAGTCTTATCCAAAGGCAAGCATGCTTGAACTTTTTGAGTTGAGCCTTGATATTCTCCCAGTCATCTATCTGGTTCGTCTCCTCATCAATCATTCTCATGTCCGAACGCTCCGAAGGGTACCAGAGGAACAACTACTTCTTTTGTCGACGGCGGTTCTTAGGCAAAGCAGTACAGCTTTGTGTGAGGAGCCAGAGACTGTGCTCGCGATGCCTCCCACTGATGGCAAACTCGAGTAAGGATTGACGCTTTTTGTCGAGAGTCTCGTCGGCTATAATATCGTCGACGATGAACAACGTCTTTCGCCCGCCAGAAGCTCCGAAAATCTTTGGATCCATTTGAACAGCTGGTCCTTGGGATCTATCAGAAAGACGTAATCGTCCTGCCAGAGACAGGACCTTGCCAAGTAAGTCTTGTTCCAGCGGATCGTTGGGCAGAGAATCACGATATTGTGAAAGTGGCCCTTGTACTCGTTCTCCAGGAGGTCAAGTACACGCTGGGTTTTACCGCAGCCTGTGGGTCCTGTGAAGATTGTCGTGTACGGATCTTTAACGATATTTAGGGTCATATTTATTCTGTCTGCCGGTTGCAGACACAAGCCTCTCAGGTACTTATTTAGGCTTTGGCACGATACTCGCGGGTATCCAACCTTTTTGCACGGCCATCTCGCGGCTGGCCCTGCCTGCTGAAAAGTAAACCACCATCTTGAGAACATCGCTGGTGTTTATTTTGGTAGAGGAGCTTGTAATGCCCAAAAATTTCTTCCCTCCCATTGCATACGCGAACGTGCAGCCGAGGTCCACGACAGTTTCATACAGCATGTCGATTATCTCCTTCTCTTTGGGTGTCTTCAGAACTCATTTATTATGAGCTATTTCATCTTGAAAATGTCAATCTGGGATGCGCTGGGTTTTTGCTGAGGCGCACGTGGCTCTGGGATTTCGGCAGGCTGCTGCTGCTGCATGGGCATAGACAGCTTACGTAAAATATAGCAGACCCCTCCTACACAAGCAATACGGCAGCGAGGCCTCCACCAAGGTATACGCTGTTAGGAACCTGTGAAGTACCTTTCCTGACCCTCTTGTGAAGTACTTTTGCCCACGTTTTTCTGTAAGTCGACCTTGTGATTCCTGTTCCATTCGGCCAGAGGCAATGCGACCTGGGTGCTTCTTCTTGGTTATGACTTGAGTAGTAGTAGATTCATCGCTCATTTCTTGTAAGTTGTTAGACGTACAAGAACCATTCCAAACCTGTGACCTTGATCATTCCTTCAAAGAATTCCGATGATACATCCTGGAGGCCTTCAAACCGTTTCTTCCAGCGTATCTTGTCGCATGCATATGTGGAGTCCTCACTAAATTACATGCTTGTGGCGGAAATTGATTAGCTGCTGGTGTCAGGATTTCCAAAGCGCGTGAGTGGGAGTCGACGTAGATACCACACCATCTGTGTACCGCGTCTTTACTCTGCTCTTGCCTAATGGGTTTGCTACATTGTTCCCTTGTTCATACACTTCATAATTGTCAAGATCTATCTTTGAAAGGCTATTTCCCATCTTTTTCCGCCCCTTCATCATCCTCCTTCGAACCCTCCCTGGACACCTTCAGCTGAGCGTGATTTATGGTATGGGCCGCGATGAGTAATGGAGGAAGGGATCTTCCAAAAGCTGAATAGACGAGTATGCCCAGGCCCGCCATAGATTCTTAAATAATAGGGTCCCCTTCCAGGTCTCAGCGTAGAGCCTCGGGACTATCGAGGAGCACCACGTTGCCTATAGCCTTCGTATACATGGTGATGACATGAGTTGAAAGGGCCTTTGCAGTCTTCTCACACTCCTGGAGCTCACGTTGAACGTACTCAGCATGTATTTTGTCGATCACCTCGGGTGAGGCCTTGTCAAGGAAGGCTTCGGTGAATTTCTTCGGTAGGAGGTGCTGTTTACCCTTGCGTGCATTCTTCGGGGCTTGACGCTTATCAACGTCTGGTTTTTGCTCAAGGGCTTCTACCGGCGTGTCAACTTCGTCGAATATCTCCGCAATGTCTAGAACCATGTTTATTAGACGTTGGTAACGAAGAGAGCATAACACGAGTACGATGTATGGTAGTAATATCGCGAGGAGTAACAAGGCTTCCATTTATATGCTCTCCTTAGCCGCTAGGCGATAATGACCCCTGGCGAGCGTTGTGATCTGGTCCGGCTGCGCAACCCGTTTATTATCCGCCCTATTGAGTGGCAACTTGTTCACCTCCTGTATGTAGATTTGATGCCCCTTGTTCTGGATCAGCACCTGGCTCTTGTATATGTCGACACCATCCTTCAGACATTGGCGATAGTCTTTGAAGGTGATGGATTTAGCTGTGACACACTTCTTCACACCTTTCGCCTCTGTCATGATTTTGCAACTTAGCTCGTCTTTCATGAGACTACTTTCTTGTTTTTCCCAATGGGGAGAGGTCTGCCATCATCCTTGCTATAGGCACTCGTATCGAAACGTGTCTCGACATCGTCGGCAATGTCGCGGTAAAAGTCCTCCGTTCTGATGTGGTAGACGAATGAGTCCGTGTCCATATAGCAGACCCGCAACTTACTACCGTACTGGGGCTGCATGTAGTCGTAGTGGAACTCGTACATCACAATTTTCGACATTTCTAAAAGAGCCTGACCAATATGCACCGGCTTGTTCATCTTCTCCTCAGTCTTGCCCATATCCACGCCCATGAGGTGGCTGCTGAAGTAGTTTTCGCCCTTGAAATTCGGCTTCATGACGAGCTTCGTGTACTTCTTCTCGTTGGTGACAAACTGGATGTTGCGGTGGCTCCTCAGGTTCTCCATGGTCTTGCCGAACACCGAGAGGTTCATGAGCTGATAGAAGTCCTTTTCGAACTCATTTTTGGCGGCCATTCTCAACCTGTTGTGGTCGATGTAGTCTTTCAGCCAGGGCTTCTGGTTAAACTGGATCACTCTGTATACCTTCTTGAGCTGGAGACCGTGTTTCAGGGCCTCGTGATGGGCTCTGATATGTACCACGTGCCTCTGCCTGTGTTCCAATTTTGGTATCAGTTTCTCGACCTTGTGAACCAACTTTCGCTCCGGCAGGAAGGGTAACTCGTTGTGCTTGTCGTGCAGCTTTTCAGGGTAGTTGATATCAACCTCCAAGATGTAGCCGTGCTTTTTGTCATCGAGGAGTTTCTCGAACCGCTTCTCGGTAAAGGCCTCAACGTTCAACACCCACTTGAACCCATCAGTGGGTAGGTCTTCTCTCATGGCGCAGCCGTAGAAGTTGTTGGCGTCGAGGTAATACAAGTAAGGCGACTCCTCATTGGGATCGTACTGGTCCCCCATGTATTTGTTGTTCGCCTTGGCATACCTGTGCACAGCTTGGGTTATGCCTCCTCGGATGCCTCTTTCAAACGTCACGAGCATGTTGGGGTCCGTGAGAAGATCCAGCTTGATCTCTGTGTACTTGGGTGCTGCCTTCCAGGCGACACCAGGTGCACTGTAGAAGTGGGCAGGGTCGAGCTTGTAGTTCTCCGGGCACACGCTTCGAAAAATCTCGAAGACGTCGGCTAGTAGCAGGACGTCTGTGGTGAGATACGCGTCGTGGTAGTCGCCCATGGTGACCTTGGAGCCCTCTGGAGCGATACGTCTCCATACTTTATGAGCATGCTCGTAGTCGTTGTCGCTGATCCCTTTCATGTTCAGGTTGCTGAAGAAGACCTCCTTGGGAGGTAGCTTTGTCTCCTCAAATCGTTGCCAGCCATCCATGTACTCGTAGGGGCAGACACCATTTCGAAGCATCAGTCTGAAGACATCACCTTTGTCGATGAATTTGGCCATGCATGGTATGTTTGCCTTTACCTGATCCACGTCTATGTGCTTTGTGGTACTCGAATCACAATTTTTACACGAAAAGCTTGCCACATACTCGGCGTCGATCCTCTGAAATTCCAGACATGTATCCGCGCACTGCTTACATTTCATGCCTGTGGCGTTTGTGCCAATGAAATTGCTTGCCAATTTGTCTAACAAGGATGCCACGAAGCGTCAGTTGTCGATGAACCTGATCTCTATGCTCTTGTACGTCTCTCCATCACCGTTCCCCATGCCTCCCAGGGGTACCTTGATTTTCACGTTGAAGGAGATATACTTTTCGGTGTTCTCCGCGATGCAGCCAATGTCCTGGGTGTCGTACTTCTCCCCCAGTTCTCGGATGAACAAGTGTGCGTCGTATCCAGAGAGGTTGTGGAATATCACGGGCACGTGGCTGGGTATCTTGTACTAGAGGTTACATTGTGCGTGCGCAGCGCCTCTGTATAGCCCCGTGTAGTGACAGTGGTCCCTGACTTTGCGGTTTTTCTCGTTGTCGAAGGGCTTCATGCAGATATGTAATGTTGAGGTCTCGTCATGTTCTCTCTTTTGTACCTCCGTTAGGTGCAACATGTCTTGTTGAGGGTAGGTGCTGTAGAGCTTTACTTCGTCCTCCAGATGATTGACGAACTTCATCACGCAGTCCTCACCCCTGTAGACTGTCAGGTGGTCTGGCATGGGCACGTAAGCAAAGGTACTATACGTGCACCAGCCACATGGTACGTGCTTGTTCAGCTTTTTCGTCCTAGTCTCCCTCGCATTCTCTTTCATTGGGATCAACAGGCTCTTAAAGTCCGCGTAGATGGCGAAGGGTACTTTAAACTGCTGTTGACCATCCTTGTAGTAGAGCCACTTTTCCCTTTCGCTTGGCATCGTGATTTTGACCGCTTTGTTGTCCCTGCAGTAGGTATAGTGCTTGTCTCGCGATTCGATTGTTGGAAAGGCTTGCAAGCAGTCCAGACAGAAGTGTATTTTTGCCGTATTCCTCGATGTCTCGCTACCCAGGAGCCGTGAGAGTTTTGACGGCTATATAGTGGGTCTTTTTGTCATCCGTGAGAAGTAGCAGATTAACCTGTTTGTCGCGTCCGTTAAGTGTCGATCGGCGCAGGATGTTAATGGTCTTCACCGTCACGTACAAGACGTTCACCGCGATGTTCTTCTCAAACTTGGAGATGTCCTTGATGCTCGTGGGCAACTCACTGCCCTGCCAGTTGTAGGCCTCCGCATAGGACCTCAGCTTGCTGATTCTTTGGGGGTTCGTCCCTATCTCCTGATGATGCAGAGCAGCTATGATACTCCACTTGAAGCACTCCTCATCTTCATTCATCGGATTAATGATGGCCTTTTTGGTAGCTATCTACTTGGGTGCTTCGATATACAAGGAACCCCTCGTCAGCTTGAGCTTGTGAAAGTATACATCGAGTTGCATGATTCGACCAATCGTAAAGCCAATTTTGGGTAGCGCGGGATTCTCCACATGCGTCCTGACTTGGGCAAACATCGTATCCAGCACCTCGTCCACGACGCTACCCTGGAAGACCGGTGTCGTGTTGCTGTGGAAGACCTTATCCACCTCGATAAATTCGCTGGTACCCTCCACCGGCTTCTTCCAGAAAATCCAGAGGGAACACTGTACTTTTGCAGACCCCATATCTTCTACCTGCTTCCCAACCAAGGTTTTCACGTGTGATCGCACCGTCCCCAAGTATCCATCGACGTCTGTGCCGTCTATTCCGGGGATGCGGAAAAATCGGAAGGTCCTATGAAGAGCATGCTTATGTTCCTGAGCCGTGAAGTTTTCCTGCGCCTCTTGTTCAGCGGATTCGGTGCTTTCTTGCGCCTCTTTTTCAACCTCACCCATCAGGGTCTTCCTAGCCCCATCATAAAGAGCAAGGATGCGATTTTTTGCTGATGAGTATATACTTTGCACCGGCTTTCTAATACCCTCTGGCACATAGTTCACAAGCCAGTCATACAACTCTCGCAGTTTACTTCTGACTACCGGACGAGTCTTTGCCATCTGTTGGCGTTCAAAAATATTCCTGACGTCAAATGTGGGGAACCGAGGCTCAATCTTACTCTTAATAGGACGGGTTTTTGCCATCTCCTGACGCTCGAATATATCCAAAGCCTCTGGTGTAAATGCTTAGGGTCTCAGAGCAGGAACGGGTTGTGGAGGTGCCTCCAGGAATGCAACAAGGTCGGCTTTACGCAGCTTGGAATAGCCCGTAAGTCCACGGGTCCTCGCGATAGCGTGTAACTGTTTCACGGTGCGTTTATTCATCTTTATTATGTGGATTTCTGCTTTCAATCAGCAACATTTCTAGCACGGTCACAACTCTATGGGAATTCCCCCTACTCAAATGCGCATGCTTGAAATTTTGTTGATGTCAGCATTATTAGGGACTCTCCCCATTCTCAATGAGCCGCGATTGCGCATGCTCGAAATTTTATCGGAATTCCCGAAATTGTCGGATTTGTCGGATTTGTCGGATTTGCTGAGAGGGGTGATTCGGGAATTTCCCATTTTGTCGTCGTCGTCGTCGACTGTGAACATACATTTTCCTATCTCTATTTCTCTATGATGAATGATTCGTTCAGTTTAAAGGCACATTAAAATTTTCAACCAATCAAAATGCTCCCACATCTACTAAGGAATGACTCCAATTAAAGGGCTATGAAGCGATTTAATGCGTGTAATAAACGGACCACTCAAAAGGTCAAGGTGCAAGAAATTATACACACTTTAGAACCACAGAGACATCCAGACAACTTGTTTATGAATAGTTAATTTTTTGATGATGAATTTGCTACTTTTGTATTATTTTTTTTTCCAAAAAAAGAAACATTTTCTCCAGTCTTCTTTTTGGCGGTAAAATAAGCTACGGTCTGTAAAATATATTAAATATCAGCAAATCAAAAGTTTTGACGAAGGAACAGAGACAACACGAGGGGCTTTTTTTGTTAAAATACAATGTTACAAGCTTTAAGAAGGTAATTAATACCTCTTAAAAGTTTTTAAAGTCATTGTTGTTGCTTCGATTGGCTTTATGTAGATTAAACTTATATGTTTTTATGCCAAATTTCGAAGGATATCGAGCCGGCTCGTTCAAAAGCTTTGAAGATTTCTTTATTAGAAAGTTTGATTAAAAGGGAGGAAAGTACTTTTATTGAGTAATTCGTGTTATCCAATATATGCAGGATATTTTTCTGTCTTTTTTAGTTAATTTGGATGCCCAATATGATATCATAATTTAAGTTTATAAAAAAAAATTATTTAAGTTATTGTTTTTGTTTTCAGTGATCATAAACTTCTCTACCGCCCGATTTTCGTGTAAGGCACTAAAGTCTATAACCAACAGTCGTTTTGTAGCCTTTTTAACGTGCTTTTTTATGTGAAGCTCTGCTTATACCGTCTTTTCATGAGCAACATTTCAAATATAACGGAAAACTGAAACCGTTCAAGAACAAAGAAACTATTTTAACGAACTTAATTTTCGCGTTTTTGGCAAAAAAGTGGAAATACCCCTGATCTGCCAAATAAGTTCATGCAAAACTTTCAAATCGCCTTGATCCGCAATGATTATTTTTAAAAAAAATTGAACTTCCGGGGAACTTTTAACCTCTGATGTTCTTTTAATAACTGCTTTATTCTATATTACATGGCTATGATATTTATTAAGTTTCAACGTTTATCTATTAGACATGTGCATACCAACCTTTTAGAGGTTTTAATATTACTCGAAACTACTACCCCCAAACATATCTAAGAAATCGTTACAATCGGGAAAATATAATAGCTCTTGTCAGGATTATTCTTAGAACTTAAAACTTACAACATATCTTTATCAAGTGGAATCCTTCTTTAAAAATATTACCACTTATCTGTTCAGTCATTGAATACTATAGGTATTATCATGTCATGAACAAGCAAGTTTATTTTAGGCTACGTTTTGACAGCTACGTTTTGACAGCTACAGCTGTCATCGAAGGATAATAATTGTAATCAACTTTGGCTATTTATTTGTTGAGGAGATAATTAAAGAATCAAAATCAACCAATCAGATCAAAGCAATTAAAGTTATTAACTTTTTTCACGGACCCCGATGGAAGTAATAGGTCGATTAAAATCTCTCCTTTTTCTAAATCTTCGGTTTTTGTTACGTTTTTCCTTAACCATTTTGCACTTTTTTTTAAATATTTGCTTTCAGAAGTGCGGACAACTGTACATGTTTCTGGAAGTTAACAGGAAATACTATTGATATGAGTTTTTCTGTTTAAACTATTTATAATTTCTTTCACATTTCTTGCTGTCCAACCGGACTCTCGGTCTAAGATCTTTTTCAATTATATGATCATTCTTTCAGCTATGGTCCGCAACCTCATTTTTGTCTGTGTGCGCTTTGCGTATATGTGCTCTTCCACACGTTGTTTAAATATTCGCTTTGTTTCGCCGACATAAACAGCATCACAATCCTTACACGGGATTTAGTAGACAATATTACATTGACTCTCTAGACATATTTTGTCTTTCGGATGAGACAGCATACTACGTAGCGTGTTTTAGATTGAAACACTGGCTTTCTTTTATGACCTTTTAATAGCCGAAGAAGTATGTTACTTGTGTCTGGTAGATATGGCATACAGACTATAGCTACTGGTTTATTTTCTGCATCTTCCCATAATACTGTTCTTATCAGCCCTGTTCCTGATTTTCCTTTCAACTTTTAATAGTTTGTCTCGGGTACCGATTTGCAAGTAAGACTTTGTTTATGTGAGATAACTCTTTCATTCGGTCATTCACTCGACTGATTACATATCTATATTAATCAATAGAATCCTCCTGCATGTTGTGGACACGTGATTATTCCAATTATTTGTTAGAATTAATGGAAAAGAAAATGATAAAATGGAACGTAATACAAAGGTAGGTTAAACACAATTAGCCATTAAACTAAAAAATAGTAATCCATGAATGACTAAATTTTTATATTTTTCATTGAAATTTCAGTTGCCAAGTTTATTGGACAGTTGAAATTAGAGAAAATGAAAAATATGAATTTGAAGTGTGATAGACATTTTGGTGTAGATGGCATAAATCATTCTAAATCGTCATCTTCTTCATCAACGAATACTGCTATAAATCTAGATGCAAACGAAACAGAAACGAGAAAGACACTAAGTTCTTATGATCCGATATAAAGTATAGATCATTAATAGCATATTAGAAATAATGAAAGAAAAAACTGTCGATGAAGATTTTTGGAAGAAAATCTCTGAAGAAGTTTCGGTAGTTTTGAAATCTTTTGAATGGACACAAGCTTTTATTGACAGAAAAAAATTATCAATAAAAACGAATTTCTCTGTTTATTCATGTGCCCTATTGCAATTAGCCTTAAAGGTTGTCTGCCAGTCAACTGAAAACTCCTTTCGATTTATGTTACTCGCGGCTGGCGTGCTAATAATAACGAATAAGGCCAACGTCTTAAATTAACATAGATTTTAACATCAGCAGTCCTCCAATCCTTCTTGATTATACATCCTTCTTTTCTTATATTCTTAGTAATTGCATTCATTTTTTTGATTTTCTGAGGAAGTTAAGGTTTGAAAAAAAAAGAACTTTAAATAATGTTAGGGTATTATATAAAGTTTAACATTTCACCATTTGTTAATTTGGTATAACAATGTTGTTCTCAAGATCACAGAAACCGAAAAAACTCACTCGACGCAGAAGAACTTAGCAGTTTAGATTCTCTGTTGTTTTGCTATCGTTTTGAAACTGTGTCCTGCTAACAAGGTACCTCTTCTCCTAGGTTTTTTTATGTGGAAGAGACCACCATTACCTGTGGACGACGCTAAAAACTTATTCTTTTTCGCAGAACATAATAACCTGATGCAATTTTTAATATTAATTGCAACAAAAACGTCCACAGATAAGTTGCTGAGAGCCTTCTTGCTGGTTTCATCTTGGTTGGTAAACTGGTTGCGGAACAGAAGTAAACAAAAAACTATCGAGTGAGGTTGCTTATTAGAAAGCGTGATTACTTGAAAATATTATTTACAAATATATAATAACTAAAAATAACTAAATAAATAGCAAACAAATCTAACATGACGTTCGAATAACGTTTATGGAAAAGCAAAACAAGGTGCATGGCTTTCGCTAACCATGAACAAACTGTAACATAAACAGCTCAAACAGTTTAATGCATTTCGTAAAAGAGAAAGTGTGACCACCCCTTTAAAACAAATTCCCTGTTTATTACCTGTTTATTAAAATTGTTTGCAACTAACATGAATATTCAAGTCTGAATTGAAGTTAAAAAGATGAATCTTTATGTTTTAGTCTATTTTATCCGGTAGTGGATTCACAATGATTGTTTCCACGCTTTCAAAGACAGACTGTATATCCTGGTCTGCGTTCACGTGCTGTGCTTCTGAATAATACTCCAATATGTCTTCGATGTTCACTTGATAATCTGCATACCTCTTTAAAACTTCGCCTTCCTCGTCGTCTGGATGCTTAGAAGAAAAATTTATAATAAAATTTAACCATTAGACGCTTATCCTATGGCAATATTTTATTATAGAAAAAATAAATTTAGGCCAAAAAATCTTTTCAAAGTCAGTCATTGTGACGTTGCCGAAGAGTCCCTTTGCCTCTCCAACACCTCTGCCACCTCTTTAAAAATGTTTTTAGTTCTCGAAATTTTCTCCAACCTCTCTTTTTCTGTCATCTCTTTAATCCCCACAGCCACGGCTACTCCCACCTCTTCAACCCCTCTGAAAACCTCAAGCGCACCTACAAACTCTTCAATTCCTCTAAAACTTCCCAGCCCACCTGCAACCTGTCCGATTCTTTTGTCACCTCTGTAGCCCCTCAGCAGCATTATTTCTAATTTTCCTTACATTTCATAAGAAACAAAAATCCATTTAAAAAGAATAACCTTAAGCTTTGTTTCGAAATAATAATACTTATTCTAAATCTGTGAAACTTTGACTAGGAAAACTAATCGACACGAAAGAATGTTGACATTTTCGTTACTGCACATTACTGAAGTCACCTTTGAGGACAAGAAGAGCAAAACATGGCGATTGGAACGCATGAGCACGTGGTATAATAAAACCAAAGACTAACTTACTGTTTGCAATCTGGACTTGATGTCACTTGTCCTGGGTGGATTATATAAAAGATGGTACCTATATATAAAAAAATCTTTCGAACTAGTCCTAAATACTTTACCGAACGAATTTGTTTACCTTTTTTGACAGCCTCAATAGCGGATTAAAAAATTGCCAGCGTTATATGTTGGCACACGAGAGTTTAGTCGCAAATATTTAAAAAAAAACGTCGAGGATTGACGTACATAAAGTTAACGTCAGGTTAAAAGTGATTCAAATGGGCGGCGTAAACAAGTGGACAAAACATGACCAAGACATACACCCACCTGTCGCCTGTTTTTGGGTCAATGCAACGCAAATTCAACCTTTCAACAGCTGTTTCGCTGGATACATCGAGTACTATCACGCGGTTTGGTTCGTACCCTGCGCAACTAAATGCATCGACTTGAGTACGACTGGTAGGAAATCCATGTAAGACCCATCCTTGTTTTACCGCATCTAGCTGTCCTAACTTTTCACTTAAAGCTTTAATAATCATTTCGTCTGGAACTAAAACAATACATTCGAAATAATTTTATTTTTTATTTTTAAATACATTAACAATTTAAAGTATAAAACAGCGAGCACCAAATAAAGTTGTACCTCGAACACCCCTTTCAACATACGGTTTCATGGCTTCACCAAGTTTAGATTCATTAGAAAGCAGCTGATTGATGTGTTCTGGAAGGTTGACTAAGGGAGAAAGTTTTAATCGAGAAAATAATTTTAACCTGTGAATATCCTAACGACTCGAAAATTACTGCGGTCGGAAATTAAACACATTTAAGTTACCCTCATCTGGAATGAAAATGTTAAAATATTTAAATTCCCCACGATACAAAACTTCAAAGACTCCGGCTAATTTCTTTGCTCTCATTTCGGAACCAAAAAAGGAAAAATCTTATTATTTATAAAAATTACGATGCATGCACACACGTACCATTAATGAGTTTGTATTTACTTGCTAACAATGCGGCGTGGACAGACTTGCCACTACCAGTTGGTCCAAGAAGCAAAACACGAGGAGTATGCGGGGCATGGTTTCTTTGTTTTGTTGATAAATATGACAGTGCTAAAAAATAAAATTTTTGATTGCTTAAAAAATTATACACTGTAAATTCTCGCTTTAGTGCAAGGCACGCATATATCTAAAGAGCATGCGCGGGAAGTGCACTTTTATAAACGAAATTGATGAAGCGAGTTCGAATAGGTTTTAAAGCATGTTAATGCCGTCCAATCATAATTGCGATTATTACCAACAAATATTATTTTAAAAGTAAATCTAAAGGTCATTGAGTAAATTATCAACTTCCTTTGTTTATTTTTATAGCAAAGGTTATTTGTTGTGGTTACTGTGGTTACTGATTTGTTGTTATGAATAATGGCTTCGCGACTTTAAGTACGTAAAAAAAGTGGCCACGCCTTGTGATTTTTTGACGATGAACTTATCACGTGAGCCTGATCGCAAAATTATCGATTTTCATACAACTTTGGAAAATAAATGAATTTGCATGCAATTTCTTGTGGTCAATATGGTTCGCGTAAAAACGATACCTTTATTACTATTGGAGGAAAAACAGCCGTCTACCCACTTCCTATTTTTTTTCTCTAGTGGCAAATAACTAAAAAATGCATTTCAATAAACAGGCCTGAAATATATTGCAAAAACGTGTTATTGGATTCGCAAAAATCAGTTTTTGCGACATGATTATTTGGATCCCGCAAAAATAACTTTCCACGAAATTAATCACACCAACACAAACATATACCTTACTTTGTGTAAACACATCTTCTTTTGGTTGGTCTGCATTCACTGTTTTGTATATGTTTTCATAACATCGTAACACACCACTTATATTCCTACCATACATAATACACATATAAATACGAAATACATTGCTCGAAACTTTACAAGTTCTAATTTTCCTAAAGGAAACCCAAGGTATAAAATGATGTTGGCCTTATATTATAGCGCTTAAAAAGTTGGTTAACAAGTCTTTTTTTAAATTTTTTAAAAAGCTCTTTTCGTTCTCAAGATATAAGGGACGAGCAAACAAGTCTCATTTCGGCAAAAAAAATTATGTTAAATAATTCACCTTTTTAATATCTATGCATTAATAAAGTTTAAATTCACATCCTTTAAAAGGTTTAAACTTATCGGTGACAGAAAATGTCAAATATTGCTATTAATGAAATATGACATCATAATTTATGCAGCATAATTATAAATCTGAAATTTTTTAAATGTGAATATCTTGAGAGCGAAAATAGCTTTTTAAAAAATTTTAAAAAGGCTTAACCAAATTTTTAAGCTTTTTAATATAAGTTCAACATAATTTTAAGCTTGGGTTGCCTTAAACTCATTTTTACTGAAAACCAAATGCTAATACCACGTGTAGTCAAATAAAACGAAAGAAACACGGGGAATCAAATGAAACATTGTAATGAATCAACATGTACCAATCGACACAAACATTAATACTGTGTACAAATAAAAATATTAACGTAACTATAATACTCAGTTTTTTTTGTTTACAATTCTGGTTCATTAATAAAATTATTTCTTCCGTGAAGTTATAACTTGACAGAATAGACACAACCGATAGCGATTTAGGGTGTCTATTTTAAAACGTTCGTCCATCTACATACCTGTGATATTCTAGCAAACGTTTCAGCATGATAGGTTCACTTGAGTTGGGGTCTGATTTGACTCTTTTGATTACGTCAGGAGACGTGGCAGGGTGAAAGGTTGCATGATAGACATCTGAAAATATAATAGTTCAAACTTAATGCGGGTTTAAGGTATTATACGGAACCATATAGTCCAAGAGCTCGTGACGAAATCGTTCAACCCATAAGGTACAGAAGGTTTGACTTGATGTATCAAGAGTAATTAACTGAAAATGCAAAAAATTGTTTGTGAGCTTACAACGATACACAATACAACGAAATCAGAATAGCGTTTGACACAACTAAAGTGAGAGAAATAAGTACATTTGCGTAAATACGAATTAATCAAGAATCAAAAAAGGTTTAGAGTCTGCTGTAGATATCAAGATATCGCCAAAAGAATACGGAGTCTACTGCTGTTCAGACCATGGCTGTGTTATCTTGACTCTTTTCAGACCCTACTCGGGTTTAAATTGATAACCACGCTTGCTTTACCTAGGGGTGATGTTTTGGTCACCATTTAGCTTAAATGTAGCAACATTAACAGTAGAAACTTATAATTTGTAGGTTCGACTCTTTGATCAGGGGAAATAGATTAAACTTAGAACTCTTTACTATGAAATATCTAAGACGTCGGTTTTAAAAACAAGGGCTTTTATTTTAATAATAATTTGCACCAATGAATTTTTATTTATTTTACCTATACTGGCTATATACCCATATTAGAAAGGCCAACTAACTTACGCGGCCGTGATTTAAAATTAAAATTTCTACATTCTTAAATTAACACATATTTAACAATGGAAAAAACAATGATGTTTTTTCACTTGTACAAGAAAGGAAATATTTTGCAATGGTTTATTTGGAAAATCATTTAATTTTTATGAAGAAATGTATTCAATGACATTTTTTATATTTTGTATGGAATATGAAAAACACTTAGTTACAGTACTAAAGCATTTAAAATACATTGGATTAATGGTAAAAATGGCACTCACCACCAGTTAGAGTGTCAATTCTTTTCCCTATAACACGCTCAATTAAAACGGTGTCAGGGGCGTCAAGAAGTACTAAACAAAATCATATTACGTGACGTTAATAAAAAAAAAAGATCAATCCACATTAAATAAAAAATACTCCTTGCATAACCTATTTGTATTAGCCAATTTTGGCTATTTCGTTATTTTTCCAGCAACTTTGATTTTGCACAAAATATAGATACATGCGCTTGTTTTGGTAAATTGATTCATCCTGCTTATAACTGATTATGCTCCAAATCATAAAAAGGAGAAAAAATTTAACGATTAAAAAGGTCTTTTACAATTAGTTTTCTTTCTTAAAAAAAAGTACATTTTCGCGCATGTTTGCGCGTAATTTCTGCACTAAACTGTTTTTCGCGATTTCGCAAAAATTAAAATGCGAAAATTTTTTTATGAATAAAGTACATTTGGAACGTGTTCAAACTATTCTAAAAAATGATAATAAAAGATATAAATTTATTAAATGCATGGACCTACCCACGTGTTTTGGGAATATGCCAGCAGCTTGAAAACCAAGTGCCTATTTTGAGAAAAATAATGTTGAAATTTATGCAGTAATAAACAGCAGGCGAGACAAGGAAAACAACAGAAACAACGACGCGACAACAACAACAACATCGACGACAACAACAACAACAACAACAACAACAGCAAAAACAACAACAACAACAACAGCAACAACGACGACGATGACAAAAAATGCAACAATGAATATCATACTTGTTTGCGATTTTGGGGGAAACCCTCAAGCAACCATCCCTAAAAGTTCAAAAGGAACATTAAAAAGTATATGAGAAACCAGGCATACACGAGAAATTGAAAAAGGTATATACGGGAGAAGAAGCCCACCTTTTCAATGCATTCGCTGCTTTCAATTCTTTTTTTGATTTCGTCTACAATATCCTGGCAACAAAAGACAACTCAATGCTATGCATACTTGAATACAAAATCATATTACTTATTCAAATGTATTTATACCTCGTCAGATTTTAGATCAGCATCAAAGTCATCTTTGCAAATGTATGCGCAGTTAATTTTATCTGAAGTTTCACGAGACTAAAAATACAATAAAAAACTAAAGACAAATAAATTCTGTGTATAAATTTTAATGAAACATAACTCAGCATTTCAACTCAATTTCCAACAACAACAAAAACCTAATTATTTAGCCTTCCAGTTTTTTAGAGCAATTTCATATGGAGATTTATATGGAATCCAACAGAATGGCTCAAAGGGTTGTTCCAAGCACATGTTTTCTGAAGAGCCATCCTTGGGCTTTCCATAGAGCTAGTCACCTAATTTTCTAGTGTAATTGCAAGTATACAAGACAATATTATGGCCTTATAAATACTATAATACAGAAATGATTAATAAAGAAAAGTATGCAGAAAAACCTAAAATTAAAACAACTCACAATACTTCTTTTACCAACTCCAGGAGGACCCAGAACAAAAATTTGTGGTACTAAAATAAGATAAAATAAAAGTTTGTTGGGAAGTAACTTTAATACTTTAATGCATGGAAAAACTCTCAGCTTCAAACAAAAAGAAAAAAGACACGAATATCTAAGTTAATGTACAGCATAATTGAAAATTCTTTTTTGAGATTTTCCTGCATGCATATTTTACAGCAAGGTTGGATTAAGTTTTAGAAAAAGATTGGAATAAGGTTACAAATTATTTTTGTAAGAGCTTATTTTTGCATATTTGGTTCAAGTCTGCATAGGTTCCCCAAAAATAGGTTCTTCCACAAAATTTTGCATTTTTACGTTTCTGCAGAACTTAAAAGTCATTGAGTATTTTGTTGCTCATTTCCAAATACTCTAATATTGGACAAAATAGTGATTTTGCCTATACTAAAATTACTATATCTTTGGTATATGTATGCAAAAATTAATTTTGCAAATTTTAAGAAAATGTAGTTGTCCGCAAAAATACATTCTGCAGAATGAAGCATTTTGGGACCACTCATCCGCATAAATAGGTTCCACAAAATTTCTTCTGCAAATAATTTGTTCACTTAGAATTAAAAAATATATATACTATGCACACCATTATCGGGTTCTTTTAACCAATCTATAATTACTTGCAGTGGATCATCAGGTTGATGGATAAGAAGCTTTTTCAAAATTCCCTAAAGAAAAAATGTGCTACAGACATATAGTGAAATTACCTATCAATATAAATAAAGCCCAGCAGCAATCGTTAAATCATACTTCCGAATTTTGTAACAAAGACACTCTAAGAACATCTCAATGTTGGTTGGACACTGTTAATTGGATGTATAATATTCCTAATTCCTAATTAATATTGATGTTTGATTTGGGTAATAAACACAAGATCTATTGAGTAAAACAAAACAAAAAAATTCAAAAAGTATGATTTTTGACAATCATACACAAGCTGATATGGGTGAGGAGCCACATGTTTTGAAACTAAAAAAAAATCAAAAGCTGACGTCATACAATCATTTTGTAATGCATCCATATTTTGCTACAGTAATTCTGATTTGGACGCTATCATTTTATGCTAATCTTGACAACATACAAAGGTTGCATTGTTTAACTATATAGGCTGAAGGAATTGGTCAATTAACCATTTTTGCATCTCAGAAGTACCATTTATGTATGAGAAGTTTTCATTATTTATTATTATGAATCTGCATTTGGGTGCTGTCATACTTGAAACATATAGCCTGGGACTGCTACCTATGAAACATGTGTGACAGGAACAGAGTTGAAAATAAACATTATTTTATCAAATGCTTTTTAGGTATTAGTTTTCAGGGTTGCGGGCCTTGTTTGTTTGTTTTTTACTTCGCTGAGACAAAGGGTAATGCCTATTTTGTGACGAGCATGATAGGGAACTGGCTTTATTTATTACATCTTTGTAATTAATTGCCATAATTACATTATTGGAATTAATTGCCATGAGAATTAGCTTTTAAGATTGATGACCCATATGCAAATTCTCAATATTGTAACTCTGTAATGCAGGACGATAAACTTATAGGTACTAATTCTTTCAGATCTATCACATCCATCCAGATTCATGAATCAGTATTTGGTGGCTTTCAAACATGTCACCTGGGCTATTTCCTACCAAGGAACAATCTATTATCATATCTTCAACATAAATAGAGACTGTTAACAGGGCTAAGTAATGTTAAATTGCTGTAATGGTCCTGTATGTCAATCAGGAATAGCTGAAAAAAATCTATCTGATTTGCAAGGATTTCGGGACACTAAATTACCCATTTTTGTGGTTCTGATTTGATCTAGTCAGGGTGACCACTAATAAAATGAGAACAAAAGTAAGGATATTAAGGAGAATTAAAGAAACAAATTGAAAGTTTTTAAGGACATTTTGTTCCGAACGAGACTAAAAAAATAAATAAAATAAGGATAATTAAGGAGAAAACCAATTTTAGTTCTATGATAAGAAAATTATACATATTGTACAAATATACATATAAACTATGCCCTGAAAGATAGAAAATATAGGATTTCAGATAACAGAGAAATATGTCTATTTTACTGGTGATGAACAATCCATGAACACATTTCCAAAAAAGTTATGATCATACAATATGAATCAATACAATCAATACAATATGTCAATCAGGAATAGCTGAAAAAAATCTATCTGATTTGCAAGGATTTCGGGACACTAAATTACCCATTTTTGTGGTTCTGATTTGATCTAGTCAGGGTGACCACTAATAAAATGAGAACAAAAGTAAGGATATTAAGGAGAATTAAAGAAACAAATTGAAAGTTTTTAAGGACATTTTGTTCCGAACGAGACTAAAAAAATAAATAAAATAAGGATAATTAAGGAGAAAACCAATCTTAGTTCTATGATAAGAAAATTATACATATTGTACAAATATACATATAAACTATGCCCTGAAAGATAGAAAATATAGGATTTCAGGTAACAGAGAAATATGTCTATTTTACTGGTGATGAACAATCCATGAACACATTTCCAAAAAAGTTATGATCAGAAAAATTAAGAAATAAGGGGAAATTAAGGAGAATGGCTAAAATTTCAATTTGTTTAAGTATATTCAAGTACTTTTAAGGAGATTTTCTTTTTCTGAGGTTATTTAAGGAATTTAAGGAGGAGTGGTCACCCTGCTAGTGTAAACCGTCCTTATTACCTGACTGTCTAAAAAACTAGCTGTGGCAACAATAACTTGAAGGTTTTGATCATACAAAATAACTTGAAATAACTTGGCAAAAATACTAGTATGTATATAAATGTTTGTGCAAAGAAATTGCTGAAATGTTATACCTGCATGATTATGTCTCAATTCTGTGATGTGTTTATTTTAATGTAAAACCATTTGAAATTGTTTCTAAAGCCAAGATTGGTCTTAACGGTATCACGTAGAAACGCATCCATGAGAATTCATGTACTTGGTTACTTAGGCTAAAATCAAAAGTATGTTATGTTCGTGTCCTAAAGACCCTGCAAAAATGAGTCAGTCCATTGTGCGTATTTTTCCCTGGCATTTTCAGATCAGAGCAAGTAAATTTGTTCTCAGGACCAAAAACAGCATAGCGTCACTCGTCATCGTTTGCACACCCTTTTTCGCTGCCTTGTTAGCTGTCAGTAGCCACATGAGTACCCTAAAGGAATTAATTTTTACGGGAATTAACTTTTGACAAGTTCTTGTCAATTTCGCAACAACTATAGTTCTTGCAATTTTTTTTTGAAAAATATTTTGCGAATTTTTTTCCCTGTTTTCTTTCCGACTTAACTTGGGTTTTTATTACCAAAAGTGAGTCAATCGGAGGACGCGAACATAACATATTTTTGATGGTGGCCTTGGAGCTTCTAAAGGAGCCTTGTGTTGTGCACTGCTTTACTCATCAAACTCTTGGACAATACATGGAATCACAGTCCTGGCACTTACTTGCTACTTGATTATGTAATGCCTGTGGGAAAAATGTAAACAAACCAAGCGGACACATTACCTCCATTTCTGCGTGCGCGGGAAAGACACAGCACTATAATTCAGTGTATTAACTTCACAAACCTTGGGTGGCAGCTTAATGAACAATGAATAATGAAATTTTTCTGCATGTGTTTCCAAACTGTGATGGATGGAATTTCCCTCAGCCTAAGGCCAAAGGAAGTCGTACCTCAGTTTACCGTCAGCCGCCCGCATGTATATTTACCACTGCATGAAAAATTTCATTATTTAAAAAAATTTCATTATTGTCTTCACTTTCCCTCCAGAGAATGAAGTAATCACCCAAAGAATATCTTAATAAACCCCTCTGACATGCTTCGCACATCACCACACCATCATCACTTAGGATTTCCAGCAATAACTTGAATCACTGCGCATGTCATCATGCTTTATTTCCCGACCCTCCGATTTTAAGTCGTCCCTGAGCCACATTCTTTAACCCTGCATGAAAAAATTACTGAACCGGTATAGTAAAACATATAATAATAAAATAAATAAATTAAAAAAATTAAATATTCAATATACATAAATGATGAACATATTCATCACAGTTCCACAAAGAAAGAAATGAAATATACTCAATGCATCTTATTTCAAAAAAGCTATTGCATAAGGTGCCTTATATCCCACTAACAGGGCCCAAAAAAATTTTTTGAAGGCCCCTAATTTCGATTGATGTTGCAATTCTTTTTTTGAATGTTTTCAAATGTAATGTAATGTGTTAATTTAAATTTTGAAGGGCCTTTGTTCCAATGCGTGCCATACAAAGTCGTGCTATCAAGCCTTGCCTCATTTGGATATATGTCCCAGTCTCCAGAGGTTGTCTTTTGGCGCTGTAGTTCTGGTTCAGCTCCATGGGTTTTGGGTTCAAGCCAGCTAGGCAAAGGGGCAAAATAATGAATAATGAATAATGAAAATTTCCCACATGGTACACCTGAGATACAAATGAGTGGTAAACTGAGGTACAAATTCCTTCGGCCTCCCTCCAGTGTTGTTTGGAAGTATAGCTTAATTTAATTTATCCTCTGTTAGGCACTGGGCATTTTATTAGTTTCACTTCTTACCCCAAAAATAGAATCGCCTATTTAGCAGTACACGTCTAGTAGATTAGATAATCACGTAACAAGGACGGTAGCTATAGCTATATATAGAACGCTCTTAGCTCTCTAGCTATAGCTAAATGTTCACAGAGACTAAATGGGACCTTTATAGATTTAGGAAAAGTGAGCAGTATGGCATCATAATGACATTTATAAAAAGGATAACAGCTCAAAGTGCAAACCTCGTATATTTGAAAGATCCCGTGTTTTTCTGCGTATGTGGAAAACTCAGGGGGAATCAGAAGTGGCTTCTTCGTAGCATCCATCTTGTGTTTATGCTTGACTCGATGTTTCAATCAAATATTCTACATACTTTTAGTTAAGTCGCCAATTTATCGAGAAGAAACGTATAAATTTGAAAACTCCTCATATAAAACACAGACCATGGGAAGTACTAAAATTTACTATTATATTTTGCAAAATATAACACATATCATAATAATGGGATTAATCATATTATGCTAACAGTCTTTATTATATTGAAATGATGATAAATTTGTTAACTAAAACGCATTAAACCCAAAACGCCTCAATAATGCGTCCTTATTATTCATTTTAGCTGGGTTTATTCAGTTGTCAAGGCAGCAATTTAAAAGGACAGCCAATAGCAAAAACAAACACATGCAAAGATACTTAGCTACATGGTAGATATCAGATAGATATTTTTTTTTTTTTTATTTATCAATAGCAGTTATATATATACAATTAAAATTAAAAGAAAATAAATATAAAGAAAAAGAAAATAAATATCATAATTAGTCAGGGTAACAAAATTAAAATATATAATGCTATTGAAGGGAGACCATACCTAATAGCATAAAGCTAAGGCAAAGGGTATGGCCACCCTTGGACAATTACAGTAAACGATACGAGACGCACAAAACAACACACACATAAAAGTGGGTCAAATGATAAACAACCATGCGGGAAACAAATTGTCAAGTCTGACAATTCAGGAAGGATTAGTAAGAGGAAACAAAGTACTTTTTCAGATCACTTCTAAGATTAAAATAATCAAGGGAGACAAATTTTCTAGTCATTAAAGACTGCAATTTATTCCAGGAATTAATGGCATTAAATCTAATTGAGTTTTTACCAAAAGAAATAGTATTAAAGGTAGGGAGATTGATCAAACCAATTTTCTCTGCCCGAGTGCCTTGAGCATGGGTGAAGTCAACCGCAAATGTATTAAGGATAGAAGCAGGCAATTTTTCATGAAATAGTTTATGTAAAAATAGAATATTGTGACATTTGACAATATCAGAGAATTTGAGGAGCTCAAGATTACCATACAGGTGACTGGATGATGCTCTTCGAGATTCAAAAGACATGAGTCTAATAGCAAAATTTTGCAAAACAGTAATACGATTAACATCAAGACTGTTTGGCTGACCCCAAATTTGATTACAATATTGCAAGTGTGAATGAAAAATGGCATAGTAAACTAGAATAAGAACATTTAAAGGCACAAAGTGACGAAGTTTAGCTAAAGCTCCATTGGCCCTCTTGAGCTTGGCAACAGTATCATTGATCTGAGACTTCCAGCTTAAATCAGTATTAATAGAGAAGCACGACGAGATGTGTTTTCGTCTTCTTTTCGAACTTTCTTTCTTACATTGTGTTTTTAACCTTTTAACTATGTTTGTTGCCCCATGTTTTAACATTTCTGGCCAGAATTTTTGGTTAAACTTTAGAAAATGTAGCCAGCTTCAAAAAAATTATATAACTTACGCGCTCCTTACGTGTGTGTGCCTTAAAGCTTTTATATGATTACCAAGATTTTGATATAAGAATTACAAAGTTGTTTCCAACTTTTAGGTAAGAGAAAATGACAACAGCAACTCAAATTATTCCTGGAGCTTTGAGGGAAACCAATAATCCATTGTTGTTAAAGGTATAGCGTTGTAATGTTTCTGTTTCTGTAGCTAGAAATCAGACAATAGTCAATAGGTTGAGGGGTTTAATTTTCCAAACTGTCCCCTTCTATAGTTCTTGGTATGCTGATTATACTGGCTAATGGTTTAATATTTTTTAAAATTATTAACTGATTTATAGAGCAGATCACATTGGAATGTTTCCTCTATTAATATTGGGTTTTGTCTTTAGCATTGTCCATGCCTCTTTCATGACATATAAAGATCGGAACATCAGGATGGTAACCCGCCAGGATAAAAATACATCCACTTTATTTTCTTATAGTTTCTAGACACTAGAGCAGTTCTTTAATGCTTTGGACCTCTAAATGATACTTCATGTTGTACATCCATTATGTATACATATGAACAACCATTTCAATTGCTAGAAATGATTTGAGAAATGATTTAAGATTTGAGGGAGGCTTATGCAGCTACTGAATAAACATTGATATTTAACGCTTTTCTCTTTTCTCTTTCTTTTCTCTTTTCTCCGATAAATAGAATAACTCATGCTTGACCTTTGTTTAAATCCAAGATACGATAACACAAATCACAAATTAAAAAGACTCTTACATTGTAAAAATTTCACAAGTTTTGGTTGTACCACATTGTTATTATTGCCAGGAATTTTTCTTTCACATAGGCAGAAATTGGACGACCTTTAAAACGTGGTTTCACTTTGCCACCCAAGAATTTTACATATGGGAAAACAAGTCAAGGAAAAGTTTTTGGAGCTGCAGATAGTATGTACTTAATATTATTGATTTATTAAATCATTGAAGAACTGTATTTTTATGGTCAATGTAGTCGTCATTTTGATTTTAAAAAACTTTTTTTCAATTTGCAAAGGCGTTTTACAATATTTAAGTTCACTACTGTAAGGTTGCAGATTTTTGTGGAACTTGTTTTTTTTTTACGCCCAATTTTAATTTTATTTTAATTTACAGACTATAACAATTTAAACTGCCGCTTATAGAGCACGCATGTGAAAGCGTTTAAAATTTAACCGATCCCTTACTCTGCACCTGGGTATTACTAATTCTCCTCATATTAATTTTTAAAAAATTATTTTGCGCCTATTATCGTTATTTCCTACAACCACTGAAATAAAAACAATATTTTCAAGGTTTAAATCAAAATATAACTCCGTTTAAAACGCTTTCCACAATCAGTGTTAATACATAAGAAAAATGTGTTTGACGTTTTGCACGCAATTTATGTATTTTTGGCGCACTAACAGACTCTTAGCGGAAATGCGTGAAAATTAGTACGAAAAAGGTTGATTACAGGTGACCTTACACGTAACAGCCAAGTTGCTATATACTTTTATTTCTAAACTTAACATATTTCGTTTAGCATTTAGTTGGCATAGTAAACTCAAACCGCTAACGTCAAAAGACAAGGGACTTGTAAAAAGAGATTTCATATCGACGAATAAAGCTGCAACTCAGACTGGACTAGTGACGGCGCATGAACATTTTCAATACAGAGCAACTCATGATTTTGTGGAGAAGAGTAAAAGCTGTAAAGACCGTAGTACATTAAAATCAAAACAGTCTCCGTCGGTTAGAGTATACGGAGTGCCTACAAAGTTTGTGATTTTATAACATCTTTTTTCTCTGGCTACTCTTCTCTGCCCATATAACACTCCTCCTCCCTCCCCTATCTACAAAATTTAAAGATTTGAATTGAGTGAATGGATAACACAGTTCACATGGACTAATATACTACATGAAAATAAACAAAATCTAAAAATATCGAGGTAGTTTCCTTCAGTATCTATCATCGTCTCTTTGATCACATCTTTGTCACTAACTGTAGGACATACTGTCCCCTCGATCACCTCTTTTGTGATGAAAATCCTTCCTCCTTAACTAAGCAAATTATAAAAAATCCACTTATTTCAATTTAATACCCAATTTATTTTGACCCAACTTTCATCCTCAGCGCTTAGTGGGTTGCTACTTATAAACAAAAACGTGATCTATGAAAGCTTTTCCAACAGCCCTGGTGAACATTTTCTGCATGTCTTATTTCTAGACCTTCTACTCCAGTTTTCGACCTCCTCGAACATAAATATCAAGACGGGTGGCTTGAAGACACTAGACAAGCTGAATTATTACGTAGAAAAAAAGAGAAAGAAAGACACAACAAAGCTTTTAAAGGATATTCCGAAACGCGTGCATCAACGCTTAGACGTTACTCTCCACCTGTAGACCCTCCACCGTTGTGGCAAATGAAGAGGTTCCAAAATAAAGTAAGTAAAAACGATGGAACTAATGGCTTACTGTAGAGCTTTGAATTAGATGTAACTTGTAGCGATATACTTTTTTTATATATATTTAGGCTCTTCCAGCTCTAGAGACATTTCGTAGCGCAGATGCGCGCACTCGAGCGTTTAGACACCATAGTAGCGACTGTACAGCAAGAACGGGGGTATTCGGTCACGGTACTTACGAAGGTGCAAAGAGTTGAACCTTCATTTATGCATACATCTATTTTATACTTGATTTTGTAAATATTTTCTATTTTTCTGTAGTCGTCAAATATGGTAATTTTGTTGCTCGCAAACCTCTGAAGTGTCATATCTCCTGATTTAATTTTAGCATATTCTTTAATTCCACAAATTTTCATTGGTAGAAATTTTAGCGCATCGATCAAATTCAGATAATTTGCGGTAATTTATTTTCGTAAATACACCTTTACTCTAAACTGGAGAAAAATTGATATTTTTAAAAGAAAACAAGTTGTAATGACATGCTTTGCAATAAGATATGCCTTTTAAAGATAATTATTTAGAACTGGGGAAAAGTAAACACTTTTTTTTGGCAGAATTAATTTCATGAATCAGCCAATGAACATCTCGCAAGAACTTATTTTCGAGAATTCTTCTTGCAAAAATATCTGACATTAAAACTGTACCTTCTTAAGATGATAATTGTCGCGAGATCCTAAAACACATTTCGCAAAGATTAATTTTCGCGACTCAGTTGCGTCGAAATTTTTATTCACTAATTTTAGGCCTATCAATCGAGAAAAGGTAGCTTTTAATTGAACTTTGATCACAGTGGTTGGCTATTACTTTTACCAACTACAAAAAAAGAATAAATAAGAAAACTAGTTTTTAAGGTTTGGCGATTTCAATTTTAACGAAAAAGATTTAATTTTTAATAAGATTTAAGTAATTTTATAAAGATTCATTTTCGCGAATTGAGCTTTCCGGAGATTTTCGCACAGACAAAGTTTTGACGAATATTGATTAAATACGCAAAATTTGCAAAAATTAATCTTCGCCAAAATAATTAACTTTCAATAAGAATCAAAGATCTTTTATAGCTAACAAAATGTGTAAATTATATACAAGGTAGTAAAACAAAAATATGTATTACAGATATAAATACATGACAATTTAGTGTCTTTGTGTTTTTTATCAACAGAACAGAAGCAAATTGTTCTTTTTTTCTACTTATTAATTTTGCTCTTCACTTGCTTAGTTTCTTCTTTTCAGTTTCATCTTCATTAACCTCGCTACTTTTTCTTTTCTCTCCTTTCTTTAACCATGCAGACATCAGCTGCCCAGATCGAGCCTTTTTAGCTGCTTCCTTCACTCTGCAAACGGATAGAAAAATCAATAGTATCATAGACAACTATAGCGAGTTTCAGCATAAAAAGTTTACCATAATATCACATAATGGTCAAGGTAAAAGTGTAACTTACAAATCGATTTTCTTGACACAGTCTTCGGTATTATTTCGAACATTATTTACAACTGAGGAAACTGGGTACCATTCCAAACAATTTTTTGGTTTTAATAAATCTAGAGCCTACAAAAATAGAGAAAACTTCTATTAAAGAATCTTTGTTTCTGGAGAAAGACAGAAGAAATATACTTTAAGGAAATGAAAAGTCAAAATAGAGGATTAAGAAGTTTCTGGATTCTGTTTTCAATGCAGTTTCAATTTAGCTACCTTAAGGTAATTCATATTCGTGAGTTTCCGTGGAAATTATTTGATTTGCTATATTCGCGAAATTCCCAAAGATTGATTTTCGCGAATTTTGGATTTTTTTCCTGAGAACCTTTCTTACGTCATGACAGAGATGACAATTTCTCTGATAAATATGAACGAGATTTTGATGTTGATGAAGGACGAAATGCCTTTTAAATATTTGAGGAAATGTGGTAAACTTGTTTTGCAATAAAAGCATTAATCATGCAAATTATGTAATAATATTCGGCCATTTGTAAAAATAAATTCCCGCGAAATTTGTTGAAGCTATCTATTTGCGACATCAAATTTTCGCGAAATCTACAAAATTTCAAAACTTCAATTCAGGAAATCGCGAAATTAAATTTTCGCGGATATTAATTCCGTTAAGGTAGTACCTTCTTCCATGGTATGGTATCAACATTCAACCATTGTGATATATCGTCTTCGCTATCCAAGATGGCCTACATACAGAACACAAATCATTTAAAATTTATGAGGTTATAACACAGCGCAAACAGAATGCAAGTTAATAACCCAGGTAGAGTTCAAGTGTATACCATTTTTGTCAAAATAGCGTTTTAAATTTTACACTGCGGATTTCCTGCTGTGAAAAAATGTAATTAAACTTTTCTTCACACATTTTTCCGAATTTTCGACTTCTGTTTAAATTTGCTGTAAAAGCATTAAACGCTGAAACAAGTATTTAGCCCAAAGATGCTTTAATTCTTAACGTCAGCCCGGATGTCTTTTTCACGTTATGGAAATTTAATATACCATCCAGGGAAATATTAATTTTTCTTTTTTAAAAATTTATTTTAAATTGCATTACGCATGCGTCAAACTGTTTGCTACATGAACATTTTTCGTGAAGTGTAAAACCGCCACGACAGTCAAAGTGACCTCACCCAGCAGCTTGCTGGCAACATTTTCACGAATCAATTGATTTTCGCGAACACACCCTAAAAACATTACGTTACTTAAATAAAATATGCCTTTTTAAAACTTGGTGATTTATAAATTTGAAATTACAAAAATAAATGATAATTAGCTTCAGGTAATTTTTTTTTACAAAATTAATTTCGCCTACAAGCCAATAAAAATTTTCGCGAAAATTATTTTTGCGAATGAAGCAAAAAATAATTTTTTGGAAAATTTTCGACTTTAAAGCATGTGTAAAGCCTCATCGAATAAAAGTTTTATTTCAAAGCAAACTATGAACTCACATACAAAACGCTGGTACTAACGAATAAAGCATATAGACATGAACCTTTAACTAATATCTGACTTCTTGACATGATAAAACTTTGTCTTCAAAACTCGTTCGTTTGTGGAATTTCGTGACTACCTTTTTCTCGGTCTTTCATTGTGCTTTCATATAAGGGATCTGTAAAATTTACAGATCCCTTATATGAAAGCACAATGCGCGAACATTTTCCGTAAGATAGAATGGTCCGATTTTTCTTGACTTTTTTTTTAAATTGGAGGAATTAAGAAGCTAAATATCAAGAACGTCCCAAACCCTGCAGTTTAAAGCTCTTATAAGAAAAGTGTAAAAAACAACAGATGAAAAAAACTTGCAGCAAATTTTTTAAAGCAACTTACAGGCATCCTGTGATGAAGCCATTGTACTGAGGACGACGCATCAACTGTTATCACTGTGTATGTGTATAACTCACCTTCCTGGACATAATAATAAAATAAAAAGTTAATGTGTCAGCATGGCTCATTAAGTGTCAGAAATTCGAATAAAAAAGCTGACACTTTATGAGCACATGCATATTAGAATTTTATCGTACTTTCAGACTGATAATGCGTATTAACAGTCAATTTAAAAATCATTTAAGAAAAGAAACACTTGCGAATCTGTTATCGAATTCTTCGTGAGAAATAGTTTGCTAAAGCTATATTTACTTCAGTTCCCTGTATATTTTTCTTAAAATAACAGCAAAAACAAAAAAAACAAAAACTTCTGGGTAAATTTTAAATGATAAAATGATAATAAAATCCTTTAAAAAGATTTTTCGTCCGATTTTTGTGTCCAGTTTGCAAAATGATTATTCCCTGATGAAATAAAGATGTGACACTCTAAGTTATAACATAACGCAAGTTATTTTAACTATATGAGTTTCTCACTATTCGAAGGGTTAGTTTAAAATGATAACCGATAAGCTTCTGAGAGGTATAAATTTTTTTTGCAAAATGGTTTTTAAATGGATAAACATGAAAGGAAGTATAAAAGCTGTAAAAAAATGGATTGGAAGGGGTGGAAAAGGGGACATCACAACCAGAATTAGGGTTGAAGTACATAAGTCGTCAATTTGCATACCTCTGATATTTGTTTATCAAACAGACCAGCCATTGATAACATTGGTTTCGACTCAGCAGGTAGTTTATCAGAACCTTTCAATTGGATATAATAAGGTTGCTTTTCTTTTCCATTAACTTTCCATTCATAAAATCTAAAGGACAACATCTATATCATCCGCAACTTCATAACATTAAGCGTCAGAACACACAAAAAAGGGGACACAATGCATTTACATGAATCAGGTGGTTCTAATGATTTCAAACCACATGGTTCAGTGTATAGTGAAGTTGCAGATCTCAAAGTTTTTAAAGATTATTTTTTCGTTTGTTTGATGCTCCACTGTACGAAAAGTAGTATTTGAAAAAAAATTGTAGTAGACTAATCTAAATACAATATTTTTAGATTTCAAAAATAAATCACTTTGGATATTATTATCAAATTAGTTCAATCCTTAGAAGCAAGGTAAATCCGGTTGAATTCCATAAGCAGGTAGATTCATTGCACTTTTGTAATACGATAAGTATGATTATGTTGTTGTTTACAAACTAAAAAGAAGCGATATGTAGAAATTATTCAAAATTAGAATGGTGATGACCGAGTTGACCGAGTCAGATTTTCCCAGTCTTCATTCAAACAAATTTATATGTTCATAATTAACTCATAGTTGTGTTCATTTGATAAAAATAGGTCAAAACATGGTATTTACCCATCTGCTAGAACAATGCATCTTTGTCCTTTCTCAAGCGCATTCATGAATGACTTCTTTTCCGTTAATGTATCACATCTGCAGTTGATCATATTGAAGGAAAACTTCTTAGGATCTCCTTTGTGCCAAGATGGAACCAATCCCCATTGCATTGGTAGTAAAATCCTTTCTGAGAGATCTTCATTTTCAGATGAGAAAAACTTATTCTTTAAAAGGATAGGGCTATAAAAAAGTGTAGACTATTATAGGATATATGAAAAAGAACCACATTTCGCAGAGACTTTTCTAGTGATTTACATTAAAAACAGAGAAAGTTCCAAAGAAATGTGGCTTAGCTGTAAATTTTGAAACAGATTTAAAGTCTGAGGCTGAAATTACTTATTCTTGAGTTCAGAATAGATGCCCGTGGGTATTAATTCTTAAAACAACATGTTCTGCAAAGGTTAATCGTAAAAGAGAAGATAGTTTAATGAGAAAAATCTTATCATTTCCTCGTGAGCAACATCAGTTTTGTAATCTTCATACAAGAGCTTCCAAATGCAAAAAGTAAATTCCACAAACTTTTCTTTCTATGCTTCTTAATTGCAAAAACGGATCAGCAAAAATTGATTTTCACAAAATTCTGACACAAGCTTGATCTGGAATGTGTATATATTATATTATTAAAAGATTATATTCTGGCATATCCGTATACAAATATACATAGCTCTTCAACCAGAAATTTTTAAATATACTAAGTATATATTTTTTAATTTACATGATTTTATTTACCGAAAATTTGCAGTTTTAAAATTAAAAACACTCATTTAATCTATCTAATTTTTTGATGATTTCTGGCCCTGGAATGTCTGGTGTTACTTGGATAACAAGCGCCTTTGCTCACCATTTCTGAATGGTCTGTAATGGAGGCTGTGAAAGCTTGTGGTTATTTCATAAAGTATAATTCTTATTCTATAATATTTAACGAAATTTTTCAGGCAAAATAAAAGTTGGTTTCTTCAGTTTTGATATATTCTAAACTTTTTGAGTTTAACTAGTTTTTGCTCAAAAGGCAACTTTTAAAAAGTGTTTTTTTTTTAAAATTATATATGTAAATGAGAAACAACATACGAGCAGGATTTGGGGCCTTTATTATATGATGGATTGTAAGCGTTTCCTCCAGCAGATTTCCATTGTGGTTTGGAAGTTTTGCCACCATTGGATCTGTATGAACAGGCATCAGCTATTTCTCCCGGTGCACGAGTACTAGAGAAAAATATAAAATAGTAGGTTACTCACACCCTATGTATAACACATCACACATTATGTATTTAAATGTATATGTACCACAGGCAGTTACATCAAATTAAATCAAGGAAAGTTGAACAGCGCTTCTAATGATGTACACAATATTTGAGTCTGTATACAAGCTCGGTAATATCCCATTCTCAGATATGGTGATTATAATCATCAAATTTTAAAAAAGAAACAAAAAAACCTTTGGGGAAAACAAGAGGATTTATCAGCAAAAATTATATATGGGAAATTTTAAATACAATTATGATATAAGGACAGGATTTATTAAGAGTTTGACCATATTATTCAACTGCATCTATATCAACTGCACTGAAACATTTTCAGTGCATTATTGAAGATATTATTTCGGTTTGTCTGTTCAGTATTCATATTACTGTGGAAAGTTTATCATTTCTTGAACATGATGGTTTAGTAGGCGACGTTTCGGGAGATCCTTCTCCCATCATCGGGCAAAGTAAAATGATGTTGCGCATGTATTTATATAATTGCAGAGGATCGAAATTCATAAAAATTAACCAATCAGAAACGAGCTGATAATTACAGTTAATTACGGTAATTACCATTTTCGGACCTGGATGTAGGTAACTACTTCTTCTGTAGGGCTGGTAACCAAATCTCAGGAAGTTGATACGAGATGCTGTTTATGTGTTTGTTACGTTCTACACTGTTGATGGTTTCTTTAATCTTCCTGGCTGTTGTTCTGAATTCTCTGTCAATGATTTTCTTCTCATCCCAATTAAACTGATGACTTCTGCTCCAGCTGTGGTCCGCAATTTCGTTTTTCTTCACATCTCCGTTTCTCACTGCGCGCATATGTTCTTGTACTCGTTGCTTAAACTTTCTTTTTGTTTCGCCTATATACACTGCATCACAATCTTTACACGGGATTTCGTAAACAACATTGCTTTGTTCTTCCAGGTTTATTTTGTCTTTTGGTTTAGACAAAGTGCTTCTTAGGGTGTCTTTAGAGGTAAGAATGCATTTGATCTTGTGTTGCCTTAAAACTCACTGGTACCTGGTACGAATGGTAGGAATGCTGATGCGATAAATTCCTCTGATGTTTCCTTGTTGTCTCCGTTGCATCTTCCCTTCATTTTATTTTCTACTTGCGTGATGACTTTATGACTGTATCCATTTGCGATTAATGCATTTCTTACACGTCGAATTTCTATTTTCCTCTCCTGTTTGTCACTGACTACACTGTTGGCACGATTCAGTAATGAAGATATGACACTTTCTTTACAAGATTTCTGATGGTTTGATTTGAAGTTAAGGTACTGGTCAGTGTGTGTTGGTTTACGATACACTGAAACTGAAATAGAACCATTCTTGCGTTTGACCAAAGTGTCCAGGAAAGCGATACTTCCATCTTGTTCAAGCTCAACAGTGAATTTGATTTGTCGATGTAGGCCGTTAATGTGTTCATGGAACTCTTCTAGATGAGATCTTTTGATTATGGCGAATACGTCCTCAACAAGTCTTTTCCAAACCTTTGGACGTCTGTCTGATGTGACTAATGCTGTTGTCTCATTTCGATAAGGTCTTTAATGATGTTTAAGGTGTCTTTTATGAGAACATTTGTGTAGAGTGATGTGACATCAAATGATACCATGCATTCGTCGTCTGCTATCTTTATTTCTCTGATGCATTCCGAAAATTCTTTTGAGTTTTTGCTGTGGTCACTTGCTGTGAATTTGCTGAGGATGAAAGCAACAAATTTTGATAGGTTGTATAACGGCCTACTAAACCATCATGTTCAAGAAATGATAAACTTTCCACAGTAATTTTCAGTGCAGTTGATATATGTGGTCAATTTTTTTGTAAAACATCAAATGTTTGGTTACTAATAGAGGCAGTTGCACTTAGTGTATAAACTTTCATAAACTAAACTAAATTAAAATAAATTAAATTTTCATGTTCCCATAAGTTTTGATGCTGAATTAAAATATGTTGATCATTTTTGTTGAAAATGCTCAGTATATTTGAAGCATGTTAACCTGGATCTGAGAAGAGATGGCAATAGAAAAAGATAATGTATTTGCGATTTCAGAATTAGGAAACCATCTTTAATTTTCTATTGCTACTTTGATAGCTTTATCACTTATATCTTGGCACAAATAACTGGGTCGATTTTGCACAGAACACAACATTATAGCTAGCGTATACCGTCCTTATTATGTGAACGTCTTAATTCTGTGATTTCAATTTCCTTGGTTCTCTTTTTACTGGCAACACTGGATGGCTAATGATGTCCTGAGTCCCAGTCTAGGATGTATATACCATATTATCATTCTCACAGTAATAAAACTTACTTATAGAACAGACACTGTAAACAATGAGGACATTTTTTGCACAGTGGGGGTATGGCATTTTAATGGTTACCTCCTGCGAAAAATCATATGTGTTCAACTACACATATGAAAGATCTTTAAAAGTTATCTAGACATCCTTTTATTTCTTTGCTAGTTCATAATATCATAATTTTGCATAATTAGCGCAACTTTTAAGACAAATATCTCGAGAATGGATAAAGATTTTTCAAAAAAATAAAAAGATTTTTTAGACAACTTTCAAAGATCTTTTATACGAGCTCAACTTATTTTTAGCAGGAGGTAACCTTTAAGTGTCATGTCCAAAAGGCTGTTGGTTCAAAATCATGTTCCGCCCAGATTGCGAAAACGGCCTGTTTACAACCGGGACAGCCGGATTATGTACGCATGGTCCGATTATATTATTTTTGCACTGGTTATGTTGTGGTGACCGGATTATGAACGCTGATATAATGGCTGGCCAGGCATGCTGTGATTGGCATTTTCTTCGAGCTTTTGTTAATTAAACATTCTCTGGAAGATAGAACACCCCTAAAACGTAATTCTTAGTATAAAGTACTCTTGTAGTAAATATATTTCAACATAATATACCTTGAAGCAACTAAATTTCACGGAACTTAAACTATTCTTTTTGCGGGAATTAAGTTTGGTAAAAAGTTATTAAGCTTGCGAATCCCAAAATTTAGTATTTGCCACGAAATTTCATTTTATTTGAGAACAACAACAACTTTGCCACCAGGGCTATTTGCTTGTGTCAGAAGTGATGACGAATGATATAAAAGCGGTTGGCTCGGATTATATTTGTTCTATAAGTCTGGAATAATATTTGACTGATTATGTGCGTTTTATAATAAGTGAGAAATAATATAACAATATTGTATATAAGCCAGTCAGCCCTATTATGTTCGTTCTATAAGTCTTGAATAAAAAAAATAACAATTCCAGTTCATTTAAGAACATTTATTCCTTTATATCTATAAATTTAAGAAAATAGTCAATTTTTCTTATGGGATCCTTCTTCATTGCCTGTAGTAAGGATGCACGTGCATACGGAACTTTGTAGGCTAAACATTTGCAACTTATTTGTAGCTAGATCACTTAGTGCGCTTGGGATTAAAAGGGTTAGCTAGCTAGAAAGTGACCTAGAAAGTGACCCAACTAAGAATTGAACAAAAATAAAAATGGACATGAGATAACATATCTATACATACCAAGCTGTTCGGCCACACATCTTTTGATTGGTGAATTCTTTAGTGGAGATACACAAAAATACAGTCAGACACAATTGCTCTAAAAATCAACTGCTTAGAATCTTTTATGCAAAAAAAGGGTAAATCAAGATTTAATACTATACGATGACAGTTTGATTTCAGGTTAAATTCACTTTAATGTTGCAGTAAGCTATAAATCTGTCAAAAATGAATGATTGCTCAGCCATCTTTTCGGGCATGCCTTCAAGCGATTTGTTTTGGTGTCGTGTAAAACTATCACGAAACATAAACTATGAATAACGGACCTCCGAAATATCCACCCCTACACTGGACACCAACCTCCCGGGAATTTTGCATCTCTGTTTAATTTGATGACAAATGTTCGCGCATTTTGTTTTGTTTTTTATCACCTAAGAAAGAGAAATTAAAAATAATTAGTCTTAAGCCTGTGGAAATCTACGTCAATTCACTGTCCAGGAAATAAGAAACTTACAGTAAATAAAAGCACACATGTTGCTCGCATAATAACTTCACATGGATCAATGCACCACAACCGAAGGAAAATTAGGGCATTAAGTATCTAGAAGCTGAACATACACCAGATCTTGTTTTGTATGTATAAAATCAAAATCAGGTAAGGTGCAAGGCTTTTAAAAGTTAGTTTTGGTATCAGGCAAGAGGTTTGTTAAACCGTTTTAACACTCTAAAGGCATTACTAGCGACTCCCATATATTTACTGTCTTACCGTGGATCACTGTTATGAAATACAATCTTTGATCAAAACAAAAAATCTAATTGCTCGTTGACTCATTTCAAGAAAACCACATGATTTAGATTATTGGCCATATCTTCAGTGCTATATTTTTACGATTAAGTTATTAGTCACATTAGTTTTTAAATAGCCACAAGTGACAAATTTTTGCTAACTACAAATTTTGGCCGACATTTTTTCGGCGAAATTATTTTTTATCAAGAAGGTATCTTATTATAAACTTAGACCCTCTGCGTAGTTATGAAAAAGTATCTGCACTAGCCCAACAGATCATGCAAAACGCCAACCTCGATACTAGGTCTTTTTTTCTCTTTTCGATATAGTGACAACAAGGAGAAAACAAAGGTTGGTTGGAAAAACGCGAATTTAGTCTTTCCAAAAGTAGACAATCAACTCAGTCTTTGAAAGAGAAAAACTAAAAAGCAACTCTGCGTGTTGTATTGAAAAACCTCCTTCACCCACAATATACAAATGACCACAAACCAACGGAGCCTAGAATTCATAGCGGATATAATAACTCAACCAAAGTCAGATTGTGTGGCGTTCTAATTATCATTTTAGAAGTTATGAGAGAAAGCAAAGGTATTTTACTGGGACTTGCCGGATAGCAAAAAAAACCTTGACAGTAACCTCATCCTGCTGCTTTCAAAACTTAAATTAAGTGAAACAGTTAAATCTTGGTCAAACAGTGGTAAAACAACGGTCAAACAGCGGTCAAGCAGTGGTCAAAAGTTCTTAGGTATTGATTCTTTTTTTCTCTTTCTCATGATTTTTATTTTTCTTAAAACTTCATTACTATATTACATATAAAATATTATTTACAAATTTCTTTCAGATAAACTTTCAAAAAAGTGTTTTTAAAAATAAATAAGCTATTTACTAACACCAGTACAAAAAATGTGTAGCGTAAAATATACAAATAAAACAGAACGCTGATTGGCTCAAAATGAAAAAACCGACGCTGTGATTGGCTAAAAAAGCGATCAAGGAATCGGTTATGATAAAGACACAAATCCGGGAAAGCAACCTCGTTTTAACGGCTCAGGGGCCACAAGACCCTCGGGACGAGGTTGCCGGGAAAGAAAGCGGGGAAAATGTCAGAGAGCGCAAAATGCATTAAATTTATGGAAATAAAAATATAAAAATGATTCATTTCGTGTACAAACAAACCAAAAAAGTGATTTGTGAAGAAGATTCAAGAGGCGCAGCATTGCTGTTTACTGAGAAATTTATCATCCACGCGAATCGTTTGCTCGAAACAATTTTGAACCAACACATATTCGTTTTGTGCGAGTAAAGTACTAAAATATAAAAAATTTATAAAAATTATCAAAAAATACCAAATTTGTAGAAAAAAATAAGTTTATCGAAATTACATATTTTCTATCTCTTATTTAAGAATCATCTTCACTTGGCGGAATATTCCTTGCGGTGTGGAATTATCAAAAGTAAAATTAAGTCAAACTTTTTAACGGTTAAAATTTCCGCAGGCCGATCAAAATGCTTTAAATTATTTCGTCTAGTGAAGATAAGCCTTTAGTGCGCATGTATGTAGTTTAGGCATATATTTAGTCTGCTATTTAACAACAATTGTTTCGTTTTGTTCTTCGATTGTAATTCATACAGATCAGACTCTTTTCAAAATCGTTCCTTATGATTAGAGTTTCTTCCCTTTCCGCTAGCGAGCTAAGTTGAAAAATAAAATATTGTGGCAGTTTTCTTCAGGTATGTGCTTGTAGAAAATTTGTGGATTTTTTGTTGATGACACAATATTTTCAGTAAAGACACGGATTAATATTCGAACGATTAAATAAATAAGCGACTGAATGAATGAATGAAATAATGGATTAATTAATGAATGAATGGATGAATAAATGAATAAAAAGAGAACATACCTCGATATCATATCAATCATTTTCTGGATGTTATCACCAGATTTTGCACTGGTTTCAATAAATATAGCATCGTTATCCTAAAACATATTCAAATAAGTTTCAAACTATACAAAGCTGAAAAATCAACAAAGTCCACATAAAATAAAGTACAAAATCCTATTGGTACTGTTATCAACGAGGGACCTGTGAAGGTGGTCTAGTACATTTAAAGCTACAACTTGACCTACGGAAGCCGTGCAAGTACAGCAAACGCTTAACTAGACATAAATCCTATTCTCCTGCTGAAAATTAAGCAGAAAGGATTTACACTTTATAGTCCCTGGCATAATTCGATCGGGGATTAAACTCACGAACTTCCGCACTGGAGGTGGACGCTCTACCACAATGCCACCGGTCGGTAAACAGTGTAAGCAAATCAAAATTCAAGTACAACAGAAAAAATACCTTGGCTAACATCTCTCCCTTCTCACGGGGTACGCTTCTTCTGTGATCGAGATCGGATTTGTGTCCAACAAGAAGCAGCAACACGTTCTCACTCGTCAAATCCTAAAGTGGGAAATAGGAATAAATAAAGTATATAAAGATAAAATGAAAAATGAAATAGCTTCGTCTAGTCTTATATTTTAAGCAACTTTTCAAGGTGCAACAGCACCACTTCCATTTTACGAATATCAATACAAACAAAGAAATGTCCACATCTTTGATATTTTAATATCTTATACACCCTTGCTACACCATACCAGATCGCTATGGACAAAAAATATCCATCTCAGACAGAATCTCCACTGCACCATATTCGCGACGATTTTTGTTATAAAAAGTAGAAACCAATTCAACTTTTCGTCATGATGAAAGTCGTGACTAATCAAATTCGAGTATTGATGACGATTGTCGTAAAAATCATCCCGTGAAGATTCGTCTTTGTCTGTACTAATCTTTGCTTGTACTATTTTTCTGGTCTTGCAGAAAATTCGTTATTGCACGTAATTTGCAAAAAAATCGCAAAATATATTGCGCGAAAATTTTTTACGCGCAGAGTATAATTCTACAGTTTACCGAAGAATGAAATCTCCAACACTTTAACTTTACCCGCGAAATTATTAATGCACGAAAGCTATACGAAAAAAGATAAGATTTCCCTCGTACTTACATGAACAGCTCGTATCCACGACCTCGCATTGATGAATGAACTTTCTTCACTAATATCGTACACAAGAATGACAACATCCGATTTGCGATAGTACGAACGTGGTAGGCTGTTAAACCTTAAAAGAACACAATTGGCGAGTAAAATAATGTAAAACGATGGCAACAAAGATATCAATAAGATCAGCAAGAAGACAAAAAATTAAATAAAGCAGATTGACTGTACCTCTCCTGGCCAACTGTGTCCCACAGGTTAAGCTTAATGACACTTTCTTCTGTTTCAATTACTTTCGTGTACGAGTCGAGTTGTGTGGTTTCATGACGAGCCTTGGAAAACTTGTTAAAACACACTCTATGGATAATGCTTGTCTTTCCAACACCGCAATCACCACATAAAATAACTTTAAATTGCGTCTGAACAGCTGAGGCGAATCGGATTGCTGAAGACTAGAAGCATATAGAGAATAACGCAAAATAATATTCTAACAAGACTTTTTACATGAAGGCATTGCCTATTATTTATAATCAACAGTCCTTAGATTGAAGGTTGGAAAAGTCGTACCTATGGGAACATTACGCTCCCCTTACTTACAACCCAGTTTACTCAGTCGGTTTTTTATTCCTATAATAAGAAGGTTTCACGAGACTTAATTGGCCACTATTGAATGTTGTAATTTATAAATATTTAGGTCAGGATAGCTCTTCTGCAAGATAATTGTGTAATAACCTTGACTCTCATAATAAAATTACCTTTCTTGGTGTACTAGTGTGCACTTGATCATCATCAGATTCCACATCACTTTTATCCACAGAATCAACAAAAGTACGCTCCTCATCGTTAACAACTACGCTGTTTTCAGATTCTTCCACACCATTACTCATAGATGGTAACGGATCTGCAGTAAAGATTTCTTCTTCTTCCTCTTCTTCGTATGGTCTGTTTAACTCGTCGTGCAGCGACATGCTTTGGTTAAGGGTGGGTTGGAATTGTGTTTGATCTTCTGTTAGGATGTTGTTGTTTGTTGTTGTTATGTTCAACGCATCTTCTTCTAACAATTTGAAGCTTTCAGTGATATCATCATCACGAGGACTTAGCGTGATGTTTAAGTTTCTAAAGTATAATGAAATATATAAATGCCCAACTTTTCTATTGTTGATATGTTTTATTAATATACTCTTGGCAGGATAGAGCAACCTTGTTTTCTGCTCAGGGTCTATGAGACCTTGGGGACGAGGTTGAAGATGTAACGCTATCTATGCTACATACCTTAGCTCAGTGTTTTCCACTGATAAATTTGATATGTTTGCTTCAAGAAATTCTTTCTCTTCTAAAAGATCTTTAAACTGCCTCATGAATCTACAAAGAAATTAAACTATTTATACTTTCATACTTGTCTGTACATGAACCAAAATGGTAGCCATGAGTGATATTGGGAGAATGTCCGTTGTTTTCAGCACTGTTCACACGAAACCCCAAAATTATTTTCGTGGCACAAACAGACTAATCTTCAACTTTTCCTTTTTTCTTGCCTCAAATCGTTTCCCCCTTTTAAAATACAATCTTAACATATAAAATGAAATATAAACAACATAACACATAGTTTCACATACCCTCTATTTTTTTCTTTTTCTTCTTCAGCATTCTTTAATATTTGGTTAATATAATCTTGAAGATCTCTAATGTTCTCTTGGTATTCTTCATTTTTCTGTTTCAGATTGTGATTTTCTTCTTGCATTTGATCGGTCTCAATCAGATGAAGATGTTGTTCATGCACGAGCTGACGATACTGGTCTTCAGTCTGAAGAAAATAAAACTTGTAAATTCAGAAAAAGGAGCAGGATTACAAAGGAAGTGGTGTTGGCACAACGCCAAGTTAGTTTTTCACAGGGCGGAGGGGCGGGGGGGGGGGTGATTTTTGCTTCTATTATGACATAGTTACTGTGACTATGATTATGGACAACAAACGAGGGTATTATCTACATTCCTTCCTGCCTTCCTTTCTTTCTTAAATTCATTCATTCATTCAAGTTTTATTCATTCTTCCATTTTTCTTGACTTCCAATTTTTTATTTATTCACCAAATTATATTTCCTACATTATATCGTCCATGTCGGGCATAAAGTTTCATATGATGGGTGATTTGTTTGTATTAAATTGGCGTATCAAAATTATTTACTAATAAAGAGCTTGGAGGAAGAAAGACAGATTTATTTCTTACTCCACGTAAAGGGTAATAGAAGTCATAAATAAAATAAAATAACCGAGAAAAAACTTAAAGCGTGTTTTAGATTTTACCAGAAGTAACTCACCCTGCGCTTCTGCGTCTGTAAGTCAGTTATCTCTTCGCTGCAGTGTTCCAACCTCCCTGTAATCTCTGCTGTATAACTTAAATTTTCTTGGTACACCTGTTCTTTCAAATCGATGATACGATGAAACTCTGCTTTTAACGATTCCTCCCTGTCAGTGTGCTAAAAGCGAGATGTATAGAAGTTTCAGAATAGTAAAAATTGTTTAACAAGCTCACTATTGCTATCTAATATTTTGAAACTTGTCGTTAGCCACAGATTCGCCGACGAACATATTCCGGTCCTTAGATTTTTAGCCGTCCTGCATCATAGCGTGCAACACTGTTTGGTGCATCCTTAACACAAAGTAGCGACTCAGCTAATATTTTGAATACACAAGGTTTACCTTCTTCTCCAATTGTATCAACTCTCTTTGCATAGTGCGTTCAAAATCTTCGTACAGGTTGTCAATATCTCTTTCGTGCTGTTCAACTTTCCTGAAATCATATGCGCGTGATAACACTCTGCGATTTTTATCGGTTATGAGCGAAAAACATATCATCAAGCTCAACCTTGTCCCTAGGACCCTTTTCGGTTTTTAATCAAAAAAAGCAAAAAGCGTTTCTTGGGACGAGATAGCATCAGTTTAAAACACCGAACAACTCTACATGAAAAATTAACAAGTATGAAACGTGACGTACGTGTGCAACGTGCTTTCGAGATCTTGACATCGTGTATATACACCCTTATGCTCTTCTATGACGCCTTTTAAAAAGTCTTCTAACGGCAGCATAAGATCTTTTTGATACGCTCCGAGTTGTTGCCATAGATACCTAAGCATCTTGTTTCTAAATAGATTAACAACATGTATGTAACAGCTACATGAAACCATGTCTCTCCTGTCTTGTTCTGAACTGTACTTGAAAAAATAAATAATTTTTAGGAATACAAGAATATTACACTGTTTTAAGTTGTCAAGGTTTAGATCAATCGTATTCTTGTCGCGATAATTAAATACAAAAATTCTAAAGTTGAAATCTATGCATTCACAACATGGTGCTTGCAAAATTATAAGAAAAGAAATCCAAATTTAACGATAATTATTTTTAAAGAATTTTGTTTTGCAAACATTAATGTGTTAACTATTTTTATTTTATTCTTTGTCTTAGTGTAATTTGTTGGAAGTAATGATTGCATCACGGGGAGTGTATTAATCATCCTGTACATAACAACAAATGCTAAATACACAAATCTATTCTAATAAGCCTTATTTAAACAGATTACAATTTTAATACCGTAAAAAAATTAATATTGACAAAGTACACTGGAGTTTTTCATTTTTAAATATGTTTTGTTCAGGTCAACTAAATTCAAAAATATGGACTTGGTCCTTGGTCCTTACCTATACCTTATCAGTAAAAAAAAGGTCGGCTTTTAGTCGGTAAATTGTGCCGACTTTTTTTCTGTCGAGTTTATAAAAAAACAAGAATACTTGAATTTTGCAGTTTTGCAATTTCTCCTTTTGATATCACATTTATACTTAAAAATGTAGGCTGAAAATACCAACCTTTGCTTCATCCTATTTTTAAGGCATTTTGGGTCTTACGAACTAAAAAGTTTATAGTAACCTGGTTAAAACCTAATCAAATGGCCGTAGTTGGTTGGTTAAAAAATTATTACAAATGATTAGCAGAAACTTTTGGTCACTTTTTACGGATCCATAAATGTGTGCATTGAGCAATGTTCTCTTTACTTTAAAAACAATTTGAAATAGAAGATATGAGCGAATCACACGCTATTATAAAAGTTTGACCTTGTCAAACTGTATGCAGTCAATAAAACCAAACAATAAATAAATGAAGTTTTTCCACTTAACTTACCCTGCGAATAAAGACACTCCACCGATTCTTCTCAAATATGCTTCCCATTCCTCAGATAGATTATCACGTGATGTACTCAAATGCTCGTTTGAAAAACCATTTTTTAAATGTTTGTCACGTGACAGTAAGTTTTCAATTGATGAGTAACCTTTTCGTTTTTGTATTCTTGGAGAATTTTCTTGATTGTGGTCATTGAAAACCGAATCCTTTCCATCGTACAAATCTAATGAAGATTGTGTCTTTAAAAGTTGCTGAGACCTACCTCCATTGAGTTTATCATGTGCTAAATTGGAGTTGCTTTGAGACATAAACTTCTTCAGTGTAGGTCTTATTATTTTCTGGATGTAAATGTTATCGTCTGAAGAGCCAGACTCGCTGTTTAGTCCTGTACAACTATTGCAACGAACGACAGTTTGGCGAGTACTGCCGAAAATTTCATCGAATTCCTGCGACACCGGGTTACCGGATTGATGTAAATTCTTATCTTTTATAGTTCGTATAATATGCTCGTGGCTTTGAACTGCTTCAGTTGAATTATGTTTACTTAATATGCGATTAAAATCACGTTTTTTGTCGTCATAGGATTTAGTTTTATAAGTTTCGCGCTTGAAAGCTGAGTTATTTGAAGCGACGAAACAGCGATCTATACCACAATCGTAAGAACGCCATTGTTTCGCTTTCAGCAAGTTCGTTTTTGGTTTTCGCGATATTGAATTAAAAGATGGTAATGATTCTCTTCGTGTCAATATCGATTGAGTTAAACCGTCTATTCTTTGTCCATGTTCCCACCAGTATTCATCTAAATGACCGTCATCGAGGCATTCATTAGCACTGCTTGTTCTGTATATTGAACTCTTGACTGACAGCGATTCTGTTGAGTTGAACTTTCTGGTGTCGGCTTTAGATATTCTATCCTTAAAAGCTTTATCGTTTACTGTGTTCAAATAATTATAAATATCTTCGTTGCTATGGTCGTATTCATCGTTAATAGCGTCATATTCGTTTTCAATACTGTCGTATATTTCGACATGAGCACGACTATTCTCAACGTCATCGTCATTTATGTCGTCGTCTTCGTTGTCGTAAACATCATCAGTACAATATATACCATCGTTGTCGTCAGCATTGTTTGTATAGTCGTCGATTTCATTTTGATTGCCGCCGTCAGAAACGTCAAGAAAGGCGTCAGTAAAATCCGATAAAGTTATCACCCCTTTGTTATCTTTATCCAATAAGGAGAAAATGGAATGAATTTGCACTTCAGAAAAAGGTCCATTCCTGTTATTACCGTCCAATAATTGGTCCTTTGTGATGTATCCTTTTTTATCAGGGTCGAATTGACAAAACAGTTCTATAGCTAACTCACTTAAATCCATTGTTACAACGCCAGGTATACTGCAATATAACCATAAATTTCAAAACATCTTTAGTTAGATAAATTTTCGAATTCTTGTCTTGTCTTGTTGATATTTATTTAATTTTTAGTGCAAGTTCACACATCGATGCTTTAAATAGAAAAATAACAAAGAATAACAAGAAACTAAATATCATTGAATTCAAAAACGTATGTACACTTACTATTATCAATGCAGTCAGCAGATTTCAAAATTCATATTACTTTTTATCTTAAAACAGTTATCTGATAACAAACTTTCTTTGTTCAAGTGTTAAAAAAAAGTTTAAAATTAAACATAATGTTACACAAAAAAAACTTTCACTCTAACGTAACCTTTCACATTCGGCTTTTAAAAAAAATTTAAATCGATGAGTGGCTAAAGAAATTGTAATTACGAATAACCATCTATTGTTCCTATCATTATTATGGTCTCTAAGGAGTTGAAAAGAAAAGCTTCATTGCATCTATCAAATGACTTCTTGTTGCTAAGGCATGGCAAATTGCTTAAAAAATGTCTTGCCGTAATACTGATGCTATCTGAACCGTATGTGCAATGATCTTCTTCTCGGTGTCTCTTTCGGGTAAATTTGTCTAGTTGTAAAAAAATCAAACTCTCGTTTTTCCCTTCTTTTTTAACATAGATTCACAAACGCTTTTTTGTAATGTGAGAATCTTGTCATGCTCTTATTTTTCCAGTTTTCAGTCAAAAGTGTTCTTAGAAATTTTTTGTAAAGAAAAACATGAGTCACTGTCTACATTCTAAAATAAAATAAATGCGTAGTGTAAATATAGTTAAAGATTCTTATAAAGTAATTGGAGCTTAAAATGTTCCCAATTTGTTTTAAAATATTTAGGCTTGTCAAAACTTTGTTCTTATAAAAACGCGTGTACTAACCATCTTTTGTTGTTTTGAATCCATGTTGTCTTGTCCCACGTATGTAAATAAACATTCTTAATTAACTCTTGTGTATAATTTAGTCATCGAGTTATTTATTTTTAATTAAAAAAAGGTATCGAACAAATAGAATAGTTGATAAGGAGTCGTTAAAAGGGCATTACACTTTTAATTGACTTAAAAATGAGGCGCAGGAAAATCTGTATAACTAGCTTCCTGTATATTTGTAACCATGGTAACGCAACGACAACCACGTAAATAAATCTAACAGGATAAACAAAGCAAAACAAACGCTGTGCTTTTCAATGAAATATATGTCATATGAAAGGTGGACCTGCTTAAATTTAAATTTGGCAAAAATAGTCACAATTTCTAACCATTAGCAATGTTTACAATTTCGTTCCCAGACCTCTGATTAAAAAGTTGTCTTCATTTAAAATGTTGAATCAAGAAAATAACAGTGTAATGAGTATGTAGTTGTCAGTAATCCTTAGAAGATAATTTAAAGTTACTTGAGCCTAATTTGACTCAAGCCAAATTTGACAGCAATTTATATACACACTATGAGGTGTATAGTCAACCTCGTCTCCAGGGCATCTTGTATTTTCTGACATCAGACAGCGATAAGAACATGTTCGTCTCGCCGTCCCGGTTATAGAAAAGGGACAGCGGGTGCTGGGAACGAGGTTTTGCATAGTGTCAATTTAGATTTACGCGCACTTCCGCTTAGCATACCGTTTATTCCCATATTTAGCACGTGTCATCCAGATTTAATTGATACCTCAATGGTTTAACCAACCGGCGACGAGATTCTAATTTTAATTCCAACGTTGCATTAAGTAAATTTCAGTAATCAACCTTGTACTTAGTACTTTTTAAGATAATTTTTGTTTACATAAAAAACCCAGAAAAAGAGTCACTCCTAAGGTTAATTTACTTGTGTTTTTGTGTAGGATAAAAAAGCTCTTGGGACAAGTTGGGTGATAATTTGTAATTGTAAGTGAGTTTTGATTGGTGAAATTTGATGCTGATAAATAGATACGTGTTTAAAACACATAGGGAAATTACATATGACATTTAAAGAAATCCTGAATCCCAACAGTGCAGTTTTTGAGGCAAGTAAAAGCTTCCCCCGTCCCCGCCCTGTTCACCCCAAACCATAAACAAAAAATCAAAGATTTCTATATTTCAGTATCATCAATCCCTTTAGTCGTATCCATGCACTCGCATATTTCTTCTCTTAAAGCGTTTGGTTGACAAGAAAAACAAAACGATTTACGGTATTAACTATTTAAATGTCAAATAACTTCACCCTTTCTCTTCTTAACATCTGTTAAATGTTCAGCTTACCCATTCCAATTTGTTGAGTTAAACTTTTAATCACAAAAACTAACGACCTTACTTCTTTAAACAATTTTTTCGTTTAAATATTTCTCCTTTTAAATAAAACTTTATGAATCAATTTCTTTCTATATATAACACACCATGATAAATAACTATACAACACGAATCAAATTCAACACATCCACCGACATTACTTTATTTTCATAACAAAGCTTTTATCTTATAATTATAAGGTTTAATCCTGAAATGTTTTTATTTAAACTTTTTCAGTAGGTTGTTTGTAATTTAAAAAATTGAAAGTAATATGCTGTGATCAATAATAAACAAAGTAAATCCCTGGGAACGAAGGTGAAAGTGCATTAAGAAACGCGCGAAAACTATGGCGCGCCTGAGGGGACAAAATTAAAAAAACATTTTGTTATTTAAAAAAATTATTTTTTTGTAAAAAATCAGTTTTTTTGAACAAAATACTTATTTTTTGAAATTTTTAAAAAATAATAATGAAAAAACAACAACGAATAAACAAAAAGATATAAAAACAATTTGATTTATTTTAATGCTCATTTTTTTTAAAAAAAATGAAAAACAGTTGGAGAACATTTTTGTCCGCTGGCCAGGCTCTATCAATCAATCATTTTTGTTTGACAGGTTAACCTGTTCTGCAAATTATTACTTTGTTTCCCCTCTTGCGGCACTTCTAAAATGGCGCAGAAAGAAAACAACATGAGCTCCGCACTTGAAGACCTCAGCAACCTTGTTCGTGCTTTGGAACAGCACAAAAAGAAGTCCGAGCAGAACAGCGAATAAAACAATGTTGAAGAAGCTGTACATTTACTCTTCCGTCCAAAAAGACAAGAGAAAAATGGTAAGCTACGTTATCTTGTTTTACAAACCATTTTCACTTTTTTGGTTTTGTGACTTATAGCTAGCAATCTAGCTAGCTAAAACCAAGTTACAATGACTACAGTACATATTTTTCCCCAAAGAGGTAGGTATGGGTAACAACTATTTTTGTGACCTTTTTAACGTCATTTTTTAATTATTTTAGAACAGACAAATCGGAACACTCTCACACGATTACCATCTTCCACCAAAAGACCTTTTCTAATACCAATAGTAATACTTCTAAGCGAAGGAAATCTGCAACATTCATGAATGATCTTGTGTTACTTTCTTCACCAAAAATTAAAGTTATACCGAAAGGTGAATTGAAGAAACATTTACAATCATCAGGATTTATTGTTAATGCCTTCGAAGTTTTACTTGAAGCTCAGGAGGATGAAATCAGAGAAATGATTTTTGAAAAGTTCCAAGATAAACTTCCAAGCAAAAATCAATTTTCATTTATGAAACCTGTACATAAAAAATTAATGAATCCTTCAGGCATAAATAACATAAATGGAAAAGTTTTAAAGCATTTGTCTTCTCCTGGTATAAACGGCTGCATTTATATCAGGTCTTTAATTGACACAACTAAAAGTTATTTTAGTGCATTCATCAATTGCTATGAAGAGGAAGAAAAGGTTGAATCTGATAGTGATGATGGATTATTGGAAAAGCCAGCATTTGGATTAGTTAAAGATATAAATAACAATACTTCGACATCAGGCCAAATCGAGTCATCAGCTCAAAGTTCATCAAAGGATATTGTGCTTGAATAATCAGAAAAAAGCTTGGCTGCAGTACAGAATTTGTGATGAAGAATTTGGTTGATATTCGTACAATTCATGCAGCAACCGGGAAGAAACAAAAAATTTTAATCAACAGGTCAGATACATAGTTAAAAACCACTTTAATTCAATATAAACGTGGCCAAATTGAAATATCTTACTTCCCAGAAGTAACCTTTGAAAATGGAGAAGAAGGCATGGGTGCAGATGGTCCAAAAAGGGAATATTTTTATATGTTACTTCAAGTAATACGTGGAGAAGGAAGCATTCAACTCACGTATGCTTCCTTGAAACGTGGAGAAGGAAGCATTCAATTGTTTGAGGGAGATATAAATCATAAAGTTCCTGTTTACAATGAATTCCACTTGGACAGTGAGTTATATCTCTATGCTGGAAAAGTTATTGCACATAGCATTCGACATAATGAATGACCAGTTATTGGTTTATCTCCTGCATATGTCCATTTTTTGATTACTAATGATATTGCAAAAGCATATTCTGTTGTAACAGATCAAGATTTTCCAGATTTTGAATTACGACACATAATACAGCAGGTGGTTATAGTATATATATTTAGTACTATTGATTCTAACTTACTATTATTTGACTTTTTATACTGTTGAATCTTTAGATGAGAATGGTAAATTTATAAATTTATGTGTTTTTTTAGATTCGATCATGTGATGATGACAAAGAAATGTTTGCATATCAAAGTAATGATTTCTTATAGTGTGAACGTAAAGCTGCTGGATATGGACATTCCATGTTTACAACAAAGACCAAGGACACAGCTTTGTATCTGTTAACTATATATTGCATCTTTAAAATGGGACATGAAGAAACAGAGCAACTACGAGAAGGTTTTGAAACCATCTTCCTTATCAAACAATCGAAGCATTTGGAAAGAAGTATTTCAATCCACATGTGACGTTGTGATTCAGCCTGAAGATCTTTACAATTGATTTAAGTTACCAAAGGCGATAAAAAAGTGCAGTATAAAATCATTGTTTTCAAAGTTAGAATGGCAATGCACTTTGTAAAAATGTTATTTTTATATCTACAAATTTTATAACATTTTGTGTAATATTTTGTGTTTTTCAGCAAACAGCAATGAAGATACAGTTGATGAAGGTATTTCTATTTTTATATTTTTAAGTTACTTACCAATTTTTTATAGGACTATAATTTGTATTTTTAATATTGTTTGCAAGTTCATGTATTTCTTATGGGTGTAAAATTTGCAGCTTCTTTTTATTTTAGCTATCACAACAAAGGACCTATTAGTATTTTGTTGCTCTTTGCCAGTTCCTTTAGAAAATGGCATTACTCTAAAGTTTAACAGGAGAGGTAAACCATTTCCTGATGCAGATACGTTTTGTCGATACTTTCGATTCCAATTTGTCATGATGCATATAACGATTTCAAAAAGGCAATTGATGCTACCTTACGATTACAAGGACAGGGTTTGGACGTTTGTGAGTTTTTTAACTCGTTTTTTTTCCTTTTGCTGTCCTAAAACGTCCAAAGTTATACAAAGTTGGAAGTTAAAAAAGATTATTATATAAGATTATATAAGATTATTATATATTATATAAAAAGATTGTTATATTTATGTTGACATTATGTTTCATTTTGTTTACTTTTCGTTACATAAAAAGGGGACTTATTGACTTAACTTAATTTTCTTAATGCTAACAATAAAAGGCTTAAAAGTTTTTTACGTTAGTAAAAAAAATATGTGAAGGCTACTATGTTTTGTTAGTGATTACTAAAGTTTTTGTTATTTAATACGAGTAAACGAAACTTCTGATTAAAGTATTTCTTTGACACACTAAAATACATTTTTAATAAACTCTTGTCCCTGTTAAAAATTAACAACTTATTAACTTTACATACTCCTACTATCAAGTGCCAAATAAACGCCAGCCCATCAACCGAATTATAATTTTTTGGCCCTGATGTTCCATCGCGAGCGCTTAAAATCCTTTTTTTGGTATTCGACCGTACATCAGCTTTTCATAGCACATGTACCAATAATTCACGAGCTTGAATGTAAAGTTTGTTCCGTGATTGTGGTCTTCAGAAAGTGGGTCAATATTTTGCATGAAATTGTATGGTAGGTCCAGAGCTATCTCAGGAACATCTATGTTATTGGCCAAATCTATTAAAGGAGCTGGACCGTCAAGTTCGACTCCATGTGTACCAATGTTTTCATTTTCCTCCATTATCTGTTTCAAGCCGTTATCAGAAGAATGCCAGTTCATATATATGCCTTGAGTCCACAGCTGATACGGCTTTCTATTGCCTTCAGTTGATAAAAGATGATTATTCCACTGCTTCACAAAATCCTCGCAAACACGATTAATTCTAGGCAAACCACGCTATGCAATGCGTACAAATCTACATCATTTACGTGGTCTAACATTTCTTGCTCCTCCATGAAAAAAATGCCTTTAAAATATTCAACCACCTGTATGACTAAGTCGCGCCAAAGCCTTTCCATTCTTTGATTATGCACTGATAGTCCAGTTATGACAGGCTTACTGGCCACATCCATCGTGCCACTGCAATATTTTCTGTACCGTGGTCAGTGCGAATTCTCCTAGGGACATTGTATTTATTGATGGCTTCCAGAAATAGATCTAATACGGTAGTGCTTCTGTTATTTGAATTACATCTGAGAAATGTTACTAATCTTGAATAACCATCTATACATACGTGAAACAGAATGCGCCATCTAATTAAGTTATGATGGCCGTCCATATGCCTAAAAGAATGTTTTAAGAAATGGATATGGTCATAACGCAAACACTGTTTGTTAATTCGGGAAACTTACTTACCACAGCGAAATTGGAGATTTCACATTGTACCTCCTTCTTTGTATACAATTCCTTCGCCTCATCACCCTGCTCAACGCGTCTACTCTCATGATTGATTGTCGCAATCTTTCTCTTTTCGCCTTAATATGTTTGCTGGTAATTGCACCTATTACCATTCTTTCGCCGCAATTTGGGAGTATCAAAAGCACTTCTCGAACTATTTCATCGAGTTGTTGATCAGTTATGTCTGAATATTCTGCTTCTCAAAAAAGTAAATCAAATTGTTTACGACGACGACGACGGGGTGTTTTGATACTAATACCAAGCATCTGAGCAATGTCCTTCCATTGGTATCCGATCTTTCTCAGGCTAATGACTTGTTCCTTTGGCACTTCATACTTTGGTCTGCCAGCTTCACCAGTCACAGCTCTAGGACTAATGTAAGCATTGCTTTTATCACCACATGGACAACGATGTTTCACTAGTTCTTCATAAGAATTTTTAAATTCCATATTATTTCGTCAAACTGAATATTGTAAATTTTCTGCCCGATTACATTCAAGGGCAAAAACCTGTTTCTTTCTAAACCATTTAGAAACGTAATTGCAGCTGTAACATGTGGAACATATTCCGCCATCATTGTTTTTCTAATATTTCATTTTTGAGCGGAATTTTGAATAAAATGCTGAATAGTTATACTTGTCGAAATTTTGATTGATTGATTGACAGGTGCCACAAAAAAAAAAAAAAAACATTTATTAAAAAAAAAAAATAATTTTTTTTCAACTAAAAAGAAAAAAAAAATGCGAAAAAAAAAATGTTTTCGTATTTTTTATATTATTTATTTTTATTTTAATATCGAAAACGTTTTTTTCTTGGAAAAAAGTTTTTTTGTTTACTTTTTAGGTTTTTTTAATTTTGTCCTCTCAAGCGCGCCATAGAAAACTTACTCGGAAATCTAAAAATTTGAAGAAGTTTCAAGGATGTGATTGTTGTCACAGAATAAAGTTGTGGTAAAACCAAACAAATTAGATACTTTATTTTTTTGATGCACAAAAATTTTTCTTTACTTAACAAATTTATGTTTCGGTGGGCAGCTAATATCTTGCTTAAAACAACTCTGGTTCCAGTATATTACAAAATTAATTCAAAATCGTATTTATTTAAATAGTGTGTTTTTAGGGCCGTTTGTTCGAGAGGGCCCCTACATAAAGAAGGGTTCGATTTTCTCAATTTGTCTTTATTTTTTGAAGTTTTTTTAGCCCTGTGTAAAATTGTATAAGCATTTTGAAATAAGAAAAATATGCGCCAAATATGGGTCATCTCATTGTAATAAGGCGTATCAATATTTTGTGATTTTTAGTTTAATTAGCGCCTCAATAAGTTAGCGGGTTGGCTAAATAGTTATAAAATCAGTCAAAATATGAGAGTGATAATTATAATATCTTCAAGCCAAACCCGTCAACAATATGCGCTTAATAATATCTATCAATAACAAAATGCTGGCGTAAGCAAAAATTTTTTAATTATTTGTCATGTGACAAAAATCATTTGTACTAAACTTTATAACGAACAACCCAACCTAAGGAAAGTTATGGTGGCAAGGCATTTTTACCACCACCATAGGGCGTCGCTCGCCCTCATATACCCCAGCCTGAGTAGAGTTAACATTAAAAGTAAGTCTCGTGTTGTCTTTGTCCCGGAGATGAAACAGTGGGTTAAGCAGAAGATCCCATTTTTCAGATAAAATTAGGTGGGGCGGAGAAAAATTGTATGACAAACGCAAAAAGCAAATTCTTATTGCATGATAACTGAAATAGTAACAAAATTCTACCGTAATTAGTGTACAAATCCATAAGTTTAATGAAGGATAATATACGGATGCATTTAAAGGAATTAATTCGAGGTAATAAAAATTAAATGCCCCGATGTTGTATTGATCAAGATACAAGTACACAAATAAAAATAGATAAATTAAGTATTAATTAACGAAATACTAAAAAGGAAAAGCATAAATACTTTGAGCATTTCAAACTATCCACTGAACTATCCACTAAACTTTTCTTCAAAACTTACTTTACATTCTCTTATTATGTCTTCAGTAATATCGATTTCTCGTGTTCCCATTAAAAGTTGTTCATTTTTACAGATAATTCTCACCTGCAACCCATGAAAAGAAAAACATACAGCTCATTTGAAACTTAGAATTAATATTTTATAGTTTTTATTTGTTGATATTGTATGTCCTGACCAAACTTAAAATATTTTGAAGTAAATATATGTAAAATATTAAAGAGAAGCTATTGTTGGCGTTCCCAGGGCGAACATGATAAATTTATTTTTAGCAATTCAAATTAAAACATTGACTAAATTTAGACCGTTCAAAAAGAATGAGCTTGGCAATTGTTTTGCGCATTATAAATCAGGTTATAGTTTTCAACTTGCTTACGTTGGCAAAATTTTCGAACGTAAGAACAATGCACTATGCTAAGGGTATATACATTTTAATGTATTCTGGAAATTGTGTTGCTATGGATACTTTTCTGAATACGAGGTTGCTTGTTAATTCCGTTCTTCATTTGTTTATAAAAATGTTTTTAGGTTGAAAACAAGTGTATATTTAAAGTTTTTGTTTAACGATTTTCTATAGCAACGAAAAATTTTAAAAATATCTTTTATATTAACTAGGTCAACAACTTGATAAAAATTTCTTTTATTGAAAAAAAGACCGCTTATAATTCTTATTTGCACAACGAATAATAATCTCAGTATGAAGTAAAATTAGTTCCAGTTAAAATTTCTATGATTAATCAACTATGTTTTCTATAAAATTTGCTATACACGTATCTACAATCCCGGACTTAATTTATTGGAAAAGGGGGCCGAATTTCATAGTTCGTCCAACAAGCAGTTATAAACACTGTTTCTGCAAAAGACAAAGGCATTACGAACTTGTCAATGATCGTAAACGGACTTGGGACGGATCATAGGTTTTTTGTTTAGTTTCAAATTCTTAACCCATACTTATTATAGCAGACGTCAGCACACCCCGTTTCCCCGAATTTTGGCACCTTAGCGGGCCGTCGTGTGGATTGTTCCGAAATGCAGACATGGCAGAAACTGCCAGTAGCGCATATTCGACGCTAATTACCTGGCCTAAACATCTCCCTAAGCGTAGCTTTTGCAGCCTACCGGCTGCAGAGTTTTGACAAGGCGATTTCATTTGGCTTCGTTCGAGAAATAGCCAAAAATCGGCCTTTCCCAATAATATTATGTCCAGGATTGTAGATGTGGAAAAATGAAATCCCAGAAATTAAATTTATTCTGCAGTTTGGGGTAGTATCCTCGTTCCCAGGGTCTCTTAGGCCCTGAGCTGTTACAGCGGAGAAAATTCACCAAAGGCTTTGGGAAAGATGTTGCCGTCGCAGCAAATTTGAGAGCAAATAGAAGCCGTTTAAAATGAGCAGATATTTTTAACATTTTTTAATTAAAGAATAATATTTATTATTTCTTGAAATATGAGACAGATTTTACATCAGTGTTCATCATCACATCGTACTTAGTCCATCATCAATTCGTACTTAGTTCATTATCACATCCTGCTTAGCTCATAATCAAGTCGTACTTAGTTCGTTGCCAGGCTAGACTGAGAAGGATTTTATTGTATAATTTTTCTATTGAAAACATAAGAGTGTTTGCTTCATTTTGTTGTGCTTTTGTTTTGTTTGGTTTTAGTTTGAAAATTTTAATACAGTATTAAGTTGTTTCATTGATGTTCTCTGTACATTTCTCAAATATTAGGCTACTACTGCTGATCTGTCTTTGTAAAGTGCTACAGCGTGTCGTTGCTCCGATGATCCCGGCAACTTTGAATAGTAATCGAAACATTTTTAAGTTCTTCAAAACTAGCCTGTTTACCTAAAAGTAGTCTTGCTTTTATCTAGCTCTACAGGTGACTGTAAAGTTCTAATGTTGTCGATAGTTATAGCTTGCTGTCGCCCCTTCATTGTCGTCTCATATGGAAGTGCAGCATAGAATAGATGTGAGGATGCTAGGGCGCAATAATTGAGGCTAGATATCGCAGTAAGTTTAAAAATGGCTTCCAATTTTAAGAGTGCGTTTTCCTCATTGGCCAAGACTGGGTTTCTTGATTATTACAGGCTTCGAACCGTCACGATTTATGGTGATTCCAGTTCTCTGTCATTTCTTTTACAAAGTTAATAAAAAGATTCAATGGGTATTTTTAAGCGATATTACACAGCTTTACATAATTTTCCCTACTCGTTAGCTCGTGGAAAAATCCACGGGTTCGCCCGTCCTTTTTATACCGCATTGCGTGCGTCTCGCTACCTGCGCAGCTAAACTACCATTTACCGTGACAGACAGACAGACGGACGGACGGACAGACGTATACGGGTATTATAATATAGATAGTCGTTAGCCCGTGGAAAATGCGCGGGTTCGCCCGTCCTTTATATTTACCCGTCACAACAAAGTGGATAAAAATATATCGCATTTGGTATTGGTGCGCATTTTAAAAATTTCGTGTTTCCGTTACGGGACGCGGCTTTCGCAGACACACAGACAGACGACGGCTATTATTAAAGAGATGATTGAAAACCTTAGCTCTATTTGGCCTGAGAGGAGGAAGGGGCGTGAGATCTCACTCACCTCCTTCCTAAGCTGTTTATTTTTTAAAAACTCTTTTTGTTATGCTGCATGGCTATAATACTTGTCGAAATTTTAATATTTAACTATTAGACGCCTGCGTGCCAACTTTTTAGGTCCCAAACCTCTCAAAGCCCTAGATATTGTCTATTAATTACTGTAAGCTACACTTTTAGTTGCAATGAAGTCCTTATAACAGAAAAGAACGTAACGATTATCGCTAGGCTTATCCTCAGGACTTGAAACTCACAACATAAATCTTTGTTATCAAGAGGTTTGTAACCAAAAGCCGGAAAAAATCGAGTTTTATATTTCACTAAGATAGAAAGAAAGTAGCGTTTTGCACGAAATTTAATCGCTCCATCAGACTTTATCTATCATAAATAATATAATCATATTTATGAGTTCCAGGTTAAAATTTCATTAGCAGATTGTAAGTTAGACACACTTTGCATACATCAAAGAAATTCATAAACCATCTCCTCCTTAACCAGACAAATACCAGACACATCAACCGTTTCACAATCTTTTTAGATACTACAGATGTTTCAATTATATTTATATATATTATATATATAGATATATATATCTAAACTATTGCTTTGTAATTGAATCTATTGCAATCCAATTTTTTTTCTTCACACTGTCAATAGCCTTGTCAATGACCTTGTCAATGACCTTGAACTACACCAAGATGTCTACTCTGTATCCTACATTGAGTGCAGATGGTGATGGTCAGGAAGAGAAGGGAATATTTGCTAAAATTTTCCACAAGACTGGAAAACAGCTACAATCATGAACGTCGCCATGGTACGAGAATGTTTATAAACAGCACCGATCGGTTATAATTCTGCAGCCAATATGTTGCGAAAGCTCTATTTCAGTAGAATGTGTTTGTAGGTTAAGAAACGCTATAGCTTTTTCAAAAAGTCTTTCAAAAACCAGCACATCAACTGTACTTAAATTGCATTTATTTTCAAAATTAACTAACACACTAACACATTTACAAATCCGTTTAATCATATATCTAATATAGAAAGAGATGTCATAAATGCTTGGCGTGACAATCTTAAATATGTTCTCATCCTTCTGAAAAATTTTGTAGATCCCTTTTTTTAAACGTATCAATTTTCAATTCATCGACATTCTAAGGGAAGTGAGAATTATAGATAGACCATAGAAGTCGTTAGCATGTGGAATGTCAATTTCTTGCCGGTAAAAATTTTTCTACGCATTAGTATCGCGGCAGGGGTGAGAGCAAATAATTTGGCGTAACTGTTTTGCGCAGCGGCAAAATACGAAAATTAATATAGGAGGCTAGCTGGTTACCCACATGTATGTATCGCATGTCGTGTGTGTCTGTAGCACGCGTATAAAATCGCGCGAAGTCAGCAGACAAAGGGTATTATTATGAATAAAAACGCGAAAGCAATTGATCAGCAGAAAGTTGCGATTTGCGTCTGTTTTTTCTTTCCAACGTAATAACCTGATAAAATAAACACACCATATTTGCGTAAAGACGGGAAGAAAAACTTTTTCAACGTCCGTTATCTTCCGCAAACAAACATTTACTTTCGTTTACATTAAGAAAAAGAAACTCAATTAGTAAAACAAATAAACATTGTAAATAAACACGATATTTTCTCTTATGTGAATTATCACACGTGAAATAAAAGCCTTTTATAACGCTGGTTTCTACTACCAGTTACCCAGCTTCACGTTTTTTACCCTTTTTGCCCCTTATATGTTTTCTGGGTTCTTTTAACTTTGCATCATTATTAAAACGTATTGCAACTTACAACGCTAGAAAGATTTAGATAGCAGCAATGCAATATATGTAAAATTTTGTTTGATTTTTCAGTTTCGCGCAAAGAAACCAAGTTTTCACTTACTGGAAGAAAAATAACGCAAGCAAATGACGTATTGAGATGGTATTTAAAGCTGGGAAGTGTGATCAAGTAATAACATAAAAAAGCACGTTTAGTTTCTGAAGAAACGAAATAACAAATGGACACAGGAATACTGGATATCGCCCACATGAAATCGGCGACACAAATTGAAATACCAACTTTTATGGTATGTTTGAATTTTTTTATTCTGTTATTTGTTTGGCAAGAGGAGGTTCTATTTAAAGTACCGTTCTCAATAGACCTAATTTTAAGCATTCAACATGCTGTAAGATTGTTGGCCGCTAGAAAATTAATACGCCCAAGAAGTAGTAAGAACACGGTAGTTGAATTCTTGATTTTTAAAATAAATTCTTAGAATATGGATGATGTTAAAACAAGAATTAATATATACCGTCTTAATAATTTTTTTATTTCCGGAAGGGTTTAAATATTTTGAAACTTCAAATTTCTCTAAATATTATTTCTTGTAAGAAATCATTTTTGGCAAATTTCTAGAATATTTCAACCGTGAAAAGCAAAATTTTAATCCGAGAAATTCCAAAGCAGAAATGTTAGCTATCTTAAATTTTGAATTTGGCGCCAAATAATGGCCGATTATTTATAACGATAAATATTGATAAACTTTTGTAAAATCTTAAAATTAATTTTCGTAAAACTCAATTTTTACCACCAAACAGGATTAATTCTGTGAAAACGCAAAAATTTCGCGTTTTTTAAATTGCGAATATCTCTTCCCACGACATTTTCTAACAATAAATTAAGGAAAAAAGATTTAAATATTAAAAGAAAGGGGCTAAGGAAACGAAGTTGGTTACTTACTGCTTCACGAACTGTGATAAAAAATAATAAAAAAAACTTTTAGATCTAGTTTAGAACCTGGGAGTAAAATGTGTATACTTTTTATATTATTATCCATTCCAAGCCATTTCTCGCCTAAACAGTTTTTTTTTGTATATACGTGGTAAAATAATGCAACAAGTATAATTTCGAATAATGTTTCTTATATTTACTTTCTTTCAGCAACATCTTGAGACGTTGACTTCTATTTGTATCGTGAGACCACAATCTGAATGTGGAGCTTCAAATCAACCTCACATCGTTACCAATCAAGTTGGAAACACAAACGAAGATGGAGAGCACCGTAAGAAAACTCCGCCACGCTCTCCTTTATTGTTTATACGAAAAAAAATTCGGAACTCCACGCACGGATTTTCCCTAAAACGAAGAAGTAAAGAGATGCAGCCTTCTCAGGTTAGAAGTGACCAAGACGAAGAAGAGGAAGAAGAACTCGAAACTGAAGAATATGATTACAATAGAACAACAAATTTTATTCTAACTCAAAAGTTTATTGGATGGAAAGTTTAATTCTTTATAAGGTTGCCATAGAAATAAGGTTAATCGAAAATCCCATTTTATAAAGAATGTAGCTATTGTACGACAAGTACATTAAAAACCATGTCGTTAATGCGTCATCTTAACGTCAATATGTTACTTCCGCTGTGACCGTTTAATGTGAAAATAAAAATAAAAGCTAGCATCTCGACACAAATATCAGTTGTGTGAGTATAAAAAGATAGTGGGAGAACTACTACGAATAAAAGAAGTTAAAAAGAAAGAAAAAATTGTGTTTTGATGAAGACGTATAAAAGTTTGTTTCAAAGAAGAAAACTTCGAAATGACATTATTATGAAATTCAAACGAAAGAACGAAACGAGAAAAAGTATCCGAAGAAAGAAGCAGAAAAATGTTTTGGTTATAAAGCCAGAAATACTTATGACAGAAACGCTTATATAAATAAACAACGAGCAGATACTATACATATATATAAAAAAGTGTACTATGTCCACGAAAAATATGTAATGAATATAACTTTCTGTATCTTTATTGCAACGCCCCAGTTATCTTTTCTCCAAATTTTTCACTGAGTGTAGGCGGCAGCGTTGTTGTCCTCGTTCATTTTTTTGTTGTTATTATTGTTCTTGTTGTTGTTGTCGTTGTTATTATTGTTGTTGTTGTCGTTGTTATTATTGTTGTTGTTGTCGTTGTTGTCCTTGTTATTATTGTTGTTATTATTGTCGTTATTGTTGTTGTTGTTGCTGTTTTTCCTTGTACGCTTACACTAAAGAAGTTTCTCTCTACATTATAAATGATTTATTACAGATCAGAAAAATATTTTGACCAATCATCTGCCTTGTTGAAAAGAAACCTCGTTCACTTATGAGAAGCAGCATATGGTGGTACTGACTCATGGAAAATAATGTCTATTTTTCTTTAGCGAAAACCATAAATAATATTACGTTCGCGTTTTTTTTTTCATGATATCTTGTCTTAAAGAGAGGTCTGGGCAATGACCTACAAAACGTTCTTGCAATCAAAGAAAGCGCAGCTACTTAATAAATAGCGACAGATTTTCTTGAAGAATATTTTTCTCTACAATTGGAAATATGCCATATGAACACACATCTGCTCCTAAAGAAAATCAACATTCCTAGGATGTCCATAAAAAAGAAGACAGATTACATTCTAATACCGTGTTCATTTTCAACTTCAAGATGGCAGCAACAACACTTTCAGATAAACAAAAGGGCTTGATAACAGACACAACAAAATATTCAAACTGCAAGCTCGAAATTTACGAAGAAATTGAAAAAATGCTGACGTCAGAGAAACGATTCCAAGCTATCGATAAGAGGGAAGAGAAAAGTGTCTTTGATTCAGAATTGTTTAAAAAGGTTTCGAAAGGTAAATACATTGGAATTTCTCAATAGCTTCATTCTTGTTTTATTAGGCACCACAATGCAAGCCTATAACGACCTTATTTGGAAATATCACTTCAAATTTCAAACAAATTTTCAATTCATGTCCCTGCGTAGAGTGAACGTCATTATTATTTTTCTGTTTTAAAAATAAGACCATGATCATTCTCATCCCCAGAGCTTTTTAAGATAAATCAGCTCTGGGGTCGAGAATAGAGCATGATGCTGAGGAGGAAAGCCATTGATCACAGAGCCTACAAGTACCATACTATATATAATCATTTTTACTTTAAATTATTCCTATCGCAGTTCAAATAAATTTAATTTAACGCCTGCGGAAAAATCTCATCTCCCTCTCGAATGAAAGATCACTAAATAGTTGTCATCAAATCAGATTTACTCATGTTAAATCAAGCAAGCCCGATAAAAAAACCTTACGCTGTTTAAAGATGACATTTGGGAACGTTTGAAGATTACCTTCAACTTCAAGGGAGATTCTCATTTATCTTTGCACAAATGCTTTAGATGTCTTTTTAGAGAAGAGAATATCCTATCTGCAAATACTTTAGCAGGGCCCTTACTGAAATTTTTCAACACAGAATCCGTGGAGAAAAATTACCTCATTGGTACAAAGATTTCGGCATAAAAAAGTCAGTCAAAATGTTGCATAAAATATAGTCACTTTTTAGCGACTACATTTTACAGACAATCTATCCCTACTAATTCTGGAAATGCTTGTTGAGTTTTATAAAATAAAAGAAATGTAATAATTTATGTAATAATTTTAACTAGAGAAAAAGCTAAATTGAAAATATTCAACATTTGTATCCACTAAAAAACAGGAAAAGCAAGAATCGCCAAAAAACTTAGTCGGGAAAAATAAAGGCGTCAGTTAAGTAAAGTTTAAGAAAAGCAAAATAAAGAATTAAGCAACCTCGTTCTCAGGGCTCTTCTACCCCTATGACATTCTTAAGAGACGGCTCCGTAATTACTAATAAGGAGTCGTCTCGTCATAATATCATAGGCGTAGAAGAGCACTGAGGACGAGGTTGAGAACATAAGGGTTTCATTTATCGAATACCAGTCCTAGTTTATAAATATGTTGGTTATTATTGCGCCAAATGGCGGTAGTTGTACTGGCGCAACATAGTCATGAAACTGTTGTCACCTCTTAAAACAAAAACTGTCGCATAACAGTCGCACCACATCGCAAAACAGTCGATAACAATCGCATAACAGACAACTAAATTAACGACAGGTGCAGTAAATGCAACGTTACTAGTGTCAAATGTTAAAAATTTCATCATAGGTAAATATGCAACACGGTGGCGCGGGTTGAGTATGATGAAAGACTGCTTTGACATGGTTATTTATCAACAACTATTGTGGGAGATTAAGCCGAAAAGCATTTTTGAAACTGGAGCTTACACAGGCGCATGCGCACTCTGGATGGCCGATACAATGAAATCTTACGGGCTTCCTATACATGTTCATTCAATTGATATCAATCTGAGTTTAGTGGACAAGTTGGCGAATAATGATCCAAATGTTACTATTAAAGAAGGAGACGCGAAAAAGATCGGGCTAGCTTACCCAGAAGAATTTTTAAAGGTAGTTTTTAACTAAGGTTGAATTCCTAAAAAATTAATAATTTGGGCATAGGGTGACTAATATAAAACATTGATATTTCGTGTAAAAGTATTTATGTAAAGCCCTACGCCCTAGTTTAAATTCTAAACAACTTACAATGGACTGCCTTGATTTTTTTCCTTTGATTTTTTTTATAGTTTTAATTTCTTTGAATCTTTTCTTGACTCTTTTTTTACAGTGTGGCAAAGTTGCCGACTCCAATCTTTACTGTCATAGTTCTATTCTGCCATTGCTACTAAAATTAGATATTCTCTCCCCTTTCTCTTCTTCATAACTTTTATGTTCGGTGGGGCAAATGTGCCTACTAGAATCTTTACCAATAATGCAAAAATTGAGTATTCTCTTTCCATGAACCCAAAATTTCGAAATTTTACACAACATTACATAATACATTTAGACCTGCCCTCACCCATGGATCATATCTGAGGATTGCCATGTCGATGTCATCGGTGTAATGGAACACTTTCATCAATATATGCAGAAAGGAGATTATTTCATCATAGAGGACACTTCACCCGACACGCCTTTGATCAGTGGGCAAGGTCTGTTAAATGTAGAGTACCAAATGTGGGGACAGAGAAAATTAAACTTAATGAAGAAATTTCTGAGGAAATACAGCGAGTACTATGTTGTTGATACTTATTATACAGATTTTTACGGGTGAGACATATTTTGCTTTCTTTTATTTAAAAATCCTCAACCCCGTTTTCAGGGCATTTTGCCTTGTTGGTAAAGTTAGCCACTCCGTAATAACGGCTCAGGGGCCACAAGACCTTAGGGACAAGGTTGAAAAATCATCTTTTTATGAACTAATGAGAAGGTAATATAAATCACGGTTTGGATTCCAAAAAACAACAACAGAATTTGATGTAATATTGCACGCTTTATCATTTAAAAAATTAAAACGATGTTTCCTTATTTCGACTTCGCGTTTTTAATGCCAGCTTTTTTGTACTGTTTAGGTTGGGTTTTTTGCTTTACGCGGGAAAAGGACGCAATTTTGATAATTTTTATTTTGCTGATGTTAATAATTGTATTCATTGTTTTAATTAGATACAATGGGACATTCAATTGGGATGGTTACATCAAAAGAATAAAATAGATTTCAGAAACATATGACGATCTTGTGATGTATTGCTTTGATGAATGTATTTGTATATATATATTGATTTGTTAACAATTGATACAAATATATATTTAAGAAAATTCGATCTCTTCTCTATAATAATAGCCGTCGTCTGTCTGTCTCTGCGCGGACCCCCCGCCGCGTTAGAAAATGATGTTACGGAAACACGAATATCAAATGCGATATATTTCTGTCCACTTTGTTGCAACGGGTTAATATAAAGGACGGGCGAACCCGTGGATTTTTGCACGTCTCTTTAATAATAGCCGTATTCCGTCTGTCTGTTTGTGCGCGAGAATAAAGTCGTGTTACGGAAACAGGAAATGCGATAAATAAAGGACGGGCGAACCCGTGATCCACGGGCTACCGACTAGTTTCCCATAATACCCATATACGCCTGTAAGGAAAAAGGTACCGTAAGTAGCGAGACGCACGCAATGGAGTATATAAAAAGGACGGGCGAACGATCAGTGTTTAAAATTTCCTAGTTTTTTTCCTGAATTTTTACTACACTATAAATTCTTAAGCTCTTGGTTTTACTAGGGTTTTGTCATTCATGGCAAAATCAATGAGTTTTTCTGTTTCTTGTTGTGTTCACACTATTTATTTGCACAACGTGCGAAAAGAAAATGTACTTGCTTGCGCTTTTTTGTCAGCTTTTGTGCAGACCTAATTTTAAGAAATATTTCATTAAATCCTTTTGCTGTATATCTTTTCTAAACAAGTATCGAAATACTCGTGGTGACAATGGACAGAAGAATGGACTATTTGACATCAAGCTTCGTGTCATATTAAGCTTTTCTATATTATTTTTTAAAACAAACAGGCCCTACGACACAAAATTAAAAGTGAGGGGGCTAAAATTTAGATATAGCTATAATAAACGTGGACTTTGGAAAAACATAATTTTCAGGAGGATGGTATTTTTCAGATAAAACATTAACATATTCCTGCTCTTCCTCTTGTCAAGGTTGTTTCTCAGCAGGCAAGGATGACAAATTTGTTTTAAAAAATCTGGTAATTTTTGTATTACTAATTATCAGATTCTCTTCTCTCTTTCCTCTTCTCTCTTCTCTTTGACTGCCTTGTGTGTGTGTGTGTGGGGGGGGGGGGGGTATAGCCCCCTTAGTCCCCCCAAAACAACAGTTTATAACGCCAAAACGTTTAGTTAGCTGCGATTTGAAGCGCACGCATTACTAAACATTACTTCCTATAATGTTATTATTGATCTAAAGTAAAAACGTCACATAACGTCTCTGGTCTCTAATAATGGCGGGACTTGAAATGGCGTTACTGTCAAGCATGACCTTGGTGAAGAATTTTCAATTTAATAATTGTCAAGAAAGAAAATAAGGGCTGAGTACAAAGGTCGAATAACGTTTGATGGCGTAAATAAAAAACAGGCTGCATAAAATTAAAATGCTGAACTTTAATATTTTTCAAAAAAAGGCCAAACCTGGCATACGTAAATAAATGCAAAGCCTGATACTGATCTTAGTTCTATATTATAATAACCGTATACGTCTGTCTGTTTGTCACGCAAAATGGTAGCTTAGCTGCGCAATAGCGAGAAGCACAAAATGCGGTATAAAAAGGACGGGCGAACCCGTGGATTTTCCACGGGCTAACGAGTAGTATATATAAAAAAAACTGAACTTGAATATATAAATATGTAATTTCTTTTTGCGCATTTTTCCCTTTCGATTTTAGCGCGCTTTTTTATACTCGAGCCAAGGCTCCGACAGTGTCAGCGATTTTTTCTGCTGATAATAACGTCAAAGTAGACGCCCCCTCTTCCTTGAACCTACCACGCTGTAACCTTAACAGTTTCATCAATATGTGCAAAAAGAAGAATTTATTTATTCCATTAAAACCTATTTTTATATGTGTTTTCACCTTTTTTACAACATGACATTGTGATCGATTTTTCTGCTAGTAAACAGTGGAAAAAAATCCAACACATTTACATCGGATTATTTCTTTTTTCATCTTTTACAATTTTACTAACGTCTGGACTATCAACTAAATTTGTAGCAAGTTGGGTTAAATTTCGTCACCAACATACATATTCTGTTGCGTCTTTTTCACAACAAAAAAAGTTAATTGTATTCTCATTCTCGATCCCAGAGCTCTTGTTTTTATCTCAAAGAGCTCTGCGGACGAGAATGTTGCATTCTGTTATCGATCAAAAAATAAGACAATTCTTTGCCAACTATTTTGGACTCTGCCAAACAAACATTCATGCACAAGAACGAATTCTCCTTTCTATGTCACTATGCCAGACACAAAATCTAAACATATAAACCAACCTCGACCCCAGGACTTTTTTATGCCTAAGCTCAAAAACCTTATATCCTTTACATCGTTCTATTTCTTGAGTTATTCTTGTTCTTAATATGCAGTTACAAAAAACAAAATATTAGCCATTGAACTAAAATTTGGTCATTGTTTTAATAATAAAATTTTACATTGTTGCAGCTTCCTGCATCGAGTTAGGAAAAAACGTATGATTTATTTATTTATTTCTTGCTTTTGTAATTTTTAAAGTTTGCGACAGTGCAACTTTCGTGGTTTTATCTCAGAGAGCTCTGGGCACGAGAACGCTACGGAAATCAATTTAAATGATCGTGATTAGAATACTTGGAATTCAGAAGACGGGAAAATACACATGTACTGTTGTACATGTTAGTGCTCCGCTTGAAGACGCCCCCCACTTAGAGGCTTATGGAATCGTGGTCCCAAGGAAGTTTAAAAGTCCGTCGTTTAGTCCAGAAATTTCAAAAAATACAATCAGGCAGACTTTATATGAAGTTTCGTTTCAAGGCCGAAATGATTATTTCATTCTGGTAGGGTATAGACTTGTCATGGAAAGTTTGTCAACAAAGGCACGATAACTACAAATTACCCGCCATCTTAATTGTCATAAAAAGCAAAACGATGGAGAGAGATAATAGCAATTGGCTCAAAGAATTGAATGTAATTAGTTCGATTGGTATACAATGTACACAATGCTTAAAGATGGCGGGCATTGTAGTTTGGAAACGTAAACAGATTATGTTTTTGTTATTGTGTATTTTATTTATAATCGGTATTCTTAAATGTAAGTACATGTTTATTTTCTTTCTTCTAAAATATAATCTCTGTAATCACATGTTTCGCTTTATCATTAGCAAGCCTGCGTCTCTCGAAAAAGCAAGCGTTACAACCTGGCGTTGGTGCTATTTTTAGTGTAGTCCCAAATACGTAAATATCTTTTCACTAGTATCATTTCCAGATGAAATTAGATTTGAATGCAGACACATATTTTTATTGAACAAAAGCTGTTAGTTGAAATAATTTATTCGATAGGTATAAAATAAAACTTGATAAAATAATTTTAACTTACGTTGCCTTTCATACACGTTTTTATGGCAATAGATTTTGGATCATCGACGCATGCGCACAGAAAATCTAGCGAACATGGACAAAGAACATCCACGCTAAAGGAGAGAAATCACGAAAGATTGGGAATAGTGGTTTATCTACCGAGTAGCGTAAATTTCTTGTATCATTTTCGGTTTTTTCTGTATGCGTCTTGGGAATATGTCACAAAGCATTCTGCAAATTACACAGAGCATAATATATTAATAGACATTTTGATATTCACTGATAACAAAACACGTAAAGAGTTACCTGCGAAATGCAAGCTAATTCTACCGAAAGACTTAAAAACACTAGAAAAAGAAAAATCACATTCATGTTGGGTAATCGAGCAAAACTCCAAAGTAGATTTTGAATACAGTGTTTTAAACTCATTTATTATGTTTACAAGAAGTGATGTAAACGAAATCAGCAATGCGTATGATTACTTTCTGCGTACTGATTTAGACACATTTATTACTCCAGCCATTCTGGATTGGAAGACCGTCCATACCATAGCAATAGGAAATGGTCAATATTGTGAACCATTTAATCAAGAGCGACTCAAACAAATATCAAGGAATTTACGTTTGAATCATCGAGGCGTACACTGTGTTGGTTCAACTTGGTACGGAAATGCTAAAGAATTAACCCACATTGCTCAACGTACATTCCAAATGACGAAATATATTTACAGAAACGAATTCAAACCTGAACTTCCCGGTTTGGAAAGTATTGACTTTAAAAACAACTCCGATGGAGAGTGGAAACGCTGGTATCGAGGGGTGAGTTTATTGTATGCAAGTGAGATTATAATAAACGATGCAATTTCGGACTTTGATGAGACCTACTTTGCTCCTCTTGATGTTAACGCATGTGCAATGGATAATATATATGATCACGTGCACGTGCATTGTTATCACGACAAATGCAAATTCAACAAATTTCAGTTTGTTGATGTAGCCCACAAAATGATTTATGGGGATACTTTTACCAGAAAAGCTTTTCTGCGACATTTTTTATCGACTAGAAATGTTCGAGACATGAGCGTCACCGACTATTGTTTTTATATCGCGTACAACTCTTTAGCAAGGTATGTTTATAACAGAGACAAAGAAAAATAAAAACTTCGACCCAGGGCTCGTTGTCTTCTTTCGTATATATGACGGCAAGACGACTACGGCCCTGGTGTAGGCTGGTCACGTGAACATGAAATATCTGTGATTTTTAAATAACGCACTCTGTTTTAAATACCAGTCACGAGTAAATGAGTTTTTAATAAGTGAGTGAGTGAGTGAATAAGTGTTTTGTCAGACCTGCCAATAAACACCCCTGGGGACGAGGTTAGAAAAACAATGAAGTGAATAAATAAGTACTGAGCTGAGTACTAAATGAAGATTTTGCAGATTTGAAAGATGGATTGTCAACCCCAAGGCATCTTATATCTTGTCTGATCTCGGGATAGCGTACGAACTGAAAAGATACAAGATGCCTTGGGGGCAAGGTTGATGGATTATTCTATTTCACCATTTGGGTTTAACTGTAATGGATGTCAAATCAACTGTGCTCAATTTGTTAAAGGAAAAGGTAAATACTGACAAATACAAACTTGGTTCACTATCGGATAGCCTAAACAAGAATATATACCAAATTGATACTACATGCAGTCCCTAGAGACAAATATTAATAACAAATATTAATAAATATAAAAAATTTGTAATCAATATGATTAAGGTATACTATAAGAAACAAAACACATAACTTTATTAACGACATCGATAGTCTCTTCTCATACACACAAAAATACCAAGATAACCTGAGAACGAGGTTGATAGCCTTGAAATTCAATTTAATACATCAGCGCTGCTGATGAAGAATTCTGCTGTTTCTTCATACGCCATGTACTTATAATTGCCGCAATAATGGCGGTAACCAAGATAACCACGCCTACCACACCAAGTACGCAACTATACCCAATTTTGTACGGTTTGTTGATTTTACTCATCCACGTGCATACACCAATAAACGCAAGAAAAGCTGTGAATACAAAAAAAGAGATACTAAGTGTGAGTACATTTAATCGATAAATGCACGTAGTAGATCTTAGTTAAAACTGTGAGCTAAAAATAGCCCTGTTTCTTCGTAGTTTATTTTTGTATATGAGATACGTGTTATATTGTGGACCTGTATAATTTATTACCAGTTCATGCTGTATGGATAGAATGAATTGGAATATTAATTTTTAAAAGAAATCACAGTTCGCAAAAAAAGATATTTAAAAATCTACTTCCAACTAAAAATCTACATCACAAATGTGGAAAAGAACGAGTTATCTCATCAATGAACTTCGTGCCCAGGACATCTTGTATAGTTTCTGACATTGGCAAGCCGAGCGTCATGTTCGTATCAAATAAAATATCAGAAAAAATAACAGATACCCTGGAGACGAGGTTGCTCTCCAATTGATATTCCACATATATTTTAATTAACTTAAAATTTGAGGTCTTTTATTGGCTACTTATTTTAATGAACGTGTCATTAATCAAATCTCTACAATGTAACACTTACCCGCTGGTGCTAATAAACCTGCTAGGTAGTAACCTTTCACCGACTCCCTCACAATCATGACCATAGACAAGATAAATCCAGTGAACGATATAATAATAGCTAGTATCATTTCAACTCGAATGGCAAACCACCAACCTGAAAATATTCCCAAATTTAGAAAATATCGCAGTTTCGATTATTTCTATGTTGTTAGAAGAAATAATCCTGGTATGAGTAAGAGGAGTATGAGTATGAGTAAGAACAACATAACATGCTCATAACGAGGACGAAACATCCGATAATGACAAGAGCTATAATTTTGTGGACAAATTGTGTTATTTGACAAAAATTGTTTTATTGGACAAAAATTGTTTTTTTGGACAAAAATTGTGTTTTTGGACATCACATACAGTTTATCATTTTTGCGGTCAAATTCCATTTTTTTTTAAAAAAAATCAGTTTTTTAATGGGTTCACTTTAACTGCCCTCAACCTTATCCCCAGGGCTCTTATTCAATATCATAAATCTAAAAAAGAGACCTAGGAACGTGATTGTAACTGCGGCGTTTCAAGTAACCTATGGAATAAAATTAATGCGCGCGTTGATTTATCCCAGAGGAAAAACTAAAAATGTCGACTGATTCTTTTAATAGCGAACTCCTCCCCGCTCCCAGTGCCTCTAAATCAAAAGATTGCTGAAAAAAAAGCACAAGAGGTGTAGCTATCAATAAATTTAATCTCGTTCCCAGGGTTTATTAGGTTTTTCCCTAACATAAGAACCCTAACAAGCCCTGAGGACAAGGTTGGAATTAATCTATATTTTCGTACCTTCTATGACCTCTTCGAGATACGCTGTGCACACTTCTCCTCTACAGCTTTTCCACAGTCCTATATCCGTTACCGCTTCGTTAAAATTTGTCTGAGAATCATCTTTTCCCCAAGCTGTACCAGCAGTACTTATTATGAGGAATACAATGCCCAGCAATGACAATAACATCAATACAACACGAATCAGTTTCATCTTCACAAAGTAAAACTGATGAAAATATTTTTGCGTGCAAACCGCGAAACTTTTTCTGTGTTAATTCAATTTTTATTTACTTTTTTCTTTGAATGTTCTAAATGCGTTATTTATTATTGATCTTTTTTTTTAAAAAAAATCGTTCGTTTGTCGTTGTGAAATACTTTTGATACGCGCTCGTAAATATAGAAGCGGGAAGCTTTCAGCAAACTATTTTTGGTCGCGTAAACTTACGTTAAGAAGTCACTTACCACATTTTCGTTATTTCCCAGGTATGGGGCACTTTTTATAGAAATTTCGACACACTGACGAATTCTTCTCAAGGTAGCAAAATTGCGTTCGACAAACATTTTTGTATGAAAATGAATTTTAAAGATCGTGTTATTTAAATATTACCCATAGTTTAGTCAAGGAAACGAGCTGATGCTTGTCGGAAAGATGAAGTGCAGTCTACACCTACATATGGACAGACATTTTCGGAAAAAAATAAAAGTTTTAATGGAAAAAACAACAACAAAAAATAAATTCACGGAGATTAGTTTTTGCGGAAGATAGACAAGCAGTTCTTTCAAGAAGCTAAGCTGTTAAATTTAAACCCCGTAAATGAACTCCGCTATATGTGGATGCATTTAAAAAAGCTACAATCCTTCGGACAGATCCCTCACCTGTACTGGATATGTAGTAGAGGGCCGGGGACTGACCTAGTTCGACGCGAAAGAGGTGTAGCGTGATGCAAGTGAAATAAAGGGGAACAAAAACACATTTTACCAGTGGGTTAATTTTACTATAAATGACCTGCTGGATGGAAAAATCTTATCTGATTTGCATAGATTTCCCATAATTCTTTAATTTTCTTTTTTAATCTGCTGAAAATGTCTTTACATTAAAAAATAATGCTTGGCGGTTTATATTATTAAAACCAATACTTTTGCTAATGCAACGTGGTAGTTTTAAAACTAGTACGCCGTGTCACAACCTCGTTTCCAGTTCTTGTAAATAACACTGTTCCTAATCATTTAATTATTTACCTTTATGTAAAAAAATTCTTGGCATGGTTTGCCCTGTAATTAGCCCCCATTCATTAATAACTATTATTTTATTGTAGGATTTAATAAGAATAAAAGAAGTTTTAAGTGAATAAAAGAATTACAAAATAAACTGGACTAATAAAGATTAAGTTTCTGCTGCTGCTTTGATTAATAATCTTTTGTGAATCTCATATAAGCTTTTCCGGAAGGTACCGTGTCGTGACGTACGCCCTTCGGAAATAAGGTTTTTTCATTATCTGATTTTACTGAGGGTACCACCATGGCTTCATCCCCTGGCTTCCAGTTAACAGGCGTGGCAACTTTTTTAGTAGCAGTGAGTTGTAATGAATCAATCACTCGGATAATTTCATCAAAATTACGACCCGTAGTTGCAGGATAAAGGAATGAAAGTTTGAGTTTTGCATCTGGTCCAATGATAAACACCTACACAAGGAAGAAAAATTACTACAATTCTACAGGCTAGAAACATAAAATGTTTTTGCATTACCCAAAATTTGGCCATTACTATTTCTCTAAATTTAAAATTACGTCAAAGTGTAAGAGACTATTTTTCTGATCTGTTATGGCTTATAATCTATATTATAATTCCTGTACATGTCTGCCTGTCATGCAAAATGGTAACCGCAGTAGTAAGGCATCGAAATGCGGAAATGCGCGCACCACCGACTAGTCTATACTATAATACCCGTATACGTCTGTCTGTCATGCAAAATGGTACCACAAGTAGCCAGGAGTACACAATGCAGTATAAAAAGAACATGCGAATCCATGGATTTTTCCACGGGACGCCAACCAGTATGTTAAGCCAAGACTGCAAAGTAACATTATTATTTATTATATTAAGCATATATGCACTGTAAGATAACTTACAGCTCTGCATGTGAGAGGCATACCAGCTTTGTCCTTTTCTTCTGGATCCAACATACCGAGACTAGTTGCGATTTCTCTTTTTGGGTCAGCAATAATTGGGTAACTGAAAGCATCGCTTGTGTAATGCTTGATGTCCTTAATCCATCCTTGGTGAGATTCAGCATCATCACATGACAGGGCAACCATCTTAACACCACGTTTTTGAAATTCTGGTGCAAGTTTCTGTGCTTGTGATAATTCTGTAGTGCATACAGGGGTGAAATCTGCAGGGTGAGAGAATAGGATAGCCCATCTGTATAAAGAAGTGAAACAATGTGTCAAAATATTACTTCTTCATGCAGCCAAAATATATATGCACTAGCTGTTTCCCGTGGAAGAATCCACTGTATTCCATTTAATTTATGTAGCAGATATATGTCCATCAAAAAACAAACAATACAGCAGTGCGCATCTTACATCTGCATTATTATATAAATGACCAAAAAAATTAAAGGTTTTCAACAACTGCAGTATTTATGTGACATTTAAAATCTAAATCTACTAAAATTACTTGCTCTGACCATCTGACAAATGCGAAAATTATTCGGAAAGAAGTTTCCAAAAGCATTTCAACATACATCTCACCCATAAAATTTAAATCACTTAAAACGCCACATATATACAAAAAAGCTGATCAATGTCAAACACAAATCTCTCTAATTGTATATGTTAAAATCAGTTAGTTTATTGCAAACCCTGCCAAAGGTTGACACACAATGTGAAAAATAAACAATAAATTGTGCCTCTGACAGAATTTTTTATCTAAGGTGTAAAAAAAGGGATTTGCAAGGACAAATTATAATGCAATAAAACATTATTTGATATATTGCATACAGTCCCTCCTCACCAAACTTTAGACAAAATGCCAACAAAATAACGGTGTTTAAACCTAAAATTAATAAAGTCCTTTTAGCAATTTGCATGCTGTTTTACCATCAATAAAGTAAACAAAATTTCAAATCTCACATAGTATTCTGTCACAAATTTTCATAAAATATATATATAAGTCATAATGAGTCATGTTAAACAACAGCAATCAATCTGTATATAAGTTCATTTTATGTCAATTTTTGCACCAATTTTGCAACACAAAATACAAATTCTAAATAATACTAAAATCTCTTATTTTGGTCCTTCACATACCGACGGTCTCCCACAAAAGTTTAATCAAAATGTAAAAAATGAGAGGTAACGACAAAATCAAAGTTTGCAAAATTTAACTATTTCAGTACATATATCTACTGCATATGCCCTCTAAAACAATATTTTAATCCAAAATGCCAAAGAAAAACAGTTTGCAACAAAAATCAGTTATTTCGATAATATTGCATTACACTCTTTCCTCACAAAAGCTTCACAAACTGTAAAAAAAAGAATGGTTGTAGGGAGTGCTTCTGATTCAACAAAAAAAGTTTTTTTGACATATTGCATCTAGCCCTTACCCATTAAATCTTACACAAAATTTCCAAAACTATATACGATTTAGAACACATCAAATTTAAATCGAGAAGGATCAGTCATTTCGATATATTACACGGAGTCCTCCCCAGTAAGAATTTATACAAAATATAGAAAAACAAAGCTTGCAAGGTGTAAAATTGAATTCTTCTTCTGTGTATATATATATGGTCCTTCCTCGTAAAATTAACATAAAATGTCAAAAAGGTTCAGATATAACATCTAACACAACAAAAATCAGTTCTATCAGTATATGTCATGCCATTGTCTTCCACCAAATGTTCCCCTTAAAGTTTCACAGACACAGCCTGTAAATTAAAAACAACTAAGATCAGGTATTTTGGTCTATTTCATACCATTCTGTTCCAAATAACTTATAAAATGTAAAAATTGAGTGGTAAAACAGAAATGTCAAAAAGAAGAAAAAAATAGCTTACAAAGAGTATAAAATTGAAATCAACAAAGTAGCTCTTTTGGTGTATTAAATATAAGCCATACGCACAAAAGTTTACACTAATTGTAAGAAAATGGTTGTGTTTAGTAATTCTAAATTAAGAAAAGTCAGTTCTTTTAGCATGCTGATTAAGGTTTTTGCCCACAATTTGAAACAAATTAAATTTACATTTTAAAAATAAGTAATTTCTGAACTTTATTTTCAGAATATTTGGAGGAAAAGAACTTCGCAAACCAAAAAAAACCCAGGAAAATGTTTAAAATTTTCAGGGTTAATAACGTTTGATGTGTTTTGTGGGAATATATATATACTGGGAATCTTTAGTTTAAAGCTAGCATTAGCTAGCTACAGCAGCTAATAGCTAGTCACTTAAATATAAACTGGAGACTTAGCTAGCTATAAAGAACATGGCTACATATATATATATATATATATATATATTCCTAGCTAGCTAGCTAGTTGTTGGTGGTGGTTGGCTTTTTATGATGCTAGCTATAAAACATGTCTGGCAACAATAATATAATCAAAACTGAAAATAAAACATGAAAAAACCTTACAGAACCTTGCTATGATTAATTTATAAAACCATGCTCTTCTTCAAATGTTTTTTTAAAGATTTATTTTGAATGAAAGAGTAGAGAATACTCAAAAAGAACAGCCATCTTTTTAGTAAACACAATTTCCGTTTTATGCTAGGAACTTCATTTAACAGTCCGTATGCTTTGTGAATATCTAATACCGTTTCATATGTAGCGATACCTATATATATATGCTAACATAGAGTTTTTTGGCATAAGGGTATATATATTTATATCGTTATTAGCAGCGGGTTATATATTTACACCTTATGTGCGATTTCTATGCAGTACAACCCTAATTTTTTTTAGTTAAATTTTAGCGTACGGCCACGTCATAAGAAAGTGACCCGTGATTTCCGTGTCGTGGACTCACAGTTTTACTCACGCAAGGGAATTAATATATAAGATACATTTTTTCTTGTTTGCTGAACTAAAAAAAACCTTCTGGAAACGGGGTGAAATGTAAAATGTTTTGATTTTGCGTTAGAGTACATTAAATAAAGTGTGCAAGCTATAAAACATGTCTGGCAACAATAATATAATCAAAACTGAAAATAAAACATGAAAAAACCTTACAGAACCTTGCTATGATTAATTTATAAAACCATGCTCTTCTTCAAATGTTTTTTTAAAGATTTATTTTGAATGAAAGAGTAGAGAATACTCAAAAAGAACAGCCATCTTTTTAGTAAACACAATTTCCGTTTTATGCTAGGAACTTCATTTAACAGTCCGTATGCTTTGTGAATATCTAATACCGTTTCATATGTAGCGATACCTATATATATATGCTAACATAGAGTTTTTTGGCATAAGGGTATATATATTTATATCGTTATTAGCAGCGGGTTATATATTTACACCTTATGTGCGATTTCTATGCAGTACAACCCTAATTTTTTTAGTTAAATTTTAGCGTACGGCCACGTCATAAGAAAGTGACCCGTGATTTCCGTGTCGTGGACTCACAGTTTTACTCACGCAAGGGAATTAATATATAAGATACATTTTTTCTTGTTTGCTGAACTAAAAAAAACCTTCTGGAAACGGGGTGAAATGTAAAATGTTTTGATTTTGCGTTAGAGTACATTAAATAAAGTGTGCATGCACACAGGGAGAGAAAACATACAACAGGCAAATGCATTTGTAGAAATCCATTGGAAGGTAATACCTGTTCTTGAAAAGAGAAGATATATCAGCTGAGAAAAGTAAATTTAATTCATTTTGGAATTCCTATATATTCTTCAAAAATCTTTAAATTGGGTAATTAGCCAATTTTACCTGATGTGGTCTCACTTATTCTACCCCCAGATATAAATTAATTTCAGCATGACGTTGCTCGTTTACTTTTTAGCAGTAAGCACCTTAGCTTGGGCATTTGTGTGGCACAAAAAAGAGTGTTGGTGAAGAGAATGCCTTTTTGTGACTAAATTGACTAATACTTTACTTCATCTAGCCCCCTTTTTTTTCCCTGCCACACAGATGCCCAGGAGCTGAAAGAGGTTACTTCTAAAAATGTAACATTGACATATCATCTGTTCTTTTGTAAGTTTTTCCACCAAACCATCCATAAAAAAAATTCTCACTTTAATTCTCTAGCTACATATAAGCAAGCAGCTACAGTTTTAGCTAGTCATCCAAAATAAAGTCAAAATACAAGGCTCTGGCCCAAAAAAAAAACAATTTAGCACCTTGCTTAGGATTGCCCTAGCAAAATAGCTTGCAGTTGGTTAAGAGCAAACATTATAGCTAGCTCTGTTAAAATGATATATCTTTTGGTCGTCGTTCAATTTTCCCGATTTGAACTTTCACTCAAATGTTCATAACACGTGATCATTAAAATTACTTTCACACAAATCATCGCAACCACGTGTTTGTTAAAGTGCACCTTAGGTGAAAACATTAAAATCGAAAGTGGAAATTGCACGCATTACATCTTTCATTCATAGTTGCAAAAAGAAACATGACCCATTGCTTAATATAAGGTGATTGCGTATACAAAGGTCTAATTCTTTAAACGACTTTCGTAAAATACTGGCCAATATTTCTATATAGCTAGCTCCTAGCTAGCGCTACAAAAACATAAAAAAAGCATAGCTACGTACGATCCTTTTATAAAATCATGAAACTGGATTTCTCCTTCGTTTGTTGCAGCCTTAAAGTTAGGCATAACATCACCTAAGTTAACCATGATGAATCCAGTGGAGAGGCAATTTAAAACAGTATGCTCGCCAGCTAATCACAAGAAGACAACAGCAACACCGAAACTTTGCAATAGCTTTTTTAAATACCTCCGTTTTGCACGAGTGACCGCATAATTACAGACGACGCTCTCCTTCAAAGTGCTTTTACAACTGACCGGAATAAATTAGGCGGAATAAACTGGAAAACTGATTAATAAATTCTTCGTGTGTGGGAGTAAAAGATTTTATTCAGCGCCCGCTATCGACCATAAGATATGCCGAGTATTTGTAGTTATTGCGGAGAAAATTAAAACATGTAATGCCCTTTTTAATTTTACTTGCGTGGTGATAAAATTAATAATGGTAAAATAAAAATCTAAAGTGAACACAAATACTCACATCATTAAAACGTCATCATTTTATGAGCTACTACAAAAGAAAATAAGAAGCCCTGCGGCTTTAAGATTTCCGTCATTAGCCTAAAGGATTTTGAAATTTAAAGTAGACCTTGAAAACGGAGAATTATGGGGTAAACAAATCACGAGTGTCACAATACACCTTTCCCGAATTTATATTTTGTAAAATATTGCGTGCATAAAAACGAGGCAAATCTTGGTAAACATTATTCGCGTTCATATAAACATGGATGAAGACAATACTATGAGAGATATTTTGCTTAATAAAATTAAGGAAAATATAGATTTAGTCTTCGATAAAATTGGAGAAAAAGCGTGAGGGAAAACATGGAGGGAATGCCACCGTTTACGATAAAAGAAATTTAAAAGCATCGACAAAATAGTGGTAAACAGCACAGTGTGGCAATTATTAAAACTTTGGAGCGTGGCAGAAAGTTTAGGGATGAACTATACATATCTGCTGATAGTATTTTCACATCAACAACTACATTTGCTCCAAGTAAAAACAGAATTTTTAAAGACTTAGTTATGGTCAGCCCTGTAAAAAGTAATGCTGACAAAAAGGTATCCATCTAATGTTATATGATCCTAGAATTAATGATAGTTTGTGTAACATAAATCCAAGAATATTAAAACTGCAAGAAGATATGCTTATGGTTGACAAACGGGTTGGTTTTACTCATTGTATTAACAGTACATGGAAAAGAAAAAACAACATTAAATATGCTAGCTTTCTTGTCGGATCTACATTGTCACACCAACTACTACCGCTAGAACATAACATCTAGGTTGTTACTAATATTAATTAAATACTTCAAATAAATCAAAACAAAACGAAACACAACCCTATGAGTTTATTGATGTAAATTCTGTATTAATCCCAAAAGGGTAAATTAAATCAACAATACACACACCTAGCTGTTCAGTAAAGTCGTTTATAGTATCATCAATTAGTTTTTCTTTTAACATTGAATTCTCAGTTTTGATAGTTTCTAATTCATCAGGAGTAAAAAAAACAGGTTGTTCTTCAGTGATCTCAGCAGAATCAGATGAAGAACTTTCATATGTGCTTTCAGAATCTGTTTCGACTACTACTGGAAGTGCTCTTTTTTCAGACTTTTCCTTTTTTGTGTTGTATTATTTTGTTTGAACGTAAATATATATGGCACAGAGCCATTGATTAATGTTTTCCGTTCACAACCAAAACCTAATTTTACACAGTGTACTTCAAAGTGGACTTCGCATACTTTTGTGTTCTTGTTTACTGTGCTTACCCATTGTTTTCTCAAACTTGGATCCGATGGAAATGAAAACATCCAATGCCTGTTTAACTCTGGGTTTATTAAGAGTAGAACTTTTGCATAACAATACGCAACAAGAGTTGCCAGGTCGAGAGGTCGATATACCTGGATAGATTAAATTATGATAAATTTCTTGCTGACCTTTCTGATTGCTATTCGCCATCACAAATACATATTCTTCTTTTACAAGACAAGTATGTTTTTAAATACATTACAAGAAGCCCTGGGGGCTCTAAGAATTTCCGCTCGCTACCAAAATATTTGATGAAAACCTGCTAATTCGTTGTGTTATTGTGCTAAACATTTGAGGAGGTTTGGTGCATGAACCTCTGAAGATAAAGCACACAAGTGACATTATATCTTACAACAAACGCAAACAAAACGAAACGTGTCATAATAAACTCACATTTTAAAATAAATTGCTAACAAAAAATACAGCCTAACATTCATGGTAAGTCTTGCGATTGAAACGTTTATGGTCTTAAACGGCATTTAGTTGACAAAAAATCAAAATTTTGCTGTGACCATCATTTTCAGCATACTTTTTTTATTAACTGTGTCAATTTTTGTCGAAAATAAAGCAGTTTTAATTTTTGGTTAAATTTTGGCCTAAAATGACATTTAGGTGACAAAAATCAAACTTTTGTACCATCATCATTTTCAGCATACTTTATTTGTTAACTGTGCCAGATTTAGCCGAAAATAAAATGGTTTTAATTTTTGGATCAATTTTGGCCTAAAATGGCATTTAGGTGACAAAAATCAAAATTTCGATGTCACCATTATGTTCACCATACTTTTTTTGGTAACTTTGCCAATTTTTGTTGAAAATGAAGTAGTTTTAATTTTTGGACCAATTTTGTCCTAAAATGACATTTAAGGTGGCAAAAAATCAAAATTTTTATGTCACCATTATGTTCAGCATACTTTTTTTGTTAACTGTGCCAAATTTTGTTGAAAACAAATACTAATTTTGTCCTGAAACATCATTTAGATGAGTTCCCAGTAGTTGGGGAGCTTGGGTGCGAAGTTTACATCTGTGACGGAGGAACGTGTAATCCCAGGGTCGATTTTTTCTCAAAAATGCTCCAAAAGAAAAAAACGACGGTTTTAAAGAATTTCCTACGCCTTCGGGCGCGGAAATCCAATAAGTAGTTTCGTTAAGAAAAACCTGCAATCCTGTAGAAAAATACACAATAAAAGATCATTCACAACGCATAAAAGTATGACACTCACCAGCTGTATTTTTAATGTTTACAAAGTTTACTAAGAAGTGCCTCGTTTTCATGCCGATGATGTAATCGATAATTTAAATTCGGGAAAGGTGTATTCTTAACTATTTTTGTAACTAACCTGCAATGTTAAAATACAACTCAATACATAAAAAATAGAAATTCTACATAGCTATATAAAGTATTCTAAAATAAAAGTTAAAACTTTAACTGTATATTTTCAAAAGTAACAAGACGTATGATATACGCAAACAACCTCGCGAATAAAGTTTACAAAAAGCTGTCTATCAAATTGGGATTTTTGTTACGAAGTTAGACACGACATATTTTACTATTCAGATACGCAATAATATTTGTTACACACTTATTTTTCAAAATTGATTTGTGAGACCTTCCTGAACAGAAAATTCCTCGAACTTTTAATATTCGATGGGTCCGTCTTGGGTGAACCGACTGACAGGAAGAAGAAAGACCACAAACCCACAAACCCCAAAATTTGCGAAATTCATTAATTCAGTTAATTCTGCCTACATTCACTTTTAAAAAGTTTGGTGGAAACACCTTTATTTACTAGTTAGTTAAACAAGTGTTTTGAACACTTGTCTTATCTTTTTAAAAAAGAAAAAAGAAAAAAAAAGTAAAAATAGTTACCAAGATGAGATTCGAACACACGACGACTCCCGTGTCGGTGCTCAGAGAGGCAAAAATAGTTACCAAGATGAGATTCGAACACACGACGACTCCCGTGTCGGTGCTCAGAGAGGCAAAAATTTCCATTCTTGTAGGACACATTTGCGTTTTAATACAAGCTCACGAGCTTGTAATCAGGAAAATTCTGGAAATTCCAGAATACAAATCTTGCTATGTAGAAACTTAACGATTCGAATATAATAACTTCTGAACGAGCTCAATTTAAATGATGAAGTAGTTCATTGTTTATTAATTCAGTAATAAATACATATTAGCATTTGAATATTTTGAGTATTTAGACCTTCAAAATTTACTCTCTTGTTGAAAATTTTTTGAAGATGATGATGGTACATGGTCTGATAACAGGTGATCTAAAAAAAAAGTACGTTTAAAATAAGAAACAAGAATACAATTTTACCATAAACTGCATTAAAACCAGGTTGTTTAATTATTGTCTCTTTAACCTCTTTTTGCCTCTTTGATTTAAAAAGAGAATTTAATACAAAGATACAAATCCATGCGATGTGATGCACAGATATATTATTCTTTTTTGATTCAAATTCTCAAATTTGAATTTCTTTCGGGGAGTCGGATTAGTTCCAAGTTTTCATTTTGAGGAAACTGATTGGTTATTGTTTTGTTTGACAAATTGACAAATTGAATCCAACAAGTTGAAACATAAAGGGGTACACACACAATAAATTTGCGGATTTGAAAAATTGAGGGTTTTTTTCGTGATATTTTTAAAAATCAAGTCATTTCTAAGAAATCTCAGACAAATATTTTTGTGATACTTTGGGTGAGTTAAAGAAAGATTTTCAAGCAAATTAGGCACATGGAGAACTGATATTTAGCCAGTAATAGAATAGTTAGCCGTTTTCAATGGCACCATAGCTTGGTGGTTATAACTCTGACACTTTGTGCGGGAGAACGGGGTTCAATTTCCCTTGGAAGCAATTTAACATTGGTGAGTGCTACCATAGCTCCGGGTTAACCCAAGCCATGTGAGAGAAATTGGGGAGATGACACACTATGTGGGCTGTTGGATGCTACAGGGAGTTGTCTGGTGGAGCGAGGACCCTAATTGGGTCTGCATATCTTAAAATGAGCATTAAATACTAGGACTCTCTATCTAAGCCATGGCCTTTCCTGGAAATAATAGACAGGATTTGTAAGGCTAGCCATATAAAATATACAGACATTCTATTTATCTATGCAGAATAATTATATATACAGCGTACAGTATAATTAGCTGCTTATACAGCTCCTTATGCGATATATATCTTTTTACTTAAATTTTCACTTTTCTTCGTTATCGATCTCCCCATAGTCATCTATGTTTATATAGATCAACATAAAGTTGTGCTTCAATTAAAATCAAGAAAAAGAACAAAAAACGATTTTGCAAAAAATTATAATTTTACTGTAGATAGCAGTACATATATATGTCGTATATATTATTAAACAACAAAACTATTCTGATTTCAAGGAAAAAACATGACGCAGTTAGCTGTAAAGAACACAAAGAAGCTTTTAACGGCTAATTATATTAGGTGTAGCATCTAATTATCCTGCATCGGCTCAGCATCAACTACATATTGTTACAGGTTAATTATCAGTTCACCGGCTGCTCAGTGCAAGCAACAATAAACTTCTGTCACGTTTCGACAACTTTTCTGCAAAAATACAAAAAAAAAATCCTGTGCCACAAAGTGTCATTTGGAAGTTATTTTAAGCCCCCTTTTTTGCCATAAGAACAGGAGTTCGGTGTCCAGTCATGGAAGAACTACACAAGGCAGGATAAAGGTTTTTTGTTGCTTTAAGAAAAAAAGGCACTCTAATCAAAGCACTATTTTGTGTCACTAACTCCATAGCTAGCTAGCAAGTAAGTAATTTCATGACTATCAACTAACTAACTAATTTCATGACTATCCAAGTCAGCACTAAAAATTGAGATAGCTAGCTAGCCAGTACACCTTTCTCACTTAGCTATATATAAAATAATTCTTACCTGATAAAATACACGAATTTAAGAAATAGTGCTTAGCTCCCCATCAATAAAGCTACTACGACCAAATCAAAGAGACCAGCAAGGGGCGACCAACAAGATGTAAGCACTTTTAGTAATGGCCGCACACGGAATGTTCTGGCCACACAAAGAGTACACTCTCTGTTCAGATTGGTCATTTAATTGACAGAGATTAAAATAAAGTATCTTATTTGGCTCTCGCAAAAATGGAATTTTCCGAGCGTTTAGCCTGGACAAAAACTTAGCAGCGTCTGTCTCTCTCTCTCTATGCGAATGTAAGGCAAAGCAAAAAATGACTCAACTATTTTTTGTTGGGGATGTCAATGGCCTTATTGATCAAACAATGCGCTTTACTAATGACAACATCAATTCCCTTCGTGTTTGCTTACAGCGTGCTGCCAGATCACGTGACATAGGCTATCATTTTCTTGATGGATTCCTACAACCTCGTCCCCAGGGTCTTGTGGTCCGTGGACCCGTTATTAATACGGAGAGGCCAACAATGATCTGCCGCTATCAACTTTATCAGTAAGGCAAAATGCCCTGGGAACGAGGTTGGGATTTCTGTTGCTGACATCCAGCATGTTAAGACCGTTATTGCATTATAATACCATCGCATGTTTTTGGCTTACACTGATATAATGCTGTATTTTTTGATTGAGCGCCCCTACTCTTCGGTGAAGGATTTTGATTATCGTATGTAGAGAAAGGATGTGTGGAGGGATGATTAAAGAAATAAAGGGACTTCATCAAACGCACAAGGTTCCTTGTTTCTTATACTGCTGTCTGCTTGGGTAGTGAAATTGATCGGTGATAAAAACAAAGTGTTCGTATACCTTTAAATTTTCCCCTAGCGAAAAACAAGTAAATTTTATAGAAAAGAAAGAATGACTTTATTAAGTTGATACGTTGTGTTTATGACTTTACTGATCTTAAAAGATGTTTTAACTAGTCCACGATATTGACCAGTTTCAGTTTGGCTGGTAATATGATAGTACCTTTTCTTTGAATTTTGACGATATCCACCATTTGGATGTGTTCAAAAACATTCTACTCGGTATGCACAATTAACCTTTTAACGATGTTCGAATAATAAAGGGGTGGGTGGGGGGAGAGGAGGAGGGTACTTGATGTTTAACATCAGCTCAAAATTACTGACATTCCATCTCAATAGACATTTAGTTGCTAGTTAATTCGGTAAAAAAAACGACTATTTTTTTGTTTTTCTCCATTCGTCAATTTCGTATATATCTAGGAGCGTATCAATATATATTTATATGCGACGACGATGACAAACTGAAATTAGTGTATTTACAAAAATAGAAAATCGACGATGCAAATTATTGACTGTAAAAAACACAAACCAATAAACAAACAAACAAACAAACACACAAACTAACAAACAGAATAGGCGTGGTGTAATGTCAATAAAAAGCACTCTTAGTACCCTATTTACACAAATTAAAATAAATGTATTGTTGAACCAGCACCATACAAAAAACGTTTTGTTAATCTGTCTCTTCAATCTTCTGCAAGCTGACCCCGGTTTTGGGATTAAGCTTTTTCAATCGCCGTGTCATCATCAACCTGATAAAAAACAACTTAAATTCAAAAAAGTGACAAAATCCGGTTTTAAGAAATAGCTTGCTTATATTTTTTGTAACTCTGACATAACGGCCGTCGTAAGGTAGAAAGAGAACTCCGCCAGAGCCTTCTGTCATTACTACATCATTCTAAACACAAACGCCCATTGTATGATTTCTACAAACAAAATATTTTATTTGTACAGGGTGTAATATAGTGAGGCACACTTTTAAAAAGTACGTCAAAATTTTAGCTGAGACTGGATGTGCTTATCCGTTTTTTTTAGGTTCGAGTGATCTTAGTTGTGTTCCTCCGAAAAAACGGCAAAATTAAATTTATTTTTCAAATATAGATGGTGATAAAATTATTCTATTGTGAATAAATGCGTCTATATTAGTAAAAAAGGGGAAAATGTTCAGAGATAATTGTTCTTTTAGTAATTCCAGGCCAACATTATTTTGTTCTTAATCTGTAAAGGAATTTAAGTTAACTACCAGTCTCAATAAATACGTTTTTCTAATTTCGTTTTTATTTTGTAGTTTCTTATATAAAAACGTGTATAGAGGGAATACTTAAATATAATGAGAATATAACTTACTTTACGGCTTTCTTGTCGTCCTTCTGTGAAGCATTTTTGAGAGATACCCAGTCCTCGAGTAAATCTAAATATATAACCACATAATCTCATTTCAAATAAAAATAAGAAGTTCTTCTCATTTTCCTCACCCTGCATTTTAAGAATTTAGACGAAAATTATTTCACCTACCTAAAGGGAATAAATTTTCGCGGAAATTAATTTTTGTTAAGCTCGCTAAAATTAGTTCCTGCGAAAATTATTGGGAAACTCGTTATCCGCGAAATTAATCCCCGCGAGATATTTTCTTTTAGAAAAATGATTTACAAATTTTTTTCTTCTCATTTACCCAAAACTGCATAGCCCTCGTCAAAAACCCATGCTTTCTTACATCACCTTTTGTAATATACATATTTTTGCGATATTTACGAGGGTTTTAGTTTTTTATGACTCTTTTCGATTAGCATAAAAACATACAAAAGTTTAGGAGTTTGAATTAGAGAGAGTGTACCTTCACAAGAATCAAGGATGTGAAAGGATTGAACAAGGAAGACAAATTGGATTCCATAAAAAAAACATCAGAAAAATTGAATTTGAAAAATGGATGTTCTCTAGAATTTTGAAATTGTTTAGGAGTTTAGGAGTTTTCATAAAAAATCAGGAAGTTTTGGATTTTTTAGAACGATTTTATTTTTTTAGCAGGTTAATGTTACAAAAAAAAATTGCTTAGAACTTGCTTACCGTTTTCAATTTGCTCTTCTTTTACATAATCACCATCAACGTAATGTTTTATCCTCATGTTCTAAAAAGGTATTCATATAAATAATTTAACAGAAGACAAAAACCCTGGTATCTCTGTATACTGCTAAATATAGAGATGTAAATAAGTAAATTGTCACTCATTATTACCCATTGCCACCGCTAAACATAAGTTTCAAATGATATTTAATACCGTGTTTCTACTATTAAAAGCCCGGGCGTTTATTAATTTTTTCGGCGTCTTAGAAGGCGATTATTAGAGGGAGAGTTTGAAAAGGGGGCGGTTATAAAGTTATTTTTAGAATCGCTACAAATTGTGGAAAGTGTAAAAGCGATACTTGTTTGACTTTTCGCAACAATTTTTGCTTAAAAAACAATAAACTGTATACATTACATTACATTTAAGTAACCTGGACGTTTCTTTGATAACATGAAACAGTCTGGGCATTTATTTTCTGATTTAATAATAGCGTACCTCTAATAACCTCCCCGGAGGCTTATTAAAAGGAGGGGATTTTAAAATTAATTTTAAATTAGAAGGGCGGTTATAAACCGGGCGCTTAAAATAAGGAGCGCAGAAAAAGGGAATTACGGTACGTCTTACTTACCATGGTTTTGAACCAACTACTTTCAAGTTTTGTCACCAGCTTTGTTTTGTCGATGTCGTATTGGATGACAGCATTTGAAAGTGCTTCTTCGTACCTGTAACTAATCTGACCAATCAGAATGTTCATTAATACCACCATAATACAGAACATGTTCGCCATGAGGAAAATGATCACAAACGTGCTAAAACAATAATAAAAAAACCATTAGTAAATCATGAGAATTTTAATCGGCTTTTATTACCTAAACCTTAAAGTTGGCATACTATAAAAACAAGCTGCTTGTTGCCAATCACGTGGGGATATCTAAAGGCTGGTTTATATTAAACATAAAAACCAATGTTCAACCGTTATACAACAGCACTATGGAAACGCACGCTGCACGAAAAAAGCGACGCAAGTGATGATAACACAACAACTGTTGCCTCACAACTCAAATCTAAGTGGAAACTGACCTTAATTATTAATAAAATTAATATTAAAAAGAATTAGAACGCATAAATATTTCCTACCGCTACAATACGAAAAGACATAATACCAACAGGATATAATAACTAACATTTTACGTATCTATATTATAATATCCGTATACGTCCGTCCGTCCGTCCGTCCGTCCATCTGTCTGTCACGCAAAATGGTAGCATAGCTGCGCAGGTAGCGAGACGCACGCAATGCGGTATAAAAAGGACGGGCGAACCCGTGGATTTTTCCACAGGCTAACGACTAGTAATTTCTAATAAGTAAAATAACACACAAGACATACTTAAAACTTGCATAATCATCTGCAAATCCTTGAGCTTCTGCGAGTGCTCTAACCTCTTGCAATAATACTGTCCAAAACCCACTAAAAAGAAAACATACAAATTACAACGTTTTAGCTACATCATAGGAGAATTTATCACATATTTTCAGAGCTCGGTGACGAAAATAAATGTTTGAAACCAGGGTGTTATCCAGCGTTCTCAGTAACTCTTAAAAAGATATTTCGCTTTCTTTCTCAATTCATTACAGAAGCTTTAACAAAAATATCGGACTTATAACCCATTTCATAAAAATTATAAAGGAATAAGACTTTATTAATTCTTTAAAACATTTTGATGAAATTCCCATTTGGGATTTAACGGTCCTAAAAATTTTCTCGGGCAGTCCCAATCATGGTAAGTTCTCATTAAGAAGGATTTCCATGAAGTGAATTGGACTCATTTCTGAAAATAATTGTTTAGTTTTTTTATTTCTAGTGGAAATCAGAAAGATAATTTGCAGCTAATTCGACGCTAAATTAACCATTCAAAATTCTTTCCTTGGAAATACGCCGTGTCCAGTTCACTCTAAACACCAATTTTTCGGCCCTGGAAAAGTTTCGTGGAACTTTACACGGGATAATTTTACATATTACAAAAAAACATCTTTATTCTCCTCATCAAAAAAAATTCGACAAAGAGTTTTAAAACTAGTCATGTTGCTCTAAATAAATAATTGACATACCCAACTTGAGAAAGTCCATTGGAAGCCTTCAGCGCCATGTAAACACTACCCGTGAACGCAAACATCACCACAAAGAAGATCAAGGCAAACTTTGAGATATCGTAGTATATGATCTTAGCAAATGTTTTGGTATACAATCCCAAGGTTCTAAATAAACCAAGAAATTGAAATAACTCACAAATAAATAAATTATACTTCAGACAGACCTAACATACTTTAGCGTTTGAAGTCAAATAAATATTAAAATATTGAGAATTGTTATTAACTACATTCCTAAGTGTTCTACTAACAGCGAGGAAAAAGATTAGTGACAAGATTATTTCAAAAGTACCATACCTAAACGCCGGAAAATACTTGAATATTCTTAAAAAGTTAATGAGAAACGCTGCGGCGGAGACAGCCCATTCAGCTTTCGTAGATTTGGCAAGTCGAAGTGGTACAAGTGCGATTAGCAGAGCCATTCCGATGATATCGAAATAATTAAAGGGATCTTTAAAATAACTTAATCGCTCTCTAAAACAGAAAGTTCGTAAACAAATTATTTCTAAGCCAGAACTTATGTTTGTTCCTTGGCTTTTATATATTCATTCTTTCCTTTATTAATTCATTCACTATTTTATTCATATTCTTCATTATTTATTTTTTAGTAAACAAATTGCTAAGCCAAAAATTTTTTTGCTTGTATGTTAGCTTATTATTCCTTCATTCCTTTCTTCACTCACTCACTCACTCACTCATTCATTCACTTACTCACTCACTCACTCATCCATTCATTCATTCATTATTTATTCTGTAAATCAGTTCAAGAGTTTAGTCACCAATGTTAGCCTTAAGCTTTAGTGATGTTTAAGCTAAAACACTGCTTAATCCTTTATGCCAGCTCTTCTCTGCTTCTGTAGCCGTACACTGTATGCGGGTTATACTACTGCTTATAAAAAATGACAGACATCTTAAAACCAATAAAAGATCTCTTTTATTAGCAAATACAAAAATCAGTTCTGTAAATTCAAACATTTTGTCTGGGCATTACGACTTAATTTTACAAAAGAAAAAAAAATAATTACAGAAAAAACTGCTGTACGTTTATTTATAAAAAGTAAAGACATAGTATTCAATAATTTCTATATCTTGATTTGAAAGTATTATAAATGCTATACCTCAAAACAACAAAACAACATACTTTATCACTTGCGAACACTCCGACAAGAAATAGACGAAAGTAAACACCAATGTCATGACTTCACAAAACATGCGGAAGTGATCGGTCTTGCTCTCATAAGTTAAAGGCGAATTCGTTTTCGTATGCAGAAAAAACGCCAGCGACATCACTGCCAGGAAAACCACGTATAGCAGAAACAGACCCCTATAAGCGGTGAAGTTCACAAGATACAGAATATTGTTCCAGCAGACATGAAGGAAATTTAAAAAAAATAATTACTTCATATAACAGTGGCCATAAGCATCCCACTTTCTGCGAACCAGTAAACGAACAACAGGATGTCGGATGGCATCCTAAAAAAGTGTGATAACTACAGTGCGTCAATTAAACACAAAAGAATCACTAAAATTATAATTATCATTATAATTATTTGTTCTATCTGGTACTCTGCAAGACTTTCGTAATCAAGGCAAGAGAGAAGCAGCCAGTCGACAGATTATAAAAAAAATGTCACCATTGAGTAACACATTTAGTACAGTTAAATTGCACTTTTTCCAACAGCTCTCATGAGAACTTCTTAAGTATCTCCCTAACAATCTGTAAAAAAATGATACAGAATTAAATTATAGGTTTCTACCGCTTTGCTGCAGCTATTCGCTATTAGCTGCAAGCATGATGTGGTTAAATATTTAAATTCAGAGTTTATATCTCCATTCTCATCCTTGGCAGGCCTGCCTTCATCATCACCATCCAGCAAACGATAATAAAAATGATAGCGAATCGGCATGTTCGGTATACTCGCTGCAGCAGCTTCTTCGGTTTCGTCTTCTTCAGTATTAACTGGTATAAAAGGCCAATCTGGATTCATCAAGCAATCTAGAATAGCTAACACTGTTTTCTAAAAAAATATCAGTAATATTTTAATTAACGCCCGTCTCTTATAGTAATAACCGCCCAGTCTTTAATTCCCGCCCGTCTCTAATAAACCTTTGTCTTCTTCTACGGTCAAGAAGAGGCGTTTACTACATTTCTCCTCATTTGAACAACTTAATGTGTCGAATTTATAATGAAAGATATAGGTATGTCAAACAATGAATATTCAAATTTCTTAGGTTTTTAATAATTCTCTAAAAATCTTAAATTAAATTAACGCCCAGGGCGTTTATTACAGCATTTACGGTATTTAAAAAATTATCGCAGATATTTTCACAAAACTACAACAATTAACAAAACAACAAAACAATTTTATTTCGCTGCCATGATCAAAGGGTGTTAACAATGCTAATTCACTTTTGTTTTTAAGTAATAAATTACCTTCATGTTTCCGTGGTTAATATAGTTTTTGAATTTGAAGCGTGCTTCCTCCAATCCAGAGTCTTCAAATAATTCCCTGACTCTAGAAGGAGATATTACAAACATTTTTTTATTTTAATAATACTTTCTCAAGTTTACCTAAAGAGGAATTAATTTTCGACGAATAAATTTATAGTTCCGGCGGAAATTATTGGGAAATTCGCTATTCGTGAAATTCACAAAACTTTAGACCTAGAAATGCATATAATATATATGTAAATTTCAACTTTAACAGCCTTTAAATTCTTTTTCAAGAAATTCGCGAAATTTAATTCTCGCTAAATTTAAGGACTTGCTAACTTCGCAAAAATTAGTTCTCGCAAAAATGAATTACCTTATTAAGGACTAAAGAAACTCTAAATTAAACAATGCATAAAAATTCTGGTGAATTCCTTAGTGTTAATATCTGAACGACACAAAAAAAAACTTTAATAAAAATACTTTGCCTGACAAAGTAACAACGAAGTAACAAGAAGACAGAATACATAGTTCTTGTTGTTTTCAATACATTATACATTTTATTATGTACAATAAACCAAATCACCTTCCATTCTCCATAGATTGAACTAACAAAGCTGCAACATCATCATGAAGATTATTTAAAGCAAAATCCAATGGATACTCATCATCCAAAGTCGTGACATAAACCAAACCAGGGTGGTGTCTCAAAATGTTCTCACAAACATGCAACAAATTTCTTTCTGCAGCCAGATGTAAAATTGTTTTCATAGAACCATCAGCTAACTCAATTAAGGAACCATATGTTGGCTCCGCACTTTCGTTATCTTCTTCCAGGAGAACAGCAGAAAATTCTGTAATCTAAACAAGACAAATCAGAAGAAGAAGATACACTGATGTAATCTATATTTTTAAGTATAATATATGTCACGGGGATTGTGATAAATTTGGAAATTATACATAATAACAATAACCCTAACCCTTATACATGATACCACGTGAATATGCATAATTTCCAATTGATCATATATATATATACAATGACATTTAGTGCAAAATCACACACAAGCACATTTCACTGAAATCACACCTGCTAATAAGTACTGGGAAAATACAACACTCCAGATTATTCTAATACCTTAAAATATTTTATTCATACAAATTTTGCGCACAGAAAATTTGGTCTTTTTGTCTAAAATTTAAGAAATTCAGTTCCTACCAATAATTACTTTTTCTTTGCCACCGCCAAAGTTTAATACACAAAATTAAAGTTTACCTGCCGTTTCCAAATTATTTAATATAATTAATTGTTTTCTAAACAATCAACTATATTATACTTTTATTTAAATTTATATTAGCTAATACATCTATTTTGTTGCTTCTATTACCCAATAAATTTCATTTTTAATTCTAATTTTTAGAAAAACTCAGTCCCTTTAAATTAAATCGAAACCAATTTTTAATTTATTTTTTTTAAAAACCCACCGCAATCATTTTGCCCCACCGCAAAATAAAATTTGCACCAACATTTGTAAGGGTAATGACATAAAATGTCTGCAAAAATTAAAGCTTACCTCAAAAAGAAATGTTGAGAATATTTCTTGCTTCTTGTTTTGTTCAACATAATCTTTGTAACGATCATGAATTGTTGTCAACAAATAAACAAAAGCGTCTGCTTTACCTCCCAAATTCTCTTTAATTTTGCGAGTACGAATTACTCTTTGGGCTTTTGCACGACTTATTTTACTATTCCAATCGTTATACAAGTCTTTCACCTATATAATACACAGAAAAAAATAATAATATAAATATTTTAAAAAGTCCACTATTAGGATTTGTCATAAATAACCCTTTAACAGACACTAAAAAATGCTTCAAAGTCATGCAAACGTGTGTCTTGTTCATAATGCATATGGAATTTCTACAAAATATACTTGTGTTTTCCCTAATTGATTAACAACTGAACTTATATTTAGACTAACAGCATTTTTTATAAGTTTACACATAGTGGGTATAGTGGGTAAAGGTGTTTACACGACATAATATCAGAACCCATATTTGGCATCACAAAACTAAATATTGGGTAAAGACAGGTTTATTACTTCAACATTTTCCTTTGTTTTTAAAAAAGTGACAAAGTCTTATTATTATAAGCATTATATATATAAAAGAACCAGTAAATTTTGCCTTGAACACTCAAAATACGGTTGAAATTGTTAGTGTTGATCATTATGTTTATTATTTGTTTCTTTATAGTGTAGCATTGTAGCATTGTCTTTTCCGGAAGATGATCCAAGTGGTGTTAGAGACAAAGTGTTTAATGAACTGAAACTGGAAAGTAATAATGCTGATGATGGCGTAGAAAAACTTATTGATTATTTGGATAAACTTTTTAAAAAAGATGAGTTAAGTGAGGTGTATACGAGCGTTATACCATATTTGATAGATACGTACGTGAAGCTAACCAGAAAGTCGAGACTTTTGTTTTGGAATTTAAAAAAAGGTATAACCGAATAATGCAAAAAGATATGAAATTGCCTTCCTCAGTCTTAGCATTTAAACTACTTGATGCTTCAAAACTTTCTCACAAGGAGAGACAACTGGTGTTAACAGGTGTTGATTACTCAAAGAAAGAACAGTTATTTGATCAAATGAAAACTGCTCTCAGAAAGTTCTATGGAGAACAAGCTATCCCATCTGAGAGTGATGTTTCTGACATTGCGTTAGAACCCAGGGGAGCCTCAGCTTCAGAAGAGATACTTTACAATCGTCCAAATAAATATCAACATAACCGTTTTATCAGACCGCAGAGAATTTTTAGACATGGTGAAAATAAACATTTTCGATCTAGAAACACTGACACTAAAACAAACCCATTGTGTTTCAATGGTAAACCTACAAAATGCAAAATTTGTGAGTCTATTTTGCATTTTTTGAGAGATTGTCCTCACAGACGGTCCATGAACTCTGGGGAGCATATCACATTATTTACTGGATCAAATGAAAGTGAGTTGTGTTTACTTACTAGTAATAACAATGGTAACATAGAAGTGTCCCAGAATGATTTTATTGACTCGATGCCTGATGTTAGTTTTAGTTGATGTTTTGCACTTTAGCATGTGTATCAACCAGAGTCCAGAAGTAAGACATCTCATTGAAGCTAACAAAATGGTAAAGAAAATTAAGTCTGATCAGTTTAAACTGATATATCCAAAAATGAATGTCAACCAGGAGCTTCGATTAGTCGTATTCACAGATGCTTCCCATGCAAATTTGCCAGATGGTGCATCTAGTGCAGGTGCACATATCATTTTATTAGTTGGAGAAAATAATGATTGTTGTATACTAAATTGGTCATCCAACAAAATTAAAAGGGTAGTGAAGAGTACCACAGCTGCAGTTTAGCACTATCAGATGGGTTGGAAGATGCACTGTACCTATCTGAATTACTGGCGGAATTGCTAAGAAAAGACGTAAAGAAAATCACAATAAATGCCAAGATTGATAATAAAAATCTACATTCACTTATATATTCAACGAAAGTAATAAGTGAAAAACGACTGCGTATTGATATTGCAGCAATAAAAGAGATGCTAATTCGTAAAGAAATCAGTACAGTGGAATGGATACCCACCGAAAGACAATTGGCTGATTGTCTGACAAAACATGGTGCTAGTTGTCAGAGTTTACAAAATATTCTGTCGATTGGAAAACTTGATGTGTGACATTATAAAATTGACTATTATCAGTGTTTCATTTTATTTCATTGTGCACACAGGTTGTGTACCTTCTTTTGTTGCAGACATTTCATACACTATGGACGTTCTACGAACTACAAGAAAAAGGGAGGCGTGTGTTAGTGTTGATCATTATGTTTATTATTTGTTTCTTTATAGTGTAGCATTATAACTGGTGGGTGTAATAAATATATGTGTACATCGTTTCACTATCTATGGTTATTATCAATTTTACAGAAATAAGGTTAAAATGCGAAGCACAGACCAGTTTGTGAGGTTTGAATGCACACTGAGAAATTTGTAGAGTGCTATCTCTCTTAATCTTATTACAGCTAACCTCCTATTAATTTTATATAAAAGAGCTTGAAATATTTTCTATGTTGTCGATTTGTATATCTTATACAAATTTTGTGATTTTCGCATATTGCAAAGCTTATAATTTAAAGATAGAAAAGATGAAAAAGAAAAAATATAAAATAGCATTTTTTCTAAGTTCTTTTCAATAAAAATTGGTTTATATACAAAAGTTTAAATTTTGATATATGTTGAGAACAAATTTTGATCGATACACCTCTATGTTTTAAATATAAAGATATTATACCAGTTTATTATTTTATCACAAAAATATATATATAGCAATTAGGTAAGGAAATTCAAAAACTGTTATATAACCATTCCATAACCATTTTAAGGAATTTGAGTTTAGATCTATATAACACAGTCTAAATTAGATTGGAAGACGGTTATTAATATATCCATGTTAGCATGGAAAATGGGAAAAATGGGAAAAATATAATAAATTTTGTTAGGATCATCCTTAGAACTGGTAACTTATATACAATGCACTTTCATTTCATTTAGAAGAATCATTCTGTAAAGTCTGGATACATGATTAGGTTATTTAATATGCTTATAAGGTTATTTTAATATAAATATAAGTATCTCACAAGACATTCATCAGTTTTTCTAAAAATTTAGACAAGTTTGGTGTTGCATTGTAAAATATTGGAACAAAAACCAATATGGACGCAAATGTGCATACTTTTTTGTCCAAACATTGAAAATGTTTTTTAAATGTGACTTAAGTTCTGATAGCCTAATTATAGATTGCACAACCTAATTATGCTGTTTTCCCTGACTGCTCATCATTTTCTTTAACACTTTAGTGATGTGTTCAATGAGATTGTTAACTCATATAGTTTTCAACATGGTCTAACTTTGTATCAAACTGCACTTGATCTAGTTTGTTATGGCCTCTATTGACTTTTATGCTATATAGCATAAAAATCAATAGAGGCCATTTCTGATTGTACAAATTTTGATTGGCAATAATAATGAATACATTGAAATGCAGATCAAGAAAATGTATTGGATGATATGTTTTGAACGAATGGTTAAAAAGATAATATAGGGCTTTTGATGATTTCATTAACCTGTCTGTGCAAAATGGGTGGGTTGACCCCGCTTTACCATATATATTTTTAGCTTGATTTCGATATTTTCCAATGTTCAACATGCCCAATCATTTTGGTATAGCCCTTTTCGTTTATCATCAGGCACATAATGATACGGAAAAATAATTTAAAAAAAAACATATGCCAGAATCAGAAATACTTTTCACACCTATGTGGTACTTGTAAAAGCATTGTTTGAGGGTGTTTGATAAGTATTTAGTATTTTTTGTTTTGCCCATCTTTTGTTTCGTTTAAAGTGACAATTTGACCTCTTCCCCATGTCAGTATGCTATACTCTCACATTTAAAATTGCTGGTAAACAAATACCTTTTTATTGGGTAGAAGGTTGGCATGATAGTTTGCTTTGTTCTATGTGATATATAATTAACTCTTCTTTTTCTTATCTGTGTATATATTTTTAGTATTTTCACTTTAAAAAAAAAGGTTTTTAGAATGCATGTTTTTTAAATTCAATCTCCACACTAAGGTTTAAGTAGTGGCAACCACGGGTCTATTAAAAAACATGTTGATCTTTAGCCTAATTATTAAGACCCAAATCCCTAGTGCTCTTCCAATGTCGCTATCAATAAATAAGAAAGGACTCTGAATGCGTTAACTCTCCAAAGAACCTGAGAACTAAGTGTGTGTTAAAAAACTGAGATGTTGGGGGTGGGGGGGGGGTGGGGGGGGGGCAGTGTAGCGTAAGGTGTTTACACATAATGCAGCTTATAGCTACATATATTCTAATCAAAATATATAAAGGAAAAGAGTGTTAAAAATTCTTCGTATTGCGTATTTTGTAATGGTGATGCACCACAAAACTAGAATTAGCTAAAATTTTTTGCAATGTCACCATGTCATGATTTGAACATTTAAAATTTTGACCTGTGACCCCCGTGACCTGGTGGAATACACCAGCCAACCATTGTCCTTAAAATAAAATAAAAAAACAACTATCTTTAGATAGTTAGATATATGAAGTATAATACTAAAATGATAAAAAATAAATAGTTTTAGGTGTATATACCTACCTCTTTCCAAAAGTCGCTGTCAAAACTTTCATCAAATGGATTTTTTGGATCAAAAGGCTGTTCTATCTGCACTTGATGTGAACCATCGTTATAAGCAACCAGCGGAACGCTTTGTGCATCGGAACCTTTTTCTTCCTCAATGCTACCATACATTATTAAGTATTAGTAAAGGAATTTCATTAAAAGTTCATTAAAAAAAACAAGAATAAAGAGGGAGGTTTGATTTGATTTGTTGACATTATGCAACCGGCACCGATGCAAGAAATGACACCCATGTAACATTTTATGGACCGAGCTCGCTAGGCGCGCAAACTGCGTTTTACTTTTAGAAAAGACAGTTGATTTTCTGGGAGTTCCGTGCAAATAAATAAACACATAAAATAAACGATTATAACTCTCCGATTGAATTTAACTGAAGTCGACGACGTGATGGTAAAAATGATGATTGAACGGAATTTCTTTTAGAAAAGGAACGGACAAACAATGAGACATGTCGAGTCAACAAAATATGACTTCTAGGTAGACAATTCTTTTCTATATTTTTATAGACAATGATGGCTATATATACATCTAAAAATAAAAGATATATGTAAAAATACAAGGGTCTATCAATTACGTATCTAAAAGTCCTGATAAGACAGGTTTTTTTAGTTTCGTTAAGAGCTTTTTGGAGGGCGCGATAAAAAGAGAAAAAAAACACTAAATGTAGACAAAAGTTAAAAATGACGACACGAAGATCTTATATCAAATATAAAAAAGCAGTTACTCGCCCAGTCTGGTCCCTAGCTCTGCCTTTTTAATATCTCATACTGTAAGGCTTATGATTCCAATAATAGATTTGTCTACACCCTCTGGTTATCGAGAATTTCATTTCTGGGAACTAGAGTATTTGTCTACGTGTGATGCAACGGACAGAAAAAAGCTTGGTTTTTGTTACTTGAAATCGAAAAAAGGAAACGAAAAAAGCACGTGAATTCCCTATTTTAGACCAAAAAACATAAATCCATGACTAATGACTTAAAATAAATTATCTACATTCAAAAATCTTACATTAAATTAATAAAACCTGTTCATTACAAAGTTCGTAGCTAAGACGTTCCTTGTTTAAACACATCTGTCTTCTTTTTTTATTTTGCATTTCATCATTCTAATGACCAAACTTTTTGGCTTTTATTTGATCCACGAGGGTTTCAATATCTTCAACACCGTTTACTGGCGCACCTAATCCGTGAAGATCATTTGGTATGTACTGCGCCCCATCCTGTTTGATATCGACTAGAATCACTTTTTGTTGATGATTCTGCAATCCTGCAAGAAGGGCTATTTTTTCGTTGTCTCCAAGTAAATTATGACCATTGCTAGAAGATCCTTCTAAATACGATTTTAACTTTGGTGTACATATAACTACAATCGCATGACATTGTTGCATTATGTTGTTTAACTTATCAACATATTTGTCTCCTTTCACTTTTTTTACTCCGTCAGTGTCTATAATACGGACCTGGCCATTCTTTTGTAACTTTTGCTTAAAAACAAGATATTCTTTGGATTTTGCTTCGATGATTACACATAAGGCGATCGAATGTGACATCACGGCCTGTTTTTTTTCCTAAAATAAAGACGCGAATCGTTCTGGTCAGTAAAATGCAGATTATTAATGGTTGGCGTAAATTTAAAAGTAATGAAAAATGTAATAATTTTAAAGACCAGATTGAAGTGTAATTAGTAGACTGGAACTTAACCGAACTGTGTAAAATATTTCATTCATGTCACCGAATCGAGAAACAGGCTCATTATATGGCGAGCATATGACTAAGAAAAATCCAAGAGTTTAGTTTCTTTAACTGAAACCTTAATTGTACGCAAATCGCGCGGGAAATAAAGTGTTTATCCGATGAAAATACTTTGTATAAATTCACTAAATATGGGAAGCAGCGTAATAGGGGTGCTGATATGAACTTTTTAAAGCTTAAACTATAAAGATAACACAGTGATACAAATTATTTCGCGTTCAGCAAAATTTATATTCTCGCAACTACAAGTCCACAGTGTGTTATGAAACATGATACCATGATCGTTGATTGGACTTTCACCTTTAACTGGCGTTTTCAAACAATTTGTCCAGAAAGAAAGACTTGCTAGCGCTACTATAAACGAGTATAAATAAGTTATTTTGAAAAGAACCATTACCTGACTGAAAAGACTATTTTTCAATTCCTTCCTTTAAGCTGTGATTACGGAAATGTCATCTAACTTTACCAACCGTTTTGAGTTAAAGTTTCTGTCAGTATCTAGTGAAGAAAATAAACAATTTTACTCCCTTTAGTTTAATCCACGCTCTACCGAGCAATGACAGTAAGTGTAATTATGAATTGACCAATGAACGTTATTCCCGTTGTTGTTGTAATAGATTGTCAACGATTGACAATGCAACTGTATTGTCAAGAAGGGCTTCTTTCTCGTTCCAGATTCCTCTTTCTTGCTTCTTTGTCGTCATGGATGTTTTAAGCGGGAATGTACTCAATAATGGCGGAAGGCAAGTAATACGCACATGTTTCAGACTCTTTTTCCCGTATGATGGATTCGCTTTATGTTTTATGTTTATTTTTTCATCAAGACACAAAATGAGTTTCTAACTTTAAGTTTTGTAACTAATTTAACTAGGCATTGTATTCTGAAGAGTTCAACCACTGCTTCCGTTGCGTGCGTAAGGAAATCGCTTGGTAAAAAATTGAATAATACGGGATTCCGAAATAGAAGCAAACTTCTCGTGGTCTTCGGGTCTGTGTTTTTTGAAGTAGCAATAATGGTAGAGGTTAGTTGCGTGGAAATTGTTTTGATTAAAGTTTCAAAGGAAGGTGCTGCCGGTTAGCTAAAGTTATCTGAGATTTCTTCCTAGCTGTATATTTTCCTGTTTTAAAACCTGTAAATTCAGTTGCGTGCCCTCTACTTGTTAAACAACCGCTTCTGGCTGGCAACATGTTATTTAGACTGAAAATCAAAAGGAACAGGTAAACAGAAATTTGTGTTGTGATGTGCAATAGCATAGCATAATAGCTATAGGTGCTATGTCCTACCTTAGACTAATTATCTAACTGTTATATACTTATAGCTCAGTTGGGAAGTAGCATGGATTCTATGGAGATTTAACCAACAAATCAGCAGAGTTGCCAAGAAAATATTAAACACAGCATAACAAAAATGACATTTATTGTCTAAAGTTTGTTGGAAGCCACTGAATCACAAAGATGCAATGGTTTCCTGCCAACCTGACCTTGTAACTAGAGTTGTTTTTTATAACATGAGATTCTTGGGGGTCAACAAATGAATGTTTCACTCACATCTCACAGTGCTTGTTGTCCCTAAACAGAAAATCTACAGACTAAACTATATGTACAATGTGTTTAAAGAAGGAGTACGCACTGCACATGGAAGTAGATATGTTGAATTGATTGATTGTCAACTGCCTAGTCTACTGTATATATTTTTTTTAGATTTTTGTTGGTGAATAAATGCATATTAGGTTGGCACATCAACCTATATTATTGTTGTGCTTTCACCCCTCCAAAGTATATATGCATATAATTTTGGAGGGCATCTATTAAAATATGTATGCACTTTGACCATCCATAATTTTGTTATTTCACATTTTCTTCAGGGTGTCTAGAAGGCTCTGTAAATCCCTGATTTTGAAAGTGACCTTAAAGTGCATTGAAAACGATATTCCTTTGTAATTTTTTAAAAATCTTTTTTTTTGTTCTTCAGATATTTAACCTCAAAGATTTCCATTGATGATGTAATAAAGTAGTCAGCATAAATTAATAATATAATCTTGCAAACTTACAAAATACCAAAACTTTTTAGCACTGTGGGCTTTTAATGATATCTTGACATATGTGAAGTTTTGTAGCTTGAGTGATCTCATCTTTAATATTTTTAGAAAAGTACATATGACAAAACATATTCAATATTTTAAATTATAAAATCTTGAAAAACTTAAGGAAAAAAGGTTTTTAAAAAATTCCAAAGGACTTGATAAACAATTTTTAACCTAACATATAAAACTATCATTTTCAATCCAGGAATCGCTTTAAGAACCCTGAAATTTTAAAATTTTAAAAACGTCCTGAAACTTTTTTAATGACCTCTTTGCTAAAACTATTGGAAAAGGCATTTTGCACTTTCAAGGTGCGCCTAAAACACCATTTTTCATGACAAGTTTCAATAAGATATCTCCTAAATAAATGACTTTAGTTAGGATGCTGTTTCATTATAGGCTTTTATTTCAAGACTTTAGGATTAAAATCATTATTTAGGACCCTGAAAAGGCATGATATTATTCAATTATGACACTGATTGGCATTGTATTTGATCCATTAAATAGGCTAATTCCGTGCCACACTCTGCTCAAAGAATTTTTAAAAGAAAATGTTCTGAACCTGCGGGTAGCTATGAATAAATATTCAAATAGCATAATAGTATAATTATAATTTTGTGAAATATGAAAATGTTTTATTCGCATGACGTTGTATATACCTATTGTAGGTAGCAGTCAGAAAATGCAGATGTTATGTTATGTGTAAGACTAGATTTCGTTAGTCTATACTTTTGCATATTTTCTTTATAAGAAACCAGTTTATAAGAAATCTACATGTAGAATCTCAAAAAATTAAGAAACTTTTACAACTACATTAAATAAGGAAATGTTTTCCATATTTGACTTTTTATTTGAGGAAATTGTTTTAAAAAGAAAACTTCTATTTAAATGAAGCTAATATATTGCAGAGACAAATTTGTTTCAAACGCATTTAAAAATTGAATGTTGTTTAAAACAAAAGGGATGATTTAAAAAACTACAAAATATTTCGAAAATGAAGCAAACGACTTGGTTCAGATTTGGAATCACCAAAAATGTTGAAAATCGCGGATATATATTCATTGGATATGTATTTTCAACAAAAAGAAATAAGAAACCAATTAAAAAACTTACTGAACTAAAAACATTTCAAATTTAAAGCAAAGTTAAGAACCTTTTAGAACTAGACCCTTCACCAAGTTTCTTATAACAAAAAACGTGCAATACGAACAAACAATATCCATTTTGTAAAATGCTAAACTAAATAAGTAAGTAACTTAGTAAGAAAGATGGTACCTCGCGAATCACACTAAAATTGCTTCGCTCTTCTGATAGGTGTAAACAGTATATTAAAACTTTTCAGAATCATAAATATTTTAAATAAATTATTCACGATGTTTAGCCATTCACATCTTTTCAGCTGTCACTGCTGTATGAACTTTCTTAACAAACTCAAAAGTCAAACAGCTGCAAAAAATGGCCACTAATTTAATTTGTTGTTTTTTTGATAAGAAGGAAAATGTCTTGAACAACCATACGATAGAAATTTGCAACTGTAAAACACGCATGGAATTCTTTACCAGCCACGTAGGAACCAAAATCGTTTGGGGTGGCAAATCTTAGTGTCTCCTCTACTATGGTGCGCTAAATTTTTTTCGCAAATTCAAGAGTTTAGAGCGTAAAAAAAAATTGGAATTTATGTATAATAAATCTTTATTGGTTGCGACTGTTAAGGAAAATGAGTAATGTTTTCAATTATTCTAAAACTGAGGGCCTTCAGTGAAGTGTTGACTACGAATGTCTACATTTTATTTACGCGGACAAAAGACCCCATCTGCTCACTCTCCCCGCTACGTTATCTCTTACAGTTGAAGTTTGGCAAATATAAAAAGGCTATTATAAGTTAATTATAGTGTTTTTGTATTTAACTTTCATACAGAAAAATTAAACAGGATTTTTTTAATTCCCACTAATTTTAATTCCCTCATTAATTGATGGGAGGCATTTGTGAAAAAATTCATACTTAAAAATTCTACATTTTTTTAAATAGTAAAAGTTTCTTAATTTTTTGGGAGGCAACTGGTCAGTTTCTTATAAAGTAGTTTCTTATGTTAAAATAACGTGTATATCTTGAAGAAGTTCCTTTGTTCTAAGTATATACATATTCCAAATAGAATAAACACAATAAATAACTTTGGCGCGCTTTATCTACTTTTGAAGCAAAGGGCAAGGGAGGCTATTTTTCGGTCACGGCAAGTCATTCAAAATGTTTCGGCTTAAGGTTCATCCTTAATAATTATTAATATTTACCGAACGTTATTTACTTGTGGTCTGCCGATTATTTGAATCAGGTACAGGTATATTTTCTAAATTGGGATAATTTAGGATATTTTTTTGAATTCTGTTGCTAAACAACTCATACAGCTTTGATATATGTCATTCTATTGGAAAAGTCATGAATAATACAAGTTATTCTTGAATCAGTTGAATTGAATTTGCTTAAAAATAAATGTTTCGAAGAATATGCGAGTACATTCAAAGAAAAAATATGAATTCAGAATTTGCTATAGTTAAAATTTTGAAACGATAAAAACCATGAAAAAAAACAAATTTATTGCAATACTCACTGAAAGCGTTCGAAGAATATCGAGTTCATAGCAGAAGAAGACAAAGAAGCACGAGAAATGTTTTTGAAAAGTCATTTCTGTTGAAGTTCGAAAAAGTGTAATTATATAAGCGAAAACATTTAGTGTAATTAGCATAAAGAAATGCGACTCATAGCTGTATCAGTATGCTGCGGCTTATCTGTTCTCGTGTTCGTATGTCTCAGTGTGGGTACGTTTACAAACGGCTGGTGGGGTACTAAGAAAGGTGAAAGCGAAAAAAACTACAAAGCAGGCTTGTGGTACCAGTGTATGCCGAAATGTATAACGTATAAAGAACTGTTTGACGATAGAGGAATTAATAGTCCCGCAGTTTCAAAAGAGACGCGCGACAAATTCGAAGGTAGAATTTTTTTACCTAACACTTCGCTACTCTGCTGATAATAGTCAATCTCGTCCCCAGGACATCTTGTATCTTTTCTGCTACGCGTAACGCCGTCCGGATGTTAGAAAGATACAAGATGCCCTGGGGACGAGGTTGGATAATGGTCGCACACACCATTCAATTTTTTCGAGGTTTATTTGCTCAAGGGGCTCTATCAAAACTTTTTTGGATGCAAGACTTACCATTAGGACTAGCTTGACATACTATTCTTTTATTTACAGATTGGAAGGACGAATCAAAGAAGAAACTGTACAGCATTCGCGCATGCGCGTTAATTAGCTTAGTCACTTCATTGTTCACCTTAATTCTCATCAGTGCACTTGTTTTCTTGATATTGCGACGCACATCTGTGCAAATAGCATGGTGGTTGAAGCTAATTACTGCTATGTGCAGTATAGTTACAAGTATGCATTCTTAGCTTTGTAGAAGTGTTTGATTTTATTTGATCCTTTCCCATAAACTACTATTTGTTATTTCGTGTTATTTTTGTTTTATTCTATAACCATCAAAAGAAAAAATATAGCAAAGTTTTACCCATTCTCGACACCGGAGCTCTTTGAGACAAAAAGTAGTATGGGCGCTTATTCAACGGCGGGCCGTTTGTAATTTAAGAGTGGGCGCCTATTTGAAAGTAGGCGCCTAATCGAGCATTTTCGATCAATTGGATTATATCAAAGAGCACATTGGGGACGAGAATGAAGTTAAAACCTACAACGCCTACAATTTTGGCTAAAAAAATTAATTATCCTCCATTCTTCGGCAACAAAGTTCTTATTATCCATTCTTCGGCAACAAAGTTCTTGTTTCAACTTGTTAAGAAACACAAGACATTCCAATTAGTTTTGAGCTTAAAAAGATAGCTTAAAATCAAATGGTCTGATGTTTTAAATATTATTTGCGATTTAAATTTTAGCACTGTGTTCTCTGGTCGCTTGTATCCTAGCAACCGATGTTGACTCGATTTATCATCACGTGATAAAACTAAAAGGATCATGGTTATGCATGATTATAGCGTGTGTGACGTCATTTATCGTTGAGCTATGTCTTCTGGTTACATTTTATTTAAAAAGCAAGCAACAAGCCGCTGAATCCAATCCTTCAACTACACAATTATCTACATTAAATCCAGTGAGAGGAGACAGGTCTCCTCCATTTGTGATACCCACACACCATACTCCGTATCATATATATCCATATGCTCAATATTATGCAGACGAAAAGGATCCGCAAAGTGTAGACAGATATTTAACACCAACGGAGGAGAACGCAAACTACATAAGTAACTTGAGCGACTTCAGTAGTGACCAGTATGCAGAATTATCTCTCGATATCGGTGCAGTTGATGCTAATAAGTCACTGAGTTACGAAAATTTGACACACAGTTATGACCAGATCCCAACTCCACGCAGTTAAGACGATATTTAAATTCCAATTTTACCAACCTCGTCCGTAGGGCCTTTTTCCGAGTTTTCTGGAGAGAGTGCCAAAATTTGTAACAGGCAAAACGCTTACTGATAAAGAGCATTATGGATTGTAATGTCGAAATATACCACGTATGCAAGCAAAAAGTCGTTATTTTCAGATGTAGCGAGACTTTTATTTCTATGACCAATAAAGTTATGTAAATTTTTAAACCAATCGTGTTAGGAAAGTATTGAATATACATAATTGAATATACATTTAATTAAAAGGAGATTTTCTAAACATTTTTTCCCAAAGACGTCAACAAACCTAAAAGCAATGAGTCTCCCAGGCATTCTCGTTCCCAGAGCTCTTTGAGATTAAAACTTATCTTAAAGAGCACTGAGTTCGAGAATGTTTCCCCCAGGGTTTTTTGTTTAGGTCTACAGACAGGTTCTTGCAAGCTAAAAGACAAAAATTTTTTGCAATACATACAAGGACATCTTCGAAGATGTTAAATAAAATATAGGAGCATGTTGTTACTCAAGAGTAGTTGGTTGATGAAATTCGAAATAATTGCAAACTGTTTAAACTAAAAGATGGATATAAACATGAGAGTATTATTATTATTGAAATTATTTACCTAGGATAGCCTCTTCAGTTCCTATTGGTACTGCTATTAACGAGGGTCCTGCAAAGGGGGTCCTAGTGCATTTAAAAGCTCCCATTTGAGCTACGAAAGTCGTGCAAGCACAGCAATCGCTCAACTAGACAACCGCCTAAGTAATTAATTGTATTCTTATGCTCAATGTTAAGCAGAAGAGATAGATTCACACTTTTATAGTCTCTGGCATGACTCGGCTGGGGTGTGAACTCAAGACCTTTCGCACTGGAAGCCAACCGTCTACCATAAGGCTACCCACGTTGCACGTATTGTCGTTGGTACGTTGCCGCTATAAACGCAAATGTAACTACGGACCTGGTAGGTCAGGATCTGTGAAGAATAGGAAGCAGTGGGTGAACTTAGCAACAGTAAAATGCCAAGCTTCATTCTTAAGACTACGAATACGCAGATAGATATGACGACACTAGAAGAAGTATATTTATTTGAAAACCATGTAAAATATCATTGGCCCTCCTCAATTTGAAAATAATATACAAATTTTAAACAAAACACGAAGTAGAATTTTGAGATATGTTTAAATAAGGAACACAAAAACTTTATTTAGAATAAGAAAAAAAAAAGAAATATAATTAAAAATTTGAGAACTTCGTGACATAAAAATCCGTTTTAAAAAATCATATTACAATTGTACAAAATATCAGTCCCTTTTTTTGATATTATCTTCTTTAAGGTAGGGAAGAGAGGTCACGCTTAGGTGCAACACCAGTTGGCCTTTGCTTTTCCTTCATTGCCTCTTCAAATTTCAATATTCTAAAGAGAAACAGACACAAATAAAAATTATGGAACAAATGCATTATCACATATCCTTAATCATATCGACGTTAAAAAAGAATTCATGCTGAGAAATTTAGTTGGTTAAAAAGAAGGGTCGGAATTAAAAGTTGTAAAATAAATATAATCGAACAGAAATGTTCATTCAAAAATAAATAAACAAATAAAAATAGAAAAACATTCGATGTTTAATGGTGACGTACAGTTTTAACACAGAACTTTTCTTTCCCAACATCATGAAGAGAAAATCATTGTACGATATTGCACCTAAAAAACACAATGACGTCAGTAAGATTTTAACAATCTATACAGAAATTGGTTAGGCTTTATAAAGAGGAATTTTTCGCGATCTGGTCATGACAAAGTCAAGGATTAGTTTAGTCAAGTAGGGGGTGGGGGTTTTTAATTTTGTCACTCTAATTGTGTTATAGGCCTCCTTTGAACACAATGCCTTTCTAACATTTTTGTTGATCTTTAGATTTCTTCTTGCATATTATGTACACTTATGTTCCTCATGGTGTTTTTGACTGTTATGATTGTTATTAAAAAATACATATCATTTTCTTTTCTTTTTTATCGCCCATTGAAAATTCTGTCTGAATACTTTGGGGAGAAGATGAGAGGCGCTGGGGGGTCTAATAAAAGAGGTTTTCAGTTAAAATCTATATTCAGTCGAATGAAAATTGCTTCAGTGCCTTTTACCCCTCAAATAATTTCACTTTATCATCAAACTTTATCCAATACCAACAACCTGCTTTTCTTCAAACCGATGGAGAAAATACAAAAAAAAAACATTGCATATCACATATCCAAACCTCGGTTTTCACGATCAACTTCACTTATCATCTTCTTCAACTCCAAATGTGTTTTTGCTTGCTCTAATTTCTCCATCATCATTTTCAATTCCATTAAATCTGCAAAATAAAAAAAATTACCTTACAACCATATTCACAAGCACAAAATTTAATAAACTCTAATGAAGGTTAGACATGCTTTTACCACATGTTTTATAGGAGAATTGTACACGGTGTTTTTAAACACTGCCACGGAAAGCAAGCTTCCAAACAGCAACTTTAAATGCTGCAAACGAATTTTTTTTAGCATCAAAAAAAAAACATATTTACATTTTTGCTTCCCCAAAGTTTTTAAAAATCTATCTCAGAGAATTACAATAAATGCTCAATTTGGAAATAACGCTTCCTGAGCATTTGAAGCATTTTTAATTTTATATCCAAAGTTCGACAAGTTTGTTGTTAAAACACTTTTTTTCATTCTTTGATGTGAAGCCATGCATTTTTTTAAAAAACGTTATCTTCTTAAAAAAAAGATCAACTTAGTTCCGTTATTCGAATATTTACAGCATGTAAAAAAACAAATTATATACCAATATCTCCTGAGTTGTCCAAATCGTATTCCATAAATTGCTCTGAAATAAAAACAGATAGTGAATAACATACAAACATTAAAAAAATAATCACATTCTTCAGCATCTATTTACCTTACACTTCCAAAAAGTTTAAAATTGCAACTTTATTAAAGCATGGTAAGATAGCTGAAAAACACATCCTCCTAATACATCATCAACATGCTAGGGAAGGTTGCTGCTACTTTTATGGTTCTAACACGCTTGTGCATTTTTTCTATCATTTCCTTGTTGACTGATCAACAGAAGCACAGGACTGTAAATTTATATTTTCTAAATATATCTCTAGTCTTGCAAATTTTGGGATAGCGATTTTTATAAATTATTGAAATACGTCTTAGTTTACAACAACGAAGAGAAGCTATAATTTGCACCTCACAAACATACTGCCTGGCAGTGACGGGGGTGAAACATTCTCTGTTGGGTGATGGAAATGTGCATATTTTTACATGGCTAGCCTTACAAATATGGAGGGATATACCCTGTCTTTTATTTCCAGGAGGAGCCATGGCTTAGATGGGGAATCCTGGAGTATTTAATGCTCATTTTGAGCTATGCAGACCCAATTAGGGTCCATGCTCTACCAGACAACCTCCTGCAACACCCAACGGCTCACACATTGTGCCATCTCCCCAATTTCCCTCACATGGCTTGGGTTAACCCGGGCTATGATAACATTCACTCACCCATATTGAATCGCTGCCAAGGGGAATTGAACCCCGGTCTCCAGCAAAGTACGAGAGTTATATAACTACTAAGCTAGGGCGCCGCAACTAAGCTATGGCACCACAATGAGGAAATGAACAAGCAGATGTGCAATGATAAAAAAATGAGTTGTAATGAGAACAATTTTTCAACTTACTTTTGTATTTTTCAAGTGTTTCTTTCAGTTCCGGATAATCATCTTCATCCTGGTAATCATCATCTTCCAAGTACAGCTGAAAAAATAAAAATGGTTTAAATAAGTTTGCATTCAGTTAAAAAAATGCTTAGTATATATATCTCAGGTAGTAATATAACACAAGTCAATGAGAAAAGGAAAAGATAAAATCTTAAAGGAAAATAAACTTTTCATTGCTGAAAAGTATATGCCCCAAATTCTTTAAGAATTTTTTGGTGAACTCTTGGAATTAACACTGTTGATTTTAAAACATTTTACAGTCAAACCTGTCTTGCTGGTCACCTCAATAAGACTGCAACATTTTTTCTCTCCCTAATCGTCTTAGACAGGTTAAATTGTATTCAAATGAAACAGGATAGGCATGCTATATACAAAATATATGTTACCTTGTTGACTTCATCTAATGATAACTCTTGTTGCTTTCGAAGTTCTCCATATTTTTTACCACCTTAAATATTTTAAGAAAGTGTGATTCAGCATATCAAAATTAATGAGGAACCACATTAAAGCTTGGTTGTCACTATGGGCTAACGATGAGCTAACCATAGTGCGCATGATGCGCTAAGACCTCAGCCCATAGTGTGAACATAACAGTACCTGCTTAGCTCACAGCTGAACTCATCGTTAGCTCATCGTTAGCCTTTTTTGAAATCAAAATTTTTTGATATTTTTTTTCGGCTAACAGTGAGATAAGCTCACTTTCAGCAATCATCAAAGGAAGCCGACATAAATCGTGCCCAAAGCAATTCTTTTTTTTAAAAAATAATAGTATCTTTCGTTGCGGAAAGTCATTTTAAAACTAAAATCATCATCATCATCATTCTCAGCTTCAGTTTTCCATGCTAGCATGGGTTGGACGGGGTATATTAATGACCCTCTTCAAATCTGATCTAGACTGTGTTGGATTTCCTCTCTATCAAGTCTGTCCTTATAACCTCCTGCCAAGTCTTTCTCAGTCTGCCTCTGGGCTTTGCCCCAGAAACTATCAAGTCTCTACACTTTCTTACACAATTATCCTCCTCCATTTTTTCCAAGTGCACCAGCCAATTCAATCTTCTTATCTGGATAACATCTTTAATTCTATGGAGACTTAGCCTGCTTCTTAGCTCATCTGAACTCTTTCTGTCTCTCAGACTGGCATTACACATCCACCTAACCATTCTCATATCATTCCTTTCTAAACGGTCAAGATCTTCCTGCTTCACTGCCCATGTCTCACTACCGTACAACATAACACTTCTTACACAGGCCTCATACAACCTACCTTTTACCTCAATTGACAGGACTCTGCTAGTCAATAAAGGAAGTAACTCTCTAAACTTTTTCCAAGCAGAAACTATCCTGCAAGTAACACTTCTTCCAACACCCCCTTCACGTTCAGGGCGAAAGATTTTCCCTGCCTTTCTGACCCAAAGTGTTTCCTTTTTCGTAATTTTGTTAATTCCTTTCTTTTTAGGCTACGTCGTCTTCTTCTAAGTAGTAACAAAAAAAATTTTCTTTCTATCTTTCTTTTTTATTTTTTCTCGCATTAGATTCGGCTACAAAAGAGCTAACGATGCACCGTAGTGTGAATGTGAAACGAATACATCAGGTACCTGCAGCTCAAAAATTGAAATCGGTTAACACATTATGCGCACTATGGTTAGCTCATCGTTAGCCATAGTGAGAACCAAGCTTACCCAGCATTTTCCTGATTTGCATTATGTTAGTGCTTTGGTAATCAGTTGAGGTAAATTGTGTTAATTAAAATTTGTAAGGTGTTATAGACATGTTAATTTAATTCGTGTTAATTTTGTGATTATTAATTTTTTTCTTGCTAATTTCCTGGAACAATGTACATTATTTGTTTCATGTTGTATATAGTTGCAAAACAGCTTTACAAAAAGGTAAAGTTTTACAATATGGCATGAAAGTTTCACACACACAAAAAATATTTTCTGACGACTTCGGTATCGCATACTACTTTTTAATGCATATCATACTAATACTGGTAACCAAAAACTATGGCACATACAACCGGATTAATTCTGGTGCACAAGTTTTGAGTTTAGAGAAATAATTAGAAAATATATACATGAGAAAAAGTTCCATGCAAGTTTACAAAGAAGGGACTAAAGGAGTTTTTTTATCAATGATGACCATAAAAATATAGTATCTTCAAAACTGATTCGTAAGGCCATTTTATGTCTTAAATCTATTGGTCAACATTATGAAATTTATTCAAGAAGAGACATGAAACAAAACTTTTAAATTAAAATTAGTTTTCATATTTAGATTTATCAGCAAAAATGACAAAAGATAAAAAAAAGAGAAGATCATTTGATTCTCAATGATTTGTCAATGTTTACAAAAGTCTACACAATACTCTGAGTTTATGGAAAAACATTGAAAAGACGAAGTTGGGAGTGAAGGCATAACAAAAGTGGATATCAAAGAAAAGTGTGAAAATTACAGCAAAAAGATCTCTACTATATAACTAGCTGTAAGCAGCTAATTATACTGCCGACAGCCTCTTGCTATTTACAACCAGACTATAAAATTGTTGGTTTGATGGCGGCTAGCAACTAGCCAGCTGGTCAAGTAAGTAGTTATATACTGTATACTTTAATAACTTCAAAATAAATGTTACTCACCTTGATAATTCTTTGAGCCTTCACTCATATTTTCCTTTTTTTTAATTTGGAAATACCTTCTGAAGAGCAAAAGTTTATCTAGAGTTTCTACGTGTTGTATCAGCTCCAGCCGCTATTCATGTATATAGCCGTCGCGTCATGTGTTGTCACAAAACGCCCACCCTAGCCTTGATAAGTATAAAAGAATCTCTTTCCTACCTTTACTTGTTTTAAGAGAAACTTCACATAAAGTATAGACAAAGCTCTATTTCTTCAGAAAATCGATATATGATATTTTTAAAAAACGATGGCTATATCTAGAGCATTGTTTTGAAACATCGTAATAATCAAAAAAGAATATGAATCCAGTCTAATGCATAGGCAAATGAGTCAAATAGCTATACCTACAAATAACGTTTCGCTTTCGGTATTTACACGAAACAAGCATTCCTTTTATAAAAGTTCAGAAAGTTCAGAAAGACAATGCATGGCTGTGTAAATATGAATATTTTTTATTCGGCAACACTTTAAGGGAATAGAGATCTTTCAAACTTAATTGTGTTTTGTCGAATGCGAAATTTAATTCCGAAAATTTTTTACGGACTTTTCATAAAAAGTTCTCCTCTCGAAAACTCTACGAACAGCGCAATCAAGCCTTACCTATGAACGGTAAAAATCAGTTATATTCTTAATTTTGTTGTCAAATTAATTCTTCTAATTCTGTTTTTGTTCTTTCGCTGTAATGATAATTTCGGTGTAAATAGCTTTTCTTGAGAAGGAGGGAGGGCAAGGTTATTCATCAGTGGTGTGTATTTACAAACATGGTCATATTTCACATTCCAAGCACAGCCAATTCGGGTCATGCTAGTACCCGGGTCTTTTGGCTCCTGTGTCCTAAGAACGAGGTTGCAATTTGAGTGATTTTCTTCGCCTGCGCGAGTGAAGCATTGCACTCAAACATGAAAAGTTCAACGATATTTTCCATATAGTTACAGAAATATGGTATGGACACAAGCGCTGCCAATAATCAGTCGTAGAAAAAATCGTCCACGACTTAGATTTTCCTTCACCGCTTTCCTTTCCACAAAAATTCTTGACATTAAGCATACGAACAGCGCAATTGACGAATACTTATGAACAGCCAGAGAAATATATTTTTAATGTTGTTACCAAATGAATTCTTTTATTTCTTTCAACACAACAATTCAGGTCATCCTAGTCTCCTCAGGGTTTGTTTTTCTTCTTAATGCTTGGTAGAAGAAACAAATTTGACCACAAATAAACGAATCCCTGTTTTTTTTTTTAAAAAAAAACACGAATAAACTATTTTTACGAAGTTCGCCTCAGCCAGCTGCCTACAAAATGAAATAACCTGGCATTATCGTGACCAGGATTCTTAGCTATTTTTCCATATATTCCAATAAAAAGTCCTGTGAACAGGGATGGTCAAAACACTAACAACACACATATCACTAATTACGACAAAAAAATAAGAAAATCAATGTAAAAAGTGAAGACAAAAAAAGAGAGCAAATCTTTTCCCAAGTCTTAACATGTTTTCCTCCAACATAATAAACAGTTACAAACAAATAACTATTTTCAGCAAAATATTTGCATAGCACGCGTGTTTTAACAAAGTTTCAGTTAACATGGACATCAACATAGTTTTCATGTAGTTACCGTATTGTCTTTTAAGCACCCCGGCGCTATTGGATTTTTGAATTAGCGCCCCATCAAATAAACGCCTGGTGTAGTACACAGTACAGTATTTAAGGGGGCGTTGCTTTATAAGGGGCGCTTATCAAGGCATTGAGGTATACCTCTTTCGTCTGTAACTTCTTTTATTATTCACGATACGAAGGTAATAAATTATTATTCATATTGTACTGCACTTGGCGTGACTCTGTGTAAGAGCTTAATCTTCTCTGCAGTCTTGAAAACATGTTAAACTCCTTCTTGAAAGTGAAGTCAAGCGACAAACGTTCCTTAATCTTGGTATCGGTCAGTTCTGGTTCAACACAAGACTCACCATAACACTGGGTTATAAAACTCGCAATTTCATCGTCGTAACTTTTTCGATGCATTGACAGGCGACGATTTGGAAATAAATTTTTAACAGATGATTTATGGGGTATGTTTTCGTATATATCGTAAAACGAACGCCGTATTACTAGCATTTTCGGCGATTCATCTTTCTTACGGGTCAGTACTTTGCGATACATAACAAAAAATAGACAAGGATATAGAAAGTACGTCGAACAGAACATCGATAACATAGTCGATACCAACTGCGGCGATTTGCGAACGCCCCGACGGAAATTTATAACAAGTTCTAATAAGAACGAAGGCGTGCAACCAATTGAAAATACGATCAGAAGAAGAACCACCATTTTCGTAAATTTCCGGTAACGTTTCTTTCGTTTGATTAAAACTGCGCTTTCCGTTGAATATGAACTCGTTATCTTGTAACAACAAAACAATATTACTACAGTAGGTACGAAAACAATCGAGACAAACAGAAACAAGGAGTAAATTTTTGCATAGACACTGTTGTAATCTTCATTCACCTTCCAATGAAACAATGTCCTATTTGAATTAGGAGATATGCGAGGGAGAGCAGTGCATATGGCCCAAACCCATATAAACATAAGTTTTTGCTTTACTTTCCTCCACAAAGTTCTTCTCCTGCAATGTTTTATTGTGACAAGATGTCTTTCCAAAATCATCATAGTTATGCTCCCAACGCATAACGTCGAACCAAAAACATGTAGGAAGGAGATCAGCCTACTACATACTGCTTCTGTTATCCAGCCGCTCATTTGTAAAATTTGAACCTGGAATAATAAGCAAGGCAAAGAAAAGATTCACTGTAAATAAATGCAAGAGATAGTAACCATAGTAGTCATTTTTATTCGTTCTCGTATTTTTCGATTTGATTAACATAACAATAAGAGAGGCATTTGAAAAGCATATCGCTAAAAGAATTAACGATTCGATTAAAACAAACGTTCGATCTTCTGCAAAGCCACTGGGTAAGACGGTATCATTGATGGCTGTCCATTTCGGTGTTACATTCTGCGTCATTTCCACGCTTGTTTTGTGTTGCGATCCAAGATGTCATGCGAAATCTAAAAGGCAAACAAAATAGATATCAACTACAAATGAATAAAGAATCCATTATGAATTCGGTTTGAAGTTTTACGCGGGCCGTTGTGTTGTATTTTTAAGGCACTTACAGATACATCTCAGGCAGGTCCAATTAACAAAGATAACATGAAAATTTAGTCACGTTTTGCAGATCAAATTTTTTTTGAATTTAGTCACTTTTTACCACTGACTAGTTTTTAGATCGAAAATGATCACAAAAGTTTGAATTTTTAAACTATTTTTTTAATACCATATGTCAACCATATAAATCAGTTAATTTCATAATTTTTTTTTTCTTTCGTTAGGACATTTTCCTCTGCTTTGGTCCTCAAACTTCTGTTTCGTTCTTTTCTTCTCGACTCTCTTTCTCCCCTCCTACGCTCACTTGAAACGGTATTTAGAAAGGATAAGCGCAGAGGGTAATACAAGGCTGTTCTTCGTGTTCTCTTTATATGGTCGGTAAAAAAAATCATCAAAAAAAGTTAGTTAGTAAAACAATCGGCGAAAATTGTTATTTAGCAAAAAATATTTATCACAAATATTTAGTTACTTTTTAACTAATAGAGAAAGTGGCTATAAAAAGAATTATTGACAGAACTCGACAGTTCTTGTGAAAAGTGAAAAATTATTATTATTGATATATACGAATATAATAAATAAAAATAAAATAAATCCAATAAACATACCACCTAAAAGATTTTTAATCGGCTTTTAAAATACACCTGATTTCATTTTTTAAGAAAAATGGAAAAAAAATACGAAATTTCATTAAAAATGAAAAAGGTTTTTGTTCTTTCTCTTATTTAGGAGCTCGATATTATCTGTTCAAAAGAGATTTCAATTTCAGCTGCTTACGCTACTTCGAACCCAGGCTTTCTTTACAAAAATAACAATAGGAAAGATTCTTAGCACGCACATGCACATTTTTATATACTTCGCGTACAGAGAGTTCCGCTAAAAAAAACGCTAAATTTTAGTCACTTTTGCAATTTTTTCTTGCGAATAAATAAATAATAATTTTTTCGCGACAAAAGAAAAATGCTGGCCAAAAAACTCAAATTTTGTTAAACCATTGATTTTTTCCACTTCGCCCCAAACATTGTTTAGCTGCTTGGAAAAAAATGTTTATTTCGCGATATAAGCCTTCAGAATTTACTCCCACTGTTTTGAATTATATATTTTTTTTGCACTTGAAGTTTGAAAAAAGAGAGATTCTGCCTTTTTCTTCAACCCACTTTGGTTTTTTTAATGTTTGTTTAAATGTCAAATTCTTACGTAGTGACACTAAGTTAAAGTTGTAAGGGGTTTTAATTTTGACAAACTACACTTAAGACTTAAAATCGCACCAAAATTTTGTTATTTGACCAATTATTCCCCTCATGCAACAATATTTGGGCGATTTGTTCAAATTTGGCATTGTTTATATAAAAGTGTATATTTTCAGATTTTAGGAGTTTTATAAATCAGTGATTTCTTCTTATTCATTGTTCGGGAGATAAAAAAAGTAGAAGGGGGTATTGAAATTTATCACGTTTATAACGTGATAATAAATATATAAGTTTATCACGTTTTTATCATTTATAACGTTACGCCTTCAGTTTATTAATAGGCTGCTACAAACCTCACAGAACTAGCGTTAGTTATAAACTTTACCAGATCAACTCACAGTATTTCGTTAGTTCGCATAGAAACGTACTACAATAGAGGCATGGGAAATAACTTGACTTTCCTCAGGGAACAATATTTCTCAAGGAAGAGAGTCTAAAAACGTGATAATTATTTTAATGGTAATCAATATATTTGTTAAAATATTTTTATTGACAGCTGGATTTTCTGCCATGGCAATAAAAAAATGGCGATTAAAATTATGGTAGAAAAACTATTCGGGATCATGGTGTTCACCCGAGCAATATCGAAATTTAGTATTAAATTTGGAGAATCATTTTAGTCGTAAAATAGCAACTTTGTGCTAAGGAAGAAAGAAATAGCAATATATGACGGACAAAATACCCGTGGAATATTTCAGTGAACTGTCGTTATCACGAACGCTGATATAACGAATATTTTGAACTAAATTCTGTCTTTTCCTTTACTTAATTATTTTCGGTGTAAGACTTACTAAATAGAGAGCTCACTGTGGCTTTATCAATTTCCACATTTCTTTATTTTCTAGTAGTGCAATTAGATCATGAAGAAATTGATGTTAGCCCAGCTAGAAAAAGGTTCATTAAGAGCATCACAACCACAACTTCTAAATCCTAATTTCGTACACAAACTACGAGTATGAGCTTTTTACGTAGTTAGCTGAAGCAGAGTTACTTTGTGCATCTAAACAGGTAGTTTATTTGGCAGTGGGCGGATTCGGTTCACAGTCCCAAGAACTGCGAGCCGCGAACGAATTAACCACACAACATGCGGTTAACACATGTTAACGATAAACGCAGATAGTTTCATCGGATGATGCATATGTAGATGAAAATTAAGCATAAAACATTCGTATATGTATTTTCTACTGAGGATAGTGACTGATCGTGCATCGAATGCTGCTATCTGCAAGGTATTATGTTAGCAATGCACAAAGTAGCTCTGCTCTCATTCGATTGCCACGACCCTTCTTACAATCTCGTTGTGTACAACCATAATAATAGATATGGCACTTTCCGTTTTTCGTCTCCTTTTTTCATTTTAAGTAAGAATAAACTGAACCAGAAAACAAGTTTAGATATACTTACATGTTGAGACTATTAATTTGAACACAACAAAATATCTGCCTCATTTATTGCTTACGTTTTTCAACAAACACGTATAAATTTGCTCCTCTTGATGAACAAAAAAGAAAACCCACTTAAAATGATCTAATAGGAGAGGCTTTAAGGGAAAAGAAAAACAGGAAAACTAGTCACGCTTGTACTATTTTGTACTTTCGTTAAACTTTTACTTTTTTTGACGTTTAAGATGGGTTATTAAAACATAAATTATGTTATTGTTGATTGGTCAGTAATTAGGGAAATTACACATCACTTAAGAAGATTGGAAATTAACAAAGCTTTTTTCTACTTCAATTAAAAAAATGATGAAAAATAACAAACATATAGCAACCTTTCTTTTAAAAGAAATATTAAAACATCTGCGATGAACACAATAGCAAATTTAGCGAATGTCCGTAAGAAGAATAAAAAATCTATGAGGATGAAGGATTGAAGTGATGCTCGAAACATAACTAAACAATACGAAAAAACATGTAAACAAACAAACAAATAACAAACAAACAAGCCAGGGAAAACAAACATGAAAGTACAGTAAATGGTCCACATTACTTTCGACTCCAGTTTGTAATTGCTTTTATTATCAGCTACTTGGTTATAACCAAGTTTGGTCTAAAATAGAGATAGGTGCTTTCTATTTCTATAACAACATGACGCGTCATTATGAAACGTCATTTTAAAATGACGCCGTCAGAAATCGTCAGCATGCTACGATTGTTGAAACAAATATATCGAAAATGAAACTTAAATTTTGAATATTTTAATGAGATCATTTTTAAGCTTTTTTTGAGAATATAACTTATAAGATTGTCGAGACAACCCTGCAAAAAACTAAAAACAGTTTAAAAAATACTATTCTCGCCTTGTCTACTACACGTGCTAGCGAGATAGCATCGAATCGATAGCGCAATCGCCTGACAAGCGAGAGGTCGTGGGTTCAAGTCCCACTCGATTCATCACCTTTGCAGCACTTGGAAAGATAATGAGCAGGATTACTTATACCAATATATCTCACATATGTACCGTTGTTCCTATAGTATTGTTCAAGAATAGTAGCTTAAGTTTCTCGCGCCATTTTTAAATTTTTTATGTCTTTTCTTTAACAGTCAATCCGAAACAACGTTCCTGTGTTAACCGTTTAAATTACTCCCAGTAAAATTGAGGAAATGGATTTCGTTCTTTCCGTACCTTAACACAACGTAAGATGTACTCAAAATTACAAATTTTAGAATATCAGGTCTCAACAGAAAATAAGTTATTTCTTTCAAATCCTATAAAAAGAATAACATTGGGTTTGTAAAATTTCTTGGTGTGATTTTTAAATCTATCTATTTTGTGTCTCTTAATTAGACATTTTTAGTTCCAATGACGTCGTTAAAATTACTTTTTTCCGTATGAAACCAAACTAAAATATATGTCACGTCTTTTTAAATTTCGATGACGTCATAAATTATATCTATAATGAGTTTGTATCAATAATATATTGATACAAACTCATTTTACAACTCTATAATAAAAGTCCAGGATATACAACTAGCAGGCACTATAAAGAAAAACGGGGAAATCGGGTTAACAAGGGTTTATTTTATATTCCGACACAACAGTTAATAAGTCCCACGTGTCTTTTTTAACCCGATATTTTAATTTATCCGAATTATAAATTCGGAAAAACTGTTGCTATGGGATACAACGACATGTTAAAAAAATGCATATTTTTTTGTTAATAAAAAACATTTTTTAAAAACACGTGTTAACAGCGCCTGGCATTGTAAAAAGCAGAACAGCGTGATGTAAACAACAGAGGATTCCTTAAGTATTTAAGATGGAATATTTTGTTCTGCAAAGTATAAAGACTTGTAGGAAAACACAAACGATGAGGCAGAGTACAACTCTGCTAGGTGAAACAGTGAAGGAACAGCGATGAATGTCAAGTTAAAAAAACTCCTGATTTTCATCTTGTGCGTTTGTCTGGTTATCGAGAGCATCATAATTCTCCGACACATAAACAACGACGAAAATCCAAAACGACGCTACATCGACGTGTATTATCAATTCGAAAAGCGAGAGTCGAGTAATTCAAAGAGAGAAATCCGCCAATCTACAGACATTCCACACAACAAGGAAAATAAAGACAATATATATCTACCAACAACAACTATTTTAAGTCGGCTACCTCCACGTTCGACGAACGCAAGAATAATTACAAAATCTTATATTACAAATACAGAGAATTCTGATGCACCAAAGATTTCGAACAAAATAAGCGGTAAAGTGAACGTGTTTCTGTACGATAGCATATGTTTCGATCTTGATCCGAAAAACATGTTCTGGAATGCTTTGTTTCCGTCGCATCCAGCGAACGCTAGCATGATAAGTTCTCTTGAAGAGGAAAAGTTAATAGAGATTTCGACAGCAAGGCGAATTACAGGTTTTATCTCGCCTATTCAAACTGATTATTATGAGTTCGAAATCTCATCTCGGTCTGGTTGTGAATTCATGTTGATTGAGAACTATAACCAAAAATATAGTGTAACTATAAATAAATTCTTGTTAAGGTTTGGCTTACACAAAGACGAAATTCTTCGCGATGATTCCAAACTTAAATCTTTAGAGCTCTTTAAAAAACGATCCAACAAAACAGTACTGTTAACCCAGGGTCGAAAATACTTGTTCGACCTCGCACACGCAGTGCAAATATACGGAAGGTTCGAGATAAAATGGAAAACCATAAAAGAAGAAAATTTCCATTCAATTCCATCTGAAGTTCTTTCTCCGCTCGACACTTCACCGAATGTAAACCCACGGTTACCGAACATTCAATATTTAGAAACATCAAGACAAACTCAGCTATTACAAACTAACAAGAAAAACTACTTCTACAAAAGAATTCAACTAAATGAAAATCTAACAATGGAGGAGTGTGATTACACTCCATCGTACATCCCTGACAAAGTAGCAGAAGGACACGGTGTAGGGTACGTTCGGCTTGATCTTCTCTATCCGCGAGATGAAATGATTGAAACGCATATACCTGGTGGACCTGCACTGTGGATAGATAATCACACAGCACTGAACGTAGTACAATCACACTTAACTCTTTTAAGCAGGTAAGTATGAACATTCCATTATATACACGTTTTTTAAAAGGGAACAAGAAAATTTTAGTCCAGGTTTAAGATTGTCTTTTACACACTCAACTATTTCTTACTTGTTGACTACCTCCTACTATTGTGTTTGCTTGTTCAGTTTGGTTGACGCGTCTATCAAAATCGAACATCCGTACCACGCTTGTCGTGGTATAAACCACTTTTCGCGTGACGTAGTTGTTTTGATTTTACTCTGAGAACAATGGGCATGCTCGCGCTTATGTGTAGGTAAAAAAGCAGGACTCACACAGGGTAAAAAGGCTAATAATGCCGATTAAAGATTTTTGGGGTAGCATAAGATCCAAAAGGTACCGAAATTAAATTTTAACTATATTCTTCTATATCATTCTTCCGAAAAAACGAATTTTAAATTTTATAAACATTGGCAAGTCATGTTTGAAGGAAAGCTGAGTTTTCACAATTCCTTTTTGCCTTTCTTTTAATCGCCCACTGGCTGTTGTTTAAAAGTTGCATCGTCCTTTTAAGAAGCGAAGCCTAATGTTACTGATACAAAAGCGGGTATTGAAAGTCTCACAATCAATGTGACGAAAATAATTATCACTTACCTTTATAAAATAAATGAAACCTTACAAATTTTATAACTCTCACACGTGCATGCACATCAAGAAATTTTTTTTAATCTCGCTTTGTCTCAAAAGTTTGAGGATTTCAAGGGATGACGACGGTGGTCTGCATAAGTTTACTGAGCTAGAAATAATTTACACAGACTGGGGTGAAATTTCACATTGCAGTGAAAAGTGCGACTGTTTACACGAAACCGCATCTCACTTCAGAGTAAAGTGTTTATATGGACATCTCATACAGATTTGAACCCCGGTCATTTTGACTGAAGCAACATGCCATCTGCAGTGAGTTTGGTTTTTACCAAAATGACAAAAACTAAAGTGAACAATTTTAAGAAATACACTGTGGAACGAAGTGACCAATATTCTGGTCTTATGTTAACAGCCCTTAGCATAAGAAAGACTTTAGAATTGATATAGATCCTGTACATTTCAAGAAAAGAAAAAAAGTACAGAAAACGTTCTTCTAAAAGCTAACGACTAAGATAAACGAAACAATCGATTTTTTTCCTATGGTTTACACCGCAGGTATAAGATATATTAGGTATGACAACTTAAAACCTAGCGAAGGATCCAGTTCTAAAAGATTACCAAATGTTTAAATTCTAGATAGTCTAATAAAACTGCGTACAAGAATGAACCCAAGGTGACTGTTAAAACTAAGGCTGTAAAAAAAAAAATACCTTCCATTTAATCAGGGATTTTTGAGGCTCACAATAGCATCTCTTTAAAGAACTCTAAGGCCATTTATTAAAACAAAAACAAAAAAAACATTCTACAGAAAGAAGCTACGAAACAAATGTAATCAATTTTTCTATTTAGTGGCTTACAATAAAATGAAAGCCGAGGCGGTGGAATGATTTTTAAGTAATGACGGTTAATACTACATGTTATCCAGAAATCAGACATTTATTCATTTATTTATTTATTTTTTACTTATTTTACTTTTGTTTAGAAATTACACAGTAGACTCGATTGTTCACATCGAGGAAAATAAAGAGGACAAGCACGGTAAACGATACTTTGTTGAGTTGGACCTTAAACATGAAACACAGCCCAACATCTACCGCTCTAGTGAATGGATTTTTATAAAAAACAATGGCGAACTGTGTAAACCTAAAGGCTATCAGTGGAAACCACACGAGAAAATATATTTACTAACGCCGGTGAAAAACCAAAGAAGATGGATCCAATATTTAATCGAAAGTATTAATCGTAAGATTTCATTTGTTTATAATATTTTTTTACACATTTATTCATTCACTACTTTCGCGGGTAGAAACTTTCGCGTTATTTGTCATTTTCGCGACAGTTATGCCTTTAGGAATTATAAATCAGCAAAACGCAAAAGTTTTTTCACGCGAAGTTATTGATCTTTTTCAAGACGCGAAAGTTTTTTCACCATAAAAAATCTCAAAAACGGGGAAATCTAAGAGTGACAACATTTTTCTTTAATCATCAACTACAATAACATTTAGTGTTTTCAGTCTTTTTTTGGTTGTAAGAACATCTCTTGGATATCCTGATTTCTTAAAACAGTAACGGATGCAAACATTTGATTACTAATAATAAGAGAAACGAAAATGATTTGAAGTGATTTTTGATTCTCGCGAAAGATTTTTAAGCAAAATTACAATTTTCGCGAAAGTTTTTGTCGCAAAGTTCCTCCCACAATTACAATTCGCGAATGTTTTTGTCGAAAATTTTGCGATTTTTGACCTTGCTAAAGTTTCTGCCCCTAAAGTATTCGTCCCCTCCCTAAGTATTCGTCCCCTCTTTTACCCATAAACGCATAAATAACAAAGCAATTGATAAGAAATGGCCTAAATAACGCTCTTAAACTGATTGTTCAAAGAAAGAGGCAAAAAATCTCTATAAATTTTGGGTGTTGGTCAACCTTCTTATGACGTCAGTTATGCTTGCGTTTTCCCCAAACTTGTTTTATTTACTATGAAATTTTGTCATTTCAGATATTGTCAAAGTTACTGGTGAAAAGCAGATTCATTTAATAATGGTAGATTTTAACAGCACAGACGCCATATTGGAAGATATCTTGAAAGAAGCAAATTTTCCGTACACGTTGTTGAAACGACCGGGAAAATTCTGTAAAGTTAGAGGATTAAATTTAGCTGCGCAATCCATCTCTGAAGAAGACGCTCTCATGTTCATCATGGACCTTCATCTTCAAATTCCTTTGTTTATATTCGACTACATCCGAAAAGTAAGCAATTTTTTTTACAGTACAGTGAGAGTGCCTATTGATTTACATTGATATTTGGCGTGCAATTTTTTTCACATCACTTAACCAAATCTCAAAGTACTCCAGTAGAGAAATTATTTAATGTTTTAACTAGCCCAAGACAAATGGACTATGTTCTACAGTCTCTTTTTATTTCAGCATACCTTTAAATCAAAAACAACTTATTGCCCAATCCTCTTACGTTTTTATTGTGGTGAACATCCCGAATACACAGAAATGAGTAAAAATTCAATATGGCAGGAGATTGGGTATGGGATGATTTCGATATTCAAAAGCGATTGGAACAAAATCGGAGGTAGGCCAATTCCTCGTTACCATAGCAAATCTGTCGTCGTTGTAATTCTACTGACGCCGTTTGTTTGTCGCCATTTTTGAGGTCGTTATAACTTGTGTGGTATTTTTGTCGGTGTTTTTTAATTTTTTTTATTCCGTTTCTAGGTATGGATGAAGAGAAGTTTGGCGGGAAATGGGGCGGAGAAGATTGGGATTTAGTGGAACGAATCATAAAAAACAAAATAGAAGTTATACATCATAGAATACCTGGGTACTATCACTTGTATCATTCAACTAAAGGAACATGGGACGGAACAAAACTTTTTTGACATGTAGTCAACATTTTTTTTATCGACAATATTATTCGCATCTAAAGGTAGTAGAAACATTTCTGGCTTTAGTTGCCTAATTTCCGTTTACAAGGTATATTTGATGTATATTAAAAAAAATTTTTTAAGTATTAACGCTATAGAATATATTATATAATTTATCAGCTAGATAGATCCTAAATGTATGAGTTAAATAAATATAATTTTTTTATAGCTCAACCATTGCAAATTGACAATGTGTAATACCACACCTGTCACTCATCATTACATATTACTTAACTAGTTTCCAGGCTCTAATAGGAATAACCTTACGTGTAACATAAAAAGGCTACTAAGCTTTTTTAAAAGAATTCGAGGTATACATTAAGCTGGATTTTAACTGTTACAAAATTTCAGCGACAGTCAAGTACAAATTTCTGTAAAGAAATTTCTTCTAACAATTTTCCACTTTAAATAAAAACAGAACGACACGATCAAAATATGTGTGGCTTGGTTTGTTTTTGATCAAAATGGCTTCCAATATATTATTTTGTGCTAAGATTGCACAAAACAGGGATTCCTGGAATATGCACGACAGGCGGAAACACGACAAGAGAATGTGTTAATTTTTCTGATACAAATTTGCCTGACTAAAAAATTGGCGGTACACAGATAATTCAGAAAATCTTCCTCTGTTCAGTAGCAATAAATTTGAAGCTAGTCCTTAGCCCGTGGAAAAATTCACGGGAATTCGCCTATCAAACATATATACAGTTAGCTCCCATTAACTCGAACTTTTTTGATTTCGAACCATTTTCTTGTGTCTCTTGAACTCAAACCTATTTTAGGGGAAAGGAATTTAAAGATTAGATCTGTCTGTCAAGGAAAATTTTATTTACAAGGGACTTACATGTCTTTTTTACCGCCAAGATTGCACCTCTTCTCGGTAACTGTTGCTCCACCTCTTGAAAAAATCGCTTTAACTCGAATTATAATCTCATTTTAAACTAAATTCGACTTAACAGAAGCTTCATTTAACTCGAACATTCGTTAAGTCGAACTATTTTCCTCAGTCCCTTGGAGGTTCGAGTTACCTGGAGTTAACTGTATTCCTTGCTATATTTCGTGCGTTCCGTAACATAACTTGATTTTGACGTACATACAAAATAGAGAGAATTTTATCCTTTAATGGGGAAATTCTTTGTTTTACGACAATTATGTTAAAGTCGAAATTCACCCTAAAGCATCAGATACGCTACAGAAAAACGTGTTTACCGGTTTTATATCAGGTGTGTCATAGCAAACGGTGTAATTGGCAGAACACCAGAATACATTTTCTTCATTTCCATCTGAGTTGTTTCCAAAATGTTGTTATAATGAGGTTGCCAAGATGGTAGCGATGCCGTTACTCTAAAATATAATTTCTTCACTCTTAATATTCTTTTAATCATGCATTGATTTATTTATAATTTATCGAGCTTACCTTTTAAGGTATTTAAGAACGAGAAATAAAGTTTCCATGTTATGAGAGCTCAACAACTTCTGGAGATAAGTTTTTATCTCCTTAATGTCATCATAAAAAGGCTCTAAAAAAAGTCCAACAGTTTTTAAATATTGCAAAATCTTATCTTTTTCCTCCTGGTTGGCAAACAAAGCAAAAAATGCAGGATCGCTAAGCCAATTAAGTTTTGTACTAAATGAACAGACGAGCAAAAATTACAATTCAAATTGTATTTTAAAATGTATGAAAATGTCCAACCTTCATATTCATCTACCCATTGTTTCAAAATGTTTTTTATATCTGTATATTCAGATGCACCGTGCAGGATAGGTAGAATCTAAACAAAAAATCATCTACTTCACTGGTACTCATACACGTAAAAAATATAAAAAAAAACACCATATGGTGATAACATTGAAAAATTTAAGGTGATTTTAGAATCACTGGGATTAGAATTTTAGTTTTTAGCTGTTTGATCTGCACTTATTTTATAAGAAGAATGAGGCTGGGAATGGCTCAAAAATACAAACAGAACAACAACAAAATTAAAACAACAACGAAATTAAAACAACAACAAAATTAAAACAACAACAAAATTAAAACAACAACAAAATTAAAATAACAACAAAATTAAAACAAACAACAAAATTAAAACATCAGCAAAATTAAAACAACAACAAAATTAAAACATCAAAATTAAAACAACAACAAAATTAAAATAGCATCGAAATTAAAATAACAACGAAATTAAAATAACAAAAAAATTAAAATAACAAAAAATTAAAATAACATCGAAATTAAAATAACAAAAAAATAAAACAACAACAAAATTAAAACAACAACAAAATTAAAATAACAACAAAATTAAAACAAACAACAAAATTAAAATAACAACAAAATTAAAACAAACAACAAAATTAAAACATCAGCAAAATTAAAACAACAACAAAATTAAAACATCAAAATTAAAACAACAACAAAATTAAAATAGCATCGAAATTAAAATAACAACGAAATTAAAATAACAAAAAAATTAAAATAACAAAAAATTAAAATAACATCGAAATTAAAATAACAAAAAAATAAAACAACAACAAAATTAAAACAACAACAAAATTAAAATAACAACAAAATTAAAACAAACAACAAAATTAAAATAACAACAAAATTAAAACAAACAACAAAATTAAAACAACAACAAAATTAAAATAACAACAAAATTAAAACAAACAACAAAATTAAAACAAACAACAAAATTAAAACAAACAACAAAATTAAAATAACAACAAAATTAAAACAAACAACAAAATTAAAATAACAACAAAATTAAAACAAACAACAAAATTAAAACAACAACAAAATTAAAACAACAACAAAATTAAAATAACAACGAAATTAAAATAACAAAAAAATTAAAATAACAAAAAATTAAAATAACATCGAAATTAAAATAACAAAAAAATAAAACAACAACAAAATTAAAACAACAACAAAATTAAAATAACAACAAAATTAAAACAAACAACAAAATTAAAATAACAACAAAATTAAAACAAACAACAAAATTAAAACAACAATAAAATTAAAACAACAACAAAATTAAAATAACAACAAAATTAAAACAAACAACAAAATTAAAATAACAACAAAATTAAAACAACAACAAAATTAAAACAACAACAAAATTAAAATAACAACAAAATTAAAACAAACAACAAAATTAAAACATCAGCAAAATTAAAACAACAACAAAATTAAAACATCAAAATTAAAACAACAACAAAATTAAAATAGCATCGAAATTAAAATAACAACGAAATTAAAATAACAAAAAAATTAAAATAACAAAAAATTAAAATAACAACGAAATTAAAATAACAAAAAAATTAAAATAACAAAAAATTAAAATAGCATCGAAATTAAAATAACAAAAAAATTAAAATGACAAAAAAATTAAAATAACAACGAAATTAAAACAACAACAAAATTAAAATAACAAAAAAATTAAAATAACAAAAAATTAAAACAACAACGAAATTAAAACAACAACAAAATTAAAACAACAACAAAATTAAAACAACAAAATTAAAACAACATCAAAATTAAAACAATAACAAAATTGAAACAACAACAAAATTAAAATAACAACAAAATTAAAACATCAAAAATAAGAACAACAACAAAATTAAAACAACAACAAAATTAAAACAACATCAAAATTAAAACAAACAACAAAATTGAAACAACAACAAAATTAAAATAACAACAAAATTAAAACATCAAAATTAAAACAACATCAAAATTAAAACAATAACAAAATTGAAACAACAACAAAATTAAAATAACAACAAAATTAAAACATCAAAAATAAGAACAACAACAAAATTAAAACAACAACAAAATTAAAACAACATCAAAATTAAAACAAACAACAAAATTAAAACATCAGCAAAATTAAAACAACAACAAAATTGAAACAACAACAACAACAACAAGGGAAAATAAATTTTTCAATGCAGTAATTTTCGCATATTGTCCATTTAAAATAACTTTTCATCAGATTTATAATTATAAGAACAAAATACGAACAGCTTCAGGCTGAAACTGAGAAAAATAAGAACATTAGCCTAGGGTGAGTTTTTCTGATTCATGTAAAAAAAAGTCCACAGAACACTGCGACTTTAAATTAAGAACACATTTATCGTCACGAGCCTTAAGATTATCTTCAATACGTTACCAACGAAATACCTTGGGAAAGAAATTTTAGTGACCAAAAATTTTCGCGGAATTAAGTTTCGCGAATTTGAATCGATTTCGCGAAATTAAATTTCGCGAAATCAATCTAAAGCTAGTAATTCGCGAAATTATTTTTCACTAAATTTAAGTGAACTTACCATTTTGCGAAAATAAATTCCGCGAATTTTTTTTTCAAAATGATCTGAAAGGTCTGAATTTATTAGGTAAACCAAACCTTTTTACTTCTAATAACAAGCAAATCTCATAAAATAGTACTCAGGGAGTATTTTTAAGTGTCGACCACAATTCATCACGTGACCACAAGTTATGAAGTAAAACAGCGGAGGTCACCAGACTTGAAGAATAAAAACTTACTTGAGTTAATTTAATCATTTTTACAGGTTCATCTATTTCCTCTTCGGCATGATTTGAGTCTGGAATCACTACAGTATTTGCTTCTCTTTTCCTCTGTCTTCTTTTCTTTTCAACTTCCGCACGCTGCATGACTTCATTTTGCAAGTCAATAGGTAGTGCGGCTAATACATTCGCATCCAGTTGTGACGGCGACAACATGTCGTCACAACGGAGTGCATTATTGACGCGTCTGTGTGACGGCGACAACATGTCGTCACAACGAAGTTTACTATTAACGCATCTGTTTATACCAGTATCCTTATCGGTATTAAAAGCCTCCACATTTAGCGGTGATTTTGCTATCGGCGTATGTCTTCTTTGCTTCGATTTTTCAGCGTCAGATATAACATCTTGTCTTACCTCTTCAGGTAAAGCTCTCAAAAACGATTGGTCCAGCTGAGAGGGAGACAAAAGAAACTGATTGGTTTGTGGTGAAGTTGATTCGCTGGATGTATTCTTCTTCATTGGTGTCTCTGTCATATCACGGCCACAGCTAAATTTCGTTTCGTGTTGGTCGGCTTTTTTAAGATGAAAATTTTCATCTGTATTTTTTCTGTTCTTCTCTTTGTTGCGTCGACTCAAATGACCAGTTTTTCTCATTTTCGATATTATTTCATCTCGAATATCGTCAGGAAGTTCATTCACAACACCTAAATCAATCTGCGAAGGAGAGAGAATACCATCTTTCTCTCTGCTTGTTCGTACATGTTGTTTTTCTGTTGCGTTTGCTTTTGCGCCTGTTCCTGTAAATTGGTCATCATTTGAAACCAATTTTCTTGATGACACACGAATATCGCCATATTTAGAGGCATCAAAATCTCGAAGTCGCTTTTGTTTACCCCTTCCCGAGGTCAAAGGACTGTTCGTTTTTGGCGAGCCTTTTTTTGATTGAGGAATTTTCTTTTTAGGACTGACGCGCTGTTTCGTTGATATAGATTTCGATTCGGCAGAACTTACGTTTTGTGCTTGATACATTTTTAATTCTTTTTGTATGTCTTCAGGAAGTTCACTAAGTACAGCGGGATCCCAACTCAATGAAGAAGGCGGCTAAAAACGTATAAAAATAAGGTGTAAACACAACTGCCTAAAAGGTGGCGAAATTATGTCCGAATAAAACCGTGCACTTATATGATTTTACGAAGTTTTGTAGTGATTTTTTTTTTCTTTGTGGTACAAATAATTTTCATACATTCAATTCACAAGTAAGAACTTGCCTCAAAAGAACTCGATGTTCCAGCCGATGAGTGCCGTGTCTGAAACGAAGGCAACGGAGGAAGTTCGACTGTCTCTGCCGTTTTCTCACAAGCACTAAAAGCAACAGGTTTCATAAAGTTATCCAAGCTACTGCTTTTCTTTGTTGATGTTTCTTTGTTTCGCTTTTCACGAGTTTGCTGTTTTTGCAGCTCTTCAACAGACACTGGTTTTGTGAACTCAAGCAAACTCTTAGTGTGCGTTGTTTGCAGTGACACATCGGTGAGTTTTGTCATCTGAATTCCCATACCACGGAAATCTTTCGCTTGTATTTGAAGGGTGCGCAAAATACTGCAACATCTGTCTCCGATTATCTTCGCTTCATGTGTTGGTGTTGGTAAGGTGCTTGATCGAGACAGGTTTTCACACCAACCATGACCCATGTACTTTGAAGGGTCCTGTGCATCCTTTCGTCTCGTCATGAGCTGTACAAATAAAGAGATAGCGATCTATTTATCATGGAGAAGGGGAAAGAACTGTGAGTCAATTTATTTATTAGCTGTACAAGTAAAGATATACCGGTCTATTTATTACGGTAGAAAAAGAACTATAACAGGCAAGAACTTGACTATTGGCAATACGATTTACCTAACACTTCATTCTGCAGTGATTTTTCGGTGGAAAAAAGCTAAATGCCTAAACTAGACTGGTTATTATCCTTTCTTCTTTATTGTTCTAAACAGTAGACCAGTAGTTTTTAACCTGAAATCTCACTTTGCTATTCTTTAAAAAGTATATTCTTATAAAAATAAAATAATATTGACCGATTGTTTTTGCAATGACGGAGTCACAAGGGTTGTAAACTGTGTTTTTATTTCAGACTTGTTATTTTTTGAAAAAAATGTTACAGTCGCAGCTCTACAATGGTGTACGCGTTTCTCTTGATTTACGACATACTTCATATCTGTACTAAACCACTCCACCTGACCGTGTCGCAAAGTTTGCAGTTCTTTTTAACAACAGTTACTTGTGGCTCATCCTGGCGTTTCGACGCCGGGTTTCCCGGCTAGTCTCTCTGTGTGTCCGCGAAAGCCGCGTCCTGTTACAGAAACACGAAATGCGATATATAAAGGGCGGGCGACCCCGTGGATTTTTCCACGGGTTAACGGCTAGTTTATATTATAATACCCGTATGCGTCTGTCTGTCACGCAAAATGGTAACAGTAGTAACGAGACACACGAAATCGACACTGAAAACATGAAAGACTCTACTGGAGAAGGTGGTTTTCATGGATTATTTGGCGCAGAATGATTTTATGCACTTTTTACAACTGCTAAAATTTTAAAAATTCAGACCTCGTGTTAAATATTCGTTCTAACGATAACTGGATCTTTACATACCTTGATTGTGATGTGCGTCCCCATTTTTTGAATGTCTTTCAATCGTTTCTCCACCTCACAAGAGAGCTGATACACAAACTTTTCCACCTCGTGATACTGAAAAAATATTCTTTTAAAGTCAGTTAAATTTTTAGGTTTTCCGCAATTTCAGGTTTTAGGAAGCGCTAAAGAAAATGGGTTGTGTTAAAGATGATTAAATTCACTAGAAATGTTATAACAACACGCACAAAACTGTTAAATCTTACTGGAATTGGTTATCCAAAGAGAATAAAATCGGTTATAATCAAATTGTATCACGGTAGTGCATTGGTTAAGCGTCTGTGCCTTTGGGATGCGTTATGGTGACACTTTTCATTTGTGGCCCACAACTGCCACAAATTTTATTTTTAAGCATACGATATCAATAGTCAAATAATTTAATAAATTAGGTTTACCTCTGTGAATCTCATTCCGTAATTTATTTCAGCAGACACACTTTTGCGATCTTGATCCATTTTGATACCTCGCTCATCTTTTCCACGACAAAAGTTGAACAGCGTTTCTCCTAACTTTACTCCAAATTCTTTTTGTAATACTAATAATGTCATTTTCTGCAAGTCTTCGCAGGTTTTAATGTTCAACGCTTCTAACTTTTGACCTTGTGCCCATCCAATCCCAGGAAGGTCTTTCACATTCTGATGTTCTAAACATTATATCCCCTTAAAAATGCTGTTTTTGACTGTCTTAAAGCTATCTAAAGACGAGGAAAATATACTAAAAATACCGTCAGTGTTTAATTTTTTATATTAAGAACACAAAAAGGCTTGGTTCTTTAATGGACGCAACAGCAATGTTACTTCTCGGTTATCATTATTTATTTTTCCCCTTTCAGTTGGTCTTTTTATGTACCCTAACAATTCGCACCCCAGCTTATACGATTATCGTTGTAATCGATGTTTTAGGACTATAATAACAAAAAAAATTTTTCTTGCAGCAAAAATCTTACTGATAAATTCAGGAACATCTGCCATGGAAACATAGCACTTTCCATTTGGTTTTGCTTGCTTCGTAGCGAGGCGTGCTATTAATATGCTATTACCAATACCACATGAAGCGATACAACCTGTGTTCTTTAAAATTTCGTTCCGAATGTTTTCAGCAACCTCTAGAATCGTTTCTCCTAAACAATATAGATACACCATACACACCTCATCGTAAGCTCGCAGCAGCAGAAATACATTTGGGTTTTCACGACCTTCTTCAAAATAAAAGTCTTCCTTTAGAATGTCATTGCGAAGACCTTGTTCTAAATATTTCTAGCACGCGTTTGTTGGTGAAGGTGAAAGCCAATTCGATCGCAAAGAGCAACAAACTTTGCGCAGCGCGGTCGTACGTTCGATCAGTATAATATTCAGGGGAAACAGAAATGCGTGCACAAACTCAACAAACAATCAATAACATAGCATGCAAACATAGATACCTGTCTCCACCAATTCAGTGATATCCAACAAAGCTTCATCGCAACTCACAGCTTCAATATTGCATGTGAAGTGAGATAAGATTTCGTAAAACTTTTGTGATACATTTCTGTACTCATCAAAGTAATACGGCACACAAACCAGTTGAGGACAAAGTTGTTTAGCTTTGTTTAACAGCATGCCATTGCGTAGACCAAATTTTCTTGCTTCGTAACTACAGGAGGCTATTTCTGACCACGAACTTTTTCCTGCGAAGAAACCGTGAAATTAGCAACGGTAATTTAATTATTATATATATAATAATTATTTATTATTTATAATATTTATAATAATTTATTAACTAGCAGATTGGGTTGAGAAATAAAATAGAAAATTTATATTAAATTAAAAAGAAAACAATTGAACGAGGGTTAACATTAAATGCAGCCCAATCCTTCTCACAACTTTCGGCTGCCGCGAACATTTAATGCCTTGTTTAGAAAATCGGTTTATCTTTTCAGCTCAGCCAGCCAACGAGTCGGTTCGACAGGCAGACAGCCACAAAGACACACAACCAGACAAACAACAGTTATCATAATGATGACTGTTAACTTTCGCATAGACAAATACCTTCAGAATTTCCTCTTCCTGAATGACAAACAGCTACAGGTTTACCAGCTAATTCAGGATTCATCTTCAAAGCAACAGAAACAAAAAACGAGTCTAAATCTACATGCATAATTATTTTATATTTGTGTGGCATGCTTGTCAAATGTTTATTTTCAAATTCTTTACGTTTCTTCTGTATGTCAAACGCAAACTTTTTCAACTCTGCCTTCCACATTGATAGATGATGCAGACGCGAGTGAGTGTAAAATTCAGAAATAAAATTATCATCGCCCGCTTTTAAAGGCGTCTTCGATACGGCTGAGTAGTCATGTTTCGATAAAACAGGCTGCCCTGCTGCTTCTGTTTTATCCTGTTGAAAATCAACATTAGTGAAATCGTCATCCATGCTTTCAGGTGTGTTGCACATTTCTGACTGGCTCGCATCACTGGTTTCGCTGGTTTCATTATTTTTCGAAAGATTGGCTTCGGAATGGCTTTTACTTTGTACAGGGAACTTTAATACTGCACCGTCCCTCTTTGCAACTGAATACAAAAGATATTTATCCACTGCTAACAAACGCCCAGCCTGTACACTAAGGTTGAAAAGAAACTAATATAGGGTATTTAATATACGTCAAGGAAGAGGACTTTTATACAATCATTTCAAGGGAGTGTTTGTAGAATACCGACTGATAGCCTTGTGGTAGAGCGTTCGCTTTCAGTGCGGGAGGTCTTGGGTTCAAACCCCGGCCGAGTCATGCCAGAGACTATAAAAGTGTGAATCTATCCTTTCTGCTTAGCGCTCAGCATGAGAATAGGATTGATATCTTAGGCGGTTGTCTGGTTGAGCGATTGCTGTGCTTCCACGACTTTCGTAGCTCAAATGGGAGCTTTAAATGCGCTAGGACCCCCTTCGCAGGACCCTCGTTGATAGCAGTACCAATAGGAACTGAAGAGGCTATCCTGGGTAAATAATAGTAATAAATGGAGTAACTGCTAAACTACATTATTTTCTCTTTATAAGAAAAAAATAAGGTTCAAATACTTCAAAAAAAAACAAAAAAAAACGAAGCAAATTGTAAGCAATAAAAGAAAAAGGACCAACAACAGGGATTACAAAAACACTAATGATATTGAGACTTTTTGTGTTCTAAAAGTTATATGACGTCTCATACGACGTCAAACGTGACTAAAAAAGAATTTTGATTTTGGTTGGCACACTAGCCTAACTAAGCGAGCAAACAGGTAAATTTGAGACCTTTGCGTAGATAATCAATAAGCAACAATCAACCAATATTTGAGCCTGTAAAATAATAAATTTTTGTGTCGCTTATAAAAACGTATTAGTTAGAATTTTACAGCTAAGTGTTTTCACCCTATTCGGTTCTCCACTTGCCTTTATTTTCAGAACTCTTTTTTAGCTATGCTGCATGGTTATGATACTTACTCAGTTCTTATGTTTGACTCTTAGACACCTGTATGCAAAATATTTAGGTTCCATACCTCTCAGAGCTGTAGATATTAACTATTTAGGAATATCCTTAGAAATCTTTCTCAGAATTTTGGTCACCTGATAATCCGATTACCTGATTTTTTCGGATCTTATCCAAAAATTAGGAAAAATCTGATTTTCGGGCAATTTTTCGGCTCTTATTCATACGAACTATGTAACTTAAATTGAATTTTAAGCAGTGGTATATTCGACAAATTTCAAGCTTTCGATGACGGCACAGAAAAAAATCTGTCATAAGCAAAAATTTATTGCTGCCATTTTGATCCGTAATGACGTACCATGAGTGTGGCAAGTTTAATTCAATTTGGACAAGCCTATCAAAAGTTATGAGGAGAGGTGGAGACCAAATAGGGATAAAGCAGAAACCTTGAAGCTTCGAAAAACAACTACACATATAAATGCTAGCAACACTATGTCCTGTCGCTTGAAGGTACATCCTTTTAACTAACGAAGTATTCTTGCTACATTTAAAAGTCAGATGTTATTTTTTTAATCATCGCAAATGCATGTCATATACAATGACATTTTCTTAAGGTTAGTGGTATCTAAATGGTGACGCAAGAGTTACAAAAACTTTCACAGATGAAGAGATAGATCAAAAAATAGTACGAAAACATAACATCATACCTGTCAACTATCCAATCGGGATGGACAACCTTATCTTTTCTAAAAAATACCAGAAAAATGCCAGTAAATCTTTCAGTATGGATTAGTAATTCAGTGAGCAGTAAAACAAGGTTTACACTATTTAGAGAAATCAGAGATTTAAGAACTTTTAATAAGAATCTTTAACCTCTTTTAAAAAGTATTTTCGTGAAAAACATTGAGGAAATTTGAGATTTTTATATTTTTCTAAAGAAATTGAAAATACTTGAGATGATTATAAAGGTAACGCTACGAGTGAAGAAAAATTATTTCTGTACCCAGCTTTTGAAAATTAAGAAGAATTGAAGAGTTTTAAGGAGGGCTGGCAGCCCTGAAAAATACTTTTCATTCATGTGATGGTTGTCAATCAATTGCTCATAGCTATTTCTTCCCCCTCTTTCACATTCTTTAAACATAACCAGTAAATATCGTTATTATCGAGAACAAAAATTAACCTTAGAAATGATCAAAATTAAAAGTAAGTAACGGGTAGTTTTGATGTCCTAACGGCTGGCTCTTCCTCCCCTCCTTTTGTAACTGTTACATTACCGCTGGAGATACGTATAGTATTGCTCAAAATTGCTTGCCTGCCACACAAGCCGACTGGCAGTCAGTAGATGGCACCAAATGGGCTGGCAATACTGCATTCAAAGTGCGCCGGAGTGAGGACTCGAACCTGAAACCTTACGAGTACAAGCCGAATGCGCTACCACTACACCATCTCCGCCTGAAGTGCTGGGAAATATTATTTTTGTCAACGAAAATTAGCACAGTTAGGAAACAAAAGAGTTAATGTTATTAAGTTTTTTAGTTCAAATTAGTCTAAAAATAAAACCAAATTAAAACAGAATCAGCTATTGAGAAATATCGTACAGTGAACAAAACATGAACTCAAAATAGCAACAACCACAAACTAATATTTCTATCCCCAGTACTACATTCAGTCCAACTCAGGCCATGAGTTTTGTCATCCAGATTATAAGCCACAAACATGGCCACAATATGACAAAACATAGATAATTTTCAGATTCGTAAACATCAACTTGCATCAGACCACTTACTTTTTTAGATTTTTAATCTTGCTGTTAGGCATATTCGTTGCAATCACATGAGTAACATTGGTCTTGGAGAAAAAATGAATATAACTTCCGCCATGTTCAGCCATTATTCGTTTCAATTCATCAGAGGAAGGATCTATAATTTAAATCAACAGAAGTTTTCATCTATCCTTGCTTATTAAGATATTTCATTTTATTTAATGATTTACAACAGGTATGAAAACACAAGCAATTGGGAAGAGCTTCCAAAGTCACCTTCCAAGTTGAATGCAGGATTTGGCTCACTTAGTCTAACAAAAATTAGCTAAACTCTTGGGGCTAAGTTTTTACAACCCACAAAATCGAGACAGAAGGGCTACGAATCTTGCTACTGCGTGGTCATGTATATTGGTGTAAATTAGAGAAGGTAAAGTTGGTGTTTATGGCAAATGAAACAAAATGAATGTGGATTGCATTTTATTCATTGACGAATAAAATGGAACAAAAATCACACAGATAATATGCTGGTTTTATCACTTTAAAAGGAACCCAAAGTGGCAAAAACTTTTAAAAACCTGGCACCACATCCAACTGTGGTTATTAATCAATCCTATAAAATTGAATTTAATGTTTTACATCTCTTTGGTTCCGGCATTTAGGCCGAAGGTTTGTGATCTTGACTTCAACCTGCTGTGGTTTGCCAGTAAAACATTTTTAAAAACAAGACAGAAATGAAATTTCACTTCCCTTCAAAACCTCCATATAAACATGCTTTAGTAAAGCTTTTGCGCATGTGTATACAGTTATGACGCATTTGCACTTTGCATAACTTTGATATGAAAAACTCTTAACAGTACACAACATTGATTTGAGGTTTGAAACTTCATTTCAGATAAATCTATTTAGGATCCATCCATCTTAGTATCGTCGGACCTTGCAAGATAGGTTCTGCCTGTTTGTTAAACATTGTCTTGTTTACACTTAAAGCTACCATTATTCTTATCAAAGAGAGTGCTTAGTCAATAGGAACACCTAAAACCTTTACCGCCAGCTTGCGTAATTCAGACAGTTAACAAAAACTGTTTGACTTACATGTTAATCCATTAACCCAAATTGCAACACCATCAAAAATCGATGACTTTCTAAAGCAAAGCAAGATATTAGGATAATTTTTTTGGATTCATATGATATCATCAACAATCACACATTGGTGAGACCGGGATTTTCCTATGACTTCTGAAAAATATTTTCAATATACCTGACGATAGTAGCATTAAACTGTTTTTTAAGTTTCTCATTCTTGCTTTTCCAGTATCCACCCTATAAAAAACAAATGCAAAAAATCATTTTATATTATTACTGTGTAAATAATCTAAATCCAAAACGTTTTGTGTGAATACACGTACCACTTCGGCCCACCCATCATCACTACATGTTTTAGGATCACCTTTATTAAACTGCTGCTTAAAAGCTGTGTTTTCTTTTGAATTAAGATCCATACTATCTATATAAATATACACAATAATATTGATACATTAACAACTCATTTAACATCTGCAGTAAATTCAATGATAAGTGACCTAAAAAAATATAGCTGGAAAAGGTTTTTATTTTGTGGAATTGACTATATACCACACAGTGTTTTGCAAGATATAGTAAACTCTTCTTGTACCACTGTCGTGTTAAAACTTTTTTCATTCATTTAGAAAGATAATGTAAGTAGCTGACAAGTGTATGTGTATAACAGATGTTATCCAACACCTGTGAACATGCATTGAGTTTTGACCACTCTTGAAATACAAGTTTACGCTTATAGAGGTTCCTAACAAACACAAAACACAACATTATAATGTCTACTACTATGGTTTGAAGAAAGTGTATTGTAAAAAGGATTGGTTCACATCTTCCCATTATAATAATGCCAACATAAAAAACAAGAATATTCTTGTTTCGTTTTTCTACTGTTTTCACAGGATGTGTTTATACTAAGGCAAAAAGTCATCCCATTTTTAGTGCAAAATAGTTTTCTTCTTTATTCCAAAATTCACTTGACTTATTGCAGTAATATCTGACAAAGAGACAATATACACATGCAATGCAGAGAAATATAAAACTTGCAAAAAAAGGTTGCAAAATAATTTGATAACATAGTAAATCTTATCTTTTTTGAAAAACCTTTTCGAACTCGAAAAGATACAGAACTTTTGACTGCTTGTTGCATTGGAAAGTCATGAATTGATATTGAAATTCAATTAACAAAATTCAGGCCAATAAATTCCTTTTGCGCGAAGATATTTTTTAATCCCGAAACTAGGTAGAAGAAACTAGAGGTGGCCTGGCTTTTTTTGCAGATGTAGTTTACATGGTTATAAAGTATGAGAAAATAAGAATCACTAAGTTCTAAATTTTATTATTTTTAAAAAGTATTACGATAAAATTATTCACAATGAAAATATACATCTGACGCCAAGTAAAATGTATAACTTCTAAAAACAGGGATGAAGGGTGTAAAAAAGCCGTTGCCAATGGAGGGTGTGTTAAAGTCATTACCCTGCCAAAGTAGCCTTCCTATAAAACATTGTTTTTTTCATTTGAAGACCAAACACGTGTTTCACTAACACAAAAACTGGAATTATAATTCCAATGATAAACTTTTAAAGAAAAATCTAGTCACATACAAATTGTTCAAATTTAAATTTACTCGCAAAAAATATAAATAATAATAAATAAATATTGGAGATATTTCGTCGTTGATACTTCAAATGATACTTGATAGCGTGTTGGTACTTCAGAAGATGGTTACCAGAGCCTGTACTTCAGATTATAGTCGGTAAAATAGCTTGTTGGCCTTCCAAACATAATATGTAGGATAGTAAACACAGGTAGAATCGATAAAAAGTTTTCGGAAAATAAGAATAAAATTTTGGGTAACGGGCAGCTACAACAAACGACCTTTACACTCCTTAGAACCACATTTACAGATAAGTTCTTTTCCAGGAACACTGCCAATCTCGTAATTGTAATCCCAAGTTAGTTCAGTATATGCAGGAATATTTCTAAAAAAATAAATAAATTATAATTATATTTTATCCTTCTCACCGACAAGAGGCCTTGTGGTAGAGCGTTTGTCTTCAGGGTGGAAGGTCTTGGGTTCAAATCCTGACTGAGTCACGACTTCCGTAGCTGAGAAATGGGAGCTTTAAATGCACTAGGACCCCGTTCGCAGGACCCTTTATTGATAACAGTTCTATTAGGAACTGAAGAGGCTGAGTAAATAATAAAAGGTAACAATGTCAAGATACGTTCACATTGAGCATCAAACATTTTTTCCAATTGATCGATATGAAACAATTCAAAGAGACTTAATTTTGGTAAAACTTTTGCAACTTTTTATGATAAAACGAAGCAAAAACAATGTGTTTCTTCGTTTTCTACCAAGTCAGCCAAACAGACCTTTAGATTTCAAGGAATTTCAAAACCACCGATTTGAAAAATATAAAAAATGTTGGATGCCATGAAAAAATCGGAGGTTAAACAAAAAATTAAAGAAATTGATGATTTGCTAAAACATTTGAGAAGAAAAGCTTCAAGGAGATTTACAGATTTATTTAGTGATCTATGATAACAAATTAAAACGTTAAAACACTAAATCTACGGTTATTCTGTTTTCATCGTATTAAATCATGAAGATTAAAGTCAATATATAAAATGGATATAATAATGACTTGTTTACACTTACTGTTGCGAGAAGAATGCCACCCAAGGAAATCGAAGATCATGTGTATCAACCATAACATTTTGAACAAAAACATTTGGTGAACAGCTATGCTATAATGTAAAAGACAGAAGCATGTCATTTATTGATTTTCACATGCGCTAAACTAATAGCTCAGCCAGATAAAATTTTTGAGAAGCACGCAATTTGGCGAGTCTGCGTGTGTAAGAGCTATTGCTCGTCCCATTCTGATAAGCCTGCCATTATTATGTGAATAGGTTTATAGGATTTTTTAGGGCTTTAAAATAAGGAAAACGAATCCACATAATTTATTATGAACATCCACAATCCAAATCCACATAAATATAATTAAACTTTTTATTTGGATTTTATCAGATTCGTTCAATGTTTTAGTATTTATCCTTTTTTTAAAAAAACCCAATGGGAATTACCTTTACAAAATCTGACATATACATAAAAATTATTTCCTTACATTCATGTACCTTCCCACATTCCCAAATGATTTTGCGTCAATGATATACATCTGGTTATCACCATCATACAACAGTCTTGTAGAAGGAGTTTTCGGTTTATCTACTTTCTTTTCATCTATTTTATCAGTAGAGCTTTTCTCTTCATTAATTAAATTACCTGTAATAATATTAATAATAAAAATGCAAAATGCTATAACAAGACAAGTTATCTCAGTGACCAGAATGGTGAACTGTCACCATCCCAATAAAGCAGCAATGACCATTTAAAGATTGACTTATAACTTTTTCTACTACTACCACTTTTTTCTTCGGCTTGAAAATAAAATTTTTTTTAGACATTTGAAACAAAAATGCACAAAAGAATAATAACAGGAATATGTACCTAGTTCATCTTTCAAGCATCTTGCTCCATCAATCTTATTCACATATGCCTTCTGACCAGTACTCTTCCTTGCAACAGGTTTTAATGCAATTGGCATCGTATTAGAATGCTCTTTATTACTTTCACCTACTTTGAAACTTTTTGTTTTTTCAGGAGAAATCAATTGGTTCTCTAATACACTAGATTTCTGAGTCTCATTTTCGCTGACTGATTTATTTGTACTGGGAGGGCATGGCTTTGTATCGCGAAACTTTGGTTCAACTGTATTGAAAACTGGTTTAGTATCAGCACCAGTTGTCTTTGTGGAAAGTGTGCTGGAAACTTCCGGAAAACTTTTTTCAGTTTCACTATATTTAGGAGTTACAGCACCATCATTTGTTAAACTGGAGCAATCATCTGTCAGTGAGCTGTCGTCAGACAAACTGGAAGTGGCATTCGTAGGTAAATCTGAACTGGGGATTCGCTTGATCGGAACATGACAAGGAAGCACATCAGATTCATCAATTTTCAAAATGGAACTAGCTGGTGACTGATCACCACTTCCTGTAGATGTGCTGGTCGAATCAGAGCTTCGCTGTTTTATATCGCTTTCAATATCTTGTTTCTATAGGAGAGAGTATGTAAAAAAACAAATAACCATTAACTTCAATTAACTTCTGAAAAAGTCTGAATAAACCATATATATTGGGCAAAATTATTTAAAATTATTTAAATTCATTTTGTTTTCCAAATGGTACCAAAACCAATTTATATTATAGTGAATGTTCACAAACATTCTGTTAAAGTTATACTACCTTTCTCTTGGATAATGGTTCCTCACCACTATCATCATCAAGCAGTACAACTTCTTCGTCACTGCTATCTGACATGTCAGAAGATATACACATCACTGATATTTCGCTGTCAGTATCAGAATCACTATCGTCATCACTAAACAGTGGGATATAACATATGTTTAAAAAAAACTTTTGATATATCTCTTTATTAAATACTGGTTGTCTGTCAATCAAATGGACCAAATGAGTGGTATTTTTAATGCTACCCACAGGTTTTCCACAAGCTAACAAGGACACAGCAAAAGTAACATACAAACTTTCAATGATTCCGAAAATCTTGAAAGCATTTAAATGAAAAACTTATTGCATGAATACAAAGAAAAATTTCAATTTCATGACTTAAAAACACATTACCTTGAATCATCATAACCTTTTTTACTGTCCCGCAGTTCCGGTACATCTGATTCATAACCATCTTTCGCTTTCTCTACAACTTCAATATGGTCCAACTCGGCTAAATATTCATCCCCAAAGTCCATACCTATGTGTTGATTTCAGTATTAATTGCACAGTTTTGTGTGTACCACTGTTTTTCAAGTTGTTTTGTGCATATTTAACATAAATGAGTAATTATCTTGAATGCAACTAGTTTTGACAATCATATTGTTATATTCAAATACAGTAAAATTTTTGGTTACATATTGTGTGTTTTGAAAATTTACAATTCCTATGTGAAAACCCACTAAAAAATTAAAGAAAAGTTTTTGTTTTATTGAAGATAATTACTCATTTACTTTTACTGAGAACTTTTGGTAATATATATTAAACCTAAATTTTCAAGTATCTCAAAGATGCAATATAATTTTGTTTCATAAATATGTTTCAAAGTAGAAAAAATAGTTCAGAAGCATTTCCCCAAAAAATTGACGGAGGCTAAACTAAAGACTACATTATTAAAACAGATCGAAACAATTTCAAACATTTTCAGACGTATCAGTTAAGAATTTTTGCAATAAACATTTGATACCTTCTCTGTTTGCTGTATGTTCATTTAGGACTTGTCCAGCATAAGTACAAATAAATGTCCCTCTTGGAATATCATCAACACAACGCAAACCCCATCCACGATTTTCAGTCATAAAAACTTGTAGGCGAAGTTGAATACCATTTTGTACGACACGATTGTAGCATGTTAAATGTGAACATGAGCAATTTTGGTTGCATTCGTATATGCTAGGAAATATAGGTATATGATATACAGGTATACAAGTATAAGCTACTTTTAACAAAACAATCATGTCTTAAACAGATCCTACTTTACTAGTCGTTGGCCTGTGGAAAAATCCACAAGTTCGGCCGTCCTTTTAATATCTCATTGCGTGCATCTCACAACTTGTGGTACCATTTTGCTTGACACACAGACATACATACGTAAACGGTTATTATAATATAGATTTATAATTAAAAATCAATAATAATAAACATCCACTAATTGCTTTTCTTACCCAGTGGTTAAATGTTCTTTCAACCTCCTGTACTGATAGCCAGCATTTGGTGAGATGATATTGTCAATTGTATTACTGCTGTTGATAGTCAGCTGAGCACATCCACATTTTGTTTTGTCCTGACAAACAAAGTCAACAAGGGTATTGTATCAGAGTCATTTTCATTATTAAATACTAATTTTTGGTTTTGATCAATTTATTTATGTGGAAGCTTTACGGAATATACAAAGAGGCCCAGTGTATTTTATGTTTACAAAAATCTACACCAAGCTCTAACCTCAGTGGAAAGAGAGGGTCAAACTCAAAACTCAGAGGAAAGAGAGGGTCAAACTCAAAAATTAACAAATGGTTACATATATCACACCAGTGGAACAAAAAAAAATTGGCAGAAAAGCAGGATTTTGAGTTTGGTTGATTTTTAGCCAAAAAACGGGATATAGCTTTCAATAATATTTTCTACGACAACAAGTAATACTAAGAGCAATTTATATATATTTTACCTTGAAACAATCTTAACTTTTTATTTCTTTTTTATTAAATTTTGTGGTTGAATCACTAAGGCTTGTTTAAAGTTTATACTCAAAGAACAAATTTTTTGATACAAGTTGATCTCGTTTGTGGTTTTAAAAGGGAACAAAGGTTTGGAATTTTTTTTATTTTTGTTTCAATTTTTCTTCAGAGACAGAAAACAACCTAAGTGTATATATAAAAAATAATTTTAAAAAATAATGTATATTAAGCAAAATAAAAGCATTTAAAAATATTTCAAAGTTTATTTTATGACGTAATAGTTGTGTATCGCTATTTTTGTTTTACTAAACTTACCTAATGTGATCATATAAGTAAAATATTAGAAACTATATCATTTTGACTGGCATTTAGGTGTACAAACACTAGTGGTCAGCCTCAAAATGAGAAAAACCTTTTCATAATTCCTGATCCCAAGAAAAATTAGGTATTATGCTCTATTTGGCTTCATAATATGAGGAACTTTAAATATAACATCAACAATTTTAATGCTTTGATGCATTATGTAGTATGCAGTGATCACTTTCACTTCAACTGCATCGAAAGGGATTAATGCCACAGTGTGAGAAACGTAAGAAACAGCTAAAACCATACTAACAATATTTCTTCATAAAACATAGTAAATAAATATTGATGGTACTACAGTATTAACAAAACATCTTGAAAACGAATTTTAACTTGACTAACTAGAAAAAGCATGTAAATGATTTTTCTTCTAACAACTGAAGTTTACTTTCATAATTCTAAATTTTCCTTCTCTCAATAACCAGGTATCCTCAGCCAGAGGTTATGAAACAAGTTTTCGATTCACCTGGTAGTAACATATTATCAGTTTGATTGCTATGCAACAGGTGTGAAGAGAAATAAATTGGAAGTTATCTTTATGAATGCTAAGAAGTGTTTGTTCATACTTTTTCAAAATGTTTTCCTCCTTTTAGACTATCAAAAGCATCTTATTAAAACCACAAACAACCGCTCAACTACATTGAATTTTCAAACCCTGGACTTTCCTTTACTGTTCAAGAATCTTAAATTGAAGAAAATAAAGGATCTGGTAATATTGGTATACAAACGGAGACTTCGTATGACCAATGACATCCAACACGATAAAAGATGCAAATTATCTTAGCAGTACTTTTTCTTAGTGTAAATTTGATCCTTATTTCGTCTACGGCGTATGAAGGAGTTTTTCCAAAACTGCAGGGTGCAACATGAGATTTTTAAAATTGTAGGTTATCACTGGTACAGCTGATTTGTTTTAATTTTTCACTCAGACAGTTACACTCGCAGCAACATAATACACTCCTCTAATTTCATTGCAAGTGTGATAACAGTCTAGCTCAACCCATTTCTAACTTCTTAGATCTCTTTTTCTGCTTATTCTGGCTCACAAATATAACAGCAAGCTACAATCCCAGACATAGATTATTCTAAGAACGGCAGAATTTCGAAGCTCGTAGCCACAAACAATTGAGAAAAAACTGTTTCTACAGCATTGTCAAAGTTTACTTGTCCATGGACAGAAACTTAGGATCGTAGGATCTTATTTTAAAGTGCTAATTTGTGCTGACATCAGTACGCTTGTTACTCTGACTACACTACTACCAATGTAAAACTATTGAAGCCTACAAGCTACTGACTACTAACCAAGTGATACCGTTTTGCCAGCAGAGGAAATAGCCAAAAAACAGCTTTTCTAGCTCATCACAAATCAACAGAAGTGCAAGAGTAGTTAGAAAGACCAGATGCATCAGAACCTTCGTTAAGAGACATTTTGTTGCTCTATATACACTATGAGTATAATATGGGAAGCATAACGCAACAATAAGGTCATAACCGTTGAAATTTTAAATTGCTCTTATTGAATTGCTGTTATTGGATTGCTCTTATTCTTTTTTGTTATCGTCTTATGATACTCTTTTATTTCAACAACAAAAAACAACAAAATTTTGACCACTGTTTCACTAAGGTGGTTTTATGCTGCAAATTTTAAACAAGTGAAATGTTGAGTACATTCCAATAGTTTAAACTTTGTGGTATAAACTGTTTTAAGTTAAACACACTTAAACTTGCTTAAAACCCTAGTTTGAGACAAGCTTAATGCAGTCATTTATCAAATGGTACCTGGCAATTATCTGTGCAGTCGCAACAAACCAAAAATCCTGGATCTGTATTTATGGAGACTTCATCGGTTTTGATACGAGAACTGATGTACGAGACAGAGGGAGGGTATTCGTCTTTTACTTCATTGATACAAACAATCGGACACGTTTCTTTCCCATATGACAAATCATCAATGCGCACTATTGCTGGTTTGGATTTTTGTGTTTGATTTCGACAAGATATGTTAGATTGGAAACAGAACATGTCAATGCCAACATTAGAGCATTTTGTTTCTAACACTAAAATAAACAAAGCAAAAAACAAAATAAAGATTGGTTGGACATTGTAATTTAGGTTTAAGGCTCAAGCAGTGAGAGGTCTCTACAGTTTACATGAAGGTTACATATTTTTAGTTTTAAATAAATAAACTTACAATATCGAGTAACATCTATTAAATTTCTCTACAACAGAAACAAAACAAAAAAATCATTATTTAACCATTAACAGTAAGTAAGTAGTTTTATTAAATTTTTCATTTTTATAACCTTTTATAATTATAACTGGTGACACCATATTTCAGAAAAGCTACTCACCATTCTTCTGTTACATGGAGATCTGTAGTAAATATCCCTATGGTAACTGGATTGTTTTTTTGAGCTCTCTCTAGATAGACATAGAAAAAGCAATCACAACAAATTAAAATTTTTTTATATTGTTCGATTATAAAAACTTGTTATTGGTGAAAAATATTACGAGGTAGCACCTAGGTAATACCTAACATAACCTTACCTACAAATAGAAAAAGGAGCAAAGTTTTAGTTGAACCACATACCTTTTCCAACCAAGTTGAAATGGAATTGCAAGATAGTTGTACACTCCTAGCCGATGCTGGTCAAGTAAATTACGCTTGTCTTCAATACAGTCTTCATTGCATTTGTGAGGTCCTGGTAAACGGAAAAAAAACACTGACGCATGAATCAATTATGTTGATACTCTAAAGGAAAATTCACATACAGTGAAACGTTTGTTGACTAACCATAATATAATGATATAATTTTTTTATATTTAGACTGCCACGTTTTTTGGACACAAAACTAAAAAAGTTCAAATAAATTATGTTCATTTAAAAAATTGGAATTTATGTACCCTTCCGTTACACATATAGTCCTGCACCTTTTTAGGCTTTTTCTATAATTCATTACCTCTTTTTATCAATCGTGGAGGAGTTGTAGGCAAAGACAATGGAGAAGAGCGACAAATTGATGACAGATCTTTATCTGAAGCAGATTTGTTTAAAACCATTTTCTTCAGAAAGCACTCGTCATCTGATTGGCTAGCTTTTAAGGATTGTTTCTTCTAAAGGAATTAAATAAATTTGTATAAAAAAGGACTTCTGCTTGTCACAATTAGTTTATGTTGAATCACTTTGAAAACAAATGAGAACACAAACATTGGTGCAATATATATTTACAGAATTTTTTTTCAATGTTAGTTTCCCTTCTGCCAAACAAACCAAATAAAAATATGTGATATAATTAATAACCACACATAAAATAAATTTAAAATATATATTTAATTACTTAATTCCGTTAATTTTTTCTACAACTTCTTTCCTAGAAAAACTGTCAACATAAACACAAAACATACCATTCTGACTATTCTGCCAAAATGAAGAATTAACTTTAAGTGTGAGAAGGAAAGGTTGTAAAACAATTACCTTTAAAATTTTGCTGGTTGAAAACGCCTTTAATGTACGCTCTTCGTCACTAGCATCGATATGTTTATGTATGTTATGAATCTGACAAAAAGTAGCAATATTTTTTCGATTTACTCCAACAGTAGGGTAAAGAGACTTGTAGTGATCTGCTATAGATGTATACGATGCACCCTGTTCACGTGCATTTCGAACAAATGCAGCATCTAATAACTCAAACACTTCTCTACTCCGTAACTTTAACTTCTCTGATGACTAAAGAAAACAGAGTACAGAATTAAAAGATTACTGTGGACTGTAGAACAACTTTTCTGTCTTAATAAACTACCGGACAGTTAGTAAAAAGAGAAAATTTACAAAATTATTTACAAACAACCTGAAGATCATAAAATAAAAACTTCTTTTGGTAAAAAATTTTAACACCTAAAATTTGACAGAAACTATTTAAAATAACAAAAAACTAAGATGGACAAGCAAACAATTAACACATATAATTTTTTTGCTTTTTGACAAAAGTGGCAGAGTCACTCCAAGAATAATAACTCTCCCTAAGATGAACTCTGCTGGCAATATAAATTAAAATAAAGTTTGCTTACTTGAGATGATTTTACTGTTGATAGATTCGGCAAACTTCTATGTGACAAAACAGAAACATCACTTCTGGCAGGACTCATTTTGAGAGCAGAAAGTACACCTAAAGCCTCCTGTGATGAAATCATGTCATCTACATTATCTCTGAGATCTACAACAAAATATGAAACTATCAAAACAAAGAAATAGAATACTAGTTATGAAGAAATTAATTGTTTGGACCCTTTACTTTATCAATTCTGAAAATAACCAGCTAAATTGGTTGTATATAACAACTTTATTACCTTATTCTAAGCGAGCAACTGCCCTGTTAGTTTTACAAATAGAAACAGGGTAGCTTAAGGTGGTGCTCCTTAATATTTTTAAAAAGTGGCACGCATGCAAAGAAACGTTTTGAAGCAAAGAATGCAAATGTACATATATATTTGTGGGGTCAAATAAGTTCTAAGTTACAACCATTTTATTACCAATCTTTCTAATGTGAATGCCATGATCCGGTAAAACTGAAGTAAACTGAAGTACTATTAGTGAGTTAAACATACTTTACTTGCAAAAGCAAGCAACCATCATACAGAATTGGATATAAAGTTTACATAAATTAAAAATAAATAAACCTTTTTCACTTTGTGTACTTTCACTATCTGACTGTACTTTCACTTTCTTCTGTTTTCTTTTCATGTCAGAAGAATGTTTGCTTGAGTCAGATGCAGAGCTAAGCACCGATGAGGAACGCTTCATTTTTACTGTCTCAGTATTTTCACCAAAAGGCTTTTCTTTCAATAGAGCAATTTTGGAAAAAAGTTCCGCTTTCCCAGCTGTCATAACATTTGGATTTTCTGGCTTTGGAGATTGTATTTTTAACACAGGACTTGCCTAAAATGCAAGCACAAATTCGTTAAAAAAAATTAATAACTTCACTATGGTAAAGGTTTTTAGATAGAGGTATTAAAAGTAGAATTTTTTAAGAAAAGTAACAAATCTTAATGCCTAAGCCACATTTTGTCATATGTAAGAAGAACTCACAAAATCCATCTTTGCAGAAGTAAATTGTAAACATTTGGTAATTTAGATGATATAAAAAGAATTCCAAAGAAAAAAGTAAGTCAAAACGAAATTAGAATCAACTGATGAGAATAAAACAATTTTACTATATTGTTTTCAGATGTATTCATGACAGTTTTGTGCTTTTTTAGTACTCTTGTGCCACCAAAGCTCTCAAGTACATTTTTTCACTTACAATTCCCCATTCTCGTCTTTGTTGTTTTCCTTAAAAATGCAAAAACAAAAAATAACAAAAACTAATTAGCAATTTAAATTTAAACCACTGTTTTGTATACTGCAAAAAAAAAACACCTTCTGGGTCTTTTAAGCTGTATTTGCAAACACCAAACCGTGGATGTGTTATTTTCTCATCAACATAGGATCCTTCTTTCTGCATCTTCGCTTTCTTTTTCTTCCCTTGCGTCGGGATGAAATGATCATACATTGGTTCCAATCGTGTAGTACCTCGATATATCCATTCTGATCTTTTATCAATATCAAATAAAATCTAAAACCAAAAACATAATCTTTTACACTGAACAGTTGATACAACTATGTTGTAACATTTTTTTTATAAATTCCTAGCATAAAATCTGGTTTTATTTCCCTCTTCTTTGGAACAATCAATTACCTTAACTAAAGATGCATCAATGGCAATCACTCTTGATTTCCACCTGCATAAATAAAGACGACAAAAAGTATAATGTGAACATAATAGTAGGTGTAAAACAAAAACAATCATAGAGTATACTAGCAATCACTATGCACAAAGCTCTTTAAAATCAAAAACATTTCAGTAATAAGACATCTTATTGCACATTTAGGTTGACTTTCATTTTTTACACTTGAGCATGAGGGTTTAAAGATGTATCTTTTGCATTCCCACAAGTGGAATCATTGTAAATAAGTGTAGAATTATTGTAATTAAAAATTATATCAATTAGCAAATTCTTCGCAGAGAGCACAGGAGGCTTTGTTTTGACTATACAGGTGCCTGCATGGAAAAAAAATTACTAGTGGAATGATTTACAAGACCAGTTTCCTTCTCGTGCTTGTTGTAAATGAAGAGCATCACTAAATGAAACTCAGATAAAAGCTGTACCAAGATATTTTAATACTAAGCCAATACCTTAAAATGAAAGAAGGTAAAGCTGATGAAAGTTTAGTGGAACAATAAAATGCTAAATTTAAAGAATGTGAATTTTGTCCAATATTTGTGATGTTTAGGTTCTAATATTTTTTAATAGGGCCAGACAATTCCAATATTTTATTATGCATTTTATCTTACTTTTTACTTGTTCATGATTTTCCAATAAATTTAGTATAAAATTATATTCAAACATTACAAACTAGTTAAAATTTCGCAAACTTAAATTCTAAAATGTTATTAAAATACTCATTTTTTCCGGGCTTATTTTCATCCCTTTAGGTGTCACAGCAGAGAAAAATACAATTGTTTCTACCAAATGTTCTATTAACACTCAATACAGCATCTTTTGATGTGTAGACATGGTTTAAAAATGCAATTTATAAGGATTTGTGACTAAATGATGCAAAAGCCTTACCAAGAACCATTCCATTCTGTTTGCATAGTATTCCCAATTTTTGTACAAACCAAGGGTCTCTAAGAATAAAGATGCCATGTTAGGTGTTCAATTAATTTCTAACACAACATTTTTAGAGTTTTTCAGGTTTCACCACAAAACTTTTTAGAATATATATCACAAAACTTCAAAATAGGACTTTTACTTACATATGGATATTCCTGCAAATATTCTTTTATAAATTCTTGACAATCCGCAGCTACATCATTCCAAACATTTTTCGCTAGAAAAATAAATAACAAGTAACACGTAATCGCACCTTGCTGACTTATTTAACTACTCATATAGAACCTTGTAAAAATGCTCATAACTGACACTGCAATTAATAAAACATTTTAAGCATGTCAAACAGTTAGGCGAATACTTTCAAAAATATGTTCTAAACAGAGATCACATAGCCAATAGGTACAAACTTACATTCTCTAATGTTTACTTACATGTTGCTAAAACTGTAAACATGCGATTTCTGGAAAGATATTGTGCATAACCATCATCGAAGAAAACAAGATATCTGAAAATAGAGTTCAAGAAACTTCTTAAATTACTAAATCTGCAGGTAAGAAATTATGCACAGTTCGTTTTAAAAACAATAATTTAAGAAGGCTTTCATTCTCTCCCCCATATAGGGCTAAAAGAAATATTTCAATCTATTACAGAAGAATGCACAAAAAGTGCTAGAGTAAATCTGAAATTTAAGGATATATTTGTTTAAATTGTTAAAAACTCCGTACAGATTTTGAGTCCTATGAAAATTGGTGAATATGTGACAATGTCAGGCTGATCAAATTATATGATTACAGCTCTGAAATGTAACCAGATATATTTGATATCCCAGTATTTAAGTGGTACAACATAGGACAAAAACCTATTTTACTCTGCAATATTGTATTTGTTGTTTATTCTAACTATGTAAGGCTCACTGATTGAAGCTACGTTGTAGAGTTAAGTTATAAAAACATACGCATACACCTTGTAAATGTACAATTTTACAACAACATACAACCAAGCCTAATAGTTAACATGAACATGACAGTTAGACTTTATAGATTGATGCTTTCACAGTTTAATTAGTGTATTGTTCAAGATCAAGGTCTCAAAAATTGGTGACATCCCTAATAACTATGAATCCATAAAATTGTGTACAGAAAAATATTTTGAAGGTTAGACTAACATTACCCAACCTGTGTTTGTTTTCTTCACATGCTATTTCTGCCACTACTCCAGCAAACATGACATTAACATTTGTTCCTGTATCTGGTAAAGAAGAACAAGTTAAAAAAATATTGTTAGGTTAAAAGTGACAACTACATTAACCCTATTTTGATTTGGGGTATTTCGAACAATTATTAAGGGGGTAGAGAGGGAAGACAGGGAGGAAGGGGTAGGGGGTATTCGGATTAATAACGTGACCAGAATTCTCAGAAACGTTCCCTTTGATGAAATGAAGTTTTCTTGTAAATTTCAAATCCTAAGGATGATCCAACGGGTAGTTTTGAAATTGCCTAATAGATGAGTGTTAAAACTCAGTATTATAACCATGCAACATAGCAGATTTATTAAAAGCGGCATGTGGGGGTGCCAAAGAATATTCTATTTATGTTTGAGAAGTTTTTATGGGGCACCAAAACGATGGTCATCGCGGAGCAGTGACTACAGAAAAATGGCACAGGGCAGTGACTGAAAGAGTTTTTTTACCTGTGAATAAGGAAAACAATGCTTGACATTGTAAAAATGTTTGGCAAAAATAGCGATGCACTTACTGATGTCTTTATATTTTTTTGAAATGGTAGAATTGACAGTATCACTTGGTCGACCAGCTAAATTAAAAATAAAATAACTTTTATAACAAAGTATGAAAATCCTTAAAAATCTCTGTCATTGATACTACTATTAATTAAGCCTTAATTTAGTTAATTCTTGTTGAAATTATTTTGTCATCAGTAACTTTGCAATAGACTTTATCACTGTTTAGATGTTATAGAGGTGAATTTATAACATAAAAAATTAGGGAGAAATGGCACTTCGTTACTTTTTCCAATAATTGGATGTTCAGGTTAGGGTACCACAAGAGTCAGCGCTTGGCTGACTCTTGTGGTACCCTAAAGGTAAAGGGGCAAAAATTCCAGCTTTGTTTTCAACGTCCACACCGAAAGTGCAATCAAATCAGAACTGCAGTAAAAATAACATGACAGATTGATCAGCAAAGAGCGTTCCTAATAATATTAGCCACATATACATCATGCTATATTTACTAACAAAATTTGATTGCAGATGTGCAGATTCAATGTTGTGAGGTCCTCAGGAAAAGTTAGAAGACTGGGAAAGTAAACATGCAGCATTTTGGCATAATTTTTAACATTAAATAATGTAATGTCTATCTTTAAAACTAAATCCATTCCTTTGACATCAATACAGCAAAATTAAATCTCAGAAACCTAACGCAAACATCTTTTCAACAAAGAGAAGACATGTTAAATATGTTTTAAACAAAGACCTATAATATGCAGTGTAACATTATTTTTTATTTCTGCAATTCCCAATTAATTATTGGTTTGTTGCATGGCAAACAATCAGCAGAATTTTTTTAATTTTTGTTATTTGATACTGGTATGTGTATATATGTTAAACAAATGTGGTATCTGCTTCAAATCCAGTCATAGTATGCACTATGTTGTTTTGATACTTATTTGCCTATAGGATTCTTTGTTTTATTTTTATTCAGTTGGATTTACAGTTCATAGAAAAATAACTTTGTTTGGTCAGAAAATAGAAAATAGATATTTTTTTAAAATTAACCTTAGGACTCTTTTTAAAGAAGTTACTAAAAGAGGGTTATTTTATTAATTACCAACTATGCGACATCCCAACTCCAACTCTTCACTAACAGAAGGATTACATAAAGCAACATTTTTCAATGAAATCTTTTGCTGAAGCTTTTGTCCATATAAAAAGTGAACCAAAATCTTTTTCTAAAGAGAAAAAAAGTTATAATCATGTTTGTTTAAATCAAAACAATATAAAAACAGGAATTTTCGTTATTTTACATACCTCTTTCTTTGTACCTGCTGCCTCCTTGACTGTTTCGGCTTAAAAGATTTATTAAATAACAATATTTAGTTCTTTGATACTTTGATAGTAGAAAAAAGTGTAACAAAGAAAAAGCATCATTACACAACTAGGTAAATACGATACTCCTTCAAAACTGAAGGAGTGTCGTATTTACCTGGTTTTAGGAAGAAGTTAAAAAATCAGATATAAAACCTGTAATGAAATTTATTAATCAAGTTGAGATGAATTGAGAAGACATTATATTTTACAGAAGAATCTAATTGGTTGATTGCTTACTGTAATATTCTTGACTTATTAGAGAGCAGTATTATGCTAAAGCTTACTTCCAATTTAAAAAAGGTTTATTTTATTCTGTTTATACTATGTTAAGAATTAGTAATTTAACTAGTAACTTAATTAGTAATTTAACATAAAATTCGAAATAATAAAGCAAATATAAAGCCATATTTTCTTGTGTTTACAACATGCTTCCTCGTCAAAAGCACCATTATGTGCAATTTTTTTTCAGATTAAACCCAGTTTGACGTCACCTCCTGAATGCCAAAAAAAATCCCTTGAACATGTTGCTACAAATCCCATGAAATGAACCTTAGAGAAAAAGAAGTAGAGTAAATTATAACAACTAAGTTTAATTTTGTGAATAATTATAAAACATCCACTTGCACTATAAGTTTTTGCAAAAAAGAGTAGCGCTAGAAAGCCTTTTTTCAGCCTTTCAATGGGTAAAAAACAACTTCCTGCATGAACCATTTCAGGCTTTGATATCAAAAAAAGCAAAAAAACCCTGGGGACAAGGTTGTGCGCAAACTTATTACCAGAGTTCACTAGATGTTTTGATCAACGCTGGCAGATAGCCTGTAGCAATTTTTAATCTCTGTTCACCTAGTCCCTGTGTTTTAACATAGGTCCTGCGCAAATTTTAGCGAGCGCACACTATATTTACTCTCACGCTGCATCTAGGACTTCTCTATTTTTTTAGTACAATGCAAGAATTTACATGCTATTATTTTGCTCTGCGCGCTATTTTCTGCTTGCCATATGGTCCGCCTGAACCTCTGCACATTTGCATGAATTTAAAACTCGATCACAGGTATGTAAAGTTCTTTTAACAACAAGGATGAAACACATGGTAGTTATTGTTTCTTGTCTTTCTTTTTATATTCCTCTCTTTTTACTTGTTTCTCATGTCACATACATGTTTCATCCATGGGCCCCTGGGACAAAGTTGCATGAATCCAGGTGCTAGGCTAAGAGCCCGGCCCATTCTGCAACATTAATCAGCAGGTGTTTTAGCTTACGTGCCTTTCCTTCGTGTGATTACTGATAGTCTAGCAATAAGAGAAGTTCTTTACTGTCTTTCTGAATTAAAAACGCATGTCGAGTAAGCTGTAAACACCGAAAACTCTGTCTATATGGACTTTGCTTTAGTTTTTTTAATCTTGAATAATTTTTCAGGGAAGTAGCAAAATAAGTTATTACTTATCTTTGGTTTGTTACAAGCACATCTTCAGTATCTGTTACAAATATTAAGAAACAAGACAACTGCTTTGTATATATAAATCCTGGGTTACGACTAAGTTAGCAAAATTATCATCAAGGAGTTGATGTCACAAGCCCCCTCACATTTGGGAAACAGGATAGTGACTTAGATGAAGCTTTTTCCCTCCCTAATATAATGCAACTTTAACATTGAATATCTTGCAAACAAATTAAAACAATTACAAAAAAATAATATTTTTTTTAAGTTGTCACACTAATGTAATGCTTGTTTTTCCTGGGTTTATATTAACTGTTAACCTAGTATATCACCACATAAAGTAGCCTTTAACACCCAACTGCATTCGTAGTTGCTGCACTAATGCTACAGAGAGATATCCACCAATGAAATACTGCAGATGCCATGGGCACATACAGAGAGAATACAAAGGCTGACTAACAATTGGAAATACAAATGAGCAAATAGCATACCTTGATACCATATATCACTTTTATCTGGTTTGGCAAAAACCTTTAATCCAGCCTTGAATTGAAACACACTAAAAACATTTATGGTGTACAGTTATTTATGTAAATCTTGCGAATTAAAAAAGTTTGCAATAATAACTAAATTAAAATGTTGATTCCAGAAAAGATGCTAATTTTTCCTACATTGCAGTCTTGTTAAAAACACTACATTAACAACATAGATATTTAAAATCACAAAAATATTAACAAGGGTATTCAAAGGTACAAAATAAAACAAAAAATACCTCTTTTTCTGCTCGGTAGATTTTTTACCGTTTTCACTCGTTTCTGTGGATGACATTGCATCTTCAGAATCCATATGCACAAAATCTTCAGGAAGTTTGATCTTTGTAACAAGTTTTGAAGTTGTATTTGTTTGCATGATAACTGGACTTTTCAAAGGCTCTTCAAAACCATCTTCAGAGTCGTATGCATACATACCAGGACTATCTTTTTGTGAATCATCAGCACTATTCTTGACAAACGGCATTTCATTGTCTATGCTATCTATTTCTGAATCATGCATGTTTAAGTCCTCTGACAACACGGGCATGAAAGGGTCATCTTTAACCTCCTTGTCTAAGTCAGCTTTTTGTTCTGTAAAAATTGACCAGGCAGATTGGTTTTCTTCCTGAATATCAGATTCTTCAAGTGGTGTTACAACTGGAGTAAGATTTGCTATTGGAGATTGATTAGGAAAAAATATGCTGCTACTAATATCAGGTGGACAGTCACCAGGTGTGTTCACTTTCACGGGTGGTTTACTCAATTCAGGAGGACAATCTTCCGTTTTTAAATTTGGACTATTTTCAGTATTCTTTGAAGTTGGCATCACTAGTTTTGAGAGCTTTTTCTCCTCACTTTGATTATTGAGAACTTTAGAAGCACCATTATATTTATCTGTTGAAGTGACAGTGGAAAGTGGACTGGTTCCAGTTGAAACGCTTGAATTAGATGATTTAGGTGGTGTATGATTATTTGCAAATAAATCATTTAAATTACTTGGTTCAGCTACACTAGAACTGATTTTCGAAGCTTTTAGATTGCTAATGACACTCTCAATCTTTTTATTACCACTACTCTTTGAAGCTTGAGAAATGGCAGATGGTTTATTTGCAGTAACCTGCGGCGAAACACAAATACCTGGTGGATTTGGCTTTTCAACCATACTATTTTGTTTCTCGAATATTGTTAAGGGTTGCTGGACAGGAGATGGAGGTATCTGCAGGACAGGTGAAGAAGATACCTGTGCAGGTGTTCCAGGTACTTGTGTAGTAACTGGAACACTAGATTTAATAGATTCATCTGAGGGATCATCATCATCATCTTCATCATCAATAACAATAACTGCCCTGTTTGACTGAGTGTCTTCAACACGTGGTCTAAACATACACAAAATTCAAAATATTTCTATTTCTTACAAATTAAGAGTTTTTCTGCAAATGAATAAAATCAAACATTATGTGGCATCATTTATTCTCTGACCAAGAGATTCAATCACAGAGAGTTCAAGATTTTATGCCATTGTATTGGAATATTCAAGAAAGATTGAGAAAATATTTTAACTTTGGTAAATTGTTATTATATCATTTATAAGGCATATGTGCATGTGGTGTTAAATTGGTATCCATGTTAAGAAGATTTATATTCTAAAAAATTGTATGTTCGTGAGGACGACCTGTTCAACAAAAACTTATTATAAGTAAATTTCTCATAGTGAAGAACTACTTTGTTCATCACTAACATACTGCGAAGAAGTTAGCGGGATTCGATCCGCGGTCCCCAGAACTGGGAGCCGCAGACGAGCCCACTACACTACATGCGGCAATATGTTAGTGATGAACAAGATAGTTTATCCGGATGGTGTGTATACATAGGTGAATATTTAATCATAGCACACCCGTATTTCATTCTTAACAAAGAATGGTGCACCCTGATCAGACCTCTGATCATGACGGGCGAGTATGATGCGTGTAAGGCATAGTGAAAAAAAACTACTTTGTTCATCACTAACATACACATAACATACGTAGTGTAGTGGGCTCGTCTGCGGCTCCCAGTTCTGGGGACCATGGATCAAACCCCGCTTACTGCTTTGCAGATGTTAGTGATGAACAAAGTAGTTCTTCTTCACTATGACTTACACGCATTATACTCGCCTGTCATGATCAGAGATCTGATCGCGGTGAACCATTCTCTGTTAAGAATGAAATACGGATGTGCTATTATAAATATTCACCTATGTAAATAAGTTTTCGTTGAACAGGTTGTGCACACCAATGTAATGCACCACCTCACAAATTTTTGTTGCTATATAATAAATTTGCAGCATAGATTATTCGTTTGTATAAGGACCATTTTAAAAGAGACGTGCGATCGCATACACACACCCCGTCAGGCAGATTTATTTAGTCAATGTTTACCACCACATAGAACACTTCCACAAACATTATTTACATCAATCACATGAATTGTAGATCCAATTGTGTAAAGAAATATCACCACAGCATAATAAATTATCACCACATAAGTCTCAATAAAAATGGTAACACAACAAGTAAAAAACAATGCAAAATTAGATGAGGACATATTTAGTAAAGCTGAAGCATTTAATATTAAAAATGTTAAGACTGAGGAGTCTGCCTAAAAAGTAGTAAAACTAAAGTTATTAAACGTGATGTTTGTTTTTTATAAGGGCCAACTATTTAGAAACTAATTTTTTAAAGCATAGTCCGAAAATATTTTAAAACACCGGCTAGCTGAAATTTTGTGTGATACTAAATTGTACAGAGCTGATAACGTTTTAATTCATAATGTAACTGGGTTTTCCAAAGTGCTTAGTTGCACGCTACGTATGCCTTAATATATACCTTATTTTCTTGTTTTATATTTTGTTCCTGTTAGTCAAAAAGAAAACAGTAGTTATTTTGTTCCAACAATTTCTGTTTTATACGTAATACATATACCTATTTTTATTTAGGATTTAGACAGCTTTTCTTATGAAGCATTACTCATGAATGTATATTCATCCTGTAGAATCTTCAATTGCTGTGGGTGTTATTATAAGTTATGTATTACACTAAATTAATTAACTTCTCCATTTTCGGGTTCGGGTACAATCAGAGCAGGTGATTTCCAATGTCTCATAAAACATATCATTTAAATTTTCAAAAATCTTAATGGATCAAATGTTAAAGTCCATTATGAAAGTGTTGACCTAATATTATACTCTCATGGGATTTTTTTTTATTATTATTAAGTAAACGCATGGAAAACAGTGTGCAGTTAAAAATAATTTCAAAAGTATGGGTTAATCCTGCATTAAAGATTATTATCCCAAATGGAATTAAAAAAGTAAAATGAAGATATACTTTTTCTTATCTGGTGATAGCAGATGCGATTGCTCCAATTCATTCTCTTGGTCAGCCAGTAGTGTATCCAATCTTGCACCAATATCACTGAACATTTGCTTGATTTCTTTATGTTCCTCTGTTGTTAAAAAAAACATTTTAGCATTTGTTTTTACTTTAAGTAATAGTTATGATTACCATGTTTTCCTTAAAAGATATTGGTAAGGAATCCACATTTCAGTCTCCACAGCTTTTGTAATTCACGTTGACACATTTTTAAAATATATAGCTCTTGTCGACAATTATTTGCTGTGGTAATATCGCACACCAACAAGTCTGTGAAACTTGTGTACGATCCCACATGTGAAAAAAAAGCAGAAGATATAACATAAAAAAAAGAAATCTCATATCATTTTCTCAGGTTTTACATAAGACTTAATTCTGATGACAGTGCAAAACCTCAAAGTGTGAAAACTGAATGCCTGTTTCCATTTTAGTTGCTGTTATTTGTTATTGGGAATTGCCCTCTAATGTGGATATTTTTCTTTATTTTACTGCTTTTTCTCCAAAATACGCCTCATGTATGGTTGTTTTTACTTATTTTCTACATATACCACTAGTAATACAGAGGAAGTTGAGTTTATATCTAACACAGTCTAGATCAGAGGGCCATTAATATACCCCGTCCAACCCATGCTAGCATGGAAAACGGACGTTAAGCCGAGAATGATGATGACGATGAATGTTGAAAAACTTATGTTCAAACAATCAAATTACAAATCAAACAAGTTTTCACCACTGAAAGAAAATAATAATGTATGCAAAAATTAAATTTACTTTTATAATTTAAGCAAGAGTTTTCAAAAATTTTGTTAACAAAACTCAGATACACTAATCAACAAGGAACAGTTTCAATAGAAATTGCTGAGATGTACCGTCTTTTCTTTTAAAAAACTTCTAAATTGTAGCAAGAAATGCAAGAGTTGAAGAAATACTAATGCTTGGGAATTTTAAAGAGAATCGTATTACTAAAATAAAGTTGCTTTATTATGACTGTTCATTTTATTGATCTACCCAATTGCTCTAGTTTACAAAAAATTGTGTTTAAGTTGTAAATAAACAATATTCTTACCATCAATCTGTTGCACTTTCTCAACTATATTGTGTGCAATTCTAAAAAGATCAAAATGGTTTACATTAATGCTATTCTATACTAACTAGTCGTTAGCCCGTTTTATACCGCATCGCATGCGTCTTGTTACTCGCGCAGCTAAGCTACCATTTTGCGTGACAGACAGACAGACGTATACAGGTATTATAATATAGATTACTAAAAAAGCAAAAGTTTCAGTGTTTTCATATCCTTAAAATACAAATCCTTAAGCTTAAATGTATAAAGAAGAACATAAAAGTTAAAGCATAAATGTAAATTTATGAAGCAAAAAGATCAACATTCTTCATTTACCATGAAGTCATTATTTTCAGAAATATTTGATTTCCACATGAGAGCTCATTTCCGACAAGATAGGATCAGGATAGTTGTATGTCTGAGTTACGCATGGTACATTATGTATGCGTGAAATCATCAGCACAAAACGCTGAGCAATTATGGCAAAAATACTAAACTGTTCTCAAATATTAGAAAACATGAAAAGCTTCTCTTTCAGGAATTATATAGCAATCTTATTTTCCTCTCTTTTCTGCTGATGAAGTAGATATCTGTGCATATGTATATTTTTCTTTTACAAAGAATGTCAATACGACATCATACTTCATTCTGATTTGTGTTTAAATGAATGACAGAGAAGACGATAGAAATGATGGCTATTTTTCTACAAAATTAATAGGTGATTTGGTAAAGAATTTAAAGCTTTATAACATTTGTTCACCCAGTTTTTAGGGCGTCCTTCAGTGCTTTGCTAACCTGAAAATTATTGTATCATACCACTCAGCCATAATAACGCACAAAATCCTCAGTAGTGCTATTTACACTTTAACAGACAAAAACAATGGAATGCCAACAATACCCACCCCAATTGCAATGAATCTTGGCAAAAATTTTAAGATCTCCTATATAGAAAAATAACTGCAACAGAGATTTAAACTGTGAGAAAGTACCAAATTCAAACACTGAATACAAATTTACCCCATAAAATACAATCTATTTACCCATGTTACAAATGTACTTAAAGTTTCTTTATTATTGTTAAGATTGCTAATTGGTGTTCTGTGGTATATACACCTTTCCCTGTTTTATAATCTGACAAAATACAGTTTGAAAAAAAGAATCTGTCATTCACTCAGTCTGTCTGAAGTCAGTTTTAAAAAAAGAATACATAGAGCATAAAAAACAAAAAAAACACTTATGCTTTACATATTTATTTGCATATTTTGATTGGTAAAAATTCATTATGTTCTTATTAAATTTTATATAAACTAAAAATGATTTTCTTACTTTTGGCATAAATTGGTAAAGCCAAGTTCATGTAATTGCTGATCAATGATCCCCTTTAGTTGTCTCTCCAAAAGTTCATCTGCCACAACAACTGAACTGTCCAAGGTTGTGCCATTCTCCTCCGGCTTACCAACCATATTTATTTTATTTTGCTAAAAAACACAAGCATATATTAGTAGTGTATAATATTAACAGGTATTCCATCCAATAAGCAGACAATTTACTAATTGAAAACACAAAGCTGACTTTCCAAATCAACTGTAATTTAATTTTTCCCTTTTACTTACTAATATGTGTGTTTCTAAAAAACTATTTGACAAAGTCAGCAAGAAACACATATATGTGCCAAAAGGACTTAAAAATGGTAGATGGAGCTAAACTGCAAGTTTTGGTCATGTTAATTGTGGTGACAATTCTTCAGCACTTGTGGTTACCATATATTACCATATATTACCATATATTACCATATATTAGATTTAGGTTTACAATGTCCAGTAGAGCCTTGCACAGTGAAGGTGGTTTGACCTGATCTTAAGATTAGGTCTATAGCTAAGTTCTTCCAGATGTTGTTTATGTTCTTCCTGCTCAAATGGTAAATCCTATTGTCGAATTAATGATGATGATAGTTTACAGATAGAGAATTACCTGTGGCTGTGTGATAGCGTTTCGTTACCTTACTTTAGATGTAGAAAATTTCGTGGACCAAACTTTCACTAATCATTTTAAGTTTAATTTTAGTTTTTGGAAAAACATTTTTATTCCAAACAAAAAATGATAATATAAGGCACAATAAAGAATAAGAATAAAGAATAAAGACATCTACTTTTACTTCCTAATGACAATTTTGTAACAAGTACAGATCTTCAGGAATTCTAAGGAACTATAAAATATTTTGTATTTCTTAGTAAATATTTTGGACTTTGCCAGGAATATCTTTTTCGTTACTTTCTGATCATTTCTGCGTTCTTGAATTTATCTCTTTCTGCTTTTGTCTCAATTGTTAATTGCTTTGTTTAAATATAGATTTAGTTTTTGGAAAAACTTTTTAATCAAAGCAAAAAATGATAATATAAGACAAAATATTCAAATTTTTGTTACAAAATTATCATTTCTGTGTCATTTAAGAACTCAGAAATGATTTTTTTTGTTTCTGTACCCTACTGCGTTACTACTGTGTTAGGCATCCATTATAAGAAATATGTCATAATAAAAGCAATCTACTTTTGCTTTTAATGATGATTTTGTAACATATACAGATCTTGGAGATTTCTAATGAGGCGTGATTTCTGTTACCTTATTATCACATTTTTGTTTTGGTTAACAAGATTTCCCTTGAAGATTCTGAAAAATGGCAATTCATATAAAGTTATTTTAGCAGTTAATTAAATTCAACATTTATGGTTTCTTGGATAAATGTTGAGAAAAAAGTACCTTTTTTTCTTTCAAAGTGTTACAAAATTATCATTTTTTTGTTTTTAAAGCAAATAATGTTGTATTTATGATAGTAAGAACCGGAACTTTCATTAGTCCGAAAACCGGTCTTTTTCCATTATTTTTCTTGACTTTATTTTTTAAAAGATAAAAAAAGATAAAAAAACAGATAAAAAAACTAACACTATTTCTAGGTCCCTTAGTTTAACGTCCCTGAGTTTAAGTTTAAGGGAAAAGTATAACTAACAAAGAGAGTCAAAAGGTATATAAGACAGCACGGTGAAGGCTGTACCAATCCGGTAAACCAGCCCTACCAGTTTAACACTTGCTGTGAAAGTGAGAAATTATAACCGGAAAGGCTGTAACCGGTAATCAGCCCTACCAGCTTATTAACATTTGCTGTGAAGTTTTGGTTAGAGTTGAATTGGTGAGCTTTGTCCTTAAACTATGTCTGCTTTCAAATCTAAATGTGAAATACCAGCTCGACGAGAAAATAGACCAGCCTGGTATAAAACTCACGTAAAGCTGAATGAAATTTTGAAGAGTCGTAAACCCGAAGTAATTTTAATTGGTGACTCCCTTGTGTCTAATTTGTCAAGGTACAATGCTGTATGGGACAACTACTTCACACCACTCATTACCACCAACCTTGGTATTGGTGGGGACAAGGTAGAAAATGTATTATGGCGAGCTTTAAATACCAACCTTCCATCATCCTGTAAGACTGTAGTCATTCTTTGTGGTATAAACAACCTACATAACAGTGTACCTAAAGACATTGCGGATGGTGTAACATCTATAGGTATCGCGCTTCGTAAGAAAAAAGCAAACTTGAGGATTATTGTGTGTGGAATTCTACCTCGTGATTTCCATATTTCTAACTTATGGAGAAAAATAGATGATGTCAACTGTTCTTTGAGTAAAATTTGTACAAAGAAAAACCTTGAGTTTTTAATGCCAGAAACGGATTGGGTATGTAGAGACAATACTCTAAATATGTCTCTGTACTATGGGGATTGCTTACATCTAGTCAAGAAAGGTAATGAAAAGTTGGCCTTATCTATTACTTCGGCCATCAAGATAAACGCTAGTAGGAGAAATGTTTGCACTAGTGAACATAACTGTAAAAAGATGAACAATACAACCAAAATACCATTTATATTTCATGAATGTGATTATGTTCATCAACCTCCAGTAAGTGCACAAACTGAAATTCCTATTAGATACGAAAAAAGGCTGAAAAAGAAACGCGAAAAAACAGTAAAACTAAAAACTGTGAAACAAAAAACTAGTGAACCTACTCGTAAAAAGGTACCAACAACGACAAGTAATACGGAACTTAACAACTTGTTTTGTGATAAATTAACACAAGGTAAAAGAAAAACGCAAACCAAATTTTTTAATTTTCATTTATTTTTTAACATAATTTTCTGTTTGTTTTTTATTAACTTTTCAATTTCAATTTTTGAAAATATTAAGCCTGAATTTGTAAATAGCACTATATTAAATAGTAAGACAATTTTACCTGTTCATAAATTATTATTCTCACCTTTTTATATTTATAATCAAACCTTTGACGGTTTGAAAGGAGAAAAAAACAGTATTAACCTGCAGAAAGAACTGGCCAATAACTATGCAAACATCTACATTCCTGAAAATATTTTTATATTTTTCGTCTTCATCATAGTTAACTTTCTTAAAGTTATGAGCTGTAGAAAGAGAAACTTATTGCTTGCATCAGCTGGTTGTTTCTTTCAAATTGCCATAGTTACACTTGTTGTACATAGTTATCACAATGAAGTTTGTAAATACTCCAAACTTGAGCGTTGTAACAAATCATCTTTCTTCGTGCCTGAATCTGTAGTTCTTTGTAACGAAATTACTAATAAGAACTTAGAAACTAACATCAAGTACTATATGTTGTCTTTTCTTGTTTTAAGCAGAAAAAACCAGACAAACTATCTTTGTTCATTGATTCTTCTTTCTGGTGACATAAGTCTAAACCCTGGCCCTCCTGTGGATATGACAACTGTGAATGAGGACTGGAACGTGTTCAAGAAGCGAGGGTTTCATATGGCTCATGTCAACATTAATTCGCTTTTACCTAAAATTGATGAACTTAGGGCAATAGCGTTCTCAACTAAAATAGCTATTATTGGTATAACAGAATCTAAACTAGATAATACTGTAACAGATTCTGAGGTATCTATTGAAGGCTATAACCTCCTTAGATGTGACAGAAACAGGCATGGAGGAGGTGTTGCTTGCTTTATTAGAAATGATATTTGTTACAATTCTCATAAGCGACTTTCAGAAAATTTGGAATGTGTCATGTTTGATGTTTTATTTCCTAAAACAAAGCCTTTCACTGTTGGAGTGTTTTACAGACCACCAGATCAAAATAATTTTGTCAATAATATTTCAGATGAATTTACTACATTAGATTTTGATGAGAAAGAAATCTATCTCTTGGGAGACTTTAATATCAATACTCTTTGTAATGGTAGAAGTATTTTTAAAATGAATAAGACAGCACTTAAGAGTGATCATGTCTCTGGAGTGCAAAAGCAATATGTAGAATTTTGTTCGCTTTATGGCCTTAAACAATTGATTGTTGAGCCTACAAGGGTAACTTGTGCTACTGCAACAGTTATTGACCACTTTTTAAAAAATTGTGTTGGTAAAGTTTCTCAAAGTGGAGTTTTAAATGTTGGACTATCAGATCACCAAATGATTTTCTGCACCAGAAAAGTCAAAAAAATCAAGTTTAATACCCACAAACATATCAAATTTCGATCTTTTAAAAACTACACAAAAGAACAGTATCAGGGTCTCCTAAGGGATACAAACTTTCCAAATTATAATGAGTTCACGGACATTGATCTGGCCTACTCTGATTTTTTGACAAAACTAATGTCAGTAATAGATACTATAGCACCTACTAAAGAGGCCAGAATTAAATGCAACTCCCAGGAATGGTTTGATGGTGAGATTGCAGACAAGATTGCTACTAGAGATAAACTTTTTAAAAAGTTTAAGAAGTCAAAATTACAAATTGATTCTGACCTCTGGAATGAAGCAAAAAGTAATGTGCAAAATTTGATCAATAAAAAGAAAAAAGAATACTATAAAAACAAAATAACAGAAAACACAGGCAAGCCTAAGGAACTATGGAAGACTAAAGTCTATGGGACTTGACAACTCAAAGAAGTCAGATCCGAACTACTGTCTAAAGGATGAGGATGCCTTACATTTTGATACAAAATCAAAACTAGAGATATTTAAGAACTTTTTCTCTGGTCTAGCAGATGGGCTGCTTCAAAATCTTCCTAAGCCCTCAAATAGATTTGGGATAAATGCTGTCATCTCATATTACAAATCGCTAAACATTGGAAACAAGATATTCAATTTTCAGCAAGTCTTAGAAGAAGATGTGCTGAATTTGCTGAATGATACTAGTACAACAAAAGCACCAGGACTTGATACTATATCTGGAATTTTCTTGATGGATGGTGCTGATGTTCTCTGCAGACCAATAACTCAATTATGTAATCTTTCTATCTCACTGTCATCTTTCCCTAGTGAATGTAAGATAGCTAAACTTAAGCCACTATATAAGAAGGGATCAAGAACTGATCCAAAGAATTACCGCCCTATATCTTTGCTTCCTCTTTTTTCTAAAATTATTGAAAGAGTGGTCCATAACCAAACACAAGCTTTCTTAGACGAAAAAAATATATTATTTAAATTTCAGTCTGGCTTTAGAAGCTGTCATTCAACAGATTTTTGTCTATCATATATACATGACAAAATTTCAAAAGGTTTTGATGCAGGCTTGCTGTCTGGTATGATCCTCATTGACCTACAAAAAGCTTTCGATACCATCAACCACTCCATACTTTTGGAAAAATTAGGAACTCTTGGATTTTCAAATGAAGTAATTCTTTGGTTCAGGTCTTACCTTGCAAACAGAACATTTTGTGTGTCAATAGATAACTTATCATCTAATCCAGGTAAACTGGAATGTGGTGTTCCCCAAGGTTCTATCTTGGGTCCACTTCTGTTCTTACTTTATGTAAACGATATGCCACAAGCTTTAGTACAATGTGATCTTTTTCTCTACGCAGATGATTCATGTCTCTTATTTCAACACAAAGACATAACTGAGATGGAAAATGCTCTTAATACAGACTTCAGTAATTTATGTGATTGGTTTGTGGACAACAAACTCAGCATACACTTTGGTGAAGACAAAACTAAGTCTATTCTTTTTGCCTCCAGGGGAAAAATTAAGAAAGCAGAAAAACTTAATATTTCCTACAATGGAGTAGAAATCAAGCAGCATACGAAAGTTGAATATCTTGGTTGCATCTTTGACCAATCACTGTCTGGTGAGTCAATGGCCTTACATGTGATTAACAAAATTAATGGCAAAATTAAATTTCTTTATCGTCAAAGCTCATTTTTGAACAAGGATCTGCGATGACTTCTTTGTAACTCTTTAATTCAACCACATTTCGACTATGCTAGTACTGTGTGGTATCCAAACCTGACAAAAGTTTTAAAAAAGAAGCTCCAGGTTGCTCAAAACAAATGTGTTCGCTTCTGTTTACAAAAAAGTAGCAGATCACATGTAGGTGCTACGAATTTTAAGGAAATAAATTGGCTACCAGTTGGCGAAAGGTTTAAAGTATGCGTAAACAATCATGCATATAAATTTTTTCAGAAAAAATGTCCTCTGTACATGTCTGATGTATTTATTCCATCAAGTCATAGAAGAGCTTCGACTCGTTCATCATTCCAGAGGCTTGAACAATCTTGTGTAAAAACATCCCAAGGTCAACAGTGTCTTTCCTACCTTGGACCCTCCTTATGGAATACTCTTCCTGAGGGTCTTAAAAGATCTAGTACTACAAACAGTTTTAAACACAACCTAAAAAAGCACTATTTTGATGTTATAACGAGAAGGGACTCAGATGATTTTGTGAATTAAATTCATATGATCTTTTGATAATCCTTTCGTTTTCGTTTTGCTTATCTTTTTTTCTATAAGGGTAGAAATGGACCACAATGGAAATCTCGCCTTGGCTTGTTTTGTGTTATCCAGCCATCAAACATATCAACACTCAGGAAAATTGCATTTAATTTTTTTATATTTTTTATGATACATTTTAATATTATATATAGTTTATTATTTTATTTATTTGTTTTCAATTTCTTTTTCTCTGTAAATATTTTTAACGATTTTATAATGATGGCAAATATAACTTACTTACTTACTTAAAGAAAAGCTTGTTACTTTATTATCACTTTTTGTTTATTATGTTTCACTTAATTTCTCTTTGACAGATTGCCCAACTTTCACGGGAATTTTTAATTGTTACAGTTTTCCTCTTCCTTGAAGAGATAGACATGACCAAATTGTTACAATAGCGACTAAGATACTTAAAATGATAATTATGTAACATACACTAAATGTTCACAATTGGCCAAAAAACTGCCTCATATTTTTGAACAAGTCCCTTACAGGTTGCAAGAGACATTAGTTCAACTTGCCTCCAAAGAACCTTGACCTCAGATGTATTCATTCAGCTTAAAAGTTACTCACCCTTTTATGTATTGATTTACCTTCACTTACTAATGTTTTATTTATTTTATGTAATTAGCATACAAATGGTGGATATGAGCTACCAATTAGATTTATCATCATGGTGCAATGGAATGCCAACATTGCCAAATTAAACCTAATTGATGGATGTCTGCAATTGAAACCGAAAACAACTGCATCAAAGCCGCTGTGGCAGTGAGCATCACAAAATAGCCATACAAATTGCTTTTGCCTAAGTTTTCCCTGGAATTTCTTTTGGCTCATGTCATGGTTTTCGTCCAGACTTAGAAACAGCTAGTCTGTGGATAGCCTCTAATATGATTAGTGGGAATGCTGAGCCTTCTTCTCCAGGCGTTTAGGTAAGTAATGTGCTAATACAAGTCATTGTATTACCACACTAATGCTGAAGGTTAAATGAAAGCACCAGTGATTAGCATGTGTATATGGCAAAAGAAGGAAGGCCACGAAAATAGTAGTAGCTAGTAAGACTCATGCTCACCTAAGCAGCCTGCACAGCCCAAAGCTGGGATATGCTGCTGTTAATAAAAGTGGAGAAGCATCACTTATTTGTTTAATTGAAGAGGGAGAAGAATTCTGTGAGAAAAAGAGACATGCAAAGGGAACCAATCGGTAGAAGAGAAGAGAGAGCAGTTGGACACAAAAAAAATTACAACTAAAAAAACTAAAGCAAAAATAATAACCACTCATGACAGGGGCCCTGTTTTTGACAAATACCACAATTGAGAGGTTCCTCAATTATGAAATGCTAACATTAGTGTGCATGTGTCCACCTTTCCACTCTAGGTAGCAGGTAGCATAGTAAATGTTATACAATAAAACTCCCAAAGAAAAAGAAACAGTTTTAGAATTCGAAAAACCATATTTTACGTTGTTGTTTTGTCATATTTTACGTTGTTCTTTTGCAAAACAGAAATTGTTTCTGTCTTTGGAAACTGTTTTTTGGTTTGGCTGGGGGTTAAATAACTTAAAACGGGGGTAAATTTGATTAGAACTCTAGTATTAAAAGAACCCCTGAAGTACACTCCATTTTCAAAAAATGGATCACCCTCCTAGCTAGCTAGCTAGCTAAACTTGCTTAGCTACTACACAGTAGCTGAAATAAACATAACAAACATCTTTCTATCATTATATTCATGTAACTGAACCAAAACTATGGATACATACAACAGTTTGTTATAAGGGTTGCCTAAATCATAGTCAGAGTTTTTGTGACAACGGTTATGATAAAAAAAATGTAAGTAAGTAAGTAAGTAAGTAAATACATTTATTTGTTAAGTTAGATTACAAAAAATAAACTTTTTTAAAAAAAATAAATTGTCTAGAGTATAAATAATGCAATAATCTAACCTAACAGGAGAGCTAGTCAAATAGATAAATCTAATCAAGAACTAGCCCCCCTGTCAACAAAAAAAAAATAAGATAGACATATATATATATATACGTAGTAGAAATAAATTAGACAAAACAAACAAAAAAAAAACACAAGAAAAACACAAGAAAAACAAACAAAAAATCAATAAATGAAATAAGATATATATATACAAAAAATGAATAACTAATTGAACTTAAATTTAAATTTAAGTGTAGCAAATAAATTATTAGTTTATATATATTCCTTATAAGTATTTACTTAACAATTGATTTGTAATTATTTTTTTGCACTGGTTTTTGGATAGTGATGACAGCTTTTTATCACTGTGTTGGTTATTAATTGTATTCCAGCAACGGATTGATTGATATTTTATACTATAAATTCCATACCAAGTGGTACTAACATTTGGAAGTATTAGGTTATTGTTTGATGCATTTCTAGTATTATGGGTATGAGTATTTGTAACCAGAGTGAAAATGCCTTGCAGAGATTTAGGCAAATTTTTATGATAATGATCATACGCAAATAAAAAGTCTTTCAGCTTAATTGTGTCAGGAAAAGTAAGTATTTTGGATTTATTAAATAATAGAGAAGTAGGGCTGTTTGCAGGTTTGAAGTTCATAATTTTAATTGCTTTATTTTGAAGGGAGATAATTCTATTAAGGTAGGTGCTTTTGTTATGTCCCCATATTTGACATCCATAAGTTAGATGTGATGAGAAGATAGCATGATATATATTAGTTAAAATATTATAGGAAACATAGTGTCTTATTTTAGATAATATCCCAATGGATCTGGATAGTTTTACTTTAAGATTATCTATGTGTATATGCCATTTTAAATGTTTGTCCAGAGTGATCCCTAAATATTTAATAGATTCAGAAGGTAAAATTTTATGGCCATTGATTTTTATTTTGATATCATAGTCAATAGATTTGTTTGGATGGGTAAAGAGGATGATTTCTGTTTTACTAGCATTTAGGGATATTTTGTTGGCCCGGAGCCAGTTGCAAAGGAATCTTAGATCAAGGTTTAATTGCTTCCTTATTGATTTTAAATTATCACTAATTGTCAGTAAGTTAGTATCATCTGCAAAATGGTGGACTGTTGAGTATTTAATTGCATTGTTTAGATCATTAATATAAATTAGAAATAGTAAAGGTCCAAGTACAGACCCTTGGGGTACTCCTATTGTTATATTTTGGACATTTGAATCAAAACCATTTATTGAAACATATTGTTTTCTGTTACTAAGGTATGATCTGAACCAGGAGTTAGATAGTCCTCTAATTCCATAATTTTCAAGTTTTTTTAAAAGGATAGTATGATCAACAGTGTCAAATGCTTTTTGCAGGTCAATGAATGTTCCACATGCAAAGTTGTTGAAATCTAAAGTTTCTCTTATTTTCTCAGTAATACTGAAGAGTGCATTATTAGTGGAATGATTTTGTCGAAAACCAAATTGTAGATCATAAATACAATTGTGATAGTCTAAAAAATTGTATAATCTGGAGTGCATGAGTTTTTCAAAAATTTTATTAATATTAGAGAGGAGTGATATTGGGCGGTAATTGTTACATTCTAGACTAGATCCTTTATTTTTATATATAGGTATAATTTTTGCAATTTTTAAGTTATCTGGATAGATGCCAGTCGAAAATGATAGATTTATTATCTCGCATAGGGGTGTTGATACATTGAATTTAATAAGTTTAAAAATATTGCTGGGTATACTAAAAGGTCCGTTTGTTTTATTTTCATTTAAAGAAGATATCAGTGGTATTATTTCATTTTCAGTAGTAGGATTGATAAAAAAAGAATTGTGATTTGCGTCATTAAGGTAATTATGGAATGGTTTATTAGAAGGTGAAATTTTATTTTGAAGTTTTACTCCTACTGTGGAAAAATAGTTATTAAAGCAGTTAGCAATATCAACAGGATTATTGTTAATTTTATTGTTAATTTTTAGGCTAGTAGGAACAGTGGTTTTCATTTTGGATATGCTAATAATGGTTTTGATTCCGTCCCAAGTTTTTCTAATGTTATTCGAGTTTTCAAAAAAATATTTTTGATAATGTTGTTTTTTACTTTTTCTGATCAAATCAACAATTAAATTTCTGTATTGTTTATAATTATTGTGTAACATATTTTTATAATTATCATTCTTTCTGTAATTTATGAATTTTTTCAGTAATTTATCTCTTATAGTGATAGATTTACATATTCCTTTTGTAATCCATGGTTTAGATTGTTGCTTGTATTGTTTTTTTGACATCTTCTTTAAAGGTATATGCTTATCTAATAATTGGTTTATTGCATGATTAAATTTATCAAATGAATAATTAGGATCATTTTTACTCAGAGAAATTTCATTATCCCAATTAATTTTAGTTAGGTCAAGTAGAAATGCTTCTTCGTTGAATTTTGAATAGTTTCTTTTATAAATATTTTGTTTTTTAGAATTGGATTTTATGTTCAAATTTGGAACCAATAAAAATTGAGGTAAATGATCAGATATGGATGAAGTTAGGTTTCCTGAGACACAATTGGAAAATTCAAGACAGTTCGAAAATATGTTATCAATTAGCGTTTTAGATCTTGGTGTTATTCTTGTTGGTAGTGTAATATGTGGTATACAGAGATTTGAAAACAAATTATTAATGAAATCTGAACTTTGGTCGTCTTTACTGATGTTGAGTAAATTTATATTAAAATCACCAGATATAAAAACACTTTTGTCTTCATTCATAGTTTTGTTAATTATTGGTTGAAAATAGTTAGAGTTAAAATCATCAATTGACATTCCCGGATGTTTGTACACACAGCCTACAATTGTATTTTTTTTACGAGGACTAATTATTTCAATAAATATAGATTCTAATTCTTTAGATTTGTATATATTCAGATCATCTCGAATCTTACAATTAAAGTGATTGCGTACATATAATAATGTCCCTCCTGCACTGGATTCAGTGGGAGTGTGGAATAGTTGATAGCCTTCTAGATTAATATCGTAGTTTGGATTCAAATTTTTCATAATTTTTGTTTCAGTAATAGCTAAAATGCTAAAATCAAAATTTAAGATATTTAATAAGGTCTCAAGATCGTGTTTATGTCTAGATAAAGAAGCTATATTCAGATGGAAAATAGAGAAGAAATTTTCAGATTTAAATTTTGACGAACAGAAGTCATTGATATCATAATATTGACAATTAATGGTTGGATTATCATCATCATTAGCTTTATTCATGTTGGATGACAAATTGTTAAATTCTTTTAGAAGAGCCTCAATATTTTCTGAAGGTGTTATATTAAGTTGAGAAGATGTGTTACATTTAAAATTTATGTTTTTTGAATTGAGAAAAACATTAATTTTCATTGAAATAGATCCTTTCCAGGACCAGCATGCATGTATTTTAGCTTTTGTATACAGTTGACGACACATTCCAAGTAACATTAAGTCATATTGGCACAGGTTATCAGAAATAAAAATATCAGAACTATTCAGGTTAGGAGAAATTGACGTAAGATCAGTATCCTTTAACTTTTTTCTACGTTCCAGAGCAGTCTCACAGAACTTCCGGTTTACAAATCGAATTATTGTTCGCTTTGGTTTGTTATGTTTGCGCTCGTTTTTTGTTAATGGAAGTCGATGACAAGCTTCAACATCGTTTACGTTAATAGAAAGATCTAACCTGTTTAGAATATTTATTGAGGTTTCTTCTAGGCATTCATTGTCGATTTCAGACGGAATTCCAGAGATTTCAATATTATTACGGCGTGAATATCTGTCTTGTTGAGCCATCAAACTTCGCATGTTGTCCTCCAATTCATCCATCTGTTCGTAGTTTTGGGTTTCAATTTCCTTGATATGTTTTTTGAGTCGTTTGTTTTCATTGAGAAGGCGATTGATGACATTATTTTTCAGCTCTTCTATGCTGTCTCGTATGGACTTGAGATCGTCCAACTGCTCAATTTCTTTATTATTGAATAACAAGTTTACCAGAGATTCTTTATTCATTTTGTTTATATCAGTTTTACTTTTACCAACAAAGTCTCTAAGTTGGATGTGAGACATACTCCCCTTTTCGTGCCTGCGGCTACAGCTTCATTTGGAGCGCGGTTGACAACAACTGCAAATTGCTTAAACTCAGGGACCTTAAACTCAGGGACCTAGAAATAGTGTGAGTTTTTTTTATCTGTGTAGCTAGAGCTAGGTAGCTAGCTAGCTAGCTAAAAGAACAGTAAGCCCCGTCTCGTTTGTTATCTTTAAAACCATGCATGACAAAAGGATCAATCACGAAAATACAATATTTTGCTATCTAACAATCTTCCTAGAATATCTTTACACAAAAAAGTTGGCTGAGTACCTGTTAAAGGTTATTCTTCCCGTACTGTTGATGTGTTAGCCATAATATTTACTGGGCATTTGCCGTGTGTTAAGTGCATGCATCTCTTTTTCCATTTGGAAATTGCGTTTCACTTGTTCACACTCTCCACCCTGGCTATTAGCAATGTGAACCCGTAAAAGAAGTGTGCAAGAATCTTCTGCGTTTCACATAAATTTTGTTGTTCCTGCATGCTTCTCGCAACATCCATACATTTGAATCTTTTCTTTGTTAAACTTTGTTTTAACTAAAAAAATTCTTCTTTTTTGATTTTGGTCAAGATTGATTCCAGCTCAGAGGAAGAACTGATCTGTAATCACGGAAAAAACGCTAGCGACAAATTTTCTTCACTTAAAGGATTTTTTTTCTCATTTTTTACTAAATAAAATCATTTTTTTCCTTATATTTATTCATTTCATGCATATATTTTTTAAAGAAAAACTAATTATTACAATTTTCAAATCCATTTTCGTTCCTTTTATCAAAAAACCTTTCTACACACGTGAGTAAGGAGTTTGGTCACGTGACAACTGGTTTTTTTATGCATTCTCCATCGCAGAGACTAATTAAAAAGTATGTCACACCTTCAGCAAGTGACACTACATATAAATAGGGGTCATATGAAATTTATCAAGTCAAATAAAGCATTGAAAATTCCAGTCACATGCCACGTTTTGATGCAAGAAGGTATCTTGTATCTCGAAATAATAATCTGGAAGTCGTGTATATAAATTACAAAATTGTTTCTTGGAATAACGAACATTGGTTATAGGCGTTCTTTCTACATATGGTCCAAGGTATTACTTTATAATCATTATGGAAAATCTTATTTTATCCTGGTTTTAAACCGAATAACAACTTACTCTGGGTTTAGATCCATGATTTAGGTAAGAATATGACATAAAATTAAACAATTGCTTGTGTGGATATGGATGTTTTTAGCAAAGGTTTTTTCATAATCTTTAAAATTGTACAAAGAAACTTTTCTAATCGTTTAGAATGGATATTTATCAACATAATTACTAGGTCAAAAAGGAGAGTCACTTTCTTGGAATAATAATATTTGTAAGTAAAAAATCGCGTAATCGCCTATTTTTATATCCACTAGTCGTTATTAGCCCGTGGAAAATCCAAGGGTTCGCCCGTCATTTTTATACCGCATTGCGTGCTTCTCGCTATTGCGCAGCTAAACTACCATTTTGCGTGACAAAAAGACAGACGTATACGGGTATTATAACTTTTATAGGTATATACGGCTCAACAAAATCTATACACTGTGTGTTACATATATTGCATAAGAATTCAGCAACTTCCAAAACAGTATTGGACGATGAAAACTGCAAAAAGAAGGAGATTTTTTAATGGAAGATGAAAGAACCTTGGTCAATTTACCCCATTAAAATGCAACGTCTTCCAACTCATCGCAACTTTAGTCGTGTTTCAAGCTTTCAAGAAAAAAAAAGGGATTTGTGAAATTTATCACGTTTAGTAAAAAAAGATGTCACTAATCTCTTCCCCAGGGCTTCTTTTTCGCTTTTTAATATGTGGCAGCGCGGAAAGCACGCATACCTAGAAAGCGAAAAAGAAGATCTGGGAACAAGATTAAGATGTTACGTGGCGAGAACTTTTTGTGATTTCGCGAAAAAGAATTTTGGCCATGATTCAAAATATAAGCTTTGGCGAGAAGAGTCAAATTCGCTAAATCAGTGGATTTTGATGTACCTTATCCTCCACCAAATTTACTGTAGTTTCAAAGAAGTCGCAATAATGTCCCTACATGTTTCAATGACCGCGTCTTATCATATTGTGAAACCAATTTCGATAGCTAACGACTTTAATATATTTTTTTTTTTTACTAAATTAGGGTCAACCTCGGCATCAAAAATTGGTAATAGTGTGGAAAATGCTTAGAATCGTATTTGTCATGTTATAGTAATAAAATGGAGAAAAAAGTTATTATAATTATTATTGAAATTTTTTACCCAGGATAGCCTCTTCAGTTCCTACTGGTACTGCTATCAACGGGAGTCCTGCGAAAGAGGTCCTAGTGAATTTAAAGCTCCCATTTGATCTACGAAAGTCGTGCAAGCACAGCAATCGCTCAACTAGACAGCCGCCTAAAAAATCAATCCTATTCTCATGCTGAGAACTAAGAAAAAAGGATAGATTCACACTTTTATAGCCTCTGGTAGGACTTGGACGGGGTGTGAACCCAAGACCTTCGGTGCTGAAAGCGAACGCTCTATCATAAGGCTATCAATCAGTAGTATAAAGCCAGCATTTCATCATTCTCTGCAAATCAACAGAAGTTCTGTTTTGGTAAAATCAGCAGTAATGTGATAAAAATTTGCTTCAATGAATTGAAATCACCACTACTGTATGTATTTAGTTCTTTCCAAGTACATGCATTGTTTCTGAAAATTTGAAAATAGCTAGAATTGTCCCAGTGTCTAAAGCAGGAGATGTTTATAAATTTAATTACTGACTAATTTCAATACTTATTTGCTTCTCAAAGATTTTAAAGAAAACCATTCATAACAGAGTGTATTTTTTCTTGAACAGTAATACTTTTTGTACAATATGCAATTTGGTTTCTAGGCAGGTCATTCAACTGATCAACCAATCAATGAGTAGAGTCGGGGTATTTTTAAACATGTAAGGAGACTGAATCCACAATAAGTGTCTCCGATCTCAGCAAGGCATTCGATTAGTCAACCACGTGGTTCTATTAGAAAATGTCTCGCATGGTTTTAGAACTATTTCTTCATCCAGTGTACAGCCTGTGGTAGTTGAGAAGCTTATAATCTCCTTCTTTATAAACTTACCATGTTGGCGTATCTAGGAAATAAAATTAAATCCTTTCCTTTTTTAAAGCCACCTTTATACACCGCTTTTGCTACTTTTCATTGTTGTTTAAGAAAACCGGACTTGACGTTCTATCTTGTTTAGGGACGTCATGGCTATCCTTTTGACTTTATGCAAATTCAATGCAGTCTAACAGTTGCTATGAATGTATCAGTGCCGTAACCGCCGGGTGGACGGGGGGAAGAAATGAAAGAAAGAGAGAGAAAAAGAAAGAAAGAGAGAAAAAGAGGGAGATTTAGTGTCATATCTCCAAAAGTTAGATAGCCCAAGAAAACTACTTTTGTTTGACGTTATAAAAGTAGGAAAACTGATGTTAGTAATGCCTGCTACAAATGCTGTAAGCGAACGATGTTTTTCAACGTTAAACCGCGTTTTCAAAAAAGTGCCAGCACCCTTAAAATTTCTAGTGCTCTTATCATTTTTTATATTATTGTAGTCGTGTAATGTAAATATGTATCTCTTTCTACCTTTTGGTTTCTGATGGAAATTCTTATCTAAATTTTGATGCCAATTAAACAATGCAGCTTTTCTAAATTACTAAAATATCCATCGTGATAACATTAACCATAAAATCGTTGACGTATGAAAGGGTATTTCCGGCCATACTAGAGATATAAAACTTAAAAATTTCCAACCCGGCGCCCACCAATTCATTACGTTACCTCGGGTAGCCACTATATAAAGCGAACTTTATATATGTAATTTTTCTATATAGCCCCCCTCCCCCCATCCCTCCCCTCGGCGGTTATGGCACTGTGTATAGACTTTTTGTTATACCATAACACTTTCGCAAGTTCACAGTGAGCTTTGAAAGCAGCGTGTAAAAGAAGCATTAGAAATAAACCATCATATCCCACTTTTACGCTAGGAAATCTGGAATTCATTACGTTACTTTTATATACATACAATCCACATCTTGATTACTATTCTGGCTTGACCCTGGAAACATTTGTACGTGATTAGAACAAAGTTAATGCTTGGATGAAAAAAATAAGCAAAAGAAATTAAAATTATCACTTAGGTAAAGCTTTCTAGTCCAGTGGATTAAAGCCTAAAATATGCTTAACTGTTAGCCCGTGGAAAAATCAACGGGTTCGCCCGTCCTTTTTATACCGCAGCTAAGCTTCCATTTTGCGTGACAGACAGACGTATACGGGTATTAAAATTTAGACTAGTCGTTAACCCGTGGAAAAATCCACGGGGCGGCCCGTCGCGTTCGCTCGACCTTTAAATTTACCCGTCGCAACAAAGTGGATAAAAATATATCGCATTTGATATTCGTGCGCATTTTAAAAATTTCGTGTTTCCGTTACGGGGTGCCGCTTTCGCGGACACACAGACTAAAGACGGCTATTATAGGATATCCTCTTCTTTTTTTTTTTTGCCAAAAGAAATTTACATACAACTATTTCAAAATTACAGATACAAGTTCTACATACACATAAGTACAAGTATAAATTTCTACAGTGGGATATCTATATATACATAAGTGTATCACGTACGTAGAATAGAATGGGAGGAGTAAGTAAAAGACTATGCAGTCTTATCATCTCACACCTTACATAGCCGTCATTAAAAAGAGCGTCAAATAAAAATTGATAATTAAAAACTTAATAAAATATTAAATGTTATGTTAAATAAAAGAAAGCGTTTAATTATCACACGTAGTGTTGTTTCAGAAGAAGACTTGTTCGTTATTACTTCGTGACAGCTGATTTCTTAGTGCAAGTTTAAATTGTTTTGTAGATGGAATGCTTCTTATCTCATCGTTTAGAAGCATGCTCCAGAGTTTTGGGCCTCGGTTTGATATTGAAAATTTTGTTACATTAAATATAATTTTTGGCCGGAGGAAATTATTACCAGAAAATTTAGTTAAGTATTTATGTTGAACTTTCTTAAATAATGTAATAAATATAACTGGTGCTATTAAATTTTCAATCTTATACATGAAAACAAGGACTTGAAAAATGTTTAGCTGGCATACATTAAGAATACCCAGTTCTTTTAGCAGTGCTCTAGAATGGGAACATTTATTCTGTCGTAATATAATCCTACTGGCATGTTTTGCTGAATGTGCAGTTTTTTTAATTTTGTTATATTAGTGCTACCCCATGCAATGTTTGCATAATCTAAATAGCAGTGTATAAAGGAAAAATATATGCTTCTTAAGCAGTTCTTATTTAAAGCGAAACTGGATTCCTAAGCTTTTGGAAATTTTGTTTTCCACTAATTTAGTATGTTCTCTGCAAGTTAAATTTTCGTCCAGGAGTACTCCAAGAAATTTCATTGAATATTCTCTTCTTATGTTTACATGATCAATAACTAATCCGGGTAACCTAAGAGGTATTTCATCTTTTTTACTAAGTTTGTGAAAAAGGTATATCTAGTTTTTGAAAGGGATAATTTATTCGCTTTAAACCGATCAGCCAATTTAGTCAATTCTAGGTTAAGAGTTTCAAAAAGTACTATTATATCTTTATGAGTAATGAATATATTTGTATCATCAGCAAATAAAATTAAATTTAAGAGACTACATCCTCTAAATATATCATTGATATAGATAAGAAACATAACAGTGGTCCTAAAATTGACCCTTGAGGTACTTTACATGTTATAATCCTGTAGTTAGCATTTCCTTCGTCATAAGAAATATATCATTTTATTTCGAAGAGGTAGTTATTGAACCATGCGAGACATGTATTTCTTATGCCATAATATTTTAGTTTGTCTAATAGAATCTCATGGTTGACTGTATCGAATGCCTTATTGAGATCAATAAAGACCCCAATTGTAAATTTATTCTCATCAAAGGCTTGAAATATCTCTTGACTCCACTGAATGATTGCGTGATCAGTTAAATGACCTGCTTGAAATCCAAATTGCTTATTATACAAAATATCGTTATTGTTCAAGAAAGAATAAACTCTGTTGTACATGATTCTCTCTAAAATCTTCGAGAAGCAGGGGAGTATTGAAATTGGTCTGTAGTTAAATGCTTTATAAACATCTTCTGCTTTAAAGACTGGGACAACTCTAGCTATTTTTAACTTTTTAGGAATAATGCCTGTAATTAGAGATGAAGTAAATATATGCAGTAGTGGAGATTTTAGTTCATTGAAACAGCTCTTTAAGACATTGCTGCTGATTTGATCAAAGCCAGGACTTTTGTTGTTTTTAAAGAATAAAATCCTGCTTCTAGTTCCTCCCCACTTAGCTCTTCTTTCTCCATTTCATTATCATGATATGACAAATACGATTTAAAGAATTTTGCACTGTGACCTATTATCGACGCCAAGGTCGGCTCCACTTTAGTGAAGGAATTGTTAAATTCTTCAGCTATAAAAGATGGTTCTTCAATTTCATTTTCGTCGTTTACAAGTTTTGAAGGAAAATTATTACTTCTAATTTTTATTTTACCAATCACTTCCCTGATTATAATTCCATGTTTTTCTTGCATTATGTTTGTATTTATTAATTTGTTCATTGAAGTAAAAATTCTTAGCACGCTTTTTTATTAATTCAAAAAGGTTTTTATAATTTTGTATACAGTGTTTCATTCCTGTAGGTTTTCTTTTTTGAATATTTTTCTTATGGTTTTTTTTTTTTTTTGGATTTTTGGAGGCCCCTAGTCATCCAGGAATTTAAGAATGTTTTAGTCTTAATAAAACTTAATTTCTTAATTTTTAGTCTTAAAAACTTAATTTCTTCTGGAAATATCGCATCATAACTTTCCAAAAAAATTTTCAGAAAGCTATCATATGCGTCATTTGCATCCTCCCCTTTTACCACGTCGTCCCATTTTACCTTAGCCAATAAATACTTAAATAATGTTATTGTATTTTCATTTATTTTTCGCGTTTTTATTTTTACATGGTTTGACTGTTTAGCAAAGTTTGTATTGGACGTGATAAAGATGGGAAAATGATCAGAGATGTCTGTTTTGATAATACCTGAATATAGTTCTTTGTCGCAAAATGCATTTGTTATGATGTGATCAACTACTGTGGCGTTTTGTTTAGTTACCCAGGTTGGTTTATTTATGAGAGGATGATACCAAGTTTGAAATATAAAGTTAAAGAAACACTGGATGTTTTTGTTTGTTTCGTAATCAAGTGTATTGAGGTTAAGATCCCCCTAGCTCTGTTCTTTTTTTATACAATAGAAAGTTATGAATAAACACACACACGCCACCACCCGCCTTGTTAGAGTTTCTAATTTGATGAATCACCGAGTAATTACACAATTGAAAATTTGAATTGTTTTTTGTCTTCATCACGACACCAAGTTTCAGTAAGACAAATTATTTTAAAAAGAAAATTTAGAGTGTGTAGTGTTCTAATGTTGAGATGTAGTATAGAAAAGGAATCATTTTTGACGTATGCAAAAATATTGTGTGAATTGAGAAAATATTTTGTATTAATGTGTTTGGACAATGTACAGTTATAATAATTTAAGTCTGTCCTTAATGGCGTTATTTCTTCATTGTTGGCGTTAAAAGGGCCGGTGTAAAAAGGACCGATAAGGTATTGAAAAGAAATATTTTACACAAAATGAGGTAATTTTGTAAACCTTTGATTTCTAAGTAAACCTAAGAAAAATTTGGTCGGGGAATATTTTAGTCAGTTAAGATTTGTTTTTCACAATCCAATCCATTTTCTTTAAATCTGATAAAGATTTTTCTGATAAAGCAGGACAAGGGGTGCAATGTCGTTTAGAAAACACATAATGTAGTTTTTGTTGACATCGTTATTATAAAACATTCTGACAAAAATCAAGCCTTTACTGTTTCTTTAAAATGGGATAGCTCCTCCTTCCTAGGACCCTCTTTTATTATCTTTATTATTGATAATATTTACCCAGGGTAGCCTCTCCAGGTCCTATTGGTACTGCTATTAACGAGGGTCCTACGAAGGGGTCCTATTGTATTCAAAGCTTTCGTTCGAGCTACGAAAGTCATGCAAGCACAGCTATATTACTAGATAAAGTTAAGGATAAAATAAAATACTTTCGACATGAGTTGACTCCTGTTCCACATAAGGAAACCAAACAAAGCATCTGTGGCAGACTACTTACACACAAATGATGGTTTATGGTCATCTAAAAGAAAACCGTAACTATTGGAGATTAAGACACAAAGACTCTTCGACTGTTAAAAATTATTCCTGAACTAAATATGCTGCACCAACGACAAAAAGGCACATTTCATTTTGAGATTGTTTTATTTAGGTTGAGTAAAACGGCCGTTTGGAAAGATATAAGAACCTATCTAGGAAGTAAAAGACGGCCCGAAAAGTAAACATTATTTTAAAACTCATCTACATTTTAAGAATATAAAAATCTGGAAGAGTTGGATTTCAGATTGAAAGAAATAAAGCCCCTCTGCAACAGAACATGACACAAAATTAAGGCAAACGTTTTAGTGACTCGATGGTTTTGCAAAAGTCTAATAACACCATAACGAATGAAAACTTATGAAGTAATGTGTTGAAAGTCATCCTTATTCACCTCAAGATTTTATTCCAACAACACCACTTCGTCCTATAAGAAGTTGATACGTCTTATCCGTTTGAAACAGACAACATCATGCTCAACATGATCCAAGGAAATCTGTTAGATCTCGTGGTAACATATTGTTGTACCGTCAACAAAAAAGATGTTCAGGAAAATGTGCTTAACAAAGGTGATTTACTTAAGACAGAGGAGATGACAAAATTCCGCGACAGAAAATCAGTGAATCTGATCCAGGAAAACCACGTAGATTTGGCGGGAAAGGATTTCCAATGCACATCAAGGAGAAACAGGACATGATGATTATGGACCAAACAGTCTGCTAGACCTTGCACTTAAACGTCTGCAATATCGCCATTTTAACATTGCAAAAAATGCAGCGTATACATACTGACAAGAGGAACAAGAAGGTAAAATATAGAAAGAAATGAAAAAAAGAAAGAAATGATTTTCAATATTAAAAATTTTCAAGAAAAGAAAAACCGTAATGACGAACAAGATGATGGGGACAATAGGTACGCAGTGAACTTTAAACTACGTGAAAAAATGCAGATTTTCTGACTACAAATTGAATGAGGACTTTAGCAAGATTATGGGTCAAAAGGACGTATCAAAAAAGGGAAAAAAATTACTTTATCAAAAGTCTGGGCCAATATTTCGAAGTCTCGAATAAGTCAACAAAGAAATAATGAAGAAATAGGTTATATAGAAAAAACGAAAAAACAGTTTATTGCTATTAGAGAGAAATAAATACAAATGTCGAAGACAAATTTGATAGCAGTTATGCCTTAAACAATAAGATTGGGACGTTCATCAGTAAAGACAGCGACGGTGAGAGTTTTAATGTCAGTAGACAGTCTCCAATAAAATAACTTGCACTTTTTTAAAAAGGAAACAGGAAAAACCTTTTTCGCATATTCAGCTTGGAGTTGTTTTAATTTTGCTCTTTTCAAGCCTTTTTAACGCTATAAAAATGTCCCGATAAAAAAGTTTTAGTAAAAGTATTAGTATTCTGATAAAAAAGTATTGGTATAAAACTATTTTCTAAAAAGATATATTTATTTTCTTTTATAAGCACATTCTAATGCTATCTTGGAGGAAGAAAAACAGTATTTCCTCCTCCAAAATGCTACAAATGCTAAATCTAGAAAGAATAGAACAATCGTTATCCAAAGAATATACACAAACTAACTCCTGATAGCAATGAAAGAAACAAATTCGCGTAAAAATGATACAAAGCAGAATATAATAGTGTTTCAAATAAGTATAAAGGTTAAGTTAAATACAATGTACAAAATATTATAAAGCCCGGTTATGAGAAATGATGCGTAGGTATTTTATCATACGACGATTGCGGTGTTGTCATCTACGCTACGCAAAATTCTGGCGTTTTTGTAACGATATCGTCTTGGCTGAAGTGAAGCAGAATGTCCTCCAAAATGCTGAATTACCGAAACACGCACAATAACCTCTTATTTTTTAAGAATTTCCTAAAATTGGGATTACAAGATGTTAAATGTCCTTTGATTCCATCCTTTAACCCTACTATTTGTTCACTGCAATTCCTCTTCAGTTCTATGGAACATGCTACAAAGATCGATACTAAACACAGGCGGTCAACGAAGTACATTGCTCCTAAATCTGCCAATGAATTTGTCTTCAAAATACTCAAGAGGGTCATCTGTATCCCAACTGGAATTATTACAAATTTCAGTTTATAGCACGTCATAAGGACCCATCTCCTACTTACCTATAAGCCAATATCGTTTAACACCATCACTGGTACGCTCACAGTAAAAAAGCGATAAAATTATATAGCGCAGGATTTATATTCGGAAGATTACGGTAATCAAGCAAAGACAAATAGAAGACGTTAAAGCTATGATAAAAAACTTGATGACTTTTTCCAAAGAACGTAATATTTCCTGAAGTATACAGATAAAAAACGAAAAAAGAAACTATTAAGAGACGCGATTCATGCGTTAATTATTTACTAATTCGGACAAATCTTATATGATGAGAAACCGATTAGAAAACGTAAGAAGAGTTATAAAAGGTCGTTTTTTTCCCTTTTATCCCTTAGACGAAACTTGGTGGAAGATCGGTCATAAACTGTCCTATAGTTAGACCGTCATCATTTCTTAGTAGTATTTTGTTGTGAAAAATACTCCCAAATTTTAGAAAGAGGGTGATTTAAGAAACCAAACGCTGCCAAACGCGAAGCATTTACAATCCTTGTCAAAATATGTTTAGACAAGACAGCTAATTTCGAATTCGCCGCCACAAGTAATTGCGTAGGCTATTTCTATATTAGGTTCACGCATTATGAACTTGTCTATGTTCAAAGCGGACTCGGACTCAGGATCTTAGATTATTTCGTTAAGTCCAAACTCTTAAAAAAATGTGCTAATTCTTGCTAACGTCAGCAAGGTCATTTCCCACGAATTTTCCACGCGAGCGTGCTAGAGAATGCGACTAGAAAATTTTTAAAGCTGTCAGCCTGGTCTACGTGTGGGTGCGCATGGCATTCTCGACCAAAAGAGCTGTTTGAGATAAACTCGAAGCTGCTTTCGAGGTTTTAATCTCAAATCAAAGAGCTTTGGGGACAAAAATGTGTGCATGGACGTATATTAGAAATTTGTCTAGCATGGCAAACTTCAAAAAAAAGCAAAAAACGTAGTATCATTGACTGTATAACGTTCCTGTCCATAATAAAAAAATGACAACAAAATGCCCGGCAACTCAAATCCTAAATAAAATGCTAATTCCTTTTTTTAAAAAAATTGTTGCGAGATTCGGTCATTGAATTTTGTATTGAATAAACTTTCAATAACACAAGTTGTTAAGTAATGGTATACCCATTAAAGAGAAAAAAATGATTTAGCAGCTTTCCCCCAGAAAGGGTCGTGGAATAACAATTAGATTTCAAACTTGTGTCCAGTACATCTTTTACAGAAATGTATTTGCTATACATTTTACAATTTTAAATAAAATAACTTAATTTTAGGTATCCCAGTGCTTTTTGGCTTTTCATTGAGGACACTAAAGACAACATCCTACTACTTTTCGAAAAGCGGAAAGAGAACTGGGAACGAAGTTAAAAACAGGCTTGTGAACATTATACCAGTGCGATGGAGGGTGGAGAGGAGAATTGGAAAACAAATGATGGCAGTTGAAGCTGTGTACTAATAATATTGGTGAACCCTGAACTTTGTAGCTATATGTGAAGTGAATGTTCTTTTCTTTGAATTACTATAGTAAAGCTAGCTGCTATTTTTATCCTTCCCAACTGATAATCTAAAAGACCGATATGAAATTTATAATTCCTGCGTTAAGATAACAAAAAATGGAGTAGTAAAAAGTAGTGGGGTGTGATGGTGAAAAAGTCTAATGTAAAATCTTTTGATATATCGCTAAAGCGATTGTTTTTTTAATATTCATACTTATAATCATGAAGGCTATTGTTTTTAAGATTTGGGCAGCCAGACATATCTATGCATTTAAGTGAAATTCACAACTTTTTGCAACTCTATTATTGTGAAATTCTTAGCTATCAGAGCTAGCCTAGCCAACTAGCCAGCTAGCTAACTAGTAGCCTCTAGAGAATAGCAGGTATGCTAGACTAGCTATCTGGGAAACATCAAGGCGATTGGTAGCTCAGAGCTACTGATCCCTTTGAGCTCTTGGCTCACATATCCAAGAGGCCATGAGGTTGATCCTTGAAGTCTGTTGTCTGTTGCTGGGCAAAAGTTTAGATTTTCGTAGCTCAAATGAGAGCTAGTGTATAATTTACGTGATTACATAAACAACGGCTCTAGTGACAATCTGGCAACTCCACTCACTATATAACTCTAGGGTTGTGAATATAAGTCAACCTTGAAAAAATGCCAGTAAATCGGACATTGTCGAGAAAAAAGGAATTGGCTGAAACGTCTTAGTTGCATGATTTACGTCTCAATTCTGTGATGTGTTTATTTCAATGTGAGATCCACTGGAATTATTTTTAAAATTATGCAGTGGACAGGTTTTTTTTTAAATATATAACCTGCGAACAGTGTTTTGTATGGTACTGTAACATAAGTATGAGAAGAACGCCTAGGTGTAGAAGCAAAATAAGGCCACCGTTGAAAATATGTTTGGTTAGCGTCATTTCTAATTACAAAAGTGAGTCGGTCGGTTGGATAAAAATTTTTCCCAAAAAATTACAAAAATACTATATTTCGCAGCCATATTTTGTTATTCGTTTTTAATGTACGCCAGCTGCATTTTTAGACTCCGTTTCAATTTCAATTTTTGTCAGTCAATGTTGTTCCGATGGTTTTCGCTTGTATTGCTGTATAAGTGCGAACAGGAAAATATAGCACTGAGTAGTGCAGCGCAGTCCCCTGTCGAAATACCATTCGGACGTAACAACCATAATTCGGAGAATCGCTGAAAAGGTAAATGGTGGATTTTGTTGTCGAAGATTGTTCGTGGATTGTTTGGTTTATTTTTCACAAATTTACTGACTCCCCAACTCGTCTTTCGCCTTTCAAAGTGAAACACTTTAAAACCGCTAATATTTTTTTTAATTTACATTACAATCCCTAAGAGAATTTAATTCCTTTTTAACACCAATCTTTAGTAAAACTAACCTTGAAAACAAAACTTTAATTCTTATGGGAGATTTCAACATTGATCTTTTGTAAGTAGAAGAAGACCCCAAATTACCTCATTTCTTGACCTTGTAACCTCAAATTTCCTTCAACCTCATATTACTCTCCCAAGTCGCATAACTTCAACTTCAAAAACAATAATCGACAACATATACATGTCCATGTCCAATCATAAAACTATTTCAGGAAACCTAATATCAAGTTTCTCTGATCATCTACCACAATTTCTACTATTATATTCTCATTACCAGACCAGTAAAATTACCACCAAACAACACTATAGTGACTGGAAAATTTTTGATGAAGCTGAAAAAGTTATCCAATAAAAATTGGGATCAGGTTTTTGATTTTAACGATGTAAATAGTTCTTTTAATTCTTTTAACATATTTTTTGATAATAATTTAAATACTTTTGCTTCCCTTAAATTGATGACTAAAAAACAAATCAAAACGAAATCTAAGCCATGGATTACTGCAGGAATAAGGGAGGCTATATCAAAGCGAAATAAACTATTAAAAATTTTTATTAAAACAACAAACCTAATCCACAAATCTAACATCCGTAATCAATACAAGCAGTGCGGAAGCCGTATAGTCAATTCGTAACAGTAAAAAAAACCATTTCACAAGATACTTTAAAATAAATTTAAACAATACAAAAATTATCTTGAAAGGGATAAATAATATTTTAAACTAAGTAGACAACAAAATAATAACAACGATCCCCTTCTTATTTCTAATAGTTTTAATAAACATTTTACAAATATTGCTGATAAAATAAGAAATAAAAAACCCCTATAAATAAACACTTTTCCTCCAAAATAGCAACCCTAATTCTTTTTTCTTCTTGCCAGTAGACACTGAAGAAATTGTAAAAGTAATAAAAACCCTGAACATCAGTAAATTGGTCAATGTAGCCAACGAAATCTCACTTGCATTAACTAAAATAATCAACTTCCTTTTCAAACATACACCTATTCTGACCTTCTTAAAACAGTTGAAGTCATACCTGTTTATATAAAAAGGCTCACCACTAGATGTAAATAATTATAGACCAATATCTTTGCTCTCTAATGTTGATGAAGTTTATGAAAAAATTGTTTACTTGCATCTCATCTCATCTCTTGATAAATTACTAATAACCAATTTGGCTTCAGAAATAAACACTTAACTAACCATGGCTTAATCAGTCTAATTGAAAACATTAGAAAACAACTTGACTCTGGAAATTTTTTTTTGGAATTTTTATGGAGTTTTGAAAAGCCTTTAATACCGTTGACCACAACATCTATTGGGTAAAATGCAACACTATGGCATTCGTGGACTAGCAAACTCTTGGTTTAAATCTTATCCTACTAACCAAAGGCAATTTGTTTTTATTTCTCGAAATAATTCTTCCAAATTAGAAATTTTTCATGGGGTGCCCCAGGGATTGGTCCTCTACTCTTCTTGATTTATATTAATGAACTCCTAAACTGAATTTACTATAGTGATGTTTTTCACTTTGTAGACTACACCAGTCTATTATGCTCTAGTCCCACTTTGAAAACCATTAAGAAAAGAGTAAATATTGATCTAAAACTTCTATGCCACTGGTTGCCAAAACCGAGGTTATTCTTTTTAGGCATCCCAATAAATCAACCAGCTATGATGTTAAACTTAAACTAAATGGCAAAACACTATCATTTTCCACTTGCGTTATCTTGGGGTTATTATTGACTCTCACTTAATTTTGTCACTTCATATAAAAAAACTTTGCTACCAAAATTTGCAGAAGTAATGGAGCAATTTCCAAACTCTGTCATTATGTTCCCTTAAAGATACTCCTCTCTGTATTCTACTCTTTACTTTTTTCTCATGCTTCTTATTCCTCCCAAGTTTGGTGTCTAACCCATAACATCTGTACTGATCGAATCAGTATGGATGTTATGGGTTAACTTCAAAAAATAGCGGTCAGGCTCATCACCTTTGCTGACTTTAATCAACCCTCCAGATACAGATACAGTTTTTATAGATCAAACATTTATCAATGTTTGATCTAAAAACAATTTTTTTATTTCACTAGTTTAAGGAGAGTGTGAAATATAATGAGTTTTCCCATGGTTATATAGGTTAAAAATTGTGGAAAAAAATGTAATACTAAATATCTCCAAAAGTAAGAAATGTTGAAAAAAAATTAAAAATCGTTTTAGATTAATGTTTTATCTCAAAAAAGCAAACAGCAAACATGAGTAGTTTCGTAAATGGGATCTCCTTTGTTTTTTTATACGTGTCTTCAAAACCTTGAAACTTTATTTTTTCTTAATAAATTTAGTACCATTATATAGGAGCTTTCCAATGATATATATATTATAATGTATATATAATAAAGTTTTGGTGAATTAATAGCATTTTAATAGTCACACCTTATTTTAAATTTAGATTAAATTTCTGGATATCATGGCTTAAATTGCTTCTCTACAATTACTATTTTCTTTTAAACTGACTTTGTATTTCTAATTCGAACCCTGTGTTATATAATGAAGTTGGCAGATTGGTGCTATAGATTTATTATTTCAGTACACACTATATTATATAATGTTTCAGATATATATTCATAATTTCTTAGTTATTTTAGTGCAGAGAAAAAATTTTAAGCATCATAAGCAGAATGTAGTGAACACAATGACAATAATGAATCAACCATAGTTTTAGTGCTGCAATGGTGGACTCTCGTTTAAGGTAACTGGCTGCACACCATATTTTGTGTAACCGTATTCATCACTAAATACTTTAATTGGAGAAACTCTCGCTAGAGAAACTTTTACAAATTCGCGATTTTTCGCCATTTTCGAGAAAGTTTATCTAACGAAAATGTGCAAGTTTCTTCATTCGCGAAACTTTATCTCGCGAAAGTTTCCGAATTTCCTCATTCGCGAAAGTTTATCCAGTAAGCTATTTATCATTTTTCACCAGAAACACACAAAATACTTATAAATCTTATTTCAAGAAAGAAAATTTATAACATTTTCAATGATGCTAAGAAGTTTTTTCTAACTGAAAAATTCTTGTTTGCGAAATTTTATCTCACAAAAATTTGCGGTTTTCTTCATTCGCAAAAGTCAATCTCGCAAAATTTCCGGAATTTCTTCATTCGCGAAAGTTTATCCAAAAAATTTCACAATTTTTTTTCTCGTGAAAGTTTCTCTCACTAAAGTTTCTCCAATTAAGGTATTTCATTAGCCATTATATACTGAAGGTCTCGAATTAAATTTACTTTACAATATGCAATATGTCAGGATAAGATATTGCATGTTGACATAACGGTAATTAATTACTCAGTTGCTAGCATTATGAATTATGCTATAAAGAATCTGGATTACTGCATTAATATAGCATGGTATATATTCTGATTTTTACAGAGCTACCAATTTATGAAACGAATATCTTGTCAAATGGTCTATAAATTATAATAGTCTAATTTTATTTTCAGGGTGGATCCTCCATCATTATTCCATTGTTTTATTGATATTTTGTCTCCAGAGTCTAAGAACGGTAGGGGAACATAGTTTTTATTATTTTCAGCAACTTTTTGCAGAATTGCTTTTTTAAACTGTTGCTTAAAATTCTGTATATACTTAGAAATGGCAAAGTTCTTTTCGGTATTCTGTTTTTAAAGAGAATCTGAGGTGCTAAATGATGTCAAACTTGCATTGTAGCACTCAAAAGATGTTTTCATTATCAAGATGTGGGTTACTTGGGCGTGCCTTTAATTTTGGACAAAGGATCTTTTTAGTTAAGATTATTTCAAAAATCTAAGTCTTTAATATTGCTGATGTGAAGCACAAGCTATAAATTGCCAATTTTCCAGTACTTCGTGGACTTGGATATTGATAACACCATGATGTATATAGGAAGAGCAACTAGTGCATTTTAAGCACTGCTTTCTTGAACAACAGATTAGCCTAAGAAAACAGTACGACCTAACTGATTGTAAAAACATTGATGTTTTTCTTTTAACTTCAAAAAATGACTAAGCTGTCATTATGTCAAAGTTTTTTTCAGTGATTCTTGATTAAGAAGTCTGTTAAGTCTTGCCTCTATCTTATTATAAGTCCATCTTAGTTCAGAATGAATGTTACCATTGTTTTATTTATGGAGTTAAGTTCATCACTGTGATTCTAATAAAGTGAGTGAAAACGCCAGTATGAGAGACAGAGAGAGTTCAGATGAGCTAAGAAGCAGGCTAAGTATCCGTAGAATTAAAGATGTTTATCCAGATAAGAAGATTGAATTGGCTGGGGCACTTGGGAAGAATGGAGCAGAATAATTGGGTAAGAAAGTGAAGAGACTTATTAGTTCCTGGGGCAAAGCCCAGAGGCAGACCGAGAAAGACTTGACAGGAGGTTATAAGGACAGACTTGATACAGAGGAAGTTGAGTTTACATCTAACACAGTCTAGATCAGATTGGAAGAGGGTCATTGATATACCCCGTCCAACCCATGCTAGCGGACGGGGTATATCAACAGACGTTAAGCCGAGAATGATGATAATGATTATGAAAACTAGATAATATCTACATGTAAAAAATTTAAATAGAGTATGATAGAGATTTGAATATTTTGCAGAACTGTGTGTTTTTATTTCGTAGCATTACAAGTGACAAGTATATTTCCTGAAGAGTTTGATGAGAAGGTACTTTGTGGTTTTCAATTTTTAGTTTATTGGTTATATACATGGTATCAGTTTGTTTTATGTTATATTATTTATATTTTAGGACCAAATACTAAAACAGATACCAGGATTTTGTTATCCATGCTCTATTGATTAGTGAGTAAAATATGTTGTCTTATTCATTTCACACATATTGTTGATAGGTTAACCAAATGACGGCCAACATCAGCTATCTTTAGAATTACTTTTTATAAACACATTTAAAACTCCTTAGGTGTATATATACTCAGATAATGTAAGGAAACTTGAAATATTTTGATTTTCGGTTAATTTAGGAAAGATTTAAAAAACGATATTTCCAGTCCATTAGAAATTTCTATCTGTCCTGTTGCATTGTTTGTAACCTTAATATTGTTACTTCGAGAATAGTGTTTTTAGTATATCTATGAGCTATTTTTTATATAATGTTTCAGTATATATTTGGCCAAACGTACTAACTAAACTAACACAGTTTCAGGTTAAGAGATGTTTTGATTAGACTACAGAACTAAGTTAGACAATAGTCAAACCTACAATAATTGTCAAGAAAACCAAAGAGTTTTGCTGGAGTAATACAAACAACAAATCCATTTAACGATGAGACTCCTGGTTGACAAATGTACACAAGAAATGGTCTGAGAATTGATTTTAATACTATAACTTAGTGTCAGTGATAAATCTTCAATAATAAAATAAATACTAAACAGGCAAACCAGAATGATATCTTCAAAAATTAAGTGTGTTTGCGAGGGATAATAGTGACATGTAATTTGTTATCTTAAAATAAGGGAGAAAATATTACTGGTAGGCAACAAATTAGATATTTTGATGTTACATAAAAAAGTTTTTAAACTAGATTGGCATTAGCGTTTTAATTAAATTAGCAATTGCATTGCATTGCAGGTTTAACTTGGGGCCGAAAACCTTAGCCACAAGTTGAAATAATTGAGGTTATCTCAAAGACCACCTGGTACAGATTCTCCAAAGCTGAGTCAACCACCTGTTTTGAACAGATCAATCCTAATATCTCTTCAACTGTTGTTAAAAGCAACTAATCCTAAACATTTCCCCGGTTTCATTGACTAGTTTCCTGTAATAATAATGCAATTTCTTTCAGTAATGGTGTGCAGTATTCAACTTTTGTTTTGACTGATCTGAAGGGGATATTTCGATTTGGATTTTGTCGATACCCTGCCCATGCAACACATTGCCTTTGCATAATAAGGTAATTCATTCATTCATTCATTCATTCATTCATTCATTCACTCATTCATTCATTAATTTAGATTTATTATTTCTATTTTTAATTTTATTATTATTTTATCATTGTTTGTAATTTTTTTGTTTAACCTGTTTGTTTATACTTCTTTTTGTTTGTCTTTTGTGCTCATTTTAGCTGAAATGTTTATATGTTTTTTCTTTAGTTATTTACCATGGTTTGAAACTTTTTATGCTATACTGGACCACATTGCAAAATTTGAAAGTGAAAATGTGAGTCAAATTTATTATTTACAATATTAATGAAATTGTATTTTTACTGCTATTGTATTAATTTTTTACATATTTTTAGGATGACGTGGTGGCTGGATTTCTTGGTGCATTAAACTCTCAGTTAGTGCCAAAGCCTGGAGCCAAATTAAGCTTTAGAATTTCTGCTGCAAAGGAAGAAAATGTATTATACTGTTTGTTTAAATTAAAACAAATGACTGCTATAGGATTTTTTTTAGTATAACATATATTATTTTAGATTTACAAATTTGATATACCAGATACTACAAAACTGCCATCAATACCAGACAATGTAAGTACTTAAATTTGCATTAAAAGTTCTTTGATTATTTATTTCTTTTTTTCACATCAGGTAAGAAACTGTGTCCATTTGTTCGATTTCTAGAATGTCTCTTGGAATATTAAATTCTTTTGTGCACTTCTTGCCATTGATGTGTGTTTGCTGTCGTAGATCTTCTTGAAGTTCATGTGTCAAATAATCAAATCACCCCATAATTTCTGTTCTTTTAAATTAAGTTTTTTCGTCTTCTGTGTCTTCATCTTAGAGATACATTTGTAGGACATATAACTTTATTTAGTAATATTTTATTTTGCTAAAATACTTGATTAGCTATTTTTATTTTTAGCGCAACTTAACTGAATATTTTGCTAAAGTCACTCCAGAAAATATGGTTTATTTATTCATAAGGTATTTTTGTACGTTGAAATTGATCTCTGCTCTATTTTCTTTTGATTTTCATGATGCTAGAATTTTTTTAGGAAACTAATACTTACGGAACAAATTCTATGTTTTAACAATTTTTTGGCATCTGTTGCGTTTGTTTTCTGTCTGTGTGTTTATCGTCTTATGTTTTTTGCACTGGTTAAATAATCTTGCAGCCATGTTATTTTTTAGTATGTTATTTGAAAGGCGAATCATTGTGACGTCAGAACGATTAAGTGTGGTAAGTATTCCAAGTTGTTTTTACTGCAGCACATGCACGATTAAACCATAGATGAATGGCAATCTGACAAAAAGACAGTATTTTTCTTAGGATCACTATCAGCTTAGCCCAGAATGTGTTGAGAGGTTTAGGGCAACAAAGTTAATTTTTTAAACTTATAGGGATAATGAAAGGGCATGTAAAACAGTTGTTCTGAATCCGAAAAATTTTCCGGATTTTTTCTGTTCCGCATTTTTCAGTTCCAGATTTGTTCAATTGTTCCGCCATTTAGAAGTTTCACGTTTTATTACCAGCCTAATAAAAAATATTTAATAGTTGGTAATGGACGTTGCAGCACCTAAGAGTTTTAACACGATTTATTTGTTTTTACTTGTTTCTACACTTGCAAATGGCCGGTATATCCTTATATACCAGCTATTTGCAAGTAGTTGCAAATAGTTGAAAGGAGATCACTGTGAGTGTGCTTAAGCTCAACGAAATGTGTGGCAAATGCATTGATAGATTGCAAAAATAGCCGAGAAAATTCGTTTAGCCTAACAATTTAAAAATGAAACGGTGAGAACGTTAGCTGAGAAGTTTGCAAATCTAGATACTTAAAACCAAAAAAAAAAGGATTAATTTGGGCTAATCTTCTATTTGAATAAGAGAGAAAGCTGGGAAGAGGGTGTGAGATAATGTGGTGGATTAAAAATACAGTTTTTACTTGTTATTTTCAGCTGACTGCTGTTGTTCATGGCTCAGTATCACTGTTATATCCTATGCAATGGTAAAACTCATTTTTTTCTTACACATCTATATAATAGCCATATGGTACAAATGAAAAAAAAATTCTCTCCTTTTAGGCAGCATATATATGTTCCAATTCTGCCACCTCATCTGATCGATTATTGTTGGTAAATATACAATCTATGAATTCGTAATAAATATTTGCAAATAAATTGACAAAATAAATTGGTTTAAAATTTAAACGTTTTTATTTCAGCGCACCTATGCCATTTTTGCTTGGTATTCACTCTTCAATGATGCCAGTAAGCATGCTTTAAATTGTTTTCTTGAATGCTGTATCGCTATTTTTTAGAGGTATATTTTATTTATTGTTCGGATAGAAAACTTGAGCCCTTAGGAGGATGGATTTTGTGATGGTGAGGACTTGTGTCCTTCGAGATTTGAGCTAACTAAAAGTCTGATCAGGTCCAAGGGACAAGCCGAATTCTATCATAATGTAATTACCTATTTGAGATAACAATTCCAATATTATTGTTCGCCAAAACACTTTTTTGATTATTGAAGAGTTTCCAGCCAACCCTGTAGAGAAATCAAGCTTCTAGTTTAAGTACATTTTATACCTGGCAGGAGTGATGTCATTAATATGTCGAACCACACTGTCAACGCCCACAAAATACACATATGTGAAAATCAAATTTTTGAAGAAGTAATATGCGTGTGATTCAGGGCTCCCACGCCTCCTCAAATGCATTTTCAAATGTCCAATTTTTTTTTGTAATATTGGTGTTCTTCCCAAATCTCCTCAAACAAATTTTGACATTTGGTTATTTTTTATATATGCTAGTTTTTATATTATTTTTTTTGTATCACCACAACTTGTGGTTGCTGTGACCTGCAAACATTACTTTTTTGTTGTTGTGTTTTTGTGTTTGAAGCAGAGTTTCTTAGTTATCTTTTGTAAGAAAATATTGAGATGCCAGTCTGTGTGTTCCTTCATTTTTACAATTAATCGCAAGTTTTTCTCCTCAAATCTCCTCAATTATGTTAACAAAACTCCTCAAATAACACAAAAATCTCCTCAAATCTTCTCAAATTTTGTTTTTAAAAAAGAGTGGAAACCCTGTTACACATCTCTGCAAGTTCTACGTTTTCGACAGGCATGCCTTAAAATTTATTATTGAGATGCCAGTCTGTGTGTTCCTTCATATTTACATTTAATTGCAAGTTTTTCTCCTCGAATCTCCTCAATTTTGTTAACAAAAAGCTCCTCAAAAATCACCAAAATCTCCTTAAAAGTCCTCACTTCTTCTCAAATTTTTTTGAAAAAGAGTTGGAACACTATGTCTATCTATTTTAGAAAGTGGAGCAAATGCCAATGAATGAGGTGGTTATATTAAATGCAGACAGTAACGAAATCTACATGCTAGAAGACGATTTAAAAGACTTTCCATCTAAGATATTCTCTCGAATGAAGAAGAAGTTACAGCGTACAGACAAAGCACTTGCAGATTATGTTTCTAGCCAGTTTTTAAATGCTCTGGCTGACATGATTGGTGGTTATAAGGAGGCTCTAAAGTTTACAGAAACTGAAAAAGTAAATATTGTTCTTAACTATCATTGGTGTCCTTAAACGCAGCTCCTAGCGTTTCTTTTGGGTTTCTTTTCTGCCCGAGACACCTGTATTTTTGCAGTTTCGGAAGTTAATTTCTAAGCATTTGCAGATGGAACAACCAATAACAATTGAGCATATTAAACAACCAATATAAATTAAACATGTCAAACGCCGACATTTAAATGCTGTTCGCTTTACAAAAACGGTTTTCACTAATGTGTTGTGATTTATGTTTAGGGTGGAAAGATCGTGTTCGATGATGATGCGTATGTACCATTGTTTGTTTTTTAGTCCGAAAAAGCATATGTGGATGTTAACTGTTACATTATAAACAGCTTTTTCACTTTTTTAGGTTTTTAAACACGAGGACTGGCTCTATGAAAGATTTTCTTGTGCATATATTGAACCAACAGTCTTTTCGTCAGGTAATTATGTTTTTGGATTGTTGTAAAAAACAAAAGAGGTGTCTTACGTACATGGTCCCCATTTCCATTTTTCCAAGAGTTTAGTTTAGGCGGCGATTACAGAGATGTTCATTTTAGTTTAGGCGTGTATTTCAGTCCTTTTTGAGTTACAAGCCTGGAGCTACAATTTATTCTAACTCGTCATAAAAATTTAGATGGTCGCCACCTTCTTTAGCGTGCTAACGGAGCAAGAAAAAAAAAGATTGTATACAGTGATGTATATTAAAACTTCTGCTTGCTGAGCAAAATAAACAACAACCTTATGTTGATTAATTTTCGCGGACACTTTTCTGCAAGGCAAAAAAATCAGTCAATTATAGATATTTTGCAGAAAAAACTCCGCGAATAAACCGTTTTTAGGTTTTTTGCAGATAATTATTTTTTTCCTGCAAGCATAAAGGGTACAAACCATGGTACTGTCGGCCCCAAAAGGAGATTATTATTGGTGGGTGTCTTAGAACAACCCCGAATATTAAGGCAATATTCTTCAGCCCGAAGCAAAGGCGAGTAAAGTAGAGCAATTAGTGAAAAAGCCAATCTGCTGCAAAATTATTTGCGAAATGTTTAAAAAAAAAGCAGAAAAACGTAACGCTTATAGAGTATGTTTATTGAGAAAGAAAGAGAAAAAAAACAATTAATTTAAAATAATTTCGCGAAGATTAATTTTAACGAAAAGTCATTTTGGTAGTTTAGTGAAGATTTATTTCGCGAATTGACCGTTCCGAGAATTTCAACGCAGAAACATTTTCGGTAAAATTCGCAAAAATTAATCTTCCCGAAAATTATTCAACTTAAGAAATTTTGTTGCCATCTCCGACTAAGCAACTTTTCGTCTGCTATCTGTGACTTTTTTGTACATGATGCCCCCTGGTCCTTTTCCCCTCTACATACTTCATATATACATTAGTTCGTTTAAATATTATAGTTCATTGCTGGTCGACTTGAAATGTTAAATGATGGAGTCGAAATTTTAGATATATTTGATCAGGCTGTTCTAACAAGAAATATAGGTAACTCGCGTTTTGCCTCGATTACTTGCATTTTAGTAAAAGAGAATATATGTGTATATGTGTATATGTATTTTTTTAGACATGAAAAAAGATCAAGATAAATATAAAGTATGGAAAGATAAAATGAAAGTATGGTAATTTCTTTGTCGAATCAACGATATCGCATATATAATTATTTGAAGTTCATGTCCAGTGTGCTAGCCATAGTTTAGGCTAGAGATTTGTGTTAATGGATCAAGGGTACTGACCTATCATAAAGGTCCATATTACAATCTCTTTAATAATAGCCGTATTCCGTCAGTCTGTCTCTGCGCGGACCGCTTAGTTAGAAAAACGTTCTACGGAAACACGAATATCAAATGCGATATATTTTTATCTACTTTGTTGCGACGGGTAAATATAAAGGACGGGCGAACCCGTGCATTTTTCTACGGGTTAACGGCTAGTCTATGTTATACTAACCGTAAATGTCTGTCTGTCATGCAAAATGGAAACGGCAAAAGACTGTAGGCTGTTCGGCAATCTATTTATATTTTGGGGGTGATCTCTAAAGAGTATATTTTTCACTCTTAGAAAGGAGGCGGAGCGTTTAAGAAAAGTGTAGAGGGAAAGTATCTTCATCTGAGAGGTGTCGTAAGTAAATTAGCTACATGTGTGTTTTCTACAAATAAGAGTCAGGTGCACTGTTATTAAGAAGATGAAATGAATAGATTGAAAGACTGTTTTCTGCTGCAGTAGAATTTCACTATTGGCTCTTACCTGTGTATGTTTACTCTTATACTTTTACTCTTTTATAGGCTAGTGAAATTGAAGTTAAAGAATTAAAGGTTCGCTTATTTTAAGACCTAAATTTTATCATACATTATTTTATTTTTTGCTCATTCATTTATTCATTCATTTATTCATTCATTCTTTAATTTTTTATTTTATTTATTTATTTTTTCTTTCTGTCTTTCTTTTTTTCATTCATTCATCCATTCATTTTTTTTCTTTTATTCATTCATTCATTTATTTTTTCTTTTGTTTATTTTTTCTTTTATTAATTCATTTTTTCTTTCTTTCATTCAGTCATTCATTTTTTCTTTTATTCATTCATTCATTTATTTTTTTCTTTTAATTCATTCATTCATTCATTTAATCATTCATTCATTTATTTTTTGTTTCATTTATTTATTTATTTTTTCTTTTCTTTTTTTAATTCATTCATTTTTTCTTTCATTCATTCATTAATTTTTTCCTTTATTTGGTGTTTCTTTTTTAAGAATAAACTGAAAAACAAAGTTAAAGATAAAGTAAAGGACGTTAAGGTTGCGATGAAACATAAGGTATCAAAAATTTCGTAATTTTTAAAGTTTGTTTTTTATTATCTTTTTTAATTTTTTTAATATATTTTTTTTATCTCGCATTTCTACTTCGATGAAGAATCATCGCGCTAGTAAATTGACAACAACAAAAACTACATTATTCGCGGCGTTTCGGATGTTCACACACCCATTTTTAAGCAATCAAAAACGTACAATGTTCTCCTAAATATATACAAGTTTAACAGAGATTTGCTAGAGATTAAAGAGAGTATTTGCTAGAGATTAAAGAGAGTTTGTTCATAATGCGGGATAGTCCCCAGTTGAATAACAACATTAGATCTGCTCCATTGTATTTATACAATTAGTATTTAATCTGTAACTATGGTTGCTGTTAAACTTGTATATATTTAGGAGAACATTGTACGTTTTTGATTGCTTGAAAATGGGTGTGTGAACATCCGAAACGTCGCGAATAATGTAGTTTTTTTGTTGTCATTTCTACTTCGTTATCTTTTTAATAACGACCGTTTCTAAAACATAGGAACCAACACCCACCGAAATTGAAGTTATTCACGAAGCAAATGTAAAGAGGAATAACTCAATGCCGTTGACACAAAAGAACAGGGTCAACATAAAATCAACAAGACATTCAATGTACAGTTCACTACCTCGACGAGATGTAAGTTCTCCCAGTCATCATTTATTTCAACTGTTCTGTTGCAAGGTATAGCGGAGATGGTGTAGTGGTAGCGCATTCGACTTGTAATCATAGGTTTCAGGTTTGAGTACCCACTCCGGCGCACTTTAAATGTAGTGTTGTCAGCCCATTTGGTGCCATCTAACCGGCTTGTGTGACAGGCAAGCAAGTTAGAGCAATGTTATACCTATCAATAGTTACAGTGGGAAGGGAGGAAGAGCCAACCGTTAAAATGGAATACCTAAGGACCTTAAAACTTTCCGTTTACTTACATTCAAGGTTGATTATCCTCCTCTTGTTGTACTGCTTTTGTGGGTGAAATTCTAACTCTAAAGAATCGCTTTTGCGGCAATATTGCCTAATTTTCTTCACTTTTTTGGTAGGTACCAAAGCCAGGTAGAACACCGCCTCCCAGACCTCCCAGACCAGATCTAGGTGAGCAAGAGAACAAAGAAACAAATTCAGCAAAGCTACCTCGCAAACAGTATCTTAATGCTTCAACTTATTCTGAATCAAAAAGCGCGCCTAATATTGCTGATCTTATCGATATGAGCTCGCCATCTACTCCTGATGAAAGCTCTGCTAGTTCTTCATTTGGTCATGGATTGGACAGCGCTGGTATGGCAACTTCGGACTCAGACTCTTCTATAGAGGTGAGAATTAATGGTGCGGAAGTAAAATTGCTAATATAACGCCTTTAAATATGTTTAAGATATATATATATTTTTTTATTTCGTTCAAAAAAAATTAGCTCCTATAAAGTGTTGCTTTACCGAAAGAAATTTTCTTTAAATTTTCATAAATTTCTTTAAAAGTATACAAAATCTCATATGGAAGTTAAACATTGATGGGGTGGGATGCACATAATTATTAACTGTAAGCAAATTACACGTCGTTATTATCCCTAATAATCTGTTTCATATTTTGCAGCACATCAACTCCTATTCAAACCCTGCATTTTTGGACTTACACAGAAAGGAGTCAATGTGTCAAGAAGAAACCGTGTTGGAGCATAGTCCATTACCTCACAAAAAAGTAGACTCGCCGAAACAAAGTGTCGAACAACAGGATAGTACACAAGGACCAAGTAAACCTCTCAAAAGATCTATACCTGTTACATCACATCGCTTTGCGAAAGCACCACCAAGACCCGCTGTGTTACCAATAAAAACTCAATCGCCCTCATCGGATGGTAAAACGCCCCCTACACGCCCTCCACCACCGTCCACAACTCCTCAAAAATCACACGACTGTAATATGTTTTTCCAAGATAAAGCCGAAATTGATGATTCGTATGTTGTAATAGATGCTAACAGTGACAGTAATGGGAATGAGAAAACTCTCCTCCCTAGTTCCCCTTTCTATACACCCTCTTCAGATCTGCTAGATTTAGATCATTCGTTGTTTCATGAAACAATGCAATCGTTATCTGAAGATACGCGCCTGTTGATGTCGAACGGGAGAAGCACAACGAAGAAGAGCTCAGAAGAAGTCGATATGTCGCACTCTCCTACAATAAATATGAACATTGCTTTTCCTAAAGAAAGTGAAAGACAATTTTATAGATCACCCGTACTTACCCAAAATCCGTCCATTGAACCCGGAAAACCTGGAACAGAGCCGGAAAGGACTCTGCAGAATGACCCGTTTGCAAGTATACTCGAAGATGTTAAAAAAGATATGAAAATTAATAATACGAGGTAATACAGATAAATTTTATTCAAAGTTTTATATAAGAAAAGGGAACCTATAAAAAGCATTAATCTCCCACTTCCGTTTTAAACAGAACTTCTGCTGCGGCAAAAGCATTTTGCTTCTTGCTGCGCTGTGTAATTTGTTGACGTAAAAAAGAAATTTTTGTAGACAATCTCCCTGCAAAACTCGTGACTAGGTAGTACTTGAAAATTATTACTGGCTAAGGTAGCGACAAATGCAAATAGTAGAATTCTGTTTGTTTATCCCTTGTTTTCTTAAATACTATTAACACATTTATAATAACACAAAGAGATATATTTATCAGACATATTTCTTTACTTCTCTGTTGTGCTTAGCATATGTTCTTTTAAATAATGACTTTTAGCTTAGTGTGTATGTTACAATTTCTACAGTTAGCACATTTTTCCGCAGGATTATTAAAGTGAACATGATTTGGGCGTAATAAAGGAGCAAATTTTCGCGGAATTATAAAGTTACATTTTTGCTATATATTTGGGAAATACAAAATACTATTCGCGAACTTTAGTTTTCACGAATTTTCACTTTTTTTGAAATTCGCGAAATTAAATCAATTATTGCTGGCCGTGTGTCTGTCTGTGAGCCAAAACATGCGACTAGCGACCGGTGATATCCCATGGAATTTTCCATGGGATATCACCGCTAGCAATATGTGTACACAATATAAACACCAACTTGCAGTGTTAAGATAATTTCGATCAATTTAACATACTTTTGAGCTCAACATGTTGTAATTGAGTAAGTAAATTTAATGTTCAGAATAGAAAAAAAATTCCAAAATCACTACTTGAGATTTTACTTTTGAGAAATCTAGAGAATAGGTTCTGTTCCATTCGCGAAATTGCGAGCAAATGAATTTTTGCGAAAATTAATTCTGGCATGAATTTATTCACTTGTGAGTAAGTGAAAATCTTTACAAAATGAGGCGACAGATAAATGTTCTGTTCGGTTTAGGGAATTATATCTTTTCGATATCGCACCTTGTATATTTTTGTATGTATTGATTTTTATTAAATTTTTTTAATTTTTTTTGTTATTGTTGATGTTGAATGTGTAAGTTTTGTACTTCGGTTGCACCAGTGTTCTTGTTTTGGATAGTGGTCTTTCAAGCGTACTTTTGCTATTGTAGCTATATTCAAAATTGTCCTTCTTTAGTTTCTAAAAATATCGTTTGTATATAAAATGTCCTCCCCGCCATTAGGGGCGTCGTGTTTATTATAGATATGTTCTTCCCGCCATTGGGGGCGTCCTGTTTATTATAGATAGTTTGTTGTAAAATTTCTCTATATTTGTTAATTTAACAATAATACTCCACACATTACATTTTTTTTTAATTCATTACATGACTGAATCCATCGGTCAAAGACCGCTAATTAGACGCCCAGTGTAAGAAATTAAGTTTAAATGAGCACCCGGGCGCTAAAATGAGCTTAAAAGAGTGCCCGGTCGTTAGATTAACTCTAAACAGAAGAAGCAAGCAGTTTCTAATACGGTTTCGTGAAAACAGAAACTTTTATTAAAGCCTGACTTAAAACCGTTTATATATTGGTTTACGATTTTTTAAAATTTACTTTATTTGTCACTTTTTGTCGTGTTAACTAAATAACGCCCTGCTAAAACCCTCGAAAGCTTAAATAAATAACCGGACGATTAAACGATGCATTACCTTCTCGCCAAAAACATTAATTCCATATGAAAAAGCTTGAAAAGTTACTTTTTTAAAACATTCTTGAGTTTTGAGTTTTGCTAATTATGCTAATTATGAATGGTATGTATCTATGTTATAATGCCCGTATACGTCTGTCCGTCCGTCTGTCTGTCACGCAAAATGGTAGCTTAGCTGCGACGGGCGAACCCGTGGATTTTTCCACGGGCTAATGACTAGTTTGATTTAAAGCTTGTGGTGATTTAGCCGTTGAGCGTTATTCGGAACCATATTAAATGAATAACATATGGATGGTATGTATTTGATTTAAAGCTTGTGGTGACATAATATCTCATTATTAGCAAAACTTCGAGGCTCTTTAAACCGAAAAAAATAAATAAAAAGATTCCCACATAAAATCCCAAGCCCTTTCATATAAGCTTAACTTGTTTTTCACAAGAGGTTAACATTGAAACAAATTTAGTCGTCCCAGATTTCGAAAAGTTGTTCCAGCAAAGCGGATATTCATGTTGGATAAACTCGCCCTTGCACATGCACTGCACTTGATAACTGGTAGCTATATATATTTTATTATTTTATTTACTTTTTAAAATATATATTGTAGACATATTTCCGCTAATTCGTTTTTTTTTGCAATTTTGAATATCGCAAATTTTTTTTGCAGACCCGCAAAAAATAAATCTTTCTTTATTTTTATCAGAAATACATTTTTTTTTGACTTGTTTAGTCAGTTTTTTCGGCGTATCTTTCTCTATCCTCGTTTTTAAAACGTTCGTAGCTTTTACCTTTGGGCTAACGTGTTATATTTTTGTTAGAAGAGACGATCCCCTGTTTCATTCTTTTTCTTAGAAACCTTTTTTAAATACCGCTAAAAAACTTTTTAACGATAGAATATGTTCATTTTCTTACACTAAGGAACTAACGCGAACTAACCAGCTAATTTAATTCTAGTGAGGCGAAGAACCATATTTTATCAACGTCAGTTCAACCACGCACGCTGTTCACATCTTCACTGCGAAGATCCTTTCACAAGATTCGTAGAAAAAAAGATGCTCGATTTTATCAAGAAGTGTAAACTATTTATTTTGATAATTGTAACGAGAACAGCAACCTCGCCCCCAGGACGGAGATGGAAGAAGATAAAATTTTGTAGGCGTGTTTGCGCAGAAGAGTTATCAGAGTTTCGCGAACTTCCGTATTTGAAAAAAAATAACAAACAAACAAAAAAAACGATGAAGGTTAATTTGGTAAATGTTATTAAAGTGCGCCAATGTTTGTCCAAATAAGGTATTTACACTCTTTTTTTATAAGCAGCACAAACTTCAGACTGAAGCTCAATATGGCTGATTTTTTTGTTCTTACAGGCTCAACTGTTGTTTGCTTGTTGACTACTTTGACTAAAACTAGACTTATCACATTTGTTCCGGACTGATTGTTGCTTGTTATTTAATTTTTTTAAAAGTTGAGCCTCGTGTTGTATATAAGATGTTGCTTATAAGAAAGCGGGTGTGCTGTTACAGAGTGTGTTTTATTGGGTTATGTTTATTCCAGAGTACCGAATAATCACTAACGCCTCCGCCCTTCTCCTCGTCCCTTGCCCGATTGTTGGATTTTTTCCTTATGTTGTTTTACATTGACATGTCATTTAATTGAATAAAGCAATCAGAAAGGCTTTTCCTTAAAATTTTTACGCCACGAATTATTAATTTTTAATTCATTTTCCATCAACCCGCCCATTTTTTGGTACTCCGGAGTAACCCAGTTGTAACAAATTTGTTAATATGAAGTAAAAGTTTCCACTTAAAGTGGCTCCCCAAATCACCAAGTTTTATTTTTTATACTGCACATTCCATTCTTGTCAGACCGCTTAAAACGACCAGTTTTCTTACTCAGGGTTTCCACGTCTTCTTAATTATCCTCAGTTATGAAAAGCCTTCTCAAAACTCCGCAAATCTCCTATAAAAGTAACTATTTTACCAACTTCCAAATTTCGTGTTTCATTTTTTTATTTTCAAAATGCAGATAAATACTAATGGCGACAGCAATAAATTCTCTCATTGCATCACCCTTAAAATCACCTATTTACAATGCTTCTGCAAAAATACGAAGGTGTCCTCTAATCTCCCTAATTTTTATGTGAAATTACTGTTCATCTTAAAAAAATTGAAAATTCTCATCAAGTCTTTAAATCTCATTTTTATCTTTATAAAGGGTGTGGCAATTCTGTTCGTGTAAAATAGAAATATTTCATTTTCTAAACAGGAAAATTTCTGCGTTTAGATACAAAAAGACCTGTTAACAATGTCAATCAATACAGATCTGAGATCTGTTAATGTTGACTTTTTGTTTTAGTAGCTTATATATGTATGTACGACATGAAATCAAGGAGGTTTAAAACAGTTTCGTTGAATTTCTCCTTGATCAGATCTAACTAACATATGTATCTATTTTTATCAGCATACAAAAGTATTTTCAGAGTTCTCAATAGAGCTAAGAACACGTGAGAAGAAAAATGCTTGTACATAAATTCTGCTCTCATCCGAGCCTCGTTATTTGCTTATCTTTACTAAATCTGGCCTTGAATATACTTTTGTTATGGTTGTAAAAAAATGTACTTGTTTTTTTTATTGTTTTAAATATGTTATGTTCTATATATATATATATTTTTGACTTGCAACAGTGTTATAAAACACAGATAAAACAATGCAATAATGGGGTTACTCTGCCGAACAAAAAATTCAAATGTCGTTTCTATTTTACAATTGCCATGTTTGTGCCAGAACCTTTTAATATGGCAAAAATACAACACAGAAAATGTAACACAGAAAATGGAGCACACACCTTTAAGCTTACCTCTCGCGAAAAAAATGAATTTTATTTCATATAAAAAAGTTGTCTACGAGTCTTTTCTTTTTTTCGCAAAAACTTTTTTAGTTTCCGAGATATAAGTTTTGAAAGTTTAGCTAATTATGCGGAATTACGACGTCATCGATTGGATACTCAGAAACACTTGCTGGTATGAATGATAATCAGCGTATTTAGTATTAATATTCATGTCAATATGTTCAAAATATCAAACTAAAAAAAATAGGGAAAATGCCTAATTTTTACAATGTTTTGGCGCATGTAAGATGCCTTCCCGGATCAATTTTAACACTTACTTTGGTGTACTCCAAAAAATAACAACGTCATTACAAAATTGGAAACTTTTTTTACATTATATTTTGAACTACCTGCGATGAACAGCGCGCAAACTGCTTGTTATACATAACGGAGATGGAAGTGGAGACAGAAATCACGGTTTACTAGAAAACGATTGTAGGAAAGATCTACTAAAAATTATCAAAGTTTTTACAATGTTAAATATAAAACTATTGAAATTGATGATTTAAATCATTGTCGGAATGTTTTCAGTGCTTCCTTTTATAAAATCAGTTCTCACATAAAAGCCGACTGTAAAAATTGATATAAAGTGATCCTCGTCCCTAGGATTAATTGCTTATGCCAAAGTCGCTAGCGCTTACTTGCCTGTCTCATTGTCAAAAAGGCAAAAAACCCTGGGGACGAGGTTGATATAAAGTGGTACGTCACGTAAAAAAAGCATTCAATCTACGTCATTAAACATACGTTGCTAAGTCATCATCGTCATCATAATAAGAATCGTCCAAAATGGGAACATCATCTTCCGATTTCGATCCTGTTGAGCTTTTTTGTGACACGGCCTCTTTCCTCGCTGATATATTAGCCATAACCTCTTCATTTGTGACGTCATCAGCACTTAATGAAGTATTAATAATGGGAACGAAATCGCAAGTTGTTCCAACTATATCATCAGCACTGTGAAAAGATTTTCTTTTTGCTAACATTGGTGTGCCGCCATCAGATAGTGGCGATTTAGTTGGCTCGATGACATTAATCGGAGCTTTGCCATTTATACCTCGCTGACTCAGTTTTCTTTGAAGAGGGGTACCTGGGACAATCGCAAACGCAGTAAAATCGAGAGTATCTTTGTTATCGGTATCTTTCGTCTTCTCTTTTTTTGGCTCACTAGCATTTTTAATTTCAATCTTGGGTTCTTTTATAATCCCTTTCTCAAGTTTACTGGTTTTCGTGATTGACTTATTTATCTGCACTTTATAAGACTGCGGAATTTCTCTGGTAACTGTTTGTTCATTGTTAAATACCTGTCTAATGTCTTCTCTTCCAACGGATTTGCGAGACTCGGCTTTACTATATGAAGAACTTGGCTTTTTCTTGTCAAAATTTTTCGACGCCTTGGTATAACTTCTCCTTTTCTCAGCTAACAATTCATTAAAAATTAATTCCCGCCGAATTTTTTCTTCAATTAAATCAGTTTCATCTTGTAATTCTTTAGCGAGTAAAATTTCTCTGAAAAACCGTTCTCGTATTAATCTCTCGTCTGTAAATTCTTCATCATCGGGTATATCGAAGGAAGACTTGCACCTTCGCTCACGGGCTGAATACGCTCTCCCGATAACTCTTTTTCCTTTTCGATTCATATATTCATTTTCGTACATCTCTGACACAATCTGCCTTGGATTCCATAAATAACTTTGAGGTCTACCATTTCTTTTATGGTGGTTAGTTACTGTTTCTAACAGTGAATTATTTATGATGTCTATATTTTTATTGCGGTATGTTTGACCAGGACTTTGCTTATCAGAGCCGCTTTCACTTCTTTCTTTCTTCACAGACCAGCTATTGCTGCGTTTTAATTTTTTACTTCGTTTTTGAACTTTTGCAGGTCTTTCGTTTATCTCCCTAATATGTGGCGTACTTTGTCGCATTTCAGGACTTCCGCAAAACCGATCAAAACTATCTACGCTAGCGTGGAGAGTTTTCATGTCGTACATGCTTTTGCTTTTGTGATCGAGTACGAACGGTTTAGATTCGTCCCAGTTTTCAAGCTTGTAAAAGCTACTGTACTTCTTATTTTTTTCTCGAATGCTCGCTCTTCCACTATCGCATCCGGAGAGATAAGAAGATTGGCGTGGACACTGCGAGTCAAGGCTGTCTCGATTACTTTTATCACCCTTATTCTGTCTCATATCGTTAATCAGCCCAGTGAGAGAGAACCTCTTCTTCGTAGTGGTGGTATTTTCCGACTCAACACGCTCGCCGCTGACTGTGCGTACATATAATCCACTCTTTTGAGGCTCCATCATATTTTGATCAGTTTCTCGCAGCGAAAGTTTATAAAAGTGTTTGTTTTTATTTCGAGATTTACCAAACCTGTTCATTGCTTTGATTGCATTTCCTAATTGAAATAAAAAAGTAAATTTTTACTCCCATCTATCCCTTCGGTAATTATCCCTTCGTTAATTACCATAAACCTTAATTAATTATATTCTTGCGCAAATGTAACTTTTATTACTATTATTAAATTTTCGTCATTTTTGTCCGACAAAGTTTTTTTTCCGATAAGGTTGTTGCACAAAAATAATAAGCACAAACAATTCATAAATAAATTTTGCGGATAACAGCAAATAATCGTAAAATTTCATTGTTATTATTTTCAATAAAATTATTTATCCAGGGTCGCCTCTGAAGTTCCTATTAATACTGCTATCAACAGGGTTCCTATGAAGAGAGTCCTAGTGCATTTATAGCTTCCATTTGAGCTACGAAAGTAGTGCAATTACAATGGCTCAACCGCCGAAGATGTCAATCCTATTCTTGTGCTAAAAGCTAAGCAGAAAGGATCGCTTCACGCTTTAATAGTCTCGTCATGACTCGGCAATAAAATTATACTGCGATTTGATTGGTTAATATTTTTGAATTCGCACCTAAAGCAGTTGCATCTTTGCGCAGAGAAATAAAATGTTTGGTCATCGAAATTGTCATTACAACTTGCGACGTAAATATAAAATGGATATTATGCGCAATACTTTAAATTATCGTGAAGTTAAAGAAGTAAAACCAAACAAAAAAAGAGCGAATAATCTTGTAATGATCGAAGAGATGTTTTTTATCCTTTACGATTACTTACGCTGTGTTATCTAAGCGAAAAAACGATAAAAATACCAAAAAACCTAACCTGCAAACTTCCAGCGCTTCTTCGGCTGCCATTTTGAATTAGCTTCGAAATTCCTGACCACTACTTTTTCTTCACTGTTCAGTGCGTTCAATTTAATTGCAATGTGAGGATCAATGGTAGCATCTTCATCGTTTTTACAATCATACTCGGGAACAAAACATAAACAAAAATCATTCTCGTATGTTTGTGTTTCAACTGTAATCATAATTTTATTCGTGGAAATCGAAGTTGGGTTGACCACTGTCGGCGAGTCCGTCATGTTTTTCGACGTATTCTAAATTGTGAACTCAACATGCAGATACAACACAATAAGATCAGGTAATACAGTATCAAAAGGTAATTTCAACCTCGTTCCCAGGCTCCCCTTAATTTCAAAAAGTGAAAAAGGACCACGGGGTTGAGGCAAACTTTGTAAATTTTGTTTTTCTAAGAGCTATTCTCTTGAGAGCAAGATTCAGGATGGCTTTTACCGTGATATTTCAATGTATACATAAAACAAACTTCAAGTACTCCCGCCCTTGCACAGACTAGTAAAATGTCTATTAAAGGGTCTATCAAAAAACTTTTATCATTTGGCGACGCTTAAGAGCGATGGTAAATATAGCCAGTTAAATGCAGAAAAGGATACGTAGATTTAAAATTTTTATGCAAATATCATCATTTTTTTTTTATTTTTATTAAAAACAAATGCTATCTTTTAAAAAAAAGGATATGAAAATAGTTTTAGAGATTGGATTACGTTCATGAGGTCACAGGTACTATTTACAAATGTGCTGAGTCAGCAAAGTTTGACTTTTTGCAATCAGGCTGGAAACCATGTTGAATCTTAGTCATCCAAAACTTAACGAAACTTGGTATCTACCGCTGTATTACCCTGGCTTATGTTGAGAACATGCAAAGAAAAACTCTCTTTTTTAATAACACTAAAAGTAATGACCTTAATTATTTCGTCAAGATTTTATGATTTTCTTGACCATAGCTCTTTTTTAGGTTTCTTGTACAAGATAACCTTCATTGCCATCACATTTTTACTGTTCTAAGAAAATAAACTTTATTGTATCTTGAAACATACTTCGATAAAATTAAAACCTGAAATGACAATGTAACGTCTCTCATGGTGTCATACCTGCAGTCGACATGTTGCTAAATATTGATTTCAATTCATCTGAAATACCTAAAAGACAAACAAGCTAACCTTTTTTTTGATTTTCTTTTCTTTTCTTTTACCAGCAACGCTTTCAAATAATTTGTTCAAAACGCATATACTGGAATAATTTATCATAGTGTTTGTTGGAGATTCAAAAGTATAAATAAATTAGCATAATTGAATTTTTAAATAATTTATTTAGAGTATAAGTTGTAACCAGTCTCTTCAATAGGATGGAAGTTGAGCTTCATTGAAATTGAATTACGAAAGTTGTTAACAGTGAATGTTTTGCGTCTGAGAAAAGAAAAGAATGTCACTGAATTTCCAGAAGATTTTGGGACGTTTTTAGGCATTAGGTTTTACACTTCCAGGTCTGTAAATGTTTTTTAAAAAGTTGTTGGAAGGTATTTTTGGATAATAGATCTTTGCTTTTTCGATCATCTCCACTTCACAAAGCCATATCAAGTCTCAAATGTTCTAAAATCGTTCCCCATTTTTCCTAGCTAATAATAGATGTTTATACTGCCTGTGATAACAACAAACCACGTTTTCAATTCGTGTTCGCTGGCAACGTTTCATGTTAGTTACTACACGGAGTGCTTTGTAGTCGATTCACGCATGCGCTAAATGTAAGAAACCAAAGGCGTCGTTGTTTCACAAGTTTTACATTTTCTTTGCTAATCTGTTAAAAAGGAAAGCAATATCAATTTTAAATGTTAGTGGTCATTAATCTAGACATCAGCCTCGAATCGGTGATTTAGCCTCACATCCAATCAACGAAAGCAGTAATAACGAGGCTATGCCTTCTTAACCTCGTCCCCAGGGCCAACTATTAACAAGGCAAAATGCCCTGGGAGCGAGGTTGATGCTTTCTAAGAGCTGTTGACTTATTTACAATGATTCGAATATAGTTAGATTACGAAATTTCCACGTAATGTTGCGTTCAAAAAAGTGATTCGAACAGAAAAACAAGCCTGACTTTTTACGTAACATGATCTGCTGGAATTCCGTTTGTTGAGAACTACTATCTTGCCAGAAAACTGAAATTTGAAGGTAACTGCAGAACAAAATAATGTCGAAAAACACGAAAGTTTTTATTTATAAATACAAACATATATATACAATTTTTATTTTAAAACCTTATGAAACATTAAAGTGTATAAAACATTTTTTTTTTCTTATATTAATTTCACGATTTGAGAGTTTATGATGGCATCAAAAATTGACGATAAAACTCTAAGCGGTTTCTTAATATAAAAATTTTTACAGTTTGACGGAATACAGAACACGATAATATGACGTCGTCGTCGGTGCAACATTAAGAGAAGATTAAGGGACTGGAAACTAATTTAGAAACTCACAGTGTCCGTAAAACCCGTAGTCTATATAATCTATGCGGAGTTTTTTTTTCTAGTTCAGAAAAACAGCTGCGAACAGTGTCATTGCTTAAAAACGAGATTACCATTGCATTCAAACGAGGCAAATGCTAATACTGCATTCAAACGAGGTTACTGTTGACACGTTGATAGACAGGCCGACGTTTCCGTAAATTCGCGGTATCTTCTGACTAAAATATGAAATATGTTACGCAATGTAGACAAGAACATTAATAAATTAATAAATATATCAGTTTGATTGATATGTTATAATTCTATTCTTTCTGCAAACAAAAAATGGTAGGCCGAGTAGCGAAGTTTAAAAGCAACTTCTGTTATTAAACGAATTGCAGTTACAGGCAGTGCCATTTAAAACTTAACCTTGATTTCCTGAAATTCCTGTCCTTATTTAGCTAAAAATCATGACATTTCCGAATTATAATTTTTCTACAGTTATGGCTGATGAACTACTAGTTGTTTTAGAACGAAGAAAAATACAATATACATGAATTAAAAAAAGAAATTAAGGATGAAACAAATACAAGCTGAAGATAAATTTAAAATCCAGACATTTTCCAGACACATCCTATTTAAAAAAGAAGCATTACAAGGACCTAGTGCAAAAGTGGAAAATTCCTGTCATTTTTTCCTGACATTTCATAAAGACCAAATTTTACTGACTTTTTGCCTATATTTTTAATATTCCTGACAACTCCCTACAGAGTGGACACCCTGTGTAAAGACTTCTAAAATAAGTCAAAATACCTCGTAACCTGGCTCCTCAATCCCACTTAACAAATCTGATTCAGGCATCAATTCTTGGTCGGATACTGTTCCACGTTCGTAAAAATCTACGTCATCAACATCCGACACGTCGTCATCAGATTGATAGTCGAAAAATCTCGACTTAAGTGATTGACGTGATATGCTGACAGGTGCTTTGATGCGGGACACAAGTTCTGCCAGGTCAGTGAATGATGGTGCTATGTTTCCACCCTGTGCGAAAGAAAAAAGGTTCTGCTTAAAAGAAGCGTAGAAAAAAGTATCATAAGAAGCTGAACACATTCCTTGGCTTATCAATTACATCAACATCTATTTTTGAAGGAGATGAAAGTAGATTGTAGGAATTTTGAGGAAATCTCTGCCCAGATTTTCAACTAAATAGGCTGGTCACACCTGGCAGAGAAAAAAGATAGTACCTACCACAATTATTTGTTTCTGTTTCTGTTTTGCTGTTTGAGGGCTCTCACTTTGAAGCAAGTTTCCTTGCAAAAGGCTGCTGAATACTGCTCTCCCATGATGCAACCCAACTTCCTGTTACGAAACAATGATATATGAATATCGAGAAAAAATATAAGGCAGATAAAACCGTAACTTAAGGTTTTTCCTATACATTATAGATATACTAGTCGTTGACCCGTGAGAAAATCAACGGGGTCATCCGTCAGCAAATTATTAACTCTGCGAGGGACCCGAAATAAAGCTGTGAGCAGCTATTTTAAACACACAGAATAAAGGTATTATTAAACATACTAGTCGTTAACCCGTGGAAAAAACCACAGGGTCGTCTGTCTTTAAAATACACGCTATTTCGTGTGCCCATTGCACAACAAAATAATTTTTGGGTCGATGGAAGCTGGAGATCTTAATTTCTTTATAACAAAGTCTGATTGCAGTTACAGTATCATGTAAGCACTCGCAGTAGGACCTGCGTGCTAGTCAGGTGAACAAACGCACATTACACAAGTTCCAATTTAAAATACATTGCAACACTGAAAACTACTCAAAACAGACGAAGAAACTTTTATTTGATCCTGTCCTTACTAGCTAATTTAGTGGTTAAAGTTAATTTCTTTGTCCAAACTGAAAGAAAGTGAAACGGAATGAAGCTTACCAATATTTCGTCGAAAGCACCAAACTGTAACGTTTTAAATCTAAAACAACATTAAATAAATAAAATACCAAATGGATGAAACAAAAAAATCATTTTAAATTACATAGATTGGCGTATGTTTTTTAACGAATCAAGTTTAATTTTTTGAGTGGAAAATAAGCTTCGCGGACGAAAATATGCGGAATAATGCGGAATTGATGTCTGCGACTTTGTTTGTATTAGAGAAAACTTAATTCCGTATTTTTTAAACAACAACAGGCATTTGCACAGTTTTGTTTCGCATTTTATGCGATGTACGGTAAATTCGAAATTTTTCTGTAAATTTAATACAAAATTTATTTTAAACACAGGACATATAGCTATTGATTTACTAATTCGCAAAAACAACAAAAACAACAACAAAAACAACAACAACAAAAGAGGGAGCAAACCTGTCAATTGGAGGTCTTATATAATGTGCATATCCTCCATTCTTTACTTCTTGTAACTGTTGCACACATGAAACATAAGCTAAACGACTTTGTATACCCGCCATATCAGGAATCTAGATAAACAATAATTTCAGGGTTATCTAATTTGAAATGCCTTGCAAAAATAAAGCAAAGTTAAAAGCGAAAGACCTTACGTCTGTTAAATCAGAGAACATGATTCTAGAAACATGAGCCAGTGGGGTATCCAATAAAAAATGAAGTATACCAGGACAATCGTGGTTTTAAAAGACACTGTTTATCATTGGTTACAGAAGTCTACGCCTATTTATAAACAACTAGGGTTTAGCCCACCCCCAAAGTTACTTAACAGTGCTTTCGAGATTTTTTTCTAATTAAACGAAAAGTCTACAGCTGTCATAACTTATGTTTAAAATTTTCTTTTTAATAAAGAGTTCCTTTTAATTTCTCATAGTTGCTGAAGCACAAAACCGAGCACTATAAAAAGTTGCTTACAATTTTACCATCACAGCACTAGTTGTTTATCGGTTGGTAATTTTTTAAAAAAACGTTTACTGGTCTTACTCTGACAGGAGTTGCGAAAGGGTTTAGTCTCTTCCACAACATCCACCACCCTGACAACGAGTCACCGAAATTCGTGAGGTCTGCTTCGTCTTTTGAGCCAACATCCACAGCAATAATAGTTTTGACACCGAGTGTTCGCATCACATCAGCTAATACAAACAAACTCAAAAACATTGATACAACTGTTTACGATGGCTATGTGCAAATATCGCGAAAGAAAGGTTACTCAAGGCTGGTTTTCATTTGCCTGCATTTTCCGCTTTATTAAAAATGTTTGTTCAAGTGCGCGCGTAAGCTTTTTTTTGCGTTATATATCGGAAAATGCAATCAAATGGAAAGGAGCTTGAAAAAACAATTTATTTAAAGGCATTGATATGTAATGCTTCTATCCTGGCGAAGTTGCTCATATTTTGCAATTTGTGACTATCAATTTTATATACAAATCCTTCTCTTACTTAGTTTTTAAGTTGTTTGTCTACTCTAAGTTGGATGGAAACATTTAGAAATTTAAATTCACAGATGCTGTAAGTTAATTATTTTTATAAAAAAAATAATGATGTCAATTTGATAAGAGAAAAAAATCTGCTCAGGCTGTAACACAAGTCCTAAATGCTGCATGTACTGAGATTTTAAAGCGTTTTATTTTAAGTTTAAAATATTGCAACGTGCTCACACAAGCGCGTGTAAAGATTGCGCACAAAAAAGTTTAGCATCTATTACCGACATACAAGCACTCTTATCTCTCTTTAATAATACCCGTATTTTGTTCAAAATGGTTGCGCGCAGCTTTTTTCGGAAAATTATCGCAGGGACCGATTTTTACGGACTTTGCGTTTTGGTTTTACGTCGCTTAATTTTGGAATAATTTCAGAATCACGCCAGAACCAGATAAACAACGGAAACATGCTGGAGAATAATTTAAATCACATCAATAAAAGGTAAACTGAACATCTTTTAGTGAATATTCATCTACTTACCAGGCAAGTTATTGACGTAACCTCCATCTAGCAAGAGATGGCCATCAACTGGATCACACATGGGTGGTAGGTAGCCAGACAGCGACATACTAGCTCTAACATAACGCCAAGTTGAACCTAAATAAAATAAGGCGATAGCCGTTTGACTTAACGTAGTTTATCGAATTTTAGCGAGAATTTGCGAATTTTTGCAGGGATATTTTTGTAAGGACTAAGTTTTCGCGAAGTAAAGTTCTCGCGAAATCAAACTTTTAAATCATGTTTTCATGTATTTTACAAAAAGTATTTTCTTCAGTTTTTAATCCAAATTTGATTGTCGCGAAACTTATTTCCCTTTCGCGAAAGTAAACTCTCGCGAAATCATAAAAATGGCTTATTTCTCAATTAGCGTAACCGCGAACAGCAATTCTCGCAAAAATGTTTTCGTCGCTTGAGTAGAAAATAATTGTACTGTCACTAAGAATGTTCGAAATAAAGAATCAAAAACTGAAATATAAATTTTTATATACCTGTTTGGTGGATTTTCATTTTTGAGTTCGATATATCAGTCGTTACACAAAAATAAGGTAACAACATGTCCTAGGGAAAAAAACTTTTAAGATAAGAAACTCGTTCTACGGAATAGCCTTATTACGGTTAGTAAAAAAATCTTCATACTTCTATTTTATAATCACCAAAAGTTGATTCGATTTCAGCGTTGAATGCTCTTCCTAAAGCGTAAAAAATCAATATTTAGCTTATCAACCGCCTTGTTTATCTATACAGAAAAATAGACTGATCAGGTGGTTAAAAATAGCTAAACTTAAACATTCGAAAATACTCCTCCACAGGCTGATAAATTTAATACTTGAACTATCACAATGCGGAAGTCAAAAACAAGCATCAAATAGAAGAGATCTTCGGAGAAGAGTAAAAATGGTAGCCTTACCAGTAAACAAAGAAGTATGCGGATACGTCATATCTAGAAGTTTCCTCCACAGCGAAGCCATTTTCTAGAACGAAAAAAAAGAAAGACGTTAAACTTGTGGCAAATAAATACTTTAATAATTTGCACTGGAATAAAATAAATGGATATGAAAACAAAAGGTGAAGAATCATAAAAAAGTCTTTATGTTTTCATCCGAGCCTAACAGATCATTCCAGCTCAAATTTTACAGATTAATTTTTGTCTTACGAATTCATTTTAAAACAGAAACGAGTTTTTAGAAGAAATCATGTAATGTCCCTAATATGTACAACGTGCACTTCATTTTACGAAATATTACTACGCACCATACAGGCCTCTCTAGCCCGTTGTGTTGTTCTCACTATGTTGCCATCTTCAGCATACAAAGCACCAATGAATGCTCCCATGCTTGTCCCGCATACAGAATCAATAGGAACACCTACAAACATAACAAAGAGAAAAGCATCAACGAAGGAAGACAAAAACATCAATAAAGTTACGTTAAGTTTTAAAAACAATGGAACACATACCGGCTTCTGTTAAGGCTTTGATAATACCAACGTGTGCGATACCTCTAAAACAGAGATATAATTTTTCCTGAAACTCGTTAAGTACGTAAAATATCTACGTTTCTAAATGGTATCACACAGTTCACATTTTATCAAGTTGACCCCCTGTTAGTTAAATTAATAAGTTGGTTAAGATAAACAAGCAACAAAGTGTGAAAAGCATAAAGATTACCTCGCGCCTCCACCACCCAGTACTAAACCAATTGATGTACCAGTGAGCACTCTGGCTAATCGAGCAAAATCTGATTGTCTAGATAAAAAAATCCCTTGAAAACACAACAAAAAACACACCAATGTAAAAAGTTTATGCAACAGTAATGAATTATCGTAATCAGGTAAGATTGTGTCTTACCTCGAAGGACCCGTGCAGTTGGGATCGTTTGCATACTAAACAAAACAGGTGTTTCAACACAGCAAACGTGATACAACAAGATCAAACAGAATTACAAAAGGACATTACTGTACTTTACTAACCCGTTCCGAAAGTAACTTTCTCTTGAATATCCTACGTGGACATCTTACCTGAAAGAAAAACAAAAGGGCATGTAAGTAATAGAACGTGCACCGTAAATCGTCTCCAACTTCAAACTTCCGTAATAACAAACCAAATAACATAACTACTCATCTTGACACAGGTTTAACTGAGATTATTCACTTGTCCTAATTTTTGCGCATATTTAGTTTCGCTCTATAGCAACATGAGCGTATTTCACGTGTTACTTTTTCGCGCAAGTTAAAACACCCCCGCAAAAGCAAAAGTAGGTAAATAAAGATTTTTTGACAGGTACAGATTAACCATAATTCCTCTTTTTAGCCCCCTCCCTTTATTTAACCACCCCTTATAATAAGCACCCTCCTCCAGCGACTCAAAAAGTTATTTAGCCCTCCTTTTATTTAAAAAATTAAAATAAAAAATAAAATAAAAGTAGTCAAAGAAATTCGATATTATTTGTTAATTTAACGTCATATACAACAATGTCCATATGCTGCAGCTTTAATTTTTTCTCCCTAAGTTTTGTTTGCAAAATATCTATGCTTCTTTTTTTTTACAACGGGCTGTGTATGTTCTAGGCACTAGGCACAGGAGCGGTGCACGGAAGACGTAGACCTTCTTCTGTTAGCTGAAGATGATGATAAAACAGATAAAGTTAACATTATGTATTAATTTGGGAAATAGATATTGTGTTTAAAATTCTATTATTTATTTAGCCCCCCCCCTTACTATTAAGCCCCTGTCTAAAACCTTCACAATTTAATAAGCCCCCGGGGACTAAAAAGAGGAATTACGGTATCCTGTTTATATCTGCTTTCTTCTAAATCATGAGTAAAAGGAGTGGAGTGTAAGAAATTTGGATGCAAAAACAAGTTCCAGTTATCAGCTGTCTATTTTTTGCGTTTAATATTTTCGAGCGTAATTTCTGTACTAAAACACGCTCACTGGCGAACATTTGCGCGAAAGCTCAAAAATTTGTTCGCGCGCAAATTAGTACAAATACGGTAATAAATTGTTACTAGTCGGTGGCCCGTGAAAAAATCCACGGTTCGCCCGTTCTTTTTATACAGCATTGCGAGCACCTCGCTACTTGCGGTATAATTTTGCATGACAGACAGACATATACGGGTATTTTACTATAGATTTTCAAAATTCAGAATAAATACGTCTCTCACATGGTGATGAGCGGAAACCCAGCCTCTTGCGTTTAACCAATCAATAGTTTGTGTTGGTTTGTAAAACGTCTCCTCATCATACAGCAAAATTAAATCTTTTTGAGCACGCACAGAAGTCATGCCTTCCAACTGAGCCTCCAACTAAATATAAAAAACTTATAGTTTGGAACCGATCCTTAACATTTATCAGGTAACAGTGTACAAACACGTACCTTCCCCACAGTGGGTTCGTCTTCTCCCATACCAACAATTAATATAATATCTGCCTATAATGAAAAGTAAAAGAATAGATGAACGTATATCTAAAAAACATCCGACCCCTACCCTCACTCTCAGGTATTAGCACTTTTCCTGTTTTTTAACTTTTAGAACTTTTTACGGAGAAAAATTATATTTTTTCGTCAGATTAGAAACTTTGAATCTCGAAGGCTTTAACTTTTTATGAAGTGTAAACGATTTTTTAATATGTGAATGTTTTTTTTTTTAAAAAGTTTTGGTTTGAAAAGTACAGGAGCCACAACTAATTAGCAGAAGTCGAGTTTTTATCGTATCAAGGATTTTATTAGAACTTAAAGGATAGTTGTTGCCATTCGGTCCAATTTAGATTAAAACTCCAACTTTTTATACCAACTCGCCGCTTATTATATTTTAATACATTTTCTGACTCCGTTGTTTATAAAGACCCCCCTCCAAACACACGCACCTGTTTTTTCAGTGCTTAAAAGTTCCAATTCAAAATTAACGGAACCAACACAACAATGATTTGAGATGATGCACAAATCGATTCTTATCGATGCGTTAGGAACTGCAGAAAGTTAGATAAAACGAACATTCTCTCACCTGTCGTATGCACCTCTTGGTCCATTCCGTCATATACATATCGGCTTGATAAACAACGATGCGATGAATATCTTCTTGATGACCAAGCCAATTGGATAAGTTGTACTCGTGAACGCTGCAAGAAAAACAAAACAAAAGTGCCACACCTATAACTCAAGGCCTCATTTCTCTGGGGTCTATGACAGAACATAGACAGGATGGAACAACCCTCTATTTTATTTTTGTTCTTTTCCAGAAAGAGACTTACCTATCTAAAACAGCATTACCCAATCTCTTCTTGATAACGTCACTGGTTAGTACAAGTGTTTTTCCTATATAAAAAAGCAACCGCATAATAAATTTAAGTTTTTTAGAAAAAGTACCGAACAAAAAAAATCAATCTCATACCTATATCATTAATAGCTAAGCCAAGTTCGAATGTAAAATTGTGTAAAGGTACAGAATTTGAAGCAGGAATAACTGCAACAGTGCCCAAGTTCTTTCCAATCATTTCTAAGAGAGTATATAAAAAAAAATTTACTTTCGTATGTTGAAGATCGACGCGATGCAACATGGTAAACAGTTATCTCCATCATAATCCACATTTTTGTTTATTCGTTAAAATCACTTCATAATAAGGACGGCATGGAAAAACGATGGTGATATTTCTTACATCACAAAATTTTAGGCTGGATATCTAGTTGACACATTATATTCTCTCACCTATAAACTTTCAACTATATATTATGTTATGGATAAGGCATCGCGATGTTGATATGGAAACTTAAAATTTTCCAATTTAGCTACTTGACGCTGCATTGAAAACTTATTTCCGTTAATTAAAAATACTGTCGGCTAGTAGTTAGGTAGTTTGGAGACTTTGTAGGAATCAGTTCTTGTTGAAAAAGACAAATTAGTTGGTCTTCAATCAACCGTTAAAACAAAATCTCGAAAGCAAAATTTACACACCTAACTTTGAATCAAGAGGAGCTATTGACCCTTTCTTTACATTTCCTAAGATTCGATCTCCTAGCAACTGAATTAACCTGGTTACAACCTAAAAGAAGAAGAAATGTTTACAAATTTCATAAGATTTGCTGTGAAAGTTTGGATGCAGACAGACAAAATTACTAGACTCGAGCAGCTTCTTCCAAGTAAGCAACTAACCTGTGGGTAATGCAACTTGATAGTATTCAATAAACCTTCAGGTATTTGAGCTAACTCGGTGTCTCTACACAAAAACAATAACTCAATTGTCAAACACTAAAACAAATTCACATTCACAGACTGGCGAGACCGAGAGTTTCAATTTTTTAAAAATAGGGACGTCTAAGCCAATCCACAGCCCATCCAGTTTTAAAACCAATTTGTCAGCCCTGTCGTGACTTTCAGGTAAAAGTTTTTGCACCATTTAGACTAGTCCAAACTCACAAAATCAAATCAACTCGAGGCTCCAACAGTCTACAACATTTGAAATATTACTAGTGAACTACTATTTTGTCACGGTGGTCGATTATAATTTCTTCTGCTTTCATTTATAGGTTTGCGATTATTTCCTTGAAGCAATAATCTAGTGAGTAAACAGAAGACGCTACAACATTGGTTATCATACCTTACAGCATGAACTGAAGAATGTCTATCAGTGTGTGTCAAGACTTCCACCTAAATAAATATCACATGGGAGTAAACAATGGACTTCGTTTTAGGACCAACAACAAAAAACAGTTGAAGTGAGTTACCAATCCTACAAATTCACCACGACCATACTCTGCACCAATTTCTTTCTTCCCCGACTCGTGAGTACGAACAGCACGTAAACGACCATTGAGAACAACATAAATAGAATTTGCTTCATCAGTTTGTCTAAACACATAGATACACGTTGTTCTTCAAGTGTTGCTTATTGCATAAATTAAAGTCAATAGATGTAGGCCAAGCATTCTTTCAAATCTTATTAAAAAGTAGATAGGAGAGATTTTGTTTCAGATGACAAGGAAACCTTCCTACTTCTATTTACTTGCCTTAAAAAAGGAAGATCTTGAAAATGAACTTGGCACAGGTTCTCCAATAGAATTCGTACTGAACTGGCGTAGCCTTTGTAATTCTTTTTCAATTATTTCAAGTTGGCAGAAAATTGCCCGCGTGAAATTTCACTGGCTAGCTTCACGTTGGCATATGTCGACAAAAATTTGCTGGCATAAATCAAGTTGAGTGCTGACGAGAATGAGAAAGGTTGTCTGTAGGCATAATGATTTGACTACTTTATAAGAATTAATACACTTATTACCTGTATAGCGGCTTTCCCGACTCTAATATCATCCAATCCAAAGCAAAATCAATATTTCTCACAAAGGATGACATCTTTTGTATGAGACTATTTGCAACTGGAAGTACGATTTTTGGATGTTCTTTGATTAGCCTTCAATAATAAGATCAAATTGTTCAGGAAATAAAATTGAAGAAAATATTGTTTTAACCCTAAAAATGTTTATTTTGTTTCAAATACAAGAAAGTAAGTCAGCAGTGCAAAATTGCTATATGTTTTTTTAGAACGATAGAGTATTGGAAATACCGAAATTAAGAAGCAAATGTGCTGAATAGGTGGAGGTTACCCCATTTACATGGGGTATGGATACACACTAAAAGATCCTTGAATTGACGGTATCAGTGGTCTATATTGATTAGCTACTCATTATAACTGCTTTTACATGAAGATTTAACAGTAGTTATAACTAAAACTAATTTTTTTGATATCTAATTTTATTAGCCTTCCCCAAAATTTTTTACCTTAATGCTGCCTCCCTCACCATATCGTTTACCAAGGCTGGTTTAACAAAACACTGTTGTCATAAACTACCAAAAATTGGATGATGTTAAGAAAAATATACTTTAGCTTTGCTGATTTATTAGAAAATGGCCAGTAAAAAACTTGTTATGAAATGTGTACAACCACTTGATCAAGAGACGAACTTACATGTAAAAATTTACTTTACTGATGATAACAACATAAGATGCTTCAATGGTACGAACAGAAAAGAAGGATGGATCGCCAGTCAGTAGCGACAATGATCCCATAAATTCACCAGGCACACAATTAAACAGCACTTCCTGCAACATATAAGAAAACAAAGTTTTGGTGCGTATGTTAACATCAAAGGGGTTGTGAAGCAACATGTTCTAATCCACACCACAAACCGTCAAATCAAGAAATTCAATTTTTAAATGCTACTAAAAAAACACTGCAATTTGTTGAAAGTATGAAACAGTACGATCAAAATATTCAGATCAATGCTTAGGCAAATCTTACTTCCTCCTTTTGTCGTTCGCTTTGTGATACTTCCAAACTGCCTTGCACGAGAAAGAAAAGACTTGAATCCTATAAAAATATAAAGAAGTAACCACACTAACGTTCGCAACATCGCAAAAAAATAAAAACTGATAATACTTACTTTGTCTCCTTGTCGAACAAGGTATGAATTAGCAGGTATGAAATCAATTGCAAGGATGTTGTCGAGTAACTTTGGAGTCTAGAATAAACAAATATTTCTGACAGGAGAAATCTTTCAAATCAACAAAATGACATTTTATTAACAACACAACATCAGCAGAAATATGTATATACACAGTAATAGAAATAACAATAACAACAAAGGCAACTTACAGGTAAATTTAGCAACTTTACCAAATCAGATCTTACTGCAGCCAGCATTTTCTCTTCTTCTTCGTTCGCCATACCATAATTAGCGCCACCATCACTGACCAATTCTGGTGGCTGTTCTTTTGGAAATTCGAAATCATTATTTAATTCTTCGTCAAAATTTTGTTTGTTGTTTAGCTTTCCTGTCTCGTTTATGTCTAAACCAACTCTCCCCAACACAGCATCGAAATCAGAGGATGTCTCACTGAGTGATATTGATTGATGGTCACTGGTTGAACCTGAAAAAAAGTAGATCCACAGCTAAATAAAAATATTACTTTTCCCATGTGAAGGATTAAACACTTTGTAGCCATTGCAGTAAAACTTACCACTTCCATAAAGATCAGCTAAACGTCCAAATGATCCACTACGTCGTATTGGTGCAGGGATTGTCTTTGCGGCACTTTTTGTGTCATGTGTATAGCTTCTTTTGAGAACTGGTGAAGAATTAGGCTGGTTGGTAGGTGCAGTATTAACTTCGTTGTCTTCTTTAATAGCAGATATCCTTCCTGGACTAACAACTTCATTAGGTTTTGCAACAGAATCTTTGTTTCCATTGTTTCCAAGTGAATAAACAGACAGTGACTTCAATCCTTCATTAACACGGCGTGTCTATGTAAAATATGACACAAAATATTTCCTTTTTAATACAATTTACTACAAGTTTAATTTGAAATTATTTTCCCACCTAGATTTATGAGCAAGTTTTGCGATGTAGGCAACATAGAGGAAGATTCGACTTAAACCAAAAGTAAAAAATGTAATTATGATGGATTGTGAGAAATCACATCACCATCTACTATACTACGTGCACGTCCTGCAGTCAATTGATCCAAACACACGTTTATTTCTTTAATAATTTTAATAATAATATTGGCATCGATCCTTGTAATTACGTATGTTAACAAATTAACCAATTCGACTTATTTTTTCAAATTTGTAGATTGTTAAGATAAAAAAAACATCTCTTGGGGAAAGCCAAAAATGGGTTTCGTGCGAAATAAAAATTATTTTGTGTTGATTCGATCATTTTGCAATCAAAATTTTGACGTGAACACGACTTTAACAGAGCTGTTGCGCATGTTAAAAAAGCTATTGTACATGTGTACAAAGATGTATTGCATGTGCAGTTCGCACAATCCCAATATGTGAAACTTCATGTAAAAAAACAAATTTGAAATGTCAATTTGAACCCATTTAAAAGCTACCAACGAATGATACGGAATTTTCTTTTTGTGTCTGGGTCCCTGTATTCTATTAAAAATTGTCTCACAAGTTTTAATTTTATTGCAAAGGTTAATATTTTGAATTTTAAAGCATACAAATCCTTTTTTATATATGGAAAAAGGTACCACTGTCGTAAGAAAACAATGCATTAAGAAAAAAATTAGTGCAAGTAATTCAACCCATGCTCGCAGAAATATAAACACTAGATTACTATCATTTTTATTGTTTTAAATAATACATAAATAAATAAACAAATAAACAACAAAAATGACCTACTGATGATGCACTAATCAATTCTGTTGATAATCCAAGAAATTTATGAAAGGCTTGGAATGTGACCTGCTGCAACCGTAGCATGACAATCTAAAAGACAACAAATTGATGAAAATAATCATAAAATAGCGACTATTCCGTTCAATAAAACCAAAAATATCTTTATACGTCATTTTGCAAACTTGGTAATATGTTTAAAATAAGCAAGGTTAAGTAAACAAAATTAAAACCACTTACTTACTTGTGTCATCCACCTTATAACACTTTGGATTTCCTTATTGGTTCGGAGTAAAAATGTGATATGATCATAGAAACTAACAATTCCGGCTCCCCAATTTTATTTTGCAAACCAACCAACAAAATTAATTCTTATGCAGATTTTATATACTGTTTTGCATAATTGTCAACTTTTCCATTAGACACCATTGTACAAAATTTGTACTACCCCGTACCTTTCCGTCCTTAAATGTTGGCAATTAAAACCACTTAAAATTCTATGAAATCCTTGTAATTATAGAAATGTAAAAACATCAAATGAGATTATGATTAGAACTTAAAACTTACAACACACGTTTACTTCGTCAAAGGAGCCTTATGCAAATTACGACATGTGATTAACCCAATTTTTTTGGGTTTCTTAGATTTCACATAAAAATCGGGAAAGATCATTTCTTGGGGGTGATTTCCACCAATTAAAATATTTTAAAACAGAACAATATAGTGACCGCTCACATTATAATATGCTCAACCCTTTCTAGACTGATTTGGGTAAATCCAAGCAAAATTTTTATTATTCTAACCTGTACTATGCGAACTAAAGACTCAGGATGATCTTCAAACACTTTTTTGAATGCACGAGACGGCAACCTGGAAATAAAAACAGCTGAACTTAGAACAGAAAGATAGAATGTTGGTATAGACAAATAAGAATTGATATCTATTACGACAAACTTACATCAAAATTTGCGAATCTGTGGCTGCTCTAATTAAAATTGAGTATTTATATGAAGAGTTTCCCTAACAAGAAAAAGAATAAAATTCATCATGACATCATCAAACGAGAGAACAACAAGACTGAATAAACAAAAAATAATGATCACAAAACAGAAAATTCATATTAGATCCCATATTATATTTCATTTTTTAAAGATACTTTATAAAATGGACTGGAGCTGTTGCTTTTTGTATGTGGGTACTCTTTAAGAAAAGAGAATACAACATCGGTTAGGCAAATGCCAGAAATGTTTATTATAATTTACTTTATCAATTTTCAATGCTTTATTGTTTTATTAATGCTGACTTTGTAAAGTTTACTTATTCTCAAACAAAATTTTCCTTGCATCAAAAAGTTTTCACAACTAAAAATTCTGTCACGAAAAAATGTTGTCCAAATATAAATTACAAAAAAGCTTCTTTGTACGAAAATTTGAATGCTGAACAAAAATATTTGTCTAAAATTTTTGTCTGAGAAATAAATTAGTACTGACCATGAAACACAAATAAAAAAATTATTCTGAAAATGACAAAAACGATTTTCGCAAAATATTTCTTCAATGTCTTATTTTCATTAAAAAATAATTTTTAGGAAATATCAACTGTATTAAAGATGTGCAAAAATTAGTTACAATAAATAAAGAAACAAAGAAAGTAAACTTACTCTGATTGCATCAAGGATATTCATCACACTATGTATATTATCACCAGCTTTTACTTTCTTCAACAGCATCTCTGTTCCTTTCTGAAAGAGCAAAACCAAAACAAATAAACCCACAGAGAGACATGAACTTCAATAATCAAATGATCTGTCAACACATGTTTATACATAAAGACTATCTATAACAAGCAAATAGGAAATGTAGAGATAAGCAAAATTGCATAAGCATTCCATGCCCTTTTCCGTCAGACTGTTACGCCATCAAATTTGAAAAAATTTGTTATTGTCATTTTATGACTGTAAATAAAACTGTGGAATGCACTTGATGATTGGATAACTTTTTTCCTGAAAGTATCGAAACATGCTGGCTTTGCCTAAATAAGAGTTCGTTGACTTGCTGGCCTCACACAGTTCATATAACTGTTTTTCTTGTTGAAAATTTGTCAGTATGCTTCCTGACAACCAAACTTAATCAATACACCACAAAAGAGCAAATCAATATTATTTTTTTACTAAGAAAAAATTTATCCATACAAAATGCTGTGATACTACTGATACACTCAATAATGAACTCAATTTAAATTAAGATGGCAAATTATTATGTCATACCTTATCGACAAGATATAAATTAATTTGCCCTGATTGTACAATATATATACATTCTTCCATCTAAAAAAAGGAGATAGTAGCAGTTGCAAAAAAACTTGAATGCACCATGCAAAGAACACACACAGAATGTTTTTTCATTCAGAAAATTAATAATCTAACAGGTAGGTTTTTGTAGATCAAAGGTGTAGGTGACAAAATGACTTGTAAAAAAAAGCAAACTAAATCATTATAAATCATAAAAATGCTTACTGATCCAGGTCGAAACAACACTTTTCCCATCGGTAAAGACTTGGTCACAATGTACTTGCAAAGCTCGAAAAATAGTGGCTTGTTAAAATGTCCAAAGACTCTAAAACATTAAAGTTCATTGTGTCAAACCAATGTTTTTGTATGTTTGAGCCTTATTATTCTTAGAAATTCTGATCTTTTGTTTCTTTAAACATTGCTCAAAAATTGACATTTTGCAATGGCGTGTAAAAAAATGTAGTTAAATGCAAAAGGCTAATTATACAGAAAAAAAATTAAAGTTGTACGACTCAACAAAAAGTAATATCGCTTTTTAAAAATGTTCACAATTAATTACATTACAATAAGGTGTACAATTAAGGTCTACTTTAAGAAAAAGAACAAAGGCTCCTAAAGTGGAAATTTGTTTTTCTAAAAATGAAAAATACACAATTTCTACAAATTTAGGGAATAATTTTTTTAAATTAGACAAAAACTAATTGCCATATAGATTTATCCCCTTAATATGGAAATGACCCAAGGAATACAATACAACAGAGGTTGAATTTTAAAAGCAAATGCCAGACAATTTTATACAGTAAAACTTTTCTTCTTTTGTGATATGTTGAACAAAGAAATATTAATGTGACAGTTTTTAGAGGTTTTTGACCTTCATAAACATTTTTACTTCACCTGATATGGATGCTTATTGTTTCAAAATATGTAAATAATACTTGTAGAGACAACTTCAATCAATGTCCATACCTTACACTTTTTAACATATACATGACTTCTGCAGGCAAATGTGTCTCACTGCTAGTTGCCTAAACAAAAGGAAAATATTGTTGTAAGTCTTAAAAAACTTGATATGTTTAAAAAGAATTTGTGTACAAGGTTAAAAAGGTGCATGGATACATCAGCTCAGTTTAAAACAAATTTATACCAATGGTGAACAATGATTTGTACTTACACAACCGCGGCACACAACAAATAGACTACCTCATTGAAATCAGCTTCTAAGAGTGCTGCAGGGGGTTCCTTCATCATACGAATTGACTCATTATCCTGACGTTTAAGGAATCTATAAATTTGAATTACATGAGTTTTTTATAAGAATTTTAAAATTTAGATAACAATTTTATTGGGCTAACATTATATATTCTCTGCACCTTCTTATATATGTGTATTTTGAGATGTGTATTCTACTTCGGAACATAAAAACGTGCCATATCCATGTCTGGACATCGCAGGTGAAGAAATGTCATGTCTGATGTAGATGTTGGATTTGATTAGATATATAGATATATACATAGTTGTAAACAAAGAAACTTAATATTAACTTGTTTTATTATCAAAATTCACTTTGAGGAAACCTACAATTTTTTTTGTGTGTGTTTATTACATCAAACAACAAGTTTTATATTAAAAAAGCAAATTTAAGTACAAATCCAACCTGGCGAAACCAGACTCGCGTCTTCGTCTTCTCCGTTTCACAGGTGGATCTGCACCAGGTAAAACTTCATCTTTAAATTCACGAACCTAAAACATGAACTGCGTTACATATTTTTCACTTCCAAGATCTCAATTATATAAAATACAATAATTACCTTTCGAAGCATTTTTGTTGTGTAAAACCTGATCTGATCCCTTTTCCGAAATCTTGCTTTGTGGAGTTGTTCCTTAGAACTACTTGAAATATCACCGCCATTTGTGACTGCAGTAGAGAAACAAAAAACATTGACATATTATTTACCATTGTAATTTTGCATCAATATTAAAAGCACAGCATTTTTCCTATCTTTTTAATGGATAGAATAGATAGAATATTTTTACTAAAAGCCATCTAATTGTGAATAAAAAAATTAAAGAAAAGCTAAAGACCCAGTAATAACTGTTTCAAATTAGGCATTCACATTAAAGAGAAATCATACCAAAACTAGTTGAAACAGCCTGTGCAATAGCTTTCAGAAGAACAATGAAACAAAATAAATGATTTCAGGTTTCGAAGGTGTTAGCAAATACTCATACTATAGCAAAAAAAAAATAGTATACAAAGATATTTAGGGTTTAAGGCTTTTTAAAGACATCATTCACCCGTCGTTCAAAAAAGATGGGTTGAACCAGATTTAAGGAATTCAACTAATTTTTAATTTTGTCCCCAGGTGGTCCGAGGTTACCAACGTGGGAGATGATGTCAGTTATTTCCAACCGTGTTCAAGTTATTTAGTCTTAAATTTTAAGTGCAATGCAATTGCTTCACTAATTCAATTAAAATACATTGACACCAATCTAATTTAGGTTAAAAGTAACCTTTAAAAAATATATATATAGGTGTGTGTGCTTGACTAGAATTATCATTGTTACCCTTTCTTTTTCTGCAACACCAAACAATGCAAGAAATCAAAACTGCAACTAGCAAAGTCAGACAACCAACAGCAACATATTTCTACAAAAAAGACAAATCACTATAAAATGCAAAGATTATATAGCTCAATTTCAAACTTAAGAAAAGATTAAGAAAAATTGGACTTGTGTCATTTTTGTGATGGAAATAGGACTCAAAGCTTCCAAACACCAAACTTTATGGCCACCCTATGGCCAGCAATAGTAAGACTCAAATTACACTGGCCAATTTTAAGTCCAGTGTAATAAACTGTTTTGTAAAACCTGTTATCATGTTTTTTGTTTGCTTTCTATTTTGCTAAGACATGAGCAGTAAATATTCTTATCTGTACTTAAGAATCAATTGTTTGTTTAGATACAAGTTCTTGACACATGCTTTTGTGGGTAAGACATTCTATTTTGAAAAAGAATTTATATTTACAATTTATTAGGATGAATTGACTAATATGAAAGGGCAAATCTGTGTGTATAAAAAAATGTAATTTCATATCTAGAACACAACTTATCATATCCTAGTATGGCCAACTTATTAATTTTTGATATGTACAGGGTTTTAAAATCATTTTTGAGCTACTTTCTAAATGAAAAGCAGTTTTAAATCGTTTTGTAAGAAAGTTTGAAGTGTAAATAATATTTATAACTTTACTAATAACTAGAAAACACATAGGTCTTTCATCTATATTATAATACCTGTATATACATCTGTCTGCCATGCAAAATGGTATTACAAGTAGTGAAACGGGCACAATGCTGTATAAAAGCAAGGGCAAACTCATGGATTTTTCCACGCGCCATTGACTAGTGTTTTTCAATTTTTAAAATTGCCCAGTCTTAAGGTGACTGATTACGGTGCTAGCTAGAAATTCACAGTTAAGCCTGTTAGACCCAAATTGTAAAGTTTTGTTGATTCTTCCAGAGGAAGGCCAATATTAGTGCCTGGAGGAAATGTTTTTGAATTTATATGGTGAGAGATACGTGAAAAACTCTCCTGACACTAATTCCTTGTGATATTAACCAAGGATTTTAAATCAATAAACTCATATCATTTTGTTGGTGCATGCTTTGACAAATAAAAAATTAAAAAGCATAATGCAATAAATGAATTTTTGACAGACTTGGCCAAGTAGGTTTTGAGGCACAACTACATTAGTTTAGGGAAAAATTAGTTAAGTCATTAGAAAAATTAAATATTTGATTGGGAAAGTAAACTGGCTAACACCCTGCCAATGTCATACACAAAAAACATTACTTACGTTAAAGTCACTTGCAATAACGATAGCCACAGCATCCTTTATTGTGTCTTCAAGCAACTTGAGCTTGTCAGTTTGCTCACTGTCCTGACTCATTTTAAACACTTCAGTTTACATGATGGCTACCATTTATAATTTTATATTATCTAATGCGTAGAACACAAAAAAATAAATATCATTCAAACTTTTTTCAAGTAAACATTGAATTTTTAAAAAATTTAAAGCAATTTATGAGGGAAAAAAGATACCGCTCTCACAGAAGGAAGAGTCCTTCTTTCCGTGAGAGTTGTATCTGTGGTGTATGGGTACATGAAAACAATATCTTTGCTTAGGACGTAAGGTGCTGTATACAGAGATAACATGAAATATGTCGGTAGACGAAAAAATTACATTATTTTTAGACAGGAAATGAGTAATATGATGTACAGACTGAAACAAATATGAAACACAGTAAAACAGTATCGACTGAGTTAAAATCAAATTATCAGTTTATTGGTGCTACAATATTGATTTTACATTCCTTCTGTATTTACTTTGAATGTTTCTTGCAATTTAGCTAAATTTAAAACTGTATGATATTATTGTAGCTATATTATTATTTAGAAAAAAGTAATTTTATTATTGTAAAAACGTTTTAAAGATAAGTAATTCATTGTTTAAATAAATTTCAGTTTTTAATCATCATCCTTATTATTCTCAAACGCCCCTTTACCTAGTAGGATGGGTTTTATATTTGAAATACTGCCAAAAAACAAAACAAAAGTATTGCATCAACCATGCCTGCTTAGTTAATGGAGACAATACTAGACCAATATTTTTTTAAAACCTAGTTTCATGTATTATAATAATAATATTGATTTTTACTGAAATCTTTTATTTTTTATTCTGACAAAACTTAGTGTAGAAAATTTGACAAAATCTGTTATTTCGATAATATGCACCATAAAGTTTGTGACATCAACACATGACTTAGCAATTCACCAAAATAAATTTACACCAAAATGAACTTAATGGTTATTCTTAAACTAGAAAGAATTATACATTTAAGTAAAACACTTTATTGAAAATCTAAAACCAATTTGTCAAAGGATTTTTAGCAAAAGTTTTTTACTGCATCTAATACTAACAAAATATTTATTAAAATATTTAAGTTTGCCTTCACCCTGGTAAGGAATTCAGTGCCAACCTGAATTTTTTATCATTTAATTAAGTACATGCCCTCTAATAGAGGGAATGGCGTTTTAATAAATAGCTTTTCAATAAAGAAAATAGTGCCTGCATGATAAAATGTGTACGTTAATTATAACTGCGTATGCAATCATGTATATGCACATAGCCTTATTTCACTTACTTGTTTATTTTTTCACCCTATAATCTATTGTTCAGTTCTTTTTTACACACACTACTTTTCACTTTTGATAAAAAGTTTATCGCCCTGCACTATTTTATTGACCTGGTTGGGCATCCATGGCAAACCCAAATATTTTACGTTCAGCCTAAACATACATATAAGTCAAGAAATACTAATATAATATAATATATTTTTTATAAAATATAATAAATTTATTTCAAAACATAAATATAAATCAGTGTATTCTTTATATAATTAGAAATTCCACCTTCCAACTCTCCACAATAAAAGCAATATACAGGATGACTCCATATTCATATGAAATTTGCCTCCTTTCACTCTATTCAATTTAATCACAAAACGAAAGTAACACCATGTTAAATAACTAACTTTTAGTATTATGTCATGACAAGACTTGTTAATAACCTGTTAGTTTACAATGACTTCAAATATTCATAAAAATAATAGATTATAAATAAAAACATATATTGAAAATGTATAATATACTATTATGAATAACTTGTATTTTCAGTGGATCCTTGTTCTTGCAAGTTTATGTAACTCAAAAAGAGAAAAGAAAAAATCATTTTTAAAAATTGTTTAATGTTCTTTACCATTCATAAGCACTTCATTTCTGCCGTAATACCGCCGATACTTCTCGTCTACTCTCTTTAAAAAGAATGATCCTGGAAACAAATCACCAGATGAACAACTTGGCTCATAATTGCAAGCATTATGATACTTTTCACGGATTTCTAGAATTTCAACGAACTTTTTGGGCTCAACTTCTTTTCTACAATCCAACATCACTCTGATATTTTTTAGTGAATCAATTAGGGCATGAAACTTAGGAAGCAACTTTTCGTTAGGACAGAGGGTAACAGAAAACATAGAAGATGCCAATCCTGAACCGTAAGAAAACAATACAACGCGTTTCTTTATTAAATCATTCGAATTCATGCTAATAAGTAAACTAACCAAACTACCATACAAAGATGCTGTATACATATTTCCAATATTTGTTGCAAGTAATGTAGATGGCTTGGTTTTTGCTTCATAGATGGACTTACTGCATTGCACAGATGTTCTCTCAATTTCTTTAAACACTAAGGGGTCATCAAATGTTTTGTCTAAAGTAAAGTCTCTATATTTTTCTAATAAACTATACTGAGGCATCAAAGTATTATTATTACCAGCATTCATGAAATCGTTTAACATGCATCTTCCTATCGACTTTTCAATAAGTTTACAATACGGTGTGTGGAATACCATATAGTCGATACAATCTAAAGAAAACAAATTCTCCTGACCACTGAACTTTGAAAATTTACTCCCATATGCTTGATAGCATTTATCTAAAGCAGATAGATAGCTTTTAACTGAAAGCTGACTATCAACAATAGGATATTCTGATGCCAGTTTGGGTTTATAAAAATCATATGCATGCATCATGTGAGTGGCTTTGAGTCCTCTGTCAAATACTATTGGAGCATTTGGACCAAGTACAAGGGCAATAGCTCCACCACCACCCGTGCACCGTGCATTTCCTGCAGCATAAACACCGATATCTGCAATAACAACGATTGCTAGTCGTCCATCCCAAGAGCTGCTTTCAATCCAGTTGACAGCATTAAAAAGTGCAGATGTACCTCCGTAACAAGCATTAGTCGTGTCAACACCTTCGATGTTGGTATTTCCAGATTCTTCAAACAGCTGCATCAGCACTGTCTTAACAGACTTAGAATGATCTATGATTGTTTCAGTACCAACTTCCATGCGACCCACATCTTTAGGATCAATATTTTGTTTATCCATTAAGTTTTGCACAACAGTCAAACACAATGAATTGATATCTTCCTGATCCCCACAAAATCCCATCCGTTTTTGTCCAAGACCAATAGTATATTTTCCTTTAACACCATCAAAGGTTTCTAACTTTTCTTGTTCCACAAATAAATAAGGTATATATACCTCACATGCAAGAATACCAACATCCTCTGGCCAATGTGTCATAATTGCTTTTATTTAGTGACCTAAAACTGGAAATAAAAACACATATCATTATATAGCCATAGGGAAAACCATCTATCCAATAATATCATATATGGCACCCTTATTATCTAATGCAACAAAACTTTAACAGTTCTAAGATGTATCAATGAGTATTTCTAGTGGGTAGTTGAAACAAGTTCCATTAGTAACCCGGATTTCCGTAAGTAAACTGATCAGATCTTCTGATCTACTGGGTTATTTAACATGGGGGTTTTACTGTTTCTAAGTATCATTCTTCTAATGATGACATAAATAGGAGCACCTTATATTTCTGAGCAGGTCCAGTCAGGGAAATTTACCCCCACATACGTAAATTACTCTGCATGATAATCCAACCATGTGCAATGAGAAAAGCTTGTCCAATTATAATTTCAAGGAATAGTTTCATGAAAGAAATTTTACATTTTACAAGCGAAAACATACTAATAAGCCTGTGAGAAAACATTTATTTAATTTTCAAACTCCAGTATTTAGAATTTGTTGATTATTCACAAAAAAAGCAATATACAGGATGACTCCATATCCATTAAATGTATGATATCATCGCAAAGTATTTTTGACGTATTTTCAAAAGCTATAAGCTCTGAATAGTAATTATTTTCTGTCAGCAATTATCTGATAAAACCAATAATAATAAAAATTATGATCGTTTCGAGATCGTATCATCATTTTTTAAAATCGTTTACAGATCGTTTCATGAAATGAAGGTGAAACGATTTGAAACTATTGTGAAACGATTGAATTTTATTTTAAACTGTAAGTTTAAAAATGAAACGAAGTGGAAACGAATGGGATGTAAATGAGAAACGATTCCAAAATTATTTTTGAAAGAAATGCAGAAAACCTTTTGAAACAAATTTCGAAACGAATTTTAAAGCGGATTGTTCTCCCAAAACAATTAAAAAACAATAAAAAACGTGATAAATTAATTGCTTGAAACTATTTTCAGACATTTCTTTTTCGTTTTGATAATTTCTAATGATCTATGGCTATGTTTTCGCTTCTTACAATAGCATTTTGATAATTTTTTATGATCGTTTAAGAACCATCAAAACACGATCGTAAGAAGCAAAAACATCGCTGCAGATCGTTTAAAAATTATCAATACTCGATCGTAAGAAGCTAAAACATCGCCCTAGATTGTTTAAATCCATAAAAACAGGATTGTAGGAAGCTAAAACATCGCCGTACGTCGTTTAAAACTAAAAAACGAGATCGTAGGAAACTGTAGATTGTCTAAAAATTATCAAAACATGATGGCAGGAAGTGAAAACATTGCCATAGATCGATGTATATGGATATTATAAATAATTTGATAATAAAATCTCTTTAAAAATTGGTGCGTGTGATAAACATAGCGATAATGGTGTTAAATTTTGAAACGATTTGAACTGAAATGAATTTAACAAACTGTTGAAACGAATTGATTTTGATATTGTGAGACGATTAGGAAACGAATACGAAACAATTGCAAAAAAATTTTCGTTACAACAAAATGATTTTAAACTATTTTGAAAAGAATTGAAACAAATTTGAAACGATTTTTTGGGCAAAAAAATATTTTAAATTTGTTTTATATTCGTATAGTGATCGCTTCAAAAAAAATTATACAAATTAAAATTAATAATTTTTGAAATGATCGTGGAGACGATCCATTACAAGTAAAGCAATGAATGAAGTATTTTTCTATTAAAAGCTTGAATCAAAAAATCAAATGACACAAATTTTGAGCTTCAACTACAACATTAAAAACAGTTTATAAGGACCAATAGTTAAATTAAATCATCATGAAAAACCAAAATCTTATTTATACATTTGAAACAAATTTTGTTTATTGCATTTCATCATAGTCTTCTCAGGTATATAATTAGGAAAATTAATAACAGTTTAATACTATAAGAAAAATTTAAAACAGCTATTTCCCTTTCTTGTTTTTGTTTTGAAATATTCCTTAATAAAATTGTTTTATGTGAGTGGCAAATCACTTTAATAAATCTTTTTGCATGTATGTGGGGTGTGTGATTGCACTATCTCGTGAACTAGTGTGCAACACAAGAATTCTTTCACCACAGTATTATGTACTTTCAATGTCACACTTTTGCCAAAGTTGTAACTTTCTAATGGACTATCCATACAAAGTGTTACTAACAAAACAGACAGGTTAAAAACATCACGTTGGCAAGTTTTTGCTGATGCAAAAAAATTTAAATAAAAAGGCTGCAGGCAGATTTAATCTCATAAAAGTAGAAGTAAACTTTACTCATTATTCAACTTTAAAAAGTATATATACACACCACAGGGCTTCACAAATGTCACAATGTGTTCTATGCGTTACATAAATAAAAAAGTTCCTGCATACAAAGTCGTCGTCATGCACAAAATGTTCACCAAAATTTTAATGCTTTGAGGTTATATAACAAATGACTTTGAGCATCACCATTTTACACAACTTTAACTTAGATTTATTACATAACTTTTATTATTCGCAAAATTAGTGAAGGAAACAAAATGTCTAGGTTCAAGTTCACTATCAGCACCGCATATTTGACACTTATAATAGCATATCGAAATAGTTGATAAAATAGTTTTATCTTCAGTGACATAGATGAGTGATCTGATATTCTCTTTTGTTTTAAATGAATATAAAAATGTTACTTTTCTAAAATATTAGAGGACGTGCATCTTTTATTTCATGTATGCTATTAGATTGCCTTATTCACCTTCATCACTATGCATGTAATTTAGAAAGACTTGCACCATGTGTAAGGCAAAGTATCCATTACTTCATCTGACATGAATCATACAAGGTTTATAGAGTAAAAAAAAAATTAAAAAAATCATTAACATTGGTTTTAGTGACAAAATGAATTTAATTATTTGCCTCTGTAAATTCAGTTCACAACCAGCAATTTTTAAATTGTTGCAAATCTTCTAGATTTGTTGCTACTTGTAAACTGAATTAACTGAGAAGGTTTTAATACTAAAAATACATTAATCAAAGTACCTGAACATAATTATAAATGACTTTTATTTACAGTAGCATCGTCATGTGGCAGTGCTCACTTTCGAATGAGGTAAAATTGGACATTTTACAGTAGAAAAAGTCTTAATTCACAAAAACCTTCAAGCAAATAATACTTCAAAATAGAGCAAATACTAAAGATTGTCCAGTAATTAAACAAACTTTAGTCTTGAACCTATAGGAAGGTTTGACTAACAGCACGCTTACCCATGATCATTAATGGCAGCTACAGTACAGTCTGAATGTAACCTTCCGCGTACGCGCAACTCGTGTAAATACTTTCATAATACTTTCATAATAGACTATCGTCTTTTAGAGAAAATAATTACACCGCTAGAAATTGAAAAGATCAGGGAAACTTATTGTATAAATAACAATAACCTGCGCGTGACGATGTTGAGAATACTTTCAGCGCGAATATGTAATCAAAAGCAATTAAAAATAAACTTTACTATACTATGTTAATTTTTATCTTGAAGGAAGATTTAAAATATCTTACATTTTCAGAACAGATTGGCGTCAGTATTCGTGCCGCCAATCTGAAAAGATTGAGAAAAAACAAGATATGCGTTATTGTCGTAACTCCCTCCTTCATTATGATTATTATAATATATCATTTATATTATATAATGATGAAATACGCTTGCTAGCTTGAATGTAATACTGCTGACTATCGCTTAAATAGTCTGCGCTTTATAGGAAAAATAATATAAAAAATACATTGCAGAATATGTTTGTCGTAACACCCTCCTCCGTTATGATAAAACATATTTTTTGCCTATACTGTATTCCTTAAAAAAATTCTCACATGTGGGACATAGACTTTTTATAAGACTGCACAAAAAACATTAAAACAACACTAACATTTTTTATTAAAATAATTTTTCAGTTTTTTTTATAAAAGTGAAAGGAGAATAACTTTCTGTATAAATTTCCAAATAAAATAATCTTAACCTGCTGTATAACTTTTGAAACAGCAAAGAATAATTCTTGCCGCGTAATTTTCAAAACAGCACAAGAAAACTTCTTGCTGCATAGCTACTTATTTTGCTAAACAAGAGAACAAATTATTTTTATTCATTTTTTAAAGGGAGGTGAATTATTAATTTTTTTCGCAACAAAAACATTATTACTGATGTGCGTGATGTGAAAATACACAGAAAATATGCGTTGTAACACCCTCCTCCGTTGTAGAACAGTTATTGAAGAATTGAGAATCACATGCCTTGACACGCCTATAGTCTCTTCATTGACTGAATTGTGGTAGAACGAGGTGGAAGAGTGTCGGATTAAATGGAAAATTACTTTCCTGCACAAAGACTTGTATTTTAAAGTTATGCTGCTAAAGTTATTCCTAAATTTTTGTTAAGAAAAAAAGATCGCAATAAAATGTGCAGAAGGATAAACTTTTTAAAAGTCTTTTCAAGAAAAAACAAGCACATGAAACTTTTTTAACAACAATAGTTTTATGATTGAATTCTTTCGCATAATGTTTTGTTGAAAAAAATAGTGTAGAATAAAATGTTAAGAAATACATTTTTTAAAACGGACCAAGTTTAAAAGATATAGAAAAAACATGCAAAAAAAACATTTTTTTTAAAAATAGTTTTTGTGCGATTTATTTTAATCTTTTGCGTAGTTAACAAATCATTAAATTTCATTACTTGCGCTAATACCTGAGGGGGGTTTATTTCAAACTAGTCGTTAGCCCGTGGAAAAATCCACGGGTTCGCCGTCCTTTTTATACCGCATTGCGTGCATCTCGCTACTTGTGCACCTAAGGGTACCATTTTGCGTAACAGACAGACAGACGTATACGGGTATTATAATATAGATATGTTTTAACAATGAAACATGCAGTAATGAAAAAAAATAAATACAGTATTGTATTATCGCGAAGCTTTTGTTAAATCACTTGCAACATAGCTCTGGCAAAGATCATTAAAGTAATTACGATAAAAAAAAGATTATAGGGCTTTCGACTTGCAGGAAAATTTGTTGTATTAGCTTGTAGGCGAAAGGTTACATTCGGACTATACTGTACACGTTAATACCATCCATGATTAGTTTAAAAAATCTATATTATAATTCCCATATAGGTCTGTCCGTCTGTCACGCAAAATGGTAACCACAGTAGCGAGACAAGAAATGATGTTAATGAAAAACAGCTAAGCCAGTGATTTAACCACGGATAACTGGCTAGTATCACATAATCAGTCTTTTTCAGGAATATTTGAGTAGGTGTGCAAAGATTCACACATGTAAATCAAGTAATGCGTGCCATGTAAAACATGTTACGTGTGTGATACGGGCTCCAGACATTTTAAATTGTGAACCCCAAACACGTCTACGTATAGCAACTTTCTCAATCTTAACTTCCTTTTCTACATGTCTGAAATAGTATGCATGACTTTACTGTCATTTTCATAAATTATTTTTTTATTTTTTAGGTCCTCACAAGCAAATAGGCAAAAATATGCTTCGTTTTTAAATTAAAAAAAAAATCGTTATCCACGTGGCTTAAATTAAACTTCAAAATCCATGCAGAAATTTCAGCTACATTTAAACAAAAGTTATACAGAAAAAAATAATACCGCACGTGGGTTTCGTTTTTAAAATTGTTTGAATAAAAATAACACTTGCGGCATAAAAAAACCCGATTAAATTCGGACCTGCCATGGTCTCCAATTGTTTTGTCAAATGAAGAAATTATCTACAATTAAATCCATGATAAAATGTCTGTTCCATCTGTAAGTGCAGTTTTGCAAACTTGCTTTATCTGTGCTCCGTCTGCGTTCACCTCCGCATTAGTTAAGAACCACATGGCTGGAATTCTTGAGTAAGACCTGGTTACCAACGACGAAGGGGCCAGGCAAAAGAGGTTTATGTCTAAGTAGTTCTTTTAACTAAGTCAGGAGTCAGTGGCTTAGCTAGGATGGTCAGGTTGGCTATGAATAGGCTTGCTCGTGGATTAAAAGGACCAGGACTAATCAATAATTCTGAGATCTAAAAGTGTTTGGCCAAGTTAGAAATCTATCGGACGTTTTGCCCGATGAAAGTTCGAAACGATCTACAGACATGTCTGACCAAACTGGAAATGCCTGACGAATCTCCAAAATTATTTTAAGGGCTTCCATCGCACGCTACAAAATGGATTTTATAGGTGGATTTTGAAAACTCAATATTTATTTTTCAGGTGTGTGATTACTCACATGCCTGAAAAATAAATATTGAGTTTTAGGTGTGTGCCACATGCAACTGCACCAGAATACACATTATAAAGTTCTAAATTAACTTATGCAGATCGATCTATACAAACCAGGGATATCATGATCCAAAAATTTTTTTTATGTCATTTTTGGCTATTGCGATTGAGGGGTCCGTATACTGGTTCCAACCAAGCTTAGTATATTTTTTATTTTTTTTATTTTGGATGGCACAAAAAGCTTTGCTTACAATAAATAATAACGATTTGGTACAGTTTAATCTTTAAAGAAAACACTTTAGCTGATCCAGAATAAACAGAAAAGATGCGTGGTTAAGAAGCACGTGTCGACAAGAGCGAAAACCTCAATCTCTCTGGTTTGGAGGATTTGATAACTTGACTATGGAAGAGAGGATTGACTTGCTGTAAAACATGCTAAACAGCTTGAGAGCCCTACAGGCAAGTTCGGGTTTGAAAAAAAAGACCCTTCCTTCCCCTTCTTTTAGTCCTCTGGATATTGCCATTGTTTTCTCACCCGCCTTGTAGTTGGCGGTTAGGGTTAGGGTTATTCAATATGGCCGTAATAAGAGAACACATTTTTCGTTATGCAGCACAATAAAACAACAAGGAAAGGGATTCTAACACTAAAATATATAGGTATTTTTATAGGCATTTAAACAAGGAATAACATACTTTAAACATTTCGACCACTCACTCAAATTAACTTGCACAAACTTTTGTGATCACACGTTGATCGCTCCTGCAGATTAATTTACCTGAGCGATTCAGCGCTCGCGGGGTACATTTTCCTGACCGGGTCTGGGAATCAAGCCACGATCTCCCGCACAAAGAGCAAGCTACGGCTCCACAGTTGGGGGATAATTTGGGTGAGTGGGAGTTATCAGATAAAAAGTGCATTTTTTTTCAAAAAGTTACGCAAACTTTCTTATATGTAAGGGCGTTTTCAGCGAGTCAGTAACCCCTTCTGTACGTCCCTCATGGGATCTCCAGATTATAGGTTGAGCCTCTTTTGTTGGGTTTGATGACCCTCACCCCGCTGAAGGTTTAAACACCGTAGAACTGCCTTTGTGATCCCTCCTCGGAACAATTAACAGAGCATATCCGTCGAAATTACTGCAGCTAGATAAGATAACACATAAAAATATAAAAATTGTAAATTATCACTAGACTAGCACTATTTGACTTCAGCAATAACTGTAGGGAACAAAGAAGGGTATTTAATACTTTTCTACTAATTTATATCCAAGATTATAGCCACCATCTACAAAGAACACGTATCCAGTAGTTATACTTTTAAAATCACAAGGAAGAATGACCAGCCGATGGACTTTGACTTTTTCGCGCAGTAAACATGACACATGCTACGTCAGCCGAAATTTTAGGAAGCTCCCTGGCTTGGCAACTGTAATTACGCGGGCGCTTCTTTTTTTCGCTTGCGGGGCAAACACAAACAAAGACAATTTTTTGACTTTCAATATTATATATTTACCCCTTTTTCCAAGCAAACACATTTTACCTTATTTACTTCCTATGATTTTAATAAATATGCATTTAAAAAACGATTCTCAAATGATTTTTATCAGTATAACGCCACTAAAAATGTTTGCGTGATGAGATAGTGACCTGCGTAAACAATACACATGATTTCTATTACACAACTACATTTAATGCAATGAAATAATTGTTTTTATTTGAATTTAAAGTCTTAATCCTTATAAATCACATGTTTTTATTAACATTATTGCGTGACACTTTGCAACCTTTCCCCCTGGTATTTTTGCCTTCAAAATCGGAGTGCGCATATTGTTTTTCGTAAGACCTGTCAAACACAGCGCCTGTGGGGAGAAAACGAAACTCTGCATGTAAAGTTAGAAATTCTTTACAGAAAAAATAGTTGCGTCTTCAGGACAGGCTAAAACATTTCTCTTGGCGTTTAATAGAATCTGGCCTTGAAATATGGTAAAATGAACGACTTTTCACCTATAATAATAATACGATAAAAATCTGTAACGACCAAAATGGGTTAACCTCGTCCCCAGGGCTTGTTAGGCTTTTTATATTTCGACAGCCTAACAAGCCCTGGGGACGGGGTTGCAAAATGGGTAATATTTTTATAATTGATTTTTAACAACTTCTATAAAACATCGGCTATAAAACTTAAATTTCTTCTAAATAAATAAATTCCTATATTTTCATTGTTCGTTAAACGCACGTGATACACTTTTTTGATTAGCTTTTCAAGCTTCACACCACAATAGACGCAACGGGTAAACAAACTTCTGAGAAAATCTCCTTTTATATTAATGGTCACTGCTGATGTTAACAAATTTAAATGATCCATCATTTGAATTAATCGGATTTATGTTTAAAATTAAAAAGATGTTTAACAAGACGAGTAGGAACAAATTTGACCAAAAATAAGAGCTGCTTTTTTTGACGGAAATTGATTCAGCGAATGACACTGTTAACATGATAAAGCTTATGCTTGTAATCGTAAAGATTGCAGGATCAAGTTTCAGCTCCAGGACGTTTTAAATGTAGCGTTATCAGCGCCCATTTTAGTCGTCTACTGGCCGCTGATCGGTTTGTGTGGCTGGCAAGCAAGTTAGAGAAATGTTATACGAATGTCTAACGAAATAAATTGGCTTTTATCAAATCGAAGGTGGAATAAAAGCCAACCTCTTTGGATAGAATCGATAATTTTCTGCTCTAAAATGACTCTCTTTTTTACCCTCCTTCCTTTGTAACGTAACGTCAAAACACGTGATTTTAAAATTGAAAAAAAAAGAAAAAATAAATAAATAAATCATTTAATGTGCTGCTCAATGTGCAAAAAAATGCATTGCTACACAGTTCTTTTTTCTACTTTGAGATAAGGTCAGCATGAACGAAAAAGATAATAATAGATTAAAACCTTGTCAGCACTCACACCAATAAATGACAAAGACGCTCTAGGGACTAGATTGTAGGGGTTTTACTCCAAAATCCCTCGAACCAGCGGGAACAGCGGATATTGGAGAAAGTGGGCGCTCATTCCCCGACACCAAAGACCTCTTTTAAATAGACTCGTGGTTTTAATCTCAAGGAGCTCTGGGGACGAGAATGGCGGGCGCTTACATTTTGTACCGGCACCCGGGAATAGTAAACAACAACTATTTTTGTTCTTTCTCGTGCATCATTTCATCTTGCTTTTATCCAAATGCCTTTAGATTCCTGTTTACAACTTTATTAAAAGTAGGTAACCGATTGATTTTTCCTTAACACTGAGACAGTAGAAGTATGTGATACAGCGATTCGCAGTTTTAAATGATTCAATAATTGCACACTAGCTTTTTTCCTTCCATCACTGGTCGTGTCTGCTCAAGATGTTGCCCAAATCAGTTTTAATTCAACAATTCACAGATAAATAAACTAGCCATAGCTATCTATCATTCTCAGCTTAACGTCCGTTTTCCATGCCAGCATGGGTCGGACGGGGTATATTAATGACCCTCTTCCAATCTGATCTAAACTGTGTTAGATCTAAACTCAACTTCCTCTGTATCAAGTCTGTCCTTATAACCTCCTGCCAAGTCTTTCTCGGTCTGCCTCTGGGCTTTGCCCCAGGAACTATCACGTCTCTACACTTTCTTACCCAATTATCCTCCTCCATTCTTTCCAAGTGCCCCAGCCAATTCAATCTTCTTATCTGGATAACATCTTTAATTCTACGGAGACTTAGCCTGCTTCTTAGCTCATCTGAACTCTTTCTGTCTCTCAGACTGGCCTTACACATCCACCTAACCATTCTCATATCATTCCTTTTTAAACGGTCAAGATCTTCCTGCTTCACTGCCCATGTCTCACTACCGTACAACATAACACTTCTTACACAGGCCTCATACAACTTACCTTTCGCCTCAATTGACAGGACTCTGCTAGTCAACAAAGGAAGTAACTCTCTGAACTTTTTCCAAGCAGAACCTATCCTGCAAGTAACACTTCTTCCAACACCCCCTTCACTGCCCAACATGTCACCTAAGTAACAGAAGTTCTCAACTATCTGTAACGAGCCACTGTTGTACATCATTAAAGCTGGAAATACTTCATTCTCTATAATCTCACCTTTGCAACGCTTGCATACAAACTGAATGGGTAGCGTCTAGTTGTACTGCAACGGCTAACTATGTTATGTTATTGGTTAATTTATCAGTTCAGCTTGACTGTTCAGTGCAATAAACAACAATATTTTTTCATGCTTCAACAAATATTTTTTATATACATGATAGTAGCCCCACAAAGGTTCCTTTAGAAGTTATTTTACTCACCCAAAACTCCTGTACTTTTTATGGTGTATGTGGCTTATCAGCACCCTCGTTGATAAAATTACGCAAGCAGGATAAAAGTTCTTTGTTGCTGGTGATTTCTGAAAAATGAACTGTAATAAAAGCGCTATTTTGTGCAGTTCTAGCTGGATATAGCTGTAGTACAAGTAAGAGTAGTTTTACGACTATTACCTAATAAAATGCAAGAATTTAAAAATAGGTATTTAGCTCCCTAGCTACATCAGTAAAGCTACTATGACAAGCCAGACCATCGGGAAGAGAAGACCAACAAAATGTAAGCAGTTTTAGTCATGACCATACACGGACTGTTCTGTTCTTGATTGACTTTAAATTGTGATGCATTTATAAATTGCAGCCTTTTCGTATAAGATATAAGTAATCCTTCTACGTACTTACTGTTAACAAGGTTGGCAACAACGTGAACAAACAAAAACAAATCACGTGATAAATTCACGTGGGCTGCAGCGACATTTAAGCACATTAAAAGAGACAATATTACAAAGCTTTAAATTAACATAACAAAAGAATCTCAATTAACGTTTTTATGGCAGTCAAATCTTCAGAGACAACAAGGAAACCGAGACAAGATAAGTTTTGCTCGATCAGTTTTTTTTTGTCTCGATGGTACCAAACACACAGGTCGTGTTATATCAAACCGAGGTTGGATGACCGAGCCGAAGTCCCCCGCGGAGTTGACAGTAAGAAATAAACTTCTCCAGACACAAAACAAACACTATATACCTGCAGTCCACTAAATGTGTGCCCCTTCGGCGAGCCGCAATAAATTAATTTGAAATAGAGTAACAGGTGATGGTGCTGTTGTTGTTGTAAATTGCGATAGTGGTGTTATTCGAGGGGAAAAAATTGTGTGATATTTGCTGAGCAGGGAAGAATATAGTGTTATGCGATGTTTACAACACATAATCATCAATAAAAAACATCCAAAGAAAAGCTGCATGTCTCTTAAAATAGCCTCTTCTTTTAAACACTTTTTGCATACATAGCTAGCTAGCTACCTACCTAGGACACAGGATAGTTCAAACACCAAATTGCTCCACTTCAATTGAAAATTAAAGATGGTATCCTAAACCTGAAATTGTGTAGTAGCCACTCAAGTACAACTTTTATTAACATGATATCGTAATTACGGGATACTGCAAGTACACAGGATAATTATAAAAATATTATTCTGTAGAGGACACACTTATCTTGCAGGTCTTTGATTATTTTTGCTGTGAAAATATTTAGGCCATACTTGATAATTTAAGAACTGCACGTGGAGTGTCAGAGACAAGATGATTATCAATTATCCAACAGTTTTGAAAGTATTGATACATTAAAAAATCACAAAAATCCAAAAAAATTGCTTTAACACTTCGAATTTGACTTCAATTATGTGCTTTTTCTGACTGGCTGTTCAGATTTGAAAATTCATTTTTGCAGCTGGAAGTAGTATAATGATTTGTAGCCACTGTAAACAAGTCTGAACAAACTTATCATGGTTTGAAGACAAGATAAAGTTTCCATATGCCATAGAGAATACCATAATTAAAGGATTTTTTTGTATCCTGTTATTCTCATTATTCTCAATGGACGTTAAGCACCTTGAGTAAGGGAAGCATGCAAAAAGTACTTAAAATAAACATCTAGAGATTTATTGTCTAACTTGGCATCTTTTGAATGGGGTTTAATGGAGTTCAATGTTCTGTATTCCCCATTGCATTAAAAAAATTGTATATATCCTGATTTCAAAATTATGTATGTCACATAAAAACACATTGACATTTTTTTAGGAATTCCACACAGACAAGCATACACACGAGTAGTGCAAAGTATTATTCTCACTGTAAGTATTACGTTAAATTATCAACTGCTTTTAGTTTTAAGGGGATTCCTGCCTCAAAAATGATTTTTTATATGTTGTGGAGAATAAAAGGTTGTTTATATATATGAAGTTTTTTGGATTTTTTAAAAATCTTTGATCTTATGACATCATCAATTCACTCACAAGTTTCCATACACTTTGTGAGTGCCGGTAGAACAAACATTTTTTTTAATGTAAATTAAATCACAGAAAGTTGAAAGGCAGCGGATAATGATCTTTACATTTCAGAGCTAACAATGCTAATGATGGATCATGAAATTCATTCTGTTACTATTAAAAAAATTTTTATCTTCACTTTATTTCATGTAAGCCATTTTAATGTTTAATTTTCCAAAAGATGACTATAAAAAGATTATTGCACTACTAAACGAATCATTAGATATTGCTGTATTCCTGTAACAATATTTATAATTATTAGTGCCAGGGCTTGAAATCCGACCCTATTTCGAGTCTGTGGCGTTTACAAAGACTCATATAAAAAGTAATGCAAGTTTTTTTTTATTGTTTTTCTTTTACTTTTGCTCAAAACAAATGACATAATTTAAAATTTAATTTGAACAATGTTTATAAAAAACCCCGGATACTTACTACCTTACCTTACGGTTTTTTTTTCTCAATTCGATTTCTACATCTCTCTATAACACAATCGTTCCTTTTTTTGTTAAATGGTAATCTTATAATGGTAATCTTTACAGGGATAATTGGGTCCAAAGGTTTTTTAGATGAACAAGCCTGTTTGTTTCGAAATTAGTTCCATTTTGGTGCATTAACTAAGCTATTTTATGTTAAATTACTGTTATTGACGTTGTGAAACTTGGTAATAAAGAGCTTATTTGCTCTGATTGTTTGTAATAAAATGGCAGGAGCAAGTAGAAGGCATTGAGACTTATCACCAAGCACCTTAAAAATAAAATGAACACATCCACATTTACCAGTTACAAATGGAGGAACGGACACACGCGGTGATTGTATTCTTATATAAGGTTATATAAAAATGTAGAAATACATTTTACTTAAGCTGTTTAGCTTGCCATCAAATTGTACTAATAATTACATAACCCCAAAAAATTTATGCTGAACATAGTAAATGAACTTTTACTCATTGAAATCACTTTTGTAAACAGTGTGGTGATTTCTTTACCATAAAATGGTTACCACCTGTTAAAACAAAAAATTCTACATCTGCAATTTTAAGTCTAATTTCAAATAAAATGTGACCACACAAGAAAATTACAGCTGATTTAAAAGTGTGGGGTTAATAATTTGTTGAAATGAAATTAAAGATTTCACCTGGACATTCTCAATGTTCATAAAATTTTAAAGATTTTATTTACATTGCAACAGGCTAGACTTGTTACTTCTGTTTTTATTTCTGTTTTTTGTTTTGATAATCACGTTAAATAAAACAATATACATATACTACATAATAAAAGAAAATGTAAATAATTTAACAATTATTTTTGGTAAAATAATATAATATATAGTAAATAAATGTTTTTTTTGATTTTGTGAAAAATGTTACGTTTTCTCATCTTATTTAAGTTGATGTAGGATTTTAGTTACTTGTTAAAGTATATCTTATGCAAAATTTGTTTAGACCTATAAAAAGTAGAAAAGGGTTAGGAGTCATCTACAAATTTTGTATGACATTTTATACGAATATATACAAATTTATTTACATCATATATAATTCATATAACAATTGAATACTATTTATTTACCAATTTATGTTTTTTATAAATCTTGTATAAATTTTACACAACCTAAATATGCATATTTTTTATGAAATTTTATGAAATTACGTTCTACGAATTATAAATTAATTTTTGTCAATATAAATTGTTGTACAAATAAATCACATTTTTTATGAAATTTTATGAAATTACATTTTACGAATTATAAATTAATTTTTGTCAATATAAATTGTCTTACAAATTTTCATGTGAATTTTGTGTTAAATGTACCAAAAAGACTTTTTATTCCAGAAGTCGACGTGATTGTAGAAAGCTGTGTTTTTTAGTTATTGTTTATATATATTTATAGTTATCAAGACGTGATTATATGAAGCTTAAACAAAGCTATGCTTTGTTCTGAAATCATGAAACGCGATCTTAGAAATCTTAACAAGGCTGATAAAACTGGTTTAAGGGATGATACACAGTACACAGTAAAACATTAGAAAATGAGTAGCATTTTGCCAATCTCGGATTTTTTTAAAATATTTTAAAAGGCAGCCACAGAATTGATTTGGCCTCCTTAGTCATGATATTGTCCCCTCCACCAACTCATTTACGCTGCTTAGAAAAATGTTATATTTTATTCTAAAGTCTAAAAAAGATTTTGCAAGGATTAGTGTGAACACAATCTTGTCTATACAAGAATAAAAATGCAAATTCTGTTTTTCTGTGCAATAATTTTACACGTAACTGTTTTTTTTTATGTTGACCTTCAAAAATGTGGAATTTTAGAAGTGCAATGTTTTGTGTTAAGTAATTGAAATGTGATAAACTACATCTTAGCTTACCCATATAAAACTTTAAAAATTTTGAATTATATCATAACATCGTGTTTGTTAAAAGAACAAAGGATACTCTGTCCATTTGTTGTCTCCTGAGATATAATTTAGATTAAGTTATTTACCATATTAGATTACCATTATAAGGAGTTTAATAGGCAGTTCAAGTGTTATCAGTTGATGAGTTTAATTATTATCATGTTTTGATCTTTAAAATATTATAAAGTTCAATGGTTAATTGATGCAGAGAGACGATGTGTAGTTTGATTAATAACAGGGTTACAAAATTGCTTGACAATGTTATCTCATTTAATCGTAATAAACATAACTGTTTACATGTCTTGTTAATGTATACATATATTGTTGATGTGTATGATCTACATTGACTAATTTATGAAAATCATTTTTGAAATACATAAGAAAGTTGAAGATTTATGGTTATTTTCAACATCATTTTGTTTCATAATTTTGGTATAATACTTAGTAAGCTTCTATTTTTAAAAGTTAAATTGTCTTCAATGTAACTAGAATTTCTGTTGTTTGAATCGCATTCTGTGCCTGCATTCCATACTTGTGACATTTTTAATGTTTTTCGTTTGTAGTTTTTTGTATTAGTGATGTTGCATAGTTGACAAACAAAAATTTCTGGAAATGGAAACCCTTCTGTTAGCATCACACTGCTATATTTGAATTTCCACTGGAAATATCTGTTGTATAGATCATCTCTGTTGTCAAGTATGGTTAAAAATTTTGCTAATTCTGCCATTGAACTAAATTGATCAATGCTTATATATGAACCAGGGATCATAACATTGTCGTTGGCTGCCAACACGATAGGTACCATGTTGTGTTGCAGTGGGTGTCTCCAATATTTTTCAGTGACGTAATCCTTGCACACAATATTTTCAGCTGCAAAATAAAACTTGTACTTTGATAGCACTTTGCTACAGTTAGAACCAATGCAGCCCATAGATCCAAATCCACTGTACATGCTCTCACAAATACCTGCAATATCTATAGTTATGCCTTCCTTGACTAAATCTTGTGCAATTTTGTGTCTTGTGTATGGCACGCAGTTTCCCACCATCCAAGCTACCATTTTAGTTTTTCCTTCTGCAAAATTTTTTAATAGCTCAGGTCTTTTTTCCTTTGTATCATGTATTTTGTATTTACCATACGGTATTGGAATTTCTGAGTTGAGCTTGTAAGTTATAATCATATTAAAAAAATTGTCGGTGACTTTTTTTATTTTCTCTAAATGACGATATGGTGATGAAAGAGGTGTTTCACCACTTAACCATGCCCATATTTGATTTTTCGGTTTTTGGCTAAAAATGTTAAGATATTTAAGTAGTTCTTGTGTGTCTTTTCCATGAAAAACAACAACATCCGATTTTGAATAAAGATTTATGTCGTATGTAACTCGGCATTGCTTCACTCTACATTTTTCTTTTATGATTTGCTCGTTGAAATAGTTTTCGTACAATCCGAACCATGGTTTTTCACCAAAACAAGGTGTATATAAAAGGATAGTTTTTAAATCCTTACTTTCTTGGTTGTTTGCTGTAGTATTTTTTACAGACTCTTTTCTTTTCTGTGTTTTGTTCCCTGTCTTTTGTAACTTTTTTTTATTGCTTGTCTTTAATATATATGTTTGATATTCTTCTTCTTTTTTTGTGGTTTCTACTGGTGGTCTCTTATCACTTTCTTTCGCTATAAGTTTTTGTAGATCTTTTTTAATAAATGTTCTCCTTGCTTTATAACCAAAATTTTGAAAATTCGTATTCAGTAATATTGCCAAGGTAAAAAGAAGCAATACAACAAATGGAAGTGTTCTGCAAGTTAATTTTCGCAAATAATTTAACATGTTGTGACTATTTTTACTGATAAATTAACTGCCTTTCTGTTTGTTTCATCTAAATAGATTAAAATTGTTATTAAGGTTATAATTAAGATATTGGTATTATATAACAATTACCGTCCTTAATGAATATAATTAGTGCTGTTGTAAGTTTTAATTAGTGTTTGAATTTGTGAGTTTTCATAGCCAGTGTTTTTTTTTATAGTTTTAGTTTTGGTTTTCAGATGGAGACTACAAGATGTATTTTTTATTTAAATGTTCCATATTTGTGTTCTACAGAACAACTCATAGAAGATAGTATATTAAAAATAAATGTAAATAAGGGTATATAATGTAGGAGAATGCAATGTTTTAAATATAATCGGCATTTTTTTATATGCTGCTTGCAAGTTTTCTTTTTATACCTATGTTTATAGGTTATTTTATGAATTAGCAAAAAAATTGTTTTTATCAAGCCAAATTAAGTGTTTCAATTTGTTTTTGTGGATCAGACATTAAGCAGAAGCACAGAAAGGGTCCATGGTAACAACACCACAGTGACTAATTTTTAGGGTCCAAAGAAGTTACATTTTTCTGGTATTTTTGATTTGCATGATGACATGTTAATAAATAATTGTGCAAGAGAAGTGTTTTCTGAATACAACCTGTAGTATACACTTTTAATGATCCTTTGTTATAATTTTGTGTCAGCTTTTTGTGGGTATTAATTTTCTCAAATGGGATCTTGAAAAATATTCTGCAAGTGCATTATTTTCCAAATTTGGCAAACGTCTGCACAAAGCACAAAAATAAATACCTACAAAAATCAGTATAGTTAAGGTAGATTTATTAACTTGTTTTTGACAATGAGAGGAAGAATCATGTCTTGAAAACCGAAAGAAAAATTTATTCTGGATCACCAAATGATTTATTTTACCTGATTGGTGTAGAACAGATTTTTTAAAAAACTTAATTTCACGTAGGCTAACAATTTAATGCCCATGGAAATTAATTCCCTGAATATACTTTACAAGTGACAAAGTTCAAAATCTTCTACAATGGAGTGTGTAATTTTACATGCTCAATTGAGCTGATTATAGTGCTGTAACATTTTGTTAATGAATTTGTTTATAGCGATGTTTTTTAATCAACACATTAGTTAAAAAATCACTTGCGGTACAAGTTATTAAGTTTTACACACTAGACCCAGACCTTTTGCTGAGTTTTAAACATAATACTGTGGATGAAAAAAATTAATTAAATGTTTATGCACAGTCAGAGAATTTCTCATGGTTTTAATTTAATCTTTAGTGATTAATTTTGATCCATACAAAATGTTTTATGTTTTTATAATAAACTTTGCTAATTTTGAAAAAACACATTAAATATTTCTACAAAAAACTTTCCCTCCTGAGAAATAATTAAAAAAAAGGAGCTATTACTTTTACTAGAAAGTTGATCAAAATTCAAGTAAATACTTAAAATTACGATCAACTCAATTGATACTCCTAAAGCTTAAGTGTTCAAGTAATTTGTTTTTGTTGTGGTTCAATTTCTTTAAATATGAACACACCGTATAATCGAAATCTTCTGTGTAAATATTTGCTTTTATTTTAGCAAGTTTTGTTTTGTTTATTATTTTGTGACAGGCTTTCAGTAAAGGCACTTTATTTTGTGTAAAAAAGGCTAAAGTTTAATGGGTGTATTTTCAACACAACAGAATAATAAATTTCTTTGTGGTAAGAATTGTTTTGAAAACTTCAACCCACTCAAATCTCTTTTATTTGATAAGAATTACAAAAATGCACTTGTGTTATGTTTTGTACATTTTTCCTCTTTTTAACTAAAAAGAATTTAAATATTATTACATGTCTGTGTGATTTTATGTTTAAAGGGATTGAAGACTGAGTATTAATATATTTTCTTATTTTTCATTAAAAGAATTGCTTTTAACTAAAACATTTGAGAACATTTCACTACCACTGAAGTTTAAGGGAAAGGGGGGGAGAGGTGATAGAGCACTTTTTTTCTTTCCAGACATAGTTAATTTCGTTTTATTTAAAATATAATTTATCTTTTTTCTTAGTACAGGTAAGAAAAAGTAGTTAAATTGTCATGGATTTGTTGAAGGCTATCAAAAAGCAGAATATTGAGAAAATCAAATCTATTTTAAGTTCCAGAAATATTGATGTTGATTTAAAAAGAAATGGACAAACTCCCCTTCATGTGGCAGCTGTAACTGGAAATGCTGAAATCATGAAAATTATTCTTGATTTAGGACCAGATGTGAATATCAAAAGTTCTGATTTTCATCATAAAACACCACTGCATTTAGCATGCAAATACGCTAGTGTAGAAGTGATTGAGTTACTTTTAAGGTCTGGAGCTGATGTCAATAGTACTGATCGATATGGAAATACACCGCTACATAAAGCATCAGCGAAAGGAATGTGTGATGTTGTGAAGTTGTTGCTTTCGAAAAATGCAATTTTAAGTGCAACAAATAGTAACAACACATCAGCGCTTCATGTTGCTGCTTTGAACGGTCACACAGATGTTGTGAAAGTCTTACTACAATGCGGCATTGATAAAATCATTAAAAACAAGTCAGGTGAAACTGCTCAGTCTTATGCGATGAAAAATAAGCACTTTGAAATTGCTGAATTTATCAAGACTTTTAGTCATGTTGACTTTTTGAAAAGATCTGAATGTTTTTCCCCTATATTACTGGATGAGAATCATAACAATGTTAAGGTTAATTCACGGTATGACATCAGAAGAAATGATTTAAAAGCACTTGACAAAAGGCTTGAAGAACTTCAACAGTTAAAATCTGAAGTGCAACAATTATTTGCATCGGATGGAATTCGCCTTAAGAAGGCTCAAGAGAATCTTATGCTGGCCCAGACACGTTATAATTTTACTAACGAAAAGCTAAAAGAACTTGAGGATGAGCTGAGTACTTTAGCGGAGGAAAAATCAAGTCTAAATAAAGAACTATCTGTTCTAGAGATTGAAGAAAACAACAATAATAATAAGATGGATGAAAGACATTTGTATGAGTGTCCCATCTGTTTTGAAGTGCCTTTGCCACCTCTTCACGTGTACCAATGTCACCAAGGACATATATATTGTGAGAGATGCAAAAGGGAATCGACTATGGAATACTGTCCACAATGTCGTCAATCTATGGGAGGCTTATCGATTCGATGTCGCCATATGGAAGATTTGATATTCAAAAAGTATTCATGAATTAAAATGAAACATATTTTTGAGATTCAAAAAATTCTTCAACAATTTTATATTAATGAATTTTGTTGATGAAGGGACAAAAGGATATCAAAGTATTGCAAGTCAATGGGGTGCAAGAAAAGTATCACAGAGGAGTTTTATGTCAGAAAGACGAGAAAAAAAGCTCAGATTTTAGTATTTTTGGATAAAGTTGGGAAAAATTTATGATCTCAAAATTGGTAATTTCAAGTGCCATAATCCATGTTGTCTAAAATCAGGTTCTATTTAATAACATCAGGGGCTGGAAACCCTGAAATTGGGGTATTTTATATTTAGAAGAAAAATACTTTGATGCCTGAACCTTTAGTGGTTAAAGGTTCTTCAAAACTGACAACAGTTATTTTTAAAAAATGTTCTGCTAAAACTTGAAATATTGTTAGTTTGTTTTTGTTATATCTCAGCTTAAGGTACTTGTAATTCAAGCTAGCCATTATCAGTTTTAATTAAAAGCATATTATATATTTTGATATTTGTAATGACTAGTAATTTTGAAAAAGCAAATACTATTATTTTTTAAGCATTCTCTTATAACAGGGATCCATGAAAATTCTTTAAGATTATCATTTTGGAACCTACATTTCACAAGTGGTAGGGAGTGGCACACATTTTCTCTAATTTAAATGATTTTATTAAACATTTTGGAGTCATCAATCATCCTAAGTAAATTTAATGTTATTTGGATTATTGTTTGTTCATCAGTTTTACAAAATTCATTAGCACGATTTGGTGGTTAGGAATCTGCAACTTAGCAGTTGGTATGAACTGTAAAGACTTTAAATGTTATTTTTTTATGAACTTCTATTTCCCACGATAGAAGTTAGTTGGTATTTGTATATTAAATTTTAATTTCATGCAGTTTTGGTCAATTACTTCAGAATGAAAATTGTTTGCTTAATTATACTTTTTTATGTTCTTCTTATACATTATTTATCTAGATTTTTTTTATTTTCAATCTACATGTAAATATTAAGTTCGCTCTATATATAATTGTTATTTTCAGTTTTCTGTTACTGTTTTCCATGTAAATATGTATTCTTCAGTTCTCTGTATATTGCGATGAATATTTTTCTATTAATATTTTTGTAAAAGCTAAAAGTGAATAAATAAATTATATACTAGAAGAATGCACTGATTGGTTTTGTTGTAGAACATGTTATTATTACCATCCATCTATACTATTTACCCAGGATAGCCTCTTCATTTTCTAATGGTACTGTTATCAATGAGGTTCCTGTGAAGAGGGTCATTTGAGGCTCCCATTTAAGCTACGGAAGGCCTGCAAGCACAACAGCCGCTTAACTGGACAACTGTCTAAGATATCAATATTATTCACATGCTAAACGCTATGCAAAAATAATTGATTTATACTTCTATATGTTGTCGAATACCTACTTTATGCCAAGAATACACAAAATACAGATTAAAAAATAATAAATTCGAAAATAAAAATAAAATCTAACAGAAAGTCTAAAGCCTGAATAATAAAGACAAGCGGGCCTGCAGGCTAAGGACTAGTCTATGTTTATGATAACCATTGTCTGCTTGTTAGCCAAACATGATAGCTACGAGTAGAAAGGACTTCTCCCCATTGTTACTGGTAAAGTAACCAACAAAATTACTGTATACATGTCTGTTTGTTAAAACAAATGTTTATAACGGCTATAACAATTATAAAAATATAATTGGGCAAAATAATGTAATAGAGTAAATGAGACAAACCAACAGTAGCAAATAGGGTTGACACACACACATACAAAGGAAACAGAGAAGGGCTGGTCACACTCATCAGAACTGGTTTTGATCAGCTCAAAAAGAGGGCCTGGCAAAATGGCTGTCCAAAGAGAAAAAAATTTAGCCTAAGTGTAACCAGAAGGAATGCGAACAAAAAGACACCATTTTATTGATAATCTGATACAAAACCAATTACCTGACATGTAATAAATTTATAAACTCATTGATAAAGTTTTAACTTGCAGAAGCAAGAGTAGAAAAATACTTGCTGAACACCAAGATTAAAAACGTTTAGCCTACATGTCAACAATGTTAATGAACCTTAAAACATCTCATGACTACAAAGACCTCCTAAGGGATATAAACTACAAATGTTCTTTTTATTACAATGAACAATGACCTAAAAACAAAGTACATAAATACTTGTCATGCTACATACTTAACAAAGATACACATGTAACAGCCCACAAACGTTTGAAATATACTAACAAAACTCAGTAGTAATACACACAATGCAGACAAAATGTTCTTTTTAACAGCTTTACCTTTTTCAATAAAAGCAAAATGCTTTTTTATGATGACGGAACAACACTGGACTAGCTATGAAGAATCTAATTTGTTAATAATAAAAAATCCATCAAATGAAAACACTGAATCCGCAGATAAAAAAAAAGAAATTCAACATTTGCTCCTACTATTTTGTTATACCCTAGTCACATGACAAAGTTCTTACATCTCCTCTGCCATTTTGTGTAGAACTTATTTCTTTTTAAATCTTATCTCCCCGATTATGTTACACAACTACATGCAAATCCTGAAAACTGTAATTAAAATTCTGTTTTACCTGCAATTTCTCTCTTAGAGCTGAACATGCAAGGTGAAAACTAGATGAAGAGTTTAATCATTATAATTTTACTGCTTCACTTGGTGTTGTGTCGTGATTTGAATTTCCCAAGATACAATATACGACGAAAGTCAACCTGGGTATGTTAAACACACAGTTTTTGCTTCAATTTAGCTCTTTCTCTCTTGCGGTTCTGGTATTTTTATTTACTTATTTTTCGGCTTTTTCTCCCATGATCATTTCTGGTCGTGCGTTAATTTAATCTTCTGCATGGATTGGCTACCAATCTGTAAAGCTTGTTTAATTTGTAAAGCCGGATGTAGACGGAAGCAAAATAATTGTGTTAGGAGTGATATCGCAAAACAAATTAAATTTCTAGCAAGTGTAATTTTTATGGAAGAAAAGAACCTAACACATCTATGATGCAATTGGAAGCATATAATATCAGTTGTTCTTAAGTAATTTCACTTACATTTAAAAATAAAAATTCTCAAAGAATGGCCAGTGATGTTTTCAACAAATTTTCAATGTCAAAAAACAGTTCTTCTGCGTTCTTGTTAATGATAAACTTTGTTGCTTTCAATAGGAGCTTAAAGGAATTAAGTGTTACGTTTTCACAGGGGTTTACAAATGCGCTGGTTTTTTGACATCAGAAAAGTGATAAAAGTAGCGTATAAAATAAGAAAAGAAATTAATCTTTATATTTAAAAGCCCTTTTTGCATTAAACAAAGTTGTTTTTAATTATAAATACAACAAAACCAATGAAGAATGCTGTTTTTATTTAAGTTATATGTAACATATAGCCTACTAGTACAGGTATTGCGCAATGAGCTTCATATAACCAGCCATCCTTTTATTATCATGTATTATTTTTCTTAAGGCACGAAAATACAACAGAAAAGAACGTGAGTGTAAAATCAATCCTTGTGAAGTTGGAGAACTTTCGAATTCAGCTCTTAACTTTGAACAGTTAAAGTGTATCCGCAACTGTTTATCTGCGTCTTGTTATAATGAAATTTATGCATGGGACGAGGTGTGTATTTTTTACCTATATGTTTGTATGATGTGTTAAATGTGAATGTTTCACTATCGTATCTTCTATAAAAAAGCATCTTGTTTAAGATGAATGGTGTTTGTTGGAACATTTATGATGTTTATTTACCGATTTTAAAAACCTCTTTGGCACAGACTTAATATTTGTCTTTATTGTCATTTTTATTGGCAATTTGTTATTTTTCTAACGCTAGCAAGCTAAAACTTATGTTAGCCACTCAAAGATTCTTATGGTGTTTTTGTAATTCTAGTTGGAGGAGGGCGAAATAGATATTCGCGCTTCGTCGTTTAAAGGTTGTACTGCTGCTGAACTAAGAAGAAACTTCAGTACAGAGTTATGAAAGAAGTCAGTAAGTATGTAGGACTATACAACTCGCTATTTCAATTTTATTTAAGCATAGATAGATGGATGTGCATATTTTACACGGCTAGCCTCACAAATATCGAGGGATATACCCTTTTTCTGTTATTTTCAGGAGGGGCAATAGCATAGACAGGTAGTCGTAGAGCAATTAATGCTCATTTTGAGCTATGGGGACGTTTACTCGCCCATATTGAATCGCCGCCAAAGGGAATTAAACCAAAATGCGAGAGTTATAACCACCAAGTTGCTGCGCCACTGTACTTCTTAGTCCAGCCTTTATTGATGGTAAATTTAAGTTACTAACATAAATAAACACCCTCCTTAAATAAATAAAATCTGGTTTCTTAAGTAAACACGAAAATATTTCTCTCTTAAGTAACAATAGGGCAAATATTTGGATAACTATTCTTTGTCCAATAGAAATTTAATTTTTTTGAAATATTTCGAACTTTTTATTCCTTTTATGGAAAATGTATTATGATTTTTGTTAATTTTTGTCCATCTTTCTAAAAAAACAACAAGAAACACGGAAACTCAGATCTTTTCTTAAATTTCCTGATAATATCAGTTCTGTTTTCCGATAAAAATCTTTATGAGTACATAATACTAATTTTTTAAAAAAGCCCCTGGAGCACCCAATTTATATAAGCCCAGGAAACTTTTAACAAACGCCCAGTGCGAAAAGTCGATCTTCATTTTATTTTAGATTTATTCGTGTTGGTTATTTGTAGAAGTGCAGTGTTTTAACTAAGCACCCTTGCTCAATAAATCCATCAGATTTGACATTTTAAGAAGTGCATTTGTTGCTTTACTCGAATTTATATTTTTTTTTTCTCGAATGTATATCTTTTTTTTTTTTTGTAAAATACATTTTTTAAGCAAGCCAAATGAATTTTGAAATGATACGATGACATGTTTTGCTGCTTTGCTCATATTTCAGTGTTATAGAAATAAAAGCACGGAATTTTTCGCAGATCTGAATATATGCAACTTTCTTCTTCTTCAGGTAATGGAATGTGAAGATGAAGAAGAATTAAAGCCACTTAAAAGGCAAAAAAAAGTTTCATCAAAATCCACTACTTCAAAATCTAAAAGTTTAACTGAGAAAAACAAAATTAAACATGATAACGAATCACAAAAGAAATTAAGTAGTGCTTCACCAGGAAAATTAAAAAATGGTCTCTCACGCATTGAAAAAGCCAGCGTTTTGCAGACATTTTCGTCTGTCAACAATAAGGCGATGTTACCATACTTTTTACCAAATGGAAATGCGTTGCCTATCAAGAGATTGGGGAGGTGTCCTGTTTGTTTTTTTGACTTAAATTCTTTGCATGGTAACACACCACAAGCGCATATAAACCAGTGTTTGGATACCGATCCAACATTTGAGAAAGGTGAGTTATGATTTTTTTTGCATTCAACGTATGTTATAGGCTATTACAAGGTGGCCACGTCTCCTCTAAAGTCCTCCTTTTTAAAAAAACCTTCTAAAGTCCTCTATTGTCTTCTAAAAATTGAAAGCTTGACTAAATCTCCGATTTTCTATTTTTTCCAGGTATATACGCTGATAATAGTTTGATAACTTCGCTACAATGTTACAGAAATTTTACATTTCGTATAGACATAAACTGTTAGTTCTATCCTTTATGTTAGCAATACGTCCCTCATTAAAAGCTTTATTTCAATTGTCTTATGGTCATTTATTCTAAATGTAATACTTTCCTAAACATATTGTTCTTAACATCAGAAATTGATAGACTTAAAAAACCTAAAAAATTAAAAAAAGTTAATCCTCTAAAATTCTCCATTTTTCAAAAAAACAAACTAAATTCAGTGCAAAATCTTCTTTAAAATCCTCTTTTTCTTAGAAATTTTTTTTGTGGCCACCCTGTATTAGCTACATTGGAAATCAATTTTTATAATCCAAAAAAAGCATGTTATTTTTAGCTGGGAAAGAGAACGAAAAACACATTGGATACACCACCTAAAAGCTCCTAAATAACCTTAAATAAGGACCCTAAAATATTCTTAGTAATATAAAATTTGAACCCCTATCGATATCGATTTCTCCTAAAGTATCTTGTTTATGCTGACATAATTTTGGCAAAATTTATTGTATTTTTTATTCTGCATAATCAATGTTATTATATTAACCTTTATTTGTGCGAGAATAAAATTTAGACAAGTTAAAGTTGTTTTCTCATTGCTCTCAGAACAAATATGACATACATTTGTAGATATAACTCTACTTTGTGATAAATTGTTGAGATTGGTGCATTTTTGAAATAAAAAAATGTAGAGAGAAGAAACTTTATCTTGTTTTTAGTTTTTAAAACACAACTTTAGGTACATTTTAAGGACAATTTCATGATGTAATTTCGGAAAAGTCTGTGTCAATTTTTATTGCTAATTTCGTATGATTTGTTATTTGTTCTGTTTTAATGACGTTGTGTTTTTAAAGTCGACGGAGAGACTGCAAAAAATTTAGCCAAATAATAACGTGTAAACGTGTGGCTGAGTCGAAACATTTCTTAGTTAACTTGAAATTTCATTTTGTTAGGGTATTGTTCTGAGGATTCTTCGTGCTCTTCGTCCAGTGTGAAACACTTTCGCGATTTTAAGCACGAACCACAAAAGCAACCAAGTCAAAATACAGTCAACGAGTGTTTAGAAACCGATCTAAGTGATTGCTCAAGCACAGGTTTATCAGAATGTAAAAAGAAATCACCAGACAGTCATTCTAGCAGTCAAGATAAGCAAGACGCAAAATCTATTGCCCATGATACTTCTATTAACAATGACCAGTTGGATTTCACAGATTCGAGCGAAAAAAAATTTGTTCAAACTCGAATTAGCAATTATTTTCAATCTGGTAAGAGAGATATGAATATTAATAATATGAAAGATGATTCAAATACTCGCTGCAAAGTTAATGCAACTGCAGTATTGATCAACAGAACTGATGGAAGTGTCTCAAAGAAAGATAACAAAAAGCCGAAAGTTACAAAGAAGAAACAGCCACAAAGAAAAGAATGTCCTTTTTATAAGAAAATACCAGGTACGCACATTCTGTTACAGCAACCCAACGAATGATGAGCAGTCGTTATCAATGTATTCTTTTTCGTCGACGTATTCTTGTTTTAAGTGGACATTTTTTTTTTGCTAGGTACTGGAATTACTGTTGATGCATTTTGTTATGGTGAAATTGTTGGTTGCACAGCCTATTTTCTTTCGCACTTCCACAGCGACCACTATGGACGTTTATCAAATCGTTTTACTGGAAGACTATACTGCTCCCAGGTATACAGTGCAACAATATTCGTGTTTATCATTTTTCACTTAATTTGCCTATCAACACCGCACAGCTTCATCTTAAGCTAACGCGGTACATGATTCATTTCTCTAATTTCCATTAGTATACGTTCTACACACGAATAAAGTGTGTTTAAGCTTACACATATGTACTAAATTTGGTATATGAAGCAGCTTGCATTCGTGAAAATGTATTATTTTTCTTGGCAGTGGTAAGGCTGGTGTAGTTAACTCGATCATTCTTTGCTGTTATTTGTTGTAAACAATTTTAGATTACAGCTAACTTAGTGATATCTCGTTTGAACGTCGATGCTTCAAAAATCACCGTGTTACCCATGCAGGCAGAAACGGTTGTGGATGATGTGAAGGTCGTTTTATTAGATGCTAATCAGTATGTCCCATTTTTATAATTATGAAAGATATTGTTCGTAGGGATTTACGTTGTGGAGGGAATATAAACCAACCTGTTAGTTTATAGGCAATCGATCTTTTAAAATCTGTTATTTTTTTAATACTTTTTTTTTCATGCAGCTATGACGCTTATGTGTTACATGGCCAATTTCCAGTTCTTTTTAGTGTTTAAGGTCTTAACTTCTTGTAAAATTCAATATTTTAAATTTTATTAATACGTCAGGGAGGAGTAGCAGCGCTAGCACGTTAAGTTGGAATAAACTTATATGCAAGCAAGAGAAGGATATAACAACAACTAGTATTAGCCATTTTTGTCTTATCGTACCACGCTATAAATCTGTTATAAGAAACCCCATCAGGAAAGTGGTTTGTAGTTAACAAATTTAGTAGAAAATGTGTCTGCATGCGCGTGGCTAGTAGTATCAAGACTACTCCGTTCTGTATGCACGTGGCTAGTATCAAGACTACTCCGTTCTGTATGCACGTGGCTAGTATCAAGACTGCTCCGTTCTGTATGCACGTGGCTAGTATCAAGACTACTTCCCTCTGCATGCGCGTGGCTAGTATCAAGACTACTCCGTTTACTAAAAAAATTGACTAAAAAAAGGCTTTTTATCAAGAATTTCATTCCTTTCGGAATTTAGTATTGTCTGAATTTATTTCGTGCGTATATTTTTTTTAGCCTTCCTAGTTGGCTGTATTTGTTTTGTGAATTTAAAAAAGGAACAATATCCTATTTAGTTAATCGATTTTTGCCTTAAAATATCAAATCAATGTTTTTATTCTGCCGCTAATATTGTGGCAAACTTGTTAAAATTTTATTCTGACCAAAATTTTTAAATTATGTTTCAGCAAAAGCTATTGATGTCCTTTGTTATTCCATTGGGTGTGTTTATTGTTTTTGTGATTTATTGATTTAAACTTTTGTTTCAGTTGTCCTGGCTCAGTCATGTTTCTGTTCGATCTTCCAGACGGGCGACGGATGTTACATGTTGGTGATTTCCGTGCAGATGAGAGCATGTTCAAACAAATTTGTCTTTCAAGTGGAGTTATATCTACTTTGTATCTGGATACGACTTACTGTAACCCGAGGTACACATTCCCACCACAAAAAGAAGCCATTGCGTTTGCCGTCTACAAGGCGCGTGAATATTTTACAGAACAAACTCTATTTGTGTGTGGAACATACACCATTGGGAAGGAGAGAGTGTTTAAGTCAATCGCGGACGCTTTGAGTGTAAAAGTAGCTGTTTCTACAGAGAAAATGAAAATATTGACATGTTTGGATGATAAAGAGCTTGATAAAATGCTAACGTTGGATTATCATACAGCACAGTTTCATATCGTGTCTCTTGCAGATATGAGCTTTAAGGTAAGTAGTGGGAGATGAATTTTTCAAATACCTTATCGGTATAAAAAGGTCGTCGAAAAGTGACCCAATTTTGACTCAGTTGACAATATGTTTTTTTTTTACCGATTATCCGTTTTTATTGACTTTTTATTTAAGGACTAAAATTTTTCACTGATTTTTCCTTTCCTATTTTGCACATTAAGATTTGTTTCAAAAAAAAAAAATTAGCATACAAGGGCTAAGCATTTTTAGTTTTCATTCTTGACGTAAAATTAATATAAAAAAATGAGAATATGTTAATATCCGTTGCATATTTAATTGTCTCTTTTCAATTTTTATCTCAAATAGCGCTTGTTTTAACGAAAAAAATTTTTTATATCAATTTTATATCAACCTTAGTCGCCAAAAAGTCACCAAAATTTTCGCAAATTTTAATTCGGTTTTTTTTTCTTCATGTTACAAATTAGGTGTTTACAATTGTTTCCCTAGATGAAAAGCAACTAATAATAAATACCAGTATCATTGCGAAAAGTATAAAAATTTATTACCCGGGTGAAGGGGCGGCATCGATATATTCGAAAATCGCGCAATGTGATTGGTTAGAACTTACATCACAGCGGGAAATATTCCACGGTATTGCCCGCTACCATAGCAACCGTGTTTAAAGTTTAAATATGGTAGCATTAAATGTAAATAAACACGGAAAAAAGTAAACAAAACGCAAAACAGAAGTGAAATTTTATGTTGTAGCTACAATAAATGTTATGTTTACACGATATTAGATTTTTAAAAAAGTACATTTTTTGTTCGAATGTACGTTCCCTACGGGAATAGTTTCTATAAAGACGTGGTTTCTACATCCTGCTTATAATGTTATATATTTTTTGTAAAATGCAGTACCCGGATAATAATCCATATTTATTTCGGGCAATACCTTCAAATATTGACCTCTGTCACGTATTGCCCTCACAAGTTCGGGCAATACTTTGACGTCCGTTAATATTCTCCGGTATTGCCCTCATAAACAGTTATTATAGGGTTAGCTAATAGTGCCATTGTAATTGACAATGATTAAAGATGAGATTGTTTTTGCATAATTTCCGCAAATGGTTGACTTTAGTATATTACGCGATAATTTATTTTCGCCAATCGGAGCGAAGAATCGCATTTCTTCCCACGAAAATGACCAACCTTTATTAGCCGTCTTTTTACTGCCGAGAAGGTTTTCGAAATAAAACGAGAAATGTTGATCTGTATTTTATTTAGAAATTGCATGAACACTTGAAAAAATATAAAGTGAATGGTTATAACCGATTGGTTGCGTTCAAGCCTACAGGGTGGACGTTTTCATCTAATGCAACTTCTGTAAGTGACATACAACCTGCAGTAAGTGGCAATGTTATTGTGTTTGGTGTTCCTTACAGCGAACATAGCAGTTTTGCAGAACTGAAATGGTTTGTCGAAACATTGAAACCACAAAATATAATCCCTACTGTGAACAATGGCACCAAAAAAAGTCGAGATGCGATGGACGTGCATTTTCGAAACTGGCTTCAACATTGATACGAATTCTTTTTTTCTTCATCTTTTTTATCCTTTATTTTTTTTTTTATTTTTTTTTTGGTATTTGTTTTTTGTTTTTTTTTATTTTGTTAAAACGATACGCGAAGGTAAAAATTTAGTTTTATGTAAATAATATAAAAAAAATATTTATACTTTTATTACTTCAAGTTTTAATAAAATACATTTGTCCGACTTCTTATGATAGTACCACATTCATTAACGCCCTCCAAAGGCGTATTAAGCAAAAAAGTGTTCGCCCCTTATACATATGCAAGAACTGACTAAAATATCTACACATTTAACAGCTATTTTGTACGCTTGTGAGGGTGACTATGCCACTCTACGGAACAATAATCATCGCAAACTTGCTTACTTCTTACATGTTGTCTTCCTAAAGCATGGCGTGATGCCAAAGCATGGCGTGATATCAAAGCATGGCGTGATGCTAAAGCATGGCGTGGTTCTAAAGCATGGCGTGATGCCAAAGCATGACGTGATACTAAAGCATGGCGTGATACTGAAGCATGGCGTAAAGCTAAAGTATGGCGTGATAATAAAATTGCAATACGAGATTCAGGTTAAAAACAATAAAGAAACAGAATTTTTTTTTATAAACATGTCTCGTAATTACTTTAATGTTGAGTTTTTTTAAAAACTTTTTTAGTTTTTTAGTGTATGATCTACATCTTGAATTTGTTTCTTGTCTCTGGACTTACGCAAAAGTACCAAAAATGTCACCTTGTGTGCTTAATTAATGGCCCTGTTATATCTTTTTCTCATATAGAGCACTAGTTTCCTGATTATCTGTTACAAGAATATTTTTGGTGCTATAGGAAATGAATAGATGAGGTCTTAAGATTCGAAATATTACGTAACAAGGGCGGTGGGTGGGTTGGTGGTACTAGCTTTGTTACGTTGTGTTACAAGGGGTGGCGGGGGTGGTAAAAAAGACGAATTTGGATGTTGCGTGATTACAACCTCGTCCCCAGGGTCTTGTGGCCCCTGAGCCGTTATTACGGAGTGGCCGCTATCAACTTATCAACAAGGCAAAATGCCCTGGGAACGAGGTTGGCGTGATTATTGAATGTTCCATTAGCTGACTAGCTGTCAGCTGCTGCAGCTAATAAATTTAGCTTTAAAGTAAAGCTCCCCAGTACCTAACCTGAGATTTAATCTATCCGGAAAATTTTTTTTTGTACAAAAGGCGTAATGGCGTACAATAAACAGACCACTCAAAAAGTCAAGTTGCAAGAAATTTTACTGTTTGTGAATAATTATTATTTTTCAATTCCTTTAGAATTCTTCTTAACGGCAAAATAAGCTACAGTCTGTAAAAAATAACAAATTTCAGTATATCAAAGGATGGTTTTAACGAGGGAATAGAGACAACATGAGGAGTTGTATTTGTTAAAAAAATGATGTTACTAGCGTTAAGAAGGTAATTAATACCTATGAAAAGTTTTTAAATCGTTTTTGTTTAGACTGGCATTATGTGAACTTAATGTTTCTATGCAAAATTTCGAAGGATATAGCTAGCTAGCTAGTTCAAAGTACTTGAAGTTTATGATATTAGAAAGTTTGAGCTAAAAACAAGGTAAGCACTTTTTTCGAATAAAACATGGATATCCAATATATGTAGGAAATTTTTCTGTCACGTATATTTGCATGCCTAATATGATATTTAAGTTGATTTAATTTGTTGTTTTTATCCTTAGTGAACATAACCTTTCCCACCTCCATTAGCTCGACTTTCGTAAAAGTCTCTAAGTCGAAAACCAACAGCTTTTTTGTAGTCCATTTAAGCCAACTTTTAATTTGCCGAAAGCTTTTTTTTTTCTTCGGCGATCAAAATTTCCACATCTGGTCGCTGAAGCGGAATTGAGCCACAGAGAAAACCTAGTGAAATGACGGATGAAGAAAGTTTTGAAAGATGAACACATTTACTCATTAAAATCTTGAAAGAGACAAAAAACTTGTCATGTTTTGTAGATCTATTCGATAAATTTATGTTGTTAATTTTTATTGACCACATATCCACGCCTTCCTTCATCCTCGTGTTCTGGTGAGACATTTTATAATTAAATGGCCGCAAAGATGGATCATTAAAATGATTCGAATTTATATGGTATCGTTGTTGGAGATGTAACAAGGAAGTTGGATGATCTGCTCTGCTTAAGTTAGTAAGGGAAACCACGTGACTCAAATACAGATTGCATTACACACGATCATTAAAGAATGTTCAGAAATCAGTTTCAAGACGGACTGTGCACCCACCTAGAGTTGGGACTTTTAATTGATCTGGAAATAGTCAAACCGCAAAATGACTCTATTTGAGAGATTTACTATCCACGCCGTGCATTTTCATAGCATTTAATTTGTGGTACGTTTGCTAAGAAAAAAGTATTCGTACACAAGAAGCTACCTTCTTCTCTTCTGTTGTTTGTTTCGTTGGGGTATACCTCTGTTTCGATTAGCCGAACAATAGAGACATGTTTTGCTGTAGGAGCGAGGTTGTATATTCCTAGATTCTTTTGTGCTAAGTAACCAAAGAGGCCTCACTAGGATGGGAGCCTATTGAGTAAATTTTTTTAAAACCTTACCAAAATGCACTTCAAAGTTCGGAACTACAGTAAAATACTTCATCGAAAAAATGTACCATAAAATGCGTACGAAACAACCATGTTTAGGCGAGGACCCTCTCCCTGTCCCCCACTTGACCACTAACCTAATTAGTTTTTTACATTTTCTCTACCTCCAGCATTATATCAGCAACAAGGAAACGTTGCAGAAATTTTAACACAGGTGCCGGTACAATAAACATACAGATGTTTAGTCTTCGAGACTACATCACCAAATCTCAAAGCATTATTCTGCCTAATAAGAAATTCTTTCTAAACTGAAATCAGTCCAACTTTTACCGCCATTCCAAATATCATGCGAAAACATATAATTTAATAGTACAAAAAGCTGGTTTATTTCTTTTCATTATTTATCAAAGAAGAAATATTCTTTATCATAATTGCGTACCCAACACTAACCCACAATAGCAAATATGACGCACATTCGATTAAAAAAAAAAAATTGCAAATGTATGTAGGAATTGATACAAAAACCATGTCATAGATTTATCATTGCTAGCTTACTAATGCTATAAGTATCGCTATTTGGTATGCTTATTTTTGCTGATACCAGCATGACATAAAAGCCGAGCAGTTGAAACATAATTACTATTACAAAAGTGAAAGGGAAAGAACGATACTTCAGTAATTTTCCACAAGCAATTACATTAAGTTGAAAGTAGCAACTAAAACTTTACTTGTAGGCCAGAAGGAAAGGATACATTATAGTGAGGTAAAGTATACGATGTATTTTATGCAAGTCCTTTTACAGCCTGAGTCTACATTTGTTTGCTTCAAGTGTCAAGTATTTCGACCGTGTGTATGGATAGAAAGTTTGACATATTGAACACCACGTGTAATATGGAATCTGTTTTTGGGTTCAATTTTTTTATTGCAGTATTACATGGTCCAATATCTTTATGAGTTTCTTACTTCTTATAGACAACTATCTACGTAAAAGGGTATCTCAAAGACAAAGTAAACCGCTTTTTATTAAAATATAAACATATTGTGTAAGAAAAGTAGTCCGGAGGTGGGAGGGTTGATATGGAGGGGATGTTTGATGTTTTTGAACTTACGCGTTTCTTAAAATCCAGCTTCTTAATAAAAGAATGTTATGAACTGTCAATAGATTGGTTATACACTCAAAATTTTCAATGTAAATTAATCGCGTCTAAGTATTTTTATATAACAGTAAAGAGTGATTAAAATCTTCTTGAAATGTGTTAAATAGTTTACTTAGATTAATATTAAAAGTAAAACGTTTCGTTGTGTGGTTTTGTGTTGCACTTGATGGACTAATTTTTGAAGTTTAAAAATAAGTTAAGAAAAGTTTCTAGTTTTGTGTTTGGTTAATCATTTCGGAAATCCAAAACGACATACGTAAGTTCAATCATTTGTTTTTCACCCTTACGTTTATACATAAGACATCCAGTCATAGTTTAGTCTCCTAAGTCTTTGAAACTTGCTGGTGAAAAAAGTCGGTAAAAGCTGACAAAATGTTGGTTTAATGACTAATACTGACCAAAATTCTTTCCCGACTTTTCTTACCAAGCAACACCATTTTAACCGATTTTTATACAAACGTCGAATCAATCAGTCTTTATTTTAAAGATAACTGTGAAAGGAGAAATTGGTAAGTTCCTGTTATATATTTTTGTACTTTCAAATATCCTTCTTACAAAGTAAACTGAACAACTTTCTTACAAAGTAAACTGAACAACCTTCTTACAAATTAAACTGAACAACTTTCATACAAAGTAAACTGAACAACTTTCTTACAAATTAAACTGAACAACTTTCTTACAAAGTACACTGAACAACTTTCTTACAAAGTAAACTGAACAACTTTCTTACACAGTAAACTGAACAACTTTTTTACAAAGTACACTGAACAACTTTCTTACACAGTAAACTGAACAACTTTCTTACAAAGTAAACTGAACAACTTTCTTACAAATTAAACTGATCAACTTTCTTACAAAGTAAACTGAACAACTTTCTTACAAAGTAAACTGATCAACTTTCTTACAAAGTAAACTGAACAACTTTCTTACAAAGTAAACTGATCAACTTTCTTACAAAGTAAACTGAACAACTTTCTTACAAAGTAAACTGAACAACTTTCTTACACAGTAAACTGAACAACCTTCTTACAAAGTAAACTGAACAACTTTCTTACAAAGTAAGTTAAACAACCTTCTTACAAAGTAAACTGAACAACTTTCTTACAAATCAAACTGAACAACTTTCTTACAAAGTAAACTGAACAACTTTCTTACAAATTAAACTGAACAACTTTCTTACAAAGTAAACTGAACAACTTTCTTACAAATTAAAATGAACAACTTTCTTACAAAGTAAACTGAACAACTTTCTTACAAAGTAAACTGAACAACTTTCTTACAAAGTAAACTGAACAACGTTCTTACAAATTAAACTGAATAACTTTCTTACAAATTAAACTGAACAACTTTCTTACAAATTAAACTGAACAACTTTCTTACAAAGTAAACTGAACAACTTTCTTACACAGTAAACTGAACAACCTTCTTACAAAGTAAACTGAACAACTTTCTTACAAAGTAAGTTAAACAACCTTCTTACAAAGTAAACTGAACAACTTTCTTACAAATCAAACTGAACAACTTTCTTACAAAGTAAACTGAACAACTTTCTTACAAATTAAACTGAACAACTTTCTTCTTACAAAGTAAACTGAACAACTTTCTTACAAATTAAACTGAACAACTTTCTTACAAAGTAAACTGAACAACTTTCTTACAAATTAAACTGAACAACTTTCTTCTTACAAAGTAAACTGAACAACTTTCTTACAAAGTAAACTGAACAACTTTCTTACAAAGTAAACTGAACAACGTTCTTACAAATTAAACTGAATAACTTTCTTCCAAATTAAACTGAACAACTTTCTTACAAATTAAACTGAACAACTTTCTTACAAAGTGAACTGAACAAAGTTCTTACTTCTTTTGCTTTTATTGATACTTGCTAGTGAATATCCTTAATATTGAAGGAACTACTAATCATTTTTCTCAATCTTAATGAAATGTGGCTGTAATCAGTCTTTTTAAATTTTTCACATATGCGTTAATTAGCCCTGCGATGCACAAATCATAAGGCATTTCTTACTGCACGAATTTAGTGTGCAACGGTAATGATTAACCGCTTCTTTGCTTTGATAATCTAAAATTCATAATGGCGTTTTATCGGTTATTGTCAACGCATACGCAACAAGTCAGTGTGTGCGACTCTGTTAATAATTAACCAACAATGATGCTCAAGAAAATATAAACGCCGTTTTGCATATCAGTAATGACGCTTTTATTCGGTAAGACTGTTTTTCTATTCGAAATGACTTCACATTCCTGTCTTTTTCTATCTGAAATTGTGTGGTATTGATAAAGGAGAGTGTAAAAGAAGAGATATTTCGCAGAATTTTTATCTTTTTAAGCCAGTTTTCTGCTTAAAAATTGTTTTTATTTCAAAATGTACATGTTTCCAAACATTATTGGTTGCAGTCTATTTAATTTCGAGAATTCAGAAAACCTATTTCCACTTTGATTTCCTCGCCTACCAAACACAGCTTTTAAGTAAGACTACATGCTTCTAAAAATTATTGACATATTTGCTCTATCTATAAATAACTTAGTCGCCAGGCGCTTTTACGTGTCCTGCCAAGAATGCAAAACGTGCCGTGTTTTTTTAAATTTTAAAAAAGGCCAACAATCTTAAATATTCAGATAAGGCGCCAACTCCTGAACAATGGTCACCTTTACTAAGTAGATTTTTCTTCTTACGTAGCACTCACCAATTACGTGTATTTGCTCACTCTTTCACACAATGCCTTAGTTACCTATTAAACATTCAAAGCTTTTATGTTTATGTAAAATTGTTGTCACATTTTCAACCCAAGCAGACGTGAAAATTTCTGTAGGTAAAGAATATATCGTATTTTATTGTTTAAAATTTTGTGTATTTACAATCTTACTTTATAATTTTAATACAATAGGCGATCGTGTAGAGGCAACCCTTTCTTCTACAGAAGTTGTGGAAGCAGAACAAAGAATAAACTCGTTTACTAGACAGTCATAGGTGAATTCCGTTGTTTACATTTTCAGCAGTAAGCTCTTTCGGCTTCGGCTTTTGCTTGGCAGGAAAAAGTTGGGGACGCTGAGTGAAGCAAAGTTATTATGAGTCAATTTCGTAACACAAAGTCATTCTTTAGGACTTTGAATCAATTCAAATAATTCACAAGTCATCAATCTACGATAATAGTTTATAACCTGAACGATGTTTCTGTAAGAAGAAATCCACAGGAAAAGACCTCTCTTGACCAAATCCCATACACATTAGCAACAGCTTTGTTTAGGGTAAATCGTGCTCACATAAACGTGTTTAGACAAGCTTATAGAGAGCATGCTTGGTTCAAATATACATCAATAAGTAGAAATATTTTAGTGCAGTGCATTACTATTATAAATACCTAGACCACGTTAACTTTGGTCTATAATGCTTGGCTTTGTATGCATTACAATTATTTTTTTTTTCAGTTAAATAAGCAGAAGATGACTCTACAAATTGATACTGAATGTGAAACTACATACAGTGGAAAATCATATCTCAACAATGGACAAATCATTTCCTTAATCACACTGAATGTTACTGTCATGATTTTAAATCTTATTTTCAACAGTGCTGTCATCTATGGTCTGATTGCCACAAAGCAACTTAAGAACTACTCTTTAAAACTCATTTTATATTTGAGTATAAATGATTGTTGCCTGGCATTAATAACACAAACTCTCTTCACAGTAATGCTTGCAAAGTTTGAAGATAAATCACATTGTGATTTTGAAACCATTGTTCAATTTTTTGCCATCTTCTTTACACATATATCTGCTTACATTATTGCATTGATTGGCTTTGATCGATATATCCACATGCGCTACCTTAATCGATATGCTCAAGTGATGACAAAAACAAGAGTAATGATAATGCAGGCAGCAGTTGTGTTGCTGTCACTAACGCAAGCAATGGTCTATGTACTTGGGACGCAGTTAAATTTTCTTTCGAAGGCAAAACGAATTACTGTTGGTATTGATGCAGTCATTGCAATCAGTGTCTTTACGCTTTATATTATGACAGTGAGGGTTGTAAGGAAGCACTCCAAACGCACTGAGTGCAGAGACATGTTAGAAACTGTTGATACTACTGTCACACGTACAGCGTCAAGAATACTGACAGCTATTGTCATATGCTATATACCTTACATCATCGTCTCATTCGCACATGCAGCTGTTAGTAAAAAATGGGATGGGATAAAAAAACAATGGCTCGAATATGCATTGCTACTTGGTTTTGTATTAACGTATTGTAATTCGTTTGTTAACGCGATTATTTTCCTTAGCTTGAACAAAAAGGTTAGGAAATGTGTTACAAACATAACAATCGAGAGATGGCGTGAATACACATCATCAGACCACGAGAATACAGATACTGATACCACGAGAATGTGAAGGCAGGCTTATTCAGAGCAGACGGAAAAAGACGTTTATTAGCGTTCTCTGACTATCATGTATTCAACCACGCAAGTACCTCGTTACTTAATTACATTACATTGTCAAAATTGACGTCGATTTCTTCATTTTAAATGCAAGGAAGGAAGAAAGAGCGTTTGGTAGATTGGATGATGTTAGATCGTTTCGAAGAAGAGCTCCATTTTGATACTGACACCAACCAAAAGTTATAGAAACAAGGCCCTCGACGAAGATTAAAACTGAACGGGCCATATTTTGTGGATGTAGGAGAGCCAAATTTTCGTTTTAAAGAATTTGGAGTACTTTTCTTTTTAATAAATACTTAAAAAAATATAGTGAAAGAATAAGAAAGAAGTTTTTTTCGGAACACGGAATGCAAGGCAAAATTTTCAAAATATTAAGAGGACCAGAATGTAAACATGGCGCCAGTAAGGTACTTTCACAACTTTGTTTCGTACAATGTTTCTGCTCGTTAATTTTAAAAAGAAAGTGTTAACGTAAAAGTGAAAATGTCGATAATTTTACCAAATTCACTAAAGAAGAAACAATGTTAGAAGACAGTGCAAAACGAAAGTCGTGTAAAACTTCAACAGCTACTTCTGAACTTGGTGATAAAGACTGGATTAATATAGCTATCTTAATATAAATAAAACAGTACAAGGATTTATTCTTTTACTTCTCCGCAATATTTGTCATAATGCAAGAAATTTTCCAGGACAAAATTCTTTCTCTTGTTAGTTAGCCTACTTAACTAAGCTTTCTATGAGATTATTGAAATGTGTTCAACACCCGATTCTTCCAACTTCCCGTTAAAAAGAATAATCACACTGAGTCTCATAGCTTTTTAATTAATTTACCTCGATGTCTTCCTTAATTTATTTTAAATTTAAAAAGATTATTAAAGTCATTGACAACGTAATCCAAACCAGATATCATAATTATGGGCAAAAGACTCAAGCAGAAAATTATTTTTTCTCTGGAACAAAACGTATGTATTTTTCTTCTCCCCTTAAGTCAAATTTCTGAAGAAAAAAAAGTAATTATCTGAAAAGGCTTCAGATTTAGTGAATTAAAAAATTCGAAAACTTTTTCGAGATAAACTTAATAAATTTAATAAAAAAATTCCCGAAATTCGCGAATGTTTTTCTTGGGAAATTTCTCCGGTTAAAGGAGAGGCGAACAAGAAACTATTTTGTGGCAGCCAGAATATAAATTTTAAGCGAGAGAAAAACATTTATAGATTTCTAAATCCTAAAATTTGCTAAGATAACTACTATAATATACCAAATAGAAAACTATATTTCACGACTAACTACCCATATATCTTTCTAACAACCTTTTTACAGAAATTCCATGGCAGTATGGGGTGAAAATAAATAGGTTTTAAATGCACTTTTTAGTTAACATGAAAAATAACATCTTTTACTTGAGATAACCATGAATATTTTACGTACTATAATAGTAACAGCATTTCATAACCTTCGTTTAAACTTCTTTGGACTGAAGAAATAACTGCCATAACCAACAACAATATTTTTTCATGTTTTGAGTCCCTTTTCCACAACATACTACCAACTTCGAACGATAAAGTTTGTTATCATGAGATGGCGCCAAATTTGAATAAATATACAGACCGGAAACCTTCAGTTCAGTTTGTGTATATTGACTTTGTGACCATCACAATAAAGAGAAATATATTCCATTGTTTTTTTAAATTTAGCCACCCGTTTGACAAATGCGTAAAAATACTCAATTATAAATAATTCAGCACTCACAAAATGTAAACAACATGATGTATGGTTTATAATTATAGTTTATGGAGCAGGCGAGCAAGCCAATCAGTCTGGTCTTTAAAATCAACACTTATCATAAACTCTTATTCAGCAGCCGTGCCGCAGCGCAGTTCGCCTATCCTTTAAAGTATATTTTTTCCACCCATACGAAGTGATATGTTGCACGAAGTTCAGTCTGTATAGCCACAAACGCATACTCGGTGTATTTCCATTAAAGAAATCAATTTCAATCCCTATAATTTCCAAATACTGGCGTGTAATAAACGGACCACTCAAGGTCGAGATGCAAGAAATTATACACACCTAAGAACCTCATACACTTCTAGACAACCTGTTTATAAATAATCAATTTTTCATTTTGAGTTTTTATTTTATTGTTAAAGTTTTCTTCAGTACTCTTTTTGGAAGTAAAATAAGCTTCGGTCTGTAAAATATATCAAATGTCAGTAAATGGAAGTTTGTTTTGACGAGGGAACAGAGACAACGCAAGGAGCTGTATTTGGTCAAAAATGTCATGTTACTTCAAGAATGTAATTAATACCTCTCAAAAGTTTTTAAAGTCATTGTTGTTACTTATACTGGCTTTATGTAGAATAAACTTATATGTTTCTATACAAAATTTCGAAGGATATAGTCATCTAGGTTTAAAGTTTATTTTAGGTTAAAAGCAATGTAAGTACTTATATAAATCATCACCATTTTAGTTCTCGAAGTTGTACTTTTAGCAAAATCTTTGTTAGGGTAGTGGAATGTAAGATGCCGAAAAGTTGCTGACAGTGAGCGGTAGAGACTTTTTGGAAATATTAATGAACGAGTGGGTGGAAACTTTTTAGAAATATTGAGAGTGGTCTTGCTAAACTAAACTAAACGGGAAGTAGAAAATAGTGAAAAAATAAGACATAACGTTGGTTGAAGGGATATCTAAAGCTAAATATTCAATATGATTAACACTAAAGTAAAAATTAGCGCAGAAAAATTAACGCATTTTAACGCCAAATGGAAACTAGCTTAGCGTTCACTTGCGTCCTGCGTTTTCCTGAGTATTTTATCAAAGGGTTATAAAGCGTAATTAATAAACCAGTGGAGAAACCTCCCCCCTTTGGCTATTTTTCTTCTCCCCTTAAGTCAAATTTCTGAAGAAAAAAAAGTAATTATCTGAAAAGGCTTCAGATTTAGTGAATTAAAAAATTCGAAAACTTTTTCGAGATAAACTTAATAAATTTAATAAAAAAATTCCCGAAATTCGCGAATGTTTTTCTTGGGAAATTTCTCCGGTTCAATATGATTAACACTAAAGTAAAAATTAGCGCAGAAAAATTAACGCATTTTAACGCCAAATGGAAACTAGCTTAGCGTTCACTTGCGTCCTGCGTTTTCCTGAGTATTTTATCAAAGGGTTATAAAGCGTAATTAATAAACCAGTGGAGAAACCTCCCCCCTTTGGCTCTTTGTCTCTTTTTTATAACGCCGCCTTTTATATCAAAGAAAAAAAATCTCTGGGATGGTGGTTGGGGATATAATAGGCGCAGTTAAGCCCTCGGTACGAGGTTGATATACTTATTTGGCTTTATGCTTTGCCTTGCCTGCATGCCTTTTAGCGGACCATAATTGCCAGTTGCCTTCCTTAATAATGCCTTTTGATCACTTCTGTACCTTGACTTTTTAATGTTGTTACAGTTATTAAAGACCAATATTTTTGAATTCATTGGAACCGATTTGACCTTTAATCTCAAAAAATTATAGTTTTTTGGCGTTATGACCAATTGTTTAAATTGGTACATAATTCTGCTAACATGATTGATTTCATATTGACCTTATATAAATGTAATATCTTGTTTTCAGGTATTGAATTTGAAATATTTGCACCTTGATATTTTCTATGCTCCCGGAAAAATATGATACGAGCTTAGATATATTGAGAATACGTAGTCTTTGAGTTGCAGAGGGGCGAGTTTCTATTAAGATACTTGCCCGTACCTTGCATTGCCGATTCCTCTTTCTATTTCCTTGACTGCCTTTGCGTGCCTTTTAATTGCAGTAATTAATGCCTTTGCCTTGGCAACCTCTCCGCAACCTTCTCTAAATTAATAATTATAGGTTGATAGGTTCTAGGTTGATACCTATAGCTGATGTTGTAAGTATCGCGAGGTGTATTCGCTTTTTATGTATTGTACATTTTATCGGCTGATGTAGAGTTGTTTAGTGCGAAAACTGAATATGAAGGAAATACAAGAGATGAGAAATGGCAAACAAAAATTGTCGTAAAACCATCGTAAAACCAATTATGTGTTATAAATTTTTTTGACGTTAGGTTTCATATTACGTTATATTAAAGTTAGAGTAGGTATACAGCCATTGCAGTCTGTATAAGCTCAAATATAGCAGAAAAGATCGTGCCGCTGTTAGAAACATTTAAACACAATGCAAAATATTTTCAGTTCTAATAAATTCAATAAACGTCCATATTTTTGAGAGCTCACTGTTTTATTGTTTGCTTTTTCTCTTCTTTGTTCTTTTACTAACTTCTCAACTTTTTCCGGGTAGACAAAGCTTTTAATTACGCGACATTAAACATATGCAGCCAGATATAGTTTACGTTGTATTCTTTGGAATAAATGAAATAATTAAATTACTCTATAAAACGCATTCACCTTTTATACAAACTACAGACACGCGCTTCAAAATCCGTGTTTTAAGATCAGTGTTTTAAGGTTCTTTTTTTTGATTTTGCCTGCTGTATTTTGTTCTTCGTTTAACATAACGGTAACACGTATTTCCACCATGAAACAGGATACTTAACGTATGGGTGTGCTTTAAAAGTCGAAATCAACAAAGGAGTTGATAAACCTCAACAATAACCAAACGTTTAATACTGACGTCATCAATCAACCACATACCCAAACATTAAATAGCAGCTGCCGCCTTTCTTAGTTTTGTTAGATTCAATGTGTGCCTAAAAATCAGAATTAGGACAGTACTTCAGAAGTTACAGGAGTAGGGCATTTTTGATCCTTAATCCACCTCCAGCTGAGTAACTTTAACAGAACAAATATGGTTGTACCAAAATTGGTGGATTGTGGGATCAACAGCTCCTCCTGAGACATCTCTATCTAAAGGGTGCATTCTAAAAACTTTATTTGTAGATAGAATGATTACAGTTGTGCTTTATCTGTTTACAGTAAATTTTCTTTATATATTTATTTACATTCTTTGTATATTCTTTTATGATACGAAAAAATATAATGCATGACTACTCTGGTTATAAGCTAGGCTTCACTGGATTCCTTATTGTTAGCAAGTCGTCGTATTCGCGTCCACAATGCATTTACTTTTGAGTTTCTGGATAATTTCTTTCGAATCCTTCTGTTCAAAAACACATAGATAAATACATCTGAGATAAATCCACTAGTATATAGCATCGTAGCTACTCGTCCTAACCATACTGGTTTCTTTTTATACACCCTGATGTAGATTAAATGCACAAGATCTGGTATATAAACACACAAAAGGAAAGTCAGTATGATCACGCATGGTACTAAAAAGTTCTGTTTTTTAGTGTTTAATGTTTTGCTGGCATTAACATTAGCATTTAAGGAATCACTGTTTGAGAATTTTGGAATATACTTGAAACATTTTAGGTATATGTACGTATATACTATCAATGCATTCAGCACGACGATTGTATTGATAACCGGGAATATATACAAAAAGGAGAATGTTACATAATCCAGATTGATTGTAAACATTAGTATCATAAATACCAGTGTTAATAATGCAGAAAATGACCAGATACCAAAGATAATGAACAGTGTTCTTCGTTTTGTTAAATACAAACTGTATTTTGTTTGAAAATAAACAATGAAAAAACGATCTAGAGTGAGAAATATCATTGTCAACGAGTTTACAATCCATATACAAAATACGTGAATAACTCTGAGAACATTATACCAATCAGATCCCACTTCGTCTGCAAAATGTGCCTCTGTTAACTGGATAATTATCTGATTACTACATATGAAAATTTCACTTACACTTAAACTACGAAAGTATAATATTTGAGTCGGGGATACAAGATTCGAATGTACTGAAAGTACATATAATCCAAACATATGAAGTATTATCGCTGCAACGAACAGAAGAAGTTGGAATATTATAAACATCATAATTACAGTTGATTTTTTTCTTTGTATGGCTTCGGCTTACAATTTCTTGAATCTAGCTTTATCGATATATCGTTATTCTCGTAATCTTATAAAGATGTTTTACCTGTGAACGCACGTAGAAGTTTAATGCAACAAACGCGTTGATTAATTTTGTTTTATTCCCTTTTGTGAAAACAGGATCTTACATGGATTGCTAATATGACCTTATCGTAATAATGTTAAACAATTTACCGATTAAGGTGTAGTTTTTCCAGGTGTAGACGAAATCATTCAAAAGTTGAACTTATTCATCGACACGAAAGGTTTTAGTTTCCCGGGAAGAGTCAAACTTATCTCTCATCCAGGTGTATTCTACATTTTAGAATAACAGAAACTATATGATTTGTTTAGTGCAAAGAAATTCGCTCGTGTTTTAAAACAAAAATTATCATAAACAAATATCATCCATTTAATATTCAAAGCTTCTTTAAACCCTCCTCAAACAAATGTACATTTTACGGACGAAGTGGATGCTGATTGGTTAAATGTTCTCACAATCACTCACCATTTTGGTATATGTATAAACTTGTGGAAGAGAGTTCAAATAAAAAAGTTTGACCGTTTTGTTTTTATAAAAAAGATATTACATTGGTTTGCTAATACGATCTCATGGTAATAAGGTTAAACAAATAACTTTCTTATCAACGAATAATGTTTTATTTCTCAAGGAAGTGAAACTGATCTGTCATTCAGGTGTTGATTTTAGAATAACAGAAACTATAAACGGTCGGTTCCATTGGACTGAAAGTTTTTTGACAGCGCATGCGCACTTAGAAAAAAACTTCTAATTCTGTCTCAAAGTATGCACGCGCTAACAAAGAAGCTTGCAAGTTTTTTGTACTTTCGCAACGAATACAATCCCAACTTAGATTTCTTCTTACAATGTTATGCTTTGCTTAATATTTTAGTGATGTTTCTAAAAGACTTTGTTTAAATAAGGCATGCAAATGTGTTTTAGATGTCTAACGCAGCAGCAGACAAAAAATGCACTAGTTCTCTGACAAGCGTTAGAATGTTTTTGCAGGCCCGTTGTTCGCACTTCCCTCACAGAATTCGTCTCTAATAAACTTATTGATATCACAAGATATCACAAGATATCACAAAAAAGCATGGCTTTTGTTAAAAGTCTAAGGCTTAAAAACTTGTTAACGTATTTTATACGAATACACATAAATAAACACATCTATATTTTAAATACAGCTTCACTAAATGGTGTAAACGTCATTTTGAATAAACTGTATCTGTATTTACTGTGTGTACATTGTATCTTATGTACTTACAAAATTTTCTCTTTGTAATGGATTTATTAGTGTTTCTTTTGCGCACCTTTATGACATTCGACGTTTCCAAAAGACTTAATACATAAGTCCTGTAAATTTGCTTTCGACGTCTAACAATCAGACGAAAATATACTAGTTTTCTCGCAAGCGTTGGAACGTTTTGGTAGGCTCGTTGCTGTACGTCTCTCACAGAAGTTATCTCATATGAACAAATTGCAGACCTTTTGATTCTCTTATACTTCTCTTTTTCACTGCAAAATATCACAAAAACATTGCTTTTGGTAAAAAGTCTTAAAAACCATTTACTCGAACACATATAAACACAATAATTTCTAAATTTAGTTTCACTAGATGGTGTAGACGTCATTATGATTAAACTTTCTCTGTATTTACCTTCTGTGTGTACATTGTATATTATGTACTTACAAACAGTTTTTTTTGATGGATTTATTTGTGTTTCTTTTGCGCACCTTTATCATGTGTGCAAGATTTTCTTATGTTTACATCTTCTTGCGACCCATCACAAGACAATAGAGTTGATTTTCCCACCCCCTCCTCCCTCAAAACAAAAAGAAAAAAACACAAAGAAGGAAAGAAGGAAGTAAAAGGCTTCGAATTAATTAAGGTCAAGGTTCTTACAATTCCCCGTTCCCTCTATACGGCTAATTCGCAATGCATTATGGTAGTTGTATTCTACAGTTTTCCCTCCCAGAAGCGAGAGTTTGTAAATAAATAACAGCATTCTTTTTATTGTGGCGATAATAACAAAAAGCCGTTATTGTTTGTGATAATTTTCAAATCTCCTCAAGAAAATCATTATCTCCCTTATCCAAAACCCGTGTTATTGATGTAAACATTTAAATATTGTTAGTTAGTGAGGTTTTAGGAGTGAAAGAAGTCGAAATGGAAGTAATAAATAAGGATACAGATTTAGATATAATTTTAAGCTCTACAGATCTTGGGCCTAGCTTTTCTCAAAGCTCTTGTGTGGTACCAAGACCTGTTTTTAAAGAATTAACAAATGCCGAGAGGGACGAAGAAGTGGAGGAAAGAACACACGAAGATATAAGTCAATGGTCAACTGATCTTGCAGCTATGCCTTCGATCACCCAGGAGAAAATTCACCAATATTTAGTTCTTGGAAATAGCTGTGATAGCAAGCCGAAGGGTGCTACAAAGCATAAAATTCTTGGATACCAACTATTCAAGGAGAGCTACGTGAAGAAAGTGAGAGTTAAAAGTAATGTTATGGCTGAAAAATTAACTTTTCTTGTGAAATGTTTTGTAGCTGCTTCCATGAAAAGAGAAAAATATTCTGTTTATGTCCACCTGTGTCAAAGAAGTGGTGATATTTTGTATGCGAAATGTTTATGTAAAGCTGGAGCAGGAGGATGCTGTAAGCATGTCGCAGCAGTTCTATTTCAATTGGTTGAATACAAACAGTTGGACTTAAAAATTGTCCCTGATGACAAGACATGCACAGATTTGTTACAAAAATGGCATGTACCTGGAGAAAGTGCAAATTCTGCACCAATAAAATTTTCTGCAATGGCATTCGAGAAAGCAGACCTTACGAAAGACACAAATGAAAGTCGCAAAAGACCGTTGGTCACAGGAAATAGAAAATTTTGTTCTACACCACTGTTTGCACATGAGCCCTCAACCGAAAAAGTCAAAAAATTAGCGACAGACTTATTTGAAATAGGGCAAGGAACTTCAATGGCATATTTATTACAAGGAAATGACTATAAACCATCATCATTTTATGACACATCTATAAAAGAATTTAATTTTGAACAGACAAACAGTGAAACAGTTGAATTACGTCCGACAGTTAATTTATTTTTGCAGGCTCTTGACTTTGAACCAGAAATAGCAGAGTTATCAGATGAGCAAAAGTCATTTGTAAACAATTTCATTCATGTCAATGCCGAACAAGTTCGAGACATAGAAAAATCCACATGTACTCAGTATAAATGTGATATGTGGTACACAGAAAGAAAGAAACGCATAACATCATCCAATTTTGGATCTATTATAAATAGAAGAAAAAATATACATCCAAAAAGCATATTACAAAAATGTCTAAATAAAAATAAAAACTTTACATCAGAGGCCTGCAAATGGGGCTTAGAAAATGAAGTTAATGCTCTAAACTGGTATCAAACCGAGAAAAATATTGAAGTCGAAAAATGTGGTTTCGTTATTAATCCAAAATGGCCGTGGTTAGGTGCAAGTCCTGATGGCGCAACAACTTTGAATGGGAATGCTCGATTGATTGAGGTGAAGTGCCCATATTCAAAAAAGGATTGCTCTATTTCTGACGCATGCAAAGATAAAAATTTTTTTTTACAAATATCGAATGGCAAGCCAAAACTCAAAGAAAGACATAATTATTTTCACCAATGTCAAGGTGTGATGGCAGTAACACAAGTCAATGAAATTGATTTTATTGTTTATACAAAAGTTGACCGACATGTGGAAACAATAGTTTTTCAAAAGGAAAAATGGAACAGAATTACTTTGCCTGAGCTAACACACTTTTATTTCACTTTCATGCACAGCAACATTACAGAACAACAGTGTGAGTAAATAAAATTGTTTCCTCACAATATTGTTTTGTCTTTATATTTCATGATCTAGTATATATATATATATAGTGTACGAAAGTTTATAATTTTTAGTCATTCGTATTTACATCTGGTACCAACTGTGGTAAAAAATTAACTAAATAACAACAAATAACCCATATCTTATTGAGTTCAGCAGCCATTGATAGTTTGAAAACTGTTTGTAAAATTCGGTAATTTTTTATACGTTCGATTGCTCGTTCGACATGTACACGTACAGATGCTATTCTTCTAGTTTCGTTTTCCTCTAATAAACTTAGCTGAGGTTTTCCATCTAAAAATGGTGGAATATTTAATGTTACTCCATCAGGTAAATCTTCCTCGAGCTCAAATCCTCTATCAGCCATCACAGAATCCCCAGGCTCTAGCAAATCGTATATACCACTATCTTTTGTTATTCGTTTATCCGAAAAGCGTCCACCATACAAATCAGAGACAAATGTCACTGATCCATCAGGAGCTATTCCGACTAATCCTTTTGCTGTATTATGGTGTTTGTAATTTGAAAAGGTACTGGACTGTGTGCGATATGACGTAGGCATTTCCACAAATACTTCTGTACAATCTAATATGACACGGGTATTTGGGTAACTTTTTTGAAAACATTTCGGCATTCTATTTTGTACTGTTTCTTTTGAAGCCCATATTGGAAGCATACGGAATTGTGAATGTAAAAAATCTGTCCATGTAATCAATATTCTGCTTATGTGACTTGTCGACATATTAAATCGAACAGCCATATCTTCTAACAAAAGTCCACATCGAATTCGAACCAGTATCATAAAGAATTCTTCTTCTGCGCTCAATGATCGTGATCGGCCTCGTTTTGTAGAGTTTATATTTTTTGTATTTTCAGTGTTAGTATTTGAACCCCAATATATTAGTTTATTTGCAGCTGGTTGTAAATATTCTAAAACTGCTTTGAATAATTTATAAGATTCGAATCCGGTATAAAACTTAAAGTGTGCTTCATTGTGTTTAAACCGGTCAATTGAAAATGCTATGTCACTTATAGTGGCTTGTTGTTTTTCAATAGTTTGATCAAGTTCCTTTTCATGAATTCTCATACAACTAATTTCGGCTCTCAATTTTTCCAACTCTTGTTTTAACTCTTCCTCCACAGATAATTCTGCAGCAATGTCATTTGTCGTAGCCCTCACAGGAGAAAATAGTTGCAATTTACAGTTTGTACTGTTGAGAGTTTTTCTTGGTTTGCTAGCTGTTGGTTTGATAGTTTTTGGGACTATTGTGGGAACATTGTTCATATATGTCTTCTTTCCACCAGTGAAATGAACAGAGCAAACTCTATGCGATGTAGAAGGTACAAAATCCTTTCTACTGATCATAAAAAGCCATTTCTTTCGAAGCTCTGAGTCTTTAGGAATGACATAAAAAGATAAGTCTGGATTCTTCTTTGAGTTGTTTTGACAGAGAGGTACACAGCAAGTTATCCCTCCTCCTTTACTTTTAGCTTGCAATAAAAAGCTTGAACTTGATGAAAAGTTTGAGCCAATGCTTGCAGGAGAGCCCAAGTTTTGAAAAAAACTGTTGTCTTGATTAGAATTTTGTATATCGCTTTGGTTTTGAGTAGAATTAAGGATGAAGTGTACTTGTTCGGCCATTTTTGTTACTACGAATGGTTTGTTTACGTTTTCGCGGAATACAACTACCATAATGCATTGCGAATTAGCCGTATAGAGGGAACGGGGAATTAGATTAAAATTATATTTGTACTAGCCGGGAAACCCGGCGTCGAAACGCCGAGTTAAGCCACAAGTAATTGTTGTTGAACGCCCTGAGGAGCGCTTAATAAGAACCCCAAACTGTGCTACACGGTCAGGTGGAGCGCTTTAGTATGGGTATACAGTATTTCCTAAAACTGTGCTGCCTAGCGTTGGAAGGCCCAGTGGAGCGCCTAATGAGAACCGCAAACAATGTCACACATTTAGATGGAGCGCTTTAGGAGGTATGCAGTATGTCGTGAATCGAGTTAAGCCCACACAACATTATAGTGTTTCAGTTGTATTGTATTTTTGAAAATATAACTTTACTGCAACTTTAGCCATAAAAAAGCACAGTTTACAACCTGTTGTTATCCCATCATAGCAAAAAGAGTCGGTCAACCTTTTTTATTTTTTCGAAGAAAGTTCCCGTTGAAAGTTCAAAAGTGAATGTTACTTCAGGCTGAGTGCTTAGTGTACAGGTAAAACAATAGGTGTAATCACCTTTCCGCAATAAATTCTATTCCAACTTTGGTTAAACAGAAACAGAGGAAACAGCCGTTGTTAACATTGGACTGAGCGCTTAGTATAGGTAAACCGTGTCAAATATTGGGAATAATACCCTTTTCAAAAAACTGCATCACAACTTCTGTTTACATAAAAACACAGGATGCACTCTGTTGTTAACACGGGAATAAGCGCTATACAGGTAAACCGTGTTGTATATGTCGTTAACAACGGGCTAAACGCTTAGTACAGGTAAACGGTGTTGCACATATATGTAGACGTAATACCCTTTTCCAAAAAAACAGTCCGTTGTTATCATCGGGTTAAGTGCTTCGTACAGTTGAACAGAGTTGAACAGGCGTATAGGCGTAATACCCTTTTCCTAAAAATCTTTGTCGCAACTTCGGTTTAAATAACAACACAGGAAACAGCCCGTCGGTACCCCATTCAGCTAAAAAATCCTTCAGCAATTTTATTTTTGGGAATACGCTTTTATGACAATAAAAAAGGTGTAGCTACGAAACTGCATTTTCTTTAGGCGTAAGAAAGATTTGAAAATTTTGTTGTAGCTATAGCTAGCTAGCTAACTGTATTTATTTGGCTACTTTCACTTTTAGCAAGAGGTAACTAAACAGCTATCTAGAAAGCCCCCACTTGCAACTTAGTAAAATCACATTGGTTAAAATAAAGCAAATAGAAGTAATACTGGCTAAGATAAAAAGTTGTTGTATCAAACTGAATGAAAAGGCTAGTTAGCTAGCTTACTTAAAATTTATATATACGTTCGTAGACAGATTCTTAAAATTGGTAAGTTCAAGATTTGTATGTGGCTAAAAAACGTAACAATATATTTACCTTAACATGTAAAAACATATAAAAAACAAAAATAAACAGCTTTCAAAGGACAAAAACAGACTTACCAACTTCACTTCAACGCCACAGCTTTCAAAATAAATGATCGTATGTCTTTTTCATATTCCTTCGACCCGTAAAAATCGGGTTCTGCAGGATTTTGCCGGGATTTTCCGAAAAAGCTGTGCGCAACCATTTTCAACAGACAGAATAAAGAGACTATTCATTAGCCCGTGGAAAAATCCACGGGTTCGCCCGTCGCGTTCGCTCGTCCTTTAAATTCCCGTCGCAACAAACTCGATAAAAATATATCGCTTTTGATATTCGTGCGCATTTTAAAAAATTCGTGTTTTCGTTACAGGACGCCGCTTTCGCGGACACACAGACAGACGGCTATTATTAAAGAGATGCAGTATATATTAAGGAAAGGAGTATATACGGTATAACTCGCTGTTCCTTTCTACACTGACTCTACGAAAAGTGATAAAAAAGTAATGTTAATAATGAATAAAATCATTTTTGTTTGAGGTACCAATTAAAAAATATCGTATCTATTTTTCATTTAATAGAACTTCTGTAATACAAGCAGAACAATCGTGGACAAAATTAAGTAAATACACAGCTAGTAAATAATATACGTGTTTCTTATATCTAGTATATACAACAACTGCGTATCTAACACATGTGTACTTCATGATATTCGTCTTGACCAAGTTGTACATCATACTGAATTGTATGAACAAGGTCGCTCCATACAAGAAATATTGTAAAAATGTGTCAAGTATTTAGTTCTCTGCATTTATTTTGGGCACACGTGGACAGCACTTAACATTTGCTAGAAGCATTCTCCAGCACGCCCACACAACAAAAAAATTAACGTCCTGAGAATCAGGAAAAAACTGCGCTGACGTTATCAATATTTTGCACACTCCAAACGTACGGATTTCTAAGATCTATGCTCATTCTGAACATTGGCAGGTAAATTTTCACAAGTTAAAAATAGAATAGCTTACTGATTACTTGTAGCAGCAAACTTAGAAATTTGCTGTCCTGTTTCAATATAAAATATTATGACAAAATCTCATGACTGTAGCTAGTTAATATTGTGGTACTACAGTTTACAAAATACATCTGCAGTGAGGGCTTCTATATCATTAAATCGTTTGTGTAGAGTATGTACAAATGCTTTACATTGAAACAATCAAATAGGATCGAAAAACGGTGAAAATCTTTATCGGACTTTCATTCCAAAAACAATCTCTTATATCCTTAAATATTATGTTAACAAAATATAACGGATATGAGGGGATTTGGTATGCTTATTGATATAAGCTCTTATTTTGCTTTTAAATCAACTTCTGCTGAAACGAATTTCAAAGTTATTTGAGCTAGCTAGATAACTAGCCACCTAGCTATGTTGTTTTAAAGTTTTATAAGACACAAGATTCAACAATGCAACAATGTCAATGCAACAATGGTTATTTTTTTAGAAAAACTTCGAACTTTCTTAAAACTGGTAAAAAAAGTATATTGTAATCGTGCTGTCTTTGCTTCCAAGTTGCAGTTTTTTTACTGCCAGGAGACTTTGAGTTGAATACTAAAACATAGTTTGAATACTAAAACATATGAGTTATGATCTGAAGATGCTCTGACAAAGATCAGGGAGAAAATTTATCAAACTTAATTTGTTATTTATTGCCTTAAACCCAAGAAATATTTGCTAATTAACTAAAACATAGTTTCTTTGATGAGGTAATAACAAAAAAAATAACAAATTCATCTCACAAACGTAATTAAAGTGATTCGTACAGCTTTTTTAATAGGTATAATTTCCTTTACATTGATCTTTTAGGAAATTACTTTCACACGTCGTTTTTTAGAACGCTTGGAAAGTAACTCAAAGAAAGTTGAGCTTACAGCAGGATCTAATAATGTTAAATCTTCTATTTTTTCGTTGTTCTATTCAAACAAATTGAATTTATGGGAAATTGTTGTTCTACGAATATTACACACTCTAACAAAAGGTGCCCGAGGTGTATTAAAAACTCAGTAAGTCATATAGATAGAGTAGTAATTACCAAAAGTGGTAGCATTTATTGGTTAGTAGTTTTCATTAGGTGCTGTGCGTCCAGTAATTTTATTTCGTTCTTTACAAAATTTGTGACATATGTCTTGTAGGTACTAAAGAATGAAGTTAGTTATAATTTAAAGTTTAGTTTTTTAGTTTTCGCAAAATAATTTTGAGAAATATCCTTTTACGTTTTTAATATCCAACATTAACAGGCTACTTTCAACCAAGGAGAATTAAATCAATAACTATCTTTTCTTTTATAGGCCATTGTGTATTAACTATCAATTCACCTTTATAAATACAATAAATTATATGGACCTTGTTATATAATCCCGTTTTAATGAACAAAAAGTCATTTCGGCGTCCTTTGACAACTTCTTTCGAATTCTTCTATTTAAAAACACATAGATCGATACATCTGACATAAATCCAACAGTATAGAAGATAGTACAAGCTCTCCCTAACCAATTTGGATAAGCATTAAATATCTTGATGTACAAAAAGTGTGTTATATCTGGAATATATACACACAATGCAAATGTCAAAATTATAACACAAGGTGCTAAAAATCTTTGCTTCTTTGTGGTGTTTGTGTTGACATTATTTATGTTAGAATTTGAGGAATGGCGTTCAGGTCTGTTTTGATGATTTTTGAAACACTTTTGATATATGTACGTGTACACTATAAATGCGTTTAGAACCACGATTGTGTCCAGTACAGGATATATGTAAGAGTAACAGAAAGATAAATAATCCATATTGGTGGTGAATTTTAAGATTATGAAAACCATTACTAGTAATGCAGAAAATAACCATATTCCGGCTATGATCCAAAGTGTTCTTGATTTTGTAAAATACACTCCATATTTGACTTGAAAGTAAACAATAAAAAAATCGATCGAATGTTAGACATATCATCGTGAATAGATTTGCAATCCAAGCACCATAGTAATGAATAATTTGCAGAATATGAAACCAATCCGCATCTTGTTGCGATGTGAAACTTGCACTTACTAACTCAATATTCATGTGCTCACCGCATAACAAAATCTCACTGATGCTCAAACTACGAAAGTAAAAAAGCTGTGTGTTGGAAAGAAGATTGGAGTACACTGAGATTGCATATAAACCAAATATATGAAATACAATAGCAGCAAGAAATAGGAACAATTGGAATATTAAAAACGACATTGTGACAATTGTCTTTATTTTTGTCTTGCTTAGTTTCCACACCGAAAACTCTGATTCAAAATATCTAAAGTAAAAATGAGCAGTTAACACTGAAAGGGTTGTACTAAACAAGAGCAAATAAAGTTGGGTTATGAAATTATATTCAACTGTGATATTTAATCCTGCGACACCATCAAAGTTTACCAATTCGTATTCTTCGTCAAACCATCACTTAACGACAAATTGATGATAAATTCATCATTTCTATTTAGCTACCTATTTTTAATCATGTATATACTATTATTTCTTTCAAAGCATGGTATCTTTTCCACAAATATGAAAAGATAAATGCTATATTTCAAAGCAGAATTAAATAACACGAATGACAGAAATAGAGATGTTCAACATACACGAAATTCGCTATCTGTGAAGCAAGTTATCCAGATAAAGTTAGAAGGATTAAAGTAATCATATCTATCAAAACCCCTCATACTTTAAAAGCTTCGCCAGTAATGGGTTGCTGCTTTATTTGCTTAGCTTCAGGTCATAAGGTCATTCACGGAATAATTAATTAATTTCTTTGTCATATTACAATGAAGTCACTCGATGTTACACCTAACCATCAACGAAAAGGAATGTTTTAAGAGGAAACGAAACTTTGTCAGACCCTTTGAAATTACTAAAGATATTTTTATGTGTTTTGTGTAACATTGTGAAACAATGGCAAATAAAGACGTCGTTAACGTAACATGAATCAGAAGTATAACCTTAAACAAAAACGAGTGATTTGCTTTTTCTTGAAACGTAAAAACATCAGCTAGCCAGTATTCCACAGTTGGAAGGCTGCTTAAAAAGCTTATATATTTGAAAATGTGCACACCAAATAGACAGAGTTCCAAAATGCCGTACAACCTTTGCCCGGAGAGCTATTCTTGCCTATGATGCACTGCCCGCATGCGACATTTTGTTGGATGGCATGTGGAAGTTTAGAACGCTGTTTTCTCTTCTTACCTCCTTAGAACGCCAGGGATAGAGGTACAAAGGAAAATGACGGCCTGAAATAGGCAAACAAATCAGCAATAGGAAAATAGTTAATTTTTGCAATTTAATGACATGTTATATCGCTACAACGCGAAGGATAAGTTGATAGTAAACAATGTTGGTATATTTGTATATTTCTATGTCACGAACGAGCAGTTGCCAGTAGCTGAGCTAGCAAGGAAGCTGTATATTGCTAGCTATCATTTCCAGCTTTAATTTTAGGAAAGGAACAGTTTTTTACACAAGGAAGGTTATTTAGGTGACGTTTCAAGAAGCATATTGTAATAATATAGACACAGCCAGTCATCAAGTACATACCGCTTAAAGCGTTATTTATTTGTAATTTATAAAACAAATACAAATTTCACAAATAAGAAGAACATATAACATATGTATATACCATATACACTGTGACAACGTCAGGAGATTTCTACACTATGACAAAATCCACTTCGACACAAAAGTTTATCAAATTATAATTTACGATATCGTCAGCAACTTGTTGTTATTATACATTTTTAGAACCTTTTCAACCGTTTTCCTTTTTGTTCAGAGCTTAACGCTGATTAAGACACGCATAGGGTCCAGTCATTTGAGCATTTACGAAGATATTGTGCGGTTAAGCCTTAAAAATTTGTTGCATTCGAACCGCGTGGATTGGTCACATTTTTTTTGGTTGACGAGGCTTACGGAAACAGGACTGGACTTTTTGCACATGCGGTAGTTGCAGTCTGTTATTTTCATCCTTTTTCAAACTAAAAGGCATAAAAATGTCAATAAAATATTAATATGCCAACACCAAGAGGTAGTTCTTAGTTGCAATTATTAACGCAAATATATACCTTGTATATTGTTTAAGTAAGCAATGTTAGGGATGAAAAATGATTGTTTCAAGTGTAGTTTTATTTTAATCGAATGATTAATATTTAACTCTAACCCTCATTATAGCTGCAAAACAGTACTTGGCATTAATAACTGTGTAGTCAAAAAATGTGACGGAAATATTTGTCAAAAGCATCGTCCTGAAAAATTACGGTCTTTCGTTTTAAGAAAACTGTTATCAACTTTAGTGCTATAGTTTCTGCTACGGAAAGCAACACTTTCACTCCATCATCTGTATTCACCAACACCAACCTCGTTTTCAGTGTTTTTTGCCTTTTTGATTACGTGATAGTCATTGTTGGCCGCTCCGTAATAACAGCTTAAGGATCACACGACCCTGAGGACGAGGTTGGGTCTACACCAGCAAGTGTAAACTCGTATATTACGTTGCAATCAACCGGCAATGTATTACTTGCTTCTCGTTATTGTATTTGTTCTTCTAAGTAATTTTCTTAGGCAATCAAGGGGATTTAATTGAAGCTGTATTACTGAGGCATATGGGGTAAATATTTAGTTAGGCATTATAAACATTTTATATAAACTTACTATTCTTACTGCAATTTCATGTTTTAGAGCTTGTTAATTATGTCATAGTTTCGCAGAATGAGCGAAACTTCTAAGCACTCTATCTTGAAAATTACAGATTTACTTCAAAGTCTGAAAAGAATCCTAAACAGAAAAAGAGAATCCCCAGCTCTTTCATATGAAACCAATTCTTTTTCGTGGCATGTAAGCTATCGGATTGTACTTTTTTGTCCAGCTAGCCTTCTCTCTGCAGCCTTTATCCAATTGCTTATGAGAGGAAATATTTCAAACTTTTTAGTAGGTGAATGCTATGTTGTTTCCATCAACTGCTTGGGCAGTGTATTTGATCAATATTAACCCGATTACATTAAGAATACCAGAGTTTATCCAAAGTGGATTGAAGAAGAAAAAAATTATTTGGACATATTCTCTGCGTTGGTCCTCGACGTCGTGCTTCGTTCTGCGTTCTTTTCTTCTACTCTCTTTTCCCTCTGCTACACTCACTTGAAACGTTACGAAGAAGGAATATAAGGACAGAAACTGATACAAGTTTATGTTTTGTGTTTTCTTTATTACCGTTATGGTCTGATATACTCATATTCATATACCGAATTAAAAAATCAGCTAAATTAAATTGTCCAAAAAAGAGAAAAATTCGGCAAAAATTTAACAAAAGCTGAAGTTGATAAATTTTAAAAAATTATATTTCGCGAAGATTAATCACCCAAGTCAAGATATTTCGCACAGGTTATTTTCGATTATTTTTACGAATCTAATATTTACAAGCCTATATATTGAGATAAGGTAATCTTTAATAATTAAGCTTGCTCATATTACAGAGACGGGCAATTTTTTTTCAATTATAAAAAAAATGTATCAAAATTTACTGATAAAAGTTTCGCGAATTTAATGTTAGCGAAAAAGTTGTTTTTGCGAATTGACTTTCCAGACATTTACGCGCAGACATATTTTTGCGAAACTATTCAACTTAACGTAGTCACTTAGCGAAAATTCTGTTATCTTTTGTTAACTTTTTATACCAATAAGGTATAGTATGTGGCATTGAAACGCTAGTAGAGTTTTTGGTCCAATATATTGTTCAAAAAATAAGTTTCTGGTATCTTTAGCTGAAGTAAAAGCAATGTTATCGCAACTTAGCAGTAGCGAGTGGGCAAATTGTTGAACATTAACTTTTCTTTCCCATTAGGCGGCTCTGAAAGCAATACAATCTGTGAAATTGGACGCTCGTATCTCCTTTTGTGTTGATATTTGAACAAATACACTCCTCACTTGACCGTCGTCACTTGAGCAGACGCCTCTAACCATTGCCAGTCGCCATTAATTTCTTTGAAGAGGGTCGTCTTCAATGATAACCTGTACTCTATTTTCCACAAACAAGACTTCCTTGACTGATTTGTAATGTAACCTAATTCAACTTTGCTATCTATCTTTGCTTTCTTTCTTTAGCTGCGTAGCTACTTTGTTGATGTGTTGGCTGATGATGTTTTAGCGTGGCTCTTGCCTTGCCCACCACGAGACAGCGATGAGCTTGTTCTTGATTATTTACCAATCGGAAATACAATAATTGTCTATGCCCACTTGTGGAAGCATCAGAGAAATGATGAATTAAAACATAGCTAACTTCACCAAAGCATTTCAGTACAATGCAACGTCGTATGGCTATGAAGTGCAACAGAGGTAAAGCATTCCTCCATTATTCTCCATATTGCTTGATCCGAATATTAATATTCCGAATACTTATACAGGATATAACCACTTTAGTGTTGGGAACACTGTTATCAACGTGGGAAAATTGGTATGGGTTGACCAATAGCGGTGGTTAAGACACTTGCTAAACATGCCCGCACTGTTGACCGAACCACGGGCCTTGTGATTGCAAAGCGAAATCCATAACCGCAAGGCCACACGCCACAAAGGGAAGTAGAGGAAAAACCACCAGCAGCACAGAATTTTTTCACGTTCTCGAAAAGACGTAAAGTCGACGAAGCATTTGATAAAGGTTTCAACATATCGTCTAAGTAAAAAGTTTCTTCACTGTATGTGTTGACGTTGTCATGAGCAATTATCCTTAAATCTTAATTGCAAGCACTTGGAGAATGCGTTCCATCAAAACAGGTACACACATCTAATATTCTTACATTTTAGCGACAAGATTGCCTTCCCGTCACCATATAAAGCGTAGTATATCTCTTTGATTGTCTGATACTTGAACTTGACAGAAAAAAACACTTCATGACTCCAGCTGTTGCAATTTGCTAATAGTCGAATCCCTACAATAAGCTAGAGGAGCCGTTAAGTATCTGAAAGTATAATAACAGTAAATTTGTGTGTCAAGATATAGTTATTCATCTTAATAACATCCAGTTGTTTCCGCAAGTAGTTACCGAATTGCATTTAACATAAGATTAAGAAAGATTATTTGAAAGTTTTGTTGCAACAAACTGTATTTAGCTGCTTTCACTTTTAGCCATAGGCGGCGAACAGCTAGGTAGCCACAAACCCCATTTGCATCAGTGGGGGAAGGTAACAAGAAAATTAATAATGTTGACCAGAATAAAAAAACTCTTAATCCAAACTGAATAAAAACCTTTACAGAATACCAACAAGGACTTAGGATGCTCTCTGCGGTTGTAGCTAAAATTTGATTGACTTCCTTAAAGGAGAAGCGAACAGCCGTGTCACGGCTGCTGATTGAAAATTCATGATGCCAGAGATAATTTCAAAGACCAGATCCGCTGGTCTGGAGTATCCCTACAAAATCTTGACAATTATTTAGTTTTTGTGATATTTAGTTAGCATTAAATCAAGTGAAAATGGCTTTAAACAAAAAGCCTTGCAGCACAACAACACGTTATTATACGCACATTATACCCTGAACATATGTTCATAGTTTGTTACAAAATACCATTTTTTACTGTTATCCTTGAATGCTGAATAATTTTACTGTTCAGTATTTTTACACATTTGCAAAACTGGTGGTTATTCCGCGGCCCGTCTCTTTTATGCTGCATCACGTGCGTCTTGCTACTTGCACAGCTAAGCTACCATTTTGCGTGACAGACGGACGGACGGACGGACGGACGGACGGACGGACGGACGGACGGACGGACGGACGGACGGACGGACGGACGGACGGACGGACGGACGGACAGACAGAACGAAAATATTTTTGTTTCTATTACTGAACTTAGTAAAGTAATTCATAGGAAAAGATAAAGAAAATAAAGATTAGTAAACAAATCTACAACCACCATATTACACGTTCGATTTCTTGTTGGAAGTTTCCGGTCTGTGTATTTATCAAATTTGGCGCCATGTCATCACAACAAACTGGATGTATGTTGTGAAAATGTGAACCAAATTACGAGAAAAATATTATTATTGGCTGTGACAGATGTTTATAAAGTTCCAAGAAGTATTAGCAAAGGCTTTAAAATGCTGGCACAGCGATTGTATGTAAAATATTCTTATTTAACTGGAGTTAAAGATCTTATTTTTAATGTTTATTTCTAAGTACATCTCAAAATTTCTTCTCTTTCCACCACACAGCCATAAAAGCTTTGTAAAAATGTTGGAAGGAATATGGATATTTATTATGATATATAGTTATTTGTGTGTCGTTATAGCAGTTATATTATTAAATTTTGGGATTTAGACGTTCCTTAATTTTTGCTACCTCGCTTAAAATTTATTTTGTGGCTGCCACAACAAGGTTTTTCGCTTCTCCTTTATGATTTATACATGGCGAGAAAACGTGATGATATCCTTATTTAAACATGTGAAAACATAAAAACAGCAAATATCAAACTAAAAAGCCTTTAGAAGAAAAGAAGGTCAACAAAAAGAGACGTCACCTAAACGTCACAGATTTCAAAATTGCTGTCGTCACACTGGTCATGATTGTTCGCATGCGTGTATACATCCCTGAAAAATTCATGGGAATTCTTCCGTCGCAGTAAGTGGATAGAGTATATCGCATTCGTTATTTGTAGTTTACAGATTTCGTGTGTGGTTTAGCATGACTCGGCTTTAGCCAATAGACAGACAACGGCTATCGTTACAGAGACTATTTCTTAAACTTGAATTAAATATACTTAAGTTTATTACACCAAGCATGAAGAATACCTTCAACTGTTCACAAAATTTTTAATCTAAAGCCTCTTTTCTTAAAGGAGTGGTCCCGCGAAAATTCAATATAATAACTTTACCTTATTTTATTGAAAATGTTTTATTTATCACTGTTCAGCACTCGGTTGTACTACAAATTCTAGCAAAAAATGATGAAAAATATCAGTTTTTTCAAACTTCCAAAAGACGCAAAGATAAAAAAAATGTGAATTTCAAAGATAAAACGAGAAAACATGCCTAAAGAAGAAAACATCCACGTGTGTCATTTTCATTTTGATAGTAACTGCTTCAAAAGAGATCTCAAAGTTTTTATTATATAAAATATAATGAATAGATCACTTAAAAGGTCAAGCACAAAAAGTTACTTTTCAACTGTATAAACAACCTCTTTATGAATGATACGTTTTTTCGATAAATTCGCTACCTTTGTATGGCTATTATACAAAACGAAGTATTTTCTTATTCTGCTGATTAAATGAACTACGGTCTGTAAAATATATTAAGTATAAGTAAATTGAAAGTTTGTTTTGACGAGGAAACGAGGTATACCAAGTATATGCAAATTACAAAGTTCCGCAAGATGAGCTGCATTGATGCGTATTACATATACATACTTCTCGGTAAAAACTAACATCTCAGCTCCTTTAGCTTTTCTAATCAAAGTCCTATGTTTTGAAGTAAAAGACAATCTCCCGAGGTCAATTTTCTTTCAGGATAATGTAATCATATCCTTTCGTGAAATGAGGTCTCGGGTCGTTTCAGTGTACTGTTTTTCACTCCGACACGCGCCTTTGTCTTGTCCTGCCGGTATATGTAGCTAAAAATAAATAAATTTGTTTGCAACCTGTGAGAATGCTTCGGAATCCTTTTTTAAATTCTTAGTATATATGTACATTTAACCTATCAAATTTTTACCTATATTTTATTTTCAATATAATGTATACAATATCCTTAAAGCTAAAGTTTAAAACCTAGGGCTGAATAATTTGTTTAGAAACCCTGTGCCATGCCACCAAATTATTCCCGTTATGTGTTCCATCAACTTCAGACACGTAGAATGTTAAAAAGGTCTGCAGACAAGGATATCAATGTCCCAAGGCATTCAACGCGTTTACAAGTAGTAGGGACAAGCGTAAAAGCCACAGAAGATTTATTTGGTTTTAAAAGGCGAACATGCTGTTACATGCTTTTTAGACTTGCATCCTTAACTCTATTCGACTCAGCGGGGGAGGGGGGATCTTTCAGTTTTTTTAATAACTCTCTTCTGCTTAGCTGTATGGTCTTGATACTTCCTGAGTTTTAAGATTATCGGTCCCAAACTTTCCAAAGCCATAGATATTGGCTATTACTCGAGGCTACCCATAAAGATCTATGATAATTTATGAAATCCTTAATCGGGAAACTATAATATCTTTCGTTAGGATAGTACTTAGATGTTGAAATTTACAAAACAACTTTATTTCATTAAGGGAAATAATTTAGTAAATTTTGTACATGTAATTAATCTGATTTTTTCGGAGTTTACCTGAAAATCGGGAAAATCGGATTACCCGGCAATTTTTTCTTTTATTTTTTGCGAATTATGTAAAAACTGGAAAATGTGTTAAAAAAGTTAATTAAATTTTGAGCAGTGGTGTTTCGGAGAAATTTCTAGCTTCCGATGACGTCACAGAAAAAAGTGTTGACATAAACACAAATTTATTGTAGCCTTTTGTTTCTTTCATGACGTATTGTAAGTGTGCCATGTTTAAGTCAATTTTAAGTAATGGTTCTTCATCCTAAATAATAACAAAAACTAAGTATCCGCATTATAAAATCAAGACTTAAAAGAAGTTGTAACAAGGATTCAGAGCTGTAAAAGACCTAAAAACGAAGTCACAACAAGGAAGAAAATTAGGGACAAAAGAAGAAAAGCAAAGTCAAGAAAGAAAAAGGAACGTGAAAAATTTATAGAACTAACAAAGGGATTAGCTTGAAATGTGAAAATAGGAGATGACATACTAAAATCCTTTGAAAATTCAACCTATGTATAGTAAATTATTAAAATTGTTGAAGTGTTAACATTGTCATAACTTTACAATAAAAAACAAAAGCAAAACGCAGTAAAACACTAGAAACAAACGATATAAAGTTAGTTAAGAAAGAAAGATATGGGATATGCTACGATCAGGACAGGACTGCCAGAAAAACTACTGAATAAAGTTATAACGCAAATCAACACAAAAACATACTTGCCTAAGCTTGTCGATATAAAATGATTTAATTTCTACAATAAAGCCATTTTTCTGAAGGTCATTAAAGTACCTACTGACTTTAATAAAGGATACTTATTTTCTGGATCAATTTTAAATTCATCTTGGCGTCGATCTCGGAGATTTCTTGTTATTTCCTTTTTGAAATATAATGGCAAACATGTCGGTCAATTACTAACAGAAAGCCAATCCAATTTTAATATTTCCAATTCACTTGTATAGTTACATATCCTGCATTAAAACGTCATAAACATCGTACGTCTGACAGTGCAAAACTTTTAGGCGCTGACATTTGTTGAGGGGACAGCAAAAATGCGTGAACCCCCAAAAGTTTTACTCTTATGAAACAAATCTGGCTGAAATAACGTGTGGTAATTGTAAATTTTATTCTTATGCGTTCGTCGTATAGCTCTACTGAATAATTTCGTCCTATTAAATCATCCCGCATCTGATTATTGCTATATGTCAGGGTATTAAAATAAGACCTTAAGTAATTAATTAAAGTGGGTTATTAGAAAGTAATGAAAAGAGTTTTTGTTAGTAATAACTGTTAGAGAATTAGTAATCAATGTTATGAAGATTTGACAGCATGTAAACACAATGATATACACAGGTGAAGTCAATCCTTTTTCAACTCCTGGTCTTCATGCTGTTCTCTTTGTTTACTGATATGTTATTCTTTGTTATCATGATAATCAGTTCTCCTGGGCTGGTGTCCCACGGGAGAACACGTGCTCTCATATCCTGAGAAGTGATGAAATAAAACAAGACCCTTTTCTTGCCTTTCTTTGTCATCTGCTATAAAATTAGAAATTTTGGAAATCAAAAATCTCTGTAATTTTAAGCCGTTGTCGCGAAATTAAGTGTCGCAAAAATAATATTTGCTTTTACAAATCGCGATAATAGAAACCGCAAGATTTTAAATATTTTGAGAACCTTTTGCATGACTTCTTATATACTTATGACTTCTTTACATTAATATTTTTATAACTAAATTTTTTTTTGGCTAACAAAAGTAATTCACTGAAAAATCGTAATTCAAAAAATTTCTCTGCGTTGCCGTGCGAGGCGTTGTATTAAGATGAAGTGGCCTCGAACTCGCTTGAACTTCAAGGAAATTAAGTCAACATTCCAGAAAAAGCGATTTAGAGTGTCCAAAAGTCATAGAATTTTACCAAGGTTACCGCCCTGCAGGTGGCAAATAAAAAAAGGGTTAAAATTTAAATAACCACGGATAACAAAAAAACTACCGAACAAGAAAATTCTGCTTGTTAAACTACCGAACGAGAAAATTCTCCTTGTTAAACATTCACGAAAAAATAAATCACAGAAGCTCTAATTTACTGATTCGTGAAGTTATGTAAGATTGGTTTATGCCCAGCCTTGACCCCCAGGTTTTTTTCTATTTCCGATATGGCTCGTCCAAACGTGGGAGACGGGTCCGGGGCTCGAGATGGGTTTATGTTATGTTTCCATAAACGTTATTAAACGAATGTTTTAATTTTTTTAAGTGGCAAGTAGACAATGGTTTCTTAATAGAGCCAGCACCTTATTTTGAAAACGTTTAGCATAAAAAACGAAATAGCAAATTGGCACAATTTAAGATAACTTCTGTGAAAATGATAATTCAATGCTGTGATATAACACATTTTACACATACACATTTTAATTTCTTAGGTAAAAAAATATTCATGTTAAGAAGCAAGGAGATTGATAATATATATGTAACTATATTTTGAAAATTGATGTCATCAAAATTTTTGGTGGCAGTATTTACTTGTATGGTAATTTATATCTTTGATAATTAATATTTTAGATTGAATAAGAACTGAGGTAATAAGTTTATTAAAAATCTTCATCAGGCAGAATCGTTATGTCGTTGTTATTATAAAATAGCTGATTGTTTATCCTTAAATGTTAATGATAATTGAAAAACAGGTCTATTTTAAAACAGTACACTAGTTGTCACAGTTTGTTTGTAGGAATATATACATATGAACAACATATACACAAACACATAATAAATCTGGAATAAAAGATTTATATTAGAAAGATAATTGTTCGCCTTTCCTTTAATCTGGTCAGATTGAAGGAGAGGCGAACAGAAAACTTTCTTGTGGCAGCTACAGAGTAAATTTTAATTGAAGGAGCAAAAATTAAGGACCGTCTAAATTCTAAAATCTATTAAAATAACTACTATAACGACACACAAGTAACTATATTTCATAAATAAATATCCATATTTCTTAGCAACAATTTTACAAAGTTTTTTATGGCTGTGTGGGGAAGAAAGAAAGCGAGTTTGAGATGTACTCTTACTCAAAAAAAGATCTTTAACGTTTTAACCTCTACACATCACAGACAAGCAACAAATAAACTAAATTGCATAATTTTTTGTATTTGCACTGCTGACGTCAGCAAAAAACCAAAACATTTATTTTTTCATTGTCTTGCCCAAGTGGATTTCTCCAATTCAAATTTTTACAATAAGTTATGCGGATGGCCTAAATTTTAAGAAGTAACACTTTTTAGAAAGCGTTAAATTTGAACAATTGGCTTTAACCTTCTGGAGATAACAAGATTTAAAGATATAGAGGAAAAATGAAAATGAAGAAACAGCCTTTTCTTTCGGTCTAAACACAAAAATTGGGAGAAAGGGCGTGCTGACGTCAGAAATATTTAATGACAATGCGATATTTTGTTCGATTCTTGTTTGTTCGATACATTCGAATCTTGTCTCCAGGACACAAATCTCTTTAATAATAGCCGTCGTCTGTCTGTCTGTGTGTCCGCGAAAGCCGTTTCCCGTAACGGAAACACGAAATTTTTAAAATGCGCGTCAATACCAAATGCGATATATTTCTATCCACTTTGTTGCAACGGGTTAATTTAAAGGACGGGCGACCCCGTGGATTTTTCCACGGGCTAACGACTAGAATTATAATATCGTAGTTTAAATATAAGCGAAACTTTGATATGAGTTAATCAGAAAATTGATTTAATCAAAGTATATTTAACAGCTGAACTAGGTGTTGATTGGTTTAATTTTCTCATAATCATAGGCGATTTAGGTATCTGGCTTGTAAACTCGTTAATGATGATATTTCCCACTCTAGATCGTTTTTTCATTGTTTATTTTCAAACAAAATACAGCTTAAAATTAACAAAACAAAGAACACTGTTCGTGATTTTTTGATACTGATCATTTTCTGCATTATTAGCATTGAAAACGTTTACAATGGCTTTGGATTATATGTAGCATTTTCTTTTTTTGTGTATATTCCTGTACAATACAATTGTCGTGCTAAATGCATTAATAGTACATACGTGCATATACGTTAAATGTTTCAAATATATTGCGAAAATCTTAAACAGTGAGCCCTCAAATGTTAATGTTAATGATAGCACAACATTAAACAACATAAAGCACCATGCGTGATCATGTTTGTTTAATCCCTACTCTTCAGTGGAGGATTTGAAGTATTGTATGCAGAGAAAGATTATTGTGTGGGTTGACATAAGAAACAAGGGCTTCATCAGAAGCACAGGCCTTTTTTTCTTATACCGTTTCCCTCTGGAATAGTGAAATGGACAATGATAGAATCAAAGCAACACGACCTGGCGGAGGTGGTCAGTCATTATCAAGGGTCTGTTTATAACGAAAGGGTTACCTCAATATACTTCTTTCTCGATTTATTTGTTGACCATGCTTAACAGATTTGGTAAGTGATCGATAACAAACCACGTGCGATTATTAGCGAGGTAAAAAAGGAAGTAGAAAAATGTGCTGTCTCATTGGTAAAGACAACTAAGTCACGTGATTTTATAGGTAATTATAATTGGTAGGTGCACCACTGCGCCCCGGGTAACCGATGTATTGTACAGTTTGTGAGTAGCGAATGTAAAACAAGGCAGAGGTGCTGTGCTGGAGATGCGGAACATGCCCGCCTACAGCTGGATAAATAGAAAACCAGGCTAACGGCCGAGGTAGCGTATATGCGTGCATGTACAGTGCATACAGTCGATAAAATGTGCATAAGAGTAGTGTCTTTACTATAAAGGGTAAGGAAAATGGTGAAGGTACTCATGCACCTTTCCCTCTCGTGTATACGGACTCTCGAAGCGCGGGTACACCACAGAACTGGCTGCACTTGCTGGAGTAAAAAAAAATTATTGGCAAACGCACATCGGGCTGTTGAACTACACGGCAAGCAGGGTCTATTCAGGGCCAAATGCGCAAGAAAGGGCTGAGCGAACGGATATTAAAATAGCCACAGAAGCATTTCTAAAACCGAAAATACGACTGAAAACACAAGGAGTTGATAACAAAAATTGATAAAAAAAATAAAAGTTGTATAGACTGTCTTGGTTTATAATAAAAGTTATAATATGTATTACGCAAACATACTAATTCGTTATAAATAGAATAATATCCATTTTATTTGATCCGGACCACGTGGTAGTGGTGATTGTTTGTGATACATTCTATATAATACGTTTACAGCCGGTATCGCAAATGGTTACCTCCATAAAACATCCACAGTGATTGCGGTTAGCTAGGCTACGTTCTTATAACGTTTTAGTACAAAAATTGCAGTCTCGCTGTTCCCCAGGAGTTTTAAAACTGTTTATTCATAATACAGGGGCTTACATCGGTAAAACTTCAACAGTGGTTGCGGTTTGCTTAGCCGCGTTCCCAAGTCGTTTTAGCACAAAAAGTCGCAATATCGCTGATTCCCAGGTGTTTTATAATGGTTGTTTCGTATTGCTGTCTAAACTAACGTCAAAATAACTTCTTTGATACTGGTTTAGAAGAACAAACGTCAATTTCGAACAGCAGGTGATTGGATTTTACAATACTCCGCCATTATTTTTACTTCATTTTTTATGTTTACCAACACGATAGTAGGTTTTTTGAATCACAATTTTTAATTCGGTTGATAGCGAAGATTTATGTGCCAATGTCGAGGATTCCGAGGCAAACAACGTGTTGGGATGGGCCTAAAATGAGAGAGTGGGGTGTTCATTACAGAAAATATGGTAATCCATCTATTCTAGCATGATAAATAGTTATATAAATACAAAGGGATTGGTAGGGACGGGGGCTTAAAAAGAGAAAGGGAGGGATGTTCCTTACAGAAGATATGATTGGTTACCCATCTGTTCTAGGCTAATAACTAGTTATGTAAATACAAAGGGATTGGTAGGTGGTTCGTATTATACTTCTACAACCCTTGCCTTGACAAGTAAATCCTTGATATTCTTATGCCGCATGGTTATAATAATGGGAGAGTCCGGCAAGATTTTATCGAGCTCTTGGTCATTCTCTATAAGGTGCCAATGTTTATTATTAATGTTTGTGATTGCAGTATTGTCTTTGAAATAGTGTGCGAGGAAAACTAGATATCTTTGAGTATTATTTGTTTCAGGTGTATCCTGATAGAGTACATACTTTTGTGATAAGTCTTTTATTTTTTTCATGTTTTCTTGAATTAGTTTTTTGGGGTATCCTTGGTTTTTAAGGACCCATTCCAAACATTTTAATGCGTTTTGGAGCATATCATCCTTGGTAATCAGCATTCTGTATCTTAGTGGAGTATATAATAGAGGCTTTCGTAAATGTCGGATGAAAAGAGTTGTAGTGGAGGAGGCTAAATGTATCAGTGGGTTTGGTATAGAAACTAGAATAAAGATTTCGACCTTTTCCTGCATGTATGTAGGTGTCCAAAAAATTAATTTTATTTCTAGAGTAGGTAAAAGTGAATTTGATATGGGGCTGAAGTGAATTAACTTTTTCAAAAGGTTTTCGTAGACATTCTTCTGTGTCAGTATATATGAAAAAAGGCATCGATAAAACGTTTCCAAAGCATAATAGCTGTGGTAAGGGGAAGTATTTTAGTACTTTCATGGTGGTCCATGTTTCTTAAGTCATCCCTTAAGTTATGATGCATATGATGATAGTAAATTGATGAAGCACAACTGTAGTCATTTTATCTACAAACAAAGTTTTTAGAATGCACTTCTTAGACAGATATTTATCAGGAGGAGCTGCTCTTCCCACAATTCACCATTTTGGTATTAAAAATCATGATAGCTATGGACTTACATTACTGCTATAGCTATCTTAATTCTGTCGAAGGTACTCAGTTAAAGATTGGTAGGAGATGCTACCTCTGTAACTTCTGAAGTGCTGTCTTATTTTCAATTTTTTTGGTACACATTGAACCTAACACAAAAAAAAATCGGCAGCCTTTATGTTATGTTTGAGTACGTGGTTGATTAATGATATCAGCATTAAATGTTTAATTATTAACGAGTTATATCAACTCCTTTGTTGGTTTCGTCTTTTAAAATACACCCATACGTTAAGTATCCTGATTCACGGTGAAAATACGTGTTAATTTTATGTAAAACGAAGAAAAAAAATGCAGCAGACTAAAAAGAAAAACAAGAAAAAAGAAAATAAACATGTAGTTTGGGTACTAGATGAATACGTTTTATAGAGTATTTTATTTTTTCATTTATTCTATTGAAATAAAAAACACAGCGCAAAATAAAGCTGGCTGCATATGTTTAATGTCGCGTAAATAAACCTTTGTCTATTCGAAAAATTCAGGAAGTTAGTAAAACAACAAAGAAAAGAGAAAGAAAACGAATAAAACAAATAATGAGACAACGAGAGAGAGATGTGCATATTTTACATGGCTAGCCTCACAAATATCGAGGGATATACCCTGTCTATTATTTCCAGGAGGGGCCATGGCTTAGATGGAGAGTCCTAGAGTATTTAAAGCTCATTTTGAGCTACGCAGACCCAATTAGAGCCCGCGCTCTACTAGACAACTCCCTGCAACATACAACGGCCCACACAGTGTGCCATCTTCCCAATTTCCCTCACATGGCTTGGGTTAACCCGGGGCTATGGTAACATTCACTCGCCCGTGTTGAATCGCCGTCAAGAGGAATCGAACCCCGGTCTCCCGCACAGAATACGAGAGCTATAACCACTAATCTACGGCGTCGTAGCCGAGCTCTCAAAAATATGCACATTTATTATATTTATAAGAAAAAAAGTCAACTTTGTTCCAATGAATTTGACAATATTGGTCTTTAATAACTCTAACAGCATTAAAAATTCAAAGTACAGAAATGATCAGAAACCAATATTAAGGACAGCAACTGGTATCTATGCTTCGCACAAAGGCGAACAAGTATACCAAAGGCGAACAAGTGTACCAAACTTATTCCCAGGGCTTTACTGCGCCTATGATATACCCAACATCGACCCCAGGAAAATTCTCTTTGATATAAAGGACTGCGTCATAAAAAATAGAAAAATTGGAATATTACACGTTATAGAAAAATGTTTTTTTAACAATGTATAAATTATATTTTATAATATATACATAACGAATAAATAAGCACGCCACTATTGAGAATTTTCCTGGCATGTGTAGGCGCCAGTAGCCTTGTTTTTCTCAACATGTTTTTTGAACAGTGCCCAAGTTTATATATTCTTGCTCTAAAAAAATAAGAATCAACAATGTAAATATTTTTTTAAATTTTTTTTTTAATTTTTAAATTTGAACGGCGAAATATAAAAATCCCAGCAAGTCCTGGGGACGAGGTTAGTTTGAGACTATATTTGATTCGACATTAAACAAAGGCAGAGCAACACGGGATGCACTTAGACTGTTTTTGATAGAGTCAATTTCCTCTGTTTGGTTGTTCTAAAATAGAGAAAGACGAATACCTGTTCTTTATATTTATATTTGTTTTTGTTTATCGATATAATAAAGGACTTCAACCTTAAATAAATTTAATAAGAAGCCCTGAGGGCACTAAGAATTTCCGCTCGCTACCAAAATATTTGATGACAACCTGCTAATTCGTTGTGCTATCGTGCAAACATTCAAAGAAGTTTGGTGCATTAAGCTCTGAAGATAAAGCACACAAGTGACATTGTATCTTACAACTAACGCAAACAAAACGAAACGAAACATGTCATAATAAACTCACATTTTACCTTGTCACCATCATGTTCAGCATACTTTTTTGTTAACTGTGCCAAATTTTCTCGAAAATAAAGTAATTTTAAATTTTGGACCAATTTTGACCTAACATGACATTTAGGTGACAAAAATCAAAATTTTAATGTCACAATCATGTTTGTTATGTTGCGTGAGTTGGCAGAGAGAAGAAAAGAGACGTGCTTGCTTAACATAACGTAAATCTTAACTAAATAAAATATGTCGGAGTTAATTCAATAAAGTTCTTGGTGTATTATGCCAAATAGAGCATGTACGACATAACAATGTTTAGCATGCCTTTTTTGTTAACTGTGTCAAATTTTGTGGAAAATAAAGTAGTTTTAATGTTTGGACCAATTTTGGCCTAAAATGACATTTAGGTGACAAAAAATCAAAATTATAATGTCAACATTATGTTCAGCATACTTTTTTGTTAACTGTGCCACATTTTGTCAAAAGCAAATACCAATTTTGGCCTGAAATGTCATTTAAATGACTTCCAAGTACTTAGGGATTTTGGGTACGAAGTTTTAATCTGTGACGTTGCAATTGACCATTTAGTACAGGCTTAGTTAGTTAGTCAGTTAGCAGTTGGAAACCAATATTATCCTCCTCTCTTTTCATTAAATTTTCTACGCCTTCGGGTGCGGAGATTCAATGAAAAGAAATTTTACTTACCAAAATTTCTTTAGAATTTTTATTTCTTTAACATGTTCATTCTATAAAAAGCATGAAATATCAAAAGTAAGCAAGTATTTTTTAAAATATTCGGTTTATTTGTTCTATGGATACTTTAAATCTAAACCTATATATAGTAAATTTTAAGAATTGTTAAAATATTACAATAAAAAAAGCAATGCCGAAACTAGATTTAGTTTTTGTAAATAGGTCTGCATCATTCTCGAACCCAGAAATCAGGTTGTTGAATGTCGAAAGTAAAACTTTTTGAATGACTTTTAGCCAACGTCTCTTCAAGATGATTATTTATCCTAGCCGATCGAGATGATGCAAAATCTGGTAATGGATTTATTGCCTGACGTATGATTTTCACTTTTATGCAATGTGTCAATGTGTCAATGTGTCAAATTTTGTGGAAAGTAAAGTAGTTTTAATGTTTGGACTATTTTTGGCCTAAAATGACATTTAGGTAACAAAAATCAAAATTATAATGTCAACATTATGTTCAGCATATTTTTTTGTTAACTGTACCAAATTTTGTCAAAAGCAAATACCAATTCTGGCCTGAAACGTGATGACTTCCAAGTACTTAGGGATTTTGGGTACGAAGTTTTAATCTGTGACATTGCAATTGACCATTTAGGACAGGCTTAGTTAGTTAGTCAGTTAGCAGTTGGAAAAAAATATTATCCTCCTCTCTCAGAGGAACGTGAAATCCAAGGGTCGATTTTTTTTCTCAAAAAATGCTCCAAAAGAAAAAACGACGGTTTTAAAGAATTTCCTACGCCTTCGGGCGCGGAAATTCAATGAAAAGAAATTTTACTTACCAAAATTTCTTTAAAATTTCTATTTCTTTAACATATTCATTCTACAAAAAGCATGAAGTATCAAAAGTAAGCAAGTATTATTTAAAATATTCGGTTTATTTGTTCTATGGAGAGATAGGAAAATACGGATCATAGGACAGCGATTGATATGTTGTGCCACTCCACGTCAAATTATAGACCATCCACGTTAAATCAACGATAGAGGAGTCAATAAATCCATGAGCACTTTACCATTCCACGTCAAATTATAGACCATCCACGTTAAATCAACGATAGAGGAGTCAATAAATCCATGAGCACTTTACCACTTTACGTTAAATTATAGACCATCCACGTTAAATCAACGATAGAGGAGTCAATAAATCCATGAGCACTTTACCACTTTACGTTAAATTATAGAGCATGCTCTATAATATCTGTCCAAAACCCCCTCCCTCCCCCACCCCCTCCCCGTCCCATGGGTCCCTCCCCACCCTCCCCCGTTGTGTCCTATAAATTATAATGGCCTCTAGCCAGTGTGGTAATACCATCTTCCAAAATTATGCGTTTATCATCATCCGCATTGAGCGCGAGTTTGTTTGTTTTTATGGTATGAACATCATGCTTAATCGATCGAAAGGTCATCTGTTCTCTGTAAACATTTTCACCCTCAAACAGGCATCTCTTATAATCATCGAAACCTATGGTCTCCCTCACCACACATTTCTTGACCCCCTTGCACCTCTTATCCTCACTACCACATAGCTGTTTGTATGCATAGGTCTTAGCTCTTAGGGCTACAAACTCAGTCATCACCTTACCACCTAACTCGTCCTTCATCAGCCCAATGATCTTTTTATTCAAACCTAATGGTAGAGGTCTACCATCTTCCTTATCATACCCCGATGTGTCAAATCTCTCAGACACATCATCAGCGATATCCTTGTAGAAATCGCCCGTTTTTATGTGGTATACGAATGAATCAGTATCCATATAGCAAAGTTTCACATCATCACCATATTTCGGTCTCATATAGTCATAGTGAAACTCGTACATAATCATCTTAGACATGTCCAGAATTGCCAGTCCTAGGTAGGTTGGTTTATTCATTTTGATCTTGATCTTGGACATCTCTACACCCATCAGTGTTTCCGAGAACCATGTGCTACCCTTGAAGTTTGGCTTCATCACCAGCTTCTCATACTGTTCCTTCTTCGTAGCCAAGCGTATGTCTTTGTGTTTACGCTGATTCTCCATTGTCTTACCAAAGAACGAATTGTTTATCAGCTTGAAAAAATCCTTCTCAAAGTCATTCTTCGACTCCGTGCGCAGCTGTGTATTGAAGTCTATATACGACTTCAGCCACGCACTCTGATTAAATCTCAAGACTCTATGAACCTTATCAAGAACAATACCGTGATTCAAAGCCTGAGCAAGCGCACGGATATGGATGATGTAGTTTGTCTTGCTCGAAAGACATGGTGTCAGCTTCTCGACCCCATTGATAACCTTCCTCTCGGGCATGAAAGGAAGATCGTTATGTGCGTCATGAAGATCAGGTGGATATCTAACATCAACCTCAAGCATGTACCCCTTTTTACCGTTTTCCACAGCCAACTCTGAAATGAGTTCGGGTGTAAATTTACCGGAATCATCCCACTCAAACCCTCCGGTGGGCATCTTCTGTATCATGGCCCATCCATAAAGATTGTTAGCATCAAGATACTGCAGATAGGTTGTATCTTCCGAAGTATTATACATATCGCCCATATATGGATTGTTGGCCTTGGCGTGGCGGTGGACAGCTTGACACAATCCACCCTTAATACCGCTTTCAATGAACGTGACCATCTCAATATCAGACAATAGATCTAGACTAACCCAGGTCTTTTTCAGACATGCTTGCCAAGTTAATCCAGGAGTTGTGTAAAAATGCGCGGGATCTAGTTTGTAGTATCTCAAACACGTCTCTCTGAATGTCTCAAACACACCAGCGAGCAATAGAACATCTGTATTGAGATAGATGTCATGATATTCACCTAGATCCTTAATATCAAAGGCTTTCCAAACCTTCTGAGCATGCTCATAGTCAGCATCACTGATGTGACTCATGTTAAGCTTGCTATAAAAGTCATCCTTTGACGGGAGCTCAGTTTCATTAAACCTATCGAATGAGTTAACATACTCATATGGGTATACACCTTTTCTCAACAGCAACCTGAACTGCTCATCGTTTCCCGTGTGCATATTACGGAACTTTTCAAGTAAACTCTGCTTATCAAGATTTCTATTGCAACCGACATCGCATTCACCACATTTCCCGTGAGCAATATAGTTTTCATCAATATATTCAAACGAGCATCCTGAGCTACACTCATCACATCTCATGTTGTTAACACCCGCGAGATTTGCACTAAGATTGTTCAAGCCGCTAGACATAAATCTAAACGAATCTATGAATCTTAGCTTTATCTTTTTGTCCTTAGTCTCACCATTTTTGTTAATATATTCGCCAACCTTAACATCGGTCGAGAAAGAGATATATTTCTCCTTATTCTCTGCGATTACACCCATACCATCCTCTCCGTACTTCCTTGCAAGCTCCTTAATGAATAAATGCGCATCATATCCGCTCAGATTGTGGAATACAACCGGAATATAATTAGGAACCTTGTAACGCAGATTACATTCCTGATGGGCGGATCCGCGAAACTTACCAGTGAAATGACAGTGATCCCTAACCTTGATGTCATCATCACCATCAAATTCCTTCATACAAATGTGGCAAACCTCGGATCTATTGAAACCGTCACGCTCCTCATCCGTCAGTGGATCCATTTCTTTCTGAGGAAACATGTTATATAACCTTTCAGCCTCAGAAACCACATGATCCGCAAAGCGCGGAACACAGTCCTCACCACGGTAAAGATTAAGAGGGTTGGGAACTTCACCATGAGCATATTTACTATAACAACAGAATCCGGTTGGGACATGTTTACCAACTTTCTCGGTTGATGATCCGCCTTTTCTCTCATCCTCGGGCAATTCTTGTGTAAAAGCTTCGAAATCGGCATAAATGATGAATGGAACCTTGAGCTGAAACTTACCATCGGTGAAGGTTAGAGCGGTACCCTCTTTAGGGAGTTGAACCTTAGCAGCATCATTATCTTTACAATACTCAAAGTGCTCATCCCTTTTCAGCTCGCTCGGGAAACCAGAAAGACAATTCAGGCAATAATGCTCTTTATTTTTATACTTTGAGTTGACCTTGCTCAGGACACCGCTCAGGTTCTTAACAGCGATATAATGCCTCTTATCCCCTTCACACAATAGAAACAAAACAACAGTTTTCTCGCGATCAAGATGTTTCGACCTACGGCACATATAGATGACACCTTCCTCATCATCTTTTGTCAAAACATGCACTGCGATATCAGGGTTCCTTCTCTGAAAGAGATCTATCTTGTTTAGTGCCATTGGGAAAGATGGACCATCCCAATTGCACTTGTCTTCAAACTTCTTAAGGTTTGAGATTCGTTCAGGATGATTATCGATCTTATCATGATTGAGAGCAGCCAAAACGGCCCATTTGAAACAGTCCTCGTCATCCTCGTTATGAGGGTTAATCACAGATCGCTTTCCACTGAAATTCTTGGGTAGCGGCAAGTAAGAACTACCTCTGGTTAATTTCAGTTTATGAAAGTCCACATGCATATGTAGGATCCTTTCGATTGTGAACCCGCTGGCGGATAGAGCAGGGTTTTCAATCTGCTCGATTATCTTATTACACATCCGATCGAAAACATCAGAAATGTCATCGTGGGCGTGCAGTATCTCCATATAGCTATTGAACGCTTTATCGACATGTACACACGGGGCATCAGACGAGCTGGTGTCCTCCCTTACCCACTTCACCCACAAGGTTGCCTGAGTCTTCAATGACTTCTTTTGCCCGAGCACGTCACTCATCAACCTCTTGACGACATGCTCGACCTTTTCGAGAAAGACCTTGACATTCTTCTCACCGTCAGGGTTTATCTTGAACCTTTTGTAGGAACCTACAAACGCTTCTTCAATAGGAGTATAAGGATTTTCCTCTTTCACCTCTTCCTCCTCTTTCACCTCTTCCTCTCCACTGTCCTTTTTATACAAACCCATGATCTTATCCTTCATGGTTTTGAAAGCTTTTGTTGTTTTATCCTTAATAGCCTTAGGTACATGATTTATCAACCAGTCTCTCCATTCAATCAACTTGCTTTTCACAATAGGTCTGGTTTTAATCATTTCTTGCAGCTCAAACAAATCCATGTCTTGTTGGCTAGTACCGGATCTCGAGGGTCTCGGTGCTGGTACGGGTCTAGGCATCGGTATTGGTCTATTTGGTCTCGTCGCTGGTACTGGTCTGGTGGGTCTTGGCACGGGTACCGGTCTAACCGGTGCTGACACGGTAGTGGGTGTCAATAATTCGATCAGATCGGCCTTTCTGAGCCTTGAGTATCCATGTAGACCGCGTTCCTTAGCGAGTTTTCTTAATTCAGCAACCGTATTTCTCGAAGTCATGCTTGTGTATGATATACGATTTTGAACCTTTAAGATGGTTTTATATAATCATGAAACTATAAAAAGATTAATATAATTTGTTACTCGATCGAGTAACAAAAACAATCTAGTTGTCCAACCATAACCCTTCAACACAAAGTCATACCAGCAGCCATAGAATCGGTAACCCGATTGGTCAGATGTCTCCTTGAAACCAGTGGTACCCAAGGTGGATAGAATCGGAAATATTTATAATAATGATATTCATCATAATAATTCCTACAACAATGAATCTCCAGGACAAGCCTCCTGTCAACGATGGGATTCACCCGGTACTCTTCGGGTATATCCAACACGGTGAACTTTTTGTAATTCGGCAGCTCCATGATATATTCACTACCACTCCGACATCCTTCATCGGAGTGACGTAGGGTTAATCTCGGTGATGTCTCTCCATCCACATCAATATTTCGGAATAAGGTCAGGTGAATTTTGTTATCAACTGTCGATGTCATGCTTGGCTATGATATACGATTTTGTAATCTTTAACCCAATTTTTATAAATCGTGTTGGAGTGTCATGAGTGTCCTCGTTTGTAATGCAACCATCATGCTAAATTGTGGTAAAACACGCTTTGTGATACATACATCGATACACCATGAGTACCCACCCACCGGCACCTCGAGGGTCCATGTTTGTTACTCGATCGAGTAACAAATCCGGGTTGTTCAATCAATATTCTACGCACAATTCGCACCAACATTTGTTATAATGATTATAATCATCATCATCATAATCAGCATCATTAACATGTCGTTTCTTTGCCAAGTACTTTAGCAATGGGGTTATTAATCTGGAGTTCACATCCTGTTCATAAGTCATGTATATGATATTCCCATCCTTGTCGTAGGTCTCACCATAACCCTCGTCATGGGAATAGGCATAACCCTCGTCTTCAAACCATTGTTGGCTATAAAATCCCCCCAATCGATGCCTATTCACATGTCTATTTGCAATAATAGGTACATATCCAAGAGGTAAAGTGGCGAAATTTAGCTGGGGTTCATTAGGAGCATCAACGGATGTTGACACAACATTCCATGTCAAATAGTTTATAATCCATCGATCCCCATCAAAAAAATTCTCATCACCCAAGTCATTCCTCAGTTCACTTTCACTTATTTCGAGTCTTTGGGCTATATATCTTACATCGTCAATCGTTCTATTATTTCTGATGTAGGTTTTGAATTCAACATACCTTATGGGTACTCTGGGATATTTGTATTCGATATCTTCGTCGTAGAAAAATCTTCGGAATAATATCCAGTCCATTTCGTGGGTGGATGGTTTGTTATCAACTGTCGATGTCATGCTTGGCTATGATATACGATTTTGTAATCTTTAACCCAATTTTTATAAATCGTATTGGAGGTTCGTGACCCGTACACCATGGATACTCACATTTGTTACCCGCCCGAGTAACAAAAAATGTCCAATCACTTGGATCTCTTGTCGTTATAACGTTTTTGAGATTTTAGATATGCCTCCCTGTTGTCCGACCTCCACCTTGAACAGTATCCATACCATTCCTTCTTGGTATCCAGATCAATGGTGTAGGATGGATCCAGATCATTCTTCTCAATCACCTCAATCAATTTAGCTTTTTTCATTCCAGCAATATACTTCACCCCACGGGATTTAGCAACCTCTCTCAACTCTCTCAGTTTTATCAATTTGTAATCCATGTCTGACATATTAATATAAATATAAAAAAACTTTAAGCACTTTTATCGTACCACATCATAACAAAAAGAGATAAATAAAGGTGTGCATAAATAAAACATGTCAAACTCTAAACTTCAAGAGACTTACTATCAACCTCAAAATTTATGGAAAGGACAAAAAGCTGTTCAGAATTTAAGAGGATTCGGTTTCAAGCCAAAGGAGATTAAGAAGTGGCTATCAAAACAAGCATTTTGGCAAGTACATTTACCCGCTCCAAAACATGTTGAAAGACCACATTATGAAGTTACCACCCCTAATGATTTACATCAATTCGATTTATTGTACATGCCCGGCGACATACTGTATGGTAATAAATATAAGTACATTTTGTCGAGAATCGATGCTGCTTCCAGATACAAAGTAGCCCGACCTTTGAGGAGTAAGAAAGCCAAAGAGGTTGCCGCTATGATTGAGGACATCTACAAGGCAGGACCATTAACTTATCCGAAAACTTTCCAATGTGATAACGGTTCAGAATTCAAAGCAGATGTGACAAAGCTGTTGGAGAAGCATAAGGTTGAAATTAAAAGTGCGACTACAAAATATAAGCATACGCACACAGCTTTTGTTGAGGCGTTGAACAAGATACTTGCGGAAAATTTATTCAAAATACAAGATGCTCAAGAACTGAATGATTCGGAAAAGGTATCATCTACATGGGTTAAGCATCTGTATAAACTGATTGATATGCTAAACGATACAAAGACGCAGATGATTGGTATGAAACCAAAAGATGCTATTATAATGAAAGAGGTGCCTTTGGTTAATCAAGAGAATTATCCACCTGAAGTAGAATTACCTAAAGATGGATTGTATAGATATCTACTACAACCCGGTGAAGAGCATGATGATGGGCGGAGACGGGCAACCGATAGAATATGGTCGAAAAACACATATAGATTGCGTGAGGTAATAGCGCAACCTGGTAACCGTGTAATGTACTATGTTCAAGACGGACCCAGACGGGCTTTTGTAAAAGAGGAATTGATGTTAATACCTGAAGATACAGAATTACCTCCTGATTATGTGCAAGGTTGGTGAAAAAGGGGACGATACATAAAAAGTATCTTTACCTGTTTCTGGTAAAGATGATTGTGCCGGGGATCGCGCGGGGCGGTCGGCAGATAGGGCCGCTATGGCTCAGTCTTGGGGGACGATCGCGCCACATAATGTCACAAACCGCCTTACTTTCAAATATTAATTTTTCAAATAGCACACGAAATATGCGAGTGGTGTACATGCGCATATCACTAACCTTGTTCCTGATTTACCGTCTTTCTGAGGCTTTGGACCTCGGCCATTAGACTTTTTTCAAACTGGTTGCGCGTTTCGCTCTCCATCTTTCTGTCGGTTTTCGTAATTTTGTCCAGAGCTTCGTAGTATATACCGCACAGGGTTTGAAATTCAATGTGACTAATGTCATCATTATTCAGGGCCCGCGAGAAGGAGTTTTTAAATACGGCGATGGCAGACGTCGCAACATCATATAATTTCATGACTTTATCAAGTTTGCTCCGATATCTTTTAATCAAGGCCATGATAATGCCAGTGGAAATAGAGCCAGATAGGGCCACACCACCCAGTCCGACGGAAGCGGGGATTCCGATGAGTGTGGCGCCGGTTACCACCGAACCTATGCCCGAAGCGATGGTTAGGGCCGTGGCGCTGGCATTTAAAAGCACTAATCGGTGTAATGCCTTGTTATATTTCTCATACTTTGTGTTGAATTTGTTTTTTAATTTTATAAGCTCCTCAAGTTGAGAGTTCACGGTATTAGTATTAAACTTGTCCCGCTCGTTCGAATACTCGGGAGCCGTGGGTAGCTTCGGATAAATCTCTGCCATTGGTTACTACAAAGAAAAAAACTTTACTCTAAATAACCCATATCTAGTTTATCCAGATCCTTGAGAGTTCTGTGATATGTATCACACAAACTTTCAAAATCGGCTCTACAGATGTACCGGCCGTTTGGTAGCGTTTTATCGAACACATCGATGGCATTTTGTACAACGTGACATGAGGCTCTGACTTTGTTAAGTTTCTCCCGATACCTCTTAATCGATGCTACGATAATGGCACGGGAAACGGAGCTGGATAGGCATATACCGGAAAGTCCTATAGAATTCCTAAAATTTCTAATAATGGTAGCGGTAGCTGCAATCGAACTGGTAACGGCTAAGGTTTCCAAGATTATGCGCGAAATCACTAATCGGTTTAGCGCTTTGTCGTATTTGTATATCCTGTCATGAAACTTACCTCGTAATTTCAGAAGCTCCTCAAGTTGGGAATTGGATATATCTGTTTTAAACGCTTCTTCTCTGGTACTAGAACGCTCTGCCATTTCTATTATATTAGGAAAAAACTATCCTCTAAATAAAATAATGGCGGACATTGATATTGATCCGTTTGGTGAACATGGTCGAACCGATGAGGGTCCCGATGAAACCACGCCCCTGGTACCGAAGGAACGCACACGGGTACAGATACACACACCTGATGAAAAGGAGACATCATTCGGAGGAGGCTCCACTCAACGTACCAGAGTTTTGCGGGAAATGGTTGATGTGTTGTATGATAGATTATCTGAAGGATCCCTGTCAAAACCTGAGGTGCTACATACAGACCTTTTTGAAATTAAGGATGGTGAATTATACTACAGAGATAAAAACGAACCTTTGACAAACAATGGAAGACTAAGGGCCACCGGTACTATATCAGATATATTAGGCAAGAGAAGGCTGCGTAATTTAGGCTTTGACATACCAAAAGGTAAGATTACAGCCCGACAAGCTGCTAAGCTAAACAAAATACAAGAAGAATTACCCTCGTCATCTAAAATAACAACAGCAAGTGATGTAGAATTAGAAGCTATATCCGGGGATGTGGTAAACAGTACGGAAGATTTAATTTCATTGGTCAAACAATCTGTAGACCATGAAGCAACCCAGACCGGTGATCTATTTGAATATCCTATGCGTGAATTGCTAGGATTGGATAGATCGTTGAGAAACATAAGAGGAAGTCTTCAGGATGAAGTTGCAAAAAAGGTTCAGCTCGAACAGCATATTGACAGAGAAAAAAACAAGTTGGAAGAGATGAAAAACACACCAAATATGACCGAAGAACAACAAAATGAAGCGAAAGAAAGGTTGAAAGGTTTGCAAAATGAGTTGAAAGGCCGGCAAGAGATTATCGATATTCTCAAAGGTAAACTTAACAGTCAAATAAAAAGCATCAGGGTAGCATCAGCTTTTTAACAATTGCCCTCCCGATGTTAGAGACCAATGTTCTCTTCGTGTCGGCTTTTGACTCGAGATCAATGTCGAAACTTAGTTTCGAAGTACCCGGAACAATGACATCATCGTTACCTAAATTAGGGAACCTAATCAGGAGTAACTGGTTCTGATCAATCTCACTTGGGTTGTGAGTGACAATTACTTTTTGATGCGTTCCTTTTACGCCATGTGCGATTCTAAGTGAGCGTTCTGGGTTTAACTTTTTCCCGTATTCCATGCTATTCCATATTACTTTTATTTTATTTTACTTTAATTCGGTTAATGCTGGCTATATGTATCTCTTATGTGTAGTGTAACTGTTGTCTTCATACCATCCTTCAAGATCTTACCATTTTGACCCGTGACTCTCAAGGTGAGTGATTGAAGGAAACCGTTCTTTAGTTTCTTATATTGTGGCTTTTTTGGTTCAATATGTGTAAAATCACCATACTCGGATATATGATATGTTAGCAGGTTGTTACTATATCTACCATCTATAAGATTTAATGAATTATCCAATTCATTAAGATTTAAATGTAGTTCAGTTATGCCGGTTAGATTGATTGTTTTGATTACTTGAGGGTTTTTGATTAATAGTGTGACATCACCCGCTAAAGATGCGTTCAACTCCCTGCCGGTGTATTTTCCTTTCATTATAAACGTTTTATCGGTCACTTTTAGTGGAGCTGTTAATTCATATGTGACATTGTCCGAAAACGCCTCCACGATCGCAACCTCTTTTGCACCATGCGGGTTGGTGATCGGGCGATACAAATAGATTGTCTTTTCACTATTTACGTCCTTTATTGTGATATACATTATTATATTAGAGATTGTGAATATATTTAAATCAAAGAATGGATGACATTTTCAAATATAACCCGAATGCGGCATATAAGCCAAATGGGGGGCTGGATCTTCAAATATTGGGTGCTAGGGATCTATACAAACAGACCATTATTGTGTCCGAAAATGGCTCTTTCCCCGCTTCCTTTCCTAATATTTTTACCAATTATGAACTTAGTCAAAACGCGCAACGTATGAGAATTTGGAATGAGCAACCTTTTAGACTATGGCAAACCCAGCTAAATTTTGCCACTTGGTGCGCTTCAAGTGCCTGTGGGGTAAGTTCCGAACACCTGAAGGAAGGTAGATCTATGGTCAGGTCAATATATCGTTTTCATGTGTATTATCACATTAGACGAATCATTAAGCGCCTACAGACACCTCTACCCTTTGAGGATAGTTTTAATCAATATGATAATCCTTATTCAAATGAGGAATTTCTAAAAATCTGTGGTGAGTATGATGTTGATTCCAACCCCATGAAATACAGAGGTCAGTACTTTTTCAGTTCATATCAAAAAAGACGTAAAGACTATCCAACTCCCGGGTTGAGTTATTTCACTAACGACTCCATGACGCGGTGGATTGTGGAAAAATCCGATGGATTTACAAAAACGGGCCTTGTGAAGATCTCAAGCAGTGTTAGGGCCTATGCCTATCTTGTTCTTAGTTCTCAGGCCTCAGCACGCTCCTCCATCCTTGGTAATGATTCAAGTGCTCTGACCGCCCAAAGAGTTTTTATGAATAACCTTGAAGACATTGTTAACCGTAGGGTTGATATTCAGGAGGACATTAAACGTTATCAGGATACGTTAAACTACGCTTCAAGTAAGATTGATTATTCGGTTGGACAAGGTATTTATATGTTACCTAGTGACATGAATCTCAAAATTAAAACAGGGGTGGTAGGTTACAACAACAAGATTTTGATATCGGGTGAAGATCTGACCATTGGGATTAATCTAAAGGTTAATGTTATTGAAAAAACAGCTGAATCACATAAAAAGATTCCTGATAGGACATCCAGTCCTATTCCTATTCCTGGGACCTCCGGTCCTGATAAACACATTACTGATAAACATATTACTGATAAACACATTACTGCTCTTGTGATTGTTATGACAACAGGTTATTTCATATGGTATTTGTTTAGATAAAGAATGACGTCAATTAAATGTCAATCAAACAAGAATAACAATAGAGAAACAATGCATTCCTTACATACCAAATATCCTTAGCAACGGCTACTTTCGTTTTGACTTTTTCTTATGTAAACAACTTTCTGGTATGTAAAATCCTATTGTTATAAGCGTTTGATTGACAGATGGTTTTACAAGATAACAAAAACTGCTTGCGTGTTGTTATTTATTTATGTTTTATTATCATTGATGGTATTACTACGTACGCCAGAGGCCATTATAATTTATAGGACACAACGGGGGAGGGTGGGGAGGGACCCATGGGACGGGGAGGGGGTGGGGGAGGGAGGGGGTTTTGGACAGATATTATAGAGCATGCTCTATAATTTAACGTAAAGTGGTAAAGTGCTAACGGATTTTATTGACTCCTCTATCGTTGATTTAACGTGGATGGTCTATAATTTGACGTGGAATGGTAAAGTGCTCATGGATTTATTGACTCCTCTATCGTTGATTTAACGTGGATGGTCTATAATTTGACGTGGAATGGTAAAGTGCTCATGGATTTATTGACTCCTCTATCGTTGATTTAACGTGGATGGTCTATAATTTGACGTGGAGTGGCACAACATATCAATCGCTGTCCTATGATCCGTATTTTCCTATCTCTTATGGATACTAAAAATCTAAACCTATATAATAGTAAATTTTAAAAATTGTTAAAATATTACAATAAAAAAGCAATGTCGAAACTAGATTTAGTTTTTGTGAATAGGTCCACATCATTCTCAAACCCAAAAAGCAGGTTGTTGAATGTCGAAGATATAACTTTTTGAACGACTTTTTGCAGACGTCTCTTCAGGATGATTATTTATCCTTGCCGATCGAGATGATGCAAAATCTGGTAATGGATCTTCTTTTAAGCAATAATTGCACATGGTCTTATTTGTCAATATAACAAAGCCACATCATTATGACTTATTAGAGCGTCATTATCACTCTTAAGTGGTGACATTTATTAAAGAGACCACAAAAATGCATGAACCAAGCCAAAATAGCTTACTCTTAAGAAACAAGTCAGGCTAAAACAGCGTGTTCTACTTGTAGAAATTTTTACTTTATATGTTCGTCGTATATCAGATGGTCTACTGAATATTTTCAGATGTCCAATAAAGCCATCCACATCTGATTGTTGCTATGCGCTACAATAGTTTACTAAAGTGGATTATTGTATTAGAAAATAATGAACACAGTGAATTATTAGTTAGTAAAAACTTTTAAAGAAATAATGATCAACGTTGTGAAGATTTGCGAGCAGGTAATATACAATTAAACACAATGAAATACGCAGGTAAAGTCAATCCATTTTCAGCTCCTGGTCTTGTTGCTGTTCTCTTTGTTATACTGGTATGTTTCTTTTTGTTATCATAACAATCGGTTCTCCTGAGCTGGTGTGTTGTCTGGTTTGAGAAAGATTAAGACATGTGTGTGTCATATAATGTTTTTACTCATAACTAATTTATATGTACAGGTTGGTTCACGTATATATATATATACAAGTTGTCTCGCCTACCCAATATACAATAATACAACAGGTGTCCCGCTGGAGAACTTATAGCCTGAAAAGTAATAAAATAAAAAATAAAAAACGCCTTTCGCGCCTCTCTGTGATCTGTCTTAAAATTAGAAATCTTGGAGATCGAAAATCCCCGCAAATTTAAAGATTATGTGTCGCGAAAATAATATTTGCTTCTGCAAATCGCAATAATATAAATCGCAAGATTTTAAATTTTTGAATTTTGATAACATTTTGCATGACTTCCTATTTATATTACTATTTTTTTATTACTAAAATGTTTTATCACTAAAATTATTTTCCCACTGAAAAAAGTGATTCAAAGAGTTTGTCTGCGTTGCCGTGCGGGACATCGCATTTAGATGAGGCGATCTCGAAATCGCTTTAACTTTAAAAAAATTCAGGCTACATTCCAAAAAAACGTTTTAGAGTGCCCAAATGTCATGGGATTTCGAGATGTATCATTCTCATAATGTAACCAGGATCACCCGCCCTGCAGGTGGCAGGTAATAAAAGCGTTAAAATTTTGATAACCATGGATAACGCAAAAACTACCGAACAAAAAAATACTCCTTGTTAAACTACGGAAGGAAAAAATTCTCCTTGTTAAACTACTGAACAAGAAAATTCTCCTTGTTAAGCATTCACAAAAAGATAAATCACAGAAACTCTAATTTATTAATTTTCTATTATTGATATCGCTCGTCCAAACGTGGAAGTTGTTAACTAGGAATATATATATATGTAAGACTAACCTGTAGGTTGTCTTCGCAATAGTTCTGTCTGTGTATAACGCAACGCTAAATTAGTGTGATTGATTCAACTCAACACTATTGAACACCACTTTTACTAAACACAACGAATTACCAATGATACTGGTTCAACACAATTAAAACCCCACCACCAAGTGATTCTTATTAGTAATTGCCTAGATAGAAGATCAACAATCTCCCTCTATTTTCTTTCTGTTTGGCGTTCAGTTGGTTATTCGAATGTGAGAGGATTTTATAGCGACTCTCCGTATGATTACTTATGTGGAATTTAAAAATAAAAATTCTAAAAGATAAAAACTAAAAGAAAACTTTAATTTTTGAACACAATATTCAAATCTTCATAACTAAACATTCAATTGGTCACTATTATTCTTCATCACCCCTCTGTAGCACATTTATTAAGACTATGCTAATTGCTCCTTGTTTTGTTAATACATCTGCTAACTAATGTTTGGTAGAAATCAATTCAATCTCTTTCTGATTGATACTCTGTGTAAGGGAAGCCATATCAAACCTTAACCGTTTGTCTTCCAAAGACTTTGTTGAATGGGCAGCTTCGAACAATGATTTGTTATTTGTATGACATAAGATGCCTTCTAGATTAGTATTCAACACTTCATTTATAACATTCTTCTCCCATATGCATTAATCTCCTTAGACTGCCATGTGATAGGTGCCATAAGATTCTCAACACATTTTAGGAAAAAAAAAATTCCACTTTGAGAGCTGCCATCTTGAAGGTTCCCAAATGAAGCATCAGAATATAAGGTCAGTTGTAATGGAAGCTTAAGCTTCCAAAATTTCAAGGAAATGTTAGGATCCAACATCTTTACCACTTTATTGGCTCTCATGACATTATCAACTACTGCACAGTTTAGTTTTGTGCTTAGCTGGCACACATCAAATGAAATGTCAGGCCTTGATTGTGATGACATCGAGTTTAGTTGCCCACATATGCATCGGAAGTTTGATTGTTCTTCATGTGATAGTTTTCTATTTCTGTCTGTTGTGTTTTGTATCTTGATCAGTTACAAACTTGCCACATAGTTCTTTTGGTCATAGTTAATGGAACCATTAGATTGTTGTATATTGACATCAACATATTTGAAATTGGTGTAATCTTCAGATCCAATGAGAAAAGTTTCTCTGATAGGCGAAATGACCTTCACTTAAAAATCATGGGATCCTCCCCTTAGAAAATCATCAACATGTATTACAATCAGTCCTTGGCAGCAGTTATCTTGAATCCAATAACATAATGCTTTATCAAATAAAGACATTCTCAACCCCAAGCCGATTAGCTCTTCCTTTACACGTAGATACCAAGCTCCTGAAGCATCAGCAAGGGCGTATACAACTTTATTTAGTTTCCATAACACACCTGTTGTATTTGCTTCCTTTGGGGCTTTATGATAACCTCTCTGTCAATCTGGTTGCCTTGAAGAAATGCCGTCTTGACATCTAAGTTGTGACAGTCCCAATCGTAGGTTGCTCACATCTTTAGTACAATGCGAAGACTTTCTTTAGAAAAATTTGGGGAGTCCTTAGTCAGATTTTTGACCTTTTTTTCTTCGAAACCTCTTATGACCAAACGAGCTTTAACTGTTTTGTATCCCTCTATATTCTTAGTTGTGACCACCCATCTTGTGGATATTACAGATTGACCCTTATCTTCTATGGTGAAGAAAACTTTGTTGTCCTGCCAATTGGCTAATTTTTTATACTTTGCATTTAGGACCTCATCTGTTACAATTGCTTGAGTCGATAATAGTACTTCTTTAGTTTCGTTTGTCTCAACAACAGGTTGCCAGTCACTCACACATCTCTTGAATTCTAACCAATTTATTTCATCTGTGTCTTCATTTTGGATATTTAAACAGCTACCATACTGTCTGCCTTCTTTTCCTTTTCTGTTCACTTTTCCTGCTCTGCTGTGGACTAATCCCCTTGCCCATTCACTGTCGGGAGTTAGCTTGTAAATGATTTTTGTTTTCAACTTTGCTATTCCTGGGACTGTTGACGAATTGCTAACATTTTGATTGGTTGTGATTTCATTTTTTAATATGTTGTGTGTTGTTGTTTTATTCATTAAGGCACCGTCTGATGTTGTTTCTTTTGTTGTTGGTAAATTTGTTGTTTTCTCATCTGGTTCTTCTGTATTGTTACTGTCAAAACCATCTGCACCAACACATTCACCAAAAACATTATCGCGTTCAAGTGGAATGCAATTTTTCACTTGTGCAGTTGTCACTTCAGTACTCTTTTCCGTGTCTTGTGAAAGTTTTTGTGAATGCAAAACTTGGTCAAACTTCTGCAAGCGACACATGTGTACTCTAACATAACTTCCACCATGTTTTACAAGGACTTGCTTATTCTCCTGTCCAATTACAGTGCCTGGTCCATGCCATTTTTCACTGTCTTTTCTCTTATAGAAAACTCTATCTCCATTAATATATCGCTCATCATTGTAACACTGAACATTATGCCTCAATGCTCTTCGTATACGCTCAGAAGACTCTACTGCTATAAAGGTTCTTCGTAATGCATGCATTACAGCAAGGTTATGGGCTACGGTTTTACTTGAAACTGTGTCATTTATAGCTGGAAAATGATCAGTGAGGATGCAGGGATAGTCGTGACTTTTACCATAAACAAGTTGATTTGGTGAAAATCCCTTGTTGTTTAATAAAGAATTCTTTGCACTTACAGCCCAGAATAGTGCGCGATTGTGTGTACATTTTGTGTCCTCAATAATTATTTTCAGCGTTTCCTTAATCATACCATTGTGTCGTTCACATCATCCATTTGACCAAGGACTTTCAGCTGCAGTTGTTGCAAACTCTATGTTAAACTGCTCACACATTTCTTCATACACTTTGTTAACAAATTCTTCACCATTATCAGCTAGAAACTTCCTTGGTTGACCAAATCGGGCTAAATAAATTTCAAAAATAATATCTGTTATTACATCTTTGTCTTTCGTCTTTGTCAATCTTGCTGATGAAAATCTGGCAAAACATCTATGATATGGATAAACCACAATAAGTTGCACGAGATCTAGAGCCATACACTGGTTAAATTCTGATGACATTGGTAAGCCAACAATAGGGCGCGGTCTTGGTTTTCTGTATTTGATGCACACTTCACAAGAGTTTGATACTTCATCGATGACTTTCATAAATTCACTTCGGTCATTTAAGAAGGAATTAGATGCTTTGATGAAAGATTTTAATTTTTCAGCACTTGGATGGCAAAATTGACGATGAAGTTTGATGATCTTACTTTTTCTTGATTTTGTACTTGCACAAACAAAGGTAACCAGGGGTAACAAGTGGTCATGTCTCTTTCCATCCATCTCTATTATGTTGTTGTTCAAAGGTATGCAATAGTGACCTGTACCTTAGCAAATGTTTGTAGATAGGTAAGCTATCTTAAGCGAGGTTGTTGATATGCTTAGCATGTAGTAGGTGATAAAAAACCTTCTGCAGACATGATGATAACAGCTATCTTTATGCATTTTGGCTTGGTACTCTTTATACATTAAGCTATTAGCTAGCTCAACTTTTTCAATGTTTGCAATTTACGATAGGAATAAAGACTTTATTCCTATCGTAAAATGCCATAGCAATATATTTGTTTAAAGTCAGATACACAAGATTAAATTCTACAAATATATATATTTCTGTTAACCCAATTTGCAAAACTTCATCAAATATTTACTTAAATAATAAATTTATTCAAGGAAAAGAATACAATAAAATTTGGAGAAAGGGGAATCTAGTGTATCCGAGAAAGCTATAAATTGCAATAATACCTTCACCGTATTCATGTAGAGGCAGGCAAAATCAACCCACTCCACCTACAGGCTCAAAAGGACGCTGTATGATAAAAAATTTGCCTATTTGAATTAAAATTTGGTGGGTTTTGTATTGACGGAGTAGCTTTATATAAGAAAATAAGAAACTAGGTTGCACCAATCAAGCATGGCACATATTTTTATTTATACCCTATCTGACAATTTTAATTATGAGTATTTCAATTTTATTTTTAGCAAAGAATATGGTTTCGAGCAAGAAGTATTTTTTATAGCCCACTTCACTACTGGGCACCTTAACAGCTATTTTCCACTTTAAGAAAATTTTTCATTGAACGAAATGGAGATAAACAGAACAGAAAATTTCCTACTTTTAATTTCTGTTTCATAACATTGCACATTTTTATAAAGAAAGTAAACATTCTTTGCGCAATTCTCACAAAATGAAATAACCTGATTGGCTAAATAACTCTCTACTTGTCTTTTTCATACACAACGCAAAGAAAAAGTTGAACTCGATTCTACTTTGCTAAGAACGTAATAGACAAGAACATTTTCTGTTCACGTCAAATAAGCTTTTTAAGTATGCATACACAGAAACCTTTCTGTTCTTTTCCAATTGTTTTTTCACGGGAATATTTTTTTAAGTGAAAAATAACATTTAGTTTATATCCCTTTCAGTACCTGCACTCATACTTGTATTCCGATTAAGGAGACATTTTGTAGAACTTGCTAACTTTGCAAAATATCCCTTGATGGTTCTGCTGTTTACTTAGCAGAATGTGTAGGACAAGCTGTGATTATATCTGAAGCTGTCTACATATACCTAGAAATTAAAAAAACCTTTTCTATAAACTACATGTGAAGACTAACAATGAATTATCCTAAGTTTAGCAGAGAAACTCTGTGTTCAGGAAAACTAGTTAAACTATATCAAATACTAATAAGACAGCACACCTTTTTTTAAAGTTAAAAGACGCCTATTGCAGTTGCCAAGATAATTTTCCCTGTATTTTTTAGTCGTAAGACAATACAATATTTTAGCAGTTAGTACGTTTTCTGTTGCTGGAAAATAACATTCTGCCCGCTAAAGTTCCGCCATTGTTAGTCGGATAAATTAACGTATGACGCGTTCGCCTAATTTGGCCATATTTTGGCCCAAAATCACTCAACGATACCAGGGTATTTTTCTTCGTCTTCTCTCATATCAAAAAAGACAAGATACCCTAGGGACGAGGGTGCGCCTCTCCCTTAATCTGGTCAGATTTAGTGAGAGATGAGCAAAAAACGTTTTAGTGGCCGCTACAAAATAAATTTTAAGCGATGGTAGAACTAAAGTGGATTATTAGAAAGTGCTTCTCCAAACTTTGTCATTGTCTTCCTAAGTACTGCAAGGTTGATGGATCGAGTGGGACTTATGATAATGTACAGGGTTACTTATAACAATATATCTCACATATGTACCGTTTGTTCTTTTTTTGTTTCTACTTAGTTATTTGGATCTATGACATTAACAATATTGTTTCCATTCCTTCCAAAGTTAGTAAAGGTAATATTTCATTAATCTATTATTCCGTTGTAGCAATGTTATAACGCTCGCCATAGATCCGCCCGCCCGTTGGCCTTTACGCTTGTCCGCCTATCCACCCGTCTGCCCGAGTTAACGAACGACCTACGGACTAATTTTTAAAATTGTGTTTACATAATCGTGCTGTAGAAATACTTTTTTGTAAGATTAATTTTAACAATATTTTTAGTCTTTTGGAGTTTCAGAAGTAGAAATAGGTAAAATCAATTATTTTAATGAATTTTTCGGTGTTTGTTAACTTAAAATGACTTTACTTCATACTATTGTCATAGGATTCTACGCTGGAATTATTGGTTCGTCATTTTACGCCGGTAGATCATTATGCAGGTAGGAAAGGAAGACAACCATCTTAAAAGTTCACATAATCTTTGTAAATTTAATTAATGCGATCTATATCGACGTTGTCAATACCACCGTAATAATACGTAGAAAACTTAAAATAATAATTTTTTGTTTAGCATTTTATGGGGATACATGGTTGATTGGAAAGGGAAAAAATTTACACTTATATTAACCCTTACGACGTTAACACTCTCCACGATTGGGTTTGGACTCACCAGAAGTTTTGCTTGGGCATTTATAACACGATTTCTGCAAGGCTGCTTTCTAGGTTTGCGAAAAATGTCATTTTTTACTTTTTCATTTCAGTAATAGATTTTGTAACATTTTTTTGTGTGCTTAAAATTGCTACTATTATGAAACGTGTTTAATTCCGGACAAATCAGCTTACATCGAATTTTAAATCCTGAAAGAATAACTGCACCCCACAGTGCGCAATTGACCCCAAGAAATGTTCAAAGTTCTATTTATGCAAGACTTTGCACTTATTTAAAATATCATCTTAAAGGCATTATACTAAAAACAAACCTATATCCAAAGAGAAAATGCAGAAATCTGCCCGCCACCACACGCAGATACTGTACTTGACTCACAGATCAAAAAATTAAGTATTATAATAGACCAGTCATAAGCTCATTTAACAATCCACCGAAATTTACCTGTTGCTACTCACAGCTACTATGTTTGATTTACGGAAAATATATCACATTTATTATGATTCGTGACCATAGACATTTTTTTCCTACGATGAATGAGATCCAAAAAACGAGCTAATAACTGTTTCCTGGCAACTCAGGTTGTTATTAAAAAAAAAATTTAAAGAGCAATTAAAGTAAAAATTAGATTTGAGGGCGTTATGTTTTTACTGCAGAACAATTGTCAACCATACCAATTCATTATTTGACTATATTGACATAAATTGCACGTTGCAAGGGAACCATCGTTAAAAATCTTTTATTAATACACAACAAAATTTCACTTGAATTTAATGATGATGAAAGTCTAAAAAACACGGTAAGTTTAAACGGACCATTTAAATGTAAGATAAAAAAAACTTACCGTGTAAACAGGAAGGATGTACATCTTTCTTCGCTTCTATAAGTTTTTTTTAAAATTTGGGCATGTTAAACTGTTCCCAAAATACATAATGAGATATTGTTTAAACAAAAGATTTGAGCATATTTTTTGTGTTTTTAATCAATACTGCTTTTTTTTCTTCTACTATTTTCCCTTTTGCTCCTATAGCAATAAACTTAAAGTGTTTTTTCTTTGATATTCATTGTAAGAAGACTTTTTAAAAAAACTTGTAAATTTCACCTTAATGTGTAGCCTTTTCCTCCAACTAAACGGTCCGCTTAAAATTACCATGCATTTTAGCACTAAGTTTCTTTATTTACACAGGCTCAACTGTCGCTTACTTGTTGCCTTGTGCTTTTAGAATATCTCAAACTCACGCGTTAAGTTGCTCAGTTAGGCTATAGTTTGCCAAGAGAAATTAAAATTTAGTTCTAAACCTGTTTGACGTGGACTAGGGGCGGGTTCAAAGACTTCCCCTTTGATCTGGATGAAAAACATGTTCAAAAAATTTCCAAAAAGGAAACGAAAATTTACTTGGTTCATCTTTTATTTTTTAACTGTGATTTTTTCGAAAAATAATAATGCGATTTTTTGCATTAGTTCTGTGTTACTTTACATTATTTTAACTTCCAGTTTTTTTGCTAATAAAATAATCCTTATAAAGAAGGCGTGTATAAGATTAATTAAAGTACAAACTAAATACAAGAGTTACATTTTTTTAGGATTAGGTGTAGTAATCATTTCCTACATTTCTGATATATGTGATGACACAAACAGAGTAAGTTTTTAATAGTCAACGTCTGCATTTTTTCTGCGAATACTTTGCTACGTTCGTTAATGCCTCTAATTTAAAGCGTCGTCTAATTAATTCGAATGGTCTTTTTTTAAAATTTTCTTAATTTAGTTCCTGTTATTTTCAATTCGACGCAATTTTCACTGATTTTTGTTTTTCCTCTAAGATATTGAGACTGAGGTAGGATTTCTCCCTAATTAGAGTGCGAACCAGATAATTTGTGAACATTTTTTCTGGTTCTTAATAATTTATGCTGAAAGATAAAAGTAGCCTTATTTACAAACTTCATTTTAAAAACGGATTTTTATCACCCTCGTCGTCCATGTGCTTGTTTGTGTTTTCCATACAATTTTCATAAAATGAGGTCTTTGAGCTTTGGATTTATCTGTTGTTGATTCCGTAGACAATAAATGATGAAAGAAATGAGTTATAAGAAGAAAGAAAATAACTAAATTTAAGAAAAATGTTGTTGTTGTTTCCGCATCTATTTTAGTGCGACTAAGCTCCAATTTCGTTTATTTTCTCAATTATTAGTTTGACCCTCCGAAAATAAATATATTTGCGGTCGCAATTAAGAATAACCGTAAATATATATTAAATATTCTTTACTTTCCAGCCCCTCGGTATGACACTAGTTATGAGCGCATGTACAACTGGTATTGTAATCGGGCAATCGTTAGGAGGTAATCCCTTTGATTTTAATCTGTCAAAAAAATGTTACCATATGTTAAAATTACTACAATCGCAGACGAAATAAGTGGCAAAATTTGAATTTTACGGTGAAAAGTAAGTGTATGAAGCTTGGGGTGAGAAAAACAGTATTTTGTGAAAATTAAGTATATAGTGAAAATTATCACTATATTTTGTTTGCGATTGTAGTGCAAAGCTAATTTTTCGATCTTTGTCCTCTATCTGATATGTTAGGCCTAGAAGGAACACAAATTGATATTTATTATAGTGACTCGCTATAGAATGAATGTGGTAAAAAAGCAAAATATAAAAAACAAGTTTTATAATAGCTTAAGCCTTTCGGTTAAAACCATCCTCAGTGCACACATAGATGTAATACATTTTAATGTAAGCGTATGAAAATGAGAGTAATTGTAGTAGTCCCAGGTGATAAAGACTCTTATGTCGTAATAATGAAAAAATCAGATTATGTCAGTAAAATACAAGAGATGATTGACAAAGGCATTAGAGATGGTGTATATGCTCCGACAGAGGACTCCACGCTGCAAGATTTAAAACGTTTGCAAGACTTTCTTTATCGAAACTTCAAAAATTATGAACATTACGAAAAGATGAAACCTAGCTTCCACCAGCCAGCGCAGCTGTAGGGTATAACAAAAACACATAAATTTACAAATGCAAGTGAAAAATCAGTGGAGAGCTTAAAGTTCCGACCAATTATAACACAAACAGGTACGTGCACGTATACTACTGCCCAAGTGATGGGTGATTATTTAAAACCTCTATGAAAACAACTATACCAGAAAAGACACCCAGCACTTTTTCTAAAATGATTCAGGAACCGCCACTTTTCGATCAAAACGAAGAATATGTACCATATGACGTAGAGTCTCTTTTTAAAAACGTTTCTATTGCTGAAACAATTGAGTATATTTTGGACGAAATTCATGTTCACCAAAAACTGGCCATCATTTGTAGCAGACTAATTTTTAGGAGGCTGTTGTTAAAACTGAAAACGGAGAGTATAATCATTTTGCAGTCAAATTTTTACAAACAGACTGATGGCTATACAATGGGTGGCCCTCTCACTGTTATTTTCACCAACATTTTCTTAACAAAGTTAGAAAAGGAATGTATTGAACCATTGAAACCACGGTTTTATAAACGATACGTAGATGACGATACTATTGAAGTTAACTCTGAAAGGTTCTTGGACACCAAATTAGTAAACGAAAATGGTATTTATCGTACACAAGAATACCATCCAAGTATCCCACACATTGGACATCGCAAATTCCAAATGCTATCAGTGGCGATCTCAGTCGTGCAAATCGTATCTCGAATGACTTCGAAATGGAAAAGAATGTAAAAAAATTTTTTTGACTTACCAAAATCATTTAGAAGTTTTATTTTGTGAAAAAAATAAAGAAGTTTCCAAATCACTCAAAGTTTCAGAAGTGCGACTTCAAACAAAAAGTTTGAAATCGAAAACAAATGGAACACAAAAAAGATACCCCAACTGTTTTCACTAAAAGATCGAAATCCATACCCTTCTTGCGTTATTTATGAAAGAACGTGTACCACTTGTAACACATCTTACATTGGCGAAACAAGACGAAATACTGTGGATCGCTGAAATGAGCATAATAATCCAACCAAGAATTCCAAACCACCAAACCAAATTTACCGTAATCCTGAGCATCAGTTTAGTTGAAAAATTTTGATGAAAGCACCTCTGAGAACGAGGTTGGGGAAAAACTTAGAAGCTCCATTTATCGCATTGAAACGTCCAAAATTAAATAATCAGCATAAATCTAAAGAACTTCTGCTTTTTAGAAATGGAGTGACGTGACAGAAATGTATACGTCGACGTTATCACAAAATGTGTATCAGCTGATATACATCCGTGATAACAAAATGTGATTTCGATATATGTAGTAAATGATGATTGCCTTCTTGAGGGTAATTATATTTTATTGTATATATGTAAATAATTTTTTAAAAACTCATACTTATTTAAAAATACGTTAACATTAAAATTAATTACATCTATGTATGCACTGAGGATGGTTTTAACCGATAAGTTTATGCTATTTTAAAAGTTGTTTTTATATTTTACTTTTTACCACAAATAATAATATAGGATTTGCTATATATACGTAATGTACACTTTTTCTTTAAGCGTTTTTAGCTTTTCCAGTGGAACGATATCCTAAAGTTTTTAGGAAAGGTAAGTCAGTATTTAAAGCATAAGTATTTATTCTACGTTATATGGGCTAAGATTGTTTATTTTGTTTTCAGTTTTTTAGGATTCAAACATCATAGCCTTATTACTTTGTAGGTTCTATTTTTGATCAATTTGTGATTCTGCTTCCCAACATGGTATTGGCAGTATGTTTTGTATTGATGATCGTCCTGGCGATATATGTTCTTCCGCCTGATAAAAAGTAGGTTAAATAAATTGCTATACCCTTTTTGAAATCAACGGAAGATTCGTGCAATTTCCAAATACATCAGCGTCATATAAACCGTTTTGTATATTATGCAAATTACGGAAGAGTTATTGAATCCTTTGATGAGATTTTTAAATTTATCTTCATATTTCCCCGCCAAACTATGCCAACATGTTTTTAATATCAAAACATCCTAAATTTTAACATTAGACCGTTTAAACAGTTTCTATGTTGTATTTTTCACTGGTTATTGTAAAAACATGTATTTTAAATACTTGATTGGTCGCTGAGGCTTGTTTGTAAGAAATGCACAATTTAATGGTACCCTTTTCTTTTCATAAACAATGCCAATTTTTAACGAACGTCACCAAAACAAATGGTAAACAATGTGTTTGAAACAAATAAGTGATAGGTAATAGTAAAAATACTTAAATACTTTGAAAATAAACAATTCGCTTAAGGTAAACTATGACAACACAATTCTTCAGGGCTTCTTTTTCTGAAACAGCTAAGTAATAAAAACAACGGTGAGACCTTTAAAATTTTTGATATATTCTTATGAGCCAGTAGTCAGGAGTCAGTAGTGGGGACTTTACTGGTATAAAATATGTAATAGAATACTTTTTTCCGTCTAAAACAAATATTATACTCAATTTGCGTAAGCCTCTGTGTTGTTTGCGCAAATTACTAGTTGTAAGTGCAAAGGCTTATTTAAAGGTTTTTTCGGGTACTTATGGTAATAAATCCTTACTAAAAAATGCATCGTGGGCTAATAAATGGATTACTGTTGATCATATTTAGGGTTATTAAAACAGAAAGAGAGACACTACTTAAAGACAAAGACAATGCTAAAATTCATTGTAAAGGGAAAGATAAACAAACGTTCAAGAATCTTGTAAGGTATGTTGTTATTCAATTTTTCCTCGCAGTGTTTACGAAGAGGAAAAGAAAAACTAAATCGGTGTTTCTTTTGTTTTCATCATTGCCTACTTTTTATCTTCTTCTTGTTTTAGGAACAAAAACTGTTTATTATCGTTTTTATTGTATCTAACAACTGGAATAGTAAATAATGGATTTGATGAAATGTTTCCTGTTCTTGCAGCTACTACACATGAATATGGTAAGTTCCGCACATAAATTTTAGAACTGAAAGGTAAGGAAGGAAATACAACGTTAATGATTATTGCTTTAATGCAATTCCATCCTTAATTTCCCTGTATAATTTATCTTGGACATATTTCACCCGGAAAAAATTTCCCTGAATGATTTCCCACCGGATAAATTTCGCCTAATTATCCTCTCTGGTTAATTCCCTACTGGGCAGTATTTTCAGGGTACAACTATCAAAAGAGTCAATGAGTCTTTTTCGCCACCAAAAGTAACGTTTCTAAACCTCACAACAATCATTTTTAAGCATTTTAACTTATATCTTATAACTTGGATTGAACTAATCAGGCCTGTTCACAAATAATGTTAACAGGAACATGTTGTTTAACAGAGAAACGACTACTTTAACTTAACACATGACCAAAATTTATACCTAATGTATCTCATCTTCTTACTTTACTTTGGAATTTAAAATTCATGTTACATACTGGACATCTTATCTTTTATTTCGTTAAGGAGGCTTTGATTTTAGCCCAGCAAATATTGGTACAACACTCCTGATTATGGCTTTTGCAACTATTCTAGTTGTTACTACTGTTGGAACAAAAGTAGGTTGCGTTCATCTTTTACTCATTTCATTTTTATTTTCATGTATTAATATTGAAATGATGCTATTTTCCACATCTCCCAGACAAACAAAAACAACAATTACTTTTTTGGTAAACCTTGGTATTTCGCGCTGGCTCACAAATTAACGCTGTTGACGTTATAAATTCACGACATAAAAAATAAAATTTAGAACATTGCCGATAGTGCCTTTTCAAAGTATGGCACTAATAATTAGATATAACTGAAAATGACAGAAAAGTGCTGTACATATATTTCATATCCATAATATATTCTATATAAGCACTTACGTTGCTTTTAATTCAAGTTTTCTGATAACAGAAGCTTATTACTTTCTTCTTAATTCTGCACCAAAACATACCAAATTATTCCATATAAAGCCATTTGAGGTAACAACAAACAATGACTTTAAAAGCCTTTTTAAAGATACAAATTACCTTTTGTACGGCTATTTGGAATAGCAGTTTTAACAAATTCATTTGTTTTATGTTTGCCTCCAACTTCCGATTTTACTGATTTGCTGATGTAGCTTTTTTACCGTCAAAAACAAGAATACTTAAAAATATTGAAAGTTACTGTATCTATTTTGGGAAAATACCATTGAAAAAGTAGCAAATCATAAAAACATAATTATTCACTAGGCGGCTGTCTGCACTGTTGTAATAGAGTAGGTATAATGTCTTGTACGTCGACTTTTTGCGTGGTCTGGTTATTACACACGTTATCCAGAATGTGCGAGAAGAGAGAGAAACGTCTATGAATCAATGATCTTACTTGAACCGTTTCACAGACCCTGAAATAAAAAAGAGACTTTTTAGTGTTGAATTTTTCCCTGACCGTATTTGTTGCATATTTAGATTCTTCTGTGCTTTGGTGCAAAAAAAGTAAGTCTACAACTGTTTTGGAGAAAATGTTTCACTCTCTACAATACTCAATTACAACATTATGATGCATTACTAAAAATGATTTTACAATTTCCTTCTATCGATTTCTCCAAGCACGATTCTACTAACAAAAGAACTTTACCTTTATTTTAATCTCCTTTTGGAAATATCTAATTTTATGTATAGATTGCAATATAAATACAGAAACTGAATTTGTTTAGATGTTTATCTACTGCGTTCTCCTTCAATCAATTTGCTTTCCTATCCTCCCATTATTATCAAATCTTTCAAACGGGTATGTTTTATCACCATCCTTAATAATTATGTTGTAATAAAAGTTTCATTAAGATAGCTAGTCTAGTCTTCATTAATGTTTATATGGTTTTAAGGGAAATGAAAATTATTTCAATGTTAATTTTATTTCTGCCTCACAATATTCATGTAAACACGATTTATTCGAAATGAAACTATAGCACATTGTACAAAGCTATCATGATGGCGCATGTGCACTTTGCACAACCGCGATCTGAATAACTCCATGTATACACAACGAAACTTAAATGTTGTTTGATATCTCCGGTTCCATGTAAAGACTTTCTCACCTTCATTATAGAGCATTATTTTGGTTGCTGTTAATGACTCTAATGACAACCATACGTTTATGTAGCGAAGAAACAAGCATAGTGATGGCTGTTTTTATGAATAACTCAGTGGAGAATAACGTGCGTGGAATGGCTAATGGATTGGGGATAACAGGCTCGTCATTAGGAAGGTATTTATTAATCTTGCCTTTGCTAGTGTAATCTTATTTGTCCGAATGATTAACTGGCCATTCCAGTACCTTATAAGGGAATTAATTTTCGCAAAAGTTAAATCTTGTAAATTTTTTGAATAAAGATATTATTTTCTAGGTTTCTACCGCTTTTTAAGGGCTGTTTGTAAAATACATGAAAATTGATAAAATTGAAATTCACACATGGGAAAACCAGAAAAAAACAAACAGTAAATCATTTTTTAGACCACAGACAAAAAACCGATTTCGACAGAATTTATACTCGCGAATTTTGATAATGACGAGTCTTCTGATAGTCTAGTTTTAGCGAAATTTGAAAAAAAGTCAGGAAATTCGCAAACATTTACTTTTCTCAAGATAGTAATTTGTTAAATCCAATCCATTAAGGACTACAAGAAAAACATCATTTGACGTGGTCCTACACGAGTTGATCTTTGATTTTGTTATTCATTCTTTATTGACATTACTCGTTTTTATAGAATGATTGGACCGTCGTTGTTTGGAGGTTTATATTCATGGTCACTAACAAACAAAGTCGGTATTGAGCAAAATCACCATGCCATTGGCTTCCCGTTTAACCAGTTTTTCGTATTCTTTTTAATGTCAATAACTGGGACTTTAAATGCTATTATGGTGACAAGATTTCCTGATAGTATTAACGTGATGAAAAAGTAACAGCAATTTTTGACAGAAGTAATGAACTCTTTGCTTAAATGTTAACCATTTCCCCCCAATACTTCCAGAAACTTAGAACATTGTTTGTTCCTATGGAAGAAACAAAAAGAAAAGACAATAAGATGATTAGTACTTGCAGAAATTCATCTAAATTTACCAAATTTTGTTAAGTTTAAAGTTTGAAGTGCTACCTTGTTACACTCTATGCACTTGCTACGCCCTTATTGCTATTACCTATTTCCATATTGTGAGCAGCTGTCTATGAATTAGTATTTCGTTTTAAATACATGACCTTCTTCATCGTTTTAACTTCTATTTGTAAAAGTATTAAAAGTGGTCCTAGGGACGAGGTTTTGTTAGACTTCAGGATCTCTAAGCACATTCGTCGGGGATAAATTATTTCGGGAAAAATAAAAACATTGTAGCTATTTTAACGTTAGACTTAAACTGTAAATTACAAGTTACAAGCTTTACGTGCGCGCCTTTTATAAAAGAAATATATCACGGTAAGTGGATTTGCGGTTTACGAAAATGAAATGAAAGCCTAAATTTTTTCTCTTCTCCTGTGTTAAAGCAAAGGTCTTGAGCTATAGTCGACTAAAATATAAGATTTTCACAAGACTTATTATTATTGTCTCTCAAAGCTTGTACACTCTTGCTGAAAATTTCAAAAACGACGTCCATATAAATTTGGCTAAACATAAAAGCCACCTACTCGTAAATGGAGAAGAATCGCATGTCAAGCTGGTCATTTACAATGGAAAGCTGACAATCCGAAATATATCAGCCTGCAAGATTTTTTATTTCTTTTACTTTACAAATGTTCTTTAATACTTCCTGCGAAAATTTACCCTTCGAGCTTTAATCCAACATTAATTAAACACAAGTTGTCAAAAGTGATTTAGACGCCTATCTACATTAACCATAATTGGAGCAACAACATGATAAAGTGGGTGGATGTTTCTTTATAATAATTCGAAATAGAATTGCATGTTTGACTACATTTTTAGCCACTTTTTAACCGGTTAGCAAAACATAATCCAGGCTGTATCTTAGTTAACACTAAGATTAAGAAAAAGAATTACTAAATTTGAACAGTATAAAAAGCAACTATACCAAACTAAATAAAAGCTGAGGAGAAACGCACCAATTAAAATTATTTAGCTAAAAAGATGAAAAAATTGAAACCTCTAAATGATCATCGCTAAATCAAATCCCTTTAAACATTTTGCGATAGGCTCCTACCGCTTTTATCTTATCGCTTTGCTAGTACGAGTCGCCAAAGCCACAGAGATTCGTATTTGAATTCTGTCTTCCACATAGATAGAATTGATTATTCTTCATAATTTGCAAGCAAATCTAAGAAGCTATTATCAGTCGGATGTTATTCTTTTCGTTAAAAACAAGCAGACGGCTATTCTATTGTTTATTGTGCCGCTAAAGGCCTATTTGTTAGGAAAAAATAGGAATATCGTTTTTTAGAAATATGTTAATGACCTTGAGAAAAAATATGTTTGTCAGAAAGAAACAAATAAAGTAGGTTTGACACAATACAATCTTTTTCTTTCTAATTCGCTTCGCTTGAATGAATTAACCTTATTTTTTTGCCCGTAGACACGCCTGACAGAAAAAACAAGTTGTTTAGAGAAAAGGAGTTGTCTTAGCTTTCGAAAAATAGACTCATATTTATACTAGAATATACTCATAATCTTCCAATACAAGAAAAATAACCTGGCAAACGACTTCATAAGAGGAGCAAAGATACGCTACTAAATAATAATTCTTTTCTAATTATAACAATGATTTTGTTAGTCTGAGAAGAATAACGAAGAATAAAAACATGAAATGGTTAAAAATTATTGAAAATTGTAAATGTTGTTATTATAACAATTTTTTTTTATTTATTTGGTGAAGGAAACAATAAATGAACAAATTCACTTACATAAGCTTCTTGAAATTATTTTGCTAGATCAGGAATCGTTTTTAAAAATTTTGTGAAAAAGGCATTGAAACTTTTTTAATCAAATAGACCCTTGAAATAAAGAAAATTATTTAAGGAAACAATAAAATTAACCACCTGTGACTTTTAGCATAATCGAATTAATAAACTGAGCAAAGATATTTGCAACAACATACAAAAGACAATTTAAGATAGCATTAGCAAATGTGACGTTTTACTGTAGGTGCGGAAAAACAACGCATTCACTTTGCTTATCACAAACACACACAACTTGCATGTTATATATATAAGACTGGTTGTGCAACCTGTTCAAACACCTGACATTAAACAATAAATTCGAATATTACAAAAGAAAAGTTTTCAACTTTTAATTTTGGATAATCATTCGAAGCGAGTAAAAAATAAATTAATTTTTCATATATTTCCCTGCCACAAGTTTATATATACCTATAAGCACCGGCGGCAAAGGCTAACACGAAATTTTAAAAGCGTTGAAAGACATATATTTTTAACGGCTATAAAGCAAAATAAGAAGGTATTTACAAATTAAATAACGTAAAATAAATTAGACTATATTTTTCAAAATACAAACGTTAATATTATAATAGTCGCTGGCCCGTGGAAAAATCCACGGGTTCACCCATCGCAGCTAAGCTACCATTTTGCGTGACAGACACAATGACGGACATACGTATACGGGTATTATAATATAGATAGTCGTTGCCCGTGGAAAATGCACGGGTTCGCCCGTCCTTTATATTTACTCGTCACAACAAACTGAATAAAAATATATCGCATTTGATCGTTCGTGTTTCCGTAACATGATTTTCTAACTCAGCGGGGGTCCGCGCAGAGACAGACAGACGACGGCTATTATTATAGAGAAAGCATTACACAATATAAATTGCGAAAAAAGCCTGCGCCCAATAGGCAACATATCAGCATTAAAAGTACTTACTGAAAATCACTATCATCTACAGCCAAACGTCACATCAAAAAATAACAAATGCACTAAAAAAACGAATAATAAGCAAATATTCAGCAAGGCAAAATTAGATATCCGTAATTATTCACTCGAGCTTGTGATATTCGACGACGCACAGCAGAGCCGAATGCCAAAAAAGTGAGAATATCAACAAAGCGTCAAAAACTCGTATATCAACAAAGCGTCAAAACAAACTTTCGACTTACTGATATTTAATATATTTTACAGACCAAAGCTTATTTTGCCGCTAAAGAAGGATACTGAAGGAATGTTTTTCTGTTTTTGGAAAACAAAATAAGAAAGTTAATTTTAAATAAACAGACGCGTAAAGGTTGTATAATATTTTGCACCTTTATCTTTTGATTGGCCTGTTTATTACACGGCATTCTTCGGAAAATGCGGTGATTGAGCTTAATTTTTTTAATGAATTACACGCGAATTATCAGCATATTGAAATTTGTTCCCCGGAGTATGAATCTCCGCCTATACCGATTGAACTTCGTGCGACAAATGTGCTTCGTGTGGGTGGAAAAATATACTTTAATTGGAGGAACTCTCCTAAGAAATTTGTTATTTTTCCCGCAAGTTTATCTCGCAGAATTTTGCTAATTTTCCAACACGCTAATTCTGAAGTATTTTCAGCTAATGATTTTCTTTTTTAGAAATTTGACTTGAGGGAAGGAAAAATATATGTCCTTTTTGCTCTGGAGGAAAAATAATTTTCTGCTTGAATCTATTCCTTAGAATTTTGATATCTGGTTTGGGTTACGTTGTCAATGACCATAACAATCTTTGTAAATTTGAGAAAACTCACGGAAAACATCAAGGTAAATTAATTAAAAAGCTAGGAGACTCAGGTTGATTATTCTTTTCAAGGGGAAATCAATCGGGTGTTGAACTCGATGTAATAATCTCACAGAAAGCTTAGTTAACTATCGAGTGAAAGAATTATGTCCTTGGAAAGTCAAAAACATTTCCTTGCATTGTGAAAAATCCAGACATTACGAAAAAAAAGTTGTAAAATTCCTTTTCTAACGCTCGATAAGCGAAGAATTTAGCCCAGCCGCAAAATATGGTCAGTCCAGTTATAATGCTGCGTCCACGGCTTTGTTTCTAGTAGATCTGGTTTGTGTCAGTATCAAAATAGAGTTCTTCTTGTTGATCGAACATCATGCAATCTAGCAAAAATACTTCCTTCTTTCCTTTCAATTAAAATAAAGAAATCCACAATAATTTTGGCCAATGTAATGTCATTTAACATATCCAAAATAGCAGCAACGCACTGGTATATTATTGTAACAAAATATTTACGTGGTTCAATAGATGAAAAACACGGATCGCTATTAAATTTATTTTTTTGTCTGCCTTGGATTGGCCTGTTTTCACATTTTTCGTGGTATCAGTATCTGTATTCTCGTGGTCTGATGACGTGTATTATCGATTCTTACGATTGTAACACATTTCTTAACCTTTTCGTTTAAGGTAATGAAAATAATCGCCTTGAGAAACGAATTAAAATATGTATTGTTATGTAATAATGCATTTTCAAGCCGTTGTTTTTTTATCCCGTCCCATTTTATACTTACTGCCTCATGTGTGAATATGGCAATGATCTAAGCCAAATGGCATATAATAATAGCTCTTAATATTCTTGACGCTGTATGTTAACGGTAGTTTCAATAGCTTTTAACATAAGTCTACACTTAGTGCGTTTGCAATGCTTTCTTATTACCCTCGCCGTCATAATGTAAGGCGTAACACTGATTGCAGTGACTGCATCAACACCAACAGTAATTCGCTTTGCTAATGTAAAAAAAATTAACTGCGTACCAAGTACATAGACCATTGCTTGCGTTAGTGACAGCAACACAACTGCTGTCAGCATCATTGTTACTCTTGTATTTGTCATCACATGAGCATATCGATTAAGATAGCGCATATGGAAGTATATGGACTAACGCAAGCAATGGTCTACGTGCTTGGTATGCAGTTAATAGTGGTAGCGCATTTCACTGCACCAAATTTGATGTTATCTGAAATCCGAGACGGCGATAACTTGATGTTTTTCAGTTTTGACAACTTCAAACACGATGTTTACGTGTTATCCGATAACAAACAAGATGTTGGCATGTTATCTGAAATCCAACAAGGCCCATAAGTTGTGTATGAATTGCATCTTATATGAAAACGTTGTAAAAGAGCATAATTACTTTGTTTAAATTTAGAAAGCTTGTAGAAGACTGAAAGGACTGGCGAAAGTGGATGAGAAGGTTTTTGCGGAAAAAGAAAAAGACAACCTAAGAAAGGTACTAATTCCAGACACAATGTCATCAGAGGAGGAGGTTCATGATGACGATGGGGAACGTTATTTTAAAAGACGCAAGCCAGAATGGAGGACGAAAAAATTTCAAAAACTTGTAGATATTATTGATGTCACCTATGAGAAAAGCAGTTCCAAACGATCGAAGGAACAAATGGTAAAAAGGGTTAATGGTTCCCCATCAAAAAGAGCTGCACCTGCAAACTTGCCATTTGGTTATGATATGTTTGTTTCCAAGAAATAAACTTGGAGTTGCAGGGTTTTTAATATAACTATATTTTTAAAACATTTTTTAAGGGTGGATTTTTTTAAACTAAGAGGGTATTTTTACCATTTTTAGTAACTAATATTTTATGTATATTTAAGGATACTTAGGGGTAGAAAAAAGTGCGGAACTGAAGATAGAAAAGAGTGGGCAGATAAAAAAGTGCAGAACTAATTAGGTGTGAATATTCTTTTATTTTGGAAAACTTATTATTATTGCAAATTGCCATTTTTGGGAGTTTGTCTGCAATTCGATTTTCCAAATTTGTGCTAATAAGTTTATTCTCACACTTTTTATGCCCTGACGTAGAACTTATCGACTTCTTAAAGTTTCATTGGCTTATCATTTTATTTTTATGCTTTAAAAAGTTAATAATTAGGCCATTTCAAACGTTTTCTGCAAATAGACTCATTTTTAATGTATATATTTAAGAAAACAGACATATTTTATTTATTTTATTTTTAAACTAACTTGGTGTGCTACCATTTTTTAATGTATATAACTAATTTAAATGCATATATTATTTGAGTAGAATTTATTTGACTGAAAGATAGATTTCTTGACAAATTTTGATATCGACTTCTTAAAGTTTCATTGGCTTATCATTTTATTTTTATGCTTTAAAAAGTTAATAATTAGGCCATTTCAAACATTTTCTGCAAATAGACTGTCATTTTTAATGTATATATTTAAGAAAACAGACATTTTATTTATTTATTTTTTAAACTAACTTGGTGTGCTACCATTTTTTAATGTATATAACTAATTTAAATGCATTTATTATTTGAGTAAAATTTATTTGACTGAAACATAGATTTCTTGACAAATTTTGACGCCTTATTTTGTCTTCCCATTTTTTATCCTAAGAAATAAGAAACCCGATTTTAAGAATCGCCGCATTTTACCTGTCGTCGTCTTAGGCAATGTTTACTCGAATTATCTGTCGTAAAAACCGCATGTTTGCATATATTCTGAGATGAAAATATCATTTTACGCAAATAATCTGCTTTCAAAACAGCATATTTCCACGAAATCTGGGATGAAAACATTACGTTACGAAATAATCTGCCTTCAAAACAGCATATGTCCACGAAATCTGAGATCAAAACATCCTGTTACGCAATTAATCTGCTTTAAAAACGTCATATATCCACGAAATCTGACGTCAAAACATCATGTTGCACAAGTAATCTGCGTTGAAAATGTCAGGTTTCTAGAAGAAATCTGTTGTCGCGAAATATCATGTTTTTCTGAAGAAATCTTCTTCCAGACTTTGTGTACTAATCTGAATGATAACTTCAGATAACCTCGACATTTGTCCTATAAGGATTTTATCTGAAACATCAAGACAACTTGATGTTTGATCATAAAATCCTGATGAAATCTGCGACAGATAACATCTAATTTGATGCAGTGTTTGGAGTTATAAGGTTTCAGGTTCGAGTCCCTACTCCGGCGAATTTTAAATGCAATGTTGTCGGCCCATTTGGTGCCATCGACTGACTTCTGACCTGATTGTGTGGCACGCAAGCAAGTTATGGCAATGCTATGCGTATCTCTGACGGTAATGTAACATATTTGTCGGAGGGAAGGAAGAGCCAACCGTCAGGTTGGAATCTCAAAGGACGTTAAAAATTCCCGTTACTTACTGGCTTACCTACTTACTCACTTACTTATTTACTTGCATGACAGCACTGTTGAATAAAGATTTATAATCATGGTTACAACATTGAGTGTGATTAAGGAAATGACGTGTCCATTGCTGAGATTTGACTTTCCATTGTATGTAGTTTCACATTTGGTATGATTTTGTAAAGTCATCTTCTATTTCTTCGCCTGACAAGAAAAACTGTTTTTGTAGAAATATTGAATATGCCAAAAACTGAACTTGTTTGCCTCGTTTTTTCATCTAACTTTAAACCAGCAAGTTTAAAGTTATTTGATAAAAAGAAGAATAAGGACTGTCAGTTCTTCTTACCTTAATTTTTGGTAAAAACTTGAAAATATAATGTCCATGAAACCAATCGACATCTTGTTGCGTTGCGAAACTAGCGTTTATTAGCTCGATAACCATATGCTCACAACATAACAAAATTTGGCTGATGCTCAGACTACAAAAGTATAGTAATTGGGTTCTGGAGATCAGAGTAGAATATATGAAAATTATGTGTAACCAATAATATAAAATATAGCGGCTGCAACAAATAGAACAACTTTGAATATTATAAGCGCCATTGTTAATAACAATACACCTTTCCCGTATTTAAATTATCGATCACATCATCGGCATGAAAACGAGGCACTTCTTAGTAAACTTTGTAAACATTAAAAATACAGCTGGTGAGTGTGATACTTTTATGCATTGTGAATGTTCTTTTAATTGTCTATTTTTCTAAAGGATTGCAGGTTTTTCTCAACGAAACTACTTAAAATGTATTTAAAAAAAACATACTTGTCTTGTAAAAGAAGAATATGTATTTGTGATGGCGAGTAGCAGTCAGAAAAGTGAGCAAGAAATTGATCATAATTCAATCTATCCATGGATAGATTAAATTATGATCAATTTCTGCAGGTATATCGACGTCTCGATCTTAGGAGCAGCAAATTGCAAGTTATGGTAACTTTTGTTGCGTACCGTTATGCAAAAGTTCTACTCTTAATAAGCCCAAAGTTAAACAGGTATTGGAATATTTTCATTTCCATCAGATCCAAGTTTGAGAAAACAATTGGTAAGCACTATTTTCAAGATATCGTAGAAGGGGAGGTACGATGTGTTCACAGTAAACAAGAACACAAAAGTATGTGAATTCCACTTTGAAGTCCACTTTGAAGTTTACTGTGTAAAATTGGGTTTTGGCTCTGAACGGAAAACATTAATCAATAGCTCTGGGCAAATATATTTACGTTCAAATAAAATTATACAACACAATAAAGGAAAAAGTCCGAAAAAAAGAGCACTTCCAGTAGTGGTCGAAACAGATTCTGAAAGCATATATGAAAGTTTTTCATCTGATTCTGCTGAGATCACTGAGGAACAACCTTTTTTTCCGCTCCTGATGAATTAGAAACTATCAAAACTGAGAATTCAATGTTTGATAAAACTAATTGATGATACTGTAAACGACTTTACTGAACAGCTGTTTACCCCAATCTTTTGGGATTAATGCAGAATCTACATCAATAAACTCATTGGGTTGTGCTTCGTTATGTTTTGATTTATTTGAAGTACTTGATATATTAATATTAGTAACAACCTTGATGTTATGGTCTAATGGTGGTAGTTGGTGGGACAATGTAGATCCGACAAGAAAGTTCCCATATTTAGTGTTGTTTTTTCCTTTTCGTGCACTGTCAATATAATGAGCAAAACCAACCCGTTTTTGTCAACCATAAGCATATCTTCTTGCAGTTTTAATATTCTTGGATCATTAATTCTAGGACCGTATAACGTTGTATAGATACTTTTTTTTCAGCAATACTTTTTACAGGGCTAAGCATAACTGGGTCTTTAAAATTTCTGTTTTCACTTGCTACAGCCCATTGTCTGGTCTTGCTTGTGCATGAGATTTCTTCTGGAATTTCGTTTACACCATTTAATGAATAGTCTGCTAGCTCAAACAATAATGCCATTATGTGATTGCAATATGAGATTTGTCTTGCAGGACAAGTACACACAGCTGATACTACTGTACCATTCACCTTTTCAAGACATACTTCAATGTCTCGAAATTCTTTTTCATGCTTGCTTTACATCTTGCTTTGACATAAAAAGCAAGTGTAGTTATTGATGTGAAAATGCTATTAGCAGATATGCATCGTTCATCCTTAAACTTTCTGCCACGCTCCAAAGTCTTAATAATTGTCACACTGTGTTTTTTACCACTATTTTGTCGTCAAATTAAGGAAAAAGCAAAGAAAAAATGAAGTAAAAAACACTGATGTTAATATTGCGTGTTCTCATGTCTGGTTTATTATCAGATTAATTTTACTCTCAGTAGTGTAACATTGGTTTACTTCTTGTAAACACACAGATTCTGTATCGGGCCTTAAAGTACCTTTCCAGTTGTACCGTAAATGTAATTATTAGCGACAACGGAGCAACAGCATTTATCAACGTCAAATATGTTACCTTTTTAACGTTTATTTAAATAGCAACAAATACCAATTGGAACAAGAACGTTAGTTGTGGCAAGGAGCTTTGCATTTACTTTTATCCAGCAGGACAGCTATTATTTACTTTTTAACACCTGCGCACGTGTTTGGTAATAACACAATGGAATGTAGATAATTCATTTTATTGTCTTATTTTCTATTTTCGTGAAAAAGACATTACCCCTTTTTTAATAATAAATTTTAAAATCCTAAAATAGTTTAGGGTTTTTGCGGCCCTTTGAAGACAGAAAAAATAACCGAACAAATGCACTTCGAGAAACAGCAATACTAAAATGTTAATTTCAAAAAAAATATTTTAATTGAAAAATTTTTTCATGAAAATAATTATAATGGTCAATTCCACAATAAAACACGCTTTTTTATTTTTCTCAAGTAAAAACAAAAAACCCAAAAATATCGGTATAGCAACATGTACTTCTGTTTTAAAGTTGTTCAACCGAAGTCGTCTTTTTGCTTCAACTAACAAAACCAATGACAAACTAACGAGTCTTTTTTGTATCGGTCAGGTAATAAATTCCTTTGTCCCCTTTTCTTAACCAGACTTCAAATTTAGAAACTGGCTGTTTTGTTCCGAAGTGGGTGTTTAAGCTGTTAATATGTTTCCAATCTCTATTTGGCACGCAAACTTTACATTTTAATATCTTGTTATAAAAGTAATGAAGCGATAAAATAAACCAGGAAAGATTACGAATGGATTCAATAAAATTATTTATCTCCATCAAAATTTAAAATTGTGGTGTAGACAATTTTAAAATTGAAAATTAAATTTAAAATTGTCTACACGCAAGTTTATTTACAATTTTTATGCGTTTCAATTGATTAGTGTTTCAGCGACTAGTCTTAAATCTAGCCATTGTAAGTCAGAAGAATTTGCTAGTGTTATTAAATCTTCAAATCATAGCATCTTCATATCACATTTCAAAATGTCTTAAAAAACAACGCAATGCAATACTTTTTTCATGGTTATCGTTTCTACATAAGAACAGTCAAAGCTTCTTTACATTTTTTCGTTAGAATAGTTTGACAATAAATTCCATGTTATTAATTACACTTGGGACACAGATGGGATCTTTAAACATAAACATTCTCTGCAAAAGGAATGTAATACTTTATTCAATACAAATACTTTATTCAATACAAAAACAGATTTTTTTGTCGAAGTCAAAGTTCTTAGCTAGCAGCAATCTAATATATCAACATTTTAGCACCTAAAACAAAAAGAATATAAAGTTGACTAGGACCTATAAGGAGATACCTAGTTAAAATAGTATTGAGAAAAACACCACTGCCGATAAGACAAACTTTAAAATGTTTGCAATGACAACAATAATGATTGCATATCCGAGATTTTAATTTAAATATTAGCTACCTCACGACTTTGACATCCCGTAAGGAAAAAGTGCTGGGCAAGCCCTGCTAATTAAGCAATTCTCGAAATTAAATAGCAAGACGAAGAGTAACTTAGTGTTTCAGCGCCCAAAGATACAACATGTTACCAGGATTACAGTTCATTAACTTTTGATCAATCTTTTGGGTACTTAATCCAACATTTTACCTTCGTAAATATGTCCCATACAATGTAGAGCAGTACGCGAGAGTTCGGCTGCATTGGTACATGCATTTCTTTTCCGATTATTTAGAATTTTTATTGTTGATTAGATTTTCCTCACACGCTTTTAAAACAGCGGAAAGAAAATAACGGAGATGCATTACGAAATGGTTGTTTACTGACATCAGCAAAATGTTGAGAATGTCACACAAATAGCTCCTCGTCAAGTTCTCTGCGCGTAAGAACAGTCTGGGAGCATATTACTTCAATTTATCTTGGTTTAACCATTGTGCGTAGGTTAAATAGGTATTAGCTTTAACCTTCTGGAGATAACAGGATTTAAAGATATAGAGAAAAAAAAGAAAAATAAAAAAGAAGAAACATTCTTTGCTTTCTGTATAACCATAAGAAATGGGAAGAAAGGGCGTGCTGACGTCAGAAACATTCAATGACAATACGATATCCCTTTAGTTGAAATAAACTACAAAGAAACGTCCATATTTTTGAGAGCTCACTGTTTTGTTGTTTGTTTTATTGTTTGCTTTTTCTCTTCTTTGTTGTTTTACTAACTTCTCGAGTTTTTCCGGGTAGACAAAGCTTTTAATTACGCGACATTAAACATATGCAGCCAGCTATATTTGCTGTTTTGTTCTAATTATATAAATAAAATAAATGAAAAAATAGATTTACTTCATAAAAAATTTTCACCATTTATAAAAACTACAGACATGTGCTTCAAAATCCTTTATGGGTGTTTTAAGGTTCATTTTTAACCCTAAGGTATTTTTATTATTTGTTTCTCATAAAGCAAACAGGTGTTTCCACCATGATTAGGCACTTAACCTATTTTAAAAGACTAAACCTATATTCTCCGACACGTGGTTTATAACCAACAAAAATGTGAATATTCCTCAACACTAACCAAACTCTCAATGCTGACGCCATCAATCAACCACGTGATGAAACTTATTATAGCCGCCGTCTGTCTTAGTTGTGTTAAGTTCAATTTGTGCCAAATAAATTTGAAAATAAGACAGTACTTTAGAAGTTACAGAGGTATGGCATTTGTGATCCTTTGTCAACCTCTGAACCGAATAAGCTTATACCAGTAATAAAAGTCCATAGCTATAAAAACTTTTTGTAGCAAAATGGTGGATTTTGAGATTAGCAGTATCTCCCGAGAAGTCTTTGTCTAAACAGTACTTCTAAAAACTGTATTTATAGAAACGAAGATTACAGTTGTGCTTTAACAATTTATTTACATTTTTTTTAATTTATTTACATTTTTACTTATAATTATTTACCATACGAAATAATATATATGCATCACAACATTGGTTATAGGCTAGACTTCACTACATTCTTTATTGTTAGCACGCCGTCGAATTCTCGTCCCCAATGCAGTTAATTTTGAGGTTCTAAATAATTTCTTTCGAATCCTTCTGTTCAAAAACACATAGATGAATGCGTCCGAAATAAATCCACTAGTATATAGCATCGGAGCTACTCTTCCTAACCATACTGGGTTCTTTTTATACACCCTGATGTAAACCAATTGCACAAGATCCGGTATATAAACACACAAAATAAAAGTCAGTATTATTACGCATGGTACTAAAAACTTTTGTTTTTTAGTGTTTAATGTTGTGCTATCATTACCATTAACATGTGAGGGCCCATTGTTTAAGATTTTTGGAATATATTTAAAACATTTTACGTATATGTACGTATATACCATAAATGCATTTAGCACGACAATTGTATTGGTAACCGGGAATATATACGAAAAGGTGAATGTTTCATAATCCAGATTGATTGTAAACGTTATTGCAACAAACACTAGTGCTAATAATGCGGAAAATGACCAGATTCCAAAGATCACAAACAGTGTTCTTCGTTTTGTTAAATATAAACTGTATTTTGTTTGAAAATAAACAATTGAAAAACGATCTAGAGTGAGAAATATCATCGTCAACGCGTTCACAATCCAAATACCTAAATCGTGAATGATTATGAGAACTTTAAACCAATCAGCACCCAGTTCAGCTGTAAAATACACTGTGATTAACTCAAAAATTATCTGATTTACGCATAAGAAAATTTCACTTACACTTAAACTACGAAAGTATAATATTTGAGTCCGGGACACGAGATTCGAATGTACTGAAAGTACATATAATCCAAACATATGAAATATTATCGCTGCAATGAACAGAAGAAGTTGAAATATTATAAATGCCATAATTACAGTTGATTTTTTTCTTTCTATGGCTTCCGCTTACAATTTCTTGAATCTAGCTTTATCGATATATCTTTATTCTCGTAATCTTATAAAGATAAGATATAAGAACTGTCTTTTTCTTTTTATTGATTCCACTAACGATTCCTTAAATCTGGCTTTAACTTTATTCTTGCATTCTTGTATAGATATTTTGCTTTTGGAACACACGGAAACCGATAAAGTTTATACCACTGATGGCGCCGTTTTTTTTGTTTTACTTAATTTGGCGGAAAGAGGATATTACCAATTAAGGGGTTATTTCCCCAGGTGTATATGAAATCATTTGAAAGCTCAACTCACCTATCGACACGAAAGATTACATTTTCCCGGGAAAAGAGAAATTGATTTCTCATCCAGGTGTATTCTACATTTTAGAATAACAGAAACTATATGATATGTTTAGCGCAAAGAAAATCGCTCGTGTTTTAAAACAAAAATGATTTCTTAACATACACAAGTATCATCCATCTCATATTGAAAACCCATTTAAACTTTGGTCAAACAAATGCACATTTTAACAAAGGCACATTTTATTAACAATGTGGATGTTGATTAACTAAATGTTCTCACAATTCACGACAATTTTGGTGTATGAATTGTACACTCGTCGACAATCATATTTCTCACTTTAGATTGTTTTTCCATTGTTCATTTTCAAATAAAATACAGCTTATATTTAACAAAACGATGAACACTGTTTGTGATCTTTGGAATCTGCTCATTCTCTACATTCTTAATAGTGGTATTTCTGATAATACCGTTTACAATCAATCTGGATTATGTATCATCCTCTTTTTCGTAAATATTCCCGGTCATCAATACAATTGTCGTACTAAATGCATTTATGGTTTATACGTACATATACGTAAAATGTTCGAAAATTGTTTTGAAAATCTCAAACAGTGGGCCCTCAAATGTTAGCGTTAATGATAGCACAACATTAAACCCTAGAAAAAGACGTTTTTACCACCATCTGTGATCATACTTTCATTCCCTTTGTGTGTTTATATACTAGATCTTCTTCATTTAGTTTACATCAGGGTGTATAAAAAGAATCCAGTATGGTTGGGAAGAGTAGCTACAATGCTATATACATGGATAAATCCGCTTTGAATAGAAATATTGCATCTGTTTCATTATTCCTATTTTTTGATTAATACGTCGTAAGATAATTGTATCGTACAATCGTAATGTTTAAATTAATCTTTTGCGAAATAGTATTTGTAACATGACTTGATAATACGGCTGAAACGTCGTCAATATATTTAATTTTCTTTTACACGCAGCTATGTACTAGTGGATTTATATCGATTTATCTATGTGTTTCTAAACAAAAAAATTCGAAAGAAATTATCCGATAATACGACGACTTGCTATCAACACAGAAAACTGTGAATCCTAGCTGGTAGCAATGTAATCTATGTGTATATATACTTTGTGCCATAGAAAAACCGAGTAATGTAAATAAATATTAAAAGGAAAATTATAGTGCATTAATAAGGAATAATTGTTTACATTATATCTACATATTTGTCGGCTATACTATCGACTGTTTAATGAATTTTTCAATGCGCTACATGTTGCAAAGATTTTCCAGAAAAATTGCTGAAAACCTAAATGGTTATTATGTTGTGGAAACAGTTTGAATAAAAAAAGTTACATTAAGGTTTGACTGCTTTGTTATGAAAAGGATGTTACATTGTTTTGCTAATACGATTTCATGGTAATAAGGTTAAACAAATAACTTTCTTATCAATGAATAATGTTTTATTTCTCAAGGAAGTGAAACTGATCTGTCATTCAGGTGTAGATTTTAGAATAACAGAAACTATAAACGGTCGGTTCCATTTGACTGAAAGTTTTGTCTCAAAGTGCGCACACGCTAACAAAGAGGCCCGTGAGTTTTTTGTGCTTTTGCGAAAAATGACGCCAAATAAAAATAAATATTAAGGTAGAAAATTAAGCGCAAAGAAAAATGACCGTCAATGCGATCGGATAGTCAAAAAGTCGATTTCTAATTTGCTACGTCACTGTTTTTCCCTGTAATGATAAAATAATTAAAGTTGGTTATTCAATTTGCAACTTTGACATGTTCTCAGTCGTAAATAAAACGATTTTTTTATGAACTAAATTTAGAAAAATCAAATCTGTAATTCATCCTTCAGGATATTGTTGTTAATTTCAATCAAAGTACAACGTCGAATTTTTGAATTATTAACTAGGCAAATATAAGAGATATCGAAGTATTGTTTTGTGACTGCATGGTTGGGATTACAATAATGATGAGGATATTAAATACCGTGTCAAATTTTATGTACCTTAGTTGAGGCTTTAGCTTTGCTTGACAGATATTCACTATTCCAACTATTGGATTTATGATGTATAAATATCTATGTGTTTCTGAACAGAAGGATCCGAAAGAAATTATTCAGAAACACAAAATTAAATGGATTGTGGACGAGAATACGACGGCTTGCTAACAATAAAAAATACAGCGACGCTTAGCTTATAAGCTGTTTTGTGATGCATATATTTTTTCGTATCATAAAAAATATACCGAGAAATGTAAATAAATATTAAGAAAAAAAGTATAGTAAAGTGATAATGCAAAACTGTAATCATTTTCTCTACAAATAAAGTTGTTAAATTGCATTTTTTAGACAGAAATTTCTCAAGAGATCCCACAATAAACCATTTTTTATAGCTATGGACTTTTATTACCACTATAACCATATTCAGGTTGTGGTGAAATTGCCATTTATAGATTGGTAGGAGATCAAAAATGCTCTACCTCTGTAACTTCTGAAATACTGTTTTATTTTCAAATTTATTTCAAACACATTGAACTTAACATAACTAAGGCGGCAGTTAGGGTTATGTTTGGAGATGTGGTTGGTTGATGACGTCAGCATTAAACGTTTGGTTGTTGTTAAGGTATATCAACTCCTTTGTTGATTTTGTCTTTTAACGCGCGCTCATACATTAAGTACCATTTTTCATGGTGAAAATACGTGCTATTCTTATGTAAAACGAAGAATAAAAACACAGCAAATAAAAAAGAGAAAAGAGAATAAATAAAATTATAATTAAAACACTGATAATGGATTTTGGAGTAAGTTTCTGTAGTTTGTTTGACAGGTGAATTCGTTTTGTAGAGTAAATTTATATTTTCATTTGTTCAATTAATATTAAAAATAAAACGCCAAATGTAGCTGGCTACACAAATTTACTGTCGCCTTTTTAAAGTCTTTGTATACCGGGAAAAACTCCGACAGTTAGTAAAACAACGAAGAAGAAAAAAAACAATAAAACAGTGAGCTCTCCAAAATATGGACGTTTATTGAATTTATTAGAACCAATGTTTCTAACAGCGGCACGACCTTCACTGCCATTTTTGAGCTTATACAGACTCCAATGGCTGTATACCTACTTTAACTTTAATAAAATGTAATTTTAAGCCTAACGCCGATAAAGTGTACAATACATGAAAAGCGAATACACCTCGCGATTCTTACAACATCAGCTATAGATATCAACCTGGAAGCATAAACATACCTATATTAGAATTTGTATATAGTAAAATAAACCTATCAGGGATCTAACTTAAATCATAATAATGAACAAAAGATACAGACACAAAAAAGCAGGGGAAAGCGCTTTAAAGTAGACACCAGCTTAGCCAACGAACAATGGGTTTAAATCGAGGAAAAGGACAAAATATAGTCACGTTTTTTGATTCGAAAAATATCTCGTTTTAAACGCTTACAACCTTCCAGTTGCAACTGAAACTGATGCATAAAAGGAAATTGAAATACTGAGAATATGCCACTTTTCATATGTTTTTGTATTTCCTTCATATTCAGTTTTCGCACTGAACAACTATACCTTGTCTTTTTAGGGTTAGAATAAATCTCTTTTTTTCACAATATATTTATTTTTTTAATATTTGTCACGAGTAATAAAGGATAAAACAAAAGTTATACAACGCAAGAAATCTCTAGCGATGTAAAATGATGTATTTACTTGTTATGGATGATTACTAATAATGAACATGTAGTAAATGAGTTCCTTCTAGAGAAAGGGCAGATTCCGCCACCCCCCACCGCCCCCCTCCCACCCCCGGACCGAATAACGTTAAACAAGGGAGTATGCACAAAAAAACATATTTATTTATACTTTATTTTATTTATAAGATAACTTTTATGTAGCCTTTATAAACTTTAAACAGAATGTAAAAATTCGCTCTAGAACAAAAGTAATTAAATTTTAGGCAGATAGTAGCATTTTTAACTAATTTCAAGCCTTTGATGACGTCGCAGAAAATGTGCTGACGCAAGCAAAAATTTATTGCCGCCATTTTGTTCCTTTTTGACGTACTATAAGTGTGCCAAGTTTGATTCAATTTGAACAACCCTATGCAAAGATATTGAGGGTGTGGAGGAATCCCCCGGTCTTAGTATGTTCGAAAAACTCTGGAACGAATAGGGTTAAGCCCGCTTCATAAAAACCCTGGTTGGATTCTTTGAGTGCTAAAATTGTGTGACTTTTTGTAACTTATTTGGAGTTGTATATGTTAAACTTAAAAAGCTTATAATTTAAAGTCATTTAAATTATCAACAACACTGACTCTGAGCTGTACTGAAATGTACATTCGTTTGGTAAAAGTTTAAAGAAGTTTTCAATAAAGTCTATTTTCCCTGTTCCTTTCCATTTGTACTTGCAATTTCTTTCTAATTTCGTTTGTTGCATCCGAAAAAAATTTCATTAATATAAGTGTTTAATGTCCTTTAATCTGTTGGACTTTTTTAATATTAAGAGTTTGTCTTTGTAGTTTAGTAACTTAAATATTATTGTTCATGGTCTGTTGTTATCTCCTGCTGTGTTGTAGGGTCTCATTCATAATTTTTTAATTTCTTCATTCACTTCTTTATCCAGGTCCTTCATTTTTTCATCTATTAACCGTTGCGTAAATTAAAGACTCGTTTTAATTTCATCAATTGTTATTTCAACGTCTTTTTGCCCTTTTTTCATTAGTTTAAAGCTTTTAACTTGTTCCGCCAGTTTCTTAATTTTCTCAGTTACAATTTTGGCGTTCCCAGTGATTATATTTAGTAACGACTGTTTTTGACTCTTCATCTTTTTCTCCATCTTCAATTGATGCCATTATGGTTAAATAAGTTAAACTGAAGTTGTTGAATTTCCGCGCCCGAAGGCATAGGAAATTCTTTAAAACCGTCGTTTTTTTCTTTCGGAGCATTTTTTGAGAAAAAATCGACCCTGGGATGTCACATTGCTCCATCACAGATGTAAACTTCGTACCCAAGCTCCTTAACTACTGGAAAGTCTCGTATTGACGTTCAGGCTAAAATTGGTATTTGTTTTCGACAAAATTTGGCACAGTTAACAAAAAAGTATGCTGAACATGATGGTGACATCAAAATTTTGGTTTTTTGCCAACTTAAATGTCAGTTTAGGCCAAAATTAGTCCAAAAATTAAAACTACTTCATTTTCAACAAAAATTGGCAAACTTAACAAAACAAGTATGCTGAACATAATGGTGACATCAAAATTTTGATTTTTGTCACCTAAATACCATTTTAGGCCAAAATTTATCCAAAAATTAAAACTGCTTTATTTTCGACAAAAACTGACACAGTTAATAAAAAAAGTATGCTGAAAATGATGGTCACATCAAAATTTTGATTTTTTGTCAACTAATGCCGTTTAAGACCATAAACGTTTCAATCGCAAGACTTTCAACTATGAATGATAGGCTGTATTTTTTGTTAGCAATTTCTTTTAAAATGTGAGTTTAATGACACGTTTCGTTTTGTTTGCGTTTGTTGTAAGATATAATGTCACTGGTGTGCTTTATCTTCAGAGGTTCATGCACCAAACCCCTTCGAATGTTTGGCACAATAACACAACGAATTAGCAGGTTTTCATCAAATATTTTGGTAGCGCGCGGAAATTCTTAGAGTCCCCAGGGCTTCTTGTTGTTTTTTAATTTTATTTTAACTAGAAATATTCTTTAGTGAAAAAAACATGGCTGCTCTTAAACGGTGGTTCAAGTGTAGAGAATAAGTTAATTTCATAATTTGATTTGAGATGAGATCTCCTTAATAATAGCCGTCGTCTGTCTGTGTGTCCGCGAAAGCGGTGTCCCGTAACGGAAACACGAAATTTTTAAAATGCACACGAATATCAAATGCGATGTATTTTTATCCACTTTGTTGTGACGGGTAAATTTAAAGGACGAGCGAACGCGACGGGCGACCCCGTGGATTTTTTCACGGGCTTAACGACTAGTATAATTTGATTTGAGATATAATTTTTGCAAAAAGATATTTCAATACAGTTACCGAATACGACAAAGCTAAAGAGATTTCCCTCAGTGATTAATTTCCCTCAACGTAAGCCAGCTAACCTAATAATTTTTGCCACAACAATTTTTGAAATATATATCGCCATAAAAAAAACAAAGTGCCACTAATGAAACTGGTCAACTTCTATAATTATCTTAAGCAAAGCTTAAGATAATATCTTTTTTTACTCGCCAAAAATCGTAGCTTAATCCTTACATAACGTGGCTTTTACTTACTAATTACGGTCTACTTTTAAGAAAAAAATGGATTATCAAGAGAAATGTTTGATAATTTTACAACCAATATGCTGTGTTAGGTGCATTTCACCATTTTCGCAACTTTTGACACTCCTCCTAACTGCTTGTTGTTAAACATTCCGAATAAAAAAAAAATTTTGATTAAATTTTTTTAAATTACCAATATCTAACTTTTCTTTTATTAGAACACCTAAAATACTAGCAACTTTTAACTTTTTTATATAACAACTTTTAATGGAAAAAAAATTGTAAAATTAAAAGTTGCCATGGCAACTATGTTGCTAAATATATCAGAAAAAATCCTGGTTTGTTTAGCATTGTTTTTAGCATACTCACTTCCTGGATGTCTCAAAAGGTAATATAATGAATATTGATAACATGAAAACAATTTAGCAAAAAAAATCACGTGCAAACCAATCCAATCGACTTGAACTGTCAGAGCGAAAACACGTGTTCTAAGAAAAATGAACACGTCATAGCAAAATTACTGACGTCAGTAATATTTCAATTTACCTTAGCACCGTGTGTACTTCGAGTCTCCTGCGGTCCCTACAATGCCGAATTAGTTTACAGCGGTTATAAAAATGCTTCCTATAAATTTTACGCTGTAAATTATTACATGTTTCAGCTCTTTTAGCAATTTTTGTTTAAGTTCGCCACAAATGTTTCATTGTGTATATTATGTATAATGTACCACAGGTAGAATTATGTATTCTCCTGCGCCTTCCGATCTTATTTCCGTGATCTGTGGTATGTTAACTTAAATCGCGTCTAGCAAAGTAGATATATCTGAACATTTAAGAACTTTTCATAATAAATAACTAATTGTGTTAGCCCTATTAAGACATGACAAAAATTAACGGTAATAGTTTCTATTTTTAATGACTTTACTAATGAGGGTAAATTAGGTAACCTAGCCACTGAAAACGCTGTCTCATTCTTATGACTAATAATGCATATAATTACTGCGAAACAGGGAGAAGGAGTTCATTGTGTGGTTGTGAACGATGGAGTAAAGACGAAAGTAAGCTTATAAACGTAACGCAATAATTTGAGATCACTGTCTTTTGTATTGACAGAAAATACACGCTTTATTTTTTACAAGAATAGTGTGTTTTTGTTTCAACAAGTATATTCTTACCGTCTGTGCAAAGATTATCTTAATACATAACGTTTCCTTTATGTTAAGATTAAATAATTTGAGAATGCATACTGGTGTAATCACCCCTAAGCTGACGTTGTTTAAAGCACAGTTTAGGAATCAGTTTAGAGGAATACCCAGGCTAGAGTCAACTACCTTCAGGGCTAAAATTTCAAGGATTTAAAATAACTTTTTTTACAAAGTGTTTGTACGCATGTTGTTTTTTTCATGCGAAAGAGCTCGTCACTTCCTTGTTTATAATTGTTTGCTTTCTATCTATTGTTTCATTAAATAGACTCCCTGTATGCAAGATCTTTCTTGCAAAGTAGATGTTTAGAACAAGGTAATGAAGAACGTATATAAGCTTTTAAAATTATTTGACCTGTTATAAATTTAAGAAAACTACATTCTCACAGGTTCTTTATAAAGGAAGTGCATTTACGAGTCAATACACTTTTTAGGATGGGCCCTAAGCCTAGAAAAGTATAAAGCATCATTCTTATTAAAAGTCCGTTATTGTACTTGTTGTGGATGAACCTCGCCCCAGGACTTTTTAGACTTTTTATTATATTTAAAACCTAACAAGTGCTGGGGACGGCGTTTGTTATGCATCTTTTATGCTAATGGAAACTTACATTAAGGACTTATTGATATTTGCGGTTGGCACCTTTTTGAAAAACATTAGTGCAGTTTATACGTTTTTTTTTTTTTTTTTTGCTTTCTGGCACGAGACTGGTGTGGGAAAGATAAAAAAAGATCAAATGAGTTATCATTAGCAGGTTCTCAATTGTTTAACATTAGTTTCCTCATATAAAAGATATAATACGAATGTTTACGAAACTTAAATGTACATAAAACTGTTTGTAAAATTGTTGCTGGTTGGCGCAAACATAAATTTTTATTCTATGTCTCTATGTTAGAAACATACTAGGTATGATGTCCAGACGTAAGCATGTTTTTGATGAAAGTCCTTTAACTAGTAAGAATTAACATATAGCTTATTTTTCTGAGGTTTTTCTAGTTAAACCTAAACCGTAGACTCCAAAAGATTGTTTTGAGAAACGTAAAACATTCAGAAACTTTTACAAATGCTGCGCTATTAAAGGTCCAACACAACCTCGAACCCAGGGCCTGTAGCGTTTTTTGATATGAAGATGACATCCTTATATAAAAAAAGCTACAGGCCCTGGGATCGAGGTTGAGGTCCAGCATTGATGAAGTTGGGTACGAAAGTGGAATCTCAATCTGCTTTAATATGGCTATCCATTTTTTGCGCTAATATGTATGACGAAAATGTCATATTTTTCAACCAACAAGAATAGTGAATTTAGGGAGACCAACAAACACTGACAAATGTCCCTAAGACATTATTTCATGCAATCAGTATGTTAAAATAAGGTGAGTGTATTATTTATGCACAGAAGTGATGACATTATTCCTCCCTTGATGTCAATATAGGTTTCTCGTGGTCTAATGGTTAAAGGAAGTATTGTGGGTGATAAACTACGCAGGATATTTCTATGAATTTAATTTTCCATTCATTTTTATTTTTTCATTCATTTTTAAGTCTTGAGCAATTTCACCTATTGCGTTAATTGTTTAAGGTATGGATTCCGAACAGATTGGGTGAAAGAGGGACGGTGGACGACATCCAGTAAATAAAATTGCTCCCAAATATTTTTTTTTTTTAAACGTTGTAAGTCAAGTTTTAAATCTACACTGTCTATGGAGTTCTTTTTTTATGTATATCAACCAAAACATGTTTGGAACACGTAGATGTGAGTTTGAACGGAGTGTGTTATGTTTGTTAATCTGGGTTTGGTGTTAGATAAAGCCAAAATTGAGGAAAAAATACGGTCAAAAATCCTTCATTTTGTTTCCAGCGTCTATTTTCTTTTCTTTTCTTTTTTCTAAATATTTCAGACATTTGGTATATCATCTCAGCAAACGCATTTGTGTTAATATCAGATATTTAATTAAGCCCTAATTGCAAGAGTAAAGAAAAAACAGATATGGTAGAAAAAATATGCAACAAGAAAATACATAGGTTTTCTGCAACTGCTTTCAGAGTTCATTTTTCATGAGACTTGTTACTCGCTATTTCTTCTTTGTTGTCTATATTTCTTTTACTAAACTTGTAAAAATGATTCGTCACATGACACTTCCTTCATGAAAGTTTTCATCAGGAATCATTAACTATTGTTGAAAAAGGAAAATTGATGTGGTTTTCCTAAATTAAAAACTTACGATATGGTGACAACAATAACGTTTCCCTTTCTTCATCCGCTAGTAGAATCAATAGCTTCAAAAGATTGTACTGGCTCCTTCCTGTCTGTCAATTAGGAAAGAGAAACTGCACGCGTAATTTAGAAAGTCGTGCCTTTATTTTATTAGATCTGATTATAACACTCACTGTGGGTCGATTTTCTTCTCTTTAAACTGGGAGTTTTGTAATCTAAAACACCATTAGATTTGAACCTACAATCCTAGTAACTTTTATTGGTTCATGCTAACAGGTCAACGATACGCAGAATATCTAATAAATAGATGCTTAAAGAATTAAGTTTCGGCATAATTACCATCTCATCGTTTTTTCATAAAATAAATAAAAAAATTATTAAAATTTAAAAAGTCATTGTAATTGAATAAACTTGTAGGGTTAAATTGTTTATGGCACAAAAGATATTAATTAATTAAACAGCAGTGACTTGTGTCTAATGGAAAACTCCATACTAAATAAGGCAATCATAATTTTATATCGGGAAGAGGGGGGACTGATGAGGGAGGAGGGAGGGAGAGAGGGAAAATAATTTGTTAAATACGTGACATTAGTATAGGACAACAGGTTGTGGTGAAACAGGTATAAACTTAAAAGTTTTGAAAAGTTAAGAGGTTTAAGAGTTTGTTGTGACTATGTACACATGAATGTACTTACAACAAGTTGGTGTTTTCCAATCTCGTTCACAGGGCTCCTATCTACGCTTATGTTATTCAAAATATCTTAGGCGTGGAAAAAGCCTGGGCACAAAGCATGTTTTTTGTACTGATGAGTTTTCAATTTATTTAATCGATTCTCAACTTTAAATTTTAACATCGGGACCCGTAAATTTGAAGAAAATATCACGGGCACCTTTTTTCGACGCAGGTGTTGTTCTTTTTCCTACGTAAAAATGCGGTTAAAGGTTGCTAATCTCTTGGTTGTTTTTTTATATAAATTTGTCCAAAGGATTTGTTTCATACTTTTTTGTTTACAAATTAATAAAGCCTTTAAAAGTCCAAAGTAAATATTAGTCTCAACATTCTACTGTAAGATTTTATCGATGGTAAACAAAAAAAAAATTAAAAAAAATCTCCTTTTGCAATCTTTATTTATAAAGAGTCGAGTCAAGCGAAAATCTTTACTTAATTGTGGTGGCCTTTCTTCATTAGCTGTAACACGGAATTGCTAAAACGGCGAATGTAACATCGAATAACATACCCAAAGCAATGAGTTTATATGGTCCGGTAAAAAACACCGAGCGTGTCTTCAATCTAAAAATCCCGGGGAAGAAGTGTATACACAAGACACGCCAACTTATCATGCTTTCCGCGGGAAACCGGTTCTGCTTTTATCCCGCACTGGGGTCTTGCTTCGCAAAAAAAAAGTAAACAGAAACGCATGGTTTAGTTTAAAGCTGAGACGCACAAAACAAGGGTTAGGTTAGTACATTCCTTAAGTAAAAATTCAAGGCCATGTATTGTTTTCTATAATATTTGTGTCTAACAGTTCAATAGTCTTCGTCGTTCCGTGTGGTGACTTCATATGGCTACATAGCTTTCTGGTTTTAAATATCACCATTGTGTAACAAAGTTCAGGAACATACTTACTTTGGACAGGCTTCTCCAATTGAATCAAATTTGGCATACTTAAGCTCAGTTCCCACTTTAAGTTAAAGCATAATGTGAACGTGTTCGTGTTTTAAAATTTTCGGCATAAAACCTGTTTAAACCACAGATAAAACAAAACCTCAGATCAAAAAATTTTGATATTGTGGTTTAAAGTTCAAAGGCGCCGACAAATGCCGAAGGAGTTTTCAACGATTTTAGGGCACATTTTGCGCATTTTCACATTAGACAGAAAAGACAAAAAAAGTTTGGTACAGGAAGAGAATCTTAGTGAAGTTATTCGCCAATATCCAGTGATTTTTGATAAATCACACAAAGGCTACAAAGAGAGAAACACTACATGTTTTTGCTTTTAAAACACAGTTGGAATGCTCAGGTTTTATTTAATTTTTATATATAATACATTTAAAACCTTTAAGGTTTTATATTTAAACCCCAGTTAAACCACAGTGGGAACCAAGCTTTACGTCATGAGAGAAACAAGATTGCAGCAATAAATTTTTGCTTATGTCAGCATCGGAAGCTTGAAATTTGTCTAATGTACCACACTATGTACTTTAAATTCAATTACTTTCGTTCTAGAGTGAATTTTTACATTATTTGTTTAAAGTTTTTAACAGCCTAATAAAAGTTATTTAACATATTTTCCCAGTTTTTAAATAGTTTCCATGAAGGCCAAATGTTGCCCTAAAATCCATTTTTTCCCCTGATTTTCAGGTAAATTACAAAAAAAATCAGTTAATCGAATTAATCATGTGACCAAAATTCTGAGAAAGATTTTCCTCCACAAAATAGAGCTGTCTTGTAAGATTTAATGTGTATTCAATTTTGTATTATGTATAAACCTCAAAAAAATATTTTCCAGGGTCAAATAAGAAGAATTAAGAAACATTTGAGACCCAAATTGCCTAAGTTGCAAGACACCTTGGGTTCAACCAAATGCTAAGTTTTTTATTAAAAAAATGGAGTTGTCACCTAACGTTAACTGTATATATTTTATTTGTTTCTGATGTGAAACAGGATTGTGTGACAGGATGCACAAAATATTTAATTTAGAATATGTTATATTTTGTGGTTGTTTGAGTTAACCTCCTGCAGAATATTTCACTATTTGCTGAGAATGAGGATACATTTTTTTTGTTGTGTTTTTAGCATTTTCTTAGTAGTTTTTTTTAGTATATATAAAGTGTGTAAAATTGATTAATGAAAAGTTTACAAGTTGATGCTATCTAAAAAAACCTAAAGACCCTTGCTGAGATTAAATGTTATTGTAGCATATAAAAGTTATGTCAATCAACTTGTGACTGATTTTCAACAAATATAATTTAATAACGTGTTTATAGCCACTACTACCTTTTGTGTTACTAACATTTCCTTTGAGTTATTGCAACATGTACAAACATTTCTTACATGTTTATGACATCAAAGATATATAAAACCAAGTTATCAATACACTTCTTTTGTGGTAAAATGACAAATGCAGTTAGTTTTGGTGGAAATGGACACGTTGTTGTGGCGACATTAAAATTATGCACATGCTTCTAAAGGAAAACCTCATTGAAGTCAATGGCAACAAGATTCAATGTAATATTGCAGAATCTAATGAGTGGGAAGGAAACACATAATGGATTACAGAAAGGTCAGTTTGAACAACAGATGTAATTATAATTGCTTTTTAATTCATTCTTTGAGTATCATTATGCTGAGTAATGCTTACACAAGCTTGCTCAAATGGATATCTACAGAAAAGTGTATATTTCGTGGTCCATGTACGAAAAATTGAGTATCACAGAAAATGTAAAAGGACAATGTTGTGTTTTACGCTATTTGTGAAAGTTGCTTCACTGTGACAGTATATGTTTATGTTCCACAGCACTTTTAATAAATTATCTAGTACAAATTTTTTTAATATTTTCTCTGAAGATATTTTTTTGTGATACATAAAAGTTTATCAGTATTATAAATGGCAGCCATGTTTTATTCTTAATAAAGAAACAAGTACATAAATTATATGTTTAAATTAAAATTATATATATTTTTATGAATTTATATATATACTTGTTTCTTTATTAAGTATATTTCAGATGATTTAATCTGATATATACTTGTATCTTTAAAAAAATCTTCTTGTCTATGTAAAAAACAATCATGTTGTTCTTAACATTTAATTGGCTCCTGCATAGAAATATAGAAATATTTAAATCTTAAAAGATTTCTGTTGTTTAGTAGACATTTTTATATTTATAAATTGTCTAGGAAATTAGTAGTTTTAAATAACTAGTCTGAAAAACAAAAACACATGCCATTAGCCTTCACTGATCAATGAATGGTAATTCTGATGAATAACTCTAATTATTTTTTTAATGATTAAATATTCCAGCACAAATTGTCAAATGTTGACAAGGAAGTACTTTATAATATTTCTATATTAGTACGAACTTTAATACCTATATATTATCATATTTTTAAAAGTGATGATCTACAAAAATTAATGCCCACAAAATGCAATTGTTTTGATTCACAAGATTAACTACCTGCAAGAATTACGCCTATTACAGTCATCTTTACAGGTTGAAGTAAATATAATTGTTAATACTGTACCTATACCCTTTATACCTTTCTTTACATCTTTTTGCTTCTCTGTTTACATGTTTTTAACGTTAAATTTAATTATTGTGAGGTTTTTGATGTTTTAAGGTACTTTTTGTTTTTTAATTATCTTGTACAAATCTGAACATTGATAACCTATAGCTTATACTTACAGTATAACTTTATAAGCAATTATATGCAATTGTTAAAAGAGAAAGTATAGCTACCTAACTAAATATCATATAATGCTTGAATGATTTTGTGATTCTTTTGCTTTTTGTATAAGTGACCTGGGTAGACTTTTGAGTGTATTAAAATGTTTTTTACAATAGAATCACATTGTGTCGAATATTCCCAGCATGTCCATTGAAAAGTAAGCTATTATTGAATATCTCAACTTGGTAGGCTGTGTGCTTATATATCTGTAGGGATGACATCTTATATACTTTTAACAGTAGCATTCATTTAAAATGAGTTTCTGTGCTGGGATTTAACCCTTTTTATACAGTGTGGTTGAGCGTAAAAATGTGCTTTGTTGAGCCTAATTAACATTTGGCTAAAAAAGATAATGACTGGCAGAGTTAGCTCAGTTTGAGATTTCTCTGCATATGCACAAAGCTTAAACAAACATTTTTTTATGTTATACAATATGTTTGTTGTTCTGTCAAAACCAAATATTTCCATCAAAATGTTTTTGTTTTGCCCTCCTTTGAAATGCCTAACTTTTAGAACTCATGTGCTGGTATGAAATTATATTTTATGCTAATTCATTTGCCTTGGTGTAAAGGCACTCTATAACAAATACAAGTCCAGTAACCCTTTTATATTCAAGTAATTATACTTTTGGTCTTCGCACTTTTCATGTAGCACTACATCCAGCCTGCAATGCAAGATCTAGCTAGTTCTCAAAAAAAAAAGTTAAATAGGAAATTTCTATTTTTCAAAACTTTCACCTCTAAATAGGACAGATCAATATTTGTTTATAAATTTTTTTCTGTTGCGATATTGTTGGTTTCAATTGTGCTTTATTAATATTTCAAACTATTTTGTAAATTTGTTTTTTACTTTTTATTTTTTATTTTTTTAGTTTCTCAAAAAAAATATATGTACAGTAGACAGTAAAATATTATGCTGGAGTAATGGAAGTGATAATTTTAACATTTATTTTATCTCTATGTGGACTGCAAGCATCTGCCCAGGTAAGTGAATAAAATAAAGAATAAATTGTGTCTTGGAACAGTAGTATTTATCAAAATTACACAAAATAAATTATGAATTATTATACCTTACAAATATTTAAAAATTTTAAAATAAAACTTGCAAAAATTACATCCCCCCACACTTTTGCTACTCTGTGAAAAGCAACAGTACATACACATGTCCCCTTATTTGACGAACTGTTTCATTTATTAAAAGTTTATTGCATTTTTAATTGAGTGTCGTGCATACAATCTTTTGCAACTTTTGTTTTGCTGAACGAAGAATCTTTTTCCAATAAAGTTTGGCAATCCAGAATTGTCAATCCTTATATCCTGGAAATCATATATCTAAGTTCTTTATATTATAACTTTTAGATCGATCTTTCAAAATGTGGTAATACTCTGGGCTGCATACGCCTTCCACCCAGTTGTTCAGCTTCGGCCTGTGATGCCATAGTAACTCATCAACTTGACAATGGCACCTTAACCTTCCAATTTGCAACAAAACATAATTGGATTGGTTTTGGCCAGAAATCCGCAACCGATGGGCGAGGAATGGTATGTTTTATATACACGGTGGTTGTTAATTTATTTCACGTATTTTAACCTTGTTTTGGCTAAATTTCGAATTTACTCGTAAAGGTATTAATAATGAATGACATCTTTACATACAAATCGCAACAAAATACATAAAATTCCATGTTAACTCCTTATTAGCACGATTTTTATTTCATTTTTCTTTAGGCTAAATTACGAGGTCAATATTGTGCGAGAGGTATCTCGGTTCCATTTGGAAGTTTTAATGCATCTGGTAACCGTGAGCCAAATTGGATGGAGGTGGTAAGCATATTTGGATAGGTGGAATAGTGATGTGAATGAACCATTAATATTAGCCTCTTTAACCTATAGATGAAATAATTTTCTACGTAGCTTGAATGTGTAAATTTATCTAAATTGAATACAACAGGTTGATGGTGTCGTATTAATAAACAGAACTGAAAAAGATGACGTTTTAACTTGCACGTAAATATTCATTTTATTTATCAACCTTTTTAAAATTGAAACATGACGTTTGCTTGTTTAAACAATATTTGACATTGATATTATGTCAGTACTAAAATTGTACATTTTTTTGTTTAAAAACGTTAGATTTACAAGACCGCTTGTGCCGTCCAACTTAAGTAAAGAAGCCTTGTACAATCTAAACGTGTCTGATATGGTTGGTTTTTTAGCATACGGAAATAATAATGGTAAATATTGTCATTACATTTGTTGCGTGTTTTTGTAGCTTGCCTGGACTGCAGCACATTTCTTTCAAAATAAGATTTTTTTTGTCATACCCTCATCTATTTTATTTATTTTTATATTTCCGTTGTTTTTTTTTCTAAAACTATTTGGGATACGCTGACAGGTATATAATTAATACACTTATGTCACAAGGTTAAAATAAGTGCTAAAAAAATCACATTTGGCAGTTTTTGGGAAATCGGGAAATTTATTTAACACTTGTCTTACATTTCTTATAGGTAGAGCTGATTATCCAAACAAACATTTAAAAACAAGTGTAACAAATGGTGCTGTTGACTTTCTTAGCACTGGTATGCAGTGTTTTAATATTTTCTGCCGTATTTTCTTTATTTTTCATTTTTCCATAGCCTTTTTTTTAAATATCAACAAGTCGAAATTATTTTTTCACCGCAACACTTGTGATTACTAAAGACTTTCTCGCCAAGTGAATCAAGGAGCAAAAGTTCTAGTTTTTTAACAGTTTATATTTGACATGTCGAGTCCATTAGTATGTGCTGCCGCACTGTTAACCCTTTAGTTTTTATTTGCATTGTACTGTTGCGTAAAATTCTTTTTTTATTGTGTTTTTTTTTTATTTCATGTTTTAACAATTAGATTCTCCAACTACAGCAGCTACAACTACTCCTGTTGCAATGACGACGCCTATGACCAATGCTACAATGTCTACTACTCCTCGAATTACTCCAATGACAGAAATGATAACTGTAATTTTTTTTAACTAATGCTTTTACAGGGTACAGTTGCTTAAATTGTCTGAATGGTTGATACTGCAAATAGCCATGTCTATGTTAGAATTACCTTATGAGATATATGTGCGTATCTCTTTTTCTTAAACTAAAAAGTTACTTATCAGCTAATGGGAGTGAGATATTTGTCTAAATTTCACATGCGAGTACATTTTAAGATTCATTTCTGCATAGAATATCAAAATTTTTTTTCCAATTAAGTATTTAGCAAATCTCATTGACTGAGGAAATATTAGTTAAAGTCTAATGGTTACTATACGTTGGCTTATGTCAGGTTTCTTGTACTTTTTAGTAATTTTTGCGAGATCAAAGAAATGCATTTTGGCGAAGATTAATTTTGGTGATTTAGACAATTAAAGATATTTTACAAACATTAATTTTTTTTAAATCGGTGTAATTTAGTTAATTTGCAAAGATTTTTCATATATGTAAAGGAACAAAAAGATGGTTGGAGGAACAGTAATTTTAGCTTAAAAAGGGGATTATCATAGGTACTTTTCTTGAAAATATACGAATATTGACAACGCTAAGGATCTTCATCCCATATCTAAGGCAAGGGAAGTTAAGCAATAAGTGAAAATATCCATTTGGTTCCACAGAAGTTTTCGAAATGTGCAAAGAAGCAAAAACAATGCAAGTAAAAAAAAAACTGTTAAAGGGCTTTTGTTAAGCAAAAAAGAGTAAAAGCAGAAAAAATCAGTCTGTGTCTAACAAAAATCACCAAGATTAATTTTAGGGAATAAGTCATTTCTAACACTTTTCCCAAAAATTTCGTGAATTACCTTTATAGGAATTACCGCGCAGACAGATTTTCGCGAATTTGTAAAAATTATTCATTTTAACGTATGAGTTTGTTGCTTATAGAAAAGTGCAGGTAAAAGCTTTCATTTATTTCATTAAATTTAGATCGATCTATCAGAATGTGGTAATACTCGGGGCTGCATACGCCATCCACCCAGTTGTTCTGCTTCAGCCTGCGATGCCATAATAACATATCGACATTACAATGGCACATTAACTTTCCAATTTGCAACAAAGCATAATTGGATTGGTTTTGGCCAGAAATCCGCAACCGATGGGCGAGGAATGGTATGTTTTATATACACGGTGGTTGTTAATTTATTTCACGTATTTTAACCTTGTTTTGGCTAAATTTCGAATTTACTCGTAAAGGTATTAATAATGAATGACATCTTTACATACAAATCGCAACAAAATACATAAAATTCCATGTTAACTCCTTATTAGCACGATTTTTATTTCATTTTTCTTTAGGCTAAATTACGAGGTCAATATTGTGCGAGAGGTATCTCGGTTCCATTTGGAAGTTTTAATGCATCTGGTAACCGTGAGCCAAATTGGATGGAGGTGGTAAGCATATTTGGATAGGTGGAATAGTGATGTGAATGAACTATTAATATTAGCCTCTTTAACCTATAGATGAAATAATTTTCTACGTAGCTTGAATGTGTAAATTTATCTAAATTGAATACAACAGGTTGATGGTGTCGTATTAATAAACAGAACTGAAAAAGATGACGTTTTAACTTGCACGTAAATATTCATTTTATTTATCAACCTTTTTAAAATTGAAACATGACGTTTGCTTGTTTAAACAATATTTGACATTAATATTATGTCAGTACTAAAATTGTACATTTTTTTGTTTAAAAACGTTAGATTTACAAGACCGCTTGTGCCGTCCAACTTAAGTAAAGAAGCCTTGTACAATCTAAACGTGTCTGATATGGTTGGTTTTATAGCATACGGAAATAATAATGGTAAATATTGTCATTACATTTGTTGCATGTTCTTGTAGCTTGCCTGGACTGCAGCACATTTCTTTCAAAATAGCATTCTTCATACAATTCCTTATCTATTTTTATATATATGTATATATATATTTGCGCTATTTCTTTCTTTAAAACTATTTGAGATATACAGACAAGCATAGTACATACACCTATGTTATGTTATTATTGTGTTTCTTCATAACTATTAATTATACTTATATACTTACTTGTCTTACATTTCTTTAGGTAGAGATGATTATCCAAACAAACATTTCGCCACAAGTGTAACAGATGGTGCTGTTGACTTTCTTAGCACTGGTATGCAGTGTTTAAAAATTTTCTGTCATATTTTCATTATTTTTTAATATGTTGCGTTGTACTGTTGCTTTTTTATTGCTTTTTTATTTTATTTTATTCTCCAGCGACCGCTACTACACCTACTACTCCTGTTGTAATGACGACCTCTACGAGAGAAATGTCAACTGTAAGTTTTTTGTTTAATGTTTATTTTATGTTTATAAAAAAGTAAGGAAATTATGTCACAGTAAAATTTCGGATATTTGAAGCCTGAATGTCTTTTTTATAGAAAGTTAAATAAATGGAGTGTTTTTGCTCAAATGCAGTAGCAATTCTGTAGCAGTTGTAGTGAACCTATTAATTTTTTTACTGCTAAAAATCCTATTTAACTGAAAATATAACCTTTTAGTACGCACCATCCTGATGAGTTTTATTTTTGTTGAAAATTTTAGATTGATCTATCCAAATGTGGTAAAACTCTGGGCTGCGTTCGCCTTCCTGAAAATTGTTTAGTTTCAGGTTGTATCGCCATAGTAACTTATCAACTTAACAATGATGTGTTAACCTTTCAATTTGCAACAAAACATAAATGGATTGGTTTTGCACAGAAGTCGGGAGGTGGTGAAGGAATGGTATGTTTTTGATGAAATGTTTTTCTTTTAACTAACTCACTTTGATAATTAAATTTGTAACTTATTCGTTATTAGTGACGCGTTTGCAAGGCTTTGTCAACAGAAAGCGAGAGATATCTGCGTTCTCAAGTCCATCATTCTAATTTTATTCAAACCTTGTCGATTACAGGATTTACGCTTAGTTCTTTACTAGCGTAACATTTATTGTTGCAAGTTTGAGCGCCGTATATTGTATATAGTAGAAAATATGTAATTTATTGTAAGGCATTGTAATTCAAGGTCAACATAGTTATAGGAATTGTCAGGAAGTTTTAAATATTGTGGAAATGTCAGGAAATAGTCAGATTTCTTTGATATGTCAGAAATTTTAGATGTAAACGATCAGTCATAACTATTGATTAATTTTAAAGCTGTTTTTACAGAATTAGTATGTTTTTAATTTAGGACTCTAGTAAGTATGAAATTTTAACTAAAATAGGTAAAAATGAGAGAATTGTCAGGAATTTTAGTGAGCACTTTACTAAATGAATTTTGTCCTTTTTAAAGAGAACTTGAGAGGTTAGTAGTGTGCCAATGATATCTTATTTCCATTTTGAAATTATGTTGCGTCAGATAATACTGTTTTGTTTTTTTAGGCGGACTTGAGAGGTCAGTATTGTGCTGATGGTATTTCAGTTCCATTTGGAAGTTACGTTGCGTCGGGTAACGGTGTGCCAGATTGGAGAAATGTGGTAAACAAATTATATTTTATGATTAAGAAATCACTTACTTAAAATTTTTTACTACCTTACTTGATCTGTAATTCCAGTAAATGTCTGCAAGGTGTTTCATATCATTCTTGCATTGTGAAAAAAGGAAATGAGTAATATGAAAGAGCCTTTAATGTTATAGTCACAAGTTAGGAGTTATGTTCCGTGTTAATTATAACTGTAAATGTATTTGATTTGAATACAACAGGTAGACGGAGTCTCATTGATCGACAGACGTGTAAAAGATGGCCTTCTAATTTGCTCGTAAATATTTATTTTATTTGGTTTAATTCCTAAATTAGTTTCTTTTGGTCTCTGAGAATACTTTAATTTTGATCTATTTTGATTTATTGATGTTTTTTTAGATTCACAAGACCGCTGGTGCCATCCAATTTGAACAGCGGTTCACTTTATAATCTGAATATGTCAAATATGTTTGGATTTCTCGCATACGGAAATAGAATTGGTAAGAATTATTAATTTTTTGCATGGTACGATAACTTGCTGGGAATAGTTGCTTGGATGATTTTAAAGACTATTAACATCTTGAATTGTTGTTATACATTAATTGTGCACGTAAAACATGGAGAGCTACTCAAAAAATAAGCAACTCCATGGGTATTAATACTGAGAATTAAACAGGTCGCAATAATGTTGAGAATGAACATCGTATGCTGCATCGTTTCAACTCTTAAACATTTAAACTTTTATTATAGGTCCTTCTTATCCGCGTAAACATGATAGTACCAGTATTACAGAAGAAGCTATCAACTTTTTAATCAGTAATAATGTAGGGTCTGCGGTCGGAAGAAATGCAAATAGTACTGTAAAGCTTCATGGTGTGTGTATATTTATCTACTTTGATTTTCCCTTTTTTTGTTTTTGGTTTATGACCAGCGAGCAACAAAAAAAAATAGATTTCATAAAATATATGTTGGAGAGGCCTACCTTTGCCAGTACTCAACGCAAAAATTTTAAGTTGTACAAAAACCGTTTTTCCAACGCTTGTGCAAATCAGGCCAAAAGCGATTTTTCTTTGTGATCAAGTTTTAGTATCCGACCTAAAGTTATCCTATCACTGTGTAAAAACATTTTTGTCGCGAAATTTTTCGAAAGCATCAATACTATAAAAAGTTTACAAGAGTGGGAAGAAACATTTGGCCAAGAATGATCTGTTTCAGTTTTAATTTTATACTATAACATTAAAAGAAAACAGTTTTGATGTTTAATTTTTGAATTTCGAAAGTTAACCTCTGGTGATTCGTGAAAGTTAATGCTCGCGATTTTTTTAATAGCATCATTTCGCAAAAGTTTATGTATGTAAAATATTTCATTCATGGCTCAGTCGCCGCAAAATTTCTCCGCTTAGAAGAATTAATTATCGTTTTTTTCTTTAGCTATTCTTATGATCCTTGCGTGGGTGCTGTTTGCTACCATTGGGATATTTATGGCTCACTTTATGAAGCCTGCTACGCAAAACAAGAAGATTGCTGGCAAGCAAGCTTGGTTCCCAGTAAGTTTTATTCCTTCTATTCCTTTTCTTAAACTACTTCGTAGCAGCATGTCGTTGGCTTCATTTTATTCGATCCGACAATCAGAAGCGTTAAATTGCAAATTGATCCGATTTAATTATATGCAAAGTTTTGAAAAATCAATCAAGATGCTGTTCTAAATTTTCCATCTTCGGCAAATGGCAGAAATGTGACTTTGCTTATTACAATAGACTCCGAGTATAAAGTAACCATGTCGATATAACAAAGTTCCGATATAGTGAACATCTCGATATAACAAACCTTCGTTATACTGAACATCTCGATATAACGAACCCCCGATTTAGTGAACATCTCGATATAACAAACCTCCGATTTAGTGAACATCTCGATATAACAAATTTCCGATTTAGTGAACATCTCGATATAACAAACCTCTGATATAGTGAACATCTCGATATAACAAACCTCCGATATAGTGAACATCTCGATATAACAAACCTCCGATTTAGTGAACATCTCGATATAACGAACCCCTTGATATAGTGAACATCTCGATATAACAAACCTTCGATATACTGAACATCTCGATATAACGAACCCCCGATTTAGTGAACATCTCGATATAACAAACCTCCGATATAGTGAACATTTCGATATAACGAACCCCCCATTTAGTGAACATCTCGATATAACAAACCTCCGATATAGTGAACATCTCGATATAACAAACCTCCGATATAGTGAACATCTCGATATAACGAACCCCCGATTTAGTGAACATCTCGATATAACGAACCTTCGATATAGTGAACATCTCGATATAACGAACCCCCGATTTAGTGAACATCTCGATATAACGAACCCCTTGATATAGTAAACATCTCGATATAACGAACCCCCGATTTAGTGAACACCTCGATATAACGAACCTCCGATATAGTGAACATCTCGATATAACGAACCCCTTGATATAGTGAATATAACGAACCCCTGATTGCCTTAGAAACTCTTATAAACCCTTCCTATTTAACGAAACCCCAATATAATGCACTCTTGATTTAACAAACCAAATTTTTCGTCCCCTGAGCTTAAAAAACTCAACATAACGAAATCAAGGCACTAAATATAACAGAAACTCTGCAATATTTTGTGCATCATCGATATCAATGCTATGTTTCACTTTAATTCGAATTTCTTTTAATTTTAGATTTTATTCGAGTAGAGTTCTACTTGAACACTTTGGGCAATATATGTTGCACTCACCACAAAAATACACGATTTTAATTAGTTGAGACACAACTGCAATATGTTTTTATTTTTCGACATAACTATAGTTTAAATAAATCTCGTTATAACGACCTTTTTTTCGGTTACCTTCGCAGTTTGTTCCGAGAGTCCACTGTGTTACCTTCATAATTGTAAGAGCATACGTTTTCATATTTTCGTTTCAGTTCCATGTGTTGTTGATGTTTCTTTGTGTGGTTTCTTTCATCGCTGGACTGATTATTATTCTAACGAAATATAATAAGATTGTAAGTATGTACGAAACTTTGGAGCATGTTGTTAAAAGTTTTAATAAAGAGGATACCTAAGTTGATCAATACTTTAATTAATTGTCTTGTTTATTTCTTCATTTTGAAGTATTTATATCAAGATTTCACTTTGTCTTTTTATAAGTCGATTTAACTATCTGAGCGGTAAACTTGTTACTTTTAATGTAAAATATACTTACTTAAAATTTCGTGCACTACGATTGACATCGTTTCGCTGTTTGTTTATAGGACAAGGAAAACAAACACCACATGTTGGGATTGTTCACCGTTATAGCAGGTTTAATCCAGGTAAAATATGACCAACTTTTGCTGCATTGTTGATTTTTTAGACTATGCAATGGCTTATTGCAACACCTCAGCATTTGTTATATGGTATATATAGTACATATAATACGTATTTTCACGTAAAGTCTACGATAGTGCATTACGCAATCCTTTTGTAAATGGTCTGTTATAGATAGCAAAATTTGTAATAGCAAATTACATACAAGTACTTTGTATCGTGCGTAGGCTTGTACAAGAACTTGCACTAGTTTTGATTTTTATTGTTTTTTTAAATAATCGAAAGAAAAGTATTCAGTTCGAAAGTTTTATAAAAAAACTAAATACTGATAATATAAAAAAAGGACCTGTTATAGTAGATATATAAAGGCAAAAATATAAAAAAATAGGTGCGCAAATCCAGGCCTTAGTGACGAGTTTAAAAGCTTTTCCAATGCACAATGTAACGGACCCTTGTATATTTTTTTTCAGCCTGTTATGGCATTCTTCAGACCTGGTCCGGATCATGACAGGTAATTTTTGCAGTTTGTATTTTACCTGATTTTTACGTTAAGATTCTGACATCTGGGCTCTTGGGCTATATTTGTAATATACATTAATGGTTACCATCAACTACCAAATTTTCGGATAAGGACGTTAACGTTGTTGATGTACACAGAAATCTCCCTATGGGTGCTGACGAGCAACGTTATGACGTCAAAATTTCTGTGGTGGTTTTTGCTTTCCACAGAATTTTCATTGAAGTAGCTTGCTTATTTTTGTTTTATAAATCTATCTTGTAAATGTAAATCAGGAAAAAAAAAAATTTTGTTTTTAAATAGTAAAATTGTAAGATTAAGTTTTAAAGAGCGAAATTAACTTTAAGTTTTTATGTACATAAGCTTCTATTGCATAAATTCTGTGGAATACTAACAAATAATTTCTTTAATTAGGCGCTTTATCTTTAATTGGGCTCATCGATTGGTTGGAATCCTTGCATGGTGTCTCGGAGGTTAGTTTTGTCAAATAACAATTGAATTTGATAGTTTGACATTTTGTTAGTTTTATTATTTTTTTCAAACCAGAGAAAATCAAGAAAAGAAAAAAAACCTCAAAAAAAAATATTTTATTCACTAGTCGATGGCCCGTGGATAAATCTACGGTTTTGCCCGGTATTTGCCGTATTTTCGTGTGTCTCGCTACTGCGGGCACCATTTTGTGTGACAGACAGACATATAGGATTATTATTGTATAGTCGTTAGCCCGTGGAAGAATCCACGGGTTCGCCCGTCCTTTATATTTACCCGTGGCAACAAAGTGGATAAAATATATCGCATTTGATATTCGTGCTTCCGTAGCACGATTTTCTAACTCAGCGGGGGGTCCGTGCAGAGACAGACAGACGACGGCTATTATTATAGAGAAGTCGTCAATCCGTGGAAAAATCCACAGGCTCCCTGTCCTTTGTATGTTGCATTTCGTGTTTCTGTAACAGGACGCGGCTTTCGCGGACACACATACAGACGGAATAGGGCTATAATTAAAGAGATTAATTGTAATTAAAATTTTTGGGAAGAAATATTTTGACGAATTTATTATTTTTTTTAAGAACAAAAAATGTTTCGCGATGATTTATTTTCGCGAATTAACCTTCCTAGAAGTTTTCGCGGAAATAAATAAAATTCGCGAAGTTTGTAGAAATTAATCTTCTTCGGATAGTAAAAAAAGTCCTAGTATTCTCCAATTATCTGACTGTTTTTTATCTGACTTTTATATTTTATGTACAGCTGCTGCGATCATCTATGGTTTCGAATTTTTCAAAGAAGGAAACCCAAAAATCGAAGAAGGCGTTATGATCGCTTTCGTATCTAGTGTAGTTTCGATATTCATTGTTTTGAACCTTATCTTGTTACTGGTACGGAGGGACGGTAATGATTCTGGTAAGTTGTTTTGCTAATGTGTTTTGTAAGATTCCATTTAAGCGTCCCAACATACATCGTATTCTAGCTTTATTGACACTGTACTATACGAACTAAACATCTAAGTGGAAAAGTTCGTCGGAGATAAATTGCTCGGCAACGAAAACAACAACTCGTAACAACGAGTTGATCTTTAGACAAAACCTCTCAATTATCGTCTCTGTGACGGATGATTCAAATGAAATGGGGGTTATACAAAGCATGCTTTTACTAACGCAAGTTTCAGTAAAACGACAAGTGAAAATAAAACTATTGTTTGAAGATCATGTATAAGATTTTGTTAGTTACGCATGATAGCAATTCAATTAAAATCTCTACTTATAGCAGCTAAAGCAAAGATAAAGAGTGCCACAAGGCGCTAAAGCAAGTAAACGAAATCTGAAAATGTTTTGAGCAAAGTGTAATAGCGTCCACATCAGCAAACATGCTTTAAATATGCAACTGTAAACCACCCAAAGAATATTAAGATCAGTAAACTAGTGTGTTAGGGAGATAATTAAAAACGCTTATAAGATTGTCCTGTGCTGTTTATCGTCCCACCTATAAAATACAAATAATTCATGTTTTTAAACCCAACAACAAAAACATTAAACAATAGCAAAACAATAGGGCGGAACCTGAGCATGCGCAGTTCCATTTGTTTTGATTTTACTCTTCAGCAGCGATATATTTAAAATTAAATTTTTAATCAATTAGAAAGCCTATTATTAGGTTTTATAGTCGTAAAAACTTATTACTGAGAAGAAATTGAATTGTTTTTAATACCCCAAAAATATTAATTTTAAATTCGCCACTTGTTTGCTACTTTTTTGTGGAAATTAAAACAACTTTTCAGAGCTAATTCAGCATTCACAAATTTTAATTCTGTCCATTAATTGTTCCTGTTTTTGCATTTGATTTCGTACTGTATATTATCCGACAAAGTAACTCTCCGGACAAATTATTTATCTCATACGATTGGTTCGTGTCTAAATGCGGCTATTTTTATACGTTTGATATTGGTATACATTTGATTTCATTCACACCTTAGTTGTTGATTTACTTGCCAGTGTAGTCAATGAAAAAATACTTTTAGGGAATGTTGTGATAATATCAAAGTGGCCTGTTAAGGGGAATATCAGAAATTTCGTTTTAAATAAGACACTTGCCAAGTTAAGAACAATCTCCTGGTTTTGTGTTATAGTTTCATACGGAAAAAGAAGTGGTGTAGTTGAAATCAGCAAACCACAACAACAACAAGGAAGAGTGAGTATACTATTTTTCATCAGTCCATGTTGTATGTTTTGTCGGGACCATCTGGTTTTTCATTATCTTAATTACCTTATTAGTACTGCGCAAGCAGCTTAAAAATTACATTTCGCAGGTATTGATTTTCATGCATGACGTAAAAATCTTTATTATTCTTGAAAAAAAAAACAGTCATGAATAACACATTTACACAAAAATGTTTCATTCATTTTTGCGATTTTTAACGTCAGCGTGCCATTTTCTTCCTACCTTAAATAAAATTGCGCTCCTTTTTACTCTGAAAAAAAACAGTCATGAATAACACATTTACACAAAAATACACTTTTAACATTCATTTTTGCGATTTTTAACGTCAGCGTGCCATTTTCTTCTTACCTTAAATAAAATTGCGCTCCTTTTTACTCTGAAAAAAAACAGTCATGAATAACACATTTACACAAAAATACACTTTTAACATTCATTTTTGCGATTTTTAACGTCAGCGTGCCATTTTCTTCTTACCTTAAATAAAATTGCGCTCCTTTTTACTCTGAAAAAAAACAGTCATGAATAACACATTTACTCAAAAATGACTTTTAACATTCATTTTTGCGATTTTTAACACAAAAATACACTTTTAACATTCATTTTTGCGATTTTTAACGTCAGCGTGCCATTTTCTTCTTACCTTAAATAAAATTGTGCTCCTTTTTACTCTGAAAAAAAAACAATGAATAACACATTTACACAAATGTCACAAAATAATGGCTATTCTTGATTTTTTTCGCGAGTATCAATTTTTGCCAGTGGTTTCTGAAATAATTATTCACGGGTTATTTATTCGCAAAAACAGGGAAAATAAGTACCTGAGAAAGTTGTTACCATTATTATGTATGTTTTTCATTTCCACCCATTATGTTACATTTGCACGTTTAGAGTCACGCTGTTGAGTGGATATTTTTGTTGATTATAATCGTTTTATCTGTTGCCATGGCAGCATATCATGTATACAGAGTCGTTGATTTACGCGAAGCTAGGAGTTAAATCTGTTCACTTTGGCATTGGATTGAGGGAAATGGACTCGTTTTGATGATGTTCCTTGATGAGGGTCTCCTGATCAGTAATATAAATGGCTAAATTAATGAGAGAAATGATTTATGTCAGAGTAGGGGTGGTTGGCTAGTGATTGGACTAGCTACATAATTTTTCCTGATACATTTTGATACATTTAATATAGTAATAAAATTTTTCATTTCTATATCAAGTATACCAATTATTATGAAAGAAAAGGGTGGTTATGTTTTTTAAGGGAAGAAATTTTGGAAAAAATTGGTATTTGACGACTGGAATTGCACCCATGAAATAATCAGCTTATATTCTTGTATTTTTTTACATTATATTTTTTTGTACACTATTTTTATATGGTAGACGAAGGAAAATGATATTGCCGTGAGAAGTATTACCGATTGCGTGACCTTTAGGTTTAATTGGTTGATAATAAAAAGAATTTTTTTTATTGCGAATATGGCGTAATTAAGTCAACGAAAAAAATAGACTTTAATTTACTTTCAATAAAGGGACAAAATGCCTTCTACCTGTTTGATGAATAGTTCTAAACTTGTGCTATAATAAATATATGGGCATTATAAAATAGTATTTGGTTCAATTCCCCAAATTATCTTCCGTGCATATTTCCTATTTGGACAGGTTTCACTGTTGTGTATATTATGGTGTTTTGATTATTATACCTACATAATTTAAACTTACAGGACGCATTGCTTATAAATTAGTAATAACACGATCATATTTATCTATTTTTCTATTAAACTTGTCATATTTGTAAGTAAAAATTTAACACGATATATTTTTTTATCGCACATTGTAAGTCTGTATGTGATGTCTTTCGATGCTGGTACAAACATGATTTTTTTATCTTAGTGTGAACGGAAAGGAAGTATTGAAAATAAATATTTTGCGGAACGTACTAAATGTGGAATTTATATTTGGTATTGTAATCTCTTATAAAGTCAAGATTACCAAGCTTCCTTAAAGCTTCACAGTCCTCCTCATTTTCGACTCTATAAAAAGAATGGCAACCCTGGAAGAAAATAGAAACTGTTTCTGTCTTAAAATTCATTTTTTAAATCGTATTTACACGACTGAAATATATTTTTGTTTATGTGCTCCAACGATCTCTTGGATCACGTGTATAATGAAAAGGGAACAACGCGATATTTTCTTTTACAAACGATATTTCCAGACTTTTTGAGATTGAAGTAAGACGAAGCTCGTCAATCAGTACAGCGCTATCCGTTGAACAGGTCGTTTATATGAAATCAAAGTAAAATTGGGAAAATAAAATTCCACACCGGAATGAAAGGTGTGACTGTGTATAGGATATTTCACTCCAGATTGAATATTGATAAGTAGTGTTCGTATCTTTTAAACATACACAGCATGCACATCCGGAATGAAGTGTTTGCATGGAAATCATGCACTGGTTTGAAATTTAACTTCGGTTAATTTGACCCAAAGTGAGTTTTTCTTCGCTTAAGTGATGAAAACTTATAGTCCTAAGAAATATACCGTGGACTGGTATTTATGTTAACGTAGCTACTGAACGGTTAACCTTGCAAATAAATTTAAAGGTCTAAAACAACCCGAAGTTGCAGACACGGGCATGTCAAACTCTAATAAATGTACCACCGCTTCCCTGAAAGTTGCTACTCTTCAGATGAAACGCAGAAAAACATTTTTTGCAGACTAGACATTACATGAAAATTTAGTTAAAGCTTTCAAAGAAAAAGTTAGGCCCATATGAAAGACCTATGAAACTTACCTAGGATTCTTTTGATATATGCCATATAAGTTCGCTAATTATGCGAAATTTTCACGTCATTAATTAGCTGTGTACATGTAATTGGTGTTAAGGAGCATAATTATCGTAATATTCAACCTCGTCCCCAGGGCATCTTGTATCTTTTCTGACCCCGGGACGGCGATACGAACATGGCCCTGGAGGAGGCTGGTCCGATATGAAACCTGATTGGCGCGGATATGTCAAATAATTATTGCGTCATACAAAACATTTTGGCGAGGCGGCGAGTCTGTGACCAACAGGAGGAAGCTGTTCGTTTTAAAATGGCGGAGGTGTATCAGCAGTATCAAGTTTTTTTTAAAGTGAAAAATTTAATAAAAAGCATTACCAAGCAATGAGAGTATAAAATAAGACATCATAAAGTAATACTGCTTACATGACAATATTTCAATAGCTGGGAATGTTTAATAAAGCTAGAAAAGTTGTTAGCTAGCACACTATACCTAACACACTATCAAGGTAAGAACAAAAGAAAGAAACTCAATTTGTTTCCAAGTGGCCAGGTTTGATTTGCAGCTTTTTGCAAAGACTGACGTTGCTTAAAATTGCCGCCCATGTCCTTTATAGACAAAATAATTTTGCACAAAATATCGAAAATGTTTTTTTTTTACAAAATATATATACATTACGTTTTAAATTATATCAGGTTGTTATTAGTGGGCATGTTTTATTACCTTATATGCTTTGGTTACTATAAAAGATATAAAAAGCCAGTAGGTTAACCGTCGGAGCCATTTTATCATTGAATGCACATTTATCCGGCCTAATTCAAGAAAATTCAAATTGCAAAAGCTTCAGTAAAAAAATAAAGTTATTGACTTGAAACTTGTTAAGGAGTACCTTTAAACCTATCTGATAAAATATAAAATTACACCAGGCATGAAAAATTTAAAAAGCCATTTTGAGGAAGAGAAAAAGGTAGGAAGATTTTCTTAAACTGATTCTTGCTAGGCCTTTTTTAACACGCTATGAAGAAATTTCAGAAAATCGAACTTAATCAAATTTTATTGAGCGCTCAATTAGGCATATGGTTAAATCCAGGATGTATTGAAGATGGTGGTAGATATTTAACAGCTCACCACTGTGATATATTATCTCAAGAGTTTTAATACAAATTACAAAGCAGTGAACATAAAAAATAACAAAAAAAGTCTAAACCGAGTATATAGTTTATAAAGCGTCCCATAACTTCAGTAAAAATTAAAATATTGACTTGAGATTTGGTATGATATGGTTTTAGATTGGTTTGATGAAATTGAGCCAAAAAATAGTTCTATTATCATCATACATTCTGAGTTTCAGAATTTAGCCCTTTTCAAAGACGCCGATAAGCCGTTTTGACAGCATATCAATTTTGACCAAGATACAGATTCAGAAAATTTTAAAAGCTATTCTAACCTCAGAAATGTCAGATAAGATTCAACCTAAAATTATGCTAGTAAACAAAAAATTTAGTTGCAAGGAATGTCTCTTTGCTGACATCTTTTTGTGATAGGATGCTCTTATGAGAATACTGAATTAATCTTCACGGTTAGCTAGTTTGGCATTTTAAATATTTTCCAAGCAGAATGATAACAATAAATAGATGTATATATCAATAAAAATCGATTTTTGAACAGCAGCAGAATTTTGATGAGCTCTAAAAAGTGCGAATTTATGAAACTAATTTTGGTCCAAAATCCCCAAAATAATTTCCTCAAAAAATTATTCCCGAAACATTTTTTTCTCAAGGTAGCAATACTTTGCTGTTCGTAAAGTCATATATCAATTCTTTCTAAACTATTAAGGCAGTGATACATTAAATCGAGAAAACAGATCACACGCAGACTTGTCGTTCTCGATTTTCAAACCAGCATAATGCTTTTGATAAAATTTTTGAATTATTTATGTTTTAAACAGAAAAAAACCTTGTTTTTGTATAAATTAGATGCAAATTAAGTGTATATACAAAATAAATGTGAGCTTGCTGAGTAAAAAATAAAAAAGCTGCAAGGCGTTTTAAAACATGTCATTAAGAAAAGAAAAAGCAGAATTTATCAGTAATGGGTGGCTTTTTGGAAATGTTAAGGCCACAAATGTAAAAGAAAAAAATACTTCTAAAGTAAATACTCTTCTGAAGCCTTTTTCACCCAATATAACTGCAAGCAGTGAGTCCACCATAGTTGAATTCAGTTTCAGCTAAGTATTGTTTAAATACAGCAAAATCTTTGTCATCATATAAAAGCAGTAATGCAGACACAGATATGAACTCACGGTAAATGAGAATTCTAAAGTTCAGCCAAAATGAATAAAAAATGTAAATGTTAATATGAGGTTAAATTTCTGCCTAGCTACTTTCAGTCGGGCACCTAGAATGATACGAACATTTGAAAATTATGTAGCCATATCTGCACCTTAGAGAACCAACGAAGTGCTATGTTCAGATGGGCAAATCATTTACTAATTTCCAAGTTTCCCCTAGCTACAAGTTTTGCAACCCAGTGCTTGCTAGTCAACCAATTCAGTGAAATACACATAACTAAATTGCTTGAATTTCTTCAAGTAAACAGCAGCCTAAATAACATTATTGTGTATTTATACATTTACACAAAACAATCAAGGGCAATATGCGAGAAGTTTGTGTGTTGCGATGAGAGGAATCAAAACAAACTCGCCGCACGCATCTGTGACGTAAAAGGCCGACCTCGCTTAGCTCTGCAAGGTTATATTAAAACTTTGGTACATTGAGACAAATCTCATTAAATATTACACACAGAAATACTGTGTATTGGAGGGTCACGTGACGAGGCCTCCTCCAGGGCCATGTTCGTATCGCCGTCCCGGGGTCAGAAAAGATACAAGATGCCCTGGGGACGAGGTTGCGTAATATTGAAATTTATGAAAAATGGTCAAAACGCCAAACTGAATGGCCAAATACATTTTTAACCCTATATCTTGGAAAAACTATTAAATACAACTTCTCACTCATAGTTCGTGATGTTATGTATAATTAGTGGAGTTTAAGATTTTTCAAAAAGATATACAAATTCCTAGACAACTTCTCCAGCTCTTTCATATAAAATTACCTTGTGTTTTTGGCGGGGAAGTAAGGTAAAAGTTTTTAAAAACGCTATGCCTTCTATGTATAAGGCTTAATAGCTTGATGTATAGACATTTTATTTGTCCTTTCGGGTGTATTTTATGTCCTAAAAAGTTATATTTACGTACGGAATGGTGATTTATGTTTTACCTTAGACTGCCATACGCGTGAGATCTTTATGAGTCCTTACAGTATTAAGTTTGGGTTACTTAAAAAACGTTCAGTAATAAAGTTAGGCTTTAAAGAATTATATCTTACAAAGGCACAAATATATATACATAAAAATTCTTATGTGTCCACAGAGTGAGAATTATAAACAGATTCTGAAAATATACACTTCATGCCTTTCAGCTCCAAGAATAAAGCAAAATGTCTATTTAAATATGTAATTATCATTTCAGGCGGTTCAAATAATCAATGCAGATCATTAATATCGTGTTACTCTTTCAATGGCACGATATCTTCTTAATTTAGAGGTTTTTTTTAGCATATACCATGGATTTTATAACTTAGGAAGATTTGTTTTCATGGGAGACCCAAACTTCGCTTTTAATTTTGGGTCCTTACGCAAATATTACGAGTGGTGGACAATTTGATTTGATAGCTTAAGGGTTATTTAGACCTGAAAAGGTAGCACAGGGGGTAATGGCCAATCAATTTTATATATAACGATAAATGCTACAGGGGATTACCAATATATAAGTTTGATAATCTTTGGTTTTGGTTGCAGCAATTCAACGCCAATACAAAACTTAATGCAATAGCGATTAAAGTGTTCATGATACTGCCGACGTTATTGCTCCAAAAACCATCACCGCCATCAAAACCATCCAAAGCAAAGGACCATCTCAGGGGCGGATCTAGGGTTAGGCAGCCTAGGCAATTGCCTAAGCCTAGTTTTGTGAACTAGAAAAAAAATTCTCTATAGATAGAATAATCTATAAAAAAAACTAAATTATTTTTATCAATTTATTTTTGGCATCCGCCGATTTCGACTATGACGTTGCGCGGCGTGCGTGTTTTATTTTACTCAAATAAGCAAACCCGGGGCGATCTTAGGCAAAATGTCTATTCGCCTAAAACGTCCGCGGGTTTTAAAGTTCCGAATGAATGAAAATCACAGATGGAAGAAAAAACGCCTAAAACGTCCGCGGGTTTTCAAGTTCCAATGAATGAAATTCTGGAATGTGAAGAAAAAACGCCTAAAACGTCCGTGGGTTTTAAAGTTTAAACGCCTAAAACGACCACGGGTACGGTTACATGGAGTGGATGTTTTTTTTTCAACATGGTTTACCTGGATCAGGTCCAATTGCAGGGAGCACTTCAAATGTCTAGAATATTAAAGCAATTGTATGCCACCTAAGTTAAATAAAGAAGTTTTGAATTTGGAAACCTTTTCAGATATTGAAAGGATTAGAAATGCTGGAGAGAAGTATTTTGGCCACGTGTGCCGTGTTGTTGTCTCAAACCAAACCTTTATCTTCCTCTGCAAGAGACAATAAATTCAGTAATACTTGAAATATTTTAGTTTTAGCTGCTCCTGAATTTTAGGCACTTTTGTGTCAAGAACTATTCTTAAAAGTGGTAAACCACCAGATGTTCTTACAAAACGTGTAATTTAAATCTTTTTCTTATCAAAACAAAAGGTTTTAACTTGGCCTTGATCAAATGCATTGTTTATAAACATAAAAGCCCAATGCTAAACGAGATAGCTAACTGAGGCAATTTATGTCAACACTGTCTTGGCGGTCGAGAGATGTTTTGATGTGTATGTTAAATTCGTATAGAGTATTACTAGCTACCTGTATGTGTATTAGTTGGAATTTTGTTAGTTTTTTTTCTTTAATGTCTTAAGGGTCACTGGCTTCGTGTAGGCTTTGTGTAGCCGTTTATGCAACTGTGTATCTTTGTTTCTGTTAGGGAGAGAATACATTCTTGTAAGATAACTAAGGGACAGCTCTTTCATGAACGCAAAAGTCCAAGCTAAATGTTAATAGATCTGCAGATCCCCTTTCCCTCCCCTAAACATCAAATCAGAAAAGGTAATCTTTGAATGTTGTCAGTCCTTGAAACCATAAGCACTCGGCCATGTGTCCCTGCAAAGCAGGTAGACACTAAAAGTTATTAATACTTTCTGTTCTCTAAGAAATCGATGTATACAGTATGAGATATAATTAAACGGCAAAGGATTCTACCTCGTCCCACCGCCAAATTTATACGCTTAGCATATACTTTTTTATTGTGATTGTCCCTAAGAACTTTGACTTTGTGGGAACTTTTAAACAGTGCATTTTATATGCAACATCCCACTGCTCATTTTAAAACTTTTAAGAACACGAGAAGATCTCTTTGACTTTCCCATGTTACTTTTAATTGTAATAAAATTGCTAAAAACAAAAGAATGAAGCAATACCTAATCTAAGAATAGTCCAAGTTTGTTTTATAATATTTCTTATTCTCATCTTGCTGAGCAATACAACGTATATAATTTTGTTTTAGGATAAGATATTTTGATGTCACCCTGGTACCTAAGATGAATATTCTTCTAACAACGAAAATCACCATCAATTAAAAGAACACAGATTTGTTAATCCTTATAATATTGGAAAACTGTAAACAATGGATATATATCTGGTATAATCCACAAAGTTGTGTTTCATAAGAGGAACTAAGAAGGTGAAAAAAATCAATCAAAATAACTTGTATTTTGATGTCACCCTGGTACCTATGATGAATATTCAAGTAAATAACACAGAAGATTTGTTCTGAATCCTTATAATATTGGAAAACTGTAAACAATAGATATATATCTGGTATAATCCACAAAGTTGTGTTTCATAAGAGGAACTAAGAAGGTGAAAAAAATCAATCAAAATAACTTGTATTTTGATGTCACCCTGGTACCTATGATGAATATTCAAGTAAATAACACAGAAGATTTGTTCTGAATCCTTATAATATTGGAAAACTGTAAACAATGGATATATATCTGGTATAATCCACAAAGTTGGTGAAAAAAATCAATCAAAATAACTTGTGAATATTCAAGTAAATCATAGAAATGATTTTCACGTAAAACATATACAGATCGAAACAAGAATTGCATGTTAAAAAACGTTCTGTTACAGACTGTAAACTAACAAAATGTCATGTCAACTTATGGGTATGAGTAGGATTTGTATATATGTTGCTTTTTATATGAGAATCTTCATAATTGGCTTATAGTTACTAAAACTTTCTTAAAGATTTTACAGTATTAAAATATTTTTTAAACATAGTTGACAGGGACATGTAAGGGTAAATAATATGAGACATGTTAAATGTTTTGATGTTATTTTTCTAATTTCTAACTCTTTTCTGGCTTCATAAACTGCCTTTCTCTTGTGGGAATTTCATAGCATTAAAATTAATGCTTAATAGAAATTGGTGCAAAACTACACCAGTAACCCTAATGCTAAACTGTATTAACTTCATGAAGAGGTGATTACTATATACTTTTTGTACACGTTTATTATATGTTGCGATCTTACACTGTAAGTCTAACTGGAAATCTTTCATTCTTTTATATGCTGGTTTTCTTTGTGCATTTGCAGGTTCTTAACACAGACTATAATTTTCCAAACAATATTTCTACGTTGCACTACTGTTGACTATCTATTCCTAAAATTGTCTTGTAATGTAATTTTTTGTTGTATTGTTAGTTATTAGACTTATTGCATGTTTTGAAATGAAGCAAATCCCCAACTTATTACTTGTTCTCGTATTATGTGCGTAAAACGAAAAAAGATGCTAAGATACTTAATACCAGTATGTGATTCAAAGAAATTATGGAAACGCTAACCCTGTTTCAAATCGAATTTGCTAACCGGACGCATTTTCCATCCGCATGTTTTAACAAGGATAAAGTGGTAAAACTACGGGGGTTACTGTTATTTGTTTGGCTATAAAGAAACTTTCGTTTCTAATCTAGAAGGATTCTTAATAACTAAAAACCTTACTTTTGGGAAAATTTTAGTTCCTTTTACAGCAAAAACACAAAACGGCCGATTTACCTCGTACAACACCACAACCCTTGACATTACTTTGCCAAAAAATCTATGAAATTTTGCCTAACCAAAAAAAATTCCTAGATCCGCCCCTGCATCTAGCTTGTTTAACCAGGAGATTGGGACAATGACAAAGTGGAAACTTCGAGGTTGTAATGTAGGAAGTAAGGCAAATTCAGCAAAACCGATGGTAAACGAAAAATTTATAAGCGAATTAAAAGCAGAAGTACAATCATAACGTAAGATGTCGAAAAACTTCCCGATAACTTAAAATCACTGGTAGATCTGGCATGCGACAAAGGAGTTAGTGAATGTTTGAATGCTTTACCTATTAAGGAGCAGAACCTAGACCAAAGAGTAATTCCGAGACACCCTTCGCTATAGGTAGAATGCGCCACTCAAAAACTTACCAACATAGTGTGCGAGTGGCGAAAGATTTAATGAATGTCACGCAAAGAATTGCAAGAAGGGTGGATTTGTAGTAAACAGAGACAAAAAAATAGAGATTTGTGGTTTCAAATTTCTATACGCCACGCGATATGTTCCCTTTCTGATATTCAGGAGTCATGTGTTTTCATTGTTTTCTAACTGAGTCCTTCCTGTGCTACCCTCTTAACACGAAGCTTTTATTTTATTTTCATGTAGTTTTTAATCTATGTATAATTTGAATAAAAAATAAATAAAAATACATAAGTTTCAATACGTCAATCCTGTCTTTTTTGTATGTGACCAAAATGTGATCCCTGCTGATAATTGGTCAATAGTGAGAAAAAGAATGATAAAATCCAACGTGATGTGGTAGTGCAATAAATTACCGCTGCAAAACAGGTCAAATGTGTCCTAAGAAGTAAGTTAAAAAAGACTGTTACCCTGTAGAGAAACTAGAGCAGATGCAAGGACAAATTTTAGGTGAGTAACAGATGAACTGATCGCCAAAGACGCTAAATACCTTCTTGAGATTATACGCAGCATAAATATAAACGAACTGGATGTTATGATATTATACTATAAAGGACTTTTCTCAATATAGGTAGAAGAGGTATGAAAGTAATGTATATTTTGATACTTATTTAGAAGCGACATATGGTTTTGGGGATGTTCTGCTACTATAATTGTGCCATAAAAGCTTGCTGTTACGAAAGCACACGGGTATACAATTTACGTATGTGGGAGGGGCAAAAAGTACACTAGAAACATCCAGAAACATTCATTGTGAAGTGCTAAAAGTAGGCATACTTGTAAAAAAAAGTCTTATTAAAAGCAGATTCCAGATTAAGTAATAACATTGTGACGTAATTGGGACCAGAAATAATTAGGCCATAAAAGGCTATTTTCCGAATTTTACAACAAATTTGAATTTCTCAAGTGTTAATCACGAATTGACAAAACGGTCTTGAATCATACAGCATGAAAGAACAATAAACTTGGCATTATTTAGAACACGATAAGTGTATATTTGAAAATTTCAGCCAAAAGAACAATACACAATATCAGTGATTATAAAAATTTCGATGACGTCTGTAAAAGCCCGTGCATAGTTAGAAATTTATTTTTTTGAATTTGTTTCGATATTGCTCATATTCTGCCGACCTAATTGGCTACTTTAAACGAAAATAAACATATCTACTTTGAGCGTTCCAGACAGACAGATGACAGATTTAGTGTATTGTTATAACAGGCAAGCTCATTAATTTGTGCAAAAAAGTAGATGTTACGAAAAAATACATTTTCCCTTTTTTTATCCCGCCAAAATATTACTTCGATATGTTCCCTTTCTGATATTCAGGAGTCATGTGTTTTCATTGTTTTCTAACTGAGTCCTTCCTGTGCTACCCTCTTAACACGAAGCTTTTATTTTATTTTCATGTAGTTTTTAATCTATGTATAATTTGAATAAAAAATAAATAAAAATACATAAGTTTCAATACGTCAATCCTGTCTTTTTTGTATGTGACCAAAATGTGATCCCTGCTGATAATTGGTCAATAGTGAGAAAAAGAATGATAAAATCCAACGTGATGTGGTAGTGCAATAAATTACCGCTGCAAAACAGGTCAAATGTGTCCTAAGAAGTAAGTTAAAAAAGACTGTTACCCTGTAGAGAAACTAGAGCAGATGCAAGGACAAATTTTAGGTGAGTAACAGATGAACTGATCGCCAAAGACGCTAAATACCTTCTTGAGATTATACGCCGCATAAATATAAACGAACTGGATGTTATGATATTATACTATAAAGGACTTTTCTCAATATAGGTAGAAGAGGTATGAAAGTAATGTATATTTTGATACTTATTTAGAAGCGACATATGGTTTTGGGGATGTTCTGCTACTATAATTGTGCCATAAAAGCATGCTGTTACGAACGCACACGGGTATACAATTTACGTATTTGGGAAGGGCAAAAAGTACACTAGAAACATCCAGAAACATTCATGGTGAAGTGCTAAAAGTAGGCATACTTGTAAAAAAAGTCTTATTAAAAGCAGATTCCAGATTAAGTAATAACATTGTGACGTAATTGGGACCAGAAATAATTAGGCCATAAAAGGCTATTTTCCGAATTTTACAACAAATTTGAATTTCTCAAGTGTTATTCACGAATTGACAATACGGTCTTGAATCATACAGCATGAAAGAACAATAAACTTGGCATTATATAGAACACGTAAAGTATATATTTGAAAATTTCAGCCAAAAGAACAATACACAATATCAGTGATTATAAAAATTTCGATGACGTCTGCAAAAGCCCGTGCATAGTTAGAAATTTATTTTTTTGAATTTGTTTCGATATTGCTCATATTCCGCCGACCTAATTGGCTACTTTAAACGAAAATAAACATATTTACTTTGAGCGTTCCAGACAGACAGATGACAGATTTAGTGTATTGTTATCACAGACAAGCTCATTAGCTTGTGCAAAAAAGTAGATGTTACGAAAAAATACATTTTCCCTTTTTTATCCCGCCAAAATATTACTTTTATTGTATTAAATTATATGTAAAAAAAATTGTTTTTAAGTTTAAGAGTATTCTTAACCCGCTAATTCTGATACTAGTATGCCTGGCCAAACCATGGTTCGGCCAGGCATACTCGTGTAATAACTGGCCGTCAACCCATGAAAAACTTTACAAGTTGCCCACCGTACATACTTTCTGTATCTCTATTTCGAACATCATTTTCCGCCTGTTAGCATAAAGTAATGAAATTTTCTTGGACAGGGGATATTATTATGATTTTAGGTGTTATGAAAAATGACATTTTTGATTACAAAATCCTGGCTTTGGCGCACAGACAGACCAGGGGCGGATCTAGGGTTAGGCAGCCTAGGCAATTGCCTAAGCCTAGTTTTGTGAACTAGAAAAAAAATTCTCTATAGATAGAATAATCTAAAAAAAAACTAAATTATTTTTATCAATTTATTTTTGGCATCCGCCGATTTCGACTATGACGATGCGCGGCGTGCGTGTTTTATTTTACTCAAATAAGCAAACCCGGGGCGATCTTAGGCAAAATGTCTATTCGCCTAAAACGTCCGCGGGTTTTAAAGTTCCGAATGAATGAAAATCACAGATGGAAGAAAAAACGCCTAAAACGTCCGCGGGTTTTCAAGTTCCAATGAATGAAATTCTGGAATGTGAAGAAAAAACGCCTAAAACGTCCGTGGGTTTTAAAGTTTAAACGCCTAAAACGACCACGGGTACGGTTACATGGAGTGGATGTTTCTTTTTCAACATGGTTTACCTGGATCAGGTCCAATTGCAGGGAGCACTTCAAATGTCTAGAATATTAAAGCAATTGTATGCCACCTAAGTTAAATAAAGAAGTTTTGAATTTGGAAACCTTTTCAGATATTGAAAGGATTGGAAATGCTGGAGAGAAGTATTTTGGCCACGTGTGCCGTGTTGTTGTCTCAAACCAAACCTTTATCTTCCTCTGCAAGAGACAATAAATTCAGTAATACTTGAAATATTTTAGTTTTAGCTGCTCCTGAATTTTAGGCACTTTTGTGTCAAGAACTATTCTTAAAAGTGGTAAACCACCAGATGTTCTTACAAAACGTGTAATTTAAATCTTTTTCTTATCAAAACAAAAGGTTTTAACTTGGCCTTGATCAAATGCATTGTTTAAAAACATAAAAGCCCAATGCCAAACGAGATAGCTAACGGAGGCAATTTATGTAAACATTGTCTTGGCGGTCGAAAGATGTTTTGATGTGTATGTTAAATTCGGTATAGAGTATTACTAGCTACCTGTATGTGTATTAGTTGGAATTTTGTTAGTTTTTTTTCTTTAACGTCTTAAGGGTCACTGGCTTCGTGTAGGCTTCGTGTAGCCGTTTATGCAACTGTGTATCTTTGTTTCTGTTTGGGAGAGAATACATTCTTGTAAGATAACTAAGGGACAGCTCTTTCATGAACGCAAAAGTCCAAGCTAAATGTTAATAGATCTGCAGATCCCCTTTCCCTCCCCTAAACATCAAATCAGAAAAGGTAATCTTTGAATGTTGTCAGTCCTTGAAACCATAAGCACTCATCCATGTGTCCCTGCTAAGCAGGTAGACACTAAAAGTTATTAATTCTTTCTGTTCTCTAAGAAATCGATGTATACAGTATGAGATATAATTAAACGTCAAAGGATTCTACCTCGTCCCACCGCCAAATTTATACGCTTAGCATATACTTTTTTATTGTGATTGTCCCTAAGAACTTTGACTTTGTGGGAACTTTTAAACAGTGCATTTTATATGCAACATCCCACTGCTCATTTTAAAACTTTTAAGAACACGAGAAGATCTCTTTGACTTTCCCATGTTACTTTTAATTGTAATAATATTGCTAAAAACAAAAGAATGAAGCAATACCTAATCTAAGAATAGTCCAAGTTTGTTTTATAATATTTCTTATTCTCATCTTGCTGAGCAATACATTGATATAATTTTGTTTTAGGATAAGATATTTTGATGTCACCCTGGTACCTAAGATGAATATTCTTCTGACAATGAAAATCACCATCAATTAAAAGAACACAGATTTGTTAATCCTTATAATATTGGAAAACTGTAAACAATGGATATATATCTGGTATAATCCACAAAGTTGTGTTTCATAAGAGGAACTAAGAAGGTGAAAAAAATCAATCAAAATAATTTGTATTTTGATGTCACCCTGGTACCTATGATGAATATTCAAGTAAATAACACAGAAGATTTGTTCTGAATCCTTATAATATTGGAAAACTGTAAACAATGGATATATATCTGGTATAATCCACAAAGTTGGTGAAAAAAATCAATCAAAATAACTTGTGAATATTCAAGTAAATCATAGAAATGATTTTCACGTAAAACATATACAGATCGAAACAAGAATTGCATGTTAAAAAACGTTCTGTTACAGACTGTAAACTAACAAAATGTCATGTCAACTTATGGATATGAGTAGGATTTGTATATATGTTGCTTTTTATATGAGAATCTTCATAATTGGCTTATAGTTACTAAAACTTTCTTAAAGATTTTACAGTATTAAAATATTTTTTAAACATAGTTGACAGGGACATGTAAGGGTAAATAATATGAGACATCTTAAATGTTTTGATGTTATTTTTCTAATTTCTAACTCTTTTCTGGCTTAATAAACTGCCTTTCTCTTGTGGGAATTTCATAGCATTAAAATTAATGCTTAATAGAAATTGGTGCAAAACTACACCAGTAACCCTAATGCTAAACTGTATTAACTTCATGAAGAGGTGATTACTATATACTTTTTGTACACGTTTATTATATGTTGCGATCTTACACTGTAAGTCTAACTGGAAATCTTTCATTCTTTTATATGCTCGTTTTCTTTGTGCATTTGCAGGTTGTTACCACAGACTATAATTTGCCAAACAATATTTCTACGTTGCACTACTGTTGACTATCTATTCCTAAAATTGTCTTGTAATGTAATTTTTTGTTGTATTGTTAGTTATTAGACTTATTGCATGTTTTGAAATGAAGCAAATCCCCAACTTATTACTTGTACTCGTATTATGTGCGCAAAACGAAAAAAGATGCTAAGATACTTAATACCAATATGTGATTCAAAGAAATTATGGAAACGCTAACCCTGTTTCAAATCGAATTTGCTAACCAGACGCATTTTCCATCCGCATGTTTTAACAAGGATAAAGTGGTAAAACTACGGGGGTTACTGTTATTTGTTTGGCTATAAAGAAACTTTCGTTTCTAATCTAGAAGGATTCTTAATAACTAAAAACCTTACTTTTGGGAAAATTTTAGTTCCTTTTACAGCAAAAACACAAAACGGCCGATTTACCTCGTACAACACCACAACCCTTGACATTACTTTGCCAAAAAATCTATGAAATTTTGCCTAACCAGAAAAAAATCCTAGATCCGCCCCTGCAGACATCGAGTATTATAATAAAGACCAGCTGTTATCCCGTGGAAAACTCACATAAAATCTCCCGTCGCAGTAATGCCGATAAAAACATCTTCTGCTTATAGATTTTGTGCGTAATTTGGCATGACTCAGTTTTAACCGACAGGCAGACAACAGTTATGATAATAGAGAAGATTAAAAAGTACTTCCCTACTAATTGCTGAATAACCTCGTTTCCAGCGCCTATTGTCTCTTTGGTATGTTGGAAATAATATGTGATATGGTAACGAGGTTGATTCCCATTATGATATGAAACAAGATGGTTTTATATCAAAACTTAAACTTTCAAATATTAAAAAATTCCTGGCTGTCTAGAAAAAAGGAAGGGTGAAAAACATGGCTTCGCAAATTTTTTATTTTTGTTTTGTGTTGGTTGTAGCACAAGCCTTTGCCAATCCGCAACTTTTTGTAAGTATTATTCCAATTTTGCTTATTTTTATTAGTAGTACGAAACAGGGCTGGAAATCACGATTTTGTACAGACACTGCTTCTGCTACAGTGGTTCGTAACGGCTTCCAGATAAATTTTTCGTATTTAAATCGTGTGTATGCATCAACCTTTATAGACGAAATAACAGCATCAAGTAAGCATGCAATATTGTTGTCTATCGGTTGATTGAAATACTTAATAAATGTATGATTTATAGAACATAAGTATTTTTTTATTGCATCGAGGGCCAGTTTATTATAAAAAAACGTCATAAAAAATATTATGATTTGTTGAAAATGTTTTAAATTTATATTTGGGTTTTATAATTATTAACAACAGGCCAGGGTTGCATCAGCTAACCCTTCAAAGTAACTCTTTTTTCTTTTTAACACTCGTACGGATTTTTTTTTTTTAATTTTTTCCTGAAAACGAGGTTTTACCGGAGCCTTAATTCTTTTTTGAATTTGTTTGTTTTCTAAAAAGAATTGAATTACGTTATATCGTTACGTCATTTCGAAAAGGCACCAAAAAATCGCTTAATTCAACTGCGTCGGTGGATGATACAAGGTTGCTTTATCGTCAGGTACAAGTTTCGTCGGTGAAAAATGTCCTCCTTAAATTTTAATGACTTTTTGCTGAAGAAATTATACAGAAATAGAAAAAAATCTTATCGTTTTTAGTGTCATGTTTTTTCTTCTACCCTTCAACCGCCAGCCTAGTGCTTCTAGTAAAAAGAATTCTTCTAGGAAAGAGGGTAAATTAAATTAAAAAGTATTACCTATAAAACCAAAATATAAGAGAATGAACGAATGAATAAACAGGCAACTTTAAGTTTCCGATAACTATAATTTCCAGTCATGACTGGGCATTAGTTTTGACACTTATTTTCTCTAAATTAGTTAATTAGTGAAATAATTTGTAGATTCAATCAACTTAAGGAACGAACGATCAATCATGACTCAGCAGCGACACGCAGCAAAATATCATGTAACAAGCGGGGGGGGGGGGGCGGTTCTTACTCGTTTTTGCATTCGTGCCATGATTAATTTAAGCTATGCTTTATTTTGATATCATGTGAGCTAACCAGATCATGCATTGAATTATATTCAGTGTGTTATAAAAATGGAACGTATACAGATAATGAAGCCGTCTGTCAAATAGAAATACTTTATTTGTCATCCTCATCCTGGGGTCTTATAACTGAGCTGTTTTACGGTGATTAGGCAAAAAAGAAAAATGCCCCATAAACGAAGATGTTTGTTTGACTTTTTAACAACGGGAATTAGCAACTGCTAAAATTTGTCACGACAGAAACGAGCGAAAAATGAGTCAGTAATTTTTGACGAAAACCCACGTTAAATTTCCTTACAATTAATAAAATTGGTAATTAATTTTCTGGAATTGTTGTAGTAACATTGGAGAGTTGTGACTTGCAGGAAAGGAATATCTTTGATTAGTAAAACTTTTATTTAATTAGCAAAAATATTAACTTCATTGAGTTATCTCTACTGAAAGGAACAGAAACATGCGTAAACATTGGGGACATGTTTAGCTAAGCTAGATTTTATGTTGTAGGTAAGAGGACCTAACGAAATGAATTTTTGTATACTATACAACATGGAGGTTATACAAAATGTATTTTTTCAGCTAATGAGCAATCAATAGGCAGGTCTCCACCGTTGATGAAATTTCACAGATCCTTCGTAGATGTTATCAACAATAACAGCTTAAACTTTTTTATCTGGGGGAATTAAATAATTGACTCAATGTTTTTATTATAATTAAAATTCTTCACCAACAGTGCTAAAACTTAGTGATGTTGTTTCACTCTTCCATGAAATTTTCATGCGAAATGTTGGCCCCCAAAAAATTTTGAGCCTTGCTTTCACTTAACTTCTGTATTGTCCCACAAAGTGATGACCAGTGACCAAAAAATAATGATGATGTCATTGCCTAAATGTAGTCAGCAAATTTTCCGCCAATCAATTTCTTTTATGCTACACCATATTTCTCCTAACTTTTGTCAACCACCTAACTAAACCAGGAATATTTATGTTTGTAAATATACAGTTAACCTCGAACATACGCTTTCTCGAACAAAAATCTTAGTCTTGTCAGCATTTATAGTCTCGCTACCTAAAATTTGCCTCGGTATCCCGAACAAATTTATAGATCCTTTAAGCCTGGACAAAACGTTTTTAGACGTCTAAGGTAGGTCTGTTTTCCGTCTTTGAAAGACGCGCAGCTATTCGATGTCTTATAGGGGTCTTATAAACGTTAAATTTATCGCCACTTAATTAGATGTTTATGGGTTTAGTGAAGATGCGTATAAACGAACCTTTTAAAAAGATGTCTTAAGACGTATAATTAAAAAGTTTTTTTTAATTAAGACGTGTGTCTTTTAGACATAATTTTGACCTATATTTCATGATACAGCCATGGTAATTGATATAACTTTAGGGGGGTAACTAATTAAAACACCGCTGTCCTAATGGTTTTTTTCTGGTGTAATTTTATTATTTCAAAGCTGTGCTATCTGAAAAATCACGCTATCTGGTCTAAAATTCATGTCACTGTAATTGAGTGTGGCTAATATGTATGTTTCCTTTTAGAAATTTGAAAATTGTGATGATAAAGTGGGATGCATCAAATTTGATGACGCCTGCACTAACAAGACTAATTGCAAAGGGATTGCCATGTATTTTTACAACACAACTACAATGGAGTTTCATTTTTATCTTTCCACCAATCAAAAATGGATGGGATTTGGACAAAAAAGTGGAACGGGAGAAAAAATGGTATTATTCTAACTATTTTACATCCATCCGTAAATGTAAAAGTGTTAAAGTCCCGAATTCTGAATTTCTTCTCAGAGACAAAAAAAGACTATTCTGTGATTATTTCATTTCATTTAAAAAACGAGGAAGGCTGTCCTTTAGATATTCAAGGGAAGATAACATAACTTTACTTTCAAAAGATTGAAACAGGTACTAAAAAATGAGGCAGATGGGACTAACGTTTCGCCTCGATGTTTTGAATGATATATCTTACCTTGGAGGAAAGAATACGGAAGGAGAAACAACTTCATTTCTGTACGCTTTAAATGTATTGAATTTTCTATTGTTTTTAATTTCAAAAGAATCAGTGCGCGAGGTGCTCGACCGAGTCCTTTTCGCAAAAAAAATGATCAAATTCCATATTCTCCTTTAATAGGGGCTAACTTTTTTCTATTGAAATCTAACTGTAACAAGCTGCAGGCACGTGATATTTGTATGGAAAGTGTGCCTAATATAAGTCGGTAAACATTGCTGTTAAAAACTTCAACAATACGTTTGGAAATAAGCGTTTAACCATGATATTAACCTATTTTTACAGGCTTGAGTATACCACTTTGATCATGAAAAACAATATAGATAGATATGCGCCGGACGAGTGCCGACAAAATGTGTGCTGGATTAATGTTTATTAAGAAATAACTTCTTATAACAGAACGTCGTTTTAAAACGAGACATAAACTTTTTCTTTTTGTTTACAAAAGTGTCGAGCATGTGCTTCTTCGCTAATTATGTTAACATAAGAACAAAAGAAATTTTACCGATTTCAATATGGCTTTTTGTTTTGATAATATTATCAAATTCATCATCAAATATCTAATTGTTTTTATAGCCAATCATAGTTGCGAATTGATATTCACGAATAATTTAGTCACACAACCGCCAAAATTTCAAATTAAGTTTCTATACAGACACCTGCTAGAACCTCACGCAGTGTTTCAATAGAATTAAAAGAGTTGTTTCTCCTTTCATATTCTTTCCTCCAAGATCTTACATATTTCTTTTTTGATGAATTTGCGTTTTTTACAGCTTGGACTACGGGGTGTGTATTGCTCCGCTGTGGGTACCAATGCAACTGTATCATTTTTTGAAGCAACTGCTCCTGTTGGAAAGCCATCAATTTTCAATTCAACTTCTGAGGTAATGCATTTAACAAAATTAACTTTATGTTGACCTGTTACAACTAAGTATTGAAAGAGATTAGTGTGGAAAAAAATTAAAGATGTAGGCATTGTTTCTTTTGTCTCCCATATTTTATCAATTTTTATAGATCTGACATAACGGTTAACATTCGCTTCTTCCTTCATTAATTTTTTTTATATCTGTGATGCAAAAAAGGTGTCGCACGTTTATACGCAACGTTAAATGTTGTAATAATGTAATTTTTGCTATCTCTAGATTACAGGCGTAAAAGTTATGCAGACAGGCGTGAATAATGGCGTAACGTTTTGCTAGTAGGTTATGTGCCAGACATTCAAAACTGATTTTTTTATATTGCACATGGAAAACATTCATGAGCAAATGGTATCATCCCCCACAAGGTTGTGATTTTTTTGATGTTTTTTTCTGGTTAACATCGGTGTCCGTTAAAGGTAGAAATTATCGCGACTAGAAACTTTTGCGGAAGATATTGTCGCGATTTTCAAATAAAAAGCAACACTCATAGAAAATATTTTCGCAATTTAAGTCAAATATAATAATTTGGTGGGAGGTAATTAAAACTTTATAGCGCTCTCCAACGCTATAAAGTCTTTTTTTAACATTTTTTTACAGCAATAAAAATAATCTAGCCTTGTCCCCTTTTTTTATAATTTTAGAACATTTAGCTCCGTATATAAAAATTTATGTAGAAACAACTCTTGGCTTGCCAATAAAAATTACAGTGTTTAAATTTGTCGTTATCTTAACATTTTTCCATTTACAAAAAAAATATTTTCGAAAATTCTCAGCTTTAGTTTAATTGGTTTACATTCTGAGATATTTTCATTGAGTAAACGAATGTAACAGAACACAGGCCCCGAGTAAGTTTCATTGGTGCTCGAAAATCGGATGTGATTTGATATCATCTGTTATAGCATTACCACAAAGAAGAATGTGATGGACATAAACAATGTTGTTGTCCACAGTTTCATCGACAATCAAATAAATGCTATCGCCTATGGTGATGTCGAACCTGCTAGTACTGGTGAGATTAATTTTATACATTTTTAGCGTACAGAGAAAATGATTTAGTTGTAGATTTGACAAAGATTAAAGTAGATTAAAGAAACACTGAAATAGATTGAAAATATATGTTCAGATATATTGAAATGTGTTGACATACAATGAAATATTTGCAGCATATTAAAGCAATAGTCATTGCCAACAAAAAGGTTTACAGGGAATTCGTCTGTTGCTACTTTGGCTACTATATTTCTACTATTTTTCTCATATAAAGCATATTGCATTATAGGCGAACCTACCCAAACACATACGGCTGCAAAATTTCTTGGTATGGTGGAATGGATGAGGTTTCGCTCGCGTAAGATCTGTAATTTTCATTCCAACATTTTTTTTTAAACATCTTATCGATGTTATACGTTTTAACTTTGTTACTTAATACATTTTCTTATTGTAGCCAAACCTTCAGTGGACCTGTCACTCTTTGTAAGTGCATATTTACACTTAGCAAACTGCAACATATTTGTTTACATGTTACATTAGTAACGGTTTTAAGGATTCCTCAACTAAGCAATACATAGCAGCGATAACAGAGTGTGGTAAACTGAAAACAAAATAAGCAAGAAAGGGAAGTTCATTTTTTAAAAATCACACAAAACTAATTATCGAATAATGAGCAGTTTTGATGTTGTGCTGTGAAGTACAAGCATAGCGTTTTATAGTTCAACGTCAAAACTGGTCCAAAGAAAAGAAAAAAACATGCTCGATTGTGATACATTGCTATTTTGATACTTTTGGAATTCGATTTTAACTTTTGTAAAATTCGAGTAATTGTTTATGTTAATTGAAATGAAAATATTGTTTTAGGTGAGCTGCTTTTGAATTTTCTTATGCGCTATTGAAATACTACCTTTTTTGTTTACGTTTATCTGCTTCAATATTTGCCTCCTAAATTGACTGCATACAAAGTCCTGTTTTATTAAGCCCAAACCTGCTTTTTTGTAGCCATACGGACCGTTTTAAGAAGCTACCTTTAAAAATAGCGCTAATAAAACTTGAACAAACGGGACAGATTTCTAAAGCACGCAAGGAAATATAAAAATCGCTTACCTAAAGCCATCTTTTCGTTTCAATTCGCATAAACTATGATTCGAATTTGTGTTTTGAACTTACAAAAGTTTAGAATCGAACGATCTTGTACTCCAAAAGTGTCAAATCAAAAACTTTTTTTCCTTCTTTAGTGACTTGAAAATAACAACTTTCTGGTTTTCATTTTTTGTTTACAAAGACTTATTTTCAAATGACATGCTATCAGATATTAACAAGCATAGTGCTCTATTTTGATGATTTACAATTTATTTGACCAAAGAAATATATGTATGAACAGAGTTTTGAAAGAATATAATTCTCGTTTTTAAGCGGTGAGACAAAAATTAAGTCATGCTGTTTACAATCTAGCAATTCTTGAAATTTCATAAACAATTAAAGTATGTGTAAAGCAATTCATCTAGATAATTTCTTCTTTAGACGTTACAAAATTGTAATAGCAAAGTTGGTTGTCTCCGTGTTGATGACTGCAACGATATCACTATGTGCAAAGGGATTGCGATGTATTACTACAATAGAACCACCATGAAACTACATTTTTACCTCTCGACCAATCAAAAATGGATGGGATTTGGACAAAAAATGGGTGGAGTTGACACCAAAATGGTAATGTCATGATTTTTAGATTTTTAATTATTTGAAATTTTATTTTGATTAATTGATACAGTTGGTGAATTTCCTAATTGGTAATTGATCAACTATTGTTGACATCACACCAGGCTAGTTTCGATGATTTCACAGTTTTCACGTCAGAGTCCACTATTACATTTTGGAGACTAAAAAAAGTTTTTTTTTCTCAAAAAGACTACCTTATGCTTAATAAGAGTATAACTTCGACTTGTACCTCCTATTTAATTGGTGTATTTATTATTCGTGTGTTTATTTTTTTAATGGTCAATTTTGAAATTATATCTTATCTTATTCAGTTGAAAAATAAAGTCATTCCGCAACAAAGTTAAAAATGTCATGTGCCTGTTTGTAATCCCGTTACCGATTTTCTTTAGACTGGTCTACGAGGAGTGTATTGTTCTGCTGTTGGTGCAAATGCCAAAGTATCAATTTTTGAAGCAACTGAACCTACTACAAAGCCATCGATTTTCATACTAGCTTCTGATGTAATGTATAAACTTTTCATTTTTATTCTTATGCACTTTGAGATATAACACTTAGGAATGCATCACAATAGGACTTGAAGTTTAAAGCGTAAATGTATTCAAATAATTCTTATACTCTTGTTTCTACTATTCTGTAGATTTCAGGCGTTGAAGGCGTGCACACAGGAATTAATAACGGCATAACATTTTGCTAGTAAGTTATGTTTTTAATATTTGTAGCACTTCAAATCAAAGCGTGAGAAAGACTAGAGGACATTGCTATCATGTGAACGGCTAAAAAGGCTAAAAAATTTATTCTTATTTTGTGTCGCTGATATTGAGACGTTTTGTACAATCCCTGTACAACATTTGCGTACTAAAACGTAACCGTTGCATAAAACAGATCCTGTTATTAAAAGAGTTTGACTATTTGTTCATAAAAGTCTTTCTTCTCGTATAGTTTCACTACACGAGAATCAATAACTGACAATAATAATTTGGTTGTGCACAACTTTACGGACAGTCAGATCAACGCTATCGCTTATGGTAATGATAATACAGCTGCTACCGGTAAGGAAGCATTTTATGATATCCCTCGTTAGCTACTGTGCAGAAACATTTTGTATTATTTAACATAAACTTCTTCACTTCGATCAGTTCAATTAGTAAAAGGTACTATGTGTGGACTAAATGAATAAAATTAAATAAATTCTGACGTAGCTATCTTTTTCACTTTTAGCACTACGACCATAAGATCTTTCTACTAAATGTAGTTCGTGAGATAAGCAGCGGTGCTGCTACGGGTGTAGAAGCTGAACTGGCCGTTTATTGCCTTTTTTCCTCTCCCCTTAAAGCACTTGATTGATAATTTTTAATACTTAAAAAAATGCGGCAAAAAGTGATTAAATTTTTGCTAAGGGACTAATATTTTTTTACAATTTTTTAGTAAAGTATTTATCAAGAAATAGAAGCAATAAAGAGAACACGAAACCAGTCTTGTATACGTCTGTGCGCTCATCTTCTTTCTAAATAAAGTTTCAATCAAGCGTAGCAGAGAAAAAAGGGAGCCAAGTAAAAAAACAAAAATTGTGAAACGAAATAGGGAAAATGTTTAATAAAAGAAAAATCGAAAAAAGTAATTGACTGATCTATTTAGTTTTCATGGCAAAAGTTACGATTCACTAAACTTTAGTCCACAAAAAGTGACAAAATTATGTCAAAGTGACTAAATTTTGTGCCGACTTTTTTTTTCGTCAACTTTTTTCCGACTTTTTTTTATTTGATAGTTTGTTAGTTTGTTTACGTTTAGAGGTGAAAAAATTAGCAGCCTAATTATTTTAGGAGTTACTTTTATATTTATAGGCGAACCACAGACACAACATACGGGTAGAAAATTCCTTGGAATGGCAAAATGGATGAAATTTCGTAAGATTTAAAATATATCATATATGTGTATTTCTCTCATTCCCGTTTAATGCCACCCTCGTTCCCAGGGCTTTTTGCCTTTTCAATATGAGAGATGACGTCGTCTTCCCTCATATAAAAAAGACTGGGGATTAGGGGGGTTTAATGCTCATTTAAGATATGTCATTTGTTTTTGTTTTTTTGTTTTTAAAACGCAACTTTTTTCATTACTACACAGTAATTGGCTTTAATCTTATTAAGTTTTGATGTTAGCCTATTTCGAGAAAGAGCATTTCCCAACTATTATTTTTATAGTTTTAACTTCAAGTTATACTACGTTGATAATTCGTTGCATATTATAACTAGTTTTTGTGTAATTGCTGACTTGACAAAACTCCTCTATTCCTTCTGCCTCGTTGTTTGTTTACACCTCATACTGCCATATTTAAATTTCCCTGTTGTTGATGTCAGCATGCTGAGACCTTTATCTTCATATCCTTAATATTTTTAATATTTTATCCAACATATTTTTTTAAATACAAGCATTTTTTGGCGTCAAAGTTACCTCAAACTGTCACTCAGTATGTAATCATACGCCAAAGCGCATTTCCAGTTCTTTACTCAGTACAATAAGTGCACTGCCTTGCTCAAAAAAGTTTTTAATTCGCTCCCAGGACGCTTTTTGAAGTTTATAAAAAAGAATTTTAAAATTTAAAATAAAACTAACTAAAATTATACCTTTAGCTATAAAAGATGATGGCGGAGAAAAAACGGACAACGGAGGCAAAACTGCTGCTGCTGTGGCAATGAAAGGTACGGTAAACGTTTCTGTTTGACATTGATTGAGAAGGTGCAATAGGACGTATTGTTTGTCGCAATTTAGTATATATTCATTGTGCAATTTTTGGTCAGCTCGTGAACTTTCTCCACTGCTTGTTTTTCTTACGCCCCTTTTTCTGCACAAAAAGAAGAAGTGAACCATATATTTTTTAATCAATCTTCTAGAAATTGCCTAAATTTGAAGTTTTATTAAGTAAATATTTTTTTCTTTAGGATCATATGTTTTGTTACTCTCCTTCGTGTTAACCTTGGTTGCAACTTTTCGATGCCATTAAGCGTGGTTACATGTGGTATAATCATAAACGAAATGTGAATGAACATGGATAGAACATTTTTTATAGGTTTTGCCGTTTTTTTGTTAATGGTTAAAAAATATTTCTGCACAAAGAATTACCGTATTACTTCAAAGCTCGGTTTCCACTAAAGTCCATGATGGTTGTTCAACAGTTTCTTACAACTTTTGAAGAGATTCTCTACACATTTGTTGTACCACGTCTTTCGTTTCACTTTTGTTTGTGTTTTAAGACGTAACGTCGACTGCTGTACAACTGCAGTGCAACTTAACAAAAGTGACCAAAAATGGTGTTACTGCGCTACAAAATGCAAGAGCAAGACAATAGATAGTTTGTCGTTATTAGTTGCCTAAAATTGCAAGAGATTTCAAACAAAACAATGGAGAAATACCAGCCTGGTTATAATTTCGATATTCTTATAGAAAGCTTGTAAACTTAAGAGTAACATTTTTTAACAAGATGCTTGCCATTTGCTTAATGTTATCATTTATCTAAAAAAATAATTTTATATTCTGATTATATCATCAACATTAAAGCGTCAACTGCTTCACTTTTTCAAATTATTTAAATTTTCAAACTTGTCAAATTGTTATCAATTACTATCGATTCAGAGCTCTGTCTTGGTCTATAGGGCCTCGGTTGAATGTTTATACGAAAAGATTTTCTTAACGCGATGTACGCATTGCTGTCATGCTCTCTGGAGATTTTAGTTTTTTAAAGAAACGGCAGTTGTATTGAAATTTAACAATGCTTTTTTAAACACTGAGTGAATTTGCCGGAAAGATACACCTGGGTAACCTACAGTTCAATTTACCCCGAAAATAAAGAAGCTGTTATATGCTTACAAAATCTAGATTTTGAGGTTTATCTCGGCTCTTATATAAATATGTTGTTGTGGTTGTGTAGATCTGATACAAGTTCTCGTTGCAATGAATTTATTCGGACTTACTTTTATTTTATTCTCGGCTCTTATCTGATAAATCAAGGAAAACCCTGCAATGATTAAGTTTGTTAATTTAAAACAGTTAAAGAATAGGCAAAAGAATAACAAATGTCGAGACAATTTAAAAGTTTATTAGGATTTTGCACTTTTATATAATTACTTATCATTGTTTACCATTTGCACGCAATATTTAGAGCTTTTGTAATTTGCTTTTAATGATACTGATGTACCTAACTATGCAATGAAATATAACTGAGTTACTTTTACTAAAATGAAAATAACTTAAACCGTTTTTAGAAGGAAAAAAAGTTGGCACAAAATAGAATTTCTTATTGAGAATAAACTAAACGCTATTGGATATTTGACTGTACCATGTAAAATGTTCTTATGCCAACCCTGGATAACACCAAGTCATAAGTGTACCAAAGCAGATACTGGACATATATGTAAAGACACGTTCTGATGACACGAAACACATATTATCCTCTAGCGCCTTAACCCAACTCCGCCCCAGGTTTTTTTGGTTCGTAAATCAGGGTTAAGATTGAGAACAAGGTTTCTGCGTCCCAAAGTTACTTCCAAAGCCACTTAAAAGTAAAACCAGTTATGTTAAAATATCTGTTCTGGATTCAAATAGTAGTTACGAGATTTTAGAAGAGTTGCCTATTACACACAAAAAAGCGAACATTTTTTATTTGTGTTATCTTCACCATTCAGATTCTTTTTAAGTAAGCTGTAAATGGAGATGCGGCTAGCGTTAACCCTATTCGGTCCGGGGGGGGGGGGGGGGCGGATTCCGACCCCTGACGTTTTCTTTTTAATAACTCCTTTCTTATATGGCTATGATACTTACTGAGTTTCAACATTTATCTATTAGACACCTGCATGCAAAATTTTTAGGTCCCATACCTTTCAGAGGCTTTGATATTGGCCATTACTCGAAACTACCCCTAAAATCTCTATGAAATCCTTATACTGGGGAAAATATAACTAGAAATTAAAAAAAAAGGTTGCGAAGCATTTCGCAAATTGCAAGCAAAATTAAACTATCCAATACTTTGTCCCTAGCGCTTCTTGTTTAATTGGCGCTAACATCTTCGGAAATACATCAAAATTGAATATCACATAGAAGAACCCTGGGGACGAGGTAGGAAAATGAACGCTCTGCGGAACAATTCGTTGCTCAAAAACAGTTTTTTTGCGAATAGACTGCGCGAGTATTTGATGTGCGTTGGATATTCTTTTCAAAATGTGCGAGAAAATTAGATTACGCGAAACTAACAAAAACGAATAACGCGTGTTAAAATTTTGTACCGCCTTTTCCCACAGAATGGTAAAAGTAAAGAGCGCAATACAAAATTACACTTTTAGCAGTATTCCGAAAGATATGTGATACATCGAGTTGTACTACCCGCAGAAGTTGGTCCTAACGTTAACGATTTCGTAAATGACGTCACAACAAAACAGTATTTTTTTCACGTAAAAATACCGGCAGTAGAAGCCACAGAATCTGCTGGAACGAATTTCGAAAACTCACGGGAAACAATTAAAACAAAAACAAACAAATCAAAACAGTTTTTTAACTTTATCAAGATTTATTAAATAGCTTCAAATTTGGGCAGAAAAACAATAACGGATTCGCCTTCTTTTCACCACACGCATTAGAAGATTACATCACTCACTCCCATTGTACACAATCTAAAAGAAAAAGAAAACATTTTCATATAGTGAAGCTTCCAGTGCCTTTAAGGGATGGCCAAGTCAATGGAATTGAAAGCACTGTTTTTCATCTTATAAATAATTAAGGCTAATTCGGAAAAGTATAAAAGAAAAAAACTAAACAATTTGGCAACTTTACTAATTTTATACGCAAAGTTCCAACCATACCAACAGTTTCCAAATCTGACAAAATAATTTAGAAGTGTTTATTTTTTCAGAATTTGATTGATGCAAGGCCAAGGGAAATTAAATAAGTTTATTGTCCTAGACCCATTTAAAAACATATGCTTCTCATCATTCGGTTTTTTTTCAACCAACATTAATGTAATCACCCAGAGGAAATTATAATGTCTCTTGTGTGTGTTTTAGAAGCTGAGTACACAAATACACAAATATTACAAGTGCTGAACTTTGGCAATCATATTTTGCAATCAGACCCTTTTAAAAACTATGCTGAACCATGTCAATTATTAAATTCAGCCCTAATAGAAAAGCACCTTGGATAGGATTCTTTGTTGGGCGAATAAAATGACTGGCAAATGGTTTATCGTGAATGAAATAGTAATTTTTACACAAATAATTTAAAAAATAATGAACTTTGTTATGTTGGTTGTTCTCAAACACACGTGGGCGGTGGACAAAAAACTGTGATGTAATTTCTCTTGGTCTATTATTCCTGAGAATATTCTAAAATAAGAGGGTGTCAATAAGCTGCAAACAGCCACATATATAAGGGCGAGTTCGGGCAACTTTTCCAATTAAATTAGTGATTGTCTTCCAAAACCGCCCGCACTTTCCCGAACTTGCTTGGAGCATTTTCAAAATTCAATTTCTTGTAACATACCTTGTGGACGATAGTTGGAAAAAGATGCTTTAAGAGAAAGAAGTTAATAAAAATTAAAAGTTATTTATCAAGTAAATTTTATTAAAAACCATCAAAAACAGTTCTTTTAAGAACTTTACTACCACATAGTTTACTTTATGGTCTATGCAGGTTTTTTCGGGTGAATACTTCAATTTTTTTGCAAAACGCTAAACTTGCCCAAAAACGCCTGCACGTTATACGGCGTATGCAGCTTATCAGCACCCTTGTTCTAAAATTACAAGCAGTTTCAAAGATGCCCACACGGTTTAGAGGACGTGGTGCGGCTTGGGCATCCTTGAAGTTCTGTTTAATGACAGTTTTAATGTTTTAATGTCGTTTTAAACCTTGTTCTCAGGGAGGGTGTACGGAAAACTAATTCCTATTGACAATTACATTGCTGTTGGTTTGATGGCAAAAGTGGATATTTTTTTAATTACTGAAACAGGTTACTTATATAATAAATAAAAAATGATAAAAAACGGTTGGTCAGCTCACTCTAGCGCCCAGAGCTATTTGTTTTGTCTGCGCCCTAGCTACAGGTTTTCCTATATCTGGCTATCAGTTAGGTAGTAATACAGCTTCTCCATATGTATTCTACAAATTACTTTCAATTCTTTTATACAAAACTGAGCTCTAGCTAGCTACCTTTTGTGTGATTAAGCCTTACATTGATTTGGATAAAACCAATTAAAATTGATAATATTGTATTCTTACATCCTCTTAGAAACAATAAAATAAAACACAGCTCGGCGCGTTTTAATTGTACAAATTACTTCAATTTTTCTTTAGGAATGGGTACCTTAGAAAAAGCACAGCAACAAAAAAGCTTAAAATACACAAGTAAAGTCGATTAGAAACAGGACTAGCAATAAATTTTTTCAAAAGAAGAAAACCGTTTTAATACTATTATGTTTCATTAAAATACAACTATAATAGTATTAGAAGCAAAATTGCAAAGTAATTAATTAATTATTTATACCATAATTAGCTATAATACAAAGAAATAAGGCATATTTTGGGTCTGTAAAATATACGTGTCTAAAATGCCGACTACCGTTTCTTGTTCACGGCATATTCCTCTTTGTGTGTTCAAGTTCGGCGGACGTATAATCCGGACCAAAAGACGGGGGGGGGTCAAAATCCGGGGGTGGGGGGGGTACGAGCCATACTTATTGCATTTTTTACTAAACTTATACTTTAACCCCTCGGTCCAAACTTATTTGTTTTATTAGAAAAAAAAATACCCTAGCTTTATGTGCAAAAATATCAGTCCTATTTCTTTACGCTGATTTTATATGATTTTTTTTCTATCGAAATTTTGAGAATCTCAATAATTCTCTTGGTATACCTCGCGTGTAGCAAACGTGCTCCACAATTTCGCTTCGCTCGCTTCGCTCGCAAAGCTCAATTGCTTCGCAATAACTCCATTTAGGATTATCCTTAGAACTTGAAACTTGCAACACAACTTTGTTTCATAAAGAAGAATCATTTTAAATAATTTTGACACGTGACTAATCCAATTTCCCGATTTTGTCGGATTTAACCGAAAATTGGAAAAAAAACGGATTTTCGGGCAATTTTTGGCAATTTTTTATCCGTTCCATGTAAAAACCGGAAGATATGTTAAAAAATTTTTATTTAGCTTTCAGAAACTTCAAACAGAATGTAAAAATTCGCTCTAAAACAAAAGTAATTAAATTTTAAACAGATAGTTGCATTATTAACAATTTTCAAGCTGCTGATGACGTCACAGAAAATGTGCTGACGCAAGCAAAAATTTTTTGCCTCCATTTTGTTCCTTTTATGATGTACTATAAGTGTGCCAAGTTTTGATTCAATTTGAAAAATCATATGGCGGAATCCGCCCCCTCGGTCATAGTATCTTCGAAAAACCCCGGACCCAATAGGGTTAATGTAGCCTAAATACAGTTGGCTGCAAATCATTTTCAATCAATTTGATGCTAAATGCAGTATGGTTTGTAAGTGCTAAACTTACAACTCACGGTTAATTATTTAATTTTCGCAAATCCTACAAATTAACAAAAAGCTGGTAGACTGTTTTTTACCGGGTTATGAAGAGATAGCAACAGGTTTTTATTTCCGCTAAAGTTGCGGGAAACTTTGAAAAATACATCACACCTGAATTACTTGATGGGATTTGCGACATACCTGCACTTAATCACTCAATCTGATGTTCAACGTTGAAAAGCAGTTTAACGGCGAGTGGCTTAGGTCCGTGGTATGATCCACAGCACCTAATGTATACATTCAGAACACAGGATCCACCTTGATAACAGTGTTTTTAACACTGAAGTAGCTCTATCCTGTATAAATATTCAGTCGGAATGATAATAATACTTAACTGGATTTGTGACACACCGAATAAAAGTCCCAAACCGGATGTGCAACACGGGATACCTGCAATTAGCGCTCAACCTGTGACACAGCTAATTGTGGCATAACTCGGTGCTTAAACGCCAGGTCGCCGGGTAAAATTTTGTACGACTATTTATTTTTCCTGACAAACATTCTCCCCAGTTTCTTCCCCGATAGGGTACTCCATATTGTAAATAGCCGTAGTCTGTCTCTGGGCAATTTATAGCCATGCTACGGACTTGCGAAATATAATGTGCGAAAGACTATGGATCCGTGAATTTATCAAGGATCTATAAATATAATATAATAAAAGCCGCTTTCTGTCTGTCGGCCAAAACCGGGCTATGCTAGACTAGCGAGAAATCTTCAAACTGCAAATTATAAATGTAATAAATTTCTTTCGACTTTGCTTGACGTTCGAATTCCCATTGATTTTTTCAGGGTAACTAGTACAGCAAAATATCTTTAATAGCCGCTATCATATACTTACCTTTCAAGTTTCGTAAAAATCGCTGTAAAAACATTACTTTTATATTTTCAGAATTGAGTCTATCCTGTTGGGCTTGATTTTTAACGCGCTCTTTCTACTAGGCTGTTCAGGCCATTTTTAACGGCGTAGTTGCTTGCTTAGTTAATCTGCCAGAATGAAAGAGCTATTCTTTAGCTTTCCAAAAAGAAGTCATTTAACTCTCAAACATTTTTCGTTACAAAGTTATAAACATTTAAAGATACCTAATTGGAGTCCAAAATTAGACAAATTCTTGCGCATCCTTCCATAAAAACACGGACAATATTTTCGGCCCTAAAAAGCGTATTTTAGTACTCAAGAAATAGTCAAAATGATGGTACAATGCAGATTAACATAACTTGCTAAAAAATAATCAAGCAGGGCTAATATTTAGTAGGAATAAAGATAAAGATAAATAGTACATGACAAAGTCGTATATTTTTACAAAATTTTATTGTGCATGCGCCAAATTACAAGACCAATTATGGCCAAAAGTGATAAGAATATAGGAAGAGAACGTCAATACATAATAAGAAAATGCATAAGCATCTAGTACTTTTTCTTATAATATGCAGTTTTTATAAACCTGATTTTTTTAACCTACTCAAGCAGAAACCGGGATTTTCATCTTTTCATCATCTTACCTCAGAAAATCATCTACCTTTACATAGGTAACCAACATAAATCGGCCTAAATTGGTTTATCGCAAGAAAAGTAACCAAAGGTACCCATATGCTCACCTTAAAAAAATTTGAAGTTCTTAATTACCACCGCGCCAAGCTTTTTTTTAACGGCAGGAATTGTCAAGTGACTGAACAGCCTATTTCTACTTATTAGCGCAATTTTGTAGGAAACATAAGGTCCTCAAACGTCCTTTTTTCTAAACAATACAAAACTTTAACTGAAGCTTAATGCTGTTTATGTTTCCGTGTTGTTGTTGCATACAAATATCTGCGTGTTTTGAAAGATTTGAGCCTGTTAAAAAAAAGGGTGAAAGTAAAGTGAGAATGACAGGAGTATCTATTTTTTTATTACTATTTTCATTTTAAAACTATTGAATCCAGATTTATTGGTTTATAATCCTAAAACTTTAACTCTCACAATTTAGACAGCTTTTTAAACCCAACCCAAGACAGCTGTTCTTGGAAGAAATGTGTAAAGTTATCAACAGGCATGGATTTTCATGTGAGTTAAGAATAGTATTTTTGGGAACGGCTGCGTACAGCTTTATTCCGTTAATCCTGCAAAGTCATGGAAAAATCCTAATCACTATGTTAATGCCTGCATTCTATTACGTCAAAAAAATAAACTTTGTACGCAAAAATGGAAATTTTTAAATGCTTGTACGCTGGTCAGTGTTTCTAAACGAAAAATTAAATAATTATTTTCTAAACCTTGGTTTTCTTAATGTAAAGTATTACCGTGACTGTTGGTTCACAAAGTCAATAACAAAAAGTAATAATGTCTGGAAGTAATTATAAAAACAGTAATGAAGAAGAACATAAATAGAAATTGACTTTGCTTAACAAACTGCGCCACGGGAAGGCCAGTCATCGGATTTTGCAGTTCGCCACCCGAGCAACAACAAAAACAATCAGTCCCGTGACATGATTAAAAGACAAAAACATTTTCTTTAGGACGGATGTTCGTTACATTTTTTTTTTAAATTCTGAACTTTCAATCGTACGCTTCAATATTAAAATTAAAAAATACTTCCTTTTTGTCACCCTGCGACAACACTCCACGACACAAACAAACAAACACGTTACATACAGTTGCTCTATCCCACCCTCAAATAAAACATAACAGACAATATTTCCAACGAACGACACGAATAAAAATAATACCACATACCACATACCAACATAAGTAAAGCGGTTTATTCTTTACTACAGTGTCGAGGTCTCTATGGAATGTTGGATTTTCTGTGGTTGTTATTGATTATTGCGGTTTTATGAAGCGTCAGGGAGAGTTGGGTCATGATGGAGTGTGGGGATTGTTATGGGGCGTTGGTTTGTTATGGGGTGTTGGGGCTGTGTTGGGGTGTTATAGCTGTAATGGAGTTTTAAGTGTTAAGTTCTTATAGAGATTTGGCTCGTCAAGGAGTGTTGTGCTGTTATGAAAATTTGGGTCATACAGTGTTGGAGTTGTTATGGGCTGTTGAGGTTGTTATGAGATGTGCTTATGGTGAGTTGCTAGGAAGAGTTGGAGTGGTTATGGAGAGTTCCTAAAGAGAATTGAGTTTTTATTTAGTGTTAAGATTGTTATGAAGTTTTAAGGTCGTTATGTGGTGTTGGGTTTGTAATGGGAGTTGTTAGGGAGACGTGGGGTTGTTATGTATCGTGGGACTGTTATGGCGAGTTGTGGTTCTTAGGATATTGAGTTTGTAATGGAGTGTTGGGGCTGTGTTGAAGTGTTGAGGTTGTTATGGTGTTGTATGATGCATTGGGGTTGTTTTGGCGAGTTAGGGTTGTTAAGGAGTGTTGGGGTTGTTATGGAGTGTTGGGTTGTTGTGGAGTGTTGAGGTTGTTATGGTGTTGTATGATGCGTTGGGGTTGTTGTGGAGTGTTGGGGTTGTTGTGAAGCGTTGGGATTGTTACGAAGAGTTAGGATTATTCGGGAGAGTTGGAGTTATTATGAAGTGTTGGTTTTGTTATGGAGTGTTAGGGTGTTTGGGGCTTTTGTAGTTGAGATTTTATAAACGTCGGAATTTTATCGAGTGTCTTGATTTTAATTGAGGGTCGGGTTTTTGAGTGTTGTTTTTCTATGAAAAGGTGAGGTTTAACTGAGTGTTGTGGCTTTTATAAAGCGTGGTTGTGTAAAAAGGGTTTGATAGGACGTTTTTTTATAGTGCGTCAGGGGAAAATTAGGTACGCAATGCTTACCAGTAATTTGATGATAATTAATAATAAATAAAAATAAATATAAATAATAATAAATTTATTGATTGTGAAGGTTAAGTTTCGAGATTTTTATAGTGTTTATATTTATAGGGACTGGTATAATTATGTTGTATCATTTTGTTTTTATGTTAGTCCAAACATTTACACTCTTTGATAGGAGAGTTTGTAAATGCATATTTACGCACTCTTAGTTTTGTATTTTGTTATTGTATGCAGTTGTTACTAATCAGCTCTGTCTTTTCAGAATTGGTTCTTTCGGCTAATAATTATTTCACTTAAATTGAAGTCTTTCATGTCTGCATAGTATGCATTGTTGCGACCAAACTGCGCAAGTATTGACGCGTTTGATATTCTTTTTGTGTGCATGTCGCTAAAATTGAATTTGGTTTATAAAGTTTGTAATTTGTTTTAGCATGTGGTGTGACGAACAAGTTGTGCAATGGTTATGAAGATTGGCTAGTATTTTTTTTTTGTAAAAATTAGTCCATTTCAGTACAACTAAAGTCTTAACGGTTTGTAATTTGTTGTAGTATGTAGTGATACGAAAAAACTGTGTAATTTTTTTTGACATTGGTTTACAATATTTCTTTTGTCTAATACTGCTTTTTTAATTTAAAATGAAGTCTTAAATTTGGTAACTTGTTATAGCATGTTGTGTAACTAACAAGCCGTGTATGTGACCATATATTTTATGCCCATTGTGGAAACATTTTACTTGGATTGAAGTTTCAAATATTTGTATATTGTTAGGACATTTAGTCTGACGAAAGAAACTGTGTAAGCTGTTGCAATTTTAATTACAATATTATTTTTGTAGCATTGCATTTGATTCATGGTTTGATTAGAATTTTTTGTGCGTGGCGATTGTTTAGGTTTGTAATTTGTTAAGAAAAGACGATGTATGTTTCTGCAGCATAAGTAACAATATTTTCGTTTTGTGTGATAACTATTCAGTTAAATTGATGTCGTAAAGGTTGTGATTTGTTGTAGTATGCAGTGTTACGAAAAAACTATGTAAGTCGTTTTAAGATTGTACAAAATTAATTCTGTACATCACTGTACGGTCGAAACGCCGTCAAATACAACTAATTGATGCAACTGGTGATTTTCCCTAATTCGCAATTCCATTTAACTTACTAAATATAATCATGCAATGCACATTGTGAAAGAAATTAAAAAATGAAAGTAAATAATTTGCAATTTGATATTGTATTGCAAGCATACTTACTTTTAATACGTACCGTTTTTCTTGAAAAAATTTCATGGTCACAAAATTGCTGCGGTTCTTTAACCTAAAACTTTTCATAAGAACACTTTCACACTAAGACTACCTATCACTCATTGAAACGTCTGACATAAACCCACTATATACACTCCGAACCTCAAAACGATAAATGCAGAGACCGATCAAAGGAATTGAAACAAAAAGCAACAAAGAATTTTATAGTTAAAAGCATACTTACTTTTCATACGTACCAATTTTTTTGGAAGAATCTACGTTTCTTAGTCACAGAATTGTTTCCATTCTTTTAAATTAAAACTCTTCTTAAGAAGACATTTACATTAACACTACCTACCACTCATTGAAACTGTAGTAGTTACAAGCATACTTTCTTTTCATACGTACCGATTTTCTTGGAAGAATCTACGTTTCAAATTAAAACTCTTCTTAAGAAGACATTTACATTAAGACTACCTACCACTCATTGAAACTGTAGTAGTTACAAGCATACTTACTTTTCATACGTACCGATTTTCTTGGAAGAATCTACGTTTCAAATTAAAACTCTTCCTAAGAAGACATTTACACTAACACTACCTACCACTCATTGAAACTGTAGTAGTTACAAGCATACTTTCTTTTCATACGTACCCATTTTCTTGGAAGATCTACTTTTCAAATTAAAACTCTTCTTAAGAAGACATTTACATTAACCTTGGAGGAAAGAATACGGAAGGAGAAACAACTCTTTTAATTCTATTGAAACACTGCGTGAGGTTCTAGCAGGTGTCTGTATAGAAACTTAATTTGAAATTTTGGCGGTTGTGTGACTAAATTATTTGTGAATAACAATTCGCAACTATGATTGGTTATAAAAACAATTAGATAATTTGATGATGAATTTGATGATAATACCAATACAAGAAGCCACATTGAAATCGGTAAAATTTCTTTTGTTCTTATGTTAACATAATTAGCGAAGAAGCACATGCTCGACACTTTTGTAAACAAAAAGAAAAAGTTTATATCTCGTTTTAAAACGACGTTCTGTTATAAGAAGTTATTTCTTTAGTTAGAATAAACATTAATCCAGCACACATTTTGTCGGCACACGTCCGGCGCATATCTATCTATATTGTTTTTCATGATCAAAGTGGTATACTCAAGCCTGCAAAAATAGGTTAATATCATGGTTAAACGCTTATTTCCAAACGTATTGTTGAAGTTTTTAACAGCAATGTTTACCGACTTATATTAGGCACACTTTCCATATAAATATCACGTGCCTGCAGCGTGTTAAAGTCAGATTTCAATAGAAAAAAGTTAGCCCCTATTAAAGGAGAACATGGAATTTGATCATTTTTTTGCGTAAAAGACTCGGTCGAGCACCTCACGCACTGATTCTTTTGAAATTAAAAACAATAGAAAATTCAATACATTTAAAGCGTACAGAAATGAAGTTGTTTCTCCTTCCGTATTCTTTCCTCCAAGCATTAACACTACCTACCACTCATTGAAACTGTAGTAGTTACAAGCATACTTACTTTTCATACGTACCTATTTTCTTGGAAGAATCTACGTTTCAAATTAAAACTCTTCCTAAGAAGACATTTACACTAACACTACCTACCACTCATTGAAACTGTAGTAGTTACAAGCATACTTTCTTTTCATACGTACCGATTTTCTTGGAAGATCTACTTTTCAAATTAAAACTCTTCTTAAGAAGACATTTACATTAAGACTACCTACCACTCATTGAAACTGTAGTAGTTACAAGCATACATACTTTTCATACGTACCGATTTTCTTGGAAGAATCTACGTTTCAAATTAAAACTCTTCTTAAGAAGACATTTACACTATGACTACCTACCACTCATTAAAACTGTAGTAGTTACAACCATACTTACTTTTTATACGTACCGATTTACTTGAAAGAAGCTACATTTTTTATCATAAAATTGTCATAATTCTTTTCCATTAAATATAGATTTTCGTCAGAATTCATACCAATCAAGATGTTTATCAAGCATCTATCATCAATACACGTGCAAGACTTCTCTGTTGAATCTTATGTTACATATTTACATTCAGTTCCACAATATTATTGGAAAGACCGACAGTCTATAATAAAAAATTTGAAGTGTAACTAAAATAAAGTTCGACACACTCGTTTGACTTGCCACAATAACGTTTAAATTATCACAATAACCTTTTTTTACTCTGGAGAAACTTTGGTGTGTGTCATGCAAAGCACGTCTTGGTGAAAAAAAGCTTGATACAAAAATGACAAAAACACGCGAATGAAGAAAACTCGACAAATCGGCAAAAAGTTAATAGAGAAAAACAAAAAATCGCCGCCGGTGTCGTGTTGTTTTGAAACCAACTTTGTCTTAATTTTAGGGGCCTGAAATTCCGTAGTGTTCATTAACACTGTACGCAATTTCTATAACAAACTAGTCGGTGGTATTATAATACACAAGAATAACAACAGCGAAAACTTCTCGCGCATACACAATAAAAATAATAATTTATAAATTAAAAAAACGCGCATCGACTCCTGTCCCCCCACCCCGGGTTCTCCCGCCCCCCACCCACTCTACTTATTCAAACGCCGCATAAGTTAATCAATATAATAATAAATATCCACAAACATATGGGCGCACGCAAAACCTCTCAATAGAATAAAGAAATCACAACTCAAGGGCAATGCGTTACGCAAAATCCAATTGAACAACGGTTATTATTGACTACATTTTCTTTCAGCTCTTGGGTTGTGATTTGTAATATAATGTAAGGTACCTTGAATATTGCCATTCATCTCATTAAAAAAAGCCAACAATTAAAATCTTTCTACCATATAGTAATACTAAAACAACTACTTCTTCCAAACTCTCTGTATTTTAGGTCCCTTGTCAGGACAGCCTTTAAATTGATATTTATGTGTTTTAGGTCCCTAGTCAGGACAGCCTTCAAATATATTTATGTGTTTTAGGTCCCTAGTCAGGACGGCCTTTAAATTGATATTTATGAGTTTTAGGTCCCTAGTCATGACAGCCTTCAAATTGATATTTACGTTTTTAAGTCCCTAGTCAGGACAGCCTTGAAGTAGATATTTGCTTCGTATATTCGACTATGTTTTAGGTCCGTAGACCCGACGGCCTTAAATCGTCGGAAAAACACGTTTTTTTAAGTCCTCATTCAGTGCAATCAATGAATTTCGGCAAATAAATACATTATTTGTTTAACCATAAAGTAATTCTTTAAATGTCACAAAGGCGGCACCTGTATGTAATCAATATTTTTCTTCTTCTTTTCTCTTCTTTTTCTCTTCTCTTCTTCACACTTTTTTTCTTTCTTTTCTTTCTTTGTTTTCTTTCTTCTTTCTTGGTGTAAAAAAATGTACGACTTACCAGTACACTAAATGTGTTGACAACTGACATTTGGTGTGTGTGAATAAAACAAAAAAAGTTTGTTTCAAAAACATGTTTTTGAAACAAACTTGGGCGTCCGAAGGTTGCTGTCAGTTGTCATGATTCCGAATAAGCTTTTTAAATAATACGTTTTGATATTATTTTTCTTTGGTTGTTTTTTGTTTGACATAACATCTTTATAAATATTAAAAGAAGCTTATTCAGAATACCTTCGTTTGCGGGGTAAACTTAAGACAAAGAATGTTTTCCAAACAACACCTAAAAACACGTGCGCGTTATAGAACAGCATAACGATGTTTACTGCTACGTCATTTTATGACATTGCCATAAAGCACAACGTAGGATGTGTAGCATGACCAAAAAAAAATAAATAAACAAATAAATAAGACACGCCTGACTGCTTAACTGCTTATCTTTTGAGACCACTTAACTTATAGTGAAAGGTAAGCAGTATAGATTAAGAAAATGAAAGACGCGTCTCTTACCTAGCCTGCCTACCTGCCTACTTACTTAGAGACCTCCCTACCTTAAGCGCGCAATCCTGCCTACCTGCCTACTTACTTAGGAACTTACCTTAAGCGCAAAATAGAAACAAAGGAGAAAAAAATTGTACTTGATGTATTTCTTCATTCTTCTTACTTTTATATTTTCTGGTCATTGATTTGATCCTTCTTTTGGTGTTTTGTTGCTAGCATCAAATTTTTTTTTTCATTATCTTTTACGATCTTTCTTCTACTTCCTTTCTTCTTTTTCATCTGCACTAGGCAATTTGTTTGACTATTCATTTTTCGTCTAATTTTTTGTTGTAAATACAATGTTTCTTCGCAAACGATCTAAACATAATTAGTGTTTGACATAGTAACATTAAAGTAAAAATTATAGGTGAAACAATTTGAAAAATGCAAATGCATAGCGAAAAATAAGAAATAAAACAACAAATAACGAAAACAACCAATCAACAGAAAAGAAAGAAACAAACTAATCAAGTTCTTAAATTAACCAATGGGAGAAACAAACAAGCAAAAAAACAATCCAATCATTTAACCAACCGATCAAGAACCAAACCAAACCAACCCCAACCAACCAACCCCAACCAACCAACCCCAACCACCCCAACCAACCCCAACCAAACCACCCAACCACCCCAACCAACCCCACCCCAACCAACCCAAACCAACCCTAACCCTAACCCAACCCTAACCCTAACCCTAACCCAACCCTAACCCAACCCTAACCCAAACCAACCCAAACCAACCCAAACCAACCCTAACCAACCCAAACCAACCCAAACCAACCCTAACCAACCCTAACCAACCCTAACCAACCCTAACCAACCCTAACCAACCCTAACCAACCCTAACCAACCCAACCAACCAACCCAACCAACCCAACCAACCAACCAAACAACCAAACAACCAAAACAATCCAAACAACCAAAACAATCCAACCAACCAACGAACCAAACAACCAAACAACCAAACAACCAAACCAACCAAACCAACCAAACCAACCAAACCAACCAAACCAACCAAACCAACCAACCCAACCAACCCAACCAACCCAACCAAACCAACCAAACCAACCAAACCAACCAAACCAACCAAACCAACCAAACCAACCATACCAACCAAAGCAACCAAAGCAACCAAACCAACCCAACCAAACCAAAAATAAACAAACAAATAAACAAATAAATAACAAAAATAAGAGTAAAATATGCTTACCTATATACTCGTTTCTGCTGAAAAACAACGAAATGTTGCAGTTGGTTGTTCGTGTGTTTCATAGCACATAGAATAATGCGAAGGCTCGATTACCAGACAACACCAATTTTTTCCTAAAAAAATTGAAAAATGTCGATTTTCTATCATTCATGGGGCTTAAACCGGAATGTCAAAAATTAATAAAAATGTGTTATGTTAATTCTAATTTTAGCATACCTCCATTGCAAGAAAAATCATTAAATTGTTTTTCACCAAAATTTCTCCCAAATGGTTACTTTATAAATACGCGAAAATCCTCGCGAAAATTAGTTCCCGCTAAAAATAATCCTTTAATACAACTTTTTAGCAAAAAATTTTTTCTCAGAATATGAAACAACTTTTAAACAAGTAAAAAAAGACTATTATTTTTCCTGAAAAATATTTTTTTACAGAAACTTTTCTATCCTTTTTTTTATGAAATATTTTTTATAGAATTACCAAATTTATTTTTTTCCTAGCGAAAATATTTTCTCTTGCGAAATATTCATACACAATTTTTGCTACTTACCTCACCTTTTTCTCAACTTTGAAGGTTTTTTTCTGCTTCTACTTTGAGTCACAAAATAATTTTCTCATAGGGCCACTGCGTTTCAATCCACTTGCTCAGAAATTGCCGCCAAGTTGTAAAGTCATGTCAATTTCATGGCTCTCCTTATTGAACTTCTTTTTTTTATTTATTAGTCTCCGAGAAGAAGAGTATTCTCCACAGTACAATCAATTTCGTTTAAAAATAGATATATGTGAAAAATAAGACCTAGACTCCCAGAAAAAAACAGTCTCTTTAATACGATCAGTTTCGCCTAAAAATGCACATATATATGTGTTTCACTCGAGACCTGAGGATCGCAAGGTACGCAAATAACGAATGCTCAAAATGGAAGAAAATTTCGTCACTTTTTTTTCCCGACAAATATATTCCTGGGTAGTATACAACATTGGAATTTTCTATTCTATCAAATTTCTTTGATTTAATTATTTATCTGAAATGGAATTTTCTGATCAATAGAGGGAAAAAATAGCCAAAATAGTCCCCAGCCTCCTCTCTAGGTCTTTTCTACGTCTGTGATATCTAAATGGGACATCTCCGTACCTGGTAACGGGGTTGGATGAGGTCCTTTTAGTTAGGCACATTAGTCGTGGAATATTATTTGTCGGAAAAAAAATTATATAGAAAATTCATTTGACGGAAACAATTGATAGAGAATTTTCGTCGGGAACAAAGAATCTAACTTTTCCCAAAGAATTTTTTTCTCAAGTGATGCGAGATTTTGCGACAAGAGAGTATGAGCAAGCCGTCAGCATGACCTTACTGGAAAATTAAGAAACACCGAGACTGACCGGAAAACTCATATCAACTCACAGAACGGAGGAGTGTAAATTATTTTCTCAAATTTGATTGGCTGTACAAATTGTGTTCTTAAATTTGATTCGTTACTAACCACATTTTTTCCAATCTGTAGCAAAAATTGAAATCATTTTCATTTTTTTTGCTTCCATGAACGGGATTTGGTTGCTCATTGAAAGTAGTGTGCTCTTAAGTTTCAATACTTAAACATTTTTTATTTACTTAATCTCATTTAGCATCCTCATACACAGGGTCTTTTGTCTACTGAACCGTTATTACGGAGGGAGCTATCAAATTAATCATGAAGGCAAAATGTCCTGGGAATAAGGTGGCTGAATTGCAAAAACATGTACTTGTGTCGTGAAGTGCACACTGCGTAATAAACAGTGAACTAATTACCAGGTATACTAATATATTTTCTCTATATAAGGTCAGGCGAATCACGTGACTTGTGTGACTAATACGGCCGCTAAACGTCAGTTCTTTCGTCTATCAAATAAAAGGCAAGGAATTAGATCATGGTGATAAAATGCTAACTCTATCCATGTTAAAGAACGGAAGGAGCTCCCTTCCTTCAAATTTTTCATATTTCTTTTGTCTGGTGACTTTTGGTGACTTTTCGTTAAAAAATCGTCCAGAGAGAGATATAAAATTCTTAGAGGGAAGATAAATTGCGGAAAAAAGCAATTGGCGTCTTTTTGTTCAAAGTTATATCTCACCCACAGAAATCAAAAAGAAGAAACAAACCCTGCGAACGAGGTTGCATTAAATTCTAATATTCCTGCTGCCTTCATTGTATAGATCTTGAAACGCTGATCAAGAAAATGTATAGGATCATGTACTTGTGACAAACGATTGCAGAGATATTAGGGTTTGAAGGTTTTTTGATGACGTCATCAACCCGTCCACTCCGAAACGGATTTGGGGACCCAGGTTTGGAAAAGTTACCCAAATTGGTCCTGGTGGTCCCTAGCTACCCACCCGGTGAAAAATCATTGACGTCACCACCTCGTTTCCAAGTTATTTGGCCCCAAAGGTTTAAGTGCACTGTAACGGCTTCATTAATTTAATATAGGATATTGACGTTAAAGTAGTGTTATTGACGTCGCGCCGTAACGTCATAAATTTAACATTTGAGACATACTTTTTTCGGCAACTTCAAAGAAAATTTCGGCGATTTTAAAGGAAAATGACGATATCTACTATGACCGTCACATACACTCCGTATTATTATAAGAGATTGACGTGAAAGTAGTGTTATTGACTTCGCGCCGTAACGTCAGAAAATTTAACATATTAGACGCATTTTTCGGCGACATCAAAGAAAAATAAGCATATCAACTTTGCCTGTCACAGACACACGGAACTGGCGTATTATTATATAGACTAGTCGACTAGTCGATAAGGCCCGTGGAAAAATCCACTTAGGCAGGATAACAGAGAAAAACAACCGTCATTAAAATTTTGATGACGTCAGCAGAGACATGTCAGAACACAAAATGTTTTTTTCAGAAATGTGTATGCCTGTTGCCTTCATCGTATAGATCTTGAAACGCTGAGCAAGAAAATGTATAGGATCATGTACTTTTGACAAACGGTTGCAGAGATATTAGGGTTTAAAGGTTTTTTAATGACGTCATCAACCCGTCCATTCCGAAACGGATTCGGGGATCCGGGTTTGGGAAAATTACCCAAATTGATCCTAGGTGGTCCCTAGTTACCCACGCGGTGAAAAAACATTGACGTCACCACCTCGTTTCCAAGTTATTTGGCCTCAAAGTTTTAAGTGCATTGTAATGGCTTCACTAATCTTAATTAACTTTCCTTTGAGGTCAATACTATTTTATCGGTAAAGTTTGGTAAATTACAGAACAATTTTATAGGCGATGTTTTATAGAATTTGTTAAAGAAAATTTTAAAGAATGTAATCCACTTTGCAAAAGTGACAGACAGACACACTTAGCGTATTATTATAAGAGATAAGGCAGAAGAACAACGGAAAAATAGGTTGTTTTAGATTTTTTGCTGACATCAGCAGTGCAATTCCAAAAATTTTTGCGAAATTTAGTTTATTCGTTGCCTGTACTGTGCAGAGGTTTAAACGCTGACCAAGAAAATGTATATGATCATATCTTTTTGATAAGCGGTTAATGAGATATAAGGGTTTTAAAATTTTGCTGACGTCAGCAATGGCCAGTCAAACCTCCAAAAAGTTTTTTTCAGAAATTTGTATACCTGCTGCCTTCATTGTATAGGTCTTGAAACGCTGATCAAGAGACTGTATAGGATCGCGTATTTTTGACAAACGGTTGCAGAGATATTAGGGTTTGAAGGTTTTTTGATGACGTCATCAACCCGTCCATTGCGAAACGGAATCGGGGACCCAGGTTTGGGAAACCTATCCAAATTGGTCCCAGGTGGTCCATAGTTACCTACGCAGGAGATGACGTCAGTTATTTCCACCCGTTTCCAAGTTATTTAGCCTTAAATTTAAAAGTGCAATGCAATGGCTTCACTAATCTTAATATACTTTTCTTTGACGTCAATATTGCCTTAACGTCAAAGTTTGGTAATGTACAGAACAAATTTATAGACAATGTTTTATAGACTTTATCAAAGAAATTTTATCCACTTTGCAAAAGTCACAGACAGACAGACACCCACAAGGTGTATATATTGCAGACCACATTTTTTTGTAATATCAAGAACCAAATGAATATGACGTCATTTTCATCCCTTGGACGCTATTTCGTGTGCCCGTAGCACGACGTATTTTTTTTTTTTTGCGGACAGACAGGCAGAATACGTTTATTGTTATGAAGACTAGGCGGTAGTCCGTGGAAAAATCCACGGGTCGCCCGTCCTTTATATATCGCATATTTGTTTCCGTGGCACAATGTTTTTTACCCGCACAAATAGACATTATTATTAAAGTCATGAATATGGTTACTGCCAAATTTTAGCTAAGGTCTAGAATCGAATTATATCTTTGATGCAACCGTGTGCAAAACTGTTTAGGAACAAATGCTTGATTTCAAAAATAATACACCCAAGTATTGATTTACGACCTTTTCATATTAGACTCGCGCACTTATTGTTTATTATTTGTTTGACCCATACCAAAACTGTCATAATTCATACTGACGTCAACATGGCCTATTTTCTCGATTTTTTGGACATTCGGGAGCCTTCGCGTTGATTGTTCCACAATGCGGACATCGTGCAACGTTCCTTACTCGTCATACACATCTGCCAACGTAAAACTCTCGTAGCCTTTCAGCAGCGGAGCATTCGGCAGGCAATGCTATACTGCCATTTCGAGAAATGATTAACAAACTATGCGCACGATTATAGTGTTTTTTTTTAAAAAAAAAAGAATAATGTTGTAGACGATCGCTGAAACAAAATCTATGAACTTCCGCTAATCACAATGATTGCTTTAACATTTCGGCAAACAAGTCAACTTCTTTAGTGCGTGTAATACCTTGTCGGAGAAAAAAGTCAGGAAAAAATTTAGTCGGGGAAAAATTTAGTCATCTAAGGCAATTTTAGTCACTTTTCCCCGTCCAATTTTTTAAATTAGTCACATTTTCCCGACTAAATATTTTCGATATAAGAAGAACATAATGATGATATTTCTCAGTAGTCGTTAATTAACTGACTGATAAGGTTTGAAATAAATATTTTGCGCAAATTAAATTAGTTTTGTATATCTTTGGTTTCCAAGTAAACCCCCACTAACAGGGTGAAATTATAGTGCTTCACAGGAGAAGACACCGATAACATGAATGCCAAAAATTCGATAAAAAAGATTCGGAAATACTTTTTTCAGGGAAAAACCTTGGAAAGGTTTTGGCCAGAGCAAAAAAAAAAGTCAGGGAAAATTTTTGGTCGGGTGCAGAAAAGTCGGGGGGAAATTTGGTCGGGGAAAATTTTAGTCACCCCACCAATAAATTGGTCACTTTTTCCCGACTTTTTTCTCCCCGACAAGGTAACATTTGCATGCCAATTCAACTGACTTAAGAATATTAGTATTTATTCTATTCCTCTTTTCCGCGTTCTATGTACTCGCAATATTAGCGGAGATGGTGTAGTGGTAGTGCATTTGGTTTATAATCATAAGGTTTCAGGTTCGAGTCCCCCACTCCGGCGCACTTTAAATGTAGTGCTGTCAGCCCATTTGTTGCCATCTACGGATCGCCAACCGCCTTGTGTGGCAGGCAAGCAAGTTGGAGCAATGCTATACGTATCTCAGGCGGTAATATAACACAGTTACAGTCGGAGAAGACGGAATGCCAGCCGTTAAGATAAAATTCCCAGGGACGTTGAACTTCCCGTTACTTACTTGATATTAAGGAGCCAATCAAATATAAACTTCAACCGACTCATAACCGGCTGATCCTTTTCACATCAACACGCTTATCAAAAAGCATAGAAGAATCTTAGGGGACAAGATTACTAACTTTTAAACCATCTTTTAAAGATCATGAGGAGATATTAAACTAGACAATTGCTTTTAGGGTACTTGTTTTCAAGAATTTGTATTTCAAGGATTTAGCAAGCAAACTATTTAACAAGAAAACATTTTTTTTTCGTTATGCGTAATATATATTTTTCAGCATAAATCAACTTATAAACAAACATCCTAAAAAGAAAATCAATCGCTATCTACGGTTGTCATCTTACACCAAATAACAACACAAAAGTTGTGGTAAAATTTGAAAAAGGTTGCAGCTTGTACAATTAAATTCATCCACCATCTTTAAAATCAGGTTATGGAAAATAGTTACCAGACTGAAAATTTTATGTTGCTAACACACGTAAAGTCTTACGTGTGCAGCTCTTACAGCGGATACGAGAATGTATAAGGCCCCGCCATCACTATCATCATGACAACAAGCATGAAACAAACTTACCCCGCGAAGTATTAATATTGCTAGTTGACGTTTCGCCAATTAAAAACTCATTCTATGATCAACCATAATATGGATGCTTTACATCTCCACCATATTTAGCTTGCATTTTGTGAATCATGTCACCCGTGACAGCCTTATTGCTGTATTAAAGAGATAAAGTCAAGATTAACCTATAACATTCAGATTTTTGTCCTGAAAATCCAAATTCTAAGGATCTCCTTCACCCGTATTATCATGGAACAAGTTCAATAATGGGAATAACTTACTGAAAGCAGTGCTCGTTCTATTTAAAGTAGCTATCAATCACGTGAAATGGTGCCTGTTGGTACACGATTGTAGTACTGACTTCAAGCAACCCTTTGTTGAAAAGCGGAACTTATTAACGCGCACAAATTAATAACAATTTGTGCCCCTGAACATAACGCAAGTGACGAAATAGTTGTTGTCTGTAGTCAAAATGGAATGAAACAGTACAGAATAGGTGTAGACTGTTAAAACACTAGAATGATCAGTCTGCCAAGGGCTGTCACCAGTAGCAGCTGCGAGTGCTGTGTTGAAGAGATAAATTAAAAGATATCTTTGTTAGAAATTTTTTGTTCCTAGAATGTCCCGATAAAAGACGAGTTATTATAAGTTTAACTGCGAAAGTAAAATGCATTGAAAAATCGGGGCGTGTTTAGCGAGTGTCTTTACCACAGTTAAGGGTTAGTTTACATTATCCTTAAATAGAAGAACATTTACAAAACGGGGACTTTAGACCGATGTTATAGGCCCTACAAAATAAAGGCAACAAGTAAACAAATTTCTGAATATAAAGGCTGAAATACACTATCATTTTTCAATGATCATTTTCCAATTATCATTGAAAAATGATAGTGTATACAGGAAAAAATGTCATTTTTTACGCTCTCATTTCCAATGATCCTTAAAAATTAAAAGTTGAACATGTTCAACTTTTAATTTTTCAATGACATTTTTTTTCTATTGTTTTAAATCGAATCCATTGTTTTCGCACACGTGTTTGTTGCACGCGATGTAGTTTAGGCGTAAACATAGATAAAAACAAAGATTTGAACAAGTAATTAACGCAAGAAGCGACCAAAAATTTTATTGGAATTGGAGAAGCAAGCCCAGTTTGTGGGACGAGATGATGTTTACAAAAGTAAATGGCCATACTTTCAGTCCTTGCTATTCCTACGTGACTCCATCGTCCCAAGAAAAACAACTTCTTCGATGGTGGGTAATAATTTCAGACAAATTTTTCTTGCCATGGAACAGCACCGGTGGAGTTAAAGTACGCACAAAATTTATCCCTAATAATTCTCGCATCATTTTTGTAGTTGTTGCTTCCAGCAAAATTAATCGACTCCATTCCTCTTTGTGTTTGTGAACGCCATTCACAACTGTGGACGGAACCATTTTTCAAATTTTCAACATCAAATGACCCTGGTGGTGAATACTCTGAGGGTTTTTTCTTACAAAGAAAATTGTGAAGTGCACAACATGCTAGCGTGACTTTTTTTACATTTTCAGGTGGTAGCAACATTGGTGACAAAAAAACGCGAAATCTATTTGCTAATATCCCAAAAGCATTTTCTACTATACGGCGCGCTCTGCTTAATCGGTAGTTGAAAATTCGTTTCTCACGAGATAAGCCCCGAAACGCATAGGGTTTCATGATATATTTTTTTAGCGGAAAAGCATTATCTGCGACTATGAAATGTGGTAGTAAATATTCCCCGTTTCCTACTAACCTTTGGGGTGGAATATTGACAACGTTGTCGTGTATGGCTTTTGAAAGTATAGAATTTTGATACACCGCTCCAACACTAATCCTGCCGTTGCAACCCACATCAACGTAAATAAATTTGTAATTTGCATCGACAAGGGCGAGCAGAACAATGCTGAAAGTGCCTTTATATTTGAAATAAAACGATCCACTATTTTTTGGCTGCTTTATGACAATGTGCTTGCCATTCATAGAACCAATACAATTTGGAAAGGTCCAAAGTTCTTCATACTGCAACGCGATTTTCCGCCATTCCTCCTCTGTACATGGTGTCTAAACAAATTTATTATAGGAATTTGACTACAATGAAAATACAGCAGAAAATACATATTGAAGCACGCGATATCAGTTCCGGAAAACACTGAGTGCAAATGAACTCTACGGTCGCACTCTTGGAGAGAGTCTAAAAGCCATTCCAGACAGAATGCAAAAAGAATACCTTAAAGTTAAAATACAGGCGCTCCTTTTTCAAGCTCAGATGGGATTACTCGCCAAGGAACTCTTCAACACATGCCACACAAAGTTACCCACCCTTTTCCTGTTTTACAGAATATGTACCGACACCCAGTGAACATATATCAAAACACTTATCAGAGTCGAGAAAGTTTCTCAGATCTCAATCCAGAAAGTGAGGACTCACAAAGTGCAGGGTATTAATGTGTGACTGCTAGTTTAGTACGTTTGATAAATTACTGAACGAAATATATATTTACCTTGAGGTATTTTTCTTTTAATTGCATGTAAATAGCTTCGCAAACTTCAGGGATGAACTGTGATAAAGTACTTTTGTGAACGCGAAATAAATACTGTAATTCGGCGTAATTTATCCCACATGATAAAAACTTCAAAGTTGCGGCTACTTTGACTTTAGCAGGAATTGGGTCTCGCAAATGCGTTGTTTTTTTCTCAATGTCAACTTCTATGAGATTTAGGAGCTTAATCAAAAATATTCGGCGGCATTCTTAAAAATCGCGTATACTCTGCAATTTCCTCTACACGCAGTTCATACACGAGAGTATTGTAGATGCCAAGTTCATTTCGCCTATTTCACCCATACATTTCTTTGCTTTCTTTTCCTACGTTTGGCTCTCTTTTTTGATAAAATATACACAACAACAGCAGCTGCTTTCTTCTTCAGAGTCCATGTTGCAAAGAAAAACATGATAGTGTATTCGCGCCAAAATTTGTCATTTTTAATGTCATTGGAATGTATCATTGGAAAATGATCATTGAAAAATGATAGTGTATTTCAGCCTTTATGATTTATAAAAATTATGCTTGCAAAATAATTCAAAACTTGCTCTAGAACTAAAGTAACTGAATTTTTAGCAGATAGTGGTATTTTAAACACATTTCAATCTTTTTATGAGGTTACAGAAAATGTGAAAATTAAGGAATGAGAATATTCATTTGAATGACGTCAGCAATTACGCGCCGATACAAATAATAATTATTCTTAGAAATTTGCTTCCTTTTTGTTGCCGTTATTGGGCAGGGCCAGCAACGTTGATGAAGGTGGAATGGCCCAGCTTTAGAAGATTGGTGTCATTTTTATCAGTTATTTCCATTCGTTTCCATGTTATTTGGCCTCAAAGTTTAAAATGAAATGCAAACGACTGCGAATGGACGAGAAAATAAATTGCTTACTTTTATTGACGTCAGTCTATGCATTAACGTTGTGCGTAACATCAAAACGTCAACAAAAAAGGCACTGCTTTGTTGATATGACATTAAAGGATTAACCACTTTGTCTCTTACAGACACGCGTAGTAAACATTGAGAAAACACCGAAAACAAAACTGGAGAAAGAAATGTAAAAAAAAAATGGAAGTAGAACGAATCGTTCAAGTTTGATTATTTGGAAAGCATTTGTAGATAATAAGTCGTGGTAAAGAAAGCACTGTCTTTCCCGCATCTCTTTGACTACCAATATACATATTTTCGAAGAAATAATTTTTTGAAAAATAGTCTCTTGGTTTTATTTTTCCCATATCAAGAATTAGTTTATCGTAATTAGTCAAAAGACCTAATTAATGGTATCGGTTCTTCGTTTACGTGTTTTCTGCTTTTGGTTGTTTTTTTCAATAAAAATCTAAAGAAATTTAGATGCCATTTGCTTAAATGTTTTTAACTCCTGAAGCTGAACAGTTAATCTTTCTTGCACCCAATGATTCTGGGTAAAAGAAATTCCAATGTAGCTGCCTTAACTAAAATTTAAAGGGTAAATTCAGTTGGTAGATTCAGGATGCATGGAAAAAGGGCAATAATGAACATGTTATGACATAGAAAGGCTTTGATAAAAACATTTTTGGCCAATCCAGCCGCAAAATTTGTTAAGTTAGCAAGAGTTATTATGCTATGCAATATTTACCAACAGCATATAAAGTGTCTGGTCTATTAAATTAAAATACTCCGAATTTCTGTTAAGAGTTTCGCCGTTTTTTTACAACGGTCCATATGTTGAGTCAATTACAATCTTATATCAATCATTTTAAAGACTGACTAATATTTACATTAGTGTCGATATGAACATGTTGACACTGTGGGTTTGTAATCCTTCTGGTCAATAATTGTCTAAGCCATCATTATAACTTATTAGGTCAGATAAAACCATACTGTACGTATATAGGCATATTTCGCATAAAAAAGGTATAGTTACAAAAGTTTCCATAGACTTATATAATATACGTAACATATACATACAATACTACGGATTAATTGCAACTTTCCTTACTAAGCCAGGTGACTTGCAGAAGACAAAAGTAGTCTTATCATCGAGAACCTGTTATTTCTACGCAAAGCGTAGTTCCGCAGTGCCTGTTTGTGAGAAGGTAGCTATTTACTATTTAACGTTACAAACAAGTTTATTAACAACAAATATATCCTAATCAATATAGCTAGGTATAAATAACAAAAGTATAATGAAATTAAAAAAATGAGAATGAAATCAAAATTAAAGAAAAAGAATTCAAATTAGAAGAAAGTCGTTTTGCTCTCAAATTCAAATAAAAGTAGATTCTTCAATTTACATCGAAAGATGTTCTCTGAAGTAGATACAAAAATTGACTTCTTAATTTTGTTAAAGCTATTCCAAATGTGTGGTCCGCGGTACGAAATGGAAAATTGACTGTTTTTAGTTTTCCTAAATGGTGGATAGTATTGACCTGCAGATCTTGTTGTGTATTTGTTATGAGAAATGTGAAAGGTATTATTAAATACTTCAGGTGTGTCATTATTTTTTGCTTTGTACATGAAACAAAGCGTTTGAAAGATATTTAGTTGAAATACATTCAAGGCTTTCATTGACTGAAGTAATGGTCTGGAATGAGTCAGCCTATCTTTAAAAGTGATTATTCTTGCAGCATGTTTTTGATGAAGGTAAAGTGACTATATTTTAGGTTTATTAGTGCTACCCCAAACTATGTTAGCGTAATTAATATGAGTATGTATAAAAGAGTAATACAATTGTATTAGAGATTGTCTGTTTAGAAAGTTACGTGATTTGTAAAGGATGCCAATAGATTTTGAAACTTTTAAATTTACCATAGATATGCATTGGTGCCACTTTAAATTTTCATCAAGTATCACACCTAAGAATTTAGTGGATATCTCCCGTGAAATTTGATTCCCTTCTATTTCTAGTTTAGGTAGGGCAATAGGCAAGTCCTTTCTTCTTTGTGGTGTGTGGAATAATGTATACTTTGTTTTTTTTATATTTAGTGATAATTTACAGGGGCGGATTTAGACTTCGGCCACTTCGGCACTCGCCTAAGGAGAAATTTTGCCAATGAGAAAATCATGTGTATCTAAATGTAGAAGCTGATTTAAGCAACGCATAATTTTTATTATAAGCGTTTAATAAGATTCCTTTGCACCCAGGATCTTTATCTCCACTCAGGAGTGTTTGCCGAGGCTCGACTCTCCTTCGATGTGCTTTGCCGAAGTACTATGGTTCTTACGGTAGTCGAACTACATTTTGCCGCATTTCGCTGACTTTGTTTCTCTCGATTCCTCTGTTTTCTGCCGTAAAAACAGTCGACTTCCGAAGTGTGGACTTTTGGACTCTCTTAAACAAAAGAAAAACAAAAGAATTATGACGTCGAGAAAAATCTCGCCGAGGTGTGGTGTGGACTTTTGGACTTTCTTTAATAAGAAGTCGTCGAAATTTACGGTGAAAGAAAGATTGGTATTAGGGGATGGGTGCGTAGGAATAATTTACTCTTCTTATTGTTATTGCCACTCGGTAGCCGGTCTGTTTAATGGAAGTTTTGAATATATGATTGCGGAATAAAGTTGAGCAATGCTGCTAAGAAGAAACATTACTGGAAAACATTTATTCTCTGTGTCGCCTGTGATTGCAGAAGAAAAGCAATTTGGCAGAAAAGCAGGCTTTGACTTAACAAAAATCATAGCATCAATTTAATGACTACTAGCTACGCTTTCAGGTACATATGTTTACTTTTAAGATACACAATTGCTTTCTATTGCTGTGCTAGCAAGTGTGAACATGAAACGTTTCACTTTCAATTATTTAATGGGTGAAAGGCAAGGTTTTTCACATTTTCACTAAAGAAGTTGTCATGCTGATAGGCATGGAAAATGTTTGTGATTTTACTAACAAGACGAAAATGACTTAGGATATATACTTATTACCACCCTATGGACACAAAATGTGTAATAATGTAGTTAACGATATCAGTTTTTGAATGATTTTGTATTGTTAAAAATTTCAAGTATTTGTAGTAATTATCACATATTAGCTACAAGGTATTTTCAAGTTTGATTGAACATTTTAAAAGTGTGAGCCAGAAATGGTTACCGATAAATAAAAACAGTTTTTTTTTGCTTTAAGCTAATAGGGCTAAATATTTTTTGATTGAATGTTCTGCTAAATCAGTGTTCATTCTTTTGTTTTCGTAGGTTGTTGTATTGTAAGTTTGTTTTTAATTAGCTATTGCTGCTTGAAAATCCAAATTTTAAGTTGTGCTGCCCTTTACCTGTAAAAAATTTTTATATAACCTTGCCATTTTTTTAATTTATTGTATTTTTCTGTTGTTGTTTATGTTGTTGTTGCTATGATATAATAACACAAATCAAGCTTACTTACATATGCATTTTTGTGTTGTCGTTTTTTGAATATTTTTTTATAGGCCTCCTTTTTTATGTTATTAAATATTTTAAATAGATTAAATGTTGAAAATTTTTACCGTTTTTATACTGACTTAAAAGAATTATGTACTTAATTAGTTTCTGAGAATTTATAGCCTCAATATTAGCCAAAAGCTATTATATTCACCCATAACTTGCAAAAACGCGCTTGCAAATATTTTTGTGGATGTGGAAGAAAGAAGAAATTTTGCTGGCTGGCTAATTTTAGCCTTAATTTTTCTGAAAACATTATTTTGCTTTCATTTGAATTTTGTGATTGTTTTTTTTTCAAATAACATGTGAGAGATGGACCTGTAAAGGTCCTGCCTGCTGCATTTTGGAGTGCTGAGATAGGTAAATAAGCTGAAGCTTCTGGGTCTTTGCCCAAGACCCGACTTGGGGGGCTAAGAGCGCCCCCCTAGACCCCCAGCTGATTTAACACGCGCAATTTTTGCTACGCGAAAATTACGCGTTGACTTTGCTTCGCTTCGCAAATCCGCCTAAGGAAAAAAAAATCCTGTATCCGCCCCTGATTTATTAGCAGAGAACCAGGTCGATAATTTGTTTATCTCGGTATTTACAGTTTCATAAAGAGTATTAATACATTTATGGGAGTAAAACAAATTAGTGTCATCTGCAAACATAATAGAATTTAGGATTTCAGAACAATTGCTTAGATCATTAATATATATTAAAAATAAGAGTGGCCCAAGAATTGAACCTTGTGGAACACCACATTTAATTGTTAGCTTATTAGTTTTTTTGTCACCGCCAATATCTATGTATTGAGTTCGTTCACTCAGATAACTTTTAAACCATTTTAATGTTACCCCACTTATTCCATACGCATTTAGTTTACCTAATGATATGTTGTGATCAACGGTATCAAAAGCCTTAGATAGGTCAATAAATATACCCAAAGTAAATTTTCCATCACTAAAAGATTGATGAATGTCCTCCACAAGTTGCATTACCGCATGTTATGTGGAGTGTCTGTTTCAAAATCCAAATTGTTTCTTACAAAAGATAGAATTCTCGGTAAAGAAGTGAAAAACTCTGTTGTGCATAATTTTTTCAAGAATCTTTGAGAATACGGGTAGAATGGAAATAGGCCTGTAGTTTGACATCGTTTCTGAATTACCTGATTAAAATATTGGAATCACTTTTGCTTTTACTTTTGTTACACTTTTGTTTTAGTTCGTCAGGAAATATTCCTTGTGATATTGATGTTTTAAAAACATAAAGCACATTATTAATAACTGGAAATGAATCTATAACAACATTGTTATTAATGTCGTCATGTCCAGGAGATTTGTTTCTTTTTAAGCTTTTGAACGCATGTTGTAACTCTTCTGTTGACAAAATCGAGTTTCCCATTTGGAAATTACAGTTTGGTAAATAATTTTTATAATCTACTTTTGTTTTAATTTTTGCTGAAAGCTGTGGTCCCACATTCACAAAAAAATCGTTAAAGGCAGCACCAATTTCTCTATCACAACACAGCAGTTCACCATTTACAAACAACTTGTCAGGAAAACACTTATTGCGTTGTTGTTTTTTGCCTATAATTTCTTTTATCACAGACCATGTGTTTTCAATGTCATTTCTGTATTTTGTTAGGATTCTAGCATAGAAGTTTTTCTTAGAAAGCTTTCTTAATTTTTCAAAAAGATTTTTATATGTTTTATGTACATCTTTACTTGACCTCGATTTGAGCTGCTTTATATAGAGTTTTTGTTTAAGTTTTGAAGATTTTATTAGACCTTTAGACATCCAAGGAGAAAGGATGTTTTTATTTTTTATTGTAATTTTCTTTAGAGGAAAAAATAGTTATAGTGATGTGAGTATATTCTTAAAAATGCTTCGTTTGATTTATTGGCATCTTTAGCATTTATTACATCTGTCCAATCCGTGTTTTGTAATGTTTGAGTGAAGTCCCTTATGGTTTGGTCTTTAAATATCCTTTTGTGGATGATTGTAGATTTATCTTTTAAAGTGTTACAGTTTATAGTTTTTGTTGTAAAAAATATAGGGAAATGATCGGAAATATCTGTTTGAATGATGCCCGAAGTAGTATTTTCATTTAAAAACAATTTAGGAAAACATGGTCAATAATTGTACTGGAACTAGGTGTTACTCGTGTTGGTTTATTAATTGTCGGTATAAATCCACCAGAAAATAGAGTGTTGACAACATTTTGAACGTTAGTGTTTGTGTCGTAGGTTAAGGAATCTATGTTAAAATCACCTGTTAGGAACACGTGTTTGTTTTCACGATTCATCACATTAAGCATTTTTGTTAATATGGAATTAAATTTGATATTTCCACTAGGCGGCCTATAAATCACGCCAAGTAAACCATTTTTTTTTTCAATTTCTAAGGAAAGGATTTCATTGTCATTATCAGAAACAGAAAGATCCTCTCTAACTTTGAATGAGAAGAAATCATGCACAAACGCACATATTCCACCACCTTTTTTGCCTGTTTTGCGCTCAAAATGGATGCTTTTATAACCAGTGAGCTGGTAGTTATGATCACAACTAAAGGATTCGTTAGTTAACCATGTTTCTGTTAAGACAATTCCCTTAAATGTTTAATTTGTCTGTAAGAAAATGTCTAAAAGACTCAAAGTTTTTTTTGCATGCTTCTGATATTTAAATGGAATGCGGAAAAGCTGCCTGTCGTGATACTAAAGTCTGAGCAAATTTGTTCCATATTATAATACGGTGTATTAAGACGCTCTTTATGTTGGTTTTCAAAAAGATTTTTTTTATAAAAAAGAGATTAGACAAACAAAAAGCTGTAAAAGATACGATTAACTGTCAATTATGGCTTAAGACGATAGAAATTTTTATTTTATTTATTGGTTTTGAAGAGTCATGGTGCTGACAAATAACAAAGGCTGTTAATTCTTTTTTTACCGATTTTTTTAGTGCTGATTATCAATTCTTATCTTTCTTTAGTCCAATTTATTCTCTTAAATCAAGTTAAAATTAAAACTGAAAACAAAATTAACCCGAAAAGACATCGTTCATTTATCACTAGCATTAAAAAATATCGGTGACTGGCATTTTTAGCAAAAATGACGCATTTTCTAACAAAGAGAGCTGGACACAACTAATTAAAAAAAATGTTCATAATTCTGAATAATATAAATGTAATTGCATTTTAATGTCTAAAAATTTTTTTGACTACATTGAATTATGTAAACTGCGTCAAAAAGTTAATAATGAAAAAGTTAATAAATGCATATGAATGCAACAATCTAATGACATTTGGTGGCATCATTCCCATTAATTGACATGGTAACCGCTGCGACAGAAGAGTGTGACACAACACTGGAGCGTTACGCGCATGACAAAGGGACCTCAAGCATGCAGAGGAAGTTTAAAAAGTGATTTTCAGGTAGCATTAGACATTATCAAAGAACTTGATCTTGAAATGAAACATACCATCGCACGGAAACGAAAGAATGAAATAAAAAAGTACTGATTCTTCAGGCAGTAATGGGTTATCGTGAAGCTTGTTTTTATAATACTATCAGGCGCAAATGAAATAAGACACAAATAGATAAAAAAAATGGCGCAACTTTTATTTGAGCGCATTGTGCAGTAACGGTTCATCCAGAAATTATGTATTAAAATTCTTAACGTAAAGCAATGCTAAACAAGGGATTACATCTAAACCTTCCAATTGATTTTGAGTTGTTTCCCATTTTGTTCAGACAAATAAGATATACCAAAAATGATCTCTCATTCCCGTTAATTTCATTTCATTCGTTGTCTAAAGTAACAAGACAAAAGCAAAATAACAAAACAAAACAAACAAACAAACAAACCAGAGAACAAATAAACAGAGAGATAAAAATGTAGTATAAAAAAATCAAGTACAAATAATCAACATGGAAGTGTAAACAGATAAGGATACTTTAGCTTTATCACTTGCTTCTGATTGCTAAATACTTCACATCACGATGTTTAAGTGTTACGTTAATAAAGGATTGTCGAATCTCATTTCAAAGCAAACATCCAAGATCGAAGGCTGTGCTGAAAATACGAAACACATCCAAAATGGCTTCGCAACTTTTCTATGCGTGTATAGTGCTGTTTTTAGCACAAGCTTTCGCGAACATGGCTAATTTTGTAAGTACTTATTTTAATTAGTTTATTTTCGTGTCTCTATGTTTTGTTATTATTTTTAAATCTACTGTAAATTTTTTGATTCAATTACAACAAACAGTATTTTGTACTTTAAAAAAATCCGTAGTTATAGGTTCGCGAAAAAAAGTAGCATTTTTAATAGCCTGGAATATTTTGAGCACTCTTCGCAAATAATAGGCAACCATTTTGCTCAAAATACTGTTTTTGTGTGAAGAATTTTAATCTTTTAAATAAAACCTGCTCAAATATCTTGGCAGGCAATCGTTGATGTTGTAAAATAAATAAATAAAATTACTTCTTAAATCAACTTTATTAGATTCAAATAAAAATTGAACTGCGAATTATATTTATCTTTTTGAAAATATGTTAAATTCTTTTTATATAAATATAAAACTAGGCTTTACGCTTCCCTGAACAACATTTCCTTGTCCGCAGCAATATTTTGCAAAGTCATCTATTTTAACAGGCCCGCCTTAATTAAACGTTTTTTTAATTAATGCAATGCATTAATTAAATAATCTGTTCATTGAACCAATCATAATGTCATAATTTAAAGTCATTACATAATGTCGTAAATTTCCTGATATGAGTGTTATAATTAAAAAAGAATATTTACTCACATCTAGATATAACATTCCTAGATTCAAAAGTGTCTTACTATAAATTTTGAAACACAACTTCTAACTTCTGACTTGTTCCCTAGCTTTAAGAATATAATAAATTATTCATGTAAGAAGAAACTTTAAATTTTCGCGCTATATTTCAACAAAATACGTCTGGAATTTCATAAAAATTGATAAATAACATAACATATTGATGAAAAAGTACACTAAACTAGTCGTTAGCCCCTAAAACAATCAACGAGAATTTGTCTGTCCCGCATTGCGATTCTGTAAATCCGTATTCGCCTTCTAGCATGTAGTAATTATATTACTTGGGTGGAAGAAGGAGCGGGCGAAATAGAGCTTCATGTGACAATTGTGAACAAAAAGAAATTCACTAGCATAAAACTATTATTTAGGTAGTGTAAAAATCATTAGTTTTTTCTACGTGTATTGTTATTAAAAAAAATGTTCTATTTCATTAAAACTTCAGCGCTGTCCTTAAGAACTTATCACACTACGTGTTCTAAAATGATTGCAGCAGCGAAGCTTGTATTATATTGTCGCTTTGAACCATTAACCTTTTTAGTGTTTTATGTAGACATTAGTGGGCAAGATTTGGAACAGAAATACGTTACATTAATATGCCAGAAATATGTATATTTTTGAAAAACAAAATTCATTGTTAAAGCCTAGTACTGATTATGGGCTAAGCGCTAAGACCATTCTGTAAACATAAAAGTACCTGCTCACTTACACCTGCTTAGCTCACAGCTGAACTCATTGTCAGCTAAAAATAATGTTTTACAAATATTAGTATAATTTGTTGTCAATACAGATGTTAATTTCAATCATTCGAATAGCTTGAGTATTAATTCTTGTTTTGAACTTAATCATATAAGTCTGGAGCTTCTACAAAAGCATTTCTCATTTTTAAAAAAGACAAAAGGCAACATTCAAGGGTCAATCAGGTACATAATAAAATAGATATTGCATGACCCTTCTTGTTGTATATCAGATATATCCGCCCTCGGTAACACCGTATTTCACCTGGCTGGACATCGTGAAAAAATCCTTCAGCTTGAATGGGTAAATCTACGAAAGAGCATCTACAGCCGCTATATTATACTTATGGTGATTATTTTTATTAGAAATTTGATTATTGTGGCAATAAAATCGGATGCATCAAATTTGACACCGCTTGCACAAACAAGACCAATTGCAAAGGGATTGCGATGTATTACTATAATAGTACTGACATGAAAATGCATTTTTACCTTTCCACCAACCAAAAATGGATGGGATTTGGACAAAAAATAGGTGGAACTGTAGATAAAATGGTAGGTTATTCCATTCGTAACTGTATATTCTTGAGTTTATAAAACTTCGCAGTGTACATCCTCGAATTTTAATGTAACTTTTTTGGCTTTGAAAATTTGTGACACCTTTACTTTGAAACTAAAAAAATTGCGGCAGTTGATCGAACTTTTTTGAACATAGATATCTTTCAGGTCCATTTATAAGTAAAAAAGAAATCTTGTAATTTAAAATCGTAGAATTTAACATTTCAGGAAAGAGAATTTGTTTCCTATAATGTTCATTTAAGCGTAGGTTTTTTATATAAGCAAAATCACTTAATCTTCGGACAGCTAGCCATAAAACAACGTTTATTATGCCAGTGCTATTTTTACATTTAGAATGGAATCAAAGGTGTATATTGCTCAAACCCAAGTGCAACCACTGTGGCTTTCTTCGGAGCAACAGAAGCTGAAGCCCCACCATCCATAACAAAGACATCCTCTCAGGTTCCTTGCTTCTCTTACTTCGCGTGCTGACCTTTTCATTATCATTACATTCTAACGTTTAAAAACCTCAACTTTTTTGGTTTTGCAGGTTAAAGATGTGACTGTCGTTGACCTGACGAGTAATGGTGGTGTTACGTCTTGCTAGTAAGATATTTTTCACTCTATTAAAGTATCACCTTTTTTGTACAAATATCGAATATAGCTAGTTTATTACAGAAAAGCAAGTTCTTAAAACCAACATATTTATTGTCCCCTATAAGAACGACGTATGGCATATTTATTCTATAGCTACACCAGAAAAATGAATATAGTTGATGCAGACAGTATCATGGTTCAACACAACCTTACAAGTTCTCTGCTAAATGCAATTGCTTATGGGGACGTTGGTACAAATGGTGAGCTAGTAGTTTGATATAAACATTGCGCGATTATGTCATTTCGATAGTACCAATTCAAAGTACATTTTGAAAAGCAGTTTAAAGATTTTTTGATAGTACCAAGGAGATTTTAAACCTCCTGGATATTGCATTTCATTTTTTTTCTCATTTTATTCTCATTATATTGTATTTAGTTAAAGGGGAAGCTGTGACCAAACATACGGGTAGAACTTTTGTTCCAGCGGTTAATTGGATGCATTTCGGTAAGCTTCTAAATACAGTAAAACCTCCTTCAAGCAAACACTTAAGGGACCAGAAATTTTGTACGCTTAGGAGGTGTCCGCCTTTGGAGAGGTTTTTCTTTCTTCATTAAGAAGCGCGAAAAGAATTCTGTTTTAAAGGGGGAAATCCATTAGGCATGTCCATTTTACCCTTACCCCTCTTCGGTTAGATAATTTTGCCTGAAGAAATAAAATTTCGGTAAACAAAGACGTTTTTGGACGTATTAGGTAGTAGGGGAGAAGAACATAAATCTTGGTAAGAATGAAAGTGAATGCAATGTTAGACAGCTGGTCGAAATTTTCCTGTGTCCGCTTTATAGAGGTAAATTCTGGGGAAGTAACTGTGCAGAACCTGAAAGAAATGTCCGCTTTAGAATGTCCATTTTATGTATAGCATTTCGTGTTCCCGTAACAGGACGCGCCTTTCGCGGACACACAGACAGACGACGGCTATTATTAAAGGGATGACTTGCAACTGTTAAGTTAACCTTCTGTGATGAAATTTTTTGTAGAAGAACAGATTGCAAATTTAAGTATGAAATTAGGGCCTTGAAAATTGTACCAAATATCGAATAATATTATATTAATAATGCTGATTAATTCGTAATTACGAATCAGCATATTCTTTATAAAGTTATAGAATTAAGAATTCTGAATTAGTAGCTATTTTAATCTTATGTCTAAAGCGACATATACTCAATTTATAGAAAATTTACAAAGGATGCGGAAATTAGTAAAAATCAATGATAGCAAATGTGTGTCCTTGTTTAAAAAATGCAGAGTAAAAAATCCTTTGGCATTAATTCCACCTTCTATTCTCCCACATTCATTTATTTTCTTAAGTTAATTATAAGTATAGCAAGATTAAGATCTAAAAAACTATTTTGCATATATTATTTTTGCTAAGGAATAAACTTCGACTTTATATATAGTGAAATGAAAATATTTGTACCATGGGTGAGAATGTTAATTGAGAAACATGTCATTTTGAAAAAGCAAATTTACATATTGCAACACGTGTTTTTTTTCAGCTATACCCAAGCAAGCTACTGATGCTGCTGTTGTCACAGGTAAAATGTAAATTTATTTTTTACAAATTAGCGACAAGTATTAGACGGCATTAGAAAAGTCTAGATTGAATGGTTTCAAAACTTCTTCTTGCTTTGTTAGACTAATGCAGATGCTTTAAATTCAACTTTAAATGGAACTTTTATAAAACTGGGAACAAAGCATGTCTTTAATGTGTTGTTTTTGGGGTTTTTGCATTTTTGATCCTTGTCTTTTTTACTCATTTCAAACTGTCCAATTGTTTTACCACATGCTTTGCCATTTGAAGAAGTCTCTGTGTCGTGTATAACCCTACCTGATAAAAGAGTTACCGTAAAACACCAAATTCTTTTTAACTAATTGAAATTGAAATCGGATACGTAGTAAGCAAAATCGATTTGAACGGAGGTGGAGGGGAGCAATAATATCTACCCGGAAAGTAGAAAATTTTCCAAAAGGGACTGGGACATGTAAAAATGATACAATTTATATTTTAAAAAACCCATGGCAGCTTGCGGTAATTAATTTCTTTTCCATTTTTTTGAGGGACCAATCCTGTCTTTACACCACTGGTTGGTGCAGGTTGTGTAATGCACACAATTCGACAGAATTCGATTTCTATCCTCGGCATTTTGTTACTAGGTCGCCTTACAGGGTTGACCTAGTCTAAATCCGCGCCTGAATGTGTTAAACTAGCTCAGAAGTTTCTTTAAAAAAAAGAAGAGGAAATTGTTTTAAAAGAAGCATAAAATAAAATTCCCCTTACTTTCCTTTATTGACATTCACGCTTAAGCATTTTCGGTCTTGGCTGTACTATCCAAGACAGTTTGAAAGGATTTGATGCAACGCATTTCATTTGTTTAAAACGGCACATGGCATAAACTTTCACGGCACGAAAAACTGAATAATTAAGTTGTTTTTTTTGTTTTTTTTAGGATCATCTACTTTATTGCTATCCTTCGCATTCGTGTTAGTTGCAGCAGTCGGATTTTATTAGACAAGACATGTTATTCTGTTAAAAATTGCAGCCAAAGTAGCGATAAGGAAGTATCACAGGGGATGGATAAAACATTTATTTCTCGAATTTTTTATCTTTATACTTGATAACTGGTTTAACGGTGTTGGAAATTTTGCTGTGTTAGAATTTTTCTATGGTTTTTTACGGTTGCTTTGCGCATAAAATAGCTAGCTAGTAACGAACTCAAAGAATAAATAAGCTCAAATAATATTGGTATATTATGCGTTATGTATTTTTACTAGGATGCTGAACGTTTAAATTTTTAGGATTAAAAGCACATATGTATTGTTCTATGAAATAAGAAAACATGGAAACTTATTCTTTAAAAATCATTTAGTTGTCAATGCAGCCAAATCATGCAATCGAAAATACGATAAGAATTCCAGCTTATACATTCTGTAAAAGATTAATTATAAGAGTCTTTATTTTTTGTGACAAATGTGCTTGCATCCGTTTTATCATTTCCTTTCCATTGTCATTAGAACCTATCATTTAAATAATAATGTCATTCAAAGATTTGAAACAATGACGCCCTAACATCAAAATACCGTTTAGTATACGCTTAAAAACCATCCCAACAAGTTTAAACTTAAATAAATAAATCAATAATGGAATGAATAAACACTGGCGGGAACTTTTTTTTCCGGAAACGCGTTAATCACGCCACAATAATTTAAAATAGTCACCACGTAATAATTACGATTCACCATCTAATCACAAAATAACCACAAGATATGTCGGTATTTACGTCAATGATCACGCATGCGCAGTAGTTGGCATGCAAATATTGTAGGCTTGAATACAGTATCGGGGAGTAGTGGATAGCCCTTTTTTAAAAATTTTCTAGTGACGTTTTATTTTACTTTACAGATTAATTAACGAAAATTAAAACTGGATGCAGAAGATTGTTAATGAAACGTATAATTTCCATTTCAATGATCACGTTTTCAACACAACATTTCACCCAGCACTTTTGGGGATTTTATCGGTTTGGATGAGTAACAACAAAGTAATTCTTTCGGCTGACACATATTAAATGAATGATTTTGCCTTCGAATTAATAAATTAATTCCATTTCCTGAAACAGGAAAAGGTGCGCGGTTGCAATTTCAAATGACAGGACTTGCAATTAGACAGTCGTAAAAGATTATTATACTTGTTTACAGCAGATAAGGTTTTCGTTGTCATTGTTGGTCAATTCTTAAAAAGAAAAGTTTCCTAGCAGATTAATTTTAATTTATTGTCCCACAGTCTGAAGATTTTTTCATCACGTTGTATTGTTTGGCAAAAAAACCCACCTACGCCTAATCTCTTATTGAATAAAACGCATCCTAAATAAATAAAATTTCCCGTCCCAATGTAAAGTAAAGCCGAAAAGCCCTTAAGACGAGGTTGATAAAATCTTGAAACAATAGTTAAATCTAAATTTTTAAAATATTTGGTATTGCCTATCTCGCGTATTTGTAGCTGACGCTATGAAGCAGAGGGTGGCGGTATGAGTGGTATTGTTCCGTTAACAATATCTTCCTTTAACCATTTTGGTGATGGTGTATAGTAATGCGTTTGACTTTATTAACGTAAAACAAAGAAAAAATGTTGCTAGTGGATAGATACCTCAAGTAAAAAATACGAAAAAAAGATCGCCATGTTATTAATTTTGTACGTGCTTCTAATCAGATTTGATTTTGTTTGTTCCATTTAAATCATTTGGAAAGATAATGGACGTTGCCTTAAGCTTCTTTAAATTTCTGTAAGGCAATTAAGAAGATCATTTCTTTGGATTCAATAAAACTACAGTTTACAATACTAATAATTAATGATAATATTTATGAAATAAAACACGAATATTGATATGGTAAAGCACAACGTTCTTGTAATCGTGAAAAGTGATAATGTTGGTAATCAAGAAAACTTTAAACATTAACAAATAGGTTCTAATTTGAACTCTGGACTTATGACCTCTCAAGAATTACGCCTTTATTTTATTCGTTTTTGTCGTACGAACCCAAATTTCGCTGAAATTTATAAAACAAAGAATTCTAAAATTTAATTCGAGCTTATTTTGTAGTTTTTAGTACTTACTTTTCACTCGTTAAATCCCAAATATGCGTGAAATGAAGGCTATTCTACTCACACGAAACAATGTGTTATTTCACGTGTGTTTAAAGACGTTATCCTGTCGCCAGTTAAAATAGACATTAGGCATAATAGGTCTTAATAAACGCAGACCACATCAGGACACTATTTAGATTGGGGTCAAAGGGATGTGGAGCGGGTATCATTATCAATGTAGTTTCTATACTATTGTTGTCTAAATGTTATATGTATAAAAATACTTATCATAATAGGGAATAAATGTTTACTTCATAGTGTTGTAAAGAATTGATTTGAATTTTTTTTTTATTGAAAGGCTTTGAACATTTTTCACATATTTTCACTTTTCCTTATAAAACTCATTACCGAACATTGCTATTTAACCCTATAATACCTGGGCAGGGGGGGGATAGAGGGCACAAAGTGCCGCGGCAAATTTTTGCGAAATAAATTTAATTTTCTGGAATTTCCCGCCATTTTCAAATACAAGGTCTGTGTTTTTTATAATTTTATTTTTCAGAAAGTCAATATAAAACAGTTTTGTAGCGTTGTTTTATTCTAAAATGGTTTTATATATGCTAATAAATGCTTTTGTGTTATCAAGGATACATAACACAATGTGTATATAATGCAGATCAGAATTTTTGTATTATCAGGACCATAAAATTTTACATATATATGACGTCATTTCTGATCCCTGTGACGTCATAAAGAACTTTTTTTACCTGGAATGAGTTTGTACTAAGACATTCTATAACTGTAAAAGCTCAAATATAATAGGGTTAAGCTCTGGACCAACCTAAAATGACATAATTCCAAACGTGCAGCCAAATCAATTCGGCAGAACTCGAAATGTAGGTGTCTTAATGGTCCCTAGGAGCCGGTAGATTCAACAGGGACCATAAAAATTACTTATCGAATTACTTTCTTTATGCGTTTAAATAGGAAGAAATTAAATAATATTTATAGAAGTAATCTTGAACACATTGAACATATAGAGTTCTATGATATATGTTTTCTGATATATGTGGAAATACAGAACAATATAAAATCAAGATACCAGAGTAAATCACTTGGGTTTTGTTCATTCACTCTACATTCACTACCTCTCCGAAGAGCTGTGTTAATTCTGTTAGATACATGACTTTATTATCATGTGTTATTGTGGTGGATATAGATAGTATCGACGCTGAGTTTTGAGAAAATATAAATATTTAACTATTCAAATTATAATGCTACATGGTCGGCCCTTTTTTATGCCGACCCTAAATTACCGCGAACCTTTTTACGTCAGCCTAATTCCACCACTTATTAAATTTAATGTAACGCCACTTAGGGGCGTGTTTTACGCCGCTCAAGAAGTAAGGAAGTAAAAAATACTAAATTAAGGCTCCTGAAAATCAGATTTGTAACTTTCCTAAACAACAGCTTTAATATTTAATTACGATCTATTGTTTCTTTACCCTGATCATCAACCTCCCCATCCTCCGACTTGAATTCTGTCAAACGTTATTTCCCTTCCTGTTTCAGTATTTTTCCAAGCTACTGTTCAAAATTAAGTTTAACGAGATTTGCAATTATTGCGGTAACGGATGCTTCCATCTTAAAAACTCTGTTGGTATGTGTCCAACTGTGACGTCACCAATTCTATCGATTTTTTTTTTAATTGTAATCTTGCCACAATGCGGGTTAATATAAATCGAAATGCTCTCTCTCTTATAACTGTTACTTCGTTTTTCAAATTTTAATTTTCCTAGTTGTTTGTCTATTATACATGATACATCTACTACCAATTTCTGGTGTGAAGGAAATCATCTTATTTCTGAAAGGAATACTGCGACTTTTTTTTTTATTTTAATCATTGATTTGCACTGTTAGATTGCTCGTGAGAAGAATTTTTTCTTGATTTCTGGATTGAAAATTATATTTTGCCAATCAAACGTAACAATAAAAAAAGCTTAAATAACCAAACTTTTTTTTAATAATAATCCATTATTATTTCAAAAAATTTCCTTTCAATACGACCCTCTCTTCTTTGAACTTTTCCGAAGCTCGCATAAGCCGCACCAGCTCCCCTTTAACTTGTCATAAGTTGTGATAGATTATTAGGTTAAAGGTCAAAGTACAGATTTTCCTGCACAATAAATGTTACTTTTAAATTGTGAAAGTTCGGCTTGCTTCTTACTTGCATATCAGAAATGGGAAATTTCCAATAATTCTTTGCATGTCGAGGCCATTGTTGCATTAAAAAATCTCCATCACAATATCAGACATTTTATTCTCTTTGTGTCTTTATTACGTAACTGCTGGATTTTTAATTTAGATAGACAAGTGTGGCAGTAAAACGAAATATTTTTCCATCCAAAACTGTGACGTGAATTTTTAAAATTAGTAATAGCGCTAGTTATAACAAAAATGATGTGTTATTTCACATGCTACCAAAAAGTCCAGTGCCACCGAAAAAAGGGGAGGCTGCAATTTTACGCACAGACACTTCTGCCACTATCACACTTTGCACTGACTACTTTTGTTCCGACTTGTATTAGTACGCTTGTTCCATGAAGCAGTAGTTGTGTTCTGATCTATCCAAAACTAGATACGCCACTCGCCGTAGGCTGAATCCAGATGCCGTACCGACCATCTTCAGGCACAACAAAAGTACAGCAAAACGAAGAACTTTAGTAGTAAGGCATAGCGTGCTACACATAAGAGTGAACCAATTTGTTATATTCTGAGCGCTAGCAGCGACACAAAATCTAATAAATTAAAGATTATTTCTTTCCGATTATTGAAGAGGCTCTACTATCGTTTGAGTTCCTAGCGGAAGACTCTTAATGCAGTGTTTTAAAATTCAACGTTGTAAACAAATTTATGATATTCCTAAAACCAGATTATTGGTTTAGTTTGGCACTATTTCTTTATTGTTAATAAATGCATTTCTCACTATGTCATCAGGGTTTAAGCAAACCGTTTTTATAAAAGCCATACAAACAAATAAGTGAAATTTAAAAAAAAAAAAACTACGAAAGATTATAGTTGTAGTTTTCACCGCATTTCTAAACAGATTTTGATCTTACCTGTCACGACGGTAAACTGAACAAGCAGCTACACATAACACGGTATAAAAAGCTATTTTAAGGGTTAAAGGTAACGCTTACTTTCTTTTGTAAAGTTAATACAACTTTGTACTTTAGCGTTGTACGACTTGCGTCATCAACACCAGTCAGACCAAACTTGCACGAGATAGGAGCCTCATTTTATCTGTTGAATTGGGCAGTGGTATTGACAATACATCTTCATAAGCTATCAATATTTCCAGCCATATTAATTAAAAAATTCTTCTGTTGGTCTTCATGATGAAACACTCGTAAAAGGTAATTATTTAGCTTTTGAAACAATGGCAAGGTTGTTAAGTGTGTAGCTCTATGTATTTAGCGTGGTTCGTTTTCATTTGGAATATATATCAGAACAAGGAAGTGTGTTGTCAGCAGCAAACTGTGTTACAAGAAATGAATATTCGAAAGATTCTGACTTTGACCCAGAAAAAGCGACACTTAACGGCGACGTCGATGTAAACAGCAATGTTGATGAGGAACATACTTCGGTCATCAGGACAGGATATTGACTGTATACAGTACTCAACTGAGCGAATTGTTGAGGCAATGGATTCAATGTGGGTTAGTGTCGCATGACACAGTGATTGCATAATCCCGCCGGAAAGGTTCTCAACCTTACCTAGACAAAAGTTGCAGCAATAGCTCCAAGTATGTCTGGAAGTCTCAGCCTGATTACAAATGCGTGAAGGACCAAGGTAACCTCGACATGGCATTCTTCAAAAGAATATTATAAAAATAACAGTTAAAAATCATTTCAGAATTTTTTATTTATTTTTATTTATTTAAAACATATTTGTACAGGGTGGCGACCGTCAATTTATAAAATAAACTGCTATCAATGGAGGCCCTGTGGCCTATAGCTTATCGCAAACCTTCCCGTCGATTTATAGCCCGAAGTTTCTACAAACAAGTAACACATGATTACTTGAAGGAAATGCTTAGTGAGGTTCGCAGCAAAGCTGCCTTGGAGTCAAAGAAGCAGGTGTCAAAAATGTAAATTTATGGCACCAGAGAACGGTAATCGAGATTGGAACTGATATCTCGATGCATAAAATTTAAACGGTTTAAATATTAAGCATTGTTATTTATGTTTTTATTTTGAACTATGTTTCGTTTAGGTTTAGTCATCCTTTCCGTATGAGCATTCTATGGCCTTTCACCAACAATTTTACCAGCTATCCCGTCATCTCCTCTAGAACAGCATAGTTCCCTTCTTTTTCTCCTTATTCGGCTTTTGTGCGACTGACAGCACACGCAGGTATTATGCGTCTTGCATGATGACCCAATCGAGCAAGTAAACTACCTATATGCTGTGTAGGTTCTAAAAGTCAATAGGAAAGTATTACCAAAACAAATGTGTTGCTTATATTATAGCTATATGCAGCATCTCTTACTTAGACTGTACATTATCTCTACATGGTAAGTACGCTCCTTACCCATACGCTAAACTGATCATTGCTGTACATAAAACGGCCACGTTCAAGCATATCGCCTTAAAATTAGTATATCCTGTTATACAACCTATAAAAGACACAATGTAAGTATGTAAATGATTTTTATATTTATTTAGAGTAAACAAACATATTGATGTTTCCTTTCTCTAAAGTTTTCTTGTCTCGTCCAATTCCTTATAACAAATGCATTTCAGCGCCATCTTTCTCACTGGCAGTTGCCCTACTAATACCGCTACCCCTTACACCACACTTACACCTTTATTACTTACACTGCGAATTTGGTTTATCATTTCTTAACACAAAACATTTGGAGGCTGACGTATGACGTACCGACACGGGAAGAAAGGTAAACATAGAGACATAAAAAATTTAATTTTTAAATCATAGATGTTGATGTTTTCAGTACTTCTTAAAGCACATGATCACGAATATTTTTTTTTTGGCTAGGTAGCTGTAACATAACTTTATATCATTGTTAAAACAAACCTTTTAAAAGTGATTCTTATTTTAAACGAGTTTTTTCCCTTTATTTTGTTCGATGACAAGAGAAAGAATCGAATAAACATGGACATTACAAATTCTTTCAGCAAGTCTACAAATGATACATTGGATAACCGCGCTCTCAACATCGCTATCTCTGGTTGGGCTTTATCCCTAACATTGTCAGCTGCTAGCAGGGATAACTAAAGGACCTGCGAGAAAATGAAAAAAAGAAAAAGAAGAGGCAAGTTTTTCTTGAAAGATTATAAAAAGGAAGTTGCTTAGAGGTACGGTAACCCTGAAGCAAGAAGATGGGCATCAAAAAAGTACCAAAATAATTTCATTCAAACAAAAAACAATTTGGGACTGGAAAAGAATACCAAAATCATTTTGATGGATGGCTGGAGCCGATTAATTCACTCTACGTCATTCCACTCTTCCTCGAAATTTTGATCAGGCGCAACACGTTTTTACAGCACCAAACAAGACCTTTACTGAAAGAGGAACTCACTTAGTACCTATTGCAAATATCGACGGTAAACGTCAGATCACCGGTATCTTTTGCATCAGTGTTTCGGGTGAGTTTTTTTGCATCAACTTATATAAGGGGTGTTACTGACAAGTGCAATCCGAAAGTGAAACTTCCTGAATCATGTCACATTGCCATGTCACATTGCCCACAGCTCAAACCTGTCGAAGGAAGATATTTTTAATGGATATCTCAAGAAGGTAAGTTTCCCTTATCTCGAGAAAACAAGAAAATATTTGAATTTAGACTAAACACTGCTAAGGTTTTTATGATATTTAATGTATTTAAAGGTTAGACAACAAGCTCCGTAAATGAGAGAACAACATCGCGGTTATAACGTACCCAACAACCATACAAATTTCTTTCAACCTCTTGATATTTCGGTTGATAAGAATGGTAACATATCAGACGGGTAGCTGCGAGTAGCGACGGGTTATTTCATCAACGGATTTATGGCTATTATCTCTATAAAAATAATACTTGTATTTTGTCTCTGTGTCCGCGAGAAAACAGCACACGAACTTTTATATTGTACGATAGAAATTCCAGACATGTTTAATCATTTTAATATTTATTTCTTACGTTAGTCAGGCTAGCCGAGCCAATGGGTACAGCCCTGGAGATAATATTTATAAAAAAAGTTTCTTAGCAATTTGTCAAAATCACTTAGCTAGTACCCTGCAACCGATAGGGTGCAAAGTTTAACTTTGAAAGGGGCATATATCAAGGCGCTAACTGCGCTTTCCACAATGCCCGCGTTATCCAGAGGACCAGGGAATTGGTGCATACTGACGTAAGTATAAATTCATACCGTTTAATATGTTAGATTTACCAAAATAAAATCATCAAGTCCGCTGTAAATATTGGCGAGTTCAGAGTGCGCGTTACTTACTCAGAAACGATCCTCCCAATTGCTTGTGGTGACGAACTTCAAACTTTTCAAGTTGAAAAGCTAGCGTAGTCACATATCTATATTTGGTTTTTGTTGCAGGGTTAATTTGTGCTGCCTCAGCTAATTAATTCAAATGCCCAAGCTTTTTAAATAGATTTTGTAGGAAACACGACCCGGGTAGTAGACTACTAGAATGCTGATAACAAAAAATTTATGGTTTTGATTAGGAAATATGTGCATACTTCTATAAGGCGCTAACCCCTTCTAAAATTGCGCTTCAGGTACAGATATATAACTTATCTGCACTTTCGTGGGTGGGAGCAGGGAGCTCTGCTATTCTTTGCATTGCATTGAAAATATGACATGCGTGACAACAATTTATTTTGTTGAATTGTACACAATCAAGCTAACTTGGGAAAACAATTTTACGAAACAAAATCCTATAACATTCGGATTTGACCTATATTGGAACATTGAGTTTGAGGAGATACAGCCTAGCTACCATCCTTTTAATAGCTACCTAGCGAATTAAAGCATACCTTGCTGTTCATTAACATCTATTGTTTTTGACGATATACAGTACTGTGTGTTTTTGTCAAGCAAGCGAAGCTATTTCCCTCGTTCCCATAAATATAACAAGGGCGTAACGAGTTTTCGCGTTTTCTCGTAGTACACGTACTACGAGAAATTTTGACATGTCCGCATTTGGACACATAATTTTAACTAATATTGCTAACTTTTTTTATGGTCATCTTTTCGAAATGTTCCGTGAAAATCTAGTCGATCGATGCAACTTTATTCGTGCCATCTCCCGTTGAGACCAAGTCGGCTCACAATGTTTATTCATGTGATCCATAATTCACTTTTAGTAATATCACGTGACCTTTTCTTAAATTTAGAACGCTTCGAACGGAAATTGTCGTGTTGCTCGCAAGTTTTATGCGTCCTGTTTCGAGTTGAGACCAAGTCACCATACAGATGTTAGTCATGTGATCCACAGGTCACTCTTACTAATGTCATGTGACAGATACATAACGCCTCAAACGTTACTTGTGTTAATGTTAGCCATATCGCCCTGGTCGCAATGGACGGAAGGGCATTTTTTAGAAAACGAGGAAAGTGTATGCATAGCTAGTTTATCACTAATTTTTGCATGTAATGAACCCATTCTTAGTCTCACTCACACCTGAAGGTAGCTAAAATAAACTACCAACTAGAATAATAATTGAACTTAGATATCATAAAAACGCAAACAGCGCCACATACTACATAAAACTCCAAAACTAGCAGCTTAGCTAGCATAAAACTAACTACTTAGGTCTGAAAGAATTCTCTTATGCTAGCATCATAAAAGAATTCTTTGCAATAAATTCAAATTAGCTAGCTAGTTTGAATTACAGAGGGGGGCTTATTTTCTGTGGGTGGTTATAGCTAGCTATCTAAATGTCTTGGGAGTAGACATTTACCTACTGGTGGGCATAAAGGTGCAAATCAGGCCTTTTTCGCTTTTTTACACCGTGGCTGGTCAAGTTACTGAAACAAAGATTATTTTTCTATTTCTATATCGGAAAACGTTTTCTACATCAACATCTATATTTTCTATTAACAATACTTATAAATTCTCAGAAGCAGTTCTCATGCAATCATCAACACGTAGTAAGAACTTCAAACATATATATAACTTATATATTTTGGGTTCAATCAGAACAACTTCTAGAAAAACAAAAAATGGCATCATCTGGAAGTCTCAAAAATTTTTTACATTGGGAAATTGTTTCCTAAAATAATATTCGTTTCTGTAACTTGATCTGAACTGAACACTGATGTCTAATACCATTCTTTTTGCGTTTCAAATTTTTTAGCATTTTCTTATAAACACATTAGATTCTAAACAAAATAAATTATTGGCCCATTGTGGTAATGTGGTAATGCCGAAGACCTGGGAAATATATCATGATGTTAAACCTGTTTCGCTTTAAAGAAGATAAAACCGTTTCATATGATAAAAAGGAGAATGTTAGGACCTGTTTTTTAATACTATTCGACCGATAATGGGACCTACAAACTTTCTTTTGCGAACCTAGGTGATACTGTCTACCTCTTCGCAACCCTTTCTATATTGATTATAGAAGAAAAAGTAAACGTATACGGGCATTTATGAAGCGAAGCCAACTCTGCGTTTTTTCCTGTGGACTTGCTTTCTCGAAGGTTTTCTCTGGTTAGGTTGCAGTGCGACCAGGATATTTTTATTGAAATTCAACAGAAACCTAAGAAGTCGAAGAAAGACGATAATGACAACACAATCCAAACAGACAAAACAGACCTCTAAAAATCTCTATGAAACGCTTATAATAGGGAAAATATAATAACTCTTGTTAGGATTATCTTTAGAACTTGAAACTTAAAACACAATTTTTTTTCATCAAGAAGAATTATCACGTGATTAATCCGATTTCCCGATTTTTTTGGATTTCACCTGAAAATCCAAAAAAACCCGGGATTTTTGGGCATTTTTTGGCACTTTTTCATGCGATCTAATGTAACAACCGGAAAATATATTGAATAAATGTTTATTTACCTTTCAGAAACTTCAAACAAAAAGTAAAAATTCGCTCTAGAACTAATGTAATTGAATTTTGAGCAGATAGTGGCATTTCAAAAATTTGAAGCTTTTGATGACTTCATAGAAAATGTGCTGATGCAAGCGAAAATTTATTGCAGCCATTTTGTTCCTTTTGTAAATTATTATAAATGTGCTAAGTTTGATTCAATTCGGACAAGCCAATGAAAAGTTATTAAGGGGAGGAGGGGGGGATTCCCTTCACTCCGCCCGTCCCCCGGTCATAATATGTTCGAAAAACCCCGGACCAAATTGGGTTTAAAAAAGGTTACCTTAAGGGAATGTCTTTGCTAATGATGGGCCTGAAATGAAAGTTTTTTATGTAAAATGCGACAAATTATTTTGCTATTGGAAGCTCCCACTACGATTATCAAAATTAATGCTTGCGATTGAAACGCATTTTTAAAGAGAGCTTTATATATTTTAAGTTAGCATTTTAAATATTTTCTGAGAAAAATAATTATTAAAAAATTATTTCTGTACAACGTGATGCGCGATTGTGGAATTAGGATACCATCTTTAATTTTCCATAGCGTCAAAGAAAGTTGGACTTTGAACCCCCGTTCGGTAGAGAAGCCCACAAATAGTTGTGGAATGTAGAGCCTCTTTTGAGAGATTTGCATCTATCCTTGTACTCTTTTTTCTTATGCTTATATGCCAACATCATATTTTCAGGCTCTCAGATCTTTTTTTGTGATAAAATTATTTAAATTTCCATAGCATGCCAAATCATAGGCGATCCGGAAATCCACGACTTAAAACACAATACGAGGTCCAGGGGTCCAAGATTTGTTACAAGTGACCAAATATAAACAAAAACGGGCCAACATAGGTGAAGAAACGTTTAAAAATGTTTTCAGCACTTTTTGTATGCCTTGCTGCAGTAATTGGAGTGTTCAAAGTTCAACTTTCGGTCAGCTTTTTTCACTAAATAGTCAGCACTCGTCGGTTGACTCTAGTAAGTGAGTTTAAAATTAATATAAATAATCAAAATAAACGCTTAGTTACAATGTCAACAGCGTCTGGTCAATTTTATTGATATTAAACGTATCCTGTTGTCTTCAGGATAGCTTAATTCTTGAAATTAATCTGAAATGATTAACAATTTATTATGGAACCTCTTACACGAAGTTAAGCTTTTACAATCCAATATCCTAACCGTTGTGTTATCATGGATACTTCCTGCATTTTCAGATCATCTTTCTCAATAATTTTAAACTGTAGATCATCTTGTATATTGGATTAAGAAAACGGGTTGGATCACTTTTGCAAAGACTCAATCACATAACTGATTTTTTCTTAATAAAATGATCTTGATAGAAAATTGTCAGACATTTTAAAAACAATGCAATTAAAGAATTTTTGTTTTGAGGAAAATTCCTGCGTGCCTATTAAAAGAATGAACCAGAAGTCATTGCCGTTAATAATGAAAACCAAATTTACATGCCAAGCCTACCGACAATCTATGTGTGAGATATTTAGAACACTCATTTGGACAACCCACAATTTCAGAGACTTTTGTGATAGCAAAGTATGCTTGTTAGAAATTCTTACTTGAAAACCTGTGACCGGTTTAAGTTGCCTTAGTTAAGTTGTATGTACAATTATCTTATAATGGAGGTTTTTCATTGATATTAATTAATTGCTAATCATTCATGATATAGGTTTGACTTTTCTATGTTGATAGCCTGAACACGTAAATTAGAAATACTAACTCGAATATGTGTTTCAGAATATCCTGATCACCTTTGCCTATAAAATGCGTCATACTGGCTTAATCCGTTGTGATCTTATTTTGAAACGACAGGTAGCAGCAGTATTTTGAATAGCAAAAACATTCCATGTACACCATCGCAGAGCTTATTATTAAATCTTCGCTGTCAGAGGTTAAAACTCTTTGATTACTTATATTTTTAAGTAATTAATATGTTTGGAATAAAATCAAAAAGGAAATTATGATTGAAAAATTATATTTTGTATGAGATTAATTTCCTCGCATAAAGTTATCATAACGATTCACTCTTTTCTTTATCTCTGCGAAGGAGCGCACGCTTAGGAGCAAAGAAAAAACAAATATTAAATCATTCGGAGGAGGCAACTGGTTACACATTAGGAAGAGAAAAATGTTCAATGTTGCTCCAAATTCGACATTTGAGCCTGAAAGAACTTCCTTTCAAACTCATTATTCAACTGTTGATGTAATAAACATGATGTTATTGGTCTCCATCTTTGCTGTTGGAGTGGCGGGGAATGTATTAGTAATCTACATCTTCGGTATTAAGGCAGGAACGAAACGTAAACGTTTTGAGGCGTTCCTTTTAGTCCTGGGAATTGTTGACTTCATTTCATCAATCGTTGTCCCGCTGTCATTTTTATACTTGACGATAACTAATTACCAAGAATGGCATTTCGGATTAACTGGATGTAAGATTATTCCGTCCCTTCTCCAAATTAGCATCACTGTATCGCAAGGAGTTTTGATTCTAATATGTTATGAAAGATATCAGGCCATTGTGCATCCATTTACCAAGAGGTTATCTTTGCTACAAGTTGCCTTATGGTTGATTTTTATATGTATCCTAGCAACAACGCTGTCCATTCCATACGCAATGACATTAGAGATTGTTCAAGATGATTACTATAAGATTCGAACATGTACTCCTGACTCTAATCAAGGTGGTACCTTGCTGGTATCGGCATGCGTCAATCTCCTCAAAGACGTATTTGCTGCTTTTATTTTGATTTACCTGTCATATCATATGAGACTTTGCTTGGTCAAAGAGTACACTAATATAACATGGAATAGAAGTCAGTTTTCTGAAAAGGGAAGAAGATTAATGATCCTGGTCATCGTGGTCTTCCTGCTACTTACTTTTCCAGTCGACATATACCGAGTTGGAGTATTGTCTTTATTTTTATCAAAATCTGAAATCTCACAAACTGCATACAACACCATAGTGATGTGCAATACATTTTTGAATATACTTCAAATGTGTAGTTCGGTTGTTAATGTGTTTATTTACTCCAAGGTGCATCAAAACTTTCTGTTAAATTTACCTAGCTGTTGGAAAAAGAGAAAACGGTCGTTCTCAAACTTAAACGGTAGTGGTATTGGAACGGAGATTAATTTGTTCTTAGCTTTGACTGCGTCCAACATGGTGCAGCAAGTGGATGAGGATGGATTGCTCGTGTCACACGTTTAGATTCTATGGTATAGTTTTATTGGCGGCGATTTCTAAAACTAGACAAACTTTCCTTAGATTTTTTAGACTTTACCTAAATTTTCACACCAGTAGGACATTTCTAGACAAAACATAACCGACTGTTGAAAAGGTACTTCCTTCCCTTTTTATTTTATGGACACAACGTTGCATTTCTCGGACCTGCGAACGGCCTAGCCCCTTTAAACCCATTTTATAGTCATATGGCTTCCGCATCAAGTAAAGGATCACATTGACTACGCAAACGCTACAAAAAAAATTGAAACGTAAAACATCTAGTTTTTTATTAGCTTATAATAGCCCTGTTTGCCCTGTTATTTTATCTCGCCAAAATCTCAATATTCTTCCCATCTAAATGCTTCAACAAGAGACCTTAATCACGTATTTTAATTTTTATCTGTATGTCTCACCATCTGTCAAGATTTGTCATGATTAATACGGATTAAGTTCTTAAAATATTTACAACATTTAAATAAACATATTTGGCCTTTTTCTCTTAACTGAATGATTTTTGGTGTTGAAGATATTCTTTCTGCTTTTACATTAACAAATCGACAATATGGCCGTGATATGCTGACCATAGGCACATAAATACTTCTGAGACAGGGTTACACAGCAGTAATAACTTTGGCACTTCATTTCGTTTCGATTATAATAGAATTTTTGATTAATGAAAACGCAGGATTCTTCGTAAAACCCCTATCTCTCATAGAAACAAGAATTGTAATTGAAATTTGTTATAAGATAAAAAAAAAAGTTAAAAAAACAGGTGCATGTCTACAATTCAAAACATTGTTGTGTTTGCTGGAAATTTTAGATTTTGAAAATAACACTTGTTTTTTACGAGAATTGCAACGCAATAAGAAAAAAATTAAGCTTTGCACGGCGATAACTTTGTATAAGATAATTTCAAATATTATAATGACAAGTAACTGCGTTGCTAATCAAAAAAAAAGAGTTGAAAAATTAGATTATATTTGAAAGTTTTAAGTAGTTTTAATTTATTGTAAGTATATTTTAAATGCTTCGTCTGCACCTCTCCACATGAAAATTTTCACGTTAAAGTGTAGGAGGGCTATATGAACTAGCTACGTGATCTTACATTTAATGTTAGGTTGAGCGCTTAAGAGCAGGTAGACCATGCTGCACATCCAGGAGAAACTTTTAGTATAGGTACAGTGCATTCATTTTTATAAGAAAACCAAAAATCTAGCCAGGCCTAATGTTTTTTAAACGTATTCTTTCAATTCGAACTGAAATATAAACGCAGGTTACAACTTATTGTTTCCAAGGTGAATCTAAAAAATTATAGCGAATGACACCAGGATGTGGGTTTTGTACAAGCAAATCGCGAAGTACCTTCGTATTTTAGTGATTACAGCGGTGCATCCTCTTAAATATCAGATTGTTAAAGCTTATTAAGTAAAAAAGAAATAATAATGTTGGCTAAGGTTAAAAAGCTAGGAAGAAAACACGTTAGCTAGGCTAGTTTTTCACCATAACATGATGTTTATAAATGCATGCACGTATGTAGCCAATATCATAAAATTGGTTTATTTAGGATTTATAGATGATTAAAGAACGTTTTTGAATGTTTATTTAAAAGTTTAAAAGATTCATATAAACAACTTTTCTTGAAATAGAAAGAACGGATAATAAAAAGTTGAAGGATAAAAATCAGAGCTCCAAGGAACACATCCCCATCAATATTAAAGTGACCTCCCCATCGCTATCAAATATATGAAAGTCGGCACCGTATCTCTCGCCAATCATAACAACGCCAGTAACTTGTTTATTGAATGAAATAAATATCACAGCCCACCGATTAAGTTTCTCGCTTGCTCCGCGAAACTTTTACAATATATTGACGACAACCGCCGTAAGACGCCATTTTGATATTAATTCTGAAAGAGGATTCGCATTTAAGAAACTTGACCGGATGTTGCCAAAACACCATTTTTAGAATTTAATTCAAATTTAATATGGAAACAAAATACCGATGTTATTATAGAGATTTTAGCTCGAGACTAAAATCAGGACCTTTAATCAGGAGTTCTTTTTACTAGGAACTGAGATCAATTTTTGATTATAATTTTATTGTTATTAACATAAGTACTAGTAATGCTGCTACTAAATTCATAATCTAACCATTTCGAAATATGAAGATAAATTTTTGTTTTTTGAATTTTTTTTGCTGTCCAGTATAATAATCCTGATTTGATACCGATAAGAGAACGTGTAATTGTAAATCGACTATTATAAATTACGTTTTTTGGTGCTAATTTTCACAAATTAGTGGTCGTGAAGTTTAATTTTGGTTGAGATCAACGAATCAAAAACAAAAGGTTAAAGAAATTTGATAAATCCTTGTTTTTTCGTATTTAGCGCCGCAGCTTAATATTTATACTCTAGCACTTTGTGCGGGAGACTGGGGTTCGATTCCCCTTGGCGGCGATTCATTATGGGCGAGTGAGTGTCATTATAGCCTCGGACTAACCTCAGCGATGTAAGTGAAGTAGGAGATATGGCACACTGTGTGAATGTTGCAGAGAGTTTTCTGGCAGAGCGGAGTCCCTAATTGGGTCTGTGTAGCTCAAAATGAGCATAAAATACTCTAGGACTCGCCATTTTAGCTATAGTCTCTCCTGTAAATAATAGACGGGTATATCCCTCGATATTTGTGATGCTAGCCATAAAAAATAAGCACATCTCTTTCCCTTTTTCCGGACAAACCAACTGTTAATTAATAAGAGGTACTAATTTTCACTGTAAAATACACGTCATCAACAACGTCAATCGAGATTTCAAAATCTGTAATTTTTTATGAAGAAAATCATCTTCTACTTAAAAAATCGTATTCTTAGTCTTTATTTCCATTATTGTGATACTATTTTAATAATGGTTTTACAAATCAAGTAGTATGACGTCATATAAAGTTCTATTGAAATGAGAAATAAATCAAATCGTTGTCTTGACCAGTCTTAATTTAAAAACGCGGACTCCAATATCTCTGGCAGACTTTTTGTTTCGTTAATGGTCATTTTTTTTAATTCTTTCTTAAGAACGTGGAAATGTGTGCGATGATCACATATATATTTGAAACATTGAAGGTAGGGGAAATAAAGAACGTGCAAAGGAAATCTCGTTGTTCAGTATTAATATTAAACTAGTCGCCACAACATGAAAAAATCCACGGGGTCGCCCGTCCTTTATATATCGAATTTCGTGTTTGCCGTAGCAGACAGACAAACAGACAGACGACGGCTATTATTAAAAGACATGGATGTCAGAAATCGTGATCCTAAAAGCTTGTTGACAAGTTTCTCGACATTAATTTATTTTCGATTTTTTTATATCGATATGTCCAGACAGCTTAGCTAACTGTGATCTATCCTAATGTAAATTCTTTTGTCAGACTATACTTGTATTTTTATACGATCTGAACATAATGATCACATGTTTTGATTGGAACACTGTTGTTGTTGTTGTTGTTGTTGTTTGTTGTTGTTGTTATCTGTCGTGCCGCAAAACAAAGGCTAGTAAGTCGGTAGTGCTATTTGCATGAATGTAATAGCTACAAGAATACATCCGTTTATTAAAAAACCTTTTCGCTACTGATGCCACCATTTTATTTTCAGGTGTGAATTTTTCCATTAGTATAATTTTATGAGGTTCGGATCTTTGAATTCAGCTCTTGCGTATAACATTTTGCGGTTTTAATAACAAAATACCTGCGGATGAGAAGAGAAACATGATACCAATCCGTTTATAACCTTCCCTAAAAGAGCTGGCACTGCATGATTTTTAAATAGAGAACGGTATGCGCTATTTCAAGTTTATGATTAATGCGAGAAAAGAAAACACAGAAACCACACATTTCAATGTACGTACAAACGATAAAGTGCTTGTTTTTACTGGTAAGTTACCTATGTTTGTGAAACACTTATACCAACTTATCTTTTGACACCGGTGGTATGTCCGCTTTGAAGTTAGAAGGAATGCCGCCTCCTGTAATGTTGTATAAGAATGGTATAAAAGGTTGTTGACATTTGTTCCGTAAAATATCAAAAATTAGTTTTTGGGTTAACATTAAAATAAGTTTGTTTAAATTTGTTTACTTTATTTTGCAATATTTTTATATCTAATTGTAAATCGTAAAGTCTTTTTAATTTTGTTGTTTAGTTATGATGAATGTTCCAAAGTGTTGGTAGCTAATAATATAATACTTGTCGTTAGCTCGTGAAAAAATTTTTGCGGTGGATGACCCGTCCTACAAATTTTTCGCATCGCTCTTTCGTGTATTCTTGCCGCCTGTTTACATGAAAGAACGAAATTTGCTTGAACGGGGGTTAATAATAATAAGTGTGATTATAATGATATTTTGATTACAAAATCTCTGGTTTATAAATTGATTAAGACAGACAACTAGTGTTATAATATTGATTTAGAAGATGAAAAGGGTAATGAAAGAGATATAAAGGCGGGATATAAATTGGATTTTGTTTATTTGAACACACTTATGAAAGATGTAGTCTCTTCGAAGCCATTTTTCACTAGGCAAAAAAATATCCGAAATCTGCTCCTGAAAGAGAAACATTCGCTTAGCCTGGGAAATAAATAACTAAAAATTAGATTAAAAAAAGGCTAATACTGGTTTTAACTAATTATTGGCAAAAATAAACCCAAAAGAAAAGAGTACAAATTTCTTTTCTTGGCAGATTTTTTTTCTTTAGATAAACTGATCATTTGCCGAAAGTTATGAACACAATATGTTTGTTTGGTATCGGATACCAAATAAATTTAATTTTTTATCTGGAGCTGACATTTTTACAAAATTTTTTTTTACAGAAAAGAATGTTTATACAAAATTTGAGATAGAGTTTCATATAACAACCTATTACTGATAACATATGAATGCGATAAATATAATGTCCATAACAGGCTTTAGCAGATCACACAAAACTTTCAATACTCAATAAAGTTTTTAGTACTGAGTAGTCTGCACAAGGTTTTGAATAATCAGTATTCCATACAAGGATTTCTGTACTCAATATAGTCCATGGAAGTTGTTCTATTTATCTGTAATTTTTGGAAAAACAACTTTTACTTAATTCCATGCACTGTTTATGACTAATAATGTTGCATTGAAACACTCCATCTTTGTATGTATAAAAGGTGTCTACGCACCTTCGTAGATTGTTTTGTTGAAACAAGTGGTCAAACTCGGTTGATCTTTCGGAATCCATACTGTGAACGGTTGAACGTCTTTTTTCTTTCCCTCTCAGACAGCAACTACGATCTTTAAAATAACTGTGCATTCTTGAATATATGAAAACGTTAACAACTGAATTCGATATCTGAAGTATATTTAAAAACGTATTGATGTCAACGAAATTATTGTACAACCCATCGCTCATATCAAACAGCGAACCAAATATATAAAAAAATACTAAAAATATATCTTCCGGAAGAGTTAGTATCACAAACACTAAGACGACAATTTTTAAAAGCTTTCTACCCTTTGTTGATATCGCCAACCGGTCCCATGTTGCCATAGTTACAGATCTTGTTAGAGATTTATGCATGCGAATCCTTAACGTTGCCAGAATGGATAAAGCAACAAGATCACGTGACAACTGCATAACAGATGAAGCCATTAGCAAATTAAAACGTTCAGATGCTGGAACACATGCTTCTGTGTTATGCAACCGATTTTTGACAATTTGAAATGAAACCATGTAGGGTAAGACAAATATGATAGAGATAATAAAAACAAAAACGAACCATAAGCATATACATTTATTAGTAAGGCCAATTTTAAACGGATAGACAATTGCATGGTAACGTTCGTAGCTGATCAACACCAATATTCCTTGAGATATTGTCACACTCATTTGTAAGATTGTCGGTATAATCTTGCAACCTATGAATCCAAAATGCCACACTTGAAATTTAGTATATGTTAAGTAAAAGAAAGATGTCGGTATAAAAAGGATCGAAACACAATCTGTTACTCCTAGCAACAACAATAATGTTTCAAATCTTGTCCTGCATTTTTTACGACGAATTCCGAATATGTACAACACGAAAATGTTTCCTGGAACTCCTATCAGAAAAATAACAGATAAGGTAGTCATAGCGATATAATCGGTTATCGAGTGTGTCAAACCAGATGGTATGCTAAAAGCTGATCTGTTCGTGGATGTTGAATTTCCAAGTATGCTAACATTCCACATTTTAAATTCAACCAAGATCTTTAAAAATTGACAATATATCGTGTCTTTTTTCCAATCAAATTTAAGATTTTCATACACCAATTAAGAATCTGATTTAATACACTGGAGCTTTTTTTATTGGGGGGAGCCAACTTTTACTTATTACAAGATTCTACTTCTCTGATTTTACACTGCTCGAATCGTTGCCTTTTTTAGTTCTTCTCCAAGCTCGAAAAAATATTAATTCAGTAGTAGTCAATAGAACTGCCACGATCTACAAAAAATCAAACTGGCCTTTCTCAAACTGCGCAGACAAACAATCCAAATTATGTGCGTGCGTGTTTTAAACAAACTCCATGTGAAAACAGAAACTAGATACTGCGAAAACGTCAAACGATGGCGCATTTGCTTTACAAATACTTGAGTGGTCATAAAAATAATTGAGCGTGAGAGCCACTTGAAAACATTTCATTTTTTCATTAAGATCTTTGCAAACAAATGAACGAAAGTCCTTAGAAAGTTACGTACCAAGTATACAGATGGCGCTTGTACTTACTTAGGTTATAAAATTGTTCCAATTTTTAAATGTACTATTTATTACAACAACCCTACATTTTTAACATTTTATAGACACGAAGCAGAGATCTATGGAGAAGTTTCCCGGTCTTAACAAACTTAAAAAGTAATTGGGAATCGCGTGCGATAAATTGAATTAAACCGCAGTTATACATTGGCAGTCGTTCCACTACGTCTCTGATATGAAAAACAATAGCTAATAATTCGATTTATGCTAAAGAAATCAGCATATCATTATTGAGTTGCATGAGTTTCTATCCTTTGCTTAATGATGGTTCCAAATTTTTCACGAAATCAAAATGGCAATTACCTTCTGGAGAGAGTTAATGTAAAATTAAATAAGATGTCAATTCTTACGATACCAAACACATCAATGACGTAGTTTTTTACGTCAGTGGCTGTGTGTTTTAGGATTACAAAAAATACACTATGATTAAAACATCACGACAATGTTCATGTCTCTTGTAAATGCCTCTGTATTAATTATATAATTGTTGATATTTCAAAATGATCCAAGTCCTATCAATCCCGCAGATTTTGGAATACTTTATCTATATTATAATACCCGTATACGTCTGTCTGTCCATCCGTCCGTCCGTCTGTCTGTCACGCAAAATGGTAGCTTAGCTGCACAGGAAGCGAGACGTACGCAATGCGTTATAAAAAGGACGGGCGAACCCGTGGATTTTTCCACGGGCTAACGACTAGTGTACTATAATGCTTAAGAACATGTAATACATGGAATCACAGTCCTGATATTTACTTGTGCGCGCATCTAATTGATTACGTAATGCCTCATGCTCACGCTGAAATGGAGGTAAAAATGTAAACAAGCCAAGCGGATACGTTACCTCCATTTTTGCGCACGCAGTAAAAACACGGCACTATGATTGGGTGTTTAAAGATTAACCTATCTAATATGATAAAAAGGGAAGTTATGGTGGTAGAGAATCTTCACTCCCCAATTATGGAAAAAAATGGTTCTTTCGTGTTCGACTTTAGTCAAATTAGCATTTCACGAGATAATATATATCTCACAAAATCCCTCGAAAACATAGAGATACCCAAAAGTTAATCCACGCGAAGTTTGAAAAAACTTCACAAGTAGGCGCGTGCACGTTAGGACTTCTGATTCTTTACGGGTTTTCGCGTTGGGTATTTGAATGTTTTGATAGCTAGCGAGAAGTTTATAGTCCCCTTTAGCTTGCCAAGTATGCCACGTTTTTACTAATACCTTGTCATTGAATAAAACATGCAATTAGAACGATAAAATTATCGGCAAATTGCCAAATTTTCCTCAACCCTATTTTTTAGCGAATAGTACGATTTTTCTTGCATTTAAGCTAGGTGGGGGTATTTAAAGGAAAGTCTCAAAAAGGAGTGTGATATTTTTCTAAATACATTTTGCTTAGCTATTTTTTATTAATTTCATAAAAAGCTATACCTTAAAAGTGCTGTAGTAATTCTATCCCTGTTAAAACCTAGCTCTTCAAGGCTAGTGTAGCATCAAAGGCTCCACGTGTTCGTATCAAGAACTACGCCGGGCTGGGCAAAAAAACTCGAAATAGTTATGGAATATCTTTTCTTAGGGGGCGTTTGCACGTGAAATCTCATCCCGGGACGATTTTCCCCCTGTCTGTAATGAAAATCCTTACAACATTTGACGTTTTACAAGGGACTAAATTTCATCCCGTGATGAAATTAGAAAGAAAACATGTGTAAACATAATAATTTCTTCATCCCGGTGTAGCAGATTATCTTAACTCCCTGTGAAAAATGACTCCTGGGGGCAAAATAAACTAGAGAATAATAACTCCCCTGGAGTAGAAATAACCTAGTGAATAATGACTCCCCCTGTTAATAAACACTCGCCTTATTTTTCGAAAAGAAGATCAAAGGCAAAGGTTAGGATTTCAAGAAAAAATTTTTTATCTACTGTACTTCATATTCTGTAGTCACGTGTTTTTTACAGCAAGTTTTGTCACTTCCCGCCGATTAACATTAAAAATTGTTAAATTCTACTATATCTTTCAAATCACTAAAACTTTCTATTTTTTATTTTCAGTCCAAAGCGCAAATTTACGTTTAAAAATGCAAAAAAGTTTGCTTACAATTTTTTTAATTAAGGCAAAAATTCAGGGAAAAATCTTGGTCAGGTCATTAAAGTGGGTAAAATTTTGGTCATATAAAATTTAGTAACTGAACCTACTTTCTACCGTTCTATCCAAAAAGGGAGTAAAAATAAACTGGAGGAGTTATTATTTCCTAGGAGATGTTGACTCTAGGGAGTAACAATTAACTAGTTTACTATGACTGGGGAGTTATTATTAACTAGTTTATCTTAACTGGGGGAGTCATTATAAACTAGTTTATTATCACTGGGAAGTCATTTTTTAGGGGAGTTAAAAAATTCCGGTGACACCGGAATGTGAATGCTGAATGTACGCTTTTCACATTTTCTTTTGATTTTTAATGAACAGCCATAAAACATTTCGTTCTTCCTTTCCGTGATGACAGCCAAGAAAACACTTTGAACTAGAAAAAATATGAAAAGGTTGGTTTCAACTTTTTTTGTTGATTTATAAATCTTCAAAGTTTTTTTATATAATTCAAATTCAAGTAAATTTCACCATAAATTTATACTATTTAACCATTATTTAATTATTATTTATGGTTCTTATGCTTTTCTCTCATGTGCCATCGTTCTGCGTTTCTTTTTTGACTTTTGTACTCACTAACTAAAAAAAAATCACTTCGAATTATCATACGCAAAGTTAGCAAAATTAATGTGTCATCCCGGGACGAGATCACTCATCCCGATATGAAAATATGCTGGTTTCATCCCGGGATGAGGCTCACGTGTGAACACTTTTCTTTTCTTGCCTGGATGAGATTTCATATCGACTGCTTGAAAACGTGGTCTTAATGCAAATAAACGTAATCGAAAATTTTAAAGTTACAGACTACATTTAGAGGTTTTACACAGAAAATCATGGAATATTGCATTTTGGCACCTGTGAAATTCAGCTAGATTTCAGTGAACTATTACTTCAAGTTAAATTTTATCATAGAATTTCTTTGTGTACTTTTAAATATGCCTATTATATTTAAAATCAATAAACGAAAAAATCAAATTAAAAATACATTGAATATAATAATTTGATACATATTAAAAAACAAAAGACAATATTTTCTAGTTCTTTTCAAACATAAAATATTTTAGATTGCTTTCTCAAAATATTTAAATCGTTTTGTCGACCTAAAATACATTTTGTTTTGCTCCTTTTTTATTATTGTATTTCTTTGTATATCTTTTCAAATATATATTCTATTTTTGAAGAGCACTTAAAGGAACTTTACAGATATAAAAGGCAAAAAAACAAACACATTTTTACATTGTGCATATGTACGGATTTTTTCTTCCTAAGACCTTAACGTCTTTTATTTAAGAGTTTTTTGATGTTTTAAATAAAGATATCAAAATTTGGGAGAATAGTTTATTAGAAAGTAAAAATTGTTAATGATTCTACCAAAGCTAACCAAATGCTAAATATGTTTGCATTTTTTTGGAGTAAAAAGACAAGAGTTGAAGAGTGCAGCATTTGCGAGATTAGAGATCCAGAAGATATTGCTGGTTGCACATGAAGTTGGATCTGCAACCAAAAATGATTAAATCAACAGACAAACTCAAAACTTGTTACCTCCTGTTGATACTTCTGAATCTCACATATTCCTCCTATATTTCATCCTCTAAGAAAAATCTCACCGGGAGAATTTTTTACTACACTGCACTACATTTTTCAAAATGTCAAATTCGTTCTGCTTCTTTGTTTGAGGCTCAAAAATGCATTTGTGTGTTATTGACTAATGATACATTTGAAAATCGCATTTTGAGCAACCAATTGACAACAAGGGTTGAATATTTATTGATTACATTACTGAGAAGGGGATACAGAAAAAAACAGCTGGATGAACAGGTAGGCTGTGTTTTTAGGACATTTGTATAAACATATCAATCTTCAAAGAATGCTTTATTGAACCAATCTTAAAAACATCTTTTGTGCGACTTGTGAGTAAAAACAAAAGAAGTAATTACCACCTCTTTATGTAAATTACAGAGTCATGAGTTACTGTCTCGTATTGTAGGTTGAATCTATAACACACAAATACGATTACTAACTTTTTTAGACCTGTTTTATAATAGGAGCAACTGACGAGTTTGCATACATACAAACCTCAATGCCAACTTTCGCAGTATTTCAATTTATACGGAGATTTAGCAATCACCTACGAAGAGAATCAAAATAATCCAGCTTACTTGAATAGCTGCGATAATGCTAAATCTACTGGCAATCTCTATCTCCCTGTCAACTTCAATCGAACATACATCAGAAGGCATCTATTGTATTGGAAATCAACTGATATACGAACATTCATTGTCATGTGTTCCCTGGAATGTACCTCCATGATAATGGAAACAGCTGTACACGGGGGAGTTGATGGTCAAGAGTATACGTGGATTGTACATCATCGTGACATTATGGTTGCTAAAGTTAGCCTGCCACAAAATTTATTAATTGTTACGGACAAGAAAGAGTTTCATGAAAAATATACACCAGAGGGAAACAAAGCTCCATGCTATCATTTATCATATAAGTAAGTAGCGCAAAATTTATTCTTGTAAACTTTGTGAACCAAAATTTTCACCCGAGCCTAGTTATTTTTCTGCCCTAAATTTTTATCAGCCACTCAAAGAAAGGGTAGATGATTTGGTCGGTAGAGCGTTGGAATTAAGTAAAAAAGGTCGTGAATTCGATCCCACATAAGGTCATTGTCTAGTTTGTCAGATAGCTAGTTTTTGTACGAACTGCTCTTCTGATAATATAATTGATACAATCCACATAAAACTATTTAACCTGTTTCAATTTTAGAAAACACATTACCAACACAACAATAAAAAGTATGGCGACATTTACAGGAGAAGAGGGATCGTCTATATACGCTAAGACAAAGGGGTACAAACTGATAGCAGTAGCTGATTATGCAAACGACAGGATCATTTTTAATTCTAAAGCGGAAAGAACACTAGAGCTCTTTCCACATAAACATGCACTGCCAATGCGCAATGTAAGGGTGGTGACAGTTATTGATGCTCCATTTACAATGATACACAAACATTCAGAACATATACTGAACTACGATGACATGACATGCAGTACAGGCAAATTGTGTTGGCAATACGAGTTGCATAACAATACCAAAACACGCATTCCATACTGCTGCTATGGCTATTGCATAGAGCTTTTAAATTACCTTTCGGAGGCCCTGCAGTTAGTAGCGGATATTTATATGGTTGAAGATTCGGCATACGGTCAAATTGTAAACGGAACTTGGGTTGGTATGGTGGGTGATGTTGTTGCAGGAAAAGCCGATCTTATCTTAGCAAGTTTATCCATCAATTCTAAACGAGCACAATATATCGATTTCTCCTATCCGTATATGACTGGTGGTGTTGCCTTCGTGGTGATGGAAGAACGAAGTCAACTTGGTTTCTTCAACTTCGAATCATTCGAACCATTGTCAATCCAATTGTGGTTGATAATTATTCTATTCACCTTCCTTTCCAGTTTTTTGTTAGTTGCCATGGAAGAGAAATGCTTTGTCAATAGAAACCAGGATGTACCTTGGGAGGACCATTCTTATCCATGGGCAGAGAGCATCACATATCTGAGTGGTTTGGTGTTTCAAAAGGATATTGCGGGTAAGAATCCGCAATATTTGAGCACGAGGATAATTTCTGTTATGATTGCTTTAGTCATGATCATCATCATGTCAACATACACTGCGATATTGACAGCGAGTAAAGTGACACACAAAACGAAGATTCCAATCACTGGTTTAAATGATAAAAAGGTAGAGTATGTCTTCACTTTACAACTTGTATACAATTTACGGATTTGATATTTGTAAATGACTGGAAGTATTATTGAATTTTTAAATCAGTTAGAAAACCAGTTATTTAAACCCGTGAAAGTATCCACTTAAAAGGCTGCTAATTTCATCGAACTAGCTGGTAGACCGTGGATAAATCAACGGGTTCGCCCGTCCTTCATTTACCGCATTTCGCGTCTCGCTACTGCTGTTACCATTTTGCGTGACAGACAGACGTATTAAAATATAGTTAAAACCCAAATAAAACGTTTTGGAGAAAATCAACAACAACGATAATTCTATTTCTTTGTCCGTGACTTTGCCCATACATTAATTATTTATCACAAAGCAATTACATTCTCTCACGTATAAAAACGCGTCGCGGTAAATTTAAATTTAGCATACTATAAAATTCCCAGACAATTAAATCGTTTTATCTTATCACAAGATTTGTTTTAGCCAATTAAAAATGTTAGCAAATTTTTTAAAAAATACAGAATATATAGTTTTTACGAGATGTTTTATAGGCGCTTTTAAAGAAATTGATAGAAAATATAATCGACTTTGCTTGTCACAGATGGACAGAAGAGTTTTTGTATTTATATAAGAGACAAGACCACCAGATTAGCAAACGTTGATTTGATGATCACAAGGTTGTTACAACTCTTAAAAATTAAAATCAGACAAGAACTGGCAGTGACGAATTCAACTTGAAATCTAATAACAAAAAATAATAATCTTAGATTCAAAATCCAACGCATAACTTCAAATTTGGAACACTTGAAAATTCCGTTTACAGTCAACTGTTTTCAGAAAGTGAAGACCCAACTTGGAATCGTATTGGTGCGTTTATGAACAACTACAATTACATTGACTCGGATGTTGGATTTTCAAAATTAAAATCGGGGTATAAATTATTTTATTATTAACGAATTTTTGCAAAAGATTAAAATTTTGGTTAATAAAATTCTACTGTTATCAATATGTGTCCTTTAAAATTTCATATATTTACAAAATAAAACTAGCTCTTAATAAAACGAACAAATGCGGATCTTGATGTCAGTACAGTGTAGCTTTTGAATCAGATGTTTCCTTTTTTAACTTCATTAAATTTGACTATCTCTCTATTTCAATCATTTGAATCATATTTAGGTTTTTTATTTTCATTCTTAATATTTACCTTTAGGGAATTAGACGCCATCTTTCAAGGTTCTTACAGTTCTCTGCATTACATGTCCAAAGATTGCAGGTTGCAGTTTGCTGGAGATATCATACCAGAATCCGGTTTTGGACTAGGTTTAAAAAAAGGATCTTTACTTAAAAACGAGATCTCAGAAATGATCCGGAAATATGAAGAAGACGGGACATTGTCTAAATTAAACGACAAGTGGATTGATAAAGTATGTTCAGAAGTTGAACATGGGCAAACAATAGAAGTATTCCATCAATTTGGTATTACTTATTTTGGTGGGCTGTTTGTGGTGATGATGTTTTGGACGGCGTTATCTGTGCTAATTCTGATAAGCGAAAAAATAGTTAGTAGATTTTGTGCGAGATGTAAAGGAAGGCAAACAAAAGTCGAATTAGAGGATACAGAAAGGACTTTATTTTACATCAATAAGAATCCAGGTTTATCTGATAGCCTGTGATCTGAACATATAATATTAGTTATAATCTATTATTTAATTGACGCATTCACATTTAATTTAAATAGTAAATAAACCTCGCCAAAAAGTGTATTCAGAATTGTATCAAAATATCCACTCAGCACGAAAAAAGATTGCGGTATGGTCATATACATTGGGGTATAATCATACGGGAGGGGACGGGAGAGGTTATAACTGTAATGCTCACGAATTTTATTATACATATATTAGACACCTGTCTACTAAACTAGATCTCATACGTCCCAGAGCATTACAAACCACCCCATAAATTTTTATGAGATGCTTATAAACGGCAAATGTGTTAACTTCTTTTTTACTTTATATTTGGAACTTAATACTTACACCAATTTTCCCATGTCTTCACATTTAACTCGAAAACAGAGAAAAACCTAGTTTTTCAGCTATATTTGGCGCTTCATCATGCGAAATGTTAGAACGTTAGTAATTTGGTTTTAAACAAGCCCCGAAAAATGCTGCCATGAGCAAAATTTTATTGCTATCGTGCCTCTCTTCTACCAAGTTTGATTCTGTTTGCAACGCCTATTAAAAGTTTTGGGGAGTGCGAGACAGTGAGGGTACGTATTATTTTACTTTTCGCTTAAGATTCCTGGTGAAATAAATTTTGAAGCCATTTAAACTAGGTAAGGCAAGATATATATTTCGCCGTAAAGATAGATACAGGTAAGATGTTACTATAAGTTACAGATACAATTGGCCGGAGCAAGTAGAAGACTCTAATTGTCTTATCATCAAGCCCCGTAATAGTTGAGCTATTTACATTTTAATTTTTGATAACAACTAAAGACGTGAAATATAAAAACGTGGAAATGTAAAAACATGTAAATGTGAAAATGTAGTTATATAAATGTAAAAGCGTATAAATGTAAAATCATTCTACTGCATAATGGGTAAAAAACAGAGTTATATCATTGTTATTTACAAGAAGGAGGTACTTTGTAAAGTACCTTTTAAACGTCCCAAACTAATATTTGTTTTAAATTTTTTGGTCTAATAATCGGTTCCACAACTGTGGTCCCCTAGTTTTTGTAGAATAGCTGCTTACTCTTAGAGTTGTTTTTGGTGCAACAAAGTTATCTTTAGAGTATCTCGTGTGGTATTTATGTTCGATAAAGTAAAAATTTTTCAGCAAAGACTAACGGACAGGAAGCAGTTTTTATCTTAAACATACAAGCATGTTTCTGTTTACTGTAGAAGATAGGTAAGATTACTCTAAAGATAGGTTTTTCTTAAATTTTGCGCGGAACATACCAAAGTCAAACCAGTTGATGAGAGAACAACCACTTTATTTTGGAGGTTTTAATCACCCTGTTAACCCTATTTAGGTAATAGCCCTAGTCACAGGTTTGCGTGCAATAATATGCTATCCCTGTGACTTTTATAGCACTACCTCTACTCTAAAAATGTTACGTACAAGACATAACATCCATCTCATATCTGATCACGTGATTCAATGTTGACGTCAGTAAAAATCCTCCCTTCCAACCAATCTGAGTAGGGCCAAGGATGGATCTATACCACTTGCTTAAAAATACTGAAACTTCAAGCGCCGTTCTGAAAATGACTTTTAGAGTTTTAACGACTGTAAGCCGCTAAGAGAGTTGTGTAAGAAAATAAATATCACTCTCAGAGCCTTTAATAAATTATAAAAATAATAAAAATAACTTTTTACGTCATGTTTAAGGTAAACGTTAGATAAAGGTTACTTGTAATAGCGTTAATTTCTCCCAAAAAGTTAAGAAAAAATTATGCGACTGTTTTTGCTATGTGGGTATATGTTTTTATTTTAAGTAATGTACAGTAACATTTAAAATGATGTATTGCTATGTAAATGCTATACTACATTTGCGGCACAAAAGCCCCGCCCCGCAAAAGCCCCACGCCGCAAAAAAAAAACCGTCCCTCAAAACCCCTGTTCGGATGTCTAAAACCATTTATCATACTAATTCTCTCAACCTGGATGCTGGATCACTTAAACGAACTACAATCGGTAACAATAAATTTGGTGCAACGGTAGTTTTTTCAAAATTTCTAATGTTGGAAAACACCATCAACTCGCCCATACTTCGTACCGTTTGGAATGCGCTAGTCGCTATCTTAACTAGAAAATAATCCAAATATCAGGAAAGGGGGTTATGCTAGTGTCACAAACAATTATCACAGCTTAAGACTTTAAAATTAACCATATAGTCTAAGTCCGCTTTAAACAATGATAAGCAAACGTTGACAAGTTTAAACTGTGTAAATGTCATATAAGAACAGCTGAATTACTTGTGAAAATAAACTTCAAAACTAGCAATCATGTGGCAAAAATTTTTCTTACTGATTGCAGATAAAATTTTTATCTTAAACCTAGTTGGATATTTGCGTTGGACTTTCATAAACAGCTTGGTGAATATATTTGGTTCTATTAAATTCAGTAGTGACTTTAGATATTTGCTCTATCGCATCATAGACCTACTGGTATATTATTACTGATCATTCAGTGTTTTCTTCTCAATCTTGTTAAATTAGTGCTTCCCATGCATATTTGGATAAGTTAAATAGAAGCATATCAAATGCTTTTAAACATCTTTTATTAAGGGCAAAATTGTCTTTTTAGCTTTTAAATAGCTTGCACAACCACCCTTCAAATCCACCTCTTCCTTCACATATAGCAGATTTATTGGAATTTAAAGGTTGCATCACACCAAAGCTGAATCAAACAGAGGCTTGATCACACATAGGCGGGAGATAATGTTTAAAATGTTTAATAAAATTCCAGGAAAGTTGGATTCACCCAATTGACAAGTTGGGTTGCAATTTATCGTTAAGCAATAACATCAGACCACAACATGGCAACAAACTAAATATTTAAAAGAAACGTTTCAAACAGGATATGAGTAACGCTGGAACAAAACAATTACACTACCAATTTGTTAATTTAATGTTTCTATTAATGGCAAGCACATTGGCAGCAACGAGAAAAAAATGATGTTTGTGTGTACATGTGTTGAAAAAAAAATATTAAGAAGATTGTAATAGAGTTGAAATGTGAGTAACAAGGCGTTCTTAAGATGAAGCTTAAGCAACAGTTACTGTTACGAATTTATTGGAAACACATGTTGTACAACAAAGCGAACGCAAGAGATGTTGCACGACAAATGTTTCAGAGATAGAATTCTCTACAAATGTTCCACAACAATAATGCACTTTGGAAGGCAAGCTTAACTAAACATAATAATAAGTTTCGATAACATTCAGCATGATTCCTGGTAACACAACAGTTGAATGGCTGTAAGTTTTTATAAGCATCCTGATAAAGTACCACCTCAGTAATAATATTCACCATTTGTCAAATTTTAAAAAGATGTCAGTCCATGTATGTCTACTAAATATAAAGGTTATTATGACACAGAAAAATAGATTGAAGCATGCTGCGCTTATGACTACAACTAAACCCTGTCTGTTGGAGAAATAAATAAAAAAAACAGTGAGTGATATGGTCGTTAATGTCAAGATGCTAGTTCTTTTTGCACTATATTTTACCAAAATCAAAAACAATATTAGCAGAAACTCTGATACTTATAACAATGCACTAACAAAAACAACAAGCCTTCAACAACGTACTAAGCTCCTGTTCTGAGCAGCAATTAAAATTCCTAATTAGTCATTGCTTAATTATGCTTCTTAAGACGGCATCGTATGTTTCATCTTCAGTCCGACAGCATGGCATGGTCTGTACACACCCTGGTGATTCTTGTTTGGTGTATATCATCATATACATCGCAAACCGTTGTAAGTGCAATACATTTTTACTATATGCCACAGTACTAACAAAAAACAATTTCTGCGCAAAGCATTTCTCCACATGTTAAGACAGAAATTTCCAATTAGGTGTCAGAAAATGTTACATATGAATCAAAGTGTAAAGGTTTTGATGTAGTCTTCTAAGCGTTGTACTGTTGGACAGTATTGTAGTGTTTTTAAGGTGAAGTTTTTGTTATGCTCTCAAAAAATCTTCTGAAAATAATACTACACTACCACTATCTTTGTTCTTACTTTGTAATTGTAAAATTTCTATCCTTGCAACATGCATATTTTCTTAATTTACCTGCTCAAGTTTGTTGTTCATTCCAAATCGAAGGCGCAAAAGGGGATAAATTAGCTTCTCCATTTTCCTTTCCACGTTACATCCATTAGGAAATGGTTTTATATGACCAATGAGTAAAACATAGATTATAAGTGCCTACTGCATTGTTTAATCAAGGTAAAGAAGTTCAACCGAGTTCACGCACTTATTCAAGGATGTTAAGCTGCGCTGTAAATAGAATAACATTTGACAGAGTGTTCCTCACCTTCAGGGATTAGTTGTGTTTTAGCGGGATGTTAGGAAGCTAATAACGAAGTCATTGAAAGCTATTCATTTCAAAGTGACGTCTCTTCATGTCTAAACTTTTCGTTTTTAATTGGTTTCCCGGTAACTTATACCAAGCGCAGATGCGAATACTTGTTGTAGATAAGCTTTTTCTGAGCAAAATATATAACAACCGTAATTAACCTTGGCAGGAAGAGAATTTTGCGGCTTGGCTTTATTACGCAAAGTTCGGAAAATGCGTTACGTTTATAGCCGCGAAAATAATGTGGCGTTTTTTTAGCTAAAATCGTTCTTAAACAGCAGATTCGCATTTTACTTTGTTGTACAAAATCAGCCTAAAAATAAGAATTAAAAGCGATTCTTTAAAACTAACAAAATTTTACATTAAAATCTATAGCGCATATAACATCCGCCCTAACATTAGCGATATTATCGTAATTTAATGACATCATTTGTAATATATGCCTAGCATGGCCCGCTATTATGTTGCGTGTCATATTAATAAGTCTTTAGCAGAAATGTGCAACAACAGCGGACTTTTAATTAAGCTTAATGAAATTGTTTATCATCAACAAAATGTAAATTGCTTTTACATGTAAAAGGTTACCAATTGTCAATTTAATGAAGAAGTTAAAAATATGACAAGTTTGTTTGACAGCTTTGTTCTGTTCAGTATGTTGCTCCAAGCAATGACAATGACAGCCATAATTTTAGTAAAAATATAAAAAAATGTACACAAAAATGTTTCTTGCTATTTTGAAACAAATCTTAAATTTTTTAGTTCTTTAGCTATTAAATAGCCGTAATGCAGCATTTTTTGGCCACGTGTGATGCAAATGTGTGATATCATTAAATCTTATAACGATACAGCATATGCCAAATGTTTGTCCTGAGGCGAATATATGAGAATAACATTCGGCTATTGCCGGTTTATTCGTTTCCTTAATGACTTTAAAGCTTTTATTATAACTGCTTCTTTGAACTCAAAAGTTAAAGGAAATAAGGTTGCATTTAGATAAACGAACAAGGAGAAAAATTCTCTAGAAAGCATACAACTTTCATGCAAGCTTAGCGGAGTTTTCGTAGAGATATATGGTTTGCACTTGAATCAACCTTTTAAATTTATATTCCGGCCAGGTTTATAAGAATGATTTTGTGTTGTGTCAAAAATTTAAACAATCGAACCAATTATTTTGTTGACCAACTGCTTTTGATAGGTTTTTCTCACTGACTGGCAGCCTTGCAGTAGAGCGTTCACTTTCAGTGCGCACTTTCTTACTCCAATCGAGTCATGTCAGATACCTGTATAAGTATGAATCTATCCTTTCTGCTTATCGTTCAGCATAAGAATACGATATCTTAGGTAGTGGTCTAGTTTAACGATTGCTGTGCTTGTACGATTTTCGTAGCTCAAATGGAAGCCTCAAATGCACTAGGACCCATAGTGATAGCAGTACTACTAGGAACTAAAGAGGCTCTCCTGTGTAAATAATTTGAGTGATTATAATTTTCTACGTCAATTTTACACATCAGTTTAACGCAATGTCCTATCATCTGTTGAAAAGCGATTCAGATAGAGAATCTTTAATGCGAATCTCTTTCATACTTTTTATCCCTCGATCATCGCGAGCTTCAGTTGTGTGGGTAACATGCTCGAAGAAATGTTTTAAACTATGTACAGAAAGAATTGCTGGGAAACTTTAAGCTACTTGATATCCATTGCAGTTATTTTTTTAATACAAGTGCTTCTTTAACACACGAATGTATATTCATGATCAGTTGAGCCAGAAAAAAGGAATATAGTCAGTTGCGGTTGAGCCAGCATTTAGATCACGCTTGTAAATGAAAATACGGCATAGAACGGTTTTTCAATGGTCTACAAAGACAGTAAACCACTGGCCACGTAATAAAAGCGTTGATGTAATATTGCGTAAATGACCAATTAAACTTATCAAGGTTTTTCTCCAAGAGTGACACGACTATTTGAACAAGCCTTTTAACCAGCCTTTTACGGTTGTCAAGACATAGTTATGACCAAACAAAAATAAACTACATTCTCTGTAAAAAACTTTGAAACTATTTTGAAAGATCCATCAAGTTCTTCTGTCAACATTACTGAAGGAATTTTCTTTATTGTTCAACCATTGACAAATATCTTAACCTCTACTCTTGATTTTTAAAACATTTCCAATCGAAGTGGTTTTAATTAACCATGCATTTTTTTTAGTTTCTAATTGATCAAGGGGAAAATTTCTTTGGATAATTATAACTTTTATGTTTGCTGCTGCTAATGGTGTTCGACAGAAAAAATTCTGTCAGTGTTTCTGTTGGACAAAGCTGGATACTGGGATTTTAAAGAGATTTGCTGACGGGGTAATCAACCGTCTGTTTTAAAAGTGATAAGTTTGCTCAACTTTGGGCAGTGGTGCCAATTTTGGCTCCAGGTGGTCACTATTTGCCTACTCAGTAGAAAACCATAATGTCTTCCATTCGTTGTCAAGTTATTTGGCCCTAAAATTTTTTAGTTGTTTATTAATACTAATAACTTCTTTGACGTCAATTTATTCTTTTGATGCAACGTCATAGGTTAAAAAATAAGATACAATAATATGTATTTTGATGTCACACCCAGACACAGTTAGTGTGTTATTATAAGGTGATTTCAATAGAACTTTTGATTGTGAACTTTTAAACCGTTTGAAAACAACAATAGTCTTCAACTTTAGCGACCATAAATTATATGTTTGATAAATTTCACACAACTGCGTATTCCAATTATAGTAGGTCTTTCAAGCTGGCCTAAATGTTTGTTTCTTGTTTTCGCACTCACAACTTTGAGCAGTTGCATGTACAGTTAATTTCCACAGACAGAGTAAATGCAATATCTCTTAGTTTATAAAGTCTAAATTGAAGCGATCTATTAAAACACGCTTTTTCAGATATAATAAAATAATTAGGGCTCTGTATGCCCGGGGAGTCGGTAAAAAAGCCCATCTTTAATCCGAAATTGACGCAATCGAAATTGCTACAAAACATGGCACGAATTGTTCTTACCACAATTTGGATAAAAATGTCTGATTACGTATTTTAGTCCAAAATGACGTCATCTTATATTGTCATATCCGCGAAAGGCTAAAATGGTGAAACATAAATTTGGGATAGGAATTGTTTTAAATGTGTAAACGTACTTGATAGAAGGACGGAGAAGCTAAAAGATGACTTTCAAACTGTTGACAAGAATTTGAAGAAAAAAAAGGTTTTGTCTAATTTTTCTTACCACCTGTACAACTAAGAGTCACAAACCAACAGAGTTAACGTCATACCAAAATGGTTTTTTATCCAGTCATATATCCAGATAGTGACATATCCAGTCTTTATGATCTTGTATATAATTTAGAATAAATTCACAGATTGTGGGAATACTGTAAGCTGTTTCAAAAATGATGTGTCGTGTACATCTTTCAATCAATGTGATGGTATGGCCATGTATTATTATAATACAACAGACAACATGTTTTATATCACTATGGTGACAACCAAGAGATGGGTTGCCTTTGCACAAAACACTGCTTCAAATACCTTGGATCGAATGGTACGTGCACGTAACAAAAGCAATTGACACTCAATAATTGTCAATCAAAACAGAGTAACCACATTCGTAACTTCTTTTTTAGAATGGGTTACGTGGTGCTTATTGCGTTAATTCAGGATCGTCTGGTCAGATTGGATTCTTACGTGGAGTTGGACGTACGTCACCGCAATGGTTTACGCAACAACAAGTACGTACTTGCTTATCCAACCTATCTCAGCCACAAGAACACTTTTTTAAATGTCTTAATAAATTGTAGGTATCAGATGTCACGGTTTTATCGATGACAGTTCAAGGAAACACCTTGAAGTGCAGGTAAGAGAGATTTTTGCAATAAAATTACACTCACCTAAATCGACCCATTCCATCAGAAAGTAAAGTATAGTGAAGGGGTATTTTAAAAATGTAGCCAGAGGAAGACAATTTCTAATAAATAATGTTGTGTCACACAGGAATCTGAATTCAATATAAATTCAATATTAACTACTTAGTAATAAGAACTTTTCAAAGCTAGCTTTTCAAATCGATCTTGCTGGACAAAGCATATGACCTAAAGAGCATAGTGATACAAAACTTGTTCACAACACCCTTTTGACAAATTTGTGTCCCAAAAAAATTAATTTTGTTAAATAAAATATCCTTAAACTGCTTTTGATAACACATTATTGTTTATTGTTTTTTAAATTAGTTTTAAAAGACCTGCTAAGATTACTGATGAACAGAGCAAAGTTGTACTGTATGACTTTGATCGCACAGATTTAATAAATTACATTGCTCACGGAGATCTTGATTGTAAGTTAATAGTTTGTTTAAATAGTAAACTGCACATTTCACGCTTACGTTGATAGTAAAACCATGACGAAAAGAAATATGTTTTTATCATTATAGTTAATGGAATCCCTTCTTATCACGGCTTTTTAAATTATGTTATTGGAAATTTACCTGTCACAAATTGGAAGGACAAAACATTTACTGTCAAGACAGGTTCGTAAGAATGTAACTAAGGCAGTAGATTCCCACATGCAACTTTGTTACTATAAGTTAAATTAGTCTATTACTTATAATAAGTTTTCTTGTCAATTCTATTTAATACAGCTGCAACAACAACAACGACGTCAATGTTAGCTACAACACAACCAATGACAACTACAACGACCATGCCTCAGACATCTGTGGTAAGTTTTGCAACACAACCTGAACTTTCGCATATCAAACAATTGCTCTTCTACAAACAAGGCATCCGATGATATGTTACCTACATCTTTTTATACGAAATTCAATAATTTAGAACAAATTCTCAGACTGTGGGAATACTGTAAGCTGTTTCAAAAATGATGTGTCGTGCACATCTTTTAATCACTGTGATGGTATGGCTATGTTTTACTATAATGCAACAGACAACATGTTTTATATCACCATGGTAACAACTAAAAGATGGGTTGCCTTTGCACAAAACACTGCTTCAAATACCTTTGATCGAATGGTACGTAAACGTAACAGAAGTAATCGAGACTCAATAATTGTCAAAGAAAACAGAGTAACCAAATTTGTAACTTCTTTTTAGAACGGATTACGTGGTGCTTATTGCGTTAATTCGGGATCGTCTGGGCAGATTGGATTCTTACGTGGAGTTGGACGTACGTCACCGCAATGGTTTACGCAACAACAAGTACGTACTTGCTTATCCAACCTATCTCAGACACAAGAACACTTTTTTAAATGTCTTAATAAATTGTAGGTATCAGATGTCACTGTTTTGTCGATGACAATTGAAGGAAGCACTTTAAAATGCAGGTACGACAAATCTCTGCAATACAATGAACCTATTTAAGAGAACCTGTCCCATCAGAAATTAAAACGCCCCACAATAATGTGTAACCTTCAAAATGCAAAAATTTTGGCAATACAAAATGTATTTATCTTCATTAAGAAGCTGCGAACTTTTTTATAGCAAGCAAAAGAGTTAAGCCAGTACTATGCTTATGTATTTATAAAAGCTACGGAATTGATGCTAAAAAAAATTTTTGTCAATAACGTAAAGCAAATTAAGAAATAGCATTAAAATAAAATATTAGGTGAAGTACATATTCTCGCTTCACGCATCGAACTGCGAAACTTGTTTTTGCGATTAATTCTACAAATAAGATTCAAAATTGCGAAGATAAGTTTCGCTAAAATTTCTTCCCTAAAAGTTCCTTAGACATACGATCTTAAGAAAAGTGTTACACTGAAGTCCCATTTGCAATTAAAATTGAGGAACAAAAGCATAGAATAATTTAGGCATAAAAAATGCTACAGAATTTACTTCTTTGTAAAATTAGCTCTGAAACTCTGGAATAACAAGCTTAGGATACAGTAGCCGTCCGTTAATTCGAACACGCAAGGGACTAAATTATTTGTTCGAATTAACGAATGTTCGGATTATCGGAAGTAAAAAAAAAACAAGAATTTTAATAAACGTTTTATCCTAATATAACTTTATTACAACTTTACTACAACTTTTTATAAAAATCTTTTAACGTTGTTTGCTTTACGATGGGCAAGGCCTCAAAATTCCTTGTAAACTTCATTTTGTTGAAATGCGAATTTAACTGATAATCTGAAAGAAATTTTGCCACCATTGATGCAATAAAAATAAACACGTTTTTTTTATTTTCCCATTAGATTTTACTTATAGATACACAAAATTTCGAATTACCGAGCATAACGCAGCCTTGGGACTAAAAAATTGTTCGAATTAGCAAAATGTTCGAATTAGCGGAGTTCGAATTAAGCAGCTCAAAATATAAGACTTTATTAAACCAAACTCAAGGGACTTGGCGATTTGTTCGAAATAACGGAAAGTTCGAATTAAGCGGCATTCGTATTAACAGACGTCTACTGTATTTTCAAGTACTGTATTGATAAATATACCTCAAACACACGGCCCTTGTTCCGTTTCAGAGCATACAATACATTTTCATTCCTGAAAGTGCTGTAAAAGCTATTTTCAACCTGTTTAATGACGTACAAGGCACTTTATTTGACTCTTTCTTGATAGTCTTATTCCTTAGGATGGTTTCGTGCATTTTTATGCCTTATTAAAAAGTTTTTAAAGCAGTAATACGTTGTCCTACAAGTGAGACCTTTAAATACCTTAAAAGCAAAACTTGTTAAAGTTCTTTCTTGAAATCCATTTTGCTGGAATTAGAATTGAGGATCGTAGGTCAATGGGCGATGCTTTAGCTCACAACATCCTTTTTTTTAAAAAGCGTTGCATACCACAATGTCCCTTGAACTTTTTTTCATTAGTTTTAAGAGACCTACCAAGATTACTGATGATTTGAGTAAATCTGCGCTTTATGATTTTGATCGCACTGATTTAATAAATTACATAGCTCACGGAGATTTTGAGTGTAAGTTAACAATTTTGTTTCATTATTATATTATCTTTTTCACAAATGTAAAGTCATGTTTATGGTAATAGAAGAAGCATACTGGGAAGAAATATTTTTGTCGTTTCAGTTAATGGTATACCTTCTTATCACGGTTTTCCAAATTATGTTATTGGAAATTTACCTGTCACAAATTGGAAGGACAAAACGATTGCTGTCAAGACAGGTTCGTAAGAATGTAACTAAGGCAGTAGATTTCCACATGCAACTTTATTACCATGAGTTAAATCAGTCTATTACTTATACTAAGTTTTCTTGTCAATTCTATTTAATGCAGCTCCAACAACAACGACGACGTCAATGTTAGCTACAACACAAATGTCAACAGCGGAAACCGAAGATACTGACAGGCCTTTAACAATAGAACCAATGACAACTACTACTACCATGCCTCAGCTATCTGTGGTAAGTTTTGCAACACAACCTGAACTTTCGCATATCAAACAATGGCTCTTCTACAAACAAGGCATCCGATGATATGTTACCTACATCTTTTTATACGAAATTCAATAATTTAGAACAAATTCTCAGACTGTGGGAATACTGTAAGCTGTTTCAAAAATGATGCGTCTTGTACATCTTTCAATCAATGTGATGGTATGGCCATGTATTATTATAACGCAACAGACAACATGTTTTATATCACCATGGTAACAACTAAAAGATGGCTTGCCTTTGCACAAAACACTGCTTCAAATACCTTGGATCGAATGGTACGTAAACGTAACAGAAGCAATCGACACTCAATAATTGTCAAAGAAAACAGAGTAACCACATTTGTGACTTCTAATTTAGAATGGGTTGCGTGGTGCTTATTGCGTTAATTCAGGATCGTCTGGTCAGATTGGATTCTTACGTGGAGTTGGACGTACGTCACCGCAATGGTTTACACAACAACAAGTACGTGGGTGCATATCCATCCTCTCTAAATCACAAGAACACTTTTTTAAATGTCTTTATAAATTGTAGGTATCCGATGTCACTGTTTTGTCGATGACAATTGAAGGAAGCACTTTAAAATGCAGGTACGACAAATCTCTGCAATGCAATGAACCTATTTAAGAGAACCTGTTCCATCAGGAATTAAAACGCCCCACAATAATGTGTAACCTTCAAAATGCAAAAAAATTTGGCAATACAAAATGTATTTATCTTCATTAAGGAGCTGCGAACATTTTTATGGCCAGTAAAAGAGTGCAGCAACCATATTAAGCCAGTATTATGCCTATGTGTTTATAAAAGCTACGGAATTGATGCTAAAACATTTTTTGTCAATAACGTGAAGCAAATTAAGAAATAGCATTAAAATAAAATATTAGGTGAAGTACATATTCTCGCTTCACGCATCGAACTGCGAAACTTGTTTTTGCGATTAATTCTACGAATAAGGTTCAAAATTGCGAAGATAAGTTTCGCTAAAATTTCTTCCCTAAAAGTTCCTCAGACATACGATCTTAAGAAAAGTGTTACACTGAAGTCCCATTTGCAATTAAAAATGAGGAACAAAAACATAGAACAATTTAAGCATAAAAAATGCTACAGAACTTACTTCTTTGCAAAATTAGCTCTGAAACTCTGGAATAACAAGCTTAGGATATTTTTAAAATACTGTATTGATAAATATACCTCAAACACATGGCCCTTGCTCCGTTTTAGAGCATACAATACATTCTCTCTCCTGAAAGTGCTGTAAAAGCTATTTTCAACCTGTTTAATGACGTACAAGGCACTTTATTTGACTCTTTCTTGATAGTCTTATTTCTGAGGATGGTTTCGTGCATTTTTAAGCCTTATTAAAAAGTTTTTAAAGCAGTAATACGATGTCCTACAAGTAAGACCTTTAAATGCCTTAAAAGAAAAACTTGTTAAAGTTCTTTATTGAAATCCATTTTGCTGGAATTAGGATTAAGGATCGTAGGTCAATGGGTGATACTTAATAAGCTCACAACATCCATTTTTTAAATAGCGTTGCATACCACAAATGTCCCTTGAACTTTTTTCCATTAGTTTTAAGAGACCTGTCAAGATTACTGATGATTTGAGTAAATCTGCGCTGTATGATTTTGATCGCACTGATTTAATAAATTACATAGCTCACGGAGATTTTGAGTGTAAGTTAACAATTTTGTTTCATTATTATATTATCTTTTTTAAAAATGTAAAGTCATGTTTACGGTAATAGAAGAAGCATGATCAGGACAAATATGTTTTGTCATTTCAGTTAATGGTATACCTTCTTATCACGGTTTTCCAAATTATGTTATTGGAAATTTACCCGTCACGAATTGGAAGGACAAAACGATTACTGCAAAGACAGGTCCGTAAAAACTTAACTACTAGTAGGTCACGCTTGAAAATACAACTTTGATTTAATTAGCTGCAACAGCCTATTACATATGCCATATTTCATATAAATTCGATCTACAGTTGCGACAACAACAACAGCAACAACAACCACAACGACAGCAAGAACAACAACTCAAATGCCAACGACAACTAAAAGTACTACCAAGGTCTTAACAACAGAGTCAACGACTACTAGTACCACCATGCCAATCACATCAGTGGTAAGTTTCTTAAACCAAAAGCTAAACATAAATTTCAAGTTGTGCTATTTGTTAAGAAATAGCAAATTGTGAAAGGTTAAGAAATTAATATTACATACTCGCATATTTGGATTGGTTGGACTTTCAACAGTGATTGGCATAGCCCTAAAACAATACATCATTAAAGGAAACATCTTTGCTAACTACAATTTAAAAGTCGATGCTGCAAAAAGAGGCAGCCACTGATATGTGACATTCAAATATCTTCATATTTAACTTTTTTATTTAGAACAAATTCTCAGACTGTGGGAATACTGTAAGCTGTTTCAAAAGCGATGTGTCGTGCACATCTTTCAATCAATGTGATGGTATGGCTATGTATTATTATAATGCAACAGATAACATGTTTTATATCACTATGGTAACAACTAAAAGATGGGTTGCATTTGCACAAAACACTGCTTCAAATAGATTCGATAGAATGGTACGTAAATCTTATATGAGAAATTCAGACATAATGATTGTAAGTGAAAATAAAGCAACCAAAATCGCCACATCTTTTTTAGAATGGATTACGTGGTGCTTATTGCGTTAATTCCGGATCGTCTGGGCAGATTGGATTCTTACGTGGAATCGGACGTGCGCCACCGCAATGGTTCTTGCAACAACAAGTATATACGTGCATATCTAACCCCTCTGAACTATAAGAACACTTGTATAACTTTCTTAATAAATTGTAGGTATCGGATGCGACCGTTCTGTCGATGACGGTTGAAGGAAGCACTTTAAAATGCAGGTAAGAAGCAAACTATGCGATTAAGCTGCACCCATGTAAAGCTATGCTCCCATCAGCATTTAAAAGGCATCCAAGGCACATAAAACAATTTGAGAATAAAAAAATGGGACATATTTTACTGTGATGCAAAACTTACATACCTAGAATGCGTGATGCTTGCCTAAAACTGATACACCCATAATGGGCGATACTAGCGTAAAACACAAATCTAAGGTATTCTCAAACTCTTTTTACTTTAATATATCGTAATCGAGTACTCCATAACTCCGTCCAGGACCTCATAACACTTTTCTGTCAAATGGGAAGAGTATAGCAACAATTCTTAGTGTATTATGTACCATAGACATTTCCATGTTATTCTTTTTCCTAATAATTTATCCTAGTTGAATTTTAAAGTCTATGCCGCCTACAAATTACTTTAATACCTACTTTATTCGGAGAAACTTCGGAGAATTTCACGTTTTTTTGGACTTTTTCGCGAAACTTTGTCTCGCGAAACTTTCAAAAATGATCATTAGCGAAAGTTTATCCACTAAAATTTAAAAGAAATTTACTGGTTTTAAAAGTTTTTTCTTGGCACGCCCTCACTTGGCTCGCTTTCCCGATAAAAAAGAGACAACTGGCGCTGGGAACGAGATTGGAATAAACTTAGAAATAAACAACAGCGATGATGTTTCAAATGTATATGTATGGCTTATAACCGAGTTATTGGCAAAAAGGCGATGACGACGATGAGTGGGAGACGGAAGAAGACGAGCCTAGAAATGTTTTGTGATTTTGACGATAAAGCCAGTTTGTAAATAGAAGTTTTTACATACCATTAGAAAGAAAATTACATCGTTAAAAAACACTTTTTTATCATAAGAAATATAGGCCACTTTTTTATAAGAACATAAATAATGAAGAATCGCGAAAGTTTATCTAGCCAAAACTTTCTAATTTCAGATTTTGAGCAAGTTTATCTAGCGGAAATTTTTAAATTTGTAGATTCGCGAAAACTTATCCAAAAAATTTCGCGAGTTTTTGGACTCGCGAAAGTTTCTCTCGCGAAAGTTTTTCCGAATAAAGTAGTGAGACCTTTTACTAGCATAAATAAATCCATACATATATAAAAGCTGCCCTCGCAAGTATTTCTTTTCAAGGTTTGCCTATTCAATCGGCTTTGTTGGACATTAGACTTAAGCTCTTGAATGAATTGCTGATGCAATCCTGTTCAATAATAGCCTTCAACATTCTTCTCTTTAGGGAAATTTAGTTTTGAGAAGAGCATAATTGTTAGACATGACGGGATCTTTGATAAGTTTACGCTTTTTATTTAGTTTTAAAAGACCTGCTAAGATTACTGATGAACAGAGCAAAGTTGTACTGTATGACTTTGATCGCACAGACTTAATAAATTACATTGCTCACGGAGATCTTGATTGTAAGTTGGCAGTTGTGTTTAATTGATAAATACTCTGATTTGTTAAAACAGTCAACGCAAAGACATTGTGGAAATACATACTATTTTGTCGTTTAAGTTAATGGAATCCCTACTTATCATGGTTTTCCAAATTATGTTATCGGAAATTCACCAGTCGCAAATTGGAAAGTCAAAACGATTGGTGCAGAAACAGGTACGTCGAAAGTAACTGCTACGTTAAACTTACACTTGCAACTGTGTTTTAAGAGTGATAACATTGTATTATCATTATCCATCTACAGTACCGACAACAACAGAAACAACGACGGCAAAAACAATGTCAGTCACAACTCAAATGCCAACAACTGAAAGTACTACCAAGCTTTTAACAACAGCATTAACGACAACTGCTACGCCCATGCCTTCGATATCTGTGGTAAGTTTGTTATAACAGAACTCAAACGTTTACACAATAGAAACAACTAATTAGAAAGAGTAAAAATATCACATACTACCATGTTCGAGTCGAGTGCACATTTTAAAGGTGATATAGGCAGACCTAGTATGCCATTAAAAGAAAGGGGTCTCGTTTTGTAAAAGAGAACTTATGTAACAACAATAACATGAGTCATAAACAAATGTTTTTAACTCGTTGCAACAAACAAGCCATTCAAAGATATGTAACATACCTCTCCCTGATATCAAACTTTATAATTTAGAACAAATTCACAGACTGTGGGAATACTGTAAGCTGTTTCAAAAATGATGTGTCGTGCACATCTTTCAATCAATGTGATGGGATGGCTATGTATTATTATAATGCAACAGACAACATGTTTTATATCACTATGGTCACAACCAAGAGATGGGTTGCCTTTGCACAAAACACTGCTTCAAATACCCCGAATAGAATGGTAAGATGCGAACACATATATAAACACTTCTAGCTTTTTAAGGCATTCCTGAAATAGGTCATAAGTATAGTGTGTTCTATTCTTATACTTAGTGTGCTAGTGAAAACTCTTATTTCAGTCTCCAATTATGCTTTTAATGATCTTAATGTTTGCATCATTTTTGCTAGCATTCAAAACTATTTCAAACAGTTTAAATCGATGTTGATTATTAATGTTGTTTTGCTGATAAAATTGTGCATACTTGTGTTTACCAGTTTGATACACCATTACCCTCTATATTTTAACAGGTTCCTTTATTATTAAGCCTGAAATTTAGGCTGCACTTGTACGACGATTATGCTTAATTATTTTAGACAGCTTCAGGATGCTTATAAAGTTATGCTTCTTAAAAAATATATTATCTCTTAGTGTTAGTGGTTTTGTAACATTCAACTTGTAACAACATAACTTTTCCAGTGTATCTTAATACGGATGATTTAAAAAACCCTCTTGATGACCATATTTCGAATATTAGGTTAAGAGAATAGCAGTTTTGTAACATTGACAATAAATATTTATAAAATCGGCAATATATTAGCTGAAGGTTTACTTTAAACTAGCTTCTTTTGCTCATATAGGACGGTTTGAAAGGAGCTTATTGTGCACGTACTGGTTCACAAGCAGACATGGGCTATCTGCTAGGCATTGGCACTCAGCCTCCACTCTTAGTTGCTTCAAATTTGGTATGTAGTGTATTATATAGCATAATGAAAACCAGTATTGCATTTTGCCATTTAGTGTTTTAACTGAAGATGAATTAAAGTGGTCGTGCGGAGCCTGATAATTTTCTTTTCTTTTCTTCTAGGTTAATGACGGTGTGTTTTTATCTGCATCAGTGGAAGGTCCCACTCTGACATGCAGGTTAGTTGCTTGCTTAACTATAAGGACTGTTAAATTTTATTGCTTCTCCAAATGAGATGCATACAGTACCTCAGATAATAACAAGTCATACTCACCTACCACAGAAAGTAAAAAAATTAATTTCTGCAAACTTCATTAAATGTTGGGAAAAATTAACTTCGCAAGTTTTGCTAATTTTATGTTTATACATCTATAACCTTTATATTTTTAGATTCAAGCGACCAGCAAACTTAACTGATCAAATGAGTAGAGTGGTGTTGTTTGATTTTGATAGAACAGATCTTATAAATATCATTGCTTTTGGAAACAGAGTTTGTAAGTATTTTCTGTTAATTCTAAATGCAACTAGGTGTATAACATTACACGTCCAAACATTTTGCCAGCATCTTTGACCATAATTATTCTTTTAAGCCAGGCAGTCAGGTGACAAGTGTAACAATCTTAAAAGAAAAAAAATGAAGTTTTCAGATTCCACCTTAAAAGAAAAAACTTTCTTTAGTATTTTTTTCACTGAATCAGGAATTTACTCAAATATAGTCCGTTAAATGCAAAAAAACATTAGTAATGTAATATGAAGTTGGTTTTTAATAGTCTTTAAAATATAATAAGACTATCAGCTTAGATGCATAAGAGAGGAAACTAGAAATACCAAAGAAGATCTTTCCTTCAACCCCGTTTTACCTGGATTATTTGTTTTGATAAATCACATTTAAGACAGCATTTAAACAAATTAAATAAATAAATAAAAAAAGATGGCGTTGAAACTTCACCCTTGAGTTATGTTTTCATAAGCAGTTTGCCACTTTACATTCCTTCGTATCACTAAAATATCAAATGAATGAATGAATGAATGAATGAATGAATGAATGAATGAAATTAATTGTGTACTCTTATAGTTAACAATAAACCTGGTTATCACGGAAGAAATAATTACGTCGTTGGGCAAACACCAGTACAGAATTGGAAAGAAAAAATCATTCCTACGAAAAAAAGTAAGACAGATTTTATCAATCCGCACAATCTTTACTACAAATGTTATTCAATATATGTTGCAAAGAAATAATATAGGATAATTATTATCTTCGTGACGTCGTTTCTAGCTAGTTTGTAGTAATCTTTGCTTGTATGTTAGGCGTATTAACGACAGTTAGAACAGTTTTGGCGCAAAAAATATTAGTTCTCGAAATTTTTACTCTGAATATCCCTTACTTTTGGTTACCAAAAAAAAAATCTATCCTCCCCAAATATTTTTTTGAAGAAAATTACCAACACCCCCTTCTCAATAAATAAAAATAACAGTTCTTTTTTTGGTTACTCTTAAAAAGTTTGATCAATATTATTTTAAAAAATACTGCAAAGGAAGGGCGGCGTAGAATGAGTCAGCGGTGTGCCAGAGCAAAAATAAATTAGTATCAGCACGTACTTCTATCAATACCTAACACCATTAAGGCCAATTAATAATGTTGACGAAATGTATACACCGAGCAGAGACACGTGTCTCTGTGTTAAGTTCTAAAAATATAGCTTTTTGCAATATTATAGATCCAACATCAAGTTTAAAAATAACGCAAGCCACAACTACTAAAATCTCACAAGACAGCTCAACAAAAGCAATATCTTCTTCAACATCGAGAATAAATACACAACCAACATCTTTTATGTTGGACATAAAATCAAGTCGACTTATAGATCCAACATCAAGTTTAAAAGTAACACAAGCAACAAATACTAAAATCTCACAAGACAGCTCAACAAAAGCAGCATCTTCTCCAACAACGAGAATAAATACACAACCAACATCATTTATGTTGGACATAAAATCAAGTCATGTTATAGATCCAACTACTCAAATCCAACAATACAGCAGCAGGAAGGCAGCATCTTTAGCACCATCGAAAATGAAATCAAAATTCAAACCTACTGCGATTTCAAATATAAAATCAAGTCATATTACACTTATCAGAACAATAAGAGGAGTATCAACGCAAGAAATTACATCTATTGAACAAACAGCTTCCCTCAGTAAGTCTGAAGTAAGGCAATCAGCAAAAACAAACGAAGGAATGCATACTTCAACTACCCAAGTTGACAAAACAACATCGACAAAACATAAAACGTTAAACACTGTAATAAAATCCACACTGTTACCTTCTGTAAATACCATCATCACTACATCAAAACAACGAATAATGGAGTCTCCAGTTCTGCAAACATCGTCCTTGCCTTTTGTTTCGAGTGTGCAACCGTCCACATCAGTGCCGAACACAGTAACTATAACCATGAAAACGACAATTACTAAAACAATAACCACAACAATAACAGAATGTAAAGCTGTACCAGATTCTGCTGCAATACGTTTCACTGCACTAGCTGGAAACACAACTGCAACATCAATTGCAAACATATTTCCAACGTCAGTCGCAAACATATCTGCTAGTCGAAAAGTAGATATGTTTTCGCTTGTTGTTGCAAATGATTATATGGACGAATCACCACAGAGATTAACATCATCCAGCGCCGGATCCGAAGGTAACTTCTTTTCTTGTATAAATGTGTTACTACAGATCGCCATTCAAACACAGTTCTTCCTATCTCCATACCTATATACATAGTTTTTTTATAAACATTTGATTTTTTGCACTTCTCTCAAAATAGTGTTTAGGAAAAACGTCCGAAAAATTGTTAAGTATTGCTTACCCGGGTAAATAATGTGGACCGAAATGTTTCCTTCCAAATTATTTTGAAATGATGAACACCATTCCAGGACTTTTTGAGATAAACTGAAAGAGCTCTTGGGTCAAGAATGTTAAAACATGTATAATATACGTGTTTTATGTCATAACTTGCTCTTGCGTGTTGAGAAATGAAATTTATTTTACCAAAACGCATAGCCGCAATATTCTCAAGAATTAAATACACAACATCATATTTTTTGAAAGAAAGCGATAGAAAGAAAAGCGAAATACGATTAAAATTAAATATACGTGTTTTATGCATAATTGTTTCATTTGAAGTTTAAATGAGATATTCTGCCTTTCTTTTCGATCTACTTTTCCTGTTTAAGGAGGTTTTTAATTCTTATTGGCCTCTTTAGTGATTGAATGTTTAATGTCAAATTTTCAAGTAGTGACACTGTAAGTTAAAGTTGCAAGACTTTTATCTTTGACCAACTATACTTAGAATTAATACACACCATAGAAATTATTTGCCAATTTTCCACCTTTTATTCGCCCTATGGGATTGTTTTAAATTTAATTTTGTATTGTTTATATAAAAAAGTGTTTATGAAAATTTCGAAGACATTCCTGACACGCTGATTGTTTTTCTAGGTTTATTCATCATGAAGACATTGCTGTTATGTTTACTGTCAACCGTTCTATGCACATTATAAATCAACGTTGTACTCTATATACTTAAGGGAAATTAACTTTCGAAATAACTAATTTTAATTAAGTCCTAATATTTTACAAAGAAAGGGCTACATCGTTTCTTAAGGGTTTTTATAGAGAAAACATAGAACAAAACTGCTAAAGTTAAAATCCATATCCTATCAAATAGATCAGAGGATTAAAGTTAGTGTAAATTGTCTTTCAAAAAAGAAAAAAAAAAGAAACTTCGCAAAATTTAATTTTCGCGAAATTCACGGATAGCCATTTTCCAAATAATTTTCACGATAACAAATTTAAGCGAAATTGGCGAAAACTCGGGAAATTCCCGCAAATGAATTCCTTTAAGGTATCATACTCATCTGATAAAACTATCAATAAGTAGCTTGTGAATAGTAGGCGCGTCGTCCCTACATAGAATCTTACGAAAAGGGTAACGTAGATACGTTTCTAGAAGCTTCATCAACCTCGTGCCCGGGGCATTTTGTATCTTTTCTGGAATCAGGAAGGTGATACAAGCACATCATGGTTATTTCGAAAATTATTATATTTTGATAGGTGAAGTGTAAGTTATGTTGATAAATTAGAAATTGCACATTTAATCATTATATTCTCACATTTGTTCCGTTATTTTTTTTGTTATTCCAAGTAAAAAGTTACCACTGTTATTGCAGTAATGTCTTGTTTTTCTTTTACTACAACAAGCCCCAACGGAGAGTGATTAATTACAACAAGCTCCTGCAGTCATCGTTAGATCATTATTTTTTGGCCTTACTTTAAAATATGCCTTGTTTGTACTAAGCCTCATTTATGTTGGAGCTTGTGCATTGTGTGGTGTCCTATATATTTTTGTTACAAAATTTCGCACACTGGACAACAAAAGCAATTTGCATACGCTGATGACAATACTAATGATTTTTTTTGTCATCTGAATGCCCAACCTCGATCTCAGGGTTCTCTGTCTCTTTTTTTAAACTGGGACGGCATGTCCAGCTTTAGGCCAAACTCTTCCAAAAATAATAAAATAATTTTCCGTAAAGCAAAAACGCATGCTGAAAATGATGGTGACGTCAAAATCATAATTTATCCACACCTTAATAATGTTTTAGGTCAAATTTGGTCCCGTTGACCTCAAAACGAATCTGCAAATGTAGCATAAAGATTGACCTTCTTTTGATAATCCACTTCAGTAGCTATATAACCGTTTAATTTATTCAGTTCCCTATGTTACGGCAATCGACAAGGATTTTGCGCAAAGGGGAATGTAAAATCGTTTACTGTATTTGAGCCACAAAAACCGCGCAAGCACAACCGCTCAACTTTTTTCTGTGTCGGCGGCCCTCAAGTCTACACCTACATGTTTTTAATGTTTAAAGGGATTCAGTCCGAGCCAAACTCGTTCCCAGGGCATTTGCCTTGTTGATCAAGTTGATCGTTTGGTAATAACGGCTAAGGGGCCACACGACCCTGGGAATGAGGTTGAATCCGAGCACGTTCTTATTTTTTTTTACAAAATCTACGCATCAAAGTTCTCTTATAAACTGATCTATAAGAAACGTGTGTGACCATAGCATTTTAGTGAAAAAACAAAATCATTGTAATTGTAGTTCACAAGGATCTTTCCGCGCTTGCAACATACTCAGGAAAGCGAAAGAGGAAACACTGGGAATGAGATTGGATTGATATCGTATAGGCATCTGGGTAAAAACCGTTTACAATAAAATTTCATTATAAAATTACTAATCAGCCTCTGTGATATGAGTTAAATTAAGGCTGCCTTATCTCAAATAGGCCTAAAAAGTTAATATTGCGAACAGGTACTTACTAGCAGATTCGCGAAATGTATGTTTAGGGCAAAAATTAATCGTTGAAGGTATTACCACCAGTTTTAAGGACTTTTCAAAAGTAGTGAACATCCAAAAAAATCCATACAAAAAAAACAGCGCTTATGTATATGGCAACTCGAATTATAATCTAGGCAATTGCTTTGATAGGCGCAATTTGAATACTCTATTATATTAAGAATTTATTACACTGCTAAATGCTGAGCAAAAACCATTTCTGTTAGGGATAAACCACACATCTTTCGCGGTTTTCCATAGATCACAAAAATATTATTTTTCCAAATCAAACAACCGCAAAAAGTTCAATTTAGGCTGTTATCGCCCTCTATAAACGTGAAACGATAAAACGACAATTTCAGTGAATTCGTGTTTGTAATATTGGCATTCCGGTCTACCAGGAAATCTCTTGCATTACCAGTCACCGTTGCAGGGGTATCACAGTTGCAAGTTGCTCTTTTCGGCTAGATTTAAAAACGACGGAGTACCTTCCCATAAAAAATGAATTACCTAGAAATCGTGCAACGGAGTGTAATTCACCGTGTTAATTTACGCGGAAAGAAATTCTGTGCGTGGTCAAAATAAATGAAGTTTTTATTTATATTGCAGGGTTGTCACACATTGTTACATATTTGAAAAGACTTGAGAAAAATTCTAAGACAAGTTTGAAATTTATTGGAGACTCAAAAAAAAATTCAACCCTGAAATGTCTGAACCGCGGTGTAAATATCACTAGGCTATAGAGAGCGAAGCGAATTTTGGATCAACCGAAAGTTTGTTACGCCGAAATTTTTCAAATGATTGATTTTATTTCTTATTTTTGTTTACATTACAAAAAAATAAAAATAAAAACAACGAAATATACGAAACTGGATTGTGTTTATTTCAAAAGTAAAATAAAAGTCGGTACAGCTTTTAGTTCTGTTCTACTTTTTTTCTAATTTTTAGTTTAGCTCAAAACATCCCCATCTTTAATCTTTGTTTACTAGTTCGTTTGCTTCTTATTTTATTATTTCCTTTAATTTCTAATATTTTTGGTTTTTGTATTTTTTTGTTCCTTTACAAAAAATCACAGAACAAACAAGATGAATTTCTATAGACAATAACTTGCTTCTTTTCTAATTCATCGTCGTCGAAAACAGAAGCAACGAATGATTGTCGACTGTCGTCTACTTTTTTACGCGTTCTAATAAAGTTCGATTAATTTGATACTACCGCTTGAATAAAATAGCATACATAGAGGGAAATGAATTTTGCGTATCAATTTGCTTTCTTTCTCAGTACCTTTATGTTTTTAATTTTCGATGGTAGTAATTTTCACGCTTGACCTTTTTTCCAAAAAAAATTTGCATTTCGCGGATATTATTTTCGCAGATAGCTCGTTTGAGAGTTTTTCGAGGGAATTAAGAACTTTTAGTTAATATTAACTATCTATTTACTTGTTTTTAAAAAGTTACAAAAATATATTAAACTAGTCGTTAGCCCGTGGAAAATCCACGGGTTCGCCCGTCCTTTTTATACCGCATTGCGTGCTTCTCGCTAATTGCGCAGCTAAGCTACCATTTTGCGTGACAGACAGACAGACAGACGTATACGGGCATTATAATATAGATATACGTTGCATGCTTCTCCATTGGTATACCAGTTACGTCATCATCATCGTCATCATCATCATCGTCATCATCATCATCATCGTCATCGTCATCGTCATCATCGTCATCATCATCATTATCATCATCATCATCATCACATTCTACAGCTGTCATCGTCGCACTCTCCATCACTTACATCATCTACCGTGCACCGGTATGAATCGAGCTCTTTTGGAAACAAGAAGCGTGGGTCAGCGTTCTTTTTTTATAAGCGTACATGTATCGTTAAATGGGCAAGTGCTGGAAGTTTAAAAGCAAGTTGGAATCCCAAGAGTTATTGGAATTTTCTCATGAAAAAGAAAGATGACTTATTTTCTATCCGTGTATCCGAATCAGATTCGCCTGTTGAAATTGTATCACGCCTCTCATTCAAGGTTGACCTGAAGTACACTGAAAGACAACATTAACGATGGCCGGGAGAAAAATTGAAATTAGGGAGCGTTCACATATTACGTAATCAAGTAGGGGGGGGGTGGGGTCATTGAAATCGCTTACGCTTGATTATGGTTAAGTAGATGATGACATAATTTTGAGTCAACCAAATGACTACGACTGATTACATTGGGGAGTGGGGAGAAGAAAATAGGCAAAAAATTGGTGACGTATTATGTGAACGCTCCCTTACCAAAGCGCAGGCTAAAACGTTTTCTTCTGAAAATTCTTCCAGCAGAGTGTGGCGTGGAATTAGCCAATTTAATGGATCAAATAGTGTCATTCAGTGTCATTTACTGAATAATATTGCGCCTTTTCAGGGTCTTAAATGAAGATTTTTAATCTTAAAGTCTATAATAACACTGCCATCATAACTTAGTAGACGAGGCGAGGATACTACCTGATATCCCCTTTGGCATGTGTTAGTAGAAAGGTACGTCGCAAGAAGGTAGTATCCTCGCCTCGTCTACTACATGTGCTAGAGAGATAGCATCGGATCGATAGCACAGTCGGTAAAGCAATCGCCCGGCAAGCGAGAGATCGTGGGTTCATGTCCCACTCGATCCATTATCTTTGCAGCACTTGGGAAGATAATGTACATGACTACTTATGCAAATATAGCTCACATATGCACCGTTGTTCCTATAATATAAATTACTATTCATCACTAGCATTTTCCTAAAGGACAGAATCTCCCCGCCTCCTTCGCTAATTTTGTTAATTTCTAACCCTGTCCCCTCCAACGACTAGATCTAATTCAAACCCAGCATTCACCGATTTATTGAGATAAAACTTGTTATACTCACTCGAGATCGTTTATTTTAAAATTAGGGCAACATTCTACATACAAATATTCGGTCGGCTGGATGACCGGAACGAATATCATCCCGAATAATAACCCTATAATTACATTTAATGCCACCACATGAAATAAACTTTAAACACGGTTGTTATGGTAGCGGGCAATACCGTGGAATATTGCCCGCTATGACGTAAGTTCTAACCAATCACATTGCGCGATTTTCGAAAATACCGAGGCCGCCCTTTTACCCGGGTAATAAGTTACGATAATTATTGCAAGCCATTCTCAATATATGAATAATGACTAATGGTGGCCAAAAAAGGAACAAGCGCTGTGCAAGTATCGTACAAATGAATTACTAACTTCTCCTACAGGTAGCAAGTAAATCAAACAAGCAAAAAAAAATCATTTTCTATTTTATTTATTAAAATAAATTATACAAGCTTGTTCTGTTTGATCGCCATCTCATTGTTCGGAGGCCGCTACCTACTTACTTGCTTACTTATTTTTAAGCATGTCTTTTCTCCCCGCATCACGAGTCAGTATTTTACACGTATGTACATCAACCATGTATTATTTTTTTCGTATGTATGCGTGACGTTTTCCTTACAGAACTTAAACCTACGACAAAAGAAATAAACGTCGATACATTTTGCCCTATGTAAACAATACTAAAGTACAATCTATAAAAACAAAACGTATTTTAGATACTGTTTATCAACTCCTCTATGTGCAGAAATTTTCGCGGACAGAAAACTTTGCGAATTGGATAATTTAAAAGTTCAATTATGTAAATAAGCAATAAATAAGCAATAAAATGAGCAATAAATTTCCAAATTAAATCACCGAAAGTTACCATCCATGCTTTCAATAATTTCGTGAATTTAGCCAAAATTCGAAATATATGCTTTAGCCTGTTTCTGCATTTTAAGTACAACTCATCGCATGATTGTGAGCTCAATATATATACAAAAGAATATACTTACAACTTACCACAAAAACCTTTTCCGGTTCAGTAGGGTTGATATCGCTGTGGTCCCCCAGTGCCACCCGCGCCACCAGCACCACCACGGCCACCTCTTCCACCGGCAAACCCACCAGGAGACTGATTTTGATTATAAGTTCCAAAAGATTGGTAGCCAGTAGACTGGTTCGCGTCACTACCAGCGCTTGGCTGATTGTACCCACCTCCCTGATAGCCTCCCGCCTGGTAAGTGCTATTGCCGTATCCTGGCACAGCACCCCCTTGCTGCGGGTATCCTGTACTGTAGCCTTGGTTTTGATTGCCTCCATACTGGTAGTTATTGGAACCTCCATAATCACTTTGCTGATTGCCTCCATATCCACTTTGGCCACCACCGTATCCACCTTGACCACCACCATAACCACCTTGACCTCCACCATAACTACCTTGACCTCCACCATAACTACCTTGACCTCCACCATAACCACCTTGACCTCCACCATAACCACCTTGGCCCCCTCCACGACCACCACCTCTACCACCATAACCACCACCTCTTCCACCATAACTACCTCCACCACCCCCACCTCGACCTCCGAAGCCTCCACCTCCTCTTCCACCAAAGTTGCCACCTCTTCCACCGCCAAAACCACCGCCAAAACCACCCCGACCTCTACCACCACCACGACCTCCTCCTCTGCCTCCAGGACCACCAGCACCTGAGAAAAAAGATCAATTTTACGAAATAATGATTTTAAATTTTACAGCATATAACAGTTTAATAATGTAAAAAAAAATTATTGCTCAATCCAAATTGAAAAACCTGTTTAAACGTTCAATTTAAGTTGACAAAAAATAAGTTTCTAGATATTAGTCATAAAGAAATAACCAAATGATTTGACTGGAAAACTGTGATCCTGAACAATAAAAGTGATATTTGCGAAATGTTAAAAAAATAACTTTGAAATTAGCTGTTAGTAAGAGTGTTGAATTGTCGCTCGTTTTAAAAAGTAATTTAAATATTATATCAAAAAAACTCATTCAAGGACTATTTTAGTCAACTGACGTAAATTTAATCACCTTACTCTTAATAAAGCTTTTCTTGATATGTTTTTATTTACACATTACATATGACACATTCTCACCTGGTTGTGGTTCTGCTTTTTTGATAGACAATTCTCTTCCTTTGAGGATGAATGAATTTTCACAAATTGCTAAACGGTCGGCAAAATCAAAATTGGAGCACTCGAGAAATCCAAATCCTTTATTTTGTCCAGTTTCCTTGTCTTTTACAAAGTCAACTTTTTCCACGACACCAAGCTCGTTTGGATGACGTGATTCAATATATGACAACAGGTCATTAGGTTCGAAATCAAGTCCTTTAAAACCGCCAATGAACAATTTCTTGGTCTTAGAATGTGCACCGGGTGTGTTGTATTCTCTTGGCATGGCTCTTTTCACTTCCACTGTTTTACCATCAATTTCATGCGGTCGGGATTTAAATACTTCTTCGACAGATTCCGATTGTTCAAACGTCACAAAGCCAAAACCTCTCGACTGCTTTGTATGCGGGTCAGTGATAATAACTTTGTCTTCCATCGCTCCAAATTGACTGAAATATTCGGCGTAAGCATCTTCACTGGTGTCTCTATTCAAACCACCCACAAACATTTTGCGCATTGCCTCGCATTCTCGAGTATCTTCGGTGGCTTGTGACTCGTATTGCTGGACATCTTGTTCATAACTCTGCAAAAAAGGAAATCAAAATGTGGAAATTGAAACTGCAATTAAAGATTGAGAGAATACCCTGCTTATGCCCCTTCAAACAATAGCAATTTTTAATAATCCAAAATTTCCACCACACAAAACACAACAATACACTTTTGTGCTTAATTGTAAATAAGCAGGGGGGTGGGTACTCCGGGGAAAATTTCTTAAAGTGGGGGGGGGTCATAATATAATGACCTAAGGGGGTGTCTCCGCCTTCCCGCGGCAAAACAAAAATCATGTTTTTGACGAAATCCTAAGTAAATATTTAAGGGTTACTCTCAGTTGCTTAATAAAAGGGGGTTGTCTTATTAGCTGGGGGGTCTGTTTTTTGTTTTTGAAAACCAAAAAGCGAGGGGGAAGGGGGGAGAATTTTTTACAGCAATAAACATAACTTCTACAACCAATAAGAATAACATTAGAAAAAAACAATTGTTTTAAATGTTTCAAATATTTTGTGCACACTGCAGGGGCTTCCTTTCAAATCTTCCTCGCTCATACAGCAAAAATATGTGGTTCAAAGTAGGTACAAATGCAGTGCTTAACAATAAAAAGTGTTAGCTTGCGTCAATGATGTTAAGTAAATACCATCAAACACACAGCATGTAATAACATTTAAAACAAAAAATAATTTCCAAAAAAAATAAAAAAATTTGACCATCACGAACTTTAAGGTGAGTCTTTCGTGAGGGTGGGTGGGAAAAATACCTGAAAATTAATAAGAGATATTTGTTTTAAAAGCGCTAATTATGCGTATGCATTGAGCATAATTATGGTAACTTAATATTGTAAAATGTTTAAAATTTGCAAAATAAACAGCCGGAAAACATTTTTAACTCTATATGGCTTGTCAAAAATGTTAAATTATCCCCCTTGCAGAGCATATACTTATGACATCATACATAATTTGGTCTGAGGTTGTCCCTAGTTACTACCCACGCAGTGTTAAAAGACTGACGACACCACACACCCTGTTTCAAAGTTATTTGGCCTTAAATTTATAGATGCACTGCTATGGCTTCATTAAATATCAATTAAGCTATTGAGATTAAATTAATGTTATTGACATTGAGACGTTAATAATATGTCATATTTTTTGCATTCTCAAGCAAATATAGATAGAATGGACAACTTCGATTGTCGAAATCAACTTCTACTGACTAGGTACAGGACTCGCCTAACGTTGATATCTTATTCATAGCTTTTTGATATTTTTAGCCAGTAAGGGGAAGAGGCAGTCAAGTATAAATTGGCCATGCTAATAAAAAAGATGTAAGTTATTTGTCCACAGACCCTAATGAATTACTGACATTTTCAAGTAATCATCGAAATTATGTTTGCGTCTTTTAAAGAGCACCAATAAACATTAAATGATATATATATAGTAAAATTTTGCATCTGTCTAATCACAGGGTGTTTTTTTAGTATGCCAAAGACTAGAAACTGCAATTTAATATCCCTTATCCTAAAATAAAAACAACATTGATGGTCATGACACAGAAAGATGTGGGTGCAGATCCATTTTTTTCAAATGTAAAAAAATTCTGTCTGCTAGGAATCTTAATTTGGAAAATTATGTTGTTCTTTAAAATATTTGATTCATCCTAAATATCTAGGTATCGGGTGATTTTAATTTTAATTACATTTCAAAGGTGAACAACTTTACAATTTTCAGTTTTGTTTTATATCTTGGCAGTAAGAATTAACAAAGAATGAAAGTTTCTTAGCATTTTTTCTCTACATCCAGTAAAAATGGTAGATATATAGCATAGCTAAGTCTTATTTATTGTAACTTTACATGTAAGCAAGTTTTACGACTGGGAAAAAGTATCTATTGAAATAAATCTATTGAAATTTATTATTTTTTTAGTGAACAGACATTCTTTATTTCACATATGATTTTTTCATAAGTGTTGTTCAAGCTTCGTAAATTCATTTTCTCGTTATTCTAGAACGAAATACAGTGGATTTTTTAATCTTCATATTGTCATTTCCTTGTAAGTCTACAAGGAAATATGAAGATTTCTTACGGTTTTCTGATCACGTTCGAACAAAACACTGTGATTTTTAAGCTTAAGAAGAAAATAAATTTTTAAGCATTGTACAATCGTTTTCTTGTCATTTTAGAAAAAAAACAATATAAAAGCTTTTTACTTTTTTTCTCAATACCACTGTTAAGTGTGAAGCAAAAAATTAGTTTTGTTATATACGGTAGATGTCCGTTAATTCGAACACGCAATGGACTAAACTTTACCAGTCGTTAGCTGTGGAAAAATCCAAGGGTTAGCCCGTCCTTTTTATACCACATTGCGTGCGTCTCGCTACCTGAGCAGCTAAGCTACCTTTTTGCGTGACAGACAGACGGACGGACAGATGTATATGGGTATTATAATATAGATTACAATTTTACTACAACTTTTTATAAAAATCTTTTAAGTTGTTTGCTTGGCGATGGGCAAGGTCCCAAATTCCTTGCAAACTTGATTTTATTGGAAATGTCAATTTAATTGATAAATTGAAAGAAATTTTGCCACCATTGATGCAATAAAAATGAAAACTTTTTTTTACTTTCCCATAACATTGTATATATCAATACAAAAAAATCAAATTAACGAGCATAATGTAGCCTTGGGACTGAAAAGTTGTTTGAATTAGCGAAATGTTCGAATCAGCGGAGTTTGAATTAAGCAGCTCAAAAGATAAGACTTTATTAAACCAAACTCAAGGGACTTTGCAATTTGTTCAAAATAACGGAAAGTTCGAATTAGGCCATATTTGAATTAACAGACGTCTACTGTATATACTAGCATAGATACATTTTATATATTATTTCTTTTGTTGATTCCATGACGCTATAATATAATATCCAGGAATTAGTAGATCCCTCGATTCAGGCATAAAATTCCCTGAACCAGGGATTTTGCAGTTTTCGCTGTTGTCAGCATGTGTTTCTTAATTTTTAGGTAGTTTTTTACTGTATAGTTGGAATCAACTGTGAATTGTATCTTTGTAGATTTAACAATACCAAATCATATGTTTTAGAGTCAGATTGGCTAAAACTACTGGTAACTTTAGTTGACATATATTTTGTAACATAATCAACAAAACATTAGGCTTGGCAAACATGCAGAATTTGTTGTTTTGCAATTATACCCTGAATATTTATTGTAAGCAATACTGGCCGTACATTCTGAATATGAAAACTAGAACACCTTTATGACAGCTGGGGTTTGTTTGAATTGGTATATTACAGCCCAAGTATCACTTGTTTGTGGTAAACAAATTTGGCAGAACAAAAATCCTTTGAACAGGGGATCCCTGGTTTGTAAGCCCAACTGTAAAAGATCGTTCAAAGTTCATAGTGAAATGTATATACTAAGAAATAAGATTCCGTGGGTTTTGAAACATAGCACAAACATGCTATGAAATTGAGAATACAACAGACATCTGGTAAAGCAGGTAGGTAGGTTGAGATTTTGATAAGCCTTTTTTCGAAAGTATAGGAATGAGCATGGACGTTGTTCCTTATTTAGCAGTTCTGCCTGACGAGACAAGGTTGGCAAATGCTATAAATAAAAACGCCTTACACAAGCTTTTATTGAGGATATAAACTTCAGTTTTTCTCGAATGAAAGCTTAGACGCAAACAAATATTAGAGAAAATCCCTAAAATTTAATTCAACCTCATAGCAAAACCTGCATTACAATCAACCAATCAGCACAAGGCCAGTTTGTCACGTCTTACCCTCTTAAATAAATTAAGAAATAACTATATTTGTTCGAGTAGGTTAGACCAGTCACAGTCAACACAAAGGAACTTCCAATTTTAACCATGTGAGTAAGAACAATAGAATTAACCAATCCAAAAGTGCAGTTAGTATTCTGTCCACAGAAAAATAGTTTAAGACCCGGCATAATTTTCCCCACCTTAATTATTCCGATTTTCCAGTGGTAAGAAAAATTATACTGGGGTTTCCTGGCTATATAATGATGGGGGGTGCTCAGCAAAAACGCGCAAAAAGCATGGGGTTGTCAAACGACTTCCGCCGTTTAAAAAAAAACTGACAATTTTGTCTAGACAAACCCAAATCAACCCGAAACTACATGTTTTTAACAATTTACTACCATGTATATTTTATTCTTTTAATGTTGAGCAGTGGTGTGGAAGCTTTTTGCAAAAAAACTATTTTTATACCATTTATTCCATAAATAGCTGCAATAAAATCCCACAAATAACAAACTGAGAGTACAACGACAAAATAGCACCTTCCTTCTTCTCAAGACACTTTTTAAATGAAAACAATGAGCTTGCGCGTGTTGCATTTCAGACGCAATTTGGAGGTTTTCAGACGGCCCAGGCTTTTCAGGGCAGTTACAGACAAAAACCTTGAAAAAAACCTGAAAAAAAAAACAGGAAAAGGGCCTGCGGCCGCCCTCACATATACGGTGCTTTTGACGAGTCTGCACCCTATTTAATTTATTTTTTTACTTTAATCTGACATTTTGACAATATTTTGAAAATTCCTGACTTTCCTGACAAAGCAGACACACTGGTTACGGTAAATGAACAGGTTTGCAACGGAAATGCTGAATATGTGCCTGTTTCATTATGCAGTAAGCCATTTTTTAGCTAGCCAGCTATAGCTAGCTGCTAGCTTCCAATGAATATAGAAAATTGCCAAGGATATAGGAATTCAAAAAGCCACTAGTATCCAAAAGTCTAACTTACCATTTTTTATAATATTGTTTAATGTCTTCTACCTTTTAAAAAGTTATAAACCAGAGAGCCACAACATATATCTTCACCTGGAGAGTGGGGACATTCTTAAAAATTCAGCGCCAAAGAAACACGGCGTGCACAAAATAGGAAAAAATGACAGACCCAAAGTCCTTCGTCCACGGCTTTCCGAAACCCACTTAATCAGAAAAAAAACTACCAATTATCAACCTTGTTCCCAGAGCATTTTTCCTTGTTGATGAAGTTGATAGCTTTATTGGCCACTGCGTAATATACTAGACCCTGGGAACGAGGCTGATGGATGATATCTTTATTTTTATTTTTTATTTGAAGCAAGATATTCTTTGTTAGGTAATTTTTCCTACAGGCCGTCTAAGTTACTCGAAGATTTTATCACTACATGCTCAACTCTACAGGAAAACAGCGATCAACCCCATTCAATTTGTTGAAAAAGGGCAGCACATAGGTTGTGCCAGTAGCAACCATTCTATGATACTTTTCGAACTAAAACCTCGCTATGAATATGTGCTTTACGTTTATAAAGAGAACCTAAGATAAATACGCAAGAAATTGAATGGCCGCGTCTCTCTCCCTGTGCTTCAACGCCCTTCCGCACTTTAGCCGCTTTTCTCAATTTAATTAACTCCTAAGCTCATAAATTTTTCAACATTAATTGGATTCGCAGTAATAATGTTAGCTATTATTTTAAAACCGTTAATGAGAAACATGATGTGAGGGAAAACTAACAAACTTCTAAACAATACTTTCACGAAGCGCAAGTGGGTCGGTGAGAGGGAAACGACTTAAAAATGATCTAGTGCAGCAAAAACAAAAAAAACAAATGAAATATAAATGCGCCTAGCACATGATAGTATAATCTATGACAAAACAACACAACAAAAACTTATAGTGATTGTCTCACTTATTTGTCTCACTTATTACTATAAATCTACATAAAAATATAACGAGTTGAATTTTTTGACTTTCGTGCTTTCTTAAATGAAGTTTTATTGCCTTGACAGAGCATTATAATGGAGAAAAACTACAAACTCTAACAGTAACAAAAAGTTTTAAATAATCCTGTTTACCAGGTGTATCCATGATATCCCTAAGGTATCTTCTTGTTTAGACTCTTGAGTAAGCGAGACATAGAACTAGCATATCTAAAAACCAACGCAAAAAAGTATTCTTGAATTAATTTATTACCTAATTACAGTCTCGAACCCAGACTTTTAATCTATACGGCTGTGAAAAGATTGATTAGTCTGGGGACAAGATATTTCTATGATAAAAATATAAAAACCTAGAATCTGCAAATTTACAGCTACGTACAGTACTAACAATCATTATCATACTATGTACAAAATAACAAAGTTTTTTTTTAGAAAAAACAACAGTTTCCATTATTACACCACAGCTAAACTTTACGTACAGGTCACTTGATGTACAGCAACTATAAACACAAGCTTCGCTGATATATGCTCTTTATTTCAAAGATATAAGAAGAAGGCGGGGTGTGCAAGCTTCTTGAAGTAAGCTAACATCATGAAAGTTTATTTTTATGTCCGGGTAACTCTTGAAGATCAAAATTCAAACTTCTCAAAAATGTCACTTCTTGTCCAATTAAAATTAAAAATATATATATATGATTAAATAAAGGTCTAAATTTACAGGACGGATATTAGCACACAATTTGCGAGTTTCGTACTGATCTCGTCGTGTAAATTAGGCCTATCTAACTATCCGACTAAAAAATTATCTAAATTCTATATATTATAATATACACACACGAATTTATATCGTCACACCTAAACAAAAAGGAGGTAAAGTAAAAGCTAGAATACAGCTAAAATGTTGAAATATAACATAATCCACAACAATACGAGGTGTGACAACACTACCAAAACGGCAACACCCAATCTCGCCATAGCTCCCCTACAAACTTGAGTTTAGATTGTATAAGTTTCGTGCAGCAATTTGTGTTTTAGTATTTAAGCTTCACGTTGATAAAGACGGGTTTAAAAAAATCGACAAATTTATTGCAATGTTCCAAATTACATTCTTAGTATCCAACTGCTCAACCTTTTACTTTATTGTTAATAATTTTTCTCTTTTTTCCTTTATATAATAAATTTAATAATCTTTTAACATTAGTTTCTTCAGCCATACTTTCCTTTGTTGTTTTACGATAAAAAAGACATTGCGATTTATTAAGTGTGATAGCCAGTTTGGGACTGTTCTAGATTTTATCAATTTTCTTTTCTTATAAAACTGCTAGCCCACGTAACAATACCAACATTTTGAATTGAATTTCAATTTAAAATGAAAAACAAAAGAAAAATTACTCACCATGCTCTTTCTTGTCATCCATCCTACTTCCCACCTGCGGGCGAAACCGTTCTTTCTTGTTTCAAATTCAACGTTGAAACGTGATAATCCTGCTCGTTGTAGTAGTTATTTGCGTGGGGCGATCGGTTGTTACCGTGAGGCGATCGCGTCGAATCGTTTCGAAGTTTGCTGATATGATCCTCGAGTTTACTGCGCCCGTTGTTTCGTTCCTCTTTTATAGTCGATAGTGTTTTCGGAAGACTTGCTGTTTTAAAAGGATGAGCGTAAAAATTGTTTGTTTCATTGTTGTTGTTGTTGTTGTTGTTGTCGTTACATAGGATTTTGCTACCGCTGTTGCTGCCATTTTGAAAAATTTCTTTGCTCTTTTCGATACCATTCAAATTTTCAATCGTGTTTTCTTCGTGACAGTTCTTGTACAAAGATGGCAACAACGACAAATGTGTCTCCGAATTACTTTTAGAAATATCTGAATGGGCGTTGACGCTCTGTATAAGATCCATGGCGGGCAAAGGTGGTGGGACGATAAGCAGATCTAGGTCGTACTTTGGATTGTAAGGCAGAAAACGTCGTTTAGTAAAATCTAAAGAAACGTTTCATGTTGGTTTACTTCGTTTATAAACAAAAGGAAATCCTACTGTTCACTTTAACTCGATTTGTTAACCATAAACTCTATAAACGATATGGGCATTTATTAAACTACGCAATCGTATATTTAGGGGTTTGTGTTAAGGAAAGGGGTTATCACAGGAGGCAGTGCGTAAGATCCTGAATATCTGACTGCAATAAGAAGAGAGACTTAAGTTAGCTTAAATAAATTCTGCACCACCAATTTATCAATACACCACAAACATCAACACACACTCAACGTTCCATTTTCAAAAAAAAATTTGAAAAATGCAAATCCTCTGCATGTTCTGCTTTTACAATGGTCGTGACAGGATTTTATTGAAACTTTTTTGCCTGTGCATTCATCCGAAAAGTACTTTTATTTCGACTTTGGCGTTTATTTTAGGCTCTACGATGTAACGCTTTGTGGCAGTAAAGAATGAAAACACAGACACAAAGAGACTACAACTAGTCAGTGTTCTATCAAAATAAAATGAATCCAAAACAAAAATAATTTTTAAGATATAAAAAGGAAATTCACCTTGTAATACTTTTTGTGCAGTTAGCTTGCTACCATCAATGCGCTTCACTTTCGTGTATTTTAAATGTGGTGGCTCCTCTCCAGGTAGAACAGGCGCGTATGATCGTTTTCGACGAGTGGACGGCGACATCGGCGGCATGGAGTCTGGCATTCCTGACCTGCCTTCAACAACGCGATAACCATACGGTACATAATTGACGTACGAGTGGCATTGACATTTATCGCTGCAGTGACCATGGTGATGACGTTCTCCGTGCTTTCCCGATGACGAACGCATACTCACGTAATGAACAGGCGTCGAAGGCTTTTCCATCATCTTGTACCGATCACTATTGGCGCAGCAGGGACCAGAGCACTGAGAATAAGAAAGTGAGTGACTGCTGTGTGATTCACTTCTCGAATAAGCTTTTGGAGATGTATTGTGGTGAATGTGCCCGCTACTTTTCGGTTTCACTTTACACGACTCGTCGCTTTTTCTGCGATAGTGTTCGCTCGAACAGGAGCTGCTCTCGTAGTCACACTCCACGTATTGTTTACGAGTTGTCTGACAATCCGAGCAGTTGCAATCCTTCGCTGATTCCGGATGGTGAACCAGTACCGGTCTTTTCGGTTCTTCGTCTAACACATCAAGGACTTGCTTGAGTTGTATAGCATAAGGTGATTTTTCATTTCGTTCGTCAAATGATCTGCTGGTGGTGACTGCTGCTTCTGGCAATGGCGATCTCGTTGTGCTGTCAACATGTTTTTGGGAAGATTCTGTGTCCGAGTCTTTCGTTTCCATTTCAAAGGAGCTCTGAGATGGTTGCTGATTGGGCGACATCAAGTGAGACAATATTTTTTCTGTCTCTTGAAAGTGTTTCTTCAGGTTTAGTATAGTCTCGTTCGCGAGTCGAACTTGTCCCTGGAGCAAGCTAATATTCTGTTGGGCAGTATCAAGTTGGCTTTCTAAGATCTTCGTAACATTTTGACCATGCTTGAGTCGGTCTTTCAGATTTAAAATGACTTCAGGCGCTATCTTCGGTTCGCTGCTGGTCATTTTTTACCTAAATCAAAATAATTTGATGCGTTTTAAAAAAATGCACAGTATTAGTGTCCGCCGAGTAATTTAGGAAACCGGTTTGTAAGAAACTTAGCTCTTGACCGAAAGTAAAATTCTGTGAGCTGGGGGGGGGGGGGGATTGTATCAGCAACTGCACAATTTTATTTATCGTAAGTACTGGTATCTAATTCTTTAAGTTTTGGTAAAATATATCACAGCATTACATATATATTACGATAATTTAACTTTTCGATAAAAAAATTATTTAAAGAACGAGAACATTTAGAAATGTTAAAACATTTTAAAAATTAAAATTGCGAAGGAGGGTAAAAACTCTTGAATTGGACCCTACGTTTTTAGCAAATGTGTACTGCTTTTGTTTTACGCATTTGGCGCGCGAGTTAGAAAATATCGACTACCAGTCGTCGCAAAAGGTCTCGATTATTACTAAACCTTTTAAACTAATATCAGAGAATACATATGTAATTTTGTTTTTTTAAATTTACTCAGAAGAAGTGTCAACTTATGAAAGTTTTTAGTATATATATGAACTTCCTTTTCTCGAGTTTCTTAAGCTTGCTTAGAAATTCATACATTTCAATCGAGTTTTTTCCGCATATTTATTACTATAATCCCTCACCTACGTAATTCAATCGACGCACACTAATTACCGTCCAATAACAAAATCGTTATTTCTTTTATATTTGCATTTAACCATTTTGAACTAGAAGATAAATCTGCCAATGGTAAAACACGAATTAACATAAATCCTTTTTCAAAACAACATAATTTAATCTATTTGCTTAATTGCCAAAACTTTTAGCTATAGCTCAAAGCTGCGGTGATATCACCAATAAAGGAGTTCAAAGTTTTAAATCACTAAAAAAAATGTTGCGGTATGATCGGTAGGGGGGAGGGGGTCATGCGTATACCACAAATGAAGTAACGCCGCATAACAAATAAGGCAGCATTTAGATGTGCTTTGGAAGCGGGAAGTGTGAATGTTCACATTGTAAAATATAATCGAAAAAATGTTTGTCCTAAATCTAAGCGGATGGAACTTATAATTGCAAATCATGACATCATAATTTCAGATTTTGAGTTTCGAATTACTTATTTGAGAACTAAATTCTACGGCACCTACAACTTTGACATTTGTACAAAAACGCGTGTAACTTTTTTTACCAATAGAAGTCACTACTTTATAAATTTTTGTGTTGCAAATTGGCTGCGCTTGCTACGCCGTGCAAAGAATTCACCCTAACACAGAGAGCTAAATTAAATACACTTAATTCTTAACTCTCGAAGCGATCAGTATATGTTTCAATTTTAACAAATATTATTGAAGGATTGCTTTCTCAGATAAAATTGAAAATTCCAGATAAAAAAAGTTTAGGAGACTCAGACATGTGTAAGGATTGTTGAAAATCTAAGTTATATCGTAGAAGTACGTTTTTCTATGGAGGTAAAAGATGAATTAATAAGTATGTTAATATATATAAATAAATAGTGGAAATAGAAAAAAAATGCTGATGCAAATGCAGAACAACTTCTAAATATTAAAAAAAATATTTGGAGCTAATCAAAATATATATCCAAATATTAAATTTAAAATAACAAATATGTAAAATAAAAAACATTAAATAAAGATATATATATAAAATATTTAGCCAAACCTGTTAAATTTTTCTAGTCGGATATTTAAAAAAATTCACCACACTAATGAACAAACATGCATGTCTAATCAAAAGCATCAACACACCCCAGTAACTTAATGATAATTACGAACTCCATTAAAAACTCTGCAATAATTGAGACAAATCTTTAATTGTTCTACAGCCAAATAAACCATGATAAAGTATTCAATTGCCTTGCTTAGTCGTATAAAATGAACTGCGCTTGGATGCAATAATTAGACTGGACATAATAAGACCAGATTAGTGAAACTGTAGAATAAAGGTTCACACAGACAAGCGATCACTGACGTGGTTTCTATTGCGTGCGATGATTGCAAAACCTCGTAAATTTAGACAGCCTGTTAAATTCACTTTCATTTTGTTAGCTGAAAATATGTTTAATGAAAATATGTTAAAGTCATGACCAAAAATGCATTGACTATAAAAGGAAATGATACATACATTGTCAATGAATGACTCTGGGTGTGACTGCCACATATATTGACATTTGGAGTAATCAAAAAACGCGGTGAATACGCGCTCACATCCAGCTAACGAACATTTAACATCCTAAATACGCATTGGTATAAAAAATGTTTAAAAACACTATTTCTACTCGTAAAATTTTGATGGCTCCTGGTATAAGGGTAAAGTACATTATTACCTTTGAAAACAAACCTTCCATAACTCAGGTGGATTTTAATTTAATTGGAAGCTTGATTATTTGAAAAAGGAAAAGCTTAGTTTTAGAAGGACAACTTAGTAAAAGTCAATTTTTTTTGATAATGTCAACCTTCTTTTCTGTACCAATGTAAAAAAACACAGGAATCCTGGGAACAAAGTTGTGATAAAAAAATTAACAAGTTATACATAAGGAGATAGAAACCATATATTTTTTTATTCGACTTAATTAAAACTATCGCTAATTAAATGCTTATTGCTCGTTAAGAACATCATACGTTTTCTTAATTAAAACGAGAAAAGTAATGGGCACAGCATAGTAATTACATTCAAACAATTATAGGGAAATTGCTACTGAATGGTCGCCTGTAAAAAAATAATTAGAAGGTCGGAGTATCTTTGATAACAAGACAGTATTTTTTTCATCACGGCGTAGGAGTGCAGCGCGCAAAACAGACTAGCTGCATATCACTACTTTGTTATTAAATTATTAGTGGATATAGTATAGTGGTAGCGCATTCAGCTTGTAATCGTAACGTTTCAGGTTCGAGTTCCCACTCCGGCGCACTTTAAATGTAGTGTTATCAGCTCATTTGGTGCCATCTAGTGACCGCTTACCGGCTTGTGTGGCAGGTAAGAAAGTCATACGTATCCGTGACGGTAATGTTACCGTTAATTACTCACTAAATTCTTTTTCTTTCGGCGTTTTAAATAACAAAATTTTATCAAAACTGTTCAAAGGAAACTAACTTTTTATTGCAAGGACATTCAAGCATCAAAACTACAATACTATTGGAAATTCTAATCAAAAGTTTTTTTACAAAATAAAAGGTGATTGTATAGCTAATACATGGAAGCAGATTGAGACAAGATAATTCAACATTCCAACAGGGATCACAATTTGTGTGACTCTCCACTGCTTTGTTTACAAGCTAGTGTTTAATCACTGAAGATATTAGACATATATAGCTACGCAGCGTACAAGAACATAGAGGTTTGAATTTGTGCCATGCCCGGTTTAAAAATTACGAAATGAGACATTTAAAATGAGGTTGGCTTCTTAATTGTACTAATTAAAAAATCAGGAAACAATGAAAACAAACTCAAAAAACACACACAGAATTAATTTGAGTCAATGGTCTCTTGCTTTTTTATTGGAAATTGGAAACAACTTTTGAAATTTCATATATTTTGACAATATACCAAACAATAATACAATAATGATCATTCGATAAGAATCCGCCCGCCCTATTAAAACTCCCCTGATTCTGCGTAGGTACTAGAAAATATTTTTGCCCTTCTCAAAATATTATATACCTACCTACACTGGACCTATTTACAAGCTAGTATATTTACAATAATCACGATAAGACAAAATTTTACAAAATCATTCTTATATACAGATTGATAATAGTGTTGTTTAATTTTCCAAACATTTTTCTGGCTAATCCAAGCATTTACAGAGCATTTACTGATCTTTTCATGTGCATCTCGACTTTGGTGAAAAAATACTGTCTGTTAAACTGTAAAATACCCCCTACTTTTCAGAAAAGGTTTAAAACTTTGCTAAAAACACAGACGCATATATAATATAAATATAAAGACTCACTATTCGATTATTAGCTACTTTACTGGTTGTTATAACTCACGAGAACGCACACAGATAAATCTCTACAACTTATTATGATTACACTCATCAGTAAAATTATCTATTGAAAACATTAAAAGAACCAAATTATAATTAGTTTAAACTGAATAAGATTTACAGGTTTAGAAGGGATGTTCTGAGTAAATATGATGTCAGATCTAATTTTAACATTTCCTCATATGGTGATGTGTCTACAACAATGTAATAAATGTTTTTTCATAAAAATTACTTGTCTTGTCGACAAAGAAAATACTGTCATACTTTAAGTTCTCATTTTAGGCCTTTCACTTAAAAAAGGTCTTTAGGTTCAACACCCAATATTAACCATTCCATTAAAAAAAAAACTAGCATAATTGTTTTATTAAAACTTTAGTTATAGTCGTGTACCCAATCTTAATGAATTGGTTAACTGAATTCACATTTGGTGATAAAAAAGATAGGTTGTTTTTTTTAAAGGCTAGAAAAATGTATATCAAATATATGCTACAGTGCTATCAAATATATGCTACAAAACAAATACCCAATTACCACTTTCATAACTGATTTTTTTCTGTAAATTATCTTATACAAATTTTTCTAGTGCTAAAAATTTTAAGTTTTGAATATTTCTTAATTACACTAAGTTTCTTATAAGTGAAAATCTTGAATAAACCGTACAGCTTAGATAATTTGTCGTGTTGGGAACCTTTTTTTAATTTATTTAGGGATAGGGGAAGGAAATGTGGAGAAATTGCCCACTGGAATGTCCATTTTCTTAAATCAGTGTCTAAGTAGTTTTGCCCAAAAAATATATTGTTACATTTTTTAACATTAATAATTTTCAGACTAACATGCAAATGATCTATTATTTCTTTGAAAAAGAAGGAATGTTTAAACAAAATATTACCAAGTGCTTAAAATTTTGTGAAAAAATAGGTTGACTTAAAAGCTTTTCCAGGCATGTTTATATTCAAAGCTAGTCGAATTAATTTAGTTATTCTGCATAAATTACTAATAATACCTTGATTAGGGTAATCAAGTCAAAATGTTAAACAATAAAAACACAACAAAATAGCAAAGAGGTGTGGATTCATGTAAAATACTAACGAATGCAACAAAATTTAATACAACCTTATATAATATATAAAGTAATTTAAAACACTTCTTAAAATTATACTTCAGTTTCTGATGATGTTATAACATGCTTTATTCATTCCTACATAACAAATTCAAAAATAAAAATACAAGTTCTACAAAATATTAATTTTATTTCACCATAAAGACTATCAAATGAAAAGTATAGAACAAAATAAAAATATATAAAACTTACATAAAAATTATTTAACCAGAGACAAATATTTCGTTTTTGTTAAACACATCCATATGTTTGTACTTAAGATTTCAAATCAGATTTTTTTTCAGAATTAAAAAAAAAAATTAAAAGAAAAGAAACAAAGCAGAGAATAAATTATTACTTCATTATCTTTTAATTAAATCCAAATTAAACAAGATCTATAGAAAACTTTATTTATTGATTTGAAAATTTAATATTAGCAGATTAATAATATAAGAAATTCAAAAAAATGTTGTTTAGCTTTTCTTAGCAAACAAATAAAAAAGGCCAAATATTAAAATCCAAAGTTGGAGAAAAAATGTTCCAAAAATTATGTATACATATTGTTGACATTACAAATATGTATATATATATATCAATAAAATTAAGTCAAGATTTAACTGAAAGATCATTTACAATGATGTACTTTTTTTAGGAGTAGGCAACTGTCAGGTAAACAAAACTTTATGAAGCTTCATATACACATACCCACCATTTTCAGTTGATTGTTAATGCAAAATCAACTTTATGAAGCATACAGTTTCATGTACACATCACCACCATTTTTAGTTGATTTTACATTATCAATTTTTTACTTGGACTTGAAGGTAACTTATGATAACTAAGAAAGTACTGGAATGAACAATTCTCCAAATTAGGAGTAACACAAGGACTATAAGACATATTTAAATTTGGATACTAATGACATAAAATTTGTCACAATTATACGATGAGACAAATGGAATAAATCAGTTTAAATCAAATCAATTTAAAAATAAATTATTTTCTTGCTGATTTCAGCACTTTTTGTACGATGTCATCAGCAATATTAAAATTGGGAAAATACCATATATAATCTATGTGTATAAATTAGGCTTGGGCAAAAATGTCTCTTGTGGCATTCAAATTTCATTTTCTCTTGGTAATGTATATGGTTTATAAACTCACTTTCAGGTTTTTGCATATAAAAAAGGACAAGTATATATACTGGCCAAAATTTCATTTATCCAATTGATTAATCATGTCACAAGTAAAATTTGAATTTCCTGCAGGCACTTTATGCCTGAACACTTATTCATGTAGGTAGAAAATGTAAACAAGGTACCACAGATTTTAAATTATATATATATAAGTCTACTTTTTACCTACTAGAATATTTGTGCATGTATAAAAATCACAAAGTTCCATGAACTTTTTTAAATCATTGGTAAACCATCCATAAACCAGGAAATAACTTCTTGGTAGAAAACTAGCATGGAAAACTTAAGAGGTATTATACAGACTTATTGTGTCAATTAGAATGATCACATACGATGGAATAAAGAAATGGAAGCCTTATAGTAGACTAAAGAAAAGAAAATATTCTTTTGCTACTGGGGTTATTAATGCATGGAGCAATCTACCAGAGTTAAAGAAGTATAAAAATAATAATATAAAATAAAATAAAAATATAAAAATATATATGCTGAACGAATGTTTCTTTAAAGTATTAACATACGTTCACATGAACATGTCATTTAAAGAGTTAAAGAAGTGTCTACCACTTTAAGAAACCTACTTCAAAGTTATTCAACCACATTCCAAAACTGTTAGAGAGCTCTACATAAGTCATAGAAGACTCCTCTTGCCCCAGTTCTAATACAACAACCAAACTAGTTAAACAAGTCAAGGGCCAGTATTCAGACGAAGCAGCCATTATAAAATGGTGTACGCATGCCATAAGCATGTTGTCTTTGTGGACAAACCTTCGTAAATTCAAAACTAGATTTTTTTCCATCTTTAAATCTTCTTTTCTTGTAAGTTTTGTTAAATTAAATTTTTACTGTGAAAATTTGACCATGAAAAGTCCATGTTGTACACCAGAGGAGAAAAATATTTCCAGGGGAAGGGCCATAGCTGAGATGGAAAGTTTTGGATTGAGCAGTTATATCTGACTGACTAAAGCGCTATTGAAATCACAAAAGGAGAAAGTTAAGAATTTGATTTAGCTCTTATCTCTTTTGGTGATCGGTATAGCTATCACGAGCAGTCAAAAAAGGTAAAAAAAGTTAAGCTTTTTATAAAACTGAATTAACGAATATCTTAAACACATACATGCTAAAGTTTTTTTAAAAAAAGTTAGCTAAACTTACCCTGCATAAATTTTTACCATTAATTATAAAAGAAGCACATGGCACTGTTTACAAATGTAAGATCGGTTACCATGTTCTTATATTCTGTACTAAACTGCGGACCCAAAGCCCTCCACTACGCCAAATGATGTTTAACCCATGAGACAAGTTTACAAGAAACGTTTCACTCACAGGTCGTATTTAAAACAGTCCATCATCTTGGATCATGTTAGCCAAGTTTTTTTTAATTAATTTCAACAATAACTCTTCCTAGCTGTTTTAAATCCGTTTCACTCCTTTTGCTCTGAAGCTCACAAGAGCTCTTTTACAGCTTTGACAAACACAGACGTAAGAAAAGTCCTAGGTTCAAGGTTGCTCTGCAAGAGTTTCTTGAGAAACTTCTAAAGCCTGTCTCTTTTTAATTGCCATTCAGAAAAAATCCTAAAATTTGCTTTTATATATACCCTATCGGACTAAAAATTTTTGGACAAAAGTGACGAATTTTTCTATAGGCGACGCACATTTTTCCGACTGTTTTTTAGTCTGCTAAGGTATTTGTTGAATATTTTGCGAATTGCAAGAACCATCTAAAACCAATCTAGCGTTTCTTAAAATCGTGTTTCCCCATAAAACGTAATCAAGTTCTTGCCGGACAAGGCTCAGCTCGAAATGTTCGTTTTTCGTCAAAAAGGTGTTATTTATTGCAAAGTTTCTTAATTATTTATCTGTTATTTGATGTTCTTTTTGTTTTACTTTATTATAATTATTTTGTACGAGATTTTGTATTGCTTATATGTTTTGTGTAGCATATGTTTAATCATGCTAAAAATAATTTTTAAATTTCCTGCATGTCTTCTCTTCTTCTTATTTTAAACGCAACTCCTTGCATATGCAGACCCGCAGCAGCCAAGGGATGGGGTGGGGTGACCAAGGACGGAGTGTTTGAGAAAAGGGATAATCGCCTCGCCCTCTTTCAATTTAGAAACCATGATAACCGCTCCGGTAGACAGAATCGTTAATTTTCCACCTCTGTCTCAGAAGTCAAAAAGCCCTGGGATCCACAAACCTGCGTGTAGCCAAACCTCAAGTGCGTGTGATCTAACCATTGTAAACATACAGTTATTTTAGTTATTATTTGCTTCATTAATTATTTTGTGTTTACAAAAGCTGACGCTTTCTTTCTCGTGCTTTGAACACTGGCACGGTGATTCATGACTATCTAATGCGCATGCGTTTTTTATTTTTCATGTTAGTATCCTTTCTCTTATTTCACATGGTATTCTAGGGTCCTTTCCCTCTCCTTTTTATTCAACAAAATCCCACCACTATCTATTCGATTCTGATCAAGTGACAGTTAAAACGTGCTACAAAATTAAATTCATCTCTTATGTACCTCCCCAGAATGCTTGTATATTTCTGCACATACGCAACATGGTTTCCAGGACTGTTTGCTTCTCTACGAATCTTCGTGTTCTGATAATTCCATCGAAATAGTCAGTGTAAATGAATTCGTTAGTGGTGGCTGATACGCTAAAACGGCTCAGGGGTGAAGTCACCATATGAACCTTAATTTCAGCTTATATATCTCGCAGGGAAAATTTAGCTGGAGCTGTGTAAAAACAAATAGAGCTTGAGAGGATAATATTAAAAAGAAAAGTACTGTTCATAAGAAAAAAGTGTGAAAATTTCTCTAATTAAAGATAAAATCAAGGAAACGTTTGTTACACAACAGATTACTACACTTGAATAGAGGAGGACAATTAAACAAAAGTGCAAAGAGGCTTTGAATTACATTTCATCTATCTGCTTGACGGTGTGAGAATTACTCAGCAGTTGCTTTCAGACCTTACGCAAATAAACACAAACCGTACGATCATGTTTCTTTGTTTGTTTTGTACTAATGAAATAGTTTAAGAATTTCTAGACCCACGTTCTTGAAATTATCACTGATAGTGTATTGCTCTCTAAAACTTAGCTTCCATGCCTCTTTTAATATGCCTACTGGTACCCCCGAAAAAAGAAAAGAACTTGGTTGGGAAAGAGGTTGTTTTAAACCTATGCGTAGGATTACAAGTTCATCCACTGTGGTAATTGCTGAACCTTTTAAAAATTACTGTACATATTTTGTGTCACAACAGTTTATCTGTTCACATAGTTTCATGCGAAGGAGAGCAAAGAAACTTTATGCTTGGGTTACATTTGACATGCCTACTAAAAAGGGATTGGGAACTAAGGTATAAAAGGTTTAGTTTTGCTTATTCACTTGTTCAAAGACACCCGGTTGGTCAATGTTAAACGTTATAAAAAAAAAGAAAAAATGGAAAAAATGACAAAATAACAAAATATGTTTTGGAGAAATTTAAAATTAACCCTGGGGGAAAGGCATGTACCATGGGTGGCCAAACTCATGTTGTGTAACAAAAACCGTGTCCTTGGTTGCAGCTGCAGTTGAAATTAAAATTTTCTTTTTTAATCAAGAAGAAATTTTGAATTTAATAACTTTATCTTGTTGATAATTATTGTTTCGAACGAAAATTATCATAGATTTGTATATAACACTTTTCAATCTGGTCTGTACATTATCCCGCGTTTATTTATAATAATAATAACTTCCATGTATTAAGTCGAAATAAAATGATAAAAAAATATATAACATTTAAAAAGAATGATAAAAAAACTGACCTGTTTTGTTGGTGTTCTTTTCTGCAGAAGATATCTCTTCCTCTTTCTGTCTTCTAATTATGTGTTTTCCTCTCACTGGCAGTAAATTTGAGAATTAATCAATGCTGCGATTTCTTTCCAGCTAATTTAACCTAAAGGTTGTATGTAATAATAAATGCATGCTTTCCAACTAATGAAGTCTGTAATTAAAATAAATTACTCAAATTGTTTTCTCTTTGAGAAAAATAGCAAAATTAAAAAATAAACCTTTTATATATTGTTAAATTCCCAAAGCAAAATAAATTTAAAAGAACAAGCACTTAATTTGATCAATTTTCTTTCTAAATGAAAAAATCATTTCAATAACATCTTTAATAAGTATAGACTTCGTTAAGCTTTATTATTTTTTTGTAAAAAAAAATGTTGTATGTATATGTAAAAAAATGTTTCTAAATACTGTCTCTTCTATTCAATTTTTTTTCACTTAATTACAGCAAAAAAAAACGCTCTTAATATTTTTTTGTTTCACAGTAACACACCGCTGACCCATATGCAATTAGCAACAAAATAAAGAAAATTATGATGGTATCGCGGGCGCAGCTTAATTAAGATGGTAAAACCTTGTCTCTGATTACATTTACTTTCAAAACAAAAGAACAATCATATTTTTATTATGAAGCGAAAAAGCGAGGTCATTGAAAATCTATTGGCTGATTTTTGACACCTAGAACAATAGAAACATGTTCGTTCTATTTAAAAAAAACTAATAATGATAATTTTTTATAATCAGACATATGTCGGGAAAACTTCAAAAATGTTCAATTCTTTTTGATCTTTGCAAAATATATAAAACCTATATTTGCAATTAATTTTTATATTTATTTGTTAAAATAAAAAAAGTTTAATTCTTCGTAATTAACGACTAAAATTATAATTTCTGGTAATATTTCCTATTTTAAAAAAATATTTTTTATATTATAAAATCATATTCACTTTTATATAGATTTATATCGATTATTAACAATGTTTTTGTGCGTGTTTTTTCGTGTGTTTTTTTCTTTTTATTTAAAGATCAAAATTAACGAAGAGAGAAAGAAATATAAGTTTCTCAAATTATACCAAATTAATGTTAAAAATATTAAATATTTGTTTAAGATATATTAAGTAGTTTCTTTGTTCTTTTCTCTGTTAATATTGTTATTCAATAAATTTCATAATGGTGCCATTTCATTGTTCCTGATTGGTTAAAATTTTCCATTTTATTCCATTGAACAGATTTCGACACTTCGTTATTTTTATAACTTATGATAGGTGTTCCTAAGCATTGTAGATGTTCACAACCTTGTACCCAGTGCTCTGTATATATAAAGAGACATTAATCCACAGGGAATGAGAACAAAACTATGTCTCCTAGCTTGATTTAAGGACCGTATGTCGAAATAATATTAGCTTTTTCCTTAATAGCTTATTTGTGCCTCCTAAAAAATGGGTTTATATATTATTTGGCGAAAAACAGCATGAGAACGAATTGACATAATATAGAGTGTGTTTAATTCCACTATAGCACTCGTGATTTTTATCAAAATATACTGATATGCAATTACTGTCTCGATCATTCAGTCCCAGATTGATTGTTTTGTGATTATTGGAGTATCACAGAACAGACACAAAACCTCTTTGGTCACGATAGTTTTATTGTAATAAAAAATCTTTTAATTAAATTCGTTTAACTTTTAAAGTAACAACAAACATCTTTTAAAAATTACTATTGCGCTATTTAAGTTTCTTACCATTGGTGCAGATGAATCAGTTACAATGTCGATTTCCTTCAAAGACTTTTTGATTTCTTTACGGCTTATGGATCTCAGACACGAAAAAGAAGGGTTTTTCCATCAAATTTCTAAAAGTCCTTTAGTCACATGACTTGTTCATTTTACATCAATAACTGCGGATTTGTTTTAAAAAGGAGGCCAAATATGATGACTAAATTGGTCCCACTGTTAAAATTTAAGAAATTTTGAACATTCTTGAATTTTGACTTTGAAGGAAGTTCTTCATCCAGAACTGAAGGTTTTTTTGGAAGCTCAGTCCCTAGTTTCTTATGAACGGGTATCTTTCTTAAAAAAATACGTCAAATCGCACACTATTACGTTTAGCATAATTAAACTCTTTTTATGTTTACTTTTTTTTATCACAATTGCTCTTTTTTTCTGTTATGTTCTCTATTGTAACTAACTCTTCGTTAGTTACCAAAAGAAAATATTTAAACCAATAAAAAAATAAACAACAATTGGTTAACAATTTAAATTCATAAAAAAAACTTCAAACACAGCGTCGTTATGATTAAGTTTAGTTACGACTTTTAATTTATCTGTTTCCATGACAACTGTAAAACAATAGAGCAAATTCTAGCATCGCCCCAAGAACGTTTTTGTGGCTGCTTGCTATAGAAAGTATGAAAAGCCGGGTGGTATTATCATGGACTACCAAGTGTCTCTTGTCTTTGTCTGTATCAAAATAACAAGTTTTCTCTACGTAATCTCGTTTCCAGTTCTTTTCTGTATATGATAATGGCAGTTGGTGTGTAGTTAGTGAGCGTTTTGTAGAACTTGTGACTATATATACTACTGTATATGTGTGCCCAGTATTAATGTATATATGTGACGAGTATATACCAATGTATATATGTACAGCGAATATATATCAGTGCATGTATGTGGATTATATTTGCATGCCGACAAAAATATTTTCATGTAGGAATTTAATTCCTAAATATTCTATCCTTCTCCTCGGAGTTCTTGGCCCTTTAACCGTTTTTTTAATCAAAAATGTAAAATGCTCTGGAACAGAACTGTTAACTCCTGGAGATTTTAGAGAACTGGAGCAAATACCAGAGCAATAATTTTATGGGGGGTAGTTTTGAGATGTAATGTAGAAATTACTCTCTTTTCCTTAGATGATAAGCAACATTTTTTATTTTTTCAAAGTGTCGTCTTGACGTATTATTTTTTGTTTTTTAAAACTGATTGTGGCCATTTTACAATTAATAAAAAGGAAAAAAAAAGAAAATAATTAATCTCCCACGTCAATCACGATCTCTAGTTAAATCACCGTATGTAGTTATATAATTCGACCAAACACGTTCCCAGACCGTTTTGGGATGAGGACGAGAAAAGCAAGATCTAGGTAACAACCATTTCGAAGAAGCAATGAAATATAATTTAGTTATTTTGACCGAAATGTAATAAACCCTGAAAATCTTAAGGAAGACTAGAACAGAAAGCGAAATTTTCGTTTCGTCGCCGAAATAATCCACAGGCTAGCTAAGGAGATATCAATGGAAATTGCTTCTGTATATATGAGAAGAGCCTGTCTTGCCTTTTTTACTTTTTGTCAAGTGCAAACTTCACAATAAATAAATACAGTGTTTTAATAATAATTTTCTGACGTCATAACTATTTTTATTTGTAAATTCTCAAAAGTCAAACAATATCTAATCTAACAATGGAGGTGGTTCAACCCTGTCAAATAATTAAAAAAACCAGATGATCAGGCGATTAAGGTATGCTTTGCCAACTTGGTTGATAACGTTGTGGCCACTATATTTTTTAATGAAACAAAAGAGCCAAGTCAAACTTAATAAACTGTTCATTATATACACACGAGATCAGCTTTTGATTCAATCAAAAATTCTTTAAGGAGCAAAACACGAAAGCGTAAATTAATATTAATTTGACCTATTTTGACTTAATCTCTTCATCCGAACGTTAAAAAAATTATTTTCAATCTCGACTTATCCTGTGGGAAAAAAAGGAAATAGTCTTTTCTGTCATAAGAATTCAGCTGTTTTTATTTCATTATTATGATCAGTTTGAGAAGTAAATATTTTATTCGCATGTGATAATTTTGTTGTTGTTTTCCTTTATATTTCTTTGAATTTTTCCTTTTGTTGACAGTGGTACGTTCTATATATTTTTCATGTGAAATCTGAAGAATTATTTCGTAAAATCGCAACATTTGATTCTGCAACAATTCCTACCTTGAAAGATGTATTTGATCATGTTTGTTTTGTTCTTTTTCAGAAAAAAAAATATGTAAAATTTCAGTCTTGCCATTGTCCTTATATTGTGTGTACTTTTCAACGATTGCAATTCGGTTCTTGTTGTTTTTATTATATGTTTTATTAAAAATTGTATCTATTATCTATTATGTCTAAGAGCACGTTTGACAGTTTTATTTAGTAGAGTATAGCTGCAATCTTGGACGAAATAAAATCAACTGTTTAAACTTCCTAAATACCGTGACAAACCTGTGACGATGATGTCCTGCTAGGATAAACTGACTGCACATGACACTAACCACAAGACATTTATAAATTACATTTTCAATTTATTTTTTCTTCTGGATTTTCAATGCAGGTGTTTACAACTATGGCTTAGTTTGTTTTATTTTGTTGTTTGATACAATATGTAAAACAGCTTCGCTTATTGTTGCTGACATCACCATTAACTTCTTTTTTAAAATTTCAAGTCCTTTTACGATTTACGTAATAAGGCCTGCACAGTAATACAGGGTATTTCACTAGTATATATCGCTTGCTTGGTCTTCGAGTAGAGGCAAGAAGGTGAAATTTTGTACATGATTTTGTTGATAAAAATTCTAGATTGAGAGGCCGCAAACTATTTACGAGTTTGGTCGTAAAGGAAGGTAAAGCGCAAACATTACCAGAAGTTAATTTCGTTCATATTTTCGTGAAATACCGCAATCCTTAGATACCTTTTCGCTTGATTCGTTAAAGAAAACACTTCCCTTCTTTCAGATAAACCATTTCAATTTAATTCAATGAGAACAAACGAACAAGTCGACATCTAGTGCTCCTTGAGTAAAAATAAGGCGGGATTTTGTGTTGACAAAGTTTAATGCAAAAAGCCTGGGAATGAATTAAAATTCTTATAAAAAATCGTGCTAATAGCTGAGTTATGTAAACCGTCATAAATTTGTCGAGAACTGTTTTTGTTTATTTAAAGTAAGGTTTAATGAGCTATTCACAGTTTTTTCTCATGCAGAATTAAATTGTTAGAACACATGTGCTGGTCTGAAAAATATCTTCTTTCTTAACGCTTGTACCATGTCGTTCCCAGGATAGTTCTCCAACTTCAGCTTAATATTGGCATATTATAAGCGTAATTTTTTATTATCACATTCTGCTTTTTTTAAATGTTTTAAAAACCTCTTAGTATAAACACCCAGATGCAATTGATAATTTAAGTACACGCTTTTTTTAAAACCAATTTTATAAAAACACGATCCTGGAATTTTGCCGAACAATAAGAAAAAACATAGGAACAACTTCAGGCTTGATTTATTGTTTTCAAAACCAAGTAAAACCCAAGTGTGTATTTTATCAAAAAATAAGAACAATCCAGGACGTAAATTCTTTGATTTGTGTGTAATGAGCTAAGACCACAAATTGAAAAAAGATACCTGTTGATCTTACAGTTTTCATAAAAAGTCCTAATTTAGGCAGTACCAAGATCTCTTACATTAGTAATCAGGTGAGTTAGCTCATACTGTTAATACAGTTTAGCCGATATTTCATAGACCAGATTAAAACCTTATTAGACTGATTAAAAACAAAAGCAACAGTGTCCGATGTTTAGGAAGAGATAAAAAATCCTGGAGACGAGGTTGAGACGATTCGTTATCATTAACAAGCCCGTACAGCACTTCTTAAATAAATGTGGATTGCGAAATAATTTGAAAGCCACTTAAAAACAATTTGGATTACTTCCCAATATATTTTCATTTACTGTTTAATTACTCACCGACTTTGTGGTTGAACTTTGACCTGCATAAAAGCATGACCAGAGTTTTTTAAGACAGCGTCATCACTGAATGATTGGCTTTTAACCATCCCCTTCCATATTTCCCATATTCAGAAAAGGCCTTATTCTACCAATCTCGTCTCCCGGGCTCTTTCAAAAAAGTAAATAAAGAGGGGAATAAAGGGGACGATGTTGGCGCATTCGGCATTTTTAGTTTAGCTATTAAAATTCGTTTTTTCATTTTTGGAATTTAAGGAAGTAATTGTAAAACAACAACGATAATAAAAATAAATACAATCTTCTGTAGATTTTTTTCGTTGTTTTTTTATTCGTGGAAATTTGCCAAAATTATACTAATACCCATTTTTATTGTTATGTAAATTCTAACTTCATAAGTCTTTTCTTTTATTTACATATCTTCAGAAAAAGGAAGGAAAAGACATTTTTCGCGAATACTGCGAAAACTAGTTATCGCGAAAATTAATTTCCTTGAGGTCCACTGTATCGAGGGTCTTTTTTTTATCTTTATTTTGTCTATCTTTTTGAATGTTCAGCATCTTTAGATGAAAACAGCGAATAAATCAAAAAATTCTAATGCTTGGTTTGTTCGGCTGGTACCTTGTAGATTAAAAAAATGTTCTTATTTGTGTTCCTCTGAAAAGTTAATAAAAAAGTATATACAATCAGCTTTACAGATGGTGATGAAGTCCTTCCCCTCTAACCAACCCCTTTCTCACTTTAAATGATAAGCTTGTCAAATTGATCAGATAACTAACTAATGATATGTATTTGCCTGAAGTTTTTATAAAAGATATGCCGCTTTTAGCGAAAAATGTCTTCAAACCATTTCATTTTATTGGTGCTTAATATGATCGACTATAAGCTGGTCTTAGGTTTAAATGAGGACCCGCGACATAAAGACAGGAGGATTTTCTTATGTAACACTTCAAAGTTCTTTTTCTAAGAACTAACAAAAGGAGACAAAGAATTCTGAAAAAGTCAATTTACAGCAATACCTTAAAATACCACAAAATTCCCCTTAGCGGCATCTATGGTGGAATAACACAAGCAAGTAATTTTCACACATTAACTTTTCTTGTTTAGTTATGTCACCAGAACAACCAGTCATAATGTCCTTGTCTAAAGGATGGATGGTTTTTTATTGACGTCATTGAGCTTTGTACAGATTATGGTTTAGCATCCAATTTGTTCAAGTTCATCGTAGCCTCACCACAAGACCAGTCTAAAAGTCATATACCGAACTCATATCTATGATAAAACCACTCAAATTTCAAAGTATTAGTGTGTCACTAATGAGCTGCTGACGTCATACAGATTGTCTGTTCGATGGTTTCTGTTTGTTTTACGGGTAGATTACGAAAGTTTGATGAGTACTTTCACAGTTTTAAAACTACACAAAAATAATCAAACCATTGTTCTTTTGTCATTGCCTATCTGCTTGTTGGTGACACACGTGATGGAAATTGGGTCGTGGGTGGTATATGAAGGTTTTGTGTCCAAAACCTAAAGAACGTGACAAAAATCCAACAAAATAATTTAATTATGTCCATTGCATCTGAAAGATAGAACTCTCTTTGCTTTGTTGACCTAAGTTTAAGGACAACAACAACAACAGCAACAACAATAACAGACTTCTTAATCAGACAGAAGAGGATATATGTGGAACACAGCGCTAACTGTTTGAAGATATATTACTTGGGAAAATATAACGGGACAAGGAGAAAAGTGAAGTCATTAAAAGAAATTTAATAAAAACAATCACTTTTGCGGATGTTAGTTTTTCCGAATTTCGCGAGCCTTTAAAGAAAAAAAGCGCAAATAGTTACCGAGGATATTATTATGTAAATCGCTATTTGTAAAACCATTTTGAGAAAAAAAAATACTAAATACCTTTTTTCACAAAATTCAATTCTCGCGAAATATAACATCTTGCAACTTCGCGAAAATTATTTTTTTCAAAAAACGATTTCTCGCGAAATTTAATTTCCTTTGTAACGAGAAGTTAGGAAAACTAAGAAAAAAATCAACAAACTCTTACAATCGCAGTACATATTCATATTCTATTACACACCCTTTTAGGAAATAACAGCTTTATTTAAATTTCTAACGAAAAAAACACATCGGTGCTTCACAAAGGTCTGTACGACTGGTGCTCTATTGACAACCGGGATCCCAGGTCCTGTTGCGTTTTATCCTTATATCAAAAACGCTACAGGCCCTGGAACCGAGTTGCTCTATTGACTGCGTCTATGAAACATACTGATGCAGTACGATGAAGAAGTTTTTACTTTTTTCTGCTAACAGCTTATTGAACGAATGTTGAAATACCTGTTGCGGAAAAGGGAGGTGAGGGGTAATGTTCTGGGGAATTGTCAAACAATACAAAAAAACTTTATTTAAAGCCATTTCACTAAATTCATTCATTTATTTAGAAAATACCCTACGTTTTTCATAATTATTTCATTGAATAAAAACAAGAATACATCAAGAACTTGCACAACCTAATACGCACATAAAACATTTCACGCATTTGAATGTAAAACATGAACTAGCAGTACCGAAGATATTGTGTGTTTGACAGCGGTTGAAAGCAAAAGAACGTAGGAAAATCGCACTTACAAGCATGAAAAAACGTTGGATTGTTTCACACTGAAAACTAAAAATGTGGCACCCTTTAACACATTAAAATAACATTCTTAGTTAAACTGCTCAATAAACTCGATAAAGAAAAAAAACCCGGATAAATGACGTATTAAAAGAGAACGAAAAAAATTCAATATAAAACTGTATAAATAATAATGGTGTAACATATTAAATTATATCAACGTAAAATGATTATTAAACTTAAAGAGACTACGAAGTCAGTGCATGACTCTCCATTTTAATGGCTTACACAAATAACGAAGTCGGCTAAAAGTTTACAAGTGCTGAAATGCACTTATATTCTCATATGCTCTCAGATAAAGTACGCAAAGATTGGAGATTATTCGTAGGCTCTTTAAACTGAGATAAATTTAAAAAAATTAACTAAAAATTTATCGGCTGTCACGAAATCGCAGAACGCTTTTAAATTTCGTCGTAAAACTTAGTAGCGATGGCAGGGCCTTGATGTTGCATAAATTTGAATAGTTGACTTATCATGTATGCTACTACGATCCAAATGATTTACAACGTTCAGTGCAGTCTTCAAGTGAGAAGGTTTATTGTAAAAGAACTGAAAACCTTTGGTTACGGTTAAAGCCGCTCGGTTTATCGTGAAATAAACGTTCCGCTCAAATTTAAAAACGCAAAATAAGACATTATCCCGTTGCACCCAACAAGCCGACTATTAATTCTTTGATGTTAAGCTTGACTGGGCGAGACTTCTCTCATTTGAATTATAAAATATTCTCCTATTTTCTTGCTACAGTATTCCGTTAGTGAAATATTGAAAAGTGTCGTAGAGTCTTGTTGTCAGTGACTGAACACTATCGTCTATAAGTTTCACAACGTGTCTCGCTAACTGTTCTTCTGTTAAATTCATGTGAAAACGTTCACGCATCGTCTCGACTGTGGACACGCCCTGTGTGAAACACGGTAACTGCGATCCTACAAAAAAAAAAAAACGATATACCTTACAAATACAACTTCCTGCTAAACAAATATAGACCTTTTTTTGAATTTCATGACTTCTACACACTGTTCATAGTACGCTTCTCGACTCGAATTAGTACATCTCCTAAGATTTTTTTAGTGGAACTTAAACGCGTTTGTTTAATAACACGAAAAGATGAACCTTTCAAGACTTAAGGCCGATTTCCATTATAGAATTCTCGGCCGTAATTCGCCACCTATGGATAACGGCGCTTGATAATACCAATAACGGCAGCGATTTCGAAATTTTGATTGGTTGTTAAAAACACCAAAAAGGCTTGGAAGCACAAAAAGAATTCTAATGGGCACGCCCAGATATTAAAAGCAGAAAGTTGCGGCTAAAAAAGTTTCATTAAAAATCTGACTTGAATTTCCCTGATAAAAGGATTTCATTGGAATTTAGTGAACTATTAAAAATCACTGCATAAAGTACAGATTACGCTATGAAGCCTAAGTCACTGCAAAATCAACCATCTAAAAAAATTTCCCACAATTTTGAAACAAAAAATTCCAGTTCACAAAAATTACTGTGTTACGTCATTTTGCATCACAGCCAAATAAATGGTCATCTAAATTGATAAATTGTAATGAAATTAATTTTAATTCTATTAAATCTGTTTTTAACTACCCAGACAAAGAAATTTGAAAAGACGAAAAATTTTGGTAGCAAACGAGAGTTTATTAATTAAAAACATTAGATCAAAAGTCTACAGTTACGCCTGGATGCCAAAGGTAAAACAACTGAACTATTCTTTACTATTTACAAACGCCTCATCTAGCAATAAGCGCCCTCCACGCCCCTCCCTACCTCCTTTACATACCTGTCTTCATGATTTCAACAATCTGTAGAACTTTATCCATGTTTTTGCGAGCAGCGACAAATCCTTGCAAGATGAGAATTTTGAAGTAATTATACATATCACTATCCGCACCGTCCATCACCTATACAGAGTTAATGAATAGGAAATATAAATAAAACCAAACCGCTGTAGTGACGGGGTGTCAGTGTTATAAAACGTGGACCTTGGAAGAAGCGCAATAAGACCCCACTCGATTAAACCCCTAGTCAAAAACGTCAAATACATGGTGTTTTTTTTAAAAGCATAACGTTTATAAGCATATTTAGGCTCAGGGCTTAGAGAAAAAATAAACATATTACAAACATAAATGTGAGCCCTTGTTGATTGCTTTAGTCATTTTTGTCTTATTGTGAAATAACTACTTTGTTCATCACTAACATACTGCCTGGCAGTGAGCGGGATTCGATCCGCGGTCCCAGAACTGTGTAGTGGGTTCGTCTGCGGCTCTCATTATGTTAGTGATGAACAAAGTAGTTCTTCCACAATATGACTTACACGAATTATACTCGCCCGTCATGAACAGAGGTCTGATCGGGGTAAAGCATTCTCTGCTGAGAATGAAATACGGACGTGCTATGATAAATATTCATTTTTGTCTGTTTGTGTTTTAAGAAAAAAACTGAAAAACTGATTTCAAAAATTCATATGCTAATAAAAAAAAACATGTAAGCGGTTTGGTTGTGTTTTAAACGGAAATAAAAATACATATTCGCAAAAGAACGTATTTTTAACATAATTCTGTTTCAGAAACATTGCAGTACTTCTCAAAAAATTCCATTTGTCTTTTAATTTTGTTCTTCACTATTTACCTTATCGCATCACTTTCGCGCGATTGCACAAAAAAAGGTTCGTTAATGTGCAAAATTTAGTACAGAAACAATGCGAAACGGGAAGGGAATCCAATGATGTTGGACCTAAAGCTTAAAAAGTTGGTCAGACTTCTTAAATTTTTTCCAATGACCCAATAACTAATAATTTGGTTTGCAATTAAAATTTTTTGTGTAAGCTTGTATAAGCCCTACATATTTACTCACACAACTTGTTTGCAAAACGACATGCAGATCCCAAGTTATGGGGTCGTCAGCAAAAAATTAAGAAACCTGGACCGAGTGTCATTTTGGCAAATAAAAATATGTAAATTAATTCACCTTTATAATATCTATGCATTGATAAAGTTTGAATACACATCCATTAACAGGTGCAAAATTAATGATGACAGAAAAGATCAGAATTTGCTATTACTTAAATATGACATCTTGATTTATACAGCATAATTAAATCTGAAATTCTTCAAATGTGAATATCTTGAGAACAGAAAAGCCTTTTTAAAAAATTTAAAAAGACTTGTTGATCAACTTTTTAAGCTCTATAATATAAGTCGAAAATCGTCTTATCCTTGGGATCCCTTTAAGGTGTGTCAGGTGAGTTTAAACACAATAAAATTAATTTCAACAACCAGTAGTATCTAAAACCCCGTGAGAAAAAACAAAACCCCTTTTACTTAAATACACCACACTATAATTTTACAAAAGGTTTGCTATCTTACATCCAAATCAATTAGCGAAACATTACCTCGACGAGTTCATCAGTTAGCTTGAACGGAGAAGCTTCAAAGCCTAAATTCTTCCCCGGCGAGTTTGAGAGAATGAAGCCGAAATCGATATGGATAAGATGGCCTTCTGCATCCACTAGTATGTTGTTGTTATGTCTAGGAACAAAACATACGGAATTAAATTTTAAAACAATAAACTATCCCAAAAACAGGTCAACAGACAAGCTCGAAATTGAAGTAAAGTAGGTTTAACACAAGACAGACTACTAAATTTTATCACGGTACATGTCACCAAAAAGTACTTGATCATAATAGATTTCCTTAATAGGCCGAAAGCAAAGACTCTTGTCTGTCACGCAAAAAGCTATCGCAAGTAGCGAGAAGCAATACGGTAAAAAAAGACGGGCGAACCCGTGGATTTTTCCACGGGTCACCGACTAGTTTTACATATTAATACGTGTCGTAGAACTGTTATTAAAGCCTAAAAATTAAATCTAGAACCAAAATCAGGTTCGAAACAAGTTTGTTTTGGAATTTTATGTCGCGACAACGTTACCTCATACATACCTGTCTTTGACTTGCATGACGTAACAAACTAAACAGTAGCCAGCACAACTTTCAACAAAGTTGCGTTGAGCAGTCAAGAATTCTTCCGTAGTAGGCTCACCAAACTCCTACAAGAAAATAAAGGTTATTAAACTATCTCATCCAAGATAATTATAAGCTACCAAAGCCTCCACATATTTTTAAAGGTAGATCAAAAAGAGGCATTGCATACCCTTCTGGTCAGTAAGAAAGTGTGCGTAGATTTATTCAATGTAAATTCGCTGGTCAAAATTTGCTTATAAATATTGACTGGTTATTTCCAATACCAGACTAATAAAAAATTTGAATAAGGCCAACGCCAACGCAATTCTTACAATTTTTTTTTTGTTTTTTCGACCGGAATTTAAATAAATAACAAAACAACAGCTTCTATATGGGGGTATTTAATAAAGTTAAGAAACGGTGCAACCAACAAGGAAATACGCGGAATAAACAAATACGTCTCTAGCGCAACTCCAAACTTACATTAATAAAATAATCTCTGAGTGACATTTTACTTTGTTTTTTTATCTGGTGCAGGGAGACAGCGTTGACAATAGGCTCGATAAGACCACCACCGCCAGACGTAACCATAACAGCAAACCTAAACAAAAACAGAACATAAGATTTGGAACAAGCGAAACAGTGTAAAACAACAAGTTTATGCAACTTTAATCTCTATTAACTCACACAGCAAGTCCAAGAGCTATTTCTTATTTTTCTCCACCCCCTCCCGCCCCCCCCTCCCCGCCCACTCCCTCCTCCCAAAAAAACCTTTAACTCGCATTACAAAGGTGTATAGTACTTACGGTTTTATCCATAACGGTACTCTTTCTTCTTCAAATATATTCTACAAAAAAATGCAACAGAATTAACAATGTACAGGATTTTTTTTTCACATTACGAACAGTCAGATAAACCGATACAACAATGAATTTGTATAACCCCCTTTTAAAAAATATCTTGTTTATAAAAGTTTATAAAAATCGTGGCTAACATATTTTTGCCATGCCGCAATTGCGACGCATTTGACATTTTCCTCAGCAAATAAAATTCATTGTTTTTCTAAAAAATTAACCAGGAAGACAGTCCTTATCCGCTATTATGAAAAAACACAATGAGAGCACAAAGTAATTCATTACGTAAAATCTCGACACAGTCCTGTTTGCTACAAATAAACTTTTAGTGACTGCAGCTTCACGATAATAAAAATTCAGTTTAGCAAGAATATTTACGCTTTTTTCATTACACCATGTAATCATATACAATCTTATTTTACGTTATTTCTGCTTGATTTTGTCACACATCCTTGTTAATACTTCATATACAGAAGTACTGAGATGCGTTATCAACAATTTATTTCCCAACCAAACTTACTTTGAATTGTCTAAGTAATTGGTAAGCCAAACATTCTTGTCTCAAGTCATCTCCAGTTTTCACAATAGCTGGAATTAGTCTCCAATTCGGCAAATTACCATATGGTGACATGCGGCGAATTCGCTGTACTTTCTCGTGCCAAGGCTCTTTTAATGCGGCGGCTATTAAAATAAAATTTCGTATTTAATGCAACTTTACTGTATAGACAGTGCATAATTGAGCTGAAGGGTAGAATACCATAAAACTCCTGCACATACCGGCTTGTAAATTCAAGAGCCTGATTACATAACTAGGCTATAAGGAATTGCTGAATCTCTAAAACACTAATAGTCTGCAAAACACTTGTCATAAAAAAACATTTTCTATGACTTTTCCCAATAAATGCGAACATCGCTGAAAATTCCATATAACCGAAACTCTGCTTTTCTAACAGTCCATATTTCTGTTATGCTACCGGGTAGCGAGGAGTGAAAAATGTTAGATCTTCCTTTTTGTCACTTTTACAATAAAAAAATCATTGACTTACCAGAAGGATCATCTGGGTCTCTTACCATGAAGAGAGCTTTGGGAGCAGCAAGTGAGTCACTTAATCTTTTACGTACATCTATGGCCGATATGTATATTTCCTAGACCAAAAAAAGAACAATGCCGTAAAATCAATTGTGAAAATGTGTTTGAAAAAATACAAAAAATGATACAATTCCTACAAAAACATGAAAACAACACTTCAAACGAACAAAAGAAGAAAAACAACAACAAACAAACAAAAGACAAACAAAAGACATAAAATCGATGAGTGAATAAATAAATGAAAGAGTAAATGAATGGATAAAGGAGTAAAAGAATGAATAAATGAATGAATGAATGAATGAATGAATGAATAAATGAGTTAATGAGTGAATGAATAAACGAATGAGTGAATGAATAAACGAGAGTGAATGAATAAATAAATGAATGAGTAAATAAATGAATGAGTAAAGGATAAATACAAGGATGAAGTAACGAAGTAACGAATAAGGAATGGAGGGAATAAATATATAAGTGAATAAATGTATTTACCTTTTCTTCCAAATCAATCTCTTCTGAATGAAGCTCGCTACTTCCTGTGGTGGTTGATTGCGATTCACTAAGATCATCCACATCACCGCCCATCTATAACAGCAATGAAAAATCTTACACATCTCCAGTAGATCTTATACAATATACTTATCCAGAATACAAATCATTTTCGCTAGTGTTTCTTGTTCTATACGCCTTGAAATTTTAGTGATAGCCCAGTGATTTGTTTGTCACTTTGGCGTAAAGTGTGGTAACCAGACTTATATAGAATACAATAAGCTTTATTCACAAAGTTGTACTGTAAATTATTATTACAGCACGACTTGAATAAGCGTTCAGTGTAGAAAAAATGCTTACTGAAGATGTTGTTCCTTCGTATTCGCTACTTTCTGGTGATGATGGACCAAAGTTATTTAAATCAAAAGCAGGAAGATTGTCATCAGAACTATGGAATATAAAGTGCAACAAACTGATAAGCTAAGTGATAAAATAGGACAAGAAATTCAAAATTTCATAACCAATTATCAAAGCAGTCTGGATTGACTGGAATTTTTTAAATAAACTTATTTTAACTATCTTAATGAAGATAGTTCATGCTTATATATATATTAAAGAATGGCTGTTTTTGTAGTTTAAATTTTCTTTTTTCTAAACATTAAATGATTAAGATGTCTAAAGTGTCATTGCAGTACTACAGTTATCTTTTTCTTAAAGTTAGATGTGTGTGAACTTATTTTTTTTGCGAATTCTTATAGAGATTCCTTTTTTTCTTTCATTGTCTGCAATAAACTTTCTTCCAATGTGTTAAGCATTTCTTGACTATAAGGTTATCAAGACTGACAAGTAAAAAAAACTTTTGGACAATCTGATCATGTCAATTTAGTTTTAGCAATTCACACATACTTGTTGTGTTGCAGCAACTGAGGAAACAAATTTTCAGTCATGAAGGAGTCGTGGTCAGCTAGCAGATTTTCATGACATTGAGCTTGCAATTGTTGCTCTTCACTGACGTCATGTGCAAGTACTTCAATGTATATTATATATGGAGCCTAAACATAAACATAAGGAAAGTAAAAATACAAATTCACACAGGGGGTATAGTATTCACACTGCCAATTGACATTGGTATTAGTGTATTTTCATATCTATATTATAATACCCGTATACGTCCATCCGTCCGTCCGTCTGTCTGTCTGTCACGTAAAATGGTAGCTTAGCTGCGCAAGTAGCGAGACGCATGCAATGCGGTATAAAAAGGACGGACGAACCCGTGGATTTTTCCACAGGCTAACGACTAGTTCTAAAAATTCATTCGAACACGCCCCTGGACGTAATTTGTCAGTATTGATATACAACACTATTTTATTACCAACAACAATCATGGACAAAACATAATGACACAAGACGTTGTGTGGGTGTGCTAATTTTGGATTTTGTCACCACAAGTGATTACATTGGTTGTTTCTTTATTAGAGTCGCGCATTCTGAACTTGTCAAAGATTGATGTTCAGAGCGATCTTCGTCGACTAGATGTGAATTTTTTCATTGTGTGGATACACTAGAGAATGCTACTAGCAACTTTTAAATGCTCTCTATTTGGCCTAGCTAATTAGCTGTTTGAAAACTGACGAAAACTCGCTTTTGTTTCATTTTGGCCACGGTTGCAGTTGTTATCCCGTTAAAAATTCTGTGGCAATTTTCAGCTGTTTGGCAGCCATTTTGCAAAATATTGGAAAATCTACATTATAATGCCCGTATACGTCTGTCCGTCCGTCCATCCGTCCGTCTGTCACGCAAAATGATAGCTTAGCTGCGACGGGCGAACCCGTGGATTTTTCCATGGGCTAACGACTAGTATTGTTATTATTATTGTAAAGATTAAAAATCAAGAAAATCTACATACTTTATCTTTTGAATTGAGAACAACTGCAGCATTGTGTGGTATACGAACTATATGGTGTGGAAAGACATCGTCGAAAGGCACAAAGACTTTTGCTGGCAGGTTTAGATTAAGAAGGGACAGTTCAGCACATAACCGTTGAACTAAAAAAATCAATTATATAATATAACTTTGGAGTTTCATTCTCTATGCACCAAAACAATCTTTTAAACAAGCAAAAATACTGCACTTGGATAAACATATAAGAATTTTATTTTAGTCTATTAAAATAATATAAATTTCTAATAACCTTTTTCTTGCTTGGTTGGTAAACCTCGTAAACGTTGTCCAATTGATTGTAATGCATTAATGAATTCACGCTCTGCCACGTACAGTGGCACCTAAATGTGATAATAAACTTGTAAGTAGACCTCCTAAATACTACATGGATCAAAGTACACTCATTATTTTTTATAAGCATACAGGTAAATTGGGCTTAAGCTCAATATGCTTAAGATTTTCCCAATTTGAGCCTGAATTTATGCTTAAGGTATGCTTACCTGTCTTGCTAGCTCCTGGACTGAGTTAAACATTTTGTTCCATTTATTTGTACATAGTTTAGTTCAAAAGATTTCATGCAAAAATGCTGTTTCCTATCACTTAACCTCGTCCTTTGTGTGATACTATTTTTTACACTTGATTTGGAAGGAAATGGAAGTGAGGGAAAAAAATTCGGAGGCTGAGAAATATGCTTAGTATATGCTTATATTTTTAAGCACGTGAGCTTAAGTATGCTTATAAGCTTTATGGTTATGAAAAATAATGAGTGTAGTTTTTTAAACTGCAATGCAGATTAAAGATATTTTTAAAGAATTGTCTTGTGGGCCTTTTTCAGCCCTAAAAAGAGGCAAAATTGTGTTGCATAATTATTTTTGTTGTACAAACTTTCTTGTATATATCCATGGGAATTCACTTTTCATAAACATTTCCAACATATTTCAATTTTTTGTACATCTTCAACATAGTATGGCAAAACTTTGTTTTTGTCAAAATACGTTGCACACACACAAGATACAAGTATCATTATAGACAAAAAACAACTAAATGACAAAATATGAACCATAATTTACCTGCCAGCAACAGCATTGATTAATATCTTCTTTTGTTTCCAACTCTTTTAAGTTACAAGACGATGCTGCTATTTTGACAGGATTCTCAGCTGTGCTATTTGTTAAGAGGTGCTGCGGACATTTACCAAATGCTAAACCATGTTGTAAATGATCTTGATCTATATTTTCTGTTGAATAACTGTGTGTTGTTGATGAATATAAAAAAGAGGCTTTATCTGTGATAGTTCCAATAATAGCGTCAGATTTCGAACGCTTGTGGGATTTCTTGGCAGGTGACATCGTGATTAGCTGAGGTCTGTAAATTTTTTAAAAAAGAGGTGGAGGTCAAATTGTGAGAATTTATTGGAACAACAGCACTTTACTTAGAATATTCAATATTTTTTTTGAATAGAAAAATCAGTACAATAGCCCTGGAAAAGTTTATAAAACTTAAAGAGTAGCCTCATTATATGTCAAAAAGATGTCACAAAGTCACTGAATAATATCAACATGGAAACCTGAGAGATCTTTATCTGGCTGCTGGACTACATTATTCTTTCTAAGTACGAGGGTCTCAGCCCCAGGTAAACATGAAAAGTACTGCAAATGTGTATTAGATGATACACAACAAGTAAGCTGTTCGGCAATTTTTCCTACCTATGAATTTTAGTTTGTTCTTCAGATATAATTTGTAACAACTTTCGTGCAGTTTTAATTACTTCTTGACATAGTTCACCACTTTTGATTTCAGATTCAAGAATCCATGCAGCTCGTAGGCTGAACACCGTGTGATTTTTTGCCCGTAAAGCTAAGTATGGATGAATGATATCTGATAATTCCTCCATATGCAGATACATATTTCTAAAATGGAAAGATAATAAAAGGATTTACAGGAGAACAGGTGGTATGCTTAATGGTGTATTAAAACAATGTGTGGAAAAAACAACAATGCATAGTTTACTTATTCCTGACACTTAAAAACTTTGCTCATTGCCCTGTCATTTCACTTTTGGTTTGTAGTGCAATTCTGCAGACAAGCTTATTAAATTTTAGAAGCATATAAAATTATTGGATATTGCAAGGTAAGCAAAAATTTAAGGGTAAAGGAAGTGAACTAGTGCAAGATTTTTTAGGGTTATGCATTGTATTTCTATGATACATTTGCAAAGTTTGAATGCATATTCACAGGTAAATCTGTTGTAAGTTGTGCAGAATTAATCTAAAAATCTAGCTCCTGTGAAAACCTATGTTTGCTTTGCAAAATTTGTTACATGAATTATCAAACAAAACCAAATTTTTAACTCTTCTGCCTCACTTGCCTGCTAATTGTTTATGCTTAAAACACAGGTGTGACATCATGAACTTACTCTCTTTAAAATATTTCCTTAATTTCAAGGCAGCGCAGTTCAGTTTTCCAAGTAAGAAAAAATGTTACTGTTGACTCTATTGGCTATTTTGAGAAAAAACAAGTAAATCCTGTTTATTTAAATTAAATTTCTATTATAATTATTTTTACAAAATATGTTTTCGATATTTTGTCAATAGGGTACACATGTGATAAAAAGTTTGGAAGGAAATGATAAAAAGTTTGGAAGGAAAATATATTTCTAAGTATAGAAAGTAAGTCTTATCATTTTATAAAAGACATTATAAAAGCCACCTACTTTCCTGTCTTAAATTCAGAAAAACAAACACAATCTGGAGAGAATCCAGGGAAACCTTTTTTGTGGCTCCTGTTGAAAGATCAAACTGAGAAACAACTATCAAACTGTCCTATGAGTATTCTTGCCTCAGACAAAAATAATCAACCTTGTCCACAATATTTCAGCAGGTCATATTCCTTTTTCAATCTCTTTTTTCCTTTTTATAATAAACCAACAATTCTGTATTTATTATAAACATTTAGAGAACATTTTTCAGGGTCTACAAGATTTCCATGGGAAGAAGCTGTATTTTTATTATATTGATTACTTCCATCTTCATTTCCAGTTACATTTGAACACATATTTTAGTGTCTTTGATTCCAGTACCCCAGGTGTACAAAATATTTTTCTGTATTTTTTACCTCACAAGCTCTTCTACCAAAAAATTGCAAATAGTCATTTTTACCACTTTATTTAGTGGAAGCTCTGTAATGGAAATGTACTACCTAGCTAGTTACAACACCACTTTCCATTAGAACTTCCCTGCTTTACAGAAGGGTAACTATGGTAAAAAATTAAAAATCCCTTTTTTTGTAGTTCAACTCCACGCATGCTTTAACTTTTTGGTAACCTTTTATCTTCTGGAAAAAGGGTTAACATACACTATAAAATGAAAATTAAATGCTGCATAAAGATAGTCCTCAGGATGCTCACATTCAAAGCTAGTTCATGATGTCAGAGTAACCTGGGCTATTAAAATTTATGCACGACAAGAAGCAGTTTGTGGAAGGTAATTTTCAAAACTTTATTTTATTCTTACTAGCAAATGTTAAGATGATTTACCCATTCCATATACGAAAATAATAAATAAGTAAATTTAAACAAATTTTTCGCAAGAGGTAAAGCTTTAAACAGGAATATCTTAAAAAATGAAAAATGAGTTTCAAAAATTTAATTTTGTAAGTCCAACAACATAAGTTCAACATTTTTATTCCTTAAAAGCCCCTCCACGAAAAGGCATATTTCAGATAAATATTTTGTCTTAAATTTATGATCATTGCTTATTTTAAGGTGGCAGCAACCCATTTAAGAAGCAGGAATTTTTTTTTTTTTTACATAATTAGTTACGAAAGGTTCTTTTCAGACTATATATCCATGTTATAACAAACTTGTCACAATAATATAGGTAAAATACTTTCACCAAGAATATTCAGTCTCAACAATTCCACTTTAAATTAAAATCATGTATAATTAATTAGTTCTGCCAAATATAGTTTAAGTCTACAGGCTTGCGAAATTGTACAGAAAGGAATGATGTAACTAATAAAGAGAAACAGTAAAAGCAACAAAGATAATGCATTATGTGGAAATTTAAGAAGATCTTCATTATGCTACACTGCACAAGCTTTAACTTTTCATAGAATTCTCCTTTTACTTTAAAATTTTCAGACATGCTTGATGAACCATTCGATGCAGTAGGAGATGCTAACAAAGATCTTTTAAAGAAAACAAAAGGCTGTTGTTAAAAAAATATGAATTAACAAAAAAACTCTGCACACTGTTTTAACAGGGTTAACCCAAGGCTCATTTAAAAACAGAAGCTAATGAAAAATAACAAGATTGTAAAAAGTTGGAGCTCATAGAACTGTGAGTTATTCTGAATATTCAATGGAATGGAACACAAAATAATAAAAACAAAACTTCATTCCTATACTTACAGAAGTTCTGGCAAATACATATCTACGTCTTGGTCTGCAAAACTCTATTAAAAAGAAATTGTATGTTGTAAAACATCTGTATATTAATTGATACATACCTTAATTCTTTTTTTTTCTGCACATCTATGTTTCAATGAATCAAATATTTGTCATTATTCCCAAACCTCCAATTTGAAAAAAGGCAACTTGAAAGTGCATGAAATAAGATGCTTGAGAAAAAAGACATCCTAAATTAAATGCATGATATATGATATGCATGATTTATATAACATATGAATGATATAAACGTCTGAGTAACTTAATGTAACCTCTTTCCTGTTTAGGACACCCTTCTACCTCAACAAACATTATTTGCTCTTTTTTTTTTTGTAAATCATAAAGTAACAAAAACAATAATGACTTACAAAGAGTTTATTTCCTAAATACGCCAACACACCATTTTCTTTGGAATTTAAAAGATACGCAAGAGCAATATGCATGTCAAAAAGTTTTGATTCAAAAAGGCGTAACAACCAGGAACCCTGCTTCGGTGGTAGTGATGCATCTTCCGTTTTAGCTAACAGTAAACGATTTTTTTTATCTATACTTTTCCGACTTTTTTGTTTACGCTTTTTCAGCTTAGCATAACTAATTGATAATCTAGATGATGGTTTAACTTGTTTATCAGCAACTACACCACAGTTACAGGTCTTTAATTTAGAATCAACACTGTTGGCTTTACATTTAATGTCTTGTTTACACACGTCTGTTTTCGTCATTAAAGTCTTGGCAGTTTGTTCTTTTAATGTGGCAGCATCTTGATGTGTCATTTTAACTGCAGCTAAAAGAAAAACACAGTAGAAAAATACAGGATTAAATAATTAAATGTTCAAATGCTTCGTAGTTATTAGGAAATTTGTTTTCTTTAATGCTTTAACAACTTTACACAATGAAAAGAAATATTTACCCCCTGCTATAAAAAGAGATATACCTGTCAAAATGTTACCTTTTACAAATTGACTAGCGCGCTGGAGTTGATAAACATCGTGGTTCTCCTCAGGAATTGTTATCAGTAACTCACAAACCATGTCAAATTAATCTATTTTATTCAAAACTTATTTCTGTGTTGTCTTAAACTAAATCCACAAAAGCCATAGAAATTATAAAGTTTTTTTATGAAGTGTGAATTATATATAAACAATGCAAATCCTTGGTAGACAATATCATATCATTCAATAACGTGAAGAGTGAATTATATAAAAAAGTTAAATCATAAAAAAAAACAAGAATCATTGAAAATACATGCACATTTACAAGAACACTTAAAGAAACATGTGGCAAATTAAAAGAAAAGCAATTACAAGTCAAAGGTGAAAGTGTGAAGAAGCAATATAACCTAACTTCACAGGTTTTAATGGCATGAACGAACATTTAATATTTTTCAATATATATAGTCAAAATTTAAAAGGCAAATTTGAGAATATACTGGAGTAAAATTGTTGAAAACATGAATTAGCAGATGGCAGAGATCTTACCCTATCACAGCATTCTTCTTTTCAAAACTTTTGAAAAGTAAATTCCATAAAAACAGTAATAGAGATTACATCTCAATCTTAATTATTATCTTATATTATGTGGCGCGTGGCCTTGTGGTTATGGAGTTCGCTTTGCAATCATAAGGTTCGTGGTTCAGTTCACAGCACGGGCATGTTTAGCAAGTGCCTTTACTACAGCTACAGGTCAACCCATGCCATGTGAGGGAAATCGGGTAGGTATTACCGGTGTATACTTAATGTATACATTCTGATCACAGGACCCACATTGATAACAGTGCTTCTTACACGGAAGTGGCTATATCCTGTATAAACATTCGGAATAATAATAATAATAATAATATCAGTGTCTCAGTAGAAAAATTGCAGGCAAACATCGGTTAAGCAAGCACCTTTCTTTGTTACAATTCTGTTTCAATCCTAAAGGTACAATCTATGCATTACAAAGTATGCATGCAAAAGAAAAAGAAAACAATTACTTTTTCAGCTGTCATACAAGTATCTTTACAAAAAACAGCAATTATCCCATTAATTATAATTTCAACATGTAACCCTTTTATGTTTAAATTGAACTTTGAACTGGGTATAATTTTATGACTATAGAAAACAGTAACATGATAATGGGCTTTCGCAACAAAAACATTAAGAAACAAAAAACAACTTGAAATGCTGTTGATATTGCATATAGTTTATAACACCTATCTGTTTCATGTTGAAGATAGGCAAAAACAACTCATCAAAATTGCCCCCTTTTATTATTTTTGCACATGAAAGCTTTGTTATCTTAATACATAACGTCTTAAACATTATAAGGTGTTAAAATATAAAACATGTTAAGATGTATATACAGGAGTTTGGGTTTAACCCTATAATCCAATAAAAATGTGGATTACAAAATCAGTAGAAAAGTAAACCTTACTTTTAATCCAAATATATACAGTCTGAAAGAATTATCTAATAAAATATTTAACAACAGTATTGAGCAAAATATACCTGGACAACAAAACTTTCTGACAGAAAATAAACAGGGGAAGATATCTGCACAACTTTTAAAAATGTCTGTGTTTTTAAAGCCGAATAATAACACTGAAAAGGACAACCTAAATCTTCAACATTCTGCCATAGCACCTAAATTAGAATCTACTGTGTTTACACAAGGTAAATGTTGGGAAATATTTTTCTTCGGATTAAAAGGGATAGGAAATTTTAAACTCTAAAATTGTAAATGGTTTTATACTCACAAAACATTGAAGTACAGAGTACACATAAGTCAAACAATCACATAACCCTGGATGGCAGTATATTTAATCCTCTTAAAAATCAAAAATGTCTGAGTAGAACTTTATCATAAAGTTGAACAGTTAATAAAACAACTTTAGCAGATGAACATGCAGTCTTGTAGTGGCCAATATAAAAAGCAAAGACTTCCTTTATGTACACCAAGCTCCTAATAATGATTCAGGATGACTAAGGAAATAAGTGTTTTGCAGATACTTTGCAGTTTCCTAAAGTCAACTCCTACACCAGTTACAAGTTCCTTATAAAACCAAACACCTAAAAGTCTATACTTGTCAGGCCTCAAAAGGTTAAATAAAGCCAACACACCTACACCCTTCTCTTAAATTAAAAATCTTTTTTGGCATGGGTAGCTTAGAATTATAATAAACTTAAAAGTTGTTCTATTTTAGCAAAAAACAATAACGACATAAATTGTCATTTGGCAACAATTTACATAATTATATTACAGAAGAGTGTGACGTCCCAGCATGGTCAATATTTGTTTTTACTTGTTTTACTGTCAAGCAACTCTTTAACTAAAAACTCCCATTGTGTAAACTGCCTGTCTCGCTTGTTTGTTTACTTTAACTCATTTGGTGATTGTTAGTCAACTTTACGAGTCAAGGAAAGTGGAAGAAAAAACAAAATAAACTAAGAAAAAAAATATATAACTAGCTTAAAAAAGGGGTGAGCAAAAAAATATATAAGGTTGTATTTATAAGGTCACATCAGATATATTTCTAAAAAAGAACAACATGTCTAGTAATCTTTAGAATCACATAATACTAAGCCAACATTACAACATTCCCTTCTACTTTACACATGATAAAGATTCACACATTCTAATTCATAAACACACACCTAAGTGTGAAGTTATTCTTACTAAATTGTCTAGTACGCAAAACATCCTCCTTATGGTTGCTATGGACCATAATGACTTACCAATTAAAATAAGGTTGTTAAAATTAATACCTTAATTAAAGCATCATAAGATACTTTAAATTGTTTACTGGCTAAAAAATAGAGTCGCCAAGACATCAGCTTTTATCTGTAAATGCCTACTATTTATAAGACATCATAAAGAACTGTTAAAACAAGTTGCATATTAGATGTTAACTGCTTCACATCCACTATGAAATCACATTTACACATTTTTATAGCAAGTCAGAAAAGAAAACACCCCCTTTTCAAAAACCACATTAAAGTTTTTATAAACTCTATGTGGTACGTAATGAGTCAAATAAAAAGGCATGTGCTTTGATAAAGGAAAATATAAATAAATAATAAAAATACAAAACAATCATAATTATAAACGTATTGTTTACTTAGAGTAAAACATGTTATTTTTTTCATTGATTTACCACCTTTAGGTTAAATTATTGTTTTTAATTTTTTAAAAAACAAACTAAAATGACAACCACATAGGGAAAAATAATGTTTAAAAAATGTGTTCCAAAGATATTAAGAGATGGTTGCATGTGTTGCTTTACTGTTGTTACCTTCCATAAATCAAAATCTACTATTAAAAAATCGACTTTTAAGAAACATCAACAGGATACAATGTACTTATGCAGGGTTGTTTTAAAGGTCTTTTAGCGTTTCCACTATAACATGATATTAAAACAAAAACAATCTGCCCAAAAGATTCAAGATAACATTGAAACATCTTCCATCATACCAATCAGAGGACATCCACCAGCAAATAAAGATGTAATAAGAATGAAGTCTACTGTTAAAAATACCTCAGAGCCTGTCCTGTACAAAATGGAATCAATGAAAAATATTTTTACAAAATATATGCCAAATAGCAGAATCAATCAAATAGTGTTGAAAGAAATAGCGAAAAAGGGGGAAAAATTGAGGATGGCAAATTTGATTAAGACTGCCAACAGCTTTACAATGCAGTATATAATAATATAAATACTAAGGATAACCAAATTAGATAGTCCACAATGATTAACAAAATTATCAATTTGAAATCTATAAATTACATGCAGACCTGTGTCCGGGCAACAGCTAGGGTAAACTGAACCCAGAAAACAATCTTTACACAATTCAAGGTTGCTAGATTTATTCCAGTACGAAACTCTAACAAAAATTGTATCCCTTTTAAAAATTACATGCAAATATCATTTGTTGATAATTGTTTATGTCATATACAACAATTATCATTCATGTAAATAGAAAATGCACTATACTTTCGGTTTCTTTTATAGCATAATTTTAAAGCTTTTAAAGAGTTCACTGCAAATGAATAATTTCAAAGGGTATGACAAATAAGTATAAAACATCCAAATGTTTTTAAACAGAAAGGATAAAATACTTATGATTTTTAGGCATAGATCTGTAGAGATCAAACAATTTTATTCCGTTTATTTGTTTTCGGTGCACACAAATTTCAAAAAAGTAAAAAAAGGAAGCAAAATTGAAAATTAAAAAAAAATTCTGTGTACTAATTGAAATATTGCCCAACGTAAGGGTATATCTTTTTTAGCTATTTATACTTAAAGGTTACCTCCTGCGAAAAATAAAGTTAATTGCATATAAAAAGCATGGAAAGTTGTCTAGGAATTTGAATATTTTTTTAAAAAATCCTTGATTGGTTCTTTAGAATTTGGACTAAGAAGATTTACTTTTATATAAATTTCAAAATTTAGTTACCATAATTATGCTCAATGCTAAACTCATGATGTCATAATTTCTCATAATTAGCACAACTTTTAAGACAAATATCTCAAGAACAGATAAAGATTTTTCAAAAAAATAAAAAGGTTTCCAGAGAACTTTCAAAGATCTTTCATATGTGCCCAACTTGATTTTTCACAGGAGGTAACCTTTAAGGAACAGTATGTAAGGAACAGTATGTTTTGTAATGATGAAATTATTCATTTTTTGTGCTTCAACGACGACTTTATTATTCAATAACTACTTTTTTACTTTGATTGATCTCTTTTAGGTATGAATACAATTTAGAATCACTCAGCAATGTTATTTTGCGAAGTAAGTTCCTGTGCCTTTTGCTACAAATAAAATATTGAATCGATAAACTTTAGACTTTTGCTTATATTACAGTTTATATTACAGTAAAGAGTGCAAACTGCATTTAAGTATGAGAAAGATTATTTGAAAGTGTTATTTGCGTTTAAATATTAGCACCATGAACCCAAGGGTGCACAACTCTTATCTCCAGTTATCACATCCTTTAATGATAGTCTTGTCATTTCCTTTCGGTAGGCAAAATATCTTACCTTAAGGGTTTTTGCACATATGTTCCATAGCTTTTTTTTATTTCGGTTTTCAATTTTTCCTTTACTACAAAGAACAAAACTTTTATTTAATGTGTCTTTGCTATGTCTATTGTCATCTGCTTTAATGTAGGGTTCAAACACATTACACAAAGAAAATGTGAAAATTACTTTTTAAACATTTCTGTGTTTTTAAAATACTGGAGAAGTCAGCACTATCTACGATGTATACAATACTAGCAACATTGTTAGGACATTTCCAAAAATATGTTACGCTTGTGTCTGAAGTGCTAGCAAAACTAGGTTGGTTGATCAGATTAATTTTTCTCTGTGGTTTTACAATCAGCACAAAGTAAATTTGTCCCCAGTATCATAAAACCACTTTGCACTGGACTATTTAGAAATAAGATTTCTAACTTTTGTAGGTTACATATAGTTTATTGCTTGAGTTAATTCAGAACCATGATTTGATCAGGCCTGGTCAGGAGACGCGTGCGATCGCACGCGCACACACCCACACACGCGCAAAGAAGTTTACGCGAGCGATTTATCGCTCACGTAAGAGACTATTTGTCAGAATTTTCTAGAGATCCTACGATATATTTTTTTCACATTTTAAGAGAATCTACTAAATAAGCGCCACCAAAAACACAAAGCTTATGAAGAACGATCGTGTTATTATGAAGAACATGAGGTAAAGAGAACATTAAGGTCGGCTCCTTTCCTTCATGCTGACACTCTTATGCTCGGCTGGTGCATTACACTGAGACTCGAGCGAAAGACAGAAGACCATTGGAATCATGCCACAAGTCAGTCCGACCTTTATCGTCACAGAGAATACTGCGAGAAGAGTGCGCACCCATGCAAGTTAAATATAACTGGAGCATTTTCCAAGCATGTCACTGGCGACTTCTGCGATATACAACCTAATGCCCTAACCTAATAAGTTCATCTAGAAACATAAAAAGCCAGTTGGCAGTGAACTATTAACCTAACGAAGTTCACCATCCAGAAGGTATGTCATTAAGACTTGCACTCCATTTTCATTTGTCATCGTCTTAGGAGATCAGTGCATCAAATTTATGAGAGGTCTAGCCCTAATAAAAGGTGAATGACGAAAGACATTGCCAGCTGCACAATTTCACTACAAAAAAATATTGCTGACACAATGCCGACGCAAATCAGTTGAAATGAATCTCACATCGTTTTATTGCTGACGTAAAAAATTCTAATTTTTAAGGACAATGTTTTATGACAATGTCGATCTTATGAGATTTTGAACTATATATACTTTCATAAAAATCTAATCCAGCGTTCTCAGTAACCGTAAACGACTATTTCCTAATAGAAATTTATCCCCAATTTCCCAATTTATTAGATGAGCTAAATATATTCACCACAAAATATGGGACATATAGCCCATTTTATGCAAGTTGTGAAGGACTAGGTTTCAATAATGCTTAGACCACCTTAATGAAATTCTCATTTGGGATTTAGCAGCCCTTATTTTATATATATTTCTGGGTTTTATTTTTTATTTCTGTTTTTTTTTTCTGTTTCATTTCTCTATTTTACCTAGACTTGCACCTTATTATACTTAAACGCATAAAGGGAAGATAGTGGTTATGGCTCAACAAATAAATCAAAAGTCACATGAATAACTGTGACAATACTTTTCACAAAGTGTAACAAAAAACGAAAATGATTGGAACAAACATTGTGCGTATTTAATTTAAAGTAAATTTAGCAAGAATTTGCTGTGTGGTAACTAAATGAAAACCAAAGATGCTTTCAGAAAGCTATCCAAGCACTTTTCACATGTTGTGTTAAGTGCTGCAACTCTGCATTTCCAGCCCTGAGATTTATCCTACAAAGGACTTTAAAACCCTTTAAATTTAAATCAGCGTCAAAGGATTTTGTTCTAAATCAACTAAAGTGATTGAATCGTAAAGTGAACTTTACCAAACATGTTTTTAAACACTGTGCAAAACCTCCACATAGACTATTAGTACGGCTTATTAGCCATGGAGGTTACGAAAGATCTTTCATACTGGTAAGGTAGACTTCACAAATATTCGGTGTTCGAGTAACCCGTTGGCCCTATTTTAGTCATTTGAGTCCTATTCTAGGACTCATGACTAACACTACATATTTGTGATACCTGCCTACAGAAGAGATAGAAAGGGAGATAGAAAGCTAGCTAGGTAGATAACATATTTTCAGCAGACAGCCCATTTTAATGACTGTATCAACAAAAATTATTTTTAATAGTGCTTGCTAGAGTTTGGCTGTGGTAAAAAGGTGTGTGTAAAAAGCACATGCTTTGAAATGACATTAATTCTGTTTTATACAATTCCTCTAAATACAAAATATTGAACCGTACAGAGTTTGAATTACTAACCTGTGCGTGAAGACTGAATAAAGGTCTGGATACTTGTTGTTAGTTTATGTTTTTTCCTTCCCTACGCTCCCCCAATTGCTAAGCCGCCATTTTTCCTCAGGCCTCGGGTAAAACAACAATAATTTTTCACTGGGTCAAAGTACGCGCCGGGAAGCGGCCCGACTGTGACCATTTACGTTTTTGTTTGTGGAACTTTGCGAACCAACCAGGAAACACAGGATAATTTTTCTTACAACTGGTTTTAGAAAAATATAATTAATTTTTGAATATTGCATAAAGATAATCTATTATCATACAGCAAAGTCCAAATGGCATATTTAGTGGAAATTTCACATTTTTAAGCGAATTCTTGTGAACTATAGAAAATGGAAAAATATTTATTAAAAAATCTTTAATTTATTAAAAAATGTTAACAAAAATGCTATGACAACACCACCAACTTAAAATTTCCGTAACAACAATTCGTAACCAAAAAGAATAATACCCACCTCCTACGAATTGTATTTGATCGTCCCAACCTCGTCCCTAGGGCTTGTTGGATATTTTATATTAATTACCACGAGGTTTTGGCGTTGAAATTGGCGTCGAAACTATCTTCACTGTTCACCCGATTTTGATAGGATTATTATTTTCGTCCTTCTTGTAAACCTAAACTCTTAAATCTTAGGGGATCTTTTCCAAGAATAAATTCTACGTGGGTGCAAAAGTCTCGTCGACATATACCCTTATCCATTGCAAAGTGTAAGCGCTTGTTCACGTGATATTTCACACTCAATAAAATCCAATAAATACATTTCTTGAATTTAATTATCTTTTTACAACGTTCACTCTTTTCACATCAAAGTAATTGCGATATCGACCGCTCCAATTTTAATCTCATCCCCAGAAGTTCTTGCCTTTCCGACATCGAGGCCGTATAAGCGCTAGCCGCTTTGACATCAGGCAACAAACCCTGGGGTCCGGGATGCGCTCCATTCCTGTACCAATAAGACAAAAGGTTTAAAAAGTTATTTTTTTATACCCTGATCTATATCATGATATAGCTTTAATATCATTTTTGTTCTCTTTCATTTACTTTATTCTAAAGTTACAAAATGTGCGAATTTTTCATCGGTTTTTTTTACATACGAGTGATCCCAAAATGCTTCATTCCGCAAAATAGATATTTTGGGAATAACTACATATTTTGCTGAGGTAATTTCGCAGATACTGAAGGAAAATAAGTATCTTTTAGGTACAAATGCCAAACGACTAACTAAATGGCGTGGTTCTACAGGAAATTAGAGGCTAACAAAAAACTCGAGAAGTTTTCGCGCTAAAGCGTAAAGTGCCGCCAAATTGAACTGAGAATTTAAGGTACCTGCCCTCTTATGTTATAGTCAGACATACCCATTCATTGTTCCTAGAAATTTCTTAAAACCAGTCAAAAGTAACTTAAGAAACGCTGAGGATGACGAAAATGACAAGAAATCAAGGGACTAATTTTGATGTTGACTTGAAATATAAAAGTACAGAAAACACTATTTATATCTTCCTTCCGATTGCTCGAAGACACGTTGATAATCAAGACCTGTTTACTTAGTCTTATTTATTCAGGAATAGAAGTGAATGTCGGTCGCGCGCAGAGAAAGCAAAGGGAATGGCAGTTAGCATATTTTATGTAGATAGTCAAAGTACACAAATTTTCCCTATCAAATGAAAAAAAAGACGAAAACGTGTTATGGGAAAATAAACTTTCTATATACCTAAATAAAATAAAATATACATTAAACTTTTTCTTCTAACTAATATAAGTGAGTATTTGTTGCCACAAGGCGTAAGTCCATCCCTTCGTTAACACCTCAACCCTGTATCCAGGGCTTTGGGGACTAGGTTGTTAACACCTTTCATAATATATTTATCTGCCTAATAGTGATTGATATAAAAACTGATGAAGCGGATTGTTTCCCCAACCTGTTAAACTTTTAAATTACTTTGTGTCATGTTTGGGTGAGATTGACCAGGGAAAAACCGGTGCTCGGTTTAACATTTTTTCTCCTTAGGAAACTGTTACGCTTTTTAAAAAGAAACCTGGGCCATTGCATTTTTTTGAAAAAAGTGCAAAAGGTTAACGACAAAAGTGAAAATGATAACGGTTTGCCCATGGACACACTCTCTAAAGATTTAAAAAATAGGTGTGATTGTCTTTGGGAAGCAGCTGCTGAATTTTGAAAACAGCATGACACGGTTAATAAATATTCGTAAAATAAGAAAATCCAAACGTATTGTTCTGCATAATTAGCTGGCTTCAAAATGTTTACCAAGACGACAGTGCCGTGCGACAACTGCAACTATAGCAACAACTGCCATACCAACAACGACAAATGATGCTATTAATACTATAATAACCGACGAGACTATAATCGAGTTACTAGGTCCTTTTACTTTATCAATGTTAGCTGCGTTTGTTTCGCTACTGTTATGTTGCATATGTTTCAGCGCCATATGCTCTTTTACAGTTTTCTTATGAGCATTATGTTCGTCTGTTAAGTTGTGTTTCGTTCTTTTCGAACTCAATCGATCTACTTTTACTTTACCAACAAGTGTAACAATTGAACCTAGATCGCCTGCTTCAGTATTTCGTGATGATGACAGCTTTGCACCACTATCATCTGAACTTAGCGTGTTATTTACGGACTTGGAGATTAAATTTGGCGTTTTGGACTCGATAAGGGTACCTAGAAATATAAAAGCATTAGAAGTTAAGACAGTAAATAAAATTCAAATATTTTCCCCACATGCATTCAAATAATCATTCTTCTTCGTGAAACAAAAAATGACTCGTTTGCGAAAGTTTATTCCCTAAATTTTAATACTTTTTGCTCAGGAGAAAGTTTTTTCCTTCAAGAAAAGTATGCTTTTGATACATCGTTTCTCTCTGAAAGAAAACTTACTATAAGTTTGAACAATATACTGTTCTTACCTTTTAATGGTTTCGTCGCACCAATATCTCCAGCTTCGCCTCTCGTTTCTTCACCCGTCACTGTCGCGATGTTTGTTTTGCCGATCAAAACATGATCATCAACGGGCGGTAATTCGACTTTAGTTTTCCTTGTTCGGGCCGGATCGGCGATCATATCAAAGATTTTTTTTATAGCTGATTTATTCTTGGGATGGACAACAGGTGTCTCGCCAACATGACCATGATGTTGTTGTTTTGTCGAGTTTTCAATTTTCGATCGCTCTTTAAATTTTGGTGATGGTGTTAGCTGTTTCACGACAGTTGAAGGTAACATAATATTAAAACCAATATTGTGTTTCCTAACATCATTTTGACCTCCAACTCCAGTGCTATCCGATGGAGAGTAAATAAGATCCTTGTCTTCACTAGCAGTACCAGAAATGTAGAATAACTTCTTGTTATCAACTTTCAACTCGCCAAAGAATTTATGCAATTTTTCTTGTGGAGGTAGTCGATTTAACAATAGATCATCAATAGGCTTCGACTGCCCAACTGCGCCACCACTTTGATTTCTTTTAGGTTGACTAACACTGTTGCTAGTTGCTTGTGCCCCTCCATTGGTATTGTCAGCTAGCTGTTGCGTACTTGCTTCAACTGCTTTGTATCTATTTACAGATTCAGATTGCTGAATGGCACCAACAGTAATTGTATCATTTGATGCTAATGGCTCCACAGGTTTTTGGTTAACATTTGAAGAGTCAATCCGTGGTGCTGGTGGTCGGTAAATACAATCTCTTCCTCCATCACCACACATTTGGTTTGAAGAATCGCTCACAACATCAACAACTGATTGAAATGGACGATGTCCTGCAATCATTGCACTTGGAAGATCATTATGCTGTCCAGTTGCTAAACTAAATTCTTTACCAACCGGTGCATGCGAAGATAATGCCTTGAGTGAATTTCCTAAATTGGGCTTGCTTCCTTTAACAAATGAGTCAAGCTTTGGCTTTGGAGCTAAATCGGCAGCTGAAGGTAACTGGTTAACAGCCTTAGCCACTGGTTCTTCCTTTGATTCATCCTCAGGTACAGGTTTTAGTTGAGAAGGTACCAATTTAGGGCCTTTTCCTCCACCAACTTTACCTTTTATTTTTGTATCGGAACCAGCTTCTCCAAAACTTCCCACCACTGTCTCTGATTCTGTTTCTGAACCAGCACTTGTAGCGGTTCCAGACGTGGCGCTCTCACCAGGTCTATCCTTAAATGGGTTTTGTGGTTTTTCGAACTCTGGTTTTTCGATACTTGCGTATTCTGGTTCTTTAACAAAATTTTGAGCGATAGGCTTCTTCCCTTCACCTTTACCTATATACGAACCAGTCACCAATGCTAAATCAGTGGATAATTTCTGTTTACCAGGTTCTCCAGCATCAGCAACATTATTTAAGGAAGCAAGCACAAGAGGTTTCTTTAAAGCAGGTAGCTTTGAATCACTCTGCACTGCTGTGAGCGTGTCAGAGCCAACACTGGATTCTGAAGAGGTAGCAGTATCACTACCCGCTCCCAACGATAAAGACTTGTCTGTGCTTTCTTGTGGCTTTTGTGGTGCAACTTTTTTGTTTTTTTCTGGTCTTAAAGACGCTGCTTGCGGAAGAACTTGCATTGCTGGAGGGAGAGGAACATTTGGTTGGTAACCTGCTTCAGTGTCAGCCGATATTGGATTTGCTGATGCAGCAGGAATTTCTTTAGCTGGCTTCACCTTCTGTGGGACAACATTTTGAGCAGCAGCTGCTGTGTATGATGGCTGTTGTTGAGATGTAGCATCGGGTGCTGCTTGCAGGACTTGAGGGGCCACCGGGACTGCTGGTGATAGCGGTGGTGAAAGCGGTTGTGATATAGAAGCCAGTTCTGGGGCTTTTTGTTGACTCACTTGTTGTATGTTTGCATCAGTTGGACGTTCTACAAAATTAGGAACAACATCGTCATTATAGGAAGGGTCGGAGAGGTAAGGAGATTCGACTTTACTTGGGACTGAACTTATTTGTGGGTCAATGGGTAATGCTGGCAAAAATGACTGAGCATTAGGAACTGGCGGTTGTATAATAGGTGGTGGTGATGGTAGTTGTTGTCCATGAGGAGGTGATGTGTGAGATGATGGTGGTGGAGAGGGAGGGGGAGGAGGAGGGGGAAGAGAAGGTGTTACTGGAGGTGGAGTTGGTGGCGGGGAAGGAGGTGGTGGTAGTGGTGGTGGAGGTGGAGATGGAGGTGGAGGAAGCGGTGGAGGTGGAGGTGGTGGAGGAGGAGGAGGAGGAGGAGGAGGAGGGACAGTGGTTTGTATTGGCGCAGGAGAAACTATAGGAGGTGGTGACTGGGGATTTGAAGGAGCTGGGGTTGCTGAAGGTCCAGGTTTAAGTGGTTTGGCAGGTTCAGCAGGTTTTATGAGGGAAGATGATCCACTACCGCTAACACCACCAGAAAGTCCCAGTGGATTAAACTTAGGGTCTTTTGAGACTTTAGAGGTTTGTGTCCCATCCTCGTGTAATTCATTAAAATGTGTTAGCGTCTTGCCGCCAGCTTTAGCTTTGCTAAGCACAAAACCCTTGCCACCTGTGGCTCCTTTAATATTAATAGAACCAGTGGCAATAGCACCTTGTCCAGGTACAGGCATAGCATGCTTACCTTCTCCTGTTGTTTCGTTGAAGGCAGTTGCATTTGTCGTACTCTGTTGTACGCTACCAGAATTTCCCATATTTGGTGGACTTGTTAAACCACCATTCATTGGCCCTGACTCAAATGTAATAGCTTCTTGATGATTCTGTGATACATCTTCTGTCGTTGAATAAGCCATCTTATCGTCAGTCACCGATGATGTTGAAATAGTTTGATTTTTCTTTAAATTTAGATTGCTAATCGTAGCAGAGGAAGCTGAAGGATTGTCCCCTGTTTCATTCTGATGAATATCGATATGCGTAAGTTTGCCATTCATATCAAATTTAGTAGCATCTTGACCAGAATTTACAGAATCTTCCAATAGTGCTGCATACTCGTGCGTTCTATCTCTTGTTCCATTTTTATTCTTGATTGTAATCCTAACGTGGTCACCCGGATCGCTTATTACATCTAATGCCTCCTTGCTGTTGTCACTGCCAGTTTGTGTTAATGTACCTGTTGGAGAAATAACTGTGGATTCAGGAGCAACTGTTGAAAATACTGGTTCAGCCGTTGTTGAAATAGACACCGTTGAGTATTCTGGTGCTACACTTGGAATCACTGTAGAATTTGCGGGTGCTGTTCCATTACCTAATTCATATTGCCATGAAGATGAACCAGAAGGTAAATTGCCCATTTGAGCTTGTTGTGGTGTTTGTTGTTGATTATATCCATTCGACGTTTGGTCTACGTAAAGTGGATTGTGAGTTGTTTCAAATGGAAAAACTTGCTGCGATCCTGATGTCTTCTGATCAAATGGAACTGGTGTTTCACTTGAATTGTCTTGCTTTTGCTGCATTTCTGCAATAATCACTGGAGTTGTACTGCTGATCTGTGGTTGTGGAGTAGTATCAGATTCATTTGCACCGGCAGCAGTAATCACTTCAAGGACTGGAGCTGCTTCAGTCTGAGTGTATACAGCGTGCGTGTCGTTGCTAGATTCTACTTCTGACTGTCCAGACTGGATCGAATTCGTAACTTTGAAAGTATTTACACCTGAGATTCCTGAATTAGCCGGTTTCTCTGTGGCTTTAATACCTTGCAAAGAATTTGTTGTGTTGTTTAATAACAGCTGCTGCTCTTCAGACGGCTTTTCAGTTGATACATAAACTGATGAAGATTGTGAAGTACCATACACAGCATGTGAATTATTTCCAAGATATGAATCTACCTCTGGCCTTTCTGTTGTGCTTGACATCACTGATGATGAAGATTGTGTGGTACCATACACAGCATGTGAATTATTTCCAAGATATGTCTCTACCTTTGCCTGCTCTGTTGTGTTTGGCATCACTGATGTTGCAGTGACGACAGGTGGCTCTGTGGCGGAAACATTAAACCCACCCGGCTGCACTGTGGTTCCTTCTCTCTGTGCAGTTGGTGTTTCATTGTTTCCGGGCAGTTTTTCAGAGCTGTTTCCAGTTAAATGTGTAGTTGGACTAGCAAGCCATGGGCCCCAAACACCTTCATTATTCTCTGGGTCTGCTTTTGGGTCAAATTTCGGATAAAGAGGCTTTGCAATGCGCGTACGATAAACATGAACACGATCCAGTAATACCTTTAGTGTATTTGGCATGAACTCTGCCAAATTGTGGAATTCACAAGGATCCCATTGTATGTTAAATAAACAGGGTTTCTTCATTGGATTACATGGAGGAGCATGCATCTCTAAAAATGGATGTGGGTAGTTCTTGTCACATTTTAACTGTGCATTCGGCAGCAGAGTTGGCTTAGTTAAGTTTCGTAGCTCTCCAACTTCTGCTGGGCGAGGATACCAATCTCCATAGAAACCAATATCTTGATTAATAATCAGTTTGTAATCACCAACTCTTAACGCGCACTGGTTTTTTTGAAGCGGATCAAATTGATGCAGAATCTCAAAACGAGGCGACAGCTCATTGGTTTTAATAATTGCTTGCCATACATCAAAACCATCCAATGCAGATTCCGTTTTTATATCGCCACCAGCTAATTTTATGATAGTTGGAAACCAATCAGTTGAGTGAAACATTTCTTCATTGACTCGTGCTACAAAAATAAATTATCCTCTATGAGTATCTTAACTACAGATCAGACGCTTAGAGTATTGTATATTTATTGCAAAAAATATCAGATGCTTTAATCACCTTACAAAGACAAAAATTTATTGATATTTGCTTTATACTACCGAGCTATCAACACATTAATAAAAGTGGAAAGCCAGATTTTAGTCACTTATGAGGGGGTCCTACCATGGTAGGGTCAGACGAACCAGGAAATGTTTTTCACCTGCTATAAATGGTTTACTTACCCTTATCAGGAATCAAATCACTATTTACAAACGCTACACCGCGTACGCCACCCTCCCACACAGTGAGTTTCGAACCTCTAAGTGGATAATTCGAACCGCTATTTAATTCCATTCCTCCAACAGCACCTCCACTGTCGGTTGTGAAGATAATTATCGTGTCTTTTAAGAAGCCTTTATCAGCGAGTGCAATTGTGATATTCAACACCGACTCGTCCAATGCTGCTACCATTCCTGCAAAATTTATCAAAACAGTTATTTATAAGTTTGCTCAAGACATTTACTTAACCTTAGCTAACCAATGAGTTTATCTGAATTCGACTAACTTGTGTGATGTAATAAGAAAAGGCAGTGTAGGGCTTGTTTTTGAGAATAAAGTAACTAGAGCAGATGAAAATCAACAGGTAAAAGTGTATTGGAATAGAATACTACAAGCTTCATATGACCTATTTGTTACACATGCGTGTAACAGTGACAGATGGTGAATATAGACAATTATCTACAGCACTCGGAACCTTTCGAGAGTAAAAAAAATAAAAGGTTGACATAATGGTAACCTAATAATTTATTTTAAGCATAATAATCACCTCCGTAAAGCTTCCTCTTGGCATTTTTGATGTGTTTTACTTTATTTAAATAACATGGCGGAACTTGCAGTGGATCGTCAGCATTGCCACTGTGAACTGCTTGGTGTGAAACATATAAGAAGAAAGGTTCTGTTTTGTCGTAATTTTGAATAATCTCTACAGCTTCTTCTGTGTAAAGTTCAGTTGCATAATGACCAGTTTCGTTATGTACAATCTAAAGGGATAGAATAGAAATTTTCTGGAATCTTAACTTATACCCTAATACTAAGAAGCTCGAAGTATTATGATCGTTTGCGTTGTGCATTTAATATCTCCGGATTTTTCCTCGAGGTTCCTGCAGTTGCAAAAGAGATGAAGGAAACAAGATTTCCTATAGTTTTCATAGTTGAAACATCTGATTAGCCATGACTGCACCATAAAGCAATGTGATTTAGTAAATGGTGTAATTAACGTCTGAGGACAAGCACAGACGCAACTATGTTTAGTCTGACAACAAATCAAGATACACATTCATTCTTAGTCTCATTTTAAACAATGTCACAAACCTCTTCGTTTCGTCTCAAATCCAATCCATAATTGTCATCATATGCTGAGTGTGTAAAATAGTCAACGCTTGAACTTGTTAATCCACCAAAGAACGTGTCAAACCCTCGTTTCCATGGCAACAGATCTTCTTTGTAAAAGCCTAGTCCCCACTGAAAAGTAAGAAAAAACAATAATGAAAACATGTGTAATATTCGCTTACCTCATATGAAAAAATATTGTCGAAAGGGGACGAAAAAAGTCAGCGCTACGAAAACATTTCCTGGCAAATTGTTTCCCTGAAGAATGTGCTAATAGCTTAGAAAGTCTAGCGCAAAAAGGCTATTTTCATGTAATAAAAGACGCATTATTTATATGTTATTAAAAAAATTGAAAAAAGATGTTAAAAGCGGAAACAACGAAAAAATATGAAATCTTCCATTCACATATTGCACATTGGCTAACAGAAAAAAAATTCCCCCAATATTTGCAGTTTTTATAAGGATTAGACACTATTTTGTAAAGTTCAAACAGAAAGAAATTTCATATATGATGTAACAACCGGCTAATATGCATAATTTCTAATTCTATTACAATTCCCATAACATATATACTTTTTCTTTGAGTCATCAACGATAATACTGCACAAAGGCTCATTTTACGTAATTTCCACCAATCATTTTCCTCGTCCCAATAATAAAAAACTTTAACAATATCTACCTTGCCGATGGCATATGTATTATATCCTAACTCTTTGAGATACTGAGGTAGAATCTTTTCTTTCTCAGGAAGACCAAATGGTTGTTTATTGTGAAATACACCGTGCTGTACTCCTGGAAAAGAGAAAAAAGACTAATTAAACAAAATTTATGTTCTGTCGGATTGTATGTATGCCACCTAAATAATTTATTTGACTGTCAAGTAACAGAACGTTAACACATAATAATATATGTTCTTATCTTAGAAATTATTAATTTTTAATAGTAGTTAGACTAAAAATTTTTTTAACCGATCAAACTTCAAATTTAGCTAAACTTTAAACGGCTTTTGCAAAATATAGCTCTACTATTTAACGGAGATTTTAAAAGTGTAATAATTTGAAATTTGAAATTTGGAGCAAATATTGCACGGTAAGAGGTGTATGACAAATGTAGCTAGATCCACTTTTTGTTGTGTACAGATTAGGCTATTTAACCTACCAAGATTTTTCGTGGCAATTAAAATTACTCTACAATAATCCTACAACTCGTTCAATCGAGCTTGTGATTCTCACCTAAACGCGATCCGTATTTTCCTGTCATAAATTCGGATTTTGTTGCTAATGACGAAGGTGAAACGTAATAATTATTAAGGATAACGCCACTCAGTGCAAGCGAATCAATATTTGGAGTTGGAATCTGCGCTGATCCATGGAAGCCGACATCATCCCAACCCTAAAAATTAAAAAAAAATATAAAATACTTTTTTTATATTCACATTACAGTTTTCTTTCCTTTTAAATACTATTGTTTATTTTTACATTAAATTTAACAAGTTTACACGTTTTATCATATGTTGGAAATGTATATTAGTCTGAAAGGTTATGTCAGTATAAACCTTACCAAGTCATCAGCCACTATAAATACTATGTTTGGCTTTCTTGGTTCCTCTGTTTGTGGTGGAGAAGTAGCTGTGCAAGAGGACACGAGTACCAAGATGAGCCATAGTTGTTGCATTACCTAAAACAGAATTGTTTCTTCATTAAGACCTTTCCAGGGGATTTTAAATATGGAAAAAGGGAATAAAAATTTATTTTCAAACGTGGAGACGACTCAATGTACGTTATAGAAAAGTACGTTATTTTTTATGATTGACCAATACTGATTTTCTTTATACTAAGTTTTTTGTTAGTTCTTTTTGCTAGGATTCCCTGGCAAAACTGAATTTTAATATTCCCAAAGAAAGCTTAGTTAACTAGAATAAAATTGGCATTTACGTGAAATGCGTGGAACACATTTGTAGCAATATTTTAAATTCTGAGGATATAGAGTCAAAACATACTTTAATGGTTTTTGCGCCTGTTAGGTTGGCTTTCATGAATACATAACCCCTATTAGATTACATTAAAGACTTATACAAGACATAAAATGCAAAACTTAAAAGCCGCTACATTTTGGTGTTAATTTTAAAACTGTTCTATTATGACACTGTTTAAGAATATTGAAGGAATCAAGCCAAGCTTTAAATGTGTTTCGACCCAGTAGATTCCATGCAACTGGTTTCAAACCAGATATCTAATTCGTGTTTTTTTCAGCTATAGAACTAGGTAGAATGACAAAATTCCGCTCCTTTGCATTAAATGGACGAAAAACAACATTAATAGCCCCGTAATATACTTTCAACTTCTATAATCATTGAGAATCAAACTAACCTGACCATTAGAAATCGTCAGTTCTAAACCAAAAATTATACTTCTTATACAAAATGATTTAGTATTGGTATAAAAGTTACAAACCTTTGAATAAGAGTGTATATTTTTCTTTCGTCTCATTTTATAACATAACGCATGCGTATGTAATCTAATATTGTTGAAATTGACAACGTTTTTAATCCATTTCAAAACTGGCGCGAATATTTTGCTACTTCTTTTGTCCACAAAGCTTCGAGTAATAATGGAGTTTATAGCAGAATTCTTGTTATGTGCTGATTAAGGTATATAAATCGTTTATCAAAATATAATTATTCTTTCTCCAAGGTTTAATAACAATAGCGGCTTAAACAATAACTTATTTTGGGGATGGATTTTTTCTAAACTTCTGAATAATTAATGAGTGAAATTTTTTGATCTTTTACCGTTCACTAGGTTGCGTTTCTTTTCATGAGTGCAACTGAATGCGAGATCAAACGCTTCGATGCACAAAGAATTTTTTAATTATCTAGTTGTGCTGAAAATATAATTTCGCTTTCTTTTTAAGCAGTGAAATATTTATTTGAAATATTGTGACTTTGACATTTTTCGTTTCGCTAAAATAATACTTTATAATCTTTAAATTAAATTTTTAGCTTAGGCTGTATGTGTAAATACAGTTTTTTAAGCCTTGAATGTTCTTATATGTGTTCTTACGAAGGAGTTGCGAAAAATGACTTAAAGTTATGTTATTAGAAAAAAAATACATAAAAAAGAGGGAAACTGTGCGGAAATATGTTTTTTTAGTATTTCCACACTTACATTATTTTGTTCTTATAATTAAGAATTAAAAATGTTAAGAATTTTAGGCTAAGTACGTTCTTAATATGTTCTTAAATTTTGGGTAAATGTCAGCCTCGATGTTCTTATAAACTAGGTTGTTATGAAAAAAAAACGTGTATTGCCCGCTTTCCCTGACCCTTAGGGAGAAAACAACAGTTCCATCCAATTAATTTTCTGGGGAATTAATTTTCGTAAAATTTATAAAAACTCACAAAATTAGCGGAAATTAATTTTCGCAAAAATAAATTCCTTCAAGCTTTTTAAAAAAAGTGAAAAAGTCGTTGCGAAAACACGGAAGGCTATATATAAAGGACGGGCGGACCAGTGGATGTATCCACGGGCTACCGACTATATAATACCCGTACGTGTCTCTCTGTCACGCAAAATGGTAACCGCAGATATTATTATACCCGTATACGTCTGTCTGTCACGCAAAATGGTACCGTAAGTAGAGAGAAAGACCGCGGAACTCGTAGATATTTCTACGGGCCATTGACTATTAATTTAAAATCAACTAATATACGAATAGCCATTTGTAAATTTCATATTGCTTTTTATACTCCTTACCTAATAGTGTAACTTTCACGTAAGCTTCACTCCAGACCTTTTAAAAGTGCAGCGCCATTTAGACGCAAATAGTCCTCGGGAAGAGATTGACTTTAGAGGACGAAAGTGCTTTAGCCATTTTACGAAGTTGGTGAAGAGCATCAAGTCGCAAATTCTTTACAGCCCATAGGCTGTATAAGTCCTACTTTGGTAGATGAATAGGTTAAGTAAACTGTGTATCAAAAGCGCAAGTCGAGCTTAAACATATCTGTCGCACGAACAAATTAAAATTCGTCGTCAAGAGACCCTAAATGTTAAAAAATAGTCATGCTAACGGTAGCAACGATTTTTGCAGTTTAAGAGTCGGGATCCTCCTAGTGATTTTTTTGAATATAATTCGAATTGCGTTAACCTAGTACAGAAATGTCTTACTCCGTATTAAACTATGAAATTTCCCACTTTTTTTACTATGCAGTTGGCTGTAGCTGATTATAATCTTTCTATCTTTAAAAAGAGTAGCTTTTGTTGATTAATAAATAATTCGGGGTCAAAGAAACAATTTATGGGAAAAAGAAAGGGAGGGGCACGACCCTATTTTTCCGGAAAAATTAGATAGCTTCAAAAACATCAATTGTTGTAATTTTGAGAAACATAGAATTAAAAATTAAATTTACAAAAATAAACAAATAATTTTGTTTTCAAATTATACCTGCAGGGAATTAAATTTTCTGGAATACTAATTTTTGAATTTTACATCATTCCTCTATAAATTTCTAGCGTGTTTTAACGACTTTTTTTGTAGGAAACATAAAATAAAAATTTTGTTGACGTTTACATATCTACTGTAATCTGTTATAAGGTAATTGGAGGGAAACAATTTACAATTTTTTTTTTAAAAAAAAAAGAAAAAAGATTAAGTTTTGCGAGAAATATTTTTGCGAAGAGCGAGTTATTTATTAATATTTTCGCAGGAACTATTTTTGCAAAAATTACAAAAATTCACGAAATTCGCAAAAATTAATTTTCTTAAGATACCAAAATAAGAATAAAATAAATTTCCAGGTTCTTGGAATATCTGTATAATATTTGACGCAATTTCTACGCAAGACTTACAGGTCTGCTTAAAGGTCAATATTCAACTGGTGGTTGGAGGTAAAGTCAATAACCTAAAAAAGTGAGATTTTTCGTAGTATATTTGAACTATTTTAAATCAATGCGTAGAACGTCTAAAAGTAGAGCTTATTTCGAGTACAATCAAAGCAGTTGTGTTCTAGTGTTGTTAAGTTTTAAGTAGACTTTCTTGTGCGCGCAGTACAAAGAACGAAAGTAAAAAAAAAATTTTGAATGAATATTAGCCTAGATCTCCACAAGTTTTCTTAGAATCGAGAGTTTTATAAAAGTCAAATTTTACACTGGATTATGTTGGAATGGTTTATACTATAAACCATAGCTGGTCTCGTCACAGGCTACAATTTATATCGCTCTTTACGCTACCCAAAAATCACCTGACGAATATTTACGAAACGCACTCGTCTAAAAACTTTTTGAATCCTTTCTTTAACTAGTATGGTTATGGTTATATAATGGGCGCAGTATAAACCACCATTATGCAGAGAATTACCATATTTACTTTATTATTCCCGTCACGGGATTAGCGTTTTAACCTTAAATATAGAGGGTTTACTTGAGTGGCAGCAAGTTTGAAAAAACTGTGTCGCGGAAATATAAAAGATCGTAGACATCGTACAGACTACAAAATTACAGCATTTCCGATGCGGGACTATTGAAGAAATTTATGTTTTCAATCCATGCCAAAAGATCGGGCTTACTAGATAGGCAGCAATAGTAAAAATGCGGGAATAATGGAATAAACACAGTATGCCAACATTGTGTCATTGTGGTCAATTATACTCTATAGGGAATGTAAATGCGCTGTATCTGGGGTAACCAAGAGAAAAAATAGAATCATAGAAATAACGTATCCTTAAAATACCAGTCTTAGTAATATGTAGACCTCTGTATCTATGATAGTCCATTTGTCCGTAATATCGTAGTGAGCAGCGGAGGCTTCTTTGTTCTTGCTGTAAAGTCATTAAAAAAGGGGGTTCTATTCAATTAAAAATCCTAGTTAAGATTGTTAATGTTTGTGTTATCTTCGCCAATCTGATTTTTACTCAGCTGAAAATAGGGCTTATGGCTAGTTAACTGTTAGCTACTTCTCGGTAAAAAGCAGCCATTACAGTTGGCTGCAACAAGTCTTTCAAGTATAATCTTTCTCGCACTAAATGACACCTTTAATTTTAATATAAACTTAAGTAAAAGTCTAAAGTTTATTAATACAATGAGACAACAGGATTTCTTTGTGACAAAAGGCACGAAAGATTACTTCGCAAAATAATATTGCTGAGTGATTGTTTTAGCTGGATTGAGTGACAACGGGCTCTTTCCTGTGTTTTTATTTAAACCGAAGTGTGACAAGTTTTTTAATAAAAAACTGATGTAAGCACTTCACATACAGATGTGCGACAAGGTTTATGCCACCATCTGTATACCTGTACTAAAGCCTAAATGTATGGCATGGTTTACCTGTATCTAAGTGCTCAGCTTAGCGTCAACAACTTAACCCTACTTTTCGACGCAGGGTCTCCCGGCTATCTCTGTGATAACAGCTGTAAAAAAAGAGTTTATTTATGTTTCGCTTGACGTGCCAATTTCACAGTATTACATTTTAACTGCGTCCTTATTACCGGAAATTGTCTTATCCGGTCTTTATATAACTAGGTTTAAATGCAAAATCAGTCTCGCTGTACCAAACACAATGTTTTAGTCTTGTTACATTGAGGATAAAAAAAGAAGCTCGTACCTTAAAAACACCAAATGCGCTTTGCATTTTTCTTGAGAAACTTCGCATTTCTCTTTTTGAGTGTACAATGAACATGTTAAGGGTCATATCCTTTTTACTGCATTGTTAGCTGAAGCACGTTTTGGGAGCGCTTGTGCGTGACTCAATATGTAATTTTGTCGTCAAAGTGCGCATATTCAGAGAATATGTAGTCAAACAGATACGAGATTTTAACTTATGTTATAGAGCGCGTTACATACTCTTTGCATCAGCAAAAATGCTGCCTTAATTTTGTTGATTAATATTTAATTCGCAAATATTTAATCTATGTTACTTCTTCTACGGCTTGTTTTGCACCATATATTTACTTCTTGGTTGTACAGTATTTTAATACAGGGCTGCATTATGTAGAAATGATTGTTGTCTGCCCTATTCATTCCGAGAGGAATTCGAAAGGCAGGGGAGAGTGGGAGTCAGGGGAGGTAGTTGAGGTGTGTATAACCCCATATTAAGTTATATTAATTATATTTTAATCAACAAGAAACTTAAAGTGTTGTGTCAAAATTGTTCTTAAGTTCTCTGGGCAAGCTTTAGGCAGATGTCACATGGTTATTTCGTAAGTAAGCAAAGACGCAAGGCTTTATAACTGCATAAAGACTCAATTCCAATGTTATCCAAAGTTTTATCTCTTGATAACAACCATTGTAGCTGCAAAAATAATAAAAATATTTTAGTGTTTTTCAACAGGAGATGCTATCGTTGCTAATTTTATTTCTTGAGCCAAATGTCATAGTATTAAACAACATTAATACAATCTTTAAGATTTTAAACTTTGGAATGTAAGCAACAAACGTGCCAATGCAAAGTTAAAGCGGACATTTTACGAATCTCAAAACAATTTAGTTGACTAAGTTGGTACATAAGGCCTGAGGAACACTTGTTTATGTGTAATTAAAACAACTTAGAAATAACGTGGTCAAATCAGCCGCTCAGCATTTAGAACCCCTTAGTAACCCAACAAGTCAGGTACCACGTCAAAGGTCATGTTGGTTCCACAAAAATACGTGTAGATGACAAAGAAAATACAGCAATATCGTTCTGTGCATTATTTTGAAATGAGCAAACATAAATAATTTTATTTATAATTTTTCCAACAGAGTCTCATTTTGTTGAAATAGGATATGAAACGATTCGAAAGTATCTGCCAAGAGTCTACAAAGGAGAATTTTGCAATCTACCTTTGACCTAAAGTCTTTCCTTTCTTACAAAAGTAGCTCTCTTAGGGATGGTAATTCATGCCGTCCGCAGTAATTGCGCGCGCAAAATATGTAGCATGTTTTGGCATGGAAAGACCAATCCTAAATAGACACAAACCATTTAAAAACTATTTGAATGGCGTTTACGATATCTTGGCCAAGTTAACGCCCCTTATTGTTTTCATTTTCTTTAGTTGTAGACTTATATATAACGTGATAGGTGTCACATTTGATAGATGCATGGTATGTACCGTGATGCTTTGCCGTTTCCGTTAAACGGAAATAAAAGAATTTGAGTTATTTAAGCCGTGTGATTAAGAGTCCATCACATATTTTTTTTTCTTCATTAAAAAACGTCTATGCATTGTTTTCGTAAAGGTAGAACGCAGTCGAATTGCGAATGTCTCTGTTTTATGAGGAGGTACCTCATAACACTATATGTATGAAGCCGTTTTAAAACGAAAGGAAAAGAAATCTAAAACAGTCAAAAAATTATTAAAGCGAAAGATAATTTCTGTTAGTCCTTATTTACCAAACTTTGTAGAATAGAAAGTAAAAGGGAAATTGCTACAAAAACATCTTTCCGAATTTACGTGGAAACACGTTTTCAGAAGAGCATAGTTATGCATACTTCTATTTTTAAATAATAAACATCAAGTGGGCCGTCGGAAATACGAAAATGTCGGACAGGAATAGGTTATATACTGACTTCTGATAGAATTTGTCAGTGTAATTTCCTGCTTATCAGCGTCCGTTGAGTCATCCCAAAATTCTTATAGTGATGTTAATACATTAATCATCGAAAAATATTTTCTTTCTGACTCGATTGGCCGAAAAATATATTATTCATGACTTGTTTGTCATCAATATAACATGCTTGACGTCAAAGCATTTTTCCGACATCTGGCGTTTTTGTGTTTTTTTCCATACTTTAAACAGTCAAACTGATTTATACGAAAAGACATAAAAATAATATGATGTTTTTAGCAATTAAACAAATTTTTGGCATTCATCCAGCTGCATACAGTGCTGCAACAACTCATTGCTTGTTTATCAATTATAAATTTAGCATGGAAAGTGTATTTAAAACACATATTTTAAGCATGCACTGACAAAAACTACACATATATCAGATATTTTTAATGGGGATAATGAATTCATTTTTTAAACATTGGGGAAAAATAATGGGTTTTTATTTCAAAAGGACCCCTTAATCATGTAGGTTTTTACATATTCCACACAACGTATAAAAACTAAAAAATGTTTTGTTAGTACATGGCCTAAAGGGAAGAAATAATGGTCTATTCCCCGAGTATTTTTAACAAAAGAACTGTGGACAGATGTAAGGATGACAGAGAAAATGACGTGTGTTTGCTTTCCTTGTATGTCGATAAAAGAGCAAGGAAGTTAGAGAATGGTGCTGAATTATTATTATTGACGTAAATTAAATAAATCTGATTTTGGCTTGATTGTACAACTCTTGTACGAGCAGAGCTAAAATAAGATTAATTGAGTTTAGAAAGAAGGCCAACTTCCTTTTACTTCCTGGCCGTTTTATTAGTTTAGTTATTAGTTATTAACTGAAGGATTATATCACTTTTTCTGAGCAACTTTTTGTAGAAAGATGGAATTGTGCCGAAAAAGAGAGGTACCAGAAAAAAGCTGTTGCGCAAGCGCAAATCATAAGAATACGTGATCCACACGTTTTCTTTGCTTAATACGTCACAAAGAGGTCAAGGACGGGGGTTTGTTTATAATAGTGATATTGCATTTTCTCATTTAATTGTTTCTAATAAAATGCTAACAAACCTTTATTACCAGTCAAATACGACTTGACAAAGTTTTACTAGTAAAAAACGGGTATCAACAAATGTAACCACTTTGCTGCTTACATAACATACAAGAAGAGGAGCACGAAGAAAAACACCGGATTTAGCATAACTTACCAGATGTGCGTATACAACTAACTTGTCAATCAAACTCGACGCGCTCGCTTACTCAATCTCGTTCTTTGTTGTTTGGCTGGTCTTGTGCTAGTGTATTGTGGAAAGACGTATAATATAAAATTTGTCCTGCGATTAAGTCAGTGTTTTTATAACATTGGCGCATTTTTTTAACGCAAAGTTAAATTTGAATAAAAGGATTATATATTAATGTTAGTTTTAAATTAAACATGACTGATGAAGTATTTTTATCAGAAGAAATGTCTGAAGTTCCAAAAGGTTGTAAAGAGCGTGAAAGCGATTCGGCAAGCCTTCCTGCGATATCTCCGACAGAGGATCCTAGAAAAAGCAATTCTTCAACAGCCACAGTGGATAATGAAAATAAAGTGGAAACTGATGTGTCAGAGAATAAAATTAAGTATGAAGATGATACTAAATTAAAACAAAGTGACAGTGGAACGTTGTTATCACGCGGGGGCGAATTTGGTACCGATGAAATAGCAAGTGTGAGTTTAGGTGACGTTGCTCTAAATGACCTGCAAACTACTTCTGATATCAGATTTTTTATATGTGGCTCTTGCAAAAATAATCCAATTCTTATTGGATCTACACCCAAGCTTCTGCCTTGTTTGCATTCTTTCTGTGAGAATTGTCTAAAAGAGAGGTACGAAAAACAAAAGCAATCTTCAAAGGATGGCTTAAGTACCCAGCCAAGACTAAAATGTCCATCATGTGGGCAGGAATTTTTGGTTGCAGCTAATGATAAACCTACATCCGGGTTTCTAAATAATCAGTTTGTTATTGAATCAACACCTGCTCGAGAAACTCAAGAACCAGAAAATCATCAATGTACGTCATGCGATGATAAAAGCTCTGCAGATTCGTACTGCTTAAATTGTAATGAATGGTTATGTAGTGTATGTGTGAGTGCTCACCAACGTGTAAAAGTTACTAAAGATCATATAATTCAGTCACAATCGAGTCGAAGTGATCCAAAACCAGAAACAACTGATATTCCTCCTAATTCAAATAAAGAAAAACCCTTATTTTGCAAGATGCATACACAAGAACAGCTCAGGTTATTTTGTGCAAATTGTGATAAACTAACATGCCGTGATTGTCAATTAGTTGAACATAAAGATCATCGCTATCAATTTATAAATGAAGCAGCCACAAAGCACAGAGATACTTTAAAAAAGTTATTGCAATATTTGCAAATTAACTTAGGTTTGCTGAAAGAAACGATTGTTGATGTAGAAAAAGTTAGTAACGGCCTATCTGACCAAGAAAAAGAACTTGAAGGCGAAATTAAAAATGCATTTGATTCTTTAATCAACTCAATTAAAGTCCGACAGGAAAATTTAGTGAAAGAGCTAAAACAGCTTGTAGTAAGCAAACAAGCTTTACTGGCCAAACAGAAAAAGGATTTGACACAAATGCGTATTATATTAGAACATAACCATGATTTTGCAGAGTTTGCAGTGAAAGGGGGTAGTAACGTTGCCCTGCTTTATAGCCGCAAAGTTTTGGGAACTAGATTGCACAATTTAAACAGTCTGAAATATAGGCAAAGACCGCTTGCTTTTACTGACCTAAAGTTTAGTATGGATGTGGATAAGCTTTGTTCATATTTTAGCAAAATTGGAGCAGTGTATTCACATGAAGATATGCAAAGGCGAATTGATCATTATAACACAAAAACCCCTCCTTCAAGTATTGCACCTAGGACTATGGCATTATCATCTAGGTCTTATAATAACAAAGTTCATCAATCACCTATTGAATCAATGACTGCAATAAATAAACGAATATCTGAATCTACTGCTGTAACATCTTCAACGGCATATATTAATTTGTCAAAGCAAGGATCTTTTGGATTGCCTGGTCACCAGACCCTAAGAACCTCTGTTAGTTCACCAAATTACAATAATGCAAGGTTGTCATCTACGATCTCACAAGATATGATAGAGTTGTCTTCCTCCCATCCTCGATCATTTCAAAATGCCGACCCAGTTTCACAAATTAAAAGAGATATGGCATCAAAGTATCGGAAAGCATCTCAAGACTGGGCAGGAGGTGTGCCTCACAAATCACATATCTACGATAAAAGCAAACACGTGCAATCCAGTTATGACCATCGCTCTTCCCATGTAAGCTACAATGGCAGAGATTATCATCGAAAATTATCTCTAACTTCTCCTCACAGAGAACATCATTCAAATAGCCAGAATAAAATTGAACAACCGCATCATTCAAAAAACAGTACAATTGACCAACTACAAAAAATGGTTACGAACACACTTGGATCAGGTATTTCATCTTATGATGGGATGGAGAGGCCATCTCCAAGAGCCTCTGTTAGCGATGTCCAAACTGGCAGATTATCAGCTAATGGAATGGTACTTGTGAAAGAAGAAAGCAAGAGTCCAGATGTTGGTACATATCAGATGGTAATTATTTTGCATTTGTGTTTTTTTCTCTGTGTGATAGGTATTATTTCTTGTTAATTGTGCTAAAATCAGGAAAGAGAGTGTGATAATTGTTTTAAGGCATTTTTGCAAATAAAATATATATGTAAAAAGTAAAAAGAAATGCTGGTTTGTTAGAATATTATGCTTATACTTTACAATATATAGTTAAAAAATGTCTGGGGTATTTGCACTTCAAAAAGCAAACACTGGTATTTTGTGGTACCATGGTTAAATGGTGCCGCAGGTTAAGTTAATTTCATGTTACAGATTTCATGACTTCACTCAGTGTGCAAAAAATAATACACACAAAAATTATTAGTGCAAACTAAATTGTGAACAGGATTTTACTTTGCATTTCTTGAAATTCCATTTCGCTTCTATAGGCACTCGTTAGGTGGTCATGGCTACCATTTTGGAAAGGCAATATGTAAAAATCTTGTAACTTTTGCACACCAGATCAATTTTTCTGAAAGTAGATTGGAATTTCCAACAAGAGCAGGCAGAGTTAAAGAATACAAATTTTGAATCTTCAGCATAACTTAATGCTAAACAAAAATCTTAAACAATTTTACGCCGGAAAAGTTATTTTTACTAATATGCTCAATCAACTTGCATGTGTATTTTTAAGTCCTAATTTGAACCCTAAATATATACACTCTTGTCTGTGTGTATAAAAGTCATTCTATAATAAATATATAACAAAAAACATTGAACATATTGTTAAGAAATTTTTTTTTTCTATAAAGCAAAAATTACTGTGGTGACCTTGATAAAATGTCCTCAAAATCTGCATTGGCCTGCAAACACAACAAACTTTAAATGCTAATTTATTTGATTCTGATTTATTAATTTGTTAATTGTAAAAAAAAAACATTTTTAGGTGGAATTTTTTATTACTTCTAAGAACTTCGGATATATATATTATATTTTTATTTCACTGTAGAGCTTGCCACATAATCCTGATGATAGACAAAATGATGCTGCTTTTGACGAGGGGCAGAGTAACGAAGACTACTGTGGTGTATGTCGTAATGGTGGTCAGTTATTGTGTTGTGACACCTGTCCAAAAGTGTATCATTTAAATTGTCATGTACCTGCATTGACTGGTTTACCAAGGTTTGTACTAGTTGTTAACCTGTGGAAGAGTCCACAAGAAGTTTGCCTTTTATACTATCTGGCTTGTGAATTCTTTTTTGCCTGTCAAAATCATTTCATGTGTATTACGTTTTTAAACGTGATGCCATCAGCATATTCAAGCTCAAGCAGGGTAATTTTTAAGCATATGCTAAATATTTTGCTTCCTTCTGGTAAGTGTTTTTTCTGATGATGTTAGTGGTATTTTAATTGGACGCAGTTTTTTGAAACTAAATTAACACCACTAAACTTTGATTTGTTGATGACGTCACTAACCAGTCCATCCCTACACAGGTAGTTTGGTTCAGCTTTGGGAAGCCAACACAATTTTTTTAGGGTTGCCCCTAGTTACACAAGCAGGTGTTGACATCAGTTATTTTTAGCTGTTTCCAAGTTATTTAGCCTAGAAGTTTTATTTGCAATGCAATAGCTTCGAAAATCGTATAAAACACTGATGTCATTTTGCTCTATTGATGTGGTTAGATAATGTGAAAATTGCTAATAAGTAAACGAGACGTAATAAGACTCTCTTTGCATCACACACAGACTTACCAAATATAAGATTAACGCTATGCTATTTATAGCATGGGTATGATTTAAAATAAATGTTTTATCTTGCTTTTTAACAAAATGTCAAAATTTTTGATAAAATGTGTTATAACAATCACAACCATAATTTTTTATAAATAATTAATACTTTTTGTATATGAGTCCAATTTTCAGAGCATTCGCATGGATTTAGCTTTGTGATTTTATTGTTTATTTACCCTTCCCCCTTGTAATGCATCGTAACTAATCTAGTACCACTCACTTACCCGCTTGTTACGTAATATTATTTTGAATCTCAAGACCTCATGAATTATAAATATTTGTTAAATTTTATTAAAAACTGATGCAATCCTAGGCAAACTTATATATTCCAACAATCTTCACAATAATCTTAGTAAAGTTCTTTAAAAAACCCAATGAAAATAATATGCAGAATCCCTCCAATATCACCTGCCTATGCATGTTTAATGTCATTTAAAAAGTTTAATTCACGCAAATAATTTTCTTTTAGTGATTCGTGGAGTTGTGGCTTGTGTGCTGATATTGGTAATGATACCAGACCAGGTATCTGCCTGTTATATCCCTCTAAATTTTATGTTTATTAGAAAAATGGTTTGATTACTGATTATTAATGCATTTTTTTAGGTCACAAACGGCGGTACACAGAACAACTAACAGATTGGGAAAGAAAGGTAAAAAATTTTAAGAGTTTTCTCAAGAAAGTGTATTTGAATGGTAATTTATATTTAATTTGTGACACATGGGATGTCTATAGTTTAGTTAATTATTTTGAACTCTCTTGGTTCTTAGTGTGTGGGCTTCAATCACACTGTCTTGTAACGGGGCCACATCTTTTTTACAAGAAAAATAAATACATAAAACGATATTTTATTCATCTTTTTTTGCTACGTTTTGTTGCAATAACACCTTGCTAGAATACTGGATCTAAACTACTTGTAGCGTGTATCTTATCACACATATGTGTTACTAAATTAAGAATATTGAGGTTTTTATAAATGATAGTATTATTTAAAATTATATTTAGCCTATCTTGAGTGATCTGTATTGGAGCAAAATAATTGTAGATTTTATGAGACGTTTTATTATGAACGTCCCGTTACAATTAGAAATTATAACAAACTCGAAATTAGCAATAAATAATAGACCTTGGCTCGAGAGGGGGCGGCAGCGATTATTTTTAGCATAATAAGGGACAATCTGTCTGGTGTATGTTTTATTGGAATTATCGGGGAAATAAGTGAATTAATTCTTATTAAAATTAATTTCTATGAATATGGTTGATGATGCCCCAAAAAATTTTTTACTATATACTCTGTTATTTAGTTGACAGAGAAGATTATACTGAGTCTGTTTGTGCATGCCGATAGTCTTCCATTCCACCACAAAGTTAGTAAAGTGGTATGTTTTTAAACATATTGCATTATATTTTTATTTATTTATTTTTTCCTATTTCCAATTGAATTATATGCCGTGCTGACAAATTCTTGTGTTTATTTGTCCCTGATATTTTAGCCATCCGTTTAATTATAATGTAACAGAAGCTTAACTTCTTTTTTAGCAAGTACCAGACTATTATAAGGTGATCACAAAACCAATGGACTTAATGACTGTCCTCACCAAAATGAATCCGCAACACTTCGAAGCTTACAAAACGTTTGAAGATTTCATCAGTGATATCCGATTGGTATTTTCAAACTGCTTCATTTATAACTCTGTAAGTTTGTTGATCTGTCATTGTTGTTGTTGTTGTTATTGTTGTTTTTTTTGTTATGTTAAAAGCTAAAAGGTTTGACAAAAATGTTAATTTCAGTTTCCATTAATAAAAAATCTCATCGGGTGATACTAATTTTTTTTATTAGAGATGTATGCTGAGTCATATAGCAGGAAAATAAAAAATTTAGAATTGTGATCGAAATAAAAAGTTAGAATTGTGGTGTTGCATAAAAAGGTATGACGTCACAAGGTGTCACAATTTTAGTGTTGGACAATCGTTTTAATACGCAAATGCAATTTATTTACTTTGTGCAACACAAAAGGTAAAGACTACTGAAGTTGAAATTTATATCGGTTAGTTTAAATGGTTTTTCAATAAGGGAAAAATACCAATCTTGGAAGAATTAATTTTTACGAATTCCTTAGCATTCGTAATAATATTTGTTGGAACTAATTTTCGCGAAATTAACAGGGAGGTGGAAGGGTATTTGGTTTGCGTTTGTACGGCTATGTGATGCTATATTGGTTAATTTCGAGAGGGACGGACTTGATGATCGAGGAATTCCGATGAATAAATTTTTATTGTGTGTTAATTATTTTGTGCGTTCACATGTAAGTTGCAATCAATAACTGATTTCTTTTATGTTTGTATGTTTTACACTTTGGTTCGTTTGCTAAGCGATAGTTATCGGGTTAAGATTTTGGAAATGTGAGCAAATAAACTCGTGGTCGTACAAAGCTTGACACAATTTCCAAAAAAAAGAATAAAAAACAATGCTGTCTTTTTCAGTTTTAACTTAACTTGTCGATTCGAAACTAAATTTTGAAGAGTAATTGCATTGTTTGATACATTTTCTTTTTAAACAATTGCTCGAAGCTTCTTCTAACAAAGTAGAATTCATTTAAACCTTTTTAAATCCCTTTTTCAGGCGGAATCTGACGTATGCAAAATGGGACGTCGTCTGGAGGCGCATTTTGATACTTTGTTGAAAAAGCATGCCCCAGACGCAAATGCATATCCGAGCAATGAACCAAGAATCAAAAGACGAAAGGAAGACAATTCGCTTGCGTAGCTATGGTACCATTTATTTTACGACGAAAAACACCGACACGCTGCGACTTTCTGACGAACCTGAAAGACGACGCTTTGAACGACGAGAAATACATAATGAAGAATCGACATCTCTAAATATATTAATGTGTGAAAAAATCTGTAGTTTAAGTGTGAATTGATGTAATGTATATAATACTTATGTGGTAAAAACCAAGGCCTGTTAAAAGGTAAACCGAACGTTTTTTTTTTTTATGTATTCAAATTATTTTTATGTATTTCATTTATATGACCGGATCGATACGAGTGTTTAATCTATTATTTTATTTCACATAATTTTTTTGATCCACCTGCTAAGTCGATTCTGAAGATACTTTCAGAAGATAATAGAAAAGGAATAACATTGGTTAATCTGCTGATTATATTGTTTGGATATCCATGCTTGTGTTAAAAAAACTCTAAATCAATCTGGTGACATGAAGAGTGGCAACGCTGGATATTCCGACCCGGTTTTTTCAGATTGGAAATTGGTACCCTTTTTGAAAAGAAACAACCAAAGCTTGCATTGTAGGTCAATAACTTGGCAACTGACCAGTCAAAATATTTGGGAAGTCAAAAAATGGATTGTCTAATAAGCGGCATAAAAGCGTTCCTTAGAAAAAAATGTTTTTAGTGATAGTGTCCAAAAACAAGTGTCTACTTGTGTTCTTGTAAACTTGGAGTATGCTTATCAACTGCTTAGCAATTTTGAAACTAAAAAAATTTTTTCTGAGAAACAAACCCTTAGATAAAAAATGGTGCGTGTCCTGTTAGGGTGCGGAAACATGATTTGGCATCCATAAAGGCCATACGTACAGACTTTTACAAAGATGTGTTAATTTGTGCTTAAAAACAAAAGTCCTGGAAATTAGAAAAGTGAGGTAGGATGAAACTCTGGTGGTATGAATAAATGAAAGTCTGATCATACATTCTTTTTTTTCTTTATGCTTCTAGCGTTTCTTTCGTCGATAAAAATTTGTCCCTACAAAGTACTTCGCTAGTGCTTAGACTTGCGCGGTATGAAACTCCGTGATGCACGAGGTTTCGTGAAATGCCCATTTCACATCAGAACCTAGGCTGGTATCGTCTGTGCCTTTAAATTCTAGTTCTTGAAATAAAAGTGAAGTGTTAATCAAAATTACTAATAAGTATGGTATAAAAATTAGATTCAAACTTACTCTGAGAAAAACAGGAATCTTAGCAAAAAAAAATCTAGTTATGCAGCTGGTGAAACAAAACTTAACACGGCAACCTCGTCTTCAGGGCTCTTCTACACCGTCATATTATAGGCGTGGGTAAGCCTTGGAACAAGTCTGCTCGACAGGATTTGAAAACAACCCTGCTCCTGGGCGAATGAATACGGAGATTAAATAATATCTCTGGTTGTAATTAATGCGTTGTTATTCATTTCAACAGACCTCAATCAGAACATGTCTTCATTTTATTCCCATCTTGCTTGGCTCACTAATAATCTATAACGTCACTATTCTATCTTGTTGTCAGAGATTCTTCTTTGCTTTCTTTGTAGAGCCACATATATGTAGCGAATAAGCAGCTCTGGGACCGAAATTGTACTTTGACAGTATCTTTTATTATTCGCACCTAAAAAATGTTATTGTACGAGGTATCTCTATTAATAGCCGTATTTTGTCTGTCTGTCCACAAGAAAAGTGTTGTTCAACGAGCACACGAAATAGCGTGTAATTTAAAGACGGAGGACCCCGTGGATTTTTCCACGGCTAACGAGTAGTTTCGATTATATTGTAGAAGTGCAGTACAATTCCAACATCTTTCTTAGGTCTTTTTGTCTTTTTATTGATTCGAATAAGGTTGCTGCAATGGCAAGCCATTTTCACCTCGTTTAAAATTCACATCTCGGTGAAAACTTTTCCCCAGCGGATACGTCATGTTTTATTTTGAAATAATTTTTTTTCTAAACATTTTTGGAAAATCAAATCTCTTACGGTTAACGAAGTTCTCAAGTTCATCCACATGACTCTATTTCTTCCCGTCTGAATATCATAGGCGTAGAAAAGTCCTGGTGACAAGGATACCAAATTCTTTTCGAAGTCTTGGTTTATGGATTATATTACCACGGGTTCTTGACTTTCCACTTAAGCAATGGCGGCTTCGACATCAGGTCAACCTCGTCCTAAGGACTGTTTAGTTGTTCGTAAGTAAAAACCTAAGAATCTTTAGGAACAAGGTTTGCCAACAGTGTTTTATCAGTTTTTCCCTGTGCCGTTATTTTCAAGATGTCTTATTTAGGAAGTTAAATATTAGTATCACACCTCATTTTTGAAAATTAAGAAGCTATTATTCATGTTTCTATCTCTAGAGTATCATCAATAGGCCTCGACCTCAGGCCAGCCATGAATCAAGTTTTACGTCGAGTGAATAGAATATATTCATATAGATGCCAAAATTTTAATTAAAGTGCTATTTTTTGCTTTTCTAACTGCCATATGCAAATTTCAATTTTCTAATTGACTACACTAACTACCGTGTGGTTGTTTTAATTAGATGTTTTCTCATGCATTTGTCTCCACAATATTGGATATACTGAACAAATCTCCATAATATAAGTTATGAGTGATTGCGGGTATCGCTGAAAGGTCTCCGGGACGGAGTTTAAATTTAATGGTTTAAAAAAAAAACATAGGCGCTTTATCGTTGCATTGGGATTTTGGAAGACTGCCAGCCATATCTACATCTTCTCCAGGGTTGTTTTCTCATTCTGGCGACCTTTTAAGGAAGTCTGCGAACGATGTTGATGATGTTTTCAACAATTCGGTTTCACGTTTTTACAGTATCAAATGTACATTGTACAAAGTCATCGGTGAAAAATTGCTAAAACTAATGAAAAATAAGGAATCGAAAAAGAAAACTTGCTTAAAAAAACTTTTTGTGTGGAGAGACAACATATTCTCTCTTGCACTAATTGCAGGATTTTACACAAAATATGTCAGGAAAAACCGCATTCTTTTATTGGTGAAAGAAATGTTCACTAGCGCCTCTCAAATTAACAATTTAAAGTGCAATAATGTGGTGCCTATTTCGTGACTTTCTGAGCAAAAATGTTGGAAAATTTCAGTTAGTTTTAACAAAGTTTGTCGAAGACCAAAAGCAAATAAAGTTACCCTAAAGGAGACACCTTTCCTATTTTAAAGAATCACATAGAACACTGTGCTAGCCTGCAAGAAAAAATATAGCATTTTGCCAGTGGAAACTATTGAATCACCTTGGAGAATTATAATCACCTATAAAGGAAAAAAAGGGAACAACACTACATCAAGTAAATAGTGTTGATCGTTAAAATGAATAAAGAAAATAAAAAATTCTATTTATGTTGGAAGGTCCACAATACGTGAGCTGTTGAAAAACATAAAAAGGTAAAGGAAAACAATTATTTTTGCTGGCGGTGAATGCAAAGTTTGGACGAAATAAGAAAATTAGTAACGTTGACATTAAAAAAATTGATTAACACAAGAAAATAGGTAAAAGTCAACTCAAAAACGAAATCTTAAACGCTGAATTTTACAATCTAAACAGTACAATATTACTTTGTTTAAATCGTATTATAATTTGTTAAAAAAAAAGAACACGAGTCATAAACTCTGTCATACTAAAGCACATCAAGATAAAAAGCTCTGCCTGATTTGGATTGAAGTACCCTTTCCTCTAAAACAAAAATTGTACTCGACTGAATTAAATCTCAACGGGATCTCATTTAGAGGTTGTGTTTAGCTATTAGATATTAGTTTTATTGGAAGAGAAGGAACATTTTGAGAGGAGGGAACTCAATTGAGTACGATGTGTAAGTAAGTGAAACCTCTTTACACATATTATAGATATCCTTTTTAATAATCTGCATTAGAGACTTTTGTATGGAACGGATATAAAGACGGACACCTTCATATGATAAAACCTCTATATTGCGGATAGTTTATGTTTACAGAAATGTCGCCTTATCTAAAAAAACACTCAAATGTCATGCTTTGGCCAAACATGATGGGCAGAAATTTCTTCATCCTAAAATAGATCGAGACAATCCAGTCATTGTTTATTGGATAATTCTGCAGTAGACACTCTCCTCTATATTATTTCAATAACCAACTTGCCAAATGGCACATTTATTCATATAAACGTTACATGTTGCGACAGATGAACGAGTTAGCCTTGATTTTATAACTTCTTATATTTCGTTCTTCATAATACATACCCTTTTAACATAACTTGACAAATGCTGTCTATATATATACTAAAAATAATGTTCTAGAATGTTCTTTTCCGAAGGTTCCTATTATAAACAAAACAAAGGTCTATTGTTCAGTAGAGTTCGAATATCATGCGCTTAATCATTCTTTGAATGTTCTAGTTAGTTTGTTATGTCTACTCAGCGCTTTGAATGTTTCAGAATAATTTCGCATTCGCGACATTACATACGAGATTAACGTTACATTTATAACGCTTGCACAGCATGCAATAGTGCATGCTCCGTGTATAATAGTGCTTCCACAGAGTATAATAGTGCTTGCGCAGAGTATAATTATGTATGCACTGTATGTAACATTGCGTACATCGCGTATAATCATGCATGCACCGTGTATAATAGTGCTTACATCGCGTATAATTAAGCATGCACCGTGTATAATAGTGTTTTCACAAACTATACAAAAGTGGAATTACTGTGAAAGATTCCATTACTACAAGAGGTTAATAACTATTTATCTATGTTTTCTTTTATTATCATTTGCATATTTTTTTACATAAATGTTACTGAATCACATAAAAATTTTATGAATAAAAGGACTTTCTAGTCGTATTATTATTATAATAACCACTTTTCTAGCACAGTATCTTCCATTGATAAATAATTTGTATTGACGTCCCTAGATTCTTTGAAGTTTCTTTTGCATATTAAAGGTCATGACCATACCTTGATAAACGTCAACCCAGCACTACAAAAAATAGGGAACTTCAGCTGTTTTCATCGTGAAAATTATATTTTCGATCGGAACACAACATTCTGGTCCTGGAATACGATGATCATTCCACCACTGTAATAAGTGATCAACTGCATCTTGCAAAACGTGTAACATTATCCAAGATATGCACTAATTGAAGATTGGATCAGTGAAGTCCAACCTCTCTGCAAAATCCATTTGCAAAGTATCATTCGTAGCTCTTTTAAGTGGATAATTAACCCTCTGATTTACTTTCGGGCTAAACCTTTCCGCGACATTATTTTTTGTTGAATTAGTCTGTCTGAATGATGATCTTTTACCGTCTAGACGAAGAACTTTTGAATGTAACAAGAGTGTTAAAAAAGATGATGAACTTATACACACAAGTGTTTTTCTGAACGCGGAGAAATATTCAAGACTGTTTTGGGAAAAGTACCAGGATACAACTGATGAATTGGGATAATTCACATGTTGTCGAGAGCGGACGTGTTTTTAACTACTGCGGAAGAGGGAATTTAAATTTTGATATTTTATTTAAATTTTACTATTTTACTTAATACTTACTCAATACTTATATTTACAAATATGGAATCTAATCAAGTGAACATAATTTCTCTGGAAATGGTGCGTGATATTTTTACCACAATGTTTCAAAAGCAACAGCGGGATATTGTTCAGTTAATTAGCAGTAATCTGAAGATCACAAACGAACAGATTGGTGAATCAGACAAAAAACTGAAAGAAATTGCATCATCATATGAAGCTATCCAAGAAGAAAATAGGACATTAAAAAATAATCTTTTTGGAGCAATTGAAAAAATTAAAGCCTTAGAAAAGGACAAAAGAGATATAGAGGAAAGCCTGACAGTGACACAAAGTTTGAATGAGGAAAGTTTTAAAAAAATGGAAGCTGGCTTACTTGAACAGACAACGAATCGTAAAGAACAATTGAGTATTTATGAGGAAAAACCACGACACTTAGAGGATAGACAAAGAAGAAACAATTTACGTATTGATGGGTTGGAAGCAAGCGAGTCGGAGAGTTGGGACGATACTGAAAAGAAAGTGGTCAATTTATTTGAACACAAATTAGGATTGTCGAATGTGCACGTAGAGAGAGCACACCGCACAGGAGAGAAAAGCAATGGGAAAAAGCGTACTATCGTACTTAAACTGTTGGACTATAAGGATAAAGTTAATATTTTAAACAACTCGAAGAAACTAAAAGGCACCGGAATATATGTAAATGAGGATTACTCCACTTCGACGAATCGGATTAGGGCGAATCTCTTCAAGGAAATAAAGATTCATAGAGAAAATGGTAAATATGCTATCGTTCTTTATGATCGTCTTGTTGTTAGGGAGTTTAAGAAATCGAAAAACATTGTTTAACGCTTTCTTATTTACACGATTTATATTTTCTTTTTAATTATCTTTTCTGCTACAATGACGGAAACAAATTTTGAAAATTTGGAATTTCATCCATTCCAAACCAACGAAACCTTACTATTAAACGATGAAAATGACCCAGACTTATATTTTTATAGCTACACATTGTCCAAGAACACTAATACAAAATATTATTCTCCAAATTCAGACAATATTTTTGCACACGCAAAAAATTATTCATTTTCTATACTACATCTCAACATTAGAAGCATGCAAAAGAATTTTGAGAGTTTTTAACAGTTTCTCCACACTCTGAATTTTCGTTTTAAAATAATTTGTCTAACTGAAACTTGGTGTCGTAATGAAGACATAAAAAACAATTCAAATTTTCAATTGTGTAATTACTCGGTGATTCATCAAATTAAAAACTCTAACAAGGCGGGTGGTGGCGTGTGTGTGTTTATTCATAATTGTATAAAAAAAGAACAGAGCTATGTGTGAATAATAACGATTGTGAGTCATTAAGTGTAGAAATACTGAACAAAACAACAACGAACATCATTGTGAGCGTAATATACATGCAACTTGCAGGATCAATTGATAATTTTATAACGTTAATTGAACCTATTATATTGATCAATAAAAACACCAGCAAAGCAGTATACCTCGTGGGGGATCTTAACCTCAATACACTTGATTACGAAACAAACAAAAACATCCAGTGTTTCTTTAACTTTATATTTCAAAGTGGGTATATTCCTCTCATAAATAAACCAATCCGGGTAACTAAACAAAACGCTACAGTAATTGATCACATCATAACAAATTCATTTTGCGACAAAGAACTACATTCGGGTATTATCAAAACAGACATCTCTGATCATTTTCCCATCTTTATCACGTCCAATACAAACTTTGATAAACAGTCAAACCATGTAAAAATAAAAACGCGAAAAATAAATGAAAATTCAATAACATTATTTAAGTATTTATTGGCTAAGGTAAAATGGGACGACGTGGTAGAAGCAACGGATGCAAATGACGCATATGATAGCTTTCTGAATATTTTTTGGAAAGTTATGATGCGGCATTTCCAGAAGAAATTAAGTTTATTAAGATCAAAACATTCTTTAATCCCTGGATGACTAGGGGCCTCCAAAAATCTTCCCGAAGAAAACAAAAACTATATGAAAAGTATTTAAGAAAGAAAACCTACGGGAATGAAACACTGTATAAAAATTATAAAAACCTTTTTGAATTAATAAAAAAGCGTGCTAAGAATTTTTACTTCAATGAACAATATAATAAATACAAACATAATGCAAGAAAAACATGGAATATCATCAAGAAAGTGATTGGTAAAATAAAAATTAGAAGTAATAATTTTCCTTCAAAACTTGTAAATGACGAAAATGAAATTGAAGAACCATCTTTGATAGCTGAAGAATCTAACAATTCCTTCACTAAAGTGGGGCCGACCATGGCGTCGAAAATAGGTCACAGTGCAAAATCCTTTAGATCGTATTTGTCATATCATGATAATGAAATAGAGAAAAAAGAGCTAAGTGAGGAGGAACTAGAAGCAGCATTTCATTCTTTGCAAATCAACAAAAGTCCTGGCTTTGATCAAATCAGCAGCAATGTCTTAAAGAACTGTTTCAATGAACTAAAATCTCCACTACTGCATATATTTAATTCATCTCTAATTACAGGCATTGTTCCTAAAAAGTTAAAAATAGCTAGAGTTGTCCCAGTCTTTAAAGCAGGAGAAGTTTGTGAAGTATCTAACTACAGACCAATTTCAATACTCCCCTGCTTCTCGAAGATTTTAGAGAGAATCATGTACAACAGAGTTTATTCTTTCTTGAACAATAACGATATTTTGTATAATAAGCAATTTGGATTTCAAGGAGGTCATTCAACTGATCACGCAATCATTCAGTTGAGTCAGGAAATATTTCAAGCCTTTGATGAGAATAAATTTACAATTGGGGTCTTTATTGATCTAAGTAAGGCATTCGATACGGTCAACCATGAGATTCTATTAGAAAAACTAAAATATTATGGCATAAGAAATACATATCTCGCATGGTTCAATAACTACCTCTTCGAAAGAAAACAATATGTTTCTTATGACGAAGGAAATACTAACTACAGGATTATAACATGTGGAGTACCTCAAGGGTCAATTTTAGGGCCACTGTTGTTTCTTATTTATATCAATGATATATTTAGAGCATCTAGTGTCTTAAATTCAATTTTATTTGCTGATGATACAAATTTATTCTTTACTCATAAAGATATAAACGTACTTTTTGAAACTACTAACCTAGAATTGACTAAATTGGCTGATTGGTTTAAAGCGAATAAATTATCCCTTAACACTTCAAAAACTAGATATACCTTTTTTCACAAACTTAGTAAAAAAGATAAAATACCTCTTAGGTTACCTGGATTAGTTATTGATCATGTTAACATAAAAAGAGAATATTCAATGAAATTTCTTGGAGTTCTCCTAGACGAAAATTTAACTTGGAGAGAACATATTAAATTAGTGGAAAACAAAGTTTCCAAAAGCTTAGGAATCTTATATAAAGCCAGTTTCGCTTTGAATAAGAACTGCTTAAGAAGCATATATTTTTCCTTTATACACTGCTATTTAAACTATGCAAACATTGCATGGGGTAGGCTTAGCACTAATATAACAAAATTAAAAAAACTGCACATTCAGCAAAAACATGCCAGTAGGATTATATTACGACAGAATAAATGTTCCCATTCTAGACCATTGCTAAAAGAACTGGGTATTCTTAATGTATGTCAGCTAAACATTTTTCAAGTCCTTATTTTCATGTATAAGATTAAAAATTTTATAGCACCAAATATATTCATTACATTATTTAAGAAAGTTCAACATAAATATCCAACTAGATTTTCAGGTAATAATTTCCTTCGGCCAAAAATCATATCTAATGTAACAAAATTTTCAATATCAAACCGAGGCCCAAAACTCTGGAGCATGCTTCTAACGATGAGATAAAAAGCATTCCATCTACAAAACAATTTAAACTTGCACTAAGAAATCAGCTGTTACGAAGTAATAACGAACAAGTCTTCTTCTGAAACAACACTACGTGTGATAATTAAACGCTTTCTTTTATTTAACATAACATTTAATATTTTTTAATTGTCAATTTTATTTGACGCTCTTTTTAATGACGGCTATGTAATTTTGAAATAGTTGTATGTAAATTTCTTTTGGCGAAAAATAAAAAAAAAAATAAAAAAAAAACTGTACTTGATCAGCAGGTCGAAAATCAAACTGATATATGAGAATTAAGTTTTGAACAGACATTGAAGCGTATTCAGCTACATAAGGGGAACAGTCAATTATCATAACAAAATGTGTACATCAGTAGTACCAAGCTTTTCGTTCTGGTCAAAGTGACACCTGTTTTCAAAATATCCTGCATAGTAAGGTATTAGATTTGTCCGCTTTCATAAATCTCTCGTACTTGCCTTGAACGCTTGAGGTGCAACGATCGTAATGATCTAGATATACGCCTCTGGTTAACCAAGAGACGTAAATGTTTAGGTTCGTACCCCAAATCTAGGGATAAACATTGAGTTATTTACATACTTTCAAGGATGCTGATCACAATTTTGGATGTTACCAAAGCCTAAAACCCGCAGTTTTCTAATATTCTGACAAAATGTCTTACTTTTTTACTCTTTTATCGTTCACTTCCAATGCCACAAAAATGATTCTATAATTATTTTATTGAACATTTTCTTGCTATGAAAAATTGCTTGCGTCAATGTTTTGTAGAATACGCTAGAACGTTCAGAGAAATGCACATTGGCAAAAATATTTTACCCAACCTCGTTTCAAGTGCAATTTTTGATATCTGATATATATTCAACATTATTTCGTGAAGAGGCTAGTAAAGAGTTAAGAAACATATCACCAAAGGATATTTTATATTGTTTCTTCTCCGGTTTTCTGTATGCCCGTAGCTTTAACACAAATTAAATTTAAATTTCGTTAATCAGCCAGCGCAATATTCTCTCAAAATATTTATTTTGCACGCAAATTATTTTAATGCCCTGTTTTTTAGAGTTACACGTATACTTTCTTTTGCAGCGAGTTATTTCTTCAATCAATCTCGTTCCCAGGGCATTTTGCCTAGTTGATAAAGTTGATAGGCCACCGATAGCCACATTGTTGTCGAGCTTGGGCCACTCCGTAATAACACGGCTCAGGGGACACAAGACCCTGGGGACGAGGTTGTTCTTTAATATAAGCGCATTTCTTTAATATAATCTTCTTTAAAATACTGTAGGATTTGGTTCAGATATGTTTTTTTGCTCTTAAATATACGCTTTTAAAAGATAAAGCGTAAAAGTCTTGTAATAACAAATTGTCTTAATATCGCCCGCGTATCTCCCGCGTTTTGGGTGCGATGTTATGGCGTTGAAGATTATTAGACGTCAATTATTATTCCACTTTATATTCTTCAATTATGTTATCGTTTATCAGCATAGATGTCATATCTTTTATTAAAAGCCACTAATGGGAGTAATTTATATTTATTGCTTACAACATTACCGTCAAAGAAACTAAATTCGCGTAAAACTTATTTTTAGTCAGATATAAATAAGGGAATTTAAATTCGCGCCAAAATTAGATATAATTTGATCTGACTCTCAAAGTCGCACACCTAAGAAGTAGTTAATTAAACACAGAAAATGGAAAAGAAAGAGGATAACTTTATTCCTTCTCTGTTGTACTTAATCATAAATTTATATTACTCAATGACGATTTCCAATTCCGACACGTTCAGTGGGGTAGTACGAACTTTAAAAAGCGTTAAATCTCCATGGTGCAGTACAAACTGCGTCACGCGTCTTATTTTCCACAATAAACATTTTTCAGTTTAAAGACAATTAATTCTGATATATATCACAACCAAATCTCGGTAGAGGTTAGGGGAAATAGCAAAGCACGTTTTTTTTTTATGTGGTGTCATTCGTAAAGAGCGTGCCAATGACATAAATTTTTAGGATTTACGTACAGGGCACTTTGGTTACTCTCATAAGCGCAAGAAATGCACACATAAATTTTGGTACTTATTACAAAAATACCACTGGGTTTGTTTACAAAAGAGAACAGCCTCGACGTTGTTTGATGTTGTTCTTACAGGTAGCTTAGCTACCTTATATAGCTACATTAAGGATTAAACTAGCATTTATTACTTAATACTCAGTAAAATAGGTCAAGTTTAAATATTAAACTTTTTCGCTATAGCTAGCTAGACTAAGTATAAAAAGGACAAGGCTGAGCTTTTTAGCTGGGTTTAAAATCAAAACTTAAGAGGAAAATTACATCACAGTTTTTAAAATTATACTACACATATTTGAGAACACTTGCGGGAAAATTCATTGTTCATCAAGTTACACCATATGGGTAACATGGAAGATTTCTTCATAAAAAACCTCAGAAACCTTTTCAAGTGGATTACTTTCACATTAACAAAAATTGAAAATTTTCAAGATAAACTTTTGCGATTTTGTGATTTATTAGTTTTCAAATTTCTCGCTGGAAAATTTTAAGGTTTAAAACCCATGTCGCACAGTAACTTCTTCGTCCTTATCATAATGTCATATACATAAGCTATGGAACAACTTGTTGTTATAAAAATATTATAAATTAATTTCAAACCGATTAGTCCCTGCAGCCATTTTGGTGTCAGTTGTATGAAAAACTATGCTAAAACCATAATAAGTAAAAGTCCTATTACTTCAGTAAAAATTGAAATAATGACTTGAAACTTAGTATTACATGTTTTTAGACCAGTTTGATGAAATGAACCCAAAAAATGTTTTACTACTATCATAGTGTCCGAGTTCCTGAATTAAGCCATTTTTTGAGACGCCAATAAACTGTTTTTGACAGCATATCATTTTGACAAGCCATGTGTACAGAAAACATTCAAAGTGATTCTCAGGATTTAAAATAATTCAAACAGATAAAATGTGTCCCAGGTTCAGGACCAAATACCTTATCCAGCTCATATAAATACAAAGTTGTTAGAAGTTATTTTTTGTCCACCTGGATCTGCAACACGTTTACTTGCACTAATCACTCAGCCTGGTGCCACTCACAATTAATTTTTGAATATCTACAGGAACTTATTATGCAAAATGAAAAATGCTAGACAACTGTATTTGCTTTGCAGAAGTATCAATAGGCTTTATCATAAGTCCTGTTGAATGTTGGTTTATGAAAAATGTATTATACCTTTAATGCTATAAGCACTCCACTGGATTTGTAACACATTACACTAAGTGTCCTCCGTGTGACACAGTTTACCCTTTACGAAGTCTTAACCTGGACAGAGACTTTACTACAAGTCTACAAAAATCTACAAAAATTTATGTATGAAAAATAGGTTTCTGCTCGATAAAAGAAACCTGGACATTTGCAGAAATTGATTTATAAAATATAGGTTTCTGTTTGTCGTGACAACATATTTAACCAACATGCAATGCCTTGCACGCCTAACTAGCTTTATACTCAAGTCTTGACTGGTCACTGTTATGGGAGGTCCAAATTGCTAGCAGGTAGCTATCTTTATTTAAAATGACAGAATGCCTATAAAAATCTTTTGTGTTACAGCTACATAAAAATAATATATTTAGCTCTTGTACTTTATCACTTAATTATTTAATAACAAATGTGTCCCTGAAGTGCTGGCATGGCATTAGCTAGGTAGCTTAAAATCACAAAATAAATATTATCTAGATGTGACCATCCCTCATCATCAGACATCAGCAAGGCGTTTCTGTTCTTTACTTCTCATTGTGGGGTACCTCAAATTCTTGTAAATCCAATGAAATAAAGTTACTTAAGACTTCCTCTTCTTTCCCTTGCACCACTCATGGCATTTCTCAGCATGTCTTCAGTTCAAAGCCACGATTCCTTAGCTTCCAACTGCGTCTCGTTCACAAGTTTCAGCGCTAGCCAATGTGATGGCCAACGTCGAGGAACCCTGGGTAACTTTGAAAAAATGTAGTTCTGTCTTATGATTTTCAGATTTTTGCTGCTGATATCAGCATATTTTAGCCCTTGAGTGCCACACCTCCGTATATATAGGAGTTAATTATCTTTAATTGTTCGTGATCAGACCCGTGTTATCCGTTGCCCCAAATTGGTTGAGGTTTTGAATAATTGAGAATGGGTCAAAACGGGTCGGCTTCTACCACTGCGGGTCGGGTCCTGCTTTCTGGGAAAGCAGTTATCGCTAGCCATGCCACAATGCAAGTAGTATCCGTTATCTTGTGTTGTGTTGTTATTTGTACAGTATTTTTTAAGCAGTTTTTTCAGCAGCGATTGATTGTTTCACCTATCTGATTGGCTAACGCTGTATTTTATTTTACTAGAGTACTTAAGCTTGCTACAGATAGATTTCTTTGTTTATATTTTAACTAAGGGCTCTTCTAACATGTGTCTGGCATGTGGAAAAGATGCTAGTGAGCTACAAATTTCTACAAATGCCATTTTCCATTGAGTTCTTCAAACAATAGTACAATAGTCAGTGAGGTTTTAAACTTATTGAGAGTGGATGGATTGACAACAAGGGTTATAAAATGAATCTTGAATAGTTCCAGTCAGAATGTCACTTGTTGGCACAACTTTCAGTTGAGGGAAAGCATGGACCTTTCACAGAAGAAGCTTTGATTAAACAAGAACTACAAGTATCTTAATTAAAGTAAGGCTAAATTAGCAAAAACGCACCCAAAACTTGAAGTTAAAAAACAAAGATTCCACAAGAAATTCAGCTCCTATTTATAAAAAGGTGACTACGTGAACAGCGTGTTTTCCCTTAATTCATAATGGCTATCCTGAAAAATACAGACACTTAATTGATTGAAAAGTATCACCTCGTATTTGCTGGCCAGGAGAACAGATTTTTGCTTATTAAAGCTGCAGTTTAACTTTTTAAAATCATTTTTAGCCAAAACAATCTACCCTGGGTATAATCAGAAGTAAGGCATATTCCCAAATATTTTGAACCTTAAATGTTTTAAGTTTAACCAGTATATTTATATAAAAATACTTTAGCGCCCATCTGGTTTGTACACAATAAAAATTATTTTTAATGTACACATAGAAAGAACTTGACTTTCATGAGTTATCAAACGCCAGCTCACATTACATTCTTTCTTTTAGACAATATAAGGTTGAAAGAATATTTTTAAAAGTCTTTTATTCATTTTTACTTATGTTTTAGTAAGAAATTGTTGATTAGGCCACCATCGAAAATATGTTTGGTTAGCGTCATTTCTAATTACAAAAGTGAGTCGGTCGGTCGGTTGTGTAAAAATGTTTCCTAAAAAATTACAAAAATACTATATTTCGCAGCCATATTTTGTTATTCGTTTTAGATGTACGCCAGCTGTATATTTAGCCTCCGTTTCAAGTTCAATTTTTGTCAGTCAATGTTGTTCTCATGGTTTTCGCTTGTCTTGTCGTATAAATGCGAAGCAGGAAAATATAGCACTGAGTAGCGCAGTGCAGTCCCTATCAAAATAACATTCGGACGTAACAACTGTAATTCAGAGGACTGCTGAAAAGGTAAATGGTGGATTTTGTAACCACTAATATTTTTAGGGTGGCCTTAGCATGTGCAATGATGTAGTGACTCAGCTAGACAAACTTGTTTCAGAACTAGCAGAGCAATTAATGCCTCAGCTATTATCTCATTTCCCAGAAATGGGCATGTTTGCATGCACAGGAGTTTTCGCATGCTTTTGTGTTGGTGTTTTGTTTTCTTGAAGAGCTCAGACCTTTATGAAGTGTTTATGATCCAGCTTTCAGTTGGTATTCTGTTAATTTGAAGACACGAATATACAGGTGCAAATCCTGTCTGGATCTTCTTTTTAATTTTTATCAGACCAGTGTTTATTTAAGAATACCAAGGGCAATATATATATACATGTTTTTAAGTGTATATACTTTTACATGTTAAAAGACGGGGCAACAAGTTTTTGCTATTAAAAAGGCTTACCATGTTTCTGCTTGTTATTTTCTATAGGGCAACCTTTATTGCTGACCCAAGTTGACCAAATCCTTTCTAGTCACTATGGGGCAACTTTTGTTGTTGACCCAAGTTGACCAAATCCTTTCCAGTCACTATGGGGCAATTTTTGCTGTTGAGCCAAGTTGACCAAAGTTTCTAGAACGTCTACAATAAATGTTGTCCCATAGTGACTAGAGGGTGTTTCGTCAACTTGGGTCAGCAAAAAATGTTGCACCATGGTGACTAGAGGGTATTTGGTCAACTTGGGTCTTTATTTACCGCTAAAATTTTATTCTATTATATCTGCAAGTTGAAAAATACAGGGAAATGTACTTTATTTGCATTTTGAAGTTGTTTTTTAAATGTTCTTTTTCTGCGTCGCAGAAAAATATTATTTGCAACTCAATACGGGTCTACTCTCGTCAAAACGGGTCGGGTCCAAAATTCGGTCAATACGGGGTAAGATGTCAATACGGGTCGGAATAGTTCGTATTGCTGCTACGCAGCAGGTGTCTGCAAGATTCCCAGCAGGATCCACAAGTTTAATTGATAATGGGCGGACAAGGTATTTAGCTATTCATTCTCTAATTACAAATGTAAAATTTAGCATCTATGCTACATCGTGCAATTTGTTCGAGAAAGTTTTGTCATTCAGTCATTGGATTTTCAAAATGCAATCTCAATCGTCAAAACTTAGAGGCAGGCAAATGGGTGTGTGTGCAAGGCGTGTAAAATATTATTGGGATTTTGTTTAAAGTATAAATATAATCCTACTTTGTCGTGTTTCTTCTATGATTTAACAAGAGTTATGGAGGGGAATAATGCATACTATAGAGAAAAAGGTAATTGTGTCAAAGATAAAAGAGTATATACAAAATACAATCAAAGCTATATCTTGTTTCCAATGTGTATTATGCAAGAAAAACAACGTATAAGAAGCAACAAATTGCAACTGTACAACCACAATGACTGAGTTTCATGTTACATTAACAATCTTCAGGTTAGAACTATGCTGATTAGTGTACCACATTCTTATAAATCTTAAAATACAGTGGGGAATGTTGCCTCTTTCAAATTTCCTAGATATTATCAAACTTATTCTTATGGGGACATATTGAAATCAGCTCAGTGATTTAAAGAGTTCTTTTGGACTCAGCATGAATGATGCACATTTTTCAAAGAGACAGAGATCGTATATTCATACCACATTCACATGAGAATGCCTATGCTGCAATATTCCATAATAGGTTAGGATTGGAAGTGTTCTTTAATTGCTATATGGATTTTGATAACTCAGTTTTGTTTTAGTATTTTTTGTATTTGAATAATTTGCCATTGTTACTAGTAAGTAAGTAATAATGTTTCGTGGACACCCGTTACTTTTACAAAATTTAAACAGATGTGCTGACATTCTCGCATTCATTGTTACCTCAACCTTGTATCCAATATGTGGTGTAGGGCATTTGCTGTCAAGCGGACAAACAGGTTTTCACTGGCAGTTGAATAGGCGATGTTCTTGCTTTCAGTAGCGTCAAGTTGCAGTGTATATATGATGATGTTCTGCATCTTAAGGGTGCATGAATAACTGAGTTTTACATTGTTGGTGGTTATATATATACATTTATATACTGTAAATTAAAGGTAAAATTTATGTTTATTTATTTATATGTTAAAAATAAAAACTAATAAAAGTATTAAAAATTATTCAAAAAGATTAAGTCGGCAGCAAACAAAAAGAAATAATATAAAAAATTTCTTATAAGAATACAAAGCTTCTGTGTATCTGTCTGTGAATTTTACAAGGAGGACGATTTTTTGTCTCATTTGTTTACCAAAAATTAGGTATTTGGTGCTGTTAACATATACATTAGGTTGACCTTAGTGATTGAATTATATATCATTAATGAAGCCATTGCAATGCACTTTTATGTTTAAGGCTCAATAACTGGAAAACTGAGGGAAATAATTGGGTGAAAAAAAGTGATCACTTATGTTATGCATGAGAAGTTCCTTATAAACCAAATTTAATATTTTGGGATGCAAGCACAAAATACAGCACTTTTATTTTATTTTTTGCATGTAGAATCAACACCGGCAAGTGGTCCAGGTTATGCAACACCTGCTGATGCAATAAAAGCTCCAGTTGAGAAAATTGTTTATTTCCCATGCATTCCTGTTGACAAAGACAAGCCTGGTTATTTGGTTACTGCAGATGTGGATCCAAAATCACCAACATTCAGTCAGGTAAATGTTTATTAAATAAAACAGATAATCACTTTTTTTGTCTACACTTTTACTATGCGGGGAAATAAATATTGACCAGATATGGGATTAAGAGTAAAGTGTACTTACATTACATTTGTCAAAAATAAAATTTTTTTGTATGCATATAGGTCATACACCGAACCTACATACCTGCCAATGGTGATGAATTACACCACAGTGGATGGAATGCATGCAGCAGGTTTTCTCTCTTTCTTTTTTTAATACAGTCAACTTACCTTACTGATCACCTTAAGACCTTTTTGCTGCAGTCACAATAGATTCCCCATGGATTTTTAAGTATAAATGCTACTGTGTAATATAACCAATTCTTAATGCAGCCAGCAAACAAATTTTTCAGCACTAAATATAGAAGTTGTACATGTTGCTAACACAAATCTTTATTTAAAGGCATATACAAACACCATATATAACTTTTTTTTAACAAACAACTCAAATTAGTTGATCTACTTGCTGGTGGCTTTTAGGGTCTGTCAAGAATTATTTCAATATTGCAAGATGAAAATACGCTGCTAGACGACAGACAGTCTACAAAAATCTACAAAAATTTATGTATGAAAAATAGGTTTCTGCTCGATAAAAGAAACCTGGACATTTGCAGAAATTGATTTATAAAATATAGGTTTCTGTTTGTCGTGACAACATATTTAACCAACATGCAATGCCTTGCACGCCTAACTAGCTTTATACTCAAGTCTTGACTGGTCACTGTTATGGGAGGTCCAAATTGCTAGCAGGTAGCTATCTTTATTTAAAATGACAGAATGCCTATAAAAATCTTTTGTGTTACAGCTACATAAAAATAATATATTTAGCTCTTGTACTTTATCACTTAATTATTTAATAACAAATGTGCCCCTGAAGTGCTGGCATGGCATTAGCTAGGTAGCTTAAAATCACAAAATAAATATTATCTAGATGTGACCATCCCTCATCATCAGACATCAGCAAGGCGTTTCTGTTCTTTACTTCTCATTGTGGGGTACCTCAAATTCTTGTAAATCCAATGAAATAAAATTACTTAAGACTTCCTCTTCTTTCCCTTGCACCACTCATGGCATTTCTCAGCATGTCTTCAGTTCAAAGCCACGATTCCTTAGCTTCCAACTGCGTCTCGTTCACAAGTTTCAGCGCTAGCCAATGTGATGGCCAACGTCGAGGAACCCTGGGTAACTTTGAAAAAATGTAGTTCTGTCTTATGATTTTCAGATTTTTGCTGCTGATATCAGCATATTTTAGCCCTTGAGTGCCACACCTCCGTATATATAGGAGTTAATTATCTTTAATTGTTCGTGATCAGACCCGTGTTATCCGTTGCCCCAAATTGGTTGAGGTTTTGAATAATTGAGAATGGGTCAAAACGGGTCGGCTTCTACCACTGCGGGTCGGGTCCTGCTTTCTGGGAAAGCAGTTATCGCTAGCCATGCCACAATGCAAGTAGTATCCGTTATCTTGTGTTGTGTTGTTATTTGTACAGTATTTTTTAAGCAGTTTTTTCAGCAGCGATTGATTGTTTCACCTATCTGATTGGCTAACGCTGTATTTTATTTTACTAGAGTACTTAAGCTTGCTACAGATAGATTTCTTTGTTTATATTTTAACTAAGGGCTCTTCTAACATGTGTCTGGCATGTGGAAAAGATGCTAGTGAGCTACAAATTTCTACAAATGCCATTTTCCATTGAGTTCTTCAAACAATAGTACAATAGTCAGTGAGGTTTTAAACTTATTGAGAGTGGATGGATTGACAACAAGGGTTATAAAATGAATCTTGAATAGTTCCAGTCAGAATGTCACTTGTTGGCACAACTTTCAGTTGAGGGAAAGCATGGACCTTTCACAGAAGAAGCTTTGATTAAACAAGAACTACAAGTATCTTAATTAAAGTAAGGCTAAATTAGCAAAAACGCACCCAAAACTTGAAGTTAAAAAACAAAGATTCCACAAGAAATTCAGCTCCTATTTATAAAAAGGTGACTACGTGAACAGCGTGTTTTCCCTTAATTCATAATGGCTATCCTGAAAAATACAGACACTTAATTGATTGAAAAGTATCACCTCGTATTTGCTGGCCAGGAGAACAGATTTTTGCTTATTAAAGCTGCAGTTTAACTTTTTAAAATCATTTTTAGCCAAAACAATCTACCCTGGGTATAATCAGAAGTAAGGCATATTCCCAAATATTTTGAACCTTAAATGTTTTAAGTTTAACCAGTATATTTATATAAAAATACTTTAGCGCCCATCTGGTTTGTACACAATAAAAATTATTTTTAATGTACACATAGAAAGAACTTGACTTTCATGAGTTATCAAACGCCAGCTCACATTACATTCTTTCTTTTAGACAATATAAGGTTAAAAGAATATTTTTAAAAGTCTTTTATTCATTTTTACTTATGTTTTAGTAAGAAATTGTTGATTAGGCCACCATCGAAAATATGTTTGGTTAGCGTCATTTCTAATTACAAAAGTGAGTCGGTCGGTCGGTTGTGTAAAAATGTTTCCTAAAAAATTACAAAAATACTATATTTCGCAGCCATATTTTGTTATTCGTTTTAGATGTACGCCAGCTGTATATTTAGCCTCCGTTTCAAGTTCAATTTTTGTCAGTCAATGTTGTTCTCATGGTTTTCGCTTGTCTTGTCGTATAAATGCGAAGCAGGAAAATATAGCACTGAGTAGCGCAGTGCAGTCCCTATCAAAATAACATTCGGACGTAACAACTGTAATTCAGAGGACTGCTGAAAAGGTAAATGGTGGATTTTGTAACCACTAATATTTTTAGGGTGGCCTTAGCATGTGCAATGATGTAGTGACTCAGCTAGACAAACTTGTTTCAGAACTAGCAGAGCAATTAATGCCTCAGCTATTATCTCATTTCCCAGAAATGGGCATGTTTGCATGCACAGGAGTTTTCGCATGCTTTTGTGTTGGTGTTTTGTTTTCTTGAAGAGCTCAGACCTTTATGAAGTGTTTATGATCCAGCTTTCAGTTGGTATTCTGTTAATTTGAAGACACGAATATACAGGTGCAAATCCTGTCTGGATCTTCTTTTTAATTTTTATCAGACCAGTGTTTATTTAAGAATACCAAGGGCAATATATATATACATGTTTTTAAGTGTATATACTTTTACATGTTAAAAGACGGGGCAACAAGTTTTTGCTATTAAAAAGGCTTACCATGTTTCTGCTTGTTATTTTCTATAGGGCAACCTTTATTGCTGACCCAAGTTGACCAAATCCTTTCTAGTCACTATGGGGCAACTTTTGTTGTTGACCCAAGTTGACCAAATCCTTTCCAGTCACTATGGGGCAATTTTTGCTGTTGAGCCAAGTTGACCAAAGTTTCTAGAACGTCTACAATAAATGTTGTCCCATAGTGACTAGAGGGTGTTTCGTCAACTTGGGTCAGCAAAAAATGTTGCACCATGGTGACTAGAGGGTATTTGGTCAACTTGGGTCTTTATTTACCGCTAAAATTTTATTCTATTATATCTGCAAGTTGAAAAATACAGGGAAATGTACTTTATTTGCATTTTGAAGTTGTTTTTTAAATGTTCTTTTTCTGCGTCGCAGAAAAATATTATTTGCAACTCAATACGGGTCTACTCTCGTCAAAACGGGTCGGGTCCAAAATTCGGTCAATACGGGGTAAGATGTCAATACGGGTCGGAATAGTTCGTATTGCTGCTACGCAGCAGGTGTCTGCAAGATTCCCAGCAGGATCCACAAGTTTAATTGATAATGGGCGGACAAGGTATTTAGCTATTCATTCTCTAATTACAAATGTAAAATTTAGCATCTATGCTACATCGTGCAATTTGTTCGAGAAAGTTTTGTCATTCAGTCATTGGATTTTCAAAATGCAATCTCAATCGTCAAAACTTAGAGGCAGGCAAATGGGTGTGTGTGCAAGGCGTGTAAAATATTATTGGGATTTTGTTTAAAGTATAAATATAATCCTACTTTGTCGTGTTTCTTCTATGATTTAACAAGAGTTATGGAGGGGAATAATGCATACTATAGAGAAAAAGGTAATTGTGTCAAAGATAAAAGAGTATATACAAAATACAATCAAAGCTATATCTTGTTTCCAATGTGTATTATGCAAGAAAAACAACGTATAAGAAGCAACAAATTGCAACTGTACAACCACAATGACTGAGTTTCATGTTACATTAACAATCTTCAGGTTAGAACTATGCTGATTAGTGTACCACATTCTTATAAATCTTAAAATACAGTGGGGAATGTTGCCTCTTTCAAATTTCCTAGATATTATCAAACTTATTCTTATGGGGACATATTGAAATCAGCTCAGTGATTTAAAGAGTTCTTTTGGACTCAGCATGAATGATGCACATTTTTCAAAGAGACAGAGATCGTATATTCATACCACATTCACATGAGAATGCCTATGCTGCAATATTCCATAATAGGTTAGGATTGGAAGTGTTCTTTAATTGCTATATGGATTTTGATAACTCAGTTTTGTTTTAGTATTTTTTGTATTTGAATAATTTGCCATTGTTACTAGTAAGTAAGTAATAATGTTTCGTGGACACCCGTTACTTTTACAAAATTTAAACAGATGTGCTGACATTCTCGCATTCATTGTTACCTCAACCTTGTATCCAATATGTGGTGTAGGGCATTTGCTGTCAAGCGGACAAACAGGTTTTCACTGGCAGTTGAATAGGCGATGTTCTTGCTTTCAGTAGCGTCAAGTTGCAGTGTATATATGATGATGTTCTGCATCTTAAGGGTGCATGAATAACTGAGTTTTACATTGTTGGTGGTTATATATATACATTTATATACTGTAAATTAAAGGTAAAATTTATGTTTATTTATTTATATGTTAAAAATAAAAACTAATAAAAGTATTAAAAATTATTCAAAAAGATTAAGTCGGCAGCAAACAAAAAGAAATAATATAAAAAATTTCTTATAAGAATACAAAGCTTCTGTGTATCTGTCTGTGAATTTTACAAGGAGGACGATTTTTTGTCTCATTTGTTTACCAAAAATTAGGTATTTGGTGCTGTTAACATATACATTAGGTTGACCTTAGTGATTGAATTATATATCATTAATGAAGCCATTGCAATGCACTTTTATGTTTAAGGCTCAATAACTGGAAAACTGAGGGAAATAATTGGGTGAAAAAAAGTGATCACTTATGTTATGCATGAGAAGTTCCTTATAAACCAAATTTAATATTTTGGGATGCAAGCACAAAATACAGCACTTTTATTTTATTTTTTGCATGTAGAATCAACACCGGCAAGTGGTCCAGGTTATGCAACACCTGCTGATGCAATAAAAGCTCCAGTTGAGAAAATTGTTTATTTCCCATGCATTCCTGTTGACAAAGACAAGCCTGGTTATTTGGTTACTGCAGATGTGGATCCAAAATCACCAACATTCAGTCAGGTAAATGTTTATTAAATAAAACAGATAATCACTTTTTTTGTCTACACTTTTACTATGCGGGGAAATAAATATTGACCAGATATGGGATTAAGAGTAAAGTGTACTTACATTACATTTGTCAAAAATAAAATTTTTTTGTATGCATATAGGTCATACACCGAACCTACATACCTGCCAATGGTGATGAATTACACCACAGTGGATGGAATGCATGCAGCAGGTTTTCTCTCTTTCTTTTTTTAATACAGTCAACTTACCTTACTGATCACCTTAAGACCTTTTTGCTGCAGTCACAATAGATTCCCCATGGATTTTTAAGTATAAATGCTACTGTGTAATATAACCAATTCTTAATGCAGCCAGCAAACAAATTTTTCAGCACTAAATATAGAAGTTGTACATGTTGCTAACACAAATCTTTATTTAAAGGCATATACAAACACCATATATAACTTTTTTTTAACAAACAACTCAAATTAGTTGATCTACTTGCTGGTGGCTTTTAGGGTCTGTCAAGAATTATTTCAATATTGCAAGATGAAAATACGCTGCTAGACAACTAATTTTGCAAGATTAGCACCAAAGCCAATTTGCCTACTCTGTTATGTATAAGGGTAGCAGGAATCTCTCCCCCTACAGCTATGTACATGGTTGCCATAGTAACTCCCTAGTAAAGGGTTACCAGAGAATTTTGAATCCAAGTTTTTGACACCACACCGTTATTTTATCAATGCAAATACCTTTTTTGCAGCATTATTCTATCTAATTGCTGAAATTAAATTTTGAATTAAATTCTGAATAAAAAGAATAAAAATAACCACAGTTTGAAATTTACTTTGCTTCTATTTTGAGAAGCAAAGTGAATTTCAACCTCTGTAAGTATTTGTAATTTATTAACATTTCTGGCAAAATAATGCTGCTGTAGGTTTTAAGATGTGTGCATAAACTCCATCAGTGTACATAGGTAACTACCAATCAACATTTACATTCTAGCTGTCATTGTAATAAAGCAAGGTCAAGAAATATTTTAGTCCTGCCATCAATCAATTCTGCACAAGTTTACATGTTTGATGTGGGCACAGATGAGAGAGCACCAAAGTTAAAGCATGTGAGTAACTCTTAAGGTTAAGGCTGTATTTGTTTGTGGATGATTAATGTATTGTCTGTATATTAATTATTTTTATTGTCTGTCTGTCTTTGCTCGGTTTTATACAAACACACTAGCAAATTTCATATGTATAAGGACAGGTGAACTTGTGGATTTTTCACAGGTGTAGAACTAGACATGTATAGTTCTAATTTAAGACAAGGTTAATATTAAATTTTTAAACTTTGCTTATGTCAAGATATCATTAAGACTGTTAGCCCACACTGCAAAAAAGTTTTTATATTGTGCAAAATATTCAAAGAAAGAATTTTGTGCTTACTACCATATCAATTGTTGATGTCAGAAGGTCAATTGGACTTCTTTCAACATATATATACATATATACATATTATAAGATATAAAGACACAACTTCTTTTTTTGTCCTCTGTACCATGAAAAATATCATTTTTAGTCTTTGGATCCCTCAATGAAATACATTAGTTTAGTTACTTTGTTTTTTTTTACTACATTTTTCTTCTCGTTCAACAGGTGGTAACGAATGAAGAAATGCTGGAAAAGGCAAACTTGACTAATCTTCACACAACGCATTGTCTTGCTGATGGAAATATTATGATTAGTAGTATGGGTGACAAAGATGGAAATGGCAAAGGTCTGCAACATTTCTGTGGTGGTGGTGAAACTATGTATTGGTTTCATTATTATACAACTGGGCATTAACTTTTTATAGCCCTGTTGTAATTCATTAACAGCTCAAATATGAATCTGAATTTCGACCCTCCCCTCTGCATATTATAGGCCAACCCCTACTGTTATATTACCAAGAGTATTAAAGTCAGAAAACATGTGCTTATATGATTTGTTGTTTAGCATTTTAAATTGTGAAAGCATTGATTCACAATTGTTTGCGAACACGTAAAAAATCCTGGGCAGATGTAATCTATTTTATATCTTAATTTTATGTTTTGATAATGAAAGAATACATTTTGAGATTCAATCGCTAAAATGAACTATTGATGAATCGCGAAATTTTCTGCACGTGAATTACTTATATTAATTAATCATATTAAATTGTAGGTAGCTTTGCACTGATAAATGGCGAATCATTTGAAGTTCTTGGAACATGGCAAAAGAAAGGTGAAGAAACTCCTTTTGGGTATGACTTCTGGTATCAACCGCGTCATAATGTTATGGTTAGCTCGGAATGGGGAGCACCGAAGGCGTTTTTGCATGGCTTTAACCCAGCCCATGTTGCTGAAGGTACGTACACTAAAGCAATTCTCATAATAACTTTGCAGTAGTAATAGTGTGTAGCTAAAAGCCTGTTACAAAAAATTATTCTGTCTCTAAAATGTTTGTGGAATTGAGTTTAATATGTTACGAACTTTAAAGATTCTTTTTTATAAAGATCTTGTTCAGGAGTTGGTATGTACATTTTCTATATGTTTACTCTTCAACTTCTTTTTAAGTATTAACAAGTTCAGTTGCCAAAACCAATGGCTTACATCTGTTAAGTGTTTTATCTTGGGTAATAAAACCTCGATTTCAATATTTAAATGTTAAAAACACATGAACTTTTTTGAGGTTAGGTCTGTCTTTAGTGCAATCATGGTGCAATATACAAGTGAAGTGAAATATTTTATAAAAACATTTTAATATTATATTAAAGGAATTCACTTTCGCGAAGTTATTTTTTATTTTAACGAGAAACTAATTTTTCCGTCCTATTAATTTGCGTTCATTTTGCAAAATTGATGACTTTTTCTTAATTTTTACTTCTTATATATATATTATGTATAGTGCTAGGTTAATCAGGATGAAGTAATTCTTTCTTCAGGAAAAAAAATCTAGATTTCACAAGAAAATTTCTTGACTATCAAGATAGATAGATAAATGTGCATATTTTAAATGGCTAGTCTCACAAATATCAAGGGATATACCCTTATATTATTTTCAGGAGGGGCCATAACTTGGATGGGGGAGTCCTAAATGCTCATTTTGAGCTACGCAGACCCAATTAGGGTGCGGCCCTACTAGACAACTCTGTGCAACATCCAATGGCCCACACGGTGCCATCTCCCAAAAATTTTCAATAATTGAGAGGAATTCCAAATTTGAAAAAGTTTACTTTCTTAAGTTGACTCAGTATACTTATTTATATTGACAAATATTTGGCACCCAGTGTTCCTTTCACTTGTCTTTGTTTGCTGAATGCGGGTTTAACTTGTTTTCAGGCTTATACGGTCACCAAATTCACATTTGGGATTGGAAGGAGAAAAGCTACGTCAAGTCAATTGATCTTGCGCCAGACGGACAAATTCCTTTGGAAATCCGATTCCTTCATGATCCAGATTCAAACATTGGTTTTGTAGGATGTGCTTTAAGCGGGACTGTATTTAGAATTTATCAAGATGAGGTACCAATTTTTACGCCTAGATATAAATTAGTATTTAACATGATATGTCTTAGTGACAATTTTCAAGCTGTTTCCAAACCTCTGTAGCGCTTAATAAAGGTTAGGGTTGGGCGAGATCATAAATTGATAGCCTTGTTTATACCAGTTACCTTTTATAAGGCTTTAAACCAATGTTTACGATTTGTGAGATTCTTTTTCGTTTCTTTATAGAAAAAAGAATGGCAGGCCGAAAAAGTAATATCAGTCCCTGCACAGAAGGTAGAAGGCTGGGCACTACCCGAAATGCCTTGTAAGTGTATGCCTTATATTTCAAATTCTCAAATTATTCTATGTTTTTTTGATTGGGCTATCGCGTTTGAATGCGCGTTCCATTAACTGATACGCAACTTTTAGCTGTGACGATATGATTACGACAGTGAGCTGCATCATCAAACAAATGTCTTTGTAACAATTTTATTCTTCTTTTCATTCCCTCGTAAACGAAATCATTTTCAGTTAAAAAATTGTGAGCAGTTGTAACAATTTTAGTCTTCTTTATTTCCCTTCTCAACAAAATTACTTACGATTAAAACAATATGAGAATTGTAACAATCTTCTTCCTTATTATCCTCGTCAACAAAATCACTTTCAATTAAAAAATTGTGAGAAATTGTATAGGAAATCATTTTCGATTGAAAAATTGTGAGGAATTGTAACAATTTTGTAAATTGTAGTTATTTCATTTTTAGGAAACAAGAGAAACCAGTTGTCAATAAACCCATTATTATCAAAATAAAAATACATATTTTCTGATTTACGTTATTGCTATTCAAATTCTTTTTCATAAGTTGTTATAAGCATTCGTTAATTTCCTTCGTGTTAATTTCGTGATCGTTAATTTTGTACCTGAAATTATTTTCTTGAATTAATGTATACACGTTTTATTATAAGCAGGTCCATTCTTAGCTGAAACCTCAGTTGCTGCGGACCAAATTTTATTTCAGTTCTAAAGCTGCTAAGAAGTTGCTAATCGTACTATTTATGTTTTCTAAATTTAAACATTTTACTATCAAAGGTAGTTGTACAGACAGAGTAAACTTTAACGCAAGAACTAACACATGTTCTGTTTTTGTAAAAATTATATTAAGAAAGAACCATGAATCTGCCACATCTTCATTTTATACAAGCGCTATATAGATATAAAGAAAGTCTCACGAACCCTAGCGACTCTGGGAAACATGGTAAAAAGCTTAATTTTCACTTTAAATTTGCTCATTCGCAAAAAAGAATTACGTTTTTACCACGTGAAGAATAGTAAAAATATTACTATTCTTCACGTGGTAAAAACGTAATTCTTTTTTGCGAATGAGCAAATTTACGGAATTTCGCGAGTATTAAATCTAAAAAACAAAACAGAAAAAGCAAGAGTAGGGTGAAAAGATATTTGTGCTATGTTAAGGCACCTCAAAGAATTAGGCTAATATTTATAATTTTTGTCCTGTCTAGCGTTGATCACGGATATTTTGATTTCAATGGACGACAAATACTTATTTGTAAGCAACTGGATACAAGGTGATATACGACAGTACGACATCACCGACACAAAAAATCCAAAACTTGTTGGGCAGGTAAATACTTGATTCACATCATAACATGTTCTCTAGTTAATGTTCAGCGTGCTACCTTTACTTTTACCCATGCCTCTCTTAACATTGTGGCAATGTCATTTGTATTTCTATATCTCATTTTAATGTATAAAACAAAAACAAAAAAATGATTGTCGATAATGGTACTATTTTTAGAAATTCCTTTAAACCATAAAATAATAAACTAGCTTGTCAAGATTGTGCTTTTGGACCTATTTTTGAAAGTGATTCAAATTTGTTTACTCTTGAACTCACATTTAAAGACAGTAATGCATAAGCACTGAACTTTTTTTGTTGTTGTTGTTGTTTATTCGTGCGGAGTGCCTGCCCCTAAAAAGGTTGGCACGTTTGGTTTGTGATTATTACTGTACAACAACACGTTTCTTTCTTTCAGTTTTACATTAACGGTAGTCTAGTGAGTGATGGTGGTGTGAAGGTTATTGAGGGGGATTTCAAACAGCCAGACCCTGTGTTCATCAAAGAAAAACGCATCCATGGCGGTCCGCAAATGATACAGCTTAGTCTGGACGGAAAACGTCTTTATGTGACAACTTCGTTGTTCTCGGCATGGGATCGACAATTTTATCCGGAATTAACTAAGTAAGTCAACCTTTGAATTCTTTGTTTTACTTTAACTAATAATAATACTTAAATAATGACATGCACGTCAGGATTTTAAACAGTTTCGGCGCTTTATAAAAAAGGTAAGTACAGGTGTTTCTGCATCCTGCTTAAACATTTGCTGTTATGCTGAGTACGTGAAAAAAATAACAAGAAATGCAACAAATGACGCATCTGTTCAGAGTCCGTGCGTATATACATGGTACTGTAATAATGTTTTCTTCAGTTATCCGTTAGTGTTTTTTTCAAAGAAGAGTAAACGTAAAAATTGTGAGTTTTTCCACATCACTTATTGGATTCTGTTTTACATACCGATTCTATTTAGAAATGGTTCGATGTTGGTGCAAGTTGATGTAGACAATGTGAACGGTGGCTTAAAATTGAACCCGGATTTGTGCATCGATCTAGGCGTGGAACCTGATGGACCAGCTTTTGCTCATGAAATTCGCTATCCTGGTGGTGACTGCACTTCAGATATTTGGTTGTAAACAAAACACATTTGTTTTGTTTTGTTTTGTTTTGTTCTTTCTTATTATTACTTATATTATTTTATTACTCGTGTTTGAAAGCTTTAATTGAACGTATACCTAAACCCTTCTTAAGATTTATATGTTAGAATTATTAGGTGTTGGGGAGTAAAAACATGGTTATTTCGAGGAAAAGCCCTTAATGGTTGCTTCATTCAGGTAAATGGTATGTTCCTCTCATTTAATTTTTTCAGACTACTTATCTGATATAATAACTGGAAAAACAAATGAGATGGATGTTTCAACTTGAATGCTTTGCTCGTCTCATTAAAATAATAAATAAGGAGGAAGATTTTTGTATTCTACAGCACTTTAACACTACCAGACAAAGTGGGTTTCCACTGTTCCTTTTAAAAATACATATTTTTTATTAATCTTTACTATATTTTTATTTTTATATATCATAGTATATTTTTCTATAGCAGGGATATTTGTATCATTTTAACAAAAAAAATCTATTATCTATTTATTTTTTTATCTATGTTCCTCATGATTTCTATATTTTTCATAACATTTATATTTATTTAAATTTTCTTAAGCCGCATTCACATGCACGTTCATTTTTTCGACTTGGGATGTTACGCATGTTACGTAAGAAGCATCTCCTAACGTAAAAAATTCCGTTAGCTCTCACGTAAAAACTTTTGTACATGTAAATGCGGCTTTATAAAATTAGTATGCACTATTGCTCAGTGTTAAGCACCTTAAGAACAACATATAACCTTACATCGTCAGGTAATAAAAAAAATTGTGGAAACATGAATTAAGTATAGATATGCTAAAATCCTTGTATGCAATTCTCAAGAGGACATGCACGTAAATGGAATGAAAGCTATAATACAAAATAAATATTACTATGTTACGCCATTATGAAACAATAAAAGTCTCTTAGATTCAACTTGCTAGTTTAGAGTTGTCCTAAGAGATTTAATATAAAAAATTTTTGTTTTGGGAACTGTACAGATAATTTCCCAGTTGAAGGAAAGTCCATCATTCAATACAACATGCTCGGACCAACGTATATCGGCATTTCTGTCTCTACAATATATTTCTGACCACACGAACAGGTAACTTTCATAAATAACGCATGTATATGCTGCCTAAAAAGGAAAGAGAGAATGTATTTTTTTGTTTTCCAAAGCACTATGAAAATAAAAATTCCTTGTAAATGAATATTTTTGCAACTTCTACATTTCTAGTACAATAGGGCAGCTATCTTTTTCCTTTCTTCAAATAGCCAGTCAGTTATAACTTATTCTTCCTAAAATCTGTTGAAATATCTGATTATGTTATTGACAAGCCAATAAGGATATCTTGCTTTCTTACATTTGTATTTAATACACTCAATTTCTTCTCCAAAACAGTTACTTTTTTGCCCCATCTAGGTCAGCGAATGCAAAAGCGTTTATATCGTTTCAGTACTGCAGAGTGTCACTTATAATCTTTTCTGTGGACATTGGTTTTGCAGCCGTTGCCATCTGGAATAATTTCTATGTCGAGAAAACAAGAGGATTCACTTCCATTGTTAACTTAATGTTTGGGTACTAATCATTAAGTAAATTGAACAGAGTATCTGGCGCGTTCCTTTCCTGTTTAGCACAGGTTTAATCTACATGACGTTTATATAGTTTCGGATTAATTCCTTCGATTTACTACGTCTTTTTCCTTCTTAGCTATGTACGTGTTGACAAAAACTATCGAAATAGGGACACTCATTGGACAACCATTAATCAAACAACCATTGATCGAAAATATGCAGTCAGACGATAATTTTCGTGGCGCTCTCGAAATATACCCTTCTTACGTAAGGTTGTAACTGTTACACTCATAAATGCTACAATCAACCATAAATGCTGCAATCAACCATAAATGTCGCAACATCGCCCACAAATGTCGCACATCAACCATAAATGTTGCAAATTAAAAATTCACTTTTTTTCATAAATGTCGCACAGAATTTCGTCATTAACCATAAATGTCGCCTTTTTTTAAACGAAATTTGAAATTGCATTATAGAGTTATACTGTATATAAAAACAAACAAAACAAACAAATCAAACTGCCTGTACAACAGTTTCGAATTTATATCAAAATGTTGCTTTTTCGTTGTACTTTTTCCCCTTTCCCCTATAATCTTTTTGATTTATTTGAAAGAAAAGAACACCACACCATTTGGTGTGTTCTTTTCACACAGTATGAACACGGTATGACCAGAACATTAAACATAATATGTGATGATATATAGCGATCAACGTCTCTGTTGCCAGCAACTGGGATCTCTCAATAAAACAACATAGTCACTTCGAAGTCAAGCGTTAGGATTTTAAAAATGGCAGTACACTGTAAGCAAACACGAGAGAGAATATGGAGATCAAAGTGAGTTAAGGAACTTTTTGTATTCAGCAGCCACATAAAAAAAATGAATCGCATTCTCAATGTGATATAACTTGGCATATATGGAGTGTATTTTTGATAAACAAAATTGAAGAAATAAATTTAACATGTTGTGTGCTTATTGTCTTTTAAGTTATTTAAAACTGTTTTGATAGAACTAACTGTGAAAGAATCTATATAAATTTGGTAAAAAAATTGTTTACTTCACAGAAGCAAATAAGTCTCCGTTTAAACATGATTAGAAGTGAGAAAATAAGAATTACAAGAATTTCAGAGTTAATGTTTGCGAATTTGACTCGTATTCGCAAACTTAAATCATCCCGAATTTTTTAGGAACACAAAAGTATACGCAGTTTACCTTTTTGACTAGTTTGTAATTTTCCTGTAATTTCTTCACGAACTGACGTCTAGTTGTTTTTGCATTTAATTCTAAACCAATTTGGTTGTTAGTAAAACGGATAAGATCCCCTTTTTATTACTTAGGCGTATCTTTTTTCTGTTTAACATAAATCAATTTAAAAGGCAGCATGGCATAAGGACAACTAAGGACAATTTAAATTTAAATGTCCACAATATCCTTTGATTATTTTTTAACCGCGAAGAAATAAAGTACAGAAGAGTCTCCATAACTCAAACGGCCAGGGGGAAAAGGAAACCGTTTGAGTTAAGGAGACGTTCGAGTAGTAGAGGTTTTCAAGTTTTTTCAAAATTTTTCCCTTATCTGCCTATCAGATGAACAAAAACAGTATATTAAGTACGTAGTCTTACTTATTGGGGGTTCTGGTGTTGGTGAAATACAAAAACAGAGCGTTTTAGTTGCTTTTTGCTCAAGTTTTTTGAAAAAAATCAGTTATAATTGATTGTTTACAAGTATCATCATAATCTCGTTTGATGTTTTTATTTAAGTCCTTTAGGGAAGCTAACATTTCTTCTCCAAATTTCGAGAAAACGCTTTGGAGCAGTTCCTTTTTCAAGCTCTTTGAGGGTACCGTATTTTATTTTACAGGACTTATTATCGGCTTTACTTCTTTTTGACCCTGCCACAGACGCCATTGTCAGATTGCTATGAAATTCTGTTTTTGAAAATTGGTTGAGAAAGCGTTGTCGTTCGAAACACAAACATTCAAATCATGCATTCGAACAATATAAGGCCCACAACACACGTAAACATTAAAATATGAAAATGATAAAGAGTTAAATGATCAGGAAAATTTATCAATTTTTTTCAAAATGCCACAAAATTCGAGTTATGGAGTCAAAAACCTTCAAGTGACAAAATAATCTGTTCGACTTAAGGGAACATTCGAGTTATGGAGGTTCGAGTAGTAGAGGTTTTTTTATAAGAGTTTATTAGGAAACTTTCACGGTGCCAACGATTTCGTTCGAGTTAAGGAGACGTTCGAGTAATAGAGGTTCGAGTTATGGAGACTCTACTGTACAAATAAACATGCTAATTTGTATTGCTTTAAAATACATTAAATATTGCCTTCAAATCAAAGTGTAGAGAAAGTAAAGTTTGTAAAATGTTCTGCGTGTAGCGAAAGTAAACTTTACAAAGCTGTCTGTGCATACAAAAATCAGCTTTGTAAACCTTTCTGTTTGTAGAGAAAGTCAACTTTGCATAGCTTTTTTTTATAAAAAAAGGTCCACTTTGCAAAATTCTCTGTGTACAGAGAAAGTCCACTTATGCAAATTAGAAATGCAAATTTTACAAATTGGGAAGTCGTTTTAAATTTGCATATCTCATTTGTTTTTTAACAGAACTTTATCCGATGTTTGGTTAAATATAATATCATGTTCCCTTTCTGCAATAGATTATATGTTCCAAAGTTTTCTTCGGAATAAATGTTTATTTGGAGCAGCTGAGTAAATTCTCCCTTTGAATACTTTTCCTCCATTTACAACATAACTAACACATTGACTGGCTTAGCATATAGGTTACTACGCTCGCTATAACATTTTAATTTTAACATAAGAAAAGCATTTGACAGAAATTGATATAGATGGAAGATCATTCGCAGAATAAATCATCGTCGTTTAATTCGTCATCTGTTTCCACAACTCCAACTGGATATATTTGCTTCGTAACTTCGTGGATGAATAGTGGGAAAATCAAATATTCAATTCTAACCACATCAGGTGTTCTAATACTCCTAATACTTTTCATTAACACTATATTGATTCGATTGTTGAGAAAACAAAGAAACAGTAAAGTCACCAAATCATTTTTAATATTGAGTATATCAGATCTTGGTGTAGGGATACTCTCCTTACCTGCTATGATGCTTCTTGATGTTGGTATTAAACGAGAATTGTTATGCAATATGTACCCATATGTAATTTTTTTTACCATGTTTCCGTTTTCATTTTCATTAGCGATGACAATGGCAATATCAATAGATAGATGCATGTTGATCACTACTCCAAACTTTCACTTGAAATTTGGTAAATACTATTTTAAATGTGTAATACCGGGAATGCTATTTGCTTCGGTAACTGCTAGTTTTCTGTCTGCAGTAAATGTAACAAGAACTGCAAATCATATTCATTTTTCATTGGTTCTCACTCTCGGTATAATAATTATCCTGATTAGTTCTTCTCAGATTTATCTAATCTGGTATGTTCGACAAAGAATGGCAAAAGTGGATGCTTATCGTCACTCTAGTATAAATTATCAAAGACGGACGATTGTTACAGTAGCAATGTTATTCTTTTGTGCTGTTTTGTGTAACATGCCGTATTTTGTTTGGTTTCTCTTGCCAATTCTTAATATAAGCAATGTACAGTTTGACTCGAGTGAACGGTCGCCAACTACATGGTTCACCTTTTTGATGTACTCAAATTCGTTGTTAAATTCTATCATCATCCTGAAAAGAAGTTCTAAATTTAGAGAAAATAATTAAACACCAAGTTGTTTGAATATTTCAGAAATGTACACACGTGTTAATGTTAATCACAAACTTCAGATCATTTTCGTATTTTTAGGTTCATGGAAGGTTTTAACGCTGCAACAAACGCGCTCAAAAATCATAACTACCGCGGAAAACATTTTTATTTATAAGAACAACTTGTTGGGTTTTTATGTTAAATAAACAAGGACAAATAAAACACATCCATCTGAGGGAGTCATGATTATTCCCCACTCCGACGCACTCTAAATGTAGTGTTGTCAGCCCATCTGGTGCTATCTACTGACTGCTAATCGGCTTGTGTGGCAGGCAAGCACGTTAGAGCAATGCTACACGTATCTCTAGCGGTAATGTAACATAGTTACAGTCGGAGGGGAGGAAGGACCAGCTGTTAGGGATGGAATCGCAAAGGACGGTAAAACATCCTGTTACTTAATTACCTTCACGTTGTAAATTTAAAAAAGATATCGACAATTCCCATAAAATTATTATTGAAATAAATACAATGAAAGTGATCTTTTAGTCCTATGGTCTTATTAAGTACATGATTCTCTTTAAAGATAAAAAGACTTTCTTATATTTTCAAAATATAATTATAAAAGTCGAACTTTAAAACACTAAAATTATTGACGTCACAGATTGTGACGTCATAAGTAAATAATAATAATAATCTTTCTTTGAATATGCATAGGTACATCTGATGTACATTCTGAGGTACATAAAAGAAACAGACTTTAAAAATAGTAAAATCAGTCTGTTTGTCAAGTTCTATGTACATTTTGTTCTAAAATGTTTCTGGTATGCTCATGATGTTCCTAAGCTAAGGTTCTTATTGTCTTGCCTTACTTAGGATCTGTTTCACTGCAGGTAAAGACATGTCTTAGGAAGCTGTTTCGTGAACAGCTACCTTGTTCATTTCGGAGGTGGTTTATAATTTTTTTTTGAAATTTTCTACCATGTTTCGATTTGAAGATAAACCTCCCAGAGCTTTGCTTTCAGGCGTCGTATACAAATTTTCGTGTAGTGGCGCCACTGATGTCAGTGAAACTGTGCGGTACTTGAGGAGTTCTGTGAATATTTAGGTGTATCACATCTCATTGGCAAAAGTTGGTGTCCCTACGACTGCATATTTCGCTCTAGCAGAAAAAGTTCGACAGCATTTTTCTCTTGAGTTTGAACTTAGAATAAAATAGCCGCCTTAAACAGAGGAAATCTTTTGCTACGAAATTATAGCAGCGAATTAAAATGTTGTTATTTTGTGAATAAAAAGTGCAGGAAAAAATGGTTTCTTGAATGAAATAGATTGCGCACTTGTTCACATTTCCTTAAATTTCATTGGCTGAAAAACTCCAGAGATATAATACGCGCAGAAAAAGTTAAATGAGTTTAACTTTTCGAGAGAAGCTTGGGAGCATGTTTTTTACGTCGAGTCAGCGGTCATTCTACTTTAGTGTACATAGAATAAAATGTAGAATCAAATTCAAAATTCAACCATTAACATGTCTCCTTGATTGTCATATGGAGTACTAATAGATAATTACATTTCTGCTTAGGATTTGTAAATATAATATATATACAATAGAGGATGTATTTTAAGGTGTATATTATTAACAAAAACTTGTTCTGCATAAACATTCTCAAATTGTCTCTTCCATTCAATTTCTCCACTTTTTAACAGATTCTATGGTAATAAGTGCTTTCTTAACTACAGCTTTTCACAAAACATCATAAAAATTATATTTTTTCTAAATAATTAAATTATTTTTAAAAAATAATTATAAACGAGGTTAAAACACTGTAATATTGTCTTCAGTGTAGTGTGGCGTCATGAACAAATGACCATAACTGCAGGAGGATGTTGAAGGGAAAATTCCTTAAGGTGTGTTTCCACGACTGCATTTTCCACCTCAGCCACCTCTCTGGCGTTTTTCAACCAATGAAATTTAAGGAAATGTAAACAATTGCGCAATCTATTATATTCATGATTCGTGCAAGAACTTTTTTTAATAGCACAGAGAGTAGGGAAGTGTCTCAAATTGGTGCAAAAATCCCACTTATTTTGCATTTGTAATGAAGCCTTCTTCCTCTATTTGTCTGTTAACTAAAATAACTCTTTTATACATAACTGAACTATATCAGCAAAATATTTTTAATGATAAAAAGCAAGAAATGTACAATATATACAAAATTTTAAGGAGAGCTAAGGTATATGCACAAATGATGATGAAAAATGCAGAACACCAGAAGGCAAACAATTGGTGTGTAAAAAGGTTAATTGTAAAATTGGACTGATTAGCAAAAACAGATCTATCAAAATAGAACTGCTAACTAAAATTTCCTGCGAAACACATTGAAAAATGTTTATTTTATATCAGATCAGAACAAAACTGTGAAATTGCGAAATTTTATTCCTTAAGAAATGTAAAAAGCTTGAACTACGAAAATACTTTCCGCAATATTCCTAAAATCGCCCAAACATTAGATTCTTTCGAATTGTCGAGATGTTAATTTTTTTTACGTTGAAATAAAATGAAAGCGAAAGCTAAGTGATTTTAAGACTTTCATAAACATTTAAAGGGTAGCTTTGAGTAATAGCCGATATCTAAAACTGATGGAGGTATTGGCTCAAAATTCGACGCACTACTGCAGTCTAATTGATTACTTCAAAAAGTCTGGTAATTAAACGAAAAACTTGGGGTATTTCGCTTTTAATAAAAAAATTCCTTTCTTTACTATTGCTTAGAAATATTATATTTATGCACTTGTTTATTATCATTTGGATATTTTGTTGGAAATAACCTGAATATTATAATCACAATTGTTTAGAACAATACTATGGTTTAATGCACAAACAAATTTCATGTTCATATCGTCCTCGAAAACTAAAGTGTTTGAGAATTAAAGTTTACTTGAACGATTTTATAAACAACTCATCCAAAATTAATTGCAAACTGTACCCTGCACACGTAATCACAAACACTTGTACGGAATTTCAATTTGTTTCACGATCTTAGCGCTTTTCCAATTCAGAATCATTTTGAATTAAAAAAACTCCATAGTGAATTGAATCTTTTTTGCGAGCTTTATACACGAACGTGCACCAATTTTAAAATGCAAAATATATAAAATTGAAATTACCACAAACAAAGAGAAAATACAAGCAAAAACCGTAGCAAACGCAAATATTGAGGTGTGCTTTTAAGATTGTCCAAAAAAATCACAAAACTTGTAAATGTACGTAAGATATAAGAGGCAAGTACAACATGTATGACAAATTGTGTAGCTATAACTGAAAAAGAAGATTTGTAACAATTTCCCTTTAACATACTGTCGACAGAATTGGCTGTCTAAAATAAGTGCTGATAAATAAAAATGTCAGGTATATAACTACCCTATTTTGTTTACTTTAAATAATGTTTGAACGACTTCTCCGCAGGAAGGGTATTCTACTAACGGTTGATTGGGGGTTAAAATCCACGCCTTATATACATGAATGCAACTTTTAGAAGCCACGAATTGGATGCGATATTGCTCATTTTGTGAAACAAGTAGTTCGAAGGTCGGGGCGTCATGACAATCGCCAACAATCAGGTATTTTTTGTCGGAATCTCCTTTTTTGACGCATAGATTGCCATTCCTTAACTTCTTTTCTTCGTAAGAAAACAAAGTGTTCGATGAATACGAACACTTATCCACAACCACCGAGTTTGATGCATTTACTTGCATGCATTGGTGCTTGGCACTTGCTAATTGTAGTCGAAATGGACAAACATCTTTCGTGTCGTAAAACGAACAAGAAGCCCTGTGGCGTAAAGATTTCCGCCATTAGCAATAATCTGAAAAAGTACGGAACTTTAAAGAGGACTGAGTAATATGGGGGAACAAAAATCATTGAATATTCTAAAATTTTAAATTTTAATTTTTGATTATTATTGTAACTGTAAATCATAGCTAACTTAACTTACATAAACTTCATTTCTTTATAAAAACAATTTAAAAAAAATAATAAACCTGAAAATTGATGAACAATAAAAACAAAAAAAGGAATAACGACAAGGCTGAAAATTTATCTATTTTCTCTTTTTCTCTGAAAAACAACTTGGAAAATATCTTTAAAGGTAGCAGCAATTTTTTTTTTACATAATCAGTTACGAAAGGTTATTTTCATCAGACTACATATTCTTATTTTTTCTTTTGCAACACACTTGTCATGATTTTATAGCTATAATACATTATCTTTCACCAAAAATATTCAGTCTCAACAATTCCTCTTTAAATTAAAAATCGTGAATAATTAATTAGTTCTGCTGAATATAGCTTTAGTCTACGTGCTTGCAAAATTGTACAGAAGGAAATGACGTAATTATTAAAGGGAAACGTTTATAATATCAAAGATGGCGCATTATAAGACGATCTTCATTATGCTACACTGAACGAGCATTATCTTTCGATAGCATATAAAATTTAAAATAAAGTATTGTTCATTGGATAATAAAACAATTTGTTGCACTGTTAGGATTCTTATTGGCTTAAAAGTCATTTTAGCCTCGCTCTCAGAAAAAAATTGTCAAAACGTCCAGGCTAGCCGCGCTGTCTCCATCTATCTCTCTATCTCCTCAGCCGATTTTAAAGATTCCGCCTTCGCTGGCGGATATCAAAAGATATAGGAAGCCGGCTTTAACAATTTCCGCCACACTCATAAGGTCTTGTGAGGTTTCCGTTTTTCCTAGGTCCGTCTGTTGGAGATACAGAAGTGGGTACGCAGGTTCCTCGTGCTTGCTTTTGTTGCTTTTAACATGGTCATTCAAACCGCGATTTTAAGGAAAAAAGTGTGCGCATGCGCCAAAATTTTAGACTAGCAACTGATTGCAAATGAAAAAAAATTGTACAGCTATATATATGTTAAACGAAAAAGCTAACAATTTACACATTTTTAGACATTTCAGCCTAGACCAATCCCTAATCGTGAGATTTTTTACCACGAAAGTCAATCTGAATTATATAAAAATACTTTACAAATTAGGCTATTACAAGTATTTTTTTATTTCAATTCATAATCTGTATTTAACAAATATATTCTTTTTTCAAACGCATCCAACAAAAAGTGGTAATTGAGTAAATCAGCAAGCTCTTCTGTTTCATCATTGTTCCATCTTTTTTTTAACCGCTTCTGTCAACAAATCTTCACATGCAAATCACGTTTGAATGACGCTTGAAATTGTGAATTGTTGGGTAAAAATTAGTTCAATGAAATCGTGGCAACATGTTTTGTATCATAGAACAATTTGGGACTGGTTCCCTAAAATGTGAAAAAACAGAAAGTACAATAAAAGCTACCCGAATCACCAAGAACCACCCAAAATCACAAAGACGCATGCGTGTCCAATCGTTTTCAATCTTTTATAATTCAAAAATTTAACGGACCAGCCATCAACGTTCAATGGACCCAGGGTACCAACCTCGTACAGCCGACTTCCCGCAAAACGAAAAGTTTCTTTTTCAAGTCTCAATTATAAAATGTAATTTTTTGTACGAAAAAGTTTCATAATTCCCAACTTCTTACTAAATATAAGGTCTTCTACCTAACAGGAGTCTTTCCCTTTAAAGTTTATGGAATACACGTTCGATATCGGTTTGAGACAAAAAATTTAAAGAACGCCTACTCTGCGAAAACGAAATCACATTCGAAAAGTACTATCCAACTGCAGAGCTAGTGCGGTATCAAAGTTGAAAACTAAGTCTATTCTCGCAACAAACCTGACTCAACTCAATCGTCATCAACTGCTAATTCTGATATCAATCAGATGATCCATCGTCAAAAAAGCAAAGAAATCAAGAAATGCAAATTCTGTGCCCAGCAAACGGCAAAATATGCAATACCTGTAAAAGTAAAGGACACTTTTCTAAATAATGTCGAAAATCTAATCAAACTTATCTCAACATAATAATAAACCAAAGAGATAATCGATCTCTCAACCAATAATACAATGGTTACGTATAAAATAGACACTGGTGCTTGTGTAAACGTTCTATCGATCTCTGTCTTTCAACGTCTCAGCAAAAAAGCAATGAGTGTGACATCCTACTCATATATTTTATATACATACCACACGAAAACCTGCTTGAAAAGTATCACTCTGAAATTATTCTTGAATTAATGTTGCATAGTCCTATTTTTATCTTTAATATATTATAAAAAACATTTACACCTGTGAAAAACATGTCAATTTCCTATGTGCTCATGCAAGTTTTTAAAATTTGATATAAGAACTGCCCTAGATTTTTATATGCTTTTCGTTAAAGTTATGTGCAGGACTTTTGGGGTATGAGAGGCTTTATGTCGTACAGTTTTCCACTATGATGAAAGGCTCGTTGATAGACAAAGTAAAGTTGACATAAATTCTGTGTGCAAACAGTGGTGTTACCTGCACTTTTTACGGTATATGCAGCTTATTAGCACTCACATCACATAATTCTCTGGTTTCTGAAAGCTATGGCATGTCCACTTCTTAAGCTTGCTAAATTTAGTAATGTTTCAGAATTTGGGTATCAAAATATAATCTTACCGAAGCAGTCGACGACAATTTCTGCACACCAACAACAGAAGTACGATAGGTGTCTTTTATATATATATATATATATATTTATGTATTTATATCGTTTTCACAGTATCAAATATATAGCTAGTTTAGCAATAAATCAATTTAATCAGCAAACTGCTTTTCACCAGCATGAAACTTTCTGGCTACCTAAATAAATTCCCTGGGTGGGAGGGAATTACCCTTTGTATATGTATTTCTATTAGTTTAAAACGCAATATAGCCTCGTTCTCAGAACTAAATGTGTCAAAACGAGAATTTAGGCTTTAGCCTAGATAAGTTTTAGGCGTCCAGGCTCTGGGCTGTCTCTATCTATCTATCTCTCTATCTTCCCAGGCGATTTTAAAGATTCCGCCCTCGCCGGCGGAAATCAATAATTTTTCGTTGTCACCAATTCCTTCAAGCATCTACGATGCGGAAGCAATTCACAGATATAGTAGCCATTGCCGGCGAAAATATTCACGGATTTGCATTTGGAGTTGTACAGACAATGCATGAAACATATTTCATGACTTTGAACTTCCATCTCTTGTATTGCTTTTACATTAAGCTTTTTGTTCCGACCTTTTCCATACAGCATAATTTCGTCTCTGGCGTAAACATGAACGAAAAACAAAATGAGAATATATATTCGACACTTTTGTTCGTCCATTTCAGAAGCTGTTTTATTTCACCACCAAATATACATTTTTATCGATTAATGTACCCACGTATTTATTGATTTATTACTAAGAAGATTGAGCAATATTAATGGCTAAACTAGTTGTGGAAGAATCCACTAAAAGATTCTTTAATAATTCATTGTCCCTCTCATCATGAAACGTTTTGTTTTCAATTTCAATAAAAAGGCTTGAAAAATCAATTTTTGAATGAAATAGACAACAGGAGTAACAATTTGTCCGCAATTTTTCCCAGAACAAATAATTATTTATGACAAAGCAATTATATTCACTAAAAACTCGTCAGCGTAAATTTAAATTAGAATACTAGCGACTGAAATAGCTTCATTTTGACACACTTTTGTAGCAATTCAAAAATGTAAATGAAAGTTTCATAAAGGACAGAATATATATTTTTAGGAGATATAGGTAGGACATATAGTTTTATAGGTGGTAGTCATTGCACAATGCTGAGAATAATATCGGAAATATTTTCTGAAATGAAAAATAGCAAAGCGTACAAAATGCTGACGTCATTCCAAAAATTGCGTTATAAACGATTTCACTGTTCATTTCTCGATCAATCAAGATGAGGGATGACCCCAATGTTGATGAAGTAACACCAGTATCTTGAACCTAAACACTAGAGCTACTTTCAACCATAAAAGTACCTTCAACATCTTCGTCAAGAAGCGTTCCAAAGGTAATGAGAAGACAAAGCGGTGTTCAGACTAGAAATGAAGTTGCCAAAATGTTGATGATAGCCTTGTAATCGACCAGGAATGAAAGACTTATGAAATAGACGAGATGTTCTGTTTAGGCCTAGTTAAAGATCTCTTTCCAAGAAAAAAAGATGATTTTAAAAGACGAGATAAATAACCTGATTGCAGAACATTTAGATGAGGAGGGAAATTGCATAATATAAAGATATAATTATCTATTTGTTCCTCCCTGTATTGTTATACTTCTTAAATACAGTCATCCTAGAGGGAATAATTAATAATATTTTAAATGGACATTTATATAAGTTTTAGGAGAAAGATGTGTGCCAACATTAGATTTGAATTTTCCATAGGTCTAAAGATAACAAGAACTTTGAAGTACTAACAAGATATATTGTATTTTATGTAAACAGTAAAAAAAAATGAATTCCTACTTTAAAGTCTAATTTTAAGAAAATGCTGTACTTATTCTTATATAAGTCGTTAGAGCAGTCAACTGACTGAAATACTAATTTTTCTTCCTTCAATTTTTTTCCATTTGAATGAAGTATCATTGTACTAAAAGGCATGCGACAACTACTTACGGAGCCGGAGGAGATCTTCCTTTTTGTCGGGAGGGGGTCATAAAAGTTATAAAAAGAGACCAGTACTAAAGTTGTTTCGTAATTATTAAATAAAAATACAATTCCTCATCGGGATCTGGGTGAAAAATATTTTTTGTGTTAGCTCTCGCACGCTTCATGCGAACATATATGCTCGACATGCGAACCAGATCAGATTCTCTAAACTCTTTAGTTCGTTTTAACCTCATTGTAGACTCGAAGTAGTATTTACCTCTAATACGTGCCTGAGTAATTATTTCTCATTTAAAGATTGTATACCGAAACTTCTATGCTCCGGACTTGTTTATAAGTTTACGTGTAGTGACTGCAATGTCACTTATTATGGCAAGTCTATTCGCTATTTTAAAGTTCGGATGTCCGAATACATGGAAGTTTCGCCACTGACTGGTAAAAAAGTTAAGGTTTTGCCAGCCACTGCTGTATTACAACATATTTTGGACTCTTCTTCATGCTCTTCACCATCTTCTGAGAATTTTAATATTCTAACGCGTGAGTCTAAAAATTTTAAAGTCACACAAAAGGAGAGTCTGCTCATTGAGCGAGACCAACCATTCTTCATTAGGTTGGTTAATTCTATGCCTCTTGAGCTATTTTGATACGAGTCATTAATTATATTATTACTTTTTATTTTATAACGTGATGATTTTGTTAAGATATTGATTATGTGAATGGAAAATTATTATAAAATATTATTATTGTTATTTTGGCGCCATTTTTTTAACACTCTTTTTGAGTCGCGAAATACAATTCCTCAGTGTTTGAAGATTTCACAACCCGAAAATTTGATTCTCAGCATTACAAATTCAATCTGCGTGATATTTAAATTCATTTGCGATTTTGGCGATTTTCCAACACTTCAAAGGAGAACAATCATAAACAGGGTTGCAACTAATGACATTTTATCACTTGTTGTTCTCTACCGGCATCGTCCCCAGGGTCAATTTTTTTAACCTTTGATATCGATCCTAATATAAAAAAAGTGAAAAATAACTTTGGGAACAACGAGGTTTGTTATATACAGTTTTTTTATAGGAATAAATTCTGTAGGAACGTATGTCTTTAGAGGTCTGGAACTTTAGCGCATGTTAAGAACAATTAAGGCTTTTTTAATATCAAAAAGCACTAAAACTCTGCTTTAAAATTCAAAAATAACAAAGGAAGAGAAAAATTAGGAGCAATTTAAGAACACGAGTGGTTAACCAGTGGAAGAATCCACGACTCTGATGGTCTTTAGATTTCCACCCGTCGTACAGATTTCCCGTATCTCTATTTTGTGTATTCTTGCCAGCCTGTTAGTATAGAGTAGTGAAACTTAGTTGGACGGGGGTTATTAATATGATTGTAGGTGCAATTATAATGCGGTTTCCACTGCAAAATACACTGGAATTCACCCGTCACGTATATTTCCCGCATTGATATTTCTTGAATCTTGCAAGAGAATAATCTGCGGTAATCATGGCCCTTGTAAATTATAGTCACTGAAGTTGAAAAAAAAATACCTCTTGCTTTTTTAGGGCCTAATTTATTAGAAAAACAAACAAAATATATAAAAATTTTAAGGCTTTAGATTGTAAAGTTTAGAGTCGTTGAAAAAAAGTTGAGTGTTTTTGTACAAATGCAACTGCGTTCATCAAATTCTAACGTGATTAAAAATTCATGTTGACGTTTTCACTATTCAGAACAATTTTTAATGAATAATCCGAAACAAGGAATTGAATTCGTCAGTTATATACAGACCCTAAAATAACTTTTATATGAATAGTTATAATTAACTTTTGTGCGAGCTATATACACGATAGTGCACGAGTTTCAAAATGCAAAATATATAAAATTGAAATTACCACAAACAAAGAGAAAATACAAAAAACCGTAGCAAACGCAAATATTAAGGTGTGCTTTTAAGATTGTCCAAAAAAATCACAAACTTGTAAATGTACGTAAGATATAAGAGACAAGTACAACATGTATGACAAATTGTGTAGCTATAGCTGAAAAAGAAGATTTGTAACAATTTTCCTTTAACATACTGTCGACAGAATTGGCTGTCTAAAATAAGTGCTGATAAATAAAAATGTCAGGTATATAACTACCCTATTTTGTTTACTTTAAATAATGTGTGCTCGGCTTCTCCGCAGGAAGGGTATTTTACTAACGGTTGATTGGGGATTGAAGCACTTGCTTGATATACATGAATGCAACTTTCAGAAATTTCCACAAATTTGATGATGCGATATTGTCTATTTTTTGAAACAAGTAGTTCGAAGGTCGGGGCATCATGACAATCGCCAACAATCAGGAAACTGTCCGAATCTCTTTGTTTGACGCATAGATTGCCGTTCCTTAACTTCTTGCCTTTGTGAGAAAAAAATGTGTTCGATGAATTCGAACACTTATTCACAACCACCGAGTTTGATGCATTTATTTGCATGCATTGATGCGTGGCTAATTGTAGTCGAAATTGACAATCATCTTTTGTGTCGTAAAAGGAATAATTCATCTCAGTCACCAGTTCCTTCAGGCATCTATGATGCGGAAGCAATCCACACATATAATGACCATTGCCGGCGAAAATATTCACGGATTTGCATTTGGAGTTGTACAGACAATGCATGAAACATATTTCATGACTTTGAACTTCCATCTTTTGTATTGCTGTTACATTAAGCTTTTTATTCCAACCTTTTTCATATAGCATAATTTCGTCTCTGGCGTAAACATGAGCGAAAAACAAAATGAGAATATATATTCGATACTTTTGTTCGTCCATTTCAGAAGTTGTTCTATTTCACCACTGAAATTATATACACACCTTCTTCATCGCTTAATGTACGCAAATGCAGCAGTTTTGTGTTTACTAATTCATAACTATGAAGAATTGAGCGATATTAATTGTTAAAGAATTCTCATCAACTTTGAATCTGGCTTTTAGATCTATCAAGGTTGATAATTCGCTTAATGGAAAATTATGAGCACTGGATCGAGTTTCTATGTTGAATATATAATGAGTAGATGCTGCCGGGTGGGATTTCAGGGATTTTATAGAACGAACTGAATTGATAGATATTTGTTGTAGTTTACAAACATTTCGCAGGAGCGGAGAGAAAATTTGAGAGTGGCTGGAATTTGGTTAAAGGATAGCCGGGAAAGCCTTAAACCTCGTTCCTATGGATTTATAAGGTTTTCTTATTTGAGCGAAACGTCAAACATATAAATCCCTCTGGGGCTGGGGTTGTGTAGCGTTGGTATCTCAATCTTTCTATTGAGTTTATGTGAGAATTTATTGAAAGACAGGAACTTGGGGATGAAATGCAAATGCGATAGTATACAAAAAGCTCTGAAAGTTTTAAAATATTATTTTTCTTGTGTCGCTTGGTTAATGGATGTCACTCAAAGTGTTATGAAATTTGTCCACCTCGTTCCCAGCGCCTGTTGTCTCTTTTCTTTAAACGGGGCGGCGAGGCAAACATCTTCGCCGTCCGATGTCAGAAAAGATACAAGATGCTCTAGGGAAGGGGTTGAAAATTTGTGTAACCATAGGTAGTCTTGTATTTGTTAAAGTTTCTAGTATTTTCATCACTAGGGACCGACTGATAGCCTTGAGGTAGAGCGTTCGCTTCCAGTGCGGGAGGTCTTGCGTTCAAACCCCGGCCGATTCATTCCAGAGACCATAAAAGTTTGAATCTATCCTTTCTGCTTAGTGTTTAGCATGAGAATAGGGTTGATATCTTAGGCGGTTGCCTTGTTGAGCGATTGTTGTGCTTATACCAATAGGAACTGAAGAGGCTATACTGGATAAATATTTTCAATAATAATACGGTAGGAAGGTATTGCTGCTTTGTGTTTGTCGTCCCTAATCCCACTGGTTGTAATATTTTTTCCTGTTTTCCTATTCTCTTCAATTTTTGTTCCGCTGTTGATCTTTGGTTCAACGTTTTAGTTAAGTGCAGCGATTGTTTGAAGTTTAAGGCACTCCCGTAAAAATGTAGCTATTACACATATTTACAAAAGGACCAACCAAGGCGGTTCTCTCTTACAGATTTAGCTTCGATGGTGTTTCAATTAGGCGGAATTTTACGCCTTTGCATGCCTTGTTTCGCGTCATCTCGTCCCCAGGGATTGTTGCCTATGTCAAAGTCGCTAGCGCTTACTTAATGTCACAAAGGCAAAAGCCCCTGGAGACGAGGTTGGTTTCGCGTGCAAAACGTTTAAATCTCAAATTGATTTTCTTTAGATTACTTTGATCAATAAATATTGTTCGTATACTTTCTATCCGTATGAGCCGGCTCACACTTTTTTTAATAAATGCAAAGCCGGCATTACATATTATTATATTAAAAAAAGTAAGGAAGCCGAATGTTAAGTGTGCGTCGCTTATTTGCTTGTGCGCAAGCAAAATTTTGGAAGTTTTTTTTATAAGAGTTTGATTATCGCCAAGGAAAGAAAATCGGCCGCTAATTTAGCCTATTTTACTTACCTTTCTTCGAGGATATCAAATTCAGTTTCTCTTAAAGTGGGGGCGCAAAACAATGTCAGATCAAATGCCTAAAATGTGAAGACACCTCATAGCAAACCCCGAATTGCAATCAAACAATGAGCACAAAGTTGGCGTGGTCACATGTTACCCTCTCAAAAGTACAAGAGTTTATTATATTTATTCGGGTGACTGAGGTCATTTGCGCTCAAAAACAAAGGATTCTCTGATATTGCCCACGTGAGAAAAGAACAATAGAATTAACAAATCAACAAGCGCGTTAGTTTTCTGACCGCAAAAAAGTCGTTTTCAGACCTAGCGTAATTTTTCCCACCTTAATTATCCTGATTTCCTTGTGATGAGAAAAACTATGCTGGGTTTCCTGGCTACCGCTAATTAGAAGCGCCGGCTTATCATAGTGTCCTTTAATTAAATAGGCGACGTCACAGGGCTACTTATCTCTTTTACAGCGTGCTTTGGCTTACAGAATTTATCGTTCTTTTCTATTAAACGTCCAAGTATTGTCGTAGAAGAAAAAAGAAGTAAAAAATATGGTATAATGGCACTTCATTTCCCGTATGATGAATAATATTTGCTTACAACTTGGTGTGTAATTGAGTGACAATTATATTCGAAGTGTTTCTAGGCGTTATCATGTCGAGTGTGTAAATACTTTTCTTGTAAGTTGTTCATGTATCTCGGATGAGAAGATATCTCCCTCTTGTTTTACAAGTAAGGGAAGCCTTACAGTATCTTGACCGTACAAAAACAGTGGGTTGCTGTTACCCGTGTACCATATGACATTACGATAAGATAACTTACCATGTGCTGCCTATTTTTGTGTCTTATACCGATTTAATTATTCTATCGCCTCCTGGGAATGTCGATATAGGAAGCATTAATTGTTGTACACTGTAGCATTGCAGTGACCTGACGGTCGCGTGAACTCTAGCAAAAAAGGTTATAGCTGACCGTAAATTTGTATAAAAAGCAAAGAGAATGAAAAAAGTCTGAAAGCCAATTATCTATTGAAATTTCCAGTAATAAAAGAAGAAGAGACAAAGGCAGAGTAGCTTAGAATGTAGGAGGCTCGTGCGTGCTGTGCGCTGTGTGTGTATGAGACACTCCTGCTGAGTAGTCAATCAGCACGATTTGCGACGAAATAATGTATGGAATCAGGTTAATAGCCTTAGGTTTTCTCTCTACGATGAAAGACAAATTTGCAAATTAGGAAGTCGTTAGGAAGTTATATTTGTATATCTAATTTGTTTTTTCATAGAACTTTATTCGTTGTTTTAGAATAATATTAAGTATTATAAATGTATGGCAATAGATCTATTGTGTCCTCAAATTTTCTTTGGGACGAATGTTGAATTTGCAGCAGCTGAGTAATCGATTCCCTGTAAATCTCCACGTTCGTTTACAATAAAAAATGTCCCGGCACGCCCTTTTCTTATTTCGTAAACATAGAACGATCATATGACATTAACTAGTAGCCTTGAAAGAAAAGTGTTTAAGAGAAGTTAATTCGAAAAACAAGAACAAAACAAGATGGAGAATAATTCGCAAAGTACACCAACGTCGTTCCACTTGTCATCTGTTTTCACAACCCCTTCAACTGGATACGTCTGCCTTGAAGCTGTCCCAATAGCAAGTAGAAAATTCAATTACGTCATTGTAGCCATATTTGGTGTCCTATTTTTTCTTATTCTATACACTAACACTGTATTGATTCGATCATTGAGAAGACAAAAAAGCAGTAAAATCGTCAAGTCATTTCTAATATTGAGTATGTCGGATCTTGGTGTTGGATTAATCTCCGTACCTGCAATGATGCTTTTCTATGTTGGGCTTGAAGAAAAGCTGCTATGCATGATACATCCATTTCTACAGTTTTTTGTAGGTTTTCCGTTTTCGTTTTCATTAGCGTTGACAATGATTATATCAATAGACAGATGCCTGTTGATCACCACTCCAAATTTTCATATAAAATTTGGGGAACTTTATTTCACCTGTTTCATTCCAGTGGTCTTATTGGCATCGGTAGCTCTAAATGCTGTTTCTGCCTTCAATGCAAAGGTGGGTTCAGTGTATATTTATTTGGCTTTAGTTCTAACTCTGTTAGTAATCACCATAGTGATCGCTGCTTCTCAAATTTATCTGATCTGGTATGTTCGAAAAAGAATGGCAAAAATGAAGGACTGTCGTCACTCCAGTATAAATTATCAGAAACGGACGATTGTTACTGTAGCAATGTTATTCTTTTGTGCTGTTCTGTGTAATATACCGTATTTTATGTGGTTTTGCTTAATAATTCTCGGTATAGGTGATGTCAACATTGGCCTGGGTATACGATCGCCAACTATATGGCTCACTTTTTTACTGTACTCAAATTCGTTATTAAATTCCATTATCATCTTGAAAAGGAGTTCTAACTTTAAAGAGAATGGCGGAAAATAAACACGTTTAGAAGCCCATCACTTCAGGTTGATTTTAATCTTTCCTGCTTACGTTTCTAAAAACCAACCAGCTGAAAATTTTAACCAATATAGTAAGAAACTTAGTCCGAATAAAATGAAAACAATGCATCATTTAATGGACACTGTTAAATGGAACATTACTAAAAGAAGCACTGTATATTAAAAAATCATAGGCCTCTTAATAAAGAACTGAAAGCCTCTAAGGAACGTTTCTTCTTATATGCTTAAATTTATTTCGTCACTAATTAGTTATTTTGTCACTTTTACTGTCTGCTTAACCTTGGAGGAAGTCTTTCTCAAAGATTTAAGCAAACCTTGTTAATGAATTTTTAGTTGCCTGAAAAATGTATACGTTGTTGTATGAAATGTAGCTTTTTATATAAAGCAAATTCATCTCGCTGCTTTAACTATTCAGTACAGGTGAATTTGGACTAAGTTTCATAATGCCTGGATGTTTGGTCACTTAAAGATGTTATTTAGATCTTCTCTACCATAAATTATGCCGCCTGTGCGTGAACCTAAAATGGTAGCTGCGTTTAACGAAAGATCAATTTTAGTCGATGTAATTTCCCGTAGGTATTTTAAGGGCTTGCGTCTTGTTTTGTTATCTTGTATTGGCTATGTATCCATAAAAATATAAAAAGGCCGGGGAAACGGATGTGGACAGACTTAATGAATTTTATTTAATAAAAACGTGTAAATTGCCTATTTGCATATTATGAGATTAAAAGAATCTTAGCGGAAAAAACGGTGGTTATTTCTTAGATTGTTATTTTGAATTTTTTTAACGAGTACTGGCAAGAAAAGGGGTTGTATCACAAAACAATTAAAAAAACTTTGCGTTTTTAACCATCGCTCACATTAAAAGTTTTTTAATTTTTCTTTTCTGAATCTGTGAACTTTTTTTGATTTTTAATAATTTTACATAGGACTAAATTAATTTAACATCTATATTTCTTTTATCTAATTGCAAAGCCGCTAGTACTAACTTGACGACCTCGATGTCCAACAGGCGAGGACTTGTAGACGGGTTAAAGAACTGTGGACGAGATTGCATTCCTTATTGAAACCTCCACTCAGTAGCTATGGGCGAAATTTTTTTTGTGCGTAAAGAGTCAATCAAATTTTTTTACCGCTTGCCACCCGAAAGAATAAATTTTTGATGGTACAAATGCCTCATCTTGTCCTGTCGAAAAACCACCCAGCCACCTTTCACACAAAATCTCTTGGTAATTAAATTCTAAGTTCATTATCTACGACTTTTCTACTTCAACTATTATCGAGACTAGCCGTATATCCCGAATACATTCACTCTTGTCCCCCAGAGCCCTTTAGGTTTGTCTCAAAAAGCTCCGAGGTTGAGAATGGAATAAGTTAGCTGTTATAAAGGACAGTCATTTTGCAGTAGCGCCGCATAGTTAGGAAATATTACGACTTAAAATATTTTTTGTGCTCAGATTTTTTATAGCTGTGCTTAGAGAGCTTGAAGAAAACATTTTCTGTGTAATCTTACGTAGCTTTTTTGCAGCAGATCTCTGAATGAATTACTCTCCAAAGCAAAACAAAAAACAATAAAATAGTTGTTTTTCAAAACAACATTTTATAAATAACAGAATTAGACACCATGTATTGAATATTTCATTGTGAGTGGTTATAAGTGGTGGTGATAAAATAATAGTGATGCACTTACCCGAGAATGCACAACCTTCTTTCCAGTTCTTTTTGTTTTCACCGCCGGAGTTGCTTACTGACAATTGCCGTTAGTACATCATACGAAAGAGACGCCCTTGGAAAAAGGCCCTAGAAAAAGGCCCTTACTAATCTTATTGCTCAAAACTTAAACCACATAAGTAAAAACATTGATTCGTTTTCCTGCAAATATGAGAACTATGTAATACTGGGTGATTTTAACGCTGAAATTAGCAATCTACATGTAAATGAATTTTTAACAACATATAAACTTAACTCTTTAATAAAAGAGCCTACATGCTTCAAAAGCATAGATAACCCTACAAACATAGATCTCATCTTAACAAACCACCCAAGATCTTTTTGTCACTCCAGGGCTATTGAAACAGGCTTGTCTGATTTTCATAAATTGACAATGACTGTTTTAAAAGCCAACTTTGCTAAACGAAAACCAAAAATTATAAATTATAGAGCATATCGGAATTTCAATAATGTAAATTTCCGCCATGATATAATGGGTGCTCTAAATGATGACAAAAATCTCGATGATTTTAAAATGTTTGAAAATTTCAAAAACAGTGTTTTAAGTATCTTAGATAATCATGCTCCTCGAAAGAAAAGGTATGTACGTCATAATCAGGCAGCTTTTATGAGTAAAGAAATAAACAAGGCAATTATGAAGAGATCAAAACTTTTAAATAAGCATAGGAAGGATAAAACTCCAGAGAGTAAATTAGCATACAATAAACAAAGGAATTTTTGTGTTTCACTAATAAGAAAAAGTAAATACAAATTCTTCAACAACCTTAATGTTAAAAATATAACTGACAATAGGTTATTCTGGAAAACAGTAAAACCATGTTTCTCTAACAAGACAGTTACAAGTGAAAATATTACCTTAGTTGAAAATGGGACTACAATATCTCATGATAAAGATATTACTGAAATATTCAACAATTATTTTGGCAGTGTTGTTGAAAATTTAGGCATAAAGTCATCAAATATACAACCTTCAAGTAATGAAAACAGACCCAAAGATCAAATAAATTCGATAATATATAAATATAAATCTCATCCTAGTGTAGAAAAGATAAGAAAAAGCGCAAAAAGCAACACAAAATTTTCTTTTAAACAAACTGCATTTGAAGATGTTGAAAAATACATTCGAAAACTTGATCCAAAAAAGGCGCAGCAAAAAGATGATATTCCTACTAACATCATCAAAGAAAACAGTGATATTTTTAGCCAATTCATTACTGAAAATTTTACTCAATCTATAAAAAGTTCTGAATTTGCAACATCTTTGAAAAACGCAGATATTACTCCTACACACAAGAAAGGACTGCGCACTGAAAAGGCGAACTATAGACCTGTAAGCGTCCTATCGAACATCTCAAATATCTATGAAAGATGCATGTATGACCAAATATACACCTTCTTCGAGCCATTATTTTCGAAACTTCAATTTGGTTTTCGCAAGGGGCACAGTTCACAACAATGCCTCATAAGTATGATTGAAAAATGGAAAAACAGTCTTGACAAAGGTGGCACATTTGGAGCGCTTTTAACTGATTTGTCTAAGGCATTTGACTGCATACCACACGAGCTATTACTAGCAAAACTTCATGCATATGGCTTTGATATGAACTCTTTGCTGTTTATAAAATCGTACCTAATTGACAGGAAACAGCGAGTACGTATAAATAACAATTATAGTGCATGGACAAAAATAAAATACGGCGTACCGCAAGGATCAATTTTGGGTCCTTTGCTTTTCAATATATTTTTATGCGACCTTTTCCTTTTTGTCCCATATATGGGCATTGTCAACTATGCTGATGATACAACCCCATTTTCAATAGGAAAGAATATCAACGAAGTTATTGAAAAGATTGAATATGCAGCAATTATAATATTTACTTGGTTTGAAAATAACGGTATGAAAGCCAACCCAGAAAAATCACATTTTTTTACTAACAAAACTGATGTACGATTAAAAGTTTGTGATAAACTTCTAAACAATTCTCAAACTGAGAAACTGCTTGGTATAACCATAGACCACAAACTTTCTTTCGAGGAACATGTTAATCAGCTCTGTAACAAGGCAGGCCAGAAAGTTAGTGCGCTTGCAAGGTTATCTTCCTTAATGACATTAGACCAGCGAAAGCTGATTATTAATGCTTTTGTCACTAGTCATTTTTCGTACTGTCCATTAGTATGGATGTTTCACAGTCGTAAATTAAACAATAGGATAAACCATATACATGAAAGAGCACTAAGAATTATCTATCAAGACTATCAATCCTCATTTGAAGAGCTTTTATCAAAAAATGGGAGCGTTACAATTCACCAAACGAACTTACGCATCCTTGTTACTGAGCTGTATAAAGCTAAAACAAAAACAGGTCCAGAAATGTTGAATGAAATTTTTATTTTTCCTGAACCACTGTATAATTTGAGGAAGGACAAACTCAAGAGTAACAAAATATTTTCAGTGAGATATGGGATCGAAACACTGTCTAATGTTGGGTTAAAGCTTTGGAACTCTTTGCCTAACGAGTATCGGAACGCTGGTACTTTAATTGAGTTTAGAAACAAAATAAGAAACTGGATTCCAAACCATTGTCCTTGCAGAATATGCAAAACTTTTATACCTGAATTAGGTTTTCTTTAGTTTCCCCGTTGTCTTCCTTTGCCAGTTGTGGAGCGGGAACTCAGTTAAACATGTCTCGCGGTGCGACGGTTTAGGTGGGGTGGCATCATATGAGAATATTCTAGCCTTATTATCTGGTTGTATATTATTTTCTCTCGACCCCTGCCTGGGAAGTTTGACTGAGTTCCTGGAACCACCACTACATAGCCTTGACATATTTTTGACATATTATTTATATTATTTAAAATACTTAAAAAAAAATGGTATATACGGTATTCCTTATAGATTTTTTATATTCAGTTATTTATTGTTTTTAATGTTTTTAAAGTTGACTTTAATTAGCCTCAGAGCTACATTTTCTTGTAAATTTGTCAACTATAAATAAATTAATAATAATAATAATAATAATAATAATAATAATAGAAACAAAGCTAAACAATGAAAAAAAAGGCAGAAAGAAATACCGCATGATTTTTTTATGTGACGCGTTTTTCTGAATTCCAGCATTTTGCAAGGAACACGTTACATTATCAGCATTAAATGATCTGATCTTAATATCGCAACAAATCCATTCATTAACGAGTATCTATAATTCAATTCGACAGACTGGCAGACAATATTTCAACATGCCCCCAGCCCTCATTCAACAAACCGGCTGTTTCGGGTTTTCTCCCGAGTTGGTAAAATTGCAACAAAAACTGAAAAAATAGGAAAACCTCGTCTTTTACATTTATCGGGGATAAAAGTTACTGCGATCAAGAACGACTTTAACCTCGTCCCGAGGGTCTAGGGACTCCCGAGCCTGTATTACATATCGATCAAAAAGGTAAAATACCCTGGGGACGAGGTTGTAATATTTTAGTAATCAAAGATCGTTTTACGCAACTACACGTCTATTTACTTACAAAAAGTAAACAAACAAAAGAAACAAATAAATAAAAAAAAAATAAAAAAATTACGAAAAATGATTCGTCGTAAGAGTAGCGCTACATTTTCGTCCAAAATAACACAAAATGGAAAAGTGATAACTTAGTTTCGTAAGAATTATATAGAAGATGAGTATTCTGTGTAAAAAAACAATGACGAAAGATGGAAGGTCCGTTAAGCGAATAGGTTTTTAGGCTGTATATCCCAATTGTAAATGGAGCACACTTCGCGTTTAGAAACAATAACACTAAGTTAAACTGGAGGTCTCTTAAAATTTTGATAATCTGAGCCTATAATGTTTTATGAGGCTGACAAATTTATTTGCAAAACTTTACAAGGTCTACGTTTTTAATAAATTCTTAACTGTAACGCTTCAAAAGAAAGCAAAAATAAAGAATAAACGGGTTTTGTACAAGGAAAGTAAAAATTAAATCAAAATCGGTAATTTTAGGACTTTTAAAGCAACGGTGAAGAGTTAAAGAGGTGAGAGCACAGACTCCCTGCAGAAAAAGAAAACATGTTTACAAAATATAAACAAACTTTTTGATGTTTTTTATGCAGCGGTTTCCACAGAAGATAATTCATAGATCTTTAGTAAAGTATTTAAAACAAAAGGGTTAAAAAAAATTAAATTCGGGGAAAAATGAGGAGAAACAACAACATGATATTATACAACAAAAGTAAAAGGAATATACAGTCATGGTTGACTTTGTACCGGCCAGGACGATATGCCGGAAACTGTGTTCAACCCGGTTACGCAATCTATTGTTTTTAAAAGTTTTATTGGATGTGATTGGTGGAAAGACTCGTATTTCTCGGAAATATAAGACAATACACCCAAACTATTTTACTACGTTGCTCTTTATTTAAATAGCATTAGTGATATTTCAAAGACATGTCTAACGCGCCAAGAAAGTTGATAAATGAAAAGGAATGGCAAGAAATATTTACTGATGTATTTTCTGATCTTGAAGACAAAGAGTTACAGGAACACGCTCGTTCACTTTTCGAGCCGCCAGCACCAATAGAAGCGAGGGGAAAATTAAAAGCTTCATACACCTGCCATGAATGTTCTAAACGATGGACATCATACTACTCATATATGCGTTTCACATATAGGCTGTTGGATAGGAAGCAAGAAAAGTATGGTGAAGTCACCTTTTTTGCAAAAGGGCAAAGGTGTAACCGTTGTCCCAAGGAAGATTACACCATGCCCCTTTGTAGGGCAGAGTCTATCGAAAAAGCGCTCTTACAGCTGCTAGAGGAAGTTAAGGGAAAGTATTACTACAAACCTGGTGAGCAAAGAAGTATTGAGGTGGATACTGAGACACGTGAAAGCGATTATAAACCAAGAAAGAGGCATGATACTGTGAACTGCCAGGCTTGCGAAGAAGGTGTCTGTATGGCACGAGATGGGAGAAGAATCATAGACGAAACCTCTAATACCGAGCACAACTCTGACGGAAGTCAAGCATCTGATAGTCAAGGTTGGAAAGAAAAAGAAGAAATTCATAGCAAATCAGGGAGTAGCGTCCCTGTGCCTCCAGAAAAAAGGCACGACTGTGCTAATTGCGAAGCATGTAATGATGGTTCTTGTTCAGGAAAACGAAGTAGGCGATGGTCAACGCAATCCTCACAAAGCGATTCCTCGTTTATCAATAAAACAACAAATCTAGCCCTAAACGACAAGAAGGGCAACTCATCGTCCCTTCGACCACCACGACCACCACGAAGGAGAAAACTGTACATCCAGTGGTATTTCACCATTCGCACCTAAAGCAAAAGTGCAAGTATCTCTAAACTTCAATGAAAACAGTTCTTCTAAAATTAGTCAATGTTCCGGTGATGTTTGACTATGAAGTTGTAACCTGTGAAAATTTTATTGAAAAATATATAGTTAGATAAAGTAAAATATTTCCTGTCTACAATACATACACGCTGTTTTTATAAGCAACACAGATTTTGACCTTTTGACTGAGGCTCAATGTTCAAAAATCTTTCTCCTAATTATTATCGAGAAAAGAAAAAATGATTGGTATATTGATTTGCCCTACGGAAAAGGATTAATTTTTATATGAAATTAATTCGCGAGGCTTAAAAAAATTAATATCGCACGAGGATTTAATTTCCGCAAATCAGAAATTTTTAAAAATTTCGTTACGACTTAATTTCGCGAATGAGCAATTTTTTAAAATTTTCGTGAGGAATATATATTATCTCAATTTTCTGCAAACATTTATTTTTGCGAGTCAAATTTGTTTTAGATAAATTTCGAATTTGATTTTTATGGAAGCCAATTAGTGCCATTAATTTTGCTTCCCATTTGTCACCCTAAGTCAAGCAGAGAAATATTTTAATTTTTTTGTATGCCTCACCTAGAACATAACACGAGCAATGAAATAAAAATGTTTCTGTGCCTCACCTAATAATTACTTTACTTATGAATTCATGACATGAGCAGTGAAAATTTCAACATATGTTTCACTTATAAATTCATAACTGACGCAGCGAAAATTTTAACGCATGCTTCACTTATGAAATCATTGCTCAACAAAAACGGCTATTTTTATGGCCACAAATCTTTTAACCCATACTTTGTGCACACTTCTGCTCTACCCGATTTACAAAATGTGTATAGCATTGTCACAGTTACATTTGTTAAATGTTATAGTAATGTCAAATGACACACAAAAGATAAGGACCAAAACTTTTTGAAATACTTTGTACGGTTATTTTGTGTAGGTGGATTTCCGTCAAAAGCTGGTTAAGTTAAATGTAAGCAAATACATGATCCAAAACAGTTTTGGTTTCAACAAGTAAAGCTAATAATGCCTATGAAAAGTGAAGTTAATCCATACCGGTTGGGGGTGGGGGGGGGGGGGGCGTTGTTTTAAAAAACAACCGTTTGTGTTTGGTAGACGTTGGTTTACTTGCTGACTGTGTTATGACTTCATAACCGGGAAGCAATTTAAAATTTTCGCTGCTTGTGTGATGTCTTTTACATACAAGATACAAGTTCTACATACAGTAGACTCCCAGTTATTCGAAGCCTCAAGGGGGATAAGAATTTACTTCGAATAACCGGGAGTTCGAATAACTGAAAAATTCGTTTTCCCGCCAGATTTTCAACTTAACCTTAATGGAATGGACTTTTCTTAAGTAATTGAGGCATTGTGGTTCAGTTGAAAATGGAACGCTGTTATTGGTGAAGTCCTAGAAGGTAAAATGGAACCAACAAACGACATAGACAAATATGCAGTGGCGGTCTGCAAAAAAGGAGATATTGTTGGTCATTTGCCTAAAGGAAAAACAGGAAAATTTGCCAAAACGATATTTTACTTTCTGAAGTCAGAGATGTTGTGTACTTGCAAAGTAAAAGTGACAGGGAAAAGAACTAACTTTGGAGATGATAAGGGATTTAGGATCCCCTGTTTGCTTCAATTCTCTGGACCGAAGGAGAATATTGAACTTTTGAAGAAATTGCTTGAAGAGTGTAAATAGCCATGAATATTGAAACCTGATTTTTTGAAGAAAAAAAGTGTTTTAATCGCAGAAAATCAATGTTCTCACTCGACGATCTCCCAATAAGAAAAATTCGAATAACTGAGGGTGACTTAGCCTATAATTGGCCCCAAGGGGAATAAAAATCACTTCGAATAACCGAATTATTCGAATAACTGAAGTTCGAATAACCGAGAGTGTTTTTGCCTGAGTTGGGTAAGCAGATCTGTTCTGCCCGGATAATGAACATTGGCCTGATTAAGTACGGCAGCTTGCCCCGGTTAAGAACAGGGCAGAAAATACATAATCAGGGCAACATAATCAGGACAGGCCGGCTTATTACTCAAAAAATATTATTTGGCACTTATAAAAGGAACATAATCAGGGCAGGCCAGTTTATATACGACAGTGTAATAATATTTCTCACTTATTATAAAACGAACATAATCGGGGCAGGCCGACTTATGTATGACAGTCAAATATTATTCGACACTTATAGAACGAACGTAATCGGGGCCGACCGGCTTATGTATGACAGTGAAATATTATTCGAGACTTATAGAACGAACGTAATCGGGGCCGACCGGCTTATGTATGACATTTTTCTATTATTTCTCACTTATTATAGAACGAACATAATCGGGGCAGGCCGACTTATGTATGACAGTCAAATATTATTCGACACTTATAGAACGAACGTAATCGGGGCCGGCCGGCTTATGTATGACAGTGAAATATTATTTGAGACTTATAGAACGAACGTAATCGGGGCCGACCGGCTTATGTATGACATTTTTCTATTATTTCTCACTTATTATAGAACGCACATAATCGGGGAAGGCCGGCTTATGTATGACAGTCAAATATTATTCGACACTTATACAACGAACGTAATCGGGGCCGACCGGCTTTTATATCATTCGTGACAAGCAAATAGGAAAGTATCGCAAATGAAACGAAATTCGCAATTTACGTGGAGCCTTTTTTTCTTTCGCCAGACAGGATGTCTAGTTTCTTACAAATTCGAAGAAAACGTTCGAAAAAACTTTCATTTAAATTTTTCAATCGTCGGAGCTACACTAGTTTTAGTTAAGCCATGGAAGTTCATCGTCAAAAATTTGAACAATTTGCCCAGCGTTACACAGGCACTGGTAAAAGACCAACGAGTGGCACAATAACAAGAGAGTTTGGGAAGAAAATTTCCCAGAACTTAAAAAGCAATGAGTCGGACAGTAAAAAGGGTACAGAAGCACGTCGCTTCAGATTATTGACCCAGAAGTTTAAGCTGATGAACTGCGAAGAGCTGGGAATGGTTGATATTTTGATTGTGCCTTCACAAGAAGCTGTAAGTGAAAAATCGTGATTTTAAATTTTTAGTTCGATGTTCAACAATGTAAGTAATTATTATAACCGTTACTTTTTTCAGAAAAACCATACAAGTAATCAATCGATACCTGAAGGTTACTTAAGAGTGGCATACGTAGATGAATTCTTTGACATCATACGCTCAATTCACTGTAATGAATTAAAACACGCTGGTGTGAAAAAGACATTCAAAAAGGTATTAGTGTTTTCTTATCAGAATTAATAACTATATTTACATAAAAAATTGTACCCTAGACAAAATATAAAGATTGATACAAATAACTACTCAATTCGTATTTTTCCTACTAAGGTTTCAAGTTCATTTTGGGGTATCCCAAGATCGGCTATTGAAGAGTATATCAATCTTTGCGAAACTTGCCACTTAAAACAGCCACAGAAGACTGTACCGCCAATCAAGCCTATTATATCAAATGGCTTCATGAAACGCTTCCAAGTAAGTTCGCACACACCTGAACTAAAATAACAAAACGCTCTTAATAATGCTTGATTTTTCAACCGGAGATTTCTTTGCCTCAACATCAAATGCTTAAAATTTACATATGTTTGTTTTATATTTTTTATGAACTTTTCACTTTCCGCATTTTTAGGTTGATTTAATAGACATGAGTCATATGCCTGATGGAGACTATAAGTATATCCTTCATTCCATTGATCATTGGTCGAGATTTAATTTTCTTGCTGCCCTGGAGAGAAAGGAAAGCGCTCCAATCACTGTTGAGTTGGAAAAAATATTTTCATTGTTCGGACCACCAAAGATCTTTCATTCCGATAACGGTTCAGAATTTGTAAATAAATCAGTAGATCATCTTATCAAAGCTTGGCCAGGGGAGATTCAACTGAACTGAAATTAAAATTGACGTTTTATTATGAATTTTGTGTTTAATCTTTGTTGTGAATCAATTGTGTAGGCGAAGAGAATACGAATTCGAAGAACGTCACAAATGAAACACATGTTATTGAAGACGATTGCGAAACTGGTTGTAAGTACTGACACGTTTTTTAAAAAAAAATATAAAAACTTACAAGTGGACCTTCATATTAATGAAAAATAATCAATTTTCAAAGAAGAAACATATAGTACATAAAAATATTTACCATGAAAACCATCAACATGGTGCTTTTCCATTCACAAGACAATAAGAAATAGTAACGTCCATACTCAGTTTTTTTATATTTATATTAATAGTTCTTGCATATATTACAGCATTGTCAACACTCCAACGACATTGGACTCCACGAACAACAGCTTCTAAAAAGATAAAAAAAAACGAGAGAGGAGATGGTTCAACGGTTTGAGAAAAACCATTGCAGCAAAGTCAATGCTTATGAAGTTGGGGATAATGTCTCTGTTCGAGTCCCTAAAAAAGACCGCAGCAACACTCATGCTTCACGCATGCCATGTGTGGTTATCAGTGTTTCTGGTGACAAAGAGAGATATTATCAACTGCTTACACAACATGGCGTATTGCACAATAAATACAGATCTGGGGATCTAGAATTTTTCAGGGGAAATTTCAACATGGACCTTAAAAATTCTGATAAGTTCGTCAGCTTGAGGGAAGCAAATCGCCTTCAAAATGTAACAGATAATGTAGTGAGTCGATGTGGTTGTAAGTCAGGATGCAAAACAAACATATGCAAATGCATCAAAGAAACCGTCACATGCAATTTGAAATGCCATTCTGGCGTAAAATGTGGAAATCAAAAACCTGGTAAGTAATAGGTGTCGAAATTGTATTGTTTAGTTGTGCCCCACTTTTGCTGATACTTCATTTCGTTATTGCTATTCTGAATAGGCTTCTAAAACAGATCTTTTTTTTCTCCAGAAAACATAGAACAATTTTGCATTAAGCTCCCAATGTTTGGTGGAACTGTGAACCTAAATGGACGAAACATTACATTCAACAACACTTGTACATTGGACACATGGTTTTCAATATTGAAAGTGACTTTCAACAAATATCCTAGATTCTATACACGATTATATGATGAATCTTGTGACCAAAATAAAGAAATGCTCTGTTTACTAAATGATGCAAAATATGATGCTGCCAAGCATCATGTAGCAATAGCACGTTCTTTACCTGAAAAAAATGATATACTTAATTTTTATGGTGATGAGCATATCTTTATCAATACTTACTTGGGACCTGTGATGAAACATTGCATAACATCAAATTGCAATAGTCCAAATTGTCCTGCACCGAACAAAACATTAATTCACACTGAATTTCCTGCTGTTGATTTCCAAAATTACAAAGAAACTGATTGGATTCCCCCTGAAGTGTTCACAGAGCAAATCATACAATGGTTCAAATCTGCAAACACATCAAGATGTGGAGAATCGCTCAAATGTGAAACAAATCATTCAGAATGGACATTCTGGGATGAAAACATCACAAAAGGGTATAGCATAAATTTTGTGTTAAACCTATTCATGCAACCTGAAATTCGTGCATCCCAGCACTGCACATTTGAGAGCGAATTTACGTATAATTAAGGTATATGATTCATGATTTTTTTAATTACAGAACTTGGAGACCATTTTGTAATGGTCAGCAACGTTCAAACTTCAGAACATTTGAAAAATCACCTATGGTTTTACCAGTTAATGTTGAAGTGGCAGGCTTGGACAGAAGGATTGATAATTGCACCGACAGTCGTGATAAGGAAAAATTGGACAAAAAGAAAAAAAAGAGACAAGGTGAACTTGCCTAATATTTATCCAATTTCAAATAAGCCTAGATATCAAGATATCAAACTTTGTTAATTGCACTGAAAGGCAGCCAGGTAGCTAATTTTAAAGCTTCAAATATTTACATACATTATCATTTCTATTATTTTAAGGGCCATTGCAAGCATATGTTCAAATGGATGCCTACAATAGGTGCAAGATGTTACTGTCTTGGTTTGTTAAGCGTGAAGACGCAGAGCTCATCATGAGCGAGAGTTTGGACGTAGAAGTAGGTATGCTGCCTAAATCTATTAAAGCATTACCTGACTCTGTATGCGACGACCTTGTCCATGTTGATATTTTAAAACAATATGCAAACAAAGAATTTATCGAACATCTCAAGAAATTGATACAAAAGAAAAAGAGAACATCAAGTTGGACGTGTGGCACATGCAAGAAGAGTATAGGGGCTCCGGATCGAAGCATAGCATGTGACAGATGTCTCACATGGAGTCATTTTTGTTGTACCGATCTGAAGAGAAAACCACGTGGTAAATGGTTTTGTAAGAACTGTATTGAAGAAGTAACTGGTAAGTCAGAATATTTTGCCCCTGTTTATTTAATCCTAACTGTATGTGAAGCATTACTAACTTTGTTTTATAGTGATAATTGATTCTGATGAAGAGGAGAACCCACTGGAGCCGCAATGAAGGGCGTTTTTAACCCGATGCCTTAAAAACAGTATATTGAAGAAATACATAGAGAAATCTCTAGACCCACATTGTAATCCGTTGCTTAACCAGAAATCAGGAGGTGTTTTTCAAGTTGCGGCTAATTTTGAGGGATTGAAAAGAACAGAGCCAGAATTCTATATGCAGATTACAAAATATTTAGCAGCAACTACAAACTCAAAATGGTCAGATATAGTACGTGAATATGTATTGCAAGTTTATGCAGGTGAATTGCCATTTGGACGTGCATATGCTGACATGCTGCAATACATTGAAGTTAAACTTTTTTCATTGCTTTGTTAGAATACATTCTGGCTGATATTGTGAATATATACAGCTTAGGTAAAGCTAGCTGTACCTAACAGCCGTACCTAAGCCGTACCTTAGCCGTACGTAACTACACTTTTCTTTTTAAGGTGAGGTAATGTATTTTAATGGAAAAAACTGAGCTAATCGTAGTGGTAAATTTGTTGTGTCACTGAATTTCTGTTTCTCAATCGCCAATGAACCCGCAAAATACGAAAAATGTTAACGAAACATCTTGCTCTTATAGAAACCAAACGGGGGAGAGCGCGGGAAGGTGATTCCCAAATCGACAAATTAAGTACGGCTGGCAATAAAAAGGTGGTTAGTACGAGCGGTGAACTTCAATGCGACTTATCAAGTAAAGTAAAATAAAGGGGATAGGTAAGGAAAAGAGAGGAAAAATATGAAAATTATAAGACAACATATATTTTACGGTTGGGTCCTATCATATAAGAAACAACTTTAAAGGCTAAAATATGTACAATAAAAACGAAATTAAGTTAAGTACGGCTAGCTAAAATAAGGTACGGCTGGAAAATATTAAGGTATGGCTGGGTCCTATCGTATAAGAAACATCTTCAAATGCTACAAATGTTCCATAAAAACGAAATTAGGTTAGGTACGGCTAGCTAAAATAAGGTACGGCTGGAAAATATTAAGGTATGGCTGGGTCCTATTGTATAAGAAACATCTTCAAATGCTACAAATGTTCCATAAAAACAAAATTAGGTTAGGTACGGCTAGCTAAAATAAGGTACGGCTGGACCATATTAAGGTACGGCTGACCACATTTGACAACATACCGAAAATACCAGGCGTGATTTTGCATGTTTAAACTAGTATGCCAAGAAGTGTACTTCATCTGAGCATAAAATATTTTTAGGTGTTGAAAATAGAAAATAGTAGTGTATATTTTGCTCTTGTAATAGAAAAAAAGAGTGTGTGAGGAATGAAGTGACAGTTTTTTTTGTAAAAACCACCTAGACTTGGATTCTCTTGGTTATTATTTTTCATCTTATTTGTTAATGTGTTAGCGCATTCTCATTTTAATTCTGTCAAGAAATAGTTCTTTATGTTTGTTGGTTGTTTTTAGAAAAATCAGTAAAATTTTGCCCTTGAGTATAGTTGTTATTTTGTTCTTATTTGTCAATAATTTTTAACCTTATTGTTCTTATAAAAAATTGTTTTTATAAAAAGTGTATATGCTGAATTAAATCGGGACACAGTTAACACAATCAAATATTAAAATTTTTTAAAAGTTCTTTAGTTTTATATAAAAAGTTTACATCTCTTCCATTAACTATAACATCCAACGAATAAAAACGCATGTGTCCTTCAACTGGCGAAAACGTTAATTCTACTCCTTATTCAGACATTCACTGTCTATACCTCAGTTAGACAGAAGATTTACCGCATCACTTTCAAAGTAGCATTTTTTTATTTTCCTGTGCAGAAAACAATGTGGAGCCAACCTAGTAGAGCATATTGCATACAATTTTTTTCTTAACCTAGCCCGCACTTTACTTTCCAGTAAACTCTACTTCTTCTACGTATTTATTGTTTTTCGTTTATATTAATTTTTTTTTAGCATTTGAAGTTGTTTCTTATATAATAAAATCCAGCCTTACCTTAATATGGTCAAGCCGTACCTTATTTTAGCTAGCCGTACCTAACTTAATTTCGTTTTTATTGAACGTTTTTAGCATTTGAAGTTGTTTCTTATATGATAGGTCCCAGCCGTACCTTAATATTGTCCGGCCGTACCTTATTTTGGTTAGCCGTACCTAACTTAATTTTGTTTTTATTGAACGTTTTTAGCTTTTGAAGTTGTTTCTTATATGATAGGACCCAGCCGTACCTTAATATGGTCCAGCCGTACCTTATTTTGGCTAGCCGTACCTAACATAATTTCGTTTTTATTAAACATTTGTAGCATTTGAAGTTGTTTCTTATATGATAAGACCCAGCCGTACCTTAATATTATCTAGCCGTACCTTATTTTGGCAACCGTATTTAAATTTAGCCAGCTGTAGTCACTTTTAGCGCTAGCTCTAATATTGTCCGCAGCGTAATAATGTTCAATCTTACTTTACTAATGTTTTTCATACATTCAATTTTAAAAATCTCTTTTGTATTTGTATTAAAATCATTTTATAAAAATTATAATACATGTAAGATATATTATTATCGGTATTTCATCATTGAGGACTCCCTGGGGGTTACTGGGGCTCGACGATGGAGTGCTCCATTTTGCATCATTTTTATCGGCATAGATATTCACCTAAAAGACGAAATAAAAGTTAGACAATTTAACTTTGATATACATTAACTACTAATTTTAAGCTTAGAAGCAAGTGGTCTTACACAGAGCTGCTAATTACGAATTTTCTTAAGTACGGCTAAGGTACGGCTAAGGTGCGGCTGTTAGGTACGGCTAGCTTTACCAAGGAGGTTTAAAAAGAAGGAGAGAGAACTCTTTTATTTCTATTGAAATCATCCGTGTCTCATGTTTACTTTTCTCTATTGTTCTTACATCGAATTCTGTCAATCAAAATTTGAAATCTCGCGCTTAAATTAATAAATTAGCCGTTGTCTTTTGTTACTATTTGCATAAATTATGAGCCCGCGGCTATTTTTCTCTCAGCGGTAAATGCTTGTTAGTTGATAAATTTGTCGTTTTTACATATCATAAACAAGCAAGAAGCGAAATGGCAGGCGAAGACGTTAAAAATATAATAGAATTGGATGATGACTTTTTTGTGACGGAAGAAATGTTGTCAGATTTTACTGTTTACGAAAGTTGTGAGGTGGAAGTATCGTTTGTGGAAGATCTGTTGGAAGAAGAAAATGAAGTAGATGCTGGATATTTGGGTATTCCTCAAATAGTATTCGTTGATGAAGAAGATGTGGACATGGTGGTTGATAACAACAGTACCAAAAATGTGAAGTTTGTGTGCAGCAAGTGCAAAAAACAGTATTTTAAAGAAGCTTACTACAAGAAACATACTCTGATATGTAAAAAGCCAACAGGTAATGCTTCAGTTTAATAAAGTCATGTTTTCTTTAAAACACCATTAGCTAGCTAGCTATAATGTTTTGTTTTTTGACTCTGCATGTAGATTTCATAGAAAAGCTATTGTATTATCATCATTTGATATGCTTTTTGTTGTTGTTGTCTTGTTTTGTTATCACAACTGTGTTCTGATGTCAACTCTGTATTCCAATAATAGATCCAGAAACAACAACAGTGGCAAGAAAAACTCTTGATGACTCAAAAAATAAATCAACTACAACAATTTCCACAAAACAAGTTAAATCAAAATCGAATCGTAAGTATTCATTCATGAACTCTGAGAACATAAGGAATTTTTTTTTGCTATATATAGAGCAAAATATTGTGAACTGGTGGTATAAACCTTTTTTTTTGCACCCTTTTAGAATCTTTATCCATCACCGATCATGAGCTGCAGCAAGAAAAAATGAATTTTGTTCGTGATGCTATGGTTAAAATTTCAAAAGACCCAATCAATAACATTGTTGTGAAAGGATTCAAAACACCTGGAAATCGTGTCAAAGAATTAGCCAACTCAATTTTGAATGCTGGGAGTGATGTTTTGGACATTATTTCTGAAAATGTAGTGTGTCGCATATTTAAAGAATTGCAAAAATCTAACCTACTGACTGGTTCAGGAAAAGAATCTCTTTGGAGAAAAGTGCATGAACTTGCACAAGACGATAAATTCAGACAACATTGGAAACATGTATTACCTAAAGGATACTGCATTGACAGTCAAGAATTCTCTATGTTGTTGCAGAAATTTGTTATGGAGTTAATAAAAATACTAGTAGCTCATGAAAACAAAAATCGACATGTCGAAAAAAGTCTTGACTTGAAACTCACAACTGAGGAACAAACTGTTCTGTATTATGTTTCAGGATACATAATTTTCTCGCTACGTAAAAAATACCAAAGATTAGCAGATTCGAAAAACAAAGTTGTTGCTGTGGCTGCATTGCAGTTTCTGAACTCATTGAAAGTTTCAGGTGATGATAAACTGCAGGTATATAGTTTTCTGGATTATACAAGATCTTGGGTGGACCAAGTCAGCAGAGGATACCTGATAAAAGTCAATGATGACATGTTTATTTTTTGCAGAAGAATTGAAAACGTTATTAGAAAAGTTTTAAATTTGAACATGTTGAAAAAATATAAAGGAGAAGATATACGGGAACTTTTCGAAAATGAACTTATGAAGGACTCTTTAATTGATCAAGCCTGGGTCATACTTTCACGGTATCTTGGAAATGAGAAGTTATCGAAAATTCTCAAAGCTCAGATCATTAAAAAATGGTGTGACATCAGAGCAAAAGCATATGTCACTGCATATATACAAGTAGTTCGACGCAAACTTGCTTCTCTAGCATCGGAGAAAAAAGAGAAGTTGACTGTAGTCTTATCTAAAAAAGGTGAACCAGCAATGAGAAAAAAACTTAACTAATTGTCATAACATTTTTACCTATAACTTGTTTTAATTTCTATATATCTTTTCCATGTATATAACTGTGTTTCTTAGTAAAATAATCATACCCTTATTATGTTTGTACTATTTTAAGGGTTTTTTTCGGATTGAGTAAGGATTCAATCTCGCTGAAGCTGTTTATTTTAAATCTAAATTTTTGCCAAGATTTGTGAACTTCACTCTCATTTCTTTTTTTTGTGCTACTTCTTTGTTCAGTTATGCACATTGGCAAGCGTTAAACTGAATAATGCTGCGAGATCAAAACTCTGCGCGCTTTGCTAGAAATTTAATAGATCATAAAAACGCGGAGAAATGGTCGATGGATAGGCTAATCAAGATGGTATGAAACAACATGCTTTTTATCAGCTGGAGGGACCCTGAAAAATAAGTTGCGCGTGCATAATTACCGACGCAAATATTCTTACGCGAGAATCGCTACTTAAAGCTGACCGCAACCTCGGACCTAGGATTGCCGCATCGGATGCTCTATGCCTGACTGTGGCCTGATGAAATCAACTCACTTTTTGATTATTCCATTTGATTAAATTTTTTGCAAACAAGTTTTATATCTCACACGGGTATCGAACTCTCTTTGCAAACAAGTTTTACATCTCACACGGGTATCGGGTATGTTTTATTGTGGTTTGTATACACCCTTACACCAAGAGGCCTTTGTCACGTTCTTTTTTTAAATCAACATAGTCCCGAATAGCGAATATTAATTTCGACACTCCTTCGCATGAATTCTTGTTGGGAATATAATGAAACTTGTCCCCAGGGTTGTTCTACATATCGCGAAGTGAGTATGTAAAAAAGCAAAACAAAACTGTAATATTTATTCACGTATGGCGGATCCATTCGAAATGAAGATAAAAGAAATTCCGTAATAGTTGTAATTTCCCGATGACATAAATAAAAATTACATAGCAATAATAAAGTAGCAATCCTAAATTTTTTTAATCTCAATTATTTTCTAAGATTTGATGTTTTCAAAAAAATGTTTCAAATCAAAGTCAAAATCGTACTCCACTAAAAATATTTGCAAAAGATGTGACTCAAAAGACAAGGCACTAATAACAAAACAACTTCTATGTTGAAAAAGCGTAATGGAAAAAATGTCTGACATACTCAGAAAAAATATAAATAAAATAGTCAAACAATCATGTTTCCAAAAGTATCAATATATAAATAACTATCTCTTTCTTTTCTGTGGAAGTTTCCTCATATCATTTACGTCTAGGTGAATCTGATTTTGATTACCACGTCGAGTGTTTCCACGTAGATCTCTGATCAACTCAGATTTCATAACAAGCAAAGAAAGTTCTTGTTGGCCAAATTGATAAAGTGTTGGGTTGTCACATGTACCACCACTTCGTCTTTGACGAGCGAAATGTTCCTCCAATGGATCTTGTGAGAATTTCTCGCTCAAAATCATCTTGACATTTGGACTCTGGAGAAGTAATTTGGTCAGTTCCACGAATGATTTCACTATGGACAAAGATAAAAAAAATATACATTTATAGAACAACACCGTTTGTCCATGAAACATTGCCTGGAACCACAATTGCAGAAAAATGTAGATTTTTTACCTGTTATTTTCCAACCATTTATCGTCTGTTTGCTCAATAACAATTTATTTTTTTCATCTTGGGATAAATTAGGTGTGTCATTGGCTTGTTCTTCCCACCTTCCCAGGTAATGTTCGAGGAATTCTTTCTCTAAAAACTGAATTTTACATGTTGATGTGAAAAAAATGAAAAATGAAAATGGAAATATTTGCACACCCTTTTACATGGAGATCAAGTTCTTTAGGACTGGTTTACAAATATGCAAAATGAACTTGAGCTTTTTGAGGGAAAAATGTTGTGTTTCTGAATTCCGTTACAAAATAATTGAATGTATTTCGAATGATACTACTAACCTCAAAACGCCAATCGTTAACATCTCTATATGCTGCAAGAGCTATTTTTCCGCCACGATCTTGATTAATTGAAGATACATTCAAGCAATCAAAAACTTGGTCAAACATACGCACAAACTTTATTGTACTTTTCGTATAATGCAGCCCCTGAACCTCAAGTGCATCAGCAGTTGTTTTACTCAAAACCTAAATGCAAAATCATAATTTACATGAGCAATGATAAACACATTATCAGAAGTATATCATTATTTGCAACTCCCACAAAATAATCAAACTGTGAATCCACTATCACTCAGAAAACACTAATACAAACAAGCAGACAAATAAATAATAAAAAAAGAAAAGAAAAATATCTCACTTGGGTAGCCAACTTAACTTGCATCCTCAACCTTGGAGTTAACTTTATGTGATCCTCTTTTAGTTTATAAAGTTTCCTTAATCCAGGTGCTGCTCCATGTAAATTCAGATCCCATTCATAAACATTGACAAGATGGTTCCAGCTGATATCCATGTGATCGAGCTAATAAATAGAAAATTGATATATGTATACAGATATACTTTAAAATTGAAACAAACAAACAAAAAACACTTACAAAAAGATTGCGTGTATTATTGTTTCCATGAGAGTTCTCGAAACAGTTTCTCGTTGTTTTAATGAGATGAGGGACATCGGATATAAAAAAGATCTTTCTGTCCAATGATAATAAGTTGTTGGTCCAATATGTGTTACCAATATCAGGTGTCACCATAATTTTGTAAAACTTCCTATTGGGAGAAGCACCATCTGAAATAAATGCTCGAACATAAAAACCAATTGCCTCCAATACATATGTCGCCTCCCATACACATGGATAGAGCTGATCAGAGGTAAATCCCAATGATGCGAAATATCCAAAAGGATACACCAGAGATGAAACAATTCCTCGAACCATAAACACTATCACATAGGAAGCAAAGTGACGATCATTCTCTGATGATCCCTCAGCACGTTTTTGAAATTCAACTAACTCATCGTTAATATCCCCCATATCAGTGAAACCAACCAATTGTCCAGTTGACTGTCTGAACACCAAGTCAGCTTTTATTTTCATCTCATCATAAATAAGCGAAACGTTTTTTTGGTGATCATCCAGAGTTGCAATTTTACTATCCACTATTAATCTTTCAATGACATCTGGATTGAATCCACACATTGGATCAGTGAAGTTTATGTATTTTTTAAGTGTGTCAATATGTGGGAGTTTTAAAAAATTCAAATTCGGATTTCGCAAATGTTTATATGCTGCTGGTGAATGGTGGTATAAACTGAGGCACCACCTAATAATTAGTGGGTGCCATCTCATGCCATTAGGTGAACTTTTGGAAGCCATTTCTTTTTGTTGCTCCCATAACAACCACTGGGGACTGCCTTCGGGTATTTCAGGACATGTTTCCTCATTGCAAACAATATTTTTTATAAATTCGTGTTGCTCATCATCAACATGGATGCATTCTTTCTCAGTAATTTTTCTTACCCAAGATGATAATTGGGCAACTTTCTTTATTGCTCTCTGTTTTTCTCCCTGAGTATTGCGATATCTTTCCTCTAGTTCTTCTCTGGAAAGATATCGAATGTTTGTATGTGAGGAATCAAGCACAGAATCATCACTTTTCCGTCTACTTCTAACTTTTTTAACTGTTGGTTTAAAAGAATTGCACATACTACATACAGATGAAGGTTTTTCAGCTAAAAAATGACAGTTGGTATGGCGTATTGTTTTAAAATTGTCTTCATCAAATCTGACCATTTTATCGTCTTCAACAAAAGCTACTGGAAATGTTCCACTCTGATTCATGAATGGCTGTTCGAAATTACATCTCGACTTGATTACATCTTCATAACCTTGTAACCCCGTGCAAACACTGACTGACTTCCAGAATGACGAGAAAGTTGAAATATCATCATTTTTCAAAACACATGGCAGAGTTTTTGTTAGTTGTATTGTTTCTTTCTCCATAGGTTTCCCATATATGGAGAAATCCCAACCATTGCTGTTGTCTATACGTATTGTAAGCAAATGGTTTAATTCTTTTTCATTTTGACAAAGGGTATAGACACGTTTATAGTTATCCGATTTATCACATATACTAAAACCAACTTTCTTCATACTCACATCTAATTCCAGTATTTTTAAGCTGTCTTTTCTGTTTACAGCATAATTCATGCACACACAATTTTCATCCACATGAGGGTAAAATGATGCAGCAGTACCAATTATTTTTTTTGACGTTTTCATCTCATCTAATTTTCTTCTACATCCATTACAAGTAAATTTAGGAAATACACAAGGATCTTCTTGTTCACAATTTATTCCATATATAGATTGAAACACTTCACTGTAAATATCACAAGATTTAAAATTAACGTAATGTTTACTTTTCACAATTTTCTTCCCACACAATCTACATAGCTTTTGAATATACTCTGAATGTGAAGCAGACATGTTGACACAGCAAAATTCAAATATGAATACTTTATTTTTCAAAAAAACTTCATAAAAAACCCACAAAGGTGTCAAGGGAATTAAAAAAAAATGTGAACCACTTGCCAGCTGGTTATGTAACACCTAATAAAAAAACAATTATAAACTCAATTCAATATATATTCAAAACATACAGCTGGTGTGAGAGAAAGAAAGAATATACATAAACAGAAAATCTACTCCCACTGGGGAAAAAAGAAAAAAAGTTGCTTAAAACTTTTACCTAAATATACATAATTAGAACTAATAATTATTTTCTTTTGTTCCATGACAATGGAAAACATCACCGAGTGCTGCGACGTGCTGCGACACCCTACCGAGAATTCGTCTACTTCGAGAGTAAAAAAAACAATTTTATAAATAACCATAAATAATAAATATTTTTATTTTCCTGTGCAGAAAACAATGTGGAGCCAACCTAGTAGAGCATATTGCATACAATTTTTTTCTTAACCTAGCCCGCACTTTACTTTCCAGTAAACTCTACTTCTTCTACGTATTTATTGTTTTTCGTTTATATTAATTTTTTTTTAGCATTTGAAGTTGTTTCTTATATAATAAAATCCAGCCTTACCTTAATATGGTCAAGCCGTACCTTATTTTAGCTAGCCGTACCTAACTTAATTTCGTTTTTATTGAACGTTTTTAGCATTTGAAGTTGTTTCTTATATGATAGGTCCCAGCCGTACCTTAATATTGTCCGGCCGTACCTTATTTTGGTTAGCCGTACCTAACTTAATTTTGTTTTTATTGAACGTTTTTAGCTTTTGAAGTTGTTTCTTATATGATAGGACCCAGCCGTACCTTAATATGGTCCAGCCGTACCTTATTTTGGCTAGCCGTACCTAACATAATTTCGTTTTTATTAAACATTTGTAGCATTTGAAGTTGTTTCTTATATGATAAGACCCAGCCGTACCTTAATATTATCTAGCCGTACCTTATTTTGGCAACCGTATTTAAATTTAGCCAGCTGTAGTCACTTTTAGCGCTAGCTCTAATATTGTCCGCAGCGTAATAATGTTCAATCTTACTTTACTAATGTTTTTCATACATTCAATTTTAAAAATCTCTTTTGTATTTGTATTAAAATCATTTTATAAAAATTATAATACATGTAAGATATATTATTATCGGTATTTCATCATTGAGGACTCCCTGGGGGTTACTGGGGCTCGACGATGGAGTGCTCCATTTTGCATCATTTTTATCGGCATAGATATTCACCTAAAAGACGAAATAAAAGTTAGACAATTTAACTTTGATATACATTAACTACTAATTTTAAGCTTAGAAGCAAGTGGTCTTACACAGAGCTGCTAATTACGAATTTTCTTAAGTACGGCTAAGGTACGGCTAAGGTGCGGCTGTTAGGTACGGCTAGCTTTACCAAGGAGGTTTAAAAAGAAGGAGAGAGAACTCTTTTATTTCTATTGAAATCATCCGTGTCTCATGTTTACTTTTCTCTATTGTTCTTACATCGAATTCTGTCAATCAAAATTTGAAATCTCGCGCTTAAATTAATAAATTAGCCGTTGTCTTTTGTTACTATTTGCATAAATTATGAGCCCGCGGCTATTTTTCTCTCAGCGGTAAATGCTTGTTAGTTGATAAATTTGTCGTTTTTACATATCATAAACAAGCAAGAAGCGAAATGGCAGGCGAAGACGTTAAAAATATAATAGAATTGGATGATGACTTTTTTGTGACGGAAGAAATGTTGTCAGATTTTACTGTTTACGAAAGTTGTGAGGTGGAAGTATCGTTTGTGGAAGATCTGTTGGAAGAAGAAAATGAAGTAGATGCTGGATATTTGGGTATTCCTCAAATAGTATTCGTTGATGAAGAAGATGTGGACATGGTGGTTGATAACAACAGTACCAAAAATGTGAAGTTTGTGTGCAGCAAGTGCAAAAAACAGTATTTTAAAGAAGCTTACTACAAGAAACATACTCTGATATGTAAAAAGCCAACAGGTAATGCTTCAGTTTAATAAAGTCATGTTTTCTTTAAAACACCATTAGCTAGCTAGCTATAATGTTTTGTTTTTTGACTCTGCATGTAGATTTCATAGAAAAGCTATTGTATTATCATCATTTGATATGCTTTTTGTTGTTGTTGTCTTGTTTTGTTATCACAACTGTGTTCTGATGTCAACTCTGTATTCCAATAATAGATCCAGAAACAACAACAGTGGCAAGAAAAACTCTTGATGACTCAAAAAATAAATCAACTACAACAATTTCCACAAAACAAGTTAAATCAAAATCGAATCGTAAGTATTCATTCATGAACTCTGAGAACATAAGGAATTTTTTTTTGCTATATATAGAGCAAAATATTGTGAACTGGTGGTATAAACCTTTTTTTTTGCACCCTTTTAGAATCTTTATCCATCACCGATCATGAGCTGCAGCAAGAAAAAATGAATTTTGTTCGTGATGCTATGGTTAAAATTTCAAAAGACCCAATCAATAACATTGTTGTGAAAGGATTCAAAACACCTGGAAATCGTGTCAAAGAATTAGCCAACTCAATTTTGAATGCTGGGAGTGATGTTTTGGACATTATTTCTGAAAATGTAGTGTGTCGCATTGACAGTCAAGAATTCTCTATGTTGTTGCAGAAATTTGTTATGGAGTTAATAAAAATACTAGTAGCTCATGAAAACAAAAATCGACATGTCGAAAAAAGTCTTGACTTGAAACTCACAACTGAGGAACAAACTGTTCTGTATTATGTTTCAGGATACATAATTTTCTCGCTACGTAAAAAATACCAAAGATTAGCAGATTCGAAAAACAAAGTTGTTGCTGTGGCTGCATTGCAGTTTCTGAACTCATTGAAAGTTTCAGGTGATGATAAACTGCAGGTATATAGTTTTCTGGATTATACAAGATCTTGGGTGGACCAAGTCAGCAGAGGATACCTGATAAAAGTCAATGATGACATGTTTATTTTTTGCAGAAGAATTGAAAACGTTATTAGAAAAGTTTTAAATTTGAACATGTTGAAAAAATATAAAGGAGAAGATATACGGGAACTTTTCGAAAATGAACTTATGAAGGACTCTTTAATTGATCAAGCCTGGGTCATACTTTCACGGTATCTTGGAAATGAGAAGTTATCGAAAATTCTCAAAGCTCAGATCATTAAAAAATGGTGTGACATCAGAGCAAAAGCATATGTCACTGCATATATACAAGTAGTTCGACGCAAACTTGCTTCTCTAGCATCGGAGAAAAAAGAGAAGTTGACTGTAGTCTTATCTAAAAAAGGTGAACCAGCAATGAGAAAAAAACTTAACTAATTGTCATAACATTTTTACCTATAACTTGTTTTAATTTCTATATATCTTTTCCATGTATATAACTGTGTTTCTTAGTAAAATAATCATACCCTTATTATGTTTGTACTATTTTAAGGGTTTTTTTCGGATTGAGTAAGGATTCAATCTCGCTGAAGCTGTTTATTTTAAATCTAAATTTTTGCCAAGATTTGTGAACTTCACTCTCATTTCTTTTTTTTGTGCTACTTCTTTGTTCAGTTATGCACATTGGCAAGCGTTAAACTGAATAATGCTGCGAGATCAAAACTCTGCGCGCTTTGCTAGAAATTTAATAGATCATAAAAACGCGGAGAAATGGTCGATGGATAGGCTAATCAAGATGGTATGAAACAACATGCTTTTTATCAGCTGGAGGGACCCTGAAAAATAAGTTGCGCGTGCATAATTACCGACGCAAATATTCTTACGCGAGAATCGCTACTTAAAGCTGACCGCAACCTCGGACCTAGGATTGCCGCATCGGATGCTCTATGCCTGACTGTGGCCTGATGAAATCAACTCACTTTTTGATTATTCCATTTGATTAAATTTTTTGCAAACAAGTTTTATATCTCACACGGGTATCGAACTCTCTTTGCAAACAAGTTTTACATCTCACACGGGTATCGGGTATGTTTTATTGTGGTTTGTATACACCCTTACACCAAGAGGCCTTTGTCACGTTCTTTTTTTAAATCAACATAGTCCCGAATAGCGAATATTAATTTCGACACTCCTTCGCATGAATTCTTGTTGGGAATATAATGAAACTTGTCCCCAGGGTTGTTCTACATATCGCGAAGTGAGTATGTAAAAAAGCAAAACAAAACTGTAATATTTATTCACGTATGGCGGATCCATTCGAAATGAAGATAAAAGAAATTCCGTAATAGTTGTAATTTCCCGATGACATAAATAAAAATTACATAGCAATAATAAAGTAGCAATCCTAAATTTTTTTAATCTCAATTATTTTCTAAGATTTGATGTTTTCAAAAAAATGTTTCAAATCAAAGTCAAAATCGTACTCCACTAAAAATATTTGCAAAAGATGTGACTCAAAAGACAAGGCACTAATAACAAAACAACTTCTATGTTGAAAAAGCGTAATGGAAAAAATGTCTGACATACTCAGAAAAAATATAAATAAAATAGTCAAACAATCATGTTTCCAAAAGTATCAATATATAAATAACTATCTCTTTCTTTTCTGTGGAAGTTTCCTCATATCATTTACGTCTAGGTGAATCTGATTTTGATTACCACGTCGAGTGTTTCCACGTAGATCTCTGATCAACTCAGATTTCATAACAAGCAAAGAAAGTTCGTGTTGGCCAAATTGATAAAGTGTTGGGTTGTCACATGTACCACCACTTCGTCTTTGACGAGCGAAATGTTCCTCCAATGGATCTTGTGAGAATTTCTCGCTCAAAATCATCTTGACATTTGGACTCTGGAGAAGTAATTTGGTCAGTTCCACGAATGATTTCACTATGGACAAAGATAAAAAAAATATACATTTATAGAACAACACCGTTTGTCCATGAAACATTGCCTGGAACCACAATTGCAGAAAAATGTAGATTTTTTACCTGTTATTTTCCAACCATTTATCGTCTGTTTGCTCAATAACAATTTATTTTTTTCATCTTGGGATAAATTAGGTGTGTCATTGGCTTGTTCTTCCCACCTTCCCAGGTAATGTTCGAGGAATTCTTTTTCTAAAAACTGAATTTTACATGTTGATGTGAAAAAAATGAAAAATGAAAATGGAAATATTTGCACACCCTTTTACATGGAGATCAAGTTCTTTAGGACTGGTTTACAAATATGCAAAATGAACTTGAGCTTTTTGAGGGAAAAATGTTGTGTTTCTGAATTCCGTTACAAAATAATTGAATGTATTTCGAATGATACTACTAACCTCAAAACGCCAATCGTTAACATCTCTATATGCTGCAAGAGCTATTTTTCCGCCACGATCTTGATTAATTGAAGATACATTCAAGCAATCAAAAACTTGGTCAAACATACGCACAAACTTTATTGTACTTTTCGTATAATGCAGCCCCTGAACCTCAAGTGCATCAGCAGTTGTTTTACTCAAAACCTAAATGCAAAATCATAATTTACATGAGCAATGATAAACACATTATCAGAAGTATATCATTATTTGCAACTCCCACAAAATAATCAAACTGTGAATCCACTATCACTCAGAAAACACTAATACAAACAAGCAGACAAATAAATAATAAAAAAAGAAAAGAAAAATATCTCACTTGGGTAGCCAACTTAACTTGCATCCTCAACCTTGGAGTTAACTTTATGTGATCCTCTTTTAGTTTATAAAGTTTCCTTAATCCAGGTGCTGCTCCATGTAAATTCAGATCCCATTCATAAACATTGACAAGATGGTTCCAGCTGATATCCATGTGATCGAGCTAATAAATAGAAAATTGATATATGTATACAGATATACTTTAAAATTGAAACAAACAAACAAAAAACACTTACAAAAAGATTGCGTGTATTATTGTTTCCATGAGAGTTCTCGAAACAGTTTCTCGTTGTTTTAATGAGATGAGGGACATCGGATATAAAAAAGATCTTTCTGTCCAATGATAATAAGTTGTTGGTCCAATATGTGTTACCAATATCAGGTGTCACCATAATTTTGTAAAACTTCCTATTGGGAGAAGCACCATCTGAAATAAATGCTCGAACATAAAAACCAATTGCCTCCAATACATATGTCGCCTCCCATACACATGGATAGAGCTGATCAGAGGTAAATCCCAATGATGCGAAATATCCAAAAGGATACACCAGAGATGAAACAATTCCTCGAACCATAAACACTATCACATAGGAAGCAAAGTGACGATCATTCTCTGATGATCCCTCAGCACGTTTTTGAAATTCAACTAACTCATCGTTAATATCCCCCATATCAGTGAAACCAACCAATTGTCCAGTTGACTGTCTGAACACCAAGTCAGCTTTTATTTTCATCTCATCATAAATAAGCGAAACGTTTTTTTGGTGATCATCCAGAGTTGCAATTTTACTATCCACTATTAATCTTTCAATGACATCTGGATTGAATCCACACATTGGATCAGTGAAGTTTATGTATTTTTTAAGTGTGTCAATATGTGGGAGTTTTAAAAAATTCAAATTCGGATTTCGCAAATGTTTATATGCTGCTGGTGAATGGTGGTATAAACTGAGGCACCACCTAATAATTAGTGGGTGCCATCTCATGCCATTAGGTGAACTTTTGGAAGCCATTTCTTTTTGTTGCTCCCATAACAACCACTGGGGACTGCCTTCGGGTATTTCAGGACATGTTTCCTCATTGCAAACAATATTTTTTATAAATTCGTGTTGCTCATCATCAACATGGATGCATTCTTTCTCAGTAATTTTTCTTACCCAAGATGATAATTGGGCAACTTTCTTTATTGCTCTCTGTTTTTCTCCCTGAGTATTGCGATATCTTTCCTCTAGTTCTTCTCTGGAAAGATATCGAATGTTTGTATGTGAGGAATCAAGCACAGAATCATCACTTTTCCGTCTACTTCTAACTTTTTTAACTGTTGGTTTAAAAGAATTGCACATACTACATACAGATGAAGGTTTTTCAGCTAAAAAATGACAGTTGGTATGGCGTATTGTTTTAAAATTGTCTTCATCAAATCTGACCATTTTATCGTCTTCAACAAAAGCTACTGGAAATGTTCCACTCTGATTCATGAATGGCTGTTCGAAATTACATCTCGACTTGATTACATCTTCATAACCTTGTAACCCCGTGCAAACACTGACTGACTTCCAGAATGACGAGAAAGTTGAAATATCATCATTTTTCAAAACACATGGCAGAGTTTTTGTTAGTTGTATTGTTTCTTTCTCCATAGGTTTCCCATATATGGAGAAATCCCAACCATTGCTGTTGTCTATACGTATTGTAAGCAAATGGTTTAATTCTTTTTCATTTTGACAAAGGGTATAGACACGTTTATAGTTATCCGATTTATCACATATACTAAAACCAACTTTCTTCATACTCACATCTAATTCCAGTATTTTTAAGCTGTCTTTTCTGTTTACAGCATAATTCATGCACACACAATTTTCATCCACATGAGGGTAAAATGATGCAGCAGTACCAATTATTTTTTTTGACGTTTTCATCTCATCTAATTTTCTTCTACATCCATTACAAGTAAATTTAGGAAATACACAAGGATCTTCTTGTTCACAATTTATTCCATATATAGATTGAAACACTTCACTGTAAATATCACAAGATTTAAAATTAACGTAATGTTTACTTTTCACAATTTTCTTCCCACACAATCTACATAGCTTTTGAATATACTCTGAATGTGAAGCAGACATGTTGACACAGCAAAATTCAAATATGAATACTTTATTTTTCAAAAAAACTTCATAAAAAACCCACAAAGGTGTCAAGGGAATTAAAAAAAAATGTGAACCACTTGCCAGCTGGTTATGTAACACCTAATAAAAAAACAATTATAAACTCAATTCAATATATATTCAAAACATACAGCTGGTGTGAGAGAAAGAAAGAATATACATAAACAGAAAATCTACTCCCACTGGGGAAAAAAGAAAAAAAGTTGCTTAAAACTTTTACCTAAATATACATAATTAGAACTAATAATTATTTTCTTTTGTTCCATGACAATGGAAAACATCACCGAGTGCTGCGACGTGCTGCGACACCCTACCGAGAATTCGTCTACTTCGAGAGTAAAAAAAACAATTTTATAAATAACCCCTCCTGACGAGACCTGCACAAAAACGTTAATCAACCCTTTAACTAACATTTTCCCAGGAGGGGACATACGAAATAGTTTATAAGTTGTAAAACTTTACGATCTCCCAAGGCAGCTTTTCGCACTTTGAAGGCACTTTACTCCTTCCGCGTCCTTATGGAAGTGGAAAAACAAACTTCACCCTCATTGAATCTTGTAGTTTAACTAAACTACATGTTTTCCTGCTCTTCCGCATTGCTGTAAGTGTGATTTTTAAGATTTATCTTTTCTCGTTAAAACACTCGTTTCAGAGTCGGTAGGTAAATATTGAGCCAAATCAGAGACACGGATCAGTTCAAAGGGGCGCCGAAACAATAAAAAATTGAATAGAAAATTTAAAGGGACGCCGCGAGTTCTCTCTCCTTCTTTTTAAACCTCCTTGGCTTTACTTAACCATATATACAGCACGTTTTATGTTCGATTTAGACATAGATTTTTTCAATATGCTAAGGCTGAATCTAGCTTGGCTACCCCAGACCTTTGTTTATATTCATATTATGTTCTTTAACATGGTTTTATCATTTATCAAAAAGGTGAAGCAGAGAAAATTATCGTACTATACACTCTTTTTATAAGAAAACATTTTATCAGAACAACGAAGAATTAACATAAAATAACGAGTGTGAAACCCTTTGTTAGTTCATATTTTTATTGTAAATACTGCTTTATATCGAGAAGAAATGTATCTTTGACTAATGTTTCATGCTAGCTACATTATCCCATACCTAATTTGCGCGAAAAACTTAGCTATATTAAACATCTTCTAGAAGATTTTTTATCAGATTCAAAACCTTCATTTTTATCAGATTACCACGTTCACAGCTTTGAAATTAGTTCTTTGGAATAACAGGTGTTTAAAACGATAAAATAAACTTACCCACGTACATAAAGATTCGTCAATGTTTTATTTACAAAAGTCGGAAGGAAATGCCAATCACAGCCTGCCTGCCATTATATCAGCGTTCATAAACCGGTCACCACGACATAATTAGGGCTAAAAAAACATAATCGGACCATGCGTACATAATCCGGCTGTCCCGGTTGTAAACGGGCCGTTTTCGCAATCTGGGCAGAACAGATCCAAGGGGAACGCCATCTCACTTCGAATAACCGAATTATTCGAATAAGTGCAGGTTCGAATAACCGGGAGTCTACTGTACACATAAGTACAAGCATAAATTTCTACAGTGGGATATCTCTATATACATAAGTGTATCACGTACGTAGAATAAAATGGCAGGAGTAAGTAGAAGACTATGCACATTTTCGAAGCAAATTAAATGGCACTAATGGGCTTCCGTAGATTGTCATTTAAAAAAAGGAAAAAAAGCAGCTTCAAGGTTTGTGCATGCCTGTTAGATGTTCTTTGCATAATAATTTCTGCCCCAGCGTCCAAAGTTTCAAAGTTTTATAAATTCAGAGCTCTGTTTTTTCAAGCGTTTGAAGACGAATAACGATTTCGATAGCCAATAATAATTCAGAAACGTTGCCATCTTTAATGTAATGGAAATTGAGTACATTGAGCACCCACGTTTAAACACTGAAAGCTGCAGAGATATACATATTTTCGTTACCGTCGTGGACGAGGTGCTACATACGATTGCCCAGATCAAAACGCATGTGGAGAACCCAGCGCTCCCCAAGAGCGGCTTCACTATTAGCAAAATTATGCACCTCGACGTAGACTTCCACAAGCTCAAATTGACGAGAGGCTACTCATACATTAAAGCACCAAAGTGGATAGCCACCAAGAAGGCTACCATTAATCCACAGAAGAGTGTTTAAAGTGGAGTATCATAGCAGCGCTACATCTGAGAAAATAAAATTTAATCTAGAACGCATAAGTAAGCTTCGACCCTATGCGGATATCTATAACTGGCAAGACATCGAATTCCCCACGAGCATCAAGGATATCTCCAAGTTTGAGAAGAACAACCCAGACATCGCAGTCAACGTCTTGTACGTGACGGGGAAGACGATAAATATCCTGCGTCGATCTACACACAATGGACGCAAGAAACAGGTTAATCTGCTACTTCTTACGGACGATAAAAAGAGTCATTATATAGCCATCAAAAATCTCTCACGGCTCCTGGGTAGACATTGAAGAATCATTCAAAGATGCACTTTTGTATGAAGTGTCTTCAAGCCTTTCCAACAACCGAATCGCGCAACAAGAATTATACCTACTACAAAGAAAACGAAGCGGTCAAGATCACGATGCCAAACAAAAAGAAAAAGTGGCTATACTACACTGATGTTCAGCAGCAATTCAAAGTACCCTTCGCTATCTATGCAGATTTCGAGAGCCTGTTGATCCCAATGAAACATATAGTACATATAGTACCTTCGCTTATGGTGATATATCATATCCCTTGCGGATATACCGTGGTAAGGATTGTTTGAAGATGTTCGTTCAACACCTGGAGGATGAGGTAAAGCGGTTCTACGCTACCTTCCCACAGCATGACATGCTGACCCTAACAGAGGTGTTACAAAGAGAGCACGAAGCGGCAAAGACATTTCACATCTGCATCAAACCCTTCGACGACCCAAATAACCGCAAAGTTCGAGACCACTGTCACTACACGGGTCTATACAGAGGTGCTTGCCACAATACCTGCAATTTCAACTACAAGATACCCAGCCACGTACCCGTGATCTTCCACAATCTTTCAGGGTACGACGCCCACTTGTTTATCCTAGAATTAGGGGAGACGTATTATACCCAGGACATTGGTTGCATTGCTGAAAAAAACTGAAAATCTCTTTCAACGTAAAAATCAAGGTGCCCATTGCAGGCATGGGGCACGATGATGGTGAAACGTACAAGAAGATCGAGATCAGATTCATAGACAGCTGTCGATTCATGGCATCAAGCTTGGAGAAATTGGCAAGCAATCTCATCGGTACAAACGCTGCGGGTATGAAATGTCAGCAGTGCGCAGATACATAATTGGAATTTAAGAGCAGTGACGAGTATGTGGCAAGCTTTTGGTGCAAGGCTTGTGACTCGAATACCACGAAGCAGCTAGACATGGAGCAGGTAAAGACAAACGTACCAGCCATGACAAGGTTCATCGACGGTGATGATTTCTTCAGACTGATGCTTTGAAAAGGCGTCTATCCCTATGAGTATATGGTTGGCTGTCGACGATTCAAGGAGACGGAACTACCTCCCAAGGAGGCCTTCTATAGCAAGTTGAATATGAAGGGAATCAGCGACAACGACTACAAGCATGCAAAAGAAGTCTGGAATTTCATCACTCCGAAGGGCTCCGAGACTACCATGGGTGACTACCACGATATTTACCTCACCACAGACGTCTCGTCACTAGCCGACGTATTCAAGAGCTTTCGAAACGTGTGCTTGGATCAATACAAACTCGATCCTGCCCATTTCTACAGCGCACCAGGCCTGGCATGGAAAGCAGCGTTGAAGTACACAGAAATCAAGCTGGAGCTGCTAACAGACCCTGACATGCTCCTGATGTTTGAAAAAGGTATCAGAAGCGGTGTAACTCAAGCTGTGCACAGATATGCCAAAGCCAATAACAAGTATATGGGGAACCATTACGATCCGGAGGCTCAGTCATCCTACTTGCAGTACCTCGATGCCAACAACCTCTACGGCTGGGCTTTGCGTCAAGATCTACCCACGCACGAATTCAAATGGTCATCAAACGTTGAGATATTTACAGAGAAGAGGATAGAGAAACTTGTCACTGACAACAAGCATGGATACATCTTGGAGGTTGACATCGATTATCCAAAGAGCCTGCATGACAAGCACAACGAGCTGCCTTTCCTGCCGGAGCGCAAGGTGGTTCACAGGGTTAATCCCAAATCTTGAACATAAGCGGAAATACGTGGTACACATCGGCGCTCTTCATCAAGCCCTGAAACACGGGCTCGAGCTTAAGAAGGGGCACAGAGTTATCCAGTTTAACCAGAAGCCATGGCTGTGGGGTTATGTCGATCACAACACGAGGCTGAGAACTGCCGCCAAGAACGACTTTGAGAAGGACTTTTACAAGCTAATGAACCTGTCAGTATTCGGTAAAACTATGGAGAATATCCGTACTCGTCAGAACATCAAGCTAGTCACGAATGAAGATGCCTATACGAAGCTCGTCATGCAACCAAACGTCAGGAGTGGGAACTACTTTAGCGAAAACCTCATGGGTGTTGAAATGGGTAGGACGGGAATCAAGATGAACAAGCCGGTGTACATTGGTCAAGCCATTTTTGATAACTCGATAACCGTCATGTACGAGTTTCACTACGACTGTATGCAGCCCAAATACGGTAGTAAGTTGCAGATTTGTTACATGGATACGGACTTCTCGTTTACCACATTCGAACAGAGGACTTCTACCGTGACATTGCACAGGATGTTGAGACACGTTTTGGTACGAGTGCCTATAGCAAGGATGACAACAGACCTCTCCCCATCGGCAAGAACAAAAAAGTGGTAGGTTTAATGAAGGATGAATTACGCGGAAAGGTCATGACCGAATTCATCACACTGAGAGCCAAGCTGTATGCCTATAAGAGTCTCACTAAGGAGGGTGCGGATAGCAAAGCGAAATGTGTAAAAAAGTGCATCACGAAGAAATCCATCTACCGCTAGAGGATGATGCGCTGCCTAGAGGATGGTGTCGATATATACAAAACCTGGGTCTGTATCCAGAATAAGGGGCATCAAATCTACACGCAGGAAGTGAATAAACTGGCACTTAATAGGTCAGATGACAAACGGATCGTACAAGCGGATCAGATCACAACGCATGCAAGGGGTCACTATAGTTTGGCGGCAAATAAATGATAGAAGCATTGTTACTGATAGCTATACTACTCCCATGCGTCTTGATCATCTTGGGTTATCTAAAGTACAGGCGACTACTATTAATAAATATGTCTGAATTGGTTAAAATTTTCGATGTTGTAGATACACCAGCAGAAGCGCTTGAGAAACGTGAAAACAAGCGTCAGGCTTTAAAAGATGTACGTAAAGGTAAGGTCCACCTCTTGCCGAAAAAGTGCACCGAAGCTTTCATAGAAAAATCACCGGATGATGTCATCGACAAGGTGTACTCTGAATACATTCAGCGTGAGATCCAGGAAAAGGGCTCAAAAACTGCAAAGGCACTTTCTACCCACGCGATAAGTATGTATACGAAGGCTATAGGTAACGTAGTGACCCTCGATAGCCCGAGGCCCTGATACAAGATATCGAAGCTGATCCCATCCTCAAGGAATCTATGGTTGAATTGGGGGTTCTGGTGTACTCAGCTTTCGAAAAGTTCCTATCACCCCTGCTTATTGCTGCGCACACGATTAATCACACCCAGCTCTCAACGTACAAGGTGGTTGAAAAGAAGGTTGATGAAGAGCAAAAAAAAGATTAGCAGCGCGTGTAGTATTATTATCAACCAACAACAAAGTTGCGGCAGGTATGAGACTTGCCGAATGGAACCGCCAACAAGGGAAGCTTGGAATAGCTCCACGAAAGAAAAAAAACTTTGACATTTAGGGAGTTCATGCGATACTTTGAGAGAGATTTAAACACTCCCGAGGCCATACTCACGGGGATAAAAGAGATCATGGAGATCCTTGAGGAACAGGGTCTATCCATCTTGATGTAAAAAAGAAGTAATTCTTATACGTTTTAAACGTATAAGAAATGAGAATTGAACAATAACAAGAAGAGAGAGTTATTACAAAGCCAGTAAAGCATCCGGGGAGAGTCGCACAAGGTCACAAATTGGCGGCATTGATGAAGAAGAGGAAGGAAGATCTGAAGCAACAAGAGGAAAAAGTAGAATCTACAGTCAAAACCTCTTCTGGGGTGAGTTCTGAATCAAATTCCGTACAGTTGGGCAGTTTATACATTGGTGGAGGCATCATATGTGCTTGCATAGCAGTTGCCGGAGTCTCTACCTCACGTGTAAGCAGCCCGCAGCGTCTCCGCAGCCTGCAGATATCCCACGTGCACCAGAGCAGCGTCAACCTTCAAAGCCTACAATCCAGCCCGATACCTAGTTTTTTCATAATGATGATGGCCTCTATTTGTACCTCCTGCAACCCGGAAAAGAGCATGGTAATGAACAAAAACGCGCGACAGACGCTTGGTGGAGCAGGAAAACGTATAGACTCGATCGTATTGTGCTTCTGTCGGTAAAACCGTGTCTGGGTGTAGGTACTTGGATCTAAGTACCTCTTGGAGAGCATTTTTAACGTCCTTATGTCGTATTATATACTTGCTGGGGACATGTTAAAGAATGGTAAATTTCTCGACTCAGCTGGCCATTTCATCAAATTCCTCTGTAGTGGGGACTTGTTCAGTTGATACTTATAGACGTTGTTTTTGTGACCCATAATAGTCACAAAATCTCATATATTGCTTATATTATATTGATACCGAACTTACCCTCGAACAACTCACGCGTCTCATCATCAGGTAGGGAAAGTGGTTTCGTAGAGAATTTTCGGTCCCGAGGGTGCGTCCTTAAATCTACACCAGGCGTGCACAGCGTTGGCATTGTAACATCTCCCTATTACCGTCCCATCAGGATATTGTTTTGTTAAAATCGAATCTATGCGCTTGCCCACACGTTTATGATGACAGCGAATCATTAGGTACGGGTGCTTACCCTCTTTTCCGCACTCGTCGGGATCATTTTTCTTAATCACACATAAAATGTTGTCATAGGGATCGCGTTGTGGAACATATCTATGCCTTAGTTCAATCATTTCTTTATTTTGATCCTGCAACTCATCCTCCAGCATGGTTACGGCAATATCTCTTTCCTCGATGGTTTTGCGTTGCTCTTCGACTATCTTACGCTGCTCCCTGACCTCATCCTGCAATTTTTTCACGCCTTTCCCAGCCAACCACTTCATAAGCTCGACGGCTTTGGGCTTTCTTGATTTGGCAGCAATCTCCAGAGTACCCTCTAATGTGACGAAGACATCATGCGGATTTTTCCCGCCTCCTAGCATACCATACCGGGGCAGGGTCCCGCCATGCCCTACAATTTCTTCCCTTGTTTTGGTTTCTTTAGCCAGATGTTTAAAATTGCGCCCTATGTTAGCGATATCCAATAATTTCCCGAGATCAGCACGTTTAAAAATCACTCGTTGTGAGTGCTCATCGAATAAAGTCGCGATGACTCCAGTAGGTACAGCGTTAAATAAGGTGAGATCCATTTTCTTATAACCTTGGAGCTCAACGAGCATCATCGTTAGCCGGACTCAGCCACACCTCAGGAGGAAGCAATAAAGGCCCGGTTCCGTCAGTAAAACTGTATCTGGCTGGGGGTGGACAGATCTGTCCACCCCTTGGAGATCGGCAACAGCGTTACCAAGCCGCATTTTGTACTTCCCAATATCATAAGGATTTTTAGTTTTGCCAAGGGTGATCTTACTAAAACCACCTATTTCATGACGTGAAATGGTCCTAATATTTCATCATATACTGGATCATGGTAAGAGCCAGCGACGAAACACACAGGATTTTCGGTTGATATATTTTTCTTTCAGATTTAACCTATACAGCTCCCAATTTTTTTCTTCGAGATCTCTTTCCAAGTCCTCGATTGTTTCCTCCAATTTCTGGATCTCCCCCTCAATCTCCTCTCGTAATTTTTCGATACAAGTCATTATTTAGTTTAAAATCAAGGCAAAATGCTCCAATTTCAGACTCTGTATTGTCATACATTTTGCCTTGATTTTCAACTAAATAAATGACTTGTATCGAAAAATTACGAGAGGAGATTGAGGGGGAGATCCAGAAATTGGAGGAAACAATTGAGGACTTGGAAAGAGATCTCGAAGAAAAAAATTGGGAGCTGTATAGGTTAAATCTGAAAGAAAAATATATCAACCGAAAATCCTGTGTGTTTCGTCGCTGGCTCTTACCATGATCCAGTATATGATGAAATATTAGGACCATTTCACGTCATGAAATAGGTGGTCTTAGTAAGATCACCCTTGGCAAAACTAAAAATCCTTATGACATTGGGAAGTACAAAATGCGGCTTGGTAACGCTGTTGCCGATCTCCAAGGGGTGGACAAATCTGTCCACCCCCAGCCAGATACAGTTTTACTGACGGAACCGGGCCTTTATTGCTTCCTCCTGAGGTGTGGCTGAGTCCGGCTAACGATGATGCTCGTTGAGCTCCAAGGTTATAAGAAAATGGATCTCACCTTATTTAACGCTGTACCTACTGGAGTCATCGCGACTTTATTCGATGAGCACTCACAACGAGTGATTTTTAAACGTGCTGATCTCGGGAAATTATTGGATATCGCTAACATAGCGCGCAATTTTAAACATCTGGCTGAAGAAACCAAAACAAGGGAAGAAATTGTAGGGCATGGCGGGACGCTGCCCCGGTCTGGTATGCTAGGAGGCGGGAAAAAACCGCATGATGTCTTCGTCACATTAGAGGGTGCTCTGGAGATTGCTGCCAAATCAAGAAAGCCCAAAGACGTCGAGCTTATGAAGTGGTTGGCTGGAAAAGGCGTGGAAAAATTGCAGAATGAGGTCAGGGAGCAGCGTAAGATAGTCGAAGAGCAACGCAAAACCATCGAGGAAAGAGATATTGCCGTTACCATGCTGGAGGATGAGTTGCAGGATCAAAATGAAGAAATGATTGAACTAAGGCATAGATATGTTCCACAACGCGATCCCTATGACAACATTTTATGTGTGATTAAGAAAAATGATCCCGACGAGTGCGGAAAAGAGGGTAAGCACCCGTACCTAATGATTCGCTGTCATCATAAACGTGTGGGCAAGCGCATAGATTCGATTTTAACAAAACAATATCCTGATGGGACGGTAATAGAGAGATGCTACAATGCCAACGCTGTGCACGCCTAGTGTAGATTTAAGGACGACACCCTCGGGACCGAAAATTCTCTACGAAACCACTTTCCCTACCTGATGATGAGACGCGTGAGTTGTTCGAGGGAAAGTTCGGTATCAATATAATATAAGCAATATATGAGATTTTGTGACTATTGTGGGTCACAAAAACAACGTCTATAAGTATCAACTGAACAAGTCCCCACTACGGGGAACTTGATGAAATGGCCAGCTGAGTCGAGAAATTTACCATTCTTTAACATGTCCCCAGCAAGCATATAATACGACATAAGGACGTTAAAAATGCTCTCCAAGAGGTACTTAGATCCAAGTACCTACACCCAGACACGGTTTTACTGACAGAAGCACAATACGATCGAGTCTATACGTTTTCCTGCTCCACCAAGCGTCTGTCGCGCGTTTTTGTTGATTACCATGCTCTTCTCCGGGTTGCAGGAGGTACAAATAGAGGCCATCATCGGGTAAAGGCTTTTCCTCTAGATATTCTTGACTTGACACAAGCGGGACATCATCGAGCTTGATCGCTTTCGAAGATTTCATGCCAATCATCGCTGTCTTGGTGTTTTTCAAACTTTTCGCGATAGTGTACAAGTGTTTTACCCATGTGGTACCAGTTTCGTCAAAGGCAAGCTCTGGAGCATCTTGAGGTTTAAAGAGACTCTCGGCGAGCACCTTGTTATACGGTCCCACGGACGCCGTGAAAGTTTGGTGGTATTTTGTAGTTGCCCTCTTGATCTCGACACCTTTGCTTTCTAACACCTTCGTTACATCTGATTTGAACTCACTACCATTGTCACATTGAAAAATCTTAGGGTATCGAAGAGGTCCAGCTTTAAAAATGTCCTTAATCATGTCCGCCACTTCGCTGGCATTTTTGGTACGCAGAGGCCTCGCGACTTTATACCTCGAAACCTCGTCAATGCCTGTGAGAATGTACTTGTAGGTGCTACCGTAGAGCTTGTCATGCGGCATATACAAGATGTCAAATTTGTGCATCTCGTTGGGTGTTGTAATGGTAAAATGGGGATAATCGATCTTTTTTGGACCCCGAATATGCCGGAGCCACAAGAGTTGTCGACTCAGCCAGTGAATAACACGCTTCTTAGAGAGACCACTCTGCTTAGAGAGTAGTTTGATCGCCTTTCGACCTGTCCAGAGATGTTCTGGCTGGTAATAGATTTGACTTAGCTTTTCTGCTTCTTCAGCCGTAACAATATGTGTTTTTGACATGTTTATTACATGTCAATAATGTTCCTTACATATACTTGTACACCGCGAAACCTAGAAGTGCCAAGGATCCTACGATGAACATCAGCTCACCGTCTTGTTACTATTTGCTGGGTGTGTAGAAGTCGCAGAGTTTTGGAGTTTTTCGAGCGTCGCAATATAGTAGTCCCTCATACCCTCATCAAGCTCTTTCAAACTTTCGCCAGCTTGGCGCTTAAGCTCTCGTTGCTGATTGTACCAATCGATTTTGCTCTGTCTGTCACGTACCCACTGTTCTTGAGCACCTTGGAGTTGTTCGATTGCTTTGTCATGCCTCTTACGTTCTGCTTCACCATGCCCCGACAGCTTGGAGAATAGGAAGTTACTTCCGGAGAATGCCAGGGCGTTAATCAATGCCCCTCCTGCCATTACTGCTAACTTGCCATTGTTTATTTAATACTCTATGCTATGGAACCGCCCGTCCAGAATGTTCAACTGCACGTCTTGCAACAAGTACACGTAGCAGCGTATATCCCCAGTTCCGTCAGCCTTCTTGGTCATGTGGAGAGTGATGCCATCTGACAATCTCTTTTGAGGTCTCCCGCTACCATGTAGGGTATGGTCAGGTGATGCTCTGAAGTCGATGAATAGCGCGTATCTTTCCGTGAAAAACTGACCGATCGTCACTTCGCTATCGTGGCTCCCAAAGGGTTTAACGACTTGTTCGAGATCTTTCGGTAGCATGACGTGGCTATACAGTTCGTTAGGCCCACCCTCGACAGTCATCGAGATTTTCTCAATCTTTGGATTGTAGAAGACCTCGTTGACTGCACTGTAGGCCTTCACTTTTCCAGGGTCTACGAACAACAGTAAAACACCTTTAAAAGACATGGCAGGAGTATCGATCTGAAGGTTGTAGCTCGTATCAGACTTTTTCATTGTCACAACCTTGTTGCGAAGTATCCTTTCATAGGGCAGGGCCAGCCTCGAGTATTGTGACATCATAGCACTCGCGAGACCCTCGTTTGTCACTTTATCAAACTCCAAGCAAATGTTGGTGATATTGTAAACACCATCAGCTGGTTTAGCTGGGGTAGACCCTGAAGGAGCCGTGCCACCATCTTTGATCACATCGCTGTGCTGTGCGAAGTGCAGTACGAATTGCAGTCTATCATATAGTCCTGCCTGGTAGAAAGGCAGGTCTCGTGTCAATTCAAACATCTTCCCCAGCGGGATAGCAAAAGTATTGCCATACGCCGCCACGATCGCTTTTTCTTCATCATTTCCAACATGGTCACTAGCTTTGACTTGCAGAGCTCTGATTGTGCCGTCATTGGGGTTGATACCTTCTAGAATTAGATTGTTTTCGAGTTCAAACTTGGGGAGCCACAAGTCCTTATACATAGCGAGGACATTAAAATCGCTGATGTTTTGCATTTCGTGACCATTCAACGAGATCCGAAGGTTCTGCACCAGGGCCTTGCCGATATTCGAAGCGATCGTGCGTTTCGTTTTGGTGCCAGTAAGCTCCAAGTCAAAGAGGAGCTTAAGAGAGCCCGGGAAAATTACATCATCTTTACCCAAATTGGGTACGTCTATGTATAAGTCTTCGTTTTAGTTGATCGTACTGGGGTTGTGGGAGACTTTAACACGCTGTTTCTTCCCCTTCATTGCCAACATGGTCTTGATTTCCTTATGCGGATTAAGTTTGCTTCCATACATATTTACTTATAGGTTGTAGAGGGTTGAATAAATGCCGATTAATCCAATATACGAAAGAGATGATTTTACGCCAGAGGAAGGCATTCTAGACGAGGCTGAGGAGTTTAGTAACGAGATCCGTCGACCCGAAGATGGGTCCACCCCAACACCAGAAGAGCAGGGTCAATCGCCTAGCGGAGATATCACGACCTACGCAAGAGGAGAGTTGCTCAAATCGAAGGTAGACGATCTTTATGATCTCCTAAGTGAAGAGCTACGGCAGCCAATCGCGAAAATGTACGACAAATTTGAAGCACGAGGAAACCAGCTCCTTTTCGATGGTGTGGAGCTTACGAAAAAGAATTGTGAGCTGAGGAAAGGCTAGGCGCGAGGCGATTGCGAGACATGAGGTTTACCGACTATACTACTCCACACAAAGGTAGTAAGACGATGGCTCAGAGGCTCCTTAACGAATCGAATAATGTTAATGAAAAGGCTGAAGACATCGAAATATTGCCGCTACTCGAGAACGTGCTCGATGACACGGATAGCCTAATCGAAGATACTTCCTTTGGTGGGCATATCACAGAGCGTGAAAGAAGAGGGCTAAACCGCGATCTTCAAACGTTATGTGGTAACCTCAAGCACTTGAAAGGTAAGATGATCTTCTATGATAGTGAAATCGACAAAGCAGAAGCCAAGGTGAAAGAGCTAGAGAGCAAAAAGGCCACACCTGGAGCATCTGAGGAGCAGTTAGCTATCTGGGACAGGGATATAGCCAAGGCCAAGGAAGATCTAGAACGACTACGTGATCAAAAAGAGGCTACTGCAAAAGCGCACGGTTTACTATCATCCGACACTCAGAGCCAGCTGCTACACATCAAAGAAACATTGGTGAAGATCGCAGGGGATGATAAAACTTTGGCTGAAAAACTCAGGATCCTGTTCAAAGAGCAGGGCATTACTATAACAAGCATCGTCTCGGCTATTGGTCTCCTGATTTCAACCATCGTGCTCGCCGTTACGGGAGGTGCTGCTAGAGGAGGTAATGCTGGAGGAAGTACAGGTGGGAAAGATTTTGTACGGAAACAGCTTGAAAGACTCGGACGATTCTTGAAATACTTGGCAGGTAAGATTGGCTCAGCCTTACCAGGAAATATTGGTAGTGTTGTATCGTTCTTTTTCAGAGTAGCAGCGAGAGTTGTTGAATTCGCGGCAAAGCATTTGTACATGGCCATGGCTGGTGCTGTGGGTATTGTTGTTGCGTATGTAGGTAGCAGGAGAAGTAAGGGTGGAAAGAATCGATGAGAGTCTAATATGTTGATAAACACATTAGACCTATTTCTTCATCCAGATGTATACGAGTATCAGTCCTACTCCCAACGTGATAACGGTAGCCTTGGTATCCTCGTGCTGACTTGCATCGACTCCCGGCGCAGTGTGCGACTCTGATAGAGGGAAGGTGCCACCCTCCTCTTTAATTTCTTGCCTTGAGGAGGCGGCATGGCATGCCGGATATCGGGTTTGGCAACATCTTGGACATTAATCGTGGGGTTAATACCAATGGAAAAGTACTCCTTACTGATGAGTATCTTGTTCGTAAATTTCATGACACTCCCGATATGAAGGCTCATGTTGCTGGGTATCATGCATACTCCATGCGCCACCCAGAAATCGACCTTTGTAGGTGCATACTTGAGCACATTTTGAAATCGCCTTATTTCCTCACCCGTGTCACTAGGTCGGAGGATCAGATCCTCAAAAGTCGTCAAGTAGAGGCGCTGCGCATCGATCGAACTACCATGATAACCGATGATATTGGACCTTGCGTTAGCCTGGCTCTGAAGTATAAGATAAGCGTAAAATCTTACGCTTTGGGAAAGCTTCTCTATACCTATACGAGTGAGACCATGAGAGGTTTCGAGAATCCATCGACTCCATGAATCTTCATCGAAATAACTAGACCCACTGCCAGGATAGTCTTTACGAATAGCTTGCCAGCTACTGAACAACGTCTCGTTCCTCCACTTGCTCTCGCTGTCGCTTACCCCAAATTCATGTGCTAATTGCTGGAACTTCTGCCTATTGAATGGGTTGTGGAGGCGTCGAAACCTATCGGAACCTGGTAGAGAAATGTCGACATCTTGAAGGATTACGAATCTGGAAGTACACGTGGAAGTGGTAAACGGAGCGAACCAGGGGTAAGGATGTGGTCAGATGTTGCATAGAAATGCCACAAGCAGATGTTGCGCAATAGGTGGCAAAATTGAGCTGAGTGGACCAGAGGCTGAAGGGGTGGCTTTGCCAGGTATTCAGCACTGCACCGAAAATGGAATTCGTAGTCGACAAAGATGTTGGGGAATTTCACCTTGAATGAGGACCCCTTCGCGTCAATAACGATGTCCTGCGTTGAAAGGTCATCTCCCTTAAGTCTGTCGAGATATCTCCCATGTCTATGGACATACTTTGCCTTTGGGTTATACGAGCAAATGCTCATCTTTTCTTAAAGAAACATGAAGCAACTCTACGTCATAGATACAGATAAACCTACGATATTCGAGGACTATCTAGGGCAGGACACGAGGATCGCTCTGAAGGCGATCAGTATCCGCCCTACATGGTTGAATCTCTACCAAGACTGCGAGTTTACCATCCATAACGTAGGGCCTGATCAAAGAGTTACTCGAATTGAAATAATGAATGGGTTGTACAAGATCGAGGATTTAGCGAGTATCGTCAACAGTCAAGCAGAGGACAAGATTAAGCTGTTTGTTCTGAAAAATGGACTCTGCAGACTCCGTGTTAATGACGGATACACGGTGGTGATTCATCGACAACTGCAAGAGCTCTTGGACCTACACTACGATCCCAGTAAAAATACTATATGAAGGGTGACTACGATTCATTCTACAAGACCGACGTCTACCAGCGGCTGAAACTTGTTTGCCTCCAATTAGATGAAGATGAGTGCCTCTTGTATGGTAAAAAATTCAAGATTCTTGCCATGCTTCCCGCCAAAGAGATAAACTGGGGAGACATTCTTACGTGGAGTTTCGATAACTCTGTTTACCTTCCTTTGAAAGGCTTCACGGATCGTCTCGAGTTCATGTTGACAGACGAGTATCACCACGATAATTGGAATTACCATGCATTTGCTCATAGAATAAATGTCGGATATTGTAAAGCTTTACCCAAGCTTACCTTCTGCACCTCTGGACGGTTCGGAGGAGGACAGTTCACAAGTCTACAGACTGAGGAAGATCGAAGAAAGCTCGCCAAAAAATTCAAAATGCATCATACGTGGGTTAGATACATGGATCACGGGTTTTTAGCGGTAAGTGTGATAACTTCAGGCGTTGAGGTTAGGAAGAGGTTAGGTGTCAAGAGTAAGAAGCATGAGAGCATCAGACTACTAGCGGAGACTAAGTTGAACTCTATCGTTGACTTGATCTCTAAAGCTGTGGAGAATGGAGTCATCAGTGACTATGAATTTAGCTTGATTATGCAGGAAAAACAGAAGTATATAATGCTGAAGGAGCAGATCAGACAGCGTGTCAAGAAAATCGTGGACAATATTAATGAGCAGGAACGTATGCAGCTGGTAGCACATGGAAGACAGGAGGCCAAAGATGAGCTATTGAAAAAACTACAATCTGTGCAGCATGTAAGTGCTACGTAGAGCAACCACCAGCCTACTCAATGTAAGTTTTGTTGGAGGTAGCTTCTGCAAAAGCTCCTACAAAACTCTACTAGCCTATGCCAAACACTTCACCTGTATCACCATCGATTAGCAAGTCACCATCGTGTATGATAGTTCGCTGCTTTTCGGAGAGTTCTCTCATGTATTGTTCGAGGTTCTTCTGCCAAGCGATTGTGACGCAGGGTTCGCAAAAAGGTCCATCAGTTTGCGTCGAAGCGTCCTTGTATTTGACCTTTCGGATAAGGTCGGCCTTATTCATAGTTGAATAGCTACGAATCTTTAGTGCTTTGGCTTCTTTTTTCAGTTCATTAACGTTCATGTTTGTTTCTATGGTTGAAGACAAGCATAGAACCTTGATAAGCCGCTTACAATACGGTGAAACTCTCTTCATCACAGAGTCAAAAGTGCTGTATCCTTTAACCTCTTTATATTTGCACTCTTCAAGAATGGCGTAGTTGTTGCGCCCTTGCCTGTAGATACTCGCCAGCTTAATGATGGCCTTACACTCACAGCTTCTTAGTGGTATCTTCTTATGGAATTTTGTTCTGACTTTACCATCCCGCATCTTGAGCTTGTTGTTGAGGTACCGCCCTTTTTTCACACTATCATTGGTGAAGCAAATCCCTTCTAAGGACTCCACCTTATGCAAGATCTCTTCGTATTTAGCCAACCACTCAGGTTAGCTTGCTAGATCAAACGACATCGTTAGCGCGGAGCCTTTGCTGTATTGAGAGACACCCCTTGAACGGATCTTTTCAGGGGTCTGGATCAATAACGGTCCTGGGCTGCCATCTTGATCCTGATACCCAATCAAGAAGCGCTCATCCTTCCCTTTGTTTGCTGGGATAGAATCGCTCAATATGATGTTTTCAATGTTTACTTCTTCAATTTTTAGTACTTTCGAATTGCTATAGAAGCCTTCAGATTTTACAGTTTTCTCCAAATTTCAGAATCCTTTTTTTTATGGAAACAAAACTTCAACTAGGGTTTGGTACAGGTACAGCTTCCACCATTATACGTTATGTACCCATACCAGCAGTACCAGCAAAGCAGTTTACCTTTTATGAAGAACCTCCGTTCACAGGAACATATGTCGTATCCATCGAGTACCCGTTCACACTCATAGCATTGTTCATTCATCGTTTATTTACTCCACCAAAGCTCAAGGTCTGCCTTTTTATCCTCCAAAAAACACCAATCAATGACTCCGTCAGGATGCCATGCCACGGGGGCTAGCTTCTCCTTAATTCTTGCCTTCTCCTCTTTCCGCTGATGATAGACTTCGAGCAATCGAGGATCAGTGCTAGTACTACTACACATGTCCCGGGTCACGAACCAGTCCGGAACATGCTTGAAAGCCAGGTAATAACCGCGAATCGCCCCATTACACATTTCCTGTGTTTTCAAATGATCCGGAACATCCTGTATCATCCAAGGCGCTCCACGAACCGCATTAATACACATTTCTTGTGTCTTGAAATGATTAGGAACATACCGTAACATCATAGGTGCATTATGCACAGCCATGGTACACATTTTCTGTGTTATGAAATGGTCTGGAATATACCTGACCCTGGGATCTGCCCGAACAGCCCAGGCACACATTCTCCGGGTCCTTAAATAATCAGGAATATCTACGAACAGCAAGGGTTAACTTCGAACTGCCCCAATACACAATTCCCGAGTCCTAAAGCGTTCAGGTACATACTCAAGTAGGCAGGGATTCAGTTCAACCGCCTCGGCACACAAACTCCAGCATACGGGGCATTTCTTCAACCATCCAGTTACACATTTCCTGGGCTTGATATGATCCGGGATGTTTCTAAACCAACTCATATTGTTTTATTATAAGTACGACTCAATCAACAAAATTATTTCTGGTGCGGTCATCGAGTAGGGAAGTTCCCTATATTGTATCATTCGGAGAACATTTTCATATCGCTATGGCAACTAAAAACAAACTGGCTATTTTTCCGTCATGTATGTAAGTTCCAGACTCGAACATGTATCTAGAAATTTTATCTTCCCCAGCCTTGGTCATGTTTTTTTTCGAAAAAAAATATTGAACGAGCAAGCAAAGTGCTTGGTCTGTTCATTGCGCAAAACGCGTTTGCCGGATTTTTAATATGTACGCGGGATATACGGAAAGTGAGAATTTTAACCGGTTTGTAGCCCCTTTAATAAATTAAATGTACCCAAGCTGCAAGATTATTTAAAAGAGCGCGGAGTAGTATTTTCGAAAAAAAAAGAAAGAACATCATTATCAGTCACGTCACAAACATGTCAGTGGAGAAAAAAAAGCTAAAAAAAAAAATAATGAAGTTCCGACTACTATTGGTAAATTTGATATTACCCTACCAGGCTCCAAACGCAAGACCCCACCGCTACCTGAATTTTAAGATCCTTGTCCTTGTTAAACTGTGAATACAGATAAGTTTTACGAATCTTTAAAAAATATATAACCTGAAGCTACATTTTATTAAATCATTATAGTTTCACTGAACTTCAACCATGTAGAACAGTAGAATGTAATATTCCTACTGTTATTGAACATAAAAACATCATATATGTAGCGCTGGGATTGATAATTGATGAGCATTATATATCTATATTATAATACCCGTATACGTCTGTCCGTCCGTCCATCTGTTTGTCACGCAAAATGGTAGCTTAGCTGCACAGGTAGCGAGACGCACGCAATGCGGTATAAAAAGGACGGGCGAGCGCATGGATTTTTCCACGGGCTAACGACTAGTATTTATATATTATATATCATATATTATATATTATAAATTATATATTATATACTGTAATTATATATTATATATATTTATAGAGCATTTATATTAAATATAGAACGATAAACTTTGGTATTCCTGTCCGAGAAGCACATGTTTTGTCACTCTCTTTGACAGAACCGAGTATAAAAGATCTTACTGTGGAGTTTATCATTTCTTGAACATGATAGTTTAGTAGGCGACGTTTTGGGAGATCCTTCTCCCATCATCAGGCAAAGTAAAATGATGTTGCGCATCTATTTATATAATTGCAGAGGATCGAAATGTTAATTACAGTTAATTACGGTAATTAACATTTTCGGACCTAGATGTAGGTAACTACTACACAATGAAAGTGGAGCTCTCTAGGACACTTTCGACTTATCGCCGTTTTTCACTCAAAACCCCAATTTCAAGGGTCTGAGACAGCACTGTTTCCTCGCTATATTGATCCTCTGCGCAAAGGGTCAATACCGCGGGCAATTACCGCTCTCCTGCAGCACTCTCGTACGAACGCAATGTTGTCACCCTGGTTTGGGTCACAACATAAAATAAAATGTCCAGCGTCCCAGAAAATTTTCCAACATATAATAAAGCAATGAGTTTCTTTAGAAATGTAATTAGTACAAAGCTGCGAAAGGATGCCAAAAATGACTTTGAGAAAGACTTTTTAAGCTAATGAATAATAGCGTGTTTGGCAAGACCATGGATAACGTTTGCAAAGAATGGGGTGCGACAGAGTTTAATGGGGCCATGGGACTTGCAGCTGAAAATGGTCACATCGAGATGGTTAAACTGTGCAAAGAATGGGGTGCGACAGACTTTGATAGGCCTATGAAACGTGCAGCTGAAAACGGTCACATAGAGATTGTTAAACTGTGCAAAGAGTGGGGTGCGACAGAGTTTAATTGGGCCATGGGACTGGCAGCTGAAAATGGTCACATCGAGATTGTTAAACTGTGCAAAGAATGGGGTGCGACAGACTTTAATTGGGCTCTACGAAATGCAGCTGAAAATGGTCACATCGAGATTGTTAAAGTGTGCAAAGAGTGGGGTGCGACGAACTTTAATTGGGCCATGAAACTTGCAGCTTTTAATGGTCACATCGAGATTGTTGTATTGCTGCGTGGTTTTGATGTAATTCCTGATGAATTGCTGCGACATCATCACAAGCGCAATTTTTTATGTAAAAATATGGAATGAGGTAATGCCAGTGGCGTGGCATCCGGATCGATATTGGAATTGGTGTTTAGATGAGGAAGAAAAGCGCGAGATCTCTAAATTATGGAAGTAATGTCCAGTATTTTGATCCTGGTTGAGGTTTAAAAAAATCTATAATAAAAAGATGCCTTTCCTATCTGCAGAACAATTTGATGCCTTGAAATCAGAACACGAGAGCATTATGAAGTGGCGTGATGTTCCCAAGGGAATCATATTCAAAATTGAGTATGTTGAAGAGATCAAGACCAAAAAAGGTGATGCAACTGTCATCACATTGATCGATTGTGATGGTGAACGATTTCGAGCATGGGCAACGAGTGTACTGAGAGAAGCTTTGATAGGTCGAACAGGTCAGATGTTCATCAAATCACTGGGAAAGAAACAATCTACGAAGAATCCTGGTCAATTTTACTATGATTACGACCTTGTGGAAGTGGAAGACTAAAAAGACAAAAAAAGTAATCTTTTGTGACTGGAGACAGTCACAAAAATAACGAAAGCCCGGCTGATCACAGCCACATAAACAAATGGACAAACTGCGACAAGAAGCTAAAGCCTTAGGTCCCAAAGGGTACTCTACGTTGAAGCGAATAGACCTTGTCGAAGCCATACGCAAAGTCAAGTATAAGGATGCGTCGACACAAACGGCGGACCGTACTGCGAGCCTTGCGTAGAAATGGCGTCCCAACGAAATCTCAAATTGTACATGGAAGCACTTGCCGAGAAATCACGACGTATCGCGCACGACGGAGATCTCCTCATCGACGCAAAAACAGGCGAGGTGTTAGGATGTAGCAAAGGAACTTGGTGATTTTTTGTAAACCTTGAATAGTTACAAAACCGTGAAGGGAAAGCCATCTAAGCCTCGTATGAAGGCGGTGGGTCTATGTACTGTCGCTGGCAGTACCAACATCGTTTTTTAGCTTGGCAATCAATTCATTTTTACCCTGCTGTCTTCCTTGGCTGATGAGCTCCACACGTTCATTCTCGTTGATGGATTTCACAGCTTTTTTCGTTCGTTGTCGGATCTGCTCCTTGAGTATCATGTAGCGCTGTTTTTCCTGCATGATCCATGTAAACTCGTAGTCTGAAATTGTACCATCTTGGATCGCTCTGGAAATCTTATCGTATACAGTGTCTAGCTTCGACTCTGCCAGGAGTTTGATGCATTCGTGCTTGTGCACCTTATACTGTATCCTTTTGGAAGCATTCTTCAAACCTACTTGGCCTATGCCAACTGCAAGAGCCGCGGCTTCAAGACCAATTGCTATAGGGGCTCCGAATCCGGTTGCAAGCGTGGCAATACCTGCTGCGGAGGTGATGACAGTAACAGCAATCATGCCATGATCAGCATACCGAAGCCCCATCCCCCAAAGCTTGAACTTTTTGTAGAGTCTTTCTCTCTCTTTGATCTCAGACCGCAGGTACTGCTCAATTTCTTCGATCTTTTTTAATCTGTAGACCTGACTTTCTTGCTCCTGCGGAGACGGGCTTCGCCCTTCCGCTGACATGGCCGCCAGGCGATCAGGCTCCTGCTCAGGCGCACTGGGCGGCAAAGTTGGGTAAAGCTTCATTGTATCAGCCATCATTTATTCTATGAGTAAATGCATCGTAATCCCGACGAATGAGACATTTTTTTCATGATGATACTCGTCCGTCAGCATGAACTCCAGTCTGTCTGTTGAGCCTTTCAAAGGAAGGTAGATTGGAGTGTCAAAATTCCATGTAAGCATGTCTCCCCATGCGTTTAACTCTTTGGTGGGAAGCAAAGCAAGAATTTTTGATTTCTTCCCATCCAGTAGGCAATCGTCTTCATCCAGCTGAGGGCAAACGAGTCTTAATCTTTGGTAGACGTTAGTCTTGTAGAAGCTGTCATGGTCGCCCTCGGTAAACATTGCTTCGGTATGAAGATTATAACCCATAAGGTCCAGTAGTGATTTATCGACTATCGCAATGTACCCCTTGTTAACCCTAACCCTGCACGCTCCATTCCTGAGTACGAAGAGCTTGATCCTGTTCCCTGCTTGATTGTTGACTATTGCAGCGAGATCCTCGATCCTATATAGACCCTTCTCGATCGTGATGAGGGTTTCAAAAACTCCAACATTAAAGTTCCCATCATCGGTCGATCCGGGCACCGCTTTATGAATCTTGATATCATTCTTTTTTTCGAAAAGATTCAGCCATACGGGCCTGATACTTATTGATTTCAGGGCAATTCTCGTGTCCTGCCCTAGGTAATCGTCAAAAATCGTAGGCTTCTCTATATCCGTGACATACAGCTGTCTCATGTTTCTTTAAAGAAACATGAACATATATAGCTATAACCACAAGGCAAAATACAAGTCCAATAGAGGCGAATGGCCTCTCGGTGTAATTAATCTAGAACATCAAGACCTCTACGTTTCTACAGAATCGCACATTCCCGTGACCTTCTCGATGTTCACGAAATACCCCATAAAAGTCCCCACTAACCTGTTGAACGACCCCGTAAGTGTAAATTGGACCGGTCAAGCCCTTGGCTACTGGAATATACAAGTTAATTTCGCTTGTCATTGCGCTAGCACCGCCCTGGGTATATCCGCCAAACACTTGAATGGCTCCGTGCCTCTCATCAACAGTATCTTTAAATTCCACGTCTATTACCACATGCGGCGTATCCTAGCGAGAATGAAGGTACCCATGCCATACGATGACAGCTTTTCTCAATACGAGAACCCCTACTCTACATCTGGATATGCCCAGATTTGTCGTGAATATGGTGCCGACCCCAATACCCAATACAAGTTTAAAGCTCTCATGTCCTCGCTCACAAATGGTAGATGGTGGCCTCAAGTAGATGGTGATTGGGCCAAGTTTATCATGCCTACGAGCCAAGGCCTGACATCGGAAGGTCTGTCGAAGCTTAGCGAGAGTATTCGTGTTTACGTGATTTTACTAATAGGGTCCCAAGCTGATGCCAAGGCATCCCTTATAGGTTCGGATGCTGACAATTTTACAGCGAGACAGATACTACTACAGAAATTCGAAGCCATGGTACAACGTGAGGAGAACGTAGGCCATGATATCACCGAGTTTCAAAAGGTGCTTCAATATGCCAGGACCCCAGTGAATTTTGCCGTGATGCACCACGTGTACATGCTACCATCCGATATGAACCTGCGTATTGGTAAAATTGTGGGGTATAACAACAACATCTTGATTGCGCCGGCGAGTGCGATGATTGGCATAAGGCTAGACCTAAACAACAAGCCCATTACCACACAGCCTCGGGGTTTAAAACGAGGTGCTACGCGGCAAGAAATATCGAGGTCCCTAACCCGGGGGTCTGAAAAGATGCCACCGATACCTCAATCAGGTCTAGGAGATGGAAACCCTCACGAGGACACCAAGACCACCTTGGTTACTGCGGGAGTAGGTCTCATCTTAGGATATCTATGGTTAAATAAAGGTGCTCATGCTGAGACGGGCTTGCTCATGCTGAGCCGCTAGGCGATCGCCCTTCCGCTGACATCGCCTGGCGGCTCCGCAGGAGCATGGCCGCAAGGCGATCTAATATGTTTTTTTTTGTCAACATACTAGATCATCTACGATAGTTTGCCTCTCTTCCCAACATATGCCACAACAAAAGCGACGGCAGCAGCGATCGCTATGTAGAGGTGTTTGGCTGCGTATTCAACAACTTTTGCTGCCACTCTGAAAAAGAACGAGACAACCGTGCCAATAATCCCTGGTAGCGCCGCACCTGCCTTACCTGCTAGATATTTCAAAAATTTTCCAAGCCTTTCCAGCTGTTTTTGTATAAAACCCTTCCCTGCGGCACTTCCTGCCGCTGCAGCACCTCCACCACCTGTAACTGCGAGTACAATGGTGGAAATCAGTAGACCAACAGCCGAGACGATGCTTGCTATAGTAATCCCTTGCTCCTTGAACAAGATTCTAAGCTTTTCAGCTAGAGATTTATCGTCTTCTGTGATTTTCATCAGCGTTTCCTTAATTGCGTTCAGTTGGCTCTGAATGTCAGATGATAGTAAACCGTGTGCTTCTCGTACTGCTTCCTTTTGATCTTGGAGTCGTTCTAGATCTTCATTGGCCCTCGCGATATCCTCGTTCCAGATAGCTAGCTGCTCCTCGGATGCCCCAGGTGTAGCCTTCTTCGTCTCAAGCCTTTTCACCTTGGCTTCTGCTTTAGCGATCTCGCTGTCGTAGAAGATCATCTTGCTTTTCAAGTGCTTCAGGTTACCCTTTAGCGTTTGAAGCTCGAGGTTGAGCCCTCTTCTTTAACGCTCTGTGAAGGTGCCAAAAGGAGTCTCTTGCTCCTGCGGAGACGCTAGGCGATCTATCAGGCTCTCCGTTTCATCAAGGACGTTCTCGAGCAGCGGCATCATCTCGATATCATCGGCCTTCTCTTGCTCAGCCGCTAGGCGATCAACGTGAACAATCTCGTTAAGAAGTTTCTGAGCCATTGCCTTACTGCCTTTGCTTGGTGTAGTATAGTCGGTAAACCCCATGGCTCGCAAGCGATTTGTACCTAACCTCCTCTTTATCTCGGCAACGCTCCTCAATTCACCATGCCTTTTCGTGATCTCTATGCCATCGAAAAGAAGCTGGTTTCCACGTGCCTCAAACTCGTTGTAATATCTCGCGATTGGCTGCCCCAGCTCCTCACCAAGGTGTTCGTAAAGATCGTCGACTTTTGATTTTAGTAGCTCTTCCCTCTGTCTTGTCGTGGTGTCTCGTGCTGAGCCGGATTGTTCCTGATGCTGATCGGGCATTATCGTGAAGCTGGCATCAGGCCTAATGAAATCCTCGTCTGGAATGTTTCCCTCTGGCGTAAAGTCTTCTCCTTCGTATATTGGATTAATCGGCATTTATTTGAAATGAAAATCAGCTAATAATAAAGCATGAGTAACATATTCGGAACTAAGCTCGATCCCTACGCGGAGATTAAAACAATGATGGCTATAAAAGGTAAGAAGCAGCGTGTAAAATTAAGTCATGTGCCTAGTACGATTAATCAGAACGAGGACTTGTATGTTGACATCCCCAACATGGGGCAGAACGATGTAATTTTTCCAGGCAGTATCAAACTACTTTTCGATCTGGAACTTACGGGAACAAACACGAAGCGCACTATCGTCAGCAATATAGGTAAATCCTTGGTGCAAAATCTTCGTATCACTTTGAATAGCAACGAGGTGCAAAATATTAGCGACTACAGGGTGCTCGCTACCTACAAGGACCTATGGTTGCCCAAGTTTGATCGGGAAAACAACTTGATCCTAGAGGGGATCAATCCAAACGACGGTACAATCCGCGCCCTACAGGTAAAAGCGACTGATCATGTAGGCACGGATGAGGAAAGAGCGATCGTGGCAGCTTACGGCAACACCTTTTGCATCCCTATCGGTAAAATGTTTGAATTGACAAGAGACTTGCCGTTCTACCAGCCAGGGCTACGCGATAGGCTGCAATTCGTTATACATTTTGCATCGTACGGTGACGTTATCAAAGATGCCGGTACCCCAGCTGTTGGAAGCACGGCAGCTAAACCCGCAGACAGTGCGTACAAGATCACTAATATCGCACTAGAGTTTGACAAGGTTAATAACGAGGGTCTCGCGAGCGCTATGATGTCACGGTATAATCGCTTTGCGCTACCCTATGAAAGGGTTCTCCGTAGTAAGGTTGTCACGATGAAAAAGGCTGATACCAGCTACAATTTGCAAATTGATACTCCAGCAAAAAGTTTATAAGGTGTTTTACTGCTCTTTGTAGACCCTGGAAAAGTGAAGGCTTACTCGGGTGCTAACGAGGTCTTCTATAACCCAAAGATCGAAAAAATCTCGATCACTGTCGAGGGTGAGCCTAATGAGCTCTACACGCACGCGATGCTCCCGAAAGATCACCTCGAGCAGATCGTAAACTTATTCGGTAGCCACGATTCAAAGGTGACAATTGGGCAGTTCTTCACAGAGAGATACGCCCTGTTTGTTGATTTCCGAGCATCACCTGATCACAGTCTCCACGGTTCCGGAAGGCCATTACAGAGATTGTCAGACGGTATAACCTTGCATATGACAAAGAAGGCAGACGGAACAACGGGGGATAATAAATGCTACGTTTTCCTACTTCAAGATGCTCAGCTGAACATCTTAGATGGGCGTTTTCACAGTGTCGAATATTAAAATAAAGATGGCAAGCATATTAGTACTCGCGGGTGGGGCTATAATCAACGCTCTAGCATTCTCGGGGAGAAACTATCTGTTCAGTAAGCTGTCAGGCCATGGTGAGGCCGAGCGTAAAAGGCATGATAAAGCAATTGAACAACTTCAAGCAACAGTGGGTAAGAGATCGGCAGGCAAAGATCGATTGGTATAACCATCAACGAGAGCTGAAAAGGCAAGCTGGAGAGAGCTTGAAGGAGCTCGATGAAGGTATGAGAGACTATTACATCGCAACGATCGAGAAGGCTCCTAAGTTATCCGACTTCTACACGCCCAGCAAACAGCAACAAGACGGCGAACTGACGTTCATCATTGGATCCTTAGCCCTCCTTGGTTTTGCAGTGTACAAGTTCGCCTAGCGTCTCCACAGGAGTTATATGTAAAATGTTTTCGACATTTCAAAAACCCACGTTCTGAATGCTTCGGCGGCTTCCAGTCTTGATGAGAATATAATCCGAGAGGGGAACACAGTTCCAGCTGGTACAAACCAGGCTCTGAAATATACACAGCCTTGCCGTCGTTTACATTTTCAAATCCCAGAATTTTACATACCTCTAAAAATGTTTTCGATATGTAATAAACATGTCGAAAGCACATATTCCCACAGAGAAGGAGGTAGAAAAATTGAGCAGTATTTACTATACCCCTGAAAATCTCTGGATCGGAAACGAAGCCATTGAAAAACTTGTTGAACTTAGTGGTTTGTCTATGAAAAAGGTCAAAATATACCTTGCCCACCAGGCCTTCTGGCAGGTTCACATTCCAGGGCCAAAGGTGGTAAAACATCCTCATTACACCGTTACAGTTCCAAATGCAGTACATCAATTTGATTTGCTTAGCATGCCTCATGATCGTCTGTATGGCTCGAAATACAAATACATTCTTACCGGAATTGACATTGCCAGCAGGTTTAAAGTGGCGAGACCCCTGCGAACGAAAAAGGCTGCAGAAGTGGCCAAAAGGATCGAGGACATTTACGCGAAGCCCGGAGGCAAGGCCAGACCCTTGACGTGGCCCGAGACTGTCATGATAGATGCAGGAACCGAGTTCCTTGCAGACGTTACAAAGACCTTTCAAAAACATGACGTCAAGATCGACAGGACGGTGACAAAGTACCATCATCGCCACACTGCCTTTGTGGAAAACTTCAACAAGCAGCTCGCGAGACGTCTCTTCAAGGCTCAAGATGCTCAAGAGCTCAACGAAGAGGGTAAGGTCTCGACGATATGGGTCAAGCAACTCTACAAAATTGTCGATCAGATGAACAACACCAAAACCGCTGGAATCAAGATGAAACCTATCGATGCAGTCAAACTCGACGAGGTTCCACAAAAAGCAAGCTACAAGCCTGACAAGAAGCCTCTTTCAGAAGATGGTCTCTACCGATATTTGGTGCAACCCGGCGAAGACCATGGAGATCAGAGAAGACGTGCAACTGACATGATTTGGTCGAAAAAAACGTTCCGTTTGGACCGCATCGTCAACGAACCAAACAACCGAACGATGTACTACCTTGCAGATGGTCCAGAGCGTGTGTTTGTGAAAGAAGAGCTTTTGCGGGTTCCTGAAGACACGAAGCTGCCTCCTGACTCGGTTAAAAAATGGTAAATTTCACGAGCCATTAGTTCCCCGCTACGGGGGAACCGCTCAGTTGATACCCATAGGCGTGGTTAATGTGAACCTATGGCTTACATTAATACAAAACAAAATGTTCGGTATCCCTGGAGGAGGCTAATATCTAGTATATATCAGGGTTTATACCATGTCAAACAACTCACGCGTAATATCGTCGGGCAGGGTAAAGTGGTTTTTGTAAGAGTTCGCAGACCCTAGGGTGTCCTCCTTAAACCGACACCAGGTGTGTATCGCGTTAGGATCGTCACATCTCCCGAGTATAGTGCTCTCGGGGTACTTTGTCATCAGTATGCCCATGCTCTTGCCCAGCTGTCTACGCTGACATCTTATCATGTAGTAGGGATGCTTATCATGAGGATGGTTCTTGTCAACCACGCATAGCACGTTGTCATATTGATGTCGATGCGGGACGTGTCTTTCTCGTAGTTCAACGATTTCTTCGTCCCTCTCCTGGAGGTCGTCCTCTAGGTTGGCAATGGTCACATCCCTTTGATCGAGATCATCCGCAAGGAGCGCCAGGGCTATATCTTTTCCTTCGATGGTTGCGGCAAGCTTTTGCATTTCTTTGGGTAGCACCTCTTCAACAACCCAACCCAAAAATGGTTCTGCCTTGGATTTCTTACACCTTAAAAGGAAGCAATAGAGACCGGGTTCTGTCAGTAACATCGTGTCTGGATGAAGGGGGTCGATATCGACCCCCTTGTCTTCTGTGGTACTTTTAACCTCCCAGGCCCGCTTTACATGCTTCTCCGGTACATGTGCCTGAATAGCTTTTCTATCATCACGATTATCATCATAGCCGACAGCTCTCCACACGTCTTTGGCTATGAGGCATTGGCCTCTTTCCTTAATGTACAAAGAACGAACTTTGCTGTCTTCGAAAAAATTACTGACCAAGGACATCTTTCTTATACACGCCAAGGCTCAACCACAGTTTTTTGTGATTCGAAAAAAGTCACAAAATTACGAGGTCCATCCACTTGAGTCCCTCGAGAGAGATGAAGATATCGTGGGGATTGCCGTTGTTATTTCTGAGCTGCTTGCGGGTTTGTTTAAAACGGACTGGAAGGACCTGAAAAGACGATTTATCTTGGTCTCAATATTTTTCATCTTGTAGTTTTGGGACAGAACTCATCACGAGGTCCAATAACGAAAAAAACTGAGGAAGCCATGGATATTTTTCGCATAACTCTTTAATATCCCGAGTCGTGTTGGCTCTTAAAAGAGCTTGATTCACAGTTTTAATTACGCTCTCATTATCCATCTTTTCTTATATGTCAAGAGTCTAACCAACAATCTTGTAACTTCTAGGATGCTCCAGTCTTACGTACAAGCAAGCATGCTTGGACTTCTTGAGCTGAGCCTTAATAATGGAAATTTCTTCCCTACTTGAAATTACATCGTTCTCTTCATGAATGAGCTCAAACTCCTTCCGATTCTTCGGATACCAGACAAAAAGCTGTTTCATTTGATCCCTTACAGTTATCGGAATCTTCTTATATCTTTGCGTTAGTACCCAGAGACTGTGCTCGCGATGTCTACCCGAAACAGCTAGTTCTAGCAACGCACCACGAGTTTTGTCGAGACTCTCGTCGGCTATCATATCGTCAACGATAAACAACGTCTCTTCCCCCGCCAGCAACGACGACAGTTTTTGGATCCATTCGAAGAGATCCATTGGATCCACCAGAAACACGTAGTCATCCCTCCATAGCGAGGATCTCTCTTGATAGGTCTTGTTCCAGCGTAGTGTAGGGCAGAGAATGACAATGTTGTTGAAATGCTGCCTATACTCGTTTTCAAGCAAATCCAGGACACGCTGCGTTTTGCCACAGCTTGTCGGTCCAGTAAAGATTGCCGTATGCGGCTCCTTGACAATGTCTAGAGTCATTTTATTTTAGGTCCTTCGGGTCACTCGTGCCCGTCAGGACGGAGCCGAACCTTGTAGACTTACTTAGGCTTTGGTACGATAGACGGAGGTATCCACCCCCTTGCTACCGCCATTTCCCGCGAGCCTCGACCCGCTGAAAAGTAAGCCAACATCTTCAGCAACTCACTGGTATCCATCTTGGTGCTGGGGCTAGAGATTCCCAGAAATTTCTTCCCGGTTATGGCGTAAGTGAACGTAAAGCCTAGATCCACGACTGTTTCATAGATCATGTCGATAATTTCTTTCTCCTTGGGTGTCACGTTAGAGCTCATTTATTATAGGTTATCGCATCTTGAAAATGTCGATATGACGCTCTTCGCGTTGCTTTTGTGTGTGCTGCTGAGACGCACGTACTCCTGTGGAGACGCTAGGCTCTGGGGTTTCAACAGGCTTCTTACGTATGTAATAGACTGCTACGCAAGCGGCAAGTACGGCAGCGAGACCTCCAGCGAAATAGAGATATGCACTGTCCGGGAACTTGTGAGGACTTGCGATAGGTTCCTGACCCTCTTGCGAAGTACTTTTGCCCAAGTTCTTCTGTAGGTCAGCCTTGTTCTTGCGATTCCATTCAGCAAGTCTCTTGCCAGCAGCAACACGACCCTCATTCTTCTTGGTTATGACTTGGTTAGATTGTTCTTCACTCATTTATTTAGACTTACCCCTTGGAAAAAAAGCCATTATCTGAGGTTCTTCGATTGGGGGTAGAGGTGACTGTCGATTCAACAGGGACCTGCAACGAAGGAAAAGCCATTTATATCAATGAATCAGGGGTTTATAATTTTATAATTTTATAATTTAATATTTGAAAGCAGCCGAAGCAAGTCAAAAGGAGCTACAAATGATCGCTTAAAGATGCGTGTGAGGTGGAAAGTGTTGCGCTATCCAACTCACTCCCTTACCACGACGATAAAGCTGTGTACATTTCCAAGTCTTTATCTGAAGTGCTCCAGATCGGGGGTAGAGGCGACCGTCGATTCAACAGGGACCTACAACGAAGGAAAAGCCATCGTTTTAAACGACCAAAGGCACGCTTGGGCTAAAAATTTTGTAAAGAGTTTTACAAAATTTCCTTGTGGTGACGAATCAGTGAATTTTCGACGTTTCTAGTAGAGCCAAGTTTTGCTCAAAATTATCTCATACCTTCACCAAAGACCTACAGACCATCGTGTAAAATAACGATGGTCTCTCTTCAAACCTTATAACAGCCTGAATGTAATGGCGCCTGCCGCGTTTGTGGAACGAGCTAAGCAAAACCGGAAAGAGACTCATTCCACTTTCCACAAGTACGTGGGAAATAACGAGCCTACATAGCCTCCCGTTCCCATCTTCGAATTGATGGGTATTAATCAAGTCCATAAACAACCTCACCGCGTTCCATATCGGATCGTCAGTCTCTGTAGAGTAGTATCGATCCAGGGCGTCTATCACTAACCTTGGGATTGCAGAAACAGGGGCAAATTCGTGAAAACCAGCGAATGCCTTAGTCGTCCTGTATTTCCCTGTCAGCACGGGTTTGCCGCCCCTGTGTTTTTCCCCGCGCATCATGATCCCATGGATGGCTTGGATTTTGTCAGGCGTGAGACGTCCGCAGCACTGCATCTATTTAAGAGCGCGCATAAAGTTTATCATCTGCCTTTTGAAACTTTTCGTCTTTTCGTCAAGGTGTGCGTCTTCAGGATCCTGCATCAGCTTCCAAGCCTCAGATGCTGGAAAGTTGGGGTCTACCTCTCCTTCGGATGCGTAGGTTCCGTACGCAAACAGGGCTTCCCACCCTTTTGGAAATTCCTCTACGTATGCGTGGTTTTTTCGCTTTCGCGAGAGTTCGGCTAGCTTTGCAGTTTTATTTAGAACATTTCGGTACTCGTCTTCGTCTGCCATCCAATACAGCCTTTTTAATTTTTCCATTTTGTTAAATATCTGACTGCTCCCCATTTTCTTCTTGCTGTTCATCATCTCGCTCTTTATCTGTCTTGGACTTCACGGAGAGCTGAGTGTGATTAATAGTATGAGCAGCAACCAAGAGTTGCGCTAGAAATTTTCCAAAGGCAGAGTACACAAGGATCCCCAAATCTGCCATGGAGTCCTTGATAATTGGGTCTTCCTCAATGTCCTTTTTCAGACCCTCCGCACTATCGAGTTGAACAACATTACCTACAGCCTTCGCGTACATGCTAATCGCATGTGAAGATAGTGCCTTGGCGGTCTTTTCTCCCTTCTCGTGAATTTCACGTTGAACGAATTCCGCATACGCTTTTTCGATCGCCTCATCTGATGCCTTGTCAGCAAAGCTTTCAGTACATTTCTGCGGCAAGAGATGCTGTTTGCCTTTGCGTATAGCTTCTTTCAAAGCTTGACGTTTGTCGATAGGTTTTTCTTTGGGTTGAAAGGCATTCGCAGGTGTGTCTACAACATCAAATATAGCTGTAATCTCGCTCATATTTATTAGAAGCCTTCTATAGCGCAAAAAGCAGAGCACGATCAAGACGTACGGAAGAATTATTGCTATAGTGAGGCTTATGTCGTTCATCATTTTTATTTTTTATAAATTTTTAAAGCCGCGAGACTCAAAACATCCATGGTTTAACATGGTCGGGATGCCACACCCTGGCGAGCAATTCTTGCTTGCAAACTAATCCAGGACTGCTTCCATGTGCAAAGGTGAACCCACCTTGAGCTTGAAGTTGCTTGTCATCATCAACACTCAGCGCAATTTTGTTCAGCTTTTCGGTGAAAATCTCGTGTTTTCGACTGGTAAATCTCAGTTGCGTGCGATACAAATTTTGACAGGTCTGCAGGCTGTTCAAATAGTCTGCGAACGTGATCTGTTTCTTGACGACACACTTTTTTGTACTTTTTGCCTTCTTTTCCACGTATCCTTCAAGTGTCTTGTACGCATACATTTTTGACCTCAATGCAACCAATTCGATCATGATTTTGCCACAAAGTACATCCTTCATGAGGCACAATTTTTTCTTGTTTTTGCCAATAGGCAAGGGACGTTTGTCTTCGGGACTGTAATTCGATGTGTCAAACCTTGATTCAACGTCACCTGCGATATCTTTATAGACATCGTCTGTTTTGATGTGGTAGACGAAACTATCTGTGTCCATGTAGCAAAGCTCTGCGCCTGCACCAAACTTTGGCTTGATGTAGTCGTAGTGAAACTCATACATCGTGAGTTTGCTCAAGTCCAAGATGGAGAGGCCGAGGTAGACAGGTTTGTTCATGACGACCTTCACTTTGTTCATTTCCATTGCCACAAATTTCTTGTCAAATCTTGATGTGCTGTGATAGTTTGGAGCTGATGCAAGCTTCTTGCGCCTCCACTCCGTTGTCACCAATTTGATGTCACGGTGCTTGCGAACGTTCTCCATGGTCTTGCCAAAGACGCTATTATTCATCAGCTTAAAAAGGTCTTTCTCAAAGTCATTTTTGGCATCCTTTCGCAGCTTTGTGTTCATGTCAATGTAGGGTTTCAGCCAAGCACTTTGCTTGAACTCAATGACTCGGTGCACCTTGGTGAGAACCAATCCATGCTGCAGTGCCTGCTGCAATTTGCGAATATGCAGCACGTATTTTTCCTTGTCAAACACATTGCACGTCAACTTTTCACAGTCGTTGTTCAGACGCATCTTTTCAGGCAAGAATGGAAGGTCGTTGTGGAGTTTGTGCAGCTTTTTCGGGTAGTGGACATCCACTTCAAGAAAATAGCAATCATCTCCATTTTTATAATTTTCTATAAAAGCTTGAGTAAAATTTTCGAGGTCTTCACGCCACTTAAAGCCGTGTGTTGGCAGCTTTTGTGACATGGCACCTCCGTACAGATTGTTGGCATCGATGTACAGCAGATACGAGATCAACAGGTTGACATCAAACAATTCCCCCATGTACGGATTGTTTATCTTAGCATGGCGCTTGATTGCTTGGCAAATACCACCCCTGAGCCCCTTTTCAACCATCAGTAGCATGTCAATGTCTGAGAGAAGCTCGAGCACCTGACCCGTCACTTTTAGAGCTGCTTGCCATGCGAGGCCTGGAGCAGTGTAAAAATACGCTGGATCAAGCTCGTAGATGTTTTGACAAGTGTCTCGAAAATTTTCAAAAACGTCTGCTAAAAGAAGCGTGTCGCTCATCACGTAGAGATCGTGGTACTCTTCAAGGTTTTTGATGTTGAAAGCCTTCCACACCTTTTGAGCATGCTTGTAGTCGTTTTCGGTGATGTTTTCAAGGTTCAAGCTGCTGTAAAATTGTGCTTTTGGAGGAAGTGCTGTCTCTTCAAAACGCTCCCACGCATCCATGTATTCGTAGGGGTAAACACCCTTACGCAGCAAAAGTCTAAAGTGCTCGTCATTGCCCTTTGCATGCTTGAATGTGTTGGAAAATTTCTTCTTCATGGAATGCTCATTCAGTTCCACCGTCTTGTAAGAGCAGTAACAGGTTTGGCACTTGAATTGCGCCTTGTACTCTGAGTCAATCTCGATGAGTTCCATGTTTGATTTGCAGTCGTTGCAGCTGACACCTTCACTGTTGGTTCCAGCTAAATTATCCACAAGGCCTGACAGTGAGCTTTGCATGAACCTGCAGCTGTCGATGAACTTGATTTTGCAGGTCGTGTTGATTTCCACTTCTTTCATTTGGTTGGTTTTCTTGTTCTTCTTCATCTGCTTCAGCGGTTCGCCGTCCTTTTCTTGAAATGTGACGGCTTGCTTGATGGAGAAGCTGATGTATTTTTCGCTGTTTTCACCCAGACATTCAAACTCGTGGCTTTTGAATTCCCTGGCCAGCTGCTTGATGATGATGTGATCGTCATACCGTGAGCGATTGTGCATGACCACCGGAATCTCGTTGGGAATGCGATATTTTAGGTTGCACGAACTGTGTGCAGCTCCTCGATACTGACCAGTGTAGTGACAGTGATCTCGAACTTTGCGCATTGTCATGTCTTCGTTGTTATTCTTGAACACTCCTTCGCAAATGAAGCATCTTTTTTCAGACTTGTGGGCTTCTTTCTCTTCATGTGTCAACGGGATCATCTTCTTCTGTGGATGTCTGATAGCTCTATTGACTTGATCTCTCAGTCCCTTACAAAACCTTTCCATGTAGTCTTTTCCACGATAGCAGTCGGATGATTCTTCAACTTCTCCATGTGCAAATTTGGTTATGAAGGCATATCCTGAAGCCACATGCTTGCTGACGTCTCTGGTGTGTGATTTTTCAGGGTCTCCATCACAACCTTGAACAGGTTCCAAGATACATTCTGTGTCTGCATAGATGACAAATGGCATTCTGAGCGACTTTTGCCCATCTTCGTGTTTGAGGACTGTTCCTTCTTCGGGCATGACAATCTCGCAAAAATCATGGTCCATGCACACTTTCATGTGATTGTCTCTTGTCTCTTGACTGCGGAATCCGTGCATGCAGTTTCGACAGTAATGATCACCTCGATGTCTAGATGATAAACTGCGCATGAGCGCAGAGTATCTTTTAATGGCAACGTAGTGCTTTTTCCCTCCTTCTTGAATGATTAGCACATCTGCCACCTTTTTACGTGTCGTGTTGTGTTTCGAAACATATGCCTGTCTGACCTGAAAATCTTCCTCAGAAAAGTAGACATTCAGCGCCACGTTGGGGTTTTGCCTTTCAAACTTTTTCCAGTGTGTGTTGGGAGTTGGGAACTCGATGCCACTCCAATTGTACTGTTCAACAAACGGTTCGAGCTTCGAGATGCGCTCAGGATGTGCTCCAATGCCATCAAAATGGAGGGCTGCAATGACAGCCCATTTGAAGCACTGCTCGTCTTCATTTTTGGGATTGATGATGCAGTGCTTTTTTTGCAGCCATTCGGGTGTCTTGAACCATGATCTACCTCTCATAAGGTCAATCATGTGGCAGTGATACGTCATTTCCGTGATTCGGTTGAAGATGAAGTCGCTTTTTTTGAGTTTCTCCGATGTCATTTCAAAGCGTTTTAGCAGGCTTTTATACATCTCTTCGATCAATTCTTCGATGTCGCTTCCTTCCATGATTGTGACAGCTTCACTCCATATTGGTTTTGTGAACTTGTCAGAAGGATTTTCCCTGTGCACAAACTCCACCACGAGATTCAGTTGAAACTTCCAATTCTGTCTAGTGTTTTGCAAGTCTGTGATGACTTTCTCCACATGTTGTTTCTGTTGATCCAGGTACTGTTCAATACTCACCACTTGACCTTCTGGTGTTCCTTCACTTCGGAAATGTCGATAATTACCATCAAATCCACCTACCGTTTCAACAGCACTGTGATCCACTTCTTCCACTTGTTCTTCTTCCACAGCAGCGTCTTCAACGGTGGCTTTCAAGGCTTGACCGTAACCAAGCCTCTCCTTAGCCTTGTGGTATAATAAAGAAGCAGTTTCACGCACACTCTGCAGTCTCTCTGCGAGTGCATCACGTGTTGCTGCCACTGGTGCAGATACAGCGCTATATAATTTACTAATTGCATTTCTAAAGAAACTCATTGCTTTATTATATGTTGGAAAATTTTCTGGGACGCTGGACATTTTATTTTATGTTGTGACCCAAACCAGGGTGACAACATTGCGTTCGTACGAGAGTGCTGCAGGAGAGCGGTAATTGCACGCGGTATTGACCCTTTGCACAGAGGATCAATATAGCGAGGAAACAGTGCTGTCTCAGACCCTTGAAATTGGGGTTTGAGTGGAAAACAGCGACCCTTTGCGCAGAGGATCAATATAGCGAGGAAACAGTGCTGTCTCAGACCCTTGAAATTGGGGTTTTGAGTGAAAAACGGCGATAAGTCGAAAGTGTCCTAGAGAGCTCCACTTTCATTGTGTCTACTTCTTCTGTAGGGCTGGTCACCAAATCTCAGGAATATGATACTAGATGCTATTTATGTGTTTGTTACGTTCTACACTGTTAATGCTTTCTTTAATCTTCCTGGCCGTTGTTCTGGATTCTCTGTCAATGATTTTCTTCTCATCCCAATTAAACTGATGACATCTGCTCCAGCTGTGGTCTGCAATTTCGTTTTTTTCACATCTCCGTTTCTCACTGCGCGCATATGTTCTTGTACTCGTTGCTTAAACTTTCTTTTTGTTTCGCCTATATACACTGCATCACAATCTTTACACGGGATTTCGTTAACAACATTGCTTTGTTCTTCCAGGTTTATTTTGTCTTTTGGTTTAGACAAAGTGCTTCTTAGGGTGTCTTTATAGTTAAGAATGCATTAGATATTGTGTTGCCTTAAAACTCGACGAAGGATCTCGCTGGTGCCTGGTACGAAGGTTAGAAATGCTGATGCGATAAATTCCTCTAATGTTTCCTTGTTGTCTCCGTTGCATCTTCTCCTCGTTTTAATTTCTACTTGCGTGATGACTTTATGACTGTATCCATTTGCGATTAATGCATTTCTTACACGTCGAATTTCTACTTTCCTCTTCTGTTTGTCACTGACTACGGTGTTGGCACGATTCAGTAATGAAGATATGACACTTCCTTTGCAAGATTTCTGATGGTTTGATTTGAAGTTAAGGTACTGTTCAGTGTATGTTGGTTTACGATACGCTGAAACTGAAATGGAACCATTCTTGCGTTTGACCAAAGTGTCCAGGAAAGCGATACTTCCATCGTGTTCAAGCTCAACAGTGAATTTGATTTGTCGATGTAGGCCGTTGATGTGTTCGTGGAACTCTTCTAGATGAGATCTTTTGATTATGGCGAATACGTCGTCAACAAATCTTTTCCAAAACTTTCGTCTGATGTGTCTAATGCTGTTGTCTCGTGTGCTTGCATGTATATTTCTGCGACTACTGATGATGCATCCCATGGCAACTCCGTCTGTTTGAGTGTAGAAGTTCTTATCAAACAGATACCATGTTTTGGTTAGAACAAGTTCGACCAAACGCAGAAAATCCGGTACTGGAATCTTCGTCTTTTCACCAAATGCAGCATCGTTTTCGATTAGTGTCTCTGATGTGTCTAATGCTGTTGTCTCGTGTGCTTGCATGTATATTTCTGCGACTACTGATGATGCATCCCATGGCAACTCCGTCTGTTTGAGTGTAGAAGTTCTTATCAAACAGATACCATGTTTTGGTTAGAACAAGTTCGACCAAACGCAGAAAATCCGGTACTGGAATCTTCGTCTTTTCACCAAATGCAGCATCGTTTTCGATTAGTGTCTTTTATGGGAACATTTGTGTAGAATGATGTGACATCAAATGATACCATGCATTCGTCGTCTGCTATCTTTATTTCTCTGATGTATTCTGAAAATTCTTATAAGTTTTTGCTGTGGTCACTAGCTGTGAATTTGCTGAGGATGGAAGCAACAAATTTTGATAGGTTGTATAACGGTGTTCCAGTGCAGGAGACTATTGGTCAAATTGGATTTCCCTGTTTATGAATTTTTGGTAGTCCGTAAAATCGCGGTGGTGGTCCGTCACAAGATTTCAGTCGGTAATACTGCTTATCATCGATGTATTCTTTTCGCTTCAACTCCATTAAGATGTTCCTCGCTTCTCGTTTGATGACTTCTGTGGGATCTTTCTTGAGAAGTTTGTAAGGCCCGTTGTTGATGTGTTCGTTGCACTTGTTGATGTAGTCAAGTGTATTCATGATAACCGTTGTTCTCCCCTCTGTAGCGTAAGGCTTACTTTAGCTCTTACTGTGTCTGCCTCTTCTTTTGGTAGATCTTTAATTGCCTCTTCTCCACTTTCGCAACTATTTCTTTCTTTGGAATTGAAGCTGGTGTCATACAGAAATTCATTCCTTGTGATAAAAGGTTTGTTTCTTCTGTCGTGAGTTGTCTGTTGGAGAGATTAACAATCCATTTGCTTATTTCTATACCTGTTTGTGTATTATCATTGAATCTATCATTGATTTTGTTGAACTTTTTAAGGTGTCTGTCTTTAACTGATCTCATTTCTTTTTCATACACGCTATCGTGAATATTCTTAACCTGTTTATATTGGTCGATGGAAAGTCTCGATTTGATGGTGTTGTCAAGATCAAGTATTTGGCGATGTAGGGTGTTACGTGATTTAGGTGGATTCTTTCTTGCAACAACTGGCGGCTTGCGCGCTATAAGATTTTCTTACTTCTTTCAGTCTTTACTCTGCAGGTAAGTCGAAGATCTTTAGGTGTTATTTCGTTGTGAAGACAACGTAGAGAAAACCAAAGATGGTTAGAGTATCGTGCGTATTTTATTCTTGAATTCTCTAGCGATCTGACTTCTGCCAAGATGGATTCTATGATGGAGATTATTTTGGTTTGTCTGTTCCGTATTCATATTACTGTGGCTTCTGCGCTAATGTGTGTTGCTTTATCGTCAATCGTGTACAATCTGTTCTTGAACGTGATCCAGGTAACATTTTTGTCTGACCCCACTTTTCTAATAATGAAACCGTTGTTGAGGAACATGTTAAACCACGTAGATCGAATACTAATCAACTTTAGGGCGATTCTCGTGCACTGACCTAGGTAGTCGTCAAAACGCGTAGGTTTGAATTTATTGTTGATGTACAGTTGTTTTCTCTTTCTTTTACCAGAAAAGATGAACAATTACTTGTGTGATCCAAGGGCGAAGTACAATTCAAACCGGGAAAGTGGCCTCTGAGTATCACAAAGTTTGAACATCAAGATCTGTACATATCGACAGGCAACGCGCATACACCAGTGATATTCCAAGAGCTTGCCTAAAATCCAATCAGGATCGTAACAAATTACCTTAAAGATACCGTACGTTGCATGTCTACTATCATCCTTACTCGACATCTGGATTTGCACAAGTGTCTCGCGAGTATGGTGCAGATACTAACGATTTGTATAAATTCAGAGCAGTGGTCAAAACATTGAGGGCGACTACTGAAGTTTATCATGCCTACAAGTCAGGGTCTTACCTGGAAATGTCTGACCATATTAAATGTGTTGAAAACTATAGGGGACAACTCCTGATACAAAACATTACGCAAATTTCCGAGTGCACTCTATTCTCCTCTAATTCCTTTTTCTTCAGCTTTTTCTATAGCGGTATTGTAAGAGATCACCTTGCTTCTCATCCCTTTAATGTTGCCATCAATGGTCTGCAGTTGCAGTTCAAACCCCTGCTTTCTCGCTCAGTAAGTACTCATTTGAAAGAAGTCTCTGCCATTACCGTTTAAGGGTCTTTGGCAACCTTTTTAATCATAAGCTCTATCTGCCTGTCGTTACCTCGTCAGCGTCTTTTTCGACATAGTCGCTTAAATTTTTCTGCGCATCTCCAAGCTCGTTTAGCTTTCATCCGCACTTTTTGCTTCACGGTCCTTCTAGCTGTATCGTCAATGGTGAAACCTAGATCCACCAAGCGGTCTAGTTTGGATCACATTGACCTTCTAGAGCAAATCCTTTTTTTGGTTAAATCTACACTATCAGGACCATTAAAATTCAAAAGCTTGTTCTTATCTCGCAACTCGAACATAAAACGTTGTCTGGCGTTTTAAATCCGAGCTTTGTCTCAAGAACGTCATAAAGAGAGTTAATCTTCGACTGCTTATAGATAACGTCGACCTTCCCCGGATTTAAGTCTTGTCTCTCCTGGATACATTCATCCTTAGATGTTGAAGTAAAACTGGTACCAGGGACGTCTGCAAGACCCTGAAAAGGACAGGTTGTCGTCTGTCTTGTCCTTATCCTGGAGGTCTTCGCTGGGTGCAAAATCTTTATCATGCACTATCTTACACTATCTTAATCACCTAATAAATAAACATGAAAAGTATGTTCGGAATGAAACTTGATTCAAACGAGGAGATTAAGACGATGATAGGTACAAAGGGTAAAAGTAAACGTATCAAGATCAATCACGTACCTAGTACAATCAATCAGAACGACGACCTGTACGTAGACGTCCTCAATATAAGGCAAAACAATATCATATTTTCAGTTACATAGTCTTAGGCTCTTGTTTGATTCGGAGCTGACAAGCACGAATACAGAGCGTACAGTTGTCAGTATTATAGGGTAGAGTATCGTGTAGCGCCTCCGCATTACCCTGAACGACAACAAAGTCCAGACAATCAACGACTACAATGTGCTTGCAGTGTACAAAGAACTCTGGTTGCCCAAGTTTACACGTAAAAGTATCGTGTTTTTCAAGGTATTAATTCCAATGATGGTAACATCAGTGCGCTCCAGATAAAATGCAGTGGCCAGTCAGGGACAGACAATGCGAAAGCGTTTTTTGCAGACCACGGGAATACCTTTTGTATACCTCTAAAGGGAAATGTTCGACTGACCAGAGACCTGCTTATTAACTAACAAGGACTACATATGGACTGAAGTTTGTGCTACATTTTGCAGCGTACTCTACGGTGATCAAAGATGCAGGACCTGCCGCCTCAGGAAGCTCTACCGCAGCAAAGCTGGCAGATGCAACGTATAAAATCATTAACATTGCACTGGAGTTTGACAAAGTAAACTACGGGAGCCTTGCAAGTGCCATGGTATTGCGATAGCATTCCCCTTTGAAAGAATACTCCAGAGCAAGGTCATCACCATGAAAAAGGAGGATACGTCCTGTAATCTGCATATCGATCCTTTTACCAAGAACTTGAAGGGAGTCCTGTTGTCAAGTAAAAAAAAGTGTTTAAACCTTCCTTTTTTCTACATTTTCCTTGTTTTGTAATTTAACTTTACAGAAAAAGATATTTTTATCCTGTAAAAAACAAAAAGAATGTCATTTTTGCTGTATTGATTGATAACTGTCAAAAGTCTCAACGCACACAGGGTAGCTTGATGTTCTTGGCGTTATCCAATGAAAACATAACAAAAAAATCAAACCCGAAACCATGTTTATCCGAACGCGTTTAAAATAGATTCACGATTTTTTATGATAACTTGCAGGCAGAAGAAGGGCTCTGTACCTATACCACTATTCTAAAAAACACCCTGGAAACCGCTATAATAAATGATCCTTTTTCTTGATCCGTCGAATATAATTTTTCGCGGACAAACATAGGGACATGTTCCCGCTTCGCAACCCGTTATATTCTATTGCTTTCGTTTAATCGAAGATATAAATGTATACGTTTTTGACTCGTTAAGGGCCCTTAACAAGTTGTAAAATTTCTTCGCGTGGCGTGTTTTGCTATTAGTTTTTCGTCGAAACCCAATTTTAAGTACTCGTATCAACAGTACAGACCCAAGATTATGGTCAATATGGAGCGCCAATACTGACAATATTACCATTAGGATTGTATATGGTCACGCGTGAAAATAAATGGTGCTCAAGCATATATGGTCAAGATTAAATATACAAGCCCAAGTGAAAGTTTAAAATATCTTGAAAATGGCCATATATATATTTAAAATGGACATAAATATAAATTTCATTCTAGTGTGCTTGATAATAATATCATCATCAGCGCGTCATAAGTAGCCTGTGGAAGCAGGAAACATTTTGTCCTGGAAGGAGGTCTGAAAGGAGTAGCAAATGGGAAACTATTCACGTCAGCAAATCCGCTGTTGTTAAATTTTTAGAATTATAAATATTATATTCAGTGGTATATGTGGGGGTTTGCCTACAAAGTGGCTTTGCTAGGTAACAGTCAAGCTAGAGAAGAACATAAGCTGTCAGAAAAAGTGAGTCTTGAACAAAACTAGCTGGCTGCTGTCAGCAGTCAGTCAGGGAAATCCTCTTAATTAAGCTGTACATCTTAATTTGGATGTCAGCTTAATTAGTATGTATGATACAGTCTAATTAGGCGTTTTACAGCTTAGTTAAGATGTACAAAACTTTGATCGTCGAAAACACACATTTAACTGAATTTTAGGCATCTATCGATAGCTAAAAACTAACTAACTAACTGAGCTAACTAACTGACTAACTGAGCTAACTAAAACTGAGCTAACTAACTAACTGAGCTAACTAACTGAGTAAATCGAATATTTAAGCACATATAAACATCTCCAATACCTTAGTTTTTTTATAGCACTCCGGATATCCGCTAAATTTAAAGTTTTTAAAAAAGCTGCTTAAATAGGCTGTATCACGTGACGTGCATCTTAACTAGGATGCAGTACAGCTTAAATTAACTATCGCTACAATAACCATTGTTTCTATTCTATATCTAGTGAACACGGGATGCTGGAAATACCATTCTTTTTTATAATGTAGTGGTTGTATTCCACTTGCAGGAAAATTAAATAGAAAGTGTATATTTATAATATGGTGCGTATTAATAGTGCGCAGAGCTATTCATACGTAAAGTATGACATATTTACGCGAGAAAAAAGAATCCTAACCCTAACGCACTTTATGTAAGAATAGCGGATGTACATATATGTATATACGCAAAAAAGCGTACAAATATATATATACTACGAATTGAATATGGGGACTTTGTTTGATCGCATTTTAAAAGTTTAAGAACAAAGAACGGAGATAGAAATGCTTTTTTAGATCGCATTTTAAAAGTTTAAGAATGAAAAACTACAAAAATGTTTTTACATCCTATTTCAAAAATTTAGGAACAGAAATCGGCGATAGAAATGCATTTTTATATCGCGTTTTAAAATTTTAAAAATGAAAAAAGCTTGTGTCAAAAAACACAATGTTATCAAATAATCATGCTTAACTGAAGCAGGACGGCAAGTGTGCAGCAAGACACCTGTTGTAAAAAACATTTACTTGTAAAAAAATATATTTAATCCAGACAAAAATTATAAAATATTAAAAAATTTTGGTGGAAAGGCCATCATAAGATTTTAAGCAGGCAGTAATTCAAAATTTCCGCCTATGGAATATTAAATCTGAAAACCTCAAATTATTTCATTACAGGAAAGTAAGAACACATTTCTTTTATCCCTGTACACCACACCGCACAGGGATTAATGTTTTGGCGTGGGGAACACACAAAGTTTATGTTCTAACAAAGTTTACGGCCAGGAATCGTGATTTCCATTGCGAAACTATCATGGTTTTCATGATCCATCGCAATGAACATGATCATCACGATAGTTTCGCGTTCTGCTATCTAATATTTTTATAATCATGACAGACACGATAGGATTTTTTGGATTATGGGTGTCGCCCATGATACACAATCACGACGATAGGCTTCCTGATAGTGGTACTGTATATCAGGATGTTTTTTTCAGAGAATTAATTGCATTAAATTTTATTCTTACAGTTTTTGTGAGGTTTCTTGTGATCCACATATATATATATATATATCTATTCTTTTAGGATTTTTTTTTCTGTCATCAATAGAGCCAGGACATCTTAAAATAAGTCGCCATTTCCGTGCCTGCGTAGCAAAGCACACACTTATGATGGAAAAATATGCTATACCTTTGTCTTATACATTGTTCAGCCTATATAATTCTTTATTAATTTTGCGTAGTGAAAAAAGTATTTAAAAGTGATTCATGCGGCTGCGGAAATGCCATTTATTTATGTTGGCCTTAGTTGTCTCCAACTTATTTCTACTTTGGTATATGACACATGTTGAAGAACAAAAGGTTGAAATACCTGATCGTGGACAGGCTGACGTAACAATAATTATTCCAGAATTTGAGCATTTTGATAATGATATTGAAGAAACGGTACGCAGCGCTGCTTCTCTGTATTCTCGTGCAACAATTCTTGTGTTGTCAGAGACTGTGCCATATCCATTCTTACATCTGCCTGCAAAATTAGCAAAGTTTGTCATACCTGCAAGTAACCCTACTATGCCAAGTTACCAATCTAATCCATTCTATTTTATAAAAACAGATTACATTTTGGTTTTACCAGATGGTGTGCGATTAAAAGATGAAGGAGTGCTGGAAGATCTTGTCTGGAAGTTAAAGGAAACTGCTAATCAAAATGTTCTTGTGGTACCCATAACATCACAACTTTGTACCAGTATTAAAGTTAACTTAAAACTTTGGTCATTAAGATATGCTTATGTAGGGGCAGATAAAAACTTGTGTGAGGCATTAACTGGTGATGTATTAATATTATTTCATAAGAATATAGTGCAAAACTTCACTGAAATATTTAGGCCTCCTTTTTATGAATCGTTTTATATTCAGGCAAAACTGAGAGATATTAAAATCAATGTTGTGAGTAATGAGTATGTGTATCCTGGTAAAATACTATTCGCGAATAAGCATTACAAGTGGAAACATGATAGAAATATTGAGAGTAAGAAGATTGGACTTTACAAAAGATTTGGGATAAAACGAGTTGTGAATCAAGAGGGTGTAGAGAAATATTATGGCTGTACAAAATCAACACAAAGATGTTTTCCCACAGTACTCAATGTGCCATATTATTTATATGAGGGTAGATGGACACCTCCCTGTTGCTTAAATGCTTTACGGGAGACAGCTAGACATGTATTTTCCATGCTTGAAGGATATGGGTTAAACTATTGGTTAGAAGGAGGTAGTCTTTTGGGAGCAGCACGCTCTGGAGACATAATACCCTGGGATTATGATGTTGATATTGGCATTTTTTTGAATGAAGTTACAAATAAGTCTCGTTTTCTAGCAAACATATGGAATAGTCAGAAATTGTTTGATGGAAAAGGCTTTGTTTGGGAGCGGGCAAGAGAAGGTGATTTTATTCGAGTTCAATATAGTGAAACAAACCATTTGCATGTGGATATATTTCCTTTCTATGAAAAGAACGGTGTTATGACAAAAGATACATGGTTTAAATCACATCGGCAAGACATGGAGTTTCCAGCTCATTTTTTGAAGCCTTTGAAAAGAATGCCTTTTATTGGTATCATGGCTCTTGTACCGAATAATTATGAAAAGTTTTTGGAGTTAAAATTTGGAAAAGGAGTTATAGATAATCCTCAATATCCTTTTCCAGAAAAATTGTTGGGTTTATCTGTTTAGTTGTTCTTTATTAACTCTTTCATATTTATATTTTTTAAATTTTCTTTAATCAAATTACTAAAGCCTATAACATGATAGTTGCAGCTTTAATGCTCCTTGCAAGATTAAATAATTGGCTTTCTATTATAGCTTTAATTTTCTGTTAAACTTGCTAATCTTATTAGTAGATTTTTTATTTTTGTATTTCACCACTTGTTTTCTTACATCAATCCATGTGTTATTGTAAATAAAGATGTTATTTCTGTTCAGTTGTGTTTTATTTTCCACATGAGATAACTGATTTACTTTTGTCATTTTATTATTCCCTTGTTTGATTGTGTTTGCTTGGTTTTTTGTACAGCCCAGGGTGTTCCTATCAATTTTCAGAAAACGTCTCTTGAAACCACAATATTTGAATGTTTTTTATAGTTGGACCTTACATGCGTAAAATGTATTGTATTTCCAACAAGGTTGTTTGTTCACTCTTTAATTTGAGACATGATTATGACTTAAGGCCTATTGGGGTAAACATTAAGATAAAAATAGTCCTTTGTCATGTGTACCAAGCAGACAGGATTTTTGATTTTAAAAATTAGTTCATTACAGACAGATTAAGTGGTATAATTATTAATTTTGATTGATGAAAAGTGATTAGGATATGCACTTTGTTTCTAATTTTTGATTTATAAACATCCAGCACATGATATTACAGAAAATATAATGGGCATAAAGTAGAACAATTTCCTTATATTATAAGACATCAGTATACATGAAGTAAACTTCAGGTATTTATTTTTATTTGCAGTAAAATTCATTACCATGAATTCAATGAATTCATTACCATCCTCTGAAAAAGTTACAAGATACAAATTTGAGAGACATCTGAGTAGGTATATTAGTTTTAAATTTATCAAATATATAATATCAATATATTTATAAATCCCTTGATGCAAATTGCGGCTTAAGTATACTAAATTTAGTATGGCCAGCTTTAGGCAAAGGACATATCTTCAGGCTTTGTTTTTGTATTCACATTTTGTATTTAAGGGGTTCTAATTAGAACACAAAAAATGAGTGCTAAGAAAGTGGCAGCATGTGCTAGAATCAAAATATAGGTAATTGTAACCTCAGTTACAGGATAGATGGTTTCTATTTCAAAAAGAGAAAATATTTATGGAGCATCAAAGATCAAACCATGGTCACTCAACCTTTTTTTGTATCTATATTTATATCTGGTTTGTTTTCCCCATGTAACCATTAGAAACATACAGTTTTAAAAGTATTTTATTTGTTTGTATAATATTGTTTGTGCATTTAAATGAAAAATTACTTTAAATATTTGTTTGTTTGTATTTACATAAATTTGTAATTGGAAACTAATCCTAACAAGTTGACTTTATGTAAAGAGGGTATTAACATGGTAAAACTAATGTTTAAAGTGTTGGAAAGTTGAAATTGCACTAAACAACTAGGATTGTCTCAGATTTTATAAAAATTGTTTCAGTGGCATTATCGAACTTTGTTTTTATTGCATAGTTTGTTCTGTATTTTTTTATGAGATACGTAGTTTTTTCAATATGTCTAAAAAATATTTCTGTATCTTTCTTTTGTTTATCTGTTTTATGTGCTCTCCTCAGTTGTTATTGCTGCTATGCATGTCCTTTAAACCAATAGGTTGTACTTTCTCAACAATATTGCCCTGTGAGTTCAAAACTAATGAAAGAATATATATTTATTTATTTTTTTTGTATTTGTAAACAACTGTATTTTCAAAAACTTGTGTTTGTGTTGCTTTCTTTAACTTATGTGTTAACAAGGAAGTCTTTAATTAGTACATAGGTTACAGTACGATTTATGCAAGTACAAAAAAAGAGTTCTGCAGATGTGGTTTCGTTTAGATATTAATGTTTTATGTATGGAGTATGGAGTGTGTGTTATAGTTTTGTTATTTAGTTTTTAATATTTATATATATATAGTTCTTTATGCTCATTGTTTGTGGCCAGTTGTTTTTTTTTGTATACTTTTTTTTGTTTGCATACGTTTCGTTTATATCTCATACATAGATGTAAACATAAGTTTGTATCAACCTTAGTTGGGCTAGGTTCAAAAAGGTTAATAAAATTCTTTTTTCATACTTTTGCATTTATTTATTTTTTTGTTATTGTATTTTTTACTTGTGAATGTCTAAAATACAACATGTTAGTTTTTCTCTAAACATATAAAACTGTGTTCGATGTTGATTGACAAGTACATGTAGTGTGCAGATCCACATTCAGGTAAAATGTGATATTTATTATGTTAGCTACTGTTGTTATCATATTTTTTATAAAATAGACTGTTAAAGATAACTTCTGAGTTTTATAAATGTTTACATAATTTCAGGTGGAAAAACACTCATTATAACACTGATTATATTTTGATCGTTTTTATAAAAACAGAATTTTAATTCTCCCTGACATTATTGTAAAAGAATTTACCCAAAAAGAAACTAGCACAAAGGTATTGCACATGGGTATAAATTTATTGCATGTGCAATTTTCACAGGCCTTATTTAAATTAACTGCGTACAAACTTAAAATTTTATTCACTTAAATTTTGTTGACTCAAATACTATATTTATATTTTTTTGAATGTTGTTTTTATATTTGTCCTTTTTTCTTGTATTAGTTTTCTGGAGCAATTATTTCAACCATCTTGCTAGTTCAAACACATTAACTCAAATGTTTGGGTATTGCATAATCACAAAATTTGTTAGTTTCCATGAGCTTTTTTAATTTATTGTTTGCAAAATCTGAAAAACAAACATTAGGAAAATATAGTTCTGAGACAGTCAACTGTTGGCTTTAAAAAGGTGCAGAATCAGTTTCTAGGCCTAGAACTCAAGTTAACACTAGCTTTATGTAAATTATATACTACAATTTTTTTTTTAATTCCAAGATTTTGAGTTCTGTAATTATTTTTTCACTTAGGTATACAATGTTGTCATGAAAGTTCCAAGAATTTAATTTTTTATTGTGTTATGTTTATTGTATATAATGTTTTTACTTTCAGGTGCATTTGTAGTTTAAGAGGCTACTTTTTTTAATTTCCAATCCCTTCTTCTTTGTATTTTTTCCATTTTTCACTTAGTAATTAAGGTACTGTGTACTAAGAAAGGTTAAAACACAAACAAGTGTTTTTGTGTCATTGACTTGCCCTCACTGCCATGGGTAGTTAACAGAATTAAAAAATCATTTCCTATTAATAATTTCATGGTTGTTTATTATGCTAATTGCGAAAGTAACCAATTCATATCATCAATTAAAAACCTGTTAGATAAACAAAGAAGCATGTTTATAATTTTATTTCTTGATTTTATTTGAAGAGGTAAATGTTGTATTCATAAAGAAGGGACTCTGATGTTCCATTTTTATCATGGCCATTTTTTATACTTGAGTTTCAGAATCATAGCTATTTTGAATTACGTATAATTTATTATGGTGTCCCTTGGAGAGCTAATTTCACCTTAAGTTTGTTTGGCTTTTCCCAATGGAGTGAAACACTGATGTCAGCATTATTTCTGCAACGTCATCACAAATTCATTTGAATTTAATTTTGCCATCCGGGATGTCTGGTCTGAGTATGTATGTAGTATTTTAGGTGAAGTTTTTGAAAGTACAGTTAACATTTATTATAGACTAGGCTTGAATATACACGAAGGTCTCTGCTCCAGTTGCAATAAAACTTTATACTTGCATAGCCATTTCTTATTTTTTTAAATAAAATATTTAGCAAATTTATTTAAAAAAATTCCATCGATAGTTCTTGTTAGCATTCTCTATGTAAAATTTAAAGCTTATAATTTATATTGTTCTGGGTTAATTAACTCAAATGTGTTTTTACTAATGTAAAGAAAAAATAAGGGTTACTTATCAAAGAGAAGTAAATATAAAAAATTCTAGTGTCAGGAATTTTTATTTTTTAAACAATTTTATTAAATTAGTTGACTTATATATAATACTACTTATCATTGCAAGCAATAAAAAGAAGAATTCAAGATGTTATCTTGTGCAAAATGATCTTAAGTAACAATGTTAATAAATTCAGTCATGTTTGATAACAAATCCATTAACTAGTCAGATCTAAAAAAAGTTTCAATTAGCCAACTGCTGACAACCAATGTTTGTGTGAATGTTTTTTAATTATGTTTATTAATGACCTACCTATGGTAAGGTGTGGTTAATTTGCAATGATTAGGAAGCCTGAACACAAGCATGTTTTTTAATCTGATTTAATTTGTTGTGGTTTTATTAACTGTATCAATATGTTAAAGTAAGAAAAATAATAGATGTCTGTCGTTGATCATGTGTGAATGAGTAACAATTTTTTTTGGTGTATAGTTTAATAAAGTTAGTTCTGAACGAAAATGACATATTACTGTCCAAGGTTGTTTGTGAGGATTTTATTTTGTGTGTATTTCAAAAATCCACCCCTTTAATTGAATGCCCCTCCACAGGAAATATTTATATAGGACCTCTTCCCCCTCTGTAACCAGCTTTTTATAAATAAATAGCACTTAAATAGAGGTGCTTTTAAAGGATTTTTTAAAATAAGATCCCACCGTATCCATTTTACAACACATCCGTTTTACCTAACATGTTAATAATACAGTTGTGAGATTGTGCATTACCTCCCGATAACAATTACGATGTTCTTGCACGTAGAGGAATGTTAGTATGTGGTGTGATGCAGAGAGCAGTACAAGTATAAGAATATCTTGTAAACAGTCGCATTAGTGTGCTTTAAATGTATTTTTTTATTTGCTTAACCTGTTCATCTATCATAGCGTTGAATAAAATAAAACAACAATAACAGCAATGAATATAGCCGGCCTTATCGGTATCATTGTCTTCTACATTCTTATTCTGGTGGTTGGCATATGGGCGGCTCGCAAGAAGAAACCAGCAGAGGAGGGTGGTGAGGAGACTGATGAAATTATCTTAGCAGGAAGAAGCATTGGTTGTTTTGTTGGTACTTTTACAATGACCGGTAACCCAATAATTGCCTTTGTGGGATATCAAGAGTATTTTAAATGATATGATTTTTATTATTGTTTTAAACTACTTGATGTGTGACATTTTTTATATAGCAACATGGGTTGGTGGCGGTTACATCAATGGAACTGCAGAATTAGTATACACTGATGGTATGTCAGCTGCGCAAGCACCATGGGGTTATGCTATTAGTCTTATAATAGGTATGTTGTATTTAAGAGTTTTGGGTCTAGTCTGACCTAAAGATCTTCAAGGGTATCTTCATCATCATCATCATTCTCGGCTTAACGTCCGTTTTCCATGCTAGCATGGGTTGGACGGGGCATATTAATGACCCTCTTCCAATCTGATCTAGACTGTGTTAGATCTAAACTCAACTTCCTCTGTATCAAGTCTGTCCTTATAACTCCTGCCAAGTCTTTCTCGGTCTGCCTCTGGGCTTTGCCCCAGGAACTATCAAGTCTCTACACTTTCTTACCCAATTATCCTCCTCCATTCTTTCCAAGTGCCCCAGCCAATTCAATCTTCTTATCTGGATAACATCTTTAATTCTACAGAGACTTAGCCTGCTTCTTAGCTCATCTGAACTCTTTCTGTCTCTCAGACTGGCGTTACACATCCACCTAACCATTCTCCTATCATTCCTTTCTAAACGGTCAAGATCTTTCTGCTTCACTGCCCATGTCCAACATAGCACTTCTTTCACAGGCCTCATACAACCTACCTTTAACCTCAATTGACAGGACTCTGCTAGTCAACAAAGGAAGTAACTCTCTGAACTTTTTCCAAGCAGAAACTATCCTGCAAGTAACACTTCTTCCAACACCCCCTTCACTGCCCAACATATCACCTAAGTAACAGAAGTTCTCAACTATCTCTAACGAGCCACTGTTGTACATCATTAAAGCTGGAAATACTTCATTCTCTATAATCTCACCTTTGCAACGCTTGCATGCAAACTGAATGTCAGCTCTTAACCTTCCACTAATACTACTGCACTTCTTATGTACCCAATGCTTGCAAGTCAGACAAAATATTACGTTACTACCAACCCATTTCCTGCAAACTCCACAAGGCCACTTTCCAACTACAAGGTCACACTTGGCTGCAATGCTACTAATCATGACTTTAGACTTTGCTGTGTTTCCATTTAGCCCTTTCTCTTCTAGTCCTTTCTTCCACTTCTCAAACTTTTCAACTAATTCTTCCATCGACTCTGCTATGAAAACCAAATCATCTGCATACAATAACTCCCATGGACAACCTGTTCTGAACTCCATCGACAGCGCTTCTAAGACTAGAATAAACAACAAAGGACTAAGTACAGAACCCTGATGTACACCAACATTTACACTAAATTCATCACTAAGTGAATCGTTAATCCTGACACGACTTCTAGCATTGCTGTACATAGACTGTACCATCGTAACTAACCACTCATCCACACCTAATTTTCTCAAAGCCCACCAAATAACTTTACGTGGCACTCTATCAAAAGCTTTCTCTAAATCTACAAAGGCAAAATAGAGATTCTTTCTCTTTCCTCAATAATTTTCCAGAAGCTGTCTGAGTAAAAATATTGCATCTGTAGTGCCACGCCCTGGAACAAAACCAAATTGCATCTTATCTATATCAATTCTTTCTCTAAGTAACTTATCAATCACTCTTTCAATAACTTTCATTACTTGATCAACCAACTTCAAACCTCTATAGTTACCCCTTTCTAATGCATCACCTTGCGAAATCATAAGTTAAGTTCATGCACAACTTAATGTGTTAAAAATGTTTTTAAAATGTCACAACTGTTCCATTCTTTTTCGAGTTTTATTTGGGTAGGCTGAAATATATCATCTTAGGCAGTTAAGTTGTCAAAGTTCGAAAAAAATGATTCCAAACTGTTTAGCCCCAATGGTCATTTTGTTGGTGATTTTCAAAAACCACTTGTTTTAAAAGTCTATAACTTTAGTGGATTGAGAAACTTCAAACTTGGTATGATACATTTTGAGACTGGTTTGATGAAATTCAGCTAACAATCGTTACAATAATAGTACCTGATTCCTGAATTCAGCTGTTTTCTAAAACACTGTTAAATATTTTTGACAAAATATAAATTTTAACAAGTTAAAAATGGCCCTTGTGATCGAAATAAATTAAAAAAAGGGAGCTAGATAAAACTGTTGTGTGAGCTTCAGCAGAGAATGCTGCAAAGTACAGCTTGAAGAGTAACCTTCCAGTACCTAACAATGTAAAATCATGTTTTGGACAATTAACTATCTGGACGGTAGCTAATCCATGTTCTTCAGTAAATATGCAGTGCGAAACTAACCATTTTTTTATCACATAAATACATTATACACCCTCTCTTAACCATTTATTATTATCAATCGAGTTTAATAAAAAACAATTTTTGTTTAACAAAATACTGTATTTTAATTGTATAGGTGGTCTATTGTTTGCTAGAAAAATGCGCAAAGAAGGTCACGTGACCATGCTGGATCCGCTGCAAATCCAATACGGTAAAATCATGGGTGGAATACTATATTTGCCAGCGTTATTGGGCGAGACGTTTTGGTCGGCCGCCATCCTTGGTTCGCTGGGTGCAACTTTAAGCGTAGTGTTGGAAGTTCATATCGATTACGCTGTCATCGCTTCCGCTTGCGTTGCAGTAGGTTACACATTTTTTGGTGGTCTTTACGCCGTGGCGTTTACTGATGTTGTGCAGCTATTTTGCATATTCGTTGGACTGGTGGGTATTTTTTCTCAATATAACAGACTCTTACATCTACTAGTTTTTTTTCTTATCTTAGCCCACCTCTAGAAACTTCGAGACGTCTAAATATCATATTTCATGCGAAAATTAATCTATGCGATGTCTTGCTATAATCAGCATCTGTTGTTGACCCACCTTTTAAGTCTGTTTTACACAGTGTAAGAGCTTGCCGTACTGTTTAGCGTTACTTTAAAGTGATATTTTACTTGAAACTACATTCTAGTGTGTTAGTGACTTTATAGCTACTTTATTGAAAGAAAATTTGGCGGGTAAAAATGTTCGCAAATTGAGCCTTTCGCGAAATTTTTTTGATTTCGCGGGGATTTGGTTTCACGGATCGAGGAAAATTATGCATTTTGCGGGAATTTAATTTCGCGAATGGCCAAAATTGTTATATTTTTTTGTTCCTTTTTTGAACAAAGACAATCAAAATTCAACAATTAGTTTGTTTTTATTAACTACATTTTTAATTAAATTTCGTGACTGAAGAGAAAAAACTATTTTCGCTGGAAGGACGGGCCAAATCTCGAAATTCGCGAAATTTTCTTTCAATAAAGTTTTTGTTTTTGCTTCACTATTGATTTGTGCAAACTTGTATTCACATTTTTTAGTGGCTTACCATTCCATTTGCATTGACTCATGATAATGTGAGTTCTCTGTCTACAAAACAAACTGAAATTGTTGGCAAAATAGAGGATCGCCATCTTGGTGTGTGGATCGACTCTGCGCTGCTTTTGGTAATTTCCACCTGAATTTTATTTTCTATTTTTAAACTTAATTGTGGGCATTATTCAAGCGATGTATTGCTATACAAACTACCCTTCATAGCTGAATATTTCGAACATATTCTGCTATTCTGCGGCCAGATCTCTCTTGTTTGGCTAAAACTCCTTATTCTCCTTTAATCTTGATTGATCAAACTTTTCAGTATCATGAACAAATATCTTTGTTCCCTGGACGATTTTCTCCCGTTTTCTCTTGACTTTTTGATAAAAAAAAGATTTTCCCAAACCGTTAAAATTTTCGATCTTTTTAAGTCTAATCTTCACTTTCTTATTTTATGTCTTAGAAAAAATTACATCTGATTGGATGGCAACAAAAAATTGCTGATTGCAGTTTCCAACCAACTTCTTGTGTTTCGTTGTCGCGAAATTTATGTAGTTACAGTCGGAACTCTCAATAATCCTGACAAAAAAAAAAATCAAATATCAAGGTTTTCTTTTTTTTGACGAGTTGTCGTATAACTCAGAAAAAAAATGATGTCGGAAGAAAGCTTAGAAGACACCTAAAGTGATCGATTTATAAATAAATACAACCCTACACCTTCAAAAGTTTAAAAACATTCGAAACACATCCGAAAGACATTTGCAAATTCAAAAATTTATATAGCGTTCGAACACATAAACAAAAATGTTTATGATGGGCTGTTTTCTATGAGCGGCATTTTCCAAAAAGTTCGAGATAACAACTAATTCGTTGCTAGGGACCAAAAATTATTTCAGGATAGGAAATAATTCGAACTAGCGTAGTTCGTGTTAACGGTACAGTTTTTAGTTAGCGATGCGATACTCTAAATGTTGACGGGGCCATGGTTTTTGTTTGAAATGGCGCGAACTTCGAGATAGTGCATTCTTGGGATGAGGAGAGTCGTCTGTATTTTCCTACATCTGAGATATCCCACAAGAAACCTTAAAAAATGTTGAATTCAGTCGAGTCTGTTTTTTACTTGGAAATATAACCTGTACGCATTGGTGTTCAGGTTATATTTTCACTGTTTTTCATTGTTTTTCTCGTTATTACCTTAGGTTAGTAAATTTTATGAATTTCGCGAATATTCGCGAAAATTTACCTTTACGAATCTTGCTTGAAGTAAAAAAAAAAATAGTTCGCTAAACTACTAGAAATAACTTATTCTCTCTAAATTAATTTTACTCATTTTTTCCAAAAACAAAACCTTTTTTCTGTCCGTTTTTACCGTAAAGAAACCTAAAATTATGTGACAGTGGTATTTCTAAGTTAAAGAACTGTAAACTTTACGTCGGTTTATTTGTATTTTTAACAAAAAAAATTTAAATTGTATTTTATATAGTGTCTTGGAGGTATTCCCTGGCAAGTATATTTCCAACGTGTATTATCAGCGAAATCTGCAAGATACGCACAGATGTTGTCATTCACAGCTGCTTTTGGTTGTATAATCATGGCTCTCCCCGCCATCTTGATCGGCGGCATCGCTAAAGCAACAGGTGACTCTTTTTATTTTTCTACGATCTCTTGCCATCGTCACTGTTAAAAAGTAACTTTACACATCGCCACGTCCTTGTTTTTAGATTGGGATACTGTTATAAACGACAACTCGACGAAATATCTAAAAGCTGATGGAAGTATCGACGACAAACGCCTCGTGTTACCATTAGTTTTGCAGTATTTAACGCCCACATGGGTGTCGTTCATTGGACTGGGCGCCGTGTCGGCTGCTGTCATGTCTTCTGCAGACTCGTCGGTCTTATCAGCCAGCTCAATGTTTAGTTATAACATATACAAACTTGTCATACGGCAAAAGGTGGGTTAGCCAGTTGCAATGAAATGGTGCTAATGCTTGTTATTTTTGATCACTAACGCCTTAGCTGTAGACAGGAGAAAAAAACAAAGAAGTGATTTTGCTATTACTGGGTTTGGAAACAGCAAACCTTGAATAGCTGTTTTTAAGAAACCTACAAAAGCCTGAAATTTCTGAACAAATTAATCTACAAAACTAAATTATCGCAAGTCATATTTTTAGTATTGTTTTGATTGCAATGGCCACTATCTATTGTGAAAATTAGTAAAATGGCCATCCATGGTGTAGATTATGTACTGGCAAATTTTGACAATCTATACGACTGCTCCTATCTTCTTTTCCCTTATTACTGTTTGTTTTCTAAACTCATGCATATTAATTTTTTACAGGCATCTGGTAAAGAATTAATATGGGTGATTCGTGTTGGAATCTTCGTGGTGGGTGCTATCGCGACAGTGATGGGTTTAACCATCGAAAGTATTTACCAGCTTTGGGTGCTCTCTTCAGACTTGGTGTTCGTGCTGTTATTTCCGCAGTTGCTATGTGCAGTATACTTAAAGTTCGTGAACGTTTACGGTTCCATATGCGCCTTCTTTGTTGGAGCTGTGCTGCGTATTTTGGGTGGGGAATCAACCCTAGGTATACCGATCATGATAAGGTACCCGTTTTATGACGAAGAAAAAGAAATGCAACTGTTTCCGTTTCGAACCTTTGCAATGGGGTGTTCTTTGTTGACTTTAATTGTTGTCTCGCTTATTACAAACAGTATGTTCAAATCTGTGAAAGGCACTCAGAGGTCGCCAGATGAAGTGGATATCATTAGAATTAGTTATAACAAAGAGCCTGAACAGGAGAAGGTGACGTCATTTTCTAGAATTAGCCGCTGGTCCGGTAGTTACAATAACATCACTGCAAGTGCTTCTGAGATAAAAGGCAGGGAAGATAAGTCATTGCTTAAAACTACCCTAACGCGAACCGAATCGGCTCGTAATACTAGTAATTTTGAAATGTAAATACGCTAGTTCTGATTCTAGACTTTTCAACATTTACATGCGTGTTTAAAGAATGTTATCGCGCTAATATCAATACGTACACCTATTTGCGCCTAGGTTTTGTGCGAAGATTTTCAAAACCGCAACGAAATCAAAAAATGTCACTCGCATGTTGATCTTTTAGTTCCAAGAAAACTTGCTTGTTCCTTGCCATTGGGATTTCAATGCTGGTAATTGCATTAGAAGCCGTGCCCATTTAATCTTAAAACTGCTATGATTTTACTCTTTGTTTTTGTAATATTGGAAGCGTAGCTTGCATAAATGATACGTAAAGGGAAGAAATTTTCGCGGAAGCTTAGTTTCGCAAATGCAATACAACGACCGAAGTTTTGTCGAAAAACGTATTGTTACGATACCTTTAGTATTTAGCAAGTATCAAATTGTGTAATTTTCGTACATAAATATTCACGGCTACGGGTAAAGTAACAAAAGTAATTGATAGGATTTTCTTCGAAGATTTAGCGGGACCAACTTTTATCAGGAACTAGTTTATGCGAAGTTTTCTTTCTGATATTTTTTTGATTTCTATTGATTTTTGCATGCTTCATATCTTGCAAGCTTAATTTTACACATTTTGAGTTGGTAAACATTTTTTTAGTCATTTTTTTGCTTTTTAACCTTTTTGTTTATGTGAGAGGCTGGGCAGGACGATTGTCGAAAAGAAAGGTTTGCTGGAATGATTTGTCCCGCCTTAATATGGAAAAAAATTTATCGGGATCTCATTTATTATTATTTAGAGGAACTTTTTATTTTTTGAATTTAAATTTGCAGAAGGTGTGTCGTTCGACCCGGGACGGTGTGTTATATGGAAAAAAGGTCCAGCCTGAGCTGAGAGACAAAAACTTTCCATATAAACACAAAGTGATTTTTAGTACGCTTATTGTTGAAGGCGGGGTCCGTCCCGTCCTGCCTTTTATTTAAACAGCTCCTTAGCGCTTTATGATGTTAAATTTGTTTTTATTTGCATATAATTTTTATTTTTTGACAATGTTAACACTACTGATAATCAGATCGACATTTTTTTTTTTACAGTGGATAGATTTAAGCTATGGATTTTATGGACCTAATGTTTTTGTATATTTTACTGATATTTATTGATTAGCTTTGTGCTGTTTCATTGTTATTTAATTCCAATCCATCATACTATTTAAATCCTTTACAATATTTAATTGTATTTTATCTGTTATCCGCTACTTTGCGGAACGGAAACGTTTTCTCAGCCAATGAATGTGCTCCTCCTTCACCCTCCACCAACTGAAGATTTTTAATCTAAATTACACTGCGGTGAGTGCATTCTCATAATTCTTGTGCTATTACCATATGGCCATGGTATGGCGTTTTCGTCTCGTAATTTCTAAGGTTGTAAATATTCTTGGGGCCCGAGCTAGGTAGTTTTCACTTTTTTTTTCTATTTTACCATGCTTTAAATTTTATGAGGAACTTAAGTTGTCAGACATTTTATATTATATAGCAGATTAGGTCTGTTACTGAAAGAAATATTAACATGATAGAAAATTTGTGTTTTTAATCGCTGATGTACTTTTTGTTTTGCTATGCCTAGATGTCCATAGTGTTTTATCTTGCAGAGAAAAATTACGTCGACACTTTTTTCTTTCGCTATTCCTGGTTTTCAATGTTGTTTTATCTTGCAGAGAAATCCATCATTCTGTGACAACGATTCGTCAATGTTTCATTAATAAAAGTTCGAAGAAAATGCCAATCACAGCCTGCCTGGCCAGCCAATTTGTCAGCTTTTATAATCCGGTCACCACGACATAATCAGGTCAAAAAAAAAAATAATCTGGGCATGCGTACCTAATCCGGATGTCCTGTTTATAAACAGGCCGTTTTCGCAATTGCACTTACTACATTCCAAAAATTCGAATTATTGTGACTGTAATGTATTGTCTTCTTAAACACCTTTCTGTCATATTTAATATATTGTTTTTAAACCATCTTTTCCTCTATTTTTGGAGTGTTTTGTAATTTTTTTATCACTATTTTTGCGATATTTCAAAATACACAATAACATAATGTAAAAAAAACAAAAATGGCAGAATTGAACCCTATTGAAAGTTTATTTATAAAAAGTGCAGACACATCATATTGCTACCATATTCGTAGACCGAAAGGTTTGATGAAAAATGTGTTGTTATAGCCCCTGAGTCGTTATAACGGACCATCAAAAAGGCAAAATGCAAGGTTGTAACGGCTGTTGTCGTTTTCCGAGGACTTCGCTTTTCTTCTACAGTTGGTTAATTTTTGCTAGGATTTATTTTTGTGAGGTAAAACAGTGTATTTTGCGAAGTTTAATTTTTTGTATCGGAATCTCTGCTTTCTTTTTTCATATTTCAACAACAACAACAACAAAACATAAATCGAGCGAAATATTGGAACCGCCATATAACTACTGACTTAAAAAGGTTTGTAAGTGTTTAGCAATTTACTGATAAAGAAAAATAAATTCAGCGAAAAAGTTCTTTTTCGTAAGATTTTCATTGCGCAGACAACTTGACGATAACTATGAGTAAAATTTGCGAAATTCGCAAAACTTAATCAACTTAAGTCCCGACGTAAATTGTCAAAATTTAGTTTCCACGAAATTTCGTTTCATGTGAGAACAACAACTACTTTGCCACCAGGGCTATTATTTGCTTGTTACGAATAATATAAAAGCCGGTCGGCCCTGATTATGTTTGATCTGTAGGTAAGGAATAACGTAAAAGTGTTGCAAATAAGCTGGCTTGCCCCAATTATGTTCGTTTTATAAGTACCAATTAATACTTTTTAACTGTCGTACATAGGCCTGTCCTGATTATGTATTTTCTGCCCTGTTTATAAACGGGGAAGCCCGTACATTCGGGCGGCGTTCATAATCCGGGCAGAACAGTATTGCCGGATGGAAAAGATTCGATGACCACTAATCGATTTTACTTATATAAAGTAAGAAAAAAGAACAATTGGAATGACATAGACACATCAAAAAACCTACACAGAGTCGGGTGGATGAATGCCAGCAAAAATGATCTGAAAAATGTTGTGTACAGCAAACAAGCGAAAAAGGGTGCGGGGTCAAGATTTCTAATTAATTTGTGATGTTTTCACACCAGGTACATTTTGTTTTGATTTGTTTCAAAATGGCAGCCGAGGAGCAATCTCAAAAACATGTGGTACATTCTGCAGAAGAAATCGCAGTTAAAGTTGTTCAGGTTTGTGACTGTAGCAGTGATTTTTATTTTGTATGGTTAACCTTACTAATTTCGACGGATATATCCTGTCATTTGCTTCCAGGTGGGGCCTCAAAGGGTAGTTCTGGTAGCTGGTAGTATAAAAAAAAGGTCATCACTTTTTACTTTTTGATATTTTTGGTGGGAGAAGGGAAGGAGAGAGTTTAAAATAACGTACCTTGACAACGATATTTAAATTGAACTTTGTCCTCAAAATAAATAAAAATTAGCATGTTTAATTTCAAGGCATTCAGCGATTCGGTTTGACGTCACAACAATTTTTTGGGGGGTGAAAAGTTGCCGTATTTTAGGTGAAGAGAGTGCAGAGCTAAACACATTGTGGAGTTTTAAAAACAATTTTAGGAAGTTTGAGCAAAGATAAATTTTTGGAGCTAGCTTCCTACGGGCCATCAAAAATATGTTATGTTTGTGTCTTCCGACCAATACACCTTTACGATAATTCAATTGTGCATGGGTTCCTATGGCTCTCCATTGTTTTACAATATCGGAAAAAAGGAGGTAAAAATCGTGTTTTATGAGACGAAAGCGTGTTTTCTTCAGTTTTTTAACTTCCGTTGTATCAATTTCTTTCAAATTTTCAGGAAACGTTAATAATTATAAGATACAACTTATATATACTTTTCATTAAAAACAAAACACAGCAAGAAAAGTTATCACGAAAAAAACACGTTTTCTCCTTAATAAACTCTGATAAAAGTGTGATGTTTACCTCCTCTGATCGCAAAATAAGCTGTGATGGGGTGTTAGTTTTCCCGAATTATCGTAAAGGTGTATTTACGTTTTTTGGTAATAAAACCCCGGTCGGTAAGTTGGAAAAAAAACGGGAAAAAAATTTTCCCATCCAAGCACACTATAAGGTCACAAAATTTGGGTTGCCCCAACTCTTAAGTAGCGTGGACGATTTCATATTTTTCACGAATATACTTTTTGGATTTACTTACAGTCATTGTTTACAGAAAGAAGAGAGAAATTGTCTCACAAGAATTCGCTGGTGCAGCAATATCATGCTGCTATGTTTTAAATAACTAAGATAATTTTAAGTGACCAACATTTTTGTGTGATACATGTTTGACCTCGTCCCCATCACACATTATCTGACTCAAACAACAGATGTCGAGTGGCACTATACTGTTTTTCAACCCTGGGAACAAATTTACCTGCTCCAAACTGAAAATCCCGGGGAAAATACGTCCGGCCGATTTTTGAAGGGTTTTCAAAACGCTTGTTCATAACATATTTTTGATGATCGCCTAAGCATCATTTCCAGACAGATTTTAATTGTGGTTACCTTTCGTTAGCTAATTATTCTTCCATTTCCACATTTTTTAGCATTCTTTCCCATACGAACTAGGTTTTTTTTTCACCCAGCGAAATTTTAAAAATGGCAGATGTAGCACAAATGTGATTCGTAAACTAAGCAAAATGTCAATCATCACTACGGCAACAAAGCTGAACCGAATCACCAAGTTGTTTTTAATTAAATTTCTGCATAATTTTGGAAGTCACTCTGAAAAATGACAGATTAAAAACTTCCTCCTCACCAGTAGCCTAAAGTAGCTTGCTAGCTACTACATTGTTTATTACATACATTGTTTTAAAACAATCTATTTTGTGTAACTGGAACTTGCGTAAGTTATCATGATGCCATTGTGAAAAGACTCGTATTAGAAATTTTATAATTAAGATACATGTTTGGTGATGAGGGTGCCGATAAGAGTTGAGTGTTTTGAAAAAAATTCAAGTATCTGCCCACAAAAAACCCACATAGACCGGAACAATGCCTGAGAAAAGTCCCTTCTTCCAACTGTTGTCCGCATGGTATATATGTTACAAGAAATTGCGTTTCAGAAATGCTCCAGGCAAGTTCGGGAAAGTACAGGCGGTTCCGGAGAACAACCGTCAATTTAATTTAAAAGTCGCCCGAACTCACCTTTATATATGTGGGTATTTGTGGCTCATCGGCGCCCTCTTGTTTCGTGCATGACAAATGTTTACCGCATTAAAACACTGCCATAGTTAGTTTGAAAACTACTGAAACAGGACCATGTATAGTTCTTTAAAAAATTTTATCAAAACCATACTGAAGAATGCTAATACAGCTTTTTCACAGAGAAATCCGCTGTGACATAACTAGCTGTTGAAGTGAAAAGGGAATTTTTCCAGCCATATATCCATAAAAAATTGTTATTAAAGTAAAGCTGCAAAAGTTATTTTCAAAGTTTTGCTCAAAAAATATACAAATAAAAGGATAATATTTGTTTAAAAACGCAACAAGTCTTAGAAACAAGAAAAGATGGAGTTTAAACGTTTTTAGCAACAATAGATTTGTGTGCAATTTTTATGAAATTCCTTGTAATGTTATGTTGCAATAAATGCTAGAATAAAATTTTAGGAATTGTTTTATGTCTGAAAAGTTGTTAAATTTGTTTCTTTGCACTAATACCTACAGTACTGCTTAAATGTAACTTTACTTGTGCACAATATTTATCACCTTCACACAAACCTTTAGTAGCTTCAGAACTTTCCTTGTTATTGTTATCCTGTTGTTAAATACATGAGCTATTTTTGTATATTGAAAACAATAAATAGAGTTCATGTCTCACATGCGAACTTTAATTAGATCATGCAAACTTCGCGTAACACATTGTTGTACAGTATTTAATTGCTATATCTGTTAAGGAATCACCAGAAGATAAAATATAAAATTTAACAAAGCTTTAAAGTTTTTATTGTTTCTACTCATGAAGGGCAACTTATTATCTTTTGTTTTTACATGCGATTTATTATGATATTGATAGAATCTCGTGTCTTGTCATTTTATTGTTCTTACACAAAACTTAATGTTGTATTTTATTAGGGGATCGCCTTCACCATCGTTTTACATTTTATACGAGTTGAAATGATAATTTCTACGATCTTGTTTTCGTGATTTTTAAACAATCTACAGCGATGTTCTTGCTTTCTACAATCCCATTTTTATGATTTTTAAACAATCTACGGCGATACAACAAAACGCTACGCAACAAAAATTAATAAAACTTGGGATTCACGAAAATGGCAAATTACTTTATGTATTTTAATTTTCGTCAGGTAAGTTTAGTTTGATCGACCGAAACTAGTATTCGAAACTACTATTTTTAACCTCATGCACAAAAAACAAGGCATGTGAGTATCAAAACAGTGTTCAAAATAGAAATAAAAAAACAGGTAGAAATGCGCAAGTTACGCAAGTTAAGCTATTATAAAAAGCTTCAGTGATAATCGCTTTGATTTTATACATTTTTCACATAAACATGATTTTACATTAAACACAAAATCTTTAATGCTTCACACGTTCATTCATTTTTAAAAAAAATATTTATCTTTTAATAGCTTCCGTGATCGTTAACACTTTTAAACAATAGCGTGCATGTTACATGTGAGAACAAAAGGTTTCATCATATGTAATTGTTTTGGTTCGCGCACGACGATAACAATAGAAAGTATTTAAGTTCATGTGTAAACAAAAGATATGCGAAGGTTCTTTATGTGGACATGAGATTGTTATTTTCATTCTAGCTCCATGTTTTTCGGTGGCATGTGACCCTGTTATGTAATATTTATGTAGCGGTTTAAACATTACTGACTGTTTTAGCCAGAACAGATACCTTCGCACAGCAAAGTAAAACAAAAGTTCTTATGAATGATTGTTTATTTAAAAAGATAAAATAATTCTGCAGAAAGTTCTCTCAAATTATTGTTTTTGAAACAATGAAAATAATTCTGCCTGTGTTCTCACACAGCTTAGCATTCAAAAAAGAACTTAAATGTGCATGATTTTTTCTCAAGAAATTTTATTGAGACACAGGTTGTGCATGATTTTTATTATGAAGGATTTTTATTTGAGATGCAGCTTGCGAAATTTACTGAACGTTCAACATGCTGCACATATCAAAAAGAGTAGAGGTTGGTTGGGGAAGGGGGGACTGAATCAGCCTACTGCAAAGCTTAAACAGGGTTAAGGGCAGTTGAAGTCTTTGTAAATCGAAACAGCACTTAGCACTTGCTGACATATAAAACAACATATATTTTTAAAACATAATACTGTCCGTAAATATTTTTGGTGATAAAATTTCAAATTAGAAGTCCCTAGGACTTTGTTCACATGCGTTAAAAAAGCCAAAGATATTACAACAATATTATTACAATTGTTTACCCAGAGTATAGTTTGGTTGGCTCCTACAGCAATGCACACACAAACCCTTAGCGACAAATGAATTAACATTTTTTTTTGCGCTGCAACTACACATCTTTAAATACATTTTGACGCTACTTGTGAGTGAATTAAATCATTGCAGAAGTCGCTATAATATATTTAATAAAATGCCGTTTTTTCTGTGTTTAACTTATATACAGATTTAACTATTTTAATCTTTTTTGTGTGTTACTTTTCTCCGCCAAAAAAATGTTCTTAATTTAGGAGGTAGCTAAAACATTTTTTGTCTTTTGTCGCATTCAAAAATTACCTCAGCTAAATATTTTGCTAAATATTTTGCGTGATTTAGAAACTGCCACAGTACACATTTTAATAAGTGCGAAAATTGCAACAGCAGTCTTTGTCGACGCTAAACATTCTAAGTTATGAGGGTTTTGGTGGACATCATTGTACGATGTATGCTTTTGAAAAATCTTATTATGAAGGTGCAGAGCAGTGCAGAACCAAAAAGCCTGTGGACAAGGTTAGCATACTCTAATTTTGAAACTGGTTACTCCACATTTTCGTATCTAAACATTCTTAGGAGGAAGCCAGCAGCATTGATGCGCTATATATTCGAAAAATATCATAAGAAAACACACTTTAATTAGACAGCAATTTCTGTCTCTTCCTGTATCGTGAGATGATTTAAAGTAGTGTTTTTAACTATTGATTTTTTACTATTTTTTAATATTATATATCATCTACTGAGTAACTTAGGCAACTTCGTCCCCAAGGATTGTTGGGAACGAGGTTGGCAATACTCATTTGAGCATCATACCCCCACCAGGCTAACAGGTTATAGATTTGTAATTTTTACAGCTGTTTGTTGAAATAAATTCTTTTTCGATTTGAAATAAAAAAAAAATCATGCAAAACGAACAATGAAAAATTCATTTAAGTTTTGATGGCGTCAGTAATAAATAAAAAAAATTAAAATTTATTTACTTGTTACCTGTATTGTATACAACCTGAAATGCTAGTATATAATGTACAAAATCATGTCCTTTCAACAATTGGTTAAAAAGATAAAAGGGTTGTAAACTTTGCTGATGTCAGCAAGTCAGCAATGAACAAAATTCTTTTATCAGAAATCCTCAACACATTGTTGCTATGGTGTGGAGCGTTATGCTGATTGAGAAAATGCATAAGTTTATACCTTTGACAAATGGTTATAAATATATTGGGTTTTAAAGGTTATTTGATGACATCATTAACCAATCCATTCTTAAACAGATTTGCAGACCTAGGTTTAAGAAACTTGTTGTCTCTAGTTACCTGTGCGGAGAAATATAACTGACATCAGCACCTTGTATTTGGCCTCAAAGTAAGCTATTGACATTAAATGAATGTTTTAACATTGTGTTGTAACATCAGAAAGGTTAACAAATGAGACATGGAAACTGAACACATCCACCTAGCCTGTTACAGACACACAGACATACTCTTCGTTTTATTGTATAAGAGACTAGCTGATAAGGCCTGTGGAAAAATCCACTTGGGCAGAGGCAAATGTTTACTGCGAATAACAATATGTTAGTTTCAATTACTTTATTTCATGCAAAATACAGCATTTTTTATCCTTTTTACCATTCTTTCTTATCATATTCAGAAGAAATATGGAGATATATCTGCAATTTTTAAACTTGTACAGTCGTTTTCTTATCTTATAATAAAGCACAGTGATTTTTAGGCTTTAAAGCGACTTTTACTTATCAAAATACTTATCATTTCTAAAATAAATTTACACAGATTTTAAAGTTTCGTAGGGTCTTTTTCTTATCATTTCAGAACAAAATACAGCAAAGGTATAGTGTTTTTTATATGAGTTAATTTGGATGCAAGAAAAAAACTCTATTGTTTTTGACATGCAAAAAAATAGTTCATTTATTTAACAACAGGATAACAATAACAACAAAAGTTTTTATGCCACCAAAAGCTTGTTCCAAGGTGATAACTATCATGCTGATGTGAAGTAACATTTCAACTTTACTCGGGCTACTTAAGGCCAGTCCTTTTTTATTCGAGGGACATTTAAGGGAGGGAGGGACATATTTCAAGTTATAAAGAATCTGGCATAATTTATTGGCCAATATATCATTATATGAATAGTAAAACGCAGAATTCAATTTTTCCGAGAAATTTTGATGACGTCATATGCCATAAACGCGCTTTTCCCGTGCTTTTTTAAGTGGTTTACAGCATCATTGAAAGGGTGTAAAAGCGCATCTTATGTGGTCTATTTACAGGTTAACCCTGTCGTAAGTTTATATAAATCGCCAAAATGTCAAAAACGTGCATTCTAGTAAATCTAAAGCTATTTTTTGAAATTGACTACGTCATATCTTCGGGGAGGTAAATATTTCAATTTGATACAGAGTATTTGAAAGACACTTCATGCCAAGACGTGTTTTTATGCTACTTCCCGCAAAATTAAAAAACCTTTAATGGTCCGGAAAACCGCTTGAAAAAAACTGCGGGTAAAGCGCGTTTATGGCATATGACGTCATCAAAATTTTTCACAATAGGTGAATTATGCGTTTTACTATTTATAATGATATGGTGATCAATAAATTATGCCACAATCTTTATAACTTGAGTTATTGAAAATGACCCTGAAATAAAAAAGGACTGGCCTTAAATAGCCGGAGTACTGACTGTATAGCACACAGAGAAAATGCAATGATCAAGACATAAATTATATGATTTAATATCTAATTAAATTAGTTATCAAAAAGTCTTAGGTTCACTTACTCTTTAGTCAATTCAATGATTCCATGGAGTGAAAATCACAGAACTAGTTTGCTATTTTAGGTTATACACACCGGCTTGGCACATTATAGTATAATATACTTTTTTTGTAGACTATCAGAAGAGATATTCATGGTTTATCGGATCAAAATAAAATAGCACGAAAAAGAGCGCTTGAGAAAATTTCTAAAGAAGTGTTAAATAAATCTCCACCTTATAAGAATGATGTTCTGGAAGTTATATTTAAAGAGATTTACAAGCCAGCATTAAAATTGGTTAGTGACCCCATTGATCGTACCAGAGAACTAGCAATCGAGTTAATAGTCCAGTAAGTATATAATCAGGTATGTGCAACCATGCATCAGGCTTTGTCAAGCCAAGATTTTTGATAGAGTGGGACAAATTGATCATACAAAAGCCATTGTTTACAATTGTGTGGTTGTATTTTTATTATTACCAATCAGTTGTATTTTCCAAATGGAGTTTCTTTGGTTGGTATGCATATCACGTTGGTATGCATACTACGAACCTTAATATGAAATTTAAGCTTTATACAATTGTGTTTTGACAGTTGGATGATAAAATACACTGTATAATAAAAGAAGAGTAGTTTTTTTAAGTTTAAGCCTTAAACAGTTGGATCTGTGGTTCTGTAAGAAGAAATAGCTTTTGTTTTTATACAATCACACATTTTTTATAAGCATATGAGATTTAGGGAACAGGATAGGTAATATTTAATAAACGTTTATTTTTGGTTAAAATGTATGCTTGTGGTATTCTGGTAAGCTTAGTTTGGAAAAAGATTATTTCACCTTCTAAAAAAAAAATTGTAAATAAAAATTAAATAGAATTAACAAACCTTTTCTAGGAATAGAAATTCCTTATTTTCGTTGGGCGAAGCATCTGAGATTTAACATTAGGGGATCTCAAAATATATACTTTTTCAAGTTAGACTTAAAGAGGAACTATACATGCAAAAATTATTTTTTGATATATTGTTACTACTACCATAAGAAAACGAATTCAACTAGTTTACTGTTTCATATGAATTCCAAGTGCCAAAAATACGAACCTTATCACCCTACAATACGGCTAGAAGTCCCGTCCCCCAATTTCGTGAAAGAAAACTGGGACAAATGTGACGTGAGACGTTGCAAAGGGCAGAAAGCGCAATTCTATGCAGCAATCTATATAATAATACACCAGTTCCGTGTCTCTGTGACAGGCAAAGTGGATGTCTTCATTTTCCTTTGATGTTGCCGAAAAATGCATGTCTAATATGTTAAATTTTCTGACGTTACGGCGCGACGTCAAGAACACTACTTTAACATCAATATCCTATATTAAATTAATGAAGCCATTTCAGGTCTGCTTTAAATTATTGCTGACTGGTTTAGCCAAAAAACAGATGCCTTCTTACTGCAAAGTGAAACAAACTTAAAATTTTTGGAACGTATAATTATTTTCTTAAAGCTGGTAACATAGTATTTTTTAAGATAAATATAGCTCCTCATTTTGTCTTTGTTTTTTCGTCAAAACAAATTGACTTATTTTACACACCATAGCACATTTTAGTGCCAAAAAGAATTTTAAAAAAAGATCCTATTTCAGAAAATAATAATAAAAAGATGGCAAATTCATCATAAAAAAGTAGTTGTTTATAAACAGTTTGTCTATAAAGTTGTAAAGTGTGTATAATTTCTTGTACTTGATCTTTCGAGTGGTCTATTTATTACACAATGTCATTCAGAATGTGCGAGGATGGAGAGTAGCATCCTTGACAGAGAGCTTACTTGAACCATTTCGTAGCTCTTTAAATAATGCTCTCCGCCAATTATTTTGTTATTTTGAGCAAATCCTGTCGATGTAGCATTTACACCTTACAAATCTAATCAAAATCACAATGTCCCTTCTTTGTTATGCGAAAATGTACCTGGTCAAGTGCCTCATTACTAGTGCAGTGAATTCAGAACATCTAATCTGTCTGATGTCTGGTTATACAACTTATATGGGTATACACTTTTCTCACAGTACTTTTAATAAAGAAACTTTTGTAGGAAGAAACTTTTTGGGGACCAGACCTTTGCGATATCAAAACAACTGCAAAATTTTGGCAATGGAATTTTGCAGCTAGCCTTTTCTTTTCGCAGGATCGAACTTTGCAATTAAGCCACTTATGCATATTTTGTAGAAGAAACTTCTTCCCAACTGGTTACCACAAATTTTTCTATCTATAAACGATATTACAAAGAAATACGATGTTTGCGTTGCATAATGCAAAATATTATAGAAATCATCATCATCATCATCATTCTCGGCTTAACGTCCGTTTTCCATGCTAGCATGGGTTGGACGGGGTATATTAATGACCCTCTTCCAATCTGATCTAGACTGTGTTAGATCTAAACTCAACTTCCTCTCTATCAAGTCTGTCCTTATAACCTCCTGCCAAGTCTTTCTCGGTCTGCCCCTGGGCTTTGCCCCAGGAACTATCAAGTCTCTACACTTTCTTACCCAATTATCCTCCTCCATTCTTTCCAAGTGCCCCAGCCAATTCAATCTTCTTATCTGGATAACATCTTTAATTATACAGAGACTTAGCCTGCTTCTTAGCTCATCTGAACTCTTTCTGTCTCTCAGACTGGCATTACACATCCACCTAACCATTCTCATATCATTCCTTTCTAAACGGTCAAGATCTTCCTGCTTCACTGCCCATGTCTCACTACCGTACAACATAACACTTCTTACACAGGCCTCATACAACCTACCTTTTACCTCAATTGACAGGACTCTGCTATGTCAATAAAGGAAGTAACTCTCTAAACTTTTTCCAAGCAAAACCTATCCTGCAAGTAACACTTCTTCCAACACCCCCTTCACTGCCCAACATATCACCTAAGTAACAGAAGTTCTTAACTATCTCTAACGAGCCACTGTTGTACATCATTAAAGCTGGAAATACTTCATTCTCTGTAATCTCACCTTTGCAACGCTTGCATACAAACTGTATGCCAGCTCTTAACCTTCCATTAATACTACTGCACTTCTTATGTACCCAATACTTGCAAGTCTGACAAAAAATTGAGTTACTACCAACCCCTTTCCTGCAAACTCCACAAGGCCACTTTCCAACTACAAGGTCACACTTGGCTGCAATGCTACTTATCATGACTTTAGACTTTGCTGTGTTTACCTTCAGCCCTTTCTCTTCTAGTCCTTTCTTCCACTTCTCAAACTTTTCAACTAATTCTTCCATCGACTCTGCTATGTGAACCAAATCATCTGCATACAATAACTCCCATGGGCAACCTGTTCTGAACTCCATCGACAGCGCTTCTAAGACTAGAATAAACAACAAAGGACTAAGTACAGAACCCTGATGTACACCAACATTTACACTAAATTCATCACTAAGTGAATCGTTAATCCTGACACGACTTCTAGCATTGCTGTACATAGACTGAACCATCGTAACTAGCCACTCATCCACACCTAATTTTCTCATAGCCCACCAAATAACTTTACGTGGCACTCTATCAAAAGCTTTCTCTAAATCTACAAAGGCAAAATAGAGATTCTTTCTCTTTCCTAAATACTTTTCCTGAAGCTGTCTGAGTAAAAATATTGCATCTGTAGTGCCACGCCCTGGAACAAAACCAAATTGCATCTTATCTATATCAATTCTTTCTCTAAGTAACTTATCAATCACTCTTTCAATAACTTTCATTACTTGATCAACCAACTTCAAACCTCTATAGTTACCCCTTTCTAATGCATCACCCTTGCCCTTGAAACAATTCACTATTACACTCGACTGCCACTCACTCGGAATAGCACCATCCTTTATAATCTGGTTAGCAAGACTTGTAATAAGCTCAACTCCAATATATCCAGATGCTTTTACCATCTCTGCAACAATACCTGATACTCCTGCAGCCTTGCCAATCTTCATTTTCCTAATAGCCTCCACTACCCATTCTGTCTTGATCTGCATGGCTGGCCCTTCTACGACATCATCATCAGACAAATTATCCTCGTCCCAATCAAACTCAGTGTTAAGCAACCTCTGATAATGATTCTTCCAAGCTACCCTTTTCTCCTCCTCTGTGCTAGCCAAAACACCTTCATAATTACGTATACACTTCTCACCTACAATATCTTGATTAGTCTTCTTCATTTGCTTTGCTATCTTGAATACCTCATTGCGCTGGTCTTCCCTTCTTAACACATCTGCAAATCTGTTTCTCTCTGCTTCTGATTTTGCCTTATACACTGCTGTACGAGCCCGACGCTTAGCTTCTAAGTAAATATTTTTACTACCACCTGACTTCCACTCTTTCCAAAGTTTCCTCTTTTCCTTTATACACTGGTCAACCTCATTATTCCACCACCAGGTCTGTCTATGTCTAGCTGGTCCTTTCGTCCACCCACAGGTATCATCAGAAGCTTCTAGAAGACAATTCTTCAAAGTAGTCCAAGTACTTTCAACATTGTCACTATCACATTGACTATTGTAGGCTAACTGCTGAACTTTTGCACTAAATTGTCTTGCTACAATCTCTTCCTTCAGCTTCCAGACTTTTCGACGGGGCCTGTACTTTCCCTTGGCTTCTCTGACACTCTTCAAGATAATATCACAAACCAGCAACCTATGCTGGGAAACACACTCTTCCCCCGATATAACTTTCACGTCCTTCACCACTTTCTTGTCTGACTTTCTAACCAAAAAGTAATCTATCTGTGTCTTACAACTACCTGACTCATATGTTATCAGCCTACTCTGTCTCTTACTGAATGATGTGTTGCAAACCACCATGTCCGTTGCCATTCCAAACTCAAGCAATCTCTCCTTCCTTATTTCTGCTCCCAAATCCATAGCCTCCATGCACACCTCTATAACCTTCAGATGACTTCCCAACATGACCATTAAAGTCGCCGCCCACCATGACAAGTTCAGTGTCTCCAAACTTTGATGTGACTGCTATTAACTCATCATAAAACTTTATCTTCCTCACTGAGTCCACACTGTGGAGCATAAACTGACAGAAAAGTGACAATCCTATTACCTATCAAAAACTTTATCACTATAACACGACTATTAACACGCATAACATCTATTACTTTTTCTACCCACTTCTCTGCAACGAATATGCCAACTCCTCCATATCCATCACTATTACCAATCCAAAAAAGCTTATACCTTGCCCTCCTACCTTCCACAAATCTCACTGAAGCTCCTCTCCACCTAACTTCCTGAACACAACACATATCAACATATCTACGTTCTAACATTTCAACTACTTCACCTGCTCTACCTCTCAGAGTACCAACATTTACACTAGCCATTCCAACCTAGTGTTATCTACACTGTGATGTGATAGCTGGGTAACGGTCTGACGATGCTCACATCTGACATCTGTCCTACCGTGCGCGACACCTTCACTCCTTAGAGTTCCAGCCCCGTTTACGCAGTTTGTCTGATTAACTATTCTTACGGCCATTAATAAAGAGTTTTGGCATTGTTTTACAGCTGGATGCCCTTCCTAGCGCCAACCGTTCACAGACCGGACTGGGTGTTTTTTAAAGTGACACCATCACTATGTGGCATTTCATGGGACTTCCACAATCGCCCCTTTAAACTAAGGTATGGTGGAGGACTTTCAACTCCTCTCTTGTCTCTTAAGGAGACCCTCACCCAGAAAAAAAGGTTTAATCAGGTAGTAATTTTTTTCCCTTACTGTATTCTTTAAGGCAGTGTTTCACAAATTACCATTAAAAGTATTGATTCATTTCCGTCTTTTCTACATAATTTTGTTGGTACCCCAACACTTATTTTAAATCTTATCTTTTTTTACAATAGATTCTGTAGTCGTATTAAATGCCCAAACGAGTACCTGGCATACATTATTCCAACCATTCATCAACGTCTTGCTGCTGATGAAGTTGTCGAACCAACAGAAGAAATAAGGCTATTACTAATAGAAAGTTTATCAAAGCTTGTGGATATTTACGATCAAGAGATTGATACTTACATTGATGAACTAGTTCAAATTTTACAAATGACATTAGTGGATCCTTTTGGCGATGTTAGGAAGGTGATTCTTTTTTCCTATTGTTATTTTGTTGTTAATAATGTAAACGTGATATTTAGTTTTTGTTTTTATCTTTTGTAGGCAAGCTGTCTATGCACAAACAAAATAGCTTCCACATCTCCTGAAAGATTTTATCAGCAAGGAGAAGCTCTTGTTTCTCCCTTGTTAAAATCCTTATCACATCAACATAACAAAGTTCGAGCTGCTGTGCTTAAGGTTTGTATGAATAAAAAATACATAACCATTTGATCAACAATAATAAGTCAAAAATAGTTATTTCGGGTATATAATAAATATGAAAACTGGGAAGCAGTACAAACGACGCCTATTGCCGTCAAAAAAGATAAAAGAAATATGATCAACTTTTATGAGAAAATCTGTTCTTTCCCTTTATACAACTTCTTCATCAATCAATTTATAAAAAAATTTTCAATTTAAGGGAAGCATAATTAACAACAAAATTACATTTTTTCAAGTTACAATAATACTTGTCGATGCCATGCAGATGGTTGTTTAGGTTTTCACGGTAAACACATTGATATGATAAATACACTGTGACTTGAATTTTAAATCAAGCAATGTGCATGATGTGTCAAAGTTCTATTTTTTCTTAAAGCTTACAATCATGATAATAATTTCCTGTGGTATTAATTATTATAAGCAGAAATGTTTTAAAAAGATTTTAAAAATATTATCTGTTAACCTTTGTTTATAGACAATTGGTATTGTTGTTCTTGCTACCAGTGGGAGAGCAGTTGACGATGTGTTCACTCACATTGCCCAAAGAACATTTGATCATTCAGCTCCAGTGCGCCTTATTGTGACAGAAGTTGTTGGAAAATGGATTCTTGAGCTGCGTGATAGGTGTGTTATTTTGAAATAGAACCAACTAGTATATCGACTGTGAGGTTTTTAAACATTTTATTTTACTGTGGTATGGAGTTGCACGTGTTTACTGATTATAAAGCACTGGATGTTACTTTTGACAAATTTTATTATATTTATTTTTACTTCATAACTTATATTAAGAACATCTTAAAATATGTGTATATGTGTACATCTTGATTAAGACTAATCAAGATGTTCTAGGTGAGAAGTGTATACGTAATGATGAAGGTGTTTTGGCTAGCACAGAGGAGAAGAAAAGGGTAGCTTGGAAGAATTATGATAAGAGGTTGCTTAACACTGAGTTTGATTGGAATGAGGATAATTTGTCTGATGATGATGTTGTAGAAGGGCCAGCTATGCAGATCAAGACAGAATTGGTAATGGAGGCTATTAGGAAATTAAAGATTGGAAAGGCTGCAGAGATGGTAAAAGCATCTGGTTATATTGGATTTGAGCTTATTACAAGTCTTGCTAATCAGATTATAAAGGATGGTGCTATTCCAAGTAAGTGGCAGTCGAGTGTGAATTGTTTCAAGGGCAAGGGTGATGCATTAGAAAGAGGTAACTATAGAGGTTTGAAGTTGGTTGATCAAGTAATGAAGAATTTATATAGATAAGATGCAATTTGGTTTTGTTTCAAGGCGTGGCACTACAGATGCAATATTTTTACTCAGACAGCTTCAGAAAAAGTATTTAGGAAAGAGAAAGAATCTCTATTTTGCCTTTGTAGATTTGGAGAAAGCTTTTGATAGAGTGCCACGTAAAGTTATTTGGTGGGCTATGAGAAAATTAGGTGTGGATGAGTGGCTATAGTTACAATGGTACAGTCTATGTACAGCAATGCTAGAAGTCGTGTCAGGATTAACGATTCACTAAGTGATGAATTTAGTGTTAATGTTGGTGTACCTCAGGGTTCTGTACTTAGTCCTTTGTTGTTTTTTCTAGTCTTAGAAGCGCTGTCGATGGAGTTCAGAACAGGTTGTCCATGGGAGTTATTGTATGCAGATGATTTGGTTCTCATAGCAGAGTCGATAGAAGAATTAGTTGAAAAGTTTGAGAAGTGGAAGAAAGGACTAGAAGAGAAAGGGCTAAGGGTGAACACAGTAAAGTCTAAAGTCTAATTAGTAGCATTGCAGCTAAGTGTGACCTTGTAGCTGGAAAGTGGCCTTGTGGAGTTTGCAGGAAAGGGGTTGGTAGTAACTCAATTTTATGTCAGACTTGCAAGCATTGGGTACATAAGAAGTGCAGTAGTATTGGTGGAAGGTTAAGAGCTGACATTCAGTTTGTATGCAAGCGTTGCAAAGGTGAGATTACAGAGAATGAAGTATTTCCAGCTTTAATGATGTACAACAGAAGCTCGTTAGAGTTAGTTGGGAACTTTTGTTACTTAGGTGATATGTTGGGCAGTGAAAGGGGTGTTGGAAGAAGTGTTACTTGTAGGATAGGTGCTACTTGGAAAAGGTTCAGAGAGTTACTTTCTTTGTTGACTAGCAGAGTCTGGTCAATTGAGGTAAAAGGTAGGTTGTATGAGGCCTGTGTAAGAAGTGTACGGTAGTGTAACATGGGCAGTGAAGCAGAAAGATCTTGACCATTTAGAAAAAAATGATATGAAAATGGTTAGGTGGATGTGCAACGCCAGTCTGAGAGACAGGAAGAGTTCAGATGAAATAAGAAGCAGGTTAAGTATCCGTAGAATTAAAGATGTTATCCAGATAAGAAGATTGAATTGGCTGGGGCACTTGGAAAGAATGGAGGGGGATAATTGGGTAAGGAAGTGTAGAGACTTGATAGTTCCTGGGGCAAAGCCCAGAGCCAGACTGAGAAAGACTTGGCAGGATAGACTTGATACAGAGGAAGTTGAGGTTAGATCTGACACAGTCTAGATCAGATTGGAAGAGAGTCATTAATATACCCCGTCCAACCCATGCTAGCATGGAAAACAAACGTTAAGCCGAGAATGTTGATGATGATGATGATATGTGTGTATAAAAGCACACTTTTTCATAACAAGACTATCATGGTTCAAAAGTATGGTTAAAAAATTTTAAGAGCGTAGTTATTTGTTTTGTTTTTCCAGAAGCGTTTTGAGATGTAATTTAGGCTTTAAAAAACCCAGGGGTTTGTAATCAAGTTTTCCATATCACGAAATACATAGTGTATGCGTTTCCAAATCTGTCGCATGGTGAGACGCTTTCAAATTTTTTATTATGCATAATTTTTTTCCACCTTTGTGATATTTTTTCTTTAGATACTCGTTTTTTCAAAAACTTATTCCACTGTTACTGAGTGGTCTGTCAGATGATATGCCTGAAATAAGAGAAGAAAGTTTAAACTACTTTAGAAAGGTAATATGTATATTTTTTTACTAGGCAAATGAGATGGAGAACAGTATTTTGTGATTATTTTCAAACAGATTGCTAATCGAGTTGACGTTTTAGGGAACTGCTCTTTACCAGGTGCATCGTTTGGATAAAAAATATTTTGTCAGCACGGCCTGAAAGCAAGGAACACTTGATATTTTGTTTGTTTATTTACGTTTAATCACTACAAAAATTTTGATATGTTCAAGTTGGTCAGGCACACTCTTGATATATTATTAGGAAGGTAATAAAACGTCTCCCTCACTTAGAAGGAAAAGTTTTTATAACGTTCTACTTAAATCGTTATTCTTCAATAAGGGTTATTCTTTAACAAAGCGTCTAAAAAATTAATTTTTTTTCCCTCTTAAAATAATACATAATCGAAACCCTGTTGATATATTTTTTATGTGCATATAAAAAACTTTTTTTTTAAAAAAAATACTCTTAATACTCTTAAAATACATTGTATTTTCTTTCCAAAAGTTTAGTCTTCTAACTAGAAAATCATGTTACCAAGCTTGGCAGAAATAAAGTTCTATTAAAACTGTTGGGTTTTAGACTTTTTTTGTATAAGTTTAAAATAAATGTATCAATATAGCTTTATTTACCAAAAAAATTGACTTAAGATCTCTGTGTATAAAAAACTTATAAATAAAATATTTTAATTATATTATAAATAAAAAACCTAGATAACAAAGGGAAAGTATTCCTTAAGGCAGTTCCCCTAGAAAAAATGTCTAAATTTTAAGAATTGTCTTCTACCTGTTTTCAGACGACAAATTCATTTTAGAAAACGATGGTAGGTAGCACTAATTATAAATTTAGGTTTTTATTGCAAGAATTCTTAAAGGTCGAAGTACACACACTTTACAATTTTTCTCTGTCATTGCAGGCATTAGTACCACCTAGTGTTTAAATGAAACCGATTTTCAAATCGAAGTTTTGTCTTTCAGTTTTTTTGTCGAGATATTAAGAGAGCCTGTTTCACCCTGTTTTAGCTTTTCTTTTGTCCAAAATATACCGCATCAGTTCTCTGGAAGACGAGCCAGCCTTGCGAAAATGCACATCACTCAATCCATACACGTGACACTTAGGAATATACACGGCCAAAAAGGCACTTAAAATAAAGCATGTTATTCAGTTATTTGGTTAGGCGTCAAGCAGCAAAATGTCATATTTTGCCTATACTTTTCCTAGCAACGGGTAACCATGGCAACCAATCAATGAAATTTTTGACTTAATTTTGTGGAACTGTCACATACTATGATATCCTTGTCAAGTATCTTCAGAAAGGACAATCCTCTGCGATATAGTTTTTTTCTAGGGGAACCACCCTAGGCCCTGATTATATAGGAAAGGGAATCATGGATAAAAGTAAAGCATACAGAAAAAATTATTATGTTTTGTCTGTGTTTTTTTTTTATTTGCAGAAGCGAGTTCAAGATATTTATTATTTTATTATCTCATTAACTGCATTAGAAGACAGATGTCATACAATTTTTTTCTGCATTTATACTGAATTTGCCTTTTATTGCCTAAATATTGAGTCCCTGAAAACCATATGATTTTCCATAGGAAGTTAAACATGCCTATCTCTCTAAGACTGACATGATGATTGAGTAATTTTATAACTTTTCCCTTGTGGCTCTTTTACTATCCCAGAAAACTTATGGTACATTGTGTAAAAGAAGCACCAACGTGCGGTGGCATTATGGTAGAGCGTTTGCCTCCAGTGCGGAAGGTTTTGGGTTGAGCTGAGTCATGCCAGAGACTATAAAAGTGTGAATCTATTCTTTCTGCTTAACGTTCAGCATGATATCGCGGTTGTCTAGTTGAGCGGCTGTTGTGCTTGCACCCCTTCTGTAGCTTAATGAAAGCTGTAAATGCACTAGGACCCCATTCGCAGGACGCTCATTGATATCAGTTCTATTAGGAACTGAAGAGGCTATCCTGGGTAAATAATAATAATATTAATAATAATAATATCAGAGGTGCTTTTAGTTGTTTTACACAACTCAGTTTTTTTCATGGCTTATTATAGCACACCATAATCATTTTGCATGTGTCTTCATGTATGCATGCTACTACTCCTCTCTTCGAAAGAAGTCTCCTGTTTTGACGTCGCGCCGTAACGTCAGAAATATTAACAAATCAGACATAACTTTTTCGGCGACATTAAAGGAAAATAAACTCAGCCATTTTGCCTGTTACAGACAGACAGACACACACAGTCTCTGTATTATTATAAGTGATAAACTTTGTTTCTTTCACATATAGCACTTACTTCTCGTCTAAATTATTTTTCTTTTTCTTTACTTTTTCGCTAGTAAAATGTCAATCCATTAAATATGTCTTTTTCTTTTCAGGCAGGTAAATTATACGAAGAAGAAAATGAGAATGATTTTAAAGATAAATTGGAATATCATACAGTGAAGCATTATGAACACTTGTTAGGTATGTGGCTGATAATATGACTTGTCCTTTTGGTTTTCTGGTAATGTGCTATGGCCTGTTCTTTAAGTTTTTCGGGTAATGTACTGGGTTGCTGCCCTGTAGAATTTTCGATAGGTTAAAATAGATCAAAACTTAGAAAAGGTGCTAATAAAAATATGCACATTGTATTCTAAAAGTTTTGATATCATCAAAAAACCCCAGACAGTATACAGGGTAGGTTACACTGCTACAAAATGTTGTACATAAATAATTATACAAAATTGTATATTTCTGTACAGATGTAACCATGATGTACAATATATTGTGACTTCGAACTAGAACTAGCAGGTTCCTGATAAATTAATTTTAAAAGAATTGAATATGCCCTTGTTTTTTCTCATTTATCTAAACAAACGTGTGTAATATTTATATCTTTCTTGTTGTTTGTAGAAAATTGTAATTATAGAAAATTGTAAGCTAGTTACTACAATTAATTGTACCCTAATAAAACTACCCTAATACATATATTGTTTGCATGCATCATGCCAGGAGTGTTATAAACATATTAAAAAGTGGTAAGAGAAGGTCTGATCACACTTTTTTTTGGTGGAGACTATGTGATCTAACTCAACCTTTTATTACGAAGGAGTAGTTTAAAAAAGTTATAAAAAAATCTTTTATATTGGCGTATTTTACAATTTAATTTATTTTATTTGTTATTTATAATTTCTATTAAGTAATTTCTATTATAAAATATGTAACACACAAAATGCCTTTTTTCAAGATTATGTCACAAAAAGATCAAAAAATAAAATTTGAAATGATGTGAAATTTTGCGCTTGAACATACAAGGTTTTCGTGCAATAGTGAAATTGTGTTTCACACTTGTACCAATATTGGGTGTTTTATTGTGTGAATTGACTGCTATACAACTGCCAGAATATAGTTTCTTGTGTTGTGATTGGTCGATTAAAAGTTTTATAAAGTGCAGCGATTCTTTTGTTTACAACATTTTGACACAGCGATGGCTGCTATGAATTAAATTTTAGTTTTCCTATGTTAATATTCCAAAAGGTTTTCCAGATTATTATTCTAAAGAGACCTTCCTTTTTATGTTTTTACATCTTGTTTTTCGTTTTTAGTCCATGACAGACCTAGCCTAGGTTGTCGAGTGTTGATACAAAGGAATTTCTCCAAGATTCTACCTGCTATTGTACATGATATCACAGATTGGACACCAGCAACAAGAATTAAAGTAATTAAAAAATATTTTATTTTTACAGTGTTTTACAGTGTACAATCATATTTTTAAACCTTCCACACAGTTGTTGTTGCACCAGTATGCTGTCCACATTAAGTTGTTGGTTTAAAAATATTTTAACTGATTCCTTTTTTTGTCTCATTTTTCTTAGTCAGCACAGCTTCTCTACCATCTTGTTTTCTACTGTGAGGACCACGTAACTATGCATATGGAACTATTATCACAAGGTTTATATAAAGCTGCACAAGATGAAGAAGTAGAAGTAAAACGATCGGTGAATATGTGAATTTTCTTTTTGTATGTGATAACACCTAATTTTCTTCCATGTTGAAGAATCTTGAAAAAACACTTTTCTTCAAAGAATGTATGGAGATTATACATATTTATCTCAGTAATCATAGCCACATTCTGCCACTTTGCTCAAAATGGTCCTGCCATAACTCCCTCATGCAGATTACTTAATTACTTCATGCTAGTAGGCAGGCAGGGATGCACAGAATGGCGACGCAGGAATTTACGTAAGACGAGTGAATTACTGTGGATTCTTCCATACGCTAGGAGATGAAGTGCATATACTTTCTAGTAAATTCACTGACACTAATTGATATAAGATTTTTTCTTAAAATAACGGATCAAGATGGGTGGAAGGTAGATTGATTTGAAAACTTTGACGGAAGCCACAAAAGTAGCAACAAATTTTAAATTTTGCTTACAGGTGTGCAATAATATTTGATATCATAGTCCTGTTTTTTTTCATAGGTTGTAAAGACAGCAGAACTTATTGGGCTATTTGTTGAACCGGCTGTTTATTGCAAGCTCATCCTGTCTCATCTAGAGAATGTATCTTCATCATCACCTTTATCATTGTCAAGTAGTTTAGCCATCCTGGCAGCTTATATAAGAGGCGCCAATTACGAACTGTTGGGAACTGAAATAAAGGTAATTCATATGTTGCAATTTCTAATTGAAGCAAATTACTTTGAAAACGAGAAAAGAATATTATTGCACAATAAATTAGGGAAAGAATGTGTGGCATTAGTGCATGTGGTTAGACTTGTTGCTTCCCTCTGATCTCTCATTTTTATCATACTCTCTGCTCGTGTGTCAATAAAATTTTATAATAAATATTTTTATACAAATTCTATAATTCAACAATTTTTTTACTAAAGTTTAGTACGGATACTCAATGAAATAAAATTATCTTTCCGCTTGGACAAAAAAGTCAAAATTGATCAGTTAGAAAATAGAAGTCAAAACGTTTATTACGTACGCTTTTCAACAGAATAACAGTGACCACGATCGAGCCCACTGTTTCCGTGCAAATTGAAGGCAACTATTTTTCATTTTCATGGCATCAACCTTCGCCCAAAAATTCTTGTGTTTATTGTTGCGTTTTAAATTTATTTTAGAAGATTTGCAAATGTTTGGAGAGTACTGATATTTGCAGCAGCGTAGATGCTACATGTCAAACGGAGCTAACTGCTTGCCTCAAGGCACTTATTTCTAAGACTGGCATAAATCATGCCGACATCAGTTGCAGTGTATTTAAAATGCTGCTGAATGTTTTTGCAGTTGCATCCTCTGATGAGATCAGAATCAAGGTATGTATGATGCGTGTTGCTTGTGTTGTGTATTTCTACCCTGTTGGGTGTGACAATTCAACGTTTTATTTGTAGCATGGGCGTAAGTTTTACACTCAAATATTTCGCTATGAATTTCTTCAGCATTACCTGTGTGTAATTCCAAATTTTAAATCTTTAAAAACACGGATTCTAAAACGAATTCTGACCTGGAAATATTTGTGCTAGTTAATTTCTATTTAAAAATCCAAAAGTGCACGCAAGTTTGCCTATTCATAATCGATATTCTTTGTGTTTCTTTATTGTGGACCATCGAATAGTTCCTAACCTTTAATTATTATCATTAATGGCCCTTTTTTAACCAAGTTATGGTTAACCAATGCTGTCGCCTGAATAAAAAAACAAACAAACAATTTTTCATTTGTCAAATTAATTCTCGTCAAAATTATTTTTTCAGTACTGTTTCTTATAATGTTGTTAGTTAAGAAATTGGTACCCTTTCTTACCCAGGTTTTAAGTTGAAATGAGTGAAACATACTTGTATACAAGTTTTAAAAACTGCATGGACACGATGCATGTAAAATTAACATGACATGAGCATATTATTCTCTTCTTGTATAAATTCACTAATAATTCATATTTCAACAGCCAACTTATTTTTTCGTCTTTTAGGTGCACAGTTTGATGGACAATTTAGCGAAAATGTTGAATATGGACAGTCGTTACAAGTTGTTTGATAGTCATGCACAAGAAATATTAACAGGGTTGAAGGTAAAAGAGTTTGATGATTTAGCAGTTTCTAGCTGATATTAACACTAACAGCAAAAGATGACTATTTTCGGCTGTGTCACAGAATTGCGTGAATGCGAACAAAAATTGTACATTATTAATGCATACTGATTTGTTCCTTTTTAACCTACAATATATAAGACGGCTATTGATAGGCCCAAATTTGGAATCGCCACATTCCTCGATTAAGCTCTCTGGGATAAACGTTACGCCTTCTGCAGATACTGCTGCAAGCCGTGTTGTAAGATTAAGGGTAAGTGTGGCACCTTTCTTTTAGTTTTCCGGCCACTTCTCCATTTCTTGGTGGAGTGGCGATAGCCTTGGAAAGGGTGAAAATAGAAAACCTTGATGCCTTATATTGAACGTGCGTTCTTAATATACAGAGAGGAATTAGACCAAATATGTATAGAGAGCACTCTCAAGTTGATATCTAAAGCTCTGTTCGAACATGGACTAGTGCTATTCTACCCTGTTTTTTTTTTATTTTAGTCAACGTGCGACGTGTGGACGAATCAATCTCCTGAATGCTACATTTTTGTATCTCTGTTATCAGAAGCTGGTCCAAGCATATCATGCTTGTTAGACACTGCAGTTCCTATGTTTGTACAGTGTTGTGATATTTCGAAAGATGCTGAAATGAGACAAAAGTAGGTGGTTGAAATTTTTGCTTTGATGGATTTGACTGAATTATGAATGTTAACCAAACTGCCCAATGTTTTAGTGCTTCTGAAACATTTTAATTTATAATTTATGTTTTATGGAAAAAGAAAAGTGAATGCAATGTCGGATTTTGTTAAAAATCAAGCTGGCCAATTAATCTAAAACATTTTTTTATTTATTTTTTATTTCCATAGCTCTGACAAAAGTTGCGGCTTAAGTTCTGAAAAATAAGAGTGGCAGAAAGTATCAAAAAAGCCGCATAATAAAAGTATAGTAAAATAAAAAAACTATTTTAGATCAATCGCTTATGTTGGATAGTCGAAATAGTTCAGAAAATATTCAGCCTTTTTGGAAATAAGAAGGGTCAAATTTTCTTGATCTTATAAATCTCAATATTTTTAATCTCAGTAAAAAGAACTAACCAATACAGGTTTCCAGAATTACATGTTTTTTAAAATTGTTATCAACATCATTAAATTAGAGTGTGTATATATTTTTAACTTAATCCGACATGTAAAAATGCTGTTTTGGTGATATTAATGTTACGGTCAAAATATTCTTAATTTTTTTACTTATACTCGGTTTTAAGCAGAGTTCAATTAGTTCAAAATTAAAAAACCTGTTGTAACAGGTTGTTTGTTTGTTTGTTGTATGAATCTAAAGATTTCACATTCTATCCAGTTTCAGGTAAGAATTACAAAAATCACGTTCATTTTGTTTGCAAAAGCTGAGAAATAGCAGCGGTATTAATAATTTACCTCTTCCCAAATTTTCACAAATTTATAATTAACATAAAGAAGGTAGCAATTTAAAAACAAGCTTACCCATCCTTACAGTTACTTGATTAAAAAATTGAATATTAAACATTAATAATGTGAACAATAATTCCCGTGGGACATTTATTATTATCCCAACCATAAAATAAATTCACACAGAAATCCCAAAACATTAACATTTTCGCCTCAGGTAAAATACCGAACACCGTACGGCCTTTACGTTAAAAAAGATGTCAGAGTTAATTTTCTTTGTTTTATTTCAGAATGTTCACCTTGATGTCCCAGCTTGTTGTCAATTCAAGCAATGATGCTTGTGTTCGGACGATGTATCAGAAATACACCATCGGGATGATTAAGCAGGCTATTTTACCGAACTGTGTTTGGAAAGCTGGAAGGTTGGTATCGGGATTGGGTTGTCATATAGTCTATTTTTAGGAAGTGAGCGACTATAGGTTTGATATATTATTAAGTGCGTGGTATTATAATATAGATGAAAAGTAATTAGCTCATCGTCGTAAAGTGTTGTGTTGAACGTCTATGTTTTGTTTTTTATTTCGCTAACTGTCCATTCTGTGCAGTCAAAAAAAAAAGCTGGACGAGCCCACTCTTCTTTTCTTTAAACCGATCGATTATTACAAAAGTGTCGAATATGTGCAAGTATAATTTTGTAGAGTTGCTCAATTTACCCGCTGGTCGGGTTACATGCAATCATCAAACCACAAACTTGGTTTGATGATTGAGACATGTTATATTTTTTCTTGATTATTGTGTCTGACCTGATTGTTTCAGAACAGCTGCTGCTATTCGTGCTGTTGCAATTTCGTTTCTTTGGGCGTTACTGCAATCTGGTGTGGTTACCGACGATCACCTGCGAGAGTGTTACAACGAGCTTCATACTCAGGTGTGAGGTTTTTTACTGCTATAGATATGAATTCATTGGGTCCACTCTGTCAGTGATTGTCAAAATGGCAGGAAAATGGCAGGAATTTTGGGTTTAATTAGTCAATAAGAATTATTTTTATTGTTAAAAAATATAGGTAGGAATTGAATTTTAGAACTGGTTTTAAAAATCCGTATTAACTTATGACAGTCTATTGTATCAGATGTTTGTATTTAATCTTACAATGTTTAAAGTAACCCAAGATTCCAATTAGTCGGAAATTTCATCTGAAAAAAGCTGGGAAGCCGGGGCACATTTGATCAAAGAATGTCAGGAATTTTTTTAGAAATGTTAGAGAAATAAGAAGTTAATATAAAGTGTACACTGAATAGACAGTGCGGTATTTGTGCAGTAATTAATTTTAAAGGAGTTTCAATCCTCGTTAAGTTAGGCTTCCAATGTCCAAGTTAAACCAACCACATCAATTAAGATGTTAAGTGACAAAATGAAAACTATTTACTTTTTTTTCCAGCTTATTACTTGCCTCGATGATTTCAGTGAGACGACTCGCTTAGTTACTGTGAAAGTTTTGTTAAAGCTTTTAATTGTTTGCAAAGCAGCTATGCAAGGTATGTCGCATTTGATAAGTTGAAGTTTTAGTATGGTATGGATTTAATTCGACGAGTAGATTTAGACATATTGTATTTTTTATATAAAACATATTTCTACTTTTGACCTAAATTTAATGTATAGTATATTTAGTATATTTAACATTTATTTTTTGTGTTTAGTTGAACAACTACACGTTATTTATCCTGAGTTGTTAAAACGTATGGACGACAGTTCGAATGAAGTAAGAATAGTCACGTGCAAAGCATTTTCGGCATACTTCAGGTACGAATATACTGTTTTTAAAATTTACCGATCAAAGTTAAAAATTAGAACCACAAATTTCTTGCCTAAAATGAACTCTAATAGCAAGTTTAATGGTTAAGCTGAAAACAGGGTGGGCGAGTTTAACGGTTAAACTGAAAACAGGGTTGGCGAGTTTAACGGTTAAATTGAAATCAGGGTGGGCGAGTTTAATGGTTAAGTTAAAAACTTAATGGATGGTGTAATGGTTAAGCTGAAAACAGGGTGGGCGAGTTTAACGGTTAAGCTGAAATCAAGGTGGTTGAGTTTAATGGTTAAGTTAAAAACTTAATGGAAGGTCTAATGGTTAAGCTAAAAGTTTAATGGTTGAACTGAGAACAGACTGTGATTTCCAATTGGACTTCAGAAGCTGGACTTTAAAACCATCTTCCACACATGGCAATAAACAATGACCATTTTTAGAGTTTTTTTACTTCTAGCGCACTTCCAGAAGATTACGATCGAGATTTTTTTAAAGCTCATCTGGAGTTTATTTACAAAACGTTGCTCATTCATCTAGACGATCCAGACGAGACCGTGCAGGTAAGTGTTTTGGTGTAAAGAATACACTAAATTTAATCAGCTTCGACACTGTGTCTGTGTCTAATAAAATAAGGAGTCCTGTATCAATAAAGTAAGATAACGGCCGGGTGGCCAGCGGCTGCAAAAATCCTGAAAAAAGAATAAAAATATGGTGTATAGTCCTTGAAAAATCTGGGAAAACAGAAAAATTTTAGAAAAAAAGTCCTGGAAAACAGACCTTTTTAAGATTAACCTTTTAAGATTAAAAAAACTTTAAAAATTCTTTTTCGATACTTTGTTTTTTCTGCTGCTGAATGTTGACATCCAATCGACGATTTTTTAGTGAATTTAGAAATAATCGGTGTTTCACTTTTATTTTTGTTGTAAAATTTCCTTTAATTCCCTTTGAAGTCAGGTTCTGTCTACCCCTTCACCCTCTTGAATTCTACCCAGGGTTGCGACAAGTTATCAAAATGCTAGAAGTCATGCAACTTGGTCTGAATTTGGTCTGAATAAAGTCATACAAGAAGCATTGGGCTCTAAGAATTTCCGCTCGCTACCAAAATATTTGATGACAACCTGCTAATTTGTGGTGTTGTCATGCCAAAACTTCGAAGAGGTTTGGTGCATGAAGCTCTGAAGATAAAGCACACAAGTGACATTATATCTTACAACAAACGCAAACAAAACGAAACGTGTCATAATAAACTCACATTTTAAAAGAAATTTCTAACAAAAAATACAGCCTATCATTTATGGTTGAAAGTCTTGCGATTGAAACGTTTATGGTCTTAAACGGCATTTAGTTGACAAAAAATCAAAATTTTGATGTGACCATCATTTTCAGCATACTTTTTTTATTAACTGTGCCAATTTTTGTCGAAAATAAAGTAGTTTTAATTTTTAGACAAATTTTGGCCTAAAATGACATTTAAGGTGGCAAAAAATCAAACTTTTGTATCATCATCATTTTCAGCATACTTTATTTGTTAACTGTGCCAAATTTGGCCGGAAGTGAAGTGGTTTTAATTTTTGCACCAATTTTGGCCTAAAATAGCATTTAGGTGACAAAAAATCAAACTTTTGTATCATCATCATTTTCAGCATACTTTATTTGTTAACGGTGCCAAATTTGTCCGAAAATGAAGTGGTTTTTAATTTTTTGGACCAATTTTGGCCTAAAATGACATTTAAGGTGGCAAAAAACCAAAATTTTGATGTCACCATCATGTTCAGCATACTTTTTTTGTTTATTGTGCCAAATTTGGCCGAAAATGAAGTGGTTTTAATTTTTTGGACCAATTTTGGCCTAAAATGACATTTAAGGTGGCAAAAAACCAAAATTTTGATGTCACCATCATGTTCAGCATACTTTTTTTGTTTATTGTGCCAAATTTTGTCAAAAATAAAGTAGTTTTAATTTTTGGACCAATTTTGGCCTAAAATGACATTTAGGTAACAAGAAATCAAAATTATTTTTTTTTTCAATTATTTCTTTTGCAAATTTTGGTGTTAAGAAAAATTAAAAATTTGGCGAATTTAGTGGCTTTGGTCTGAACGCGCTAAAAAAATGTATTTTTTGTTATTATTAAGATATGTACGAAAAAGGAATTATCGACATTTAAAACCAGAGGATTTTTATTGATTTTATTATGTTTATGTTATGTTCAAGTTCCTTGAACATAACATAGCCCTTCCTTCTATCCCGTGACTTGGTGATAAAATTACAAAGAAAGCACGAACCCAATCAACACGTTCCATTGTTGTACCTCGCCCCTTTACAAAGGGAGGGGGTATCGACTTATGAATTTTTTTGAAAAATAGTGGTGTTGAAAATTTCCCAGCAAAATGGGTGGGGTTGTGAAAAATGGGCGGGGGGGAGAAAGGCTGTTGTAGAAAGCGTGGGGTTGCTCTATATTCCAGAACAAATTATTGCTTCTTAAATTACTTACTTCAAGTAAGACAAACCATTCAATTTAACCTTAAAAAAGCAATTGCTCGTTTTTTGTATAGTTTTAGTGTGCAGCCATTTTCTAGATCTTGTTTTTAACAGTTACATCCTGTTTATTTATTAATCTATGTAAATTCATATTTCTGCCTCTCAGAACCTATAAGAGAATTATTTGTAGTTGAAAAATGTAAAAAGATTCAATAAACTCGGTTTACTAAGCTTTTAGCCATTTTGAGAATTGGCAACGTTAGAAAATTAACGACATCTTGCCTTAGACATCTTCCTAAAAGCTCTAAAAGTACCAGGTATTTTTAGTCAAATTTGGTGGCTATAAAGGGCAGACAAAGTAATCTAATGAAATTAGCAAGAGTACAATTTAATTTATTAGAACTTTTCCTCACTATCAATTTGTTGTAACTATTTTGCATCGCTTTTTGGTAGGGGTAGTATATTGTTAACAACAACAAAAGTGCTTTCTGGTGTCTTTAAACATAAGCTTAAAATAATAGGGTGTTTAATAAAGAATTAAAATTATAGCTTGACCCTGAAATAAGAGAGGGGTTACCATTAAAATAAGAAGAGTCGGGTTCCCTAATATTAGGGGATTTGTTTTAACCCCTCTGCCAACTATGCGTTTAAACCATGCGTGTTAAACATTGTTAGTGATTGGAATAAAAGTGGCATTTTGTGTTTGATATATGGGATAACGAAATATACGTCCTTGCACAACTCATATGGATGTTGTTTTTTTTGCTTTAGAAATGTGTCACGCAGTGCTTGCAAGATGGTGCTCACCTTCATCCTGGTTTGCTGAAACAAGAAGTTGAAGATGTTGCCTTGAAACATCGCTCGAGAAAGTATGTAGTTTAGTTTTGTTCACCAACGGATTGATATTGTGGGGCGAATAGATGACTAATTCAAAGAATTAATATTTTATACTTTTTATCACAAGTCAAGCTCCGTTACTTTAGCCTTTATGTTGCACCACACAGTCAAGTAGTTAGCAAATCCCTTTAATGGGCTACATACACTGTCAGCTTTAGAAGTAAAGAACATAAAAGCGATTGAATAACTACCCCATATATTATAGAGTTGTTTTCGTACTTTGCCCTATATATACTCCTAAGTATTATTTATTTCACGTTTTGTAAAAAAGTAATAGGGTAATTTTTGCTTTGATCATTTTTTGCCAGGTTTGGTTCATTTTTCAAAATCTAAAAAACAAATTTTGAAACTATTCTGTTGGCTTGTCTTTTTTTATAATAGGTTCATGTATGTTTTCATGAAATAGATGCTTCACAAAACTAAATTCGTGGCAAAAAGCACATAAATTTCAGCAGGAAAAATAATTTGACAATTGATGTTTAATAATTATATATAACTATTCCCCTTATTGGAGGAAAAAAAGTTAGACGGGAATAGTTTTTTAGTCGCTTCACTCCGACTGAAGTTGAGTCTCGGGTAAAGAAATAGAAGTGTTTTGTTCAGAAAAAAAAATACTCTGTTGTTTATTTTATTCCTTTGTTATCTTACCCTGTTCTGTAATCATCAAAGTTCATTCGTTAATATATAACTAGTTGATTGACTGAAGTAGGTACAAAAATTGCAACAATAAGCTGGTAGTAAAGTTCTCAAACGATTTATGGTCTGGTTAAAGTTAAAGTTAAATAAAGGAAATTACTTTTCGAGGGAAATATTTTGCTGGGAAAAACTTAAGTCACCCCAAAATTCCTTTTTTTTCTGTTTCTTGAGCGAAAGTAGGTAAAAGAAAAATAAATTGCACTATGAAAGATGTACCATGTGTTTCTATCTTTAGGTTTTGCGATGAACTAATAGAAGTATGTAAAAGTAAACTGGCTAGCTGAGAGATATATAGAGAAGGTATGTGGGAGATATCCGTGCGAATCCATATCGTATTAATACTTATAGTATTTGTATTAGTTTCAACTGAGCAGTCAAGCGTGTAGAATGCTAAAATGTAAAGTTTTTTATATTGCTGTAAATTCTTGAGGTTGATGTTCAATCAAGCTGTTAATAAAAAGAACTTCTGTAAATGATGTTTCTGTCTTTGTTGTATAGATGTTGTTTACTAAAATGTCAAGAAAGTCTCCATAATAAATTGTCCAAGCGATGGACCATATTATAGGTGGCAATTTTGCGGATCATTTATTTAAAAAAGAATTTCCAGATGTATTATGCAAGACAAAAAAAGGAAAAGGTCTCAAACGTTTAAGAACTAACGGCGTATTTTAAAAACATGACTTTTTGTATAGCCTTCTTTTTTCGCCATCGTATTGTGTAATAAAAATTTCTAGAGAAAGTTTTACTTACGCAAGGTTTAGTAAAACGTTGTGCAAACAATTATGCAAATCTGCATTTTCACAGTAACCATAGACGAAAATTGATAACGAAATTGTTACAATGTTTTCACGACATAATAATTCTTAAACCTATAAAGAAATCCTATAAGAAGAATATATACAGAAACAATATATTAAATAAAATATGTCTGGTGCTCTTAAGATTAAAACAAAACAAAAAAATTGAACGTTGGAGGTAGGAAGGTACATGCTTTTCTTATACGTTATCCGGTGTAATGATTTTTTTAAATGATGATGTGTCTCATAATCCTTTATGAACTTTGTCTCTGAATGCGTCCTCCGTGATTTGCTGAAGTGCTTGAGTAAAAATCCTAATTCATCCGTGCATAAAAATATATATATCACTAAGGGTAAAAATTCTATTAATGTTTGGAAAGGATATAATTTTGGTTCTTTCTTAAACACCAGGAATTCCATCCAATTTTGCCGTCTAGAACCCAAACTGTGTGCTAACTTTCGTTAAAAGTTAAGATGATTTTGTAAGGAGAAAAACAGCTCTGTGATATCCTTTTCTCAAAATTCTTGTTCTCTTGGATACCGTAATGCTTCGGATAAACGCCCCCTTCTATTAAATGCCCCCTCTAATAGACGCTCTTCCCTCATGAGGGGCGTTTATTCGAGGCCATAGTAAAAGTATATGAAAAAATCAATAACTGTTATTGTTTTGCTCTTTTAATTAAAAGGCAATTTTAATGGTGCTAATATAACATAGAAATTTCATAAATACGACTAAACACAATCCCTCATATTTGATACATCGGTAAAATAAGGAAATTTTCTATAAACACCTTTTTCCTAAATCTTAGGTTTAAGGTTGGAAATTTAGATATATTGTAAAGTTTATATTATAGGTATCCATAAAAACTGCAAAAGAGACGAAGTGTAAAAAATTTAATAAACGCCCCCTTCTTTGAAACGCCCCCTCGAATAGACGCCCCCTAAAATGTCAAAAAATTTAATAAACGCCCTGGGCGTTTATTCGAAGCATTACGGTAAGTAACAAAAATTTTGTAACAGGATGAGGAGGGTGGATGGTCCTGGATTTGTTGCAAGTTAATTAGGAAAAAATAACGCATTCAAGTGTTATTTTTTGGATGGTTCCTTTCAGCTACAATTACACTGATAAATTGAAGTTCGATGTAAACAAAAAGAAAGACCGCAAGGAACTACATTTTAAGTGTAAATTTGGCTTTAGGTCAAATATTAAGCAAAAAAAATAAATAAATAAAATCAAGATAAAGTCGTAATCTCTTTAATCAAAATAGTACTCCTGTTGGCAATATTGCTGTTCGTGGCCTACATGTTCCAGCGCTTTCCAGATCCAACGGATTTGTTGGTCTATCGACAAAACTAAACTACTTGGAAATTTTCCTATGTCTTCTGATATAAGCGATTGTAATAAACTTCGGAAAGTTTGCTTTGATTTGTCACTCTCTGTCCTGTACGGCCAGAGTAGTATAAGTGACGATATAAAAGATTCAATATTCCAGTTATTTTTTTCTTCTGTTTGAAGAATACCAGACGGTGGTTTGAAAACATTCACAATCCAAGTTGTTGTCGAGCGTATGTTATCTATATCAGTTTTAGAGAGTGTGCCCATGGCAGCTCGCACTAGATTGTGAACATTCGTTGAAGCAAGCTTCTCTTCCGTAATGCTAGCATTAAAAGGAGTGTTTTCACGTTTCCTATTTTTCCCATGTATTTTAGTTTGGTTGCTAACTATGCGTGATATTTGTAAGATTTGTTGAATTGCATGAGAGATAAGGTCGATGTTTTTGATTTCATAAGCAACCGTGTCTAACCAAACATCCCAGCTTTTGTATATTTTCCGAAATATTTCAATTTCTTCATGTTTCGATTGATTCGTCGTACAAACCGTTAGAGTATAGTTATTTGAAAATTTTAGTATGACGGATGGATTTAGTTCGTTTTTTTTCATCAGGTAGTAACCTCGCGACATGTCTAAGTTTAAGGGAAAAAATTAAAATATGCGTTTGATTAAACGAATTGATGATGAGAAGGTAGTCGTTTGACTAATCCTGCTAAATATAGTTAAAAATTTTTTGAAGTAAAATTTTGTTAGTTCTGAAAGTTAACTTGTTATTTAGTTACTATATGCTAGCTCGTTATGAAATTTATATGCCTACACCTTTGAATAATCAACTTTTTAAACGACTTTTCAGCGTATTTTTCTTCAATCAGTTTAAGTAACGTGGCTTACTTAAAGGATGGGAAATGCATGCCACGTTGCCGGCAGACGAGCGTATTCATCATTACTCGAATTGCCCATTAGACATTAAACATTCTGAAGGGCTTATGTAAAGCGAAATCAAAATTGCTGCTAATAACTTCATGTATTAAAGAACATTTACCTTCTGTGTATCCACTTAATGATGTTTCAATCTCAGCTATTGATCTGTAACATACTTCCAGTGACACCCAATGAGGAGGGTGTTTGAATCGAGCTGTGTCAAGAATCAATACCATGTCTTCTTTTTCGTCGTATCCACCAATAGGAGTGAAGTGTCCAGTACCAGTTTGATTCAAGACTCCTCTTGCGTAATTTACAATTAAAACAGTGTCGTCTGAAGTGCATGACCGTTTAACATCATTTCTACGAATACAAATTAGCATTTAAAATACTGTTGAAACCCCACAACAAGCCCTCTTTTTTCTAATTATTCAATCCAGTAAAAAGTCCTCCCCAAGTATAACCCTATGGGTTTGCTTATCACGCAAAAATTTCGCTAGTTGTTGAATAAAGATATGTGACGAGTACCTAAAAAAAGTTCTTTTTACTCTTAATACTTTGAATTTTCACGCACTTCTGTTAAAGTTCCTAAGTTTATTCCCTATAAGCGAAGAGAAAACTAATAATTTTAGACAAAGGAAATTAATTTTTACATCCCTATATTCGCAGGGTGACAATTCGTATTAATTCGCGAAATTAGATTTCGCGAATTTCGCAAAAAAGAGTTTGATGACATTGTGTTTCTTAATTTATATCATTTTTCCAGGACTTTTATGTTGGACTTTTATGTAGGTATGTCAACTGTATAATTATGTTTTCGAGAAAATGTTTGACGCGTTATTTCTGCATTAAATTTCGCGCAGTGACGATTTCTTTTTTGCGTAAAAGCGTAAAAATTAGTACGTGTAAGGAACTAGTCCAGCCATACCTTAAAGTTTAAAAAATTAAATATTAAAGACGCTTATTTAATATAATGCGTTATCATGGTATTTAAACTACCTCTACAAACCTGAAGTCGATGATAGAAGTCTTCGGTGAAACACGAACTGCTTCGACAGATAACTTGTTACATCTTGCAATGCAAGCCAAATCATCAAAACTACATCCTGAACTTTTCATTGTCTCCAAACTAACACAACTATTTAGCATGTATTCATCGTACCATCTCCATGGATACTTCCACATGCGTCTAGGATCAACTTTTAAAGAGTTTAAGACCATAGCAAGCGTTCCAGCAGCACAGTAATTCGGTTCGCATTGTGTATGAAAATGTTGTGATAAAACAAAGTAAATGTTCATAAAGTTGCCCAACATTGCGCGTTTAAAAATTTCCTTTCCCGCTTTTGTATCAAAACCTGTGCAAAGGTCTGGGTCGAGTTCTCTTTTGTAGATGATTGGGTGGTTTTCTGGAATGTTTGTCCAATCTCCTTCTTCACTTTCTCTTTGTTGTTTTTCTATTGTTTTATTTTCCTTGACGTTTGTATAACTCTCTTGAATCGTTTCTTTTTCCACTTGTACGAGACCTTTTTTGGACCCCTCTTCTTTTGCAACCCTCTTATGGAACGATTCTTTGTTCTTTGTGTCGTGTGTTATTTCTTTATAATTTACTTCGGTGATCCGATGTAAAAAGGCTTCCTCGAACAAGGAATCGGCGCTTTCAAATATAGATTTTAATCCCAAATGGCACGAAAATGAGCCGAAGTCAATCTCACCCAGAAGTTTAGTGGGCTCATCAGAAAGATCCAGAATGTACGACTGGACTAAATAAGCTGCCATATTGATATATCCAAACACCTATGAGATATTTTTGAGTTAATTTATATGTAAAGTTGGTCAATTCCAATAGCTCTCAACCTTTTACATTGTAGTTTTTTATCAACATAATAATACGAAGATTGTGTCTGTTAAAAATCCGCAGGAATCATTAAAAAATATGTCCCACTTGCTTTTTCGGCTAATATTATTTCGTGCATTCCTAACACGAAATCGGTCCGTGCGAAATACACACAATGGGGAGACGTGTCCGTAGCAAGACACAAACAGACAGAATGCGGATTCACACAGAGAGACGCTTTTATGAGTATAACATACGTCTTCTAAAAAACTAATTTAAATTTAATAAACAAACTTAAAAGAAGTTAATTGCTAATTAAAAACCAATGAGCGCGTCATAGTGTTTTGCGAAAATTTATTCAATGAATTTTGCCAAATTTTTGGGCACCAACAAATATTAGTTGCCGAAAAACTTGTGCAGTTCTGTATGTCTTTAGAAAGGCAGAAAATTTTATGTCGCTTAATATAATTTTTTTCGAAGGAAGCGGATTTTGAAAAATTTACCAGAAATTTAATCTTTCTTGTTGTAAATCCATTGTGTATGATACACACCAAAACAAGAACAGTATTTGCTAATGAACTAACAAAATCGTCTAATGTCTTTATTGTTGGTTGTAACTTAAATTTCCTGTTTTTATCATTTCGTACCCGAAAATGCAGAAAATCGTTTTGTGGTTTTATCACTGGGATTACGATAATACCTTTTGTCAAATACATCACATCTTAAAGTAATTTTATAATGGACACGTGATAGTGTCCACGTTTTGATAAGTATTGTTTCGTACAGTTGGCTTATAATGTTTCCTGGCCAATATTATTATTAAGTCGGATTTTAACCCCCAGTAGCAGCAGTGAAATTTACAAGTGCAACAAACGGCACGACTGATAAAAATATGTTCAAACAAAGTGGACCCTCGTGCTATTGCGGCGGAGATTCACGGTAAAAATTTATCTTCTTAAAACGAGTAACCATTAAAATTGGTTAAAAAATCAATTGAGACAAAAAATGATATTAGGTGTATATATTGTGCTTGATTGTAGAGCAACTTCCAAAAAGCTTGTTGAATCTGGAAAGGGAGAAATTTAAAATACATTGAGCCTTAACCAGCGTTTCCACGATTCGACCAGTTAGAACAACTTGCAGTCAAAACATGTGCTTGTCAACAGCCCCCCCTCCTTCAAGCGTTGTTTTAGAATTCACTGACGTGCTCATATTCACAGAAGAATAATTAACACAGAATGACCTGGGGATGATTGATACAACGAATGAAATATGACAATTGTTCGCTGAGAGAGTTCTCAAATACAGTAACAATACAGTTCTACACAGCTAATCGCTAAACGTCTTTCGCAAAATTAGAATTTTGCAATTTTTTAGATTTCAAGAATATTTAATTTCGTGAATGGATATAGTTTCAATATATTTTTGGAGATTATATTTTCACGAGTGGCCACTTACTAGGATTTGAAGAAGCGCATTGACAAGTAGAAGACCGAAAAGTCTTTAAGGTTCTCCCAGTCCTCTACTAGGTAACGGCGGTACTTCGGACTAGGTAACGATAGTAATTTACAAAAGATTCGCCACGGTAGTAGAAATTACAACTTGACCTGACTATATTCGACTCACTAAAGGTTGTCAACTTGACTCGCGAAAGGTCGTCATTTACTTCTCGTAAGTCTTACTCACAATTTTCGCTCGCTAAGAAGAGTAAATCTGACTCACGAAAGGTAGTAATAAATACTCATTAAATGTAGTCCCGATAAACACTGTAAAAAGACTACCTTTCGATATTTAATTTTACTACCTTGTATCTCTCCGTTGTTTAATAACGCTATAGCTTAAAAAAGGCTACAATGAGGCTCAAAGTATGACTTTGTATTAGAACGATTTGTACACTGAGTTAATTGCTGCAGGTGTTCTAGGGTGTTTTCTAAATGTTCACAAGAAAATATGTTTTGTTTTTCTATCTTGTTTAATAGGTATTACTATACATTATTTACGTTCTTTTCAGTTTTGGTTCTAATTTGATTCTTATCCCAGGACATATGTTTGCATCTTCATCAGGGATTTTAAGTCCATCCCTTGCATCACGAATTACCCTTTTACCCATAACACCTACCCTAAATACTGCAAAAATAAGGTTTTAAAAATCAATAAAATACTTTTGATAATATCAGTCGTTAAATGCGTTTTAATTATGTGAGTTTTTACGGCCAATTAAATTAGTCACTTGACCACCAGGGTCTTGTTCGCGTTGTCCAAATATTAAAAACCTAACGGATCCTGGGGACGAGGTTGTATGCGGAGTCAATTTATTACTCAAAACGGAGTTAATGTTGGTTTAGTTATTGCCATTATAATTGGTATTTCAACAAATTATAATATTTTTGCAGAAGAATTGTAAAATCATAAGCGCTTGACTTGCGAATCTTTTCAACGGGCATTTTGCGTTTCAGTAAAAATTGCCAAATGAGAACTCGAGCCTTCGCCATCAAATATTCACAATTTTCTCAATGACAGCTCCAACCGTTAGAATTTATTAAATTATTGATTTATGTTATATTGTTCAAAAGTATAGATAGTTTAATGTGTAAATTATTTCCAATGAATCGTTCGCATATACTGTTAGTCCGCTTTAACCCGCCTATATTTAAAACCTTAACATTTATACCTCGATGCTTACAGATATTTAACCCTATTCGGTCCGGGGTTTTTCGAACATACTATGACCGGGGGGGGCGGATTCCGCCCCCCCCCCTCAATAACTTTTCATAGGGTTGTTCAAATTGAATCAAACTTGGCACACTTATATTACGTCATAAAAGGAACAAAATGGCGCCAATAAACTTTTGCTTGCGTCAGCACATTTTCTGTGACGTCATCAGAAGCTTGAAAATTGTTAAAAATGCCACTATCTGCTTGAAATATAATTACTTTTGTTCTAGAGCGAATTTTTACATTCTGTTTGAAGTTTCTGAAAGCTAAATAAAAGTTATTTAACATATCTTCCGGTTTTTACATGGATCGGATAAAAAATTGCCAAAAATTGCCCGAAAATCCGTTTTTTTCCGATTTTCGGGTAAAATCCGACAAAATCGGGAAATCGGATTAGTCACGTGTTCAAATTATTCCAATTGATTCTTCTTGATAAAACAAAGTTGTGTTGCAAGTTTCAAGTTCTAAGGATAATCCTAACAGGAGTTTTTGTATTTTCCCCATTATAAGGATTTCATAGAGATTTTTAGGGGTAGTTTCGAGTAATGGCCAATATCAAAGCCTCTGAAAGGTATGGAACCTAAAAAATTAGCATGCAGGTGTCTAATAGATAAATGTTGAAACTTAGTAAGTATCATAGCCATATAACAAAGCAATCAGGAGTTATTAAAAAAAAACCGTCAGGGGGGGGGGGGGCGGAATCCGCCCCCCCCCCCCCCCGGACCGAATAGGGTTAAACAGAATTGGAAAAGTAGCTGATTCCGAAATTTGAGTCCAAAACCTTATAAACTGTTCATAAGCATTGCTCATCAGAAATAACAAATAGATGTTATAATAATAGACCTCAGAAAACAACCTCTTCTCCGGAGGTGTCTTTTGGGTGTGGTGGCCGGGTGAAGAAACGTGCTAATTGCCAAGTAAACGCTAGTTTTAATATCAGAAAACAAACTCAGTGGACGAGAATGCGCCAGAAACGTTAATAACCTTCATTTTTTGCTATTTGCGCCCTGAGAATAGTCCCCTTAAAGCAAGTAAGACACCGCTTTGCACAGCAAGGTTGACATTTTTGCTTTTTCACGATAACATCAAAAACGTCGCTGTTCGCAGCTATATTTTTAATTCCAAGCTGGAAGTTGGAAGTTTAAATTGACGTTACTATACGCATCTACACGGATCAATATCTGTGAATATCTTGAAGAATATATAAACAAACTTACCTTTACGTTTCTCGCTTCTTTCCCGACAAAATTCGGTTAATACATATTCAGACCTCGGTAATATAAGGTATAATAAAATCTTCTTCTCAGCTGTTCTGCTTTATTTACCAAAAAAATCATTCAAAGAATATCGCTATCGATTTCAGGCTGCGCCATTTCCTAAAGATGCTTTTTCTAAAACTAAATGAGCATTGCATATTTCACTGCTAGCTACAAATGCTAACTCCTTCCCAAGCCTTCTCAATGCTTGTTTTGTAAGATATCGAATGGAAAAGGAAAAGAGGCTGGGTCAAAGTTTGATTAATTAAAACATATAACAGGCATGAATGAAAGCCTTTATTAATTTATTATTGTGCCGTTCTGTTTAATATTAATTTAAAAAAACATAATACAAGAGTATTAATGATTAATTTTTATTTATAGGTAACGGTATTTCATTATTCTAGTGCACGTTCACGTGCACTAGAATAATGAAATATGACTATAATTTTTCGCACCTTTTGATAGATTAAAAGTTGTAGGATTTTTATAGAAAGTGCGTCGAGTATATTGGAGTTGTGGAAATCAATGGAAAAAAATTCGGGATTTGTTATTGCGAATTGGATGACCAGCAATTTATTTGGGGGATTTAATTTTGACAATCTCACATCAAGCATCATTTAGCGGAGATCTTAAGACTTCCTGGATAAATAAATAAATAAATTTTGAAACCAAGCGTTTTTATCATCCCAATTTAAATGATAATGTTTTTAAATATAAAGCTAGAGCAGGTTTCAAGCAATTGCTAAAAGTCTCATTAGGGGCTTAAATGCCTATGAAATCAAAATCAACATTTTAATTTCTGTCGAAATCTGAACTATCCAGCTGCGTTGCACCATGCCTGTTATTTTTCCGCCAAAAAAGGAACATTTTTCAGCTAAATTTAAGAGAAAAGAAGGAAAAATACTCGATTGTATCCTGTTACAATTACGCGAGATCCTTGTAAAGGTCTAGGATACGATGGAAAAACTTTTTTAAAACTAATAATTTACTTTACCGGGGTCTAATTAAATGACGTCATACAATAACATACTAAAAAATTCCGAATGATGATTGAATATTTTTTCTCAATCAAAATAATGTTCTTCCTTGCAGTGCAATTTTTCGTGTCCAATATGTGATAGAGTTTTCATCATGAAACGAATTTGTTGATCGAAGCAGAGCACCAAACTTCGTGGAAATTGATTCAGATCGTCTGCTACAAGAGCTTGCAGCTCTGCTCGATAGGTTTGACTCGACTGATCATCAGCTTTCGCTCTATATGGCCAGAACAAAAGAAAACACGTTAGGATTTCTTCTAATGAAGGAATAGCATTATGTTTCTTCTTCTGCATCTGGAGATGAAGTAAAGTCACATTAAGATTGCAGTGTCCAGCGTTATCATTTGACTTAAACTTCTCCATCAGCCATTTAACTAGTGACGTAATTTTATTTACGTCATCTTGTGAAAATTCATATATGACATCTTTGAGCAATCTGTTAAGATTTACGAATGATAGTGGCAACTCTAAATCGTGAAAGGAATCTGATTGGGACTTTATTTTATTGTTGGTGATAGTCCTGGATGTATTCAGTATGTGTGTAAGTACGTCACGTATGATATCACTGTCAGCGTTTACCTTTGTATCTAACCAGTTGTCCCAACTTCTAAAAACATGGACAAATTTGTCAATCTCAATTTGTTTACGTTGATTCATTGGTTCCAATGTCAATGTGTATTCATTTGGAAATTTTAATGTGATTGAAGGATTCCACTCGTTTTTCTTCACAACGTAGTAACCTCTCGGCATTTCTAAATAAATTTAAATTTGATGAAATACGTATCAGTGGACTGTGTGCGACAGAGAATGAATGCAGGTAAAATTATATTTTTGCACTGGACACATCATTTCACGCGGCACATCATTTCACCCTTAATTGATCGCTATAAGATTTAAGCTGTATTACTAACAACTTTGTAAAAAACTTGTTGACAGCATCCGTTTTTTCCGCAACTTATGATAAAACAATTGTATCACATAAAAAGTAAGTAAGCACGACTTTCAACCTCGTCCCCTGGGCATCTCGTATCCTTTTAGACATCGCGACGGCGATACGAACCTCCCCGTCCCGGTTATAGAAAAGAGACAAGAGGCGCTATGAACGAGTTTGCAGGATTAACTAAAATTTCAAACAAGGTTAGAGAAAACCTAAAGACCTATTGCCTGTCTCTTAAGTGTCAATGTTTTGTCATTCTCATTATGTGTGTGTGTTTCATGGTCCCTACTTAACCAGTGTTATTATGGATAATTTCCTATTGTTGTTGTTGTTGTTGTTGTTGTTTCTTTTTTTCTCAAAAAGAATAGATAGAACTTGCAGAACGTAGCGATGTTTCTCCTGTTTTATTTTTTATATTACATGTGTAGCCCTAATCTTACCTTCAGTATACCCATTTATTGCTCTCGCCAACTTGCGAGTTCCTTCGAACAACAGCTCAAGTGACACCCAATGAGGAGGGTGTTTAAATCGAGCTGTGTCGAGAATCAATACCATGTCTTCTTTCTCGTCGTATCCACCAATAGGAGTGAAGTGTCCGGTACCATATTGATTAAATATCTTCCTCGCGTAATTTAAAATGATGACTGTGTCATTTGAACTGCACACTCGCTTAACGTCATTCCTAAATACAACAGCTATTATTAATGAGATAATAAAAAAGAATGTTTAAGTAAAAAGCTTAGGTTTACAATACCTAAAGGTGATGATTGAAGACAGTGCTGAGACTCTAACCGCTTCGACAGATAACTTGTTACATCTTGCAATACAAGCCAAATCATCGAAACTACATCCTGAACTTTTCATTGTTTCCAAACTAACACAACTATTGAGCATGTATTCATCGTACCATCTCCATGGATATTTCCACATGCGTCTAGGATCAACTTTTAAAGTATTTAAGACCATAGCTAGCGATGTAGAACCACAATAATTTACTTCACTTTGTGTTTGAAAATGTTGTGATAAAGGGAAATATATATTCATGTATTCTGTTCGTATAGCACGTTTGAAAATTTCCCGCCCTTTTTCTGAGCAGAATGGTATGCATAGGTTTACATCTAACGCTTTCATATATATGATTGGATGTTCTTCTGGTACATTTGACCAATCGGATTGTATTGTTTTTTCATCTTTTGCCGTGACCCCTCCTTTGTAACTGCTTTCTATATCGAAAGATAACGCATTTGATTTGTCTTTATGTTTTGTCTGTTCAAAATAAGGCTTATTTGTTATCATAGACCTGTCGACCTCATCTTTAACATCTAAAACCTTCGCTCCTGATATCAATCGCGTGGCTATACTTGCGACAGACGTTGGAGGAGTAGAGACATCATTATTCCGTCCTTTACAATTATTTGCGAAAATCTTCAAGTCATTCTGGTATTTAGCGACATTCTTTTTCGATAAGATTCTCAAGTTGTGAAATCTATAAAAGATAAAGTGAGCGTAAAATATACGATTAAGTTTTCGTACGTGTTGACTTTCTCGATTTCTTCTGGCTTTGCAAAATTTACAAATATGTTACCCACAAGAAGCTTTTTGGTTCATTGACAATTGCAATCTCGCTGTTTCCATAGAGCGGTGAAAATATATGATAAAATGTTTTCCCTTTTTTAAAAGATAAGAAAAAACAATATATACATTGTTCTTATATACTTATATAACATTTTGCTAAGATGAAGAAAACAGTCTTAATGACTTCCAAAACGGAAAGAACTTGGTAGGTTTTAACCCATCGACTTTACGAAAACACGTATGGCTAGAAATTGCGCACAATGGGGATCGTCGGCGAAAAACCTTGGATATTTAGAAATGTTCTTCCAAATCTAAGAGTTACGGAAAGAATCCGAAACACTTTCACCGTTCAGAAGTTGGCTAAAAAACACGCTTGAATGACGATTTTCCGAGCAAGTATTAGGACTTGCATTGGATTTAGATGGAAATTTTAATTATTTAATAAAAGAGACGGGTTAACCCACAAAAGAGCATGCAAAAAAATATTTTTATAAAAAACGAACAACGCTCTTGTTTGAAAAAACGTGATAAAGCATTCTTGCTATGGTAACGCTAAACTGATTAACAAATATTACGTCATAAAAAACAGAGGGGTGTTTTGGACGTTTTAGTAAAAAACTTAAATTTATGGCTACTTCGAATAAGATTTAAAATGTTTATTTATATTAACTTATAGACAATTTAATTTGCTTTTATATAAAAAAAACAGAAATTTTAAGAAAATGTGTGTATGTGTCTGAAGCATTACAATATCCTTTAAACAAAGAACAACAATAGATCGTTTCTGGAAGTTATGTAAACGCTATTCTATACCCTTTTTCTTTTCTGTGTTTAAATATTACTTGGTCATATAATTTGTGCTGATAGTTCCATGACCAATTAGTCTTTAAAATTGTCGTCAACCGTATCATTATCCTATTTCTGCATCTAAATCAAACAAAAAAAACTTTCAAAATGGTAGCTGTTATGTAAACAGGAGTAAAAGAAGCAGAGGAAGGAAATGATTGCACTACGTACGATACGGCGTAAGCATTCTTTTTAAAAAAGGTTGTAAAAACAGCAAACGTGTGAATGAATGAAAACCAGTGATACTAAAAGTGAACTTTGAGAAGAATGGTAATAGAAACACGTTTACTTTACTGTTAGAAATTTTAGTATGAAGAAAATTCGCAGGTTTTACGTGCTTTTGTTTTTTTAATTGGCGAAAGTTTCTCGGGGCAAAAACAATAACCAAAAAGGGGCCCTGGAATTGTTACTTCGAACCGCGGAAATACATTCCGCAAAATTTAATAAAAATTTGAACCGCTAAATGATATTCCTCAGATTTTTATCTGATGGCGCTGATATTGCAAAAAAGTGCATCACAATCCCGGTCACTAAATACAGTGCAATGATTAAAAGAATTTTTCCCCAAATTATAACCAATATTTGCATAAAAATAAGATATCGCCCCTGAATTCGACACTTCCCAAAACTACAGGTTAGATGATATAAGTTACAATAAATCTTAATTTTATCAAGAGGAATTATTGTGTAAGTTTTGACACAAAATAATCCCGGTTCCCAGTAAAGTCGAAGTAGATATATGTTAAAATGTTTTTATTTAACCCCCGGAATCTTGAAAAAAACAGAATAAAATTTTTTTTTCTTGTACTTTATTCGGAGAAACTTTCGCGAGAGAAACTTTTGCGTATCTAAAAACTTTTTATGTTCTTATAAAAAAGTGACCTATATTTCTTAGATCGAAAAAGAAAAGAAGTGTTTTTTAACGATATAATTTTCTTTCTTATGGTATGTAAAAACTTCTATTTACATATTGAGTTCATCGTCAAAATCACAAAACAGATCAAACACATCTTTTAGGCTCGTCTTCTTCCGGCTCCCTAGCATCGTCGTCATTACGGAGTTTCATACCGCGCAGGTTTGGCACTAGTGAAGCGCTTTGTAGGGACAAATTTTTGGCTTAAGTTATTTCTAAAATACCATCGTTTGAAACATTATCGCTTTTGTTTTTTTCTAAGTTTATTCCAACCTCGTTCCCAGCGCAAGTTGTCTCTTTTTTATATTGGGAGGGCAAGCAACCGCGTTTCCAGGGCAATTTTTCGCTTCTTTGATATCCGAGACGGCAAGAAGAAATTTTTTTTCTTCTAGCTGTCCGAGCCAAGTGAAGGCGAGTCAAGAAATAACTTTTAAACATGCAAAAAAAAATTAAATTTTGGTGGATAAACTTTTGCGAATCGAAATTTAGAAAGTGTGTACTGAATAAACTTTCGCGAATGGCCAATTTTGAAACTTTCGCGAGATAAAGTCTCGCGAAAGTTTCTCCGAATAAAGTAATTGGATTTTGCACAGACAATGATATTTTATGCAAATTTAGTGTTTCGGATGACGTCATTTGCAAAGTGCATACATAAGCAAAAAATTATTGCCACCACTTTGTTCCTTTTTATGACATACTTTAACTGTATCAAATTTTATTTCATCTGGAAAAGCCTATCTAAAGTAATGGAGTTCGCCCCCCCCCCCCAGATTTAGAAGCCTCACAAGGCCCCGTGTATTTAGAATTAACCCATTCTAACTTTTGCTGATGTCAGATGTTCCCCTTTTCTAAATTTTTCGGACTTTGGAGGACCTTCGTATTAATTGTTCCGTAATTTGCACATGGCAGAAATTGCGTATTAACGATGTTCAACTGACCAGCACATCTGCAAAAGCAAAAATTTAACAGTCTGCCGGCCGCCCAGTGTTGGCAAGCTGTTTATTTTGAGAAATAACCAATAAATGACCTTTTGCACTAATATTATCTATGAGATTGTAGTAGTAAAATGGAAAGAGGATTTTATGAAGAAACACTGAAATTATTTCAAACAAAATTTAATTTTCGATTTCAACACAATTTGATCATTCGCCAAAAAAAAAAATCCATTGAACTTGGTCAACCGAAAAAATTAATTAGGCAAAATGCAAAAATTTTGCGCATTTGCGAATCTAGAATTTTATTTCAAAAATTTCTGACAATAAATAAATTGTTTTATATCGACAAATATATAATATAACCTTCCACTGCTGTGCAACTGTATCTCAAACTCTCCCAGGGAACAGAGGTGTTAAGAATTGCTTTCTATGAACAACGCAGTAAAAAACTGTCTTGTAACATAACCTTGTATGTGTAAGCTAGATAGAGAAAAACATACTCATCAAAATTGAAAATCTTATCTTACCTTCCTTTTACTTTTCCTAATACGGAATCTTCGCTAACCATATTCCGAATGCGTTTCTTATCATTATCCCTTTTTTACCCTCTAACCAATCTTATATACTGAGTTCTTATGTAGACAAAAAGCCGTAGACAAAAACCCTGTTAGCCTTAGTAAAAACACCGATCAAAATTCTGACTAAAAATTATGCTTACCCGATGACAAACAGAAAATTATACTTTTCGTTTGCTTTTCACTTGCATTTGGGTACAAATCATACTGCATTGAAAAATACTGATCTTTATTTATATTCCATGAATCGCGGATGTTAATTATTCATGTGAAGAACAAGTCAGCTATTTTATAAATATATTTAAATATTTATAAGAAATTGTAGTTTTAAAAACGACTAGAAGATTCTGTGACGATGCAAAATTTACTGTGTTTGAGATTTTTCATTCTGCACTGTCTGTTAGTTACTCTTACATGCCGATTGAGTATTAAAATAAATAAAAGGTTTACCAGGAACCCGGCTGAAATTTCAGGTTATGGTGCCGTAGCTAAGTGGTTATAACTCTCCCAAGGAGCCAATTCCCCTTGACGGCGATTCAATTTAGGGGAGGTGGCATATTGTGTGGGCCGTTGGATACCGCAATGGTCCAATTAAATGCCCAGCACTTTTTAAGTTCCCCCTCCCCCCTCCCCCCCCCCCCCCCCCTCAAATAAGCGCCTAGATGACTTTCTGAAAGTTCAAGAAGCCCCTCCCCCTTGAATAAGCGCCCACCTGATAAAAGAGGGCGCTTAATTGAAAATTTCCTGGAGAAACTGGGCGCTTATTTAAAAAGAAGATGATGATCGATGCGTTGTATAAAAGGCAAAACTAAAAAACCCTAGAAAGTCTAAACTTCATTTGTTACATCTTTTGTCCAGTTTTATTTTTCACGAGAAAAAACAAAATTGAAAATTACCGTTGTCTTTAATTTGTATACAATTAGGAAAAATTCATAAGCGCCCATCATGCCAGGGCGCTTGTTTGAATCATTACGGTATACGCACTATCAGTAAACATAAAACGGGAACAGTTTTCTGAAAGTTGGTGTCATTCGAAGCGTAGCTTTTGTTGTTGCAGGGGGTAATTTGGGGTCCTAAACATTAAAAAAATGCTTTTTCCCTTTCCCATATTCTGATATCACAATTACCACTTTTCAAAACTTATTTTCTCCAGAAATGAATGAAGGCAAACAATATAAAATGTTAATATATAATGTATGTATATTGATCTTAACTGTGAAAACAGAGAATTCTAGGAAGGAGAACGATCGCAAATCTGTTTTAAAACATGCAGGGGGTAGGGAACTAGCAAGCATGTGGTGCGCGAGCGGAGAATAAAAGTGTTTGTTTGTCGTTGCTTGGTGAATCGGTTACCGTATATCAACAACATCGAATGTTTTGACTCGCTCATTAATAATCACACAAGGAGCTTTTGAACATTCAAGATGTTAAGACGAGCCTATAAAAACAAACAACAGACAACTGCGTATTTCAGATTACTTTTCGCTCCTTTTGATATCGTTTACAGGCTCGTGCTTTTGCATCTCTCAGTTTTTTTTGTATAATGCATTTTATTTATCACCTTTTTTGTCGCTTTGATAAGCGAAACTTAGATAAGTACGGCTTTTTTAACCTTTCAATTGAATTGAAGTGATATTTTGAGCTTTAGTTGGTAGCTAGGGAAATGGATAAATGGGCTACTAGCCGTAGCTATATAAATAATATTGTTTATTATTAGATAAGTATGAACAGAATTTTTATGTTATAAAGTGGCAGATAGCTATGGATGTTAGTTATCTAGCTAATTTATAAATTTCAGTCACACCATGTAATAGCTAGTTATAGCTAGCTAGCTATTAATTATTTATGTTTCTAGCTAGCTATGTTTCTCAAAATTATATATTTCTTGTTTTTTAAATTATGGATGAACATAATTTTTTGTGTTAATGTTGCTATGGTAAAACTAACCTTTACAATTTACTTTTGAACTTTTCAAAACGATAAGATATAAGAATATAGCTATGTTGCCTAAATTTCTTTGAAATGGCTGGTGGGTTTGAAATTCTTATTGAAGATGATGAAACTAATACTATATTTCAGTATGAAAAGCGTGTGAACAAAATGAAAGGCTCGATACGAAATCTTGAAGATGGGAAAACCTATCACTTACAGCAAATGTATAACTCTGTTGGAAGAGATAATTGTGACATAAACATTACTGTAAGTAGACTTCAAACAATTTTGACTAAAAACAAAACATACTCATGTAGTAGGAACAATGGTGTATATATAGCTATATGGAATATTATTAGGAAACATAGACATGTTGTTGTATACAGTCAGAATGTAAGCTTCTACATGCATGCTATATAAACCTTTTCCTGCAAGCTGAAAGCCCTTTTATTTTTCGTTTATCGTGATTACTTCTTTAATGATCCATGTGAGCTATGTTGCGAGTGATTTAACAAAAGCTTCATGATAAAACAATACAGTAATTATTCTAATAACTACAAGTTTCATTGTTAAACTTATTGAAAATAAAATTGCCATAGGTATTAGTGAGAAATATTAAAATTTAACAACTTGTTAATTACGTGAAAAAAATACAAATAAATTGCGCACAAAATTATTGTTATTAGAAGGTTTTACATATATATATGTTTTTTTAAAATTTTTGAGATAAGCATATTTTAGAACAAATATACATCTTTCCCAATGTTTTATTTTAGCCTTTTGGCCGTCCTTAATTAATTATTGGTGTGCCATTTTCCGACTCGTAGTTTTGTTTCAGGGTCGGTCGGTCAGCAGATTATTTTGTTGCCTTTTCGTCAGACAAAAAAAAAATATCATTTTATGTCTACTTTGGTCTTTTCGGCAGCCTCGCTGTAATACGCTGGGTCTAATTTTTAACATCCAGGAAATGCACATTACAATCGTTACATTTCAGAATTATGTTTGTTGTCGTTTTAGTCCTCATGTATCTAGTCCTCATGTATCTAGTGTATCTAAATACATATGATACATATAAACAAATATAGCTGCTTGAAGTGTGCTATTGCGGTGTACTCCTTTGTTTTTAATATTCATTTGCTTAGCCATTTGTTTGCTACATTTTTATTTAACTGTACTTATACTTTATGGAAAAATAATTTGAGTTAATAGTTTAACTGTTTTTGGGTCAGAAATTGGCGAAATGCTGGAAAAATAAAATAAATGTTGAAAATTTTCTTAATTTGTCTAAACCGTTCCATTTTTCAGGATTTGATTGATTGACATAATTTTTAAATTTTCTAAAGTAACAAACTGTTCCAGAAACATATCCAAGTGATTAAAACAATGGTTAATTTTTTTAAAAATCTATTTTGGCTGTAAGTGGCATTTTCAGTTCATTAAAAGTGGTTATAATCCTGAAAGTGAAATAAATATAAAAACAGTATTTACACTAATTAAAATACATGTTTAAAACTTGATTGTTAATTTACTGCTCCTGAACTCATATTCTGTGTTTAATGACGGTTTAATTTCTCTGATAAATAAGGCTTCCAATGTTAAGAAATGTTGACTACCACGGTTAGTACTGGCAAGGGTTTTGACGTCAGTCACATCAACTCGGTGTACATAATTATCGAAAGGGGAACAAACTGGTTTATTACGACCATTTTTGTGTTCTCTATCATGCAAATAAATGTTTATGAACATATTTTACATGGCTAGTCTCACAAATGTCAAGAGTATAATTGCAGAAGGTGCTATGGCTTAGAGTATTTAATGCTTATGCAGACCCAATTAGTGCTCTACCACACAACTCCCTGCAACATCCAATGACCCACACTTCTCATTTTCACTTATATGACTCGAATTAATCCAGTGCTATGATAAAATTCACTCTCCCATATTCAATTGTCACCACAGGGAATATAATCCTGGTCTCCTGCACAAAAAAGAGTTATAATATTTAAGCTATGACATACCAAAGTTTTTCATACATGTATAAATATAATAAAAAAGTTATCTTTGTTTTTGTTTTAAGTCCCTACCCCTTGGTGGTAGACATGCAGTTATTCAATACAACGATCAAATAAACTGTTTTACAATTGAGGATTCCCATTCACCTCACCGTGTATATGTTAACGACTGCCGTATCCAAAATGCTTCTGTTCGATTAGCTCATGGTGATATTATCAGGTTTGGGCATGGTAAGTTGAATAATTATATTGTAGCATTTCTCAGAAAAAAGTCGTTCTATTAAATGATCAAATTTAATATTTGGATGGCATGGTGCATTTACAATTTTTAAATTTTTTAAACACATCAGGTTTTTTTCACTCAATTATTATTATTATTTTTTTCGAAAATGTATTTCCTTTTTTATAAATCTATTAATTTATTGGAAAAGGCATAAAACTAACATCCTTAACAACTGAAGGACTGTGGGAAAAATTAGTTAAAAATTATTTTGAAAAAAAAATGGTAAAGTAGAGAGTATAATCGATATAATGTGACAATGTGATATAAATATAAAGATGATTTATTTGTATGCTATAATGAATTTACAAATTGTAATAACTCAGAATATATTGCAACCATTCCTTTTTTTAATAAGGTGGACCAAGATTTGATGTACTTCTTGACATTCAAAGTAATCCACCAGTAGTTACCCAACAAGCCTGGAATGACGGTCATTTAATAAAAAATTCAAACCTTCCTTATCTACCACTTCAAACTTCGACTAACAATACAAGTAAGCCATATTCCACCATTTCTTATGGAAGACACAATGGGTACCATGGCCATAACAAACCCACAGAAGTACCAACGGTTAGTATTAATTTACAACAAAAACTTTAAAATATAAAATTATTCTTATATTTTAAACATTTAAAGTGTTTCAAACTACAATTTGCACCAAAATGAAAACAAGAGGAATAGCAAACAGGGGAATTGTAACAAACTCATGAGTACCAAAAGAAGAAAGTACAAGTTACATGGGAAAGAGGAAATAACCTAACTTATACTGCACACAATTATTCAACCTTGCTAGTGATATTTTTTTGTCTTTGCAGAACATAGTCCCTCATCCCCCTCCACGGCAACGTCCAGTCAGCGCAAACCCTGCGAATGGAGTGTTTTTAGCATCATCAACACGACCAATGTCATCAACACTTCCAAAAGATTATTCAGGTGTGGTTCGAAAAATAATTTTAATTTAAATTTGTTTTTGTTTATTATGCCCTTTTTTGAGAATTTATGTCCTGTATTTTTAACTGACCATTTTTTGTTTTGTTTAATATGCTTAGGCTGGAAGACTTCAGAACAAGTCAAAGAATTAGTAAGCCTTTATTCTTTTTGTATTATTTTCTATTGTTTACATGTGCTCTTTTTGTTGATATTATACTATGTTTTCATTTGAGCTGTAAAGGCGATTGCGAGAGGTCAACTTCATACTTTCTTTATAACATGTATATACATTAACCGTTAAAATATATACAATTTGTTTTAAAAATGAATGCCCGAAACAGACTATGTAGTTAACACATACAAAAAATTTTTAGGAATCCCGATTAACAAAAATGGGTGATAATTTGAATCGACTAACAACTCTTGAGAACGAATGTTATCAGAAAGATAATACCATCATGAATTTACAAAATGAAGTTGATAATCTACGTAGAGCACTTGATGATTACAATATGTAAGTGTTTTTTTATACAATATAACCAAATGTTGTGTGACAGAGCATAAAAGTACCTGTACATTGTCTCTAGTTAGATATTTTAATATTTGTGACATTTTTTTATAGTTCCATTGCAGATGAGCATGCTCGAAGATTAGCCATGTTGCAATCTCAAGTTACGTATAAAGATGAGGAAATAAGACATTTACAGGATGAAAACAGAAGACTGGTAACTAATACCATATAGATAATAATATATTGTGATTTTATTCTTTGTGTTATTAGTATTATATAAATAAACAAATATAGGCTTATTGCTAACATTTGTTATAATGAATGTTTATTGAATGCAGTTTTCTCTACCATAAGTTCTATAAAAGCTAATTTATGATATTTTTTTTTTGATTGTTTAGAAATCAGAGAGGGATTATTCTAACTATTCAACCAATCAAATAGCAGATATGAAAACACAGTTATCACGTCATGAACAAAACATTGCCATGATGGAAACTGAAATGCGGAAAGCTAATCAGGAGAAATCACAAATGGCCATGTTAGTGAATACATTGCAAAAAGAAATTACAGCAAAAGATGTGCTCTTGAAGAAAGCCAAAACAGAGACAGAAAAATATAAAGTTGATAATCGAAACAAACAATTGGAAATTTCCACCCTAGCAGCAAAGGTTTGAGATAAATCATTTTGTATTCTTTAGTTTGTTATTATTGTTATTTTTATTTTTTTGCGTGATTTTTATTTGGTTAGTTTTCCGGCAACAGTACTTCTGTGTTTAGATTGCGAAGCAAACTGCTGTTCGTGAAGCAGAAATAGAATTAAAAAAGAGAGAAGAAGAAATTGGAAACCTACGTTATGTGAGAATTTTAGTTTAAGTTACAGCTGCTTTTATAGCACAACATATACAGTATATCTCCAGTAAACCTCCACTAACGTAGACAAAAGAAGGTACAAAAGGTTTATTCTAATTGAATTGGAATCTTAAGGAATAAAAAAATGAAAGAAAAAGAGATTTCTTTCTCTTCTTTTCATGAATAAAGAAAAACATAATTTTCCTATTAATATACTTGCTGCGTAAATACTGAAGCACTGTCCAACACAACTGTAATAATATTAGAAAGGGACAAGTATTTAGGTACATTCAACATTCTTTCTTTTAGAGATTACGAACAACAGAAGAAAAATTAAATAAGCATTTATCAACATTCTCAGAAATTGAAGATTCGTTGTCTCAATCTACTTACACCGTGTCAGAATTTGAAAAGGTATGTGGTGTTCAATTTTTGAAAAAAAAATCTTCATTTTTTGCAAGATTATTATTGTGGGTGAATGATATTGTCAATTTTTAATATGTTGATTTTTATTATATTTCTTGCCTTCTTCCCATCCTATAAATATCATTTGGTTGATGTGTTTTTTTAATGTGCCCTGCAATCTTTCTGTACAGCCTTAAAATATTCGACTGACATTTGGTGAAATTTCTCTTTTAAGCAAAATCAAGGAATTTTAATGATATTATATATTCTGGATTTATTGCGTATTTATATTACTTAAATGAGTTTCTTTAGTGATAACCAGGTTCCTTAGATCTTTACTTCAGACAATAATATATGTTCATGATATTTTTGTACAGACCAATAAATCTTTGCATGATGAGTTGCAACATTCAAGAATACGCTGCAGTCAGCTTGAACGTGACGAACAAGCAATGAGAATTGAACTTCAAAATTTTAAACGAAAGGTATATGCATATGTTTCTCTAGTATTATTTATTTTAGAATTTACATCATTGCATACTCTATTTGTTATTAAACCCTTATTTCATATGTTCCCGATTGATTTAACTGATTTTAATTTAATTGTAAAAATATTGCATTGTTTTACACCCAAACAAAGTTAAAGAAAGTTTCAGTTTCTCACAACAAATGCTTACATTTGGTAACTGTGACCTTTGTTTGTTTATTTCTTAGTATGATAAGTTTCATAAAAGAATTGCAGAGTTTATTGGTCAAGAAGGCAAGAAGTTTTCATCTGTTCTTGAAGATGAAGATGTGGTTAACTATATACATGAATTGAAAGATGAGCGAGACAATGCACAAAACAGACTAGAAGAAGTACTAACAGAAAAGGTTTGACTTCGTTTGTTAGAAATTGCATTTCACAAATTACTGGTTTACATATATCTTATTCATTCTCTTTAATCTCACAAATTTTTGAATATTTTTATGTAAATGATCACACAGTATGGTAATTAGTAATAGAAACTAATTTTCGATGATAAGTTTACAAAGTATTTATGTAGAAGATTTGTAGTTCGCAAAATAATCTTTCTTATAACACAATTTGTATACATAGTATGGACTGCCAGGCAGTATTCTGGACAAAGTTTATTTCTCAGACCTCATTTATGACTATTTAAAAGTATCAGCAGTTCTATTTATTTTTTGTTGTTGTTCATTGAAATCACGCATCTCTTTGGCTTTTTTTTCAAAGGAATTAGATTTCGGCATATGCTATATTTCTTTTTAGCTTCGATTGGAGGAGGAACAAGTCGATAATTCATCATTGGATATGTTACGTGATATATTGTCTGGCATAGAAAAGAGGCTAATACAAAATGGTAGATCATGTAAATATTTGCAAAATGAGTTAAATCTGATACAAAACTTTGAGGTTCCAGATCAGTTGCATTGGATAAAGGTAAGATGTACATTTAAAAAGGGGAAATCACACCTCCTAAAATGCCGTTAATAATGTAAAAAATGAAGACTCCCCTAAAATCTCCTAAATAACCTTAAATTTGAACCAACTATGTTAATTTTTTCCTAAAAAATAAATTTTTTATAAGACAATTATTTTTTCTTTTCAAGTATTTATTTTTTTTATTGTCTTTTTTTAAAAAAACAGATTATTAGTATATATGTTGGAAAAGGTTCGATATTAGGAAGTTCTTAATGTTTTAGTCACCTAAATTTTGACCTGAAGAGAGGGATTTTAAAATTATAAAAGCTTTCTAAAAACGGTATAGATTGAAGAGAGGGATTTCAAAATTATAAAAGCTCTCTAAAAACGGTGAAACAAAATTTCATCAATTTTTTTTTTGTGAAATATAATTCTAGCAAAATATTAGGACTTTCCAAATTCGCGAAAATTAGCTCTCTTAAAAATTAATTTACTTCAGGTACACACTGTATACTTCTTGGTATCTTTGATGTGTTGCAAGTATTTTTTTAAAGGGAAGTCAGTGAATAATTTACAGTTGCATAAATATTCTTACTTTAACTGTACTTAAATTAATAAAGAATTAAAGGGAGAAAACATCTATTAAGGTAGAAGATAGAAATACTTTTTGTAGAGAAAAAGTTAAAAGCATTAACTAATTTTATCAACAGTTATTTGTGCAATGTTTTCTGACAGCAAGACTGTCAAAAACGTAGTCAAATACATGTGCCTTTTGACTTGAAACTGTTACTTTCCAAAGCTCTAAACTATTTCTGTTCTTCTTCTAGAGCTTTATCACAGCTTTGTTATCGCAAGAGTATGATTGGGAACAAGAAATAGAAAATGCTTTAGAATCAATGATCGACGAAACAGCAGATCAAGGAATTGATCCATCTGTGTTGATTAAACGTTTGCACGAAAAATTAAATATTAATGCAAATCAAATCCATGACCTGGAAGTCAGGTATATTGCTTGTATATTTCGTCAGCTTTTTCATGTTCTTTTTTTCTTATAAGTGCAAAGTTTTAAATTGAGTTGATCGTTATTAGTCAACCTTCTTTCACATTTTAATGCGTATGACACTTGCCATAAGGAGTAGTTAGCAGAACCAATTTTTTTTTTGTTAAAAATTTTTGTCTTTTTCAAGAATTTCGCTAATGTTATGTTTACCCGTAAATATAAGCGATTTCTTTTAGTATGAAAAAATAGGGACTTTGAGAAACAAGAATGGGACCTGTGAAAGGAGATGGCCCTGTCCTTGTTTTGTAAGATAGATAATTATGTTGGTTCAGCGCGTGTTTGTTCTTGGGTTTGTCAGAGCACATCTAGCAAGCCTAGCATGACTACACTCTTTGCTTCATCGACAGTCATATAAAAAAATTACAACAATTTGCAAATAAGTTGAATTTCTTTAAAAACTTTGTACATCTGTGATAAATTCTTTGTCAGATGCCACTTGCAATCAAGCTTTAAATTGTGTTTTTGTGTTTTTGTCTTTCTGATTTTCATTATGTAACATATGATGCAACATGCTATTTCTTACTATTTAGATATGCTATTAGTCCCAGAAGGCGTTATAAAAGGTTAACATATAAACTTTATAACTTAATATTTATAACTAAAATAAAAGTAATAAATAATAAATGGTAAAATATAAATATAGATTATTAAAATAAAGGTTGAAATATGTGTTATTATCCAAGACACCCCGTGTCTTAGCGTTTGCTGGCTGTTCACTTATATTGCTAATAATGGTGTTTGTTATACCTTTAAACATTGACCTTGCGAACTAAACAAACATTAGGATCAGATTTTGCACAACACCAGATCTCCTTAATAGCATTTGGAGTAGTGGGTCAACCTCTCCTCTTCATTTTTTCTCCTTTCTGCTTTTGATATCTATTTAAAAGCACAGTTTCTAATGTCTATGTTAAGGTTCTTCGTCATTTATTGCAGTGCTACCGTTTTAGGTTCGTTTCAATGCATTTTTTGTTGTTCCTTTGTCAACGTTGTTTTTTTCTTCTGTACTTTAAACTCATCATCTACCTTGATGTATCTATTTCTCAACCATTTTTCAGGATAAATTCATCCGAATACGAACAATCCCAACTGTACAATGATCTAAAGGAAAAAATCAAAGAAAAATACAAGAAGAAAACCGAGAAGGCTTTAAAAGAATATAAAAGCGCTGAGGAGATTAAATTTGAAAATAGAATGCGTGAAGTGTTGGAGGAAGAACAGGAGAAGTTATCATCAGCTTTGCAAACACAAAAAGAACTTTATGAAAGCGAACTTGGTAGCGTTTCCAATTTATCAATCGTAAGTAAAGAAAAAGTGATTTTTTTGACTTTTTTTGATTTTTTTTATTATTATTATTAAATGTACAATGTGCTTGTATCCTGTAACACGCATAAATGTAAAAAAATCCATTACAAAACTAACTCCATAAGAGGAGGGAAGATGAAAAAGGGTAGATGAAAAAAAAAATTAACAATATTGGGTATCGGCTAAAATTTATTGATGTCATATAAAACAAAACACGAAACTAGCTTGGTACAACCATGTTTATTGAAGATGTTATAAAGCGCAGAACCAGCGTGGTGCGCCTATGACTACTTACTGATGTAAAATAAAAAGGCATGGAACTAGCCTAGTTCCACCATATTTATTTAGTGATGCCATATAAAAACCATGGAACTAGCCTAATACGACTAGAATTTTTTAACTCTGCACCAACACAAAATGAAATCCTCAAACGATACTGTTGTGCAAGAATATTGAATACGGTTTTAAGGTTTTGTTTAAATTTTGGAATTGTGGGAGTTAAACAACGATCTGCCTTTGATGCAATCAAGTTATAATGAGAGTTTTAACTTCTAAAATACATTTCCTAACATATTGTAGAAAATTGAATCATTAAAGTTGGAACATAGAAAAGCGAGGGACGAATTTCACAAGCTACAAAAAGATTTGGAAACGTCGAGAAGAAATGAGGTATGTAGTTTCTTTTATAATCTCGTATGTAAACAGATTTTAACATCCAGAATGAACAGTGAGTGGAGAGTTTGGTATAGAGAATCAAAGGCTTGAAATTCAAAATTAAAAACTTTTTTTAATAAGAACAATAAATCTGGGAATGGTTAAACAAAAGAATAATAAAAAGGATGAAATTTTGGTGATTTTTTTTATTTGAAAAATTCAAAAAAAAATGGGAAGATATATTTAAAGGCAATAACTGAAGAATCATTTATTCCGAGGTTGCGTGATGTACTTTAAAAAAATTAAATAATGCTCCAAATGTGGGAACGATTTTAAGCTAAGTATATAAGAATTTCCTTGTTCTAATACATAGTTTCCTTTAGGCTAAGAGAGTAGGCAATTTTGTTAAAAATTAATTTTTGTGGGGCGTTGAATTATTTATTGGGATATTGGGGAGTGCCCATTGTAGGAGAACAGTCCACTGTGTGACCCCTCCCTCCTTTTCTAACCCTAAACATCACAATTATGTATCCCCTTATCGTTTATTTTTTTTCCCAAAATGTTTCCATCACGCAAAAATTTATCAGATCTTCTTACCTATTCTCGTTGAGTTTATTCCTTCCAAAAAAAATCAAGAGTTGTTTCTTGTATTAAAAAATGGTGCAGTGAATAGAAGGAGTTGATAAGAAGAAAGCGGTTTCTTAAAAAGCTTTCACGTAATCATATTAAAAAGCTTTTCTGGGGTCACTGAATTGGATAAAACCAGTGAATTCAAGAATTGGAAAGTAAAGAAACTGATTCCAAGGGTTTTTCATCAAGGCTTTTAATGTTTGAGAAATTATGTTAATTGCTCTAAAAAAAATTTTTTTTTCAGGCGTCGCTTGAACAAAAACTGAAAGAAAAGGACATGGCTTTTACAATTAAGGAAGAAATTCTAGAGAAGAAAATAAGAGCCAAAGAAATGAATGAATTGAAAATGTACAAGGTAAGAAATGTTCTTGTATGGCATCAGATTTTTATTGTTATAGATTATACTCTCATAGTTACGCAATACTGTCTGTCACACGTTTCCCCAGATTTATTAAAAGAAATTAAATTGGAGGATAACTCCGAAACAACAAAATTTTTTATGGAGTCGTTTCTTTATTTTTCTATTTTGCCTGAATTTTATGTTTACATTTTTCTCAAGTTGTGGAATTTCTAGAATTACTTGAAATTCGACATGGTTAGACTTTTTGTCCTGAAGAAAATAAAAAAATTGATTTTAAATCCTAACATTTAGGATTTAATTTTTGGTGGTGTTTCACACCCAGTACTAAAATAATACTAACGGGATTTTCGAAATTTAAATCTGCGCAAAAATTTGGTGCGCGAAAATGTAGCTATAAAATTAAGGGGGTTGAGGCAGCTGAGCCATTGTTTAGGAAACACCCTATTCTCTTATCTCAAACGACTTCATGGAATGTTTTGTTCTGTGTACAAATTACAAAGCCATAAGATGTGATGTTTAAAGTTGCACAAGATTTTCTTTCACAAATCTGCTATTATTTATTTAAACAAACTTAAAAGAGGAGGAGTCGCTAACTCAGAAACAAAAAAGTCTTTTATGAAGTTGTTCTTCATTTTTTTTTCATTTTGATTCTTAGGATCGCGACCACGAATACACATTAACGATCACTTCATTAGAGAACACTATTCTTGATATCAACAAAGAAAAGAAAGAATTAGAATATCAACTAATGAATATGCAGGGATTGGTGAAAGGTAAGGAACATGTTTTGTTTGCTCGATAGAATTGTTTGTGATTCTCTTTAATTTAAGAACAATATTTTTCATTAAATGTGTATTTTTTGTTTTGTTGCCTTTTTCGGGGTTTTAACATTATCCAATTCCACGATAAAGCTAATGTTGCAAACATCATACAATCGTTTAGTACAGCTTTAAAAGACAACCCCTCATGATAACTTGAACATTCGAGGGATCATAAAATGTTTCAAGTTATCAGGACACTTTAAGTTATTGGGACACTCTTTAAAATAAAATAAAAAATTAAAGAAAAAGTAACAATATTCAAATATTTATTTTTACATCATGGATTGACTTCTTAAGTACTTTTCGAAAGCATTTTTTGTTGGATTTTGTAGAGCAAAAGCATGACCAAAAGAAACTGAAGAAAGAAGAACAACAAAACTTTTCAAAAATAAAGAATGAGATGAAAGAATTAAACAGTTTGAACCAAACCTTAAGGTATGACTTACATATTGAAGGTAAAAGAATGACGTATGTCCATGGCTTGTGATCCTTTTTTTGAAAAAAATGCATTTCGCCAGGGTTAATTTTCACGAACAAACCCCTTGCACAGAAATATTTTCGCGAATCTACTATATTTTTTATTTTCGACCTATTTATTAAGTTGAAGTAGCCTTTGATTGAACTTGTTCGGAGGCTAACTATTATTTTTATTGACTATATAAAAAAAATTGGCGAGAAACACAAGAGAGAAGAGAAAGTACAAAAATCCATTTGTTTAGCGACAATTTTGGTAATCTCGGGAGATGTATTTTCGCTAATTGACCTTTCCGGGAATAGGTGTGTAGTCAAGTTTTCGCTAAAAGTTGCGAGGGTTGCGAAATTTAATTAACTGGTGATAGGTCTTTGAACTCTTTTATTGTCAATGTGAAGCCTAACAATGCTTCTTCACCCAATTTATTTTATTTATCTATTATTTATTTTGTCTGAATTTTCCTTATTGATTGCAAATCATCTTGCGTTAATATCTCAACTTTATTCTTGACTCGCGTTATGTTTAGAGATGAGATTGTAGCACTCAAGAAAGAACGCGATGATCACAAAGAAGTCTCCAGAACTTTAAAGAATGACTTAGAAGGTTTATCAGCAAAACTGACAGATTTAAAAGGTTTGCGCAATCAGTTTTTTCTTTCTCCTTTCTATTCTGCCGTTTTAAATGAATATTCTGTGCTGGCATTATGGATGATATACGTCCAAATTTCCAAAACGTTTCAGTGTATGCATGCTAATAGCTTTACTGTTTAGATATTGATTTATGTTTAAAAATTTTTATTATTTTTTAGTTAGTTATAATTCTGCAAATTAAGGGGAAGAGAAGGTTCGGAATTTTTATGAGGAATTGTATAGGCTCTTTCAAGTTCCCACTCCATTGACAGAACCATTTCTGTCTAAAGGGGCATTTTTTTAAATTTCTATCTGTCTGCTTGTTGCTGTGCTGTTGCAATTTTTTGCGAAGCCGTCTTTTAGCTAAATATTGGTATTTGGCGTGGTCGTAGCAAAGTAACTTTTGATAGGAAAGGATTTTACGGAGGCTCTATATTAGGCGTTTCCACAGGGTCTACAAAACGATAAACAAGTAATCTTCGTTTTAATTAAATGTTGGTAAATGTTCTAAAGCTTGCCAAGCAGCACTGAAAAAAATTATTTCATTTATCTATGTAGGAGAGCTTCAGGAAGAAAATAAGCAAAAGATGGAGAGCCTGGAAGAGAAAACAAAAATGCAAGAAAAAGATCTTAAAGAACATCGCAAGCAGTTACTGCAGATGTCAGCACTTGTGGAGGAACAGAAAACCAAAATTATTGAGCAGGATAAGAAACTTATGAAACACAACAATACGTTGGCTTCTCAAGCAGATGGTTTAAGAGAAAGTCAAGTAATGAGTGAAGAAAAAGAAGCGGGTAGAAAGAGTGTTAGGGTGAGTTACTATGTGATAAAATAGAATTATGTATGCTAGCTAATTGATTCATAAGCATTTGTTTTGAACAATATGGGTAGCTAAACAGGTTGCGACAATTTGATTTTTTTTTTAAAAATTCTATTTTGATAACATTGTGCATTTATTTCGGTACTGCACCAGTGTCTGATATACTGCCCAATTAAAGGGAAAATCTTGAAACCGAATGTATGTCTTAGAAATATTCTTAGGGTTAAGGTAATATCGCATTTCCAAGATTGTGATATGAGAACACAAAAGGTGTGTTAAATATAATTTTTTATATACTGTGAGTACGCTACATTTCTTTAGTTTGATACAACACCACCCTCTGCAGCTGACATGGTTGGCATAGCAGAACGTTGTCTTAGCAAGAGACACGAACAGGTTATTGCTAAACAAAAAGCAGCATTAACAGATCTGCGAGAATCTTTGGCCAAGCTAGAACATATACAACCACCAAGTAAGTGAGACAAGCATCTAAAAACTTTATGTTGTGAATTCTTGAGTCTTGCTTTCATTTAAAGGGACTCTTAAAAACTGGAACCTCTTACAAACGCAGTTACGTGTTTGTAAGGTTACAATCCTGGTCAAAATAAATGGCAATAAACACGTTTTACAGGGATTGTAAAAGCAATGCAACTACCACTTCACCTCTACTGATCGATTCGTAAACATTGATAATGGGGGAGAGAAGGCTGGAAAGAAATATACTCCACTTTTAAAGGCTTACTGCCAAAATATTGTAAGCAGGATTATAGATGATCCATGCTTGCAATTACGCTGTATGCCAAAAAAGATCTTGCATTTATTGACCAAGTATTAATTGAAAACTATCAAATCAAGTAAATACATATAAATAAATGTCTTTTCAATGGGAATTAAATTATTGTTTTCGAAATGCTAACAAAGTTGTTCAGTGTCACCTTTTTTGACAATCAAATTAATTTCTGTCTTATAGCTTATTTTATTTTCTCTTTATTTATAACTTCTTTCAAGTTTGAATATTAAAAAAGGGGAAATTAAATATGAAAATTATATTATAGATAAATACGTTAAAGAATGGTTGGATAAATATTATGATGCAATGAACTCAAAATAAACATTCACCTGTATGACACCATTCACCCGCATAGGTACACCTGCATACACCATTAATCCGTGAAATATACACATAAAATACACATGTTCATCTGATAACGTATACGTTAAAACTAAATTACATTTTTCTTGTTTAGGAAGAATTAAACGGGCTGTGAAAAAGAAAACAACAAATTAATAAATATGATTTATAATGCATTAATATTCAATATTTAATCAATAATGATAATTTTTTTGCTATAAATGATAATTTGTTAAAAATAATATAATCTAATATATTGTATATTTAACTTGTAATAATTTTTTTAAAAAAAATTATACTATAATCTTAAACATTATCAAAATTCTTAATATTCTTCGGCATAGAATAAAAAAGGCAGGAAAAAGTAACTAAATTTTTGCCAGTTTATTATTACCCTGTATCTTTTTCTGATTTTTCCCTACGATAATAGTTCTCCCTGATTTTTGTTAACCCTATTTAGATTTTTTCTTTGCAATATAGTCTTCCCTTTTTCTTTAAATCCTCTATTTCTGGTAACAAAAGTCGTGCTCTTGGTCATTTCTAAGGGCGGAAACAACCCAGAAAACTTTCTAGTTAGTTTTAAAAGAAAGGTCTGTTGTAGCCTCTAACAAAATTTTTTCCTTATTTTTCCTTTTTTAGTCACGGGAGAAGCAGTTGAGTTTTTAAAAAAATAGTTAATAAAAAAGTCGGTAAATGTTTACCTCATATTAGTTATTTTCGTAAACATTATATTTTGCGAATTTTATCCATTTTCGCGAAAAATAGTCTTCACCAAAATTACTGAAAAGGCCAATTCGCGATATTAAATCTTTGTGAAATTTATAAAAACTGGCATGAAATAAATTAAAGTTGCCATAAAATACTAGATTCGTGAAATATCTAGAAATGACTTAATCGCGAAATGTATTTTTTTGGACAGCAAAAATAAGTCTTTGTGAAAATTAATCAACTTAAGGTAGTTTTTTTGACCAGTAAATTTATTTTCCAAATATTTCTGTATCTCAAATTTTATTCTCAGATAAGGTTTTTTTCCGCAGCCAGAAATTCTACCAAAACCTTTTCTTTTTGCTTCATGTTTACACTGTGTACAGTAATCATTTCCGAGGGAAATTATTTTTGTATGTAGAACGTAACCAGTTTATTTATTAAACCAAAACAATAATGTTTGTATACCTTTTAATGCGACCATTTTCTTTCGCTTTTTTATCACACCATTTTACTGTATTAGATTAAAATCTTTACTGTTCCTATAAGTGCGAATCCATGCCGTTCTGCTTACCGATAGATTCAGTTCGTGCAAAGAGACAACCAATGCGAAGTCCGTTTCAAAACGATTTTTATCCACAGCCTGTGAACATTGCTCGGAAAATGTATTTACTAAGACAACAGAAAAAAAATCGATAACAATTGATAGCCTTATGATGAAACGTTTGCTTTTAGTACAGAAAGTGATTATGGGTTCAAACTTCGGTCAGATTATTCAGAGACTGTAACAGTGTAAATCAACTCTCTGTTTAGCGTTCAGCATACGAATAGAACTGATATTTTGCCGGTTGTCCAGTTAAACAGTTACTGTGTTTACCAGGCTTCTATAGCCTAAAGTTTAAATACAGGAATCTCGTTAATAACAGTACCGAGAATGAAAGCACCCCATCTGTCCCACAAACTAGCACTCCATCATTGAACTATTTTATATTGCACTTCTAAACCTTTCTGTAGTACTGGCGCACAATACGGCTTTGCAGCATATATCTGAGATGAAGAGAGAAAACATCGCGCTCAAAGCACAGCTAGCTGTCAAAGAAAATTTCTCTTCGAAATCCGATCAAGAGCTTTATGAAGAGGTTTGTGTATTATTAAGTATTAATATGAAGCCCGTGGAAAAATTTAAGGGTTTGCCAGTCCTTAAATTTTTGCCTGTCCAAAATATCCCTGGCATCGCTATTTTGTGTATCGTTAGCACTGAGTAGCGACTCGGCTACCATCTTTAACATTTCGTACATCGTTAGCACTGAGTAGTGATTCGGCTGCCATTTTTACCATTTCGTGCATCGCTAGCAATGAGTAGTAATTCGGTTGCCTTTTTTAACAAAATACAGGGTATAATAAAGAAGATATAATGGAAAAAAGGTTATCAAGTGCATGTAAGAAGCTAATTTATTCTTCAAAATTATGCAATGTTTTCAGTAATTAATTAGTTGATATTGCGCAATTTCTTCATTGATTGGATGATAAGTAGTGTACTTTTGATTGGTTAACTTTTATAAAACTTCTTCTTTGTTTTGCATTATCAAAGCATTAAACACAGTTAACATACGTAGTTAACTCAATAAAAATGAAATGAATGTGAAATTCCCTTCTTTGGAAATGACAACAGGAAGAATTAGCATGAATTTTGAAAAATCTCTGAAAATCAGCAGAAAAGTGCCGTAGAAATAACGATATTACATAGCGGTTAAAGAAATAGTGGAAATAGTTATTCTTAAGTTTATGACCCTTTCACTATTTGAAAACTATATACTTTTACTTCAAAGAGTAAGAAAATTTTAAGAAAATATAACGCATAAAGCTGCCATAATATACACGCGAAGGCGATCATTTATTCTCTGTGAGAATTCATCGTCAATTTTACCACTCTTGCAGGTAACCTTTGTATTTTCCATTATTTTGTAAACGGGTATGCAAATTAGTGTGGTAGCTTTAGATACCTCGTAGCAATCATTTAAAGCTCTTTCGTACAATTCTCTAACGAGTTGGTTTTCTTGTCATTCTCTGTTCTCAATTGTTGTAAAAAACAGCATGCGCCTAAACTATGATTTAAGATAGCTACACGTGTTTTTCTCATTATCCATTATGCTCCAATGTGGACCATGCCTAACTACGCATTAATGCCCTTCTCACACTACTTTTATATCTTTGAAGGTGTGTCGATGTAGAGAAGATTTAGCGTTGGCTTTCCATGAAAACAATCTGGAGAAACATGCTCATCGTGAAGCACAAGAAGCTTTGCACATCTCTGAAGAACTGGTAAGTGTTTTTGTTTCTCTTATGTGGTAAGTGTTGTTGAACAGACAACATATAATACCTGCGTACGCACTGACTGCCAATAACTACCGCAACAAGAACCTGAATGAGTTGAAAGGTAATGGGCAATACTACTCTTCAACAGATACCTTTGAAAACCAAAAAAATTAAAAATCAAAAGATAAAGAAAGTCTAAAAATCTATTAAATGCATATTTCTTAAAAGAACAAAATAACAAAAATTCAGTTATTTAAAGATTAAAAACACACATTTTGAAATTGTCGAATTTACTACTTTAATCCAACATGATCAGAATCAAAAATGTATGCTTTTTTATTTAATTCTTTTGTTTAAGAGAAATTCGATTTAATCTTTCTCCTTGAATTGTACTAACAAATATTTTTTGCTCTTCATATCTCTTTATTCTTCTATGTAGCTGGTAAAACCAAAAATCACCGAAATTAGAATTAGAACCTATAAAAAATCTTCTTTCTTTTGCTCTTGCCTAGTATTTGCGATGTATTCGTACGATTAGTACAGAATTAGATATCCAACACATACTGGGATGCAAACCACTCGGATACGTAAATAGTGCGGAAAGGGAAGATATTTTAAAAGAAAGAAGCAAGGTAAGTAGCTAGGCGTCGTCAATGTTAGCACGTGTCTACCTGTCTACCTGTTTGTTTTTCTTATTGTGTTTGTGACTTGACATTGTTATTGGAACTCTATTCTAAAAATTTTTCAAATACTACACATTTTTTGACAAACACACTTCTTAATAAGTGCATTGAACATATTGTCTTTCAATGTATCATATTGCTATAGGCTTTGGATATCGTTCTGCAAAGACTAAAGGTTTTGCATTCTCGATTGGAAAGAAAGGATAATTTGTTAGAAAGTTACGATGATGATCTGAAAGTTTTAAGGTAGGTCACGTGTCTTTATTTCGCTCCACGTCTCCATGTAACACGTTTTTGCAGATTTTCCGTCAAAAGGTAAGTCGTATTTCCCATACGAAAGTTGATACGCAAATCGTATCAGTGCAGCTAAATCTGATGGGCTAATTTTGTACTCCGTTAAGACATGTATAGTATATAACTGAGGCCTGTTAAAAACATGCAATTTTTGGAAGGAGGAATATTATATTTTTAACGTACTTAGAAGAACGTTTAATAAAGTTCTTATTAAATTTCTCTTTTTCTTTGACACATTCTAGACGACGAAATGTTTGTTCATCGTGTACGGAATTTATTGTTTTCGATATAGAGGTTGTTTAATAAGGGAATATGTGTTTTGGCAGAGGAAATAGCGTGTATATATTGATGGATAACTTTTTTTTTCTTTTATAACAGAGAAACCGAACAATATGCAGGAAAGAAAACAGCTCAAGTGAAGAATTTAGAAGTATGTTTTCTTCATTTTTTAAGTACCAAACTATTAATGTTTGACCAACATGTGCAGGGTAATCTGAATGCTGCGGTATGTCGGAAATATTTTAAAAGCGTGAGAATGATAGCTGTGATTTTTTCCAAGTACTCGTTAATTCTCGTACCAATTTTCCGCACACCGAACTTAAAGTAATTTTGCGCGGGATTGGTGCTGATGCTTTTTGTATTGTACCTACATCGAATGAAAAAGAAACTTGGATACATAGCTAGCGGATAGATGACCAAATTATGTCGAACAAAGTAAAAATGTCTTCATTCAGGAACTAGTTGTTTAATTTATAGGTCGAAGTCAGTCAGTACAAAGACGAAATATCCTACCTTCAGGAAGCTTTAAAAAAATGTCGCAACGAGTTGGACGATCAAACTAGAATGAACACAGCGTTAAAACAGAGGAAGGTAAGATGTATATATATTTTCAAATATTTTTAGCAACAAGACAGCAGTAAGAAGGAAATTAGACGACTCGCCACCCTTTTAGTAGCGTGTCGGATAAGTAGCTACGAGTTTAGGACGAAATGAAAACAGTGTAGATATCTGCACATGCTTCATGTAATAAAACCTATACAATGAAAATGGGGCCCAGATCCTTGTTCTTTTAACAAACGCTCCACCGTCTTACGATACAACGACTGTCAAAATTAGCAAATTCTAAAATAACTTTTGCAAATACATTGGTTGAATCAATTAACATTGATCAACATAAAGAAGGCGATTTCCTTTCAGTGAAAAAAATCTTTAAACTTTGTCGAAAGTAGAAATATTATTTCTTCTTTTTGACAAATGATTTCAACCAGTTATTATTTCTATTTTCGCTTTTGACATTTTATTGATTGACAAGACAAATAAATTCTGAAAATATTTTGACTTGTCAGTCCAAGATTTTCTATTTTAATATGATTGTTTATCATGTCGTGGAGCTGAGGATTTACGTTCGGCGATGTTTCAGGCAAATAAACATTGTGTGTTTATTCCCAATTTAGATGTTTCTGATGGACTATAAAGAAGACACGCCGCCCAAACAACATAATTGTTATGTAGACAAACAAAAAAAGTTTAAGGTAAATATTGTTTTTTTATCGTATAACTTGAAACTTCTTTTCTACATGTTATGTATGCTTACAATTTAAATGATTAGTATGTGAAAGGGAGATATTTATTTATTTAGTTTTGTCTATCGTGATGCACGTCTAGTTTTTGTTACCCCTACTTTCGCTGTAGTCGTGGCTCATCATTCGCCATTGTAATTTTTGTTGCTCGTTGTATTTGCTAGTTTTGCGTTTTTACGTTTCAGTTGTAATGGTTACTTAGCGTGTTTTTTTCTTGTTTGTTTTCGTTTCTGTGGTTTTCGTTACTTTAATTGTCGTAATTACCGTCAGTTGTCGATGTATTTGCAGTTGCTGTTGTGTTTAGTAATTGGTGTTGTTTCAGTGTTGTGGTTGATATATTATAAGATTATCATTGTCAGTGTTTTTGTCATTATTATCTTCATATTTCTATATATCCGCAGGACGATCAGAAGAGTAAAAAGAAAGATGAATTGCTTAAAAAGAGAAAATTTGAAATCGAGAATCTAAAACATGTAAGTTTTCTTTTTCCATTAACGTCCGATTAATTCTTCAAACTAAATCTTCAAATCTTGTTAGTACTCGTTATTTGTCCAGAACGGAAGGATATACAATACATGTAGTATCTTGTAATTATGTACCCTGTTGTATCTCACATTAAGATTTTAATACAGCAATTCCCAAATCCAAAAGTCTCTTCTCTTTCTTCGTATCCTTGAACTGTCCCTATACGATGTTTTCCAGTTCTATAAAAGTTAGGAAATTCACATTCTTTCAAAAAAATTTCGCTAAAATTTCCAAAAAAATTAGGGAAAAGCTTGTGCATAGATACAACATATGTCAACTTCATAAGAATGGGAGTAGCCGAATCTGAGAAATACAATCTAAAATTTTGGTAGATGTGTATCTTCTGGTAGATGCGTGTGTTACCTCAATTTATAAAGATTTCGCACGAGTTTAAATTTCGCGTATCTATTTTTTCGTGTATTTAATTTTCGCGCACCTAGCTTTAGCGCACATTTTATTTTCGCGCATTTCTCACGCGTAAAAATAAATCGAAAACATGTCATAGTGTTGCACTTCTTTAACAATTAGGAATTGTTAATGATTGAAAGTTTCATCTGTCTTGGATTTGTGCCACCACCAGGAATTATCAATGATACAGAATGTACTGACTAACTTTGCATGGGAAAAGTATTGCCATATTCTAAGTAAAGTTAATTAACCAAGTTCTTTCGGTCAGTTGTGAAGTTAAATATCTGTTGTGCTAATTACAAACATACGTAGCCTAAGGACACCGGAATTTTTGGTTAATCTACCTATTATTAATAAAACTTTACCTTCGTAGCAACTTTGGAAAGCTGATATGGAGCTAAGCAATGCAAATTACAAATTGCAAGAAGTCTCAAAGGTAAATTAATGGAAAAAAATATTATTGTTCCTTCGGACAGAATTGTGTTCATGAATGTCTTTAGAAATATACATCGAATGGTTGCACCAGCAGGAAGAGCGTAAGGGTTATGTGCATAACTCAATCTCCATCGGAGTGCATGTGAAAGTTACTGTGAATAGTTAGCGTATGATATCAATATCTCCCTGCGTGTGTCCTACACCTCAAGGAGGGTTCATATGAAGAAAAATTAATCCAGCAAAACAATTTCCATCTTTTGCTATGATTGTAGATATTCTATGCTTGAAACTGTGTTTGAACTTTCCTTGAGGGAAGAAATTAGCTCGGAAAAAATATCTTGTGGAACAAAAAAGTGCGGAATTAAAGAATGCGAATTTGCTTTTAGATTTAAATTGTCAGCATTTCTCAACCAAGAACCAAGTCTTTTAATTCGCATTTTACTGACTAATTATTACTAATTCCCGTAATTCCGCAATGTCAATAAAATGCGAGCATTCGATTTCTTTGTTCTGCACTTTACACAATTCCGAGGTCCTGTTCGCAATCTTTGATTCCGCAATACTAACTTATTAAGAATGATAAATATTCCAGAAGCTGCCATTTTATTGTTTTATAATTAGTAAATTTATTTTTTGCTTTTAGGAGAAGAATTCGCGATACGCAGACGATGCAGACACAACAAACGATTCTATAACAGAATTAAGTTACATGGCTTCACAAAATGCGGCAAATCTCATCGGTAGATGTTTTAATCCCTGTAATTATTGATCCCCTAAGTTATCTATTTATTACCATTTTAACTGTAATTTAATAACAGTGCGTAAAAGTTTTTTGATTTCTTACTTTATTTTTTATTTACTTTCTGCCACCACGCCGTGTTCTTTCATGTAAGGCGTCACAAACACAGACATACACACCTATAGAACTTTACTTTAGAAACAGAATGTAATGAAAAGTGGACACAATTTTCACTAAATCCAATGGCCGAAGGTTTTACAAATACATGAGTCCCACATTAAAGTCATCACACAAGAGAGCGCTTCTGGCTGTTTTATAGAAATATCCAAAAATCTGTTTTCTTTAGCTGACTTACTTCCTATTAATGGTAGTCATCGACACATATGATTATGATGTACAACGTAAAAAATAATCTTTTTAAACAGAGTGTATTTTATTTATTAATTAAAGGTGATCCAGCAACTTTAAAATGGTTGTTCTGCATTATGCACGAGTAGGGTGAGTAAATCACGCCCCCTTTTCCGCTCTCCTCCCCCCTTGCTATATGAGTTATTCATGTTCCTTCAAATTTTATTTTTGTGATTATTTTTTCAGAATAGCTTCTTCTGGTATTACGTCTATCTCAGGGCGTTATATAGAAATACTATTTGAGCTGTACGAGCCCTGGGTAAACTTTTACATGCACTTTTAAGAAGAAAAATATTAATTGGTAGCATAACCTGTCACCAGTGCTACATAGTGAGTTATGTCAACAGTTTTTTTGGTTCAAATGGTGATTGATGTTAGTAGTCGAACCCATTTTCCACTAGGCGGATAAACGGGTAAAAAACCCAGGGGCTTAAAGATTTCCTCTGTTAGAAGTACATAGGCAAGCCAGGCTGTTAACTACCCTGGAAAATCCTAAGAGTTAACCTTGATAACAAAAGGAATATGGGGAGATGAAATTAAAAATTTAAATCTCAAAATATAAATAAAAAATTGAAAAAAGTACAGATTTACATATATATTCTAAAATAAAGTAAAAAGTGTAAGAAGAAATATATACATAAAATTCTGGAAATGCATAGTTCAGGTTATGAAAATTAACCGATTGTACAATTCCAATAACAAAATTCGCCTATTTGCATTTTTTAGCCGATACGACATAATGAAACTTAAATTGCTTTATCTAAAACGGTTTAAATTTCTCGTTGAATATATATCAGTATGCTTATCTGTTACATATATACACATGTATGATATCTTGAACATCTTGCTGCATGATATCTTATACGTTTTTTTAAACCCCCCCTGTTTCTATACACCCATCCCCTCCTACAGTAATTTAATACCCAATAGTCAATTAGTTCGCTAAAGTAGTATACGTCCTTTTACTGCATATTGCTCCATTAGTTACACAATAGACTCTGTCAGATCTCCTGACCTAAGCAAAGTTAACGTCCCTCGCGTCACTTACGTTCCTAGGGTCTAACGTACCTAGCACAGTTTGCAATCCTGTAGTCTATAAGGAACCTTACTAACGCGACTATTAAAGTTTTAACCTTCCTAAGGTAGTTAACGCTGCTACCGTAGTCTTAGCCTTCCTAACGTAGTCAACGCTGCTACCTTTTTTTCAACCTTCCTAACGTAGTCAACGCTGCTACCGTAGTTTTAACCTTCCTAACGTAGTTAATGCTACTACCGTAGTTTTAACGTTCATGGAGCCTATAAAGATCCATTAAGTAGTTTCCGTTCCTAAAACTTAATAACATCTTTAGTGTAGTTTACGTCCCTAGATGCTATAAGAAGGCCATAGAGTATCTATAATTTATAGCGCTCCTACTTTAACAAACATTCATGGACCTTAGAAGGTCTCTGCTACAGGAATCCTAGATTAATTTGCCTTCCTAAAATCTATGATGTCCCTAGAGTCCACTATCTAGAGGCTATTCTTTGTCAGCAAGGTAAAGCATTTCATGTCTTAAATGTATGCTTGTAGCCCTTATGGTAAAGACATTTATTAAAATATGAGAATTTTTGTATTTTTCAATTCTAATCCCTTGGGGGTAGGGAGTCTAATAAAGAGGGTGGGTTATTTTAATTTGTCGGGAAGAGGATTAATAAATAGAATGGATGGTACAACCCTTTGAATCTTGGTCCTACAATAGAGTACTCCTTCCTGATTCGAATTAAATCCACAGGTTCTTTATTCCAATATAGAGAAAATGGTAGTGTATTCTCAATTTCTTAGCACCTTGTTATTAAGTGTGCATGAAACAGCAACGGTGCTTTCGAGCACAATTTCTCCAAAACTTGACACCAAGCTTGCCCGAATCAATGCAACAAGATTTCTCCCATAAATTTTGTAATGTCAAATTGATCACGTAAAAGGTACTTTTCGTTGTCAGCCTTACCCTTCCGATTAAAAAAAAAATAAATCAAAAAGTTGAAAGAAGCTTTTTTTCGAAATAATCTTAATGAATTTTACTTTTACAATCAATGTTAGAATACCTAACAGCTATCTATAAAATAAAATTATAAACGTATTTATTTGCAAGTATGTCCCTATTAAACAATCCTTTAAGACGTTAGAGATAACACTAGGATAAGCGTGTATTACAGTACAATGCTATGGTGTACTATCCTTAGCTGAAGACATCAAGTTTTCGTTCATAATTTGTAATTCATCTTTTTTCTTATCATAAATTGCTTAAATTACAAATTCAAATAAATGGAAAACATCTGCTTTTAAAACAATCGGTATAATAGAAATATCATTCAGAAATATTCATTAAGGAAACACGAAGTTTGATTTCTTAAAAAACAAAAGAAAGGAGCAAAGCAAAGCAGGAGCAAGGCTTCCTCAAAGTCTTTTATAATTTACATTATGGGATATTTTACTAATATCTCCCCTCTTATCCTCTTTTTCTGGTATTTAAAAGTTGGACATTCCAATTATCAATAATGTTTTGTGTAATCCCTATCAAGTTCTTTAAATCTAATGGCGCAGTGGATCCATTATAAATATTATTTTGAAGTGAAGTAAAGAAAGGGATATTTGCGCTGTTTTTCTTAAAATTTAAAAAATAAAGACTTGCAAATATGCATATGGTCGGAATATTTAACTTAAGAATTAGTTTTATTACAGCTGCGTAATAACAGCATCAACAAAAACGCATATAAAACTGATACCCTATTGTATCGATTAATACCAAAAAGAAATTCCTTTAAATTAATATTCAACAGGTGCAAATTCACTTTAAAGTTCAAATTAAAACAAAAAATTTTCATACCAATCATATTTTTGTTGTTTTCGCTATTCTTATAACATGACAGTTCCAGATTAGTTAGAAGAAGTCGTAATGTCAAACTTTTGTTATCTTCGCAAATTGTCTTCTACTTGTTACCCGCGTAAAAGAGCACACAAGGTCAACCAGTCCCGTTGGTAGTCACTAAGTTGAATTAGATGAACAGGTACCGTGTAAAATGATGTTCATCTAATACAGAGGACGCATATCAGATAAGTTTGAACAGCACTAAAAAGAATGGACGCCCCTCAAAAGTTGTCTTTACGCTAAGAAAATTTAAAACAATATAACATCATTAAAGCCATTTTGAGATGTAAGTCTTATGTCCAGTTAATTATGCGGAAATATGACATCATCGATTAGATACTCACTGTAAGTATTAATATTTATGTAAATATGTTTAAATTATAACACTGGATAGGTGAAAACATATTTACATCACCATATACCTTGATAGACCTATGAAACAGCACCTCATTTTTAGATGGATAATGTCATGCATTAATTAACATAATTATCACTTAAGTGAACTAACTACTAAGTGAAAATGCTGAGAACTGATCGTGATTAACATACTAAAAAGTACAACATTTTTGCACGCTTTTTTAGTTAAACAGAGAAAGAGATTTTTGTACTTTAGAACTGAATAAAGGTGAAAGGTAGCATATATTTCATGTATATTAGCCAATCACAGTGGCTGGAAAAACACAACGATATGTTATAGCTAATATCGATCTCTATCAACATTTTAGAAGTCAGTCAATATAATTCTCTTATAAACAGAGGTGTAGAAAAGTCGTATTTATTGTTACACTTATAAACTTTTGACATTATTCTTCAGAAATGTCAGTTTCCACCTATTGGAAAGAGTTACTGGATGTATTACTAACACGTCCAGTTTTGTAACGCACAGTCATTGGGATACTCACTCGGTGTTAAAGTAACTGTAAAGATGTTCTATTACAAGTATAGAAAAACAGGTGGGTAAATAACACACACCAACCATCACTAATAACAGATTCATATTAATGCGAACGCTCAAGGACAATAAGAAGGGTCCTACTTAAGAAAGTCCTATTATCACTTAAGTGGTCTCACTTAAGCGGAGTATTTTTGCTTGGATTTATTAACCCTATTCGGTCCAGGGGGGGGGGGCGGATTCCGCCCCCCTGACGGTTTTTTTTAATAACTCCTGATTGCTTTCTTATATGGCTATGATACTTACTAAGTTTCAACATTTATCTATTAGACACCTGCATGCTAAATTTTTAGGTCCCATACCTTTCAGAGGCTTTGATATTGGCCATTACTCGAAACTACCCCTAAAATCTCTATGAAATCCTTATAATGGGGGAAATATAATAACTCCTGTTAGGATTATCCTTAGAACTTGAAACTTGCAACACAACTTTGTTTCATCAGGAAGAATCATTTTGAATAATTTTGACACGTGAATAATCCGATTTCCCGATTTTGTCGGATTTTACCCAAAAATCGGGAAAAAACGGATTTTCGGGCAATTTTTGGCAATTTTTTATTCAATCCATGCAAAAACCGGAAGATATGTTAAAAAAATTTTATTTAGCTTTCAGAAAATTCAAACAGAATGTAAAAATTCGCTCTAGAACAAAAGTAATTATATTTTAAGCAGATAGTGGCATTTTTAACAATTTTTAAGCTTCTGATGATGTCACAGAAAATGTGCTGACGCAAGCAAAAATTTATTGCCGCCATTTTGTTCCTTTTATGACGTACTATAAGTGTGCCAAGTTTGATTCAATTTGAACAATCCTATGAAAAGTTATTGAGGGGGGGGGGGTCATAGTATGTTCGAAAAACCCCGGACCGAATAGGGTTAAGGAAGTTCAAGAAACGGAGAAATTTGGTCCAAATCAGTGAAAGCTTGGCGTCCCACTTAATCCGAGTGTACCGTATTCATGTACAGGTTGTCTATACAGTTGTGAGGTGCGTGTTATTTCTAGTAGTTGACTTCGTCATTACGAATGTGCGAGGAGAGAGAGTAACGTGCACGCGGGACGTTTCTAAATTTATTTGTTTATATGAAATAGAAGAGATAAGTTACAAGTTTGCTTTTTACAGAAAAAAGCAGCTCTTTTTACTCTCTGCTGAAATAATTTATGTTACTTTTTATAAAAAATCGAAAAAGAAAAATATTTATTTTACTTTTTTTTCCTTTGAAATTTTAGCGACGATTTATTTTCACGAATTGCCAAACTCGTAATTGTATTATGAGAATTTAATTTCGCACAGTGCGCATATCCCTTATATTAAATTAATGGCCCAATAGAGTCCTTATATATGTTATTGTAAAATTAAGAAAAGGAAGGGATGGTTGCGCCTCTTGAAAACTGAAGAACAAAGACTTACAAATTAATTTATAACAGCTGCAAAAGCTGACAAAATAAAGTTGCATATAAAAACTGATACCCTATTGTATCCATCAATATCAAAAAAAACAAATTCCTTTAGACTAATATTTGGCAGCTGCAAATTTATTTTAAAGTTCAAATTAAAATGAAAAATTTTCATAACATTGCTGCCAATTTTATCATACTTTTGTTGTTTTCGTTATTCTTACAACAGGACAGTTCCAGATTAGTTAGAAGAAGTCGTAATGTCAAACTTCACAACTAACACGACAAATGCAACAAATGGGTATATTTGCCTTAAAACAGGTGGCAAAAGTTCGCCAGAAGTTAGATACATTGTTGTAGGAGCAAGTATTGTCGTCATGTTATTAATAATTTCAAGCAATTCCATTTTAATTAGAGCTTTAAGAAGTGGAAAGTGTACTAGAACAGATAAATATTTTCTGGTCCTATCGGTTTCGGATCTTTGCGTTGGTTTGTTCGCCGTGCCGTCTGTTCTATTACTATATGTTGGTTTCACAGAAGAAACATTGTGTGCAATTTTTCCTTTCGTAGCATTTTTTCTTGTGTCTCCATACTTATTTTCATGGGTTATGACGATCATAATATCAATCGATAGGTGTGTGTTAGTTACTCATCCGAACTTTCATTCTGGATTTTGCAAACCCGTTCTAAAGTACTTCATTCCATTTTGTTTGCTCGGCACTGTTGGAGTTGGCATCTCTTTCTTTTTACATGATTTCTATGAAGAAAATATATTATTAAAGATGTCAGACGCGAGAAATTATAGGTATAAACTACTTATTACACAAGTTCTCACAACTGGAGGAGGACTTTTATTAACGATTGCAGTGGGTGCAACCCAGATTTATTTAATGTTGCGTGTTCGAAGTAATATGGCAAAAATGGATGGCAATCGTCATGCCAATGTTGATTATAACAGACGAATAACCGATACAATTGCGATGATGTTTTTCAGTGCTGCGTTATGTAATATATTTTATATGGTTATTTTCACTTTAACACATTTTATGAGTAAAGATTTCGAAACGACGTATTTTATGATACGTTTAAGTAACGCAGCTTCTATAGTTCTGTATTCGAATTCATTTTTCAATTCAATTATTTTGTTAACCAGGAGTTCAAAGCTAAAAAAACAAACAATAGCAAAACGAAAATGAAATTCGAAAGTGGGAAACAAACAAAAAGGAAGAAAAATGCATTGAAAATTTACTAATTGCAATTGATTCAGAATGCAATAATGAAAATAAAAAATCATCCTCTCCTTCTTCGACGCAGCAAGATGAAGAAAAACAAGAAAAAGATGTACTTTTTGTTTAATATCTAAATATAATTAAATATCAAATGTATCTAATGAGTTTGATAAAATGACTAAATGTTACAATTGTCCTTTTATGCGACAAAATTTCTTAGATTCATATTTATTATCTAAGAAAAGAATTCCTCAAAAATGTGCTTGCATTAAAGAAATACATGTCAGTAATTTTTATTGAGTCATTTTTAATTTCGAAAACAATTTGCAGTAAAGAAAAGTCAATTTCAATTTCAACAGTTAATTTTTGATAGACATAGAAACAGTATGTTAAATTAATATAATTTAAATTTAATAATTTAATTAATTAATAATTAAATAATTAAATTAATAATTAAAGAAGAAAATATAGTTATATTCTTTTTTCTTGAATTTATCGTAAAAATTTTGCTAACTTTGCGAAACTAATTTTCTCAAAAGGTACAAAAAAGAACTAGCAAGATCACCACTATGCTATCTATACAGGGAATATTAAACTGACGTCATATCGTTTAAATTTGTCTCCTAAACAAGAATATTCTTTATGTTACAAAATCTGGGAAAATATTTCCCTTCCCAGAACGAAATAACATGGTATATTAGTGAATTAGTGAACGAATTTTTTTATGACCAATTATGTCAAAAACTTGATGGTGACCAGAAGTACATTTTAACTTTTTCTTCACATCATATCTTTTTCTCAGGAAAATCATGAATTGTACAGTTACAGCTAAAAAATTATCTTATCATAGAACAGAATGATTTTTATTTTATTAAAATATGTTGACATGGGCTTACATTTTTATCAAATTTTTCGATGTAAATGCCAGGCCAATGTTTAAAAATATGTTGGCAATGCACACGTGTCTCAGATGTATTTTATCCGCCCTAACATTTACGTTTGCTAGAATAGAAAATACTGTATTATCCTCAGGTAAGGCGAGTGTGCAAGAATAAAACACCTAACCTATTGCCTATCACATGACAATTAACAGTCGTGCCTTAAATGATCGTTGTCAGCAACACTTTTTGATGACGTCAGCATTTTTTATTCCAGCTTTCGAAGATCCTAGCTCAGCACAAACATTCGACGATATTTGTTTAAAATATATTTTACCAGCCGTAATCCACGACGTTATTGAAGTGCAAATTACAGAAAAAGTAGGAAAATCAATATACCGTAATTATTCTTTTTAACCCCCTTTCTTTATTTAGCCCCCCTTTCTATTAAGCCCCCCCCCCCTCCCCCACCGTCTAAAACCTCCAGAATTTAATAAACCTCCTAGGGGCTGTAAAGAGGAATTACGCAACTCAGCGATCTAGCGTTTACTTAAAGCCTACCTCCTGTGTCTATGAATCTTTTTATTATTTTGAAATACAATGAAACCTCTCTATAGCGGACACCATCAGAACCTCAAAAAAGTGTCCGCTATAAAAAGGTGTCTGCTACACAGAGGTTCTTTTTAAAATTATCGCAAATTTCTTCAAAAACCATCCCAGAGCTATTATTGCAATCGACTGTAATTTGTATCAAGAGATTGGTTTTGGGAGAAGAAACACAGTGAAGACAATATATTAAAGTTATGCTGCCTCTTTTCCAAAACTAAAACAAGCTCAAGACTTGACAAAAAAAATTGAGATATGTTATGCTACCTCTCTTGCTTTGTCTTTGCAAAGACAATTTAATATCTTCCACTTTTCAATGACGTTTGAAATTAGGCCAGTCAGAGTTTCATCATTTTTATTCATTGAAAAATTCAGCAATTCGTCCAATTGTTGCAACGCTTTTGATGGAGAAAGTTGCTGAGGAATGTTTTCTTCTTCATCATCTTCTGAAGCAACTTGTAACTGGACTCTACGATTAAGAAGTCTCAATACATCTTCCATTATTTCAGTTCTCATCCAAGCCTTGTCGTTTGAGAAGTAATGCATCATACTTGGTCTTCTTTTATCCTGTACGTTATTAAAAAATCTTGGAGATTTACTCTTTTAAATTAAAACGGGCTCAGATACTTTTTAATCATCAGCTGCCACAAAAAATGCTGCTTTAAGACGTTGTTTAGACCAACTTCTCGATTTTTGATTAAGGCCTTTCCCTGGTAAAGCTTTAAAAAACAAACCCAGTTCATCCATATTTCAAATGTTTTTAACTCATATCCTTCAGTTAATTCTGGTAGGCGTTAAATCCATGACTGAATGGTCATTGTCAGTATGCCGTCCGCTTCACCTGTAGTTTAAACTTTTCAAGCCAACTGTTTGATGCAGTGAAAGCAGCTAAAAGCCGGGGCAAATCAAGGCAACTTTTTGAGCAACATTACCCGTCAACTAGAGAATCTGCAGGCTATTTTGCTAAATATAGCCGTTTAGTCTGTTCTAGGACTCTAAATATGCTTGGACCCCACCAGGGGGCTTACAGCTTTTTCGGCAACTCGCTTTGCTAGTTGATTATCACTAAAATCTCAAAATCTACCACTATGCCTAAGCCCCTCCCCCCACTTTGGAAATTGTGGCGCCCCTGTGTTTCAAAAAAATTATTTTTTTTGTAAAAAAACTTTGATATGAAAATATACGGGCCAGTAATACGGAAATAATTGCAAACAACAACATCTGCACTTGGAATGACAAATATCTGGTCTGAGAATTATAAAATAATAATAAGAACACAGAATGAAGGAGAAGGGATATAGATTTGTGAAGAAAAAGGTAATATGTGAAAAGCTCTACTCTATAAAAATTAAAATAACTTTCGAAATGTCTTTTTTTTGCAGTTTCAAAGCTTCATAAAAGGGTATTGTTGAGACATTCTTTCAACTTAGTTTCAAATGGAATATCAGTCCTTTGTTAACACAAATTTGATTCGTGTCAGGTAACACTTGATAAAGACGAAAAGCAACCTATTATCAGACAGATTTTAGCATCATTGATAGATCTCATGATACACTTTGGATTTACACAGCTATCTATCTTCATCTACAAAAAATGTAACCATTCTACTGTAGGAACCTCAGCTTCAGATCTCAGATTTGCAGATTAAAGCAGCAGGAAAATACAAAAACTCTGGTCTGCATTATATACACCCACTGGTATGCATCCTTGGTAACACCCGCAGCATTTTATTGAATATTTTATTTCGGTTTGTCTGTTCAGTATTCATATTACTACGGAAAGTTTATCATTTCTTGAACATGATAGTTTAGTAGGCGACGTTTCGGGAGATCCTTCTCCCATCATCGAGCAAAGTAAAATGATGTTGCGCATGTATTTATATAATTACAGAGGATCGAAAATCATAAAAATTAACCAATCAGAAATCAGCTGATAATTACAGTTAATTACGGCGATAAACATTTTCGGACCTAGATGTAGGTAAGTAACTACTTCTTCTGAAGGGCTGGTAACCAAATCTCAGGAAGTTGATACGAGATGCTGTTTATGTGTTTGTTACGTTCTACACCGTTGATGGTTTCTTTAATCTTTCTGGATTCTCTGTCAATGATTTTCTTCTCATCCCAATTAAACTGATGACTTCTGCTCCAGCTGTGGTCCGCAATCACTTCAATAATATCAAACAGCAATATGGAGAATCCATCTTGGCAGAAGTCAGATCGCTAGAGAAATCAAGAATAAAATACGCACGATACTCTAACCATCTTCGGTTTTCTCTACGTTGTCTTCACAACGAAATAACACCTAAAGAACTTCAAATTCAAAAGAATTTTCGGAATACATCAGAGAAATAAAGATAGCAGACGACGAATGCATGGTATCATTTGATGTCACATCACTCTACACAAATGTTCCCATAAAAGACACCCTAAACATCATTAAAGACCTTATCGAAAACGATGCTGCATTCGGTGAAAAGACGAAGATTCCAGTACCGGATTTTCTGCGTTTGGTCGAACTTGTTCTAACCAAAACATGGTATCTGTTTAACAAGAACTTCACACTCAAACAGACGGAGTTGCCATCGGAGGCCCTGCATCATCAGTAGTCGCAGAAATATACATGCAAGCACACGAGACAACAGCATTAGTCACATCAGACAGACGTCCAAAGGTTTGGAGAAGATATGTTGACGACGTATTTGCCATAATCAAAAGATCTCATTTAGAAGAGTTCCATGAACACATCAACGGCCCACATCGACAAATCAAATTCACTGTTGAGCTTGAACACGATGGAAGTATCGCTTTCCTGGACACTTTGGTCAAACGCAAGAATGTTTCCCTTCTAAAATAATGTTGCGCATGTACTTATATAATTGCAGAGGATCGAAATTCATAAAAATTAACCAATCAGAAACGAGCTGAGAATTATAGTTAATTACGGTAATTAACATTTTTGGACCTAGATGTAGGTAACTACTTCTTCTGTAGGGCTGGTAACCAAATCTCAGGAAATTAAAACGAGATGCAGTGGGTGTATATAATGCAGACCAGAGATTTTGTATTTTCCTGCTGCTTTAATCTGCAAATCTGAGATCTGAAGCTGAGGTTCCTACAGTAGAATGGTTACATTTTTTGTAGATGAAGATAGATAGCTGTGTAAATCCAAAGTGTATCATGAGATCTATCAATGATGCTAAAATCTGTCTGATAATAGGTTGCTTTTCGTCTTTATCAAGTGTTACCTGACACGAATCAAATTTGTGTTAACAAAGGACTGATATTCCATTTGAAACTAAGTTGAAAGAATGTCTCAACAATACCCTTTTATGAAGCTTTGAAACTGCAAAAAAAAGACATTTCGAAAGTTATTTTAATTTTTATAGAGTAGAGCTTTTCACATATTACCTTTTTCTTCACAAATCTATATCCCTTCTCCTTCATTCTGTGTTCTTATTATTATTTTATAATTCTCAGACCAGATATTTGTCATTCCAAGTGCAGATGTTGTTGTTTGCAATTATTTCCGTATTACTGGCCCGTATATTTTCATATCAAAGTTTTTTTACAAAAAAAATAATTTTTTTGAAACACAGGGGCGCCACAATTTCCAAAGGCATAGTGGTAGATTTTGAGATTTTAGTGATAATCAACTAGCAAAGCGAGTTGCCGAAAAAGCTGTAAGCCCCCTGGTGGGGTCCAAGCATATTTAGAGTCCTAGAACAGACTAAACGGCTATATTTAGCAAAATAGCCTGCAGATTCTCTAGTTGACGGGTAATGTTGCTCAAAAAGTTGCCTTGATTTGCCCCGGCTTTTAGCTGCTTTCACTGCATCAAACAGTTGGCTTGAAAAGTTTAAACTACAGGTGAAGCGGACGGCATACTGACAATGACCATTCAGTCATGGATTTAACGCCTACCAGAATTAACTGAAGGATATGAGTTAAAAACATTTGAAATATGGATGAACTGGGTTTGTTTTTTAAAGCTTTACCAGGGAAAGGCCTTATTCAAAAATCGAGAAGTTGGTCTAAACAACGTCTTAAAGCAGCATTTTTTGTGGCAGCTGATGATTAAAAAGTATCTGAGCCCGTTTTAATTTAAAAGAGTAAATCTCCAAGATTTTTTAATAACGTACAGGATAAAAGAAGACCAAGTATGATGCATTACTTCTCAAACGACAAGGCTTGGATGAGAACTGAAATAATGGAAGATGTATTGAGACTTCTTAATCGTAGAGTCCAGTTACAAGTTGCTTCAGAAGATGATGAAGAAGAAAACATTCCTCAGCAACTTTCTCCATCAAAAGCGTTGCAACAATTGGACGAATTGCTGAATTTTTCAATGAATAAAAATGATGAAACTCTGACTGGCCTAATTTCAAACGTCATTGAAAAGTGGAAGATATTAAATTGTCTTTGCAAAGACAAAGCAAGAGAGGTAGCATAACATATCTCAATTTTTTTTGTCAAGTCTTGAGCTTGTTTTAGTTTTGGAAAAGAGGCAGCATAACTTTAATATATTGTCTTCACTGTGTTTCTTCTCCCAAAACCAATCTCTTGATACAAATTACAGTCGATTGCAATAATAGCTCTGGGATGGTTTTTGAAGAAATTTGCGATAATTTTAAAAAGAACCTCTGTGTAGCAGACACCTTTTTATAGCGGACACTTTTTTAAGGTTCTGATGGTGTCCGCTATAGAGAGGTTTCATTGTATTTCAAAATAATAAAAAGATTCATAGACACAGGAGGTAGGCTTTAAGTAAACGCTAGATCGCTGAGTTGCGTAATTCCTCTTTACAGCCCCTAGGAGGTTTATTAAATTCTGGAGGTTTTAGACGGTGGGGGAGGGGGGGGGGCTTAATAGAAAGGGGGGCTAAATAAAGAAAGGGGGTTAAAAAGAATAATTACGGTATATTGATTTTCCTACTTTTTCTGTAATTTGCACTTCAATAACGTCGTGGATTACGGCTGGTAAAATATATTTTAAACAAATATCGTCGAATGTTTGTGCTGAGCTAGGATCTTCGAAAGCTGGAATAAAAAATGCTGACGTCATCAAAAAGTGTTGCTGACAACGATCATTTAAGGCACGACTGTTAATTGTCATGTGATAGGCAATAGGTTAGGTGTTTTATTCCTGCACACTCGCCTTACCTGAGGATAATACAGTATTTTCTATTCTAGAAAACGTAAATGTTAGGGCGGATAAAATACATCTGAGACACGTGTGCATTGCCAACATATTTTTAAACATTGGCCTGGCATTTAACATCGAAAAACTTGATAAAAATGTAAGCCCATGTCAACAATATTTTAATAAAATAAAAATCATTCTGTTCTATGATAAGATAATTTTTTAGCTCCAACTGTACAATTCATGATTTTCCTGAGAAAAAGATATGAGGTGAAAAAAAGTTAAAATGTACTTCTGGTCACTATCAAGTTTTTGACATAATTGGTCATAAAAAAATTCGTTCACTAATTTGAGCACGCCTGTCTTTATACCGTGCTATTTCGTTCCGGGAAGGGAAATATTTTCCCAGATTTTGTAACATAAAGAATATTCCTGTTTAAGAGACAAATTTAAACGATATGATGTCAGTTTAATATTCCCTGTATAGATAGCATAGTGGTGTTCTTGCTAGTTCTTTTTTGTACCTTTTGAGAAAATTATTTTCGCAAAGTTAGCAAAAATTTTTACGATAAATTCAAGAAAAAAGAATATAACTATATTTTCTTCTTTAATTATTAATTTAATTATTTAATTATTAATTAATTAAATTATTAAATTTAAATTATATTAATTTAACATACTGTTTCTAAGTGTCTATCAAAAATTAACTGTTGAAATTAAAATTGACACTTTTCTTTACTGCAAATTGTTTTCGAAATTAAAAATTACTCAATAAAAATTACTGACATGTATTTCTTTAATGCAAGCACATTTTTGAGGAATTCTTTTCTTAGATAATAAATATGAATCTAAGAAATTTTGTCGCATAAAAGGACAATTTTAACATTTAGTCATTTTATCAAACTCATTAGATACATTTGACATTTAATTATATTTAGATATTAAACAAAAAGTACATCTTTTTCTTGTTTTTCTTTATCTTGCTGCGTCGAAGAAGGAGAGGATGATTTTTTATTTTCATTATTGCATTCTGAATCAATTACAATTAGTAAATTTTCAATGCATTTTTCTTCCTTTTTGTTTGTTTCCCACTTTCGAATTTCATTTTCGTTTTGCTATTGTTTGTTTTTTTAGCTTTGAACTCCTGGTTAACAAAATAATTGAATTGAAAAATGAATTCGAATACAGAACTATAGCAGCTGCATTACTTAAACGTATCATAAAATACGTCGTTTCGAAATCTTTACTCATAAAATGTGTTAAAGTGAAAGTAACCATATGAAATATATTACATAACGCAGCACTGAAAAACATCATCGCAATTGTATCGGTTATTCGTCTGTTATAATCAACATTGGCATGACGATTGCCATCCATTTTTGCCATATTACTTCGAACACGTAACATTAAATAAATCTGGGTTGCACCCACTGCAACCGTTAATAAAAGTCCTCCTCCAGTTATGAGAACTTGTGTAATAAGTAGTTTATGCCTGTAATTTCTCGCGTCTGACATCTTTAATAATATATTTTCATCATAGAAATCATGTAAAAAGAAAGAGATGCCTATTCCAACAGTACCGAGCAAACAAAATGGAATGAAGTACTTTAGAACGGGTTTGCAAAATCCAGAATGAAAGTTTGGATGAGTAACTAACACACACCTATCGATTGATATTATGATCGTCATAACCCATGAAAATAAGTATGGAGACACAAGAAAAAATCCTACAAAAGGAAAAATTGCACACAATGTTTCTTCTGTGAAACCAACATATAGTAATAGAACAGACGGCAAAGCGAACAAACCAACGCAAAGATCCGAAACCGATAGGACCAGAAAATATTTGTCTGTTCTAGTACACTTTCCACTTCTTAAAGCTCTAATTAAAATGGAATTGCTTGAAATTATTAATAACATGACGACAATACTTGCTCCTACAACAATGTATCTAACTTCTGGCGAACTTTTGCCACCTGTTTTAAGGCAAATATACCCATTTGTTGCATTTGTCGCGTTAGTTGTGAAGTTTGACATTACGACTTCTTCTAACTAATATGGAACTGTCCTGTTGTAAGAATAACGAAAACAACAAAAGTATGATAAAATTGGCAGCAATGTTATGAAAAATTTTCATTTTAATTTGAACTTTAAAATAAATTTGCAGCTGCCAAATATTAGTCTAAAGGAATTTGTTTTTTTTGATATTGATGGATACAATAGGGTATCAGTTTTTATATGCAACTTTATTTTGTCAGCTTTTGCAGCTGTTATAAATTAATTTGTAAGTCTTTGTTCTTCAGTTTTCAAGAGGCGCAACCATCTCTTCCTTTTCTTAACTTTACAATAATATATATAAGGACTCTATTGCGCCAATAATTTGATATAAGGGATATGCGCACTGTGCGAAATTAAATTCTCATAATACAATTACGAGTTTGGCAATTCGTGAAAATAAATCGTCGCTAAAATTTCAAAGGAAAAAAAAAGTAAAATAAATATTTTTCTTTTTCGATTTTTTATAAAAAGTAACAAAAATTATTTCAGCAGAGAGTAAAAAGAGATGCTTTTTTTCTGTAAAAAGCAAACTTAAAACTTATCTCTTCTATTTCATATAAACAAATAAATTTAGAAACGTCCCGCGTGCACGTTACTCTCTCTCCTCGCACATTCGTAATGACGAAGTCAACTAGAAATAACACGCACCTCACAACTGTATAGACAACCTGTACATGAATACGGTACACTCGGATTAAGTGGGACGCCAAGCTTTCACTGATTTGGACCAAATTTCTCCGTTTCTTGAACTTCCTTAACCCTATTCGGTCCGGGGTTTTTCGAACATACTATGACCGGGGGGGGGGCGGATTCCGCCCCCCCCCCCTTAATAACTTTTTATAGGATTGTTCAAATTGAATCAAACTTGGCACACTTATAGTACGTCATAAAAGGAACAAAATGGCGGCAATAAATTTTTGCTTGCGTCAGCACATTTTCTGTGACATCATCAGAAGCTTGAAAATTGTTAAAAATGCCACTATCTGCTTAAAATATAATTACTTTTGTTCTAGAGCGAATTTTTACATTCTGTTTGAAGTTTCTGAAAGCTAAATAAAATTTTTTAAACATATCTTCCGGTTTTTACATGGATCGAATAAAAAATTGCCCGAAAATCCGTTTTTTCCGATTTTTGGGTAAAATCCGACAAAATCGGGAAATCGGATTAGTCACGTGTCAAAATTATTCAAAATGATTCTTCCTGATGAAACAAAGTTGTGTTGCAAGGTTCAAGTTCTAAGGATAATCCTAACAGGAGTTATTATATTTCCCCCATTATAAGGATTTCATAGAGACTTTAGGGGTAGTTTCGAGTAATGGCCAATATCAAAGCCTCTGAAAGGTATGGGACCTAAAAATTTAGCATGCAGGTGTCTAATAGATAAATGTTGAAACTTAGTAAGTATCATAGCCATATAAGAAAGCAATCAGGAGTTATTAAAAAAAACCGTCAGGGGGGCGGAATCCGCCCCCCCCCCCGGACCGAATAGGGTTAATAAATCCAAGCAAAAATACTCCGCTTAAGTGAGACCACTTAAGTGATAATAGGACTTTCTTAAGTAGGACCCTTCTTATTGTCCTTGAGCGTTCGCATTAATATGAATCTGTTATTAGTGATGGTTGGTGTGTGTTATTTACCCACCTGTTTTTCTATACTTGTAATAGAACATCTTTACAGTTACTTTAACACCAAGTGAGTATCCCAATGACTGTGCGTTACAAAACTGGACGTGTTAGTAATACATCCAGTAACTCTTTCCAATAGGTGGAAACTGACATTTCTGAAGAATAATGTCAATAGTTTATAAGTGTAACAATAAATACGACTTTTCTACACCTCTGTTTATAAGAGAATTATATTGACTGACTTCTAAAATGTTGATAGAGATCGATATTAGCTATAACATATCGTTGTGTTTTTCCAGCACTGTGATTGGCTAATATACATGAAATATATGCTACCTTTCACCTTTATTCAGTTCTAAAGTACAAAAATCTCTTTCTCTGTTTAACTTTTTAGTATGTTAATCACGATCAGTTCTCAGCATTTTCACTTAGTAGTTAGTTCACTTAAGTGATAATTATGTTAATTAATGCATGACATTATCCATCTAAAAATGAGGTGCTGTTTCATAGGTCTATCAAGGTATATGGTGATGTAAATATGTTTTCACCTATCCAGTGTTATAATTTGAACATATTTACATAAATATTAATACTTACAGTGAGTATCTAATCGATGATATATTTCCGCATAATTAACTGGACATTCAAGACTTACATCTCGAAAACGAACTTTTATGTTCATCCTTTGTGTTCAAAGTAAGTTTAATTTGACGAATATAAAAACGCTTTCAACACCATTAAATGACGAGACGATCTGCTTGATGAAACAAGTATGACAACGTCATCCATTGTGAGTGCAATATTGAATGATTTGAAGTGACTACCAACGGGACTTGTTGATCTTGTATGTTCTTTTACACGGTTTAGTAAGCTTTTTCGATTGTTGGCTTTAATGATGTTATATTGTTTTAAATTTTCTTAGCTTAAAGACAACTTTTGAGGGGCGTCCATTCTTTTTAGTGGCTGTTCAAACTTATCTGATATGCGTCCTCTGTATTAGATGAACATCATTTTACACGGTACCTGTTCATCTAATTCAACTTAGTGACTACCAACGGGACTGGTTGAACTTGTGTGCTCTTTTACGCGGGTAACAAGTAGAAGACAATTTGCGAAGATAACAAAAGTTTGACATTATGACTTCTTCTAACTAATCTGGAACTGTCATGTTATAAGAATAACGAAAACAACAAAAATATGATTGTTATGAAAATTTTTTGTTTTAATTTGAACTTTAAAGTAAATTTGCACCTGTTGAATATTAAGTTAAAGGAACTTTTTCTAGGTATTAATCGATACAATAGGGTATCAGTTTTTATACGCATTTTTGTTGATGCTGTTATTACGCAGCTGTAATAAAACTAATTCTTAAGTTAAATATTCCGACCATATGCATATTTGCAAGTCTTTATTTTTTGCATTTTAAGAAAAACAGCGCAATTGTCCCTTTCTTTTCTTCACTTCAAAATAATATTTATAATGGATCCACTGCGCCATTAGATTTAAAGAACTTGATAGGGATTACACAAAACATTATTGATAATTAGAATGTCCAACTTTTAAATACCAGAAAAAGAGGATAAGAGGGGAGATATTAGTAAAATATCCCATAATGTAAATTATAAAAGACTTTGAGGAAGCCTTGCTCCATTCTTATTCTCTTCATAAGAAAATGCCTTTAAAAAAAATTTTTTCTTTTGTTTTTTTAAGAAATCAAACTTCGTCTTTCCTTAATGAATATTTCTGAATGATATTACTATTATACCGATGTTTTAAAAGCAGATGTTTTCCATTTATTTAAACTTGCAATTTAGGCAATTTATGATACGAAAAAAGATTAATTGCAAATTATGAACGAAAACTTTGATGTCTTCAGCTAAGGAAATTACACCATAGCATTGTACTGTTAAAATAAATACACGCTTATCCTAGTGTTATCTCTAACGTCTTAAAGGATTGTTTAATAGGGACATACTTGCAAATAAATACGTTTATAATTTTATTTTATAGATAGCTGTTAGGTATTCTAACATTGATTGTAAAAGTAAAATTCATATTCAAACAACAGCGATTGCGATTATTTCGAAAAAAAGCTTCTATCAATTTTTTTGATCAATTTTTTTTTAATCGGCAGGGTAAGGCTAATAACGAAAAGTACCCTTTACTTGATCAATTTGACTTTACATAATGCATGGGAGGAATCTTGTCGCATTGATTTGGGCAAGCTTGGTGCCAAGTTTGGTCAAATTGTGCTCGAAAGCACCGTTGCTGTTTCACGCTCACCTAATAACAGGGTGCTGCGAAATCGAGAATACACTTCCATTTTCTCTAGATTGGAATAAAGAACCTGTGGATTTAATTCGAGTCAGGAAGTAGTACTCTTGGTAACCTAATTGTAGGACCAAGATTCATGGGGTTGTACCATCCATTCTATTTATTAATCCCCTTCCCGACAAATTAAAATAACCCACCCTCTTTATTAGACTCCCTACCCCCAAGGGATTAGAATTGAAAAATACAAAAATTCCCATATTTTAATAAATGTCTTTACCATAAGGGCTACAAGCATACATTTAACACATGAAATGCTTTACCTTGCTGACAAAGAATAGCCTCTAGATACCATGTGGACTCTAGAGACATCATAGATTTTAGGGAGGCAAATTAATGTAGGATTCCTGTAGCAGAGACCTTCTAAGGTCCATGCATGTTTGTTAAAATAGGAGCGCTATAAATTATAGATACTGTATGGCCTTCTTATAGCATCTAGGGACGTAAACTACACTAAAAATATTATAAAGTTTTAGGAACGGAAACTACTTAATGGATCTTTATAGGCTCCATGAACGTTAAAACTACGGTAGTAGCATTAACTACGTTAGGAAGGTTAAAACTACGGTAGCAGCGTTGACTACGTTAGGAAGGTTGAAAAAAAGGTAGCAGCGTTGACTACGTTAGGAAGGCTAAGACTACGGTAGCAGCGTTAACTACCTTAGGAAGGTTAAAACTTTAATAGTCGCGTTAATAAGGTGCCTTATGGACTACAGATTGCAAACTGTGCTAGGTACGTTAGACCCCAGGAACGTAAGTGACGCGAGGGACGTTAACTTTGCTTAGGTCAGGAGATCTGACAGAGTCTATTATGTAACTAATGGAGCAATATGCAGTAAAAGGACGTATACTACTTTAGCGAACTAATTGACTAATGGGTATTAAATTACTGTAGGAGGGGGTGGGTGTATAGAAAGAGGGGGGTTTAAAAAAACGTATAAGATATCATGCAGCAAGATGTTCAAGATATCATACATGTGTATATATGTAACAGATAAGCATACTGATATATATTCAACGAGAAATTTAAACCGTGTTAGATAAAGCAATTTAAGTTTCATTATGTCGTATCGGCTAAAAAATGCAAATAGGCGAATTTTGTTATTGGAATTGTACAATCACTTAATTTTTATAACCTGAACTATGCATTTCCAGAATTTTATGTATATATTTCTTCTTAGACTTTTTACTTTATTTTAGAATATATATGTAAATCTGTACTTTTTTCAATTTTTTATTTATATTTTGAGATTTAAATTTTTAATTTCATCTTCCCATATTCCTTTTGTTATCAAGGTTAACTCTTAGAATTTCCCAGGGTAGTTAACAGCCTGGCTTGCCCATGTACTTCTAACAGAGGAAATCTTTGAACCCCTGAGTTTTTTGCCTGTTTATCCGCCTAGTGGAAAATGGGTTTGACTACTAACTTCAATCATCATTTGAATCAAAAAAACTGTTGACGTAACTCACTATGTAGCAGTGGTGACAGGCTATGCTACCAATTAATATTTTTCTTCTTAAAAGTGCATGTAAAAGTTTACCCAGGGCTCGTACACCTCAAATAGTATTTCTATATAACGCCCTGAGATAGACGTAAAACCCGAAGAAGTTATTCTGAAAAAATAATCACAAAAATAAAATTTGAAGGAACATGACTAACTCATATAGCAAGGGGGGAGGAGAGCGGGGAAGGGAGCGTGGTTTACTCACCTCACTCGTGCATAATACAGAACAACCATTTTAAAGTTGCTGGATTACCTTTAATTAATAAATAAAATACACTCTGTTTAAAAAGATTATTTTTTACGTTGTACATCATGTGTCGATGACTACCACTAATAGGAACTAAGTCAGCTAAAGATAACAGATTTTTGTATAGTTCTATAATACAGCCAGAGATAAGCGCTCTCTTGTGTGATGACTTTAATGTGGAACTCATGTATTTGTAAAACGTTCGGCCATTGGATTTAGTGAAAATTGTGACCACTTTTCATTACATTCTGTTTCTAAAGTGAAGTTCTATAGGTGTGTGTATGTCTGTGTTTGTGACGCCTTACATGAAAGAACACGGCGTGGTGGCAGAAAGTAAATAAAGAATAAAGTAAGAAATCAAAAAACTTTACGCACTGTTATTAAATTACACTTAAAATGGTAATAAATAGATAACTTAGGGGATCGATAATTACAGGGATTAAAACATCTACCGATGAGATTTGCCACATTTTGTGAAGCCATGTAACTTTATTCTGTTATAGAATCGTTTGTTGTGTCTGCATCGTCTGCGTATCGCGAATTCTTCTCCTAAAAGCAAAAAATAAATTTACTAATTATAAAACAATAAAATGGCAGCTTCTGGAATATTTATCATTCTTAATAAGTCAGTATTGCGGAATCAAAGATTGCGAACGGGACCTCGAAATTGTGTAAAGTGTAGAACAAAGAAATCGAATGCTTGCATTTTATTGACATTGCGGAATTACGGGAATTAGTAATAATTAGTCAGTAAAATGCGAATTAAAAGACTTGGTTCTTGGTTGAGAAATGCTGACAATTTAAATCTAAAAGCAAATTCGCATTCTTTAATTCCGCACTTTTTTGTTCCACAAGATATTTTTTCCGAGCTAATTTCTTCCCTCAGGGTAAGTTCAAACACAGTTTCAAGCATAGAATGTCTACAATCATGGCAAAAGATGGAAATTGTTTTGCTGGATTAATTTTTCTTCATATGAACCCTCCTTGAGGTCTAGGACACATGCAGGGAGATATTGATATCATACGCTAACTATTCACAGTAACTTTTACATGCACCCCGATGGAGACTGAGTTATGCACATAACCCTTACGCTCTTCCTGCTGGTGCAACCATTCGATATATATTTCTAAAGACATTCATGAACACAATTCTGTCCGAAGGAACAATAATATTTTTTTCCATTAATTTACCTTTGAGACTTCTTGCAATTTGTAATTTGCATTGCTTAGCTCCATATCAGCTTTCCAAAGTTGCTACGAAGGCAAAGTTTTTTAATAATAGGTAGTTTAACACGTAATTAGCACAACAGATATTTAACTTCACAACTGACCGAAAGAACTTGGTCAATTAACTTTACTTAGAATATCGCAATACTTTTCCCATGCAAAGTTAGTCATTACATTCTGTATCATTGATAATTCCTGGTGGTTGCACAAATCCAAGACAGGTGAAGCTTTCAATCATTAACAATTCCTAATTGTTAAAGAAATGCAACATTTTGACATGCTTTCCATTTATTTTTACGCGTGAGAAATTCGCGAAAATAAAATGTGCGCTAAAGCTAGGTGCGCGAAAATTAAATACACGAAAAAAATAGATACACGAAATTTAAACTCGTGCGAAAACTTCATAAATTGAGGTAATACACGCATCTACCAGAAGATACACATCTACCAAAATTTTAGATTGTATTTCTCAGATTCGGCTACTCTCATCCCAAGTTGACATATGTTGTATCTATGCACAAGCTTTTCCCTAATTTTTTTGGAAATTTTAGCGAAATTTCTTTGAAATAATGTGAATTTCCTAACTTTTATAGAACTGGAAGACATCGTATAGGGACAGTTCAAGGATACGAAGAAAGAGAAGAGGCTTTTGGATTTGGGAATTGCTGTATTAAAATCTTAATGTGAGATACAACAGGGTACATAATTACAAGATACTACATGTATTGTATATCCTTACGTTCTTGACGTGTCACAAATAACGAGTACTAACAAGATTTGAAGATTTAGTTTGAAGAATTAATCGGACGTTAATGGAAAAAGAAAACTTTTCTCTAGAAACTTACATGTTTTAGATTCTCGATTTCAAATTTTCTCTTTTTCAGCAATTCATCTTTCTTTTTACTTTTCTGATCGTCCTGAGGATATATAGAAATATGAATATGATAATGACAAAAACACGGACAATAATAATCTTAAAATATATGAACTGCAACACTGAAACAACACCAATTATTAAACCCAACACCAACTGCAAATACACCTACAACTGAAATAACGACATCATAATTACGATAATCAAACGGTAATTACGACAATTAAAGTAACGAAAACCACAGAAACGAAAACAAACAAGAAAAAAACACGCTAAGTAACCATTACAACTGAAACGTAAAAACGCAAAACTAGCAAATACAACGAGCAACAAAAATTACAATGGCGAATGGTGAGCCACGACTACAGTGAAAGTAGAAGTAACAAAAGCCCGACGTGCATCACGATAGACAAAACTAAATAAATAGATATCTCCCTTTCACATAATAATCATTTAAATTGTAAGCATACATAACATGTAGAAAAGAAGTTTCAAGTTATACGATAAAAAAACAATATTTACCTTAAACTTTTTTTGTTTGTCTACATAACAATTATGTTGTTTGGGCGGCGTGTCTTCTTTATAGTCCATCAGAAACATCTAAATTGGGAATAAACACACAATGTTTATTTACCTGAAACATCGCCGAACGTAAATCCTCAGCTCCACGACATGATAAACAATCATATCGAAATAGAAAATACTGAACTGACAAGTCAAAGTATTTTCAGAATTTATTTGTCTTGTCAATCAATAAAATGTCAAAAGCGAAAATAGAAATAATAACTGGTTGAAATCATTTGTCAAAAAGAAGAAATAATATTTCTACTTTCGACTTTAAAGATTTTTTTTACTGAAAGGAAATCGCCTTCTTTATGTCAATAATGTTAATTGATTCTACCAATGTATTTACAAAAGTTATTTTAGCCAAAACTTGCTAATTTTGACAGTTGTTGTATCGTAAGACGCTACTTAAAAAGTGGCGAGTCGCTTAATTTTCTTCTTAGTGCTGTCTTGTTGCTCAAAATATTTGAAAATATATATACATCTTACCTTCCTCTGTCTTAACGCTGTGTTCATTCTAGTTTGATCGTCCAATTCGTTGCGACATTTTTTTAAAGCTTCCTGAAGGTAGGATATCTCGTCTTTGTACTGACTGACTTCGACCTATAAATTAAACAACTAGTTCCTGAATGAAGACATTTTTACTTTGTTCGACATAATTTGGTCATCTATCCGCTAGCTATGTATTCAAGTTTCTTTTTCATTCGATGTAGGTAAAATACAAAAAAGCATCAGCACCAATGCCGCGCAAAATTACTAAGTCCGGTGGGCGGAAAATTGGTACGAAAATTAAACAGCACTTAGAGAGAACTACTTCTATCATCCTGCCGCTTTTAAAATATTTCCGACATACTGATTCGGATTAGCCGGCACATGTTGGTCAAATATTAATAGTTTGGTACTTAATAAAATGAAGAAAACATACTTCTAAGTTCTTCACTTGAGCTGTTTTCTTTCCTGCATATTGTTCAGTTTCTCTGTTAGAAAAGAAAAAAAAGTTATCCATCAATATATACACGCTATTTCCTCTGCCTAAACACATATTCCCTTATTAAACAACCGCTATATCGAAAACAATAAATGACGTACACGATGAACAAACATTTCGTTGTCTAGAATGTGTCAAGGAAAAAGAGAAATTTAATAAGAACTTTATTAAACGTTCTTCTAAGTACGTTAAAAATATAATATTCCTCCTTTCAAAAAGTGCATGTTTTTAACAGGCCTCAGTTATATACTATACATGTCTTAACGGAGTACAAAATTAGCCAACCAGATTTAGTAGCATTGATACGATTTGCGTATCAACTTTCGTATGGGAAATTCGACTTATCTTTTGACGGAAAATCTGCAAAAGCGTGTTACATGGAGACGTGGAACGAAATAAAGACACGTCATCTACCTTAAAACTTTCAGATCATCATCGTAACTTTCTAACAAATTATCCTTTCTTTCCAATCGAGAATGCAAAACCTTTAGTCTTTGCAGAACGATATCCAAAGCCTATAGCAATATGATACATTGAAAGACAATATGTTCAATGCACTTATTAAGAAGTGTGTTTGTCAAAAAATGTGTAGTATTTGAAAAATTTTTAGAATAGAGTTCTAATAACCATGTCAAGTCACAAACACAATAAGAAAAACAAACAGGTAGACAGGTAGACACGTGCTAACATTGACGACGCCTAGCTACTTACCTTGCTTCTTTCTTTTAAAATATCTTCCCTTTCCGCACTATTTACGTATCCGAGTGGTTTGCATCCCAGTATGTGTTGGATATCTAATTCTGTACTAATCGTACGAATACATCGCAAATACTAGGCAAGAGCAAAAGAAAGAAGATTTTTTATAGGTTCTAATTCTAATTTCCGTGATTTTTGTATTCCTGTATTCCTGTACATTTTTTAGATTCCTCTTCCAGCAGCATTCCGTTGATGATTGGAATAATCGTTGCTATCCTTTTCGTTGTTGTTGTTGCGGTGGTCATCTTATTATTTATACGGAAAAGAAAAAAGTCTGAAAAAGATTCTGTAGCTGATAAGAGAATGTCAATACTTGAAAAGCAAGGGGAACTAGGGGAAATATGAAACTTTGTCGCGAACGTTGCCAAATGCTATGTATTGTAACAGATGATTACATATTGTTGATGCTAGTACCGAATCAACAGTCACGAATAGCTTCGCATTATTACAAAATGTATTGCAAATTTTAATGCTTTAAATAAAGTATGTCAAGGTGTGTGAAAAATTATAGCCATTAAAATTATTTATTAAATTAAAACTGATGATGTTTTAAAGAAATGAAATATAGGGGGGGGGGGTGTTTCAAAAGGACGGTCTAGTAAACTCCCAACAGAATGAGTGGCTTGTGCAAAGTCCAATGGTGTTTTAGCAAATAAATAAAAAAACTAAGAATACTATTTTATATGATTTTCTTTAATAATCTTGTCGTTTCGTTTAATCTAAAAAAAAAACTCCCGAAATAATTTTTATCTTATAGAAAAAAAAAAGACAAAGGAACATCCACGGTTCGCTCGTTCTTTGTACAGCGTGCGTCTCGCTACTTGCGCTACCTTTTTGCGTGACAGATGCAATTACTGTTGGGAATAACTTAGATAATAAAAAAGCTTACACTAACAGAATTATATCTCCATAAACACAATACAACATTTTACTCATCTCCGTCCTTTCGCTTCAAAGTCACTTGCAACAAGCTCTCTCATTTGCGCATGCTCGCTGCTACGTACTTTTAGGGTTCAAAGTTCAACATTACAATTTTTCCTGTCTAACCATGTACTTATCTTTGATTATTTTTTAATATTATTTCAGGCAGATTGAATATCTGTTATGGTTGTCATATAATTAATTTTCCGACGGGTTTTGCTACATGGTTTCTTGTGGTATCATAATTTATCACAACATTCTTAAATAGTTACTAACGGATTTTGGTTGAATAAATGGGCAAGTAGCAATGTAATTAAAATGACCTTCACCTATGGAAACCTATATAGGTAACAAAGACTTAATAAATTTTTGTAAGCTTTTGTCAGCTAACTAGCTGAACAGTGTTCGGGGCAAAGTGCGAAAATTTTGTTGCTGTGAGGTTAACCTACGTTTAGCCCACACAGTTCGCATGAGACTTTTAGTACAGGGTTTTATGTTCTTCTTATTTCTTCTTAAAACTAGAGAAAGGCAGTCAGTCATAAGGCTTGCAAGTTAAAGGCTGAGTTACAAACAACAAAAAATCTGATACACATTTGTAACATTTTTTCGTCCATAGCTACAGACAGCATACGCAATTTTAGACTTCAAATTTGAACATTATTACACTCTGCAAACTTGGGGGAACAAACCCACAATATAAATCAATTAGAAAAAAAGTATTTAGCTAGAACTGTGGAGTAAAAAGCGCGTAAGTTTTTATTGAATTCTTATTATTGAACCAGCTGGGTGACCCAGACGATGACATTGAGCGCTTAAGTGCATGTTTGCACATCGGGGTTGGGGGGGTCCTAGTACAGGTACATGACATGTTACAAATCCAGATAAGCGCCTACAGCGATGTAGCCTTTGGAATGTAATGCACTTTCCTTAAAGAAAACGCCCACAACCTCAGCTTGATTAAATAAAATAGGAAAGAAAATAAATGTGAAAAATATGCAAATTTTAAGTTGATAGTACTTACTTTTAATAGAGCTTTCGAAAACTGGAAATATAACTGACGTCATATCCTGCGTAGGTAGCAGAGGATCTCCTCTTGCTCTGAGGGTATATCTGGGTTAATCAGCCTGTTTCAGGAAAGGCGGGTCGACGACTTCATCAAAAAACTTTGAAACACTAATATATCATTAATATTACTTTTTCCAGCGTTTCAAGCTCTACACAATGGAGGCAACAAATAAACTAATATAAAAACAATTGTATATTACCAGGTTCTCTCACATCATCCAGATATTTAAAATCATATATTTTACCAAGGGTTTTTCGACTAGTCTAATATAATAATACTCAAGTTGTGTGTTATTCAGTTTGTAATCGTCAAAGCAGATATGTTTATTTTCCTTTGAAGTAGCAGAAAAAAATATGTCTTATTTGTTACATTTCTAGACTTTACGGTACGACGTCAATGTATTTGGACAGATTTTATCCACGGCCGGATGTAGCCTGATTTTTCTTTGATAATATTATCTGTTTTTAGTTGTTAAGTGTAATAAAAGAAGATTTTTTTACAAATAAATTGTATTAATTGTGGGTTCAGTTAATTTCACCATTACGAACTACAACGAATATTACTGATATTTATCCCCAATGCCAACTTTCTTTAGTGTTCTAAAGTTTTATAAGGCAAGACTTTTATTTCTTTCTAACTTTAGCCACTTTATAAGGAATTTCACCTACATTGCTAAGTTTCATTTTTGAACGACTTGGCTCTCGTGTTGCTTATAAAAAGCTGTATGTGATTTGGCAGATATTTTGCTCACCATTAAAAGCCTACTTAACGGTTAAGCAAACAGCATGATTATTTAAAATAGACATCATGATTTTTTCTAACATTGCTTGCACATTATTCTTACATCTTTAAGACTTGTAATATACGTTTGTATTATTTTGTAGTCTTTTAGAGGGATTTCTTAAAGAGTGTAAGAGCAGAATCCTACAGATAATTCTTCACAAAGAATAAACACTGCGGAGTTTAATGTTGCTTCAATTCATCAAAAAATCACATGAAATATTCTATTCATTTAGGAGGGGGAGGAAGGAAGGGGGTAATAAATTTTAATGGCCGTGGCGGCTTGACATTATAACACGATATGCACTTTTGATATCAATATATATTAGCTTGGTATAAAGTTCCCTTATATTTCATGTTATTCATTGTCATTGTAACTAATACTTTCTCGCCTTGAATTCTCATATGGAAACGTGATATTTTTTCACTATTTTGTGGTATAGCGTATACATCATTGGTAGATAATATCAATGGTGGTGGATTTGGATGCAATTCTGTGCAATTCACGAGATTAAGTTCGTTTGATCGTATCTTTGAGACGTCTTCAATCTGAATGGCGGTGATATCTCTTTTATCAGCGCAACATGGTCTTTCTGGTACGGATCCAACTGTTACAATATTTCTATAGTTTTTCTGATTTTCCTTCATCAGGATAAGGGAAAATTCAACAGGAGATGTGGCAGATTCCATAAGTCCTCTTAGAATATTACTGCGCCAATTTTGCCTTACTAAAAATCAAATTGACAAATGATTACTCTCTTTTAAGACAATTTAGATTAGGCTGAAGCTGTCCTTCACTCTTTCTCCCACGATTTTTAGCCAGAATCTTGGTCTTCACCTAAATGTGAATCTATTGTTTGCACTTTGAAAAGGTCGTTTTTCGAGTACCCAATCTTCGCCTTTTAATATTTAAAATGGCGAAACAAGCTAAATGATCTGAAACTTGCTTAGTATTGTTTAAAAGAATACCACAATTTTTGTCCATGAATAAATAAAATCATATAATAATAATTATAGGTCAATTTAAAAGATCAAAAATTGGAAACATTAAAACTCACATTTAGCGTAAAGGTAATTGGGTAATGCGCTCGCCATGATGTGAAGTTGATCCGATCAAAATATTTTCGTATGAAACAATTTCATGGCGTCAAAATGTACACAAAAGAAGAGTTTTTTTTTTCTTTCAAGCTGTTTGAGCAACCTAATTTAACTGACAGACAACTAGATTTTAAAGGGGAAGCTATTTCAAATAAAGCCTGAGAAAAGACATTTTACAGCAATGCTAGGATACAAGTTTACATGAGTTTACAATGAATAAAAAAGTTAGGATTCAAGGTGAGCATATTCTAAGGATAGTCTCTTAACTTTTTGTTTGATTTCATATTGAGTTTTCCTATAGAGTATATTTTTATAATATAAAGCGTATATCGAAAAAAACATCCATTTGTAAAACTAATGACATCAACATTTTGAACTTTTGATGATTTAAACTGGTCTGACAGGTAAACAAAAATATTTTATATAATAGACATTCATTTAAAATAAACAACATGTTTTCTTTTCTTGACAAATAAAGATGTTAAGAAATGAAATAACAAATCTAGATAATCAATACTACATATAACACTCATATGCGAAATAAAGTAATTCGAAAGAGGTTAAAAATTGAAATCCAAATTTAATCAAACTTGGCACACTTTATAGTACGTCACAAAAAAAAAATTGCAGCATTAAATTTCGCTTATTGCGAAGCAATTGAGCTTTGCGAGCGAAGCGAGCGAAGCGAAATTGTGGAGCACGTTTGCTACACGCGAGGTATACCAAGAGAAATATTGAGATTCTCAAAATTTCGATAGAAAAAAAATCATATAAAATCAGCGTAAAGAAATAGGACTGATATTTTTGCACATAAAGCTAGGGTATTTTTTTTTCTAATAAAACAAATAAATTTGGACCGAGGGGTTAAAGTATAAGTTTAGTAAAAAATGCAATAAGTACGGCTCGTACCCCCCCACCCCCGGATTTTGACCCCCCCCCCCCCCGTCTTTTGGTCCGGATTATACGTCCGCCGAACTTGAACACACAAAGAGGAATATGCCGTGAACAAGAAACGGTAGTCGGCATTTTAGACACGTATATTTTACAGACCCAAAATATGCCTTATTTCTTTGTATTATAGCTAATTATGGTATAAATAATTAATTAATTACTTTGCAATTTTGCTTCTAATACTATTATAGTTGTATTTTAATGAAATATAATAGTATTAAAACGGTTTTCTTTTTTTGAAAAAATTTATTGCTAGTCCTGTTTCTAATCGGCTTTACTTGTGTATTTTAAGCTTTTTTGTTGCTGTGCTTTTTCTGGAGATTTTATTTGGATTGGAAAGCTCCTGTGTAAGGTACCCTTTCCTAAAGAAAAATTGAAGTAATTTGTACAATTATAACGCGCCGAGCTGTGTTTTATTTTATTGTTTCTAAGAAGATGTAAGAATACAATATTATCAATTTTAATTGGTTTTATCCAAATCAAGGTAAGGCTTAATCACATGAAAGGTAGCTAGCTAGAGCTCAGTTTTGTATAAAAGAATTGAAAGTAATTTGTAGAATACATATGGAGAAGCTGTATTCTACCTAACTGATAGCCAGATATAGGAAAACCTGTAGCTAGGGCGCAGACAAAACAAATAGCTCTGGGCGCTAGAGTGAGCTGACCAACCGTTTTTTATCATTTTTTATTTATTATATAAGTAACCTGTTACAGTAATTAAAAAAATATCCTCTTTTGCTATCAAACCAACAGCAATGTAATTGTCAATAGGAATTAGTTTTCCGTACACCCTCCCTGAGAACAAGGTTTAAAACGACATTAAAACATTAAAACTGTCATTAAACAGAACTTCAAGGATGCCCAAGCCGCACCACGTCCTCTAAACGGCGTGGGCATCTTCGAAACTGCTTGTAATTTTAGAACAAGGGTGCTGATAAGCTGCATACGCCGTATAACGTGCAGGCGTTTTTGGGCAAGTTTAGCGTTTTGCAAAAAAATTGAAGTATTCACCCGAAAAAACCTGCATAGACCATAAAGTAAACTATGTGGTAGTAAAGTTCTTAAAAGAACTGTTTTTGATGTTTTTTGATAAAATTTACTTGATAAATAACTTTTAATTTTTATTAACTTCTTTCTCTTAAAGCATCTTTTTCCAACTATCGTCCACAAGGTATGTTACAAGGAATTGAATTTTGAAAATGCTCCAGGCAAGTTCGGGAAAGTGCGGGCGGTTTTGGAAGACAATCACTAATTTAATTGGAAAAGTTGCCCGAACTCGCCCTTATATATGTGGCTGTTTGCAGCTTATTGACACCCTCTTATTTTAGAATATTCTCAGGAATAATAGACCAAGAGAAATTACATCACAGTTTTTTGTCCACCGCTCACGTGTGTTTGAGAACAACCCATATAACAAAGTTCATTATTTTTTAAATTATTTGTGTAAAAATTACTATTTCATTCACGATAAACCATTTGTCAGTCATTTTATTCGCCCAACAAAGAATCCTATCCAAGGTGCTTTTCTATTAGTGCTGAATTTAATAATTGACATGGTTCAGCATATGTTTTTAAATGGGTCTAGGACAATAAACTTATTTAATTTCCCTTGGCCTTGCATCAATCAAATTCTGAAAAAATAAACACTTCTAAAATGATTTTGTCAGATTTGGAAACTGTTGGTATGGTTGGAACTTTGCGTATAAAATTAGTAAAGTTGCCAAATTGTTTAGTTTTTTTCTTTTATACTTTTCCGAATTAGCCTTAATTATTTATAAGATGAAAAACAGCGCTTTCAATTCCATTGACTTGGCCATCCCTTAAAGGCACTGGAAGCTTCACTATATGAAAATGTTTTCTTTTTCTTTTAGATTGTGTACAATGGGAGTGAGTGATGTAATCTTCTAATGCGTGTGGTGAAAAGAAGGCGAATCCGTTATTGTTTTTCTGCCCAAATTTGAAGCTATTTAATAAATCTTGATAAAGTTAAAAAACTGTTTTGATTTGTTTGTTTTTGTTTTAATTGTTTCCCGTGAGTTTTCGAAATTCGTTCCAGCAGATTCTGTGGCTTCTACTGCCGGCATTTTTACGTGAAAAAAATACTGTTTTGTTGTGAGGTCATTTACGAAATCGTTAACGTTAGGACCAACTTCTGCGGGTAGTACAACTCGATGTATCACATATCTTTCGGAATACTGCTAAAAGTGTAATTTTACTTTTACCATTCTGTGGGAAAAGGCGGTACAAAATTTTAACACGCGTTATTCGTTTTTGTTAGTTTCGCGTAATCTTATTTTCTCGCACATTTTGAAAAGAATATCCCACGCACATCAAATACTCGCGCAGTCTATTCGCAAAAAAACTGTTTTTGAGCAACGAATTGTTCCGCAGAGCGTTCATTTTCCTACCTCGTCCCCAGGGTTCTTCTATGTGATATTCAATTTTGATGTATTTCGGAATATGTTAGCGCCAATTAAACAAGAAGCGCTAGGGACAAAGTATTGGATAGTTTAATTTTGCTCGAACTTGCGAAATGCTTCGCAACCTTTTTTTTAATTTCTAGTGTCAGCATTTTTTCCATGGCGTCATCAAAAGCTTAAAATTCTTCCGAAGTATCAATATCTCCTTAAAAGTTAATTATTTTAGTTCTAGATCGAATTTTTAGATTCTGGTTGAATTTTCTAAAAACCAAATAAAAAACCAAATTAAAAGTTATTATTTTTACATAGTTTGCATACAAAGTTGCAAAAATTGCCCAAAATATTTGCTTTTCTCGATTTTTGTGCAAAATCCGAAAAAATCGGGAACTCGGATTAATCACGTGTGGCAAACATACAGAAGGATTCCACTTAATGAAACAAGGTTGTGTTGTAAGTATCAAGTTCAAAGGATAACCCTAACACGAATTATTATATTTCCTCGATTATAAGGATTTCATAGACATTTTCAGGGGTAGTTTCAAGTAATAGCCAATATCAAAGCCTTTGAGATGTATGGGACCTAATAATTTGGCATGCAGGTGTCTAATAAATAATATTAAAACGAAATAAGTATCATAGCCATGCAATATAGCATGAAGAAATGATTACAAAAAAAAATCGTCAGGGGGGAGCGAAATCCGCCCCTCACCCACCCCGGACCGAAAAGGGTTAAAATGTAATTAATACCTCTCAAAAGTTTTTAAAGTCATTGTTGTTGCTTCGATTGGCTTTATGTATAATAAACTTATATGTTTCAGTCAAAAATTTCGAATATCGAGCCAGCTCGTTCAAAAGCTTTGAAGATTTCTTTATTAGAAAGTTTGATTAAAAGGGAGGAAAGTACTTTTATTGAGTAGCTAATTCGTGTTATCCAATATATGCAGGAACTTTTCTGTCATTTTCAGTTATACTTGAATTTAAGATGATTTGTTGTTTCTGCTTTAATGGTCAGAAAATTTTTCACCGCCATTAACTTGACTTTCGTGTAAATCACTAAAGTCGAAAACCAACAGCCGTGTCGTAGCCCCTTTAAAATCTATTCTATATTTGAACCATGAAACAATCTTATTTTCACCAACGACTGATAAGTATTTTACAGCTTCGGATTTCGTATGAAGGATAACAAGTTGCTTAATATTTTATGAGCTGTTCTCATTAAAAAAAAATTGAGCAACAGTTATCAACCAGTCACAGGGGCGGATCCAGACTTTTTCAAGACTTAGTCAAGACTAAGTCTTGAATTTAGCAGCTGGGGGCTAAATTTTAAGCTTTGCGGGTACAAAAATCGCCGAAAATTGTCTTCCGATTTATCTAGTTATTAAAAAAATTGACCAAAAGAAACGCTAAGCTATAAAAAAATCTCCTAAGAACATCTTTTATAAGAATCAAATCTCCGTCTTACACGTCTTATTTTGATAGATAAAACCACTAAAATTAACAGGGATTAACTACAATAAAGTGAGACAATTGTGAATATATTTCAAGCTGTTTCTGCCAATATCAGGCTTCATCAGCATGACTAGGTGATCACACCAGTCATGGACAGCAAAATAAAACACAATCATAACAAAAACAATAAGAATATGGAAAGATCAGGATAATGAAGATGAAATGTACATACATGTGATATAATACATACACCTCAACCCATGTATTTATTCAGATATATTTGTTTATTCACAGGGCTAAACTCAAGTTTCGTTTGAACTTTAAAAGAAGAATTAAGAAGCTTTTTTACTGCTTTTTGCATGCTGAAATAGGAAAATGCAACTTTCAGTTAAGAAAGTTGCAACCTGGAAAAAGGGGAACGTAATGATTTGGCTTGAAGTCTACACCAGACTTAACAATATCTTTATAACAAAATAAATTTTTTAACTGATCTTCATCAGGTAAAATAAATGGGTGTGGCAATATACACTGTGTAAAGAAAGTTGTAACAAACTGTAACAAGCCGAATTGTGGGTAAAATGTGTTAATTTTTCTCTTTATTACTGTTGACAAGGCAAGTATTGATAGAAAAGGAAACCATGTCTGGGGGGTACAGTTGTTGATTGCTTCTGCTTTAACTGCCTCCTCAGGAGAAAGAGTCATATCACAAACATTATGGGAAAGGGAAAATCTGAATAAACTTTTCCCAGATATAAAAATATTTGCCTTTTGGTTTTTTAAAGCAAATTGAAAACAAGGATGATTGGAATAAAAGGAAGGATGCAAGAAAAGTTCTATGGATGTCAAGATTCTCAGAACATCAACAAGAGAATTATCACCTATACCAATACCAACGATGCTGAGCTGTATAGACAGTCTCCTGATAGATTGGATCTAAAAATAATATATTTTACCATGACCTTTTACTCAACAAACTTTGTTTCCTAATAGCCATTCGAAGAGTTGTTTATTTTCATCACCAGATGTCAAGTTCTTGCTTCTAATAACAACACAAATATTAATTGAGAAAGAATTCCTCCGCAATGATAAAAATTCTGTTCAAAGCTCATATTACAAAAAACAATACACCTTTACCATAATTCAATTGTACATGCGTTCCTACGGCTCTCCATCGTTTTACAATATCGGAAAAAAGGAGGTAAAAATCGTGTTTTTATGAGAGTTTGTTAGAGACGAAAGCGTGTTTTCTCCAGTTTTTTGACTTCCGTCGTATCAATTGATTTCAAATTTTCAGGAAACGTTAATAATAATAAGATACAACTTATGTGTACTTTTCATTAAAAACAAAATGCGGCAAGAAAAGTAGAATCCTCTGATCGCAAAATAAGCTGCGATGGAGTGTTATTTTTTCCGAATTATCGTAAAGGTGTATTAGCCCTAGCTATAGCTAATTAAATCTTTTTGTATTTGGTTTTAATAGTCTGTTGTATAAAGCTCTTCCCAACTAGCTTTTCGTAGCGGATATACTGAAAACCTTTAAATAAATGCAAGGTGTGTTGGAGAGTAAAAAACATACTTCTCACCTTAAAGCAATAATTCCTTTATCTTCACACCTCGCCTCTCAGATGGAAGGTATATATCTGGGCCTGAATTCCGATGAAGACTTTTACCAACCAAGGGATAAATATCCCCAGACAACAAAAATGCTCGAGCATAAACACTTTCTAAAAGTTCTTTTTGCATTTTACGAACAGATTCAAAATTATCACACTTTAAAGGTTCCCTCCGACGTTTTAATGATGCCACCTAATTAAGTTCTATTCATATAAGTATTTAAGAAAATAACATTCGTTTTTTACAGAAAAGTTTAGTACAGCAAATAATTGTAAATAAACTTTCAAATTTTGAGCTACCTCACTTCATGCGGCTTTATCATGCTCACGCTTCTTCTCGAACTTTGAAATTCATAATGGCTGCATAATTGACGTCACAAGGACCAAAGAATTATAGGATGCCTCACGGTGATATATTCTACTGACTAATTCGTGTTTAGAATGCCTTGTTGATATGTTTCGAAGTATTAAATATTTATGAGATATAGATGGTTCATTAGCGATAGCAAAAAATTTTGTTGTTTGCTTAATGCAGAATTATTTGTTTTCTTTTAAAAGCAACACGTTTGTTAAGTACTGTAATAATTATGTCTTCTTCGGATGAGTCGGAATCAGAATGTTCTAACGTTGTACTTGGCTTCCAGTTTGAACCTAAACGTAGGGGGGATTTATCAGACTCATCGTGGGTGACATATGACAGTGATAGCGATGGGGAAATAGCAGAATTAAGGATTAACCTTGACGCTACATCGTGGTGTAAACGCAACAATTGTAGTACGGAAAGAATCCAAGCCAAAAGGCGTGGGTCTTTGACTAATCCAGACGGATGGGAGTTACAACTATAGCCTAACAGGTTATCAGTAACCACGCAGTACGGAACCTAAATTTCCTCCGCCGGCTGCGGGCCACATATTGTTGGACTTCGCATAGAGTGTGAAAATTACGTCACGATTTTGACGTCACAGGCCCCTTAGGTGAGATGGGGAGGGTTGCGGGCCATAGCTATTTGATTTTTGACTGACTGAGTGACTGATTAGTCAAAATGAATTAGTCAAAATTTGTAAGCTATAATTTGCAACCCTCTCAGTCTATATGGTAGCGACGTCACAACTTTGACGTCAACATCGCTATAAGCGAATTGGAGAGGGCTGTGAACCATGGCTTTTCGCCGTAAATAAATTACAATCTGATTTTTTAACGCCCTCCGTTTGCAACACCTGGATCGTCGACATCTTCGCTTGGCTAACATTTTTCGTCAAATTTACACTTAGTCACGCGACTTATCTGACTAACCCTTGATCCGCACCTGAGTCATTGTTGCGACTTCATTGGAAACACAGGTTGTACACAAGGAGATGCTACACAACAAATATTATAAGATTATTTTTCTACCTCTATATAATCTGTAGTTAATCTAAGATGGAAAAATAAGCCATTTGAAATATAGAATTAACTTTGTTTTGTTGCATGCATGCAAAAATTATGTTTCCTATAAAAATACGTTTATATTGATGAGACTGCTTCATCTATTACACATGATAAAAAAATGCAAATATATCTTTAACTTGAAATTGTTCAATCAAACCTTGTAATTGTGCTAACGTAGCCGTTGAAAAAAGAAATTTTATTTACTTTGCAGGAATATTTATTAAATATACTTTTACAACCATATTTTTGGATTTTATCCTTTTCGGTGAAATTAAGCTCAGGTGGTATATTATTTATTGTGAAAAATCTCAAGCATTTTAACTTTCTTTATTTCGAGAATTTTGCATTTTCAGAAGTTGCATTAATAAGATAAACGCACGCAATTCATTTTTTTAAAGCTTACTTTCCACGAAAAAACAAGTTACTTTGTAATAACTTTTCCAACTCTTTCATATGAAATCAATTTGTTTTTTCTTACAGGATGTAAGCTTTAAAAGTTTAGTATAGTGAGAACGTTTGTCTAAGAATATTGATCAAAATTAGCTCCACATATAGTTACTCGTTTTGCTGTATTCAAGAGAGCTCCAGGAACATTAGACACCAAAAAGCTTTCTTGCGTGTACACTCAATTTTAAGATGTTCAATTTGCACAAAATTTTTTTTAATATGATTGTCTAATCATTCCAAGGAAAGGTTTTTTCCAAAAACCCTTTATATTTAGGACGGCATTTTTAAAGGCACTTATTGACAAATTGCCCAGGTTTGAAATACAATGTGCAAATGTACTTAAAACGATTTCATTTGCTAACCGTCCTAGCAAAACCGTAAACAATTTTCAATAATCTCAAAAATCAAAAATATGATACATCTTTCCTCTTAATAACATATTTAATTTAATTTCTAAACAACATCTCGATGCTAATGAATCTTTTGGCATAGCTTATATAAAATACAGTTGAGTTCTATGTTAGGACGAAAGAATTAACCAAAAAAAAATATAGGAAAAATTATTTTTATCAAATACCATGTCTAGATTTCGTTTTTCGAATTGTTAAGGCTGGCTAAACAGTTTATAAATAAAAGAGCGTGCATCAGATTATTTACTCATTCCATTCTCATTCAAAAAAAAAAAATCTCACCTTACTGATGGTAGAACTTTGTCCAATATTACAGACACATTACATTCCACATCAAACTTTATGCTCTATTTAAAATAGGTTTAATTATGTTGTTGTTGTTATTAATATTAGGAATGTTTTAGTGCACGTGTATTGTAACGTTGATAACAATTAAACGATGTCCAATTTTGTTAAACACTAAGTACTATTGGAATATTAATTCATACTTTTATGTTCACTAACCGACTTGCAAAGTTTCTAAAAAGTTAAGCCTCCCCTCCACAAAATTTAGTCATTTCTCCCCCACTAAATTTACCAATATAATCACTTTTTTGGCAAAATACTGAAATTAATTGGTAAGTTTATAGTAATACTAGTCGATAAGCTCGTGAAAAGATCCACTTAGGTAGAAAAGCAACGGGAAAGTTATTTGTCGTGTGATTTTCGATGAGGAAATGACTCGTCAATACACAATTTTTTCATTGAATTTTTTGGCCATTGCCTTGTCATGGAGATTTTTACATGCTGATCGTGGGCTTTTGACGAATGGTTAAAGAGATCATAAAGGTTAAAGATTTTTGGATGATGTCTCTAATCCGCATGTTCAAAAACGAGTGATAAAATTGGTTCCATTTTGGTCCTAGGTAGTCCATAGTTACCCATGCAGGAGACGTTTGTGCTAAAAGTGGATAACAACTCTGAATTATTACAAAATAGTAATAACTTCAGTCTTGTCTTATTTTTCTTGTTTTTTTCCTGTTCACATAAAAAGTAAAGGCTAGTATGCCACAAATTATGCAATATGTACAAACTATTATAGCGCTGAGCCTATACTATCTGTTTCTAAGGGCATTACCGAAAAATATTTATGCAGAAAAGAATTTCTGCATAAATTAGAACACAAAGTTGAATATCTATTTTTACCATACTAATAGATAAAAAACGTACCTTGTAAACGGGAAAGATGTACAACTGTTTTCGGTTTTATAATCTTTTTTAAAGGTTGGACATGTTCAACTTTTGCTAAGTTTTTTCTATTGAAATTAGCAGAATGATTAATGAGTTATTGTTTAAACTGAAGATTTGAGCATATTTTTCGATTTTTAATCACAACCAGTGCTAGTCCACTTTTTTCTTCCACCATTATCCCTCCTGCTGCAATAGAAATAAGCGCAATGAAAGATATACGTGTTCTTTCTTTGGTATTCATTGTGAAAAGAGAGTTTTTAAAAAAAATTATCATCTTAACGTGTAGACAGGTGTATTACTTGTACCTAAACTTATAAAGTTTTTCTCATAACTAAACGGTCCGTTTAAACGTACTGTGTATTTTAGCCTTTAAACGCGTACCGTTTTTTTGATGAAACGTTACTCTTGTACGTTAAAGACAATTAATTGTGACATATTTCACAACCAAATCTCGGTATAGGTTACGGCAAATAGCAAAGCATGGTTTTTCCTTGTTACGTGGTGTCATTCGTAAAGAGTGAGCGAATGACATAAATTTTTAGGATCTACGTACAGGGCACTTTGGTTACACTCATAAGCGCAAGAAATATACACATAAAATTTGGTACTTATTACAAAAATACCACTGGGTTTGTTTACAAAAGGGAACAGCCTCGATGTTGTTTGATGTTGTTCTTACAGGTAGCTTAGCTACCCTATAGTTAGATTTAGGATTAAACTAGCATTTATTACTTAATACTCAGTAAAATAGGTCAAGTTTGAATATTAAACTATTTCGCTATAACTAGCTAGACTAAGTATGAAAGGACAAGGCTGAGCTTTTTAGCTGGGTTAAAAGTCAAAACTTAAAGAGGAAATTACATCACATTTTTTAAGATTATACTACACATATTTGAGAACACCTGCGGGAAAACTCATTGTTCATCAAGTTACGACATATGGCTAATATGGAAGATTTGTTCATAAAAAACATCAGAAACTTTTTTCATGTGGACTACTTTTACATTAACAAAAATTAAAAATTTGAAGATAAACTTTTGTGATTTTTTCATTCATTAAATTTCTCGCTGGAAATTTTTAAGGTTTAAAACCCATGTCCCACAGTAACTTTTTCATCCTTATCCTAATGTTAATACATAATCTATGCAACAGCTTTTGCAGTAAAATTAAAACACATAATGAAAAAAAGGTTGTTATTAAAATATTATAAATTAATTTCAAACCAATTAGTCCCTGCAGCCATTTTGGTGTCAGCGGTATGAAAAACTATGCTTAAACTATACTAAGTAAAAGTCCTTTTACTTCAGTAAAAATTGAAATAATGACTTGAAACTTAGTATTAAAATCCTAGTCAAAATGATGGACAACGTCGAGGAACCCTGGGTAATTTTGAAAAAATGTGGTTCTGCCTTATGATTCTCAGATATTTGCTGCTGATATCAGCATATTTTAGCCCTCGAGTGCCACACCTCCGTATATATAGGAGTTAATTATCTTTAAATTTTTTTTATTAATTGTTGTTAAGCATGTAATGTTTTATAATACCATTTAGGTAATATAAAAGTATATACCAGGTGAAATATATGAAGTATATATCATTTCACAAACTTATAACTCGCTTCATTCTTTGTTTGCAGCTAAGGTTACCAAGGTTAGGTCAAGGATATTAAGCTTTGAGATTCAAATGTCTCCATTATGTTTCAGCAAGCATTACTGGCAAACGATGAAGCAATTGCAGAAAAATTAAACGGCTTTTAACCAATCAAACTGCTTGATTTGATTATTATCACTTATTGCCCGATTACCTAGGTAATAAACTTTACAACAAATTGCTTCCTACCCGAATGCTTTTGCTGCCACTCCTTCTTCATCATTGGTAACAGAGAATATTGTGTGAAAGGCAGTAGAAGAGTGGTGCAAAAATACGCTTAAATTAGTCAAAGTTCCAAAGGGGGGCACAGATTCGTTATCTATAAAACGATAGTGTTGGCTGAAGCGATATTTTTTTTCATTCATTGCACAGAATTTTCCCAATTATCCCCATGTATGTTACATGCCGAGTTGGACAAAAACTTTGGCACTGCTAAATTGCAGACTAATCACACTTTCAGAGAAAACTTTGACATGGTTACCAAAACAGAAGCACTGATTTGGTAAATAACCAGCCTAGAGAGTCATAACATGTTAATAGAAAAACTGATTCAATATCTGATTGCCGATGATGGGAGAAGGATCTTCCGAAAAAAAAAAAAAAAAAAAACCGTCAGGGGGGCGGAATCCGCCCCCCCCCGGACCGAATAGGGTTAATCAAGAAGAATCTGGTAAGTCGTCCACGTATTACTTCCTGAATATAAAGGAGATATAGTATTCAACATGTGTTAGACCTATATACGTTCCCAAGCCTTGTGGAGATAATGATGTGCTATTCTCCATAAAGCACAAGTGTAGTAGCCTGTAGTAGAGCGTAGTAAAATGTATTTCTCTGTAGTAAAGCGTATTTCTCTGTAGTAGAGTGTAGTAGCTTGTAGTAGAGTGTAGTAGCTTGTAGTAGAGTGTAGTAGAGCATATTTCTCTGTAGTAGAGCGTATTTCTCTGTAGTAAAGCGAATTTCTCTGTAGTAGAGTGTAGTAGCGTGTAGTAGCGTGTAGTAGAGCGTAGTAGAGCGTATTTCTCTGTAGTAGAGTGTAGTAGCCTGTAGTAGAGCGTAGTAGAATGTATTTCTCTGTAGTAAAGCGTATTTCTCTGTAGTACAGTGTAGTAGCGTGTAGTAGAGTGTAGTAGCGTGTAGTAAAGCGTAGTAGAATGTATTTCTCTGTAGTAAAGCGTATTTCTCTGTAGTAGAGTGTAGTAGCCTGTAGTAGCTTGTAGTAGAGTGTAGTAGCATGTAGTAGAGCGTAGTAGAATGTATTTCTCTGTAGTAAAGCGTATTTCTCTGTAGTAGAGTGTAGTAGCGTGTAGTAGAGCGTAGTAGCGTGTAGTAGAGCGTAGTAGAATGTATCTCTCTGTAGTAAAGCGTATTTCTCTGTAGTAGAGTGTAGTAGCCAGTAGTAGCCTGTAGTAGAGTGTAGTAGCGTGTAGTAGAGCGTAGTAGAATGTATTTCTCTGTAGTAAAGCGTATTTCTCTGTAGTAGAGTGTAGTAGCGTGTAGTAGAGCGTAGTAGCGTGTAGTAGAGCGTAGTAGAATGTATCTCTCTGTAGTAAAGCGTATTTCTCTTTAGTAGAGTGTAGTAGCCAGTAGTAGCCTGTAGTAGAGTGTAGTAGCGTGTAGTAGAGCGTAGTAGAATGTATTTCTCTGTAGTGAAGCGTATTTTTCTGTAGTAGAGTGTAGTAGCGTGTAGTAGAGCGTAGTAGCGTGTAGTAAAGCGTAGTAGAATGTATTTCTCTGTAGTAAAGCGTATTTCTCTGTAGTAGAGTGTAGTAGCCTGTAGTAGCTTGTAGTAGAGTGTAGTAGCGTGTAGTAGAGCGTAGTAGAATGTATTTCTCTGTAGTAAAGCTTATTTCTCTGTAGTAGAGTGTAGTAGCCTGTAGTAGCCTGTAGTAGAGTGTAGTAGCGTGTAGTAGAGCGTAGTAGCATGTATTTCTCTGTAGTAAAGCGTATTTCTCTGTAGTAGAGTGTAGTAGCGTGTAGTAGAGCGTAGTAGCGTGTAGTAAAGCGTAGTAGAATGTATTTCTCTGTAGTAAAGCGTATTTCTCTGTAGTAGAGTGTAGTAGCCTGTAGTAGCTTGTAATAGAGTGTAGTAGAGCGTCGTAGAATGTATTTCTCTGTAGTAAAGCGTATTTCTCTGTAGTAGAGTGTAGTAGCCTGTAGTAGCTTGTAGTAGAGTGTAGTAGCGTGTAGTAGAGCGAAGTAGAATGTATTTCTCTGTAGTAAAGCGTATTTCTCTGTAGTAGAGTGTAGTAGCGTGTAGTAGAGCGTAGTAGCGTGTAGTAGAGCGTAGTAGAATGTATTTCTCTGTAGTAAAGCGTATTTCTCTGTAGTAGAGTGTAGTAGCGTGTAGTAGAGCGTAGTAGCGTGTAGTAGAGCGTAGTAGAATGTATCTCTCTGTAGTAAAGCGTATTTCTCTGTAGTAGAGTGTAGTAGCCAGTAGTAGCCTGTAGTAGAGTGTAGTAGCGTGTAGTAGAGCGTAGTAGAATGTATTTCTCTGTAGTAAAGCGTATTTCTCTGTAGTAGAGTGTAGTAGCGTGTAGTAGAGCGTAGTAGCGTGTAGTAGAGCGTAGTAGAATGTATCTCTCTGTAGTAAAGCGTATTTCTCTGTAGTAGAGTGTAGTAGCCAGTAGTAGCCTGTAGTAGAGTGTAGTAGCGTGTAGTAGAGCGTAGTAGAATGTATTTCTCTGTAGTAAAGCGTATTTTTCTGTAGTAGAGTGTAGTAGCGTGTAGTAGAGCGTAGTAGAATGTATTTCTCTGTAGTAAAGCTTATTTCTCTGTAGTAGAGTGTAGTAGCCTGTAGTAGCCTGTAGTAGAGTGTAGTAGCGTGTAGTAGAGCGTAGTAGCATGTATTTCTCTGTAGTAAAGCGTATTTCTCTGTAGTAGAGTGTAGTAGCGTGTAGTAGAGCGTAGTAGCGTGTAGTAAAGCGTAGTAGAATGTATTTCTCTGTAGTAAAGCGTATTTCTCTGTAGTAGAGTGTAGTAGCCTGTAGTAGCTTGTAATAGAGTGTAGTAGCGTGTAGTAGAGCGTAGTAGAATGTATTTCTCTGTAGTAAAGCGTATTTCTCTGTAGTAGAGTGTAGTAGCCTGTAGTAGCTTGTAGTAGAGTGTAGTAGCGTGTAGTAGAGCGAAGTAGAATGTATTTCTCTGTAGTAAAGCGTATTTCTCTGTAGTAGAGTGTAGTAGCGTGTAGTAGAGCGTAGTAGCGTGTAGTAGAGCGTAGTAGAATGTATTTCTCTGTAGTAAAGCGTATTTCTCTGTAGTAGAGTGTAGTAGCGTGTAGTAGAGCGTAGTAGCGTGTAGTAGAGCGTAGTAGAATGTATTTCTCTGTAGTAAAGCGTATTTCTCTGTAGTAGAGTGTAGTAGCCTGTAGTAGCTTTTAGTAGAGTGTAGTAGCGTGTAGTAGAGCGTTGTAGAATGTATTTCTCTGTAGTAAAGCGTATTTCTCTGTAGTAGAGTGTAGTAGCCTGTAGTAGCTTGTAGTAGAGTGTAGTAGCGTGTAGTAGAGCGAAGTAGAATGTATTTCTCTGTAGTAAAGCGTATTTCTCTGTAGTAGAGTGTAGTAGCGTGTAGTAGAGCGTAGTAGCGTGTAGTAGAGCGTAGTAGAATGTATTTCTCTGTAGTAAAGCGTATTTCTCTGTAGTAGAGTGTAGTAGCGTGTAGTAGAGCGTAGTAGCGTGTAGTAGAGCGTAGTAGAATGTATCTCTCTGTAGTAAAGCGTATTTCTCTGTAGTAGAGTGTAGTAGCCAGTAGTAGCCTGTAGTAGAGTGTAGTAGCGTGTAGTAGAGCGTAGTAGAATGTATTTCTCTGTAGTAAAGCGTATTTCTCTGTAGTAGAGTGTAGTAGCGTGTAGTAGAGCGTAGTAGCGTGTAGTAGAGCGTAGTAGAATGTATCTCTCTGTAGTAAAGCGTATTTCTCTGTAGTAGAGTGTAGTAGCCAGTAGTAGCCTGTAGTAGAGTGTAGTAGCGTGTAGTAGAGCGTAGTAGAATGTATTTCTCTGTAGTAAAGCGTATTTTTCTGTAGTAGAGTGTAGTAGCGTGTAGTAGAGCGTAGTAGAATGTATTTCTCTGTAGTAAAGCTTATTTCTCTGTAGTAGAGTGTAGTAGCCTGTAGTAGCCTGTAGTAGAGTGTAGTAGCGTGTAGTACAGCGTAGTAGCATGTATTTCTCTGTAGTAAAGCGTATTTCTCTGTAGTAGAGTGTAGTAGCGTGTAGTAGAGCGTAGTAGCGTGTAGTAAAGCGTAGTAGAATGTATTTCTCTGTAGTAAAGCGTATTTCTCTGTAGTAGAGTGTAGTAGCCTGTAGTAGCTTGTAATAGAGTGTAGTAGCGTGTAGTAGAGCGTAGTAGAATGTATTTCTCTGTAGTAAAGCGTATTTCTCTGTAGTAGAGTGTAGTAGCCTGTAGTAGCTTGTAGTAGAGTGTAGTAGCGTGTAGTAGAGCGAAGTAGAATGTATTTCTCTGTAGTAAAGCGTATTTCTCTGTAGTAGAGTGTAGTAGCGTGTAGTAGAGCGTAGTAGCGTGTAGTAGAGCGTAGTAGAATGTATTTCTCTGTAGTAAAGCGTATTTCTCTGTAGTAGAGTGTAGTAGCGTGTAGTAGAGCGTAGTAGCGTGTAGTAGAGCGTAGTAGAATGTATTTCTCTGTAGTAAAGCGTATTTCTCTGTAGTAGAGTGTAGTAGCCTGTAGTAGCTTTTAGTAGAGTGTAGTAGCGTGTAGTAGAGCGTTGTAGAATGTATTTCTCTGTAGTAAAGCGTATTTCTCTGTAGTAGAGTGTAGTAGCCTGTAGTAGCTTGTAGTAGAGTGTAGTAGCGTGTAGTAGAGCGAAGTAGAATGTATTTCTCTGTAGTAAAGCGTATTTCTCTGTAGTAGAGTGTAGTAGCGTGTAGTAGAGCGTAGTAGCGTGTAGTAGAGCGTAGTAGAATGTATTTCTCTGTAGTAAAGCGTATTTCTCTGTAGTAGAGTGTAGTAGCGTGTAGTAGAGCGTAGTAGCGTGTAGTAGAGCGTAGTAGAATGTATTTCTCTGTAGTAAAGCGTATTTCTCTGTAGTAGAGTGTAGTAGCCTGTAGTAGAGTGTAGTAGAGTGTAGTAGCGTGTAGTAGAGCGTAGAAGAATGTATTTCTCTGTAGTAAAGCGTATTTCTCTGTAGTAGAGTGTAGTAGCGTGTAGTAGAGCGTAGTAGCGTGTAGTAAAGCGTAGTAGAATGTATTTCTCTGTAGTAAAGCGTATTTCTCTGTAGTAGGGTGTAGTAGCCTGTAGTAGCTTGTAGTAGAGTGTAGTAGCGTGTAGTAGAGCGTAGTAGAATGTATTTCTCTGTAGTAAAGCGTATTTCTCTGTAGTAGCTCTACTACAAGCTACTACAGGCTACTACACTCTACTACAGAGAAATACGCTCTACTACGCTCTACTACACGCTACTACGCTCTACTACAAGCTACTACATTGTGCTTTATGGAGAATAGCACATCATTATCTCCACAAGGCTTGGGAACGTACATAGGTCTAACACATGTTGAATCTATATCTCCTTTATATTCAGGAAGTAATACGTGGACGACTTACCAATCATTTGCATGTTTTGGACACGTGATTAATCCGATTTCCCGATTTTTTTCGGATTTTACACAAAAATCGAGAAAACCAAATATTCAGGCAATTTTTGCGACTTTTTATGCGAACTATGTAAAAACCGGAAAATATGTTTAATAACTTTTATTTGGCTTTTAGAAAATTCCAACAGAATGTAAAAATATGCTCTAGAACTAAAATAATAGAGGTTTTAAGCAGATAGTGATATTTTGGAAGAATTTTAAGCTTTTGATGGCGTCATAGAAAAAATGCTGACATAAGCAAAATTTACTGCTGCGATTTTATGTTTTTTGTGACGTACTATAAAGTGTGCCAAGTTAATATTTTTGTTTACCTGTCAGACCAGTTTAAATCATCAAAAGTTCAAATTGTTGATGTCATTAGTTTTACAAATGGATGTTTTTTTCGATATACGCTTTATATTATAAAAATATGCTCTAGGATATATAGGAATACTCAAGATGAAATCAAACAAAAAGTTAAGAGACTATCCTTAGAATATACTCACCTTGAATCCTAACTTTTTTATTCATTGTAAACTCATGTAAACTTGTATCCTAGCATTGCTGTAAAATGTCTTTTCTCAGGTTTTATTTAAAATAGCTTCCCCTTTAAAATCTAGTTGTCTTTCAGTTAAATTAGGTTGCTCAAACAACCAGTTTGCCTTCTCAAATCCTCCAATCGTAACTGTGCTATGAAGAACTAAGAATATTTTAGAGTGGCTTTTACCCAAAAGTTAATCATATTTATCTTGAAAGGAAAAAAAAACACTATTCTTTTGTGTACACTTTGACGCCATGAAAATGTTTCATATGAAAATATTATGATCAGATCAACTTCACATTATGGCGAGTGCATTACCCAATTAATTACCTTTACGCTAAATGTGAGTTTTAATGTTTCCAATTTTTGATATTTTAAATTGACCTAAAATTTTTATTATATGATTTTATTTATTCATGGACAAAAAATGTGGTATTCTTTTAAACAATGCTAAGCCAGTTTCATATCATTTAGCTTGTTTCGCCATTTTAAATACCAAAAGGCGAAAATTGGGTACTCGAAAAAACGACCTTTTCAACGTGCAAACAATGGATTCAAATTTAGGTAAAGACCAAGATTCTGGCTAAAAATCGTGGGAGAAAGAGTGAAGGACAGCTTCAGCCTAATCTAAATTGTCTAAAAAGAGAGTAATCATTTGTCAATTTGATTTTTAGTAAGGCGCAGTAATATTCTAAGAGGACTTATGGAATCTTCCACAGCACCTGTTGAATTTTCCCATCTCCTGATGAAGGAAAATCAGAAAAACTATAGAAATATTGTAACAGTTGGATCCGTACCAGAAAGACCATGTCTGGCTGATAAAAGAGATATTAACGTCATTCAGATTGAAGACGTCTCAAAGAAACGATCAAACGAACTTAATCTCGTGAATTGCACAGAAATCAAATCCACCACCATTGATATTATCTACCAATGATGTATACGCTATACCACAAAATAGTGAAAAAATATCACGTTTCCATATGAGAATTCAAGGCGAGAAAGTATTAGTTACAATGACAATGAATAACATGAAATATAAGGGAACTTTATACCAAGCTAATATATATTGATATCAAAAGTGCATATCGTGTTATAATTTCAAGCCGCCATGGCCATTAAAATTTATTACCCCCTTCCTCCCTCCCCCTCCTAAAAGAATAGAATATTTCATGTGATTTTTTGATGAATTGAAGTAACATTTAACTCCGCAGTGTTTATTCTTTGTGAAGAATTATCTGTAGGATTCTGCTCTTACACTCTTTAAGAAATCCCTCTAAAAGACTACAAAATAATACAAACGTATATTACAAGTCTTAAAGATGTAAGAATAATGTGCAAGCAGTGTTAAAAAAAATCATGATGTCTATTTTAAATAAACACGCTGTTTGCTTAACCGTTAAGTAGGCTTTTAATGGTGAACAGAATATCTGTCAAATCACATACAGCTTTTTATAAGCAACACGAGAGCCAAGTCGTTCAAAAATCAAACTTAGACAATGTGTAAGACCGCTGAGTAACAGCCAAGCCTAAAGTAGGTAACAAAGAAGCGCAAAAAATCAGTAGCTTCCGAGATATAACTTGTTCTAAAAGTTATGTGAGCTCCATATGGCAAGTGCGATTAAAGCTAAGTTTAATTTTATTTGGTACGCTACCCTAACTGAGAAGCAACCCTCGAGTTTTTTCTTTATAAGTAAAAAATTATGTAGCAACGACGAAGCAACGGTTTAGCCTGGAAGAGAGATGGATTTCAGCAACATTGAGTTTTAGCTAAAACTTTTTGTTAATTTTCAAATAACAGCGTGTCGCTTGTCTCGTTATGCATGTGAATTTATATTGCAGCATTCCAACCGTTTACACTATATTAACATTTGTTTAAAAGCTGATTTTTGCCCTTACACATTTATACCCATCTTTTGGTATTTACAATGATCCATACGTAACCAAGTTATTACGCATAAATCAGCCGTTCTGACAGGAGTTCTGCGGCAGGTTTGAAACTGACTAGGAAACGTTCCGCAGTTTTGTAAAGTTTAGTAAACATGCCTTTATGATACATAAAAACAATAATAACAAACAATAAAAACAAATATTTCATATTTTGTTTGTTTTTCAAAACAAATTCTGGTTAGGTGAAATTCCTTATAAAGTGGCTAAAGTTAGAAAGAAATAAAAGTCTTGCCTTATAAAACTTTAGAACACTAAAGAAAGTTGGCATTGGGGATAAATATCAGTAATATTCGTTGTAGTTCGTAATGGTGAAATTAACTGAACCCACAATTAATACAATTTATTTGTAAAAAAATCTTCTTCTATTACACTTAACAACTAAAAACAGATAATATTATCAAAGAAAAATCTAGGCTACATCTGGCCGTAGATAAAATCTGTCCAAAGGCATTGACGTCGTACCGTAAAGTCTAGAAATTTAACAAATAAGACATATTTTTTTCTGCTACTTCAAAGGAAAATAAACATATCTACTTTGACGATTACAGACTAAGTAACACACAACTTGAGTATTATTATATTAGACTAGTCGATAAGCCCTTGGTACAATACATGATCTTAAATATTTTGATGATGTGAGAGAACCTGGTAATATACAATTGTTTTTTATATTAGTTTATTTGTTGCCTCCATTGTGTAGAGCTTGAAACGCTGGAAAATGTAATATTAAAGATATATTAGAGTTTTTTATATATTAGAGTTTTTTGATGAAGTCGTCGACACGCCTTTCCTGAAACAGGTTGATTAACCCAGATATACCTCAGAGCAAGAGGTGATCCTCTGCTACCTACGCAGGATATGATGTCATTTATATTTCCAGTTTTCGAAAGCTCTATTAAAAATAAGTACTAGCAACCTAAAATTTGCATATTTTTCACATTATTATTTTCTTTCCTATTGTATTTAATCAAGCTGAAGTTGTGGGAGTTTTCTTTAAGGAAAGTCCATTATATTCCAAAGGCTACATCGCTGTTGGCGATTATCTGGATATGTAACATCTCATCTACCTGTACTAGGAGCCCCCAACCCGGATTTGCAAACATCGTCATCGTCTGGGTCACCCAGCTGGTTCAATAATAAGAATTCAATATAAACTTACGCGCTTTTCGCTCCACAGTTCTAGCTAAATACTTTTTTAAAAATTGATTCATATGGTGGGTTTATTCCCCCAAGTTTACAGAGTGTAATAATGTTCAAAGTTTGAAGTCTAAAATTGCGTATGCTGTCTGCAGCTATGGACGAAAAAATGTTAAAAATGTGTGTCAGATTTTTTGTTGTTAGTAACTCAGCCTTTAACTCGCAAGCCTTATGACTGACTGCTTTTCTCTAGTTTTAAGAAGAACATAAAACCCTGTACTAAAAGTCTCATGCGAACTGTGTGGGCTAAACGTAGGTTAACCTCACAGCAACAAGTTTTTTGCACTTTGCCCCGAACACTGTTGAGCTAGTTAGGGGAAAACATTAAAAAAAAATTATTAAGTGTTTGTTACCTACATAAGTTTCCATAGGTGAAGGTCATTTTAATTACATTGCTACTTGCCCATCTATTCAACCAAAATCCGTTAGTAATTATTTAAAAATGTTGTCCAAACTTTAAAGCAACATTTGCAGGCATTTCTAATCATACAACCTCGACAGTTTCGAAAATTACAGGAATTACTATGCCGGCGCCAGCATGTCTATCTGCGAACTGTGCCAAAAGAAATTTGATAAATTTAAACTCTTTTAGATTTTTTACATGCCGACTTGGTTTTTTGTTTGTTAAAGATAAATTATGATACCACAAGAAACCATGTAGCAAAACCCGTCGGAAAATTAATTATATGACAACCATAACAGATATTTAATCTCCCTGAAATAATATTAAAAAATAATCAAAGATAAGTACATGGTTAGACAGGAAAAATTGTAATGTTGAACTTTGAACCCTAAAAGTACGTAGCAGCGAGCATGCGCAAATGAGAGAACTTGTTACAAGTGGCTTTGAAGCGAAAAGACGGAGATGAGTAAAATGTTGTATTGTGTTTATGGAGAGATAATTTTGTTGGTGTGAGCTTTTTTTATTATCTAAGCTATTCCCAACCAACCTCGTCCCCAGGGCATCTTGTATCTTTTCTGACCCCGGGACGGCGATACCAACATGGCCCTGGAGGAGGCTGGTCCGATATGAAACCTGATTGGCGCGGATATGTCAAATAATTATTGCTTCATACAAAACATTTTGGCGAGGCGGCGAGTCTGTGATCAACAGGAGGAAGCTGTTCGTATTAAAATGGCGGAGGTGTATCAGCAGTGCCAAGTTTTTTTCAAAGTGAAAAATTTAATAAAAAGCATTACTAAGCAATGAGAGTATAAAATAAGACATCATAAAGTAATACAGCTTACAAGACAATATTTCAATAGCTGGGAATGTTTAATAAAGCTAGAAAAGTAGCTAGCTAGCACACTATACCTAGCAAACTATCAAGATAAGAACAAAAGAAAGAAACTCAACTTGTTTCCAAGTGGCCAGGTTTAATTTGCAGCTTTTTGGAAAGAAAGACGTTGCATAAAATTGCCGCCCATATCTTTTATAGACAAAATAATTTTGCACAAAATATCGAAAATGTTTTTTTTACAAAATATATATACATTACATTTTTAATTATATCAGGTTGTTATTAGTGGGCATGTTTTATTACCTTATATGCTTTGGTTACTATAAAAGTTATAAAAAAGTCTAAACCGAGTATATAGTTTGTATAGCGTCCCCTAACTTCAGTAAAAATTAAAATATTGACTTGAGATTTGGTATGGTATGGTTTTAGATTGGTTTGATGAAATTGAGCCAAAAAATTGTTCTATTATCATCATGCATTCTAAGTTTCAGAATTTAGCCCTTTTCAGAAATGCCGATAAGCCGTTTTGACAGCATATCAATTTTGACCAAGATACAGATTCAGAAAATTTTAAAAGCTATTCTAACCTCAGAAATAGGTCAGATAAGATTCAACCTAAAATTATGCCAGTGAACAAAAAATTTAGTTGCAAGGAATATCTCTTTGCTGATATCTTTTTGTGATAGGATGCTCTTATGAGAATACTGAATTAATCTTCACTGTTAGCTAGTTTGGCATTTAAAATATTTTCCAAGCAGAATGATAACAATAAATAGATGTATATATCAATAAAAAATCGATTTTTGAACAGCAGCAGAATTTTGATGAGCTCTAAAAAGTGCGAATTTATGAAACTAATTTTGGTCCCAAATCCACAAAATAATTTCTTCAAAAAATTATTCCCGAAACATTTTTTTCTCAAGGTAGCAATACTTTGCTGTTGGTAAAGTCGTATACCAATTCTTTCTAAATTATTAAGGCAGTGATACATTAAATCGAGAAAACAGATCACACGTAGACTTGTTGTTTTCAATTTTCAAACCAGCATAATGCTTTTGATAAAATTTTTGAATTATTTATGTTTTAAACAGAAAAAAACCTTGTTTTTGTATAAATTAAATGCAAATTAAGTGTGCAAATTAAATGTGAGCTTGTTGAGTAAAAAATAAAAAAGCTGCAAGGCGTTTTAAAAACATGTCATCAAGAAAAGAAAAAGCAGAATTTATCAGCAATGGGTGGCTTTTTGAAAATGTTAAGGCCACAAATGTAAAAGAAAAAAATACTTCTGAAGTAAATACTCTTCTGAAGCCTTTTTCACCCAATATAACTGCAAGCAGTGAGTCCACCATATATGAAATCAGTTTCAGTTAAGTATTGTTTAAATACAGCAAAATCTTTGTCATCATATAAAAGCAGTAATGCAGACACAGATATGAACTCACGGTAAATGAGAATTCTAAAGTTCAGCCAAAATGAATAAAAAATGTAAATGTTAATATGAGGTTAAATTTCTGCCCAGCTACTTTCAGTCAGACACCTAGAATGATACGAACATTTGAAAATTATGTAGCCATATTTGCACCTTAGAGAACCAACGAAGTGCTATGTTCAGAGATGGGCAAATCATTTGCTAATTTCCAAGTTTCCCCTAGCTACAAGTTTTGCAACCCAGTGCTTGCTAGTCAACCAATTCAGTGAAATACACATAACTGAATTGCTTGAATTTCTTCAAGTAAACAGCAGCCTAAATAACATTATTGTATATTTATACATTTACACAAAACAATCAAGGGCAATATGCGAGAAGTTTGTGTGTTGCGATGAGAGTAATCAAAACAAACTCGCCGCACGTATCTGTGACGTAAAACGCCGATCTCGCTTAGCTCTGCAAGGTTATATATAAAACTTTAGTACATTGAGACAAATCTCATTAAATATTACACACAGAAATACTGTGTATTGGAGGGTCACGTGACGAGGCCTCCTCCAGGGCCATGCTCGTATCGCCGTCCCGGGGTCAGAAAAGATACAAGATGCCCTGGGGACGAGGTTGATTCCCAACAGTAATTGCATCTGTCACGCAAAAAGGTAGCGCAAGTAGCAAGACGCACGCTGTACAAAGAACGGGCGAACCGTGGATTTTCCAACTTTGTTTCTTTTCTTTTCTATAAGATAAAAATTATTTCGGGAGTTTTTTTTGAGATTAAACGAAACGACAAGATTATTAAAGAAAATCATATAAATAGTATTCTTAGTTTTTCATATAATTGGTAAAACATCATTGGATTTTGCACGAGCCACCGACTAGTTACGACAATCTCATTCTGTTGGGAGTTTACTGTACCGTCCTTTTGAAACACCCACCTATATTTCGATTCTTTAAAACATCATCAGTTTTATTTTAATAAATAATTTTAATGGCTATAATTTTTTACACACTTTGACATACTTTAGTTAAAGCATTAAAATTTGCAATACATTTTGTAATAATGCGAAGCTATTCGTGACTGTTGATTCGGTACTAGCATCAACAATATGTAATCATCTGTTACAATACATAGCATTTGGCAACGTTCGCGACAAAGCTTCATATTTCCCCTAGTTCCCCTTGCTTTTCTAGTATTGACATTCTCTTATCAGCTACAGAATCTTTTTCAGACTTTTTTCTTTTCCGTATGAATAATAAGATGACCACCGCAACAACAACAACGAAAAGGATAGCAACGATTATTCCAATCATCAACGGAATGCTGCTGGAAGAGGAATCTAAAAAATGTATAAATTTGTTAGTGTTTATGAAGAAATGCGAATTTCTTAAAACATAGCTAATTTTAGCAATGTGATAAAAAATACGGTGGAATCTCTTAAAGAGTACATTTTTTGTATATTATACATTATAACACACAAAAGATTTTTTTGATATTCGATATCGAACGTGTAAAATCATTTGACAGTAGCTCCCCTGCTTTTATGAATTGTTTTTCCAGTGCGAGTTATCTAATTTCACAAGCTCAAATGAATAATTCCTCCCTAATAAACATTTCCGAATATCTGTTTATTATTTGATTTTACTTACGGGCATATAACTATAAGCAAATATTGCATTTCTTTTCGTTAAGTATCATGACTTTTCAACTCAAGGTAAAGCGATTTGTCAAGAGTCCCACCCAAGTGGAATATTATATTACCGAGAGCATATAAATTTGATATGACTACAAAAGTTTATTTCTATACTAACTTTCTTCAACTTTGTCTCTTTTCTTTTCTATAAGATAAAAATTATTTAAGAAGTTTTTATTAGTGTAAACAAAACGACAAGGTTATTAAATAAAATCATCTGAAATAGTATTCTTAGTTTTTCTTATTTACTTGGTGAAACATCATTGAAACGAATAGTAGTAACAACTTACGACTGGCAATGCACTTGGATATGTCCTTGGTTATGATAAAGTCATCTTGTTGAGGTTTTGCTAAAAATTAATTAAAAAAAATGCAAATGCTGAAAGATTCAAGACGTGTAATTTACAATCCAAATAACACCATTATCCTAACTAGAATCTCACTTTACTGCAGTACGTTGCAAAGTCACATTGGAAAAGTAACAATAGATAAAGATGACTGGCTAATATTGGTTGTAATCAATTATTTGAAACATCACACTTTTCACAGAAATCTTCACTTACACTTCAGCACACTGATTTGTCTTATGACCAACCAATAAGATGTGTAATTCATAACGATACGAATATTCTCGGTTTTTAACTCTGGGATAGACCAAGTATAGTTGACAATGCCAGTTCTTTGCTTTTCTGTTGCAATGCAAGAGAAACCAACAAGAGTTAAATTATCACTACCTTCTTCACGATTCAGAATCTTGAAGAACGAAATGGGACCAAAATAATGTTGAGTGGATTCATAAGCAGTGATTTGAAACCCTTTGATTATTGTGTCACTAGGCAACTTTATGTCAACGAAGCATATTTCTGTTTCATTTTTGTTCCAACCGACCCAACAACGCGATGATTTCATTGGGTCTAAAATTGCTGAATCATCAGTTAGACAACCTCCATTTCCATTGATTAAAATATTGTTGTTGTTTTCAGTTCCAGTGTACTTGTCATCTCTTAGGTAAACAGTATCATTAAATTTGTTGCCTTGTGGTATTGAGTAAGATAAGACTTTCGCTAAAAAATGTATATGTTTGATGCAAATGGTGTTGATAAAGAATACCCTCTCATTACTGATATACTTTCTTTGTTATCATCCTTAATTTTACTGAAAATCTGATAAAAAGTTAAAAACAAATCGTTGAGTACCATGACAGTTACCACCTTTGGAAAAAAACGTGTAATACTCAAAAGGAGATAGAGGGAAGAGAGATGAAAACGTTTCGTAATGGAAATAAGATTTGGGATTTAAACATTTATTCACCATCTATCTGACACTTGAAAAACTATTCAGAGCTTTCTTCAGAATGTCTCAGTATCAATGATGAACGTGAAACAGAGACGTTGTTAGTACCTTACATACTATTTACGGAAACACATATCTTACCAAATCTTAAAGATGACTTTGTTGTTGTTGGTGAAGAAGTTGACGAGGCTGTTGTTTCTATAAAGTAAATTCATTACATAGGAACATTTTTTGATGACGTAGTAAGCTACTATCCATAACATCATTTGTAAAAACGTGTACCACATTCCGTGTATGCATATCAAACTTGTCAAATTTTTTTCTTATTGTTGGTTACAACGGTTTTTGGTTTGATCCAAAATGTTAATATTACATGGCACTGATCTTTATTCACGTCAACGCAGCCTTTTTCCCTGATTTTTTCGAACTTACGAGGCCGTTGCACAACTGCCAAAGTAAAAATCTTGCGGCTTCGTGACTGTAGTGTAAAGATCAAATAATACTATATAGCCAACTTAAGTCTCAAAACGACAGAGCGTCCGGAGAGTTTACCTGATGATGTAAAAAAGTTCTTTTTAAACGAAATTTTTTTATGGCAAAAATTTTGCTACTTTTAAGAAGACATTTCACTGGCATGTACTAAAATACGCACAGTTCACAAAAAAAAACGTATGGTACCTGTTGCCTTTATAGTTGGACAACCATAAACTTGAAGTTTGATGCATGTGAGGTCTACACTATCAATTTTCATCCTGATTCGAATATATTTTGCAAGAAGTGGAACATTGAACAACAACTTATTTCCATTTTTTATGCTGTAATCAGAACTTTTCAAATCCTGCAGGAAAAAAACATAACATAAAATAATATAATGACATAAAATACGTGGAAAACATGACTAGTCTGCTATTTTATCAGTTACTTTGACATAATTTAGCATCGTTTGGCCGAGTGGATCTTTAAAATTAAGTCACATCTTCCCGACTAATTTTCGGAGCGATAATTTCCGCAAATATTCAAATATTCAATGCTTCTTTTTCTTTGGATGAATACTTTACTGCTTGCTTTCATTTTTCTCGTCTCTGTTTTTCTTTCCTCTGCCACACTCGATTAAAACTTTATTAAAAAACAAGATAAGCGCAAGAGATAGGAGACTGTTTTTGTATCTTTTTTATTACCTGGATGTAGAATTAAACAATATGCAAAAAATGAAAAAGGCCAATAAAAATCAGCAAAAAATTGTGATTGGTATAAAAATGGTCGGAAAAAAAAATTGGCAACAATTGTTGCTCGGTAAAAATACTTATTTTGCAAAAATTTGGCTACTTTTAGCTTACTTTTTTTATACCAATAAAGTATTAAGGTTTCTTTATGGTAAAATCATTCATACCTGTCCTCCTTTGCAATAGGCCCAAGTCTTGGAATCTAAACTATACTGGAACTTAAAAAACGTTGCCAAATATAAGTTGCTTGGTTCATCCAATTTTTCTCTATAACCGTCTACGCGGAGGCCATATATCAAATGGGTTGTCTTAAGATTGACAGAAGCCCAATCTTTGTAAGACGATGATATACTTTCTTTTTTTAAACACCATGCAAAAACCTGTTTAAATGGTAGGTGCTCTGCAGAGAATGATGGTGTTTGTATCGAGTGACTGGATTGTGTGAAGAGCATCTTGCCTAAATGTTGCGTTATAAGACCAGTGTCTGTCTGCGAACATTCTAAAAGAAAAGTGGTGTTATTTGTATGATGACATGACGTAAAATTCAACTTGTCCCTAATGTTTTAAACCTGTTTTTCTTTTCTACTTCTACTTCTTTTCTGGTACATGTTTTGTTTTTTAAAAAAGGAAGTGACAATTCGAAATCAGGCTGGCATATGCTGATACAAAACACACAAACAGGCTTAGAGCATGCTTATGTAATGCTTATTTTAAAAAAAAGCGCTTAAACGCTGCCTTTTCTGTTGAGATAAAATGGTCCCGTTTTTTACCTGCAAAAGGTCAACAACAAAACAAAAGGCAATAAACACAGGGCAAGTCCATATAGTACAGTGGTGTTTTATATGTCTGATATAAGTAATTAAAAAATTCTGTGTTAGATGACGTACAGCTTAATGTAACTGTTTACTAATGTGTTTAGTATTTTTACTTGTATATGTATATTATAAATTCCGGAAAAACATTTCTAAAAATGGTCACCCAAAAACGTCCTCCTCAAATCTTCAGAGTGTTGGTTTTGTAATTGAAATTTGCTTGTGCGAATTTAGGTTCTCTGAGTTAGTGTTTGTCCACGCACGACCATAGGTGTAATAAAATTTGAATATTTTTCGGTCTTAGTATTCATTTTTCGTTATTGATAATAATTAATATTTTTAGTTCTTGATAATAATTAATGTTTTTCTTTTGCTAATATTTATTTATTTTTCGTTATTGATAATAATTAATATTTTTTGTTCCCAATATATTAATAAATTTATGTACATTTTTTAGCCTGAATTAACAAGGCAATAAAAACTCCAGTGATATACCTGATGTTTTTTTCTGCGCAATGAACGCGCAACGGGAACTATTATTACTCATTGAAACCCTTTACGGACTCATTGATTGGGTGCCTGTGGGGAGTACATAAAAAGAGTCATAGAAAAATTGAGTCCTTTAAAGGAGTCGTTTTGAATATAGGTCGAAATGAGTAACAAGAAGGAGTCATTAATCATGACAACTTAAAAGGAGTCATTTGAGCACTTATTTTGACTCCTTTAATGTGCTCTTAATGACTCCCTAAAAGAGGTCCCCATAGGCACCGTAAAAAGAAACCTTTTTAAGTTTCATTTCATACTTCATCATTTATCAGTGAAGCCTAGACTGTGAAAGTAACAATGTTTTCAAGATATGGATGAAGAAGAACAAACAAAAAGAATATTTTTACTATAGGGATTTGTCCTTTGTGTCTTAACAAGGTTAATTATTTGCAAGATTATTCTTTGCTATTTTCACTATCTGTAGGTGCTATTAGAAATATCTCTTTCATGCGAAGCCATTGTGATTGATCTATATCTTTTTTTGAGTTTATCTATATATATTCAATTATTTATATTTTTTAACAATTTTCTCGGGCATTGCCTTATTGCATCTGTTTTACAAAAATTGTTTTGCGCAAAATCACAAAAAGATATTCCTTTGTAATCCTAAAAGTACCTATGACACAAACAAAAAAAGGTTTATTCTAAGCAAAGTATTTACAACTCAAAGAACTAAAAAATAGATACCTTGAAATTTGGGAAAAGTTTGATGGCTAGCAGCAACACAACCATATATTTCAAATCTTGCGCATGTTTTTGATCTTGCAGCTTGCAGCTGTATCTTGATTGCATTTGTAGTGAACGGTGTTGTGAACACTACAAACTCTGTGGCAATGTTTTGTTGATCTAGCAGGGTTATTTCCTAAAATGTAAAAAAAAATTGTGAGTCAAAATTTTTAAGATATAATCATTAGCTAAGCCTTTCCTGGAATTATGATTTAGCCCATAAAAACCTTAAATTATTATCCAAAAGATATTCAAAAATCGTTTTTTATATTCACCAGTCATGCAAAATTGCTTTTGTCTTTAGCCTCAATTGGCCTGAGTAATAAAGCAGACTTAACGTGGTAACCGAAAACAATGTTGAAAGTAAAAGGGAGTCATAACGTCCTATAATCCCCGCAACCATTAATTATAAGATGATTTTATATAATCCCTATATTTAGAATATCCGTATTCTGTCTGTACTTGACAAAGAGGGTGCCGATAAGCCGCAAACGCCCGCATATATAAGGGCGAGTTCGGGCGAATTTTCGAATTAAATTGGCGGTTGTCGCCCAGAAACCGCCCGCACTTTCCCGAACTGGCCCGGAACATTCCCAAAATGCAATTCCTTGTAAACACACCATGCGGACGATAGTTGGAAGAAGGTGCCTGGGGGTTTTCGGGCAAATACTTGATTTTTTTTCAAAACGCCGAACTCGCCCGAAAACGCCCGCACTTTTTACGGCGTATGCAGCTTATCGGCACCCTCGTACTTGACAAAAGATCGTGTTACGGAGAAACGAAATATTCATTTGCTTAATAAAAAGTGCGATGTATATGTACGATAAGTAAATTTTAGTGAATTTTCAACTGGCTAACGACTAGTCTGCTATAATAATATCCGTATTTTTGTCTGTGCACGAGAAAAAAGAAATAGTAAATTCTTCATAATAATAGCCGTTGTCTTTCCTTTGGTCTTGATAAATCCGCACGATACCTTTTAGCTACAAAAAACAAATGCGATATGTTTTTATCGAATTCCGCTGCAACAGGTAAAGAGTTTTTGTGGATTTTCCACAGACTAAGACTTCATTATAATCCTCGCCGTACGACTGCAGTTTATGAGCCAAAGATTGTGTTCTGTAAAAATAAACCGCTGATGTAACCTATGTAGGGTAGACACGTTCATCCACATGTGTATTTCGACGCTTAGCCTACAAACATAACTTAAACAAGCCAACCTACTTTATGGTAAATTACAAAACCATGATTCGTTGTATTATAATAAACTCTTAGTCGACTACCATAGTGGTTGCGATCATAACCTTGTATAACGAAACCAGTTATACGATGTGATTTGCTAAGCTTTATCGTCATGTATTCATTCTCGATAAACATTACTTTATTTCTAAAGGGAATACAGTATCCTCCAGCTGCATTTAACTTAACCTTTGAGGCTTCGTTGCCTTCTGCATTCCCCGAAAATGTGATTTGACTTTCAGTTATATAACCGTTCTCTAATCCAAGTGGTTGATTGCACCCTGTGAAAGAAAAGAAAAAGTCTTTTAAAGCCTATTCGTAAGAAAAACCCTTCATAGAACTATAACAAACTACCAGTAACTTTTTACTTAGCATTTCCTGTGCAGTTAAAAGATTGACTTAAACTTATTGACAATGTTTCTCTACGCTTTTATCATAGAATGATGGGAGTGGGAAGGTCATAAAGTCCCTACCGCCTCTTAGACTAGGCACGACTTTTGTTGGGCATGTAATTGAGTGCTCAGGTTCAGTTTTCTAACTTTTATTAGTGCTTGTGACGAAAATTGATTTTTTAGAAGAATTTTGAACTTTGCATGGGTATGGCATTTTTGTATGGTGTTGTATCAGATCTGAGAATATTTCTTACATTTATGTTAGTTATCATGTTTTGGCAACTTCGTTCCCAGGGCATTTTGCGTTGGTGATGAAGTTGATAGCGGGGAAAGTCATTGTTGGCCACTGCGTAATAACGGCTCAGGAGCCACAAGACCCTGGGGACGAGGTTGTATGTTTTGGCTCTAAAATTAAAAGTAGTTGCTTCTTCTCAATTGTTAAAGTTTCACGTGAAGAAAATACACGTATATGAAGGTTTTAAAACAGTGCATTTTTTAGTCTCGATAGCACAACATCTATTTTCAGGTATGACGGAAAAAAGATCCGGCGTAATGACGTCATTTCTGATTCCATTGACATTACTTTATTGTACCTAAAGCTTCTTAGCAGAAAGTCGAACCATTTTAAAGATTATTAAAAATCCAGCGAAAATAAAAAAAATATTTTTAAAAAATCCAAAAGTCTTGCTAGGCAGCACTTTTGTTGTAGAAAAATCTCTCTTTTATTTCGGAATACTTGATAACCCTGTGAAAAATCCACTTAGGCAGAGGATAAATTGAAAAGAGCCGTCATTTGAGTTTTGATGACGTCACCAGTCTTCCGTTCATATGCGTAAAAATAAATCTCAGGATTTTACATCTACTGTGAAGAGCATGAAACCTGCTTAAAATAATATATAGAAACATGTACTTTCAAATAACGGCAACCTCATTATATGATTTGAGGATGGACGCGTATCAAAAACGCTACAGTCCCTGGGATCGAGGTTGAGCACACGGTTTAGGTGATTTTAGGTTTAAAAATTTTGCTGACGTTCAATGAACAAAATTTGTCTGTCAGAAATTTATCTCGTTGTATAGTGTAGAGCTTGAAGCGCTGATCAAGAAAATGTATAGATTTCTGAGCTTTTGATCAACGATTTCAAAGATATTGGAATTTAAAAATTTGGTTGAAGTCATCTAAAACGAGTGAATTATTCCAGCCTTGGTAAGTTTTTCCCGTTTCGGTCCAATTGGTCCCTAGTTACCCACGCAGGAGAGATGACATCAATTATTTCCTCACGGTTTCCAAGGTATTTGGCCTCGGATCTAATGATGCAAAGGAATGGCTTCACTAATTTAAAAAAATTCTATTGACGTTATCCTTAATGGATTGACGTTGTGCCGTAACGTCTAGACAGTTAACAAATAGGACATACTTTTTTACTTAAAAATGAACACATCCACTTTGCTTGTAACAGACACCCGGACAGCGTTTTTACAAGCTCGTGAGCTTGTATTAAAACGCAAATGTGTCCTACAAGAATGGAAATTTTTGCCTCTCTGAGCACCGAAACGGGAGTAGTCGTGTGTTCGAATCTCATCTTGGTAATTATTTTTACTTTTTTTTTTTTGCTGTTATATAAGATAAGTGTTCAAAATCATTTTTTAACTAACTGGTAAAGTAAAAGTGTCTCCATCAAAGTTTACAAAGGTGAATGTAAGCAGACTTAAGGTCTCCCAAATGCCTGGAAAGTAGTCTGCAAAATTTCCACAACATTACGTAAGAGAGAAACAAAGACAACCATCAACTCTCTGCATTCCTCTTCTGGGCTTCAAATTCGAGGAGTTTTCCGTTTAAAAAGATATCACAAATCAATTTTGAAAAAATAACTGCATAGTGCGTAACAACTATTATAGCCTAGGCCTATCTGAATAGCATAATATGTCGTTTCTAACTTCGTAACAGAAATCACAATCTGATTGACAGCTTTTTGTAAACTTTATTCGCGAGGTTGTTTACGTATATCATACGTCTTGTTGTATTTTTAATTAAAAAGAGAACTAGAGTTAATCCGTAGACGGAGGATTTTTGATACCCGTTTTTGTTACCAGGATTTAATTTCAATTCCGAAGTGTTTAGCATACGTCAGTTATGACACAATGATGCAATTATGAAGTGATCATATGAGTAATATAATGTTTCCTTTGCATTTGACAGAAGATTGAGTTTTGATTTGCGTCACTGATTGCATCACCATACTTATTTTAGCAGATGATTTTAATAACAGGGCAAAAAATGTAAAATTTCCTTTAAATCTGTCATAAACCCTTCAGTGTGATATTTCCGTTTACAATTTCATACGAGATAAACAAAAAATAAGGATACATGCTCTTTAAGGGTTTTTTAAAGTTCATTGTATAAATAAAAAATTTTGAGCAAACCCTGTATTGTTCCAGTACTTGCAACAGTATTTGTCTGGGTTATTGTACATTTTACGAGAGAGTCGGTCAATTAATTTCCCATCTTTTTGATAAAACTTGTAACGACACTCTGTTTTGTCTTGTCTAAATATGTTAAATGTAAGTCTTTTTTACCACAGTTTGAATTTTATCAATCTATGTCGCAACGTAGGAAGCAGCGTCGGTTCGAAATGGCGTGGGCGCAACGATATAGTGTTTACACAAGGGTGTCAGACCTTAATTTGGTAAGGACAGAGTGTCTTCTTGACCCTCGAGATGCTTATCTGGATGCTTTACCTGTTTTTTATCGCCATCGCTGTTGCATGGGACTCACCACCCTAACCCTCGTCTTAGTGGCTGTGCTTGCCATCTTGTAAAGCAAGTTCGCTGTATGAGAGAAAAGTGTTTAGAGGATGAACGGGAGGGCTGCTAAGAAAGTTGCTTAATTTTCAAACTAATAGCCACTGGATTGCTTATGTAAAAGCACATGTACTAAGGCAATGGCCAATTTAAAGTTTGAAATGTTTCTTAACCAAAGAACAATATTACAAAAGAAAACGTGCCAAAACATAAAAGAAAAGAAAATTCACATTATGATTGGCACGCTCCTTAAATAATTTATGACCGCAGCTCCAAACGGTTAAAAGTCACCGTTCGAAGATGGCAGTTTTATCCGAATTTTTTGTTTTTTTACGCTTAGAAGTTGACCCGTCTTTATCGCTAAAATCCAAAAGTTCTAGGGTAGTTAATATTCGCAGCGAAGAACGCCTTGATGGAAAGTGTTACGTAAAGATATCCTTACCTGCTGTCTGTGGCAATATATAACTTGTTGAGGTAGTGTGAAGCAACGTTAAAATTAACACAAGCATCAAACACATCTTTTTATTCTTGAGTACAACTTCTGTGCACATCAATAAACCATGTCTCTAAATATGTAGTAAACAAGCGTTTCAACGTTTAAGCTTGAACACGACCTTAATCAACTTATGTATTGTGTGTCATTGTTTCTTAATTAGGACAAGACTTCTTGATTGCTTTAATGTCTAATTCAGTCATATGATATTAATTAATTAACAAAATAGCATGTTGATGACCCGAATCGTCACAAATTAGCTGTGTTGTCTTCGACTGCGATCGTTGTACACATAATACGCTAGAGTTTATAAAAATTGTAATTCAACAGGCAAAATTTTTTTTTCGAGTTTGAAATTTCATAACAGTAGTCAAAGAATGAAGAAATATGACATCAAGAGAATTTTATGAGCTAGTTATCTTGTTCCAGAATTTTTTTAGCTATTTTTGAAATAGAACACCATTAGAGGACATTATTTTTTCCTCTTGATTATTTATATAGGAGACATACTGTAAATAATTGTAAACATTATTCAGGCCGAGCTTTTTGAAAATAGCCACCAAAGGGGGGGGGGCTAAATAAATTCCCCATTTAAAAGTGATGAGAGAGACACAAATGTTTGGTAGCGCATTGAAGCACAATTAAGATAAGAAAGACATCCTTTATTTCCGAACTAGAAAACAAGCCTTAAATGTTTAAAAATAAGTTGATAGAGAAGCATAAAAAGTTAAATATAGCTATGTAAAGTGCTAATGAGGAAATTTCCAAAAAAAATTTGGTTAATTCAATTTTACAAGCAAAGAAAAATTATCATCGAAAGATGCGTCTGAGCTGATAAGAAAATTACAAATATTGTTAGATATAAAAATCTTCAGATTAAGGACGTTGTTAAGATATGACACATTTAATTACATGCTGATGTGAAATTTCCTTTAAGTCGTTAATAAGATTATTTATTGTTTTATTTATTTAATAACGTAATGTTTTGCAATTTCCTGCTGTTTTGTAGTTTCCCGCCAATAAAATAAGGAAGAGACGTTGTTGTTACTCAATGACTAAATGTTGTGTTATTCTCAAATACTTATGTGTTCCTTCAGGAATTCGCGTTGTGATTAACCAGAAAACAAGATGCAGGCGCTGCATAAACTATCTCCCTATTAAAGATGCCCAATTATATGAAACATCAACAATGCGACCCAATTCTATAATTTCTGCTAACGAAAAATACAGCCTATCATCATTCATGGTTGACAGTCGCGCGATTGAAACGTTTATGGTCTTAAAGATCATTTAGTTGACAAAAAATTAATATTTTGATGTCGCTATCATGTTCAGTATACTTTTTTTGTTAACTGTGCCAAATTTTGTCGAAAATAAAGTGATTTTAATTTTGGACCAATTTTGGCCTAAAATGACATTTAGGTGTCACCATTTATGTTCAGCATACTTTTTTTGTTAACTGTGCCAAATTTTGTCGAAAACAAATACCAATTTTGTCCTGAAACGTTATTTAGATGACTTTCAAGTACTTAGAGGGTTTAGGTGCAAAGTTTAAATCTGTGACGTTCAACTGCAATTTGGGACATTGATAGTTAGTTACAAGTTAGAAATCGATTCTATCCTCGCAATAAAGCTTGTTTTAAAAACCTCCCGAGTTTTTCTGAAAGCGCGTGCGCACTTAAAAACAATCTATAATTTTGTCAAAGAGCGTCAAACTGTAAGCTTTTCCCGCTAGCGGAATATGCAGTCAAATGGAAACGAACCTTGGCATGCTTAGTTGTTTTCTTTACGATAATTTAATTTGTTCATTTTGAAATTTCAAAAAAGGAACCACTAAAGTTATGTCAAATTTCTTTTATACTACAACAGTATAATTTTCAAACAATAGAACAATAAAGGAATAAAAATAAAATTTTGGTAAGCGGGTAGTTGTATAATACCATGTGTCATCAAGATTTAACGAGGTAATGTTTAATTTAAACTTCCATGTTTCGAATAACCACGTTTTGGGCTAGTTTTAATGTTATGTTATGACGACCACTATCACATTTCAGAGCGTGCAAAAAAATTTTTTTTAATTTTATAGCCGTTCTGAAATAGGCTTCGGCACATAATTCATTTTCAGCAGAGTTGGAGACAAGACTGATGCTTTGGAATATACATTTACGTTATAGGATTTCAAATTACTTAAAAAAACGTTTCGCACAAGAAATACACGTGAACCGCACGTAATTGCGTTTGTTTTGAACTTTCAATATTCCTTCAAGTCAGTTATTTTTCAAAAAACCAGCTGCTTAAAAAAGACTTGAAAATTATTGTTTATGAATGTTATTGATCGCGTGTAGTGAAAATCTCTTCCCCAGGTCAGAATTTTTTTTTGCATCATACTTTTTATAGACGGAGCCTAAAAAATACTCTTTTTTACATTGAGGAGGACGGTGATTATTTCAATGACAAAAAAGTTTAAGGAATTTGTTAATTCTAGAGCATTTTGTCTCTATGATAAACTTGGTGCCTCACCCTGGGAAACGAAGATGGGATTTTTTTAAACTTGATGAAAATAAAATCACCTGTGTCTTTATCGCCTTTATATGAGGCGAAACTTGTCATTCGTTGCATGTTTGAACGTAATTGTATGTGGGCTGAAGAAAGCGATGTACTAAAACACGTGGTTTGGTAGGTGGCCGTGATTGGTGGGCATGAAGGCCTGTCCTGGTGGTAGCAAACCACTTACGGGCCTCGATCTTGTAGCGAGAGAAAATCGCAAATTTATCTCACTATCGGACCAATAGCACAGTTGGTAAAGCAGTTGGGCGCTAATGTAAACTGTTGCTAGTGAGTATAAAGGCAAATATTTTTTTTTAAAAAATATATTTAAGTTCGTTCCATGTATGCGCTGGCAAAAAGTGATTATATGGCTCAGAAGAATCCAAACATTGGCCAGGTTGCCCAGGTCACGTGACTAAGCCAAAACTTTGCACAATTCTATGTACCCCGTTAACCCAGTGGTCGCTGGTTTATATCACATTTAGTTCAAGTTTCCACTCCAGCCATTTGATATCTTCCAACTAATGAGGTTTGTATAATGTATATATGCCCAGTACTGTTACTACTATTTTACTGTTGTCCTAGTACTGTGATTTTACGTATTTTGTGAATAATATTGTTCCAGAAGACATATATGTTGAGTTATATACACACTACCGTAAAAAGTTTACAAATTTTAATTGGATAGAGTTAAGGATGAGTAATAAGTCTAGTAATAACCCAAAAACCTCAGGGAATAAGAATGCAACTTTTCCTTTTATCTTTTAACTATATTTCTAAGGCCTTTTTTCGTTTTTCATATCCCAGACGAAACAGTGTGTTAGAGAAAACGACCTCGTCCCCAGGGGCTTTAGCGCTAGCGTCTTTGTTATAAACAACAAACCCTGGGAAAGAGGATGTTAGGGAAAAGACATTTAGCTGTATTTGCATTGGTTTTCACTTTCATAAACGTGAAAAAACTTTCAGGAAAATTCATACCCTGCTTCAGACCTCCCCTATTCTTGCCTTTCTCTTTATCCCCACCCCCTAAAGGCACTTTTGTACCAACTTGAGCCAGAGCCACGCCCAATTTAATAAACATAAAACGACAATCCTATGCTTTACAACTACTTACGCCACCTTTTTTACTAGCAAACATAATGTCAATAAAAATACTAAAAAACAGAAAGTTCTATAAAAATATGGAGGGTATGAGCCACGGTAATTTGGAGAATTTTTTTATTTAGCAACTGACAGCGCCGAAACTTCTACGTCTTGAGTGAAACGAAAAAGCGTCACGGGACTTAGTCAGGTCGCGACCCCGCGATGATTGTTGGTTTATGTGTAAAAGTTGAAAATGAAATATGGCGGCCAAAGCTGCAATGAGCATTGAAGTGCAATACACAGAACTATACAAAGCTTCACATGTAGTTTTTCATGGCTATGTACTTCCTTTTCTAATATTATACTTCTTTTTCTTTCCAACATGGATTTTTTATTATGGTATATTTGAATATTTTGAAATTGGGTGTATTATAACAGCAGTGTTTGGTGTTCTGCAAGTTTTGGTTTGTTTATCATGTCACTGGTCAATTCATGCTCGTGCCAAGTTAACATGTTCTCAGGTATATAAATAATGATTGCTAGTTATGTAAGCTTTATACCTTATATATTAGGGCAAGAGAAATCACATCATAGTTTCTATTTATTCATGTACAAAAATTTTATTATTCATCATAAGCTAGCTAGGCTAGCTAATTTGCTATATAGGAGTTAAGTTTACAAAAATATGTTTTTTTTGGCGTTCTGAAGACCCTGCAAAAATGAGTCGGTCGGTTGATCGGGGTATTCTTTCCCTGGATTTTCAGATCGGAGTGAGTAAATTTGTTCCCAGGGCCAAAAACAGTATAGCACCACTCGACATATCGTTTGCAGGCCCTTTTTCGCCGCCGTGTAAACTGTCAGTAGCCACAGGAGTACCTAAAGGAATTAATTTTTACCAGAATTAATCTTCGTTATTTGTTGTCAATTTTGCGAAAAAAAATTTTTTGAAAAATTTCTAGCGAAAATTAGTTCTCATGAAAATTAAGGTAGATGTCCTGTAAGGTAGATGTCCCCTACCTAACGAGGCTCAATTGGCAATTTGTTGGGGAACACCAAACAGAAAAAAAAAGTTTCTTTTAATTTTTAATCAATTATATATAGTGCACATCAACTATTTGAGAGAGAGAATAAATATGCGATGAGACGACTGTTATATTACTTCGTTATATACGTTTTAATGACAAATATATACAACAGTTACAATAACAAATTATTTGTGATCATCACAAAGCCAACTTTCCCTCCTTACATTGTTCCAATTCAAACTTTTCACACAAACAAGATGCAACCAACAATGATATATTTCACAGTCGACCCAACTCACCAACTTGCCTCTGCCAGGAAAATTTTCATCATTGCAAACGACACAAACATTGGCAGCATGTTTTACTTTCTTTGCGTTGGCACCAGGCGACTTTGTCTCCAACAACGGTTTAATAAACCCTCCCTCAAAAGTTTTTCCAATGTCCTGATGTGGCTTGGGAGGACTGTGGCTTTTTTTGATTATTATTGGTACAATCCAAAACTTTATTCATCATGGAATACTCAACGTTAAAATTCACACTATGTATCTGCATTCGCATTGGAGTTGTCATCTCTGATTTCTATAATAGACGAATGTCATTTTGCAGGTGTATTTTCTTAGGTTGTTATTTTTTTTTTGATGAAACTTCTTTCTAAAACTTAGGTCAACAGCTATTTGGAACTTTGGCTTTTGGGTACTACCCCTTAAGTAATTTAAAGGAAAACATAGCAAGTACTCAAAAATAATACTTATTAAATCATCATTGCATCACACATACTAATAACACATACACTTGTCAATAAGACAACTTAATAATAATAATAATAATAATAATAATAATAATAATAATAATAATAATAATAATAATAATAATAATAATAATAATAATAATAATAATAATAATAATAATAATAATAATAATAATAATTAATACTAATAATAATAATAAATATTTAAAGTGGCTAGCCCAGAAAATCACAAAAACCTATAGTTAGTGGATTGTTTCCACTGGGGGCCACTAGAACAAAAAAGAAACAAAAAAATGATAAACCTTAGACTGCCTCAGCTCAATCAAACATAGTAACATTTATAATCTGTGAAAATTGAAAAGAAAAAGAATAAAAAACAAAAATTAAAAAGTTAAAAAGTGATCTCCATTAGAATTTGCCAAATACATTAGAGATGGAAGTCTTAAACGAAAGCAGACTTCCATCACAGGTCACTTGGTCTGGAAGATTATTCCACACTTTTGCAGCTCTAAATGGGAAGGCTTTTTTGCCAAATTCCGTGTTGACCAAGGGAAGTGTGAACCTGTTTTTTGAAGCTCCTCTTGTTTGATGATTATGACAGTTTTTTGTCAAAAGGAATTTTGAGCGCATGTAATCAGGAGCAATGTGATTCATGGCTTTGAAAACTAATATGGCATCGTTTTTGATGAGTAAATTATTCATTGGGTGGCACAAGCCCATGCCGAGGAGCAGTAGTTGAAATATGGCATGACAAGTGCATTAAGTAAAAGGTTTTTTGTGTGAGGTGTTAAACAGGATGCAATGGTTCTAATTTTAGAATATTTAATTAGTATTTTTCTATTTATGTCATTAATGTGCTTTTCCCATTGCATTTTTTGATCAAATGTTACCCCAAGATATTTAACTTTTTCGCTCCTCTTCAAAGGAATACCCATATAGTTGATAGTTTTGTTCTCAACTTTTTTTAACTGGCTGTGGTTGCTGAAAAAGATTGTTTCAGTTTTGTCCGTATTAATAGTCATTTTGTTATTATTCAGCCAGAGGTCGACTTGCGAAAGTTCTAACTCGAACTGGGAGACAAGGGTATCCAAGTTTTTATGAGACGAAATAATTATTGTATCATCTGCATATAGATGGTGGTAGTTTGAATTGATGACAGATTTTAAGTCATCAATATACAAAAGAAAGAGCAGGGGCCCCAACACAGATCCCTGCGGCACCCCAATAGCGTCTTCATGAAGCAGATCTGATCCTGTGTCGTTTACAAGAGTCAGCTGCATTCAGCCCGTTAAGTAGGACTCGAACCAGTCAAAGGCAGCATCTCTGATGCCAAAACACCATAGTTTTTTTAACAAAATTTTATGATCAACAGTGTCAAAAGCTTTTTTAAGGTCAATGAGCACAGCACAAACAAAGTTATGTTGGTTGAGCTCAGTAAGAATAAAATCAGAGACATCGACTACTGCAGTTTCTGTGGAAAAAAGTTTTCGAAATCTGGACTGTCTGTCATTCAGGAAGTTGTGCTCAGAAATAAAATGAGACATTTGCTCATGCACTAACTTTTCAAAAATTTTCATAGGAATTGGCAAAATGGAGATAGGCCGATAATTAGTTGGATCTGTTTTATTGCCACTTTTAAAAATAGGCGAGACCCTTTTAGTCTTCCAACATTTAGGTACATAACCAGTAAATAAAGATTTGTTGAAAAGACTTGATAAATAAATACTTAAAACTGACGAACCTGCTTTTAGCAGTCGTGAACCAATTCCGTCCAAGCCTGTAGCTTTATTAAGTTTTAGTGAACTAATTATTTTTTCGACACTTTTGGTCTCAATACGAGCCCACCGAAAATCGTGTCCGCTAACAGGTGGATTAACATTAGTAGTGTCAGAAGAAAATTTAGAGGCTAGTTTGGCACCAACACTGACAAAAAATGAATTGAATGTGTTGGAAATTTCTTTTGGGTGAGAAGTTTCTGTACCATCGTTTTGGACTACTCGTTTTATTGAGGTAGTATTGCCTGACTTATCAGGAACCAGTTTTTTTAGGGTTTTCCAAAGTTGTTTTGGCCGTTTTTGAAAGTCCTGCAAAACGTCATTATAGTACTCGTTTTTAAGTCGATTTTTGAGACCTATTACCTGGTTCCTTTTTTGTTTGAAAGCTTCCCAGTCTATGATGGATTTTGTTTTTGATGCTTTCCGTTTCAAGAAGTCTCTTTCTTTGATGGCTATTATTAATTCATCAGTACAGTCTGAATGTAATCTACCGCGGACTGCGAAACTCACATGAATAGTTACACCGAACAATAACATTGTGAGAGCTTTTGTTTTTTTAAAAGAAAATAATTGCTTCGCTGATAAACATGACCCCACGCGATCGATTGTTTAATCACAATAGGTTGCAAGATCAATTTTAGCAATCTATTTTGCGCGAACTCTTTTGAAATTTTTAATTGCAGTAATTAAGCATTTGAGGTCACATTTTAAAAGTTTATAAACGAAAAGCAGGGATAGAAATGTTTTTTTAGATTGCATTTTAAAAGTTTAAAATCGAAGGGCAGCGATAGAAATGTTTCTTGAGATCCCATTTTAAAAGTTTATAAACGAAAAGTGGCAATAGAAATGTTTTTTTAGATCGCATTTTAACAGTTTAAAAACGAAAAGCGGCGATAGAAATGTTTTTTTAAATCGCATTTTGAAAGTTTAAAATCGAAAAGCGGTGATAGAAATGTTTATTTAATTGCATTTTAAAAGTTTAAAAACGAAAAGCGGTGATAGAAATGTCTTTTTAAATCGCATTTTAAAAGTTTAAAATCGAAAAGCAGTGATAGAAATGTTTTTTAAGATCCTATTTTAAAAGTTTGTAAACGAAAAGCGGCATTTAATAGTTGTGAACAATGCTTCTTGTATGTTTCTTAAATTAAACGCACTGGAATCTTTTTAAGTAATTAAATCAACAATATAAATATAGAAACATGCAAAATACGTGTGATAACAATAGACACATATAAAGTTTTTTTATGTAAACATGACATCGTTACACGACATCGTGAAATGCGTGTACATGTAACATTACATTCAGGCGGTACTGTAACGTACAAGTTAAAAGTGCCATACCACAGGATTAGAAGGTGTTGTCTATTTCTTTCTCACCTGCTGCAATAATCACACCATTTACTTTATTAGGATAAATTTTCGCAGGGATAAAATTTCGCGCATTTCGTGGATTTGGGTGTTATACGCAGAAATATGTACCTTTGGAAATTTGGAAACAGGCCATCTGCGAAAATTTGTCCCCGCGAAAATGTTGAAAAATTCCTTGATCCACAAAATTTTAAGTTTTTGTTTTTCTTTGTTTTCGGTCTGAGGCTTCCTTTTTTGTAGGCCTAATTTTTTTAAAAGATGGGGAAAACTGACAAAGGTCTCGAATCAGTTGACCCTTTCAAGGATATTGATCCTTTGCTCCCAGCTTCTAGTGCAGATGATCAACTGACTTTGGGTTCTCTTTCTAGCCTTACGAATGAACAATTGAAAGTTCCTTACACCCCTCGAAGTGAAATAGTAGTGGATGTGTTGGATGAAGAAACACATTTTTTTGAATTGAATTAGAATTTCGTTTCGTTTTTTATCTAGTTGTGTTTATTCTACCTGACGTTACAGTTGTGTTAAAAGAGTTTTGAACTATAATGCAAAACTGCACTTTGTCTCGGTCAGTGTAGATGTAACGAGGGTCAACAAGACAGTGCCATTCAGCCCCAAACCCTTTTGATAACTTATTTTACTTTTTTCAAAAATTACTATTATGACCTCATCCGCGAAAATTAAGACCCCACAAAAAATTAGAAAATCCGTCATCTGCGAAAAAAAAAGTCCCAGCGAAAATTTATCCCATTAAAATTAAAATAAGCCAAAGACGCATCTAGGTTTATTGCATTGGTGGCGCCTGAGAACTGAAACTCTGGTCACCAAATATTGGTGTCCACCGTCACTTTTTTCTTTTTTGAAACCAGTCTTCTGCAGGGGAAGGGCAATCCTTCTTGGTGGTGTTGAATTTACCATAAGCCAAATCAAATGGAATGCAGTGCTCTCTGTCTGGTGGCTTAACAGGAGCAGGAACAGGTGGTGGAAGATTTCCATTTACTTTCTGAAAGCAATCAATGCTATCACACTTATAGAATTGTGGTAAATAAAGCCTGTCACTCATGTGACTTTGTAAGAAACTTTGTAAAGGTTTGGTGCAAGAGTGAGGAATCGATTCTTTATCTGTAATTAATGGTTCCAGAGTGTGTAAACAATCTATAATTTTCTTTTGCTCTTGGCAACGTTAAATTATTTTAACAGATTTACCTTTAACGTCTGAAAATTTGAAGCTTTTCTCTACTAATTTTATAGGCGCTTTAAGGAAGGACTGGAGTCCTTGATGTTAAATTGACTTCCTTCGAATATCTTTGATACTTTTACAGCCTTTAATTGCATCTTCAAACGGTCCAGTATGATCTCTTTTGAGGGACAATCCCTGCAGTCTAATGTTGAGAACGGAGTTGCATCTTTCTGCAGGATTGATGTAGGACTGATTAGACATCACCTTACTGATAATTCGGATTTTTTGTTGGATTCATTGACTTCACGGCACAATAACTCATTTCAATCTGTTTAAGACTATTCTCCACCTGCTTGGTGCCAAAGGGAATTGTAGCTCGCTGAAACAAAAGAGGCTAGTACTCAAACTAATTGTTGGTTGGATACATTTATAAACATTAACAAAGAGTTTTTTAAAAAAGGTGTCCACAAAAGAAATTTCATCAGCCCCTTGTCTAACTATTAAATTAAAAAGTGAAGTTAAAAATACAGTTTTTTTCTGTTGTTTGAGTCAGATAATGTGGGCTGGGGACGAGGTCGGACCCCTGTCACACTATTAATGCTGGTCACATAAAATTATCTTAATTACAGCATGAAATTTCTCTTTTTTCTGTTAACAATAACTGTAAGTAAATCCTAAAAATATATTCGTGAAAAATATGAAATTGTTCCCACTATTTAAGAGTTGGGGTAACCCAAATTTTGTGACCTTATATTGCGTTTGGATTAGATAAAAAAAATTCGGGTTTTTTTTTCCAACTTACCAACTCAAGTTTTTATTACCAAAAGTGAGTTGGTCGGAGGACAAGAACATAACATATTTATGATGGCGGCCTAAGAGGTTGGAAGTATATAAACAACATGCGTTACTATGAACTGATCTATATTGCCAACCTGTGCAACCAGTTAGGTAGAGAGGAATATAATAGGTACTTATATATCTAGTGATTGTCTATGGTCCAGCTTAAATCAACAAGTAACCCAAGGTTTCAGTAAATACTTATACAGTACTGGAAAAAGGTTGTTTAACATCGCGCTTCGCGTATCACGACGGTATTCTCGATCCGCGCTAGACGTTTTTTTACTTTCAAATTGTATTGACAGGGCTTCGTGATGCATCCGTCTCGATATCATTCTCGAAGCTATCGAGGCCATTAACACTTTCATAATAGAACTATTTTAAACATAGAGTGTTTTCAACAATGATCGCGGATGTTTAAATATAATTATACTTCTTTTGTGTTTTATTTTCTTAACTTACACATAACAATCAAGGGTATGCAGCTAGCGGTAATCTTTCCTTAGAAAACATTACAGAGATTGCGTGTATTTAATTAAATATTTATATGAACTATATTTCCACATGTCTGGTTGATCTTACACACTTTCGATGATCTTGTTTATGCAGCAAATGTTTTTATTTTACATTGTGGATTTTTAATTATTTTTTCATTGCTTTGGGAAAACAATTCATTTCGGAATTTGTTACAAGTTTTGTTGACTGAATTGTTTTAAAATCAAATTTGCTTCCACTTCTTATCCCTTTTGAGTCTCAAAAACAAAATAAATTACAATCGTTTCGAAATCGTTTAAAATCGCCTCACTTGCGTTTTAGGAAACGATCTATAAACGATTTTAAAAAAATCATGTTATGATATTCGTATAAAATGTAAAACAATGGTGGAAACATATTTATAATTAATTTTATAATTTTTATACAGGTTGCAGATATTGCTGATGCTGACACAGTCAAAGTTGTTCCTACACAAAATAATGGGTACCCCGAGTTGGTTAGATTGGTTCATTCAATGGTAATTATTTATGTATATAATGTTCAAAACCAATGCATCTGCTATTTTTGTTAATTTTGCCAGATGATACATGCCAATTTTGGTTGAATCAGTAAATGTAAAGACGGGATCAGATAAGCGATATATCACAAGTGCAAGTTGCTGTTAAGCATGACTTTCACACCTATACATTGTACGTGCAAAACAATTGATAAAACCTGAAAAACTTTCTGTATAAATATCGTTTCACAAATAGAAGGATAATTAGTGGATATTTTAAATCTTATTGTTACTTTACATATCAATTGCGCAAACGTTACTTCACATGATATAACACTTGCAAAATATTTCTTTGGTAATAATTAAATGCAATTATTGGAGACTGGTTACTAACCACCACAACAGTGAAAGGTGTTATGACATATTTATTCTGCCATGTTTTTTTTTACGCCAAGTCTATTAAAGGTGTATTGCATTTAAATTTAGCATATTTTTATTAAGGGATCGTCTCAAAATGTTCGTATGTTTTTTTCGTATGATTATACGAATGCTATGAAGTACTTCGTTTCGTGAAATGAATGTCATATGAAGTGCTTCGTTTAAAATAAAAAATGTAAACGAAGTTTATACGAACTTTTTTAATATATGATACAAACTTAAACGAAATTTTTTTATCATACAAAATGAAATGATATGAACTTTGAACGAAGTAAATTGCTATGTATACGATCTTGAAACGAACTTCAAAAGTACCGCGTAATTGCGCATAATTATTTCAATACGAAACCAGAAACAAAAGAATTAACAACTTTTTTTAAAAGACAAAAAGAAATGATACGAATTTTAAACGAAACCAGAAATAAAAAAAGTAAAATATACGAGGTTGATTTCTTTGAAAACACTAGTAAAATTGCATATTCATAGGTTGAATCTACACAATCTACGGCGATCTTTTCGTTTTATACGATCCCGTTTTCATGATTTTTAAACGATCTACGGCGATCTCTTGGTTTTATACAATCCCGTTTTCATGAATTTTAAACGTTCCACAGCGATCTTTTTGCTTTCTACGATCCTGTTTTCATGATTTTTAAACGATCTACGGAGATGTTTATGCTTTCTACGATGCCATGGAGACGATCCCTAAAGACCTTAGATAATAAATCTAATTAAAATAAACGAAGTTCGTATAACGAAGTGAACTTTATAATTGTTTAAAAAATTTCAATATAAAACTATAGATAATAGTCCATTTATAATAAACGAATTATAACAATTATAATAAACGAGCAAATTTTTATACAAACTTCTTTAAAAATGATACGAACTACATACAAACCTTATTTTAAATGATACAAACTTTATACGAACTTGTAATTTTGGTGATACAAAAAAGTTCGCATTAAAAATAAAATGATAAGAAAAATTTAATAAATTGATACGAAGTTTTTTATACGAATTATACGAACTACGTACGAACATTTTGAGACGGTCCCTAACAAGAAGAATATTTTTAACAATTTTAATAGGGTAGGGTGTTCAGACTGGTATTCTGCCTTGTTTTTTTAAAAAAGATTGTGTCATGTTCTGCTGTACAAATAAAATCTTAAAATCCACACTGAAAATAAAAGACATGCCACGCTTTTGCTATAAACAGGGAATCGTTTTACCATGGCCTATTTCGTGGCCCCAACCTCTGTCTTCTGTGTAGCAATCTATCTCCTTTTGACCAAAGAGGTACACAAATACATAAAACAAAAAGGTAGCCACAAATTTCTGCACTGTACGTAGCCCTTTCTTTTATGCTTAGAATTTGAATAAAAACAATGCTTAAAAAATTACATGTGTGATTAATCGCTTGTTTAAATTACACTACACATGTGAATTGCAGCACATGGAGTGAAATATTTCATAAATAGATTGTTAAATGATATAAACCTTAATAACCAGTAATTTTTATCAAGGATTACTGGAATTGTTGGTAATAATAAATGATAGGATGATGACCTTGTAACTCATATTAAAACAATTGTAAAATAAACACGCCCTGTTTCTCGCCCACGATTTTTTATGAGGTCATCATCACCTTAGCTTTACATAATGACCTCCTTGCCGTCCTCTTTTAACTATTGATGGCACCATTTCCAGTTTTCCTTTCCAGTTTTTGTTATAAAGGCTATAGCTAAAGGATAAAAACTCAAAAATTTTCAGAGAATTGTAAACATTCATACATGTAGTATACCTCTCCCAAACGGTCCCTCCCAGGAAAATTCTCACCCTTTCATTGAAGTTTTAGAAATCGATGTGCAAATAAAAACATTTTTTCTTAATTATTCAAGATTTCTCTTTTTTTTTCAAAGCTCCTGTAGGTTTAGTGTTCTACCAACTTGTTTTTCATGCTTACCTTGCATGTGCCTCTGTTAACTCTACAACACATGTGGATTAACTGTGCACGAAGCAAGTGTCTGGTACAACTGTAGATGTTATTGTACTAATAGGAGTCAGTTTATTAGCCAGGTAGAATGGTTGGCTTTGAAATGAAATGAATGGATGCAAATTTATAAGGCCTCTCTTTACATCTTAAAGCTGTAATGACTTGAAAGTCATTGAAAAGTAATGGCATTCTCTTTGATCTGAAAAATATTAGCGAAAATTTGTGTAATTTTTGTACATAAAAGTCTTCTTAAAGTGTGTTTTGCCAATCGTATGTGTGAATATAAATTTGTGCATGAATTTTTTTTAAAAGGCTCAAAATTTACTGGATCTTTTTTAAGATGTAAGAAATTTATTACTTTTTCCCTTTCAAATTGAGATAAGCCTCCAAATAATGTTAAAAACTATCTTTGTTTTAGCATATGCAAGGAGGTTTAAAGAAAGAAGGAGATACATCTCAGTAACGTCCATTTAAATTCTATTCAAATTTCTTTTGTTTACGTGCTCCTTTGAACCCATCCATTGGGCCGCTTTTGCTGTATTTTTACATGCCGAGAGTGAGAAGAGTGTTTTAGCGACAGAGCAGAACGTTCAGAAAACATATTAAAAGCTATACTGAACATTAATAAAACACATGGCTATGTAGAACTATAAGAATTAATGGTGGTGAGGTTTATTATCCCCACTTGCAAAACGATTCAGCTGGTATTTGGAGCATATAATGTGTAAATTGTTGCCCTGAGATATGATATAATTTTATATCTTGTAGATATTTCTGTATGTTCTCTTCTATAGCGCATCGTCAATTAAAAGATTGCTAAATTTTTAAAAAAATATTACTGCAGGAGGGGTTGGATATTAGTACATATTTTTGTCTTCAAAGTTATTGAATTTTTGGTATAGAACCGGTGTTCGGTGACTATTGTTTCTTTCATAGAACAAAAAAAGTATTAATTATTTGTTACTATCTCTAATTATGCGTTTTTCATTGGGCAATGATTTACTTTTATTTCTTTGCGTTTTTATTTTCTAATATTGTTTTTTACCTTATGTTACCATAATTTCCTTTATATTCAGCTGATTTTACTTATTTTCTGCATATACCACCAAATGTTTAAAAACTGACTATAAACAATCAAAATACAAAGCAAACGAGTTTTTACCACTAGAAATATAATTTATAATTATGCAGAAATAACAATGAGCAACGGTTACTTTTATAATTTACGCACAAGATTTCAAAAAATTTTATTTACAAAACTGAATTTGAAAACAATACAGCAACCAGCAAATCGGCAATGGATGGTTTCAATGGAAACTACTGAGATGTATCTCTCTCTTTAAACTTCCTTGGCATATGTAATGTGTAGATTTTTTAAAAAAATGTTAGTTTTTTATGCTTCTATTTTTTTAAATATAAATTAATTTAACTACAAGTAGTTTTAAACTGTTTTTGATGATGCAGTTTTAATAGTTAAATGCTTCATGCACTGGAGCAACTTAATTACAGTCTAGAAAATCAACTTGTTAGTTATTTTTAAATATTTTTGGCTTTTACTTGAGCGAAAAAGCTTGTTTGCCACTTACGATGAATCCTACAGCTGGAAAGTCGCTGCGTGTGTCTGCACATGTGTGTTTCATTAATTTGCCGTTGATTTGCTTGCCATTTTTATCTCAATAACTATTATTTCATTTATACTCCATAATTATTTTTATTCCATTCAGCAATAAAAAAAGTTTTCCTGAAAATCTTGTTAGAAAATTTGAGGCCGCCCTAAAATGACCAAAATATAACAAGCCTTATTTCCCAAAATCTACGTCTAATGACCTTTTAAAAAGTGTACTATGCACTGCCTGTAGCGTGATATGATAATTTAAATTCCTTCTTTTCTTTTTTTAGTCATTATTCACATATATATAGTCCTAGAGAGATTTTATACCATTTTATAACAATAGTCAACTCTGTTTGTAAATAAAAATTTTCTTAATTTTCCTTTATTTTCGCACAAATTTCTTCAGATGCTACATAATCTTGTTAAAAGATTAAAAAAGATTGCCCTAATTTTTACTTAATTTCATTACCAATAATTATCATTATTTTTCAAGTGTGCACTGCAATGCTGAAAGAAATTTTATTTGTTGTATCAATCAAATCTATCTTTTTAGGATGAAAAAGGGAATAATGTCATCTCATTTACATTTCAAAAAATACGGTATTTCTATGATGCTGAGGAAAAAAAGACCTTTATTCCTGCAACCTATCCAATAAATGAACAATTCTCATTCTACCAAAACAGCAAAGGCTTCCAAGAAGAGGAGGAAGTAAAGATTATTCAGAGAAAATATGGTTTGAACAAGTAAGTTTTCAAGGCAGCCTTCTATATTACCTTTAGAAACATCTTCGGTATGGAAATAATGATTAATCATCAGACATGACTAACCGCTTTTACACATTGGTCTGACTAATGTGAGATAAAACTTAGAAAACATTTGAACAAAATATACCACTTTTTTCAAACCCTACAATGTCTGGGTAACTTTCTTTATCTTAATCACTAGCTTAAGATTGCTCACAAGTGATTTACTTAGAAATAAAATTTTGAACAATAAAGGTATGACGTTATGAGCTACAGATACATAATAAATAAGTTAAAAAGAATATTTTGTGCTTTATTTTTCTACTGCAGTTATATGCAGCATTGCATTTGATGCACTCTTTTCAAATAGGTAAAGAAATTGAGATCAAGTTCATTTTGTACTGATTTGTTTTAAAAAACAAATAAACATTTGTAATTTGATAATTAAGAATGTAATATTAGCAACACAAAAAACTTCTTACATGGTGTATTAGATAGTCAACTGCAAAGCTTATTTCTATAACTCTCAATACTTTGGCTCAGTTGTTGTGAGTTGTTAATTCTTTTCATTTCTTAGCTGTTAACATGGAGCAAATATATCCTAAGTCAGAGTATGTGTGCAGTAAAAAGCCTATGTCAAGTGTTATAGGCATTGGTCAACTTTATTTAAAATTTGGTATTTAGCATGTGCTATCAATAGCATGTGTTAATCAGTGTTTGTAAGGAAGCCTGTGTGTTAGTTAGTTAATTTTTAGGTGAAAAATATTAAAGATTATTAGTTATTATTAAAAGTTAAAAGCAGCTAAATTTTGAGTTAACTTGGTAATTGGTTGATTACCAGTTCTTAATTTGATTTTTCTGCACGTTTCACTGTATTATATACATCTCTGGTTTTAGTATTCTGTTTTATGAAGTTTTTGCTTTGTTTTTCTTTAGGATTGAAATGACTGTTCCAGATTTCATGGAATTGTTCAAAGAACGTGCAACTGCTCCATTTTTTGTTTTTCAAGTGTTTTGTGTTGGTTTATGGTGCTTAGATGAATATTGGTATTACTCTTTGTTTACATTATTCATGCTTGTCACTTTCGAAGCTACATTAGTGCATCAGGTTTGTTAACTCTGTTATAATTTTTTAAATACTTCCCTTGATCCCTGTAACTAACGTAGAATTTTAATTAAATGCATCCTTGCAAAATCTGTTTTAGAGGTTTTGAATAAACCAGATTTGCAGAAAGATTTTACATAAAACGTTTTTTATAGCAGCCAAAGTTGCTATGGCCATTTATATTTTAAAGTTTGTTTCTTGTCATTTTATAGTTTCTTACCTTTTTACTATCTGTACTAATTTATTATCCGTAAAGTTGTATTGGCCTTGATAAGTGGTTTTTGACTTGATTACCTCCATCATTTAAAACATTTAACACAGTTTATGACGATGAACAAAAAATTTAAAATTATTTTTTTACTTTATTTCAGCAACAAAGAAACATGCGAGAGATTCGAAATATGGGAAGTAAATCTTATCAAGTGCAGGTAAGTTACTCTGCCATTTTTAAATATGTTATTTCTTTATTTGTATGCTTGTATAAGATATTTGTTACAACAGGTATATAGATATAGAAAATGGAGACCTATAAATACAGATGATCTACTTCCTGGTGATATATGCTCAATAGGTAAGTTTTTATTGGCCATGAGTAACTGTGTGTGAGTAATAATATGAGTAACCATGAGTGAGTGATAATGTGAGTAACTATGAGTGAGTAATAATGTGAGTAACTATTAGTGAGTGATAATGTGAGTAACAGATGAGTAATAATGTGAGTAACTATGGGTGGGTAATAATGTGAGTAACAGATGAGTGATAATGTGAGTAACTATGAGTGAGTAATAATGTGAGTAACTATGAATGAGTAATAATGTGAGTAACTATGAATGAGTAATAATGTGAGTAACTATGAATGAGTAATAATGTGAGTAACAGATGAGTAATAATGTGAGTAACTATGAATGAGTAATAATGTGAGTAACAGATGAGTGATAATGTGAGTAACTATGAGTGAGTGATAATGTGAGTAACTATGAATGAGTAATAATGTGAGTAACTATGAATGAGTAATAATGTGAGTAACAGATGAGTGATAATGTGAGTAACTATGAGTGAGTAATAATGTGAGTAACTATGAATGAGTAATAATGTGAGTAACAGATGAGTAATAATGTGAGTAACAGATGAGTAATAATGTGAGTAACAGATGAGTAATAATGTGAGTAACTATGAATGAGTAATAATGTGAGTAACTATGAATGAGTAATAATGTGAGTAACAGATGAGTAATAATGTGAGTAACAGATGAGTGATAATGTGAGCAACTATGAGTGAGTAATAATGTGAGTAACAGATGAGTGATAATGTGAGTAACAGATGAGTAATAATGTGAGTAACTATGAATGAGTAATAATGTGAGTAACAGATGAGTGATAATGTGAGTAACAGATGAGTAATAATGTGAGTAACAGATGAGTAATAATGTGAGTAACTATGAATGAGTAATAATGTGAGTAACTATGAATGAGTAATAATGTGAGTTACAGATGAGTGATAATGTGAGTAACTATGAGTGAGTAATAATGTGAGTAACTGGGTTTTTATCTTAAAATTATAATTATCACCACTACCAAATTTGGCATATGATACTTTTGCGAACCCGTCTATTGTTATAATAACTTTTTTTTCACAAAATGCCAAACATAATGCACACTACTATATACTTTTCGAAAATTTTAAGGCTCACGAAAATTAATGCAATTTGTCATACAAAAAGTAATTATAACAAAATAGCGTGTAAATGAAAAAGAATAGTAGAAGAAATTAAATATTAATTGTTAAATAGAAATTTTGGTACCTAAAAAATATAAAACTTAAGTTAACATTACAACTCACACACAACTTTACCTTTCACTGGTAATGTGAATGTTTACTTTTGTGTCCTAATTTTTTTTCTGACCAATCATCTTTGCCAGATAGTTACATTGTTACAACAACAATCAACTTGTTTGCTTTAATCTAATTTCAGTGAGGTCGAAAAGCGACATAATGATTCCATGTGATATGGTTCTTCTGAGAGGTAGTTGCATTGTTGATGAATCTATGCTTACCGGGGAAGCAGTTCCACAGATGAAGGTAAGATAACAGGCACATTATAACATTTTAAGTTCATACTTATACTACAGAATGGGAGAAACATTTTGAGTAATTTCTGTTTTGCAATGCGGTTTTTAGTTCATAATGTTTGTAAGATTTATAGTACAAGTGCATATTTTTCTACTAGTAATTGTCTCCAATAGTGAATTTTTTTTCTCTTATTTGTGTCTTCAGGATAGTTATGTATATAATACTAATTAATGCTTGATCCTTTTAAATTTTTTGGAAGAAACTAAACAAATAATTTTGAAATGAATCAAGTGAATAAATAATTTACCTTAATTTTAGGAACCGATTGAAACTTCACCAGGGAACGAAGTATTAGACCTGGATGAGCACAGAAAACTTCATATACTGAGTGGAGGTACCAAAGTTGTAAATCACACTCCTCCTGGCAAAACTACTGCTGGTTTAAAATGTATGTACCTTTTAGCTGTTTGTCTTAGTATTAAGTGTTCGGGAAATAGAGTTTTTGTGTAAATTTACTTTGTGAGTAAACAGTAATACTTTTCAGTTTTATTTCAAAGTTAAAAATGCCTACGTTTTGTTTTTTTTAAAAAAAATCATATTATAGTTTTACGTAAATCTGAGTGGCCACTCACCCTGCTTTGCAATCATTAAGCTAATGCAAGGCCTGACGCAATCCAATGATCTTTAAAACAGGATAAATCATGAGAGTGATTTTTATCTTTAGGAAATAAATAAAAATAAAATTTATTAAGAAAATGAACCATTTTATATTTCTACAAATTGTTGAAATAGGCTTTTAATCTACTGTCTGTTTTTATTTTATTGTAGCACCTGACAATGGTTGTGTTGCTTATGTGCTAAAAACTGGATTTTCTACATCACAGGTATGGTAGGAACTCTTATCCAAAGTGTTTTTTCATTTTTACACTCTGAAGTCATCTAAATGCCTACAAAAGCCAGCATAATTTTTTTATGATTCATGGCTTTCTATCAGCTTTTATAACAAAGGAGGATTAAGAATTGTAAATCTTATAAAGTTGATTTTTTTTGCTGAAAAAAAAAACACATCTTGAATGATAACAGGTACAAAGATTATGTTAAACTGTAAACATTTCCCTTATTTGTTCACATCTGTGCTGAAAATATATATTTCTACACAATACCTTTTTGCCGGATAGTAAAATGGTATTTGACAGGTTTGTCCAAAAATTATGATGCTAAACGTTTTGTAGGGAAAACTTCTAAAAACCATTCTATATGGTGTGAAAAGAGTTACAGCCAACAATATGGAAACATTTATGTTTATAATGTTTTTGCTTGTCTTCGCTATTGCTGCATCAAGTTATGTCTGGATCAAAGGTAAGTGTATTATATACAGTCTTAAGTTGTTAGCGTGTAGAAATGATCCACAGGGTCACTCTTCAGCAAATTATTCACTCTGTAGGGGAGCCAGAATTTAGCAGCCAACAAAACATTATGATAGAGATGTCTTCTCCATTAGTCTTCAAAAGCTTTAAAAGATTATGCTGCTAATCAGCAGTTAAATGTTTAGGTTTATAATTGAAATTCAATGCAGTACTTCTTGTCAACTTTCAACTGGCTTTCAAATTGTTTGAAAGGAATTTAGCAACACTCTTAAATTTATGTAAAAACTAATAAAATACAATGAAGATGATATTGTACCTGTGTGTTGCTTTTGAGACCCGCATTTTATATCAAGGCTACAATATTACCATTCATTATCACTCTTTATTATAGGATCTGCAGATCCCACTCGCAATCGTTATAAATTATTTTTGGAATGCACGCTCATATTAACTTCCGTGGTTCCACCTGAGTTGCCAATCGAATTATCTCTAGCTGTTAACTCGTCACTAATGGCTCTTACTAAACTAGGTAAAGTTAATGTTTAACCTTATTGTGAAAATAATTCCTTCTTAGCTATGGTGGCAAAAGATTTTTTATTGCCAATGGGAAATTAGAAACAGTTTTTACCATTCTAGTTTTTACCATTTTTTATCATTCAAAAACGATTTTATCTGGGTTTTTTTGTGTGAATTTTAACAACTTGGTTTACCCTGTGAATAATTTCTTAACATAAAACTATGTATCTAGTTATAATAAAAACTCTGCATTTCTATTTGTGTCTTTTACAGGTGTATTTTGCACAGAACCTTTTCGTATACCATTTGCTGGTAAAGTCGATGTTTGCTGTTTTGATAAGACAGGGACGTTGACAAGCGATGACTTGGTTGTAGAAGGAGTTGCAGGGATAAGGTATGTATGATGTAGTTCGTAAGCTGTCGGTGTAGATTAAAATGTTCTAAATTTATTCTATTAAGCATTTAGAATTTCATTACAGTTGTATTTCGCATATTTTTGCATTGTTTTTTTTTTATTATTCTGAATATTTAAAGAAGATGTGTCGACAAATACAATTTCCACATAATTTTTTTTTTAAAATATCATATATAATACACTGACAAAATGCCTATTTAAGGTCTTGAACTGCTAATTTGCTCAAGTGCCTTTGCTAAAAGGATGGGTATTTAAGGGACTGATTTGCGGTTGCTTAGTTAATGCCTTAATGTAATGATTATTTATCCTGGTTGTTTCTCTATATTTGTATTGTACCATGTATAAAATGTATAAGAGAATAATTTGCTTCATTTTGTCTTTCTGAAATCTTCATGTATAATTTTTAGTGGCAGTCATAAAATTCAAAAGATCAGTGACATGCCTGTGACAACGATACGTGTGTTAGCAAGCTGTCATTCTCTCACATATATGGACGATAACCTAGTTGGAGACCCAATGGAAAAAGCAGCATTAAAAGCCATTGACTGGACACTCAGTAAAGGTAATTAAGTGTAAACAAAACTATTAATTATCATTAAGTTAATTATTAAATATACAGCATAATTCGTTTTTTACATTTGTTTGAATGGAAATTGGAGGTGCCCGTAGCGTCGCAATAGCTGCCCATACTGCAATTAAATGTATGATTAGGCTAAAACGTTCAGGATTTTATTTAAGACATAAAATTTCTAATAAGGAGTATAATGTTCATATATCAACTTCTTTATCTAGCAATATATTTGGGATGTTGAAATGTTTTTTGAATCAGTCCCACTTTTTTACACTAACCTTAAAAAAAATTTAGTGCCCTCACCACGCCCTTCTTAATAAATAGCCATGCTTTAAATTAATGACCAGAATGTTTAATCAGACATTTACAGTTTGTGTTATTCAGGTAACTGTAACTGTCATGATTATCTCCTTTAAAGCTCTACCCTAAAAAAATGGACACCTTCCTAAAATCTCTTAAATAGCCTAAAATTTGGACCCAAAATATTAATTTCTTCTAAAATCCCCTTAAATTTTTTATCCATCATGTTCTAAAATTGTTCATCCAGTTTAGCATAATTTCCTAAAATATGGAATGGTTTTTCTCTTAAAATATGATTTCAAAATCTCCTCAAATCTCTGAAAATTATAAATTTTTAAATTTTGCAGCCAGCCTGTTCTTTTAGCATACAATGTAAAAAAAATTCAATCGTTTAGGTGATGTGTGTATGGCGAAAAAGGGTATGAGACAATCTGTGAAAATTTTACACAGATTTCATTTTACAAGTGCATTAAAAAGAATGTCTGTGGTTGCGTCCATTCATTCAGCAGATACATCATCGACACAGCATATTGCTGCTGTCAAAGGCGCTCCAGAAACGTTAAGAAAAATGGTAAGGTCATACCCCCCATAAAAAGTATACGTGTATACGTTTGATATTTTTAGCAACGGTGTAACAGTGTGTTTATAATCAACACTGTAAAGATTAATCTTCATAAATGTTGTGTTTTGTTATTGTATTAAATTGTTAAACATATATTCCTTTTAATTTGCTTCTTGTATTTTAGTTCGTCGAAGTTCCTGATTTTTACGACGACTTGCAAAAAGAACTTTCCTGCAATGGTGGAAGAATAATGGCAATGGGTCATAAAGATCTGGGCACGGAGTTGTCTCCAAGAGAGGTATTATAACCTTTAAAGGGTGGACCCTAGCCCCACCGTTATATCGCCAGAACTGAGGAATAGGCTGTCATAGTAATTGTTCCGCCTGATTTAGAAAGAGGATGAATTTGACTACCTAACGGTATCAAAAATGAACTATCTAGGTCTTGTCATGAACCACCAACTGATGCTTAGATGTAGTCTCTCCGTAAAGTTTTCAGTTTTTCCGGCTAGATTTATTTCATTCCCCACTCTGATTTCTACCTTTTCTTGATTTCAGATTCGTGACATTTCACGTGAAGAAGCAGAAGCAGATTTGATATTTGATGGATTCCTAGTTCTTTCTTGTCCTTTGAAACAAGATTCGTTGGCGACAATAGCTGAGATTAAAAATGCATCACATCATGTATGTTGTTTTTCTTACACAATATCGAGTGTTACTGTATTAAATGAAATATAAATTTAACAGAAGGAGTTCTACCAACTTTACTGGCTTGGTGGTAAAACATATTGAAGGCTTCGTCGCAGGAAGTTTTGTGTTGAATGTTCTCATAATCATTTTCAACTGAAAATACTTCGTGCTTCATTCAGAAAAAAATAAGCAGAAATTCGTGGTTATGCACGTGTGAAAAGCCACAGTCTGTTGCGTTAGCAGAGAAAAATTTGTGCGATAATGGAGGTAAACTTGTACCAGAGTGGAGATAAACTTGTCCCATAGTGGAGATAAACTTTGCGATATTTTTAGACGGTGATGATCACGGGAGATAATCCACTGACGGCGTGTCATGTTGCAAACTCGCTAAAAATGAATGAGAAAACGTTACTTATTTTATCAAAGGGAATGACGCACAGCAGTAAGTGTTCGTAATTTCTTTGTTTTTGTTATTATACTTATCTTTCTGAGCTTGTCTGCACTTTAGATACGTTCCATATTAATTTGAAAGTTCATAAAGATTTAGAATTTGTTATCCCATCTAGCTAAATGAGTTGATGGTTTAGTTTTTGGGAAATTTATTTCCTGTCTGTTGGAATGCGCATGTACAAGTCATGACGCATATTTATGAACATGAGCAAGAAAACCATCTATGTGCTGAACACCATTCGATTTGCGCATTTACAACTGTTAGCGCCCGCTTTAAAAATTGTTTAAATCCATTAATACGCAGATTTTTCTTTTTTTAGACGGTTCTTTAGAAAGTCTATCAAACGAACACTGGAGTTGGCGTACAGTGGATGATGAGTTCTCCTTTTCTGTTGAAGACGATCCGAAAAGTCTTGCTAAGAATTATAATTTCTGCTTGTCAGGTGACGTAAGTAGTCCGCCACTACACTACATGCGGTAATATCTTCGTGATGCACGCAAATAGTTTATCCGGATAGCGTGTATATATAAGAGTCACCTATTTACATTTTTATTTTACGAAATTTCTATTTTGGATCTGTTAGCTAAACATCAACAGTTAATTTTAGTTAAACAGAAAATTATAATAAATTGACTGCGAACCTAGCGGTGGAGTGCTCTCCACCTCCAATGTTCGAAGTATGTGCATTAGACGTCTATAACATTATTTTTTTCTGTGTATCTAAAATATGACTTTAATGGACGTGGTAGGTACTTGTCACAACGTCTACAGTTCAAATGGAAGTAACAAATTGGCTACTAGAGCTCTTTTAGCAGAAAAAGGTTTTTGCTAAAGTGAGTTGTATCCTCCGCGAAGAAGGAGTTAACTGTCAAAACGAAGTTAGTTGTCGTGAAAATGGCGCCCAAGAAAATTGTGTGCAACCATACACAAGTCCTGTTACTATTCTATACTATCGTTTTATTTTTCACTTCCAGGGTCTTGCATACATGCAGTCTTCAGCAGAGTTGGAGAAAATACTGAAAAAAGCACTCGTTCATTGTCGTGTATTTGCTCGTGTCGATCCAAAACAAAAGGTGAGACAATGCGTTGCTTTACTTTATCGGGCCAGATCATGTAATCAAGTCGTGTACTGCAAACCGTTGAGTTAGTTTGTAGCCACACTTATTATAGTACTCTTGTTTAAAATGTCAAAGTAGTGTCTGGATTAAAGACTGCTACCATAAGAAGGTCCCACTCAATTTAAAAAAAAAAAGATTTTGTTTAAAAGACTCGCTTTAGTTAAAAAAAACAAAGACTAAGAAACGGCACGGTGTTGTTTTTAAAGTCAGTAGTTGCCTCGCCTAGACAGTTTTTTCGTATGGTTAGCGAGAATTGCGTTTAAATACGAAACTTTGGGCAGTAAAGAGTTTCAAACAGTCTGTCAGCATAAAAAATCTCGTGATTATTTATGTATTGTGTATGAAACGTAGAACATTAGAGGGTTAATCCACTTGAGAGTTAGAGCTAGTTGCAGCTACTGTTTTTCTGGACCATTTTTCATTTAAAAAAATATTGTCTACGTAGGAGTGGATTATCCATGAATTTAAAGAACTTGGTTTCGTCGCGCTAATGTGTGGCGATGGGACGAATGATGTCGGTGCGTTGAAACACGCACACGTAGGTATGTGTATACAACTAAAAGTACAATGGATGGGCAGCAGTTTACGCGTGCATAACTAGACTTCAAAGGATGGGCATCGGGTCTGGTGCATCTGAACATATAACATAAATATACGTATATATGCCTTATCGGCCAAAATTTTAGTCACCTTTAAAAAATTTAGTTACTTTAGTCCGACTTATAATTTTGTCCTTTTTTGAAATTTCTTACACTATATAATTTTAAGAATAAAAGCTTTACTATGTGCGTAAGGTTCAAAAGGCCAATTTTCAAAGAAAGACAACCACCAGCCCTTATTAGATTCATCATAATCTTTATGAAATTAAAGGTCAGGAAAAAAATTATTTCGAAGAATAGCATTTGTCGCTGTTGAGATATATTTTTGTTATCTCTTTTCGTCATCGGTTTTAGAGGTAAATATAAGATTTTACAGCTCAACAGCTCTCCGAAGACCGGTTTTGAAAATAAAATTTTGGACTAAATTATTAGTCAGACAAAATCTTAGTCGGACAAAGTTGTAAGTCGGACATAATTTTAGTCAAATTTAGTCACTTTGTCCGGCTTTGTTTTGTCCGATAAGGTAGCTTAACTTTCCATATCCTTGACGTTTAAACTAAAGTATCATCTTTTTGATTGTTTGCCCTGCTATATATTATTTGCTTCAAAATAGTTCGGTACGCTCATCAAGACTTGCGATATTCCTTTAAACAGCGCTATATAATGACCAGGCGTTATTTCAAGAGGCGTTTGTATTAAAAACATCATTACAAGTTAAAAAATCCAATGCACGGAAACCAAACATACGCATTGTGATAGCTTGTATTCTTTTGAGAAATTTTAGGATCATTTGTGCTGAAGCACAGAACAACTCGACCTCTAGTCATATTTACTATATGTTTTTTTTTTCCCATAGGAGTGGCGTTACTGCCAGGGACGGCCGAAAAAATGGAGCCGCTCAAAGAAAAACGAAAAAAGAAGAAAGAGGCGGATGCCGCTAGTACGGACCTAAAAACTAAATTATTTGGCGGCGGTAAAAATATGTCTAAGGCTGGCAAAATGCGAGCGATGACACGTGGAGATGCTGCCGAAAATGCTCGCAATTCACTCGAGAAACAACAGGTACGAAGTAGTTAATTTCTTTAGGAGTTAATTTTAGATTTGGTCGATATCAGGTTTTAGTTTCGAACCCCACCACGGTGTATTTGACTGCTGGCACATCATCAACTTACTGAGCTTTTTTTTCTGGCGGACAATGTAAGTTACACTTCGTGAGATCAATGCTTTAACCTCCTTTGTGGGACTTAGAAAAAAAGCCAATAGGATCGGCATGCCTAAGAACTTTGCGTTGTCGTACCTTTTATGCTCTACTTTTGGTTTTAAGGACATCCTTGTTCAATTAACATTGTACCTCAAACATATTGCATCTCATGGATAACTGCACAGATATTCGAAATACCAGCCGTTGGACGTCGTGTAACAAGTTAATGAGATCTGTGTAATCCATTGCTTTTTTAGGCTAAACTTCGAGAAATGCTTGATGAAATTGATAAAGAACAAGCACAAATAGTCAAGCTTGGCGACGCATCTATAGCATCTCCCTTTACGTCACGTTACTGTACACCTGCCTCAAGTAAGTTCATCGGTTTCTATTGTTACGTGTGACCTGTTCTTAATCCGCTGTCTAGAAAACTTAAAGTTTAGGTCTTTTCTTAAAAAAAATCTAAGAAGACTAAAACTAGGGGGACGAATATTCTTAGTTGATTTTAGTTGACGAAATAGGGAAATGAAATAATCAGGGAAAGTGCTTAGTTTTTGTAGCGAATTCGGCACTTTTCGGAACAAGTTGACCTTGAACGCCGCTAGCACCAATAATCTGTTGAAGGTTTTACGACTAGTACAACAATCGAATTAGATTTCCATACTGGTTTCTTAGTAACTATAGCATTTTTAACCTCGTCTAAAACTCTGCTAAGCAGCTGAGGAATCCAAACGACGAAAACGTTTAAACGGAATTCAAAAATTTCTTAGATTTCTTCCGTAAGAGGCTACCTCACAACAACCCCAAATATTGGCTACACCGCTTGTCTACCATCTTGCTATCTTGACGACGTTTTGTTTTTAGTTTGTCATGTGATCAAACAAGGTCGATGTACGTTGGTGACGACACTTCAAATGTTTAAAATATTAGCACTGAACGCTTTGATATTAGCGTACAGTCAAAGTGTATTGTATCTAGATGGAATTAAATTTAGCGATGGGTGAGCAGTTGTTTTTTTAACACATCAGGTCTTCAAGTTTCACAGTAAAATTTGTTTTAGGGGTGATAATAGAGAGAACATGTTTTTCTATATTTTTTAACTGCAACTTAAGTAATTCATGTAGTCCCATGTAAGTGAATGCTATCCCATGTGGGATTTCTTGTTGACAATCTATGTTTCAGTAGCCTTGTTTTGGTTCCATCTGTCTGAATGTTATGCTCATTGTATTTTCTTCATTTTGATGTACTCATAAGACTTTTATTACAGTTTTGAATGTTTCAGTGACCAGTTACCCGTCATGCTTTATGTTCAGAAAAATAACAGTTCCATCTAGTTCTATTCGGGAAAAGGGACATTTTACAGTCTTGTTCTTGGTTTTAACAGCGTTGCCATGTCTCCTCATAACTCCTCAATTCCCCATAATTTTGAAAAGTCTCCTCTGAATTTCTTAAGTTTTTCTACTCAATTTTAATTGTCACGTGTTTTTATTGTCACATGTTTTTATTGTCACATGTTTTTATTGTCACGTGTGTCATAGAAATAATTTGTTCTTCCCTCGTAGCATCACCTTTAAAATCTCACATATTCTCAATTTATTTGGAATAATATGAAAATGTCCTTAAACCTCCCTAATATGTTTTCATGGAAACGTTGAAAATCTTCAAATACCTTAAAATTTGACCCTATGAAAAGAATGGTAACCCAGGTTAAGTCATGCTAGCGATGTTGAATTAATTTCTCTTATTACCATTAAACTTTATTACTGTGTTATCTAATAGTTTATTTTTCTTCAAAATTTCAGGCAAGCAACATTGCAAGGCATTCTTTTGGCTGGTTGTTTTCTATTTATTTCTCGTTCAAAGGTATTTTCTAATAATTTTGTGTAAAACAAAACTTTCTATGACGAATAAATATACTTTTGTAGCCAGTTTACCCGGGAAACACAGGGACATGATCTGTTCGGGGTTTTTCGGATTTAATCTGCAAATTAGCCAAACAAAAGAGATGCAGATGGTAAAATGACCCGTCCGTTCCTAAAAATTCAAAACCTAACGTAACCAAAAGTAGAGTCATTTCAAAATCTATTTTCCATTTTACATCAGTGGTGTTTTCGTGCACGAAACTAGCTCCTTCTCTACGTAAAAGTTTGTAAGAAATGTATCGAAATCTAACTAATGAATGATTATGAGTTTATAGCGGTGCCACTTCTCCGTTTTCGTAGAAATTTTTAATTTACTGAAAATAAAAAAATAAAAATTGTTTACCTACATCAATTAGAAAATGTTGATTCAAATTTTTATTTTTGTTTTGTTTCAGCCACTTACCGTTCTTTCGAAAGAACGTCCACTTCCAAACATATTCAACATGTACACAATTCTTACAGTCTTATCACAATTCGCTGTCCACTTCACCTCACTTGTGTATGTCGTCAACGAAGCATACGTAATACAACCCAAAGTGTAAGTAACATGCAGCACGTCTCCAATTACTACTGCTTCTATACCCTCTATACTTTTTTATTCTTATTACTTCAGAGTACAGCATTTGCTCGTACAGTGATTAACGAGGACTTGATTAAGCTAACGACAGTTTAGAATAAAACATTTTTAACCAACTTTATCTCCAACAATACCCGTCGTCTGTCTGTTTGTCTGTCTGACGGAAACACGAAATGCCATATATAAAGGACGGGCGACCCTCTGTATTTTTCTATTGGTCGACGACTAGTATGTTAATAATGCCTGTCTGTCACACCGAGTGAGTTCGTGTCAAAAACGCACAAAATAGCGATCCTACGACGGGTGAAAAGGTGAGGACCAGTGGGCCGTGGTTTCTTTTACGAGTTAACAACCAAAATTTCTCTATTTGAGAGATCCAAAATAAAAATTTGTAAAGGTCATGGGTAATATCTCCTAATTAAAAAAGACAGCCATCAGTGTTACAGTTAAAATTTAAATTTCTTATTATCTAATATTTTTTATTTAAAGTTAACAAGATATTTCACGGGTCGGTATTTTTAGAATGCTTATTAAAAAGGCCTCTCTTCTTTTTTTTTCAACATACACGTAAAAAATTTTTGTTTCACTGTGCTAATTGTAGGTGGAAATGCAATTTTGATTTCGTCATCTGTCGCCTTCAGCTTAAAATAGTCGAAAATTAAAATTATAGTTTACGTGGACAAAATTTAAGTCAAGGTTGGTTCGGAGATAGAATCCGCTGCATTCTAAAAATTGATAGTAAACAGAATTACAGAAAATCATTTGTTGATGTCCGATATCATTTTTCACACTACAACTGACCCTAAAGTGAAAACTGCTCTGTTTTTTTTCTCGCAACTTCAATCCGGAAGAATGGAAAATGAAATTTTGAAGCTGTAAATTTAGTTTGCAGTTAAATAGCGCAAAAAAAGCCTTTAAATTTACCTTGTTGCTCTCTCTTTTCACATGAGGTCCAAAGGAGCCTAAAAGTTCTAAAAATGCTGTTATACTGACGTCATATACATCAATTTGAATTTTCATTTTAATAGTCCGCATGAGTACGTTGGCAAGAGCAATTACTTGTGGATACGGCCTTAAAGTTTTACCCTTTTTCTAATAATTTTACACACTGATGTACTTCCAGAGAAAGTCCTGATTCGAGTAGTATCCTAGAAATCCAAGATCTATTGTAAGAACTTGTAATTTGAAAATGAAAACATTTTTCTAGAATAAAAGTTGATTTGGAGAAGAAATTTGAACCAAGTTTGATCAACAGTGTAGTATATATTATTTCAATGTCGATGCAAATCTCCACCTTTGCTATCAACTACAGGGTAGGTGTTCTTTTTTTAAGATGTTGCCCTTAATGAAAATATGCCCACCAGACTTAAAAAAATTATTTATTTTTATCAAATTTGATGGCGGAAGTTATATTTTATAGGTTATGGTTTGAAAATGGTATAAGATAAAAGCTAAGAAATCAACACTAGGACTAATTTAATGTTCAAAAATTGCAAATACGCCCCCCTTTCCACGCCCACTCAACGCCCTCCGGCTTAAAATTTGATTATATTTTTTTTATCAGGGAAGACCATTCATGGAAAGCTTGACAGAAAATCGCCCGTTGTTTTACAGCATCGCTATTTCTATGGGCGCTTTGTTCACTCTTCTAATGGGCTGGATGCCAGAAGTATCCACGCAGTTTGAATTAGTAGAATTTCCTAAAGATGTGAGTTCTGATAGATTGTACTATTTTAAGTCTCTTTGTTTGAACGTGATTTTTATTAGTACTTTACTTTTAGCAACTTTTCTGAGATAAACTGTATCCGCGGTATTTTTCTGAACTTGTTTTCACAATGTTTTTGTATGGAATCTGTAGCTGGAGGTCATACGCCCTAACATAAACTGTATGAAATTAAAGAAGGTAATCATACTCGGAGATACTGGTCTCTCTTTGTAAGCCGCTCTTTTAAGAATGAGAGGTAACATACGACACGACCAATGAATACTCAATTTGTTTTTAAACGTAGGGCCGATTTCTTAGAAAAACGTGGTCGTTGTTCTCATCGTTAGTGCCCTGTGATACTAAAAATGGCGGCGTTGTCAGGATTTTGATTTTTTCTTAAAAAGGATGTCAGCTACAAATGCTTTATTAAGTTGACTCGTCTTGTAAAGCTGCCAATGCAATCGTCAAGAGAAGCTGTGATCAACGCTTAAATGAAAACTAGCCTTTAACTAGCCTTTTTTTTTTCATCTTCTAAATACAATGTTTGTATATATTTACTTGTTTTTTTTTTTCAGTTTCAAATGATGTTTTGTCAAGTTGTCATCGCTGACTTCATCGGCTCTTGGTTGCTAGATAGAATTTTAAGATTTTTATTTGGAGAAGCAAAATTAAAACAATGTTAGTAATTTTTTTTGAAGAGAAGAACGTTTTTAGGATTCTATGCTCAGGAATAGAAATAACGAGAGTGTTAAACGCGAGTTTTAAATGTAATATTACCAGGACCCCGGCCCTGAGGATTAATACCATACCTGTAGCATTAAGCACTGAAGTGTTTTTACAAAATAAAGCTAATAATTACTATATAGCTAATTCTCCTTTACCGGGAATTTTAAAATTCCCGTGCACGGATAACGGCGATATATACAATATACTCTTATAAATAGAACGCTCAAGGTACGGAGAAAATATGTACTACTTAGCGGGCGTCCTACTTATCCAGTGCTCACTTAAGCCAATTTTTTTGTTGTTAAAAAGGGTAAGGAAGTTTTATCGGAGAAAAAGCGTACAGTATAGCGGGTGTCCTACTTATCTGTTGTCCCACTTAACGAGAGTATACTGTACTTGTTTTTCATCTTCTATAGGTGTAAAGTTTGTAGGCATATTCACGCTCAAATTTACTGGAAAAAAAAAGCAAATACAAAGCATAATGGTGAGGTTTAGTCCAGTAGATATCATTTCTGTAGTATATAGGTCATATCTGAAAAGCTTTGTTACGAAAATGAGCATTTTCTTCCCAGAAGACAATTGTCAAAAAAAAAATATTTTTAACTCTAGTGATGTGTCAACAAAAAAACATATTTTAAAGTAAGCATGTCCGCCCCTGCGTTTTTGATACCCAAGAACTTAAGAAAACCCAGCGCTATTGAAAATTGAATAGGCCTGCGAATCAGATAATAATTGTTTTGTGACAACCAACCTCGTTTCCAGGACATTTTGCCTTATTGATGAAGCTCAGAGGCCAAAAGACCTTGGGACGAGGTTGTGTGACAACTACTTAGAAGCTCACGAAATAGCGACGCACATATTTGTACAATGGATAGAAAATCTCGTTCCTAGGGCTTTTTCGCATTCTAATATGTGGGTGCTAACATGCTCGACTTCGCAGTACAAATATGTTTGGTGACACTCCAACTCCTTATTTTCAGGATTTTATACTGTGTAAACAGTGTCATGAAAGTTGAAATTGACTGTTCTGAATGAGTCGTATTACAGCTCTGACACAAACTACAAACGCTGGCTCAATTTAAAATTCAGGAATAATGACCCTTTAGTCTGTTTGTAATTGAGACGGCCCAACTATTGACGTGCAGGCCCAATTTTTGGCAAATTTGAGTTAGTTATTGTTTTTGGAAAAAATAGTTTAATTATACACCCATAACTCTCAGCTTCATAAAACTGGCCACACCTAACTATTAACACGACTCGTGGATTCTTCGGAGAACATTACAATTGCATTGGTCTGGGTCCAGGCCTAAATAACGTGACCCCAGAACTTTCTGGAGAACGTCACAAGAGCTTGTCCAGGCCGAACTAATGAAATTTGTTTATAGTATTTTTAGACGGCCATTATATGGGCCTGGTTCAGGACAACCTCGTTTCTTTTTTCACTTCATTGATATCCACAACGGCACAAAGAAAAAAGGCGAAAAATGCCACGCTAAACATGATTAAAATAGTTCGTTCTGAGAAAAATATGCCGAAAAGATAATCAAAATGTTGATTTTGTGACACGTAAAAAAATACTACTTTATGACAAATTGGTAAACATTTCATTTACTTGGCACCAAGCATAACTTTCTCTCCAAAGTGAGCCATAACAAGTTAAAGTTAATCTTTTACTGATATTTAAAATTTATTGAACACAAACTGAAAGAACTGCTTCGAAACTGAAAAATTAATTCCGAGAAATCCCAATTTGTTAAAAAATATTCACAGCTTTTGGATTTTCAATACACGAAAGTTTTTCCCGTTAAGGTAGCTAATTACATTTTCGCTGCTCGCTAGCTAGTTACGCTAGCTCACAGAAAATTTTATTATTTTACTTTATTCTAGTCAGTTTTACGTCAAATCAGGGGTGTCGATGTATGTAAAATACATTCTACTGCTACGTCAAAATTCGGTGCTGGTCGTGACGTGACAGAGCAACATGGCAAAGTAGGGAACAATGCGGTTGAAGATAGATCACCGTGTTTGGTTTGTTCGTCTATTTTTACCCAATTGTATTAAATTTAGTCACAAATTTCGCGTATAATTTTTTTGCGGGGAAAACCGTTTTACATTATTTTCAAAAGATTTTACTGACATGGTAAATTCTGGATATTTTTACTTATTTCATCTTTCACATGTAATGAGTAGAAAATATTTTGTTTGTTTTTCAGCGCAAGTACAAAAAATGGACAATCGTGCATGCGACAAAATAACAATTCAGCTCATAATGTAAGCTGAAAAACACTAAATTTGTCAACGCACGAAAGAAAAAAAAATTGTTAGGAAGTGGTTGTTGGTCAATACAAAAAGTCGGTAAAATATTTTGCTCGGTGAAAAATCATATTTAAAACCTTTTTATCATTTTAGGCTTTTTTCTGTGAGTGTGGGTTACATTAAAAGTTACTGTCCCAAAAATTTACTGAAGTCTTAAAAAAGTTTATTTTTTCAAGTTAGTGTTTTTTCCCGTCAAAACTTCTAACTTAACGCGCCCCCTACACGCAGGGGTCATTTTTTGACAAAAATCATAATTTTACTCGCGTACCACAATTATTTGAGTCTATTAGCCATATGGATTAAAAACTTCTAGGAAGTGAAACAATACGAGAATAAAGTTAAAGAGAAGAAAAAGTAACAGAAGATTAAGAAAAGGAAGAAAAAGTTAAATATCCTAATAATTTTCCGCGCATGTTAATTATCAACGCGCATCTGAAAGCTCAATTTTTATAATTGATTTTCTTTCAATTTTCTACGCGTGCCAGTGAAAATAATTATTTTTACCAGCGCGTTAAATAAGAAGTTTTACGGTAAGCATTAATTACATTTGGTGTTTTCGTTCTTCTTTTGTGCTACGAACATTTCTTGGATATCCTGATTCTTTGAAACAATAACGGATGCAAATATTTGATTACTAATAAAATAAAGAAAGAAAACAATGTTGCAATTGGCGAAAGATTTTGTTCAACTAAGTTCAGAGGTGCTTTAATTATTTATTAGTAAAACATACGAAACTTAGTTTTGTTTGTGTGACCCTGATATAGGCCATACTAAGTCAAAAAAAATGTTGAGTTATGAAATCTTCAGAAAATCAATCCTTTGTACAATAGAATAAAGGTAATAGATGAAAATTTAAAAAAGTTACTAATTATACACCTTAAAAAATAACAAAATAGGTCCAGCATTCTAAGTGCACTCCAATCCTTTTAAACTAACGATGTAGAGTTACAAAATTTGACCAATGTTCTGAAAATTGCTAAAATTTAAAAAAAAAATGCTAAACAAATGGCATTTAATAGTTATAAGAGTACGGTTGCATGTACACTACTGTTCCTTAAGGACCAAAACAAAATGTTGGTATATATAAAAAATGTAGCATAGATGTTTGAAAATTCAAGTACAAAAAACTTTTTTCGAAATTTTAAAGCATAAAATTTGCAATTTTCTTCTTTTTCTTAAATTTAATAAATATTTTTATTTTATTTTTTGTTTCAATTTTTCTTCTATTCAGTTATAAAATCTTTGGATATGTGACTATAGCTTTATTCGCAAACAATTATGTCAAACCTTTATGGTGCTTTCTTTTATACTACCAGCATCCAATGTCCTTATGGCAATTATTTTCACTTCTAGGTTCGAAAATAAAACCAAAGTTATATGACACAGCCTGTGAGTTAAACAGCTTTTAGAAATTTAACAACAAGAAAATGCAATGGAGACTGATTTTTCAGGCCAGCAGTTTTCTCAACAAAAAAGCTTGGCGTACAGGCATTGATTTTTAAATTTATGAATAAAAAAAAATAATAATTTGCATAACCTATATTGCATGTGATCAAAACCTGAAAATAGCACATTTAATTGCTTTAGGCATGTGTGGAGGCATGTTAGTGCAATTGAACATGCTAGAACAACTACTAAAATGAGATTTCATACAGACGTATCAAACAACACAGGCATGAAATCTATGTTGTGTGGGAACAATACTCTAAATGGTACTAATAAATTAAATACTTTAAGAATAATAAACTTTCCCCCATATAATCTTACTTTAGTAAACACAGATTTAACACTTTTTCAAAGCATTTCTCATTTTTAGAATATGTGCCTTAAATATACTTTGCGTTTTTCCACTTGTTTGTATGAAATTTAAGCAAGCATGACTGGTTTTTTTAGTCTCCTACTCTTTTTTTAGTCACCAGTCATCTGCTTCTTTGAACATCTTTTGTTTTTTAACTTTATCATCCTCACCATCATCACTTTCAAGCTCACCATCTTCAATTTCAGTATGATCTCTTTTTCCTTTTCTCTTTGAACTTTTTTCTTCTAATATTGGACTTTTACAAGCTACAACAGTGCTATTAGAATCATTAACATAAGGAATGACTTGATAAGAATCTGTGGGTTTCCCGTTTCTCACTAAAATTTTGATGACTTCTTTAGATTTTTCCTTATCGGCTAATGTAACATAGACAGAGCTTTCGTTGATCCACACAGTAGGTCGGCTAAGCAAGCAAATTGGTGAAAACAAATCCACAAAGTCTGTCTCCTTCCAACCAGTTGGGAAGTTTAGTTGAAACACATGCTCTCTACACGGAGTCTTATCTTCTCCCGTAATATCCATATATTTAATGTCTCTAATGCCAAGAATATTAATACGATTAACAAAGGGTGTTAAAACATCATTGGTAAAGTCGATTTGTTTCAAATCAACATTCACACTTTCAAACAAACATTTTGCTAAACTGATAAATATAAAACCAGTACAATACGCATCATGTCCTGCTTGGTGGTACTGTTTGCTGCTTTCTACATGATCTTCTGTCACGGTTGAATCAACAATATTTGGTTTGGGAAGGCGATCATCTTCAATGCAGTTCATTAACGCTTTAAGAGAAGTCCCTGAGCATTTTTGTTGAAGGGGCTGTGTTGTTGACATCAGTTTCGTATCAATGATAAGAGGAAATAATGATGTTAAAAGTAGTTTGTAGTCATGTAAGATAGGTGGGGGTTGTGAGAAAAAATGTGTGACTGTGAAAAATAAATCATAAAACATGTTATGGCCTATAATTGGTTTTTTGGATTCTGCTAAAAGATTCATCACTTTGGTAAACCCAATTACTTCATCCAAATCTTCCACTTCCCTCTGATATTTTTCCTCTCTTTTGCGTTCATTATCTCTTGCAGTGACTTTTAAAACCCTGATAAATTTCTGTTTGTTTTCATTAACAGCACTTTCCAAGTACAAACCCATAGGGTATTTTTCCTCAATTTTTTCATATATTAATTTACGTTGAAAAGCAGTACCAGTTGGCAAGTCTAGTGATAATTCCTCAGACTCGTTTACAAAATCATTTACCAACTCACATATCTTTTCAATATATTCTCTTTGATCTTTAGGAATAAATATACCTGATTTAGTTGGCTCCTCACTATCTTTTTTTTCTTGAATAATTGACTTCTCGCTTTTTTCATTTTTATTTGATAAAAAAGAAAGTTCTTTATTTAGTCGGACTTCTGCTTTCTTTTGCTCCCAAGGAGTCATAAACGACACCCCTTCACAAAAAAGTTTGTTAAAATCAAAGCCATTGCTTACGAGAAAATCAATACTTGAGCTCTGACACATAAACATTACATCATTAAAAAACCTTTTATAAGGTCTTGGAAATATGTAAAACGTAAATGGCATAGCCTCGTACTTTTCATTTTCGTCATTCCAGGTGAACAAACATATGCCATATTGTACCAGCATAAATTCACTCGACCCTTTTCTTAGTTTTTCATACTTTTCCTCCATCGTATCATAAGTTAACCCTCGTCCTTTTAATGTACTCAATCCAGTAAACTCCCCATCAATTGATATAAAGTCTGCCTTTTTAATCGATGACTTTAAAATTTTTAAGGCATCTGGGAAGTTTGACTTTGTCACTTCCATTTTAATGCTGAACACAGGTTGCAATAATTTCTTCCAAGATTTTAACAAACGAAACATCGCCAAGAGCGCGAATACGAATTTATCAACCAATCAAATCTGGAGTTACAATCTCGCAAACTAGGTTCTAATTTTAAAATGAAAACAAAGTTGATAGGAAAGAAGAAAGAGAAACTTATATTTTATGTTATATTTGGTGTAAACATTATATACATTGAGTATATTTATATATAACAAAAAAAAAGAAAATGTGCTGAAATGTGCGGGATGCCAACACTGACAATATTACTATTATATAAACATTATATATGATGACCAAGTGTATAATATATGTGCCCAAATACGCCCAGCAAAAATATATATTGTTAATTGTGAAAAAATATGTATTCCCAAATACATATATGCATACAACAAGCTTTTTCTACTCTGAGAACAGCAACGATATATCTTCAGCGACTCCAAGAAGAACCGGCTTCGAAAAAAAGCAAAGCAGGCCGCAAAGAAAAAATGCCTCGTGTTGCTAAATGTCATCAAACAAAAAAAAAATTGTGGTTCTGTCTTCACACGGCAATTTAAAACTGTAAAACGAATAGATCGGTTCAGTTGTGTATTTCAAGTTTAAACGTGATAAAGCAGAGACAAATCTATTGGTAAGATCACCCTCGTCCCCAGTGTTTTTTGTCTTTTTATATAAGCGAAGACGACGTGGACGTCATCTCTCATATTAAAAAGGAAAAAAATGGGAATGAGAGGGTATTTGTAAGATTGCAAGAAAACATACCCGTATTATTGAAGTGTGGGATCGATTATTCAAAGATAAAAATATTAATATTCACGACGTGTGTTTGTGTGTATTTATAATCATATCCTTTGAAAAAAACATGTAGGAATCTGGTCTTAAACACTTTACTGTAAAAAAAATCCCTTAAAACTGACACCATCGGTGCGAAAAAGTTGTCCGCTTTATAGAGATTTCGTCGAAAGTTTGGTTCGGGATAGAATTTTGCTCAAAAAGATTTTTCATGCTATTTTTTATGAGAATTGTAGATAAGAGACTATAATAATTTGACAAATAAGTATCATTTTACAAAGAATGGACTAAAACATGTGTACAAGCTTTAACTAATGTATGCTTTACTGCTTTCCTCAATCTTTTTCGTGATCGTAGACAACATAACTTAGCAGTCATCGTCAAAGACAGGACATCGCTTCTTTTTGTCAAGCATGATGATGATCTCTTTGCAACGAATGTTTTCTTGATAATTAATTTTTTGTTGTCATTTTATTTTTACAGTATCCGCTTCATAAAGACCGTTTATAGTAAAAAAAGTCATTTGGGACAGAAAAAATTGATCGCCTTATTAAATGTCCGCTTTATGATTTTCCGCTTTTTAGAGATATTTCTATAACGTATAACCTAAGATCCATCTGTTCCAACGACCACTGTCCGTCTAATAGAGATGTCCGCTTTAGATGGTGTTTTTCGAGAACAGCGAATTTCTCTTATGGTAAAGTACATTGTTCCCTTCAGGAAACAGATTTTCGATTTTTCCTTAATTCGTGTGACTTTCTATTTAAGAGGATGAAGAACCCAACTGCTTGATTCAGGTAATTTCGATGGTCTGGTCAATGAAAATTGTTTTGATGCATAACGAAAGAGCTAAAGGGTCGCTTTCCAACTAAATTTCAGTAACAAAATAAAAGATATGAGGCAGGGACCACGGCCTAGCAGACCTAGACATATAACGTAAGATCAGTTACACTTCCTCGATAGTTAATTTGTCACTTGGGCAGGTATAGTTCGGTTATCTGGAGCATCTGGTATCCTCGTCCAGGGATTTGTTGGTTGATGTATAAGCCACTAGCGCTTACTTGCCGCCGTCCTCGATGTCGAACAGGCAATAATCCGTTGAAGCATCTAGAAGGATAATATTGAGAAGAAAAAACGAGTTAATATCATGCGATGCTTGTAATTAGTCAGATGTGGAATCAGTGATAAAAGAAATTAAGTGCGAATGATTTGTGCTCTTCGTCACAGAGGTTATAATGTCTAACAAGAACAGATAAGGCAGAACATGAGGAAAATAGATCCAATTTGCTGCCCAACTAAATAACTGAATAACATGCGCTATTTCAAGCGCCTTTTTGGCCGCCTTTGTTCCTTAACGGTCACGTGTATTGATTGAGTGAAGTGCATTTTCGCAAGGCTGACTCGTCTTTCAGAGAACTGATGCGGTATTTTTTGGACGACAGAAATACTAAAACAGGGCGAAACAGGCAATATCTCGACAAAATAACTGAAAGATAATTCCTCGATTTGAAAATCGGTTTCCTTTAAACATTAGGTGGTACTAATGCCGTGCATCCAGAGAAGAAATTGTAAAGTGTAGGTGCTTCGATCTTGAGAATTTTTGTTTCGCGTGGATTCCAAACTTAAACGGAAAAAAACTTATTTAAAGATTATTTTATGGACATTCTTGACTTGTGGATCGACAAAAGGTGTACGCCAGCGCAACCTGTAAAGCACCATATAACTAAGACCTTAAGTCGTTCACTTTGGAGGGTGCGTCGTTAAAACAGCTTTCTGAATGCTTGGAGAACACCACATTTAATATTCTGTCATATATTGTCTTAGGAAGCCCCAAAGTATCATCTAGCTATTACAAGGAATTAAACATCGACGGAGGGGCGAGAAAGATGTCCAAAAATGCGAAAATGGTTGCTATGGGCGTTGCTATGAACTTATATTTGCGGTTGGTTTAAAAAAATGGCAGAATGCGCAATAAAAACATAAGCACTACTAAAATTTCTAAATGACAATTCTTGAAATTTAGAAATTTTTTCTAAGGGAACCACCTTAAACATCCCGGTATTCTAAGATGAATTTGCTGTCAGAAAACAGCTAAATGAGAATTCTTGAAATTTAGAAATTTTTTCTAAGGGAACCACCTTAAACATCCCGGTATTCTAAGATGAATTTGCTGTCAGAAAACAGCTAAATGAGAATTCTTGAAATTTAGAAATTTTTTCTAAGGGAACCACCTTAAACATCCCGGTATTCTAAGATGAATTTGCTGTCAGAAAACAGCTGAATGACAATTCTGGAAATTTAGAAATTTTTTCTAAGGGAATCACCTTAAAAATCCCGGTATTCTAAGATGAATTTGCTGTCAGAAAACAGCTAAATGACAATTCTTGAAATTTAGAAATTTTTTCTAAGGGAATTATAAAACCTGTCAAAATTAAGAAACTGATTAGGAAACATTTTCTTATAAAATGTACAATTTTTTAGAGTTTTTGAGCTTCCATAACTATAAAAGCCGACATATGCACGAACAAGTATCATTTATACTAACCTATCTTTTCAAGCTCTAACCCAAGGTATGTTTGCATCGCCGTCCTGATGTTAAAAAAGATATAGGATGCCCTAGGGACAAGGTTGCTGTCTTTTAAAAATTTCATCACTTTTTGTGCGTTTATTTTCATTTTTCGACTTGTGAATCGTCGTCGTTATCTTCGTTGTGGTTTAGGGAATCATTTACGAACGCGTCGATAATACTGAAAGGGATCGTTTTACGGCAATGTAGTACACGCTTTTTTTATAAACAGTTAACTTACGGTAGCTCGAATCTTCAAAGGGCTGAGGAGAGTAGTTCAACTTAACGAATGTTTGAGTTAAACGAAACTCCTGTTTAGTATAAAATGAAATTATAGTTCAAGTTGAAAAATTTTTTTTGCTATACAACTTGAACTATAATATCATTTTGTCCTCGGTCCCGGAGGTTCGAGTTACCATAAGTTAACAGAAAAGGTGCAATCCTGGCAATGAGAAAGGTAAGTGCCTTACAAATTGAATATTATCCTTAACTTTTCTTTTCTCTCGAATAAAACGTTCGAGTTATCCGAAGAAATTTGCCTCGAGGGGGGAACCGAAAAAAAGTCGGGTTAACTGCAGTTTTTTGTAAGTAAGTTTTAACGAAAGTTTAAGGCACCCAAGAAATTGGTTCGAGATAATAAAAATTTGAGTTATCTGGAGTTCGAGTAATCGAGAGCTAACTGTATAATATATAATACCTATAAAGTCTAAACCAGGCTAGCCATTATTCTTATTATTCTATGTTCTGAACAATAGACCTATTGTTTTTAACCTGAAATTAAACCCCTTATGTATAATAAAAGAAACAGTGTCGACGTCCTTTATACTTCAGAATCGGCTTGCAGTCACCATGACGTTCGAGGAATAGGGTGGGGCATTTATGAAATGTGCTACGTTTGTTAAAATGCAAAAGAAAAAATCAGAAGAAAAAACTTTCGTGAGCCGTAAATTATTTGTAATCTCGCAAAAAAAAATCTTCCGCAAGCCATTAATTATCTGCAATTTCGCCAAAACAAACTTTCGCGATTTTTTCTATTTGGCAATTCGAATACTTTAGCTAGTGTCAAAGAACGCAAAAATCCCGAGTCTAGTCTTAACATAAAAAACCCGCGCAAGTTTCAAAGCATCCTTTTTGAGTTGCCTACTCCTGAGTGCTTCAAAATTACCTGCATAAATTGGAAAGGATTACACGATACAAAAAAAGAAATTAAAAAAGCCAGTAAGAAAACTTAACCCTGTATTGCAATAAAAGGAGATAATAGGGTTTTTTATTCATTTGTGTGTTGTTGCAACATCTTTTTTTTTACGTCTGCGCGGTTTTTTTATGGCACCGTAGATTAGTGGTTATTGCTTTCGTACTATGTGCGGGAGACCAGGGTTCGATTCCTCTTAACGGCAATTCAGCATGGGAGAGTGAATGTTACCATAGCCCCGGGTTAACCCAAGCCATGTGAGGGAAATTGGGAAGATGGCACACTGTGTGAGCCGTTGGATGTTGCTGGGAGTTGTCTAGTAGAGCGCGGGCCCTAATTGGGTCTGCGTAACTCAAAAATGAGCATTGAATGCTCTAGGACTCTCCAGCTAAGCCATGGCCCCTCCTGGAAATAATAGATTTGGTATATCCCTCGCTAGTCATGTAAAATATGCACAACTATCTATCTATCTATAAGGGACTTTTTTGTTGTGTCGCCAAAAGGGCGTCTCGTCGGCGAAGGATCGCACAATAAATGAATATATACATTTTAGTGCCAATAGATAACATTTTCATATTTCTTTCTTAACTCGTAGAGAATAAGCATTTGTTTTACTAGAAAAGCCGAGGGGGTTGATTCCCGCTCCCATCCAGTTTTTGAAGGGTGCCGAGGAATTTGTGGAATGTTTGAAATCGGGCAAGCCCGAAACCTCGAGAAAGTAACAGGGCCGCTATATGTGCCCAGACTAAAATTTAAGTGTGCCGTCTATAGTTTTGCATTATTTTATTGACCTGTATTGTAATAGGTGCCGATGCCTGATTTGCTAATCTCAGCAAAATTTGATTCGAATTTATTTGGTTAAACATCGTGGTCAACTAAAGTTTGTTATAAATATGGCAAAAGTGTGCCTTTGTTTGTTGAATTTAGTAAGTATTTTTAATTTACCTATGGATAAAAAATTAAGAATTAATATGTTTGATTCTAATTTTGTTCTCACATTACAACATAATATTTTGTTCCTTGCTGAGGCTTGATATATGGCTAGCTAGCTAGACAGTCAGGGTTTTAAATACGATGTTGCAGTATAATTTGTATGCTACTTCAAATTAAATGCCTAATAAAGCTTAACTAAGGAATCACATGCTGTGTTATATGTACGTTGAATACAGCTTTACCTTGGTCCCATCATGTTTTGTATAAGAAAAGGAGTAAGTTTTTTAAATTTAGCTAGAGTTGGTTAGCCCCCATATATGGCCATCGGCCAATTACGGCCAAGCATTATAAATTATGTATAACTTTATTTATTTATTACAATGCTATGTTAATTTCTTGTTTAAAACAATTAAGAACCTTTTAGCGTTAAAAAAACCAATGTCTGTCGACAAATGTTGGTTCAAAGCTCATCGAAAACTGTGTGCCTTAAAAATGGCTGACAAAATATTTTTGAAAAATTCTTGGAACTCTCATTAATAGTTGTGAATAGATAAAATTCAATCAAATTTGTGTGAATTACATACTTGGTGCTGTCCTTGAACCACCTCGTTAACAGGTTCCTTATCCACACTAGAGGATTGGAAATAGGACCACCAGAATTCTAATTGAATTCTTTACTCATCAGATACAAATATCCTTTACACCTTACAACAGACATGGAAGTTAAAAAGCTACCCATGTCTAAAAAATGATGAAGAATACTAATTATGTGTGTTTGTACATTATATTACTTTAATAAACATAAATTAAAATATACATGCAGCGATTAAAAAATTAGACAAAGGTTTGACATAGTAGTAGTACTAGTAGTAATTGTTCAATGCTCAATCTTTTAACTCACTTTCAAATAACCTGTAAAAGATTACTGTTTTTCATGATTGTTTTAACATGTAAGTCTGCCATATGGGTTTGAAAATTTATTAATGTTAATATGGGATTTTTCATGGTATTGATGGCTATTTTATTTGAGTTCACAACTTGTGCGTATTTTTGTTTACATAGCCAGGGTCACACATGGAAAGTTAAGGTCGTGATAGCCTTCATAGATTAAACATTGGATTATTCTATTTCATACAAGTTCATTCACAAATCACACAATTCTGTTTACTTCTTGAGTTGTCTTGTTTTTTGGGTTTTTTTTGTTGAATTAAATATGCTGCTTTGCCTTCAAAACTTCCTTCCTTATTACAATAACAAAAAAAATGGTACCACAGTTCGTTTTACAATTATACAGTTGTGCTACAGACACCTGAAATAGAACATATAAAGGACAGGTGAACCTGTGGATTAATTAAGACTAAGTCTCTAAAAACGCATTTTGTTTAATTGTAGCCGAATCTCTACATGCTAAAGATGTACGAAATAGTGATGCCTGTGATAGATACAATGGGTGGTAATCTAAGGACCAGAATTTATGTAAAGGTTTTTCAAGGACTAAAAGCTGGTAAAATTTATTGCCACTCGCTGACAGGCAACAATGTCACAAACCATGGTATCGAGATCATTATCTCCCTAAGTTTTATCACACTGCCACTTGACTTATCAATAAAAAAATGACTGGCAAAAATCTTGAGCTGTCAACCTTTACCCTGTTGGTCCAGTGACATTTGCATAATTATTGACACTTCTTAAGTAACATTTTTTGAAAAATGGAGATTAACTACATTTTCTTTATATTATTCATGACCAAATTAGCATATGCATACAAAATTTGAGCTCATGAAGTATTATTTTTGTAGCATTATCATCAAAGCTTTAACTTTTACTCTGCAGTTTCAAGTACAGGTAAATAAACAAATAATGTTTCTATTTTTCGCAATATGATTTTAAACTTTAGTGCATTTCCCGTATGTATTTATATATATTAAACTTTTGAGAAAAACTGGGGTACATCACAAAGGTTGTTTAGGGAAGTTTCCATTGATGTTTTAAGTTGAAATTGGATGCCATTGTCTTGTGATCTCTGGTAAATTCCACTTACAGATACTGTGTTCAAAAACAGTTAATAAATATGTAGTTTGATGATAAAGCAAAATTTAACTAAAACCTCAACAAGACGCAACTTTTTTGTGTGATTCATTTTGATTTTGTGTTGCTTATTTTATTATTTATTAAGGCGGAATAATTGTTTTCAGATAAACTCAGGCAACACAACAAAGTTAACCACAAATTTATTTGTTTCTATTAACAGCACATGCCACAAAGAACAGTCAACATTTTGAACCAATCAAATTGGGACATTTAATTTGGGAAATGAAAGGAAATATTGGAAAGTGTAGAGATACTAATTTTATTTAATGCAACCTTGCGTAAGGTGATTTTGAAAGTCATTCCATGATGCACAAGCAACTGGACTTCTTTTATTTAATTTTAGTACTAACACTATTTTTACACCAGTATTCCTTACTTACCCGAGACCACCATTTTAAGGATTAAACAACTCCAAAACCTTTTTGAAGTTTTATTTTTATAATGTCATGTTTGACTCCGTGGCAAATAGAAATTTTGTTGTTATTGCTTGAGGTTTAAGTACTTAAATTGAAATATATGCACAACTTTTCAGATCCCTTGTCTACCCAGAGGCGAAGTTTTTTTTTGAATTGCTTTTTTTTTATTTATGTAGAAACATGCTACATTTTCTTATTGTCATTAAATTATTCATCATAATATATAGTTCATATTCTTTCATAATTAAATTTCATTTTCATTTCCATGGAAAGCAGGCACTTTCTTCAAGCAGAGGTACATTTGGCATTGAACCATTTTTCATTCAAAAGAAAGTCACTCTTTGTATTTCACTTTTAGTCATACTGTAGACTTTAGGTGATAATGTTAAAACTGGTTTATTTATCTTTGTTTGCATTGTTGTATGTATATCTATTGTAGTGCTAAATTTATTTCCTTAACTCTTTTCCAGGATACATATCTTTAGCTTGCAATTTGTGACAAAGCCTAATGTTATTACATATTGCTGAGCTATAGTTTTAATGAAGTCATGCTTAATTATTTTTAAAACGTTTTATTCCGTTGATAAAAATAATCAACTTTTATAAATCTTTTAATGGGGAAGTAACTATGAATTAAAAACAAAATTGGATGTGGCCTTACTTCGCGTTCTCTGGTGGCCTTACTTTGCGTTCTCTGGGCGTACCTAACAATTAAATATACGTGTTTATTCCTTCATGCTCAGACAGAAATTAATTGTATTTTTTAATTCTTGTATTGTTTGTATTGTAATGATGATTGTTTTTACTCTCATAATTATTATTATATTGTGATATTGGTTTTCATGTTGTGTTGAGACTCATTCTTTATATTTAATTTTTAAATCCAACTTTTTATAGTACTTTCAAACTTCCATGTTTTTTAAAAGAATGTCTAAGTTTTAGCTTAGGCTGAATGTAATTATTTTTTTACGCTCTTTTAGTCTCGGAGTTCTTATTTGTGTTTTCAGAAAAAGTTGTGAAATTAATTTTACTTACTAAGACGTAATTAGCATTATCTTTTTGCAAAAAAATTACATCAGAAGAAAATTGTTTGTCAATATTTGTTTTAAGTAATTGTGGACTTACATTATTTTATTCTTATAATCTATCTACGCAGGAATTCACAATGATTATACGTATATAATATTTTCTTAACTTTTGACAACATCTTTAGCCTTAATGTTCTTAAGATTGTAAGATCCATTTCTTTATGTGGACTTTGCATTGCATAGTTTAATTTCAATTCTTTTGTAAACATATGCTTTATGTTGTTTAAGAAAACACTGCTCTATTGATTATCACTGTTATTGAACAGTGTTTTAGTTTATTTTCAAAGCACATGTTCGTTGTTGTTGTTTTCTAAGGTAGTTCACACATCTTTTTAAACATTTTCTTTTCTCCGCAAAGGTGAGTTTAAATTTTAATGTATTACCTGATATATGGAAATAAAAATATGGTAAACATATGTTTTTCAAATTCTTCAAACTGGGTAATTTAAATCTAGGATAGAGTATTATGTAAATGTTGGGATTTTAACAAAAATTTTTTAAAAGGAAACCAAAAATTGGAGTTTTTCAAAAGGAAACATGTTGGGTATTGTACTGATCATCAGTAACTTTTTTTTTGATTATACAAAGCTGATGTTACGCAGTTTTATTATTGTCAATTGGAAATCATTGACATGATTTTTTAAATGCAGATATTGTATTTTTATTATGGTATATAATATTTTAATAAGCGTCTTTAATGTTAATGGAAATGTTTAACATATACAACAGGCCTTACCTGACTTAAAAAATGTGATAACATTTTTCCTGATTATTATTGATTGTGTCTTATTTACACAAAGCCAGTCTACCACTCAAAATTTCCCATGGGAACAAAGGCTTTGTGATTTGTAGTTTATTCTATTTCTTTAATGTCCCTAGTAGAAGAGAAAGTTTGTGCTTTATGATTTCTAGAATCGTGAATAAGTTGCATGCAAACAGTTTTTAAGTCCTATGCTATGATTAGAAACTGATTACCAGAATTTTCTATCCTTGGTAATATACTTTGGCTTTCAATGTACATTTCTTTTGTAGCTAGCAACGATTCGGTGTTTGGAATTTAAAATATAACCTGAATTACTTAAGGGGCTCTGGAAAAGGAGATAACAAATTGTGAAAGTGCAATTTTTGTGTATAATATATATATATATATATATTATATATTATATATCTTTTTTTCTTTTTTTAGTTATTTGGTTCTGTATTTTTATTACACAGTATGAAGGTATCAGCCAACCTTAAGGCTTGCGAGCCATGTCCTGTGGGGGAATATATTTCAATACCCTGCAACGATGTGCACCCAAATGTGTGTAAGAAATGTCCACGTGGGCACTTCCAAAGTACACCAAACAACAGAACGATTTGTGACTGGTAAGATACTACTTTAGAATGCAAACTTTTGCTAGTTTCTAAATTTAGGGTCTTTTTGCAAAAAGTTTATGCTGTTAAAATACTAAAAAGTCTTTTTTTGGTTAACGTTTATTCTCTTGAAATATTTTAAATTACTTCATTCGCAAAATATATACCCCAAGTTTTCAAGTTTTTAAATTTTTTTCCTATTTTTTTTTCTGTAATACTTAAGTCTTATAAATGTGCAGTGTGATTTTCACTGACAAATAAATATTGGATAAAAATATCTGTTATATAAGCAAGGAAGCTTTTTTTTCGATAAATTAAATTAAAAGACACTCTGTTGTTAATTTTACTGATTCTTTAACAGGTGCCAGTCATGCAAAAGGAATGAGATTGTGAGAGAAAAATGTTCAGCGACGAAAGACACAGTTTGCCGCTGTCCCACAGGGTTTGTATACGATCCTATCAAACCTTGTGAACCATGCAAGGATGTAAGTAAATAAAAAGAATTCGATTAACAGTGTGTGAATAAAAAGATGTCATTTTATAGCATTTTGAAATACTTTAGGCGGAAAATTGTGAGGGTAATGGAGACAATGGAGGCAATGAAGGAGGTGAAAAAGGAGGTGGTTTATATGTCCGCAAAGGAGTTTCAGGTTAGTCAACTTTGATTCTTTGACGTTTTACACATTTTTGCATGTAAAATATAGAGCAAATATGTGTTGACGTGTATCTAAGTACGCATACATGCAGTACTTGCATCTCTTTCTTTTTACAAAGCATTTTTCGTACTTGAAATCAAGAGTCCTTAAAAAATAGCCGAAGTTATATCTCAACTGAAAAAGAACAATACAAACATATAAGAGAGAGAAAAACAGCCTTTTTTTTCTAATATCACCAACCCCCGTCCAGAGATTATTAAAATTTTACCTTCATCACTAAATGTGTTTTTTCTTTAGACGAGGTTATGATTGCCATAATTATCGGTGCAACTTTGGTGGTGGTTTTCATTATCATAATAATTGCGGTATATTGCTTCAGGCGAAGTATGTTTTTTTGTTCTTCCCTTCTCACTCTTCTATATAAAGTACTTTTTTCAAGTAAAGCATTTTTGCTAACAAAATGCACAATGTAACAAAAAGATTCTCTTATCGAGTATTAAACCATTCTGCTCTTCACCATTTTCTATAGGGAGAAGAAGACTGGCGAGACCATCCGCTCATTTACTGACACCAAAGTCTCCTATAAAGCCTGGTCAGAATAAATATTTTTATATTAACATAAATATTAATATAATATAATATATTTATATAGTATACTACAAGCTTTTAGCCAATTTTTATTCCTTACTTTCTTTTGTTTATCTTTTTCTTTAAAACATACCTAATATTTCTTTAGATGTGGTGAAGGATGCTGTTGTCCGACAAAACACCCCACCCTTACCACCACCTAGAACAACAAATGGTAAGAAACTATTTTGTCGTGTTGCCTGCATGATAAAAAAAAAATGGTCAGCTTCTGTATCTCACGTGTTTTATTTTGTTCTATTTTAGACAATTACTATAGTCCTATTCCATCCTTACCAAGTATTTACTTTGTTATTATGTTTTTTTCTCTTCATGTTATGTTTTCTTGATTATAAAAAGTACAACACATAGAAAAGGGGCTATCTTCCTAAAACGAAGCCATATATCTTAAATGGGTCTACCTTTCTAAAATTCTAAACTAGTGTATCGCGAGAATCAATAATAGCGTAGAAGTATAACCCCGTTTTATTAGTATTCTGCAAATATTTAAAGTTCATGTTCACGAAATATTTGCTGCTTTGCTTTGGTATGGTGACATTTAGTTGTAATGAAGGTTTCCTTCTATTTTTTGTAGGAGTAACAACGCCCCAGACGAGAATAAACTGCTCATCGATGCCCTTCAAACTTGTAGAAGAACTAAACTTTCTTTTAAGTTCATCATATACTTTTAACTATAAACATTTAGCAGGCGAGTTAGGCTATAGCCATGCGTTCGTTCGACAGCTGACGCAGGAAACACATCCGGTAGAGGCACTCCTTGGAGCATACGCAACTGAGGAAGAACCTACAAAAGAGAGACTTTGTAGAGCGCTATTGACCATTGGTCGTTCTGACGTAGCGGCCAAAGTGCAATCTAGTTTGTGATAAATTGATAAATTTATGGTAATAAGTTTCTGATAAATTATGTACATGTAGATATAAACATATTTTATAGTCTGTTTTTATAATATATTAGTTTTTTTGTGTTTTTCTTTTTTTATTTACCAAATGAGCTCGTTATTAAAAATTTTCGAAAAGTAAGAAGAAAGATAGGATAAGATTTAATTATGATTTCGTGTTATAACTAAATTAGAAAGGGTGGTAAAATATGCGGCGTCCAAAGAATATCTACCAGTGAATATTTGTAGGCGTAATGTCATTATCACAGTGACTGGCCTGGCGCATTTTTTTATTTCGCCTGTTCATTTTCATTTATTTGGTAATTATTTAACTTTTTGTGTCTATTTTGGTTCGTTTTGTTTTATCCAGCTTAAATATGTAAATAGGAAAATCAAATTTTTATACAAAAGATTATAGCTACTTTTTATTATTAAAACTTTGTGAGTAATAATTTATTTTTCAATTTTGATCCAACCGGAAAATATTTGCTACTAACTAAAGGCGCCTGTAGCTATTTTGGCTGTCGGCTCTTAAAATTCGGGAAAGAAATCTTGTGAATATTTTCTCTCGCTTGATGATTTTAAGCCAGAGTAGTTAAAGGCATTAATAACACCATTGGAGGCTGCCATCCGTTACGGATTCGATTTCTATTCGATGCACTGTACTCAGTGCGTACAGTAGTCAAGGACCTTTTATTTCGTAGCCTTATTAGTTTCAATTTTTAGTATATTTTGTTTCGAGGGATTTTATTTGTTACTTAATTGCTTACTATATCCGAGTAGAGTTTACATGCATTCTTATGCGCATCAAAGTTTTGAACAGAATGTAAACCAGCCTTTATTTTTTAACCGCCTGCTACTGACCTCAACAAACAAGTTGATTGACAGATACGATGAGTCATTTTAAAGGGAAATTACAAGTATTCGTCGGGCTAAGATGTCCCTCTTTCTGTGAATTACCTACTTTTAGGATTCTAATGCAATGGGGAATAGTAAAAGAACTACGAAAAAGGATCTCAAATCCCTCTGTAGACATTTTTTACTTTTTTTTAACTTTATAGTCAAGTATCTTTTCAAATATATTTGTAAGTTTCGTTTATAAGATATCCACGGGTAACATTTTTTTTATTAAAACTTTTTCGCCAGTGAAGGCCTTTTTTTAATTTTTTTTGTGGACGATAGTTAGATTCCTATTTTCAGTTTTCTTGTGTCGTGTCATTGTACGTTTTTTTTTGTTTTATTTAAAAGTTCGTAAGCTATTTATATACTCTTTGTTATTCATGTAAATTTCATCTTGACGGTTTAACATGGCGGACTGTTATGGTAAGAGCCATTTTTTTTGCTTTATTTTTTTGAATGAACAGAAAATGTTATGAGCTGTTAAATCAATATTGACTTAACTTCAAACAAAACTAATATATATATATATCAAACAAAATATTTTATATGCGGCTGAATCTAATTACTCCGCACCAGTCCCTTTTTGTTGTTTGTTTTTTGAACAGCCTCAGTGCCGTATACGTATAATTTCTGTCCGCCGATATTGTTGAATCGTCAAAGCCTTTTGACCAATGTAGATTTATTATCAAAGTTTTAAAAATAGTATTTTGAAAGTAACAAATAGAAAACAAACAAAAATTATTGTACTAAGAGTGTTTTTTGTCTTTTTAAGCGGTCGCTCTTTTATCTTGTTTATTCAAACGCAATCTGGTGAAAGTTAAGCTTAAGTAGTAAAATAAATAAGGTAATTAGATATTGACGCTTGACATAATGAGTCATCAGCCTGTTATGACAACATTAATTAAAATTTCCTTTAATCTTATTAATTTATATTGTCAACACGTGTGCATGTGAAGTAATTGTTATCAATGACTCGTGCGTAGCGGATAAACTTTTATTAACTTGTTAATCTCCTGCACCAACATATTAAATTTTTATGACTAGCTTGCTGTAACATGCTTTTAACGTTTTATACTTAGTATAATTTACGAATTTTCTTTATCGCCGCAGCCTCTTTTTAACCTAGACCCTGTGACAAAAAGTCTGTTAATATTTGGCTTTAATTAATGATTTTTTTAATTTAAAAAACTTAAGAGAAGCATGTTTGTTACCGCCGCAGCTACCTTGAGTTTTTTTATAGCCATTTTTTGCGAAAGTTTTCGCCTTTGGAAATTTCAAAACAGCAAAACGCAAAAGTTTTTTTCACGCGAAAAAATCTTTTTTTCTCTAAGCAAATTTAAGACCCTCCTTAAAATGCGTTGTTATCAAAAAAATCAATCACATATAGATGGGTGTTATTAATACGTATACAATCTTTTCCTTTTTTTTCTGCCAATCTATTACAGTTACTTTTGTCTCTTTTTTTTAGGCTAAACATTTCCCTGATATCCAACCTCGTTCCCAGGGCTCTTTTTTCACTTTTTTATGGCTGACGGCGCTCAAGAAAGAATTTCTTGAGCGCCGTCAGCCATAAAAAAAGAGCCCTGGGAACGAGGTTGCCCTGATATCTTTATTTACCTCCAGTACTTCTCGCAGCTTTCATCTTTTTTCTTCGCGCTGAAAAACAGAAACGACAACCGCAATACCAAAATTCAGCGGTACATTGGTGAAGATGAAGAAATTAGTTCTTATTTTTTACTTTAAAAAAGCAAAAAAATTTATAAAAAAAATTATTCGCAAAAGTGTTTTCACTCGAAAATAACCTTTTACCTGATTTCCGAATTTTTTTCGCGAAACTTGTTCCTAAACCGCGAAACGGAAAAGTTTATTCCATAAATTGTGCGTGTTTTATGATACGCGAAAGTTTCCGTCCGTACTATATTTTGTTTAGTTTTGTGTTGTCTGCGGTATCCTCGACCGCCTTGTCTCGTTTTTATCTCTCATTTAATCGCATGTATCGACCCCTTGTGTGTTATACTGCGTGTCTAATTGCTCGTGTTTTGCATCGCTTTGCGTACGCATTTGCAGTAAGTTAAGTGAATCCCATCATTGTTGAGTGAATGCAAATAAAACTTTAATTTTCTCGGTATGGCGTTAAGAAATTTCATTTAGCAGATTTTGCTGCTGTTTGATCCACTTAGTTAGCGTGCACCATTAGCTACTAAATTTTCAGTAAGTTTCATTTCTAATATTTTATGTGTTTTTTGTTTAGTTTTCGACCCACTTCGTCTGCTTTCTCGTTGAATTGCACTATCTTTTCTCAACTTCTCATTCCGTTATGTCATTCCACTTCGTTCCCAGTTTCCCATTTGTCAATAGTTTATTTAGTTTTTTATAAGTAATTGAATAACAGTGGTTGAATAACAATCCGCTGAAATTCCAGCTTTAGTCAGCGAGTTGTCGCCCATAAACCCCTTTAATGTTGTTACATTATATAGTTAGTCTGAATATATTTAAAAAATGATTAGGTTTCTTATTAATATTCTATTGATATTCTACATTGCCAATAGAACAGGTGCAGTATATATAAATTGCGATAAAAAATTCTATGGAAACTTAACCTTGTCCCAAGGGTCTTGTGGCCCCTGAACTGTTATTAGGGAGTGGCCAACAAAATGCCGTGGGAACGAGGCTTTTTACGCAAAATGTTACCTTATTTTAACACCACATAAAATCTTGCGAATTTGATAAATTAAATTAATGGATATTAAAGTATACTTAGTAAGTATTAGGTCCTCTCACTGCGTACACCCTGCTGAGCATTTTGCTGCACCTGTAGAGGAACAAGAGGTCAAGAACCTCGGATAAATAGGAATGCAAATTTATTAAAGTATGTGTAAAATCACCCATTATTAGTAGACGATTGTTTAACGTAACAAAACATTGAGAAAGTGACTAACTTTATTGCGAAAGACAAAGCGCGTGTCCAAGGGAATTCGCACGGGCATGGTTTAATTGACAGTATATCAAAGAGGACCAGTGTCCGACAAAAAACAATTAACAAACAAATAATTTAATTTTTTTTAAATTGAATGGCCTACAACAACATTAAAATTTGTATTCTTTCAGTTTTCGCTTTATATGCCAAGAATACATTGAGCAACATTTCGTCTTCTTCGCAATAAACGTTTTTAGTCAGCCGCTGTCATATTTGAAATCACTTACCGATTATAAACCATTGTTTTTTCAAAAAAACATTTTTTTATTAGCCCAAGATTTCCCGACATTGACCACATGAGCAAAGAAAGATAGAATTATAATATTTAGAATGATAGAATCACAATTTTTCTTGCCACCAGGAAATCGAAATAGTTAAGGTGGAAAAAATTAGGCTGGGTCTCAAACGATTTTTCTGCGATCAGAAGACTGGCCGTGCTTTTTGAATGGCTAATTCTATCGTTCATTGCTCACGTGGATTGACCACGTCGGGAAATTTTTTGTTTTGAGCGCAAATGACCTCACTGACGGAACAAATATAATAAATTCTTGTATTTTTTAAGAGGTTAAAATGTGACCACGCCGACTTTGTACTCATTGGTTAATTGTAATTCGGGATTTGCTATGAGGTGGATTAGAATTTTAGGGATATGCTCTGACATTTTTTGCGTCTAAACTTTCGAAGAAAAAGCTACCACCATAACCTACACTAGTAAATTGGCAGGTTAATCAAAACGAGAACGCTCTACCAATTGTTTTATCGGATATGTAATAACTCTTAACCCGATTTGTGATGCAAAGGAGGGTCATGAAAACCTTTTTTTGAGTGAATTTAAGCAAAATTCAGCTTTGATGCAAAAGCTAATTACAGCACTTAGCCTAGAATCCGCGCCTTTTAAAAAAAATGGCGTCAAGAAAAACAAAACAATCGCCAGCCAGTTTTAATTGAAATACAGCCGTAACATCACCAGTGAAAAGCACGGCCGCGTATTTCAGCGACATTGTGCAGATCAGATGAAAAAATTGACCGCAAAACACGTCGATATCATTGTGACGAAACTCCAGCTAATTATACAAATCTTTAAGGGACCTCAACTTTCACGCAGTTTGTCATTTAAATTTCCTATCCAACAAATTAATAGAGGAAGAAACCTCCCCACCCCTGAGCATTAAGGGGCCCCCGTGATCAGTCATACATTAAAAACAGATCTTACTCATGCAATGATAAGAATAATCTTACCAGATATTAGCCAATGTAAACAAAGAGTCATAGTGGAAAAATGTGAAAAGACGAATGTTTTAAATTCAATTTTAATCTCATAATTAAATTAGTTGTCGTATAAAACATAGCTGACTCGGTAAAATCGGATATCAAATTCATCATCTTATCTTGCTAATATTCCACTCTGTCTTGCTTCAACAAATTTCACCTTTTAAACTGCCATGTCCGCCTACTTCAATAAACAACTTTATTATCGTAGTCTGGCATTATCTACGCTGAAATCTTGATGAGAAAAAAGCCCAATTCCAGACTTTTCTTAATTCTTTTAATTTTCTGGGCATGATTAAAACGTCCACATAGAGTTAGTTTGACCACGGGCATGATTAAAACGTCTACATAGAGTTAGTTTGACCACAGATTCTACCATCGTTATATGTTTTGTATTGGAAACAATATTTTTCTCTATAAGCTCTTTGGTATCTTCTAAACTGTGACTTTTTTTGTGTTATTTACTGAATATTTCAAAAGTAGATCCTAGTCATTTCATATTACATTATTTGTGAAGGGATAGCCAACCCTAAAATTTGCTGGTACGCTGTTGGCGCACTGAAATAAGTTAGACAAGTCCTTAGTGCTATTAACTCTTCTGATCGCTTATCTCCGTCCGTCCTAAAGCTGTGTAAACATGTGCAAATAATAACTAGTGATAATAAAATAAAATAAATAACTAATAATAACTAGTTTTTTTAGGATTGAATAAAAGGTTGAAGAGGAATAACAAAGAGTTACAAAACATAACAAAGTGACTATAATAAGCATCCTAAGGCAAAATTCATTCTTATTCGGGTTACTTAGCATTAAATCGCACCGGCAACACAAGCTAATATGCGAAGTAGTTGCAGGATATGTTATATTAGATTTATATTAGATTCAGGCATTTTGAATATGTTAAGGTTTCGAATATAATTAGGGTTAGGTTATTTGGGCCAAACTCTTAAAACGTGTTTATTGTTGCTGACATCAGCATGGTTATTTTTCACGAATTGCAGGCCTTCGTTAGCCCCGAAGTGGATTTGTTAGTTGTGCAGGCAAGCCAGAGAATGGGACTAGGGAATTTTAAACGCTGTTTACCTGACCTGCGTATGTGCAAAAGTAGAGGCTATGCAGGCTGCTGTTGTTATATTTGAAAAATGAGGAAAAACTGCACTTGTCTAAAGTATTTTGGTGCAAGATTGTGGTTTACAAGATAAAGGTAGTTGTTTACGAGGAATGTGACTGCCTTTGGTTTACGAGAAGTGGTTTACGGCAACTTTCTGCAAACAAAAATTTCAGAAGCAACAACAACAACAAAAACAATCACGTATATATATTAACTTTATTAAAACTAACAAAAACTTCCGTAACATAAAAATAGTAAACTATAGATTGTCGCAAATATAAAGAACACCGTAACACAAACCTACACAACATAACTAGAAATAGGGAAGATAAATTGTTCCTCCTAGTTGGATGTTGTAGGCATCCTTAAAAAATTGTATTTTTCGCCGTTGTTAATCTTCGCGTGTTCAGGAGTTCCGCGCAAAACATTTTGCGCGAAATTTATTAGTCCATAAATATGGTTCCGAAATTTACATAAAATAATTTTCAATTGATAAGTGTGGTTGGGTAAAAGTAAATACAAGTACCTTCCCGACAACCAATGAACTAAGAAGAAGAGGCATAAATGAACTTTCGCATTAATCGTGGGAGCAAAGAAAAAGGTTAAAAGCTTCTGCCCATCCTTTTTATTAACAACCAAATAAATAGTGTTTTCTTAACAATTCGGGTTCTTTTACATGACTATATCATATCTCAAAACGAAAAGGCGAAGTTTGTTGCGCCATCTGGCGGACTACTTACGTTTCCAAACGAAAAGTTAAAAGTATCGTTTTTGCTTGGTTCGGCGTTGCTCGTTGAGGCGAGGTTAAAACCACTCATAGGCGAAGGAGTATTGTTTGTACTTGTGGTGAAATTAAACACTTGGTTGGTTGCTTCCGTGGATGACGGTACTTGAAATGCATTAAAATTGGAGGGACTACTGAAATTGAATGGTGATGCGTCAGTAGAATCAGCAAACTCCATGCTTGAACCAAAATTAAAATTCGTCCCCGCTGGTGAATCTGTGTTACCAGAAAGATTAAAATTAAATTCGACAGGACTTTGTTGGGTTGCAAAGGATTCAGGAAAATCAAAGCTACTTTTAGGTGTGTTTTGTTTGGTTGAATTATTTGCTGAGGTCTTTTGATTGGTGGAAAAGTTTGTTGAGGCGGAATATTGCGCATCTGTGGCCATACTTGAAGAAGCGACTGAAGATGGCTGTGCAAAAGGAATGTTTTGTGAGGATTGCGGTTCTTCTAGTAACAAAAAGAATGCAACAATGCTAGCTTAGAACAAAACAAAGCAATCAGTAAATTGAAAGCAAAGTTATCGCCACATCTGGCAATCGTACATACGCAACGCAGAACTAAAAGGTTGTAAAGGATACTTATCACTTACGTTCAGCTGCGATAGATGAATCATCGTGATCAGTGTGGGCCTACATAAAACAGAAGTTGGATTTATGATAATGGTCAAAATAATAACTCCTGATTATTTCGGAAGCAGCGGAGTTTCTTTGTCTTAAACTTTGCTTATCTCGAACATACTCCAATCTTGAACAAATAAGTGGGCTCCTTCTCCGCATTTCTCTCACTGCATTTTCTGTCTCGAACTCTTTATACGTCGACTTAATAGGACTAATTTTGACAGGCACTTATTTTTGCGGATTTTGACTAAATTCGCAAAATTAAGAACCGGCGAAAATTAACACTTGCAAAAATCACTAAAATCCATGATTTGGTGGAAAATCCCACTTTGATTTCTTTCCAAATGATTAACGTTTACCTCTGGTGTCTGTGAACTTCCACTATTCTCACGCGGGAACTCCATGAACTGGTTAGCACTACTAAAAGACTGTGCAAAATCATCTTCCATCCCATCATTGGATACACTCTAAATAAACGCATTTTTGTTTAAATACAACATTTATTTAACACTGGATAGTTTTAATCGTCTCTTAGGGTGGAGCTTATTCAAAAGGGACCAAAAAAGACAAATCAATACATGTTATTTTTTATAAGAAACCAAGATAACACTCGGTTTCCTATAAACGGGTTTTTTTATTGAAAAAACAAGCAATGTGTTACTTAAACGTTTGCAGCAAAGAGGATGGTACGCTCAATGGTAAGGACAGTAACTGCAGAAAAATCTATTTTACTAATAGAGAGACAGTTAAAGCTTGAAGAGAAAAAAATTGTTACCAATAGTGCTACTTAAATAAGTGTTCATAAGCAAACCTGAAGGAGCGCTGATGTGAGGAAGGTAGCATTTTATTTACTGAGCATGAAAGGGCGTTACGTTGAGAAGGGGTGTTAAATTGAGGGGTTTAAACCGAGGTGCTAATTTAGAGAAATATGTAAGCTGAACTTAAGAAACTTTGAAATTATACCTCTTGAACATCATGTTGAAACATTGGTCGGCCAACCCTCATGTACGCATCTGAAGGTGACTGCTTTAGCAATTTCAAATGCTCGGCATGCTGGCTAGGACTGAAGTTGAATTTTGACGCAGGTGTTGAAGCTCTTGATTGCACATCTGGAGATAGAAATCTATTTGAATTATTATTAAAACATAGAAAGAGGAGGAAAGTGAAATAAGCTGATATTAATACTGGTGACTGTCAAGGGTTTGTTTTCAAAGAAATCGACTGCTGTCGTGAAACGAAGAGATTTACATATCCATGAAACCATGAATATTAAAAAAAATATTAATTTTTTTTTAAATAAATACTGTCATACTGTCATCTATCTCCATGCCCAATTCCTGGTTAAGAAATTCTTTTGAAGTTTGTTCCAACGGTACAGTATACGTCCCTTCCATGTTGCTCTCTTCTAATGTTCCTTTGTTGGTAAACGCATCTCCGTCCCGATGGACAATGATGTTTGCCAGATTAGTCTTCACAGCAGGCTGTTGTGGCACATTTATTCTGAAATGCAAAAAATGAGTGCATCTTTTCAAATTTATCTTATAAATCTCAATTTAAAAGTTATAACTAACTGGAATATTTTCCTCCTTTTTGGATAAAATAATACCGCCTTTCGTTTATCTGTCGTTAGTTACTAACAGGCACATATTTCTTAAATCTAAAATTCAATTATACAGAAGACAAATATCACAGAAACAAAATTTTAGAAATCTGTTTGAAATGGCAAGCCTGTGCTAAAGTTTATTCATTAAAAGTGTCTTTCTCAAACTTTTAAAGTGTCCAAAGATTTGGAAAGTGGTGTTTCTGTTCACTTCAATCAATATTGATTGATTCTAAAACCTAAATACTGACTGAAACTGACAGTGAACACCAGAGAGAATGCACGTATTAAGACAAAATCAACAATGCTTGACAGCTGTCTTTTTCTTATAAAAATACGACTACCACATTATTACCACGTAGGCTAATTTAATCACAGAAGAGAATAGGTATTCATACAGGCAAATCATCAATACCTTGGTAATTTGGGGATGCTAGCTTTCGAATCTGGCTTGAATGCAGCAGTGCATCTCGAAAGAAAGTTTCCAAATTTTGGTAGTTGAGGCATTTTAGGTAGTTGAAGATGTTTGGAGGTTTTCATTTTTGAAACGGTAAATTTTGGCATTGGTAGTTTGGTTGTAGATGAAAGAGACAGTGGATTTGGTGGAATATCTTTGATTTCGACATTAGCGTTCTCTTGTTTTGTTGATTCTTGTTTACTACTTTCTTGATGCTCTATAATTAAATCATCATAAACATTTTAATTTGATAAACAAAAATCATGTAAAAAATACTTATATTGGGAAAGCACATTCAATAATGGTTGATTAAAATATCACATATTTGAAAGGTGATCCAAGTTAAGACTAAATTTTTAAAAATACAAAAGATCCAAGAGAGATTCTATGTTTAGATCATCATTTGAAATGCAAACATATCTAGTTAAGTAACAACAATTTTGCAATGCTTTTAAGACTGATTTCCCACACAATATTAAAGTTCAGACATGTTTAATTTTACCATATTGCGCTCAAATAGATAATGTCAACCTTCAGAAGAAATCTGGGAAAACATAATGCAATAAAAGATACTGACTTTTATTTTCATTTTCAATTTTCTTTTTTATTTCATCATATTCTTTCTTTTTCTCACCATACTTCATAACAGTCTCCTGCCTCTTGCATTCCAGCTGTGGCAGTTTTTCAAACAGAGTTTTTGTGTTAATTTTTAATTCAGCGCTGTGTTAAAGTTAAGGCAAAGTATAGATTAAATGTAAAAGATTTAACCCCTTTTTAGTCAGGACTTTTACTTAGAAAACACACACTATAGGCATGAAATAACTGGTAAATATAGCTATTGTATTACTCATTATTATTTTTGAATTCAAAGAATTAACAGAATTAAAGTCAACCATGTTGATGATGTTTACGAAAAGATACAGCTTTATAATCGACGCAATAGCTTCTTTCTTTTCTTGCTGCATAATTGCTGTAAAAATTAAAAGAAATTCTTTAACAACCAGCTTACCTAACAACCAACACCTATTTCCAATGTTCGATTGAAAATATTCTCACATCACATTGTGTCTTTATCATACTTAATTGGCATTTTAGACTAAAAGAGTTCTTCCTGAAATACATCCTATTGACAGAGTTATTTCAGCTTAGTCCTAAGGGTTATGATTATGTAAGGCTAAAATGGCATGTAAGTAATGTTACCGATACCCTATCTATAACTTCCATGTGGTTACAATAGTCTTCTATCAGTTCTAGTTTTTGCCTGTTAACTGTGGTAATTGCTACCTCTCCTATTAGACACCTACCTCTGAAAAATCACATATCTGAAGTATCTAAGTATCTAAGGTTGACCAAGCTGTTTTAATATAAGAAACAAACAGAGTACATGTAAAATTTCCTGCGGTCAAAATTTGAAAAGACTTAAGAACATAGGACTTACAATGATTCCTATAAGAGGTTTTGGTAAGAACCATATAGGAACCCATCGTCAATATTTTACGAAACCCTAACACCAAAAATGATTTTTTTATGTGGAAGATAAAAAAATCGTTTAACCAGTCCTGAATCTTGTAAACAGGAACAAATTCCCAAAGGAACAAAAGATAAGCAACATTTCATTTTTTATAACATATCAAAATGTAATTTTTCATGTTCTCTTTAGCAACATTTAAAGTGAGGTGATATTTAAGGTTGGTTAACTCGACCTATATTATGAAAACAACACTATCCTTAGGTACATTCACAAGAAACAACGTAACTACTGCACCTTTATCATGTCCAAATTGTGCCAGGGCCACTTCTAACTCTTTCTTTCTAGCCTCTATGTCTTTTACTAAAATAAGTATGACATTACGAAGGTGTAATGTAAATGCAAGCAACAGTCAATCACATCAGCTTTTCGACAAATATGGTCTTAATTTTTTCTGGGTATTTTAAATTCACCTGAACTCTTGACTCTACAAACTTGATTTAAGAAAACATGATTTAAACAATTCGATAAGACCAACAATAAGATCAAGTAAGCAAGACAAAAGATATAAAAAAGACATCACAAGTATGTGAATTTAGCTTGCTGGACAACCTGTTATCATATACACAGTGGTAAACCACTCCTTGTCTTTTTCAAAAGCTGATATGAAAGATTCATTAACAGTGTGTATTACCTTGAGCATCAAGATTTGCAGCATCAAGTTTAAGTTTACGAATTTCTTTTGCTTTAGGGTGTTTCTCATACTCTGCTTCATATCTCAACCATTTCTCTGAATAGCCTTCTAATATCCTTTCATGTTCTTCCCTAACACAATCATAACTGCAAATTACTTTGCTATGCTACATAATAAGAACATCAAAACACAAATTAGTTTTAGATAACAGCACTGGTGCAATAGAATTGTGATAACATTTGAAAAATATTGTTGGTTCATCTAGAGCAAAAAAAATCCAACTCAGACCAACTGTGAATGTTTCTTCACATGTATAGACACTTCCCTAAAAAGGGGATGTAAATTTAATTTATGCTAAACTCAAAGGCTGCAACACTATAAGTAATGCTATATGAGTCTACTGTTGGTATCAAAATGTATCTCATGTGACTGCTAAATTCTTTTTACTTGCAACACATGTTTTACTCTGCTTCAATATACTGTTATTGTTTATTTAGCAAGCTTAAAAATATTATTTTAAAATTTTGACCTAATAAAAGAAAAAGTGCATTATCAGAATATAATTCTTTTTAGACATTCTTCTTTACTTTTCAATTCAGCATATTATTGATGACGCACATTGGGTGCAACAAATGTTATTTTGATACAGTGTGATAACATAACTCAAGTTAGAAACAGCGTGTGTCAAATTTTTACTAATTTTAGGTGTTAATCTAGCACATAAATATTTTCATTCAAGATTGTTTGGCTCAAACAATGTGTATTTATTATTAGGGAAAATTTTTAGATGGTTCCTTTTACTGACAAGCACAACAAGTGCCCAATTAGAATATAATTAACTGCCCCAGAGGCTTCTTTTTATTTTAGATATTAAATTATTGTAACGTTGCGTATGCTGATGGAGGCTCAGATGATACTCATTTCATATAATTAAAATCGTTGAAATACTTGTACTTAATTTGTTGCACCCTGGCCAATTACAATAGTTTTTCCACAACAAATTATACACAAAATAAAGAAATGAAGAATTCACAAACCTTTCTTTTTTTGTTTCGTCATACTTTAGTTTTAAAGTATTTTTTAAATCTTCAAGATGTCTCTGCTGTAATGTTGTTGCATTCTTTAGGCTTGTAAAAAAGGATTTAATAAATATCAGGCTCAAAACCAGAAATGGTAGTTATAAATAATGACAGGTGAATATATCCACTGGCTTAAACAACTAGCTCTAGTAAATCCGAGAAAAACTGATCTCAGTTAAAAAATTCCCCTAAAAATAATTGCATTATTGCAGCAATGTTGTTTATTAAATAATGTCCGAAGGGGAGTGGTTTGTTAATGGCTTTTGGTTGTGACTGAAATGACTAGCAATCGTGTCGTTTTAGATAAAATTCATCAAACTTTACACAAAATGATGTTTTCAGCTCACCAACAACAATCATACCTTTCTGCTATATCTTTGTTTTGCTTGAACTGCTCATGGAGACTTTTAGTTAACTCACTCCCTTTTTGAATTTCTTCTTCTAATTTCTCATTATCAGTTGTTTTTGTACGTATATCTTTTTGAATCCCTACAAGATAATTGGACATTTATTTTCAAGGGTGACCAGCTAATGTTAATAAAATAAGGTTGCTTATTCTGAAAGTTGGCAATCTGTTTTGATGTGAAAAATTTTATTGGAATGCTAGTATGTTGTTATGTTCGGGAGGCTTATGAAAAAAACATAGCATCTCTTGCCACTGTGAATTCTAGTGTTTTTTCATTTACCTCATTCACAACAGTATGAGGAACACAGCTCGTTTTGGACAAAAGACTTCTTATTGATAAAAAATTAATTATAGACTGTGTTTCAAGTTTAAAGTATCACAGGTAAGCTCAAGAAAGCACTAAAACCAACTTCCTTAAGTCAGAGGTCTTTTTTTGGCCGTACATAGCTCCTACACAAAATTTTATATTAAACCAATATGCAGACTTCATGTTATTAAGTCGTGATGGGAAGGGTTCCATTTTACAAAAAAGTTTCATGTTAATTCACTTGCTTATCCTTACATTAAAAAAAATTGAAAATATTAAAATTTTCTATTTAAATCTGAAATCATAATTTAATGCAGCATAATTAAATCAAAAAATCTTTAAATGTGAAATCTTGAAAAAACAAAACAGCTTAAAAGATTTGTTTAACAACTGTTTAAGCTCTACAACAACTTATACATCATTTTTCACTTTCCTTTTAAACACTTATTCAATACTTTAATACGACAAATAACAGAGAAAAGGGAAAGTCAAATGCAATAATAAATGTCATAAAAAAATTGGCCAACCGTCTATAGCTTCAATTTCATCTTTTATTTGTCTGACCAAATTCTCATTTTCAAACTCTAAAAACAAACAAAATGCTAGTTAATATGAGAATTTAAATTACATACGTTCATAAGAGAAATATTTACTGATACATTTTTTTTTGTTTTGTAACAGAAATTTTTTCTAAACGTTGATGACTTACCAAGGTCTTTGATTACTTTTTCCAGACCAGACATATTGAGATCAAACTTGACTGAAAACAGCTTATCCACTATAATTAATTGGAATGGGTCTACTGGTTACAACAATAGAGAAATAAGAATAATTGCCAGCCTGGTTAGAACTTTTGTATTATTATAAAAACAGGTACTGTAGCTAATATTAGCTATTTCATAATGGTGATTGAAAAACAGCTTATTCACTATAATCAATACGCTATTTGCGTGTATCCACCCCTTTCCAAACACCCTGGTTGATGAATTATCCAAAAACCTTTAAAACTCAAATGGCAGATCATTTCCATTGTTCTTCTGCCTAGCTGAGTGAACTTTTTCATAGACTTATTGACTAGCTATGTATATTCGAAAACATTTAAGTTAAAAGTAACAAGTGCACTTGAAAAATAACCACACAGAAAAGCAAAAAAGAAACGACGAAAAAGAAAATCGATTATCTTTACATGGCGTCCCACATCCAGCATGTGGTTCCCGCGTGTTTTTTGGAAGTTGTTTATATTTGCTGCCATGGAGGATCGGAGCGAATGAGATTAAATAGACGGCTTGCTGTAAACGCTAAACGCGTCCTTCGCGGCGTCCAGAAATAACTTTAGTTTTGTTTTTACAAAAAGTAGTATGAAATAACCAATAATTAAATCGGAGTGCATTTGTTTTATACGAATTCTTATTTTAAATTTATTTTAATCACCTTTAATAAATTAAACTAGAGAATTTTATTATGAAGTTGTCTGATTTGCTCAATATTAGGGCGGGAAAGATTTGAATTTCTTTTCGACGGTAAAAAATACTCGATTCCAAGTCGAAAGCGGTCAGTCGTAGGTAAGTTTTTTCGGTCCTACTTCAGTCATGTTTGCATAAAATGCTATCTACCTAACTAGTCGAATAAATTTAAATTTGATAGATGCAGAAGGAAAATTTATTAATTATTCAGGTTTCTATGCTACTCTTAGCTCACTATCTCAGTTATACCTTATCGGACAAAACAAAGTCGGACAAAAGTGACTAGCTAGTTTTTTGAAAGTGAATAAGATTATGTCTGACTAATAATTTTGTCCAAAGTCTTCTGAGAGCTGTCGAGCTTTAAAATTCTATATTTACTTCTAAAACCAATGACAAAAAGGAGGGAAGAAGTATAGCTACAGAAAATAAACAACATAACAGCGATATCGAAATAATTTCTTATCTATTACAGTAATCCTTGGAAAAATCCACCACTAATAAAAATGAAAAAGAAGGGTCATTTAGATTTTGATGACGTCAGCAACCCATCCACCAAAAAAATTTATATAGAACTTGTTTTCACATTGCCTCTATTGTGTGTAGAACGCTGATCAAGATAAATGTACAGCTAGGATCATATGTTTTCGACGAACGCCTGACGAGATAAGGGTTTTAAATTTTTTAGAAATTTGTATACCCGTTGCCTTTATTATATGGATCTTGAAACGCTGATCAAGAAAATTATATATAGAATCATGTACTTTTTTACATCTTTTATGGAAATATTGGGTTTAAATGGTTTTTGATGATGTCAACCCATTCATTCCAAAACGGATTCGGGGACCCATGTTTGGAAAACTTACCCAAAATTGGTCTTAGATAGTCCCTAGTTTACCCACGCGTTGAAAAATGACCGAGGTCACCACCTCGTTTCCAACCTCAAAGTTTTAAGTGCACTGTAATAGCTTCATTAATTTGAATAGTAGTATTAAATAGTAATGTTGACATTGCGCCGTAACGTCAGATAATTTAACATTTGAGACAATTTTTTCAGCTATATCAAAGGAAAATATCCATTTTGCTTGTCACAGACACACACACACCATCTCTGTATTATTATAGAGATACATGTATATCTACTACAATAATACATATACAAAATATAGAGTAAAGACCATGAGTAATTTTATGTCCTTAAGGGATTTTCTACTCTTTCGAAAACATTTTCTTCAAGACCTTCAACCATGATATCTTTTTTGTTTTGCATGTGATTATACAAATTTTGGATCCAACCAGCGTGTAAATATTTCAAATCAGAAAGTTTGGAGAAGATTTTAATATCTGCCTTGATCTGAAAACCAATCATTATACTGGTTTTGAATAAAATTTATTCTTAAAATTATGTAGTCTGAGGGATTTCAAACTTCAAAAAAGAACAAAATTATTAGTTGGACAAAAGTGACTAATACAACATGTTTAAACATATGTATTTGTTAAATTTAAGAACGAAGCTTTTCGTAAATATAATTACATCAGGTATACCTTCGGCTAATGAAAAGGAAACGCAATGTATAAAATGTTGGTTAAAAATACTTTTTAAATTTTTTAAAAAGCTCTGTTCGTTCTCAGGATATTCACATTTAAAGAATTTCAGATTTAATTATGCTGCATGAATTATGATGTTATAATTAAGTAATTTTGACAATTTCTGTCATCAGTAATTTTAGACCTGTTAAGAGATGTGCATTCAAACTTTATTAGTGCATAGATATTATAAAGGTAAATTGATTAACATATATTTTTTTTGCCAAATGACACTTGTTTGCTCGTTCCAAAAATTTTTTGGCTATGCTTTAGGATTATGCTCTTACCATAATAACTTTTAATTAAGTTTTTCCAATCTCATCCGAATAATACAATTAAGTTTTTCAGACTGTAGTTAAGCTTAAAGTCATAAAACACAATATTTGTTTTCTGCTATTTGGGCATGCTAAAAATGTATAATGTAACTTTTCTTTTATTCTCTAACTCTTTTCTTCCCTAGCTTGGCTGCTGATAGCATATTTGATTTTCTAGTTTTTTCATCAGAAATAATGGTAGATAGATAGATGTGCATATTTTACATGGCTAGCCTCACAAATATCGAGGGATATACCCTGTCTATTATTTCCAGGAGGGGCCATGGCGTAGATGGAGAGTCCTAGAGTATTTAATGCTCATTTTGAGCTACACAGACCCAATTAGAGCCCGCGCTCTACTAGACAACTCCCGGCAACATCCAACGGCCCACACAGTGTGCCATCTTCCCAATTTCCCTCACATGGCTTGGGTTAACCGGGGCTATGGTAACATTCACTCGCCCATGTTGAATCGCCGTCAAGAGGAATCGAACCCCGGTCTCCCGCACAACGTACAAGAGCTATAACCACTAATCTACGGCGCCACAAATGGTAAAGCATAAATTTTATTTACTAGTGTATATGGTGTTTTGAGGTTACAAATCCTCTTGATAAGCACATATAGCAATATAAAAAGTAATTCTCTGTTTAAATGTCTTTTTCGAATAACTGCTTTTTCATTTAATATAAAAAATTGAGGACAACATGTGCCAAAATTGATACTATTTTTAGTATTTATCAATGGCCTATAAAATGGCCTATCCCTCGAAATTTGACTTGACTTTTAATATTCTTTTTCTGCATACGCAGTTTTTTTTTAGATTTGCATAATTAAAAACATTCCAATTGAAATTTAACATTCTCTGTTTTTATTACAATGTCAACATCGCAACAAGTACGTTCTCAAGCAAAGCAAGGCCAGGTATAATATTAATTGCCTTTTGTCTACTTAAACTGGTAGATTTTCAACTTTACATTTTTAAGTACTAAAGCAATGAGCATATCCTAAAAAGCTCCTTAACAAAAGTTGTAAAAACTGAGGACAAATGAAGTTCTCAGAATAATGGAAAAATGATGTTGATAGGTAGCATGTTTCAGGGATCAAAAATCAAATAGAATCAAATCAAGTAGAGCATAAGCTTGTCTTGTTAAAGCATTAATGCAGATGCAGAAATTATGTTCCAGAGCATATATAAACAATTCCATAATTTTCTTTCCCACCACACTGAGGTAAGATAAGTTATATCATCCAAAGCCATGTATATGTTTTGAGTATTGAATGTTCAAAACCCTGAAAAAAAATTATTTGTCTTACAGCAGTTTTTCGGCAATTTTTACCTGTTTGGCTGTATTTGAGTTTCATTTTTGGGCAATTAAACAATACAATAGCTTGAAACTGATAAATAATAAAGCTTCATTGGTTCTAGAAACAAGTAAGTATAACTAATTTAAGCTTCAAGTCTTCTCTGGCCAAAGAAAGTCTTGTCAACATATGTTTACCGCCATGACGTAACGAAAAATAATTTATTGCATCTCTATGATTGCTATAAAAATAATTTAAAGGCACTTCATTTTATTGATATAGACAACCTTAAATTCTCTGCAGTATTTTCTCATCAATTTAGCTTACAGATAAAAATGGTAGCATCAATTATCATCTAGCTGTCAAAATGACATGTAGGAGTTTTTGTACGTTGTGACGGAGAATCTTTAGTAGTCCGAGGAACTGTCCTGACCAGTAGTATTTAAATAGCTTTCTATTGCAAGTCCCCTGAAGGCTATAAAAAGCACAAGAAAATTTTTTAAAAATTTAACTATGTGAAGCCCAGGGTTGCTCAATAGTTTTCGCTACGTTGTAACGGAAAATTTTGATTGTGATTAAACAACTGGATAATTTTTTTGCTGAACATGCTAAAGGAACTAATGTAGTAATAGAAAAAGCATAAAACATGCCTCTTAACTCAAAAAAAAAACTATTTAGTGGCCATTTAAACTTAATTCAAACTTTCAAATTTATAGATAAATGTTTCATTTGCAGTTTTGTCAAAAATATAGCTTATATTTTATTTTTTAAGTACAAATAAGGCTTTTTACTTTTGATTTCTATTCTTTGTACATATTCTAGATATTTCAGTATTAGATTCAATAGTAAATAAAAGATTACAGAAAAAAACCCTTTTTCTTTTATGATTTTAATTGTTTCATTTAAAAATTGCTGAAATTCAGTTATTTGTGAGACAAAAAGGCTAAAAAAATCTAATTCATGAAAAGAAGCACTTAGGTATATTATATATCACCGAAACCGAAATTTTGAGTATAATTTAAATATTACTTTTATTTAATAAAAAAAATTTATGACTCATGATTATTACTTTAAGTACTTATAATATGAAGTGTTAGGAGTTTTTTAGGATATGCTATATGGAACATCTATTTTTGTCACTGCTTTTAATCTTAAATTTATTTTTCTGTAAAGGTTCTGTGTATAATGTATAGAATTAATGAAATGCTTTAGGTTTTGAACCAAATATGGGCAGGGAAAAGCTACCCCAATATTAATTGGTAAATAATTCATGTCTTTTTTTTAGTGGTCTTCCATATTTCCCAATGAGCAAGTGACAGGTATGAATTTGTATTTATCTAAATCTGACATATAACAACCAAGTTGATCAAAAGTAAATTTTAAAGGCGTGGGTTTGTTTGATTTTTAGATACAAAAAAAAGAAAATTATTATGATATTTTGGTTTAAAAATGCATCTGTATGATAGGGAACGTTTTATAGGCATTACCTGTTTAAAACAGGATAATAGCTGTTCCTTTGATTTATAAAATGTTACCCTTTATTTCCCATGTTATTTAAACTTAGAATTCTAAAGTTTCAAAAGGAAACACGTGTTGTTTTCAGTTTCTCTTCCAGTATTCACACATATCCTTCTCATTTTTCAATTTAAAAAATGATACAAATTTAAATTTGTAAAATTAGCAGAAATTCAATTTTGGGATCAACTGGGAATATTTTTGCATGAATGTTAATTTTTTAAATTGTAATGAAGGTTAGTTTATTAATAAAAAAAATTGTCTAGTTTTCGTTGAAATTACTAGCTCTCCACCCCACTTCCAAGAAACAAGGTCATCAACAATGAGAAATTTTAATACTATATGAATGATAAAAGACAGATGAAAAAGAGCATATAGGAATGTGTTAGACAATTTCCAATCCAAATGATGTCATTAAATGAATTTTTACCTGAAATGATACATTTTATATCTGTTCAAAAGTTTTTTGATTTTTAATGATCATTAGTAGTTCAGTATGTTTGTTCTGTGTTGAACAGTACAAAAAACCTGACGATAACAATGCCAAGGAAAGTTTTTCTCCTGGGCCTGTGATGCCCAAAATTTATGCATGTACTTAAATGAGGAAAAATTGCAAATGTGTGAGGTTTTTTATAGATTTTTTTTAAAATCTTCCATCTTTATTTATCAATCGTTTTGGCTAATATTGGTCTGCAATTCTTATTGTGGGAAAATATTCATGGCACTGACAGAATTTTCCATGAAAATGTGAGGCCCTCTACTGCAAGAAGTTAGAATTTAAATTAAAGAGATACTATTTTGGGGTCAAATTGCATGAGCAAAGAGAAAGATATGTTGGAATTGAACTATAAACCACTCATGTGCTGGCAAATAAGGTTCATATGGAAACACTAACCAGAAGATCAATTTTACTTAGCCTATAAGAGTCAAAGGAAATCATTCTGTAAATTTTGAACACAGGAATTATCAGATTTCCCAGTATCTTTGGATTTACCTGAAAATCTGAGAAAATCAGATTTTCCAGTTTTTTGGGATTTTTTATGAGAATTTTGTAAAAACTGGAAAACATGTTCAGAAACTTTAAATAACATGATAGAACTAAATCAATTAAATTTTAAGATTTGTGGTATATAAATCCTACAAAGCGTCTGATTTTAGGATAAAGTTATCTAGTGTGGGGATTTCCCCAAGATTTAACACGCAATTTTACACAAGACAATTTTGATGATATTTTATAACAGAATTATGTATTACTTTCATTTAGAAACTCAATCAACATTGTTTGTAAAGAAACTACTTGCAGTTGCGGTAAATGCTAACAATTTATACCATTTCTTGCATATATATGCTTAAGAACGTAGAATATAGTTTGTATGTGGTATGTATAGCAAAGTAAAATATGTACTTGGTTTATTTATCAGCTTTATGTTACATTTTAGGTTTCAAGTATCAGTTATCTCAGGTGAAAATAAGCTTTTATGTTAGTCTAGTATATATAGCTCTACTTTAGCTTTAGAGTAGTTTTCTGTATGAATCAGACATCAAGCATCAGTCATTGTTTGTTCATTTCGTAATGTTTCAATAGATTTTTGTTAGTGTTGATTTTTTCATTAGAATATGGAGCAATTCCTTTCATGGACTGTGTGTTTAAACTCTTCTTTTTGTTTTGTTATCTCTGTGTAATGATACATCTAGAAAATCATTAACTTGAGTGTAGTTGAATTTTTATATGAACTTCATTTTAGGCACTTTAAAATTCTGAATATTTCTTTTTTCTCCCTGTACACATCTGTGTATATATACATTCAAAACCAACATATGTATATGTTGAAATACAGAAGATGTTGTTAGCTACCTTTGCACAGTTTTTAGACTTCTCAAAACACAAAAAAGCTATTATTTCAATCAGAACTTGAAAATTTTTTCTTAAGTTTAAAGAAGAGATAACGTAATTGCTTGTCTTGTTTGTAACATGTTGCTAAAATTTTTCCAAACTATGAAACAAATCTGAAGAGCTTATTAAAATGCTGATTCACAGTAATATAGAACTTGAGTTTAGAAAGTCTTGGCCATTATAACTCACTGAGGTTTTAGGAATACATCACAAGAAATCGTAAACTAATGTTCCATGTCAAGGAAAATTAAATATATCTTAAAGGTTAGAAGTTACCACAAAGTTTGAGATCTTTCACTCGTTTCAAGCTTGTTTATCATGTTTGTTTGGTTTAGGTTGGTTGAAAGAATGACTCGGGTAGTTTTGGGTGTTTGATGATCATAACTAAATAAAACAGTTCAACAGTTGACTATAACTTACCAGTATAAGAGTTATTGAAGATGATTGATTATGGTGTTTGGATTCTATTGTGCATTGTCAATAAAAATTTACGTCATTTTTGTTGAGATTAACGCACTGTTTTCTGAGAACATATTGGTACTTTCGATCAAACTTGGACTAAGAGGGTATTAGATACTTTAATTATCTAAATATATTAACTCTATTTTAGGGCACTGTTTCCTGAAAATGCCTTTGGAGACAGATGTTTAGAAGGTTAATTTTTATTCATATTTATTTTAATTCATTCATTATTTCTTGCAAAATTAATTGCATTTTGTTTGTATCTAGATGTTAACTTAAAAATTTTAAGGGATGATAGTACTTGTCCTGAAGCATGTAGAGTAATACAGTGGTAAGTGGTTAAATTTAACACAACGCCTTTTAATATTATTATTATTTACAAATTATTTATCTTTTTGTTACCTAGGATTAGAGGCTGTTTTGATGCTTTGGAAAAGAAATATGTAAGTAAAGTAGTGTAAACTCGGGGATAATATTTCTTTTGAAGAATGTTTTCTCTTTGCATTTTTTTACTTGTTACATGGTCCATGATTTACATGATTGATATAAAATGCCAGGGTTGACAAATGGCTTGTTTATATGGTGTGCATACAGAAAGTGATTTAAATGATTACAATTATGTTGACTTATTTTATTGTTATTAACACCATACTTGTATGTTGATCCAAGGCACACATACTAAATATTCTCAGATTATTTCTTCAAACTTTCTTTAGCACATTTTATGTAATTTTTTAAATCAAGCCAAAATCCATTGCAGTAACTATCCAAAAAAAGTTGGGTGTCAGGCCATGTTTAAAAACAACTTAAACAACATTGTTGCCAATCAAGCAATTAATGTTTAAAGACTTTTATCAAGGAGGTTACAAAAAAAATTAACTAAAATTTAATTAAAATTCTGGAATCATTAATTTTATTTGAGATGAAATACACAAGTATAAATGTTGTTTGCGTTATAGATGATTTCCCATTATTTTTTGTTTTATTTTTATAAACAATATTCGAAATTAACATGGAACTTTCTCATGTTTTGTTTAAACTATAAAAAAAGTATTAGTGATGGAGATTTTAAAAAATAAATAATGTTGCATCATGCATTGTACTTCAAGACTAGAAATTTTTTCGCAGTGAAGCATAATCAAGAAATTTGTGGCATTTTAATTTCGCAATACAGATTTTTTTACTTTGCATGTGTCAAAATTAGTCACACAGATATAAACACAAAGAATTTGATGCATCTATTTTTGTACCGAACTTTTTTTCGTTATCATAACAATTATTCTGTGAATTCAGCAAATGCTTGACTCCATACTGATTATTTGGCCTAGCAAAAATTTCATGCAATTTAATTTCGCGGTTGGCCAAAAATGTATTTTCACGGCATTTTAATTTTGCTGTTTTTTGGATCCAACCGCAAAACTCCAAAAATTTCTTGCCTTAAAGTAATATTGTTGTGTTAAAGTGTAAATGATTAAACTAACTTTAGTTGAGTTCTATATCTGAACAAGTCTTCTCTAACAGGCATACTAAGAATAAAAGTTACAGTGGTGGTATATACAAGAAAGAAAAAATGCCAATCCCTGTAACTGCACAGTTATCATGTTTTAATTTATTTATTTATTTATTTTTCAGCTAAGAGCTGTGTTGGTTGGAGTAAGTAGTACATTTTTTAGATAGGTACCCAGAACAAAGTTTAACCGGTTACATGAACACAAGGGAGACATTGTCTGGCTTGCTTCTTTTGACATAAAATTTTGCCAGGTTGTATATCTTGTTTTCTTTTTCTAGATATATGAAGACCCAGAGGATCCGGATGTAAGTGTTTTACAGCGAAAATATGAAATACTACACTAGAAGAAATTTTATAATCTATAAACCTTAACAGTCAATCCTGTATTAGCTGTTATAGGATATGTCAATGTAACTTATATAACAGCTATTATTTTATTTTAATGGCTTTAGCACGTCTCTTAATGGGTGAGAGGCAAAAGTTGGCAATAGCATAAATTCTTTTAAAAAATTCTGTTTATTCTTTTCCCTAATGCTCACCCAGTGTAAGTCAACAAGACTCAAACACTACCACAGTTTAAATTAGTCGTGACAGTAGAAAATGTAAAATAATTTTAAGAATTAAAGTATTTATTTTTAATATTCCAACATGTTTCCTTACTATTCATCGTAATTGTTTACAGTGAGTAGAACACACACCCATAAAATGTAGAACATGTTATCTTCTGTGACATATCAATAGGGTTGTTTTGGAAATGAGTCAATTTTGTAACTTCAGTAAAAGCACAATAAGGTAAAAGTTTCACAACATAAAGCTACAACAATGCTGCCTAACTTGCTGATGTGCTGCAGTTTTTACGCAAAGCTTGAAATTCTATAAATAAATTTTAAATCTTTTAAATAAAAAAGCAAGCAGCAAGCTATTCTTGTGCTTTTTAGTAAAGTAGGTGGAATTAAATGAATTAAAGTTTTTAAAAATTGATATAATAAAATGTGTATTTAAGCATAGAAAAAGGGTTCAGAGGAACACTGGAGAGCCAAAAAAAAAAGTGTATTTGGCATAAAAAGCATGGAAGGGACTATCAGGCTAACATTGGTCAGGAAAAGTCAGGTAAAGGGTTTTACAGAAATGTTGATTACTTTGCTAACTAAACAAATTAGTTTAAATCTTGCTTGTTAAAAAACAGCAAGTTTCTTAAAGCGGCATGGGCTTTACAGCGAAAATGAATAAAAAATGCTGAAAAAAATAATTGCGTAAATATTTATGGTTTTATTTTTTATTTTTTATTTAATTTTTTCTTTTACTCAAAATACAAATTTTATTATTTTAGACTGTTATTGAGCAATATTCTTTCAAGGTTAGAAAATTTAGTCAGTTTTTACACATTCAGTTACTTATTTGTATGTTTGTATGAAATGTGAGTGGAATTGTTGTGCGTTAAAAAAAGGAACATTAGTATGCAACTTTTCCTCTTTAGTTTGCTTATGGAGATGGTGGTGGTGTTGATATTTACAGGTAAACTCAGAGCTTTGTCATCATTACCCTGTTCGAAATGATATTGTTTTTTTCCTACATTTTTTTTGAGTGAAAAAATAGTTGTAATTTTGATTTACTCTATTTGATGCTATTTTAAACTTATTGCCTGTGTCTGCTTTTTTACTTGCTTAATGAGATTTTAGGTTGTTTAATGAGTTTCCTAACTTCTCTGATTTGCTACATTTCTTTAAATGCAGTTAAGTACTTCATATTTTAAAATGTTGTTGGTCAGGTAGGGTTTATAGCCTAATATGGTCATGTGCGTGGTTTAATAGATTTAATACCTTCAGGATATAAATTTAGCTTTGATAAAAAAGTGCAGTTAATGATTTTGAGACGTTTTTGTATTAGCGACTTTCTCTTAAATCACAAATATAATAATGTTGTAAATCTGGGGAAATATGTTTTATTTGATCTTGAATAAAATCTTGTGTTTATAATTTTTTTTAACAATCACAATTTTGCATTGTTTCATGCTGAATTTTAGATATCTTTGAAATATCTCTTTATAGGAATGGGACTAGAATAACTAATGCTAAATCTGATAAAGAAACAAAAAAGGCAACCATACGTTTATTAAGGTTTGACCTTTTTTAGTAGTTGTAAATGTTATGTCTTTCTTGCGAGAATTATAATGATTTTTTTATTTATAATTCTTTTTGCAGGACGATTGTGTTGCTTAGTCAGACTTTGAATCCCTTACCAGGTAAGAGAAACCATGTTTAAAAGGCATTCATATCGCAAATTTGATTAACATATATTTATAAAAATTTTGCGGAAATATTGAAAGGACTTTTCTACTTCATTGTATTTAAATTTTATTCATCGAAAGTCTTTGACCTGAAACAGGGCAACCCCTCCATCCCCCTCAAAACGTGATCTCAGTGTCATTAACTTTACCAACTAGAAATTGATTTTGTGCCCAAAACATAATAACACACATAAAAATGCACCCCAATTGAAAAAAAACAGAAGACACAAACTATCCAAGTGTTTTAATTAGATTTTCACTTGTTTTTGCATTCTGTTGCTGCCTACCTTATAAATAAAAGATACGTATTGCAAAAAGTAATTACAATTATAGCTTCCTGACATACTTTCCTTTAATTTTCAGAAATTCCAAATTCAATGTTTAAAAGAAGAAGAACGATTTCCTAACGAAATATGCCTTTCAATTTCAATTTGCAAAAATTTCTTTCGCAAAATTCGCAATTTATGGACCCTTGATTCGTGAAAAAAGTTCTACAAAAATTTCGGGTCACGAAATTTCTTTCCTGAAGATAATTTCTACGTTTTAAAAATTGTAAATCCACGTGGCGAAGTAACATTTTTTTTTATTGCAGACGATGTGATGATGACAATGAAGTTACTGTATTATGATGAAGGTATGCTTTTTTGTTTATCACTAAAAATAGTTACCACTTACCAACCTTGTTTCCAAAATAAAATTTTTGCATATGGTTCGTATTTGAAAATCTCTTTAAGTAAAGCTTTATCCTCTAAAGGTGCATATGCATTGTGAAGCTAACTTTCTTATGTGCAACATATTACTCAGTCTTCGTATCATTTTAGTGACACCAGAAGATTACAACCCTCCTGGATTTAAGGTATGAACCCAGCGGCTTATTCAAAGAGGTTTTGGTATCAGTGGGCTGCTATTGGTGCCTAAACTGACTAACCCAAAAAATAAATGGAATAAAACTTTTAAAGAGATTGTTAATGTTTACTGCTTTTAAGAGAGGGACATGAGGTACAAAAAGCTTTATAGAAACATATTTCTGCTAATTTAAGATAAATATTGCTTTAATAAGAGGTACTGGTGTGCTGCAAAAAAGCTAAAATAGCATGTTGTTCAGCTCATTTACTCTGACAGTCCAGTATCCCCTAAAATATATGTCAGTGAAATATTTTGTGAGAAACAGTTAGTTAAGAGACCTAAAAGACCTTATTAAAAGAGGGCATTTTTATCTGTCTTATTAGATATTTTGAGTGTTGTTTCAGAATCGTTACCTATCTTCTTCAATTTTTGGATATTTTTAGAGACTTATTTCTAAAGGGTAAATGGTTTTGAGGACCCAAATTCAGTGGTAATACAAACTACTATCTTGGCAATAATGAAAAAACTTTGTTCAAAAAATTTTTAAAGAGGTCTTGGTACAATACTGCTTCAAAGAACAGATGTGCAAATTTTGCCTTGCTTTTCTGGATTGAGCGCTAAGTTAAAAAGGCAAAGTACCTTATTACATGAAATCAATGAATCACTTTAGTAATAACTCAGAAAATTAACGCACAATAATTAACCCAGTTTGTCGAGGATATGCATTTTTTGAACATAAAATTACTGCTCTTTTCCAAAAAAAGTTTTTTGTTGCATGAAATTAATGCAGTTATGGGGAAATTTTTCGAAGAAATTATTTCTTGAAAAGTATTTCTTGTTTAATTTCTGCTATTTTCTCTTTAAATACAAGGATTGAAATCAATCACTTCATCACTCATGCCTTCTTAAATGGTGTCAACCACCCCAGATGCCTTCCAGCCTTTAGAATTGTTTCACGCCCTTAATTTATAAAGTAGTAATAGATCCTTGTCATCAATTTTGCGTGGATGAGTTTGAGTGGGGACAATTTATTTTAGATCGACTTTGATTGTTGTTACATCTTTCTCTGGGTCAATTTAAACCTCCTTAGTTGTTGTGTTTGTAACATTTTCTCTAAATGCAGGGGGGAAACCACGTTAATTTAACGATTCCTTAATTTTCTGTAAAAAGGTAAATTGATTTCAGGAGTCCATTAGGTACCCTACAAGATAAAACATAGAAATTCATGTGATATTCTGCAAAGGAAGATTAGCTCTCAATTTTGAAAAAAATTAAAAAAATTGTACTTTCAATTCTTAACCCCCTGAACCCCCTGATAGTTAATGAGTTATAGATTTTATGATTTTCTTGAATCCCCCTCCCCCTTCCCAGGGCTGTTTTTTTTTTTTTTTTTTTTTTTTTTGCAAATGTCGTAAAATTTATTAATCAATTGTCCTGAAAGTAAGAAGTTTTAAAATCTGCCTTTGATGGTTTTTGAGACATTTTCAGTGCACTTCATGAACATATTTTTTTTAAGTTTAGAACCAAGGCATATTTTGAATGATAGGCTCCTTAACACGGTAGTGGTAAAAAACAACATGAAAATATTAATAAATAAGAAATGCCCGAGGTATAACGCCCTGAAAATTTACAATAATCTACACCAAGAATTATACAGAAAGGAGGTATTACTTTAAGTTTAGGGTAACCTATCCTAAAGATATACTGAATCTGATACCAATGGTGGAATGCAGGGCGTAGTGCATTTTTCTTCTTAAAATACCCCATGGAACCAGATAAATATTTAAAAACGCTATGTAGACTACTTCGTTTCTTTTAAAACTTGTCCTAAAAAAACCCTGTGAAAAATTAACAATTTGATTTGATTGTTACTTTTATGCGCTCTTGTGAAATAATGAGCATAAAGTGAATTCTGGGCATAACAAGGTGGTTTGCAAATATTGGTACATGCACTAAAAAACGTACCATGCGAAGTCAAAATTGCTGAAATTATGTAACCAATAACTTGACCAAGTTCAAAGAATTTTCAACCTTGTTTGATATTTTTGTAAATAGCAAATATAAAATAAATTATTCCAAGGTGAGTAAATACAAACAAAAGTCATACTGTTAGTATTCGTTAATATACTGTGAAAATAAACTGATAATACATACTGAATCTAAAGAGTTTGGTTTAATTTGGAAATCACTACCCCTTAGATGAAATTCCAGGTACTTTTTATGCCCCCCAGAAACACTAGTGACTTTTTAAAGGACGATATCTTTTGCATTACTAATCTAAAATTTTAAAATTATACCTCCTTTCCACCTAATTTTTTTTTTCAAAATTGATAGAACACACTAACAAAAATTAAAAAGGAACTTGTGTGGCCTAGAGGCAAACAAAATTGCAAAAAAAAACAAATTTCCATCTAAGACCTATTTTTTTAATCTTATTAAATTGATCACATCTCAAAATAAAAGGAAAAATTGCTATTAGCACCTGGTCCACTCATACTGGCTCTTGAAAATCTTCTGGTATATTTGTGGAAGTATTTGTGCTTAAAGAATATTATCATTAAGACCTTCGTTGCATAGATTTGTATGTAATAACTTAGAATATTTTTTTTGTAAAACACTTGTTGTAAACATTGTTGTTAATCCTACTACTTATGGAATCTATAACGACATTTTTGCACTACTTGCAACTTCTAAATACATCTTAGGATTATAACTGCGACAGTTTTTTCTTCAAAGATGAGCCAATCAACATTAAAGTTGGTGATGTTGCTACAGTGAGTGACTAATTTGTAACATACTGACAATGAAAGTCACGTGTAATGTCTCGAATAAATCTATTCACTTGCAACATTGAGACATTTTAATTGAGTGTTTATTTAGGTCAATAACCCAGACAACCTAAAAAGGTCTGGGAGTTTTAAAATTAGATCGAAAAGGGCAGAAAAAGTCTGATGTTTGTATAAAATTCAACTGTCAGCTATATGAGTGCAAATTAAATAATGCATTGTTAGTGGAATAAGTGTTCAAACCAAGCCTTGATGTCATGTTTTTTGTGGAAATTATTATTGTTTGTTGTAAACTTAATAATTTGTTTGCATTTTACTTTTTGTTTCAGCAATTTCACTCGTAAGTTTACGTTGACTATTCTTCGCGTTATTCAATGGAATCTATTTGGATTCAATGGGATCTCGATGGATTTAATGAGATCTAGATGGATTTAACAATGGGAACTAGATAGATTCAATGAGATCTAGATGGATTCAACAATGAGATCTTGAATGATTTAACAATCGGATCTAGATGGACTCAACAGGACCTAGATGAGTTTAATAGGATCTGCATTAAGTGAAAAAAAAATCGGCACCGTGTCAGTTTTTAAGCACTTTTCTAATCCATGTCAGGTGCCACAAAGTGCCAAATGTTAAAAACGGGCCATGCTGGTGTCAGCAACAATATTTAGGTTATATAAGCACAGCTTAAATAACCTATGATACTAAGTCCGCTGTGAACATTGTACAAATTAATTTTGAGAAGTTCAAAGTATGTAAATGTAATATAGAAATAGCCAAAATTACAACTTGTGGCGACGGACATTGCGCTCAGGTGCCAACATTTCTTTCTTATTGTAGATGGATTCAATGGGATATAGATTAGATGCATCACTAGTTTTAACCTACCTACGAGTTCTTTTTACAATTTAGGTAAGCAGAATTGTAACTATTATAATTTCTTTTTTAGCCTTAAATTTCCTTTTTAGCCTTAAACTTCGTATCAAAACACAAAACCATGACTTGCAAGAGCAACGTGAAAACGAAGACGTAGAGGAAAATCATGAAGAAACTGAAGAAGCTAGAGTTCCCGATGAAGAAGTTTTTAACACCGCAAACGAGGATGTTGAAAGTCTTTACAACGTATGTCTTTTTGTAATGAGAAAAACGTTTGTATGCTTAGGAGCAGAAGAGAATAGCAATTTCGAAGAGTTGGTAATTGACTGTTTTTTAAATACCATCTTCTAGTTGAAAAGAAAAGTTACTTTGATTCATATTATAAGTGGTGCGTTTTTCTAAGAAACATTTTATAAGAAACATCGTCAAAAAGATTATAAGCAGAATGATAAAATCTCCAACAAACATGAGAAAAACACGTAGAAACATAGCAAATGTTATTCAAATGTATTCAAAAGTCACCAATCCTGTAATACATTGTATATACAGGATTTTTCTGGATGAAAGAAGGAAAATTAAGAAACATTTTCAACAGAAGCTTGCTTAAATTATCAAATTTTATATAACTCCTGGCTCAACCAATTGTATTTAAAAAAAAAGAACCGAACAAACAATATTATAAATTTGAAATTAAGTTATATTATATTTAGCCGGAAGCTGATGTGGATAAGGAGAACAAGGAAAACAAAGAACCGGAGAGTAAGTAGTGCCTAACTTTTTTAAAAGCATTTTAAGGCGAAAAGCTTGACCGGTTATCTAAAACTTGCAATAACTATTTATACTAATCCAAAAAATTTTTTATTATTTGCAAGTTCATTTTTGTCAAAAAACTCCTAAAAAAATAGCTAAAATTCTTTCCAATTTCTCCTAAATATCCTAAAAAGATTGTTTGGATAACGCGTGGGAACCCTGTAAATTGAGTATTGTATGCTTGAGACATAATAGTATTTTTATACCTAAGTACATGGACCACTAAACTCTTACCTATCGTGTTTTTATTGCAGTGAATATTCACGTGGAAGACGTCGAAAATACAAGTCTAAATATGGAAGACGGTAAGAGGATCTTAAAATGAAATCTGAGTTTAACCTATTGTAGTAACAGCTTCATGAAATTAGGGTTAGGGTCACTTTAAATAGGACGTACACCCACCTAGAGTGAAGAGTAGAAATGGAACTTATATATTTCAAGTTTTATATCAACCATTAACCTGGGTTTTTTCACACAAAAAAATAACTTAATGGTCATTATATCAATGTCCCTGAGCTTTTTACTGATAATCTTTTCCACTGTCACAACACTAACAGAGTTTGGAGATGTCACTGATTTTTTTCTTAAGTGGTTTGATTCTTTTCGAATTCTCAATCTTTCTTAAAATGAACAATTTCTTTCTCTTTTAATTACTTGTAAGTAAGATACTTAAATTAAAACACGAAAGTTTACCCTGCAAAAATTGGTCAATTAAAATATTTTTATTAATATTTAACTAAAGCTGGCATCTCGCGAAAATATTTCCCGCGAAATTTAAGTGAAATTAGCGATTCGCTGTAATAAACTTAAGACAACTACAATAGCTCCAAATTTTTTTAGTACACTATAAGTCCTTTTTATTTCTAATAACAAGTAAAATCCGATAAACTACGTGGTGGGGTTGGAATAATTTTATGGATAAAATTTTTTTTACAAAATTATTAATCGTGGGACACCATTTTAAAGTCTAACTTAACCTCCATATAATTATTATATTTTGCCTTTAATCGCGAGATTCCGTGAAATTTTCTTTTCATTCAAAAATCACTATTTTGAGGAATACGATTCTAGACAGGAATTTTAAAGATATCAAGAAGAAAAATGCTTTGCATGATGGTTAAAACAATTACAGAACTTCCCCAGTTAATTACGTTAATATTATAAAGTAAAGTCTTAAAACAACCCACTCCAAATTTAAGTAGTGAATTGTTCAGTTCTCACGCTGTAAATTCAAGTTAGGATTGTGGTGCAACGGATTCTGATATATTGTTAAGAATTCCAAGCAGCACTCATTTGAATTATTCCTATCGCTTTCTATTTTAAAACTCGTAATTTTTACTTCACCTAGATGTACCCAAACAATCAAAGCAGTCAAATACGAGAGTTTCAACTCCAGCTTCTTCGGTTATTCCTGATGACGAACAAGAAGAAACGGTGAAGAAATGTCCTTGTGGTGTGAATGAGGTACTCTAATATATTTTCCCCTTACGGCTATTATTTCAGCCAAATTCATCGAAAAATAGGTCACTTCCTGAAGCTTAGCTAGCTGTCTTTGCATATAATATTTTGTAACAATAAACATTAGTCAAAGTTTTTTAAAAGGAAAAGAAGTAAAAATGAAATTCCTATAAATTCTTGGTAACTTGAGTTTTGGGAACAGGCGAACACAGTTTTTAAAGGGTTCTTGTCCTTACAACTATCGTGTACAAATCCCCACTTTAGATTGTTCGACACAATTTTTAGCGAAAACATGCTGTAAATCAACACTTCGAATTTGCAGTCAAGCAAACTTCCTGTTAAGCCAAATTCAAGTTAAATTAAAACATTGATCGAGTCGAGATTATTTTTTATGTTTTCCTTATTAAGGCATCAACTTTACACTAAACCCTAACTTAAACTTATAACTTTGGTTTGAATCTTGTGATCGTTTGCGATCAGGTCTATTTTATTTTTTCTTTAAATTCTCAAATAATTAACATCTGTTATATCGGTATAAACACAGAATTTCACTTGCAATTTGACCAGCTCCTTTAAAACCTTAACTGCACGAATTAAATATCTTGTTCGATATCAGTTGTGTTAAATTACAAAAAAACTTGCCAGATTTGAGGTGTAGCATTATTCTAACTTCTTTTTCGTCGAGAACGTTTGAGTTACAAGAGGAAATTAGCTGTCGTGATTTTGCAAATGTTCATGTTATCTGAGGTTTAATGAAATGGGAAATATTAGTTTGAGGAACGCACGAAATATCATCATTTCTGCTACGCTCGAGCAATATATAGTATGCTGGAGTATGCCATATCTTATATTATAAGAGTTTTCACGGACAGGACTCGTAAAATACGTTATACCTATATATATATATATATATATATATATATTGCAAAGAATTAGCTGAAACTTTTCATTTCAGGATGATGGTCTGATGATTTTATGTGCAGCCTGCAACACGTGGCAACACGCAACTTGTTTTGGTATCATTAAACCTGAAGAAGCTCCAGAAACACATTACTGTGTCGAATGCACACAAGTAAATTAATCTTCTTATTGTATCTTACCATTTGGCTGTACCTGATAATCTTTAATTTTACAATAACTTATATCTGTAGATTTTTTTTATTATTATCTCTCGTTGTTTTTAAACCACCCATGGAGAATGTGATTAATAAATAGGCCTTGTGGTCTTCATGAGATTTTTCCCTTTTTTTGTAACTTTGAGTGGTTTTTGGCTCCGGCTGCTGAGATTTCACAACTATTACTGTTTTAGCTATGTCAAAATTTATGCGAAAGTTAAAGCTCCTTGTTACAACGAATAGAAACAAAGTTTATCTAGAGTCCGAATTTTGAAAAATGGGTGTATCCGATAATTCAAAATATCCAGGCCTGAGCTTTTTTGTTACACTTTAGCATCGGAAATCGCAGTTAGAATTTTTGTATTTTTTTCTACTGCACTCTCAACGATTTAGTGGAGATAAAAATAGTAAATGAAGACGTGGTTTTAAAACTGCTCTGTTTCTTGTTTAGAATTCAGATGAGTATCAATGCACCGATCAAAATCTTGCAAAAATAGAAGATGCGAATAAAATCAGGGTATGTCTAATTTTTTTTATTTTTGTTTTATTTATTTAAGTAGAATTAGGTTGTAGATAGGGTTTATTTTTCTTCTTTTTTCTTTAAAAATTACGAGATTTATACTTTAAAACATAATTTGAATTGTTTCTTTCAGGCTGATTGCTTATGGCGCCGCACTCTACTCTCTGTTTTGGAAACAACTCGCATCCTTGCTTCTAATTTGTCAAAAAGACTGGGTAGGAGTTGTATATTTAGTTTCTTCCACCCCAAACATGACATGTTTTTCGGAGATTTATTTCGCAAATAGAAAATTTACTTTATTTTTACAGGTATTAATTTTTACAAAATGGAAAATTTCAACACTGTCTTTATTTACATTACCACTGTTTATTATAGACAATAAGTAAGAAAAAAAATTCTTAACAAAATCCGCGATATTTGTTCCTGTTTTATTGTTTGACGAGAAACTTAGAGTGTGAAACCCGAACGTAAATGTTAAGATTCATTACACTTTAATTAGAAAAATAAAAATAATAATATCTACCTAAAGAATCATTAAAAATTTCAGGCTACTTCTGAGTTTATGTTTGGTTTGTAACCTGTTTAGGTAGCTACTACGCCTCTTACATAGTTTTGTTCAGGTCGCTTAAGCTGTTAAAAATGTTTTAGGTTTTTTGCTTTAAAATTTGTGCTTTACTATAAGAAACTTCTTACCATTGTTTTCCATTGATTTTTTGCAAAGCGAAGGTAAATTAGTCTTGAAAGAGTCAGAGAGTTTTTGTTAGGCAGACAAATCGAGACCCCTATTTCTGTTTTTATATTAGTTTCTTATGATTCGATATAAACGGTGGTAAACGGTTGTGAAACTTAAAGAATTAGCCACCATCCACGTTTCCACGAAATTATTTAGATTTCTCAGAAAAATAAAATCCTCAAGTTATACTAATAATAATTGTTTGAATTAGTCCATTGTGTTTTAATTTTTTTTATTTATATCTTCATGCAAAAATAAACCACATAGTTTTATACTTATGTGCCCTTCAATTTCACTCTAGTGTCATGAATCTTCCTATTTGTTCTTATTTGTAGCATCAATATCTGTTAAATAAAATCAAAAAAGCTTTAATTTCTTAATTTAAAATCTGACTAAAAACCCCACTCTAGCAACGGTTATCCGTCAATTTCGAATTGTATTGATGTTTTCATTAGTGATATTATAAGGAGTAAAACAACTCGAATTTGTTCTCAATTGTACCATCCATAAACCTTTTTTACATTGTTTTAGTTCAGAGTATTTACCACTATGCTAAATTAAATTTACTAACCAAATAATAAAACAAGTGTAGGTCAGCTGAATAATTCAAAAAATTGTATGTTTGTTTTTATCATAATCGTCTTTTTACTAAAGCACTGCCTGAAGTAAATAAGTTAATTACATTCCTTCTTTGATGTAAAAATCTTGTAAGTAATTTTAGTAGCATGACAAACGGTTCTTGGATTCCTTAAATGTGACATTTTAAGGCTGGTTTTAGCATTGTATTAATATTCAGAATTTTGATATGCAACCATCTCACGTTAGCTAAAAGTGACCTGAAAAGTGTAATTTGATATTTACCACCTTCTTAAGAAATAATAGTGTCCTGAAATTGTTGTGATTTTTTTAAAAATTCTGATGCCCACCCTAGTTTGGTTCATGCAGTAAACCCTATCCTGAATCAGCATAAAGTAACGTAATTGGTTCCATGCATAGAGAAAGAGGGGGCTACGAAAAAAAGGTTTTTTGAACTGGAGTTCTTTTAACCGATAATATTTACAGATTTTGTTAAGTTATAATTTCAAATTAAATGGAGTGAAAATTTAAATTTAAATTAAGTTGTTATTAACGAAATTATTTACCCAGAAAAAACCCCTTCAGTTTCTAATAAAACTGCTATCAACAAGGGCTCTGCGTATGGGGTCTTTGTTGAAATTATTTGAAATGTTAAAGGGAACAAGGAATTAGAAATGGGGGGAAGTCCTAGCTTTGTACCTATCATAAAAACTGTTAGGTTAATTCACAAGGTCGAAGAATAAAAATGTTATTCCTTTGACTGTTATTTGTCTAAAACAATTAGTTGTGTTATCTTCAGGTATCATTGCATTTAGGCGTCCCGCTTGCTGTTGCTACATCTCTGTTAAAAAGATTGGAGGCTGAAGGTTTTGTTAAGCCTGGAGGAAAAGCAAAGCGGTAAGAATAAGTAAAACTTCAAATTGCCTTTAGTAATGTTTGATCTACCAATTCATCTTCCTTTTTTAAAGTAAACCGTTACTTTAATGTCTAGTGAAAATATTTCTGATCGAAAACCTTGTCTTTTTTATAAGATTTGGAAAACTTGTGCAGAAGAAAGACATCGCGGAACGAGGATTTCATACATATTTTTACAATTCGCACAATGAACAGACCGAGGTACGTGTGTTAAATTTCATTTGTTTTGTTTGTTTGTTTGCTTGTTTGCTAACAGTTTCTAAAGCATGCCATTTTTTTATATTCTATCAGGGTTAATAGAAAACAGGCTAGGGAAGAAATAAGAAATACAAACCCTCTGGTATAGAAAGGTTGGGACATGTTCGATTCAGATACGTGCTCACCCCTCCCTCCCTCTTGGTCGTTATTTTGTTAAATTTGATACGCTTCTAACCAAACCTAGCATTTCGTGACTGTTAGTATGATTTCATTTTGAATCTGTCCATTCATGTCGTAACCCTTTGCAAAGAGTTTATACCAGGGGTCTTATACCAGGGGTCAACAATGTATAAATATTGTAACTTGCAATTGCGATTCCATCTCTATTTATAACGCACTTGGGTTACGTTAACGCGCGTATGCCCTTCACGTGACAGAAACATTCAGGAAAATGTTTAACTTACAACAATGCAGCGATATGCGTACTTAATTCAGCTCAGTTAGTGACGAAAATAGTTAGATCGAACTCCCAATCAGGTTACACACAAAAATGGTAGTCCAATGTTGTGCTTTGGGTTTTTTGTTAGCAGCTACAGAAAGACAGCGACGGTGAAAGCAAGCTGACACAATTGTTATTATTTAGTATAGACCCCATTCGGGCCAGGGGACCTTTTTTGCCGCGGCTGTTTTACTTAATAGTTACTTGCACGGTTTTTTAGTTGCCCACCTGCTAGCATGTTTAAATATTTTATACTTTTGTCCTTAAATATATCCAGGTTTTACTTAGGCTGGATGTTAAACCACTAAGGTTGTCTTGTTTTCAATTAGGAGCTCAGTATCATGACGGAGAAAGCTTCCAATATGCAGATTACTTTAAATAAGGTAACACTGATTTGCAATTTTTATTGCAGTTGAAATCCACCCTTAATACTATATTTTCATCAATGTAAAATAGACCTTAAGGTAATTTAGGCTTTATGATTTGATGAGAAATAAAATCAGGAAATCCTTCTCAAAATAACACGTCAAGTAAACAAGGTTTTTCTTAAAAAATGAGATCTATGTGGAACAGGAGAAGTAGCCCGGCCTGCCTGACTTTTTTCCTTCTAATTCTTCTTCTTAATAATTTTTTTCACCCATTTGAATGCCTTAAATTTGATAATAATGGGAAATAAAAAAATTGAAAATTATCAACTCCAATCCGTTGTTCATCTACCTTGGTTCGATATAATTTCAAGTTTTTGCTTTATACCCAAGCTAAATAATTTATTTCGGTTTTAAATCGGAAAAAATATAGCTATTATGAGTATAAACTGAAGGAAGCTAAACAATGACAAACTCAATGTAAACCCTGCAAAGCTTAGCTAAATTATTGCTTCTACTAAAATTGATCAGAAATCTTGTAGATTTTAGTACAGTAGCTTATAAACAGTTTTTTAAGCAACAAGGTTGCATATAAAAATCTTGTGCTGAAGTGACTCACGCAACCAATTGCTTAGTTTAGGGTAGAGTTTTATTAGTTGAATAATTTTAAAATTAACAATGCTACTTAATATTAATAATACCATATATTTTTAAAAAGGGTGCAAAAGGCAAAGGATCGAAGAGGAAATCTGGGGGAGAGGCTGTGTCCATTCATAACAAGGTATATACTTCTCTATAAACTTTACACACAAAACTCGTATGGTGATCATGTAAACTGCTTGGACATGTGTAAAGCTAATTATGCACGGTATCCGTTCAGTCTAGAAAATTGGACATTTATAAAGATAGATAAATAGTGAAGAGATTTTTGTTTTTGTTTTATAGTTTTAGATTACTTAACAGTGGAATAAGCCGAAGTGTTATGTCTTTTCTAATTCTTATGCGCGTATGTACCAAATTGTATTCACTATTAATTAGGTCAATTTTTCGATTCAAGAAATTAAAAAAAATGTATTTTAAGCAAGCAGGCATCCTGTATTTGTTTTACAATACAACTTACGGTAACTTGTGACAATACTGGGGAAGAGGTTGTAAGCCCTTGAAAAATCTACAGAAATCCGGCTGTTCCTACTTGCAGCTGTCATTTTAAGTGAACATCGAGTATTGTTTAACTTTGGTTTAGGCGCAACTGAATATGAGTCCCGGGCCGAACTACTTCTAGCAGAAGTTTTCATTATAACTATGACTCAGCGATTTCTCATTTTATTAGATCGTTTATTAGTGCTAAATTTCAATTGAATTTTTTTCTCTAGGATTTAAGATTTGACGTTTCTGATAGTCAAAACAGTCCCTCATCGCGTAAACGCAGAAAGACGAGTGTATCCGCTGAACCAATGTGTGTGTGAACGTCACTATGACAACGTAACATGAAGATAGCATGTTATTCATTTATTTATTTATCGAGTCGATTCCGTTTAAATCTCTGCGTAAGTTTTGATTCTTTAAAAATGTTGAAATAATAATTACATTTTTTGAAAAATAAGATGCGTCTTGTTTTCTTATACGCCTTCTGACGTCATAGTTGGTATAAGTAATATTGTCCATTTTACGAAAAATTTTCCGTAAATATTTATCGTTTTACGTCTCGACTACACTGCGTAGCGCGAAGAAGTTTGTTAATTCGGAGTTATCTATTGTTCTACTTATGGTTGCTTGAAGTTCTTAAGAAGTGTTAACTTTATGATGATTATTTATATTTTTGATTCATATAAATTGTAATTGTATATAAATTAATTAAATTGTTTGAGTTTTCGTATGTACGATGAATTATATAATCGTTTAACTAATAGATGACATCATATTTTTTTTTGGAAATCTTTTGTTTCTTGTATTAAGTTGTGGTAGATTCTTGTCTAGTTAGGAATGAGTGGCTTTTGACGATCTGCAAATGATAGAACCGTACAAAAAAATATCTCACAATCTTTTGTCTAAGTAACTTTTTTAGTTGCTAAACTGGTAACTAGACGAGAAACTAGATAATTTTACAAGCAACTACAAAACACTTCTTTAGAAGAATCTTCTTTATTCTTCAACACTACGCCCGAAATGAAAAAGGAAGACAGACAATGCAACTGGGACTCAACCAAAAAGAGAATCAAGGCAAATAAACACGCTAAAAGGATTAAACTTAATTCATTTTCTCTTCTTGCATTCTGAAAGACTCTTTAAAACTCCATAACATTATTTATATCAATCTGAGAGTGCGTCACTGTTCAAAGTGAAAAATTTTAAAGTGAAAACTTTCACCAACCATAGTAACGACAGGATTTTTACTTAGAAAAAGATATTGGACGAATTAAGCAACGTTGATCATATGCTAAAGTAGAATTCGTTCATATTTTTTATCGATAAACGTATAAACCAGCCTTTAAGCAAGGATAGAAAATTCGAAAGCACCTATGACGTGGCCACTGGTGAATTGATAAAACTAGAATTTCCAGCAGAGCAGCCTACACTCGTTTTCAGGTAAATTTCTATCACTATTACAATATTTTCACTTAGTTAATAAAATATTTTCTATTCTATTGTGTAAGATTTTAACGTCGTGTGTTTTGGACGTGGTAATATTTTCTTTTCACTGCTTCATTTTCAGCTTGCCTACTTACGAAGTACAAAGAGACTCATTCTGAAGATGTTAAATTCCTTAGTAACACATAATGAATCTGTTTGACTTAAGACAGATGGCTTCTATGGAATAATGTTCGGTCGTTCTTTTAAGAAAGCTTTGAACAGACGTTTCGTTGCAGCGAACCATGGTGGTTGAAAGCTATAACGATTTGTTGTTAATTTTAACATGAATTTAACACCGTTGTGATACTTGTACCGTATTGTCTTGTTACATCCTGTCGTGAGTTTTTTTAGCTCCGTTGGGGAGCTTCTTACGCACCTTATGTCATCTGTATATGTACTGGCTATGTCTTGCACTGGCGTTTTAGTTAGGTCGCAAGGGGATATTTATTCAAATGTAAGTGTTGATTCTACGATTCTGAAAGTTAACTGATGGCTTTGTAAAGCGAGTTGCGTTTTTGAATACTAATTCTCTTTTTTTTCATACTAATCGCTACCTACGTACCCTAACAAAATATTTTGTGCGAACATTTTTTTCTAAATAGTCACTTTTTATTATGTTTTCATTTGTCAAATTATATTCATATACTCACTGCGATGCATAAATATCAGCTTCTCTGCCATTGACACAAGAAATAATTAGTAACTTAATTTTTTTAGCAAAATTTCCTAAAATATGGAGTTATTTTAGCTAATACGTTTTTTAGTGTTTTCTCCTGAAAATTTGACCCCAAAAACCCTAAAAAAGTCTGCTAAATTCTCCTGAACTTACGAATTTTTTTTATCTGTGACCACCATGTTGAAAAAAAGTTCATAGACTGCCGTTACATAAAATATTTGTGCAAATGCTTTTTTATGCTAGACTGATGGACGGAAATTTAATTGCATGAACGATTCAAGCGTGACTCCTAAGAAAATATGGAAATTTTATGTATTAGTAATAAAATTTGTTTTTTTTTGTTTTTGTTTTTTTTTGTTTACAGGACACCATGATGAATTCCAGTGATGTTGAGTTGGTTTGTGAACCATCTTCAAGCAATGTGTTTGATGGCATTGTCATTATCATCATAATAACTCTATCAATTATTGAAAATGCTCTGGTTTTAATCATTATCTATAAATTTAAAGAATTTCGTACTCCAACGAATGTCTATGTGGCTTGTTTGTCTGTCGCTGATTTGTTTGTTTCCTTGATACCGTTACCATTAGCCTTCGCCTTGTATGTATGTTCTTGGCAACCTGGTACCGTATCCACCTCTATATATACAGTGTTGGATATCATGTCGAGTGTAGTCTCTGTGTCTGCTCTGACGGCCATAGCATGTGATCGTTATTTTATTATTATGCACCCTTACAAATACGAGAGAAGCATGTCCGTATATGGTGCTATATTTGTGTCGGTCTTTGTCTGGTTGTTTGCTATTACCAGTGCTCTGTTGAGTTTGATTATTACTGTTCTGCATTATACATTGTTTATTGTCATCGCCGCATACGCAGTACCAACCTCTCTTATGCTGTTTTGTCATATTCGCATTGCAGTAGTGGCTAGACGTCACGCAAATACAATAATAACGCTTGAACGTCAGGGTAAAAAGGCAAGGTCAACCAGGGAATCTTTTTTTCGTAAAATACCACGGATCAGGCGCGCATCAACTTTAAACAGTTCTATTCGAAGTACGAGTACTACGTGTTCTGCTGTGGAGGTGAATTCTCCCATTGGAACGAAAATTGAACATACTGTTCAGAAGGCTGCTTTTGTGTTACAGTCGTCCGAAGCAAAACCATCCGTGCAAATCTGTGAAAATGCCCTAGAGTGTGATTTTAAACGAAATCTTTCTTTAGTTCCTGAAGAAGTTCCAGGTATTCTGAAATTGCAACAAAACTATAAACCTTCTGTCGTAGCAGAACTAACGAGTAATGACTCGATTATTCAAAATCAGCTTGCTACTCGTGCAGAGAAAAACACAGAAAGTACTGACGCAAATCGTAATATTCCTGCACTCGGTGAAATCTCGCCTCGTAAACAAGACATATCCGTTGAGTCACGTCCGAAGTTTAAAACATTTGTACTTCGAAATGTCGCAGTACGTCGGCAAAACAGTGTATTGCGAAGAGAAACGTTAAGAATTGTCGGCCATCTGCGAAGATTGCGTCGGGAATTAAAAGGTACTTTAATGTTGACTGTTGTTATGGCAATCTATTTATGTTTATGGACGCCGTTCATTTCGATGAACATAAAATTTTATAACGGAACCTTCGACGCTAGCAACTCAGTACATATCGAGTTATTGAAATATTTCAAAATATTACATTATTCTAATTCAGCGTTTAATCCGGCGTGTTATATTTTAATGAATTCAAAATGGAGAAAAGCATTTAAGACAATTATCAGTACTTGTGGACCTTCATTATCGAGGAAGCACAGAGTTAGTCCGGCGTGAAAAATGTTAGAAATTATATCTACATGAAGGATTACCTTATCGGGACAAAGTTATTCGTCAGATTTTCCTCACTAGTTTTTACCCATTTTTTTATTATTTTATTTGAAATTATTCAATATTTTTATATGTATGATGAGTTAAAAAAGAGTGACCACGTTGGTGAAATATAGCCCGTGCAAAGTGACTGAATTTTGTGCAGTCGACTAATATTTTTTACCGACTAGAAGTTTTTAGCCGGCTTTTTTTTTACCCATATAACACATAATCGGCCAAACTTGCGTCGGATAAAGTTTGCGTAGCCCTTTAAACATTTTTTCACTTCAGTAACGGAGAATATCACCTATTTACAATAAGACTACCAGAAGTTCTTCTCTCCTCTATTCTTTTCACGTTAAATTTTAGACGCGCTTTTAAAACGGATATTCACGTGTGAGCTTTTTATTTATTGTGATTTTGAAATGATTTACAACATCGTTTTTTTTCCACGATATTCAATAACGTTCACCTGATGCGCTTTAAAATTAAAGTGTCTGAAAGAAGGCGGGCGTTTTTTTTAACCTTTATAATGCTGAAAGTGCGCCCTGGTGGATTAACATATCGAGGGGAAAATTTTTCAGTTGGTAGCAATAACTACTGAGTACAAAAAACGGATCTTTGTGTAATTGCGTGCAATGAGATATTGTTGCTTTTCTACACGAATTTGTGTATATACAAAAGATTTCTCAACATGACTGATTTTGGAAAATTATTTAAAGTAAGTTTATTTTGTTCTAGTGTTGACACATGTGTAGTAGATTTCTATTCTGTTGATTTGACTTCTGATGATTCAACACTAATTGGTATAATTGGGATTGTCGTATTTTGGTACATCGAGTTCATATTGTTGAGTCTCGTTATGTTTCCCTTGTCTCTCCATCGCTTTTAAAAAATCGTATTTCGCAGGAATTAATCCGGATTTAAACAAAAAGTTGGTTAACAAAGATACTGTGATTAACGTGACCAGAGTAACAACCATTGAAAAGGTACGGAAGGGGAAGAGTTGTTCGCTATTTCTGTAGTAGGGATATTCAATAAACGGTTCTAAAGATATCAACGGCTCTCCACCACCGAGACGCAAAAGTAATCCAAATATATAGCCCGTGATGGATCCATAGATATTAACAAACGGGACGTGAACAGCGCAAAGGAGGTGAGGAAAAAGTACTACGAAGACAAGATCCGAGCACAGGTACCACAAGCCGTATATACTGTCTATTGTTAATCCCATAGCAGTAGCAATGGCTGCTACAACAAAGATTCCAACACGGATCACCCATACTAATTCTTTGGGAGTAGCCTGCAAGATAGACAGTAAGATGTGATACAGTATAAAATAAGCTTATACGGCTAGTCTTGCCAACAGGGCGGCTTCCTAACAACCTAGTCTCCAAGAATTGTTAGGAATGTTTAACAAAATAAATCTTATAGGACACAAGGATGAGGTTGGCCTCCTTACTTTACTTATTGCTCTTTAGATTTTTTGCAATCCTTTGAAAGTTAATCAAAAGAAAATTCGATAAAATTACAACTTACTTGTTGGCGGAAAACCATTTTGTAAATATTGTGCGCAAACATTGAGCTTGCTGATAAAACTGAGGAGTCAGCAGATGACATCACGGCTGCAGAGATAGCGCCCAATCCAACAAAAGCAACAGCTGTTGGCGTTAAATATTGCAATACGAGTGGTAAAACCAGGCGTAAGTGATCTTCGTGAATAGCCCCTGTTCCATTTTTTAAAAATCGGGCTGGAATTCCAACTTTATCCCATTCTGAGTAGAGATAGAATATTTTATAAAAATCAATGTGACGTGAAAAACGTTTTGTATTTATTTTCCTAAGCTCAGTGACAAGATTTATTTTTTATTAACTCTCCCGCATTAACAATGGCTTTCGGTAGTCGCAACTTTTACCGACTAAATTATTACAGCAGAACTAGAAGACTGATTTTGGTAGACCTTGATAAACTGGACCTCTTTCCGTTCTTTAAGGCTCGAGATACAGCCGCTTAAAGTTAGTAATTTCTCTGCGGGTACAACTTGGCAAAAATGACTTCGCACGGTAGGTAAAAAGAATGTTTATTACCTGCGGATTTTGCAATTGCGCCGATCAGAACAGCGGGAACGGCCATAACAATGCATCCAAATGCAGCTATAAATGACAGAAACTGTGCTCGTTTCGCAGATCTTGATGATAAAACCCGTTGGAAGTATACTTGCCATGGTATTCCACCGAACATCTGTAAACAAATACGAGTCAAATCTTACACAGAATACTAAAAAGAAATGTAAAAATATTTCGTAGGTTTTTATTAGGTAAAACCGTCCAAATTTGGTACCAATTTTAGATCTCGTTAAATTGGTATGAGTTGTTTGCCCGTGGAAGAATCCACATGTTCTCCCGCCATGAACATTTTGGTCTTTAGATTATCGTGCGTGTACATACCCCTGGCATTTCTATTTCGTGTATACCTGTAGTAAGTCGGCTACCATTTTTAACAATTTAAGCACGCTTGTTTAACAAATCGTTATCATCACAGGGTTAGTTAAAAAAGTTTTCTTACCAACAATAAAGCGTAGTCAAACCATACTCCTGTATAATCACTATCCCATTCTCCCAACCAACTATCTTTTGTTGTGCTTATACTACTTACATTATCGTGAGTCATCGCAAATGGAATACAAAGCCACTAAAAAAAAGCAACGGTGAATATGCACCTACCGTAATGACAGAAATATAAAAACATGCTTGAAAAGTTTCAAGTGCGCGTAACATATAGAAAAACATCTAATAGGAAGTTGATTAAATTTTGCAACAAGCAGAAGAACGCAACCATAGAAATTAACTGACTTTAAAACGCTTCTTGTCATTTAGCAATTTACAAGGAGAAAAAGGAGAGAAAACATTTCCGCAAAATTTTAGCGGAGAACTTTAGTTTCTAGTCATTTCGCGTAGAAACATTTTCAAGAATGTAGATAGCAATCGCAAATATTCCCACAAATTGATTTTCGCGAAAATTAATCCACTTAATCTGATGTGGAAAAATTTTGCTGACTCATTTAACTTACTAGTCCGATAAAAATGCAAATCAGTTGAACTACATCCGTGTACGCCACTGAATACAGGCCACCAAAGAACGTGTACCCCACTGCTATGAACGCTGATATGATAACGGACAAATCCATGTTGATATCCAAAATAACGGTTAAAGTAGCACCAAGCGCGGACAATATGGCTGCTGACCAAAACGTTTCTCCCAACAATGCTGGGATGTAGAGGAATCCTCCCATTACTTTTCCAAATTTTTCTTGTAGAGGGTCCAACATTGTGACGTATCTCTTTTCTCTCATTGGTTTAGCAAAAATCAAGCCACCTGAAGATTAAAATAGGTTTTTGGACACATACAATAGTGACTAACATTATGTACTGCCCAAATGTTTTTGCTGACTTTTTTGTACTGACCATTTTTGCTGATTTTTTTTATCAAGCGTCCTTTTATTTTTTACGAATCAATTTTTACTTTTGCTTTTTTCACTGCACTAAGAACCAACAATGCCTTATATGTAAACAAACGTTGATGCGTTCAATTATTTTGTGCTTAAATTTATCCTATAAAAAGTATAATTTGTGTATGTTTATGTAATTTGGTCGGTACAGTGATACAATGTTACTAGCCTTATTGTTTATACCGATAGTGTAGCATCGAATAAACTGAACTGTCAAAAAATATCGTCATGTCGACATTGTAAATGTCAGCGTTAATTCGTTCTCTTTTCTTTAAAGGAGAGGCGAACTGCGCTGCGTCACGGCTACTAAATAAAAGTTTATGATAAGTGTTGATTTTAAAGACCAGACTGATTGGCTTGCTCGCCTGCTCCATAAACTATAACTATTATCATTTTGTTTACATTTTTGTGAGTGCTGAATTATTTATAATTAATTATTTTTACGCATTTGTCAAACGGGTGGCTAAATTAAAAAACAATGGGATATATTTCTCTTTATTGTGATGGTCACGGTATCAATGTACGCAAAGTGATTTAATAAGAAAAAGTTGAGGATCAAAATGGCAAAAGTGTTGAATAACATGTAAAGAACATATTTTTATTATTTTGTACTACTTAACTTGGCAATAAAATAGCAAGTAAAGATAAAGAAAGTAAAAAACCAAGGTAGGGGGGAGTAGCAGCCACCATATTGCACGTTCGATTTGTTATTGAAGGTTTCCGGTCTGTATATTTATTCAAATTTGGCGCCATCTCATGATAACAAACTTTATCGTTGGAAGTTGGTAGTATGTTGTGGAAAAGGGACTCAAAACATGAAAAAATATTGTTGTTGGTTATGGCAGATATTTCTTTAGTTCAAAGAAGTTTAAACGAAGGTTATAAAAGCTGTTACTACTATAGTATATAAAATATTCATGGTTATATCAAGTAAAAGATGTTATTTTTGAGGTTTACTAAAAAGTACATTTAAAACCTACTTATTTTCACCCCATACAGCCATGGAATCTGTAAAAATGTTGTTAGAAAGATATATGGGTAATTAGTCGTGAAATATAGTTTTTTTATTTGGTATTATAATAGTTATCTTAGCAGCTTTTAGGATTTAGAAATCTATATATATTTTTCTCTCGCTTAGAATTTATTTTCTGGCTGCCACAAAATAGTTTCTTGTTCGCCTCTCCTTTAAAAAGGAGTCAATCATCAACCTCGTCCCTAGGTCTCGTGGCTCCTGAGCTGTTATTACATTATAACACCAAGCCGCTACTAAATTCATCAAAAAGCCTTAAGATCGACATTAGCCAATCACAGCACGCAAAGTGAGGAACTTCTAGACTTGTTTAACGTTAAATGACCTTTTCCATTTTTACGTTACCGGTAATAAGCTGTGCGGGAATTTGATTTCGAGGTGGGCTTTTTTTAAATATTTCAACGGATTAAATTTTGCGGATAGTTCTCTTCCTAAACATATCGGGAATTTTGCGAATGCTTTTAATTCATTTTCAGATTTCGTCAAGGAAAACACCAGATTTTTGGAGATCAAGGTAAGTTTTTTTTGCCGTTTTTGGTTGCTACCTCCTTGAATACATAAATCATTGAGATTTTAAAGTTAAGAATTAGTGATTGCTCGACTAATTTTTGCTTTTACATTACATGCAACAAAACCTATTGAGAATCGGAAACATGTTTTTTCCGAAACATTGGCAGATTTTAGCGGGAATTTAATTCTTCAGAAGTCTGAATGGCAGAATTTGGCTAATTTTGCGAAATCAATTGCGTTCAATTCCCTTAATATTTAATTCAAACAAACCAATTTTTAAGTTACATACAGTAGACGTCCGTTAATTCGAATGCCGCTTAATTCGAACTTTTTGTTATTTCGAACACATTTCCAAGTCCCTTGAGTTTGGTTTAGTGAAGTCTTATATTTTCAGCTGCTTAATTCGAAATTCGCTAATTCGAACATTTCGCTAATTCGATCAATTTTTTTAATCCCAAGGCTGTATTATGCTCGTAAATTCGAAATTTTATGTATCGATAAATAAAATCTTATGGAAAAATAAAAAATGTTTTCATTTTTATTGCATCAGGTGGCAAAATTTATTTAAATTTATCAATTAAATTGGCATTTCCAATAAAATGAAGTTTACAAGGAATTTGGAGGCCTTTCCCATCGGCAAGCAAACAACAAAGATTTTATAAAAAGTTTTAGTGAAGTTATAATAAAGTTATATTAGCATAAAACCCTTAAACGTTTATTAAAATTCTTGTTTTTTCTGAACTTCCGTTAATCCGAACATTCGGTAATTCGAACAAATCATTTATTCCCTTGCGTGCTCGAATTAACGGACGTCTACTGTATTGCGTAACTAAATGTCGGGTGTGCCATTTGAGTTCATTTCGGAGCTAATCGTGAATTTGTCCTCAAATGTTGACAACAAACGAAAATGAGTTCTACTTACCGATCACTAAACTCATGGCATAGCCCCAAGGTGCTTGAGTCCACACAAGACCATTTGTATACACAGCTTCTGATGTCCCGTTAATGTATCCACCTCCAACCCAGGTCGCTAAAAAAAGAATTATTTTTTTTCTACTCTTCGGATCATTTAACTTCTTTGTTTCTAATTTACCAATCATTTTAATTTTTTATAGGTTTATAAAATTTATTCTCAAACTCCTTGAATTAAAGAAGGTATTGCGGAAAATTAATACACTAGAAATAAGAAAGCTGGCATCAAAAGGACGAAAATTTAACCCAAACTTGCCGGCTTACCAGTCATTGTGAAGATTCCTACAAACACTCCAATATCACGCCCTGCTAACATCAGTTCTTCACTTTCACTTGCTGCCTGACTTCCCCGGTTCTGGTTTTGCCGTTTCTTATACCAAGCTGCAAATATTCCAACCAATAATATCAATATATAGAAGATAATTATGCTGACCAGTCCCCCTGCGTTAACACCCATCTTGGTATCTTTGATGCGTAGTCGTTTTCTAAGACAAAAACGTCTTAAAAATTTGCTTCGAGTCTTCCGTGACCAACTTTGGCAGGGCGGTGTTTAAACGGTTGTAGAACATAGACCTTTATTGAAAAAAGAATGGCAATAAATTGGTTGATTCACTTACAAAAATTGTTAGTAGACATTTGAATTAACAGTCTATTAAAATTATTCTGCGCACTTTTTGATCTCGCCAAATTAAGTCTTCGTTAAAATTATCCAACTAACATTATGTTTACACTAAATACTTATACGGCTTCCAAAAAGTATTAGGATAAAATTATATCGAGCTTATCCAGATATATGCTTTTCTGTAAGTTTAAAATTATACAATACCGGAAAAAACTTTCTCGGAGACTTTTCCTTTTTTAATATTTTATCGTTTTCATGCTGAACCCACTAAATCGGCAAAATCTAGTGGAATAAACACAATCCGTATAAAATTTATTTTTAGTATCTTGACTCATAAATACAGATAAATTTACTCAAGTATAAGCACAGTATTAGGGAAAGGTCTAAAATTAAAAAACGGGTGAGTTACGACAGCGCTCGTTTTAGTTGCAGCATCTTTTGGTTTCTAAGTTTACAAACTTCGCTCGTTAAAGATAACAGGGTAAGAAGAAGTAACCTACACACAATGTTATCTCGGAGATACACAAGACAATTTAAAAAAAATATTACCTACTAACTATCCTGCGGAACGCTCCCAAACTTGTTTTCAATTTTAACTACTTCTCACAAATGAATCACCATTAAAAAAAATAATAACAAAGTATAGCTGCCATGGCAACAGCTTTAACTACCAATTTTTAAGCTATTGTTCTCGATGACAATTTCAAAATTAATTTGCTAGCCTCCTAATCTTAATTTAAATATTTGATCCTCATTTGAGGCAACCTCGTCCCCAGGACCTCTTTTCGCTTTTAAGAGGTCCTGGGGACGAGGTTGCATTTGAGAACGAATATTGTCCTGCTGATATTTAACACAGCAACCCAATTCTTTAAAAAATGTTGAGATAAGAAAATATTTTTATTTGCAAATTAAGCATTCTTTTAATAAAGTGATTGCTCACCACACGAGCTATGAAGAGAGGAAGTAAGCAACTTCGTTCCTAGGACTTTCGTACGCCTTACATGAAGCGTTCAGATTTTCAGTTTGATGAACGATTTTGTAAATTTATGGAGCTTTGTTCGTCATTGGATGAACAAGGAGGCCCCGCCATTGTCGGGCCTACTGAGTAAAATTACTGAAAATAGTAACAAAGTAGAAGTAACCTTACTGCCGTCCTGTGGTCCTAATTCTTTTATGATTTTTAAACAGAAGACAGAAAAGACAATATACAAAAAATGGACTAGGCTGAAATACACTATTAAAAGCCAGGCATAAAATACACTATTAAAATAAACTTCTTAAGATTTAGCGTTGGGAATAAAGAAAACGTTTAAACTAATTTTATGAAGGTGATCCTTATTTATAACAAAACAAATACATTATGGGGACAGTTCACTCGTGACTTCTTGAAAAAAAAATTTTAAATTAAAAAAAAACTTTTGATTTGCAATTGTGACATATTACCGTGGATTAATTGGTAAAAAAAGTCTTCTTCTTCTAATTTATAAGAATATTTAGGATGACATATGGCCTCAAGTTAAGAACACATTATGAACATCTTAAACCCCAACCGATTGTAATTTAAGCTCAGCAGATTGTACTTAAAACTTATAGTAGTGTTGTTGCTCCTCCTTTTGGAAAACGTATGTGACAAAAACTAGTGCATTGTTGTTGCTAAATTTGGGTAAAAAGTGAGAAGTTGTATAATACCGTTTGGATAGCTGAGATTGACACGTTTATATGACTCTAACCCTATTATTATTATTGTTTTTAAACTTCCTGATATCCGTGTAACAGGGCTGGATTAAAAAACATATTGGAAAAAAATAATGATCCAACAAAATGATGTCACTTCTGATCCCAATGACGTCATTATAATGTTTTCCTTACCTTGATCATTTTCAAAGTAGTGTTAACATGTCCTAAATTTAATGACATTATACACAGTATTTCCTAAAAAATGTTTTAAGTATTAGTACATCGGTATATATATATATCCCGCCAAGATATAATCACATGGCAACACTATTAGCCTTTTCATGTAACACGGTCAGGCAGTGATTTTCCACTGTTGTCGGGAAAAAAATAATCAAAATGGTAGCTTTAAGTGTAAACAACTGTAACTAGTTGACTAAATCGCTTATTTGTGAATTAAAATGCAAATGTAAATACTTTTCATGCTTTAAAATTAAAAATTTTGTTAAAAAATGAACCATTTCTTCGTTGACTTGTGCCAGGGGTAAACAGGCTAAGAAATACCAGTTATAATAAGATCTGTGTAATAATACGAAGAGTCTGTAAAATACAAACTGGATTATAATTCAGTCTACAATACATCCTCTATAATAATATTCTGTAGTTTATAACCGTTTTGTTTACGATTTTAAATGGCTAGAAATGATAAAATAAAGTAATTTCATTAGTTGGGATTTTATTGCATTCTAATTTAAATAAATTATAAATTATTGCATGGGTAGAAACATAGGCAATCAACGTTATTACCGTTGTTGTTCAATTCCTTATATAAAAACATGCTGCTTGAGCTAAAATTTAAAATTTGTGATAAAAAACGCCCTGCAGACAGTAAACAAGAAATAACACTTACCAAATAAATTCTAATTTTCCTTTTTCTATTATAAACTGTCGTGTTTATGTCGAACGAAATCAGGAATAATAAGAAAGTTTTTAGAAAGAAATTAGAAAATTTTTAATTGTTCATAAATTTACCCGTTGTCTTATTTGTAACAAAAGATGCGTCAAGGGAAACAAAGGTTAATTACGCGTCACTTTTGTATAACATATAAAGGACGATTATATGTGCAGTATAATCAAGTTTAATAGAGCGACTGGTTGTTTAGTATTCAGCTTTCCTGCGTTACCCCAAGTCCTTAGTCATTTTTGAATCTCGTGCGATGCAGACGTGGCGTGGCTTGTGATTGCTTTTTGATTTGCCGATAGTTTTTATTAATAGTCCTCTTTAAGCAGCATGGAAATGCTTTCAGAACAAGAATACCAATTCTAGAAATAACACAAGTAATCGCAAAAAACACCAAGTGGTTACTTCACAATGAGAACTCATCAAGTACATTTAGTCAGACGCAGCTAATTTACAGCCATAGAACACGCATGGAAACAGTGGTTTTAAAAATACATTTACAGTACATCATATACGAAGCTAATGAGCTTAATTTTTTATAGATTTATCAGGTCTGTCGAGCAAAGCTCCGGACAAGGACTATAAAGAAGTAACCATGCTAATTGGTCTCAGAAAACTCTTTTATCGAACTGGGAATTCGATGCTGTAAGGTAACAAGGACTCTTAAATAGTTATTCCGGCAAAGCTTTTTTTGTTTTGGCCTCGTTTTCGGACAGAGATCAATCGATACAAAATATTAGAAATGCGTCCACGTTCTTTGAATCAGCCTCACATTCAGTTGCCCTGTGCATATCTGAGGTAACATTAAATATATTGAAAAAAAGTTAGCACCACTTAACTTAGAAAGGAATAAAATTAAAAAAAAAAAGAATCAAAAAAGTTAGTTTATTGTAACTTTTGCGTAATCAATTTCTTTTGTATCGATGACGTAGTAAAATTAAAACTCATACAATTCGGAAACAAATGTATATGTGAAACATATAATGCTGATAGTAGAGTTCAAAATAAGTGAGTTTTACTGTAGTAATATATTTACAAAGTGAATTTTTAAATAAATTGTTGATTTCTGTTCTTATTTCCTATCACAAAATGAAGTTCGTTAGGTTGGTGAATTCCAGATCAATTTGAAAGAGAATAATTACTTCAGCCATGTTCATTTCTGCGATGTTCCAATGATCGAACCACCGTTGCCAATCCATGATTTGGATGCTAAAAACATAATACAATACCGTAAACGACAGATTAAGCGCCGCTATCGAATAAGCGCCCCGTGGTTAGGAAAAAATTGGAAATAAGCGCCCCCCTCTAATAAACGCCCCCTCCCTTCCTTCCCTTGAAAAAAGCGTCCTAGAGTTCGGATATTTTTGTCTGTGGATTTTTTTTTAAGATGATGCTGTTATTAAAATTTAGGACACGGATTTTAACGCTTGTAAGTACATAAAAAAACGAAGAATGAAAGAGTCATGTTTATTATTTTTAGATTCCGTTGGGTTTGTTTATTTGAGCACCTGACTGCTATATTATAAACATTCAAAAGTATCGCCTTTACAGTTATAGGTAAGACTTATAACTGCGGATTGCTTGAGTAAAAAGCTAGCCTAAAACATGATACCTTTTGGCTTCAATGTTATAGGATCTTTATACCAGTACTCAAGTCCGTCCCTTGCTCTTCGGTTAGCATTGGTCCTGATGTTATGGGGGTTAACAATTCGCGTTTTTTGATAATCTCCAGGCCAATTACCATTAAGTTCTTTGAGTAGCAAGTCAGTGAAGGTGATAGTTCCAATGTGTTTCATTTTACCATCTACTTGAAAATGAGGAGTAATGAAAGTTGAAGCAGCTAAAAAATAAACCATAACAAACCGAGCACGCATTATAGTTGTGTTATAATTTCACAAACTTTAGAGTTTGCAAAATTGGAGAAAGAAGGATTTCCACACAAAAACAAAATGAATTTTTTTCCGTGAAAATTTCTTTGAAAACATTCTTTATTTATTCTTTTGTAAGTAATATATTTTTGAAAATCTTTTATACGTAATTAATGATACTTCAACTTGCTGTATTCCCTTTAATCTCTCTGACCCATATCACACGTTTAAAAGTCAGAGTTTTTCTTCGGAGTTGTTTGTGTATTTTCCTATGTTTTTGGCAAAAATACAATATCACATAATATTTGACGAACACAAAAATAAAATTAGAAATTTAGAAAAAAGAAAAAAAAGTTTATTTTTTAATAAAATAGTGAATAAAATAAACTACGTTCACTTTTGTGAAGGAGGAGAAGGCGAATTTCTTCTATACGATTATCTTTCGGAAACCAAACTTCGCAGTATTTTAAATTTGCTATATTTGCCATATATCCATGTTCTGCAGCAAGGCCACATATTTACTTACTCTTTGGGGGCACTTCATGCGGGTATCTCTCCCCTGGATAAAAATGTGTCTTTTTATCAACACCAGTTGTAAACAATGTCACATTTTTGTGTTTAGTCTTCGCCCAGTGGTCAGTGTTGCCCAAATCACTTCTTTTTATCGATGCTGGTTCATGTCTTGACCAGTTTGAAAGGCTAGAGACAAAGGACAAGTGCCTTAAATTTTAGATAAATAGATATTTTTCGTAAACAAAGGTAGTTAAAGTAGTAAAATGTAACAGTATTAATTTCAAATAAATTTAATTGTTACAAGATTAAAAATATGTAATAATGGTATCTATTTAAACACATATTTGAATCAGGAAACTCAAATTTCAGCTTCCGTAAGTCACATGCTTTTTTTTTAAAAAAAAAAAAAACAACAACAAAATTTTAAAAACTCAATTTTGTTCAAGTTCTTTTTTGTGAAGGCTAAACTGATATTAATTGTTGCTACATCTTTTTTTGTCGAGTTAGGCTACTGTGCCCATCAAAATTAAATTTAGTTTCAATCACGTTTTTCGTACAAAAAGTCAAAAACATGTCTCAAAATTTTTTTCTCTTTTTAGATCTTCCGTCCTTGCTTTTTTTTCTTTGTTTTATATTTTCTAATAAAGTGCTGCTTTTATAAAGAAGACATGCATACACACTCGTCAATTAAAGCTGTTGAACTGATTAAATTCTTTTCCAGACGAATTAAATTCCATCGCATCTCCTTGAAATGACAGACTCTTTATTTATACGTAAAGTTCGGTTACTTACTGTGGCAGGCTACCGTTTTTACTTCTTTGCAGTTGAATATCATTAAAATCCATGACTTACGTGTAGTAGCTACTATAATTATCCAAGCGAAATGAGCTTTAAGATATATCCGCCATCTTTTTCTTACAATGTTTTGATGTAAAATTTCATTTCGCACTGTTGTTATTGACATTTAGATGAAAAGTATAGCCTCGCATGAAAGAATTACAATTCCCAAAACAACAGTAGATATTTTAATATCAATACTGTTGTCATTAGCAACAAGACTAACAAAAATGTCTCAATTATTTTTCTGTAAGTAAATGTGTAAAATGTTTGTTGAGCGAAACAAAAGATATTTTTTAACTCCTGCATTTCATGAAGCAAGGCTACGAAAATTAAAAAATGAAGCTACATATGGGAGAATATTTCCACCGACTCGTTTAGATAAAACACGTGATGTACACAAACAAAATGGTAGCATTGCACAATCCAAGCTGTCTGTAAGTATTATGTTAAGGACTTTCACTTCAAGTAAATTCAGCAAAGTAAAACTACGAAGAGAAAGTGAGTGCTACTGCACATATGTATTGATCATATGGTCAGCAAAAACAAGAGTGCCGCATGAAATTTTTATCCACTTTAGACAATGCACCCACCCAGGGTCTCTTGGTCTCTTAAGCCCTCATTACAAAGCTGTCAATAATAAATAACCATAACACAGGTTCCTCACGTGATAAATTCTTGCAGTGGGATAATCGAAAATGCAATACCTTGGGAACGAGGTTTGTAACGACGTAAAACGAACTGCTTTCTATTTGAGATTGCACTTTACAAGTGGGGAGTTGATTGAAACTTATGTAAACACAGCTTTAAAATATCAAACGAATAGTGACATATTGCAGCTTAGAATGATCGGGATTCTGGATTCATATGTATTTTAAATATTATGTAGTTGCAAAGGTGTTGTGTCTTTCTCTCCTTTAGGACAAAGAAAGAAAAGGCTCCAGTCTCACTACATCTTCCAGGGCTTCCACAGGTAATATGTATTACAGCGTGTAATTTTTAGTCTAACTTTTTTCTCCAACTCTATTTATACTATAGATGTACTATTAATAATCTCTTACTATATAATAAAAAAAACCGCAATACCTATATTTCCAATGCAGATATTAAGCATGAAAAATTATTAAAAACCAACCTTTAATTAAACAGCTGCTTACAAAGAGTTTTACAACGTTGAAGATGTGTTTTTTCACTATATCTTGTCACAACGTTGTCAAGGTTAGTTTAAACATGTGCTTTTCTGCTAAACCTTTTCCGCTAATCAATTAGAAAAAATAAGTATTTTGTGTATAACTACTTGCTCATCAACACAAATAAGTTAAAGAAAGAAGAAATAATTTTTGGTCATAATTTTCGTGACGGCTAGATCGGCACATCTTTTCGCCTGTAACTAAATTTAATACTCTCCGAATGTATGGAGATTGATTGCTTCAAATGGCATTGAGCGGAGTTGAATTTGCAACCTGTGCACGAAGTTGTGTAACAGTTTTAAAACTCGCTGTATCGCACGATCGACGCTCACTTTCTGCGTCATTTGTTTCTCTTAATTTTTCCACTCTAGTCTCTCGACGCACCAACAGATCACTGGATACTTTACTGTCTCTGCGATACAAGGAAGCTAACAGAACCAAACACATAACAAGAACGCAAACAGCAAGCTCGTTACCAGTAATAAACTCGCCTGACTCGCTTCGTGAGTAGGTTTTTGTTTTTCTGGCTTTCGTCGCCGTCGTCGTCGTGGCGTCTTGTTGTCGCCGTTTATTTTGTTTTGCTGTTCTTTTACATAGTAACATAATCAGTCTTATATTCTTCAGTCCCTTCAATTGACGGCCGCACTACAGCAATCACGTCAAAGGTAACCAATTAAGTTGTCTTATCGAAGCAATAAACGCAATAAGAAACAGATGCCGTATCTTAAGTTTTCGTCTGTCTTTAGAGTTCAGAATTAAACTGTAGAAGAGATTCGCGCACCTCTCACTCGTCAAATGAAAGTCGTAAGTTATTAATCAAGTACACGCTTTTTTTAAAAGAACCAGCCTGATGTTTTTATAAGCATATTCTTTATAAAAAAGCTTGTATGATATTTATCAGCATTTAGATTTTTTTACCCCTATAAAGAAGGAAAGAGCTATACCTTGCACCTTCTAATTAGACAACTCTACAAATTCTGGTGTCTCACTTTTTTATTCTGGAGGTGAATTGCTGAAGAAAAAAAATCTCATTTGGTGTTAAATTGAAACTTCATAATATTACAAATCGAAATACAGCAACTCCAAGTTAGCATCCCAAGCAAAGAATAATAGGAAGCAGCTATGCCGCTCTGGAGCTAATACTCTTTCTAAATTCAAACTAACAGGGCGCCCGGTTTGGGTTTGACTTTATTTTTGGACTGTACGACTACAATTTTGAAAAAATATTTGCGGCCGGGATAAGAGAGCAGAAGGAGGATAATTTAAACGGAAGTCCCCATAGATGGTTTGTTTTCATATAATGCACACGCTTTCTAAACCTGTAGATATTCACAGTGGACCAAGAAATTTTTTGGATACATAGGCTGATTTTCTTTTTTTAAGACGTCAGTATCCAAACTCGTCCCTACTTTACTGAACAAAAAAGACACAAAAAGCGCTGGGGACGAGTTTGGTCAGTATCAGAACTTTTCTTAAATCCAAGGGCTTTACATGTGTATACCAGGGTTGTAATGTGCGCAAGGTATCTGCCAAAGCGGCACATTTGCAGTTCACATAGTCTCAACTAACGACGTGCAAATCGTTTACATATATTTTGTTCTATATTGCAGTTTGAGTAAATTAATTAATTATAGGCTAATTCTAATTTTTTAAACACACATGTAGACACTGAAAAGCAGCAGGAGAAGATCAGACAATGGTTTGCAACTGCCACGGAAAAGGGTGAGTCAAGTTAAAAATAGGCTCCATCTGTGAAATCTGAAAAACTCGCCTCGTTGTCTTCGTATAAAAAGACATAAAGTGTTCTGGGGTCGAAATGGCAATCTGAGTTTACAAAGATTTTGCTTTATTGTAACAATATTTAAAGATTAAACATTGTACAGGTGTATTAATATCCAAGTATCAGTATTTAATCATCGGACACTCCTATGTGTATTGGCATGACTGTGAAGTTATAGGTTTACTTGGGAACAAGTTAAATCCTTTTTTTAGAGAAAAATGTAGCATTAAACTTGCTCTCAGCTGTTTCACCAAATCTTTGTCCCAAGAACATCAAGCCAAAGCTCTGCTCAAGATGTGGAAATAATGATAACACTAAACAGTAAGTTCAAGTTGGCACATCACACATAAAATAGACTTGACCGATACAGCAATTTTCGAAACCGTTGTATCCAAGCTGATATCGTATGTGAGCGAAAACAAAGTTTACAAAGGCGCTCAAAAAACCAATAAACGAAATTTTAATGCTTAAAATTACTGTGTGCGAAGAACATATAGGCGACATAGATAGTACGTAGAAATATTTTATTAGAGAAGTGTCAAAAACGATAGAACTTTTTCTTAGACCTTTAAAGGCTTCGTTGAACAAAATTCCCGATATATGTATTCAGCGTGTAGAGTAAAAAAACAATCGCTTGTGAATATTAGGCGGCCGACACTCTATATTTTTTCTCTAATAACAGCTGTATTCCGTCCGTCTGTTTGTGCGCGAGTGAAAAGTCGTGTTACGGAAAGACGAAATGCGATATATAAAAAAAGCGGGCGAACATGTGGACTTATCCACGGGTAGACGACTAGCACTGTTAAAAGCGCTAAATCCTTCATTTCGTTACAAAACTGTCAAAATATTATTGCATCAACCCAAATGTAAAAAAGCTAACGCGAGAAGTCTAAGCATCGTCTTGTTTTGTTACAAAATTAACGAAAAGTTATTTACCCCACCTTTTTGTATAATGGACCCCACCTTTTTGTATAATGTCGCACGATTCGCTATATTTCGTTTGAATTTCGTAAGGAAAAATCGGAAGAACTATTGTATGAATGCTTTGTTACTGATAATATTCAATAACTGCAGCATTATCGAGAACATAGCAACGAAGAACTTTCGTGACTAAGTTTTCCACGATAGGACATTTAACTACCACTTGGTAATCAGTATTCTTGTACCACCAGTATGATTTAGCATTGGTTTTATTTTATATCCTAGTTTTAAGTGTATAAAGATAATGGTTTTATTTTCCAGGAAAAAACAACATCTTACTCCTCTCGTAAAGACGGTCACAAGCGAAGACAAGACAAGAATAAACACATCGTTTGTTGATCACGTTATACCACTTAATCAAGGTGCATTATCATACTACACACCATGGAATTTACCGCATGAATTTGTCATTCATCCTGAGTGGAACGAACCGTACAGAAAACCACAACCACAATTAGAGAAATTGGATGAAAAAGCCGCAATCGAGCCTTGTTACGGGTATTGGAGAAAGTGACGTCGATTTTTGCCTTTGCGTTTTTTTAAAGTCTTGTTAGTTATGTGCACTTTTGTCAAAAAGTTGTGTAGTTTTATTTATGAAAAATCTGGACTTAAAATGATACAACATGGCCTAAAAGCTTGCTTATATTGTTTATTGGACAGCTTGCGTAGAATAGTCATGGGGACAAGATTAGGGTTAGGGCTGTTTATGTCCTCAGAAGTCTTTTTAGTTATGTTTACTGGCTGAACCACTGCAATTTAAACATGGAAGCATAATCCTGCTTCTACAGCCTCGTAATATAATGAGACAAGGTGGTAGGCAAGTTCGAAGCTCGATACCGCAAATAGTTATATAAGATATTTCTTGTCTCCTACAAAACACATAATATGTCAACGGTTTGAGTATAATGGGTTTTCTTTCGATTTCCATTTGTTGAGGTGGCTTCGTCACCCACCTTTACGAATGGCTCTGCCAATACTTGCTCGATGGTGAGAGTGTGCGAATCTAGGTCTCGATCGTTCGCGCACGTCACAACGTCGCGGATCAGAGACATGGTTGGGATATATTTTGCGTCCTGAAACGCCGTATGTTCAGTCATGATTGATTGTAAGTGGGAGGACGTTTAAGGGGAAAGCTGCTATGGCCGATGTAAATATCTTGTAGCCGCCATTAAAAAAAAACTGTAGTACCAATTGTAGGATTGTTTTAAGTCTCCTTTTCTTAAAAGACAAGATAACACAGCTTAACGCTAAGAAGCACTAGGGTTTCCAGTGGAAAGACTCTTGGAAGACCTCCGTGAGGTCAGCGCTAACAACGCAAGTGACATTTTACAAGATTTCTCTGTATTACGAAAAACTTTACGCCGCGGCAGATACAAACCTGCAAATACAAAACAGCATATTAGCAGGACTAAAACCAGAACTAACGCCCATGTAGAAGAGTTTCTGTGAAGAAAGTGTAACTCTTAAAACTAAACAACGTTGTTGACAGTGGAGACAGATCATTCCAAGAAAAGTACTGAAACAATCCGTCTAGGACCAGACCTTATTGCACTCGGTAAACCAAGTAATTATCAAAACTTCTAAGTCAAAAATCTGTAGAGCCGATCAAGATTTCTCATAAAAATAAAATATTCATAGACAACATTAAGGTCTCTGAAGCCAACTTGTATTTTCGCAGAACATAAGATTTAAAAAAACCGGAAAACCGCTAAATAAATTTGTGCCAAAAAAGTAACGCGCGCTATTCCAGGTATAACTTTAAAAAATAAGTGCAACTACATCCCCATAAAAAAAAAAAGCTAAAGAGTATAAAACACACACAAAAAGTATTACCCCTTCTCTCACCACAGCCTACATGGATGACATCGATATGGTAAAAAGGCTAAGGGTTCGTGGTCAGGATAACAAGAAAGAGGCTGGGTCCTAATTTGCATATTTTTGCAATCAAAACATTCGAACCGGTGAAACGAAAACTACGGAGTATGTGATAAATTTTTCTGTACCCCTGATTTTTTCTGTACCCCCTCGGGTTTTGGCTAATGGTTTTTAGACTTGGTTATATGTCCGGAACTTCAAAAGTCCATAATGGTAGATTGACAGTGACTATACTTTTTTGCAAAAGAGAAGAAGAACATGGCTTTTTCATATGTTGCACAGATCATTTTCCATAATAAACTTATGTTTCCTTTGTGCAGCTTGGATTATTCTAATATCACTAAATGGAACAGACACTAACTAATAACAAAAGCAATAGACGGTAGTGCTTGCTCCAGCTTTCTTATATATAAAAAAACTAAGAAGGTAGGATGTTTTCACAGTTTTTATCTAGCTTGTAGTTACGTACACAGTTTAATCAAATAAACGAGAGACATATCTTACTCCTAACAGTTAAATTGATACCTGTATATATATATCAAAGTAAGTTTTATTTCCATATGAACTTAATTGCTTTCTAATAATTAATATCATAGCTACACAAACAAACAAGTGCACATTTTCCCTTAAGATAGGCCATAACCAATGTAACATACCACAGTATTTCCCATAACTGTAATAATACTCTTTATTGCCTTAACAGGCAAAAGTCCTAATCTGAGGAGAACGTTGTTTTATTCAAGTAGACAAGTTTCAAGGTTAGATACATATCCATACACAAACAGAAACAACATTTTGCAAAAGACACTCTCGCAAAAAGACTTATTGAAATTCCTAATATCAGCCAATCTGAGGGAACACGTTGTACTATGGAACAGACAAGCATTGAGGTAGAATACACATCCATACACAATTAAAAACAATAAATTGGACAAATGGCGTTCCAAGTAAAGGCATATTCAAGTCTTAATATCAACCAATCTAAGGAAACATGTTGTTCTATAAAATAGACAAGGTTTGAGGTTGGATACACATCCATACACAAACAGGAACGATATTTTGCTCAATTACCCTTTTGCAGAAGTATGTACATATTAACGGCCTTATTGCAGGATAAACAAAGAGACATTTTTATACTATGCATTGAACAGGCTGTAGTGTTCTTTACTTATCCATAAAGCAGTAGAAAAAAGTATCCTCCCTGGAAATGAAATATTGAAAGTTCTAAATCAGACCAATAAATGCAAAGACCCAACACAGTAAAATAAACAATCATTAAGGCTGGACACACTTTCATACACCAATAGAAATAGTTTTATGGCGAAATATTCTCCTGCGAGATGATGGGAAGCCTAACATGCTTGCATGTACGAAGATTGAAATGGGATTCAAGAATGCATTGTAGAAAATTATATCATTCTCTTCGTAGCCATCTATTGTACGTATGCAAAAGTATTCTTGGGGAGATCTCAGATAAAGATTAGATAAGTGACGAAGCATTATGTTTTCATTAGGAGCAATCATGCAACATAAATGAAAAAAAATCAATAGTGTCCCCTTTTAAACAGCTGTCCTTCGATTCTTGTGTTAATACTCTTATGCTATTCTGCGCAGTAGATATTATTATGGATTTTAGATTTGCATGTCAAGCAGGGAGGGGCACTTGCTCGTCTGTACTGGAATTTTGTTACCAGCAACAATTCTTCTGTCGAGAGGTTACAGATGTATAATTATAAGTCTTCAGAACTTTTATTTTTCAAACCACAGCAAACAAATTCAACAAGTTAAGAAATTTTCTGTGGACTCCAGCAACTCAAATACAACGATGTCTGCAATGAAGTTTGGCAAAAGTCATTTCAACAAGTTACCAAGCAAGGCATGATGTTTGTGTTCTTTTGCTTCTGTTCCTTACATGACCACTGCTATGGATTTCACGTCATACCTGGTAGTGAAGGCCAAAGTGATGCATCTGCTTCTTTTTACACACATTTAGAATGGGTCCCATTAGATATTTTTTATAATCATACATGTAGTTAAGGTGAATATGTCAAGAACAGAAAGTCCGGATTCTACCAACATACGCGCTTGTTTCATGATGTTTTTCACAGGCACACTCATAGGTGTACCACTGCATTTTTCTCAAATTCCATTCTTGGTTTCACAAGCCTGAATATGTCGACTTGTGAACACTTTAACAGCTTCATCCAGAGGATAAAAAGTTCAGTTAGATTGATCAGCCAAGCACATTTCATGTTGTATCTGCAGTTTTTCATTCACCAATTGATCAAATTGAAAGAACATTGTTTCAAAAAACGACACACTCATAGGTGTACCACTGCATTTTGCTCATCTTCCATTCTTAGACACAGAATTGCCGGTCTGGGAAACAAAACTGATTGAAATAACAGCAAGACATCAGTATTTGGCAATTTTACGTAGAATTTGAAATATACGCTTCTTTACAAACTGCCTTCCTTGTTTTACATGAATGAGTTTAGTTTCCTCAAAAAATTATTTTTTGTTGAATTTTATCTAAAACACTATTGAGTACAAATATAAACTGTATGTATTTAATTTCCATATGCCACAGCTCAGGTTAAAATCTAAATAAACTAACTTATATTTTAAGTTAAGAACAATTTCTGGTTTAAACGAAGTGTGCACTACAAATGAAAATTTGTTTTCAGACTTAAATTTAACAAAACAAGACCAATGGAGTGCGCATTACGAATGATATCATGGTCTAGTATTTGATTCGGAACCTTTTCTTCTGAAAATTTGTTTTTGGGCCTAAATTCAATGAAACAAGAGAAACAGACTGTGCATTACGAACATTGTCATGATCTAGTATTCGATTCGCATCTTTTTCTTCTGAAAATTTGTTTTATGTCCCTAAATTCAAGGAAACAAGACAAATGGAGTGGGAGGTCTCTTCTTAACCCTTAGAGTACTGTTTATTGCAAATGCCCAATTTACAAATTTAAGCTAATCTTGTGTGTCATGGATTACTTGTTCAATTAGAATATTCAATCTAAAGTGTGTGTATGGATGACTTCTTGATCTGGAAATTCTTTTTCTGTTTTGCAATTGCCTAGTTTACAAATGTAAGCTAGTTTCATGTGTATAGATTGCTTTTTGTCTGAAATCGGGCTAATGTTGCGTGTATGGGTCCTGATGTGAAAATTTTCTCCTTCCTTTTGTAAATGCCTAATTAAAAAAATCGAGCTAATCACATGTCAATAGATTATTTCTTGATTTCAGTCTGAATCTTTTTTTGCAAAATGCCAAAGTTATTAAATCAGGCTAATCTCATGTATGGATTGCTTCTTAATACGGGTATATTATCTCCCCAATTTTTTTTTCAAAGACCAAATTTACTAAAACAACTGAATTTAATGTGTATGGATTGCTTTTGAATATGGGAACTCATCCCTGAGCTTTTTTCGGTGGTTAATCAAAGCTTTTTCCAATATGCAAAACTATTACATATAACGTTTTACCTTCACAAACACTAAGATCCACAGGAAAATATTTTGTAGGTTCTAATTTTTAATTCTTGTCTATTGTATATACTTTAACTTTTCAAAAGCTCTGCCCTGGTTGACAAATTTTCTATCTATTAATAATTTATTATTTTAAATTTAATCATCATGCTTGATGTGGATTTAGGTCATTGCAACTTTGAGTTCCTATAATAAAAATAATAAGATAAACAAAAATAGATCAAGCATTTCTCTAACATAAAAACAGTAAAAATGTTAGGACTAACCTTCACCTTTCACTAACCTTTATAACCTCCTGCCAAGTATTTCTTCGTCTGCCTCTGGGCTTTGCCCCAGGATCTATCAAGTCCCCACACTTTCTTACCCAATTATCCCCCTCCATTCTTTCCAAGTACCCCACCCAATTCAATCTTCTTATCTGGATAACATCTTTAATTCTACGGATACTTAGTCTGCTTCTTAGCTCATCTGAACTCTTTCTGTCTCTGGTGTTACACATCCACCTAACCATTCTCATATCATTCCTTTCTAAACTGTCAAGGTCTTCCTGCTTCACTGCCCATGTCTCACTACCCTACAACATAACACTTCTTACACAGGCCTCATACAACCTACCTTTTAACTCAATTGACAAGACTCTGCTAGTCAACAAAGGAAGATCCAAGCAGAACCTATCCTGCAAGTAACACTTTTTCCAACACCCCTTCACTGCCCAACATATCACCTAAGTAACAGAAGTTCTCAACTATCTCTAACGAGCCACTGTTGTACATCATTGAAGCTGGAAATACTTCATTCTCTATTATCTCACCTTTGCAACGCTTGCATACAAACTGAATGTCAGCTCTTAACCTTCCACCAATACTACTGCACTTCTTATGTACCCAATGCTTGCAAGTCTGACAAAAAATTGAGTTACCACCAAATCCTGAAATATGTTATATGCTCAGAAGTTGATATCGCCAATTATTTGTGTACTGTCATGTTGATTTTGCAGATTTTTAGCTTAAAGTGATAGTAAGTGCAACCCACACAACATTACTTTCATATTCTTTTTCTGAAAATCAAATTTTAAAAACAGCTACCATTGGTTGGCATTATAACATTTATCTAAACAAAATTACTATCTGCACATTTTTTTAAATAGTTATGTGAATGTTTGAGACGTTTCCTCAAATAATTATTTTTAACATACAAAATAAATGAATGATAAACATTTAATCTCTTTAATTTAAATTATCACATGGAAAAGCAGACACAAAAGCATTTCCTTATGTTGGGATATCCAAAAGTAGTGAAGACCACATATTTAATTATTAAAAGCTGCAGGTTGTTGCTTTGTCAATCAAAAACGCTAATAACAATAACCAATAATAAGTATTACACAAGTTATGTATGCAGACTCATCTACATTTAGTGTAAGTTTTATCTAAATATGTTAAAATTATAACGTCTTTCGTCAGATTATTCTGCCTTAAGACTTTTAATCTGTTATTTCGCTGGAGGGTATTTGTCCAGAATACGGTTTCTCTTTGTGTATGGATGTGTATCTAACATAAGTGTTTGTTTGTATTTTAAAGTCTTTTCTTGATTGGTGTGCTTTAGGAAATTTAATGTCCTTTCGCGGGAGGATAATTGTCTAAAATATTGTTTTACTTGTGCATGGATGAGTACAGAACATTACAGCCTGTTCCATGTATAGTGCTTAGGCTTCTCACTAATTACCTTGCAATTGGACCAGTTAGCAGGAGGAAATTTTGTCAAAGTATCTGTTTTATTAGTGGAAGGATTTGTGTCCTACCCTAATGCATTCCTGTTAATTACTAGCTATAGTACAATGTGTTCCCTCAAATTGGTTGATATTATTTCAAGTCTTTTTGCGAGAATTTATTTGGGCAAAATATTGTTTCTGTTTGTGTATGGGTATGTATTAAATCTTAACCTTTGTTTTATAAAATAACGTCTTCATCAAATTCGCTGGCATTAAGACTTTCCCTGTTTATATTGGTTAAGGCGATAGAGTATTATTACAGTTATGCGAAATATTTTGGCATGTTACTTTGGTTATTGCCTATCTACAGGGAAAATATATATTTGTTATGTAGCAACAGAGAGTATTATAAGGATTTTATGGAATATTATGAGATTTAAATTGTTTGTGGCTTATCTACAGGGAAAACATGTTTTTGTTATGTAGTGATAGTGCGTATTTTCAGGATAATATGGAATATCTATATTATAATACCATATACGTCTGTCTATCTGTCACGCAAAATGGTAGCTTAGCTCTGCAAGTAGCGAGACACACGCAATGCAGTATAAAAAGGAAGGGTGAACATGTGTACTTTCCACGGGCCACCGACTATTATGAGATGTTACGTTGGTTATGGCTTATCTACAGGGAAAACATGTTTTTGTTAAGTAGTAAAAGAACGTATTACTACAATTATCCAATATTATGCCATATTACATTGGTTACGGTTTATCTTCAAAGAAAATATATATTTGTTATGTAGCAATGAGAGTATTCTAAGGTTGATAGGGAGTATTATGCTTTATTACGTTGATTATGGCTTATTTACAGGAAAATATGCTTGCGTTGTGAGGATGTCGTATAATGAGGGTTCGGGTGTTGGGTCTATTTGCTTGAAGTAATTCAATGAACGTGTGTCGGACTTTTTATGTTGATAGAGATTTGAAGCGGTGTTACTCTATGTTGTATAAATTGTGTGTTGGGTCCACTTAGCCTGGTGCTAAATGGAGTCGTTGCCATTTTCATTGCTGTTCGAATTCTGTGTTCTAACTTTTATGGCTCATATTGCGAAGTTGTATGTGGAGCAGAATGTGTATTTTGACAACCATTATTGTACATAAGATATATATGTTCAACAAAAGCACAAAAAAGAAGAAATCAACATATACCTTCCAATGGTGCGTGACTCTCCACAACAAATAATATTTGGGTGCTCTAAATTATTATAACTAAGATTTTCTACAAATAATATTCTTTTGTTCAATAAAAACAGAAAAAGATAGATCAACCTTCTTTGGTTAATTCTGATGAAGAAAGAACCATTAAAATAACAGGAAGGGGAAGTTCACAAGTGACGTGATCAGCATGCTTAAAAAAGGCATTTCTTGCTGGAATAATTCAGGGAAAACTCAGGAATTTTTCTTGTCAGCTTTACCACCTTTTTACGTCCTAAACCTGTTTAAATCTAAAGTGATCTTTAAGATACTTAAATGGGTTATAATTTTACCTATTGATGATCCCCAGCTCTAATATTTTGGTTATGGCAAGTTATGTACTTTTTCAACAAATAAATTGTGTTGTAGGCAAAATTGTCAGATATAAATCTGACAATTTTGCCTACAACACAACTTGTTTTATGTGTCTTGTTTAATGGTCAATGTATTTTTTCTAAGAGAATCCTAGTTAAAAAGAGGTTATTGCTATTGTGCAGAATCTTCAGAGGGTTACAACCTCTATAATAATTAACCAGCTGTCATTAGACAAGTTATATCACAACAGTCAGCTGTTTTGTCACTTCATCATTTTTGATGTAGTAACAGATGAAATAACACTAAACTCTTAAATGTTGTATGATATTTCTTTTTATTAACTATCCCTGTCCCTGCGGAAGACATTTTTAAGTTGCTGTAATTTTTCACTTGTTCATATGTTGTTTTAGTTTTCTAATTCTCATTGTTGGCAACTGACTGATGTTTTCTTCTCATATTTGAAGAATTTTTACAAACCATATTTTGTTTATCACACTTGCATTGTTAGATTTTATTTATTACAATTTGTTAGAGTAACAAGATTTATATTTGACATCTAACGTTTCCTACTTATATTTGCTCAGGGAAAAAGGTGCCAAAACCAGGGCAGTTTCAGGAAAAAATGCCTTCAAAACGACCAAAAACTCTATTTATTTTGTCAGCCCTTGTCTGAACCCTGCATGTACATCATGCAAAAGATAGCACAATTAACATGTTGATTATTCAATATTATTATGAAAATTTCCTACAAGCAAGCAGAGGTGTAATACTTGGATTGTGATATATATATTCTCTAACAGGAATGGTAATTCCTAAGTTTATTAAATTCAGATCTCAGAGAGCACCTGTTGTGGAGCAAAAGATGGCTGACTTGCTGTAAGAAAGGTTCAAGGACCCTCCACTATACAAATATTGTAGACTTGCTTCTGGATCCAAGTCAGGAGAAGTAGGATGAAAAGGTATAATAACAATTGATGTAAGGTTTCACACAAACCGAAGGAGTTAGATGGCAAAAATGTACCTTTAAACATTTTGGGAACAATGACTCTTGAACACAATTTAAACGTAACTTTAAGATTGCAAACATCGTCATAATTAAAATATCCAACATTGTGTACTGTTCAAAATCAATGACCATTGACTATTGTTAGCATTGTGTCTGATAAGGATGGAACCATTGGAATTTAGACCAATTTTTGACCAGTAGCAGTTAGGAAGTAGCATTGAAGTAATAAAAAATAAATAGGAATGTGTTCATAAATTAGATGGTGAATTTTTGTGTCCACAACGTTTTACAGAAATATGCTTTACATCTCTTAAAATACTACTAAGTTAGCAGAAATCTATTAAGAATTCTAAGATATAATGTAAATTTGATTCTGTTCTACAAAAGTACCAAATTGTGTCATAATGTTTGAAATTATGATTTGTTCTAATGTGTACTTTCGAACAGGACACCATTCAAGTAGAAAGTTAGTTCCCTTGGTGTAAAAACGAACAAACATGAACATTTGTCGACAAAGTTCTCCACAAAAGGCGAATCATAAAGAAGTGGATAAAAAATGCCTTATTTTCTACAATTCTTTAGGTGCAGATAGTAAAAGCAGAAAAAAAAAGTGAAGAAGTAGAGTGGATTACAAAAGCATATTAAAAAGGTTAGAAGTAGAAAGGATAAGTTAGAAACTATTGGAAGTAGTAGTTGAAGGCAAGAGTTTAAAGTGGGTTATAATTCAGAGAAAGTAAGAACTTTAATAATTTTAAGACTTCTATTTTTTTTGTAAGCTAGTGCTACATGGAGACTCACATTCCCATAAAAAGCTGCTATCAAAATTGTTAAAGTTTCAAAAGCTAGCCAGCATATTTGTTTACATTTTTTGCATAATTAATGTATTCCCTTGTACGTAACTTATGTTTTTTATAAATATATTTATTGGGGGGGGGAGGGGGGACAGTATATGTGATGTCAGTTTTGCTGGAAGAAAACTCCACGGTTTCACGTTTTTGTTTTTGTTGAGAATGTGTCAATATTTTAATTGGAAATGTCACAGGAAAACAATTTGCAAGGAGTACATTTAAAATCAACAAAAAACAGTTCTTTCAACATTATTTTTAAGACCAATGTCAAAACCAGAGTTTGAAAGGCATTTAAATTTATATCTAGAAATACTAAACTAAATTTTTTGACATTTTTGGATTCATTTTTTGGTTAAGGGCATTATGCAAGATGCTGAATTATTTACTGACGTCATTAAAATTTATATGACAGATCTTTTCCGTTGCCCTTCCTTCTGTTTAAGTATATCTTTCCACGGGCCTTATGGACAATAATATAATTTGATTTTGGAAACCGACATTAAGGCATAAAAAAATGACCAAATTCGCACCTGTCGCACTCTTCGGGGTACAAACAATAAATAACTAAGTTGTGTTAACCCATTTTGCAGAAATTCTTCTACAAATTCAAAGGCTTTTTAAAATGCCATACAGTTGATTCCATTCCATAAAATTACTAAATTATGACTAACTACAATCCATCATTTTATTAAATAAAATATAGTTTCATTTACTGCATTAACTACTACATACTTGTTTGTAATTGTTTCAAGTACTTCAAAATTTCTTATAAACTTCATTCCACTTTTAGGTATTTCCACTTCTAACTTCCACTTTTGTGTTCATATTTACATAATATATCTTATTATTGTACAATATAATATACAGCCACCAAATTGCACTCATCTCATTCTAACTACTTATATTTGATTGAATATGGTACTGTATCAAGAATTATTAAAATATGGTTGTAGTACCAAATCGTGAATACTGTTAGTAAACAATAAGAAAACCTATTATTTGCCTATCCAAAATTGCATGTACTACGTGAAGTGTTTCCTTTTTGTCTTTATACAGTAGAGTCTCCATAACTCGAACCTCTATTACTCGAACGTCTCCTTAACTCGAACGAATTATCATTTTCATATTTTAATGTTTACGTGTGTTGTGGGCCTTATATTGTTTGAATGCATGATTCGAATGTTTTGTTTGTGTTTCGAACGACAACGCTTTATAACTCATTTAAAGCTACACATAATGAATGGCTGCAAAGGAGAGGAGGGAAGAAAGCACTTTGTATAGAAAAAAGATAAAATAAAAATAAACTTTATGGCTGATCACTATTGTCACATTATCATGTGGTAAAAAGTAGACTCTCTTCACACTCGAGACGTGGCAGCAGAAATTGTAACTAAAATTCTGAGGAAGTATATAAATCTAAAAGTGACATAAGTCAACTGGCTCAATTTAACCAGTAAACAGTTCCATACAAAATTTAGACCACTAAAGTTTTATGCATTGGTCATGTTGTACTTGTATGTGATTTGTTTGAACAGTATATCACAAAACATGTGTTGAGATTGTATTTTTTCTGGTTTTAAAAAATTGAAAAAAATCCATAATAGAATGCAGTGGATCCTTCGGCTGCTGTGGATCCTTCTACAAAGTAGTACTTTATTCGTTCTGGTAAGGTGCAATGTCATAACAGTGTCTGTGTAAGTATCATGTTAAGCAACAACCTGCAATTATAGTTTATATTTTAAATGCTAAATACTTTTAGGTATCTAATACAGGCATGTTTTTATGACATTTTTCATTTGTTGATTTCGAATTTTGTCTAATATCTATTTTTATTTCAACAAGATAATTATTTAAGGGAACTTCGCGTTTGGTAAACATTCACATAACTATTTAAAAGAATTTGCATATCTTTTTTTTTCATGTATACATTAACATTTATTTCCCTTTTTTCTTTGTCCTGCTTCTTCCTTTGTGTAGGCTGGACAGTCAATTTTGCTGACAAAACTGATAGTGAGAGAATTAGTGAACAAGTATCCTTGCAACAAGTGAAGGTTAGCCCAAACATTTTTTTTGCTTTAATGTTGGAAAAAGACTTGAATATTTGTATTTTTATGCTATCAGCGCCTGTTTTTATTTTCGCAATGGAAAAAACCTTTTTGCAAATAATAAAGAAATTGGAATCCGCAGTCTTAAGACCTTTTTGTATTATCGAATGTGTCGTTCTTTGCAGTGCTTGGCTGCAAAATCCTGAAGGTGGTTCTAATGTTATTTCTCATTTTATTTTAAGTTTAAAAACTTCAATTCACGTCGACTTGTCCACATAAAGAGTGATGTCAATTAAAGCTCTGTTAGAAGTTATTGGTGGAAAATGTGTCAATCGTTAACTCAGAACTTAACCTATTTCAACCGAAACTAAACAGAAAGGATCCAGCTATCGAGCTTTACCACTTGGCTAGGATGAAGATCTTAGCCTGGACACGAATATCCAATATTCTAATCTAACTAAAGGTGAAAGAAGAACATTAGAACACTGCGCCAAATGGTACTTCTATTGTTTCAAGGAGGCTGATAAAGGTTCAACGGTAGTCTATTTACAAGAAGCCGAGCTACAACTTGGTGACGAAAATGTATATAAAAAGGTTGTGTTGTTGGAAAAGTTACAGGAAGATATACTTTAGATTAGTTTCTGGATAAGAATTTCAGGCTGCCCCGTAACTTTCAATTGGGAATTGTAAAGATGTGTATTTAAAAAACGCAGCTTTTACAACTTTTAATAGAAATTCTAAGTTGAAAGTATTTAAAATTGTTGTACAGTGGAATCCCACTGAAGTGAACATCATCGGTGCAAGAAAAGTTGTTGAAACGCGTAGATACTGCACATAATAGAAATTACAGCAATTTCGCAAGCGTAATATTAGAGATACGGGGTTATTTTTTTAACCCACACCAAAAAGTCAAGTTTAGTAAAGAGACGGGAATATTAAAGATGCGGGAATGATAGAGCATAAATACGATATATATAACCTTTCTTCAGCAATTAATTTGTCGTTATTCGTTTGCTGACTAGTTTTGTCTTGTTTCGGGTTAAAATTTTTGGAAAAAAGTTTTCGCATTAAATAACGGTCGAATCGATCGCTAGTCTATATTTGTTACACCAAATTTGGAAAGTTGTACCACCTATTTTAATTAACACACCCCTCATTAAAGAATTGTAACTTCCGCCTATACTTTTCAGAACAATTCAAGCGTTGTGTTTCACGAATGTCTTTGATTCGACTCCCTCCCCCCAAATATTACCAATTCCCTTTCACCCTCTTTCATCCATCTGAATAAAAATTCACCTACATAATTTATAAACACCAACTCCAACTATCGATTTGAAGGTAATTAACAACCCCTTCTTAGTAAGCCCCCTCTTTACAATATGGTTATGAAAAGTAACTTTAAAAAGAAAGACTCTGGCACTTATAGACTAGACGTTCGTAATGTTCTGAAATTGTAGTTTACTTTATTCGGATATTGACTTGAGCTATGGCGGTAATTTATTTGTGTATATATGTCTAGAAATACGTTTTTTTTTTGCTACGAGTAACGTTTCAGATAGAATTAGTATAAAATAATTTTATGAGGAAATTGAATTTACTGACTTTGTATTCGACTGAGGCATGGAGGTATAGAAGGTATAACATCCATGACTGATGTAACGAGCAAAATAAGAAGATATATTTTTCAAGAAACATGTGATTTGAATTGCACGTACGAATTGCAAAACACAAATTACTACCTATTACTGCTAACTTATATGTTTACGTTCCCCAGACACACATTTTTTGTCGTTTTTTGAAACTCTGTTTCGCATTGTTCCAACGGTGACAAAAAATGCAGATAACGTAAAATGTGTTTCGTTTATTAATCTATCTGAACTTTTTATTCGTTGATTAACGTATTCGAACCAGCTAAAACAAAGAATGAAATTCTAGCGAAACGCCGTGGTATGGTTAAAACCCATAGACAAAAGCAAAAGAATACAAAAGTCATGCTTTACTTGGTAATTTGTCGAATTAGCTGGCGTTAAGAACCTTCGACTTAAGATTAAAGTTATCCTGTATTCGAACGTATTCGAACCAGCTAAAACAAAGAATGAAATTCTAGCGAAACGCCGTGGTATGGTTAAAACCCATAGACAAAAGCAAAAGAATACAAAAGTCATGCTTTACTTGGTAATTTGTCGAATTAGCTGGCGTTGAGAACCTTCGACTTAAGATTAAGTTATCCTGGTGTAGGGTATCACTTTCTAATATCCATTCACTTTGTTTTCCCAAACCTATCGCAATCTGTAATCTTTTTTATGTCGCATTTTGTAATCCCACCCTATCAGACTTTGTAATCTCATATATTTTTGAGTTGATTGAAATGTTTTGTGTATTTATACCGAAAAAAGTGACAATTGCAATTGCATGTATGTAAAAATAATTTTCAGTAGGCCAAACTTTTATTCTCTATTTCTAAACACTTTCCATAATAAGCAACACAAATTCTTCGCTGATGCTCAATGCTGCTTTCTTGCTGCCTTGTTGGCCATTAACTTGGGAAAAGAATTCACGTGTTTGCTTGCTGAATTAGGATAGTGCCTCAAATTGAAATCAGACTTTTGTTTAATCACTTAATCATTTAATCTAAGTTACCGTATAAAATCTAACCTTTAGAATTTTCTCTTATATCTGTGCAAATATATTCGCTATTTATACGATTCAACATGTCAGAAATTTTTGCTAAAAAATTTACAACTGTGAAAAGAAACGAAAAGTATGTCCTGGGATAAGAAGTTTTAATCAGGGGGAAAAAATATTCATTTCTCTCCCGGTTTTTTCCGATATTTACTAGTCATCACACGGTATTCTATAAACTGCTCGTTACTGTTAGTTCCTTCTTTTAGTATCTAAGACCACAATTTTCTTGTTCCTTCCATAACAAAATTGTAGAAATTTCAATAAAGAGAGAGATAATGGAGAAAAAAAATTAATAAAATAAACGCGAGATTGCCTTTGCCACGTAGGAAAGAATTAAAAGAAGTTTCTTTCTGTTTTTGGGAAGAAAGCTTTGCATCCGCGAAGGAGATGTTTATACGCAGGCGTCGTAAAAACACGATTGAGCAGTCTTGCCTGGATGTTTCATCATAGACAAAAGTGTTTTTGGTTTGGCTCCTAGCTTTATTGCATCAGTTTCTTGTAAAGATTAATAACGTAAGATATGAACTTGTAAAAGAACATAACGGTTACAAATTACAGAATACAAGCATTCCAGACGTGAAATTTGTAAATATAAAACTGTGTGTACTGTCCAAGAATGCTAGCAAAAAACGGATGTTTTCATTTATTGTCCAAAAAAATAAATTAAAGAAAACAATAAAGTTCGTTTTAAAAATTGTGCTTTCTAAACGAACGGAACTTTATCCCACACAAAAACTTATAACAACGTGCACCTTGTTACACCGGAGACATGTCATGGTGTCAAAAAACTTTGTCTCATTAAAAATATTTAGAGCCGTGTCGGATAAAATTAGCGTAAATATACTTTGGCGCTGATTAAATTTAAGAGTGATAAAATATTTGTTTTTTAGTATATGACCAGATGTCCACACCAAGGTATCTCATCATCTAGTTTTTCGTCAATTCACTTCACTCTTCCCTGGCTACAATGTAAGTCACTAAAATCTGGAATCCGTGAAATACTTCACCGAGATTAACTTTAGGTTTAACCATCTACACGTTTGTACCTATACGACTACAAAAAGAACATGTAAGCTGACATTTAATCAAAATTAAGAATATTGTGTTTTGCCATTTGGTAATTGCGCAAACTTTAGTTCTTATCGCCTTTTTTGTATTGAACTTAAAAAACTTTCGAAATTAGATATTTTTAGCGGGACCCTTTGTTAATAATTCCTCTTTTCGCCTTTTATTAGTCTTAGTTTTGCCGCTTCAGGCCGGACTTAGTTGTTTTTTTTACACGTAAACGTAAATCTTTACGCCTTCCATGATCTGTGTTGATCTGTAACACTTGTGCGTCATCGGACAGCTGAGGAGTAACCACTATCATGCGGTATCACTATTTTTGTTGAAAAGAGAAGAAGGTCTTTTTCAATTTATAAGAAAACGGTGAAAGTTTATTCAAAGCTAAAGTATGGATGCCTTTAAAAACGAAATTGAGTATTTGACAAATTATTTAAAGAAAGGATCGTATCCAGAAAAATTTACTAAAACACAAAAGAGGTTGTTACGCCTAAAATCAAAATGTTACTCCGTCCTAGAAGGTAAGCAACTTTTGTACTTAAACTAGTTTTAGTTTGTCTGTAGATGCACGTTTTTTATAAAAGAATCTTACACAAGTAAATAGCCAGTGAAAAAACTCATGGTTGTTCCCGTTGTACATATTCCGGCCAATTATGCCAATTATTATGACCAATCATAAACATACATGTTTTTTTAAAGAATAATTCTTATTTCAGCCTTCAACGTTCCTGTATTCCTAATATATTGTTAGCCTGACTACCGCCTAAATAAAACTGGTCAAACCTATAAATGAACTCATTTGCATTGAAAACAAAGTTTGAATATACTAGTCGTCAGTGGAAAAATCCACGGCAATCCTCACTTTGCGAATATTTGTCGGATCGGTATTCGTGCATTCTTCCACGGGTTCACCCTTCCTTCATATATCGCATTTTGTGTTTCCGTAGCACGACCTTTTTTAAACACAAAACGCGGGCTTAAGCCACCGTAATTGAGCGTCAAGCTTCAGGCTGAGTGCTTAAGTTCAGGTAAATGGTGTCGAACTTCAGGTGGAGCGCCTAACATAGCCGTACGTTTTAATTTGGTTTTGGTGTGTGTTTGAAAATCAAAATAAGAAATAAATCCTGTTTGAATTTTTGTCCGAAAAAGTCCAAAATTGATTGTGAGTGACAGCAGAACGAGCGTTTAGTGCAGGTAAAGCCTGTCGGACATCAATGTGAAGCAAATACTTCAACCTATTAGGGTGCGATATCTTAAAAAAAATGTGATTAAAGGGCAACAGCCTGTCATTACACCATCTAGCTAAAATAATTCCTTAATCTCTTTAATAATAGCCGTATTTTGTCTGTCTGTCTGCGATAGGCGAGTCCCGTGGCGGAAACACGAAATGCGATATATAAAGGACGGGCGACCCCGTGGAATTTTCCACGGGTTAACGGCTAGTCTATATTATAATGCCCGTATACGTCTGTCCGTCCGTCCGTCACGCAAAATGGTAGCTTAGCTGCGACGGGCAAACCCGTGGATTCTTCCACAGGCTAACGACTAGTCTTTTTATAAATGTTTATTTGCCTTAAAAATTTTAATTTTTTCCACATAACCCCACTCAGACATACTTTAAATAGGGTGTTGTTACCCAACTGCGAATTGGCTTGTGCAGCGGCAAGCAAGTTAGAGCAATACTGTACGCATCTCTGGCGGTAATATACCTTATCCGTAATTAAAGTCGGCAAAAAGTGACTAAATTTCGGCTGGGTAATATGTTTTGCTGACTGACTTTTTTGCCGACATTTTTTCTTCGACCTTACTTTTTCCGACTTTTTTTTTCCAACCACCTTTTTACCGTTTTTCCCTTTCTTTTTCAAAAATTTAGTTGGCAAAAAGTGACTAATTTCAAAAATTTAGTTGGCAAAAAGTTTTCCAAGTGACTAATATTTTTACCGCTTTTTATTTTGCCGACTGATGTTTCTGCCGACTTTTTTTACCGATAAGTCGGAGGAAGAGTTAGCCGTTAGGATGAACTCCCCGAAGAGAATCAGCATCTGGAATTAGATTTCAATAACGCCTGATTTACTCACCGAAGTAAAAACACATCGATTTAACGACCTCTCTCGAATTATCGCCCCTTACATTAAAGAGCGTTATCTATATTATAATGCCCGTATACGTCTATCTTTTTTAGGATTTAACACTAAGTATTCCAAGTTTTTTTAACACTTTGGAAAGGAAAAGTGGAAAATAGTGAGTACTCGTGCCATAAATACCATAGCTAGTTTACGCCCTAAGCACCATTTGAGCCCTCCATGCTTCGACGTGAATCGACTATGTTTAAATCAAATTTTCTGGTTTAAATTTTATTTCCAGACGTAAATTCGAGAAATATAGTCTCGAAGAAACAAACACTAATTTTTTGTATCAAACAGGTAGGCTTGTAAGACGTGTTGCGATTTGTGGGCAGAGATGTTACGCTAAAGTTGTGTTATCTGCAGAAGAAAAGCAAAGTATTTATACAGAATACCATAATAGCTCTATAGGTGGCCATTCAGGGGAAACGAAGACTATTGACAAAATAAGAGAAAAATTTTACTGGCCTGGGATGTATGTCGAAATCAAATCTTGGGTAAGTTATTTTCAAGGTTTCATTGCTTTCTTTTTCTTTCTCTCGATGGCGTATGGTGTATATAGTATTACGGATGAAATTATCCTATTTTGTAAAAGCATATTTTTAACATTTATAACTTTTCAATAAAAAGTCCTTGTAACATTTATCCAATTAGAAAATTAGACTTTCAACGAAATAGTATGTCATTTTCCTTCGCAGATTAAACAATGCGCAACTTGTCAGAAGCATGGGGCGTTGCCATCGTTAAAAAAAGAAATGACGCCTATTCAGGTAATTTTAAGCTTGTAAGCCTGATTGGAACACGATATGTATAAGTCGTTTTCGAGTTTAGAGGTGTACACTCGTGTAAAAAGATGGCTTTCTCGAGAAAAGCTTCTTGATGCGCATTATGCTTTATGTATTAATGTAATTTATAATCTATGAAATGGTTTAGACGAGCAAGGTGTGGGAGTTAATTGGCATTGACTTTGTTGGGCCATTGCAAGAAACCAACAGGGGGAATAAGTACATTTTAACATGTACAGACTTATTTTCCAAATGGCCTCTTGCGTATGCATTGCCCAACAAGCATGCCGAAACTGTGGCAATTAGTATGTTGAAAGTACTCACAACGTTTGGAATTCCAAAGGCGATTTTAACAGACAACGGGAGTGAATTCAACAACAAGGTACAAATAAAATATTCAAGATTTAAAAATGAAATTAGTCTTGTACACAACATTTTCTTGGGGTTACCATGATTCTTACGTTTATTGTTTGTTTAGTTGAACGATGAGATATATAATAAAATGGGTATTGAAAGGAGAAAAACAGCGGTATACCATCCCCAATCGAACGGACAGGATGAAAACACCAACAAAACGTTGAAAAGGTACACTCTTTGTTTTTTCCCATTGCATTTAATTGCAGTAACCATACTTGTATGTGTTTATCTATTTAGGAAATTAAAAAAAATGGTCAGTGAGACAGGGGCAGACTGGGATGACTATCTCGACGTCTGCCTCTTCTCCATGAGGACAGAACGGCAAACCTCTACGAAGGTTTCGCCATTCGAAATCATGTTTGGTGGCCGACCACCAAAATTTGAAGAAAATTTTAATGAGGTAAGAATATCTTTTTATATGCACCACCCGTACAGGAGCGATAGGCTGAAATTTAAGATAAGTGAAGAAGATAAAGGAAGCGTTTTCATAAGGTACTTCAAGAAATATAAACTGTCCTCCCATTTGAGGCTATGGAAATTCGTTATGTCCTCGTAATAAGTTTAATTGCGTGATACTTTTAAATATACTAGAGTACAGTTTTGGATGGAATGCCTTCCAATGAAGCAGTTGTAGATGCCATGAATTTAGCGGCTAAAAATATAGAAAGAGCTACTAAAATCGTAAAAGAGGTAAGTATTCTGTATTTTTAGGGTAATGATAACAAAAAATTCGTTAATAGGCTTACGTTCTCCTTTTTTTTACTTGGTCTTTTATTTTTTTAAATTTAACGTCATCATAGTATTTAAAGACTATAGTATACATCTGCTAATTTGAATGCTGATGGTAATGATTTTTATAAATTTAGAATAAGAAAGGCAGATATTTTTGCTGCTTAGCTTGAACTTCGAATAATTTAGTCATTTCTCTCTAATCTTTTGCTCCTCAAGCCCAAATATATTCGTTGACGTAGAATTACGTCATTTTGTGTTATCAACGATATAATTTTTAATAGAACCGAGTTTGCAGGGTGGGAATTTCGCAGGGTGGGAGTTTCAAGGCCTTCCCCATCATTAAGATTTACCTTGTAAAGTTAGTTATCCAAGAGTTTATGTCACATTCGTAAAAATTAAAAAATTTTGTTGATTTTGTTCCTTAAACCTAGGTAACATCTACTAGTTAAAACCAAAAAGTCGATCTCTTGCGAGTTTGAGTATGCTACTGTATTATTTAATATTCCATATTTAGAACATAGAACATGCGCAAGAAAAGCAAAAGAAGGCCTACGATAAGCGCGTCAGAGTAACGGACATAAAAAGAGATTTCAAAGAAGGAGACAAAGTTCTATTGGCGGATCAATCGAAAAAAAGGGGCCTTAAAGCCAGATTTAAAGGTCCCTTCATTGTGCAGTCAGTGACACCCCATGGCAATGTAAAATTTAGAGAAAGCAAAAACAGCCATCATCCGAAAAATTTAAAAAAATTCGTTGAAGGTAGGTTTCACTACACATACAATATTCCTAAAAAATACAATTGACAGATATGAGGAGAGGTGAACGGGTGAGAGTGGGAGAATGAGGCCAACACCACCTTACTAATTACACAGTTGAATTTTTTCTTTTCCTGAAATTACTATTTCGCTACACAAAAGATAAACCCCTTTCAGAGAACCTACACTGAAAAATAATTTTCTTTGATCTTGTAGTCATTCGAAATATGATAAATATGATAATAGTACGACTCAGTTATTAGATGTTTTACTATAACATGTTTGGTGATAGTTATTCTATTGTTTCCTCTCTATCTTAGTTTCTGAACCAACCACCATGTCTATGAAAGAAATGCTGGTAGATGAAGGTGGTATTGATAACGGTACTATTTATTCATTGGTCGATAAGCCCGTGTTACACTTTGCCAGAACAATCCAAAAGCCCTGTCATTTAAATTTTATTAACGGTAGCATTGACCCGTCTATGCACATTTTTTTTTCATTTTTAACCGTCTCTGTAGAGTTATAAACTTATGGGTTGTCCTATTTTTGAGAAATTGATCCTTTTTTTGCCTTGAAATGGTCCTCAGTTACCAACGCAGGAGATAAAGTCAGTTATTTTCCCCCGTTTCCAAGTTATTTAGCATTAAAGTTATAATGCTTCGTTAATTTATATTAAACTGTTTATGTTAAAATGATGTTATCGAAGTCGTGATTTTCAATTTGCCGATTGCATTTAAGACATACATTTTTTGGAAAATTTAAAGAAAAATTAACACATCGAATTACAGTTACGTTAATCATTGTTTTATTTTCTATCTCGGCTTCTAAACCAAGCATTAAAGATTGCGGTTTGCAACAGATTGATGGTAATAAAACAGTACTAATCAAATGTTTGCCTATTATTTTTTTTTGCAATCATAAACTGCAATTTTTTATTTATCGACCGCCTAAAGGCGGTCCCACCAGCGGTGAAGGAACTGAAATCTCGACTCGCTGCAAACGCCTACCATTTTTGAAATGAGTGGCGAAGAATGACGGAGTTAATTAGGTCCGTTAAAAGAAGCATTATCTCCATCAACTCACGCGTACGCTTAGTCCGATGGAAATATCGAAAAAAAATTTACTTTCGCAAATACACGATTTAGACCTAATTTGGCGATGAACAAACTTTCGTGATTTTGTGTTAATGGAGAATTTTAGTGCGAAAACTTTCGCGAATGGTGGAAGTATACCAATTTCCGTAAGCAAAAATAAGCAGTGTCATCATGGCCTTTTTCGGATGAAATACTAAACGCTAGTAAAGAAAAAAACATTTTTGTCGAACCCGCGAAATGTAAAATCGGGCTTTATTCGCGAAAATTTGTAACCCGCGAAAGTTGAAACTTCTCACGTAGACAATACTTACGCAGTTTTGCGGAAAAAACTTTTGCGAAATTCAGAGGTTTGCATATTTCGCACTTGAAAAGTCTCGCATAATGATAAATGCATACATTTAGAATTTCGTGTACAGCCCGCCGGCGGTCGCCTACCCACATGTTTTACACTGCACTAGTCTTTAAATAAAATCAGTTATATTGACATTTCCACGTGTTGATTCCATTTTGAACAACCATATTGCTAAACATCATGTAATATTACCAAAAATCGATGTAAGAAGTCATAGCTACGTTTTGCGAGAGGGTTATTAACCTAACTATTTTATATGGTCGTTTAAGAACAAAACTACATAAATTTGGAAAGACAAAATGCATTCATTTCCATATGATTTATTTAGCTACCATTCTCGACCATGACTATGCTTGCGAATATCCAGTTAAAAATATTATAGAAAAAGGTAAAGAATTACTTTAAATTTATTTTTCATTACTTGTTCAAAGAAGTAACCTCTATTACTCGACTTTTCATTGCTAGAACGGCGTTTAATATCTGATGTCACAGATGAAATATCTGATGAAGATATTATAAAATGCGGTTAGTACAAAAATTTTTCTTATCAAAAGAGTCGGAATATATGTTAATCTTATACTTATCATTGTTTTATTTTTTATCTTAGTTTCTGAACCAACAACAGAATTTAACAACAAGGAACAGGCTGATGGTACTTATAGCGGTACTCCTCAGTTACTATTTCTTTATCTATAGAAGAAATGTGAAGTTTAGCGATAATTGTACCCGCTAGTGTGTCCAGTAGGACCCCACCTTTTGCTGTATTCTGAAGCAATTTGAAGATATTATTGTCGCTCTGAACTCAAACCGTTTTTAGCGCTCAACCATGTTAGACCCCATTTCGTACCACCCTTCTCCGCCTTGAAAACTATGTTACTGGTGGTGTATATTTGGTATTGTTGTTATCATTTTGTTTTACTCTATTAGCTACTGGCCCAAATATCAAAGCTGAAGAGAAGCAGACAAAAAAGATCGATAACGGTATTATTCCATTAACATTTTTTTTATCTATAGCAAGCATAACCTTTTGAGATAATTGAACAATCTTTTTTCTAATGACACAATGCTCTTTTATCTAATAATTGTGCTGTGTTTGGTTCCTGACGGGAAAAATCTTTTATAATTATAGTGTCTAAAAATTGTTACAAATTGTCGTTGAACAAGAACTGCTTTTTATCGATTTTAAGTAAATGTACAAAAAAGAAGACCCGTAAGACAAGCAAATAGAACGGTGAAATAAATCGATTAAATTCCATTTCCAGGCAAATACAAATTATCGGTATATTGATAGACAGAAAAAGAAAAAATGATAAAACTATACATTTTTTTAGCTAGCACTCTTGAGGAGGATCACTTTGGCAAATTTTCAATTCCAAGTGTTATGCGGAAAGCTAAAGAGTTATTTGACTTTTTTGTTGACTGTTAAAAACTCTGCCTTCCGTACTCCGTGTCCACATATATCCAATTGATTTTATCCAATCATTTTATGAGGAAATGTTCAATCGCGCCTACGTTTGTATTAAAGCACTTATTTGTCATTACTTGTTCAAAGAAGTAACCTCTATTACCTGATTTTTCATTGCTAGAAGGGCGTTTAATAGCTGATGTCACAGATGAAATATCTGATGAAGATATTTTGAGATGTGGTTAGTACAAAAATTTTTCTTATCAAAAGAGTCGGAATATATGTTAATCTTATACTTATCATTGTTTTATTTTTTATCTTAGTTTCTGAACCAACAACAGAATTTAACAACAAGGAACAGGCTGATGGTACTTATAGCGGTACTCCTCAGTTACTATTTCTTTATCTATAAAAGAAATGTGAAGTTTAGCGATAATTGTACCCGCTGGTGTGTCCAGTAGGACCCCACCTTTTGCTGTATTCTGAAGCAATTTGAAGATATTATTGTCGCTCTAAACTCAAACCGTTTTTAGCGCTCAACCATGTTAGACCCCATTTCGTACCACCCTTCTCCGCCTTGAAAACTATGTTACTGGTGGTGTATATTTGGTATTGTTGTTATCATTTTGTTCAATCTATTAGCTACTGGCCTAAATATCAAAGCTGAAGAGAAGCAGACAAAAAAGATCGATAACGGTATTATTCCATTAACATTTTTTTATTTATATCTTTTGAGATAATTAAATTGTTTTTTTTTATTTATTATTTTATTTTTTCCTAATCCAATATTGCGCTTTCATCTTAGACTTTTTTGGCTCAAGAAAAGTAAAATAAAGACATTTCAAGTCATTCTTTTTGTGTGCGTGTGTGTCATTTGTCGCACTGTTGCTTTTAGCCTTTATTTATATCAGAACATTATTGGTATGTAATCTGACAGTTTAAGAGGGAAAATGATAGTTTATGGGCCTTTTATTTGTGAGCTTGTCTACTGTTTATAATATTTAGGAGAGATATTGCATCTTGCTACTTGCGGTACTATTTTGCGTGACAGACAGACGTATACGGGTATTACAATATAGACTTGTCGTCCACAGGTTCGCCCGTCCTTTAAATTTACTCGTTGCAACAAAATAGACAAACATATATCGCATTTTGCATTCGTGCGTATTATAAAAATTTCATGTTTCCATAACAGAACGCGTCTTTTGCGGACACACAAAAAGAAGACGGCTATTACTAAAGAGACTAGTCGTTAATCCGTGGAAAAATCCACGGGGTCGCTCGTCCTTTATATTCAGCCGTGGCAACAAAGTGGATAAAAATATACCGCATTTGATATTCGTGTTACCGCAACATTAGTTTCTAACTCAGCGGGGGGTCTGCATAGGCGGAGGCGCATAGACAGACAGACGAAGTAAGGCTATTATTACATAGATTTGCTAATTAAAATAGAATTGCAACTGTGCAATGAAATCACATTTTATTATATAAAGTAAAGCTGATTTAATAAAGTTTCGTGATAGCTTTTTCCAATTTTCCTTTATGTAGAACTTTTAACATGTGACTAAAGCCTGACGCATATTTTTTGCCTGATTGGATTCGCAAGATTTATCCTGCACTGGAAAAAATCACCACCTGACTTTAGATGATCTCTATATCTCTTTTTTTTAGATGAAATGGACATGGATTCGAACACAAATGGGGTGTGTTTTTGTGCAGCAACGGTTCATGAACGTAAGTGTGTATCATTTGTAATCTTTTCATGTACTGTACATGATTGATTAAAAAATAATTAATTAAAAATTCTTATAAAATAAAAAAATACAACTTTAAAACGTTTACTTATTATTCATTTGTCTTTTTACGGAGAAGATTTGTTTTCCCTGTAAAAAAAACTTCAATTTTTGCCTACTGGTGTATTTAGAAGTCCAAGATGTCTAATTCGAAGCGATATGGAAAAAACTTCTAGCATTTCTGTATATAAATTCAAATTTTGGTTTGGAAGAATTTGCCGCAGATCCTGAAAGAGAGAATATCTGGGAAATTTATTATATGAATTAATAAAGCGAATTTGGATTTAAAAATTTGATAAAAACTACCAAACATTTGTCTTCTGTGATAATTAGATTCTACTAGAACAAGTGTTACAACAGCAAGAGTGTACTTTTTCCTTTAAAAGAATGAAACTTATCATTTAAGCTATTGCGATATTAAAATGTTGTAAAGGTGTGCTGCTACAATAGATAGTTAAATATTACACAATCCACATGTTATGAGATATTAAGTATTTTTATGTAGAAATGGTTGCGTTGAAATCAGTGGAAACAAAGAAAATTGTTCTCAGCCTGTTTCCTGAATTTGGAAGTACTCCGGTAACAGATGTTTTACTAAAGGAAGCTCTGCATAGCTCTGTAAATGACGAAGTCATATACACCTATTTGTGTATTCTTTCCCGGCAAAGTAAACATAAGGTAACGATTTGAATTCTATTTTCTAAACTTTTCAAGTGTCTTAAAACAAATTGATAAAAATATTTTCTTCACAGAGTGTAAAGATTATTACTCCAGGCGAGATGTCTCTGATTTTTGATGAACCAGCGTCAAAAATGAAACAGGTGAGTGGTTTTTACCGTTCAGGCAAATTTAGGGCTAAGATCCATTATACACCTCTCTCACATAAAGTTTAGCTCTTTAACTTACGATCTTAGTCTATCTCCCAAATAAGAGTTTCTGAATAAAAAAATTTTATTATTCAAAGCACGTGCATGTCTACAAATAACTATACAAAATAAAAGGTGTTCCAAGTAAGTGCATCTTTACGTACTTTAAATTTAAGTGATCAAAAAGAATAAGAATAAAATCACTAACAAGTCAAATCATTATCATTCAAATTGTGAATGGGAAAAAATATCGCGTTAACAATTTTCTTTTACTCTACTTTTTTAGTAAATAAGTTTACTAAAAAAGCATGATCGCACATGTTATGATTTCGACATTTGAATTTTATTAAAAAAAGAAAGTAATACTGAAAATATACTGCTATTTACGTAAAATTAGCGCTCAACCATGTTAGACCCCATTTCGTGCCAGCCCTTCTCCGCCTTGAAAAACATGTTACTGGTGGTGTAAATAGTTTGTATCATGTTTCTAAATGCAGTACTTTATTTCAGCGTGATATAACAAAATACGATCAAATTATTGGTTGTCGTTGTTCAGGATACCACTGGACGCTTTCGGTACCAAAACCTTTACTTGTTTATTAGCGTTTTATTAATACCATGTATCTTGTCTTTCAAAATACATCTAACAGCTGGTACTTACTTTCAGGTTGTTATTCCATCTGCTTCAACCATAATTTACTTCAACCCACTCGGTGAATTACCTGAAGAAATTGTAAATGTTGAACAGCAATGGAAGTAAGTAGAATTTAATGATGAATTAAAAAGAATATATTTTTAAGTTAAAAAACCGCTTTACGATTTTATATTCTGTACTTTCTTAGTTCTTATCTTACGGCGAAATATCAAATAGAAGATAACTTTAACGTGGAAATTGTGCCACATGCACGACAGAAAGATAGCATTTCATGTGGTGTATACTGTTTGAAAGTAAGCATCACTCAAAAACCACTTTATAAAAATAGCCCTTTGTCCAAATAGACTTGTAACAACAATAGCTTGTTTTAGTTTGCAGAGTGCCTTATTTTGGAAAAACAAGAGGTGCCAATAACTTTAACAACATCAAGCGTTACAACCTACAGAGAGGAAATTGTTAAAAAATTGCTTGAAGAGGGAGGTACGATGAATTTCTTTTTAACCTTACAAATTGTTTTTGATGGTGCAATTGACGACTTTAATATATTTAGGTCAAGAACGATGGTGCAATAGCGTATGTCGAGTATGTGGAAAGGCAGAGGGTCCTAAAGTACAAGGAAAACCAACTGATGCGTGGGTATGAGATATATTTCTATATTATTAATACTCTTATTTGGTCTGTCTGCATACGAAAAAAGTATTTTTACGGAAACACAAAAGGCAGTAAATAAAGCATAAGCAAACCCGTGGATGTTTCCACGGGTTCGCCGGACTAGTTTTCTGTATAGTAGCCGTATTTTGTCTGTTTATTGTCAAAACCAGGCCATGTTGAACAACACGCAAAATATTCATGCTACAAATAACAAATAATATATATTTTTACTGACTTCTCTGCGACAGGTGAGCTCCCATGAATATTTCACGGAATAAGGCCTAATCTCTATATTAATCGTTTGTCTGTCTGTTACGGAAACACCAAATGCGATATATAAAGGACGGGCAAAAACGACTAATAACCAATAAAAATATAAACTGCAGTAATACCTGATAAATATCTTTTTACCTTTGCTAACGAAAATTATGTTTGAACGTGTCGTTTGATTTAATAGGTTTGCTGCGATACTTGCTTACCAGCCAGGTGGTATCATCAGCAGTGTTTACACAAGTCGTTAAGAAAATCGTACAGTAATTTCCCATTTAATTGTGATATGCTGCAAGTCGCTCCTCCGGAATTTAATGAGAAGTTGTGGACTGTACAAAAAAATGAAAAAGTGGAGGTACTTGTCATAAAAGACGAAGATATTAATGTACGTCTTTTTGTAAGGTTTATCTAAAAATAGATATGCATCTGCCTGCTTTGTTCTTGCGTGTCAAATCAAAGTTAAAGGGAACCTTACAATGAACGTATTATAATCTCCTTGTACGAGAACTTGAACTACAAATAAAACAAGTTTTGATGGATGAATATCAGTTACTTACAGCAAGGTAACAATCAAATAAAAAAAATGTTACGAAATCAGAGCACGTCAATTTAAATGCTTCTTTAATTTGTGTTGTGGTCAATATGAAGGTCATCGTTGAATTCTCCTAACAAAGGAAACCATTCTCATAAAGTACATACAATTATCTAAAAAATCGTAATCATCAAAACTCTTACTTAAGGGTTAGGGCAGCTTTTTTCCTTTTATTTGGAATATTACTGATTAACATATTCTAATCGTTAGAAGATCCACTTTGACAGTAAAATTTGATATTAAGGGATTTGATTACTTAAAGCTTAAAACACTTAAGAAAACGTGAAAGACCAATAAAGGTTAAGAAAATATAGAGATTTAAAAAATTTGCTGACGTGAACTACGAGTGAATCCCAGTTTAGTTTCAATGGACTAACGACTTTTTATTAACTAACGTTAAATTAATGTATTGATGTGGTAACATCTAAGACATGCATTTTTCAGGGGCTTTGAAGAAAAATGATACTGTATTATTATTATATATACAAATTATTTTTAGAATAACCAAGACACCGGTACAGTCAAGGTATGTGTCTAGCTCTATGAAATCTATAATGAACCCATGTGTATAAAGTGGACAACGTATAATTTAAAAAAAATATTTTTCAAGATTTTATACAACATTTTATGCAAAGAAACAAAGCTTTTTTGTTAAAATTAATGTGTGTATAACCTTGTTTGACCCAATAAATACACCTTTAGAAGAACGTAAATGAAGTTGATGAGGGCTGCTTCGTTATAAAAAGGAAAAACAATTACATGAGGAAATGTGCCGGGTGTGGCGGAGATTTCACAGGCACAGATGTGTGTGTCATGACAACAGAATTGAGATTATTAAGAGGAGAAAAGGCACCACACGGGAAACGCAAGAAAACAAATGTGCACTATCACATAGATCAAAAGTGTTTGGGCAGAGGATTTGAAGCAAATAATATATTAAATCCGATGAACGTCTTCATCTCAAAAGAAAACCTAGATATATTTAAACAAAACGGGGTGGATTTAAGGAAAAACAAGAATTTTTAGCATTATCAAGTTTTTTTTATAGAGATTGTATTTTATGACTGTTTTATGACGAAAATGTTCTTTAAAATACAGCGGAATATGTGTATGTGTCAGACTTTCCTGTTGATCTAATGGTGTTCCTTTTCTTCATATTTTATTGTAAGATACAATCACTTAACTTCAAACGTTTGAATAGCCATATCAAATGTGTGTTTTTATATTTTCCGCACAAAAAGAATAAATAAGAACAAGAAGAAGACAGCGTCTTTAACATCTGCGCTGCAGGAGAAATCTAATGGTCATACGTACGCAATTCGCTGCGTCAAGATCGTGCGCCATATAATATAAAATTCATTATGTAATGCATATAAAGCATTCATGATACATAAATACTGTTTTGCATTTAGGGTGAACATTATTTTATGAACGTACGTACGATAAAATGGATCAAATCAAGAGTAATTTTAAGAATGACGGCTGGATATGGATAAAAAAACGCGGCCATAATCGTCCCCCCTGGCCTTGTTAGGTCTTAACATCGGGACGGAACCTGAACCGTCCCCAGTAGGTCAAAAAGAAGAAGAAGAAGCTCTAGAAACGAGGTTGGAAATGCGACCAGAAGTATTATGTTGATCACCATGAAAAAAACGACTATCAAATATCACAGCACACTCTAGCCTACTCATAGACTGTGCACTTCGCCTTAGTCGTTCACATTTGGTGAAAAGAGGGGATTGGGAGCTATAACATCGTTAGCATGTTCTGGAAGGCAAGTCGTTAATGTGCATGCGTATTATTTTCAGAAAATAGAAAACACCAGCGTATCAAAATCGATCGAAGTTGCGAAGCGCGTCTGGTTTGCAGGGAACGCCATAGGGGGTACAGAAAAAATCAGGTACGGATGCCTGAATTATTCTGTACCCCCCTACAGTTAAAGGCGTACAATATCTGGCAACGCCATAGGGGGTACAGAAAAATCAGGTATGAATGCCTGAATTATTCTGTACCCCCCTACAGTTCTGGGCGTGCAAATATCTGGCAACGCCATGGAGGGTACAGAAAAAATCAGGTATGGATGCCTGAATTATCCTGTACCCCCCTACTGTTTTGGGCGTATAAATATCTGGCAACGCCATAGGGGGTACAGAAAAAATCAGGTATTAATGCCTGAATTATTCTTTACCCCCCTACAGTTCTAGGCGTACAATATCTGGCAACGCCATAGGGGGTACAGAAAAAATCAGGTATGAATGCCTGAATTATTCTGTACCCCCCTACAGTTCTGGGCGTGCAAATATCTGGCAACGCCATAGAGGGTACAGAAAAAATCAGGTATGGATGCCTGAATTAATCTGTACCCCCCTACAGTTTTGGGCGTATAAATGTCTGGCAACGTCATAGGGGGTACAGAAAAAATCACGTATTAATGCCTGAATTATTCTGTACCCCCCTACAGTTCTAGGCGTACAATATCTGGAAACGCCATAGGGGGTACAGAAAAAATCAGGTATGAATGCCTGAATTATTCTGTAACCCCTACAGTTCTGGGCGTGCAAATATCTGGCAACGCCATAGGGGGTACAGAAAAAATCAGGTATGGATGCCTGAAATATTCTGTACCCCCCCACAGTTCTGGGCGTACAAATATCCGGGTACGCCATGGGGGCTACAGAAAAAATCAGGTATGGATGCCTGAATTATTCTGTATCCCCTTACAGTTCTGAGCGTAGAAGTATCTGGCAATGGCAAAGGGGGTACAGATGAAATCACGTATGAATGCCTGAATTATTCTGTACCCCCTACAGTGCTGGTCGTACAAACATCTGGCAACGCCATACGGGGTACAGAAAAAATCAGGTATGGATGCCTGAATTATCCTGTACCCCCCTACTGTTTTGGGCGTATAAATATCTGGCAACGCCATAGGGGGTACAGAAAAAATCAGGTATTAATGCCTGAATTATTCTTTACCCACCTACAGTTCTAGGCGTACAATATCTGGCAACGCCATAGGGGGTACAGAAAAAATCAGGTATGAATGCCTGAATTATTCTGTACCCCCCTACAGTTCTGGGCGTGCAAATATCTGGCAACGCCATAGAGGGTACAGAAAAAATCAGGTATGGATGCCTGAATTAATCTGTACCCCCCTACAGTTTTGGGCGTATAAATGTCTGGCAACGTCATAGGGGGTACAGAAAAAATCACGTATTAATGCCTGAATTATTCTGTACCCCCCCTACAGTTCTAGGCGTACAATATCTTGAAACGCCATAGGGGGTACAGAAAAAATCAGGTATGAATGCCTGAATTATTCTGTACCCCCTACAGTTCTGGGCGTGCAAATATCTGGCAACGCCATAGGGGGTACAGAAAAAATCAGGTATGGATGCCTGAAATATTCTGTACCCCCCCCACAGTTCTGGGCGTACAAATATCCGGGTACGCCATGGGGGCTACAGAAAAAATCAGGTATGGATGCCTGAATTATTCTGTATCCCCTTACAGTTCTGAGCGTAGAAGTATCTGGCAATGGCAAAGGGGGTACAGATGAAATCACGTATGAATGCCTGAATTATTCTGTACCCCCTACAGTGCTGGTCGTACAAACATCTGGCAACGCCATACGGGGTACAAAAAAAATCACGTATGAATGCCTGAATTATTCTGTACCCCCTACAGTGCTGGGCGTACAAACATCTGGTAACGCCATAAGGGGTACAGAAAAAATCAGGTATGAATGCCTGAATTATTCTGTACCCCCCTACAATTCTGGGCGTACAAATATCTGGTAACGCCATAGGGGGTACAGAAAAAATCAGGTATGAATGCCTGAATTATTCTGTACCACCTACAGTTCTGGGCGTGCAAATATCTGGCAACGCGATAGGGGGTACAGAAAAAATCAGGTATGTATGCCTGAATTATTCTGTACCCCCTACAGTTCTGGGCGTGCAAATATCTGGCAACGCCATAGGGGTACAGAAAAAATCAGGTATGGATGCCTGAATTATTCTGTACCCCCCTACAGTTCTGGGCGTACAAATATCTGGGTACGCCATGGGGGGTACAGAAAAAATCAGGTATGGATGCCTGAATTATTCTGTACCCACCTACAGTTCTAGGCGTACAATATCTGGCAACGCCACAGGGGGTACAGAAAAAATCAGGTATGAATGCCTGAATTATTTTGTACCCCCCTACAGTTCTGGGCGTGCAAATATCTGGCAACGCCATAGAGGGTACAGAAAAAATCAGGTATGGATGCCTGAATTATTCTGTACCCCCCTACAGTTTTGGGTGTATAAATGTCTGGCAACGTCATAGGGGGTACAGAAAAAATCAGGTATTAATGCCTGAATTATTCTGTACCCCCCTACAGTTCTAGGCGTACAATATCTGGCAACGCCATAGGGGGTACAGAAAAAATCAGGTATGAATGCCTGAATTATTCTGTACCCCCTACAGTTCTGGGCGTGCAAATATCTGGCAACGCCATAGGGCGTACAGAAAAAGTCACGTATGGATGCCTGAATTATTCTGCATCCCCCAACAGTTCAGGGCGTACAAATATCTGGGTACGCCATGGGGGGTACAGAAAAAATCATGTATGGAAGCCTGAATTATTCTGTACCCCCGTACAGTTCTAGGCGTACAATATCTGGCAACGCCACAGGGGGTACAGAAAAAATCAGGTATGAATGCCTGAATTATTCTGTACCTCCTACAGTTCTGGGCGTGCAAATATCTGGCAACGCCATAGGGGGTACAGAAAAAATCACGTATGGATGCCTGAATTATTCTGTACCCCCCTACAGTTCTGGGCGTACAAATATCTGGGTACGCCATGGGGGGTACAGAAAAAATCAGGTATGGATGCCTGAATTATTCTGTACCCCCCTACAGTTCTAGGCGTACAATATTTGGCAACGCCACAGGGGGTACAGAAAAAATCAGGTATGAATGCCTGAATTATTCTGTACCCCCTTGCAGTTCTTGGCGTAGAAGTATCTGGCAACGGGAAAGGGGGTACAGAAGAAATCACGTATGGATGCCTGAATTATTCTGTACCCCCCTACAGTTCTGGGCGTACAAATATCTGGGTACGCCATGGGGGGTACAGAAAAAATCAGGTATGGATGCCAGAATTTTTCAGTACCCGCCTACAGTTCTAGGCGTACAATATCTGGCAACGCCACAGGGGGTACAGAAAAAATCATGTATGAATGCCTGAATTATTCTGTACCCCCCCTTCAGTTCTAGGCGTACAATATCTGGCAACGCCATAGGGAGTACAGAAAAAATCAGGTATGTATTCCTGAATTATTCTGTACCCCCTACAGTTCTGGGCGTGCAAATATCTGGCAACGCCATAGGGGGTACAGAAAAAATCACGTATGGATGCCTGAATTATTCTGTATCCCCCTACAGTTCTGGGCGTACAAATATCTGGGTACGCCATGGGGGGTACAGAAAAAATCAGGTATGGATGCCTGAATTATTCTGTACCCCCTACAGTTCTGGGCGTGCAAATATCTGGCAACGCCATAGGGGGTACAGAAAAAATCAGGTATGGATACCTAAAATATTCTGTACCCCCCCCACAGTTCTGGGCGTACAAATATCCGGGTACGCCATGGGGGCTACAGAAAAAATCAGGTATGGATGCCTGAATTATTCTGTACACCCTTACAGTTCTTGGCGTAGAAGTATCTGGCAACGGCGAAGGGGGTACAGAAAAAATCAGGAATGGATGCCTGAATTATTCTGTAACCCCTACAGTTCTGGGCGTACAAATATCTGGGTACGCCATGGGGGGTACAGAAAAAATCAGGTATGGATGCCGGAATTATTCTGTACCCCCTACAGTTCTAGGCGTACAATATCTGGCAACGCCACAGGGGGTACAGAAAAATCAGGTATGAATGCCTGAATTATTCTGTACCCCCTACAGTTCTGGGCGTGCAAATATCTGGCAACGCCATAGAGGGTACAGAAAAAATCAGGTATTAATGCCTGAATTATTCTGTACCCCCCTACAGTTCTAGGCGTACAATATCTGGCAACGCCATAGGGAGTACAGAAAAAATCAGGTATGTATGCCTGAATTATTCTGTACCCCCTACAGTTCTGGGCGTGCAAATATCTGGCAACGCCATAGGGGGTACAGAAAAAAGCACGTATGGATGCCTGAATTATTCTGTATCCCCCTACAGTTCTGGGCGTACAAATATCTGGGTACGCCATGGGGGGTACAGAAAAAATCAGGTATGGATGCCTAAATTATTCTGTACCCCCCTACAGTTCTAGGCGTACAATATCTGGCAACGCCACAGGGGGTACAGAAAAAATCAGGTATGAATGCCTGAATTATTCTGTACCCCCCTACAGTTCTTGGCGTGCAAATATCTGGCAACGCCTTAGAGGGCACAGAAAAAATCAGGTATGGATGCCTGAATTATCCTGTACCCCCCTACTGTTTTGGGCGTATAAATATCTGGCAACGCCATAGGGGGTACAGAAAAAATCAGGTATTAATGCCTGTATTATTCTGTACCCCCCTACAGTTCTAGGCGTACAATATCTGGCAACGCCATAGGGGGTACAGAAAAAATCAGGTATGAATGCCTGAATTATTCTGTACCCCCTACAGTTCTGGGCGTGCAAATATCTGGCAACGTCATAGGGGGTACAGAAAAAATCAGGTATGGATGCTTGAATTATTCTGTACCCCCTACAGTGCTGGGCGTACAAACATCTGGTAACGTCATAAGGGGTACAGAAATAATCAGGTATGGATGCCTGAATTATCCTGTACCCCCCTACTGTTTTGGGCGTATAAATATCTGGCAACGCCATAGGGGGTACAGAAAAAATCAGGTATTAATGCCTGTATTATTCTGTACCTCCTTACAGTTCTGGGCGTAGAAGTATCTGGCAACGGCAAAGGGGGTACAGAAGAAATCACGTATGAATGCCTGAATTATTCTGTACCCCCTCAGTGCTGGTCGTACAAACATCTGGCAACGCCATAGTGGGCACAAAAAAATCACGAATGAATGCCTGAATTATTCTGTACCCCCTACAGTGCTGGGCGTACAAACATCTGGTAACGTCATAAGGGGTACAGAAATAATCAGGTATGGATGCCTGAATTATTCTGTACCCACCTACAATTCTGGGCGTACAAATATCTGGTAACGCCATAGGGGGTACAGAAAAAGTCAGGTATTAATGCCTGAATTATTCTGTATCCCCCTACAGTTCTAGGCGTACACTATCCGGCAACGCCATAGGGGTACAGAAAAAATCAGGTATGAATGCCTGAATTATTCTGTACCCCCTACAGTTCTGGGCGTGCAAATATCTGGCAACGCGATAGGGTGTACAGAAAAAATCAGGTATTAATGCTTGAATTATTCTGTACCCTCCCTACAGTTCTAGGCGTACAATATCTGGCACCGCGATAGGGGGTGCAGAAAAAATCAGGTATGAATGCCTGAATTATTCTGTAACCCCTACAGTTCTGGGCGTGCAAATATCTGGCTACGCCATAGGGGGTACAGAAAAAATCAGGTACGGACGCCTGAATTATTCTGTACCCCCCTACAGTTCTGGGCGTACAAATATCTGGGTACGCCATGGGGGGTACAGAAAAAATCAGGTATGGATGCCTGAATTATTCTGTACCCCCCTACAGTTCTAGGCGTACAATATCTGGCAACGCCACAGGGGGTACAGAAAAAATCAGGTATGAATGCCTGAATTATTCTGTACCCCCCTACAGTTCTGGGCGTGCAAATATCTGGCAACGCCATAGAGGGTACAGAAAAAATCAGGTATGAATGCCTGAATTATTCTGTACCCCCTTGCAGTTCTTGGCGTAGAAGTATCTGGCAACGGGAAAGGGGGTACAGAAGAAATCACGTATGGATGCCTGAATTATTCTGTACCCCCCTACAGTTCTGGGCGTACAAATATCTGGGTACAGCATGGAGGGTACAGAAAAAATCAGGTATGGATGCCAGAATTATTCTGTACCCCCCTACAGTTCTAGGCGTACAATATCTGGCAACGCCACAGGGGGTACAGAAAAAATCATGTATGAATGCCTGAATTATTCTGTACCCCCCCTTCAGTTCTGGGCGTGCAAATATCTGGCAACGCCATGGAGGGTACAGAAAAAATCAGGTATGGATGCCTGAATTATCCTGTACTCCCCTAATGTTTTGGGCGTATAAATATCTGGCAACGCAATAGGGGGTACAGAAAAAATCAGGTATTAATGCCTGAATTATTCTGTACCCCCCTACAGTTCTAGGCGTACAATATCTGGCAACGCCATAGGGGGTACAGAAAAAACCAGGTATGAATGCCTGAATTATTCTGTACCCCCTACAGTTCTGGGCGTGCAAATATCTGGCAACGCCATAGGGGGTACAGAAAAAATCAGGTATGGATGCCTGAATTATTCTGTCCCCCCCTACAGTTCTGGGCGTACAAGTATCTGGGTACGCCATGGGGGGTACAGAAAAAATCAGGTATGGATGCCTGAATTATTCTGTATCCCCTTACAGTTCTGAGCGTAGAAGTATCTGGCAACGGCAAAGGGGGTACAGATGAAATCACGTATGAATGCCTGAATTATTCTGTACCCCCTACAGTGCTGGTCGTACAAACATCTGGCAACGCCATAGGGGGTACAAAAAAAATCACGTATGAATGCCTGAATTATTCTGTACCCCCTACAGTGCTGGGCGTACAAACATCTGGTAACGCCATAAGGGGTACAGAAAAAATCAGGTATGAATGCCTGAATTATTCTGTACCCCCCTACAATTCTGGGCGTACAAATATCTGGTAACGCCATAGGGGGTACAGAAAAAATCAGGTATGGATCCCTGAATTATTCTGTCCCCCCCTACAGTTCTGGGCGTACAAATATCTGGGTACGCCATGGGGGGTACAGAAAAAATCAGGTATGGATGCCTGAATTATTCTGTATCCCCTTACAGTTCTGAGCGTAGAAGTATCTGGCAACGGCAAAAGGGGTACAGATGAAATCACGTATGAATGCCTGAATTATTCTGTACCCCCTACAGTGCTGGTCGTACAAACATCTGGCAACGCCATAGGGGGTACAAAAAAAATCACGTATGAATGCCTGAATTATTCTGTACCCCCTACAGTGCTGGGCGTACAAACATCTGGTAACGCCATAAGGGGTACAGAAAAAATCAGGTATGAATGCCTGAATTATTCTGTACCCCCCTACAATTCTGGGCGTACAAATATCTGGTAACGCCATAGGGGGTACAGAAAAAATCAGGTACGGATGCCTGAATTATTCTTTACCCCCCTACAGTTCTAGGCGTACAATATCTGGCAACGCCATAGGGGGTACAGAAAAAATCAGGTATGAATGCCTGAATTATTCTGTACCCCCCTACAGTTCTGGGCGTGCAAATATCTGGCAACGCCATAGAGGGTACAGAAAAAATCAGGTATGGATGCCTGAATTAATCTGTACCCCCCTACAGTTTTGGGCGTATAAATGTCTGGCAACGTCATAGGGGGTACAGAAAAAATCACGTATTAATGCCTGAATTATTCTGTACCCCCCTACAGTTCTAGGCGTACAATATCTGGAAACGCCATAGGGGGTACAGAAAAAATCAGGTATGAATGCCTGAATTATTCTGTACCCCCTACAGTTCTGGGCGTGCAAATATCTGGCAACGCCATAGGGGGTACAGAAAAAATCAGGTATGGATGCCTGAAATATTCTGTACCCCCCCACAGTTCTGGGCGTACAAATATCCGGGTACGCCATGGGGGCTACAGAAAAAATCTGGTATGGATGCCTGAATTATTCTGTACACCCTTACAGTTCTTGGCGTAGAAGTATCTGGCAACGGCGAAGGGGATACAGAAAAAATCAGGTATGGATGCCTGAATTATTCTGTACCCCCTACAGTTCTGGGCGTACAAATATCTGGGTACGCCATGGGGGGTACAGAAAAAATCAGATATGGATGCCGGAATTATTCTGTACCCCCCTACAGTTCTAGGCGTACAATATCTGGCAACGCCACAGGGGGTACAGAAAAAATCAGGTATGAATGCCTGAATTATTCTGTACCCCCTACAGTTCTGGGCGTGCAAATATCTGGCAACGCCATAGAGGGTACAGAAAAAATCAGGTATTAATGCCTGAATTATTCTGTACCCCCCTACAGTTCTAGGCGTACAATATCTGGCAACGCCATAGGGAGTACAGAAAAAATCAGGTATGTATGCCTGAATTATTCTGTACCCCCTACAGTTCTGGGCGTGCAAATATCTGGCAACGCCATAGGGGGTACAGAAAAAATCACGTATGGATGCCTGAATTATTCTGTATCCCCCTACAGTTCTGGGCGTACAAATATCTGGGTACGCCATGGGGGGTACAGAAAAAGTCAGGTATGGATGCCTGAATTATTCTGTACCCCCCTACAGTTCTAGGCGTACAATATCTGGCAACGCCACAGGGGGTACAGAAAAAATCAGGTATGAATGCCTGAATTATTCTGTACCCCCCTACAGTTCTTGGCGTGCAAATATCTGGCAACGCCTTAGAGGGTACAGAAAAAATCAGGTATGGATGCCTGAATTATCCTGTACCCCCCTACTGTTTTGGACGTATAAATATCTGGCAACGCCATAGGGGGTACAGAAAAAATCAGGTATTAATGCCTGTATTATTCTGTACCCCCCTACAGTTCTAGGCGTACAATATCTGGCAACGCCATAGGGGGTACAGAAAAAATCAGGTATGAATGCCTGAATTATTCTGTACCCCCTACAGTTCTGGGCGTGCAAATATCTGGCAACGTCATAGGGGGTACAGAAAAAATCAGGTATGGATGCCCGAATTATTCTGTACCCCCCTACAGTTCTGGGCGTACAAATATCTGGGTACGCCATGGGGGTACAGAAAAAATCAGGTATGGATGCCTGAATTATTCTGTACCTCCTTACAGTTCTGGGCGTAGAAGTATCTGGCAACGGCAAAGGGGGTACAGAAGAAATCACGTATGAATGCCTGAATTATTCTGTACCCCCTCAGTGCTGGTCGTACAAACATCTGGCAACGCCATAGGGGGCACAAAAAAAATCACGTATGAATGCCTGAATTATTCTGTACCCCCTACAGTGCTGGGCGTACAAACATCTGGTAACGTCATAAGGGGTACAGAAATAATCAGGTATGGATGCCTGAATTATTCTGTACCCACCTACAATTCTGGGCGTACAAATATCTGGTAACGCCATAGGGGGTACAGAAAAAGTCAGGTATTAATGCCTGAATTATTCTGTATCCCCCTACAGTTCTAGGCGTACACTATCCGGCAACGCCATAGGGGTACAGAAAAAATCAGGTATGAATGCCTGAATTATTCTGTACCCCCTACAGTTCTGGGCGTGCAAATATCTGGCAACGCGATAGGGTGTACAGAAAAAATCAGGTATTAATGTTTGAATTATTCTGTACCCTCCCTACAGTTCTAGGCGTACAATATCTGGCAACGCGATAGGGGGTGCAGAAAAAATCAGGTATGAATGCCTGAATTATTCTGTAACCCCTACAGTTCTGGGCGTGCAAATATCTGGCTACGCCATAGGGGGTACAGAAAAAATCAGGTATGGACGCCTGAATTATTCTGTACCCCCCTACAGTTCTGGGCGTACAAATATCTGGGTACGCCATGGGGGCTACAGAAAAAATCAGGTATGGATGCCTGAATTATTCTGTACACCCTTACAGTTCTGGGCGTGCAAATATCTGGCAACGCCATAGAGGGTACAGAAAAAATCAGGTATGGATGCCTGAATTTTTCTGTACCCCCCTACAGTTTTGGGCGTATAAATATCTGGCAACGCCATAGAGGGTACAGAAAAAATCAGGTATGGATGCCTGAATTATTCTGTACCCCCCTACTGTTTTGGGCGTATAAATATCTGGCAACGCCATAGGGGGTACAGAAAAAATCAGGTATGAATGCCTGAATTATTCTGTACCCCCTACAGTTCTGGGCGTGCAAATATATGGCAACCCCATAGGGGGTACAGAAAAAATCAGGTATGGATGCCTGAATTATTCTTAACCCCCCCCCCACAGTTCTGGGCGTACAAATATCCGGGTACGCCATGGGGGCTACAGAAAAAATCAGGTATGAATGCCTGAATTATTCTGTACCCCCCTTCAGTTCTGGGCGTGCAAATATCTGGCAACGCCATGGAGGGTACAGAAAAAATCAGGTATGGATGCCTGAATTATCCTGTACCCCCCTACTGTTTTGGGCATATAAATATCTGGCAACGCCATAGGGGGTACAGAAAAAATCAGGTATTAATGCCTGAATTATTCTGTACCCCCCTACAGTTCTAGGCGTACAATATCTGGCAACGCCATAGGGGGTACAGAAAAAATCAGGTATGAATGCCTGAATTATTCTGTACCCCCTACAGTTCTGGGCGTGCAAATATCTGGCAACGCCATAGGGGGTACAGAAAAAATCAGGTATGGATGCCTGAATTATTCTGTACCCCCCTACAGTTCTGGGCGTACAAATATCTGGGTACGCCATGGGGGGTACAGAAAAAATCAGGTATGGATGCCTGAATTATTATGTACCCCCTACAGTTCTGGGCGTGCAAATATCTGGCAACGCCATAGGGCGTACAGAAAAAATCACGTATGGATGCCTGAATTATTCTGTACCCCCCAACAGTTCAGGGCGTACAAATATCTGGGTACGCCATGGGGGGTACAGAAAAAATCATGTATGGAAGCCTGAATTATTCTGTACCCCCCTACAGTTCTAGGCGTACAATATCTGGCAACGCCACAGGGGGTACAGAAAAAATCAGGTATGAATGCCTGAATTATTCTGTACCTCCTACAGTTCTGGGCGTGCAAATATCTGGCAACGCCATAGGGGGTACAGAAAAAATCACGTATGGATGCCTGAATTATTCTGTACCCCCCTACAGTTCTGGGCGTACAAATATCTGGGTACGCCATGGGGGGTACAGAAAAAATCAGGTATGGATGCCTGAATTATTCTGTACCCTCCTACAGTTCTAGGCGTACAATATCTGGCAACGCCACAGGGGGTACAGAAAAAATCAGGTATGAATGCCTGAATTATTCTGTACCCCCTTGCAGTTCTTGGCGTAGAAGTATCTGGCAACGGGAAAGGGGGTACAGAAGAAATCACGTATGGATGCCTGAATTATTCTGTACCCCCCTACAGTTCTAGGCGTACAATATCTGGCAACGCCACAGGGGGTACAGAAAAAATCATGTATGAATGCCTGAATTATTCTGTACCCCCCCCCCTCCCCCTTCAGTTCTGGGCGTGCAAATATCTGGCAACGCCATGAAGGGTACAGAAAAAATCAGGTATGGATGCCTGAATTATCCTGTACCCACGTACTGTTTTGGGCGTATAAATATCTGGCAACGCCATAGGGGGTACAGAAAAAATCAGGTATTAATGCCTGAATTATTCTGTACCCCCTACAGTTCTAGGCGTACAATATCTGGCAACGCCATAGGGGGTACAGAAAAAATCAGGTATGAATGCCTGAAATATTCTGTACCCCCTACAGTTCTGGGCGTGCAAATATCTGGCAACGCCATAGGGGGTACAGAAAAAATCAGGTATGGATGCCTGAATTATTCTGTACCCCCCTACAGTTCTGGGCGTACAAATATCTGGGTACGCCATGGGGGGTACAGAAAAAATCAGGTATGGATGCCTGAATTATTCTGTACCCCCCTACAGTGCTGGTCGTACAAACATCTGGCAACGCCATAGGGGGTACAAAAAAAATCACGTATGAATGCCTGAATTATTCTGTACCCCCTACAGTGCTGGGCGTACAAACATCTGGTAACGCCATAAGGGGTACAGAAAAAATCAGGTATTAATGCCTGAATTATTCTGTACCCCCCTACAGTTCTAGGCGTACAATATCTGGCAACGCCATAGGGGGTACAGAAAAAATCAGGTATGGATGCCTGAATTATTCTGTACCCCCCTACTGTTTTGGGCGTATAAATATCTGGCAACGCCATAGGGGGTACAGAAAAAATCAGGTATTAATGCCTGAATTATTCTGTACCCACCTACAGTGCTGGTCGTACAAACATCTGGCAACGCCATAGGGGGTACAAAAAAAATCACGTATGAATGCCTGAATTATTCTGTACCCCCTACAGTGCTGGGCGTACAAACATCTGGTAACGCCATAAGGGGTACAGAAAAAATCAGGTATTAATGCCTGAATTATTCTGTACCCCCCTACAGTTCTAGGCGTACAATATCTGGCAACGCCATAGGGGGTACAGAAAAAATCAGGTATGAATGCCTGAATTAATCTGTACCCCTTACAGTTCTGGGCGTGCAAATATCTGGGTACGCCATGGGGGGTACAGAAAAAATCAGGTATGGATGCCGGAATTATTCTGTACCCCCCTACAGTTCTAGGCGTGCAAATATCTGGCAACGCCAGGGAGGGTACAGAAAAAATCAGGTATGGATGCCTGAGGTATTCTGTACCCCTACAGTTTTGGGCGTATAAATGTCTGGCAACGTCATAGGGGGTACAGAAAAAATCATGTATTAATGCCTGAATTATTCTGTCCCCCCCTACAGTTCTAGGCGTACAATATCTGGCAACGCCATAGGGGGTACAGAAAAAATCAGGTATGAATGCCTGAATTATTCTGTACCCCCTAAAGTTCTGGGCGTTCAAATATATGGCAACCCCATAGGGGGTACAAAAAAAATCAGGTATGGATGCCTGAATTATTCTGTACCCCCCCCCCCCCCCCACAGTTCTGGGAGTACAAATATCCGGGTACGCCATGGGGGCTACAGAAAAAAGCAGGTATGGATGCCTGAAATATTCTGTACACCCTTACAGTTCTTGGCGTAGAAGTATCTGGCAACGGCGAAGGGGGTACAGAAAAAATCAGGTATGGATGCCTGAATTATTCTGTACCCCCCTACAGTTCTGGGCGTACAAATATCTGGGTACGCCATGGGGGGTACAGAAAAAATCAGGTATGGATGCCTGAATTATTCTGTACCCCCCTACAGTTCTAGGCGTACAATATCTGGCAACGCCACAGGGGGTACAGAAAAAATCAGGTATGAATGCCTGAATTATTCTGTACCCCCCTACAGTTGTGGGCGTGCAAATATCTGGCAACGCCATAGAGGGTACAGAAAAAATCAGGTATGGATGCCTGAATTATCCTGTACCCCCCCTACTGTTTTGGGCGTATAAATATCTGGCAACGCCATAGGGGGTACAGAAAAAATCAGGTATTAATGCCTGAATTATTCTGTACCCCCCTACAGTTCTAGGCGTACGATATCTGGCAACGCCATAGGGGGTACTGAAAAAATCAGGTATGAATGCCTGAATTATTCTGTACCCCCTACAGTTCTGGGCGTGCAAATATCTGGCAACGCCACAGGGGGTACAGAAAAAATCAGGTATGAATGCCTGAATTATTCTGTACCCCTCTACAGTTCTGGGCGTGCAAATATCTGGCAACGCCATAGAGGGTAGAGAAAAAATCAGGTATGGATGCCTGAATTTTTCTGTACCCCCCTACTGTTTTGGGCGTATAAATATCTGGCAACGCCATAGGGGGTACAGAAAAAATCAGGTATTAATGCCTGAATTATTCTGTACCCCCCTACAGTTCTAGGCGTACGATATCTGGCAACGCCATAGGGGGTACAGAAAAAATCAGGTATGAATGCCTGAATTATTCTGTACCCCCTACAGTTCTGGGCGTGCAAATATATGGCAACCCCATAGGGGGTACAGAAAAAATGAGGTATGGATGCCTGAATTATTCTGTACCACCCCCCCCCCCCCCCCCCCCCACAGTTCTGGGCGTACAAATATCCGGGTACGCCATGGGGGCTACAGAAAAAATCAGGTATGGATGCCTGAATTATTCTGTACACCCTTACAGTTCTGGGCGTGCAAATATCTGGCAACGCCATAGAGGGTACAGAAAAAATCAGGTATGGATGCCTGAATTTTTCTGTACCCCCCTACAGTTTTGGGCGTATAAATATCTGGCAACGCCATAGAGGATACAGAAAAAATCAGGTATGGATGCCTGAATTATTCTGTACCCCCCTACTGTTTTGGGCGTATAAATATCTGGCAACGCCATAGGGGGTACAGAAAAAATCAGGTATGAATGCCTGAATTATTCTGTACCCCCTACAGTTCTGGGCGTGCAAATATATGGCAACCCCATAGGGGGTACAGAAAAAATCAGGTATGGATGCCTGAATTATTCTTAACCCCCCCCCCCCCCCACAGTTCTGGGCGTACAAATATCCGGGTACGCCATGGGGGCTACAGAAAAAATCAGGTATGGATGCCTGAATTTTTCTGTACCCCCCTACTGTTTTGGGCGTATAAATATCTGGCAACGTCATAGGGGGTACAGAAAAAATCAGGTATTAATGCCTGAATTATTCTGTACCCCCCTACAGTTCTAGGCGTACAATATCTGGCAACGCCATAGGGGGTACAGAAAAAATCAGGTATGAATGCCTGAATTATTCTGTACCTCCTACAGTTCTGGGCGTGCAAATATCTGGCAACGTCATAGCTGGTACAGAAAAAATCAGGTATGGATGCCTGAATTATTCTGTACCCCCCTACAGTGCTGGTCGTACAAACATCTGGCAACGCCATAGGGGGTACAAAAAAAATCAGGTATGAATGCCTGAATTAATCTGTACCCCCTACAGTTCTGGGCGTGCAAATATCTGGGTACGCCATGGGGAGTACAGAAAAAATCAGGTATGGATGCCGGAATTATTCTGTACCCCCCTACAGTTCTAGGCGTGCAAATGTCTGGCAACGTCATAGGGGGTACAGAAAAAATCAGGTATTAATGCCTGAAATATTCTGTTCCCCCCTACAGTTCTAGGCGTACAATATCTGGCAACGCCATAGGGGGTACAGAAAAAATCAGGTATGAATGCCTGAATTATTCTGTACCCCCTACAGTTCTGGGCGTGCAAATATATGGCAACCCCATAGGGGGTACAGAAAAAATTAGGTATGGATGCCTGAATTATTCTGTACCCCCCCCCCACAGTTCTGGGCGTACAAATATCCGGGTACGCCATGGGGGCTACAGAGAAAATCAGGTATGGATGCCTGAATTATTCTGTACACCCTTACAGTTCTTGGCGTGGAAGTATCTGGCAACGGCGAAGGGGGTACAGAAAAAATCAGGTATGGATGCCTGAATTATTCTGTACCCCCCTACAGTTCTGGGCGTACAAATATCTGGGTACGCCATGGGGGGTACAGAAAAAATCAGGTATGGATGCCTGAATTATTCTGTACCCCCCTACAGTTCTAGGCGTACAATATCTGGCAACGCCACAGGGGGTACAGAAAAAATCAGGTATGAGTGCCTGAATTATTCTGTACCCCCCTACAGTTCTGGGCATGCAAATATCTGGCAACGCCATAGAGGGTACAGAAAAAATCAGGTATGGATGCCTGAATTATCCTGTACCCCCCTACTGTTTTGGGCGTATAAATATCTGGCAACGCCATAGGGGGTACAGAAAAAATCAGGTATTAATGCCTGAATTATTCTGTACCCCCCTACAGTTCTAGGCGTACAATATCTGGCAACGCCATAGGGGGTACAGAAAAAATCAGGTATGAATGCCTGAATTATTCTGTACCCCCTACAGTTCTGGGCGTGCAAATATATGGCAACCCCATAGGGGGTACAGAAAAAATCAGGTATGGATGCCTGAATTATTCTGTACCCCCCCCCCCCACAGTTCTGGGCGTACAAATATCCGTGTACGCCATGGGGACTACAGAAAAAATCAGGTATGGATGCCTGAATTATTCTGTACACCCTTACAGTTCTTGGCGTAGAAGTATCTGGCAACGGCGAAGGGGGTACAGAAAAAATCAGGTATGGATGCCTGAATTATTCTGTACCCCCCTACAGTTCTGGGCGTACAAATATCTGGGTACGCCATGGGGGGTACAGAAAAAATCAGGTATGGATGCCTGAATTATTCTGTACCCCCCTACAGTTCTAGGCGTACAATATCTGGCAACGCCACAGGGGGTACAGAAAAAATCAGGTATGAATGCCTGAATTATTCTGTACCCCCTACAGTTCTGGGCGTGCAAATATCTGGCAACGCCATAGAGGGTACAGAAAAAATCAGGTATTAATGCCTGAATTATTCTGTACCCCCCTACAGTTCTAGGCGTACAATATCTGGCAACGCCATAGGGAGTACAGAAAAAATCAGGTATTAATGCCTGAATTATTCTGTACCCCCCTACAGTTCTAGGCGTACAATATCTGGCAACGCCATAGGGGGTACAGAAAAAATCAGGTATGAATGCCTGAATTATTCTGTACCCCCTACAGTTTTGGGCGTATAAATATCTGGCAACGCCATAGGGGGTACAGAAAAAATCAGGTATTAATGCCTGAATTATTCTGTACCCCCCTACAGTTCTAGGCGTACAATATCTGGCAACGCCATAGGGGGTACAGAAAAAATCAGGTATGAATGCCTGAATTATTCTGTACCCCCTACAGTTCTGGGCGTGCAAATATCTGGCAACGTCATAGGGGGTACAGAAAAAATCAGGTATTGATGCCTGAATTATTCTGTACCCCCCTACAGTGCTGGTCGTACAACACGGCTGTTTCAGAGCGGAAACTAAGACTGCGCATGCGTCAATAATTACGGCCACGTTGAGGCGCAAGATGGCGGGCGCAAATAAAAACAATCATGATAAATAAGTAACTAACTTTTTGAAATCGCTTTTGCATGATAGAATCTATTTCAGTGGATTTAATTTAGTTTTTTAAAGCATTTCAACACGCTGGAAGCTAAATCTTTCTTTTACCTTTGCGACAAGCATGCTGTTGGAGTAATACTGTGGCAGTTTTGAAGGCATACTTTTTTTTGTTAAAATTAACATGGCAACTTGTTCCAACTAATTTTTGGTTTTGTGGACGTTGCGAAGTTATGTGGCTGGTGTATTATATATTTTTGGAAAGCTGAAAGGCTCATCTACAAGGTAAGAAAAACGAAAAAACTGTATCAGTACTTCTGAAAGAATGCTAGAGCGCTGAATTCTGGCAATAAAAGTTAGTGTAAAACCTGAAAATTTTAACTCCCTCTTTGACATAATCTACTGTATGATTTATTGTAGGCATTAAAACTGTTGTAGTTTACTAAGCTAATATTTCACAGAATAACAACACTAAACAACATTCTATATAAACAATTCTGTAACTCTAAATAAGGTTTCTGCGTCTCATACACTACTAACGTAAGCTCGACAAAAAGTCAAATAAAAATGAACTATGCATGTAGTAAGCTAATTAACTGTTCAATTCTTTTTCTTTCTAGACCAGCTGATCCACCTTTAAAATAATGCAAAGACTAAAGGAGCTTGCAAAGTAATGCTAATATGCAGTTAAAGATATAACTAGCTATCTAAGCTGTAAGTCTAAAAGTTATTCTTCACGTGCAATTTTTCTTTTTTTAATTTTTGGTTTTAATTGGCTCGATTCAGGATTTACATTAACAAAATGTTGCTTTAATGTATTTCGTAACCGCTCGACTGGGTTTTTGATGCAGCTGTACCTGCTCGACATCCTGTTGATTTCATGATGCAAGCTTTCTCCACCTTAAAAATGTTATAATTTGACATTTAAGCTAGCTAGCTACACATTTTCTGAAAAATAACACATTTTGGTAAAAAACACAAATTTTGGTGTTACCAGGTTACAAATTTAAGTGGCTGTTTACCTTGTTCGCCATAAAACCCAAATCCAACATTCCATTTTGCTATGAACTCAGTGACATGATCTTCAAGCATATGCAGTTTTGGTGAAATATTAACTTTTGGCCAGTTAGTTCGCAGATGCATCATGAATTTATTAATTGAAATTTCTAGAATTATGTACTATATGTATATTATTCTTTCTTTTTGTTTTGTTTTTGGCACATGAAATTTTAAAAAAAACTTATTTATTATTAAAAAAAGGAACAAGTTTCTCACCTAAAGCCAGTATTTCCTCACATGACAGATATTTTGCCGAATTGTAAATGTTATGAACTTCTGCAAAGTAAGTAAATAACATGTCGTACTTATCCATTTCTAAATTCACACTGTGAATAAGCTGGTCATCATGCTTTTGTGCTGCAACAATCTCTTTAATGCTGGATGTTAAATTTTGGATGTTTTCTTTCTATAAGAGCAAGATTGTTTTTTTAATTTTCTTTAAATATGTTATTTTTAAATTGCTACATTATTGTTAGTATTAACAAACCTTTAGCAATTTATGTACATGGTTGCCGATAAAACTTTGGCCATGGTAGGCCTGACGTTCAACACCCATTTTTTGCAGCGTTTTATCTATTGAAGAAGCACAAGGACCAACACCTAAAATAAGATGAACAAACTATTAAACATAGCTTTAGATTGGAGAGAATATAAGGCTTGCATCATAAGATCAGAATGAAAATTATAATTTTGGAAAGTTTTTTTTCGGGAATTAAATTTCTTGGAATTTCCAGACAAAAAAACATTTGCGAATATCACAAAAAATTACTTAGGTAATAAAAATGATCATACCCACTAAAATTCTTTTGTTGTTTCCCAAGGTTGAGATTTCTAATTCTAATTCTGTGATTTTCTTCTCAGTTTTTATTATACTTTTCTCGTACGTCAGTATATTTCGTTGTAAGCCACCAGATATTACAAGCCAGTTTAACTGATCTTGCTGGTTTGCTAATTTGGCTTTTTCATCTTCCAGCTTTTGCTGCAAGTCATTTGTTTCTTTAAGGACTTCGATGTAGTCACCATAATCTGAATCCAGTTCATTGTCTTCTGTTGCCAACAGCAGAGCTATTTTTACATCATAGTCTTGGCAAGAAGACTCAAACATTTTAAACATCTTTTGATATACACCCAAGGAAATATGAAGACCAGGAATACAGACCTAAAATTAGGTGTTTATATAGATTTTATTTTGGGATTATTAAATCAACTTGCAGTGGAAAAGCATAAAAATATGATGTATACTTGATCAATAGGTATGTCAAAAAATATGTTGTCAATGACATTATAAAATTCTTTCGCATTTTTAGGGCTCCCACCACTTTCACGGAAATCTGCTAAATTTTCTTCAAGTGTCGCCAGTGACCTTTTCTTAAATTTCTTGCGAGTAAACACTGGGATGTTCATTAGTTTTGAGGTAATGTTGCAAAACAAACAGCTGTGACGCCCTAAACACAAATGTTAAAGTATACATATTTTATTAGAAACTTTTAAAAATAAACCATTTTTAACTATGCATTTCCCATATCTGCGTAGTAAAAACCCATTGTTAAACTACAGGAACTTTATGAAGTTGCAAAAAAAGTTCTGTAAAAATTAATTAATTTTGATTATCAACTAGCAACTTGCCCCAGATCTTAAGTAATTAATATTTACCATTTGCACCAGTTATACCATACATTGCACACAGAAATTCGTAGTCGCCATACATAAATACACGGAATATCGACTCTTTATATTTGACTTGTTGCAGCATTTTTATTTGTGGTCAAAAATTAATTAATTTTGATTATCAACTAGCAACTTGCCCCAGATCTTAAGTAATTAATATTTACCATTTGCACCAGTTATACCATACATTGCACACAGAAATTCGTAGTCGCCATACATAAATACACGGAATATCGACTCTTTATATTTGACTTGTTGCAGCATTTTTATTTGTGGTCGAAACCGTTCAAGGCAGACTCTTAAGTTTGTTCTTGTGTCTTTCCCTAATTTAAAAAAAAAATATAAAAAATGTTTTGATTTCTACTTTAGATCACTTAGATCATTTCTACTTTAGATCACAATTAGACATCACATGCATAGAATTTTGGAAATTCCAGTTTTAATTTTTTTTTTTTCATATTTGTAATATATTGCATTAATGTTTGTTACCTTCAAAAATGCTAAACATTATTGTGTTTTCCTTCTTGTTTGGGTTTAGAACATTGCCTATTTGATATGCCATTTTAAAACTATTTCCTCCATGGTCTCCACCAATTTTAACATGGATCTCATTGTCAGGAATGAAACTATGTTTTACAAGTAAATTGTGACATTCTAGCTTTTTGAGTTGATACAGAATGTGGCCAACTACATTATACAGATACCCCCAGGGCCTAGGTATAACGGATACCCTGTTTCCAACTGATAATTTGGTGAGAGGAGCCAGCTCAACTCTCAGTCCTTGGCCTACCCATTCAGCAGCGACACTTCTTGCTTTTTTTTCTGATTCAATTTTTATGTTGAATGTTTTCAACCAACGTGATATTTCACGTAGTTGATTCCATGGCATGTTTAAATTTGATTTCATTGCTGTGATGTGATTGGCTGGAATAATGACTTCTGTACCCAAATTTTTAATGATAGTATTTCTGTCACTTTCTTCCATAGACTTTAGCAGTGCTGTGGTCTGTTTTGTGACAGATTGGGTTTCTTCACCAGACATCAGATGGATTAACTCCTTGGCTGTATTTGCTCTTTTCCGCACATTCCTTTCACATGTTTCATCAGAAGACTTGCGAGGAATTCTAATGGGTGTTATTGTCAATGGCTAAAATATGGAACATATGTTATTAATTTGTTTTATGTAAAATGTAATATTACTATTAAAATTATCATATTGTTACAGACAATTATGTGTACATTATTTTTAATATAACATAGCATAGTTTTGTATTTTTGTATAAAGTAGTTATACACATTTTTTATATAAGATCACTTAACGATGTAGACGCCTTAGCATTTAGGGTGGGCACATCAAAATTTTAGTAAATCTCCTAATATATAGAATGGTTTTTATTGACCCCCAAAACTTCCTATATTCTGTGACCCCTCTAGCCACTTACTTATATTTATTATTATTTTTAATTATTTACTCTGAACATTTTAAAATTTGTCTTGTTCTTATTATGGCTTGTTTTTTGTATAAAAAATGTGTATAAGAAACATTTCACTGGAATTGTAAAAAAATGATAACCTAGGTATGCACATATATAGACATATACAAAAGCAACTTATTTTCAGTTTTGATTTCAGCCTTAAAATTGCTAAGATCAAAGATCAGCTAAGATCAGCCGTTTGAAAATCAGTTGCTTGTTAAAAAAAGTCAATGTCAAATCACTTTTACTGAGTCCACTCCATACATAAGTAATCTTACTTGTGAACTTCCACTGGGCAATTGGACAGTTTTATTCGGCAAGTTTGACTGCTGCATTTTTATTCCAACCACATGAGCAATGCATTCTTCTACCTTTTTCGGTACAGGCTTGGAAGGGCTCAACTGCATCATCTCTAGTGTTGTAAATGACAATGCTGGAGAGCATGTGTGCGATTGTGCAGACAGCAGTTTAAATGAACAACCACATGTTCCCTTGACAACTCGTGTGTTTAAAATCCTGGAAATGCACAAACCAGGCGAGACATCCCCGGGTGTTGTTGGGATGCTGCAGGTGGGACATCTATTTGAATTTTCCAACCAATTTGTTAAACACAAGGCACAAAACACGTGGTTACATTGGTTTATCATTAATGGCCTTTTTAAAATATTGCTACACAAAGCACAAATCAGATGTTCCCAGTTGCCTTCACTGATATTTATGTCTGAGAGAACGTTTCCACTATAGTCAAAAAGTTCAGAGGTTTTTCTGTAAATTTTATTAAGTTCTAGGGGTGTCCAAGTTTTTTCTGCGGAATCCACAGCTTTGTGTGTTGGGTTACCACCGCCCCTTCTTTTCATAGGTTTGCCACCTCTCTTTTTTTGTGCACTTAATATGCATGTTTTGCACTCGGTGTCTTTATGTGTATACCATTTAACAGGCACAATAGCGGTAGCTGAGTCACGTTTTAGGACATTACTTATTGTAGCAAAGCACGAGTGACAGAATTTTTTTGGGTGAATGCCTGCCCGATCAGAATAAAAATCAGCTCTGAAAATACTGTCCAAGTTCTTTATGTGCTCTTGGACAATATGTGATCGTCCAGGCAGAGTGTTTCCACATATTCGACACAGCTTGTTCAACCGAGCTAGGTGTAAATCCCCAGTAGCCATCTTGAACTTTAACAAAAATTTTGAAAAAAAAGTACCTAATGTTTGATACAATATCAATTCGTAATGTACTGATACACCTACAGTTCTTTTTTTATTCGTATCTCGTAACTATCTTGGAATGATTTTTATAAAAATTATCTGTGGGATAACTTCGTATCTGAAAATATTTTGCTTTAAGTTGGCATGGTGTCCACAGTCTTCAAAATGGAGGTTGAAAGTTTTTGTTTTGTTTTAGCTAGGCAACAAGCGAATAGCTTTGTATTTGAATTAATCTTATTGGTATAGGACTATATTTTATTTAAACCACTTAGTTTCCAGTCCTTAAGTTGGTTTATGTGATTAAAATGCCTATTAAACCTGGTGCTAGCTACCCTAAAATTTGTTTACTTTTAAGCGCAACTCGCCCCAGTCCTTATTTTAAATTTTTTTTTGACATGCGCAGTCTGAGTTTCCGAAATCTCGCTAGCTGAAACAGCCGTGACAAACATCTGGCAACGCCATAGGGGTACAAAAAAAATCACGTATGAATGCCTGAATTATTCTGTACCCCCTACAGTGCTGGGCGTGCAAATATCTGGCAACGTCATAGGGGGTACAGAAAAAATCAGGTATGAATGCCTGAATTATTCTGTACCCCCTACAGTGCTGGGCGTACAAACATCTGGTAACGCCATAAGGGGTACAGAAAAAATCAGGTATGGATGCCTGAATTATTTTGGCTTCCCTGCTGTGAGCAGGCGTGTGTTCGAATCTCATCTTGGTAACTATTTTTACTTTTTTTTTTTTTTGCTGTTATAAATTCTAATCTAAAACACAGCTTTTTGTAAACTTTATTCGCGAGGTTGTTTATGTATATCATGCGTCTTTATACATTGAAAATTGTAATAATACCAAGGTTTAAACTGAAGCAGTTCGCTACACAGCGTTGAACCAGCATCGAAGTGAAGGGAAGCACTCTTTCGGTTACCGTAAAAAATGTGTGACGGAAATATACTCGGTACTAAAAGATATACCTTGAAACATAGGGGGGTACAGAAAAAATCAGGGGTACAATAAAATTTATTACAAGTATCAGCTGTGTTTATACCACTTAATATACTTAGCATGGTTATCGAAGCTGGACGTATTAAAACAAGGGATTTAGAGAAATCCTTTGGTCAGATATTAGGTGAACACGATGATGTGGCAAGCTATATGATTTTAGATTCAATGTTAGGATTTGGAACCCATAAAATGAATTTTATATCACTACCAATCAAACCAAGTTTATCAGCCATTAAAGGAATCGTATCGCTGTACCGAAGATACGGAGATGAACATTCTGTCCTAAATGAGTTAATAGTTCTTCTTGGTCAATGGTGGGATGATTACTGTGAGTCCAATCCAATGTCCTCGGTCATGGAGCTAAAAGAGCACGTATGTTTTTTTTAAATCTTGCTGCCCGGTTCAATTTTTAACCGTCATTTTTTGAAAGTCGCCTTCTTGCTTTACGCAATGTTTATGTCACGTGATAAGTTGTAAATGGCGTTGTGTGGTAAACATTTGACAAATCCTTCGAAAAATCCTAATATATTTTTTTGTATGAAAACTAAATTTTTAAGAAAACATCAAATTTGCTAAATTCATTTTTATTAAGTAAATATTTATATTTTGCATCAGCTTGTAGCTATGTGAAAATGAAATGTGATGAATTTGTCTTCTTTCTTTTGATCCTTGATTCTTGAGATTCTAAGTTACACTTCACTAAAATTCAAATTCACAAATTCAAATAATCTAAATTTTTGTATGTTTATTTTCTGGCTAATTAAAAAAATCTCCTAAAAGCAGCTAAAATTCTCCAAATTTTTTTATTATAGCCAGCTAGCTAAGCTAGCTAGCTAATGCTTGAAATTTTAGTTATACAATATGGGTGGGAGCCCTGTTATATTTGTATGTGTTTATATTTGCAAACCAGTAGTATGTATGAGGCCTGTGTAACGTCCGTTATGGGTTGGACGGGGTATATTAATGACCCTTTTCCAATCTGATCTAGACTGTGTTAGATCTAAACTCAACTTCCTCTGTATCAAGTCTGTCCTTGTAACCTCCTGCCAAGTCTTTCTCGGTCTGCCTTTTGGGCTTTGCCCAAGGAACTATCTAGTCTATACACTTTCTTACCCAATTATCCCCCTCCATTTTTTTCCAAGTGCCCCAGGCAATTCAATCTTCTTATCTGGATAACATCTTTAATTCTACAGATACTTACCCTGCTTCTTAGCTCATCTGAACTCTTTCTGTCTCTCAGACCGGCGTTACACATCCACCTAACCATCCTCATATCATTCCTATCTAAACGGTCAAGATCTTTCTGCTTCACTGCCCATGTCTCACTACCGTACAACATAACACTTCTTACACAGGCCTCATACAACCTACCTTTTAACTCAACTAACAAGACTCTGCTAGTCAACAAAGGAAGTAACTCTCTAAACTTTTTCCAAGCAGAGCCTATCCTACAAGTAACACTTCTTTCAACACCCCCTTCACTGCCCAACATTTCACCTAATTAACAGAAGTTCTCAAGTATCTCTAATGAGCCACTGTTGCACATCATTGAAGCTGGAAATACTTCATCTTATCGAGGTAAAAGCTAGATGTGTGATGAATCACACGCTCAAAATTGCTTTTAGGGTGACAAGGCGTGTGATTTTTAGCTCTTCAATGAGTACAATTTTGTAAGTGTAATATTAGTTGTTTATGTGCAATCATGATCTCAAGGCAGCACAGCCAATTTTGTTTCAGGTGTGTGTGGAGGCATGCAAGTGTGTTTGCACATGCTACAATGATAAAAGTGAAAGGTCTGTCTTTGCTGCCATGTTCAACTTTTTTCCATAACTTTTAATGGACTTGTAGTAGTTAGACCTTGATGTGTTGTTACTTTTCATAACCTTTATTTTTTTGGACTCTTTCCTTGCCATTTTGATTCCATATTGTGACATAGTCCCTTTTACCAGGTGCTTGTCGAGAAATATAATCACGGTTGTAAAAAATATTGATGGCATTGACCGTATCTTGATTGAGGATATTTTTAGGTTTAGTCACGGGTTCTATTAAACCATAATTCTCTGCAAGTTTTTTAACTACAGCTTTTCTCTTTGATGGACTGTTGGTAAAGTTCTTTAAACTCCTTGCAACAGCTTTTCCAAAGCTTGATTAGAACCAAATCCTCCTGGATTTTTATTTGATTCAGCAATTTTGACTTTAGCTCTGTACTTTTGCACTCGTTCTCTATTAAGCATCCTTTGATGGGCCAATTTAACTCCCGACACTCTTTTACTCTTCATTGTAACCCTTTCCTGTCGTTTTCTTAGCTTATCCTTTTCCCTCATTGCATCACCCTTTCCATTCTCCTTAAGTCTTTTTCTGTACTCTGTCATACGTGTTCGTGGAGATTGTGGTTCACTTTTCTTTATGCTGCTGTTCTCCATTGTACTAAACTAACTGAACTTGCTTGCTCATTTCTTGCCTTTTTTTTCCATGTCCCATGGGTATCTAATCTAACTCTATTTCTATCATGATACCTGTAACTTTCATTTCTTATTTCCATTTGGAAATAAGTTAGTTGGAAAGTCTAAAATTAAATTTTCATTTGGACTTTATTGATAGGAGGTGACTTTTTATCAATTTATATATAATAAAATTTACTTATAAATATATTTAAAACAAAATTTTAATAGTATATATGGAATATTTTTAGGAAAAGGAAGATTTTGAAGCTGAAAAAACATATACCAATGTATCTAGTGTGTTTTTAAACTAATGTAATGTCTGTTGTAATGTTCGTTATGTAATGTCCGTTACATTTATTTTTTTTCTGCCAAATGAAAGAAAGTAACAAGTTGCACCACTGAACTACATTTTTTTTTAAACCAGAAGATATGAAAGTATTAAACCACATTGAGTGTTCAAACTGCTGTAATGTGAAAAATTTCCTGATTTTGTAACAGACATTACATGTAAGAAGGTCCTAAAATCACCGAAAGTTTTTAGTTTTTCACTTTGAAGCTGGCTGTGATAACTTTTGTCTTTGAAAAATTAGTCTCTTAAGAAGGATATTTTAAAAGTTCAGGAAGAAGATACTATACAAACATACATAAAAATTAGGTTTTTGCCATTTTAAGGAAAAATCTGGTGATTTCCAACATGCAAGCCCGTCGAATCTTACGCATTAAAAATGTGTTTTTGTCACTTTTTTCACAAAAAACTTTAAAATTTAGTTAATATAATGTATAAACATTAATGGGTGGTGCCTGCCACCTTTTCTAGTTTAATTATTTGAAATATTACATATGTCTCATTATTCATGGAATCGCTCAGTGTGACTAAATACAAATCAATTATATATATATATATCTTATAATAATGCAGAAACTGTGTGTGTTTATGTGTGTCTGTCTCTCGGTTGGTAACTGTAAATATTTTACAAAAATCATATTTAAGCTAATTTTAACCATTTCATTAAGTTTGATGATTAGCAAAAAAGCTAACAAAAACTTGAAATTATTTTCTCACCCTATAGCATTTATCTTATTTTATATTTTAGCTCCTGCGCTATATGAGAGTTTTTGATCCAGAGTCAGGCTTTGTCATTGTTCCTTGTGCAAGATACTCTACAGAAAATGTGGGTGGAAAGGTTTTAAGTACAAGAAAATGGTAAGAATTACTGCTTTTTAAATTTAATAATGCTAATGTGCTTTTTTAGGGCAATTTCATTTTTGGCAAATTGATGCTTATCTCCTTGCAACCCAATTCTCAATTTCATCACTCGTTGTCATTCTCAACTCTAATTCCCATTTTCATGTCAACATGCATTGTAGGATATTAATGACCTTTTTAAATCTGATTTAGGCTAGACCATCTTATATAATAATACAGAGACTGTGTCTGTATGTAATGGGCAAAGTGGATGTGTTCATTTTCCTTTGATGTAGCCAAAAAAGTTATGTCTTACCTGTAAATTTTCTGATGTTACGGCGCGATGCCAATAACACTACTTTAACATCAATATTCTATATATTAAATTAATGAAACTGTTCTGCCAAATCTTAGGATGCTGCCCAATCTTTGGTCATAAAATTGCCCAGTCTTAAGACTGGCCAGGGCGTCACATGATTGGGCAAAGGACCATGTTAGGCCCATCTTTGGCGCCTTTTAGATTTTAAAGAAGGGATGTACCACACGAGCTCTGTTTTTTGCAAGTCCAAACAAACATTCTCAGGCACATTAAAACATCATATTTTGGGTATTGTTGAATTGACCTGGCCAGTTTTTGGACATAGCAGAGTGAAAATCGCAGCTAGCTAACTAGGTAGCTGGTAGAGCACGTGTTATAATTTAGCATTTATATACAGCTTGTAGTAGTGGCTAAATTTTAAAAATAAAATGTTTATATTTATGATAAATCAGAAAAATCGTATTCAACCATATTATTAATTAGCTAGCTGTTAATTTCATTGGATGAGATGTTTAGCCAGCTAGCTAATATCATAGTCTATAGAAAAAAAACCTTATTAGACTATGCTAATATGGTTGAGTAGTTTCAATTTTTTATACACAAAATACATGGTGTATATAAATTTTTGGCCTTTTGATTTTCCAAGAAAAGTTTCAATTTAAAGTTCCTATTAAGAGGTAAATTCTAAAAATTTTATTGTTCTGTTTGTCTTTCACAATTGTTCTAAGATTGGGCATGTACGTCCATAGATTGGGCAGTCCAATCCTAAGACTGGCCACCCATTTGTTACTGTCGGAAGATTGGCCTGGCCAGTCTTAAGACGGGGCGCGTTCCAAGATTGGGCAGAACAAAACCATTGCAGTGCACTTAGAACTTTGAGGCCAAATAACTTGGAAACGAGGTAGTGATGTCAATGATTTTCCACCGTGTGAGTAACCTTTAAACCCCAATATCTCTGCAACCGTTTGTCAAAAGTACATGATCCTTACATTTTCTTCATCAGCGTTTCAAGATCTATAAATGAAAGCACTAGTATAGAAAGTGTTGCGGAGAGGTTGCCAAGGCAAAGGCATTAAGTACAACTCAAAAGATTACCTATTATACTCAATATAGCTAATATCATATACTTATGAATACCTGCTTGTTGTAGATGCAAGATAATTATATTTTTCCTAGCCCTGTCCAGGATTTGAACCTGGATCTCTCATTTGCATGAGTGTCATAGCCATTAGACCAACAGGGCATGAATATATATATATATGAAAAACTTTACATGTGCATCTTATATATCCTAACTTCGGTTCAAACAAACAGACAGTTAACAAGCTGTTGTAATCCTACGCACCTAAAACAATTTTACTTTGTGGAAAATTTTGTAACATTTAAAAATAAAAATACAGTTTATAACCTGTTTTTACCCTCTTAAAGCAAAAAAAAACTGCAATATTTTATGGGAAAAGTTTCTGTGAAAGATCAAAAATTAATTGTGACATCTGATAGGCGTAACACATTTTCCCAAAAAACTTTCTTGCAACTTCGGTTTAAAAAAACACAGCGGAAACAGCCTGTTGTTATCATGTCCAGCTAAAAATCAAACAGCAGTATATGTTTATTTTGCAAACAAGTTTTCATGACGGTAGGATAAAAAGCTCTTATCCAAAACTGAAAAAAACATATACATATCGTGAAAAAGAAATAATGAATACATTTGCAGATTTTCAATACATGTCGACGATTGAACGAGAACCGCTATTCAGAATTTAAAAAGCCTCAGTAATAACAAATGTTGATGTTGTAAAAATATCCCGATATATATATATATATATTGAAATAATTTTCGCTTTTGCAACTTAAGCCGCACTGATGTATGCTCAGCGGCAGGGTTAAAAAAGTTTATTTCCTGACGTGTGTACAATATATATAGCTAGCTACAACCGTCCACGAAAATATAGCTCTCTATTCCCCCTTAATGTTAAGAACTGCCCATTTGTGGCTAAGCAACATAAACAATTACACGTGACATACCTGTATATATATAAACATTTACTATCTGCAAAATATCTAGCTGGCTATGTTTTGCCATTTTGTGGACGATTGTAGCTAGAACAAGCTGTATGATGGGACATTCCTACAGAGTAGAATTATCTCACTCACTGTGCAGTATATAGCTATGTATAATAGCTAGCTAGATAGAGGGATAGGTAGAAAATCAGTCTCAAACAATTTTTCTATGCTAGCTATGTTGCTGATTTTATGCCAGCAAAAATAGCAATTTATTGCTAGCTACAAGGGTAGTTCTATCCCAGCTAAGTAGTTAATTTTCTGCAAGCTTTGTAGCTAGTTTTATGCTAGCTATATTGCATTATTTGTTTGTTTTTATGCTAGCTAACTCTTACAGTAGCTAGGTAGCTAAATGCTATCTAAGTTCTATTATTATTCTATCTAAATCTGCAGTTTTAAGCTAGCTAGCTTTTGGTGTGAGTGAGAATAAGAATGGGTTCATTACATGTAAAAAATAGTGATATACAAGCGAGCTAAACATACCCTTTCTTCATTTTCTTGAACAAGCCCTTCCTCCTTCGGCTGCGATATAGCTAGCTTAGATTAACGGAAGTTTGAGTTTGAGGCGCTATGTTATCCGAGAAAAAGTCACGTGATATTAGTCAAAGTGACTAAATATCACGAGGTAGTGATGTCAATGATTTTCCACCGTGTGAGTAACCTTTAAACCCCAATATCTCTGCAACCGTTTGTCAAAAGTACATGATCCTTACATTTTCTTCATCAGCGTTTCAAGATCTATAAATGAAAGCACTAGTATAGAAAGTGTTGCGGAGAGGTTGCCAAGGCAAAGGCATTAAGTACAACTCAAAAGATTACCTATTATACTCAATATAGCTAATATCATATACTTATGAATACCTGCTTGTTGTAGATGCAAGATAATTATATTTTTCCTAGCCCTGTCCAGGATTTGAACCTGGATCTCTCATTTGCATGAGTGTCATAGCCATTAGACCAACAGGGCATGAATATATATATATATGAAAAACTTTACATGTGCATCTTATATATCCTAACTTCGGTTCAAACAAACAGACAGTTAACAAGCTGTTGTAATCCTACGCACCTAAAACAATTTTACTTTGTGGAAAATTTTGTAACATTTAAAAATAAAAATACAGTTTATAACCTGTTTTTACCCTCTTAAAGCAAAAAAAAACTGCAATATTTTATGGGAAAAGTTTCTGTGAAAGATCAAAAATTAATTGTGACATCTGATAGGCGTAACACATTTTCCCAAAAAACTTTCTTGCAACTTCGGTTTAAAAAAACACAGCGGAAACAGCCTGTTGTTATCATGTCCAGCTAAAAATCAAACAGCAGTATATGTTTATTTTGCAAACAAGTTTTCATGACGGTAGGATAAAAAGCTCTTATCCAAAACTGAAAAAAACATATACATATCGTGAAAAAGAAATAATGAATACATTTGCAGATTTTCAATACATGTCGACGATTGAACGAGAACCGCTATTCAGAATTTAAAAAGCCTCAGTAATAACAAATGTTGATGTTGTAAAAATATCCCGATATATATATATATATATTGAAATAATTTTCGCTTTTGCAACTTAAGCCGCACTGATGTATGCTCAGCGGCAGGGTTAAAAAAGTTTATTTCCTGACGTGTGTACAATATATATAGCTAGCTACAACCGTCCACGAAAATATAGCTCTCTATTCCCCCTTAATGTTAAGAACTGCCCATTTGTGGCTAAGCAACATAAACAATTACACGTGACATACCTGTATATATATAAACATTTACTATCTGCAAAATATCTAGCTGGCTATGTTTTGCCATTTTGTGGACGATTGTAGCTAGAACAAGCTGTATGATGGGACATTCCTACAGAGTAGAATTATCTCACTCACTGTGCAGTATATAGCTATGTATAATAGCTAGCTAGATAGAGGGATAGGTAGAAAATCAGTCTCAAACAATTTTTCTATGCTAGCTATGTTGCTGATTTTATGCCAGCAAAAATAGCAATTTATTGCTAGCTACAAGGGTAGTTCTATCCCAGCTAAGTAGTTAATTTTCTGCAAGCTTTGTAGCTAGTTTTATGCTAGCTATATTGCATTATTTGTTTGTTTTTATGCTAGCTAACTCTTACAGTAGCTAGGTAGCTAAATGCTATCTAAGTTCTATTATTATTCTATCTAAATCTGCAGTTTTAAGCTAGCTAGCTTTTGGTGTGAGTGAGAATAAGAATGGGTTCATTACATGTAAAAAATAGTGATATACAAGCGAGCTAAACATACCCTTTCTTCATTTTCTTGAACAAGCCCTTCCTCCTTCGGCTGCGATATAGCTAGCTTAGATTAACGGAAGTTTGAGTTTGAGGCGCTATGTTATCCGAGAAAAAGTCACGTGATATTAGTCAAAGTGACTAAATATCACGAGGTAGTGATGTCAATGATTTTCCACCGTGTGAGTAACCTTTAAACCCCAATATCTCTGCAACCGTTTGTCAAAAGTACATGATCCTTACATTTTCTTCATCAGCGTTTCAAGATCTATAAATGAAAGCACTAGTATAGAAAGTGTTGCGGAGAGGTTGCCAAGGCAAAGGCATTAAGTACAACTCAAAAGATTACCTATTATACTCAATATAGCTAATATCATATACTTATGAATACCTGCTTGTTGTAGATGCAAGATAATTATATTTTTCCTAGCCCTGTCCAGGATTTGAACCTGGATCTCTCATTTGCATGAGTGTCATAGCCATTAGACCAACAGGGCATGAATATATATATATATGAAAAACTTTACATGTGCATCTTATATATCCTAACTTCGGTTCAAACAAACAGACAGTTAACAAGCTGTTGTAATCCTACGCACCTAAAACAATTTTACTTTGTGGAAAATTTTGTAACATTTAAAAATAAAAATACAGTTTATAACCTGTTTTTACCCTCTTAAAGCAAAAAAAAACTGCAATATTTTATGGGAAAAGTTTCTGTGAAAGATCAAAAATTAATTGTGACATCTGATAGGCGTAACACATTTTCCCAAAAAACTTTCTTGCAACTTCGGTTTAAAAAAACACAGCGGAAACAGCCTGTTGTTATCATGTCCAGCTAAAAATCAAACAGCAGTATATGTTTATTTTGCAAACAAGTTTTCATGACGGTAGGATAAAAAGCTCTTATCCAAAACTGAAAAAAACATATACATATCGTGAAAAAGAAATAATGAATACATTTGCAGATTTTCAATACATGTCGACGATTGAACGAGAACCGCTATTCAGAATTTAAAAAGCCTCAGTAATAACAAATGTTGATGTTGTAAAAATATCCCGATATATATATATATATATTGAAATAATTTTCGCTTTTGCAACTTAAGCCGCACTGATGTATGCTCAGCGGCAGGGTTAAAAAAGTTTATTTCCTGACGTGTGTACAATATATATAGCTAGCTACAACCGTCCACGAAAATATAGCTCTCTATTCCCCCTTAATGTTAAGAACTGCCCATTTGTGGCTAAGCAACATAAACAATTACACGTGACATACCTGTATATATATAAACATTTACTATCTGCAAAATATCTAGCTGGCTATGTTTTGCCATTTTGTGGACGATTGTAGCTAGAACAAGCTGTATGATGGGACATTCCTACAGAGTAGAATTATCTCACTCACTGTGCAGTATATAGCTATGTATAATAGCTAGCTAGATAGAGGGATAGGTAGAAAATCAGTCTCAAACAATTTTTCTATGCTAGCTATGTTGCTGATTTTATGCCAGCAAAAATAGCAATTTATTGCTAGCTACAAGGGTAGTTCTATCCCAGCTAAGTAGTTAATTTTCTGCAAGCTTTGTAGCTAGTTTTATGCTAGCTATATTGCATTATTTGTTTGTTTTTATGCTAGCTAACTCTTACAGTAGCTAGGTAGCTAAATGCTATCTAAGTTCTATTATTATTCTATCTAAATCTGCAGTTTTAAGCTAGCTAGCTTTTGGTGTGAGTGAGAATAAGAATGGGTTCATTACATGTAAAAAATAGTGATATACAAGCGAGCTAAACATACCCTTTCTTCATTTTCTTGAACAAGCCCTTCCTCCTTCGGCTGCGATATAGCTAGCTTAGATTAACGGAAGTTTGAGTTTGAGGCGCTATGTTATCCGAGAAAAAGTCACGTGATATTAGTCAAAGTGACTAAATATCACGTGGCTAAAGGTACCTTAATCTGAACTGGAAATCCCCGTTAGGCCATCTTTAAAAGTAACAAAAGCACTCCATCACCGTGCCTTTGATGTTGTCTCGCTGAATCATAAATTTACGGGAAAAATGACCACAGTTTTTTGGTGAGTCTTTGCTGATGTCAGCAAAATTTATAAACCCTTATATCTTCTTAGGCATTTGTTGAAAAAGTATGATCCTATACATTATTTTAATCAGCGTTTCAACCTCTACACATTACAGGCATCAATAAACTAAATTTCAGCAATTTTTTTTGCACTGCTGACGTAAGCAAAACATATAAAACAACCTATTTTTCATCATCCTTCTGCGTAAGTGGATTTCTCAACGGGCCTTATCGACTATCTCTTTAATAATAGCCGTATTCCGTCTGTCTGTTTGTGCGTCTATTTGTCGGGACACGAAATGCGATATATAAAGGATGAGCGACTCCGTAGATTTTGTCCACAGGTTAACAAATAGTATATATATTTAAATTTTTGTTCACTGTCAAGTCCTGCATTTGGGATTTAAAAGTTTTAAAAGTGTCGAAAGCTTCTATTTGAGCTAAATAAGCCATCAAAAATTTTCCCCAACTAGACAACTGCTTTGATCAAACCCAGGATTTCAGAGACATGACTCAAACGCTCTATACCGACCATGCTACAAATCCCAGGAAAAATAGATGAAATGCTCTCTTAAAGCGATTTTATGGTAAAAATTTTATGGTACTTGTCCAAACATAAATCATTGTATAAAAACAAAAGTAGTACTATTTAAAACTTTCCATTAAGCCATCTTTGTTTTCTGAGAAATTAAATCCCAGAAAGCAGCATGCAAAAGAATGATGCACTAATACATTTTGCTCTTGCCTTGTCCCTAAAGAAAAAAACAGTACAGAAAGAGGTAACTAATTTAAACATTTTCATAGAGAATGCTAACTATTTTGCGAGTTTTATGAATATTCTTTTATTTTATCTGGTATGATCGTTAGAAAACTTTGTTTGATTCATCAAAATGGAAGATGTCATTGCTTTACATTAATTGGCACTATTTTTATTGTAAAAATTGAAAATGGCGAATAAGCTTTCACCTGTTATCACACAAGATTTCTCATTGCATCAGTTTTAATTTCCTTGACATTAAAAAAATGTTTTGCAGCTAATTTTCTGCAGAATTTATACCATTCACAATTTGCTTTGTGAAACTCCCCTTTTCTTGAACACTGTTACAGTGATAGAGTAATGTGCCAACCTGGTTTTTTGTATTCTATCACATCATAAGGAAAAAAGGGATTTATGCACAAGTTTTGTTTTTAATGTATCTATGATTAAATTTGATCTTTGTATATACAAAGTTTCATTTTTTAAAGCTACAAATGAAAATAAATAAATTTTTTGAATACAAATGGCCTTATAATGAGGTATTATCTAAACTGAAATTCCTCTTTACAAAGTATGTCCTCATTACTCAATTATATGAGTACCTAGCCTGGTTTTTAACCCATCCAAATTCTTTCTTTCTTCCAGACTGGTGGTTTATGTAACTATTCTCTGTTCTTTAATGTTCAAAATGTCAAATTCTTTGTGCCTCACTGCCTATCTCTCCCTTTCCAAATATACCATTTACTTGGGCCTTATACAATCTACCTTTTTTATCTGCAATAAGCCATCCTGGTCTGAGATAATAAAACTAATTTTTTCTTTTCTATAATAAATTATAAATAAGTGTATGTGACAGGCAACAAAGAAAAATAACACATCAACATGTTCATTTTCTTTGTAGCCACAGAAATTTTCTTTGAAGTAGCTCATAAAAGTATGACTACTTTCTTTGTTTATATCACTAATTAAAACGACTCAATTTAATTTGCTGAAATAATTTTAACAGCTGACTTTTTAAAAAGGATTACCCTTGACACAAAAGCACAACCAATGTAAAGGTCAATTCGTTTTAAAAAAAAAATGCAAAAAGTAAAATCAAGAAAACTTAAAGTGAAAAAGTGTAGGGTTAAAAAGTATAATTTAAAAGGTTAGAAGTTAAAAGCTACAAGAAATTACTTCAGAAGTGGACTTAGAAGTAATAAAGTAAAGTTGGAAGTAGAGTTTGACGTGGGTTAGAATTTATACAGGGTTGAAATTCATAAAAAGTTAGAACTTACATTTTTTTAGTTTGATGTACGCTAGAGCTACCTGTTTTTATATGGTGCAATTTAAAGCTCTATATTCTTCAAGTTTTAAAAGATAGCATATTTGGTCACATTTGTTCAATATGTATTACCTGCTGCGTAACTAATGTATATTAATCCTAAAATTTAAAATGCTACACTAAGCTGTTAGCTATAGCTACCAAGCAAATTTGCTGTTCAAATGGAAAACTTTGGTTTGTTGAACTGACAGCAATGTTATAAATTTTACAATACTATTATTTTTATTTATGTGTTTTACTAAGCATAAATAGCCATAACCATTACTTAGCTACTAAGTATCTCCAATTTTTTAGAAAAGGACAGTATGGTTTTTCTATTTATATATATTATTTGTGTTGCAAGCAGGTATTTTTGAAATTTTATAAACTGTTACGGAAATAAACCACATACTACAACATACTGAATATATATTTTTGTATAAAAACGGTTGTGTAACTGGATGTCAGTTTTGCTGGAAGAAAATTCCATTGTTTCTCCTTTTTGTTTTTGTTGAAAATAAATTCTAATTCAACAAAAATGAGTTCTTTTGGAAATGTAAACCAGAGTTTGGAACACCAAAAAATTTCGCCATCTAGAAAATAAGTAATTTTTGTACTTTATTGTCACAAATATTCATGGATATTTGCTCCTCATAAACCGTTCTCTTTTACATTTAGTGTAAAATTTTGTAAGAAAGGACTGATACAATGTTACCAAAATAATGATCTTTGTGGATTTAAATTTACTCCTTGATCACCGCATTTTGATTTCGGTTAAAATGTTTGGTTAAGGACAGTATGGATTATACCGAAAAATTGAATTTTTCAAATCTGATTTGACATTTTGTGTAAGACTTTTTTTATTGAATTATAGGAGTTACTCCTCCATCTTTTTTTCCATTTCAGATTCAATACACTGAAATAATTGCAATTTGTATGTGTAAGAAAATGTTTTTGGTTCTCGTCAGGTCATTGGTGACGTCATTAAAGTTTGAATGACGGATCTTTTCTATTTTTCTGCCAGAGTGGATTTTTCCACAAGCCCTGTTATATTTTTAATGGGTTATGATGAGTGTTTTTGTTATATAATAATATAATAATATATAATTTTTTTTAAGGTGATAACTAACCTTCTAGACAAAGTCTCAAGGTGGGCGATGATAGTCGCTAATATAGTGTCACTATTAAAGCTGTGAAAAATCAGCTGACATTAAAAATTCTGTGTACTTATAAATCATTGTTGATGGCATGCATTAGATGAAAGAACACACACTTCTTTTAGGGACAAAGGTGAAAGAATAACAAATCTTGTTGGCTGTATTGCTGAATTAACAGAAGAGGAAGAAGATGATTTATTAAAACCTGGAGACAATGATTTCAGTGTAATGTTCTCAACACGGAAAAATTGCTCACAATTATGGCTAGGACCTGCCGCCTATGTGAATCATGGTAAGAAAAATATTATGTTGTATTAGCAGGCCTATGCTAATAGAAAAGTCCTGTTTTAGTATAAAAATTTAAAAATGCATAATATGTAGAATCCAAAATCTTCATGTTTGCAAAGCTATAATTTACATTTCTAAAAGAAAGGCAGGGGGCTGATTATGCGTGGGAGGTCATGAAGTAGTGGGTGAAACTTAACGAAGTTGTGTTTTAGCTGTAAACTGTCTATATAACATCAAAACCCTTATATTTCAACCTTTAACAGAATGATATATGTAAAAATTATTTTTGCACCTTAGTAAAACTTAAAATTAAGTCTCGACTCATATGTGGTTCAGATTTCGGCACATAAAATAAAATTGCTAAAGGTTTTTGCATTTTAAAGCTGGGAAGCCTCTATAGGATGTACTGGATGTTTTCCGTTAGATTGGCTTAAACGTTGTAACTGTTTAACAGAATCTATCGGCTTGCTTTTAAATTTCCATCATTACAATTCCCCTGTGCATCACTAAAAGTTTTTTCAGCTAGAATGTGTGAGCTAGTATCTTTTTAGGTTGTTTTCAGACTTTATTAAAATCAGTGCTATATTTGTCAATCATTTATTAGTCTATGTATGCGACTGGCACAGTAATAATTTACTTTATATATTTTTTGTTCATCAGTATATTATTATTATTTGCGTTGTAGTCAAAACGTTTTAAGGTAGTCCGAGGTTCTACTATGAAATTTTACACCAAAATAGCTCCACATGTTAAAATTATTTGACAAAAAATGTCAAGAATACCAGGAAAATAAGGAGATAATACTTAGAGGACAAAGAAATTAAATCAGTTAATAGTTAACAACGGTATAATTTAGAATTAATTAAGAAATGGTAGGATAGGATGAATAGGGTGTGAATAATTCAAGAAAACAAGGAATTGTTATGCTTATTTTTTTCATCTTTCTATTTTAGACTGTCGTCCTAATTGTAAGGTATGTATTATTTCGTCATTATATTTGGAGAATTTGCAACATACCAAAACACCAAGGATGTGAAACCTTCTTTTCTGGATGCTCATTAAGACCTCAATAAAAAACAAGGAATCTAGAAAAACATTTTTCTTCAACAACTTCTTCACCTTTCTTGAATCTTTGGTCCTGAGTGCAAAGGAGTTCAACTCCTTCAACTCTTCCTGTGCTATACCAAAGCAATTAGTAATAGCTTTTAGGTTATCTTTATTCCATAGTTTGTTTCCACTGGTAGAGACACAGCTTGCATAAAAGTCCTGAGGGATATTTTCATTGGAGAAGAACTGGTCTGTTACTATGGTGATGACTTTTTTGGTGACGATAATTGTTTTTGTGAATGCATAACTTGTGAAAGGTAATCAAATGTTCTTGTTTCAACAGAGTTGTCAGTCAACCAAGAAAATGCGTTTTAATGTGAAAAAAAAAATTATTAATTACTTTAAATTATGCTTTTTTTAATAAGAACTATAATAAAATCCAGCCGAAGACTGGCTGGCTGACCTTTCTTATTTTGTGCTTAATATTAACAACACGAATTTTTATTTCTCGAATTTTTGCGAAATTAATGTGCTTATATGAAAATATTGGGACCGTGTTTTAATTGTACCGGATAGGTTTTAGCGCAAAAGTAATTTATGATCCGGTACAGTGGAAACACATACGAACCGTGTTTGCACAGCCCTGTTTCCATATGCGAACAGCCTTTTGTAAATATATACATGATTTACGCCATAATAGAAAATGTACAGAATAACAAAAGAAGAAGCTATCCGATACGAGACATATCACTTCTTGTGAAAGCCGCGTGGCCCAGAAGCTATCCGATAATTTACGATTTGTCCCAACAGAGAAGGCCTATCCGTTACGTAAATTTATTTGGCGCCAAACCTGTCTGATACAATGGAAACATGGGCTGGGTGTAGTTTCTAATAGAGCGTCCGTACGTCACAGCTTTTCTCTGGATCCGCTCCTTTATTATTTTCTGATTTTATGCGCAAAGTAACATCAATTAATGCTATAAAGCGACATTTTTTTGATTTTTGAAAAAAATCTTATGGTGCCATTTTTGGCAAAAACAACAAAAAATTTGACCCAAAAATAGGGTTTTTTAGTTCCTTTTTCTATAAAAGTCTAAAATTGTAGTAGAGATTATTACAGATTATCTGTAAATTCCATTTAAGTTTGATATTCGTGTGTGATCATTAACGTATAAGCTTCTCAGAAAAAGAAACGATCTCAAGCAGAAAACCATTACGGGTAACATGAGAGATTGCTAAAGGAGATACATTATTTTTTGGCAAATGTCAGACTTATTGAAACCTCCGATTACACGTTCTTGGTTGTACAAAACAATGATTTGAGCATAGAGCAATTTTATGAAAACAAAACTTCTTATAAAATTGTTCTTATAGAAAAACCGTGTAGCGAGGAAGAACAAAATTAGAATAAAAAATACATACGCGTGTATGCATTTTTCACAACTTCTCTCCAGTGCTTTAAAAGCAACTTTAATTGGTTAATGCTGTATATCTATAGTTTTCTTATTAATGTGATTGGTTAGTTTTTTTTTATTGTTATATTAATGTTGTTTTCACGTGCTTGTATTTCTACTTAATTTTTTGAAGAGGTATCCAGTGGTGATTTAAAACGAACCAAGTGTCTTCGTTTTTTTCCGATTCGAATTCCGATTCCGATTCCCTCCTCTTAAATATATTACTTATCTTCTGTAACACTGTGTGAGCATTTTTTTTTAAAACTATGCTTTTCATGCTTTTATAGACGTGGTAGTGGAGCATTTGCTGACCTCAACAAGCCACGATCTCCTCAGGAAAAGAAGCTAGGAAAGTATGGTCTACGGGAAACCGATAAACGCTTGTCACGACTTATGCGACATACCGAAGGTAATAAACAGAAATTTTTTGCTTTACCCTGAGGAGTTGAAATTTTGATTAAAAAAACCCAGAAAATCAGTAGTATTTTCAGTCTTTGTTCTTGTCGTGTTCTAATTATACAGCTATTTCTAGTTCTTGATTGAATTGGTTTTCGTCAAAAGATTCCTATGAAGCAAATATATACCGACAATTTTTGTTTGAAAGTGTGTTTTTTATGAAGGTGTTTTCCTTTCACTTCATTTATGTCTGTCCACATTTTTTTTCATTATTGGTACTTTGTTTTTGTGTAGATACCTCGACAGATGACGAATCTCTTGACTCTTTGCCGAAGGGAACTTCATCTTCATGTTCCGAATCAATAGCAAACAGTGAAAATGCAAAAACAACGACAAGAAAATATCCGACGAGAAAAAAACAGTGTTTTACAAGTAAGGCGAAAAAGCACATAGACAAAAGTTTGTCTATGAAATATGCAACATATATTGATCTTATACCTGGCCTTAAGGATTTGCCGTACTTCGATTTATTATTGGTCGAACGACAGAAAGCTGTCAAGCCTATCCGCTTGCAGGAAAAATCCGATTTATCCGGAAAACGTTTTTTATTACCATACAAGAATTCGACTCCCGAGGTTCGGTTGAACCCGTTAAAGCGCGTGTGGTCTGCGGGTCAGCTTTCTGAAATCTCATTGTCATCTTCATCATCATCAAGCGCAGAAAGTTCGGACGTGGACGAGGAACATATTCACAATCCGATGTTGCAAGAATTTACTTCTTCTGTATCAAACGAAAATTTGAAACTCACTATAAAACTTAAACCGTCTCCCAGAAAGAGACGTATATCGTCCAGCAGCGAACAATCGGACGATCAGATGCGAAAGGGCGTTCGCTCTTCTGTTCGCCTGCGACCGCTGACGTCTTTGCGTAAACACGGGCACCACACGAGCCGCGCACGTTTGTTTTCGAAACGAAATCGTGTGATTATCCAAAAAAAATGTGCTTGTTGTCACTGAAAGTGTCATGAATTGTAAAAATGTTGTTATCGTGGATTGTGCGTTGATCTGTATTATATATATATTAATGTGGTAAAAACACAATATTTGAAGTTGGTGTCCGACTAATTGTTCGATCGTTGGACGCGCTTTATGAATATTTAATATTCACTTAAAAATAAAACAAATTCGCACTGCAAATTTAGTCCTTAGATTTATTATTCATTCTATCTAACCTATCCTTAAAATTCAACGAACGAGAGAAAACTGAGAACTAACTTGCTGTGGGGATCGTAACTTCCCCAATATTACTTGGGTCGGAAGTGACTTTTGTCTAGCGACTTCCTAACTTTTTACACCAAGCTATGTCACGTCTGAAATCCATTGTTGAAATCCTCGTGATTGACATGATTCAACTTTTTTTTTTATATTCGCTGAACATATTGATTTTTAATCAAGCTGATGATTAGCTTCATCTTACAACACATTTAAACTCTCAGTGTTTTTATATAATATTGATGTATATAAAATCAGCATGATAGCTTCCTATGCTCAGAAATATAATCAACTATCTTCCGTTTCCCTACACATGATACGGAAAAAGTGTCATTTATTGGTTCGATGTAAATGTGTTAATAGTTTGAACATGACTTTTTATTATACTGTATTAAAGGGTATTAAACCTCTATTCACACATTGAAAATCTAACGAACATGCAAATTGTAAAAGAGAATTGTTTTGTTTTGTTTTATCGTCGTATTACCTTCCCGTTCTTACTGTCAGCGAATACTTCACAACTTTGATTTAATTGGCTGTCTGTGAAATGAAATCCCGCCTTTATTGTCAAAATCCATCAAGCTACGAATAATGAGTAAGATTGAAATACGGGGGTTGTTTTAATTCTCACTTGATTCTTCCCGCTTTTTCTAACCCCAACCACACTTCAAAATTATTTTTGCGTTATAGACTTTAAATATGTTTTTCTGATTCACACTGCATGAGAAAACCAATTTCGAACTAATTTGATTGTCACGACTCAAAAAATTAGGCAACAGACCAACTTGCAATAAGAATTAGTTTATGAAGTGGATCAACCTCTGCATGATTCTTATTCTTATCTCTAAATTTGTGAAATTTAAGGCCTGCGAATTTATCAAGAAGCGAGTAGTACAATTTTGTTTGTTTTTTATATTTGTTATTGTTGGCTCGAATACTTGTTAAAAAATATTAAAACTTGCAAACCAAATTTTACTGCAGGGTAAAATTGACAGGGAAGATGATAACTGAGGTTACAAAATATATTTGGCTTTTCTTTTTTCTTTTCTTTTTTTTTTTACAAACAAGCTATGCTGCATCCTTAGCAGCTATGACAAACCCCCGTCTTTAACACTTCACAAATCAATTATCGATAAAGAGATTTCTACAAAGACAAAATATATTGTTTTCATTTCAATAAACTATTTATGTGAACATAAATAGTTATTAGTTTTCTGCTGTATTATAGTTGTCAATCAAACTTAAAGTCATTCATCGAACGAACAATTGATTTCAACAGATTTTTTTGTACAGTTTTACTTATTTTTCCATCGAGCAACTTTTTATTACTCAAGGTCCTCAGACCCTCAGCGCTTGTTAAAAGTCCTACAAACCCAAGTAACTTGAAGCTTTAAGGTCAATACTCTCGGGTGGCCGGATAAAGATTTATTATAACGAAATAAACTACTTAATATCACTCAGAGAAACGAACTCTAAAACAAGATTATCGGAAAACACAACTGAACAACATATGTCGTTTCAGTCTTGCTCCACACTAGAAATAGGATACATTTTCCCACTATTATTATAATAGTAATCTAAGTAAGAGACAGTGAAGCATCTTTATAGTAACCTAGTGTCCATGGCTTGTCTAAGTAATCAAGTTTTTTTTGGTGACTGGATGGCACTTTAGGCTCAGATTTAACACTATTCAAGATTTTTGAAATTTGAAGTAGCTAAGTTTAATCTAAATAGCGTTGACTAAAATCAAAGAACATAAAATTTTGCCACTTACAGGTTAACTAATTACGTCATTTGTCGTAAAGCAGGAAACACCTAAAAAACACCTAACAGCAAATTTTGAGAGCAATCAAGAGCTGAAGGGCTTATTAAAAAACGCGTTTTTGCGGTTTTGCATACTGCCCAGAATAGCTACGAATCTTTCCTGGGTAAGAATTTTAAAATAATTTGTTTAATACTTTGAGAAGTGGCGGTATCATATTTTTGTTAGGTTTGGAAAGTTGCGACGTCAGTCGATGTAATTTATTTGGTAAGCAGTCCTCTGAAAATAATTTATTGTGCTTAAGTGACAAATGATGTGTGCTTACATAAACACTGTGGTTTTTTGGTCCACCCACACTGTTTTTGCGGACCGCTGTATGGCTAATTCCATCCCCGCTGACCGAAAACAATATGTGATGAGGAATATATCTTTGGCAAAGTTGGAGAAACGTTCTTTTACCAGGTGATTAGTATCGTGTCTGCGCAGTCGACCAAATTGTTGTGAATTTGACGAAGAAACTTTTTAATACGCACGAATTGTATACATTAGAATTTTACATTGATTTCTCAAGAATTCGCTAAATATTTAACGTTTATTAGCACTAATAACTATGTACAAAAGCTTGCATTTGCTGCGATGAAATATCAATATGATTGTAGTGCAAATATGGACCTACGAAATGCAGTTGTTCTTGTTTATCTATTTTTCATTCATAGCCAATATCTCAGGTAAAGTTGACTTCTTATTACAATTTGTTCAAAGCCATCACAGGCCTTATTTTATAAATCTTGCTATTTTGCTAGATGACAGAAAAGTAAATTTCGTTTCTCGTTGTGGGAATATTTCTGTCTGTAATGCAATTTTATCTTTACAAGCTAAGAAAAGCATGTTGTAAGGGTGGAAACTTGCTAGTTTTAGCATGTTAGCATTGCTCAATTAGGCAGTAAGGGTGGAAACTTGCTAGTTTTAGCATGTTAGCATTGCTCAATTAGGCAAGTTGCTGCAGCTCAATACACTGACGTTTTCCAGTGTCAGTTCTTTAACAATTTTCTTGCGCAAAATATTATTTTTTTTTTGAGAAATCAGTTAAACTGTGGTAGGTATATAATTGCAGCTAGAGTTTTTACTTTAATCAAAATCTGAGTAATGTCACATAAGCCATACTTTAATTCACTGCCTATAGCTAGCCTGAAGCTAGTTTAAGTTGCAGTAGAACATTATTATTAGCTAGTTTAAGTTGCAGTATTACATTATTATTAACATAAATATTTTCACAATTTAGTTTGCAAACTCATATGATGGATGATAACCACCCAAATAGACTAATTAGGCTACTTTGATTTGCATTAAGGGGCCTTCAAAAAAAATTTTCGGGCCCCGCTAAGATTCAGACCCCCTCCATCCCCCTCTTTTAGCGGATTTCCGTCTGAAATACACACATTCAGATAAATTTTTGAAAGGGTCAGGGGCGTGTTTTGTAGATAAAAGTTATCGGAATTGATGAAAAGAGGAATTATGCTCACGAACGACGAAGAATGTTCTGGCCACGAACAAATTTTTAAAATTTCTCAATCCTTAGCGGATTTCTTTTTCAAGCTTCAGACTCCCTCCCACCCTTAACGACGATATCCCACTAACAGGGCCCGAAAAAAATTTTTGAAGTCCCCTAAGGAGCTGTTGACAAAAAAAATTCTGTCCTCTCTCTTTCCAAAAATTTCAGTGAAGTGTGACTTGTTATAAAAAATGGTTCTGCCGTAAACTATTGCGACTCTAATCAGGGAACAAATTAGCTATTTGTTGACGTTTTACATTAGTTTGATGTCAACAACGTAATTATGATAACGAAACCATTGCAATGCACTTTTAACGTTAAGGCTAAATAAATTGAATGGGAGTAAAAATAACTGAGATCTCTCCTGCATGTGTAACCTGGGACCAAATTCTCAAAGCTGCGTCTGCTGTTTCAGAACAGATGGGTTGAAGACGTCATCAAAATCCTTTAAACCTCAATACTTTTAGAAGTGTTTTTTGAAATGGCATGATTTTTGGATATTATTTTTATCAGAGTTTCCAGCTTTTTACAATAAATGACAACAAATTAAAAAATTAAATAATTAAACCTTTTTTTGACAGTGCTAATGCCTTAAAAATTCTTTATATTCGTATCTTTTCTATTATTCTTTCCCTTGAAAGGATCTTTCCACAGGCTTAAGGACTAGTTATAACTATAACAGTTAGTAAAATAAGTGTTACTTTTTTTACTATTTTGCAGTATAATGAACCAGTCAAAATGGCAAACATTGATTGCACACAAAAGTTCATAAGATTGGTGTAATCACATGTACAAACAAACAATATTATAATGAAAAAAGGCTTTTCCATTGAAAGTTTTTGGCGAAACAAATATTGACAAATATTCTGACTTTTAACTACATCATGCCTGGGTCAAGCAAACGAGATTCATTTTGGCAAAAAATTTATATTGATCTATTTAATTTTATAATGTTTATGCATTTATAAAGTTTGAATGCATATCCCTTATCAGGTCTACAATTACTGAGGACAAAAAATGTCAAAATTTGCTGTTACTAAATGTGAATATCTTAAGAAAGAAAAGAGCTTTTTAAAAAATTTAAAGACTTGACCAACTTTTTAAGCTCTATGAAATAAGTCAAACATCATTTAATACCTTGGGTTCCCTTTAATATAGTTTATAAGTACTTGTTACTTTATGTTCAAATTAAAATAAAAATGATATTATTTATTATTTTTCTGTGTTGCATATTAATATGCACTTAAACTTATTTTTTTTATTGCTCAGTATTTTATACTAGTCAGTAAACCTGTGAAAAAATCCACTTAGGCAGAAGAAAAATAGAAATAATCTGTCATTTATATTTTGATGACATCAGCAATGACCTGTTGATATGTATACACACATTACAATTTTTGCAAAAAATACAATAGCTGTCACTTACATGTTAATTTTTGTAGTAAAAAGGTAGAGTTTTAAAAGTTTATATTGTACACAATGTAAATTAAACTCTTCAATTACAAGTATTGAAAGTGCAGTATAATGCAGCATATTGCAACATGCTGCAATATCAGCAAATTTCTCCCTATCCATTTATAATCAAGAGATTTGGTTCAGTTTTTTGTTTCTATTTTTATCCTTGGTTCCTGGAGACCAATGATTTTGGCAGTTCACTAACTCACATCACAGGCCTTACCATAAATAAATCCCCCAGCAATCAATCATTTGCATAAAAAAAATTTGCATTAGCAATTTTTTTTTGTTCATTTGACAAGTCTGTCACCAAAACAAGGTATTAATTAGAAAATAAAGCCTCGCACAAAAGGCTTTAACTCTTGCTGTTATATGCAGTGGTTGTTTGATTTCATAGAAGTTGGTGTCCATTACATATGTAAACTTAGTTGTGTCGCTCTGAGGACAAGATGGGGGTTAATATTCATTTTGTAACTCAGACAAAAGGCTTGGAGAACCAATTGGAAAAATGCACTTGAAATATAGGTCATGATTTTTCAATCTAGGTACAAAGTGATGAAGAGTATCTTACGTAATAAAAAGAAAAGCATTCACTCGCTCACTTGACGGCTTTCCACTTTTCATTTCCAATGCAATTTTATGGGCTTCCTCCCTCAAATGCCATATGATGGCATGTCTCATATTATTGTTTGTGCACAAAACAGAGCATCACCTCCTGCATAGACCCTCTACATTTTTGGTGCTGCTGAATTTGAGTTTCATTTCTGGCACACACCATACAAAAGTGACCTATACAGTCCCAACTTCATATGTAACAGGCGCTGTTTCCGACGTTCTGCGATAAGTCGGGAACGAAGTTTCTTTTCGGATTCTGCACTACAATGTAACCCAACTTTTCGGATTATGCACATGTGCATGAGAATAGTATAAATGCAAGTGATGTATCCTTGGTCAACTGAAACCGTGGCACAAGAGAAATAAAAATCATGATCACATTGCAACATAATTAACATATCGATGCTTCGAAAATAAGTAGGCAACATGTTGTAAACCACTTTAAAATTCTTTTGTTTATAATTATATTGGTAACTGATTGGTATGATATACACACAATCAACATCGACCAGAGAAAGTGGAATGGGTTCTATTGAGCGAAGTCCACGGTTGAACCTGCTATTTAGCAAAGTCCACGGTTGAACTAAAACAAAAGATAAACATTCAAGATAGCGACATTGAGACTGTTGTGGTGATGTTGAAAATATACTAATAAACAGGGAGTTTAAATTGTTTTGTATAGCAAGAAAATTCAGAAATATTTATCTCATTCGTCTGTAATAAAAATTCATGCAAGCGATTTAAAGCTGGTGTAGCAAATATTACGCAAGCGCTACATGCTTGCAAGCAATCGCTCGCAACTTCTAGAACGCCTTCAGCATCAATATTATATATCACTTTTTTACTATTTTATCTGGCGCAAAAATTTAATTTAAAACTACAACAAAAACGTATTTAAATTAATCACTTATTTTCTATATTTTTGCTTTAGATTTACTGTTTCATACATACCCTGATATAAAAACCCACTACCTATCGTAACCCTCGAGAGGAGTGAGCTCCAACTATAGAATTCTTAACATATTTTGTTAAAATATTGCATCATGCTTCTAGTAGTGCACCATAAGCATCTAAGTAGTGCACCATAAGAAATTTATAAATTTTTCATTTCCTTACTTTTCTGTTTTCCTAATATATAAATGTAGGTTTATAAAGCAACACATAGGTTTTAAAATATTTGGTTTATCTTTACCTTTGGTTGGAAATAAAGGTTAAAGGCACCCTTTAAATATTCTTTCCTTTAATATTTTTTTTTTTTTATTTTTTTTTTTTTGCAAAATAAAATTCTGCAGAGAAAAAGTTAAAATATTAGTACTAACCAAGAATGTTGTGAGTGAAAGAATTCTGATTGAAAAAAATTGAATGCAAAAAAGCACCTTGCCAGTTGCACACTTTATAGCTTTCACAATATCACAATCTCTTTTTTAGGTGATACAAGGATTTTAGTTTCCAATGGAAAGGAAATCGGTAAATTCACCTTTGGATCGTCACTGTATTCAAAAGTTTTGGATGAAAAAGATTATATTCAATCTATAGCATATGCCTATAAAGAAGATTTTGTATTTTATACAAATTTTCTGGCTGATAGGGCTGTAATAAAAGGAGTCCATTTGGATGGTAATAAAGGCGATGCCCCTATACTAATCGAGTCCACAACTGAAAATGGTTTTAAAGCATTAGCAGTTGACTGGGTTACTAAGAAACTTTACTTTACTGACATGGCGAAAAATAGAATCGAAGTTTGTCCTTATGATGGATCGTACAGAAGAGTTTTGGTATCCAAAGGTCTTGATCAGCCTGTGGCAATAGCTCTTCATCCACAAAAAGGGTATGTTAAATTATTACGGTTAAAAAGCTATTTTAGTTAAGGTTCATGGTGACAAAGTATTACACATTTTTTTAAAAAGCAACCAAGTTGCTGAAATAGTGGATGAGATTTGGGTGAAAACTGATTAAATTTCAAAATTTAAACCAAAGGTGTCCTAATCATCTAACTTTATATTCCAAAAATGGCATGTGTCCAGCAAGCAACTTTAATCTGAAATCATATATTTGCTAAATCAAATATTTATCAACTGAGAGTGAGATGTAAAATGGAATTGCTTTACGAAAACAAAAATACTGTAAAAACTTTTTATCAAATGAATGTTCAAAAAAACTGCAATTATTTAAACCAAGGCTTTTTTCAGGAGATACATGAAAAATAATGCAACACGCCCACACACAATTTCATGAGAAGTTGGCCAATGCAGCTCACCCAAAAGCATGTATGAATCAGTCGTCATGTTTTTTTCACTACGCATTACAAATTTTTTCTGATTCTGTTTTGCCTAAGACAGATTTGACATGATTTTTGGTGAAGAGTGGAACATATAATGGACCAACAATAGTATATGTGCAAAAGTCTTACCACAATGTACATGCTTTTTTACTATAATTTGGTGTCATAATTGTTTGTCTAAGAGCTTTCACTGTGATAAAAGCTAAAGACTTAATTTATCACTGCCTTATCATCATAATAATCCTCATCTTATATTAATTTGTCGCTTTTAATTAAAGGTACATGTTTGTGGCTGATTGGGGCGATCGTAAAATTGCTCGTTATGATATGGACGGTAAAAACGAGTTTGTTCTGGTCAACAAAGGAGTCAACGCTGTGCCATACTCCATAGCAATTGATATTGAAACAAATCTCTTATTTTATGGTGATATTGGTATGCATACAATTGAGTATATTACGATAGATAAGAAAAACAGGACAGTTCTGAAGGAAAATGTACAACCACATCATATGTTTGTCTTCAAAAATATTTTGTTTTGGTCAGATCAAAAAGCTAATATCTATGCATTAGACATTCACAAACCTAGTAATATGACTAATGATACTGTTCCTGAGCTTCGTCAAGTTCCATCTGATTTGGTCATATTGTCAGCTAATATTCAACCTGATGGTATGTTTATCTTAATTAATCTTGACGCAACGGATAGCTGTACTGTTTTAATAATAAGTGGACAATGTTTTGTTTTATGCATTAAATATTCTCTTGAATAATATTCTCTAATTATATCATATTATTCAATTTGTTTTTTAGAATTCTAACGGTTCCCTTTTTTCTTCTTTTAACTGAAATGTCTTGAACTGTAAAACAGTTTCGATAGTTGCCCCTAATTGCATCATGTTCTTTGTTTTCTCAATATTTTTCAAGTTAGCAATTTATGCATATATCTTTAACCTTGTCAGGGTGTCTACTCAGCCAGGATCTTCAAAATATGTCAGAAAAAGTCAGAAATATCAACAATTTCTTTAAAATGTCAGGAAAATGTCTGAAAATTTGGGTAAATGCCCAATTAAAACTGTTCTTATTTTTTAAGATAGTAAGTGTTGAATCTCAGATTTGCTCAGATTTGTATAAGTAGATTATGTGTAGTGTTTTTGTTTTTGCCACAAATAACACAAACCATTCTGTATACAGTACTGGAAAAAGGTTGTTTAACATCGCGTATCGCGACGGTATTCTGGATCCACGATGGACGTTTTTTTTACCTTTAAATTGTATCGAGAGGGCTTCGCGATGCATCCGTCTCGATGTCATTCTCGAAGCTATCAAGGTCATTAACACTTTTTCATAATAGAACTATTTTAAAAATAAGAGTGTATTCAACAATGATCGCGGATGTTTAAATATAATTATACTTCCCTTTGTTATATTTTTTTAACTTATGCATAACAATCTAGGGTATACATCTAGCGTTAATCTTTCTTTTTTAGATCACATTTTAAAAGTTTTTATAAACGAAAAGCGACGATAGAAATGTTTTTTTAGATCGAATTTAAAAGTTTAGGAACGAAATGCAGCGATAGAAATGCTTTTTTAGATCGAAGTTAAAAAGTTTATAAACAAAATGCTGCGATAGAATTTTTTTTTAAGATCACATTTTAAAAGTTTATAAACGTAAAGCGGCGATAGAAATGTTTTTTAAGATCGCATTTTAAAAGTTCATAAACAAAAAGTGGCGATAGAAATGTTTTTTTAGAAGTTTAAGAACAAAAAGCGCCGATAGAAATGCTGTTTTAGATGGCGTTTTAAAAGTTTAAGAACGAAGAATGGCGATAGAAAAGCTTCGATAGATCGCATTTTGAAAATTTAAGAACAAATAACGGCAATAGAAAAGTTTTTTAGATCGCATTTTAAAAGTTTAAGAACGAAAAGCGGCGACAAAAAAAGCTTCGTTAGAGATCGCATATTCAAAGTTTAAAAACGAAAAGTAGCGTTAGAAAAAAAATACGTTGAAAAAGTAATGAGCTAGAATTACTTTAATAAATACTATTTAAAATAAAAAAAAGATAAAGCAGAGATGTGTTTGAAATAAAAAAAACTTTCTCTCTATTTATTTTAATTGTTTCTTATTATTATAAACGCGGTACATCGCGTATCGAGGGAGTCCACGCACGTTACACGCTCGACATGTTAAACAACCTTTTTCCAGTACTGTACATCATCGTGTAAACTGGCTCTTCACTCTTTCTGTAGTGTATACCAAGTGTTCTATTGATAATGGTGGTTGCAGTCATCTGTGCTTGTTGACACCTACTGGACACTCCTGTGCTTGTCCAACTGGAATATCATTAAAAGCAGATGGGAAGACCTGTGAAAAAGGTATAATTTTAATAAAAATCTTTTTTTTAAAATGGGATTTTTATTTATCAGATGAAACTCTTGCAATCAATAAGCAGCTGACCATTATTTTTGATATTTTTTAAATTACTTTTAAATTTTAAATTTTCCCTTTATCTTCTGTAATCAACCTGTTATAAAGATTCAAATTGAAACTTTAAGTTGGGAATATTTTGTCACCACATTTTTCTATTAAATTATGTTGGTCAAAATATTTGCTCAACGAACTTGCAAAGGTGTACTGGGATCAAGTGGCATAGCTACAAACATTTTTAGTGACCAAGGACCTTAAAATACTTTAAAATAGTTTTTGTGACCACTTTGTTACTCTGGACAAAGTATATCTGACAGACCACAAGGTTAAGAAGACGGAACTATGGTCAGTCATATCGTTAAATCAAACCCAAATATTCATAAAATAAAGATTAAATGACGTTTAACAATTCCAAGATTACTGATAGAAATGTCAAAATTTGCTATTCCTTTAACTGAGCATCGTAATAATGCAGCATAATATAAATCCTAAAATATATAAGTGCAGATATCTTAAAGACGAAAAGTGCTTTTAAAAAACCATAAAGATTTTAAGCTCATCATTTATTCATCGGAATCCCCTGATGTTTTAATTTTAACAGCAATTTAATAATGTTTTCATACTTTTTTAGGCATGAAAAAGTTTCTCTTGATAGCAAGAAAGACAAACTTGCGATTGATGTCTCTGGATGCAGATAAGAATGTGGATGTTGTATTACCAATCAAAGGGTTAACACGTGCAATGGATGTTGAGTATGATATATTAACTAACCGAGTTTACTGGTCAGATGCACCATCATTATATCATTATGCTACAAATTCAGATTATACAGTAAATGTAGCAGGGACGATAAGCAGTGCTTACTTAAATGGAACAGGTTAGTCTAACAACTGACTAAATAATAAAAAGTTAATCCATGCTTTTTCTGGTTTTTTTTTATTTATATTTTTCTGTCTTAGATGTTCGAAATGTGATTCCTTTCCTTGAAGCTAATAGTCCAGAAAGCCTTGCTATTGATTGGAACGCTCGTAACCTGTACTGGACTGATCCCTTGTTAAAGCGAATTGAGGTGTCCAGGCTGGATGGTTCATCAAGAAAAATTATTGTTGCTGCGGATCTAGCAAAGCCACGAGGCATGGCCGTTGACCCAGGGGATGGGTATGAGTTATTTTATCTTTTATAAATTTGCCCACAGCTAAGGCATTTAGGGTAGAGCATTTAATTCACTATGAACTTTTATAAGTATTCATAGTATGCATTTTGCATGTTCATTTTTTATACATGTTTGCATGTTACTCTCACACACTCCTAGTATCTTAAGCCTTGGAAAGAATGTTATCACTACGTTGCTTAATTTTTGTATAACAGGAAAATTTACTGGAGTGACTGGGGAAATTTGTCAAGAATTGAGTGTGCAGACTTAGATGGAGAAAACCGTAAGGTTCTTGTGTCAAAAGGGTTAAAATGGCCAAATGGCATAACGTTGGATTATCAGAACCGCATGCTTTACTGGGTTGATGCAAAGTATAGGGTGGTCAAGAAGTATAATCTTAACAATGGAGAAATCGAAGAATTAAAAAGTGTTAACAATCACCCCTATGATATAACAGCGTTAGGCGATTATGTTTATTGGACAGACTGGTTTCGTAAGGTTTTAAGAATGAATATTCATACGAAAGAAACAAAAGAGGTATGTTTGCCTCATTTTTTTGCATGGGTTATTGCTTTTGAGTGTATGGAATTAGCTTGTTAGTGTCATCGAAAACAGTAAGGGGCACCAGAAATTTGTTTTGTAAGGTAAAAGTAAATATGGCCACCACACAAAATAATAAGCTTATTTATCCTATCATTAATTCTTGAGATGAATGTAAGTTAATTTGGTTATGACAATACAACACAAGCAGAAAAAAATCCCTTTTTGTTAAGGCGAGTGTAAAGGAAAAAAATTAATTTTTTTGGAAAAATAAGTTTAATTTTTTTTACAGCAGTCTATGTGAAAGAAAACAAGTTAAAAAAGAAGCATTTAAAAAAAATATGAAAAAGTAAGAAAAACAATTTTGAACAAAAAAGTAAAAACCCTTTTTAGATACAGCCCAGCCGAGAATAGTCAAAACAATTTGAAAAAAAATTCAGCTGTTTGTAAAGGAAATATCAGTTAGGAGAGACTGGGGTAAATTTTGCATACACCTAGACCTCAAACAACCTTAATTTTTCAAAAAAAATTATATCACTTAATTCAGAAAATTAAGAACTTCTAAAATATCTACTTCCTTTATACTCACCTTAATAGATACAAGTTTTAGTACGCGTTGCTAAATTTAATATTTTTTGTTAGCACTATTAAGGGATAAATGTTTAGTTACCATGTATGTTTTTGTCAAGCAGTATTTACTTGAAAAGGCTTGCAAAGAGGTGGGTTTTGTACTAAAATTTTTGGAATATAGAAGTAGTTCTTTTTTTTCTCTAATTATCACACACTGCACTTTTATGTTTCAATGCTTTAAGTATCATGCTATTGATAAGTCCATTTTATATTTCCTGCTAAGGTTCTAAAGCATTGTGTGTGATGCAAGATTTTCTACTTTTGTAGATACTGACTGGCAAAGCTGTATCAGATGTTATGGGTATCAAAGCTGTTAACATGGATCCTGCTTATGGGAGCAACTCTTGTTTTTACAAAACTAATAAGTGTAGCCATCTGTGCTTTCATAAGCCTAAATTAGGTGCAGTTTGCGCTTGTCCAACTCGAATGGAATTATCAAACGATGGAAAATCATGTAGAGGTTAGATACTTGTTTCAAACTTGTTTTAAAAACATGTTTTAGACATTATTTTTTTTAGCACTAAAAGTCCAATGCCATGGTGCTATAGCAAAATGCATTGCGTTTATCAAGATATACACTTTTGCATATCTAATATTAGTTGAACGCGTTCAATTAAAATCTTAAAACAGCACAACCAATTCCGTTTTCAGGCATGTGTAGAGCCTTGCGAGTGTGATCAGAATGACGATTATATAAAAGTTTGGCACTTTCACATGTCATTGATATCATTTGAGAGCATTAATAACATAGACAGTACATTATGGAAAAATGAGAGTGAACTTGTGCAACAGTTTTTATACACTCTAGCTAGCTCTAACTGTGTGAAAATTCATCTGCGTAAGATTTACTTTAGGTTTGATGCTTAAGAGTTAATAGTGAATAATATGGCAATTTTTATCGATTATTACAAATCAGAATAAAATAATCAGAAATTTTTGGATAAAAACAGTTTTCTGAAATTTTTACATCGATATGAATGAGTATACTAGTAGGTGATTGTGTGAACAATATAAAAATTGTTTTGAAATTGGTCAGAAATTTTTAGGGAACAGTCTTGGAAAAGACGGTTTTTTTAAGTGAAAGATACCTAAAAATGTAATAAGAATGTGGTAACAATTTTTTTTTATGCTTGATATATTTCAGTGTGTAAATTCCTGTTCCCTTTTGTGTTTAGTACCAAGTGGATTTCTTTTGTTTTCGTTGAGTGAGGGAATTATGAAAACTTCCATTGATACATTCCGAACAAAACATAAGTTGCCACTCAGCAATGCTGGTTCAGCTTTATATCAAGATATATACTTTCAAACTGGACGTATATTTTGGTTGAATAACACGCATCAGACGATCAATGCTGCGTTTTTGAATGGGAGTGATATGAAAGTGATTGTTAAAGGTGGACTGGAAAATGCAAATGGCCTTGCAGTTGATTGGATGGCAGGAAATATATATTGGTTGTCACAGGGTCGTATCGAGGTGGCAAAGTTGGATGGATCCTTCCGTAAAGTTCTAGCTTATGGTAAAGATATGGTGGCACCAGCTTATATTGCTGTAAACCCTCATATTAGGTGTGTATAGACGCAGTTGGATATAGCTATTGCAAAGAATTGAAAATTTGCAAATGAACCTCTTAAGTAAAAATTGTCACAAAGCGTAGTTTTCTGTTTGTGTTTCTTTTTTTTGTAATTTTAATTTTGCAAAAATTTGAACTTTTACGACTGCTTTCTAAAACTCGTAACCAAAAGTTTTTGAAATCAAAAGTTAGTGATCATAAATTTTTTTCTTTTATTCTACAGTTGCATTGTAAAAAAGCTGTATATAACTCAAGTCCCAAGTGCATATGATATGCTCTTGTATAAGATTAAAATTTATGTTTGCACCTTATTTTCATTTTCATTGTTTCTAGCAAAATGTTTTGGTTCAACAGAGGGCCTGGCGTGGCTAATTTCACATTATGGGAAGCTGGACTAGATGGTAGCAGCCCTAAACGACTACACGGTAACATATCTCAGCCATTATGCATTGCTATTGACTACAATACAAGCATCATATATTGGACACAGTTTAATCAAGGCACAGGAATGACGTCATTAAAGAGTTTTGATCGTAGAACTAATCAAATGAAATCACCATATGACAATGTGGCGAGGTATAGTGTAGGCATGGTGTTTAAGGACAAGTTTTTATATGCAGACCATGACATCGGAGCCATAAAAGAAGTTCCCATTAATGGCAGAACTGTGACAGCTGCTAAAATACTTATTTATGAAGACGATTGGATTCACAATATAAAAGCGTTTCATGGGAGCATGCAGAAAGGTAAACTCCTATGTTTTTTATTTTTTTTTTTTTTTTTTTTTTTTTACATTTGCGTCATAAAATTTTCTGTAACATAACTATCAATTCTTAAGTATCTAAAGTAAAAAATAACAAAAACTTTTTTTTTCTTGTATTTCTTTTACTCTTTCAATCAAGAAATTATTAACAGACTGTGAAAACCTAGGAAACCTTAAAGAAATTGTGTACCTAGGTATCTTTATTGCGTTTATGGCTTCGAAACCGAGAAGTATCATAAAAATATAGTAATAAAATCTTTACAACATGCCCAGAAAGTGTCAGAAAATGCCCTAAAAATGAGAGATTGTTTGTTTTTTATGTGCCAAATTTATCATGTGTTTGTGTTTGTTATATAGTTTGGTCGGGTGTATTTGCAGACAACTAAAATCGTCACCGTGTTTTTTTTTATTTTTCATATATTTTTTAAATTTTTTTTTAGGCAACAATAGTTGTTCAGTAAACAACGGTGGTTGTTCTCAACTTTGTTTCGCCACCTCGCTGACTGAACATAGATGTGGTTGCGGTACACATTTCACCTTGCTGGCTGACGGCAAAACATGCACAGCCCCACAGCAGTTTATAATTTTCACATCCGGCTCCTTATTGATCCGGCTTATGTTCGATTCGTCGAAACCGGAAGCAGTCTTGCCTATATTCAACGACGAAGCAGTCAGTCAGATTGATTACGATTTCATGCGCGGATATGTGTATTGGTTGGTGGCAAAGAAAAATGTCATTGCCAAAAGTCAACAGCACGGTACGCTACACGAAGTTATCCACTTGGTTAACGAAACAGATGAAGACTTGTCTGCTGCTTACGACTTTTCTCTTGACCCGTTCAGTAATTCTTTATATTGGACTGATAGCTTACAAAACTCTATAAATTTTCTCCAGTTAACAACAAAGGCGAATGGAACTGTGTATAAAGACACTAAAAAGATTGTGCATCCGCGGAAAATTGTTGTTTTCCCAGAAATGGCGTTGATGTTTTGGAATGACGGAAACACTAACAGAATTTTCAAATCAACTCTGGCTGGAACGCAACCGGAAGCACTGATTCAATTGCATAAAGACAGTGTGGTTCGAGATTTATCCCTAGACGTAATACAAAAAAATGTTTATTGGTTAGACTCTGGTTTGAGAAGAATAAGCAGCATCTCGATATTTGGAGGGGAAGTCAGAAATCATGACTTACCAAAACATGGAACTAACCCTGTTTCGATGGGTATTTTCTCGAAGTTTGTCTTCTGGGCAGATAGCAGTACTAAGTTTATACATAAGGCCTGGATTACTAATGATTCATTCGAAGGTGATACAGGCTTTCATGGCACGTATCCTCTCACCATTGACATGGTGGTTGTTAACAACAGTAGAAAACGCGGTAGGTGTAGAAATGTATTAATTGCAACTCTCTGAACACCCTTTATTTCACAGCTTACTCCTGTATACCCATTATGAAGGCTGTCCACATGGTTAGGAACCTCAAAATTTTTAAAAATATAGACAGAATGTCAGGAAAATTTTGTCTTATAATGAAATGTCTGGAAAATGTCTGGATTTAAAATTTCCCACTAAGTCAATGTCAGTTTTTATCTTCAGCTTGTATTTGTTTCATCCTTTCTTTCTTTTTTTAATTCATGTATATTGTATTTTTCTTCGTTCTTAAACAGTCAGTTGATTTATCAGCCATAACTATAGGAGAAAACTAGGTGAATAATGTCAGAAATGTTACCAAAATCGAGGTAAAAAAACCCTGTTTAATAAGAGTGGTAGTATGATTATACATCCATAAAAATCAGAAGGTTGGGGTAAATATTTGAGTACAAATATTTCACGGATTATAATTCCTTTCTTATATTCTTTTACTTCAGAGAGTCATCCGTGTTTTATCAATAATGGCGGTTGCAGTCACGTGTGTTCCATTCATTACGTCAGTGGTATAGATAATACGAAGCGAGAAGAAACCGCGTTGTGTGGTTGCCCGCTTCATCAGGAAGCGAGAAACAAAACGTGTGTTCAGTGTAAGTAGGCTATTATCCACCCACGCATTTAAGCCCTTGCTTACACCACATTGCCTTGTAATTACATCAAAGTCCGAAATCCTGTTGAAAAGAGACAATGTTTTTGTTTCTGTTTTTAGCTGCTGCTTGTAAAGAAAATGAGTTTTTTTGCGTATTGGATGGTATATGTCTCCCCGAGTCTAAAGTATGTGATAAAAAGTGCGATTGTGGGGATTGTCACGATGAAAAATCATGCAGTATGTATTTTTGTTTTACTTCTATACAGACATTGAGATTTGCCCAATATTCATCAACCCTAAATATACTTAGGGAGTGGGGGTTGATGGGAGCGGGCCTTTGTAGGGATGGAGGAATCCCCACTTCCCCACTTTTTTAATAATTCCGTTTTGCTATGCGGTATAGCTTTTTTTTAAAGGCTAGTTTTCACTGCTACAATATTTTACACAATTGTACACAATTTTTATTCTTGTAAGATATTTTGCAGCTTTAACCACGAACTACAATGTATAACGGCTTCAAAGATCGCAATTTTTTTTAATTAAACCAAATCAGTTTGATTTTGAATATACTTGTCACAAGCCTATTATATTTAGTGTTAAACCTTTGTCTGTTGTCCTTGACTTGCAAAAATGGTATAATACTGATAACTCGAACTACTTTTTATATTTCTGTCGAGTTTTCATTAATATTTTCTTATAAAAATCACTCCATAACTCGAACTTTGGACGATCCTTTTCTAAGTCGCACCGTTTCGCTTGCCCCACGAATCAATATTTCCTCGAAATTTGATTGATTGTTCTCGGTATAGCATTAACAGATTTTGTGAAATTTATCTCTCGAAAAAAGTACGGAGTTGCAATATTTTTAATTATCGAATTACGCCGGAACTCAAAATTTGATAACTCGAGCAATTTTCTTGGTCTTTGAGGTTTAGCTCATATTCGAAAATAATTAAAGGTAACTTTTCTTACGTTACTGAAAGTTAATTTTTCGTTTCTGAACTTACCTACCGAATTTTCCAGGTTATCCTACAGATTGTTCTACTTCGCTTTATAAATGCGGACTAGGCTGCTTTTCTGAGGAACAGAAATGCGATAAAAAACAAGACTGTCCAGACAATGAAGATGAAAGTGAAGACCTCTGCGGTAAGCTTATACTCTTGTTTTTCTTTGTGGTTATGTTGTTATTTCAGTTTACCTGTCTTTTTTTGTTTTCTATGTATATAAAACGAAAGGCGTGATATTTATAATTCTTTGAAATTTACTTGATGTGCTGTGTGATCCTACAGTAAGCATTCTCTCTTAAAAACAAGCATCTTCTTTTTCTAGCACCATGCGTGAAAGGACATTTTCACTGCGGAGGGCAAATGTGCATTCCTCTTGATATGAAATGTGATGGCAAGCCGGATTGTAGTGATGGTGGGGATGAGAAAAATTGTCAAAGTATTTTAAATTGGTTATTTGTTTTCGACTTCCCAATGAACCATCTGTATTTTGTTAAGATTTCATTGCGTATCTAAGTTGATTAATTTTCGCAAAATTTGCAAAATTTATATTTGCGAAAAATTTTTTTTTTTAAGGAGTATTGGTCTGCGTGAAATGGTCCCGGAAAGGGATTTTTTCGCAAAAATATATCTTCGCGAAATTACTAGAAAGGACCTATTCGCTAAATTAATCTAACTTTAAAGACGTTGATTTTTATCTTTTTTTCTCATTGCATTTTTTTGCTGTTTTAACATTTCGCAAATTTCTTTGTGGGCTCGTTTACTAATTGTTTTACCTACCCGACTTCGCTTTCGAATGAAGACACTTAGTAATGTCAATATTCACCTTTTTTCTAAGAAAAGCATCCATGATAATCCCCTTTTTTACCTGCCAGTACAGTTCATTTTTTCATACCTTTCGCGAAAAAAAAATCTTCGCAATTTAGCTGAAATAGACCGACTCGCAAAAATTAGTCTTCGCGAAATATGTAAAGTTGAATGATTATCGAAAATTATTCTTTTCTAAATGCATTTTTGTTGACCTCGCAAAAATAAGTCCTCGCAAAATTAATCATTTTAGGGAATTTGTATTTTATTTTTATTTTTTTTTTTCTAGCAAACGCGACAACCCCGACCGGCTTTCCAAACCCACAACAGGGGTCGAATAAGTCAAGGTTAATGTCTGGTATCATATCAGGAATTGTTATATGTGTTATCGTTATTGTGTTCGTTATTTTATTGTACGTTAAACTACGTAATTCAAAAAAGAATGCGGCACGACAACAGGAGAACGGTGCGATGTGGAGAATAGAGGAGTTTGAAAACAAAGCCGGCTCCGTAACTAGTGACGACCCGGCGAAAAGTTCTGTGTCTACGTACATATCTGCAGTGTCGCACAATACCGACCCGATATCATATTATGATCGAAATAATGTGACGGGTGCATCATCTTCTGTAGCGTCCGGATATACTCATATACCGTACAACCCTCCTCCTTCTCCGATTGCCTTGTCTACGATAACAGAAACAAACGATCCTTATGCTTCTGCTACGTGTGAACAATGTAGAAATTCTATTCAAGAGACACCTATGGAGGAGGTCCTGCATGATGCTCCTCCTCCTACGCTAGCTTCGACAGGATTACTAGAAGAGGTCGATTTATATTATCCTATACAACAATCACATAACTGGAAACCTCCGAAGACTGTATGTGACAGTTGTGAGACTTCGCGTAGCCGGTCGCGTAAAAAACGGCGCTCCAATCATCGTCCGGAGCATTCGTATCGCAGCAGTCTTTCGAGATACCCCAGTAACGCTCCGGAACTGGAGGCTTTGTATCAAAGTCGTGAAACTAACATGGACGACCCTTATGATCAAAATTCTTTATTCGTGGATCGACAAAGACATCTCCTCTTTGATCCACCTCCTACACCCTGTACATATTTATCGGACGAGGAGAGGCCGCCTTCGCCGACAGAGACCGAACAGAGTCTAGCATTCAGTCCAATGCACAGGGGTGAGTTGCGACCTCATTACGCTCCTCCTCCGTCTCCAACTAGTCAGTTATAACAAGTTTCTTTTTTCAACGTATTCTTTTTTATGCATTGGTGAAATTTAAAGAATTTATTTTTCTTAGAAAACTTTTGGTTATTTAATTTTGCGATAACCAGTAGATGTATATTTCTGATGTTTTATCATTCTTTTATCCTGAGGAAAGTGTTTACCATTTTTGCCGTTCGTTAATTCTAAAAGCTATGCGATTCGCTATGCAATACGGTAATCGCGTAAGGTATAATATGACGAACCATCTGCTTGCGTGCTGTTCTCCTTTCAAACTTCCATATTGTAGACTTTGGCTACTACGGATACTAACTAGGTTTTGGAGCTTTCAATGTCGAGTACAGTCCAGTAACTTGAACTGTTTTTATTGAACTTTTGCTAATACTTTGCACCCCTGATAACTTCAAATAAAAGTGTACGAAATGTTGTGCTAATTTAACGAATTTGGTCAATTCCGGGAAAGTTAGTACCATTGGGGTAGACAAAATGTGTAAAAATTAGTTCTTTTAAAAAAATTATTTACTTCATAGAGACAAACTCCACTCCAGAAAAAGTGGGAGGGTCTTGCAATTGTCAAGGTTTATATAACAATGGTTGAATTAGTCGTTAAGTCAAACTATTTTTTCATTTTCGCCAAAGTTCACGTTGTTGAATGCCTCGATCACCCGAACTATTATAACAGTGTATACTGTATTTGTTTTAGTTTTAGAGCCTAGAAAACGTGCAGCATTTTAACTAATTTTTTGTGAATCGTATTAAGGTTTGGAATTGATAACTATTTAAGAAATCTTAGAAGTATGTATATGTTTGTGAATAATAGTTTTTAATTTAAACAGCTTCAACTCCAATCCCTACTTTTTTTATGTGATAATTTCCATGTGAAGGACTGGGCTTGAGGTTGTTTAAAGTCTTACACGCAGAATATGTCACATGTAAATAGGATTTATTTTGTATTCGCGTTTTCTAAAGAAGATTTAATCGATAAAACGAAAAATAGACGAATTCTAATAAAACATTGCTGTATTTTTGCAACCTCGTCCCCAGGACATCTTGTATCTTTTCTGACATCGGATGGGTGTCGGGCGATACGTCTCGCCGTCCTTGTAATGGAAAAGACAAAAAGGTGTTGGGAACGAGGTTGGTATTTTTGGTTTTATGAAGTTGATATGTATACCGACGGCACTACGTCAGTGGTACTTTTTCGTTCATGCATCTACGAAGCTACCTTATTAATAAAAATATTTTGGTAGCTATACCCGAAAATTTGGTCACCTTTTACTAACAGAAGATAAAACTGGTCACTTCACGTATTTTAAAAGCAACGTAACTGTCAAAAGATTACACGCCTTTTTTATAAGAAACATGAGGCTTAAATTCCCTAAATTTAAAAAAACACTTCAGAAACATTGGCAGGCTGAGTTAAGCACAAAAGGGAAGACTTTTTTGTCAAAGATAGCGTAGTTTAACATTAAATAAAATGTATAATGAGCTATCATCTTCTTCAGTGAACTCAACAAAAACGTTCTCCTTGGGAAATTTAAGAACTTTCTTTAAGGAACATTATAATTTGAAAAATCCAAGCCCTAATACATGTTTTTTATATATAAGCATTCGTAGGCTTAAATTTGGTTCTTTTTAAGCAGATGCTTAACATTATGTGAAGCCTGAGAAGATGCTAGTTTTTATGTTTTGTGTTTCGTGAGCAGATTTTCTTTTTATTCTTTATGTCTTCAAATACGCATATTTTGAGCCTGATCATGTGTTTTTCATATTCCATAGCATATTCCAATAAACCTCTTTGCCATTGAGCATAACCTAAGCATATATTGAGCCTAAAGAAGTAATTTTCATAAGCATCCTTAAGCCTCATTTTGGAAATTTAATTGCTTATAAAAAAAAACGTGTGGCATAACATCACTGTTGGAGATGATGGCGATTATTCGTTTTTGATGATGGTAGTGGTGGTGAATAATAGTGGTGATAGTGATGTTAATAGTTGTGGTAATGTTGATGGTGGTGGTGGCGGTGGTGAATAATAGTGATGATGGTGATGTTAATGATGGTGCTAATGGTTGTGGTGGGGAATAGTAATAATGGTGGCAACTAGTGGTGATGGTGATGTTAATAATGATGTTGATGGGATTGGTGGTGGTGGTGGTGATAGTGATGATTGTGACGGCGGTGATGATGATGATGATGATGATGTTCGTGATGATGTTGGTGATGACGATAAATAAAATCAGTGCATGGTTTATTTTTTGCCGGTAAAAACACCTACCTTATTCCAGAAATTAACGAGGCATCTAATTAAAATCCGGATTAATTTCGTGTCTCGTTAATTGAAATAAGTAAATACTACAGAGGTGTGTTTTTTTACATTGCATCCTTAAAGCTTCCCTTTAAAATTAATATATATATACGTTTGTGTTTATTTTTTGTTTGTGTATGTAACCAAACAGATAAACACTTTAAAAAAATGTCAACTGTTTTGGACAATGATTTTAGGGACTTGCAGCACAGGAGTATCCTATCTTCAGCAAAAAGGTTAATCGTTCAATATATTATAGATTTATGGAAGTCGGTGATGTATAATAAAAAAGCAGGGGCCCCAGAACCGAACCCTGGGTGGGAGACAGTGACAAACTGCTAACTTTTTTTAAAAAATGAATAAAACCATAGGCTAACACCACAGATGCCATAGTGTTCGAACACATTGTTTCAGTCAGTGTCGCCAAGACTCTGAGAGAGTATCAACCTCGATCCCAGGGCTTTTTTTCTCTCTTTGATATAAGTGATCAAAAAGAGAAAAAAAGCCCTGGGATCGAGGTTGGGGTTTGTATATTTTGTTGTTGGTGCTGTATGTAGGCAACACATGCGCTCTCCTTCGATATGTTTTCGAGATGACTAGTATGGGCTGATCTCATGTATGTAGGCAACACATGCGCTCTCCTTCGATATGTTTTCGAGATAATTAGTATGGGCTGATCTCATGCAGTCTTCTTGTTCCCCTTGGGACTATCGTGCCGTTCATGTTTATATCGCACGTAAGAGGAAGTTTTTTGAGTTCTCTGTTGTATTGTTAGTGTTATCTTATATGATTTCTGTGTTATGTGGTTCACAAAAAGTGAGTTAGTTTTTGGATATTGTTGTTTCTTAGTTGTGTTTTCAGTTGTGTTTTTATCCTACTCAGGTTTTTTTTATAAGTTTCTGTGTGTGTTCTTAGTTCTTGTTTTTAAAATTGCCTATGTCTCTGTCGCCCGGTATTTTGTATTTGGCCTATGTCCATGTGAACATCCAGTGAATCAACTGGATCATCCCCTTTTAAAACTTTGCTTACTCTATTTTCACTTGTGGTGTGGGAGTGTAATCACTGAATGTCTAAAGAGTTGTGTAGCTACTTGTGTTTTTATATTCTCTGTATAATTTAAAAGGCACTTTCTTCTGCCATTTTAGTTCCTAATTTGCTTTGTACTGTGTTACGCGATCACTCCGTTAGAGAAACTGGCCTTGTAAACTAAAAAAATTATCTGCGCGAAGATTCTTAGACAGATCAATTCTCGAAAATAAATCTTTGCGAAGTTACAAAAATTTTTTTTCGCTAAAAGTTATTCCGCTTAAGCCGGGGCAAATCGAGGCAACTTCTTGAGCAACATTACCCGTCAACATGTTGACGAAGAAAATCTAATCTAAAAATGTTGATTAACATTTATTAACTTTTTATAAATGTTGATCAACATTATTGATGAGTTTTATATGTTGCTACGATTTGCTATAACCATCAACATTTCTCGCAACATCTTTCAGTATTTTCGAATCATTAAACTGCAAATTCGAATGTTCTAGCACGAATTCTAATGTTTTTTTTTCGAGTGTATACACGACTTGCATGAAAATAAGATCAAATTCATTTTTTCCATCGTTTCTCTACTCCTGGACGAGGTTATCATTGCGTCCTTTCTCTTCCCTTCTTTGAATCCATTTTCTGGTAGGGCCTCGCTTTCTTTCTTTATCGTCATCTATTACCAATGCCAGCAATAAACTTGCTGCAGCTTCCTTCTCCGCCATTTTGAAAAAAGAGAATGAATGGTCACGTTTCAGTAGAATGTAGTTGCTCAAAATGTTGACGAGAATGTTGACCGATTTGCCTCGGGATTTAACTTTTGGAAAAACTAGTTTTTATAAGTAAATGTTGACGAAAATGTTAACGAGGTATATCAAATCGTATCAACATGTTGCTCACAATGTTGACGAGAATGTTGACCGATTTGCCCCGGGCTTTAACTTTTAAAAAAAATAGTTTTTATCAGTAAATTTTCTTTTTCTTGTAGTTGGTCAGCTGGCAAAAAGGCCTAAACAAATTAAAATTGCGCAAAAGTACTAGATTCGTGATAATAATTCTTCGCAAAAAACCTTGAAATAAATCAGTTGCGAAAGAAAACTTCGCGAAATATCTTGGCATGACTGAAACGCGAAAATTACTTTTCGCAAAATGTTTTTTTTCGCACTTCGTGGAAAAAAAACAATCAGTCAAACTTAAGTTTGGTAAACAGCATGTAAAATGCTTTTAACACGACACCTCTTCTTTCACAGTAATCCACTCTACGGACACAAAACCCTGGAATTTAATTTAGATAAAGTTCAAATTGCGTGAATTTAGTTTGAAAGAAGTATATTTAATTGCTTGTGGGCCGAACTTTGAAATTTCACACCTCGTCCCAATATAATTGGAGGAGGGTTGTAGAAGGCGCAATAGATTTGAGAACTTTTTTGCAGATTATGGTTCTGTTTACCCTCTTTACTGACATTTTAAAAATGGTTTTAAATAGCTTCTTTCGTGTTCTAAAGTCAAAGTTTTACTTCATGTGATGTCTTATTTGCTTGTTGCGGCAGGCATTCAAACTTACCCATGTCGGCGGACAACGGAGAAAAAATTAAAATAACTATCAGTATGCTTTTTTAACGAGAGGGAGGATAGCAAACCAACAAATTTTCAATGACATTTTAAAAGTTCTAAACCTCACATGAATCCGCCTCCCCACAAGTTGAGGCTCTGTGAAGACTTGCGTTGGAACAACACTGAATTAGGGGGCAGGATGGCGCTAGAAAAAAGTAGTCTCAATATATTTATTGTGAGGTTGTAGGAATACTGACTTCCAGAATATCTTCCAATTTTTCTGTTTGTTGCAAATTTTAAAACAACCTCTTCCCCACGCCTTCTTATGCTTTTTGTATTTGAAAGACCTTGTTCAGGCTGTCAAATTATAAAAAGCCTTACAAGTCCTCGGGACGAGGCTGGTGTAAAGAGAGAGATTTTCAGTATTAAACTAAACCATAAAATAACGAAAGTGATCTTAGGATAGTTGATATGGGAATGAGATTTGTTGAGTTGGAAAACCACGAATGGGTTGTTGTTGTAAATTTGAACCTGAGATAGTTATAATCCCGCATTTTTCCCGCGCTTTTTTTGTGTTTTTTATATTAACGTGGTTTTGCCTAAAATTTACGAAATTCGTTAAAATGTCAGTACCTCAAACAATAGTACGTTTAAGATGGCTACATTAAATTTTTTATTGTGCTGTAACAAAAAAGGTTTCTATTTATCATTATTTATTACTCAAACCGCCCTTTCCATGTTGTAAAACCCAGTAATTCGGTTGCAGGCTATCTCATAAAATAAATTAATTAGGCGTGCATAAAAAACAATCAATTTAATTTCTACAAATGAAATCGTATTAAAGATCAATTCTTCTAAATGATATTTCATTTTGTATAGGCATCATCGTCATACCAAAATATGTCCGTTTAAAATGTTAGCTGCCCAATTCTACTTACATAAAACAAAACATGTTTTTGTACTCAGTCATAAGTCATAGAAATATTTACCTGTCAATAAAAATGTGCAATTCCAATTCTGTAAATTGTTTGCATGAAAACTAAATAATACGAATTACCGCGGGTACTTATTTTACGAGTTTAAAAATTACATTTATAGTATTAATTTTAGCGGATGATAGTTTACCATAAATTTCGCGGCTATTCATTTTTGCAATTGAAGTAAAATTAGAATTGTTTTCAGGGTCAATTCCATATGGGATATTATAGTTGAGGAAATTAAAATGAAGTTTATCCAACATTTTGAGATTAGCTGTTTATACCCTTAGTTTCTTATTATCACGTACTTAATGTTGGTTTCCACTAACACAGTTGTTAAACCACTAGTGCACACCAGTTTAAGATCTGATTTTCTTATTAGAAGCAAATATTGTAAAATAGAGCGACGCAAGATATTGCGCAACAAATTTATATAGAGCTCTACAATGGTTGCACAGTAATTACGAATTTTAATAGAACCAAAGATTCGGACATAAATGTTATAAAGGATAATTGATTTCCACCAGCGAAGGCGGAATCTTTAATATCGTGTGAGAAGATAGATAGAGAGATAGGGATATAGATAGAGACAGCACAGCTAGGCTGGACGCCCGAAAATTATCCAGGCTAAAGATTTTTTTCTGAGAGCGAGGCTAAAATGAGTTTTAAGCCAATAAGAATCCTAACAGTGCAACAGATTTTTTTATTATCCAATGAACAATACTTTATTTTAAGGTTTATATGCTATCGAACGTTAAAACTCGTGCAGTGTAGCATAATGAAGATCGTCTTATAATGCGCCATCTTTGATGTTACGTCATTTCTTTCTTTCTGTACAATTTTGCATTTTATTTTTTATTTATTGAGTTGTATTTTAACATTGCAGGCTAGTTACAATAATAATTGAGAATTCTCAATGATTTGTTCACCCCATAATTCTCCGTTTTCAAGATCAACTTCAAACTTTAAAATCTTTTAGGCTAATGGCGGAAATTTTCAAGCCCCTGGGCTTCTTGTATTACTTAAAAAACACAGCAATTAATGGTACAAATTTAAACTTTGGGTATATAGTCATGTCTTGGTACAAAATGGACTTAACATTTAATGCCAAAAAATGAAAGCTGTGTATTGTCTTTACATTTAAACAATTGATTGATTCGATTATTGAAACATAATAGAAAAACACCGGACTAAAGTAGCTAATTGCTTCTTATTAAATAAAAGGAATCAACACATGTAGCAGTAGATAAGTTTAGAGAATAAAGACGAACAACATTTTGCAAACAATTTAAAGTTTATCTTTATTTATCTACAAGCCCACAGCTGAACTCACTCGAGTCGATCTCTTACTGAAAAAGCATTTTCTTACGATGTACAAACGAGTTTTTAAAATACAAGATGTTTACTCTGAAAAAGACTGAATTCGATTTGGATAACGGTTAGAGGTACAACAGTTTTGGTTTCACGAATTCTACTGTACAATAAATAAAACTGGTCATAAAGGTAAAATAACACAAAATATCAATTAAAAGTATGTTAACTTTCGCGGGTACTATTTTTTTAAAGATTTAAACGTAGGGTGATTGGAAAGTCTTTCCAACCAAGCGATTTCTACCTTATTTTCTACCTCAGCATTTCTTTAATTCTTTTTTTCTACAACCAAATTTTTATACCCGAATCTCTAAAAAACCCGCCAAAGTTAGTTCGTTCAAAGGTACTTTAGACAAAGAGAATAATGTCAGAAAATTTTTTCTAACATTATGACGTAGCAAATTTATTATAATTATTGTGAATCGTACACATTCATTGTCACTAAACTAAAGGCCGGGCAAACGATTTCAACAGTCCATCCAACATCAAAAATGAATTGTTGGGCAATTGTTGGACAAATGTTGGATGAATGTTGGATACCCTTTAAAGCGTTTAATCGTAACATCCAACATTAGCTTTATCCAACAATGTCGTTCATTCATTCATTATGCTCTACTTAGTCATTTCAAACTAAACATGGCGGCGACATGTTCCTCCTAATTATTTTATCAGAATTCGCTGATTCTGATAACGAAAAGTCTTGAAGGGGTAAACAAGAGAGTGGGTCAAAAGAGACTTTGGTCAAGGAGTTGATAGTGGAGGATCGGATGTTGTTCAAGCAGATGTTTAGATTGAGCGTGGAAAATTTTGAGATTGTTTTGAGTCACATTGACGATCTCATTTCCCTCCAAGAAAGAACACATGGAGGAAATCGTCCTATACTATCAAATGAACGACTTGCATTAACGCTACGATTTCTTGCAACAAAATATTCGATTTTCTTTCGATTGACGTCATCATCATTCAAATGTTGGACGAAAAGCGTTCAAACGATTCCAACAGGAAAATCGAGCGAGAAAAAAAGGCAAAAGTTGGATGAAAAGTTTGGTGGCGAACAAACGTTCATCCAACTTTATCCAACTATTTTTTTCTTCTTTTAACGTCATTTTTTCTTTTTTTATAAATTTTAAATTCGTTCAAATGATTCCAACATTTATCTAACATGGGTGTTGGATCTGTGTTGGATGGAATGTTGGAATCGTTTGCCCCGGCCATAAGTGCCTAAAAAAACATTTTGCAAAATACGGAAAACAATGTCTGTTCAGTCTAGCCCGATCGCCCTAGGGAAACATTCTAGCGGGAAATAAATTTAATTAATTTTAGCTGAGAGCAATGCTAAGTAATTTTGACGCGAATCTATTTCGGGGGATGACAAAGACTTTTTTAAAAATAAAAAAATACAACCATTGATTTTTTCCTTTTCAAATCGGGCAACAGTAATATTTTTTTACAATAACAACTATCAAATAAAAACAACAAAATTGTATCGTACGGTAGCTAGGTAATCAAAACATAAAATAATTCGCATAATGCGCAGAGAAACTACTCAGAGAGATTCACTAAGTTCACTAACTGCCCGAAGCAGTGATAGAACCGAAGAATGAGACAGAAAATATAACAACCTTTTAGTGGTGTTCGGAAGGTGATGTTTAAACTCTTTGTAGACTGTGACTATTTCAATAAAGATCAAAGTTTTTCCTGTGCGAAGGATGTTGTATTAAATGTAATGTTGTATTAAATGTATTAAATTAAATAAATAAATAAATTAAAGCGACGTGCAGGGAAAGTAATCTCTTAAGCTTTGTAACCCTATACTCCGATTTCACGAATTTGAATACCAATTCTTAGATTTACATTTGAATAAATGTGATGTCGCCAAACTCTAATATATAAGACATGGTATGTACTTTGCAGGTCAAGTCTTATCCAAAATTGTCTTTTTTGATTCTGTTGATGCAAAGTGAGTGCTGCTGATGTCTCCGTCTATAGCATATCGGTTAGAAAATTTAGTTTTAGATAAGCAACATTCTGCAACTCCACTAGAAAAAAAACATAGTTCCTTTTTATAGATTTCCATCGTGTGACGTAAGAATGATTTAGAAAATGTTACATGTGGGTAAAATACACAAAGAAAAAAAAAACAACCTATATGCAGTGAAGAACAAGGTCAAACAAAACAAAAAACGAGCAGTTTTTCGAAGTTTATTTGTTTTTTTAAGACGTTTGATCAATATGCCACGCTACTGTCTTCGCCAATCTAATTACTGCTTTCCTCCTGGAAAGCAGTAATTAGACTGGTAGTGCAAGATTGAAGCAATTGCGAAATATGTAAGCTCCACAAGTTGACTTTATTTTTTAATTAAATATTTCTAATCATGCAAAATAAAACTTGTGAAATTATACTTTTTAGAACTCCGTTGAGCCAATTTAAAAATGACGCCTATCAAAGTAAGCTCCAGCCTTTTTAATGCCTTTATCCTCCCTCCCACTCTGCTATAACGAAAAGAAGTTAAAAATAACAAACTTTAAAGGCCTGCGTAATGAGTGACATGCATTAAGAGTCTAGCAAAAGAAGTGATTTTTATTTTCAAAATATTGAAAAAATTAATCTAAAATAAAGGTAAAGAAGAAGAGCAAACCTTACCACATGTATATCCATGATCATTGCAAGCGTCACCGCACATTTCTGATTCAGCACATGGGTTAAGACTTTTACAAAGTGGCCCTCTCTAAAGAGATGATTAGATGTATGAAAACAGGCGATGAAGAGCAAGGGAAAGAATATTTGTAGCAAAGTTCCCAAGAGTCCTGTTTTTGCGCTGACATTAAATGTTTTAAATCTTTTTGGGTTATAAAAGCTTTCGTCATATCGTTATGTAACAGAGAATTTGTTTTGGAAATATGTCTCGTAATAATCTTAGGCTGAGTTTTTTTTAAACTTCGGAATGTTTAAGAAGAATGTTTTACAAGAGTTTCTAATATGTTCTAATAACCAACGTTCAAAATTATTTTAAATCTTTAAACTTACTTTTTTTGAAATCCATTTTGAAAATCATTTTACATACATAAGTAAAAAATTACAAAAATATTTTGATTATTTGGAGAAGCAAAAGTTACTTTAAACAACTTTAAATTACTTTTTGGTCCTGACCTAGGCCAGGGACTTTAGCTAATAGGTGCCCCCTCCCCCATGTTACATGAAAGTTACGGGTATTGTAATATAGATATTCTGTGTGTGTTACTGTGTTTGTTTCCAGACAGAGGAGAATGTCGTTGGAGAAATCGAAACGTAACCAACCTTCATGCATAGCAGAGGATAAACGGCTAGCAGAATGTGTTAGAAATTTTTCTGCGCTTTATTCCCCTTTTTCATTTTGTAGCCTGAATATTGGACGTATCCAAAATCCTTTATTCTTCAAATTGTGTTTCAATTTTTGTACACGTAGCAAAAGCAGCAGCAAAAAAACCCTTTTTTTTCTACGTTTCATGCTGAAAAGAGTTCTTATATTTAGATTTTCCTCTTATAGTGTGAATCACTTTAAAACAGACGCTCATCTTCCAGTGCTCTTTAGTGCTCAATTTTAGTGCTCCTTAGTGCCAGGTGAGAACCAAGCCTAAACAAGGAGAAATTTTAAACAGATAAATCTACCCTAAGAACGGTGCAAATTCATGGAAGAACACCAGTGGATACCGCAAAAGCCTTATGGCTATGTTATACTAGATCTTCGGTGTACATTTCCTAAAATACAAAGCATTCACTTCGAACAACGTTTGGATTGAATATGTTCAATTCTTAGAATATTGGAAGATGGTGAACGATTTTAAACAACTAAAAAAAGTCACTGAATCTATCAAAACTGAAATACTTATGCCATTGCCAAAATTCTAACTAAGGACCAATAGAAAGTGCAAGTTTGTGAAAAAGTGCGATGTTTTAAAAATTTATTTGAATACATTTTTTGGTCAGCCGCATTATTTTTTTTCGCAAACATTAATGCCAGATGTAACTTTACCATGTTTTTACTTTAAGGGGAGAAATTCTCGCGGGCATAAATTTTGGCGATTTTGGCCCCTTTTCGCAAAAATTTCTGCCCGGTAAGAAATTTAACCTGAAATTCGCACAAGTTATTTTCGCGAAAAATCAACTTTTTCTAAAAATCGCGAAAGTTTTTTTTAAAGTTTTAAAAGCCGAAAATCCTAAATAACGAGGGCTTCATGGACAAGGGTAGAATTAATAGATCACAACGAAATATTTTTTTCGTTGTGATCTATTAATCAGCCCAAAAAATGGCTATAAAACTCTAACTCTAAAAATATATATACAGTAGTATTGTTGTTTCATTAAAAAATATTTGATTTAAAATCAATTTTTCTATTACAATTTATTGTCATTCGCGAAAGTTTTTGTTCCCAAAAATGAAAATTTTGAAAAGTTCGCGAAGGTTTTTTCTGTGAAATTTCTTTCAGAAGTAGAATTCACGAAAATTAGCTTATGCCCTTAAAATAGTTGAAAAACAGGAAACTTGAGATTTTTACCTTCTGCATTCTGCATTCTACGTACAATTCTTCCCCGATATCCTAATTCAAGAGACGGCCACGTAAATATATTGGAGCGAAAATGTTTAACTGTAGGTAAATATTCCAGTCAAGTTCTTAATAAAATTTAAGAATTTAAAATTCTGTTGTATTTATTGTCAAACCGTTGTTTATTACTTCCTAATACATCTATTTAGCTATAAAAACTATTTAAGCTTTAGAGTGTTTAACTAGGTAAACATATCTCCAAATCACACCCCTGCCTACACAAAATTAGCGTCGGTTTCTGGAGCAATCCAAGGTTCCGTTTGGCTTCGTGATGAAGTCAGTTAAACGGATTGTAAAGATTCTAAGAAAAACCTTGCAAGGATTACCGTACTACGAGCTTCAGAGAACATTTCTAAAATTATTAGAATTGATATTATTTTGTGTAAGTCGAGCCTTTTATCGCTGATAAATAAGACAAAAAGTCACGTGCTTCCCAGTAACAGAAAGTGGTGGAGCCTGATATTGGACACGACTCATAAACTTCCCAGAGTTAAACTGCATCATTTTTAAGAACTTCTTGCTTTCAAATACTTTCCTGATCCTGCAACAGTAATTTCAAGTCTATTGTGATATTGTGATCTGCCTTGGGACGTAAGCTTAAAGAGTTCGTAACTATTTTAAATCGCCAAAAATACGTTTTCATCCAGAAGCGGGGTTACAATATTGTATTGTATTTGCGAACCATCAGCAGATGACGAGAATGTATACTGACTGTAGACATATAGCCTAGACATGTGACACCACCCATCCTTAAAATGAATTTTATACTCTGTTTCTGTAATAGCTACAACAAATATTAGGGTTCTTTTTTTTCAAGTACAATGGAATCTCTCTATCTCGACTACTCTCTATCTCATCTTCTCTCCATCTCGAACTAAAATCTCGGTTCCTTTGTGGTCCGCCTTAGGTATTTTTCTCGAACAAGTTTTTGGTCCCTTGCGAGTTCAAGACAGAAGTATAATAAAACTATGAGTTGTGAAAATTTTATAATGTTTGCACTGGGCTTTAGCAATTTAACAGGAGATGATTTGAGAGACCAATGAAACAAGCAAAGTTTCTATGTTGTTGGTAGTTACAGGATGTTGCCTAATAAGGACGTACCTTTATCACTTAATGAAAATAAGCGCCTCAATTAATTCTATTCTGCAATGAAAGCAGTTGTTTTGTACGGACTATATGAAGTAACCGTAGCAACGCATTCCAACATTTCGATAAGTTTTATTTTTTGTGTTCTAAGCGGAAGATTCTTTTTCGGACAAAACAAGTGATTTTGTGAGTTTTGCTGAGCACAAAGCAGAGCAGTACACCAAGGTATCTACATTTTGTTTTACTTCTGACTGTATATTATATAAGAAACAGGATTGCATTCAAACTTTTCTATACAGAAATTTGGATCTTGTAATGTGGCGTACACTATTGAGACCAAATATAAGAGTAAATTTAATAGAAATATCCATTTATTGAAAAACTGGTGGAAAAGAAAAAATAATTGTTATTTTGTTTGGTTAGAGAAAAGAAAACTCATTTTGTTTTTGTTTTTGTGTTTGCTGTTGGGATATTTTTTATCGCAGGGCAGGCGGAATAGTTTTGCTGTAAAAAATGTCCACTAAATAGAAGTTTATCAATGAAATGCTACTTATTTTGTCAGAGAGTAGTTGTATTTCGCGGAAATAAAATTTTTCACCCAGAAGGTTCCGGCAATACAAGGAGCTTAGTATCGGTGGATGTGACTATATTTTTAATATAAAAATTACCAATTCGAATCAAGTCAGTTAAAGTAACCATTTGAGAAGACTTTTACAGGCATTGTTTTTAAATCATTTTTTGAAACCTCAGCAATATTTTTGTAAGAATTTTATCTTTGAGATATTTATTGAATGTATTATGGTAATCCTGCCATTCAGAAAATGCAGTTGATTACCATTGAGTGTATGGTTACCCATTGGCAACGTAAAACTTATACCAGAATAAAGTGAGACTACTGATAAGAAACTAATGCTGGTCTAGCTAAATATTTTTATTTCATGGTATGAAAACCCAAACCGAGAATTCAATGATAGCACGATATTATTTATATATACTACGACAGAGACTGCAATTCTTTTGCCGGCATAAGGTTCTTTTGTCGCCTAATGTGTAACCATACACTTAACATTGACTACGTGTAACTATACCTTAAGTGAGTTAATTAACTTCATAGCATGGTCTTAACAACATCAAAATTTGTGCCATTTGTATTTTTTTCTTTTTATTGTAGATCGCACTCAAATCGATTCTTTCAAGATGAATTGGATTATGTTATTATTATGTTTTTTATCATCTGCACACGCTTTCAAAATTAATAGGCATTTGAGCGATGTGTTGTTAGATGACGGAGATATGAATGAAGGAATATTAGACAGTAAGGACGACGATACAAAAGGTAATTATGGAGATAATTACAGAGATAATGATGGTGAGGACGAGGACGAGGCTGACAATGAAAATGATGACAACGGCGATGATGGAGATAATGATGATGGTGACTATGGAGATAATGATGACGGTGATGATGGAGATAATGATGATGGTGATGATGGTGACTATGGAGATAATGATGATGGTGATGATGGAGAAATTGATGGCAGCGACGATAGCAAAAATGATGTCAGTGATGGTGGAGAAAGAGGAATTAAAAAAAAGGATGCTGTAAAGAACACAAAAAGAGGTCTAATGTTCGCCTGTGGTGCTACAAGAAGAGTTCATACAGAGTGTTGTCCTGTTATTATAGCAACAAAGAAAACAAAGATGCAGCTGAACTGTCATTTTGTGTGTGAGCGGCAAAGAAACCCACCTCACTGTGGATTGAAAGTGAAACGCATCTGTGAGCATACCACGATAAGAATAATACAAAAGTCTGTGTGTAAACCACGACGAGTGTACAAGACAATACAATTTTTACTTCCTTCAACGATACAGTAACAATAAATCTACGAAGTTTTAAACACCATTATGTTTTTTATTAATTTTATTTCTAATTATCTGTCTCCTCTCACACAGCACTGTTCTTATTAAACAACATATATGTATTAGAATTAGGATGTTGTTGTTTGTTTGTATCTTATAATTCCAAGCAGTTTGATATATTTCTCTCTAAACCCACCCTAAACCGCTGAGTACTGGTCATATTTTCTAGCTCATAAACTTTGTTTGATGTGCACATATTTTTTTCATGAAATAAAATCTGCATTTATCATAAAGTTTCTCTTTGCTTGGTTAATCCCCGATTGAAAGGTTTTCTATCCCTCTCTAAACGTGAACTCTGATAGTTGTCCCTTGTTGATGGCAGTGAAAATGGACAATCACACTAAAATAAACTCTCTCCATCCTTCGGTCATATTTTTATCATTGCACATATGTTTGTTCATTCCTAACAAACAATGTTTCACCTCGGGCGTACCTCCCATTATAACAGGCAAATAAAATCCGTGTAATCATATTGAAGAGAAGTTACCTTCTCGGACAAAAGTGACGAAAAATTCTAGAGGTGACGAAAATTTTTGTCTGACCAAAATTTTGTCCGACAAAGTTTTGTCTGATAAGGTACTTTATCCATCTTTTTTGCATTAATCACAGCAGCAGTTATGACCTTTATTAGAAGATCATGTCCAGCAATTGCAATACAAAGCTCTCACACACATACTTCGTTTTCTATTCTGTTAGATTGGCATGCAAAAGATGCTAGCATCATCCTGATACAGCTCACTAATGCGATAAAGGCAGGTTGGAAGGCGGCTGATATTAAGGAAAACTGGATGTCAACGAATCTATTCTCCAAATATGGTAAACATGTCCATTGAGTTTCCTACTGTGTAATCACTTAAGCTTAATCGGGTTTTTATAAGCTGTTAGTTAATTCGAGTTATTTTTTTTCGTGTTAATCACGTAATGGCTATTTTTGTGCATCTTTTATTTTTTGGAATTTACAGAATAAAATATACATGTGAAAATGTGGTAAGTTCAATACAAAACCGTGCGTTCAAAATGCTATACATTAAACTTACGATAAATGGGACACTCAAGGGACCGAACAAAAGTGTACTACTTAGCAGACGTGCTACTTGTCCGAATTTCATTGTAAGTAGGGTTTTCATACAAATGCTTAATTTGTCCTAGTTATCGAGAGATATTTTGTAAAACTTAGCGAACAAAAGGACTTCGAGACTAAATTCATAAATAAGAAATGGTGATAATTGCATTTGCTTTTCTAATCCAATCAATATAACATAAGTTTACACTACATTAAACGGAAAAAAATTCTGTCATGTATCTTAATGTTTAAAGGACAGCGAGAATATGTAGATGTATTAAACAAAGAACTTAAGAAATATAGTTAAAAGTACCTCATATTGTTTTGAAGGATACGTTTTTTCTTTTCTTCCAACGATCGAGCCAGCCATCTGATGCAATAAAGTCGGTCAATCCTAGCTCTTTCGCAAAACAAATAGCTTTGGTTTTCAAAACCGAGGAAGACACAGGAATGTTCTGAGCCCTTGCATTTACCAGCCATTTGTAGCAAGCGTCATCAAGCTGTTCGTATGTTGACGGTTTAAATCTATGCTTCTTCTTTGTTGACGAATTCAAATCAATAGCTTCATAAATCTTTCTTCTGTTTAACCCAGTTTGAAACAGTTTGTTTGGACATTCCATGTTTAACAGCAACAGATGTAAGACTTTTGCCTTTATCAATTTCCTTGAGTATAACATACCTTTTGGTTATCGGTGTAGATTTCAGCTTCCTTTTTTGACCTAGCTGAGGCATGACTGCACACGTGAAGAAACAACCAATGTGTAGAATAGATTTGTTGACAAGTTTTTGATTAAAATCAATGCAATGTCTTCTGTTTCAAGAAAAAAATATGAAGTCATTCCATTGCATGTCCCACTTATCCGAAGTTTTTGCCTCAAGGGATCGAGAAAAGTGTACTACATAGCGGGCGTCCTAGTTATCCAGTGTATTACTTATCGAGAGTATACTGTAGTAGACTTCCCTAATTCGAACCTCGCCTTAATGCGAACAAATCTTCTGGTCCCGTCAAAATCCCTTAACAAACTCTCATGATTCACTTCCCCTAATTCGAAACTCCATAATTCGAATACCTCTATATTTCAAACCATATTTCCGGTCCCTTTAGATCATATCACCCCGTAAATCGAACTTTTAAAAATCGAACTACGTAAAGTAGCCATTTTATCTTCCTCTGCTAATCTTTCGTCGAGTGTAAACACGGTTTTACATGTACCATTTCAAAATCGAAGGTCTAGGATTCTTTTCAAACTACAAAGGATATATTTTTGTTATTAATCAACAAGATGGCGACTCTTTCAGCAAAACGAAGGCACAATGAAAAGTCTATGAAAACAAAATACGAGGCGCTCCAACAACTTGAGAAAGGAGTTTTATCAAAAGAAGTAGCTGCACAATTTGGAGTTCCTAAAAATACTCTTTCCACCTGGAAAAAGAAAGTAGAAATCATGGAATCATTTGAAAGTAGTTTGCAAGGAAATAAGAGAAGAAGCCCAGAAACATACGAAGCATTGAATAGAGCTTTGATGAAATGATTGCTAAATCTACGAAGTCAAAACATCTCCATCAATGGTCCCCTTTTAAAGGAAAAAAAGCAGACTTTGCAAAAGAGTTGGGTATAGAAAGCTTACCAGCATCTGAAGGGTGATTAGAGAAATAGAAAAAAAGGTTTGCGTTTTTTGTTTATATATTCCACAACAACTTGCACAGCTTTTCAAAAACATCGCAAGAGAATCAAAATCTGTCACTGAAGGAATGACGGCACCTTGGTCAGAAACTACTCTACCAACCATTCTTTCTCGATATCCATTAGCAGATATCTTTAATGCCGATGAGTTTGAATTATTCTATCAATGTCTACCAAACAAGTCTTTGCATCTAAAAGGCGAAAAGTGTTCTGGTGGCGAGCATAGTAAGTTACTGGAATGGCTGCTGGCAACGCCTACGGTGAAAGGCTCCTTATATTCGTTATAGGGAAATCGATTTTCTTAATCATCGATAACTGTCCAGCACATCCACACGTGAAAAATCTTGATTGCGTTGAAATAATATTTCTTCCACCGAACACGACTTCTCTCATGCAGCCCATGGATCAAGGCATTATTCGATCTTTAAAGGCTAAATATAGATCTGTCGCAGTCAAGAAGCTAATACATGCCTTGGAAAAGAAAATGCCGTTCCCAACCTTCTCTATTCTTAACGCCATGTTTATGCTGAAAAAAGCGTGGGATGCTGTTCCCAATGCTTCATTCACCAACTGTTTTCGAAAAGCTGATATCTCTGTCGAAGCAGCAGAAAGTGCTGTCAATAATGACGACAACCCTTTTGTTTGTCTTGAAACCGATGACGAGGAAATGTATGAAACGCTGAATTCTGATCTTGATTACCTTCAGGCGAACTTTGGTGAGCGGATCGGAATTGGTCTCACACCTGACGACTACATCGATTTTGACCAAGACGTGAGCACCAACGAAAGTATTTTAACAGAGTAAGAAATTTTTGCTCAATTTATTAGTCAAGATGATGATGACCAAGAGAATGAAATGTTCGATGAGGAGTAACTCGTTAAGCCTGGAATAACTGAAGTCCGGAATGCTATTGAGATTTTAGAAAAGTTTAGTTTGTTTTCTCGATATGGCGAGCAAATGATGAGACCGTTGAATATGCTTGATCGTTTTGGCGATAAGGAGAAGCAACACTGCAAAAAGTAAACCACTATTTATGACCTTTTTGCAAAATAAGAAATACGTCTGAAGTAATATAGAAGATATAATTCTCAAGATATATAGATGGATGTATTTATAAAGTCTATTTACTACCACCAAACCTGATTTTGGGCAAAATTTCACATAAATTTATGAACTTCCCCTAATTCGAACTCTCCCTAATTCGAACTTTTTTTCGGTCCCCTGCAAGTTTGAATTACAGAGAGTCTACTGTATAGCATTTTTAACACATGGTTTTGTATTGAAGTTACCGCATTTTCACATGGTACGTGTATATATTATTATTAAAGAAACATTTCATCTTGTATTCCCGCCTTTATAAAAGACCTAACTTTTTTAACATTTGAATAATCTAAATCTTATGCAAATGTAAAATGTAAAATGATAGGAAACTACAAAAAAATTTACCAAAATTTCTATTTAATTTTTAGCTATGCATGAATAATCAAAATATGCTATTTATCGAAAACATGAAGTAAAAAGACAGAATTGAGATGAAAATGTAACATTTATCTTCAAAAATACTTAAAATTTTTACCTTTTCTGTATTGTTATTAGATTAAATGTGATTTATATATTCCTTTCCATAGTCTGATATGTTTGTTATAGAAATAAAAAAGGAACAAACTGAATGATTTGTAATATAAAATGTTCACATATGCTTTTTATATGTAATTTACATTCCTAACATACATGTAACGTTACACCTGTCAAATAAAATGAGTTTGGAGGTAATAGTCTAGTTGACCACACTTTTTCTGCCAGTACTGAAAATTGGGATAGTATTATGAGTATAATTGTGTTACGTTGGCAATCAATTGTCACATATCACTTTTATATCCGATAATATGTATATTCAAGTAGAAATTACTAATTTATGGAAAATATTTTCAAAATAGATGGAAAATATCTTTTCATGCAAGCTTTTTGCATTATTTCGCACTTACGGAAACATCTTTAAATTACGTTACATCTGTTTCTTCTATCTATACTGGTATTTGTGAGTAACATATTGATGATAATCCAAAGGTTTTATTAACTATAGCCAAAATTTTTTTAATTAGAGTTGCAAAAGTAACAAACTGTTACTTTCGCATCAAAACCTCACATTTAACCCAAAATTGAACAATATTTTGATCTCCATAGTGACTTACAATACCAATGAACTGTTGGGTAAGTTTTAAGCTTCACCGAATATTTCTAGTTTTATTGTAAAAAATGTTTTTTTAACCTCTTTCCAACTGTCAGCATTTGATGTAGAATTATGGACTTTTTTAATCTACTTCTAAATCCGCCAGTGCTATGTGAGTGGGCAAAGGTATTCTGAAGTGTTTCAGGAAGATTTTTATGGTGCGCATTATGGAAAAATAAAGTATTTTTTAAATGGAAAAACAAAAAAAAGGCAGGCTTTGCTGGAGGGAAGTCAAAAATCTTAAAATTATGCTGTCATAAACATTCAAAATCTGCTGAAACATCCAACTTTAAATTGAAGTTTCAAGCTTAAGAAATGATTTCGTGGACAAATGAATACCAAGCGAAATATTTCAATCTAAATCTATACAGGTCCAATCACACGATAAGATGACGTGATGTAACTTAATATACAGCAAGGAATTCAAAAAATATACTTTAGGATTTTTCATCCAAGACATGGCATGCCAGAAATAACCAAGGCAGAGGGGTGAGAGAATGGTAGCTAGCCACATAATACACTGTCCTGAGCTTCGTACTGCAGCTTTTTATTTTGTTTTTCTTTTCTATTTTCGTGTAACAACTGACCACGTTTTTGGACAATATTTGTCATATTTGTTATTGTAGATATAGTTGTAATAGGTAATTTCAAAAAACAAAAAAATATTAATCGCTTATTACGGAGTTTCATACCGCGCAGGTATGGGCCCGAGCGAAGTGGCTTGTAGGGACAAATTTTCAGAACTCCCGCAAAGTGTAAACATTTAGCTAGCGTTTGTACACACTTCCAAGTTATTATATTATAGTTATTTGCTGTTTAACAATTTTACGTATTGTTTTTGCAATAATGGAAAAGAAAGATTGTGTACAATGGCTTATGGAACGTGGCCTGTCCACAGGAGGAACAATACAAGAGCTTAATATGCGTGTTAATCGATTCAAATTATACCCATCACTTGCGGAAAAATTGGAGTCAAACGAGAAAGAAATTTTAGTTTTGGTACAACATTAGATCCCAATCTTATCCCTCCCATTTCAGCTCCCTAGTGTCCTAAAGAGGAATTGTATCCAATAGTTACAGCATCGATATTTAAAGAATATAATTTTAGAAAAAGAGAAGGTAGTTTAGGTCAGCAACAGAAAGCTTATGCTATGTTGACTAGCAGGAAAATAGTTTCAGTAAAAACACATTTGTTAGAGCTCTTGTTAAAAAATCATATGGTGAATTAACAAGACCTACAGTTATTCTATTTAGTAGTAATTTTCCAGTTAAAGCCTACTGTGAATGTCCTGTTGGTGTAAGTGGCTTATGTTGCCATACATTGGCCTTGCTTCTCTATTTAAAAAACTTTCACGAAACAAAGGAAAAAATTTTGGCTCTATCTTGCACTGAGCAACTGCAGAAATGGCATCGCAGAACAAGAAAAGGCTCTATACCTATGATGCCGTTACGAAAAATAAAGTTAATTTTAATTTTTAGTAATTTATTTTCATGGGTAAGATTCTTTATTTTATTATTTGATTCGTTTATTTTTTTTTAAGTTCTTCAATAATTTTGTCTTTAGATATCAATTTAGCAGATAACTGTCTCTTTGAGGGTTCTCGTTGTTTATGTACTGGCGTAGAATATATTCTTTTAGCAGGAGGTTTTCTCTTTACACTAGATGGTGTACGAAGTGTTTGGATGAATCCAAATTTTTTTTTTAGCTCCTTTACTTTCATTTTATTTGCTGCACTTTGGGGTTTTTCAAGTCTTTCTTTTGCTCTGTTATATTTTTGCTCAATAATAGGAATTTGTGACTGAGGTACTGTAACATCAGGAAGAGTTTCATTAATTTTATAACCAGCACTCCAATGTTCACAACATATGTGTCCGTTTTTCCAATTAACTCCAGCAGTTTTAATAATTTTTTGGTACTCCATTTGTAAATCCTTGGTCTTTGGCAATCTGTAAAATATAAGCTTTTCTTCATTTGAATTTTGTGTTCGAAAGTTATTATAGCAAAGGGATGACGAGCAGAACCATTTCACCATGTTTTAGATAAGTTAAATGTTGTAGAAAAGTATAAATATAAGGAAAGAATATATACTAAAATTAGCAATTTATGCCTCAACTGCGCCCATACGGTATAAACTTTATGAGCAAATGACCGGGAAACCAATAGGGGTAATCGAGTGCAACATAAACAAGCTAAAAATTTGTCCCTACAAGCGTTTTTCTAGTGCCCAGACCTGCGCGGTATGAAACTCCGTAATAGTAGCGGGAAATACCGTGGAATTTTGCCCGCTATGACGTAAGTTCTAACCAATCACATTGCGCGAGTTTTGAAGATATCGATGCCGCCCTTTTACTGGGGTAATAAATACGTGTAATAAAGGTCAAAACTTTACTATAGGTCGTTGACTAAACCTTTGGATGTTTATTGCTACCCTAAGCATAAGTCCTTCTGTCCAAACAGAAAGCCCCTTTATAGAGGTTTATTCCCTTTACATATGATATAATCATGGTCTAGAAACATTTGCTTACTGAATAATTAAAAATGCAATAGATCATCTTCTACAACAACAGAAGTTGTACTAAAGTAACGTACATGTTTTGATTAGTAGCGTACATGTATTGGGAAGCAAGATTCAAATAAACATATGAATGTTCATAATTATTATTATTATTATACCGTTAATTGTCTTTTAGCCCTCTCCTTTTATTCGCCTTCCTTTTTAGAGACATGTTATCTAGCTCTTTCCCTTTATTTGATTCCATTTCCCCAAAATATTTAGACATGAAGATAATGAGAAGATAATAAAAAAAATGAAGATGAAAAGTTAATGCTATGTATTGATATTAAAATAGATGGTGATTGCGCCCAACATTTTATTAAATCCCCCCCATCTGATCCCCTAAAAGCACCAAAGTTTAAAAATCCCTTGGGGGCTAAAAAGGAATTAGGCACACCATTTGCATAATACAAATAGAGATTTATAACAAATACTGTGACAAGTAGAAAAAATATTTGTCACCAATTTTTTTCTTTCTTATATTGCTATCTTTGCTTCTGAGTAATTATTACTGGCTATATTAGATATTTTGTTTTCATTCAGATCTTACTTGGCTTGGTAAAAGAGAAAATAAACCATTTTAAAATTGTTTTATAGATTGACCTACAAATAAAATGCGCAATTACTGACTTCAATTAACTTCACTTCTTCTTCACGTTAAGTTTTAAAAGAACCAACCCTTTTTACTAGCTAAAGTTCGATTTGGCTGCATCACTAGGCTGTGCACAGCAACTGTTTTTCGAACCACAAGTACTGTTTCAGTAAAATGCATAATGTATAAAACAAAACTGTTATTTTGCTAAGTTATTTAAATTATCATAAAATGCAAAATATATATATATATATATATATATATATATATATATATATATATATATATATATATATATATATATATATATATATATATATATATATATATATATATATATATATATATATATATATATATATATATATATATATCTACAAATTACACATTACGCCACTTAAGTGCCATAACTTAAAACTGTTGAAAATTTTGATACGTTTCAGTATCATACGCTTACAAACATGTGAGTTTTGTTAGCTAGCTCTTCGTCAATATGCAACAATTCCTCAAATATGTTTCTCCACACATCACATTTACTGTATTTCATTGCTTGCCATCGAAATAAATCAAAGTTCAAATCCCCAAGCAACGAGGTAATCATTCTTGAATCAATACCAAGGAAACTTTTCTCTTCATTGTCATGCAGAAAATACTTCCCCATGTTGTAATGATCAATGGAATGAAAGATAGTGTTGGCTGACAAAGTTGACAAGGATAGCCCAGTCTTGCCAAGATGCTTCGAAAATATCAATCTGGCTTTTACGGTGAAATTCACAAAATTACTAACCGAAAGACATTGCACAATATTTTGATGATTGTGGATTTGCTGTACTCCATTGTATCCTAAAATCATTTGAAGATGCTTACGAGGTATTCCCCAAATATCTGCTGGATAGTGATTGGCTGATTCATTCATACCAGATACAACAGCATGCATATCGTCAATGCTCTTTTTAAACTCATTACTTAAGACTGTGCTTTTCTTGACTTCGATCAGATTCATCTCGGCAACATTACCTGCCATTACATGAGTTAACGTGTGTGTATACACGCACCATACAGTGTTTAGAACGGAAAACATCTTATTTATATCGTTAATTGGTTCCTTGTTTAACATAATTTCTTTCAGTATAACATTGTTCAAATCCTTGGCAATTATTTGAATTGAACAGCTCGTTATAAAACGATACTTTCCGTCATCCTATTGTCTTGATGGCAAACGAAAGTTTTCAAATTTGAAATAATAATCATTTTGATGTTTTTTGTGAAAACCTAAAACTAAAGATGTTTCTAAAACCATCTTCGCCAATCTCTGACGTTTTTCTACCTCCGTTAGCTTGCTCTTCTGCAGACGAAGACACAACTGCTGAAAATACTTTATTGGGACGCTCCATGCGTATGGCAGGCAAGCAAGCTGTAAATACTTTAGATATTGGTGGAAGGAACAACCAGGTGCAATTACTTTCTCATTTTCTGTTGGATTTTGTGTAACTAAATGGTTTATTTTTGAGGTTAAAATTGGATTTATCGATGCGTAAGTAGGGTTTTGTCCAATAACTTTACAATACCACACGTATCTTTGATACAGGTACCAAATTAAAAATGATATTATACACAAGAGAAACGCACAACCAGCTGTTTGTAAACCTTCCATGTTTAAAACGAATTAGTAAATACAATCTAAAGAAAGTATTTATAATTCAATAATATTTTCCACTAATCTAGAAGTCACGAATTGGGTGAATATTTTTGAAAGGGTTAGGGCTAAGTTAAAACACTTAGTTAGGTAATACATACCTGAAATAAACTTTGGAATCATTGTGAACTCTTAAAGATTAAACAATATTTTTCTTATAAAGATAAAGTACACTTAAATGCTCGGCCTAAGCACTAGTTTATACGGTTAATCGAGCTGATTATAAAATTAGAATAGACGAACACACAACAAGGGACACTAATTTCTTTAAACATCTTCATTTCAACGAGTTATGTTTCTTAGCTTATAACAAAAATTGTTTCGAAAAATGGATACCACTGAAAAAGAGGGACTTCATAAACCAAAGAAACGCTTCATATCTAATAAAAAAATCATGTTCTCCATTTTTTACTTGCTCACTTTCTTTGTTTATTTAACTGTGTTGTTTTACTTTTTTTTAATCTCTTTTCCTTTCACATTTATTTACATTTTTCCACGGTTTAACATTACTGTAATTTTATATAGGAAGACATTAACCCGTGGAAAATTTCATTCGCGCATGCTTGCTCACCTGTTTGCATAAAGTTGCTATTGAAGTTTGAATGGACAAGGGTGTCACTATGATTATAGATGTGAATATATTATTGTCTTCGATTTCAAAACACCCGGTTTGTAAATTGACTTATCACTAATAAGATACCCGAAACATGTTACAAACATTTCTGAAACAACCAAGCAACTAACCTGATATAATTTTCAAACGCCGCAAAAGAAGTACTTATTGCGGCCGAACATACCAAAAGTCGGAAGAGTTCACAATAATAGATAGAGTTTCGAAATCGAAATTGCTGCAAGCAAGGAATAATCACAAAACCCTATTTTTGCATTATTAGTTCAGCTTTCTTTTTCAGTAGCTTTTGGCTGTAAGTTCCGTGAAAATTGCACTTACCTACAATCTGGAAAACGTATGAGTATCAAACAAGTTTCACACAAGGGCGGGAATAATTAAATCTTTTAATAACATAACAAGAAAAACGTTTGATTCGAGATTGTTGAACTCCTACTGTGGCTGATACGTAACATTTTAAGGTAACAATTTCCCCTAGTTACAACTGTATTTTCCACAGTTATGACTGTCAATTGTCGGTTTGACAGTTGTAAGTCAAGAATGTTGAAAACGCGTCTCAACTGTCAAGAATGTTAAAAACGCGTTTCTAACTGCCAAAAAAGGTTGAAAACGCGTTTCTAATTGCCAAATATGTTTAGAACGCGTGTCTAACTGTGAAGAATGTTAAAAAAGCGTTTCAAGTGTCAAGAATGTTGAAAACGCGTCTCTAACTGTCAAGGAAGTTGAAAACGCGTTTCTAACTGTCAAGGATGTTGAAAACGCGTTTCTAACTGTGAAGAATGTTGAAAACGCGTTTCTAACTGTGAAGAATGTTGAAAACGCGTTTCTAACTGTGAAGAATGTTGAAAACGCGTTTCTAACTAGCCCAGCATAAAAATAAATAATAATATACCAAACTTTAAAATAATAAGAATAAATAAAGCTAGGTTCCAGCAGGATACTGCCTTGAAATCTACGTTTGCAGCTAAAATCTTAAAATTGTTTTGTTTTAGGTTTATGCATGGCTAGCAAACGTGATGATATTTTCATTTTAACATGCGAAAACCTAGACCCAATGAAGAGAATATCTTAAACGTTGATAGAACTGAAATTTAGGCAGTTAAATAACTATACTAACCCAACCAAATATTTCTCTTCGCTTCAAAACACTTCGCTTTGCAGATTGGTGAACAAGCTGGAGTATAATCAATATGGCGAACTCGGTCCCTCAAAAGAAACGACTCGTACCTTAACCCCTAGGGCTTGGTTTAGTTGGACAAAATCGGCCTCGTTAAAAACATAACTGGAAATGAAAATTTAAAGGAGTATCTAGCATAGCAAATTAAATAATATTAAAACACTAGTCTATAACAATATTTGTGATTAAATTCGTACCGCAGTCTTCATTCTTTCCCAATTTTGCGAATACTAAGATAGGTACGGAAGAGCTAGGACGCGGGGCCAGGTCGGACTTTAAAATTGGTTGAAGAAGAAGAAGAAGAAGAAGAAGAAGAAGAAGAAGAAGAAGAAGAAGAAGAAGAAGAAGAAGAAGAAGAAGAAGAAGAAGAAGAAGAAGAAGAAGAAGAAGAAGAAGAAGAAGAAGAAGAAGAAGAAGAAGAAGAAGAAGAAGAAGAAGAAGAAGAAGAAGAAGAAGAAGAAGAAGAAGAAGAAGAAGAAGAAGAAGAAGAAGAAGAAGAAGAAGAAGAAGAAGAAGAAGAAGAAGAAGAAGAAGAAGAAGAAGAAGAAGAAGAAGAAGAAGAAGAAGAAGAAGAAGAAGAAGAAGAAGAAGAAGAAGAAGAAGAAGAAGAAGAAGAAGAAGAAGAAGAAGAAGAAGAAGAAGAAGAAGAAGAAGAAGAAGAAGAAGACCGCCCGTTTAAATAAGATCTCGGATGTAATCCGAAATCTTAAAAATAACGCAACAAGCTTTTTAAGACAAACTCACATTTTTTATAAGAATCTTCCAGACTCATGGATTTCTTTCCGACAGTTAAATTTATAAAAAAGGCTTGACGTTTAGTTTTTTTCAGCTATTGAAGGTGCTTTCACTATATAACTTCATCCAAAAGGAGATCTAGAGGAGATGTAGAATAGACTCTGTGTAATAACATTAAAAACTTTCTTTTCTTATCACAGACACACACAAAACCAGCGTATTAATACAGAAAATAAATTTTTGCTGAAACGGCGAATCTCTTATAATAATACGGAGAGTGTGTCCGTCTGTCTGTGACAGGCAAAGTTGATATCGTCATTTTCCTTTGATGTTGCCGAAAAAAATCTTTGATGTTGCCGAAAAAATATGTCTTCTTTGTCGTGAAAAGCCGCGAGTTTTGTGTGGTTTGTTAAATGAAGTTCTAGCACAAAGTAACGGAAATTGTGTTTGCAAAAAAGATGGCTGTCCTTTTTATGCATTTGTCTTCTCTTGCCTTCAAAATAAATCTTTACAAAAGCATTTAAAAAGGGGCATGGTATATAAATGAAGTATAGAAAGGTTTGTTTATGTTTTTTGAAGTTTTGATGATATTATTGATGCGAGACATGTTTGTTAGCTAGCATCAACCACACCAACAACAACTAGCTAGGTAGCTAGGAATTTATAAATATGTAGCCATGTTCTTTATACCTAGCTAAGTCTCCAGTTTATATTTAAGTGACCAGCTATTAGCTGCTGTAGCTACCTTATGTTAGCTTCAGTTTCATGTTGCTTTTTACATGTAAGCTAATCTTAGTGGTCTTTGCTAAGAATGTGACTGTAACTTATTTTAATTGACATTTTAAGCTTATATTAACAAGCCACAACAACTTTTAAAAAAGTATTACATATTATTTAAGAAGAGTTTAAGGACTGTTTTTAAGCAAATAATGTATTTTTCACAATTTGTGTATGCAAATAATGTATTTTTCACATTTTGTGTAACTAAACTTATATACATCGGTTACATGCAATATGACGAAACGATTTTTATTTAACATGTAGTAATTCTGGTACCTTAAATGTAGTGATTTTTGTTGTTCTAGATGTTCTGACTAAAATGTTTTTGTTTATGGCATTTTGTCTCAATTAAGAAAAGTTTCAACTTTTTTGAGGGAGTACAACACCGAAAAAACCTGGTTTTTTTTATATTTTGTATAAATTCTTACCGGGCAGGACTCTGTACAACATACCGAAATGACTGATCCCTCTCTATTTATAAATTTGATGCGTTCCAAATCACAGTTTTTTGAAATTTTGGGTAATATTTAATGAGTACAAGATGCAAATACTGATTTTTGTTGAATCAGAAGTATTTCCTACCATTCTTTTTTTACACTTTTGTGGAGAAAAAGTGTATGCAATATCATCAGAATAACTGATTTTGTTGCAAACGGTTTTTCTTTTTCACATTTTGGATTGAAATATTGTTATAAAGGGCATATATCAATAGACATATATATACCAAAATAATTAAATTCTGCAAACTTTGATTTTGTCGTTCATCTCTCATCTTTTATATTTTGATTAAACTTAAAAGGAAAAGGAAAGGAAAAGGAAACCATAGGAATTATTTAGAATTTGTATTTTGTGTTGCAAATTTAGTGCAAAAATTTAACTGTTGTGAGGGAGGACCATATGCAATTATATATATACTAAAAATAATAATTTGATATTCTACAAGTTGTATTTTTGTATGCACTTAAATGACTGCTTTTTCTGAGTTGAATTTGATGGGTTTCATATCAATTTTGTGGAAGATTTTATGGCTGAAGACAATATAGAACATGCCAATTGAACTGATTTTTGTTCATATTTTGATTTGCTCCTCATAAACCTTTGTGTTCTACATTTATTGTAAACTTTTGTGAGGAAGGACCATATATATATACAATGTTTTCAAAATAATGATTTTTGTTGATTGGAAATTTACTCCTTGCTCATTGCTTTTTCGACATTTCAGGTTAAAATGTTTGGTAAAGTCAGTACGGATCATTAGACAAAAAATTGTTTTGTTAACCGGTTAATTTTTACATTTTGTGCATATTTTTGCGGGAGAGGATGGTATGCAACCAAATAAATGATTTTTCAAAGTTTAACTTTTTGTTTTTAGGTGTTTTGTGTTTGTTTAAGTTTGGCTTTTTGATATTGTTCAGGTTGTATTGTTGTATAAGCATTTAGGGAAAAGACAATGTTTAAAATGCTTAAAGAACTTATTTCATAGATCTGTGCTTACTGTTGCAAGCCTTTCTTTTCGACATTTCAGATTAAAATATTGAAGGTTTTCAACATAATCACATAATAAGATGTATCCATATTTGAGATATGTGTTATTTCTGACATTATTATTATTGTTGTCGTAACTGTCTGGGTTGTGACTGTCAATGTTGTAACTTTCTACTAACCAGATTTTACACCTTGCACGCCGTTGTTTTTCATATTTTGTCTGAAGTTTTGTTGGGAGGATTTCATGCGATTTGACATTTGATATTTTGTGTTAGATTTTAAGAACTTTTTTGTTAAATTATGACTTATATACTTTCTTTTTATGCATTTTCAGATTATTTTTTTTAGTAAAAGGCATATTCAATATACTGAAATATTTGCTGATGTCATCAAAATTCAAATGACAGAACTTTTCAATTGTTTTTCTGCCTAAGTGGATTTTTCCACGGGCCTAATCGACTAGTCTATATTATAATACCCGTATACGTCTGTCTGTCACGCAAAATGGTAGCTTAGCTGCGCGATAGCGAGAAGCACGCAATGCGGTATAAAAAGGACGGGCAAACCCGTGGATTTTCCACGGGCTAACGACTAGTTATATTTATTCACCATCGTGAAATAATAAAATCATATTCAAAAGCTTGAAGTAATTCTATGGCGAGTTCTTTCTCATTTGTTTTTTTTTGGAGAAACAATATGTTGTTACTTCAACTCCTTCAAATGCTTTAAAAAATTGCAGTAACGGTAAACAAATTAGCTGTTGCCAACTTAATTAACGCTGTTATATGTAACCTAACACTCAATTTGTAGCTTTGTGGCAAGTATCCTGTACAAAATTACGTTGCTGTGTAATTCATCCTCTAATTAGCCTTGAGGTGTGTTCGTGTTGTTCGTAACTTTACTTAATGTCAAAAGAACACGTAATACGTAATATATTACCTGTGAAACCTTTGGGCGACGAAGACTGTAATTCTGATATCCGTTGAATATTTACCTAGGCTGTGATTTAGTAGGGCTACGATCTTAAATAATACAGATATTGCAAAATATTTCCGATAAACAGGATGTAGGGGATATACTTTAAATATGCGTCTCAAAGGATAGCCTTTTTATTGAACGGAAAAAGATCACAGATGTCAAATAGCCTCCATACGTTATTTGTGGAAAGTACGTGACTGTCCAATTTTAGAAATAGAAGAGATTATAATTATACGATGCGATGCTTTTGTATTGCATCTAATACTTTACTAATTGTAATCGCAGTTGTATTAACATCAAAGAAAAATTATTTGTTGTTAAACACTGTTTCCGAGGATGTGACAGTAAAAGTTGATCTTGCTTATAGCTGTGTTATAAATAAACGTGGGATGCTTGTTTTAGAAAATAGGAAGAAGTTGTAATGATTGGTCTTTCACTCGTTTTGCCATGGAAATTTTCCTTCGGATTCTTTCCATACCAAAAGAGGAACTTAGGAGGAAAAAATAAAGTGGGAAGTAGTCATTGATTATTTTGGCAACCAAACACAAATGCAAGAATTTTTCCACTTGTGTTGAAAACACAGTTGCAGCTTCCAATTAAAAAGTGAGTTATTACACTCACTCACCATTTTCCGCCTTGAAATTTTCCACTAAGCGAGACAATTTGAAATACCATGAAGAGTGAGATTAAAAGAGCAATCTATAAACTGGTAGTTGTCATGGCTATTCTCGACCCCAGAGCTCTTTGAGATAATCTCGAAAGTAGTTTATCTCAAAGAGCTCTGGGGTCAAGAAAGGTTAATGGCAGATGTATTTGCATATCTATTTTACACAAAAATTAGAAACTCCATTGCGTTCCAAGTATCGCTGTTACAACTGTGCTAGGAGTTGACTACATGGAGAATTTCAGCTTGGGCTAAAATTTTAACAAGGGGCCGGATGCGAAATGTTTTGCTATTACATGGGGATTTGAGCATGATCTAAGGCCCGGGGAAATTTTTTTCAACTCTGCCGAGTTAAAACATCTTCCAAAAATGGAATATAAGTTAAGTTTTAACCAATCAAATACTATTACAGAAAAGATGGTAGCGCAGTACAACGCCCGGGATTTAGAGAACGCACTATGCTTATCCAAAAAAAAAATAAAAGTTTGGAGAAAAGATAGCCCAACACATTAAACATTAAAAAATATGTATTACAACTTCTTTTAACAAACTTCTTGAACAAATTGTAAGATAAAATTTTAATGCGTTTTAAATCTACTTTTTTAATAAAGAATAACCTTATAAAGTTTTGTCAATAAATTGATAATTTGATTAATCATTGCACAAGTTAAACTATTGTCGGACATTATTACCACCTCTAACTGTGTTTGATCGTGGGAAGTATTTTTTTATTCTTACTTTCTGAGCTTCTTATTTCTAAATGAGCTGTGTGGGTGATAATTTCAGTCACGTACGCCAACAAATGTGGAATTAAACTTGGCTACAAGGTCAGACGACCCAACGTGGTATTTAAAACGCTGTCTAAATATTTTCCAGATATAAAGCCCTCATAAATTTAAGTTCATAGATTGATAAAAATCCGCTGCTTATTCTGAAGCACCGGTTATGTTCTAGTAATTGTTTTTGCCTATTGGATTACTTTAAAAACTACAACAACAATCACAGATTTTTGAACCTCGTTGTTCGCTTTGCGAAAAAAACACAAGACATTATATGTTAGCGATTTATGCTAGCTATGGGATTTCGATTACGGAATTAGGGATTAGTTCCATTTAACTTCATTTTCGGTGTAGTGCAAAAAACTCATAAGCTTTTTTTCAGCGCGTTTGCACTTAGACAAAATCAGTAATTTTGTGAACAATCCTTAAAGTTATTCGCATGGAATGTGTTGGAAAATGCAAGCCGGTAAATGACGTTTTCAGATGTTAGCTTAAGTATCAAATGCCTGTTTAGAGATCTCTTCATCTTTTACTAGAAATATTGTTATTTGCATTAAAATTGTTTAAATGCGTTTTTGTTGGATATGTTTCCTGCTTAAGTGTCCATAGATGAATCTTCTCGCGTGTTTATATCTAATTCAGATTTTAACAAATTTGCAGACATTGCATTCTCATTCGTTATCAAGATTTATCCACTTGAGGCGAAGAAATGTTTCAGAAAGGTTCAGCCAAATCAAATACTGTCTCACCCAGAATGGATAAATCTGATATTCAACCAAATTTGATTTCAATATCTGTATTATATACCCTGCTGATCCTTTTTTGGAGTTTCTCTGATGTTTTCTGGTGTTTAGAAAGAAAAAATGTTCACAAAGCTAACCCTCAACAATTTTAGAAGAGTTTTAACCAATCAGGTATAGTAATTACGTTTAAAACAAAAGAAATTAACGCTTGGACGACTTAAATGATTGAAATCAACATGTATAAGATCACTTCCATTAAACAACATGGGTGGAATATCATATTTTATAGGCGACCTTATGTAAATGCTCGGAAAATAACTAAACAAAAATATTAAAACTCGAAAAATATGTACCATATTGTATTCTGTACGGTGCGATAACTACAATCGGACAAAGTATTATTCCCAAACTGATTTTTCTGTGTTTCCGCAAACATATGGCAAAACCCTAGTGTAGTTTGTACAAAACTTATTTTTCCCTATTTCAGTGTTGTACGTGTCCGCAAAGGCCTTGAAAACATGGACGGAGGGAAAAAAGTAGGAACATAATGGTACATTTATGATTGTTTTAATAATTTTATTGTATTATTGTTATAATATATAATATAATTTTATTGGATTGTAATACGAATTCACGTAGGAAAAAATATCAATAGCTTATAATGCTAACTTATTCAGTGAGAACAACGCTACACTTTACAAGGTTAAAGATCCGAAAAAAAACAATACAGAATAAAGGTACATAACTTACGCGTTGAAACTTTTCCTGAACTGGCAGTTTAATATCTATGCACGAATACTGTCTTCTTCAAAGGTATGTTACTTGGAAATGAATACCATAATATAATGTTAAAATTTGAATTTTCTAGTTTTATATGCCGATACGTAAATGAACTATTCTATAGGGTTCTATAGGTTGTTGTGTACAGGGTTGCGTGTAGGCATATAACTAAATAACCTAGTTTTTTTGCATCAGTGCGAATACCATAGAATGACTCAGAAAAAAAACTTTGGCATTGCAAACAGGAAGTCCATGTAGGTGGCAAATATATATGCAAGTATATATTTTCCGGAATAGACAGATTAATAAGTTTAGACTCGTGGAAATGTACAGGTTCTGTTTAAAAGTAACCATAAAACAAGCAAAGGAAAAAAATAGTTTGAAATATGTGGTTGCCTGAGACTTTTATAAATATTACACTGTTTTAGCCATTTTTAGACTTGAAAATAGGTGATGACGTTCTCTAATCTGTTATCCCAATTGTCCCACAATTCACTAACAAACATTCTTAACAAGTTTATGCCAATATAATGTCTTTTTCCTCACTTTTGAAGAGAATAGGTGTGGCTTTCCCTATCCACCCGACCGGGTTTTTTTCAGGCTCCCAGAAAAGTTAGAAATAAATAGGATTAAAAGATTTAAACTTTTGATGTATTTTGTTTTTCTGTTTTGGTTTCTGTTACTTCCGGCGCCATATGGACAGGTTACGTGATTTCTCAAGAAAAAAAAAAACACTCCACTGCGGGGTATTGATGCACTAAACAATTACTTGATATCGTTTACTCGTCTGTCTCACAATCACATTAAAGGGGGTTTACGTACTTTTCTTTTTTAACATTTCGCGTGCGTTTTATGAAAAGCCTACCAATCACTATCATCTGTCAAGCCAGGTGTTTCGACATATTGTCTTCTTCGATATATTTATAATACACCTTTCCCGAGACTTATTCTTTTGATGTGCCGCAACATTTTCTGTTGAGTTTTATGAAAAACGGACAACAGATTTGAATTCCTTATCAAAAATGTCATAAAAAAAAAAGAAAATTTCGAAACAATGCAGCAAGTAAACAACCTGCTATTCTAATTAAAAGATTTGTGGCATGTCCAACCTCTTTTTGAAAACGAGGCGGGACATGGTAACTTGAGCATTAAGAAGACTTTGACTGTGATATATATCTCCTCAAAATAGCACTTTCTGTTGGCGTATCAAGTTAAACTTTTACACATAAATTAAACAAACTATGCTGAATTCAAATATGGTATTCATATTTTACGAGTTTAAAAAAAGTATGACTCATGGTCTCGGGAAAGGTGTATAATGCGTAACTGGCAACAGAATTATTCATTGAATTAAACAATAACATACATTGTAGAGAAGTATAGGAGGTGGAGCCCATTGTTGTTTTCGACATATGTTTTCTCCTATTTTCCACTTGTGTATACACTTGCCAAAGAAGTGATTAATAATGTGCATTAATATGTTTTTGTTTGACTTGTTTATTTAGCACTGCAGTTTCCAAAATAATGTCATTATTCTTTTCTGCAGGTAATGTATTGAATTAGTCATGTAAAAATGTATCAAATAAATCTATTTTTCAATAATTTTTAAGTTTTATTCCTACGTGGTTAGATTCCTTACAGGGGGTTTGTTTCTGCACAAAATCAAGACTTATTTCAACAGGCACTTCTAAAAATCAGTAAGTTGAATGTTGATAAGAAGAACACCTGTTTTATAAAATTTATTTTGTTTATCAGACAATAATTTTGCTCAGTGCTCAGAAAAGTAAAAAACTTAGCAATTTTTTTCTAATGTTTAAGGCCGTATTATTTAGTTATAAGCCTAACAGCATTACTGTTTTGCAAGTCTGCATGTGATCATATCATTGTTGATCGTGAGTACGAATGATTAAGCATAGTTTAATGGACGTAAATAATCCTATGCAAAACTTTTCTTAAATCTGAAGAAAATAGTACACTATATGGCTATTGAATAGAAAGCTCTGATTTTTGGAAAATATCACGAAATTTATCGCTGACTTTCATGAATAAGTGTCATGACAATCTTGTGGCTACTATACTTCTGTAAAAATTATTCTTCATGAAGAATTGTGTAGGGTGTAACACCAAAAGATGTATGTGGTCATCTATTGCACGTACCGAAACTCGTGGGATTCTCTTGGTTACAGGATTAAGATGCTTCATTTAATTTCTGCTGCGTAGATGTTTATCACTGCAAGAAGAATGAGACCTCTCTTCTTTAAAACATATGATGAAAACTGGAGATACTAAAAAGGTATCCCTAATTTACTAAAAAAGTAAATAAATGATCCTAATGATTTTATCAGGTACGCTAAAAAACATTCCCTTTTCGTCTGATAATGTTTTACTTTGCACAATAGATATCGTTAGATTACCTTAGCATATCACATATAAGAGGTTTTAAACAGCTTAAGGTTTTCTAAAAAATAATCATTTTGAAGACTAAAAAAAGGGACAAATTTACTCTGTTACATGCTGTTTTTTTATTTAGAACTTTGAGGGGCAAAGTCTCTTTAAAATTACCACCTTAGATTTAGTATAGATAAACCGACATATATGTTCTGTTTAAGAAAAGAAAGGGCAGAATCTAATTACATATTTTTATGTTTACGTTCTAGCTGTTAGGTTACTTACAAAATGCGCATGACTCGACTAAATTTTTAGATTTTTTTGGATGGTTTTAGTTAAACACGATTATTTTCACATTTGTTTTTGTCATCTTTCGCAAAAAAATATTTTCTATTTTAAACAAAGAATATTGTGATTATTTGTTACTTTAGAGTAGAAGGAAAAAAGTAACACACCAAACACGGATTGGTTAATTTATTTAGTTAGAACAAATCAAAACAAAACAAATCAAAATGTACATCATAATTACACTGACGTACGACCAGCATTCTCAAAAGGAGGTAATTCTTCATATTCTTCATAATCATTTAAGAGATTTCACAATTAAAGAACTCAAAGAGTTTGTTGCATCATAGGTATAAGATTGAGGGACAGGTTTTGTTGCGAAAATATCACGTAATACTTTGACTCATAACCACCCACTTCTACTCGTTCAACATAATGCAGGCTCAGTGGGCGTTAAATATCTTTTATGTTAGTTGACCTAAGTACAGATTTTATGATTTTAATGCTAGTTAGTCAATGGAAAATTTCACAGGAAAACGCCTGACTAACAAATTTCCCACATCGCTATGTAGTGCATCCTTGCCCGCCTGTTAACAGGAAGTAATGAAATTTACGGACGGGGGTTATTACTATGTCAATAGATCATCGTTTAATTTGGTCACAGACAGACAGCGAGTATTTTTATATAGATAAATAATATGATTTGTAATATAAGTTTAGCTGTCCCCATGCACAAAAGCTTTATTTTTGAGTCATTCAATTCTAGAATCGCTTTCGTACCATTGTAGGCAAATTTTGCATATGTTTTTTTTTTTTTTTTTTTTTTTTTTCGTTACTGTAAGGTGACAAAAATCGAATATATTACAGTTTGATAAAATATTGTATTCAAGTGAAGTTATATTTGCTGTGTTTTGTTTTAACGGTACCGATAACTTTGTCAGGTGATGTGTCATTTTCACATAGTTGATTAACAATATTACGGAGTTTCATACCGCGCAGGTCTGGGCACTAGAGAAACGCTTGTAGGGACAAATGTTTAGCTTGTTTATGTTGCACTCGATTACCCCTATTGGTTTCCCGGTCATTTGCTCATAAATTTTATACCGTATGGGAGCAGTTGAGGCATAAATTCCTAATTTTAGTATATATTCTTTCCTTATATTTATACTTTTCTACAACATTTAACTTATCTAAAACATTGTGAAATGGTTTTGCTCGTCATCCCTTTGCTATAATAACTTTCGAACACAAAATTCAAATGGAGAAAAGCTTATATTTTACAGATTGCCAAGGACAAGGATTTACAAATGGAGTACCAAAAAATTATTAAAACTGCTGGAGTTAATTGGAAAAACGGACACATATGTTGTGAACATTGGAGTGCTGGTTATAAAATTAATGAAACTCTTCCTGAGGTTACAGTACCCCAGTCACAAATTCCTATTATTGAGCAAAAATATAATAGAGCAAAAGAAAGACTTGAAAAAACCCAAAGTGCAGCAAATAAAATGAAAGTTAAGGAGCTAAAAAAAAAATTTAAATTCATCCAAACATTTCGTACACCATCTAGTGTAAAGAGAAAACCTCCTGCTAAAAGAATATATTCTACGCCAGAACATAAACAACGAGAACCCTCAAAGAGACAGTTATCTGCTAAATTAATATCTAAAGACAAAATTATTGAAGAACTTAAAAAAAATAAACGAATCAAATAATAAAATAAAGAATCTTACCCATAAAAAAAAATTACTAAAAATTAAAAACCACTACCTGCAATCATTTGTTAATAAACGAAATAAAATAATTCTTGAAAAAACAGGAACAATTCTAAACCTTCAAAAGTATATATTTTTTAGGAGATTGTTGTGCAACATCCATAGCATTATATATAAGTGCTGTGTCAGCTTCTTCGTGGTCGTGTATTCTGCAATCAACAAAATTTGATTCCATTTTAGTATCATAAGTCACTATATACCGAATATGCCATGATGAAAGAGCCTCCATCACTTTCTTTGCCAGGTAGATGGTTAAAGCTTGCTTTGTATCAATGTGGGAAAGAAATTGCTTGAGACTAATGGATGAAATATTGGTGTTGTCTGATACTTTGTATCGAACTTCATTACCAGATGTACGATGCTTTCTTGTCCGTGCTTTCAAGGAGTTTTCTATATAGCGATCAAATACCAATCGTATTTCATCACATCCTCTTGAAATTTGTAGTACACGTTCTGTGAAAGCTGATGCGAAATCCTAAAAAATTAACAGAGTATTTCACAAGTGCGTCAGAAAATTACGTAAGATAGTGATAAATTGAATACATACCTTGCATGTTTTAACTGCCGGTGTTTTTGGAGTTTGATTCACAACAGCCATTCCATCTATAATGATTACTACTTTGTCCTTTGCTGGCTAATTCCTCTATACCGTGAATCAATTTTGATTTGTCTAAACAAGCCAATGGAATTCCATCAGCACTGAACAAGGCCTTTGGTACAACAGAAAACTCAAAGTTGCCAATACAGTGCTCCAAATCCAACTCGGGACGTTTCCGTGCAGTGATTAAAAATCTTGATAGTAGCGTTTTTTCCTCTTTGAGTTGTATAACTTTATCCCCTACTCTCTTTTTGATAGATTTTCCAAGATCTTTAAAAGTTACTATTTTCACTTTATTTAACGGTACCCATATCGATTTTGTTCCTTTTATCCTCTCCGTGACAAATTCTTCATAACATTTTGAGCCAATATCAGCATGTTGAAGTATTTGTGAATTGTGAAGAACAGCTTTTGAAACAACATTAAATACACAATCGGATTGTCGGAAGTTGACATCGAAGTCATCCATGGTACAAAGCAATTTATTGACGTTAGAAGCTATCTTGCTACATGTTGAGCCACTCAATTGGTAGTGTTGCTTTCTTTGATCAACATTGAAATTTTGTATATCACAAAACTCTTTCGATAATGATGCAAGTATAGGAGAAACAAGGCAAAACCTGTTCAATGTTGATGGTTGTTGTAACAGTCCTTTAATGCCTCCAGTGACCTTCATTACCTTATTCTCCTGCTCCATTGCGTGATCGGACCCAATGGCAGTGAATGGTATATTGGTTTTGGCAATTGCGAAATTCTCTTTCAAGTAGGACCAGGTCTTCATGTCTGTTTCTTCTAAATTCTTCATGTCTGCCAGATACAAAGGTGTTAATCGGGCGTAATTAATTTGATTGTGGGCGAAAAAATATTTCACTAAACCACTCAAAGAGACAAGATTTAATTCCCAAAGTCCTTGTCGCATAGCACGAACGAAAAGCAGAAGTGATTCATACATTTTCATGAAATTTCGCAAAAACAGAGATTGATGATCCATAGCCTTGTCTAATTGAGAAAACTTTTCAAAAGTCCAAATTCTCTCACAAAGTTCCATCAACTGTTTGTGTTGCTCCTTACATTCAACTTTGTCAGAACATTTTATGTTTAAGAATTCTTCCCTTGCAACTCGAACATCACACATAAAATTTGTAACAATCAGAATGGTATGAAGACTTTCCTTCAACAAGCTGTACAATATCATATGACTTCAGTTTTTCCCAACAATCTAGATACTTCGAATCACCACAACTAACTCTTTCCTCCAGACATGATAATAACTTTTTCAAATACTGCTCTTTTGGGTTGCCAACATTCTAAACAAAATACGACATCTTGGTCAAAGTATCAAACAAAAATCTTTCTCTCAAAACTCTCAGAACTCAGAACAGGAATGGGAAAAAATGTTTAAGTAAAGCGGTACCTTTTTTGATGTATCTTTCTGACACACTATACATTTCCCAAAATCCAGCACATTTATTGTTTTTACACAGTTAACATCCATTTTAATTCGGTCTATTCATTTTATTATTATGCATGTATGTCTATACTATAAACTTCACATTACACTTCACTAACACTTCGAAATTAAACAGTCTAGCTATGAAATTGAACAATAGAATGTTTTCTAGAAATAGAACATTCGAATTCTATGTCTATGTCTATGAAATCGAACAATTATAAAACAAAACTTGTTATTATACCGATACTAATACATACAAAATGTCTAAGTGAAATTCGCTACTTGCTTTTCAAAACTAAAGTAAACAACTAAACACGTGCTTTGGTCTGTAAATTACTGGTCTGTAAATTATCCCTTGAAGTGATTTAAACAATAAATTTTGATCAAACAGAAAGACATTAGGGTGACCCAATACCATACTAAAATTCAACAAAAAAACTTCGCTATTGAGCAGGTTATAGTCATTTTTGTGCTGGGTCAGTAAATTACCAGTCTGTAATTTGTACAAAGTTTGAATAGTAATATCTTTCGAACGTTACGTTTTGAAGACATGGTTTTTACATTTTTTTTGATCCACTCGATCGCTTCTTTCCAACGATATATAATATGACATATAAATGTGAAATTATTTTTTTGCTGACTGTAAAAGTGATGACGTCATCTAATTTGGTCCGATGGGACAAAAAATTTTGCCACCCATATTTTTTTGGTAATTTGGGACCTAAGGAACAACTTTAAATCAAAAAATCACTTTTAACACACATGTGCACACGAAGCTTTATATCAGAACATAGCAGCACTCACTAATACTTACACATTATAAAATACCCTGACTGTAAAGGAACTGGGGAAAGATCATTAAAAAAAGCAACCGAACTTTTATGCGTTTTAACAATTTGTCGTCATTCTCTTCATCTTGGCGTTATGGCTTATATGGCAGGTGTTGGTAAAAGCACAATGTATAGGATATTTGTTGGATGGCTTGTTTTTTTAGAAACACTTTCAATGACTGTCTTTATAATGTTCCAGACCAAATCATTTCTTTGAATTAAAAAGTAATTGGCAGATTTTGTTTCTGGATGATAAGACATGAGGATACAAAATTTGGATTCAGTGCAAACTAGTTGTAATTGTGCTTGAATAAATAATCTGGACATTTTGTTAAATTTTACAGGGGTCCCTTGAAATTAGCTGCTCTAGTTTTAATTTCTAACAAAATTCCAGAAGACACTAATCCATCTGGGCTGGATCCATACAGGTTATCATGTGGATGATTAAAAAACCCACACGTAACAGCTTTACAACCTGAGCGATCACAAAAAAACGACAATGCTTCTGGTTCATACTGATGACCACGCTTAAAGTTTATAAAATTACTACTAAAGATGTCTTTCTCCTGTAAAACTCCATTTATTAGATGATAATAAAGTTTAAATTTTTTTGCACCATAAATTCCAATCAGAGATGGTAAACGGCTACCGGTGATTTTACCCTTCCTTATATTTTGCCACTCTTCTGTATTTTGTTGAACTGGAAGATAATTAAGGTTTTTATTAGGGTCATCTGGGAACATATTTCTTAGATCAATGTTGATTATTTTTAAATTAGAATTAACGTCACAAGAAATATCATCTAGTAGGAAGTGTGTTGCAATATCAGAAGTTGTAGTATTTACATTATTCTGAGGATTTTCTTTTTGTTTTTCCAAAATTGTTCTGGAGATGTTTTTTTTAATATTTTCAAGTTTTGACGGTTCAATTTTTATTTCATTGTAATCTATAGTTGAATTTTGTTTGCAGTAATCATGATCAGCTAGTGAAAGTGCTGCCTTGGTTGTAAATCGAAATGACAAATGTTCTCCAAGAGATGTTTTTAGAGATTTATTTTTTGACAAAACCTCATAGCAATGTCATTCGAACGGTTTTTTAACCTTTTTTATTTCCAAAAGCATATCTGATTTCATTTGTAGCACATCTCTTTTAAACCTGGAGTTTTCTGGGTCAGCTGGAGTGATTTTAGCATCAGTTACATTGTTTGAGGTTCCAACTCTGGCTGAGGTTAACTTTATTTTTCGTAACGGCATCATAGGTATAGAGCCTTTTCTTGTTCTGCGATGCCATTTCTGCAGTTGCTCAGTGCAAGATAGAGCCAAAAAATTTTCCTTTGATTCGTGAAAGTTTTTTAAATAGAGAAGCAAGGCCAATGTATGGCAACATAAGCCACTTACACCAACAGGACATTCACAGTAGGCTTTAACTGGAAAATTACTACTAAATAGAATAACTGTAGGTCTTGTTAATTCACCATATGATTTTTTAACAAGAGCTCTAACAAATACATTATTATCACCTGCAACATGTGTTTTTACTGAAACTATTTTCCTGCTAGTCAACATAGCATAAGCTTTCTGTTGCTGACCTAAACTACCTTCTCTTTTTCTAGAACTGTATTCTTTAAATATCGATGCTGTAACTATTGGATACAATTCCTCTTTAGGACACCAGGGAGCTGAAATGGGAGGGATAAGATTGGGATCTAATGTTGTACCAAAACTAAAATTTCTTTCTCGTTTGACTCTCAATTTTTCCGCAAGTGATGGGTATAATTTGAATCGATTAACACGCATATTAAGCTCTTGTATTGTTCCTCCTGTGGACAGGCCACGTTCCATAAGCCATTGTACACAATCTTTCTTTTCCATTATTGCAAAAACAATACGTAAAATTGTTAAACAGCAAATAACTATAATATAATAACTTGGAAGTGTGTACAAACGCTAGCTAAATGTTTACACTTTGCGGGAGTTCTGAAAATTTGTCCCTACAAGCCACTTCGCTCGGGCCCAGACCTGCGCGGTATGAAACTCCGTAATAGCAACCGTGTTTAAATATGGTAGAATTGAATGTAAATAAACACGGAAAAAAGTAAACAAAACGCAAAACATAAGTTAACTTACTATTATTTGTAACCAACTACAAGGTAGGAGCTTCGATAAATAACTACATTTAGCATAAACTTTGGTCCAAATCTAATTTTTTCGCCTTGCAAAAGACGAAGAGTAATTTTGGAAGAAGATAGTAGCAAAAAATTTATTTTTTTTCTTGTTTTAAACGTTAACTTTATAAAAAGTATCTTTTTAAGAATGCCATGTTGTAGCTACAATAAAAACCTGTGATGTTTACACGATATTCGATTTTAAAAATATATATTCTTAGTTCGAATGTACGTTCGACATATTTTCTGTCCTAAAATGCAGTACCCGGATGATAATCCATATAATAACTGTTTATTTCGGGCAATACCTTTAAATAATGACCTCTGTCACGTATTCCCTCACAAGCTCGGGCGATACTTTGACGTCGGTCAATATTCTTCGGTATTGGCCTCATAAACATTTATTATAGGGTTAGTAACTTACATCAAACAGTTAACTTGTCTTTAGCAAAGGTGAGAAACTTCACTTTGTATTAAGGGTTTAATAAGTTTAATAAGTAATCCAATTCTCTCCCAAAATTACAAACTCATACAGTAACGCAGAAGTGGACAGATAGTGAGAACAAAATTTAAAATGTTCTGGGCTCCATTGGATTGGCTTAGACTTAGAGAACATCATTTACAAATACTCATTCCTACCACAAGCTTTTATCGAGAATACAGGGAAAGAATACAGGGGGAAAAATCTTTTATATATGAGCTGTCCTTACATCCCAAAAAAATCAACCTCGTTCTCGCCTGTTATTTCTTTTTTATTTCTGATGACAGCGAGACAACATGGTCCTGGAGAAAACATCGTGACTATCCAAGACTTGGATAGTCACGATGTAATGATTTATCTCAACGAATCAAAATTTTGAATGTCACCTTTTCAAGATAAAAGAGATCAGCATTTTATGTCACACTCACTTGCAGCGAGGTGTTTTTAGTTATGATTTGTGCTCCGGTATGCTGTTAATTGTTTTCAAAATGTATTAGTATATAATTCTGTTATTTAGGCTATTGTTTTCCTTAATATTCAAGCAATTACCTCTGTGAATTAACTAACTAAGCAGTTTTTCTAAAATGTTGTAGCTAGCTACAAGAGGAAAAACATGTAGCTGGAAATTCGTAAATGCAATGCATATATAAGGATGAACGCCTTACGAATACACTTTGTTATACTCTTTACGGTTTAAAGTGAAATCACTGGCTAGATATAACTATCTATATGGTTATGCGATTCTACTTACAGGTATCTAGGTTTAACCTCACATAATAGTTCTAAAGTATGGGTAAATGATTTCACCATCGCTTTTCATGGTCTTTTTTGTAGTTTTTTTTTAAATGTGCAATAGCTAAAATTGTTTTACTAAAAATCTAGGTTATTATTTATTTAAAATATACAAATATAATATTTAATTTTAACTGTTTATACACTAACTTTAAGTCAATAACTTTATTTTTACCGCACTTTAGACTTTCTTAAATTAGACCGCTTTCCATGCGTTGATGAACAAATGTGTCCACAACAGTGAAGCCATCTGTGAAATCAGCTGCTGTACTGAAGTGCTAAAAGTCCTAAAACATGCGTATTAAGCAAAAATTATGAAAATTGTATAATAATTCAAAAGTTTTTGTAGTCAATAAGGTAATGAAATACAGAATAGCTCTTGCACCCGATTGGCGACTGTGAGTCTTCTGGCTATATTTGTATGCATGTCATTCTCTGCGGAAATTATGTTAGGAGGAAAATATTTGGCGGAAATTTAATTTGGCAATTGGTTGAAATAGGATTTTGGTGTGGAATAAATTTAGTGAATTAAAGGTTTTGCTAAATTTGGCGAGTGATTAGTATGGCGGTGTCATATTTAGTAAAAAAAGCCGGAATAAGCAAAATGCATTGTGTTTATAGTTTTAATTTAAGTCAATTTTTTGAATTGAAAAATAAACTTCGAAGTAAATACAACCAATGCAATCACTTGTGACGGCGAAATTTGAAATTGATTGTAGTTTGCATGCACACATTTTATTCCACAATAACTTATTTCTTAATTTGAATACATCTGTGAAAACAGACCCTAGAAACGAAGTTGCATTTAAAAAAAGCCACGGTAAAAGTCATTATTACCTTTGTTGTAAACACCACAACCGATGTTATTGACATTGTTGTCTATATCGTTAAAAGGTTTTGATTATTCCCGCCTTTTAAACTATGCAATGAATAAATCAATAACAAACCGTTTGATAATAAGAAAGTAAAAATTTTTGGAAGTGTCTGTTTATGAATGTTTAAATGATAATAATAACGACCTAAAAGCCATTTAATTTCTTTGTGATTCAAATAAATGCTAAAAAAAACTTTCGTGTCACATTAATAAAAGAATTAACAAAAGCATGAAATTAAGTAGTAGCTGCGTAGAACAACATCAACACGAGAAATTAATTAATATTATTATTCCTTGACAATGAGTTGTTTACAATTAACTATTGGAAAGACGTCAAGAATAAGAGTGAAAAACTTTTTATAAAATCTGTATAGTGTTGCAGGAAGGATTGGTAATCTTAACATGGGGAACTATGATAAATACGTTATCTCAACTTGGGAACTATGTTGGTACATTCTCATTATGATTTTAGGTGTGCTTGGAAATGTATTCGTATTAATAGTTAGCTTTAGAAGTAAAAGTGTTTCCCGCTCGGCTCCATTCAATGTTTACGTCACATCATTAGCTTTGGTGGATCTTTTGATATCTTTGCTGGTTGTTCCTATGTATGTTTTATCCACTAATCCTACCACAAGGCTAGTGATGTATTTTTTTACGTTTTGGTTTGCGCATGCGTCGATGTATTTATTAGTGGCGATATGTATCGAAAGAAGAAAGGCTATTTTGTACCCCTTCACAACTTTAAGGAAACAGACTTTCCCGAAAACAATTCTGGTGGTGTTTTTCACGTTATTTTTGGGTTTCTTGAATGAAGTTCCATTCATATATGGTTTGTTTCACAAAACAGAAAAAGCTATAAAATTGACCTTGCACATGGTTGCTTCCGCTTTGGAGATATTCATTCCTTTAATTGTTTTTATTATCACCTTTATTCAAATACAAATCTGCTTAACGCAACGTGAAAAAGATTTAAGCGAATTTTTGAACAATTATAAACACGAAAAGACATATCGCAAAGTGAAAACTAGTAAACAAATGCAATCAAAAAAATCTACCATTCACACAATGCAACTCGTCATATTAACTTTCTTCCTGTGTATTTTGCCGAATGAGCTGTTCTATGTGCTACTGCAGTACTTTAACTTTACCGAATTGGAATGGGGATCACCGGTATATCAAGTTGGTATTCTTTTACGCCTCTCAAACTCTTGTTTGAATCCAATCGTTTACAGTTGTCGAAGCCAGTTGTTTCGAAAACATTTCAAAGAAGTTTTTAAACCATCTCCGAGTTGCAGTAGTGAGAACTTGATAGAACGCATGCGTAACACGAATTTTAATTATTCAAGATTATCGTCTGATAGCGTGAGCAGTAACAATGCTAGAAAGGTGGTTTTGTAAAGAAATGTTATTAAACAGAGGACTTTCTTAAAAATCCTATACTTTTCATACGATTTTATTTTATCCTGTAAAGAAAGGTACTTTTACTCACGGTACAATATAAGTACAAAATTCAAATGGTGCACGTCAGATAGTTTTTACCTTCCAGCATTTAAAAAAAAATTAACTATTGATTTTTGGCTGGAGTTGAGTATAGACCGAGAATGTAAAATCTATTCGTTCTAGCATGTTCTGAGTGATAACTTTATACCTCCATGCTTTATACAACCCCTTAAAATTTTTCTTGCACCAGGGTGACCTGTGTTTTGAACTTTATAGCAGCCATATTTGTTGTCTGTTTTCTGCTGTGACACTTCAACGACTATTGACCACAAAAAAATTTTATCACGTCATTCAACGCGTTTTTTTATAAGAATATCAGAAATTCTTACCAGACCGGTGTTATTATTTTTAATTCTCCATTGTTCTTAACAATAAACATATTGTTTTTAACCTGAAAACTTCGCCTGATATTTTATTTAAGGAAACAGCGTGTATTTATAAAATAGTACAGAAATATAAATCTTATTCACTTTGGAATTCTGTGTGGTGTACAATTTCATTTTACAATGGTAAAAAAACCCAGCTACATTGAGGAAGGTAATGTATTTCATTTTGAATGTCATTGTTTTGTTTCACTTTTGTCCTCTGTGTTTGCATTCGCACATGAAATGCATCAAAACAGGAATCTAAATTCCACTTTTTGTATCGGCAGTGATCCTGGAGCGGTAGTAATACAATTTTTTCAGTTTTTGTAATTTCTAACTCATTAAGTCGCACATTATAATCTCATTGCACCTTGTAATCCCATCGCACTTTTTTTTGTCCTTCGTAATCCCTAATAAAGTGTAAAATTATCTTTGTATAAATTGTCGGCCACAAGCGGGTCGTGTTGACCACGCACAAAATCTTGAAGCTACAAGTAACAAAGACAATACATTTTTACCGACCTTGTTGTTATCGCTCAGCATGGTAAACCAATCACGAGGCCTGATTTTTATGAAAAACCAAGTCAAGATTCTTCTCGTCTGAATATGTCGACTAAGGAACATGACGGCGAAGGTCAATTTGATTTTGAAAGTGTTCGTATGTTTGTAGATCTGTTCGACCTTTTTTCTCTTCTTCTTTGAGAAAGCATCTTAAATTCAGATAGCTAGCTAGCCTTATCGTTGGGGTAAATGCACCCTTCAGTGTCGGTACAATGTCTCGATTGTTTGTTTAATGTTTGTGTGGCTAGATGATACTTGCCGCTATTTTTAATTTAGAACTTCCACAGGAACTTATTGTGTGAGACAAAAAATGTTGCAACAATTTCGCTATCACACAATATCAACAGGCTGTAGTATGTGTTTGTATTTATTTAAACCGTAGTTGCGGAAAAACTATTTTCATGAAAACATTAGGATAAAAAGAACACATTGCTGACTAGGCTCACCTCTAATGTTTGCAATATGGTTTAACGTTTTTGCTGGTTAATTTAAACATTTAACAGAAACTTTGATCTGCGGCTAGCGGCGGCCGAACTCCGGAGGATTTCGCGGACAAGTGAATTACCGTGGATTTCCACGAATAGTCATATAAAGTATTTCCCAAGGCCACTGTTGAGTGGGCTAATCAAAGATCCTCAATTAATTTACGTTTTATAATCGTCAGCAGCTTTTTTAGTTAATGTTGGCAAGTTACTCACTTGGCACACAGAAAATAAGGAATATCTTGATTCCTGAAACTTTTGCGCAGAGCGACTGCGCGAACAAATTGTTGCACGAAGTATTCGCGCATTTAAGTGCGTGAAAATTTGGTTGTTTTTTTTAAATGATGCGCGAAAATTTGATTGCGCAAAATTGAAAATAATATATGACGAGATAAAGCTTCATAAAATTTCATCTCAACACAAAATATTGATGAAATTAATCATCAATAATGAAAATCCTATTAAGTACAGTTTTCTTTCTTGTTTTTTTATCTGACGACTGCATGCATAACCACCCAGAGATTGTAATGTCTGATGGGCGTAAATCCAAGATCGAGATTTAAGTGGCCATCAGTCATACAAAACGATCCATTTATGTAAAATAAAAGTTATTTTTTTAACTTTTAAGTTTAGCAGATAGGCAAAACATTAACGTGTTCATTTATCTTCTCTTTTCTATAGTACCAGGAATTTACACGTATTTTTGTGTTTTGAGCTTTAGTAACTCTAAAGAAACACATTTTATTTTTCAAGCATTGGACAGCTTGCAGAGAGCTTTTTTAATTAGACTACCGCCTTTTTTTTCTTCTTCTTTTAGTAAGTTTAGTGTAAATATCCGTGGAAAAATCTATTGCAGCTCATCTGTCGGAAAATCTATTGGAATCCATTCGTCGGATCACTCCTTTTTATTCAATCTTTATTCTGTCTAGCCTCTTTTGCCTTTTCAAGTATCGGTAGCGTGACTGAAAAATTGCGCGGCGACAGTATAATAATTTATAGATATTCCTTCGACCTTTGTATATGTCGCACCTGCTATTTGGATATATCTTGTGCCTCCGTAACATACAGACACTATCGCGTGGAAGAATCTAAGGGTATCCGGTCCTCTAGCTTTTGCTCGTCGTACAATTTTACCACATCGTTTATCCCCCTCCCCCCGTAAGCACGAAATAATAAAATTAGTGCGCGCAGGGGGTTAAGTAAAGCTGCGGTGCAACTATTTTGAACGGACAGAATACAATTATATTATACCAGTGAAAAAAACATTTGGTAGCCAGTCAACAAATTATTTACACTGTGGGAACCTTGTAATTGAGGTGCTTGAGGCTATTTTGAACGCACAGAATGCACGATTATTGTTATTAAAATTAGCTAAGTGATCCAGCTTTTCGAACACCATGATAAGCGCTTAAATGTAGACAAACCGTGCCGGTGGAGCGCTTATTACAGGTACACTTAATGTCGCACACGTGTCTGCTGTATTATTACTCACAAAAAAGAACTCTTCAAATATAAACATTAGATACAGCCTATCGTTACCCCTTCCCACTAAAAACAATCGCCCGACATTTCTAATTCTGCGGAATAAGTTGTTGCAAAGGGTCCAAATTTTAATCGTAACTTCGTTTGATTTGAATTCAGCGTATCAAACCGGGTCCTAGCAAAAACAGTGATCAGGCATTTTTAAATTTGTGAAATAAGTTCAGTTTGAATAAAACTCAGACACTATTATCACTCGATCTGATAAAAAAACTAGCCATCAAAATTTTTTTATTTTGCTAAAGAAGTTGTCGTTAAAGTTCTAAAATTAATTCTCTGTTGTCGCATTGTGGGCAGAATATAACCTTTACACGCCCACCTCACTTTGTGCAGCTACCTAAACCTAACATAAGACAGACTAACTTAACATGAGAAAGGTTAGCCATCTGAAAATGTTGATGCAGCCAACTGTATGTGCCCTGTAGCTAGAAATAGAATGAAAAGGGAAAAACAATTCAGTTTAAACTTGCTGCAAATAAAATTAAAATAAAAGGCTGCTTCTGGACATATGTGGTATCTCGAATAAACGACTCAGTCTCTCCGAATATATTTTGTTATTTCTAGTTCATTGTAGCTGCAAAGTTTTAAATGTTGAGGTTTTTGACACTTCAGCTTTTTCATACGGAATTTTGATAAATTATTGCGGTGATTCGTTTAATAATCATAATGTCGCAAGAGTTGTGGCACATTCAACAATTAGAACTTAGATTTCACAACAGTAATAAAAGTTGTAGCTATCTAACTGTATTTAGCATAAAAATTATTAAGAATATTTTTTAGAATATATTTTCATTAGCTGTAGCATAATAATTATTAGGAATTTTATTGGTAGTAGCCAAACTGTATTTGCCTACTTTCAATTATTTAGTAAGAGGTAGCTAGGAGCTAGTTAGATAGCCACAACACCAAATACAAATGAATAATAGTATACCAATCCAAAATAAAAATTTATAGGAATAACAATAAGTAAAGCTAAAGTAGCTAGCAGCCAAGTTAGTTAAAAATCTACGTTCCTTGCCAAAATTTAAAAATTGGTCATTAAGATTTGTACGTGAGGTAAAAAAGACTTAAAAGTATATTTGCGTTAACATGTGAAAACAGAAAGAAAACAAATACTACAAAATTAAAAAAGACAAAAAACAGATCTGCAAACCTGACACAGACACTACAAAACAAAATGGCCTCCGTAGTTAAGTTGCGTAAAACCAAAACGCAAAGTCCGTAAAAATTAGTCTCTGTGATAATTTTCTGAAAAAAGCTGCGCGCAACCATTTTGAACAAAATACGGGTATTATTAAAGAGATATAAGAGTGATTGTAAGTCGGTAATAGATGCTAAATTTTTTTGTGCTCAATCTTTACACGCGCTTGTGTGAGCACTTTATTTGTTTATTAACTTAAAAATTTTTTGCAATATCTTAAATTTAAAATAAAACGCTTCGAAATCTCGGTACATGCAACCTTCCGTTGCCGATTTGCCAGCTGAATCTTTTTACAAGTAGAGAAAAAAACTTTACCAGCATTAATTCATATAGTTTAACAAAGCCATGTGCTTTATTTATATTCAGTATAGTTCTTAATATGTTTTTTGAAAGTTCTGCTTTGTCGTTAATACTCTCGTCTTACTCTCGATATATAAAAATGCAGCAAAAGCGGTGCAACGGATGGGTTCAAAGGAGAGTGTAAAGAAAAGAAATTTGAATAGAATTCAAATAGACGTTGCTGAAAATGTATCTCCTTCTCTTTTTAAACCTCCTGATGAAACATTTAAGACTTGTGTTACAGCCTGAGGAGCTTTCTTCCTCTTATCACATTGACATCATTATTATCTTTTTAATAGAAAACAATTAACCCACAAATCATAATAAAAAAGTACTTAAATATTAACAATGAATTAACATGATAAGAAGTGCTTTATAAACATTGACGGTTGTTGATGTCATATTCATAAAAAGTTCAAAGAGAGGAATAAAGTTGGTCGAGGAAATGAATAAATTTTTGTTGAACGGAATGATATTTGTAATAATATCTTATGTGAAGGGAAAGAGATTTCCTTCGCAAGAATTATTTAACCTTCCACCATCGACGGAATCGATTGTGTCTAGCCAGTTTTGCAGCAGTGGATTCTCAGATGTGTGTTGTAACTGCCAAGATAACTGCATGAGATACAAGTCATGCTGCATTGATAAACTATGGAATGAAACGATATCAATAAAACTGACTGATTATTTAAACATATTTGTAAATGAATTTAAAAAATACAAAGACTACACTTGTGAAACACTTTTGAAACCTCTAGCAAGTAGATTTGGCACCCGCACAGAGAGTTTTTTAATGGTATCTTCTTGTTTACCGGGAGCTGACAAACAGGATGTAGAAAAATGCTTAAACAGAAAAGATGAAACATTTGAAACCAATATTCCAGTATTTGGAATCGACAAATACATTTATAGAAATTTATATTGTGCTAAATGTAATTTTGTGGATAGCTTCCAGGTACTAAATGTGAGTGCGACATGTGAGACAGCCTCTTATAGAAATTTCACAACAAATCCATTCGAACAATATGGGAAATGTGACTTTGAAGTTATTCCTACACATAACATTTATCCATACTATCAATCGTGTAATGACTGGAGTAAATGGGATAAAACATGTTCAAAGGATAATCCATATCACGATTTGTGCAAAGCCTACACTGGGTTATTTTCTAATTATGCGAATTACCATTGCTACTTATGTAGCACCAATCACACAACAGTAGAAATACTTCCACCATTTGGGCAAGGTTGTAGAATTTCTCCGGTTGGTCGAAAATATGGATTCTCCATCACAATAAGTTACTCAGGAGCTACAAACGTTGAAATAAGAGGCGAGGATGGTTCCGATCTAAAAAATACAGAACTCTGCAAAGAGGGATATAGATTTGACATTATACAAGGGAAATGTACAAAAATAACATGTGCACATGGTTATATGCTTTCTGGTGCAACATGTGTTCGTCGACCTGCACCACCAGTTGTAACATTCGTAACTACACCAAAAGCTGAAAGCTGTTTCTTGAAGCATCACCCGACAGTATTTATTACGTCTCTTACATCTAAATTCTCCTACTCAATGTTCATGAAAGAATCTGAGAGTGTGTTTAACAGCAGTGATGAAACGTTCCATAATGTCACCTTTGAAAACAAAATTGTATTCAAAAGAGATAAACCTATAGCGAAGGCGGAATATCGAGAATTGCAAAAAAAACTGACTGGCAAAAGTTCAAAAGTTTGGAATCAACATTATACAATATATTTGAGTTCCGTTACAAATCCAGTTTTTACACAATTGTATGGAATTGATATGCCTAGAACATTTCCGCAACAAAGAATTTGTGCTGAATTAAAGTTATTCAAAATGAATGAAGGTAACTTCACCACAAAGTGTAGCATTAAAATCCAGAACAAGACCTATATCTCAACAGACACAGTTTTTTGGGTGACTTTTAGAAACGGACGTGTCAACAAAAGTTTTGCTGCGTGTGAAAAATACCACTTACATTCGAGCTGCATATTAACCACAATCAAATCAAATTATACTATTAATGAGAACAAGACGCTGATTTATTACACAGAATTATCCAAACCTAAATTTTATCAAGTTGATGAATATGTACCATTGAGAAATGGTTATGGAGTTTGCAATACAGAAACACCAAGAATAAAAACATATAAATGGATTGAAACAGTGCAGAATGTGGAATATTACATCTCCATCGTTGGTTGCTCCATCAGCATTGTATGCTATCTTTGGATATTAATAACCTTTACCCTTTACAGTGAGTTGCGTAATTTGCCAGGGTTAAACACAATGGCTTTATGCTCCACTCTTCTATTAGCCGATCTATCCTTTATTATTGGAGTGGAGAATAATGACAACGAAAACATTTGTAAAGCATTCAGCATTATTTTGCACTGGGCGCTGCTCACTACCAGTATGTGGGTTGTTGTTGTTGCTTATGATCTCTCTGTAAAGTTCAGTACAATAAAAGTATCAGGGAAGCATAATTTTAAAAAGATATTCATCCGATATTTTATCGTTGCCGTAACCATTCCAACCTTAATTGTGGGCGTCACTGTCCTTCTAGATGGAACCGATTCTATCAAAGTTGGCTATGGAGAAAACAACGTGTGCTGGATTGGAAGTTTTTATGCGCTCCTAGCATCATACATCATTCCTGTGTCTATTATATACATTCTAACAGGTAGTGCCTTAGTGTTTACGATATATAACATCCATGTTGAAAACAAAAGAAGTAACAAGATATTAGGAACAAGTTGTGGTAGAGAAAATATCAACGTTCGAAAGGTGGCTTTGAAGCTAGTTTGTATTCTGGGTATTACAGAAGGACTTGGTTTCGCACAGATACATGGCTTTAATCTGAAACAAAATGAGTTAATATTTAATTCGGTATTTGGTGTAGCTTATGGGTTTACAAGAAGTTTGCGGGGACTCGTATTATGGATCGTATATATATGCAATGAACTTGTGTTTAGCTTGTACAAATCATCGCACAAGAAATCTAACCAAACAGAATCTAAGAATCGTGGCAGCACATTGCCATTGACAGATCTTTCTGGAAATAAGTATAACTCTACTCAAGAGTAAAAGTTGGAGCAAGTTTCCTGGACGTTAAATGCACCAACAATAAATACTTCAAGCGAAGAGCAAATCATATTACATACTATAACGCATACACTTCAATCAAATGAACTGCTAGAACGATTTGCTAAGACAAAGATTGAATTAACGTTGAATACGTCAAAACAGAAAATCAGTAAATAAATATTTAGGGGATTAAACTACATGTGTCTTTCTATTAGCATTTTTTAAAACTTGGTTTCTAATACCATATGAAAATGTTGAACGTCTTCTGTACAACAACGGACATTATCATGCAATGGAAACAAGTAAGGCAAGAGATAATGCGCATCTATTTTGGAATTTATTGGTAACCAAGCTTAAGAGGTTGGTAGATGATAGCAGGCTTTTGCAAAATAAAATTTAAGTCGCTCAGACTAGTCATTTATACTTAAATGAAAAAATTATTTCGCTGAAGAAATTTTCACGTATCGAAGATATAAGAAAATCTTCCAAACATCAAATCTGAAAATTAGGGTGCATTTTTATGTATATCCAGGTATTTGTTTTTCAAAAATAGGTCAGGAATCTACTTTAAGGGCAGAAAATTTCGTGTTGTTCGCGTTTTTTGGTCTTTTTCGCGAAAGTTGATGCCGTTGGAAATTTTAAATCATCAAAACTCAAAAGTTTTTTCACCACAAACAGTCAAAAAATAGAGAAATCTCAAAGTTAGTGATTTATTTCCTATTTAATCATGAACTACAATAACATTTAGTGTTTTTATTTTTCTTTGGTGCTGCGAACAACTCTTGGGTATCCCATGCTCGTCCCCGGTGTTCGTTGCCAATGTCAAAGCCGCTAGCACTTACTTGACGGCTAAGCTAGTCTTGATGTCAAAAGGCAAAAGCCCCTAGGGCTAAGTTCAGCAAAAATTTCTTCTCACAAAAGTTTTTGTTTTTGGTATACTTAAATTCGGCACTTTTCAAGACGTAAGTATTGAAGCCACATACATTGCAATGCATTGATCTGCCGCTCTTAATCTATCCCAAGCACTCTTTCGAATGCGTGTTTATTGCGATAAAACGGATTAAGCGTGTCTAATTTTGTAAGATTTGACTGCTCAAACGCTTTTTTTTTTATTTTGCACCAAGGTAAAAAGAAATTCTTATTTTCATCTGATATGACTACTCTGCTCCATTCAGTGAAATAAACATTTCCTTTGTATACGCTCCCTTTTTAAGTTAACGGGTCAGTAAAGTGAGAAGTCCATTTCAATCGCAAAACACGATGTACTCAGCAAAACACAAAACACTCAGCGTAGCTTGGTTATCATGCGTTCAAGCGGCACTCCATGCACGAGAAATGAAAACACAAACATAAAATGGTGACTACTCAAACACACTTCGGTGCTTTCAGCGTTCATATCATTATTATTACAAGCTCGTGAGCTAGTATTAAAACGCAAATGTGTCCTACAAGAATGGAAATTTTTGCCTCTCTGAGCACCGACACGGGAGTAGTCGTGTGTTCGAATCTCATCTTGGTAACTATTTTTAATTTTTTTTTCTTTTTACTATCTCGCCTGCGAGGATGTGTTTCCAACTAGTAACTAACTAACCAAATGGTCAATTGCAACGTCACAAATTTAAACTTCATACCTAAACTCTCTAACTGCTTAGAAGTCATCGGCCAAATTTGGTATTTGTTTTCGACAAAATTTGGCACAGTTAACAAAAAAATTATGCTGAACATAATAGTGACATCATAATTTTGATTTTTGTCACCTATATGTTATTTTAGGCCAAAATCGGACCACAAATTAAAATTACTTCATTTTCGACAAAATTTGGCAAAGTTAACAAAAAAAGTATGCTGAACATGATAGTGACATCAAAATGTTAATTTTTTGTCAACTAAATGCCGTTTAAGACCATAAACGTTCCATCGCGCGACTTTCAACCATGAATGATAGGCTGCATTTTTTCTTTTTTCTAGTAATATGGTTTTTTAACTAAAGCTATTTCCTTTTTCGAACAATTAAGATCGTATATTATTTTTCTTTATTTTGCTTTTTCTCACTAAGTGACTTTCTTATACCCCGTTGTTTTTTTGTTGTTGTTGTTTTTTTTTTGTTTTTTTTTTGGGGGGGGGTTACTGAATTTCAAAAATTTTAGGTGGAGCTTGTGGTCTTTCTTCTTCCTGTCAGTCAGTTTACTCCAGACTGACCTAACGCAAAATTGAAATTTCGAGGAATTTTCTATCAATATTATTGCCTATCCGAATAGCAAAATATGTTGTGTCTAACTTCGTAACAGAAATCACAATTTCATAGACAGCTTTTTAAAAACTTTGTTGGCGAGGTTGTTTGCGTATATCATACGTCTTGTTTAGACTTTTGAAACGAACAAGGGGGAAAAAGTGATGTTAACTATGGTGCAATATTTAGCACTTTGAAGTGTGTGTCTTTAAAACTGAAGTACTAAAGAATTGAAGTGGACTATAGCAAATTTGTAATATAAAATAACAAAAAAGTTGACCATAGTCTTTTAGCACGGAGTTCTTTGTTTCGTGATTTCGACAAATAATTTTCTCTTATTATAAATTTTGCTCGGACGTTAGATCTTGCCAATTACTCTAACTTCCCCTAATTTTGCTACAAAAAGCGAAAATCTTAAAAAAGAACACTGTGTTTAGGTTCTTAAACCATTAGACAGCTCATTCTGCAAAGTTTTGCAAAATGAGCTGCCCATAAAAATATCAGAGCCCACAGAGGCCCAAAATGTTGTAAATATTGACAAGTGAACTTTTGCGTCAATCTGGTGACATCGAAATTCGAATTTCAACCTTGTTTAAAAGAAAAAATATAATAATAGCGATAAAAAAGCAATTTAATTATTTTCTTTTCTTTTCTTTACAAAACTGTAATACTACTGTTTAACTGTTTAAAATATATATTTTTTAAAATGTAAAATATTAATTTTCCCCATGTCTTATGTTTCATGTTTCAATATTTAGACTTTAAACAATTGCTATGGTAGCGGGCAAAACTGGAGATTATTGTCTGTTGTGACGAATCACAAATCAAGTTCTAACCAATCACGAATCAAGTTCTAACCAATCACGAATCAAGTTCTAACCAACCACGAATCAAGTTTTTACCAAGTTCATATGTAACATATTCATACGTATTGAGTCGAGTTTAAGATAATTTATTTTGAATGTTTACAACGCACGACATTTTTCATTGCTGTTTTAAATTGCTTATTTAACAAACCGTAGATCAACGGATTGGCTGCACTGTTTGCGAAGCCTAACCACATTGTAATTGTATCCACTGAATTGATGTCCTCAATTTTGTGATATGCTCTCACTAGATTGAATACAACATACGGTGTCCAACAACAAAGAAAAACAACTATCACTACGGCTATTGTTTTTAATAAACGTTGCTCTCTGGCACTGGATAGAGTTTTGTAAATGCTGTATTTCAATGGCAGCTCTCTTGGTGTGTTACTTTTAATGCTTTCTGTAGAAATATTATGAACCTTGAGCTCATAGAGCACTGTATTAGCGGGATTATCGTTGGTTTGTTCTACTCGTAATTTCTCGGGAAGATAGTTTGTGTTATTATTAGTTACAAGTTCATTAGGCTTCAGCGAATCTCCACATTTGCGATACTTTTTCGAACGAGTTCTTCTTTGACTTCTCAAAAGCGTTTGAAATATCATTCCATAACAAAATAGCATGATCATCGCGTTTAACACCAAGCCAGTCATAAAGACTGTTAAAGTGTGAGAAGGTGTCAAATGAAACAGTACGGTACATACCTCCTTCCCATCCTCAAACCCAAATATTCCCCAATTTAAAAAAGGCGTTACTGAGAGGAATATAGAGAGGATCCAAACCGTTGCAATTCCAATCGTAGCACTGCTATAACTGTTCAATTTTTTTGTGCTTTTCACAATGTAAAAATATCTCTGCAAGCTTATTCCAGATAAAGAGTAAACAGACACAAGCGTTACAGTAACTTTCATAACAGCGAAAATGTCGCACGTTGTTTCAGCGTAAACCCAACCACCATGCCATATATTTATCAAAGCAGATGGCATAATAAACACAGCGTCAAGGAGATCAGCAAACGCCATGTTGAAAATGAAGGCGTTTTGAAATTTTCGCAAGCTTGTATTTCGAGTTGCAACCGCCAACATGATCAAGTTCCCACATAACGCAGTAAGATCAATTAGCAGCAATGATATGAATTTAAACCAAGCAACTGCATTCATTGATGTTTTAAAAGTACTAGAAAAGATAAAGAATTGGTTTTAGAGACAAGTGGATAACAAAAGGACGTGCATGAAGTTTATATTAATATCAACATTCATGGTACTCAGGTTCTAGTACAATACAGTAAAATTATTTGCTTTATATGCCTTGCTTTACATCAGTCGCGCAAGCTTCGCTCACCAAGTGATGTAAACTGCAATTTCCTAGCTAAATGAAAAGTTAATGGCTTAAGTAGTGGTATAACAGTGCGTTAAGCATCAAAGCGTTTGATATTTGATTCACTACTTATCTTAGTAATCATAGAGAAGCCGAAAATTTCACCTGTTATCTTTTCACCTGTTTTAAATTTTTGAAACTAAAAAAAGACATAAACATTAGGAAAAAATTGCACCGTTTCGTAATATGTAAAACAAAAAATTGTAGTCAAGGTCCTGTAAATTAGTAGATATTACCAAAGTTAGGGCTCCATGCCATAAAGATATAATAATACATCCGTAAGTTTAAGTTGTAAAAAGAGTAACAAATAAGTACAAAATAAGTATAAAAGAAAAGAGGTTTTATCAAGGTCTATGTACATGCTTGCTACTTAAAGTGTTAACTTTCCTTTTGTTGTTTTCTAACACGCAAGGCTTAGCGATGAATAAGTTCCTTATTTTACAGCCCCAACTAATGTTTATTAATTGCTTGTTGATTATCTATTTATGAAATTCAAATTTACGTGTTTGCTTGCTCAGTTGGACAGATGTGCAAATAGAAATCAAACGTCGGTTTTTATCACGTTTGTCGCCGGATGTGACGTCCTATGACTTTTCGAACCAGAAAAATATCGAGCACTATTATTGTTTCTATTATCTTTATTGTGTGTCCTTCGTCTTTAACCTACTTCAGGCTGGTTGTTGCTTACCAGTCTTCTTTGTTTTTTGAAAGATTAGATCCTCATATCGTTGATAAAAAGAAAAGCGTGTACCAGCCTAATCCTTCTTTTCTCATTGTACGTCTTTATCACCTTTTAGAATTTTATTAGGCTAAAATAAAATTTCCTTTGGCTTTTCTCCTGTGTGTCTTGGAATCACTAACTTACTGGTGTGAACATCAACTTGCTAGCGCGACAGACTTTTAGCTTAGCGAGTTAAGTTAAGGGTTGGTCCGCAAATGCAAAGCATAATCGTCTGATTCAAGTTTCTAGCATAAAAGTTTTGAACTCAAATCATCCCCAACTTTAAGAAAACACTGCTTTTAGTAATTTGAATTTTTTACTCACCGGTCACTATATTGAACTGTTGCACCTTTTATTAAATTTCCTAAAAAGTCGTGAAACTTATCTAAGTTTCTTCACGCTTCAACATTTCTCAAGTATAAAAGTGAAAAGATCAAACAACTTTTTCTTAAAATTTCTGTTATATAGTAGTTATTAAAAAGTCAAGTTATGGTTCTTCAGTTTTTAATCGGAGTTGTGAAAGAACCTTCTTATTTTTCAGTGGTTTCTACACAGCTTTTTAGACGAATTAAATTGGCCAATTAATAAAAAAAGGTTTTTAAATAGATTTTTTGTCTAACTTTTTTTTTTAGTTCTTTGTGCTAACAGTTTTTTTTTCACTTATATTACAAGTAAGATTTTTAAAGCTTTACATAAAAAAAGTAACACTATACAAATTAAAAGTAATATATTGGTAGCATTTGCAATCTCTTTAATAATAGCCGTCGTCTGTCTGTCTGTGCGTCCGCGAAAGCCGTGTCCCGTAACGGAAACACGGAATTTTTAAAATGCGCATCAATACCAAATGCGATATATTTCTGTCCACTTTGTTGCAACGGGTTAATTTAAAGGACGGGCGACCCCGTGGATTTTTCCACGGGTTAACGACTAGTCTATATTATAATACCCGTATACGTCTGTCCGTCTGTCACGCAGAATGGTAGCTTAGCTGCGCAAGTCTAAAAAGGACGAGCGAACCCGTGGATTTTTTTCACGGGCTAACGACTAGTATAGTCATATTTGTCTTGTATTTATACTATTTGTATTCATTACTCATCACATGTTAAAAAATTTGTTGGACATTAATTTGTGTTACATATTAAAAATCTAAAAGTTCGTGGGTTTCACGCTGCGCGACTGTTAGGCGTATACGAAAGTTATGTGTTTTTTAACATGTATAAAACCCTACATTAATCTAATTATAATATGTAAAAAAATAAAATGAAACTATGAAACTAATTCAGGCTTTGTACTATACTACAAAAAGGGAATAAAACTAATTGTTGGAAAAAAAATGTTGGATTATAATTCAACTAATTGTTGAATTATAATCTAACATTTTTTTCTCCTTTTTTTTACAATTCTTTTCAACGCCTTTTTTTTGTCAACAGTTGAAAAAGATTTGGCTAAGAATTATACCCACGACCTTCCACAGTGAAGGCGGACGCTCTAACACAAGGCTACCAGTCGGTTCTATAATTTTAATTTGAAATCACACGCGTTGTATTTGAAGAAAAATATATATTCGCTTTTGCATACGAATGAGGTTTAAATCCGCAGTTCAAAGTTTCTTTAAAAAGCCTACTTCATTGACCACTAGACATGCATTTAAAGTCAAGGAAACACAAACGTTTAGCGAAATCTAAAACATGCAAAAATTTTGATTTGTTTTTACAGCTTCGCGGGGGGGGGGGGGGGGGGGGGGTTCTGATGGTAAACAATAATTAAGATAGGAATCGATCCTAGATTTCAACACCTCAAACTTTCTAGGATATCTTAAGTTGTCTGACAACTGACAATTAATTTTCAATTACCAGCTATTTTGTAAAGATCTGAATGTGCGATCAAACTGGATAGATTCTTGTTTATAGTTAGTAAGACTGTAGTAAGACTGTTAACAATATTTTTTTTAAAAAATGCGTATTATTTCTATATGTATTCTTTAAGTTGTTCCTTGACAATATTTTAAAACTATATTTTTTACTAACTTTAACCTACAAGTTGAGCTTGTAAAAATCGCACATGCAAGTGGATGGATACACCAGGTAGCTATGAAACATGTGCATTAAATAAATTATAAATGAATCGAATTATAAAAGTACCTTTGATGATATAAAGTGAGTTTGACGAGGCTATTTCAACTTGTTGTTACAGTTACTTGTGAACACTAAACGATATTCGTCTTTTTCTGTTTCAAAAGTTCATTTGTGGATTTGTCAATTTAAGAAAAAAGGGGAAAATTTGCTTAGGCTTCATCTAAAGAAGGAGAGAAATTCTCGTTTCCAAATGTTCTCTACAAACAAGATTGAGAATTCCTGCAATTTTTGTTTTATTGAAATACGTTTTTAAGATAAGAGGAATTACCAGTGATATGATGTTTTCTGTAGAGCTTTCCACTGGAAAGTTCAGAAATTTTACATGGTCCTGAAAGTTACAGCACTCACACCTAATCTAGCAGATTTCTTGTGTTACAAAAAAAATTGTATGCCTTCATAAGCTTCTGCTGAGAAACAAGATAAAACATAAAAAAATCAATTACTGAATATATACACAACATCTCACCACCATCCACCTCCATTTTTTCAATGTTTCAAGTCAATTTAGTTTTCCGAAAAAAATATGTAACCGAAAAATATGAAAGATTAATGAAGAATTTCGTAATAAGGAAAACCCACTTTACTTATAGCGTAGCTATAGAGAATACAGAAATAAATAGGAAAATTGAAAAAATATTTTTACACAACAATAAAAAAAAAAGATTTTAAAAGAGATTTTGCAGATAAACACTAGCTATAGAAATATATAAAGCTAAAAACAAACTCTCACCTGATATAATAAGTGATATTTTTCTGTTCCGTAGTAGCACTTATAATTTGAGAAATGAAAGAGAACTTTGCTATCGCACAGCAAAAACGTCTACTTATGGCACTGAAACTATCTCAAATTTTGCGCCAAAATTGTGGCAGATGATACCATCAAATATAAAAACATCTGAAACGTTACAAGAGTTTAAGTCAAAAATTAAGAAATGGAATCCAGAAAGTTGCCCTTGTAGGTTGTGCAAACCGTATATTAATGGATTAGGTTTTATTTGACAGGCAGACTTTTATTTAGTATTTATAGCATTTTGTGGTTTGTTTTTGTTGTTTTTTTTTTTTTGTTTTTTTCCCGAATTTTCTGGCATACCACTTCCTTGCAATATATAGGATCTCAAAAATAAAAGCTATAGTCTAACCATCCTTTATCTCAGGATGATGGTATGCAAAGCAAAGAAGTCAAATTAACTAAATTAATTGCCTTCTTCATTGACTTTAATTAGCGACTTTTCCCGAGAAGCTAAAATTTTTTTTATTTTTTTTTACACGTCAATGTAAAAGAAATTGTTAATAATAAATAATAATTTTGTTTGTAACTGATGTTATGACTGGTAATTTTTAGTATTTTCACATTTTACCAAATAAAGAAAAAGGCGATAGCTTTACATAAAGGCCACCAGATTCTACCAAGGACTGTCTAATTATGCAGACCATCTTTCCAAATAAAGTATTATTTTTTGTATTAAAAAATGCATCAAGAATCTTTTAGAATTAATAATACTGCAGAGAATTTTTTAGTTGAAGATCTTACTTTTGTAATGATGAAGTTTAGAACAATATTTTTTCTATCCCGCACAGTGCTGAAAATATTGTAAAAATTTTCCATATAAGGAATATAATTATTACTAAAATTATTTACCCAGGATAGCCTCTTCAGTTCCTATTAAATTTGCTATTAACAAGGGTCCCACGAAAGGGGAGAGCACAGCAATGGCTCAACTGGACAGCTACCTCAGATATCAGTCCTTTCCTTATACTTATCGTTAATTAGAAAGGATAGATTTACACCTTTATAGATTCTGGCGTGACTTAACTGATGTCTGAACCCAAGGCCTTCCGCAATGGAAGCGGACGCTCTGCCAAAAGGCAACCAAAAATGCAGAAACATAAATATTTTTGCGTGGTCGTTGTAAATATTTAGGTAGATGTTCAAATTTAAACAGTTAACTACAATCTGGACAATTTAATATTGAGACAAAAAAAGTTTTTTCGTCATTTTTCAAATCTGAAGAAAAGAGTTAGATGGTTAATTATTTGCAGTCAACAACCAGCAAAATCGATATTTTCGCGCAAGGATAGGTCAAGTTAAAAACGTTTGGTCATGCTGGTATTAGTCCGAATGAGCACTTTCCCGGTAGAAATAGGGTTTAAGTCTTAAATTCGCTTTAAACATGGGCAAGTGCTTCTTCACAAGTTTAAAATGTGTGTATTAATATAAAACTAACCTGCAGCGGCGACATCATTATATTTTCTCTATGATTGCAGTAGATTTTGTTCCCTCGCTTAAATATATTTTGTGGATAAGAAGAAATAAAGTATAAAAAAACAGATGAAGAAACATGTACATAAGTCTCAGTCATTCACTGTAAATTCCTGTCTTGTAAGTCAACATAAACAGCGAAAACAAAGAAGCACTCACATGATAAGAACCCAAACAGCTGAAGGCTGAAATGTGTTGAAAAAAAAGAGTAGTAACTGTTATATCAAACTTCTAAAAAAAGTAAACATAAATATTTTATAGAAAATAATTAGTGTTGTTTTTTGATTTTGTGTATTCTTTCAAAGCGTTGGTGGAATGTTTCTAAAAAATGTTTGCGGAAGATAAAAACATTAAAAGGGAATATAGTTTTTTATATGTATATATATAAATACAGCCACAAGCGTTTGTGTTTGATCAATTTTATTGTTCTTTTTTCTACAAGTAACTATAGCAGTTGACGATGGCGTTGTCCTTATTGCAAATTACATTCACTAATTTCAGTGGGTATAAATTCTTGTGGGTGATATTAGTTTGGATAAACCTTCTTGGGATACGTAGGTCCTTGGGATAACATATATACCACCTAAGTAGGTCCTAAGAAACAGTTTGAAAGAACGCACCAGACAGCTGAATCCTTTACATCAATAACAATTTTATCTTCACGAGACGTTTTGCTGTTGTAAGATGCAATGACTTACCACTTAACTAAACTACACCTCGCCTTCATAAAAAATTTATACAAACTAAGTCATTAACTAATTAGGATCTCCAATTATTCTAGCTTTCATACCACATTACTTGTGCTTTTAAAATACCAAGCCAACTAGCTGGCAAACCACAAAATTCTTGGTTGATAACCTTTTTACTATTAGAATATAAGTAAACAGCTTTATCAATGGCAGTGTATTGTGCCAAATATTTTTAGTTTGACAGCTTGCATTTTAATGCAAACCAAAGAGCCTTTGTAAAATGACCAATATTGAGTTTCCAGTGATGAATTCTAATATAAGCTACTAACGTTTTAGCTATAATGGAGCTGAAGTAGTATCTTTCTAAGGTTACTTTCAGCACATTTTGGGAGGCTTTAATTGTGATATCCTTTAAGAACTAAGATCGCGATGTTATGGTAGTAAATTACTCAGGGTGTTAATGGGTTGTGAAATATAAAAATTTGTCGGGTAGATCTTAACCAACATTTAGCCTAAAAACATAATAAGAAGCTCCATGCCATTTCTCAACTATATGTACAGTCTTAGCACAGTCAGAAGTAATAGACGCAATGAATTGAAATATGCTCTATAATGCATTACTCTATTCATATTGTGCCATGAAATATAAAAATGTGCAGGTTGAGCTGAATTACCATTTAGTCCAAAACATGCTGACAATCTAATTTGGTCTTAAACTTTCTAAGCATTATGCACTGACTTTAAAGAAATAATCTATATATTAATACGCCTTGTGTGTGTGTGCGCACGGTGAGGCCACGTCACACAAATCACAGGTCATTTTCTTACGACGTGGCGTTACGCTAAAATTTACCAAGTTAAAGAAAACGCAAATCAGGGGGTTACTATATAAATATTTAATTCTCTTTTCTTATTTTTTTTTTTAAATAAAACTCTTTTTCCTTACTCATTAAAACTAATTTTTATTTTAATTTCAAATGGTTTATTTGTTATTTTGTTGTAAAAGCCCCGCTGGTCGTTTAAGATAGAATAATTAAATTTTACCCCCGGTTTACCATGTGCGCGCCGTATCTCACGGAAACAAAGTTTATTAACTGAAAAATGAAAACCGAAGCGAAGAAAGTTGTCTCTTTTTCAAAGTAATCCTGAAAAAAGTTATTTCAAACAAGGTTTACTCATCACGAGGTTAGATTAAAGCTTATTTGTTTCTTCTATCTTTTTTGTGTTCTGGGACCGTAGTTGCTTTCTTTTAAAAAAACTATCGAATTCGAATGATAATTAAAAAAAAACTAGCTGAATACCCGTGGGGGAATCCACTGAATCTCTCATTAAACCGATGTAAGGGATACCAAACAAAAACATACAACACAGTAATATGAATCTTTAAAAGTCACAATTTGTATTATTCTAGTTTATAACCACTAGAACAAAACGTCCAAAAATATAAATATGTGCAGCAATAAAAAAATAACAATAAAAGAGAAAAAAACCCTGGGATTGAAGTTGCTCACAATCTGCGTTATATTTGTACCCGCTGAACAAGGCGTATTAATTAATCTATATATTAATACGCCTTGTGTGTGTGTGCGCACGGTGAGGCCACGTCACACAAATCACAGGTCACTTTCTTACGACGTGGCGTTACGCTAAAATTTACCAAGTTAAAGAAAACGCAAATCAGGGGGTTACTATATAAATATTTAATTCTCTTTTCTTATTTTTTTTTTAAAATAAAACTCTTTTTCCTTACTCATTAAAATTAATTTTTATTTTAATTTCAAATGGTTTTATTTGTTTTTTTGTTGTAAAAGCCCGCTGGTCGTTTAAGATAGAATAATTAAATTTTACCCCCGGTTTACCATGTGCGCGCCGTATCTCACGGAAACAAAGTTTATTAACTGAAAAATGAAAACCGAAGCGAAGAAAGTTGTCTCTTTTTCAAAGTAATCCTGAAAAAAGTTATTTCAAACAAGGTTTACTCATCACGAGGTTAGATTAAAGCTTATTTGTTTCTTCTATCTTTTTTGTGTTCTGGGACCGAAGTTGCTTTCTTTTAAAAAAACTATCAAATTCGAATGATAATTCGAATCTAAGAAGTAAACAAAACAGAAGTAAACAAAACTGTTGTCATTGTAGAGCGACTGTTGATGTCGAGCGAGAATAAAAAAAGTTTATGTTGTTGCCAGAAATATTTGTTATAAAGAAGAAAGACGTACGATAATATAACGTCAAAAAGAGAACTGATTGGAAATGTATCAGACAATTGTAGCTAGCTATACATTTTCAATTTGTTTTCTTTGGGATGAAGCGAAGTTTAATAATCGAAGTAAAAAACTGATTGGTCTTTTATCCAGAGACGCTAGCTAACTGAGAAAGCCAAAGAAAGGCAGGTGTGTTGTTTAGTTTATCTGGTAAAGAGATAAGTTTAGGTGTGTAACGTTTTTTTTTAACCGTTTTGACTTTCAGAGCTCAGCTTTTCCTTTAAATTTTTAGTTCCTTGTTGAGTCTTGAGCGTAAATGCGTTTTCTTTTGACACAATTTTTATAAGAATCTATAATGTAAAGCGACGTTTTTAAGTCGTTTACACGCTTCCAGCTAAACTTTCCCTTTAATATGAAGTTAAATATGTTTTGTCTTTAGCCTGAACATATTTAACATTTTTTGTAAGAATATACTCTAAACAATGGGTCAGAATATCCTAAGAATATGTCTAAGCTTGGTTGTTTCTTTTAATATAAAAATTTGTATGACTGAACCTTTTTCTCTCCAAAACAATGGGCAAGTACACCAGGGAAAGCTAAGAACATGAAGGCCGAAACGGGGAAAAAAAAACGCTATTCTTATAAAATACAGCGTGTATATAATAGAGAAGAGTTTATATAAAATGTAGAAAGTATTTTTTCGTTGTTACTGTTTTTAACGCTGCGAAGTGGTTGATGTCGTTATAATAAACCTTAATGTAAACAAAGTTAAATCAATGTTTACATTTGTTACGTTACCGTGTAAAATAATATTCGATTCTTCAATTCGAAAACACTGCATTGTTATCATGCACTGCACGTTTGCGCATTGGGAAGGTTGCTATATGCAATAGACTAAATAGCTAATTTGGTATGATGCATTAGAATCTGTACGTTGTGGAAACTTTGCAATAACCTTATTTGTGTGACTTATCGATTTTTTCTAATGTCTGGTATACCATTTTCCCTTTTATGTTTCGGGTATGGCAAAGCAAGTATATAGTTTTAACAGATTTGTTAGCCACCTTCGATTTTGTTAAACTTTTTGCATTTTTATTTGTTGCTGGACATTGTTCTGTTTCAGCGGGTACAAATATAATGCAGATTGTGAGCAACTTCAATCCCAGGGTTTTTTTCTCTTTTATTTTTTTTTTTTATTGCTGCACATATTTATTTTTTTGGACGTTTTGTTCTAGTGGTTATAAACTAGAATAATACAAATTGTGACTTTTAAAAATTCATATTACTGTGTTGTATGTTTTCGTTTGGTATCCCTTACATCGGTTTAATGAGAGATTCAGTGGATTCCCCCACGGGTATTCAGCTAGTATATAGATTAATACGCCTTGTGTGTGTGTGCGCACGGTGAGGCCACGTCACACAAATCACAGGTCATTTTCTTACGACGTGGCGTTACGCTAAAATTTACCAAGTTAAAGAAAACGCAAATCAGGGGGTTACTATATAAATATTTAATTCTCTTTTCTTATTTTTTTTTTTAAATAAAACTCTTTTTCCTTACTCATTAAAACTAATTTTTATTTTAATTTCAAATGGTTTATTTGTTATTTTGTTGTAAAAGCCCCGCTGGTCGTTTAAGATAGAATAATTAAATTTTACCCCCGGTTTACCATGTGCGCGCCGTATCTCACGGAAACAAAGTTTATTAACTGAAAAATGAAAACCGAAGCGAAGAAAGTTGTCTCTTTTTCAAAGTAATCCTGAAAAAAGTTATTTCAAACAAGGTTTACTCATCACGAGGTTAGATTAAAGCTTATTTGTTTCTTCTATCTTTTTTGTGTTCTGGGACCGAAGTTGCTTTCTTTTAAAAAAACTATCGAATTCGAATGATAATTCGAATCTAAGAAGTAAATAACAAAACTGTTGTCATTGTAGAGCGACTGTTGATGTCGAGCGAGAATAAAAAAGTTTATGTTGTTGCCAGAAATATTTGTTATAAAGAAGAAAAACGTACGATAATATAACGTCGAAAAGAGAACTGATTAGAAATGTATCAGACAATTGTAGCTAGCTATACATTTTAATTTGTTTTCTTTGGGATGAAGCGAAGTTTAATAATTGAAGTAAAAAACTGATTGGTCTTTTATCCAGAGACGCTAGCTAACTGAGAAAGCCAAAAAAAGGCAGGTGTGTTGTTTAGTTTATCTGGTAAAGAGATAAGTTTAGGTGTGTAACGTTTTTTTTTAACCGTTTTAACTTTCAGAGCTCAGCTTTTCCTTTAAATTTTTAGTTCCTTGTTGAGTCTTAAATGCGTTTTCTTTTGACACAATTTTTATAAGAATCTAAAATGTAAAGCGACGTTTTTAAGCCGTTTACACGCTTCCAGCTAAACTTTCCCTTTAATATAAAGTTAAATATGTTTTGTCTTTAGCCTGAACATATTTAACATTTTTTGTAAGAATATACTCTAAACAATGGGTCAGAATATCCTAAGAATGTCTAAGCTTGGTTGTTTCTTTTGATATAAAAATTTGTATGACTGAACTTTTTTCTCTCCAAAACAATGGGCAAGTACACCAGGGAAAGCTAAGAACATGAAGGCCGAAACGAAAAAAACAAACACTATTCTTATAAAATACAGCGTGTATATAATAGAGAAGAGTTTATATAAAATGTAGAAAGTATTTTTTCGTTGTTACTGTTTTTAACGCTACGAAGTGGTTGATGTCGTTATAATAAACCTTAATGTAAACAAAGTTAAATCAATGTTTACATTTGTTACGTTACCGTTTAAAATAATATTCGATTCTTCAATTCGAAAACACTGCATTGTTATCATGCACTGCACGTTTGCGCATTGGGAAGGTTGCTATATGCAATAGACTAAATAGCTAATTTGGTATGATGCATTAGAATCTGTACGTTGTGGAAACTTTGCAATAACCTTATTTGTGTGACTTATCGATTTTTTCTAATGTCTGGTATACCATTTTCCCTTTTATATTTCGGGTATGACAAAGCAAGTATATAGTTTTAACAGATTTGTTAGCCACCTTCGATTTTGTTAAACTTTTTGCATTTTTATTTGTTGCTGGACATGCTTATATTTTTAAGCGTTCTGCTTCAGCGGGTACAAATATAACGCAGATTGTGAGCAACTTCAATCCCAGGGTTTTTTTCTCTTTTATTGTTATTTTTTTATTGCTGCACATATTTATATTTTTGGACGTTTTGTTCTAGTGGTTATAAACTAGAATAATACAAATTGTGACTTTTAAAGATTCATATTACTGTGTTGTATGTTTTTGTTTGGTATCCCTTACATCGGTTTAATGAGAGATTCAGTGGATTCCCCCACGGGTATTCAGCTAGTTTTAAATAAATCGAGCCTAGTTCTTTGTTATTTAGTCAAAATCCATTATTGTCTTTGAGAAGTCTTGTTGCCCTCCCTTAAATTACTTGAATTCTGAAACTTATACGAAAATGTAGCTAATACAAAACCATTTGTGATGCAAATTTCTTTACATTGGTCTAAAATCACCCCAAAACAACTTTCACCTTTAACTGGACAAGTAAACATTATGTTTTTACTTAAGTGACTTCAAGTTTGATATTCTCCCAGGGGTCCTGGAAAGCTCAATTATGATGATAACTGCGCTTTAGCTAATGCAATTTTTTTGTCGGTCTTTTATATATATATATATGTTGACCTCTTTACTTAAAGAATACTCCCCTTGTGAAATTTTATTTAAATTAACTCAAATTAATGTTCTGATTAAGAAAAAAAGATTATTTTTTTTTCAGCTTTGCCAGATAATTCCGCTAAAGGTGTAAAAATAAGCAGCACAACCTGTTCACAATATCGGTGTGTAGAAAATATAATCAACTTTGCCTGTTACAGACAGACATACCATACACTATTGATATAAGAGATGCCAAGCTATACATGAAAATTTTATACCTCCATTACTCGTTTTAATTTTCTGAGTTATTATAAGGGTACCTGATAACAGCTTTCTCTTCTTCAATGTCTTTATCTCGTGGCAGCCTTTAGTTATAGTGCAGAAACGGCTGTGAAAGTCACTCCTTTATCAACCTTTTCAGGAAGAAATATTTCAACGTTAGATGTGAACTTGCTGGCAAGATATGCCGATGATTTTATCATAATAACAGAGTGCTGTAAGAATACCGATGGAAAATTTTCTTCTTGTGTGACCTTTATAAACGCTGTAGCTGCTAAATTATTTTCACACTTGCTTTCTTTTTATTATTTTCAATGCGTGAAAATGTTCGCAACAACATTAGATTAATTTGTGATTGGAAAAGTAACGTAACATACAAGTGTGAAATAAAATTGATTTATTCTTTGTTTTTATACATAAAAGAATTTTACATCGTGGAAATTGTATGTAAATACACAGCTAGCAAAAATATACAGTAAATGTCCGTTAAGTCGAACACGCAAGGGAGTAAATTATTTGTTCCAATTAACGAATGTTCGGATCATTGGAAGTTCAGAAAAAACAAGAAATTCATTAAGCGTTTTAAGGTTTTATGCTAATATTACTTTATTACAACTTTACCACAACTTTTTATAAAAATCTTTTAACGTTGTTTGCTTTTTGTTTGCGCATAATGCTGGTCAATTGCGAACATTGCGACCAACCTTGTAAACTGCATTTCATTGGAAATGCCAATTTAATTGATAAATTAAAAGAAATTTTTTATTTTCTTATAAAATTTTATTTAACGATACCCAAAAGTTCGAATTAACGAGCATAATGTAGCCTTAGAACTTAAAAATGTTCGAATTAGCGAAATGTTCGAATAAAGCAGCTTTTTATATCTACAATCATGTTCATAATAGTTTTGGAAAAACAACTCTCCTCCTCCCCCCCACTCTTCAGTGTTGGTTGAAGGTCTTTTCCAGAGTCACCGGCAGTATTTTGGGGCACAAATCAACACAAAATCAACACCGACTGTAGGGGGAGAGGGGGAAAACTCTGAAAAAAGCCTCAAAAGCCGTTTTTCCAATAATTTATGAACATGATTGTAGTATATAAACAAAGAAAACAATGTAAAAAGCGAAACAGGTGGTTAATTTGCTGCGTTGTGCTTGAACAGTGTATTTCAATTTAAAACAAGAAGCCCTGGGGGCTCTAAGAATTTCCGTTCGCTACCAAAACATTTGATGACAACCTGCTTATTCGTTGTGTTATCGTGCCAAACATTCGAAGAGGTTTGGTGCATGAAGCTCTGAAGATAAAGCACACAAGTGACATTATATCTTATAACAAACGCAAACAAAACGTGCTAACAAAAAATACAGCCATTCATGGTTGAAAGTCTTGCGATTGAAACGTTTATGGTCTTAAACGGCATTTAGTTGACACAAAATCAAAATTTTGATGTGACCATTATGTTCAGCATACTTTTTTTGTTAACTTTGCCAATTTTTGTTGAAAATGAAGCAGCTTTAATTTTTGGACTAATTTTGGCCTAAAATGGCATTTAAAGGTGGCAAAAAATTAAAATTTTAATGTCACCATCATGTTCAGCATACTTTATTTGTTAACTGTGCCAAATATTGTCGAAAATAAAGTAGTATTAATTTTTGGACCAATTTTGGCCTAAAATGACATTTAAGGTGGCAAAAAATTAAAATTCTTATGTCACCATCATGTTCAGCATACTTTATTTGTTAACTGTGGCAAATTTTGTTGAAAATAAAGTAGTTTTAATTTTTGGACCAATTTTGGCCTATAATGACATTTATAGTGGCAAAAATAAAAATTTTAATGTCACCATCATGTTCAGCATACTTTATTTGTTAACTGTGTCAAATTTTGTCCAAAATAAAGTAGTTTTAATTTTTGGACAAATTTTGGCCTGAAATGACATTTAAGTGACAAAAAATCAAACTTTTGTATCACCATCATATTCAGCATATACTTCATTTGTTAACTGTGCCAAATTTTACCGAAAATGAAGTGGTTTTAATTTTTGGACCAATTTTGGCTTAAAATGGCATTTAGGTGACACAAATCAAAATTTTGATGTCACCATCATGTTCAGCATACTTTATTTGTTAACTGTGTCAAATTTTGTCCAAAATAAAGTAGTTTTAATTTTTGGACCAATTTTGGCCTAAAATGACATTTAAGGTGGGAAAAAATTAAAATTTTAATGTCACCATCATGTTCAGCATACTTTTTTGTTAACTGTGCCAAATTTTGTCGAAAACAAATACCAATTTGGCCTGAAACGTCATTTAGATGACTTCCCAGTACTTAGGGAGTTTGGGTACGAAGTTTAAATCTGTGACGTTGCAATTGACTATTTGGGACAGGCTTAGTTAGATCCTCCTCTCAGAGAAACGTGAAATCCCAGGGTCGATTTTTTCTCAAAAAATGCTCCGAAAGAAAAAACGACGGTTTTAAAGAATTTCCTACGCCTTCGGTTCAATTCAATAAACCAGCCGTTTCGGCAGGAAGTTCTACAGCGTATTACTGAAATATGAAATTCGTAGAAAAATGAGTTCAAATTTAAAAACACTGCTTTTATGAAACCTAAATGAAACAAAAAGCAATAAAAACAACGATTTTTGATTTATTTCGTTTTTTGAAACAAATTTTAGCCTGTTGAAACTCGTTTTACGAGATACAAATGTAGCTTTGGTAAATTCCAGATCACTTAAAGGATAACAAAAACGACCGTAGCAGCCTGGTACTAGCGAAACCAACAAAGTATAGTCTGTTATAACACCCAAAAACTAATAATTTCCGTACCGCTACACTAGACTGGCATCCTGTCGTGCTTCACTAGTCTCGGTAGTAAAAACGGCAAGGTGCCCATCTCTAGAGATAGAATTATCACAAATTACAGTGCCGATCTCTAGAGAGGAAAACTTCACATATTTGCAACAAACTTTTCCGACGGATTGACACGGATTGTTTTTGATTCTCGTGCGGCCTAATAACTCGGCTCTGGGTTGGGGGAAACAGGGTCGAAAAACCGCGAAATTTTATTTTTGGTAGGTTTCACTTTCGTTTAATCAGTCCACCATCTTTGTCTCTGTGTTGCCGCGACAAAAGCCCGGCCAACAGTCAAAGTGCAAGTCTTTTTTTTTTTTTAATTGTCATTTTTTTTGTTGTAATGTCGTATATTTTCTTGATTATTTGGAATATGTTTGATTAGAGTTTTTATCTTGTTTGATAGCTATAGCTAGCATCCTAGCACCTCGCAAAATATTCATAGCCAGAGCTAGCTACTGCATGCAGAACAGGACAGTCAGAGTGTATAAGCATCTGATAAAGCCACACAGTAGCTAAAAACAAGCAATTCGTCTAGTTAGGCGAGAAGTGTGCTCTATTAAGCCTGGTTCTGCCTATTCGGCGATTCGGTTCAGCTTTGTTGACGTAGTGATTATTGACATTTTGCTTAATTGACGAATCGCATTTGTGCTAGCTACATCCGCCATTTTTAAAATTCCACTGAGTGAAAGCCAAGCTAGTTCGTAGGGGGAAGAATGCAAAAAAGTGTGGAAACGGAAGAATAATTAGCTAACAAAAGGAAACCAAAAGAAAAATCTGTCTGGAAATAATGCTTAGCCAGCTATGGGGCCTTCGAAAAAAAATTTCGGGCCCCATTAGCAGGATATCGCCGCTAAGATTCCGACCCTCTCCCCCCTCTTTTAGCGGATTTCCGTCCGTGAAATACACACATTCGGATAAATCTTTGAAGGCTCACGGGCGTGTTTTGTACATAAAAGTTATCGGAATTGATGACAAGAGGAATTATGCTCACAAACAACAAAGAATTTTCAGGCCACAAACAAATTTTTAAAATTTCTCAATCTCTAGCGGTTTTTTTTTTCAAACTTCAGACCCTCCCCCCCCTTAGCGGCGATATCCCGCTAACGGGGCCCGAAAAAATTTTTCAAAGGCCCCTATCTAGATTTCGCTCTAAAAAATTATCTTTGCTCAAACTTCTTAACATTGTTCTTAAAACTTCAAAATGTGTTAAAATACAGAAACTCCACCTCCAAAAAAATTGTTATGACGTCAAGCCGAATCGCCAAATGGGCTAATGGTGCGCATGATGCGCTATTATAGCGTGAATGTGAAAGTACCTTCTTTTCTCACAACTAAAATAACTGTTAGCTTATCATTAGCTAATAATATTTAAGAAATTTGATTTCAAAAAGTTGGCAAACTGCTCACTAAGCTCACTTTCAGCAATCTTCAAAGAAAGTTGATAAATATCATGCTTAAACCAATTTATGTTTTGAAAAATAGTACATATATATAGCTAATTCGTTGTGTCATTTGAAACTCAAATTGGAAGGCAGATTTAAAAAAGTCAAGATATATTGTGATTGCAAATTGTTGGTCACTTATTAACCAAATATTACTGCTGCAACAATGTTCTTAAATAAAATAAATGATTAAACTCACACAGTAAAAATGCAAATATGCAGTAAGCAGTTCTATTAGCAAGAATACTAAAAGCAACAACAAATAAGTACAAAGACCAGCGAGCATACACAAAAACAACTAAATATATACAACGATGTGTGAGTATACTACTATATAAAGACAAAGTATGTAGCTAATATAAAGCTGAGTCTATATTACAAATATATACATAGTAGGTAATGCGAATATCCAAATCCAAATGTATGTTAAATTGTAAATTAGGAATTTGTGGTAAGGTGCAATGACAGGCACTGAAATAGTGGCATTTGTAGGTAGAGAAAAATAGAATCTGACTTCCAGTCTCTAAGGATGGAGATGGAATCCAGTGGAACCCCAGCTTCCAGTGCATATGTGGCACCACCCTGTCGAAATAAGCCCATATAGGTGGGCAGGAACCCCAAGCTCTGTCAAAACTTTCTTAATGCAGACCAAAAAGGATCGTTAGGTAAAAGTACTAGTAGCGAATGAGGCAGAGTCATGCCAGCATAATGCTTGAAACTTAGCTGGTACATCAGGCATAAGAGAAAATGGGTGATCGACAGCAGCAACTGGGCACAAAGGGTGATGATGGAATAGCCACCAGCGGAACAGTAATAGTACGCTGTCGCAACTGGATGGTTTTACTCCAGTGAACTGAGTTAAAACAACAAATATTTCTTTAGAGTCCAGAAAAAAGAACAAAACAACTATTGGCTGGTAATTTTCTTTTATTTTTTAATGAAATTTAAAAAAGTGAAGCAATGTTAGGCCATTTTTGAGAATCTGAAATTCAAAAACAATTTCACCACCCAATCAGGTAAGTGCCACTTTGTGGCTCTGTCAATCCATCTTTAGTATCTAAAAAAGATTTTCATAGCTATGATGTTTTTTTTTCTCTTTGAAAATATAGTTACATATATAGTTATAACATTTTATATATTAAATGCACTAGGTTGAGGGAGGGGGGGGGGGGATTTATAGATATACTTTTATATAATTTGCTTTCACAGTTTAGGAAATGTAATAGTATAATATTTTTATATATATTTTTAAGTTGGGTAATAGGTTTTTTCATGTGTAATCCTAATTCAGGCAAAACGTTTGCTGAAATTTTCAGTTTAAATGATCTTAACTAAATTGGAATTGTCAAAATTTTCCATTATAAGTCTACACTTTTCTCTCGAAAAACTCATTTTTAAAAATAACTGTTATTACTGTTGTAACTAACCTGCATCTTTTTGATTAAATATAGACGAAAACTATGTTTCCGGTAAACAAACTTTCAAAAACTTTTAGAAATATAGCTTTTTTAAATCTAATGTCAAGTTAAATGCCATAAATCTTTAAAATAGAAAATAATATGGGTTATGTGTATGGGTTATGTATAAATGGGTTATGTAAAAGTTGTATATAAATATTAGAATGTCAATTTTGCTATAACAGAGAATACAAATATGAAACTGACATTTAGAATGTTTGCTTATTGCAAACAATACTTTTGAAATATTTTAAAATGCAGCAGGTTAAAGTTGGCCTTAATTTCCCTTAGCCTTTTTAAAATTAAATTAACAACAAAAGTTTCAACAAAAGGTATACAAGAATTTGAAACTTACCTTGAAACATGTAATGTACTTGTCTAAACAATTATAGATGTTGTTGTGCAAGTTAGCGATGTGATACTTTTGTATGTATATACATCTTAAAAACAATCAATATTTTTCCAGAAAGTAAAATCATTCCTAGACAATTTTTCAAGCTCTATAAAAACAACTTCTTTTTTTGTGACAGGTATGTTCAATAAGAAAGAAATGGATAAACTGCCACCAGAAAAAGCTCCAGTTTAATTTTGGTTCCATTACGATGTAACAAAAGTTGCAATATTTTCCAGATGTGTATTCGATTGTTGATGCTTTTAACTAATCAATGATGTCAAATGAAAAAATACAATTAGATTTCGTGCTGGTGAAAAAGATAGAAAGATATCGAACTGATAACGATTTTATCCTCAAAACTGATATCACTACAAAGGATGCGTTTGATGTAACTTTATCTAACGAGTCAAGAAAAGTAAAATGTCTTTTACATCCAAAGTTGAATAGTCTTGTTTATAGGGGGATTTTAAATATTGGAAATGTTGTACAGGTGAAAAAGTACGAAGAACTAGTTGATGACACTAACGTCAGTGTGCATGTGAATATTATTGTTTTAACTGACATTCAAATCCTTAGAAGTGTCTTTGCACAACAATCCATGCTTCATGAAGATGAATCTCTGGACAAGCCATTAGGTACATCAAAAGAATATTACCTGCCACTTTATAACAATGAAGATATATATGGATCTGCTTGGGATAGACTTCAAAAAGAAATCAAAGTAACAGAAATTGGATGTTCTGATCTCACAACAATTAAGGCTCTTCAAAACAAGCAATCTAATTCAAAAGAGATGTTACCAGTTTTTGGGACTGTTATAGCAAAATCAAAATTAAATCACTATGATTCGAAAGGCAAGTGTAAATATCCATTTAATTTTTCGATTGAAGTTGAGCATGATAATACTACATGTAGCGTAACATTTTGGAACAAAGCATGTTTGTCTTATTTCAAACCTATACAAGTTGGACAGAATATTGTGTTGAAGAAATATCGTTTAAAAAGGAGATATGCCAGTCGATCAAACACAATTTTTGGGATATCAAAGGATTCTGGATTGGAGTTGTCAATTAATCCTTCCAACCCAGAAGGAGAAGTTGAATTCTCCAACGACAAGATTACAGATATTATTGTTTACAGGTATGTAATTTATGCCTAATTACATTTCGTGGCTATCAATTTTTGCAGATAATTTTTTGTAAAAGTTTTCAGGATAATTATTTTTGCAAATAATAAATGTTATTGAATATTTTTGGCTTATTGGGCTCTTCTTCACTTCGCAAAAAATATTTTTTTAATAATTTCTATTTGTTGATTTTTTAGCAGGTATTAATTTTTGCAAATTGGGACTAATATTTCACGAGTAAAGCAGAATTCTGCGAATTTTGCAAAAATTGCTGATAATTAGGGGCTATTTCTTTGGTACACAAGATTTGGATCTGCATGCACTATTTAACATTTCTTTGGTAATCTGGGGCAATCAGAATAAAATTTATAGGAGCAAATCAATTGGTGCATTTAGGACTGTCAGAATTAATGATTGGACATAATAAGGTCAAATCTTTCTGGCCCTGTTCAATTTTTTGTTTGTTTGTTTGTTTGTTGATGAAACTTCTGAGATAAGAAATCATTTTGAATAATTTGCATTATTTAAAAAACACAGGGGGTCCAAACTTACTATGCAAAAACATAAACGAAATTAGATACTTTTGCAGAATAGATTAACTTAAATCTACTTTGGTTTCATAATTATACAGAGCAAATTAAGTATTACTATACAACAAATTTTGAAGCACATGGATTTAAATTTCTGTTTTTTGGGTCACTTGGACCTGCGTATACAGATTTGAATCTCAGTTATGACAGAAATGGCTCCTAAGTAACATTTAAAATTGTTACACATAATCATATTATTATAGTTATTATTTTTAGTTACTCTCTGTGCGTATATAGTTTGCTGGAAGTTGTGTGCATTGATTTTTTCTAGCCATCCTATGTAAATAGCTATTCAAATAGAACATAGTTGTTTTAGAAGGTTTATCCTATTTCAGGTTTTTTCCATCATCCGTATTTGGTCGGAATCTTGTTCCTGTCGATAGCATTGCTGATGTAACAGGCTGCATATCTTTTATTGGGAGAATCGAACGTGAAAGAAAGAGCCTCAATACTCCTGTATTATCCTCTGGAGATTTCTGGATGTATCGTTGGTTGGTTTTAAAAGATGGTAACATTGAGTTTAGTTTCCAATTATTTATTTGGATTAGCAGTGTACAGACATTATTTGGGAGATGTAAATATTGATGTTTAAAGTAATCTCTATACTATTATACCAAAAATGATTTTTAATCAGATGTTGTCATATCACAATAAACGTAAACAAATGAAGTTAGCATAATGGTGATTGGTACACACTAGTCATTCAAAAAACCCAGTTTTAGCACCTGGAATATATACAAAGTTTCACATTTTCATGATAAACTCCCATACCTTCTATTTCTTGCTGACACATATTTCTTTATACAAATTTGTTTTTAAAAATTATCCAGCTCAAACCCAAACCGTTTTACATTTTAAGGCTGATGTTCACCTAGTAATTTTTGTAGATGCAAAAAAAAGTCTGTTTCTTTTATTTTATGTAATAAACAATATGAGCGCAAACCTTCATAGTGAAAACGTACAGACAAGATCAAATGAATTTTGTATTTTTTTATAAAAAGAACATTAGGTGTACAATAGGGAGAGAGACAGACCCTTGAAACAAATCCTTAATTAAAAACAGGAGGAGGGCTCAGTTAAGAGTGTATTTAACAGAACCATGACATTAGTATTGGTGTTCTAGCAACGACAGTCTTGTATTTGTGAAATCCCAAACTTCTGTAACTTCGCTTTTAAAACAGGTATGCATACAGCAACTTTTTTCGTCGTAGGTGTTTCCGACTTTGATATCAAAATAAAAGTCTACGCTTGTTCACAATCTGAAACAGTGGACAAGTTAAAATGTGGTGAAATGTTGGTGGCTACAAGAGTGCTGTGCAAAGGACACATCACTTCCTACACGGGGAAACAACGGATGCAGATGTATGCTGTATCTATAAGAGAAACACAACTCTATAGCATTTCAAGTGATTGGGAGTTAGATGATGTCAAATCACTTCCATTTGTTAAATATATTGGTTTCTTAAATGTGTTAAGGGTCAGTATGATAAATTTGTTTGTTTGTTTGTTTGCAGCTTTGTTAGTGCCAACCGCAGATCAGTTTTTTTTTCAGCTTTCTGAGATTTTTCAGCTATTATGTTTGTTTTAGTAGCAACCAGTGGATCAATTTTCTTTTTTATTACCAGCAAAATCGGAACATTTAATGCAGCACTCTGTTCTTCTACAATAGTCTAATGAAATTCGTTATGTGTAAGTCATTAGTTAGAAAAAAATGTATAAATAATTAAAATTTGTAAACTTGCATAATTGCATAATTTGCAGGAAACATTGTTATTCTGTGCGAAAGAAGGTATGTGTAAAATTTTTTATCTCGGAAAATCGAGGTTTTCGATTTATTTATCTAAATCACCTTTTTAAATTTTTTATAAGAGTAAAATATGAATGCGAAGGATTAATAAAGATCTGTTGTGATAAATAGTAATAACGCAGACATTAGAAATAAGGCATACTTACCAAGTACACAGATTCAACAAATTAAGACATTATTTTTTTAGTGGTCAAAGAATGCTGACTGTCGTCGTTATCTTTCTCAAAACTCCTATGAAGGAGGGTACTTTAGCCATCCAGCATTACCAGATGAATTAAACAACTATGTCAATTCGTTTCCATTGCACTCCCCCTTTAAAGTTATATCAAGTGAAAACCTGGTGGAAATATGTGATAATATGCATGTGTATGAAACAATGCGGGTGAGCATCCAAGCTACTATTGCAGTCATTGAGTTTATCCCAGGTGCGTAAAAAACCTAACTAAAAATATTGAAAACATTAAAAGAAGTATTTTTACATGTAATCTACACGTATCGACACATCGAATAATGCTCTCCATCTTTCTGTTTTTAATCTGATATACGTACGTTTTGAAGAATATCTTTTTTGTGTGTTTTAGTACTATGCATTTTATACACATTTTCAGGCTTTTTTTAGTGAATATCTTTTCAAAGGATGGGAAAAAATGTATTTGGTGACATTATTGTTCAAATAACCGTAGTACAAGGACAAAAAAAGTGGTTCTCTTTTGCAAATACATACTTTAGAAACCACAAATCATGTTCAAAAAGAATGAATTTAGAAGTCTTTTGCTACCCAGTTGTGCAATAAAGAGTACATATACAATTCTATGTATTTTGTATTGATTGAATTTTGAGGGTGCTTGCATTTAAGTACCTTTTTGCAGAAACATTTTTTGTTCTACTCTTTCTTTTAACATAATGGAAACAACGTTTGATATCACAAGACTAGCCCTGTCTCCTTGTATCTCCTAGAATTTGCTTCATTTTCTGATATCCTTACGTTTCCTTAATATCTTTCTTTTAAGCTTTCCCCCTTCTCATAAAATATCCTAAAATTTTCTCCATCTCCTGATATTTTTAGGATTTTTCTCCATCCTTTGTTATTATAATTGTCTGTCTATTTGTGAGCCAAAATGGTAACTTATTCCTTTGATTTTTCCGAAAAATTTTTTAAGGCTAGGGGTTTATTAAATCGAAAATTAAACTAAGCTAGGGCGACACAAGGGACTTTTTTATTATTATGCGGCGAGACTTGTTTATTTCATGCGCCGGAAAATGTTGCGCGTACATTTCAGTATTCCTAATATTTTCTTTATTTAATTTCTGCCAAGATATGCTCCAATTTTCAATGACTTTGTGATTATGTGATTTAATTTTGTGTAGTATTTGTTGAATTGGAGTTGAAATGTTTCTTTTATAGTTATAACTGACGCACCTAAAAGCCTTCTGAAAAGAAAGTCGCCTCGCTTGAATTCAAGTGTGGGGAAGAGAAAACGATCTGGTGGATTATTTGACGAACCTCAAAGCGAGTTTTCTGATTCTGGTAAGAGTCTATTGTGTTTACTTTTACAACGATCCTGCCGAATTTCTCTTTTTCTTCTTGAAAAAAACCTTAAGTGGAATCACATGAGCTGACCTGGTAAATAGCCTGGAAGTTAAAGGGAATTTTATAAGTTTGGGGAAAATGTGTGAGATTCAGAGTTTTGGTTAATGTTTTACAGGGAGAGCTATTTTCCTTTTTTTTAAATATTCTTATTTAGACTTATATTTCGCTGTTTATTTTTTAACCAATTAGAATTCAATCATTACTGGTTCCTTTTGAAAAAAATTATTCAAAATGAGTATTTTTTTTTCTAAAAGTGTGTTTACATTCAACATTTTAATTTTGGCGCCTACTCATGGTTTTTCGTGGAAATCAAAGAGGTTTTATTGTGCAACGAATCCGCCATTCAGAAATTCGCTCTATATTGAGTAGGCAATTTTTCTTTTGAAATCTTTTCTAGAGTACATGTTCTTTTTAAACGCGTAGCATATTCAGGCTTAAATAGGGGAATTTTTTAGGCATAGGCTAAGGGTATTGCCCAACCTTGTTGTATCCTTCTGATGCGTTTTTTCCTATATCATCGGTATTTTAATCAGACACAGTCTTAAGCTGAATTAACACCAGAACACTACACTATCTAAACCTGGGCTTGTGTAATTATACTTCTATTTTTGTGGAGTTTTTTAAAAAGGTAAAAACAGGACCGTGTCATCCTACCTTTATCGCTCTTAAGGAAACGTTTAAGTTTTTAATTTGTTTCATCGATACTATAACATACTATAAGCGTAATTGTGTTTTTTCGCATAAGCATATCCCAGCCTTACTTCAAATTCTCACTTGCTTATGAAAAGAACATGTATATCCGACCAATTATAGGATTTATTTCAATTATCTGTAAGTCAAGCATGTATAACTTTTCCTTAGGTTCGCAAAACTCTTCTCAGGAGGAAGCCGGACGATATCCTTTCCGCGTGATAGATAGAAATGGATTAGAGGTCAGCGATAAGATTAAAAACGTTGGTGACGTCGAGTTAACTGAAGAAAGTAAGCGTTCACTTACCGGTGGTCGAAAAGATCTGCACTGCATGCTGAGGATCCTGTTATTTGGTTTAAACAAGAAAGTCGCAGTAATGAGCTCACTTATTCCAAAACAAGATCCCTCCTCTGCTGAAGGCATCATATTAGACGTTCTGGAAGGGCGATCCATTCATAAGTTTGTACATAGACCCGAATCGTTTTTAGAAAACGCAGAAACAATGGTGAAACCGGATGATAGATTTTTATTTGTGCTTGATTTGTATTATAAAGGGAAGAATGATGTAGAAGTTGTAATAAATCGAGGGTTTAGAGTTTGAAAAGAATAGTTGACTTTTCGTGCAATGTACTGTTTTGGTTTTGCGTTAAGAGTAAGGGACATGCGCACGCATTTCAGTAGCTTGAAAGTATGAACAACGGACCACAGTAATCAAAGAAATGTATCAGTAAAAAAATATTCACTTTAAATTGAAACTTTTTAAGAGAAATGTATGGTTAAAAAGACTAAGGGGCTGTTTATATGAGAGGCGGGACGGGACGATTGCCGGGACGGGACGTTTGCCGGGATCCCGCTCTCATTAATAATTATACTTAAAATCACTTTGCGTTTATATGAAAATTTTTTGTCCCGGGACAATTTCGTCCCGTCCCGGCTGAGCGGGATCCCGCTTGAGCTAAGCGGGATCCCGGCTTAGGCGGGACGTTTTTTTTCATATAAACACACCGTCCCGGGACAAACGAGGTAATATTTGCACTATCAGCATATTTCAATAGAAAGAAAAAAACAAACATGGCTGCTAAACGTACACTTGTTAAGAAGCCAACAGATGTTCCAACCAAGAAAAAGTGTTTTAGATTCAATGATGAAATGGTTTTTAACCTCATTAACTGTCTATTAGATTATAAAGCAAAGTGTGAGTTTGAGAACATTGATTTTGATGCAGACAAACCAATGCAATACAAAGTCATTCGAACTGAGTTGGCAAAATACTGCCTGAACGTTAAGAGAAAAATACATTTTGTAAGAAAAATAATCTTGTGAGTGTTCACTAGGTCGTAAAATTTGTACGTGGGTGCCATCTATGCAGCCAAAAGCTTGCGTCATTCCAAATTTGGCCTCAAATTCTCCTACTTTTTCAAGCATCTCTTCTTTCGTTTTTGGCAGGGCTATGTATTTTGGTCCAAGCTTGTAAGTTATGCAGTTACAAACATCTCTTATGACTTTTGACACCGTAGATATGTGCAGGCCAAAAGTGTTTGCTGTCATTGACAAAGATCCTGTGTCTTTCAAGTAGTACAACGTTACTGCAACTTTTTTTTCTGCAGACAAGGCTCGATAATTTGGAGATGTGTTGTCAGGAGTAATCCATATGCGTATTTGATCTACTAAATCAGTAAACATAGCCTTTGTCATTCTGAAGTTCTTTTTCCAATCCTCCTCGGGAAGAACATCAAAAAACATGTTCAACCACCACTGTTCCACTCGTCCTTGTTTGAACCATGTTGAACGAGGAATTCGGTTTTTCCTTTGCTCTTTCAATGCTTTCTGTTTTTTTATCCAACAGTTTCTTTTGCTTCCACTCAAAAGTGATGCAGTTAAAAGAGTTCTATAGTGAGTGTATTGAAGTGCTAAAATCATTAACAATGTATTGAGCTGCAACAACAATGTTGATGATGTTAAAAAAATCTTTTTATTCGCTTGCAATTTTGTTTTGTTTTCGTTTTGACGCGCCATTATACTTTAGAAAAATTTAAATTTGGCGCTTGTGTTGTGAAATCGTCCTGGCGCACTTTTTTCCATATAAAGGCGGGATAAAATCATCCCGGCAAACGTCCCGTCCCGGCAATCGTCCCGTCCCGCCTCTTATATAAACAGCCCCTAACCCCCGTGAGTTTTAGATCTCGTGTTTTCTCAAAAACTCAATTTCTTTAATAACAATTTTTCTCTACATGGTCCTGCTTTTTATTTTACCTCCCAGAATGCGTGTTCATGCACAAAAATTTGCAAATTTTTGTAAACATTGGCAAGTCATCCATAAAACCTTCTGTACTTTCTAGTGTGTTAAATTACTAAGTGTTTGCTTACTCCGTTAGGTTTAACGGACGTAAATAAGTACTGGCATGAAAAAGGCGTCGGAAATGTTTGCGGCACGTGTTTACAAATTAAACTTTAATTTTAAGGTTAATTATCGCCGTCGCAAAACAAACGATTTTCGCGGGCATTTAATTTCTTACATGACAACATTTTGGAATTTTGTCAAACAGGCAATTTTTAGATGTTTCGCAGAGAAGAAGTTAGACGTTTGTAGTCGGCAAATTATTCGCTGTCGTTGTCACACACTTTGATCGCAAAAAAGTCGAAGGGATTGCCTCATCCATGCAAACATCCCAGTGCTTGATTCGTGATCTGCTGCTGATGTTCTTTGTAGTATTGTTTATCTCTGACTTTTTCAACGGAACAAAAAAAAAGAGATCGTAAACATTTACACTTTTTTATAAGAACCAGGAAGTTTGCCTTTCAACCTGAGATGTTCTCTCTTTTTTCGCATGCTCCATCTTAATTTAATTTCCGCTCTCGACACGCGCGCATATCTTTAAAATCACATGAAGATAGAGATATAGACAGAGACAGCATAAAACCTCCGTCAATCTAATACTGAAAATCCCTTGCATACAAAATTGAGGAAGTTTGGACGCGTAGGTTTCATTTACGAACGGTGACTGAAAATACGGACCATTCTGTTAAATACATATCGTAATAGTAAAAATGCTACCCGAGTAGTGAACACTAGTTCCTTTGCTGACACGCGTTTCGAAGTGAACGATACACACATTCGCCATTAGTTATGGAGAGTTCTTTGCCAGTATTTATTGACCTGCCTGAAAAAGATCAGGTAATATTTTTATTGCTAGATTTCCATGATTGTAATGATGGCAGTCTAAATCAAAACTTTTTTTTTGGTATAGAAAAACAAGAAAATATTTGTCCTGTACATGCCCTAAAATTGCAAATTTTGGTAGCTAGCGCACATTTTTTTGTGTATATACTTCGTAGGTTGCTTAGGAGCATACATCTCAAAATGTTGCAGAAATAACGTAGCGTATAATCCGCCAACTCCGTGAAAAAAACACATTTAACGTCCTTATATCCATATCTTCAACATATCGGTTATTTGAAACTTTTATTATCGTAGCGCTATCTGTCGTGGACCGTTCAGGGGGTATGACAAGAAAAAAAATACATTTAATTGTGGACAAATAAGCCGGATCCGACATGTACTATCATCCAATAATGCCGTGATGGATCCTTCAACTCCGTGAAATTTGAAAAACACGTTTGCTTTCTGATGACTAGCAAAAATATTTTAAAAATTAAAATATTCATTTGAAAACATTCTCAAATCATTGGAACCTCGGTAAAGGTATATATAACATGACCATAATTATAATCAATTAACTGAGATAACAATATATATAAAAAAGACCACCCTCGCGCTTGACTTGAAAATCACAAAAAGTTGTAATTTTTGTCATGTGGGAGTTCCGACACCCCTAAAATGATTAAGTGGTAGTATCAAACCCCCTGAATTGAATTCATTCATTAAAAATGGTAGACAGAGCTGTGGTAAGTTGTTGTAGGCTTCGAAAGCAGCTTCACGGAGTTATCGGATTCACAGAGTTGGCGGATCATACGCTATATATATAGTATCTGTGTGTGCACCCTTACCACCCAAAATGTGACAACCACACCAAATTATGAATTTAGGATAGTATATAACTTTTGTAAGAGAGAATCTCTTATTAAGGCGATTTGTCATCTTTTTTCGATTCTTCTTCTTTTACGATTATCACAACAACCACATCTAGTCATGCCATTATTTTTGTATACATAGTTTTATTTTTTGTCCTTGATCAACAAAATTTTGTGTGTGAATTAAAAATTGAAAGTCTTGATATGATTAGGCTAGGAATAGACTATTTTGACTCTGCTCCGACTGAGGACAAGCTGTTGGTAAAAAGTGCATTTCAATACACTCAATCATAGTGCTGTGTTTTTCCTGCGCGCATTATCCCAAAAAGATGCGTGCGCAGAATTGGAGGTAAAGAAAACATTAGTGCAGAAAAACACATGGCTGGGGTTAACCAAGGGCTATGGTAATATTCACTCATGAATTTCATTTAAAATCGTTTAAAAGAATCATTTAAAAAATTCGTTTCATATCATTTCATTCTTTAATTAACATGACTTGCCATACTAATTAGCCATGAAGAACTTGAATGGATATTCATGCATTGTGGAAAAAAAATATTTCACAACAACTACGTTCGAAACGTTCATAATAAAATAGTTATGTGCTTAAAAAAATTGGCACAACTATGAAATGCAAGGGCAGCAGGCAGAAAAAACAATATTGATAGCACAATTAGGCGAAATTAATTGCTTAAATAGTGTATTATAGACTAATTACGCTATCATAGCCTACCCGTTATCAAGGGATTTTGGGGTCATCTGCAAAAAATTAGGAGGCCTGGGACAAGCCAATAAATCTCCTTTATAATATCTATGCATTGATAAAGTTTGAATGCATACAACTAATCTACTGATGACAGAAAATTCGTTAAATATGACATCATAATTTATGCAGCATCATAATTAAATCTGAAATTTTTTAAATGTGAATATCTTGAGAACAAAAAGAGCTTTTTAAAAAAATTGAAAAGCTAGTGAACCAACTTTTTAAGCTTTATATTATCAAGTCCAGCATTAAAAAATCAAATCAAATCTTCAGCATTTCTTCTACTTTCAAGAACATTTAGAAGTTGAATTTAGTTTGTTATGTTATAAAAAATGATAGTGATTGTGAAAAATGCTTAAAGACAAAGCAAGTTCCAGTGAGAAAAATACTAAGTTGTCAAACTTATGTCCTCTTGTTCAACACTATCTTCCCTTAAATATGCTATCACCATTGTTTTTTTTTTAAAATGCATTGTTCATTTATTATGGAGGACAATAACCTGAGAATAAACAAATAATAAAAAATATGTGATTTAGTGATTGCATACTTTTAGAAAAACTGATATAATTTTGCATAATCATTCATAGTGGGTTTGTTGGAAGAAAAATCAAAAGAAAAATATTTTAATGTATTATTTGGGATAGGAATTTTACATATTAATCATTAAAAATCTCAGAAACTTCTTTATAATTGTATGAAAAAAATTTTTTTTTAGTGAGAACACAGCATTAGCCTACATCTTTACTTTGTTCTTATTCAGGGAAACTTTTTGGAAGTTTTGCGGAATTTTTCTTTATATTTATATATATATAAAAAAAATTGGTGTTGCTTAATGCAACTTCATAATTTTATTCATTAACAATCACACCAACACAATTATTGTAGGTAAGAGAAAAAAAAATCACAACCAAAAGTATCTATAAGCAAATTGCAATTGTAATAAAAATTAATATTCCTTAGTAGTTCTTATTTTAAATTCAGACTCGGGTTGTTCTTAATTTTAAAACTTCGTATGGTTATTTTGTTCTTATTTTTTTTACAAAATTGGAGGCTTTTGCTCTTGTAAAATTGTTTTTTTTAAGTGTATACTTGCTATCAAAATTAAACAAGACACAATTCCAACAATTCCATCTATGGTGAAAGGATTTAATTGACAGTTGTGACGAGATTATTTGAACATTCTTTCAGAAGAAATGTTCAAACAATCTTGTTTTTTTTTCATCTTTACACATTTAAATTCTGTTTTTACTGCTTTCATAGCATAACCCATTCATTATCAATGAATACAAATTGGTCCATACACATAGTTGTATCAATTGCTAACGAAAGTGTTTACATTTTTTGGAGCTTATGGCTAGGGCTAAACTGTTTCAGAATATTGCACCAATAAAATGAATCAATTTCATTGGTGAACATCAGGCTTAGCTTAGTATTGCTTATTTACCCTTCTTTGTTATAGTGTGTTATGTAATGATTGTTTTGCTTTTCCGTCTGTTCTAGTTTCTTACAAAGAACAAATGTATTGCCATACTTTTTTTGTTGTGTTTGTATTTAAAGCCAAGTTTCTTAGTTATCTTACAAGTTTTCTCCTCAATTCTCCTCAATTTTGTTAACAAAAGCTCCTCAAAAGTCCTCAAATCTTTTCAAATTTTGTTTTGAAAAAAAAAAAAGTTTGAACCCTGATTTAACACATCTATAGTTTGCTTGTTACAGATGCACACAATTTCTATATTATAAGAGATTAAAAATGCTTCTTACTTTTTTATAGGCACAGGAGATTCGTCAATATCTGATTTCAGCTGGGTCTGATCTTAGCAGTGACAGTAAAGAAAGTATTCATGAGGAATTGTCATGTTTGCTGGATGCTTGCGATAACTGGTTAAAATCTGCTAGTGATGATGGTAAGAATATATTATTGTCCTGTTGTTTGTCAGAAATATTTTTTGGTGCCTTTTCCATGCTCTATTATTGGATTAAAAAGTGTTTGTCTGGGAAACTTATTTAGGCTCGTTTTTCTGGTTTGAAACCAATTTGCTCTTAGCCCGACTTTTAACTGAATTGGCCTATGACTTATTTATGAGTGCAAAAAATTAAGTAGTGCCATTTTATGACTGTACTGCTAAATGTTTACGAAAAATGAGAAAGAAAAGAAAAAAGGCGTATCAATTGTTTTTTCCCTCTCAATTTATTATCATTTGGCTGTAGTGTTTCAGCACCTGTATACTTGATTCTTAAAGCACTTATATATTTTCCTTTTTTTTCTTTCCAGATTTAGAAGCCATGATGAACAGTTTTATATCACTTATTCTTTTCTGTACATTTGATGACAAACTGACACGAAAGTTTTGCGCTAAATTAACAGAGATGGGTGCTTCGGAAAGTAATGCCCTGCTCAGAATTAAAATGTAGGTTTTGTGTTTCTTATTATTAAAACATGCAGGAAGGGTAGGAGGGAAAAAGGAATCAAGGGAGAGATGAAGATGGGTAAAGTCTTATCCAGTAGCTGTTAAATAGTTATTTCCCAATTGGAGGAATTTATCCTGAATTTCCCAATTTAGTAAACTTAAACCACCTTTAGAAAAAATCTTTTTTTGAAAAAAACTATAGTAACATGTACTGCTGCTTTTTCTTAATTAGAAATAAATACTTGTTATCAAAATATTTAGTTATGTAAGGAATTTGTGAGGTCTCGAAAAAGAACATGCAAAGCATTACATTGGGCTTTTTATATATGGGATAATGATCTGCTGTCTCTAATGATACACATGGTGATTATACCCAAGGGTTATTGAGGTTGGATCTGAGATGATTTCTAAGTATTAACCACCATGTAGTAAGTGCAATAAAAAAATAATGATATACCAGTAGACTTGGTGTGTTGCACTTGTATATTAAAATTATTAAAAATTAGGCTAAGGAAAGTTAATTTTCTAATTAGTGTGTCCCCATGCATATACCTTTTAGATAGCCTTTTCCATCCAATTCTAGTGCATCTTTTTCCTTTTCCGTGTATTTGACTAGATCGAAACTATGCACTATGACTAACCATCTCTTAATAGCTCCCCACAGTAGTAGGAATCGTATTTCGATGAAATATCCTTAGTCCGTGCCATGAACTTTTCTCCTGAAAAGTAGCGTTTCTAGAAACATTAAAGCTATGAAAAACCTTTTTTCATCAATTGAACACATGCCAGTGTAGTTTTTGGGTGTGATTGCTAACTAAACCAACTTGGCTTTCACGTAGAACATTTTACATGAATCGTCATGCAATTTATTATGCTACTTTTTAATATTTTGTATATTTTGATGTATTAATTTTTCTTAAATTGATAGATTAAACAACTTATTTGTTGGCTTGCCTGAAGGTAATGCTTTGAGATATGATGTATACATTGGCCAACTTCGTCTGGCTTCAAAGTTCGGTCACACTAATGCTATTATAACACAGTTGAAACAGGTATGTTGAAGTTTTGAGTTAATGAAAATCAGGCTTTTATGAGAAGCTGTTGTTGGTTTTGGATAAAAAACAAATGTGTTTAAGGCTGAAAATAACCATTAATGCCACAAAGATTTCAATAAAACTAGATAAAAACACAAAACCTAATTTGATTGGATAACTCAAATCACAAAATGGTTTGATATCCAAAACAAATGGTCAGTTTGTTTTAAATACTACAAGCAACAGTATAGTTTATTTAAACACGTCAAAGCGTCTTGGCAAATATTGTGCCCCAAGAAAAGGAAATTAAGTAAAGGCAGGTATCCACTTAAACGAAAATGGTTTATTTGATCTTCGTTGATCGCAAAAACCTATATATATATTAACATGACTATTGGTATTAGAACTAATATTTTTTCGCAGGTTAAAGAGTGGCTAAAGATGTGGGATATTAGCATTGAACAGAAACGCACATGTTACAGAGAATTGCACACAGCTTTAAAAGATGAACACAAAAGGTGAGTATCATCTTTGAGAGGTTGATTTTGCACCTTTCTTTTTATGGTGTCTTTTATTGTTATGGTACCCCTCATTATTTATAGACTTTTATGGACTTCTCAACCTTAGCGTGTTTATATATATTTTAACTTTTAATAATCCATAAAAGTCAATAAAAATTATGTAATAAAGCATAATTCTAGAATTATGTTTAAGAGCTTTTATAATTTAGACCTGCTTTTAAAAAAATTGTATTCTATTTGAATGTTAGTAAAAATGTAGCTTTTTTGCACCAACGGTGAGAACATAAGATTGACCACCATTTTTGAGCATCTTGTAATTGAGGCTGAAACAGTTTTTAAGCATGCTAAGAAAGAAATTAAATGTCCATATAAAAGAAGTGTCCTCGGTCTCTATAGAGGCAAGGTTTAAATTTTTGTTGTTGCCCAAGAAGGCGTGCAAGTACTTTTGTTGTAAGTAACTCTTTAAATCATATTTGTTTGATTTTCCTCCATAACTTTCCAATGCATGCTTATTTGCTTGTTTTAAATGCAAGTTAAAGTGACTTTTGCCAACACAACTTTAGACTGTACCCTGTAGTCATTTTATGTTATAAGACTAGTTGAGTTCACCGAGTAGTACCAGACTAAAAATGCTCATGCAAATAGAAAAAAACGAGTTGATACAGAGTAGCGTCAGGTGTTTCGAGTAACTTTAAGGATGTTACAGTGTAATTCGCATGTTACAGTTTGAAGGAATTTTTTTTGTTATTTGCAGTGAACAAGCCACACGTGTCATGTTAGAATTGTTATCAACATACGACGAAGCCAGTGCGTCTCTCGCTAAGGCGGATGCAGAGAACTGTATTCTTAATTTCATAAAGAAACCAGATATATTTATAATGGACCATCTACTGAATTTAAAACCAGTCGCAGTGTTACAGGGACAGCCAATACATAAGGTGCGTGTGTATGGAAGATGTTTACGTTTCGTGAACTCCTACGTAGGGGTTTTTTTATTAGCAACAAATTCATAATTATTTGGAACAGAAGTATTCACTTATTGGGTAAGGCTGCAGCAAATCATTAGTTTGTAGTGTGGCATTAGTGAAAACTTTATTTGCTGAAAAAAATTTACTAAAGGTCTGAAAATGATGGGGAAAAAATATGGAACTTTTTTGTGAAAATTTCCTGAGATTTTTGTCCAATATATAACTGTTAAGAAAATTTTGAGTGAAGGTAACTCTTAACCAAAGGCGTGACGGATCCAAGACAGGCATACCTTAATTTCCACTGTGATTTTCCACTGTTATCTTTGTGTGTATCGTATATTACTTTTGTATGTATGTTTTAAATCCGTTTTATTTTAGCTTCTTGAAATCTTCGTGTCAGGACAGTTATCAGACTACTTGGACTTCCATTCTAAGAATACAGACTTCCTGAAAAAATCAGGTACCATTACCTTCATGTTCACCATGCAGCTTGCAGACCCTTCTTGAATTTATCTTTCCCATTATTGCCGTAATGCTTCGAGTAAGCGCCCAGGACGTTTATTAGATTTTTCGATTTTCAGAGGGGGCGCCTATTCGAGGGAGGCGCTTATTCGAGGGAGGCGCTTATTCGAGGGAGGCGCTTATTCGAGGGAGGCGCTTAATAATTTTTTTTCATAATATCGTCAACGTTTCCTAGATTGTATGAAAAGCTTGTTCATCATCGAGAATATCTTCTTCCTATATTTTTCCCATATGGGTATTTATGAAGATCTTTATCGGTAAAACTCAACACAGGTTTAAAACAGTTTTAGCAAATACAATTTACGTGCAGACCCAGTAAGCAGTAACAGTACATAGAGTGTTCAATATTAAATACAGTAAGCAGAGTCCTATTTCAGAGCAAAGTAGAAATTGCGCTTGATAAAATCTTATTTGCTTGTACATTGATTAAGTTATGTTATTCAACTTTTGATTGTGGAAGTTTTGAAGGAGTGTATGCGACTTGTCGCTTCCTTTTCTAGGTTTAATACATGAGCAGAATATCCATAAAATGAGAATATTGACGACACTCACGCTCGCTATACAACAAAAAGAAATCTCTTTCGCCACCATGACAGAACTGCTTGGTCTGAAAGACGACGATGAAATAGAAGAATTTGTTATAGACTGTAAGAATAAGTCTATCTTGCTAAAGAATAGGTCCATGTTGCTAATTGTATTTTGGCGCCGCTCATTCTACAGAATAGCCAGACTTTTATGTTGTTTGTTTTTACCTGTGACTTGGTCTCAATGTATTTCATATATTTGTTGAGATACCATAATTTTGTTTCAAAGTTTTTGAGTAGATATAGAAAATATTTTTATTTTGTTTTTCAGTGGTCAAATCAAAATTAATGCACGCAAAGATTGATCAAATAAACCAGAAGATTATTATAAGGTAAACTTTTTGTTTAAATAATTCCATTATACAGCCATGTTGTGATGGTGTTCGTACTGCCATCGTATAAACTTGCGGGTTAGCTTGCAGGTTCGAGTCGTCACTTATTTTTCTTAAAAAAAATTAGCGATTGTTTTTTTGATTTTGCACTCCTCAAGTTGTTTCGTACCTTAAAGTACATACTAATAGTCTCCGCATTATGAAGTTTCAATGCATTTTCTGAGCCTTATGTTCAAACAAATTATCGCAAAAGGTGAAAATAGGCATTATTCGCGAAAATAAATTCACGCTAAGAGCTTCCACTATTTATATTCTTCACGCGGAAAAAATTTCATCACTTTTGTCCGTGTGAATGTCGTAAGTTTTTTTAATTTCGCGAAAATTAGTATCCGCGAAAATTTATAGTTAAGCCTGCTATTCGTGAAATTCGCAAAAATTATGTTGCGTGAAATTTTGATTTTTTTTTTTTTTTTTTGAAGAACGATTTACACTAATTTTTCTTCTGATTTTCAAACTATAATGAATATATGTGAATTCAAGTTTAGTAGTCTTTATGTCTCCTACATGACAAAATGTCATAAAATTATTTTTCGCAAAATTCGCAAAATGTTAGTATTTACCAACTTCGCAAAAATTGTTCTCGCGAATATTAAATTTTATTTTCACAAAAATTTTTTGCGAAAATTAATTTTCTTAAGTTAGAATATACTTGGACACAAGAACAATTTACATTAAAGTTATAAGTGGGCATTCTAAAATATATATTCGTCATATAAAATTTTTGTCACTCTCAAAAAATGTAATAGTCTAATCTAATTTCCCTTGAGAACAATACGTGTTTCTGGCATCTGACATGTAACAACAATATCGTTGGAGAGAGGGAATTTGCTGTTATCACGAAATCCCTAATGATAAAGCTTGAAAAGGATGGAAAGTTGTGGAAACACTGGACTATTGAGAGTGTGTGACGAAACTATAATTTAATAAGTGATTTGGTTTATATGACACTAAATAAGCAATTAAAACTATTATTAAAAGATATCCTAATTTATTTAATAGTGGTTTCGAAATGCTTAGTATCTTTTATAAATAAGAAACTGGTTTTTAAGAAAAACTTTTTTATTGCTTGACAGAGAGTCACACAATCATTAAGCTTTCATTAATAACAAAAACACCCACTCCTCTCAAATAGACACAAAGAAGAGAACTTTCAGAAAAACTTCCAGACGCTAACTTTTAAAGTTCTGTTTTTACTATGAAGAACAAAAGAAGAATAAATCAGCCTGTCTCAGGTCAGATTTTACTGGCAGTTGAAGTAAAATTATATAAGGCAAACAAACGACTTCTCTAGATGGACTTAAAAATATTCAAACTCGCAATATTTTACCAATTCGCTCTGCGGAAATCGAGTAAAAGGGGTTAAGTGTTTTAAGGAAGCTTTATTTCTTGAAGCATGCCAATTGAAATGTCAGTGATTGATGGGGTGCATTTGTGAAAAAAATTCATACTTAATATTTTTACATTTTTTCAAGTAGTAGTTTTTTCATGGCAACTATTTTCTTATAAAGTAGTTACTTATATTAAAATAATTTGTGTATCTTAAAGGAATTCTTTTCTTCTAAGTACATATATATTCCAGATTCATCCATGGCGCTTTTTCCAGATTTATATATGGCGCGCCTTATCTACCTTTAAAGCATAACAACTAGTTTATTTACTTTAACTACGTCTGGCTTTTATCTAGGTCAACAAGTCGAAGAACGTTTGGTAAAGCAGAGTGGAAGGAGCTCGAAAGCAAACTTGAAACGTGGCTGGATAACTTTCAGACGATACGAACAAATTTAGAACAGATTGTACAAGTTGGAGGGGCTTGATGTATAATATTTAAAGCGAGTTCATGAACGTGTGTCTAATCCATCGAAACAGAAATATATCTAATATTAGAGGCTGCGTGGTTTTTCTATTACAAGAATGCACTTTTTCACAAAAAAAGGGCAACTTTTGCTTACTTTCGCCGAACGTAAAAGGTACAATTTTGCAGGATTTATTTCTACAAATGTGGGCAAAAATATCAAAAATAAATTCTTGACAAATAAATTCCTGACAAATTAATTCCGCAATAATTTTTCCCTGCTAAAATTTCTTACTGAAGGTATATCGGATAAGAGTTGTGAAAATCGGGGAAGACGGATTAAACATAAGAAAGCCCGATGATGGTGTGAATGAAAAACACTGACGTGATTATTAGGTTAGTGTACCATATTTTATTTAAAAGATTTACGTCGATTGTTGGGAGAATTTGTAGAAAAAATGCTAATCAGAAATATTTTAATCGTCAGTTTCACAATTAAATATTGCCCGGAAATTGGAAATTTAAATTTGCCGCTTTTAATTCGACCCACCTTTTTCTCGCTAAATGCTAAACATTGTAAATGCTCGTTTAAACGCCCCAGGCGTTAATTTAAAATTTCAACTTACGGTGGGTGCTTATCAAAAAAAATCTCATTTTTGTGTTAAAGCTTGGTTTTTAGGAAACTTCCGCTCGTACAGAATAAAAACAGAAGATATATATGAACAGGTATAGGTAACATGCTCTAAGCGAAAATGTTTAAGTTTACGGTTAAATTTCCTCTATCTCAATAAAATAATAGCAAATAAAAAAATTTATGCTTTCCAAAATATTCTAATTGAGGCCCCCTTTGACTCTAATATTCCAATAACCGTCCCTGGGCGCTTATTTAGAAGGGAGATTATAAAAAATTACAAAAAGGGTGAGCGCTTATTCAAGAGGGGCGCTTAATCGAAGATTTAAGGTGGTGATAACTCTATTCTGTTTTTACGCTGAAGAAAAGATTTTATGTTAAACATGATTAAGATTGATCTTAATGTTGTTTCATAAGTCTTACAAAATTAACCTTTTATTGTTAGTCGATAAATCTTACAAGACAATTCCTACAAGAGTAATTGACCAATTTTAACCCAGCCAATCCGATTAAAGTTATTCCTTTCATTTCACATTGATAAATAAATAAATGAAAAAAATTGGCTTAAGGTTTCTTTTTTTTTCTTTGATTGATCAATTTTGGATGATAGTAAAGCTTCACGCTTTAAAATTTCGACTAAAAAAAACTGCACGCTACAAATTTTTGACTTATGCAGACTTATTTTTTTATTTGGTTACCGTAAATTTTTATGATAAAAATTGTTGTTTACCGAGCTGGTTAAGAATTTTTCGTTTGTTTGATTAAAAATTTGCTGTTTTAAACTTCGTATTTGCTTCACTGAAACAAATTACAAATGATAATAATGAATAAACTTTTTAAATTATCGCAGTCAATGAGAGACTGTAAAAATTTGATGCAGCAAAGCCTGAAAAACTAAAATAATCACCATTTTTTGGAAAAATCAGAGGCAAATATTGAAAGATATACATCAGTCAGGGAAAATTTTATTTCTTGACACTGAGGGGTTTACTCTGTTTCTTGTAAGGAAGTTACCCGAATGGCATAAATTCTTTTGGATGGTCAAGAAGAAGTCAGGGAAATATTTTTATTTGTGACAATACACTGCTTAATATTAGGAAGAAAGGGAAAATTCGCCGTTTTCATTGCTAAGCGTCTCTCTGAATCACTAAATAAAACTGGGAAGTTCATAAAGCTCTTTGGGAACTCACCTAGAAAAAAATATTTGACAAATAAGTAAATGTAATTGGTGTATCTAAATCAGCTACGAAGGAGGACTTTTGTTTTCACGGCCGCAAAATAAAAGCCAGACCTATAGGTTTGTTTTTTTTATTCCCTTTTTACCCTTACCAGACAGGTCGCATATTTATTTTATCGTGTTTTTTTCATTAGTTGGCTGTGTTATTTCAATTTTTTTCAAATATAGTAGAGTAGGTAGAGACATTTACCGGTCATAACGAGACGGACATGAGTAAATGTCGTCTTCATTCTTTGTTTGTGCGAGGAAAGTTTATATTAGAGTATTATTTTAAAAATAAAAACACATCCATAGTTTTGGATAGGGTTCTATTGCAAACGATTCAGATTATCAGTAGTTTCGGTTATATCCCTTCATTGTAGATGCTTTTTCGAGCTGTTTAAAACGATACAGGGAAGTATAAAGAAGATTTTTTCCGGGAAAATTGTTTTATCAGATAAACAACTATATAAGGACGACAGCTGTTCAGACAAATTCATTTACAGATGGAACATGACACGAGGCAAATGTTGTAATAAAAAATTACGGGTGACACTTATGGGTGGAACCGGAGTCGGAAAAAGTGTTATCGCGCGCCGTTTAATTGGTAAAGAAGAGATAGATGTTTGCAAACCAACTATTTTTGATTATTATGAAGAAATTGTCGAAATCGGAGAGGCAAGTGTATTTTTGGAAATCAATGATACATCAGGAAATTTTTGTTTTCCGGCCATGGACAAATTAACCATGGAACATACAGACATTATAGTGATTGTTTTTTCACTTGAAGAACTTGGTTCGTTTGAACACGCAATGAATATCCTGTGTAATCGCTGCACAGAACAAACGCTGCCGGTAATTTTCGTTGGAAATAAAAAAGACAAAATTTCTAACCGAAAATTACCTTGTGAGGAAAACCTAGAAAACTATATAATGTGTCAACTGAATAAGTCGTACATCGAAATGTCAGCTCTTTACGACGACGCCGAAAAATTATTACGGAGAATATATGAAGATTACGAAATAGCGCATGGACCTTACCATGTCCGACAAAAAAAATCGATCATAAAAAATGTCAAATCGAGGTTTGCTAGATCTGTTCAGTCTATATTGCATGGTCACACGAAGAATTAATGTTTAATTAGGTACATATAATGTAAATTATGTAAATGATATATTTTTATAATGGTGATGTAAATACATAGCGAAGTGGTTTATTAATACAAAGATATATATTTTTACAACATATTTTCTGACATCACCGCAATCCTATATGCTACATGTATGGTAAGTCGCTACAACAAAGATGCCCACTCGTGCAGAAAATTTATAAATTTAGCAAAATTAACGAAAGACTAGAAAAATCCAGCATAAATGGTAGAAAATTTGTGTAAGTTAAGAAAAAAAAGTATTAGAATTTTGTAAGTTTTTATATATTTGTCTTTGAATTTCATGTGTATATATAAAACAGGCCGGGACAGCCAGGGAGTAGGATTGGGGTAAGGGCTGGCAGCCTCTTCCTTAAATGCTGTTACTTTTCAGGCAGTAAACCCCTGAAGGATAACATTAGTTCGCCTGGTTAATATGCGTGTAGTTTAATATACCACCCAAAGAAACCAATAGTGTTCTACAATTTCGAATCATGTGTATTTCCGTTTTCACAATCGAAATCTTTGTTAAACTCTTCAATAGTTTCTGGCAGGTGTTGGCCTCGGGTTTCCGGTACAAAATATGTTGCGACAGCCGCAAGTAGGGCTAAACCACCAAAAATTAAATATGGTAGCTCATCGAATGTATAATCGCCCTAAAAAAGGTCAAGGTAATAATAATTTAAAAAAAGATAACCAGTACTTTCACCTCGTTTCCAAGGATATTTTAATCATCGTCTATCCAGGATTACGAACAACCTCGTCCTCAGGGCTCTGGATACATCAAAACATCATACGCGTTGAAGAGCCCTGGGTATGAGTGTGGTATTTTATAATCAATAAGTAAGTAAAATAATTACTTACAATTAGTAAAATTTGCGGAGCAATCATACCGCCAACTCGAGCCCAAAATACACATGATCCCATGCCTAACGTACTATGGTTAAAGAAATAAACCTCGTTTCTATGCTGTTTTAATTAATTAATGTTTACGTTAGGTAAAAAAGTAGAAAGAATTACTCGCTTTTAGAATTTGATATTAAATTAAAAGATATATCCAATGTAAGACTGTCACGGTGATGTCACTTCCACGTTTATATTTTTCTACAGCAGTGAAAAAATTTTGAACAATGCCTGGAGAATATCAAATTTCCTTTTTAAATTTCCCCTAATTGAATTAATACCACGTTGTCTGGTGAGGCCATAACAATTTATAACATAACGTCATGCAGGGGAAACTTCACATATTAAAAAACACTTACCGAACCACAGTGGGGAAGAGCTCAACAGTGAAAAGAAAAATAGTAGAAAATCCAGCTGACAGAAAAAATTTGCCAATGACGGCAAAAACGGTAGCAATGTCTTCGTTGTTATCTGAAAATAAAGGGAGGGGAAAATTATAGTGGTATACTCATCGTTATGATCTCATTTTTGAGACTGCGATATAAAAAGGATAAAGGACTCATCCTCTCTTATTAATACATATTGGATATACGCTTTTCTTTTTAAAAGAGCCTAGCTAAGAAAAAACGTTGACGCTAAAAATAGGAACCTATAAGAAGGCTTAAATTCCTTCATAGAGTATCAGAATAGAATGTGAGCTTAGGGTTACAGAGAAACAACTATTTTAGAACAATTATTTTTCCATTACTAAAACGATACATACCAACCTCGTCCCCTTTTTAGAACTTATGTGAAAACTTTAAAAACCTCTGGGAACGAGGTTGTTTTTGAGCAGTTTTTTATGTAAATAATATAACGTTCCTTAAAAAAAACGTGTGTACCAAATTGAGGCATTTTTTTATTTTCGCGAGCGATATCAACCTCGTCCCCATGGCTTGTCTCATTGGCGCTGCCTTTTTTGTAGGTCTGACGAAAGGTCTGTTCGTCTCCTCCGTCAATGCAACAGGTCCTGGGATTGAGGTTAGAGCGATATACAATATTTACATTTTGTACATTGACTTTAAATTTGAGAAGTACGGGCGGATAAAAATAAGCAAATTTAAAGCACATTTTAAGGCTTTAATCCTGAAAATTTTAAACGTAATTAGTAATTCACGCGCTGCGCTTTTTGATAAAAGGTGCTGGGGTGGAACTTGAAAAAGGGCATGTAGCTTCTCTAAAGAAGAAAATCGCTTCTCAGTGGCCATTGATAGCTGTGCTAAATGTTTTAGTTTACGTTAAAACTTTTTTCAAATAAATGCTCGCCACGTCCTGGTGACGCATTTTCGTTGCAGCAGATTTACAAGTAGTCTGATCTATATCATTAATTGACTTGATAATTGAATTGATATTTTTATACAAAATTACGAGGCTTTAAGCAATATTATCTTACTGCAAAGTCTCTGCAAAAATTATAATCAGTCGAAGACTTCCTTTCTAATAACAGAATTGTCAATCTCTTTTTCAAGGCGTATTGCCTTTCTTTTGAAGAGACAAAGTACCCTGGGAACAGATTTATTAATAACTCTTAAGAATTTTAACAGTCATGATCCAAACGCCTAGGGCGTTTACTACATTTTTCGATTTTCAGACAGGCACCTAATTCGAAGAGGTGTAAAAAGGGCGTTAATTGGAAAGGTATCTTTCCAATAAACGCCCTTACCTATATTGTCGCCCAGGTAAAGGGGGCTTTTATTGAAAGACTTGAAAGAGGGGGATTTAATCGAGAGGGTGCCTACGTTTTTTTTCTGGCCTTTCTCCGTGACAATAAGAAGTCCCTAGAGACTGATTTTTACACAAATTCGACTGGCGAAAGGCTTTGTGATCCCTTTTTAATTTCGAACAAACTAATTTAGGGATTTTAATGTGTATACCTATATTGTCGCTTTTCTTGATCGTTCCCGCTATGATACAGGTCACACCTCCTAAGATATAATACAGCATCAAAGGTCTGCGACGAGTTAAGCTAAAATGAGAGAACAAAGAATAACTACGTAATCCTTTAATGCTAAATGGATGGTGCAGAGAAAAAAGAAAAAATCTTACTATTTCAAAATAAATATGACGGATATAAACGCTATTACTTCTACAGACGCACTGACAAAATAATTTGCATATCGGTTTCCGGCAAGTCCACCAGTAGTCAAAATCAAACCGTAGTAGCCGACAGAAGAAGCTAGCCTAAGAAAAAGTATTATTTGGAACTAAGAAATAGTAAACAAAGTTACTGTAATTATTTATTTGTATAAAAGTTCACATACAAAAGGCTTTTCGAATGTACTGTTTAATACCATAAGAAGAAATCTCATAACCAAGCTTTTTTACGTTTCTATCCCAAAGTAAAAGACCAAAACAGCTTTGTGGATAAGGTTTCATAGTAATGATTTAAACCGTTTTCAATCGAGGTACAATCGTTGCAGGGGTAAGGTTAAAATTTAATTTGAATTTTGTTTTTTACTCAGCCACTAAGGCGCTATGGCTGAAATCTACTAAACAAAAATTTTTAAATTTTAAAATTTCTTTAGACTAAAAATGAACTTCAAATTTAGGACTATTATTAAATTGCATTAAATAAGGGTAAAAAATATCAATAATACGTATTCTAAAGTGGACCTTTTTCCTGCTTGATATCCGGAATACCAACAAATTACCCTGGGTACAATAATAAAATTATGGTTAACATATTCGCCGCAAATTTTTAGTAACAGTATTAACATACCAAATATAGCCCATAAGCATAGTCCTCTTTCGTATTTCTCTGTTTATGAAGAGATCGTGAAAGGAGTAATTTCTGCCATCTTTTTTAACCGCTTTCGAGCCTGCGTAAAGGTTCAACTCGTTTGGTAGTTCTTTTTTGTTGAACCGTGCTATTCTCCTAGCGTGATACTCTGCTTGCTCATTTTTGCCTTGATTCACCAGCCAACGTATTGATTCAGGAACAAAACTGTAAAATAAACAAACAAGAAAAAAATATAAATCTGTTTTCTAAATATAGATTCAAAAAAGAGAAACATAAGCAAACGTCCCTTTAAAAATATCTTGAATTTTTTTTTTTTTGATTACAACTTACATGATGTAAAACAGCGTGATTAGACTCGGTAAACACAACGCCAACTGAATCTTCCTCCAATCTTGAATTGCCCAGGCTAGTGAAGTCATCCATAAGTTACCAACAGCCCAGCACACCTCAAAGATGCCTGCACATATCGGCCGATATTTAACAACCGTCATTTCCACCAACAGAACGTATGACGACGTCTGTATACCCTATATGACGAAAACACACGAATAAAATAACAACTAAAATGTATAATTTTTAGTCTTTAGTCTCTCTATAATAATAGCCGTATTCTGTCTCTGCGCAAAATGGTAGCTCTAGTAGCGAGACATACGAAATGAGGTATTTAAAGAACGGGCGAACCCGTGGATTTATCCACGGTCCACCGACTAGCATATATCTTATTTAGGTCTGTAGCGTCCCAAATGATATTTTGTCGATTATTATTATAAAAGAAGCTTGTGAAAGGATGCATTTTTAGCCAAACATTAAAATCTCAAATTCGCCTGCCCTGCACCTCCCAAAATTTGGTGTCAACTACGGCTATTTTATTTAAAGTGTAAACAAACGGAAACGCAGCTGATTGAACCAGAACAGGCTGAAGATAATGAGCAATCGAGGAAAAATGTTCTACGGACCATCTAAATAAAAAAAATATCACAAGTGCTGTGACGGGGGTTGCACTAAGCACATCATTCACCCAATGATATTTTCACAAAGTCATGTAAATGTGCTGATGAAATGGTTTTTTGATATTTTTGCCATTCATGGAAGGAAATCACGTTTCTACAGATGATGCACAAAATTTAAGAGCTAGCACGGGTCTAACATTTTACATTTTGAGTAAATTTTTTGAAAGCAACGAAATCCTGATGGCAACGCAAGCTTCTTGCGATTAGCTAGTCCTCGCAGTTGCGGTTTAACAAAGGTATCGGACTGATCTTTCACGTCAATATCAAATTCGACACTTTGGCAGCTAGCTACTGTATAGCAATCAAGTTCAAAGCGTTATGACCAGTGCAAAATGTACGTGCATTTAAAGAAAGATGTGGAAGATATTGTCTCATTTCTGATTTTTTTTACAATAGCTTAATTATGAAAGCACGATTTCGCATCAGGGGTTTGAACGTTGGTGAGGTGCAAAAGGGTGAAATATATCAAATAGCATTTTGAGCATTTTGTTTCAAATCCTGTGTTATTCAGTCATAAACACCCAGTCATTACTCAGCAAAAAAAGGAAGAGGGCTGCAGGTCGAAAAAAAAAATCATGTTATCATCAAGCGTCTTTTGCAACCACGATCCCAGGGCTTGAAGCCTTTTTTATTATTTATCATTTTAGACTTTAAAATGTTATCTCTTGAATTTGTTTTCCATTTTGTGAATGTGTGTCGACATAGCTATATACTCAGATAGAATTAATGTCAAAGCCAGTTGTTCGTCATTTTTGTACGACAAAAGCTTCGAATGGCCACTAATATGTTATCGGCGAGATGCAAAATCGCTACTTTTAAACACAAGTACGCCAAAGAGATAGCGTCAAAAATTAGCTAGACGCATCTAACAATCCAGCACAACGTAATAATCCACGTCCGGGAAGAAAATTTGGGGAAATGGTCACGCTGAAGTCATTTTAAAGTTTAGATTTGACCAAATAATTGACATAAAAAGTGTGCTCTGTGACAAGTTGAGAAGGAGTGAATATAATAGAGCCTATGTAATTACTTGTGGCGGCGGACTCCGAAAATAGCTTTCCCGTTTTGACATATGTTGACCAAGATTGTACAATTCAAATTGGATTTAATTCTTAATTAATCAACGAAGGGTCAAAGTTGAAATTTTATCTAAAGGCTGACTAGCCCACTGTGTAATTCTCATCTGTATTGTATTGCTCATAAGATATTTCTTAAATATATTTAAAGCGTGTATCACAAAGATCTCAAAATCATCTTGAACATTTTTTATATGTTGATATTCCGATATTTAAACCCTTCGATCATTTTTTACTTCACGATGTGTTCCATATGTGAAATGTCAACTAATAAATATAATCATTTACCTGTACAAGAAATCCGAGAAAAAATCGGATAGCTACAAATGCATCGTATGAAGAAGCGAAATGTACTCCAAGACCAAGTAGGATGTGTCCATACAAACAAACCAACAACACGGGTTTCCGTCCGAACTTATCGGATAACTGTCCGAAAATAGCACCACCAATCATGACGCCAGCAAAATAAATTGTCGTGGCCGCACTGACTTTATATTTTTCGTCACACACAAGAGACCACTAAAAGAAAAGTAATGTCTGACATTAGGGTAAAAATCGAGTTACCTGTCGATATGTTGAGTTCTCTATAAGGACATTATTGTCTAAGCAAGTTCACAACTACAATCTTGAACAAAAAAATTATCTGGAGAAGTTTTTTTGGGGTAATTCTTAAAAAAAAACACTGACGAAAACTTTTGCAGCTGGTAGGACCTTGAAGAAAGAAATAGGACATAGAAGTTCAATTTTTTCAGGTACGTAGGCTAAATAAGAAACTTTTGAAAAATCATTTTGACATGTGGAATTTTAAAGCATCCCACATTAGGGCTTGTAAAGGCATTAATTAACCATAAAACCGAAGGTCAGTTGAGGGCGTTGTCAGGTCAACTTTCACAAGCCAAAAATGTATTTACGTTAAATATGCGTTTTTCCAAGTACTTTTAAGAACGAATTTTTAAATCTGTTCACAAATATTTTTGTCCAAGGTTGTAGAAACTTGACATTATGTTACAAACAAATTTCCTTTCTTCTTTCCTTTCCTTTTTTATTTATTAAAGATGTCTCTTTCGTTAAAATCGTAAATGTTTTAAGTAGTCTTTCGTTTGTAAGGATAACCTACTCCATACTTGCCTAATATCTTATTAACCCAGGTAATGATACCTGAATGCCATTCCAATGAATTGAGTATTTGGAGGTAAGAAAAGATTCAGCTAAGTAAATGTCTTTTAATATTTTGTAAGGCGAGTAATTCTTATGGAGTGGTTTCTTTTAAAAAATCGTGTTAAGAACAGAATGGTTAGGAAAGAGTTTTCATAAATGCTTATAAATATGTTAACTGCGTTATGAGTTGACAAGAAAGAAACAAATTAAAGGTTCCTTCACAATTTACGATAGTCACAAAGTCAGTTGTCAATGTTTGAAAATCAACTTTACCTCATCCACGATTGATGATTCCTTTCCACTGATATCAAATGTCCATCCGTTCGGACAATTCATTTTGCTTCCAAGTGTAGCATTGAAATTCAAAAACGCTTTGCACTTTTCAAACGAGGTTTTTCCATCTTTAATTTCAGTAGGAATACTGTTGTTTTTCAGCATACCGTCAGGAATTGTACAGCTATAAAGAAAGAAAATCTTTAACGATTTTTACGGGAACTTGTCGTATTTTTCAACAATTTTTTAGGTTTTTAAATTTTTTACTCTGTATATTTTAACATACCAACACAAAAGACAAAAAAAAGTATTACTTTCTTAAAAAAATAGTTAGGAATTCAATCAACCTCGGCCCTAGGCGCTTCCGGAGTTATTACGGAAAACTTCATCAACAAGGCAAAATGTCCTGGAAACGAGGTTGTAATTCAATGTAATTCATATTTCAAGATATATTTTTATAAGACAACGATCGGGTATTCACGGGATTCAAAAGATTTAACGGTCTGACGGCTATTTAATACACCTTTACGATAATTCAATTGTACATGCGTTCCTACGGCTCTCCATCGTTTTACAATACTGGAGGTAAAAATCGTGTTTTTATGAGAGTTTGTTAGAGGCAAAAGCGTGTTTTCTCCAGTTTTTTAACTTCCGTTGAATCAATTTCTTTCAAATATTCAGGAAACGTTGATAATAATAAGATACAACTTATGTGTACTTTTCATTAAAAACAAAACGCGGCAAGAAAAGTTTGCACGAAAAAACTCCTTAATAAACTCTTATAAAAGTGTGATGTTTACCTCCTCTGATCGCAAAATAAGCTGCGATGGAGTGTTAGTTTTCCCGAATTATCGTACCGTGTATTATCGTATGTGAAATATTTACAATTTAAAAAAGAATCATCGAACTAGCTGGACACTTTTTTTTTCGTAAAATCCTGAAAATAATTTTTTTATTTATTTCTACAAGAAACTTTAAATTCTTTTAAATCGTTATTTGCTTACACATAAGTAACAGAACCGTTCTAATCTGCGTCATTTCACATTTGAAATTAAGAAAAACAAATTAATTTTAGTTTTAGAGTTATTTTTTAAAATACCTTTCTAGGAAAAAAAATTATTTGCAACCCAGAATGTTCTGGATTAGTAAATTTTTTAGTAATATATTTACTAAAATATTTTAATAAAAGCCTAATTATCTAGCGAGATGTTTATAAATGCCAATTTTAGCATTGAAAACTAATTTGGTATGCATAGCGAAAAACAGAATCAAAATCTAGGAATATTTTATAAGAATATTCGAGATAAAATTAGACAAAAAGTTTGACATTTCGCTTGAGCTCTAATGAAACGTAACCAAAAAATAACAAATTTCATTTAAAGTGATTTCCCCCACTAAATCTAGTTGTGTCAGTCAGTTAAATTAGGCTGTCTGAACAACAGTCCCATAAGGGTGATTTTCACACCAGTTTGCATTCTCAGATCACTCAATCTTAAATGTGCTAAAAATATGCTAAAAATAGATCAGGATGATTTTGTCCGAAAATTAAGAATATACATGTTGATTGAAACGAATATTCTTACAAACAAAAACAAAAAAAAACACTTATAAAAAAAGCGTGTAACTGTTGGTAAAAAAAAAACCGTGAAGGAATACGTACCTATGTTTTGGTGTGTATCCATATATTGCCATAATAAGATGGTTCATCGAGACAGTGGAGTTGCATACAAACAAACAAATATACAATAAAATTTGATACAACCCAGGATCACCCAACTGGGCTAACAACTCTGCAACTTCCATTTTGCTATACAAAACACAAGAACTTTCTAAGAGCACATCCAACCTTTGCTAGCTCGCGCTACAGATTAAAAGTCTTCTCGATATGCAAATAACAAAATTAAATATTTTGAATGCAATTATATTTAGGCGAGATAATAAAATACCAAACGACGTGTCTCTCTAAATTGTTTAACAAAACTCTATGGTGATAAAAGTCTGTTAAAAAGGTCAATTAAGAAATTAAATAATTATTATCTAAGCAGACACAAAGCGACCCCCATTATTAAAAACATATCTTTCGAAGTGGAAATGACATTACAGAACAAGATTTTAACAAATGCTTGTGGTTTTTCTGTCTTCGCGCCGTTACTAACCAACCTCGCCCCAGGGCTCCTTGTCACTGTCTTGAATTATTAATAACGAGTTGAAAGAAGATCTGGGAAGGGGTTATATAAGTATTTCCATTTTAAATAATACATAGACAAAAGAAAATGTAACAATTACTCATGCTAGGGCAAAATTTTAAGCTGGAAATACAATCTTACGCTGCATTGATTATAGAAACCACTCTTATTAACATAAAATGCGCAAATAGAAACCAGTTTGTTGACATTTTAATAAAGCGAGATGCTATTTTATTTTATACGTGAAAGTTTTTTTGTAAAAAAGTTTTTTTATATCGACATTTTGGTCTACATCAAAGTAAATATTAGCATTGCCATGCAAACAAAATATGTTCTGCAAATTAGGAATTAGTGGAACGAATATCAAATATTGTCTACAACAACAACAGCAGATAGTGACTGTGGCAACAAATATCTCGCCTGCATGTAAATTTACTTGCGGTTTATTTCACCATTAAAACTAATGACTACACGGTACCTTTCCAAAAGCATACTGGCCTGTTCTTCATACAACAAAGCAACGGTAGAAGTCTGCAAAAAGATTTTCTACTAAAGTATGAAACGTTCGAGTTATTCCCTAACATGTGTACGTGTGTAAATTTAGGTGATTAAAATATTTGTTAACTAATTACACTGTACTTAAGAGCCTCGTGATTAATTAACGTATTCTCGATTACACCGGATTCTTCGTCCGTTAAACTTTGGCGCGCTAATGTAACACGTTTTTAGACCATAATGTTTTTGCTCACTTTTGTCGTACGAGTTATAAAGTTTTATAAGCAGCCCGGTTGCTAGACCACATCCTTTTGCCAAATCTCACGCTTCAACATCCTGAACTTTTGCTTTACTATAGTAACCTTTCCAGTTGCATGGACCCGCATTTCAGTGTGCTTTGGAGAAACGCAAAATTCACTATTTTTATAAAAATTAATCAATTGAAGGAACTTTAGGCAATCTAAAACCTGGCCAAAAAATGAGGTTACATAAAAAATGTTTTCATAAAGACAGCAAAATCAAGTGCACACAAAACAAGAGAAAACTGTATGTTGACAAATTTCTACCCTTCCAGTTTAAATTCCATCCTATCTAAACATACCCCGCAATGCATTATTAACGATACCAATAGCAACACAATAATCATAAAAATGAATTCTTCATAAGCAATTACAGCGTACATGATCAACTCAAAGAGTGAATCATAAAAAAGACATAATTCTAATATTTGAGTATTTATTATATTCAAATAACCAAATAAATAAACATCTAAAGAGAAAACAATATTTTGATGCCACTAAAATTGACACGACCTCTAAAAAATGTGGTTATAAAAAGTAAATAAATAAATTATACGAGCATCAAAACACAGCTAAAACTCGTTAGGTCGGGATTATGGCTTTAAAAATTACCCTTTAATTAGGATATATTACGAAGGGTTTTTATTCTTAACAAAACTAATTAATAAAAACATGTTTTCGGTTTTATTAGAATTTCAAAACTTAGTACAAACCTCAAAAGTTGACCCTTTAAAAGCAATAATTTAAAAACGTTGGCAAATAAAAGAAATGTCTTTTCATATGTCAATAGTTTCTTTATATGACGTCACAGTTGCTAGGTGTACAAAAGAAAACGAGATAACCTTTTTTTGTAAAATGCAAAAGCAAGAAAAAGTAGCAAAAGATTTTCTACAAACACTCCCTTGATTTTTTCATGGGTCACCACCTTTTAACTAAGCCCTGTGAGTGTTTACCTGAGTTGAATGCAATACTTATTCTGAGATAACATTTTATTTTGAATGTGTGACATTAAAAAATTTGTTGTCAATTTATGAAGTCCCCCGTCTAATAAGTCACATCTTCAAAAATATTTTCTGACAAATAAGCTCCGGAGTTTAATCGAGTATTTTCGGTGCATCAAGTTTGCTACAAATACCTCTCTTTTCATCTTTTTAGGACATTTTCTTTATATATTCCAGGCTATTTTTGAGACTTTAAGCCTACTTTTAGAATGTTTTGGATAATTATGATTAGATCAAACATAATTACAACAACAATTTTTGAGGAAAAGAATAAGTTTGACATCCCTAAAACAAAGTTTTTAATCACGTGAGTTAATGAGAAAAACAAACGGATTAACAAAAAATTAATTTTAATACAAGAGACATAAGAAATTCAGGTTTGAATAATGTTTTTTTCTTATATTTAAAAAAATCTCCGCAAATTGCAGATTTTTTAGAAGTTGTAGCAACTCGAACATATAGCATATTAAAAAGTCATTATTTTCTTTCATAATAAACATTGCAATATTTCATGCTGAAAAAGATTAACCATAATTGAGGTTGAACTGATGCGATGATTGTACACAATTTTTGTAAAAGTTAATTAAAATTGGTTATTTTGCAGAATCTAACTGAACAAAGTCAATAACAAACAGTCTAGTAAATCTACAAAATTGCATAATATGAATAAGCAAGACATTAATGTTTAAATACTGGTAAAGGGTGTGCTTCAGTATTAAACACATATTTATCAAGAGGAATAACATCAACGTCACTGAAAAGTAAATATAAATACTTCAACGTCTCCCCTAAAAAGAAGCTCTCCATCTTGTCTCTCGCTCCTCCTGGCCTGGGATTTGCACTGTTTCTGACGTCATTCAAACTGACGTAACCGCCGGACGGCACTTTACAATGTTTATTGAAGGCTTGTAAAATTTTCCAGCCGTATTCTTGATATTTCTTGTCTTTGGTAATTTGATACATGATATGTAACGATTCAACAGTCTCTGGTCGAAGCAAGTTATGTGCGTCCAAAGGCTGAAAGCAAATACAACAAAAAAATAGGGCGCGTGCCGAATAAATACGCCCCTTCCAACATCGATTCTTAATGCCTCTAATTTTTGCAATGGGCGTAACTTTTGTCTATGAGATCACAGATGAACAAATGAAAAGTAAAATCAATTAGAGTGGGCGTTACATGACCCAGCCTTTGATGGTGAATGTAGTTGAAGTTGTCGAAACATTTTAAATAAATTTGGAATAAATCTTATAAAAATTCAAAAAAATATTTCTTTTAGTTTTATATCATTTTACTTTCCGTTGTTTTTATTCTTATTTATTTTTTTTTATTTTTTTTTTATTCATTGGCAAAATTAAAATTAAAAAATAATCCAAGCTTTTTTCTAAAAATCAAAGTGTAGATTTATCTTTTGCAACCAAGGTTGAATTTAACCAGCATCCTCTTTAGGCTAACTAACCTTGACATATAGATCGACAGCAGCACCTTCTTCAGTATTAAAATATACTATTTCGGGACTTAAACCTGTCTCCATTCTTGCATACATCTGATAGCAAGTTTCCGTCAATTCTTTGGCAAGCTCCATATGCCAAGCTGGCAGTCCATGATAGTGACCAAGAGCAAGTGTTCCCGGAAGAAAACACACTAAATGGTCCTAAATAGAAATTTGCACCAATAAAAACTACGAATAAAAAAATAGGTATATTACAGTAAAATGACTTATAACGTTATTTCGAATTACTTTGCAATTGTTGTTATAATAAAAATAAAATATTCGTGAAACACTTTACCATTTTGGGACTAAAATTTCTTCCAGCTAGCAGTTCACCAACGAACGTTAATCCAGTCGTTTTTGTTTTTCTCACCAGTAGTTTTTTCATCCCCTCCATTGCTGTTAAATATTCTTTTTTCATTCTGCATTAACAACAACAAAAAACAAAAAAACAAGCATTAAATAAATACCAATTAATTGTCTTTTTAGTACACTGATAGTAAAGACATATCCAGTAGTCGCATTCTTGTATATTTCCGACTTTAGTGTGACTTAAACGGTAAATTTCCCCCCTGCTCAAAATCTTCAGTTAAAGAAATAATTGACCATCTAGTACAATATGCATCAGTGAGGCTAGTGTGCAGTTTTTCATGAGAAGTGGCCTTATTTGCGCTAATATGACAGGCTTTCGACAACACAATACCCTGCAAACATCGCGCGCAAATAGCATCTCCTTGGAACTTCGCTTTTGACAGCTGCTTACATTTCTACGAAAGAATCTCACGTGGTTCAAAGTGAAGTCAATAGTTTGTAAATTGATTTTTAAGGTTGTTTCTGTGAAAACAAAAATTAATATTCTGCTTGAAACTTAGGGATAATATAAAAACAACATAAGGTACTGCTTACACTTCATCAGTCTTGCCAGTTTGGATCCACTGTTTGAGCAAATATTCGTAATAACTATCACCCCGTGCTCCAAACGTAATGTGAGAACCAGGACGGAACTCTCCTGAGTCAGCGTTTATATATATTGGTGCTAAGCCTGCGTTTCTTTGAAGTGAGAATATATGAAGCATAATATTGTCCGCAGCCGACTGATAATAAAAAAAATAAAAAATATAAAAATAATGAACGGTAACAATATTTCCAGACATGTAGAATGGCTTTGAAAAATCTACACTACAACTAGACTTCGACCACACGGGAAGAAGGGGGGGATGAAAGCGACAGTAAAATATCATTATCACACACGGTGTAGTAGCACTGGACAAAAAAATAATAACCTCTTAAAACTTACCTTGTACGCAGGGTTGTTTAAAGCATATGATAAATCTTTGAATTCAAGCTGAATAGTAGTCACTTCCGATAGAGAGCTATCTGGACTCCATGAAGGAGGCTTGCCTACTTTGTCACGTAGCAAGACATCGGAGTAAGGAATCTTCGAACGTGAGTTGAAAGCACCCAACAGTCGCTCACCAAGATCAGCCTGTAGTAAAATTTTAGAAGTCGAGGTTATAGGTAAAATATTTCATAGCATTTCCAGAATATAACAGAAAACCTCAACATGACGAGCTGCAGTCAATAACTTTATAATAGTGAAAAGAACGCATAACTAATCATTCTGATTATAGAAAGATATACTGCAAGCATGAACAAGTGCAAAGGCTTAAAAAAAGAGGTTTCCAAAAAAATTTCCACAATTCCAGAATCACCGGCAACCCGTTAATACTTGGACATTAAAAAAAGCTAGTCCCAAGCAGGACTTTATTGCATATTTCATCTATTGCAAAAAAAGTGCAGTGGAACTATAAACACAAAATGTTCAATTTTAATGTTCCGCAGTTTTTTTAGAATAAAAAGAATAATCACAACACATTTTTAAAAATGACAAACTGCTAAAGAACAAGAAAACGCGAAAATAAATTCCCTAAATTTATGTCAACATAATGCAAAACAAAGTACATTTCACAGAAATTGGGTGCTGAAGATCCTTATTCCTTATTATCAACGTGAACGCATATTGGTCGGCTAAAAATAACACCTTATAATTAAGTAAGAGGTAAATTTTAACAAGAATAAAAGAATTTTTATTGACATTCAGGTCATATAAAAAAATACTTACTCACCTTCTGAAATTATCACACTGTAAAAAACACTGAAAGTGCAGACCGGCTTACCTATGTTAGCGCATGCAGCATAAATATTAACAGAAAATTAAAAACACAAAGTAAAACCAACTTACAGCTTTCTCAAGGAACATCTTATCCGCAGTCATATGATAAATACTCAATAATCCGCCTAATATACGAATTGTAGTTTCAAATAAATTCACTGTAACTGGCTTGGAGAAGGACAACTCGTTCTCTACCCAATCTCTGGCTTCTTTATATTCCTTCTTCATATTCATTAACCACAAGGTGTCTAAAGAATCAACAATGGTCAGCCCAAGCATGAACCATTCATGGTGTGATCTAGCTATTGGTGCAAGTTCATCATGACCCCATGCAAATTTTCTGTACCCCAACCAAGCATGCTTGCATGTCTCTACTACTCCCAACTGTCTTGCAGTCATTGGAATATTCTCAGGGAAACGAGCATAGTCTTTGCTTTTTCCAATCGCACCCTCTCTTTTGTCATTTTTTGCTTCAGCGCTTTTATTATCAACATGATCTAACTTCTTTGGGTCATCTTTTGGTGCAAGTTTACGCATGCCATCTTCTGGTATCCTGACTGCGTTATTTTTTTCAAGATCCTTTACATACAAATCTAATTTCCCAGGTTTATTATTAACATTCTGTCTGTGTTTATCTACGTTATGAGTATCTTCTGTGGAGGACTTGACGAGACCACCCCGAAGTTTAGGTGGGCCACGTTTCAAAGGACGAATTTTTTCGTCTAGTTCTCTATGTATTTTTTCAATATATCTTTTTTTATCTAGTTTTTTATGTCGTGGATTATTTAAAGGGTGAGGGACATGTTCAAACGTTCCATGAATAGATCCTACAGAAACTCTAGTTTTGTGCGCGAATACATAAAACAGTGAGAGTAGTGAGAACATTAACAAAATCCATACGCATTTCTGTTGAGATGTTAAGCCTCTCCACTTCTATAAGCAAAAAAAAAAGATATATACATAAGACCTGACTAAACTATTGCTGTAACGTTCTACAGTTTAAAGGGGCTACGAACCGGTTAAAATGCTCACTTTCCGTATATCCCGCGCACATATTAAAAATCCGGCAAACGCGTTTCGCGCAATGAACAGACCAGCGCACTTTGCTCGCTGGTTCAATATTTTTTTTCGAAAAGTATATTACAAAGAAATATTTCAGCAAGACTCATTCTGGATGAAAACATGATTAAGGCTGGAGAAGATAAAAATTCTAGATATATCTATATGTTCGAGTCTGTAAATTACAGACATGCCGGAAAAATAGCCATTTTTGTTTTTCACCGCCATCAGCTAGACTTTCGTGTAAGTTACTAAAGTCGAAAACCAACAGACGTTCCGTAGCCCCTTTAAGCAGTAAAATCAAAAACACGTTACAGCCAGATTTACTAGAACTACTAGGATAGTTTAATGTGAACTATTTAACCCAACTAGCCAAATGATAGAACTCAGACATGTTCGAACAACAAATTTCCCTGACACTTTTGCAGTTTTTTCATAAAAAGGATACATTTTCGTCTCATCAAAATTTTTTTCCCTCTATTAATATAAATCAAACCTGTAGACTAAACAAGTCAAAAGAAAAAAACCTTCCATGTGTCATAAACAAGGCCATAATCCTGCAAATAATTCTGCTTTGTGAAACTTCTCTGAGTTACAACACTTTTATATGCCTTCCACTCTTTTTCTTGTTTGTGTAAAACATAAGTTTAATAAAACTGTGTGAAATAATGTAGCTGAATAATACTAGTAATACAATTGCTGGCAGGCTGGCCACAAAAACTTCATAGTTTTAGGACATTTTTAGAAATAGAAATCAAATCTTTGGAGAAAGCACATAATATATATAAACACCATTGCTAAAATTTTAGGAGGAAATGACGTTACTGACAAGAAAACCTATTTGGTTGCAACACTCAACCTACAATTTAATGAAACTGGCGACCTATGTTTTCACACCTGCTATAACTCAACTATGTCAACTTTTCAATAAGTAATATGACTCAAAGACATTCTTGAGAAAGGGTTTTTAGACATGAATAATTTTTGCTTTTAAAAAAAATATTAAACAACTTTTATTCCTAAACATTTCAACTTGGTGCAAACAGGAGATCCATGTCACCCTTTGCATACTGGATTGGGATTACTTGGTGCCTTTAAACTTAGAGAGTTGTTTTGCTATACAGAATGTGGACTTTTTATATCTCTGTAAATTGGCTAACATACAAAAGATTAGGAAAAAACAATTGGCTAATTTATGCATTGTAGGCATTTCATGAAAATCAAGAGTAAAATCATGCAAATGTACAAAAATGTTGGCTTTCTTACCAGAGTGGTGATACTAGCAAAAAACAAGTAATAAGCTAGTTTTGAATTTATTATTGCTGTTTTTAAAGGACAGGGGTGAGTTTTTCGGAAAAAAAATAAAATTATTATTAACCAAATAATCCTTTTAACCGTCTCTTTTCGGCTTAAATTAGGTTAAATATTCCGACACCTCCCTTTAATAAAAGCACAATCCAAACTCAGTCTGGAATCTGGTGCAAATTTTACCAAACCTTATGACTTATTAAAAGAATTTGTTTAAATGATTTTGGCACATATATCTTTTGAAAGTAATATTGTGTCAAAAATGGTGTACCGGTGTCTCACAAAATAGCTAAAGTCAGGATGTTTATAATAAAAACTGTCAGTTAAATTTTATTAAGCTGGTGTAACCTATATTTCAATACCCATGCACGTCTGTCTGTCACGCAAAATGGTACCACAAGTAGCGAGATACACGCAATAAGGTTATAAAAAGAACAGGTGAACCCGCTGAATTTTTCCACGGGCCACTGACTAGTAAGGTATGATACCGAGTTGCAAGTCAAATTTTATTGAAGTTACAGTTTGCAATTCTTTTTCTTTTTTAAAATTTTACTACTACAAGACAATATATTAAAGTAGTTAGCTTCTATAGAAAACACAAAATGGACCAGTTCTACTATTTTAGGGATCACACATTAAGGTGTGTCTGCGATGCAATAATTAAGATTTACCCTGACTAAAGACATTAAAGGAAATTTAAGGAATGACAAGTGATGTTCACATGACTCAAAATGTAGGACTTAAGTTATTTACTAAAGCTTTTTTTTTGTTCTAAATAGAAAGTCCACAAGAATTTGCCGTAAAGCTACCATCGTTGGATATTATAGACCACTCGTTCAGCATGTGGAAAAATTTACAGAAATTCACCTGTCAAAAAAACCCACAAAAGTCTATGCGCAGCTACCATCTGTAGACAGACAGACAGACAGACAGACAGACAGACAGACAGACAGACAGACAGACAGACAGACAGACAGACAGACAGACAGACGGACAGAGGTAGTAATTGGGCTAGCATATTAAACACACAGATGACAGGTATAAATAAATATAGAGATAGTGATTATGAGTTAGAGATTATAAAGATAGTAGTCGTCCTAAAAAATTGCTGACATCTTTTATCATTATTTTCAACCAGCAACAAGCTGTGGCTGGAAACCAGGAGTTAAATAATAGTGCAATCAATATCAAGCAATCAATAATATTTTTACAAGTGAATTTAGATTTCCAGTAAACTTAGTAAAACACTAAGTATATAAAGTAATAATAAGGAGTTAAATAATAGTGCAATCAAGTAACATTTTTACAAGTGAATTTAGTTTTCCGGTAAACTTAGTAAAACACTGTAACTATATAAGTAATAATTCGAGCAGCTTCTTTATCATTCCAAATATATCCAAAGTAAAAAAGCAAGTAGTAGAACTCTTTAAGTGCAAAATACATAGTATCAAATCATGGACCACTATAAAAGGGGTTAAAATGGGCGTTCTGGTAAAATTAAAGCATTTCTTTGCATAGTGTTTTGGACTTTTCTTGGAAATTAAATTGACAAAAAAACGGAATGACACATCAAAAGGGAACAACAAGAATTTTAGTGCTGCAAGTAAACAACAGTTCTTTTTGGGGAAATGTTACTTTGTTTGAGTATTGTTATCACATTGTGAGTGTAACATAGCGTTCCTGTCAACTAAACCTTTTTCTGCTGCAAAAAAATTAAAAAATGATTTTTGTGAATCGAAACATCACATGTTTTTAACTTTAGTTTAGAAAGTTGCATCGAAAAATTATAACCCCTGGAACTATCAAATGCTGGCAAAAATAACAACAGTTATAGTTCTCATTGACTCAGCACAAAAACAAACTCAAAATAATATAATTAAACGTCTTACCCGATAAAACGATTTGCTCCTAATACCTTTATCGTTATCATAGTAACGAGACGGATCAATACCAAGCGAAACTATAGAATGGTCCAACTGACCAGACTTCATGATTTACAGGGATATATTTTCCATATTAGTAACAATTTATAATCTTGCTAAAAAAGCAATAATTTGACATATACAGATCATTTAGGCACTAAAAGTTAAAGTTTAAACTGTCACACAAACAAAAAGTTCTTTTATACAAATAAACAAGAAATTGAAAATGTAACAAATACAAATTTTTAAACATTAGACTTCAGGGTTACTATGACAACTTAAGACCAAACACACTATCTTACTTGCATGCTAACTGCGACAGGTTCCAGACTAATATTTCTCTAACCCAGCACATTCAGTTTATTGCATGAAATAAAATAGAGTAAAACTTCAGGTTAAAAACAGGAAGCAGAAAATGATAAACAAGAACAAAGACTTGAAAAAAATTAAAGATGATAGCTAAAAATAATAATAGTTACACTTTTATCTTTCACAAAGGACACATCAAAATTCATAAACATAAAAAGTGCCTCTTGAAAAAGGAATGGCAAATTGTATTTAAATTTGACATTCCAGGTTTACGATGGGATGTAAAATCTCCGATTTATCAACACTAGAAGAAGAAACTGAAAAACTTTTAAAGTTTTTAAGGAGAAATAGAAGGCTTTTGGTCATCATTCTTAACAAAAATGTATTTACTGTATTATTATTTTCGAGGTTATTGAAATGGATTGCTGAAAAGTTAATAATAGTGTAACTCACCCTTAATATGACTAAAATAAAAAACAACAACTGTGTATAAACAAATAATAAAGACAATAGTATGTATATGAAGTAAAATAAAAATCGTTTTTAAAATCCAAGCACATTAGTTTGCATACATCTGATTTCACTTTATATTTACAGGTTAATAAAGACAGGTTAACAATGCTGCCACTGTGTTTGTTGCTACTGTTCTTCACAGGAATGATATGTCTCTAACTATCTAAACGTTTCGATTTTTCAGCAACAACTGAATAACAACCACCTATAAAATAAAAGATTAAGAAGTAACTACAAACTCTTGCAATTATAAAAATCTGGTTTATATTGTCCATGCTTTACTTTATTTCATTCTGGTAAAAAAAAGGCAAGCACTCACCTTCTATCAGTCTTTTTCTAGTTACCAACGTCACACTTTCTTCACATGTGCATTTTGACGCATTTGGTTCAAACCAAAATAATTTAAATGAAACACACATCATAACTTTATTCGGTGCAACTCTCCTCACCAGGTGGGTTTTAACATTGGTGGAAATGTCAAGACCAATAGATTCTGAAACTAATACTTCAGCGTCTTCTTGTGGAGTTTTACTTTTACAGAAACAATAACAATGCACAAAAATTTTGTTACATTGGGTTAATGGTATGTCAAAGTTATCATATTTCTCCTTGAATACATCAAGAAAAGTAGGAGCTAAAGCAGGCAGGTTCATTACAATATGCTTTGTTACATTGTGACTTATAGAACAAAGTTCCTTGCATATAACCTGATTTAAAAATTCCCGACCATCCATATTAAAACATTTAACATTCTCACTGACTTTATTTAGTTCAGCATTGTGCACCAGTGCTTTATAAGAAAATTTATTTAAATCGTTAGCATAAACCACACATTTCTTTTTAGCTGCTGGAACAGCAAATGGTCCAACCCCTGCAAAAACATCGAAAACAACATCGTTTGGATTTAGTATTTCCACAATTCTTTGATGTTCGGTTTGTAGCCGAGAGTTCCAATAGACTGTAGAGTAATCAAACTTAAATACACAACCATGTTCCTGCACTGTTGCATACATATCGTCTTCACCAGCAAGTAGCTCCATTTTAAAAAATCTAAAAGTTTCTTCGATAGAATTAGTTTTATTGACAACTGTTTTGATATTGGGATTCTTATCTAACAACAACGTACCTGCAAATAAACAAAACATTGATATAAAACTATAGATTATCCTAAAACTTTTTTTGTGTTTTAACTAGTTCTTCACGCTTGTCACACATTAACTATTTAAACATTTTCCCAACTTTATAATCCCTCTACAAAAGCAACACAAGAACAACTTGCTCAATTATTAATCAACACCTACTATTTAAATAAGAAGACAGACCTCGCAACTTTTAAATTGTAAAGCATCGGGATGTTTACACTCTTACACATCCTGCAATCTATTACTACTTTATTTTTTGCCAAGATGTTCTTTTTGCGTAGCATTTTTTTATTTTATATTTTGTTATCTGTAGGGTGTTTTAATAAAGACTACCAACCCAACAACTATTTTTAAGTGCACACAAATCAAGGCACACAAAAATTAGTGTGTACAAAGTATAATTTCTTGAACTATTCCTTAGTTAAGATAACCAAAATGTTGTAATAACTTAATTTAACTATTATTAACTTAATTATTTAATTATTTAAAGGCAAAATATAAAACTGAATACTGATAAATGCTAAAAAACAGATGTCCTCCTTTTGCAAATTTGTGGGGAATACATACCAATCAGATGCTTAAAATCCAGCAAGTTTTCTTTAAGGTTAACATGTGCAATATGTCCAACAGTTTCAAAAGAACTAACCAACTCCTCTGTGTTTTTAGGCAAAACCTTTTTCAGGATCTCTTCCAAATTAAAATCTTTATAAGTCAACTCAATTTCATGCGTTGTAAACAATGCTCCTTCTTTATCTAAAATAGTTTTCTGACTTGTTGTAAACTCATCCAAGGATGTGATGTCAGGCCGCAGTAAAATTATTTTGCTTTTTTCAACACTATCACCGTCATCCCGAATTCTTTTGAAATTTGATCTGTTTATTAATTGATGACGAAACATAGATGAAATTTTCCCACAAGAGATCGGTCTGCATATTATACATGGAAAAACAGCACTAACAGTGAACATATCACGATTAAGTTCTTTCATATTTCGAACACCTTCTGGTAAGAGAGAAGTAAAATTAGTCACAGGATCTTTATTTTTCTGTTTCTTTTTCTCCTCCTTTATATTTAAAATCTCCTTTTTATTCTGATCCATACTGTTAAATCTACATAGATAAAACATGAATAAAATGAAGTCAACAGGAGATATAGGTGTCAACATCTGCTTAGGAAATAGGGTGAAATAGAGAGTTTCAACACCTATGGATAAACTTTTTTTCTGGCTTTTAAAGTTATATTTCTCACGCTGTGTTAAAAAGTTGACGAACAAATTTATTGTTGACTGATCAGCATAATACAACTTATGGCAAACTTCACATGAAATTATTTACTCCATGCTCATAAAGTTCTGGTAGTAAGTGGAATGCTCATTTTGAGCATTCTGGCTACTACTAAAACCACTATAAGATTTTGTTTTTGCTGATGTGATCATCTATTACAGGAAAAAGTTTGTTTAATAAAAGTTTAATTCATGGTTAACTCAAATAACACATGGTTAACTCAAATTATTTGTACACAAACAAGAGAAAGCATATAAATTCTTTACATATCAATGGCAAAAGTTCAAGCCAACCACAGTATTTCAGGAAGAGCTAACATGGTTTAAAGACCAATCTACATTACATACATTATCTGTCTGTTCCTTGTGCAAAATTGAGCCTGGGCCACGATAGCTTCATAAAACTTACTGCTGCTGTTGTGAGAGTGGTTCAAGTGAAATATAATAAACAATCTGAGATTAATTAGTGGGTTGTCTCGCAAAGTATACTTTATACATTATTCATACAATTAATTTAACTTTTATAAATAAACAGCTTTATATGCCAGAAAGTAAATAAAAGCAAATAGTGTAACATGTAACCAAAATGCCAGTTTTAGAAAGCAACTTTAAGGAATTTCCTACTGAGATATTAGATTATCAACAAATTACGCATATGCATGCATTGATATATCCTAAAAATCAAATACATGAAAATATAGGATTCATTATTCCGATAACCAATGCTGATACACTTTAACAGCAGAGCAAATTAAATAACTAAAAATGCACATAAAAAGGGTTTTTGCCTAAAAGATCAGTAATAACCTCACACAAGAACGAAATAAAACAAAACAAAGTATTAACAACTCTCTCTCTCACTCACAATGTTCTTAAGCCCCTAAATTTGCTTGACCCTAAATAATTAGAATAAAAAAGATCTGAATGACATCATCCAGACAAAAATGACATAATTGTATGTTTACAAACCAGAAAACAGGCCAAAACAGTTTTTAACAATTTTTAAAATTTAGGCATCACAGGTCAAAAAATTATAGATAGCATTGAACTGCTGGTACATAAACAAGCAAAACAATCAAACAAACAAACAAACAAGATAGCAAACAGATTGAAAATAAGATAAGCTCAAGACTTAGTAAAATGCAATACATGGTTTTTTAAAAGAACCTAGCTTATGCTCTACATTAGATGTGTCAAACATTATACAGAACATGTTAAGAAATACTTTGCCTGAATCCCTTAAAAAGTTAAAGGAATAAACATTGAGTCTAGGATTAATAAAAGACCAAATACTTTTGTTTTTTCTGTACTATTATGCATGTATGTTTTTATAAATAAAACTACATTTTCCATTAATCTGGCCATTAGTTCCTTATTTTTTAACGAAAAAACATTTCAGGCTTATAAAAAAGCACATCAACCGTTGTTGTTTCTATAAAAAACATGTACGTTTTTAAGTTTCAAATAAAAACACATGATTAGAGTACTAGAATAAGGTAAAGACACAAAGTCACTTTTTTATTAACTGAGAAGAACTCAAAAAAACATAACAATAACATCTTACTCTATAAAATGACTTACTCCAAATATCTTGTTGTTATCCTACTAACAAGATGCATCAAAACCAAATAGAACTATAGAATGAACTATTAATCAGACTCCATATTTCAAAGAAAATACCTTTTTTAATTCAGTAATGATTATTATCTTACTAAAACACTGTTTTATCTTCTGAAAAACCCATGTTGCTTGCAGGTCAATTGAAGAAATGATCCTAACAGAGGTTTATTCTGTAAGTGTAGTTACGTCATCAAACAATATGGATCATAGTCACAGGTAAAAAACCCCAGAAACAGCACAAACTTTGTACCAATGGAATTCGCTTCCCATACAAAATTTGTTGCTAAATGTTGTTACACAGACACATGGCAAAAACATTAATTGAAACCACTTGAGTTTCAAGAATACAGTTTCGTCATGCATGTGAACTGTACTTGGAAAAAATTTTAATTTGTATGCATAATATAACTAAAAGTAATACATCACATCTTATCAAATTTGTATCATAGTAAGATGATTTCATTGCCGCCATTGTCCAGTGGAGATCAGTTATCAATCTGCATGATGTCTCTTTTTATTCATCTGAACGTCTAGACTTTTCCACAATGACAGGATAAAAATCACCTATTGAGTAACAAAAAGAATACATTCAAATGTAGCAAAAAAAATTAATTTATTTGCAATTTATTACATGCTTACAAAACATAAGTCTAGTTAATATTGATGTTTTTCTGAATTTTTTTCTGGTAGAAAAAAAAGAATTCACCTTCCCCTGGTCTTTTTCGTGTCACCAAGGTTTCACCCTCCTCGCACATGCATTTTGACTCAAACCAGTATAATTTAAATGAAACACACATCATTACTTCATTCGGTGAAACTTTTCTCACCAGGTGGGTTTTAGCATTAGTGGAAATGTCAAGACCAATAGATTCTGAAACTAATACTTCAGCGTCTTCTTGTGGAGTTTTACTTTTACAGAAACAATAACAATGCACAAAAACTTTGTTACATTGGGTTAATGGTATGTCAAAGTTATCATATTTCTTCTTAAATATGTCAAGAAAACTAGGAGCTAAAGCAGGCAGGTTCATTACAATGTGCTTTGTAATATTGTGACTAATGGAGCAAATTTCCTTGCATACAATTTCATTTAAAAAATCACGGCCATCCATATTAAAACATGTAAAATTCTCACAGACATTGTTTAGTTCAGCATAAGAAAATTCGTTCAAATCGTTAGCATAAACCACACATTTCTTTTTAGCTGCTGGAATAGAGAATGGTCCAACTCCAGCAAAAACGTCAAAGACAACATCGTTTGGATTTAGCATTTCCACAATTCTTTTATGTTCATTATGCAACCGAGAGTTCCAATAGACTTTAGAGTAATCAAACTCAAATATGCAACCATACTCCTGCACTGTTGCATACATATTATCTTTACCACAAAGAATTTTCAATTTAGAAAATCCAAAAGTTTCTTCAACAATAGTTTTATTGACAACTGTTTTTACATTAAGGTGTTTATCCATCACAACTGTACCTGCAAATAAACAGAATATCAACTTCAACATTCTTTCTTTCTGACGGGTCCTATGTCTCTCAATGGGCCAGCATTTATACTAAGGCACTATAACAGTTAATACCGTGTTAGATTGTTTTTGTTTAAACTTATAGAAGTTTTTAGAAAAAGTATTGAAGTTGGACAAACATTGTTGGTCATTATTACAGTGTGACACACTATTACAGTGTAAAGGCTAATTTCGATTTGACTGCAATCTCTGCTATAGTGCAAAAAGCTCACAAGCCTTTTTTTGCTAGCGTGTGCACACTTGTCAAAGTACATAATGTGCAAACAGATAAAAGCTTTTGGGGCATCATCAGAAAATGCAGTAAATCTGAAACAAGCTTTTAAATATATTATAAATTGGCCAATGCTGACAAGTAGCCTATAAATAGTGAAAACTACAATATCACTAAGTGAAAAAGGAATCTCCTAAAGAAAGAAATGATGTATGCAAATTTGGTGAGAACATGTCAATTGTTTGAATGTACCGTAAAATTGCATACAGAGCCATTTTTTAACAAAAAATATGCAAAAAAAATATTTATACATACCAATCAGATGCTTAAAATCCAGTAAGTTTTCTTTAAGGTTTACATGTGCAATATGTCAAACAGTTTCAAAAGAACTAACCAACTCCTCTGAATCTTCAGGCAAAACCTTTTTCAGGATCTCTTCCAAATTAAAATCCTTATATGTCAACTCAATTTCATGCGTTGTAAACAATGCTCCTTCTTCATCTAAAATAGTTTTCTGACTTGTTGTAAACTCATCCAGGGATGTGATATACGGACACAGTAAAATTATTTTACTTCTTTCATCACCATCTTGACCTTTTCGAATTCGCTTAAAATTAGGCCTTTTCAGTAATTTACGACGAAAAATAGATAAAATTTTCTCACAAGAGATCGATCTGCATTTTATACATGGAAAAACAGTATTAACAGTGAACATATCACGATTAAGTTCTTTCATATTTCGAACACCTTCTGGTAAGAGAGAAGTAAAATTGACCATAGAATCTTTCTGTTTCTTCTTCTTTATATTTAAAGAAAGGTCATTCTCTTTTTCCAAATCCATCCTGTTTGATCTATAGATAATAAAAAAATAAAGTTTTACTAAGAAGAAAATGTGCCATCATTCTAGTAAATTTGGTGCTGCTTTTATTTTTCCAACAGAGCAAAAATTGCTTGTTTGTCGTAACCGTACCAACTCTAAAAAAATTTCCAATTGTAAAATTCAACTGATGAAATATTGCAAAATCAATTTTTCCAATTTAAGTTATAATTTCGAAGTAAACTTGATTTTGTGTATTTCCATCCAAATATTTTGGTTTGGAAGTGATGCTGTCAGGTTTTTATAGGTCTCCTTTTAATATTTCCCTTTTTTATATACTTTGTATCTATAGGAGTATTTATTTTCGGTATGTTTTTACATTTTAAGATGAAGATATCATCACGTTTTCTAGCCATGTGTAAATCTTAAACAAACCAGATTTTGGCTACAAAGGTATATTTTGAGGCAGCAAACAGGTTATGAGGTTCAAAAAAATTTGCAGGCTTCAAGCAAAAATAGAAAGAGGCAAAATACATCACTAACATGAAATGTCACTTGCCTGCTTTATTTTATATTTGTTTTTCACATCAGCAAACTTGTTGTTCACGTCAGCAATTTTAATCTCTCTCCCATAAACAACAGTTAAATTAACAATGAACATGAGAACAAAACCTTTCAAGTTAAGTTCAAGTTACATCTAAATTAAGAAATAACCACCTTAGCAATAACTTTCTGATGAAAATCTAGAAATTTTGTTAACACATCAGCATTAGCCTTGCTAAGTGCCAAAATGATTTAGACCTAACCATTTTTATTTAGGAAGAAAATTTTTATAAACTAGATGATATTTTGAAACTTTTCTTTGGGTGTAAGTATTCTTATAACCTGCACACTAGCTTTGCAAGTGCTGCAAGGGTGACGGGGTGCATGTGAGACTTAAAGCCACAATTTTCCACTTGTAAACAATTGCTCTACTGACTGCCCTTTTAGCCTATTGTTATCTCCCTAGCAGATGTAGTAAATGCGGCTGGGATACTCCTTGCAGGCATCACTCTATGGTATCTCATTGACATGTGTTAGTAGAAGAAAGAAATGTTTCAAGGAAACATATACCTCTCCCTGGAAGTAAGTCGCAATAAGGTAATATTTTTGCCTCATACAGTAAATGTGATAAATAAATGTCGATTTGGCATAATTTTTAAAACTAAACAATAGATTCTTATTATTGTAGACTAGACGGTGGCCCAAGGATAAATTCAGGAGCTTATCCTTTATTATCGCGTTTGTATGTCTCGCTACTTGCGGTACCGTTTTGCGCAGAGATGGACAGAATACAGCTATTTTTAAAGAGATAATAAACACATATCACATCGTATTTTCTCACCCAAGGAAAACGTTTTTTGCCCATGCCATATACCCAGAGAGTAAAAGTGATATCATGCTGAAACATTTTCCTGCTAACCGAGGAAATATTTTACACATAAACAGCCCCTTAGTTTCACAAGTGCTCATTCAAGCTATTGCAGGGTATTAACAGATTAAAAAAAGCTCAAATTTAATCATAGAATTTCTCAAAAGTAGGATGCTTACTGAATGCCAAGTGTTGTTCTCGATGTTGTATTTCCCTCTTCCAAGAAAGGTGACAAGATCATTTTCTTTGAAGCATGCTGTTGAATCAAATTTCTATGAATAAAAATTATTAATCTCTATCTCAACCCTCGTATGTGTCAGTGGAATAAACTATTAATCAACAAATACATTTATGTTACTGTGTTTAAATTAAGAAGCACAAAGTAATTTATGAACAAAAGGTCAATAGGGCTTTTAAAGCCCTATTGACCAAAGAAACTAGAACATCGCAATTTTGCACTGAAAAATCTATTAAAATAGGATGCCAACCCTCCTAATCTAAAACTTTTTTTATGAATTTTAAACATTGCTGTGTTTATTGTTTTTTACACAGCCGAAAATATGATTGTTTTATGACTTGCTTTATAATTTTTATCAACTTAACTTTTTATAATGTTCCTCAGCATTAAAGATATCATATGCAGCTTATTCTCCCACCATGCAACCTTAGACAAAATCAAAAGAGTTATATGATTCTTTCTTTAAATTTTTTATTAAAATGAAAAAATATCAAATTTGCTGATCCAATTTACCTAGGCATAAAATGCACATACAAAAACTAAATCGATTTATTCTTGTGATCTAGGGAAACAAGGAAGGTTTATTTATTCAAAAGAAACTACAAATGATTTCACGTTTTACGCACATGGCCACATTTTTATTTCTGCTTTGAGTATTGACAGTTAAAAAGGTAACAAATTATTTTTATTTATTAAAATTAATGGTATAAGATTAATCACACAATCTCCATATTTTTTGGTAAAACGTTACAGTAATTCACAGGTCATGTTTGATTTTTACTTATGACGAGGACGAATTCACAACTTCTGCACAGTTTTTAAAATTATTTGAAGTATATGAAACAACTACTTACATTATTGCTGCCTTTAGTTCAGGTATACCAAATGTTTTGCAAATAGATTCTATATGGTAACTTGTCGTGGAATTTTTGGTTTGTGTACCAAAAGATCTGGATTTGTTTGTAGCTTGGACGTATTTACTTCGACAAGAATGCTGAACAAAGAAAAATTATTAATTGGAAGTAAAATAAAATGAAAGAGAGATTAAATTTATGGAAAAAAACACACTTGGGGATTAAACTGGCAAGCTTTGACTCTCACAAAAACCCCAGTCTGCGTACAAACATGACGTGTGCAAGCATGCACATTCTTATTAACTGCTTCAGATAAACAACCATCACATTTTGTTTTCTTATCTTTTTCTTCTGCTTTTCTCATACGTTCTTCTACCTTTTTCTGTGCTTCTATTTGTTTCAGCGCTTCTATTCTTTTCACTTCTTCTATTTGTTTTTTCAGTGCTTCTGCCTTTTCAAGTTCCTGTGCTTTTTTTAGAGCTTCTGCTCTTTCTCGTGCTTCTGCATCTTTTAGTGCTTCTGAAACCAACTAGTAAAAAAAAGCATGTTTCATTTAATGTGTATTTTTTCCTAAAATAGTTCTGGGTCATTACAGCTGAAGTTATTAACAGAACCATTTTCGATTTTATCATCAATTTTTTGTATGCGAAGTATCCATGAAACAGATTCCTTGTGAGAATTTTAATAATTTTGAAAATTTTCTGAATATGGTCACTCTTAGACGCCATTTCTAGCATTATAAATTGTTTACTCTCTGCTGTAATGGCACTTAGCTTTAATGGCGCTGTAGCTTGCGCGGAAGAGCAGGGTTTGAGTGAATGTTACCATAACCCCTGGTTAACCCAAGCCATGTGAGGAAAATTAGGTTGTGTCTTCTGGTAGAGCACTGACCCTAATTGGGTCTGCGTAGCTTAAAATGAGCATTAAATACTGAACGGCTCCCCATCTAACACATGCATGGTCCCTCCTGGAAATAATGGACAGGTACATCTGTCAGATTTGTGAGGCTAACCATGTAAAATATACCCATATCTCTGGATATATCTATGGAGTCCATTGGAATCCAGCCCACATAATCTATAGAGCATTATGAACACACATAATTGGCTTTTAAACTATCATATAAAAGAGTCAAATTCAAATCAATCGCTGATAGTAATTTCAAAGGATGTTTATTATACTGTGCAATCTCACAAGATTGTAAGACTCTTCAGAGCAAAAGAACAACTTTTAATTTACCCTTTTCTTCTCAAGCTTTTCGATAACAGTTCTTTTACCAGCCAGAGGTTTATGAGCAAATATTGTTGGCACAGCACCACGAACCAATCTGCGTTTTCTGGGTCCTAGAATAAATTTGGAGGCCAGAGAGTTCACAGAGAGAAATCCAATAATTTTATCTTTACCTCCCAGCAGTTTATGCCTTAAATCAGCAGATCTGTCAAAGCAGTCTTTCTCAAAATGATGCTCACATAGGAATACATTTTTTGGAATATCAACTCTTTTTATGTTAACTATCCAACGAGAGGCAACTTTTTTGTTCGTCGGCAAGTGAAAAAATGATAAATCTGGGTTCCTTCTTTGATAATTTGAACATCCCACTGCAGAACAAGAGGCTATGTTGCTTAATATACCAATTTTTCTCGTTTAATCCTGCAAATTTATTTACTTTTTTATTCTTGGATTTGAAAAATGGAATGCGAGTCACAAAAAATTTAGAACATAAGTAATGACACATTATACATTACCTTTGAAATAGAAACGCCATGATAACATGCCATAATGACATGGCATGACAATTGTTATAATATGGGTAAATGTGCTTAGGATAGTGCTTCCCTTACTATTTGTCTTGCACTGCCAGTTTCACAATGCGTCTACCACCATAGGGACTGAGCCAGATCAATTAAGATGTTGACGTTTTGTTTTGAGAACATCTTAATGGGTGCTTAAAATAGTGAGACAATTTCATAGTGTTAAATATCGCTTTATTTCAAATAAATTCCTTTTCTAAGCAAACTTTACAAGAAGAAAAACATCTGTAAGTATATTATTTTTTCATAACATAATTCTCTTTATTAAAAAATCCTCCAAGATTCACAACATTTTATTCTATTTACAACCTGTTACTACAGCCTTTCTATGTTGGCGCTCAGCAAATGCAGAGATTTATAACATTCTTGATCAGAAAGTTGTTGCAAACGTAGTATTTTTACTTAACATGTAGTTTGAACAATTTTTTTATCTGATTTTCTTTCTTAATTAACTGTTATTTGTGTATGGGAATGTATGATTGCAAAAAATATATAAATTATTATGGAAAAAGAACAAGTTTACCAGCAAATGTGATTAAATACATATGAAAAATAAGTTAAAAAGGCTGCATTAAGATCACTCCCTGCAGTGCTACCCATAGTGACTAGAAACACCCAAAATAATTTCTTAAATCAGGTTCTGCCTCTGCTAGTTAAAATTTGAAACGGACAGGTAAAAAATTTTCAACTAACAAAATTAGATCAACTCATCTTTTTTTAAAGTTGCAGTATTTCAACATAAAAATAAAAGTTTTTTTTAACTATATACTATAATATTTTAATTTGGCTCTTAAGAAAGAATCAGTCTCTTATTAACACTCAGCAAAGACAAAAATACCATCGCATTAACAAATAAGTGACATTTCACTTTGGCAAAAAAAAATAAAAAAGAAATTGAATATAAAGTCACACTTGTTTAGGAACTCAACTTTGTATAACAACCAAGTTTTGCATTATTGACCAACTCTATTCCCATTCCATTACATTAAAATAATTATTGTACAGTCACTAAAACTGAGCAGCATAAACAGCAAGTTTCAATGTGTTAAAGTGTGTATTAACATGGGAAATCTAACTTTACAGTACTGTAAAAAGGTATCTTAACATCGAGGATCGCGTATCTTGCGCGACGCGATCGATACGCGATAGCTTTTTTTTTGCTCCTAAATTTCTATCGCGCATGAAGCCTTATCGCGCTTCCTCGATAAGCAGTCTCGATACATCGCGATAAGTTAAAATTAATTAACTATCTGTTCTTATTAAATTGTAGCGCAAAGAAAAAAAAAATTAAACGATAATCTCGAAAGAAATAATTTTATTATACTGTTCTTAAATCACAGCGTAAAAAATAAGGGATCGTCTCAAAACGTTCATACTTAGTTCGTATAATTCGTATAAAAAACTTTGTATCATTTTATTAAATCTTTCGTATCATTTTATTTTTAATACAAAGTAGTGTAGTAGGATCAAAATTGTTTAAAGGTGGTTGCAAAAATATATATATATATAGTGTCTTAATAATTTTACACAAACACCTGTACTAAAACTAGGCCTGTCATATAATGGTATTTTTATGTTTTCAAAATGGACTGTTGGCTGCATTAAACTCTTAAGAACTTATTAAGTCAGAAAAACAGAGTTTATGTCAACATCAACTTTTCCCTCAACAACAGTCAGAGTAAACACCTAATTAGGCAGAATGACCTAATTGGGCGAGTCGTTTAGTTAGGCGACGTGATGTAGTTTAATTAGGCTACCCGTAGTCTAACTAGGCGAACATAAACTTTCTGTTGTAAATACATCAAAATCATTGCGTTTCTCAATGTGAATCAAATTGTGAATCAAATCTGTCCACCTTGCAGATAATTTTCACCAATTATCGTCTTATTTGCATCGCGCATTGGTAACTTATGGCCCAAACCTTGTGTGGCATTATTTGTTGTTTTAAATAATGGATATCAGCCATTCACGCCGCAGGGAAAAAATTAATATGGCGGACGAAAACGTGGCAGTGTTCACCTAAATAGGCGACACTTAACCTAATTAGGTTATATATTTCATTTTAACATAATTCTTACTTCCGTGCAATTTTGGAATCATGGTCGCGTAGAATATCCATTCTGAACAAAGATTTTTGCGATTTTTTCTTAGGAATGTGTGAAAAGCCATTAAATATTGTAATGTGTTAACTAGCTTACATATGGCCTAATTAGGCTACAATGAGTCACATAAATAGGTGGTATGCCCTAATTAGCCTACCGTTGCCTAATACACCTTTACGATAATTCAGGACAACTAACACTCCATCGCAGCTTATTTTGTGATCGGAGGAGGTAAACATCACACTTTTAAAGAGTTTTTAAAGGAGAAAACACGTTTTTTCCTAATAACTTTTCTTGACACGTTTTGTTTTTAAAGAAAAGTACACATAAGTTGTATGTCATTATTATCAACGTTTCCTGAAAATTTGAAAGAAATTGATACAACGGAAGTTAAAAAACGGAAGAAAACAAGCTTTCATCTCTAACAAACTCTCATAAAAACACAATTTTTACCTCCTTTTTCCGATATTGTAAAACGATGGAGAGCCGTAGGAACGCATGTACAATTGACGTAAAGGTGTATCAAGTGTTTACCCTGACTGAACAAGCATTGTGTGGGCTAAACATGGCTTTCCCAGTGACAGCAGCCAGAAAATTCATTAGCAACAGCAGTGGCACCATAGCTTGGTGGTTACAACTCTCACACTTTGTGGGAATGACCAAGGTTCGATACCGTTGTGGCGCCGTAGATTAGTGGTTATAGCTCTCGTACTCTGTGCGGGAGACCGGGGTTCGATTCCTCTTGACGGCGATTCAACATTGGCGAGTGAATGTTACCATAGCCCCGGGTTAACCCAAGTCATGTGAGGGGAATTGGGAAAATGGCACACTGTGTGGGCAGTTGGATGTTGCCGGGAGTTGTCCAGTAGAGCGCGGGCTCTAATTGGGTCTGCATAGCTCAAAATGAGCATTAAATACTCTAGGACTCTCCATCTACGCCATGGCCCCTCCTGGAAATAATAGACAGGGTATATCCCTTGATATTTGTGAGGCTGGCCATGTAAAATATGCACATCTATCTATCTATCTATCTACCCTTTGGCAGCGATTTAATATGGGCCAGTAAATGTTACCATAGCCGGGTGTTATCCCAAGCCATGTGAGGCAAATTGGGGAAATTGCACACTGTGTGGGCTGTTAGATTTTGTACGGAGTTGTCTTGTAGAGCACAGTGCCTATTTGGGTCTCAGCATTTTTTCAGAGCATAGCTATAGCTAGCTAAAAGCATCTAATCTCTGATATATGTCTTCTCCAGCTTTTAAATATTTAAATTTTTAGTATCTCAAGAACAAAAACAGATTTCTAAAAATTTACAAAAGACTTAATAAATTTTTTATCCTCTATAAAGCAAGTCAATATATACAAAAATCATTTTGGGGGGTAGCTGGCTTCTTCCTACAGCTTCATTTTGTCTTTTTTTTCTCTTTTCTTCTCCGATGATGGCATGGTTTGATTATAAAAGTCATGGAGTAAATTGAGGTTCCGCAAAACATTCCAAAATTATTTTAATTATTTCTATGACATCAAGGGCATTATAATTAAATTTGTTTGCACACGGGTTTAGATCGGGGAACGGCAGCTCTCATCCCAGGGTTTTGTGGGCCGAGCCGTTATTTGGCCATGCAAAATGCCTGGGGGACGATAGTTGGGAAACGGAATCCTCGGCTTGCAGGCAAATATTCTCAAATTAACCTTAAGCCGGTTTCTCATTTGGCGGTTTCGGAGGTGAGCAGAGCTGTGTGATTCACGAGGGCTAGAAAATGTTTTCCATTTTTGATTTAAATCATAAAAACTTGATTTTCTGACATGCTTTTGTTCAAAAAGCGAAAAATTGCCCAGAGAAGAACACCGTTTTCTTATCTAAGTTCTTTTTTTATACTTGTATACATTTAACTTTATTATTTTCTGTGTCCAAACTTTAAAAGTCCAAAGCTCCATTCTACAAAATTTATTTCTTATTCATTTCAAAAGTTTATTTTGATGCTGAAATTGTAAAGGAACAGGGGTGGGGTGGAAAGCAGGGCGGCTATTGTTACTATAACATTGCCTGTTGCGCGTTCTTGATTTGCCTTGTGGAAAGCCGGCGTTAGTGTAAACACTTGTCATTAATATATTGTATCACGGAGGTTTTTCGCCTTTGATATGAGAGACGACGGCAGAAAACCTGGGTCGAGGGTGACTTTACCGAAAAATAGGGTACTGCCCCACCGCACCGCCATCGTCAAAATAAATCACATGTTTTCCCGGAATTCATTTTACGCAAAAAGACAAAGGAAAACGCCGGTTATCGGGAAATATCTCTCTTATCTAAATAATAAATAAGTAAAAGCTATATGTTATACGCTAAATGTGCGACAAATGAAAGCATGGCCCGCTGCTCAACCACGAACCCAGAGCCTATAGCGTTTTTTGATATGAAGATGAAGCGCGTACGCGTTTTATCTTCATATCAAAAACGGGGTCAAGAACGATCGATGATTTCTTCATTTAAGTACTAATATTGGAAATATGCGCATGTAAACGAAGACTTAATTTTAGATTTTAAAGTAAAAAAACAAGGACACATTTTGATGGAAGTGATCTGTAAAATTTTTGGAACGTTTAGATTAATTCACCACGGGGGGTTCTTCTTTTGTGGAGAGTGAAAAGCCGGGATTCCATTCAGCAATCTTGTACAGGCGGGCGGAAAAAATACGTTGTGACGTAAGAATCATACAGAAATATCACTAAAACTGAGTGAAAGAATGCCGAAGTTTTGTCCGCCAGAAAGTTGAAAATTTTCAACTTTTTTTTTCCACTTGCTTTTTTGAGCCAATCAAAATTCGTTATTTTTGATGATTGAGCAAAATATAAATGATAAACAATGTGAGGGAGAGAAACTGTTTTCTCTCCCTGCAGTTGGGGAAAAAACAAAATAGCATCACAATACTAAACGTTTTTATTATAATTAAAGTAAAAGGAACCGGTACTATTAGTATTGAATTACTATATGTTTGCAATCAATCGCACCAGGACAATGTGGAAAATTCCAAAGATCAATAAAATCATTAGTGATTTTCAACCATTCTTGTTTAGTATTTGGTACTCTCATATAGTTCCTACTACACAACACTTTCCAAATAACTAGTGTGGTCTCTCGTATGATGCGGCATACTGTTGTTGGGCTGACCCGGTACCTTGATGCAATTGTATATTCAGAGTCTTCAGTTGCCAAATAGCGCAAAGTGATGCAGAGACGTACAGCAGGCGTAGTCGTGGGACGCCTGGTCCCTGATTTAAAAATGAATGGAGCTACCCAGGATAGCAAGAGTTTAAATTTCTCTGGACACATTCTGAAATTTCTGTAAAATTAATCGTTGTCAAACAAATATAGATCTCGAACTAAAGGCTCGAATTCACACTTTCTTATCTGTCTTTAAAAATTTGTCGCACCCAAATTCTGAGCCGGTGCAACAACATTAACAGTAGGTTTGCTTGCAAAATTAGTAACTTGTTAACTCTTGCTATCTTTGTTGACATTCTAGCGCGCTTTTTATGCGTGCTTTTTATAAGCGCGTACAATGGAAATGATATGATTTTGTCTGCCAACTTTGCTCCGTCCGCTACGCCTGCACAAATATGGCTGAATGGAAACCCCGCTTAATTGTGATTATGCTGAAAATAATTCATTCGCATAAACTATATTAAACCTAATTTTACTCGATGTTTTTCTGAATTAAACGGTGGACCGCATCTACGCTGCCATTTTTAATCGGGTAAGAATCAGAAATCCTGGTAAGACGTGGCGAATATAAAATGTGTCAGTAAAATTCGCCGTAAATGATCGATTAAGCGTCCCCGGGGGATTATTTGTCAAAATGGGTTTTAGTGGAGGGGGCTTATTCGGGAGGGGAGTTAAATGGGATGGGGGCTTATAAAATTATGCAAAAATCTAGTTTGCTAAAAAATAAAAACAACAATTTTAACACAACATATTTTTCTAAAAGTATAATAAAAACAAACACTAATCGTTCTCAATATCACTATCGCCTTCTTCGTCCTCGTCTACGATCTAAGGGAGCTGCATCAATCATTTCTTCGGCATCTGAGTTAAATGGGTTGTCCTCCGTCTCGTTTACCAGTTGTATTTGTTCATTGAGACTTGCAGGACCAGCCTGATAGGGTTGATGCTTTTTGAAACAATGTATCTCTTTATCCTCCCTCCCATCACTAGCCGATGTTAAGGCACACGTTTTAAACGATTTACGTATTAATTCAGCTAGCAGCTCCTTCCAGGAATCAAGAATCTAGTTTACAATTGTGCTGCGAGGCGGAGGTTTCATATTCCCGCCATCGATTATAAATACCATTTAATCATTTGTTTATAGTAGTATTTTCTCAGTCCCTATCAACTATATTGAAATATTGAAATTACTGTAAATTCGAATAAGCCCCATTGGGGGCTTATTCGGGAGGGGGGTGCTTATTTGTGAAAATGGGTTTTGAGAGAGGGGGCTTATTCGAGAGGATGGGGGGTATTTGGGAGTGGGGGCTTAATCGATCATTTACGGTAAGTTAAATGTTCGGTCAATAAAAAAACGACAATAATGTTTGAAATTTTAAAGTAAAAGCTTTTCGAAAAACACCTACCATTAGTGCTTCAATCTTCATGCTCCCTTCTTTGTTATGGTTCTCGTTGCACTTTAACATTTTTCGTGTTCTCTTCACATTATTTAAGCGAAGGGAAATTTGTTAACTCGTTCTAAGGGAAAAGATATGACAACATTTCAATTGATAACAATTTTTATGAAATTAAAGGCCCATGGCAACCAAGGAGGGCGCGGCTGAACGGTCGTAAGCTTAAAACATTGAAAAAACAAAAATTGATTTCAAATTCTTGAACAGTTGTTTGATATTTCGCTTGGTATACCGAGTAAAATTTCGTCTCACAAATCGCATTTTACGCAATCAAAACGCATACTAAGTGAAACTACCAAAAAAAGTAATATCAGCCATTTAAAATGAGTCGTTTAAAATGAGTTTACAAAACTAAAAAAATTATTTTGAGTAAATTTTAAGTGACTTTATCAGCTTTTTTGACTTGACACACATTTGCGTTTTCTTGTTACTTTCGAAACTATAAACGGATACATCAACAACGCCTAATTCACAACAAAAAGTTAAATGGCATTTTCCAAACAAACACAACCCTGGGAAAGTAATATTCAAATATACTTTTCAAAATCTCACAAAAAATGAAAAACCACTCCTTAGCAAATGTCTTAATTTCTCGATAATACTCAAAGAGTTAAACTAGCCTGACTTGCTCAGGCCATAATTGTTGTACAGAGATGGTATCAAAAAAAAATAAAAAAAATGTGAAATTGGTAAAGTTAGTATAAGAGACGTACTCCACCTACAACAATTGTGGCCATAAAAAGAAACAGAATTTATCAATGGATCACTTGAATGCTTTAAAAACATCGCCAACTTACATTGTCATAGCTCTGACGAGGTCAAGTCTGTTTTCATTGGCAATGAAGATGAATATATTAAGAAAATGCAGAGTTCGATTCAGGAAAGATTGAAAAAGTTGACATACCAACTGGAAGGAAAGTCAGAAGAAAAAGTAGAGACACTTAAGACATTATTTGACAAGTCGATATCTTTCTCCACATGTAACAATTTATCACCAACCGGATCGAAACCTGAGACGATGTATGTCTTAACAAAAGTGCACAGAAGTCAACAGTATGATCGCCTACTTTCAGAACAATCATCTCTGCAATTGGTGTTCCTACATATAAATATCCCTTTTGTTGAAATGTTGAAACCCTTTACTACCAATTCACTGCCAAGAATTACTTTCCATTCGTTGATGACTACACAGCCAGCTTAGACGTGGAATCGTTATTTCGCTTGATGAGACGATCAATATATGTGTATCAACTATATGCGCACATTGATGTAATTAATGGCATACGTAAAGACGATTTTCGAACTTTAGCCCCATCGTCCTTAATCCTTAAAAATATTCCTCTTATAATACATAATCCGTCGTGTTTAGGGTCTAAACAGTCCTTTTTGCAAAATTTTTAACATAACCCTCTATTTTCTATAACATTTCACGCTTTTCTCTACAAGAATATCAAAATTCTAACATCAGGCTGGTCATTATTCTTATTTCTCTGCTATTCTATTTTTTTAACCTGAAATCCCAACCTAATATACTATTAAACCATATTTTTATAATAGAATGGGTGTAATTTTGCCATGCTAAGTTGACTTTGACAGGAGGTGAATATAACGATGATTTCCTTTTGATACACGCAACACGGAAATCATTATTTTTGTCAAATTTTACTTATAATTTTAGGATTCTCGTCCCGAGAAATATATCAGGTTAAACGATTCAATCTTTTTGGTGGTTTTTCCATTCTTGTTTTTTTAAAAGACTATTTAGACGTTGCCTAATTTGGGAACCAAACTAACCTAAAAGATGCTATAGTTTTAGAAAAGTTTGGTTCTTTTAAAATCTTACCCAGTATATTGTGTTTTATTATCCCATTACCCTGCTTCTTTGTTATTGATGCCTCTGGTAATCACGTCTGTTTTGCCATTTGTTTCAAAAAGGCTGAATACAAGTTTGTACCGTACCTACATTCTCCAATATTTTCACCGCGAAGCAGTAAGTTGGCCCTCATAACAATTTTAAATCATAAATATTAAATTTGTATGAAAGTTGACTTGTATATCTTTTTAACACCATGTAGAGTAAATCAAATATAATAATATATACAAATGTACAAGAAACTCAAATCAGTTCTTCAATTCTCTTTTTTTACGATACTAAAATATCGACGTCAGCAATATTTCCCGCTTGTCGTTTTCGTATGCGATTATCGCGCACGTTATCATCGTTACCGCGCGGACTTCTCTCCGCAGAAAGTAAATCCACTTGTTTATTTAACATGGCTGATCTTTGTCCAATGAAATTAAAGCTTAAAGGAGGTTGCGTAACAGTTTTAGTAAAACCTATTGTGTCATCTGAAAGAGGTTGATCAACAGATTGCTTCTTAGTTGACTTTGACGCTAATTTGTTTTTTGCCTTCTGAAGAAACCCTTTACTTGTTGACTTCTTTCCTTTTCCGGATTCGTTTAAACTGTCTGTTAAATGTCGAGGGCTAGCACGATAAATATCGCCGCTAATGACGTAGTCACTGGATTCTATACTTGAATCAGTAGTTTGATAGTTATTCGGTACCGTAGAGTTGACATAAGAATAAGACGAAATACTCGGAGAAGAACTGTTGATGACGTTAACAATATCGTCAATTTCTTTCTGCGTGTGGGCGTTAGCGCTATGTGTCGGCAGCATTATACTACCTTCATCTTCCTCTTCGGAAGTGTAGACTGGGTTATTTACAGGTGGTTTTAATATGTCCGTTGTTCTAAAAGTAACAAAATTACTGAATTGTACCTTCTTCGGGCTGCCTTTGCGCCCTTTTGTAAGAATTGATTTTACTTCTGAATCATTTGGAGAAGTCACGCTCGTTTGTTGAAAAAAATTACTTGTATTTAGGGCGGCAGGAAATGAAGATGGGCGGTTATTTGTTGCTTCTTTATGGGCGTGAGAAGGGTAAGATACTGGGCGTCGATCATCTTGCCTTTCAAATGACGTCACCAATTCCTCTTTATCATTTTTGCCGATGTTCATAATCTCCTCATGAGTTAGAGGTTTTTTGGAAATCCAATTGCTCTCCCCATTAGACAGTGTCTTAGAATTGGCTCGTGTAACTTCACCCAGATTTTCTTTGTTTAAATCAGCTATCGGCGCTGCAATCATATCGTGCACTGGACGTGCTCTTCGGTACGGTGACGGTAAAAACAAATTATTGGACCCACGAGATATAGTTAGCTCGTTAGTGTCAGAGCTTTTGTTATGATCTAACTGACCGTTCTTCGTCACTTGAAAACGATCATTACCGCTGTTGTGAGCTTTATTTTCATCGCTTTTAACAAAACTACTTTCGTAGGAGTTTCGAAGGTCTTTTAACCGACCTGCACCTAACACGACATCAGGTGAAGAAGTTTGGTACGGTGATCTGTCAACAGTAGATGTATTTACAATAATACTCTCTTTCCCATTCTAAATATATAAATACAAAGACATTGTCTTCAAACATCCTTTTTTAAAAGCTGTCTTTTTCACAAATCCACAAATGCTGCCTTTAAATAAACGCTACGCCCAAGCAGGGCGGCGACAGATTTCTAAACGCAGAGGATTTTGGGGAGATTATATGAGAATTTAGGAGGTTCAAGGGTCAAACTTTAGGAAAGAACACTAAACAATGCATAGAATCTGAATTTGTCGACAAAGTTTCAAATAATATCAACCATACATACTGGTTGATATTATTTTTTCAAAACGTAAAAGAAAAATGCATCTGGACAAACAACTTTAGGAGATTTTTAGAAGAAATCAATATTATTGGTCGACATTTTAGGATATTAAGAACATTTTGAAAGGTGTTGCCAAGAGAGAAAAAATAATTAAGGCAAACAGCAATAAATAAAATAGAAAGAGAGAGACCTATTCTTCTAGGCCACACACACTTAAAGCATTATTAACGTAACTTTCAAGTAGCAAATTTTGTGTGTGTGGTACATTGGATTAAATACGAGCCATGTTTCGGTTAGCTTTCATATTTACTTTAAAGTAGCGAAAGAGTACAGCATAATGTCAACGGATTCTACCTTCTTAAATAATTGGTATTACCTTTTCGTCCGCTTGTATTTTCTTCCGCCGATAATCTGAAACCGCAGGAGCCAGTACTTGCGCCATATGCACTTGGACCGGAACATCAACACTTGATTGTGATATTAACAACGAGCGTCGCTTTGATGTTTCCTCTGTCGGCCGATTGTCGTCAAAACTGCTAACATTATTAGTGAAAAATTCTTTGTTTTTAACGTTCTCAACGTCATTTAATGTTACGGGTACTATTTCATCCTCTTGAGCCTTAGACTCTTCAAATTGCTGCTGTGAATTTATCCATATGTCTTTAGCAGATCGAGCTGAATCCCTTTGAGACGATGCTTCATCATCAGCGGCTGGTGTATAAAACAGATCTGGCAACACTAGTTCGTTCCTTTCACCAAACTTATTATTCTCACCTGAACCACTGTCTGCCTTTGAATGATTGATATCACCTTTGTTCCTTTTGTAAAAATCCTCCTTCTCAGGTGCTTTATCAAACATGGATTTCATCGCATTGACATCAGCGTTAGTTTCGTAAAATGAATGATCTTTTAAACTCGATAATTGCACATCTTTTTTTCGTTTCACTGAACCTTCCTGTATATTATAATGACCCTCATCCGTAGGCGCTTTTTCAAACATTGATTTCATCGCATTGACGTCAGCATTAGTTTCGTACAATGAACCATCTGTTGAACTAGGTATAATTTCTTTTGCTTCAGCTGAATTTCCGTGCTCAAACAGACCGTTGTTTAACACGCTGCCTCGCTCAGTATGACGATGTATTCTTTTAGACCGCTGTATGGAGAAGGAATTTGAAAGAGATTTATTTACTTCAGAAAGAGTGAGAGTTGTATCGAAATCTTTCGTTCCATAATCTCCTTTCACATGTTCCGGTGCATTTTTTGTATCGAGCAGTGCTGATGAACGACTTGATGGCTGAAAATCCTTCGTGAGGTATCCAATACCGCCATACGAATGTCCTTTTGATATATCTTCTCGTTGAATTTCTGAAGCATTAACAACACCCTCGCTGCTATTAGTATTCTGTAACTTTTTTGTAACCAAAGGAGAGATAAAGCTTGCTCTCCCACTTCGGGGTTCGTTGCCATCATTTAGTCGGTCGTCGTCGCTGTTAATAATTAACCTATCTTTATCAACATTTTCCAAACGACCTTCCACAGGCTTTAGAATACTGCTGCTCCCATTTGTTGAAGCTTTTTTACTGGCCTCTACAGCAGCTTCTCCATCAGAATCAATATTTGCATCATTTCGAAGAAACGTGTTTACAGATACAACGGATGCCTTCCTTTTAATGGTACCCCCTTCTAATATAGCTTGTTTCTTCGGAGCAGCTGAAGTGTATTTTGAAAAAATCTGCTTGTGTGTTTTTTGTGACGACGAAGAATTGTTTCCACTGTCATCAGTCTCGGTTTGTGATAGTTGAATCTAATAAATAAATAAGGGAAGCTACCATTTCTTTATCACTGTCTACTTCTTGTAGTCTATAGATATTAAAAAAATATGTATAGCAGCGGCTTGGGAAGCAAGGGTAGAGGAGAAATTTAGCTCCATTTCCTTTAAAATTAATCCAGTGCAATTTCAATGCACTTCTCGGTAATCTAGAGGTGTTAGTTTCCAAAATCTCCTAAATCAAAGCACTTTTAATTACCCAACATGCACCATCGGGCATGTCGTTAACTTGCCACATGAAAGGTGACAAGAAGAGATGTTATATTTGATCATGGAGATAGAAATTAAAATGGAGATTGAACTCTTTTGTTTCTATTAAAATCATTCGTGATGCGATCAGTTGCAAATCTATTCATGTTGTCTTTTAAATTCTGGCGCGTCTCAGCTTTGAGTAAATTTCATTGGTTCATTAGTTCATTTTAAAGTGCTTTGCCAAAAAATCACGTTTTTTTATATATAAAAAAACAGCGTGCTGAAAAGTTACGTAATGTGTTTTTGTTAAAATCCAGTGAACTGCACAACGCGCATAAATATCAAAGGGATGACAAAACAATAGCAATTTGAATAGAATTTTAATGCGCACGAAGATGAGTTCAATTTCCTTCTCATTTCTACCTCCAAGATTTGATTTATGATTTCAGAACGTTTTCCACTACTAATTACGTCGGTACAACATTGCTAAAACAGCCATACCGTGGACACACATACCTTCTCAATACTGTCCCTCCTCTTCTTACGTGACTTACTAACAATATCACTTTGCAACTCAAACGATTCAACAGCGCCACGCACACCTCCCATTGACATCTTTCGATGCTGGTTTAACAATTTAGCAGATAAAAAGTAAGTCTTCTCTTTGACTGTCTGGGAAGTCTCCTCTTTAGTGGGAAGTCTGCTTGGAATTCTTCCAGGTGGGCAAGCAACAATAAACTCGATGTATTTCTAAATAAAAAAAACGCACTCAATGTATCAATATTTTGGTTAATGGAAATAGAAAGAGCATGAAATGGAAAAGAATAAAATGAATCCCGAAAGTTATTTGGATGATAGATTTACAATTTCTGATTCAAAGCGAAAGTTAAAATCCTTTTTCAACTTTTTCTGCAGTGGAGGACGAAGAGTTTTAAAACAAGAGAAATAAAACAAAACACAGAAGCAAAAATTTGCATCATAACCAATAGGATTGCAATATTTTTACTTGCTGTCCCGTGTTGTTACGATCTGATCTATGTATGGATATTAGCTTAAGAGATTATTCTCATTGCGGGCAATTGGACTGCCCAAATCAAATTTAAAAAAGCAAAAAAATTGACCATTCAGTAAGCTCAATGGTAATATAAAATTCTTATTCCTTTCAAGCAACTTTCTTGCAAGTTGCTGATTGTAAAAAGTAACAGCCTATTCAAGTGTCTCAAAATGTTAAAATAAGAAAGGAAACAAAACAAACAAACAGGCAAGCATAAAAAAACGAACAAACATAAACAAATATACGCAAACAAACAAACAAACAAGCGTAAACAAACAACAACATACCGACCAGTCACTGAAAGCTTTCACAATACTCGCATTAGCCTGTGCTTCTGTGACGTCGATCAGTTCTGTACCCTCCACATTCAATAACCAATCACCAACTCGAATAAAACCTAATAAGAAACATCGATAGTTAAACAACATCCAGTTATGCAGTTGGTAATAAATGGATTGGAAGTGAACACAAGAATGGTAAATGAAGGAACAGACTCAATGAAATATACAATCTAGAATAGTTTAATACCATGTTCAGCTATTGCCCCGCGACGAGCTATCGACTTTACAAGAATTTTATCGCCCTTCTGTTCAATGTTGAAAGCAAGCGGTCCTTTCTAAACGTACAAAGGTTACAACTGTAGAAAAAGAACTGAGGGGAATTATAGAACGACGTTCAAAACTGTTTAAAAGAGAAAATTTATCGTACCTTTGGAATGGAAACATAGTGTACTTCTTTACCTTCTAAAATCTCTTCAGGATACTAAAGCAAAGTAGATACGGCTCAGTTCCTATATATAGCCACGATGGTTGCTATGGTTACAAAATTTCTGTGCGTATTACGCCATGTGTGATATATTTATCATTGGATGGAATCCCCAAGGATATAAAACTTACTGTTACTTACTTACTGACTATATAGGCACATGCGTTTCATACTGTAACGAAATCTTTGTTCAGATGTCTGACTACAATTGATTTTATTGATTGACATCGAGCATATCCCTCTTAAAACTAGCTAATAATAGCATATTAGAAAAAATCCCAAAAGTAGAGCATTTTCGAAATGTAATAATTGTCTTCCCAAAAAAATATTTACTGCTTTAACCGACTACAAAAGAGTTCCTGGTGTTCTCAATCTCCCTGAAACTCACATCAAAGTTGCTTTCGTTTGGAAGAACAACATCTTCGTCTTCTTCGTCTTTAATTTCATATGGCTCAATATCTATGTATTCCACCTTTTCCCTGTTACAAAAACAACAAGGATATGCTTATACCATGTACAGTAAGTAGTTAGTGAAAACAGAATTGGAAATAAATAGTTTTAAAAACAAGAAAGAAGACTTACTCGTCTCCGAACCTGACTTTCTTGATCAGCGGTTCTTCTTTTACCTCGATCACCTCTATATCACAAAAATATAGTCACTCAATACAACGGTTTAAAATAATAGTAAACTCGAAGTAATATTCATACCTTTCTCAGAATCTTCGATAATTCTTTTAACTTCCTAAAAATTATAAGTAAATTAAACACTTTATTCATTCGTTGATTCATTCATTCATTCATTCATCCATCCATTTATTTATTCATTCATTTATTCATTCACTCATTCATTTATCCATCCATCCATTCATTCACTCGTTCATTCATTTTTTCATTCATTCATTCATTTATTTATTCATTCGTTGATTCATTCATTCATTCATTCATTTATTCATTCATTCATTCATTCATTCATTTATTCACTCACTCATTCAAAAACTGCTAGCATGACGTCAATTGCTGTGACGTTACATAACAATGACTGCTGCTAAGGTTTCTCTCTTTGACCATACATACGCACGATCAAAGAGAAAACCCTGACGTAAAAAAACAGCAAAGTTACTCTAAGGATGGAGTAAAATGACTAAAAATCTGTGGACATGTCGAATTTATTTACTCACCGTACTGTGTCTTACAATCATGGTGAGTTGAACCTTGTCACGCAAAAATTCAACAGCCTGTAAAATAAATACAGGCCATTTAATAGGGATAAATAACCCTTGATTTTGGTGATGAGGGTTAAATAGAGAGAAAATGTGTAAGCTAACCTCAAGGTGAGAGATGTAAACAAAATCTTTTCCATTTGTATCAAGGATTTGATCTCCAATCTAAATACAAATTTAAAAATAAACGACGACGTATTTAGTGTTTTTGAGTAAACACTGCACGAAAATAGATACCTTTAAACCAACTTGCTCAGCTAAAGTGTTCTTCTCAACAGCCACAACGTAAATTCCTCTGTGTCCTTTAATTCCGCTTCGGATGCTAAAAATTCCCAATCAAATTTGTAACTTTTAACTGGGTATGTGAAATCTTTAACTGGGTATGTGTGTGTGTCAAATTATTCACACGTTATCTCGAATTTTAGGAGGAAAAACTACCTGCATCCAAGGCCATCCTTCCCAACCTTAAATGCTAACAAACGATCTTTTTCTTCTTGTTTGTCCTAAAACAACGTATAATAATTTATTTATCAACATTAAAGAATTAGCCAACCTCGGTCCCAGGGCATTTTCCCTTGTTGATGAAGTTGATAGCGGCGAAATAACGGCTCAGGGGTCACAAGACCTTAAGGACGAGGTTGAGGATTGGCCAGTTTTTCGTGTTTTTTTAACTGCTGTAAAAATTATAAAACTCACATTTTCTTCTGTAACATCCTGAAAAAAAAGAATTTATAAATTGTAGTGACTGCAAGCAGAAAAGATGTTGTTTGATTTTACCTTGTTAATTCAGGGCCGTAGCTCCCCAGGAATTCGGAGGGGACGGTCCCCTAAAAACATTTTATCAATCACAATTAATATGGAGAAAAACTTGTGTGAGAGAGACTGCGTTTTTACTCAATCTAGGAGGTGAAAATCTCAAAAACCCCACTAGCTAAGGCCAATAGAAAAAATCCATCCAATTCTTTGTTTACACTTACTGGTTGTACAACCGGTTCTGTTGTATCACTTATAACGCTCCAAACGATTTCGTTATTTCTAAACAGAAGAATATTCGATAGATGAGCTAAACACATTTCATTTGCTTAACGCAGGGAAAATTTTATAAGTTCAAAATCAAAGAATACTTAGCCTAACTTACATTTTGCTTGGGATTCGTCCAATGTCTAGAAGAAAATGTATGTTTTAAAAAACAAAAAAATTAGTTAGTTCTTTAGTAAGCTTTATACAAGAACAAAATAATTTTGATGTAAAATAATGTTCTTGGGGAACACAGTGACAGGGAACACATTATTCCTTTTACACTATGACTCTCGTTGGAATTTCAACAGTGACTTTATACAAATTTATTTGAGTTCCGTCTTTATTAAAACCGGAATCCTTTAAAATTTTCTGAGTTTTGAACCTTTTTAATGCTTTAGGTATAGCGCCATGAATTTATTTGTATGCGTCAACTCTGTCTTTTTATTGCGTTTTAACTAAAAAGTTGAAATATAATTTTCCACAGGACATAAAGCTAGTATGCTACAAACATCTTACTTTTGACTAACAATGTAACGGATGATTTATTTCTAAAGATGGACAACACTTCTTCGTGAATAGACTCATGTAAGGGAAGTCCGTTAATCTTCCGAATTTGATCTGATACCTTTAACCAAAAAAATAGAATTTTACTAAGAGATATAAATATGTAAATTAATGCTATGAATAGTTCCTATATTTGAAACATGCTAATAACGCAGGAGGCTTCGATTTATCTAAGAAGTACTTTGAGATAAGTTAGACGTTCTTAGCAAAATCTTCATATAACGCAGAACGGCAAAAAGTTGACCAAAATGATTTCACTTTTTTTAAAGATTTAGGAAGAGAATAAACAACTAACTCTGAGACCAGCTTTATGTGCTGGAGAATCCTCTCTAACCGACGTCACATAAAAGCCAATACCATGCTCTATACCTAAGTAACAATAAATCAACCAATACTAATCTCATTTCCAGAACAGAATTTTAAGAACAGAGAATAAAATAAAACCAAAAAATGGTCTTGTATTTTTAGCATTGGGATGGTAAGGAACCCTGGAAACGAGGTTGCTTAAATAAGGAAGAGGTTTATTTACGTTTTGTGCATCTCCAATGTTTTGTTTTGATTTTTCATATATGTATAAGTTGCGTCAACTCATTGGTTCCACATTAATAATTACACTAATAATGGTTTAAAATAGCAACCTCGTCCCCAGGACTCCTTGTGGCCGGAGTTGAAGGAAAGTAAGCACTAGCGAATTTGACACGAGACAACAAGCCCTGGAGACAAGGATTTGAAAAATGGATGCTCACCTCCTCTGAATGTGAAACCCATAGAACCGCTTCCAGTCCTTTGGATGCGAATTAAACGTTCACCATTCCTATAGAATTCAATGAAAGTATAACCAATATGACATTGCAAAAAAGAATATACTAAGGAGAGTCGGAAAGAAATGTCTTACTTGCTGACTGTTGTAAGTTTATCATACAATGCTACATGATGGCTTGGTAGTAACGCCCTGAAGAAGCAAAAATTTATTTGGCTGGTTTTATAAACTTTCACAAAAATTCCGTTCATCACATCTCACAGAGTAAATCTCCGTCTGTTCGTACAACCAGTTTTATTTGTTTCGTTCTTAAAATCGCAAAATTTTAAGGACAACCAAATATATTATATACCTGATGACTTTAAATAAAGGATACTTTTTTTCCGTGTTGAGAACAATTTTCAACTCGCGAACGAGTTTCTTTATTTTACGAGATCTACAAAAGCGAAAACAATGAACATACACTTTGTTATAAGCAACATCCAACGTCAGGTATAGAACTGCGGGGTAATAAATATATGGTATTTGGAAGTTGGAAGACTAGGAAACCTCTAGTTGTTATCAATAACTCGGTGTAGGCGAATTAATAAGTCGTTGTATATATCCCGAGATATGGCTTCAGTTTTATCTGAATTTGTTCCTTACAAAAAAGATTTTTTACAGGTCAAAGAAACTAACTTAGATTTGTGGATGATTAAAAATTACTTACTCGTGGTATAACCGTAAAGCATTGAATAATTGTGCACGATCCTCTTCGCTGTCTAATATACTTGCTACCTGAAATGTTTGGAACACAGTTGATATAACCCATTTTGCACTCGTTCTTGTACTCAAAAACATTACAAAGCCTTTAAGAGTTCTTTTCATTCAACTATGCTTTTTGTTGTATTTTAGAATAGGTTACCATTACAAAAATTCTCCAGAAGATTCTCTTCAAGTTCTTGCAAAAATTTAATTTAGCTAATAAGTCCAAAGTCTCTCATAACAATTGGATTGTAATCAAAGGATGTCTAATCTTAGAGGAAAGGTCCAACATACACGTTTTTTTAAAAAATAAATGTTTTTGGATCAGCCTGTATGTTTTTCTAACCCCTGAAAATCTTAACCAATAAACCTTGATCTAAATAAGCATTTTAAACCCTAGAACTGCGTTCTGAAAAAGTAAATTTGCTTTTTCTTCCAATAATTTTGCGAGTTAACAGTCGATAAGATTTGAGCCTCAAGTTTCTTATAACAACACGTGTACACAAAAATAATCTAAAATTTACTGATTTTTTCTTTTTACGTTTTATTTCAAGTGAAAAGCTTTTAGTAAAGTGGTTGTGATTTTAAGAACCTGGTATACTTAGACTTTGCATCGTGAATATTTTCAACGTTACGTAAAATATATAAAGATCCTCGTAATATATGAGAACAAAGCAAGAGCAATAAAGGCTAAAAATAAGAACAACCAGGTAGAACCAGATTTCTTGATTCTTGGTTAAAAAATATATATACTACAGGCATAACGCAGTGAAAGATTTGTGTTACCTTAAGCAGTAACTCGTGCGCTGACACAGGTAGCTCAACCGAGATACCACTACCTTTCTTTCTCGTGGCGTTAGAGGGCGCAACGCCCCCTACATTAGTTGTAACACTGCTCATGTCATCATTATCCTCCTCCTCTTCAGAATTGTCAACATCACCAAAAAACCTTACTCGAGACATGCTTGTTGAAAACATTTAGTGCGAGAAAAAAAAAACACATTAAAAATATATATAGCGTTACTTGAAAAAATATAGCGAATGAAATATGAATAAAAAATAGCTATTTAAATATGCGAAGTAACAAAATTAATTATGCAATTCCTTGTTTCATGTTTTAAAAATAGGTGATTAGGGAAGTCACTTTAACTCTCCTCCGCTGGTGTCATTTAAATGTATAAACATATCAACGTGTGGACTTGACGCGTTCAGACAACTTGGAGAAGATACACGTAAAAGGAAAAATGTGCGGTTGTGTAGGAAAAAAATCTTCGAAGTAAATAATTTCGCCCCGTTGTTATGGGTTTCCATTGAAAAATTATTTCCATGAATGTCATGATAAAAATAAGTCTGACACAAACCCAACCCATGTTATAAATACTTACTTCAACTCTAAACTCCTCCACTTTTCCTGCAATTTCATCGAATCGAGCCATTGCAGAGCGGCACACACCGCCTCACTTCATCCAGAATCAGGCTATACATGAACGCTATAACAACATTTATCCCTCAACTAACGCTATCACATTTTTAAATGTTCTATCCAAGTTAATGAGATAAATACGTTTTTTTAATACACTAATTGAAAAGAAATATAAATAATAAAAGAAGTAATTCTCAAGACGTGATTGTTTTTTTTTATGTTTTCGTCCATGTATTTTGTGTAATGTATGAATACCTCGCTGTTGCTTCATTCGGAGAGTTATAAAAGAACAAAATAATAGAGACAGTTTTCATAGATATATTTTTTTTATTAATAATATTTTCTTTACATATTTTAAAGTAAACGTTAGAATGAACCAACTCGAACCTAAACAACTTTAAAAGCATTCTGTTGGAAGATGAAAGAAGTTCTCGTCTGGAAAAACAACAAAACAAACTCATAATCAATGTCTTTTGGTTCATTTTAACCAAAGTTTAAAATGCTTATAAAAAAATAACCCGCCAAGTGTGGGCTTAAAATTAAAATTTAAAAAAAAATTATTTTTCTTTCGAGTTTATCCACATATAATCTCAGCCCTTTAAATTCCAAGGCCGCCGATGGAATAATACAGGTGGAGAGGCCAGAAGGGGCCAGATATAGTGACGTAAGAGGACCGAAAATGATAGGATCACAGGCGCAGGAGAAAATTCTCAAACTTTCACCTTCGGGAACACCAAAACGTGAACTTTCCGCCCCATTTTATGTAACTTCCAAAGAGCCTAAATTTCTTGTGTTACTTTACTTTTAATAACAATTAAAAAAAAAACACGTGAAAATATGGTGAACAAAAAACATATATTACGTCACATTATGACTAACAAATATAAATCAAAGCTATTGATCTGATCTGATTTCTAATAAAACATTATTGGTAACAAAGTCCTAATAATAAATGTCTGTCTGCTTATGTTTTTAAAGTAAATTACGTTACTTCCTCTGCCGGCTTTCATTTCTCACGATAGTGGTCTCGACAGCTAAAGTTTTCAATTAAGTCTTACTTGATGTCACTAATTCGTCTTTTTCAGATAGAAAAGAGTGCCAGGTAAGGGTCTTGTCTATTACGGCGACGATGCTAAGCATTAGATCTAAACACACTGAGGCGGCTTGAATAACCTAAAAACGAACGATAAGAAAATAAACAAACGATAACGAAATATAACAAACGATAAGGAAATATAACGAACGATAAAAAATATAACGAACGATAAAAAATATAACGAACGATAAGAAAACATAACGAACGATAAGAAAACATAACGAACGATAAGAAAATATAACGAACGATAAGGAAATATGACGAACGATAAAAAAATATAACGAACGATAAGAAAATATAACGAACGATAAGGAAATATGACGAACGATAAAAAATATAACGAACGATAAAAAATATAACGAACGATAAGAAAACATAACGAACGATAAGAAAACATAACGAACGATAAAGAAATATAACGAACGATAAGGAAATATGACGAACGATGAAAAAATATAACGAACGATAAGAAAATATAACGAACGATAAGGAAATATGACGATAGATAAAAAATATAACGAACGATAAGGAAATATGACGAACGATAAAAAATATAACGAACGATAAAAAAATATAACGAACGATAAGAAAATATAACGAGCCATAAGAAAACGCCAACAAATTATAAAGAGCGATAACAATATATAACGAGCAAAAACAAAAATAACAAATAACTAGTAGTCGGTGGCCCGTGGAAAATTCACAGGTTTGCCCGTTTTTTTAAAACCGCATAGCGTGCTTGTCGCTACTCTCGGTACCATTTTGCGTGACAGACGGACAGACGTATAACGGGTATTATAATATAGATAACAAAATAGAATGAACGATAACAAAATAAACGAAAAAAACAATAAACGAAAAACCAACGAACGAACCAATATATATGAACGTATCAATAATTATCCACAAAAAAACCTACAGAAAAAGTGAGTGGTAAAACACACAGATGGACAAACAGGCAGATAGGTGAGCGAAAGAAAAGAAATAACTATGAAAAATCATTCTTACGTCATATTTTTGACTCTGTGAAAAATTCTTGACGGCTTCGCCACCAGGAATGACAACTTCAATCATTTCTAAACAAAAACCGTGTATTGTCATTTATATTCAGCGGGAACTCATAAAAATATGACGAAAAGAGTTAGTCACCCTCGCAAGACGTGTTTTCAACATTTTGCAACGCGCTTTCCAATTCCAGCTTTGAAACATCAGCGCACTTTCGGATGACTTGAAAATTTCTTCTCAACAAATCTTTCAGGTTCCACACACCAGTCTATGCGTTTAAGAAAATTCCTTTATTAATATTTCCATACGTATTCAGCGTGTTTATTTATGCGAGTAGAAGAAAGGTAATCTGCGAGTACTTATTCTCGCGAATGACGTTAAAATTTTCGTAAAGTACACGAAGAGCTAGTTACGACAAAACATGTCATTAAACAAGCACCAATGCATCGCTACCTTGTTTTCGTTTCGAGGATCTTTTAACAACCAAAAACGCACAAAGTTTAGGCCAGCCATAAGTCTAGTAAAACAGAAAATAGAAGGATTATGCAGAAGAACACTAGAGCACGCTTTTCAAAATGAAACATAAAATTTATTACGCTACGAGGCACAACAATAATAGAAATATTTAGGTACATCGCTATCCGTATTTTCATGATAGGTTTCACACCTATGTTAAATTTTATCTGTATAAAACTTAAGGCACGAAATAGGACGTTTAGATAAGATCTGACGTGAACTCAAACCATGTTGAGTCACTTCTGCCCACGGGGTATTCAATCCTTTATGGACCACCCCGAAATGAAATGCAACCCAGATAAAACATCATATATAAGTCGCAGTCGCACTTTTCATTGTAATGTGGAATTTAACTTCGCCCGAATTCGGTCTCATGTAAACGATGCCTAATAAACAAAATATTAAAGCGACACAACATATATCGTAATTGCACAAAAAAACAGAGGAAAATACCTGTCTGATTCGTTCAGTATGTTACTTTCACCTAACACCAACTCTGTATACGAGAGTGCAAGTGTCGAGACATCCTTCACGTATACATCCTCGTTCATCTAAACATTGAAATTTATTTAGTTGCAAATGCAATGTTTTGTACACAAAAAGGTGGAATTGGTTACCTTGAACCTATTTAGTAAGCGAAACCGTAACCCATTTTATTATATTGCTGACCAAATGAGAGAGAAAAAACAGTGCATGGGCAATGCTTTTATTTAACTGATTTCAAACCCGCGCTAATAGGCTATCTTGAGTTGCACTGTTCAATAAGTTACCCAAAGTGTTGCATTGCTTGCCACCCACTATTCTTACATGACCAACATACCACACTAAGAGGTTGGTCAGGTACAATTCAACACAGATCTTACGACACGTGTGAATTCGTAACCATTAAGCGGTCTTACATCATAAAATTCCACTAGCGCAGTTGTGATGAATTTGATCAAATAACCACGTAAGCCTGCATGTTGAGACTGGTCGTACACAGATCTAAACATAAACACACGCCTTATGGTTAGCTCTTTGATTAAAGACAGGGTATATATTTAGGTCATTTTTTTATAATTAAACATCCGTATGTTCGTTCCCAACAAAGAATATTTCACCATGATCATGGCCTCTGATCAAGACAGGCGAATCAAATCCATGTAATCATATTAAAGAGAAGCTAGTGATGTGCGGAGTAGCTTCTCTTTAATAGGGTATATATTATTAGAAAAAGCACCTGTTATTTCGCGTAGCATTTCCGTTGCAGTAAAATCTGATTTAAAGCTGGCTGTTCTTATTTTTCAAACCTTCGAACTTCAGTTTAATTTCTTATTTAGAGAACGCCCAAGAATTGTGTTTATAAACACGGTTGCAATCTCACCAATACAAAGACATTATTGTTATTGTCGGTTATTGTCGGTTAATAAACAAACAATCGCAAGTAAAAAAACAAAACAAATAACTTAACGCTGACAGAGAGTTGTAACGAAGAGAATTTAAATCCTGTATTGTTCTTATAGCAAAAACTCGTGATGTTCTTAATCTTAGAAAATAATGATTTGAGCCTGGAGCTGTTATTATTCTTATTTTATGACAAAATGTTACGCTCGTGTTCTTATGAAATTTGATTTTATATGAAAAAGTTAGTATAGCTAAACAAATGTTATTCATTCTAATCATTATTTGCTATTTTTTATTGCCAACATATACCTGCAGCCGAGCACATATGATGTTGCTAAAGCAAAGTAAAGAGGACAATAGTTATATTTTTTCCCCAAGAGAAAGACTAAAATTAAAAACACGCCCATTTAAAGTCAAATTAAACAGGCTGACTTACAGATTACCCCCTGCGAAAGTTGCTTTCATATAAAAGACCTTTGAAAGTTATTTAGGAATCTTTATTTAAAAAGCGGTTCTTTAGTAGTTTTCGAGATAATAGATGTAAATTCCGCTAATTTATGAGAAATTATGACGTCATAAACTACCTTTAAAACATGGATTTTTTGTTTTTTGGCTAAACTATGTCTTGGTAAAAATGTTGAATATGACGCCTTACTTAGAGCTAGCTCATGATGCCTTAAATTCGTAAGACTTAATCAAGATTTTTCAAATTCCTAGACAACTCTTTCATAAGAAATTGTTTTTTCGCGGAAAGTAAGCCTTTATAACAACTAAGATAGACATATAAATATAAAAATGAAACAAAGAAAAGTTATCAAATAAATAAATAAATAAATAAATAAATAAATAAATAAATAAATAAATAAATAAATAAATAAATAAATAAATAAATAAATAAAAATGATTACCTCAATATCAGATATTTGTCTATTGTTTGTATTTTTAGCAGATATAAAGAGAAAATTTCTTTAGCGTTCTGTCTCTAAATAATCAAAACATTAGAATATTTCATCACTTCATCAATCATACTGTAATCAATTAATCGCACTTATTTTATGTTTAGTTTTATCGCTGACTTTGTTAGCATGTCACAACAGTAACGAGCAAATGCATTAGAGGTATACAATCGATAATGTAAAAACAAGGAGCTTTCCTTTCCTTAACAAAAAATGACCACCCTCACGTCCTTCCTTGATAGACGCCAAACTCAGTCAATGAATATCGGTTAAAAAATACCTTTATGCTTTGCATGGGGTCCGAAATATAGCTCCGGCGCAATTATTTTGACTGTAGCCGTTAGCCTGTAAAAAATCCGCGGGTCCCCGTCAGGAAATTATCTACTCTACGGTGAACCTGAAATCAAGATGCGCGCAGCCATTTTGAGCACACGTGTATTAATAAAGGAGACTAAAGTCGTTAACCCGTGGTTATATAAATTTATGGATACGCCAGTCCCTTATATTCCGCGTTTATCGTACACATTTCGTGCATTTTTAGTACGAAGTGATCTTGGCAGCCATATTGCAGACGAAATACGGCTATTATTATATAGAGATTTGAATATCTTACGAGAATTTGTAACCGGTTAAGTTTTTTTTTGCAAGCGATCAATCGCGAAAAACTCATAACTGATAAATTTTTTGACCTGCGAAATTAAATTTAGTAAACAGTAATACTCTCAAAAACCAGTCCCATTTAAGTACACGTACCAGCTTTTCCTGCTGACACCATATCATTACGTTTGATAACCCCTAAAATTAAATAGATGTTGATGAAATTTAATTTAGCAACGCAATCCAAGGGTTTTTCTTTTCCACAGCTATAAAACACTCGACTTACTAGTGCAATTTTTGAAAATGTTTCAACAGCCACTCGAGAGAAGATTTTATCTTCCAGCGGTTTCAATAAAAAATTTAATAAATCCTAAAAATACAACAGTCTTCTACTAGTAACATTCGAGTCACCTATTCAAATTTACGTGACCGGTTTGTGTTTTGAACACACTTAAAGAAAAAAGTGTACTAAGGAGTAAATTATAAAATAGGTATGAAATGTTTGAGAGAGTTGGTTGGGTTAACTTACTTTTCATATTGGTAAGAAGAAAGGATTTGGTTGCCACTCTTTTTGTGAAGTCAAATTTAAAGGGTTTTGAGGAGTTTTGATAAGAGCTTTTATTAAAAAAAAAACAAAAAAAAACGGTATTTTCATATAAAAAAAGAAGGAGATTAGGTCAATTTTTCCAAAGAAATTAAAAATATATTAGGAACATTTAATTTTTAAGGTAACGCCATGAGTAAAAAACAAATTATTTCTGTACCCATGGTAGCATTTTGTTGCATTATGGGGATAAAAACATTTAACAAAACAAGTAGTTTTCTGAAATAAAAACTGAGAAGATCAGGTAATCAGGAGATTTGAGGAAAAAAAATGTTAACGTCTACTTTTGGCGGAGATTCGAGGATTTTTGTGGAGACATCTTAAAATTGAGGAGAATTGAGGGGTTTTAAGGAGGGGTGACATAAGATTAATAGCAGTGACTCACCAGAGACATCCTCACTGAATCATCTGCAGATCTAAAAACAAAACAAATCAAAACATTATAACAATGTAAAGTTTGCTGCTCAAAAAAAAAAAAACATCCATACTTACATTCGAAGAGTTTCAGCTATATGTCGAGAGGCTAGTTGAAACAGAGTGTCACATCTAAACATGAAATTTTCACTATTTTACTTGTTCCGTTTGCGGAATTTTTTTTATTTTAGGTCATTTATGGCCTGCTTTAAAACGAGAGGGCGTTAATGACGACAGGCGCTACTTCAAATGCTCACGAAATTCTTATACGCAAACATCTAATGACGATCGACTCAACGACTTTTCACGCGACATAGAAAAAAAATTACCGCCATTAGAACCGGTGTTACGTAGACAATAGCGACCTTACAAAACTAGGACAGGGCGAGCTACGATGAATGGATATATTCTTTTTTTAATGCGCATGTACAGATCAGGGTAAAACACCAAAAACAAAGTTGCCAAACCTCAAATATTCTAGCGAAATAAAAATGTCCTGAAAATACTTATGATAAAAGCACGCAGAAAAAGCAAATAATAATACTTGATTGGCAAATTTGACCACGGACAACAAAGAACAAAAGAATTCACGAAAAAACTTAACGAAATTATTTAGTTTATTTTTATATATATATTACTGTATTTTTCTATGAATGGATATGCTAAGGGTTCAATATTTTAACCAGCACCCTGTACATGATATTTACGCATTAATAATTCGGAATATATTTCATTATGAGAAAGTAAGGAAGCATCAGTACAAACCTATACACCACAGGAAATTGATCAACTTGAATTGACTGAACAAAAGTGATATGAAGAAATGCCACAAATCCAACAGAATCAAGATGCAAATTTTCTAAAACAAATTCAACAAACGCATATTTCATGCAGACGCTATCAATTTTATTTGATCTTATTACCGTGTATGTTACTCATTAAGATTACCTTTCGCTATATGTTCAAGCAGTTGAGAAAACGACATCAAATCATGGACACCCATCTATAAAAAAACAATTATTTTTCCCCTTTGGGAATTCTTCCTGCCTTATTGCAATGAAAGTGATGTACAACCAATCAAAGAGTCAAGTAGTCATTATTGAAATTTAACAATTAAACTTAACACTCCAAATATTTGGTCCAAATATAAGGTTGCACTAGTGACGCCTTAGAGGGATTGAGTTTAAGAAAAAAATTAAACTTTAAATACTGTGTATTCCATACGAAGGTGTTGTTACCGTTATTTTATTCCAGTCACCATGGAAACTGAAAAGGATATTCTTCTTCACTAGGATGCCTAAAAAACACAACAGACTGCAAAAAATATGTTAGCTGTTCTTCGAAGGAAAAAAACCCAGTTTGCTCATAAGCTTTTAACATGTTGGATGGAACTGTTCTTTAGGTAATCTGTTTTTGCAGAAAGGGGTGTGTGTGTGTGTGTGAGGGGAGGGGGGTGTGGGGGGCAATTTCAACAAAAGTCTTAAAATTATAGGGGGAACAAGTATACATGGAACACAAGAGAAAAAATCAACTTTGACAAAGAAGTTAAAATAAAGAAATAAATCAAAGGCAATGTGTTCAATGGAAATCTAAAATCACAATTTCAATCACTATCCAATTACCCCAACTATATATAGGTTAATCCTCCACCCCAATAATTAGAGAGATCTCTATAACACTAATTGTACACTGTCTCTCAGTTACAACATATACTCACGAAACTTTTAGGTTATTGAGGACCAAGCTTTAAGGTCCCACTAAACAGCCAATTTTACAGCCCCTGACATAGAGTATAGTATAATCTATAATTCTTGGTATACATTCTCAGTGATTTGATTACCTAACCAAATATTGTAATTATTGAACTGATTTTATTCGAAGTGGTTTGGCAAAGGTATACAAACTGTGGGAAAGCTGTAAGAAGTATAGTTATTAACCTTACTCATGGGAGAAAATTGGAACAAATATCCACTACGTGCTATATCTTTGTGGATAACATTAGAACGGTTAACCCAATGACCTTGTTGTTGGCGATTTGTTAATCAATTTGAAATGGAATGACGTTGTGCACAACATTTTAAAGCTTTTTCAGATTCATTACGAATTTAAAAGTAAAACTAAAGTTATTATGCTATAAATAAATAAAGTAAAAAGTCGTGAAAAAAAATTAATAAAAAATACATTATATTGATGTACAGTGTCTGTCGGAGATATTTCTCATTAAGAAAAATTTTACTTTTCCATAACAAACCCAAGTGAAACTATATAACTAGGTTAATTATTTATACATTGCAGCAAAGCTTTTTTCAATTTCCAAAAAACCTATTTATAATATGATCATTTTTTGAAGACAACTTAATTTTATATGCACAATGTTTTTCAAAACATTGAAGTAAAGAAAAACACATGTCACACAAGAGGAAAGAACAGCTTCAAACTTGATCGCCTGTTATTAAAAATGACTGTGAGAACGTGATGCTGGCATGGGCTTATACAGAGATATTATTCTCAGCATCCTCATGATTATTTTATCCGTTACCATAGTGATATTAAACACAGCATGCTTGCTGATAACCACCACCTCTTCAAAACTCCGAAGCAATCCTTCATCAGTGTTATTAATAAGCCTTCTCTCTCTGCATTTGTTTCAAGGATGTGTTGTGATCCCATGTCAAATAGGAGAGTTGCATATTTCTAACCACATACTGTCGGTGCTATCACAAGCACTCTTCACCACAGCCAATTGTGGCATTTGCATTCATGTATTAACGATCGCTATAGACCGTTTGTTGGCTGTTAAGCTGCTGGCATCTTATAAGAACCAAGTAACAAAGAAACGGATGACGATTTCGATTACTTTTGTCTGGATGTATATTATTATAACTAGTTCTATACCATTCCTAACGAATGAGAATACTGCGTTGATTTACCATGAAACATCAACCTGGCGTTACTACATTATTATCATCAACATGGTTTTGCCTTCTGCAGCGATTATTGTTATTTATACAATGGTGTTCCAAACCATGAAAGAAAAATACAAAGTCAATCCATTGCAAGACTCAATAAAATCAAAAACCAATCTTAACACAATCTCAACTCCATTTGAGGTGCCCTCCACATTGTTAGTAAGTCCACAACATGTCATGACTCCTCTCCCAAGTACTTCAGATTCTCCAAAAATCATGGCAATCGTCAGTGCACTTAATCAGAGAAACGAAACAGAGAATGGAAAGTTGTCCGCTCCGTCTCAGTTTTGTGACAACCGATTAAAATCAATAGTAAATCGCTTTAAAAGTAATAAAAAAGTGGAAGACAAAGTCATTAAAAAGTCCATCAAAACTACGTTTAAAATCATGCTGAGTTATATTGTCATGTGGGTGCCATGCATTACGTATAAATTAATCAACACAAGAACAGGTCTAAAACACAGTGGGAATACAAAAAGTTTAACAGAAATTATTATTTATACTGTCGCTTTTTTAGATAGTATCGTCTGTCCAGTTGTATATTGTTACTATAACTACGCATTTAAGAGCGAATATAAGAAGTTAAAACGCAGAAAGATAGGCAAATCACATCATATCAACTTGACAATTATGACACCAGTGCTTCCGTCGAGGACTTTGCAACAAGGACAATCCAAGATTTAAAAAAAAACTTCTTTGGCAATCCAGTTTTCTACGTACATTATGGTGAAGCTAATTTTTAAAGTCATCTGAAAATGTTTTCTATATTTATTTATCATAAAAAAGAGGAAAAAAAAGAAAGAAAGAAATAAAGTCACAAAGAATCAGTTTTTAGAGCAATTTGAGAGCTTTCTTTTTTCTTTTTTTCATAATTCGTACACCTATTTAATTAAGGTGTACAAGACTTAACAGATACTGAGCGGTTGTGATGTTGTACTTTAAAATACAAAGCCCGAGGTCAAAAGTACAGATCGAGCTTGGAGGTCTGTGCCCTTGACCAAGTTTTATTACCTGACTGTATCTGGTCTGCAAATAAATTTTCCTTTGTAAACAAAACAAACAAAGCTATACTTAAGTTGCTATTCCCAAGGCACCAAGGAAGAAAAAATGCATGTTCGATTTGGATACTTCTCGAATTCAAAATCGTTTAATTTAAAATTGTGTAAGTACACAAAACAAACTCAAATCATTGTTTTGGTGAACTCAAACGAAAGGTTGTTTTAAGGAAGCCACTTTTATATTTTTTGTGTGCTATGAAAATGTTTTTTATTTGTTTACGTTTTTATGTTACCATTTTAGTAATGGCTTCCAAAACCGGTTAATATGCCTTCATACAAAGATCTGTTAAAATAAGACGTAAACCAATTAAATCATCGGGTTTTTTCATACTAACCGGTTTTTTGTATCAGTCAGGCAACAAAAGGAGATACAACCCATAAAGCAACCATTGAAATCCTATTTAATTCCTATTAAAAGCGGTGCCCTTTATTAATATCCTTGGTGCAGAGTTTACTGGATATGCAAAGATTTGCGACACACTTATTAGGACACAAGATACAAGAAATCAGCAGAATTTTGCCAGCCTTAGAGGGATTTTAATGCTATTATAAAATATGATAAATAAGAAAATTGCCTTAAGCATATCAAAGAAGCATTGAAGAGCTCAAATAAGTTGATGTAAAATTAACTGGGTTTACTTACAACTGAAACAAAATATTTCTACTTTGTGTGATTTCATATTCACACCAATCATTTGATGTTGTTTCGCTATATAGATCATCCACGTTCACACACTTCCTTCTTTGAACTTTTGCCACCATGGTTGATGTAAACTTGCATATGCAATCATACATTGTTTCAAGTTCATCTTTTGTGTCACTATGCTCATACTCTTCTTCTGCTTCCACACTGTCTTTATCTGACAAAGCATTTTCCATATATTTGGTTATTTCCTTTGTCACATCTTCAAGATGAATGGACTGTTTGCTTTTCAACTTCAAAAGAGCTACAATATTAAATTTATTACAGTACGACTTCATAGTATTCCAATATTACAACACTTTTCAGCAAACATTACAAGTTATTCTTACTTTGAGAACACGCATCAACAAGAATAACAACGTCTTTGAAGGAGGTTAAGGAGGAGATCTGTTCTACTAATGCTAGTATCATTTCTTTAGAACTGCAAACCTAAAAATCAATGTAAACAAGACAGTTAAGGTATAAATAGGCTGACTCCTAATTTCCTTTTAGTAATCATGCCTCATTTCAAAGCACTGGCAGACTTACAAGCAAATATTTATTTGATTGTAAGTCTTTTTTAATCTAATTACTCCTAGCTAATTTAAATAACAATGATTTCAATTTACATAACAACTGTGTTCTGGTTTTAATATCTGACCAACATCAATCTTTTGTGCTCTGTGACTTAGCACCATTGAAGTATTGTTTGCATATTCTTGCACACTTTGAGTACCATTCATTTTGTCTGTTTAACTCCAAAAGTTACCATTTCTTACAGCAAAATAACATTTTTTAGATATTGTAAAGGTGAACTGCTTATTATAATTTTTTTTTTGTCAAAATGACACTTGTTGCTCGGCCCAGGTCTCTTAAAGTTTTGAAGTCACTCAGGATCACATTGCCACATTGGTTTGAAAAGACCCTATAAAAAGGTTTTACTTACAAAATGTGATTGCAAACCTGCTTAAAAAATTAGTGTTGCATAATAATAGAAAAAAAATTTAAACAATTTAAAGAGACTTTTTAAACAAAAATTTCAGCTCTATAATTTAAAGTCAGAAATTATTCCATACTTGTGGATTTCGCTAAAACATATGTATGAAAATATGGGTAACCTAATCTAAGATAAGCAAATATCTCCGATTGAAAACAGGAGTTCTTTATCATTCTTTGACGTTAAACTCACCCATTTCATTACCTTTTTTTTGACATTAGTTTTTAGGAAACTAATGTGTATTGCTGCTGAATATAAACGTGACCTTCTTCCTATGCTACCAGATTGACATTACTTTTTCTTCTATAATGTATTTGTATCCTTTAAATCATATTCAGAACATTGAAATGGCACATTGAAATGACATGTATTTTATAACCAGTGCTACTCATTAATTGCAGTTAAAAATATTAAGAAAATGTTAATTAAGTGTTCTCGATAAAAATACACTTCTGTTTTTAATCTTCGTTACTTTCGAGTAACAAATGGCCACTAAAATATAACTTTATACAAACAAACTATTTTACAATCCAATGATCCACAAATCAGAAATATTATAAAGATTTGTGTTTTTTGTCTATGTGAATAACAATGTACATGAAATAGTTGACCTATTAAAACTTTTTTGGGAATAGCAATCAGCGTTATTTTACTGATCTGGTAGGATGCGACAAATGCAAAGTATGTGAAATTTTTCTATAATTTGAATAAATTTTCTTTGCGATTAATTTCAGTTACTTACTAAACTATACTAGTTCAAAAATACAATAACTTCAGTACAAAGAAGATTAGGCTTGAACGATTTTATGGGGTGCTTTTAGAACAATGTAAAGAAATCTGCATAAAAAAAGTTTGGGCACATTAGGGAAGGGCATAAGCCTTTTACAAGAAAAAATAAAAGATTTTGACCGAATAACAGAGAATTAGATATAATTTTTTTTAGCAAAGTGATTTCTTCAAAGCCTGTGCCTATGCTAAGAAAATTTTAAACCAAATAAGCTTGTCATTATCTTAACCAAAAGTTAATTAGCTTGACACGGAAAATTTTCATATCTTACAACATGATTCAAATAGGGTTAATATTTGACATTACAAACCACCACTTAATTTAATGCAACCTTTCATAGGGTGTCGTCATTAAATAGAATAAATCATCGTTAAATACTAAAACACTCAGCCTATCAATCATGTGATACATGCAATAATCTGTTATAATGATTTGACAATATTTGTTTTTATCATATACTCAAAATTTTTCATTCCACAAAAAATGTGACTGTAAGCTGTTTTTTGGTTTAATTGGAAAAAAACACAGACTACCATGTATGCTGAACATAATTGGCACCATGTGCTGCCATTTTTTTTTAACTGCTTACTCACACTGCCCATAAACTGCTAGTTATGTCAATACACTGAAAAGTTTACCATAATAAATTTATGGTAGAAAAAATAAAAAAGTAATAGAAAACAGTATTTTTCAAATACACAGCACCCTTAATGACCTGATGCAAGATGATAACAGGTTATAAGGGCACCTTCAAAATGACTACCGCTACACAGATAGAAAACCGTATCCAGGGTATTTGAGGGTGAAGAAAATGTTTCAGAAATGCTTCAGAAATAAGCAACTTTGACCAAGATAAAAAATATAGAGCTATCATGCCCTAACACAGTAGACCATAAAATTTATCCACTAAGAAATTAGTGCTTCAGATAGAAAAACATTCACATAACACACTTTCATGGGTGATTCACTGACATAAATAAACTGCATACACTTACCTCCAATAAGACATTTAAGCATGACTTGATGGCAGTTACTTCCTCTTCACTAAATTGGTTTAGATGTTGAAAAAAAATGCCAACAAGTTCCCATCCACAATATGAAATACGCTCCTGGAAAAACAATTAAAGATTGTACGTAGGCTAGCAGGGTGAAAAGAACTCTTAAGCTGTCTCAAAAAATTAAATTTTATATGACATATGATCATGTAAACCATTTGCTCTTCGCACTTTTAATTTCTTCTTATCACTTTCCCTTTCCTTTGTGCAAGAAATTTCGAGAAACTACTTGGCCTTGTTAAAGGTGAAGAAAACAAGTCATTACACAGTAGAGATGTCATACCTGCCAAAATTAACCCAGAAATTGAAATCCATTTTCTTTCACATAGAAGTCTTATGATATCAATTTAAAGTGCAATGTTAACTAAATATATTCCAAACACTTTTCCTTCTTCTAAGCATCAATAAATTTCCCTGTGAATTCAGTTTTCCTCCCAGCTTTATAAACCTTTTTTTGTGTATGTCTTGTTTACATACTGTAAAAAACTCTAATAACAGACCCTTCTTCTAAATGCTCCTCTATTAAAGACCCCACCCTAAAAACCAAAATATAGTATATATAAAATAATAATATAGATGCCCTATTAGGAGTAACGTTTAATAGAGAAATATTAGAAGACACATTTTTTGAATAAAAACTAATGCCTTCAGTTGTTCTCACTCAAATTGTTCAAGCAGTTAATTTTTTAGTGTGGAAACTTCCTATATATCTTTGTAATTTATGATGAAGTTATAAGGTTTTATACTTTTTTTTGTTTCTTCACCTGTGAAAAAACCCTTTGGGTTTTAGAAAAACAGTCAATTTTTTGGGAGCAACAAAACAAATCAATCTGATCTAATAAAAGGTGAAGTATTCTTGTTAATTTTGTTCCATTTTCGAACATTTGAATTTGCAAAATATTTAAACAATGCAAACCTTAGATTCGAACGCGAATTTTGGTTTCCTGCATGTGCAGTTAGTTGATCCTTTAAAGAGTCATCAAAGAAGAAAAACAACAGAATCAGATGTTGAAAAGGCAAATACTGCCTTTAAACTTTCTGGATTAAGATGCACAAGACGAGTTTATGACATTATTTAAAGAGAATTTTTTTATACTAAACAACCTTGTATGAATACAAAACTGAAATTTCTAAATAGATCTCCTCAAAATTTGAAAAACTAAATATACTCCCTGGGGATTTATTAGAGGATTTACTGTATTTTAACCCAATTAAAAAAGCATTATGATTGGTTATAATTTCAATTGCAATAGAAGACAATAGATTTATATGATCATATTCTGCATAGAAATAGAAGGTGTTCTACCTTGAAAATACAAACTTTATTGTATTTTATGTTACATGGTCAAATTTATGCCATTTGAACATGTAAAAATAGTTATATGTGGCCATGTCAAAATACATACTTTTTGAAAGAGCTTGTCTATCTAGTCATAAATTTTTTACTGTAGCCATAGGTGATGCACAGCTATTCATTTCCCATGATTAATTATGGAACTATGATAATTAATTTCATAGAAATTGTCTCAGCAATTACAGGGAATAGCTATGTTTTTATTATAACTGAAAGTGCAGAGAACACATTGTACATAAATGTACACACAGTAAATGGTGTAGCTGGTGTGTAACAAACATTTTACCAGTACTAAGTGCTTAGAGTGTGACATACAGAAGATTTGTACCAAGCATACATTTGTACCATTTTACCAGCCATGTAACCAATAATTTTGTTATTTGTGAATATTGGAAAAAAAACAATGAATAAAAGTTCCAGATGATATGATAAAAAAATAATCAGCTTATAGGAAATATTTTCATTGAAATACATACTAATTAAAAAAAACTCACATTGTTATCACTATTCTTTAGTATCAACAGCAAATCATCAACTTTTCTTTCTTCAACCAAAACTTTGCACTGAACCAAAAATTCACAATCTTCCATCTAAAATTATCATTTTTCTACACAAATATTGGAAAAATAAATTATTCACATTAAAGTCCAAATCCAAAAATGCTAAATGGTAAATAAATGCAGCCAAACTGTTATTGAAAATGAAGTACAGCCCCTTTAACTATACATTAGGCTTGCCTTGTCCAGTAAAGATCTGGCTGTGCCAGATCTTTACTGGACAGAGGTAGTTTCGAGCTAGAAACCTATCTCGAGGAAGTTTCGAGCTAGAAACCTATCTATGCTGCAAATGAGATTAATCTCACTTGCCTGCACTAAACCTGGATCTTACTCTTTTCTTGATTACGATTTTTTTCTGTCTGAATTTTGTCCCACAAAAATGGTTGCCACCATTATCGAACAAACGCCAACTTTGTTTTGTTGATTTGTGATGTCACACTGTGTACATTTCACAAGTAAACATGTTGCAGGAAATTTGAAAATATTCTTGTTTCGTTTTTACTTAATTTAAACACTGTTACTGTACAGCGTTCGGATTACCAATGTTAATTGGTCTAAATCACATTAGGATTACTTTGCAAAGTTATAACATTGGCTATAACTATATACAACTGATTTTATTTAAATATCCTTATTTTAAAATAGATGTAGACTTCTTTTCTGAAAGAAATCGGATGTATAATAATATAACAATATGTCTTTGCTTGAACAAAAAAAATTAAAATTTGTTGGAATAAAGAGAATATTATGTGGCGATTTTAACAATAGTTCATTTATAAAAAGCTGGCTACTTCAAGTAATATATTATTCTGATTAAATTCAAATTAAGTATGCAAAATTTATTTTAAATCATATCTCAGGCTTAACCAATAAGGGGGAGCGATTGCTTGTAGTCATGCAAAGACGCTCCCTGAGGAATGGGATAATAACCAAGCCATTAACTGCTCCCCCAGTTCCACAAAAGGTTTCGCTAGCTGAGAAATTTTGATTTTTTCGAACTTGGTACTCTATAATTTTTTTTTTAGTAATTCGTTTTTTCATTTAGATTAACAAAGGAACATAATTTTAGTTTTAAAATTAACAATAAATTCAAATGGAATAATGCCAAAAATATATTGCCTGTTCCATTTGTAAGTGCAATTATGCACACTTGTTTCCTCCATATCTTATCCATGTTCGCCTCCATATCAGTGAAGGATCACATGGCTAGGTATCACCTGTAATCTGTGGTTTCCAACTCTGAAAGGGCTTGGTTGATGATCAGTGGAGTGACTAGAATGTACATATTGGTTTTAAATAAGCTTTCGTTGGTTATAATTACTTCAAAATAGAACAAAAATCATTATTATTCCTGAGGTGCGTGATCATTATGCTTCTTATGTAGAGTATAATCACTGGTATTTTAAAAATAATGGTCTTACAACTGTCAGGTTTAAAGCCATTATTTGGCATGGTCGTCTTTTGGTGAAAAATAAAATGAGTAAATCATAAAAAAATCTTTGACAATAACAGAATATTATTTTACTTAATGATTTCAATAATTCATTGATAGAGTTGACATTATTAGCTGCCATTTAACTTTCTGTAATTTAAATTATATATAAATATTGTTTTCGGCACTTTCACAAGTATAATATAATTGTTTGTTCCACAAGTAGTCCAAAAGTTTGATTATTGACTCAATTTATAACTTTTCGATAACTAGGTTGAAATTCCTGGCATTACCACACTTTACCCTAATCAAGTAACAGGAACATGGGCTAACTTGACATGGCAATAATAAGCTTGATCAAGTGATCCCAGGAGATTAAGAATTACTTAATTAGAATTTAGTGATGTTCCCCCAATTCACCTGGTTGGATAAAAAAGAGAGGCAAGAATTTCCAATTTCTCAGTAAACAAGGTTGAGTTGAGTAAAGTAGGGGGCTGTCGTAAGAAGGGTGGGGCTGCTTTATGTTCTAGAGTAAATTATTGTTTCTTAAACTACCTAGCACAAGTAAGACAGATCATTTAACCCTATTCATGCAAGGTATAGGTTGTGAGTATAGTGTGCCGGGGCAGGGAAGGGGAAGGGCGAAAATGCCCTACCGTAATTAATTTTCTTGTATTGGATTGAAGTCATAATACTTGGTACGAATGAAGTCTGTTACATGACAATTAAAAATCATGCTTTAAATGACAAGACTTAGCAATATTTTTTGATGATACCGTTCCTTTTTTTAATTTTCTAAATATTGATAAAAAATCATGTTTTATTCTAATTAAATTAGCATTTTACCTGTTTGTGGCTAATTCAAGGCTTTTTGAGGTGCCAAAGTAACAAAATTTTATTATTTGAAATCATATTACTATTGAATACATTGCTTGTTTTTTTATTTTATAATAGATTTGTGTTGGCTTTTGCATATCTATAGCTGTTATATAAATATCAAGGGTTTAAAAAAATAAAAAAAAGGGGAATAGGTCGTGTCTAAACAAAATAAAACAACGCCCAAGGTCATAATGGAGTGGGAGGGCGAATTTCTCTAGCTCTGTGAAGTATATTAAGTTAACAATTTCAGTACATTATATATATAATTTATACATCAAATTGTTAAAAAACAATAGAAATGTCTTTCACATAGGACAAGCACATCACCTGCTCCGCAATTTTGGAATTTTGTTTTTTCATATTTCAAAATGATATCCAAAATGATAAAAACACAGCTCCCAAGATTTTGAGCATAATGCATTTATGGTTCTAAGTTTATTAACAAAAGTATCCCTGGTTTGGCCTCCAAAACGGCATGAATAAGGTTAATTTAGCCTTACAACAGAAATTGCTCATTTTTTGTACTGTTTTAGTTTGCAGCCACTTTCTGCTTCTTTCATTTAATAAGTTACTTCTGTTTATTCAATAATATATCTAAATTTATATTTCTGTTTATCAAAACCTATTAGAAAAAATCATTATAAGTTAAAAATGGTAAAAAGATTCAATAAATTTATCTAGTGGCAATTTTTAAAAATTTGTAAAACTAGAGAGATTTTATGCATTAGTGATCTTGCTGAAAGTTCCAAAAATACTAGGTATTTTTAGTCACATTTCTTGGTAAGACAATCAGACAAATGGAATTAGCAAAAGCACAATTTAATTTACTTTAACTTTTTCTCACTATGAATTTGTTCAACTATTTAACATCGCTTTGGGGCAGGTTCCATTATTTTTTAACAATAATATCAAAAAGTGCTTTCTGATGTCTTTGAATACAAGTTCAAATTAATAAGGTGTTACAGGGTTCGAATTAGCAGTTCGCAATTTGCAATTTGCGATTCGAAATGCCATTTTTGCGAATCACTTTGCAAAGAAAATGATAAAATTGTGAATCGAATATTTTTAAGTGGCGATTAGAAATGCTTTTGTAGATCGCATTTTGAAAGTTGAAGAACGAAGAATGGCGATAGAAAAGCTTTTTTAGATCGCTTTTTAAAACTTTAAGAATGAAAAGCGGCAATAAAAATCCCTTTTTAGGTCGCATTTAAAAAATTTAAGAAAGAAAAACAGCGATAGAAAAATGGTAATGGATCTAAAGTGTTCCCAAGCCACATCTATATGGTGGTTTACTTCGTTACAGATTGCCAAAATTTTTGCGAACCGACTTTACTTATTCGAATCCTGTGTTAGTGTTACATATAATATAGTTTGACCTCAAAATAATAGGGAGGGGGGCTATTAATAAATAACATAAAGGTGGGGTTCCTAATAATAGGACATGTTTTAAAAATAGGTGGGTTTTTACCCCTCTGCCAACTATGGTTTTCAAGCGAACTATGGTGACTTTTTTGCATTATTCCAATCCTGTTTCGGTAGTTTTCAAAGCAACTAAGATGGCGTTTTAATGCACAAAAGGTCATTACTATTCCAAAAAAAGTTTGTCATGCGAACCCTCCGGATTATTGCTGAAAGTTACAGTTACACAAAAACAGATTGTTTAAAAATAATGTATGTAATCGGCAATGCAATATTGCGTTTTGTAAATTTAAGATATTCTTATTAAAGTGAATTTTATAGCTGGTCTAACTTTACCTCACCTAAATCTATGAAATTTCTTTATGTGATGAACTTGTAGTTTCTCACTAGTGCTTTTCCTGAAAATCCAATGAAATATTTTTCTCATCATTATGAGGATTAGTTTTCACAGGTATTAAAATTCGTGGAACTTTATTCATTAAACTTATTAAAAAGTATACCTTATGTTCGTTTAGTAAATGATAGGTCTAAAGCAATAAGTAGTTTTCAATCATTTAGATTGGTTTAAAAGATTATTATGCAAACAAAATGTTGCAGTAGGTGACTATATTATATATAATGCAAACTTCATTTTTAGGCACATGCACATAAAAAACATTGACGAAATTTGAATGTTAATTTCTTGAGAAAATTTAGGACTAAAAGAAAAACTTTGATTCAATAAAAAATGACAAATTAAATAACAAATGATGCTTAATGATGAAAAATAAAAAAGTTTAAGAAAACTTTAGCTAAAAAGTTTTAACTTTTAACTGCAACTTGAGAAAATCCTTTCTGTAACAATGTTTGTAAAAAGATTTTAATATGGAATTGCATTTTTCTAACATGATTACTTTCAAGGACAATTCTAGGACATCTTTGATTTTTTTTAAAAAACTCTAGAACTTTGCAGGACAATTTAATTTCTCCATGGTCAGTAGTGCTGTAGGTTCATTCGGTATGGCATGATAGTTTAAATGATATTCATTCTTTCTTTTCTTTTTTATATTCGCTACTTTCAAACAACAGGTACCCACAAAATATGTGAAAAAAATTAAAAATACAATTAATAAGACACGTGAAGCTTTGTCCTCCGCATTACTGCCGCTTATTTTATCATGCACACTATGATTGGTAAGATGAAAATGGATAATAAAATTAAAAAAAAACATGAGAAAGAATCTTCCGTACATCTTTGTTACAGACGATCTGTAATAATTCATTATTTTGTTCATTTCTATGCATTTTAACTAAGTTATTTTTTAGTATAATATTTTTCATATAAGAGCATAAAGCTTCATAGAAACAAAATTTAGTGCTGAAATGCTCCTTTAAACTTTTAAAATGCTGAAATGCTGATAACTACACGATAGACTTAAAAGCTACTTATAATTTATGACAACCCATTTTGAAGTAATTAGAAACTCACTTAAAATTCGGGTGCACATCATTCTCACTGGATCCAAGATTTCCCTGCTACGCACGTTTTTACTTTTGATTACTTACAAAACAATAAAATTAAATGTGATTGGCTTAATTTAGTCTCCAGAGTTCATTGTTTAATTCATGCTTGCGAAGAAAAAGGAATAATGTTTGAATGTAGCAACAAAACATTTAGGAGAAAAAAGCATTTAGATAACAGATGTAAATAGCAAAGGGTTTCCTCGTCGGTGAGAAATTAACTATATAAATTCAAAGTTATAAAGAGCCATTACAGCAACGCATACATTTTTACGTAAACTATAGAGAATTTGTTGCAACATAAAAAAATTATGTAAAATAAAATGTTATTTCTTATGACGCGAATATGAAGTAAAAGTTTTCACAATGTGGTAGCAGACAAAGGTACACTCCATGTTTGAATGTTCCCGTGTGATCTTCGCAAACCAAAAAATAACACTAAATACCTCAGGGGGGGCTAGTCGCACACAAAAATAAATAATATTCAGTCCAATAAAGGTGTCTGGAATAATTTTTTTTCTGACGACGAATAAGTTGTAAATTATTTATTTTTTAAGGTCACTTGCGAGTAAAGCTACACATCTTTGAGAATACGAGTACAAATAAATGCAAGTAAAATAATTTAGAGTGCGAGTACAATGCAAGTACAATAAAAGTACAAAAATGTAATCTTTTTAATAACGCAAGTATGCAATAATTAAACTACTCACGAGTAAATCTGTAAAAAATATATCATGTTACCCGCGAGTTATATTAAAGAAAAACATTTAATCTTTTTTAATTTAGTTTCTCTTTTTAAATTAAAAAAAATCAAAAAATAAATTTTAAAGTTCAACTTTTCTGTCTATTCTTTATATGCTTTCGCTATATACTTTCGTTATATGAAATCACTTCCAGCATGTTCTTTCGCAAGCAGAGAGTCAGCATGATATCTAATTATAGTTATGGTGATCAATTGCCACATGCAGAAAGACTTTTTCTTGTGTTGTTTTGAAAATTATACAGAATGTATTGATGTTGTTTTGGAAGTTATTTATAACAGAGGAGGGTGTTACGACGAAAATTTATAAATCGTCATAAAAATTTTAGTCTTTTGTTTAACCACGTAACTACTTTTACGAATACAAAGTTGGCGTCTAGTATTTTTTGCTATTACTATTTTACCATAGTCTATATTTAACATACAATTTTTTTAAAAAAAATAATGAAAAATGAACACATCGCACATTTCAGTTTCTTCGCAACAAATTACCTGCTTTAAAACATGGCAAAATTAGCGTTGCTGTATGCGAGTTCTATGATGACTTGAGAAAAAAATGGAACAATATGAGCCCACGCCATCGCACGCCATTAAAAATTATGCCGTGCGAACATTGCATGCCTCAAAATGATTGAAAAGTATCATGGCGTGCGAAGCTTGCACACCAGCAATTTTCTTCCTGACGAGGCCTGAATGTGAGCTATCGATAAAAATTATGCTACAACGAATTCCCGTTTATCTTATATTCACACACGTACTCACAAATCATTCACTTAATGTACTCGCATGCGCAAGAGGCTATACTCGAGGGTATGGAGTAGTATACTCGCCGATTACTCGTACTCGTCTTTACTTGGCATTAAATGTACCTGTACTCGTATACTCGTGTATAGTTACTCACAATCAGGACTGTAGCTCTCGTACACTGTGTGGGAGACTGGGGTTCGATTCCTCTTGGCAGCGATTTAACATGGGCAAGTGAATGTCACCAGGCCCCCGGGTTAACCCAAGCGGTGAGGGAAAATGGGGAGATGGCTCCATGTGTGGACCGTTGGATGTTTCTGGGAGTTGTCTAGTAGAGCGCGGGCCCTAATTGTGTCTGCGTAGCTCAAAATGAGCATTAAATACTCTAGGACTCTCCATCTAAGCCATGGCTCCTCCTGGAAATAATAGACAGGTTATATCCCTCGATATTAGTGAGGCTAGCCATGTAGTAAAATATGCACTTCCATCTATCTATCAATATATTAAAAGATCCTTCGCATATCTTTTGTTTACACATAAACTTAATTGTATTCTATTATAATCATCAAGCACAAACCATAACAATAAGAAGCCTTTTGTTCTTTCATTTAAGATGCAAGCTATTATTGAAAAGTGCTAAGGATGATGAAAGGTATTAAAGTCTGTACATATATTATAGAAATGAACGGACACCAACTGGTTTTGATACTTTTTACCATGATTAAAAATAGTACTTTCAATTGTTATATTTTATAACAAAATGCAGGGTTTTTCAGGCTTCAACAGAACATTTTCTCGTAATGCTTTCTCGACTGCTTTCTCGTAATTCCTAAACAGAATAGCTATACTCTCAAAGGCTTATTATTAGTTTTCCCTGACTGTCTCATATTACACACAGCATAAAGTACTAAGTTTTATATTACTATATAGCACACGGCTGGTTTCACTACTGTCAAACCACGGACAAAATTAAAATGGCTTCCACAATTTTACAAGTTTGAGCTGACATTATGGCTCTGCTCTAAAAAAGTCGCTTATTTACATATTTGTCACATTAGGACCAAAAGTGACCCTTTGGACAGTTTAATAATTCATCTCATAATCTTCAATGGCCTCAGAATCCAAAGTAATGTTTTTTAGTCCGTTAATAAACAATTTTTAAGCATACATTGAGGCTGAGAGAGGCTCTAAAGGCCATTCACATATTTAGCTAGCTAAAGAATGACGTATCGTTATGTTTTTTATTATTTCTAAAAAAGATCAAATTCACTAAAAAACAAAATAAAATAAAATTATACTTTCTGAATTCCACAAAACAGTTGATTATTTGTTACTTGTTTACGTAGCTGCCTGGCTCTCGTGCAAATGTTCTTTCGTTTTCGCAATTTCGTTGAAATTGCGCCTGGGTTCGTGTAAAATTAACATGAATCTTAGCAGCCGTGCTCAGTTAATGCGTGTCCCCAGGGCTTTTTAGGTTTCTTTAAGTCGGAAAATCCGTTGAAGATCTCAAACGAAGGAAAAGCTAACTCTGTTTTGTAAGTCTTTAGACTTTAGAAATAATTTCGCACTGAAAACAAGTGCACCTCGGTGTATGATCATTCTGATTTTTTTGTTTCACATTAAATTCGTTTTATTTTATAACAATAAAACATGCTAACAATAACAGCATGCGGCACCGCAAAACGCCACCTAGTGGATTTGATTCAAACTTTCCGCAGCGTCATGCGTCCCACCGGTGAGTATACGTCATTTTGCGGCCACCATTTATATTCTAAACGTGCCAGGTCCCTCAAACCTTCTTACGGTTCACCCTTCGAAATTAGCACAACCACGCCTGTCGCAGTTTATAAATTCTTAAATAAAAAACTAATTGCGTTGTTTTTGTAAGTTCATTATTTACCAGGGTAGGGATGTCAGAAGAATATTATCAGGCCTATAAGATTTAAGTGAGTTTGGTTATTATACAGTTTAAATTGTGTTATTCGGCCCGTTCTTTAAGCATTCATTTACAGCGCGAGAATAAAAAAAAACGACTTGTTTTGCTCGTAAACCGTAACCATAACAGTAACCGTAACGTCTGGTTCGATCTCGCAGTGTGTCTCCTATATCTTATGATTCAATACTATTAATTATTACTGACTACTTCAAAAATAAGCGTGTTAAATTTTAAAAGTACTGTTTAGTGAAACTTCGGTGAAACGAGTTTATAGTAAGACAATGTTTAACACATGAAAGCCTTTAAGTAACATTTTCATGTAATGCTTTACCTGTCATCAACAGGATGCTTGAATAGACTGGGGATTCTTCTGTTTGCGATGTTACTTAGGATATATTAAAAGGCGCTATCATCTTAGTACGTTCGTACACGGCTCAGTGGGTCATTTATCTCAATTATATTTGGGTGCCGTTAAAGAAAAGATAATCATATTGTCTTTCGGGAGATAGGATAGTCACAACTTCGCACCGAATAATACTGTGAATACTTAGCAGCACCAGAAAAGGGGATAAAGTAATTTTTAAGTACATCGCACCTCTAGTGAGAATGTTATCTGCGCTACTTAACCACTAAAAAAGAATCCAAAGAATCCAACCAACTTAATGAATATTGAATTGTACAGCTACAGTTTTAGAAAGAGATAAACAACTTGGATATGTGTATTTATTATGGATAAAAACTTTATTGGCGGCCATAGGAGAATAGAGAGATAAAGAGAGAGAGGTTAAATTGTTAAGCAACAGAGGCGGAAGTTGACACCATTTTTAATGACGCTGTATAGTATTCATATTATTTGACGTCAAATTGTTTGTCGTGAATCGTAATTCATTTACAGTTTACTTGTGAAATATTTACGATGGCGGGTAAACGGAAGATGAAGAAGAATCAATATAGAAACAAATCAAATAAACAAGTTATCAACAACCAGCTTGTACAAAATAAGTCTGATGCTGAAGTTAAACAAAGCAGTAACCCAGACGTTATGTTGTTGAAGGAGAATGCAACAATGGTCGCAGATGAGGAGAAACTTAACATCGCGTCCAATCAAGTAAGTTTGATTGACACCCTTATTGTAATCTGCAGTTATTTTGTCAATTTGTCATTCAGTACCTGTACCTCTTATATCAAATTGGCCTAATTTGCACCATAACTTACTAAGTACCTCTTGATTGAGGAGGTGTGATTTCTTAAACAACCTTCTTTTTTAGGCAACAGAAATAGATTTTGCTATTAACACTCTGACGCAACAACTGAATTATAACACAGTCATTATCCTTTCCTTGAAAGATGACATAGCAAATCAAGCTATTGAAATTAAAGCCAAAGATGCAACCATAGCTGCAATGAAAATTGACCAGGAAAGATCGAATTCAGCTTATGAAGCGATTTCAAAGCAGAATCAAATTCTTCAGAAAGAGCTAGCTCAAACAAAGCTTGCAAATAAATCCATCAACGAAGTTTTACTGAAGATGAATCAACAACATGCACTTTTAAATGCAAGCGTTGAAGGATATAAGATGAAAGTTGAGGCAGCGGAAACACATAGTAAATCTTTAGAAGTGCAACTTTTAGAGTTAACACAAAAAGTAAAAGTTTATGAGGATGAACGTGCCCACATGTTGGCTGAAATAGCACATCTGAAGAAAAAAAATGAGATGCAGCTCGAAGAAGTTGGAGAATTAAAGGCAACAATATCAAAATGTCAATTCAATATGAAGGAAAAGGAACAAGAATTGGCAAACATGAAAGAAAGAGAAGAAAAAATCTATCAAGAAAATGAAAGCACAGTCGCCAAGCTGCTGGCAGAACATGCCATAGAAGTATCTCTTTTGCAACTACAGCTAGAACAAGAACGTTGTCAAAAAGAGAATGAGATTTCAAATTTATCGAGAGAAATAATCGAGAAAGACACACAGGCTATCAAGCTTCAAGAACAAAATTTTGACCTAGAAGCTAATCTAAAATCTTTAGAAAAAAGATTTAACCAATCAAATGAATTTACACAGGACATAGTTGGACATTTTATGAGTGACATTGAAAGAAAATGCTCAAAGAGATGTTTTTACAAACCAAGGATTAAATGTTCGACAGTGAGATCTCGTCTACAGTTAATAGTGAACAAGATGAATGACGAGTTCTCAATACTACATTAAGTAGTAGACATTTTTTATGTTTGTGTCGTGTTTTTATATATTTTTATTACTAAAAATTTATGGTAATAGAAAATGAAACTATAAAATATTTTTATTATTTTAACCATGGGGATGCAAACATTTAGCTATGTTGTTAAACAGATGAAGTTTTAAAACAAGCGGATAAACTGCGTTGATCTCATTATGTCTTTGTGCGCCAGCTAAACCACACTACCTATGGTGAGTTAATGTTTGCCCAAAATGACCATCGCATTATCAAATTTTTTTACCATGTACACTGTTGTTGTTGAGTAGCGGTAATGCTTCATTCAGTCGCTAACTAAGTTTGCAGATTGTCCACGTGGCTTAATGCCAAGTCCGACAATATCGGGCTGTCTAAGCAAATATGCAGTTGAATTATAGAAAGGAACAAACTATAATTAAAACAATTTACCCTTGACATTAACCTCGTTCCCAGGGCTCTTTTTTATTTTTTTAATGGCTGACGGTTGCCTTGACATAAGAGCTTGAAAAAACCATATCGATTATGCTATCGCTGTCGAGATAAATGTGTAACGTGTTCAAATGGGAGTGCACACGGGATGCGGGTGACGTTATTTAAGTTACTATATCTGTATGGCATGCTTTAATCATTTCAATTAACACACCTTAGTGGTCACTGCTTTTCCTTGTTTCAGCTGTCCTCTGTCGCTGTCCTCATATTCCCTGTAACAAATATAGGAAGTTCTTTAACCGCTACAAAGTTCATAGGAGATCAACATTTAAGAGTTATTTCTGTTGACATCACGTACTAATTTTTTTCCAGTTGCGTTTGTATTGTGTATCTTTGATTGATTAAATTATGTCTCTTATTATGTCTTAAAGATATTCTGACTTTATTTGTTAATTATGGTGAATGAATGAGTTTGCAAATGTGATGATAACAGCTTAAATTTTAACAGGATGACAAAACGTTTCATTGGAGGCGAAATCTTATAAAAACCATAGAGGAAAAGCCAGAGTTGCAAGGGTAGCAAGTTCAAATAATGAAAAGGAAGAACCCCATTTTGCCAATATTCATTTTAATTGCATTCTCTTCTCCAGGTGTTTAAATTGGTTACATCAGAAGGATGTAAAAAATCCAGCTACGAAGCTACGAAGACAAAGGTTGAATTAATAATTAACATTCTCAATTCTTCCCCACTAACTTAAAATCGGTAGATCAGGGGTTGAACCAACGGATTTTAGTTACAACTTTAATGGACTTCGATATTAACTAACATCTGTGCACGGATTAACAAATGCCAAGTGAATGAAACAAAGCAAGGAAATCTAACCGGAAACTAACTTCTTGTTGTGAGGAGTTGTTCAGAAGAAAAAAAGCCGAGCAATGGAATTTTGTATTGGCGATAATTAAGGAACATGCTTCTGTTCTATCAACTTTTTTCTCTTTGTGGAGCCGCAGAATAATATCGTTACCCTTCTGGTTGTAAATTTTAAACGCCAAGGGAAGTGCGTTTTGACCCTTTCTTTAGTTATCCATTTAATACAGGATTCATCGTCAAACTGTCATCAGATTACAAAAAACCCAAACGATTACGGACAGAGAGTAAATTATTTTCATAAATCGAGCGGTTGTTGAGGTCTTGTGTGCTCTCCCGAATGGCGAAATTCATTTCCACCCTCCTCTTGATGCCAGGCACAAGAGAAATCTGATTCATAATGGCAGACGAGAGCTGCGAATTTGTAAACATTCCACGCACGATTGCTCTTTTTTCAGAAAAGTGGTGCCGAAGGCAGTGTATATCAACCGTCTATTAATATGGGTATATTTTGATATTAGCTATGGTAAGTTAACGAGAATCAATTTATTTTTTAGCATGTATTAATGCTAAAACGTGTTGTTGGAAAAAGGTTTTATAAATGCTAGCTAATGCTAATGTGTACCATTTCATTAGGTAGTAAATGGTGGCGGGAACTCTGAATCTTCTGCATCCTCCCGAAAGACACCATGTTCATTCAGTGCTGTTGATCCACCAATATGTGAAGAGGTTTGTGGTGTAGCTATCTAGCTAGCTATTTTTTATACATTTCTTTAGCTAGCTATTTCTCAGCAGGTCAGGCCTCTTTCAAAATTATGTTTTGTTCACCACGTCACTATAAAACCTGACTCCGTAGATCAGGAAAAATCTTCAAATAACAATATCACCAAAGCTCCCAAAGCAATCTATGGTGACTTAAGAATTGGTATTGAATGTTAATGATGATCCACATCACAATCACAAACTTCAGATTGCTTCATTTTGTTTTGTTTTCGTTCTGGCCCAAATACGGACACTGGCCCGTCTTTAGACAGGACGGCCTGTCATAGGAGGGGTCGGTGTGTTTACAGTTGGGATGGCCCATCTATTGACGGGCCTGGCCCAACTAGGACAAATGTATGCAACTTTGTCTTAAGTTGGTACAGGCCCAACTATTGACAAAGGAATCCTCTGCTTTTAAAAAACTGTGTCATCGGATGGGGCAAACTCAACTGTACACAAAGGATGCCTGCAGTTTTAGAAAATGTGTGATAAGATGGGACAGACCTAACACTATTGACAAACAATTCCAATGCTTTTAGAAGACTGTGTCACAAGATCGGATGGGCCCAATATTGACAAAGGACTGTGCTTTTAAAAATCACACTAAAAACAGGAACGGGCGTAACTATTGATACTTTTTAGAAACAGCCACAACATGGGCCAGTCTAAAGATTCCTATAATAAGGTTACACCTTGTGACATGGGCAACACACTGTTACGATTTAAAAAAAAATTTGGAAGACAGGCCTAGTGCAACTATGGACAAATGCAGTGTCTATAGGAGAGGACTGAAGAGAACAAAAAATGTATGGAGGAGAATAAATTATTTGTTAAAAGTTCTCTAAATATAGTCTATTACAAATATAGCTAAAGTAATGAGCAATACAAATACCATTTCTTAAAAATTGAACAAACACAGACATAAATTTGATAAATAGGGATTAGTAGCACAGTCGGTAGAGCGTTCAGCTCATGTCCAAGTGGTTGTGGGTTTGTTCCCCACATCAGGCTGTCATTCAGTTGGGCAAGAATTTCAAAAATAAGTGAACAACTTAAACTGTGAAGAGGTGTATTGGAAAGACCTCAGGGAAATTCTACCTGATCAACTAATCAACTTTTTTTTTTAAAGCTCTAGGATGCAAGCATAACTTTAGATGATTATAGATTATAGATTATATGTCCACTTTAGCAATTAGGGCAGAAAAATTTCTTTATGTCACCGAGAGAAATGACTTGATTTTTGTTTAATTTTTTGTTTTGTTTTTTTGCATAACATCAAATGCACTTTATGTTTTGCTGAAAAAACAATATTGTATATCTCTAAATTTTTGCATACTGTTATCGGTTGGAATAGTAATTTAACATTATTATAATTTTAGTGTCAAGAATTGGATCTTTCTTTTTTTGATCCAACATGTGCTGGTTGCCAAGATATACTATCCAAGTAGGTCAATTCATTCAGTTTTCAAAATACATGTGGCTAGAATTATATCTACTCTTGAGGCTAACTCGTCAATTAAAAATTATATTAAGAAACAAAATTTATAAATTGACCAGGCTTTTGTTTAAGAGTATAAAATAGGGCTCAAGTGCTGCATGTCTTCAAAATATCTTCATTTAATAAAAAGGATTGCAGTCAAAACATATGCAAGATCTGTAATCAGACCAGTAATCTCATTGAATAGGATTTTTTCACTTTATTAACCATTTTATTTCGTTTTTACTTTTTTTAGTCCAAGAACTACCATTTCTGAAATATTTGCCATAATGAGACAATGGGTTCCTCAAACCCAACAACATATTGAAATTCTTATTGAGGAAATATTAAAAAGGGGAGGCCATATTGATGACAGAGACGGGCTTACTGATATGACGCTTTTACACTATGCAGCAAAGTCTGGTGCAATTGGTGTTGGTGATATTGAAACATCTTGCAATGTTGTTAAAAAACTGATTAGTCTGGGTGCTAATCTTATTGCTAAATGTAGATGGACAGATATGTCAGCTCTTCATTATGCAGTTTTCTTTGACATCAAACCAGTTGTTAAAATCTTACTGGACGCTGGAAACATTCATGGTATAAATTTTATTGCAAGGTTTTTTTCAATAGGTAGCTTTTATCAGAAGTACTATTTTAATGTTACCAATTGTGGTATTATGTGCCTGATCTAAACTTTGATATCACTTGAAAAAAGTTCATTTACACCAGTGAGATAACAGCTTGTTAGCTCACTTCTGCATGAATTTTGTTTTTTACACCAGTGTGACTGTTTGGATATTTTATTATTTTTGTATTTGCTAATTTGTAAAAGCAAATTAAATTACCCTTTAAGGTAATATGCGATGATCTTATATATATGGATAAGTTTCCCAAACCTGGGTCCTCAAATCTGTTTCAGAATGGACGAGTTGATGACGTCAACAAAAACCTTCAAACCCTAATATAAAAAATTTTGGGTTTTGGTGGGTTTTTGCTGATGTCAGCAAAATTTTTAAACCCTTTTATCTCATAATGCGTTTGTTGGAAACATATCCTATACATTTCTTGATCAGAGTTTCAACCTCTACACATTACAGGCAAAAAATAAATTAAATATCGCCCATTTTTTTTTGGATTTACACTGCTGACGTCAACTAAACATCTGAAACAACCTATTTTTCCATTGTCCTTCTGAGTGAATTTATCCACGGGCCTTATTGACTAGTATATAGTAATGAAGGTCTCAACATGCTGATGTCAGCAGCGGGATCAGTCTCCTCAAATTTGACTCAAAGAGTGGCACTAGAATAGAAATATTCGCATGTTTTAAATTATTTTTGAAATTTATTTGGTGATACAGAGAGTTATGCATTGGTACAGAAAGTATAAACTTGTTTACTTATGAGTAAGGTTTTCTGGACAAGTTAGTCTTTCTTCTCTTGTAAATAACCCTAGACCGTGATGTTGTAGGCTACTTGTGCCTATCATTTTGTTTTTTTCTAAAGGGGGAGTCCAAGTAAATTTCCATGTGGTTGTTGTTGGTAAATAATAAGAGTCATCCTTTGAATAGCAACTATAGCAACTATTGAGAATAAGAGGAGAAAAAATCAAGAAAAAAACCTTTTGTTTTTTGAAAAAATTTGTGAAGATTATTTCAGGGAACATGTCAATTCTAGAAAGATTATATTTCTTAACAAGAATTTTTGCCAAGGTGTATACAATTAGTAAAATTCACGAAAGTTACTCTATTAAAAATATATATAAGTACCTACAGCAGCCCAAAGTAGTATCATATTCTTTTCTCTGAAAAAGCTGAAATATGGCTTTATTCACTTGAATAATCTTTATGTTGGTAAAGTTAAAGGCGAGAAAATTTAAAAACCATTCTCTACTTTAGATATTGATCAATGCAGCAAAGAATTTGACGGTGGTACAGCGCTTCATATTGGTTGTGCTAACAAAAGCTACGATTCTGTAGAAACACTGGTACGCGACTACTATCAGCATATTTCTTGGATGGGGCAGGGTAGGGATATTATGCACTAGTAGTCTTGAAGTCATGTAGTGGAACCATAAAAACGTTTTAAAGGGGATTTAGGGATTTCAATCTGCACAAGTCTAAAACAGTATTACAATGGACGCTATGAAATTAGATCAAAAAGATAGCTCACTCCAATATTTATTTTTTATTTTTTCCTTTTCCTTAGATTTCATATGGCGCAAATCCTCACTACGTAAATAAATTGGGAAAATTACCGATTAGTTGTATCCCTTCAGGTAAGTAGTTGTAAACTCCTGAAATGTATTATAAAGTTTGTTATATTGATTTTTAATTATTTTCTTTCAAATTGATTCTCTTTACTGTAGTTAAAACAGTGAATGTCAGAGTATCTTTCTCTGTTTAAACAACATTTTTAATAAAAAATGCTAAAAGCACTATTTTGAATGTATAAAACGGTTAAGTTTTTGAAATCTTTACAGGAAGAATAATTAAAGAAGTGTGATCTACTAAAAATTTATCTACGTAGCCATAAATCTGGATTTTTGTTTTTTGCTAAAACGTCTAAGGTGTTGTTTGTTTTTATTTAAAAATTTGTGAAAAAATTATTTGGAAAATTGTTTCATATTTTAGGTGATGATATTGACACATCAGATGTTAAATCAAAACAAGTCATTGCATCATTACACCAACTGTTGTCTACTGCCATGCAGAATACAGAACCAAAAAAAACTCATGTAAGGATTTTAGAGTGAGAAAATTATCTCAGATTTTAAAATTTTATCAAGTTTTTTGCAATTTCATTGTATTCCTTACATTTTGTTATTCTTACTAATTTTTTTATTCTTACAAATTTGTTATAATGACAGAAAAAAACCGAAACAAAAAAATTTTTGTAGCAGTTTCTGCCGTTGGGAATTTCTATGGAAAGAAATTTTTATGTACCTTTTTCTCGTGATTGTGGGACCTGTTTGCAAAGTTAGGTTCAAAACATTTTGTAAAATAAATCACAAAAATAAATTTGGCGAAGGTATAAAATAAAAATATTTTAAATCATCGTTCTCAAAAAAATTTTAAAATGCAAATTAAGATAGATATTACAGATTCCGCCTTTACTGGCGGAAATCAACAATAGTGCAGTATTTTTGTGAGCGCTCTAAATTGCAAAAATGTGTTTTGCATTTCAGATAAAAGACCAGAAAAGTTTCTTTCGTCTGAATCGCAAAAATATCTTCCAATTTCTTCTCTTATTATGCCACATCTTTTTTTTGTTTTTTTAGACAATAATTTTTTAACAAATTAATTTTAGAAACCTTGTTTCTTGGTAATATCTAATATAATAGTAGGCTACTTCTGTGTGTCTTTCTGTGACTTTTTGAAAGTGGAGTATTTCTAGAAAATGTTTTTTAGTAGATTGTTTACATGCAGCATGTAAACAAATATCGCCAATTTTTTTGTATATTCACTGCGACGTCAGCAACTACATTTTTTCATTGTTCTAATGTATACATTTATATCCCACGACTTTAGAGTTTAAGTCTATCCACACTCCAAGCTTTGGGTTTGGAAATGAACGATCAAGTAATTGTGGCTGGAAAGGTATAGTTTAATTTAAAGATTTTAATTGTACCGTTTTTAAGGCAAAAATTAAAGCTGTTCTTACAACATTTAACTATATGATAAACAATAGCAATCATGCTATTTTAAGCAGTATTTTGCCATTGAAAAAGTGACTAAACATACCAGTATAACAGGTTGGTATGTTGAGATTTTGCGGTTCAACGGAGTTTGCATCTGGTCAGTGGGCAGGTATTGAGTTAAATGAACCAGTTGGTAAAAATGATGGTTCCATCGCAGGAGTAAAGTATTTTGACTGCAAACCGAAATATGGTATGTTATGAATTTTGAATTTATTTGTATTTGAGTATAGATGGTGTACTTGATGGAATAAATTGAATAAAGAAAACATTAGGATAACTGCTAACATTGGCCCGTTCATCCTATTAAGTTCAGTTGGCTCAAATGGGGAAAAATAGGCATTCTCCCCAATAGGTGGCTTTCACGATTTATCCCTGGAGACAATCTTTTGTAATTAGAAAAGGATCGTAGGAGAATTAAAGTTATTGTGTTCTCTCCCTTCACTAACATTTTGTATGAAACAGTACTACTAGCAAAATGTATAAAGGGTGTCTTGAAACATTTTAAATTGATTCTCTGCGTTTAAAAATTTAAAAATTGATGTCAGAGAAAGGTAACGAAAAAATTTAGATTAAGTAAGCGAAATTTGCCACATTCATGAGAGTTTATATCACGAAATTCTTATTGGTTCTCAAAAGTTTATAAGCATTAAATAAAAAAATTCTTTTAATTTGCCAAAGTTAGTGTTTGTAGCAGTAAAATTGACTCTCAAAATATCTTGTCCGGGAAATTCAAAAAATTTCGCAAATTTTCTCTGTTAAATGTAACTTTTTTTTTAGGAATATTCGCACCGCTGACACGTGTAAACAAATACGATGGAACATTACCAGTTCCACTGGGAATTAATGGTTCACGAAACAGTTCAAGTAAGTTCCTCTTTTCTTTGGGAGATATCTCAATGTGTATCAATGCTGTTTCGTGATGCTTCTGTTTATACTGATAACCTTCTTTCTTATTTTAGGAGCATCTTCTGCAGATTCAAATAGGCCAAACTTAGAAGTAAGTGCATCAATGGAGAGACGGAGAAAGATTTCTAAGAGTTTAGCGTAACTAATTTAAGCTTAACCGAAATTCAAAAGTTTTTTTGATGGAAACTTCAAAAAAAGAAGCGCCAAAACTCTTTTCACATTTCTAACTATAATAATTAAGTCGAAATAATTATTTTTTAATTTGTGTTAAGGTGCATGAAATTTCCACCTTACTTAACAATACTTGTCATACCTTATTTTGCTCCAAACCTTATAGATAGGTGAAAAAGTGGTTGTTGCTGGTCAGAAGATTGGTATTGTACAATTTGTTGGTCCAACCAAGTTTGCATCGGGGTATGTGTACTACTGCATAGTCATGAACCTTCCTAAAGCGGATATATGTGCAAAAGTGTCCCCTTTATGCAAACAGAGAGATTTTTCTAGAGATATGTTTTTAATTATTTGACGTAAAATTAAACAATCCCGAATGTTAGTGTCCGTTATACAGATGTTACGGCTTCAGGCCATATTCACAGATTTCACAGCAGCTGTTATCAGATAGGCGATTTATTGTTAACCTTTAACAGCCATTTTTTCAAAAATCAGGACGCACAAAGATGTGATATGGCCAAATGGTGACTAACAGAGAAAATTCCCTTCTTAGAATTTGGGTTGGTGTTGAGCTCGATCAAGCGGCAGGGAAAAACGACGGAGCGGTATCTGGTGTTCGATATTTTGAGTGTAGTCCGAAACATGGAGTGTTTGCGCCGTTGAATAAAGTTAAGAGGTGGGAAATAAGATTTTCTTTTGTAGTTAAAACAGTTTATTCATTCTGAGTTTTCAAATTATAATAATGCGCAAAATGGTACAATTTTTATGCGCAAAACATGCACGATAACTAGTACTAGAAAAAATGAAATTATGATTCTAACAGCAGACGTGTTTTTCAATTTCAGAATTTATGGTGAAGAAGAATCGTTTCACGATACTGTCAGTAAGTGAGACATTTCTTTTAACAAGGCCTCTTCACAATCCTTGCATTACACATCATGTTAAAGGATTTACAGGTTTTTTCATACCATACAATCTATTTAAATTGCGAGTTTCCCTTACTAACATTAAAAATATTTACAATAATCTTTTTTAAGAAATAAAAAATATTGCGTTTCATTCTTTGAGAAAGGCTAAACAACCATCCCGGGGACAAACGGGATAATTCTTGCATATTTCAATTGTAAGAAAAACACATTTCAGCAAATTTTCCCATGCCGACAAACGTGCTGTTCAGCCTCTATAGGAAGCATTTTTATAATTGAAAAATATAATGTATCATAGAAAGTAAAATCACAGTGAACATTTACCGTAGGATTTTGGATTATAATTTGGATTAGCATATATTGGTTAGCATAAAACATTTTTTTTTAAAAAATGCATTGAACTTGCTGTCATCAGAATATTTTTATAGCTGGACTAGCGATTTGACTAATGGTTGAACTAGTCATTTAACAATATAGTGACAACTAGTGACTCATCTTTTGTTTATAGATAATGACACTGCAGAACGCTTGTTGAATGACGAGAACGTTACACCTGAACCTGTACAGACCAAATCAACTGAAATTTCTAGTGGCACACAAAACAGTGTTAAGAAGTCCACAAACAGTAAGTGTGATTGGCGTCTGCGGATATTTATAAATTTATAAAATATTTATGAAGCACATCACATGGAAAAAGTTGGGTGGGGGGTTTGGGCACAGGGGTGGTCATAGGGGTGTGTTGTGAGGGAGGTTGTTTGGCTATGTACATGCCTGCATTTTGACTCCAAATCTTAAGCCTTGTCTTGGCAAATTGACTTGTTTATTCATCTTTTGCTATGAGTACGGTCTTAGTGGTGTTATTAAAACGCGGTACGGTAACTCTCTTTCCAAGCACTTTTTTCGTTGTATAAGTATAAGATATATGCAACTTCTGTGCTTATAATAAAAAGTGTTGTTTCGTAGAATTTGATGATAAGGTGTTTATAAAATGCATAGGTTCGTCCGTAATGTGTCGAATTTTAGCGTCTTGAAAATGTGGCAAATTTAGCGTGTTTTGTTGAAATATCAATTTTAAACTATTTTAATCTTTTAAAGTAAATCAACTGCAAATTTAAAATATTTAAAAAAATTTAAAATTAACTACAAGCCAAATTTGCCATTTTAAACAATCTCCATATAAATTCACAAAAAAAAAAAGGTGGATTTATATGGAGTTTTTTTTCAAATCTCTAAATTCATACCCAGAGAGAATTTAACATTCATGAGGACTCGTGGCTCTATGAGACTTTATAATGATAAGGGATGGCGTTAATTTTTAAATAGGTTGTAAGTGGTTTGTCAATAAGAATTTAACTGTCAACATGGATAAGCTAAAATCAGTGAAAAAAAGGTGCCGCCTGAGCGCAAATTTTGATTTCCATCGCCACAAGTAGTAATTTAACTGTTTCTATCTTAACATTTAAACAATTGGACTTGTCAAAGTTCACTTGTCAATGTTTACAACGGAATAAGGATTTTGAACTTGGCTTATTTGGTTACATTTTAAACCCTTAAACGTGCTAATTGTTTCTAACGTTAGTATGACTCCTTTTCGCGATATTTCGGCACTTCATGGGACCTGGCGTGGATTATCTATATTATAATGCCCGTATACGTCTGTCTGTCTGTCTGACTGTCTGTCTGTCTGTCAGTCTGTCTGTCACGCAAAATGGTCGCAATAGCGAGAAGCACGCAATGCGGTATAAAAAGGACGGGCGAACCCGTGGATTTTCCACGGGCTAACGACTAGTTAGTAAAATTTAGCCTAGTTTTATTTGTCTTCTTTGTCGTAAATAATTATGTCGAATGCGTTTCTGTTAAATTAACGTTTTCATCTTTCCATTCTTCTTCGTCATCTTCATCGTCATCATTCGCTTCAACTTTATTGTCAAAGTGCTTTCTTATTTCCTCTGTTATTGACTGGAAAGTTGATCGTTCAGTATCATCATTTGATTCCAGACGAGGCGAAATATCCTTGTTTTCAAAAATGATCACGTTTCGAAGAACACATTTTTTTGTCTGTAAAAGAGTTGAATTTTTATCTTGGCAAGGATTTATTTATTTTGACGATGGATGAAAAAAATTAAATTTGGCGAGCACTTAACTTGGCTATTTCAGACCAAAATCTTCACTTTTATTTTAGGCAATACTAAAATCCCTCATGCAAACATAAATAGAAACATTTTACTCCATTCTGCTTCAAGTACACCCCGTTCTGCTTCAAGTACGCCCCAACAGAAGAAACGGACCAGGTACAGATATATGTATATATATATATTTTACTTCTTTCGAAAGCTCATCATTTTTATTTTGGTTCCCTCTTTAAATTTAAGATTGGATACAACATTGGGCGCTCAAATTAATTTTACTTTGAAAAACGTAAGTTGATTTTGTGTCATTCAATGTGCTCAAATCGCATGCGCCATGGCAACAGGTAATTTTGACTGTTTACTTGTGTGCCCTTGGAGAATAAGGTTTAAATGTGACCTGGTCCCAGGGACTTATTTTACGCGACTTTTGAGTGAGAGAATGAGATGATTTTATATTGTTCTGTGTTCTTTTGGCAACGGGCAACCTTGCATCTCTGTTTACTTGTTTACCATTGTCGCGTTATGCTCATGGATTTAATTCACGTAATTTTTGCATGTTTCGGTTATTTTCGCGAAATTTCAAAAAAAGTGATACCCAGCACTTATATAATATTGATGTGTATTTTCAGCCGTTTTTATTTTGTGTCCCTTACAGAAAAAATCCTGAAACGGTATAAATTGAGAAAAATATGTTGTCAACCTCATTTTTTTATGGAAATTTTATTCTCGTGAAAAATGTAAAGGCTTGCGAAAATTTATTCACGAAAAATTGTTTTTTTATCTAACAATTTACCCCATATAATTAATCCCCTAAAGATTTTGAATGGCAAGGTTGTGGCAATGTTCGTAAAACGTTTTATTGTTGACAGGGTATGAGCGTGTACGCCAATAACGAACTTGGTATCGTTCGTTTCATTGGTCGTGTCGAGTTTTCTGACGGGATATGGCTTGGCGTCGAACTACGAAAACCTAGTACGTATATGTTCCTTGTAATTATAAACACATCCTTAATTTGTGTTAACTGCACACATCAAATAGATATCTTTCGCCCAACTTCAGTGCGAAAAAACAATGTAGAGTTTGCATGGATGAAGAAAAGAGAGAGAGTTGGAGTGTGTTTTTTAAAAACAAAAAAAATGCATGTTGACTATATTTCTTTCTGTTTATACCTTTCATTTTTACTTTTCATTCTAGAATTAATTTAATGTTAATGTTCTGCATAGCTGTTTGACTGTATAATTTAAGATGCTACACGAATATACCATCGTCTTTTAAAATGTTCAAAAAATTGTTGGGATAAATGCTTAATTTCAAAGATCATACCCAAGCAATCATTTACGTTGTTTTAAGACATACCCACCACGCATTTTGAACTTGTCAAAGTTCACAAATTATGTTCACACCAGACTACTGCACCTAGCGCAATTTTTAACGCTTCTTACCGTCCCCACACATCGCGAAGGATTGGACGGGAGATGCTGTTTTGCCATTTTGAGCAATGGCCAAAAAGCTGCCATTTTTAAGTTTATGTACAGGATTGTAAAAGCCTGGTTGTGTAAACGGTGCATGAAATATACCACCTCTTCCAAGCAACGAATCAGGCGCATATAATGTTTGGGTGACTAAGTAATCTTCAATTTCTATTTTTAGATGGAAAAAACGATGGTACTGTGGAAAATAAAAAGTATTTTACTTGGTAAGTTTGATGATAGATAATGTTTTGATTGGAAGTTTAGCACGATAAAACACCAGGGAGTGTGAAAATGAGACAAAAATGTTTATTTGTGAGGTAATAAACTTTGCGTTTTTTGCTTTAACGTGTTTTACGGAAGATATATTCGCGTAAATATATCGCGAAAGTTTTTCTTAAATTATCTTACTCGGACATTTACGAAATCAGCTTTGTTTTACAAATTGTTTAGCCCACTGGTGCGTCACTTTTTCTAAATCCTTTTTTTTGAACATTACCAATTTGTGCGATTCAACTTGTTTATTTTTAGTAAACCTAACCACGGTCTCATGGTACGTCCAAGTCGAGCTACATGTCGTGGTATAAACTGTGCACAGCTGGTGGATTTAAAATTCAGATGAATTTGGAAGACAAGAGTTTCAAATATTATATTATTTACTACTATTTATTTTATTTTTAATATCATATATACATTTAATAAAAAAATATTTATCATACAACAGTTTTTATATTTGCCGTGTGGCCAGCAAAGAATTATGTCCAAACATTCCTTACACTCGCGTCAGGAGCAAATTGACTCGGTTACCCATCCCATATGGTTTTTCTCCACGGTTTGGTCATTCTTCTTTCCCTAGCTTGTTGTCTCGATCAATCTTCGCGCTATTTTATGGTAGCATTGGCTCTAAAATTAAACAGAAAGAAAATGAATGTTCAACCACGACAGCTTTAAATGTAACTGAAAGATGCTAGTTATACCTGAATGGAAGTACTATCGGCGAAAACAATTGGCACGCCCTTGTCCGATGTTTCTCGTATATTGATATCTAACGGTATATCTCCTAAATAACGAACAGTATATTTACATCCTGGGTTTTCAATCGACAAAAAAATAAAATATCTAAAAAGTAGGCGTTATTAGGTCTGTGCATGGTAGTGGCAATTTTGACACCACTATTTTTTTGTTTTTGCTATCATCAAATTTAAGGTTTTTATACACTCGCCAAATTAAACCATCTATAACCAAATCGAGGAACCAGATGTTTTGTACGAAATAAATACTACTTTAATTGGAGAAACTTTCGCGAATTTACGATTTTTCGCCATTTTCGCGAAAGTTTGTCTCGCGAAAATGTGCGATTTTCTTCATTCGCGAAACTTTATCTCGCGAAAGTTTCCGAATTTCTTCATTCGCGAAAGTTTATCCAGTAAGCTATTTTATCATTTTTCACCAAAAACGCACAAAATAGTTATAAATCTTATTTTAAGAAAGAAAATTTATAACATTTTCAATTATGCTAAGAATTTTGAGTTTTTTTTAACTGAAAAATTCTTGTTCGCGAAAGTTTATCTCGCAAAAATTTGTGGGTTTCTTCATTCCCGAAAGTTAATCTCGCGAAATTTTTCGAATTTCTTCATTCGCGAAAGTTTATCTAAAAAATTTCGCGAATTTTCTATCTCGCGAAAGTTTCTCCAATTAAAGTATACTTTTGTTTAAAAGTTAAAATTTATGTAGGTATACGCATCTTACAAAGTCTTCTTTTTTCTATCGCCTAATACTTTTTTTTATTTTATGGTTAGGTTAGTTTTAGAAATATAGAAAACCGTGCATGTAAAAAAATTCAGCCCACACAAAACTTGCGACTCCTCCCAATTGAATCCACGGGAAATTATTTTTTTCCACACATCGCTCGCTAACTTAAATCTGCGCCAACCTTAAAATAGGGATGCTTTTTTATGTACTTGATCAACATAAGTAAATAACTTTAAAAAATCCAGAAATGTTCTCAAAGCCTACCTATAAATTCTACGTTCAATTCTTCACTCAATTTTATCGCTCCATCTTGTCCAAAAATATGACTGACGTGATGACAATTCGGACAAATGAATTGACTCATGTTTTGCACCAAGCCTAATACCTGAAAAGATCACAGGAAGTCAGTTCTTGTAAAACTTTGCATTTTTAGGACATTACACGCCAACAATGATCCACGAAAATCACTTTCATACACTATTTTTATTAAAATCTTCATAATTTTATTTGAGTTTGTACAGCTCAAATTTTCAAAATGGTAACTCAACGTACCTCATGTTAATAAATTTTCACGCGACAGAAATAACATACACAAAGACATTTTCAAAAGTATTTTAATGAATTTAACACAAGTAAAGAAAAAAATGGTTTGTATTTTCTAAACTAATAGTTTTATGCCGCCACACGGACGACAATCTTCAGTAGTCTATATTATTAGGCGATAGAAAAAAAATACTTTTAAAGATGTGCATACCTATATAAATACAAACCATTGTTATCTTTACTTGTGTATTTGCTCTGATGAAACAACATTGAGCACTTTATGAAGAAAGAAGAATAACCTTCAACGCATAAATGAATTTAACTTAATATCTTACGAGTACTAATTTTTAATACAGTGGACTCTTTATCTTAAACTCGCAAGAGACTAAAACATTTTTTTGAGATAAAGTTCTCAAAAAAATTAAATTTTGTTAACAAAAGGGGATATTCCCTTTTGCTTTTTTCCCAAACAAAAAATTTGGCAGATTGGAAAAAAGCAGCCAAATTAAATTCCGCAAAAATTCTTATTATTTTGGTGGTTCGCTTTTTCTGTTGTCTACCAATTTTTTTGGCCACAAATATTTTTTGTTAACATTTGCATACTTAATGCACTACAATGTCCTTGGTCATAAGTCGTTTCCCACGGCACCAGGCCTCTAGAACACTGCCAAATACGTGCCAGGCCTCCAAAGGCTGTAATGTGGCCTATTACAGCCTTACAAGACCCCTACACATAGGTGACGTGGTTTCACGCGCCCAGGTAGGTTGCCAACAGATGTTTACCGTCTAGGTAAATCCAATATACATACAGGGATTTCAACTTTGCGAAACATCTCCGCCCCACGTCGGGCGTCAAGAAGAGCGATATCCTGCGGTGTCGTGACAATAACAGCACCTAAACATTTAAAAGACCAAACAAAATGTTTTAAAAAGGAGATAGAATAACACATAATCAAACTGAAGTTCATTGAAGATTGAGAGCTGGTTCGTTGACTTCAGACTACCTATATTTTAATCACACTCCGGTATGGTAGCAGATTAGTATAGAGCATCAGTACAACAACTTTTTATACTTATTCGTTATTTTCCACGCTCGAAGCTGTTGATCTTCGAATTTAACATCTACATGTACTTCAAATTGCTGAAACAATTTACGTGCTAAGGTCTAAAAAGTTTGGAGAATTTGAAAAATCCGCGAAATTTTATCACATTCAATTATTTCGAAATTGTGGTTCAAAGTAACAATTTTACAATAACTCCTAACGAGAAACCAATGGCGTTAACCTATCAAGCCTTGACAAAATTTGTTTGAATACACGTGTATACATTTCAAGTTACCTGTTACTTGTACCAACTGTGATATAGACAGCTGGATATCACCAGTTCCCGGTGGCATGTCGACAATCAAGTAATCGAGAGGGGACCAATCAACATCTCTTATTAGTTTCTGCACAGCTGACATCACCTGAAAAAAAAAAAGAAAAGGCGATTGATCAGTGCTATCTTAATAATAAATTTGCATTTCGCGAACATTAATATATTATATGTATTTCGTGCGTATATATTCTATTTATATCGCAGTTCTTGTTCCAAATTTCGAGGCTTAAAAACACTTTTTCGCAATCATTTTTTTCTTCTTGAAACAAAAACAGCAAGCGAAAAATAATACGCATTGGGTAGATACGACTCTCAGCGAATATAGAGATACGAAAAATAATAAATAAGCCAATTAATTGAGTTTTTTGACTCCTTGGTGTTTCCTTACAAATAAAACTACAGAGAACTCTCGAAACTGCGAATCCTCAATAACCTTTCGATTAAACGAACTAAATTCCGCCTGTCCTACTTTAACAAACCTTTGATACAACGAACTCTGTTTTTTTTTAAACTTTTTGTGTCTTAAGGCTTCGTTACACGAAGATACAAGCAGAAGCCTTAAGGAACACGAAAAATTTCGCAACTCTGCATAATTTGTGAAATTTGATCACATTCTAGTATTTGAAAATTACAGTTCCGCAAAAAAAAAAAAAAACGCATTTAACTTCTTATAAACTCATCCTCACAACGATTCACGTATTACGTACCATGGGACCACGCCACACAACGGCAGAGGTTTCATCTACAAGAAATCCAATTGACATGCTAAAAAAATGTATATCAAACCATACGGGGTTATGATGATAGTGCAGTAACGTTAAATATCATCTTTGCTTTTCTGACAAATTGACAGCATGTTTACAGATTGATCGATTTACGAAAGCACTGTTTTGGATAAGCAGTATAAAAAAAGGTATTTCAGTAACTCACCATTTTATACCATAATTTTGAAGTGGAATCATTTGGTTCACTAAATCAAAAAAAAAAAAAAAAAAAAATTAAAAGAAAATCTGGATCACAACAAACAAACTCTGTTTTAAATAACACCAGCCCAATCCAGTATTTGAGAATCTTACAGTCGTTCAAAGTTGGCTCTGCATTGAGATTCATCATTTTTGGAATGGAAGGTCCATAAATATCTGCATCAAGGATGCCAACATTCTATGTTAGAGATAAAGATAACAAGATAGTAATATGTAAGATACTGATAAATACATATGAAGAGGTTAACCATTACACTTATCAAACTTTGCTACAACTATTTAGTTTTTTATAAGCGTAAATTTTAGTGGCACGTGTAGGCTGAGATTTCTGAAAATCTTAAGGCTGAATAACAAAAATGAATATTTGTTTATACAACATATCAACTTCCAAAGCAAAAATTATGTACTAAAAGATAGAAAGAAAACAAAATATAAAAAAATCGATATATTTCTTAAATAAATATAGAAATATGCTCTAGTGTAAGTGAAAATATGTTACAGGCAAATGTGCTTACGTGAAAGAAGTGAATTTAAAATTTAAAAATAAATAAGAATTAAATATAAATAAAATTATTATGTAAAACGTTATTACATAAAATAGGCATAAATGAGGTTGAAGTGTGGAGAAAAAATACACTATGCTTATAAAAAAGGTGTAACATGCTTGTCATATATTACATACGATTCTCAGTCATAATATTACCTTTTGACATCTGGCAATGGCAGCAGCGATATTAACTAAAATAAAGGGAAGCATGGGGGAAATCTATTTTAAATGCTTATTTAAAGCAAAAAAAAAATACTATACTTAAACAGGATTTTTAAGTAAAGTATTGTTAAGGCAAACCCAAGAAGCATTACAGGCTGATGTGCATTCTTTTATGTGACCAGGACTTTCTTTGTAACATATAATGCAGAGGTAAGTATTTTTGAGACTGTTTCTAACACCACATTGCATTATGATACATGCATATGCACCCAAAAGCCGAATGTATTTCAATTAAAAGACATCATTGTGATGTGATTAAAGGGATATTCCGTACAAAATAGTGAGGATGCTAAGCGAAAAGCACACAATACAAATTCTACTGTGCATGTACCAAAGTAAAAACACTCTTCTCCAGTGACACCTATCCTAATTTAACGAAGCGTGACAAGTCATTACACTACCTGTTAAACAACTTCTTGTCGTTTACCTCTCCTTTGTAATAATAGCTGCATTCTGTCTGTCTATTTGTGGCGAGAAAAAAGTCCTGTTATGAAAATACGAAATGCGATATATACAGAATGAGAACCAACTCGTAGATTTATTCATGGGCTACTGACTAGTTTTTACAACTTCTTTTAATTTCCCTTTTTATCATTTTTTACAACTTATCGTTGGTTCCTTTATTCTCTTTTCTACAACTTTCCATTGTTGCCGTATTTCTCTTTTTTAGCAACTGTTTTCATATTCTCTGGTGGACACTTTGGGAAATTTATGTTTAAATTAGAAAGCAATCCTGTCACCTTAGGTCAAAAGCCAATTCAATATAAAATCATTATGCTATTGACTAGTAAGAAAGACAATTCTTATTAGCCTGGATAATTGGAACAATACCCATGGTGAGTAAACAAAGCACCATACACCTATAGCTAAGAAGTTCTTTTTACATATTTTTAGTTGACGCTACCATATAACAACCTAATGGATCTGAAATTAGCACGTTCTTCACTATATGGTCAGCTTTATAAATTTAGTATATTTTTGTGTTTCGTAAATTGAACTTAAAAGTTTTATTAGTAAAAGTGTCATTTTTTCACTTCCAAGGTGTTATTACAACCTTACCAAAAGTTAACAACTTATTTTAAATGATAATAAAATATTGTAATAATAAAAAATATGTTTATTGTTTTCAAAATTAGATAGGAAAACATACAAAGAATAGGGATAAAAGTAAACAACAAACATAACTTCAGTATATTTTAATAGATAATGTTCACCACTTTAAAATGAAAAAAATAGCTGAGGTCATGTATATTCGTGATAACAGTCCCACACTTAATGTACAGGAATTGTCTGTTCCATTAAAATTGTTTTAGATAAAAATCATTTATAGTCAACAAGGGGAGGAGTGCATTTGTGCTCCACGTGATGCACGCTACCCTTACCAACGGTATATAAATTAAATACCTTTGTGTTCGCCGTTATTTGTTATATATATGTTTTGTTGTTGTTTATCCTCTGTGTATTATGTAGTTTTTGAAAACTATATTTAAAAAACTTGTAAGATAATTGTAACAATTTACGTTGATAATGTCTTGTAGTAACAAGACGAAATATCCGTTAAATTAAAATAAAAAAATGTCATCATCAATCAAACTTCTCGTACTTATTTTTATTGTGGAGTCATATGCCCGAATTAATATATAAATAATTTTGAAATAATTTTAAAAACCAACCAATTATCAACCAATTAAAATAATCAATTAATCAAGTGCTTACCAGCAGATGTGGATTTACCAACACCACCTTTTCCAGATGCAACTAAAATAACATTCTTAACTCCAGGTATAGGTTTCCTTTTTGGAAGACCTTTTGCCATCAGTTCTTTTTGTTTTGAAGTAAGTGTCCCCTAAAACATTTAGGAAAATGTATATAGTTGTCTAAGAACTTTTGAGTCTGCCTAAAAATGCATTTTATATAGAAAACTTTAAAAAATAGTGAGTGCTAGAATTACATCAGCCATCTTTCTGCTAGCTGCCAAAAGTTAAATTTAATAACTTACTTTTAATCTTGAAATATGCAATTGCCTTGCCTTACACATGTAAGAAAATGTTGTTTTTGTAAGCTGTAACATGTTTGTTACCTATATACAAAATATATATTTACATTATTATATTACGCATTCAGGAATCTTCAAAAACCAAAAAAGACAGAAATCAATATTAATAGAGCCAACACACAGTAGCAATATCCTCACCCAGCCAAATGACAAAAGTTTATTCCCACAAAATATTTGTTAACACAAATCGCGAAAGTTTTCTTGTTAAAAAATGATGACAGTGATAGCTATTCCACACAAAAAAATAAAGTTTGGAACAAGGCTCAAAAACACATTCAATGGATTTAAAACTTGTTAACTTTTTTTTACTTTACCCGCGTCTGAATATATTTTCTTGAAAAAGTGTGAAATAATAGTTTATTTTTGCGTTATACTCATGAATTCGCGAAAAATCCAAAATACACCTTTTCACAGTTAAGAAATTTAACTGTAATTTATCAAACTGAAGTTATCTGTACAACTAGTTGCACTGTACTAATCATCTTAAAACCAATTTAGAATATATACATAAATTTAATTTTAAAATTGAAAACGACTTTTTCTTTTTACTAAAAATATCCACTACTATGGGCCGGTAAACGTGTTTGTTGTTGTTTTCTTCAGATTTTTCCCATAGCCGTGCGGCATTGTATTTCGAAACCACTACTTTGCGTAATACTACATAAATATCATAATAAGGCCACCATCAAAAATATGTTATGTTCGCATCCTGAAGATCCTGCAAAAATGTGTCGGTTTGTCGGTCGTGCGTATTTTTTTTTGCAGGATTTTCAGATCAGAGCAAGCAAATTCATTCCCAGGGCCAAAAACAGTATAGTGCTATTCAACATTGTTTTCAGACCCTTTTTCATTGCCCTGTAAACTGTCAGTAGCCACAGGAGAACCTTAAAGGAAATATTTTTATACGGTAATTAATTTTTGCGAGCTTTTGTCAATTTTGCGAAAATTAGTTCTCGCTAAAATTTCCTTTTTTTAAAATATCTGGCGAAAAAAATTTTCTGTTTTTTTTTTCGACTTACCAACTCTGGTTTTTATTACCTAAAGTGAGTCGGTCGGAGGACGCGAACATAACATGTTTTTGATGGTGGCCTAAAAGAGGGTACTGATAAGCCGCAAACACCCACATATATAAGGCCGAGTTCGGGTAACTATTCGAATAAAATTGGCAGTTGTCGCCCGAAACTGGCTGCACTTTCCCGAACTCGCCAGGAACATTCCCGAAATGCAATTGTAACATACCATGCAGACGGTAGTTGGAAGAAGGTGCTTGAAGATAAAGGAGTTAATAAAGTTTATATATAACTTATTTATCAAGTAAATCTTATTTTAAACTATCAAAAAACAGTTCTTTTAAGAACTTAGTTACCACATAGTAAGTTTATTTTAATATTTATAGTCTTTTGAATCATTAGTGTCTGATTTTCTTTTTTTTTTCGGGCATTGTTCGGGTCTATTCGGGGTTTTTCGGGCAAATGCTTAATCTTTTTTCAAAACGCAGAACTCGACCAAAAATGCCCGCACTTTTTACGGCGTATGCGGCTTATCATCTGCACCCTTTGATGGCCTAACTGTGAAATGTATATATTGGAAAATTCCAGAAACTTGCAAAAAGTTTCTAAAAAAAATTTGCCATTTTTTCTAACTTAAATTCTGCAATTTAATAAATTCAAAGCTAGCTATAAAATCATAATAAAAACGTGAGTACAAAAATACAAAAAAATAGGTGCTACTCTTTTTTAACAGAAAAATAAGAGAAGTTTTTTTGTAGTCTAAATTTAAAAGAAAACAGCTAGACAGCAGTTAGCTAAATGGTTCATTGAAATTCTAATCCCATCATAGCAAAACCGGTGAAGAAGGACAGGCAGCTAGCAAGGCTGGGCTAGCCAGATATCCTTTCCTGATAGTCTTCTCCCGTGTGGATAAACGAAAGTGAAATTCCATGACAGCCATTTAGAATTTGCCTGTACTCGCGGACCGAAGTAGATAGATTTTTATGTCCTTACGTAATATCATATGCCTAGCATTATCTTGTTTGGTCCGCATCGCACAGATATCACGTGATAAAAAGTTGTTCAGGTCAAAGAAATGAATTCCAATTGATTTGATAGCTGAACTTATCTCATCTTTTTATGTTGGGTACATAAGATATTGAAATAAACTTTAACGTAATTGTAATGTATATTCTATTTTCTATCGTGGTTATTTTATATTTGGGTAGCTAGCTTTTTTTATGTTTTTCCCACACACCCCTCTCCACCACTCATGTACAAAAAAGTTACCTCTGCAACCATTGACAGTAAGGGGCAACCTTTCTCTCCAACAAAATGATGGTGATTGTTTATTGAATTATTTTGTTTAATTTCTAAATTCTTTTTTAAAGTGGTTATTTATTATGTTACCAATTCTTAAGAATTTGCCAAAACTTAAATAATATATTTATTTTAAGAAAGTTTTCAGGCTTGGAGAGGCTCAAAATTTTAAAAGGCTTCACTTAATGCTAATGTTAGCTATACTTATAAAACGTGAAGTGTGTATTTGTTAATGAGACATTTGCTCAAAAACAGGCCTAAAAATTTGCATTGAAGTGGAGTAGTTGTGTGGCGTTTACAAATATGTAAGGCTTAAAAAGCGATTTACTTAATAGACCTGCTTAAAATGTTGTGTCATTCACAAACCGGCCCAGTGAAGCTTTTTAAAGCAAGTAACATTTATTCGAAAACATTAATGTTAAGAATCTAATATATTTCGTACAAAATTGCATGAATGTTCAGCATATTCTCTAATGTGCGTAAATCATAACTTGCATTATTTAGCAAATTCAGCGTGGCCATGTGATGAGAAAAGGTGAATTTGAATTAAATGTTTTATCTTTTCTTATAGATACAAGATCAAAAAGAAACTAGTTTTTTTGAGGTGGAAGGTCCCCTTTAAGACAAGGTGGCAATTTTCAAAGCTTGTTGCCACTAAAATGACCCTTGTGGCTTATTTCTCTTCTTAATAAAATCAGTTTTCTTTTTTCCTTACAATATATTTATTTCCCATAAACCTCTCGTTTTCCGGGCGATTACTCTACCGACTGTGCTATCGATCCAATGCTATCTCTCTTGCACATGTAGTAGACGAGGCGAGGATACTACCTCCTTGCGACATGCCTCTCTACTAAAACAATAGTGATTGAGCTGCATTTTGTTAAATCGTGTTTTTTGAATAGATGGCATACCCAACTGTGAAAAAAGATCCATTGTTCTGATAACTCTCCAGAAATTTTAAATGCATATATTTGTGGATCGTAAACATAGATATAAATATATTGTAGTATTTTGTTAAGGTATAAAAGAAACTTTTACACTTCAATTGAATACACCTAAATTGTTCTAAAAATCATCCAGCAGATATCAGTTATGTTTGGCTACAAGTAAGACCTGGTCTTGGTTTCTCAAAGAAAGGTTCTATTGAGGGCTCTATCTTTGCTTCTCCTGTATGGCAATGACTTTGTGGAACTGTGCCCCTGACAAGCTTAAAGCTTGTGTTTGACTATGTCACAACTGTACTAAAGAACTATTTTCATGCTAACTAATATCAAGACTATAACACCAAATTAAGTATTTTTAAATATCCATCATATCCTTGCCAATTTTAAGAAGTCTTTCCTAAAAATTAAAACAAAATGCAAACATACCTTTTGTGTTTAGATCGTTGATTTTTATCATTGTTCCATTGATCTTCTTTCTAAGCATATTGGATTATGTTTTTTTTAAGGCGTGAGAATAGAAAAAAAATCTTTTTTTTTTTTTTTTAATTTTTTTACAGTGATTGGATGGGAAAAAATCTAATCTTTCTAATGGTGCAAAAATATTTTTTTAAAAAAATGTATTTAAGTTAGGATATTTTCCAAATTCAAATATGAAAAAATTGTCATAAATCAGTTTTTTACTATGTGATAAGTTCAAATATTTGTTCACACATAATCTTGGCTATTAATTTTTACTACTCAAGGTTAAAATGATAGCGGCTTCCAAGAGAAAAACGATATTTGTATGTAGTTGAAAGATTCTTTTGAAGATTTTTTACACCATTTCCTATAAGAATATACTTTTCAAAGTCATCAGGTTTTTTGTGATTTTTGCTTCTACAATTTGTTTTTGTTTTACCCATACTGGACTGTGTGTGATTGCGAATGTGAGCAAACAGTGGGGCATAAAAAGGTGTTAAAAAAATTATGTTAGCTAATGTTACCAATTATTTATGCAGAAGTATAAGAATTCTGTAAAAAACTTTAAACCTCTTTTTCACAGCGTTCATTTTTGAAGAGAACGTTTAAAACCTCTTTTACAAAACTGTAAAGGCTCTGGGGTGGAGAGCACCTCTAGCGTGGGGAAAAATGTTTGATTTAAAAATGATTTTTTATTTTATTTTGTGAGTTTGAGTAGAAGGCGAGTTATGATGAGTTTTCCGAAGATCAGAGGTTAAAAATTGTGGAAAAAAATATAATGCTAAATATTTCCAAAAGTAAAAAATTGTTTTTAGATTATTGTTTTGTGATCCCAAAAAAGCAAACAGCAAACATGAGAACTTAGTAGTTCTGTAAATGGGATCTCACTTGTAGGGTAGGGGTTGTTTTTTATTCGTGTCTATTAAACCTTCAAACTTTATTTTTTCTTAATAATTTTTATACCATTATATAGGAAATCATACAAGCTTTCTAAAAATATATACATTGATGCATCGAAATAAAGTTTTAATGAATCAATAGCGTTTTAAAATATCACACCTTTTTTCTATACTCATGCCTTAAAGGGAACCCGAGGTATAAAATGATGTTGGACTTGTATTATAGAGCTTAAAAAGTTAGCTAACAAGTCTTTTTAAATTTTTTAAAAAGCTCTTATCATTCCCAAGTTATGAGTTCATCAGCAAAAAATTAAGAGGCCTGGGATAAGCAAGGGAATGTCATTTTGGGAAAAAAATTATGTTAATCAATTAACCTTTATAATATCTATGCATTGATAACGTTTGAATGCACACCCCTTAACAGGTCTAAATTTACTGATGAAAGGAAATGTCCAAATTTGCTATTACTGAAATATGACATCATAATTCATGCAGCATAATTAAATCTGAAGTTCTTTTAATGTGAATATCTTGAGAACGAAAAGAGCTGTTTAAAAAACAACAACAAAAACAGAAGTGTTATATTAACATTTTAATGACTGCTATATGTACCATTGCAATGATTCTTGGGGTCATGTTGGCTTTTAGAATTGGAATTGGTAACACGCAAGACATTAAGTATACAGGTTAACCATGGTTAAACATGATTTACGAGGTCTAAAAAATAATTTAAATGCCTTTTTTAACCATGTGTATAACATGTTTTTGAAGCGTTAAATGGCAACTTGGTTTTCTTTTCCTATTATGGTTAACTGTTACCATGATTTTATGGTTGACCAACATGGTTAACAGTGACACCACGATTTCACCATCTGACCATCGCCTTACAATATCACAATAACTTTTCACCTCACCATGGTCAGATGAAAACTTAAAATTTGATAACAGCACTGACCATGGTTTATAACATGGCGCTGCTACATAAATTCATTATTTATTTTAATAAAAAAACAGGATCAAAATTTCATAAAATCATTTAAAAGTAAAGTCATTTATTAATAAAAATATATGTATATAGATAGACGTTTTTTCAATTAAGCTTAATCATTTCATCATGGTGTAAAATGTTCAGTTTCAGTTGGTACTGCAGTGATTTTTTACATGTGCGATTATATACACATCCTTTTGAGAGTAGCGTTTAAGTGAGGGAAGGTACTTTAACATATTACATAGCGAGGTTATTTTTAAACATTTTTTTTCTTTTTTAGGGAGCTATTTAATAACCAAAGTACAACACAATAAATTATTTATTTTTGATTCATTTTTAATGATACACCGTGATGGCAAACTTGAGTGATACACTAACAATTATCTGCTTCACCATTCTCTCTGTGGTTATATTTGGCACACAACCCGTGGAAGCGTTTGATGGTGGTGATGCAACAGCATTAATACTTGGATTGTTGATCGGAATTCTTGGAATATGCGCCTGTTTAGGAGCGTATGCAAGGAAGCGAAGTGGACAATAGAATTTTCTACCTAGAGGGTGATTTATATTTTGGGATTTATTGTAAATTCTTCGAGTAATAATTTTATATTTCTTTATAACATTTTTGTCGCTTTTTTTTGTTTGAAACAATATACTTGCTTTGCATAAATTAGTCCTGGATATTTTATGTCTTATAAGCTGTGTCGAATTAATTGAGGTATAATTCGATTTTTTAGCTATGCTTTTTTGAGGCAAAATTAAATCATGGATTCAAAATTAACTGAAACGAATAATACACCACTGCTAGTGATTTTCAAACCACGGAAGTAGAAATGGATTGCCAGAGAACCTTTAAAATTCCTTAAACATCAATATACTTTACATTGCCATGAAACATTGTAAAATGTAAATACACGATACGTACAACATAAATGTTTTTTTTGTCTTGTACTTCTTTTCTTCTATATAACAGGATAAAAATTATAGCCTTTTAAACAGCACGTGTGATAAAAATTTCCTGGTTGTTATATCAATCGCGAAATTGACAACATCCTGACCACTTTATCAAATCTTCGTTTTTTCCAATATATCGATAGTTCTATACTCTGTCAATATTTTTTAGAAATGCGAACGGCTGACCTTATAAAGAAAAGAAGGCAGCGTCTGAGTTTTGATCAAGATGAGCAGCAAGGTTTAGACTTAAACTCGAATCCAGGTGACTACTTTGCCCAAAAAGTTTTTAGCTACCTTAGTTCTACCTTAAATTTAACTTAAAATAGATCGAACATTCAATTTTCTTCATCTGCCTCTTTTTATCAGTTTTTAATTCGTGCCAATGTTATTAGTGGTGTTAAAACTCATAAAAAAACTTCCAAATATACTGATCCTGTTTCTATTCTTATATTCTAAATTCTAGTTTAGTAGTTAGTAGCAGGCAGGTTTCACGTGTCCTTTAGGGATGTAGGAATATTTAAGATCAAGAATTGGGTCCTGGTCGTTAAAGTGGATATGTTTCTACCACCTTGGTGGCATATACACAAAAGAAGCCAAAATAGTAAATAAGCCTTGAAGACTAAAAGTGAGTAACCTTACCTCCCGCGAAAACATTATTTTTCTTTTTTTGAAAAACCCTTATTGGTTCGTGAGCAAATGACTTGAAAGTTTAGCTAATTATGCGGCATTATGACATTATAATTCGAAACATTATTGCCTGGCAAAGACATGAATAAACTTTTTCAATTTTGCAGCTCCCAAAGAAAATAATTTATAGCTTTTAATAAATCATTGTTACAAATTCACCATTTTGAACTTTTGAATACGACGATATGGACGAAAAGATTGCAGTTTTGGACATCCAAAAGTACACGCAGGTTATGAAATCGTCACACTGCTAAAACAGGTCTTTAAAAGAAATTAATTATAAGCTATTATTATATGATTTATTATGCCTTTGTAAAAAACGTGTGTATGCGGAGCTTCACCAGAAAAACCAGAGTTTAACTTTTTTAAAAGAGAGGCGAACAAGAAACTATTTTGTGGCAGCCAGAAAATAAATTTTAAGCGAGAGAAAAATATATATAGATTTCTAAATCCTAAAATCTGCTAAGATAACTACTATAATACCAAATAGAAAAACTATTTCACGACTGACTACCTATATATCTTTCTAACAACATTTTTATAGAAATTCCATGGCTGTATGGGGTGAAAATAAGTAGGTTTTAAATGTACTTTTTCGTAAACATCAAAAATGACATCCTTTGCTTGAAATAACCATGAGTATTTTACGTACTATAGTAGTAACAGCTTTTTATAACCTTCGTTCAAACTTTTCTGAACTAAAGAAATATCCGTCATAACCAACAACAATGTTATTTCATGTTTTGAGTCCCTTTTCCACAATATACTACCAACTTCGAACGATAAAGTTTGTTAACATGAGATGGCGCCAAATTTGAATAAATATACAGACCGGAAACCTTCAATAACAAATCGAACGTGCAATATGGTAGCTTCATCTTTCTTCCTTGGTTTTTTACTTCCTTTATCTTTACTCGCTATTGTATTGGCAAGTTAAGTAGTACAAAATAATAAAAATATGTTCTTTACATGTTATTCAACATTTTTGCCATTTTGATCTTCAACTTTGTGTACATTGACCCCGTGACCATCACAATAAAAAGAAATATATCCCATTGTTTTTTAATTTAGCCACCCATTTGACAAATGCGTAAAAATACTCAATTATAAATAATTCAGCAATAATTTACTACAAACACCCATTTACGCCCCAGGGCGGTAATGTTTTCCTGCAGTGACGCATTTTTGTATGTTCGTTTAGTCTTGGTACCCTGTGAAATCATTTATTTTGATCTGTATTTTGTTTATGTCAACACGACTACTTTTCTCCATTTCGGTACTTTAGTGTGTCCTAACATGGATTGTTTTTTTGTGTAGGCGTGCTGAAGAATGCCACTAGGAAATACACTATCCACCTGGCCTGTATGTGCACAAGAACAGACAGAGTAAATTATTTTTGGGAAAAAACTTCAGTCAAAAAATATTAATAATCATAATGTTTTATAACAATTGAGCAAGTAATTTCAGACATTACAATTTTGATTTTGTGCGGGAACTTTACTCTAAAATTTGTGTATAATTATATAATGGTAAAAAGTGATGAAAGATGTTCTATATCCGGTAAGAAAAATATCCAACCTGCGCGCCAAAACCAAACTTACCACAACATGCTTGTCTCAAGTTTGTTTTATAATATCCCAATAATTGAACAAACACTGCATTTGTCGCGTTGCTGAATACAGGCCCATGCCGGAGTCTTCTTCTTTTTCGCTGTCTAAATATCAGAAAGAGAAAAAGGGCCGCTAAAAACGAGGTTGTGAAAGCATAGAAGTTTACGCAATTTTTTTTTCTAATTCTCAAATTTACTTACTTTTGGGCTTAAAAAGCCGGAAAACAGTTAGGTCAGGGTATAGTGGTGAGCTCTTTTCAAGGTCGTTGTTGGGTTTAAAAATTAGTCGCTAAAAATTACAGAAAATCTATTTTAATTTTTGCAAGCCTAAATATTTTTTTCAACTTTTTTTAAAAAAAAAATGTATCAAAATAACATGTCATTTTCTCCATGGTCTCATCTGCTTTAATAAAAAAGTCACTTATACATTTCTATTTATTGTGGGTTCAGTCAATCATCGTAAGTCAGAAATGGCAAAGGACTACAAATTGGGACAAAAAGTACAAATAGGAATTATGAATGTGGACGGAGCGGCTTACAAACCAGGACAGCTTTGGGGATAAAAAATCGGGACAGGGATTATAAAACAGGTTATTGGGGTAGGGATTACAAAACGGATTACAAATCGGAGTATGAACTACAAAACGGGGTAAGGATTACTCTGTTAATTATCGTATTTAAATATTATTATGTGAACAAAACAAAGCATTCAATTTGCCATCATTTTTATTGAATCTCGATGGGATTGCCTATTATATACAAAAATTAATTTATATATTTCTAGTTTTTTATTTTACTAAATACTGAGAGTCTATTGCACACAGAATTTTTTAAAAGATAGAGAAAAAATGATTGATTGGTAAGGATTTTATTTTTGTATATTTTAATCCTACCCTTACATTATGAAGAAAACTAAGTGTATAAATCTTTTTGTCTGGTTTGTGTATTTAGAAGAGAAATTATCATCTACAGAATAGTCCATCTACCTTCAAATACCTAGCACCTTGGTCCCTTTACATGATCTATACATTATTTTTCTTTATATATCCCGATTTTTCTCCGAACGAATTTCCTTACCCCTTTTGAAGTTTAAGATAGAGAGAGCTCATTTCATTTTGAGTTGGCTGGACAGTTTAGAGGCCACAAAAGACTTTTAACCCGAGAGGACTTAGCAATTAGTATAGTAGGTTGTCAAAGAAAATAAGAATAAGAAAATATATTAATATAAAAAAAACAACTCTTGGCATAATACACTAATTTAATCACACAGAATCAAACCGTAGGATTACTCTTGCAGGCTAAATTTAGATAACGATTGAAAACAGAAAACGATAATTTCCCTGGAAAATTTCGAAGCAATAGGGAGACATAAGGAATATTAAAGAGGCGCTTCCCCTCCCCCTTGTTCCAGGACAATTTTCGCTTTTATAATGAAGACTGCGAGAAATGTTTAAGATTAAAATGTCAAAAAAGCGCTGGTAACGAGGTTAATTTATCTTCTTCCAGCGTGCGGCCAATTTTATTTTTGCTTTTCCCGGTACCAGTAGACTCTCTAATTGGACACGCCATTAAACGCACACCCCGGTGGAGTAGCCAACTTCATCCTATTTCTATAACATCCCAGAACTTCTTATAACAACTCGGTTCTCAGGAGTTATGACAGTCCAACGGTGGGGTTGATTTTGCCTAACTTTAGCCTGGATATTTCCAGGACTCGAGCTTTGGGTTAAGCCACTTAAAAGTTATTTGAAGTGGTGGAATATCAACAGGGTTAAAATTTGCCAAACTTCATTTAAATTATAGCAATTGATTTATTCAAACAAATTTCCGACATTTTAAGACATTATAATTATTCCAATTACTTTTTAATTATTTTTTAATTAGTTAGACCTGTAAATATATTTTGTAACTGTCCTGATAACTCTACTGAAAGTTTCGGCTTATTTTAAATAACTCTGTTATCACAATTCAAGAAAAAGTTAATCTTAACTTAAATAGTTAACTCTATTTTTATTTAAAAAACTGCCCCTAATTGGCTTGTCGTTAGGTGTGTACTGTGTATGCATGTTAAGCAACCCCGTCTCCAGACCATTTTGCATTATGATGCCATTGATTACCCTGTGAATTGGTTCTAGGTAAGATACCCCCGGAGACGAAGTACAATTTGCAGGTAACATAAACATATACATAAGTAAATAATAGTCAGCTAGGTTATTGACCTTTGAGCAACAGCGGAAAACAATTGTAGATTCGCTTTTAACATTGCCTTTGTTAATCTTGCGAAACAGCGTCAGGATATCATCATGGACGTAGAAGAGCCCTAGGGACAAGGTTGTTAGTACCCTGTTACAAGTAAAGAGTACAAGAATAAAAACATAATTTTTGCTACAAGGGCGTCTTATAATGGAGACCGCCATTATGGAAAAGAGAATTCATAAATGATATTTTACAAAAATACTGAAACACAGGAGGTTTTGCCAAAAAATTAAGAACGTACTTATCCTAAGTTCCTTTGTTGATTATAAGAACATTTATTTTAAAAAAGTTTTTTTAATTCTGGAAATATTTATGGTCATTGTAATCATGTTGTAATCTATATATTTTCATAATATTCGGGAAAACAGAAGTTAAAACAGCTAACTCTAAAAAAAAAAATTAATAAGTAAGCACATCCAGTCTGTGCTGAAATTTTGTGTAATAAAAATAACATGTATAAAAGATACATAATTATGTTAAATAAAACATAATTATATGTTATTACAGAGTCAGAACAATAATAGTTTTCGTTGCCAAATGTAATTAAACAAACAAGATGTATAGGTTGGTTATACAAACATCTTTTCTTTTTTCTGTATTTTTGTACATTAATACCACATTTATCTTTTTTTATTTGTACACATTCTTTTTATTTATATACACATATAGATAAACTTAACAAATTTTTTTACACGTTAAATTTTATATTCAGTGATATCATATACGATTATCTAATCACAACAAATGCAATTATTGTGTTTGACGATAGGCGAAAGCTAAAAAAAAACTTGTGCGAAGATTTTTAAGTTCATCCTAGAAAAACAGATGGGTGGATGAATAGATTTCTTTTTCTACCCTCTCAGGTCTATCTAATACAATACACAAAAGTGTAACACAAAAGTGGAAATTTAAAAAAAAAGCTACTTCGTTTAAGGCATTTTTTAATTTTAGGTACTCTTATACTCTCATTGTAAAGGTTTCTTTCATATAGAGATATGTTTCTTTTATATACCGAAAAAAATCTAAATTTGGCAGGCTAACGTCAGCATTTCTTCCCAGGGCCTCTACCCAGCCGGCACAAAGAGCTATAAAAGACGTCTTTTAGACATCTTCTGCTTTTCTAAAAGACGTCTTTTTTGGCGCTGATTTGTCCGTCTATTATGCATCTTTTTAAGCATCTAAAAGAGGTCTTTTTAAAGATGCATTTCAAAAGGTCTCTTTTAGACGTCTTTTCAAAGACGTCTTTTAGACGTTTTTAAGAAATCTTTTACGATGTCTTTTAGACCTTTTATAGATGTAGAAGCGACTATAATGCATCTTTAATGCAACTTTTTAAATGCATCTTTAGAAAGACATCTTTTATCTATCTATAAGACGTCTTCCTTGGTTTTTGTTTTTTTTGTTTTTTTTTATTCAACTTTTTAGAAAAAATAGGCATTATATGAAATAAACAAAAGAGATATATTAAATGTATTTTGTCCTTTGTTTTTTGGAAATTTATACGTTTAAGGTACCCATGTCCCTGATCTTCTGACTGGGAGCGTTCGCAGGTTGGTCCCAATTATGCGTCGCATTTCTTGCTCATTCTTTGAAACGCTCGTGGACAGAATCTAGAGAGAAAAAAAGCTTATTTCCAGAGAAAGAACTTTCATAGAAACGTAGTCAGAAAACACACCATACATAGAAGGGTAACAACGTAATACATCAGCTAATACACTTACCTACTATAATTTTATAAATTAATTTGCCTTCCAGCGGAACTTTGTCTTTGTTGCTTTTTAAATTGGCTTGCGCCATCAATGTAGTAGTGAAGATCCTGACGAAAATTAAAATCTCTCTGATGCTTTCATTAAAATACCGCTAATTTTCATCGAACAATATCCGCCAGGAGGTGCAGGAAAGCAAAATTACGATGTAATGAAAAAATCGTATTATTAAGGGTCGTTAAAATACATTAGTTTTTAAAAATAATTAAAAGTGACGATTACCACTTTCATCAATTTCGTGAAAAATTGATTTCCGAAAAAAATAAACATGCTATCTAAGTTTGCGAACACCCCCGTTTTTTTAAATCGAATTTTTCATATAAAAAACGAACGTCTTTTGAAAGACGCATTTAAGACCAGTTTTAAAAGAAGGAGAAGACGTCTTTTAAAAGACGCGTTTTAGATGCATTATAACAAGAAGAGAAAGACGTCTTTTAAAAGATATATTTTAGATCACTTTTAGATGTCTTTTAATAGACGTCTTTTGAAGGTCTTCTAAAAGACATCTAAAATGCGTATACTACAAGATTCGAATTTATTTACTTTCAAAAGACGTATAAAAGGTGTCTTTTGAGAGACGTTCTTAAGAAGATGCATTAAAGACATCTTAATAGCGTTTTCTAACAGAAGATTTAAAAAAGACATTTTAAGACGTCTTTAAGACGTCTTGTGCCGGCTGGGTAATCTCTTTTTTTCAATATCTAACGGACTTGTTTTCGAAAAAAGAAGACAGGAGGCCCTAGGAATTAGGTTGGGCATAATTGGAAACAGAGCTGATATTATATATATTATATATATATTATATATAACCACGATAGTCAGAAATAACATTTGATAAAAATAAAGTAAACATATGAATACATGTTTTTTTATAAAAAAGTAAAATTCGAAGTCAGGCTGGGATATGCTTATGTGGAAACCACAATCAGGTTTAGGGTACGCACACGTCGTTCTTATTGAAGAATCGAATTAAAAACTTAAACTTTCCCTTGTGAGCTACATGGGTAAGATGAAACGGTCCACAGAAAGGTAAAGGTACATAAGGCCAGGTTCAGACAGTCCAAGGACAGTGTAGTGGTGTTAAGTTTTAGAAGACTGCCTAATAAAAATACCCCAAACATAAGAAAAAAAACTTTGGATTCACCAAGGCTGAGCAACAAGCTTAGCATATGCTTAAAAATTCCGCTATCTATCTATCCACAACATGCTTTTAATCGTTTTGCTTATATATAACATGTACATTAAAGGAGAAATAACGTAATTTTCTTAATTAATAATCATCAACAATGAAAACAACTCGTGTATACAAAATTCCACCAGTAGCGATACGCTTTTTGTAATCCATCAATCAATAATAAGAAATAAGCGTGCTTTTTATGGAATTTCTTATGCAACTTGTTATAGAAGAGTTAGTTATAAAACCAGTTTTTAAAACACGGATCCCAATTTTTCTAATCTCAAAAACAATGACGCTAAAACAAGGACTCCCCGAAAATATTTTTTTAGCTTCTAAGTTTTGTTTGAAATTATAAACGATAAAGGTAATTTTTTTATAAAAAACTTTTTTTTACTGTCATAAAGGAGTAACCTCTTGCTTACAAGAAGGTGCCCTGTTTACCTATATTGTGATGTGACCACGGTTTACTTTTATTGTGATGTGACCACGGTTTATGTTTGTGATCCACGGTTTACAGATTCGTTTACAATCGTAAAAATGAAACGTGGATACAAGGTTTTGAATGGCACCAATTCCAAATATGTTGCTACAGCGCTTACAGTTTTGCAAAATTTTGTTTCAATACATCCAGCATTTGTCGGGCAACCTCGTCCCCAGGGGTTTTTCACTTCCGTGATATTCCGACGGGATCATAAAGTTTGCAAAATTAAGATGAACTAGTACTAAATGTTTTATTGTATTATTGACATGTACTTAAATTCAAAAACAAAGAAATTATATTGATTTGATATTGTTGTGTCATCTAGTTTTTAATTTCAGCCTTTGAAACACATCTATAAAAGAGTTAAAACTTTTCACTGCATGCAGCTAAGGAAATAATTACCATCTCCATGACATGTCTTGGAGAAGGCAGTTGACAAAAATGTGTATAATTATTGATTTAAAAAAAGTTTATAGCATAACAAAAGTATTTAATGCACATGTTGAAGCTTCATTAGAAACGCAAGGAGCTTTGTTACAATTACAAGAATTGTTTTCAATAAAAATTGGTAATTAAAATGATGTGCTTGGAGATACGTGCTTATTTACTTCAAAAGTTAGATATATTTAGGCTTTATAATTATTTTACAGGTTGGCACGATTTGATTTTTCATGACGTACTAACGATAAGACCACCATGCAATTTGTATATGTAGTCACACGTTTACGAGTGCAATTAGGAAATATCCGAACGAGTATTTGCTCTTAATTTTCCGAGTCCGTTAGGACGAGGATAAATTTAAAAAGCAAAAAAACTACGAGTTTGATTATTTCCAATTGCACAAGTAAACGTTCGATTACGAGCTAATCACACAATGAACTATTTTTGTAAGAGTAGCACAGGATGTCAATTTCAATGTTTTGATTTTTTTATTACCCGCTTTATAATTAGCTCGATTCATTGTAAAGAAATCTTCTTTTGACTTATCATAAAACGCGAGAAAATAAATATTTAAATTATCGGCGCTCCTTAGAGAGTGATGTTAAAATTCTAAAGTGCAATTAAGAAATAATTGCACTCCGCATATTGCAATTACGATATAATTTGCCAGTAGAAGAAGCGCCAAACAGGAAAAAATAGGTCATCGTGTGATTAGTCGTGTAATGATCAGTTTAGCTACCACTTTGGCATTCTCGTCCCCAGAGTATCTTATTATAGAGCAAATCAAAAAAGAGAACAGGGGAAGAGGTTGCCACTGTGGCTAACAGAACAACTTTTTTAACTACTATTAGCCCGTGGAAAATTCACCAAAATTTTCTGCCGTTTTGCACAATAATATTTCGTGTATCTTTGGCATGAAGTAGTGATTTACAACAAAATACAGCCATTTCGTGCATCCTTAGCATGAAACAGTGATTTAAGAAACATTCAGAACAGAATATTGATTTAGATTGTAGACACATTTTTTGGGTTCAACCTGAAAATTTCTTAACCGATAGAGGCTTTCTAAAAGTTCATGAAGTCCAACCTAACATCGTCCCCAGGGCTCTTCTACGCCTATGATATACTACGAGACTGCTCAAGCTCTAATCTTGTCAGAATATCTAATAGGTGCAGATGAGTCCTTAGGACGAGGTTGAGTCTGACCCTTTAAAATTCTTTCCCCTTAAATTAACTCGCTCAATTTGCCTTGTAAAAAAAAATTTGCCTTGTAAAAAATATAGATAATAATCGAACAAATACCAAAATGAAATTCTGGCATAGCGGGGATCCTTTATGCACATAATAAGTGTTATTCAGAACAACAATGACTACATGGTAATCTTCTTTAAACTCTTAAAATAGTAGAGTGTGAAAACATCCACCTATCATATACCTCAGAGATTTAGTGAGCACTTTAAGCAAAATATTGCTCTTTTGATAGAAATATATCAGTTGCAAAAATCTGTTGCAATAGGTATTATCAAAGCAAAACATCATTGAGAAACCACTGAGATCGTGCACGTCTTTGACTGATATTCATAATTAGTAATTAGTCGTTCCAAAAACGTTAATCCTTCTTCTCATTCTTCTTACAAGTAATGACGTAGTAATTAATTGCAGTCACAGATTCCTCTTAGAATTGTAAAATTATTTATCACAGACCGTCCGCGTTTAGATTTAATTGATATGATATTGTCCTGAGCAAAATTGTCACCGATTTATAATGGCTACTTCTTTTGAAAACCCTACGTATAATGGCGATGACGAGCACAATGACGATTCTAATCAAGGTGGTGATGATGATGCATTTTTTAGTTGCAGTCAAAATCTGTCCGACTCAGGTGGTGACAGCGATATCATGGACTTACTGGAACAAGTCGATCGACTAAATCGATTCGAGGAAATGCAAAATTTAGATATACTCAATTTAAGATCACAAAAATGTATTGGAAGCCACGTGGATGCCAAATGGAGAAAGGGGCCATCTCCTATAGGTGATCTCGACGAAATAAGTGATGTCAAAATCGCCAGTTTGGAAGGTAAGTGCATTGCAATTACGTGAATTTTTGAATAAACTATTGTTTATACTTCGTCGAAGAGAATGGGGAAAAATCAGGGGATATGAAAACTTTTCCAAAAACTTTTTTCCAAAAGATGAATTTGTTGATATTTTTCATTTGCTTCTTTTTGACATCTAAGTTTTAATAACATATTAACTAGGTCGTAAAAAAAAGTTTACTTTCATTTCTTTACGTTTATATGTTGCGATATGTCTACGAATTGTACACACCAAACGGTGCCTTGTATATGTTCTGGAAGGGACACATATAAGCTTTTGTATATAACAACACGAGGTTTAATTCTTTAAAAATAAAGAAACCTGCTGGTAACCAATAGCTCACTTTAAAGTGAACAAATAAAAATGAAAGAGAACAGGAAACAGTAAACAGGGATTATAAAATCAACATTATGTTACGAGACACACCTTATTTAAAATGTTGTGCAGTTTTTTCTAATAACAAACGTGATTAAGCGTGATTTAGTTTGGTGTAGTAGCCTAAAAGAAAAAACAAGTAGATAGTAAACAAACAAACAACTAAGCAACATCCTGTAAAATTTACATTATTAGGTTCGCTTGGCCTTAAAATCGAAAAATCTGAAGATGCAAAGGTTCGAAGGATGGAAGTTGAAATGGCAGACGATAGTGAAAGAGATATGACAGCTAACAATGCTCTAATCAGCTATTTTGCATTTCTTGGCACATGTCCTGACACTTACTCTGTTGACTATCAGTTCATCAGCAACTTATTAAAATATGCAGGTTCGATATATTATTTTCTGTAGATTTTTTTGTTTGTATATTAAATCTGGTGACGTAAATTGATTTTGACTTTCCGCAGATATCAATACAAGAGATCAGCATGGCCAATCATTATTGCACGAAGTTGCTAGAGAGTGGAGCATTGATTTTGCTGATTTTTTAAGAATTAAAGAAATAGATATCGATGGTGCCGATCACTGGGGTAGAACGCCATTGATTGTTGCTTCAGCATGTAATCACGTGGAAATGGTCGAATGGTTATTACAGCATGGTGGTAAGATTTTACACTGCTACATTGCCATTATCCATATGCAATTATATGCTAACATGCACAAAAACAAGACAAAAAGTCACAAGAGTTTCATATTTATTCTTTACAGCAAATATTAGTCATCGTACCATCAAGGGAGAAGAACAAAGCGCCATACATTTTGCAGCAAAATATGACGCGGTGGATGCATTTGGAATGCTTATAAAGTTTGGTGCCAACCCTTTGGAGAGAGATGCAAAAGAAAGAACCCCATTTTTTGTGGCAGCTGAAGCAGGTTTGACTGATACACATATTGCCATGTAAAAATATTTTGATAACAACAATTGCAATCCAACCAGTGAGGCATATTTCTTTTGTTTTAGCATTCGGTTTTTGGCTTTACAGGATTGTATAGCTCGGTTTCTTGACTTTTTTTAAATGGCGCACATTGTCGTGATGCCATCTTATTTTCTGATTTTAGGACAGCGAAACATGTGCAGTTACATGTTGGACTTGGGTTTACCTGCAGCGGCTTACGACGAAAATGCAGTTTCTGTTATTGACAACATCATCATAAAGATGCCAACTAGCATAGCGTATAGCGCACTCGATCAATTTGTCACCACAGATAAACTACGTCGACAAAGGAAGTATTACTTAAGTTGTTTGGGAAAACGTCGTTTCACTTTGTTGGAAAGAACAAAAGAACGTTTTAAACCTGCTTCAGATAGTCCTACTGCTTTAGAGGTAAAAATTTACGCGGTCGCGAATATAAAATGTTTAACATAAACACCAAGATGCACTGAATTCCTTGCTCCGTTATTAATTGAGTTTTGTTGGATTCCTGTCAAACTACAGGTCACAAGCACAATATGTTGGTTTCACGTGAGTTTATTTCTGCAAGAACATTTTACAGTTCTTATGAAAAAGCGTTCATAGGACGTAGATTCATCTAAGGGGAGTTGGACTGGCTTCCAAAAACAGGGAGGTTGAATAAATTATGTTAATATAGTAGAGAAATAAGAAAAAAACTACTTTTACTGTATTTGATTAAAATCCAAACCTCTCGAAACTGTTTATTGCTGATTATGTTAGCATATTGCCTTATTTACAAATTTCCAGGACCTATCGTTCTCTTTCAATGTTGCTTTGCAATACGGTGCTACTAAATGCTGTTTACCGAACCATGCATACTTAACTAGCCTTCGTCTACATATATGCATCATCAGGATGAACTATCTGTGTACACCGCTAACATTCTCTGAATATACAGTAGTTTATCTGCGGCTTCCATTTCTGGTACCGCAGATAAAATGCCGCTTATTGAGATGCAGTATATTAACGACACACAAGACTGTTACTTCAATATGATTTACAACGATAATACTCGCCCGTCATGATTGCAGGTCTGATCGCAGTAAAATATTCTCAGCATAAAATGGACACACGGATGTACCATTATAAAGCTTTGTATTTCTAGCCTTTATCTACAAAACACTGGGCTTAGCAAGCCCTTTCTTTTTTCTCTATTATCTAGAACTGTGTTATTTTTATCAATGATAATAACGATTATCTGTTTTAGATCATAGTGCAAAGAAGAGATCTTAACTTGATTACTCATCCCGTGATATTAAAAGTAATTGAATTAAAATCAAAAACATTTGCGAAAAAATTTATCAGAATCAATGTTGGTATTGCGTTTTTGTATACACTGTTATGGACTGCAACAATACTGATACCATCAAAACGAGAAGGAGATTGGAGTTCGTCAAATGTAATGCAGGTGTTGACATCAACATTTGCTCAATTTATCGCAGTATATCAGTTTTACCTGGTAAGATGTTGTGCTTTGGTATTTACATCTCTTACATGGGCATAATCTCTGTTAGAGGTGAACACTATAAAAGTGTGAGCTGTTCCCTGCTGTTTAGAATTGAGGACCTCCTTCTCGTTATAGGCAGTTGTTGTTCCTTAGGTATTGCAATTGGAATTTTCAATACATAAGATCTTTATTTCAGTACCAATATTAATAACAGCACCGATCAAAAATGCTCTATCATGGTATACTTTCTTTAGTATTATTTTTTAACGGTTAGCCAAATGCCCTATAAACCTTCGGAAGCCGATTTTTTTACCATTTTGGAATAAAAAGAATTTTAGGGGTGTACAACGTCAATTTTCAAAATCATAGTCTCTCATATACTTTGTTATTGTATTTTGTATTTTTAGAACTCAAATGCTAGTAGCCCTCTTTTATGCCCGAATGCTTTAATATTTTTGTACACTCATATACTCATCTATATTTCCCCCAGTTTTTTTAGTCTTTTTAAGTACACTAAATATACAATGCGTCGCATCAAGAACGAGTATCATAATTTTTTGAGTTGTGGTGTAGTTGGTGCCTCCAAGAAATATTAATTTAATTATCAATTTGAATCATCAAAAAATAGTTAAAATAGTTAAAATAATAATTATTAAGAAACTGGAATTTTACTAATAATCGCTGACGTCAGCAAAACCAACAGTCATAATTCAATTGGCATGCAGGCATCATTCGTTTTGTGGTAGGATGATAGGACTTTTTTACAATACCTGACATTTATAACCCCAAACTGGGAACTCCACAAGCCCTCCTAAACCCTGGCCTGAACAGAATTAAAAGCAAAAATGCCCATTAACTGGAAAATCCTTTTTAATATGTTTTTTTTAGATTTATCAAAGGTTTTCTTCAGTAAATGCCAAGATTAATAAAGAAAGGAAAAGAGTATTGCACCAGTGTAAAGATGAAAAAAAATTTTGTCACCCACGCTGGGTAGTTGAAAAGAGTTTATTGAAAAAAAAGAAAAACATAGCAGAAAATTTATCACAGAGATTTTTCTCAGATGGATGGAATGTAATAGATTTAATATCATTGCTAGTTGGGACAGGAGCCTGGATAATTACTTTAATAAATACCATTTTTCCAAATATTTATAAAATAAATTCTGTGTGGACGGGTTATTGTACGTTTTTCATCTTGTTGGCTTGGCTGAGGTTAAATCGCTATGTTAGATATGAACAATCTCTAGGGAGGTTTATTGCAATGTTGGAAGAATCTGCTATTGCTTCAGTGACATTTGCATTTCTATTTTTTGAGTTCTTTATACCGTTTGTGGTTGCGTTTTGGGTGCTGTTTGGTGGCGTAAAGCAAGGTTAGTGCATTCAATATTTGCTAAAAAGGTACATATAAAAATTTTTTAGATCATGCTTGTTAGTAATTAGCATATAACATATAAATCGCATGATTCTGTCATAAAATCTTAAGTGATAGTTCGTGATCTCATTCTGTATACCTATATTTGTGACTTGATGGTGTATAATCCTTGATTTTAACATTTTATAATTTTTTACTTAGGTAGCGAAGGAGGAGAATATGAAAAATTTAACGATTTAGTTTATCAACTGTATCTACTGGCAATAGTGGGTGATTATGACTATGATACGTTACAAGCAGATCGTAAGGTTGTGTCCCAAATCTTAGTGGGTGGTTATTTCATACTTGTCAGCACAATAACAGTGAATCTGTTGGTTGCATTGTTTACTGAAGCCTTTATAAGAATAAATGAAACAGCAGTGGCTAATTCTCGTTTAAGAGAAGCTGAAGAGATCCTAGACATTGAAAGACGATTTCCAGAGAAGCTTAGAGAATTTGAAATATACACAAATAGACATTGTGCCCCAATGGTAAGAAATGGAATAAGTATGAAATTTCGATTGAACTACTTAATTGAGAGAACTATTAAGGGAAAGTTGTTTTGGAGTCATTATGAGTTATAACTAACTTTAATGATTTAAAATATCTGCAACGTATCTATAAAACCTTCAAAATTTGTTTTTCTTTATAATTTATGTACTGTTATATAGAAAATCATACGAGCTTCCTAAAAATTTATTTATTAATGTTTTAAAATAAAGTTTTGATGAATTAATAGCATTTTAAAATATCACATCTTTTTTGTATACTCACGCCTCAAGTGGATTTAGTTTTACGGGTTGACTTCTTTTTCCATTTTTTTATTTACGTTTTGGGCAAATTAATTTGCGCCTTCATCATTTCCATTTTGTCTTAACAACAAAACATATTACTTATAAGACCTATTTTCGCCGATTTTTTTAAAAAATATAGGAAAGTACCTCAAACATTTCCCCTCGTGAAAATCTCTCCTTATTTAGTACACGAACTCTCCATTTATTAATCGTGATTTTATTTACGCAACTTAATTGCCTTTTCAAAAAGAACTTCAGCTGATACTACAATGAACGTTTTTTTCTTTATTATTCTTAATTGTTAAGAGTGTTAGCAAATATCATACTAAATCATTCATATTAAAATATTTGCAAAACAAGCAGCATACTATTTCGTGAAGAATTCACATAATAGCAGGAGGTACTGGCTGAAGCATTTCCACCTTATTGCACTTTTGGTTCAGGACTTAAAAACACTCAACAAAAATCCTTAAAAGCTTCATCATTTGAAAGTAGCTAGGACCATGCTAGGATCCTGCAATTTTTTATCATCGTATGTGCTGCCGGTAGCGATGTGCCATTTGTTGACAGCACATTCTTGTAATTTGCAGGTAACTGAAATGTTGGGAGAAGAGGAGACAGATAAGAAAAAAAGTTACAGTGCAAGACAAGCTTTAAGTAGCGTTTATTTCAAGTTGCGTCGATTCAATCCTGAACTGAACAACATTATTAAAGCGCAGGAGGCTCTTCGTCACAGTGTCGAAATAGGCGGAACCGCGGTAAGTTGTATTGTCTTTCATTTGTATTACAGAAGCTACTGGTACTTGTCAACTTGTTTGCTAATACCAAATGTTTACACACGTATACACAAATACCGGCCTAAATAAACTATGATTACTTTATCTTTATCTTTAAAGTTTATCGTTACAAAAAAATTGGTAAAAAGAATTAGGCAATTGGCAACACTTTTGTAAAAACGAACACTAGCTTATACTGAGTGAATTTTTATAACTTTCTTTTTACGTCAATTTTCTTCATGATGGACGTTTTGACAGAGGTTTACTTAGGATTTAATTTTATTAACTTTTACATTGATTTCATCCCACTCCCCCCAACATATTAAAATTCAAACCAGTTGAGCGGGAAAGGACTTAAAGTTGTTTTTTATATTATCCGATGTGTTAGTCTTGTTAGAAATATAGTTTAGTATATAATATATTCGTTTTTTGTAGTTGGGAGACTTCAATGTAAAGTACATGTCAACAAGGCGTAACGAAATTTTGGATAGACTGAATGAAGTTGTGAAGTTTCAAAGTCACGTTTTTAATAAAGCACAAAGAATAACTAGAAACAAAATTTCAAGGCTGGTGGATAGAACAGTGTTTGCATTGACCGATACAACTGACGGGTCTATGCCTACGGAATAATACATCCACCTTGCTTTTTTCTCCATAGAAATACTGCTCATGATTAAAAAATGCTTTGTGGGTTGTATAACGGGATATTAACCTACTTGAAGAATAACTATGTTATATAATATATCTATTCATAGACCGATTTAAACGTCATGGTTCTTCGACATGTATTTCGTGTATATCTATATACGTCAATGCATTTTTTAGCTCTTAACTCTGTATACATATTTTAAATCCAGTTGTTAATTGTTTACAAGAAATTGCATTCGATCTAAATATTTTATATCATGTTGTTCACCCGTTATAAAATCCACTTTTGGAATAGAAAACCAAACAATCACAGACAGATTTTTGTGACGTCATCAAGTACCTGTCAACATACAAAAATTTCCTCTTTAGATTAAATCATTGAATATTTTTTTTTTATAACTGCCAGATACACACAAACACACGGACTTAGTTTTTTTAATTTATAAGACTAGTTATTTGTCCGTGGAAATAGCCACTTGATTATAGAGGGAAACATCCAAAGAAAAAAATTTTGGTGACGTCAGAAATAAATTTGCTATAGAATAAAAAAATTATTAAGAAATTTACGTCTAGTAAAAAAATCTACCTTGGCCAACTAACTATGGTAACAATATTTGATTTTCAAAAATTTTGATGACGTCAGCACCGACACGTCTCTATTCAAAATAAATGGTTGGAAATATGTTTTTTCGAAACTTCTATTGCGTATGAGAAAAAAGAAGCTGATCAAAAAACGTATACAAAAACCACATGACTTTTGACAAATCATTATAAGGTTTTTGGTTACGTCATTAATTTAGCGGGCCTAAATCAGTAAATTCACATAACTCTGCGACTTTTGACAAATTGAAGACTGAGAGGGGATAAAAACATGCATCTACTCTGTCTCCAAGTTATTTAGCCTTAAAATTAAAAGTGCAATGCAGTTACGTCACTTAAAAGCACAATACAACAATTCTCTAATTATAACTAAGTTCAGGCCTAAAGTTAATGTATACGTATATGTCAAGAAGAGCTAACAGATAAGACATAATAACGTTTGTCCACAGACGCCTTAACAGTATTATAATAGCCCAGTCGTTAACCCGCACACAAATAAACGGGGTCGTCTGTCTTTAAATTACACGTCATTTCGTGTGCCCGTCACACAATACTTTTCTTGCGGACAGACAAACAAAATACGGCTATTGTTATAGAGATGGCTATAGGCTTAGAATGTCGTTTTCACTGACGATTGATCAAGCGCCAGTGAAAACGATATTTGACACGATATTTGACTGTTATCAAAACGTGAAAAAAAGAAAGACACGCTTGGAGATTAAGATGCGTTTTTTTCTAAGATAAAATTGTAAAACAAATAGACTTAAAGCCTAAAGAAACTTTTGCAGACAGGATATTTAACAAATATGATAAGAAACACTTTATTTAGTATCTAAAATTATTAGCAAGATAATAATATTACGGTTAAAAGGTTTTAGTTGAACCTAAACTAGTCTTGAGAAAGTGTAAGAATTATGTAAAGCGTTGAAAGAAGCAAACAGGAGCAGTCTCAATACAACAACAACTTCAGGACAAAAAAAAGAGAAAAATAACCTTGACGACAAACTTGGAGAGAACTTTAGAATCAGTAAAAATCGAAAAATTTAAGCAGAAGGGCAAGATATTCCTTCAAATAGATGAGGTCTGTGTCACCATAAATGCTAGGAAAAATTTACGAAGTTAAACCTATTAGTTTTTGCCTTTTTTTAAACTTGTACCTAGTCCCGCCCCTTCCTCACCTATGAAAAACTCCAGCTCTTGTAAATAATTATTGCGTGAAACATGGAGGAATAAATTTCTATCCAACATAAAAAGTTTAAGCGGAAAAAAATTTATATTTTGGTCACGTGATCTATTACGTCATTACGTATTGTTTTTGTAAGAATTAGGTGCTTGTAAGTTACAAATGTTTTCGAAATGGTGTCATTAATAAGGACAGTCAATAACAGCATACATTTTTGAGTTTTAGAGAATGCTTTTGATCAGCCAATATCTGGGAAAGTATTCGGTGAAATATTCGGTGAATTCTATTAGTAGCTAGTTAGAAACACCAAAGCAACATACTAGCAATATTATTCTGATAATCTAATACAGATGACTATGCCTTCCGGGTGATGATGCGATATAACAAATTCAAAAATGTTTACATCAGCAGAATTTGATGTGACCAGCATCTATATATACTGAAAGAATTGGTCTGTAAATTACACATATTTTGCAAAACCATAAAACTATGAAATTTTTTGGAAAATTTATTTTATCAAGATTAGTGATATAAAATTGTAGAAAAAGACTTAAACGTTTTCAAAGACGTTGCGGAAGTTGACTCAGGCACTATTAGAAAAATCTGCAAAAACTTCCCCTCCTACATCTCGCTTCTTTGAGAAATATCGTAGTCAAGAAAGAAATCAAAACAACAGCATGTGTTGACATCAATCAGCGTCTCTTGTTTAACATGCAAGAAAATTATCAATTGAAGTTAGGGAAATCATGCTATTTCGTGTATGGCGCATTATATAAGTAACTAGTCGTTGCCCGTGGAAAAATCCACGGGTTCGCCCGTCCTTTATATTTACCCGTTGCAACAAAGAGGGATAAAAATATATCGCATTTGATATTCGTGTCTCCGCAACATCAATTTGTAGCTCAGCGGGGGTCCGCGCAGAGACAGACAGACTGCATGGTATGTCTATATCGTCAAGAATGATCAAAACAGCAGTTATTTTCGTGTCATAATATAAATAAGTAACAGTAACTCAAAAAATGATAATAATAATAATAATAAAATAAAATTAAATAAAATCAAACAAAAAAAAAATAAATAAATAAAAAGAAGAAAAGGTGTTTTAATGTTATGCTCTCAAAAAAACTTTTTCGCGTGTCAAAATCTCTAATTCATATTTTCAATGCTTATTGAAATAGTAATTAGCTAGCCGCAAAATAATGTCGATTTTAGATTTTGTTTACACGGACTTTTTATACAATTTACGGTAACGTTTTCAGCGAAATGTTGAAAAAAATTACGCGATACGATAGTATTACACGTGCTGCTGATTATTACCTGTGAGATATGTAGTTGTTTTTGTTCGTGTATTTTGCAGTGTACTTACTTAATATTTTGAAATAATAACCTGTTTTTTCTGTTTTTAGCTTGAATGACGGTAAGAACAGAAAAGAAAACATAAATACAAGCTACTCTTTTATACAAACATAGGAATTCGCTAACTTGAAGCGGCAAACATCAAAGTATTTTAATTTTATTGCATTGCTTGTCGGCAAAATGGTCAAAGTTTTAATAGAAGACTTAAAAGATTTACTTCGACTTAATATAGTGGATTCATTGCCCAATCAACTTTGAGGTTAATTTTCTAGTGTTTGCGATAGGTATTTAAAAACAAATGCTGTGATGGTATCTTAATTTATTTGGAAATCGGAAGCTAGATTTAAATAATGTTATTGCTTGGTGGTCATCTAAAGTGCCAAAGACAATAAAGGTTAAAACACCATTCATTGGTAATATCATAAGTTATACGTTGAGTATGCATGCATTTCCAATTATAACAAATCTTATATAAGCAATACGCACTAAAATGTAACATGGCCAGTAAAAAATAACCGTTAATACATATTAGAAAGATGCATCTTTATTCATGCACATGTGGCATATTTTTTCGCGTGTCAAAATCTTTAATCCATGTTTTCAATGCTCAACGAAGAAGTAATTGGCAAACAGTTAAGAACTTCCTTTAAAATGATATTTCGTCATCCACTAGATATTTCTGGCACGGTTCTCTCGTATTTAGAGTCGGCTGACACTTTGACTGAGCGACACACATAGCAAGTTACCTGATTCTGATCATCTGATTGGTAAAATCGAATTGGAATGTAAAAATCATGACTACGTTCTTCCGAAATTCCGTTTTTAATGGCAAAAGCGAGGAGGATAATGAATCTAACGAAAATAGCAACAATGAAACGCTGTTTCATTGCAGTGAAAATCTATCCGAATCAGGTAGTGATACCGATTCAGTGAACCTGTTTGAACAAATGGATCGCCTTAGCTGGCTTGAAGAAACAGAAAATTCAGATCTAAGTAAATTAAAGTCGCAAAAAAGTATTGGAAGCCTTGTCGATGCAAAATGGAGCCGGGGACCAGCTCCTTTAGATGATCACGGTGGAATATTTAATATTAAAATTGCCAGTTTGGAAGGTAAATATATTTAAAATACCATTAACGGGTTAACCTTGCCGAAATCTTTCGTCGACGAAGAAAATGAATTATATATTTACTAAAAGCTTAATAAGTAACATCTAAGAAGTATAGAAATGATAATTCAAAAAACCATAGAGTGTCTTTAAGGTGCAACGCTACCATTGAACACTGTTTAATTTGTCTGAATAATAAAATATTTTTGATAACACTGTATCGCTGAAAATGCCATCTTTGGTTAGAAACAGGTTAAGAATAAAATATAATATCAGGCGTTCCAAAAAGGCATTATAAAATCTTTAACTATGTAACATTTGTAGTACTCCGCTATCCACCTCCCCCCCAAAAAAATGTATTCTTTAACTGCTTACACTCTTCTTTAAAGCCTCAATAGTGATTGAGTATAGGTACATCTTACGCATTTAGCATCATATCATATATATGTATAAACGACTATGTTCTTTTGATATTTTTACTTACCTAGGCTCCCTGGGTTTTAAATTGGATAAAGCGGCAACGTTTCAAAAAATGGAAGTTGAAATGGCGAATGACAAAGACGGTCACACAACTGCTAACAATGCTCTAATTAGCTATTTCGCATTTCTTGGCACATGTCCTGACACTTACTCTGTTGACTATCAGTTCATCAACAATTTATTAAAATATGCAGGTTCGATATAACATATTTTTGCAATTTTTTTTGTTTTGAAAAAATTCTGTTAATATCGGTTTATTGACTTTGTGCAGATGTCAATACAAGAGATCTGCATGGTCAATCATTATTGCACGAAGTCGCTAGAGAGTGGAGCACTGATTTTGCTAACTTTTTAAGAATTAAAGGAATAGACATTAATGCTGCGGATCACTGGGGTAGAACGCCATTAATTGTTGCTTCAGCGTGTAATCATGTTGAGATGATCGAATGGTTAATACATAATGGTGGTAGGTCTTAATTTTTTCTTAAAGGGGCTACGGAACGGCTGCTGGTTTTCGACTTTAGTGACTTACACGAAAGTCAAGCTGATGGCGGCGTAAAACAAAAATGTCTATTTTCCGGCATGTATGTAATTTACACACTCGAACATATAGATATATCTATAATTTTTATCTTCTCCAGCTTTGGTCATGTTTTCATCCAGAATGAGTCTTGCTGAAATATTTCTTTGTAATATATTTTTAGAAAAAAATATTTGAACCAGTGAGTAAAGTGCACTGGTCTGTTCATTGCGTGAAACGTGTTTGCCGGATTTTAAATATGTGCGCGGGATATACGGAATGTGAGCATTTTAACCGGTTCTTTAATCCTTTACCTAGAACTTCAGGTCAATGCAGCCTAATAACAAGCATGTTAATATTTCTTAAACTAAAACATTAAAACTCCTTCAGTTCCTATATGTCAGGCTATTGTTTTTATCGGACATTCAATATGCCCAACATTATTGCGTCAAGAAAAATTATATATTGTGCATTGGAATCATCATGTGAAACCGCTTATCGGATGTTGGTATCCAGATGTTTCTATAAGTGTAAATTTGTCATTGATTTGTAAAGAAAAATTTCCTATTGGCTTATATGTTATAGCCAACATTGGTCATCGTACCATCAAGGGAGAAGAACAAAGCGCCATACATTTTGCAGCAAAATATGACGCTGTGGATGCATTTGGAATGCTTATAAAGTTTGGTGGCAACCCTTTGGAGAGGGATGCTAAAGAAAGAACACCATTCTTTGTGGCAGCTGAAGAAGGTTGAACACATATATACGTACTTTGTCTATTTTAGGAAACCTTGTCATAATTAAAAACGCAGGAAATATGTAGAATAAAATAATGATTGCCCTGAACTCTTTGGAGCCACAAATAATCATCAATAACGCTCCATTAATTAATTGCGCAATCTTAGTCGATGTACATTGTAACAATTTAGGGAAGTTTTGTAGTCAGTTTTTCAAATAGAAAATAATTCATAGTCACAAGGTATTTTGGTAAAAACGAATAATGATTGTACCAACGGTAATGATCTTAACATTATATAAGTTATATATGTGTGTTTGACAAAAAAATATTGAAAAAATTAAACTTCGATTTTTTATGCTAATTACAATTCGCTTGTAAGTTTTTCATCAACGCACTCCTCGTTTCAGTAGCTTCCCTGAAACCTATGAAACATGCTGGGTGAGATTGACACTAATTTTTAATTTTTTTGTAATTATAGGACAGCGAAATATGTGCGATTACATGTTGGACTTGGGCTTGCCTACAGCAGCGTATGACGAGAATGCAGTTTCGGTTATTGACAACATCATTATAAAAATGCCAACAAGTACAGCATATTGTGCGCTTGATCAATTTGTCACCACGGATAGACTCATGCGACAGAAGAAGTATTACTTAAGTTGCTTGGGAAAACGTCGTTTTTCTTTGTTGGAAAGAACAAAAGACCGTTTTACCCCTAATACAGATAGCCCAACCGCTTTAGAGGTAATATTTTATAACAGAGGAAGTTCATGGGTTTTTAAACGAGCTTCAGAAATTACATGTTGCTCATGATTTGTACTGAATTTTTATACATATATCGTTACATTCAGTTGTTTTCACGATGATTGTCGCCTTTTCCAAGTCAAAAATACAACAAATATAAATATATTGTTTGTTCGTCACTATTAAAAAGATTATAATATTGTGAATTAATTGACAGATTATACAAGTAATATTCTATTTCAGATTATAGTGCAGAGAAGAGACCTCAACTTGATTACACATCCTGTAATTTTGAAATTAATTGACTTAAAATCTAAAAAATTTGCTAAAGTCTTTATCAGAATCAATGTTGGGATTGCCTTTTTGTATACATTGTTATGGACTGCAACAATACTGATACCATCAAAACGAGAAGGAGATTGGAGTTCGTCAAATGTAATGCAGGTGTTGACATCAACATTTGCTCAATTTATCGCAGTATATCAGTTTTACCTGGTAAGATGTTGTGCTTTGGTACTGTATAATATAACATAAATGCACTGCCAACTGGGCTAATGTTTCACAACTCTTGAATTCGCGCAAATATGAAAATTTTCCAAATATTATATTATGAATGGTAATGTTTGAAGATGCATATAATTTAATAATTAATCTATAATTACACTCGTATACCCTATTAAGGAATCCTGAGCTGTTGTGACTAGTTGGGTGTCCCTAGTTACTCACGCAAAAGTTGCTTTAGTAACCTTAGTTAATGCATTGAAGTTAGTCTAAACTAGTCGGTAAGGCCCGTGGAAAAATCCACTGAAAGCCTGAAAAAAAAAGCCTGAAAAACAATAAAAATTAAAAAACCGTTGCTTCCAATGTGTAGAGCTTGAAGGCTGATCAAGTTAATGTACAGAATGGTGTACTTTCAGCTAACAATTATGGAGATGTATGAAAAATTTAAAAAAAAATATTTTTTTAGCTGTTCGCTCTATTGTGTAGAGCCAACAGCTAAAAAAATTGTATAGGATTATGTACTTTTGACGAACAGTTGAAAAAATATTGGGTATTTAAGGAATTTCGATGACGTCATTAACCCGTCTGTTCCGAAACGTGTGGTATGACCAAGCTTACGGGAACTTACCCAATTTGGTCCTCGGTGGCCCCTGGTTACCCACACGGAAGGTGACGTCAGGTATTTCCAGCCGTCTCCAACACCCTAAATATGAAAATGCAATGGCTTAGCTAATTAAAAAGAGGTTTTGACGTCAGTCTAAATACTTTGACGTCGTGCAGTAACGTCTAGGCAGTTAACAAATAATACTTTTTTCGGTGACTTCAAATAAGTTGTTGTTAGAACGGAGTAATAACTTTTTTTAGTCCTTAAAACTGTTGCTACCGACCTGGTGTAAAACATGCAACATGTTTTAGATATATCAAAGATTCATCTCAGTCAATGCAAAAATCTACAAAGAAAGGAGAAGAATTCTGCATCAATGCGAAAAGGAAAAGAAATTTTGTCATCCACGTTGGATTGTTGAAAAAGGTTTACTGAAAAAAAAGAAATCAGTCGCAAAAAATTTATCACAGAGATTTTTTTCAGATGGATGGAATGTAATAGACTTAATGTCATTGCTAGTTGGGACAGGAGCCTGGATAATTACCTTAATAAATATTATCTTTCTACATATTGATAAAATAAATTCAGTGTGGACGGGTTATTGTACGATCTTCATCCTGTTAGCTTGGCTGAGGTTAAATCGCTACGTTCGGTATGAACAATCACTAGGAAGGTTTATTGTAATGTTGGAGGAATCCGCTATTGCTTCAGTGACATTCGCATTTTTATTCTTCGAGTTCTTTATACCATGTGTGGTGGCTTTTTGGGTGCTGTTTGGTGGCGTAAGGAAAGGTGAGTACTTGAGTAAAATCTATCTGAAACTAATGCAATCAACATCAGACACCTCTATATAACGTACACCAACACTCGGTCAAAAATACGAAAACATTTCTACTAGTATGAAGTGCACATTTCTTTTGTACCAATTTTGATCGCTATAGATTGAATCCACTGTACTTTCATTCGCATAAGCTTAAATTCCAGTTAAACGCTTTGATAGGTAACCTAGAAGGATAGTAAATACTCCTAAAGTCACTAACATTCAGTCTATAATAAAAGTTAGTGTTTTGTATTCACCTCGGTTTTAGAAAGCGAGGGAGAAGAATATGAAAAATTCAACGATTTAGTTTATCAACTGTATCTACTGGCAATAGTCGGCGATTATGACTATGATACATTACAAGCAGATCGTAAGGTTGTGTCCCAGCTTTTGGTGGCTGGTTATTTGATAATTGTCAGTACGATAACAGTTAACCTCCTGATTGCACTGTTCACCGAAGCATTTATAAGGATAAATGAAACAGCTGTTGCTCACTCTCGTTTAAGAGAAGCTGAAGAAATTCTGGACATTGAAAGGCGATTTCCAGAGAAGCTTAGAGAATTTGAGATTTGCGCAAACAAACACCTTGCTCCTATGGTAAAAGTTTAACTTGTCATATAAGTTTTTCTGCATCCATTTTTCAATCTATTTAGTACAGGTCTTCTGTTTGTAAAGGTAGTTTTAACGATACAGATAAAAATTCTCCAAACCGTGTGTATTCTTTCTACAAACAAAAAAACTTAGGCCATCCAGGAGTTACCCAATTATCAAGCATGAAAACGGCGATTCGCCCTTGCATCAATGTGAATATACAATACCATACGTAGTCTAAACCAAATGCATTTTACAAGAAAATAATGGCAAGCAGTTTTTCTAACAAAATAGTTTGAATATCGTTAATCGTAAAAGAAAATATTTTTCGTATGTCTAAAGGCTGCTCACTAGAATTCCATGAAAAATGATTATTATATATAATTGGTAACTTCATTGAGTTTCATTTAATAGCGATTCCAGGAAACAGCTGTTCCGCACTCTCGGTTTTTTATTTTCCTCTTTAAGTTACTGACACTGTCATTTGGGAACCGATTAGAGTGACAAATATGTCAGCATTTTCTTGTTATTTGTAGGTAACTGAAATGTTGGGAGAAGAAGAAACAGATAAGAAAAAAAGCTACAGTGCAAGACAAGCTTTAAGTAGCGTTTACTTCAAGTTGCGACGATTTAATCCTGAACTGAATAACATCATTAAAACTCAAGAGGCTCTTCGTAACAATGCTGAAACAGGAGTCAATGCGGTAAGTTAATCCGGGTTTTATTATATATTATATTATTATCTGTTAATCTATATCTATTTTACTAATAAAAGTCACGTGATAAACTTGACACTGCGGTGGTGACAATTGCTAAGCAGAACACTTCAAAAAAATGTATGGTGTGTGCTGGAAAGCTATTTGGTAATATATCAGCTAATAAAATGTTGGCTGTCGGTATGTTTTACCCATAACCAAGGTTTTAGAGGTAAGCTTACTGTACCATAGATAGTTAGCTTACTGTATCAGAGATAGTATAGAAATATGTTTGTTATGTATAACGCAAAGTGCTTCAGACATAACGAATATATTAACGCTATTAGCGTTCAACATGAAAGTATGATTGATTTTATTGGCGATTTGGTAGCTTAAATGGGAGCTTTTAATGCACTACTAGGACCCCTTCGCAGGACCCTTATTAGGGACTGAAGATGCTATCCTAGGTAAAAAATAGTAACTGGTTAAATAAAAGAAAACCTTGTGAGAAGTATGCGGATACGGGTGTTTACAGTTTGATTGTGGTAGCAAGAGTTAAAATTTATAGTGAATATTGTATTATTCAAAGCTAATGTGATTTCTATGTTTAGATCGAAAAATTCAATGTAAAGTACATGTCAACGCATAGTGAAATTTTGGATAAACTGAATGAAGTTGTGGAATTTCAAAGTCACATATTAAGCAAAGCACAGAGAATAACGAGAAATACAATTTCAAGGCTGGTGGATAGAACAATGCTTGCGTTTACTGATAAAAATGACGATGTCATGCTAATGGAATAATACGTCCATTGATAACATATTCTGTAATGTTTCATACGCACTGTAGAGGAGATACACAGTTATATTATCATATGTTTGGCGTGGATCGCGCCGCGACATTTAATACGGTCGGGGGAGGGACAAGTGGTGATAATAGGTTGAAAGCAAGTATTTTTTTGTTTTTTTTATATGTTTGGGCAATCGACAAATCTATACTCCAAGACCACAGAATTTTGTTTGCTTTTTTTAATTTGAAATATGGTTTATTAAAAAAAATCATTATCCAGCACAAAAGTGTGAGTAGAGAGGACGACCCATGTTTGGTCTCCTCAGCTCTCTGTTGTCCTTCTTAAGACGTCTAAATATTCGAAAAGGTTGGTTTTTGGCAACGTGTATAGTTTAACATATTGCTCCTAACAATATCACCTGACTTAAAAAAGAACCAAGTTATAGCACATGCTCAGGCCTCGTTTTGTCAGGCTTAGAGTGTGCTTGCAGTACGCTTATTACAGCAAACTGAAATACTTAAAAACATAAACGGTACAGGTTTGACCTTTAAAAGAACACCCACAAAACTTAAGTACAGTGGTGTTAAGTCTTATTGCGTATAAGGAAGTAGAAAAGTCTGTGTCTAATTAAAATACCCATAACATCCGTTATGGGTATTTTAATTAACGTCCCCAGGGCTCTTTGATTTAATCTTAAAGAGCTCTGGGACGAGAATGCTATAACACAAGAAAATGAGAAGAATTCACTAAGAATTATAGTATATTCTTAAAAAATTCCCCTACCTGAGCCAGAATATTCTTTGAAACGTTATGCTTATAAAGAAATTTTTGCGAAGAAAAAATGCGTTTGCAGATGTCTAAAAAAGTTCCCGCCTCAATCATTTAACCAATCAGTTATAGTAAATAAGTTTAAAACAAAAGAAGTTAATGCTTGAACGATTTGAATGACTTGATGAAATCAACATGAAATTGATTACAAATAAAATCACAACAAAAGTTAAATTAGCATCAAGCTTCGTCAATTCAATAATAGGGGTGGAATACATGAATTATTCGGTTAGCTGTGGGAATACAATACAATAATAGTATGACTAGCGCTTGACAGGACCAACTCAGCTGAGTACATTCATTTTACGATATTAATTGTCGTATGACTTGCTTATAATTTTAAAAAACGTTGTTCTGACGTGAAATTCTGACTTTTTTATATCCACAATGCACTACGCAAGTAAAAACGCATCAGTACGGGCAGGTTTCCACTGAAACAATGCTGCCTTATCCCGTCGTACTTTGTAATCTGTTTTGTCGCACTTTGTAATTTCTTCGCACTTTGTAATCCTTGCCCTAACGCACTATTCTGTCGTTTGACATCGATTCATTCGACCATTTGCTTTTAAGTGAAAATCCGCCTTTCTATACGTTTCTATAGTTTATCCGTGCTACACAGTATAAAAATATTGGTTTTTTTGAGATGCACGCTCTGATAAATTTACTGTTTTTTATCCTCTGTTTAAAAATTACTTTACTGTTTTTACTCAAACCAATTGATCTGCCCAATATGATAGCAAAAAATGAGTGAGCACTTCCCTTTTTATATGATAAAAAAGTGTTAAAAACTCACTTATTTATTTTGAGATTCCTTAAAAGTGCCAAAAATTGCAACATAATTAGTTTTCAGGACCAGGTACTATAAGAAAAAGTACTACCTGCAATCGAGGTTGTTTTTAGGCCTACTTTTATGCTGTAAATATCTTACAACAGTTCTGAAACAAGAGCTTTTTTCTTTTGCTTCGATTGATTCGTGTTATTATATGTAAATTATTTGTTAAGCGCTTTCGGCGAAACGTCTCCTTTAAAGTTGGAAAATGAAATGTTACGCTCTGAGCGCTCATTCGAATAAATACTATACTAATCACTACTCACACTCACTACTATACTACGAAAACTAAATGCTTCGTATCTATTTTTAAATACACAGAGTTCAAAACCAGAAAAGGGCAAACTGAAAAAAAGCCCTACGAACAATATTAAGGACCTGTTTTTGCGCGGAATGTTCTGGCTTTTTTCAGCAAATTTTTGTACAAGATTCCCATTTTCTGCTAGCAAAACCTGTGGTTTAATTCTAATCACGGTATCCGTACATTTGCTGGTGAATGTATGCTGGTAAATTTCGAAGTATTTGAAATGTTTACTTTATCTAAATAATATATTGTGCGTTTGGGCTGACCATTTGCTGCTCACACGAACATCGTATATATTTTAGCGCAATTTACTTGGCCTACGCGTCTACAATGGTTGCCACAAGGCTGCTTTCCTGGTGTTTCTAGCCAAGAATTTTAAGCTTCACACAAGAATTTTAAATAATAACAGGAAACCAAAGCCGTTTTAACACTCACAGTAAGGCAACAGATAAATATATTTATTGAAAATAAATAAATAAATAAATAAGCATCAAAGAGTTCGTATAGACGGATACAGCAAATATTGATCGATACGGCGCCCTGATTAAATTTGTTGCTACCTCCGCCGAACTCTCGTTGCATTTTAAACACTCTCACCCACGGGTGTAAGTGAACAACAGCATGAATGAATCACCAGTAGCGATATACTCCTTTAAGTGACACTTTCAAACAGAGCTATTTGGCGTAATTGACACAAACTTTGATTACATGCAGTAGTAATATTGTGTACCCCTGGACTTCATCCAAGATGACAAGGTCAGTGCAATATGAAATAAAACAAAACTAAAAAACGCAACAATTCTGGACTGATGTGCTTCTGAACAATGCAGTAAAAAAGTGCTGAGGTCTAGCTGTGTATGCAAGAAGCACCAAGTCGTGACGTCATGGAAGTTGCGAAGTTAAGAATACACAGTAGTTCTATTTTTTATGCTCTTGTAAATTCAACAGCGACGGGAATACAAAAAACAAATCCGCATTTAAATTTGAAAAAACTTATTAAAATAGTCGGCAACCGTAGGATTATTCAAAATTGCATAAATTAACTATTTTTGTCTGTCAGCGAAAGAAATGATTCATTCCGGCTGAAAAAAGAATATGCATTTTTAAAATTCGAAAATGGCATTGGTACATGGAATTTAGCGAAGGTTACCGAGACTCCACAATGGCTAGTGACTTAAGTAGTGCGGAGAAGGTACTGGGTAATCATTTAGTGCAAGCTAACCCCACGATTGAATTCTATCTGAGGTTAATTGGGAAAGCCTTTACAGCAGTCGAGGTAATTTATCAAAACATTGAAATGTCAAATCGTACTCATTTCCCAGGGTTTGTTACCTGAAGCCACTTACTTGACAGCTAACAATAACGCCGGCCTCGATGTGGAAAAGGTGACGACACATGGGATCGATGTCTAAGAATAAGTTATATCTTGAAATCTTCAGGAAAAAATCCAGATTTTTTAATGCCACAATGTAATTTTTAAAAAGTGAAGGTAATAAAAATGACTTTTGTGAACAAGCTTTCTATGCGGACGCATCATCATAACCAGCGTTTTGCTAATTTATGCATGGCATCACAACCGAAACGTTTCAGTCTAAATAATACCGCGCCACGTAGGCTAACCTCAATGTCGTTTCCAGAGCTTAGGTCCTCTTTTCTAGATTTTGAAAGAAATGCGATTAGCTTATTCTAGGTAAGTAACGCCCAAAAGATTGAGGCAATTTTTTTAAATTAATGTGTTATGTTTATATCATGACAAAATCATATATATTGTATAAAAATTCAGGCCTTAATTGAAATTTTTATGCAATATATGATTTTGCGTTAATTTAATCTCGAGATTTAAATATTTTAGACAATTCGCGTTAATTGTATCCATATTAGTTTCATTTGCGTTTATTTTCCACGGTGCGTTCTTTTAGCAAACAACGTCCTTTTTGGACAAAAGAACCTCGGAACGAGGTTGTCCGAATTTGCTACAAAATTATCGTGGACCGTGAGAAAATTAAAAAAACAAAAAACAAAATGGCAGCAGAACAACGTGCTCAAGATCCTAACGAAGATGATGGAGGTATTGATGCTGATATCGAGAGTGTTGATGGTACCGTTAGCCTTATTTATATTTAACTTTTGAACATACTGATGTCGAAAAATGCTAGGAAGAAATTAAGAAAGTGTAGCTAGCTAACAGTCTAACATAACATAATCGAAGGTGTCTAACAACGGTTATGTAAAAAGTTAAATCTGCTAAAACTACATACTTGCTTGTCAGAAGTACACCAGGGAAAATAGTATACCAGACATAAGAAGAAATCGTTAAGTCACACAAAAAAGATTATTACAAAATTTCCAGTTTCTAATGCATCATACCAAATTAGGTATTTAGTCTATTGCATACAGCAACTCTCCCAATGCGTAAATGGCCGTGCATGATAACAATGCAGTGTTTCGAATTTAAGAATCGAATATATTTTAAACGGTAACGTAACAGATGTAAACATTGATTTAACTTTGTTAACATTAAGGTTTATTATAACGACATCAACCACTTTGTAGCGTTAAAAACGGTAACAACGGAAAAATTACTTTTTACATTTTATATAAATTTTTCTCTACGATATACACACTGTATTTTATAAGAATTTTTTTTCGTTTCAGCCTTCATGTTCTTAACTTTCCCTGGTGTACTTGCCCATTGCTTTTGAGAAAAAAAGATTCAGTTTGTGAGATATGTAGCTACACAATAAAAAGTTAAATTTCTAATTAAATTTGTGCATCATACAAATTTTTATATTAATCAAGCTTAGACATATTCTTAGGATATTCTGACATATTGTTTACAGTATATTCTTACAAAAAAGTTTTTAACTTTCTTGACAAATACTATCCTCGTGGCCTAAAAATATATAATGCTTCAATAATAATGTTGCTATAGCTATTGGCAAATTCTTTTTATATTTAGAACAAACAATCAAAATTGGACATATTCTTAAGATATTCTTAACTGATCCTGAGTATATTCTTACTAAAAAGAATATGTTCAGGCGCAAGACAAAACATATTTCACCTCATATTTAGGGGAAAGTTTAGCTTTGAAAGTGTAAACGGCTTAAATATCGTTATTCACCTAAATTCATTTCTTTACCAGATAATCTAAACAACACACCTGTTTTTCTTTCGCTTTCTCAGTAGTAGCTAGCGTTCTCTGGATAAAAGTCCAATCAGTTTTCAGTCTTTAAATTTTAGATATATTTGCTTCGGCAAATAATTGCCGAAGTAACTTCGCAATTTTTCAAAATCACTTTGGCAGTCCTTCGGCAGAACAAATGCTGAAGACAATGGTCAAAAGCACTGAAAACCTTCGGCAATTGCCTTGGCAGACTTCGGCACTTTCTTGGAAACTTTTTAAAATGAAAAAAATATAAATATGATGCCAAGCCTTGACGAGTATCAAACATCAACAAATTCAACTGAGTTAATCCTGATGTTTTTGTTTTTCTTGAGAACGATAATACAACCTTACTTGGTCACTCCACCATTTTAAACCGCAGGCCGAACTGAATAAAACTACGGGGCTGACATTAAGTTTCTCAACACAGTGCAGTGAATTGGTTGAAGGGATCGTGTCTATATTTCTGACCACAACATAAACTTTTTTTATTCTTGCTCGACAAGAACAGTTGCTTTGCAACAACAGTTTTGTTTTGTATATTTGAGATTCGAATTACAAGTATATTCGAATGCGATACAACCTTGGTCCCAGAACACAAAAATGGAAAACATAGAAGAAACAAATAAGCTTTAATCTAACCTTATGATGAGAAAACATTGTTTGAAATAACTTTTTTCAGGATTACTTGGAAAAAGAGACAACATCCTTCGCTTCGGTTTTCTTTTTTTCAGTTGATAAACTTTATTCTATGAGAAACGGCGCACACATGGTAAATCGGGGGTAAAATATGTTATTCTATCTATAGATGACTTACTATAAGCTTTGTTTACATTTTTTTCCACAGGCAAAGAGTTTTTCAACCAATCAGATCTTCTAAAAAGAAGTATTAGCCAATTGAATTGCTTTATTTTGCCTGCCAAAAAAATAAAAACAAAAAATTTATTAAGATAGCAAGTCATCTATACCGACCAACGGGGCTTTTAAAACAAAAAAAACAAATAGGAACATTTAAAATAAAATAAAAATTAGTTTTAATAACATAAAAAAGAGTTTTATTTTTTAAAGTAATAAGAAGAGAGAATTAAATGTTTAAATAATAACCCTCTGATTTGCGTTTTTTTAACTTGGTAAATTTTAGCGTAACGCCACATCGTAAGAAAGTGACCCGTGATTTGTGTGACATGGCCTCACTGTGCGCACACACACACAAGGCGTATTAATATATAGATAATATATTGCCAACCTAAACTTGTGCAATCAAATCAGTATAAGAAAAATTAGACATGTCTCTTGTACAAGGGTGCTGCCTTGCTGAAAATACCCATATATATGGACAGGTAAGCTTTCTTTAAGCAAATTGTATTAAACAAATCGTTTTTTGAGAACTCTCTGTCAACAAACGTTCAACAAAATTTGGCTGTGATGCTATCACAGTATATCTTCCATTATTTTTATTGTTAAGGGCCTTGAAATTTTTTTCGGGCCCTTCAGGTTAGCGGGATATTGATTGCAAACCAACATGCAGATCCCAAGTTTGTTAGCAAAAAATTAAGAGGCCTGGGACGAGCAAAAAAGTGTCATTTCGACAAAAAAAATTATGTTAATCAATTCAGCTTTATAATATCTATGCATTGATTAAGTTTGAATGCACACTCCTTAACAGGTCTAAAATTACTGATGAAAGAAAATGTCTAAATTTGCTATTACTGAAATATAACATCATAATTCTGCAGCATAATTAAATCTGAAATTCTTTAAATGTGAGTATCTTAAAAACGAAAAGAGCTTTAAAAAAAGCTATTTACCAAGTTATTAAGCTCTATAATATAAGTCCAACATTATTTTATACCTCGGGTTCCCTTTAAGGCTGGATAGTTAAATTTTCTTTTTAATATTTTTTTTTAGGCTTTTCCATGACCAACGATTGGGCTTTATTTTTAGGGCTCAAATGACTTTATTTAAAGCGCCTAATCCAAGTCAAGTGCATTTTGCAAAGTCAGACCATTCTGTACACTATGTTGGATCACTTCCTTGGTCAAACATTTTGCTAAAGAAAAACACCTTGTAGCTACAGGAAAAAAGTCCTTGTTGGGTATAAAGTAATGATGAAAATAACTGGCAAACACAAATATATATAATGACAATTATGGAATAAATAAACTTTTTCATTCTTTTTTATTTGTTATGTGCAATAAACTAAAAATATGTAAATATGTATATTTTAGGAGACAATAATGTTAAAAATCACGGTATGGTTGCAATGGGAGATATTATTTCGAAAATTCTGGCCAAACCATTACCGGAATCTGTGGTAGGTTATTTTGAACATTTCGAATCATTCTGTGAACATTTTGTTCTTTGCTGCTGACAATTTCTAACGAAACTTCAGCATGCTGCTACTGAGATTTCTTCTGTTCTTCAGCCAGCAATCTTGTCCAAGAGTAAGAAGTCTCAAAAGAGGAAACTGGAAATGAGGGAGGAGCTTTTAATTAAAAAGGTACCAGCTTATCTTCCTACCATTTTATAATCCTCATATTTTTATTGCAGTCAATTTTTTTATTGAAATATGGTACAATGCCTATATATGAAATATATTATGAAAATTGTAGGATAAAGCTGAGGAGCGACTTGAAAAAAGAGAGAAGAACCATGTCTTACCTACACGATCAAACGCACAAAAAGAAGTTCTGCTAAAAAGGATTGCTACAAAAGGAGGTGTGTTTTCATGATTTTATTCAAAAGTTAAAACGATTGCCTTTAAAAACGCCCGAGATTTTTAGGGTTGTTGTTTATTGGAGCCATTTTTAGCTGAGCGTTAAAGCCAAAAATTTGTAGAATTCCATTTTTTTACATACCTATTATCATCATAAATTCATTACTAATAAATTTTTGTCTGCTTTACATCAATAATATCTTCATACTCATGGTCTATACGTCCAACAAATTAAAGACAATGTCCTCATTTTTAGTAGTAATATAGTAAAATTATTTTCTTTAATTTTAAACTTCCTGAATTAGGAAAACTAAAAAAAAACAACTTTTGATTAGGTGTTTATTAAAAATGGGCGTTTATATAGAGATGGGGCGTTTGTTTAAAGCATTTTGGTATAAAAATGATTGTTTTTTTCAGTTGTTAAATTGTTCAATGCTGTAAGTGCACATCAAAAGCTTGTTTCTGAGAAGATGAAGGAAGCGAAAACAGAGGCTAGAAAGTCGAAAGGTACAATTTTTATCTCTGCGAAAATACATCTTCATGAAATTATTAGAGATGACGTAATTTCTAAAATTAATCTTTACAAAATTGAGCCCTTAGCTACAAGATTTTTAAACTTTTTCTCTACTATTTCTTCTTTTTTTACATAGATGATTGTATTAACTTTTTGTACAATCCATCACAAATATGTTGGCATCAGCATGCAAATTTTAAATTTACTTTGTGGCATTTAAGGGGGTATAATTCTGTAATGGAAGAAGTAAATTTTTTTCATTCTTTTCAACCTCTCAAACCCTGTCTAGTGGTGCAAGTTTTCTTTCGAAATTTCATTAGTACATTTAGATGGATTTATATTCTTATATTCTGGTCTTTAATATACCACATTGCAATGTAGTTAGCCCAAAACCATTCGTAGGTACTTTCTAAAGAACCCATAAGAAAATTTTCGTCTTTCGAAGTGGAGAAACGCGCCACGTATGCTCCGACCTTCGGTTTGTTTTTGTTTCTGCTAAATTTTGGAGAAATAAAGGGAATGGAAGTCAATAACTTTGATCGACACATTTCGTAGTTGATAAGAATAATTGTTAGCACCAGATATGAGAAAGTTCAAAGCTACCTTACTTCAATAAGTAGACCTGAAATTGCAAAAAAAACTACAGTTTAAAGTAATTCTTTACAAAAAATATTAAAATGGTCTATTCGCGAAATAACGCAAAAAGATCACGAAAATTATTCTTTGTGCAGCTTTTCACCTTTTTGATTTCGCAAAAATTAAAGCCGCTTTCCAAAGGCGATTTTGACCGCAGTTCTCATTGTTTAACCATGGCCGTCCATAGTTGTGGCTATGTTGTGTATTTTTTTTCTGTTTAGCTGTGGAAACTGTTACGAAGTCAAGTTTTATGGATTTATTAAAAACTAACAAAGATAAAAAGAAATCAGAAGAGGTAAATTAGACATGTGCATAACTACGTCTATGATTTTTTATTTGACACGTTTTTACGTTTTTGTTAGAGGGTATTCGTGATTGATAAATGCTTGGTCGAGAATATTGCATTCGTCTGTAGGGCTTTTTTTGCAGTTTTTAAACCCTTGTATTTCCTTTATCTTTTGTCAAAAGTGCAAGACCCTTATTATATTGATGAATATTTTACGTTCTTCACAGTAAATGCAACAGGTTAATAATTCGCTGACTATACTGACTGCTGACTTCATTAAAATTCCCAAAACTTATATTTTCTCATTTACGAAAAAGAAAACTAACAAAGCCTCCCAAGGCAATAAAAAGCTACTAATTTTTTTTTATATGTAGGAAAATAGCAAGGAAAACGACAAGCAAAATAAGAAATGGGACGTATTGCGTGATGACTTCATGTTGGGTGCATCTATGAAGGACTGGGACAGAACGAACGAAAATGAAGTGCGAGAAGAGAAAGAAGCTTCTGATAGCGAAGATACTTCAGAATAGATTGCATTTATTCAATTAAGAGTAATCGCAAAAAGGAAGGATGCAACAATTTTGGTTGTGGAGTTTGAATAATAACTCTATGGTTTGAAGAAGTATTGCTCTTCACGTAACCTTGAGGAGAGAAAAAGTGTCACAAGAAATCCATCTATCTCACTCAAAGAATATGGAAAAACTGTTAAAACGAGGCTCCTGTAGTGCTTGTTGAAAGAGAACAGTTCAAGTCAGTGTTATATGTTATAGTGTGGATAACATGTAAGAAGTTAAAATATAACTGAAGTAGGGAAATTGACCTGTCTTAGGGTATTTGTGATGTCATTTCTGATCCCGGGACTTCATTTCAAATCCCCGTGACGTCCTTACATTGAAGGAGTTAAGACATTCTATAATTATACCAATTTCGTCGCTTAAGCATTTTTTTTTAATTTGGATTTATGACCCCCGGGTACATTTTGTCCCTCCCCCCAATACACTGGCCAAGAAAGTTCAGGTTTACTATGGTTAAATAAGTATACTGTACGCATATTTTGCCTGTAAACTCTTATTTTCTTCAGGAAACATGTGAACAAGTCGGACAATAAACCCGTGAATTTATTTAATGGGCATTTTGGGAATAAGATATCAATTCACAAAATTCGCAAAAATTTCTGTCACCGAAATACTTTTCAGTGTCAGTATTTACTTAGTTAATCCAGACCTCTTCCCATGCTAAAATTCCAAAATTTTTTAAATAGTGCTCGTTAAAAAGCGCCGAGTAAGAAATTCACGTATCTTTTTTATCCCTTACTGCCGAAAAGCTAGCTGCCACAGTCACATCCTTTTACTTGCGTGAAGATCCATAATGGTTACCACAATTATAAAATGGTCTAATTCATGATATATGGCTTGTCAGTAAACTTAAACAGGACAGCTCTATTAAATCTTAAGTTGAGCATGCAGATCGATTGTACCTTTTATGAACCAGCATTGGCGCCAACAAAAGCCTCATACCATATTGTCATCGTATTTGGATAAAATGAACAAATGTACAGTTATACGTTAGTACATTGAGTTTTTGTTGTCACGAGAATACTGTCGCGCAAGAAACTTCTCGATTAGAACAGGACAAAAAAAAATTTAAAATTTGATATCTGATTTTTTTTCTGTAAAAATATGTCCCGCTCAAGTAAAAACAAAATTTTTCTTATATGAAAGTTAAATAAGCCAACAATTATTCCACTGTTTTTAGCGTTCACAAAAACACTTCCTAAAGTGCTGCCACTTTTTGGTTCTAACAGATGCACCTTGGTAAGTTTGTCTGTTAAGATTGCAATTTTGTCGTGAATATAGTCACTAATTTTCGACATTCACACATTTTCAGATAATGCTGTTATATATAACGTATGACATGTAACTTCTTTTTGTGTTTGTGTGTGAAAATGCACGTTGATAAATAGATCTGTCAAACGACCTGCAGAAAGTTCAATTTTTCCAATAAAAAACCTCTTTTTCTTTGAGATTCTTAGCACCAGTCATCATCTTCATTTGACTCTGGCAAACCGTACATTTCGTATGGACTTTTACCAGACTTTATAGCAAGCGCGATTTGCTGTTTACTTGTAGATGGAGCAGCTGCCTCCTCCTGCGGTGGTTGTTCGTTGTTTACAGAATACGTAGATTGAGACAACCTTTGCGGTGGAGAGTTACGATATGAAAAAAAGTTCGCTAAGTTTGGCGTGGAGAGGTTAAAAGCCCCATTTACGCTTGGTAGTAGCTATAACAAGAAAATATTGAATTGAAAACTACTGTACCTTGGCGACGTGAAAAATAATCGAGTTTTTTATTTACCTCGCTTATATGGAAAGGTGATTTTGTTTTCACAGGTGCCACTACCGGGGGAGGTTCCTCCTCCACTATAGTCTCCTTGTGGACTGCAGAACCATTCCCATTTGACACAACCTAAAAACAACATGGTTAGCTAATACCACTTTAAAACAATAATTTTTGGTAACAGTTTCCAAATCTTAAGGGTGTTATCTCAGGATCTTTCAAGACAGCTATGTTCTGTTTGTTTTCCAACCTCATCCCCAGGGTTTTGTGGCCCCTAAGCCGTTATTACAGAGTGGCCGCTACTAATTTTATCAACAAGGCAAAATGCCCTTTCTGCCAGGTTGGTTTTGTTTCTAAACAGTGTTGGTGCTTTAACTGGTCGTATCAACTCTTACCACAGTTTTCTTCGGAGCAGACTTTTTTAAATGTTTATAATTTTCGTAAATCAGTTTGGCGCAATAGATTTTACCAACTGTCATCTGGTTAGCACCTGTAATAAAATAAAAAGAGGACATATTTTCAGGCTATACCAGACAGGCGTGGATTAGTTCACTAAGAATATATTTGTTATGCAAACATATGCTGGATGCAAAGGTGTTGTGCGAAGCAACATACAGCTCTACACAAAAACTAAGAAATCAACTTGTTTTAGTCAATCTTCCAACCTCTCCACATAAGACAGTTGGTGATGATCTGTTTCATAAGTTCTTGTGTTGATGAAGGAATAACGGCTATTGTAGGTATAACTACTAACTTTAATAATATTTAAACTTTTACCTTGCGGGCGCTTAGGAATCACACGGTCCAGTGTCTTTTTCGTTATATTTGGCCAAACTCGTTTGAGCATCAAACGTAATTCTAAATCGTTGCTATGAAGGTTGTCTAGGAAAAAATCAAGTAAAATTACGGCTATTGTCAAACTTCTGTTCCAAAACATTTAATATTTAAAAGATATATGAACTTTCTACAGTTCTCTCTTCTAATATCTAAGGGAATAGAATATTGTATTATGTTGAGGTATATTCAGGGCGTAGACCATTGGGGAAACCCTCCTTCCACCCACCAAAAAAAATATCAAACACGAAAAAAGTCTACAGGAAACGCAATTGCTTAAACGAAATTTATTGATCTATTTTCGTCTTTATTGATGCAATTTCGTATTGTCCAAAATTCTTATAGTGCTTTTAGCCAGTCTAACGGGTTGAAATCTCTTTTTTTGCTTAGTAGATTCCAACCATGGTAGGGTCTCCTTGGTCACTACATACGAAAAAGTCCCATAAATCGCCACATATGAAGAAGTCCCATACATTTGTAATCTTGCTCCTCCTCCAACTGAAAATCTGTATGTCTCTGATCATGTTTATATTATTTTCATATAATGGTTAAAACATCAGTGGTCCACAGCAATACTAACTTTTCCATGTTCGATTAAAAACAATGCTGAGATGAGGTATATTATCCAGGTACATCACTTTCTCAATGCCTTCTGTTTTATGTTTTTAAAACACTTCAGATCAGGCAATAAATCACTGTCAGTCCTACATTTGCTTGTCGAGGCTTGCATTATTGATGCTCGTAGAATGAAGATTGGTGATACTGTTGCTTAAGGAAAAAATCATGCAGAGGAATATAAAGGAACTTACTCTGTTCCGTCATAATGTTTAAGGCTGTTCTCACTAGCGCGAATAAAGTTGCTGTGAAGTCCACTGTGTTATCTGGATGTAGCGGCATGTTCATTCGAATTAAACGCTACAAAGAAAGACAACACGATACACGAGACTTCAGCTTTGACAAAAATGCATCAAAGAAGAATAAATGATCTTGTGAACCCGCCAGAGTTTATCGAGTGGATAACAACAATAATTTTATTGTGCAATGGAATCAGAAACAGAATAGTATAACCTACCTTATAGGCTACAACTTTTGGACATTTTGTTCCTAAACCAATAGGTGGTGACATCTGACGTAATAGTTGACACACTTCTGTATGTTTAATGCGTCCGCTGAAAAGAAATACTGCATTACAACTGAAGTTTCATTTACATATTTATTTACCCATAATTAGCATGGGAGAAGTTTCTCAAATAGCCACCTTATGTTAATTTTCGCGAAGACTTATTTTCGCGAATTAACCTTTCCAAGAATCCGGAAATTTTCGCAAATACAAGTCAAGTACGCGAAATTCGCAAAAATTAATCAAATTAGAACACTACTTCTCAACCTGTAAATTATTTCCAAGTGAAATTATTTCTTTAGCGTTATTTTAATCGTTTATCAATACGAACAAAAATATAAGATAATACACGTATTTTCGCATGACGTGTTGGGTCTATGACGAGTAAAACAAGATATAAGTAAAACAAATTACTAACGTTGCCCTTGGATCAAACTCCGCCCAAACGCGTATAAACTCATCTAAATGATGTGGACCAAGTATGCTTTCATCTTGAGTTAAGTATCCAAAGTTATCCATAATTACAGCAACGAATAAATTTAACAACTATAAAAAATATATAATAAATATTGAAAGCAACGTTGACGCGACTGCAAACTTTGTTGAAAGAAATTCTTGCTTGAAATAAACTCTCTACTACACACCACACGAAAAGAAACTGTGCTTTTCAATGAGAGCTAATTTCATATATTTATATAAAAAATAAGACTTAAAAAGGGCTAAAATAAAATTAATTATTAAAAAATCATATTTATACTTTTTCAAATGGGTGTAGTTTAACTTTTTTTTTCACAATTTAAGAGCATGACCTGAGAGCTTAACCAGCCTTGATTAATGCGCGGGTTAATTTAAGCGTTTTTACACACGCCGTTTATTTTCGTAAAATTATATCGTTCGTCTTAATCACGTGATTTTTTTCGCGCTGACTATTCGAAATTAAATAGTGTATATGCTGTTGTATACAATGGTGGACAGATCAATGTTTTGCTTTTTTTCCTTGAAAAGATATTCTCTCTCTTTTCAAAAATTGTTCTGCTGTGTTAAAATCAAGAAAGAAATAGCTAAATAATACTTACCAGAAAAGAGCAAAAGAATATAAAAGAGATAAAATAAGCGTAAGTGAAATTATTTCCACAATAAGCTGCTCCAACAGAAGCTGGTAGACTTCTATCACATTCGGCATTATTTCCGCACGCTAACATGATGTTATGCCAGTTTTCACCAGTGGCTGACCTAAATCGAGCATATCAAGTGTAGTAGTAATCCATGGTCAGACTTACTAGTTCCAAAGCATATATAAGTAGGTCTTTGACATTTATCTAACTTAAAACTCGATTTGTTTCAGGCTTGGTAATGGTTTTTTTAATATTATAGGTACCCTTGTGGAAAATCTGATATACCTTGTGGCCGTCTCAATGTAAGTAGTTTCCAGATAATTTTTTATATCATTTATCCTTTCATTCTCGTCTTCGGAATGTCTTTTTTGTTGTTTTTTTAGGAAAATTAGCAATAGAAATCCAAAATTTCCAAAGAAGAATCTATTTAATCAATCCATTATTTTTCCAGATCTTAAATGTTAGAAACAAAAGAGAAAGAACTAATTTCTACCTAAATAAAACTTGCATGGCTGGGAAAAATGCTCGAAAATTATTTTGGCGATTAATTTGTGCCCATGGTTCTTCTTCTGAATCGATTCTTATTAACGAAAACATCTAAAGAAAATTATGATGATATAATCAACGGTACATCTTCAGATTTTTTTTCGTGTGTTAATACTTATGACGTCACTCACCTGCATTCCAATAATTGCGTAGATAAAAAATAGTAAAAATATAAGCATGCCAACATAGGGTAATGCCTAAAATGAGAAACGAAATAGTTTAGTGAGCTCTTGCAGTGACGAATAATGTGTTAAGTCTCCCTTTAAGTAAAAACATCTTAGCACTAAAATTTCCTTTGGAATGACTTTAGGAAGGTGATTGTTAACCAACAGATTCCAACAAAAATTGTTACTTACCCTAATGATATTAGCATCACGGGTTGAAATAGTTACATTTTGCCGGTAATAATCTTAGACATTAATTTGCAGGTAGTTTTGCGAATTTAGTCAAAATCTGAGAAGAGCGCGAAAATTGTTACCTGTGAATATTAGTGGCATTTCGTTAGTATGCTTGCACACCAAAGTGATTTCAAAAACTCACGATTTTACAAATTGTAGACTCCATTTCATGTATAACACAAAAAAATACCACATCTTTAACGTCCTTGTTACAAACCCACAAAACATTTGATTACTTACCTTGAACGATTGTAGAAAGGTCCATAGAAGAATTCTTATTGTATATCCTCTTCGCAGAAGCTTTATTAAGCGCGCTGCACGAAACAACCGGAACAAACTCGGATCAAATGGGATAGTGCCTTGTTGCTAAGGAATAAAAAAGTAATTCAGAACTTTAGATGTAGAATTTAAATGAAATGGCCACACCAGATTAGTATGTGGTGTTTTTTTCCACGGGAAAATTTTCAGTATTTTCAGTTAAATTCTACCAAAAAACTAGTACAAATTTCCTTATTGACTGCTTAACCACGTCCTTCACAATTCCTAAGTATTCTATTTGGTTATAGTAGTTTAAACCAGGTACAGAACATTTGATGAACAATAAGCTGTAGTTCAATAAGTTGTTTTCTGAATTACCAGAACATAGCCAGGACTAATGGACACGCGGTATAATGTCAGTAACTCAAACCGACGATTACTTAAACTCGCAAGTTCAATTGCGCAAACATATTTGCTAACTCGAATGTCCTAGAATCTAACATTCGCGAACTGGGAGTATTGTCAAAGGTCTGATAAAGATTCTAGCTATCTGGAGACCTCCGTTGTAATCAAGTTATGAAATACATACAAGGGTTTTTGAAAAGACAAAGTCTAGCAAACTTCCAAGTACAATGATGAAATCAAACACATTCCAACCATCTCGGAAGTAATTCTAAAAAAGTTGATCAAAAGTAACATGATTACATTAGAGATGACAGTAAGTGCTACACCTAACAAATCATATCTGGCGATTTTCACACCAACTTTATCCAGGTCCAGTAAGATTAAAAAATTACAACTCACATGTCTGAGTGCGAATAACTTCAACATGAATTCACCAGTGAAGAGAAACGTAAAGATAACATTTACTACGTCCAAATAAGCTTCGTATTCCTTTGGTTGATCATCAAACTAAAAATTAAATAAATAAACTAATGGAAAATTTATTACGTTGTGTCTGCACCAAATGCACTTTCATAACGAACATTGGGTTAAAATATCCTTAGTTTGAGGAATGAATTTGAGATATGGCATCTAAAAAACATGTAATTGGGTTTGTTTTCGTTAAATTTACATTTGAACGTTCAAGCTTCCTTGCACTTATTCATTAAACATCTATATAATACTTGTATAGCTACGTTTTTTAGTCACGCAAAATGGTACCGCAAGTAGCGAGACGCACGCAGCGCGGTATAAGACGCACGCAATGCGGTATAAAATATCCTTAGTTTGAGGAATCAATTTTAGATATGGTATCTTAAAAACATGTATTTGGGTTTGTTTTTGTTAAATTTACATTTAAACGTTCAAGCTTTCTTGCACTTATTCATTAAACATCTATATAATACTTGTATAGCTACGTCTTTTAGTCACGCAAAATGGTACCGCAATGCGGTATAAGAAGGATGGGCGAACCCGTTAATTTTTCCACCGGCCACCGACTAGTTTAATAACGAATTACACTAAATTGACACGTGAGAGCTCAACATCACCTACCTTTAACATTAGAATAAGCGTGTTTCCAGAAATTAACAACATGATAAAGTATTCAAATGGAACTGAATCAACAAATTGCCACACTTTGTATTGCAGACTGTTTGGGTTTTCTGGCATAAAACGTTCGGCTGGTTTGGCTTCCATCGCAATATGTAAGCACCCTCTCTAAAAAAGGTGTTATACAGAATACATACTGTGCGAATAATTTACATTGTGATAGACACACTTCGTGCAAGAGCGCACATTTAAAGCATTGTATTCAGTTTATGTTAGTTAGATGTTGACATAATGCGTCGTAGAAATCTTTGCTTCATAAAGAAATAGCCTAATAATTGGCGCAGTTATATAAACATATCTTATAATACTCAGATTTAAGAAAATGAAAGATTTTTGTTTCATTTACAAGCCAACTCGCATGTATATGGTCAAATTCTCCCCATATTTGCAGCTTAAAGGCTGTTCCCCATTACAGTGTTCAAGGCTGCAGCTCCATTGTTTAAACGTCGACGCTCAGGATTTACAGATTCCATTATAATAAAGATGACGTCTATTTCAGCAAATTTTTATTACACATGTACACCACAGAAAAGGAAAAGCGTCCTTTATCGTATTAAGCGCTGCCGGAAGTCATCAAAAAGTTGAAAAAATTTGCAAAAACGCCAAACTTCCTGTGATGACCCCGGGTATATTAACACTAACCTGGTTTCTGTCCAATTCACTATCTCCTTCTTCCGCTTCGCCCTGTTCTTGAAATGTCAGAATAATCAAAGCAACAAAGATGTTAAGAAAGAAAAAGGAGAAGATGACAACGAAGAATATGAAGAAAAGAGCAACTTGAATTTGATTGTTAAGGACTGGACCTTGATCGATATCCGTACTATCGATGGCGTTGAACATCACACTAAATAAGAAAAACGAGAAGATACAATATTATAAGTCCGAAAAAAAATTTGGTAGAATTTTTGTTAATGTTTTCGTCAAACATACTTAGGCCATCCTTCTCCTGTTGAGGAAGTAAACAATGTCACCAACGCTTTGAAAACATTGTCGAAATTAAATTCCCTGTTCTTCCATTCTCGAGTTCTTTCCTAGTAGAATACAAAACAAAGAAATTTTTAGCATTCAGAAAGATATAAATGTGTGAGAGTAAAGTTAAAGTACTCACAACAGGGTTGTGGAAATCATTGTCTTTGAACGTGATATATTGTCCTCTAAACAGGAAACGTCACATCTTACAGACAATGGCTTTGTTCTTTGTCAAGTACAACTAGTGACACTTCGAAGCACGTTTAAAGTAGAGACCATAAATAAAATAATCTGGTTGATTTTCTAAATTTGGTCATTTCGCTTTGTAGTTTTATAAAATATATCACTTAAAACAATGTAAAGTCTTACTGGCAGCTTTCTTCGTCCATTTTAGATGGATCCGTGCAGTAGTTAAACTTTCCCTACAAAAATAAATAAGAAAAAAAGTTAAAAACGTACACCGAATAAATTTCACCTTAAGCATTTGCTGGTATGATTTGACCAAAACTACAGATTTCTGGAAGCATGGAAATATTAAATAGATCTAGAGAAGCTGAACGCTGTCTCCCTAAGGCAATAACAAACTTTGTCCCAAATTCTCTAGCTAAAGTTGGTTTGGTTTAGTCAGTGGTATCATCTAAGTTAGATACTTACTGAAAACAGTTGAACTCCCATCACGGAGAAGATAAACAGAAACTGAATCGTAATGACCAGAATATTAATGACATTTTTTAAAGAATACACCATGCATTGAAAAACTGCCTAAAAACGAAAGTGAAATCAGGTTCTATAATTTCAATTAACAGGACTACAACCTTGAGTCCAGGTTTTTTTTATCTTTCCGATAATCGAGACTAGAAAGAGAAAAAGTAGCCCTGGGTAAGTTAAGAAAATAATTTAAAATTACCTTTAATTTTTTCGTTTTATTGATAGCTTTTAAAGGTCGTAACACTCTCAACACACGCAGTACTTTTATCACTCGTTTTGAATCTGCGGATGATGAATCGTCTTGACTGAAAAAATTCAACATGTAAATGTACCCTTAGAATGTAAGAAAGTTATATATTAGGGAATGAAGTATCTACACGAATATGTTGCGATTTGATACACGTCCTTGTACTGCTAAATCTTAGGATATGCAGTTACAACTCTCTTTCATGGACCCTATGGAAATTTGTGTCGTAAAAGAAAAGGATTTAGCCCAAAGTTTTATCCGTACTAACAACACTAAGTGTTTCTATAACAAGATGATTTGTAGGAAGAAAATGTGAGCGAAAGATTTTAACTATATTTTAAATTAAAGATAACAAAAATACTGTTTTCTAAAAACAGAAAATTGCTTTAAGATGAGAAGTTGTACCTGAGGACAAGTGAAGCGATGGAGCAACTGACAACCAAGGCGTCAATAAAATTCCATGCATCACGAAAATATGAATCTTTATGTAATATAACTCCATAATTTATAACCTAATATAAAAAGCATTAAAAGAAAATTCTAACTCTAACCGGTGTGTAACATATGCACGGAAGCACAGAAGATTGGGAACTAAGTAATAGATATTGTAAAGATATTGCTATAAGGCAAATCTGTATAAGACATGTACCGTTATGTACAAGTGTGTCAGCACACACTCTAAAAATGTTATCAAGAACACACACAACTTGGTACATAATCAATGCCCTAGGTTAACGACTTTTTTTCAGGATATATATCGTTTCTTGGTTTGAGGATAAAATGTACGAAAAACGGTACAGACCTGGAATCGAGGTTGATATAACAACACAAGAAAAACTTTCGTTCATAATCAAGAAAAAAACACCACTTACTTTTAAAACTACTTCTAACGTAAATATCGACGTAAAAATATAATCACAATTTCTTAAGACCTATAAAACACAAAAACAAGAATTAAAATTGACACTTGTAGCTTCTACACGCTTTTTAGAACCAGTAAAATCGGACTTAACGAGCCGGGTTGTTTTATTTTTTGAACCTCATTTCAGTCTGATTTGTTCTTAATAGTAAGAAATTTCAGAATTAATCATCATTTTGTTTTTATCTATAGACTTTTTTCTTAAAGTATTCTGGTGTCTTTTTTGTTGCTGATCGCAAGCTCTGTAATTGTGTTCATGAACAATTGAGCTGAGAGGGAATTGCAGGGAATTACACTTCCTAGGTTGTACTTATTTTTTACACAACTTAGGCTCGATTTGTTCTTAGTTTTAGAAACAATGATTTATATCACTGTTTTTATAGCCTAAAGTTGTTTATATTTTTTTCTCATTTTTCCCACAAATCTTGGTTCTTATAAAATTGTTCTTATAAAAGAGCGCGTATGATGTTAACTAATAAAATGTTTAGCAAGATCTTGCATCGATTAAAAAAGACATAGGCGTAATTCGACAATTATTCAATGGCTTACCTTGTTTAGTGTCACGTGACGACCAGTAGTATCCTCCATGGCAAGGAACATACTACTTATTAAAATAAAAGCTAAAATGGTGTTGTCGAAATATTTGGACGATACAATTCGATGCACAAAAATGCGAATTCTAAACAAAAAATTTGGGTGAGTGAGTCCATAAAAACAATCTTACGGCAACAAAAAAGAATCCTAAAGAATGTCTGACTGGCATGGAGAAAAGGATGGGAAAGCTTTTAACACTTTGATAGGTAACATATGAGAAACGAAAATAAAGAAGAGGATAATAAGTTTTGAAAACGTTTATTGTTAATTGCAATATTTTTATAAACACAAAATAAAAAAATGTGAAAAAACACACATAATTAGAAGAAATTTTATATTACTTACGGATTTCCAGGAAAGCATACGAAAAGTGTATTGACTTGCAACATGCCACTTCCGTCATCACCTTTAATATTTCCTGTCATTCTACCTGGATTTTTCAAATTCTTTATCCAGTTTTGACCTGGAAGTGCATGCCCACCTAAAAACACCACAAAGGTAGCCACTAAGGAACATTTTTTATCTTGTGTTGTATCAGGAAAAAAATCCCGATTAATATGCTAATTTTACTAATTATTTTAGTCACGTGCTTATTAAATGTGTATTATATAGTCAACGTTTAACAGTAATTTCATAATTTAATTTTTATATAATTTTACAAATATAATCTCAAATAATTTAAAACCATGATCAAACTAACCACGATATAATAATTGTAATTTCTACCTTCTATGGGAACTCTTTCAAATTCGCTTATAACAACCCCATTTCTGTCCTAAAAAAGATATTTAATCAGTTAAAGCCCATATTCCAACAGTCAGAAGACTCCGTGTGGAATGGAGTCTTTTGGCTAGCAGAATGGTGCGCCAATAATCAAAAGGAAAAATTGATTCTATGTTTATTGGGCAGACATTTTTGTAATTCTATTAAAATTTAAATGCACAAGTATATAAACGCATACCCTTGATAGATCGTACCCTCTTCCTTCTCTACAAAAAGAAAAATAAATACGAGGTTACATTAAACGATGGTATGTTGTGCAGAACTCTATTCACAGAAGAAACTGCTATAATATATAGCAGTTTATATTTTGATATGCATTTTGTAGGTAACGCCAACCTCAATAAAGGGACGTTCTTAATCCTCTTGTGATCATAAGACGGCAAACAACGCCCCTTTTCATTGGTCTAACACATAGAAAAAAATCTTGAAGATGTAACGTGACAGTTGAAACATGTCAACATGATCAATAGGTACTTCTTGTTATTTACTGTTTATTAATGAATCAAGTATATGTTACGGGATTGTGATAAACTCGGGGATTATGCATATTAACTGGTTTTTACCATAATAGCAATAACCCTAACCCTTATACATAAACACCCCATGAATATAAATCATTTCCAATTGATTATATTCGCCGTAGCATATACAATAACAACGGAAATAGAATTAACGTTATTTACATTGCTGTAGATTTTGGTGCATATTTCTCTTTAATTTCTTTTTTATGTTCCTCTCTTTTCTTTTCGGCAGCTTTTTCGTCTTCCCCTAGTTCCTGTGCGTTTGTTAGATTGTCAACAGCAATGGCGAGAAAGACATTCAATAAAGTATCTAGAACAGTATTAAGGAAAAATGTGGTATAATTTCATAACGTATCTTTGTTCTGTCTGATCTAATGGTTAATATTTATTTTTTATGCTGATATTTTGGAGACAGTAAAATAACCATTTAGTTGTATTCTAAACTACTATCATATTTTTAAGAGTCCTTAATGAAAGTTATTCTTTTGGATATGTAGAAAATTTTAATGTCACCCCCGATGCACAAGGACCTGCATTCGCCGGCCAGGCATGATAAAAAAATGCATTACGTAAGTATACATTTTATTCTATGTACCGTCATATTTGAGCTGCCATATCCAATGGACCTATTTCGTTGGTTAAATTTAAGATTTTTAAATGATGACGAATATTTCAGGAGAGATAAAAAAAAAATAAAAAAAGGATACAATTTCCGAACACAACAAGCGTGACGAAATATAAGGAGATGGTTAATCCTTTTGCTGATTTGGGACCACCATATGCAAAAATTCCTTCATACATAACCTGATTCCAATCTTCTCCAGTTAAAATCTAAAAGATATATATTTATTTATATATGCATTTTAATGTTTATTGTTTTTGATTTGAAAAAAAATATTGGATAACCAAGATTACCTGAAATACTGTCAACATAGCATTTCCAAAATCATCAAAGTTCGAACGTGGGGGTTGAACTCGGTGTGCAAAACTAAAAAAAAGATGGAATCAAAACTTATGTTGCGTTAAGTTTACAAACAAAAATGTCATTTCCGAAATTTTAATGCATCCTGAGCTACAGTTTTTATCTTGAATTTTTTAGGGGGTTGATAAGCTTCCCATAAAGTAATCTGGTTCTGTTGTCAAATGGTCAGATTAACCCCGATAGATGGATTGAACTTGATCTCTCGTTAAAATATAAAGTGGCTAGAATAAACTTGATGAAATCTTGAAAGGTTAGATGACCCAATTCTCATACAAGCTAATTTAACAAGATTTTTACTTATTCAGCGAGCTTATTGCAAGCGTTCCGCGTCAGAAAGTCAGATCAATCTTGTTCTCAGGGTTCTTTTTCGCTTTCTGATATAAGGATAGTGCGAAACGCCAGTATATCAAAAAGCGCAAAAGAAGCTCTGCGGATGAGATTTAATCTTAGATGCATTTGCAATTAAATCTTAATGCTTAACATTGCAACCTCGAACCCAGGGCGTGTAGCGTATGAGGTTGCTTAACATTGGTATATTTTAATCGATTTTAGATTCGCCTAAAGTAAAAGAAAACGATGACTCACTTACCCTCCACCAAACAACTGCATGCCAAGTAAAGCGAAGATGAGAATGAAGAGGAAGAGAAGAAACAGCAGACTAATGATTGATTTCATACTGTTCAATAACGATGTAATCAGATTTTTTAGTGAGCTCCAGTATCTATAGAAGAAAAGTCGAGCATCATATATAGTTAAGTTACGTTATCGAGAACAATTTTCGTCGGGAAAAACAAAGATTGCTATTTTTTTATCATTCTTTTTAATCCGGACATTCATATTTCTTTGTGAGTGGATGAAAGTTTTATCACTAATAGCAAAAATAATCCTCATTTGTTACATTTCAGAAGCTATCGTACATTCGGTGCGGAATATTATTTGTCAGAGAATAAATTTGGCAGGATGAAATATTCTTATTCTTTACATCGGGAAATATTTTTTTCTTCCGATAGGGTAGGGATTGTTCTCTTTGTAGTATAGTAACACATGTGAAGTATTTTTTTACCTTGTAAATTTGAACAGTCGCAGCAGACGCAGTGCACGAAGAACTGAAATACCCATGCTGATTCCATAGATTTTTGAAACTATCAACTCAAAAACACCAGCCGTTACTACCTTAAAATAGAAAAGACTTGGTGCACTTGCTACACAAACATACTTAACCAAGGAGGTCAAAATCAACGAACAAAAAATCAGATTAAAATTGGCCTATTTTTTTGTGAGCTAGGTGTGACCTATTTTGACCAATCAAATCAAAACAAAAAATCATGCTTTGGTCCATTTTGGTTCCTGGGGTCTCTTGCGTCAAGCCACAGGGCAGCCTAAGAAATCATAACAAAAAATATTTACCACGCTGTCAAACTTATTGAATTTTGATCGGAAGTAAGTTCTTGCTCCCAACCCATAAAGTTTCAAACACATCTCAATCAAGAAAAACGATAGAAACACCAATTCAGATATATCTATGGAGGAAAAAAATAATAAATAAAAAAACAAATTACCTGCGGCTTTTCAATTTCATACCTTAATCAGAGTGACAATTTTAAAGGAGGCATTCTGCAGAAAGACTATATATATTTACCTTGGAGATCTGTCAGCCATTTCGGCTGCCGGTAATGTTGCGCAGCAACTGAAATAGTGTTTAGAAACACACATGCTATCACTAACCAATAGAATGCGGCATGGTTAACAATTTTTCGTATTCTGATTCGAAAACGACGATTTTTACGATGGAACTTTTCTTTCCAAGTTTCCCTGTGAAATTAAGTAAGAAAAAAGTAGTTATAGTGACGAAGTAGGGGTCTGGAAATTTGGCTGTCGAATGGTCAATTTTTTTGACCAAGCAACAGTTCACAAATAAACAGAAAATATGAAAGTATACAAGGAAATATAATAAAAGGCAATAATAGAGGAACCATTTAACAAACAAAATTCACATGTAAACCAATCCAATAGACTTAATGGTCAGCAGGGAAAACTCGTGTCCTCATCAAAACGATGATGTCATAGCACAACTGCTAACGTCAGCAAGTTTTTATCTCACCAAACAATTCCTTTTTTGTTATCTAAATTCCTGCTTAAGCCATCCAAAATATTTGATACAGAAGAAAGCCTGGTATAACCAGGGTTTAAAGTTGCTTTTTAATTCATTACGTAAATATAACAAAGTCACTCACTGTTGTTCCATCGAATCTGTAATATTCAAACGAAATGCTTTTCCAGCTGCATTTCTAGTCAACACACTCGTCATACCAACACTCCCAGTTTCAGTCTTCTTTCTCGTTCTCGATCTTCCTAAAAAAATGTTACGTGCGCTGAAAGGTTTATAAAGTCTGTCGTAACTATAGCGTAGTTATAGCTAATACTTTTATATTGAATTTAGGCGTTCTACGTCGATTTTGAAATATGACTAATGCAATATAAAGTTATTGGACAAACAGAAAAATAGCGCTCGATCATGTGATCGATATAAGGCAATAAAAACATTACATTGCCAGGTACTAAAGGGCCTTAGAACACAAGTGAATTTTAACGGTAAATGTTTGGTAAAAGGTATTATTGAATACTGTCGTAATGAAGAGAGAGGATACATGATTAATGTGTTTCTCATGTACAAAAAGAGTTACTTTTTTTACAAAATTTTAAACAAAATTATTGCGAAAAAACCCTGTCATACTTTGACCTGTTTCCTCATCTTCCTCTTTTACAAGAACTTGTTCTGCTGCATCAATCCAATCAATATAACCAGCCAAAGCTCGATCTGTTTGTTGGCCTTGCCGTAGCAATAAAAAGGCTTGTCTATTTTCAACACGTTCTCTTTCCTTTCCAAATTCCCTTAAAATAATATTTATTTACTTAACAAAAATTTCATATATTCTAAACCATCAAATGAAAAGAGTAGTATAGAAACATTTCAAACTCTAACAATATATTTGCATATACATACATACCCACTGAGAACACCCAGCACGAGATTCAACATGAATTGTGCACCAATGATATTTAAGGAGTAATAATAGATCCATAACAGATAGCCATGCAAATCATAAACATCAAATGTCTAAACAATATCGAAAAAGATTTAGTCTAAACTTAAAATCTCTTGACACTTAATTCATTGAAAAACATTTCTGCAAGAGAACGTTACATTTGCCCGAGAAATGGTTGATCTTGCGTTTTTAGAAAATTCATGGAGAAGTTTTGAAAGAATGCTTATCTTGTTATTTTCAGATAATGGATACTTTGTCAGTAATTATTCAAATGTGACTTGAAAATTTCATTTTTTGTTCCTTCTTTGGGCTGCATCACAATGCTTTTCTCCGACCTCTACAACCCCGGTGATAGGCTAAAATGCTCAATAAATAAAAAAATAAACGAGTGCGACACGATTTAGAATAGACACTTACATAATACATCGTATCCGTCCATCCTTCACAAGTGATACAAGTAAACACAGTTAACATACTAAGTAGCATGTTATCAAAACTAATTATACCAAACGCTGGTCCTTCCCAGTGTTCACGACACTCAGCATTATCGTCACATTGGAAGCCATTCTCGCCACAAAGTTGGGGCTCACCGCCTTGAAATTCTACATGAAAACAACGTGATAGACGAGTGGCAGCTTTTCTTTTCATTTGCCATTATGCTTTAAGTGATCGTCTAGTGTCTTTCTCAATAGACTTTTTTTTAGCTGGATATGTTTTTAAAAATTTATGTCTTCGCTATTTTCGAATTTAAAAAAGTATTCCAGATTTAATCTTATACCAGTTCAAATGCTAACTGTCATTTTGAAAGAACATGTAAAAATCGAGTTTGTTTATGGATTTTTTTCATAACAAAACATGAATTTACATGCTAATTTAAATCTAACTCTGTTTTTAATACACAATGCTCTCTTGTTTGCCTCAAATTAACTTTTAAGTTATTTCTAAGAACCAGGGAGTTGAGTCTGGTGCTGTAATAGGTTGTAGCAAAAGAAAATAACATGCGCCTTGTTTCCAAATAGGGTTAAAATACGACATGAACCGTTTCAGTTTGTTCAACACTGTAATATTTTCATTTTTAGGACCTGATATTGATACTGGCATAAAAGAATACTGAAAGTTTTAATCTTACCTGTCGAATTTTTAAGAAAACAAACACTATGAAACAATCCATTAAGAAATTCTAAACCAATAATTGAATAGATGACAATCACGAAACCAACCAACAAACAAATTTGTAGCAAGGGAGCCATTGCTCGCATGATAGATTTAATGACCACCTGTAAACCTTGAAAAAAATTAAAAATGAGCCGTGTATTTCGCCCGAAATGTTGCCTGTAACTTTAGTTGGGTTCTATTTTGTTATTGAGATTAAGTAAAATTATCCTGTCTGCATCAATCACATTATACTAGGAATACTTGCACACACTTAAGCAAATAAATCTACGTCTTTAATATAAACATGGTTCTTACAGGTTTTTTAAAGGATAAAACTATTTGACTGTTTTCTAGAGAAAATCTTGCAAGAATTACCTTGACCTATACTAGGCCTCAAATTAAAATTACTTATGTTGATAACGTACAGTCACACAATAATGCGGAAAGGGGGGGGGGTGATTAAACTATTCAGGACTACAGCAGGTCTAACTTACTTGGTATGCCAGAAACTAATTTTAATGGTCTCAGCACTCTTCCTGCTCGTAGAGCTTTCAAAGAGCTGGCATCGATGTTCAATCCAAGCATAGGTAAACTCATTATGCTAAATTGAACAAGGTAAAATTCTGTTAATTTGAAATTTTATCCCTGTTTATATGAAAGAATTGGATTAAAAAAATGTTAGGTAGGTCTGAAGACCTGTATATAATCAAAGATAGTGAAAAAAACTAAACACGGTTTATTAATAAGACTGCATTGTCCATTTTAAATGCTATTGTTGCTCGCTAAAATATAATTTAATTTAATTTGATGTTTATTTTGACTGATTTAGTTCTGATGACGACAAAACCGTTAAAAGGAAATTTACAGCTAGTATATATTTTACACTGTCTCTTGGTTTAAGTTATTCACTAACAACCAGAAAGAAAAAAAAAGAAGAGGGAAAAATTAAATATAGTTTTGAACAATAAAAGGAAAATATGTGTAGCAGATATGCTCACAAAACAGCTGTTGCATTTCTGTACCTTCTGTAAACAGACAAGCCGGTGAGTTTTTTATCATTGCTTATCACGTTATGGTCAAATAAAAAACACGTTTTGAGGTGTTATGTTGTTAAGAGCGAAATACACAACGCAAAACAAACTTTTAAAACATCAACTTTATTTATTGCTTTTGGTAATTCTCCCGCTAGACCATCGTAATTCCTGAAACATTTCCCTATAAAATTTACATAGGAAAAGAAAATGCCGTAATGAAATAGCAATCTTATACATAGCCCGCTCATCTTGAAACTGACAGATTGATGACGTCATCGGAATATTTTTATCCCCGATATTTCTTTAATCGTTTTTCGAAAATATATGATGCCATATGTATTTTTTAATCAGTATTTCAAACTATTACTGGCCTTGAAGATCTTCCTTTTAATATGCATATTCCCACGAGCTCGCGAAGAAGCAAAGCGAAAGGAGGATTTTTCTGATTAATCTTTACAGAACATATAGACAAATTTGCGAAAAAATTGTTCGTATATGATGACGTCGTCAGAAATCATAAAATCGAATACTTTCAAGTGTTTGCTTGTCTAAGTGGATTCTATCACGGAATTTGTAACTAGTCTTTAATAATTTACGTAAATAATTTAACACAAAAGAAATCTTTAATTGAGCGTACAATCTTCACTATTTGAATCAACCGCTATTTCAGGATTCAAATGCTATTCAAAAGTTTTTAAAAAGCGAATTTCTTTTTAAACTTCCATATCTCATTGCGTGATGTAAAAACATGGCACAGTAATAAAAAATAAGTAATAATGAAAGTAATTGGATAAATTATTAATTAGATTCACAACAATTTTTACCCTACCCTGTGACAACAACTATGAAGTCGAGCACATTCCATGATGCTCGAAGATAAGAACCCGGATGTAATATAAAACCCTGCGTGACTATTTTCAAAATGGCTTCCACGACGAAGATTGCAAGTAGATACAATTCCGCTTTTTCCTATAACATCAAAATATAAATAATGGGGTTAATTATTAATTATATCAATGGTAAGAAAAGGATATAGGAGTTCTAATATAAAATATAAACAACCTTTAAACGCTATAAGGTAAAAAACATATTCTTTATGAAATATAAATATTGTTGAAGCAAGAAGAAGAAGAAGAAGAAGAAGAAGAAGAAGAAGAAGAAGAAGAAGAAGAAGAAGAAGAAGAAGAAGAAGAAGAAGAAGAAGAAGAAGAAGAAGAAGAAGAAGAAGAAGAAGAAGAAGAAGAAGAAGAAGAAGAAGAAGAAGAAGAAGAAGAAGAAGAAGAAGAAGAAGAAGAAGAAGAAGAAGAAGAAGAAGAAGAAGAAGAAGAAGAAGAAGAAGAAGAAGAAGAAGAAGAAGAAGAAGAAGAAGAAGAAGAAGAAGAAGAAGAAGAAGAAGAAGAAGAAGAAGAAGAAGAAGAAGAAGAAGAAGAATAGGAAAGGGGCTCACCAATTGTAGATTCAACTTCGATTTATCATGATGTGGTAGTGGAGTGTTGAGTGCTAGTAATACACAGTTTACAGCAATGGTTGCAAGAATAAAGTGATCAAATGGCTGGAAAAACACATGTTAAGGATAACGATAACACTGACACAAAAAATGTATGCATAAGTAGTAAGCATAATGTTGTTACAAACATCTACCCCACACTATATTACGTAGTCTACCCCAAGTCTATACAACGAGTACGAAAACATAAAAAAGTAATGTCGGCTTTCTAAATGTCAAAAGAAAATCAAAAATATATTTTTGCTAAATATTTATGCACAGCAGAAGCTCTGAAGTCAGTTTAAAATTTTAAAGACAATTTTGTCTTCTATCTGAACGCTTTATATCTTGACTCTGCATTAGCAGCTTCTGCAATCCTAAACTTAATTTGTGTATGATACGTTTAGGCGTTAAACTGGTTTATACTTTGCAGGCTAAGGGCTACAAATATGCTACCTTATTAGATACATGTGCTACTTAACAGTCGCGACAGAGTATGGAAACCAGGGCTTTTATCGCCCAGAAGATTGGATTAGGGCGACATGTGAAAGGCATCAGAAATTATAATAGTCTGAACATTTCCAACTTGGCAACTAGAAATAGCTTTTGTAAAACATTGGAAAGTTTAAAATGCGTCTATCTAATTTAAAACTATGGTTTAAAAAAGATCATTTCATAGAAATATTTTGTTTAAGATTACAGATATAAAAGAAGAAATATTAGATACCGCGTAAGGTGAACTACAATCCAAGAAAAACTAAAAATAAAATTTTGTGTGTGTGTATTTAACCACGCTACACAAAAATGAAATAATGTGTGTCTTTTCTTTTATGCTACTTGGCCTAACTCTCAAGTTTATTGAATCCCTGTTACCGACATAAAATGTTTATTTTCTGACACAAAGCTACTTAAATTAGAAAACTTTCTTTTTCTTCTTTCACCCTCAAAGTAAGTAACCATCTTTTCATGAAAAGGATACCTTAGACTCGCTTACTGCTCGACATAATCTTCTAACAGGATTTGATTCACCGAATATAAACAAACTAGTGTAACTTTTTCGTTCTGGTCCTGTTATTTTCTGTAATGAAGAAGCTTTTGACTGACTTCCCGTCATTGACACTGCTGTTGACTGTCGTCTGATATCTCTTTGCGACATAATTATTATATTCGTCTAATTATTTATAATGTATCTTGTTATATTTTTGACTTCAAGTAGTCCAAGGACTCTTCTTTTTCACTTTTTTCTTATATTCTTCCAAGGTTTTCATTTGCGTGGAATGTTTTGGATATTCTTCATACGGAAAATGTGATTATAACCCCAACGAATAAAAAAGAAGTTTCCACTTCGCACATCTATTCCCTTTATTTGACTTTTTTTACAAATTTTTTTACTCTATTATATATTTTTAAGTTTTTGTTGAAATAAAGAAAGAAAAGAAAATTAATTGAAGAACACTAAGGAATAATCTGATCAGGTCTGGGAACTAACGTTTTAACATCTGTCCAATAACATGAGAGAAATTTTATATTTTGAACACGTGATCTTATTGTTTTACACGAACAGCTTATAACGTCTGGTAAAAACATCATTTCTCTCGCTCTCCTTTCCACCTGCTCTTTTTATATATTTGGTTTTTAATTAATAAATAAGAAGGAAAATGCAAGGTAATCGAGGCAAAATCTTTAAACATAATAGAAACTCTCCTTAGTATTTTGTTCTTTTCTTTCGTATGGTTTTGTGATGAAACAAAGATTATTCAACAAGCTGCTAATTTTAACACTAGACTATAACCCCAATAATTTAAAATGCAATATCATGCTGATTCATCAAATTATGATGTCATCATCACTTTTGTTTCGCATATTGCTAGGTGGAAAACTCTGTTGCAAGAAACATTCTCTTATGGTTATACTTTCCAATCAAATCATTCGAAGCCCTTTCTCCTCAGAACTATATTTTTGTTTTAATTCGAGAAAAAGTTCAAAAGCCCTTGTAACGAAATTGAATCGGACAATATTAAGTTTGAAACCAAAAAAAAAACTTTAGCAATTTTATTAAATTTTTCTTCTAAAAAAATTACAAAAAGGGTACAATAACATTTTTAGATCTTTTTTACAAATGTGTCAAAAGTGAAGAGTTTAAAGCCAAGAATATTGCAGCAGTCTTTTTCTTTTCTGATCATTATTTCGCTAATCGTAACGACACGTGGTCGTCTGTGACGAAACATAAAAATTATTAGTAATAATTTTATGACGAAACCAAATATATTAGTAATATTTTTTGTGTGTTTCATATTTAAATTATTTATTACAATATGTAATATGTAGATTGACCTGAAAATTTAAAACCTTTTAGTTTTTTCTCTTAAACACTTCAGTATTTTATTTTTGATGTTGTCTCTGGAACTCGCAAAGATCCTAAAAGGTTTTTGGAGATAGAAATTCGAGAGGGCGAAAGATAAAGAAGATAGATTGTATAATTATTATTATTATTATTATTACTATTATTTACCCAGGATAGCCTCTTTAGTTCCTATTGGTACTGCTATCAACGAGGGTCCTGCGAAGGGGGTCCTAGCGCATTTAAAGCTCCCATTTGAGCTACGAAAGTCGTGCAAGCACAGCAATCGCTCAACTAGACAACCGCCTAAGATATCAATCCTATTCTCATGCTGAGCGCTAAGCAGAAAGGATAGATTCACACTTTTATAGTCTCTGGCATGACTCGGCCGGGGTTTGAACCCAAGACCTCCCGCACTGAAAGCGAACGCTCTACCACAAGGCTATCAATCGGACTTCACTACAACCAATTCGTAGTCCCTTCTATATTATATTTCGTGCAACTCAACTTTTAGCTATTTTTCAGTAATTCGTAAATAACTCACTACTGATTGAGAATGCGTCAATTGCGCCATAGAGTTATTTTCTTTTATTATATCTCTATGATTGCACCAAATGCATCAATCGCACCACTTAACAAGACTTCTAGAAATCAGTAAGCTACACGAATTTTCCTTGATTTTCATCCTTGGTTTATTTGTCGATATTAAATTTTTTCTGTCCGTTTTTTTTTTGTACATGCTGAGCACCTCCTTAAGAAACTGCTCTTTATTAACCATGTTCATCACCAACAAAGTTTTCAGATCTACTAAAGCATTGGTTGTATCGCCATCGCCATCGTCGTCATCCATCATTATCATCATTAGCACAAGAAGCAGCAGCAGTAATCGGTGTTACTATCATCAAAAGTGGGACATTAACATTGCTAAAACTACAACTCGATCCGAGGACCTGCTGTCTCTTTTTGCTTATCGGACGGCGAGAATCAATAAACGCAGCGACAATGAGAGACAAAACGACCTGGGAACGAGGTTGCTGAATCTGATGGTTGACATATTATCATAATTTTCGATCCTGCAAATCTTTGTATTATGTATTATTGGTAACAAATCACTTAATAAATATTTGAAATATCTATTTGCGTCATTTTTACAATACTATATTTAAGTATTTCAGGCAATTTTTTTATGTTGTAAGGAAGGAACTAATAAACAACACATTTGTGTATCATTCAACAACTAACTCTCTTCAAATCATGACCCTACTATATATATACAACTCTTTATCATAGATGTTTCTCTCCATCCTTATTGTTGCATTACAACATTATTGCTCACTAAATTACATCTTTGTTATACCTAGGTTTGCTAAGTTTCGCACATTGCTTCTTCTCTGATAGATAAAAGCAAAGTTAAAGGCGATTATGGCCAAATGATTTTCTAACATATTCAACCCCAAAGTCCTTAAAACTATTCTGGTGGAATGTTCATATTCTGAAAATATTAACAAAGTCATGTCTTTGAGTATCCAACTGCTTGCAAGGCAAAAACAAAGAATGTTCTGGGCTTAAAGAACGTTCAAGCAAAACACGAGAATACTCTTTTTAAGTTTAAGCATGCAGCCATGTTACTAAAACAAACTAACGTGACCTTCGCGTCCTTTTTTATTTCCGCCGTTGCCACACGAGGCGGAATCTTTAAAATCGCCTGATGAGTTCGGACGGGTAGGGTTGGTTGTCCATTCCCCTGTTTTCGTTGTTAAATAGTCTATAAAACAGAGGAAATATTTAGTAATAATGAAGAAATTGGGAAAGATTGACTTCCATTGCGAACTTTTCTAGTATACCTTTAATGTTTCTAAATTATTTTGGAAAGAAAAATTTAGTTACAGCTCAGATATTTCCTGATTACACGTTTTTTATAATTTTATAATATTGATGTTTTAACTTTAAGATTATATTCAGCATTATTGAATGAATTAATTAATTACGGTCAAAGTCTTCTTAATTTTTGACTTTTACTAACAAGCCTCGGTTTCAAGCAGAGGTCAATTAGCACAGAATTAAAAAAAAACTGTATTAACAAGTTTTTTTGTTTGCTCATAGTGATAAGAAACAGAGATAATATAATGAATCGACCCGAAATAGCCGATTTTTTTATGAACTTGTCCGACTGCAGGTGGCTGAAGCATGAGAGCATCAAATCAAAATAAAATGGCTGACAGATAGGAAGATTACCTATCAGGAGACGGCTTTGATTTGATTTTGCGGTTGATTGACGAAGATATTACAGAAACTGAGCCAGAAATTAGCGATGAAGTGACTAACGACATCGACACTATGCATACAGCAGCTCACACCGGTTTTTCATGTCAACACTGACAAAAAATTTGCCTCACAAAAAGAGGGCCTTCACGACATACCAACACTCAGAGCAAGTACTGGCACCTGGGAGCAAAGAGAAAAAAGAAGAAACGGCAGAAGAAAGGCTCCATCCCCTTTTAATCTTTAATCTTTGATCTTGTTCTCGTCCTCTTTGTTGTTGCCAACAAGCACCAGTCTACTTTATTCCAAGCAATTTGGTGCCTTGTTTGACTTGTTTGACTTGTTTGACTTGTTTGACTTGTTTGACTTGTTTGACTTGTTTCCTTTTTTCTTTTTGTTTTTTTTCTTTTTTCCTATTCAATTTTTTTCCTTATTCGTTTACTCCATTCTTTTAACTGTTGGTATTTCTTTTCACCAAGTGTCCATTTTTGCGCTCTCTCCAGGTGTTCTATTGTATCACTTTTTACTTGCTTCATTCTTATCTTGCTCTTCATTTTTTCTACCACACTTTCTCACACTTCCCTATATGTTCTATAACCTCTTTATGTCAACATTCACATTTCCTTCCCGTTGTTTTCTATGTCATTCATCTCTAGCCCAAACCTCGTTATTTTTGTAGCTGCACTTAACTTTTTTTAACTAGTTATTTCCATTTATGCATTCTGTTTAAAGTATCTGGAAGCTAAATAAAGTTTATTTAACATATGTTCTGGTTTTTACATAGATCGTATGAAAAGTTGCCGAAAATTGCCCGAAATCCAGTTTTTTCCGATTTTTGGGTAAAATCCGAAAAAAACGGGAATCAAATTAATCATATGTTCAAAACATGGAGAATAACCCTTCATGATAAAACAAAGTTGTGTCGTAAGTTTCAAGTTCTAAGGATAATCCTAGCAGAGGTTATTTATTATATTTTCCCAGTTATGAAGGTTTCATAGAGATTTTTAGGGGTAGTTTCGAGTAATAGCCAACATCAAAGCCTCTGAGAGGCATGGGACCAAAAATTTGGCATGCAGGTGTCTAATAAATAAATACTGAAACTCATTAAGTATCATAGTCATACAACGTAGCGTTAAGGAGTTATTATGGACCGAATAGGGTTAAGCTCTTCTTCCTTTTCTTTTTCTTTCCCTTTACATTAAGAAGTATATAGAAAGGCTGAATGTTACCCACAATCAATTATGAGTGAATTTCAGTCTTTCACAATTGGTACCTTAAATAATGATTTGCCAGCTTATGCAATTATTCGAGATGTCATCCAGTGTTTTCGTGGTGATGCTGAAAAGTTTTATTCCTTATTTTACAAGGTGATATCAGAATCAAGTAATCTTTTTGGTGAAAATCTTAATAGAAATTGTAGGTTGCTGCTTGGCTTTGAACTAGCTAAACATGTCATTTATCAGGTGCTAAAATGAAGAAATGATGTTGTAAAACTAAAAGATCATAGTGTAGAGTTTTCTAATAAAAAAATAAGTATCATTGGTTACCTGAGTGGGTATGTAGTTAGTACGTTTTATCGCTGTATACGTTCTTCAAAGTCAAACAGTCAATCCAGCCTTTACCATCAACAAGGCCTGGAAATATTGTTAACTGGCAAGTTACCAGAAGGACAGCAAGTTTGAAAAAACATAAACTTGTTGATGTTCGTAATCGTGGTGGGTTGTGAAGAGTTTTAAAGAACTTTACATGTATCTCCAGACTATCTCTGTTTCTTGTGACTATGGTTTGTTGTATGAATCTCAAGATTTCACATTTTATCAGGTTTCAAGTAAGGATTTCAAAATCACATTTATTTTTTTCAAAAAAGTTGAGAAATAGCAGCGGTACATCAACAAATTCGGGACTGGTTTTTGACAAAAACACAAAACTTCTGCACTGCTGATAATATTCGCTGGTATTTGCAATAACCTTTCAACGTAGCATCGAATGACATTTAAAAGAAATTTCACATTTAATCGTCTTTTCTTATTGCATAAATGGTAGACTTTGTGAGCCCCGAAGAATGATGTCGATTTTATTAGTATTAAATTATTTTTATGACTTTATATAATCAAGAATTTAATTTAATCTTCCAAGAGTATACAAGATGAAAAACATTCCAAGTAAATGCATCTTTATATGCTTCAAGCAATCAAAAAGTCAAGAATTTGGCGAGCGGAAATCAAGTCGGGTCTGAAGTTTACTTAAACTGGCTTTTATCACAAGAGATTTCACCACTCTTGGCAAAGTAAAACTAACTCCAATATTTTATTAAATTGACCGAAGTGAAATTGCAAGATTTCCATTCAAAGACTTTATCCCGGAGAAAAATGTGTTTCTTTGATCAGTACCCATGCTTTAAAGTTATAGCCCCCCCCCCCCCCCCTGCTTTTTAGAGTTCTAAAAAAAACGTCTTAAACGGTATAAAACATAATTTGACGGAAGCCTTAGCTCTAAAACAAAAAACATAATACGAGCTTTTTTATCGGTTTTACGCATCTTGTAATGCTCGATAATTCGTCACTCACGCGTTCACAGAAAATGTTAATAATTCTTCAACTATAAATCTTAAACATTAGTTACTAAACTTTCACGCACAATAAAAAAAACAATGAGCGTATACACAGCTGGTATGAAGAGGGCGTGTCCGAACATCAGCAATATCCCAAGCCTTTAATTTAACGCCCAGGGTCTTTATTAGCATATTCACAAGCATAGACATCCATGACTTTAGTAAAACGACGGTGAAGTCAACTTGGCATATTATCAAAATAGTAGATGGTTGTTTTTTGTTGCAATATGTTAAGTCAAATAAAATACTTGTTAGAGAAACACGCTAATTAAAGACTTGATGGTGTCGTTTCCAGTTTAAAGAGAATTATTAATTTCACTATGCTACAATCTTGAACAAAGTATTTGCAAACAGGGCGTGAGTCTGTCCCTACATGTAATGTGGGTTGTTCAGTAATTCGCACCATGGGAGGGCTTCTTATACCCAGTTTGTCTGATTTAAATTTTTTATCAAAAAAGTAGCGAACTTTAGCTATTTTAATGTTGTCCATTTCGAAGAATATCCAAAAAATCAATTGTGCATATATATTAAATGGTACTTTTTCACTTTGAGTTAAATACTCGACCTATTAGACGGAAGCAAAGTGGACTATTTCAAAAGACCAAGCCACTTCTACTCCTTATGTGTTGCTTAAACAGCCGTTCAGCTTTCGAGACGTTCAAGATCTCAACCAACTGTATCAACAAACCAAGCCTACGTGGTGTTTTATCTTTGCATTTAAAATATCGCTGATGACATATTGGATTTCATTTCTTGTGAGATCTTTGACAGTATACACACTTAGTTCATCAACAAAGTACAATGTAAGTAGCAATTGTCACCTTTCCTTCTGAAAATCATTGTAAAAATACTGCTAATACTAATGAGACGTTTAATTATATTTTAGATGAAGTCTCTTGTATGTATACTCCTTCTTGGTGTAATTTCGCAAGGATATGCATTTCAATGCGATGCTATGTTTTCTGGACGGGTAAGTGATGTTCAGTTAAGCATGATACAGAAATATAATTCTGTAATCTTTTAGAGTCAAGCCGATTCAAATGCAAGCAATTCATTTACGAGGAATCCATAGGATCACTACCTAGTAGAGCAAGATCTTTCAGTAAAACGCTAAATTGATTAAGTTTGTTGTTTTTCTTGTTTAAAGGTATGCGGTAAATACCAGAAAGCTAGCAAATCACTTACTGATGCAGTTCAAATAACCAACATGGCCATGGCAGATGCTGTTAGCGAGATTGCTCACGATACTGAAATTTTATTTCAAGCCTTTTTGCCATCGTTGAAAAATACCAACATGAAAGATCAAGTGATCCGCTTAGGAAAGCACTCTGTAATTCGTATTTCTTCCAACATGACAACAGAAGAAGTGAAAGCTGTGATGGACGGTAAAATTTGATATCTTTTCTAGCTATTTTGACACCTATAAATTCGGCTTTGTAAGAACAAGTTTAAATTGGATATCTTAAGGGGGACTTCAAAACGAGTTATTGATTTTTGAATTTAGTGACTTACACGAAAAGTAACGTTTAAAATCATCTTAAATATCACATTGACATCCAAATATAAGTAAAAATGACAGAAACGTTCCATACATATATTGGACATCCATAATTTATTCGATAAGCACTTATCTTGCTATTAAATCAAGCTTTCTAATAAAATAAACTTGAAACTTTTTTTGAACTAGCTAGTTAGCTATATTCTTCTAAATTTTGCATATAACAAGCTTCTTGCACATAAAGCCAGTCAAAGCAACAACATCACTTTTAAATCTTTTAGCTAGTCGAATAGCATTTTTTAACAAATATTGCCCCCCATGTTGTCTTCTTGTGTTTTCCTTGTCAAAACAAACTTTCGAAATACTGATATTTAATATATTTAGCTCATTTTAGCGCCAAAAAAATACTAAAAAAAATATTTCTTTTAATTAGAAAATAACAATAAAAATATCAAACTTATCATAAAAAAAAGAAATTATTCATTACCAATTTGTATGTACAATACTTGATCTTTCCAGTGGTCTATTTATTTGACACTATTATTCAGAATTTACGAGGATGGAGAGTTTTCCATGTCGGGGAGCTTATTTGAACCGCTTTGTAGCCCCTGTAAGGCAATTAATTTTTGCGTAAACTATTTTTTTCTAAAAAATGGTGTACAAGAAGATTAATTTTTGCGAGTCAGCCATGTTGAAATATTTCACGATGATTTTTTTTTCCCACTTAATAAACTATTTTAAGACACTTTAATTTTTTTTATATCTTTACTGATAATATTTCGATTTGATTTCATTTAAAGCCTACTTATTAACATAATGCTTATATCACAGCGGTTGACTTTTATTTTTATCACTTTCGAAAAATCCAGGAATTTTCAGGGATTATTGGGCAGAAAATGTTTTGGATAAATTCGCAAACTCGACGAAAATTACCTAAATCAGCGGAGATTATATGAAACACAATGACATTATTATCTGATGTAGGTATGTTGAAATGGTTAAAGACGTTGTCCACGGTCGGAATGATTGGTGATAAGGAATTTGAAATATTCAGCAAGGTTATTGATGAAGCCATGAAGAAAATTCTTTCAACCAGCAGTAACGCTTATCTCATCGTCGGTGAGTGTTCTCATCTCAACATTACTATTTCTTACATTAAGCGTCAGACTTTTTATGCTTTGCACTGAAATACCAATCATGCGCCAATTATGCCTTTGTAAGAATACATTTTCATTAATTTGGCTTTGGTTAATATTTTCGAAACAAAATTATAATTTAAATTTGCTCTCAACATGTGATATGGATTTTTGTTTATCCTTTAAAAAGAGATCAGGGGATTTTATAACCCTTTAATTTTTGCGTATTTTTCATTCTGCACTAATCAAAACAAATCAAAACAACATCAACTTTAAAAGTTTTCAGAAGCATCCCTTCCCTTCTTGCAAATATTTCAATGTTATGACTTTTTTGTTCATTTCGCGCGCATTCTCCGATGCTGTGACAAATTAAAGATGGTGTTTGATTTTATGTTTTAAGATAAGATTGCGAAAGTCAAAGAAGCTTTAAAAAATGCTTTAAGTGGAGTCAGCTTTATCACAAGAACTTTAATCTTAAAAGCTGTGGACAGATTCAATGGACGCTTGGATCAGCTCTCAACAAAACTCTGCAGCATCTTGACAGCGTTTGGTCTTGGAGATAGTAAGTATTTCTAATATATTATCAAAAATCAGAATTTTAAAAATGAACAAATACAGTAACAGGACTTTCGAAAATCTTAAGTTTTTTACATGGAATATAAGAATATGTAATTTTGCTTTCACTTTAGGATGTCTGGCTATCAAGGCAAAGATCGATGCAGTCATTGCCAAAGTAACTGGGAAAGTTGCTTCTGATGCAATCACTAAAGCACAGTCAGCTATTGCTGTGTCTGAAGTGCATCTGTTTGAGATGTTCGAAGAGATTGACAAAGACACACCAATTGTGAAACGTGGGATTTCAGATAGTAAGTGTATTGCACTATCTAGCGACAATCTTTAAAAGAATCTACAGTTTAGCTACCTATTTTTTTTCTCTTGAAAGGAACATTAACAATTCTATAATAATACTCTTCAATATCTATTTTGACTCTTTAACATATTTAAGGAAAGAGCTGCCTCTGTATTCTGTTAACTTTGAGGATACGTATATGCACCTGTATCGGAAATCTAAAATTGATTTTCCTGATGCTGATATATGTAATTTATTTTTAGCCTGGAGCAAGGTTCAAAAAGCAATGAAAGATCTGGGAGATAAGATCACGGATGCAACGAAGAAAGCAATTGAGGAGTATAAACCAAAAATTAAGGATGCTTTGACTAAGGTGAAGACAGTTGTTATTGATGGAGCAAGGAAAATCATTATTGAAGTTCATGGTGGCATTGTAAAAATCCTTACTGACGGAGTGACAGGCACATCAGACTAAAAAACTTTGTAACTCTCATGTTAACGTAATAACATGCATATATAGCAATACAATACGGTTACGTTCTTTTTTCTACTCCTTTCTCGTAAGAAAGTAACGGATACTTAATGAGCCTAGGATTCGATGTTTTGACTCCCTATCCTTTCCACTTCCGCATTACTCCCCGATTTCTTAACCCTATTCGGTCCAGGGGGAGGGAGGAGGGGATTCCTTCTCTTCAACATGTCGATCCAAATTCAGATAAACGATTCGCATAAACGTTTTTAGTTTTGAGAAAAAACAAGCAACAAAATCATCCCATAAATCTTTTACAATTGCATTCTACAATTGCATTGCAAATTTCCGTGATGAAAGTAGTAACTGTAGAAACTACCAGACCGCACATTTCTGAAATGGTATACAGATAATAACATCCTAATTCCTGTATATACAGATTGTCTATCTTTTATCTGGCTGTATGTGTAAAACTATCTCCATCAGTCGCTACTTGGAGGTGATTTTTCGACGGTGGTGACTAGCATGTATTGCCAAAAGTAACACAGTGGGTCGTGTCCAAGCACGTAGGTTGTTATTTCCTCATTCTATTTAAACAAAGGAAAAGTTCACTGGCGGCTGCACCGGTGTGTCCCCGCACTAGTTTAGCAATCAGAAACTTTTTAAACAGAATGTTAAAGTTAGCTCTAGAATTAAAGTAATTGACTTTTGAGCAGATAAAGGTATTGTGGACATATTTCAGCTTTCGATAAGGTCTCAGAGAAAGTGCTGACATAAGTATAACTTTTCTTTCTTGTTGTGTTATAAATGCGTCAAGTTTATTTCAATTTGGAAAAGCCTCTCAACGTTATAGACACTCCTCCCCCGGTCATAATATGTTCGAATAACCCCGAACGGAACAGGGTTAAGCAGCCCACACATGGACCCGAAATACGTTTTCAAACCGCAATGAAATTTCGTTGTGTTTACATGCAGTTTTTCAAATCAAGATTGTGTGAACTGCATATGCGTAATAACTTTGTGCAAATGCACAAGGACTTAAATATACGCAATAGCTTTATACGCATGCGCAATAGTTTCATTTTGAAGAAGAAATAAAATTTCATTTAGGCTGTTTCAATAAAAAAGAAGATTTTGGGACTTTTGTTTCACGTTTTTTGTTTGCTTGCTTGTTTTTTTATCTTTCTATTCAGCATAGTTTTTTTATCTTTCTATTCAGCATAGCTAAATTAGTTAGAATTTTTAGCTCAGTTCGGCTTCAAAGAATCATGTTTAGGCTAATCTCGGCATCTTGTATCCTTTTGAAGTTCAGGACGGCGATACGAATATGCAGGCCCGTACACGTGATTATTAACATTTCTCCTAATAACTCAGATTTTTCTTAAAGATATGTCGTGTGAAGATAGCAAAGGCCACGTGATGTCAAAATTAAACTAGTATTTTTAGCAGGTGAACAATTGGTGAAGAAACCAAAACAAGTGAAAGGAACAATATGTTTTTCTTCAGACAAATAGAGTTGGTCATCATAGTGATTCTGTGATTTTGTTAACGTTAAGGCGATAAAAAAATATAAAAAAATTTTGCGGCAAACATTAGTTGAGCTAGCTAGCTAGCCGACACTCTGAGCTAGCTAGCTTTTAATGTTTTTAGTTTTGTGGATTTCAATAACTATATTCAGGTCTTTTTTCCAAAATTTTAGCTGGTTAGACAGTTTAGAAGTTCTTGTCTTGATAAAAGTTGTGCATTCATTTGGTTTGGTTGAATTTTACTTAAGAAGTGTGTTCTATAGTAAACAAGAAGCTCGACGGCTTGAAGATTTCCGCCTTCAGCATAGATAATAAGTATATAGTGCGAGACTATCCTCAGAGAAAAAAAATCCGCTGCATATTATCTGCAACAAAAGTTTGACAAGTTTAAAAACAAAAAGAAAACAAAAAGGTAAAGCCAGCGTAAATATCTTTCACTCTGGGGACGAAATTGATTTAAAGATTGATCATGTTAGAGAAAGTTTAAGCCTGACTGCATCATGATCACTAAAATAGACATTTTTGACGAGCGCATCGACTTCAAAGGTGTTGAGGATATTCTCATGGACATTATTGATGTGGTCAATAAGTGAACCGGATATAAAAGTTGGGGAGGTGACAGCTTGTTTATATTCAGTGAGAAAATCAAGGAAATAGCTTTCGTCACTAAATGTATTTACATTAAAATCTCCGAGTATAACATTTCGTTTCCCAAAAAATGTTGAATAAGGTATAATGACTCCTCTCGATTAAGAGAATTTTTACAATATAGAAGTAGAAAACTAACAGGATTCTTTTGAAAGGTTTTCTTCGTCATTTTAAAGAATTATTACATCTGCAATTTTTACAATATTAAATAATTCTATTTTTATTATGACCAACTAAAAGACTAGAAAACCTATCCACATTGTTGTTTGGAATTAAAGTAAAGTAATTTAGTTTTGTGTCGCAGTATGAATTAAATGATATCTGAGTTTCTTTTAGGCATAATAAATCACTTTCCATGAGAACGCTGTCGGACTTAATATCATTTTTATGTTTGTTGTAGGACCTTGTATTAAGCAAAGTTACTATGATAAAATTTTCACTAATTACGCCTGTATCTTTTGATGTGCTTGCATATAATTGTATTGCTCGGTTGCTCGTGTGTCTGATTTAAAAACTGATCTGGAAAATGTCCCCGTTAGGTATAAACCCTAAGCTTGTGACTCGATTTAATGCGACATAGATTTGTCCTGAGTGAAAGGCTCGTTGCTTTATTAAATCAAAAGAAACATCAATTTTATCAAATGTTTTTCCTTAAACCTTGTGAACAGTACAAGCCCATGACAGCATTAGTGGGAAATGCATTCATTTCATAGTAGGTGAAGTTAGATTCTGTTTGTTAAGTTTGATTTCCTTTTCTATCCTGCTTATTGGAATAACTTTTTCTTGCATAGCATATGGACTGTTCTCATAGCTTTAACTCCTGTGTTTTCGTCTGCCATTTTTAACCCTAATCCATCGGTTTTTATGAGATGAACAGTCCCAATCTGTCCGTTAATAAGTTTATCAGATATATCGATATTTGATGTCAACATGACTTTCGCGTTGAGTTTTAAAAGAAGGTTTTGAGCTAGTCCACCTGTCTCCATTTGAGTGCGGCTATAGAGTTTTTGCACCATTGACACAGGAACATTTTCTGGAATTTTGTCAATGGCCTCTATATTTATTTCATCCGATACTATACTGTTTAGCATATTTTTGTTGTGTTTAGAGGCAGGTTGGTTTTCAGCACAGATATGAATCTCATCTTTGGGGTTGTTCGGGTCATTTTGCAAAATAAATTTAGATTTCAGTAAATCTTCGTGTCGCGTTTCTAATTTACCTACTCTGATATTGTTTAATAATTCAATCAAACATTGCATCTCAGAATTTTTTTTTACCAAATGTGAATGTCAACAATCTGCACTTCCTGTTAGAAAGATGTGAATTGGCTTAATCTTATGGTGTGCGTTACATGCCAAGCTTTTTGTGTAAGTTCTAACCTAATCATTTACGACTTCAAAAACTTGATTAAATTTCATTTAATTTTCGTTTTATGGATTTCATAGAAAATTCGAGGTTTACAAACCGATGAAAAAGTGTTCCTAATAACTGGGATGTTTTCGGTCTCATTTTTAACTTTGTTATTGCTATCGTAATTTTCGTCATTTTCTTGTTCAGCGAAGGAATCAAGATGATTTACATTCGTGTGAAAATTTATCATCGCTTCTTCAACAAGTTCACCGTATGGTTCGCATATTCTTTTATTTACATTTATAATTTCTAATACACCAATAATTTCTCTAAGTAAGTACCTGAGTTTTTGCTTAGCAATTCTGCTTCCTGGCGAAAAGGATAAAACATAAAAAGCAAATGATGTGCACATACTTCTGGGTTTTTTTCTCGACAAGGCACATGGTACCTTAGAACACCTTTTCTTTTCGTAAAGGCAACGTTTATTTTATGGACATAAAAGGTAGAGTTTTCGAATAAAGAGATTCCATGTGAATATCAGCTTTTATTTCTTCAAGTACTTCTGGTTGGCTGTCATTTTTATCTTTTGGTTTTATTTTCATAGCGTAACTTGACAAGAACTCAGCATAACACATTTGCTCCAACATAGGGTATTTCGTTTTTTTAAATTCTGAATTTGGTCTATCCATGTGTCTATCCAACATACTTCCTTTAAAAATATCAGTACTGTCTGGTGGCAAACTTAAATTCTCCTCTTCGTTACGACATACCCTATATCTCTTCTCAGGAATGTTACTATTTGCAAAAACTACAACAGGAAATGTCTTTCGTAACCAGATTTCTGGCATTATAATAGCAACTGCTTCTTGGACTGACATTTCGCGATGATTTTGATAAGCATTTGCAATTGATTTCATTTGCACAAATAACGAATCACCAGTTTCTAATGTTGCTTTTTTCATCGTTTCTGAAGATTTGTCTTCAGCTTTAGATAGATAAGCGCACATGTAAGAAACCGCTTTATAATAGTCAAGAACGTGCTGAATGTCTATGTTGGCTTCCCATGCCTTCAAACCCTCTGTGAAATAGTTATTAATAAAACAAGAATCTGAAAGCCTTTGAAAGTAAATTTGAAATCCACTATCAGGAGATATGCTCAGTGCTTTTTCCTACTCTTTTTTTGTAATGGCTAAACTTTGAAGAATCTCTTCAATTGTACATGGTTGGATATAATTAGTTTCATATGGATTCAAATTTGAATCTATGTAAGTTTTTACTTTTTCTAGTATAGTCTTCCTTTCCTTTAACAGTATTTCCCTTTCTTCCTTAGAGATGTTGTCAGGTAAGGGCTCAGCGACAATTGTATGGTCTGTAAAATATTTCCCGAAAGAGTATTGACAATCGTTTTTTTTTATATTTACGACAAGATTTGGAATGAGAATGTGTTAGACATGTCGAAACTAGTTTGTGAAGACCTGGGTTGCATTTAACTATGTTATCCACAAAGGCAATATATTCTTTCTTATTATCGTTACGGAAAATTGGTGCATTAACAACCCATAATAAAGAGTGGATGCTACCTCTTACCTGAAATTCAATTCTCATGACGTAGTAGTTTACTTTACCTAACGGTCCGTTGACGACTATGGCTTTAAGAAAGGTCTCAATCCGCTATTGGGAATGTCTTGCTAAAAGAACTGGATTGCTGTTAAGAATCTCAGTTTGTTGATAATAATTTAGATTGTCGATTTCTTCTTCAGTTATGTCATTTCCTTGTAGCTTAGTGATGATTTTAACCAGTTCATTCTATCTCAAATCTGCGCAAGACAAAGTCATAAAAAGCGTTGGAAGTCCTAGCTGTTTTACCATAGCAAAAACTTCAAAGAAAAATTGTTTCCAATATGCAGGAGTTCCTTTCAATGTGTCATAAATGTGAAAGCGTCGTCACTGGCTATAAAGTCTTTCTTTTAAATTTTAAGACATCATTCCTGCTGTAAGACCGTCCGCTTTAATTTTTTGCATAGCGGTTTTTATGCGACTATTTAAATTAAATTAAGTTGAGTCACTTCATGAAACTTCTGTCTAGAATTAACTAATCTTAGGTTGAAATACTTGGTCGGGGAAAGTGGTACATTTCTTTTCGTGTGATATCCAAATTTACCGGTTGGAAGTAAATAAGGGTGGGAAAGTTCTTCACAATGCTCATCAGAAATTATTGGTATGGAAAATTTGTTCTCGCCTGGAGCAATAGCAATATTTCCGTCGTCAAATTGTTCATGTGGAACAGTTGGAACAAAAGACGTCTCTTGGCAAGGCAAGCGATATTCGTTTAACGGATTTTCTTTCTCTTCTTCGTTATCGTCCGAGTAATCCTCGTTCTTGGTTTTTACGTCGCTGATCTTATTACTTGGTGTTGATTCTATTGCAAAGTCAATGTTCATTTCATTTTCACTTTCCCTAGTTTCCTGTTCAGATGTTAAATTAATCCAGGAAGGTGGTATGTTTGTGAGATTAATTTCAATGTTTGCATAAAGAGGGTTAACTAGTTTTAGATAATAAAGGACTTCTCGAATAACATCTGGTTTTACAGACTCTAAGTAAACGTTAGATCTGATGAATTAATAAATGTACGTAAAGTAGTGCTATTATATTGTAGAAGAACTACTTTGTTCATCACTAACATACTGCCTGACAGTGAGCGGGATTCGATCTTCTTCTATAATATGACTTACACGCATTATACTCGCCCGTCATGATCAGAGGTCTGATCGGGGTGAAGCATTCTCTGTTGAGAATGAAATATAAATGCGCTATTATAAATATTCACCTATGTAGTGCTATTATCTGTAACAATATGAGAAATACTTTCTAAACTTTGTATTTGTATGACCTCGTTTCAACAGTCAAACTATTTGGGAGGTCATTTGTACTCAAGTACTGGTTTGTGTAACCTAGGCTCGTGTACAACTTTGCAGTAGATACGAAGATCACCTGGGTTCCAAAAAAAACCTTTTTCGACAAACAAAAAATTTTACTGACTTCTGCAAAGTCGCCTCCCCCCAAAGTTTGTATACTCATTGCCTTTATCGTAAAAATCTGAAAATACTGACATGAAAATGTATATGATTTTTGATAACATCATCAACGTGTTGATTTTGAAACGGATTCTGGAACCAGGGTGCAGGGTGCAGGAACGTGACCCAATTTGGTCCCAGGTTGTCCCTATTTTCCAACACAGTGAAAAATGACCGAAAGATATGTTTCCATTGTAATAGCTTTATTAATTTAAATATATGTTATTGTTGTTCAATTTATACATGTTATTCATTTTGTGACAGTTAATTTGACGATTAACATTTGCGACATTTTTTGGTGAGAAAGATAATATTCACTTTGCCTGGCACAAACGGACACAAATTTTGTCCTTAAAAACTTATTTGTTTGCCGTTTTCTGAACAACCTACACAATTTTTTGAAGAATACAAATTGTTTATATTTTCCAAAATTCTTTTATTTTCCCAGTATTTCGCTGATTTACGACCCAAAGAGTGAAACTGGTACTGGCTCAAACTATTGTTCTATAAAGTATAAATATAGCTAAAAAATATTTTTCGGCAAATAAAAAATGAAAACAACAGAACACACTGCAATAATGCACTTCAAGCAGTACAAATAATGCGCGATAAGCAGGTGTGCCCATTGGAGTTGATTTTCTAACACCTAATAAAAACATTTAAATATCAATTTATTTTGATATTTTAACATCAACAGGCCTCAAAAAATTACGTTTACCATCGGCATCAGGCACCGTGTACGCGACATCAAAGATGGGGCCTGAAAAGCCGTGTACGTGAAATTTGTGAATAATTTTTTAATTTTATTTTTAAAATTTTAAATCCTCGAGATGTTGATAATTCACAGTAAAACAATGCTCTACGACAATAGAAAAAATGTTTTGTGCATATATTATATAAAAATAGGTCTTCGTGAACAAGTTTACACGATCATTGCGCTCGATCCCGCGTATTTTCTTGTTGGCGTACACGATTCCGATCGTACACGATCACGTACCATTACTTCAATACTGAGCCCAATTTATCGTGTAAGAAAACAAGTCTTTCGAGGCCTGATCAACCAGTGCAACACTTACATTGCACATGCCTTAAGCTACAAAAATTAGATCCAGCAAAATACAGTATAAAATTAGGACCACGAGAAGACGAGAGTTATATTACAATTATGTTTTTCTCTGACGAAATGGTAAAAAAAGCTGCAACAAAACTATGAGTCGTAAAACAACAAACAAATTAAAGACAGCCGAAGTATTGAACAAAAAAAATTGGTATATTGTAAAAATATGTATATATATATATATATATATATATATATATATATATATATATATATATATATATATATATATATATATATATATATATATATATATATATATATATATATATATATATATATATATATATATATATATATATATATATATATATATATATATATATATATATATATATATATATATATATATATATATATATATATATATATATATATATATATATATATATATATATATATATATATAAATATATAATGTAAACATAAAAATTATATTTTCCTTCACTTGTGTCACATTTCCTCTGCCATATTTAAATGGTTAATCACTTGGAAATATTTTAAATTTAACCTATTTTCGGTGTCATGGCATTATGGGTGCATATTTGTACTAAAGTGCGGAGCTACAATGTCACAGCCGTTGCCATGTTTCCAGCAACACTCACATTTCACCCACATTGATAAAAGGCCCTTCCTTAGTATGCCACAGAAATTACAAACTTTGTAAACATTGAAAACTCAGCTATATGTAGCTAGCCTATAGTTAGCTATCCCTAAAATACTGCGTCCTGCTAAGTGCGAAAAATACTGTAGCTAGCTATAGGAAACTTTTAAATATTTATTACCTAGTTCAATGACACCCCAATCAAATTTTTTTTTAAGATGTATTCTTGTATGTTTGCCCTGAGCCAGTACAAAATACCCAGCTAGGGCTTCAACACGTCTTACTTTAACAAACAAATATATGTTCTGGAACAATGCAATATTGATATCAGCATTCACCAGCAGGAAAATACGGTTTCAAAACTTTCAAAAATAATATCTGAAAACACGAGGTTGACCGTTAACCTGCAAGCCACGCCATGCGATAAACTGAGAGTACACGGTATCTGTACCACCAATAACTGCGCAGCGTCCAAGCTCTGTGCTGTCTCTATCATTGTATATATATCTTCCATCCGACGATTTTAAAGATTTCGCCCCGAGTGGCGCTGTCGGAAATCAATGAACACTTTGTTATTATTTCTGTTTGTACAACAACAACAACAACTGTAATCCAAATTTTTTTTGATGACAAGAAAGTGTAAACAGAAAGTTTTAGGTTATCTAACAACAATGAATAAGGTGGAAGGGGAGGGGAAGGATGCATTTCACGAATATCAAAAATGCAATAACTTGAGTACAAACAGGCTTATTGATTCATTAAAACCTCGAAATTAGTACTTTTGACTTTATCTTAAAGAGCTCTGGGGTCGAGAATGAGGCTTATTGACGTGAAAGTTGTCATAACAGGGGTGACGCCACAATTTCCAACGTGGGAGGGGGGTGTTTAGGCATAGTGGAAGATTTTTAGATTTTATTGGCAATCAACGAGGGAAGCGAGTTGCCGAAACAGTTAAGGTCCGGGGCGAAACCCCTGGAAGTTAACAGTTTTTAGAGTCCTAAAACATGTAAAACGCATTTACCTTGGACTTCAGAAAAGCTTTGATTATTGGCAAGGGCCTTCCAGCCCCCTAGTGGTGCCGCCCCTGCATAAGGTATTTTGCAACAATGTAAAGGAATTAGCTTGAGAAATAGTTTTGTATTAACTATATTTCCTAAGTTTCAGAATTTAGGTAATTTAAGGAAGGGCAATAAAAAAATAATGGATTGTGATCAAATAGCATGGATATAGGTACAAACGATTAATTTAACAAAATAATTCGTTTAAAGCCAGTGCATAATTACTAAAAAATTTCAGATCAACTGTGCTTGCCAGCATCTTTTAAGGCCAACTGGTAATTAGCCACATTTTTATATTTCTTGCCATGGTACAAATATGACAAATGTCCGACATTATATAGACTACAATCCAGAGTATTGTGACTATTTTCTTTCAGATATAACTATGCAGGACGGGTTATAACTATGCAGGACAAGTTTTTTTTTTCATATAACGGCAGGACAAAACTCATTCCGATAAACGTTCCGTCCCAACCGATTTTTCATGTAAATAGCCTTTTAGTGTTGAAGTATAAATCGTGGAAAGTGAGAAGATAACACCTACGTTAAGCCACTTCACAATCTGCACTTGAGTAAATATTGAACACAGATGATTACATAAGTTATGATTGTCTCAGTCACCCATACAATATTGGCTCGCTTTCTCTGCTAGAACTAAATGAAAAATTAGAATTGTTTTCTATAAATTGGAAGTATATAATTATTGAATGCGTAGTAGTTCACTGAAGAAATTCACAGTAGAGTTGAGAATGTCATTTCAGTGAATTTGAAAAAATTGAGATTATTATGAATTTTGATGACATTGCGATTTACTGCGATCAATTTTTTGTGTATTTGAGGTGTGGCTTAACCTTTCAAAGATACTTATGCGTCAGTCAACTGTGTAAACACTACAGCTGTGAAAATGCATAAATGTTCAAGATATCGCCAGAAAAATCACTTGGACACTCGTCGAGCACTGACAATCTCTCAAGGTAAGAACATCTTTAAAAAATGAATTGTGACTTGTGAATGTTCTTTTTTTCTTAATATTCGAAATGAATAAAAAATGACTTTTCTTGTTTAGATGAAGTTTGCATTAGCATTCGTTGTCTTGTTGGCAATCACAAGCACCATCTCATCGTACTCAATCAATCGCCAAGATGAAGAAGGATTTATCGAAAATTTTGAAGAAAAACGCGCCCTTACAGATTGTATGATTTTTTTCTTGAATTTCCACTTTTATCATACTTCTATAATATATGTCTTAACTTCTTCCAAATCTAAATTTTTCACTTCTAACAAATTTTTCCCATTTCAGTTTGGAACAAAGTAAAGACCGCTGCATCAAAACTGAAGGACGACATCAAAGGCAAGGTATTAAAAGTCTTGGAAGAGTACAAACCAAAGATTGTTGGTGCCTTAAACAACTTCAAGAAAGTGGTTGTTGATGGTACCAAGAAAGTCATCATCGAGGTGTGTGGACAAATTGTTCGAGTTATTGCTGATGGTGAAAGTGCTACATCTGGTGGAATCTGTCCATCTTCAATTAAGACTTCAGAAATTTACGTTGAGATTAGTGATGCTCAACCAAGCGCTCTCTCCTTTGGTGACAGTAAGTAGTGAAATAATGGCAAATTTTTACCTATTTATTGTCTATCCTTCATCCAATTTTCGTTTCTATAGTTAGAACCCCATTGTACAAGTTATATTTGTTTTTAGTTTGGGGCAAAGTAAAAACAGTCGTTACTGATCTTGGAGACAAAATCGACGCCAAAACAAAAGAATTGATCAATAAATACAAACCACAAATTGTCGAAGGATTAAAAAAAGTACACAAAGTCGTCGTTATTGAAGGAAAGAAAATCGTCATCCAGATTATTAACGATGTTGTAAAGGTTGTTGTTGGTGGAGATGATGGGGCGTCGACTACTGTTGTCAAGAGGGGTATTTCTGACAGTAAGCATGCTTATATTTATCTATCACAATTGTGCATTATTCACTGCTTTGTAAATTGGACTCTGAACGAACTGGATATTATACTTCAGCTTGGAACAAAGTAAAGACCGCTGCATCAAAACTGAAGGACGACATCAAAAACAAGGTATTAAAAGTCTTGGAAGAGTACAAACCAAAGATTGTTGGTGCCTTAAACAACTTCAAAAAAGTGGTTGTTGATGGTACCAAGAAAGTCATCATCGAGGTGTGTGGACAAATTGTTCGAGTTATTGCTGATGGTGAAAGTGCTACATCTGGTGGAATCTGTCCATCTTCAATTAAGACTTCAGAAATTTACGTTGAGATTAGTGATGCTCAACCAAGCGCTCTCTCCTTTGGTGACAGTAAGTAGTGAAATAATGGCAAATTTTTACCTATTTATTGTCTATCCTTCATCCAATTTTCGTTTCTATAGTTAGAACCCCATTGTACAAGTTATATTTGTTTTTAGTTTGGGCCAAAGTAAAAACAGCCGTTACTGATCTTGGAGACAAAATCGACGCCAAAACAAAAGAATTGATCAATAAATACAAACCACAAATTGTCGAAGGATTAAAAAAAGTACACAAAGTCGTCGTTATTGAAGGAAAGAAAATCGTCATCCAGATTATTAACGATGTTGTAAAGGTTGTTGTTGGTGGAGATGATGGGGCGTCGACTACTGTTGTCAAGAGGGGTATTTCTGACAGTAAGCATGCTTATATTTATCTATCACAATTGTGCATTATTCACTGCTTTGTAAATTGGACTCTGAACGAACTGGATATTATACTTCAGCTTGGAACAAAGTAAAGACCGCTGCATCAAAACTGAAGGACGACATCAAAGGCAAGGTATTAAAAGTCTTGGAAGAGTACAAACCAAAGATTGTTGGTGCCTTAAACAACTTCAAAAAAGTGGTTGTTGATGGTACCAAGAAAGTCATCATCGAGGTGTGTGGACAAATTGTTCGAGTTATTGCTGATGGTGAAAGTGCTACATCTGGTGGAATCTGTCCATCTTCAATTAAGACTTCCGAAATTTACGTTGAGATTAGTGATGCTCAACCAAGCGCTCTCTCCTTTGGTGACAGTAAGTAGTGAAATATTGGCATTTTTTTACCTATTTATTGTCTGTCCTTCTTCCCATTTTCGTTTCTATAGTTAGAACCCCATTGTACAAATTATATTTATTTTTAGTTTGGGGCAAAGTAAAAACAGCCGTTACTGATCTTGGAGACAAAATCGACGCCAAAACAAAAGAATTGATCAATAAATACAAACCAAAAATTGTCGAAGGATTAAAAAAAGTACACAAAGTCGTTGTCATTGAAGGAAAGAAAATTGTTATCCAGATTATTAACGATGTTGTAAAGGTTGTTGTTGGTGGAGATGATGGAGTATCGACCACGAATTATTGAAATGGCATAGATTTTTACGTGGAGAAGATTATAACTTGTGTAATTTTTAAGTGAATACGGAAAAAATTCAAAAGGAACGCTTTGTGTTTTTGTTTTGAGTGGCTGTTAAAATATAAATAAACTTTTAAAATTAAAAACCATAGCGTAACGTTTACGACAATTTTTTTGAGGATCGAAGCCTAGCCTGTATCAAACCATGTCCCCAGGGTCCTTTTCCGATTTTGTGATTTCGGGACATCTTTGTTATAAACAATATGCGAAAACGGACTTTGGGAACTAGGTTGGTCTGTATTAATTAGACAGTGGCATGCTTAGGTCGTGACCACAGATACAATATTAACCAAATATAATCTGCAAAAGTTGATGTTCACAACATCAACTCGTCACCAACCTTCACGCCGGCAATATGGTTGTTAGTACCTTTTCATTTTCCTGGACACCAAAGATCCGAGAGCACACGCCTTGCGAAGTAAAATCAAGATACCTTATATAATATAACGCATAAAATACATTTACTCAGCAGAAGAAATTATTTCCAAATAATTAAAAAAGATAGGCGTTTTAACTACATATATAAAAATTATATTTTTAACCTTTCCACAGCTTTCGTTATATCCTTCTGTCGAAACAAATTTTCTGCGTTGCTAACTTGTTTCGAAAAGCCTTCGCTTTTGCTTGATAATAAACCAAATACGTTATCCAGTTTTGTCAAATCGGGACAATTTATGTTGAACCGGAATTGCATTGGTGATATATCTGGTGCATGTTCTTTTAACATGGTGATCATTTCTCCCCATTCGGATTGTTCCAGGAATGAAATAAATACCAAGCGTGCTGGATAAACTTCTTCATAATATTTTTTGAATAAGTGTGCGAACCTAAGGAAGATTAACAACTGTTATACTGCATTTAAAAAAACATGGTATGAGTGAAAGAGAATGGTGACCAACTGCTATAGCAGATGACAAATGATAAAAATATGTCGTCTGATAATAAAAATCTACAAATTGTGATCTCTTAAAAACAACTACGGTTACTTTCCTAGAAATTGTTGGTTAGCAAGGCGCAACTCCTGCAAAACGAATTTATCTATTTTTCAAAAATCTGGACCGGTTCTCAAGATTTATTGGCTAAGAAGTTTTGATAATTATGCTAATTAATTGCATGACAGATTAAAAAATAATGCGGTGCTTTTCCGAGTTTATCAAGGTATGTTGTGATGTAAACATGTTTTCACCTATCCATTTTGATAGTTTGAACATATTTACATGAATATTAATACTTAGTTACCCTGATTATCATTAATACCAGTACTCGTTTCTGAGTCTCCAATTGATGACATTATAATTCCTTATAATTAGTTGATTTATATCTCTCACTTAACTTAACTTATATCTCCCAAACCAAGAAAGAGTTTTCAAAAAAATAAAGAGATTCATAGACAACTTTTCAAGCTCTTTCATATGAAGCCATTTCTTTGCAGGAAGTAAGTTTTCAAGAACCGCAGTAACATCTCGAAAAGTGATAAAAACTCCCTCTTTACGTAGATATTCGTTTGTTTCTTGTTTTACTTGAATGAGAAATCTTCTTCCCTAAACTTTCTTAATTTTAACTTTCATTTTGACAGTACCCACTTAGGCATCACCTTTGTCTTCAAATAATTCAACACTACCTCAAGCTTAACAGATACACCAAGTAAACCGACAAGTAAGAAAATCTCCAACCGATTACTTTGGAATAAGTATAAACAGAAAAAATTTGTACCTATCGCCATGACAGACTCCTGTTTCTTCTTCATCAGTGACGACAACAAACGTCTTTACGACTTTTTTCTCTTCATAGTACGGATAGAGACTTGCAGCAGGGATGGTTACTCCCTCAGCTTTGATCTCGTCACATAAACGCAGAACCTAAAAAACAACTCAAACTACGGATTACTACAATTTTCAAGGAGTTTATACAAGGTACAAGCTACACTCATTATTTTTATAAGCATACGGGTAAATTGGACTCAAGCTCAATATGCTTAAGATTTTCCCAATTTGAGCCTAAAATTATGCTTAACGTATGCTTACCTGTCTTGCTAGTTGCTGGACTGAGTTAAACATTTTGTTCCAATTATTTGTACATAGTTTAGTTCAAAAGATTATTTCATGCAAAAATGCTGTTTCCTATCACTTAACCTCGTCTTTTGTGTGATACTATTTTTGAATTTCCGCGCCCGAAGGCGTAGGAAATTCTTTAAAACCGTCGTTTTTTTCTTTCGGAGCATTTTTTGAGAAAAAATCGACCCTGGGATTTCACGTTGGTCCGTCACAGATGTAAACTTCGTACCCAAGCTCCTTAACCACTGGGAAGTCTAGTATTGACGCTTCAGGCCAAAATCGGTATTTGTTTTCGACAAAATTTGGCACAGTTAACAAAAAAAAGTATGCTGAACATAATGGTGGCATAATAATTTTGAGTTTTGTCACCTAAATGTCATTTTAGGCCAAAATTGGTCCAAAAATTAGAACTACTTTATTTTCAACAAAATTTGGAACAGTTAACAAATAAAGTATGCTGAACATGATGGTGACATCAAAATTTTGATTTCTTGTCACCTAAATGTCATTTTAGGCCAAAATTGGTCCAAAAATTAAAACTACTTTATTTTTGACAAATTTTGGCACAATTAACAAAAAAAGTATGGTGAACATGATGGTGACATCAAAATTTCGGTTTTTTGCCACCTTAAATGTCATTTTAGGCCAAAATTGGTCCAAAAATTAAAACTACTTCATTTTCAACAAAAATTGGCAAAGTTAACAAAAAAAGTATGCTGACATAATGGTGACATCAAAATTTTGATTTTTGTCACCTAAATGCCATTTTAGGCCAAAATTGGTCCAAAAATTAAAACTACTTCATTTCCAACAAAAATTGGCAAAGTTAACAAAAAAAAGTATGCTGAACATAATGGTGACATCAAAATTTTGATTTTTGTCACCTAAATGCCATAGACCAAAATTGGTCCAAAAATTAAAACCACTTCATTTTCGACTAAATCTGGCACGGTTAACAAATAAAGTATGCTGAAAATGATGATGGTACAAAAGTTTGATTTTTTGTCACCTCAATGTCATTTCAGGCCAAAATTTATCCAAAAATTAAAACTGCTTTATTTTCGACAATTGACACAGTTAATAAAAAAAGTATGCTGGAAAATGATGGTTACATCAAAATTTTGATTTTTGTCAACTAATGCCGTTTAAGACCAAAAACTTCTCAATCGCAAGACTTTCAACCATGAATGATAGGCTGTATTTTTTGTTAGCAATTTCTTTTAAAATATGAGTTTATTATGACACGTTTCGTTTTGTTTGCGTTTGTTGTAAGATATAATGTCACTGATGGGCTTTATCTTCAGAGGTTCATGCACCAAGCCCCTTCGAATGTTTGGCACAATAACACAACGAATTAGCAGGTTTTCATCAAATATTTTGGTAGCGCGCGGAAATTCTTAGAGCCCCCAGGGCTTCTTGTTTACACTTGATTTGGGAAGAAATGGAAGTGAGGGAAAAAAATTCCGAGGCTGGGAAATATGCTTAGTATATGCTTATTTTTTAAGCATGTGAGCTTAAGTATGCTTATAAGCTTTATGCTTATAAAAAATAATGAGTGTAGGGAAACACGATATCATAAAAGGCACGGCTAGTCGAATCAAGGGATATTTTATAATAACAATTTATTCATTAAATTTTTTTTCAGATGTTAGATATAACGTCACATAATTATGTGACTTTAGTGTCACCGTCTAGCAGCACTAATGGTGGAACCCTTCTTCAACATAAAAAAGTGAGACTCTTCTTAAGCATTTCTTTCTTGACCAAAATATAAAAGTTTAATATTTTTTTAATTTATACAATTTTACAAGTGTTACTTACGTCTGCTACATTTTTCGGTATAAATGAAGGAGTCACGTTCTTGTTATCAAAAAATACTAGATCAGCGTTTGTAGCTGCAGCCACTAAGCTAGCAATGATTGTACTAGTGCGAATAGCGACCTCCATCGAACCTGATTTGTCCCCTATCACTACCACAGGGAAGTCCATTTCGAATCTGAAACAACCAATACAAAAATTAAAATTAATAAATATATATACGGTAAACCGTCTAATAAACGCCCTTGTTCTTTTAAACGCTCTCTTAAAATAATGCCCCTCCATTTAACACCCTATTTAATTAACGCCCCTTTACATATCGCAGCCTCTAATAGACCTCTAATAAAAATGATAATAGTAAAGGTAGCAAGATTCATTGATTTAAAAAAGAAAATGCAGAGCAGAAGGAGATATAAAACAATATATGAAAACAAATCCTTTCATTGGAGAGTAAACAGAATGAGATGTTGAAGAGGCAAACAGATGCAAAACATAATCTTATTGATAAGATACAAAGAGTCTCTCTAAACTAAAAAATATTTCATAAATACAAAACTTTTTAATTTTTAATTAAATGCCTCCCTCCAATAAACGCCCCTATTTGAAGTTGAAAAAATTAAGTAAACGCCCCGGGCGGTTCTTAGAGGATTTACGGTATGCGTACTTTAACCAATTATTTTGTAGGAAAACTACAGAAAATACACGGTTTTTATGCAATTTTCTACGATCAATCAACTGATTCTTGTTTTTTTTGTTTTTGCCCAAAAAAATTTTTTTAAGCTTAAATTGTTCTTTAAAAATTTTCTTTCAGCCTCGATCACAGGACTTGTTGTCTCTTTTTGCATATCGGATGATGAGACTACTTTTTCGTTAGACCTATCAATAAGCGCAGCTCCGATGAGAGCAAAAAGCCCTGGGAACGAGGTTGATATATTGTGTCTGAAGTCGAAAGTAATAAAAAGGAAAAGAAAAAATCGTAACTCACTCCATACTCTGTAACCTTTTATCAGCCTGTACTGTCAGTAGTTTTACAATATTATAGTCAGAATTATCCCAGATGTAATCTAATGTGGAATAATAGAGGTCAGAAAATAAGAGAGGTGAAAATTTCTAAGAATTACCCAAAGTAGTTCTACCTTTGAAGTGAATGATTCTCTCGACTAACTTTCCATACGACAATTTGATTTCTTCGTTACTTAGTAAGCGCTCGTACAACACCTTCTCCACCAAATCACATTGTAGCTCTTCAAAGTACCTGTACATAATACAAACAGTTTTACGCATGCGCAGAACACAAAGCCGCTGTGCAAATTAACACTTCTGTTTCTAGATAAAGTTAAGCTCAGCTTCAGCGTTTTAGTTTAAAATTTTACTCATTCTAGCTTATGGTTTTATGTTAGTAAAATTCACATAAAAACACAAAAATATAGCAGATACTGGAATTTTGGGAAATTCTGATAAATTTAAGCATTATTTTATACGTAAACTCAAAACAAAATTCTTAAATCTGGAAATGATAAATTTTCAAAAGTTGAGGCCTTTCGGTCTTGTTGATAATTGGTGATAATAGAAATATTACAATGTCATTAAAAACTGAGTTTACTTTAGGCTACGTTTCGACAGCAACAGTTGTTGCGCATGACAATTGTAGACGTTGAAACGTAGCTAGAATAGACTTGCATGTTCATGACATGATAATATTTATATTTTTCAATCGACTGAACAGATATGGGTCTTATATAGTTTTAACAGTCCAAAAGACAACTACTGACATTACCATAGTACTGTATCGATTTTACTGTAACTTGCAATTCTTTTTTTCGCTTCATTTGTTAAATAACCCACCCATTTTCTTGCAATCGTGTAGTCAATATCTGTCCTCATTATAACCTCATTAATATTTTCGCTGTTCAAATTACCTATTCCCGAAAGCAAGATTGTTTCTGGCAATGTAGTCTTTTCAAAACAAAATGGCAGAAACCACGTGCACTGTGGAAAATCTTTCTTGGGATTCAAGTGGCATACATTTGCTAGTTTCTTCCATGGTTCCGAGGGAAAATGCATGGCGTAGAATTCTAATCGTTCGACAGGAATCGTGCGTACCCATAATTTGATATGTTTGATTAATGCTCCACTTAATGAGCCAGCCTAAAAAACATATTTTTTATCAGCAAGTGAAAATTCGAGAGCAGGCTGGATTTGCTTATGCGAGAAACACAATCAGGCTTAGTGGCTGTTTAGATATGAGACTCGGGACAGGACGATTGTAGGAACGAGAAGTTTGTCAGGATTTCGCTGTTATCAAGCATTATACCAAAAATTACTTTGTTTTTATATAGATTTTCTACACAAGACAATTTCGTCCCGTCTCGGCTAAGCTGTTTTTCTTTTTTTTTTTTTGAAAAATTCGTAAAAAATTGATGTTTTTATTAAACATACCATTGGAATGTCAGCTTTGATTGATCCAATAAGAGACTTCAACATCATCAATTTTCCCCTCTTTTTGCAATTTTGTGATCCTAAACGTTTTAGTAATCTTTCCTGTGCTCTTTTGTTTCGCGCAGAATCCAATATGGTCACCGCTCTCAATACTTCCTTAATACCAAATTTTTCATCAGGAACTTTCAGCAAGTACTCTGCCATTGTATAATCTTTCCGAGCCCATGCTGCAGCCAATGACAATGACTTTGAATTTTCTAATATCTCGACACGATTTTTTAAGAGGACGTGCAGACAAGCAAAATATCGGTGAGGAAGTTCGTTTTGAGCATTATAGTGTGAAGAAAAGTATGATTGTTTGGTGAACAAATCTCGTATTTGATTGTCAGCTATAGAGGTGTCTAAAAACAGCAGAATTATTCTCAATTTCTATAATCAAAGATGGCGTACTGTCATGGTGACGTGTGTACTTGAAACCTTACTAGAAAATCTACTGAGATGATATTTTCCCCAACCTCGTGCCCAGGGTCTTGTGGTCCCTGAGCCGTTATTACGGAGTGGCCAACGATGCTTTTCGTCGTTATCAACTTCGTCAACTAAGCAAAATGCCCTGGAAACGAGGTTGTATTGTTTAATATCAAATGGGATGAATGAACCGCAGCATGGTTTATCTTTTCTTAATATTTAAGCAAGCTTAAATTTTATGATGCTTTATACATTTGTGATTAAGTTTTCTTTGAGAAAAATATATTTGCACTTACCAACGTTCCAGTTATGATTGTCGATTTTATTTTTCTCATTTTCTGCATTTTGTTGCATGGATTTGTTGTGCATGTAGTTTCTTCGTCTGAAGCCACCATTTCGAGGTCTGTGTGTTCTTCTGTTTCGGCTTTGCACCATAGTGTAAGATCTTCTATACTCTCTTCAATATACGTTACTTTTTCCTTAAATTAAAAAGTTTATACTTTATATCATCTTTCCCTTTGGCAAACTAATTTTGTTTGTCTTCTAAAACTCTGTATTGACTCAAATTTTTGCCATAGAAAGCGTTTGATCTTTTTAAGGTTAGTGAAGTAAGATCTTCTATGCTCTCTTCAATATACGTTACTTGCTTAAATAGAAAGTTTATACCTTATGTCATCCACTTCAATCATATGCAATGACCTTTTAACATTAAGCAAAAGGAATTTTCCTTTGAATGCATTAGTCGTTGTATTTTTATTCATTCTTTTGGACATTCTTTAAAAGCACGGTAAACTTTAAAATAACCTTTGACTATCCAATTTTTCCGTCACTTAGCGCATTTGACCCGGTTTTTTTTCTCTGCACGTTCTTTCACATTGTATAATCATCGTTAGAATTACAATAACATCAAATTAGAGAAAAAAACATATAACAAATTCGTTTTATCTATATTATAATGCCCGTATACGTGTGTCTGTCCGTCCGTCCGTCCGTCTGTCTGTCACGCAAAATTGTAGCTTAGCGACGGGCGAACCCGTGGATTTTTCCACGGGCTAACGACTAGTTTATTTAATTTTGCTTATTGAAACCTTCAGTAAAAAAATGTGTCATAAACGAAACAGCTAGCTTAACACCATATCTCCTAAATAGTATGTTTTTTCTTTTTCGTAAGAAAGCGGCTTGACTGCAAGTAGTACTCAGTCTTAATACTGTATTTTTGCGAAACCTGAGGAAAGCATGCTTTTATTAGTCTGTGATTATTATTTCTATGAAGCACAGAAAAGAGACACTGCAAATTCTCATTCACACAATTCCGCTGTGGAAATAAGTGTTCAAAACTTAGCCTACAAAGAAATGCAAGAAAACAAAGATCATTATTCGAAAAAAAAAATCCCATCTCATATTATATTTTCAACTATATTTTTTTTATACTTACTACTATGCAAAAGTCACCTTTGAATATAAAACAAACTTATCGCGCCCTGTTACTTATTGAATTTTTTTTGATGAAAAAGCATTTTTTTTACGACATTATTTCATCAAGTTTCATCACAGTGGAAAAACAATGTTTATTTATTGAAAAGATGACGTCATTATGTGTTATAAAAAGGTCAATAATTATAATACAATGTATGGTTTAATTCTTTTTCTTGTTAAATTTTTGTTAATTAGTACTCAACTGTGATGGGTTCCCATTTTGTCGCCTCTCTGCTTTAACAATCGTTTAGCCTTCTAAAATCTTAATAAGGTCGAAAGATGTCTCTGTCTATGAAAGATGGTACGTGACTTTTCTTACAACTATTAGATGTGACATTGTATTACCGCCATGTAACAAAAGTATAGTTCTACAAATCAATGCCCTCTTAAATTGCTTTGGACAAATAAAAATACTATTTGGGGTTATTTCTCGTAAGGGAAGACACTTCTTTTTTTAAATGTCAAGTTGCACTTACTCAATTATTTTTTCTTTATTTTTTTCTTTTGTTAATCTTTTAAACAACAAAAATATGATCAACATAACATTAAATTCTTAACTCAAGTTGTCGTGGTCAAGTCAACAAACCACTTATTGTACGATCAGCATATATTAATTGTGGTTGACGCTTATAATAGTGATAAATATTAATTAATAGATAAGTCATTTTTATCGCCTACACCCATCATTTCGATTGCCTGGTAACAATCTTTCTAATGTTTAAAGATACAGTACTATTACCACTGACCCAACTATTAAATAGGGCACCGTCACACAAATTAGTAAAAAGAATGTCACACACATTCTTTTTACTAATTTTTGTTTAATGCGAATGAAGTAGGTTTTTCCTCAAATTAGGGTGTGAACCAGATAATTTAGGGGACATGTTTTCTTTATTTTTTGACGTCGAATTAAATTTACTTAATAAAATGGCAAGCAGCTTTACCAGAAGTAAATAAGTACAACGAAAAACGAAGATAGATGAAAGAAAAAAGTATTAAGAACAAAGGAAATTAAAAACTTAAACCCCTCTATTTCAGTGCAACTTAAGGTCAATTTTTCATCTTATTTTTTGGGCGAAATTTAATTTTCAAAACCAGATAATTTATTTTCTCTAATTATAATTAGAGGAATGACGGTAGACGGAGCCTAGAGTAGCTAATATGACTGTTTACAAAACAAACATGATATGATAAACCTACCTCCATTGCTATTGCCTATCAATAACTTTTCTTACAAAATAAATTTGTTTAAAATAACATGATAGTTCAAAAAGTTCATGGGCTTATTAATGGAACCCTTTTTTTTTTAAAAAAAAAGCATGTGCTCTCAGACTCAAGTCAGATTTTTTTCCTGTTTTATCCCAAAAACTTAAAATACTACAATAATAGTTACAAGGTTTTCGAAATGCCACGATCAGGACGGGGCACAAGAAGATGTGGGTTTGGAATTTCAAAGAATCTTTATGTTAAATGTCCACATGATTCATAAGACTAGGTAAGCCTCGTTTTCAGGGTTTCAAATTTACGACATATTGATGGGGCAAGTACGCCAGATGACTTACTACCTTGCTTGCAAGCTAAATACACCTAAACACCAAAGGTTTTAGCGCCACTGTGAAACAATAAAACCCTGACAACATATTTAGAAATGATTGATAAAATTGTATTTTTTTATTTTTAATCTTTCTTACATATATACAAAAGATTTTCATCTGCAAGGCATGATGGTTAGACGTTTATAAGCCAGAGCACCAATAAACTTCTTTTACTGAGAATATATCTATCTAAGTTTGAGCATTCACTGCTGAATGACTTGTTATTTAATACATATGTATTTTATGTGTGCCTCTGTCGGCAACAAGAACGTTACCATGACTCGTTATGAATACACCTGTTGGTTTTGACAGCTGCTTGACTGTTGCACCCAGTTTCTTAATAAATTGACCATCAGAACTAAATAATTGTGCATCGATATTTTTAAAGTCTGAAACAACAATATTATTTTCACTGTCTGTACCCAATCCGGACGGACACAAAAACTGGCCATCTTGTGCTCCTTTGGTACCGAATTTTGACAAAAACTTTCCGTTCTGGTCAAACTTTTGAACCCTATAATTGTTTGTATCTGACACCAAGATGTGATTTTCAGTTGTGATGGCAACATGACGTGGCGAATTAAACTTGCCATCCGCAGACCCCGACCCTCCAAATATAAACAGGAAATTTCCTTTTAAATCGAACACTTGAATTCGGTGGTTGTCACGGTCGGCCACAATTAACCGGTTTTCCTGATCGATTGCAATTCCACATGGACCTTTCAGTAGTCCTTCGGTTGTTCCTCGTGTTCCGAATTTTCTTATAAACTGTCCATCTTTTGTGTATGTCTATGAAAGCAGAAAGATTTGTTAATGCTTGGGCAGATTTAAGTCTTGCTATTAACTTAATTAAAACAGAAAACATGAAATAATGTAACATTCAAAATTGATAAGCACACCAAATGCGCACAGTACAACATCCCTAAAAGCACGAAACGAGATTGAAATTACTTTCACCATGGAGGAACTTCCCAAATAATTATTTCACCCAAAGAACTGTTTCCGTTTCTACATTTATTGCTACTTAAGAATGTCCTATGGAATTGACTCTGGGCGGAATAAATACTCTCATCAGATGAAGGGGATCTCTGAAGTAAGACAACAACTTATCCAGCCATGTTATGCCTAGATTAACTAAACATCTTATTTCTGCTGTGAATAGTTACATAAAGTCGAACAATGCTTACAGTTAATTAATTTACTATAAAAGAGCTTGAAAATTGATCTAGGAATATGTTTATCCTAATTGATTGTTAAGAATTTAGACTTGAAGCTCACTAATTATGCATGACATCATGAACCAGCTCTGAGTGAGGCATTGTATTTAACAGTTTTTACAAGGTTGAAAATGTTTTTGGCCATTCAGCTTGGCAATTTGACAATCTTACATAAATTTCAACAATTAGTTAATGTAATTATGCTCATTAAAAAAGAAAAAGATTATGAGCTCAACTTGTTTTGTTTTGTTTTTTACAGTAGGCAAATTTTAAATTTTGTCTGCACTGGGATCGAGCAATCAGCTACGAATTAGGAGAGATTTTTCTTACAGTGGAGGTTGGAAACGGACTTAAAACGCGACCTTTCTGTTCTTTCTACACTCTAATACCATTTTGAAGGGTCAATATGAAGATTTTACCTGTATACGATGGTTTCCATGATCTGCAACGTATATATTGAGCTGTTTATCAACAGCAACTCCAGTAGGATACCACATTTCTCCATCGTCCTTACCTCGTACACCGAATTGCGAAAGTAACTTGCCATTAACATCAAACGTCTGTGGGAAGAACAAAGATTTTAATAAGAAGACACTTTTAGAAGGAGAAAGGAAACTTTAAACGTTTGATTAATTTTGTTTCAGATGGTTCATTAAAGGATAAAACTTCATGAAACAGTATTCCCTATCTCTGACAGTATTGCCTATCTCTTTGCTCCTGAAACGTTATCACCGAACGACAAAGAAAATGCCCTGGGAATAAGCAATGTTATCAAACTGTAGAAAAATGAAAAGAGACAGCATTGCAACTTCGAAAACACGTGACTTACCAGGACTTTATGATTATTATGATCAGTAACCAAAATATTTCCATCTTTGTCACATACCACACCCCACGGTTCATAATTGTCATTATTCTTCACACTTGAAATTACACCTCCTGATCCAAACTGCGTTAACATTGGTCCGATCTTTTCGCAGTCGATACCAGCGATAACATTTACCTCGAAAGGACTGTCATGTATCGGTTTTTCTCTCACGTACACAGAGAGGGTGTGCTTTTCCTTGCTTTGTACTGTGTAGCCAATTGTATAGGAGCCATTTTGACAGTCCTTCACGTCAACATTAGTTGTCAAACCTTTTCCATCTGTCAGCTTAGCGATCACATAATCACCACCTAAAAACAACAAGTCGCACATAACTTAGAGGAAAGTTTTTTTTAATATTTTAACTTCTTATGGACTGAATCATAACGAGCATAACAAATCGCCAGCTACTTTTGCTAGCAGGGTTTAACTAACTAGACTTTTGTCTTCTTACTTTTCGTCCGTGTTTAACACAGATTTTACATAATCCATTTTGTTTTCCTGCAGAAAAAGTGGAATTATAAAAAAAAACTGAACATACGTATGCGATGTTATTTTTCTATTTGTGAATGTTAAAGTGGCTCAAACAGTTTTATCAAACTTTAAGCTAGATAATCACTGTGGCTATTCTAGGGTTTAGATCCATGTTATAATTTTATATTATAACTAAAATGGGGACGGACACAAAAACTCACTTAAACGAACCCCCAAGGGAAACGTAAACCACAATATCACCATAACATTGGATTTTAGACTTCAAAGGGAACCAGCAACATAAACAGGTTTTAGAGAGATTGTAAATTTTACGTCTTAATAAATCACAGTGAGTACCAGGCTTTAAAGATCATATTTTTAGATATTTTTGATACTAGCGGCCGCAAGGAGGAAAAAACGCAATTTCCAGCGAAGGTGTTAGCTACGCAAATTACAAAATGATTTCCAATTTAAGCTCTCACCTCGACCTATTGGATTATCAAATCTATCTTTTGCCATCAACGTAAATTCAGTGTAATGATTCAATTTGGCTGCCGTCACTCCTGTTCCAACTGCGACACATAATGGCGGGAATGTATCACTGGTACTTAGGATTCCAAACTTCTGAATAACGCTCTGCAATTGAATTAAAAATTGAAAAAATTATTTTTATAATAAATAAATCACAGATGCGTTAAGGAAGCGCGTCTAGTCTGTGATACTTTGTGCGCCCAGGCTTATATTCTTTTCAGGATTTTCCAGTAATGGAAAGACCAATATTTTTCGGTTAATTTACGTGTTCTTACCCTTCTAATAGACATGACAGCATTTTGTATGTTATTTGTAGCATTAGTGCGAAAGTCTAACTGTTTCTTTCTTAATTAAAGCTTAAACATCATGTGCAAGCTGGGTAAGACACGTAACTTTTTTTTCACAGAACACCATCTAATAAAACTCCATCCCCAGAACTTGTTGTCTGTTCCAATACAAACAAACCTGACCAGCCCTAAGGACGAGGTTGCAGCTGATAAAAAAAAATAAGTAAAAAATTATAATTTTACCTTTAAAGCCTCATCTTGTGAGAAGAACTCGACGATATCATTTTCTTCTGGTTCTAACTGTGGTTGACTATTATTTAGTTCAGTCAGCCTCGATACCATGAGTTTTTTTACCATCATAATCTCAGCCTCGTTTCCATACCGCATCATGAATTCAACAAATTCACTACCAGTCAGCAGGTTGTTTAAATCCATTTCAAGACTTAGATGTTGTTCTTTCAATACCTGAAAAGTCAGAAACTCTAGTTAATAATTTCAGAACTGAAAAGCACCAACCTCGTTTCCGGGACTTAATGTCTTAAGCTGTAAAGCTGTAGCTATAAAAGTAACCAGCTAAAAAGAAGATGGGAAATGCGACTTGATATAATTCATTATTATTGCTATATATAATTTATTTTCATATCTTTATATCGACTTACAGCTTCTTTTTCAATGAAAGTATGTTGCAAACGGTCCAACAATTCAACTCGCTTCTCCTCTAGTTTTTTCACATGGCAGTCAACAGTCTCATTGATGACGTTAGCAACCGAATTTTTTCTACAAAATATAATCATTTAATGATATTATGTAAGAGTAGTCAATAACCAGTGAAAAATCCACGGGTTTGCTGGTCAGCAAATTTTTTAATTTGTGGGCACCTGGAATGAAGTTGTTTGCAAGCATTATGAACACACTGAAATACGGCTATTATTATAGAAACATCGCGAAATTGTTTGTGATGGAGCTACCACAATGTTGCAGCCATTACTATATGTACACAATAACTACACTGCATGTTTACGATTGTAGCAAATAAACGCTGTTACCTTTCTCTTAAACTTTCTGCAACTTCTGTAATTTCCTTCAGAGCAAGTTTTATGACAGGAATTTTCCGTTTGCTGTTGTCCAACAAGTTAGTGACACCTTCTCTGTGTGACTTGACTGCTTCCTTTAAATCTAGATAGTGATGCTCGCGATGTTCGTATATCGCGCAGTCTCGACAAATGGCGTCGTCGCAAGACTCGCAGAAATACTTGAGCATCTAGAGAAGAATAATCAATTTATGTTTTAACACTTTTTTGAATTATAAAGAGGCAGACAATGATCAACCTCGTTCCCAGGGCTCTTTTCACTTTTTTATGGCTGACGGCGCTCAAGAAAGAAGTTCTTCTTTCTTGAGTGCCGTCAGCCAAAAGAAAAGGGAAAAAAGAGCCCTGGGAACAAGGTTGAGGTAATGATATCAAAGTAGCTTTAAGTAAAGAATTAATTAGCTAATCACAGATTTGCATCAACGACTTACCTCTCTATCATGTACTTTACAGAATGATGGACATTTTATGGCATCGTGCACGGCGTTGTTTTGTAATTCTTCAAAAGAAATGATGTTATGTCCCTTAGTTTGCCGGATCCTTTCATGAGCTGTGACGCAATTTTGGCACAAGTTTTCAACGCAGTCTAAACATCTTGATGTAGCTAGCTCTCTGTCTTCACAATTCGTGCAATTTGTTGGATTTTGTACAGCAAGGATGTTGAGCATATTGTTGATGAAAGAGTTGGTTGGGAATGCGTCCATACCTTTTGTGGGGATAGGAATGTCAATGCTGCATGTTGGACATATCAGAACCCGTTCTTGTCCCCTATTAAAACAACAGATTATAAAAAATTTAGACTTTTAAAGTATAATATACTAAACACTTTCTTTTAATATCTTTCCCATGGCTTATTTTCGCTTTCTAAAAAACGTGCTAGCACAAAGCACTTCTTTTCCGCTAGCGACAAATCTGAGAGCGAAATAAAGACCCAGGAAAGATGTACGGGAATTTGCCCATCAAAATCTGCAGCTGCCATCTTAGGGTTAGTAATGGAAAGCCGAATACTGTAACACAGACTAGTCACTAGCCAACCATTAAACTTATTTTCCGTATTAATATTTCGTGCATTCTTAACACCACTCAGTTTTGATGCACAAACAGACGGAATATTGCTATCGTTATAGGTGCAAAGTCTTCTAAAACATTATCCACGTCACTTTAAAAAAACGATGCGTTACAACCTAGGGCTCTAACCGTTTATCAAATATCATAGGCGTAAAAGAGTCCTAAGGACGTAATTGTATCCGTTATATACTTCCGTGACCATAAAGCAACGCTACAAGTATTACTTTTCTTTTTTAGAATTTCAGATGGTCCTGATAGCGTTACTAAAAGTTAATATCTATGAAAAGCTAAAAAGCATCTAACCCTAGAAAACAATCTTCGCGTTGCTTGAAACAGAGGAGATTATTTTATTGAATTAGTTACCGAAACTGAAGTATTGTTTTTACCTTATTGTTGCGTCCAGGCATGATTGACAGAAAGAATGCAAACATGGTAGTACTTTTGGATTTTTAAAGTTCTCTTCACACAAGCTACAATTTAAATCACAAATATCTCGAGCGTTTCTCACTATAGCCATTATTTCGTCCTTCAAATCTTCGTTGTTTTATTCAATTTGATAGTTCTTTTATTAGAATGCGTTGTTTTGAACCGAAGAAGTTTTCGAGAGCTCGTAACGATTGCTTGAACGACGCATGCTCAGTAGAAAGCTCTTTTGAAATCAGTCGTGCATGCATGAGAAAGTTGAAGTAAACAGTGTTAATAATTTTTTCATTATGAGAATTCTAAAAATATTTTTACTATAAATAAGAGGTTCAATTTCCAATTTAAATTTTTTGGGAAGAATAAGAATGCCACATTATTAAGAAATTTTACTACCCTTTATAAAGCTAGAAAAGTTTCGCTTTTATTGAAAAAATTCTCCAATAAATCAGTTAAAAACCCAACTCGCTCCCCGCGTTTTTTCTCTGGCACTTCTTTCTTTATAAAAAGGCCTGGGATCGATATTGGTTTAAAATTTCTAAATATTTCGCTTTGCGCATGATTTTATTCGTTGAGTTGAAATGTTCTGATAAACCTTTTCTCAGCATGTTCGGTGAAAATCACTGAGCGTGATTTGATTAATTAGATGCAATCAAGCGAAACAAAAAAATATAAAATAAAACTTTTTCAAAATGTTAAGCCGCGTCTTGTGTTAAAAAAATTGATTTTGAAGTTGGAAATATCATCTAAGGTAGGACAGAAATTTATAGTAAGTCTATAGTAACAGACACTGTGTTAACAAACAAACCTGTACATAACAGACATTTATTACAGCATATTATATTTATTATTTTGTTTAACGTTCTTAAGAACATCACTACTTACAGAGTGAAAGGTTGTACGTAGAAATTATTGTTGATTTTCTTTCATTATATAAAGTGTGACTTCAATTAGAATTCCCTGTGTATCAACTCAAAACAGTGAAAGGTTTTATTTCTCTTCATAACGCTTTTCATAACGTCAAACTTTCTTTCATTTAGAAATGACCATTTAACTTTGACAATGTGTCCAGCATGGCAGCGCACATCGATATAAACACACACACCAATGTCGAGCATGACCACACAAAACTAAAAGACATCGACCTAACCTGTCGTATATGTAAGCGGACGTTCTTTCACCCACGTGTACTGGATTGTTTACACACATTCTGTGAGGAGTGTATTATTAACAACGTTGCAAAGATTGAGCATGAAAATACAGAAAAGACGTATATAAAGTGTTTTCATTGTACCGAAATAACTCAAGTTCCGGAAAACGACGTTTCGATGTTACCGTACAACTTTTTCGCAAATAACGCTATGGACTACCTGCTTATACAATGCACCAAAGAGAACGCCATTATTTGCACCAGCTGTAGCGATGATGCTGACGCAATATCGCGTTGCATGGACTGCTCTGAATTTCTCTGTATGAAATGTGTTACTGCCCATCGCAGGATCCGCGTGACAAAGGATCACAAAATAATCGCGTTAGACACATTGCGATATGATAAGAGTAGTGTTCATCGCAATGTGTATTGTCCAGACCATGAACCTGAGGTTTTTACATATTACTGCGAAGTTTGTCAGGATTTAATATGCAAAGAGTGTACTATCCTGGAACACAGAGGACATAAATTTGAACGTAAGTTTTTGAATTTTATACAGACAGCGTAACCAAACAAGTTTAATTTTTCTTTTTTTCACCCTTTTTCAAGACTAGTTGTTTTGAACTTGCACAACTTCTGATGCTATGCAAAATCTCTCAATTGGACAGAATCAAAGTTTTTTTATGTAAAAAGTTTTTCTAAAAAAAAAATTGCAGCAAAATTACCTTTCTGTTTCTAATTACGTTGACAGGATTGACCGAAGCTTTGGAGTCTCAGAAACCTACCATTCTGAAGTTACTTGAAGAAAATGAAAAACAAAAGGTTCCGCCAGTCGAACGGGCCGTCGATGAAGTTCAAGACATGGCAGCTAGATTGCACGCGCGGACTGTTGCTACGAAACAAGCCATAAAAAACTGTGGAGAACAGTGCATTCGAGCTATAGAATTTAGATGCCAAGAGCTTTTAGGAACTATTGACAGCATTTACAAGCGAAAAAGCCGAATTCTCCACGATCAACAGAAAGACTTACAACTACGATTAATGAAAAACAAGTCGGCTACGGAATTTGTTAATTATGCATTCAAACATGGTAGCGAGGCTGAAATATTTGAATTGCTTGATGTCATGAAAATGAGACTGACAAAATTAAATTTAGAAAATCTGGATTACAAAGAGCCAGATGATAATGACGTCATTGATCATGTTTATGATACAGACAACGTTAAAAACATCGCTGAGAATTTGGGGAAAATATCCACATCCACGGTATTTCTGTCAAAAACGCGCCTCTATGGACCTGGTCTTAACACCGGAAAAGTTGGGATTGAAACTTTTTTTGTAATGGAAGTGTTTGACCATAACGGAGATCCTTGCATTGAGCATGCGCACGACGAATCGATACGCATTAAGGTCCAGGCTCCTGAAGGCTTTTACGTTAACAATAAATTACATAATAACAACGACGGCACGTTTGTCGTGCGTTATACACCCGTCACTAAAGGTAAACACGATGTGACGGTAAAGATAAGAGGAAGAAATTTTCCAAACAATCATTTTGTGGTGAGAGTTTACGATGGCATTGATTACCTGAAAGTAAGTTTATGACCCGCTTTGTAACTACTTTTTTCTTTGCAGGATCATATTAAAGTTAAGTTTTAATTGGTTTTAATTATCACTAACAAACCTTGTTCCTAGCAACAACAAAATAAGAAAAAAACGTTGGAGTAAGATTAATTACAAGACTTCTTTTCTGCTTCAAGTACGAAGACGACAGTTCTATAACAGCTACTCTAGTTTTAGTTCGCTCGTCATTAAACAACTTGAATTAACTTGAGGCTTATGTCACGTTAATACTCTTCTTCATTTTATTTTTTACATTCCGCCATTTATATTCTTCCATTTCTCTTTATATGGTAAATCACCTGACAGATCCTTAGAGTCTAACAGATCATTAGAGACTAACAGAGATTTAAAGTCTGATATATAATACATTGCAAAAATGTTTTATTCGGTTAAGATCTTTTCTCCAACTTTATCAAAACAAAATTAGTTAAAACCGCATGAGAAATCTTTTACAAAACTATTAAAGTTTGGCTCGACTAGACTTGTATATTAAAAATCGTGAAGTTCAAATTAAAAAATATTATCCCATATAATAAGTATTCCTCATCAATGAATCAACAAATAGAACCACAAAATTGTTTAAAATCGTTCTTACATATCTGTTATAGATTGAGAGTCCCTTCCTAACGTTTGGATCGTACGGTAGCAAACCTTCAGAACTGAAACAACCATGGGGTGTGGCTGTCAATAAAGATGGCCATCTATACGTCACTGATCATGGAAATCATAGAGTGCAAGCATATGATAAGTTTGGTGCATTCATAACTGAATTCGGATCAAAGGGAACAAAAGATGGACAGTTTACAGGACCAACTGGGATTGCTGTTGATCAAAGTGGTATCGTTTTCGTCGCTGATTGGGAGAATCATCGAATTCAAGTGTTTAGTGCCGACGGAACGTTCTTGGCAAAGTTTGGCACAAAAGGTAGAGTAAAAGTCATCATAAATTATTGTATGTAATAGTCAACTTCAAGCCCAGGCCCGTAGCGTTTTATATATAAGTAGCAAAGCGCTATAGACCTTGGAATTAAGGTTTAAAATGTCAGTTTCACGCTTCAAATTTTCATCAAACGTCGTGTAGTTTCAATTTTTGGAACTGGTTGAATTATGGTGAAACTTTTACAATAACCAGTATATAGCGGACACTTTACATTAATTCTTACTGAGTACCTGCTCATACAGGTTTATGTTAGTTTTATAGTACATGTTTGGAATATTCCATTATTTTATTTATTTTTATTTCTAGGCAGTGGCGTTGGTCAATTATACCATCCAGCCGGAGTAGCTATCGATAGAAACGGTTACGTTGTTGTCGCTGAGCGTGATAATCACCGGTTACAAGTTTTTACCGTGGATGGGAAACCAATTCTTGCTATTGGCTCTCGAGGTAGCGATCCTGGCCAATTAGATTCGCCCACGCATTTGGCAGTTACAGAGGATAATTCATATGTGGTTGCAGATGCTGGAAACAACCGGTTAATTTGTGTTGACAATGGTGGAATATTTGTAAAAGAAGTGGGAGTGAAAGGTACCGGATCAGGTGAGTTTAATAGACCATCCGGTATTGCTGTAGATCGTGAAGGTTACGTTATCGTCGGTGATTTTCATAATCATAGAATTCAAATTTTAACACCAGATTTAAAATATTTTGGACAATTTGGAACAGAAGGTAATAAAGACACTCAGTTTAAGCATCCCTCAGGTGTTTGTTTAACAGATGAGGGACATGTTGCGGTTGTAGACAGATATAACCACAGAGTGCAGATATTTTAATGTACATATTCATAAAGTATTCCATATTATGGAACCACTCAACCTATTTACTCTTGTAACATAGTTATTCTTTAATTAAGAAACGATTTAAAACGTTACAAAAGAAACTGAACCATTCCTCCCCGGATTTGATCCATGAATTAAGAATATCCTTGCCCCCAGGGTTTGTTGCCTAATGACTGCTAGCACTTAAAAAGGTAAAAAAACCTGGGAACTAGGTTGGATTTAAGAAGCGGGCTTTCAAGTTTGCCGTTTTGGACATCGCAAAAAGTGTTCGGATTGTAGCAATCCAAAAAACAGTTAGCATTATGGTAAATTTGATGGTTTAGATAAAACAATTTCGATATGTCACGATCGATTAACATAAAAGATAAATAGATTTAAAATTGCAAATCCAGAAAATAGGGCATGGAGATATATAAGTAAGTTTCATGGGTAAACCTTCTACTTATTTTCTAATTAATTCGTCTGCGAATTGCACCATTACTTGGCAGTCACGATATGGGTATTGCTGACGCTATGTCAACTTACTCTACCTCTGACTTAGGGTCCAAAAACTAAAAGCCTCTAGACAGCCTTGTCATTTTCAATCCTGTTGTCAATAAACTCATGGCGTAGTTGGCTCTTACCAGTATTTAGAAATAATATGCTTCGTCTCAATGGTGAGAAATGCTTTTTAAAAGAAAAATAAAACCCTATTTTTGAACCCGCTGCAATCTTGTCCCAGCGCCCTTCATCTCTTTTTGTATCGCCGTATCAATGTCAAAAAAAACAAGGCGCCCTGGTGACGAGATTGAAACGGTTTGTTCAAGTATATTATGCTTACAACAATGTTTTTTTAATTTCATCATCTAGTGTATTTCGAAACAGTTGTATTTGTAAGAAAATGTTTAAATTTATTTAAATTGACTTGGGATTGAGAATGGTAACCAAAAGACAAAAAAAGACTCACTTATCGTGAAAAAGAATAAATCACAAATAATATATGGCATATCTATCATGATTGCTTTAATTTCAACATGGTTAACAATTCTGAAACAATATTTGCGGTGTTGTAGACGCGATCGTTTCGAGGGTGTAAGCACTTACAGCGGGCTATCCTTGTATCCCAGATAAAAACCCAATAATTTCCTATCATTGTGCAAATAAATTCTGACCCACTTTTTAATCATTCTACTCGTTTTTTATTCAATTTTACACATACAAGCTGTCATCAGAATAAAATGTCAAGTTGGGATGTTTTTAAAGCATTTTACGGATTATAACACTCCAATGCAAGACGTAAAATTGGCACACGTTACCTTTTGTTTTAAATTCTTTGTTGGCGCTCTACTCAGCTATACTCTCCAAGAAAAAGACCCCTGGGGACAAGGTCGAGGGGTAACCCGGTTTCCATTTGCATAGATTATAAATTATGTACTCTAGTTTAGTTGCCAGTAATGAAAGATCAAGGGAGATGTTTATCGGCTTAACTAGCAAAATAAAAGGTAAACATTTGTCCCATTCTCGACCCCAGAGCTCTTTCAGATAAACCTTTGGAGGTTTACCTCAAAGGGCTCGGGTAGAGAATGCCGGTAAGACACTCACTGCTTGACCATAGGAAACCCTGCTTCAGAATATATTTTGAAGCTAGTCGCCCTAATATAACCAGATTGGATGGATAAAAAAATTAAAAAAAAGCACAAAAAGTATCACCTATTGGCAATAGCTAATTATTTCTTTGTTTTTTAATCATACTACGAGCAGTTTAAGAATATATCAAGCAATATTGATCATTGCTTTCCATGTTACCATAGCAACTGGAGTATATTAATGTTAGTCCCCAAGGTGTTGTTGCAAGAAAATGTAATCGCGAAAGTAATTGACAAAAATTATTATTTGTGCTTTGTTATTCTTTGGTAGCACATATAAACTTTGTGTTTTCTTTCTTGCTTGTGTTGACAATTTTTACGTTGTACGATGGAGAACATGACGGAGTATCAAAATTATTGGTCTGGAACAAATAACCCACTCTTAAGAAGGCTTTATGAAAGTATCCACTATGTTAGCGTATTTAATACACGATATTTACTCGATAACAGCAGTGTCGATTTAACTGGTAAAAATGGAAGAATTGCTTTATCGATTGCTTGTAATATTCCAGATGAGAGTTATAAAGCGCGATTAAACATATTGAGCTGGTTGTTACGAGAAGGTTGTGATTTTAACTTGTGTGACAAACATGGCTTAACCTTAATCTCCTGGGTTTGCAAACACCATAAGGTTAAAATGTTTAACTTTCTGATAAAAAATTATAAAATGGAGATTGAATATGGCATTTTAGATCATAACCAAGACTGTACCTTGATGCATGCTGTGCGCACAAAAGATCTGGATGTTGTCAAATTACTAGTTAATACCTTAATTCAGTTTGGGATAAACGTGGACATGCGTAATAAGTTTGGCCTAACACCCTATGCCGAAGCTGTTCGATTAAATCTAGTGAGCATCTCAGAATTTTTGAGACAAACTGGAAATGCTTCCGCAGGTGTGGCCATAGAACCTATTATAGGACCACTATCGGTGGACCCTGGTCACACCTTTCGCAATATAATCAACATGTCAGTTCAACACAAAAAAATTCACCACAAGAAAAAATCTAAGCGTAAAAAAGATCGACAGGGAATGCTGGGGGAAAGTTCTAGTTTGTCACGTAGAGAAAACTCAGACAAAAATACACAGAAGGATATCGAAACAAAAGAGTCAGATCAGAAAGAGAGGGAAAAAGATGCTACTGAATTGCAGCAAATAGAAGAAACATGTCCGAAGTTTGAAGACCAACCGAGGATACCTCTGCAAAAACGTCGTTCGTCGCTTGGAAGAATAAACAATAAAATCCCTTACAGAAAACGCGTGGGTAGTAGTCACTCAATTGTAGTTAATCAATCCGAGTTGGCTAATAGTACCGAACGAATTACAATACTTCAAAATAAACTTGAGTCATTAATGCTATATAAACCAATCATTAGAGAAGGCAGCAAGCAAGTCACATATGAGGATTTAAGAGAAATTTTTGTTAATAACAGAGAGATTGGTTCAAACTCGACATCTTTTTACGATTTGAGTTGGTTATTAGTACTAAAAGAGGATCAAGAAAAAGACACATTTTTAAAAGGAACTCCATTGGCTGGACCGGATAGTGTGGATAGAATACAGAGCACAAGTCAAAATGGCCGAGTTAGTAAGAATCGCAAAAGTAGTGTCAGTGAAAGTGGTTATATTCAATATGGCGACGATGGAAGGCCAAAAACTTTAATTAAAAGAAAAACAAGTTTGGGCATGAATCGACTACCTCTATCTACTACAACTTGAAAAAATAACTTATTCCAGGAAATTTACGCGAGTGCCTGTAAAAAAAATAGCGATTTAACTCATCTGACTTACAAAGAGTATTTAAAAAAACGTGAATCAGGAAATATGTTTATCTTTATTTTGATAATGATGGGTTTATTGACAATCATTTCTCTTCTTTTCTTATAAACATTCACAGTATTAACAGCTCTGCAGCCTGCCTAGCATAAGGTGAACCGTATCAGGAAGATACAATTTTTTCGCGTTAATAAAACAAGGAAAACGAAGTATGCGTGTGTGTTTATGTATTACAGGTTTTAAATTAACTAGTTAATTTTTTTATCGACCTGGATATTTGTGTTACACTTTTAATAAGGGGAATTTTTTCGTTAATTTTTTGAAAATTTACAGATTTATACTACACATTATTGTAGCTACATTGTTTTTAGTGTTTATATGTGTTTGATGCGTTGATAAGTTCGTCAGCTAGACATTCAGCGATTGATTTAATATTTCGGAAGGAAGCTTCTCTTGCTCCAGTACACAACAACCAGATGGCTTGGTTGACACGTCTTAATGGTGCCACGTCAACAGCTTGTCGACGAAATTTTTTCGTTAATTTTTTGAAAATTTACAGATTTATACTACACATTATTGTAGCTACATTGTTTTTAGTGTTTATACCATAGGTTTCAGATCACATTTTGTTGAGGTCATTTTAACCTCTTCGGAAGCAAAAACAGAAAATATTTAGAAACCAAAAGGGACTTTTAAAAAATGCGATATTGTAATTAGCTGCAAAGAATCACTATCCACGTTTAATCGATTCGTAACTTTAATCATGTTTTATGACTGATTGGCAATCAATCTCGACTGCAGGACTTAATTTTTAAGCGCTACGCTGGAGATCTTCTTAAAAGTACGAAGTGCAGTTGACTCTTGTTATCTCGAGCATGCGTTATCTCGAATAACATTGGTCCTGTCAGTATTTACAGCCTCACTAGCAAGGTTTGTCCCACTATCTCGAATTATTCATTATCTCAAACATTTTTGGTCCCTTTCGATGAACTTGTCATTATCTCAAAAATTTCAGAAAATGTCGCTCCCTGGGAAACCAACTCAGCATGTTCGTATGTTCAAACGCTATTTCAATTTTCAAATGTTTTTCGAGTGTTTTTAATCTTTCGTATGTTTAGGGTTGCATGCTTTTGACATTCTCATTTTTCTGAGTTATACTTTAACTCGTCAAAAAAGTTAAAACCCTGCCTTAAAACATCTCGAACGTTTTGTCCGGTTCATGGTGTGTTCGAGATAGCTGGGGGGTATAACCAACTAAAGAGATTTTTAACTCATCCTGAGGACGTGGGGTGAAGTTGAGTATCACGCTTAATTTGGCTGTTAATTTTTCGCACGTATTGTTGCTGGTAGTAGTTAAGCCCGCAGAGAATATATGAGATTGAAACAAAACGCGTACTATTGTTCTTTCGTGGTTAATTTCCGCAGATTTTAAAAAAAACTTCTGCAAATATACGTGCGAACTATTCTCGTTTTTTTCCCTCGGCTAATGACTAGTCTCTCCGAAATTTATGAAATATGCAGTACGAACGCACTCCGCATTAGCATTTAACTGATGGTATAATTAAAATTAGAGAAATCGAGCGCATATTAGTGATACACGCATCAAATTTGGTGGTATGCACCGTGCATCAGTATTACAACTGATGGGAAAGGCATCAGAATTACGACATGGAACGCATCAAAATCAGATTACAATTAGCGGTGTGTACGCTTCAATGTGGTAGCTAAACTAGAAAATGTCGGCAAACTACAATGCCATGTATATAGATATGAAATATACATATGCGTACATGAAGCTCAACATCAAGCAGGGAAATCATAATAATAATGTATGTAATTCACCACAGTAGTTCTCTTTGCTTAGACGAGTAAATACATTTTAACGGTTGGATTTGGCAACACGTTCCAATTCATCCTTCTTCTTAATGGCGTAAGAGTTGGAAGATCCCTAAATACAAAACATTTAAGACAGGTTACAAGGTTGTCTAGGTTCTACATGACCTTTTCACCGCATCCATGCAAGTCAAACAAAACGGCGAAAACTTAATTAAACATTTTTAAACACATGCACATAATTCAGTCATTTTTAAGACTTTACTAATGTTGCCACATCCAAGGAAGTCTACTAAGTCATGTTTTGTATCATAATTTCAACTAAAGATGTACACTAAATATCTCTTAACACATTTTGTGTCTTAATGTAAAGTAGGAATCTGCCAAAAAAATTAATTGGTCAAGGAAGTCTACCAAGATGTACACTAATATATCCTCTTCATTTTGTGTCTTAATGTACAAAAACAATTAATTGGTCAAGTAAAGACAGCGAGATTAGTTGGTCGGTAATAAATTTGGTCACTACAGTAGGGTAGATATCATACCTTCGATGCGTTGATAAGTTCGTCAGCTAGACATTCAGCGATTGATTTAATATTTCGGAAGGAAGCTTCTCTTGCTCCAGTACACAACAACCAGATGGCTTGGTTGACACGTCTTAATGGTGCCACGTCAACAGCTTGTCGACGAACTGTACCGGCACGACCAATACGGGTAGAGTCCTCACGTGGTCCACTGTTTAAGATAGCGTTGCAAAGAGTTAAGACTGGATTCTAAAAAAGGATGAAATATAAAATCAGTAAACAATGGAAAAATTATATTTGATGTTCGATTCACTATTGAATCATACATTCGAACTCAAATATTGTACAACTTGGCTAATGTAAATATCACAAACTTGAAAATGTGAAACGTTTTTAAAAAGCTTTAGTCATTTTTTCAGCCAGTTTTGACACTCGAAATCCATAGAGAGTATACAAGCAACGCCCTGGCTACTTTTATATCATATACTAAACAACACTGTAATGTACAACTTGGCTAATGAAAGTAACACAAACTTCAAAATGTGAAACGTTTTTAAAAAGCCTGAGTCACTTTTTTTCAGCCAGTTTTGACACTCGAAATCCATAGAGAGAATACAAGCAACGCCCTGGCTACCTTTATATCATATACTAAACAACACTGTAATGTACAAGTTGGCTAATGAAAGTAACACAAACTTCAAAATGTGAAACGTTTTTAAAAAGCCTGAGTCACTTTTTTTCAGCCAGTTTTGACACTCGAAATCCATAGAGAGAATACAAGCAACGCCCTGGCTACCTTTATATCATATACTAAACAACACTGTAATGTACAACTTAGCTAATGAAAGTAACACAAACTTTAAAATGTGAAACGTTTTTAAAAAGCCTGAGTCACTTTTTTTCAGCCAGTTTTGACACTCGAAATCCATAGAGAGAATACAAGCAACGCCCTGGCTACCTTTATATCATATACTAAACAACACTGTAATGTACAACTTGGCTAATGAAAGTAACACAAACTTCAAAATGTGAAACGTTTTTAAAAAGCCTGAGTCACTTTTTTTCAGCCAGTTTTGACACTCGAAATCCATAGATAGAATACAAGCAACGCCTTGGCTTAAAACATATCTCTTGTATTCTTAAAGGGAAACTAAGGTAAAAAAAATGTTGTAAAAAAAAACTTAAGGACGTTGTATAACATCTAAATAAACTATTAAAAAAAATTAACACTTAATTTTCAATATTTAGGCTGTTTCAGCGAATTAAAGTTTTAAGGTTTTCTGAAATTAACCGCGAGTCCATTCACGGTTCCTTGTGAACCATACAGAATTACGAGGTATGAGACACGAGACTAAAAATCACTTAGTCATGGATAGCAGCAAAGGAAGTAGTTGTGCTAGTGAACATAGCGAAGTATATAGTTCTGAAACAGATGAAAGTATTTGCAAAGGCTGTTATGATAACGAACCTGAAAATACTGAAAGTCTGTTAAAAAACATTTGTTCATCAAAAACTGCGAATGATATTTCAGACGACGAGGATGAGGATTTAGACTCAAGCAGGTTAGAAAACTTACATTGGTGTAAGTGCAAAAAATGTGATATAGACGAGTTAATTACTGTTGAAGAATGCAAGTGTTGTTTGGAGTTTACAACTTTACTGGGAGAAAAGCTGGAAGAGAATACATGTATTACCTTGCATAAAGATTTTAAAATTCTTTGTTTAAATCGCACCGTATTAGAGACAGCAAGCATTAGACATCACAGGTATCAAAATAATTTTAAGGATAAAATTCTTTTAAGAAGTAAGTTTATTATACTACCTTTCAAAACAAATATAAAAAATTACTTCATATCTACATAAAAGTTCGTTTACTGAATGTCAGTCAAAGAATACTTAAAAATAAAAACATTTTGTAAGTCCTAGATTCCACAACAACAAAACATATATTCTTTTTAGAATATACGACTTGGGTGCATTACTATGAAATTCTGGGAAAAGGATGTAGAGTTGTTTTACCGCCATGCATTGTGGAAAAAATTCTTGAAAGTTTCCCAGAAAAAGATGGAAAATATACAGGATTCAAAGCTTTTATAGAATTGTAAAATCTGTAATTTTAGTTTACGTATACACTTTTTTTATAAAAAAATGAGGCTGCACGAGTGAAAAAATAGGAACACTTCAGGCTGAAGCCAAATTTCCTTGTTCTTTTAAAAAAAGTGTATAACAAACAAATCAAATCTACTTAGAAAATCGTTTTATTTTTTTCAAGTATACTCAATTTTTCTGGACGATCTGTTATACGCAATATTTCTTAGAGTGTCAAATCTGCCTTCTATATTTTCTACTTTCTTGTAGGAGTTTTGTCCATCTAGTTTTCGTTGCACTACCTCCATAAGCAACTTTTCAATATCTTTCATTGCTTTAACAGGGTTCCCACTCATTCTTCAAAACAAAATTTGAGAAGAATTGAGGGACTTTTGAGAAGCTTTTGTTAACAAACCTGAGGAGATTTGGGGAGAAAAACTTGCACTTGTAGAAATTAAAAAACACACAGACTTGCGTCTCATTATTTTCTTACAAAAAATAATTAAGAAACTTTGCTTTAAATACAAACACAACAAAAAAAAGACGTTTTGAATGTGAGGAGATTCGAGGAGTTACGAGAAGGCGAGGAAGGAAGCCAATGTGCAAAAATATCCCTGAGTGTTTCCTTGAGGTAATGACTAATTTATTTTGAATCTGATTCCCATTTTCTTCATCTTCTTAACAAAAACATCAGAAACATTTATTTTCAGAAACCTAATCAACGTTTTGAATCTCTTACTTTGAAATAAGCTTTTTCTTCAGTGGAACCTATGCATAATTAATTAGATATTGTGAGATATTGAGATTGGTTGGAAACCACAAGCTAAAGGGATTAAGCCTACTGAACTCTTTAGGGTACAAAGAGGATTTACCTAAGGGAAAAATTGTTTGCAAAAGAAAGAATTTAGCTTCAATAATATTCAACAAGTTCTTAAACATAACTCCACATTCATTTAATCACTTGAAATAACATAAATCTGCAAATGAGTAATAGATTGATTGGTGAAAATTTCAATCATTTATGGGTTTGAGTATGAATTCTGTTGCCATAACAGTTCCTTCTAAATCACTATTATAACATTATGGGATGACACTGAAGTGTGAAACCATAACAACAAAGACTCAAGTTCAAAGTTAAGTCACATTGAAGTAGTTTCTTAGGAATTATAATTAAAACAATTTAATGGTGAAACCCTCCCCTTAAATTCTTAGTCTTGCATCAGTCCTATCGATCTGATTATCACATACTTATAAGTATCACAAATTTTGTGTGTACATCATATGCAAAACAAGAGGAAATGCTGAATTAAAAAACCTTCGTTTTATCAAATTCCTCAAGGACTGCTTCAATATGACTTAAGCTTTGTGATTATATTTTTTTATTGCATTTTTAACTTTACATAAATGGCATAACTTATCCCTTTGGAAAAAGTGCAGTCAGAAATTTAACAAAGCAGTCAAGACCTTGGTAGGCAAACACAGAGTTGTAAAAATCTTAGCATAATTACATGTTTTGCATCAGTCCTATCGATCTGATTATCATGCACCTATACATAAAGGTATCACAGGTTTGTGTGTACATCATATGCAAAACATATAGTATATACCTATCAATAAAGAATTTTCTCAAATATTGTTAAAATATTGGTAGGACAACTAAGATTTGATATCCTGTTAAAAAAACCTATATTATGTTTAAAATACTGCATCAGTCCTATCGATCGGATTATCAAATACCTTTTTGGTATCACTAAGAATATAAATACATCACTTGCAGCTTTAGGTGCATTAAAACATTTTAAATGCTAACATTTCATTAAAATTATTACATTAAAAAAAACACACATACCTCACCAGTTAGGAGATGCATAATTTCAAAGGCATGTCTAACGATTCTAACAGCCAACAATTTTTTGCCGTTGTTGCGACCGTGCATCATCAAAGAGTTGGTTAGTCTCTCAACGATAGGACATTGAGCCTTCCTGAAACGCTTCACAGCATATCTAGCAGCAGTGTGGGGAAGATAGACAGCATGGTTGTCTTTAACAGCAATGTAATCCTAAGAGAAAATATTGAATTGTTAGCAGGCACGCCAAACATTTATAATCTTTCCCAAAATATCTTCTTTATTTCATTCAAGCAGATTTTTAGGTGGTTGTTTTTCCAATGTAACCAGAATAAGAGTGGGCCCTTTTAATAAGACATCATACTTACGGTCAAACTAATATCAGCAATATCAATTGCACTTAGATCCCATTTGCCAAATAATTTAATATCTTGAAGTTCAATGCTTGTTGGCTCCTCAATCTCATCACCTGCTTCTCCCCAAGTTTCTTCCATGTTTTAACCTAAACAACAGATTAATAATTTATAATTAGATTTAAAAATTTGGTTATGACAACTGATCTGTTGTAGATGGAAACCTTGTCACATTTAACAAGGAGAGAATGGAAATCTGGACATTTGTGATTTTAGTTGTTCAAGCAATATATGATAGTTAAGCATCATTTCCTAAAAAAATTTGGATGATTGCCTTTCACTAAGTAATTATATTTATCCATTTTTATATTTTAAGCAATCCTTACCCTCCTTTTCCTCCTAGAACCTTGTACAAGAACAGATTGAAAAGCTGGGCATGCATAGAAGATTTTATACTGAAAACAAGGCTTCTTGCCAACATAAGATGGTAAATGGGATGTCTAGCAACTACCCTGGGAAAATGAAACTGGTGAATTTTATTTTTTTTATTGTGAGATTTTATTGCTTAAAGAAATTTATTGCACCAATTCAAAAAAAAATAATAATTGGCAAGTATGTGACTTATACAGTAGATTTATGTTACACAGTGGTAAGTACAGTTTTAGTCTGAGTTGTGACACTATCAAAAATGTATGTTTGCATCCTCTGATCAACCCATTTACAGTATAAAAACCCAGCTTTTTATACTGTAAAAGTGCCCTAAGGCTTTTTCTGCCAATAGACAGTCCATCATTTCATCTAAGCATAAAAAAGCCCTGGGAACAGAATTTAGTGACCCTGATTTGTTTTTATTCTTGTTTTCTACGAAAGTTTCCCACCAAAAACAAGAGAGTTAGCATTTCTGACCACAATAGCAAAGCTGAACTGTAGTCAGACATGCTGACTTGTTCCAAAACGGCCAAAAAGCCATTCAGGCAATTTTGGTGTTTTTTAAACTATCAACCTGGGCCTGCATGCTTTGCTACAACCAACATTTTTTTGGTTAGAGTAAAGCATTAATGCTTTATCTTAGAACCTACAGGAAATTACTGTTGTTAGAAAAACACAGACTTTATATCAACATTACTTTGTTTATCAAAACATGAATTTCATGGGCCAAACATGCTTTTCCTAATGACAGGAGTGTTTGTTAACAGCAGGACATTGAGCCTTTTAAACCAAGAGTCCATTACATAATTTTTGCGGAAAAAAATAAATGCAGATATACTGTGATTGTATGACAAAGAAACTTTTTTTAATTTTTTTTTTGATGTAGAGTTTTCAAAAAAGTCATCATACTGTCAGTTCCAAGTTAACACTATCAAATTTTAAAAGAGGAAACATAAAACGTTTAAGGAAAAATAAGTGGCATATTTGGATTTATCAACAAAAAATCTATAGGATATGTAATTTTAAATACCATAGGATTAATAGAACAGGACTATTGTAATTTAAAGTTTTTAATTTTTAAACCCTTATATTTAACTGCAGTTAAACATTTCACTGCAGTTGATTTGTAGGGTAATTTCTTCATAAAACATTACAGTTACTACTAATAGAGGCCCTGTATGTGTAGTGAAACTTCTGGCGAGTTCACGAGTTTTCAGATAAAAGGATTGGCCTTACATATACAGGCGTTTTCAGGAGTCCAGAACTGTTTCATAAATTCCAGCGTGACGTTATTTATTTGAATTTATTTAAAGTCCTATCAAATGCCTTTGTGTAATGAAATAGACTAAAAATAACTTTGCTTCACATACAAAGCTTACTGCTGGAAATGTAAACAACAGTATTCATCTATAGCTAGCTGCTATTTCAAACAATCTTGCTTTTCATTCACTGAAAAATACAGACATAATTCTGTACTGTCGATAGTAAATTTTGAATTAACTAGCTACTCAGCCTGTAAAATCCTTTCCACTTAAAATCAGACGTTTTATTATACTTACTAACTAGCTAAGAATAAAAATACTGTTTTAGCTACACATCGATTTCAAGACGTTATTGCATACAAATACAAAGTTTGCGTGACTTAAAAGCTACGTTTTGCTGCTACTGATCTATTTAATTAGAACTCTAAATAAGATAACATTAACTTACCTTCCTTTGCCAAAGGTACTGCCACAACGAGTAAAAAAGAAAGAACCACCGAGTACATGTGTGGTAGTACAGGGCCGTCGAGCCGCGTGCGATAGCAAAGTCCTGGAAACAAGTTAGAGTTTTGATTTACTTATTTTTTTAAAATACGGCGGGAGAAAAGGAAAGGATAGACGGAAGCTTGAAGAAGAAAAACTAGCTGTTGCTAGCTGACTAGTCCTTCAATTTGCATGTTATATTATCATATTTGTATAAAATATACCATATCGCTGAAATTAAAATATGATAGATAGATAGATAGATGTGCATATTTTACATGGCTAGCCTTACAAATATCGAGGGATATACCCTGTCTATTATTTCCAGGAGGGGCCATGGCGTAGATTGAGAGTCCTAGAGTATTTAATGCTCATTTTGAGCTACGCAGACCCAATTAGAGCCCGCGCTCTACTAGACAACTCCCGGCAACATCCAACAGCCCACACAGTGTGCCATCTTCCCAATTTCCCTCACATGGCTTGGGTTAACCCGGGGCTATGGTAACATTCACTCGCCCATGTTGAATCGCCGTCAAGAGGAATCGAACCCCGGTCTCCCGCACAGAGTACGAGAGCTATAACCACTAATCTACAGCGCCACAACTAATGCGGTACGAATTACTAAAAAATGAGAGAGGATGGTGAAGGCTAAAATTCTGCATCTGGGTAACATGCCTAAAATATAATATTTTGATTGTTTTTAACAAAGATGAACAACATTTGAATTCAGCACAAAATTTTATGAGAACATGCAATTTTTTTAAGTTTATACTCTGTATATATAACTGACTCTATTAGTAGCCGAAAACTTGATGTTTTTGAAGAAATATTGAAATAACCCTGCAAAACAACTGCAATAAAAATTTTGGACTGCAGTTGAATATTACATGGTCAAACTTCAAATTATAATAGCTAGCTAAGTCCTTTTCTAATAATCATATGGTATTCAGAATTTCATATATTTTATAATTTTTGCTAATAGATCCAAATATGCCACTTGTTTTTCTCAAAAGTTTTTATTTGCTCTTTTAAAATTTGATGATGTTAACCTGGATCTGTTCTGGTCCAGATTGCGAACCCGGTCTGTTTATAAACAGGATGGCTGGGTATGTATGGATGACCAGATTATGTTTTTTTGGCCTGATTATGTCGTGGTGACCAAATTATGAACCCTGATGCAATGGCTGGCCAGTCCTGAGTATGTACTTTCTGCCTTGTTTGTAAACAGGGAAAGCTGCCGTACACAATTCGGGCAGCGTTCATAATTGGGACTTTTCGGACTTAAAATGAATTCAAATGAATCAGAGGGCATCAATCTACACTCTTTAAAAGTTTTAAAACTCAAACATTGTTTCCGTAAAAAGAAACCACAGGAAAAGACCTCTTTTCACCAAATCCTCGCAAATGCCAGAGCCAAAAAGCTTACCGTTGAAAACTAAACAAGTAACGTCACGCTGAAATTCATCTATAACTATAGCTAACTGTATGGAATGTTTATTTTCTCCCCCCCCCAAAAAAAAAACAAAAAAAAAACAAAAGAAAACAGACCTAATTAACAGAATTAATCGTGAAATTTAACTAGCTAGCTAACTACAAACCTGGAAATAGTATTTTTGCTAGGAGACCCATAATTTTTCTCACCCCTGGAAAACAAATTGGAATAATAGTTGTTTGGGATAAAACATTCACAAAAGTACACTTGGTTCTTTTTTTATATAATTTTGCAAAATGGTCCAAATAAAGTTGTGCTCTTTTTTACTCTAATGTGACTATTAATTTACAAGAATCTTAAATAATACCTAGCAGGTATTTATTTTTGCAAACCTAGCCAAAATTTGTAAAAAGCACAAAAATATAAATACCCTTGATTAGGTCAATTTTTTGCAACAATTAAATGAGGAAACAACATTTTATATTTCTTGCTTTCTTTCAGTTTAACTATAAATTGTTATGTTGCATCTGCTTTAATATGCTGCAAATCAATGGCAACGCGCTTAAACTGTTAAATAAAAAATGAGTCGTAGGTAATGTTTTCTTTCTTAATATATTGCATCCTTTCTGAGAAACACCCTGGGAGTTAATTTTCTTTTCAGGAACTGGTCATATAGCTCAAAGTTGTTCTGAAAAAGGCAGAGGGACTTGTACAGTAAAAATGCTCCTCTTAAACTTCAAGGAAAGTAAATTAAAGTTATTATTTCCAGGTGACTAGTCAATAAACTTCTGAGTCGGTCGACTCATATTTGTTGATTGTAAAGCTATTTCTGTTATTATAATTTCTGAAAAATCTGTTTTTCTGTATATATTGTATTGACAGAACAGCAGCATTTAAATTAAATTGACAATTCAGTATCAATAATTGTACACCTTTAGGAACTTGAAAAGGGTGGATTACAGCAAATTTTCTACAAGTTGCAAGTCCGATAGCGAAGGTAATAGTAATCTAATAAAAGTTAGTGCCACATATCTGCAAAAGCTGAATAAAAACTATATACTTGTAAAATCATTATCATTGTATTCATAGAATTATACTAGACTGAATTCTGATTTCTCTCTTTATATGCTTTAATATATAGTAAATTCTTTTTTTTTCTTTTTTTTGATAATACAATTAGCCTACCTATACGTGGATAAATTTTTGCGAGTATTTAATTTGGCGAATGACCAAAATGGAATATTTGGCGAGGATTTAATTTTGCGAATACAAAAAAATATTTATTTTGGCAGGGACTTATTTTAGCGAATGACACAAAGAAATAAATTTTATTTACAAAACTTGTTATGAATATAAAAAAAGTTTTCTTTTTTGGGGAAAAACGTTTTTTTTTCCTGATTACAAAAAAAACATTTTTTTTTAACATCTGGTGAGGATTTAATTTGGCGAACAGTCAGTTATCAAAATTTTGACAGATACTTAATTTGACGAAATTCGCCAAGTTCGCCAAATTCAATCCTCAGCAAATTTTATCCACTTAAGGCAAATTTCAAATTTTGCATTTATCTCTCTCAGATGATTTTCAAGATTCTCCTCCTTCTGTTACTAAAAAAGTGAAGACAATAAAAGACAAGAATATACAAAATAAGAAAACAGTTGTGAAAAAGAATCAGTCAAATTATGCTTCAAACAGAACGTCTCGGTAAGATTTTTCATGTTTTTTTCTTTTACCTTTTACTTTATATATTCTGCAAAAGCTCTAATGTTCTATAATAAAATTTTAATTATGTTAGCAAGAAACAACAATACTTCTAGAACCGTTCAACAAAATAATATTGGAAAAGGATCCCTTTTTTCATCTATATTGCAAGGATTTTGTTTGTTTGTTTATTACCCAATTCCTTTCTAATTCATGTCTTTGATATTTAGCACTTCAAATGTAGAGGCTTTATTTGAGCAAGATGTGTTAACAGCAATTGAAGTATCTCGAAGCAATAGTTTAAATACCAAAAAGAAGAAAGATATTATTAGTATATCTGATAGTGAAGAGGAAGTTGTTAATTTATTAAAAAAGAAAAGAAAAAGTGTCCCGCTTGAAGGTATAAGATTGGTAATGTTTACCAATTTGTTGATTCTATTTACATCATATCAGGTGTATTAAGAAGGAATTTCATAAATCCCACTTCTCCGTTTTATTTTTAGATAGCTCTGAAGAGGAATCGTCCAGTTCCTGTCGTCTTGCTGATACTGTATTAATTATAAGACATGATGATAAGAAGTCAGACACCCTAGAGAGTAATATAAAAGAAGGTATATATAAAAGAGCGTTTGATAATATGGTCAAAATGTCAGGAAAATTTTGTACCATCAAAAAATGTCAGGAATTTTAAGGAAGATTAAATTTTAGATTTTTTTTTTAAAGAATTAGTATTATTTTTGAGCTAATCTATCAATATTTTGCTATGCTGCATGATTATGATACTTTTATGACTCATATTTATCTATTAGGCACCTTTATAACACAGTTTTAGGGCCCATACCTTTCAGAGCCTTAGATATTGGCTATTACTCGAAACTACCCCTAAAAAACTCTACAAAATTCTTATAATCGGGTATATTAACTTTCGATAGGGTTATTGTTCGAACTTAAAACTTGCAATTCGGATTAGCGAGTTTGGCAATAATTTTCGCGGGAACTAATTTTCACGAAAAACTCGTAATTAATCTTTCTTCCTATTCGTAAGGTATTACCCGGTCCTATTTAAGGGCGGTTAATTGTGGTAAAAATTTTCAAGATAATTTAAAGTCAGAACGTAAACATGCAAAAATTCTCTCAGTTGCCATCTAATTGTACCCCCTTCTTAATGTGTAATGATTTTAAATAAACTTTGTGGGAGATTTCAATAATGGATCTAGACAAGTAAAAGGTACGTGGAAACTAAAAAAATTACTAATTTGGTTATAAGCCTAACTTTTTGTTTCCGCTTGTTAAGTTTTCATTTACCTTGATGGAATAAATTTTTGCGAGAATTAAATTTCACGAGTTTAGGACGTTTTGCGAAATGCTTTAATCTCCACAGTCACCTTTTACGATGTTCTCGTGAATTTTTGTCAATACCTTGTTTTTTGCAAAATTCAGGGATAATTAGTTTTGTTGGCTTAAATTCATCAATTTTCGACCTCATAAATATTTTGATTTTAAATATACAAGGAATTGCGAGTCATTTTTTTTCAATGGGCTTCCCTTAAATCTTAGTGATTGGCCATTCGCAAAAAATATGTCCTCGCGAAATTTATATCGAGACTATATTAATCGAATCGAACTTTGCAATTTTAAAAAATTGCAAAGTTCGATTCGCGAAATCGGGACAATTAATTTTCGCGAAGATTCTATTTCATTTAGGTATATTGAATAATTATACACATTTTTCAGCATATGTGCTTTATATCGTTGTAGAATCAAATGGGTCACCGCTAAAAATGGAAAAGAAAGTATCAAAACCAGTCGTCAAAAATAAAGAAAACAAGAAAAATGTAGCTATTAACAATTTACCTACAGAGGATATACGCAAAACAACGAATAATAACGGTATAATATTTACGTCATTAAAATGAAAGCCGGATTTCCACTTTAAAAAAATACGCGTATCGTACCGAAATCAGTTGATCTGATTGGACAAACTTGATCTTTTGAGTGATATGTATCGATACCTAAAAAGTTAGATTTAATTCAACATTTTTTGTCGTAGTACGTGTATCAAAAATTCAACAAAAGAAAAGAATAATTAAGAGTTGTTACCTTTGAACTAATCATTGAAATTAAAATAATATGTTACGATATGATACGTTATATTTTTAAGTGGAAATCCGGCTTAAGACTCGCAAATGATGCATAATTTTAAATAATTTAGATTTCAGTGGGATGAAATCTTCTCGATATTGTACTCTACTCGTAAAAATTAATTCCATGCAAAAAATACTTTTTCTTAATAGAAAAAATAGACTTGTACTTTGTTGAATGTAGTACGAAATTTATTATGGTGAAGTAACTTATTTTTATATATATCAGCGATAAAGCAAAGAAAAGCCGCGTTTATTAATCAGTAAAATTCTAATTTTAACAATTTTATGTGTTTCAGGAAATAAAAAAGGATCGGTAACTCCAAAACAACTGCCAAACAAAAACAGTCCCGTTCTTAGCAGCAGTAAAGTTTTAACACCTGGAAGATTGAGGCTTGGTCTTTCAAGAAATATAAGAATTGCGAAACCGTTACATTCTAATGTGAATATGTATCCATGTTGACTGATTGACTGGCTGACAACTGTCAAGTTTAGTAACAAATTAATGTTGATGTCACTATGGGGTCTATTTTTCCATTTTAATCTGTATATATTAATTTTGTAATAAATTTTTATTTAAATATTTATTTTTAATTTGTTTTTAGTCTTCTTGATTTTTTGTAAAATAAACGCAGCTAGAGGAAATTCTTTAAATTCTTTACTCTGTTGTTCGGGAGAGTGTTAACAAATTGAAATTAGTGAATTTTCTTTCTGACGCAAGGCAGCAAGGAAGAATTAAGGAGTGACAAAGTTCTGAGATTGAAATGTGTGTTGACCAAGTCCCACTTCGGAAAAGAAGGTGAACAGCTTTTAAATAGGAGACTTCAAAATTTCAATGCTTTAACGGGAGAAAGAATAAACATTGGGATCGGAAAAATTAAGAAGTGACCCGTATTGTAAACAGAGGTTTTGTTATAACAAGAGAATACAGTTAGATAATGTTGTCTGTCAAAGAAAAAAATGATTTACAAAGGACTTGCACGTCCTTTTAATCGCCAAGATTGTATCTTTATCCAGTAACTGATGTCCAAGTTTTTGAAAAAAATCACTTTAACTCAAGCTCCTGTCTCATTTTTGACTAAATTCGCGTAACTTGAACATTCATGTCAAACTATTTTCCTCCGTCTCTTGTTACCGGGAGTAAATTGTAATTATTTCACATTAGATATTGTTTTCTTTGGTCTAATTATTCAACCATATACTTGTCCAGAGAACTATCCATGCTAGCGTTAAATCAACCCAGTTTTTTTCTGCAAAATAGTTAACAGCGAGGCTGAATGAAAAAGGATATCGCATATTAACAGTTGCGCATATGATAAAAAAATGATTGGCATTTGAGAGCAAACGTGAACATGCCATGTAAACTTTGCCTGATTTAGCTTGTGTACAACGGCATATTCAGACAGAATTTCCACGCCTTCTCAAAACTCCTCAAATCTCAATTTTTTATATATGCTAGTTTTTTATATTATTTATTTTGAATCACCATAATTTGTAGTTCCTGTGGCCTGCTACTTTTTTTGTTTTGTTTGTAAGAAAATAATGAGATGCCAGTGTGTGTGTTCCTTTATTTTTACACGTGCAAGTTTTTCTCCTCAAATCTCCTTAATTTTGTTAACAAAAGTCCTCAAATCTTTTTAAATTTTGTTTTAAAAAAAGAGTGGGAACCGTGTTAGATCAACGCAGTTTACCCGCTTGTTCTAAAAACTTTTTCAGTTAACAACATAGCTAAACGTTCGTAGATGGCTAAAATAATAAACATATTTTATTTTTCTTACCATAATTTTTATTAATAAAAAATATATAAAAACACGACACAAACATAAAAAAATGTCTACTACTTAATGTAGTATTGAGAACTCTTCATTCATCTTGTTCATTATTAACTGTAGACGAGATCTCACTGTCGAACATTTAATCCTTGGTTTGTAAAAACATCTCTTTGAGCATTTTTTTTCAATGTCACTTATAAAATGTCCAACTATGTCCTGAGTAAACTCATTTAATTGGTGAAATCTTTCTTCCAAAGATTTTAGATTAGCTTCTAGGTCGAAATTTTGTTCTTGAAGCTTAATAGCCTGTGTGTCTTTCTCAATTATTTCTCTCGATAAATTTGAAATCTCATTCTCTTTTTGACAACGTTCTTGTTCTAGCTGTAGTTGCAAAAGAGATACTTCTATGGCATGTTCTGCCAGCAGCTTGGCGACTATGCTTTCATTCTCTTGATGGATTTTTTCTTCTCTTTCTTTCATGTATGCCAATTCTTGTTCCTTTTCCTTCATATTGAATTGACATTTTGATATTGTTGCCTTTAATTCTCCAACTTCTTCGAGCTGCATCACATTTTTTTTCTTCAGATGTGCTATTTCAGCCAACATGTGGGCACGTTCATCCTCATAAACTTTTACTTTTTGTGTTGACTCTAAAAGTTGCACTTCTAAAGATTTACTATGTGTTTCCGCTGCCTCAACTTTCATCTTATATCCTTCAACGCTTGCATGCAAAAGTGCATGTTGTTGATTCATCTTCAGTAACACTTCGTTGATGGATTTATTTGCGAGCTTTGTCTGAGCAAGCTCTTTCTCAAGAATTTGATTCTGCTTTGAAATCGCTTCATAAGCTGAATTCGATCTATCCTGATCAATTTTCATTGCAGCTATGGTTGCATCTTTGGCTTTAATTTCAATAGCTTGATTTGCTATGTCATCTTTCAAGGAAAGGATAATGACTGTGTTATAATTCAGTTGTTGCGTCATAGCGTTAATAGCAAAATCTGTTTCTGTTGCCTAAAAAACAAGGTTGTTTAAGAAATCTTACCTCCTTAATCAAGAGGTACTTAGTAAGTTATGGTGCAAATTAGGCCAATTTGATATAAGAGGTACAGGTAACTGCAGATTACAATAAGGGTGTCAAACTTACTTGATTGGACGCGATGTTAAGTTTCTTCTCATCTGCGACCATTGTTACATTTTCCTTCAAAGAGGTATCGTCCGGTTCACTGTTTTGTTTAACTTGAGCGTCAGACTTATTTTGTACAAGCTGGTTGTTGATAACTTGTTTATTTGATTTGTTTTTAAATCGATTCTTCTTCATCTTGCGTTTACCCATCTTGTATATTTCACAAGTAAACTGTAAATGATTGTTCCATGACAACCAATTTGACGTCAAATAATGTACATAACGTCATCAAAAATGGTGTCAACTTATTATTACGATTATTTACACAAAAGATCCTCCTAAGTTTCTATCGTTCGAATTAAAACTTAAGAAAACAGTACAAGCACAGCAACCGCTCAATTAGAAAACTGACTGAGATATCGGTCTTATTCTCACCCTGAAGGCAACCATAAAGGAACGATTTAATGATTTGGCCTGTAATCCAACCCATGATCTTCTGCACTGGAAGTGAACGCTCTACCACAAGGCTACCAGTTCATGACGTCCTTGTTGTATTACGATTCATTTCATTTCCTCTCCTGTACATGTGTATCAGCTTTTTTGTCCGCAAAAACGAAACATTTGCAAGTTATTACCCTGTTTAAAGAAATTATAATTCATATAAGTTGTACAAATAGTCGTAATCTCGAATTTGTTTTCAAAGTGTATTCATCGTGGATTTCTTGCTTAGGAGGCCAATAATGTTTTTTTTAAGTTATTTTAGTGCCCTTTCCATTTTTGGTGCTTTGAGTTAGTGACTGTATTGTTTGATCTTAACCTGTTACTATCGCTTTTAAACTTCCTATATTCGAGATGAAGTTTTTTTTAGGCCGTATATAGAAGCGTACTAAAGATTTATCAAATTTTTCAAACGAAATGAATCTAATTTTCAAAATAAAATTGTAAATATTGAGATTCATGCATCAAACAAACAACCAGTTAAAACAGATTTATTAATTTTGTACTAATTAATCTCTGCTTGCAATCAATATCATTGGCAATCTTAAATTTGTAAATTGGCTATCAGTATTATCTGAGAGGCATTAACAAACAAACCAATCAACGCAGATAAATCAATTTGGTTTTATTCAAGTTAGCTATATTATAAAATTAAATTAAATAAAATATATACTATTGTTTAATAACTGTCACATAGTAACAAAGCGTATCTACAAATTTTTGCATCAGTAGCTTCTCTAGTATGAAATACTCCCTACACGGACTTGTCCAGCGTTGTTTGTGTGCCGCGCCTCATTATATTTCTTCTGGTCAGCTTTTATGAAGAGGTTGTTTTTTCAGTCGAGTTGATAACGATAAGATTCCTATCTATTGAATCTGAAATCCTTCACATAAGAAATGCTCATTTAGATTATATACATGCAGCATTGCTCTCCTTTTCTCCTTGGGTCTGTCAATATTTCAAGTTAGGTGGAGTCTTTGTAATGGAGTGAACGTCTCGCTGCAGTTTTTGAGAGAATGTTAGTAGCGCCGTTTTTTAGATGGGTGTTATCCTTGCTCGATAAACTAACAACATCATTTGTTACCGTGCCTAAATCTGCATAAGGATCTGGAGCTCTATTTAAAACTGTCTTCTTCTCACCAGACACACCTTCTACTGACGTACCCATTTCTGCATATGGATCTTTGCCAAGTGATGTGTGATTTACACCGGTAGGCTTTGATACCGGAGTGTCATCCTCTTTAATAACCGGTATAGTACAGGGATAGGAGCGTTTATTTCCAGACAGATCCTTACCCAGATTCGCATATGGATCATCAGTGTGATTAGTATTTTTCTTTGATTGTATGGAGTTAAAATAATTGGCTGAAGAAGCATCTTTCAGCAACTTTAAAACATCCTCGGGTTTAAGAGGAAGGCAGTTTCTTCTCCGTTTTCGCTTGTGATCTACTGCTGCCCTTCCAATTGGTTTAGACTTTTTAACACCATTTTCTTGTCGCGGTTTCTTATGATGGTTCACGGTACGGATGATGGACGTAATATCGTCATAAGATGGATGTACACGCTCTGTTTTCTTCTTAATAGGACCACCCATTTCTACGTATGGTCCCAGCACTTCCTTTCCCACATTTTGTTCCAACACAGACGAAGGTGCTACCTGGTTGGCGTCTACTTTAGCTTTTTCCACAGCAATTTCTTTCTCCAGTTTCTCAATAGTCGCCAAATCGTTTTCTGCCGTTTTACTTTCTTCCCCAGTTTGTTCGAGGTCTCCCTTTTCCATTTCGATGTTTTTGTGATTTTTAGTTGGTTTCTTACTGAAACTTTTAACTTTACCTTGGGTGGACTTAATTTCTTTAAGTGGTGTATCTGATTGACTTTTATTAGAAGAAGCTCGTGGATTTCCATTGGCATACGTACCAAGATCAGAATAAGGATCTCCCTTCATGAACGATTTTGTGTTCTCTTTGGAGCTGGTAGCTTCTTCGGTATTGTCGTTTTCTTCTAACTCATTTATATGAGCAGAGATATCTTTCTCGATATTACCAAAGTTGACGAATCTTTCTCCACGATTAGCCATACTTTCAACAGCACGTGGTGTTTGACCTATTTCGTGATAGTGGTCCGTTAGATCATTTGAGACGTGTACAAATCTCAACTGATGATCGCCTTGTGCATCGTGGCTTCTTGATAACGGAGGCACTATCTTTGGTGATTTTGGTGAATACGTCTGTGCTGAAGCTGGTTCCTTAACGACGTTGTTCTCGTCCTTCATTGTCACGTTCACAGCTTGATCCTCTTTAGAATCAACTGGTTCCTGTTTTGTTTTTGTTCGAGCTTCGTTTTGGGAAAGTCCGATAGAAGTACCAAGGTCTGCATATGGGTCATACGTAGAGGATCGTTTCGACGCATTCATTGTATCGTATTTTTTATGCTTAAATATTCTTGAATGCTTTACTTTTGACCTTTTTCTTTTCCTTAGCTTACTCCTGGTGTCCCCACCTTGGACAGCACTCCCCATATCTGCGTAAGGATCGTGATCTACTGGAATAGACTGAACATCCATCTTTGAGAGAAACTTAAATGGTTTCATGTTTAACAACTTCTTCCTTGTCTCCGGGTTGATTTTAGCTAAAGCTTCTTTAAATTTCGGGAACGCAGACAGAGCAGTTGCATTGGTTCCTTCTAAAAAAGTTGCAGGAAATGCTTGCGACGCCTCATTCAAATGATCAGGTGGGTTGCTGGAAGGTTGCACGTTTGCCTGTTTGGTTGCTTCCGTATCAACCGGATTGGGTTGATGACGTATCAGAGATATCGCTGTTCCACTTGTATACTGAGGAACGCCTTCTTTCTTCTGGAATGGGTTTTGCTTTTTTGATGGGTGGTGTTTATGATTTCTTTTCTCAACATGTTTCTTTCGACGTGGAAAGTTTTCTCTCTTGTTTATTGATGATATGGCTGAACCTAGTGTTGCGTAAGGATCTAGCGCAATTTTCTCATATTCCGTAGTGTTTTTTTTACCTGTTCCTGTATCGTTGTTTAGACCGCTTCTTTTTTCGATACTCGCAAATGATGAACCTAGGTCAGCATAAGGATCATTTTTAATTTTCTTTATGTGTTTATTATGACTTACTTTCCCGCCTTTGCTTCTTTTCTTTCCTATATCTGAATAGGGGTCCTTTATTCGATTATATTGTGCTATTGCCGCCTTTGTCTGTTCTTTCAGTTTTTCCAAGGTCTTCTCGTATTCTTCTATGCTTGGTTTAGTAGTATCCACATTAGTTGATGTTTGAGAACTTAGAAGGGTATTCTCATTTGATGTAGTAGTTTTTGGCTGCAATAACGACGTCGAAACTTGCGTCGGAGTATTATACGACAAACTACGTGATTTTCCTTGATAATTCCCATTGTTTCTTGCCATCAGTTGTTGTAGCTCTTTCGGCAAGCTAACTACAATTCTCATTCTTGAACTTGCTTTTTCTGTGATTACTTTCTGAGGTTTAAGAACAACGTGGTGTCGTATTGGTCGATCTTCCAGAACACTTCGTCTCTTTAAGTCTGCATAAACTTCTTGTAGTTTCTTCTCTTCCTTCGGATTTAGTTGCTCATCTTTGAAGATTCTGTTCTCCACATGCACAGCTACAGTAGGATCATTTGCAGTAGCCATCATCCTTGTTGAAAGACTTCCTTTTCCCGGTGGTCTTAAGTCTATCTCGATGGGTTTCTTTAACTTCGCTAACGGACCTTTAGGATTCAAAGTAATTTTTAAAGGAACTCGTGGTAGTTTTCCAAATAGTTCAACTATCGTACTTGGTTCATTAGCCACATGAGTATCAGAGTTACCTACAGATTCAGATATTGACTGGCGTTTCGCTTGTTGAATTTTTTCTTTTTCCTTTTCACCTTCATTTTTAATCGTCCGAACGTTAATGACGTCACCATAGCCTACGTCATAAATCTTGGCAGAACTGTCCATCTCGTTGTTTGGCTTGTCTTTGTCAGTCATGAATTTCTTATACGGCTCCAGTGCGATTTTATCTAAACTTTGGAAGTACTGACCGGCATGTTTGATGAACTGTTTGTGTTTCTCGCACATCGCATCTATACAGGCTGGATTTTCTTCCATTAACTTCAGTGGATCTAAATCACCATAGAAACTAAGCGCGTTGTTAGCTTCTTTCTCATCTTTAACCTCCGGTTCAGGTTTCTTAGAAAAGGTTTTGCCCTTTGCCGGCTTACGGATAATTGCCGGTCGGTATGTGTCAACTAATTTTACGCGCCTTGTACTGTTCGAGATCAGCGGTTTTTCTATATCCAGGGTAACGGGACTACCATGTTTGTTTTTAAACGTTACAGAACTCTCTTCGTTATCGTCATCCGTTACAGAACGTGTATTTCGTGTATTTAAATCCAAAGTATTTGCAGGATCGATTAATGTTTTCGCAATACCTGGAAATTTCTTCTCTAAAGACGATCTTTCCTGCTGCAAAGTTTTTATCTTTTTTCTTAAAATTTGTGTCTTACGATGCGCTTTTTTCTGATGCTGTAACTCGCTCAAAATATCTCCAACCGCCATCTTATAGAGTGAGATTAACATATCTTTATCAAACGTTTTTAAGAATTTCTCTGTAAATCTTCTTGTTTTCGCGACATTAGTATGCTCTTCTTGTGGACGCATTTTGTCCATATGAAGCTGTTCAGTCGCTGACGAAAATTCCTTTTCAACGCTGGTACTTACTGGCACCGCAGCTGAGCTATCCTTTTTATTACTGCTCTCTGGCTGAGGCTCCTGTTCTTTAGAAACAGGCTTTATCACATTCGTATCGGGCCTTGATAACGTTACTACATCGTTATTGACAGGATATGACGCGGTATTTTCTGCGGTGTTATCAATAGGTGCTTCTTCCATCTCCTTAGAGTCGCTTTCACTGCCATTGATAGGTACGACACATTTTAACAGTGCTTTACCTTTTGGTAAACTGATAACAACACCCCTCTTGAAGGCATCCGTTGGAAGTAGAGCACCTGGAATATGTACTGGTTTCGCAACAACTATATGTTTCTTGTCATCGTTTGCATCGGTTTCATCTTTCTTTGTACCACGTACAACATTTGAGTAGACGAAGTCCTCATCAAATACCATATCATCGATTTTGGGTAGGACTTCATTGAGGTCTGCTTCTGGAGGATCATTTCGTTTTGTAGCAGAAGCATCCACATTTAATTCCACTTTGGTATTACCCCCAGCCACTCCGTTATTTTCCACGGAGCTCGTATCTCCACTTCCAGCAACGGCGAGGGAGTCCTTCCTCGCCTGTGCTTCTTCTGCAGTCGCTTCTTTCTTAGCTTGAGACTCAATCGCTCCTGTAAGCTTCTCGTTTAGTCCTTTTATAGGAGCTATTTTAAGCGGTCCTATCGCCTCAATGTTTTTTGAGAAATCGCAATTTTCACAGTGTTTCACTTTTATTGCTAATTTTCCTTTTAAATGAATGGTTACGGGAATATGTACTGTACATGGAGGTGGTGGTGGTGGTGGGGGCGGTGGGGCCGCAATAGGCACAGGTATTAACACAGGTTCAGGCGGTGGCGGAGGCGGTGGAGGTACGTGGTGAACAAAAACAGGTTCTTCAATATGAGGCTCTGGTTCTTCATAATGGTGTTCCATCGGAGGTTCTAAATGTACTCCTTCTTGTGGATAGTCTATTTGAACATGATTAGGCGGCATTGACATTGAGGGAGGGTGAAACTCTTGACTGATAACGGGTGGTTGTGCTAATGTGTTGACGCGGAAATCGTCAGTTGCATATTGCTTCTTCTTAGCTTTCTCCGTCTGCATTGGTAAAATGTTCAAGCCCTCTAAAAAATTAAATAAACTTCCTATATAGAAGATAGGGTGAAATTAGATTCATTTTATGACCTCATGGGAACAAATTTCGCGGTTTTAATTAAACATCTACGAAATTATTTTCTCCCAAAATTTTTTAAAATCTGATAAAATTGTTTTTATTATTATTATTATTATTATTATTATTATTGTTGTTGTTGTTGATTTTTTGTTTAAGAGTCCATGGATACATGCAATGCAAACTGTCAAACAGATTCTCCCCAAAAAGAAGAATTTTCCATTCGCGAAATTAAATTATTGTGAAAATAACTAAATGTTCCATCCGCGAAGTTAAATTCCCGCGAAAACAACTGAAATTTCCATCCGCGAAATTAAATTCTGCTAATTTCTTCCCTTAAAGGTAAGTAGAGAATCTCGTCCAGCTTTCAATGTTTACAGTTTCCCTGGATAGTACTGGGCAAAAATTTGACCAAAACATCACTAACCTTTTTTGTCAACACCAATTAAATCAGATGAAAACGAACCACTTGCGTCATCACTATCCACTGGATGCTCATTATCCAAAAATCCACTTTGATGATTGTTCTGCGTTTTATTCTTTATATTGCTAAAAGTTTGTTGGATTTCTTGATCAGCTTGCAAGAGCGAGTTATTACTTAGAATTTCTTTCGTAACCGTATGTTTACGATTTACGATAGTGTCATCGGATTTTTTGATGTCAACTACCGTCCGTCTAGTTGCATGCTCTGGTTTTAAATATCCTAAAAAAATTTTTAAATGTCTGATTTGCAAGAAAATGTTACAATTATATGTTGGTATCTTAAAACTTATCTTTATCTTAAAAATATATCTCCGCATATTTCTTTTGACCTGGCAGACTTTCTACAGTCAATAAACATGAAAAAGATTCAATTTCTAAATTCCACAAACACGACTCTAGTTTTCAATTTTCCTTATTAAACAGAAACTTTCTGACATTTAAAGTATGCGAACCGCTTCTTGATCAGTTTGAGTATTTATGATATTTCAAATTACTATTCCCTACCTTCGAAATAGCGATCGATACCCAAAGACTTTCTTAGGCCTAATAAATTTTCGTTAAAAGAATCGAGTCTAGTTTTGACATGAACCTTAGGATCACAATTATGATTTTGTCACTCGTAGCTATATTCTTGTGTGCTAGAAGGAAATCGACCATACGATTGTTTTAATAAGGTTTATTATCAATATTACAAATTCATTGACACCAGTTCATATCGCGATTCCACTTACCTATGGACCACACCAAGCAGCTTTCTAACAATACACATAGAAGTATGAAACGAATCTATAAATATAATAATCGAAGTTGATAAGGGCTAACAACTACTCGTATATTATAAGGCCATTCGATCGAGCTGTTCCTGAAATAACATATTTCCTTTTGTGTGAGGTTTAAAAAGCAAAAGTCAGTATAATATTCTGTTACGCAAAGGATTCCCTCACTACCAAAAAGGTTTTTTATTATTGACATACACAGAGCATACGAAATAATTAATACGCGCAAAAATTATTACGCGCAAAATTAATACGCGCAAAAATTATTACGCGCAAAAATTATAACGCGCAAAATCGAAGTTTCGCTCTTCCTTATATTTGTCTGAAATAAAAAAATCAGTACGTATATATTAGTTTTTTATAGAACGAATTTGACTCTATGTACGCGTTATATCGCAAACTTTCATCAATAAAATGCAAGTGTTATGTCGTCAACAGTATAATAATCAATTGAAGTTAAATTTTTACGACTAAAAACTGACATAGATTTCGCAGAATATAACTTCGCAATTTTCGAAAAAAAAATTGCGAAAATCTTTGAAAGTTTCGGATATGGAAGTACATGCATGTCTGGATATTCATGCAGAAATAAAATATTTTTACCTTTTCCAATCCCATTCTTAAAAACAGTTACCTAGGCCATCCTATTCGAAACAAAGTAGATCATCAATCAAAGCAACAATAAATACAATCGCAGCATTATTTCTTATAACAAACACACATAAAACAGCAGGAACGATAGTATCGTAAAAAATTCACGCCTGCACAACAAGGTTTTGCGCTGCAGTTTGCATCTGTGTTCTGTATTGTTCATTCATGGTTAATGAACCGTAAAACATATAGAACAGTTTTTCTCTGCACTCACTTCTGAATACATATAAACAAACAGTAAACACTGCGCATGATCTCTCACGTGCACAGGATAGGCAGTTGAACACTTGTACCCTTATAGTAGGATGGATAAAATCCTTGATTTGCTGTACGATACCTCTACAAGCTCAATCTTCTATCTTCCTAGATGCAATGACGCAATTTTCGCGTGAAAATATCGCACATGTAGCGAAATGTTTGCTTTTTGTTATTAGTAGTCTTTAAAAGAAGTTAGAGAAAGAAATGAAAATAAACAAATATTGTAAAAATTTAAAATATATAAAATACAAAAGAAAACGTATTGCTTTTTCCATAGTTTAAAAACTATGAAAATCCCTTTTAGGTACAATACTTTTAGGAAGATTGATTTTAGTAAGGGATTTCTTTGTTTAATAATTCCTGTCGCTGAATACTTTTTATCGATCTCAACGAAAAGACAGAAACTTGGTAAGTTTGAGTCACAAGATGTATGGATAGCTAGCTAAGAAATAATGATGATTGTGACTTTACTAAGCACCAAAACAATCGACTGTATAATATGGATGATGGTACAAATTGCCACACACATAGACAAGAAAATGAAAGCCTTCTGCATACAGAATGTGAGCTGTGCATTTTAACGTCAGTGTTATAGGGAAAGATGGTTACTATTTGCAAATGAAAGAACTAAATATTGCAAGTGTTTATATTTTTGTCAGCTTAATAATCTGTTGGAAAGCAAAAGGTAGGTGAGTTTAAACATTTAAATGCAATACATGGTTAAGCAAGACTCTCTACTTCTTTGCTCATGTGGAACTTAAAAGTTCTGTTTGCGCTAGAGACAAAAAACAGATGAAGAAAACTGGGAAAGTCATTTTCTGACTATAAATAAACTTTAAAATGTATAAAGTTCCCTAAGCAGCAACCATAATAGCGCCACATGATCGTTCTCTTGTCAAAGAGGGTTATTCAAAAAAAAAATAACTTTAGAGGAAATATAACGCAATTAATTACACTGCATATAATCGATGCATGACAACGTTAGATCGCCACGAAATATAACGCCTGAGGCCCTTCTGCCCAAACAATGTTTTTCAGACATTTTTTAAGTTGTGTGCTATCAAACCTTCTTGGTCTTCCAAAAGCTAATTGGTTTAGCATAATATCTATGCAGACCACTCAAAATTTCACAATGGTTATAGAATATCAGTGTTTTATTTCAGGCCACAATGTCATCGTTAACGTCACGTCGACCAGTAAAGAATACTGGGTACCGCGTGTGACCGCGACCATACAGTTGCCACAATCAGAGACTATTCATAACATCCTTGGTCAACTTTGCTTTATATTTCACCGCTCATATGAAATGTCTCGATACAAAGAAAACTATCCATGTGAAACACAAGCTAACAACCTTCTTCTATACGAGAAGAAAAGAAGATTATACACAACAACGAAAGATGGGAAACCGATTCGGTTACGTCGATTCGGAATAAAAAACGGAACAGAGTTGATGTTGTATTACTTGTGAAGCTGAACATTCGAATTTGTGTGTGAACGTTAGCTTATTCATAGTAATTTTCGCGTGTTATTACACGCAAAAACGTAGTGAGAAACTTAAATTTTGGTGTAGATAAAATATTTGACAAGATTGGTGAATTTTTTCAAAATGCACAAATTATATCTTCGCTAAAAATAAAATATTGGAGCATTCGCCAAATTAAACCAAAATTTCTCAATTTCTTTAAAAAATCGTCAAAACAAGCTGCATCGTACGAAAATTCTAATTTTAGTCAATCGCCAAATAAAATCCACCCCAATTCTTTTTGTCCTTAGAGTATTTGCTTTATCTGAATTGCCATACGCTATTTGAAATAAACTCGATGGCTACTTCAGCGCGAGAATATGTTTCGAACAAAAGATCGCAAAGTATACAAGATCCCAGAGAATGATGGATATTCAAGATTTTTAAGGTCACCTAATCTAATTTTAAGGTCATCAAAGTCTGGTTAGACATCCTGGGTCTATAGCTTGATTTTACTCGGTTTTAAATTTCTCATATACAGAAGAATAAATCTTTGTTACTTTATGTTAAAAAGACATTAAATTAAGAAAAAAAAATTAAGTTAAATTTGGTGCTAGCCCAATTCATGGCCGGGCTTTTGGGGGGCTAGCCAGAGGGGGAAGGTCACCATAAAAACAGACCTGACGTAACACCAAATTTAATTGACTGCCCTGTAGTTAACTAAAAAATGGGTTTAAAAAGAATTCTGCACAGTTTTGGTACAAAACACGCTCTAATAAACGCCACAAAATATACGTCTAATTTAAATGTAAAATACATCAAGTACTTATGCAAAACAGCTCGATATGTCAAAATGAAATTATAAAATAAATGGTAATCGGAAAGAATTTTTTTTCGTAAATGTAGAAATTTGCTTCAGTTTTGATAACTAAACGACAATCTCTTGAAAAATATACATTTTCGTATCATGTAAATACAAAAATACAATATGTAAAATTAGCATCCCAGAAGATATCGCATTAATTTATGCAAATATAATCTTCTGCTTGTGAGAGCTTAGTGTCGAGAGAAAGTCAGCTAACAAGGGTCATAATTTCTCAAAGAATATTGACCAATGAAACCACTATAAAATTAAAATTTCGTTGGCTTTTCTATCGTTTGAAATTAACGCAATTTCTTGCATTTTTTGGAACGACTTGAAATTAATAAGCGAAATATCCTTCTTGCTTAAACGCTTTTAAGTGAAAATTACCTTATAATGCAAAGAGCTGCGATTAAAAAAAACAAAAAAACAAAAACAAAATAAGAAAACATCATGCATTTAGCGGCTACCCATTATGCATTAATTCTCTAATCATCATAGTTGCGTAACTGGAAGAAGGCAAATCAAATTCCAACAACAAACCAACTTCCGATTTATCTTCCATAGAAGAAGAATGTGGCAGCTCCCAAGTTAAGTTGCTCGGTTTCACAATTATATTCCGGTAACTGCCTTGAACGTTAAAACCTAACTTCTTTAGCTTAAAAGAAGTTTTATCAATCCTGTCAATGCTTAAAAGATTATGATAAATATCATTAGTTGCGTTTTCAGGAAATGCAATCGAGGATCCCGGCAATGGCAAAACGACGTCGGATATCGTATACCTTTTTAAGTAAATATCATCTGCATTTATCTTAACATTATTTCCATCTTTGTTTACAAAATCTCCAGGTAATATTTTAAAACCATGCTTAAGGATGCGCTCAGTTATAACTTTATTCCATATCAAACTACAATAACTGTGCACAAAAAACAATCTCATGGCGTAGGGAATATTCAAAAACGCTTTCAAGCAACCCTCGTCAGAATAGGAGTATCTATTTAAAGCTTGCAAAACGAGCCGTTCCCGCGTTTTATACGTGGGCATTGTTCTTAAAGTCTCCTTAGCATTGTGAGTGTCGACAAAACAGCGCTTACTCGCTTCGACTACGTTATCTTCTTCACTTTCACTTGAAGGCTTAGGACTGAGAAGCAAATCTACAGCTTGCATGTAATTCTCTCTCAACAAAGCTAATCCAATACGTGCAGCAGTCTGATCATAGCCGAATCTTTGTTCACCGAAATAATTAATAAATCCTTCCGAAATGACGTTCATCACAGATTGGTTAATTATTGAATACAGCGCCTGTCGTTGTGTTTGATATTCCCCGTTACTACTTTGTGAAGTGGTTTCTATAATAAGACGGTAAAATCATTCCGGTAAAAAAGATTGATAAGCACGCAGGATTACCTTACAACCGATATTTTTTAATACATCATGGCACAAACATTATATCAAAGGGAAAAAATTTGGTGTGGAATAAATTTCGTGTATACGGTAATAACTTTCAACAAATTTGCAAAATTAAGTCGACAACAGTTGGAGAAATAGAATATACAGAAATAAGCAATTATTTTACTTTTTTTAAATTAAGCTACCGTAAATACTCTAATTTAGTGCGGCAAAAAAAATAATTATTTTAGCCATGTCGCACTAACAATTAGGGGGAATAAACTACCTTTGTTTTAGCATTTTAAAATCGCACTAATAATTAGAGGAAAACTGCATTAAATTAGAGGTGAAAAAAATACTTCAACTATTGTTTTGTCACTACTACGGCTTACGGCACAATGCTTACACTTATGATTATTTTCAAAGGCAGAGCAGAAAAAAACACCAAGAAATTACGTGTTTCTAAAGGATTTATTAGTAAGTATTAAACAATGTAAACCTTGTAATACCACGAAATTTTACAGAATTGTATCTTGTAAAAAAGGTAGGCGAGCAGTGCAAATTTCAGAATTTCCTTATTTTATGTAAAAATGTTGACAGTCAAAAAAGGTACAAGTAAGCCTCCTACATTGACCACACCCTGAAAGTATCCTCCCTTACTCAAACGAAATTCGCGGCTATTAAAAAAAAGGAAATTTCAATCAATTCATCAATTCTCACTGGTTTTTTAATTTGTGAAATCATATAGTCGGCAAAAATCTGTTTTTCACAACAACAAAGTTAAATGGTTCATTATATTTAACTAATAAATGAGATAAAAAAAAATTGTGAAAATTTATATCCTTTATACGGCAATTTTGCCATGATTTGTAAGTTAAATGTTTGCAAAATCGAAATAATCTTCAATCGCGAATTTAAAATATTCCACACTAGCGAAATATTCTACACTAGCGAAATAAAATACCATTTCACTACATACCTGTAATAAGATTTCTAATAACAATCTTAAAACGATTTCCTTGAAGATCACCCAGTTGCAGGTGAGAAGACGTAACCTTGGGATGGCAAATGTACCAATTATCAAACTGTTCTTTGATGACATCCTGAATAACTTGCTTAGTAACACCAGCTATTGAAACAAACTGATACGTTACAGCTTTCTTGTCTTTGATACCTGCATACTTTATATTTGATAGCTGCACACCAAGTTGTGTAGCGAGTTTTTGCAGCACAGTCAAGAGCTCAATGTTGTTTTTAAATAACGTAACTATAACAATATCTTCATTGCATTTCCTTTTTCTTTCATTAGTACATTGAGAATTTTTTCGTTCTTTAAAACGAATAGAAATTACTGTTCTGTGATTGAATAATATAGTTTTACTCTCAATTAGTTTGCCATAATGTTTGTTTATAAAGTGATGCAAGGCTTTTCTTTTCTCTCTAGTGAACGTATGAACATCAATATTTAAACCGGCTTTGTCCAAATTTTCCAAGCACCAAAGCGAACGGCAGTTTACAAATTTTATCAAATCACTTGCCATTGTTTCTGTGAAGCCAACTTCAATCATTCTTTGATATACTGCATCAACACAACATGTTAGTTTTGTCTCGTTCTCACTCTTTACAGTGTGCGTGATCAAAAACGGAAAATTGTAACGAATGCATTGATGTATAATTGTTCTTTTGACTTTATCATTAAAAATTCCTAAATCCAAAGTTTTATCCATACTGTGTTTACCCATTTGCGTCAGCAGTTTTAAGTTGTCATCTCCAATTACATCTGATAAGCTTTTCATACCATCCTTTAAAATGTTGCCCCAGCATTCAACTGATGGCTCAGAGCATTGTTTTCTTTCTGACACATCACTGTTGCTTTTCACACATGTTGCATTATTGGCACAATTTTTGTTTTCAGTTGTTTCTGTTATCTTTATTTGTTTATGATCGCTGTCTTGAACTCCAGCAATATTCCCTTCTAGATTAATCTCATGAACTTCAAAATCTGAACTTTTTGTCTTTAACTTACCATAAATTAAAAGGTTCTTAGAAAGAAAGCATCCAACACCAAAATTGTTCATTTTGACACAGTAAAATCAGTATTTCTTTTGTCCACAGGTTCTTGCAGGGACTCACTGTATTTGATATCAAATGTGCATATGTTTCTACAAAAGAATATTTGTTTCTACTTGAATAATCAGTTAAACATTGTTTTCTTTTCTGCCAACATTAGCAGCGAGGGTTCCCTTCCATTTCATTAAAAAAATGCTTGTTTCAAAGGGCTTCAGGCATTAGCTAGCTATACAGCTAAACAATAGTTTTGAGTGAAAGTGTAGAAGTAGCTTTTTTTAAATAATCTTCTTTAAACAAAATAATAACTATATAAATTAAAAGAACTAAAATGAATCTACAGCGCTTTAACTTCAAATCATACGGATGTCGCCTTCTTTTCTTACAAATCCACCATTTAAATATGTACTCATGCTAACGGAACACGATCTGAATCTTTGCAACGGGCCGTGTCTGTTGCGCCAATTTTCCCCTGGCTCCCTCAACCCTCGTCCCAAAACTGATATTTTGATTGCACGCATTAATAAAGTTCCTTCTCTTCTTTAAAATTCCACGTAATATATCTCTTTTTGAAAAATACTGAATTTCAATTTATGGTGCGATGGCAAAATCGTCTCCAGGGCTCCTTTTCTTTGCTCATCCCTCCAACAGGGGCATTTTCCTTCACAATAAACTTGGTAGTGGATGCGCCATGGGGTTTGACAACGGTTCAAGGCAAGGAGGCTTGCTATAAACCTTCTTACATTAAGCAATAGATCCTGGGGACAGAGATTTAGAAAAATATTATATTCAAAAAAACTTCGATAAAGAAAATATGAATTACTAGTTTGTGGTAGGCTACGCGTTACGCGCCAAAAAAATTTCGTGTGTTTCAATGTTTTTAATTTTTTCCTTGGTTCAAACTACACTGAATTTCTTTACCCATACCGACATAGTATTAATCGCAAATTAAAAAATGTGGTACAAAGAATGAATAGTCTTTGATAGCATTCTCGACCCCGAGCTCTTTGAGTTAAACTCGAAGGTTTTTATCTCAAAGAGCTCTGGGGACGAGAATTTCTTTGACAGCACATTCAAAAATTCAGATCTTTCGGGCGAGGATTCAAGATTAGTGAGCGAATAAATTGAGAATGTCTAATATATTTGTTATATAGTATGTTAAACTATATTTTACAATCATAATATTTATTTATTTGCCACGCATCTTGTACGCTAATATGCGAACGTTGGCCAAAACTTTTTCCTTTTTGCTTCGAACGTATTGTTCTTTGAACCAATGGAATCTTCGAGAACGCATTCCATTCGTAGTGCATGATGGAATCGTAATCATAAGGGCTTCCACGACTGTCAACAATATTATGAGAGTATTTTCTGAAGTTATGCTTGTTTGCTAAAAATAAAAATAAAAATTTACTGGTATGGTCACAGATCAGGTTGTACCTATCAATAATAATGATAGAATTCTGGTGTAAAAAATCGCCATGAGTTCCTATTATCAGAATGGTGACATGTGTTCCCTACCTTCCTTAATGTTGTTCCACAATATTTCAACATAGTCGTCTCGATCTGGTCTCGATTGTTCATGCCACAATCCCAGCGCATGACCTATTTCGTGTATTGCCACACCAGTAGTGAAGCAACCAAAACCAAGAGAAATTCTCTGATGACCACCAGTTTTTCCGACGTGTGAATAACACCTGCAATATAAATTGTTGCTAGGTTATGTTACTTTCTCACCTTAAACTTTTCTGATTTATATGCAGTAAAGAATTATATTTATGATTCCATTCAAGCTATGAAATGGTGTTTCAGCATGACAACTTCGGCTAGACAACCACCTGAAACATCATCCCTATTGTCATGATAACCAAGCAGAAAAAAGAATCGCTTTACAGTTGTAAAGATGTTTCTGATGTTTATAAATGCTAACAAATCCTTAGTCCCTCTGCAGTGAAAGCAAACACACTATAACTTGTAAATATTCTAAAATATTCAAGCACGTATCCGGACATATTGTTTCCCAGCTACCTCACTGCTACATTAGGCCTAAAGGTGTTTCCAGAGCCAATGTTTGATTTACGCTGCAGATCATGCTACGATGTTACTACGTGTGCTGTAATGCAAAAAACAGACCAGAACGGTTGAAAGTTAGCGGAAGGCACGTAGGATGAACTATCACAAGAACGAAAAAATAAATTTTGTCCTTACTACAAGAGCACCACCCTCGTCCCCAAGGAAGGCAAAAAAGCCTGGGGACGAAAGTGACAAGAGAACATTTGTGAGTAAATCATAGAGAAAATATACTATATACTTTCCAAAGCCAGCATCAAAGAACTCAATAAAATCTCTTTGATCGGTTCTTTCAACAAATTTTATGCAGGTTTTTTTCTCCCAGGCTTCCATTGCTTTTCGTATGGCTCTTTCTGTTGGACCTTTCACACCGACTCCATTTAACACCTTATTTCCTATAACGTGAGAAAATAATTAATTTTATTAAGAAAAATCTACATTTATATCTTACTGAAAGAGGCAACTATAAATTTGTTATTATATGCCTTTCTTGAGAAAATGTTTCTTTGTTAAAAACATTCTTGTGCATTATTTTAACTTTTGGAAAATGCATAAAAGACTAGATTATTGGAGAAAGCATGGTACTGCACGTCTTACGTACTAACTGAAGTATGCAGTACAAACGGAACGATTCCATTATTCCATCTGTATCTTGTATCCTTCTTAAGTGCATATGAATTTGATGAAACGCCACCATTCAATGCAGTATCGATTCTATCTTTGGTCATTACCATGTCACCTTCAAACAAATAACCATTGTCAGCCTCTAAAATATAAATAGGTGACGATTTATGCACTCGGGAAGAAGTCTTTTCGCAAACGGAAAAGAAGAGTTCAGATTTAGTTTTATTAACTGATGTACTGCAGCTTTTTCTCCATATGAGAGAGAAAGATTATTTAAAACTTTTACCTAAAAATTAATAAACTCTTAAAATTTAAACCTTCAACGATGATTTAATTAATTATATCGACTTTTGTTCGGAAATAAGGCTTATTAGTAGTATATGTTGAAAATACAGCAGGCTTTGGCCGTGACCAGGAAAGAGCTGTTTCTGATAAAGAATGGATTTAAAAATAATATTAATGCACTTCTAAAGAAGAGAAAGTTTATATTCAACAGGCAAAACAATCATCTCACCTTCAAGTTTGATCTTGTCAACTGCTCTTCCATTGACTGCGATAAAAAGGACAGTGGATAAGATTATAAAATACATGTTGCTGCCTACTGTGGCAAACGGAACATAACAGCTATTATATCTTCTTGTTTTCACTTGTGCAAACATTTGTGAAGCTCTTCCTACGTACAAGCAGCTGTAAAAATAACACGATTTAATGCCGTGGAAGTAGTTGCTTGTTCTTAAAGGTTATTTCATGACCTATCTGGCTTTTCCATTCATACTGTTATATTTCCGGGTGTCAACTACCTTAAGGATATAATTAATTTAAGGATAAGGGAAGTAGGTAAGAGGAACAACGGGAGAGGCACGGCAAAAAACGTGGTTAATTTCTTATCGTCTTGTTTACGTGTCAAGCAGTTGAGTTTGCAGCTTGCTGTTGTTTTTTTTTTACCTAAATTTATTTTCTTGCAACTATCACTGCGATGGAATCTAAAAAGTTAACATTTAAATGGATTTTAACGTTGTTACTTATATGGCAATGCAAGGGAAAGCCTGCCAAATCTTTTCCAAACCTGGAAGGTGAGTTTGGCCATATCTGAGCATGTTTGGGAGTTTTGAATATAAATAATGCATTATCTTATGGGTTCCTGTCATTAACTTTTCAAAACATGATAAAGGAAGGAGAAGCGTCAGACGCTTGTCCAAAGTTTTACCGTAAAAATTTAAAATTTTATTTAACATGACCGAAGCGACGCAGCGGGGTAAAACTATAGCACCGAAATATTTGACACTATAATGTTATATTTTCATTTAATTATAGCTGTCGAAAATGGATATCTACTTCAAGGTGATATGATTATGAGTAAAGTGGACATCGAGAGGAGGTGATGTTGATAAAGTGGAGGCAAACACATACGGGTTGCAGAAAGCACTGCGGTATAAATGGAAAAATGGAGTTGTTCCCTTCGAACTTGATGCTTCTGTTAGTAAGTTGCTTAGCAGTTTTACCTCTGTATTTTATACACAGCTGAGAATAGAGCAAGGGAGAGTATCCATACCAACCTCATCCCCAGGTCTCGTATATGCCTGTGATTTGCTAAGGGGAAGACGTGAAGAAAGCTCAGGGGATGAGGTTGTATATACAGGCATATTTCCATCAGAATTGATTACAACAGTGGATCTTTATAGAAGTATATTTCTAACTTCGTCTTCAGGCAAATGATTTTTTTAATGGCAACCATATTGTATTTTAGAGAACAAAGTCTTGAATAAAGTTGGCATCACAGGACCTACTGAAAAAGCGATACGCAGTGCTATGCAAGCTTGGGAAACGAAAACATGTATAAAGTTTGTGGAAAGAACAAACGAGAAAGATTATATTCAATTTTTTGACGGGGGTTTTGCACGGTAGGCGTTTATGGGGCATATGTCATTTGATGTACCGAGTTCTTTCCACTCATCCCTGCATCTTAAGAAATCTACGGTGTATTTAAGTTTTCTCCACTGTCAGTTATATTTCTAATGCTCTCCTCCTTCTGTGTTAACACTAGAAGGGTAGATAGATTTTTCTATCTTTCTAGGTTAACACGAAAAAATGAAGAAATTATTTTACAAATCATGTTTATGTTCAGGTGTTACTCCCACGTTGGAAGGTTAGGGGTCGGAAAGCAGAGAATTTCACTCGGATTCGGTTGTTTCACAACTGGTACTGTCATCCATGAAATCGGTCATGCTTTGGGTCTACATCATGAACAATCGAGACCAGATAGAGACCAATTTGTTGAAATTCTTTGGGATAACATTCCAAAAAGTAAGAATTCTCTGCTGAGTGTTATGTTTAATAAGTACCAGCATTTTTTAGAATTTTTACGAATATTTTATTCATGGTGTCATGACTTTTAAAGCAGCGTTTGCACAGAGATTTTAATTTATCCGGAACACGCGGTAAAGAAGTATATTAAACAACACTGGTTTGCGAGAACGCAGAGTAAAACTTTTTAAATGAAGTTCTTGTGGTCTAAGATTTTATGTGAAGCTCCTTTCGCAGGATCTGATTTTTCATAAAGCGTGCCATACTAATACCAAAAGAAGAAAAAAAAAAGAGTGGACAAACTAATTTTCCCCTCCTTTCATTCTTTTACTTACTCGAATTTTGTTCAGGTAAGCATTTTGCATTCAAGAAGTATTCTCACAGCAAAATTGACAGCCTTGGAAGTCCTTATGATTACGGCTCCATCATGCACTACGAGTGGAATGCGTTCTCAAAGATTCCATTGGTTCAAAGAACAATACGTTCGAAGCAAAAGGGAAAAAGTTTAGGTCAACGTTCGCATATTAGCGTGCAAGATGCATGGCAAATAAATAAATATTATAATTGTAAAATATAATAAATCCAACATTTTTGTTTTCTGTGTTCCTAGAAAAAAACAAAAAAGAGTAAAGGTAGACGTAGCAGTTATCACAGGGTGGGGGCAATCTTGTTATCAGGGAGGTCATCTTTAGACGGTTTCATTCTAATGCAAAAAGCCTAACATGTCCAAGGGACTCGATTGGAATTTAAAAGGAACAAAAATACATATAAAGTCTTTTGAAGCATCCCAAGACGATATAAATGTATCAAGCAGAATTTTATATTTCTTTTGATTGTTCAAAATAGATGTCTATCAAAACAACCCATTACGTCGAGTCCGGCCGGAGGTTCCGCTTACAAACTATTTTAAAAACATAGTACTTATGTAATCTTTGTTTGTCATTAACAAACCTGTTTTTAACAAACACTTTTTTTCTTCTTTCTTGTGCTCGAGAAGATAAAATAACATAGTATAGTACTGCAAAATTTGGCTCTCTTAACCCTATTCGGTTCAGGTTTTTTCATTCTGTTTGAAGTTTCTGAAAGTTAAATAAAATTTATTTAACATATTTTACGGTTTTTACACAGATCGCATAAAAAACTGCCAAAAATTGTCTGGAAACCCGCTTTTTCACGATTTTCGGGTAAAATTCCGAAAAAAATCGGGAAATCGGATTAATCACGTGTCCAAAACATGCAAAATGATTCTTCTTTATTAAACAAAGTTGTGTTGTAAGTTTCAAGTTCTAACGATAATCCTAACAAGAGTTATTAAATTTTCCCTATTACAAGCGTTTCATAGAGATTTTTAGGGGTTGTTTCGAGTAATAGCCAATATCAAAGCTTCTGAACGGTATGGGACCTAAAAATTTGGGATGCAGGTGTCTAACAGATAAATATTGAAACTCAGTAAGTATCGTACCCATGTAAGGTAGCATTAAGGAGTTATTAAAAAAACCGTTGGAAGGGGCGGGGGCGGATTCCGACCAAATAGGGTTAAAAACCTTGTATCCAGGGCTTTTAACATCAACAAGGAATTTGAAGTTATAAGGAATTTGATGTTTACTATTTCATGACTAAGCTCTGGTAACAACAAGTATGAGATGTCGTGTGAGGAACCAATCACGTTAATTGATTGTAGCGTGAGGAGATTAGATGTCGCGTGATTAGGCTCCATTTTCTTGTAGAGTGATACAACACGTATGAAGAGAATTATCTTTGGTTTTGTTACGGCAGACAATTCATGCTGACATTTTAATGTGCTCCCAATTACGAATTTCTAGTTATTATGCAGCTAAGAAGGCCATGCAAGCAAGTCCTTCCTTCTGTGAATACAAAAGAGGCTATTCGTCTCAAATTACAGTAAATATGTAAATATAATTCATCATTCCTATTGAAAGATAAAGATATGATCGATTTTTTTGTCACATAAAACGAAAAAGTGGAAGCTATCATATACAAGTTTCGGAAGTTATTTATGAGAATTCTTTATTTTTTTAAGTTCTTAAGGAGATTTTAGGAGGTGATGCCACCCTGTCAGGTGGATAGAATATCCAAGATGAGTATTTTTTCGTTGCTATATGCCTTTTGTGTGGACGGCATAAAGGGTAGGCATGATACCCCATTTGATCACATGTACGAAACGAGAACATATGTCTTTGACATCTTCTTAAAATGCAAAAATTAGTTAACAAAAGAAATAATTATATTGAATCACTGAAAACTTAAAAATCATTTAAATATATATATATACATTTAATAAAACATAAGATAATATATACACGTTGTGAAATTGTGTTGAAATTATTTTCTTTAACGGTGGTTAAAAATGCTTCAGTCAGAATTTAGAATGAACTATGATACAAGTCAATAAAAAGTGATCAAATTTACTTGAAGTTTTCTCGACTTATTTTACTTTTTAACTGAATTTAAGGTATTTTTTCTCTAAATTCCGAAGTAACAATAAACTAAGTGTAAATCGTGCTTTAAATATTAAACTATTTCGAAATTTGTGTGATCATTTTGGCAGTTTTTTTATCATACAAATTGAATCGGTGATAAATGACAAAAACTTCCTAGCCATGTTTTAACTCGATCGATTAGTGGTAAAAATTTTGCAGTTGTTCGGTCAAACTACGTGTCACTTTTTAGTTTTTTTTCGAAAAAAAAAAGTGAACCTTACGCTCTTTTTTACGATTTTTTTTTATTCTCAAAAACTTTACTTAAAACAACTATCGCGACAATTTAAACCGCAAAAAAGGTTCAATTTCTCAAACAGCAAAAATACAAAAAAGAAAATTGTTATTTGTCGCGTCACCGAATGTTCGAATGACTTTTCAGCTATTCGAGGTAATAATATCAACATTAATTTCGTGATAAAAAATGCCTAAAACGTATTTGAATATTTGTGCATAGCAAGGATGCTAAAATTCTTTAGAGTGGCCTGGGAATAATTTAATTTTTCAAGTATTTCTATGTACTTCTCAAAAATTTCAAGGTATCAAAATTATTATGGAAAAGAATTCACGTGACACATGCATTCCATGCATTCCTTACATATCATACAAATGATCAATGGACAATAGAATAAGAAAAAAACATTTCCCATCAACCATCAAGTGCATTGCTGTTTAAACAATCTAATTTCAACGTAAGCAGAGAAAAATCTTTCATGTTATTTTCAGATAAACTATTAGGAAAATTGCCTTTATAAGTTACTCTCAAGTAAGCACAAAATTCCAGGTAATTCCAGAATTTTTTAGCATCGTTTCTAGTGCTAATCACCCCCTAATATTTCTATATACATAAAAAATTCGTTAAAAATTGAAGAAAACATAAAGAAAAACGTAAAATAAAATAAAAAACACAAATAAAAAGAGAGTAAATAAAATTTTCAAAATAATGATAAAAATGATAAAAATGACGCTAGCATAACACCTGGAAAAGTCCCTTTAAAATTAAAAACCTGGTAAGTTGAACTTGATAAACGACTGTTTGAACTCCTACTTAAACGAATTTTAAAACCAGTGCTTTAATGTTTGTATCATATAAATATATAAGTTTCTTTAAAAAAAATTCCTCTGGAGAATAGTAGCTAAGTAATGTTATGCAAACATTATTTTCGTCATTGACAAATATTCACAAAAACAACAAAAACGTCAAAAAACAAAACAAAACACATAGTTTTCACCGCACGGTGAGGATTGTTAACTTAAAAATCGGGAAAAAAAGAGAAATTCTTTTAATTTATGTATTTTACTCAAGCTTGACATTTTACGAAAAAAATTTATCAATTTATCTTTTAGAGTGCAATCACTATGAGCTAAATTTATGATCGTGTAAAAACGATAAACTTCAATAAAAGGCATTAGATGTATTCCGATGAGAGAGCAAACAAGAATATGAAGAAGAGAAACAACACACAAGACTAGGTGTTGTCTACGTCAAGCATTTCTAGTAGAAATGTATCTATCGGAACGTCACCGATCAATTTAAAGAAAAACAAATGTTCCAACACTTGTAAAGCAATCGCCTTTAACGGCGGTAGCCTGAGTAGGAGGTGGGCAAGTCTATTGGGATCATCTGGATAAGTCTTTTTAACATACTGGCAAAGCGTTGCTATATATCGTTCGCGAATTGTTTCCACTTGATCAACTTCCACAAGCTCTTTCGTGTCTAGTATAATAACAGAAAAAAATATTGATAAAAATTCTAAAGACCAAACTAAAAAATATCTAAAAACATAGGAGAAAAAAAGGCTTCACATAAGACAAAAAGTGCGGGAAGAAAAGCCTTCCCAACACATACGTTAAGAAAATACGGTACAGAACGCCTAGAAAAGAAAAAATGGTCAAAGAAAATAAAAAAATAAAAAAATTGCTGGAGTTAAGGACTGGAGCTCTACAGTCCAAAATAATAATAATAATAATAAAATTACCGGGAGCAAACAACATGATTGCCCTTAGACAACCCCATTCGGACACATCAATTTGTAACTTTTTCATTGCATTGATGACTTCAGTAAATAATTTATTGACAAGAGTTCCTACACCAGCCTTCTGTAAATTCTCCCTGGACAAGTGTAGACCTGTAGATAACAGAATACCATTCGAGACTGCACTCGATCGATAGCAGAAGCCACCAATAAGTAACTCTGGCCAATTCCACTGTAACAATTTGACTTGATCAAGAACGCTCAATTCTGTAAAATGGGGGAGTCGTTTTGCCCACTCAGCTAATGATGCAAGCTAAGAATATCAAAGATAAATTAAAATCGTTGAGAACGTTGGAATTTTGTTGCATAAAGCATCAAAGGGCAATGATTAGCCATATCATAAATTCAGCGTGTGATTTTTTTAATTTTCCAACTTAAATTATGTATTAAGATAGGGAAGATGGCATACCGCGCTATTATTCATGATAACATCTATTTTCTAAAATCATGGTAGGTCACTTTAACATAAAAATCCATTACGAGAAAGTTGAGGAGTTTTTAGTATTTTTTGTTTATCTTTTTTTATCGTTTTTGTATTTTTTTATCATCTTTTAGCCAAAATGATTATTTCGGACTGGTTAATTTAAGGATATATCCATATGCAACCATATCTTTCTACAACCATGGACATTATATTTGTGGAAATTGCCGTCTTATCCTCATATGGTCACACAGCATCACCTCGCCAGTACTCTTTACTTTGTTAGGGGCGTAGGCCAACCGAACAAAGTCGAAAATATGGAACGCATTATGGAACAATTCACTCCACAGATCTACCCAAGGCTCATTTCCATTTGATTGCATTTTCCGCTATAGCATAAAAAATTTCACGAGTTTTTTCGTCAGTAACTTTGACAAATATTGACAAATTCGAAGTAGGTGGTACTTAGATAGAAACGGCTTTCTCGATTGCTTGTGGTTACAATATTTGAAATTCCGCCCTTTTTTCCGGTATTTACGTCCGTGATTGTAGGTTTATCATGTCTATTACATACCTTATAGGAAATTAACATTTCACTAATGAAGTCAATAATTAAATCTGCATTTAATCTCTATGAGCTACAAAGGTCATTGAAGAGGGTCATGCTTGGACAAAACCAATACTCAATCCGAATATTTAATGCTATAACTCTATGCTGACTGACAAATGCGCATCATAAAGCAGAATAAAAATATTGTTGTTCTATTTTATTTTTACATTGCTAAAAATGTTTCTTCTCATCATGTTTTTTATTTCTTACCACTTGCTAACTATATACCGAGTAATGAGAAGTAATGGGATTCACATTACTCTTTGGGATGACAAGCCGCGGTAACTTAACGAGCTTATGAATTTCTACTTGCCTTACTGTATCAATTATAAATAGTGCTATTTTGAAAGGCATTAATTTCCTATAATAACACGCTAAACACATACCTGCGCATTGCAAATTTATTTAAAAAAAAAACGTTTTGCTTTTTGTGACATTTTCCCAGAGTACTTGCAAATGGTAACAATAACAGGAAATAAAAATACTAAATATGAAAAAAAAATAACAATGAGGAACAAAAGTAACAATAAAAATAACAAAAACCTGTTTGTCTGCAGCAAGACATATCTGTCGGATTGGATCGATGCTCACATCAACAAAATTGCTTATTTTGGGATCAACAAAAAGCTCCGCATTGGATATACATTGTAAATCAACAGTTAAAATTTGATTTTCAGACGAGGAGACTTCTGTTGAGCTGTCTGCTACTGCAGTAGTCAGCTGTTTTTTCTTTAACAATTTTTCTTTTTTATCTCGAGCTAATTCTAATTCGACAGCTAAAAAAAGCAAATAACATACTTTTAACTCTACTATAAACAACACAATAAATGTTTACGTGCAAAATAAAGCAAAAAACAACTGAAAAGCTATCCTAACAAGACTTATAGCAGAAATTTTCTGACCCTTACTGAGTTTTGACCTTACACAGTTTTACACAGTAAATTGATTTTCCCTGAAGTGTAAACACAAAAATGTCATGGAGTGGTATACAGTACACTGTGAGAAAGACACTCAGAAAAACATGTTGGAATTGACTGAAGGTTCGAAAAATAAAGTTTTATCTAAACAATAGAAACTTTATTGAAGTGATTTAATGTTTTGCAATTAGGTTCCCCTAGGTTTCATTTCCTTTGCTGGTACTGATTGAAAACATGAACAAACATAACTCTTCGTCTCAGAAATTTAATGAAAATGACATAGAACATTTTACAACGAAATAATGTGCATGTTTATGCCTTTGGGCTGAAAAATATGTTCTTCTAAGAAAATGAGGTAATCTGCAACTATTTTTGGTTCCCCCTGACAAACAGGAATCATTTTTGGGGGGAGGGTGGGGGTAGACTTTTTCAGATTTTCTACTTTGTGCCAAAACCCACGTAAAGCAAAGCAAACATTTACCTTCTTTACTCATTCCAACCTTGTAACATTTCGTTAAACGACATGACTGACAATGATTTCTTGTTTTTTTCGTCAATAGACAGTCCCTTGTTGACACACAAGTATATTTTCTGTTATTTTTTAAAGCTCGTTTAAAAAAACCACGGCAGCTATCACAAACAATTGCATGAAAGTGTTCTTTTTCTGCTTTATCTCCACAAACAGCACAAGAACTCTTTTTAATAGTTTTTATATCAACTTTTGCTGTCAGCGATCTAGTTTCTTGCGTATTTTTCACATCAATTTGAACGGTACTACTTTCTGGTGAACTTTGGCTAATGCTGGTACTATCAGGGCTTTTTAAAGGAAAAATGGAACTATTTGGACTGGAAGAATCAGTATTCTGTAATAACCCCTTTTGTATATTATATGGACTAGTCATAAAATTATAGTCTTTGCCTTTCGGGCTAGAAGTAAAGTCTGTTGATGCATTACTGGAGCTTAGTGATGATGACTGGTGCTGATGCATCAGTGTTATAGTAGTTTCTACACTGGGCGGATCAGATCTGGGAGAGTTGACACTCTCTTCATTGGATGCTGGAGGAGAAAGTTCAGAATGTATCATTTCGTTAATATTTACTGCTATGTATGCATTATTCTAAAAAAAGAATAGTAATTAAAATACTGCCAAAACTAAATTACCTGCAGACAATCCACCCAATTACAAAATAATATCAATTTAAGGACCAGTCACATATTAACGTCATAAAAGAGGGTAAAGGAGGATTATTGAAATTGCATATGCTTTTTTATAGAGCAGTGCAAGGGGTTTAGCCTGGTTCCCACTGCACTGACATAAGAAAAAACCCTGTGAGAACGTCTTCGACATGAGCATAAAAACTCACATTGTGAATAACAAAGGATAAAAAAAATCTTTTTAATATTCCTATGCTTTATGTCATGCTTGCAGCACAATTTTTGTTGTGAGGAAAAAACACAAAAAATTGCCTTAGAATATTATTGTTAACAGGAATTGTCAGTGCTTCCCAGACACCAAATGTATTCTTAAAATTAAGTTTTCGGCCAAATTATTATCTCATAAACATAAAAAAAAGAAAAATGGCTTAGAGTTTAAAATTTTATATTGCACTGCTTTTAGAAAAATCTTCACATGTAAAATTGATTGGAACAATAATTCTTTTGATTTTGAAATTTTTTGATTTGTCATCTTGATAAAAAAACTTCCCTTAGTTTATCCATCTGTGCCATAGAATTAATTGTTAAATCAGACCTTTTTTCCAATATTAATATAAGAATTTTTATAAAATAATGTAAAAGAATGTAAAATAGAAAATGAAAGTATGAAAGCAGTTTTTTCAGCTGTTTGTCTAACTACTTTATTGAATCAGAATTGGGGAAAAATCCCAAACTTATCTTTGGCTTTAACATATTCTGCCAAAACAAAGGTAACATACAAAAACTGTATCTACAGCTTACCAATGATAAAAGTAAATCGAACACACATTATATTGCATAACAGAAATGTTTCCAGCATGTAAATCTAAAACCTTGTAACATTTTCAAATCGATTTTACGTTTATGGGGCCACAAGTTGAACACATTAAATAAATATGTGTACATTATTAAAAAAAATGGTTATCGCTTTTTTTTTATTAAGGTCTAAAAATTTTTAAAAAAACCTTGAGCAAGTGAACACAAATTACATAATTTACTAGATGATACATTGTTTTGGAATAACACTAACTTCAAGTACTTATTGTGTATAATAAACAGCCGTTTTATAACACCGTTTTCAAAAGTAAAAAAAGGATGTTTTTCTAACATTTCTTAATTCCTGTTTTTGTAGCATAACTTTTTCTTTGTGCACATGCATATAGATTATGGGTATTAATAATATATAGAATAAACATATTTAAGGCACTATTACATAAAAACGACACATAATAAACATGTATAAGTATATATGTATATTAGCAAACTTTGGGGGATATTTATAATTATGCAAATTACTCATGTTATATATTTGCTAATTATATGCTATACTAATGTAATGGTTCCTTGTCCTGCAGTATTTCTAACATATTCTAAAAATAAATCATTTAAATCCAAAGAATAAGAAGAGAGTGGTTTATGTCAATATGTATATGTTAGCCATTTTTAATGTTTTAATAGCTCACAATGCATTGAAAATTTCACCAACCTTAAGCACCGGACCCCTGCTGTGATTTATTCATACATATGCATGCGATTTTGTTAAATAAAATAGGCTGTGGCTGCACCACCTATGCAGCTAAATGCAAGCTAAAATACTTAAAATTTACATAAATGTGGGAATATCACAGGGCTATTTTTTAATATGCGTGTTGGAAAAGATGTTTGGACATTTTATTTCTATTCACAGACTTTTTCAAGAACTTAAGATGAGATAAAGACACTTTAAATTTTTACAATAAAAAATTTATTAATTTATCTATTAGGGATGTTATGGTTCAAACTATTTATTGGATATTAAATCCAATTAAATTAAATTGTCTGTAAGATAATATAAATAAGAATTTTTTTTTTACAGATAGCCATAAATCTACATTTTTGTTTTTCACTAAATGTCGAAACGTTCTCTCCATTTTATTTTTTGTATTCTTCAGCATTACCATAGCAACAACGCCTCACAACATTTTGTCAAAAAGCGCATTATTCGTTTTTATTAAAAAATTTTTATGAAATCAAATTAATTTGCTGCAACAAAAATTTTTGGCAGTGCAAAAAATGGCATTGTGTTACCATTACCTGTGTATGAAAAATTGCAATATTGCAATATCACCTGTATCCCCAAAACTGCTTTAGAAAACAGGACTTTCTATCCCCAAATAATTAAGACATTTATTTATCATCAAAACAAAGAAAGATAAGTATCAGAAAATCCTGTCAAATAAAACAAGGTGCAAGTATCAACAAACGGTCGTATATGCACACAGTTTTTTCAATATAATACTCACCCAGGAAAACGAATTGTTATACTTGTAAGACATATAGCTAATAAAAGCAATAACGATAGCACAAAAAAAAACATAAACTCTAAGTATAAACCAAAAACACCAAAAACTATAGCATAATTCCCTTTTATCAGCTGTCAATGTTAAAGTACTACTAAACAACGACAGGTAAATCATATCACTGCTATAGCAACGAAGAATCATACCATGCATTGTAAACAGATTTTTTTCAATTTTTGTACCTCCTAATTAGAAACCATACATTCTGGATTTAAATTACATTCAATTACATTACTGAAATTACAATAGATTATAATTGCAGGGACAAAAATATCTCACATACAAACATAACAGGCTTTTAATATGACTGGATATCTTAGAACAATTATTTTAAAATATAAATTTACTCTATTTTACAAAACAGCAAACAATAATTATAATGATTAAATTAAACCACCTTTAATATTTAAAAAAAATAACATTGTTCGTTACCACCTTTTATTGTTGATACATTTTTTCGAAGTACAAACATTACAAACTTAGATTCCACAACAATTAGCCTGCCAAAAATATGACAGGCATTAATAATGAATTTATTTTCATATCTAAGTGTTCTGTTTGTTTTTAAATGTTAATTCAATTTTCTCTTAGAGTCGCTATATCACTTAAATTTGTTGCCCTTACACTGGTTTTGGATCAACAAAGAAATCTTTATTTTTCTAGACATTCTAACAGACATTGTTGGTGCTAAATAGCATTTTTACTAGCTAAAGATGTGCTGTAATGATTTGACAATATGAATATTGATAAGGTGATATCGAAAGGATATAAAAAAGAACCTCAGTACTTATAACAGACATATGGCTTTTTTACCATAATGATTTAGGCACACAAATTACTACTACTTAGCATCTTATGCTATACACATACCAAAATATTTCTATATTATGTACCATACATACCAGGGTTCAAGCCAGTTTGCAAAAAATCAGTTGACTGTAGAGAAGAAAAACTCTTTGCATTTGTGGTCTGGGAGCATTGAATGCCACTTGTCATTTTTCCTTTGGTAATGGCTATTTTGTTGTGTCAGTCATTATAAAAATTGGTGATAAAACAATTGAAGAAGCAAGCACAATGTCAATAGACCTACCTGGATTTAAAGCATTGACAAAAACTAATAATCCAATCCTCAGAAAAAAGTTCAAAAATCCGTATTTTGAACCGTTTTGACTCATTTTAGCCATAAATTTGCAATTATTAGGCTGGAAAAAACAGAATAAACTGATGATCTAATCCTGAGAAATGTCCTAAAAACCATATTTCAGGATGTTTTTGCTAATTTAGTGCAAAAATTTTCTATTTTTGATCTGATTATTTATTACAAAACTGACTTGTCACATTCAAGTGTCTATTGTTTCCTGTCATTGTGAAAACATCAGCAAAAACCAATGATTTAATCCTGAAATGTTGTAAGAACTGTTTGTTTCTCACCTTATTGTCTCATTCTGCGCATATATTTTTGAGCCGATAAGATTTTTCTAAAAAAACTGACTTCGTCACATTCAAAGGGGTATTGTTCTCTATCTATTTGCATAAAATCAGAAATAAATAATAATCCAATTCTAAGAAAAGCTAGTAACAGACAGAAAGATACAACATTTTACTTTTAAGAAAAATTAAAAATAAATGATAAGTGAGACTATTGTGCATTTATACAGTTGATGCATTTACACATAAGTGCTTCACATATTGCCCTGGTCTCACTTTCCCAAACGTTTTTGATTGTCAGGACAAGTATTGTTTGCCACAAGGCAGGCTTTGTTTGAAATACAATAAAAACGTGAAGAGAGATATATAATAGAGAAAGACAAGGAAATAAGTGTGAACACAGATCTAGTGACAACAATCTAAACTGCATAGTTGGAAGAGGGATAAGAACCCCCTATTTTTTAACACCCCCTCCCCTATTATATTTTTTGAGGCTAAGCTATTATTATCTTTATCCTGTAATGAATATGTAACGCAAACACCTTTTAATTTAAACTTATATCCAAAGACATCAGAAAGCACTTTGTATTGTTGTTGTTAAAAAAAGATATGGAACCTGCAAAAAAACAACGTTAATTACTTACAATCGACACATGGATAGTTAGAAAAAAGGTTCTAGCAAATTAAATTGTGCTCTTGTCTGCATTTCATATTTCATAGCCACTAAATGTGACTAAAAATACCTGGTATTTTTTCCAATACGTTTTGACTAAAAATACCTGGTATGTATTTTTAGAACTTTCCGCAAGATCTCTTATGTATAGAAAAGTCTCCTTAATTTTCTAATGTTGTCAATTTTAAAAATTGCTACAAGCTTTGTTTGTGTTTATTGAATCTTTTTACAACTGTCAACTTTAAATTCTTTTTTCTAATAGGTTTTGACAACCAGAAATATGAAATTAGATATATTAATGAATAAACAGAATTAACTTTTAAAAGAAAGAAATGGAAACTGGCTGCAAACTGAAACAATACAAAATAAGCAATTGCTGTTTCAAGGCTAAATTAAATGATCTGTCTTTCTTAAAGTAGGTAATCTAAGAAGCAACAATTTACGAAGAATATAGAGCAACCACACCCTACAACCCCCTATTTTGCTCAACCCCACCTTTTTACCATAGTCATAAGACTATGGTAAACTGACTGTTTTTACTGAGAAATTTAGGTATAGCTAATAATGTTTATAACTATCTTTACTTAACTATGGCTATAGTTAAGTAAAGATAGTTAAGTAGTGATAGTCATTAGTTTGTTGCTGACTTTTTCTGAGTTAGCTAGTTATACAGATCTATCGATAAGGGGCGAACAATCGTTTTCTTACAAGCAAAGATGCGCTGACTTTTGAGAAATGGAATAATAGGTGAGCCATTAACTGCTCCCCGAGTTCCATAAAAAGTTTGGTTAGCTGAGTGAATATAATTTCTGAAAAATTTTTTTTTATAACTTTTTATAAAAAATTAAAAATAGTTTTGAAAGGAATAATGCCAACAATATTTATTGCCTGTTTTGCTTGTAAGTGCAATTATGCGACTTGTTTCATCCGTGTCTCATCAGCGTTCACCTCCAAATCAAGGATCACATGGCTAGGTATCAGCCGTAATCATAGTTACAAACTATGAACGGGCCAAGTTAATGATAGTCTACATAATTTTTTTTCTAGGTCAGAGAGAGATAGAAAGCTATGCGCATTCTACATGGTTAGCCTTACAAAAATCGAGGGATATACATTGTCTATTTTTCTAGGAAGAACCATGGCTTCAATGGGGAGTCTTACAGTATTTAATGCTCATTTCAAGCTATATATATATATATATAGAGCTAATTATCGTCCGCTCTTTGCCAGACACTCCCTGCAACATCCAACAGCCCACACAGTGGGTCATCTCCCCAATTTTCCTCACATGGCGTGGTTTAACTCAGGGCTATGGTAACATTAACTCGCCCATCCGCACAAAGTGTGAGAATTTTAACCACAAAGCTACAGTGTCACAAAGCTGCAGCACCATAAAAGTGGTTAGCTAGTATGTACAGATTGGCTTATTAGGCTTTTCAATCATTGATTGAATCGCAATTCGTGTATTCAGGAAATAGATCAGGTTGGTCAGGCAATAAAATAAAACAATGACAGGCTGGACAGATATGTATACAAGAATTAATCATAATCAGGTATACAAATTTCTAAAAATATTTTTTTTCCATTTTTGTTCCTTTTTGCTGACATCAGCAAAAATTTTAAACCCTTATATCTCCTCAGCTGTTTGTCCAAGACAAATGTTCCAATACATTATTTTAATCAGCTATTCAAGCTCTACACAATAGAGGCAACAAGTAAACAAATTTCCAAGAAAAATATTGTCTCTTGACAGGTCCTTGCTGACGTCATCAAAATTTAAATAACGGTCCTTTTTTACTGTTATCCTGTCTATGTGCATTTAGACTAGTCTACATAATAATACACAAGTGTGTCTGTGTTTTTGTGACAGCCAAAGTGGATGTGTTCATTTTCCTTTGATGTTGCCGAAAAATGCATGTCTAATATGTTAAATTTTCTGGCGTTACGGCACAACGAAAATAACACGACTTTAACGTCAATATCAAAATAACTTTGTGACGCCGTAGTTTTATGGAGTTAAACTGCAAGTTTTGCTCGTGTTAATTGTGGTGACAGATTTACAGTTCTTTAGCATTGTAGTTAGTATACAATAGGTTTACCATTGAGTTTATCATTGAGGATGCCATGAAGAGCCTTGCACAGTGGGGGTGGTTTCTACATATAGACCTGATCTTAAAGGTTGCCAGGATAGTAGTCTCACTTGCCTGTAAAGGAATTGGACCCTGCCCAGGTTTTGATTATTAATGGCCGCATATAAAACCCGAACATCCCACACTGTGCTAGTTCTTCAGATGTACCATACAGTTTACAATTACCCACCCTTCCACCCTTTTTTATATATTGATTTTCTTCACCTATTTTTTCTTTATTTTATGACATCAACGAGTGGTGGATGGAAGATACCAATTCAATTATTACTGTGGTGGAATGGAATCGAAATCGAAATACCATGGGTGTCTCTAATGCAATTGAAGACAACTGCATCACAACTGTTATAGAAGCACGTAGCACAACACAACCAGACAGTTGCTTCTGCCTTGAGGTTTCCTTTGCATTTTTTTTGACTCATGTTATGTCAGGATTTTAGTCCAGTGTTAGAATCAACGAGTCTGTAAGAAGCCTCTAATTTAATTGGTCGGTGTGTTGGGCTTCCTTCGTCAGCCATTTAGGCCAGTAATGTGTTGATACATGTCATTAAAAAATGTACCTGACGCTCAGAGTGTGTATACATGTGTTCAACATATTTGCTAACGCTCATTGGGGGGTGCCTGACACTCAGGACATCTCAATCAGTAGCGATTGAATAGAAAACATGCGCCTGACTTTCAAAGCATGTCGATGCTCCTGATGCTCTTATACACCTGACGCTCAGGGTTTGAATAAAAACACTAGTAATTAGCATGTGACTGACGCTCAGGACATGTCGATGCGCCTGACGCTCAGGGCATCTGAGCATCAGGTGTATGAGAGATAGAAGTATCTACTTATTCTAATAGAAATACATTGTTTCTAATAATTTTGTGTTATTATTCTGGAACCCAAAGCAATTAAGTGGTTATAACATTGCACTTTGTGCGAGGGACCCTGGTTCGATCCTCTCGGTGCCGATTCAATATGGGCAAGTAATTGGGTATGTGAAGCTCAAGAAAGAGCATTAAATACCCTAAGACTCTCCATTTAAGCCATGGCCTCTCCTGGAAATAATATACAGGGTACATCCCTCAGTATTTGTGAGGCTAGCCATGTAAAATATGCACATCTTTCTATCTATCTGCTGGGTTAAATGATGCAAGGTTAGCCAATGCTAATTTTAACAAGCCCTTTGTTACTCGCGTAGATAAAAAATTTGTGAGTTTACAAATAAAATTTCTTTAGATCCATATATAAGTTGACCATACTTGCGAGGAAACTAAAAATTGAGAAAATAAAGGGTCTGAAAAAGATATGAAACAGCAGTCCAGGGAAATTTGCCTCTATTATCCATACCATGGATAAAAGATATATGGATCCATGCCATAGAAGAGGCGAACATCAATGATAGTACTTATTTCTGGGTGGCAAAATTGTACCTTTGTGGCGAAATTGTACCACTGCTAAAAGGTAGGAAAACATTAGTTACAAGAGTCGATTGGTAGGTCGTATTTTTTTTATCATGTCGCACTTGCACTGGAGATATGCCGAACATAAAGAAAACTGGAAAAATACGGAACACAACATCAACATAAAATTTTGTGCACGTGCTTTTTCTATTTAGTAGAAAAATATAAGATTTGCTATTTATACAAAATTGATAACTCATGTTTTTTTAATTTTATTTCATTTTATTTAAAAATGTTTCGCGATCGATTCACCTTCATTTTCGCGTTGGGAGAAAAACATATTGGAACGGAAGCAGAGGAAATTATTCTTCAACACGAAATTAATACCGACTGGAAATATTCCATCTATAAAAAAGATAAGCTATTCGACACAAGTGAGTACAACCTTGGAGAAAGAATATGGAGGTACAACGTCTATACTTTAAGTATATTCCTGAGAACATTAGACACAAGTGAGTACAACGTCTATACTTTAAGTATATTCCTGAGAACAATAAAACCTTTTACTTTATTAGGTATATTTTAGGTATAGGTATTAGGTATATTGTTTTATATTTATCTCAGAAAAAATAAACATCGTAAATCACAAGGTTCAATTTGAAGACATAGACAACGGAAAAGGTAAAGAGCTGACATTCAACGGAACCTCATTTGTAATCTTGGACGCAAAATACATGGATTGTTGTCATGGTGTATTGAACGAAATATTTCTCACAAACAAAAGCGAAACGAAGCATTGCGAAACAAAGTCAGTAACTGTTATGCATATCTTCCTAAATCCGAAAACAATAGTGTTTAATTTAAAATGGAACCTTTTCCAACCGTTAAAGATAAAATGTTGCGTTGAAGAAGAAAATCTATAACGGTTGAATTATTTTTGCTCCTGTAGAATGCCATACTGTAGAAATAATAACAATGAAGACAAGGATATGGTGGAACGCAACAAATGTCGGTAATGGTTCCACAGAAAAATGCGAAGACATGCCTCACTATATTTTTAAAAGGAGTTATTGCAAAACTGGTTTTGTTCCAGTTGCAATAATTTACTTCAGCCTCACATTTAAACTATATAACTGTTATTATTTAGTTTTTTAATTTTAAAAACTAAATTATGTTAAGAAAAAAAACAAAATTAATTTGCGTTTTTTTTCTATATCTCATATGACAGGGGCCGTAATAAGCAAAGAAAGCCTGGGGATGAAATGTTAACGTATTTTCGAGTTTTTTTTGGCTGATTTGGATAACTGCTTTGCAGTATACTGGCTGACCTTGATTTATTATTTTTAGCACAATTTTGAACCTATCTATCTATCTCTCTGTAGTGTTGAAGTCATCTGAGTTCTAAAAATAGGGTAAGTTTAGCTAGCAAAAAAAACCTCAAAAATTTGAAAAAAAATCATGTTCAGCTGTCCAGCCACCATGGTCTGTTGTTGATAATTTGTACCTATAGAAATGCTTGCGCATGTGCATTTTTTGTAAGCAAGTCATCCATAGCTAGCTAGCTACTTAGCTACTAGCTAGCTGGCTTAGCTAGCTACTTCAACCACTAAGAAGTGCCCAGGGTATTCAAGAATCGTAACTAAATCCCAAGTTTGAGTTTTGCTATCCTTTCACATCTCGCTGGACTAAAAGACAATGCAGCTAGCAAAAAAAATAAACAATATAGTACGGAAGTTACCCAAGCCAAAGCAAAAACCAACCATTTTCCGCGTACCAAAAATCCGGTAAGTCGTCCACGTATTACTTCCTGAATATAAAGGAGATATAGTATTCAACATGTGTTAGACCTATGTACGTTCCCAAGCCTTGTGGAGATAATGATGTGCTATTCTCCATAAAGCACAAGTGTAGTAGCCTGTAGTAGAGCGTAGTAGAATGTATTTTTCTGTAGTAAAGCGTATTTCTCTGTAGTAGAGTGTAGTAGCCTGTAGTAGCTTGTAGTAGAGTGTAGTAGCGTGTAGTAGAGCGTAGTAGAATGTATTTCTCTGTAGTAAAGCGTATTTCTCTGTAGTAGAGTGTAGTAGCATGTAGTAGCTTGTAGTAGAGTGTAGTAGCGTGTAGTAGAGCGTAGTAGAATGTATTTCTCTGTAGTAAAGCGTATTTCTCTGTAGTAGAACGTAGTAGCTTGTAGTAGGGTGTAGTAGCTTGTAGTAGAGCGTAGTAGAATGTATTTCTCTGTAGTAAAGCGTATTTCTCTGTAGTAGAGTGTAGTAGCCTGTAGTAGCCTGTAGTAGAGTGTAGTAGCGTGTAGTAGAGCGTAGTAGAATGTATTTCTCTGTAGTAAAGCGTATTTCTCTGTAGTAGAGTGTAGTAGCTTGTAGTAGAGTGTAGTAGCGTGTAGTAGAGCGTAGTAGAATGTATTTCTCTGTAGTAAAGCGTATTTCTCTGTAGTAGAGTGTAGTAGCGTGTAGTAGAGTGTAGTAGAGCGTATTTCTCTGTAGTAGAGCGTATTTCTCTGTAGTAAAGCGAATTTCTCTGTAGTAGAGCGTAGTAGCGTGTAGTAGAGCGTAGTAGAGCGTATTTCTCTGTAGTAGAGTGTAGTAGCCTGTAGTAGCTTGTAGTAGAGTGTAGTAGCGTGTAGTAGAGCGTAGTAGAATGTATTTCTCTGTAGTAAAGCGTATTTCTCTGTAGTAGAGTGTAGTAGCGTGTAGTAGAGCGTAGTAGCGTGTAGTAGAGCGTAGTAGAATGTATTTCTCTGTAGTAAAGCGTATTTCTCTGTAGTAGAGTGTAGTAGCCTGTAGTAGCTTGTAGTAGAGTGTAGTAGCGTGTAGTAGAGCGTAGTAAAATGTATTTCTCTGTAGTAAAGCGTATTTCTCTGTAGTAGAGTGTAGTAGCGTGTAGTAGAGCGTAGTAGCGTGTAGTAGAGCGTAGTAGAATGTATTTCTCTGTAGTAAAGCGTATTTCTCTGTAGTAGAGCGTACTAGCTTGTAGTAGAGTGTGGTAGCTTGTAGTAGAGTGTAGTAGCCTGTAGTAGAGCGTAGTAGAATGTATTTCTCTGTAGTAAAGCGTATTTCTCTGTAGTAGAGTGTAGTAGCTTGTAGTAGAGCGTAGTAGCTTGTAGTAGAGTCTACTTCTATCAAACGTAAGTTTAAGGACGTTTAGATTTTACCCCCTTCTCAGACACAAACGTGAAATAAAATATTATATTATTATACAAGTATTGTCATTCTCTAAAATAAAAAGTATCCTAGATATTATGCGCTCCTGTAAAGTGTGTGTAGACCATAAATCCTCGTTTAAAATCCTTTTCAACGATCTGAGAATCTATTCTTTACAGTAAAAAAAAAAATACTTAAAAAACTTCCAAGGAATTTAACACTCTCCTTCTGTCTTCACATCTGACGGAGGCTTAGCGCCAAAAATTAGCACTAAGCAACCTCGTGCCCAGGGCATTTTGTCTTGTTGACTATGTTCTACCCTGTAATAACGGCTCCAAAAGCCACAAGAACTTGGCCGTGATATCGGGATTCGGCGTAATAACCTGTGACAATTTTTTACTAGATCGCAAGACAGAATTGGTCTATTCTATATCCACGCACGCCTATTTGTGACCTCTATTTGTGACTCGCCTGCCTGTCAACACATTTACGATTCCCCAGAACAATTTTGACCATTTAAAGACATATCCTTTCGTTGACATACCTTCTTTGTCCTATATTATATACATTATTAAGTTCCTTTCTTGCATTTTTAAGCTCAAGGAGAACTACTTTTAGTTTTTTTTTTCAAGAGTTAGTTGTAAAAACTGTTTGTTGATACCTGTTTGTTGTTAGTTTTCTTCTCTTCTCGGTAGTACACGCTGTTTGATTTTAGTTCTTACTTTGTCTGTCCTTTCTCTTTCTATATTTGTTTTTCGGTTGGGACACAGAGATGGCTAAATCCTGCTGTACGGAATAAATTATATGATTTACTATTTGAAACCTGTTCGATTTTTCTTTTGTATCCCATCAGTCTTCCGACTGTGCTTTGTAATTTGGTATGTCTTAAAGGTCGCATCCTCCTGTGTAGTTCAATCTATTTTCATTTGCAATTGCATCGAATACGATAGTTGTGAAAAGTAATGAATTGAACCACAGTGCTCCAGGGCATCTTGTATATTTTCTGACATCAGGTTATAGAAAAGAGACATCTTGTAGTACAAACCCAACCTTGCTGGGAACAAGGTTAAGTTTGAACTACAAGATGAAGATGATAGTAACTGCTGGATTTCCATTGAAACAACCAATAAAGGTTCTTGAATTAATTCGACCTAAAAAATTTAAGGTTTGGTAAGCTTTTGGACTGTAAAGAAACCCAACACTTCCTGATTGTGAAGCTATTGTCAGCTTTCAACTGAGGGTGTAATAAGATACTAACATTTATTCATGTTGTGATTATTTGACATCAAATTTGTGATGGTAAATTCGATGCTAAACTAGAAAAAAACAAGTTTAGGAAACTGAGCTAACAGTGATTTAAGTTCCATTACAGAATGCTGCAGCTATTCCCTTTTACTTTTCTTTTGTAGAGGGTACTTCAATAAATCCTTTACTTAATAAGACACCCTATATTACTTTGAAAGTCTAGTGCACCATACGCCCGACTGTGGTTAGACTCATTCTGTACGCTATATCGATTGATGATTGTACCTTACATGTACACAAATATCTCAGTGTTACAGTCAAACATCTACTAATCGCAAAAAAAATTTCATTTGCGTTCGTAACGTACAAAAATGGCGGAAAATTAACTCCTGGTTATTGTAAATACTGAAATTCACGTGCTTCTATCTCTAACGTGTTTTCTTTCTGACTCTTATATTTACATTACGTATATTATGCATTGTCTCGATTGTTTAACTGTACAATATCTTCCCCTTAATTATTCAAATGCTAGGGATCATCATGGTAATATCTTGGCTTATTACGTGTTCGTACGTTTTTTGTTGGTTTTGATTGTTGTTGGGGATCATACATAGTTTGTTACAAGCTCGTGAGCTTGTATTAAAACGCAAATGTGTCCTACAAGAATGGAAATTTTTGCCTCTCTGAGCACCGACACGGGAGTCGTCGTGTGTTCGAATCTCATCTTGGTAACTATTTTTACTTTTTTTTTCTTTTTTCTTTTTTAAAAAGATAAGACAAGTGTTCAAAACACTTATTTAACTTGCTAGTAAATAAAGGTGTTTCCACCAAACTTTTTAAAAGTGAATGTAGGCAGAATTAACTGAATTAATGAATTTCGCAAATTTTGGGGTTTGTGGGTTTGTGGTCTTTCTTCTTCCTGTCGGTCGGTTCACCCAAGACGGACCCATCGAAAATTAAAATTTCGAGGAATTTTCCGTTCAGGAAGATCTCACAAATCAATTTTGAAAAATAAGTGTGTAACAAATATTATTGCGTATCTGAATAGTAAAATATGTCGCGTCTAACTTCGTAACAAAAATCCCAATTTGATAGACAGCTTTTTGTAAACTTTATTCGCGAGGTTGTTTGCGTATATCATACGTCTTGTTCTATTTGTGCTGTTCGCAGTCTTTTATATAATTCTATGATGTTTTATGCCATTTACGGTCATGAAGTCTTTGAATTTGTAATTGGGAAATGGTGGGCTTTTATCGGTTATAACTTTAAAAGGTATTCCATGCGTTAAAAATATTTTAGTTAGCAATTCAATAATCTGTTGTGTAGCAGTACTATTTGTAATTTCTGCTTCTGGATATCTTGATATTTGATCTATGACTACTAGTAAACACTTCCCATTACGTAACGTCCCTAGGAAGTCAATATTTAGTGTATGCCAGACGTCCGGTGGTAACGTTGAAGGTTGCATAGGTGGTGGTGTATTTTGTTTGATTGTTGCAGCACATGGTATGTATTTGTTCCATAAATTTTCTACTTTTTCATCCACAACAGGAAAATAAATGTTATTACGTAATAAAGCTTTTGTTTTGCTAATACCAAGATGATTTTCGTGTGCTATTGCGAGTATCCTTTGACGGAATACTTGGGGTATTATGATGCGGTTGCGACGTAAAATGACATGTTGGTTATCTATTATTGTAAGTTCGTTGGAAAAATCACGGTAAGTTTTCAATTCCTGTAGATTTGCCTTTTCAAAAACATTATCTTTTTGTTCTAATTTGTACCAATCATTGTTCTTTATTAATTTTGTCAATACTTGCAAAGTATTGACAAAATTAATAACAGTATTTCTCTGTAGTAGAGCGTATTTCTCTGTAGTAGAGTGTATTTCTCTACAATCGTTCAATATATATTAACAATTGCTTCACAAAAAACGGATTCTTCTATATTCGAAAGCATAACAGATTAATCCTTAACGAAGACGGTGTGATACATATTTGCCTAAACTTTGTTCCGGCATATGTTAACAAGTTTTAATGTTGTGAAACAAAAAACGGTTTCGTTCAACCAAGAGATAATCGGTACATACAAAAGTATTCAGGACTTAATTCATCAAAACAAGACAAGTATATGTATAAGTATAAGTATAAGTATAAGTATAAGTATATACAAGATTTCATTCAGATCATTTTCCGGCCAAAATTAAGGGAAACAAGAGAAACATGGAGCGCTTAACTGATAATGCCATAGTGCCGACTTCGGTGATTTTTGTTCTGAAATTTTATTTTATTATACGCTCTACTACAAGCTACTACACTCTACTACAGAGAAATACGCTCTACTACGCCCTACTACAGAAAATAACGTACACATCGCTGCGAAAAATTACGCTTTACTACATTGTACTGCAAGGAAAGAAAGGGCTTGCTACACTCGACAACAGACATTGATGAGCGTCACTCTACATTGTGCTTTATGGAGAATAGTACATCATTATCTCCACAAGGCTTGGGAATGCACATAGGTCTAACTTGAATATGTTATCTCCTTCATATTCAGGAAGTAATACGTGGACGACTTACCCATTTTTGCGGCTGGTTGGTCAAAAGCATAATGGCGCCTTAGCAGCGGGCACGTTTTACGTTGTGTGTTGTGTGTCCATCTGCTGCGTAGTTTTTCCTGATCTTTCTGGTATCTCTTGTCTCAATTAGTGTCTTTTTGTGTTTTGAAATACCATATATTTCAACTAACACTGAGTGTTAGCAGGAAACTTTTTCCAGTGCAGAATTTTATAGGTGGATTTTTTGTTTCAAAAATATTCTAGCTAGCTATAAATCTGTTGTCCGTGTGCCTGCTGCGCAAATCTGCCAACTGTTGTAGGCATTTGTAAGTTATCTGTACAATCTTGAAGTAAACATCACAATTAGCCACTGTAGCTAGCAACAAACAAGCAAGAATAAATAAAAAATACAATTAAAAAGACACATGCAACTATCCTCCCCATTCATTCCTACAATTTATTTTATCATGCACACTGAACTGTGATTGCCTAGGTATAAATTAATAAAAAAATTATATAAACATTAGAAAATAATGTTCCGTACATTGCTGTTATAGACAATCTGTGATAATTATTATATTCCTTATTATTATTTCTGCAATCAGACACACAAGGAAGTTCAGACTGAGAGATTCGCTAGTTCAGACACTTCACAAGTTTAAAACTCCCACTTGTCCCTAGCATGAAAAAAAAATAATGCCACAGTACTAAAAAACAAACAAAAAATATGCTTGTTGTTCCAACTATACATTCTGTTAAGCTACTATCGACTTCACCCGTAGAACAACTAATTACGTTATAGTCGCTTTATTTCCAAAAACCCATTTTCCAATAAAAATATAGAATGCAAAAGAATTTTATGTTATTCACGTTCCATTGCGACAATCACGATTAATGGTGACGATCGCGATAGCATTGTTATTTTTTAAAACATCACAACTATCGCAAAGTTCTTTGTTAACATTTTTTTCTATTGTGATGGTCGCGCATGATACCTACTGACGATGTTGGTGTCCTTATTCCAGTACTGTAATTTTAATTTTTCCTAATGAATAGGAAACATGTGCAAAACAATTAGTAATTGGCAAAATGATTTGAAACTATTTTGAAACGAATTGAAAGAAAAAAAATTTTCTGTAATTTTTTTTTAAAAATTCATTTCAAAATCGTATATTGATCGTTTAAAATAAAATATTATACAATCTGACCATTTTGGGAGAGGTGTGTCATCGCATGCGCATGCCCCCACACAAGCGCAGATTTGTTTAGTCGTGCGATTAATCGAACTTGTAAATTTTGTTTTCTTTACGTCTGCGAAAAAGGCGAAATATTAAGTCAGCGAGTGATTTAAGAAGGCTTTACAACCCTTTCGTTACTTAAGGACAATATCAGACACTGATTTGGATATCACAAATTATAAAATTTCCTTATAATTTGTTTATAAATCTGCCACTGTCTTTGTTCGTCAAAAGCTAATTTGATCAAAATACCAAAAAAACCTGTTGTGGTACATGATTTTGATGAAAAAGTAACATTGTTAGTAATTTATCATTTTTTTGGTTATTCTTGCGCTTTCAATCTCCTTATCCTATTTAAAGCACTCTTTAATGGTGTATTGACTAAAAAAAAATTTCAGGACACAAATTTATCAGAGTATTTGAACAATATACTGATAAATTTTTAACAAACCAAAATTTTTAAAATGTGATAATGATAATCATTTTTTAATTAGATAAATGTATTTTGTAATCATCATCATCATCATTCTCAGCTTAACGTCTGTTTTCCATGCTAGCATGGGTTGGACGGGGTATATTAATGACCCTCTTCCAATCTGATCTAGACTGTGTTAGATTTAAACTCAACTTCCTCTCTATCAAGTCTGTCCTTATAACCTCCTGCCAAGTCTTTCTCGGTCTGCCTCTGGGCTTTGCCCCAGGAACTATCAAGTCTCTACACTTTCTTACCCAATTATCCTCCTCCATTCTTTCCAAGTGCCCCAGCCAATTCAATCTTCTTATCTGGATAACATCTTTAATTCTACGGAACTTAGCCTGCTTCTTAGCTCATCTGAACTCTTTCTGTCTCTCAGACTGGCATTACACATCCACCTAACAATTCTCTTATCATTCCTTTCTAAACGGTCAAGATCTTCCTGCTTCACTGCCATGTCTCACTACCGTACAACATAACACTTCTTACACAGGCCTCATACAACCTACCTTTTACCTCAATTGACAGGACTCTGCTAGTCAATAAAGGAAGTAACTCTCTAAACTTTTTCCAAGCAGAACCTATCCTGCAAGTAACACTTCTTCCAACACCCCCTTCACTGCCCAACATATCACCTAAGTAACGAAGTTCTTTACCATCTCTAACGAGCCACTGTTGTACATCATTAAAGCTGGAAATACTTCATTCTCTATAATCTCACCTTTGCAACGCTTGCATACAAACTGCATGTCAGCTCTTAACCTTCCACTATCACTACTGCACTTCTTATGTACCCAATGCTTGCAAGTCTGACAAAAAATTGAGTTACTACCAACCCCTTTCCTGCAAACTCCACAAGGCCACTTTCCAACTACAAGGTCACACTTGGCTGCAATGCTACTTATCATGACTTTAGACTTTGCTGTGTTTACCTTCAGCCCTTTCTCTTCTAGTCCTTTCTTCCACTTCTCAAACTTTTCAACTAATTCTTCCATCGACTCTGCTATGAGAACCAAATCATCTGCATACAATAACTCCCATGGACAACCTGTTCTGAACTCCATCGACAGCGCTTCTAAGACTAGAATAAACAACAAAGGACTAAGTACAGAACCCTGATGTACACCAACATTTACACTAAATTCATCACTAAGTGAATCGTTAATCCTGACACGACTTCTAGCATTGCTGTACATAGACTGTACCATCGTAACTAGCCACTCATCCACACCTAATTTTCTCATAGCCCACCAAATAACTTTACGTGGCACTCTATCAAAAGCTTTCTCCAAATCTACAAAGGCAAAATAGAGATTCTTTCTCTTTCCTAAATACTTTTCCTGAAGCTGTCTGAGTAAAAATATTGCATCTGTAGTGCCACGCCCTGGAACAAAACCAAATTGCATCTTATCTATATCAATTCTTTCTCTAAGTAACTTATCAATCACTCTTTCAATAACTTTCATTACTTGATCAACCAACTTCAAACCTCTATAGTTACCCCTTTCTAATGCATCACCCTTTCCCTTGAAACAATTCACTATTACACTCGACTGCCACTCACTGGTAATAATATCATCCTTTATAATCTGGTTAGCAAGACTTGTAATAAGCTCAACTCCGATATATCCAGATGCTTTTACCATCTCTGCAACAATACCTGATACTCCTGCAGCCTTGCCAATCTTCAATTTCCTAATAGCCTCCACTACCCATTATGTCTTGATCTGCATAGCTGGCCCTTTTACGACATCATCATAAGACAAATTATCCTCGTCCCAATCAAACTCAGTGTTAAGCAACCTCTGATAATGATTCTTCCAAGCTACCCTTTTCTCCTCCTCTGTGCTAGCCAAAACACCATCATCATTACGTATACACTTCTCACCTACAATATCTTGATTAGTCTTCTTCATTTGCTTTGCTATCTTGAATACCTCATTGCGCTGGTCTTCCCTTCTTAACACATCTGCAAATCTGTTTCTCTCTGCTTCTGATTTTGCCTTATACACTGCTGTACGAGCGCGACGCTTAGCTTCTAAGTAAATATTTTTACTATCACCTGACTTCCACTCTTTCCAAAGTTTCCTCTTTTCCTTTATACACTGGTCAACCTCATTATTCCACCACCAGGTCTGTCTATGTCTAGCTGGTCCTTTCGTTCATCCACAGGTATCATCTGAAGCTTCTAGAAGACAATTCTTCAAAGTAGTCCAAGTACTTTCAACATTGTCACTATCACATTGACTATTGTAGGCTAACTGCTGAACTTTTGCACTAAATTGTCTTGCTACAATCTCTTCCTTCAGCTTCCAGACTTTTCGACGGGGCCTGTACTTTCCCTTGGCTTCTTTAACACTCTTCAAGATAATATCACAAACCAGCAACCTATGCTGGGAAACACACTCTTCCCCCGATATAACTTTCACGTCCTTCACCACTTTCTTGTCTGACTTTCTAGCCAGGAAGTAATCTATCTGTGTCTTACAACCACCTGACTCATATGTTATCAGCCTACTCTGTCTCTTACTGAATGATGTGTTGCAAACCACCATGTCCGTTGCCATTCCAAACTCAAGCAATCTCTCCCCTTCCTTATTTCTGCTCCCAAATCCATAGCCTCCATGCACACCTCTATAACCTTCAGATGACTTCCCAACATGACCATTAAAGTCGCTGCCCACCATGACAAGTTCAGTGTCTCCAACTTTGATGTGACTGCTATTAACTCATCATAAAACTTATCTTTATCTTCCTCACTGTGTCCACACTGTGGAGCATAAACTGACAGAAAAGTGACAATCCTATTACCTATCAAAAACTTTATCACTATAATACGACTATTAACACGCATAAAATCTATTACTTTTTCTACCCACTTCTCTGCAACGAATATGCCAACTCCTCCATATCCATCACTATTACCAATCCAAAAAAGCTTATACCTTGCCCTCCTACCTTCCATAAATCTCACTGAAGCTCCTCTCCACCTAACTTCCTGAACACAACACATATCAACAGATCTACGTTCTAACATTTCAACTACTTCACATGCTCTACCTCTCAGAGTACCAACATTTACGCTAGCCATCCTCAACCTAGTGTTATCTACCTTGTGATGTGATAGCTGGGTAACGGTCTGACGATGCTCACATCTGTGCGCGACACCTTCACTCCTTAGAGTTCCAGCCCCGTTTACGCAGTTTGTCTGATCAACTATTCTTACGGCCATTAATAAAGAGTTTTGGCAGTGTTTTACAGCTGGATGCCCTTCCTAGCGCCAACCGTTCACAGACCGGACTGGGTGTTTTTTAAAGTGACACCATCACTATGTGGCATTTCATGGGACTTCCACAATCGCCCCTTTAAACTAAGGTATGGTGGAGGACGTTCAACTCCTCTCTTGTCTCTTAAGGAGACCCTTAAAGTAAAGATCATTAAAATCATATCAAGTCTTATTTAATAATGCCTAAACACAATTTTCAGGGGGTATAATGATAAAGTCAAAAGGAATTTTTGTAAATTTTTTTTGCTATTTCCTTGAATGAATGACTTATATAAAAGTACGGTCCTATAATAGTCCATTATTTTTGTCCCAATTCTGTGAGAGCCATTAAAAATGCCTGTATAATTTATGATTAATGGTTGCAATATTTGGCAACTTGTTTCAGATGTAGCCAAAGATACCTTGGACTATAATTGTCTAAATATTGTCTACATCATTTGTCTTTTTTTATTTTGCCAAAAAGGTATATATATATGTGATATATATCCTACATCTCCACTCGTAACTAGGCTTGAGAAGGTCATAATATTGAAATATTTGCTGGAACAGATGTTGAAAACTATTTTGACTTTAATGGTATAAGGTAGTACAATTGCACGAGCATGCTTTGGCACATGCTTAAAATCAGTTTACTCACATAATATGTTTTTTTCTTGGATGCACCCCTTCATAATTCTTCAGCACACCTATTTTTCCTAATTAAGGGAAAAGATTATTTTAATTTTTTTTCAATGGTGAGCAAAAAAGTTTTGCATGTGCATAAAGTGAATGATAGTATGGTTTATATTCTGGCAAATTGAAACATTTTTTTCTTCGAAAAATATGTTTGTCTGACACAACTATTATCTTGTCTGGAAAATGCGAAATAGCAATCCAGGTTGCGTTAGACAGGCAGTTGGCTTTACAGGTAGGCAGTTTAGCAGGTGTGACTGTAATTCCAAAAATGGATTTTCTTTTAGAAAAGCAAAGATAACATTAAAATGCCTTATGCAAGTCAGCCAAGAGTGAAAATCTCAGAATTAACTGATGAGAACGTAAAGTTCACTTTAGACAGTACTGATTTATCCATGGCTAACAGTCTTCGAAGAATTTTTATTGCAGAGGTGCCCACAATTGCAATTGATTGGGTCCAGATTGAAAATAATACATCTGTGTTGCACGATGAATTTATTGCACACAGAGTTGGGTTAATACCATTAACAAGTGATGAATCTGTTGAACGTATGAATTATTCACGGAATTGCACATGCATGGACTTTTGTGTGGAATGTTCCGTAGAGTTCACGTTAGAAGTAAAATGTACTGATGAGACAACGCGGCACGTTACTAGTCGAGATTTAATCTCATCTGACCCTAAAGTTATCCCAGTGACATCACGCAATAAAGAAGATGAATCAGAATATGGAGATACTTATGATATTGTTATCGTAAAATTGCGTAAAGGACAAGAGTTGAAATTACGAGCTTTTGCAAAGAAAGGTTTTGGCAAAGAGCATGCAAAGTGGAATCCAACCGCGGGAGTAGCGTTTGAATATGATCCTGATAATGTTTTAAGACACACAACCTACCCTCGCCCTGAAGAGTGGCCCAAAAGCGAGTACTCGCAGCTTGATGAAGATCAGTACCAAGGCGAGTTTGACCCTAATGCAAAAGCTGATACATTTTATTATAATGTGGAAAGCTGTGGATCGCTTCGACCTGAAAATATTGTGCTCACTGGATTGTCTGTGTTAAAGAAAAAACTCAGTGATTTGCAAACGCAGCACAGTCATGAAATTGCTGCAGATGTGTTGGCAATCTGATTGCTGATAAAAATTGAAACTAAAAACTGGACCATATTCTGTGAATGTTGGCAATTTTTAATTGCATTTACATTGACACTGCTTGATTGTAAAGTTTATGTTTGTGAAGAGTTATTTGAAAACATATTTGGTAACCAAACTTTTAGTTTTTGCTAAAAAATACTGTCTCATAGTTAATATTATAACTTTAATGTACCTGTTATTTAGGAGACATATAGTAAAGGCTACTGAAGCTAAAATTTACATAATATTATTTTTAGTTGTAGGTAAATTAGAAGAAAAAACCGTTGTAAATTGTTTTTTAAACAGGACAATTCTTATCTGTAACAGTGTAGAGTGTCCAACATCATGTCTGTTTATTATTTTAACCCAACTAAAGTCAAACTATTGTATGTGCATATAGTTGCTGAGGCAAAGTTAATTCTTCATATTGTAGCTTTAAACAGAAATATAGGATGCAGTGGATTTGTAGATATTTTGGGGAAAAAATTGTTTATTGTCTTATTTTTCCTTGACCCATTGTGTTTGGAAGTTGTCTGCGGTTTTCAAATTGATTGCCTTGCTCGAGGCTAAGCTTTTGAGAAGGGCTAAAAAAATCAATATTTAGTTATTATGCTTCACCTCTTTTTTATATAAATTCGAATTGCCTTCCTTTTGTAGTAAAGGTATATTCTAGATGAGTGCTTATTTTGAAATATTTAGAACAGGGGGCACTGAATTAAGCATTTAATTATATGCATAAGTGAGTTGTTACTATATTTTGGTAAAATGTGATCATGTTTATGCACACTGCATTGGTATAAGTTTCTGTATACGTAGAAAAATACACAGGTCATTTTAATTAATGTTTATAGAATAACAAGAAGTTTTTTATTCCTAATATTTTTGTGACAACTGGAATTTGGTGTACGTCATTAATCATTTAAAACCAGAATGATGTATACTATATACAAAGTGAAAACAGTTAACATACAAAGAGGAATTTGCTAGTTAACCGTGTCTTTTTTGAAAAGCCTCATGAAATTTAACTATAAAGAGAGACAGCATACTTGCTGCTATCACTAAGAGTATTATTATAGTGACCTTATCTATTGTTCTATTGCAGTGTGTTTATTCATTAAATAGACGATAACAATAAAAATGTTAGCGTATCATATTAGAAATTATTTCGGACCAAAAGGTATGTTTCTTATCTTCCACTTTTTTTTATTGTTGATGATACAGCTTTTATTTTTTCCTCGACAATATTATTTTTTTTTAGCCATCTTTTTTCTGCCTTATCGTTGGTGCTTTCTAAGGCAAAGCTCAACAAACCCTGGAATGAAGAAAGCTTTACTTACAGATCTTAGGAAAGGAACAGGATATTCTTTTGCAAAATGTAACGAAGCTTTGAAGCAGTGCAATAACAATCTTCAAGAGGCTGAACTCTGGTTGCATGAACAAGCAGAAAAAGAAGGTTGGTCAAAAGCTAAAAAACTCAACAAACGCTCAACAAATCAAGGGCTGGTTGGTATATTAGCTGAAGATAATTATGTTGCTATAGTGGAAGTAAGATTATAAACCTATAATAGCAACCTTTAGAATTTTAATCATTCATTTTTAATTGACAATGTGAAATCTAAGAAAAAGCCATTCTGTGCCAACTTGGCAAACCAGTCCTCTGAACTCATGTTTTAGCAGATAGATCCATAAGTAGAAAGCTTAATTTTGTTGTTCTGAGCCTCAAGTCACCTTTGATATTCTAAAACGCTCCGAGTATCAGTATGTTGTATGTGATGCAATATGATCTTTTTGTCCTGTTCAGCTGTGTACCTAAGGATAATGCTACAGAGCAGAAGTTAACAGACATATTAAAAAATGCAATTTTTTATTTAAACTAAAACAAAGAAGGGTAATATTATTTTATCATACATCATATATCAATGACTATGACTGCCCATGTACAGTATCAATAATTTGCCCAACATTTTGAGCTTAACCTTTAACTTTTTCTAAAATGCTATTTAGAGATATTGTTATAATTGCTTCTAATTGTGTTGTTTTGTTTCTAGTTGGCTTGCGAAACCGATTTTGTTGCAAGAAACGAATTATTTCAAGAACTTGTTTCTACAGCAGCACAATCAACATTACATTTTAGGCAGCAAGTTATTTTACAGAACCAAAAAGTAAACTCTTTGAATAATAATGATGTAACACATTTGCGAGAGTTTCTTTTGCAACACGAATTACAAACGTTAACAGTTAAAAATGGCAGTGTAACTTTACAAGAACATCTTGTCAGTTTAGTAGGCAAGATCGGTGAAAATATGAAATTAAAGAGAGCGATAGCTATTGCAACAAACCGAGAAAATATTGTTGGAACTGCTGTTCATGGAAATATCACTGCATGTATAAATAACTGCTTTATGGGTTCGTATGCCTCAACAGTTGTGTTAAAACCACTACATCAAGATTGTGATGCTATTAATTTAAAACAGCTTGCCAATGGAATTAGTCAGCATGTTATTGGGATGAATCCACAATTTCTACATCCTCCGCATGGCAATGATAATGACGAAGAGGCATTACTATCTCAAGAATACTTGTTAAACGATAAAATAAAAATAAAAGATATAGTTAGACAAAATAATGTTGAAATTGTTGACTTTGTAAGGTATGGTGTCAATGAGTAAAGAGTTATAACAAAATTCCAGAATAACATTTTTTCTATTTTTTGTATTCATAATCATTATTTAGGATGAAAATTAACAAAACTTTATTTTCACATGACATACACAAGTTATTGTTTTCTTACTTTTCCACTATTGGAGTAATAATTATTTAAGTTAACCAATATTTTTCAAGGAACAGTAAAAAAAGGTTTTCCTTATATATTTCAGGATTGTATTTTCATAGTGAAGCAAGTATTGCTTAAATAAATATTTTTTAAAATGTGTAGAATCTTTAGGGATAGCACAGCACCGTGCATGTAATAATTTAGGCAAGAGTTTCAATGTACCAAACTTGAAACCATGCCTATATAAATAAAGTGTACAAAATTTTCCTGAAAAAAACTGCTGAATTTTCTGTGAAAATTTTGGCTATTATATGTACATGTATGTACTTTTAACCCTATTCGGAGGGGTAAGTTTTTAATAACTCCTTATTGCTATGTTATATGGCTATGAAACTTACTGAGTTTCAATATTTATCTATTAGACACCTGAATGCCAAATTTTTAGGTCCCATACCTTCCAGAGGTGTTAATATTGGCCATTACTTGAAACTACCCCTAAAAATCTCTGAAATCCTTAATATGGGAAAATTTAATGACATGACTCCTGTTAGGATTATCCTTAGAACTTGAAATAACACAACTTTGTTTCATTAAGAAGAATCATTTTGCTTATTTATTGCTGCCATTTTGTTCCTTTTATGACGTAATATAAGTGGGCCAAGTTTAATTCAATTTGAACAACCCTATGAAAAGTTATTGAGTTATCGGTCATGGTATGTTCGAAATACCCCAGACCAAATAGAGTAAAGCAGGGTGAATTCCTCTGTATGCAATAATGATTGAAACATATTTGTAAATTAAGGCTTTACATAAATTTTTATGAGTTTTAACCTTCTGCACTTCTTGATTGTTTTTACAAATGTTTTTTAAATTTTTTGGAAGTCAATGTAACATGCTATAAGATTTACATGCTGCATTAAAGAATACGAGTGTATTTATTATTATCTTTTATTTACATGTAATCTCTTAAACTTTTTTATTTATAGGTACTATGCTGAATAGGAATACACTTCTTTTGCTGCTATTCCAAGCAGTGAATGTTATGAGCCATACAAAACCAAACATTGATTTGATTCCTAAATCCAGACCAAATATTGTGATATTTATAGCTGATGATTTAGGTATTGGAGACGTTGGTTGCTATGGAAATGATACTTTACACACACCTAATATAGACAGTATGTGCAAAAGAGGTTTAAAGTTAAATCACAATTTAGCTGCTGAGTCTGTTTGCACACCAAGTCGTGCGGCTCTCCTGACTGGTCGCTATGCAGTTAGGTATGGACTGACCGCATCTAGTCTTTCTGAACAAAGAGTCATAACTTCTGCTTCAAGTTCTTCTGGAATACCTTCAAACATAACAGGCTTTGCAGAATTACTGAAAACAAATAATTATACAAATGGTTATTTCGGTAAATGGCATTTAGGGTTACATTCTGATGATAAAGATTTTAGTTATTCTCCACTGAATCGTGGATTTGATTACTATTTTGGAATGCCGCTAACAAATTTGTTGGACTGTGATTTTGGTGTTGGTAGTGAATTATTGCCTACACCAATTCTAAAATTTCCCAAAACTAAGTTTTTCTTGCCTTTCGTGTTAGCAGCTGTTGTTATCACTTTCTCTTTCTTGTTTCCAATGAGGAAGTTACTTTTGTTAATGTTGTGGTTATACATAGTTCTGTGGTTATTGCACATTTTAAATATGTTATTATCTCGACAACTAAACTGTATTTTATTGAAAAACAATGAGTTGGTTGAACAACCTGTCAGAGTTGAAACCCTTACCAACAAGTTGACAATAGAGGTGGAAAATTTTATTGAGAAGCACCAAAATCACCTATTTATGGCTGTTGTGTCCTATCATAAGGTTCATGCTGCATTGGCAACTAGCAAGGAGTTTGTTGGTCAAAGTAAACATGGAAAATATGGAGACAATGTTGAAGAGATGGATGCATCAGTTGGTAGAATTCTTAATACTTTACAGAGATTTAACCTAACTGAAAGTACTTTTGTTTACTTTACATCTGATCATGGACCAGCATTGTATATGTATGTTGATGGTGAACTACATGGCGGTTCTAAAGGTATTTTTAAGGGTGGCAAAGGTTCAAGTTGGGAAGGAGGTATCAGAGTCCCTACTGTAGTCATGATGCCAGGAAAAATTCCTGCAGGAATTATTTATGATAAACCAACAAGTGCTTTGGATTTATTTCCCACATTACTTTCATTAACAGGTGTGTCCATGCCATCAAATGACATTTTTGATGGAGAGGATATAAGTGTAATTCTTAAAGGCGGCAACCTTAATAAGAATAGATGTTTTTTTCATTATTGTGGAACACGCCTGCAAGCTGTTACCTGTGCTCCAAAATACACAAAGCATATCTGGAAACTTCATTATGAAATTCCAATATTGGATAACAGGACTGAGGTTTGTGGTTTGGATATTTGTCCTTGTTTTGGTGATGGGGTGGAGATTTTAAAAACTCCCTTGTTGTTCGAATTGCAGTCAGATCCAGGTGAAAACAATTCACTGGTTTCAAGCAGCTTGCGCTATAAGGAAGTACTCTCCTTTATTGCTGGTATGGTGGAAGGTCATAAAAGTACCCTTACTCCTATTGAAAGTCAGTTATCCACTGTAAAGAACAGTTTTTCTCTAAAACGACAAATGTGTTGCAACTATCCATTTTGCAGCTGTTAAGTTTTGAAAGTATATGACATACATACAGAGATAATACATTCAGAAATAATTTAGGTGCCCTGCATTATTTACAAATGAGCTTGCTCTTGTAATGAAACAATAAAAATTATGAAGGTCATCGGGTACATTTAGCTTATCTAAGCTTATCACGATTATATATTTCCAGAAAACATTTTTTTTACTAACCCGAAGATGTTGTATAAAGCTCCGTAATTTAAATAAATATATTTTGGATGTTTTTTTAATTTGGTAACATGTATAATGGAATATAATTAGTTAGCATTTTAATGTCAACATTTCTCCAAATTATTTTGTGTTTTTGTGGTATAGTTATATATGTATTCTATTTCCATGTGAAAAAGCATTCTGACATTTATTCACTTTTGTCATTTTGCAAGTTTTGTTTTTTGTGCGTAATTTTTTTGAATGTCATATAGAATTACATTCCCCAATTCCGTGCCTTGTTCAAAGATTTGGTTTCTGAAAAAACTACCACCTTGTTTTCATTTTTAAAGTGCTTACCGCCTGCTTCTGTCTTCTTTTAGAATAACAAAAACTTGACATCATGGTCTGAGGATATGACACTCGCAAGCTTGCAGAGACAATATGTGTTAAGGCTACCACAGTTATCTTTACTATGGAAGCAATCAAAGGTATATATGCGAATACAGAACTTTATTGGAAAAAATGTAATTGCACAATTTACAGTTTTTTAGCTATTTATCAACGTGAATCTAAAACTTTGCAGCTTATAGGTCACAGAAGGACTACTTGCAGATACGCATATATAAACAATGTTTTAAAACACATTCAAATATGCATGCATAAATTATAGGACAACCACGTCAAGACTGCAATTTCATTCGAATGTCCTGTGTGTGTTTTATACTAAAAGTGTGTCTATAGTGGGGACATTCTCTAAACATATGTCCACATATGTGTGTTGGAGAAGATTGTAATCCATTCAACTGCAGCACTTGCTCACATCGTAATGTATCCCTGTAATCCTGATGTTGCTCCCTCTTGGTGTCAACTTTAAAATATAGACTACTATTATTTACATTTGTTTGCTTAGTAGGTAAGTCAAAAATAGTAAGACTAAAGGATTAAAAAAGGCAAATATTTCTCCTACACTTAAACTTACAAGAGTCATTACAATGTGTATACAACATCGTCTTTCAAATTTTGACTACAAAATCTAAAAAACAATCTGTCTTTTAGTTTGTCTCGTAAATAATTTATGCTATGAATGCAATGCCGCAGTCAAAATTATATAATGTAACAAGACCTATTATTTTGTAAGTGTCAAAAATAAAAAAGCAAAATTTCACAGCATAATATAAAATAGATTTAGTTGTTGTTCTGTTGTAACTTGGATTTTGCTTTACAGTTTTGACATATTATTAACTATCCCCTTTTTGTCAGCCCCAGATCTGGATTAGGAAAGTTTTCATCTTCATCATGACTGTTTTTAATCAGGTCTTTTAATATACATTAAATAATATGTGTTTCTTTCTTAGATTGCTCATCGAGCATATTTGAACATTCCAAAAGACGTCAACATATACAATCATAAATCTGCTGGTTTTGCCAGAATATTAGGGCTCACAGGTTTTGGACAGTGGATTGTCGTTTCGTATATGAGTTTTGTTATGTATCAAAATATGCCCGCATTTTTTAATTGGATTCCCACCGATAGGTAAGGTAATCCATTAAAGATTGAAATTGTTATTTTTAATGTAATTTGCATTAGAATTGCCTGGAATGATCTTTACATCTAAAGAAAACTTAGTTTATCCATTCTGTTGTAAAATAAAATGACCAAGATATTTAAGAATATGTTAACAAATGTATGAAGTATGATTTTATTTGTAGTTTTTATTAAATAAAAATCTTATTTGGATTATTAGATCGACAGATAATATGTCAACACAGAGTAAAAGATTACCATTAGCTGACTGGAAGGTAATTCCTAGATTACTAATGTTACAAGGATTCTAAAATTTTAAAATGGTGTCGACGTTACCTTGCTTGAGATTTTACATGGCCTTTTTGAATTTCGTTTAACGGTATTTCGAATTTTTATTATTTTACAAATTAACTGCATTTTATGCTTCAATCAAAGACCTGCTTTTCAACCTTTTTTCGTCCAGGTTTTAAATATCTGTTTTTCGTGGAGGTTTCTTAAAGTCTCCAAGCCTATTGTTTACACATCCTAATTCTCCAGATCTTCCTGAACATACAGTGTGTTTTTTTCTGCAACTTTTTACTTAAAACTTTGCACATTGCACAACCATCACTCACTACCATTGTGTTGAAATTATGCAACATAAATTGTTAAATTTATTTTTTTTGTTTTGTGTTTAGTACCGCCTTGGTTTTGCTATATTTTCTTTTGGTGCATCTTGCGCAATGTTGGTCACAACTTACATGTATTGTTTTAGGTGAGTGTTTTGTGTTGTTTATATGTAGTGTAGTATACATCGATGTGCAATCATTTAAAACTTTTCTTACCATCAAAAATATGAACTAATTTTTGCAACAGCATTTTTTCCACATTTGAAATATTTGCTTTGTTTTCATTGTATTGTATAAATTGCATTGGTAATATTTTTCTAAAAGACTCTAAAGTTTACCAACAACTACCACAAGGCATTATTTTTTGTAATCAAGTTAAAAAATGTAATAAAGGAAAAATTTGTTGGTGTTTTTATTCTGTTTTTTATGCTTATGTCATTCTATAATCTTGTTATTAGTTTATTATCCCCCTTTTTCCAAGGCTCTTGGAGCAATATTTCTGCCACCAACCACTAAACATAATCAGTCTGCAACATTGGCTTTCAAAAAAAGAAGGAACTCAAAATATAATTCTTCATATATTTTGCCCAATGTTTACAATAATTTTTTGATGTTTTGATGTTTAGGTCTGTTTCCTCAATTACTCTATTAAAAGAAAGTCAAAAGGTTTTATTTACAACCTATACACCAATCGGAACAATTCGGAATTTTGCGATAGATGTGCGAAATGTTTCAGCGATTCAACCTAGGGCGGGTAAATGTTTTTTGTTATTATTTAAATTACTGATATCTCTGTAAAAAGACCCACCTTACGTTGACTTGGAATTCGTTCTGCACTTTGTGCCCGGAGCTGACAATTTTTCTGAAACGAAAATCCGAATAAGCTGCTAACAATTACTGGATCTTATGTTTATGAAGGGAAGTACCACTATCGGATATCTGAGGAAGGGGTAATATTTGATGCACCTAATGGTTTTAAGGGTATTGTGTAGACATTATTTTTATAAATTCTTTGCCCTAGACACAAAAAGGTTCAGTTTTTAAGCTAAGACAAAATCTAAGCAAAATCTTTACATGTGAAACTAAATTTACCTTCACATGACCTAAGTGACGACTATAACATTTATAATTTAAGATTTTGTGTACTGTGATAACTATTATTCCATTTATGTTAGCACTTTCCTTAAAGACAACCTTGCAATGCGTTTTAATCTTTATCCTCACACAGAATTTTAACCCTGAAACACTTAAAAGTCACTTCAACTCTTTGGGCGTTTGATAAAAATCTGCTTTGAACTGCATGTATTTAATATTTTTGCTGTAAATTCTTCTAGGAAAGATGACTCAGATTCCACTAAAGCTTAAAGGCTACCAATTTCATTTCCTTGTTGACAAAGCTGGAAGTTTTCCGCACCCTTCGCTATTCGATAGAACGGTTGGAGTTAAAAGAGATTTTGGCATACAAAAGAAATAAAAAAATAAACCACTTTTAATATTTTTGTTTCAAGCGAGAAGCATACACTATTACTTTGCAATATTGTGCTGTACTAAATGAATAAATTGATGCAAGTGAAGTTTATTGACTTTAAAGATTTTTAACACAAAACTAATTATGAATTTACAGTTAGACATTAATTTTTGTTCCTAATCATGTAATTTAGTTACATGCCATTGTAGTAATAAATATAAACTGTATCTTTTATAACAAGCAAATATTGTTCAAATCAACTAAAGCTATTAATCCTGCACAAGAAATATTGGAGAAAAAGATAACAATCTTTTTTATCAGTTCTAACATACAAGGTTTTTTAATAAAAGTAAAATTTAGAATGATGTTCCATCTTGGATAAACGTTTAACTTATTATTTCACTGAGCACCCAGGCTTTGTCAAAATTTTAATTTTCAATTTATCTTCATAAGAAACAAGAGTTTTAAAAATGCAAAGCATCCACTCACAAGGATGCGCTTTTCATAAAAAATTACCTGGACATATTTATTACCAGTCTAATATTGGTTATTGATCAAATAAGTGGCATAATTTAGAGTAATTATTTTATAGTTTCATTAAATATTTAATATGCTTCGACAGTTAGTGCACTACTTGTCAATTGATGCCACGGATTGTGTAAACGATACCTGCGATGAAATTAAGCGAAATTTAACAACAAAGAAGCAATGGAATACGTTTATCATTTCAATGATTCAATGTTGGTTGCAAACTGTTAACAATGGATACAGTGAGATTAAATTTACTTTGGGAGAAAAGTGCAAGATTACGTCATCGATTGTGGTTAGTGTTGTAGAAATGTTAAAGTGTGAAAAAGATTTCTGTCAGGTATGTCTCACTGTTATGACTACAACTATTAGAGAAAACCTTTTTTTTGCAATAAGAGAATATACTTTTAAAGGAAATTATTCTGGCTATTTTGACCCTATTCGAAAAATTAAGTTCCGCAATTTGTATTTTTTAGAACAAATTGCATAAATAAGTTTAGCAAAGGTAGGCGAAAGTTAATCAATCGCAAAAGTGACACAATTTTTTATTAACCTTATTAGCACCAATAGAGACGCAGGAGAGAAGAGGGGGAGTTGAGGGATAAAATACCTGCAGACCCTTTGACTAGACAAAACTTTTGTTCAACATGTAACTGAGTGCTCAAATTTGGTGACTTTTCCTAACTAATTTTGGTTTGTAATGAAAATAATTTATTTTAGAACGTTTTTGCATTTTTTTGACACAGGTAATTTTAAAAAGAACAGACATGCATGTATGAGTGTTTAAGTAGATGTATTTGTTAAATATTTATTTATCACAAAATGACATCATTTCTAACCCTAGTGACGTCATTATATTGTTTCTCCTTAACTTGAACATCTATAAATGCCGTTCTTAACATGTCTTCTCTTCTTCATCGATTTTTAGAGTTGCAAAGTTAGGACTGAATTTTTTTGTATCAGAGAACAAATTTGATAGAAGGTCGAAATGCTTTACATTTTCTTCTCATCACTTTAGATTTTGTTGCTACTTCCCGAACAGATCAAAAACAAATTACTAGAGGACTTATGCAAAGTATTGCAGACAAAAAAGCATAAGCGTTTCACGAAAGCGTTAGCAAAGGAGACATTCACTACACACTCTCAAAATATCATGTACACATGTCACGAAGTAGACTCATCTGGTATTCATGCGTTTTATAAAAACGTTCTTTACGTAAACAATGTTGCTTCTTCATTGTTACCTGATGAGGTATGCTGCTATTTATTTTACTTGTTGGATAATTTATTAGAATCCCTCAAACATTCCAGCACGCAAGTATTAAAGTCGTTGGAGCTTGATAAATACGGCGATAATTCCTACCCTTGTGTTTCGTTATTAAACAAAGTAGATGATATGGAGGTTAGGAAAATAAAAACGATACTTGAAACTACCAATACTAGGCCTCTGGAGGAAATTAAAGGAGATAAACTATGTTCTGATATATCATTTATTCGATTTATGACAAAAATACTACTGACACTCCATAACTCTCTCGAGGAACTAAAGAATGGGGAAATAATTGAAGCAGACTTGAGTGACACGATCATAAAAGTTGTAATGAAATTAAGGACGTATCTGTTCATATTGAATGACATGAAATCAAAGTTAGATGATTATATAATTTTGTCAGAAATTCTTGCTGATGTTTTGAAGTTGTGTTCAGCTGTATTTTCCAACAATAACCTTGTGAAGTACGTCTGTTGTGATGAGACAAATATGACAGATTTATCCAACATGTGTGAGGCTTTTCTTGAAACAGGTAAGTTGCAGCAAACTTTGTTGAAGATAGTTGTGGAGATGCTTAACATGGAATCTTTCTAGATGAGTCTTTTAACATTAATGTTGTTGCTGTTGTCGCTGTTGTTGTTGTTGTTGTTGTTGTTGCTGCTGCTGTTATTGTTGTTGTTGTTGTTGTTGTTGTTGTTGTTGTTGTTGTTGTTGTTGTTGTTGTTGTTGCTGTTGTCGTTGTTTTTGTTGTTGTTGTTGCTGCAGTCTTTGCTTTTGTTCATTGTTGCTTTGGGTTACTAATAATAACTCTATATGATAATAAATCTAACTAAATAAAACATTATTTTTCACATCAGATCTGACATTACGGAAAAAAATTTGGATTTGTATAGAATTTCAGAATTTTTTTAGATGACGAAGTTCTCTTCTCGTTGTGGAAGGAAGAAAAAAACAAGGATAAAAAATTCACTGGTGCCTTAATCCGCGTGAATAAATTATATCATGGATACAGGGACGCATTTGATTGGCTGTTGGATTGTGACTGCGTGAAGAAATATACAGATGTGTACATATCCACTTTGTGTGTTTTTACAATCAACTTTGGTTCTGTGAATTTGGTGCAGCGTTACATGAAGTTGATATCTGAACATCATAAACATAAAAGAAGATGCATACAAAAGGTGAATGGGAACTTATTGCACTTTTTATATTGCACTTTTTATTGAAAATCTATTAGTTAAGAAAAGGGGATCAGTTTCTTACAGAGACTGTGGTTAGGTCCACTTGACTAAGTTTTCCGTACAGAATAATTTTAAACATTTTCATTCTAACAAAAATTTTTCAGTAATTTAATGTACAGTTTCACTGTTTTGGGGGAAAGTATCTTGCAAACGTACGGACATAGATAATCACGTGCGTGGTTGGTCACGTGGGGAACTAATCAAGTTTACTAAAATGTTATAACATTCAATTCATTGTTTTCGTTCTGATTGTTACTGCATACTGACAGATACATCGCATATTGGATCATCAATAGAAATGATTTGTGGGCCTAAAACTTCGTTTCTGTATGGTATTCGAGGCATATCCACTTAAAACTTTTATAACACAAAATATTTATGTTGTTGTGATAATTTTGGACAACGTAATTTGTTAACGAAAAATGCTTTTTTGACAAATGGTCTTAGGACCCCGTTAAAAAAGTCTCCAATCATCATCATCATCATTCTCGGCTTAACGTCCGTTTTCCATGCTAGCATGGGTTGGACGGGGTATATTAATGATCCTCTTCCAATCTGATCTAGACTGTGTTAGATCTAAACTCAACTTCCTCTGTATCAAGTCTGTCCTTATAACCTCCTGCCAAGTCTTTCTCGGTCTGCCTCTGGGCTTTGCCCAAAATCAAATTAAGAGTCAGTTTTTTATTTACAACGTAATTATTTGCGCAGGTTCTCCTAAAATGCATACCGTATTTTTCTGTGGAATTTTGTGATTGTGTTATATCGTCATGTCAACAATATTACCAAGGTGACGAAGGAACCATTTTATTTGGTGATGAAAGCAGAACAAGATTCGAAGCAGACATGAATGAAGTCATTAACAAACTGACCGACGATGAGGCTGACCTAAAGATAATTTCAAGGCTGGCTTCTTTGTGCGTGGTATCACCTGGTTTTGTGATCAAAGAAATAATAGATCGAATATTTTCTGGGAATTTAAAGTACACTGTCTTTCTAAAGGTGAGTCTTAGACTGGTAAAAGATCATTACATCTTTACCTCCTGCGGGAAAAAATTTTCTTTTTCGAAAAGGTTTTCCAACAATTTAAATGAAATCAACTTTTTCGTTTTTTCGTAAGTAAACATTAAGCATATATCGTTACTGTGTATGCTGAGAAGAGTTCGGTAATGAAAATAAAAACTGATACCCTTGTTTTATAATCATTGGATAAATTTAGATCTGGTCAAAGTCTTTGTTTAAAAAAAAACAGGATTGATATCAGTCGTCTGTGAGAAAAAATCCAATACTGAAAAGTGAGGAAATTAGCCTGTTCTGCACGCGGTCCCTAAAAATTCCTTTTAAGGATGTGTCATTTCTAATTACAGTTTTAGGATCTTAGCCGCATCCTAATAGACCAACTTTTTGCATATAAAAAATAAAGTAGTCAAATTTAAATTGATAAAACCAAGAATAGGGTTGAGATAATAGCATTGAAATATCACATAACGTCAAATATCTTTTCTACACGCAGGCTATCACTGCAATACCATCGTTACTGCAGTTGAAACAATGCGAACCATCAACTTTATTGCAATATCCTACTGCATTTGTATTTATAAAAACATTGTACACAAAACATCAGCACAGCAAGTCCACTATAAAGTCTCTACGTGGATTAGTGTTTGGCATTTTAAAGGTAAAGATATATATATATATATATATTTGTTTCTTCATCATGTCATCTCATATAAACCTTTTTTATTATAATTTAAACTTTTCGGTTACAAGAACTTTTGGTACGATTTAGTATACCCAAGAATGCATCAATAATAACAGTTGCCTATATTTGCTTTTCGTCATCGCCATTGTCATTGTCATCATCGTCGTCACTGCTATCATCAATGTGGTCTGCATTTGCAGAAGTACACATCTTTAAAATCATTACCATGTTTTTACGTCACTGCGTCATCTTTTTATTATTCTTTGTTTTAGCACACGTCAGCATGTCATCAACATAAAATAACGCACAACATATTAGATATGTTCGTTATGGAGAATCTGCAAAAACAAGTTTTTCTACCATCGGAAACAACGTTAGAGTTGCTTCAGAAATGCATCGATAATTTTAAAAGCGAAGGTATAGAAACTGAAAGAGTGTTCTTGTTGCTGGAGCTTTTGTTGAGAAAAAAAGAATTTGTTTCGAACCCTGAAGAAGCGCTAATAGACGTTTGTGTGATCAATCTTGTCGATCTTTTAAAGTATAATTTTCAGACAGCAACATTGGAAGAAAAAGCATTATTTTTCACTTCCATAAAAGAAATGTTTTCAGCATGTGGTAGGTATTTTACTGTACAATCCGATTAACTTTTGTTTTTTATAAGAAAATTAATTTTAGCCTCAGTTGCTGAGGCAAAAATGTTAACTTTAGCATCAAAGTTGCTAAGAAGTAATATTTAATTTTTACAAAAAATATTGACACTCACTTTTCTTATACACTAGTAGAGAAACGACTTTCATTGTTGGTAAAGACCTATTCTGAAGGTTTCCTGTTACATCATCTAGGTTGGAGCCTTGATCTCTTAACTTTCCAAATTTTGAGCCTGGTCCGTCGTTAAGTTTTGACCCAAATCACAGCCTCAGCCCTTAACAACCTTTAAAACAAGGTGTATAAGCTTTGTTACTCCAATTGTAACGGTTTCAAGGGAAACACCCACCCAGGGTTAAGCGTGGGAAACACCCACCCAAAACCATTGTCTTTCATCTTGTTGGTGACGAGATATAAATTAGTAAGAAATTTATTTACAAACTGTGTGTCTTATTGGAAGATTTGTCATTTGTTATTCATTCATGGATCAAACTTTCACCCTAACCTGTAGTGAAAGATCTTGAAAACAGCTAATTGGGAAGTTAACCTCTTTGTGTTTAAGCAACCTAACAAATTCAATTTTTTTCTCTCATAGATTGGTATCAAGCGTTCTATTTTGTCTCTTTATTTTCATTACATAAACATGGCTTTCTGTTTTCTGTACCTTCATCCCTTCTCGAAGTTTGTTCCAGTTGTGATAAATGGAAATCAGTAGAAATTAAAGGTAAAATAACTCTGAAACAAAGTTATAATATGGTTATGGTTATAATTAGGGTTGTTTCGTCTAAAATCACATTAAGCAATAAAAATTCCTTAAGCAAACTAATTTTCGCGAAAATTATCATTTATTATACTGCTATAATGCCAAAACCATTTATCTTAGATGCATTCTTTCGTGAAATCTGCCAATGTAACGCCATTGATTTTCTCTCAACGCTATTTTCAGCTGAAATTAGTCCAAAAAATCAGCTGCTTTGTATGAAATAATAAATTGTACAGCAGGCAAAAGTAACATCCAAATATGATGTTGATAAAAAAACATTTTGTTTTTTTCCCACACGTACCAGTTTCACTGTAAGTTGACTAATCAAACGTCTCTTAGGGCCTAGTGTTTCTTATTTTATTCTAAATTAATTCTTTAAAAATCTAAATTAAAATACGTATTTGTATGTTCGTCTTTTAGATGTTGATAAATGGTTAGCCTTGTTTCAACTGTCGTGCATATCAATGCAACACGTAACCCATTTTATTGAAAGCATGTCTGCGTTTGATGCTGATGATGAAGTACCATGTATCATTCAATCTGCCGTCACTGTATGTTCCGTTTGAATTGCTCTCCCCTTCCTGGTTTCACACTCACACGATCTCCTCCACACGTGTTGCTTGTTTTTTCCTGTATACTGTAGCTGTGTGTAACAGTACCATCGTTGTGTTTTTGTCTCACTAATTCAGCTGTGTGCTTTAAATCATTGATACATGATTTGTCGTTTCTTTTTAGATGTTTTCTGTTAACGTCAGCAAATTCCGTGCAGATAGGATGATACAGTGCTTAAATGAGATAGTACGACATCAAAAACTGCAGGTGTGATTTTTTTTAAAATCCCAAATTTCATTACTGTCTTTTAAACTGGGCGTTTATTAGAAATACAGAGTGCTTATTTATATAATTGATAGAAGAAAGGGGAATAGCTATTGATTGAAAGGGGATTATTATTTTAATTTTTAAAATCGAATGGTCTACATTTTGCGCTTAATTTAGTTCAACGTAGATGAATATATCACGAATAATTGTAAATTTTATTACTTACAAGGAATATACAAAGAACGTTAACTTTTGTTGCATCTTCGTTTTAGAATGTATCTACGTATTTTAGTGAAGACCTCCAAACAGGCAAGTTAACTGGTTAAAAAAATTAAATGCTCACTACTTATATGTTGTTTGATTTATTTGATGTAGGCTGTTCGTTTGACCGTGGCTTTGTGTAGATTGTTCGTTTGACCATGGCTTTGTGTAGATTGTTGTTTGACCATGACTGTATGTAGATTCTCCGTTTGACCATGACTGTTTGTAAATTGTTCGTTTGACCATGACTGTATGTAGATTGTTCGTTTGACCATGACTGCGTAAGTTGTTCGTTTGACCATGACTGTGTGTAGATTGTCCGTTTGGCCATGGCTCTGTATAGATTGTTCGTTTGACCATGCCTGTGTGTAAATTGTTTGTTTGACCATGACTGTATAGACTTGTGTGTAGACTTCGTAATTTATAAATTGTCGACAATAGAAAACATTTTTCTGGCGTTAAATAGGGGTTGAACATATTTTGTTGTGCTCTATTATGTTATACAAGGCAAAATAACACCACCAATTGCTTGGCAATAAAGAATACGCAAAAGTTATCTTTAAAAACACTAAAAGATTATATAAAGTCTCTTCATGCTTTGCTACAATTTTTTTATAGCAACGAATCTTCACGGCATGAGTTTCGCCATGTTGGTATTCGTTCAGTGTTTTGTGTCGTTGTACAGTGAAGCAACAGACGATGAAGACAAGGGTACTGTAGCACTCAACTGTGATCAATTCATAACAATTCTTCATCTGTTTGTGAACTATGCAAAAGATATGACCGACCATTTGGTAAGTTGAGGTTCGCTGTGGAAATATTTTTTTACCCGCTTAGTTTCATTAATTTGTTTCACTGCTTTTGTACTCTCCTGAGATTTCGTTGGAATTTGAAATTGAAAACCGCAAACTCTTTTACCTGATAGAATTATGATAGTAACGTAGATCTTGTCGTGTTTAGAACATTAGCAATCAAATGTTATCCACATCATGTATTTTCCGTGTTTTTGTAACGTATATCGACAACCTGAAGAATAATTTTCCTTTTCTAAAATTTAAAGTAAAGTGTTTTTCACAAGACGTGAGTGTTGAGACATATTTATTCTTTATCCCAAAGAGCTCAAGTGTAAAGCAAGTTCAATTTTGTTCATAAAAGCAAGTTCGATGTTTTTATTTATGTAGATAGCATCCCAGTTCACTCTTTACTTGTTGGAGCAACTCCTGTACGCATCCGCCATGTTTGATGAAGGCATGAAAAAAAATATGTCTCTCCTCCTGATGAATGTTCTACTTGCTTTATTGGATTCTGTAAAGTATTTACAAGGCGACAAAACGAGCATGCTTGACAAATGCAAAGACACACTTAATATTTCAGATGATGAACTTGGACATCTGTTAAAAGAAAAGTATGAAGCTTTTGTCAAAATGAAATAAGCTAATTTGAAAACTAGTTTTTGTCGTTTTTTGTCCTTTACTCTCAACGAAGGAGCGTTCCTAATTAACGTATTTATTTATATGAGCGTCCCAGTTTGATAGAACACCTTTAAAAATTAAATCAGCGCCCAGAAAAAGTATTTGTCCAGGAAATTAATTATGACGTAAAGGTGTTTGCGAATCGAAATATTTAAAACCTTTTACAAAGCTTACAGAGAAAATTTCAATGAATGTGCTTAAGAAACCAAATGATTAATTTATTTTCCAAATTCTGCAAATTTCACATGGTTCGCCGTTTTAAACTGGCATATTAAACATCATTCGCCTCAGGCGGAAGCGTCTGACAGAATATTTTTGGATGTTCGTGAATATCCAAAAAATATCTCAGCAGATATCCGATATCAAATATCTGCTCGAGATATTCGATAGTCTCTCCGGCACTTATATTTTTTTTATATATATAATTTCTTTAAAAAATTACATGCAAGACAGATGGAGAGTTAAAACTAAAACTAAAAAAGTTATCAAACAAAGGATATATTATATCGCACTCCATCTTTTATTGTTCTCGATAGTAGTACAGAAAGGATAAGCAATCAGATGGAGAGCTGAAAATAACAAGCGCGAACGTTTTAAAACAACAAGAAAAAGTAAACTAAAATAAAATATGGAGTGGTTCGCCACTTTAGATAATGATTCCTTTCCAATGGTGCATGATAAAACAGATATTCAGCGCGGTAGAATCGGATATCGCAATTAATAAGTATTGCTTCGTTTATATTCGACTCCGCTGCACGTCGTCGAATATCACAAGCTCGAGTGAATAATTACGGATATCCGATTTTACCTTGCTGAATATCTGCTTAATATTGTCCTGAACATTTTTTTTTTATTATTATTTTCAGTTTCATGCAGTGTTTTAAAAAATATTCATCGCACTGCATTATTACACCCAAAAACGCGTTAAATCTGGCCACCATCTAGATAATCAAAAATAACGGGATGCTGTTTATTTATCTTGACAGGAAAACTTACGCTAGTAAGGCCGGGAAAAAGGGAGATAAAATATGAGAAGTCAAGTTCCTTGTAAATTGTTTTTCGTAGTTGGAAACTCTTTGTTTTTACTGTTTTACTGTTTTTATCTTATCTCAAAAAATTGATCTCGGATTGCTCTCTGTCTACAATTTCCTTTCTTCTTCGTCACCACAGCTTTTTGTTCAAACCTCGATAATGTCGATTTTCTATAAAGATAGAAGCGTCATTAAATGTGTACTACTCAGTGTCTACTCTGTCGAAAAATATTTTTTCAAAAAATCAGAAATATCAGCACTTTCTTATATCAGAAAAATGTCAAGCATTTTAAGGATCAAAGTTCCATATGAACTATATTCGTTTGACAAGAATTTGACAAGTTTCATTCAAATTTAAACAGTTTCTTTTATCAGAATGTTTTTAATCAAAAATACTTTTTTAGGCCAAGGTCCCAATAAGTGTAAGATTTTGGCCCAAAATAGCTGAAAAATCGGAGAAATGTTGTGAGCTACCGAGAACTACCTCATAATTTACAATATTTTTACTCCACGATCCGTTATGTTTACTTACTTTACATTTTCTTCGTTTTGTTTATTTTCTGCTGATAACTTTGGTAGCAAGAATTCTTCTTCTCTTGCAACTGTCCCCGTGTTGTCTCGATAGTGTTCTCGATGTCTTTGACAACTCTAAAGTAACAGCGGTCATAATAAATAAGTTTGGTTTTTCAAAGATTAAGTTTCTTCAGTGTGGAGTGAAGGGCGGGTAATGTTTTGAAAACAGATTACAACGTCAGCATTATTCTGTCGCCGGTAAACTTAGTAAGTAAATTTAACTTCAAACTTTTTGTATTAAATTTGACGTCAATTTGCAAATTCTTTGTACCTTTTTGACATGCTTCACTAGCTATAAGTTTAGCCATCAGTAGACCACCATTTCCATAGCCTGGATGTTAGTATTTGTTGTTTTTTTTGACCAAGCCAAAACAATCTATACCATAATACCCGTATACGTCTGTCCGTCCGTCCGTCTGTCTGTCTGTCACGCAAAATGGTAGCTTAGCTGCGCAGGTAGCGAGACGCACGCAATGCGGTATAAAAAGGACGGGCAAACCCGTGGATTTTTCCACAGGCTAATGACTAGTAATATAAAATCTGATTGCTTCTTTTGCTTTTTTTTGTTTGTTTTTATAAAATTATGTTTCCGGAATTACTTATGCTAAAGTGATAAAACTTGGCATACTTCTACAAAGTAATACAAACAGATTCCAGGTAAAAGAAATAATTTTGAAATATTTTTATCAACGATAAACTCATAAATTGCGGTTTTCCGTTTCAATCCATTCCATGTGTGAATATTGACCTTTGCGTGCATACCTAAATGTGTTTTCTTTTATATAGCGAGACTTTGATAATAAGTGCTGCTTTCGGAAAAAAAGTCCATACACGTTTCTCCTGTATATATATGTATATGAAATACATTACCCAGGTTATTGGTACTGTCAAATAAAGGAAATTTCAGTCGAAGAAGCAGTCGTACAGTCCCTAAAAATCATCGTGCTTCGGGGAAAGTGGGAATTTGACTTAAAAAAATAATCGATTATTAGGCACACAAAAGTATTACAAAGAAAACTTTACTCATTACTCAGGTTTACCTTCAGAAAATTTTCCATTTCTTTTTCACTCAATTCGTATCTAAGCGCTGCCATCCATCGTTCACGTGACCTTTTCCGTTCAGCCAGAACAAGAGACGGGTCGTTTGAATACACAGTGGGAAACTTTACCAGGGATGGTTCGGACTCTTTGGCAGTTTGCATCGCACCTGATAATAAGACATGGTTTCTACGTGCTTGAAAATGAGCGGCCGTCGTGTTACCGTATGTGTCTCCGTATGAAAATCGTTGTTGTGGCATGTATCCAGTGTAACTAACAGGTAAACATAAACAGTCCATTTCCAATTTTATACATAGGTCTCGCCGATATTCAGAAAGAGAACGGGTCCTGGGATCAAGGTTGCGTTGATTAAAAACTTCCGCGCCGTTTTATTAAAATAACAAATAGGTAGTTACAATACACGCGTTTAAATTAAAATCTAAAGTCAGTACAGTCAGAAGAACCATTTGAAGTTAAGACCGGCTATTTTTTCTCATGGCTTGAAGCTCATTTATATATTATATATACACAAAACAAACAACAGATTAATCAGTTATAGCAAACCGATTTCAAATACCTCGGACAACTTCGTCCCAGGGCTTGTTAGGTCACTTAATTTGAATGTGCAAATATAAAGTAATTTAGTAATATAAAAGAACCCGGGGACGAAGTTGGCTCTATAAAACCTGATCTGTAAGTGGTTTCGCGTGTAAAACTAATTACCATTTAGACAGTTCAGTGCACTGCATGCAAACAGTGGGTGGTAAGTATAAATTAGTTCCATATCTAAAAATCAAATACCTCCTCCCGTTTTGTGTTGTTATCGGGTGAGCTTTTAAGGCTGTTATCCACATATGATCGCTATTTCAACTTTAATCTTAGGGTTTCGGAGAATGAAATAATGTTGCTTAGAGAAGAAAAAAATAGAGAAAAAGAAATATTACAAAGAAAAAATGAGAATAATAACTCGAAATTAAAAAATGCGCCCGCATTCTTACCCTGGCGGGATGTCCGATGTGCGATATGTGTAGGCGTGAGTTGTGATCCAATCTTGCGAAGCAGTTGACATGTCTTCTTGGTGATCGGATCCTTAGCGTGTAATAAAAGAACATAAAACGTCATATGTGACGTCACTATAAAGGGTTGGAAAACTAAGGCAACGAGATCATAACAAATTAACGCCAATAAAGATGATAGAATAACTACGGTAGCATTGTATAGCCGTTTCCCTTTATTCGGTTAAAAGTAAATAAGTAAATAAGCTGTACTGATACTTAAGCAGCGCTTTTGTCAAACCACAGAAAATATCGTGTTTTTTTAAACCATGTAATTTTACAATGAGGTATGACTTCAACAAACAGGAATGACGTGGTCAGACTCACTTTAATTAATCTGTTAATACTACTTTACAATGTCTCAAATATCGAAGTGAGTCTTATGAAAAATATTTATAATGTCGATAGCTGTTACTTCCTATACACGTAATCCATTTTCTTGCATTTACATTCCACGGAAGTTGGAAAAGCACCCATGCTGAAACATACACTCCGATAACACAAAGCGGACAGAGACACTGGGAGCGAGTTTGGATGCGAAAGCTTTCCCTCAGCAGAAGCACAAATAGAAAAAAAACTCCCCAAAGCACAACCTTCAAGCTCTAAATTGGAACAAGTGGCCTTGAGAACCCTAAAATTAAGATTAATTTTTTAAAAAGCTCTGAAAACGCAGAACACTTTGTAACCAGTTTCTTAAAACTACTTGAATGGACTATTTGTATATTTACTTTTAGGGTATAGAAAACACATTTTTTAAGAGTAAAAGTCAAACAAAAAACCGAAAATGTCCCGATATTAATCAGTAAATAACCCTGGATTTGATGTATTAAATTCACTAGACACTTTGGAAAAAGGTCGCGAATACTCAGCAATGATTTCTATCGTTTTAAATCCAACCTTTAAAACCAAATTTTTTGTGCGCTGTACCTTTCGATAAGGAAAGTTGACTTATCCAATTTAAACAGCGCTTTAACAAGTTACCCAAAATCTATTATCAGAAAAGTAGGCTGGCATAGTTTTAGAAGAAACAAACTTGTAATTTTAAAGTTGTATTTACAGAAAAAAATTATTTACAAGATTCCAGGAACAAGCGTAATAAATTTAAGCTATTACTCAAAGTTTTTCGTATTGTTTATTTTGTTTTGCGTGAGAACGCTTACACTTTGTGCATTTTTGACATTCTTTTAGTTTCTCCGTTCAAAACTTCAGTCTCGGTACAAAAACTTTCTCCCCATCGACTACTGTGCCTTCGGCGACTGTGTCGTTCTCTCTGTTGAATACAACACTGTACAGTAAACATACTGTGCATGCGCGAATAGATAAAAACATTAACAACCGAGTTGGACGTTTGCACTAAATTTAGAAACGTGTTTACCATAACAATAATTTCATATCCTTTCTTACTTATATGGACGTTTGAGTGAACCACTGCATAGAAAATAACTTGGTAAATATCGAGCGGTAGGGTTAAAATCGAAAAAATAATAATGACCAGCTTCAAAAGGCGTCTTCCTTTCCTCGACATTTTTTCTCGTCTCCATGTTAAGTTGTCGTGTTGTTTTACCAGGGTGCGGTTCATTCTGAAACCAAGAAATCCCATAACACCCAGCGCAATTATGTCACGCGTGACTTGTAACAAAGCTGACCCAAGCGACATGCCTGTTTTGTCGCTGTCTGGTGCGCATGTCTTGGTGTTGTATTGTTGGTTTTCGTGTACGCTGAATGTACTCATGTAAGGCAGCACAAAAAATATTGATAACGCAACTACAATTAATATCCATAATCCGATTTTTCCTCTTGATAGCGGGTCGTTAAAAGGTTTCACCAGCGTGTGGTAGCGTTCATAACTAATTAAGATAAGTACACCTTGAGAAAGCGTGATGCTGATTTGAAGTAAAGAAGGTATCAACTTACATCCGATTTCCCCAAAATGCCATTGCTGGAATTTCGTTGCCGTAAGATACATAAAGGATAGCGGGATTATGACGGATGACGCTAAGTCTATGAATCCAAGCATAAGAAGGAATCTTTCGAATCTCTTAACGTTGTTGCGTGATCTAACGCCGAATATGTACACTACTAAAAGGTTGCCCAGCAATCCGATTGAAAATATACCGGTTAATATAATCATTGTCACCACGTCAACCGGAGAAAATAGGATTTCCATGGGAATGCCAGTATAGTTTCCATCGCTTCCAGTCATATTGATAATAGTAAATTGGTGCACACCCAGTGAGCTGAAAAAATGAAATGTGAAAGTGTCAGAAACCGCCGCCTTCTTATTTACTTGTGCGCGTATCTTGAAGACGGGGGTATTTTTTGTACTGTATTGTTATTATAAGTTGTATGTGATATAAACACCAAAAAATGACACCCCCTTTGTGTGCGAAATGACAGGGATTACCGCTTTAATAACAAAAAGCTTCTCACGCTCAAGTCAGTTCATTTTGAAATATTAAAGTAGGGAATTTAAGTGAGTGAATAATTCTGATGAGAAGGCTCCCAGCTTGTGTTATTATTTTGTTTGATGTTTGTTCCGCACTTGAAGTGAAAAACACTTGCATGCCAAATTACGAGATGTGTTTTTTTTATTTATTTTTTATGTTCGTAAAGTAAACAAAATTTGTAACCGAGAATACGTTTATTAATTATCGAATTATTTTAGGAAGTTTTTCAAAACTGCAGTACACCTTTTTTTATAGGAACCAATAAACTCCGACTGGAGCTGCTCGTATTTGTCAAGCCTTATCAAGCATGGATTCTTCTATTTTTATCGAAACTCCAGAATTCAGCCTCATTTTGTTCATAGTTATGACCCTCTAAAATTTGTGTATATTGAAAAAATTGATTTTTATTTGCTAATGAAGCTCTTTAATTGTTCTCAATCAATCGGAAAAATCAGCTTGAGAGAGAATTACAAAGAGGTTTTACAGCCTAGATTGTTCTTTGTTATAAAAAATTCAGGCTTGGGTTTTTAGTCTTAAAACAATGATTTAAGTCTAAAGCTGTTCTTAGTTAGCTGGGTTTTTTTAGCAAAATCTAAGGCTTGTATTTTTATAAAACTTATAAGAAAAGGGTGTAGCGTCAATAATGACAGGCGGTTTAAAAGTTTGATTGAAGGTCTGGTAAGCTCCAACTGTAATTGATTCATTTTTTATTGCATTTTTCAAGCGACGGCGATGGATTAACGGGATTACTGTCATCATAAAAAAAATGGGATGATTTTTTGGTAATATTTACGCTCTGATTAGCGCTAATTCACAATTCAACATAAAAATGATGTTACGCCAATGATTGCGGTGTATTAGGGACGATATTGGCAAAGGCAGTGTGGCGAAAACTGTTCTGAATGCTTAAGAGAAACTTTGATCCGTGTTAGTAATGCGACGGAAGAACTTATTTGAGGTGAGAGAAGTTTTTAATTGAGCTGCAAGAGGAAAAAGTGATAAAAAATTCATTAAATCGGCTTTAACGTGGTAAAAAATTGAAAAATTCAGCCACACAAAAAAAATATACTTATGTTAACTTAGTGAATAAAGGTAAACTTAAAGGGTTCCATTACAGCTGCTGACTTTTCTTTCCCTCTGACTGTAACTATGTTACATTATCGCTGGAGATACGTATAACATCCCTCTAACTTCCTTACCTGCCACACGAGCTGGTTAGCAGTCAGTGGATGGAACTAAATGGGCCAGCAACATTACATCTAAAGTGCGACGGAGTTGGGACTCGAACCTGCTACCTTAAAATTACAAGTCACTACACCATTCCACCTGTAGTGCATTATAATTATAGGAAGAAGGAAATGCATAGCTAGAAAAAAACGTGGACACGTTCTGCGTCTAGATCCTCGACTCGCAAAAGAGCTTTTCATAGTTAATCGGCTTGTGACGCTCGTACAGTCTCGAAATAGTTTCCATATCATCAAGTGGTATTTTATTTCACTTCGGGCGCACTGGATTAAAATGTTGTTTGTTTAGAGCAGATGTGAAGTATTATTTGCTGTGTAAACAAAAAAGAAACACACCAGCGTATTGTTTATTTAATGAAGCTGGCCTTATGTGTGGCTTTTGATACTCATGCTACAGTAAGATTCAATTTAATAACTCTTTTTACTATTTAGTTATATCGCTTTCAGCAAAGAAATATTTACGGAAGGCAAGCTAAGGGGCTGTTTACTTGAGAGGCGGGAATGATTACGGTTTTTCGGGGCCCGCTCTCCTCAATAATTATACTAAAAGTTACTTTGTGTTGATATAGAAAATGTTTGTCCTGGGTCAATTTCGTCCCGTCCTGTTTGATCTAAACGGGGTCCTGTCTCAAATACGTTTTTTCCATATAAACACACCGTTCAAGACGAATCTTTTCTCCATATAAATGCGGGACAAAATCAGCCAGAGAAACGTCCCGTCCCATCTCTCATATAAAGCTCCGTTATAATATTAAAGTATTATCTATTATACAGTATTGTCTCTAATTACCGGACACTCTAAAAGGCGGACAGCTCTGAGTAGCGGACACTTTGTCCATGCACTGGCCATCTTCTGGTCAAATCTCATAAAAAACTTTGTTATTAGCGGACACTCAGTTAGCGGACACTCTGATTAGCGGACCATTTTTTTTTTTTTGCACGAAATGGCAACTATAGGCTTTTTTCTCCAATTAACGGACAGTCCAAAAAATTAGGGAGCAGCATACAAAAATAATGAAAAATTGAATTATTTTAAACACTTAAACTTTACAAGAAATATCGACTTTTGCAGTTATCAACTTTTTTTGTCCATAAAACTTATATATAACTTGTATTTTTCCAGACCATGTCCATCTCCACGATTAACCCTCTTTCCACAAACCTTAGCTGTAATCGAAGTGTTCGGAACTTTCAAGAACATGAAACATATTTTTGATATGTTTTGTGGCATGTGTCTAACAATGCTTTCGTGTTGCAAACAATCATTTCTTATTATTGCTATTGCATTTCCGTCCACCTCGTTAGATGGCTCATGCCTGCATCGTAACAATTTCCTCACCAAGGGGCTCCAGATGTTAATGTAGACATGATATCCTCTAGCAAAAGATTTGTACTGGTACTTATTCCAATCTTTTTCGATGAGTATGGGTATGTCGACCTCGTACACTCCCTAAGTAATCATGTTTATTATTTCGAAAAAAAGTTATATTACGTTCAATTTAGTGTTTTGTTCTTTTTTCGTGTGCAAGTCCAGCATGATACCTGCTAATTTTTCAAGTTACACATTTCGTATACATTTTCTTCAAATTTTGAGCTTACATGGACACCTCTATATAGCAAACACTTTGTTCATGCACTGGGTGTCCGCTAATTAGAGAGAATACTGTAGTATGAAATTCTAAAGGGCATTTATATATTGAAGCAAGCAAGATTTAATCCGCGCTCCTGAGAACTGGAAATCGCAAACGAACCCACTACACTACGTGCGGCAATATTTTAGTTATGCGTGCAGATAGTTTTTTTCTTATACATGCTCACCTAGTCCAAACAAAAAGTTCTTGTTCTGCAAAATACATATAATGTTGTTGAAGTTATTGTTAAGAGTCTGAAAAGTTGGCCGTAGTGCAGACGTTAGCCGTAAGAGAAGGTCAAACTTTTGATTTATTGTAATATTGTGTGTATTACACAAGTGGAATTCTCTATCAGCAAGTTATCACTCAAAAATTTTATCATATTAATAGTTAGTGGATTGACAAAATACTTTTCATTTTTTAATTTATCACAACAACAACAAAAGTAGACACTCTTACTTGGAATAAATCTCTACAATGCTTTTCCCGCCGATATGGCGAAAAGTCCTGTGAATGAAGTTGGCGCAATGTGCATTTTGCACGCAGTTAAATTAAATTTTGAAAAACGTGGCAATGATCATCATAATTTTTTTTCATTATACATTATATTTTTTTTCCAACATGTTCTAAGTGTAACTTCAACTTTCTATCTATATTTTTAGTTTTTTAATTAATTCAAGGGATGAGCTGGCCATTATCAACACGAAGAGGTTTTCTGTGTTTGTTTACATATTATCTCTGTGTTTGCACAGGTTAATGTTAAGTTATATTCCTATAAATAAACTATCTAATTAAAAAATACTTAAAGTGATGTTAATTTATGTTTTCACTGCAAATGTTTATAATATATACACCATAGCTATGTCATGGTATCCTGTTCATAAAATTTGCACTTATTATTGCTAAACACATTAGAGTGTATATAACTCGAGCTGCCCTAGAGTTTCTGCAGTGCCAAACAATGGTTCTGGTATCCGCTGGTGAAGGCCTTATAGGTCGAAACACCAAAGTTGTCTGGATTCTCACGAATAGTTCTGTCGACAACGCGATTTAGTGAATAAAAACCCGTGGTGCATCTAATGCAACGATCCCGGGTTCAAGTCTCTGGGCTGCTTATATCTATTGCAACATTAGACTACTTTATTAGTCCTTTAACACCGAGTCAAATTTAACTCCGTCCCTAATAAAAAAAACTACTTACTACCGCGCCTTACTGATCAGGAGCTGTAATGTTCGTTAGAGCCTTTTTTCGAAAGTAACTCCTGCATCCCTGGACACAATATTTCACAGCGGGCTGCGAAAGTTTTGCTTCTACAGTTGTGTACGCCAAGTAAACAGCGTTAAATATGCGCTACTGGAATTTTCTGTCATGTCCGCATTACGGATGATCAACGCGACGGCCCACTAAGATCCGAAAAATCGGTCGTGCTGATGTCTGCAAAAATTAATGTGGGTTAAGATTTTAAAACTAACCGAATAAGCTCAGGTTACAAGTCTTAAGTCCTTTTGTGATCATTAAAAAATCCAAACACTTTGACATGTTATAGAAGAGTGTTACATTTATAAAATTATATAACGCCCTTAGAGATTGCTTTACGATTTATCTTCACAATCAAAATATTAGATACGAAATATTTGTTTCTTAGTAACAATAAGTTCGTGGTCATTAGCGGCAACCTCACAAAAACAAGCAAAGTGCAGCTACTTGATAGCTACCAATTTCGTCATTTGTCATGAAGATTTTGTAACCAAAGAAATATGTGAGGTATTATGTGTCACATATTATTGAAAATGGTTTATACGAGAAGAAGCTATAGGAAAATACAACCAAAAAATTTCACCACGACTATTCTAATCACTTTATGGAAGGTAGTAGATCAAAGTTTGACATGTCACACAGTTTCTCATTCATGTTTAGCGTTTAAGGTCAAGTTACGGCCCAACCTATAAGTGTGAATATGAATATAAATGTAACTCGAACCTCCAAAGTATCGAGAAAAATAAGTTGACTTAACAAATTGAATTTTCATTTCCTCTTGTCCTTTTCTTGACAGACAACAATATTATCTATAATACATTAGGAGTTAAAAAAAATTAAAAATTAAAACTAAGATTAAAATAAGTCTTTGATTTCCTTTTCTCGAGAAAAAGTTCGAGTTATCAGAAGACATTAGCCTAGAGGGAACGAAAAAATGGGTCGAGTTAACGAATGAGTTATCCCAAGGTTCGAGTTTAACCGGTGTTTTTATAAGAAAGTATTACTGAAAGTTCAAGGGACCTGAGATAATAAAAGTTTGAGTTAACCGGTGTTTGAGTTACCGGAAGATAACTGTATAACATTTGTTATAAATTACTCACATCAATTAAATTTTGAACCCCATCCACTAAAAGAGGTTCATTTGAAAATTTGGTAACACTTAATTACTGCAATCCATTACACTGCAAAACACTGTAAAAAAGTTAACTTAAAGTCCGCAGTAATTAGCTTCCTTTTTTGTTTTCCACAAATAGTTTTTACAAAAATGAACAAATCCCAACATGAAAATTTAATTATGTGTAACGACTAACTTATAATAGACTCACTCTCTAATTTTTGTAACATCACAAATAGCTTTGAGCAACCACCCTCCTTCCTTGGCGTTATTGAAGTTTAGTTTTATAGGCATCTACAAATACTCAGCACAGACACAACATATGATCGGCGTTTCTCTGCCTCGTTTGTGGTATATATCCTAAATTTTCGTGGAATATTGTGATTTTATTTTCTTTGACTGGGCGCGATTTTAACATTTTTTTAGCTAGTGCTTTCTCAAAAACAAGCTAGCAAACAGAACCAAGGAAATATTCTCCTTACAGTAGCTTCTATCTCCAAACTGGAGCTGGACTTGTATATTTATTTATATTTACTATATATTTTATATATTTATTTGGACGCCCTTTCTAATTTTGTTACACAATTACTTTTTTTAAAATATTTAAGAAATCCCTACATACCGTTTTGCTATCTACTGTTCTGTGTTGCACATTCTTGAACGAACTGTGATCAGAACAGAAATAAAGTATTTATACTGAGGTAGTTTTGTTTGTACATTTTGAAACACAAATTAAAGGCTCTCCCGACAGCGGTATTAGTAGCCGACATAAGTTGAAAAGGCCGTAAAAAGAACGGCTGATGAGTTCGGTCGTTACTTATATAAAAATACGGATGATTTAAAAATCAAAAAATATATTAACGTCGATATGTAACATTGTGACGTCATATTTGCGCGTAATAAACCGATTTATATAAGGAGAAAAAAGTATTTAAGTATTTTAAAATAGCTTTTGTGTTTGTGTTTTCGAGAGATCAAGTAAAGTAGCAAATCTTTAGGTTTTTGTCTCAAAAATCCTTTTTCAGTATTAGTAGCAATCAATCTCTCTTCTATTATTATCCGTATTTTTTGAAAATGGTAGCTGAATAACTACTCAATGCTAAGGATACACGAAATATGGTACCGAGAAAATGTACGGGGATAATTTGGAGGGCCGGAATATGCACGACGGGCCAACCCTTGGGTTTTTTTTAGGGCTGGCGTCAAAAAGTAGCGACAGCTGCCATGTAAAGATTTTATGAGATATGTGAGAAGATTTTCACAATACTAATTTTAAGGTTAAAAATGGCGCTTTTTTTTCCTAGGTTACAAAATTTTCCAACAAAATTAATAGCTAACCGTCAAATATTTTGGAGCGATGAATACTTTTATACAGTCCGAGATGTTTCGTTGGTTAAAAATGACGAGTTTTTGGCAAGATGTAATAAATGAGCAACAGACGCTTAACACTTAGCTCAATTGGTGCACCACTTCTTTAGGCTGATAATAGGAACGTTAGTAAATTAGGCTCGTGAGCTGTTTGGTGCTACCGCAAATCTAGATTGGTAAACAAACACATCTAGCTAAGCACCAAAGACGTTTAAAATGTTTTCGCTTACCTGTGTTGTGAATGGAGCGCCATTATTACTTCAATGTTTTTTCTCGATATCTAGACAAAATGCACGAAGTTCGATTATACAGTTGTTTCATTTACAAACAGCCACACAGCACGAAAAATAATCCAGTCTTAAAGTTTTCCAAGCAAGAAAGTTGTTCTCTGAAATACTCTGAAAATTCGTACCACAAACAACATGCGATCTATGTTTTGATTTTTTATGTGAGAAAAACAGTTAAATTTTAATCGTATTTTAATTTTACCATGTCATTTGGGAAATTGTTTGAAATCATTCAAAACAGGAACGCTGTGCAAGTCTTTGCATAAAGAGAAATCATGTTGGGTGGGTTGACATTTGCTGTGTTTAGCAGAAAAAAAGTTTCATAAATAGATTTAATGAAATAAAATGTTTGCCAGTGTAAATTTGATCCTCGATTTAGACAGGAAGCTCAAGGGATTGAAAAATTTAGTTCCAATTAAAACAAATCTTAATTATCCATGGTCTCGAATTTAATGCGAGTATCCTAGAATACATAAATTCAACCTTGGAGCTTCAAGATTCAATACACAAATAAATGTAGCGACTAGAAAAAAATAAAAAATTCTTGTCACTACTAACCTTCTAACAACCACAAAATAAATTTCTTTAGTTAGCTTTTTCACGAATATGATACGAAAATATACCCTTAATATATAAGCTATAAAGAAATACAAAAAACACCCAAAATAGCTTTGAAATCATTGTCTGCAGTGATACCCGCCCATTTAATTGTTGGTGCGCCCTAATCAATGTCTGTATCTCTTATTTACATACTGTATGATAAACTCTACAAGCATAAATCACGTCATATCTTCAGGATGTGTCAGTATTATAAAAGCCATGTTGTTTTGTACTATCTTGCGGTGAAGTTTATTGACATGTACATGTTGATCTTCAATTCTTTTTTTGTGTAATGTTATCTATTCATTCCCGCTTATCTGTTTATTTGCTGGTTACTCAGATGAAGATGGATTAGTTTTTTTCTCCAGCAATTACCTTTTAGAAACATAATTGAATTAATCAAACCACAAGAATTTGCAAAAAAATATGAACATACTATAGACATAATCATTTCACAAAAACAAAATGAGCTAGCTAGCTAGCTTCCTTCTTTATGATTTGTTGTTCTCTGATAATTCTTTGTATGACTTATTGGCCCAAACTTTTTTGACCCTGAAAGGGCTTTTGACTGTATTTTCCACTGTATCGTAAAATGCTCGCGAGCTTTTTTATTAGCGCTTGCGCACTTGGACAAAATTTACATATTTTTTAAAGTGCGCATGCGCTAATAAAAAAGCTCCACAACTTCAAATTGTTCAACTACTCCAATGTTTTCAATGAGCGCCCCCTTAACACATCGTGTCGATTAAACTTTCCGACTTGTTTTTTTTTTAACCTCATTCTCAGGGCTTTTTAGGTTATTTATATTTGAACGTCCAAATACAAAAAACCTAAAAAGCCCTGGGAACGAGGTTGGTTTTTTTAATAAGTACACTCTCTAATAAACTCCCCCCTTGCAAGTGCAAATATGTAGATGATGTAGATATTATGTAGTAAAATACATATATTCCATTGGCAAGAGAGAAGAATAAATACAAAAGTTTATTACTCCCCCCTCACTCCAACCCTCTGTTAAACGCCGCTCTCGATCACGCGCCCTACTTAAAATCGAAATATTTAATATATGCCCTGCATGTGTCGAATATAAACTTTTTTATAACACAATAAATTAACAATTCTATGATTTCCATTTGAACTGTTTTTACATCCTACGCAAAAATAAGACGAAGTTTGTTTCCATCAACAATCAAACAGCGGATAAAGAACTGCTGTAAACACAGACAGCCTATTATTTTTTTCGTGCGCGCTATATGACTTAATTTCAAACGCTCAAAAACTCATAAATTGTGCATTTGATGATGCCGAACAAAAAAATTTTGCTGCATTACTTTAATGCCGAAATTTTTTTGGGCCCATTATGTTCTCCAATTTCGGAAAAATTGATGACATTTAAAGCTGGTATTTAATATTAAGCTGATCCTATACTTCGGCTGCCGTATGTTATTCTACATGGTCAAAAACATTTAAAGGCCGAGAATGTGACAAGTTTCTTTTCCTTGAATTTCAACACAGCTCTTTAACTCCTACTTAGTCCTTAAGTTTTTGTTTTGTCTGACACTTTAAATAACTTTTATTGTGATGTTTATGCTTCGCAGCCTCAAGTTAAATTAAGGATCTCTTGCATTCTGACCCCTACTAATGTAGTCCAAGCTGGAACCGAGATTAGTTAATCCAAAAAAATTAAACTGATGATGTAAAATTAAATTTTAAAGTGCTTAGCAAAAATAGCTTATTCGGAGGTCCAGGATAAATGTTGCATCACTAGTCAGAACAGTGTTACTGTTTAAGTCTCTAGACATCCGCTATTGTGACTTCTAAAATCAAAGTTAACTTTGCCTTCTCCAAATTTAAACTCAATTACTTTCGTACATGGACAAAATTCTTTCGCCATTTTTATGTGGCTACAGAAAAGGCTGTAACACACAGAGAGCATTATTTCTTTGATATAAAACGGAAAGAGTCCTTAGATAAAAATGGTTTAGCTGCAGCTATATTAATAGATTTATCAACGGCCTTCGACACTATAAACCATGAACTTTTAATTGCAAAATTAAACGCATATGGCTTTGATAAGAATGCTCTGAAAATAATTTATAAACTAATCGATTATACAAAGAACCAAGATAAATGTTACCTTAATCTCTTGGACTGAATTATTACAATGAGTTCCCCAAGGATCAGTACTTGGACCAATACTATTCAATATTTATCTAAATGACCTCTTTTTTATTTTAAAAGAATGCGATGTCTGCAACTTTGCAGATGACATAACACCCTATGTCTCAATACAATTACATGAAACTTAATACAGGTAAGTGCCATTTACTGGTATCTGGAAATAAAAATGAACATACGTGGGTAAAATTAGGAAATCAAATGATATGGGAAGAAAAAAGTGTAAAACTTTTAGGCATAAACATCGATTCCCAACTAAAATTTGATAACCATGTCCTACTAATTAGCTTAAAAGCAGGGAGAAAACTGAGCGCATTGACAAGAATAGTTCAATACCTATCTTTTAAGAAAAAAAGAATGCTCCTAAAGATCTTTTTTGAATCTCAATTTAATTACTGTCCATTAATATCGTTGTTTCACAGTAGACCAGTTAATAACAAAATTAATCAACTACATGAAAGAACACTCAGGCTTGCTTATAACGATTATGATTCTACATTTAATAAGCTTCTTGAAAAAGACGACTCAATTTCTATATATCACCGTAATATACATTCTTTGGCAATAGAAATCTATAAAATCAACCAGGGCTTGAATGAAAGTCCGTTAGCAGATATGATTTCGATTAGAACAGACAATACTCTTTGATCTGATTTTACTATACCTGCAGTAAGAGCTGAAAATTATGGTAAAAAATTCTGTTAGATATTTAGGACCTTTAATATGGAACATGATTCCGTCAACGATAAAAAAGCTGAAAACTTGCTAGACTTCAAAAGGCAGATTAAGAAATGGAAGCCTACAGAGTGTCCTTGCAGGTTATGCAAAAATTATGTAAAGAACTTTTAGGTTTTGTAACTATTTTTGGAGATCATTAAGCTCGTTTATGCATTCGGTGTAAATAGACCCAGTTAATACTGTGGCTGGATTTTTATATTTTAGTATTTATTTTAATATAATTGTATTTTTCATACTTCTCTTAACCGAATTAAAATAAAGTAACAATAATAATAAATAATGATGGCGGAGAGGCAAAAAATAACAATCACTATAGCAACCATCGCGTACATATTAAGTTGGCCGGATTGGTCAATTCTGCCGTCAATTTACGTCAGATATAGGATTGGCTGTATATATAATCTGACGTCAAATTAAAACGCCCTCTTTCGTCAAGAACGCAAAGAGTGTAGTCATCTATTGTGAGAAAAATATTTTCAAATTTAAATCGAGGTTAGTGAGTTTTGAAAGATGGATGGATATTGGGAAGAAGATGACGTTATATCAAAGTTACTTGATCAGAGCGTTGATCAACTTTCTTTTGTGCAAGAGAAATCTTTGCTTGATGAATTTGTGGAGGTTGGTGCTGAAGTTGATACTTTGGACAAGAAGATGGCATTTCAAAACAGGAAGAAGTCTGGAAATTATAAGTTAAAAGATATGATGGACGAGTTTTATAAGTTAAGTAAAGTGATGGATGAACAAATTGGAATTTCGCAGCAAAAGGTAAAGATAGCAAGCGAAGAGAAAGATGCAGTTTATGAGAATGCTGTGGAAGATGGAAAAGTCGCCATGTTGGAAGAATTATTAGGAAGTGAACAAACAAAGTCGAAGAAGATCGAGGAAGAACATGAAAATAAGTTAAAAGCTAAAGAAGAAGAGTATTTAAAGAAAGTGAAATCTTTGAAAGAAGCTCTTGAAAGACAGAAGAATACAAATAAAGAATTACAATATGAATTTAATAAAATATTAGAAGAAAAAGAACAAGAAATTGAAGATCTAACAGTAGAGGTATGGAATTTTTCGTCTTTTCTCAGGAAAAAGTTTTTTTTAAAATAACCACCTCGTCTGCTCTATGTACTCAGTTCCATTTCTAATAATGTTTATATTTCTTCCATGTAGAATACAAATTTAAGAAATGAACTTGCATCAAAAGAAAATGATGTATATGAACTAGCCTTAGAGGTATGTAAAATTACATGGAGACGAATACTTTTACTTGAGATTATTCACTGAAATTACAAGATCGGTCCAGTCTTATTTCCAGGATCCAGTCAACCTTGTTTCCAGCGTCCAGGAAACGATGGAGAGCATTGAGTTCAGGGCTGATTATCACTCTAAATAAAAAATAATGCAAACCTTTTAACTATGAATTCTTTTTGTTTAGAATGAAGAGTTGGAAGATAAAGTTGAGATTAGCAAAGAATACATAGCTACTTTAAAGCTGCAACTAAGCAATTTTGAAAAACAACAGCAACAAGATAAATGGAAGTTAGAACAAGCCGATGATTTGTTAGGAATGGTGGAAAAAGAAAATGATGAAATGGAACGTAAATACAAAGGTAGGCTGGTTACACAATTACACAGTTAGCCTAAAAACTCCAAAACTCTAGCACGTAATTAATGACCTTCTCACATGAGTTATAAGTTTTATTATGTTCAAATTTCAGTTGCATTTGCCAACCTTGTTCAACAGTTAAAAGTAGAGAAGATTAGAAATATGAAACTGCAGTGTGATAACCAACTTGGTAAAACTAGTACGAATCGTTCCAAATCGATGCCGTCACAGACAGCCGCGAACACTCCTGATAAGTTGTTTAAACAACCCAACATTGAAAGCAAAGTAGACATTATGCAAGAAATATCTGTTGCTAAAGAAGGTTCGAAGAAAATAACTGAAAAAGTTCCAGTAGTTTTACAATCTCTTGGATGGACACAAGCTTTCATTCATAGAAAAAATTAACAATAACCAAATCTTTCTCGTGTTTTATTTCTTTGCTATGTACAATTTGGGTTCTGATTTATTTTCTCCTTCTTTGTTTTACTCTCTCGTAGCATTTTTACTGAAAGGAATTGAAATCCTAAAACCCTTTTCGTCTCATGTACGGTAAAAGCAAGATGAAAAAATACATACATTCCTGTTTAACTACGTCAATGATTACTACTATTAATTATTATTATTGTTATTATTATTAACGAATTTATTCATCCATTAAAACTATACAGCTCTTCGTGTAAAAAGTAAATAAAATGCGACGTGAAATATTAAGAAAATATTTGAAATATAAAAATAAAAAATTGAAATAATTTTTATATGACAAAAAAAATCTTATGTTTAAAAGTGTGTTAAAAAATAAGTAACATCAATAATGTAATAAAGAATGGTAAAAATTAAGTAAAATAAAAGTATCCAATGAAGGAGTAGATAATAGCACAACATGAACAATGAAAGTACTTCATTAACACTGAAATGATGAATCTGAGAATGTTAAAAAAACACATTAGGCACACTATCTCTATAACCAAAGCTGTACGACTTCATGTTAGTATGTGCGGTAAATCACATGCCGTTTTTTCAACAATGTTGTTTAATTATATAAGGCGCTGTTGGCGCTTAAATTCAAGTCATCTTAGAGAATTGCGAAAAAAAAATGTGTTTTTTTAAAAAAAAATTATTTTTGGTTCACTTTTCTTCAAAACGGTTTTGTATGAGTCTAAATACTGTGAAAAGTATTATCATTTTCGAATAAGTCTTCTTTACCTAAATGTCAGAACAAAAAAAATAGCTGAAGAAAAAAAAACACTGCTTAAACATCTCCACAAAATATAAGATAGAATATCTTATTCTATAAGTTGTACTGCATAAATTCGGTCTCCATTGAACCTCGTTCTGGAGTGCTGGCACAAAAAATTATCCATTAGTAATATATCGCCGGCTTCTAACTTCAGGCTCATCGCATTGCTCCATATAGTTGTTCTAACGTGATCAAGAACGTACTCTTCAAATTCTTCACCATCACCGTAAGTGCAGTGGTAAGGTACCTTCCATGGATCAAGATACTCCGGTGATGAGTACTAATAGAAAATATTTAACGAAATATTTCAGTGGGTTTCTATGCAACCTCGTCCCTAGGTCTCTTTTCTCTTTCCTACAAGGTGGGGTTCCTATGTTGTTTTTGCAGAACAAAAAGACTAGAGAATTTTTTTCTATAAAAATATGCTTTAGAAGAATGTCATCTGGGATTTTAGGTTAAAAACAATAGGCCTATTTGTGCAATAAAGAAATACGAATAATGGCTAGCCTGGTTGGCATTCTTATAATAAAAAAACCGCGTATTTGGCGCTTCAATCCGCTTGAATTATTGAACGGGTGGTTTTTTTCAGCCGATGGTGAGACGGTCTAGCTGAGCCACTAAACTCTTTTTCCGCAAACTATTTCTTTCTCTAAAGTATCAACAAAAGCGAAATTGAATTTCGACACGTGAATTTATTAAGACGAACGTCAATTCCTTCTGGAGAATTCAATGCCAAAAATTTTTTTCACAACAAAAGCATATGTTTTTATTTTATAGTGTTTTTTTTTCACTGCGAATTTTAAAATGCAGTGAAAGTTTTCAGTTTCCATTACCGCACCCTTCTTTTCGTAAAACGCATAAGAAGTGAGAACACAACCTCGTCTCCAGGGTCTTGTGGGCCCTGAGCCGTTATTACGGAGATGAGTGATTATATTACCTTTGGGTAGGCTTGATAATATGAAGCGTGGTTGTTCGTCACTTGGTTAAACCAAATTAGCTCTCCACTCACTGGATGTGCTCTCAATGCATCAAGGGTTGTGCAGATAGCAAGATCTCCATTTGATCGCCATTTCCAATTTAAATGTTGCGATGCCATTACTTGTTCGGCTTCCTAAATTTTAAATTTATGATTTTCTCGTTTCTTTGAAATGTCTTTTTAAACTCTCGTCCCCAGGGCTTTTTGCTATTTTGATATGAAAGATCTCATATCAAAAAGACAAAAAACATTGGGGACGAGGGTGGTCTTTTTTATACAAAAACCTTACTGTTTCATATGCATACAACATCGTCCCTAGGGGTTCTTAGTGTTTTTACATCGAGTCCGGATGTAAAAAAGTACTTGGGACGAGGTTGATATGCTAAGTGGTAAAAAAAGACCTCGAAAGACTCTGCTCCTGTTAAACTTACTTATACTCTCTTTTTTTGTTTTTATTTCGTGTGAGAGATGCCATATTATTTTATAGTTCACATAAAACCAACTGAAACATTTCAAAACCTCCATGTAGCGGACACTTTATAACGGACACTTCTATATAACGGCCATCATTTCTAAATAGGTATGACAACCATTTAAAGGAACACATAAATATTGTACTAAAGGTTGTAATCAAAATGTTGGATCTAAAGATATGAAATACAACGCGTATATTTAAACAGAAAGTCATAAACAGAATGTATATATGTAAACAGAAAGAATTGACTTTATGCATTATACTGTTCTCTAATTTCAAGGTCCCGATTGACATTACCCCCTGGAACTGACTTCTCTACAGCGGACAGGCTTAAGAATGAGTATAAAAAGCAAATTTTTGTAAAGAATTTATTTATATTTACTTAAGACAATGTTTTGCATTATTATTTAATAATTCTTCAATCTTTTGTATGTTTTCTTTCAGCCGGTTTATGGCTTTTTCAGGGCCATAAAAAATTTGCAGGGACTGCCAGGCCGTTCCACCTTCGCCGTTAACGCGTAATTATAATTTTCATAGAGCAATAAGGAAAGGATAGAAACATAAACACGACTTTAGATATATACACTTTAGAAAACATTCCTCGGCATCTTTCTCCATCAAAAGCGTTGCAATATTTGGACAATTTGCTAAATTTTTCAATGAATCAAAATGATGAAACTCTAACTGTCCTAACTTCAGAAGTCATGGACAAACTGGTAGATATTAAGTTGTCTTCGCAAAGACAAAGCAATATCTCAATGTTTTTTGTCAAATCTTGAGCTTGTTTTAGTTTTGGAAGAGAGATAGCATAACTTTAATATATTGTCTTCACTGTGTTTCTTCTCCCAAAACCAGTCACTTGATACACCTTACGGTCGATTTCAATACGCCCTAATAGCCCCGGGATGGTTTTAGAAGAAATTTGAGCTAATTTTGGGAAGAAGCTCTATGTAGCGGATACCTCTCTATAGCGGACACTATTTTAAGGTCCCGATGATTTCCGCTATTTAGAGGTTTCAACACGCGCGAAAAACGGTAATCTTAGAAGCGCCATGTGTACAATGGGCGAACCCTTAGATTTTTTTTTAATATTACCTGTTCTGTGTTAACTCGAAGAGTTCCTTGCCAGGTAAAATCCATAGTTTTCTTTGTTGTTGCTTCTCCATCATTTGCAAGTCGTAGGTTTGCATAATACCTGACTTTTTTGTTGATTATTTTATCTGTGACGTTTTCATCTAAATCTCTCATGATGTCATGATTAAACACCAAGGGATTTGCTCCACCTTCATCTGCTGGCTTTACACAACAAAACATGATCTAAAAAATAAGATGCACTCCTTCTTGCAAATATAAAAATATTTTTCTTAAAAACAGTGCAGTTTTTTTTTTATTTAAGAGCTATTTTGTGTTAAAAAATGTCTTGTCAAAATTTTAATATTGTTATCTCAGCATCACGTTTGGCGTGTTTTTTTTTTTTTTTTTTTTTTTTTTGCTGGTTGATCAAAATTTCATGGTACTGACAAATTGCCCATTCTCGTACCTACCTGGTCACCTGGTGAAATGGGTAACTGTGTTTTGCCCTGCTCTGCCCGTAATTGCAAATGATAATGTGTTTTATTGACGTATTCGAATTGTAAACATTCCATTGACAAATTCAAAAGTTCAAGAGTTTGTAGATGTTCGATATAACCACCAAACAAATTCAACATAAACTCAAAGAGGACTACAAACTTCTTGTCAGCCGCCATTTTGTTTTTAAAGAATGAATAACAATCAAACTTTCAAACGTTTAAATGTTGGATGAAAGAAGTGCCTACAAACCTGCGCTTCTAGGCCTACAGTACAGTAGAGTCTCCATAACTCGAACCTCTATAACTCGAATCTCTCCTTAACTCGAACAAATTCGTTGGCACCGTGAAAATTTCCTAATAATATCTTATAAAAAAACCTCTACAACTCGAACCTCCATAACTCGAATCTTCCCTTAACCCTATTCGGTCCGGGGTTTTTCGAACATATTATGACCGGGGGGGGCGGATTCCGCCCCCCCCTCAATAACTTTTTATAGGATTGTTCAAATTGAATCAAACTTGGCACACTGATAGTACGTCATAAAAGGAACAAAATGGCGCCAAAAAAAAATTGCTTGCGTCAGCACATTTTCTGTGACGTCATCAAAAGCTTAAAAATTTTTAAAAATGCCACTATCTGCTTAAAATATAATTACTTTTGTTCTAGAGCGAATTTTTACATTCTGTTTGAAGTTTCTGAAAGCTAAATAAAAGTTTTTTAACATATCTTCCGGTTTTTACATGGATCGGATAAAAAATTGCCAAAAATTGCCCGTAAATCCGTTTTTTTCCGATTTTCGGGTAAAATCCGACAAAATCGGGAAATCGGATTAGTCACGTGTTCAAATTATTCAAAATGATTCTTCTTAATGAAACAAAGTTGTGTTGCAAGTTTCAAGTTCTAAGGATAATCCTAACAGGAGTTATTATATTTTCTCCATTATAAGGATTTCATAGAGATTTTTAGGGGTAGTTTCGAGTAATGGCCAATATCTAAGCCTCTGAAAGGTATGGGACCTGAAAAATTTACATGCAGGTGTCTAATAGATAAATGTTAAAACTCAGTAAGTATCATAGCCATATAACAAAGCAATCAGGAGTTATTAAAAAAAAACCGTCAGGGGGGGCGGAATCCGCCCCCCCCCGGACCGAATAGGGTTAACTCGAACAAATTTTTTTGTCCCTTGGAGACTTTTCTCTCCATAACTCGAATTTTCTGACATCATAATCAAAATTCGAACAGTTTTCCTGATAAATTGGGTCTGAAAATCTTGTTAATACGTGTTTTGCAGGCCTTATTATTAATTCGAATGATTAATGATGCGTCATCCAAACCTTTCGAACGTCTTTTTCGAACGTTTTCGAGAAAATCTAAAGAATTTCAAAAGAAAGACACTCTCATAACAATGTCGTCTGTGGCAGGATTAAAAGTGTATTGTTTTGACTTTCATTAACCTAATAGCCCCCTTAAAGTTAGACTTAAGATTGAATATAACGTTTTTATCCAGCTGGTTCACGTAAAGGGAGGATATTGCGCTAAAAGTTGAAAACCTCTACAACTCGAATGTCTCCATAACTCGAACGATTTCCTTTTCCCCGTGGCTGTTCGAGTTATGGAGACTCTACAGTATTTATATTTGAGGTAAGAGTATATAGAAATATATTTTGTATGTCGATTGTTTCATTCTTTTTAACTTTGTAACTGCGTAACTTCCAACACGTTTACTAAGATGGTGATAGTACAAAGCATTGTATCAACCTAGTCCCTGGGCTTTTTTGTGTTTCACTTACTCTGTGCTTTCAACAGAGACAACATGTTCTGAGAATGAGGTCGGCAACTCATTTTTTCTTCTCAGCGCTAAGAGCATTTTTTTTATTTCATCCCATATTTGCTAATCGTGATATTCAAATTTTACGTAATAAATAAATAAATAATAAATGAATACAAAATATGGAAATATTTCGCTTATACCTTTCCTGGCGATACTGCAGAATAAGCCATTTCGTTATGAGGTTCTATTATAATCTCTTTTGGTTCGTCACTTGCCACGTAAATATTATCGACAAGATGTGACCGGTACCCTCTTCCGGATGAAACGTCCAGACATTTGAACGCTAGTTCTTTAGCAAAAAAATTAAAATCAGCAATTGAACTTATGGGTAATCCCTTGATTAAAATTCCAGGAAAGTCGACTATCAACTCGTCTAAATAACTTCTCAAACATTTCGCAATATTTTTTGTTTCTTCTTCGTTGGAAACTAGCTGGATGGCTTTAAACCTTCGATTTGGTTTTGTTGAAATATGTTCAGGAAAATTTTTGGTTGTAGAACCGGGTATTCTTTGTTCGTGACGGAGTTTTATTAAAGGAGTCTGCAATTCCTTGTGTGCAACGTCGCGAAATAAGTCCCGAGCTCGAATCGAGCTATCTTTGAATCTTTGCCATATAATTCTTGAAACTCTCATTGTTATCACCAGAAATAATTGACGTATTTAATTTTTTTTAAATAGCTAAAATCATAAAAATGCTTAAAAAGGGAAAAGCAAATTCGGCAGAATATCTTAGTCAACAACAAAAAAAGTGAATAAAAAATTTTAGTCAGCAAAAAATACTAGCCAATGCACCAAAATCTGTCTTTTTTTACCGACTGCGAGAAACCACATACAAATACAAGCTACGTCTTACATAAAAGTTGGAAAACACGATTAAACTAAACTCTTTTTACAGTTTCTTCATGTTTTACGACAAATTCATCGCAATGTTACACCGTAATAAAGGCTCTGGAATTGAAACCCCGGTAACGAAGTTGGTTTATTTCTAAGTAAGTTAATTTATTATTTGAAGAGATAATAAGAGGATCGAAATCAACCAATCAGATCACAGCAATTAAAGTAATTACCCTTTTACAGACCTAGATTATTATTATTCCGAATGTTTATACAGGATATAGCCACTTCAATGTTGGAAACACTGTTATCAACGTGGGTCCTGTGTTCTGAATATATACATTAGGTATACACCGGCATTGCGTACCCAATTTCCCTCACATGGCATAGGTTAACCCATTGCTGTGGTGAAGACACTTGCTAAACATGTCCGCACTGTGGACCGAACCACGAACCTTGTGAGTGCGAAGCAAACTTCACAACCACAAGACCAAACGCCACGCAGAAGCAAAAGATTGTGTAAAACCTTTGCTTTCTCTAAAAGTTCAATTCGCTTCCGGTTCCGTTTGTCTTGAACCTTTTTGCACTTTTTTTAAATATTCGCTTTCCGACGTGCAGGAAACCATATTTCTGAAACTTAATAGGAAATACTTTTGATATGAGTATTTCTGTCTATCGTTTCTTTCACTTTTCTTGCTGTCCAACTGGACTCTCAGTCCATGATATTTTTATTGGCCGAGTCAATAATATTATCTTCCAGCTATGGTCCGCAATCTCATTTTTTGTCTGTATTTGCGTTGCGTACGGCTCTTTTGTGTTCTTGCACATGTTGTTTAAACATTCGTTTTTGTTTCACTGACATAAACAGCATCATAATCCTTACATGGCAAATGCTCAGATACAATTTGCCGCTCAATTCGCTTTGTGAAAATCCCCCTTAAAGATTTGTTAACTACGCAAAAGAATACAATAAATCGCACACGAAACTATTGTTCTTAAAAATTAAGTTTTACGTGCATGTTTTTTTTTAAAAAAAATTTTCTAACATTTTATTCTATACTATTCTTTGTCAATAAAACATAACAGAAAAGATTATTGGAAATCGTTAAAAAAATAGTTAAATAGTTAAAAAAAGTTTTATTTCGATACTTTTTTTTAACAAAATATTGAATGCAACGAAAAGCCTTGATGACAAAATATGTCTTCTGCTTGCCCCTGCCATATTGTTAACACTTATATGGCTACATTTTTTGTATATATTGTTGTCGGCGAATATATACTACTACTACTACTATCATCTTTTAAAAAAATTGAGTGCAATCCAAGCACTATATTTATGCGACTGTTCGTTTACGTTCTTGCGCATGTGCTATAACAATTAACAAATGATCTGCAAATAAACTGTAAGCGTATGTTTATACTTCATTGTTCTTACCTTCCCTTTTATGGGTATACGGGAAATCCCGGACTAAGGACCCTATAGGAGGACACAGGACCCGAAAGGAGAAGCCAAAGTTTCCTTGCGTCAATGTGTGCGGACCCTTCTGTGGACCATACCTCGTTCGTGACGTTAATTTGACTCTATACACGATCATTAGTTAAATCATAGAGATATTATTAAAAGAGAAAGATACACAACGGCTATTCAAGCTATTGTAGTTAGCACGTCCCTGAAGCAGGTGGTGTATTCATGAAATTTTATATTTCCCGAAGCTGGATTGTTTTCTTTGATCCAATCATATCAAAGAAAATGTTTCGATAATAATTAACTGCATGTGTTAGCATAATTTAGACTCGTTAAAACGATTTTGCAAATTTTCTCGGAAAATTACGCCAAAGAAAATCGTCGTGAAAAAATATTCAAGCGAGGCCCTGAAAAAAAAGGTAAACAAATGTCAATAATAAAACTATTTTATTTTGAGCCATAGATAGAAAAGGATTTATTAGCAATACTAAATAAGCTCAGACCTTGGTAATTATATCATTAAGATCTCTCTTAGCCAGGCAGAGCTAGATAGCTTTTAATTGACCTGTTGTTGTGGTCCAACAAATCTTACTAAGGTAGAACATAACATATAAACAAATAGATTTTGTAGAAAGATTGTCCAGTCAATTTTTATTTTCCCTGACTGACATTAAAATCCCCTATTTTTCCTGTGCCAAATATACTTATAACTCAAAAACAATTAGGCTGAAAAGGGCTAAAAAATAAGCTGAAGTTTTACTGATAAGACTCTTAAAAAACACAAACACACACTCAAAAACATGGGGAACATCTTTCAAGGAAAAGTTTTCACCCAATCAATTGTTACTATTATTCGAAACGTGTATATACTTATAAACGTGATGTTACATTGTAAATACTTGCAATATACGTACAACAAAATAAATTAAAAATGCTCAAAATATAGAAATATAAGAACAATTTCAAACTAAACGTGTCAACAGCACCTCAAGGTAAAGCCAAACATAAAAATGTATATCAAGCTTAGCTACAGTACACACTAATAAAATTTTTATAAGAACAAAATAATCAAGGTATACTTATATACGACTAAAGCAAATTTTAAATTTTCTAACTTTTCAGGTGTCGCATCGTTCATCCTGTTTCAATAAAATATCAATCCAATTCCATGTCAATTTAAAACTGTCTATGTGTTGGTATTTTGTGTATAGCTATCTTAAAAATCTTTGTATAGCTCGATTTAGCTATCACCGATGATCTTTTAAGACAATACTTTTATCCAAAACATAATAAAATTCAATATGTCTATTGTATATCGATAAGTAACTTCGGTATTAATCAATATTTTCATCTGGTATGACTGGTATGAAAATCAATAGCTTTGATTGTATACACAGACATATTTGGGTTACATCGTGATCCGACACTCCCATACAACGTTCCTGGTAATTCTGATCTAGTTTTCCAACGCCGTATTGCTGATCAAGGTTTTCTACCTCCATACTAAGTTCGTAAAACGTGTGATTGAAATGAAGTGTGTGAAATTTTTGGTAATTAATTCTCAGTGCATATTTTCATTGTCTGATATGAAAGATTGAAAATTGTACAGGTAAATTATTTCGAAGGCGAGGGTAAACTCCTGAGAGCTTTTTATTCAATTAACTTTGGCGGAATTCAGTGGAAAACTTAATTATTTTCTTAATCTTTTAGAAGTAGAATTGTCGGGATTCTATACTGAAAGAATCGGTAATTAGTCGTTTTGCGAGTAACGCACAAATGAGCTAGAACCTAGTGACGCGCCTTCTTCGCATTGTTTGTCTTAACAATAGGAATTTGAATAGAGAATTATCGCGTTGTGTCTCTTTCTCTTTTTATAATATCTCTATGATTAAATATACGGAGATAATTTAAGTTCTCGTTACATTCGAAAAAAAATATTTGGGAAAAAATTTACCGGCGTAAATTATATATTTTTGGTAATACATTCCTTGACAATTGCTGAGTGTCGACGTGACTTGAACCATAAGAAGACATTTACAAAATCAAACCAAACTCCAAAAAGTTAACAAACACCTGCATAACGATTTTTATTTTTCTGGCACACAAACAAAACTTTCGAATTAATTTTAACGGTTAATTGAAAAATGAGGTACCCGAATTTGTGTAGTTTTTGAGGTGGCAGTTTTATTCTACAGACCAGATAGTTATGCGCTCTTATTTGTCGCTTACCATATTACTATTAAAATAACGAATTTAGCTCCAATTTGTTAAAAAGAAATTTTACTATTACCCTGATTTTACAACGCGTAGCTCCGCAACATTTAAATTTTACATAATAATTTGCAGACCAGATGCTGTTGCAAAACTGAACCGCTTAGTGAAGTTGATCACTTAAAAGATGAGCTGCAAAATTTTATGTCCAGGGTTAAAGATGCCATCGAAACAGGGTCGTTTTTTCACAGGATCATCAATTTTTAAATTTGTAAAGTGTTCATATATATGTTGATAGTAAATCACCCTTGTTGACTTTTTTGTCTTTTAATACGCCAGGGCTGATATTAAAACCAGTTACGTTTAAGTCTACTCAGCACGGTGCGAAAAGTAAAGCCTGGGAAAAAAGTTGGTTTAGATTTATTTGCAATTCAGTCGGTAGTAGCTCACTAGGAATTCCTCGTTCATGATCAATAATTGCAATGATCAGTACCCATCACGTCGGACTTTCAAAAGATTACCCAAACCTTTCGGTTAAGGTTAAGGCTCGCTGATAGTGTAGCGCGCGTGGAATTTTCTCGAACCCAGTCTATTTTAGAGTGCACGAAGTGAAAATTTTTTAGCAGCAAAATTCAACATTCGTTTGTTGACATTACAACATTACTGTGCTATACTTCAAAAGTTGATATTAAATGAAAGTGTTATGAATAGGGCAAATTGTTTTATGATATGGCTGCTCGAGTTCCAGACGAAGAAGGTGTACGATATCAACCTCATCCCCAGGGCATCTTGTATTTTTCTGACCCCGGACGGCGTTCGTATCGGCATCCTAGGGTCACAAAAGATACAAGATGCCCTGGAGACGAGGTTGGTACGATATTTGATTAGAGTGATCCAAAATCTTTCTAAGACGCAAATTGAAAATTGCGCGCTTAATATTTATGAAGAATATTGTTCTGAGGAACAAATTGTTCAAGTAAGAGGAAGGAAAACCATAATAAAGATAGATTTTCTTCTTTTTTTTCTTCTTCTTTTTCTTCTTCTTTTTCTTCTTCTTCTATTAATAAAAAGAGGACAAAAAATGGTACCTGGTTCCATACCACACATTTAATTTAACACAAAAAAGTTCGCCCGAGCTCGGAAAACATAGTTATTTTGTACTTATTTCGCACTAATCTTAGATCATTCCATAAATATTGCATAAATTCCCCTTTTAGTACACTCACAAAACCAATACTTTCTGTTGCAGAAATAGATTCAAAAAAGTGATGCAAATCATATTTCAACGATAAATCCAACATCATATCATTTTTACAGTAGTTTTTTTATAGTTCACCGAGAGAGTTTAATCACTTAAGCTCCCTGAATTCAGAAAATTGAATTTTAGGAATACCACATGCAAATTATCAAAAATGGTTATAACACTCAACACCAAAATTTGAAATACAGGTAAATATCTGTCTAGCATACAGTATCACAGTCTATGCATGGAGTATTCCTAATTACCATAATATATATATATCACATAAACTATCAATAAGAAACATAACATTGCAAACCTCTATATTAGAATCATATAAGTTTTGTTCGGGAATCGCTGACTCTTCTCTGTTTTCTTTTATTTATGTCATTAGAAATTGATCTCAAGAAAGTTTTAGTTTATGTTGGATGAAGGACAACGACAGCAGATAAATATATTTCGCTTTAAAGAATGTCTAATATTGAACAATGGAGATGATATCTGCCAATCATGTTTAACAAAACAAAAATAGCACAAAAAGCAGTAAACAGGTCGCAGTCAACTCTGAACACTCCAGCAAGTTGTTCATATATAAAAAGTTTAACAAGTCCTGGAGACGAGACGAGGTTGGGTATTCTCCCAGATTACAATGTGTTTTATGTACAAACTTTTTGTTAAATTTTAAATATACATTAAAACTTATTTAAATAAATATATAACTTATTAAAAATATATATTAAAACTCATTCGGTTGTGTTTGACATAGAAGATGGAGTGTGTCAGAACTGAGGAATGTCGTTTTTGCATTCAAAAAAGCGGGAAAGTTTTCTTCGACTCGGCTAGGCTATCACTCTATTTTTTATTTTAACAGATGCATCAAATATTTGGTTGAAATATTAAGGTCTGCTGTTTATAAACGGATGCATTTATTTAATGTATTATTTACTAGATGTGGAGAAAATTAGATGCATTATAAAAAAGGATAATCTGAAGTGCGTCCCACTTGTCAAAAATTTAAAATAGACTTTGTGTTACTCAATTTACCTCTTTGATTTAAAATAACTATATCAAATTCATTATGAAAAGGGACACCCAGTTAATCAAATATCCAAAAGAAATTCTCTTTAAAAACTCTATTTAACTGGTCCTTTGCGATTATAAGTTATTTTCGGAGAGCGATAACGTGCTAACATATTTTATAGGGGTCTGTCGTCAAAAGTCCAGGGATAAAAACAGATAAAATTTTTTGAGGTATATTAGTTGCTCGAGTCTACTATAGATTTACCAAACTCAATTGTTATTTTACTAAAAATTTGCCGTATCAAAATTATTGTTTTCCAAGCAACAAACTCGATAACAACATTTGTCTTTTTTGCTTTCTGTTCCTTAATTTACCCACGTGATATATATTATCTCGTTTAACGTCACACGTCGTCCAAAAATAATCGTTCACAATTAACGGTAAAGAATTTCTGTCGTCACATGAATAGATTTTGTAATTATACACAAGCCCAGTTGGGCAAGTGGCCGGGTATGTCCTTCCTCCTGCACATATCCAATATTTTGTACAATCTTGCGAGTTTGGATAAGTACCAGTGCGTCTGTTGTCGCAATAACCTACAGGACAAAAGTTTCAATATTATTGTAAAGAATTGTTATCTGAATAGAGAAGTTAACATGGAACTCAACCTCAACCCCAGTGCTTCTTGCCTCTTTTTACATTGGGTGGGAAAGTTTATTCAAAAGAGCTCTGGATACAAAAGTGCGTGAAGTGTATCACATACAATGATTCATTAGACAAAACGTATGGGATAAAGTCATCAAAAGTGTTAAGTTCCCTTTCGTCCGGCAAAAGCTTTTGTTCATTTTCAAATTTTTAATTTTCCCGCAAAAAATATGTAGTGTAATGACATTACATAAAACGAACACGCGCGTGTTTGACAAAAATAATATTTTTTCTATTCTCACCCCCAGAGCTATTTGAAGATTAAACCCTAAAAGTATTTCACTTTCGAGGTTTTAATCTCAAATAGCTGTGGGGACGAGAATCTGTTTTTTCGTCTCAACATAAAATTCCATGAAAGCTAGAGGACCACAGTCTCGAAACAGAATTATAGACCATAAATTTAATTTGAATATCAGTATAGAATGATACAAGGGTTGTAAAGAACCATCTCTTTGAAACTAAAAATGGCGGATTTTTTTTTAAACTTTATGTCTTGTTTGATTTCAGATTTTACGTTTAAATATAAACGGGGCAATTTTCGTCCAGTGAATGTATTTTCAACTTTTAGCATTTTATTTGTATCCTTATTTTAACATCGGAATCTATCTTATCTTATCTAAGGTGCTGTTGTTTAAGCCGCCTTATTCAACTGACAGACAGATTTTGTGAGAAAATACTAAAAATAAAACCTGAGAAAAGACATTCAATTGAATCACGAACAAATAAACACGCGAGCAAGTGAGCACGCGAACAAGTGAGCACGCGAACAAGTGAGCACGCAAACTTGCTATTTTTTGGCATATACTCCATTTAGGATGTAAGAAAAGTTTCAAGATGAGAATATTCTTAGGGATATTCTTAACTCTTTTGTCTAACTTTATCTTTAATATTTTTATACAGTGTATACTATAAAAAAGCGTTATCTTAAAATAAACGCAGTAAGGGAAATGAAGCATAAATGCAAGCATAAATAAAAACACGATTTCGGAACTGGCAGAAAACGGGACATAAAATTTAAAGGATTTGCAAAAGAAAACAAAAATAATAAATAAATAAATGAATAAATAAATAAATACCCGAGTTTGTGCATTGTCCATATTTACATGGTTTTTCTGTCGTTAATTTTTGATTTGATGGTTGAGTAGGTTTTGTTAATACTCCAGGTTTATTTGTAGGTTTTGGATTCGTTGGAGGTTTCACATTGTGAGTTTGTTCATTTTTATTCTTTTCATTCGTCGCTTTCTGATTTTCATCTTTTTTGTTCTTGGAATTGTGATCAGACTTACCAGCATCTTTATTTTTATAAGATTCTTTAGTACTTTTATCTCCATCACTTTTTGAACCTCCATTATTTTTATTATTATCTCCATCATTTTTATTAGAATCTCCATCATTTTTATTTGAACCTACATCGTTTTTATTTAAACCTCCATCGTTTTTATTAGAACTTCCATTATTTTTATTAGAATCTCCACCATTTTTATTTGAATTCTCATCGTTTTTATTTAAACCTCCATCATTTTTATTTGAACCTCCATTATTTTTATTAGAATCTCCACCATTTTTATTTGAATTCTCATCGTTTTTATTTAAACCACCATCGTTTTCATTTGAACTTCCGTTATTGTCATTTGAACCTTTGATCTTATTTGAGCCTCCATTAGATTTTCCATTATTTTTATTCGAATCTCCATTATTTTTATAAGAGTCTCTGTCAAGTTTATTTAAATTTCCATCATTTTTATTTGCACCTTTATCGTCTCCATTGGATTCTCCCTTATTATTATTAAAATCGTCATTTTTGTTTGGACTTGCATTGGTTTTATCTGAACCGCCATTATTTTTATCTGAACTGCTAGTATTCGAATCTCCATTATTTTTATAAGAGTCTCTGTCAAGTTCATTTGAATTTCCATCATTTTTATTTGGACCTTTATCGTACCCATTCGATACTTCCTTATTATTATTAAAATCGTCATTTTTGTTTGGACTTGCATTGGTTTTAGCTGAACCGCCATTATTTTTATCTGAACCGCCATTATTTTTATTTGAATCTCCGTTACTTTTATTAGAGTCTCTGTCAAGTTCATTTGAATATCCATCATTTTTATTTGGACCTTTCTCGTTTTTATTTGAACCTTCATCGTTTGTATTTAAACCTTCATTCGATTCTCCCTTATTATTATTATTAGAATCTCCATCATCTTTGTTAGAATCTCCTTTATTTTTATTTGAATCTCCATCATCTTTGTTAGTATCTCCCTTATTATTATTTGAATCGTCATTTTTATTTGGATTTGCATTGGTTTCATTTGAATCTCCCTTATTTTTATTAGAGTCTCCGTCATTTTTATTTGAATCCCAACTCTCATTTGGTGTTCCATCATTGTTTCGCGAGGTTTGGTCAGGTTTTTTAGAGTTTCTATTGTTTGAATTCCCGTTATTTGAGTCCTCAGAGTCTTCATTTTTGGAATTATTATTAGGGTTATTCTTGCCGTCAGAACTTTGGTCGTTAAGTGGTTTGTTGCCATTACTGGAATCGTCATTAGAAGTTGAAGTATTTTCACTTGGCTTTTGTGGATTTTTGTTACTATCGCTTCCACTGCTAGGTTCATCTACATTCTGATTACTATCCTTGGGATCATTTTTGTCATTCGGGCTGCCATTGTTGCTACTGACGTCATTCGTGTTTTGGTTAGGCTCGTTTTTGTCTCTGTTATCCTCTTTACTATTAGGTTTACTATTTTCTTCAGAATTGTCCGGTACAGGATTTTCTTTACTGTTATTATTTGGCGGTGTTTTGTTGCTCGATTTGACGCTCTCCTTGGAAGGGATTTGTTTGTCTTTGTTTTTAGAAGACAGAATTGCACATGGTGGTGTCTGACACTCTTGATTATTTGATTCCTCTGATGGTAGGAATGCGCATGGTGGTTTCTGGCAATCGCCATTATTTAGTTCTTTTGATGGTACAATTGCACATGGTGGTTTCTGGCAATTGCCATTATTTAGTTCTTTTGATGGTAGGAATGCACATGGTGGTTTCTGACAATCACCATTTTTTAGTTCTTTTGATGGTAGGAATGCACATGGTGGTTTCTGGCAATTGCCATTATTTAGTTCCTTTGATGGTAGGAATGCACATGGTGGTTTCTGGCAATTTTTGTTATCGTCTTCAGACGTCGATAATACTGCACATGGTGCCTTGTCGCATTCTGGCGAGGGATTTTCTGGCGGTAATTTTACATGTGGCCTATTGGGCCTTTTATTATCCGATGGAATCCCTTTGTTTTCCTTTGTGTTTTCTGTCATCGGTGGAGAGTAGATAATTCCAGGTCTAGGATTATTTGGTCCCTCTTGTCTTCCATTACCTGGCGTATAAACAACATCTGGCAGCGGATTGTCAGGTGAAGTTTGAATATTTTCTCCTGGTTGTAAATTATCTAGTGGTGTGTTTAATGGTGGTCGTGCCAAAGGTTTACTAACAGGCATTGCTTCGTTAAGATTTTGCAATGTTGGTTTATTCTGGATTGGGTTGACTGGTGTAGGTTGTGTAGGCTGCACAGCAAAGTTATTATCAAGTTGATTTTTTAACGTATCAGATTCGATTTCAAGATCTTTCCCAAGCTGAGCTTCTTGGCTACTCATAGTTGTCTTAGGGAGCAACTCGTTGGGAATTTTTGTTGGTTTGGGCGTGGTTGTTGTTTTTGGGCGTGGCTTCTTTGTTGTGATAACTAAAATAAAGTAAAAATGAGGAATACATTGGAATACAAAGATACACTGAATAAAATAAAACTTATGCTGCACATTGGATATCTCCACAAAAGAAACCAACCTGCGACATCGTTTGGTAGCTTTAATATTTTGTTTTGTTGCGCTTTTAATGTTTCAGGTTCAATATCACACTCCTCACTGTTACTACTGCTTTTACATTGAGGTTTCTTTGTTGGTTTGGCTTTGCAGTCTTCACCCTGACATGCATTCTTATTCTTTCCTCCTTCTTTCCCAGATGGTTTATTTTGTTTTGGTTTCTTTGCATCAGTTGGTTTATTTTTTTTCGGTTTGTTTCCATCGGACTGACTTTGTTGTTTTGGGTTTTCCTCTTTTGATTGGTCAGCTGGTTTACAGTCCTTAATACATTTGGAATTCTCGTCACATCCTTTTTCACAGAATACTTTAGTGTTGCATAGATTGTCACACTTGGGTTTCTCTTTGGGTGTGTATATCACTTCCGGTTGCGCTTCATAATCGTTGGGACTCTGCTGTTGTTGTTGTTGCTGTTGTTGCTGGTTTTGTGGTGACTGTTGTTGCTGTTGTTGCTGGTTTTGTGGTGACTGTTGTTGCTGTTGTTGTTGGTTTTGTGGTTGCTGTTGTTGGTTTTGTGGTTGCTGTTGTTGGTTTTGTGGTTGCTGTTGTTGGTTTTGTGGTTGTTGTTGCTGATTTTGTGGTTGCAGTTGTGGGTTTTGTTGTGGCTGATGTTGTTGTTGGTTTTGTGATGGTTGCTGTTGTTGTTGGTGGTTTTGAGGTTGCTGTTGTTGGCTTTGAGGTTGCTGTTGTTGGTTTTGTGGTTGTTGTTGCTGATTTTGTGGTTGCAGTTGTGGGTTTTGTGGCTGATGTTGTTGTTGGTTTTGTGATGGTTGCTGTTGTTGGTGGTGGTTTTGAGGTTGCTGTTGTTGGCTTTGAGGTTGCTGTTGTTGGTTTTGTGGTTGGTGTTGTTGGTTTTGTGGTTGCTGTTGTTGGTTTTGTGGTTGCTGTTGTTGGTTTTGTGGTTGTGGCTGCTGCTGTTTTTGTTTTTGTTTTTGTTGTTGTTGTGGATTTTGTTGGTTTTGTGGTTGTAATTGCTGTTGTTTTTGTTGTTGTTTGTTTGGTTGCTGTTGTTGGTTTTGAGGTTGCTGTTGTGGGTTTTGTGATGGTTGCTGTTGTTGGTTTTGTTGAGGCTGTTGTTTTTGGTTTTGAGGTTGTTGTTGTTGGTTTGGTGGTTGCTGTTGTGAGTTTTGTGGTTGCTGTTGTTGTTGTCTTTGTGATTGTTGTTGTTTTTGTTGTTGTTGTTGTGGGTTTTGTGGGGTTTGTGGTTGCAGTTGCTGTTGTGTTTGTTGTTGTTGCTTTTGTTTCAGCAGTTGCTGATTTGGTGGAGGTTTTTGTTGTTGTTGCTGTTGTTGTTGCTCTACTTTACTATTAGTGTTTTGTGCACTCAAGGGAGCATCTGTATTTACATGCGCATTTAACGTGTCAGATTCAAATTCTAAACCATCTCCTTTATTAAATAATGAATTATTTTGACCTATTGATGCTTCTTTGGAGCTGCCTGACAAGTACATTTGAGGTCTTTGTCCCTGAGACGTTGAGCTTCCAAATGCTGTTTTTAATTTCGGACGAGGTCTGAACAGTGCATCTCCTTTACTGTACTTTCCTCTAAGTGACGATCCCGTAAGAGAATTGACCGTACCAGCAGCAAAGCGTCCTTCAGAGATGGAAGACCCGTTCTTCTTATAATCTGAACTGCTGGAGATTTTATTCATAGCACCATCTGCACCAAAAAGACCAGCTGAAAACGTGCCATTAGGTTGTTTATTCTTATAATTTGAATGAGCAGAGGTTCCTGCCATAGAGCTTACATTGGCTCCTGAAAGTCCACTACCAAACTGTTTTCCTTTATAATCTGATCCCACAGAGATTCCTTTCATAAAACCTCCACTTGAGCCTCCACCATAGTCAAAAGCCGAAACTCTGCCATCAAATTGTTTTCCTTTATAACCTGATCCAGTAGAGGTTCCTGTCCTTGATCCTCCATTAAAGCCAGAAAGTTCAGTTGAGATTCCACCACCAAACTGTTTTCCCTTATAGCCTGAGCCAGCAGAGTTTTCTTTCATAGAACCTCCATTATAAGAAGATGTAGCAGATCCTCCAGGTAAATAAGAGGAAGTCCAAGACGATTTGCCATTAAAATTTGAAGAGGTGGATTTAAAATTCCCATTCTTCGCCTTGTTTGCCCAATTTTGTATTTTAAAACTTCGTTTAATAGGATTTATTTCATCGTTGTTAGCTGGTGCAATCGTTTCATAAATGTGGTTTTGGTCCATATATGGAACATTTTGCCAATGTGTTAAATTTACATTTAAAGTTCTCTTACTTGATTGGACATCTTTAAGACGTTGTTGAAGATGAAACAAACTGTTTCGAAGTTTCTGTTTTTTGTGATTGTATTTTGCTTTGTGTGTGTTTTGTCTTTTTGTGTGCTTTTTATCGTGCTTCAAACGCCTATCTAACGATCCAATCTATATGTTGGAAATAAATAGAATCATATAGCTATAGGTATACAATAAAGTTACAACATCTAAAAATAGGTTGTATCTACGTTTAATTTTAATAAATACTAAATTCGAGAAAGGGTCCTTCCCGAAGTCAGGAAATGTCGACCCTGGAATTTCCTATGAGGATGTATGGAAGAGATTATATATGATCTGAAAGCATAATAGCCCTTTTGTATCATACCTTGCTAATGTAGGGCACATTAAATATATAAAAAACAAAACTGAGAAAATAAAATTGAAGAAGCACTCTTGCTAAAAAATTTTTTTGTTTAGAAAACTCCTGTAGATTTAAGAAACCACAAGGGTAAACAAAAAATGAACGTTTCTTGCAAAAAACTTTATACGGTAATAACACATAATACGGAAGTAAGAAAACCATTTGGAAGGCCTTAAGAAGCATAGAGGGAAGTAAAAGGAGAAAGGGGGTGGGGGTGATTGGCAGAGCTGTTATCGACTTAAGATAATTTCTTAACAGGTAAATTATGTCACATTTGAGAAAATAACACACTTAAAACATGTAACGATAATAAATACACATTTATATATATAAAACTGATTATTTCTTTTTCAGCCTAAAACTCAACGTGTACTTACATGTATTGAATCAAAGCTTCTTAACAACATCAACAAATACAAAAGTAAAACATAGAAAATAAATAATAAATATTTCATGTCCTCGAAGTCTTGTAAACATGGCAAATTATTGTTCCGTTTGAGCTGTGTGACATTTCTTCAAACCGCAAACATTTTGGTTAAAAATTTTTCGAACAGACAAATGCTTCCACAGTTGAGTGGATGCACATAATTTTAATCGAAAGTGAGTAAAATGTGCATTACACAGTTCATTAAGTTTATATAATAAACAAATGCCATTTTATCAAATTGAGCATACTGCGTCTGAATGATTATCTATGTACTTCTTATTTTTAATCTCGACAGATACTTTTAGCTACCTTTAATATCAGAAAACTTCGCGAATTGCGCAAATCGGCATCTCATTTGCGATACAGCTTTTTTGGTAAATTCGTAAAAATAAATTCTCACGAAATATTTATTGCTCTAACATAACCTAAGCTAAATGTCAAGTGTTTACAGTGCAACCGGAAGTTGAAGATATGGGGTAGCATCGATTTTATTCAAAATGTACACTTAAATTTACTCTTAAATCCTATCTTTACATTTAATTAGGTAAAAATTTTCCCAGAAAGTGTTATATTACTCTGGTCATGCAAGGAGAGTTCATGGTATGAAATTGCATTTTATAAAAAAAAGTTTCCAAACCACACCAATATTCTCTAGATTAAAATGCTTTCTTTATTCGTGTCATCACTCATCGTGTTAACCAATGTATCAGGACCGCACCACAAATCCATATTAACTAGAATTCGGGAACCTCGAGTTTTTTCTCTGTAGTCCTAATTCGTGGTTACACCTACTTAAAATTTCGTACCCAAGGGTTGCTTTATTTGAGGTACTTATCTCCTTCAGAATTAAATAAACATATTTTAAAAACAAAATTGATAACATATGCAAGAATGTTTTTTTTTTGTAAAATTTCACTGTTTCTTTTTTATAAGAATTTTTTTATAAGAATCACTTTGAGGCTTAACGTATGTTATCAAACGCTTTTGTTGCTATACTAAAACGGGGGCCACACTGGAAAGATCAGTTACTATAATGAGCCCCTTAAATATCATATCATCTTCAATGATGATACGGAGGACTATATCGGAGAGAATGATATCGACATAGCTGAATTATGCGTATTTTGATATATAATTTGATAAGTTCTTTTTCAACAAGAAGTTATTGTTGCTCAAGTTGTTCAAAACAAATTTTCGTTTTTCATGTTTCCTGCCCCTTTTTACAAAATTTTGCAGGTATTAAGTTTCATTTAAGAATATTTAGGCTCATTTTTGACGAATCATCATTAAGAATTATAAATAAGGCTTGGCCTGATTTATGCAATTCTTATAAAAAAGAAAGTTTATAATGAACGTATAAACCTAGGAAAAATTATACGAGTTTCACGTAAAACGTTGTTATTATCAGAACATTCACCTGCCTGTGAATAAAATGACGATGTTGTTGTAAAAGTTGATTCTCTCAATCATTGGGTGACTTTTTGTACGTGGTTATTTACACAATGGTTTTTGCTACTACGATCTACAGCTGGAAAGTATATTGCTATTTATTGAAAACAAAGTTACACAAATAGCGGAAATTAATCATAAAATCATTTTTCTTTTTGATGGTTTCATTAAAATAGTTATAATGAGAAATTAATGAATATAAAGAAATAATAATTAATAATAAATATGTATTTTAAAGTAAGGTGGGAAAGCTAAAAACAAAAGGGAGGGAAGGATAATGAATATGATTTCGAAAAAGTTAAATATTTGAATGATATAGATTTTCTTGATTCTCCTTTGTTCTTTATCTTCTCATTAAAATATCTTTTAGAACTTTTCTATGGATTAACACTGTATAGGTTTCTTAAATAGATCATAAGATATAAAAGAAATATGATTCCTTTGACTTCGATTAGTTCAAGTTTACTATCAATCTATCATGGACGATTTAGAAGCAACAAGAAATAACATCTGCAATGAAGAACACGTAGAAGAGCTGGACGCATCAAATGATGTAAATTTCTCATCAGACATTACTCTTACGTCAACTGAGACCCTATCATCAATTCGAAATCGTCAGTCTTCCTTTTCCATTGACTCAATTTTATCTCATAAAATGCTCAGTCGACATAATCGGAGTAAATTTACCTTGAAGTATGATCCGCTGAATAAAAGGAATATTAAAAAAGAGACATTCAGTGAAATGCGTAAGGAAAATACATCTAGTGAAACGACCGAGGGACAATGTGAAATTGACAAAAATAACAATAATGTGGAGCGATTTTCAAACCAAGTAAGCCAAGGCTACGGAAATGGTAGAAATGAAAGGAGATCTTACTCAAGGGAGCTTTTGAACTATAGTGAATACTTATCGTGTAGTTGCTCGACATGTCGATCAAAACAACGACGACGTTATCTCACAGATTATTCAAAGTCGGATGTAATTCGTGTTGGTTACTTTGATAATGATTTTCACCGAGATAAGCATCTATACAACGAAAGAAAACACGCTAGAGAGGAAGGTAAGAAAAATTGTGTAAATTTTAGATTTCATATTATAGCCCTATAAATCGAACATAATTAAAAATATATATATTCTTAAAGTTGCCATATTCCTTATTAGCGCAAATCTTGATAATAGAAAAACTCTTCTCCGGTTGGGAAATTATATTATTTTAAATAAACCTCGGTAAAACGTTTATAAGTTTTGTACTCTTCTGCGGGAGAGCGCATATAAGCTCAAATATTTCTCACGGAATATTAAAGGGGGATATTGTCACCTGTTTAAAATTGATCAAATTAAAAATAACGTTTTACTTTTTTTTCTTTCTTTCATTTCATTTGCAGCTGCAATAATAATTACAACCTAGCTTTACACTCTCTTTATTCATATCAAAAAATAATAAATTAACAATAGAATTGGACTTGATAATAAAGAAGAATATCAAGAAGCTTTTTATATTTTCTTATACAAAAATATTATAAACAATTTGATAAAACATATCATAGTATAATTAAAAAATAGTGGGAAAAATTTTTTTACTCAAGTGACCTAAAAACAGCAAAAAACGACTAAACGTACTGCTTTACAACCTCATCCCCAGGGCTTCTTTTGTACTCGTTTACATTTTTATGCAAAAGGAAATAGACGCCCTGGGGACGAGGTTGACTGTTTTATTTTTGTTCTGATGGACGAATAAAGCGAAATTACACAGGCGAGTCTCTCTCAACGGTTTTCATGGTCTTAAAAAGATCTGGAAACGAACTCGGTGTGTATTAAAACGCGGATAAAATTCAACAGAGCTTGTTCATAAACGAGTAAAAATAAGGACTCAATTTTCTTTTGAAGATCAAAAAAACCCGCTGATATTTTTTTCGAGCAATTTTATACCTTAAGTGCGATTCACCTTAATTTAAATAATTCCAACTTCGTCCCCTGGACTCTTTCTTAATGCCCAAGAATAAAATACATTTGTTGATCTAGACTTTTCACATCGCAATCTCTCCTTCCATTCACAAAATGACGACGACGACGTCCGATACAGCAAACGACGTCGAACAATTTTTACGGCAAATCAATTAGAAAGGCTGGAATATGAATTTCAACAACAACAATACATCGTTGGGCAAGAACGTCGATTTTTAGCGAGAGAACTTGGCTTAAACGAAGTTCAAGTAAAAGTATGGTTTCAAAATCGTCGAATAAAGTGGCGGAAATTTGCGCATGGTTATTTTGGTGGTGAACAGGGTACTGTTATAAGTGAAACTGACGAGAAAAATTGAAAACAAGTTTGGAGTGACGTAGATTTGCTTTCGAGACAAACATCCATACATCGTTCCGTTTAGAGTTTCTATAATCAATGTAAATATAATATATTAAGAACATATAATTTCTTAGTTTCGTAGTACAAAATGGATTAACTTATTGGAAAAAAAGCTTGCTGTAAAAAATATAAAAAATGGAAGTTTTATTGTTAAATGTAAATATAATATATAATAAATATATTATTTCACAGTTTCGTAGTTCCAAATGGATTAACTCAGTGGAAACTAATATTGCCGTAAAAAAGCAACCTTAACTCCAGTTTTTTTTCTCTTTTTGATAAGGAGACAAAGAGTCCTGAGATCGAGGTGGTTAAAAATGGATTTTTTTTCGGGGGATGCTGGAGGTCATTGTGTCAAGTTTACAGTAGATTTCTTCTTATGAACAAATAAGGGAACAAAAATTTGTTTTTGATTTCAAGATAAGGAGAGAAAATAAGCCTGCAAGTCACAGAAAAGAAAACGAGATACATTCAGGATAGAAAATTTCACTGTATATTGGCTTTCTTTGTTTCATTGATAGGGTGGGTAGATATCTGACAGAAAATTGTGACTTATCCACCCTATCACCATATGGGCGTTATAATCTACAACCTAAACGCCCAGTTGTCCTACCCAGCTTTGTACTTTCGCTTTTTATATTACAATTTATATTATGAATATCTGTACACTCTTTCTTGAAAAAGTATGTATGAAAAAGATGGGTATATTTTTTCGCTAAAATAATTATATTTTCGGCGGGAGTAAAACTTTTAACAAGAAAGAAACACTTCACTTAAAATTGATGAAAGTATGTGTAAAATATCCGTGCAGGTGCTTTTGGCCCATTTTGCAAAATATATCTATTTTATCTACAAAATAGAAGAAGAAAAAACGTAAAAGATAAGTAAGGCGCATATTTTTGGTGTTTTTCAGATCACACGTGTATTGAAAAAAACACATTATTATGCCTACCACATATTTTGCTGTGTAATTGTTGCTATGGTAATACGTCACATAGTTCAATCGATGCAAGTTTTATATTTAAGAAAGTTATAAATTTTTCACGATACCCGTCGTTGTTAAAGTAAGATTGATTTGCTCGTTACATCAAAAGTTTATATTTTGCTAAATTTGAAAAAATTAGTTGATAGCATTGCACTGTCACATACAAATTAATTGAAATGCATGCTGGGTACAAGTTTGCATAAAAATGGGGTCTGGTATGGAAATTTTTATTTCTTCATCACGAAGAAAATGGAGAATCTTTGATGATATTATTGATGTTAAAGCAAGCTGTGAAAGCGACAAACAAAAACTTGATGAGCGTCGAAGATTTATACGAAGTCGAATGAAGCGACGCCAACAGGAGTTGTTAGCTGAAATGAAAAAGATTACTGCGCATGAGCAGAGAGAGATAAACGATTTTGTAGAAAAAATCGTGTTTCATCGTAGGTTAATATTACTTGAGAACAAATTTGTTCTTCCCTTGAGAGAGAACAAAGAAGACATTATGACTTCATGTATACATATGCACGAAAGTACAAATCCCATTACTACCATTACAGGAAAAATAAATCATTATTTTCCAACAATACAACATTTTTTGAGTTGCTTAGCAACCAATTCAACAGCTTTTAATAACCTTTTAAACTCCTATGTGAATAGAAAAGAATACTCCAAGTTCATACGTGTAAACAGAGATTTACCTGAGTTGAATCACACTGAGCGAAAACATATATCAGATACAGGTGCGTGTAGTATTGACTGTTTATTCGAAACACGAAACGACGAAGTTTCTTTTTCACAAAGTCAATCTTACTTGCAGCCAACAGCGAAAACAAACAAAGAAGACTGCTATCAAATATTATGCAGCAATATAGACGTATATTACAGAATTGTTATCAGATGCATTCAAATTAAAAAACAGTTTGTAGATGTGGAAAAAGCAACTACCAAAGGACACGAAGAGACAATACATGAAATTTCACCCGATTTTCCAACTATTAAGAAAGATAATTCGTTAAACGAAACTAATACTGAAAGAATGAAAACACAACAACAACCACAAAATAAAGTTGACGTTATTTTATTAAACGGTCATAATAATATGTCGGGTAATTTTCAAGGTGACGATAATAATAACGTGAATATTTATTCAAATGACGACGAGAAGTACGGATTGAGTAAATGGAAAATGTTGGAAGATTTCTCAGAAAGTTCGTCAGAAGGAAGTTTTATCTTTACATCTATTCAATCCGACTGCAACGTCATGCCGACAATTACTGAAGAACTAAATCCGACGCCGTATAATAACATCAATACTCGTGACGTATCGACGGACTGCGACGAGATTTTTAATCGAAAAGTTAGTGTCGATTCCACTGATTTAGAGAAAATGAAATCCGAAGAAAGCATTGAAGAGACAATACCAAGCATACTGGAATGTGTTCAGACAAGTGTTAGCAACAAAGAATGTTTGCTAAGTCACCATGGCAACGATTCTTTTAGTGTATACCTGGATGCAAGCGACACGTTAGATGAAAGCAAGGACGAAACATCCCGTAACGAAAATGACACAACGTCGCGCAACGAAAAATACAAAACATGCTATAACGAAAATACATCCTCGGATGTTCAAAAATATGAGACAAGGAAGAGATCAAAATATGTTTGGAAAAGTACGGAAAGTCCGGTTTATCCGATTGAGCAGGCTATCAGCAAGGTCAACGTGCAATATCGCAAAAAATGGGTTTGTTTTTCTTGCTCAAATGTAAAAACTTAGAAAAGTTTAAATGCTTGTCGCTGTTTCCATAGTAATTCGTATTAGCAAGGTTTTGCCACGTGTAGAGGAATGTAATATCAATTAATGATAAAAAGCATGTGGTTAAGTGGTTAAATTTCATCAGACACATACTTTCAAGATGGTAGCAATGAATGCTCGATGACATTAAACCAAACGACCTGGGAAGGACATTGTGTTTAATTAGCTATTTTTAAACTTTGAGAATATGAAATTGTTCAAAAATTGTTGAAAAACTTTTAAAATAAAAAGCCTGCAAAGGTATTGGTGATAATATTACATCTAGTATTTTATGTTCCCACATATGCACAAATCGCAAAACAGTTCTTTAAAAGCTACAAGAAAATGTTCACTATACGTGCGTTCAACTTCTTTCCCAGGACTTTTTTGTGCCGCTTTTTATATATTTCTGCGTTATCACGTAAAAGTATAAAAAAATTATAAAAAAACAAACTTTCGTGCGAAAAATCCGATTTGACAATTTAGAGCGCAATAATGAGGTAATTAGAGATACTTAAAACAACGCAGGAGGAGAGCAGGAGGAGTTATAAAAACGCCACCTCCTAACGGATAAGGTGTAGCAATATCTCATTAAAATAAAAAACAACAGATTTGCGTTCTCACACGACCAAATTGTATCAAATTTTTTAACTAATCAATAAAGTTTGGTTTCTCACATAATAACCACCCTCGTTTCCAGTTCCCGAAGTGAATACGTCGTGTAGTAAACACGGAAGTTATCACTACTCAAGACGCAGTTTTCTTTATTTGTAAAACATTTGGAAGGAATCCATTCTTCTTGGAAAAAGGTTAATCACGATAGCATCTAAACAAATACATGTTTTAGCACAAACCTTCTACAACCATGTTGAGGGCCTCTCCAAAGAAAGAAGACTTAGACAACCCACAGAAAGCTTTCTTGAAAATAAAAAACTTGACAACCAACATAAAGCTGTGTTAAAAATAAAAAAACGTGTATTAAACACGTTTTTTTTTTTAATTTTAGTCTAAATTTATATTTTTTTTATTTCTAAAAATTTCTTAGTCGGTTTCTTATTTTTTTAGTTAAAGATATATATCCAATGATTGTTCTAAAGAAAGTGGCTCGCTTCATTTTGGAAAAATATTTTGTAGTGTTTAAGTCATTCTTTTTTAACATGAAAAATGAAAACATTCAATTTTAATTGCGTTTAAAACAAATCTGTCGCTGCAATATATTAGCTTCATTTTAATAAAAGTTTTTCCTTTCAAAAAAATTCCTCAAATAAGTAGTCAAAAATGAAAAAAAGTTTCTTAATTTTTTGAGATTCTACATGCAAATTTCTTATAAACCGGATTTTTATGAAAAGAATGTGTATTTTAACAAGTTTAAGGCTGGTTTTCATTATCATAAACAAGTGTTATGCAACAACTTGTTTCCATGGCATTTTGTCTTGTTGATGAAGTTAATAGCGGCCACTCCGTAATAACGCTCAGAGGTCACAAGACCCTGGGGACGAGGTTGGTTAAGCAACAGTCACACAGCCGTCACTGTACGGCTTTTGTGGAAACAAAAGCAACACAAGAGATGTTACACAACAAATGTTATAGAGATTTTTTATATCTCTACAATTGTTGTACAAAAACTGTTGTATGACAATTACTGGCTTTAATGGAAACGAAATACCTTTATTTATTTATTTATTTATTTATTTTCTATTTCTGTGTAAATGTGAATGAAGCGGTACCAGTTTAATTAGACGATACAATCTTATCAAAAGATACTTATTTACTTAGTTTAATTGAGCGTATTTAAATTTTTCAACATTTCTAAACAAAATCGTGCGTTTTCCTATTTTAAAATGAAGGAGCGTTCATTCATTCTCACCTACTTAAGGGTCCGTAAGCTTACAATTTTAATATAGGATATAATCGTATTCGTGTTTTTACGGTGATCAGTTAGGTAAATTATTGTTGCTGCAGTGTCGGTCTCGAAGGCAATCACTTCTAGTGTTTGAAAAAGAAGACCAACCTCGTTCCCAGCGCCTGTTGTCTCTTATCTCAGGACGGCGAGACGTTCGTATCGTCCTCCGATGTTAGAAAAGATACAAGATGCCCTGGGGACGAGATTGAAAGAGGCAATAAATATTCAGGAAGCAGCATCGCTTGATTAGTTGATTTTCTCACGATAATTGGTACTTCCACTTATAAGAATCAATTTCTCTCGCAGTCTCTTTCACGACTAGAAACTCCTGTAACTGAAACATCGAAAAGTGAAACGGCTAAGCAATTTATTACCATAAAGTGAAACTTTTAAGAATTAATATATGCGAATTAACAGAAGGCAACATATTGCGTGAAGAGCACGAATATCGGAATCTAAACAGTCACAATCCACTCTTAATGTAATCTCATAAAGATTAAGGTTGAAGTAACGCCGTGCAAATTTTAAGTGGATCAACATTGTTACAACGATTACACACTACCATGGAGAGCATGTCAAAAATAAGTACGAAAGAAGAAAATATTATTATTGCGAATAGATTAGGTTGAACACACTTAAGGCTAATACAGAGCTGAAAAAGCTAGTTAACAATTCTTTTTTAATATATGTTCAACATCATTTTATGCCTCGGGTTCGCTTAAACAAACATTTTGACCAATTTCATTCCAACATCCAACAAACATTTTTATTGTTTTAAAAGTTAGAAAAAGTAGAAAGTGTAGATAGCTAAACAGAAAATAAAAAAGTCAGGTGGCATGAAAGACAAAAGATTATTGCTTTGAGAAAATGTACGCCCAGAATTTCAAGATTTTAAAAGATTGAAAAAAAATTAGGGGATAACTTTATCCTCTAATTTTGTTAGAAAAAAACCTAAAAATAACTCGTTCCCAGGGTATTTTGTCTTTTTAGAGCTAAAAGGACCCTGGGGACACAAGGATGCTAAAATAATATTACCACGCAATATGCTTTAAAATTTTTCTGTAGAAAGAGCAGTAGCAATAAAAAAGGAGAGAATTCCAGTATATTAAATGCACATTGACACAAGCATATATTTTAAAACCTGTACTTAAACTATTTTGTGAAAAAACGGCATTGCTCAGGTCATACCCGGGATAGGCGCAGGGCCGGAACAACGATAATTTCGTTACTACGGGTGGTACTTGAAGTAATTTTCCAATGCGTGCGACGGTTTTTCGAAAACAATAGAAAACATGGAAGATTAGCTGCGCGCGAGATTTAAACAGTACTGCGAATTCTCGCACGCTGAAAATGACGCCCTCAAGCGGTCGATAATCAATCGGAATTACGAAGTCATCAATTTGTAGCTCAAAAACAATTGCTTGTGTGAATGTAATCCTGTGAGAAACATCGCAGCATTTGTGTATCTTTTTTCAAAAGGATTGTAAGGTGTCCCACTTCTCAAGTTAGCACAAAAAGCCGTACACTAGACAAAAGAAATAAATTAGCATTACAATTTGCTTACGTCAGCAGTTTTTGAGGTGACATCATCACGAATAGCAAAATGTTAGAAATTACCATCTTCTATCAAATTTTTAACGCTTTAACAAATTAACATTTGTGAATGTTTTCTTTCTCGTCACATATACGGCATGCCTACTTCGATCCCAGGACAAGTTGTCTCTTTTTTGCATATCGGACGGCGAGACGAACATTAGCTATTTCGTCAGACCTATTAATAAGGATCTTGAAACTCTCTAGGGTGAAATCCAGGACCCAGGACGCAGGTTAATGTTCTTAAACGAAATATTATCAAGCCTAGAATAATATCTCGACATATGGGAAAGGTGAGACCAGGTGTTCATTTGTTTTTGGATTCCGGGGGAAGTATGGTTGCAAAGCTTGGGCGCCTGAATTTAAAGGAATTGACGGAAGGGCACCACCAGGAGTGGAGCCTGCGGCTTAATTTGACTCAACACGGGAAAACTCACCAGGTCCAGACATAGACATCATCATCGTCATCGTCATCGTCATCGTCATCGTCATCGTCATCGTCATCGTCATCGTCATCGTCATCGTCATCGTCATCGTCATCGTCATCGTCATCGTCATCGTCATCGTCATCGTCATCGTCATCGTCATCATCATCATCATCATCATCATCATCATCATCATCATCATCATCATCATCATCATCATCATCATCATCATCATCATCATCATCATCACCCCCCACTCTTCGGCGACTCAAAAAGTTATTTAGCCTCCTTCCTTTATTTACCCCCTCCACTACCCCCAACCCCCCCAAAAAAAATAATAAAAAAATAAATAAAAAAAAGTAGAAGTAGTCAAAGAAATTCGATATTTTTGTTGATTTAATATACTATATCCAATGCTGCAGCTTTAATTTTTTATCCTAAAGTTTTGATTGCAAAACATCTATGGTTCTTTTTTTTTACAATGGGCTGTGTATGTTCCAGGCACTACAAGACCATCTTCCAATTTTCTGTGACCAGTTGGAAGGTTGCATCAAAGATGTAAAACTTCTTATGTTAGATAAAGATGTTGGTGAAACAGATAAAGTTAACATTATGTATCATTGATTTGGAAAATAAATATTGTGTTTAAAATTCTATTATTTTTTAGCCCTCCCCCCTTCTATTAAGCCCCTCTGTGTAAAACCTCCAGACTTTAATAAGTCCAAGATTTTTTTAAAATGCATTTTACCATACTTATTTTGCGAAACTGAATTGGTTAAAGCCAAATGTTTTTTTAGCCAGGAGACGCAACGTGATTTTTCTTACCACTAGAAATAGGCTAGAAGACTAGAAGATAGACTAATCATGCCTAACAGGCAACTAAAAGTATAGAAGGAAATGAAAACAGAAAAAAAATTAAAGTTTACAGAAAAACATCAAATGCATAGACAAGAGTTATAGCAAACAACAGAATAGACATAAAATCCAACGTAATTTTTCTCGGGAATTCAGAGAAATGTGTTGAACTAAATTTCAATATCCTCAGAGAAAGCTTACAGAAAGAATAATGCGCTAATCGAGTCAAAAAGAGTTCAAATATTCCAGTTTGCTTGTTCTTCGGTAAAATATTTCGCCGTTTTAACATTGATGTAAATTTATTGATACTATCGTATCTTTAACAATCTTTTTCAGATATAACCCAACATTTCATACTGTAAAAGTACCTCACATGCCATGTTTACGTTTGCAGCATTCTAGTCCGTCTTCGTATTATTTTAAATTTAAAAATTTGCCCTGCGTCCCTGCATTTCAGGTCCCACCTTTTTCATATGCTATCACATTACACAACATACCAAACCAGCACTTTCTCTCCCATAGTCACCCGAGGGTTAATAAAAACATGTTCTTTTCTTGTCTTGCATTCTTCTATGTACATAAAATATACAAAATATTTTTGTTACAGTAAGCATCACACGAAATATATATTATTTTTACAGAGCAGCTTGGAATTTGAAGAAATGCGATTTTAAGTCGAGCAATAGGAAAAAATAATACCTCTGATGCCAACTTTATGTCAGCCGAACTGAATCTCGAGTATCCGATCCTTGGTAGTGAGCTGTTATCACTATTTGAGTTAATGAGACACATATGGTAAATTCTTCAACAAATATATCCGAAATGGTATGTGATGAGCCGTAAAGGAAATACATCAGTAGGCAGCTAAAACTCCAACTACACCTATGAAATCCTTTATCAAGAAACTAAAGGTTCAATAGCATGTACACTAACTTCCCAGTCTAGTTCTGTGTTTTCGTTCGGTAAAATATCATTAAAACTACTTTCCCAGGTTTCGCGGTTCATGTCAGTAATATCTGTCGTTGAAAATTTATTCGTCCATAATGCTGACTCGTTGCCATTCGGTAAAATATCATTAAATTTTGTATCCCAAGGATTCTTTTGCGCATCGACTTTTTCGATATCTTTAAACGATGTCTCCCAGTCTTCTACTTCACTGTAACTATTAGGTACATCGTTCATTTTTATGGACCAGTTCAAATCCTCATTTTCGTTTTTCTTAATGTCTATAAATCTTACATTCCAATCCTCTGGAGAACCTATATCGTCAGAACAGTCCGCAAAATGAAAACTCCACGTACCTTCTTCAAATAAAGGCGAAATTTTCGAAAGTCTCGTCTTCCACTCGTTTATATCTTCGACGTGTTTTCCGATGTTTTTAAACGCCGTGTTCCAATGTGTCGCCCGGTCATCTGACGTCACAAGCATTTCATTAGACCGGTACTTCCATTTGTCCAACGAGCTTGTGACATCACCTGTTTTATTAATTTTTGTCCTCCAGTCTCTTTTACTGGCACGGGATGTGAATTCACTGGGCAATTTAAATGTCCACTCATCCTTATTCACAGTATTTTTACCAATAGTATTGAATTTCGTCTTCCATTCGTTCTTATTGGTGACATTCTCACGGATTTTATTAAAAAAAGTACTCCACCTGTTACCTGATTGGTCGATTTTTTCGATCTCTGGTAATTTTGTCGACCAATGTCGAGGCGTCTCTGTGTTTACAAATTTTTCAGGTATAACTGAACTCCATTTTTCTCGATCTTCTTTGTGATCGAGATTGGAGATATCTTGAAACGATGTTGTCCAGTCTTCCTTGCTTGCTTTACTATCTGCGATATCCAAGATAGTTGTTTCCCAATCCTCTAATGTTGCCTCTACAAAAACAAGTGAATTGTGACATACACAAACGCAACAAACTCAAAACATGGTAACTTAAGGAAAGTGTTTTCGGTAAGAAGTTTTTGCAGAAGCTATTTTCGCGAGTCAGACGACCTAAACAGAAATTTTTTTGGGCAAATTGTTTTTGCGATTTTGTTTTTATGCAAAATGCGATTGAAAATACTTATGAAGAATATACGGAATTAATGTTTTCGATTTGAATGCCTTAAGAATATTTTCTCGATCTTTAAAGCTTTTTCGAGGAAGAACAATTTGAGAAAGTACACCTACCCCCTTCCACTTCAGGTAGTTTTGTTTCCCATTCGTCTCGACCAAGTTGCAAATCAAGCTGCACATTGATGTCACTAAACCAGTCTCCCGTGTCAACATCTATACCAAGTGAGCCAAGGAACTCTGACGTGTCGGATTTATTGTCGTCGTCGTTTTCCATTGCTATGGCAATAAAAAATACACTATTGAAAAAAAACGCGCCGAAACGTAAAATTAAAAAGTGTATCATCAGGTCATGTTTCAACTAAAAAAATAGTTTAGTTAAACCACTGGATATAAATGTCACCTAAGAATTACCTTAAAGCTTCTTCCTGAGCAAAGACGCAAAAATATTTTTTATATTAGAGATGTTCTGTTCGACATACCGGTAGCAAAAACTTTTTCATGGGACGACTACATTCAAAAAACACGGGAATTCTTTTTTTTCGTATAAAAGAACTGCAAATTGCTTTTGAAAATCGCCTGTAGTGTACACTAGTGTGAGTCATTAAAATCGAAACAAAGGTTGATTTCGTACCCTATTAAGGGATAAATTACTTACAAAACTCATTACCGAACTTTACCGAAAATACACATTTAACATATTCTTACATACCATTGGTAACTTGTCCTTCCTCTCTTACATTCTGCGGGACAGCATGTTTTGGAAGCAACTCAATCACTTCATGCTCCTCGCTTGTGTTGGAGTTTGACCTCGATTTAGATTGTGTAGGTGTATGGAAGCCATTATAGATTTCCGGTGTGTTGTTAACATTTGTAAAGGTGGATATAGTTTCTTGGTCAGTTTCACGGCTCGTGTGCGATGTACTACCCTCCTCCGTGGATATCTTTATGTCTTCACTATCGCCTTCGTCATTACCAACTTCGTTTCTTGTGTGTAGAGAGTACGGGTTTGTTAAAACTGCGGTTTCCCCTTCTTTTTTCGCTTTTTTTGTGCAGGAATGTTCAGTGATGACTAATTTTGACGACGCAAACGTTGGCTGCTCATCCTCTAAACTGGACAAACTATGCAGCTCTCCATTGTCTTTTTCTATTTTTTTCTTACTTAATAATTTTCTCTTGCTGACATCATCGTGTTCTGTATCGCTTGGAAAGTCACTTAATTCAACATCACTTCCCTCAGCTGACGCGCTCGATAATTTGCTCATCAACCTCTTGCTTTCTTCCTTGTTTTTTGATTGGTCCATTGCTCCTTCCCAGGCCGTCACAACGATGGGGATATCCACTAAATTCTGTTGATTCTCAGTGCGTTTTTGGACGGCTGATTGATTCGCGTAGACTATATCAAAAGAGGGATTCCCAGGGCTTTTACAATCGTCAACACCTAAAAATACACAAAAAGTATTCATTCTGGATATAAGAAAAAAACTGTTAGAGATACGAAGTGTTAGGTTCTCTTGAGGTACCTTCCTAAAAGAACGATATTTTGTCGGCCATTTTTAAGTTGTTTCTTAGCAACGCTCTTATAACAATTCAGAAGAAAAAAAGGCTAATAAAATTATACGTTTTATAGTAAGGATATTCTTTATTCACTACATCGAATCACTGACATATAGGTTAAATTGAAATATTTTAGAAGTCTCACAGCAAGATAATGAGAAATTGAATAATTGAAGTATAATTCATAGGAATTCATTACATCAAAACATTGCCTAATTATAAGAACAAAAAGAAAAACAACTTTGAAGTAAAAGAACATCAAACTATCGCAGATAAAAACTGTTGACAATTCGGGAAATGTAATCTAAGCAACTAATAAGATGGAAATGCTTATGCACTCTTAAAAGTGAAAAAAATAATCAAAACTGGATTTTTTTTTAGTCAAAAAAGCATGCTGTTATGTTTTCTCAATGTAAATTGTACATAAGAAAGAAAAAAATGATTTCTGACAACACTTCAAAAATAAAGGTCTAAAGACAGCTTATGGAATTTCAGCAACATCGAATACTTTCTAACAAAAATAAAATAGTTTGAATAAAAAACGTTTAAAACGATCAAAATAAACTTTTAATAGAGTTAGAACAGAAAGACTTGGTTTCACCAACACAAATACAGGTTTTCTACAGGAAACAAGTCTATAAAAAATTCGAGGCTATTTTTAAAAGAAAAAATCAGGAACGTAATCAGCCTGTATTTATTTATGGAATATAAGAACAAACATCGAAGTGTCGAATAACTAAGAAAAAATTATCTATAGTTTTTGCTTTTTATTAGTATATATATACATATGTACTTATATGTTTTTTACAATGAGATTACTTCACATCACTTGTAAATCTAACCATGTATTCCCTATACCCTATTTTTTTCGAAGAGCACAAATAACAACTTTTAGTTGAAAAAAAGTAGGAAATATAATCACATCTAGCCTCATCTAAAATTTAGACGTTCTTATAAAAAAAACATGTATCATGATCAAAAACAGATGATTCTCCCACCTGAAGATGCATAATCGTATAATTCAATCGATTCTGCTTTTTGCTTACAAATATAAGCATTCACGATCAAATCATGCTCAGTATTTACCACCATCGAGAAAGCTACAGCATATAAAAATCCCCACAACAACACTTTTCAAACAAATCTTTCCAAAATATCAAAATGACATTTATTATTAACTAAGCCATTATGTTTACAAAGAAATCCTTCTAATGTTCTATCCCAAGTTAGTTCTCAACTCAATCAAAAATATTAAATATTTAAAACTCGCTCATTGAAGAATATATTTAAAACTTTTTTTTGAGTTGCGTTATAATTGAGGTAAAGTCCTGCGGTGAACCAATTGTCATTCACGAAGCACTTTGAAATATAATTACAGCTTTTATGTTTAAACAATTAAAAACATACCAAAGATTATTGAAGCTACATAGCTTCTAAAAAAATGCTCAAGTCAGCACGACAAGGTTATTCCCTCTTCACACGAATCAGATGTTTGCAATGCATTATGGGGTTGTATTAAGAACATCTACAACAAGTTATATAGATCACTAAAAACATGCATATCCGCATATTGTCTTTTTAACGCCCGCTTCTACTGGCGTTATTTTTAATGAGGCGTAAGCATGGGCAGTATTAGTGTCCAGCGCGTGATCGTGAACATTTGAGAAAAACATCATAAATAATACAGTTAAAGGATGGTAGCGTTAAGATTAGGTAAAAATGATCTTCTGTTTTGTGAGTTAGCTGATGCGCAGTGCACTAAAAAATACAAAAATGCAATAAAATAAAATATGAGGCACGCCATTTTCATATCGATAGGTATTAGGGGTTGTTTACGTGTCCTGTTTTGGCGAGATCTTAGTGTAGTTCAGAAAATCTTATAAAAAACGTAGAGCTTATTGTAAATCAATAAAAACGTGTTTTTACAACAACATCTGGTTACATTTTTTACACTTTTCCAGCCTCAAATTATTTTTTTTTTACAAGAGGAAAATATATTGTCTGTTTTAAATGCCTATAAATATTTTTTAAAAACAAACGTATCTTCGTAGGATGTATTGTAGTATAAGAGAAGAAATGACTGTTCCAAAATAATTGTTTTGTTTTAATAAATCTGGGCTCACGTTATTTTGTTTTTATTATCTTTAAAAAAAATCAGGCTGAGTATTAATGTGCGCGCTCAAGAGAAGCAAAAATCTACATAGCTTGGTCTGAAGTATCAGGAAAAGCAATCACAGTCGGCGCTCGTTATCTTGACTACCCGTTATCTCGAACTTTCCTTATCTCGACCTTTTTCACGGTCCCTTTGAGTACATTTTATCATTTATCTCGACCCTTTCTGTAATTTTTCGAATTTTATCACACAAAAAAATCGATCAAGAAAACATGGAATGTTCGAATTTCTCAAACTTTCTCAAATCAAGATTTCGAATGTCTACAAATTTCTCTTCGTTTACACATCATGTCTGGGATAAAGCGTAAGGTAAAAACTTGATGGTTGAAAAATGCAAAGCTCTAAAGGAGATGGAAAAGAAAGGTGTGACACATAAAGACGGCAACGACATGCGCTTTTTATTACAGCATTTAGAATCCTTTCTCAATAAGGACAGAATATCTGCTAAAAAGTAAAGTAAGCATTTTTAATTTTTTTAAATGATTAAATACATACAGCATGAGAATAGTAATAATTGATTCTTCTGATTAACAGTCCATCCCTGACCAGGTTTAAAAATTTTCATGATATTGACAAACTTTCCTTATCTCGAGCTTTTTTCGTGGTCGAAGCAGCTCATTTCTCGACTATCCACTATCTCGAACTTTCGTTATCTCGAGCTTTTTCACCAGTCCCGTGGAAGGCCGCGATAACGAGTGTCGACTGTATTAGCTTACTTTTAAAACTTAAGGTTACTGCAAAGGAAAAAACTCACTTGCTGAGTAGTCTCAGAAAAACCCTTATAATTTATCAATACTTTTATATTTTTTTTATGTTTTTTTTTTGTTTCTGAATGCTTGATGAAAGACTTTTTTGATGGTGTTATTTTCATGAGATGGTCATTTCCCAAAAAGAAAATATAATGAAATAAACACACACCAATTTTTTTCACCGTACGTTTTAAAATGGCTTCTTTTTCCGAACGCGTGGTCGTTTTCGCACCATTATATTCAGCACGAATTAAATTCAAAAGGGTTCCCGTTTTTTTTTTCTAATAACGTCGTTATGAAATTATTTGTAATTATATATAATCATTCAAAAAAATGCATATTTTTTTCTTTCTGTCGTCATAATTCTCTAATCAGTAATTTATACAAAAAAATCCGGGAACCTTTTGTGCATAATTTATTCAGCTTTTCATCACCAAAAATTTCAATGAGCCAATAGGAAGCTTTCGGAAAAAGAGACCACAAACGTAAAGGCATGTATGCGAAAATTTACTAACGAGATATTTGTTTTTAAAGATTTTCGTAGGTGTGATAAAAATGTGTGAGCTGAGTGTGCAGAAAGATGATAGAAGTGCGAACTTTTTCTTTATGCTGAATATGCATGCACGCGCTCAGAATCATTAATAGACAGAAGTCAGGTTTACAAAAGACAGCTCATATGCATATTCCTTAACTTTGATTTTTTTTAATTCGATAGTGAAAGTAAACTATCTAAAAAAATATTATTATGCATATTTTTAAACGGGAGCGACAAGTCTCATTCATGGAGCCATAACAATATTTGATCACCAGACTTTCATGACGTCCCACATGACGATGACCGTTGTGACGTTGGAGATGACGTCACAAAAGTCAACAATTGCAACTTATACAATGTATCTCTTATAACGAACAAATAAGAGGGGAAAAACAAAACTGATGAGATAAAATTCCTTTTTTGTTTACCCACAAAATTTCCTGCAAAATTTTCCTATTAAATAGCATTTCCAGAATTTCGTAAAAGTCAACAAAATAATGATTCAAGTGCAACTTGATGGATGATATCAAGCTACAAAACCTAAAGTTGCTCAGTTCAACTGGCGTTTTATAAATTGAAAGTCATTTCAAACGATGAAATTTGTTAATCGTACAACAACAGATTAAATACCATTTTTTCATGAAGAGGAAAATAAATCGATACATGAAGAATTTTTGGATAAAAAAAAAACATTCATCGGGACAAAAAAAATTAAACAACAAAATAAATAAAGGAAAAAAAATTATTCAAAAATGTATACAACCAAAATAATTGTTGATTAATAAAAGCCACTTGGTTGTTTCTCCTTCCACTTGCACTGGCTACTATAAATTAACAAATAATTTTACTAAGCTCAACTTATCTGGCTACCATCGATAGTTCCTTCACATGTTGGTAGATAGATATCACAAAAGAAGAATGATTATCATAGAAAAGAAGTTCAAGATTATAACCCATTTCAACTCAATACCACTGATGGGAAACACATGCTTATTTTGCAACCAAAAGTTTCGTGAGAGTTTTCAGAACAAGCTGAAGAAATAACATCTACTGCACTTTCTTGTTCTTCATTGGGTAAAAAAAATTCAAAATCTAAAACATTAATATATACATATATTGATCCTAAACATAAACTTTAAAAAAAAAGGAAGAAACGTAACTTCATACCAACGTGTTCTCTTAATCCTATACAGGTATGTTAGCCTCCATACCCAACACATTAATTAACATTTTAATATAAACAAGCATGGTAAATTAAGTTTATCAAAGTCAATTAAAACCTAACCACTTCCTCTCTCTGTCAAGACATTGAACAATGCAAAGTTACAAAATGGTTGACCTGGTAACCAGAGTGAGAAAAGATCTTTAAATTATTTTGGTATTTATATGTGGATAAAAAACTTGTCCAATACTATTACTCTTCAGGGGATGCTTATGCAGTCAAATAAAATCAAATTTATATCCTAAAAACAACAAACATATCCGAATTATACCTAAGTCTTTTTATTAACCACAAAGATTAAAATTAAAACGAAAATCATCAAAACGAAACTCAGAACAGACTTTATATAACGGTAATACACTTTGAAGTAATGCAGTGTAATAATAGCTGGCTAGACTAACCTGTAAAACTGATATGAAACTTGATTTAAAAGTTTAATAATATCGAGGCCCTGGGTTTCCTTCTGACTATCCATAATATAAAAAAACAGGTCTTCTTTCTAATATATCAAATCGAGGTATTTAGTAATTTGTAAGGTTTAAAATGAAGAAACTTTTGAACTGATAAATAACCCGCGGTAATGGAGTGTAATTTCTGCAATCAAATACGAATAAGGTCTTAAATTATAAATCATTTTGGAAAAACATTAACTTCAGAATAACTGTAGCGCAAACAAAAATTAAAAAATCAAACTTGGAATAATTATTATTAAAAGCCCAAAATATTATATATTACGAAAGAAAAAATTGTGGAAATAGACGAAAATATACATACATAATGTCTTTCGTTCCACACTCCTCTACACAGGATTTTTAATTAAACTTATTTTGATATTTATGCTTTATCAGCAAAAAAGATGTTTTAAACAGCAGATGATGTAACTCTCCTTCGTAGATGATTTTCTTTTGTTTTATAAACATTTGATAAAGAAATTTATAAATTATAGAAACTCCAAACCACTAAGTAATCGTTTAGTCTATTGTTTAATATGTTTTCACAAGCGATTGGATGTTTGTAAGGACCACATAAAGAATAAAAATTAAAATTACATTTTTTTCCTTGAAGTTTCCTTCAAGCTTTAACTTTCCTTTAACACTCGACTTTCAATTTGAAGCTTCCTCTCAATTTTGTCATTTTTCAAGTTTAAAGAAACATTTCAGTACTTCTTGGAAGTGGCAAAAGCCTTAAATGTTCTTAACATGTTCTAAAGTTTTAGACCTAAAGAAGTTCTTCTGGTTTGTTTTTCTTATAAAAACATGTGTATCATTGTTAAAAAAATTATCTAAGACATGATTTTGGGGTCGTAGAAATAAATTAAAGAGTCTTTACTCAATGTAAAATGCAACTGTAATAAAACTAACATAGACGAAAAATGTTGTCTAACAATTTAGATTTAGTTCATACTTTTTTTTAAACAAAAACACAATTAAAATTTTCCTTGTTAATAAAATAAGAATAAACAATGTTGCTATGATGATTATTTTTAACCTTACTTAACCATACCCAGCTAAAAAAACACATAATTTCAAAACTGCTGACGCATGCTTGCAATTAATTACAGAAACTAAATGACTAACAATGTAGAAAGTATTAAAAATAATAAAACTAAATCGAATTTAAATTTTGCTGTAAAAAAATTGTGGGATGCGAAACCTTTAACTAAAGTTATAATACCTGTAGTGAATGAAATGACTTTTAATTGACAAATCTGTAAGAGCAAAGAGCAGAATAACACAGTATTATATGACATCAGAAAAGCAATTATTAATACAATACATTATTGCCACTGCTTATGACAATTTGAACTTTCATAAGTAAGTGTTGATTCAATATGGTGGTTAGAATGGTTGGAGTAAAAGTTATTAATTTATATTGTGACATTTTTATGAAGTAACTATGGAAAAAAGTAATTATAATTTACATTACATGGTTGTTCAAGTTGTAATGTAAGAATTTTAAACAGACTTGGGTAGGCTAAATGATAATTTATTTGCTTTATGCTCAAATTATTCTCAATTTCTTTAGCGAATGTACTTTAACTCCTAAGAAGAAGAATAAACAATGAAGTTGCGCTCTTTTAAACTGAGTAAAAAAATCGAAACCAATTCTTTTACTTTGTTCAAGGTTTTTTTCGAGGAGGAAGTTTTGGCAACTAGTGACTGCATAATGAAGATAGAAACATAAAGTTTACGCTTATATTTTATTAGTAAATTTGAGCCTGATTATGTTTTTAAGTTTTGTAACACGACCAGATACACTTTCCATTGAGATATCCATGTAGCAAAATATTTGAGAAATTACACAGTTATTTTGTGCATTTGTCACATACAACCTAGCAGTATAGAGAATTCTATCTAGACTTGTCAGAACTGTTAACCACAATAAACCCACAAACTTCATTTCCCTCACCTACTACGATTGAATTTATGATTGGTGTAAACTATGCTCAGTACAGAATGCATCATGGAAAAGTCATATACACATAAATACATCGTTCAAATAAGCCACTATGTAGGTCATTAGCACACTTCTGAAATATTTATAGGCTTTCAAAGCAACAGAAACAACTTGGTACATATAAAGAAAAATATTCAGGAAAGTATTTTAATAGTTAAAAGTCTTTTCTGGGGCATTGGTAAACTACTTGTAAAGTTTGGAATTTTATTAAAAAAGGGAAAGAAGTACAAGTATGTCTGAAGCAGGTGTTTTATATTTTAGTTAAAATATTAAAAACGGATAGCTAATTTGTTTTTTAATTAACTTTGACTCCTTCTACAAATAAGATTTATAGGTATACAATGCGCACAGGATTTACATAAAAACATACACACACTTTGTTTCTTGTTTCGTCTGTTTAGTTCTATTTGCAAATGCACTTATCTATTATAAACAAATCAATTTTTTGGAATACCAAAAGTAATTTCTAAAAGTCTAAGAATCATAGCATATACAGGGAAGTAAACTTTTTAAGTCAGACATTGACAATTACCAATAAAGCAATTAAATGTTGATTTAATAAAGAAACAAATAAAAACAAGCACAATATAAATCTATTTTTAAACATAGTATTCAAATCTGTTGTCACCACAAGAAACTGTCTATCTTAATATAATTATTACGACTATTACAGTGTATCATGTCTTGAAACATAAAAAGTAAGAAATACAATAGGCCTACCTTTTGTTTTTTCTGTAGGGTGAACCTTCATAGACCAACACAATAAACCCATCAATAAGTTATTCTAAAACATCTTCCATGTCGTTCTATCCAACATGCGTAGCTGTAAATGTTATATTTTTTTTGTTATATCTTCTTTATTCCTAAATTTTTAAATATTAAAAAAAAAATCAAGGATCTTCAAAATTAGCATATACGAAAAAACGTGATTCTGAAAAAATATATATATATATAAATATTTGATGATTGATGAAAGCCATAACTTCTGCACAATGAAACATAAAGTTGATAGAAATGTAGAAATAGGAACCAAATGTTTAGAATGAAGTGGTCTTAATTCTTTATAAGCAGATTTTTTTATGGAGATATCATATAAAAATTAGCAAATAAAAACAACACATTATATTTAAAAACTATATCTACACTTTTCTTATGAAGAAGAAGCAAAAACAAAACAAAACAAATAAATAAAAATAACACATGCATATTTACATCTGCAGAATTTTAAAGCTTCAAATATATAAAATAATAAACTAACCCCTAATCTATATGCATCACAGCAATAAATATTTTACTCAACAACTGTATGTATTGGACATGTAAAAAATTGTGTGACACAATTTTAACAGTATGTATACATATAACTTACACTTAAATCCACAACAGAATATATTCGTTCTTATATAAACAAAGACAGCTATTTAAATTAAAATTTTCGGATCTCTTGTTAATATTGTAAAAATGAGCCACACATGTTTCCATGGTGATGATGTTTGGTGTTTCATCTGCATGCAAAAAATGAGAAGACATTATAAAACAATAATATACATAAAAATTGATTCACCTGTGAAATGAAAATTTAAATAAAATATAATATTGTAGCATTCAGTAACATGGGAAACAACAACAGGGAAAAATTTGAAATTCTTGACATGAAGGAAGGTTAGTTTCTTTAACTTTTTACTTATTTTATGATACTTCTTACTTGAGTTGATAAAACAAATATTAAGGTCAACTTAAACAGCAGGTACACAATTAAAAGCATCTAATTTTAAATGATACTACATATATACTACACTTTTTATATAAAGGCTTATTTAACCCAAAAATAGGTTCATCCACGTTACAGAATTACTCAGCATGCAAGCAAGGAACTTTTTTGGAAATTTTGACCATGGGTAGTATACCTGCTTGAAGCACATCATGATATACTGCAGTCTTTTTCAGGAATATTTGAGTAGGTGTGTGATGATTCGTACGTGTAAATCAAGTAACACGTGCGATGTAAACCACACATGTAAGGAATGTTACACATACGACACTGGCTCCGTGGTTATTTTTTGTTGCACTCTCTCAATCTTAAAAGAAATTTACACCGCACGTGGATTTCGTTTTTACAAGCATAAAGAAAAAATCCATTAAATTCGGGCCTGAATAAATTATCTACAATTAAATCCATGATAAAATGTCTATTCCGCCTGTAAGTGCAGTTTTGCAGACTTGCTTCATCCGTGCTTCGTCAGCGTTCAAAGATAGATTATTATAGCAGTCTTGGTCATGAATGGCGTGCTATCGCACGCGCACGCCTCCGCACACACCATGTTAAATTTGGGCGTGCTCTTTATCACACGCCTTGTTCTACTTCGTACACACGCCAAGCAGAACTGAGCTATTTTAGAGTAATCCCTTACCCAGACTTTACCCAATACATAATTGTTCTTCCGTGTTAAAATGTATCTCTAAAATGTATTTCTATTAAATAACCACCTTCATTAAAATTGCTGACGTGAGATACATTTCAAATGTTTTGCGTCTGTATTGCGTCGACAATATTATTTTTGTTTTTCAGCTGGCAAAAAATTTCGTCATTAACGTTGTATTGCTCTCCTTAAGACGATGACAAATGGAAATGAAGTACAAGTCCTATTGACCTACCTTCCCGATGGTGTACTTCTTAAGTTAATAGTTATCATGGCATCATTAAGTTGAATATTGCAGAAGTAGCCGGTGACATGCTTCGAAAATGCTTGTCACAGGCACAGTTCAATGCAAAGCAAAACTGTACAGGAGACTCAATTGTTAGAGTCTTCGCAGAACATCTCTTCTCACAAAACCGAGGGCAGGGCTAACTTACTGCCTGCTATGTCGTGTGGGAGACAGAACTTCTGGACTTCTTTTTAATACGATATACATTTCTCTTTCCCCTTTTAAAAAGATTTTTTAAACTTTATTGAACATGTTTTTTCTTTGGTATTATTATGAGAACATTCGTCCGAAAGCTGTATTAAGGTACAGGACACCTAACCTCTCCCATGTTCTGGTTATATTTAACTTGCATGGGTGCGCACTCTTCTCGCAGTTCTCTGTGACGATGAAGGTCGGACTGACTTGTGGCATGGTTCTAAATGGTCCTTCGTCTTTCGTTCGAGTCTCAGTGTCATGCACCAGCCGAGCATAAGAGTGTCATCATGAAGGAAAGGGGACGACTTTAATGTTCTCTATACCTTATGTTCTTCATAATAACACCATTCATTTAAATTTCACAACAAAATAACGTCGACAATTTTTTTGCCAACTACTATGCTTCAAAAACCCTGCGCTGCCGCTCTCCTGAATGTTATAATTGCACGCCAAAATCATAAGCTAGGTGTGCGATACTGATCGCACGCCTGTATTAGTGTAGGCGTACGTACCACCGCACACGGGTGTAAATATTTATGACCAAGACTGTATAGGAATTTTAATAATGTCAGCAGTACATATAGGTACTTTGATTGGATAGAGCTTGAAATTCTAATCATAATAATGTATATTTAGGATTGTGTGCTTTCAACAAAGGGATAGGAGATATATAAGGGTTTAAATAGACTGCAGCAAAGACATGCAAAATTAGTAAGAAATTAATTATTGTGTAGAGCTTAGATAATTGATCACGATTTCATCCATTTCCAATTCATTTAGCCTTAAGTTGAATAGGAAACCAACGATATTAAGTCTAGACTTTAACAAGATGCTGGAATTTGGTTTAGCTTAGACCAGATTATATCTTTAGACCAGCAACAAAAACGGTTTGTCACACTTTAGCAGATTTTGTCAATTGGCATTTCTTTTTCTTACCAAACTTTCTCGTGTGCTATTGAGTTTACAGAATTTGAAACAATAAACATTTTATATATATATAACTCTTTTATAGTTGAGAACTTCTGTTACTTAGCATAGGTTCTGCTTGAAAAAGAGAGTTACTTTCTTTGTTGACTAGCAGAGTCTTGTCAAATGAGGTTAAAGGTTAGGTTGTATGAGGCCTGTGTATGAAGTGTTATGTTGGTAGAGCAGTTTTTGAGAAAAAAAACCCTCACATGTAGAGATACAGTACTGTGAAAAGGTTTGTTAACGAGCGTGGTGCACACAAACCACGATAAAATTGTGGTCTTTCTAAACAAACATTCAAACATTCTATCGTGGCCATCACGCTAATATTATTATCTCCACGAAGGATCGTGTTTCCCACGATTATTTCCCCGAGCTCCACGATATTTATAGCCAGTATAATCTATATATTAAGATCAAAATTCAAAATGTCAAAAGTTTCCTAATGTTTCATTAAAGAATAGGACCTGAACGCCTCCATCATAGGTACGAAATCGTAATGTGACACGTGCGAAGAAAAACATCATGTCAGACTGTTTCAAAAATCTAAAGTCTAAGGCCAAAAAACAAAGTAAAAGAGTACATAGCTACAAATTATATATATGCACATGACAGCGATAATCAGACAATCAATGGTTGGTTTGTCGGATCAGTGAAAAAATTCGTGTTTTCTTGTTTGTTTATCAGCTGCCATGTTACCTTTAACAGATGATGTCATAGATTTTTTAATTACGAAAGCCGATGATCCGCTACTGGGCTTGATTTACTGGGTAAATATTTACCGGTTTCGTAACATTGTCACTTTAAGAGCCGCGATTTCTCAGAAGCCGCAATCTTTCTTCTAATAGTGGTTTGCTATGCTTTAGCTTTTAGTACAGCTACATATTTTCACATTTATTTTTTATTTAAATCTGTGGCGATGTGCCGTCTATCTAAAAAAGTGTTCATCTGATTTCTAATTTTGAGTACTAATATAGTAAGAGTGTTTGACAAAATTCTCAGCTAGCCAACCAACTTCAATTTTGCATTGTTTGCATTAAAATTGACTTTATCTGACATATTTCAGAGTACCTTCAGCTGTCATGAATATTTTCTTGGGCAGGCTTCACTAACTGCATTTCTGTCCTGACCCATCTTTAAAGTTGTCCCTGTTATATATGAAGGTGACAGCCCAATTTGGTCCTAGAGCTAAAGATCAGTTGCAAAGTTTGCATGAAACGTTGTAAACATTTAATAATGTTCCATATATGTGAGGGCATCCTGACAGCCAAGTAAAAAAGGCTATTTACACTAATTTATAGATTATTGAGAATACAAGATTATCTTACCTTTGATACCTTTGATAATTTTTCAGTCTTAAAGACTTTGTCTATGTCAATGACACAGGTGACTTCTGCTTCAAGTGTACTAAAAGGTAGAGCACGAGAGAGCAGCATAGACATGGTGCATCATGTCAACTAGGCTGTTAGTATTGGCCACTCTTTTTTGGAATACATAAATAAACATTTAAGGGTTTTCTAATAGTTTTTACCATGAGTACCATCTATTTTTCTTAAGTAGCTCCGTTGTATGGCTTCAAGAGAAGATATCTTTGATTGCTTAATATGTTAATTGCTTCAGTCTGTTGTTTATATTTATTGCTTGTGCATATGTCCATTATTCTTGATGCAAAATTTAAACATTACCTCAGGTCGCAACTCATCTATATCTAGGACCACTGTTGGTTGAAGGAAATTATGTCACAGTTTCTCGTTCACCACATGCATGTATTTACAATAAACCTTTTGGCAGTCATTTTAATCATCTTCACCAACAAGTTAACTCTTTTTTCTACCTTAAAGAGATGCTTTTTTGCAAAACATTTAATAAAGGACATGACCTAACATAGACCTTTTTATACAGATTTGTAACAAATGTGTCTCGACAAAATGTGATGTATATAATTTCCTTTTGCCTTATTGATTTTGCCTGTTTTCCAAGGCTCTGTACCAACTATGAATATTTTTGCAGTTCAGATTTTCCAACACCGATTTTCAAGCAATAAATAATGTACAATTTTTGCTGAATATATACAAAGTTTACTGGTAACCATAGTTACAGATTAAATGTTGCGACGTTTTGATTGTTTACACACCAATTTTCAAGCAATCAATTATGTACAAATTTTGTACAATTTTTGTATCAATTTACTATTGCTGCGATTTTTAATCATCATATTTGATCATACAACAGTAACAATAGTGCAGTAACAATGTAGGTCCATGTGAACAAAAGATACATAGATTTTTTCGGTGTATAGACATAGATTGTTAAACATAACCATTACAGGAATATTTAGAAATGGATAATGAAATAAAGTGTTAATTAAAAAAATTGTGCACAATGGGTTGTTGTGGTAATAATGAGGCTGAACCAATTGAATTAAACCAGCATGGTGTTGAGGATAAGGAGCCTGCTGGACAATATGGTACAGTTCCTTACCATTTTTAGAAGTGATTGCACTGAAGTCAATACACCTGTAAGTTTTATTTTTGTCGTTTTAGGTAAATCAAGGAAGTATGACCCCAATTTTAGTGGACCGATTAAAAATAGGTATGTATTTTTATTAATAAAGAAATCTGTCTTATATATTTTTTTCTGTTAATTAGAAGAAATTTAGAACCAAAATAAGAAAAACAATACCTAATCATTAGTTATATCTAAGCTTAAAAAAAATTTTAAAAAAGGATGCAGATATATTTTGATTATTTTATTTTTTTTTAGGATCTGAATACATTTTATTCTTCAGTAATTTTTATGTCCATCTGCTTATATGTTGCAATCTTCATTTGCTGTCAATCTCATTCACAGGCCTTCTATACCTCAATCTCACAAAAATGTCTGCTACCATATGTCAATGTATATGCTAACATACCATAATGGTTAAAGTCCTCTCTTTCAATAAGTACGGAGCCAACTCGTGTTACTGAAAATAGTAGCACTCTTATAGACTTGATACTTTCTAACAGTTCTTGTATTTCTAAAACTGGTGTCATGGATTTAGGCATCAGTGATCACAATTTAGTTTATGTGATCAGAAAATTCAAAAGGCCAAAATTTGAACCTAAAACATGCAAGGTTCGTAGCTACAAGAACTTCAGTGAAGAGGTTTTTCTGAAGGACCTCAGGAATTTAGACTGGTCATATTTTAATAATTATGGTGACCTTGATAAAGCATGTGAGAAACTGAATAAAAATGTTAAAACAGTGGCTGACAAACATGCCCCTTTCAAAACACATAGATTTTCTGGCCGTGTTGAGGCATGGGTCACTGATGAATTAATAATAGCCATCAAAGAAAGAGACTTCTTGAAACGGAAAGCATCAAAAACAAAATCCATCATAGACTGGGAAGCTTCCAAACAAAAAAGGAACCAGGTAATAGGTCTCAAAAATCGACTCAAAAACGAGTATTATAATGACGTTTTGCAGGACTTTCAAAAACGGCCAAAACAACTTTGGAAAACCCTAAAAAAACTGGTTCCTGATAAGTCAGGCAATACTACCTCGATAAAACGAGTAGTCCAAAACGATGGTACAGAAACTTCTCACCCAAAAGAAATTTCCAACACATTCAATTCATTTTTTGTCAGTGTTGGTGCCAAACTAGCCTCTAAATTTTCTTCTGACACTACTAATGTTAATCCACCTGTTAGCGGACACGATTTTCGGTGGGCTCGTATTGAGACCAAAAGTGTCGAAAAAATAATTAGATCACTAAAACTTAATAAAGCTACAGGCTTGGACGGAATTGGTTCACGACTGCTAAAAGCAGGTTCGTCAGTTTTAAGTATTTATTTATCAAGTCTTTTCAACAAATCTTTATTTACTGGTTATGTACCTAAATGTTGGAAGACTAAAAGGGTCTCGCCTATTTTTAAAAGTGGCAATAAAACAGATCCTACTAATTATCGGCCTATCTCCATTTTGCCAATTCCTATGAAAATTTTTGAAAAGTTAGTGCATGAGCAAATGTCTCATTTTATTTCTGAGCACAACTTCCTGAATGACAGACAGTCCGGATTTCGAAAACTCTTTTCCACAGAAACTGCAGTAGTCGATGTCTCTGATTTTATTCTTACTGAGCTCGACCAACATAACTTTGTTTGTGCTGTGCTCATTGACCTTAAAAAAGCTTTTGACACTGTTGATCATAAAATTTTGTTAAAAAAACTATGGTGTTTTGGCATCAGAGATGCTGCCTTTGACTGGTTCGAGTCCTACTTAACGGACCGAATGCAGCTGACTCTTGTAAACGACACAGGATCAGATCTGCTTCATGAAGACGCTTTTGGGGTGCCGCAGGGATCTGTGTTGGGGCCCCTGCTCTTTCTTTTGTATATTGATGACTTAAAATCTGTCATCAATTCAAACTACCACCATCTATATGCGGATGATACAATAATTATTTCGTCTCATAAAAACTTGGATACCCTTGTCTCCCAGGTCGAGTTAGAACTTTCGCAAGTCGACCTCTGGCTGAATAATAACAAAATGACTATTAATACGGACAAAACTGAAACAATCTTTTTCGGCAACCACAGCCAGTTAAAAAAAGTTGAGAACAAAACTATCAACTATATGGGTATTCCTTTGAAGAGGAGCGAAAAAGTTAAATATCTTGGGGTAACATTTGATCAAAAAATGCAATGGGAAAAGCACATTAATGACATAAATAGAAAAATACTAATTAAATATTCTAAAATTAGAACCATTGCATCCTGTTTAACACCTCACACAAAAAACCTTTTAATTAATGCACTTGTCATGCCATATTTCAACTACTGCTCCTCGGCATGGGCTTGTGCCACCCAAGGTAGATTGGGAAAACTAGAAAAACGATTAAAATGTGTCCGTACCTTTCTTGGGAAAGAGAGGGAATATTCAATGAATAATTTACTCATCAAAAACGATGCCATATTAGTTTTCAAAGCCATGAATCACATTGCTCCTGATTACATGCGCTCAAAATTCCTTTTGACAAAAAACTGTCATAATCATCAAACAAGAGGAGCTTCAAAAAACAGGTTCACACTTCCCTTGGTCAACACGGAATTTGGCAAAAAAGCCTTCCCATTTAGAGCTGCAAAAGTGTGGAATAATCTTCCAGACCAAGTGACCTGTGATGGAAGTCTGCTTTCGTTTAAGACTTCCATCTCTAATGTATTTGGCAAATTCTAATGGAGATCACTTTTGAATTTTTTAATTTTTGTTTTTTATTCTTTTTCTTTTCAATTTTCACAGATTATAAATGTTACTATGTTTGATTGAGCTGAGGCAGTCTAAGGTTTATCATTTTTTGTTTTTTTTTTGTTCTAGTGGCCCCCAGTGGAAACAATCCACTAACTATAGGTTTTTGTGATTTTCTGGGCTAGCCACTTTAAATATTTATTATTATTATTATTATTATTATTTCATACTTGGCATTTCTTTTTACGTTCTGACATACTATAGAATTTGTATTTCTTTGTTTTAGGAGTTGCACTGATATCATATGTTGTGTTCTATTTTTACTGTATTTCATTGGGATGCTAGCAGTTGGTATTCTAGGTAATAATACTTGTTTTAAAGCATCACTTTGTTTGTATGTTTTTAAGATATCTATTATGTGATTTCAACCCACAAGAATTTTCTTATCGCTTTGCTTATTTTTTTGAACTAATTAAGTCCACATGGACATCATAGTTGCAAGTGCAATCCAGCTCAACTTGTGTATTGATTTTATAATTTTTTTATTGCTACAAAGAAATTTACAGAAAACTATCCCATCCATTTCTTAAAAAATATGGTACCATATTTACCACTTTTAATTTGCAGAATAAAAGAAATCCTTTGTGCATCACTCACTGAAATAAAATGGAAAGTCAGATTCATTCTAATATAACTAAAAGATGCCATCAGGGTAATCTTAAAATCTTGCTGTATTACCATTTTTTAAATAGCAGGATAAGATTTGAGTAAAAACATACATATGAGAGATAAAGGTCTCCAATATATTGGATTTACTGATTAAGTTGTTGTGTGATTCATCAAAGGGGAGCATATTTCTTGTTAAAATTTTTCAGGGGTGTATAATTCATCTTATTTTTCATAAACAGGCCTACCTAATGGGATATCTATCAGCAGTCTTATTGTGCTTTGTATGTCTTAACAATGCTTTTGGTTGTGATCACACCGCCACTTGATTGGAAGAGCGATCTGCTGTACATGGGTCATTTGTACACCCCACTTAGCCCTACTTCTTGTCCTTCACTTAAGTATTTTTTGCAAAATATTTATAAAATTAAACTTTTATTTTGCCCATGTATAATGTGTATATACTCTGTGTTTAAGTCAGTAAAGTACCAATATGTACTGTTTTTATTTGCAGCATATAGCACTGGAGATCCTACAAAATTGTTATATCCCACTGATTCCCATGGTAAGCTTCAACAATAAATTTTGGATTCAATTGTTTATGACATAATTTTGGACCTTGACTGCAAAAAAGAAGTCTTTTGCTGCATAGATAACCAGAGCACGCCAGAGTAGTATTTTCGGAGCCAATTAAAATACCTCCATAACTTTCATAAGACAAGGGTGATAGTAGGTTAATGGCTTATTCATCAGCCTTTTTTTATTTAACAAAAAAATCTTTTGGGTATCATTTTGTCATCAAGCAAATATTATATCTTATGGATTTGCGCTTTATTTTATTCAAATTATCTAAAATTATCTTATTTTTAGTAAATGATAATACAGACAGTGTCCTTATACTTTTTTTTATTACGAAAAAAGCCCTTTTCGAGTTGAATCATTATTTAGAGATAAAATTTGTCAGATTACAATGGCTCGAAATTAGTTGGGCACTTTATTTCTTTGGCAAAACGTATTTTTCAATTGAAATTTTTATACATGTTGGATAAATAAAAGTGTGAGAAATTTATAGTGTTGCTATAGGAATTACTAGTACCCTCACAGTGTATAGAAGGTTTATTTAAATATTTTTAATTTATAGTTATATCTCTTCATTATACTTCTTCTTTTCCTCTATTGCAAATATGAATCAATAATTTATCTATTAAATATAAAAATATCTTGTTTTCATTAAAAGTTGATATAACAATTTAATTTGATTTACTGATTTACTTGCATGTGAAAGCAAAACAATATAAAAGGGGATTTCCAAGTATGTTGTCAAGTAAAAAGACAACATCACTAAAATATTTTTAATCATAATTCTCGAATAAAGATATGTTATATATTGGATAAATATGAAAAAATTTTACTAGAAAAATGTATTTTTAAAAGCAAAAAAATAAAACGTTTATTAGCTTTTAGAACATGAAACATAGATAATAGGGTTTAAAAATTAGCCAAATGCAGCCCCACAGTTGGACCACTGTAAATCATGCAAAGTAGGTTGTTGTAAAGTGCTCCACATATTTTAGAAAAAAAAAAGAGGATGAATTAGGCTACTCAGTGGTGTCAAACACGAACCTTTTAGATCTTTTGGTTACAGCCGCCAATAGCAGCTCACATTTTGGAAAGCTAATTATTTTTTGGCCAACAAAAGATTCTGGCGCGCATTCTAATAGTTACAGTTTAATATGAATTTGCCTTCGAACATACATATAGAATAACAAATTTATTCATTCACACATGTCCTTGCACTTTGGATAAACGAGGCACTGTAACTATTCGCTTATTGTTTAAACATAACGTAAGATGTGCTCTCTGGTTTTTGATGTAATGCACATATTCTTTTTTACTGCAGGTGATACTTGTGGTGAAGGAAAGCATGCGTAAGTTATTCTTTTTTATCACGCAATCATTGGAAAGTCAGGGAAAATCATATTCTTAACCAATCGGTTGAAACTTCTTTTTTTTACATGAATTTTACTGTAAAAGATTTTTTGTGTTGTGTCATGTTACTGACACGTGATAAATTTGCCATGTTTGTTAAGTTTTATATTTATTGTAATGATGAAGGAATATGTTGTTCATAATTCAGATCGGATGGTGAATTCTAATTGTAAGCCAAGTATACATCAAATTTGAATTCGCTAAAGTCAAGGAAATTAGTATCTATTAAAGCCTAATAGTCGGGAAAAATGATATATCTTAGTTGGTCAGGAAGAAGGCAGGGAATTTTTAAAGCTGTATGTAAAAATCTGCCCATACAGCTTTTATACATACTTCTTTTCTTACCTTATAATATCTGATTTTAACATGTATCTAAAACTTTTAGCGATAGAAAGAATTTGTTTTATTTCGATCTTTTGGAATGCATTCCCAAATCGATCAGCGAAATTTACAGTTTGACAGCCTGCAAAACACATCAGGTACACTTATAATACGTACTGTATGCTGTTGCGTGTTTATCAAAACAGCATACGATTTTGAATGTTTTGCAGTATATAGCATACTCGTATTTTGTATGTGTTATTAGGTGTTTTGTATTCATTATGTTACAAGGTTTTTAACCCTATTCGGTCCGGGGTTTTTCGAACATACTATGACTCAATAACTCAATAACTTTTCATAGGATTGTTCAAATTGAATCAAACTTGGCACACTTATAGTACGTCATAAAGGGAACAAAATGGCGGCAATAAATTTTTGCTAGCGTCAGCACATTTTCTGACACATGTCAACCTGTATGTTGTACACACATTTTTTACAAGGCCTTGAAAAAAGTTAAAACTTAACCTTCCAGAATGTAATTCTATAATAGATTTTGCAAGGCCAGAGAAAGTATGCTGTTATGTTTTTAGAAAAATAATAATTAAGCAACAATTTTCGGTGAGTATTATGAACTTAGGTGAACATTACAGCCAGCTATCTAAAATGACAGCCGATTTAAGTCAAAATTTTTGTTCACACAGCTCATAATGTAGATTTTAGTTTTTTAATGTCCCGTTAATGTTAAGGCATCCTACTAGCCAACTAAAATGTTCAAAATAATGCCATTTATTCTTAACTTTTTTGTGTGTTTGTTTTCCTTTTATTTTTATGGCATTTAACTCTTATTATCAACTTAGTAACTGTTAAGAAAATACAGTACTTGTTTGTCTAAAAACCTTCTATATATATACTGTTTTTTATGTGTTTTATTTAACAATCTTTCTTGAATCACTTGCAATTAAATTTGTAAATTTCTAGTGTTGCTGGCTATTTTAATGCCCTTTAAGAAAAAAATATAATATGGAAAAATAAAATATTTATATTTATATATATATTTTTAAACACTTGATTTTTTTTTTTTTTTTTTGACTTTATCAGATTCTTTAATATGTGAAATGTATCACTTTAATGAGAAGATCATGAACTAACGGGAGTGCACAAGTAAAAATTCTTTTTATGAATAATGCAACAAAAACAGAATGGAAATTAGCACTTAAGGTTTGCAAACTGATCTGCTACTTAATTAGACCAAGATAGATCTACAGTATTTGTTTCGTGTAGTGTTTCATACGCATGCACACTGCGTTCCACCTGAATAACATTGTTGTTACAGCATTAAATATTTTAAAGAACACGTAAAAGAATTTACCAATAGCATGTACTGTGCACGACATTACATTGTCAAATAATCTTTGTTATTTTGTAGATTTGTGTGAAAAATTGTCCAACCGACAATACATACTCCAAAACAGCTGATAGAGACAAGTTGTATTGCAAATATGATGCACAATCGAAAGTGAAAACAATGGTATTAGCTTATTTATCTGGCCTGCAAATAAATATTCTCTATGTGAACAACACTTTTTTAACAGTGGTAAAGTTTTTAATTTTAAGTTGCAGGACTCATACATAAGTATTCTTAACTCTATGAACATTTTTCATGGCTGCAAGTTTAATCTCTCATGTTGTCTTTATAGCAATAGCATGTTTAGATTCTCAAACATGATGTTTGACATCCTAACCGTGTCATTGTATTGTACATTCTTTACAGGTCGTTTTCCTCTTTTATTTTGTTTCTTTTTTAATTTGCTCATGGAATTTAATTTCTGCTAAAAAATCACGAAAAAGGTATACAATGTTAAACGTAGGTTAAAAAAAAGATAGTTTGCCTTGCCATGCTTTGATTTCTCAAGAAACATAGAAATTGATGATATTTTTTTCAAGATGAAGGTTTTATGTCGTAAGCGATAGCTATAGTTAAAAGTTATTTTAAAGGGAAGTGTACTTTGGCGAGATAATTGTCCAATTTTAAAATTTGGTATTCTGTTAGTCTGTTAAATGAAACAAAGGAGATGAATGCTTTAATTTCTTCATGTCGACACCTTTTTGTATCTTGGTGCTTTAAACCATTTGAGAGTTGGTTGTATGTCTATTAACTTTGTGGATCAGGTTTTTATTCATAAATTTTGACCAATATTTTAGTCAAGTGATGAGATTGCGAAAAACTGTGCCAAGTATACACTTCAAAGTACAGATTGTGAGTATCTGTTTTTTTAACTTCAATCTGATGTTTTGTTATAGTATCCATGTGCAAAGAGTGAAGCTGGCCTTGTTAACCAAGCTGGTTTGGCTAATGAGGTCACCTACTATATTAAATCTCGTTAAAAGTTGCTAAGATCTTGATTAAATTTGCTGAGATCCTGACAATGCGGAATGAACTTTTTGTTGTGTAAACACATTCTACTGAGTCTGCCTGCTTAGGCGAGATAGTTTTTTAGGCTCACGAAATTAATTTCAGTTATGAACTTTTTTTTTCTGTTCTGCATTGTTTATGTTTCATTCCCTAATTTAGAGGTATTAACGTAAAGACCAGCCTAACAGACTCGGTTTGTTGAGACAGCGCACCTCCATATAAACATCTCCTTAGTTTGGTAATAAAGCGTTGCTTTATTTTAGTGGCGTACAGATGTGTTCCGACTTTGGTTGGGGGTAGTCTGTCTAACTTTTTAAAAAGCAATACCATTAATACAGATGGGAAGAATTTAACAGTTGAAAATATCAAGTGGGGAACAATGTATGTCGGTTATTATTTCGGCTATTCCTTTTTTTTGAAAATCTTATACACAGCAGCAGTTACCATCATTCTTTACATATTTTAGTGCTCAGAGTGTGTTGGTAAACATTCAAAACACAGGCCGAAAGGTATGCTAGAAATTGCAGGTCATAAATATATTAAAGAAGATGAGAGGGAAGCGCACCCTTTTTTATAGACGACCCCTGTTTCCGTTTATTGTACTTCTTATGTGAAAATGCAGCTTGTTCCCATCAATGTTTTAGTTTGAAATTATGTAGATTTTTCATGTACTAGTTGTATTACATTTGTCTCTTCACTTGTGTGGTCATTGTTTTAAGGTTGTATGTCTCTTCACTTGTGTGGTCATTGTTTTAAGGTTGTAGCAGACGTTCAGGAATCTTGGTATTGGATTCTCGCGTGAGTAATTTTAAATTCAAAATTTTTAAAATTTGAAAATAACCGTTATTGACTTTCCACACTGAGTTTTTTCAACACGGTGTGTTATAAGCCAACACCGTTGACCGTAAGTATTAGATCTTATCGCGGAAGAGTTGACATTTACTTTTTTTTTAAGCTGGTTAAAAAGTAGAGGCAGTGTAGTTTTTATTATTTCTTTGTCGGACGATATACTCGTTATCTTCAGCTCATGTCGTCATTTTTGTGCGACAAAATGTTCGCCTGAAAAGGTGTTTTTGTCTTCTACAAGCCATGCTGTTTTCTTTCGGATTTTTAACTTGTGTTTCTTCACTGCAACTCAGTAAACTTCGTGTCGCTTCTAAGGCGTCACTAAAAGAGTTTACGAGCTTCAATACCGGTAACATGATAAACATAGCGCCGAAAGTTATCGTCATTGCGGTTGCAAATTTTCCTAGTAAACTTGCTGGTACAATATCTCCATAGCCCACAGTTGTGCATGATATTAAGCTAAACCACATTCCATCAAATATCCCGCCATCGCGAAATTGCGAGTTATTTGCGTGTGCTTCAGCAAAGTAAATAATACTTCCTGATATCACGATAAAGAAGGCTAAAAAACTGACGAGGATTTGCAAATCTGTGCGACTCTTATATATGGTGTAAATAAGCAGTCGAAGTCCGTTTGAAAATCTTGTCAACCGAAACACTCTGAACGCGTTGGCGAGTCGGAATACTTTCAACACACTGGTCGATGAAGCCTGTGCTGAACTTAGCGCTAGAGAGCTGAAGAAAATTACGAGTGTTATCAGGTCAGTTAGGTCAATCCAACTTCTGACGAACTGTCTTTTCTGTGGACATGCCCACAGTCTTAGGGAATATTCTAGTGTGAACCATGAAAAGCAAACTATTTCGATGGGAAACATGTCGCGATGAACAACACTAGTCTTATTGTGTTTGTCACCTGGATGTAAACATGTTAAAATTATAGAGATGAGAGTCATAACAAGTGAAATCGTGGATAATATTTGTGCCCCATATGAACTCTCTGGGTTTTGTAAAACATTCCAAATACGTCCCTGTCTGCTTTTTGGCGTGCTCTCTCTTTTCGAAGGCGACAAAACGAACTTCTTTGCTTCTAGTGCATCCTGCAGGAACGCGCAGTCGATTTTAAAAAACTCCAGTTCATCTAGGAATACCTCTTCTGGTACGTTCTCTGGACACACTACTCTTCCGAAGCGTTGATAATACATTAATATTCCTTCGAAAGCTAGTCTGTGTCTGTTGAAAAAATAAACACCTTGACTTGGGACAAAATACTGGGTCCGTTCTTGCGGGTCACCCAACAAAGTGTGAGGGTATCTTCCCAGGCATCTATCTGTCGTCTCAAAAGTGGCTCCGCTTACGTTAATTACCAAGCGTTTCATATCTGTCTTGGTTCTCGTTGTGAAATTCTCTCAGCTCGATGTTGTCGTGTCTTTTTTCTCTGTGTGTGTGTGTTTTTATACAAATTCCCTGCAGTGTTTTGTGGTAAAAAGATAAAAGTTTTTATTCTGTTTTTTTTCTCTAATAATTGAGATGTTACAGCTTGCTTTCACTCTTTATAACTCAAATTTTAGTGTGTTTATTTTCTTTTTCAAATGTTCTTCAAAGCATTTATAATTTTAATAAACTCCTTTTTTTTAATACGTCTTCAAAACTGACTTAATTTGAGTTTTGTTTTGTGCTTGCAGCTGGCTTGAGTGAGAACTTTAACACACAGACAGCTCTCCTCAGACCTTTTTTTCGCAGTGCTCGTGTGATACAAACTATTTTTGCAGCATTTGTGGGAGGACGTGTATTTGTTTGCCTACACGTTTTAAACGCATTTCAGCTACCATCTTTAAATCCCTGTTTGTTTTTTGTTTATTTATTTTTTAATTCGTTGATTCCTTCATTCATTCACTTTTTCCTTCTAAGTTTCAATAAACGTTGGCGGTCAAGTGCTCAATTTCCATAACATAAAGATGGTAGCGTTTTCTAAGTTTTTGTTGGTTGTTAAAATGTTTGTTTACAAATGCTTGCACGTTGACGAAAGTTGTCAAAATCCAGGCATCGCGACCAGAATAAAAATTTTAAAGCGAATGCCCAAATACTAAACACTGAGAGTTATGGTTAAAGACAGACTAAGACGCAAAGCAAACTATAGGTAATAACTGAAAGTTTTAATGAAGAAAGATCACAAAAATTTACTTTGTAACCAAATTTGTTTTGTGTGCAAGTGTGTAAGATGCACGTTTGAACTGAAGAGGAAATGCGCCTGTTATTTTTCACATAATACAAAAAAGCAGAGAAAAAATATTTTAAACAAGAAATTAAAGGCGTAAAAAATAGTTAATCTTTTTATTTGTATGTTTAGCCTTTTTTATACATTGTTGAAATATAAAAATAAAACTTGTGAAATAAATACAGTTTCAACGAATTTATATTGCACGCAATATTGGGCATATGCACCTGGGCCTTATACTTTTAATCCTAGCAAAGCGGTATTGTACGCACCTGTGTAAAAATAACATCTTTTGGCTTTGTAACACACGACGCCCAATAGGGTATTTCTTTTGCAGAAATTTTCAGGAAAACCTTTTCTAATGACTTGATCGATTCGAAATTGGTTACAAAAAACTTATTTATATCATTGAGTGACATCATAACTTTTCTTTGCAATTTACATTTGAAACACTGTCATCGGTGTGATTTCTGTGCTCTTACATCGGTGTAACCTACCCAACTTCCCTCCCATGGAATGGGTTTACCTGTCGGTGTGGTAACAACACTTGCTAAACATGCTTTTAAGAGACACCAAGCCACCGACACTGTCATTTAAAAGCGCACATTGTAACCACTCGGCTAATTAATAATGCATTATTCTTGAGAATAGGGCCTGACAAGTTCAACATATTGACACGATCATATTTACTGCTTTTATTTTTTGTTGTATATAATCTGTTTTGTTTTTAGTGGATTTGGTATCACCATGATCGTGGCTTTTATTTACATCTTAATTATGAGGTATGACATCAATTGGTGGGAAAGTTGTTAATTTCGTAAAAAATTTAATAGTGTGTATACACGATAGCCATAAAAATTACCGCCGGAAATTAAAATTGGGGAAATATAAAGCTCAACAATTTCTTTTTAACATCTTACACTTGAGCGATGATGAAAGGGAACCTAAACACTTTTTCTTCTTCGATTCTCATTTAGCCTTAACTTGTGTGTAAAATAAACATTCACATGTGTTGTTTTGTTAAACTTATGATATGGTAAATTTATCTGAACTCTTAGATGGGTGGCTGGTTTAATGGTTTGGCTGACGACATATGCAGTGTTGACCATCATTGGATATTGTAAGTAGTTTTGGCCATTATTGAATGCTCTACGCGAAGTTTTGAAGTATCTTAAATGTTCTTTAATAGCCCTTCTGCAAAGTTATAAAGTATCGCACCTAATATTATTTTCGGTCATTTTCTTGGTGGAAACATTGTTTTTCTCTTTTAATTATCACACATAGCCTTGAAGTTTGGTACACAGGGCTATCAATTTCCTCGTACTAAGTTTCTATGTTCATACGTGCTACATTTTTTCCATGGTAAATTTCCTTCCCAATTATCTTCGTAGGTACGTATTATTGTTACACAGAATATGATAGATTAGCATCTACAGACACGAGTGATATTGGATTCGATTTTGTAACTAATCTTGACAGCTACAGCGACAAGAAAGAGACATGGCTGGTGCTGGGTAGGTTAACAAATAAACCCTGTTCACACTTTACGTATGGGGGTTCGCTCTGATGTTAAGGTATCAGATAGGGTTTCAGTTCACATGCAACCAAACCTTTCCAATATGTGAAAAGCGAAATAATCTTTCTCCGACATTGTGTAAACAAAAAGAAGAGAAAGAAAATGGCGGCATTAAAAATACAGTTGTCCAATCAGATTGCGTTGTTTTATTAAACCTGTCAACACTAACTGGTCTTCACTGGTTTTATTATGTTGTTAAAACGTTTTCTTAAATACATACCAAAATTACAGTCACGAATAACGGGGTTTTTTTAAAAGGTGGGCAACAATTTACTTAGAAAAGGTGTAATCTTATCGATGAAAGTCGGGAGTTTAAAAACTAAAAAAAAAAAAAAAAAATCTGACATTTTTTCAGTCTCTGATTTCCTTTTCGCAAGTAAAAAGTGAAAGTGCGTCGAGTTAGCGAACGTTCGAGTTATCCTAGGTTCGAGTTAACATTCGAACTTCATAGAGTTTGTTTTTTTTAATTTTTTTAGGAATTATATGCGCTATTATTCTTCTGGTTATTTTGTTGTTGTTGTTGGCGTTGCGTAAAAGAATACAGATTGCCATTCAGCTTATTAAAGAAGGAAGCAGGTACACTGTTTACAATTTTTTATACAGTCCACTTTCTAATTAACGAAATCGTTGCTAATTAGAGGCGACCGCTAATTGGAGAGTACACCCTTTGGATAATAGCTAGCTGAGTCTTGGAAATAAAGCTGAAGTTTTGAAAATTGATAGCAACTTATATAATAAGCGTTAATCTTTTGATGAAATTTTCTTGGTGTGCTTTTCAAAAATATCAGTACAAGCTCTCTGTAGTGGCCGCAAAACGGCGCCCTACGCTAAAAGTTCAGTTTTGTTACTGTCTTTTTTAATTAGGCATCTTCGCTAATAACTGCGACACAGGAAAACCTGCCAAAAAAAGCTAGCTTAGAAAACTCTATATTGGCTACAGCATTGTAAAAGTTTTATTTCTCTACTAGAGCACTAACCGCTATGATTTCCACGTTGTTTTTCCCCTTACTTCCATGGCTGATGCAGCTAATTTTGTTTTGTTGGTTCGTGGCTGTACTGGCTTTCCTCGTCACAGCAGGTGATGCTGAGTTTGAGCAGGTCAACAATGGAACTTTTTCTAAAATTGCGTGCACAGCAACGGTAAGTAGCTATGTTTGTTTTTGTCATCACACTGCTCCTCTATAAAATTCCTTAAATCTCCTAAAAATATAATATCCTTGGAAGTACGGAGATTTAGCAAGCCTTTGAATTCTCCTTGTTGTGTTTTTACATTTTTGTTGATAAGAAATGGAAATGGTTGTGAATAAAAGAAAAAAATACCTATATAAATAACTAGTTTTAAACAAATAAAAATTACCCTTAATATTCTTCTAATATTGAACAAAAGTTATGACAAAATCTCCCTAAATATTAAGAATACTTCGTTGTTCTCCGATTATTAATTTCTCACTCCATTTGTTGAGTGATCGTCCTGCGCGGTGATTAAGGGATTTTATTCTCAGAAATTCTTTTTACATGCTCGTGTAAGTCATGAAAAATTTGTGTTGTTAGGACTTTCCTATCCCATCTTTTTCAGTTTTCCACATAAAACTTCTAAATATCTTCTATGTAGGACGCTATTAATGACTGGATCCCAGGCTCCAATGATACCATCTCTTGCAACTTTAAGAAATATGTAAACAATGAGTAAGAATTTATTTTGTTTTTATGCTTGTTGAAGAATCCTGATATAAGCTTAACTGGATAAAAATAAGAACAGTCTTGTCTGGAACCATTACTCAGACAGTTTATGAATTCACTTTATTAGAAAAAAGGTCACGTGATGTGAATGAACCTGTTTTTTGTTTTAACCAGCAACTCGTTTAAATTCAGCGAGACCAGGAACCTGCTGTGGCGTAGTGAATGTTTAAATTCAGCGAGACAAGGAACCTGCTGTGACGTAGTGAATGATTTTCTTTTAGCAATATCCTTCGCCTTCAAGTGTTTCATCTTTTTGGGTGGTTTTGGATTATGAATTTTATCGTTGCGTTTGGTCAATGTGCTTTAGCAGGTGCATTTGCATCGTGGTATTGGGCGTGGGACAAGAAAACGGTACGGTTTTTTTCCCTTTTTCTGTTCACCTTACAATACAATGATTGTATTGACAAATATATTTTATTTTTACGTAGGATGTGCCTACTTTGCCAGTACTGATGTCTGTTGGGCGTACATTGAGGTATGTATGTGCTAGCTTAAGATGTACTAATATCTATAGGACGTACATCAAACCATTTTTAAATTGGAATAATGTCTGTAAGGCGCCATCAAAGTATTGTGTACAATCAGTACGATTCTGTACTGGGAGTAAAATGATATAACGAGCACGTGATCAGTTAAAATCTTTCTCTCAATGTTTTGTTATTTTTAGATATCACACTGGCTCGTTAGCTTTTGGTTCTCTTATCATCGCCATTGTGCAAATCATCAGAGCTGGTTTAGAATATCTGGAATGGAAACTACGAGGTTAGGGTGGTTTTCACTTTTATTACTTAAAAATTGTCATAGTCGATTTTAAATTGTGATTGTCCGATTTAGGGTCAGGACATGAACCAGGACCTGTAGCGAAGTTTATTTTGAAGTAAGTAACCTTCCTTCTCCACTTTCTCTTATTGATTGTGTGACTTCCACTGGATGATGGTGTCAACAACAGCAATCATTAACATGCTCTTCTAAATGTTTATTTTTTATTATTATTTTCAGATGTCTCAAATGCTTCTTCTGGTGTTTGGAGAAGTTTTTGAAATTTTTAAACAAGAACGCCTACATCGAGGTGAGATTTGCCTCGCCTACCTTTAATCTAACTACCATTGTTGGAAATTTTAAATAAAAGTATTTTTGTATTCCGTTAAACTATAGATCGCTGTATATGGAAAGAATTTCTGTACTTCAGCGAAGAATGCATTTTTTCTGCTGATGAGAAATATTTTAAGGTATGTCTTAGTGAGATTAGTTTTTGTTTGAAATGTTTGTGTTGTTTCCTATTCATCCTGCTTATCGTTCTGAACAAGAAAAATATATTTGTGTTATTTTACCTTTCTTAATGTAATTTCTGTTTTCATCCATTTCTTAAAGTAATTTAATTCTGTGAATCGTGCATTTTTTATTTGAAATAAAAAATTCTTAGTAATGAATTGGCTAATAAATTTATACGAAATTGAACAACTCATGGTGTGTGGAATAAAAAAAACGGATTAAAGAAAAGACACGGAAAGAATCCATAGTCGGAGAAAAATTTAGTCACTTCTTCATTTTTTTTTTCTAGTCAGAAATATGATAAATAAGTATTGCTTTTTTTTCTCGAAAACTATGAAAACGCGTATGCCAGCTTTTATTTATTGTAATCTGACGTAAGGTTGTGTTTTCACTTATTTTTTTTATTATTTTTTTTGTTACAGGGTTGCTGTGTTGGATAAAGTGACAGACTTTTTGCTGTTCATCGGAAAACTAACAGTAACAGGCGGAATGGGTATACGATTCAAACTTTTTGATAACGTTGATGTTTTAAGTGATAAACTTTCCCTGTAAATACCGTAAATGCTTGATCCTTCACCCCCTCCCTAATTTTAATTTAGCGCCCCTTCTCGATTTAGGGCCCCTTTTTGATTTAGCGCCCCTGTTCGATTTAGCACCATTCCAATTAAGCGTCTGTTTATTTTTGTGTGATTTTCTTATTTGCGTCTTTTGAATTACTAAAGTAAAAAAAGGCTTTTCATAAAAACGTTGAAAATATTTTTATTAAACGTTCCCTTCAAACCTCGAAATAGTCAAATGATAAAATATGATAAATTTTCCAAGGTTTTTGCTAAGCATTTACGCTCTATTAAAATTCACTGTGAATGAGCACTTTAAAATTCTAAAATCTTTTTCATACATTTTTTTTATTTTGTTTTAATATATAGCTGCTGTTGTTATTTACCATAAAAGTTCCACTTAAACCCAGCCCTTCTTTTCTATTTACGCCCTTTGTTTAACGCCCTGTTTTTTTAGACTTGTTAAAATGACAATTTTTTTTTATCCATTGTAGGTGTTGCAAGTTTCTTCTTTTTCAACAAAAGAAATGATTTGAACTATTATCTTACACCGGTCATTGTACGTGCTTTCAGATTATGGCTTTTAGTTTTATATAAAACATTTTGTCGTTGTTTATAACAGAACAATACTTTGATAATAATATTTTTATTTTTAGATCATAACCATTGGAGCATGGGTAGTAACGAGTGCATTCTTTGGTGTTTATGAAATGGCCATTAATACGTTGTTCTTGTGCTTCTGTAAGTAAAACAGTGTTTCTTCATACCTGTGGATTTTTCACGGAATAATCATTAGCTTTTATACAATACCAGTTAAGGCTCACAGTGGCTCAGGAAGCCAACTTTTATGATCTAGTTTGCAGATCTAAGGAAGTGCAAATGTAAAATGCCATAGAATCCATATCGTTTCCAGTAATTTTTGCTTTGCCGGAATAGCGAAAGAACCAGAAGGGATTAAGGTTACGTTAAAAGACGTTTAAAAAATATTTATTTCATGCATTCATGCGATTTGCGATAAGATTGGTCGAGTGTAATTTTGACGTGATCACGTGTTGTTTTTTCAGTGGAAGATTGTGAGCGTCATGATGGTTCACCTGAGAAACCTTACTATATGTCGAAGAAACTAAAGAAAATATTAGGAAAGAAAAACAAAAAAACAGAAGAAGACGAATAAATGACGGGTTTTTTGTATGTTTACACGTTTCTAAATTGACGGCGTCTTTTAAAAGTTCGCGTCTCATGTTTTGACCACGTATTTAAATTATATTGCAAAGTTATATTGTATATTTTGTTGCGCCGAAATGCCTAAACGTTGTCGTTAATTTTTCCGGTTTGCAGAATGTCAACGTCTTAACCATGTAGAATTGATCATGTCAGCACATTAATTTTGTAAATTCTTTTGTTTTAGTTTTTTTCGTGTAAACGGTGATTAAGAAACTATTTTATATGAAATTTTAAAATCCAACCCTCTCCCCTTGAACTTTTTATCCCATTTAAGATTTGCTTCCACGTTTGGAAAACTTAACGTAGATATAATCTATTTTGATTTCTCATTTAATTGGTATCGTCTCCCTGAGTTGAATAATCTTTGACTAGATGTATATATTGATAGATGTTTATATTTGCACACGGACAGTTTTACTTTAGTTCTGGTGTTTTTTAGTATTTATACTTAAATGTATATCATGCCCATGTTTGACACAAATTTCGCATAGTTTTTTTATATAAATTATAGTTGTATAGATTGTTTTTGTTGATGCTAGTAACAGCAGTGACGCTTTTGTCATTTTTACGCCCGTATTGACGCTGTTTTTAATTGTCTAACTCTTAAAGACAGTCATTCAAAAGCAGATTTCTACTTTCCACCTGCCAAAAAATAATAATACCGAATATAATGGTTGTTTTTGCTAAACTTGTCCCACTCGTTTTGAATGAACAAATTAGAGTAGTGAATTGACCTGGCGCACCTCAAACACTTGATAGAATGCATCTTCCTACAACTCACTCAAAGCTGCGACTAGTATCATCAAAATGTTGTGTGAATAATAAGATTGTGATATAAAATTTTGAAAAATAAATTATAATAACATACTTGCTAGTTTTTGTCTTTGTTTCGTAATGTTGTTTTTTTCTGTACACCATTAAAATTTTGTTTTTTATTTTGGCATTAGTTCAATTTAGCGTGGATTTAAAGAAACTTTCGTGGAATTAATTTTCTCGAATAACAGGCAAAATGAGTTGATGAGTTTTGAAGAATTTAATTTCGCAACTCACTATAATTCTGTTTTGAATTTAAAGTATTTTTTTTGCTGAATACAAGCACAATGGATTATTTTTGCATTTCAGACGGGGTTTCGGCGACAAAAAAAGATTAGTCCATCTGAAATTCTCTATTTACAACAGTACAAAACATAACGCAAAAAAGTTGTATTAAAAACAGAATTATTGAAGGTAGTACAGCTAAATCCTTACATAGAGGACACCTATATGAAGAAAAGTTTTCACTATGTGCATGATTTCACTGTAGTCAGGTAGCAGACAGCATAAAAATGTTTTTAAAATGTCCCTGGATGGTACATACTTCTCCATTTTTGTTGTTGTCTCCTTCCTGACTACCTTAAGGGAACTTATTTTGGCGGGAACTAATTTTGGCGGACGAAGGAAATCTAAAAAAAATTTAATTTTGGCGGGAACTAATTTTGGCGGATCAACGAAATTTTTAATTTTGGCGGGAACTTATTTTGGCGGGTGGCGGTTTTTTTTAATTTTGGCGGGAACTTATTTTGGCGGGTCAGCGGATTTTTTAATTTTGGCGGGAACTAATTTTGGCGAGTGAAGGATTTTTTCAAATTTCAACGAAAATTTTCTTTGGTAAAGATGTAGAAATAAGCATTACAAAGCAAAGAATTTTAAAACAAATACTAAAAATCTACTCTTCTTCATCGTCTATGATAATGTCAAATGCATTCCGACTAAAGTCTATGTCATCCTCGTCACGCGTGTACTCCTCTTCTTTGTCATCGTCATTTTCGACTCGCACGTTGATGAAGCTATCCTTTAATAAATCTGGCGCATTGATTATGTCGGTTATGGGCTGAGTAATTACACTATTGCTTTCTGGCAGCGGTGATAGATCTTGAAAAGGGTCAAGGGATTCAAGTGAAGTGGATCCCATGCGAACTGCGTCGTAAATTCCAGATGCTTTCCACCCATTCAAAACGACTTCACGGCCATCTGCCGAAGTGATATGGTTATAAAACTGGAGGAGCCAACTTGCATGAAGAGGCTTGATGGTGGTCAGCTTTAATTGAATATTTATATCTTCGATCTTTTTGTTAAGGGATAGCTCTTTCTCGATCTGTTTTGAATACCATTCAGTGAACAAATTTCTCATGAATTGCTTGCAATGATTATTCACAGTAAGATCCAAGGGCTGGAATATATGTGTCATGTTACTTGGAACCAAAACCAGGAAGATGTTGTTCTTCTTCAGCAATTCGGTAACTTCCTCAGTAATTTGTCCTCGAAAGACATCGAATATTAGAAGAGCAGCTTGCTTTGGGTTATTTAACTTCTTCCTCTGGTCTTCAACGTGCTTTAGAACGATCTCTTTGATGACTTTGATGGATTCTTGTGTATTGCTGTAGTGTTTGGGATTAACGCTTAGTGAGAACGATTCGGGGAATTCAAACTTTGGGAGGCTTTGATTTGTTTTCCCCCCATATATCAGTTGCATTGGCAGAAAAGAACCATCAAGCGTAATAATAAAGGTACCAGTAAGGCATCTTTTGTCGAAGGATCCAACGATAGGGACGGACGATGAACCCTTTTTCGCCATGGTGTGATTCATTCTTGGAACAAACTTAAGAGGTGTCTGGTCCAGATTCATAACAAGTTGGTGAGGGATGCTGTGTTGTTCGATGGTCGAAACAATATCGTGAAGAAATAGTAATTCGCACTCCTTTTTGGCTCCTTCAGTGATTTCAACTTTGGAGGTCGTTTTCATTCTTTTCTTGAAACCCATTCTCTTGAAGAGGCTTTTTGCCCAACTGTTATCAATTTTAATATGCCCCAACTCAAATTGAGGGTTTCGTGATATTAGAGCTTTCGCTGCAGCGGTTGCAACTGTTCTTGAAACAACACCTCCTCGATTTCTCAGTGCAATTAAAAATCTTTGTACCATCTCATCTAGACTGCCAAGGAACAGAGGTCTACCGCGTTTCAAAGGAACAAATTTGGTTACCACGCTACGTTTTTCTCGGGTTGAATCTTTCAGCTCTTTTTTGTAAAGATTGCCAAATCTTCGAGCTGTACTCTCACTTAACGGCCTGTCTTTGGTTTGAAACTTTGTGATTGCAGCCGCACCACCATGAATCGCAACATATTTTCCGATATCAAATCTTTCTTTTTCTGACCAACGGTTGTATGATTTTTTGCCACTGGATTTAACATTTTCAGTCGCGTCTGTAACAGCTTCGTAGTCTAACGAACCAAGGGATGATTCTTGCTGGAAGTCAGTTGGTTGTGGGCCTAAAATGAATAAAACGAACCACTATGTAATTGCGAATTTTGACCAAAAATTAAAAATTTTCAAACAAAGAAAGAAACTTCTTCGCAGGTAGGTATAACAAAAAAAAACATCAAAGAGAAATACTTACTTTGTTCCCTAGAACTGTTTGAAGGTGTTTCGTCTGAAGTTTTTTCCTTTTCAGCGGCCCTTTGTTGAGCTTCTTTCTCTTGTAATTTAGCTAACTTCCTGATGTAAGACATTTTGAAAGCCGGGAGATAAAAAAGGAAACGTAAGTTATCTGTATCCTGTATATTTACTCGAACATAAACATTCCATTCACTTGGCCTATATTTACACTAAAAATCGAACAAAAACATTCTTTTTTTCTTGGCTAAGGCCCGTTTAGACTACCCAATCGAACAAAAACATTCTTTTTTTCTTCGCTAAGGCCCGTTTAGACTAACCAATCGAACAAAAACATTCTATTTAATTGGGAAAGTTCGGTCTACACTGACAAATAGAACAAAAACGTTCTATTTTCATGCTAGGCAATTAAAAAATCGATCGATTGACATTTTTGTTTTTCATCAGAGCTAGAAAAGAAAAGACGTCCATATGGCTTACAACAAGACGTTCGAGTTTACAGCTGCTGTCAGAGGATTCCATTATTATAAAACTTATTGGAAACCTGAGGAAAATCAATCACTGGACTGCTTTCATGAGAACAACAATGTTTTCGATAGATTTGCAATCAAAGTTTGTGAATTCGGAAATGACAAACCAGTTGGCCATTTACCCAAAGAAATCTCAAGGGTTACAAAATTTCTTCTGGACAGAGGAGCGTCTATGAAATCCACGTTGACAAGTGTACACTATCGAAGATCACCTCTCGTTCAAGGAGGCTTGGAGATCCCCTGTAAAATAACTGTTACTTTACCAGGGACAGTAAACAATCTTTTGGTTCTTGCAAGATACCAACAACTTGTAGAAGCCTTGTATACAGAGCCGAAAGAGGAATTGATTCTTGGTTCGTTCTTACATATTGCAGTTATTTTAGATGTCGTGGTTCCAACCGAAGAGAGACCAAAGCGTAAAAAAAATACAGCCAAAAGCCAAAGCAAAGAGACGAAAAAGCAAAAAGATATTCGAAACTTTTTTGGAAACACCTCAGCTGCACCAGCCCCAAAAAGGCAAAAAGTTAACAACAAACCTAAAAAGTCGTCACCATCGTCAAGCAAGGACTTAGAAATCATAAATATTGATTAAAAATTATCTTGTATTAGAGGTTTATTATGACATAATATTTCTAGCGCAAAGGTATATTTCTAAAAGATATAAAAAATTGAAAAAAAGTTGATTTTTGTCGATTTTTTAAGGGGAACTTATTTTGGCGGATCAACGAAATTTTTAATTTTGGCGGGAACTTATTTTGGCGGGTGGCGATTTTTTTTAATTTTGGCGGGAACTTATTTTGGCGGGTCAGCGGATTTTTTAATTTTGGCGGGAACTAATTTTGGCGGATTTTGCCCCAATCCGCCAAATCCGCCAAAATTAGTTCCCGCCAAAATAAGTTCCCTTAAGGTATTTAGTTATACACTGCCAATCGAGCATTAGAATCTATCCGCATGTACAGGATGAACTGTATTCATTATAGTCTTATATTGTTGACACACTATGGCTAGAAAACTTGAAAAATTTCACCTGGGTCTGAAAAAGCTCAACCCTTGCTTTTTCTGTTTGACAATTGCTTCTGTAGATAAAACTAAAACCATAAATATTAAAATAATTTTTCGTAGCAAATTAATAAATTATATTTATTTATATATATTATATTTATATATATTTACACACTTACCGTAAAGTGTTAAAAGCACCAATTAAAAAATAAATTCACTGGTAAAAAAAACAAACGCAGAACTGATAAATGGACTGGTTGTCACGCGACTCTTCGTGGCATGCAAGTACTCCACCACAGAGGATTTTTATTCGCATAAAAAACATCACATCTTACGCTAGCTGTTCGGAGCTACGCTGGCTTGTTGCAGTTCCTGTATTTTAGTTTTACCTTGTGCGTTTTGTGATAACTTCAGAAGTTCCTCTTTGATAGCTCTTATTAATGGTTGCGAGTTGCTTTTTTTCGACTCGCCAAAATCATCCATGTCGAGTGTGGTGGTGTGAGCTAGCTTAAAATCGTCGTCTCTCAAGTTTCGAGGTAAAGAATTTTGACCAGGTAAACCCATCTAGAAAAAAAAAAAATTTTCATATAGCTTATACCACCTGGAATATACTTTTTCATAAATATATTTTTTAGATTTCGTCACTATTAGAACCGCAGGTATTCTATCCTGCATTAATTCTCTTATTTATATCAAAATTTTCTTTTAAAAATCAAGTCAGTACCATCAAAATTCTTAACATAGAAACAAATACTTACTGCGGTATGATTAAATGCTGGATTGGCTGTGATATTTTCATTGGCGTAGGGACTCCACACCGTTCCACCCATACCATCAGGGCGTTGTTGAAGAGGCGTCATGTACACATTTTGTCCGGGCATTCCGTATGGCATTGTTAAAGTGTTTGCTGTAGGTCCATACACAGGATACCCAAATCTTTGGTTAATATATCTAAATAATAAAAAAGACGATTTAGTTGATTGGACAAAGGGTTGTTAGAAAATACACAAAATATAAATCAAACCTAACCAACCTTTGTCTTTCAAGTGGATCCCAAGTTACCATGGGTTCGGCCAACACAGGGTATTGGTTGTACGGATTCGCATAAGGATTTGATGCCACCTCCCTTCTTTTGCCAAACCCTGATGGCGCAGCAGTAGCTCTACCATGAGCCGGAGGAGGCTCAGGAAGAGCTGGTGGCATTCCAGCATATCGTCGAGGAGTAGAACTTCGAAAGCTAGTATCGCTTTCCAGCTTTGGTTTTCCCGACGATTCCTCTTTCGGTAGGTGTTTTTGGTACTTCTTCAACGTAGTGAAGGTATCATCTAACAACGCATGTATGCGACGACTCGTTTCGCGCATGCTTAATTCAGATTCAGCATCGGATTCTGCGTCATCTTCCGGTGATTGTACCTAAAATACAAATAAATCAAACAATTGATCCATATATGAATGAACGAATGAATAAAAAATTGAAAGAATGAATAAATGAATGAATGACCATACCGATTCTTTCTGTGGTGACGAAAATTGTTGAAAGCTTTTCAATAGGACATCCTCTTTCTTCTGCGCTCCTTCTGTAGGTGCCATATATATTTTGTTTTTTCTCCTCAGACGTTTTCGTATCCTTCCTTTACGAGTAGACGCACTAACATACAAAAAAAAACAGTTAAAAATAGTTTCCAAATAAACAAAGACAACAAACCAACTAACTGAAAAAACATACTTGGGAATTGTTTTAGCATTTGCAGGATCTAACACTGCATCGATCTCGTCCTGCTCGCGTTGCCAGCGATTTTCAGGTGGTTTGGAATTACGCGTACTTGTTGAGAACGCAGTGGAAACCATGTGATCACGTTGCCGCTGCTTGTTTCGAAGTCTTTCAACTTCAGCCTTGTGTTGTAAGTCAGGATCAAGCTATAACAAAAAAAATAATATTAATAGTAGATGCACAAAAAATTGAGATATTTTATTACAATTACCTTGTATACAAGGAATACAGTTTAACATATCGGGGAAACGGAGCAAAAAAAGAAGATTATAGTAATAGTTGGGAAGAAATGTAGTTATCCAGTCTAACTTACTGTAACGGGAGCAGCGGCTATCAACGATGTCTGCTTAAAATCAAGCAATGGTAACGGACCAGTTGGCTTGGTGAACTCCTCCATGTTTTCAATATTTGTTCGAAATCGTACTGGAGTGTTGGATGTCAAGCCTTTGCTCTCCGTCATGTTGCCGAAAGTAGGTACATGGCCAGCTGAATAACTTAGATTCTGGAATATTTAGGGAAGTTATTGTTAGTGCAATTTTTTAGTAAACCTAGTAGCTATCACTGAAAAGTAACTCTTACGAGGCATTATAATAAAAAATTATCGGACTTACCTGTACGTGAACTGGTTTAATAAACTCATCGTCCTCCATCGTAGAGCCTGTAAGTTCCAAAGGTTGTCTTTCATGCGGGCGAGATGCAGGAATGGGTGTTCTAGGTGGTTTTTGTGGCGGAGTTCTTCTTGTTTTATTCTCATATTCTAATTTTCGTTTGGCTTCAATGTCTTGATGATGATGCCGATGTTTTTGTTGTGCAGGTGACTTTCTAATAAATATGAGAGTTTGCCGAACAGTTAAAACACGGAAAAACAAGTCCCTTTTCATACTAAACGATAAATTAAAGAAAACCAACGTTTAAAAATAATCTCAGTCAGCCGTACCTCACTATTATCACTTCTTCTTCATCTTCTGTTTCTTCTTCACTCTCTTCAACTTCCTCTGCCTCTTCTTCGATATCATCTTCCTGTTCGCTCTCCTCTTCATAAGCTCGATTTTGTCTGGTATTTAAGAAGAAAAAAACTTTTACCTTCTACGCATGCTCAACAAGAAAAAAAGGATTTCATTAATGAAAATAATTATGAAAAATTCATGTTAGTATGCTCGAACGGGACTCAAAACAAAAGCGACCACACATTTAGCCGGCCTTACTACGAACCCAACTAAACACTGGTCCATTTTTACAACAAGCCTTTCTTAGCGTTAATACAAGTTAGTTAGAAGCCTTTCTAACAATTACGTCATTAAGGGTCAACATAAAGTCAACAATGTAAATAAAACAATTTAGGGCGTGGTCATCGCTATGTACATGTTTGCGTATGTAATAGCATGTCACTTACCTGCCATACGATTTATTAAAACCTCCTCGAACTTTCCTTCTCGTTGTAGTTTTTAACTCATCGTTGTGCCTTGGAATATTATTATTTGTGGCGTGCAGAGGGATTGTCATTTCCTTCTTTTCGCTTATTATTTTTGTTTCTTCTATTTCAACCACATCTCTTGGAGAGGCCTGTAAAATGTAAGGGGTTGCGAAAAGGTTACTTAGTTTTAACTTTAGTGACTTACACGTTAACGTTTGTATTAGAACAATAAAATTATTTTAACCAGTAAAAGAGAAAGAAAGGTGTGCACTCGAAGAGAACTAATTTATGCACTCAGGGTGGCCAACAGGGTGGCCAACGGAACTTTTGAAAAATTTCCAGAACAAATCAAACACATTTAATTTCACATTTTTCATTAGCAAGAACCACAACTGCAAGCAATCCAAATTCCATTTACAAGCTGTTTTTAAACTTTCTTAAACTGAGTAACCTAAGAACTCTCTTGTCCAAAATTCTGAATTCAAGAACAATTCTTAAACAAAAAATTTTTGAAGGAATTTCAGAACCGTTGGTCAACTTGATTATTAAAAAATGCTGTTAATATTAAAATCTATTTTTATCATTCTGAAATTAGTGCCCATACCTCAGGTTTCGCAGTTCTATCAACCATCTCCACCTCTTCTGGAGTTGGCTTTGGACCACCTCTCTTCCAACGCCAACATACCAAACAACATAGTAAAGCGATTAAAACGACAGGTGCTGTTGCAGCTGCAATTATCCAATATGGCGGCTCAGATGTTGAAACGGGGATAACAGTAACAAGCGGTGCAGGCTTTGACACCACCTAAACGAAGAGAATTGAGATACGAAATAAATAACGAATGAAGTCAACATATTTTAAGCACACTTGGAAGTTATTATTACTTTCTTTCTAGCGTGTAAAACGCCTACCTCGGCCCCCAAAACTGCTTGCATTTCTGCAGCGGACAATCTGTTCATCGTATCAGCAGTCTTCTGCCCACTCTGTACTTCTCCTTGGTCTGCAGTAACAAACGTTACCTCTGCCTGATCAGTATTTACTGGCATTATGAGACTGACCTGCAATAAAAACAAACATGTTCATATACTCCTCCTGACCTCACTACACAATTTACTCAAGTAGGAGATTGGATACATACTTGTGTGACGACACTGCTGACCGCTCTGCGCCTCCGGTTTTTGTGTTTACCTAACATGAAGATTTCTGATATTTTCAACTCGATGAATTGTTGATATGCAGAAGTGGTGACATCTTGCTTCACTAATGGCTTGATTGTCATCCGCACCACGTTTTCTCGTATTGTTAAGAATCTTGTGTTCACAACATAGGCGAGACTACCAGCCTAAAATGGCCAACCATATTCCAGTGAAAACGCAAGAAAACTACTGTGACAAGAAAAAGCTCACTGAAGGGGCTTTGTAAATATCTTAACAATTAAAAATTTACAGAAGGACTTTTTTGAGATCTAATTAACAATTACATAAATAGCTACCTTCACATTAACAGCTGCGTCTACACTATTCAATGATGTGCTGTTGAAGAAGCTAGCAACATGTGTAGCATTCTGTACGGATCCATTGACTGTGAAATACATTTCAAGGTAATAAATGCCACCCAGTTCACGCTTTGAAAAAATAATCTAAAAAAAGAAAAATTAAAAGGGAATTAAATGTTTCCAGTTAAGATAAATTAGTGACCTATCAATGTTTTGTTTTTTCCAATATATACATTTCTTATTAGAGCCTGATTTCTTAGAACAGTTAGGCCGAAAATCAAGAACAGCATAAGAACACGTTTTTAAGTTTTCAAAAGTTAGTGTTCTTTCGCTGGGTGCGGTGTGGGTTAAAAGAAATACCTCTGAATAGCTTTTAAAAAGCTCGATTCTTTAAAAAAATTGTTTCATCCTCAATTCTTTAAAATCGTTCTGATAAAAAAGTGGATAATGCTAAAAATATCAATTCTGTATTTCTCGTTTGCTTACTGTATATTGGAGAAAGAACAATTTATTTTACAACATTTTAATAAAAATGTTGAGAAAATGTTGAAAAAATATGATTATTTTGGTGAATATACAAAACTGCTTACACTATCAATATTTCTAATTTTTTGCGGATACTAAGAGTTGTGACTTACCGTCACTTCAACTTGTGCAGCAATATTTCGACCTCTCTTATAAAACTCTGCAAGTTGACGTCGAAATTCTGCTTGAACAGATGAATTTGTCATATTTGTATTTGCATTCTCTTCGACAACCATACCTAGAACGTCTTGCAATGTGTAAGGTTTGGAAGGTGCCACTGATGTTACAGGGCCAATCACCTATTCGAAAAAAGTATATAGTTAACAGATTTATCTTATTTCTAATCCTTAACAACAGAAAGTATTGTAAACATAGGAAAGGTTTATTGATAAAACATTCACAATACTAAAGTGCAAAACAACCAGAAATCAGTAACAGATGACTGCAACCTTTTTACTGACTATTTTGTTATCATTGCCAAAATTATCAGATCAAGTGGACACTGCAGTTTAATTTTTTAAAGTGTTTTTGTTTTATTAATTTGTTAGTTCCAATAAAAATTAGATTGACACAATTATACAAACGAGTGGCATATAATTTATTTATATTTAGATTTTACGTCCAGCTTTTTTTTCACCTCCTATATATCGATTTAAATATGTAGTATTTGGGTATCATCAATCATTTAAAATTACTCTAAGACGCACAAAGGCATTCAGAGGCCAAATGAGTTTTTACTAATAAATGTCAGAAGATATATGCCCTTCCTCCCTAACATCAGATTGACGTTTAGTGCACACTTTTCGATTTGCGAACCACCCCTAAGTAAGCAACAAAATTCAGTACATACATTGTATCCCAATCTTTTTTGAAGTCCACTCTCACTCAGGTAGTTAAATACTTTGGCTGCATCTCCTGCAGGTATAACAATACCATTCTCTTGTACGCTGAACTCAACATCAACATTGGTACCTCCATTTCTCGCCACATTAATTATCTAGAAATATTATTTTTAACATTAGATTTGATGTAACAAACCATAAATTGAAAATTACATATAGGTTACAAAAATTGCTAATTTCATGGTGAAAAATTGCTAATGTATCCTAGGTGATAATAACAAACAACATCAACTGAATTTAAAAATATATTAACCTACATTTACAGTTGCATCACCATTTGATACAGCTCTTCGTTTTCGAAATGATTTCAAACTAACATAGGTATCAACTAATTTCTTTTCAAGACCACTTTGAAATGCTCTTGTAGTGACATCAACAGATGGATGCACATTTATGACAATCTTCAAGTTGTTATTAACAGGTTTTGCTGTTGTTTCTGGCTCAGCAGTCGTTACCGGAGTTGTAGAAGCTACTGTCATTGATTTAGAAGGTGCCACTGAAAAGGAGAAAGTATGAATCTCTCTACTTTGTGATGAAGATCTTGTTGGTTGAATGGATGGTGTACTCAATGACTCGTATGTTGTCAATTTGGTAGTCAACTGGCTACTGAAAATTGTAAACATGGATTTAACAGTACGTACAGTAAGTGATGACAGTCTGTCACCAGTTGATAAAGTTCTTGTGGAATAAACAACAATTTCGGAAGATTTATACACATAACTTGTCGATAGGCTATTAAGAACCTTTGTTATTGTTGTTTCTTTGTTTCTTGAAGTTTGTGTTTCTGTTGTTCGTCTAAGGCTAGTTGTTTCTGTATGAAATGTACTGTTTGATAACATTAAAATGGAAGACACAACAGAATGAGATGGCGTAAATGATGTTAACAGACTCTGAACATTTGTGTGTGGGACATTACCTTTTGTGTATAATGATGAATAGGGGTACGTTTGTGTATATGCTGAAAGATGTTGAGTTGTCACCACTCCAATTGCAACTGTGTGTTCAGATGGTGAATGGGTGCTTGTGAAATGCGTTATTTTAGAAGCAATACCTGACATTGAACTTGAAGGAAATAATTTTGTTGTAAAAACAGGAACCAATGTTGAGTAAATTGATAAACAAAGGCTTAAGGTAGATGTGTGAACAGCAATATTGGACAGCGAAGTTGGGCTGATTGTTGATGACAAATTTTTAACCAGCGATGTTGCAATGATTTTTGATGACAAATTTTTAACCAGCGACGTTGGTATTGATGTTGAGGTATTTTTCAACAAAACTGTATTTGATGTAGTTGTAATAAAGGACCTTGTGGTTACAGGCATTGAGATAATACCTGATTCAATATTTGTTTTTATTACGGTGGTAACCTTCGAAAAGCTTGATTTGACTGCAGCAGTAGACAGGATGTTTGATAAACCGGTATTTGGTGTACTTGTAATGACGACCCTTGTGTTCACAAGTGTTGAAATAAAACTTGACCCAAGATATGTCTCTGTTACAGCAATAAACTCCGACAAGTTTGATGAATTTTCCACTGCTGTCGTAAAGAAGATATTTGAAGTTGTTGAAAGTACAGATGAATTTTGTGATTGGGGAAATATTGAGGTTGCTCCACTTGTGTTTGAATATAAAGTGGAATTAGAGTTTGTGGAAAACTTTCTGGTTGACATTGAAGTTAAACTAAAATTTGTGACTGTACTTTGGGCTTTGGATGTTGAAGGGTGGTTGGATAATGTTGAGTTGTGGTTGGATAAGGTTACAAGGGACTTATATGTTGATAAAAGCTTTGTCTGCATAGTTGTGCTCATTGTAAAGGTTGTAAATGATGGTTTCACACTAGTTGACAAAACATCTGACAAATTGGTACTCTGTGTAGCATTTAATAAAACACTATCATTTGATAATGAATTGTTGTTTGAATCAATTGCTCTTCTCCTTCTTTCGGTTCCAAAGGATAACACACTAGTTTCAAGTTCATGACTAGATGATTGTGCAATGGTTGACCTTCTTTGCACTGTTTGATTATCTGACGATTTTCTTGATAAGGACGACGATATTATAAAGCTATCTTCCACAGTACTAGGCTTTATAGCCAATAAACTGCTGTGATATGCTGATGAGGTTAAAAAAGTAGTTTTGGATTGACCCAAAGAAGAGTCAGCCATTGTTCTAGAAGGCAGTACAGAAAGCAAAGCAGATGATTCAGATGATTTTTTAAAACTGGTTGCTTTAGATCGATCTAATGGCATGGTTGTTGTAAAATTAATACCCATAGAAGTTAATGATTTGATGCTCTTTCTAGTTGTTGAATACATTGAAAAATGATTACGACTGATAGTGGGTGTAGGTACTACAGAAGAAGAACTAGTGTTTAATACACTAGAATTCCATGTATAGGTAACAAAACAAGGTACGTATGTTGAAACAATGACAATGGTATAAGACGGACTTGTTGACAGTAAAGTACTAGATATTATTGGTACACTTGTATCCAGATTTGTTGGTAGAACAGTATTTAATGATATTGAAGAAACATTTTTCGTAATGGTACTTCCTTCTTGAAGTCTTGATTTGCTAGTATTAGATATTGAAATTCTTGTGTTAACTATTGAAGGTGTTACATTAGAAGATGTCGCTGTAAAGTGATTGCTACTAAAAACATCGGTTGTTGACATTTTAGAAATATTCCCCATTGAACTTCTTATTGAATGCAGTGGTGTGGTCAGTGTGGACAGTACCGTAATTGAGTGTTTATTCAAAGTTGATATATATGGTTTCACACTATATCCTCTACTGCTGCTATCAATTGATGCAACAGTTCCAATTGATGTAACAGTTCCAACTAACGTACTGGTTTTAACTGATGTACTGGTTCTAATTGATTTACCAGTTCCAACTTGTGTACCAGTTCTTATTGATGTACCAGTTCCAACTGATGTACCAGTTCCAATTGATGTACCAGTTTCAATTGATGTACTGGTTCTAATGAAAGTACCAGTTCCAACTGGTTTACCAGTTCTAATTGATGTACCAGCTCCAATTGATGTACCAGCTCCAATTGATGTACCAGTTTCAATTGATGTACTGGTCCTAATGAATGTACCAGTTCTAACTGGTGTACCAGTTCTAACTGGTGTACCAGTTCTAACTGGTGTACCAGTTCTAACTGATGTACCATTTCCAATTGATGTGCCAGTTCTAATTGAAGTTGAACTAATCATTTCAGTGGGTAAACTTAATGAAACGCTTGACTGTAAACCAATTTCTATGCTTACAACAGAAGAGTTCATTAGGGGTATATTAGATGCAATGCCTCCTGTTGTCAGTGTTACTAAGTTGCTTGTGCTTGAGATTAAAGATGAATTTCTCACTGCAAAGCTTGAAGAGATCAAGCTCGAAATTTTGCTTGTTTTGTAGCTTGGTAAAGTTGCAGATACACCAGGTACTAAAAAATAAAAAAAATATTACAGAACAATTTGGTATCAATATTATAAAAAAGTCTCTGACTTTTAAGTAATTTTTTTCAAAAATAGTTTATAGGAAGATCATTACATAGAGCATAAGGGTTTTTTATGCCTCAGGTAAAGTGAAGACTTAATGAGCTGAAGAAAATGGTTAACAAGTCTAATTTAACAAGCTTTGTTACCTTAAGATCCCTTAAAAAAATTTTTTTCATATTGTTATCACTAAACTATAATTATTTGTTTACACATAGTTTAATGATAGTTAAATTATGTGAAGACACTACAAAATCATGGAAAAGTTTTAATACAATATTTCTTAAAAGAAATGTAAACAAATATATATAAACTATGTGTGTTTTTTATATAACTTCATTTTTAATTTTATGTTCAGTTAAGCCTTGGAAACACTAGAAATTTTTTTAGGTGCATTATATTCGCATAAAACATCTCTTGTTTAATTTTAAGTGCAAAATATGCTGTAACATTCTATACATTAATTAAGCAAGTGTTTGGCTGTAGGGCATATTACTTAAAGCTTTTTTTACTTCTAGATGAGGATGAAAACAGAAACAAAGAGTTTTAAACTAAATGAGAAACTTAAGTTTGATTATAGGTACAAAACAGAGACCAGTTTGGAGAGACTTGATGAATTTTCAAGAGTTCATAATAATTAGGCATTAAGATTTTATCTGCATTGATACAAATCAATTTAATTTTGCCCAGAGGTAAACTGTGAAAGACTTGGCGGGAGGGTATAACGACTGACTTGACGGAAAGGAATTTGAGTTTAGATCCAACACATTCCAGATCAGACTGAAAGGAAGTTATTAATATATCCTGTCCAATCCACGCTAACATGGAAAACAGACGTTAAGCCAAGAATGATGATGATGATGAAGACATTTTAAGTTATAACAATATTGCCATTACAGCTCTCTTGCATAGAATTTGAAGCAAATAGAAATTTTTTTCTAAAACCTTTCCTGCATACTTGACATTAAATAACTCAGATAATTTCACTTTTACTACTGATTTTTGTTTGTGAAAATTAAAACCTTTGCCTATCTAGCAATTTTAAGCTTTTCTTCAAATATGTGAGTCACATATAGGCAACTGTTTTCAAACATCTTGATTGGTTGATCAATAAAATGCTGCAAATAATATGTTGCAGCAAGTGACTACACCTTAGAAAGTTTACAAAATAATTTTTTTAAACAACAAAAATATGTTGCAGAAACGTGCAACAAAATAAAACTCAGTTTATTTTCTTACAGTGTTTCTGCAACATTTTCGGCATAATTTTGTTGCATGGCGTGCTAAAAAAACATGATGCATTTTTCAGGCACATCACATGAAGAATACTGCTTGTGTCCACAAGGCTTTACTAAGGACAAAAATACACTTTTTCATTCAAGTTGCTGGCTCATCTTCTGTACTAAAAAAAGGAAGTAAACACAGTGAATGTAATAAAGCTTTGAGTGAGGGAAATATGAATTGTTTATTCTCCAAAGAAATTACGACGCCATCAGCAGTCCCCCTACTCCCCAACATATGTAAAAGAATGGGATATGTGCCTTCATGAATAAAAAACATGTCATAGCTCTCGCTACAGAATAGAAATTTGGCTAGTTTATAGAATATACCCCTGTTTGCTTCTAGCTATATGCTTCTTTTAATAGATAAAATAAAACTAAAGAAATAAAAAAACCTGTTGCGCTTTTCTTCGTTGTATTTTGACATAATGTTGGTGCGTTTAAAACCAAAATTGTATATAAAAGATAACTAAGACAAAATGTATTCGTTGTAAAATAGTCCATATTTTTAATCGACTTTACATGATGTGCTACACTTTGCCTATTTCAAAATGCGAATGTAGCGAGGTTCCATTTATTTTGTTGTTTTGATTCGTGATTGCGCTTCAAATGAATCTTATTATGGAATTTTTAAACAGCTGCCCTGTTGAATTAATTCATGTTTGAACTTACTGTAATAAAAATATATAACTTTGTATACAGTTAAATTTTATTGTGTGTAACCATTTGTCGCGGTAATTCAATGTGCTTCGACGGGGATGACTTTACCGAAAACATAGCAACGCATCAACAACCTTGTATCCAAGAGAGGGATTGGAAGTCAGTTGCCCGTTGGGACAGAAGAAGACAATGATACAAATAGAAAAAATAATGAAGCATAAAAGTATTTATTTATTAAAACAATTTGTTTGAAAAAAACATGATTCGTCATTTAAGCAATTAAGTATTTCCTCCAAGTAACATTAATTAGTTATTGCATAAGATGCTACAGTTTTCCTTTTTCATAAAACTTTTTGACAGTAAGTTATAATTTATTAGACAAATTTCTTTTTGAATTTGACTTTTTGCACGCCTTGTTCCTATCACCTGTATTGCACGTTTTACAACTTATATAAATGTCCCCAGGGTATCTTTTCTGAGATTAGGACGGCAATTTCAGAGATTGCACAACGCGCTTTTTATATAAGAAAAAAATTATAAGTACACGAGCCTCAGATTCTGCTTGAGAATATAAGAACAAAATAAGAATAAATTCAGGCTCGAATCATTGCTTTCATAGCTAACAACAACCTGAGCTCGTATTTTAAACAAGAACATTCTAGGATGTAATTCTCTCTTAAAATAACTATTACTTATGGTTGTTTCTTTTCACTAATTCGATTGTTTATAAACGAAATAATAGCGTGTGATTAGCAACAATAAACACTAATTTTTCAAACAAACACATAAATTAAAATAAACACATGAATATCCCATTTATACAAATAACACTGGCTTTTATTACGCAGGCCTTCTTGGTGACATTAGGATAGGTTTATAAGAAAACTAGTGTAACGTTACGAATGAAAAAAAGTTTTGATCGGCTTATTTTTAAAATAAAATTAGCGAATAAATAACGCGTGTACGACGGTAAACCGCAATCCGCGTGTTGCTTAATAATAGCCGGCGTTGACACAGAGACGAACTAGTCAATATTGTTACTTAATTTATTACACATTTTGGTATATCTGACAACCTTAATAAAATTAACCTGTCAAATAAGTTGATTCAGTTTATATAATAGTTTAAGAAAAAGGTAAACTGTTATCTTATTTTTATTTTTTCAATATATTAGCAGGAAATTTATATCTGGTAGGGAAAATTAAGCATAAGTGGGAAAATCAAGATGGAGAAAAAACAAGTAAAATTAATGCACTCTTCCCTTGTAGCAATTAATCCGTACTAGTCGATTAGCCCGTGTAAAATTTACGGGCTCGCCCGTCCTTTTTATACCGCATTGCGTGCTTTTCGCTATTGCGCAGCTAAGCTACCATTTTGCGTGACAGACAGACAGACAGACGTATACGGGCATTATAATATAGACTAGTCGTTGCCCGTGGAAAAATCCACGGGTTCGCCCGTCCTTTATATTTACCCGTCGCAACAAAGCGGATAAAAATATATCGCATTTGATCATCGTGTTTCCGTAACATGATTTTCTAACTCAGCGGGGGGTCCGCGCAGAGACAGACAGACGACGGCTATTATTATAGAGATATATGTACGAAATTTATGTACGTATATATGCACGTATATATGCACGTATATAAGTACGTATATATGTAGTTTTTTGCACACATGCGTATACGTGTTTTTGCTAAAATAAGCATACACGGAGAATCAAGGCCTTTTTTATTGGAAAATCTAAATTTTGAATACTTACGTACCTTTCTGAGATGGGCAATGAACACCGAGACGGGTATATGTCATGTTGACGCATATCTCATGAAAACAAACTTCTTTGGTGTGAAGAATCACTCGCGTGATGCACGATTGAGATGCGACAAGTGATAGTGCGGTGAAAACACCCAACAGAAGGGAGAATTGAGAAACTAAAATCGAGAAAAGACTAATTTGTAAAATAAATATCAACAGTGAAATTTTGTTGAAGGTGGATATAATTGAATAAGCGAAAAAAATATATATACCTAAGCTCCTTTTAAGTATTCTGTAAAAAGAACGGTACCCCTTTTTTTTAGGTAGAAATTTCTGTAGGGTAAATAGGAGGTTTAGACATTATAAAATCGCCTTTGTGGTCCCTCCCAGAAAACAATTTACAGGGTATATAACCTTCCAAATCTTACAGGCGAATTACAGTAGACTCTTGATATAACGAACCCCCAAGGGGAATGAAAAAAAGTTCGTTATTATACCGAGAGTTCGTTATATCGATAGATCAGAAAAAATGGAAATTTTTCCCCAATATTTCTCAAAATCGCTTAAATTTCTGTTCATTAGAAGAACTTGGATAAAAAACACTTTTAATTTATATCTCACTATAGAATACCGTCAAATATATGTAGATTAACCAAAGTTGAATCACATGAAATTCGGTTAAAATATGTTTGTGTTTGTTTACAAAAAGCAATCTATCATATAAATCATTTGGATGTTCGTTGTATAGACACGCGTTTCAACTTTTTCCAAAAATAGCTCTAAATTTGATTTACCAAACTGTTTTGCAGGAAAAATTGCCATTTATGGTGACAGTCGAAATGTCACTTGAGACAAATATAAAAGGACATCATGCTTATAAACACATATGGTCGGCAAAGTTTGGTGAAAAAAGTCTAATGCGAACCTCAAAATTCAGTGGACAAATATGCTGTTTGTGTCAAAACGGAAGATGATAAATTAGTTCGACATTTGAAAAAAATATTGAAAACATTGCGTGTGTTTTGTTTTGTTTGTCGTACTTTAAGTTCGTTATATAAAAGTTTTATTGGTTCAGGGGACAGAAAATTTGATTTACTGGTTAACGAAAAAAGTTCTTTATTATATCGAGGGTTCGTTATATAGAAGGAATTTAAGAGTTTCTTAAAGTAGAATCCAAAGCGACGAACTTTGGCTCGTTAAATCGAGGTGTTCGTTATATCGGGGGTTCGTTATATTGAGAGTCTACCGTACTTAAAATATAAATCACCAAAAAGCACCTCTTTAAAATCCCTGAAAATTGAATAAAGCGCTCTATTACCAGGGTTAAGTATACAATTCTAACTCCACATAAGAAATAAGTGTATAGTCAACAATGAACACTTACCTGGGAATACCATCACATTTCGCTCTACAAATTCTCATTCTTTTAACCTTTATTAGAAAATAGTATTTATGTAAAATATTATGTTTGAGAATATGTTATCTTCTCCTTGGCAACCAATCAAACAAAAAAGTGATTATTTTTTATGTTTGTGTTATTTGTTTGTATGTTTTAAGTCTTCTTTATTTACCCGTGTAAATTCATGACTAAACATTGCAGACCCTGCTAACGATATACATTCGGAGGCTAACTATAAAGAATGAGGCAGGTCTTGGTGTAACCAGGAAACCTCTTCTCACTACGTTTTGGAGAAAAAGGTAAATAAAGTGTTTATAAATTTCTCCATTTCATAAAGCGTATAAAACCCTGTTGAAAATTTTGTCTAGGAATGAAGGGTTTAGTTTACTGAAAACTCTTCAACCTAAATTCTAAATCGCGCTATTGTGTTACAATAATAAAAATTCCATTAGTTTATTTCTCATATAATTTTGCAACAGCTTCTATAGTAATGTCTTCCCACAATTCAACTTTATTCCCATGGTATTTTGTCTTAACGGCGCTGGGGACCCTAGGGACAATTAGAGTTATTTCTTCTTTTCCAAGGGTGAGGTTTAGGGTGAGAGGTAGGGTTAGGGTTACACCTGCCGGGGTATAAGTACTAACTGCAGTAATATCTTACTGTGGAAATGAGTGTAAAGCACGTCCTATAAGTCTTGAGAAAAAGATTGTTAGAAATTAAAATATTGTCATCCCCCTCCCCCCATAGCGTAATTAGATGCAAAAAAATAGATTGTTGACCATGTACAATACTATATTCGATAAGAATACATTCTTCAGTACGTACGTATCGAACTTTTGGCCATCTTTCGAACGCTGGTTTGCTCTTGTTTACATGGTACTAGATTATTAAAAGTTCTTGCTGCCAAAAGTGATACGTACGTACGTCGCACCCTCACCCCCACCCCTTTCGCTTTTAGTTGCATTTATTTTTTACGACCCTATGACAAACGTACCAGAATTATAAGACCCCTAAAGAAATGGAAAAGAACTGGGCTATCTAAGGATTCTGACCTGCATAAAGAAGCATGATCCTTAAAGAAATTCAACGTATATGTTTGTATTGTTAATCTTTTCTATGAATGAAAGCTTGTGTCCATCCAAGAGATTTTAAAACTACTGGAACTTTAACATTTTCAGTTATTTCCTTCCAACTTTCTTTACCAACAGATCTTATTTGCGTAATGTCTACTTTGCTTTCAATGTCGGGTCGTTTACACAACATACCAAGAGTGTTTGCGGTTGTGTGTGACGGCATCGATTTAGAACGATTCGTACCAGCTGTACCAAGCTGGTTATCACACTGCAGTTTCATATTTCTAATCTTCTCTACTTTTAACTGTTGAACAAGGTTGGTAAATGCAACTGAAAAATTTAAACATAATAGAACTTATAACTCTTGTGGGAAGGTCATTAATTATGTGCTAGAGTTTTGTAGTTTTTAGGCTAACTGTGTAATTGTGTAACAAGCCTACCTTTGTATTTACGTTCCATTTCATCATTTTCTTTCTCCACCATTTCTAACAAATCATCGGCTTGTTCTAACTTCCATTTATCTTGTTGCTGTTGTTTTTCAAAATTGCTTAGTTGTAGTTTTAAAGTAGCTATGTATTCTTTGCTAATCGCAACTTTATCTTCCAACTCTTCATTCTAAACAAAAAGAATTCATAGTTAAAAGATTTGCATTATTTTTTATTTAGAGTGATAATCAGCCCTGATCTCAAAGCTCTCCATCGTTTCCTGGACGCTGGAATCAAGATTGACTGGATCCTGGAAATAAGGTTGGACCGATCTTGTAATTTCAGTGAATAATCTCAAGTGAAAGTATTCGTGGCGCCGTAGATTAGTGGTTATAGCTCTCGTACTCTGTGCGGGAGACCGGGGTTCGATTCCTCTTGACGGCGATTCAACATGGGCGAGTGAATGTTACCATAGCCCCGGGTTAACCCAAGCCATGTGAGGGAAATTGGGAAGATGGCACACTGTGTGGACCGTTGGATGTTGCCGGGAGTTGTCTAGTAGAGCGCGGGCTCTAATTGGGTCTGCGTAGCTCAAAATGAGCATTAAATACTCTAGGACTCTCCATCTACGCCATGGCCCCTCCTGGAAATAATAGACAGGGTATATCCCTCGATATTTGTGAGGCTAGCCATGTAAAATATGCACATCTATCTCTCGTCTCCATGTAATTTTACATACCTCTAAGGCTAGTTCATATACATCATTTTCTTTTGATGCCAGTTCATTTCTTAAATTTGTATTCTACATGGAAGAAATATAAACATTATTAGAAATGGAACTGAGTACATAGAGCAGACGAGGTGATTATTTTAAAAAAAATTTTTTCCTGAGAAAAGACGAAAAATTCCATACCTCTACTGTTAGATCTTCAATTTCTTGTTCTTTTTCTTCTAATATTTTATTAAATTCATATTGTAATTCTTTATTTGTATTCTTCTGTCTTTCAAGAGCTTCTTTCAAAGATTTCACTTTCTTTAAATACTCTTCTTCTTTAGCTTTTAACTTATTCTCATATTCTTCCTCGTTCTTCTTCGACTTTGTTTGTTCACTTCCTAATAATTCTTCCAACATGGCGACTTTTCCATCTTCCACAGCATTCTCATAAACAGCATCTTTTTCTTCGCTTGCTATCTTTACCTTTTGCTGCGAAATTCCAATTTGTTCATCCATCACTTTACTTAACTTATAAAACTCGTCCATCATACCTTTTAACTTGTAATTTCCAAACTTCTTCCTGTTTTGAAATGTTGACTTCTTGTTCATTGTATCAACTTTAGCACCAACCTCCACAAATTCATCAAGCAGAGATTTCTCCGGCACAGCAGAAAGTTGATCAACGCACTGATCAAGTAATTTCGATATTACGTCATCTTCTTCCCAATATTCATCCATATTTAAAATTATTAACTTCGAATGAAATTTGCAAGAGACTTTTCAATTCTCTTAATTTTTCACACACTCTTTACGGCTTAAGTAGACGAAAGAAGATGAATTATTTTGACGTCAGATTTTATACTGACTTTGTAATTTGACGTAGTTATGTAAAGATAAATGTCCAATCAGAGCAATGATGTGTTGTCATAGATGTCATATCGCATTGGTGTTTTTTAAAATGGTGAAACCGTAACCAAGGTAACTCATAGATATCCTATATCCAAACACCAGGTTAATAATTTTTTTCAAAATGTAACGCTCTTTGATTTCGTGGAAGAAAAGAGGGAATTAGAGTCAGTAAGAACTACTCTGCAAACGTAGCCATTTAATGCTTATTTCGAGCTACGCAAACCCAATTAGTGTCCGCGCTCTGTCAAACAACTCCCTGCAACAATCCAACGGCAAACACAATTTCCCTAATTTCGCTCAAATGGGTTGTTAACCCGGCTATGGTAACATTCACTCATATTGAATCGCCGACTAGAGGAATCAAACCACATCTCCCGCACAAAGTGCGACAGTTATAACCAGTAAGCTGAAGTGCCACAGATATATTTTTTCAGAGACGCCGCCTTTTAAAGTGTCCGTTAATCAGAGATGTCCTCCTTTTGGAGTGCTTGCTAATCAGAGGTGTACGCCTTCAGAGTGCCTGTTAACCAGGGGTGTCTTCCTTTTGAAGCTTCCGTTAAGTAGAGAGACTACTGTCATTTTGTAGTCGCGTTGCAGCAAATACAAACATAATTTTTAAAAAAAAAATTTAAAAATTTCTTTTTTGACACGTGATCAGGTATTTATTTTTTTAATTTATTTTGATTATTTACTGAGCATTACCTCTCCAGTTCCTATTGGTACTGTTGTCTATAACGGTCCTGTGAAGGGCGTCCTGGTCTGTTTAAATGACCCACGTTTAAACTACGGAAACGTGAAAATACAGCAGCGGCTCAATAAAACAACCGCTTCACCCTCGTCCTTAGTGTTTTTTGCTTTTTTGATATGGGAGATTCTCTAATATTAAAAACCAAAAAGCGCTGGAGAAGAGGGTGACAACTGCCTAAGATACCCTATTCCCATGCCACTGAATCGATAGATCTTTGAATAAAGCAAAAAGTGACCTATTGGTGATACAGTTCTGTTCCAAAAGTCAAACCGTGAAAATTACGAAAGAGATACGTTTTATTTTAGGCTATAGGGCGTTTTTTTTCAAACAAATTGTTGGTATCTAGACGAAAGATGAACACGGTTGAGACATGGCTTGCAAGTAGTAGTTACTCAAAGTTAGGAAGTAAAGAGTTTACCGTGGTGCAGCATTAGTGAAATTTAATATATAGTCGTTGACCCGTGGAAAAATCCACGGGTTCGCCCGTCCTTTTTATACCACATTGCGTGTTTCTCGCTACTTGCACAGCTAAGCTACCATTTTGCGTGGCAGACAGACAGACAGACGTATACGGCTATTATAATAGAGATGACAAGCTGGTTCTAGTTCGGTCCTTGCTTAGTCAACTCACGGTTTACAAAAAATTAAGTAACAAAACGCTATTAATTATTTTCTATTTTTTGTTATTATTTAGAATCTGTCAACTTGTTGTCATAGCTGATCACAAATGACTCGACAGATGTAAAAATATCACCAAACTCTTGTGGGCCCTGTAAATTTCGGCCTATAAAATAGTTAGATCAACAAAAGTTGTGCCTGATAAAGGTACCGGAATGTTTTAAGTAAACGCCCCCTATTATCAGACGCCCCCAATCAAACGCCTCTTGTTTACATCGCTGAGTGCTGTATATCATTTATAGTCCAGTATTCAGGCTGAAAGGTAACGGATATTGCCTCAAACTGACAAATAGTAATCATAACGAATCATCTAAGTGGAAGTTTCAAAAGCAAAAAGCTTTAGACTTAATGAAACAATGAAACAGAGAAGTAGATGGAAGAACATGTAGGTTAAAAGTTTTAGAAAATGTTCCCTAATCAGTATCCCACAGAACGGCAGAATGTACAACTTTTACATAGTTTGTTCAACCATCGAACCTGTTTCACAACTCTGCTAAAGTATTGAAGCCATATTATCTGTAAATATTTCAAATCTGTAGCAACCAAGTGGAGAGAAGAATCAGAACGGACACCTCCCCCCACCCCCACTACAGATAATTTAAATTACATCTAAACAGTCAATTTTACAAAAGATTCTCTCATCTGGGTAGCCCATGTCGGCCCGCAAAATCAATCTCGTCTCTAGGGCTCCTTTTCCGCTTCCTGATACGTAGGTAGTGCACCAGTACGCATATTATAAAGAAGAAAAAAGCTCTGGGGACGAGATTGCCCGCAAAACCATTCACCCGCGCCACTTCCCTTAAAAATATTTTGTTTCACTGTATTTTCGAACAAGTCAACACAGATTTTCGCACAGTAGAAAAAAGGGGGCAGCTATATAGTGGCTTAAAGCTAGGGACCATGGATTTAAAAACAGTAGCTAATGGTTGGTACTTTCTAAGTTGGTAAAGGTCACGTGATATTGTAATGCCAACGAAGGGTTTTTATTAGTTACAGCAGTCATTATAATTTTAGGGAAAAATTACATTTACAAAATCAACCCTATATTATATTAATATTATAATATATTATCAACTAAATGCCGGCTTTCTTACTGCGGCATCTGGCATGGGCGAAGTTCTCGCCTACCTACTTCCAGTAACTGTTGCCCCGGCTCTTAAAAGAACGTTTTAATTCGAAATATAATCTCATTTTAGACTAAATTTGACTTAAAGGGAGCTTCATTTAACTCAAACATTTGTTAAGTCGAAACTATTTTCCTTGGTACCTTGGAAGTTTGAGTTACCGTGAGTTAACTGTATGTTAATTGTTATTTAAAGTTTTCTGCACAAGAGTATGGCTGTCCGTGTTTTCACACAAGCTACGTTAGTGGCACATGATATACAACCTAATCACTATAAAAAAAGTGTAACCTTAGCCAATGAATAGAGAAAAAAACAATATTTTTTATTTGCGATTTTTTTTTAAATAATTCTTTAAAATTGAGTACCGTAAATATTAGAGTTTAAATAAAAAATACAAAAAAGTATTAAAAAAAATTCTGTTAAAATTTGAAACGTATATACACAAAGAATATAAAGTTTTAAATAAGTTAGAAGGCAATTGAATGTAAAATAATGTCTAGTTATAAAATTTGACGCTGTCAAGGTAGAATTATACTTTGTTTGTGACATTTTTATGGACGACCTTGCAGGATAAAACTCTAAAAAGCGTGCGCGATAATTTTTAAATATGTCCGTCACATGCGTACCAAGGTGCCGACGGAACTAAATTGTCGTCGATTTTACTGCCCGTCGTTAAATGATGTGAATTAACGTCATTTATTGACGTCAGTTGTTGTCGTATATCGTTACTTAGTTCCTCAAATTCTTGTTTAATAATAACATTTGAGACGGTATTTTTGTCAAGTGACGTGTTGTTTTGAAGTGATATCATGTCATTGTAATTTTGAGTTAGTTCTGAATTGTCGTCCGGTATGCTTTTCTCCGGTGTCAACGGCGGACTGAACACCCTTGGATCGGGTTCGTGTGTAGAGTTACATGGGCCGGCGCATGCTCCGTCGCATTGTGGAAGTTCATTTATATTTTTAATATTTTTTCTTAACGGATTTGATTGGTTAAATGTTTTGACGCAATTTTTCGTGCGACAGTTGTACGGCTTTTCAGTTGAATGCACGTGCATATGTTTCTTTCTGTCGGAGGAATTTGCGAAACGTCGGTCGCAACTAGGATACTCACAGGGGAATGGCTTTTCTCCTAAAATATACATGACAAAAAAGTTAAAAACATATATTCTTATCTAATCTGATTTCCCAAAGACGAAGCTTTATAAAAGTGGATTAGAAACGAAGGTGTGTTGTGCGAGTAAGAAAATAAATAAATACGTTAAATTGACGTACCTGCTCTCTTACCTGTGTGCGTCCTCTTATGAATCTTCAAATTTTCAGACCGGGCGAATAACTTCCCGCATCCCGGAAAAGGACATGGAAAAGGTTTTTCGCCGGTATGCACACGTATATGATTAACTAACTTGTATTTAGCTTTGAATGGGAGCAAATTCCTGCTGCAGTTTTGCCAGTGGCAGACATACTCGTTGTTGTCAAGCCGAGTAATGTGCTCGTCATTGATGTGTCGGACAATATCTTGCATGATTGTGAACTGTTTGTTGCATGGCTTGGATTTAGGAAATGGTGTTTGGTCTATCCACATACACGTAAGAATTTGATTGGTCGGTTGTCTGAGATACCTACAAATACAAATTTTGAAATTCTTAAGGCTAAGCAAAAGAAATTTCGCTAATACAAGTTTACATATTTCCGGTTGTGTAAATTTTCCCTTTAATGCGGTTCTTGTATGTGTTAGTTTACAAGTAGAGGTTTTGTGGAATGTTAATTGTGCTTTTTAAGGGTGCATCCAATTGAAGTTGTCACAAAAGAAAATGAGAATCGGAACTTTATGTGCGTGACGTCAAAAACTCGACACTAAACAAGGTAATTCTCTTAAGGTACTTCAGCAATTGTATTCAATATATTTATAAAGTATTCTTTAAAGAGAAATTACTTAGAACTACTTAAAAAGTGTTTCCTGCTTGCATTTTGAGGCATAAAAAAAGCGAGAAAAGTAACTCGCTATGCGAGCTTTAGTGACAATAAGGAAACGTTCACTTCCTATTTTTGTTCAGTCAAGAAAAGCATCGAAGAGAGTAGTTGAGACTAAAAAGAAAGAAAATATCTTGTGACTTACCAGTAATTTGGATACCCAGGGTAGAAAGGTGACTGCATATAAAATTCTTGTTTAGCTGGTCCAAAAATGTCATTTACTTGTGGGTAGGCTCTATATCCAGGAAAAGAGGGCATGTTTGGAATACCTAATGGTGCAATCGATGGTCGGTGAGAATTCGGACTGGGTAGTTGGTTAGCCATGGGTGGTATTATCTCATGCGTGTAAAATGGATGCGTTTGAACGCTTGCTTTGATTTCTAAGGAGGGTTTTATATCCATACTGTTCATGATAGATACTGGAATGTTATTTCCAACGGCTTGAACATTGCCAGGTGCGGCAAACATACCAAAAGATTGTGTAGGATAACTGTTCATACATGAACTTGATACTGATGTTGGGTCAAATAACGTTGAATGTGTTGTAAAAAAAGGTGCTTCTTGTCTTGTGGGTGAGCGTAAGTCGCCGTTGTAGTCGTGAGGACTTAAAGATAAACTAGACTGGGAACCAGATCTTTGGAAGGCTGTTGGTGAGCAGCTTGAGTAATAGCCTGGTGACTTATCATCCAACGACGGGCTGTGCCGATTGTGAATGGAATTAGCCGATGGTATATTTTCCAGATGGGTGGCAGAGTTATCCATACTTTCTGAAACGGAATACATTGCGTCGTTAAAATATGATGATTCAGCGCAAATAAAGTCGGAATCTTTCACGACCATGTCTTTTTCAAATATGTAGATGCGGTTGCTAATATTAAAAAAATAATAAATAATCAATTTATTTTTTTTTCTTTTGGCACCTTCGTCTATGCTTGGCTTTGTTGCAAGTGATTACACATTAAACACGGAATTCAATAAATACATTATTTTGTGTCTCGATAAGTCAAGTTTGTTTTTAAACCCAAAAGAAAATAAACAAAGACGAACAAGTACACCGCTTAAGATTGTGGTTGATCTTTACGATGAGAGTTTGCTAGCGGCGTGTCCGCTATATCAACACAGACGATTGCTACCCTGTGCAACCAGTCTATAATTTGAAGTATTTTTATTTCCCATTCGGCTTAATTAAAAAGAAATTGTGGCGAAAAAAAAACTACTTGAAATGAAGCTTTGTAGTGTATTTCAATGGTTTGCCATTTATTGTTACCGGCGGGTGGTGGTGTTTCGCAACACATTCACCGGAAGTGCGACAAGTAAAAACATCACGCGTTTACTCGCACGTACGCACACCGTCGCCATACAAGCAACGCTGTAACGTTTTTCAACACAGACAACACTCTTCAGCAATTCTAAGTTGATTAAACACTGAGACAAAGAAAAAATCAATGAACAATAAGAAATTGAGTTTGTTAATCACTTGACATCAGTGCGTAAGCGCCATACCACAATTATCCAGCATGCAAATTTTACATTTCTAAACATATATATATATTTGTTTGTTTTTTTTGCTTGCATTACAAAACTAATATTGACAGGCGAATGAATTCCACATCTAAAGTTTAAAATGACGAACATGATTGCAGTATTATATTTATTGATTGATTTGTTTATTTCGAAGATAAATAAGGGATTTTCTTTCTTGTCAAGTCACGCTCTCTATTGTAAACGCCTTCTTACCCAGGACGATCCATTACTTCCCTAAGTGTCCAATGACATTAAATTTTTTTAATTTTTTTGTAAATTATTAAAAGAAAGACAAAGTGTGGGTGACCGAGCTTGTCCCAGGGCATCTTGTATCTTTTCTGACCCCTGATGTTCGTATCGCCGTCCCGGGGTCAGAAAATATACAAGATGCCCTGGGGACAAGGTTGGGTGGGTGACGCCAGTAGCGTCAAAGCGTAACCTAGTTGTCCATCAACTGTTAGTTCAGTCGTTTTGTTGTCTAAATTTTATTTTTTCCATATTTTTAACCTAGAAATAAATTAATGTGAAGTTTAGCAAATAATTTTTTTTTTGTTATTGGTGGAAATGACAATAAATGTAACAGAGAGGATTTTTGTTCAATGATTATTTGTTGTGAGAACATTTGAAACCAGGAAATACAGCTAAGTTGGAAGTCAAAAGCAAAACAAACAAAGTTAAAGACGAATATAAATAAAACATGACAGACGTTTTAAATGTTCTAAAGTTAATAATAAAGAAAAGCGTTTATTCAATTTTGGGTAAATTCCCCAAAAACATATCCAGACATCTTTATTTTTTTTGATGGAGATTGGAAAATCTGTTCTTATAAGAAAAACAAACAAACCAAGAAATTCTTAACCTCACAGTGAGTGATATTATATAGTGTGAAAGACAAACACGGTGCGAATAGGGAAGTAATTTACAAATTCTACTTACTCGAAGAGAGCACTGCAAGGCTTTGTATCCTCTTTATATTTCAGGTCAAATCAGCTATAACACTTGAAATTGTTTCGTCTTATTTAGCTTGTTGATATTCTTTTTGTCAACAAAAATGATATGCAATATAGATAACAAACAAGGCTGTGATTTTACGCTATTTTCTCTTCACTATCTCCAAGTTGCTCCTTGCTAGTTAGCAAAATGAATTTGTTTAAAATAAGTTTAATTTTCTTCGTTTTATTTGGTGCTTGAGAAAGAGTGATTGACATAGTATTTTATAAAACAACTTTGCTAACTGCGAGGGATTAAGTATTGAACAAACCCCCCTGCTGATGGGACAAGATATAAAAAATAACCTTCAAAGATCCCAAAATATTGTCAAAAATATAACTATTATTTTTCTTTATATTAAGTAAACTTGTTTTTTCCTCGTATTTTAATAAATAACCAATTGGTATTTTAGCCTGTGTCTTCTCAAAACACGTCTAAATTTCTCATTTGTTTTCTAGCAAACAATAAACTAAGACGGGGGTACATATATAATTACTTTGCAGTCTGACAGTATATAAATAAGTCAATATTTAAAAACAAAGGAACATGATTTTTTTTTTTTTTTGAAGAAAAAAGATTCATTGGTAATTGAGAGTAGCTTATACCTTTTCGACTGTTGAAATTTTGTCTGACGGAATTTTCTTTCCGTGTGACGTCATCTCTGAATTTTGTGATAAAAATCAGTGATAAAATTTATCCTTTTAAAATGGTTAAAATTTTTAATTATTTTGGAAAAAATGCTGTAGGTTAGCCAATAAAGGTTTTTCAGCGGCGGCGGGTTCAAAAAGGCGGGAAATCTACCTTAAGGTAGACCAAACGTTTTAATAAAATAAGAATAGAAACCTTTGTGGAGAAATTCGCCAGGTTTATTATAGTCTAGAAAAATATTAAGCCTGCGCCATATTGCATTTAAGCAGTATGGCGCTGCAAATAAGAAGGCAATAAATTAGACGCAAAACCGGAACAATAAAAAGCATGTTTCGTAAAATTTCATTTGTGTCTCAATACACAATCGGGGATTATTTTACATAATGTGAAGTCTTGGCACAAGATGTAAAGTTAGTTTTAAAAAGTCGACATTGCAAATAGAAACAAACAAACAAACAAACAAACAAATCAATGAATCAATTGTATAAATATTTCAAAGTAAAGCTTGGTAACAAGAAAGCATTGTGGGCGAGGTAAGCAGCATTTTGATCGGCTCACACATTACACATTAGGTATGTAAAAACTAAAATCATAAAAAGAAAATATACCAAGTTAAGAACATTCTTAGCTTCGCATGGCTTTAGAATTAAGAACATTATTCAAAGTCAATGATGAGCTAACCATGTTACTTTTTTTCACCATTTTTAACTTGAAAAAAAAGTACAATTTTATTGTTTTAATATGTTGTAAATTTATTGTTCTCACCATGGTTGTTGTTGTTGTTGTTGTTGTTGTTGTCTGTAAAGACATTAATCAAATCAAAAATGAAGTAAACGCTACAAGCTTTTAGGCACATAACTTTTCTTTCGCTCATTCATTAGACGACAAAAAATTAATTAAATTGACAGACTGGTCAAACCTGTCATTCAAATAATGATTATAAACAAAAACAAAAAAATCAATATAAAAAGAATGGAGGGCTGCAGTGTTTCCTCCAAGAGTCTAAAAATGTTTCCGGTGTGACGGAAATTAGTCCCAGTGTGTGGACAGCATGTGGTTGTGTGATGTGTTCGGATCTTCTTTGTCGAGATTTTGTTCATCTGTCGACATTTCATTTAAAGTATTGATTGCATTAACGATTTATAAATTTAATTCTGAGATCTAATTTTTCTATCCCAACTTCTCTCTCTGATTTTATTCACCGTTGTACAATTTTATTGTTTAAAATAACAAGGAACTTTTAATTAAAATCTCAAAAACATTTTTGCCGACACCACCCTCGATTAAATTATATATATTTTTTGTTGTTTTTAAATAATGATATTATGAAGCCCTGTATAACCATATTTGGGTAAAAATATCTCCTTTGCAAAGTCAGTCCCGAGTGTTTGCAGAAGCTAAACAACCTGACTTTAAATTGTTGACGTTGCAGATTTAAATTTGTAATTCAATAATCTTTTTGAGTGATGAGTTCGCACTGTTAATCCACAAGCAGTCACAGATTCCAAATCCAGCTTGCGTGAGGAAATGTTGTACTACTGAGCAATACAATATTTTGTTAGATAAAGTTGCACGAAATATTTACCCTTTCTTGTTGCTAGTAGTAACAAGAAGCAACCCTTCATTAGGTAGAATGCACGGAATCATTTTGAGTATTTTTGTTGGCTGGAAATGATTGCTGTTGTTACTTTTGGGTCCGTAGTTATTTATATCTGGTAATCAAAAACGTTACTTTTTCGTTTTCTGTTAAAAAACCAATCCTAAAAATGTGATTTTCCAACAATGAAAAATTTGTTAGACCTAAATTTCGTGTTGTTTAAATTCTATACAAAAAATTGAAGAATCCTGCAATGTCCTTAAGTTTTGAGATTTGCAAGTAAATTGGTAATCGGTGACATGTGCCGACGGAATTTAAGATGTAAAAATTATTGCAGCAGGCGAAGAAGCAAATAATGCAAGTATTATATTGCTCTAAACTAACCAATCGAGTTATACTGTACAATAAAATGTCAAATTGTGAAATGATACCGACTGCTACAAAGGGTTAAAGAACTCCAACGTAAATTTTGTTTATTTTGCTTTTGTACCTCGATCACCGCGTGCAGTCTAACAAAGCCGCACACCGTTATGTGTTCGAACAAATTATACCACAATATTTATCAACAAAAACACTAGAACATTTACCACAAAGTAGATTAACATTTCTGTCCATAATTTGGATAAATTTCAAAGTATTGGCGTCATAGCAGTATCCCAAACAAATGTCACGCATGTACAATTAAGGAGTTTTCACTCGCTTTTAATACATGTATCACGCTACGAGGTATCGATTTTGAATAACCATATTTTATTTTTTATTTCTTATTTTTGTTTCTTGATATAAAAACACTTCAGTATCCTCTCCTTTTGCCACCCGCATGAGTTTTGTCTACTCAATGTTTTCTTTCTTCCAAAGATTTTAAACTTAGAAAGCTTATTCGAGACAAATTCTCTTTATATTTTACGCGCGAAAGAAAAAAATTAATAAATTTTATCGCGCCTTTATTTATACAAAATCGTGGCAACCGAAGTAAAATTATTTTCTTATTGATTTTCTTTTGGGCATAAAAGCTCATTCTGTTTCTGTCGTGAAAAAAATATGAGATAAGGGTAATTGTTGTTGGAAAGAAAGCAGAATTTGTGATGAAGTTTTCTAAAAATGTTCTGAATTGTAAATAAAGTTACTTATGTATTTTCGCCCCAAGGCGTCTCCTGGTCCTTCAGCCATTATTATGGAGCGGCCAATATTTTCACTGCTGTTAAATCAATCGAAGAAGAGACGAGGTAACAAATTTCTCTTTTCGTTGTTTCTCATTCACAGGGAAAGACCAACGAAATCCATATTATTGGAACAACATCTTACCATCTTCATTCTTATTAATTTTTTTTGTTATGAAATTAAGAATACTGATATTTTAAAAAATTGCTGGAAATGTTGCAGTCTTTGGGACTATACATCAAACTTTTTGTTATGAAAACGAGTATTACATCCTGAAAAGAATGTAAGACACAATAAGTTATATTTTATTCTACAGCCAAATAAGAAACTCGCAAAAAAGAAAAATAGTTTTTAAAAATAATGAAGTTCTTCCCTGACTATAGTTTCCGCCGCTAGCGTGGCAAATAAGCTCCGCTTTTTTAGTATTTTGCTAAGTAATTTAACCCAACTCGTTTTTGTATAAATTTAACAACTGGATGAGCAAGAATATTAGCAGTTATGAAAAACCAAAAAAATGTGCACGTGCTAGAGACGTACGCGACAAAGTTTATGTTAATTCATAAGAAAGATACGTGATGAAAATGTTTTTGATTCTCCGACTTCGGATACATAAAAGGCTACTTTATTATTTTATGAAAGGATTGTTCATATGACAAGACTCGCTCACTTAATAGTCTGGTATAAAATAATGCTGTGATGTATGGAATAAATAAGACGAACTATTTTACAAAAAAGGTACTGACTTATTGGATCAAATTAAATGACAAATTTTCTGTTTTTAGGCACGCTTTTGTGTGCATTATTTGTTTTGTAACTTATTTTAACAAATTAAATTTAAAGTTTGCGCTGTCCTTTTGCAATGGACGTGACCCAAACAGTAAAAGAAAAAAAAACAAATAAGCAACACTTTTATACAGAAGAACGAATATCTTTATAATTTGTTTAGAAACGTTGTTTAGTTATTAAGAAACGCCTTTAATGGCCAGGGCTGTGACAGGCTCCAGTGGGGCGTGGAAGGGGCGGGGGGACTATCCCCTTTTTTGGCGTCCAAGCTATGTATTAGTTAAGCACTTATTAAACTCAGCAACACCAATTAGTGGCTGTTAAGAAACACTCAAGGTTGGACTAAAGAAATGGGTTTCCTATAAAAATTATTGTTCTCGTTTTTGATTGAAGGAAGTATATTTTTCTGCCGATTTTTTGCGAGCTAAGCTGAGAAGAGTTAGAAAATAAATAAAAATTGGAGAAAACATATCTGACAAAAGACTTAGTTAAAAAGATTTTTGTCTTCTTTACAGTATGTCGAGAAAACGGTTTTTGTTAGCTTTTTACGATTTTTTTCTGCGATAAAAGCGATTTTCAAATATTGCATTCAATAAACGTATACTCTCATTAAACCACACATTCTCGTTATAGGAATCCTTAAGATAAACACTCTCCTGTGAAATGTAGCTAATAGTAGCCAAGAAGCGCTGCGATGGAAATTACATTTTTGTAAACAAAAAGCAACGTTTTCTAACATACCAAAGGTAATACGTCTAGTATTTCACTATAAAACATTCATCGAAAATTTAGGGGTCGCTTACACTTATCCGAAGTGAAACTTACGACGGTGTTGGTAGCTAAGATAAAAAGTTCTTACGTTACAGGTATCGAAAACAAGCAGAAATAAATTGTGAGCCGAAGTGAGTTACACTTCCGGAAACGTAACTCACCCTAAATCTTCGAGGGACATTTTATCATGAAATACTAAACTTATTGTATTCAGTATGTGTTGAACCGTTGCATTATGGTCACGAACTGGTTGTATGACAAAGTAACAACAGCAACATCTCTTGGAAAAACTCAAATTGCATTATCCCTAAGGAGGTTTTTTTCCTTGGCTTGTCGTCTAAAAAATCCGCCAACCGTGTGAATGTGACGTCACTTGATACAAAAACAAAATAAATTGAGTATTTTTCTTAAAAAACCCTCACGCTGCCAACCCAACATCTTCATTGTGTTAGTTGAAACTATTGCATGACCATTGACCATTTTAGCGTCAACATTCTTAAGCAATGTCATCACACAGTTAGCTATTTTTAACAACATTGCATCATGTTGTCTTTTGACATATTTTACATGGTCGAGAGCTTATCCGGGATACACAGAAGATCGTGTCCTTAAATTAATCGCATTTTCTCTTATGACATACTTAAAGTTTATTTTAAAGGCCACCTCCTTTAGCCTACAGTGTAGCAGCTATCTGGACAGTGCCCTGAAAACGAAGTTGGGTAAAAATGAGTTTCCACTTTGCCCTTGTTTTCAACAAAAATAAAAAGGAATAAAAATGGGTAAAAATATACCTACAACTAAACCTTTAACTCTTCGTATAACACATCATGGTTAAAAAAAAATTAACGCATGCGCAGAAACTGCATAATTTCCAAACTTTAATCACAAAAAATATGCACTTCTTCCATGTAATGAGGAGTCATAGTTACAGCGTCTTTAAAAAAGATGTCCTGATTCAAAGCATAAGTTATCACCATAACTTCTGTCTGTGGGAATTATAACGAACAAACTGTCTAAAGGTTGAATAGACGTCTGTTTATGCGTTTCATAATATTGTTAGTACAGAGAGAGTAGCAGTGAAGTGCGGATAATTCTACCTGCGTTCACCGTTACGAAAGTTTTTTCATTCACGTCATTAACGCGTTGAAAACTGTTCATTGTGAATTGAAACATATATAAAAGGGTGAGAAAGATATTTTAAGGTTTTTTTGGAAAAAGGTCGTGAAGAGAACAAACGTCTTCGTGTTTTGTGGATTTATGTATATATAGTCATACATAGAGGGAACTTTGAATGATAATTTAATAAATAGAGCTTCAGTTGGGAAAGTTGAATGTATTAATGGGTGATTGACAAGTTAAAAGAAAATGAAAAGATGAATGACGAAGAAGATTTTGAGTGAAAAAAGAAACTTCGTTTAAATTTCGTTTAAATTCTAAAGAATGGACCAATGGAAAACACGCAATTTTTAAGAAAGTGTGATTGAATTCTGTTTGTTGTGAGGCATACAAATTTAGCGTGAGCGGATTTTATCTGTTTGCAGAAGATCTATTCTCCCATCTAGATGAAAATGTCAATCTTTTCGAGCACTGCAAAGCTGCGAAGACGCCATGCTGTTTACACAGTATTGTACTGCGAATTACATGTCTCAGAGATTTAAGCATAAGATACATAAAAATTATTATCAAAGACAAGTGTTTTAATCTAAATATTGACACAGTCATTTAACCTGTCATCTTTTATGACTGACGAATGTATATATGCCAAGACTAAATGTTGACTTATAGTCGGCAATGCTACTTGAAACTTTGGAAAGACGATTAGAAATCTGTACCGTTTCTTCATGCAAGAGGAGGAGACTTTATCCCTAGAAACAATACCTTCATAAACCCGCTCCATTTTTAAGGCATGAAGGAAAAAGGTAAACATCCGCGGTGTATAACTTTTAAAACATCGCCTCTTAACATAGCCTCTTTAAAACATCGTCTCTTTTAAAGCGCCTTTTAATTACGTTACGTTAATGACTGCAGCGTTCAACGTTCAAACGTTGACGCTTGATATGCATAATTTCAAGTACGTTAAAGATGGCAGTGTTTTACGAATTTACAATGGTTGTTTAAAAGATTCCCCGTCTGCAAACTTTCAGAAGCTGACTAACTTCTAAAGCTACCAAAATCCAGTCATCGTGGCTAGAATAAAAATTCTAATGCGCATGCCCAGATACAAAATACTGGGAGATGTGGTAAAGAAAGCCTTTTTGGTTTCTCTTGTTTTTTCAGAAGAAAACAAATAATAGATTGATTGTATATAGTGTCTTACTTTTTTATTTCATGATAACGTTTGTTTGGGAAGGCCAACAATAACACTGGTACATCAGTGTTACACTGTCCATCAAAATTGACATTGCTTTTTCACTTTGTTGTCATTTGGTTTTCCCGCGAAATATCAGTATTGCAAACGATTGCTTCCCATAATCCTAATTGAATACCAAGATTTTTGAGTTATACATGCCTATATTGTGAAGCTTGATAAACGCCCTGCGTTATACATGCCTATATTGTGAAGCTTGATAAACGCCCTGGGCGTTTATTATATTATTTAAACTTCTTTTTGTCTGTTCAAGGACGAGGAATTTTAAATTATATTCTATGCAAAAGTAGCTATTTGTATTAAATACATTTTATTTAATACACTATATTTTAGTCAGAACAGTAAGAGAAACTCATGGTATTCTCCATTTTTTATGAATCAAGAAGAAAGAGCGAGGCGTTATCCACGAGGAGCTTATTTAAGCGAATTTTTTATTTTCACACGCGTTATTTACTCGTTAATTTTTAAGATTTTCAAAAAATTAAAAATTTCTTTGTCAAAATGTTTCGTCTGAACGTATCTTGAAATAAGCTTACTAGGAATTTATTTCTACCACCCACAACCCAAAGCGCAAAAAAGTATGCGAAAATAAAAAATAATTAGGGCGTTTTTGGGAATAGGGCGGTAAAAATTATTGCAAATCAAAAATGTTGAATTTTTTGGGAGGAGAGGAGATTAATGGGGTATAAGCGTAAGAAACCGATCCATCAATTTCATAGTTGTTATGAAAGAAAGAAAAATTATGTTAATTTTTTAATTCTTTTTTTTTTTTTTTTTTTTTTTGCGACTTTTTACCCAAATCCAGACCAATACGTAGAGGTTTTTCACAAGCAGTATCTTTTCAGTTTTTAAATTTATTTAATATTTCGAGTTATTAGTTATTAATAGGACCTATTATCTCATGTTGCTTATAAATATGTGTATATGTGTATTTGACAAAGTGAAACTTTTTCGACTGTTCAAAGCTACAGTTTTTATTTCTACGAGAATTCGTTACGAGTTAGTAAATCACATGACATAGCATCCAGTAGTGATTATTCGTGAGTTCCTTATGTTTGGAATCCTAATTTTATTCCCCTATTCGTGGGTTAAGGCGAGATATTTCAAAGATTAGTAGTTATAAACGCCCCTTAGTATGAATCATACGCAAATTTTTGCTGTCGTCAATATGACCCCTTTTTAAAAGTTTGAGGTTTTCACTAGTCATGATGCGGCCTCCTCCGCAAAGGACGCATGTTAAAACACAAGACAAATGCGTTTAGACGCTATTACCTGGCCTGCATGTTGAAGCAGCGCTACTACGGTTGCAAAATTGTAGTCAATTGATGCTATATGTGGAAGAATATCCACATGTGAAGATGCGTGCTCCTTATAAAAGAAAGACACCCACACTGGTTTTGAAACAAGTTGCAGTAGCAGTCTAGGCTCGTAGCAACCAATTATTATTAACGATTACAACAATAAGATTTTATGACACATAATTTGCATTTTTTCTAACCCTAGGGGCTAACCATGGTAACTTTTAAAGAGACACTAAAACTTGTCACCCCAGCCTCCACAGAAACGATCTTGCTTCCTACGGGTTACAGTAGTTTAACATAAAAAGAATTTATATTTATTTTGAATTTGTTTTTATTCCAAGTCTATGTTATTAAGGATTTAGAATAAATTACTTTGTGGTACCATCTTTTATTCCAGTTGTCTGACTTAGCATCTTCTACGTCACAAAGCACTCCTGCAGTTTTGCGGAAGAACACATTTCATAACACACGCGTAAAATATATCCGTTGACAAAATTTTGTGATTATCCCGTAAGAGGTGCTAATCCAAAAATCACTCTAATGGATGGTTCATTCATTTTTGTTTAAAATTTTCGATATTTGATTCAAATTTCCTCAATGATTTAAAACGAGGCTAGTTAATGACGAGCTGGGCTTGAAAATTAAGAAGGACCAAGTAAATATGTCATCTTGTTGACAGGACTATCATCCTCTGGTCAATATTTTTATTTGACTTAAAAAAGTTAAACTAACATACTATCGTGGCGAGGTTGGATGGCTTGTTCGTTTTAGATTAAGGTAGCGACACAAACCAATGCATTTTCTTGCAACATTGTTAGGAATAGAAAATTCCTATTAAGGTGATATAGTTTTGGATAATTTTCTTTAGCATGCACAGGACTTATTTTTGTTGGAAAGACTCTGTTTTTATTTTTTTCAGTTTTATTTTTAAACAAACCTATAGATTTTAATTCTAAAAAGGGGGTCGAAAATGCGTGAAATCTCAATACTGTTTTTCTATTTTTTCCATCCTCTGGTTTTGTTAGGGGTAAGTGAAGCAACAGTTGTTTATGCCTCATTTATTCCAAACATTTTAAACTGATAAATTTCTAATGAGTAGGAGGTTAAGCAAAGCAAGAGTTGTTTGCCTTATTTATTTCAAAATTTGGAATGAGTACTGTATCCTGGTCGAACACCCTCTTCTGTACATCTTCCATATACTCTTCTTCGTATAAAACATCCTAAAAGTAGCTACCTATTACGTATGTTTTGAATCGTTACGTCACTGCTGGTTGGTGAAGTAACTTTCAGTTATAACAGTGTAACGGTTTGACATTTTTCTTTGAAGTGTCAGTCAAAAAACATTTGTGGTTTCTTTCTTCAAGTGTGTTCACTGAACTGAACACAAGTACTTGTTTGATGTTTTGACCGCACCTAACGCTTGCTAGGTACACGTACACCATATTTACATTATCGAGACGAATGGTATCTACAAAAAGTTAACAAACTAAAAAATAAAAAAATGTGAAAAGACTGTTTACTTGAAGGAGAGGTGTCAAACAAAATACTGATGACGATTTCCCATTCGCATGACACTTGCCATGGTGCTTACCCCTCTTTTCCCTATGCTTTATATAACATCACGACTTTCAGAACAAAGTGTCCATCTTAGACAAAAAGAATTTTTTTCAAGTCTAAATAATAGAAAAAGCTTTAAAAAGACCTGGTAACTAGCTCGCTCCTATCAATCATAGGAACACACACGGCACCAACTGGATCACACAAAACAAACATTTGAGCCGGATTAAGAATGTTTGGCCTAAATTATGATCTTAACATACTCTGGGAAATCTTTTTGGATCCTCCTCTGGCTACAAAAAGGTATCATCCGGCTTTTGTTAATGACATAATCCCAGATGACCTTTTAAGTTGAAACTTGCACAAAATTAAAAAAAATCTGCTGGAACTTTTTTACTCAAGTTTCTCCTTTGTTTGCTATTTGTTTGTTTATTTTTGGTTTTTAGTTTGTTTTTCCCAATATTTCGATTTAAATTAATAATTTTACTAAAGCTTCATGGAATGCTGACATCAAAAGGAAGTAGTGAGAAACTTGAAAGTTCACAAAAAATAGAGTTGTTTCGAATTGAATTGCTCATGTCAGACTGCCATTTTAAGCTTATCTGCCTCTTATCCATGTTTTCCTTTATATAGCGCTACTCTAGAACAACCTGTTATGCAGGTTACTAACGGACGAATAACAGTTGTTTTCAAAGTCAGGATAACGTTAAAAAGCAAGTTTATTCAAAAAAAAATCCATGAAAATACTTTATTCGATTAAAACGTTGGTCAAATTGGGTTTTCTTGACCTTAATTTTTCGGGAAATAAAAAAAAACGAATTAAACAAAAACTTGCCAATAATTTGCCAATAATAAGCACTCACAAATCTCACAAATCATCTAAAGTAATGTTAAGAAAACTGCTTCATTTGTCCGGTTTCATTTGTTTGAGAAACAGGACTAAAATACCCTGGGGACAAAAATTTCCATCGAAAAAAAAAATTTCCACAGTGGACCAGTTCTAATTAAGCTTGCGTGTGTCTTGTCGATCAACAAAAGCTTTTATCTTTTCGAGTTGTATGCAATGCTCTTGAGAGCCATTCAAATATGTCTACAAAGCGTCCCGAAATTTCTTTTGAAATGTGAAGCTTGGTAGGAAACGTGCCATGAGCCATAAAAATTTAAAATTTAAAACAAACCACTCGTCTTACAGATAACATTTGTCTCGATTAGTTAAATATTATATTTATAATGATCAGGTCAGAACGTTCTTAAAATTATTTGGTTGGATTACGATCAACTTCGCTTTAAGCGTTTGAGCAATGACCACAATCCAAATAACAATAAACAAGGAAGGGGGTTGGGGGAATCATAAGCTTGATGCGGACAAATTGGAAATGAAACAGTTAAATGAACTAAATTGTAATTTTTTTGGTTAAAAAATGATATTATACAGTTTCATAAAAAATAAATAACCTGAATGTTCCATATCATACGCACACTGTAAAGACGACAACAAAAATTTCGACAAAAATACCAACGTCGACGACAACGGGACATCCAAATATTACATAATTCTGAACTCGCTGAATTTCTACCACCTATGCAAAGAGGACAAATTACTGTTGTATTAAATCTTGCAGGATTAAATTTTCCTTAGCCCTGGCGGTCTCCTGATAAACGCCCATTTGCAAAACAATCAGCCGCAAAGTGCTTATCTGATATCAACTTCGTAGAATTAGATCCCGCAAAGATACTTTAGGGAATCCTATTTGTAAAAATAAAGTCCTAAAAACATCATATATTTTGCTATTGAATCACAAAAATAAATTTCGCAAAAAAAATCCAGCATTAATAATCCTCTCAAGGTAGCAACGCCTAGTAACGCCAACTAGCTTTTTTTGTAAGTCTTGTCAAGCAAAAAGTTTTTGTGGAACATTTGTTATGCAACATCTCTTGTGTTGCACAACATGTTTTCATTGAAGTTATAACAGTTATTATGGTACAACTGTTGCTCAACCATTTTTGCGTTAAAAAAAACCCGACCTTTACCCACCACTTCTTTAATGCTACGCAATTTTTATGACACCCAAAACAATAAAAACAGCAACAACGAAAATAACGATAACAACAACGACGATGAAAAAAAATGACGAAAACAACGACGACGACAATAACTACGACGACGACAATAACAACGACGGCGACGAAATCAACAAGTGCGACAAAAACAACGGCAATAAAAAACGACGACGCCAATAACGAAGACAAAAAACAACAACAAAAACTGCTACGACGACGATTAAAAGCGACATAAACTACACAGTGATATTGAACCAATCGGTAATAGTAAAATATAAACGGCGTTGAAACAACCTCTTTCACTGCGCTTCTCAGCTACCTTCTTCCTCTTCTTCTTCTCCAGCTGCTTTCAGTTGCTTCAGAATATATAAATAACCCAAGTTGTCAATAGTTACACAAATCTCAAAGTTTGCTGTGCAACTCAGTGAGCGTAAGTAACTTCCCATAATTTTGTATGTTTGAAGTAGATTGCCCTTTAAATCAAACCACTAGAAAAAAGAATAAAACATCACGTCACAGGCAGTGGCTCTATACAACAGTGACGATAACGTGGTCAAAACAGGAGGAAGAAAGATAAATTATTATTTGCGCATGACTTGGCCATCAAACAAACCCTGTTATTTTCAAGAAAGTTAACGTGTTTTAATTTTTAAGGGATTTATTTAAGCCTGGCTTGTTGCGTACTGTTCTTTAAAAATTCAACCTCCTGTTGCTTGGAAGTTGCTGTTTATTAAAAACCCGTGCACACTCTACTACGTCATATGCCGTACGACATTACAGAAAATAACGTTAGATGTTTCGACAACCTTTATTCTACTTTAAACTTCACAGGTCATGAAACACACGCAAGGTTGGGTGGAAAAATTACAAAGTGATAAAAACTCCTGTTTGACTTACTTTTAAGTCGTTGCTAACAGTTATGATCATGTCATTGGTGTGGTTGAATTTGACACTGACAACCCACATGTCATGTGACACACATTCACATATTAGCTCCCCATTTGTTGTTCTCCATACCTACACAGAAATAAAAATGCTAGCAAAAAATTACAATACATATACCTCTTTAGTGGCCTCATTGTGAATTAAATTTCAGATAATACTTGGTTTCTAGCTTACATTCACACTGCCGTCGTCGGAGCCGGTAGCAAACATGGTGCAGTCGTTGGAAAACTCCACGCAACGAATGACGTCATTGTGATCGTCAGCCGTAAGAATGTGTGAACCGTCATGAGAACGCCATAACTGAAATATAAAGATCTTATAAACCCAATCAACGTTTTTTATTGGGCATTTCATATGCACGCACGATCACCTTACATATACACTTATATCTTTCTAATAGCTTCTGTGATCTAACGAAGGAGTAATATTTGTTACTTTTTGCTTTCCATGACCAACTGCGGTAAACGTCTGAGTAAAACAAAGTCAATTTAAAAAAAAAAAAATGAAACGTTGAATACCACCGAGAAAACTTTCCGTCGGTAACATAATGTTTTCGGTTTGTAATTTTTAAGTGGAAATGGTGTAGTGGTAGCGCATGCGGCTTGTAACCAATGGGCTGCAAGTTCGAGTTTTCACCCCGGTGTACATTGCATATAGTGTTGTTAGCTTACACGAAGCTATTTTTGACCACAAAGTTGGGCAAGATACAACCAATTTACGATGTTAAACCAATTTCTGTTAATATACTATATAATATAGTTACTGTTTGTGGAAAGAAAAGCAGCCGCAATCCTCAATATTCACTGATTTAAGAGGACTAAACTTATATATTTTCCAAGTAGGACTGAAATTTTTCAGCAGCAACGGAAGAAGAGTAGTTAGAACGTCATTTAAATTTTTTTTGTATTTAAAGAGAGAAAATAATAGTCTGGAAAATAAGATGTCATAATAGGGAGGCTAATTATCTGATTTTATGTAAATGTTGCTTTAGTCATTTTTCCAATTTTTTTTGTGGGATTATTTCCATGAGGATTTCAGATACAACATATATTGCCAGCTTTGATAGGTATGCTAGAACGGTGTGTGAACTTTTTCAAAAAAATAGTAATAGTATTTTACCTTACAAGTTGAATCTGCTGAACAAGAAATCAGAATTTTTTCATCATGCGAGATTGTACAAGACATCACGGCGTTATCGTCATGGTTGCAGGTAAACAAAATATCACCTGTCTCAGTGTCCCATACCTAAAAGCAAATACGTTAGAGCTATGTATGAAAAATGCATTCTAAATTAAGTAAGGAAGCCATCATGTACTACAAAAAGCATTAATCTGTGGTTACACACACTTAGTTATAGCTTGGAGGAAAGAATATAGCAGCACTGTATTAAGGGAAAAAAACAAGCATCGTAAGGGCACTTTTTTTACAGTCCGTAAACAAAAAGAAAATATTGCTTCTGAAACACCACGACAAATTAACCTTTACAGAAACAAAAATAAAAAACGCACCAACATTGAACCATCAAAGGATGACGAAACAGCCTTTTTATCCTGATCGAAAAGCAAACATTTTGTTACAATTTCTTTGTGCGTGCGAAACATGCAAATGGCTTCTCCATTTACTAAACTCCATACCTGCAAAGAACAACACAGTATTTATGCTTAACTAACTGTAGCAGAATCTCAAATTCAAATCATAAATAAAAAACTAAGAAACAGAATCTCACAGCACATGTGCAATCTTCAGATGCAGAAAGCAAGATTTTGTCTCCGTAACACAAACTTGTGATTTTGCCTCGATGTTCTTTTAAGTGCAGCTTCATTTGCATTGTTGAACATTCTAAAATCTAAAGAAGGTATGTTTGGGTTTTATACACTATCCAACCTGCAGTGAAACCTCCTCATAGCAGACAACCTAACCTTTTACAGTAGACGACATGTAACAGTAGACGTTATGTTACAGTAGACGTCATGTTACAGTATACGTCATGTTACAGTAGACGTCATGTAACAGTAGACGTTATGTTACAGTAGACGTCATGTTACGGTAGACGTCATGTAACAGTAGACGTTATGTAACAGTAGACGTTATGTTACAGTAGACGTCATGTTACAGTATACGTCATGTTACAGTAGACGTCATGTAACAGTAGACGTTATGTTACAGTAGACGTCATGTTACAGTAGACGACATGTAGCAGTAGACGACGTTACAGTAGACGTCATGTTACACTTTTTTCAAAAAACAGATAAAATATCGGTCAAACTTTTAAAAAAACTCCATGAAACAGACACTTTATACCGGACTAGTCGTTAGCCCGTTTATAAATTCACGGGTTCGATCGTCCTTTACTAATCGCATTTCGTGTGTCCGTAGCGCAGAGACAGCTATCGTTACTGTGGTAACATTTTGCGCAGACAAACCAAACACGGGTGATATAGAGATTAATCCTTTATAACAAGGTTTCGATGAGGTGTGCTATAGATTATTTGTACACTAGTTCATACATGTACTAACAATTCTATTTTCTGCATCCACAGTAGAAATGAACAGCTTCAGTAGACTCTCAATATTTATAGCGGAGATATACAGGAAGATATAGAAATCGTAAAGAGAAATTGTGCCGCACAACAAAAAGTCACATTGAGAGAAGTCAACAAAAATTAATAATTCTTAGAACAAAATGTTTTTGTAATGTGAATGCAGAAGACGGGTGGAAGAAATTAGCGAGAGAAAAACATCACTTTCCGCCGACTAAATGTTGAGCGTTTTTAGGCCCTACGCCCTGGGTTAAAACTTACAACACGTAAATTAAACAAACCCTAAACAAATGTTTTTAAATGCTTGCAGAGTAGAAGACATTTCTTACCGCGATGTCACCGTTGCAAAATCCAATCGCAGCTGACGTTGTATCTTTAGAAAATATACACACGGATATTTTGACGTCGAATTTCTCACTTTCTGATAGCACTGAGCTCGCTTGAAATAACTAAAATATAAAATGTTATCACACCCAGTACCTTGCCAAAATGGATATCACATTTCAGTGGTATATATGAGTGGTTTATTTCTTAAAATACCCTCATGTTCCATGCCGTAACAATGTGAAGTAAGAGGCGTACAAAAGGAGTTGTGTGAGTATACCGTATTTTTTCTTTTTAGGTATCTTTGGTAGAGGAGGGCGTTGATAAAGGGTGGTGGCGTTTGTTTTTGAATAAATAAATAAATAAATAAATAAATAAATAAATAAATAAATAAATAAATAAATAAATAAATAAATAAATAAATAAATAAATAAATAAATAAATAAATAAATAAATAAATAAATAAATAAACAAATATTTTTGTAAACCATAAAATCATACTTGATAACTTGCACTTTTTGGTAACTCGAATATTTAACTTAGTTTCTCGGTTCACATGTAACTTCTTTAGAAAAAAACAACCTCAAAAACTAAAATATTAAGGTCGAACAACCTCGTCAATATTTTTGTAACAACTTCTTTAATTCTTTAAAAAAATCTACAAAATTTCTCATTATTTAGCTTTTATGGAGAAATAAATCAGTTTATGATTTTAAAAATTGATTCTTTGAGACAGGAGAATAGAAATTTCGACGCAACGGCTTGTAACCGTTTTTAAAAGATGTAAAGGTAGCCGCATCTGTCTTGTAGTTACTCGCCTTACATACATACTAATGGTTAATCAATAGAAAGTACACATGTTCGCCCGTCATCAAGTTATTTAATCTGTAGGTTACCAGGAATAAGCTGCGCGCAGCTATTTTGGGAAAAAAATTCGTGAATGTCCAACAAAACAAAATACTTTTTCACTGGATAGAACTATTCTATGTCAAACTTACTTAATGAGATACAGTGTGTTAAAAGCCGAAAAAATGTCCTATGTTTGACAGTTAGGCTAATGTCATTATTTTTTGTTAAATTTGTATAAAAATAAACGCGACCATTAGAAAGTAGCTTTTAGAAATTGAATCATTTTCTTTATTACGACATATTGTTAAGGAGAACTTACGCTGTAAAATACAACATTCAATTTTTAGCTATTACACATGCGCTAATAAAGGTTAGTTTATGTATATCTGGTCTGCAAATACCTATTCCATTAGTTAGTATGAAAATCATCTTCAAGTGAAAATGTGGAGGTTTACAGGAGGTCACAAAACTATACGGAATCTTCTATCATGGGTAAAACAACTGTTGTATAGATAGATTTTCAAATTAGTAAAATTTCTGAAAGCTCAACAATTTACTACAAAATTTTGAAATTCGTTCTTACTTTGACTTGATTTTTATTTGTAGCAGCCACGATGGTCGGTGATTCTTCATCAGAAAAGCTGACGTCAAATATTTTACGCAACTTCTCTGTGGTATATGTACCTGGTTTCACTTCCCATATCTAATTTAAAAAACAACAAGACACATCGCTATTCTTACTTGCTTAAGATTTCAGCTATTTGTTACACGTAAATGCCACCAGGGTGTTGTTTCGACAAGTTGTGGGTAAATGTTTTTTAACTATAATTTTGCGAAATTATAAGGTACCAAAGCACGCAGAAACAAGAAAAAATACTTCGGTGCCTAAATGCAAAAAAGACCTAAAATCGCAGCACTAAACCCGAAGAAAGGTTAATTTTTTAAAGTGCAGACACAGCATCTTGCTACGAAGCAATTTTTCTGTCGAAGACAATAAATCTGTCATAACTAGACAGAAGTTTTTGCAAAGATTCATATTTCAAGGTTTTCAGGGTTTTTCTTTAGAAAATGATCATTATTCAAGATTTCCAAGCTACCAATATAAGTCACCAAGGTTTTTAAGGGTTTGAAGGTCCAGCAGACACGTTCATGTAATATGGATATATAACTAAACACTCCGTATATCCAATTTATTTTCTAAGTTGAGTATTACGCTGAATCTGTTAAAAAAATATGTTAAGGGAATTAATTTTTGCTAATTTTGCGAGTTTTAGTCAATTTCGAGAAAAATAATTCCTGCCGAAATTACAAATTACACAAACTAGATATATACTTTGCAAACTCCGTCCGCAGATGCAGTGGCGATGCTTTGACCATCACTGCAAAAACTGACATCATTTAACCAACTACTATGACCAGCATACGTTTGAACGAATACCTCATTTTGCACATCGTATAACTAAAAAAAAACATTGTTTGTGCTTTATGACCTGTTAATAAAATTGAAATCTGACCAAGATGAAGTTTTTATTCAGTTTCAGGTTTTTATATTACGAAAAGTTTTCTTACTCGTACAAAATGTAAGCAGAAATAAATTATTGTTCTACTTACACGTGCTACCATATCACTGTGAGCCAAGGCTAAGTATTTATAATCAGGAGAATAGGCCATGGAGAGAACATCACAAGGTGTGGTCACACTCCACATCAGAGATCCATCAGTTACAGAGTATTTCTAAGAAAGATAACTTCGTTTATGATTAATTTAATTGTTCACACTTTTAAAACAAAACTTATATGATTTGAATAACTCAAATACTAGTATTGTAGATATTGGCAAAGGTGGGAAGCCACACAACCACAGATTCTCAAAATTTGAAGAGATGGAAAGAACTTTGCAGTGTAACAGGATTAAGTTTCTTTAATTGCCATATAAGGTAAATTAAAAAAGATTGCACGAAATTTGTAAAAACCTCAGGGGACCATTTAGGAATGAAATGGGACTTAGGGATTTTAAGGAGTTTTGAGAAGCTTCGAGGAGGATTGGCCACACAACACTTGTCCAAACTCACCTGAACAAATTGTTGACTTGCAGAAAAAACACTTTTGCTATCCGGTGAAAATAAACAAAACGGTATAAAATCTTTATCGCCACCACATGTGAAGAGTAAAGCACTTGTTTCAGCATCCCAAATCTATGAAAAAATAACTTGTAGATGTGAACAAGAAGATACAACTAAAACAATATTTGCATACATATGCAAGAAAAAAATTGTTTTAAACCAAGTTTTACTGGCAATTTAGCATTTTAAAGGCTATTTTGGACAGCCAAAAATCTAAATCAGCCAGCCAGTCAGGCTATAAAAAAGTTAAGATACAGAGACATTTTTGCTAACAATTAGATTTTTCAACTTACAAGAACTGAAAGAAGCAAAATATTTCCCTGTTTTATATTTTTCCATTAGTTAATCATTGAACGTTATTTTGCAAATGACAAGCTTTATGGTACATAAAAATACATACCTTTAAAGTTGAATCGTTTGATGAAGATGCAATATATTTATCATTAGGTGAAAAACAACACCAGTTTACAACATCAGTATGGTCTTGTAATGTGCTACGTAAATGACCAGTAGCTATGTCCCATACCTATGGAAAAAAAATTTCCACTAACCATTGCATCCTTGGAAGGACGTGCAATAAAAAACTGGAATTAAATGGGATTATTTCAAAAAGTTTAAAAAACCCCGATAGGGTAAACTTACTTTTACCGTTGTATCAATTGATGCTGAGACGATGTATTTTTCATTGTTTGAACACTTGCAACACAAAATATCATCTTTGTGGCCTTGTAAACACAACAGTTCCTTACCAGAAGCAACCGACCACACCTTAAAATTAAAAACAATGTTTTAGCACACGCGGCTACCACAGCTTGCTGCAGGTTATAAAAAATAGTTACTTTAGTAAAAACAAAAACAACAAATTTTATCCTTAAAACTTGCTGTTGTTTTTTTAAATTACAAAAAAGATCAAAATGAACTTCAATATCAAATAAGAGGTGTTTTAGGGTATAATTGCAAATAATAGTATTTTAGATGAAATTCAAATGAGATTCATGGCTTGACTGTGCACAATGTTTTACTCAGAAATTTCAAACTTGAGTATACTCTAAACTATAATTTACTTTTCTTGACCAATTTTTGACTGATTGTGTCATTTTTGCATTTTTTCTATTTTAGTCACTCAAAATAACAAATCCAGACGGTTATTTTTACCTTGTTAAACTTTTTTATATTTTGTTCAGTGCATTTAACTTTTGCAAAATGGCAAACCTTTAAATATTTAAAACAATATGAAAAATCTAAAAGCAACCCCAAAAATAAGAGGGTCAATATTAATTAATTGGAACAAACATGGTGACAATCACAGCCTTTAAAGTTTATTTAAACTACAAGGAGTTTGAAGAGCATGGGCTCGAATCTGTCCGAAAATTTAGCTAATATTTCAAAGGTAGACACTTTGATAGACAAAAAATAACCAATACCTTGATTGTATTATCAGCAGCACAAGAGATGATTTTCTCATCGCTTGGTGTAAACTCACAAAAATTAACGACATCTTCATGGCCCTCCAGTGTCAAAATCTCCTTTCCTGTTATACTGTTCCAAATCTAGTAAAAAAAAAAAAAATACTGACGAAAATAAACACTTTAAAACTCAATATTTAACTTTAAAAATTTAAGCACACAAGAAATAGAAGTTTTGGTATGCACCTCTTACATTTCTCTTCATGGTAAACAATTATAAAAAACAAAGTCATGTTGATGATTGCAACGTCACTACTGTCCTAACAATTTTTTTATTTTTCTTAGAATTAGTTTCCACATACCTTAATACGTTTATCACTTCCACAAGTTACCACTACAGAACTACCAAATTTATGTGAAAATTGACAAGCATTAACAGGCCCTTTATGGAGTTGAGATGTCAGGAGGTATCCAGCTTCTAACTGATTGGGTCGATTACTAAAGGTATTATGCATTATTTTTAAACAGTCCTTTTTAGCACAGAATGACAATATCTGTTGGGATAAATAATAAGAAATTGATCATAGAGGATGTTTTTACAATAATCTCTTCAAAAAATTTTATTTAAATAGCAAAGCTAACCTCATACGAGAATCAGAAATTAAAGTTAGCAAGAACAACTCATTTTCCTGAGAGAAAAAGATGATATTTTTATTTGATTAAAAATGAATTATAAATGGTTTTGTGCTATATGTAGTTGATTTTAATTTAAAAAATTAAAATCCCTTTAAAATTTTCTAATTGCAACAAATCAAAAAAATAATCTTTGCGAAATCTTTTCTTTGGATCAATTTGGTAATTAGCGATAACTCTCTGACAAAATTTCTCACATCAAAAAATTCTAAAAGGAACATGATGATTTCAAAAGAATAAAGAAACTTACAGCCAGGTATAATACACTTTTGTGTTAGAAGTTTGGTTTCTTAAGCTTTGGGTAGCATTATTTAAAGCTAACTGGTAAATAAATGAGGATGTGGGTTGACTGAGAGCTAACTGAGTAAAATCAGTCTTCGCTGTTGAGGATAAAACATGCGACTGCATACTGATCAGTTGAGAGATATCGCATAAACCTCTCTAGAAAGAAAACATTTAGTTTGCATTGGTGAAAGAAAATTAAATGAACTCCTATTTAAGTAACAGTCAAAACTAATTAGCCTAAAATGACATTACAAGGCTTTCCTACCTTCGCTTCAATATCATTTTTAATTTCTTTTATGACTTGACCAAATGAACTAATCAGATAGGCAGGACCAGTTACAGAAATAGAGACTTCAATCCAGGAAAAATTATTCAGCAGTTTAATAGCAAGAGATAAATTCCCAGCGTTTATCAAGTGAGAAATCAAATACCAATGTATATATCCATCATCTTTCAATATATGAAAACTACCATTACAGGCTGAAGAAAACCTAAAACATGTAAATTTTTAATTTAAATTAAATAGTAAGCTTTGCCCATTTAAATGTTAAGGTGGGCTAGTGTGAATTAGCACTATTCAACAATTTTAGGTAATAGGCATTATTTATTACAAAGTCTTTTACCTATCTACTAGTAAAGCATGATACCCTTTAAGCTTTTTATCTCGTTCTGTTTTTTCTTTTAAAAAACTTAACTGAATATCATGAATACTATATTTGCCAGAACTTGAATCAAAACGTAAAAGAGATCTTTCAAACAGTTCATCCAATATATCTTCTACTTCGACATCCTAAAAGAGAAGATCTAAGGACCTAATACATATAAAGGACCTAATACATATAATACTGTATAAATTTTGTTCACCATCAAGTGACACATTTAGGACTTTGTCAGTTATATATATCGATGTGATTTGATTGGATAAAATTCTCCCTAAGTGTGAAAAATGATTTTGGTTGTCAATATGATAAGTGTGTAATGCCGAAACCAGATATTATTTTTGAAATATATTTTTTTTGCAAAAAAACAAAGTATCGATTGCATCCTTTACTATGTTTAAATGAAATTCCAAATGTAGGTTGCATAAGTTCATCAGGTCATCTTTAACAAAAAGAACATTTTTTAACTCTGTTTAAAATGACTTAAGTATATACTTACATCTAAATCCCAGTACACTGCTAATACACTGATTGAAATTAAAATGTTCTCTGAGAAAACTGCAAACATTGAATAGAATTTCTTCAATTCTTCTGTCAAATGATCAAAGCTAACCATGAGTGCATCATATAATGAATGATACTGATACGCTAGTTTACTTTTGACTTTACTTGTTTTTTGGTGTTCTAATTGTTTAAGATAATAATCCCAGCGATTGCCATGTCCTTTTAACAAAGCACCAATCATTGAAATAGCTAATGGTGATCCTTTGCATTCAGAAATAATCAGATTAGCCTCAGGAGGCAGTTGATTTAATTCAAGATTTGTCCAATTAGCTAAAATTTGTTGACTCTGAAGAGTATTCAAACTTTCTGAGATAGAAACTTTTATAACAAGTCCATTAATTTTGCTTGCAACAGATAAGTACCTTGTAGTTACTAAAGTTCGTACTCTCACATCAAAATATTTTGCATCAGTTTCTGACCACAGGTCATCTAACACAAGCAAACTACGAGGATGCTCATGAGCAAATAAAATACGCAACCGGTCGCGAGATTCTTCTAAATTTCTCGATATAGTGTAATCTTTATCTGGGTCTAACCAAGAGCATAGATTTTGCATTTTCATAAGCAACTTTGCTTCATCTACTTGACCTATAGTAAGCCAGAATATTCCACCAGGAAAACAAGTATGTACTAGTTCTTCATCATGTAATACATCTGCAGTTAGGACTGTCTTTCCACTGCCACCCATGCCATGAAATACCACCCAGCCATCTACATCTCTTAATTGGTACAATGCATTTTGTGCTTCTTGTAAGCAAGTTGGACGCTTAACAAAAACTGGTGGCATTTGCGGAACACCTCCATCTCGTAATATTGTTTCAACTAAAATTAAGAATTTGTCATTAGTACTGCTATTTTAACGAGTTTTGATAAGAACTACCATCCATCCTTTATCTTTGACACTAGCTATACACAATCAAACTTTTGGTATTAGCAGTCACAAAATATTTAAACATTTATTTCTGCATCAGAAATCTGAGCTGCACATCATTACAAATATAATTTTCTAAGACCAAACAAATAAGTTAATTTACTCACTGTCAGGTAAGTCCTCTTCACTGTTGCTGTCATCACTAACATCCACATAATTGTCACCCAAAGCACTTTCAAGTAATTCCGCAAGATGGTGGTACTCACTGTATTTTAAAGCATCATAAAAATGCTTAAAAACGTTTCTGTTCTTTGATAACAGTATGGATATAAGAGCTTCAGATTTTTTTTTAGATGTCGGCTCTGACTTGACTAGCTCTACATCTTCCAAGGTTATTGCAAGTTTACTTTGCAAGTACGAAAACACATCACCAACCTGAAATTTCAGTAATCATTGATGATTAGTTTAATAAGATATATATACCAATATTTAAATTTCATATGAGAGATTTTGTAAAGGTTTTATATGAAAAAAACATGGTGTCCTTATTTTTACACCATATGGAGCTACACAAAGTTCAGCATATGCTACTTGCATTCCTTAAATAATGTTTGCTATAATTGAGCCCAACATAGCACAGGAAAAGGATTAATGACTGGGGAAATAACAGGAGTGTGGTGCTTTATGTGCTGGCAGTGTACATATGACAGAGGTGGGGCACTATTAGGTTTATAATAAGCTAGATAGAGCTTATAAAGAGTAGCTTTTTTTAACGTGTGGTAGACATACGTATACAGGTATTATAATATAGATGAAGAAGGCTACTAGGAGAAAAGCTTAGGGTGTAGTCCACTACAATCGCCCTTATCTCTTCTTAATAAAAACACTTTTCTTCCTAATAAAAACACTTCTCCTCTTTCCTCCGTAATCTTCTCTTCCATTAGAAGCACTTCTCTACCATGAACTCAAAAAATTCCCAGACCCAATTCTGGTCAAGAATATTGATTGAGCTGGATTTTGATAACTCAAGTTTTTAAATAAATGAAACCCTCATCCCCAGGCGTTCTTGCCTTTTCGAAATTAATACATGACGGCGCAAAATCCCTGGGGACAAGGAATGACATACGAGATCCCAGCCATGAAAAAGATCAAGTAATCAATAACTCTCCAAAAATTTTTGCGTAGTGAACCACTACAAATACTTTAGATAAAAATTATTGTGGTGTTCCGTTTGAGGCATTTCTTTATTTTCATACACACTTCTTTATATATAAGACTAAACTCTAACCCGGCTGGTCAGTGTTCTTATTTTCTATTGTTCTAAACAAAAGAACTGTTGTTTTCAACCTAAAATCCTAGCCTGATATTGTTATAAAGCACATTTATTAAAATAAGAAAAAGCATGTGATTTGCTTGGTTGACACTACCATGATTTTGAGGACTTTAGGTAGCCATTTATTTTGCCATTTATTGTCTAGTGATAAATCAAATTATTTACTACTGATCTGAATTGATTTGTGATATTATTCTATTCATGCACATGCTTTGGGACCTGCTTCAATAAGCTCAAATTAATTACTATTAATCCGAATTGATTTGTGATATCATTTTATCCATGCACATGCTTCAAGACCTGCTACAATAAGCTGTTCGTAAATTGGGCACATGTTAGCGAAGTATACTTCTTGCAAAAAGTGAAAAAAATATACAGACCATGTTTGTAAAATTACAGACCAGATTTTAAATTTAGTTGTGAAGAGAAAGTTTAGGCAAGAGAAGTGTTAAGTCCAGAAGAGAAGTGTCAAAATGTAGAAGAGAATTGAGAATACAGAAAAAACTGTTTGGATCTTAAAGGAAAAGTGTTTTTAAATTGGAGGAGAAGTGAGCTATAGGGACCATCATAGTCCACAAGGGTGAATTTATATTAGGTACATCACGTAAGTTTGAGAAAATATCTTTCTCTCCGACCTAGCATTTTCACCAAACTCTGCCCAATTATTCTCCTTTGCTTTACTTATAAACTGAAATAAAATTCTCACATCTAAAGTACACTGTTAGGACTACAAAATACAATCAACGGCAATTTTGCTTTTTTTTATGCATAGCATGAATTGATCCAAGCTAATTGAGGTCTTATTGATTTTAGTGAAATCTAATTTGTGCAACCAAAGTTAGACAAAGGACTTCTAACAGCATTAAAACTATGTTCACAAAGAAAAACTGATGCAAAAAAGAAGAAGTTCAGGGGATAAAATTGCAACAACTTTTGGAAAGCAAAAACATCCCATAAATTGTTTAAAAACAGTCAAAAGCAGATTGCAAAAAGCGAAAAGTTTGCCCTAGATTGTTTAAAACCATCAAAGCGGAATTGTAAAAAGCGAAAAAATTTCCATAGATCGTTTAAAAATAATCAAAAGCTAGCAAAAAAAGATCACCATAGATGGTTAAAACAACAGGAAAACAGCATCCAAGAAATTATTTTAGTAATTGTAAAATATGGCTTTAATAAAAAATGCTACATTGAGCTGAAACAGTGGCTTGGCGAGTTATCAAAGGGCAAAAACAAGGTAATAATTTTTGTTGCTTTTAGGTAGTTACAGAAAAAAACATTTTTCCAGGTTAAACAAAAACCCAACATGAAAGTGATCCACCCCATAATGTTTTTAGAGCATCCTTATTATCACAAACAACCTTAATGGTATCATATCTTCTTTCTTGTATCACAGCTTTTTACAGATTTCCTGTAATCTTGCTTGACCTCTTTTATCTTCCTCTTGATTCGGTCGAGGTGTAAAATGATGTGGGACGTATATTATAGAGCTCAAAAAGTTGGTTAACAAGTCTTTTTTAAATTTTTTAAACAGCTCTTTTTGTTTTCAAGATATTAAAATTTAAAGAATTTCACATTTAATTGTGTTGCATAAATCATGATGTCATATATAAGGAATAGCAAATTTTGCCATTTTCTGTCATCAGTAATTGTAGACCTGCTAAAGGATGTGCATTCAAACTTTATTGCATAGACATTATAAAGGTAAATTGATTAACATGATTTTTTTTGCCAAGAGGAAGATCTTGACCGTTTAGAAAGAAATGATATGAGAATGGTTAGGTGGATGTGTAACGCCAGTCTGAGAGACAGAAAGAGTTCAAATGAGCTAAGAAGCAGGCTAAGTATCCGTAGAATTAAAGATGTTATCCAGATAAGAAGATTGAATTGGCCGACCGACAGACCGTAAACTACTATCTACTTCGCGCATAGAACAAGTAAATAAGTTGGATTCACCGTATTTCAAAAATCCAATTTCTAATAAAAATAGAAGGTGCAAAAGAATTTTTAAATGTAAAAAAACAAAAACAAAGACACAAGATTAGCTATATATACACATCTATTGTTTAATATTTTTAATGTTATTCACGATCCAGCGTGATCCATCGCTATAGCATTATTAACATTTTTTCTATCGCAATGGTCACGATATGATCGCAGATCGTTCGTGTCGCACATGATACACGCTCAAAATGTTAAGTGTCCTAATTCCAGTACTGTAGATTGCTTTATTTATAGTTGATAATGTACAAAATATTTAAAATATACTAATAAAATATACTAATAAAATAAACTAACAAAATATAATAATAAAATACCATTTCTCTAGTAAAATCAATCTTTTGTTGGAATGTCCACTTGGAAGTCTGTGAGCCTTATCGGACCAAAGTTTTCCTCTGTATAAAGACTGACCATTACTTCTCTTGGTTCTGGGCAAAGCTTCACTACAGTACAGTATGAATGTAATCTACCGCGTACACCCTAATATCATACCTTTGCGTGGAGGACGGCAGTCGTTTGACTTTTGTTATAATTAAATCCCTTAAGGGTTTCGCGAGTTTATATTTGCGTGTTAAAAGACAATGCACTTGCAAAGAAATATCAAGCAATTATATTTCTTGTAATAGCCAGGTGCATTGTGTAAATGTATTGATAAGCTATTCCCTTAAGTACTAGCGTGAAGTAATTAAATAATATAAATCTTTCGCGAAGATTATAATACTACATTGCGCGAGAATGTATTGTTGATTTAATTACTTAAAAAGATTCCAGTGAGTTTAATTTAAAAAACATATGAGAAGCATTGTTCACAACTATTAAATGACTCGCATATTTTTTTATTAAAAGAATACAACTGCGGTTTATTTTTGTAAAACAAATGGTTATATTCTGAAATAAATACAATATCTACATTTCTCGATGAAAACATTTCCTTCTTAACAAACAACGTAAAATAATCCTTCCGCATACTTTTTTATTGAAAAAAATAAAAACATTTCTATCGCTGCTTTTTGTTTCCAAATTTTTAAAATGTAATGTAAAAAAAACATTTCTATCGCCGTTCTTCTTTTTTAAACTTTTAAAACGCGATTTAAAAAAACATTTCTATCGCGGCTTTTCGTTTATAAACTTTTAAAATGCGATCTTAAAAAACATTTCTATCGCTGCTTTTTGTTTTTAAACTTTTAAAATGGAATCTTAAAAAACATTTCTATCGCCAGTTTTCGTTAAAAAAACTTTTAAAACCTGATCTTAAAAAACATTCCTATCGCCGCTTTCGTTTTTAAACTTTTAAAATGCGATTTAAAAACACATTTCTATTGCCGCTTTTCGTTTTTAAACTTTTAAAATGCGATTTAAAAAACAAACAAGAAGCCATGGGGGCTCTAAGAATTTCTGCGCGCTATTAAAATATTTGATGAAAACCTGCTAATTCGTTGTGTTATTGTGCCAAACATTCGAAGGGGCTTGGTGCATGAACCTCTGAAGATAAAGCCCATCAGTGACATTATATCTTACAACAAACGCAAACAAAACGAAACGTGTCATAATAAACTCACATTTTAAAAAAAATTGCTAACAAAAAATACAGCCTATCATTCATGGTTGAAAGTCTTGCGATTGAGACGTTTATGGTCTTAAAGGTCATTAGTTGACAAAAAATCAAAATTTTGATGTAACCATCATTTTCAGCATACTTTTTTTATTAACTGTGTCAATTTTTGTCGAAAATAAAGCAGTTTTAATTTTTGGATAAATTTTGGCCTGAAATGACATTTAGGTGACAAAAAATCAAACTTTTGTACCATCATCATTTTCAGCATACTTTATTTGTTAACCGTGCCAGATTTAGCCGAAAATAAAGTAGTTTTAATTTTTTGACCAATTTTGGCCTAAAATGACATTTAGGTAACAAGAAATCAAAATTTTGATGTCACCATCATGTTTAGCATACTTTATTTGTTACCTGTTCCAAATTTTGTTGAAAATAAAGTAGTTCTAATTTTTGGACCAATTTTGGCCTAAAATGACATTTAGGTGACAAAACTCAAAATTATTATGCCACCATTATGTTCAGCATACTTTTTTTGTTAACTGTGCCAAATTTTGTCGAAAACAAATACCAATTTTGGCCCGAAGCGTCAATACTAGACTTCCCAGTAGTTAAGGAGCTTGGGTACGAAGTTTACATCTGTGATGGACCAACGTGAAATCCCAGGGTCGATTTTTTCTCAAAAAATGCTCCAAAAGAAAAAAACGACGGTTTTAAAGAATTTCCTACGCTTTCGGGCGTGGAAATTCAACAATTGCGTGGGATCGTTGTTTATCAGCAAGGCAATTATTTTCTTTAAAAAAAAGCTATTGTTCTATGTATCTATTCATGCGAGTTTCGCGCCCACGGTAGATTACATTCAGACTGTACCGTAGATCAGACTAAAAGTCTTTGCATTTTAATTCATACTATAATTTGATATTGGCTAGATATGAGTCCATTTCCATGGCTTTTTTTATTTGGTCTAGTTCTGTCGTTGGACTAGGTCTGGTATCGATTGGGTTTGGCTTACACTGTCTGTTTCAATGTTGTCTTCTCGTAATTTAAGAATGTCTGCATCAACACTCGTTTTGGCCAGCTCTGGCACAACTTCTGAAGGCAATTATTCGCTCAAATTTAATGGGAACTTGTAAAAATAGTATTTTCATAATAAAAAAACATTAACAGGCAAAAAAAACTGACAAAAAACCTTTTTAAATTTTTTATCTTCATTCTTCTTCAAGCAGTATTTTTACGAAAAGAGTTCTGAAAAAACTTTTGTTTCTTTTGCTATGTGTAATTGTATATACCTGTGGCTGAATCATTATCTTTGCATATTACCGTTATTTCCTCATCAGGATTTAATACCTGACAAAAGTAATACCACCTTCTATGAGACACAATGTTTAAGTTTGTTTTTAAACAAAGTACACACACTCATTCATGTTGGTATAAAAAAAACGAAAGTCAATATTTAAAAAAAGAAATATTTGTTTTGGTTGCATACCATTTGCTTTCTTGGCCTTGCGATCAAACATAAACGCTTCTGGCCTCCCTTGGAAATAGTCAATTTTTTAAAAATAAGCTGTCATTTTAAAAGCGTGTTCTTTGCTATCAATATTAAAATGTTCTTAATATTAATGTTAATTTAAAACATTACGTATTTAAATTACGTAATTAAGTAAGGAATTATTTACATATAGCCGAAAATATGCATAGTAGAAAAGTAGTAAAATTTGAAAATAATATGTATATTGATTATTTTATGATTAAAAAGGGTTTTATCACAAAAAGCATAAGCTTAAATACGTAACATGGACGGCATAAATAAAAATATAAATATTTAGACCTACAAGCAAGTCTTGTGTTATTTCCTTTTTATTTGTTATCAACGAAAAACGTTGCTGTTCATTCATTTCTTCTTTGATGCAAAAAATTTTCTCGATAGTAACATCTCACACTACTTAGGACTAAAAAAATAAGTAAAAGCGTGCCTTTAGCTGGGCTAGCGGTTCTGTGACTAGTCTTGTCTTGTCTTTTTTAGTCATTGTAATAATGCACCGATATTGATTTAATTCACTCAATGCGGGTAATCAAAATATTGATCAAACTTTACAAAAAACGTTGTTGCACAAGGCGGTTTCTATTACCATAAACAGTTTCGTGAAATCTGACCCAGTATTATTGGTAGACATTGGAATCAGGGAAGATCAGCCAAACTATCACAAATTTTATATAAAAAATAATTTTATTCCAGGTTATCATGAAGATAAGGTAAAGTTGTTGGGGTACTACCAATAAATTAATATATGTAAACCAAGCGAATCCGTGGGTGTGCAAAAGGTTGCACACTATGAGTCAACGCCTAGTAGCATAGAATTACGGAGATTTTGATGATATTCGTGGTTACAACGTTATCTCTATAACAGTGCACTTGTGTTAATTAACACAATTTTTGCATGGTATGACGTATTCATTCAGATGTAAACAAATCCGTCACGAAAAAAGCAGTGGTAAGTCATGTTTATTTGGAATTATGATTAGCGACGGAGGTGTCATGTTTTACTGAATTATCTAAAGTGTTTTGTTTACATTAAAATCCCTACAAAAATTCCTTCTCTTTTAGGTGAAGTAACTATAGCTAGCTATCCACGCCGGAAAGTAATGGGAATAAATTTAGCCTTTTCTGGTGCTGGTTTTCTTGGAATTTACCATGTTGGAACAGTTTCGTGCCTTAAATTCTATGGTAAAAAGTTGTTAGACAAGGTCGATCTTTATGGAGGTTCTTCAGCTGGTGCATTGGCAGCATGTATGTTGCTTTGTGACATGAATCTAGAAGAAAGTGTACAATTTGTCATGAATACTGCACACAAAGTACACCATAACTTTCTGGGTCCAATTAGCCCTTCCTTTGACCCATCAGCATCAATAAGAAAAACATTTATGAAATATTTACCAGAAAATGCTTATAAGATTGCATCTGGTAAATTGCATGTGTCCTTGACCAGAGTTTCAGACTGGAAAAATGAGATTGTCTCAGAATTTGCTAGTAATAAAGAGCTGGTTGATGTAAGTTTTATTTTGCTATAACTTGACAGTTTTAAATCTACCATCTAACTTTTAAATCTACAATGTATATATTGCTTTTTATAGGCTGTGGTGTGCTCCTCGTTTATACCATTTTTTTCTGGAATGACTCCCCCCAAATACAAAGGCGTAGTAAGTATTACATTTTTGTCAAAAATAATGTGGAAATAACTAAGCGAAAAATATCATTTATATTTTTACATTTAACAGCATTACATTGATGGAGGGTTCACTGATAATCTACCACAACACTTTGAAGGAACAACAATAACAGTTTCTCCTTTCAGTGGTGAAAGTGATATATGCCCTGATGATGGCCACAAGACCAATGCGCAATTTGATATGAGAAACACAAGTGTTCAAGTGACAGCACATAATGTATATAGAATGGCAAAAGCATTATTTCCTCCTAACAGTGATGTTCTTGCACAAATGTGTCGACAAGGTTTTAGGGACACGTTGAAATACCTCCATATTCATTGTAAGTGTTTCTTTGGAGGGTTCCAGTAAATTTCTTAACAATAACAAAATGTAGTGCTTGCAAGACAATGTTATATATATATAAAAAAACAGCAATAAATCATTGTTTCAACAATGTCTATTGCCTGCTACACTTTTTTATAAAAATCCTAAATTTTATTGATTGGTTTGGTTTTGCCTATTTTATAATCTGTTTGAATTTTTTTTGGTAAGATGATTAAAGTAGCCAAGCTTTAAAGCTTTTTTAGACATGGAAATATAAGATTCATTTTATATACTTCACAATGTGATCATGCATTTTTTTATTTCAAGTTTGATTTATTATTAACTGTATTTTATTTCTATTAGATCCTGAATTATTAAATGTTGATTTTACTATAATCAGTATACCACGCTGCTGCGATCTGGCATCCAGTGGCTATGGTACAGATGATGATGATACCAGTACATGCTCATGTGGAGACAACTCACATGCCTCTATGTTAAGTGATTTAGAACATTATATTGCAACTAAAAGTACTATGCACAGTTTAGTATTTCCTGAACAAATGAATACAAGTAAGTTTTTATGATATTACATTACAAAATTATTAAGGAGAGTATTATAACATGTGTCTATTTTGCATTTGACATGTACTAAGTGGTGTTAATAATTGATGCCTTGAATTACAAGCTTGAGATGGTAAAGAAAAATGATATCAAGAATTGAATGACTGTCACCTGACATTATATACACTATAGGTGACGCCACAATGTTATGTAAAATATTTAAGTATTTTGTTACAACAGGAATTTTATATTCTGCCTATTTTTATGAAGAATTTTCTTCATAAAATTTTTTAAATAAAATAAAAAGTATGTTTCTTTGGAATAATGGTACACAAATTTCATAGTTGTTATTTTTATCATTATTTCATTGCGTAGTTTAAAAATTGCGGGAAAAGTTTTTTTCCATTCATTTTTGTATTGGAATGTCCACTCTCTTCTTGTGTGGTTTTTCAGTGTGGTAAAATATTACATAAGATTTATGTCATGTGAAAAAATGTTTGCACAAACAAAAACAAGTATTTGTTTGACCATACATTTACAATGTTTATCTAAGTATATGAAAGTTTATTCTCATAACAAAACCAGGATTAACTTAATAATATATGTACAGTATAATTCTGTGTGTAGATCATGTGATGCCTGTAATGTTTTTATTTCAATTAAATTCCAAAGAAAAAATAACCACACTGTGTGGTTAAATTTTTCTTTGTGTGACACAGGAAATGATTCTCATCATGGTAACAATTCATAACATTTTTAAGCTTCTTTTATAAGTTTCAAATATGTTATCTAGAAAGTATTTCTGATACTGTAATAATTGGCATTTATGTAGGAGGTTTCTTATATTTACCAGTATGATGGCCTGTTCTTTGTAAATCAAAATATACAGACTTTTTTTGTTAGTTCAATATTTAAAGAGGAAAAGTCAAAAGAAAAAAATTATAGCCCTAATTTTGCTTTAAAAAGAGTGTTTTTAGATTTAGATATATTAAATTTAATCAATGACAATATTCCTATTTAATTTTAAATTTCTATCAAGTAAATTTAAATTATTGTGTTATTGTCTGATTAAGACAGATAATAAGGTTGCCATAACAATACTAGACCAAAGTATGAATAAGAGTTATAATAACTGCTCAAATGTATTTTTTGTTAAAAAACGATAATTAAAAAACCTTTGTTTGATGTTGTAAATATGCACTGTGTACTAACTTCCCTTTAAATTTCAGATGCAACTTTGAATGTAACATTTCCAGAAATATAGTGATCCATTTTTGTTAATGGTTTCTAACATAATATTAAAAAATATTTTAGTTCTTCAGGAAGCAAAGTTAATTCTTATCCAAGAAGGTGATTTATGTTGGTACCTGGTTTGTACGTTATTCAAGATTGCAAAATGGTTAATATCACCATGTTACTATATATTCAAACACATACAGCTGTTTGCAGATGAAATGTGAGTTCATTTATTCATTTCTGTGTGAATGTAAAAAAATAACTCACCTAAAATAGATCTTCATTACAAGGGTTGAACAATTTCTAGAATATTTCTTTTTATTTGTTTATTTGTTTTTTAGTGTTTCTTTAAATTTGTTTTGTTTGTTTGTTTATTTATTTTTTGGTTGTAAATAAATTTTAAATGTTATATTTATATATAACATATTTGGTTTTAGATTTCATGAGTTATTGCCCAAAGTAAAAGAACTAAGTTGTTACAGCCGTTACACTGAGAGGTTGTTAAAAATTGCTTTGGAAATCTTTGATGCATATAAAGGAACCGCTACCTGTGAATGGTATGATATCGTAGTATCTGTACATTTTGGAAATGAATTTCAATTTTTATCCTATGGCTACACTTATGCTTTAATTTGCTTTTGAATTCTGTGCTTTTTTAAGAACCTTTAGTTGTATACCGTGTGTTCTTAACCTTATCGTATATCCAGTATTGTTACTTCATAGGCATCCAAGCTTAAAAAAAGAAAGACATTCAGATATACAAAGAAGTGAGTGATTTGCCTCTTATTTATTATTTCAGCAAAACAAAATCTGTTGTACTTTTTACACAGAAGTACACCACGTTGAATCTTGTTTCAAAAAGGGATGGTAAAAAAATTAAGGTCAAATTGTCATTTCCCTTCCTGGTATTAATTTTCACGCATATAAATTTTGCAAATACCAGACCATTTTATTTTAATAGATAGGTATTTAAAAAAATTAGAAAGAATAGAATTACAACAAATATAAAATCTATAATATATAGTAGTAATATCTGTACATTGTTTTATGTGATGTTCTAAATGCAGTTATACCCTTATCTAAAACTTAGGAAATGAAAGATTTATATCTGCGAAAAAATCCATGGTTGCTTTTCCGAAATCTAACTTATCTGTGGCATTGGACCTACGCAGCCGTGAAGGACATGAAGCCCCTCCTCCTTCGAGAATCTCCTCCACGGTTCAAATAAATGAAGTTGAGTTACCTCTTGATATGGATATGTTTTCACATCATGCTGATTTCCTGTCGAGTGACAATAATGCAGAAAAAGATGCACGTGATGATGATGGACTTGTAATGAGAATTGACAAAGAAGAAATAGTAATGAGTACATGTAAACAACACACGGAAAATGATGACTATGGTAGTGAGTTGATGTTAGATTTACCAGTATACGATATGGAATGTTGTCAGACACAATTCTTACGGGAACATCAAAAGCGGAAGTCGTGGGAGGAGTTCTTGATATTATAAAGTTTCAAATATGGGTGTGAAAGTAAGGTTTGTACGGTTTACTCTACGTTTTTTATATTTAATAGCGTTTATTTATATTTCGTTGTATATTACACGCTATTTCGTTACCTAATATTTGTTGGACAAACATAACATTTGTACTCCAGAGAGAGAATTCAAGATTTCAAGCAATTATGTTCGTAATAATACTTTTTAGATAGTCATTATTATATCTAAAAGTGATTTTTATATCTTATTGTTGTTATTGTTGTCATGTTTATTTATGCAAATGATCCGATATATTATTATGTATTATATTAACTTTGAAAGTTTACACAGGTTTAGTAGTCTTTGACTATACACATGACCTAAATTATAAATTTATATATTATAAATATTTTACGTTATATGTTACTGTTTGCATTTTCTCACAAGTACTTTATATCAAGTACTTTATATTCAAATAATGTTGAGGGCTGAAATTTTTGCGACGAAATGTTCAGACGAATGTATTTTCTAAGGAAAAAATCAAATGCTAAACTTTGTGTGACTCCATACACAGGCTTTCTGTATTCTATTCAATTATTAGCTCGTCGATTTTCAAAGCTATTGTTTTAACCAACTTTGCAACCAAAACATATGTTTAATGGCTGAAATAACACCGTCTTAACATCCCGCAAAAATGTTTAACGGATAAAAAAAACGTGTCGTAGGATTTACAACGACTTTATTGTTATGTTATTTTGTTATGAGAATTCCACATGACATCGAGTAATATTTACACGATTTGCATTATGTTTGTCGCATTTTCCACTCCAACATTTGGAACAAATTTTAACTATCGAGTCAAAGATGTTTTTATGAGGCAAATTTAAGCAGGTTCGTTTATACGGCTTGCATTCAGCAAAAGCAGACATAAGGAAGTCATCAAGGCGGTCTATTTGTTCTTAGTTTTTTATCGAGTGACTTGAATCGATTTTGAACGTATTTTCTCTCTTTATCAAGCAAAGTCAGCTTGGAGTTTACCTCAATTTGTGAGCCCTACTGTTAATATACATAAAGGATTAGTTTTTTCACTTCAAACTTTTTTGAACACTGTCCAAACCTTCAAAACTCCACGTGCGAATGGGAGTAGTTAAGATACTTCGTTGTATATATTATATATCATTTGTACAAATCAAATATTGTGAATAGATATTATTTTTTATGTTTATATATACTGAAATTAAGTTCATAAACGATCGTCATAAATTGTGCGATTTTCTTTATTTTGATAGAATTTGATTTTTAATTTGAAGCAGTGCCCTAGTCATTATCCAGTTGGCATTGAAAAAAACGCTCTACAAATATTTGCGGTAAATATTTTTTTCTTAATCTTATTAAGGATAATCCAATTTCGTCTTTTTGTTTATAAGAAGATTAAAAATATTATTTAAATAGTTTGCTGTATATTATCTGCAATTTATTTTTGTAATTACATCTATCTGTAAATTTCCATCCTTTTCTTGTTTTCACCCATCACAGCCCAAAAAATCCCAACCGTAACTGATGTAAGCGCTTGCGCATGCGCAACGGTTAATCTTCACCCTACATTCATCTGCACTTCAGCATGGAAGAAAAGACACTACACGTCGACTATGCGATATTACGTTGGTATGGCCATCGACAGAAAAAATATGTATTTTTTATGTAACGACAGAGAGTATTATGAAGGTATTATGCAGTATTATGCGATATTACGTTGGTATGGCCATCGACAGAAAATTTATGTATTTTTTATGAATTATGAAGGTATTATGCAGTATTATGCAGTATTATGCGATATTACGTTGGTATGGCCATCGACAGAAAAAATATGTATTTTTTATGTAACGACAGAGAGTATTATGAAGGTATTATGCAGTATTATGCGATATTACGTTGGTATGGCCATCGACAGAAAATTTATGTATTTTTTTTGAATTATGAAGGTATTATGCAGTATTATGCAGTATTATGCGATATTACGTTGGTATGGCCATCGACAGAAAATTTATGTATTTTTTATGAATTATAAAGGTATTATGCAGTATTATGCAGTATTATGCGATATTACGTTGGTTATGGATTATTGACAGAAAAAATATGTATTTGTTATATAGAGAGGATGTCGGATAATGCGGTTTCATTTGTCGGGTCCATTTGGTTGGAGAAGTATGACTGAACGTCTGTCGGACTTTTAATATCGATAAAGTATGAAGGGTACTAGTTATGTTGTACGTCGTGTGTCGGGACCACTTAGCCCGGTGCTAAATGAAGTCGTTCCCCCGTATAGGCATGCGTATAGGGAGTATAACTTCGTATAGCGACATGTTTACTCGTATAAAAGGAAATATTTCTCAAAGCCGCGAGCGGCGCAGACAGCTTTGAGAGTATAATGCCGAGACTGGTTTGGCTAGACATTAGCGAATGCAGCATGAGCGTTGAAGTCTAAACTAAGTATTCTTATTAAAAATTTACTCTAAGCTATTCCAGTTTAGAAAATTGAGCCTAAAACAAGCAAATAATTTGTGTAAGAAGAAAAAAGTCTAAAATATGAGACAAGCATGCAGGGTACCAATTCCCGTAGATAACAGTTCCAGCTAATAAAAGTTCGAGTTAACCGGTGTTCGAATTACCGGCAGTTCTACTGTATGATGTAGTTTAATATTGGCGTTTTGTATGAAGTTTATTTTTATGGCTTCCATTACATTTATTCTAAGCCTTAAAGCTTTGTTTTGTATGTTTCTATATGCAATAAAACTAACCATACAATCAATGACTTTTTCCTACCAAACATTTCAACCTCGTTCCCAAGGCATTTTGCCTTGTTGATAAAGGTGATAGCGGCGAAGTTGTTGGCCACTCCGAAATAACAGCTCAGGGGCCACAAGACCCTGGGGACGAGGATGCAAACATGTCACACTCCGTATACTAAGCCTGTCACACTCCGTATAGCATACTTCGTATATTAAGCATGTCATACTCCGTATACTAAGCATGTCACATTCCATATGCTAAGCCTGTCACACTCCGTATAGAAGCATGTAACACTCTGTATAGCATACTTCGTATGTAAAGCATGTCACAGTCCGTATGGCATACTCCGTATAGAATAATCCGTATGGCATAGTCCGTATAGCATACTCCGTATGGCATACTCCTTTATAGCAAATCCTGCATACTCCACACTCACAATGTGTATGCTATAATCCTTTTTTTGCAATCAAACTAATGTTTCCATACTATACTCCGTATAACTACAATATACCTCGTATGTTTACGATGGATAAAAAGTAGAAAAATGACGTGCTTGTCTTTTTAACTTGTTTTTTATGGTGATTATTTTTTTTTTTTTTTTTTTTTTTTTTGGAAATAGTTTCAAACAGTCATATATTGCAATATTTCACTGTAAGAACATTCGTTGCCAGACTCTGTATAGCTAAACCAAACTCCGTATAGCAGCTATACGGAGTATTACTCCGTATAGAAACCACACTCCGTATGTCACAGTGAGGCTCATTCGAAAAAGATGGCGAATAAAGCAGTGTATTTTGATGTTTTTTTGCCCTTTTATTTCATTTTTTTTGTCTAGTATTCGTTTCTGGATTAAATCTAGTTGATTTTTACAAGTCACATTATTAAATCCAATAGAAACTTGCAATATACAAAAATGTTTTATCTGGATTTAAAAGGGATTGTAATACCTAGCTAGAGAGCGCGTTAACCCAAGCCATGCGAGGGAAATTGGAAGATCGCACATTGTGTGGGCTGGTGTTGGATGTTGCCAGGAGTTGTCTAGTAGAGCGCGGGCCATAATTGGATCTGCGTAGCTCAAAAAGGGCATTAAATACTCTCTAGGACTCTCCATATCTAAGCCATGGCGCTTCATGGGTAGTTATATTCCTCAATATTTGTGAGGCTAGCCATGTAAAACGTGCACATCTATCTATCTATTTACCAGATAACTCCCTGCAACATCCACGGCGCATACTGTGCCATCTCCCCAATTTCAACATTCACTGGTCGATATTGAATCGCCACCAAGGAGAATCGAACAAGAGGGTGCCGATAAGCCGCAAACGCCCGCATATATAAGGGCGAGTTCGGGCGACTTTTCGAATTAAATTGGTGGTTGTCACCCGGAAACCGCCTGCACTTTCCCGAACTCGCCTGAACTCGCCCGGAACATTCCCGAGATGCAATTCCTTGTAACATAGCATGCGGACGATAGTTAAAAGAAGGCACCTGAAGATAAAGGAGTTATAAAGTGTATATATAAGTTATTTATCAAGTAAATCTTATTTTAAACTATCAAAAACAGTTCTTTTAAGAACTTCGCTACCACATAGTAAGTTTATTTAAATTTTTATAGTTTTTTTGAATCATTAGTGTCTGTTTTTCTTTCTTTTTCGGGCATTGTTCGGGTCTATTCGGGGGTTTTCAGGCAAATACTTGATTTTTTTTCAAAACGCTGAACTCGCCTGAAAACGCCCGCACTTTTTACGGCGTATGCGGCTTATCGGCACCCTCGTAATCGAACCCCAGTCTCACGCACGAAGTGCAAGAGTCATAACCACTAAGGGATCGTCCACAAATTTTGACCCATTAACAAGACGCTATAAGACGAAAAAGTTAAAAAAAATTCGTCTCGTTTTGTTCTTAATTGAAATTAAGACGATTTAAAAATTGTCTCATAAATATCAGGAGACGATATTTTTTCAATTTGTCTCAGAATAAAAAAAGTGAAACAAAATATTTTAAGATGAATTGAGATGAATTAAGATTCTGCGGTAAAATCACGAAGACGAATTGAGAGAAACTAAGACGACAGGGTTTTTTAAACACAAAAATTTATGGAAAAAGCTACTGTTTTTTAAAGTGGTTTTCATAGATAATAAAAAACAACAACTCCTGGCACGTGTACTCTGACCCTCTGAAACCAATGAATGAATCACGATTCGAACACAGAGCAGAAGATAAAAATTGTTACATTTTTTTTCTTGAAAAATTCGAAAAAGGACGGTTTCTCTTACAGTACTGGAATCAGGACACCTAACATTGTGAGCGCGCAGGCCATTTCGTAAGATTTTAGGCAGGCGTGCGGTAGATCACACACCTCTGAAATTCTGCGCGTGCAATGCGCGTGCGTTTAAAAAATTTTTTTTTTGCAAAAACATTTCCTTTACTACTGTACACCGCACAGGGGCTGCTGTTTTGGCGTAAGGAACATACAAAGTGCAAGTTCCAACATTGTACGGCAGGGAATTTCAACCCAAAGACAAAGAAGTCGTAAGCAGACTTGTTAATTAAACTTTATTATTACTTGTGGGGCAAACAGATATTTAAATTAAATTAAATTACGGAAAGTCGAACAGCCGCTAATAATAATATTTAATAATCCTTATGTTCGATGAATCATAAAAATTATTATCTAAAAGAATATTTCGTTATTAAAGAAGTTTTTTTTCTTATTAATTATATTACCTTTTAGGTATTTCAACTTAAATAATGCTGAATTTCTTTTAAATTATACAAAAGGCGACCTTACAAAGATTAAAATATTGTTGCATTTTTTTATAAAATCATTAAAATGAAACTCGCAAAGCCTTAATATAGCCTGGTAGCTGGTAAATGGTAGCAATTAAATTCACATTATCAACATTTGGTAAAGACTGCTCACGTGTGATCTATTGTGAGTTCAGTAAAAGAATGATCGTTTATTTTTAGAGTTCAGTAAAAGAATGATCGTTTATTTTTAAGGTTTATTTAATAAATTTTCTTTGTTATAAATACAATAATTTTTAATTACAGCAACGTTTTGCACGTGCGATGAATCGCACGCCTAAACAAATCTGCACGTGTGTGGGGGCGTGCGCGTGCGATCGCACGCCTCTCACGAAATGACCTGAGCGCGTATTATGCGTTACACGAACAATCAGCGATCCTATCGTGACCATCGCGATAGAAAAAATGTTAATGAAGAGCTTCGCGATAGTCGTGATGTATAAAAAAATGACGATGCTATCGCGATCGTCACTATTAATTGCGATTGTCCCGATTGATCGTGAATAACATTAAAAATATTAAATATTAGATGTGTATAGCTAATCTTGTGTCTTTGTTTTTTTACATTTAAAAATTCTTTTGCATCTTGTATTTTTATTAGAAATTGGATTTTAGAAATAAGGTGACTCCAACTAAATTACTTGTTCGCGCGAAGTAGATAGTAGTTTACGGTCTGTCGGTCGGCGAAATTAAAATAATTTTATCGAGAATATATAAATGGTCGAAACAACAAAAAAATAAAAAAAACAACGGAGGAGGGTGTTACGACAAGCATATTTTTCTATGTATGTTTTGCTTGCGAATTAGTGAATGTTAAATTCGCGAATGTCCGATTTAATGAAAGTTCATGGAAAAATAAGAATATATGGTCGGAACACCAACAAAAAAATGATAATAAAGAATATAACAACGGAGGAGGGTGTTACGATTACCGTTTTCTATGTATTTTTGCATAACGCACGCAGTTTATATTTTTTAGTTGCGAAGGAAAAATAATAATAATTTGTCTCACTAAAAAAATGTTAGTACTCAAGGTGAAAAGATAAAAATACTTGCATGTTGAAAAACTTGTTTTCAAAAGTTATACAGCAAGTTTTTTTGTGTTGTTTTGAAACCTGTACAGCAAGAATTATTCTTGTGCTGTTTCAAAAGTTATACAGAATATACCTGCTTTGTTTTGAAAGATATACAGCAGGTTATACTTAGGCTGTTTCGAAATTTAAACAGCAAGTTATTATTTTCCTATTTAAAATAATAAAACACAAAATTTATTTTCGTAAAGAAGTGTTCTTTTAATGTTTTTTCTGCCGTCTTTAAGAAAATTAATATTTAATTGCAAAAAAGTTTCACGGACTATAGTTTACAGTACCGCCTGAATGTAATGTTACATGTGCACGATAGTTATCACCTTTACATGAGCTTTCCGTAGCGTCAGAACTTTCTTTTTTCATTATATATCCATTGTTAAATACATGATCTATTTTTGCATGTCAAAAACAATAGAGTTCATGTCCCACACATGAAATTTAATGATCGTGTGGCTTATTGTTGCCAAAGACTTGAAATATTGGTAACTAAACTATATTCCGTAAAAAAACTTGCACTTAGATTTATTTAGATTTTCTTATTAGACTGCGGAAAAAACATTTTAAAGAACGCTTGAAGCTTTTTTTACATTATTTTAAGTGGGAGGAAAAAAGCTCCCCAACATAACATTTAAATATATTAAGTTAAAAAGAGCTAATATACTGAAATGTATGAACCATTACAGGCAGAATTGTTCGCTTTTCCACAACATACTTCCAGCTTCGAACGACGAAGTTTGCTGTGATAAAATGTTGCCAAACAACGTAGCGTAAGTTAATCAGCAGCCGTGCCACTGCCGTTCCGCTAGAACAATGGAATAATTTCTTTTTCACTGAACAAAATCATGCTGGGTCTCCTGGCCAAGATTTTTAAAGTTTCGTGTTAAACAAGATTTTAAAGTTTCGTGTTAAACTCACGCTACGGAAGTGTTTGAAAATATTTTTGAACTTTTGAGACAAATTTATTATAGCAGAGACGAATTGAGACGATTTGAGACAAATTAAGAAAATTCATAGACGAAATGAGACGATTCGGACACAAATTTGTTTTTAAAATATGATTTTTGTGATGAGAACTGCTTATCAGAAACAAACATTGTAATCATGTAGCATGTACAGTACAGTCCAAATGTAACCTTCCGTGTTTGGCTATACAACATCTTTTTTGCAAGTCGGAAGCCCTTTAATCTTTTGTTGATAGTAATTACTTTAAGGATCTTTGCAAGAGCTGTGTTGGGAGTGATTTTACAAAAGATTTGTGATAAAACAATGCTATAATCATTTTCTCATAACTGCGAGTTTTATTGTTAAAACTTATTGAAAATAAAACCCTCCTAGGTATTAGCGCAAGTAATGAAATTTAATGATTTCTTAACTACGTAACACTTCATATGTGACATCAAAATTGGCTTTATTTTGGATTCAGCACTTTAAATAGTAATAATCCAATTTTGAATCCACATTTAAAAGATTCAAGAAACCTACTCTGAGCATTTTCAAACTGTTTAAAAATCTTGAAACGAAAGAATCCACATGGCATCTAGTATCACTTCAGATAGAATCCTAATAATCCAAGGCAAAGTCAGTTTGGTTTCTTTTATAACAAAATCACAAAATAATGTAACTGTGTGTCAAACTTTTTACTTCTTTTCTCAGTGAACAATCAAGGCAATAAGATTTTTGGAAACAAGATTTATAGGGGCGTTTAAGGACAATCCTCAAGAATTGTGTCTTGTTTACCTCTGTTGTGTCACAAATTTTAAAAAAATCCAGCTTTTTCTGAGGTCAATTTAAGACTGTATGGAAAGGACCTGAACTTGTTTTATTTTTAGGAATGTCAAGTATATTGCGTGGCAAGTAGATTAAGGTTAAAACAATGCTAGTGCAGCAGTTTTCATTGCAAGAGTATTTTCTTTAAATTTTTTTCTAAATAGGAGTGTGATTAACAATCTAATGTCCTAGTTAAGTCAACCTAACTCAACCATGCGAAATAAGTATTAAATATGACGTCGGCATGATGTAAGAAATGATTGTGTCAAACTATTTTTTATTAAATTTTTTGTCATATTTTAGAAGTAAAAATGTCATGGGATCATTTTGAAACGTGGGATCTACAAACTGATTTAAAAGCAGCAAAAACAAAATCTCAAAAGGTACTGTATTTTACCTAATTCTTAGCATTCAACCTGAAATGTTTACCACATCACTGTTGCTATCTTAGGAAGAAGAGGAGATTTTGTGCAAATTTATTTTGTTGCTTGGCTAGAGAGTTTTGGCACTTTTTAATTTCAGCGAATTCGAAACTTTTAAAAGATTTGACATGGATTTATTTTACTAAATGATGAAGAATGGTGTTTTAGCTTTCTTGGCAATTGAGTCATATAGCAATTATATTGAGTTCAGTCATCAATAATTATTTTAATCAATGCATTGAGCTCAAATCCACTGTTGTTGGTCAAATATTTTAAATTTAGTGTGAATGTCAGTTAGCTATACAAAATTAACCAATCTTGCCATTTTTTCTCCACGTCAAAATTTCTTCTCTTAAAGGTCATACGACAGTTCAGGAAACTCAAACTATGTAAATGTACAATGAGTTGAAGCTTTTGATATTTGTGTAGTAATTATTTTTTATCAGCGTTATGGAAATTTACAGTTTTAGCTTGAGTGTGCTGAACAAACCAATATTTAGGGCTCAAAGTATAGTTTTGGGTTGCGCAGCATAAAAAATAATAAGAAAATTATTACCTAAAACAAAGTCATCTATATGATTATGCAGAAGATAAACTGCTGAAATATTCAAGTTTCAACTAATATGCCAACATTTCAGCTGCAATATTTCACAAAATGTGTTCTCCACCATACAAGCTACACATTTACAGTTAAAAATGATAGTGAAAACAAATGTTAATCTTGAAAGTGTCATCAAGTTTAAAAAAAGATTTATTTGAAACAAACTACTTAAAAAAGTATTGTTGTGTCAAAATAATATATGTTCTATATACAGCTTTTTCTTTTACCTCACTATCTAAAAGTTTAAGATGTTTTTAAGTAGTTAATACTAAGATTAGTTTTTCTTTAAAGTTTTGTGTCTTTTAACATATGTTTTTAAACTTTAACAGTGTATGTATATAGCCACCTGTTAAACAGATCTTATTGTTTATATTTAGACATCAACAACTAGTAAAAAAGGTTCTGGTGATGGAATAGCTGCACAACTCGGATTAAAAAAAATTAAACGATCCTACTTTCCTGAAGTGGAACAATTGAAAAAAAGTAGATCAAGGGAGAATATTAGCAGTGACGTTTTTTACAGTAAAGAATGTCCTCCGCGTAGTAAATTTAAGACTACGGACAGAGTGGCTGCTTGGGTTAACTCCATACCAGATAAAAAAGTAAAACCTGACAAGCCTTCCTCTGAAAACAGTGCATATTCGCCTAAATCAGATGATTGTGTCTCCAACAAAATGCCAAATTCGAAGAAAGAATTTTCCCGAAAAGGGGTTAAGAGAAAAACTGCTGAATCAAAGATAAACAGTAGATTGAATGGTGCTCCGTTAATGACAACACCAGAAAGTGGACACTACAAAAATGTCAAAAAAGTGAAAAAACATATTCCAATGAAGCAATCTAGCAGCAGCGATTGCGATTCGCAACCGGACGAGAATTTTCATTCTTTGCAGAAGCCAGAAGATATTTTTCCGACATCCATGGCTAAGAAATCACCGAAAAAGAAAGTCCGTCCTGCAACCTTTGCACTGGAAATAACAAAAGTAAGTGTTGGGACACAAACAGACAATCCTAGTAATGTGAATACCCAAGTATCACAAAAGGTTAAATTTAAAATCGATTTAAAGCATGATCAATATGCAACACGGACAGATGTTGTGCTTTACGATAGAAATAAACAAAGCTTGCATGGATATTTTGAGTCGATTTTAGATAAATATGAACCGAAGAGATATAGTTGCGGAGAGGAAAATTGTTTCATTTCATTATGTTCTCGTTTTAAAGTCATGAGCACGAATAACATGAACCATGTTGAACTGTTGCCCGAAGACAATGACACGCCGCAATATGGTGAACCTATTAGGATATTTACGTCCATTTGTCAACAACATTACCGTAAATATCTAGACGAAAAAGCATGTGCCAGCATACCAGATATTATCATTACGAGGCTGTTTTAAGATTGTGTAAATACTATAAAATTCCAAGCTCCTAAGTTTTTTACAAGCCACACAAAACAGAAAAATATTTAACTTTTTTTTAATGTCATTTTAATAATTTATCCCGTTTTTTATTTAATTACTTTGAGTTAGATGTGGCAGTTTTAAAGTAATTTGAACCCCTTAAATTTGATAAACATACTTCGGAGCATTATTTCTCATTTGTGTTTTTTAGAATTTATAAATTGTTGCTGTTGAGTTTTCGAATTATTTATCGATTCTATTTTCATTATGCTTATTGACAACAAGCCCGTAAGTAACAGGGGACGGGCGCGGATGGAAGAGGGGTGCAGACGGCAGTTTTTCTCACCCCAATAATTTCAAACAGATTAATACAACTAATTATAAAAATATAATAAATACAGAAATTACACCCTTTTTTAAATTATTTAAATAGTCTATTTCCAGCCTTTTGGGGCAAACCATGGAAGCGCCTCGGTTAGAAGCTAATATTTTGCTTTCAACGAATTGGAGTAACTGGTAACTTTAGCTTGATTTTAATCTACGTGAAACTTCGTGACATCACTTTGTATATAGGATCTATGATAAATTATAAAAGCGAAGGATATATTTATATATTAAAAAAGACTGCCACGAAAAATAGTATTGAAGAAATCTTAAATGAGTATCGTCATGTTTTTGGCATGATGTTTTGTGTTTAAACATATATATAAAATATATATAACACACGATTGTACATTGACTATGGAATATTTATAATTTGTCCAAATTAAAATTGGTATAATTATTTTTGTAAATATTATCTAATATTAAAAAAGAAATTTTTACTGTCCATATTATAAATGAGTACAAGTTTTTTGGTATTTGTTAGACACTTTTAAGTGTATTTCGTCCCGATTTTTTTCAAGTACAGATGTAAAAGTCAGTAGTCAGATTATTGCTAATTTTTTTCTGTGACCTGAAATCTATACGGAATAATGCATTCTTGATATCAGTTTTTTAAAAACATTGTTTATCAAGTTGGTTGATTACAGTTGATGAAAAAATAAATGTACCACGAATGAGAACTATATCACGATTGAATAGGTACTTAGATTTCGTGTTGTGTTTATATGGCGTTGTCTAGTTTGCATTCAATATTGAATTCATTATTCAATCATTTCTTGTATTTGAAACATTTCATATATTTTTTTAAATTATTAACTTTTAAGTTCACCATAAAAGTTGATAAGAAATGGTAATATTATTACAAATTTCTGTTGTTTTTTTCAATCTATTTTATTCTAAATTTCATTTTTAACCTATTTTGACTTTTTTTTTCCACTTTTTGTTATTATAAATCCACTGACAATTTTTTATTAAACATTTTACAAGATTATCATTTTAAAGCTATTTGAGAGGAACGAATAAACTGACTCTCTTTGTATTTATGTCTTTCTAACAGTCAAGTTCGCGCCAAATCTACACGTACCCGGAAGGAGATGTGTACGAAGGTGATTGGTCGCACGAAGGAAAGAAGCATGGTATTGGTCAATTAAAGCTGCTTGATGGATCTGTTTACGAAGGACGATTTCAACATGGTTTATTTAACGGCGTCGGTACCTTTAAATTCGCTGATGGCTCATTCTACCAAGGTAATAAATGTTTCTTAATCACAACGAGATTTGGGGTTGAAATTGACGTTAAAAATTCAATTGACGTTCTCGTATGTCATGACGTTGACAAGGTTGCAGCTTCTCTGTTTGAAGATTCTCTGGATTTTTTTTATTTTTGCCTTTTTATCATTTTTACTAGATATTGTCTTTCTGCTGGAAATTGTTGAACTTCTTTAATGGAAAATATCGCGAAATTTAGGGCAGAGATTTTTATGAGAAACTATGTAAAATAGTTTATAGTAAAAATATTTCGAACGTTACCTTTTGAAGACATGGTTCTTACATTTTTTTTGATCCACTTGATCTCTTCTTTCTAGCCATATATAATTTGACATATAAATATGAAATTATTTTTTTGCTGACTGTAAAAGTGATGACGTCATCTAATTTGTTCAATGGGACAAACATTTTTGACATCCATTTTTTTTTTTTTTTTGGTAATTTGGGACCTATGGAACAACTTTAAATAAAAAAATCACTTTTAACACACATGTGCACACGAAGCTTCGTATCAGAACATAGCAGCCCTCACTAAATTACTGGTAGGAGTGTGTCCAACATGTTGTTTTGATTTTGTGTTTAAAACTCTTTGCGGTGGGGTGTGGGGTAATGTTCTATTTAGACAATTTGCTGATTGTTTAGGTAAGCAATGTTCCATTCCTGTGTATTGTGTTTACGAAAAAAAGCAACGGTGCCGGCTTCTGCTGATAAATATTAAGCAAATTACCTGCTGTAGTTGTCTATTTCTGCATTAAAACCTTCTTTCGAATACGATTTATGAAGTGGTAAACCGGAGAAAATAATACTATGGCTGATGTAATGATTTAGCCACTCTCGTCCCCAGGGTTTTTTGCCTTTCGTCTTCTCTCATATCAAAAAGGCAAAAAAAACCTGGGGAAGAGGGTGATGATGGAGCATCTGCTCTTTATTTTGTAGTACGGTTGTCTTTTGTTAGGGGAGGTGGATGTTTTGAAAAAATTCCTCGATTGGGGGTTGGGGGAGAGTTAATTAACTGAAATCGAGGAGGTTTTTTTCAAAATTCGGAGATCCCCCCCCCTACAATTAGGTAGAGGAGAGTAACTATGTCGAAAAGTAGGATACGAGAAAGGCGATAAAAAAGTTATTGTTAAGTAACTAACTACAGTGTTTTGATATTTTTGTTCATTTGTCATTTTATTTAGGAGAATTCAGTAATGGTCTCTACAACGGTCATGGAATTTACGTACGATGCGATGGAATGATGTTTGAAGGGGCATTCAGAAACGGCCGTCCTGATGGTCCGGGTTTAATCACTTTTGCAGATGGTAGCCATGGAAACCCTAAGCAAGAAGGATATTTTGAGGGAACGCGGATAACAAAACGCGAAAGTGCAGGACCTGCACTCAAAAAAGCACGATTGTGCGCAGAAAGAGCAAAGAAAACAACACTTTATGATAATGCCTTATAGAATAGAGTTGAAAAGGCTTAACTGAAAATAACTGCTTTTCTTATCTGTTTTTTCCACCCCGATCTTATTTTTTTCATATAAAAAAAACAATGCAACCTCTGAAGATTGGGAACTTTAATTTCAGTTCTCAAAACTTTTGCCACCTTGCCTCAATCTCGCTTCCAGGGCTCCTTTTCGTTTTCTAATAACTGACTATCGCGACATAACAGTTGACTCTTTCTGATTTGATCCTCCGTAATTTGATTAATAATAATCTGGGACTAGAAATGCCGCTCATTCCAGAGTTTTTCCCTCTGAGTTTTGTCACTATATTATAGAAAGTGCCAATTCTTCACAGTTTACTATTATTAATAATTGACATATATTTCAAGCATCCCTAAATTACAATGGCTCTTAATGCTGAACATTTGGTAATTAACCAGGCCTGGTATTGCCGTCTCGATACAAGGTACCCTGAACAAAATTTATGCACCGCTCACGATTGAAAAACTGGTCAGGTTACATCCGCCGCAACCCGGTGCTACAAATGTGTCGAATGTGCGCGTGGCGAAACGCAGTGCATGTCGTTTTTCATATATTTTTATATTTTCATATATTTTTTGATATATTGATAGCTGGCGGTTAAGAAAGCGTTAACGGCTGGGACGACGAGGATAGGATACCCGAGGTAGGTTGAAACTTGCGGAACGAATCAGATTGGGAAATCATCCAAAGTAGGGCTTATTGATACCAGGGATTTTAAATTAGGGCATTTTAATATTAACGAATTTTGAACTACTTTAAGCAAAATTAAACATGCAAACTCCCTCGGCGATATTGAAATAGGTCTATACACCATTCTCCGATTTCAGCGCGATCATAATTTTAAAATGACGTAATCTAATAATGGCGGATTTCGTATGTAAACAAACCCTTAACGTGATCGAACACAGTAAGCGTTACTATTTCTTATGGTAAACAATTAATTAAATAGACCTTTAAATTATTTTAAAATAGTTTTTTAGTAACATATTAACTTTATTTATATGAAAAGATGCAATATGTGTTTAACGAGTCAAGTTGATGTGCTAAATGCCATCAATTTCTCAGCGTCATTTTTGTAAAAATAGTTTTACTACGCTTCTTAATATCAATATAGAAAGGGTTGCGGAGAGGTTGCCAAGGCAAAGGCATTAAGCACGGCAATGAGACAGGAATGGGAATCAGCAAGGCAGGGGTAGGCAAGGCATGGGAGGCACAGGCAAGGGCATAGTAGTAGGCAGGCACGATAAAAGGCATAGGAAGGGTAGGCAGGGGCAGGAACCTCAACAGAAACTCTCCCCCTACAACTCAAAAATTACGTATAATAATGTACAATACAACAATATAGAAAGGATTGCAGAGTGTGGGACTGCCCCCCCCTAGGTATTCAAGCAAAAATATTTAGTGTTCCTTATTTTGAAAAGATTCCTTGGCAGGACAAACATGTATAATTGCCTTTTCTAAACATGACATTTTTGTGATATGTAAATGAAAGTGGTTATTGTTGCCCTGTCCAGGATTTGAACCTGGATCTCTCATTTTCATGAGTGTCTTAGCCATTAGACCAACAGGGCATATATATGAAAAACTACTGGTGCATAAGCTTATGGATTTACAGCACATATAGCCATTTAATTCTTCTTGTGGATAATAAAATTCAATTTTTTCTACTAAATAGATGGGGGGACCTGGTGTTGAAAAGTTTGGATAAGGAACTGTATTACCCAATATTAAACATCTGGTGGAGCGATTAATAGGAAACTGTGCCATCATTCATGTGGAGCGCTTTAGTAGAAGCATGCAGTATATCATAAATCGGGTGAAGCACACACACAGCATTAGGGAGTTTTAGGTTTATATATTTTTCCAAAAATAACTTTCCTGCAAAAATACAGTTTACATGTCGTGTCCATCATAGCAAATTTTCTCAAAATGTTTGCGGAAAAACTTAAAATATGAATTGTAATCCACGGTGAGCGCTTAGTACAGGTAAACAATGTCGCACATCCATATATATATTTTCATATATTTCATTTTATTTCGTACAACAAGTTTTCATGACAGTAGGATTAAAAAGCTCTTATTCCAAACTGAACAGAAACCTCAAAAGTATAGCAATAAACTAGGCTAGCTTGGTACTTAAATAGAGCCGGGCTTAAAAGGATTCCTGAATTGAAAATGTTATTTTGTAAGTTATAGAGGATAAAAAATGTTAAAAATCTTCCTTCGTTCTCAAGTTTATGTCAGCAAAATTGGTAGTTTTATCACAGCTAAGTAGTTAATTTTATGCTAGCTTTGTATAGCTAGTTTTATGCCAGTTTTACGCTACCTATATATTTACATACTTGCTCTATTTTATGCCAGCTAAAAGCCTTAAAAGTGTTTTTTTTACTGTTGGAAAGGTGAATAATCTTAAAAAACGTAATAAAACAGTACAGCTATCCGCCATCAAACTGTTCAAACTTCTTTAAAAAAGGCAGCAAGTTAGCGTTATATTTCTCACCAGAACGGTGGTTCACACGAACACATTCCTGAAACACGAGTTGTGGAACATGTGTGTGAGCTCCTCCATCTTTCTAGTGCATAATCTTCATTCCCACATACAGAAAAAGCACAACGTCTATCCATTTTTTATATTCGAAGACTGTACGTCGACTGTTGAACACGCTTTGTTTACATACGAAAATGTAGATTAGTGCCGAGGCCCCTCGCGGTAAATATGTATTTTACAGAACAAGCTGAAATCGGAGAATGGTGTATTTCATATTCAGTGATGATGTTTGTAATTTTTCCCCGTAGTATAATAAACGGAGGGTAATCTCGTTCTTTATTTAATTTATTTTTATTTAATTCTATCAATCGGAAGGCGATGCTACATAATATTGCAGTCCTTTGTCCTCTTATTTCTACTTTCATGGAAAATTGTTACAATGTTCCGGCACGTTTGTTTGTTATTGGGGGTAAAGAACTGTCATCAAAGGAAGGGACTACTCAAGGTGATCCGACCTCTATGGCGGCATACGCAATTGGAGTTTCGCCTCTTCTTAGAATTCTTCTTGATTTTATGAACACTAGTGGTAACAATACGGCAAAACATGTTGCATTTGCGGATGATTTCACTGTAGCTGGTAAATTGTCAGAGATAAAGAGCTATTGGGAAAAATTGACTTCGATTGGGCCGAAATTTGGTTACTTTCCGAAGGCTGACAAGTCTTATTTGATTGTCAAAGCAAGATATATAGAAAGCGCAAACGAAATTTTTAAAGAGATGCATGTGATAATAACGTCATCGGGTCAAAGACACCTTGGAGCTGTCATTGGAGATATCAATTACAAAAACCAATATGTGAATAGTAAAATTCAAGATCTTTCGAATCAACTCCAGCTACTTTCACAGATTGCTGTTATGGAACCACAGTCTGCATTTACTGCCTTCAACGCTGGTTTCAAATCAAAATTTACGTATTTGATGAGAACTATACCAAATATTTCGAAAAATTTACAACCAATCGAAGATATCATACGTAACGAATTTCTTCCAGCAATTACCGGAGGACATTGCTGCTCAAACGCTGAAAGGGATCTCCTATCCTTACCGATTCGTCTGGGTGGCTTGGGAATCACTAATTTCGTGAATGAAAGCGACTTTGAGTATGACAACTCTCGTTCCATCACTGCTTCACTTTCCAAAGCCATTTACGAGCAAGTGGACAAATCTATCTGCGAGATTGAAAAACGTCATTTGAAGAATCAAATCAAGGACTCTCGCAACAAACGTCATGAGGACAGATTAACAGATGTTAAAAAAAACTTAGACGAAAAACAATTACGATTAAGCGACATATGCAGTGAGAAAGGTTGCTCCAACTGGTTGACAGTATTGCCATATGCTGAACACGGATTTGATCTCAACAAGCAGCAGTTTTGGGATGGAATAAAGCTCCGTTATAACTGGCCTGTTGAAGGATTACCGACGCATTGTGTTTGTGGGTCGACATTTGACATTCAACATTGTTTGAGTTGTAAGAAAGGTGGGTTTGTCACGCTTCGACACAACAACATACGTGACATAACGGCATCCATGTTAGGTGAGGTTTGTAAGGATGTGGCAATTGAGCCTTCGCTAATTGGGTTGACTGGCGAAACTTTTGATTTAGAATCTGTGAAAAAGGGGGATGATGTAAGAACGGATGTACGTGCTCGGGGATTTTGGACGAAGGGTCAACAAGCATTTTTCGACGTAAGGGTTTTTGATCCCAACGCTTCGAGACACCTTCAGCATACTCTCCAACAATGCTATGCAAAGAATGAGGCGGAGAAGAAAAGGCAATACAACACTCGCATCAACAAAGTTGATAACGGGACATTCACGCCACTGGTATTTTCTCTTTACGGAGGAATGGGAAGAGAGTGTGCGACTTTTTACAAGCGTCTCTCAGAAATGATCGCCGAAAAACGTAAAATAAATATTTCTGTTGCATCATCTTGGGTCAGAACTAAGATTTGTTTTGCTTTAATTCATGCTTGTTTGCTTTGTTTGAGAGGTTCGAGAGGGATTTATAAAAGAATCGAAATGGGGGATGATATTGTTTTGAGTGAGTTGTCAAGTTGTATCAAGTAGTTCGGTTGTACCAAGTTAATGAACTGTTAAATCTATATCTAATTTATTTTGTTTATTATGTTTGTTAAATGCTTTTGTATTGAAGTAACTATTTTTAGATTGTAAAAAAATTAGATATTAAAAAGGGTAATCTCGTGTTTGGTTCAGGGCCGAGCAACTTATCATGGCGGAGGAAGAAATGTTCCATGTTTTTAGGCATGTATCATCAGTTTCAGTGGTACTGTCTAGCTAAGTAGTAAAGATCAGATAATTTCTAGAGCTAGCATTGCTTGGTTGGTTGATTTATTTCTTTGTAATTCTGCCAGTGACTTCGATAGGTAACTACAGTGCTTCGTTCAACCCATCTGACAATAATAAAATTTCTGAAGCTAATAATTAATTAAGCTAATAATTATTTTGCATTAATTCATTGATATAACCTAGAAATATTGCATTATTTTTATCAATTTCAAGAAATGTGGTAACTCGGCAGAGTAATGGCAACACTCTTCCATCCTGGATGGAAATGATCTAGTTCAGCAGATGTGAGAAAAATGTAAACGAATTATGTTTATGTACATTATATAAAGAAAGATTCTACAGCGCTTTTGCAGAATTATTGAACCCACTGTTTTTGTAATGAATGTGCTTGCAGTATTTTCTTATCTGTACAACTGTGAAGTAATATACATACTGACACTATTCTTCATAAACACATAATACGTGAGAATTTTGCCATAAATAAAATAAGGCTGAATTTTGAAGTTATGCAACCTTTGTCCTAGCGCCCCTTTGTCTCTTTTTTCATATCATGTGGCGACACGAACATCTCTCCGTCCATAAAAGCTTTTTTTATGCATGTTTTTGTTAACAATCTGTCGAATTCTTCTCCATAACTCTTTTTCACTTTTGATTTTTGAAAGATATTTGCTCTTTTTCACGTCATTCTTATATCAAAAAGTGAAAAATAACTCTGAGGAGGAAGAGAACGTACGGTTTTCCGTTGACGTTATTAAACGTTGCTTTTTATAAGAAGAACTTTTAAAAGTTTTGCATGTTAAAAAATATGTTTTGATGATAAAGAAATATTACTAAAAGTTTAAAAAGTAGCAGAATTAGTTTTTTTTTAAATATTTAGACCATTTTGTTGTTTTTAAAAGAGCTTGTGTTTTTAAAATTTATTTAAAATCGTGTTATATATATACTTTAATTAGTTTTATTGTTAAAAACAGTAAAAATTCAATGGCCTTTGCTTTTAAATTTTTCTTGTGCAGAGTATTGTTTATAAACAATGTTTCTTGCTATGCTTTGGTTTTTAACACGACACAATTATTTTTGCATGATTTGAAAGGAACTCACTATCCTATTGTGTTTTTGAATAAATGCAATTATTTTTGCAAGTTGAGCGTACGTGTACGCTTACATCTGGACTGTACTGTAACCAAATTTAAAAATAAGAACCACTAGATATAGTCATAGGATGTACACATTTCACTTGCCAAGAAAATAACAACTCATAGATCAACACTAACAACTAGCCTATGACACTATTCCTTATACACAACCTGGTTGTCTTATTTTGTTAATAAATAGCTGCTTTCTTCGTATTCAAATGTGAAAGTTACCCCTGCTAGCTAACCTACATGCATTAATTGGGGAAATTTGCAAGTAAATTGATAAATATAAAACAAGGGTGTTAATGGCAAAAAAAATTTATGTCATTATTTTTAATCATTTTAGCTAAAAAACATGAGCGAAGAAAAATGTTTAGCAAGTGATTGCAGAGTTATTATCAAACCCTGTACAGACGCAAATGGTTCCCAGGTGACTGGAAAGCGAAAATATGTCCAAAATGAACATGCTAACGAACAATATGAGATTGATTCCAATAAGACAAGAAAAGTTATATTAAAAAAACTTGGGGATAAGTTAATTGCTATTGTTTGCAATAAAGAAAAATCTACTGTTGCAGCTGAACCTGCACAAGAGCAAATTGTCAACACTTCTGCCACCGGGCTTACAGATGTATCTTCAGCTTCATCATATGCTTTTTCATCATATGGCAAAAGCCCGATCAAGAAGATGCCATGTCATCCAAATGGGGTGTGGTTAGGAAATACAAACTGCACACCACAGTCAAAGTTGACTTTGCCAAAAAATTTAAGCCCTGGTATTACATCATCACCAATAACTAATAATCTGCATATTTCAACAAATCTTTTTCAGGATATAGATAGTATGAATGATACTGCAGAGGAGAGTCAGGAATTGAATAACTCACACGGCAAATCTGAAGGGATTGAAATAAACTCTAGCTGTGTACCACACAGTAGTTCATCAATGAACCAGACACTGCAGCAATCAGGCTCAGATTCAGTACATAATACAGATACAATCTCCTCACAAGGTCTTGTTTTGACCAACATAGCACCATGTCCAATGGCAGCATCAATCACATCAATGTTTGCAGCCCCTCAGCATGAAAGAACTGAAGATGATGAGGATAATGTTGATGTTGGGAATGATGATGAAGAGGAGGAGGAGGATAAAAATGCTGCTGCTTTATTTCATGTTGCTGAGAGTTTGTTATTGCTTAAAGAATCAAGTAGTCCATGGAAATGTAAGTTGTTATTTATATAAGGAATAATAAATACAGAAAATCTGCCGTAATGTTTATAATTAATAACTTTGGACTTGAAAATATTAAAACGAATAGGTGTGCAAATAAAAGTTTCACTTCTTTTAATCTTTATAGTTATAGAACTGAAACTTATCAATGAAACCTACTTATTATATAGCTCCTACAAATTCCTAATCACTAATTGTTGTTTTCCAATTGCTCAAAAGGCTCTTTTCATATTTTTGAAAAATCTTGATCTGTCCTCAAGATTTTTGAATTTAAGTCATTTATATAAATATTAATACTTGCAATTTCTTCTGAGCTAAACTTTCAAGTCTTATATCTCGGAAACCAATAAAAAGGTTTTCCAAAAAATAAAAAGATTTAAGGAAATTTTTCTAGTTCTTTCATAAGAAATCAACTTAATTTTTGGAGAATAAAATTTAAATTTCACAAGAACTAATTTTCGCGAAGTTGTCAATTTTGTAAGAATTAAATTTTGCGTATTTTCCGATAATTTTTTTTTTTAATTTATACCATTTTTCAAATCGTGATACAATGTTTTCAAATTGAAAAATGTTTTACTGGTCATAACAAATATCGTTAAGCAAAAAACACAAATATTAAGAATCTAAAGTAGACTGTCTGATAAGCAACAAGTGTTACGAAAAAAATATTATTCACAAAGCGAAAATCTTATGCTGACCTTATGAATTTTGGAACCTTAAAGAGTGAGAAAGAAATGTCGACTTCAAGTGTATATAGTTATTTGAATGAGTACACATGCATAGTTTCTTCAAATTTTTTTTACCATCTTTAGTTTGCGTTTCGTGTAAACAAGCAGTGAATGGATACTGTACTATCCATGGAAATCCTATGGACAGTCTGCCAAAAACAAAAGCTGTTCTATCTCTCCCAAGTTCTATGTCTATTCAGACTAGCTCTATACCTCATGCCGGACTGGGAGTGTTTGCCTTGACAACATTTGAGGTTGGTTCTTTGTTTGGACCCATGGATGGTGAAAAGTTGTCAGCTAGGGACCATGCACAGAGAGGAAATAATCCATATGTTTGGGAAGTAAGATTAATTTTCTTCTTATTAAAGTTACATTTCATGTGTTCAGTTTATAATATGTATTTGATCTTCTTGGGTTAGGTTTATGAAGAAAATCGCAAATCTATTTCTCATTTTCTTGATTGTATGGATGAAGGGAAAAGTAACTGGATGCGTTTCATAAATTGTGCACGTTTCGAAGAAGAACAAAATCTGATTGCTGAGCAATACGACAAACTGCTGTTTTACAAGACCTACAAAAAAGTTCTGCCAGGACAGGTTCGTGTTTTGCCTTTAACCCTGGATATAATTGTTGTCTATATTGGTATGTGAGATTAAGTGTTTCAAACAGAAGTAACAACACCAGTTTCGTCTCTTCGTTCATTTTTTTGATGACATTTTGGCTGTAACCGGCCATTATCAAGTCATATTCACACAATATACAAGCTGGTATAATAGATTTAAATAATTAGATCGTATGATACATTTATTGTTAATCAGCGAATAAGAATAAAGGAAGTGATGCTATGTTTTTATTGAGAGAAGGTTTGTCTCCATGGATTAATAAACCTTCCTTTAGCTCTAAATCATAATTATTTCTAGCGATGGAGAGTATTGAAAAATTCTCTAAACAAGTGCGACTGACTTGACAGTATACTGCATGTCTAAACACAGCAGAAAAATGCGAAGTTTTGTGACTTTATGGTTAAATCTGAAATGCCCATGTACTCACTTGCTAGTACTTTCAAATACCCTAATGTTTTGCCTAGCATTGCAGTTTTTGCACTTAAACTTGTATACAACGTGTGAACTTTAAAGCAACCATATCACCAAATCTCAAACCTGAAGAAAACATAACCTTGACCTTACAAGATGGTCAAGCTTGAAAAACGTTTTTTTCTAAACGTGTGCGATATTTAAGTGATACATTGGCCAAAAATGGCAATATTTCAAGAACTTCACGTTTTGAGACAGTTGATACGACAAACTTGAAACAATTTGTCAAGAAATGTCTTAATACAACAACCAATTAAGCTGGAAATGTATTTATTTTTTAAAATATTTGTCTCAAGTTTTCCTGGATATAATGCCTTAGAAAATGCTCTTTTTTGTCTATTTCTGCAGCTATTCTTCAAAAGCTTATCTTTAGCAAACTTAAAACCAAATAAAGATTGCTATAATTATAATAGTCGTTGACAGTGCTGGGTTTTTTTGTAATAATGATCCTAATATTCCTGGATGACCTTTCTGTTTTTTTTTTATTTCTCTTTGTCTCTCTGGATTTCTCTCTCTGTCTTTTTTTTTCACCTCTTCCTTCCTTCCTTCCTTTCTTTCATTATATCTCTCTTTCTTTTTTTTTTGTAGGAAAGTTATTGGGGGGAGACTGTGCCCCCCCTGCCTCCCTCCCCCCCCCCCCACGGTTACAGCACTGGTTGATGTCAACGTAAAGACACTGCAGTATCGCCAGCAAGTGTCTGTGACTACGAGAAAACAGGGAATGCTAAAATCAAAGAAGAAGCTGAACCCAATTCTACTTTCCCCGCACTGGAAACTAACTCACATGGCGTGAACATTTTAAGTACACACGCTCAGAAACTTTTCTGTTCCTGTCCGTTCCATTCCGCAAAAACATTTTCTTGAAGTGGAAAATGCCTTTTGGGGAGGTGTGCGTACAAGCTGAAATACCTTAGCATCTCGAATTTATAAAGCAAATCTTATGTTTGTATAGAGGATACCAAAGTTTTCGTGGACTAATTGACCTTGCTTCTGCATGAAAATTATATAACAAAAGGTTTTGTAAAAACCTTTTTAAATGAATTTCTAAGTGCTCTCAGGTCAGTCAAACGGTGTCAATCACGTCTGGAAATTACACCTCACTTTGTAAATCGTTTTCTAAATACATGCGCTTTTTCAAATGCTCTTTTGGTTGGTGAATGGTTACACATTGGACAGCCACTTGGATATGGACCCTAAAAAATTTTAATTTAATTTGAGGCCTAGACCCTTGCAATTGGGTAGCTTTATAAATGTTTACATACTATGTCTATGTTACCATAGATGTTACGCAGGAAATGATTTGCCACATATTTGGTAGTACTACGTTATTGATATGGAAATTTCGCTCTTTGGCAAACATTCCTCATTTTTTCTTATCTTAAAAATTTTATTTCTAGGAACTGCTTGTCTGGTATGGAAATGCATATGGACGTGAGTTACGTGAACAGTTTCAGTGTCCCATAAAAACATTACCTATCGAAGGCGATGTTTATTACGGAGCTATAGAAAGTAATAAAGAGATTGACTGTCAATCAGAAAGTATATCTGGAGAAATGGAACTTGGAAAATGGAAGCTAAGACAAAGCTACGTCAAAACTGGAGTAACAGAAAGTGAATGTGATAACACAGAGATAGGTAGTAGTAGTAGTAGTTTCGTTACTGTATTTTCTTAAAAGTTTGTTCGTATTTTTGTGGTGTTGCATAAAAACGATAGAGGAAGAAGACAGTCTGTGGACCTTTGTTATGGTTATGTTTGGGTATGTTTATTACGCGTCTCTAAAAAAATCAATTTCGAGAATTTTCAAGAAAAAGAGCATATTACTGTTTTGCATTTGGAAAAAATTTCAATAAGGGTTAAAATATTTTCCACTTTTTCTAACTTCTAACAATCTTCGACTTCGTATCCACCCAAATCTCTAACTCCAGCGAACATATTTTTATCGCGTTGTGTGAAATTTTCCATTTGCAATTTTTGGCCATTGAGAAAAAGAATAAAGACCGCAAATTTCCAAAAAAATGGATTTTTCTTTTTGACTACCTCATTTGATAAGTTCAGTTTTAAAGTTCAGCAACCTTTATGTCTGCTATTGTTTCGCATGTTAAAATACAAATACAAATGTCTTATTTTTTGGCATCAAAAATTCCTACTGTAAGAAAAGTCTTTTATTCTCCTACATTTATTCTCCTCCTGGGGGCCCTTAACTAATGAACTGTTCTATTTTCTAGAGTTGAATTTCACCTGTAAGTCATGCGGAGCTATGTTTGACTCCCTATATTACCTACAACGACACAACCAGTTTGTTTGTCCGGCATCATCAAAAGTCCGATGTTATGTCTGTTCGAAGCGTTTCAACAGCGTGTATTCGTTAGAAAGACACAAAAAGAGAGGTCACGACATTCAAAAACAATTTTCTTGCTTACTGTGTTCAGCTGCTTTTACGTCGAAGGGTAACTTGAGAGTACACGTCAATACTCATTTGAATGTTAAAGAACACAGGTGTGAATATTGCGGGATGAAATTCTCGAGAAGTACGTTTTTACGAAGTCACGTGTTAGCAGTGCACCAGAAAGAAAAACCGTACGTTTGTCCCACATGTGGTCGAAAGTTTAGTCGATCAGACTCGTTGAATCGTCATCGAAACATCCATAAGAAAGCAAAAAACATATTGTGTGAAGTATGCGGGGCGAGATTCAATTCAAACGATTCGTTGAGACATCATATGAGGACACTTCACAGTGCAGATGCTGAGATGACTAGAGGTGAATGTAGTGAGTGTGGAATAGTGTATGATGATATTACAACACACGAAGCGTATGTCCATCAAATTAAGAAAAAAGCGAAATGTACTGTGTGTTCAAAAGAAGTTGTCAATCTGTTATCGCATATGACGTCGCACAAAACAGCTGGTTTTACGCAATGTCCATTGTGTGGTCTGTATTTTATGCGTCTTAATGGACATATGAAGATACATTATAACATGGAGGAAAAAGAGAAGGTTTTGTAATAAGAGCTTTTTGAAATTTATTTTACGTATTTTTACTTATTAATTTTTAATGATAGGTAGTTGTTTTTAGGATTTGGTGTTTTAGACGCATACGTGACGCATACGTGATGAACATGGTTCTGAAAATTTCTAGAATATTCTGGAATTTTTTCCTGGTGGGTTGAATTTTTAAAAATCAAGAATTGCCTTGAATAGTATTTTAAAAAAGAATAAATGTCAATTTGTCCTGTAATCTACTTGAAGATTTGATCCTAAATAATAAAGCAAGAAAAATATGTTTTGCAATTTTGGAATTTAAATGTTCTGTGCTCACCATGTCGTACCCGCGTAGATGTCGGTGTGTTGATTGTATTTGGTACAATTCTTTTTGTTAAGAAAATAGTCAACAATAATACTGACTATTTGACGAGTAATATTTATTAACAATCAGAATATAACAACGGAAGTCGCACCCTCTACGGTTGATTTTATCTGACGGTAATATTTTTCGATTTATAAAGATAATCCCCCTGAAATGTATGAATCTGGCGAGCTTTTTCATAAAATTCTCACGCTTGCATAGGAGAACTTGCGTTTTTCCGAAAGTGTATATACAATTGTTTTTATAGATAAAGTTTAAAAAATATAAAGATGGCAAAAGGAATAAGACACAATAAAGTGAAGACTGTGAGTTGTTTTTAATTACAAATATTTTTGTTGTTGTTGCTTTGGTATACCTTAAGTTGGTGATTTTTACGAAGGTTAATGAAAGCGCGAAAATTCTCGGAAATGTCAATTGGCGAAAATATATCTTCAAAAGTCAATCTTCGCAAAATTTAGTTTAATCAAAAATGATATTTTTAGGGTTTTTTCTCAATAAGCGCGCTTTGCAAGCTTTCTTTCATATTTTGTTGTTATTACTTTTTTAATCACTTCGATAATATCAACCCATTGACTTTTCCACTAATTGCTTTGCCTTACTCGCCTTGTGATAAAGATACTTGGCGATGTAAATATTCGTCTGGGGCTGACAGCACAGTTCCTTCAACCTTATTTTTTGTACATTTGTATAAAAGCGATATCTCTTCTAATGATTGGTACGGGTAAAGGTAGAATTATTCGCAATCAATATATAATTGGTCCATTTGCGGAAAAAAATTTTCACGTAAAATAGTCCTTGTCACTTATCTGAAATTAATTGGTTGCGAAAATTATTCTTGGCGAAAATTGCGTTTGTAAGGTATTTATTCTATTTTGTTGTTGTTTTTTGTTTATGTACTCTATTTACTGCTTTTTAATCAGGACTTGGTTTTTGTCAACCTTGCATGTCAGGTATACAAATACTGACCTATACTATACCAACATATTAACCCGAGTTTAAAAAAACATGTATATTGCCATTTTTCAGTTTTCTTTTAAGCTCGTACTTTACAGACCAGAACCCTAGTATATCGATATAATTTTTTTTTCGTAAGAATTAATTTTGGTTTGACCTAGTTTATTTAGGACTATAATTTAAAATTTAATCTCTAAACTAGTACGCCTATTTAGCTGTCTGTAACGCGAAGTTGGTTCGTTCTGAAGGGCGTACAAAGTAGGAAATTTTTACCTATTTTTCTTGGACACCGGCGAAGTAGATAACTACGTTATACTAGAAATCTGCGCATTTTGTCTGTGGGTTTTTTATCAAGAGGCAAGAACTAGTTCTTAAATGATTCTTAAAATTTAGAAATATATTTTTGCCCTATTTCATCGTTTCCAGTAAATTCCATTTTGAGAGGGAGAGGCAATTTTCACGCTTGATCTTGTGTTTTAAACCTAGCGTTTTTTATAGAGTATGCTCGCCAAAAACAATATTTTAGTGGTTATTTTCTCTTGGTCAGTAAAAATTTTGATATCTTTTTAGGCTTCCCAAAAACGTTTTAACCGGTTAAAACGCGTGCAGAATAAACAAAAGAAAAAACTGTCGACTGCAAAGAAGAAACAAATGATAGATGGAATTTCTCAATCAAGTACGGAAAACACAAAGTAAGTACCTTTAAATCTACTTGAAACAATATTATTCGTATAAACTGTCAGTTACTTTGTTCCGGGTATCACGGGAATGGCGGCACGCCCACACACGCTTACTTCACTGTGCAGGTTTTCATTGGTACTTACTTTTAGGAGTTTATCTAGTCGACAGAAGAAGATTCTGGTAAGAGAGTTGAGGCGGGTTGAAAAAGAGAAAACAAAAATGGAAGGTAATGATGTTCATTTTGTTTTGTATATGTGATATTTTGACTACGTTGCTTGTGAAGATGTGATTGTGGAGAGACTGAACTGCAACCAACTTGGTCAATGTTAGATCAGATCTGGGTTAGAATGAAAATTTATTGAATAGGTCCTATAAAATCTTATTTTTTTTGGAATTCTTTCGACAGGGGCGACAAAATACTCGTTTTTAATGTATAAATTTTTTTTACGGTTTTTCGTGTCGTAGTGCCACGCGTCATTAATCGCGCGTTTTATCTTAATGTCCGTGACGGAAGGACAATATGAAATTTGCATCATGACACTCTGCTTCATCAACGCCTAAGGTAGTTTTTCTTTCAATACTAGCTAATGTGTCCTTCCGTTTTTAAATTATTATCAAATATTTGCGAACATAATAACATACGACGATAGCACATTATATTTAACTTCGACCAAGGCACAAACAACACTTAACTTTTGTTTTAGTATCAACTGAGAATAACACACCGTCCAATTTAAAACCGTCTAAATCGAAACCGAAAAATGATTCCATGGAAGTAGATGCGTCGTAGTCGGACCGTCACTGTACGCCGCATACCAATCTCGTATATGTGCATCATTTTGTTCACACCATGATGATATAATGAACTTACCCGTTTGTGTAGAAGGAAGATTATATTTATAGATTTCGATGATTTTTATTTTCGTTTTTCCTCCAAGACCTCAAATACAATAAAGCTAATGTTATAATCATGCTAACCAACACGAATTATCTATATTTTCGCGCACCAAAAGAACTAAATGTGTACATTAATTCTCTATTTTAAGAAAGCGTTTTCTGCAAACACACCGACCAATGTCAAAAGAAGAACGATAAAAAATGATACTCTGTCCCATGTGATTGTAACTTTACCCAATGAGAAGCCAATCGTATCCAAGGTGAGTTCTAAAAATTTGATATATTTCTCGTAATTAAATTTCTTTCGCGGCATGCTTTTAAATTTCCCAACGGTTTGCGCTACTCGTACGACGTTACCGAATCTTTGTTTTACTGTCTGTTTATCTTTTACCTCCGAGTGCTTCGATAGCTTCACTCCTTCTTTAAAATCATGCACCGAATTGCCTTGGTTCTGTTCAGGTGGGTCGTCACTTTTCTGTTCCTGTCCGGTGACTTTTATTTCTTTTTTTCCGGAATAGTTAGTCGAGCTTTTGCTCTGTTTGGTAACAAACCGAAGTAAACTTTTTCTTTTTGATTTAACTCTTTCATACTTGTTATTATTGTCTTTATTTACAGGTGGTTGGCTGGGACAGCAAAGCTCCATATTAATGACGTGATATGATTTATTTTCTGTGTCTACTAAACTGTCGCCATTTTTTTCGTCCTGATTTTTTTCTTTGTCCAACGCTTCCTCTTTTTCTTTACGTTCACGCTCCGCTTTTCTACGTCGTATATTTTCCAGACCAGCCCGCCAATTTGGTTGTGGAAGTTTTGATATTTCTTCTTTTGTTGGCGGTTTTCGGCACCATATTTCATCGTATTTTTCTGGGATTTCAACCCAAGAATGTATGACGATTAGTTTCAGTTTATGATATGCTGAAGTGACTAACGCCCCACCAATTAAGGGCGTTACTGTCCATAATAAAGGCGCAATGGCAAACCATACATATATGGCGTATCTTTGTATAAATAAAAAGTTGTAAGCATTCACTACGAAGGAGACACTCGTAGCAACCAGAAGAACTGCCAGTACAACCTGAAAAGAAAAATAGTGTGAACGTTTCGCAATTATCGCTGGATTGCATCTAATACGTGTCAGTTTTAAAATATAAACTTTCGAGGTTTATCTCAAAGAGCTCCGCGGACAAAAATATTGTATTGTCCTACCGAAGTGTTTTCAGAGGCTTCTCGCAAAAGTTTCGTTCTCATAGAAAATTGGTTGACAGCTTCTTGGAATGACATAGATGGTGGATGAGATTTCAGTTCATTGCCAATATAATCTGTAAACAAAGAAGACAGTGCCAATAGGCTACTTATATTAAATTTACTGACATATTGCAACGTAACGTGAAATTAAAGTAAGGCCTGGTACACATTGAAAAAAGTACCTTAAAGTTAAAAGCATCAATTTTGAAATTTTAAAAAAAATTATATTTGATAGTTTTGCAAAAATTCTTTCTCAGTCCGGTGTATTGATGTAAGGATTTATATCTGTTCTAAATATGTTAACTTGTCCCCCAGGGCTCTTCTACGAGTCTTCCCAGCATACCCACACATAAGAGATTAGGAAACGAGATGGTTAAGAAGACTTACTGTTAAAAATTTTTTGGGAGTGCACCACAGTATAGAAAATGATAGAATTGAAGAGCAGTATCAGAAACATCATGTAGTAAATATGAGATAAACTTGTAAAACGCAAAATATTGAGTAGCACTTCTACTGATGTAGAGAAAGGGTTCGAAGTTGTGTGATTTTTCGAATTTCCGAATGATATAGTCAATGCATTGTCGTAGGCATAGCAACCATACTGCGCAGCTGCCCCAGAAACAGAACAAGCGGCCAATAACATCGGTGTAACCTAAAAGAAGACACGATTTTTATACATTAAACTTCGAAAAGATTGAAATAAAATTAAAAACAAGCACTGCATCCACAATTGACGACAAAAAAATTAACACAGGACCCAAATTGATAACAGTGTTTCCAGTACTGAAGTGGCTATCTGGTATAAACATTCGGAATAATAATAATTCAACGGCTTTTTTCGAAGTTTGCAAAGAGCATCAATTTGCAAATACTCTGCAGCCGAAAGAGTAACAACTCTATATGTTTAAGAGGTGTTTAGAGTGCGCTGGTCGCACTTTCTTACATGTTAGAATTGCGGAATAATCAATGTCAGGTCCCATGAAGTGCCGAAATATCGCACAAAGAAGTCATGCTGACGTCGACAAAAATTAGCACAGCTTAAGAGTTTAGATTTAACCAAATAACTAGGTCTTAAACCCGCTGTAAGCATTGATAAGTGAATTTTCACAAGTTTAAATTTTGTAAACCTAATGCAGAAACAGTCCAAAATTTGCAATCTGGTTCCAACATTTTTTGATAATGTTTATCGTTAAAAATACTTTATCATTCCTGACGAATAGGAATGTAAAAATTGAAAAAGCGCCAAAATTAAATGCAAAATCTTTATATCCGGGATATAATCAGCATAAACTCGCTTACCTTAAAAATAAACTTCAATTTTTTTAACGTCGGCAAATAAATAACATCTTTGGTCAGCTTTTTGACAAGTCGTACATACCACCGCATACTGTGTCGAATCATAAAAGCAGTACACATAACAAACATTACCAAATAAATACCAATCGAAGTGGCCCATGACACGTGGAAAACATCGTGAGCTTCGTAAAAATCAAAAGCAAAATGTATACACAAATTCATGACCCATAAAAGCAGTCCGAGGTAGCCCTTGCATGTATTAAACGGTCGTTTCGTGTCACCAATCACTGCAGAAAGTAAATAAACACGCCTTTGAATGTACAAAAATGTTTGGTATATTTCTGTGTGGTAAACAGCATGGTGTGAAGTTTGTTTTTGCTCGGTTTTGACATTTATATCTTTTTGAGAATTTTTCTCGTCTTTTACTCCGTTGTAAAAGATACTGCGCATGTTGATGTACATTTCTCCTGTTTCAGCTGGCCTAACTTTCTTGCCTAAAGAAAGAAGGAATATATAACAACAGTGTATCTGGCGTTGAACCATTACTTTCTCCATATCTGTAATGAAGGTGTAGAAATAGCGTCATCGCAAATTATTATCTAGAATTTTTCACAATGTGAGTTGAACTTTAAAAGTATATACAATGTATATAAATATTAAAATCCAGTTACCACATTTTATTGGTGTAATATGCACAAACCTGTACAAACTTTTGGATAACAACCCTGATTTCGTATTTGAACTAAGAATCACATCTTTTCTGATAACCTCAACTGACTTTTCGAATAAACTGATATAATTTTAGTCATTCTAAGTGTAAGTTTTTTTTTCAAGTGAAGTTTTTAAAAGACCAACCAGAAAAGGTTTTTAAAATAGAAATACAAGTGACTACGAGTCAGACTACGAGTGACTAAAAGTGAGTAGGAGTGACTACAAGCGAGTACGAGTGACTACAATTGAGTACAAGTGACTACAAGTTAGTACAATGAGAGCGAGCGACTACAAGTGAGTACGAGTGACAGCAAGTGACTACGAGTCAGACTACGAGTGACTACAAGTAGGGTCCAATGACTACAAGTGACTATAAGTGACTACGAGTCAGACTACGAGTGACTGTGAGTCAGAATACGAGCGACCACAAGCATATAATATAATAAGTATAAATTGCTATAAATCATTTTTCGTTGCATATGAAAGTTTCTGAATTATTTTGATGCTTCAGCATTTTTTTTTAAACAAGTTTCTTATCAATACGTGTATTCATTTATTCATTCATTCATTCATTCATTCATTCATTCATTCATTCATTCATTCATTTTTATTATTTTGCTTTAACCTTTAATGTTTTGGCAGGGAATAACGCACAGGTCGTTCTTAATTATTATTATTGTTTATTTCTATTATTATTTATTATACTTGTTATAAATATTAAAATACATCTTACGTAAAAAAAACGCTAGCTAACACTTACATCAATCTTTCAAAATGTAATCATTTTAAATATATGGCGGTTTTCCTCACTTTTACAACTTTAACTTACCAAATAATTGAAATTTCTCTTTCTTCATCCTTTTTTATCTTTTTTTTTAAAAAGTTTCTCTTTTTAAATTGTTATTCATTATTCAACACAGAGCCACACATCTGGCGATTACGTTCAATAAATAAATGTTTACAAGATTATTAAATATTAACTACGTTGTATATTATTTCCTATTGCGTGCAGCATACAACTTGATTCTTTTTAGTGCCCAAACATTCCCCTTCCAGCATAAGACACTATTTTGTTGTTTTTGTTGCTATTGTTGTTGTTGTTGTTGTTGTAAAACTTGGCACAGTTGTATAATGCTAAATGTTTGTTTCTGGTACTTCTGAAGAGCCTTCATTATGCGCAACAAGGCTGTATCAAAAGTAATACGTTTGAAAAATTACAGATAAAGAAATGTACCTTTCATTTCATACTTTTTTTTCCTTCGTTTTCTTTTAAAGGTGTTCATGGCGCATGACTGTGCTAAATACAAAAGTGGAATATAATTTATACATATCTCATGTAATAGCCGCACTACATTTTTCTCACTGTTTTATTGTTTTCTTCAAAAGTAAAAGCCTATAACAACCTTATTTACAAAATTGCATGTTATTAAAAACTTAATAGTGAACTGGTGTGTTAGTAAAAAGTTCCACACACCTTCGTGGAAAAATGTAGATGTTCTCCATCTAAAATAATTCTAATTCTATCTTCGCATTCTCAAAAGTACTTACTATATGAAGTTGCTATTTATTAACTTGCCTGCTATTTTGTAATAACCCTCAGTCCCAGAGGACTTGGAAATAGGTTAAAACACTCCATCTTACTTGATTTATATTAAATACTGCAATGGGTGAGAACACATCAAAACAGGCGACTTTACCTGAGAAGTCAATCTTTTGGAGATTTTGCTGAGATGACGTTCACTTAAGTCGTTTCCTTCGTCGGAAAAAAAAAGTTAAGCACGAAAAATATTTTTCGCCGTCTTTTGCCATATCAAAACGGCAAACGTCCTGGGAACGAAAGTGTATGTTTGAATTGATAATGTCATTTTGCATTTGGAAGTGTTTTTTTTATATGAAACAAATTAAACATTGAAAATACGAAATATTCAACAAATTTGACATAAATTTAGTTTTTTGTCTTTTATTCATTAGGGTGGACAGATGATTTATAAAAAGACAAAAAGAAGTTAACAAAGTTGCGATAAATACAACTCGACTCTTCCCCATCAGAATTTACGGTTTGGGAGCGTTCACACATTACGTAATCAAGTGAGGGGGGGGTCATCGAAATTGCTTACGCTGGGGGAGGGGGAAGGGGTCAAGTGGTTTGATAACATAAGCAAATTAACAAAAATTAACAGCATATTTCATCATGAGTGTGAAAAATATCAACTGTCTGAAGTATTCGTATTTTTTACGGATTTTTTTTTTTTTGAGGGGGGGAGGGGTTAGGTAGATGATGACGTAGTTTTGGAAAGGGGGTCAACTAAATGATTACGACTAATTACATGGTGGAGGGGGGAGTAGAAAATAGGCAAAAAATTGATGACGTAATATGTGAACGCTCTCTTTCTGATAACAAGCAACTTGAGTATTCAAGCTAAAGTAATATAAACTGTGCAGTCAAAATATTAACTTCCTCAACTTCATCTCCAGTGCTCTTGTCACAAGCGTAAAAGAGTGATGTGAATGCTTGTAAATCCTAATGTTGTAGCTACACAATCGCGATCGCATTCATCCAGGTAGTAGTATCTAGGTAGTAAAAATTCGCCTTGTCCTTCATGCTACGGAAATATACTCCTAAACCATTTATGCTACACATGCAATTTTTACATGGTAATAAGAAACAGTACAAACCTTTTGTGTGATGTGTGTATATCATTTCATAACATCCTCCGTTGAAGTAAAATCGTCCCTCAACAACGCCAATACCTCAACATTTCGTTATAAAACCTTTATCCACATTTCTGCATACGAACGGAAATTAACCTTAGTGCAAGCGTTGCCGAAAGGAATGCATAGAGAACTTCACAAAACTCGGGTTAGGAGGACTTTAACTCCATATCTTTACAAAAGAAAGAAAAAGTTCTTGCGACATTTGTTAAAATCCCAGTCACCAAGGGAGTCCTGGAAACGAGATCTTGCTCCGATTAAAAAAAAATATTCGTTTATAAATTACACAAAACAATTAACAAAAATATGAAAGAAAAAGATGTTACAAAAAAGTTAAATTATAATTTAAATAATCTTCTATATTAAAAACAGTAAAATCAATTTAATTCTCTCCCAGGTGTATGTTTTCTCCTCGTTGCTATAACAAAATCTGCCAACTTTTTTACAAGTTTTTTGAAATATCTAAGTTACAAATTTCATTTGATGTCAGAAAAGTTGGCGGTTCAAGAAAAATAAAAAATCTGTTGAATCCAATTTTGCGACTGTAACAAACCATACGATACCAAAAAAATTTGAAATTTCATGAAAAAATTTCTGACATATTAAGTATTAAACCAAATGACAATTCAATTTTTTGGAAATATCACATCTTAGGCATTGTGAAGAAATTAAGATATAGGTCAAGTGGCTTGAGCATCCCTTCTAAACGTCAACAGTAGGGCCAACTTGGAGGAGTTTGTACACTCAGCACTGAAAGCATAGTACAACTCAACGAAACTATACACACGGTATAGTAACCACAGAATACGCCCGGTAAGAATGGCACAGACAACAAAAAGTTGGAAAGGGCTAGCTCCTTCGCATTGGTGAGATAGAGTTTACTATTTTAATTCGGCTAACCCCTGTTCTGTGTTGTCTCTAAAATATGCAAGGTTTGGTTTCCAGGAATTGCAACATACAACATGTTACGTTGTTTAGCCGGAAAAAAATACATCTCTACCATGATACAAGTTTGAAAATTTTAAAATTACTAAATTTCTACTAGGACTAAAATAGAGTACTCTTTAAAATTAACAAAAAAAAAATAAATATAATATTTAATCAATACCATCTTTCTTATTTGTTCATCTTTCCGGAGAGGTCATCGTTTTAATAAATTCTAAAGCCGCACAAAATTGCATCCAACAATAATATTCCTCCCCACTCAACCGTGTTTCGTAAAACGTGTTCACATATTGCTTAGTGGAGAGCAAGTTCGGTGGATTGGCTCTTAACACCACGTACACAAGTACAGGAACAAAGTCGTCAGCCCCGGGTGCCTGCTTATCCGACGCCATGCTTAGTAGATTCATAATGGTAACACAACAGCGGTGGATACATGCTAGTTTATCGGCTGCCGTCTAATGTTAGAGAATGAAAAATTTTGGTTAGTACAGACAGGGATCATGATAAAATAAGGATTGTTCAGAAACGAAAGATAAAAAATGAGTAACGTGGCGCCTTACAAACACTCTAAAGAAAATTGAAACAGCCGCAATAAAAAGCAAACATCCTAAAATGATTTAAAAGCCCCGACCTTGTAAGCGTTCACCATCAACAGTTCTGTTTGCGCTGAAGGCCAAGGAGCTTCTTTTTGATATGTCTGTAAACAAACAGAAACTTTTTTATCAAACATGCCGAAGTGATCGTTCTTTTAGACTGATAAGTACGGCTGCGAAAATCTTGCTCCAATACATGTACGATGTAGGGAAGAGTTTACTTACCTTTGGTATCTGAAGAGCAGGGTGTGATAAAGTGATGACTTTCGACAGACACTTGATATGCTCATGAAATATTCTAAAACAAGAGGAAAGTTGAATTAGGGGAGCTTTTTTACGGCCTGTGTGAAAGAATTGATAAACGGCGTTAGTTTTTAAGCAAAAAAACGTTTCAACCTTGAAGGTTTCTCAGCTATTTTTATATTTTTTTGTTACATAAATTTATTCTCAACTGTGTTTTTTTATTGTGATAAAAGCATTTCATTTTAAGTCATACGTTTCATAAAAACATACCTATGTTTTACGTATAGCAAACAATGAAATGTACCTATCATTGAATGTAAAAAGGAAACATACCAATCTCTCGAACTTACTAAAGAAAGAAATATACCTATCATTTTCAATATCGGTGACACCGTTTGGATAAAATGCTTCTTTGTATATTCTGCTCATGATCGTGCGTTCTGTCGCCACTTTCACGTCTTCAAGTTCTTCATCGTTGCAATCTAAATGGTACATAGTGGTTGGGTTAGTTTTTAGATATATCAGAACTGTTCAATTCTAAAATTTCAAAACTGAGGTAAGATTGAGTCTGCTAGGTACGATTTTTTAAAATTACTAAAACAGGGATGAAAACAAAATTATATCCTTTGTTGCCAATGGGTAATATCAAGGAGGTTTAAAGAATAAAGAGTTTAAATAATAATATAGGGTTGATAGTATAGAGTATAAATTTCCAAAAAAGCCATTTTTCGGTGAACAAAATTCACTACAAAATGTACGAAAAATAGAGTTAAAGAAGCCTAAATTTGACAAATTGATTATTGTCCCCAATTTCTTTTTCTATGTAGTAAACCACACATGTCAGTGTCCTGCTAACAATAAATTACATCATGTTAACATTGAACTTTACTATAGCATGAGTAAGCTTCACCAGCTTTGGAACAATTTTTGACCTATTTATTAACCATAACAACAACTCACATGTCCAAGTTGCATCTTTAAGCATATCAACGTGAAGTTTTTCAAGAAAGTCGCTTAACAAAGCACACTGAAAAATAATTGCTCCAAATAAAAAAACAGCCAGCAATAACAGCGAAATCAAGAAAATCACGGGAAGCCACAAAAACTTTCACATAATAAAATATACAATTATTTGGACAGGTAAACAGGTTTTTAAAAAGTAAAAAAAAGATGCTATAGTGTAAATATTTCTAGAAAGAATAATTTAAAAACTCTATTCTTTAAGGTACAAAATAAAAGCTAGTCAAAATCTTACTTTTTCATCCAACATTTTTGTCGAGTTAAAGTTTTGTCCAAAACCAATGATTTCTTTTTTTCGTTCTTGCGTTTCAAGAAATAGACGTACAGCAAGCGTGGTAAAATATTTACGACAAATCACTTTGTCTCTACAAGGTGAAGAATATAACGTATAATACTGAGTCACATTTGTTACATCAACCAGGCTACACCAAGAAGATCTCAATTTATATTAATTCACATTCGTTACATCAACTGCACCAAAAAGAACTTAATGTATACAAGTCATAATCGGTACAACAGCAGATACTGATGACTGTTTTGGTAAGAAGGCCGAAGACACTTTGAAAGACATATTGTTAATAGCACAGTAATACGAACAAGTATTCCACCTTTGTAACTTTGTAGTGGTTTGTTCCAAATGACAAATGGTTGACAACAGGCCCTGTTTACTTCGGGTTAAGTAGGAAATATACTTCGACCTTTGTTCGTAATCTTCTTCCAGCTTTTGTACAAGTTTTTCACAACTAAATCAAAAGTGAATTGTTCACGTTGTAGCCATAACTAAGATAGAGACAACGAAACTCAAGGGCCGCGTAGGGGGGGATAACCCCTAATTTTTTTCAGAGGTACTTAGATAGCTTTCAAAATATTATTTTCTCTATTCTAATACAGAAAAACTTTACAATTTGAACAACGCTTTGAAGGTCGTAAATTTAAAAAAAATCAAAGGTAACTTCAATCCTAATGGGATCTCGTTTGTTACTATACTGGTCCCTTCTATTTCTAAACCAATCAGTTAGCCACGTAACAAAGTCCAGTGTGAAACATAAAGAAAGAAAGTTCAAAATGAGCTTTGTTTTGTCAAAATAGCAGAAATTTCTTTTTTTGTCTGACTACAAATAATCCCCTCTACCTGTCGTCTGGCAATTGTTTAATACTTCTCAACGTTTCATGAAGTTGTGCCACAGAAAAACGATTCTGTATGTTAATAGCTTCTGCTAACTTTGCTTGTAACATGGTCAACATGAGGTGATCAAAACTTCTTGCGTCACTACAACAACAACAAAAATGAATTTATGCACCCTTTTTTATAAACAGCATCTTATAACCAACAAGAGGCTCAAATCCATTACAAAACAAAGCAACTTGGAAGTAACAACCAGGATAAAGTTAGTAAAAGAAAAAGGAAAAACAACAGGGGTCCTAAAACAGCAATATTTTAAAAGTCATGCAAGTTTTGTGCAACAACAAATGTAATTAAAACCGAAGTTTGATTTCGACTGGCACACTAGCGTAACTGCGCAAACAAACACGTGAATTTGATGTTCCAAAGAATAAAATCAACAAGTAGCGAGTAAGCAACTGTTAAGGTTGCAAAATACAAAACCTTAAAGAAAATCTAACTTCAGCCTCAATTTTGTATTGCTTATAAAAAAGCATGTAAAGAACCAAAACCATTGACATAAAAGGTTAAACCATACTAAAAGTTTCACCTTGGTATTAATGTTTGATCTGAAGTGCATAGCACAGTTCGAAGTTTCTTTTTGGCGTCCTCGAATTTGAACTCGTCATCAAAAATGACCTCGTCTTTATACACTTGCATTGCAACGTCTTCCATTTGAGACGAATGTGGAGTACCGAATGGTTGATCAAGACCTTCGTTCGAGGATTCTAGTGTCATATTCCTGTATTTCGCCATGATTGCTTCACTTACGTCAACTAAAAAGTGGGAAAGAAACTCGTTTAATCAAACAATCAAAGAAACATTTTAAAAACACTTTTCCAGAAGCAAAGAATTCATGTGAAACCATTCTAACTAAAGGTTTAGAAATAAATAAATAAATTTACCTTCTGATCCCGATCCTCTAGATATAATAGAAGCCGATTTAACTTTGGAAGCAACTGATGCTTGCATCGGCGTACCAGCCTTAAGTTGATGATGATCCGAATGAGTTTCCGATACTTTTCGATCTTTCTTAAGAAAATTGTCAGATTTCTTTGGTGTTTGTCTCAAGCCACCTCCTAACTTAGTTGAAATCTTATCTTTGAACCACGCTCCGTGAGATTTCTTTCGAGCTAATTTGACAATTTCTTCATGTGAGTTGCTTTCAACCATTTTGCTTGATGATAACTTTTTTTCTCTTTGTATATTTTCACTATATGCAGCATACTTGGGGTCAACAGAATGTTTTTTCTTTCCAGACTGGCTCGTTTTTCTAGTGGGTGTGGTTACGGGTGTAAAATTACTCTCAAATCCCTTTGTTTCATCTCCTTTAGGTGTTCCAGCCTGTGTACTAGAAGTGCTCCACGGATCACTAGTACCAGTCACACTCGGGGACCACGGATCTTGAAACTCACTGTTTTTAACAGCTGTCGGTGATGGAATCGCAGCTGCTTGTAAAATAGCATTGATACCACCATCTCCACTAATCATAGAGGTTAATTCACTCTTACCTGATGTTGAGTTTAAGTCAAGTGGTTTGCTAGAGTCAACAAAAATGTCATTTTCCAAACTGATCAGGGGTTGATCAATCAATCCACTTGATACATGCTTGGAATGGTGTTTCTTTACTGGCAACCTTGGACTTGCCGAGTCTTGCCCAAAATCGAGAAGATTGTCAACAGGAACAGTTTTTTCTGCATTATCCGATGTCACTTTAGGAGGGAGAGTTGCTTCAAAAAATACACCATCTAACTCACCGGCCCTTGAGCTAGTCTGTTTCACAGAATTCAATTCTTTACTGTCAATAATATCAGAATCTGATGACAAATTGCTCATGTCATTTATGTCAATCAAGTTCTCCTGGGGGAAAAATTCATGCAATGCATCCAACATTAAACTTGATGCTCTCCTTCGTCGTTCTTCATCTGTTGTATCAATATCATAAGCAGTTGAGAGATTTGTGTTTAAACCCAATACCTTGAATATATAAAAAATACGTTCCAAACAAGAGCATAAATACTCGGGAGAAAATAAATAAATCTTTGATCATCGATGGTCACATTAAATCTTCCCTACTTCAGTAAGAATCCATTCTTTTAATAGACGTTAGATAAATTTTCTACAATAAATTAAAAAAACCAAACCTTTTCCTCAGAAAGCATTCCTGGGTATTGTTCAATTTCATTTCCCAAGGGAACAACTAGCACCGGCTCGTCATTCGTAATCATTTTATTTAGGTCTTCTTTTAGTTGATCGATATCTTCTTGATTTTTGGACGCCTATAAACAAAAATAATAGGAATGTAATTCTGCACTAAAAATTGTACGGTTGATTTATAAAAACAATGACATTCTTAGCAAATTCTGTCACTTTCTATAAGGTACACTTCTGTGTAATGAAGCCTTTAGTATTGAATGTTTAAATTCTGGATAAGTAAGGTTGTAATTTTTGAACAAAACATGGTTCACAAACTTTTAGTTAAAATTTGCTTTATTTTACTAAACAAAATTCGCTTGGTTCTTCCGTCTTGGACAGTTAGGCTTTACCAGTTTGCTCAAATTTTTAAATGGTGTATGGTGTTTAAATGGTGTATGGTGTTTAACACGTAAAAAGTCAATACAACATTTTATCTGCTGGAAAATCACCGCAGTAAATCAGTGACATAAATTCATTGCTTAATCAAATTAAATAATGCTGAAATTGTAAAATTATTTATATTTTTTTAAAGGTTAGCTTTTTTCAAATTAACTGATGGTATAGTCATGAGTTTAGGTCCGAATATACCTTCTAGCAAAAAAAAGTCTGTATTTGAGGAGTACAGGATAATCAAACCTAACAAAAAATGTTATGTAAAAATGCAACGAAAATACTAACATTCGATGGTGAACTACTACTGTTTAGTTTCTTCAATTTGTTATTTCTTGGAGGAGGTACTGGAGTACTAATGTCCAAGTTAGGAGGCATTGATTTTACATTTCGTGCTGGCACCTCTTTCGTCCAGCGTCGTGGAGGGGCGGGGAGCACATCTAAGAGTTCTTCAAGTCCTTCTTCATTTAATTTTGGTACTTCGTATGTTTGAAGTAGCTTCAAGCAATTAATCTATGTAAAGTACAACAATGTATATACCACTGTAGTTAGTTTCTTTATAACCAAACCATGAACAAAAAAGAGGTAACCTAACGAATATCTGTTTAAATTTAAAATCAATTCTGTTGTTCTGGGTGAATATGCAACACAAGACAAGGTGAAACTTGAAAACTTGAAAATGTTTAATGTTTTTACAATCACTCTCAAAATGATGCTGTACTTAACTTGTATATAAGCATAAGTATAATTATAATTTGACGAAACTGTAATTAATTAAAGTCATAATCAAGCTCCCCATGCATGAATACATGCAAGCGCTACATGAGATTGAGTGCTGGATACTCATGGCAAGGCCTGATATCAACATCCTCTGCTCCAGACCTGTCATAATGAAATTAGAGACCTAATTGTTGCATTATAATTTACAAAGAAACCAAACAAAACATTACCAAAGTTTTCAGATCATGTTCCGTTATTAATATGGAGGATTGGACAACTGAAGCAGAAACTTCATCCTGAAATTCCATGTCAATATTTTCAGCACCATTGAGTAGACTTGAAACGTATGACATCATAAACCCCTACAAAAAAAAAATGTGCTATACATATTTTTTTTATCAGGGTAAAACTTAAATACTTATATATATTTGCATAAAAATTTTTAACTAAAGAGAGGAAACTCATTAAATTGCCATCACTGTAAAGTTCTGATAATATAGAACTGACTTGTTTAAAATTTTACACAGCTAAACTGTTTGGTTAAAAAAATCTAAAATATTTAGTCAATGACTAATCTAACACAGTGCATGTTATTTTGTTAATAATAACAATTAAAGTATTTTTGGATTGGTTTTAATTTTTTTTAAAAAAACTATTTCATCAACTAAACAGCATGACAAATAAAGTTTTTGTGTTGGTTAAGGTTACTGTAAAGAAAACAATTTTTTTTTTAGGTTTTTTGCAAAAAATTCATGACATACAGAAAAAAAATTCTCTTTCCAATGACATATTTTTATAGTCTATGAAAATATTTGGAACATCCCTTTTTCTGAAAAAGGCCTTTTTAGAGCTATTATATCCTTCACACCTTTGAAAAAATATGTGCAAAATGAGTTGAGCATTTTTTTTGTAAACATTATGCATAATATGGAACTCCCGAATTAAAAAAAAATCAAATTTAAGGAATATGCATATGAGCTGTCTCTTGTAAACCTGACTTCTGTCTATTAATGATTCTGAGCGTGTGCATGCATATTCAGCATAAAGAAAAAGGTTCGCACTTCTATCATCTTTCTGCATACTCAGTTCACACATTTTTATAACACCTAAATCTTTAAAAACAAATATCTTGTTAGTAAATTTTCGCATACATGCCTTTACGTTTGTGGTCTCTTTTTCCAAAAGCTTCCTATTGGCTCATTGAAATTTTCGGTAATGAAAAGCTGAATAAATTATGCACAAAAGGTTCCCGGATTTTTTTGTATAAATTACTGATTAGCGAATTATGACGACAGAAAGAAAAAAATATGCATTTTTTTTGAATGAATGAAAAAAATTTAATTTATGCTGAATATAATGGTGTGTGTGTTTATTTCATTATATTTTCTTTTTGGAAAGTTACCATCTCATGAAAATAGCACCATCAAAAAAGTCTTTCATCAAGCATTCAGAAACAAAAAAATATAAAAAAATATATAAAAGTATTGATAAATTATAAGGGTTTTGAACTACTTGTCTGAAGCAAATAATATTATTATGTATGCTGTAAGGGTATTTGCTTCATTGAACATTCTAAAAAATCAAAATTTTGGTACAATTAAAAAAAAAGAGTAATAGAATATTTTTGTGTTATGTCTTCTCATTTCATGGTGTGTGATTGCTCTTGCATGGCTCAAACCATGCTTAAAATAATGTTTCTTAAACCTTATCATATGCCTTAATTATTCTATTTTTCTAATATGGAAAACAATGTAAATTTGCTTTATTTTACCTGACTAAAATATTAGAATTTTTCAGTTAGAAAACACTTCAAAATTCTTAGCAGATATAATTGAAAATGTTTTAAATTTTCTTTCTTGAAATAAGATTTCTAAGTATTTTGTGCGTTTTTTGTGAAAAATGATAAAATACCTTACTGGATAAACTTTCGTGAATGAAGAAATTCGGAAACTTTCGCGAAATAAACTTTTGCGAATGAAGAAACTCGCACATTTTCGCGAGATAAACTTTCGCGAAAATGGCGAAAAATCGCAAATTCATGAAAGTTTCTCTCGCGAAAGTTTCTGTAATTAAAGTAATTGTTTGAACAAAGGAGTAGCTTTAAAGTGTAAGGCAAAAACAAGTCCAAGCTGTCTTCAAAAACACCATCAAAAGGTAGCTGGGTGTTGTAAAGAACCTGATTTGATTTAGTTAAAACGTTTAATTCACAGAGAAATCATAGAGAAACTTTCATGTTTTTATCATAGTCTGAACTTTGTTGATATATTTATAAAAAGTATTCTGATGGAAATGCAGCTAAACATGTTCTCCCTCATTAATTAAATTCTAGGTGATGACATGTAATCACCAAGATTGTGGTCGACTATGCCATATGTATATGAACGAGTGAATCATGCAATGAATTGCAATGGTGGCTCTGTGAGAGAGAATTTAGGGTGATTTTGCTATTTCGGTAAAACATTTGGACATGTTATGATCTTCAATTTTCAATAAAGTTTTCAGGATGTTTTTTATGTATATCTTTCGGTTTTTACAATAAAAAAGGAACCTCAAAAAAATTGCGAGCAAGGTGATTACGCAGTGTATCACATAATCAAAAAAAATAAATTGTATAGTAAACTTCAATCTTAAGAAAATCTCTTTTTCTTACACATTGGTTACCAAGAGGGACTCAGGACACTAGAGTCCTTACTGCTGACTCTTTTAAACTGCACATTGAATTTAAATATAAATGAATACATACATTATATATTTAAGCAAAATAATTTCTAAATAATTTTGGGTCAAAATTTAAAATCAACCCGAATTTGCAATTATTTAATTTTTTTTTTTTTTTGAAATAATCATAACAGATTATATACCTGATCAAATCTTTCCAAAACAACTTTAAATTTTTCATCTTTTAATCCACATTCCAGAAGTGCTAATGAACGTAATATGCTGGCAACCTGACTTAAGTTGTGCCTTGCAGTCTCACTGATATCAGCATCGGAGTTAATTCCATATGGTTCTGGATTAATTATAGCTGGACATATAAAATAACTCATGATCATGTAAGCTATTATGGCTTTTGCATTTGCACTGGGTAATTTCATTTTTAAAATCATGCCCTGGTACAGTTGACCTATTGCCCATCGTAAACTTTGTGGAAAACAATATATTTTATCATGCAAACTTTTTAAAAATTTCTTGCATAGATTAATTAGGTGGTTATGCAATGTGTTCATATGATCTTTTATTTTACTGTTTGATGAGGCGGTGCCTGGTTTGCCAAATTTATCCATTATAGCTTTTGGTGGTATTCTTACTAGCACTTTGGAAACTTCGACATCTAAGAATATAGCATCATCAACAATTACTTGCATCACAGTCCCATGCAAGGCAGCAGTTAAATATAGCTTTGACGAAAAGAGCATTTCTGAGAATAATGTCAAAACACAGGCAAATGCATTTTCTGTTGATCTCTTGCCACAGAAAAACGAAAGCAAATCCTCACATGTCAAAACTTGAAGAGACATAAGTTCTTTTAATATCTTTAAAACTGCAACTTCATCCTTTCTCTGTGAGCAACTTCCGTAAAGAGAAGATATAAGTAACCGAGTTAGATGTCTTGTTGTAGTTTTTATTCGTTTTGTATCACAGTAATCTAATATCATTGCAACTAATTTTGGATTTTGCTTAAGAGTAAAAAGGAACTCTCCATACTTTCCATCCTCGTAATTTAAAGCACTTGACGCATCCTCGAACTTCACAGACTCTATGATTCTGGAAGTTGTGCTGCAGTCAGAAGGGTTAATTTTAGCATTCACTAAACGATCTACATTTATCCATTGATGTCTTGTCTTCCATTCCAGATAGAATAAGTTCTGGCTTAAACTAGTTACTTTATCGTTTAATTTGCGAAGTTGTTCTTTTTCTTGTTTTACAAATAGTCTCTCCTCTTTTAGCCTTTTTTGCAAGGTGAGAAATCTACATTTCCTCTTCTCCACTTCGTCCGCCATGTTCTCTTTCCCTTTAAATTTCCCCTGGCCACATTATCTATTGTGAAATATAAAGCGCTTTGCCTTTTCCAAACTTAACTAGTGTGACCAATTTAACCAATAAAATACGGAACAACAGGAATCAAATATGATGTTGTGGAAACTGGTCGGGGGCAGGGGGGTTTCAGCAAAGGGGACAATGTTGGCACCATTGAGAGTCATAATAAAAGCAGACACTACAAGTTTACTCCAATTTTTTCTCACCCTACCTTTCCCGAATTATTTGCAAAATTCTAGTAGTAGTAGGGGCACAAATTTTGCTTACATTTTCCTATATATTATAAAAAATCCTGACAAAGTGGAGATCCTGAACAGAGTCGAGGTTAAAATTTTGCTAAGTTTCCGAACTGAAGAATTTCTGCTATTTCGTTGGTGGTCTCCAATTCTGCTTCTCAAGATAGTTTTTTTTTGATATGGCCACGGTCAATCTAAGCATATGTTTTCCTACATCAACTGGCAAAACATTACTTCACAAGAAGAAAAAAACTAGTTGAAACTATAAACATGTACTATTACTTTCACTAAAATATTAAAATAATTTTTTTACAGGTAGATCTATATTAAAAAATGTCACTTCACAAATTGACTGTTGCGTAGTCGAAAAAAGACGTAGGAAGATTAAGCATTTTCTGTTTCATAATTCAACAAGTAAATAAGACGAGCTCTACATTTGAATTTTTTTTATATTCTTATAGTTTTCAGTTGAAGGCAACAATAAACTTACATGTTAAGAAATAAAAGAAGTTCACAAGTATGCACCTCAACGAAGGGAAGACGGCAACTGAGCATTGTTGTACGCAAAAACGAGGGAGTGGACTCTTTTTTTCACAAAGATTGAAAAAAAGAACTCAGGTTGACTAGGAGACCCATATTGCTAAGAACACCGTATATTTAATTTTACCAAAAAGCAAAAAATGTTATGAATTTTTTTTTTCTTTCTTTCCATAGATTTTAAATTTGATAAAAAACACCTTTAATCTATACAAAAATAAGATGTTGTTAATTACATATCAGCTCACTTGATTTTAAAAACTAACAAATTTTAAAAATAAAAATACGATATTTATATACACAAGTTAAACAGTTTTTTTTAAATTCAGTCGTCAATTCAAGTAATTGAAAATACGCTATATATAAAAGCTTATTTATTTAAAAAAGAAAACAAAAACATTCAGATACAATAATCACCAACCAGCGCCAAATATTGATCTTAAATTACAGAACATGACATTTGTGGTGACATAAAAACACACATGCCGTTCTTTCAGAAGACAAGGTTAAAAACTTGATCCCATAAAATGTCAGAAGAAACATTAATTGTATTCGCTAAGCTATACAGCCGGCTACCGATATCTGGAATACACAGCATCTCAGCTTCAGTATATGAAAAAAATATTTTCAGCAAACAATTTCTTCATATCTCGAACAGTTTTCCTGAACTCGTTAGAGTTTGAGACATCACAAGTTGACCGTACGACAACCTTTGCACTATTAATTCATATTCAAACCAAAACATCGAGTCTTCAAGAAGTAAAGATCATCACACACCATAGAGTCCAATAAGTCACTGCAATTCCTAAAATTAAGTAGCATGGTTTAGGACTTCAACAGGTGTGATACCAAAATGGAGTCCAAGGATATAGTGACACTTTTTCCTAATACATAGCGAAATAAAAGACGGCTCATGACTTTTAATACTTTTAATAAGATCCAGGGGATTCAATCAAGAATCAACTTACAATATTCGTAAAACTTGTATCATTGTGGTCTACCGTCTGTCTGATGAGCTGAAGTGGGATGGTCATCTCGACTCTAAATAAAGCATATAACTTAAAGCAATTGCTAACACTTTCACCTAAAACTAAGGTATAGCCGACTAAACCCGTAATTATTATCACAATGGTAATTCGAACATACTGGTTTAATTACCAATATCAATTAGGAAGACACTATACATCAGCAAGCCAGTTACTAATGACCTGATATCCAAAAAGTAAATTTTTGGGTGACAAAATATCCACAAGGACAACAATTTTTTGAATTCTTAAATGTATACATCACACATACAACGCTTTCTGCACCGAGTAACTAAACACACAAACCTACCCTCGCCCAAGTATTGATCGAATCTAACAAACTGTTAAAACTATTTACCTAAAATATAAAAAAAAATTGGTTTAAATCTCTCTAATTTCACGACTTTTCACGACAAACTCATAGCAATGTTGTTATGGGCATTCAGCAGGAAAAAAACTACACTAAGTGTTTCTCTATGAGAGGTTATACCGTTAAATATTTTAAAAGCGTCAACACACGGATGTACAACAAGATGGCGCAAAGTATAAACAACAAGAAATTTAACATAATATTAACGAAAAACTAAATAACAAGCTTCTTGTCTCTGTTACTAACATTCTATATAACAAATTGTAACTTAGCATTTATTTCCGATGCAAACGAAAACTCTCCGATTGATTAAGAAACTTACAGGGTTCGTTGATCCACTTGTTGAAGAAATATCATTGGGAGGGCAATACCCTCCCGTAGCCTGTGACACCACATGATGCAGATTGCTTACCTAAAATTATTAATATAACACTGGACATAGACGCTTATTTCGCTTTGCAGCCTTTTCATGATAAACTGTAGAGCTTTTCAGTGAGTAATGTTAATATCAATGTTTTTATAATTTTCCCCCAATATTTCGCAAGCTTTAATTGATTGCATCTGTTTTATGCAAGCATGTTTACTGTAAAGATGAAGTCACGCATGGTCTATAAAGTAAATTTAGGTCTAACAAAACCTCCCATGCGCAGTTTACATTTTTTTGTAATGAAAACAAGACATTGTTGTTACATTCCCGGAAAAGGAAAAGTGCCAACTACACAATCCGATATCACAATACTTACAGGAGAAACACCGACAGCACAATCGGATCCAGTGGACAGCTGAGTCGTAAAAAGATCATTAGCGATTTGGTGATCCGACGTAGATCTATGTTCATCTAAAGAGACAACTAATAACATATTAAAATATTCAAACCATTTGAAATATTTACCCGAGAGTACAGAATAAACAGGGAGGTGGTTTGGAAATATATTAATAGGGTCGTGGAAAAAAATTAAAATTTAACAACCGGGAGGAGGGCAAAGTACATATACCAGTATAAGGTTAAGACTTTATGTTTATGCAACATGTATGCTGGCCACACTTGCTTAACGCAATGCATATTACGCACATAGTAAATACATAAAATAAAGTTCCAATATTCCCTTACTTCTTGGTGACACATCTGACAACTGCGGCGACGTTAGACTTCCAGAACTATGGTGTTGTGCCTTCGCAGCGTACATACTCGCTTCTTCTTGTGCTTTACCAATGTTCTTTTTGTAACGAATTCTCTTATTTCCAAACCAATTGGATACCTGAAAAACATATCGGAGTTCTATGCTTACATTGAACGCATATAAACACATTAGTTTGACACATCATATTCTCCTCGTGTCATTTTTGTAAGCATAAAAATATTGAAAAAAGCGAACTTGTGCGATGCTGATACCACATTTTTTGGCCAGTGTTTCTTTCACTTCTTCACTTGGATATGGATTACTCAAATGGGAGTAGAAATATTCGTTTAAAACTTCGGTTGATTGTTTGCTGAAGTTTCTTCTTTTCCGTCTAAAGCATTAAAAAGTTTTAAATAGTCACACAAGAAATTGGACAAAAGTGAATTATAGCAAGTTTCATAATATATAAGAGTACAATATTGTGCTGGTCATAAAAAGCCTAAGTTGGAAGTTGAAATGAGAGGTAAACATGTACAGAAAGGGTTTTTAGATTTAAAATAGCTGAAAGCTTCTCTTGGTAGCCTAATTGTAGGAAAGGGGAGGAGGGGGGGGGGGGGAGGAGTAGTAATTTTTTTTTGGTCAAAATAACTGTGGGAGTGGGAGAGGGGGTGGGGTTCTACTAGGTGGTTAAATTTCCTGAAATTTTGTGTTGTTTTCCTTCCCCATACAGCTAGGTAAGAGAAACTATAACCCTGATACGTATACACAAATTTTATGATAACTGTTTTCTTGTAGCTACTTGAAAATATTATACTCTGCACACTACTTGTCAGTATAAATCAAACCAAACAGATTGTTACCTGGCATCCAAGAACCTTGAACGTAAAATCATCACTGCTTCACATGTGCTTTGTTTTAGTTGCATTTGGATTGAATTGAATTTTCGATGAATTATGTTAACCATGCGTTCAATTTCATTTTTTGAAATGGGACGGGTTCTCGACTGTTCACGAAGAAGATTCATGACATGTGTTGTGAATTCCGAACATGCCTAAATTGAAAACAAACAAAAGAATAAAAAAACCCTAAAAACAGGTGTTATGCTTCCTTTAACAGGGTGACCACTAATAAAATGGGAACAAAAGTAAAGATATTAGGGAGAATTGAGAAAAATTCACATTTTTTAAGGATATTTTGCTGCGAACGAGAATAAAAATATAAAAAAAATAAGGATAATTAAGGAGGAAACCAATTTTAGTTCTCTATCTTTAATGTTACATACTATGTCCTATGATAAGAAAATTATAGATATTCAAATATACATATAAATTATGCCCTGAAAGATAGAAAAACTAAGGATTTTAGGTAACAGAGAAATATGTTTCACTGGTGATGAACAATCCATGAACACATTTCCAAAAAATTTATAATCAGAAAAATTAAGAAATAAGGAGAAAATAAGGAAAATAGCTAAAATTTCAATTTTTTAAGTACATGTAGGTACATTTAAGGAGATTTTCTTTTTCTAAGGTTATTTAGGGAGGGAATTTAAGGAGGAGTGGTCACCCTGCTAAAAAAATTTAAATTTTACCTGTTCATATTTTTCCAGTTCAGTATGATAAATTTGTCTGATTTGAGACAATTTTAATTTGTAATCTGCGTTTTCGATTTGGGAATCCTGTCCAGTTGCTGCAGCTACAGCAGCACTATTTTTATCAGCTGAGGCTGAGACGCCCTCAGCAAGTAACATATTATCCAAGCGCATTAATTGAGGATCTGTAGGCTCCTCATCGGTTTGATTTCGGATGTTTAAAACTAGAATTTATAACATTAAATTTAAAACGTTGGATTGAATAATTTTAGTTATTATAGATAAGTTATCGTAGACAATAAAATGTGTTACCTGTTTTTTCTTTGATTTCACACAGAACAGTAAACAAAGCTGGCTTCATGCGATGACAGTTTAATGCATGTTTTCTAAGAACATTATTTAAAAAAAGTTGTTTTAAAAAAGAAGCCTCAACAAATTTATGTATACTATACAACCCATCTTATCTGGGTAATTTACCTAATAAATGTGAGTCAATCTAGTGTATATGCTCTCATAAAATACACTGTCCAACTTTTAACAGAAAGCTTCAGGTAGGGGTTAAAAAATTTTCATTTTAAGATAATATTTTAAGACAAGAACAAAACTAATGAATAAAAAACACCTTGCTTGAGCTTCATCAAGTGATTGGTCTGTGATGTTCATAATCTGTTGAAGGATTTCACCAATTTCTTGCTTTTTTCTTAATTCCGAAATGTTAGCTCCACCTAGAGCAGATGGAGGACATGAAGTTGATGATGCAATTTCTGGCTCTGGAACGCCCATTCTTTGTGTTTCGTGCGAAGATGTTACTGCCTGTGTATTTTGTCGTCCAGCTTGACCTGTGGCCATGCTACAGTTACGATACTTGAATTTCTATATCCATCAACTCAATAATTTTTTAATAATTTGACGTTATTTTATATCTAAAATGAACAAACAGTTTTTACCAGAAGCACAGTCTGTTTAAGAGCATGGCGGCTTCTTTATTACCTTTATGACAACAAATAATTACCAAAAACCGGATAGACCTTAAACATAAACCATCATGTAAACAAGCACTAATTGACCATCTAAAGCACCGGCCACACCAGAATGTCATTAGCACACAAAAACAAACATTTTCTTTTTAAACCATTAACACTGTGGTCAATGAAACACAATACTGGGAAGACTCAAAAGAATTTAGTCTAGACACATGATACCTTTTATTACATTTTATGGTTTACCACAAAGTAGTGAGATAATTTGCAATGTTCATTCATTTCTAAACACCAAAATTTTTTTAAAACCTATTGCTGGAAAACTCCTGTAAATATTAGGAGTTCCCATAATAAAACCATAAATTCACAATTTCTACAAAGCATTGATGAAAAACGGAAGCTCTGAAATTAATTAAAGTAGATTATACAACACCACAAAGTCAATTGATAAAAAATTAACAACAGGATATAAAGATGATCTTTATTGTAAGTTTAACCACATGTTTAAAATAAACTGCACATTGTTTTCTTTCTTTCCGATGTGTGGCAGTATTAACCAAAACAGTAACTTACTAACATAGATAAATTACATTCTAGGATGCCAAACAAAAAAAAGGTCAGTTAGTTAGAGTGTGGTTCACAGTCTAACAAGAGTATAAATAACTGGGTAATAGTTAGACAATAGGGATCTTACTATAGCCTTGGGACACCAAAATAACATTGGTTTAAAGCTGACACAAATATTGTAGAGAAAGAGATAAATTTAAACAAATTGAATCCATTAAACAAATTAGTAACTCATTGAGTAGTGTCTATTTCTGACCTCTTCACTAATTTGTTTTAGGCAGCCTTCTATTTCTTTTATACTGAACTTTCTAAAAAATGGTAGTCAAACAAACTGCATCGTTTTACCAACCTTGTTCAAATAAGCATATAAGAATTAGAAAAAAATATATACTATATAAAGAAAAAAAACGAGGCATAAGTTCCTATTGACACAGCAAAAACTTTTATTGGGTACTTAATGTGCTTAAAACATAAAAAAGGTTAAAAATACAAAAATGGTAAGCATTGTAGCTCTCACAAAGTTTTGTTAGTCTATTAACTTAAAAATTGTATCACCAAGCCTCATCTATACTTTTTATCTTTTAAAAAAATAAGTAAGCTATATTGAACCATACATACTAACCTTTCTGTCATTTTTTTAGGAAGTTACATAATATGTAATAACTTATTTTCCATGAAACAAAAACAAAAACAAATCCAACTTTTTGACACTTCTCAAGTTATAAATTACTAATATTTTTATAAGCAAAAAGTTCATGGGCTAAATGTTTGCATACTGTAATCAATTGAATGCAAGATAGGCTAATCAATGACAATTTCTGCATACCAGCAGGATAACCATGACATTTAAATATCCTCCTCAAAATTTTATAGTGATACCAATATACATATAGATATCACATCAATACAATAATAACAAAACAGTAATACCTAAAAAATTGGAGAACATAAATAACTTTAAATACCAAATTCTTAGCAGCATGAAACACTAACATAAATTTATACTTCTGTAAAGCTTTTCTTACTTTTACAGTTTCAAAGTTAAAAATTCATAAAGAATTTACAGTATACCTACATTAAATATCATAATATAGTTCAGTTTAGACTGAGACATGAAACAGGGTTTGTTTGTTTTAATTAAAGAAAGATATGAAAACAAAACATGTACTTAAAACCAATTGTAGGTGTAATACCTCCTAAGCAAATAATTGCTTTTTAACAAGCCATTGTCTGATATAAAAATAACTTTTAAAAGATACACCAACAAATTAAATAGATGTACGTAATGTCTTAACTATAACTATAGCTAGCCCCTGCACTAAAGAAACACAATGTCAAGACAAAAAAGACTCAAGTGTTTAGATATATTCTAGAAATCATGAAGTTTGAACATTGACATACTTAACAGAATATTGTGTGTCTTCTTGGTCCTTTCCAATCAAAATAGAATCTATTTGTGTAGTTTCTTGGTATCCAGACATGTTTACTAACTATTCTGGGTTTTATTTCTTCTTTTATCTCCTCAAGAGACTTTTCACCATAGTTTAACATTCTCTGAACAGTTTCCATTTTTCTCTTTAAGGCTAGTGCATAATTGGAAACTAAAAATTTATCTGGTGTGTTAAGGATGTAATTATCAAATCCACCAGCATGGTCTATTTGTCGGACAGCTTTCATTGTGAAGGAGCATTTTATTTTTTCATCAAGCAAGTCACTGTAGTACTCTCTATCAAAAACATTTGGCTTCCAAAATCTTTTTGTTCTATGAAAGAAAACATGAAAAGTAATAAAAAAAAAAGGATTTTGTTTACCGCAAACTGCACTACTACACTTCATGAAACACTTCTGTCTTGTTTTTATTGCCTTGACCATGTATTGATCTTTGCCGGATGTAGACAAAACTTTATGGTGTACGTAAATTTAAAATGACAACTTCACAACATTGCGTAAGTTTAAAATCAACAAAAGAAAAATTATTTTTGTAATTAATAAACATGATTTTGTTTTAATAAGTTTGGAATCAATAAAAGGTTATTATTAATTGTAAAGAAATCAAGGCTACTACTAAAAATAAATTATAAACTTTTATAAAAGTAAAAGAAATTTATAGAGTCAAGTTGACACTTCAATTTAACCCTAACAAACATCAACAGTACAGTCTGCAGGGAGATTTCGCATGACAACGTTTAATTTCGAACCTGTAAATTAGGTTTCAGGGCACCTAACCTCTCCCATGTTCTGGCTAAAATTATAATTTGTTGCAGTTATATGCAATATTCTCTGTCATTCTTTTTGATTCATCAGTAAGCAAAAGACTGAAAGCATGAGGAACGGTGGCCAATTTGATATTTTCTGAACATATACCATCTCCTATCCCTTGAATCGAAGTATTTCATTGTACTAAGAGTGTAGTACAAATGGTACACTAAGATCTATAGGACCTCTTTCTAAATGACTGTCCTAATCTTGTCATAAATAAAATCATTAAATTCTAAATTAAACTCACATTTACGCAGTGAATTACATAAAAAGGTCAAGAGTATATTGTATTTTTTTTGACTCTGAATGCTACAAATAAGTATTTTCTTAGTTTTTAAACAATTTAGGGCCTGTTATAAAGCCTATTATGACTTGTCCTCAGGACCTATAACACCCTTCCCAAAACACCTGCCTTTAGACCTAACATAAAAATTCTAACACCCTGTCACATGACAGTGAAATTAGGTCATAACTCACTTTTTACCAGAAAAAGTTTCAATAAAACCAGATTTCACACCAGCACCATGCCATATTCCTGCATTATTTTCTGGAGAAATGTATCCAACTCTGGTTTCTAACCCAACACGTTTTCTTCTGGCTAGATTGATAAACAACAAACCAAGTCTTACCATCCTATATTTTTTTAATATAAAAACTATAAAATCAAAACAGAATATTATTATCATCTTAGGCAGTTATGTAGTTGTGTTGTTGCTATACTAGCACTGTGTCTGCACATTAAGCAGAGACATGGAAAAAAATTGTTAAAAATGGAAATTTTGTCAAAATATTTACTAACTTCAATAAATGCCTTAGATAAAATCAATGATGAATAAACATAGACATTTGCATCTTGCAGATATTTTTTAATGACTCAACCGTAATTAAATTTACATCAGATTTTCTATTTTAGGCTTCTTAAGGAAGATATTGGTAATGTCAGCTGCCAAAAGCACACTTCAAGTGTTTTTGTCACAATTTAGGTGTCAGGCCTATCAATAAGAAAATAACACCAGAGCAATAAATCACTCTCCCAAGGTTACAATAATTTAGACTGGGGGAGCAATCTAAATAAATAGAATAAGTTGAAAAATGCATATTTTATTACAAAGTCTTTTTTATCAATTTTATTTTATCTTTTTATATAAATTTTGGTTCTTTTTTACTGTAAATAATAGAAAGGAGTCATTGATTTCCATGTGAGATGAATTGATATTGCTCAGCCAGAAAAAAACTTTTTTGGAATTAGGGGAGCAATTAATGGCTGAGGTAGTTTCTCATTTCTTAGATTTGGCGAGGCTTTGCGTGAGCAAGAGCAATGGCTCTCCCCTTATTGATTGGCCTGACGTGTACTACATTAATCATTTTTTTGTTCTATCAATAGCATATGTTAAACAATTTGTGTTTGGGGTGTGTGCAGCTTGGTTTTGAAAAAAAAATTTGGGGTAAGCTTGCATAGGCTCTATATGTTTACTCACAAAATTTAATTGCAAACCGACATGCAGATCCCAAGTTATGGGGTCCTCAGCAAAACAATTAGGAGGCCTGGGATGAGCAAACAAGTGTCATTTGGTCAAAAAAAAATTATGTTAATCAATTCAGCTTTATAATATCTATGCATTGATAAAGTTTGATCGCAAATACCTTAACAGGTCTAAAATTAATGATGACAGAAAATGTCAAAATTTGCTAATGCAATATAATTAATCTGAAATTCTTTACATGTGAATATCTTGAGAATGAAAAAAATTGAAGCTTAAATGCAGCCTCCATAAAATGATAAGTGTATGCACAAAGCTTGATTGTTTGACACTAAAAACTACGGAAATAGCTAAAAAATAACTAAAAACTAATACTATAAGGTGTCTGCGGGTCACAAATGCAGAACTACTATGCCTATAGGTGATGAAACTTGATAACCTATAGAAAGTCTTAATACAAATCATCCTTTTTACCCATCCAAACAAATCTATTGACTATGATATCAAAATAAAAATCAACGGCCATAAAATTTTACCTTCTGAATCTATTAAATATTTAGGGATCACTCTGGACAAACATTTAAAATGGCATATACACATAGATAATCTTAAAGTAAAACTATCCAGATCCATTGGGATATTATCTAAAATAAGACACTATGTTTCCTATAATATTTTAACTAATATATATCATGCTATCTTCTCATCACATCTAACTTATGGATGTCAAATATGGGGACATAACAAAAGCACCTACCTGAATAGAATTATCTCCCTTCAAAATAAAGCAATTAAAATTATGAACTTCAAACCTGCAAACAGCCCTACTTCTCTATTATTTAATAAATCCAAAATACTTACTTTTCCTGACACAATTAAGCTGAAAGACTTTTTATTTGCGTATGATCATTTTCACTCTGGTTGCAAATACTCATACCCATAATACCAGAAATGCATCAAACAATAACCTAATACTTCCAAATGTTAGTACCACTTGGTATGGAATTTATAGTATAAAATATCAATCAATCCGTTGCTGGAATACAATTAATAACCAACACAGTGATAAAAAGCTGTCATCACTATCCAAAAACCAGTGCAAAAAAATAATTACAAATCAATTGTTAAGTAAATACTTATAAGGAATAAATATAAACTAATAATTTATTTGCTACACTTAAATTTAAATTTAAGTTTAATTAGTTATTCATTTTTTGTACATATATAGCTATATTTTTTTATTTAATTTTGTTTAATTTTTGTTTATCTTATTTCATTTATTGATTTTTTGTTTGTTTTTCTTGTGTTTTTTTTGTTTGTTTGTTTTGTCTTTGTCTTCTAATTTATTTCTACCACGTATATATATATATGTCTATCTTATTTTTTTTGTTGACAGGGGGGCTAGTTCTTGATTAGATTTATCTATTTGACTAGCTCTCCTGTTAGGTTAGATTATTGCATTATTTATACTCTAGACAATTTTTTTTTTTTTAAAAAAGTTTATTTTTTGTAATCTAACTTAACAAATAAATGTATTTACTTTATTTACTTTACTTACAACAGATTCAAGTTTTAATTTAATGGTGTCATGGGGATCAGAAATGAGGCTACTTTCCATATTTTGCAATAAATCTAATTTTTCAAGCATTACTGATGACAATATGGCATTAAAATTTTTGGTAGAGTTATTCATAATAACTTTATAACTTTCTGTATTTAAATGTAGTGTGTTTTGTGCTTCCTAAGCAGACGAATCTTGAATCAGCCCTATAAAATATTACTTTTTCAAGGTGCAGGGTTGTAATTAGTTCCTTTCCTCTTTTTTTTCTTTTTCTTCCTTTTCTCTAATTTACTTGTTGTTTTTCTTTTTTTCCCATTTTCCTCTCTTTCATTTCCAAATATTCCACTATACAGTTTGTCAGTCCTTCAATGTTCTAATTTCTTTTGTTTTCTCTAGGGATTCATTCTTGATTTCTTGTTATATCCTCTGTTTTACTTTGATACATCGATTGAATGTTTTTTTCTTTCCTTTTCCCCACCCTTTTTGTCTTTCTTTTCTTAAGTTATTGCCTATGTCAACCATTTTTTATGTATATACAATTTATTACCTTCCTAGCTTTTTTTATTCTGACTTCCTTCAGGAGAAACTTTATCTTGTATTTCTGTCCTTACTGATCTGTTAATTTACTAAAATCTATTATTTTCGTCTTGATCTGCCATACATGTTCCTGAATTTATTCTTTAATTCTTTTTATCCATTCACTCTTTTTCATTTCAGTTGCCCAACCTTATAAACTTTCTCAATACTGCTACAACACAGTTGTGGTACGTACACAGTGCCATGCTTTACTACACTATCTGCTATTTAGTTTGACCATATGGTCTTCCTTATTCTTGTTCTTTTATTTATCTGGTATACCAAAGCCGCCTCTCTCTCTCTTGTCCCATTCCCCATTAAATCTCCAATGCAATCAAGCAACAATTTATAAAAGACCTTTTGTGCACCTATGAACACAGTGTTTTTCTTCAGCTTTTTTTTGTTTTTCAATATTGCCTGCAAAACCAATCAGTTGTCATTCTGAGAACCATTTTTTCTGTCTCCCTATTTTAATTATATGCTGATGTTCATTTTGTTATATTCTTCCATTTTTTAAACACCTTTTTAATGACACTTGTGATACCCCTCCAAATATTGACTTGATTTCTTCTAGTATATATATCTTATTTGCAATGCTACTACCATTTACATTCCTCCCTCTAAAATAATCTCATTCCTCTACCCTTCGCTGTCTCCTGCTTTTTTTCCTCTTCAATTTTCTTAACTTTTGTCAGTTGTATTTTTATTGGTTCTTCTTTTCCCCCTTTTTTAAATAATAAATCAATTTTCTCCAATTAGGTGGTTTATTAGGTTGATGTAAAATAACTTAATAAAACTTAATAAACTTTTATTTTTTCTGGATTCTCGGTGATCTTTCCCTCCTCTCTGTCAATGCTGGTTGTATTTTGTCCCGTCTATGTAGAAATGTTTCCTCCTTCATCCCTTTGTATTGTTCTTTTGAACTTCCTAACATGCTAATTGTGCCTTTTCTCATACATATGCCTTGTTGTTGTGTTTTCAGATCTTCACTAGCACTGACACTGATTCTGGCTATAACAGCAATTATTTACATAAAAAAACGAACAACTTAACACACAGCATATATTTTTGGATACTTGTTTTGTCACTGAATAAAAATAAAATCCATATAACTAGCTGTTTTTTTATAGTTTTCAAGAAGACCATGAACCATGTGTTAATATTTTGACGTGTCAGCATGGCCAGCAGCCGGCCAATGATATTTGAAATACTAAATGGCCGGCAGTTTAAAATTTGTATCATGTAATGCCGGCCATCAATTTTCCAAACATTTAATGACTGGCAGTTATAATTTCTGTATCTCTCATGCCAGTGACTGATATTCCATATATTATATGTTTGACAGTTTTAGAATTTTTACTTATATACTATTTTAATACCTTCATCTGTCTTATTTTCAACGTAAAATGGATATACAAAATATTTCCTCTTCGAGTGGCGATGAAGTTGATTCTTTCAGAAAGAAATGCGAGAAGAACGTTCTTGTCAAGAAAAATAAATTATCAAAACAGCAAAGAAAAAAAAAATGTGAGTTTTAAACACTCAACTTTGAAAAAATTACCAAAGGCATCGAATTGGTTTCGTTTCGTATGTAGAAAGAAATACTCTGAAAAGTAATTTTATTTTAAATTGATAAACGGAAAAACAAACTTAATTCCCATATTTTCATTTCGTTTATTGTCTTAACAAAACCCTGCATTAAAAATAAGTGTTTATAAAATACATTGCAACAAACTTTGGGAGTACATATGTAGCAAAACACAATGTAGCACAAAATGTCGCCTTTTTAATAACATGAAAATTATTCACCAACGATATAATGGAAAAATAAATTAAGGAAATCAATGACTGCCACATACCATTTTCAGCTGCTGGCTAGTATGCATGAACTTTAATGATTGGCTCTTAAAACATATATATATATATATACATCTTTAAAAATAACAATGACTGGCACATAAGTTACGTATATTTTTAACTGCCAGCCATTTAGTATTTTAAATATCATAGGATGGCTGCCTGCCATGCAGACATAGCGTTAAAATTTGGGTTGGACCTGTCCAGAAATGACAATTCAAAAAATAACTTACATGTGTTAAATATGTTGGAGCAATAAATGAGAAAGGTCAACAGAAAAATTTGCACTGACCCTTCTGTGTCTAAAGGAAGACTTTACTTCATAGTTAGGTCAGAACAACTAGTTAAAACATAGCTAGCTAGCTAGCCTGAAGTGTTTGTATAAAATTTTCAAGCTAGTTATTTAACCACCTTTCTTCATGTTAGGTAGCTAGCTAGCAATGCACCTCTTCTTGAAATAGATGTGCATATTTTACATGACTAACCTCACAAATATCAAGATATACCTTTCTGTTACTTCTAGGAGGGGCCATGGTTTAGATGGGGAGTCCTATTATTTAATGCTCATTTTCAGCTACGCAGACCTAGTTAGGGTCCGCGCTCTGCCAGAGACAACTCTCTGTGAAACATCCAACACAGCAAACACAGTGTGCCACCTCCCCAATTTCCCTTGCTATGGTAACATTCACTCGCCCATACTTAATCGCTGCCAAGAGGAATCAAACTCGGTCACCTGCACAAAGTGCGACAGTTATAACCACCAAGCTACAGCACCATAAAGCTATAGCTAGTGTCAAACGTTGTTTGCTTATTAGCTATATATTATCTGCATAAAAAAACAAGTAAACACCAGTCAGTGTGGCTTAAAAAAAAATTTCAGACAGAAATTCTAATTTCACTTTTCTTTAGGACTAGAAGCCTTCTTTAACATATTTTTCCCTTTCTAATTCCCAATATAAGGAGTAAGCTTAGCTAGTAAGCTAGCTAAGAAAAGATGTAAACAATGTCCAACTGTGAACTCGTGCATTTAGGACCGCTGCTGTCATATTACCTCAAAACACAAAATGAGGTTTGGGTAAGTTTGGGTAAGAACCCTTGTAGCTAGGTACATTAGCAGCAACCAATGGATGGGACAAAGAGTGATTAACAAAGCAGCGTGCGCTTGGGTATATGATATCCGCTTTGGGCTGAACTTTACCGATACGGTTAACAACACGGTTAAAAAAATATATAACATCTAATTGTGCCTTCATTTAACCTACATCACTATATGTACATATTATATTTTAACAATATAGAGAGCGTGCGCAATGATGATATTTACAGACAGGAATACAAGGATGAAATTGCCGGGATTCTCTTCCAAGCCGGACCCGGGGTCGTTGCATCAGACGCACCACGGGATCTTATCCACTAGTCGTCGGCAAAAGGATTCGTGTAGGATAGGTATAAAGCTTCATGATGGGCAACAATCCTCAGAAACTAATTCGTTAAAACACAATGCAATGTATAGTGTGTCCTCTTGTTATGAATGACGTCAATCTTTAATGTGAAAAGACGAAAGTAAATATTTCGCTGCATTTGTTTAATAAGTATGAAGCTGCGTAGGTTGCAATATTAAATTTTCGTTTAGGTACATTGGACATGTTTTTCTTTTAGGTTCCTGTACTATCTTTACGATGCGTCAAGTTACACGGGGAATTCTTACCTTCTCCGTGTAATTTGGCTGCATATTGTTGATATTACTTTATTCATGCACATGCTACGGGACTTGCTACAATAAGCTGTTGCTAAATTGAGCAGTGTAAGTAGGATTCTTCTCTTGCGGTGTGAAATTGCGGAACCAGATTTTTAAGTTTAGTTGTGAAGAGAAAGTTTGGGGCCACATACAGAGAAGTGTTAAGTGCGGAAGAAAAGTGTCAAAACGCAGAAAATACAGAAGAGAACTGTTTGGATCATAGAAGAAAAGAGTTTTTAAATTGAAAAAAATATATATACATACATATACTGATGAAGGTTAAATGAAGGGTCCGCCAAATGTTCTTTTGAACCGTGTTGATGCAGGACCCGCTCAACAAAAGTCCACTTTGCATTCGCAAAATGGCAACTGCAAGAAGTAAACAATCAAAGAGTAATCGGAATCTCACTTTGACTGCTGTGGCACTTCAGGATCATTTGGCTAAAACGTTGAATCTGAAAGACGGGTTATCTTTGTCTAAAGCGATTTCGAATCAGAATACAGTCAACTTGAAATCAAAAAATATTGTCTTTAAGAAAGATACAAAGAATCTTAACAAAGAATTCGTAATAAAATCAGCTTCCCAAAATGTCACAAGGAACGTGACATTGGCAGAAAAACTGGGTATTGTAGAGTGTGAAGAAAATCCTTGTTTGAATGAAGAACAATGGGCAATTTTAAAGATAAAATCTAACTCGAGAGGTGATTCGTCACAACCATGTGCAATATGTAAGGATAATTATAATCAATTTCGACAGCAAATATTATTATCATGTAGTCATGTTTTTCATCGCCAATGCATAGCATCATTTGAAAAATACTCAGGTAAAGCTATTTGTCCTATTTGTCGAAGAACAAACTATGAAAAAAGAGTAATATTTGATGGTTCAATAATTACTTTAAACAGATCTGCCACTTTGATACAAAAACACTGGAGGCGTTATATTGTACAAAAAAGGTACATTCAACTTAGAGAGAAAATACCACCAAGTGACAAAAAACTTAGAAGAAAGTATTATGAGCAAAAGTTCTTAAAACTTTCTGATAAACTTGTTGAATCATACGACTATCACTACGAAGATGTGTCCCAGTTTATTGATTCGATTGACCAAAATTTGGTTTCTAGCAAGTCTGTAATGAAGAGATTTACTGAAAGAGACATGCTTGAAAATGAGTGGGAAAATATCCAAATTAAAGCTATTAAAAGAGGCAAAAAGGAATGTCCAATATGTTTGTCATTGCTAAATGATGGAAGCAAGGGAACCATGTTGTTATCATGCACACATGTTTATCATATGCAATGCCTTTTGGCTTACGAGCAATATAATAATAAGCATGAGAAACTTTGCCCAGTGTGTAGAACAGAATATAATAAAAGGAGTTTTTAGGTTTGAAACAATTGTGTGAAGTATTAACATAACTTTCTTTCTGCTTAAAAATAGTGGTGTTAAGGCAGATTTATAGTGAAGAATACGAAAAATTGAATTGAATTCTACTTTTTTATACAAATAATCTGAACAGTCAAGTTTGTTGAAAAAAACCAACTAATTTTGTTACATTTGGTGATACTTTTGTGTATTAGGATCAATAGAAGGCAAGTGAGACAAGTGTGACTTTGATTTAGGAAAATACAGCTTGATGTTGTCTGGCCTGGTTGGGGAAAGTTTTAACGCAGTACCTAATCAATACCTGACGAGAAGAAAGTGTTTAAAGAAAACACTTTTGCAGCTGTTGTAAAAATTTTAAAACATTATTCCTGCAAAATTTTCTAACTAGAAATGGTCCATGAGCATTTTAAGGTAATCCAATAAAAATAGTCAAAAATTTAAAAAAAGGTAAGCTTGTATTTATTAAAATGCGTTTTCTTGCATGACTGACCTTTTAATAAACATGAAACATTATTAAAATTATTGGAATGCTAATAAACAATGAAAAATATCTTTATTTTTGTCGACCCGTAAAAGTAATCTCGTAAAAAATATAATTTTTCAGAACCTTCTTGTTTAATAATATGAAATCGTTTGAATTTTGAAAACATTAAAGAACCAAAACTAAAACAAAAGAAGACAAAGACGAACATCGTTCGTTATAGACATCGCCCGTAACAAAACAACGAGAGTGCGCGTCTTCTCATAATGCGAATAGTATCCTACTACCGTGGCTGATTAGTACATCTTGTCCCGTAACAGGATAGTCAAACTTTGAGATGTACGGCCGAACGTCATAGCACTCGGTCGAACGTTTTGATGTTCGGCCGAACGTCATAGCACTCGGTCGAACGTTTTGATGTTCGGCCGCACATCTGCATGTCCGCAAGAGTCCGAACGTTTCAAATTAAACATTTCAAAGAATTTGGTCTGTATATTAACTGAGCTTTAAAAGTCAAGCCGGGTTTTTGTGAAGTGTTTAAACTTTCTACGCCTTACGGATTGAGTCTCATCAAAGTTTGTCGAACAAGTTCTCTAGAAACATTGATGTTATATTTTAAACATATCAATTCCATCATTTTACTGTAGCCAATATCTGTTTTAGTGTTTAATTCAAGTAAAAGAACATAATTTCTTATCGATATTTTGCTTTGGCTTAATGGAACATTATGGGGCTTGTTTATTATACCACATACTTCTCTGTACTTTAGTTTCAGTTTTATTCATGATAATATTTTATCAAGGAAAAAAGATTAATTCGTTTAATTATTTTTTGCTAAATGTTTGTTGCGTCCAGGCGAATGTTTTAATCGATTATCCTGTGACGGTACAAGATGTACTAATCAGCCACGGTAACATCCCGGCTTAAATCAGGACCAATAACCCGAATTTTTTTGCATTCTTCTAAAATAAAATGCAAGCTACATATAGTTTGATACATTTTTAAGTAGCACTATCTATACTTGTAGACGAGTAATGATATATCCATGTCGTAGGGTATATTTTTTTCAAATATTAATAAAAAATACATTTTGCAAAACCAAATTAATTTATTTTCATGGCAACTTTTGCACCACAAGCAATCACATTCATTGAATTGATACATTTTTAAAGCAAGTTTTCCTCGCCAATATGAATGCAAATGTCGTTAGTCTGTTACAACTCGTTGTTTCTGCTTCTATATTCTGCGCAAGAGAATCGTCATTCCTTTTATCATTTTTAAGATATTGCAAAAACGTCGTGATGAATTTTAGAATTATACAGCATTTCAAAAAAGAGATTAGGCAACGGAAAATTCAGTCTGCGCAATGCGCTAACTTTTGAAATCTCAGAACGCAAAAATTCCGTGGCGATGATGACGTCATAATCTCGACATACCTGACTTAACATGAATAACGAAACACTTGACAAAATAAGAACGGGAATAACTGACAGAATGATAACTAGAACCATTGAAGCAAGTCTAGAAATCGAAGCGTCAAACTGGCTGACCAGCTTACCCATCAAAAAGTACGGTATTTTACTTGACAAACAATTTTTTGGGGATAGTCTGTACATAAGGTACAATATTCCATTAAAACGTTTGCCAACAAAATGCGTTTTTTGGTGCTTTTTAAGATTGGACACGGCCTATCATGCCTTAATGGTGGATTCTTTTCAATTCGACATAATAAAATAAGAGACTTTACCGAAGAATTGTTAGCTGAATGCTGCAAGAAGGATGTTACAACGAAACCAGTATTAGATGTGCATATTTTACATGGCTAGCCTCACAAATATCGAGGGATATACCCTGTCTATTATTTCCAGGAGGGGCCATGGCTTATATGCAGAGTCATAGAGTATTTAATGCTCATTTTGAGCTACGCAGATCCAATTAGGGCCCGTGCTCTACTAGACAACAACCAGCAACATCCAACGGCCCACACAGTGTGCCATCTCCCCAATTTTCCTCACATGGCTTGGGTTAACCCGGGCCTATAGTAACAATCACTCGCCATGTTGAATCGCCCTCAAGAGGAATCAAACCACGGTCTCCCGCACAGAGTATGAGAGCTATAACCAGTAACCTACGGCGCCACATAACCACTAATCTACGGCGCCATTGCAAGAACTAACTGGCGAAATCTTACCACCGTCAACAATTTAAACAAATGATGCACGTGTTGAAGTTACTGCAAGAGGTTTCTGGGTTAAGGGACAAGTAGCGTACTTTGACGTTAAATTTTTCAACCCTGCAGCTAAAGTCTACTCGACCCAATCTTTTCCCTGCAGCACATCGTTCAAATGAACAGCTTAAAAAGAGGTGTTACATTAAAAGAGTAAACGAAATCGACCAAGGTACATTTACACCACTGGTTTTCACGTGTTTTGGAGGCATGTCTCGTGGGTTCTCCAGATTCTATAACAGACTGGCTGAAATTATATCGGAGAAACGAGATGAACCCATTGCTAATGTAAAAAATTGGATTCGTTGTAGGATAAACTTCAGTCTCTTGAGATGGCAACTGTTATGTCTGAGATGATCAAGAAGTACCAAAAAAATTTTTGCCGATAACGATGACGTTAATTTGATCGTCACAGAAAGTAACATTAAATCCTGAAAAATGTTTTCCGAACTTAAAGCATCTATTTTTATATATCCTCATTATTTTGAAGTTTTTTCATATGGCTCGTTCCGCCAAGAAGGTGATAAGGCCCCAAGGGGTAAAATATATATCTTTGTTAAAAAAAACAAAAACACATAGGTTAATTTTTGGGCAAAGATTGCAATGCACCTATTTTTACCTTTTTCACCGTCATCCCTCACATCAAGGCAAAAAACCCTGGGGACGAAGGTGCTTATTTTTACTTTATAAAAAAATTATTTGGTTTTGTTTCGCTTATAAATTTAGAAAATACCCTGAATATCTCCCCTTCATCAAAAGATTATTTTTTAACCTTCCACCTTTATTCATATTCTTTCGTGTTGTTATGCGAAGATCGAAATTATTTTGCTTAATTAATGCAACATACATAAGACGTGATAAAGTTCCATATTAATTCACACAAAAGTCCAAGAAAGTCCAGTTAAAACTTTATGTTGTTTAAAAGTAAAAACGTAATTAAAAATGAAATATTTACTGTCGCAATAGTCCAATTAGAAAGCACGCTGCACTTAAATACACTGCTGTGCCCCAGCACTGGTTTGAATCCCATAAAGGGGACATTTTTTCTAAAATAAAACTTTACGTATGAACGTCATCAACAAGCGTTGATGACGTTGCAATTTCCCCTTATCGGTTAAAATTTCGTCGTTGAAAAGTGACAAAATTTGAAAAAAATTTCGTCACTTTTCACCGACGAAATTTTATAACCGACGATATGTTTTGACCGACGAAATTTTATAGCCAAAAAAAAAATTTTGACCAACAAAATTTTTCACCAAAATTAAATTTTATATTTTACGTGTTTTTATTGATTTCCGTCCAACGCTACGCGAGACGGAATGTTTAAAATCGCCTGATAATTTTTGTCCAGGGTAAAACCTCGGAACATTTCCGTCTTCTCAAAAGTCAATGAAGATGCTTCATTTTAATCTCTGTCAATTTAACGAGATTGTATGCTCTTCGTGTGGCCAGAACATTCCGTGTAAGGCTACGATTAAAAGTGCTTACATTTTGTTCGTCGCCCGTTTGTAGTCTGGTTTGGTCGTATAGTAGCTTTATTGATGATGTAGCTAGGGAGCTAAGCACTATTTTTTAAATTCGTGTATTTTATCAGGGAAGATCTATAGACATTGACATGAACTATTTATATTCTCTGTGTATTTCTTTATTTTTTTATATCAAACATCCTATTTACATATAAGTGAGAAAAGTGTGCTTGCTAGAGCTACCTATTTCAATTTTTGGTGCTGACTTGGATCTCCTTTTGATAGGTGCTGCATACCCATTTTAATAGTCTGAATCTTACTTACTAGCTAGCTATCGAGCTAGATAGCTACACAAAATAGTGCTTTAATTAGAGCGCCTTTTTTTCTTAAAGAGTTAGCTAGCAACAAAAATCCTTTGTCCTGCTTTGTGTATTTTTTCCATTGCTGGACACCCAAATTCTGTTCTTATGGTAAAAAAGGGTGCTAAAAATAACTTCCAAACGACGCTTTGTGGGGGCTTCTATCAGATAAAAAGATATATATTCGCAAAGGTTTTTTTATATATTTGCAGAAACGTGACAAAACTTTGACAATTCCTTGTATCGAACAGTCAGGGTGAACTATTAGCCTGTAACAGAATATATACACCTTTTTGAATGTTTACAATTTCCAGCGGTAAGCCCTTCTGGCTCTAACAACAGCGTGGCATGCAGAAACGTCTTTTTTCAGGCCATTTCTTTCTACGGAAACATTATTGAGTCTTTAAAATATTATCGAGTGTAGATGGATAACTTCTGATTGACATATATTTATATAAAGTCGTAATAATACCTTCGTGCAAAGAAACAGACTTAAAAGAACCTTACTTCACCTAGCGCGTGCTTCTTTTTGCCTACCACACGATTGTTAAAGCCGAAAGGTCTTTTGCGGAAAATGTAAACATTCAAAAAGGTCTATAGTTAGCCGATGCAGGATAATTAGACGCTACGCACACTATATAAGCCGTTAACCCTATTCGGTCCGGGGTTTTTCGCACATACTATGACCATTACTGTTGTTCCAGAGCGAATTTTTGCATTCTATTTGAAGTTTCGGAAAGCTAAATAAAAGTTACTTAACATATTTTCTGGTTTTTACGTGGATCGCATAAAAGTGCCAAAAATTGCCCGAAAATCCGTTTTTTTCGATTTTCGGGTAAAATCTGACAAGATCGGGAAATCGGATTAATCACATGTCCAAATTATGCAAAAATTTTCTTCTTAATAAAACAAAGTTGTGTTGCAAGTTTAAAGAGAATTCTAACAAGAGTTATTAAATTTTCCCCATTATAAGGTTTCATAGAGATTTTTAGGGTAGTTTCGAGTAATGGCCAATATCAAGGCCTCTGAGAAAGGTATGGGACCTATAAATTTCACATGCAGGTGTCTAATAGATAAATAGTGAAACTCAGTAAGTTTCATAGCCATATAACATAGTAATAAGGAGTTATTAAAAAAACCGTCCGGGGGGGGGCAGGGCTTCTTGTTCGTGTTTGAAGTCGACAGACCTTCTTAAAGCCATAAAAAGGAGGTATTAAGAAAAATGACTGAGTTGTTGTACGGCTCATCAAATTGGTTCTCTATACGTGCAAAGACGCTTTTAGAAGACTTGATCGCCTCTGTGACCACTGCAGCATCAAAACCGTTGATAATAGAATCATTTTGTAGCTTGAGATGGTTGTATGTTTCAACAATCCACTGCGCACGTAGAGGCTTCAAATCACTTAACTTGAGAGACTTTGACATCACCAGGTGCAACTCCGTTTGACAACTGCTCGCTTACTCTAACAGCGTACCACGTGTTGAACTTATGTGAAGTGGAATTTTTTGGCAGACTGATGTGTAAGGGTTGGAACTTATTTGTGGGATTATTGAAAGCTCCGACGAAAGTGATTTAAGAAATTGACATTGAAATAGAAAGTACTAGCACTGAGGTACTAGACGAGGAAGAAGAAACCGAAGAATGTCTTGAAAATGAAGAAAAAAACACTCATTATTGATTAGCATTTGTTTTGTCAAATAAGTAAAAAAAAATCAAGAAATGTTTTCTTCTGGAAGGGGGTTAAAACTTTTCGTCGGTTAAAAGTGACGAAAGAAGCAAGAAAATAATGTTGCATTCTACCACTGCATTTATTAATAAGGTAGGACAAATCAAACACAACTATATTTCTGATTTGAAAATGTTTTATATATTTACGAGGGAGGTGCACCAAACCCACCAGTTGGAGCACCACGTCCCAGACCACCATAGCCAGCACGCTAAAAAACAAGAAAAAGTACTTTAATTAGAATTAAATTTTGTAACTCTAACCATAATTATTGTAAATTAACACTGTCACTGATCAAGGACACCCCTTTCCTTAAAGAAAATTTGGGTCAAAAGACGATAAAAAAGTACACTATCTAATAAAAATAGCCTTTTTTCAAATTTGAAGTACGTTCTGGGAGAAATTTACTCAAATTTATCAATTCCTTTAATATCAAAAAGCACTTTGATCAAACAGATTTTTAGCGCATTGATTTCAACAAAAAATCTATACATATACATATATAAACACGAAATATATCGAATTGTTAAACCTGAATGAAGAAAACTCATATTTTTTAGGCAAAATTTTTGATTCGCCAAATTAATTTGATGCCAAAAATTTCCCTCTTGATGTTGGTTGTTAAAATACATTCGTGCAAAACGCACAATTATTATTTAGTTGCATTTCTTACGGAAAAACTTATTGAGCATTACCCCAGCTACGAACAGCAGTTTGCAAAGGAAAATAGTTTGCATCGCTAAATCGTGGAAAATTAAATCCAGATTGGGTCGAATAAAAAAGACGGACATTTGTACGATGATTTTAAAAGACTTACGAATTCAGGGTTGAAGTCTGCCCCTGCTCCGGCTTTGTCTGATGCTCCTCCATCACGTCTGTAGGAGTCACGGCTAGAATCTCCTCCACGTGGTCCAGAGCTTCGCTGGTCACCACCTACGAGGAAAATGTTACTTGTGAAATGATCAAATTCAGATATTTTGCAAAAAAAACGCGGTTTTGTAACCACACGTAAGGATTAGTAAGATTCATCGTTTGCATTTTACTATCGCCAACAATAAGCCCTCGATGCATACAAAATCTTTTTTAGACTTTGTTCACTTGTTGCCTCTATTGCACAGAGGTTAAAACACAGATCGAGGATCGTATGCTTCCGACGAACGGTTAAAAAGATATTGGGGTTTAAAGGTCATCAATTACTTGGTTCCCAAACAGGGGATTGACTGAGCTTTAAAATTTTAGTTCCAGGCAGTTCCTACTAAGCGTTCCATGTTATTGCCTCGAACTTAAAGTGCATTGCAATAGCTTTACTTTAATAACTGTAATAAATGGAGACAAAACGAACTGATCAACAAATGAGACATAAAACAAAAGAATGGAAAATATCTGCCATTAATTTTAACAACGGCAGCAATGACACCAAAAAAGCTTTTTTAGAAATTTGCTTATCCATTCCTATATTGTATAAAGCTTAAAATGCTGATAGAGAAAGTGTATGGGATAATGTCCTTTTGACGAACGGTTGAAGAGATAATGCGATTTAAAGGTTTTTGATGACATCAAGTTAGAAAGTTGATCCCATTTTGGCCCCAGGTGATAAATGTAACTGGCATCATCGCCTTTTTTCAAATTATTTGTCCTTAAATTCAATTGCAATGCAACAGATTCATCAGACAAATGATGTCAGCTTAATGCATATTGTTAATGTTAATAAACGAGACATTATCCTTTTGGATACATTGAAGGAAAATGAATATGCCTTGCAGACTTAACCAATTGTTAAGGGATGTTTTTAGGCAAGATTATAGGCTTTCAGAATGTTTGTAAGGAGAGAATATTACCTTTGGCCCATGGTTTTGGTGCATCGGATGGTTTTGTCGACTTTTTCAATGTTGCAGGAACAATCTCTGGTGGAAGGTGAAGAAAATCACGCAAATATTGAATGCCTTCATTTGTCACATACCAATAATAATGTCTCCATGCGAAGTTCTCTCTGACATATCCACGAGATTTAAGTGACTAAAAACAAATTTGAAACAACAATCAATAAACACACATTGATTAACCTACTATTCTGCCAGTTTTTTGGCTGTGACTAAATAAAAAAAAGTCTAATTTAGAGCCAGATCTACAAAATTAGACAATTTCTTTTTTTAACACAAAATAGATGTAGTATCCACGAAAAGTAACAAAAAGAATAAGTGTTCCATTTGTTGAGGAATTGATACATTTTTTATAGCATCAGAATGGAGCCAGGGATTCACTGGTAAAAATCACTGGTTACGAATTGATGCATAATCAGCACACTAGAAAATTGTTCAGCTTTCAAACAACAAACTAATAAACACACACTAAGACAAAAGAAGATATGCAATATAAAACTATATGTTACATCAAGTTATTCTGACTCCTTGTCATTTTTCCTGCCTGGGTCTGATGCAACACTTGTTTCAGTTTGCCTTTTTTAAATAAGATACTGTAGTCTTAAAAAACTTTAACATTTAACAAAAATGATGAGTGATCTTTAGTCAAACAAATTCTGAGTTTTCTCAAAAATATAAACGAGATATGTAGTATCCATGAAAAGTAACAAAAAGAATAATTGATCCATTTGTTGAGGAATTGATACACTTTTTATAGCATCAGAATGGAGCCAGGAATTCATCGGTAAAAATCACTGGTTACGAATTGATGCATGATCAGCACTCTAGAAAATTGTTCAGCTTTCAAACAACAAACTAATAAACACACATTGAGACAAAAGAAGATATGTAATATGAAAACTTCGTGTTCCATCAAGTTATCTTGACTCCTTGTCAATCTTTCTGGCTGTGCCTGATGCAACACTTTTTTCAGTTTTGCCTTTTTTAATTAGGCATTGTGCATGTAAAAAAAACTTTAACGTTCAACAAAAATGATATGTGATCTTCAGTCAGACAAATTTCTTGGGTTTTCCACAGACATAAGAGATGTGTAGTATCCACGAAAAGTAACAAAAAGAATAATTGTCCCATTTGTTGAGGAATTGATACACTTTTTATAGCATCAGAATGGAGCCAGGGATTCACTGGTAAAAATCACTGGTTACGAATTGATGCATAATTAAAACCCAGGAAATATTTATTAGCTTTGTTAATCTCACCTACCTGCATGGCTTTAATAACTTCTAGGTTTCTGACCTTCTCCTGATCACCATGCTTAGCCAAATTAAAATCTTTTATAGCTACCATGACACCATCCTTAAACAACGACTCGTATATGGCTATTCGGTTCGCCTTTGAGATAATCATTCTAAATTAAGAGTAACAATCTTAGCACAATCTAGATTTCAATGCAATGCTAAGGAAGAGTTAAATATGGATTTTTTTGAAGAATTTACCCCAGTAATCACCAATTGTTAAAAGGTAAATCTTGTGTGCCTCGGAAAAAAAATGACTACAAACATTTGCATAGAAATACAGGTTTAGTTAATGTATTACCACAAGCTGAACAAAATAATTAAAGGGATTCCAAGGCATTTTTTACAAGTTGGAATAACTAGAAAGATTTTTTATGATAAATTTCCAATGTCCACTTTTTGTCAGAAGTTTAAGTAACCAAAGATATTGTTTTTTAATTTTGTTTTTCTTGTCATTTTAATCTTTTCAGACAATCTCCAGCCTTTTTTGTGGCACGCGACCTAGTAACATATTTATGTACTGCTCAAATTAATGACTTTCATTCACTATAATGAATGACTTTTATAGCCAAAAATAATTAACGCGCCTTCGCAACAAAGTGAAAAAAATCCAAATCTATCTCTACATGAATGATTTTGTTTTTTTAAAAAAATAATTAACCCTTCCCGCCCCAGGCATTTTTTAACACATTATGTCCCTGATCCCAGGCGTTTTTAGCAAAAAAACACATTTTTCGTAACTTTTATAATATTAGTCTAAAATAAACCTTAACAACTAATTTAAAGCATATACTATTTTTAAAATGCATGTAAGGTATTTCTCTTTTTTAAAAAATGGCCATAAAGCATTATCTAAGTCCTGGTTCGACTCCGGTAATAGACAATTCAGTAAGAATTGTAAGTATATAAAAGGAAAGTTGGCAATCCGTCTATTAGCCATGCTTAGATTGTGCTTATTGGACCACAACCTATGCTTAGTTAGTGCTTTAGACCAGCAAATAATAGGAATGTAAGAGGAACTTCTTATCAAATATATAAAGCATAATAAATAATTTCATTGGTGAAGGGTCTCCTTAAGAGACAAGAGAGGAGTTGAACGTCCTCCACCATACCGTAGTTTAAAGGGGCGATTGTGGAAGTCCCATGAAATGCCACATAGTGATGGTGTCACTTTAAAAAACACCCAGTCCGGTCTGTGAACGGTTGGCGCTAGGAAGGGCATCCAGCTGTAAAACAATGCCAAAACTCTTTATTAATGACTGTAAGAATAGTTAATCAGACAAACTGCGTAAACGGGGCTGGAACTCTAAGGAGTGAAGGTGTCGCGCATGGTAGGACAGATGTCAGATGTGAGCATCGTCAGACCGTTACCCAGCTATCACATCACAAGGTAGATAACACTAGGTTGAGGATGGCTAGTGTAAATGTTGGTACTCTGAGAGGTAGAGCAGGTGAAGTAGTTGAAATGTTAGAACGTAGATCTGTTGATATGTGTTGTGTTCAGGAAGTTAGGTGGAGAGGAGCTTCAGTGAGATTTGTGGAAGGTAGGAGGGCAAGGTATAAGCTTTTTTGGATTGGTAATAGTGATGGATATGGAGGAGTTGGCATATTCGTTGCAGAGAAGTGGGTAGAAAAAGTAATAGATGTTATGCGTGTTAATAGTCGTATTATAGTGATAAAGTTTTTGATAGGTAATAGGATTGTCACTTTTCTGTCAGTTTATGCTCCACAGTGTGGACTCAGTGAGGAAGATAAAGATAAGTTTTATGATGAGTTAATAGCAGTCACATCAAAGTTTGGAGACACTGAACTTGTCATGGTGGGCGGCGACTTTAATGGTCATGTTGGGAAGTCATCTGAAGGTTATAGAGGTGTGCATGGAGGCTATGGATTTGGGAGGTAGAAATAAGGAAGGGGAGAGATTGCTTGAGTTTGGAATGGCAACGGACATGGTGGTTTGCAACACATCATTCAGTAAGAGACAGAGTAGGCTAATAACATATGAGTCAGGTGGTTGTAAGACACAGATAGATTACTTTTTGGTTAGAAAGTCAGACAAAAAAGTGGTGAAGGACGTGAAAGTTATATCGGGGGAAGAGTGTGTTTCCCAGCATAGGTTGCTGGTTTGTGATATTATCTTGAAGAGTGTCAGAGAAGCCAAGGGAAAGTACAGGCCCCGTCGAAAAGTCTGGAAGCTGAAGGAAGAGATTGTAGCAAGACAATTTAGTGCAAAAGTTCAGCAGTTAGCCTACAATAGTCAATGTGATAGTGACAATGTTGAAAGTACTTGGACTACTTTGAAGAATTGTCTTCTAGAAGCTTCTGATGATACCCAGATTTGCAGATGTGTTAAGAAGTGAAGACCAGCGCAATGAAGTATTCAAGATAGCAAAGCAAATGAAGAAGACTAATCAAGATATTGTAGGTGAGAAGTGTATACGTAATGATGAAGGTGTTTTGGCTAGCACAGAGGAGGAGAAAAGGGTAGCTTGGAAGAATCATTATCAGAGGTTGCTTAACACTGAGTTTGATTGGGACGAGGATAATTTGTCTGATGATGATGTCGTAGAAGGGCCAGCCTTGCAGATCAAGACAGAATGGGTAGTGGAGGCTATTAGGAAAATGAAGATTGGCAAGGCTGCAGGAGTATCAGGTATTGTTGCAGAGATGGTAAAAGCATCTGGATATATTGGAGTTGAGCTTATTACAAGTCTTGCTAACCAGATTATAAAGGATGGTGATATTCCCAGTGAGTGGAAGTCGAGAAAGAATCTCTATTTTGCCTTTGTAGATTTAAAGAAAGCTTTTGATAGAGTGCCACGTAAAGTTATTTGGTGGGCTATGAGAAAATTAGGTGTGGATGAGTGGCTAGTTACGATGGTTCAGTCTATGTACAGCAATGCTAGAAGTCGTGTCAGGATTAACGATTCACTTAGTGATGAATTTAGTGTAAATGTTGGTGTACATCAGGGTTCTGTACTTAGTCCTTTGTTGTTTATTCTAGTCTTAGAAGCGCTGTCGATGGAGTTCAGAACAGGTTGCCCATGGGAGTTATTGTATGCAGATGATTTGGTTCTCATAGCAGAGTCGATGGAAGAATTAGTTGAAAAGTTTGAGAAGTGGAAGAAAGGACTAGAAGAGAAAGGGCTGAAGGTAAACACAGCAAAGTATAAAGTCATGATAAGTAGCATTGCAGCCAAGTGTGACCTTGTAGTTGGAAAGTGGCCTTGTGGAGTTTGCAGGAAAGGGGTTGGTAGTAACTCAATTTTTTGTCAGACTTGCAAGCATTGGGTACATAAGAAGTGCAGTAGTATTAGTTGAAGGTTAAGAGCTGGCATACAGTTTGTATGCAAGCGTTGCAAAGGTGAGATTATAGAGAATGAAGTATTTCCAGCTTTAATGATGTACAACAGTGGCTCGTTAGAGATAGTTAAGAACTTCTGTTACTTAGGTGATATGTTGGGCAGTGAAGGGGGTGTTGGAAGAAGTGTTACTTGCAGGATAGGTTCTGCTTGGAAAAAGTTTAGAGAGTTACTTCCTTTATTGACTAGCAGAGTCCTGTCAATTGAGGTAAAAGGTAGGTTGTATGAGGCCTGTGTAAGAAGGGTTATGTTGTACGGTAGTGAGACATGGGCAGTGAAGCAGGAAGATCTTGACCGTTTAGAAAGGAATGATATGAGAATGGTTAGGTGGATGTGTAATGCCAGTCTGAGAGACAGAAAGAGTTCAGATGAGCTAAGAAGCAGGCTAAGTCTCTGTAGAATTAAAGATGTTATCCAGATAAGAAGATTGAATTGGCTGGGGCACTTGGAAAGAATGGAGGAGGATAATTGGGTAAGAAAGTGTAGACTTGATAGTTCCTGGGGCAAAGCCCAGAGGCAGACCGAGAAAGACTTGGCAGGAGGTTATAAGGACAGACTTGATAGAGAGGAAGTTGAGTTTAGATCTAACACAGTCTAGATCAGATTGGAAGAGGGTCATTAATATACCCCGTCCAACCCATGCTAGCATGGAAAAAGGACGTTAAGCCGAGAATGATGATAAACAGTTTGAAAAAATAAAGTTTGTCGGCATCCTCAGGAATATCGACATTTATTCCAGGATTTACAGCAAAATGGGGCAACTCTTGTAACTTCTTGTCACCAGATTTCCATTGCCCCATGTTCCAACCAGGAGGGCTTGGTTCCTTTCTAGCTTTCTTCGAACTAGGTTCTGCCACTTCATCATTATCAGTTGAACTTTCATCAACACATTCTTCCCCACCATCAGAAAATCCCAAAAAATCTTCGTCTTCACTATCACTCTGGCCAAATAATCTGTCAATTGGATCATCACTTGCTACTACATCCTCATCACTATCCTCTTCAAGGTTTAGTTCATTAATAGAGAGGCCAAATGATGCATTACTGCTGCTAAAAGGCGAAGATCCAGAGCCACAGCATGCGCTAAATCCAGTCGCCAACTTTGTTTTAATTTTGAAATGCAAATCTGCATAACTTACGGTAGCCGAATTTAAAAATTGTCAGATCGGGCGCAAATGAGAGATAAATTATTCTAGTGTTAAAAAAAGTCGATCTTGTTAGTTTTAAATATACCGGCCGGCCGTGAGGGCCGTTCAAAGTGGTCCTAGTAAAATCCCGGACAGGTCCGGGAACGGGACGGGAAGGGTTAACATGATATTACTAGCTGTCTAAGCAATAAAAAAAATATTAGCAGCAGGTGTGTGCATTTCTTATTTAATTGAAAATAACTTATTTTAAAAAACAGGTTGACCTGGACTATAACATGATGTTGACCTAGACAGGATATGATGCTCAAATGAGTATTGCCAACCTTGTTGGGTTGTAATACATAAAAAGAAAAATCTAACAATCCTTGGGCATGAGAAATTCCCTGATACATTAGGAGACAGTAATTACTGTCTAATTAAAGCTTTCTTTTATATGATATTTTCCCAATTTAAAGTGCAAAGATGAATGCTGTGTGTTTCTTCTTAAGAACGTTTAGATACAAAAATGTGAGGTGTTTTAAATTTAGAGCATGCTAACCTTATATTTCTCAACTGCTCTGCACTTTCATGATGAGTGCTTAAAAAAGCATGTATGGTACATTACTATCTAAGGTAAACCTCGTAAATCAGCATTTGCACCTTATTTTTATAGAACTAATATAGAACTTTTATTACATCTGTACTAATTACAAAATACACAATAGGGACGTGTGCCACTAAAAACACTGGGACTAGTATGCAAATTTTTAATGAAGAAAAAGGTCAAAGAAAGGCAAGACCGCAGTCAAGCAATAAGAAAAATAAATATTTAAATTGTAGCTATATATATCTAGTCCCATAAGTCTTAACAAAAAGTGAATAATCATTTCGAATTTTTAATGCAATTCTTTGAGGTGAGTTCAATAGTGTTGATAAAGTCTTAATTGTGAATGAGATAATAAAAAAAATTTTAAATTTGTTTGAGAATATCTAAATAACCAATCTATGTTGCACACAAAAATTATCTTTTTTTTCCTGACTTGCAATTAAAAGTGAGCACTAAGATAAACTAAGCAAAGCTTAATCGCCATCTTAAATATAGGCGTGATTATACAAATTTTAATAGGGAACTTATGGGGAAATTTTTGTATAATAGATGAGTTGCGTTGGACGTAAACTTTAGATTTTGCATTAACAACATGGACATGTCCACAGATATGCACAGGCAAAAATATAGACAGTGACTATAATGATTGAAAATATAAAGTAAAACAAAAAGACTGGTGCTAAAATTAGCAAAATCTGCCCTAAAGAAGAAGGCAATAGTCTAGTAAAAAAATAATAATGCATTTTCAATCTTATATTCCTAAAAATGTATAAATTACTGCAAATAGCCATTTTGGCATGTGGTCCTTCTTTTGTTGCCCGCCAGGATGCGCACCTATACACAGAACTTTTAAAAACATTAGGAACAATAAACAGTCAGGGATAACCGTAAATTAGGCTATGATAGTCTAATTAGTCTACGATGGTCTATTTGGGCGATTTATCTCTCCTAATTAGGCTATCAACATGGTTTTGCTGCCTATCGCTGTTCTGCCGCATAGTTGTAACAATTTTATTAGCTAAAAATATTCTATAGAAGCTCCTTTTGATGGCCCAAATATAATTTTCTTTATTATTTGCGCTGTCAGAAGATATAGCGTTTAGTGTTTTTTGATTTAGAATGCATGCACGTGTTACAACACCTTTGTTTTATGGCAACGGTTGCTTTTGGACAAAGGCTAAATTTCCTGTGTGCATATTTTCAACATGGTGCCGCATAACGACTATTTCTCGTCTACATAGCGACTATTTCTCGTCTAATAAGGCGACCCAAAGACATTTGACTATAATTTTTAGTTCTGCAAAGTAAACTATAAAATATTTGCTCGCTCGAGATAATCGCAAAAGAAGAAAATAAATCTCCTAAATAGGAGATGATCTCCTAACTAGTCCATGGAAAATCTCCTAAGCTACTATCCTAATTGGGCGTAAGTCTAATTTGTGGTTGTCCCTGACTGATAAAGTCAGTAAGAGTTTTGACTGTGAGATTTGTTACTTAATCCAAAATCAAGTAGCTAAGGAAACATAAACAGGGTATAGCAACTGTAAAACCTCTAACATTTGGCCCTTTTATATACCTAGTAGACTAGTTTAAATAAAAAACCTTTCCAATATCAGTACCGCACTTTTTCCTGATCAGGTGAGTAAGGGGTTATGACATATTTCACAAAAGTTTTGGCCTATCTTTCCACATTATATATGGGTTCGCCTGCTCAGAGTTTGTTTTATATATGTGAAGCCATTACACCAATGACATGTTTCTTATGTCTTTAGCTAGCTAGCGCTATATGTTATCAATCATTATTTCTTTCACAATTTAGACTTGATAGTTCCTGGGGCAAAGCCCAGAGGAAGACCGAGAAAGATTTGGCAGGAGGTTATAAGGACAGACTTGATACAGAGGAAGTTGAGTTTAGATCTAACACAGTCTAGATCAGATTGGAAGAGGGTCATTAATATACCCCATCCAACCCATGCTAGCATGGAAAACGGACGTTAAGCCGAGAATGATGATGATGAAATATATTTTTATATTAGTTTTTTGCTTTGGCTAGCCTAATTTGTCATCTAAGCTAGCTAGGAGTAACTACAAATTTATATTGTTTGGATAGCTGTTTTGGTGTATCCTGTTAGTATGTAAGTCTGTCATCCGTACCGTAATAAAAGACTCATTTATTCAAAAGCTAGCTATCCTTGCTTGCTTTAAGACATCAAAAAAATAAAATCTTTTCACCATGTTAGCCAGAAACCAATAGTAATTTACCATGTTGTTGATCCAACATAAATAAACATTAATAGCGCCAGAACGGCATGGTGAATTTTTTTTTAATTGGTGAATCGGCACAAGATAGGCACAGGACTTCATATAAACAAAATTGGTCCGCACTTTTGTCCAGCTGACCTTTTACAAAACAATTTTTTCTCAAAAAGTACTCCCCCAATCCGGGTAAGTCTGAACTAATTTGAAAGTTGCAGACTCCTTTGATCAGGTGATTAACCCCGATCGGGGAAAAGTGCCGTACTGAATATGGCACAGAAGTAGTATAGGAATTATTGTGGTCGAAAACGCGTCATAATACTGGTTAAACCAATCAGGGGCCAGTATTCAGATTAAGCAGCCATTATGAAATGGTGTACAAATGCCGTAATCATGTTTTTGTGGTGAAACCTTCATAAATACAATACTGGATTTTTTAAGGAATTTTTCTTTTTTTAGTCAAATCTTAATGTTTTAGATACTGCTCAATCTTTGCCATTTTGTGACATTTTAAGGCCGTTTATGCTTGTAAATTCTATTTAATTAAGATTTCTACTGTGAAGGTTTAACCGTGAAAAGTCCATGTACCCCTTCGGAGAGCAATGAAGAGAACATTCCAACCGCAAGAATTGGAGTAAAACACATAGGTAGCTAAGCTTTAAAGCCAAGACTTGGCTATTGTTAATAATGTAAACTAAGAAATTCACTATTTACTGGTAGTTATTGCAACAGCAACAATAGAAAAAATAACCATATGTGAAATATAAGTAAGTATTGACTGAACGTTTGATTTCCATTTCCTTTGTGGCGCCGTAGATTAGTGGTTATAGCTCTCGTACTCTGTGTGGGAGACCGGGGTTCGATTCCTCTTGATGGCGATTCAACATGGGCGAGTGAATGTTACCATAGCCCCGGGTTAACCCAAGCCATGTGAGGGAAATTGGGAAGATGGCACACTGTGTGGGCCGTTGGATGTTGCCGGGAGTTGTCTAGTAGAGCGCAGGCTCTAATTGGGTCTGCGTAGCTCAAAATGGGTCTGCGTAGCTCAAAATGAGCATTAAATACTCTAGGACTCTCCATCTACGCCATGGCCCCTCCTGGAAATAATAGACAGGGTATATCCCTCGATATTTGTGAGGCTAGCCATGGAAAATATGCACATCTATCTATCTCTCTATCTGTATTTATGTGCATGTAAACACGCATATAAAGATGCCATCACTAAAATAAAATGCTTAGTTGGATCCCTACATTCTGTTACACATAGGGACATACATATTTAGTTGTAAACCCAATTGATCCATGAGATACAGTAAGATTTTTACTAAATTTACCTTGCTATCCTCTGATCCTTCGCGAACCCGATTTAAAAAGATCCATTCATAGTTGGGCTACCATTTTGGACATAAAATGGATCGGATCAAGGATCAAGATAGATAGAATTCATTCTAGTAATAATTTTTTTACTTTTGTCTACATAATAATACCTTGTTCTTTACTATATGTTTTTGCTGTATCCTATAAGCTTCCTTTTCTCAACATTTACCATAAAAAATACCTTTTTCCTAAGGATTTGTACATGGAAAATATCGTTCATGTTTTATATTTTCGTTGGTATTCCTGAAATCATCAAAACATAAGACCACACGGGGGTAAATAAAAAGAAAATCCTGCAATAAAAGGTTTGTTAGCTATAAATTTTTGTAATATTCTTTTACATAAAAGAGGTTAATGTTTTATTTGAAAACAAAATAAAAGCCTAGAATATGTATTATAACTAAATTATTTATTTCAATGTAAATTCATTTTTTGTACATATACCCTGAATCAATTCTGCAAGGAAAAGTACGAGAAATCAGGCGCGCGTTAAGAAGCACTGATTTTAGAAATTGACATTATTTGATTTGATTTGATTTGTGATTGATTGTTTTATTTGCTTTTGTTGTGAAAGGATTTTATATTTACGACTGAGAAGTAGAAGCAGATGTTATTATATTTATCTATTTTTTTAACCTTTTATCCTTAGCTGCGTTATTAATTTTTTATATGGTTTTCTCCCAGCATGAAAGGAAAATAGATTGAGAAATATTATATACATTTAGTTAATACGATTTTATACAAAACGCGACTTAGAGAATGATGATGATAAAACAAATTTGTGGAGAACAAAATGACCCAGCTATAACAAGTTTTGGTTTTTAATGTTTCAAAATGTTGTTGTTTATTTCTCTTCCTGGTCTTGTTGTTTTGTTATTGACAAATAAAACATTTGCACAGGGTTACAGTTGCTACGATTTTAAATTCAAGCCTATTGTGTGCAGGCCAGGACCTGAAAAATTAGGTCATGGACGCATCATTGATGTAACACCAAATATGACTTGTGGCACACCACCAAGTGGATATTGCAGAACTTCACAGCCTCTAGGTTGTTACCAGTGCAATGCATCTTCATTTTTACACAGACACCCTTCTCGTTATTTAACAGATAATGATAACCCTTTAAACTTTCAGACTTCTGGTTTTAAACAAACATGGTGGCAGTCGGTAACCTGGTGGGATGCAAAACAGCAATCCTTATTGGTGAACAACATTTTAAAAGTCAAATTAACTTTGTCAATGAATAAAACATATGATTTGACTGGCACGATAAAGGTTACATTTTATTCTAGTAAACCACATGCATTTGTATTTGAAAAGTCTAGTGATTATGGCATGACGTGGATCCCTTACAGATATTATGCAGATGACTGTACTTATAGGTTTCCTAATGTTTCTAAGAAGAGCAGTGTTAAAACTGCTTTAGACGTTTACTGTGTGGAAGATAAGAGTGTCACAGCTGTTCAGGGAAGCCAAGTAACATTTGAACCACACTATACAGCAGATAACCTTTGGACAAACATTACACAGCAATATTTAAAGGCCACTGATTTCAGGATCTCACTGGAGTATCCTTGGACAGATGGTAATGAAGTTATCAATCAAGAACCATTTTTGAACCAATATTATTACGATATAAGTGATATTCAGATTAAGGGTCGTTGCCATTGTAATGGGCATGCCCCTTATTGTTTTGGCCCCAACATCAATGAGCAGAAATGTAATTGTCAACATAATACTGATGGAATTGACTGTGAAATGTGTCTACCGTTATATAACAATAAACCATGGAAGCATGCTGAATCACCAACAAAGCCAAACCCTTGTGAAGGTTTGATTTTTTTTTATAATAAAGGCCACTATATTAGAAAGTTTGCCCATCATTATTTTAGGTCAAGAAAGGTTAGTTTAATTTTTGCTTAAAAATGAGACCTTGCCAGAAGCAAATTTGATGTCTCTGGAAATGAGAAAATTACGAGCTGACCTCATAGAAGTGTTTGAAACAACCACCAATGTTAGCATACTAAAGGCCATACTGGTTTATCCAGTAAATTATTAAGTAAGTAAAACTTCCCCAAGTGAACACCCACTTGCACAGTAGCAATTTACTTGCCCTATTTTGTTGTAACTATTTTACTGAAAAAATAAACAATACAAGTGTACCTTTGTTGCGACATGGATACAGGCATAGTAGGCTAACATTGGTGGTTGTTTCAAACACTTCTATGAGGTCAGCTCGTATATTCCTCATTTTCAGAGACATCAAATTTTCTTCTGGTAAATTCTCATTTTTAAGCAAAATTAAACTAACATTTATTTCTAAAAGTTTTTTTCCATAAGTTTCATAACCGTGATTGTTTGACGTCAGTCACATAAAGCTGATTCATACTTGTGAAAGAAACGTAAGAAAAAGACTGTGAACACCTACGTTTGCAGCATAATTTTTGTGGCAACCAGAAAACTCAAAGAAAGCCAAACGCAACAACAAACCCAAGAATATTCTCAAAAATAAAAATAAACCATAATAATTTGAAGGGAGTAATATTATAAAAGTGCTGAGAATAGAATTTTTCGAAGAAAAGCTGGTAGAAAAAGCTGATTTAAAAAAAATGTTCCTTGCGTTTGTACTTGCGTTGCAAACGTGAACCATGTCATGTAACTGAATCACTTGCGGACTTGATCTCGTGGTCCTTACATAAATTTATAGCATTGCTGTACATAGACTAAACCATCTTAACTAGCCACTCACCCACACTTAAGTCCCTAATAACCAATCAAATAACTATACATGGCACTTCATTAAAAGCATACTCAAAATCTGTAAAAGCAAAATAGAGATCCTTTTTCTTTCCTAAATACTGTCCCTGAAGCTATCTGAGTAAAAAATGTTGCAACTGTAGTGCCATGCACTGGAAAAACCTAAATAACTTATTAATCACCCTTTCAATAACTTTATTACCTTATTAACCAACTTTAATTACCTGTTTCAAATGCATCACCCTTGTTCATGAAACAATTGACTATTACACTATACTGCCAGTCACAATCTTTATAATCTGATTGGCAAGACTTGCAATAAACTCAACTTAAACATTTTTAAACGCTTTTACCATATCTGTAACAACACCTGACATACCTGCAGCCTTGTCAATCTTCATGTTCTTAGTAGTTACACTACCCATTCTGTCTTGATCTACATAGCTAGCCTGGCTACTGCATCATCATCATCCGGCAAATTATCTTTATATCTCTTCCAAGCTAAATTTTTTATCCCCCTGTACTATTCAAGACACTTCTCACTTAAAACATCTTGGTTTCTTCATTGACCTTGCTATTTGGGCACCTTATTATGCTGGTCTTATCTTCTTAACACTTCTACAAATATGTTTTCCTTGCTTCTGACTTTACCTGTACGACCACAGTGCTTAACTTGTAAGCAGATATTTTTACTATTTTCGAACTTTCCTGTTTTTCTTAATACACTTGTTTAATTCATTATTTCATTACCTGGGTCTGCATATGTATCAGGTATCATCAGAAGCTTCTCAGAAAACTTTTCTTCAAAGTAGTCTAATTTTAACTATCACATTGACTATCCTGGGCCAATTGCTGAAGTTTTGTACTAAATTGTGTGCTACAATCTCTTCCTTCAACTTCCAAACTTTCCGACAGAGCCCTTGGCTTTCTTATTTCAAAACAATACCACAACCAGCAACCTGTGCTTGGAAACACACTCTTCTCCTGATATAACTTTCACATCCTTCACCACCTTCTTGTCTGACTTTCTAACCAGGCAGTAATCTATCTATGTCTGACAATCACATAAGTCATAGTTTGCAACCACCATGTCCATTGCTATTCCAAACTCAAGCAATCTTTCATTTTTCTTATTTTTGCTCTGAAATCCATAGCCTCATTCCACATCAGGCCCTTATGTTACCGCTATTAACTCATCATAAAACTTATCCTTGTCTTCTTTACCAATTCCACGCTGAAGATCACAAACTGACACAAAAGTGACGATTCAATTTCCTATAAAAGATTTTATTACTATAATATGACTATTAACACACAGGAATAACATCTATTACTTTGTCTGCCAATTTCTCTGTAACAAATATGTGAACTCCTCCATATCCATCACTACCAATCCCACCTTGGACAAATCTCATGGAAGCTCCTCAACACCTGATAACACGTATCAACAGATCTTGACATTTCAACTACTTAACCTGCTCTTCCTCTTAGTGCATAAAATTTACACTAGCCACCTGCAACCTAGTTTTATCTACCTTGTGATTGCTATGGTAATGGTCTTACAATGCTCACACCTGACACCTGCCCTACCATGCACAACACTTACACTTCCTAGAGTTCTAGTCCTGTTTATGTAGTTCGTCTTATCAACTGTTCTCGCAGTTATTAATAAAGAGCTGGATGCCCATCCTGCCATAAGCTATTTACAGACCGGACTGAGTGTTCTTTTTAGTGACGCCATCACTATTTGCTTTCTTAGAGACTTCCACAATCGTCTCTTTAAACTAGGGTATGGTGAAAATGTTTAACTTTTCTCTTGTCTCTCAAATCTATTTCTTATTTAATAAAATGAGTGGATAGACATGCATAATATACACAAGTAAAAGTGAGATTATGTTGTTTTGAACAATTTTTTTTTCTTTGCATTTAAGTAAACTTTCAAAATACTGTAGCTGGTAATAAATAAAATTTATTTCCTTCTTAACTTAGCCTGTGAGTGTAATGGACATTCCAAGTCTTGTACTTACAATGCCACGGTTGGCTTTGGAGTATGTGATGATTGTTTGCATGGAACTACTGGATATAACTGTGATCAATGCAAAGAGTTGTACTATAGAAACACAAGTGTATCATTATCTGATGTAAGGGCTTGTGTAGGTAGGAAGTTTTCATTTTTTTTGAGATTTTTTTGTTCTTGATAATTTGCAAGATATTTCATGTTTTTATTATATTTCTGTAACAGCATGTGATTGCTTCATGGCTGGTGTTACCAACAATGGGTTATGTTTACAAAAATCTTCTGATGATCAAGAGGCTGGTCAGTGCTTTTGTAAACCGGATGTTATTGGACGCAAATGTGACCAGTGCAAGTTTGGTTATTTTGGAATTCAAACAGGGAATTGTTCTGGTAAATGTCTGTTTTGTTTGTATTAACAATTTTTTTAGTGCCACAAAGAGAATATTATTGAAACTTGTCTTAGAAAACAATATTTTTCTTTAAAACAAAGTGTATAATTGACAATCAATTTCTACTGGTAATTTTCTAGCCTGCAACTGTTCCCTTTTTGGTACCTTAACGGATAAAAGCAACACTTGTGATCAAATAACCGGTCAGTGTATGTGTAAGAACACCACATATAGTCGTACCTGCTCAAGATGCAAGCCAGGTTTTTACAGCTTTCCTATATCGAAAGACCATGAATGTGAAGAATGTAGGTGTGATGTGGGTGGGTCAGTAAACAATGCATGCAATCAGATAACAGGTGAAGTGAAATAACTAATTGTGTTGAGTTAAATCAAGAAGCTTAAATGTTACCCTGTGTATTTAGTTTCTGTTTAGTCAGTCTGTTTGTGCAGTAATAAGTACTGTGCAAAAGCAATATAAAGTGATGTTCTATATAAAAAAAAGTTTAACATGGATTTAATATTAATATTTGGTATTTGTGATGCAGACAATACTTTTATTAATAAAATCAACACATCAGTGATTAATAAGCAAGCAGAATTTTTAAAAACTTCCTAAGTTCTTTTATTTTCTTTTTTATTTCTAGGTGTATGTACTTGCCGTAGAGGTATATATGGTAGTCAATGCAAAAGTACAATTCCTGGGAATTTCTTTCCTTTTTTTGATTACTATACATTAGAGGCTGAATCAGGTGCTGGTAAATTTCAAATAAAATCAGATGCCAATAAGGCAGATCAAGCATTCACAGGATTTGGTTATGCTGTAATTTCCAGTGAAGGATATGTGGAAGTAACTTTTAATTCAGTGGATTTTTTAGCAAGGTAGGTCCGAGGATGTACAAATTTTTTGATGCCTTAAAACAGCTTAATTTACAGACTAAATTTCATGTAATATTGACTGTGTTACTATGGTAGTTCCGTGTCTTTTACTTTGTCATTGCATGTTTGTATATTTTATTTCTACTTCTTCCTATTTCCAACCATGACTAAAGTTTTAATGGGATGCCAAATTAAAAAAGGATGTTGGACTTATAAAGAATTTTGTTTGTTTGTAAGATTTTATGGGCCCTACGTTTACTCTCAGAATTTTAATGCAAACTAAAATGCAGTTTCCAAGTTATTTGATTATCTGAAAAAATTTTTAGAGTTCAGGAACGGACAGTAGTCATAAAGAATTAATACCAGTGCTAAATTTGCAGACTATCAGGTCTGCAAATTTACACAGTTTTGTATTTTTAAAAATATTTTTTAGATACTTTTTGTTGTTATAATATTTTGTAGTGCTTTCAGAAGGAGTAAGTAGGATCCAGCCTAGTGAACCTTAGTATTCAGAGGTTTTTTACCATTTTGAAAGGAAGCTCTTATTCATGCGTTTTTGTGCCCTAATGTGGTTTGACTACCTTAAGGAAAATTGGTTCTCACAAAAAATGCTGGGAACATTGCCACTGCGAATTTTGCGAAAATTAATTCTTGCTAAATTTGGTTTTTCTCCTTTTTAAAAAATGATTTACACTAATTTTTCTCTTTTGATTTACCTAGATCTACATTATAATGTAAATGTAAATTTCCAATTCAGCACTCTTTATTTATGTCTTCTATATCGAAGCCCTTAAAAAACGGTATAATAAATTAAGAAACAAAATGTCATCAAATTCTTTGTTTGCAAAACTTGCGAAATTTATTTCTTGCGAAAATTATATTTTATTTTTAAAAAATTTCTTGCAAAAATTAATTCTTGATAAAATCAATCCACTTGTTAGGTTAGGTATCTAAATTATGATTATAATATTTCAGGTATTTCCTTGTTCTGAGATATGTTAAATCTGCATCTGATATTGATGTTAACTTGGAGTTATCATACACCAATAAAACTGTTTCCTTCTCATTATTTCATGAGAAAATCACTTTACTAAATGGTACATTAATGTGGCAGCGGAAGAACCCGATTGTAATGGTGAAAGGAGCAAATTACAGTATCAAGCTTTCAACTAATTTTTCAACACCTGTAAAAATTGATTCCATTATAGTTATGCCTGATTATATGGCAAGTAAACTTTATCTAAATTCGAGCGCTGCTTACAAATTAAATATTAGTTCATGCTGGAAAGAGTCACGATATATAAACAAAGATAAACATAAAGTATGCAGAGCGATCACCTTTTCTACTACTGCAGAATGGTTCAATGGAACTTTAGGTAAAGTGATTTTAGCATTTTGTAGGACTTTTAACATTTTCTGTTACCTATGGCAAGTCGCTTGGCATTTGTAAAGTAAAATTATTTTCTTGCTATTCATAACAAATAAAAATAACCTACAATGTAAGTAAGTAATGGGAAATTTATTCCTAATATTTGACTTTTCCTCCCCTTTAATTGTAATATTGCTGCCAGAATGTTTTTCAGTGTATTTTTTGATTTATTTATTTCTTAGCATGTGATTGCGATTTAACTAGTGCTGTTAATCCAATGACTTGCGATTCTTATGGCGGCCAGTGTCTTTGTAAGCCTGGTGTTATGGGAAGAAGATGTAATGAATGCAAACCTGGTTTCTTTAACTTTACACAAAATGGCTGCCAAGGTATACAAATAATATTTTATTACAGACAATGCTTATTGTACATTTTTTAGTACTTAAAAATAAGACCAAGAAAATCTAGAAAACCGAGGGAAATTTTGCTCTTATGGTACTGGTGCTGATAAAATTTCGAGTATTTTGAAACACTTTTGCTCTCCTCAGGGAATACTGAGGAAGATATTTTAGGTTCCCTTGTAGAATACCAACAACAATCAGAAGTTAAAGTGTAGTTCCAGGATATTATATTGTTGCATATTCTGGTTTTTTAGTTACTGTATGCACTCAGCTCTGTGTGCGCTTAAATTGGTTGTTGTGTGATTTATTAATTTGTATGGGTACCTTTTACTTTCTTAGACAAAGTATCTTAAAATCTATGATTCACAATTCTTCTTCTCCCTCTTCTTTTCTTGGCCTAAAGATTTTTGTGTGAAATATATAGAAAGTATTGTACATTTTAGCTTGTTCCTGTGACCCAGTTGGATCGGTAGATTTAGCGTGTGATCGATTCACAGGTCAATGCAATTGCAAACCAAACGTGTCATTTCGTACATGTAATGCGTGCATTAAAGATTTTTATGGTATTGAAAGCAAACTTGGTTGTCGTGCTTGTCTGTGCAATAAAAATGGTTCATTGTCATCACAGTGTCGACAAGATGGACAGTGTTTATGTCATAACAGCACCGTAGGATTTAAGTGTGACCGATGTAGAGAGAACTATTTTAACTTCACAAAAAATGGATGCAGGTACTGTTATGAGTGCAATATTTATAACAAAATTCGACATTCCATGCAAATTTTAAGTTATGTGGAGTTACATGAGTCCCCCTGCTTTTATTTACTAGAAACTAGTCGGTGGCCTGTGAAAAAATCCACGGCCCGTCATTTTTATACCGCATTGTGTGCATCTCTCTACTTGTGGCACCATTTTGCGTGACACACAGACATATATATAATCAGTAATCCGGAAATTTGTCCCTGAAAATAGTTTGGATTGCTTTTTAAGGAACCACCCTTTCCTAGGGTTACTTATTACTTTTTGTGCTACAACAACTCCTAGAACGAACAGCTGGTGGTTAAATACCCTGTTATCTGTATCCTTCGGTTTTTAGTTACTGTGGTTGTTCCATGTTGGGTTCGCTTGCACAGCAATGTGATTTATATAATGGAACTTGTCCTTGCAAAGAAAACGTTGATCTTAAAAAGTGTTCAGCATGTAAACCAAGCTTCTTCAATTTGAATCAAACTAACTCAAAAGGCTGTCAGAAATGTTTCTGTTTTAACAAAACTGCACAATGTACGTCTGCTGGGGGATATCAAGAAGTTGATATCTCCTTTGATCCAACCACATGGAATTTGCCGAATTTCATTGGAGATGTTGCAAACAATTGTCTTGTCGTGAACGTAACGAAATCAGTGCCTATTATTTCTCTTCCAGCAAGCTACACTGGAAATCTTCTATACCTGTTTCATCAGCGTTTGTTTTTAAATTTAAATGTTCATCATAACGGAAATGGAAGTTTACCCACGTTAGCGATACGATTTACTGGAACAAATAACAATAGTTTTTCTCTTTTACCAGCCAATACTTCTGATCAATTTCATGTTATTCATAATTGGGTCTTAGAAAGAATTTCCTTACTGGACCTACAAGCTGTTCTTTTTGATGTGAAAAACATTGATATCGTTGTTCAAGCTGGTAATGCCAGCCATTTGGAAATATGTGATTTTAGAATGAGCCGTGTTGAAAAGCTATCAAATGGTGTGCAATTCTCTGGTGTGGAGAAATGTTTGTGTCCTCAAAATTACACTGGAAATTCCTGTCAATTTTGTGCAAATGGTATTGAAAAAAACTATTTTTAATTTGGAAACATAGGTTTATAAGTTGCTATGTAACTACGTTATATTTTCAGGATATTTTCGCAAAGTGTTTGGTTCGGGTTCGCTAGGAAAATGTATTTTGTGCCAATGTAATGGTCGCTCTCAAACATGTGATCAAGAAACTGGAGTTTGTTCAAATTGTCGTGTTGGTACCACGGGCCAGTATTGTGAGACGTGTGAACCAAACGTACAAGAGCCTGATTGTCTGGCATGTAAACGAGGCTATTATGGGTATGGGAATGATGATTTTTCTGGTTGTAGAGGTGAGGCATGCATCCTTTTTTTAAAATATTTCAAAGGAAGCAAGTTTAGCGAAAAAAACTTTCTGAAATGAAAATCGCGAAAGTTAGGCCAAATAATATATTGAAATGGGCTATTCGCCATAAAGTTTACGCACATTTTTATTTATTCCTTTCATCAGATAAAAAATTCCTTTATATCAATCCCATCCTTATTGTTTAGATTCTATGTAATAATTGTTAACTAATTCTTTGAAGCAATTCAAAATCATGCGTATTTATCGTTATTGTAACTTTACACGCTATTTTAGGACCTCCTTAAACCATGCATGCTTGAACATATAGTTAACACTTACCTATCGCAAAAAGTTGATTCTCGCAAAAAATCATTAAAATGATGTTTATCGCTAAGAAATTTTAAAGGTGTTATTTGCGAAAGTTATTTCCCTTGATTTTGCGATTTTTTGACTCGCTTAAGTTTCTTCCTTTAAAAAAAGTACATACGTATTTATTTGACTATAATTTATGTTCACGTATTAAACTATCAGTATAACGCTCGATTAACTAAACGTTGCAGAATGAAGTAAATTTTCCTCTGAATTTATTTTTGTCTTTTAGTATGTTATTTGTCAGTCGGTTGATACTAACGTCGACGCATATACTAAATAACAACGAACGTACTCCAGTTTGTCTGTGCAGTTTCCATAAATCTTCATGTGATGTCGATGTTACTTGTGTTTAAGCCTTCCATTGTTATTTGATTTCTAATAATCCTCAGAACTTTTTATCTGACGTTCTTTTCTTTACAAGCTTGTGACTGTGCTGCGAAAAATACTATTCCTGGTGTGTCCGATGTTTGTGACGTGGTGACAGGGCAGTGTCCGTGTAAAGCTGACATTGGAGGACGTGCGTGTGATAGGTGTGCTGAAAATTCTGTTAATATCACCGATGAATGCAAACGTAAGTAGATATCTGTTTCAGAATGTACCTCAAGTTATAACATCGTCAATACAGGGTGACCACCTCCCAGATATTAAAAAAGTCGTTCTTAGTCTGGGAATCTCGAAAATATCCATTTTAGAAGAAAATCAATGGAAAATTATATTTTTTATAATAATCCCTAGCTAGCTGATATTTCATGATCTTTGTCGTTCGAGTTCTTTATTTCAGCTTCTGACTTGATTACTTTGCTATAAGTAGGAGAGATATTTTACATAACACATTTCAGTTGTTCTGAAATGTGTTATGTGAAATAGCTGTCATGTTTATGCCGTTTTCTTACTGTTCACCCTGTAAGTATGTTTATTGAGCACTAATTTTTGCGTTATCTTCCAGCATGCTCAGAATGTCATCGACTCATACAAAACGAAGTACACATGCTAAGAGGATCATTGAAAGAACTAAAGTTATTAACTGAAAATAATACTCATACAAACGCACTGCTTTCCAACACAACTCTCACAAACTTGTTGATAAACTTGACTACTTCTGTTATGAGCATGATCGCACAGGCCAACGAGTCTACCATTTTGGAGGAGAAAGTCATGGCGGAATTGTTTATGTTAAACGAGACATTGGATGCCATGGAAACACGACTTAAAATAAACATATCGCAAGACATCGATTTAATACGTTCTCGAGTTCCTTCGATGTTGTCGTATGAAAACATATCCAGCTTCATTGTCAACACAACGTACAATCTACTTTGGACAAGTGTCTATGTAATCAATACAAACATTGAACCTGCTCTTGTAGTTGTTCCTAAAAAACTTATCAGTTTACAAGAAATAGCGGGAAATTTTTCCAATATATCTTTAGCCTACAAAAGTGTGTATTCTCCAGTTTTAAGAGATATATATCTGATCCTAAACACAACAAATTACGTTTTACAGCGAACCTCTACTGCTAGAAAGGTTCGAAATGATATAGAAGAGAGCTTAAATAAGACGCAAGCGGAAGTTAACGACCTCAAAGCTGCTATCCAACCCACGAATGTACTTGTAAAAAGTCTTCTTAATGACTCTGAAACATTTTTAGAGTCATCTATTCTGTTTTTGCATTCTGCTAACAACACATTGATGGACGTTCGAAATGGAACTGTCAATCACTCTAGTCTTGCCATATTGGACATTGCAAAACAAGCTAATAGAATTACCAGGCAAATCAATGAACTGAGTGAAATTCACCAAACTTTGAATAACAGCCAGAACAGAGTTTCAAGTATGGTAAATAAATATATGAACACATCATCTGCAACTCTCCAACTGTCGCATGAAAGAAACAAGAATTTGTCAATGTTAGTTGCAGAAATTTACCAAGCTCAAGCGATAGTTCGTAACGCCACCAAACTTTCCAACGAAACTTATTCCACTGCGATTCAACTGCTCTCTGTTGTGAAGAACTTCAACGTTACTTTGGGTAATGCTTCTCAAGCAGCAAATGAATCAATCATGATGGCTGGGAAGGTTAGAGTTTGACTCGATGATTTTTATGTATCCAAACTTATATATACCAACGTGCTTTTTTGACTATCTTCCAAGTTAATATTTTTTCAGGTAAACGAGACAAATGAATTTGTTTTTGCTGAAATAAACAGGACCACTTTGCTTATAAGAGAATACATGGGAAATGCTTCCAAGGTATCCAACTTGTCCAGAAATGCTAGTGATGAACTTTTGATTCAAAACCAGGTATTCATTATTCTTTCTTATCTATCCTGAATTCTCTTTTTAAAACGTAATATTTTAGTTAAGATTTAACGGAATTATACCAGTGCGAGCCACGGCTTGTCGCGCATGTTCGCTCTTTCGTGCAACCTTTACGTAGCGATCCGGCTACTTTCAGAACCAAGTACGGCTTTTAAATTTTCCATACCGACAACTTAAGTCATGCCTTACTGAAATGATGAAAATTGTTTGTTAAGTAAGCATTTTGATTTAAAAATGGTAGATTTTATAACAAGTTTAGAATTTCTTAAGTTTTCTACGAAACATGGAAGACAACTGCAATTTAACGAATTAATTAATTATAATTAATTATAAATATAATTAATTATAATTAATTATAACTATTATTAATTATAATTAATTATAACTATAATTAATTATAATTAATACGGAAAGAACGTAAACGTTAAAAACATTGACAAACAACCGTGAAGATTTTTCCAATAACAAGGAAAAAGTCTGAAAAAATGTTAAAAGCTAAACTAAATCTTTACGTTTCTTTGAACTGAGCATGGAAATCTTTTGATTAGAGACCTGATGTGACATGAGTGAAATTCTACACAACAATAAAAAGTCTGGCTACTAACTGAAAACGGCATTTCACTCGCACCGGTTTGAAATTTCTCTTTGGTCAATTTAACCAAAGTGAAATACCACCTAAAGTAACGAAATCTCATGTAAACGGTCCTAAGAAACACACCGTAGAATGATATGACTCTGTCTGAGTTTACACAGCCTTTTATCTTGTTTAGATGCTCAAAGAAATGCATATTGCATCCACCAATTTGGCACATACTTCACTTCAGTTATCATACAACTGGAATCAATCTATTGAGTTGATTCAAAATATAACCAATATCACTACCCAAAACATCCAAACTGCTAAGAAATGCAACGATCTCACGAATACTGCCAACCAATTATTAGTTGAATCGAAGACGGCTTTGACAATATCAGAGAGCTCATTGGTGGACAAAAAACAAGATCAAAAGCGATTGGCTGATCTCATGGTGAACATTCAATCAGTGACTACTTTAAACAAGACAAGTTTGTTGTTACTACGGAAATCTTTTAACGAATCACGTCAATTATTCGACGGCTTGAATATCCAGAAAGCCATTACGATCCTGAAAAAATTTTCTACCACTCAAAAAGAAGATATCGCATCCTACAAAGAACAAGTACGAAGCTTACGTCGTGAAATTGACGACATGGAAAAAATGCATGACGTCATTAAGGGAGTGAAGGGGTGTGGTTGAATTTTGTTATTGTCGGTAGACGAAACCTTTGATTACGACATCACCTTTTTTCACTATATAATTTTACCAGCTCTTTAGGTATGTAAGTGAAACTAAACATCTTGCCAATGTAAAAATCAAATATTTTATCAACCACGCATAATTTTCATAATTGCCCAATCACAATTCGTTATTAAACATTCTAACGACCTTTCACGCGGGAAAGTTTATAGCTTTGCATGTTTGTTCATAGAGCATGGTGATATTTAAGGCTTGTTTCCTACTCACTGCATTTTCGCTATAGCTTAAAAGGCTCACGGTTTTTTTGTTATCTCGAATTTTTTCCCAGTGTATACTTACTAACTCTTGAGCTTTTTGTGTTACGGCTGAAAATGAATTTACAAAAAACAAACCTTGCACACATTTTTTCCTAGGAGATTAATATTTTTTATAAATTATAAAAGTATGACAATAAAACTTACAGTAATATATTTTGATTGTTTTTTAAAATGTATATTTTTGTGAATATTGTTTTAATTTTTTTTTTGCATATCAATACAACTAATTATCGCGTTATCTAGAAGGTAATATCAACGCTTAGACTCTGAAGTACGCGAATTAAGCCAAAATTTAGTCATTTTTTTTAGGTAGATAATTTTTTTTAAAGAAAACGTATTTTTATTGTATGTGATGAATTTTTTTAAAATGTATTTTAAAAGGATTTTTACTGAAGTGAATTTAATTTATTTTTTAAGAGGAAAATTGAGCCACTAGAGAAGTATTTACTCTATTTCACAGTTGGAAAATCTGCTGTGTGTCTGGGGGCGAAAATTATCTCAAAAATTACATAAAATAAATCAGAAATTTATTATCGATGTGCAAATAATATGGGTGTTTGTTAACGATTGTAATAGAAAATAGTGTTCGTTTTCTTAGATATTTATTTTTCATAGCATTCCTTATTTTTTCTTCATTAGCGTTTAATACATCACAACTGGGGACTGCAACGCCTGTTAAGGGCCATAGGTGGGCTGCTTTTTATATTTGTGGCGAAGTCAAATCCGCTGCTTGTAGAAGTATGACTAATACATTTACCAATTTAAAAGCAACCTTGTCTCCAGCACCTATCTTCTCTTTTGTATCGGAACAGCCAAATTTCGGGCTGACCTTCTCCGAGGCCATGTTCGTACCGCCGTCGCAATGTCAGAAAAGATACAAGATGCTCTGGGGACAAGGTTGAAAGAAAGCCATTATTTTTGGTGATTATTTTTGTTGCTGAATAGAAATTTTGTACTTTATATGAATGAAAATTAACAGATTGCGGAGTGACGTCACGTTTTCATTTTTGCGCAAGTCCATGCTTGCGCATTTGTACAAATAATTTATTTTATAAACAGCTGGCCGCAAAGAGACAAAAATCTTCCTTAAGCAATTATATCTTATTTGTCATGATAGAACTGATGTCATGTTTAAAAAAATTCTTTTTTATTGTTTACATGCATCGTATGGACCTATACAGATACGGAAACCAGTGCTCAGGAGAAAATTTCAGTGGAAATTTAACACAGTATTAGCGGGTACGGAATTTTAGAAGCGGACGGGGAGAACTATTTTGTCTCTTCGATTTTCAACTTTTTACTAACATTTTAGAAAATGCCGAACAAAAGTTACCCAGGACAAAAATTTGAGTGATTTTGAATGCCGAACTTTACAACTTTTGAAAACAGAACAGTAGATGTTAAATAAATGCATTGACTGCTACGTTAATAAAATGTAGACTAGAAAAGTTTCTTGTTGGTCCCCTATTTTTCACCAACTGGCTACTAAGGTCATATATGGGTCCTAAGAGTAACACACAGACCAGATTTGAAGGAAATATCGAATCAGCGAAATGACGTCATTTCTGATCCCAATAACTTCATTGTTTCTTTACTTCGAACATAAATAATATGTCTACCAAGCGTATTAAGGTCGTATCGTCAGTAATGCTTTAGAAATTCAATTATACTGCAAAATTGGGAACATGAAAAAAAAACTGTGTTAATACGTGTAAAAAGATTCCTGAACAAAAATACTGACAGAACAAATGTAAATATATTCTCTTTTTCCTTGATACAATTTTCCTACGTTTTTGACTAGCCATATATTAAACTTAAAATTTAGTTTATAGATTAAATAGCTGCCATATTGCCTTGTGAATTTCAATTCAAAATTGGCTTATCCGCGAAATCAATTCGCTGTGAAACTTTATTCTCCGGAACATTTCCAGGTAGGAGTTACTAAAACAAAACAAGTCTGTACGCAAAATATATAAAATCCATGTATTTTAGAAAACAAAGCCTACAATATTTCTATCGAGCGAAACAAATGATCATTTGATCCAACCCTAAACAGAAAATAGTGAAAAACAGTGTAAAATATTACACAGTGAAGAACAGAAGAATTGTGAACGAAACTTTAAAATTTAATTCGAGAAGAAATTTTTGAATTTGATACATTCAGAAATAGCCACTATTGTTAATTATTTTTACAAATCTTCTTGTTTGATAAAAAATTAAAATTGGTGATTAAAATAAGGCATTTTTTTCAAAGGTGACTGGGTTTCTGATGAGATAGACGGTTCAAAGATGACTACGTTTCTGAGAGATAACAGAATATTCAAAAATAACTGCGATTTTTGGAGACAGCAGACGGTTTTTAACATTTTTTATTTTCCCACTAAAAATATTTTTATACGTTTATGAAAGGAAAGGTAAATTGTTTCAAAAATTTAGTTTCAAATCAACAGCCGTGCGCTTGCTATGATTTTTGTACTCTATTTAAAGTGTACGAAAGAGACATACCTAAAACCACGATAGAATCTTTTCACTATAAAAAAAACACATCCTAAGAACGGAACTAGCGATTTAGCAGTCAATCTGAGCACACAAATAAAAACCAGTAGTTACCTCTCGGTAACTTGAACAACGGATAACTTAAACTTTCATTATCTCGAACAATTTTCTTTGGTCTTACTTTCTCATAAAAAAAATCCGGTTAACTCGAATATACGTAAACTCAAACATTCGTTAACTTGACACATTTTTCGTCCTCCACCAAAAATCGCTGTAAGTCGAAGTATGACCTCATTTTAGATTAAATTCGACTTACCCTTTCTTAGCTGTCCAAATAGCTGAATTATTTACTCAGTGTTTTATTTATACCTTTTTTTTACTATTTCCTAAAAATATAGGCCTTAATACATAATAAAATCTCGTTGTTTTTCATCAGCTTCTGGTTTTAAATGAACCTTGGGTTAACCCTGTTAAAACGGTGTGCGGATTTTTTTTGTTCATTCTTATTTTTTTAACAATAGCCTTTTGTTTTTTCTCAAAAGATTCTTTGTTAGCATCCCCTGCTGCATCGAACGCTGTTAAAAGAAAAATATTCCGAATAAAAAGATTTTCGCACACCGTATCATGGCTGCATGGTTCACCAAGCATGTCTGAAAATTTTAAAGTAAAACGAAAATGCTATCAAAAGTTAAAGCTCGTGCAGTGTAGCATAATGAAGATCGTATTAAATTTCTACATAATGCGCCATCTTTGTTGTTATTAACGTTTCTCTTTAATAATTACGTCATTTCTTTCTGTACAGTTTCGCAAGCACGTAGACTTTAACTATATACGGCAGAATTAATTAATTATTCATGAATTTCATTTTAAAGAGAAATTGTTGAGGCTAAATATTTTTGGTGAAAGATAATAGTATTTTAGCCATAAAATCGTGACAAGTGTGTTATAACATAAAAAATGAATATATAGTCTGAAAACAATCTTTCGTAACTAATTATGTGAATAAAAAAATTCCGATTTTTAAAAAGGTTACTGCCACCTTAACGGGAGTTCGAGTTAAAAAAAGCCGTTTAACTCAAACATTCGTTAAGTCGAACTATTTTCCTCGGTCCCTTGAAAGTTCGAGTTACCGGGAGTTACCTGTATTATTATATATAATCCTGCTTTCATTCAAATATTTAAACTATTTTCAAAAAACAAAAAGCAAAAAAACAAAACATAAGGAAACCTTTTATCCGAAAGTAAAACATGATCGGATATCAACTTTCTCATCTCGTTGCTCAATTGAACTTTTTTATCTGCCATATATTTCAACGTGCTCTAAATTCAGAAAACAGTGACATCAACTCCTTCTCAGGCTCTGGTGGAAGGTCTGGTAACTAGGAGGGTTACTTACTAGTGCTTCTTGCTTGTCCTCTTGCAACAGATTTAAATCCAAAACATTTTTTAAAGCACCATAACTATGGAATGAACAAAAAAAAGTTATTATATATATTATTATTGAATTATTGCTTATCTCATACATCGTACTTAGAGATAATATGCAAATTATATAAGGGTAAAGCAAAAAATAACTAGCTATTTTTCGGGGACTATTAACAACTTTTTTTACTACACAATGCGCCTTATCTACGACAATCGCAATTTCCTTTGAGAAAAAGTAAAATGGCAGACAAAGGCGAGCAAAGAAAAGGGCAGACTGGCTAGTGGTCATTATAACCTTTTACTTACTCACAAGTAAATTATATTGTAACAACAGGTAAAGAACTTAAAAAGGTGCTAAAAAGTTAAACCAGGTTGTTTACTGATTTAATTATCCTGAAGACGACGATAGCTATGTACATGGGCTCCAATTCGTCCAATCCGCGCGTCTCTCACATCTGTCCAAACACTTAAGAAGAGTATTGAGAAGTGATAGCATTTTGCAAATTTGAGTCGAGTGTTGTGCGAAGTATGACACGTGTGTTTACTAAGAAGAGATTCGTGAATACCCACTACATGAAACCATTGTAATTTCTTACACAGAAACGTAAGGACTCACGTCGAAGCCAATATGAGATGTTACATATCTTTAACTGTCCTTCTTGTTTGTGTGTATTGCAAGCCGTTTGATAAATTTGAATCCATCTTTCCGAAAATTAAAGGTTAGTAAAGTGATTGCTTTGATTAAAATATGATCGTGGTCACACATTTTTTATATAAACCTGTTCTTTGCAAGGAACGCATGATGGGTACCTATTCCAGGGAGATATGATCATGTCGAGAGCGGAAATCGAGATAGCAATGAAAGGCGGTGATGTAGATTCTATCAGTGAAAATGCGTATGGCTTGATGAATTCAAAGTATCGAAAGTGGCCGAACGCTGTTGTGCCTTATAACATCACGGAGATAAGTGAGTGACTTGCTTTGTTTGCTGTACAACACAGTACAGGCATCCGATAAGTTACGAGTTGTAGGAGAGGCAAACAAAATGTCTTTGATGTACCTACTGGAACAAGTAAAAACAAGATTGAAAAATTCTCTCTTATGACCATAAAATTATTTGTACTTTGTAAAGACACACATAAAACGGTTTTATCCTTTTTACCCTTTTTCCAAAAAATTTTAGTATAACATGATCACACGTATTTCGTTTTAGAAAATAAAGCGCTAAATAAACTTGGATTAAAGGGTCCAACAGAAAAAGCTGTACTGAAAGCCATGGCAGCATGGGAAAGCAAAACCTGTGTCCGATTTGTTAAACGAACCAATGAGAAAGATTATCTGAATTTCGTGGATGATGGATATGGAAAGTCAGTTGTTTTCTACAACCTTTTTAACAAATCAATACCAGTCAATTTCACGCTTATTAATTTTTTCAAATTTTGAACTGTGCAAGCTTATACACTTGCCAGTCCTATTAACGCCATTACACAAAAACTAACACCTATAACTGCTGGCATAATAAGGCATTAGCTTTAAGCTCTGAAAAGTTTTAGCATGGACATCAGAATTAAGATCTTTTCACCATTACCTTTGTGTCTTGAGAAAACAACGTATTTAAACAAGATGAAAAGGCCAGCGATTGCATAGGGGAAAGGACAAACTTATATATGGATACAGTACATAAAATGGTAAGTGTGACCAAGACAACGTTGTTGTATTTAAATGGAATATATTAACATAGAAGATAAGCATTAGCACAGGTAAAAAAGTAAAAAATAGCATTCAAAGCATTTTTGTTAGAAAGTTTTACCTCAATAACCTAAAACGTTATTTGGAACAATACTACCAAGTTTACCAGCTGGACAGCAAGTGAAGCAAAATAAGAAAAAGAGGAAAAAATAATGTGTAAGGGTCAGAAAGTTCTACATTTCTCTTGTTTATTCATTACCCCCCCTTGAAAGATAAAATTGTCTTTCGTTACTAGGTGTTTCTCCTACGCTGGTCGCAGTGGAGGAAAGCAAAAACTATCCTTAGGTTTTGAATGCTTCTACAAAGGAATAGCTATTCATGAAATTGGTCACGCGCTTGGATTACATCATGAACAATCGAGACCAGATAGAGATCAATATGTCGAAATCTTATGGGACAACATAAAAACAAGTAAGAATTTCTGTTCCTAACGGTTGTTACCACTTGATTGAATTTTTTGTTAAAGCGCCAAAGGTTTACGAGTTTTTTTGTCACAGCATTGGCGATTTTGTCAGCTTTTGTATTTACACTTTTCATTTCAAATTAGTTTTATAATTTTGCGCTTTATTTTCCGAAAAATGGCAAGAGGAAAAGAAAAAGAAAAGAAAAAACAACAAATATAATAGTGACGTTTTCGATGTCTCCATATCTTTACCATTTGATCAAATTTGAGCAAAATAATTCTAATTTCTGTTAACAATCCCAACGATTATTTTTTATATTGAATATTAATAAAATGCAACGAGTTTATTGTATTCATTTTAGAATACAAACCGCAGTTCAAAAAGTATTCTCACAAACAGATCGACAGTCTTGGCAGCCCATACGATTATGACTCCATAATGCACTACCGTTCTGTTGCGTTTGGAAAGCTGCCGTTTCAGAAGACGATCAAAGCGAAAGTGGATGGAGCAAAGTTTGGTCAACGCGACCACATCAGTGTACAAGATGCGTGGCAAATAAATAAATTCTATGGGTGTAAAGTGAAATAACTTTTTATTTAGGAATAATATCAGTATGGTCTGATACAATTACTCTTCTTTTCGATGTAGGTGCACGTAAATCAAATTTCAATTGAACTACCGGAGAAAGACATAGAACGAGAACTCTTTTGTATCCTTCAACAATTAAACTTTCCCGATATTTATAACCTCGCATTAACTTGAAGAAAGCAAAAAAGTTACATCGAAATAAAAATAAAAGATTTGTTACAAAAAAAGTTTTTTATTGCTTACTCCAGTATGTTTTCCTTCATTTTCTTATACCAGTATACAGTTAGTTAGTATATAAAATGACTCGAAAAAGCTCCTTTTTTTCCTTTTCGTATGCTTCCTTACCGAAAACGTACGGTCCATATCTCTACTCGTGTACATCCATAATGGCTCACAATTGGAAAACGGTCTACTTTGCTAGTTGAAACACTTTTTTTCAATACTAAGATGCCGTATTGCAAATGTGGCATGCAAAACCTAAAACTTCCTTACGTTCCACTAAATTTAATATTTCTTTTTAACTTTTTGAGATGTAATGCTTTCTTATGATACAAAAAACGTGTACTTACACAGGATAAGTAGATAATACAAAAAAGGTTCAGCTGCAACATTATTTCATCTTACCTGATGTCAATTTCACTTTCTTTATACTCCTCCATTAATTCTCTAAAAACAATAACATTGTTCCAACTTTCGTATTTAGAAAGGTTCTCCTGGGCGTTTTAACAAATAGAAAATTCTTCGTCATTCAAGGTGATGGTATTGAATAAAAAGAAAGCAAATCCTACCTGGCGTCATCATAGTTTTTGTTGAGACAAAGTACTTTGATTGTTGTTGATAAAATGTTTGATGTCATCCTATGGAATTATTTACACACCAATAACAGACAGATAGACATAAGACATTTTACTTTTAATACTTTTAAGGAAAATTCAGGATAAATTTATCGATCTGTATGTGAAATGTCTTAAGTGAAATAAGGAAAATCTTAAAATTCCAACTTCGTAAATTGATCATCAAGTTTGACGACGATGCTAACCATGTGACAACCGTTATGTTGTTTCACGATTTTTTCGATCAACGTCGATCGATTTGAGCATTTCGTTTCTGTGGAAACTTAAAGGCATAATTTCCATTTTAATCAATCAATTTCCCAACAAAATGAAAATTTCATTGATTTGAATGGAATTTTCATAAGAGAATTATAAAAAGGCTGCCAAATATTCCAAAAAATCACATTCATAAGAGAATTATAAAACGGCTGCCCAAAATTCTAAAAAAAATCACATCAACTAATCCCGCAGTCTTAATAATTAATTGTGATTTTTGGAAAGGCTCTAGTTGTCAATAAAGTTATTTTGCCCTACAAGGAAAAATCGACATTGGCAAACGCAATTCGTGTTTTCGCTGTCTCTATAAACATTGACCAACAATGACCAAATTTTGGTTCAGTGACTAATATCTTTAACTTTAATTTTAGCATGTTTTTACATGTTAATTTGGGACATATTAGTGAAGTTGTGACATGTGAATGAGATGCGTGTGACATCGTTTAAAACTTACGGTACACGAAAAACTTCCATCCATTTTCTTGAGTCTTTCACAACACGTAGGGCCTCTTCAGCTTTCTATTAAGAAAATGTAACCGTTAAAACAAACAAACAAACAACTCAACAAATAAACAAACAAACAATTAAACAAACAAAATTTCACAACCATTATCAGTTTCTTAAGCAAAATTACACCAACCTCTTCTGGTACGTAAGTGTCCAACGCTGCATATAAGGCATTTGTTACTCTTTCCGTAAGTGGTACTCGCATTGAAACCATGTCTAAATAACCAAAATAGAAAAAAAACGTTACTTGCCAGTTGTTTTTCTTTTTACCAGCAGTGACATAGATTAGTAAAACAAGTGTAATAACAAAATCTCGATGAAGGTACATATTTGATAATTTAAAAGTAAACACACAACAATACCTGTGTATAACTTTGGAACATATTTTGCGTTCTTATGGTTACGTAGCGCTAAAAGTAATTGCTGGAAAACCCAATCTCTTGGGATAAAATACTAAAAAAAAGGATAACAAAGCTAGTTTATGCTTTCTACCAGAAAAATAAAATATTCTGCTAAAATGATTTCTTTCTTTGCTTTTTCGACTTACTATCACCATATATAAAAACACCGAAATAAAAATAAAAAAGTCGTGGATACCTTCGGAATTATTTTCTCGTATTCTTCAATTATAGTGTCAAGATCGGGAGCAGTTCGTGCTATCGCACAAATGTAATTGCCACTAAAACAAAAAAATGTTAAACCTTCTCAATATGAACTGAAAAATGAAAGAAAATACAGAGTAACATGTCACTTACAAGAAGCTACTGTTTTTAGACCCTAACAAATATTGTAATCCATTATTTACAACAATGTCTAGCAAATCTCTCGCTATGCTTCCACTCCTCTTGTACCTCGCCTGTAACAGGGAAACATAACTTGGTTAGTAAACTGGTCAGAACCTTGGTAAATTATGATTACAAGGGCAGAAAAACTCTTCCTACCAAATCCATAGCAATGTTGAAGAATAATACTAGAATAAAGAAATAATTGCATTTTTACTTCTGTCTTATATTAGTATAAATGCATTAATTGGGCGCCTAGTTTGGGTAAGCGCCTGTATAATTTATTGACATATGGAAACTTTTACAATAATTTTTTATTTTCATTTTTAAATCAAAATTGCATTGTAGAATGTGGAAGGGAAAAAAGTTAGACACTAATGACCTTCGTTTTGCGTTCTTTAATTTTATCCTTGATTTATTATTAATGATTCTCAGTATTTCAATTCTTAAAATTTCCAACAAGCTCCCAGTGACCAAGTAATCATCAGCTCGATATAAACGCCCAATGTACTAGTTCAAAAATTAAATAAGCGCCGAAGACGGTTAATCAGTTTTTTTCAGTATTAGAAAAATTATCTTTGCGAAATTTAAACCCTGGAGGAAATAAAAATAATATATAATAAATACTCTAACTAATCTCTTATACTTTGACGAATAGAAAGATGTATGTTTGTGACGCAGCCTTTTGCGTGAGCCTGGGTGAAACGTCCTCTTGATGGTAGTAGTAATTTAGGATCAGGTGACTTACTATCTGCAGGATGTTGCATGGCAAATTCAGCACATCCCTTTTTGACATCCCTTACAGTTTCCACAAGAACTTTAATATCTTGACGAGCTAAAACAAAATATGATTTTATAGTGGTGAGGAAGAAAAATTAAAGGTTTATCTCGTGTTTCTATTTTGGTAGTGGCATCTTTTAACCAAGAATCACTTTCATTTTGCAGTTTACGATGTTTCAACCACACCCTAACAAGGATACAACATTGATTAAATCTGTGAAAAATTATAAAATATCTGCTCAAAATTTTACCTACAGTGATCGAAAAAAATGAAACTCTGCCTTTAACTTAAATTAGATGATTAATCATAACTACACCTTATAAATCAAACAGGTGAAAATAAAGGTTCTTTTAAAAATAAAAAAGTTTGCAGCAATTTCTTACCATCAATTTTGGAGTTTTTTAAAAAGAGTTTAGGCACATGTCCCTTTTAAAACAACTATTCACCATAATGTGTAAAAACACACTTGTTGCAGAAGAGGATGAGACACTAGAGCTTGAGGGACATATAAATGACTGCATAAATAAAAGTCACTGTATTATAAAAATAGCGTAAATTTTAAATCATACGTCTTTTTCTTTCAGCAGCTAGTACATAATAATAACTTCCAAGTGAGGGAGCTGAAAAATAAACAAAACAAAAACTAATTATCAATTTCTTTAAATTATACCAGTCCGATGATTCCAGATGATAACTACAGCCAGGTAGAAAAACAAGGTTTTTCGAACATGCCTATTTTCAATTTTTTCATTTCTCGCAGTAGACGCTGACAAAGCTCATGAGCATTTTCATTCATTTGGAATGCCACATCAAGTAATGCGTTGTATGTCACTAAAAAAAGAATAAATATAAAATAAAATATAAAAACATAATAAAAACTATGCGAGTTTTTTTTGATAGAGCAAGGATAAAGCAAGTTCAAAATAATTTTTAACGAACTAGTCACTATGCTGCAGAATAAAAATCCAGGAATTCTCCCACTGTTACTCCCTTCTACCCCTTTGGTCCACAGATGGGTAGACGAACGGACACACAGCAAGAATAATAAAGATTATATAAATTATAACTAAAAGGATGGGAACCTACCTACATTGGGTGTAACTTTGCTTCTCATCATGCTAGCAACAATTTCCTGTACGTAATGAAATAAGTCAACTTTTGATGCATACTGATCAAACAGACTGAGGACAAAAATTTTAAGGCATGCCTGCCGAAAACATAGAACTTCCAGAGATGTGTAACAGGGTTCCCACACTTTTTTCAAAACAAAATTTGAGAAGATTTTTGTGATATTTGAGGAGCTTTTGTTAACATAATTGAGGAGATTTGAGAAGGAAAATTTGCACTTGTTAAAATGAAGGAACACACAGACTGGCATCTCAATATTTTCCTACAAAAGATAACTAAGAAACTTTGCTTTAAATACAAACACAACAAAAAAGTAATGTTTGCAGGCCATAGCAACCACAAATTGAGATATCTAAATTGTTTTGAGGAAATTTGAGAAGAAAAACTAAATTAATAAAAAAATTGAGGACATTTAAGAATTAGGGAGACCTTTTGAATTTGAGGAGTAATAAGGAAGCGTGAAAGTGATAGCCAGTAGTTACATTAATAAGGAAATCTTACCTCAACCAAATCCCATCGATTTTTATCTCCTTCTCTAACGCTACACACTTGTGAAAGTAGGCTGTTATAGAAAAATAAGCTACCTAAATAAAAACCAAGATAATTTCTAAGATAATTTCTAAGATAATTTCTAAAACAAAGTCTAACAATCTCACCTAAAAAACAAAGAGGTATAATTTTCTTTTCTTTTGTTAGACAGAGAAAAAATATAAAGATGTGTCTAAATGATTAAATCAGCAAGGGTTTGTTTTGTGTGGATACTTGGTTGTAAAAGCATAAAACTATCAGGAACCTTTGAGATGTTCTGTATTAAATGTATTTAAATATCTAAAAACGCTTAAGATTTTTATCATATATAAACATATTTTAACTCAAAAGAGAAAAAAAATATTTTAATTTGTTATTTTGTCTTCATCTAGAAAGGTTCTTAAGTTAAACTTTAAAATTATAAATAAAAATACAGAAATAAAAGATTACCCTTCATGTTGTTGTTATCAAACTCTTGAAGTAAATGAAATGCTCTGAGTTGCTCATCATGCTAGAAAAAGAAAATATGATGACCTTGAATGGAAGACGCTTAAGTTTTATAGGACCGTTTAAATGTAAGATAAGAAAACTGAATGCGTAAACAGGAAAGATGTACGCTTTTTTCTTTTTTTTTTTAAGGTTTTTTAAAAGTTAGAAATTTTCAATTTTTGCTAATTTTTTTCTATTAAAATTAAAAGAATGATAAATGAGCTATTATTTAAACTAAAGATTTGAGCATATTTTTTTGTTTCTAATTACAACCAGTCCAATGTTTTCCCATCTATGCAAAGAAAATTTTTAAATTCTGTTGAATCTTCTCTTCGAAAACCATTTAATAGTGCTTCGAGGGCACCATTTTTTTTGTCGCTTTAAAAGCCTTGACTTAACCTATGCAGCTCTGTTTTTCCGTTTTCTGATCCGCTTTTTCCCCTACGATTATCCCTGCTGCTACAATAGCAATAACCGCAGTGAAAGATATACGTGTTCTTTCTTTGATATTCATTGTGAAAAGAGATTTTTCAAACTTTTTACCTAAAAAGTAACTTTTTAGCTAAAGTTTTTTCTTACAACTTACCGTGTCTTTTAGCCTTTAGAGTGGACTAATTTTTGTGACTGGCCGATATCGGATTTTTGTGGCCTATATTAAAATCGCAAATGAAACATTTTTCTAAATTTGGCATGGATTTTATTTAGCTAGTAAGGAAAAAGGCTTTATTTGATAATTGAATAATCTAGCATGCTGTGTCTATCATGTTCATCATCGATTATTTTATTGACAGCATTATCCTGAAAATACAAGTGATTAAAGTTGTATTTAATTTTAAAGAATTGACGAATACAATTTGGCGCTAATTTAATATGGCGAATGGCGTATTATGTTAGTGTTGATTTAATTTGTCGTATTTGTGCAAAGTATGTTAATTTTAAAAAGACAAAAGGCAAACACCACTGATATAGTGTTTTCACAGAAATAAACATACCTTGATTAAGCCGAGAATAAAAACTTCATATGTTCTACTATTTGACTGGTCTTTTAATTCTGCAAAGAGTTTTTCAGCATAACCATCAATTCTATGTGAGGAGAACACAATATTTTAAAATGATGTAAGACTTCATAAAGTGCTGATATACTTCCTACGTCTTGCTACTTAAGGAAGAAAAAGAGTTCATTTGCCGTTATTTTATAGCTCCAAATGGAAATGCAGGATGCGATGGATATTTTGCCAAAAATACAAGTTTCCTACCATATTCTCTATTTATTGCTTGTGCAGGTATCGAAACTAATGTTGCATTTGCCTTGACAAGTGACTTTTTCCCTGCCTTGATTTTTTTCAGTATTACAAACTTGTATTCCACACAGTGGAAGAGAAAATCGATATTTTTTAAAGTGAGAGAATTTTATCTGAGCAAAATGCTGCATTATAAAGGTGAGAAAAAAAATTGTAAAATATAGGTGACAACGTCATTCGCAAAGTAAAATAAAAGTTTGGACAATTTTATCTGTCCTAAAGGCTTAAATTTCAAATGGTACTCTTTTTTAAAAAAATATGAAAATTTAACATTAGAGTATGATGTAAGTAAATAAATTTAAAGAAAACGTTATCTAAAAAAGTAAGGTACACCGAATTGTTAAGCATGAATGCTCAGGTATATAACAGCATGACAAAATTTATCATATCAATCCAAAGATATTGAGGTTTAATATTAAAAAAAAAACATCTCAAATGCAAACACAGTATTACCTCCAAGTTGATTTGGCCGATTTAGTTTCTTCACTTTCCTAAAAAAATCCAAATCGAATTCCAAAAGTAAATAATTTTTTTTAAGGTTTCAGTTTTTTTCCTAATGAATAAACCTCCCTGAGTAGTCATCTAACCTGGATTGTTGCATGTGCTTCTTCTTCTGAGGAAGAGGAAGAAGAAGAGGAAGAAGATGATGACATTGTAGAAGCTTTTTCATCTTGTTCCTGCACATACACAAAGTTAGAATAGAACAAAAAAAAAAATTGCAAAAATCTTAAATAGCATACATTCTATAGTGAAAAGTAGAGAAAACCCTGTTTGAGTAAATTACAGATGTTTATAACAGAGCAGCTTCAGTTCCAATCGCAAATTATAATTACCATTGGTGATCCTGCAACTGTGTGGAAGCTGACAAAATCCAGAACATCGTTGTGTATATCAATTGACAATAATTCTGAAAAAAAAAGTTATAAATTTCAACTTAAACACATGTCAAAAAATAATTTAACAAACCTATCAGAATGTATCGTTTTACCTTTCTGTTTTAGCTTTTCATAGAGATTGATAACTTTTGGAATGTTGTCACCATTTGTCATAAGCACTAAAATAAAGTATAAATATATATGGATATATCAATCAAAAAATCGCGCCATTAACAGAATTATATTTGACATTTTTTACATTGAAGGTTGTCAACAGTTTCTTCCATATCGTCAACAATCAATACACTTTCTTTTGGCCAGACCTGAAAAAGAATATGTAAGAAAAGATATTGATATGGGATAAAATTTAGGGTAAATAAATTCAAGAGAAAGGAGCTTACATCTCAGTACATTATTGTAAGAAATATATATACAAAAAAGAACTGGAGCAGGCTGTCAAATCCGACGTGAATCTGCGAATCTCATTCACGTGTCGACCCTATGTTGACCACTGATACCGCGAATCCAATCACATTAGCACAATTAATAACATTAGTCACCATATTTCTACTCTTCCAATATTGGTGAATCTACGAAAAAACACTTCCTTTTGCTGCCAAGGTCCACCATTCGCTGCTGATGGTTACCATTTTATTTTTCCCTTTATTGAAGTTGAATACTTTACAGAACGGTTACTGATCATCAAGCATCAAGCCCTTGCGCGCAGATCACCGGGAACCTAATTATCGGGACAGGAGTAGCAACGTGATTTCCTTCCCATGAGTTTTTTTTTGTATGCGATTTTTTTTATTATCATCTTTTTTAAAAGTTTATTAAATGAATGACGTCTCGTCTCGATGATATGTTTACTATGTCTCTCCAACACCCAGTCCGGTCTGTGAACAGTTGGTGCTAGGAAGTGCATCCAGCTGTAAAACAATGCCAAAACTCTTTATTAATGGGCGTAAGAATAGTTGATCAGACAAACTGCGTAAACGGGGCTGGAACTCTAAGGAGTGAAGGTGCCGCGCACAGTAGGACAGATGTCAGGTGTGAGCATCGTCAGACCGTTACCCAGCTATCACATCACAAGGTAGATAACACTAGGTTGAGGATGGCTAGTGTAAATGTTGGTACTCTGAGAGGTAGAGTAGGTGAAGTAGTTGAAATGTTAGAACGTAGATCTGTTGATATGTGTTGTGTTCAGAAAGTCAGGTGGAAAGGAGCTTCAGTAAGAGTTGTGGAAGATAGCTTTTTTTAAGCTTTTTTAGATTGGTAATAGTGATGGATATGGAGGAGTTAGTATATTCGTTGCAGAGAAGTGGGTAGAAAAGTAATAGATGTTATGCGTGTTAATAGTTGTATTATAGTGTTTTTGATAGGCAATAGGATTGTCACTTTTCTGTCAGTTTATGATCCACAGTGTGGACTCAGTGAGGAAGATAAGGATAAGTTTTATGATGAGTTGATAGCAGTCACATCAAAGTTTGGAGACACTGGTGGGCGGCGACTTTAATGGTCATGTTGGGAAGTCATCTGAAGGTTATAGAGGTGTGCATTGAGGCTATGTATTTGGGAGCAGAAATAAGGAAGGGGAGAGATTGCTTGAGTTTGGAATGGCAACGGACATGGTGGTTTGCAACACATCATTCAGTAAGAGACAGAGTAGGTTGATAACATATGAGTCAGGTGGCTGTAAGACACAGATATATTACGTCCTGATTAGAAAGTCAGACAAGAAAGTGGTGAAGGACGTGAAAGTTATATCAGGGGAAGAGTGTGTTTCCCAGCATAGGTTGCTGGTTTGTGATATTATCTTGAAGAGTGTTAAAGAAGCTAAGAGAACGTACAGGCCCCGTCGTAAAGTCTGGAAGCCGAAGGAAGAGATTGCAGCAAGACAATTTAGTGCAAAAGTTCAGCAGTTAGCCCACAATGGTCAGTGTGATAGTGACAATGTTGAAAGTACTTGGACTACTTTGAAGAATTGTCTTCTAGAAGCTTTTGATGATACCTGTGGGTGGACGAAAGGACCAGCTAGACATAGACAGACCTGATGGTGGAATAATGAGGTTGACCAGTGTATAAAGGAAAAGAGGAAACTTGGGAAAGAGTGGAAGTCAGGTAGTAGAAAAAATATTTACTTAGAAGCTAAGCGTCAAGCTTGTACAGCAGTGCATAAGGCAAAACCAAGAGCAGAGAAAAAGATGTGTTAAGAAGGGAAGACCAGCGCAATGATGTGTTCAAGATAGCAAAGCAAATGAAGAAGACTAATCAAGATGTTGTAGGTGAGAAGTGTATAGTAATGATGAAGGTATCTTGGCTATCACAGAGGAGGAGAAAAGGGTAGCTTGGAAGAATTATTATCAGAGGTTGCTTCACAGTGAGTTTGATTGGAATGAGGATAATTTGTCTGATGATGATGTTGTAGAAGGGCCAGCTATGCAGATCAAGACCGAATGGGTAGTGGAGGCTATTAGCAAATTGAAGATTATCAAGGCTGGAGGAGTATCAGGTAGATGGTAAATGGTAAAAGCATCTGGATATATTGGAGTTGAGCTTATTACAAGTCTTGCTAATCAGATTATAAAGGATGGTGCTATTCCGAGTGAGTGGCAGTCGAGTGTAATAGTGAATAGTTTCAAGGGCAAGGGTGATGCATTAGAAAGAGGTAATTATATATAAGTTTGAAGTTGGTTGATCAAGTAATGAAAGTTATTGAAAGAGTGATTGATAAGTTACTTAAGAAAGAATTGATATAGATAAGATGCAATTTGGTTTTGTTCCAGGGCGTGGCACTACAGATGCAATATTTTTACTCAGACAGCTTCAGGAAAAGTATTTAGGAAAGAGAAAAAATCTCTATTTTGCCTTTGCAGATTTAGAGAAAGCTTTTGATAGAGTGCCACATAAAGTTATTTGGTGGGCTATGAGAAAATTAGGTGTGGATGAGTGGGTAGTTACGATGGTACAGTCCATGTACAGCAATGCTAGAAGTCGTGTCAGGACTAACAATTCACTTAGTGATGAATTTAGTGTAAATGTTGGTGTACATCAGGGTTCTGTACTTAGTCCTTTGTTGTTTGTTCTAGTCTTAGAAGCGCTGTCGATGGAGTTCAGAACAGGTTGTCCATGGGAGTTATTGCATGCAGATGATTTGGTTCTCATAGCAGAGTCGATGGAAGAATTAGTTAAAAAGTTTGAGAAGTGGAAGAAAGGACTAGAAGAGAAAGGGCTAAGGGTGAACACAGCAAAGTCTAAAGTCATGATTAGTAGCATTGCAGCCAAGTGTGACCTTGTAGTTGTAAAGTGGTCTTGTGGAGTTTGCAGAAAAGGGGTTGGTAGTAACTCAATTTTTTGTCAGACTTGCAAGCATTGGGTAAGAAGTGCAGTAGTATTGGTGGTAGGTTAAGAGCTGACATTCAGTTTGTATGTAAGCGTTGCAAAGGTGAGATTATAGAGAATGAAGTATTTCCAGCTTCAATGATGTACAACAGTGGCTCATTAGAGATAGCTGAGAACTTCTGTTACTTAGGTGATATGTTGGGCAGTGAAGGGGGTGTTGGAAGAAGTGTTACTTGCAGGATAGGTTCTGCTTGGAAAAACTTCAGAGAGTTACTTCCTTTGTTGACTAGCAGAGTCTTGTCAATTGAGTTAAAAGGTAGGTTGTGTGAGGCCTGTGTAAGAAGTGTTATGTTGTACGGTAGTGAGACATGGGCAGTGAAGCAGGAAGATCTTGACCGTTTAGATAGGAATGATATGAGAATGGTTAGGTGGATGTGTAAGAAGCAGGCTAAGTATCTGTAGAATTAAAGATGTTATCCAGATAAGAAATTGAATTGGCTGGGGCACTTGACAGGGGGATGGAGGGGGATAATTGGGTAAGAAAGTGTAGAGACTTGATAGTTCCTGGGGCAAAGCCCAGAGGCAGACCGAGAAAGACTTGGCAGGAGGTTATAAGCACAGACTTGATACAGAAGAAGTTGAGTTTAGATCTAACACAGTCTAGATCAGATTGGAAGAGGGTCATTAATATACCCCGTCAAACCCATGCTAGCATGGAAAACAGACGTTAAGCCGAGAATGAATGAATGAAATGAATGTCTCTCCCAGGAACCCGTATTTAAAGGGTATTTTCGTAAGGTATAGTTCCCCCACATGGGTTCGGTACTTTCCCTTTAATCTCAAAGCACAAAATATCAAAATGGCACATTTCTCGAGGGTGAATTTCGGCCTGTGTTTCATATCATAATAAAACTAGAGAAAGAAACTATAAAAATTGGATTCGCATATTGAATTTATGAGAATCTAAATTGGATTCGCGAGAGGTAAGAATCACGAGAATCCAACTAGATTCGCTGGATTCACGGAGTTGTCATTGCAAAAATCCAAATGGATTCGGGATAGCTAAGGTCGGATTTAACAGCCTGTAGAGTTTTATATAACAAACCGGCACTGGCTGTCGCATTGGAAATAAATCAGGATACTTTTTTAATACATATTCAGCTGCTTTCGTTCCAGACTCCATTGCAAGCAGCAGTTCTCTCTAGAAAAAAAAATTAGCATAAAAAAGAACAATAAATAAGTGTTTGTGTAAGATGAAGGGAGATCTTCTGTATTATGTGCGCCTGCAATGGGATCACTATATCTCAACTTGCAAAAAGGTTTGTTCTAGATCAAATTTTGAGATAAAAGTGGGATCAAGGCACATTTTGAGTATTTCACACACAGACAGACTTCTACTATTTGCTTTCATCTTTTGGCACTATGTAAAAGTTAGTACTATGTAAAAGAAGGAGATCTCAAAAAACTATAAACACAAAAGTAAATACAGAAATTGTATATGTAAAAAAATCAATGATTTAATAATGCATAGGTACTTGAATAAAGACTATTGTAAAATGTTTATCTCACCTACAGGTTAACCTATGCTATGCAAGAGAAAATTGGGTAGAAAATTTAATTGATATCATCAACAAATTCAAATTGCCTTTTAAAAAAGTCAGTACAAACCTGTTTCATAAGCGAACGTGGATTAAGTATGACATCATCAAAAAAGCGATAATCTGGTTTATTTGGAACCTATAAGAGATTATTTATTTGATAGGGTTTAAAATGTCTTCCCTGTATTTAGAGATATGAGATATGCCTCAGAATAGCTTAAAAAAATAAACGGTTACAAAACTTTCACACTTTAAAAAAATAACAAGAAAATATGATGCATTCTATTAATCTTGTTTTGGAACTTGTGTTGATATTATTCTTGACGATTGCTAAAATGGGATTATTTATTTCTGAATTAAAAATGGCATAGAGTAGGTTAAAAAAATAAAACTTTGATTGGTAATTTTAAATACTTCTTTAGTTCATTGTGTCAAATTACTGTTAAAAATGGAACAATAATGATTAAACCAAATTTAAAAATCAACTGAGTGTTAATAGAGTAACAAATCTTGCCAAAAAAATTATTTGAGTAAGTGCACTGTCATATCGTTTATGTTTATGGCGTGAGTATACGAAAAAAATGTTTTTTTTAAAAAAAAATGTTTTTCAGCCATTAGATAGAAAAAGATCTGGGTTTTAAAGTGTGCAAAAATATTTAAAAAAAAATGTATTCAAGATAGCTTATTATCCCCCCCCCCCAAATTTTTTTTTCATAAATTACTTTTTTGTTATGCGATAAAAATATTTGTTCACACGTAATCATCTTGGGTATTAAGTTTTACTACTCAATTATGTTCAAGGTTGTAAATGATAGCGGACTCAAAGAGGAAAATGATATGTACTTAAAAGATTCTTTTGAAGTTTTTCTCCATTTCCCATAAGGATTTTTTTTTTCTTTTTTGTCTTCAGAAGTTGAATATAATTTACTGTGAAAAACATGGCAAAACCAGTTTATAAGTTAACGGCGAATAAAAAATGTCCTATCGTCATAAAGCTTTTATGTCATCAAAAAAATGAAGAAAATCCAAAACACAAATATTTGACTCGCCAGCTAAAAGAAGATTAAAGCAAACGGTTTCTGCTGCCGATCGCCAAGCTGGCACTAGTCGAAAAGATTTTTGTTTCTAGAGTTAGTTTTTGTTTTACCCATACTCAACTGTGTAAAAGCAAACACCTGAAGCATTAACAAAAGATGTGAAAAAAACCTGTTAACAAATAGTCGTTACCATAGTGATCAATTATTATTCAGAAGTATAAGATTTCTGTAAGAAATTCGAAAGCTCTTTTTCACTGTGTTAAATTTTTAAGAGAGTATCACTTACGTTTTAAATCTCTTTTATAAAACTATAAAGGATGTGGGGTGGAGAGCACGCTTAGCGTGGAGAGAAATGTTCGATCTAAAAACGCTTTTTTTATTTCTTGAGAATAAGTAGAACGCGAGTTATGATGAGTTTTCTGACAATTAGAGGTTAAAATTTTTTAATACTAAATAACTCCAAAAGTAAAAAACATTAAGAAAAAATTAAAAAGTGTTTTTAGATCAATGTCTTGTGATCACAAAAAATCAAACAGCAAACTTGAGAAATTAGTAGCTTTGTAAAGAGATCGCATTTGTAGGAGAGGGGCCATTTTTTATGTGTCTATTAAACCTTCAAATTTATTTTTTTTTAATAATTTTTATACCATTATATATAATCACATAGGCTTTCTAAAACATATACATTAATATATCAAAATGGTGAATTAAAAACATTTTAAAATATCACACCTTTTTTGTATACTCACGCCTTAATTCAGACTTATTTTAAAAGATCACACAATTGCACAACAATGTAAAGATTTTTTAATTTTTAAAAGAATGACAGAATCACAGGATGATTTTTCTCTAGTTTTTATTGTTACTTTTACTTACAATTAATGTCAATATAATACCTCTTGATAATAAAGAAAGTTATTTTTGTTAGGGATATGTTTGAACACTTTTTTATCAGATCAAAAATTTGAACATAAAAAATCAAAAATAGTATTTTGTGAAATTTAAGGATATTTTAATATCAAAACAGCATATAAAATATATTCTCACTTGAATATTTTAGGACATTTAAAGTCTTTGATTTAAGTATTATAGTTACCTGTCCAACAGTAGAAGAAAGTGCTTTTAAGACTGTTAACCTGTCCCTAAAATTACAAAAAGCCCATTTATACTTTATACATATCCTTTGGTACATGTCCAACTATGCTATCTTTGTAACATTTGTTGTGACAACATCTCTTGCGCTATTTGTTTTACAAGACTGTGCTTGTGTTGGTTTTAAGAGATATTCCTACAAGGGAAGCCAGATAAAGTAGTCCTTGTTTTGTTATGATTAGTTTGTGAGTGTCAAGTCTATATCTGTTAAATGCATACCTTTTCTTTCTTCCATAAACATATGTCTGTGTTCTTTCAGCTTCTAAATACATACTAAGATTTTAAGTGGACTAAGATTCAGATGGTTGTCAAAACCGCTTAGTGCTGCTCATAAACAAACCAGGCTGAAAAATTGGAAAGTTATGCAACCAAAGTTTTGCATAATTTAACACACAACCTATAAAATAGTTCTTATTCCAAATATTAATAACATTAAAAATATGTCAAGCTGAAATTTAGCAACACTGGTAACTTTGAGGCTGAGAACAAAATTTCCCCTATCAACTGTGGTTAAAATAAAAAAGGAGTTGCTGATAAAAGAAAAATGTGAATACTTTAAGTTGATATAAAAAAGTACCTGTGTTTGCTTCTTTTGCTTGCAACGAAACATTTTTTGAAGAAAATATTGATCTTGAAAGTCTAAAGTAAAATTTGATTTATTTAAATTACATATTTATTTTAGTGAAACCTGTTGTGAAATTTGTTAGTGAATTTCAAAAATTCTTTAATGTCATTATTTCTTTGAATGAGGTAATAAATTGTGCTTTACTCCCTGACAATTTTAATTCTGAAGTTGTGAAGTAAGTCACAGATTTTTATGGATACAAACGAATATGCATGTTTGCTTACTACTCTTTTGATGAGTTCAATTTATTGTGTCCTACACCTTATGACATGCTTCTCACAGTGAGTAGCTGAAATCTTTTATGTATGACTAGCTATAATAAAATAGTTATCAAATGTTAAAGGAACTAAACTGTAATTAACTACACACACTATTTTAATTAAATGAACTGTGATTAACCAACAGTTCATTTAAAACAGAAGCAAAATGAAAATCATAAGGCTGTAAACAGTCAGAGCTGTGTTAAGGTCATATTTATAATGAAAGATATAGTAAAAAACATTTGTATCCATAAACCAATTAGTTAAAGGGAACTATAAAGTGACTCCAATTTAATTAGTTGTTGTACGGCTCTGACCGACCCTAACTTTCATGAAAACAAAAAAAAAATATCAAGCAAAAAAGTTTTAAAGAAAAAAACATGAAAACAACAACATTTTCTCATCCCATCTCGTGAAAATATAATGAGCATAGAAGATATCAATGATGTTATTTTTTGTTGGTTGAATGTCCATCTACAATTATAGTAAACAAGGTAAATCAATAACGTTGCTTTAGGACCACAGACCACAGGACCATTGGTAAGGCCACTGGAAGTTTATTCTTTGTTCATGGTAATTTGTTGCGATAAAACTAAAATGCATAGTGCGCTAATTTTGTAATCACAAAAATACTTACGTGGTTAAACAGAAGTTTAAATTATTATGTGATTTATAACAAAAATTAGCTACTTTCGCTAAAGTAGTTATAATATACAAGTGAAAAACAACACAGATTATTGCCGTAACACCCTCCATCGTTATGATTAATATGTTTAAAATCACGCTAGCTAAACTGAAATACAGCAAATACCATTTAGGAAAAATAATTAAAACAAGATAGAATACGCTTGTTGTAACACCCTCCTCCGTTATGAATTTAAAAAAAAATGATTTTAACGCTGCGAAAGACTTTAAATATTCTCAACTAAACAACCATAGTCCGAAAAAGAATTTGCACTTAAATTTAGATTTTCCTATAAAACTGCGCAAAAAAAAATAAAAGAACACTAAAATTGTTTGTTTTATTATTCTAAGTAGAAGAAGTAGTATTATTTTAGTAGTATTATTTTAAGTAGGAGAAGCTGCATAACTTTTGAAACAGCGCATTTATTTTGCTAACTGACCGACCGTAAGTACTATCAACTTCGCCCGTAGAGCAACTAATTAAATTGGAATCGCCTAAGAACAGTTAGAAACAGTTATTGCCACCTTAAAATTCTTTTTTCACCTGGTACCTAGAAAAAAAGCTAGTTAGGTAGCTGCAAAAACAAATTTAAATTTTTCTGAAACAGCTGCTTTGAGAAATCTTGCTACAGTGAATTCAACCTTCTCGGCCATTGAGCACCTTTCACTTTCACTGAATATACACCTGATTTCTTCATTTCATTTCATTTATTTTTTATTTTTTACAAAAGGAGTTTCACTTTCGTTTTGTGTACACCTTTCGCCATGTTTTCTTCCCATCTGAAATCACTCTTAGCCAAACCATTATCTTCTTCCAGGCTAAACCCATATGACCCATGATTTTATAATCTTGTGACTGTAAATCAAAAAAACAGAGCACCTAAATGTTTTTTGGCATGTCATTGATTGCTTGTTTTAATGTGTTAGAAATCAGCACCCTTATAAAATCCCGAACCCTGCAATAAAAACTTTGCAGCGCCACTCCAAGTATGAAGGGTGTTATGACATACATATTCTGCCGCGATTCTTTTTTCATATATTACATTTAAAGTTAACTAGGGATCTAAATTCTAGACTACAGGAATACCAGTAGTAGTAGTGTAGTAGTATAATCACTTTCTGTGCTTATTTCTTTTTTGTTTTTTCTCAATTTTAAACTTTGCTTGAAAAAGAATTTTGATAAAAACAACCTGTAAAAATTGCACATACAAAAAAATTTCACTTGCAATAAATTGTTTGTCATAGCAGATTTAAATTGAACCACAAAATTGCAGCACATGAACTGAGATTTTGAAATGAAAATGTACCTTCATTATCCACAATAAGTAGCTATATAGCTATAGCTAGCCTGTTCTGCCCAGAATGCAAAAATAGCCTGTTTATAAACTGGACAGACGGTTTATGTACGCATGGCCTGATTATGTTTTTTTGCCCTGATAGTGATTGTGGTGACCGGAATATGAACGCTAATATAATGGCTGGCCAGGCAGGCTGTGATTGGCATTTTCTTCGAACTTTTCTGAATGAAACATTGACTAGGCATGGTGAAAGAAAAAAGTCTCGACATGATTTTTCTCAGCAGGATAAAACACTATTGAAAACTAGCAAAAAAAAGTCACAACATAATTCTTAGTCTAAACTCCTCTTGTGAGTACATTTCACCATATATTTTGAAGTAACTAAATTTCACGGAACTAGATTTTGCGGATGGGTGATATCATTTTTATTTTTCGCAGGAATTAAATTCTGGGGATGGTCATTATGGTCAGTACTGGAATAAGGCCACCTAACATCATGGACCGCGTCTCATGTGTGTCGCGCACAACTTGCGGTGCTATCACAATAATAAAACTTTTAAGCAGTGGAAAGTTGCAATCCATATTGGGGTTGACTTTTAAGATGCATCATGATTTTCGCGATCCACATTGCAATCGTCATGATATATACATCTTTAAACATTATAATAATCACTTAATTAGTGTTATGAGAGAATAACGCCATTAAATATAAATAATTGTTTTTTGGTTTTTTCTAATACTGCAAGACTTTTAGTCGATACCATTAAGGAACAATAATAAAAACAAGGTACACGTTTGTTGTAACACCCTCCTCCGTTATGAGTTTTAAATAAATATAATTGTAATGCCGTGAAAGACTTTAAATACTGTTAACTAAGCTATAGCCCGTAAAAAGATTTTGCACTTAAATTTGATATAAGACTGCACAAAAAACATTAAAAGAACACTAAACTTTTTTATTAAAATAACTTTTGTTTTTTTCATTATTTATTTTAAGTGGGAGAAGAATAACTTGCTGTATAAATTTCAAAACAACTCTAGCAGCGCTTAAAATAAATATTTGATCACTGCCGGTCATACTGACCGTCAGAGATCCAAAATGGCCGGTCAAATTGAATTTTCGGCGGTCAAAAATATATGTGATTCCTTGGGAAACGGTTTTAATCACGAAATTTGATATTTATTCCACTTTGATGTTTTAAATTATTTTTATGCCTCCCTAATGAAATACAACTCAAAAAGTTGCCTGGGAACTAGGTTGCACATGTTAGTGTCGCATTCGGCACTGCCGGTGTAAAACACGAAGATACCGCAGTTGCGTCGGCAAAAAAATTGTTGGTGTTATTTTGTTGTGAAATTTGAATGAATGCAACCATCAAAAACGGTTGGTGTTTTTATGAAGAACGTAAGGTATAGAGAACATTAAAGTCGGCCCCTTTCCTTCATGCTGACACTCTTATGCTCGGCTGGTGCATTACACTGAGACTTGAACGAAAGACGGAAGACCATTTGGAACCATGCCACAAGTCAGTCCGACCTTCATCGTCACAGAGAATACTGCGAGAAGAGTGCGCACCCCTGCAAGTTAAATAAAGTTTAAAAAATCAAATATGTTTAGTAATAATAATCGAAAAAAAATGTATATCATATTAAAAAGAAGTCCAGAAGTTCTGTCTCCCACACGACACAGCAGGCAATAAGTCAGCCCTGCCCTCGGTTTTGTGAGAAGAGATGTTCTGCGAAGACTCTAACACTTAATTCTTCTGTACCGTTTTGCTTTATGTTAAGCTGTGCCTGTGACAAGCATTTTCGAAGCATGCCACCGGCGACTTCTGCGATATACAACCTAATGAATTCATCTTGAAACAGAAAAGGCCAGTAACATTCAAAAAGAACAACAGGTGTTATTATGCAATGCAACGTATTCAATTTCTAAAAATAATTCATTTTTAAACGCGCATGTTTTTCATTCAAATTCCAAACTTTAAGTCATTTTTTTCTTTGATTTTTAGTATAGTAAATAATTACTTTATACAAACATTACAGACATTCCAGGTGCACATTATTGAAGCGACTAAAGTGTTTTTGGTGCGTGATTGAAAACGCTGCTCCATTGTCTATATGAAAAAATGTGTATGAATCAATGGTAAATAAATGTGAAGCAAGATATTTAGATTATTATCTATTCTTAATAGTAGATAAATAATTTTTTTTGCGAAGCAAGGAATCGATAGCCGGTCAGTCTGACCACTCGTAACGTGATCCTGACGGTCAATTAACAAAATTCGGCGGTCAGTGACCGTTGACCGGCCGTTATTTTAAGCACTGTCTAGTATAACCTGCTGTATAACTTTCAAAACAACACAAGTGTATTCTGTATAGCTTTCAAAACAGCACAAGACTAATTCTTACTGTGTAACTTAAAAAAAACATAGGAAAAATTCTTGCTGCATAACTTTAAAAACATGTTTTTGAGCATGCAAGTATTTTTATCTTTTCAGCTTGAGTGCTAGTTACATTTATTTAGTGAGACAAATCATTATTATTTTTTCGTCATAACTAAAAAATATTAATTGTGTGCGTTATGCTTGTCATAAGACCCTCCTCCGTTGTTATTTTTTTATTATTTCTCTTTCTCCATAAAATTATTTTTATTTCAACGACCATAAGCTATTATCGACTTGGCCCGAAAAAAAACTATCCATTGCGACAATCAGGATTAATGATGACGATCGTGATAGCATCGTTTATACATTGGGACTATCGCGAAGTTCTTTGCTAACATGTTTTCTATCCCGATGGCCACGATTGGATCGCAGATGGCCTGTGTCGCGCATGATATGCACTCACGATATCAGGTGTCCTGATTCCAGTACTGTAAATTATTTGTTTTGCGGCAATTAAGTTTGGTTAAAAGTTATTAAACTTGCGAATCCCAAACTGTATTTACCACACAATTCATTTTGAGAACAATAACAACTTTGCCATCAGCCTGACCCGATTATGTTGTTTCTATAAGTGCCAAATAATATTTTTAACTGTGGTACACGAGTGCCAAATAATATAAGTGGCGTACATAAGCTGATTATGTTGCCCCGAATATATATTTTCTGCCCTGCTTATAAACAGGACAAGCTGCCGTACATAACCTGGGCAGAACAAGCCTAGCTATAGATGACTTGCCAATGTTTACAAAAATTAAAAAGTTTGCAGTTATTTTGCATATGCGCAAAAATTTCTGTTGGCAGAAAATATAAACAACAGACCCACAATAATTAAAGAAATCCATCCAAAAAAGACATATGTGAAATTTTTTAAGAAGAATTAGAACCATTTTACCCTGCGTGATTCCTGCTTTTTTACCTACACAAAAGTGTCACGCAGAAAGTAGTGTCATAACCTTTAACCCTAACCCTAACTAAAAAAACTGATTTTTTAGTTGCACTGCTGTGAAATTCATATATATATATATATATATATATATATACATGACTCATAGAAAGTGCTGCTCTTTTTTTATGGCAGGCATGATACGGCGTGGAATAACAAGCAGTAGCTACATAGTTTCAAAATGTTCACGCAAACTCTTTTAAAAGTAAAAATAAAAACTTTGCAAATGCTTCCAATTTACAAAAGAAAGCTAGATAGCTATGCTAATGAAAAGTATCTTTAGAGGAAATTTGTCTAAATTTAGGCTCGTTAAAGCTTACCTTGCTATGGATCCTGTTTGTTGAAAATGCCTCAAGTTTCTGCAGCTACATAATTCACCACATACAGCTGCCATCTTGTTTTTTGAAACACATGGTATAGCCTACATGCAGGTATATTCCAGTCCGTAACTACAACTAACCTTTCCATATATGTACAATAAACTGACCTGTACGTAGTTGCAAACTATGGTAGTTGTTTACCTTTTTGTGCGAGACATTTTGTAGCTAGCCAGATGCTGGTTAGGAGCAGTCTTTTCCTCTGTTCGTCAGTTAGTACCTTTCCTAATCACCCTTTATAAGACGCCAAGTAGAATGGCTAAAATAAACATAGCTATTTATATAGCTATGGATATAACCATAATTAGATTGGTGGCCAGTAAAGCCAGTTTCAGGGTAACATATTTTAGCTAAGCTAGCTATAGCTAGCTAGCTATAGTGTTCTGCCCAATCTTGGAATGCGCCCCGTCTTAAGACTGGCCAGGCCAATCTTCCGACAGTGACAAATGGGTGGCCAGTCTTAAGACTGGAATGCCCAATCTATGGACGTACATGCCCAATCTTAGAACAATTGTGGAAGACAAACAGAACAATAAAATTTTTAGAATTTACCTCTTAATAGGAACTTTAAATTGAAACTTTCTTGGAAAATCAAAAGCCAAAAATTTATATATACCATGTATTTTATGTATAAAAAATTGAAACTACTCAACCATTTTAGCATAGTCTATAAAGTTTTTCTTCTATATACTATGATATTACATCTAGCTAACTAATAATATGGTTGAATACGATTTTTCTGATACTTCATAAATATAAACATTTTATTTTTAAAATTTAGCCACTACTACAAGCTGTGTATAAATGCTAAATGTATAACACATGCTCTACCAGCTACCTAGCTAGCTAGCTACGATTTTCACTCTACTGTGTCCAAAAACAGGCCGGGTCAATTCAACAGTACCCAAAATATGATGTTTTAATGTGCCTAAGAATGTTTGTTGGGAGTCGCAAAAAACAGAGCTCGTGTGGTGCATCCCTTCCTTAAAATCTAAACGGCGCCAAAGGTGGGCCTAACATGGTCTTTTGCCCAATCTTGTAACGCCCTGCCCAGTCTTAAGACTGGCCGGCCAGTCTTAAGACTGAGCAATTTTATGTCCAAAGATTGGGCAGCGTCCTAAGATTGGGCAGAACAATAGCATCTAGCTAGTTGTTTTAGGCAACACGTTGTAAACAAACTGCGCAATATGTAACCTAAATAGCTTATTAAAAATTGTAAAGGTTCCCCAAATACGTTTGACAAGACTTTTGCAATGATTTTTTGAAGGAAATTACATCGCAATTTTTTGTCCTGGAAATATTTCCAAAAAAATGCGAGATTGCCAACTAAGATTTGTGCAACCAGTAGGGTTAGCTTGCTAATCAAAGTAGCACATAACCTGCAGTTCTCATAACTCATGCAACTAAGTATATGCACAAATATAGCTAGCTAGCTACAGTATGGTGGCTGAGAACTGGCACACAAAAAAAACACTGTTTAATTGCGTTTTTAACTCATTTTACTTTTAATTCATTTTTTCTTTTATTTTTTTAAATTTCAATTCATTTACTTTCAATAATTTTTGTTGTTATTTTTTTAAAAAAATTCATTAATTCATTTTTATAATTCATTTTTTTTATTTTTTCATTTTTTTTTATTTCAATTTATTATACTTTTACCTTTTTTTCTGTTTTTAAAAACGTTTTTATTTGAAAATTTTAAAATTGATTTGTCGCTTGGCTGAGAGCTGCCATAGTATTCCACAATGCATTTTGACTACATTAACACATGCGCAAGTAAAAACAAGGGCATAGAAACCAGCCCAGTAGTAAAGTTTACAACACATGCGCACGGGGAAGGTAATTCAAAATACTAACTCCAGACGCAAGAGGTAGCAAAAAAAAGAAAATCCAGGTAAATCTATTTTATGACAATGTATTGAAATGCGTAGTTTGTGTAAGCACCAGGTTGCTTAGTGAATAAAGGTTCAAATTCCCTCTTTTTCATAAGCACATGTAAGGATTTCATTGGTCAAACATTTAGACGAGAATTGTTCTTAGTTCTCCTCTCATTTTATATGGAAAACCGTGTATTAATCATAAGTTAAAAATTCTTCTCTTTGCGGCAAAACTATAATTTGGATAGCAATTTGTAAAGTGAGTAATTAAAAGATAGTTATAGAAGATGCTATCGTACAAATAAATGAGATCTTTTATAACAAAGAAACTGGCTTCCTATTGTCCTTTTCAGCTGCTATTACAGGTTTTAATCTTTCTACTAACATCTGTTTGTTTTATATAGAGACGCAAGTAACCTGACCATTGTCTTGTGTATGTCGGCAAAAACTACCCATGGAAGTTACCCAAAATTCTTTATTAACAGTGTAAAACCCTTTTATCAAAACACAGGTTTGTACTATATTATGACAATTTTTATGCTTCCCTTATTTAGAATGACTGATTTTAAAGTTTTCCGAAAAGCCGTTGCTGCAAAGAGAACTAAACCAACCACGTCAGCTGGAAAGGACAAGTTTTGCAATAAAATTAAAGAAATTTTGGATAGACAAGAAATTGTAGTGCAAAGACTAACGAGTGCAAGGGAACGAGCCAAAGTATTTAAGGATAGGTCCGCAGGAATTAATCTCCTATGACCACGAGTTACGATTGAAAAATTACAAAGCATGTTTTTAATTTTTCCGCATAGCTCTAACAATGCAATCAGGTCTTGATTTTGTGGAAGATGATTTCCTGATCATTGAAAAAAAAACAGGAGAAAGAAGCGAAGAAATTCAGCGAAGCCTACAAATACGTTATAGAAAAAATACGGTGGTGAACTGTTTGTATTGTGTGTTGTTACATGTAAAATATATTAACAGATACGCCACTCCTGAAATAGCGTCTAAGTAAGGTTGGGACTAAGCACAAAGTTACGTTCGTGTCTAACAATACAGGAGCTTATGAAAATATAGAAACCAGGTGTACCTGCTAATGACAATAAAGCAACAAGATGTCTAACACTACATGTCCTTATGACAATATAGAAACCAGGTGTTTGAATTGCACTATGGTATACTATAGCAGCTCTCGGCCAAGCCGGGTTTTAAAATTTAATTCTTAAACTCAATTTATTTTTTTAAATTAAAACCTTAAGTAAATGCAAAACAAGTTTAAATTAACATTAAGGGACCGTCCTGAAATGTTCGTACGTAGTTCGTATAATTTGTATCAAAAACTTCGCATCAATTTATTAAATCTTTCGTATGATTTTATTTTTAATACAAACTTTTTCGTATCATCAAAATTACAAGTTCGTATTAAGTTTGTACCATTTAAAATAAACTTTGTATGTAGTTCGTATCATTTTTAAAGAAGTTTGTATAATAATTTGCTAATACGAAGTTTATATTCTTTATATTGAATTTTTTTCAACAATTATAAAGTTCGTTTTGTTTTACGAACTTCGTTTATTTTAATTGGATTTATTATTATTTAAGATCTTTAGGGCTTGTCTCCTTGGCATCGTAGAAAGCTAAGAGATCACCGTAGATCGTTTAAAAATTATAAAAACAGGATCGTAGAAAACGAAAAGATTGCCATAGATCGTTTAAAAATCATAAAAACGGGATCGTTGGAAACAAAAAGATGGCCATAGATCGTTTAAAAATCATGAAAACAGGATCGTAGGAAACGAAAAGATCGCCATAGATCGTTTAAAAATCATGAAAACAGGATCATAGAAAACGAAAAGATCACCGTAGATCGTTTAAAAATCATGAAAACGGGATCATAGAAAACGAAAAGATCACCGTAGATCGTTTAAAAATCATAAAAACGGCATCGTAGAAAACAAAAAGATTGCCGTAGATTGTGTAGATAGATGCAATTTTGCTAGTCCTTTCAAAGTCAACCTTGTATATTTGACTTCTTTTATTTCTGGTTTTGTGTAAAGTTCGTATTATTTCTTTTCGTATTTTTAAAAAAGCCGTTTAATTCTTTTGTTTCTGGTTTCGTATTGAAACTTCGTTCAAATTTCGTATTATTTCATTTTGTATGATAAAAAAACTTCGTTTAAGTTTGTATCATATTTAAAAAGTTCGTATAAACTTTGTTTACATTTTTTATTTTAAACGAAGCACTTTGTATGACATTCGTTTAACAAAACAAAGTACTTTCGTATAATTATACGAAAAAAACATATGAACATTTTGAGATGATCCGTAAATTAAAAACAAAATAAAAAAAGGATAAAAGCTGCTGGTTTTTTAAGCAAAGTGAAATAAATTAAAATAGAAAAAGCAAATTAAATTAAAAGTAGAAGTAAAATAAAAGTTAATAAAAAACAAAAATTAAATAAATTTATAAATAAATAAATCAATTACAGGCGTTGCCATGAGTCGCGAGCAATTGCTCGCGCCCGCGTAGTGCTCGCGTAAATGCTCGTTACTCGAGCATTCTATTGCTCGCGTAAAAATTAACATTTTGAGATAAGTGTAAACATTTTTCTCAAGAATTGATTGGTCTTTTAAGTGAAACTGAAAAGATATTTGGTTTGATTATTTTTCACCCATTGTACAACAGTTCATTCGCCATTTTATAATACACTTGCGATACGGGCATTAAGGTTAATCTTTGTTGTGCATTTATTTTGCAGTATAAAAGTGGGGGACGTTTTTAATCGTGAACCCAAAACACGATGATCGAGCGTCTACTGGTATAGCGACTCTCTCAATCTTAACTTCCTTTTCTACATGTCCAAAATGGTATTTAATGGTTATTTTTCAGGTCATAACAAGCAAATAGGAAAAAATATGCTTCGTTTTCATTCTTTATCCGCATGGTTTAAATAAAACTAATAAATAAAATCTCTTCCTAAGGTACACGTCAGGTACATAAAATTTATACAGATAAAGAAATTATACCGCATGTGGGTTTCGTTTTTAAAATTGTTAGAATAACAGTTGCGGCATAAAGAAAATAATCCATTAAATTTGGACCTGCTATGGTTTCCAATTGTTTCATCAAATGAAGAAATTATCTACAATTAAATCCATGATAAATTGTCTGTTCCGCCTGTTAGTGCAGTTTTGCAGACTTGCGTCATCCGTGCTCCGTCGGCGTTCACCTCCGCATTAGTTAAGAACCACATGGCTGGATTTCTTATGTAAGACCTGGTTACCAACGACGAAGGGGCCGGGCAAAAGAGATTTATGTCTACGTAGTTTTTTAACTAAGTCAAGAGTTGGTGAATTAGCTAGGATGGTCAGGTTGGCTATGAATAGGCTTGCTTGTTGATTTAAAGGACCAGGACTATTCAATAATTCTGAGATCTGAAAGTGTTCGACCAAGACAGAAATCTAATGGACGTTTTAACCGACGAAAGTTCAAAACGAGCTACGGACATGTCCGACCAAACTGGAAATGTGGCGGACGTTTTAATCACACCCACAAAACGATTTAGGTGTGTGCCAAGACGCACGTCTCTCCTGAAAAAGAGACTAAATGTAAAGTTTTTTTAGCGAAAAATATGGCGAGCAAAATTGCGCGCGTAGACACTCTGACGCAAGCAATTAATTGCTCGGGAGGTTATTTGCTCATGGCAAGGCCTGAATTAAAAATGCAATTAAACAGAGTTTTTTTCGTGTGGCAGTTCTCGGCCATCATGCTACAGCTAAAAAAAGATAATAAGCACGTAAGCTTATTCACAAATTTGTTTATAAACCCGGTTAAAAAAATTAGCCTTAGAAAGCTGGAATATCAGCAACACAGCTGAAAAAAATAAAGTCAAAAGATAGTAACCCATGTAATAGTTTTTGGTTAAATATATAATATAATACGAAGTAGTAGATGTGTTTATTTTTTTTTTCAAGTCGCTTAAATTTCCTTTGAAGTCGCCCAAAAATATTTGTCAACTGTCTAGACGTTATGGCACAACGTCATGCATTTAGACTGACATCAATTCATTAAATAAGAATAGTGAAGCTATTGCATTGGGCTTTTGAGTTTAAGGCTACATAACTTGAAAGGGGGGGATAACTGACATCATTTCCTGTGTGGGTAACTAGGGACTGTCTGGGACCAAATTAGTACATAATACATAACATTTTGTCAAGGTCACATGACCCAATCAATTCTTAACAGCATTTTAAGCTCTACACAATAACAAGAAGGAATTTTGGCAGGCCCTTGCCTCCTTTCCATTGTTCTTCTGCCAAGTGGATTTTTTCACTGGGCTTTATGGACTAGTTATTTATAATGTTTAGTAATATAACGAAGAATGAAATTGTATGTTGGTGATGTCTGATGATGAGATTGAAGAGTCTTGGACAGAATTTTTCGAAAACAATCATGTGATACCACCCCACCATTCAAGAGGTTCTCAAAATAACAAGGGAGCTCAAATCTTTCCATTTTGTCTTAATCTAAAGAGTTTAGAGCTGTCATTTGCAAGTAAAGTAAGTTTCGATTTTTTATTTTTTTATTTTTGGTATCTCATGTGACAGACTTGTACCAAACTATCACTTGTGCAATATTATTATGGTCTCATTTTTACAATTGCTTTTATGGATTAAAACATTGCACAATACAATTTGTTGCTGTAATTTCCAAGTCCCTTTTAGGAGCTAAAGTAAACTATAACTGTAAGGTTTTTTTCAAACTTATTTAGGCTGTTTACACTAGGAGTAATCTCTAGCTAAAACTGCGAAAAAAAGCAAATGAAAAAATTGACATTATTCCTTACAACATCAATCTAATACATATTAAATGCAATTAAATTTATAAATCCTAAATTAACACAGTCTTCCGTATTTCTAGACTGAAAGTGATTTTCAACTGCAGTTAACTTTTTATGATGCAGCTAATCATTGTTTCTTTGGAAGTACATGGATTGGTGCCATTGTTAAATCACAGATTAACTCGAATGGAGTTCACGTTTTATCACTGAATGAAGTATGGGATTTTTTAATAATTCAGCCTATTGCATGTTCTTTCTTCATGATATTTCATCATACTGAATCTAAAATGTGTAATGCGCTCATTATACATTTGCAAGGAAGCATTACATGCAAGTGGCTTTTGCTAAAGAATTGCATTTTCTTACGAACATTTACACCATTATGAATTTCATTTAGCCGCTATATTTCCACACATCTGTGAATGATTACACTACATTTGCTGTTGTGGAGTTAGTAAATACAAGTGAGTATATTTTTTTAAGAAAAAGCTGTACTGCATATATATATGCAACTTTTGGATACATATGCAGCTCTGAAGTTGCAGCTCTTGCATGCATACGCAACGTTTGGATATACATAAGCCCTTTAATTTCAGTAATGGCACTCGGCAAAGCCTTTGCTGAAGGCATTTTGTTTGACTATAGGTTTGACCATAGGTACATTTGCCAGTGTAAATCACTCAAATGCTGATGTTAATGTTGTTTGATGATCTAACTTAGGAGGGTTTGATAATTTGACTGATAAAAAATTTACTAATAAAAAACGCCACACCGTTTAACTTTGAGAAGCAATGTATAAATAATAGGAATGTTGTATATGTAGGTCTCTAAAATTAGGTATTTTAATGCATATGCGTACAAAAGAGAGGAATTAAAGAGTTGTGGTTAATAACATTTATTTCAGATGACAATGATTTTCCTTCCATGATTTTTTCATATTCATTTTACATCCTTATGTATTTTTATGTTATGAACTGTGCAATAATTGCATGTGTGCATGAAAATTCTTGAGTTATATAATTCATTTCATATTTTTTAGCTGGTAATGTATTTGAAAGTGTTGGTTGGGCATGGATTCGTGTATTTTCACAGTACGAATCTTTAACTGACACTGGCGAAACTGCTCTCCCACAGAACAAGAGGTTTGTTAGTTTTTGAAGAGTAATTGTTATTTATATATTCAAAAGTTGTAAATTATGTAAATGTGGTGATACCAAACTCCATTTGTTGAATTCAACAATTATATGTCATACAAAAATTGTATCTTTTTGGCATGCTCAGTCTTGTTAAATATGGTTTTTAAAAATTTGAACTGATTCAACTGCTTAAAATAATTTGAAAGGTCTTGCACACGTGACGTTATTAGTCTTTCTTTTTTGAAATTTGTGGCAAAAAACCATCTTTACTCGTTTTTTTGGAAATAAAGATGAAAATTTCTTCTTGTGTATTTCTTGGCAGGTTTCTCTTTAATTAAATCAAATTTGATTAATGAAATCATGCTTTAATATTACTATTTTTAGGGTGGAATTTTACCATGGATCCCCAATGGCGTTGTTGCATATTCCTGAACCTGTTGAAGGTTGTTAAATCAGTTTTATTTCTAACTGATTATGTTTTTGAATAAACCCCCTCCTTTTTCCCAATTTTTTTCAAAAATGTGAAGTCTTTAATTGTATTAATTAATACACCTATTTAACATTACGCGCGCCATTATTATTCCGCGCTAGGGAAGGGAACTGGGTTCTAAGAAGGGGTGCCTGATAAAATCTTCCTTGTGTTCTTCTTAGTTAAACTTGATGAAAACGAAGTATAAACAACACGCTTACATTTATCTATCTGCACAAAATCTTTTATTTCAAGAATTATTTATCATGCCAAGTGTAAACTGTGCTGTTATTGGCTGTTTTAATAGCACTAAGAAGCTGCGAAAATGGAAGAAGGAACGATGTGAAATTCACGAAGTTAACCATGAAGAATGTTCATGTCAGCGACCGTTTAGTTTGTATTGCTTTCCAAGCGTCCTTAGAAATAACGAACAGAGACAGCGTTGGATAAAAGCTATGAGAAGAATTAACCCAGATAAAAGTGATTGGGTACCAAAACAAAGTGACAGGGTATGCTCTGTTCATTTTGTTGATGGAACACCTTCCCAAAAGTATCCAGACCCAACACTAGAATTGGGGTACGACACTCCTGTTACTAAAAAACCTAGGAGGGAACTATTTCGACATTCTCTGGAAAAGTCATCTCTTGATTCAGAAGATGTTCCCAGCAATGAAGCCCAAGAAGAGGAACCTTGTTGCTCAAATATTTCTGACGCATCAGGATTTTTTTCACCGACAATACCAGACCACTCTTACACTATTTCTTCACCGCCTACATGTGAATCATGCAAAGACAAGAGCGAAATGATCAAATCTTTGGTCAGTAAAGTGAACTCCTTAACTGTACAAGTAAAGAAGTATAGAGGCAAAGCCTTTGAAATTGTTAAAAATACAACAATGACTTGGAGAATCATTAAAAGTGATTCCAAAATGAATTATTACACTGGTCTATCTTCTATCATGTTATTTAACACTCTGTTATTGTTATTAAAGCCTTACTTACAGCAAGTGAATTATTGGAGGGGGTCAAAACGAGCATGTTTAAGTACTAAAATAAAGCGTCAAACTAAACATGTGAAAAAGTTAACACAGCGTGACGAGTTTCTGTTAGTTTTGATGAAACTTCGTTTGGGCTTACTGACAGAGGACCTTGCAGATCGTTTTGGAATATCACCATCAACATGTTCCACAGTATTTGTAACTTGGATTAGAATTATAAGTAGAGTTTTGGGTGATGCACTTGTTGTCTGGCTGCCAAGAGAAGCCATTCGTGATAACTTGCCTAAAACATTTGCCAAAGCAGGTTATTCCAAATGTCGGGTTATAATTGATTGTGCTGAGGTGTTCATTGACAGACCAAAATCCTTAACAAATCAAGCATCTACTTGGTCAGACTATAAACATCACAATACTTTAAAATTTCTTGTTGGTATAAGCCCTTCTGGATATATAACTTTTTTATCTGATTGTTATGGTGGGCGCGCGTCTGATAAATTTATTACAAATGACTCTGGATTTTACGATTTGTTAGAAAGGGATGATGAAGTTATGGCAGATCGTGGATTTCAAATCAGAGAAGAATTAATGTTACGTTTTTGCAAATTAGTTGTTCCACCAGGTGCACGTGTAAAAAGTCAGATGACAAGTGCTGAATGTAAAAAAACTAAAGATGTAGCAAATTTAAGGATTCATGTTGAGCGAGCAATTAACAGAATTAAGTTTTACCGCATACTCAAGGGAGTGTTGCCTGTTACAATGTTACAACATGCAGATCATATAGTTAAATGCTGTGCTGCATTATGTAACCTAAAGCCTGTATTAATTAAAAAGAAACCAGAAAAAACTACTTGAACACTTTTGTAAATTTTCTTTTTTCACATTTTTTGCTTGTTTTGTTAATATTTTTACCAAAAAAAGTTGTCTAAGTTATTCTGTTTTTTTAATTATTGTTATCTACTCGTATCTCCCTTTGTTTACATGCGCACTCATTCTAATATTTCGGGCTCGCCTACCTACTTGAAATAGTTAAAGTTAATGGCCGTAAGTGTCGGAAAATCGAGGCCACACAAAAATTTATCAGAATACCTCATGGAACGTTTAAAGAAATATAAAAAAATACTGTATGTACTTAATGCCTAAATGAGAGGTAGCCTATGCCAAATACTTTTCTTAAGGGAATATTTTGATTAGAAGACACATGGTCATTTTAACGCAGAAACATCAGGCTACAGATGGCATTTAAAAAAATTGGTTGAAATGTATTTGTAAAGCACGTTCAAATCAAAGAAAGATAAATATGCTCTTCAAACTTTTATTTCTAAACAGACAAATATATACAAAAATAATTTTCGATAGCTTATGCATAAAATAAATCATCCTGAAAATATGGATTTTAAATAAAATGTGTCGTAATATTCTATAAAAGTTTTTCTCATAGAATTCCACACTTCAGGCTCAAAGTTTATAATGTCGTGCACCATCCCATGAGGTGTCCAAACTACAAAATGACATTGGGAAAAGCCAGTTACTCCCATTTGCATAACACATTGTGTGTAATATTTGTGGTTTTTGTTCAATACTGTTTTTTCTTCCATGTGCGTCAAGTAGGGTAGTTTTACGTTTAAATCCTTTGGCGTCGTGTAATTAATCGAAAAAGGACATTTTACTTCTAAACATGCTGGCAGACAACAATCACATGTTATTATTCTGTCTGGACTTGCACCAATGTAAGGTGTGTTTTTATCTAAATACAAGCCACACTCTAAAACCTTCACATTTTTATGCCCTTGTAAGAAGTTGTCTTTAAATGCATTAACAGCATTTATTTCCATTGTACGACCATATTTTAGTGCTGGTATATTAGGGCTAATAAATGACATGCCTGAAACTTTCTGGTTTAATGCCCAGATATTAATGGATCCTCCACCTCCTGATTTAACTTTTTTCATTTTTGTTAAAACTTCATGGCCTTTTGAGGCAGAGATTACATGCTTTCTAAAATTATACCAACCAGTATTCTCACTTTGTCCTTGGGTTAATTTTTCAATATGAATAACTTTCTCGGGTGTTACATATGCCACTAGATTGCATTCAAATTCAGTTTTTGTTTTTGACATTGCAAGTATGTCACTTATACTGTATATGTCTGATGGTTGAGTTACATCAGAAATACTTAAACACTCTCTAACAAAGTCAATTTCTGGTTTTGGTACAGCAGTAAATAAAATACTTTCAGGAATAATTTCTTTTAATTCGTCTGCTATTTCGTTAAGAGAAAGTAATTTCTCGCCACAATGTTGAAGAGGATCAAAGTTCTTTTTAGGTGTCGATACTAAAGGGCGCTTTCTCTTTCCTCTGTCTGAAAAGTTATCTCTGCTAAAATTCAAGTCTTTAATTTTAGTTGGAGCTACTTGCTTTCTGTTAGGAAGCCACTCGTTAGCGGTGCTTGTACAAGCTGTATTTGTAAGTCCAATTCTGACAGCAGCTTCAATGCGATATAAAGCAGCCGCAACATGATTACATGTCTGACTCATTCCAGCCATGCATGTACAATGGCACGACATTATCTTACCACTTTTTTCCAGAATTAACCATAGTTTATGGAAAGGATCGTTAATCGCTTGCGACTTTCTGCATGTACCTTTAAAAATGCAAAAATTACTTCCCGATAAATCATGATAGGCGAGAGGTTGAAGCCATCCAGATTTATAATAGCTATATGCCTTTGAGTTTTTGTAGTCATTTAAATCTGAACTACCTAGTTCTGATGGATAAAACATAAGGTAGCTAAAGATGTCAGGATACAACACCATGGGCCAAAACTTTATTCCTTCTTGCTCATCCATCCAACCGTGAGGTATTTTAAAAGGATCTGGAAGTGTTCTATCGTTTATTTTCAGCTTCTTCTGATACTCCTCTTTTAAATTACTCTCTACTTCTTGAGCAGTTTTCACAGGCTGGACGAAGTTCTCAGCTGCTGAAAACACTCGAGCAATTAGTTCTTCCTTTCTTCCACTTATCCTTAAATTTCTAACTCTCAAGTAGTTCTTCAACTCTTCGACAGACATTTTTGATATTAAATCGTAATCCATGTTTGTTTTAAATGTTTTAAAAAGTTGGTAAATAATTTGATAGCTATAGCGCGATGTTTATACTTCGTTTTCTCAAGTGTACTGAATCTTAGCGGCACCCCCAAATGGTACCGAGACTCCCGGCCGGGATTACGTAATCGCATAATGTTAAATAGGTGTATTGATGTTGTGTGTGGATTTTTTTTAACAATAAAGGGTTGGTTGTTTCTTTGGTGTTACGAAAAATTAAAAGAGTTGTTTATTATATTTAGAATATTTACATTTGAAGAAGCTAAACAATTGTACTTTGCATTATACTTTGCAAACTCATGAAGTTTTAGAGAAGATTAGGCATTTACTTCCAGAGAATGTGTTTCTTAGTGGGGATGATTTTGTGCCAGGAGTTGCTGAGGAAGGAGAACAAGGTACATGTATATTTTCGATAGTCTGAAAGACTGATCTGAAATTTACCGATGAAAAAGGTGATCATTATTTTGTGCAGGATTTGTAGTTGGTCTGTAGTTTTAAAACATTGCAGTTGTTACTTGTTGCATTTTTCTGTTTTTTTTATACAGATGATGGATTAATAGATATTTTAAAATCACCTGTGCCAATAAAATGCTGGCCTTGTCACTTAAATAAGGTGAGGATTATTCAACTTTTACTTTCCAATAAAAAAGATTTATGTACAATCGAACTGTTGTTGTTTTTATAGCTATGCATTAATCTTCTTCCATCTGTTGATAAATTCGAAGAACAACTTTGTGAACTGTTGCAACAAGATAGACTCGTAAAAGATCTTGTAACAGCCGATGGTAGTGTTATAACGATTTGTGAACGCAAACTAAAGGTGGGATAAATTGTTTAGTATAATTTAAGTTGTAGTTATGGCACAGTGCAGAGTAATACATACTATTTTATTATTTTTTTATGTTTCGTTTACATAAATAGAAATATAAGAGAACTAAAAAATAAAAAATATGATATTTTCAAGAAAAAGTGCAATAATTGTTTATCTACCAAGCAGAAAGTCATGGTGTTTTGTTCAACAGCAAATAAAATTATTGCAAGATAATATTATGTAATTTAGGCCGTCCTTAAAAATTATTTCATTTGTCGTTTTCCAACCGACTTTTGCAATTTCTAGCCATCCACAAAAAGTTTGGTTCCGGATTTTTCAACATTCTTTTATTTTCCCAGTATTTTGCTGATTTCTGACCCAAAAAACAGTTAAACAACTGACTCAAATTATTTCTACATAAAGTATAAGTATAGTTAAATAAAAAATATAGCAAACAAATCGGTAAGTCCAGAGGTACAAAAAATAGACCCAGTGTAATACAGTAAATCGAGGTTCATGAGAAGCCCAGAGTAGACAGCAAAAAAAATCTGCCAAACGAGCCTGCAACAAAAGTATAAGTTGAAAAAAGGCAAACCAACAATTAATTAAGGACGGCCTTATGATAAATTTCCACATATAGAATAATCAAATTGAAATAAGTCTACTTCTCTTATGTCTTATAAATATCTTTGAAATCACAGGTGAACTAAACACCTAAACATTCTCGACATGGAGAGCACTGGATCCCTTATGACCAAATGGAAACAAAAGAATTATTTAACCATATTTTCATTTTGGAATCAGTTTTCAAAAAAGCTTTCTTTTTTTAGGAATACATTAATTTTAATCAATCAAGAAAAAAAGATAAGCTTTTTGTTTGCTATTTCAGTAAATCAAAGAAAAAAATATGTCATATTTTTGCCTTGTATAATTAAAAATAAGTAAAAATTGCACTTATTTCCTGAAGGAAATAAAAATATAACATATATTTTGTGTAGATTAGTTGAATGCAAAAAAAAATTCAGCCATATGATAGCATATGGCAGTTATTCTGCCCTTTGAAATGAGTACTGCACTGACAAACCACCACTGCATTTCCTTTTCCAAAATAAAAATTTCCTAAATCTAAACCATTGCTTCACATTGAAGCAATGATTTAGATTACCTCATTTCAGGACAAGTCACTGAAATAGCTTTTCCCTCTTTTAAAAACAAATTGTGAGCATATATATGAGCCTACATGGAAATTTCCTTCCTTCTCTTTTTTTTCTTATTTCTGGAAGACATGCTTCTAAGCACTTATACCAAAAATATGCCATAATCAGGCTAAATTTTAACTTAAAACACCTTTGAATATAACTACAAATCATTATCTTGCTGAAAGGTCTTTACGGCTGATAATAAGTGTGAAACAACTAAATGCAAATCATTTAACCATTTTGATTGTTTGTTTTTCTGCAGGTTGGTGTGCACAATGGTTGGAAGTTTGTGAAATCACCTCATATTACTTATCTGGAGAAAGAGTACCCAAACACAATGTCAATAAAGTCCAAGAAGCAAAGTTTAAGGCCTGGTTCAACTAATTCAACAAGTAATGCTATGTTAAACTTCTCTTTTCAAAAGAGCACATTTTTGTAAAATTAGTTAACTAAAACTTTTCCCTTATTTCATCAAAAAAGGATTTAAATACAAATCATTGTTCTTGATTTTTAACAATTTTTTTAAACAAAAAAATTAATGATAATGTATTTTCCTGTTACAGGCTCAACTAATTCTATTTATGAAGCTGCTATGAAACTGATATCCAGTATTTTTAATACAATTTCCATTTAACTTGCTGTACATGGCAACCCTGAAGTACTTTTTTTTTCATTTATAGAAGAATGTTCAGGTTTAATTTTAACAAGTCGTTTGGAACTGAATGAGATGATAAAACACCCATTGTTTGCTATTGTTTTTCAACTGCAATATGTGGTTAACGTACCAGTCATACAACCTGAAATACCAACTGGAAGAAGGGCAAGAAGTAAAGTAAGTGTACTATTTGTGATTCTGTCTTTTTTCTTCTTGTATTTTTTATCATAAGCCATTACGTATAGAAAAGCTATAGAAATATAGTTAAAATTGTTAGTGCTTAAGAATTATTGTGATGCATAATCAGCCACTTCAGAGCTTTTGAAATTTTTCACTGGCTATTTATTTAAATAAGGAGTTCTAATTGACAAGTTGATTTTCAGAGTTACTTGTATCTTACATTGTAAAGGTGGGCATTTTTAAAAGGAGGGGGCTTTTAGAGATAGATGTGCATATTTTAGATGGCTAGCCTCACAAATATTACAGGATATACCTTTTCTAATATTTTCAGGAGGGACTTATTTGAACTATTTTCAGGCTTATTTGATGCTTTGTTGTATCACGTTTTTTACTTTTTATTTTTAAAGTTTGGTTCATCTTTTGGAAGTATGCCATTAGCGAAGAAAGTTGAGATTGCTCTTCGGTCTGTGATTTGGGTTCCATTTGAAAATGGAAAGATGAACAAAAGCAACATTGCGCTTGAATTAAATGGTGGTACTGGTCCCAATCCTTTTGGTAATATGGTTTTTGCAGAAATGTACGAATTTCCTGAAGACTTGGTATGTTTTAAGATCATTTTTTATTGCTACTTTGGTGATAAAATTATTTATAGTCCAACAGAAAGAAATTACAAATAAAAATGACTTAGGCTGACTTTGAGCTAATAATCAGAGAAAAATCAGTTTATCCATGTGAAATGTGTATTTACCAATTCTTTTTCTTTGCTATCTTTGACAGTTTTTGTATAAATCTATCGCAGTGCCCAACGATTGCAAAAAAAATTTTGTTTTGTACTGAATTACTAGTATATAGTTGCAACTACTTCCCGCCCTTGTCTACCATGATACGAGAGTTGTTCTTTCAAAGCTGATACATATGCACCCTTTTTTTTCCAGAGCGATGATTAGCCCCAGCACCAATCTTGACCCCAGGGCTGGTTATCTTTTTATAAACCCTGAGGCAACACGCGAAGTACACAATGAAACGATACGCAGTGCATTTTATCTGATCACGTGTGCACATTCTACCTCCGCAAGCTTCTATGCTAGGTTTAAATCTGCAAGTTACATGCACATTCGATTTTGTTTCTAGTGGATTTTTTCAAGAGCAGAAAACAGTCTATAACTATTAGGATTCAGAAAGAATAGCAAAATATTTCCAGTTAAGTTTTTTAAAGAATTATTTTGCACAGTATTATATACAGTGAATAATGGCTGAATTTCTTCCTACATTATACCTCGCTATCAATTAGATTATATTTATACTGTTTTGTATGCACAATTGAAACTTTCAAAATGTTTAAAATGCAGTTTGTTAAGCATTTAAAATAAATCCCATCAAAAACTAAGATTTTAGGACAAAATAACACTTTGTTCAGGCACGTACATAAAAAATGTAAAAGTATATATGATACAACATAAAATATAAAAAAAAATCAGGCCAACGGTTACCATAATAGTGCAGCTTTAATATTTTTAAATCAAATTAATAGGTCAAAAAATTTAAAGGCATAATCTATAAAATCTGCTAAACAAACTACTAAATCTGCAAAAACAAAGTCTATTGATATATGCATCAGTTCATGTTAATGGTGGCAAGTTTTTCTGCAACTTCAAGCCAAAAAACCTTGTGGTTTACTGGTTGTAAAGCATGAGAAGGACTTTTTCTTTAATCAATTACAAGTACGTCATTTATTATTCCAGTTAGGATCTCCATCAAATTTGTCCTCTTTTTGACTCTAAAAAATATATATAACTGATCAAATAAGCAATCCATAAATGAAGTTATAGTTGAAGGATTAACCAGTCAAATGCAAGTAAAACAGACAAAAATCATTTGTCAACAACTACTATAATGGGTCTATTCAAAAATGTGTACGTACTATAAATCGTCAATCTTATACTTCATTGTATGTTTGCTTTTGACTTACCCTTTTCCCCAATGTACAGATCACCCCTGCCTGAAAAATCAACTTAATGATTATTAATTATAACACGTTAATTGAAAAAAGGACAATATTGGTAACTGCGGCAGGTTTAAGGTATTAAAGTTGAAATAACCAGGCATTTTTTTTGCAGAAAAGATACAGAAAAAAACTGCAATAATATTTTAAAGCGTAGATATGTAAGCCCTTCGAAGACCCTTTCCCCTTGTACACTTTGATACGCTATTAGACTACCTCTCAGCCTCCTTTTTCTTTGAGCATGCTAGCTACATTACTTTTTGTAAACAACCCCATAAACCTTTGTTGCTGTAAGCTAAATGGACATTTTTCATGGTGGGTGGGTGGTTTCGTGAAGAACGCCAGGAGCAGCTTTAGAATTTGTACAGAAAAATCTTGGTTATCATATAAAAGCTGCAAATGCAGATACTCATTTTTAAAAGAACAAAAATATCCAAACATCATTTGAAAGCTGCAAACGCAAATACGCAATGTTAGCTACACACAAAGAATGAGAATTTCCAAGTGGACTCTGAGTAAGTGCGTAACTGTGTTGCATTTTTTATATTTTATTATATTTTTTTGTGTACATTTTCTGAAGTTTAGCCGAACGTTAATTGGGCTTGTGGAAGAGTGGGAGTGCTCTCTCTTTCCCAAATCCAAACTTACACATTCTTTTCGTACAGCTGAAATTTAGGGGACTACTTTACAGGAATTTACAGAACTTCACTTAAAGAAAAACAATTAAAATACTGCAGCTACTTACATTACATAGACATATAGCTAGCTACCTCCAGGGTGTAGGCTTTTTAGCAGTGTTCAAATGATGAGTCCAGCATGGAAATTGATCCACTAGCTATCAACATTATCAACAAAGTGTTTTTCACAGCTATGTAATGCAAGAATGTATAAAGTTGTCATCATTAAAAGATTCGTCCAGATCACTGTCATCATCGCGTTGTCAGTTACACAGTGATACTCACTCAAATCTATGGTCGCCCCCATGACAGTTTGATGTCACAAACCTGGCCTTTAAGTACAAATAATTTTTCTTAGGTTTTATTCGTTTATTTTAAAGTTTGTGCTACTTTGAAGCTGTACTACTTAAGTAGTTTGTTTACACGAAATCAAGTAGCACAGCACGAAACGCAAGATTTCGCTCAGCAAAAAAATTTTTTTATTCATGCCTGGCGGACTAAGAGCCGCCCCATGGGGCGGCAATAAAAAAATTTGATAATTATGTTACCCAGACTTTCCCATCTCATATATTAATACCTGTTTCCTAATCAAAATTGATGCCAAGTTGCTATTTTGTGCTAAAGATGATTGAAATAGAGATGTGAGGAATTCGTACATTAGATATATAAATTTCCCTGAACTTCTGAATGGGCTATCGATCATATTAATTTTAAATTCTGTTAACTGTCAGTAACTGCTTAGTGCGAGCCAAATAAAATGATAACCATTATATATTTCTAACCGATGCGCTACACTGTATCATTTGCCTAACCATGAAAACAAGTTTTAATTAGTTTTTTTAAATTAGTTTTTGTATTTCAGCATTTTGACTCGCTTGGAAAGATTTCGTTTGACTTTGTTCAACCGAAGTTAAAAAAAGCACAAGATGTGTCACCGAATAGATATCTTGCACCATTGGAGCAACCTTTTTATCGTTCTTATTCTACCCCAACTACTGATGAAAGATCTATCTATACTGATACTGACATCAACCAGATATCGTCTATTGGTAACAAGCCTCCAATACCACCTGCATTCCAGCAGTCCCAGTAAGTTCAACTTGCTTTTACTTCATTAGAATTGTATCAATATAAGGCCTGAAACGCCCTAAAATATCCCATTTTACGAAACTTCGTGCAGTGGCAAAAATTGTCACACATGGTAATTTTTGATTGCCTAAATGTCGTGACTAAAATGTTAGGATTGAGACCTTTTTGCACACTGTGCACAAATATTTTTTAGTATTTTTATGCGGCAAAAATTTTAGCAATTAGTTAACTTTTCAAAGTGTAACTTAGGTTATACAGATAGGCAACATAACAGAAATGAAATATTCACAACAAAGCTGTATTTGACTAATTGCGATCTATACAGTGGACAATCTGAATCCTTTTAAAAAACTGTAGAACAAAATTATCATGTCATTAAGCTTCAGCACATTTTTATACCCAAATTTTTTTCTGACACCTTGTCCGTGGACTAGTGTTCCTCTATTTCTGTGATGTGATGTCTGCAATTTTGTTTAGAATGATGACTCCGCGTTATGTGCAACAAGTCCAACATTTAACGGAACTACCACGTACTCAACAATACACCCCTTTGATCGTATCAGCTATGGAAACACCAAAGTAAGACAGCTATTTTTTCTTACTGCTTGGTCTGAAATATAAACACCTAAAATTTCAATAGCTATAAGACTAAAGTGTATTTTTTCCATACGTCTTTCTTAAGCTAGCAATTTGCCATAAAGCAAAAAGTAAGATGGTGTTGCAGTTTTTAAATGTGTACTTCTGTTTGTCTTTAAATATTAATGTTCTTGATCAATAAATTTAGGCCAGTTGCATTAAGTCGAGTTGCACACTCTTTGTTACACACAGTGGAGTATCCGAAGATATCAGACACACAGGGAAATCACCCTTTCATTGTCGATCCCCAGGAGATTGTGAAATATGAAATTGCACGTGAGAATCGAGATCCTTTGCATGCAAATGAAATTATCTTGCAGTTCCTTGCAGCATCAAGGTATAATTTCTGATGAGTCTTCCTGGAAAATTTTACGAAGGTAGTCTTCTGAAATAACAATATATCCTGCTTAGTTTTTAGTCAATCCAATGCCCATACTTATCATTTCTGCTATTATTGAATTTATAAAATTTTATGACTGAATATTTTAATAACACATAAAACGGTGGTATTTAAAACCTCATTATCTAAGATTGCATTCGGGAAATAATTTAAAATTGATAGAGTAGAATTTTTTTCCGTTTTTTATATTTAGTTTTATTTGTTCCCTTTTTAGGTGCGGTCATAGAACTGCTTTTTTCACCTTTCAGTTTTATCGGTTTCCGCAGACTACTACAGAAAGGTAATATAGCTAAGTTTCTTACTGTTTTTTAGAAATTTAATTTGTTACATCTTGCTCAAGCTGCTGCTGTTATTATTATTATTATTATTGTTGTTGTTGTTGTTGTTGTTGTTGTTGTTGTTGTTGTTGTTGTTGTTGTTGATGTTGTTGTTGTTGTTTTTGTCGTTATTTTATTGTCGTTATTTTGTTGTATTGTTTTTTATCTCTATATTATTTTATTTTGCTTATCTTACCTTAGGTTACATTTAAAAAAACTTGATGGTGCAGATAGGGTTCATGGAGACATTCCTTTTATACTACAAAAAAGCACCAGGGATGGAAAAATATCAACACACTCTCCTCCGGGATTAATGGTAAGAAATATATACATCTTGTTATGTTAGTTTTCATTAGAATTTTCATTTGGTTATGTTTTTTGTAGCCGCGTGTTTTTGTGATCATAAACATTCAGGTTGACATGGTTGCATTCAGTTTAATATGGCGAAAGAGTAAACAACAGATTAATGCTGTACTTGGAGTAAATGTTCAAGGTTATAAAAATTTATAAAAAATGAAAGTAATGTTACACCGCTTTCTGGTAAATCACATCCACGTTTTTTATTCTTTATGAGCAGCATTTTATAAGCAGGTTAAGGCTCAAATCTTTCAAGAAAGAAAAAAAGCAACTCGCAAGCTACAGCTTGAGTCGATAAAAATAAAAAAGGGGCAAAAACAACAATAGTTTCTGAGACGTATATCGAGATCTTTCTGCGAAAAATGCAATTAAAACTAAAGTTTGACTTACATTTGTAAACACGTAAATAAAAAAAAAAAAATACACCTTGATTAAATACTAATAAGATTGATTTTATCCCTAATAATCACATCCTCAGCCAAAATTTGGGAGTTCTTATAAAAACATGTAAAATAAATCTCCTATTTTTATTTAGATAAAATACACTGTGGATCCTTCGTTTTTGCAACCTGGCGAAAAAACTTCATTTCTCAAATATCTATTACAGCAAAGACTTTATATAGACATGTGGGATGGAGACTCGCTTCTGCTCATTGGTTCAACGTCGATCGCTTTAAAGCACCTCCTTCGACAAGGTAAACCCGCTGTGCAAGTGTCAGAGGAGTTGGATGTGGTTTTTATGGAATATTCAGAAGATAATCCAACACTAGCTGGCGATGTGTTACAAACTGGTCTTACTCAGCCTCCTGGTGTAAAGATTTCTTTGGAAGCGAAACTGTTTCTGCGATTAGCCAACATAGGTTGTCTACCTGATACGAATTCTGAAAAACTGCAACAACTACCACCCTCTTTTAACTCAACTGTTGTTCCAAGTGCTCCAATGTTAACATCATCACGAAATCCCTCTTCTCAGCAGTTTAAAAAATCAGCAACGTCCACAGCTAAATTGGTTTCTGACTGCGATGCTGAGCTTGCTACTGTTTTGCTGACGAGAAAAGACGTGCCTGGTAAAACGAAGAAAATGAAAGAAAATGAAGGAAATTTAATACGCAAAAGGTGAGGTGTGGTGACTTATAACGGCTCCTGTAAGAGTTTGATTGAGTCAGTACAGGATATATGTCTTCCTAAAGCTCATTCAAGAGTTGGGAAAGTCAGAATTATTAGCTAAATTAAGAACTAAAAAATTCTCCCCTCCTTGGGGAAAACTTCTCAGGCGAATGTTTGAATGCTTGTGCAGTGGTTTATTTGTAATATATTTAGACATTAAATAACCCAGGTTTCTTACCTCAAGTTGCTTTACTACTGCTAAGCTTTATATTTAGAAAAATAGAAAGAATGCAAGCAATTCGTCAGCTGAATGGTGGTGAAGAAATACCTTCGCCTTTCATAGTGAGTTTCAAACTTTTCTTGTATTTGAACGTATAAAGAAAAGATTTTAAAATATTTTTACAAAACTTAGGCTTGATGTCCAGGATATAGCAAAGAATTTTTTTTGTGAACGGCGTAACTAAAATCCTAAAAACATCTTTTTTTTACCTAATTTTTTTTTTTGTTTGTTTGCTTTTTCTTGTGACTAGATGTTTAGTTCGTCTTTAGATTGACAACTGTGGGGAAAAAACTTTCCTCACAAATGCACGATCGCGAAAATAATAGAAAGAAAAAAACATTTAGAATTTCTTCATTGAAGGTGATTCTTTCTCTTTTCAGCTCCAGAAAGAAGAGAAAATTCAAAGAACGAGAGATCTCAGAACAATCCAACTGTACAGGTGAGAATTAATTTATTTATTTATTTATTCAACCAGATCTGACCGGCCTAGCACTCAATGAATGGAATTCTCATCGTTTGTAAAACCGATTTGAAACTCCAGTCCTCTGTTGAGAATCTTTCACTGTACAACCTTGGTTAGACTTAATACCTTCTACTTGCTCATTTCTTATTATTGTGAACAGTACGTAAGCTTTTTATTTTAACTATTTTGACTATTTGCCGTTGTTTCTTATTGACAGAGAGAAGTACAAATCAAACAACATTTTATCGATCTTGGAAGAGAACATCACTACCCATCATATGATTCACTCTTCATTAGGACATGCAGAATTTTTTGAGTTCGCTTTGAAGAATCCTTATCCCAACGATCACGTGGTCATGATTACACTCGACGATAAAGAACTACAGTAAGTTCTTACTAAATCTAACATTACTTACGGAGGAACTAATAACCAATTTGTGTTTCTCGCCCTCTTACTCTTAACTAACTTCAGCCACGTGATATCCTATTTGTTCAGCACTTCGCATAGAGATAATTGATATCTTCATTGCTGTGTTCACATAGTGTAAATAGTTAGTAAGGGCCTGTAATATGTACTACAAAATCACCACAATGCATTTGTAAAGCTCACCTCTCAAATAAATGCGCGATTTGTCAGTTTTAAAATAACAAGTGAAAATCAACAGTTAGGTTAACTTTCACCAAATTTAACAGGTGTAAACTTTTGTTTTAATTTTCTAAATATTTTTATCTATTTAAAAACAAGCTTCGACTAAAAATGGTGACACTTGCAGAGTCAATAATTTAGTATTTAATAAGTTATCCCTTCATTCTTGCTAAGAAACTACATAAGAAACTTTGGTAGTATAATTTTTAAACAATAAAGAAATACCTTGCAGTCCTAAGCTTGTTACTAGGATGTTACATTGATCGAGCCAAAATTACATATTGTTTTGTTATTCCTAGAGTTGTTGTGAATCCACAAGAATGGCGATATTTGAAACAACAAACGGAGACAAACACAGGTGTGTTAATACCATCTATATTTGCTTCCTTCTGATGCATCATATGTCTAAATTGTTGCTTAGAAATGTTCATATTTTTCAAATTCTTTTCAGCAATCGAGGAGCAAATGTTCACGTCATCAACTGAAGCGGGTACTAAACTGTTCATACGAGCAAACGAAACTGTTCACGTACCCTTTAAGTTTCAAAGTTTCACTTCGCAACACATCGCACCTGAAATGGTATTGTTTTTTCTGTTTGAACATGTACTAAAACTTGCTTACTTCAAGCAGCTGTATGCAAAGACTTATCTCTCAAGGGTTAACATTTTTTTTATTCTAGGGTCCGTCTCATCCTTTGTACACAAAGTCCAATGATTATTCACTACAGACTTTTGGGAAAGATACTACTTTGTCATCAAAAGATATAAAGGCAACCTATAAATCTTTTTTGACTATAATTCTAGTCTTTTACGTCTTTTAAGCACCGTCCTTACAATAAGCGTCCAATCAGATGTTTCACAAATAAAAGCTCTACTTTTATTTTTATAAATCTATCTAAAGACTACACCGTCCTGTGTCGTTGTACGTCATGTGTTGTCGTACGTCATGTGTCGTTGTACGTCATGTGTCGTTGTACGTCATGTGTCGTCGTACGTCATATGTCGTGTGTCGTTCATTTCAAGTAGATGTACAATTTCTGTCTTTCCACATGATAGTTTCGCGTTAAAAAATTGTCTTAAGTGTTCCTGTTAAAGGAGTGTTCTTGTCAGAGGAGAAGTTGTTGTATCGACATGGCTAGAGCTGGTCTTTACAACGCGTATTCTATTTTGTATGTTCAGGAAAACAAAGTAAAGGGTACCCAAAAGGTTTAGGTTCATGGACGTCCAGAATGCTAATTGGAATAATTATCATATAATGGGGAATATAAAATTTTACCTGCTTTTATTGAAGTACAAGGTAGAAGGAATATGAAAAAAAACAGGCGGGATGAAAAGTAAACATGAGTTGTAATTTTAGGTTTTATTTCATGGTAATGAGAGCAAAACACTGGCAATTCTTATACTTCATGTCGAACTTCACCCTCACACGATCAACCAAACCTTTCGATTTTATCAACCTGAGCAAACCTTCTTAAAGAAAGCTATTCGCTTGCCACCGTGGCATACGCTACCAGGTAAATATTATGTCAGTTAAACAGCCTGATAGTTTTCTCGAAGGGTCGATGTTATGCTGATTTAGAAAGATGTATTATGAAGGAAAAAATTTCGCGAACAAACAAATGCCTTAAATTCGGAGAAAAAAACTTTAGCACGCGAATAATCGCGCGCGTATTACTGAAGTAAGTTCACATCTAGGAGATGAAAGTTAAGCAATTGTCCTGTTTAACGGAGGGAGGGGTTTTTGCGACAAAACCTCGACAAATACTTTTTAAGACAGAAAGTTTCGTGCAAAAAACTCCAAAAAATTCGCGAAATTATAGATGATTCTCTACTAAAGTTTTTTTCTACTATTTTTTACCTATTATCAAATAAGCAGTGCTTAGGCAGTGCTGCACCCTTATCTTTAATCTTTAATCCCTCGCGACATACAACGTGATTTATAGCATAAATTCCCTCCACCTCCCCCATTCCTCTCTTCCGAACTTCTGAATCACGATAAAAGTAACGACGGGGGTAAAACTCTGAAAATATATCAAAATTTAAGCTTCTTGTTTCACATTTTTCTTTAACCGTTCATCTCGAATGGTGAAATGTTTTTCATCGAATCCTGATGAATTGAAGGTATGTGTGACCAAGGTGAAACTGTCCAATAGAAACATCACCTTTTGTGTTTCCTTTCATGTCGGAAAGATTTTGTTGATTTGAGTTTTTAGGAAAGGTTTTTAAAAAGACATTTTCTTACGTTGAAATTTCAAAGGTTGGAGCAGATATAGATAAAGTAAAGAGAAAATATGCACATGCCTATTTTTTTATCAGGTTCGTCCATACTTTCTGACGGCACTCCTCCTCGTGTGGTTGCAAAATGTAGTGACGATGGAGCGATCTGTGAAACGCACCAAGTTGTAAGTTATACTAAAAAGGATTTCGTATCGTATCGTTTCAAACCCTTAACTGGGTTACTTATTAATTTCTTCTTTATTTTTAGCGCGTCGGCGAACCACACGAAGTGTTCATTAAGGTTCCATGTGGTATTTCACCTAGCGTTAATAGATTCTTTATTTTGGTCTTTATGTAAGTACAGTACCTTGCGTCGAAATGTTAAAATTTTATAACCCTTTTTGAAATTATTCGAATTGTAACCGTTCATGCTATTAAACGAATTTCCGATTGATAAATTGCTTCCGAAAATTTAGTCTGTCCTTTTTGGTTTAGAGATAAGTATTGTACCAAACCATGTCAAATATGGCAGTTCTACGTGCATTCTTTGCAAAGGTATGTTACATGAAAAGCTATTTCTTATGTTGTCATAACAACAACCTTATAAGCAGAAGTGTATTATGGTTGTGTTTTAGAGTTGATATCAATGCCACGGAAGGACAGAGCAGCAAGCTCTCCATCCTTCTAAAAGGGACGCAATCATCTCGAATGGTGAAATGTTTTTCATCGAATCCTGATGAATTGAAGGTATGTGTGACCAAGGTGAAACTGTCCAATATAAACATCACCTTTTGTGTTTGCTTTCATGTCGGAAAGATTTTGTTGATTTGAGTTTTTAGGAAAGGTTTTTAAAAAGACATTTTCTTACGTTGAAATTTCAAAATCTGTAATAAAAACTCAATCTTTTAGGCTGTTAAAATTTTAAGATGTTTTTAATCCAACCGTTTGTCATTGCTGTGATATAAAATTTTTGTGATGTAGGTAGCGCCTCAAGATCATTTCATGTTGATGTCAAACGGCGTACAAGAACTATGTTTCACCCTACGACCACTAGCTTCTGGTAAACGAATGATGTTTGTGAATGTAGTTGGTAAGTTTATATCACTTTTAAATCTATCACAACGCGTCCTACTTTTTCAATATGGTAGAATACATAGAAATTCTACATGGGGATACAGCAAAAATTTATTCTTTACTTAAATGTTCTCAATTTTCTGTGAAAAATATGAAATTGTCCTTTTTTAATTGTTTTGTACTATTAAGTGTTGAAAATTCTTATTAAAAGTCCTCAAAGTGTGTTCATAACTGCTTTTGGCCACAAACTTTGAGATTTGCCCATTTATCTATAGACATTTTGTCAAGGATTTCTTTGGTCCCCCAAAAATTGACAGAAAACTTATCGTTAGAACTGGCTGTTTTGAGGATATTAACAATAAGAGCGTGAAGATCGCTTAATCTGGTTGCTGATTTCTTATTTAACAGCAAGTTTAAGTTTTTAGTGCAACTAATTTTGTTCTTCTGTATTTAATTAGATCAAGAATTCCACCAACTGGTAAAATCTTGGCTTGTTATGACAACTTGCTCTCCTCCTGTGATAACGAAGTCATTTGAAGTCCATTTAAGAGTTGGTGGTGGAGCAGGCTCAAACAAAGTAACTTTTTTACCTTTCTTAGTACTATTTAATACTTCAAAATAAATTTTAAATCTGGCATTTACTATTGTTCTTTAGAAAATATCGTTCTTGAACCCCTACCCGGTGAAAAAGAACTTTTATTTTAAAACAAATCGTGATGATTTGGTTCAGTTCAAAGAAGATGGTGTATTGGTATGTCGATTGTGTTTGCTTTAAAAGACTACGAACCGCTTCGCGTGGTTCTAGCGATGTACTCAATTCTCTTTTTTCGTCTTCTTATTTTTGACGGTAATAAGTAAAAAGTGCCGTGACTTATCAGGATTAGTAGATGGCGAACTACAGTACGTTTAAATTGTAACAGCTCTGGTGAACTTTACTATCGCTCAAATTTACTTTCGTGTAAGTCACTAAAGTAAAGGTATTACAACAGTTCGTAGCAGTCATTTTAAGCATTCGCATAATGTTTCATTCACTGAAAAAATAAATAGTAATAACACTTATTTTCTTTTCCAGCTGGGAGGAGGAGAGACGCATAATATTGGTCTTTTTTTCTTGCCACAGCAGTCGGAGGGCTCCACCACAGTGCTTATTTTCATCAATGATCGCGATGGTAAAAATGAAGAGACGTTTTGTGTTAAAGTGACGTATATATCCGATGATAAACGTTAAGCCATGAGTTTTGTTTTTAAATGTATCGTTAAGTATTTATGCTAATTTATACTGTATATAACATCAAATTAGGAATTTTTATCAAAAGATTAGGATAATTTAATATATTACTGCGAAATTTTGATCAGGATCCAAGATTATAGAACCTTTAGGAAAAGGACGACCGCCTTCATTGTTGATCTACAGATTGTAAAATCTCAATTAAGCAAATTTTGGTTGCGATCGTTGTAATGTATACATTGGCGTGCATACGCGCATTTAAGAATGATGATTAAAAAAAAAGATTATTAAATTCCTTTTGAGGACACTTCGTGATCTCCTGAGCTCTCGTTTGTCACTCTGTCATGTATTTTCAAAATATTGTCGTAATGATAGAGAAAGAAGTCAGGAATGTCAATAATTTCTTTGGTATGTCATAAGAATGTCAAAAAATTTAGTGTGGTAAATCAGAACCGTTCTAAAAATTGTCAAGAGTTAAATTTCAGTTCTGTTCCAACACATAATAAGGAAATAAGGAAATTTTAGTCAAAAACTGTCAGGAGAATAAGAAGTTGGTATAGATTGCACGCCATGTGATTATTTACGATATAAGATTATTTCATTAACACAAAAATGCTAAGTAAAAGTTATCTGAAATACGGGAATGTTGCATTAATAAAGATTTCCATGACACAATACCAGCTTAAGCGTAGTCACGTTTATTCAATTTGCTTGAGACGCAGGAAAAGCGCGTTTTTGCAACTTCGTAGAACTTCACTTAAAAGAGAAATAAGATTTTCTGCGTCTTACCACTATGCTGACAACATCAAAACCTCCACGTGTAAGGTGGCATATCGGAAAAGTGGGACGCCGGACCCTGTTAAGTCGGGACTCAGGACGCGGGATCCTGATATAGGGACGTAGGACACATAGTGCAGCAAAATTTAGTTCATACAAAATACTGACCTACAGTATTATAAACAAGATCATAAAATCTTGGATTCAGCAAAGCAAAGCCCACACCTGCGCGGTATGAAAGTCCGTAATGCAATTTTTTTATAAAGAAATAGGCGGTTGAAAAGCATTCTTAGTACTGTTAGGTTGTTTATTCGCCCATGTCAGCATTTTTAAAATGCAATAAAATTTCTCCATAAAAAAACAATGCGTAAAGAGAATTGCTTAACGTGCAGAACTTATTTTAAAATGTAACGTATCAATTTTATACATGTTATTGCGTCTGGTGCAAGAGTTTTGTGAGTGGATTACCAGCTTCTGAAAGTATGCATTAGCATTACCTTGGTTTTGCAAAAGGTACTTTTACCTAATTGTAAAAAATACACAACAACATGGATTTATGTTTGCATTGATTAATGATCGGGGTGTCCGACAACGGACAATTTTTTGGCATGTGGATTAACATTCCCGAGCACAAAGTGTTTTTTCTTCAAAATACTGAACACAACGTCCAGGTCCTTGACCGGGTGCATCAAAGTCTTAAATTTCGTAACTTCCCTTCTTTATACCAGCTAACGTAAGGCATAGACGCAGTAAATCAACTCGGCGCATATATTTCATTTGAAATCTATTACATGCTTTATGTATAAGAACATCAAAATTCTAACCAGGCTGGTCATTATTTTTATATCTCTGTTATTTAAACAATAGCCAATTGTGTTTAACCAAAAATTCCAGCCTTGTATTCTTATAAAGCATGTACTTAAAAAAAGCATGCAGGTGTACACTATTTTCACTTTTTTTGAAGTTGTTCTACACAACCGTTTTCCTCGTTTTGCTTTTTTAGCAACCCTTACACTCGTCCACACAACCATCGTCTCCCCTTTGTTTATTTTGGTGATAATGCATCACGCTTTTATAAAAATCAGTTTTTTTTTGCTGGTATTTCAGGTCAAAAAATTAGCCTATTGTTTAGAAAAAGAAATATAAATGAAAAACAATAGAGAAATAAAATGATGACCAGGCCCAGTTTGAGATTTGATATTCTTATAAATGAAGCGTGTGTACCGTGTTAACCATGACGTTTTTAAAATTGTTTCCTCAAAAAATTATTTTTTAAAAAATATCGCTGGTCGCCCCATTTAGCTGCTTTAAAATATGCGCAAACTTAGTGACTAACTCTAGATGTCTTAAGTTTTTATTGTGTCCACCACACCACTTCCCAAATGTCAATTAAACAACAGAATTGGGAGTGTCACTATTTGTTGGTTCTTTGAGGTGCAAATATGGCTACATAATTTTCAAATGGTCATATCATTCTAGGTGCCCCTGAGGCAGAAATTTATTATACATTCTATACTATTTTCTCTCTCTTTTTTTTACACATACTCCGGTTTACATAGGAGTTTGGTAAGTGTTCTAGTTGTAAGTTGGTGAGTTGGCGAGGCGTGAGGTGGGTAAGCTTGTGAAAAAAAAATTTCAAATGCCGACATCCGAAAAAATATGCATATATGCTCTCCACCGTAGAGTTTTAAATTCTAAGAAGTAATTATATCATCATCACTTATATTTTCAGACGTGATCAACGAAAGGTGTTCAGTAACAATTATGTCAAAGCGACAAGTTACAAAACCGGGAAGCTAGGAAGTTGCAAAGTTAGGGACTTACACATTTGTACGGTAAACCGAGTTACATGGCCGGCAGAAACTCGAGATCACTATTTTATCGTATCTGCTATTCGCGAATACTCGGGGGCCTGCGCACTGTACAAAAACCGCGTGGGATCAATAATTTACGAAATATTGTTATAGATAAAAAAACATTATTTCTTTTCTGTAATTATCACAATCAATACTGATATTTTATAGTGGCATATTGCCTCGTTTATATGCTCCAAACTGTCTACAAAAAGCTTCGATTTTAAATTTATCAAGAAAGACATATTTGTCTTAGACATCTACGTACTGATTCCAGCACTCTTTTGCTGTTTTTCTTATCACCTTTTTTTAGCCCTTTTTTTTTAAATAATTCGATTTATAAAAAAAGGTATATTTGTTAAGCAACTTTGACAGTCTGAAAAACCCAGTTTCTTTATACCACACTTTTCTGCGTTTTTATGGCATACAGACATTGATAAGTTTCTCCCGTGCGATCGTTCCGTTCCGATATACGAAGACAGTTCCCCATCATATTGCTACTTACCCGCCTGGCCCTTAATTTAATGCCAGGTATATTTTTTATCCTCGGTAGTTGGCTAGGCTTTTTGTCACCAAGTAAGTATTATGATGGTATCGTAATAAAACTTTTGTGTATGCGAGTACGTTCTTGCCAGGTATGCTTAGCACTCTTGAGTGAAATTCTAAGTCTACACGCACAAATCAATCATACGTATTTTCAAAACACTTTTCATAGTAGCTTCCATAGTTTTGATCGTTCGTTTTCTTTTTAATTCATATTTCGCAAAACTCTTTAACCGCTGGTAAGTTTAGGAGCTGTTTTCTTCTGTAACTAATGCATCTCATTTTTGACAGCAACCGTATGACCACTTTGTAACATTTAACAAGAGTTAAAATCTCAGGGTGTGGTCCTACCATCTTCTAATATGAGTTTAAATGTTAAACATTGCATATCATACACAACGGATTGGAAATCATTTAAATAAATTGTCTTAAAACCTTTGAAGTCCTAAATTTTTTTGGAAAACAGAAAAATTACGTCACTATAGTGTTAACATATTTATTTGTAACCTCTTCAGACTAATGAAAATGCAATAAAAGTATATATCGCAAAAAAGCTAACTAAAACTAAATCAATAAAATATGTCACGTGACCTGGAGGCCAATTCAGAGTTGCGGATATAGAAATGGTAAAAATCAAACTCTAATTTCAAATCAGTTTTCAATGACCAGGAAAAAACTTGGACTTGCTTTTGCATCCACAGGAAAGTACATTTTGTAAGCTTTTTAGAAAAGGTAAACATGACAACCTCTGTAAACTATCTCTGCACTGAAACAAGAAATAATCGATAAAGTTACTCTTGTTTTCAGTGTTGAGAGTGTGCCCATGTATCAAACGTGAAAGTTGTAAAGAAAGAAGGAAGATATGCCAACTATTTTAGTCATATGCGAACTCTGTCCGCAGATGGATATACATATGTATTTTAAACATGTCGTATTGATATACAGTGGAATCTCTCTATCTCGACTACTCTCTATCTCTAACTTCTCTCTATGTCGAACTAAAGTCTCGGTCCCTTTGTGGTCTGCCTAAGGTATTTTCCCTTCTTTATCTCGAACTTTCTCTATCTCGAACAAATGTTTTGGTCCCTTTGCGAATTCGAGATAGAGAAATTCCACTGTATATAGAATCAAAAGATCATTAGAAACGAAACGCGGATCCTTGTGGAAAGTGTAGTGAGAAATGACGCCGCTGTCCCAATGAAAAACAAATTTAATGATTGAAAAGCCATTCAAATGAAAAGCGAGCCCCTGCGAAAACGGTTAGAACTAACTAAATATTTATGAAAAAAAATCTGCTGGTCGAGTTTATTTACCGCGCGCTTTTTGTTGGTAAGTCGTCCACGTATTACTTCCTGAATATAAAGGAGATATAGTATTCAACATGTGTTAGACCTATGTACGTTCCCAAGGCTTGTGGAGATAATGATGTGCTATTCTCCATAAAGCTCAAGTGTAGTAGCCTGTAGTAGAGCGTAGTAGAATGTATTTCTCTGTAGTAAAGCGTATTTCTCTGTAGTAGAGTGTAGTAGCCTGTAGTAGCTTGTAGTAGAGTGTAGTAGCTTGTAGTAGAGTGTAGTAGAGCGTATTTCTCTGTAGTAGAGCGTATTTCTCTGTAGTAAAGCGAATTTCTCTGTAGTAGAGTGTAGTAGCGTGTAGTAGAGCGTAGTAGAGTGTAGTAGCGTGTAGTAGAGCGTAGTAGAATGTATTTCTCTGTAGTAAAGCGTATTTCTCTGTAGTAGAGTGTAGTAGCGTGTAGTAGAGCGTAGTAGCGTGTAGTAGCGTGTAGTAGAGCGTAGTAGAATGTATTTCTCTGTAGTAAAGCGTATTTCTCTGTAGTAGAGTGTAGTAGCGTGTAGTAGAGCGTAGTAGCGTGTAGTAGAGCGTAGTAGAATGTATTTCTCTGTAGTAAAGCGTATTTCTCTGTAGTAGAGTGTAGTAGCCTGTAGTAGCTTGTAGTAGAGTGTAGTAGCGTGTAGTAGAGCGTAGTAGAATGTTTTTCTCTGTAGTAAAGCGTATTTCTCTGTAGTAGAGTGTAGTAGCGTGTAGTAGAGCGTAGTAGCGTGTAGTAGAGCGTAGTAGAATGTATTTCTCTGTAGTAAAGCGTATTTCTCTGTAGTAGAGTGTAGTAGCCTGTAGTAGCCTGTAGTAGAGTGTAGTAGCGTGTAGTAGAGCGTAGTAGAATGTATTTCTCTGTAGTAAAGCGTATTTCTCTGTAGTAGAGTGTAGTAGCGTGTAGTAGAGCGTAGTAGCGTGTAGTAGAGCGTAGTAGAATGTATTTCTCTGTAGTAAAGCGTATTTCTCTGTAGTAGAGTGTAGTAGCCTGTAGTAGCTTGTAGTAGAGTGTAGTAGCGTGTAGTAGAGCGTAGTAGAATGTATTTCTCTGTAGTAAAGCGTATTTCTCTGTAGTAGAGTGTAGTAGCCTGTAGTAGCCTGTAGTAGAGTGTAGTAGCGTGTAGTAGAGCGTAGTAGAATGTATTTCTCTGTAGTAAAGCGTATTTCTCTGTAGTAGAGTGTAGTATCGTGTAGTAGAGCGTAGTAGCGTGTAGTAGAGCGTAGTAGAATGTATTTCTCTGTAGTAAAGCGTATTTCTCTGTAGTAGAGTGTAGTAGCCTGTAGTAGCTTGTAGTAGAGTGTAGTAGCGTGTAGTAGAGCGTAGTAGAATGTATTTCTCTGTAGTAAAGCGTATTTCTCTGTAGTAGAGTGTAGTAGCCTGTAGTAGCCTGTAGTAGAGTGTAGTAGCGTGTAGTAGAGCGTAGTAGAATGTATTTCTCTGTAGTAAAGCGTATTTCTCTGTAGTAGAGTGTAGTAGCGTGTAGTAGAGCGTAGTAGCGTGTAGTAGAGCGTAGTAAAATGTATTTCTCTGTAGTAAAGCGTATTTCTCTGTAGTAGAGTGTAGTAGCCTGTAGTAGCTTGTAGTAGAGTGTAGTAGCGTGTAGTAGAGCGTAGTAGAATGTATTTCTCTGTAGTAAAGCGTATTTCTCTGTAGTAGAGTGTAGTAGCGTGTAGTAGAGCGTAGTAGCGTGTAGTAGAGCGTAGTAGAATGTATTTCTCTGTAGTAAAGCGTATTTCTCTGTAGCAGAGTGTAGTAGCCTGTAGTAGAGTGTAGTAGCTTGTAGTAGAGTGTAGTAGAGCGTAATTCTCTGTAGTAGAATGTATTTCTCTGTGGTAAAGCGTATTTTTCTGTAGTAGAGTGTAGTAGCCTGTAGTAGAGCGTAGTAGCTTGTAGTAGAGTGTAGTAGGTTGTAGTAGAGTGTAGTAGCTTGTAGTAGAGTGTAGTAGCCTGTTAAGAAGCGCAGGGGTTTACAGCAGTTAAGCTGCATACAAATAGTTTCAAAAAATATTCTAACTTTTCAGTTAAATTGAACTGGGGAAAACGGCGTTCAAGTGACTACCATCGCCATGATGGTCTCGCACTATATACAAACGAAAAATTATCTGGACATCCTCCCACAAAAGATTCTTATCAGTACATCAATTGTAGTTGGTAGATAAACAAGCCATGATGGCCGATTCGCCAGTGGTCATCATAATATCAGAGACAAAGAAACAAATTTAGCAGACACGCCTAAATATTCATTTTCAATTTCACATCTTGTGTTTTACTGCGCTTACCCAACGAGACATGATCAGTTTGTTTGAGTCTAACAGAATACATCACAAGCAATGTATGTTCCAAATACCATTAGTAAAGGCGAGTGATCAGTATTACGTAAGAGATACGGTTGTTTCCGTAAATAAGACCCTTGATAAAAATTTAGAAAAAAGCTCCTGTTTTAGAAGCAATCCATACATCTCAGATTCAGTTGTTTCGGTGGATTGGGCCATTGTTAAGCATTCAGGAAAAAGCTCCTATTTCTAGAAGCAATCCATATATCACAGATGCGGTTATTTCGGTAAATTGAGCCATTGATAAACATTCAGGAAAAAGATCCTGTTTCTAGAAGCAATCCGTACATAATAGAATTACTTGTTTTGGTGAGCTAGGCCATTGATAAAAATTCAGGAAAATGGTCATGTTTCTAGAAGCAATCTATACATAACAGGTTCAGTTGTTTTGGTGAATTGGGCCTTTCATAACCTTTTAGATAATACTTTTTGACATTCAATTTTGGCCGGAATATAAAATTTCAGAACAAAAGTTACCGAATTTGGCGCTTGTCTATGATAATATCAGTTAAACGCTCCATGTTTCTCTTGTTTCGTTCAATTTAGACAATATAAAACTAAATTTTAGACCAAAAATCACCGAAGTCGGCACTTGTCTATGCCATTATCAATTAAGCGCTCCATGTTTCTCTCGTTTCGCTTAATTGAAAATGAAATGTGTCTAAGGTATTGTCACATATACGAACTCTACTTGTCTTGTTTCGATGAATTAAGACCTGAATACTTTTGTATATGCCGATTATCTCTTGGTTGAAAGAAACCTTTTTTTGTTTCACAACATTAAAACTTGTTAACGTATACCGGAACAAAGTTTTCGGCAAATATGTATCACGCCGTCTTTGCTAAGGATTAATCTGTATGCTTTCGAATATAGAAGAATCCGTTTTTTGTGAAACAATTGTTAATATATATTGAACGATTGTAGTTTATAGTTGTAGAGTCTTGATGAAATCTAGTGGTGTTTGTGTATTTCACAGACTAAAAGCTACTTTCTAAAAATATGCTCATGCACTACGAAAGTCAAAACAATTAGCATCCGTGGCATCACAGAATGTTTCACAAAAAGATTGCTACTTCTTTATGAATTGCTTTTTGTTAATATAGGAAGTTTTTTATATGATTACTTTAAAAATAATATGATCAAGCTTGTGGTCATCCTTTTTAATATATTACATAGGGAATGATATTGAGACATTCACTTTCCGTTTGATAGCCCATTGTGATTGATTTCAATTTATTTCCACAAATGAGTATGTATAATACAGTGTCACGTATGAGGTGTGCTAGTTTTACGTATATTATACGTCTTGTATTATTCTAAGAAGCAATTAACTACTTGTTAAAAAGGGAAAAATATATATTCTACAAATAGTTGAAATATAGTATAGAGCTATTAGTTTTTCTCTTCTTGATTAAAGTAGAATGAAAAGTCCTTGCAGGCTAAAAGATTTCGGAACAAATTCAATTTATTTCATTCCCTTTATAGTTCAGAAACATACTTTAATGACTTGACACAAGTTGATAATATAAATTGACTAGTCGTTGATTAGTCGCCCGTCCTTTATATTTACCTGTCGCAGCAAAGTGGATAAAAATATATCGCATTTGATATTCGTGTTTCCGCAACATCATTTTCTAACTCAGCGGAGGTCCGCGCAGAGACAGACAGACGACGGCTATTATTATAGAGACTAGCCGTTAACCCGTGGAAAATTCCACGGGGTCGCCCGTCCTTTATATATCGCATTTCGTGTTTCCGCCACGGGACTCGCCTATCGCAGACAGACAGACAAAATACGGCTATTATTAAAGAGACTAGTCGTTAGCCCGTGTAAAAATCCACGGGGTCGTCCGTCCTTCAAATTAACCCGTTGCAACAAAGTGGACAGAAATATATCGCATTTGGTATTGATGCGCATTTTAAAAATTCGTGTTTCCGTTACGGGACACGGCTTTCGCGGACACACAGACAGACAGACGACGGCTATTATTAAAGAGATTACAAACAATAGAACATACTGTGTGAAATGAGTGAGAAGGATAAGAAGGAAAACGAAGGAGGAAAAAGCCCGTTTAAACAAGATTTCGGATACGATACGAAATCTTAAAAAAATATGTAATCCCGGAAAAGAGCTATGGTAGTTCAAATAATAAATACAGACGATAACAGCTACATTATTCCGGGTCACTGTCTGAGCCGGACAGGGAAACATGCCTCTCTTCAGGATTAACCTTTTCGCCATTGGTAAGCACTGAAATATAAAAAAATGTCATAGAAAAGCATTTGAGAAACCATATCTAATCCTAAGTTTTAAAACTGCAAGAGCTGTTGTTAAGATATCCCAATCAGAAGCACACAATAAAGAAGAATCCTGAACATTTGACAAAACCAAAAAAAAAAAAATATAAATATAAACTAGCAGCACAATTAGGCAAAAGAAGCATTCAGCATACCTCATTCGCATATAAGTTGAAGCTATTGACATCTATCTCATTTTCCAATTATACTGTAAAAAAGCCAGTAGCTAGACATTTCTTTTTTGAGTATGCCGACTTCTTCTTCGCATCTTTTCAACAACTCATTTTCGTTGTTGCCACTATTTTTTAAACCCTACAGTACCTCAACCCGAATGTTTTCACAATGAGTGTAAAATCATGATATATGAAGTGTCAAGAAATGTAACAACAATTCTACTTACCATCAATCTCTGTATTTTCCATCCATGGGAAATCAAAATCACTGTCTTCGCCAGACTTCTCCTCAACACGAGGTACACCAATGTCCCCGCAATGGTGTTATAACATTTCATGAAGTCTTTATCAACGTCTCCACAGATTTACATACTATGTAATTCAATCCTCCTTTTATTATCTGCCTTCTTTGTTTCTTGTTTGTCCTTATATGCATTGCTTCTGCCCATGAAATAAGGTGTCGTTGTCCTTTTCGCTTGCTGTTGTTATTTTCAAGTTTTTCACGGAGCAACTTTTCCATTTTGCTAGCAGGATAATTCTTTGTTGAGATCCACTCTAGATCTTTTGCATGAAACAAGAAGATATATTCAGATGATAGAATATATCTTACCTACTTTAATCATACAAATTTAGCAAGATTGAATTGAATTGAAGAACACTTTCGAAAAGTGAATTTAAATTTCATGAAATAGATTTTCGCCATGGAACCATTGTGTGATTGTTTTTTGAAGAGTACATACACATTTTCAATGTGTTTATTGAAATTTCAATACGTTCTTGTTTCAATTATTCCTTTTGAAATTTACTATATTGATCAGGAAGGAACCATTTTTAGCTCGAAATATACTTGCTCTGCACTTCACTCACAAGTTACCTAGTGTACCTAGTGTAGATAAACAACCACCTCCAATTTACATTCGCTCAGCGGTCATTTTTTTAAATAATGGAACAATATTCAGCAACCTTTCCCAACAAACTATCTCATGCTGATTACGTAAGTCTCAAATGATTTTCCATTATAGAATACTTCATAGAATGTTATTAAACAATTGATATTTTATACTCTTAGCCTTTTACTTTGTGCAAATTTAGTACTATACTGTGAGTTCTTGTGTTATGGTAGTTATCCTTTTTAAACAATTTAGTTTTTTGCGGTTGTCTATACCATGGCAAACAACTCTGTTTGTGAGTGACCACGGTAAAATACACAGTATGGATTGGTGGCCCCCTAACTCACCGCTGGAGGCAAGAAAGAAGGTAAGATAACTCTTGTACGCGCCTAACTGACTGGCCATCTCCAAAAGCCACCCCCACCTCTCCCCCTCCTAGCTAATGACGGCAGTTTATTGTTTTCCACTTTCATATTAGAATCTTGATTACCTGTAAATAAACATTACCTACGTCCCCTAAACGACTATCGTGCAGAGAAACGCACAGTTCTGTGAAAAAACGAGTCTGTCTAGCCACAAATTTAGCCAGGAGACCCAGCGTTTTCCCTTCAAACCGCCTTTACGATCAATTTTTTCTTTCTCTATCAAAGAAAGCTTAAATAACTAGGCTAGTCATAAAGTATGATATGAAATGTTATGGAAGGTTGAGCTGGGTATCCTGGCTACAGACTCAGCCTAGTGTAAGTGGCGGCTTCTCAAGTTTGTAGATACCTGATGATGACGTTAATAAATAAATCTTAGTGTTATATTTCCTTGTTTGAAACAGGGAAGAGGATGGGGAACAAGGATGCAGTAGTCCGTAAACCGCGAAGCGCCCTGCAGTGCAGCGGATAGACGCAGCAGCGATGCGCTCCGTCCTGACATAGTCACCAGGTCTCTATATTATATGGATTCTCGGATTTCCTGAAAAAATCATCAATATATCCATTTTTCATACATATGGTCAATATGTCAATATTTAGAAGCCCGTTCATTGCAGTGCATATGGACATAATATCAATTCTACATTATCGATATATTGTCCGTTTTTTATAGTGAGTATGTTGTAAAAACAAAGCCCTTAGAAGTCAAAAATGTCATAAGGAGAACATTTTAAACCTTGTCAAAACCCAACAACTTTACTATTCAAATCTGGCTGTTCAAATCTTCGTTGTCGAACCATTAAAAAGCAATGTAAAGAGCCTTAACTTTTGATTAATCACGGTAGAAAAATTCGAAGAGCTTAAATTTCTGATTTGTTTCCATTTTAAAAAAGCAGCAAAAGATAAATAAGAATCTCCTCCATATCGTTACTTACCGGTACTGGCTTGGATAGAACTTGATGATGTGGTTACAAAAGACTGGGTAACAAAGCGTACGGCGGTTCTTATGATCAATGGCAATTAAAAATAATTAAAATACCGGAGATTAATGTAGTTTATTCTATTACACCGCAATTTTGCACACAAAAAGATAGAATAAGTGTATTACTGAATGAATTACAAATTTTGAATTGATTTGGATTATTGTTTGTTGCAGTATGAAACTAATTACTGCACACCTTGTTGTTCTTTAATTTGAACTACCACCTTTTAAAGATGGATTGGATTCGAACCAATAACTTTCATAGTCTTGCAACAATAGACTTAATTTACTTGGAATTCACGAAATTCAATGTCACTTCAAATAAAAACACATCATAAAGCTTGTTGTTACAAAATTAATTGTGAGTTAAAAACCGTAGCTAAGTATTACAGGTTTGTTGAAACTGTTGTCTCCTTGAATTAACAAACTTTAGACTTTCGCCAAAATTTTTTTTAAAGTAAAGGGTGTAGCCACCTATCTGAAAACATTGTTGCAGCCAACTGGTTTTCGGCTATTTTCGCTTTTTAGCCAGATTTTTTTAAAAATTCACGTTAATTTAATGTCCCTTATTAAAGTGTAACGTAAATATCCAGGACGTTTAAAAAGCTACTAGTTGTATTTTTCTGACATCGCAACAGCGATTATAGCCAGGGACGAGGTTGTATTATTATAACCTCGCTACGGACGACGTTGTACTTTTATAACATAACACAAGTTCAGCTGGGAAGAGGCCAGGGAAGGGCTGCAGAAAGTTAGTATGTATCACCATGCTCGGCAGCATGGCTGCATGTATTAATGTAACTGTGTCTCTTTTATTACTTGCAGAGTAATTAATTACCCAATGGGTTATGGCATATGCTCGTCATTCATAAAACAACGCATCCATCCATACCGTACCGTACGCATTTAATTTTTGCAACGTGAAATTCATCGTTAAACAAATTTTAAAATTCTGGTTAAATACTAAGAATTAAAACGCAAAGGCCTACTAAATATCTCGATTAACATTTAAGGTCTTTTTTTATCACATGAAATGTGTACAACTGTTCTAAATTTTAACGAGTTTGTTCGGAAACAAAAAAGCAAGGGGAACTTTATTCTAGTCAGTACACAAGCAAGCGAATTGAATTAAGTAATTGGGAAAGATGTCCTATTAGGGTAAATATTTAGGCAATTAGCCTGGCACATCCACACCTACACATACAATACTGAAAACAAAATTTAGGAAACCATTCCCGCAATATATACGATATTGAATGTTTTGTGAAGCTAAACAAGGCAAATCTTATTCTGATTAAAAAACAATTAGACAAGTAGCGAAACCTATCAATTCATCATTAAAAAAGTATTTTAGGGAATAATCTTACGCAATATAAAAAAAAGAACAGAATAAAAAACGGTCCAACGATCACTTTTTTCTACTCAAAAATCGAAAGGGCGAGTAGCACGCGCGTGCGTATATCATTGCATGTGCATACATCAAAGATTTTGTTAAAGCTCTCTCGCACCTTGTAGGAAGAAGCTCGCACCAAATGAAATGTTCAATGTTCTAGCAAGCGAATAAAAAAGCCTTTCTTCTACTTTGTAAACAGGCAAGGGAGCAAAAGATCCTGACATACAACCTAAAAGATATCTGATAAAAACGCTATCGCGAAAGGTGAAGTATTAAATCTCTTGGTCGGCCAATTCGAGAAAAGACTTTATTCCACTCAGAAAACAGGCACAAGAGTGTTAGACCTATCCATACATCATTTGAAATGAGAATTTTGGAAGTTGCCTTTCACGCTGAATATAATGTTAGATATCCATCCATACACTACTAAAAAGGAGATTTAGCTAGTAAGCGAATCAAAAGCGAAACTTTATTCTACACCACAAAGAAGCAATCAAGAAGAAGACCCTACCAGATATGTCTAAAAACACTTCATTCCACTCCGATAACAATCACGCGCGATAATATCAGATGTCCTAGCATGTAAATTCACGGGAAGACTTTATTGCACTCAGTAAGAAGCAGGAACAAGGGAGACCGATCCATACCACCATACAATATTAAAAGGATATTTTGCAAAATACCTTCAGGCGGAAAAACATACAGCATGTCCTAGCAGACCTGTGTATACAAAATTAGTTCTACTCAGTAAACAACCAATCAAATGAGAGATCCATCCATACCTTATAAAAATAGAGATTTTATCAATATACATGCATCATTTGAAAAACGCATTTTTTGATCTTACCCTTCGCGCGAATTAAAATATTTAGCACGCCAACCTTAGATGTTCTAACAGCTCAATTCACGGAATACTTTATTCGACGCAGCAAAAATGAAGGAATGTGGGACACCTATCCATACATCTATCAAAAGAGAGATATTGAAACAAGCAGTAGAGTTGAATAACTATCCATACACAAATAAAAACGATATTTCAGAAAAATACTTGTGTGTATCATATGTTTTTTTTGCTGTTCATAGGAAGCAGTTTAATGTGATTTTGAACTTTCAATATTTTTAAAACTAAAACCTTATGACAAAAATGATAAAAATGTATATGGACTTTTTTTGTTCGTAGCTGTTAGAAAAACTATTGGAGGGACATAGTTATTAATATAGTCTAACTAGCTAAATAAAATTGAGTTATGACTGTTATGGTTGCTACGAAGTTAAGTTATATTGTGCTGTCCTAGGCCCGTTCTTAAGGCTCTCTAGCCATTGAACGCTACGACTTTCTCATAATAACCGGTTGAAAATAGCTATTAGGTAATAATAGTATGAATAGAATTTGATTTAGCTAATATTGGGTATATTTTGACTCCTAAAAAGAAATAGTACTCTAGCATTTTTTTTTTTGCAAAACAGTAAAATTTGTTGAGTTATTTCTAAAAGGTTTTAGTAATTCTAATAGACTAAGGCAGTTCACAAGATAGTTAGCGTATTGCTCTGAATAGACCCGTCATCATGCTCCATCCATACTACACGAAGGTAGCATAGAAGCACACAGTATGTTACAAAAAAATTATGGTCCTTTTTTGAACATTATATTTAATTAAAACGTATATACAGTTGACTCTCTCCGATCCGAATCTCTATTATCCGAATTTTTAACTATAATCCGAACAAATTAAAAATCAGCGTCAATTTTCCTTAAGAAACTCTCATAATCTACTTTCTACTATCCGACTCTCTGTAATCTGAAAGAGAATTATCCCCCTTGAGATTCGGATTAGAGAGAGTCAACTGTACATACATTTCAATAAAATAATTTGTTATAATTTTTCTATACCGAAATATCGCCGCTTTATTAAAAGAAAAATGCTATTCAGTTGATGTCGACATAAGTATGATATATAAAGGTAGCAGAACTACTTTAGGATCCACTGACAGAGATGTGACAAGGTTAGATGAAAAGACTGATCGACTTCATCGAACACATATGCATATAGACTTGATAAGCGCAAAACAAATGTTACGTCATATCCATGCTGAAAGTTTTAAAAAATGTTGTTTACGCTTTTCAGAAATCATTTCAGAAAGCCGAGTATAGAACTTTCGACACACGCGACCCATTCCGCCACACACGGATATCGCTAGTGGCGGTAAAGTTTCATGCTCTACTTGCAAAATAAGTTTATTGTAATTTTTCTTTTTTTCCATTTTATTTACATCATATGCTTTTGGTAGCACACCTTCGCATCTAAAAATGCCATTTGACCAGTGTTCCAAAAGCCTCTTGTGCATACATAACTCTCGATTCCTGAGAAACATTCGCTGTCCACTGGCTCAATGGCTCACCAGGTAACTGTTGTAGACACGGTTCAATGTAACATCATGACAAACCTCTTTTAGTTACATCCCCGTGACATTACGGATTTCATTGTCTAAGCGAAAGGAAGCCACATTATTTGCATGACAAAGCATGATCAATTGTGAACTTGAAATTCGAATCTGAGCCCAGAAGCATAGCTTGTTAATTGTGTATCTCTCGTTCCTTGAAGGTAGTCAGTCAACTAGATACACTGCTTCCTGGTTGATATCGTTCAGTCTGATTTCCTGCTTACACATTTCACTTCTGACATGATCAAGAATGACACTAATCTTAGCAATTTTTATTTTGTTTGATTGTTTTTTCTGTTGTTTCAGTTCTGGATCTTCTTCATATTGTCGAGTCTGTTTTTTTATTTGTTTACCAAGATATTCAGTTATTTGTGATAAGTTTTAGAATATTCGTAAGACGACCAAGTTTAACCGGGAGTGACAGCAGTTGTCTCTCGTTATTGTTTACTTTAATACCTCCCGTCAGTGCTGGTATTAATTCGAATTAATAACTACGAGTACTTCTTCCAATAATTATATTATGTGTGGTATGTTTGCATACAGTATGTTAATTTATGCTTGTAGCCAGCCACTGATAAAACAACTTTATGTCCCTTGCGACTCTGTTTTAGCAATTTTACTCAGCATCTTTAATTCATTAATCCAATCTTCTACCTTATCCAAAATATATCCACCTTTCAAGCTTCTTGAACCAATTACATTATTACATTATTACCAATTACATGTTACAAACTGCGGTGTGATAAATTAGTTTCCTCAAAAAATTATTTTTTTAACTAAATTTTACTTATTGGATTTGATTTTCACATGGCAACTACAATCATGTTCATAATAGTTTTGGAAAAACCACTTTCCCCCTCCCCCCACTCTTCAGTGTTGGTTGGAGGTCTTTTCCAGAGTCGCCGGCAGTATTTTGGGGCACAAATCAACACAAAATCAACACTGACTGTTGGGGGAGGGGGGAAACTCTGAAAAAAGCCTCAAAAGCCGTTTTTCCAATAATTTATGAACATGATTGTCTGTAAATGACATAAAAAAATTGAAAACGGGTTGCCCTTGTTTAGAGCCAAAATTTTGCTTTGATGACACGTTTCACACGTTCCGTACACGTTCCACACCCGTTCCAAGGTGCTCCACCATCGGTTGCACCTAAATTGAACACGTTCCACACGTACCGTCAAATTCAATGAAATTGAAGTAAATTTTAATTTTTATAAAAAATTGACGGAACGTGTGGAACGTGTGCTACTGCAGTCTCCTCTTGTACACTTGGCTATGGAACTTGAGTGGAACGTGTGCGGAACGTGTGTGGAACGTGTGTGTTTTCCATTTCTTTTATACTACAAAGTGTCTATGTTATACAAAGAACAATTTTAGTCATGTATATACAATATATAAGCATATAAAAGCTCTTGCCACATACGACAAACAATAAGAAACAAACAGACATTAGGAGGCCTGGAACCTAGTTTATGAAACAAGAAAACCAACCAGCTCTGCATGCACGGTATATGGAATGACAAAGTAGTACTTGTCCTTAATTCAGCCAACACAAACGCACACAAAAGCTTTTGTAAAAAAAAAAGCCACTTAAAAAAACTAAGTCTCACATTATAGAGACAATCATGTTCATAATAGTTTTGGAAAAACCACTTTCCCCCTCCCCCCACTCTTCAGTGTTGGTTGGAGGTCTTTTCCAGAGTCGCCGGCAGTATTTTGGGGCACAAATCAACACAAAATCAACACTGACTGTAGGGGGAGAGGGGGGAAACTCTGAAAAAAGCCTCAAAAGCCGTTTTTTCAATAATTTATGAACATGATTGTAGTTATAGCTCAGCAAAACCTGAATAACTGCACGTATATCCCGAGTAAATTAAAAAATTTCCTTCTTTCATTTCTTTTCTTATAGTTACCTCTTTTTTTGAAACATTTGTTTGTAAAATTTTTTGAATTGATTTGCATTATTGTTTGTTGCAGTAGGAAACTAATTACACACCATGTTGTTCTTCCATTTGAACTACCACCTTTTAAAGATGGATTGGATTCGAACCAATAACTTTCATGGTTTTACAACAATGGAAATATTTTTTAAATAACATAACACAGAAATACAAAAGGTCACACATAGTATCAGTATTTACACAAAACTAATTTTGTTACCAGAAAACTTCCTTATCCCACTCTTCCAAGAATCATTTTCATCAAAGTTTTTTTTGGTTTTACCTGCATTAGAAATACAAAAAAAAAACAAAAAAAACAGTAAAGAAGCAAAAATTACCACCAAATTGATTAACATAAAAAGCAAAGTATAAATTAGAACAGAAAAATCCCGAGAAGAGTTGTGAACAAAAAACATCGCGCATCATCATTAAATTAAAACAACAAAAATTTATCTAGTTTTTAAAATCATTACACTGTAAAACTAACTCCACCACTCCACGATTGTTATAAATTAAAACAGGGTGTAAAAGTTTCAGAAATTGCTTATTCAATTTTTCAGCATAAGTCGCAATAAAGCCTTGAGGTAGGAAATTAGCTGACTGAAGAGAGGGATATAATTCAACTTAGGGGTATTTCAACTGGCCATATTACCTGTACATATAACATGTCCCTCCTGAAAGTCAATATACTGAATAAAAATTTGACTACTTATTTGAATAATTATGGTACCAAGTTAGCAGTATCTCTACACTGTCTCAGTTTAACAAGGATTGTACAGATTTCAGACATGTCTAGCCTAGTTAAAGGGGAACTCCAGTAAAAATCACTTTTCTTTTTTTTGTTTGTTTTATACGTACTCAGAAAAGCATAAGAAATCAAAAAAAACTTACTTTACTTGTTTTTCTTATTTAAAATTGTTGTACAAGCCTTCGCATATTCAATTTTTTTCTCATAAAAAACAGACAGGCGCGATTTCATTTCGGACTGGACCCGATTATAAATAATGACATCACATCGTGCAGAAAGTTTAAGCAAGCGCATGTTAAGACCTATAAATACAGCTTACATTAAATCGCTTTTTGTATGTAATTTACGTTTAAATCTTTAAAAAATGGTTAGTTGCTCTGTGTTTCTATGTACCGATCGATCAGAGAAGTGTAAAGAAGTAAGTTTTCACAGAATCCCGTCTGTGAAAAAGAAAGAACTCAAAAACGGCTAAACAAAATACGTCGTGCAGGTGATCTACCAAGCTATCAAAGTTTTTATATTTGGTTGGTGCACTTCACAGATAGTTCTTTTAAAAGATATCTGCAGGAAATAAACTTCCATATTAAGATACTCTGCCACTTTGTAAAAATGCCATTTTAGCTAGTGAACGCGATTAAAGTTTCTCATTTCTTCTCATCTCAATATTTGTACTTATATCCACAGAACTCAACCAAATAGCGTTTTGTACATTTTTATATTAAATAAGAGAACATTATACGAATTTCCAATACAAACACTGACAAAAAGCTTTCTAGTTACACATGTATCTTTTGTAGCACTCAAGTTTCTATTCTTTGTTTTTCAAAAAAGAAGCTTTTTTGATGGAAGGACATGCCAAGTATTTTCAGGGGGTAAATGTACCCATTTTCTTCAATCTTTGTAACTTTATAACGGCTGCATGTAATGCTGATAATGCAGTTTCTAAAACAGCTTTGTCAAAACAACCACTTGTAAGTCAGTAGCTTCTGCAACACATTTATGACCTACCATAATCATAAGATTGATTTTTTTTTATACAATAATAATACCCCGTTTTACCAACTTATCTAGACCTGAACATTATTTGATTTTATATCACGCATTTCAATGGTCCTCCATCACGGAGAAAATTTCAACGTTACATAAAATTTGTTTACATTTGTGCGCAAAAAAAGCGCGTGCAGAGGAAAAATATTGCTGAACTGTAAAAAAAATAAATTGGCTTGTAAAGTATGAAAGATTTTTTAATGAAGCAAATGATAAAGTTTTTTGACGAAAAGAATGTTAAAAAAAGCGATTAAGTATATTTATTTCTTAAAAAAAAAAAATATTTTGCTAAGAACGTTGCTTGAGCCAGTAAAAGACACCTCATCACTTTGCATCATTATTAATTTCTCCCTTGTGAGACAGAAGAGGTTCGAAGTCGTGTGGCTGTAGCTTTGTAAAGTCTTTTTCATGAAGAGAATTATCCGATTCTATTTTTTAAATATTTTTTTTTCACTGGAGTGCTCCTTTAACTAAGTTTTCTTTGAGGTATTAAAATTGAGTTTTTTATATAATAATTTTTCAGTGCAACCCGAATTAAAATCAAACAATATGCATAAAGCCAGCATGGCCACATCTAACATTAAAGAAGAAAAGATTTCCCAATAATGATCACGTGAGCAAAGAACAATAGAAGTTCTTGCCTTAAAGTATTGTCCAAATTTCTTTCATACAAGACAAAAAATATCTTCGGATCAATTGTATTTCAAGTGGCAAAAAGTATTCCTACTACTAAAGTGAACACACAGCACTATTTGTCTTTCTTTAAAAAATAAGCTTACTCAAAATAATTAACAAAATTAGTTCAGGCTACAGAAATATAATTATATGCTTAACTCAGATATCTTTGAATAGATGACGTACACTGTCTCTTTTTTTCAAAAATAAATATAAATGTGCCAGCTCTTTCAGAACATGTATTCAGTATGGAATTAGCTGCATTTCATGTTATATTTAAAAAAATATTCTCTTTATATAAAAAATCAACCCTGGCCTACTTTTCCACCACATCAGATTTTAAAAACTAACGTTTTCCTCAAAAAATTATTTTTTAATCTTTTTATAAAATTATTATTCAGCAGATAATTGAAAAAAACAACAACACCAATTTAAACTTTTTAATAGGAAATTTCCACAGTTAATGTGTACCATTAATAGCATGGCTTTCCAATGAATGGCTGTAATAAGTATTATGACAATCAACAGCGTAAGTTATTGTTGCCAGAAATTGTATACTGGAAAGAATCAATTTTTATATGTAAATTATACCTATTATCATCATTTTCCTCAAAAAGTTATTTTTTGGTCTTTAACAGCAGATCACTGAGAATTTACGGAACTAAAAATCTTGTGGTAACATTTTTAAAATTAAAAATCTTGATTTTGTAAACATTAAATGCACAAATCCTAACAAATTATAAATTTTTTTAAAATAAATTGGAATGATCATCTGTTTTAAAACATCAATGCACATGCATCTTGCCCACGAAAAAAAGAATTGTATGGAGCAAAAGATTGAAATGGAATTAGAGTTTAAAAAAGAATGTCTTTTAGTAAGGAACACAATCGTTACGAGAAAATATAACCTGCTGTGAAAAGATAATCTGCGGCCATGTTGAGGGGCGGATTGACACGGCAAACGAAATAGTAGATGATTGCAGTGAATACAACATCGTACGACATAGCCCTCCCTTTGTCATGTATTCCTGCAGTATATATTTGCTATAGGTTACTTCTACCGACAAAACAATGTGTTAATATATTTAACACTTTTAAACCATTCAATAAGTGAATACTAAAAATTAAAAAATTGGATGCGCAAATTCTCCAATATAGATTCATGTGTGTTGTTTTTTTCATGGAATTCCTGGTAAAATGTGCATATGTTATACAGTGATAGTCTTGATCTCTAGTTCTGATTCACTGGTGGGACTGTCAAGATTGAGGCCCTGGACGCCTCTTCAATTTTAATCTTTAATAGATCCCAGTATTGTCATACCATCAGTGAGTCAAACCTTTTGAGCCATCAAATTATTTTTATAGATATTTTCTGATACCTCAATATTTCAGCTTTCCTTTCAGGCTGCATCCTTTTCCATTTCTGAAAAGACAACCGATAGCCAATGATATATTGTAGTAATGTTGTGTATCGTAATAATTGAGATTTACTTTTAAAATTTCAGAATATAGGTCTATACTTCAAGTTTAAGTATTTTCCAGGTTATTTGAAACCCTGGTTTGTGTAAAGGAGGAAATCTCGAGGTTACTTGTGGGGCCATAGATTAGTGGTTATAGCTCTTGTACTCTGACCGGGGCTCGATTCCTCTTGACGGAGATTAAACATGGGTGAGTGAATCTGAATGTTACCATAGCCCCGGTTTAATTGGTTACCAGAAGTTCAGAATAAAAGAAGTGAAGTTTATTCAAAAGAAATACCACAGCCCATTTATCTTTTATCATTCAGCACAGTGGGTGTTCTTTTTAACTTACTAATTACAGGCTTTTTATTAGTAGCTAGCTAAACATTGGCTTTATAGTAAAAATAAATATACAGCTACTTTACCACCGAAAGCCTTAATACAAGCTGGAATTCAGAATTGACAGTTCTTTATGCATTTCAAGCCTTCAAAGAGTGGAAACACTTTGAACGATAGCTGGCATCCAAATTACATAAGGCGGACGTCACAAATATCTGGTGTTAGAGTCATTTGAGCACCAAAAATAAAGTCGGTTGGTAGATCGGCGAATGATAACTCAAAATTTCGAAAAATTTTATCCAACCATCCAGCCATTAACGCGCGCCATTAAATCACCGATGTTTAATGATAACTTTGGCACCTCCGGCAGTTTCCGCGTGAACACTTTTCACATTTTAAAGCGAAGCACAACAATCGCTGCAATTGCTGTGGAGAGACAACAAGCGTATAATATTTTTTGTCATTTTAGTTTTTCCGACTCAGTATATCAAAAATTTCGATCAAAAAATTAGGGTCAGTCGGGTGACTCTAACCAAATATTTGTGACGTCCGCCTAATCATTAATAAATAAATACTGACCGGTTTTGATAACGTACTGTGAAATACAAAGCCTGGCTCAAAAGTACAGACCGAGCTTGTGAGGTCTGTGCCCCTGACAAATGGCTTTGTATTTTACAGGGCAGAATCAAAACCGGTCAGTAGCCATTTTATAGCTGAAATCTATTCTCATCTTTAAAACAACAATCAAATTTTGCACATGATTAGATGGAATACCAATACATGGAATCACAGTCCTGATATTTACTTGCGCACGCATCTAAGTGATTATGTAATACCCGATGCGCACGCAGAAATGGAGGTAAAAATGTAAACAAACTAATCAGAAACAGTCAGGGATAACCGCAAATTAGGCTATCACGCCAAATTAGGCTAGTAGCTTAGTTAGGAGATTTTTCATAGACTATTTAGGCGAGTATCTCTTATTTAGGCGATTTGCTATCTTCTTTGTTAAATATAACGGAAACGACGTATAGTTGCGCCATGTTTTTTTGGCTATCCAGTGGCCTGTCAAGTCGTCTTTGGTCAAGTAAAATTTCATGTAATTTGCTTCGCGGAACTAAAAATTATACGTCAAAAGTCTTTGAATCGGCTAATTAGACGAGAAATAGTCTATTTAGGCTATGCGCCACCATGTTGAAAATATGCTCGCGGGAAATTTAGCCTTTGTTCAGAAGCAACCGTAGCCGTAAAACAAAGAAGCCGTATCACAGCGCATACGTTCTAAATCAAAACAAACTAAACGCTAATAATAAAGAAAAATATATTTGGACCATCAAAAAGGGGTTCTATAGAATATTTTTAGCTAATAAAATCATTGCGACTATGTAACAGAACAGCGATAGGCAGCAAAAACCATGTTGATAGCCTAATTAGGAGAGATAAATCGCCTAAATAGGCTATCGTAGACTAATTAGACTATCATGCGCGCGCAGGAAAAATACGGCACTATAATTGAGTGTATGGCAAATTTTAATCCACAACTACTTAAATTAGAATGTACAGTTCAAATTTTAAAGGGAGAAGAAAACGTTCGAAATTACGTTAAAAACGAACCAACCAAAAAGGGTAATTGTTTCAGTTATTTTAAACCGACTTACCCTTCCAAACACTCCAAGTCAGCTCTTCGTCTGAATCAAATGTCTTTTCGCATGTTACGCAGAAGCAAATTGTATGTTCAGCAGTGGCTTTTACTTCTACTTTTTGCTCATGAGCAATCAGAGCTCTTACAGCCAACGTTCCATGTGATCCAGATGTTGGAAGCCCACGCCGGGAAAGGAAAAATTGAAGTTCAGCCATAGAAAGTTCTAAAAAATTCTGCAAACATTTAATATCTTTAACCGAAGCCATCAAGCTCACTTGATTTAACTTTTTAGCTTTTTTAATTAATTTTTTTGTGTAAAATATACAAGAATTGATTAAAAATTAACTTGTATAAACAGAAAAACCACGCCACCGCACCCTGCTAGCAGCGGTGTTGTATTTTGTCATAGTGATTACCTAGAATGCTTTGCGCAACCGTAAAAGATCTATTACGTCTACCCGTTAGTGATCGATTAGGCCCCTGGGGGCTTATTTGTCAAAATGGGTTTTGGGGGACGGGGCTTAATTGGGAGGGGCGTGGCGGGGGGTTAAATGGGAGGGGACTTATAAAATTATGCAAAAGTCTTAGTGTGCTAAAAAATAAAAACAACAATTTTAATAAACACAACATATATTTCTAAAAGTATAATAAAAACAAACACTAATCGATCTCAATATCACTATTGCCTTCTTCGTCCTCGTCTACGATCGTCTCTAAAGGAGTCGCATCAATCATTTTCTCCGGCATCTGGGATAAATGGGTTGTCTTCCGTCTCGTTTACCAGTTGTATTTGTTCATTGAGCATTGAGGGTATTTCGAACTCGTTGGGTGAGCGCAGAAGAACACAAGATGTGAAATTGAAAAGGAATATTTAGACGGGTCTCCTAAATTTGCTTCTTTGTATGTGATATTATGATGAACACTGGCAAATCAACGTTTATGCCTTGTTTATCTGCCAACTACACTTGATTTACTGAGAAAAAGCTCTTTGTAGGATGTAAACATATCCAAATTTAGTTTTGCTTCACCCAGTGAACGGCTATCATGAATTGCGTTTGAACATATAAACTACATTGAAAAGGCTTCATTTATTTTTTCCATGAAGACTTTTGTAGTGTTTTCGCAAATACTAAACACGGTAGAGCAATTTTAAAGTAACAATTTCTGTACTTGAAAATTATGAAGTATGGATGACATTACACACTGGTTGTTCACGTTCCAGCTCAAAGATAGAAATTTCGACTATTCTTTCATAAAACCGCAACTAGACATTCAACAATCAAGAGCAAAATTAATATCCCCAAAGTAACTTGTGAGGAATTGACGATTGATGTATGAATACAAAGCATAATAGTGAACACTCATGGTATTTAGGACATACATTGCTTGTAATGTATTCTCTAAGGCTCAAACAAACGGATCATGTCTCGTTGGGTAAGCGCGGTAAAACACAGGATGTGAAATTGAAAATGAATATTTAGGCGTGTCTGCTAAATTTGTTTCTTTGTCTCTGATATTATGATGACCACTGGCGAATCGGCCATCATCCCTTGCTTATCTACCAACTACAAGTGATGTACTGATAAGAATCTCTTTGTGCGAAGATGTCACGATAATTTTTCGTTTGTATATAGTGCGAGACCATTATGAACGCCTCTTTACTACAGAGAAATACACTCTACTACAGGCTACTACACTCTACTACAGAAAAATACGCTTTACTACAGAGAAATACATTCTACTACGCCCTACTACACGCTACTACACTCTACTACAGGCTACTACACTCTACTACAAAGAAATACGCTTTACTACAGAGAAATACATTCTACTACGTTCTACTACAGGCTACTACATTCTACTACAAGCTACTACACTCTACTACAAGCTACTACGCTCTACTACAGGCTACTACACTCTACTACAGAGAAATACGCTTTACTACAGAGAAATACATTCTACTACGCTCTACTACAGGCTACTACACTCTACTACAAGCTACCACACTCTACTACAAGCTAGTACGCTCTACTACAAAGAAATACGCTTTACTACAGAGAAATACATTCTACTACGCTCTACTACACGCTACTACACTCTACTACAAGCTACTACAGGCTGCTACACTCTACTACAGAGAAATACGCTTTACTACAGAGAAATACATTCTACTACGCTCTACTACAGGCTACTACACTCTACTACAAGCTACCACACTCTACTACAAGCTAGTACGCTCTACTACAAAGAAATACGCTTTACTACAGAGAAATACATTCTACTACGCTCTACTACACGCTACTACACTCTACTACAAGCTACTACAGGCTGCTACACTCTACTACAGAGAAATACGCTTTACTACAGAGAAATACATTCTACTACGCTCTACTACACGCTACTACGCTCTACTACACGCTACTACGCTCTACTACAGAGAAATACGCTTTACTACAGAGATATACATTCTACTACGCTCCACTACACGCTACTACACTCTACTACAAGCTACTACAGGCTACTACACTCTACTACAGAGAAATACGCTCTACTACGCTCTACGACACGCTACTACACTCTACTACAGAGAAATTCGCTTTACTACAGAGAAATACGCTCTACTACAGAGAAATACGCTCTACTACACTCTACTACAAGCTACTACACGCTACTACACTCTACTACAGAGAAATACGCTTTACTACAGAGAAATACATTCTACTAAGCTCTACTACACGCTACTACGCTCTACTACACGCTACTACACTCTACTACAGAGAAATACGCTTTACTACAGAGAAATACATTCTACTACGCTCTACTACACGCTACTACACTCTACTACAAGCTACTACAGGCTGCTACACTCTACTACAGAGAAATACGCTTTACTACAGAGAAATACATTCTACTACGCTCTACTACACGCTACTACGCTCTACTACACGCTACTACGCTCTACTACAGAGAAATACGCTTTACTACAGAGAAATACATTCTACTACGCTCCACTACACGCTACTACACTCTACTACAAGCTACTACAGGCTACTACACTCTACTACAGAGAAATACGCTCTACTACGCTCTACGACACGCTACTACACTCTACTACAGAGAAATTCGCTTTACTACAGAGAAATACGCTCTACTACAGAGAAGTACGCTCTACTACACTCTACTACAAGCTACTACACGCTACTACACTCTACTACAGAGAAATACGCTTTACTACAGAGAAATACATTCTACTACGCTCTACTACACGCTACTACACTCTACTACAAGCTACTACAGGCTACTACACTCTACTACAGAGAAATACGCTTTACTACAGAGAAATACATTCTACTACGCTCTACTACACGCTACTACGCTCTACTACACGCTACTACACTCTACTACAGGGAAATTCGCTTTACTACAGAGAAATACGCTCTACTACAGAGAAATACATTCTACTACGCTCTACTACACGCTACTACACTCTACTACAAGCTACTACAGGCTACTACACTCTACTACAGAGAAATACGCTTAACTACAGAGAAATACATTCTACTACGCTCTACTACACGCTACTACGCTCTACTACACGCTACTACACTCTACTACAGAGAAATACGCTTTACTACAGAGAAATACATTCTACTACGCTCTACTACACGCTACTACACTCTACTACAGGCTACTACAGGCTACTACACTCTACTACAGAGATATACGCTTTACTACAGAGAAATACATTCTACTACGCTCTACTACACGCTACTACACTCTACTACAAGCTACTACACGCTACTACACTCTACTACAGAGAAATACGCTTTACTACAGAGAAATACATTCTACTACGCTCTACTACACGCTACTACACTCTACTACAGGCTACTACAGGCTACTACACTCTACTACAGAGAAATACGCTTTACTACAGAGAAATACATTCTACTACGCTCTACTACACGCTACTACACTCTACTACAAGCTACTACAGGCTACTACACTCTACTACAGAGAAATACGCTTTACTACAGAGAAATACATTCTACTACGCTCTACTACACGCTACTACGCTCTACTACACGCTACTACACTCTACTACAGAGAAATACGCTTTACTACAGAGAAATACATTCTACTAAGCTCTACTACACGCTACTACGCTCTACTGCAGGCTACTACACTCTACTACAGAGAAATACGCTTTACTACAGAGAAATACATTCTACTACGCTCTACTACACGCTACTACGCTCTACTACACGCTACTACACTCTACTACAGAGAAATACGCTTTACTACAGAGAAATACATTCTACTACGCTCTACTACACGCTACTACACTCTACTACAGAGAAATACGCTTTACTACAGAGAAATACATTCTACTACACTCTACTACAAGCTACTACACTCTACTACAAGCTACTACAGGCTACTACACTCTACTACAGAGAAATACGCTTTACTACAGAGAAATACATTCTACTACGCTCTACTACAGGCTACTACACTTGTGCTTTATGGAGAATAGCACATCATTATCTCCACAAGGCTCGGGAACGTACATAGGTCTAACACATGTTGAATACTATATCTCCTTTATATTCAGGAAGTAATACGTGGACGACTTACCTTTGTTTTTGCTATATTTTTTTCAGTGTTTCGGCGACGGAGAATTTTACAAAAATAGCCCCTAAAATGGCAACCTTGGCAACCACTTCACTTAACTAAAGCAAAGCAAATCTTATACAATCTTAGAACAAAGAAAGGAGAATGACATAAGCTACAATTGCCAAACAAAGTCAGTGGTATAAAGAAAGTAATTTATGTTTAAAACTGCACTTTTTTTGCATAAAATACACATATAACTTTAGTAAAAATTGTAAAACTTGGTATATGATGTGTTTTCTGTTGACTGTGTTTGTAGAAAACCACAGATGATTTTAGCTAGGCTGTTTTTAATGATAAATGTTTGACATTGAATTTTTAAATTGAGCTTTCAATAACTCTTTATGCATTGCGGTTAGGGACAATTTTTTTTTCATATAGTTCTAACATTTTTGGTTTTTATATGTGATTGAGCAAAAACCTTGTTTGGCATGGAATAAATTGTATGTCTCTGTTGATGTGTGTGCGGGCCTGTGTGGGTGCGAACTTTGCGTTCATGGTTTTTATTGTATATAGAGATTTTACAATGTTTACAAAATTTACACACTTTTGCAGATTCCTGTAGCTAGGCAAAAAACATATATGGGGCAAAATGGCGATTATTGAAATTCATAGAGATTATTTAAAAGCACAAGATTCTAAAGTCGCTGGAATTAATTTTTATAAAAAAGCAGACACATCATTGGGAAACCTTGACCCAAGCGAAATAACAAAGAGAATCTGTAAAGGAGGCAATAATAAAAATATAGATTTTTCTCAATAAGAAATGTTAAAATGTATTAAATGCATTGCATTAAACACTAATTCACTAATTTTACATTGCGTACATCAGGCCTATTAATAAGAAAATATCACCCAAGCAATAAATTGCTCCCCTAAAGTTACAATAATGTAAACTGGGCAAGTTTATAAACGCGTATTTTATCACAGTCTTTTTTTATCTGTTTGTGGCGATTGCAGAAAATTTGATATCAAGCTATAATTATCGATAGCTATAATAAAAACAAAGCTACATTAGCTAGCGTTTTTCTCAGCTAACGCCGCCATTTTATGATTATATGATTATAAATTTGACTGACAAAGGGCAATTATACGAAATGTGCGATCAACCAGAGGTGGACAACCATTCTAAAAGCTGGGTAAGCTACGGTAAGATTGCATGGCCTAAATTGTTCCTGTTAAGCCTGTCACTTCACACATCGATCGTTTCAAAAAAAATTGTTTCAAATCGTTTCATTTTTTAATTAGCATATCATGTGATACGAATTTGAAACAATTTTAAAGTAATGTTTAATTTTTTGAAATCGTTTCAGATCGTATGGAAATCGTTTCATTAAAAAATAAAATCGTTTCATAATCTTTCAAGATTGTTTTATTATATTTACTTGAAATCGTTTCACATACCATAATTCGTTTCAAAATCGTATCATTATGATCGTTTCAGTATATTTATTTTAGATCGTTTCAAAATTGTTTTTCTTTTACATTATTTTAACATAAAGAATAATAGAAATTATTAATCTAATAAAGGTCTCTCAATAAAACCTACGCGCTGTCAAATAGGTTTTTCTATTGCTGCTTTTCGTTCTTAAACTTTTAAAATGTGATCTCTAACGAAGCTTTTTTATCGCCGCCTTTCGTTCTTAAATTTTTAAAATGCGATTCAAAAAGTCATATTTATCGCCGCTTTTCGTTCTTAAACTTTTAAAATGTGATCTCAAAAAGCTTTTCTATCGCCGTTCTTCATTCTTAAACTTTTAAAATGCAATCTCAAAAAGCTTTTCTATCGCCATTCTTCGTTCTTAAATTTTTAACATGCAATCTAAAAAAGCATTTCTATCGCCGCATTTCGTTCTTAAACTTTTAAAATGCCATCTCAAAAAGCATTTCTATCGCCGTTCTTCGTTCTTAAATTTTTTTTCCTCGCAATATTTTCCATTTTAAAGGAAATTGTTAGTTTTAAGAAAAACTGTTTATTTTTAGTTTTGAAAAACTGTTTAACAATATTTACGATAAAAGATGTTGTTGATGATGCTGATGTTGTTATGAATAAAAGAAAGAGAAACAATAATTTGACATTTATATATAAATTTAATTGGTTTTTAATTAGTTCAACATCGTTTCAAAATTCGTTTCAATAACCTCAAAGACTTTTACATTGTATCACAAATAATATTTTGACAATCGTATCGTTTCAGAATTTTTTCTAATCGTTTCAAAATCGTTTCAAAATCGTTTCACAATCGTTTCATTTTTACGAAGTTTATACAAAATTGTTTTGCAAATAAAATATGAAACATTTAATTCGTTTCATGATACGATTATGAAACGCTGTGAAAAAAATAATGAAACGATTTCCATACGATGAAAATCGTTTTAATTCGTATCAAAACTGAAACGATCTTGGAGACGATCCCTAAGCTACGGTAACATTGCATGGCCTAAATTGTTTCTGTTAAGCCTGTCACTTCACGTTTGTGAGTAGTTCTAAGGAGACATTTTAAAAATTTAAACATCAGAATATTGCGATCGTAAAGTCTCAGGCAAATTAGTGTTTTTAATAAACTTTATGAACTGTACCCTAAGGATATACTTTTTTCACACATGATCTATGAAAATCACAAAAAGGTAACAAAACAAACAGTTTTGCATAATTTTACTTTTTGTTAGCTACTAATATACATTATAGTTGCATCGTATTATTGATATAGCCTCATCAGGGTTGTCACATCTCCCTAAAACTACTCATATATCTCCTAATTTAAAATCATTCTCAATACCTGATGAAAACAAAACTTCAAATATCTAAAAGTTAATTTTGTTATAAACTGTTAATACAAAAAGCAGCGTCAGTTCAAAATATGTACATTATACATTCTGATTTTTAGGAATTATTATAAAGAAAAATAAAGCTTAATAGATATCAATAATTTCTCAGTTTTCCTAATTACTACACAATGTCATTGAACGAGCATGGGTTCTGGCTTTAGCGCGCATAAAGGTAAAAAAACTGCACAGAGAGAGGCAACAGAGTGTTGTCAAAATAACAATGTAGATATAAAAGAGAGTACTGCAAATAAAAACGAAAACATGAGCGAGAATGAAAATATTGAATCAATAACTGAACATATTACGGTAAATCAATTAAATTGTGAAGAAACAAAAAATATCGAAGACAATGACTTTTTGGTTAATGCAGCAAATGTTCTGGATGAAGTTCTACCCTTTTTCGCACCAATTGAAGAACCAGAAATATGGGGTACTAAAGAAGGCCGAATTAAATCCAAGAAAATAGCATTTCTATCAATAAATTCTAACAACAAGAAACTCACTCGGAAGAAAAGACAAGTAGTATCACAATTATTTAGTAAAAAAAATGTTCCTGAATTTGTTAAAAGTCATTTCGAATATGCAGTTCTTAACATGACTGATCTTTTTAAAAAAGATGAAAAAATATTAAAAGATGAATTTAAATCACAACAAGAAGAAGCTAGTAAAGGAGAAGGAGGGAAAACTAATAAAGACGAGGAAGAAAAAAACACTGTAGTAAATGTAACTTTGAATGTGCAAAATATTTTGGGAAACTTTCTAATGATGATTATCAATTGTTCTGATGTGGATGTGGATTTTTGTTTTCAGTGCTGTAGTATTGGTATGGTGAAAATCTTGATTGACTCACTGACCTTGTACATGCCAATTATAAGTGAGGAAGACAAAAAGGTATACTTGAGATTTATTCTTAATATATATATAAATATATATGTACTAGTCGCTTGCCCGTAGAAAAATCCACGGGTTTGCCCGTCCTTTTTATACAACATTGCGTGCATCTTGCTACTTGCGCAGCTAAGCTACCATTTTCCGTGACAGACAGACAGACAGACGTATACGGGTATTACATTATAGATATAATATATATATATAGTACTTTTAAACTCAAATAGAGCAATCTGGTTGTACCAGATTGCTCCAATTGTAAAAAATCTTCATTATTAAAAATGTTAGATCCTCTAATAAATGATCTTCCACATTTATGTATCTCCAAGTATCTGTAAAAATTATCAAATTGACCAGGTACAAGGAATAATTCTTTCGTTACAAATATCGTTGGTGACACTAGTTTAATCGAGGTAAGAGATTTTCTCAGACTTTTAAATGTGCATTCCCTGCCTACCTCCCCCTAATTGTTTTTTTTCTGAAAAGTTAAAGATAAACTGCCCGGGTGCTTAGAGGGCTTGTTGTAAAATATGAATTGTCAATTTTGTGGAAATGAACTTTAGCCATTACGTTTACTTTGACACGCTTGGGTTATAGGGAATGGCCCAAAAATTAAAAATTAATAAATCATAGTGCAAATCTCTTTTAGGATTTGACGGCCATGAACATCAGAGAAAATGGACGAACAAGAATTTTGAGTTTCATCTTCAGTTGCCTTCACAACATTGGAAAATATCCTGCTAGTAGAAAATATTTTGAGTATTGTGACTGTATTGGAAATCTGGTACCATTTCTTACAGCTATGACACAAATATTTTCAATGAAAGCATTATTAATACTCTCTTATTTGATCGATGAAGAAAACAATCACGTGATCATGACAAACAAAGGTACTTAAGCTGTTATACGCTTATAATTACTGTAAAATTCTACTAAAATTTAGAGACCCATACCTCTTGTTTCCTCAGCCCTCTTCCGAGATAACACATGACATGGGCCCAAAAGTTTAAGTTTGGAAATGTTTCAAAAGAAGAGCGTTGTTGTGTTTAGACCCTATCAAGTTGATTATCAGCTACCTGCGGAGTGCTATTAAATCAAAAAACCATCGTTACCTGGGATTTAGTTTGAGTGAATTGATCAATGGGTTACGACTGATTGCTCAAAATGATGTCAACAAACAGATTGTAAGATGTTTTTGTACACATATGATAAAAATATTCTTTGTGAACTTTATTTTTCATTTTCAAAATGTCTTCAATACTTGATCGGCAAAGCAATCTTGTAAGAATTTCATGAATTTTATATCTGCAAAATGTAGTGCATGTGAAAAGTCACGTGGATAATTTCTGTCTTAAGATTGGTGAAAATGGAGGTATTGATGTCATTGCATTAGCTTTAGAATTTCGTCCAAATGACAAAGAGGAAGAAGAAAAGGAAGTACTAGAATCCTGCAAAGCATTATGGATCCTATCATTTCATGACAACAACCGAAAATTGATTTGTGAAAATAATGTCATAATGAATCATTTGCAGAAAATTAAAGGCAGTAATAATAAAAGTCTTGGAAAAGCTGCTGCTGGAGCACTGTGGGAGTTAGAAGAGAAATACGAAAGAGAAGGTACAAGCTTTACTAAGGTTTTACAACGTAAAGGTGGGATACTAATACTTTATTGCAGCGAATTTTTTCGATTTGACCTCAATTCTGCGAAGGAAATATTTTAAGTAATTTTCTTTTTCGCGCGACTATATTTGTGCATTTAAATTGTGGGTATCTTTAAACTTACTGCACAGGGATCCTCTTTTTTCTGCAATTTTAATACTCATTTACCCTTTTACACGTTTGAAGCGGTTTTTTTGCCCCGGCAATGCGTTACGTTATGCGTTATCATTCGAGAACAAGCTGTGTGCGAAAATAAAACCTTTGTGTATTTTACGAAACGTTTTGTGTATTGATATCTCAAGGCTAAGTTTACACGGTCGATATTATGTCGTATCTAATTTAATTATTTGTCAAGGTTCGACAAAAGTATAAACTAAAATATCCAGCAAATCAATTAAATCCAGCATTTTTTGTCGAACTTGATGCAAAAGATTGGCAGGCATGGATTTTACGGGTGAACTTTTGTCCAACTTAATAGAATTTCGTGTTCACATTATATAAAACCTAAACATTTTTCATTTCCAGTAATGTGTACCTCGAAGCACTCTTTACTTTTTAATAAAGCAACATTTATAGCATGCTTTTAAAATTCTAGTGCCCCCCCCCCTAAGTTTCGCAGTTTCTTTGTTACTCTTGCATTTTATATTATATGAAGTACGCTAAACCTGCTCTTTAGCCTGCCAAGCGCTCCTCCCGTAACTAAGCGAGCTCTGCTATGTCAAATTTAAAATATCGTCTTTTATCTGTCAATACTGCTTCCCCGTGTGGTTTAATAATCCAAGAACGCATAGAAAATGCTCCGTCACATGGAATTAAAGGCGGAATTTCAACATCATCTATAATTTGGGATACATTAGGTATTACCTGCACATATGTTATGCCATAGATCTATTGATTGAAAATATGTGGAATCATGCGTTCCCAGGAGCTCCAATTGATACCCAGATAAAACGATATTTTTAGCATCAACAAGTGCCATCAATACGATTGAAAAGGGGACTAAATCTAAAGGCGGTGATACACGATCCGAATTCGACAAATTGGATCGTGTGTCATGTAAAAATTGTATGCTTTCTATATGAAAAATAACATTAATAGAGGACGTTTAAAAACATAATGTCTTCAAAAAAAAAGGTAAAAGAGAATTTAACGAGATTTTTTATCAGTGAATGGACGTTGGAAAAAACGCTGTGGAGAGCTTATTAGCAGAAGATATCCAAAGAAAATTAAAAAAATCTTCTTGCTCTAACCGATATTCGTTTATAACATCATGATCACACACCCCTAAATTAGATCTTTTATGCAGCATTGTTTCGTCCACATACGACATTTCTAATGCTTTCTTAAATATTTACTTGCTGAAATAATGACTGGCAACAGCAGCGAGTTCAACTCTGTCTCTCTCTTAAGACATTTTATTTTAAAAATAAATATCAGAATTTTGTTCTCGCTTATCACCTGTCAAGTTTCAATTTTAATTCTCATTATAATTTACACAAATCGAATTCGATTAATTGGATCGTGTATCATCGCCTTAATAGACAAATAAGCACCGTTGATACATAAAATGCGTAAGAGAACAGCCATTCCGATCCAAATTCAGATAAACTATTCGCATAAATGTCCTTAGTTTTTGGGAAGAAACAAGCAACAAAATGATCCAATAAATTATCCACAATTGCATTGCAAACTTACGTGATGAATGTTGTAACTGTAGAAACTGCCAAACCACACATTTCTGAAATGGTATACAAATAATCCCCTCTTGAAAACCTGTATGAACAGATTGCTAATCTTATATCTGGCTGTATAGGTTTTTCTGTGACAATTCCTATCTGTAACCTCGGTTGTATCTTACCGAGTATAAAGTCTGTCTCGACATTCGAAAAGATTTCTTAAAACGGTCGTTTTTATAGGTATCTCTTACAGTAAAAAACGACAAGTTCCCTTTCTTGGTGTAAATGAATTCAAAAGATAAAGCAATAATCTTGCGTTACTCGTAATGATGTGAGCAAGTCAAATGTCTGTCTTCTTTGTCGATAGACTAGTAGCAACAGGGAAAAAAATCTTCATAAAAAATTGCTGTTCTTCGTTTTTGCTGTTTGGTATACAGATAAAGCAGCTAAAGTAGGCGTCTCCGATTTATATCAGCCATTCTAATCCTTCAATTAAGTTAAGTTCAACAAGCATCACGTATAAATACAAAAGTCAGGTTTTACCGCTCTTTTGCTGCGCTTAATAGTATTAAATTAGATACGACATAACAATCGACCGTATAATTTACATCTGACTGGTATCACGTGTAAATTGATAGTTTTGCAAAGTATGGTCATCAGGGTTCAGACAGACCCTAGAAAACCTGAAAAAAAGTCTTTTTTAGAAAATTTCAGGGAAACCCAGAGAATTTTTTTTTCACAATTCAGGGAAAACTCAGGGAATTTTGTTTTTACAATTCAGGGAAAACCCAGGGAATTTTTTTTGTCAGCATTACCACCTTTTTACCTTTTAAATCTGTTTGAATCTAATTGATCTTTAAGACTCTTAAATGAGTTATAATTTTACCTATTGATGATCCCCAGCTGTAATATTTTGATTATGGCAAGTTATGTACTGTTTTCAACAAATAAATGCTGGTCTTATATCTGACAATTTTACCTACTTATAATTGCTCAGAGAAGAAAGGTGCCAAAAGCAGGTTAGTATCAGGGGAAGATGCCTTCAAAACGACCAAAAACTCAGGGAAACTCAGGGAATTTATTTTGTCAGCTTTTGTCTAAACCCTGGTCATGCACAAAACAAGTATGATTTAAAGTGTAAGGTCAGAGTTGTTAAATTTATTCGGTAGATGTCGAGAAGAGTAAAACAAAAGGTCATATCATGATTAGTTATCAATGGACATACCAAAAAACCATGTTGCAAGTAAGAGATCAGCTGCAAAGCAACGGCTACAAAGTTTGGATGGATGTTGATCAGATGGGTGGATCTACCTTGGAAGCTATGGCAAAAGCCGTGGAAGGTGCTTGTCTTGTAGTAATAACAGTGTCTAGAGCATACAAAGAAAGTGCAAACTGCAGATCAGGTATATTTTTGTTTAGAATGTACGCCCCAAGTCCGCATTTATCTCCTGTTGACGATTGAATTCACAAGCAAAAACGTTCACAAGAAAGGTGCTCCACCGTTGAAGCATTTGCAAATGGGCCTAAATAGTATTTCGCGTTGCAAAAACTAAAAATATTCTTTAAAGGAAACAGTTGAATCTAAAAAAGAGGATTCCACTAATTTGGAAATTCAAAATTCTGTAATATTTCGTTAAAAACTTTCGCAATAAGAGATTTGAAGTTCTCTCCCAAAAGATTGACTGAAAAAAATTTTCAATATAGAGGCTGAGTATGCGTTCCAGCTACAGCGTCCCATAATACCGCTAATGATGGAAAACAATTACGTTGCTGACGGTTGGTTAGGTTTTATCGTTGGTGCAAAGTTTTGGATAGATTTTAAAAGGGAAGAAAATATGGGAGATTCGTTAGAAGCGCTTCTTCGTGAAATAGAGGCACAAATCAATAAAGACGTAGTAAAAGGTACGTCTGTCTCGGGTGGTTATTAACTTTTAAGTTTTTTCCTTCCCCTTACACTTTATTTTCTATAATCCCATTGCATTGCGATAAATACCCCTTGCTTATTAGTTTTCAAATATAAATTCCCATACGCTCATTAATTAAGCTCCACCCTTTTAATAATTAACAGAAAGATTAATATATGCCTGTCACAAGAAAAATAATGACATTTTTTAATATTAACAGACAAACAAATCAGCGTTGTGGAGTCTTCGCTTCCTCTACAACAACAGCAGCCATTAACTTCGGTTGTTAAGTCTTGGTCGTCAAAAGAAGTAAACGAATGGCTAAAAAACATAAAACTTGATCACTTATTACACGCGACCGTTAAAAATGACTTGGATGGATCCGTTTTGGTTCATCTTCACAACCTGAGAAAGGAGGTGACATTTTTGTCGTCGTCGTCGTTGTTGTTGTTGTTTTCGCTGTCGTTGTATTCGTTGCTATATTCGTTGTTATTGCCGTTGCGATCGCTTTCTTTGTTTTTGTTGTTTCTGGTTTAAATACCGATTCTTGTATTTCAGAGTCCTGACACCTTTTTCCGCATGCTGAAAGAAGATTTAGGATTAAAGAAATTAAAGAATCTGTTTACATTTGCAGATGGTTTGCAAGAGCTGTTAGCCAAAGCAGCAAAAACAATTTAACTACAACTTTCAAAAGTGATCAACGGCTTCCAGTGCTAAAACATATCAGGTGTTGAAACTACCATTTGCAAATTGTTATCCTCGCCAGCGAAATTTTTTTTAGAAATATTACACAAATGTGAACGACCAATTCACTTTTTAATAGATTTCTTATTTTTTTATTTTTATTTACGGTGATACAGTACAAGTGAGATTTTTTAAAAAAAGTTAATTTAACCACCGTTTCAGACGGGAGATCGAAATGCAAACAGATTGGTTTGGTAATTTAGCTGTGTCTGTTAATTACCAATTATCAAAATAAACAGGGTGGAAGATCTTAAAATGATTCTTCAAAGTATACTTCAAAAAGATGTACTCACATCTTCTCGTTACAAAGTTACAACAGCCTTAGTGTGTTGATAAAAACTTGTAATTTATTTATTTTTCGGTTGCGCTTCCGCTTGAAGTACTTTATTGTTCAAAATGTTTGCGGTAAGAAAACTTTGCGGTTTCGCAGTAATTTCGAAAATTAAATTGCGCTAAATATCGGGTTTTATTGCAAACCGTGAAAATAAATTTCTTGAATCTTTTAAACTATCTTTAAGTTTCAAACCGCGAAAAAAGCGATTTTTTTAAATCCTAGATTTAACCCCTGCGCTTTTAAATAAATGCTAAAATGGGTTGGTTAATAGCGGTTTTTACGAATCGCAAAAAATTTTTTCCGCAAACATTTCTGACAATAAGGTTAGTATTTTACTCGGTGTATTGTTTTAAAATTACGCCGATTTAAGACTATATGGTGTTCTTCCGGTCGATTTCCATAGGCGACTTTCATGCAAGCGGGTGTAAAAATAAACTTTGTCGACATCATACACATGCGCAGTGTATCGGAAAGATAATACACGCATGACCGCACACTTTTGACAGCTAAAACTTTTTAGCCAATTACAAACTGCTAAATGATTTTTAATTTAATAAACTACAAAAGCAACAAGCCTAAACAAAACAGAGACAGCAGGAAATTTAAATAGACAGAACACGCATGAGTTTCTTAGCAACCATGTTGTTTTTTAAAAAATATTTTTTAAATTTGCTTAAAAATAAATTTCGCAGAAAATATCTATTTTCTCTTGCTACATACATACAAAAGTTAGGTCATACAAAGTTAACATTTTCGTCCTCAGACATTTTTAGGATAAAAGTTATACCATAGTGAAATTTGACTAAAATTTGCTTTTTACTTTTAGAAATATTTTAAATGGCCCTTAACTAAATTCCAAGTTCTAGATTTCTGGTCCAAAGTTTTCAGCCTATGTAAGAGGATAGAAAAAGATCTAATTAATGGATTAAGAGTCGATAGAATCTCTAAGATCCGTGACGTTAGTTATTTGCGGCACGTTATCCATGAACGTTTCGTTCTTCAGTATGGCCGAAACAAGTCTTGTTTGTCATTATAAAGTCTCTGCAAATTTCAGTTTTTTAATCAAGAGACGCAGCATTAATCTTGGTTCCTGTTACTACAACCTTGCCATATTACATGTTGTTTACTCGATTCAGCAAAAACTAAACTACGCCGAGATGTATTTGTTAAAATTTTTATTATTATTATGAATTATAATATAAAACATAATGTACAAAGAGTTTTTATATCATATATTTATTTGTGCATTCTGTAAAAATTGACAATGTAAATAAATATTACCTAAAAAGTGGTATTAGTTTTAGATTTCTTCATCCTTTCAAGCATAATATACTTCAAATTCACAAAGCTGGGAAGGAAGTTCGTTTGCTATCGTTATCGTTTGCTATAAGTTGACAGAAGTTTAAAGATCCTTTGCTCGAAAATTTAATTTGCAGATTCCCTCTGATCTACAGTCCCGCGAAACGCTTAAATATGTATTTTTCAGGGCCCCGCGTCCAGAGTCTCGCATCTATTGTCCCGCGTCCCGACTCAACGTCTCAGAATGTCTTGCGTCTCGCGTCCAACTTTTCCGATATGCCGGTCGACCTCATTATTTTTGTGGTTTTAGTTTTTTATACCATGAAGTTTTACAATGTATCGTGTCGGCCACCGTAATAACAAAAATGTGTCAACACACGTTAAGTTTGCCGCGTAATTTCCTGTGCACCTGATTTTGGACTGGGCACTGAACAAAGCTAAAAAACGACATGGATGCAGGAAATGTTGCGCAACCGCAATGTATACAGTGGTAGTTCACACTAGCGTCCAAAACTGTTACATAAGATCTGTTTACATTTAGAAATTATAAACCGTCATATAACGTCATATAATCATGACGCGAACAAAGTGTAAAACCACCTCACACTTTGTATGTTGCGTAAAACCTTGAAATTCGTAAACTAATTCTACACCCGTAAATATATTTTTAGAAAATTGTTTTTACGCCATCGATTTTTATTGACCAAAATGATCTTCGGGAATAGACCTTTCCCGAATTTCCTAATTATGCCAAACTCAATACTATACTCGATACTAAAATTGATTCTTATCCCTAAGTTCCTCAACAAAAGCTAGAACGAATTACCTAATTTCGTAAATATTTCTGTTTGTTAAGTGCCTCAATATTGGGCTGAAAGTTACGGTCAAACCCTTCATATAGCCGAGCTTCCTAAGAATAGCCTCGTTTTCAAAATAATTATTTGTTTTAAATCTAAATAAAATCCAACCGGAATATTATATTACTCTAAAAACTTCATTTTTGTCATGATAATTTAATATTCTTTATGAATATCTTTATTTAAAGAGCACAGAACCATTAAAGTTTTAGAAGACGTCATAATAATTATAATTTATGAAATTCGGGAAAGGTGTAACCCGTAAAACGTTATAAAATCGATTAATATCCGCGAATAACCGCGAAATGTATTTATTTATTTTTATTTAAGGCGCGAAAATATCTACCAGCGAAAATTAGTACCATCATTAGGTGAGGCAATGACAAATGAATTTTTTAAATAATTACTTTAAAGAAATTAATTTTCGCGAAAAATTTTTAAAACTAAATTTTCGCAAGAACTAATTTTTGTGAAGCTGGTAAGTCCTAATATCTCGCAATAAATAAATTTCGCGAATTTAAGGGCATTTTAAAAGGGTTTTTATGAAGTGGACATAAAATATAGACTGCTGAAGTTGAAATCCACGTATATGTTTTTGCGGGATTTAATTTTTCGCGAAATTTTCTGCGAAATTGACAAAAACTCGTAAAATTCGCCAAAATTAATTCCCTTAAGGTATCTCAAAACCAACTGGTTCTTTTATCTATATAAATTAACGCAACAAATATGTTTCACAACTTCCCATTCCTCTTATATATATAAATTAACAAAACAAATATCTCTCACAACTCATGAACCAGTCTTCTAATATAAATAAGTGAACATAGCGACTACCTCTTACAACTTATAACCCAGTCCTCTAGTGCGTTAATTTATAAAAAAGTTTCTTTTAACTTTATTTGATACTTGTTCATTTCAAGAGGCAAAATCTCTTTTTCACAGAAACAGTGATACAGCGAACTTCTTGCATGTTTTTAGTATTTTGTGGTTCGAGAAAAAAGTTTGTAGGTGACTGCATTCAATATCGTTTTCATTGAAATACCACACAATGCGGGTTTTTTATAAGCCACCACTATCAATCGTCGAGTTCAAGATTAAACTCAGAATACAATTCTTTAGTGGTGGTTCCACGATGCTCAGCTATAATGAAATTATGACAAACATATTCAATGCTTTGATGTGTAATAATATATATATAGACTTTATATCTACATATTAATAAATTAGGAAAAGGTGGCAAATCTCAAAGTTTGTCCCTACAAGTATTAATATAGGCCATTTTTATACCAGAGTCACGCAATTTGTCAGCTTCCACGGCGGACTAGGTTGTTTAGTTAAATCCAATCTTACAAAATGTGCTAATTGTTGTTGGCGTTAGCATGGCTATTTTTTCAGATGTTGGAGTATTGTGGGCCCTAGCGTGAGTTGTATTCCGTAAAGCAAACGTGTTAGAAAGTACAATTAACACAATTTTGCTACATAAACTGGGGACAACGTTTCGCTAGTTCGGTTTTTTCCGGTTTTTTTTTTTTTTGATTCCATTGGTGATAAATCATTAATACTTTAAAAAATAAAATAAACACTGCTGCTGTGCTAACATCTGAGTTATAAATGTTTAAAAACATGTCAAGTAAAGATAAACCTAATTTCCCAATGACCATTTGTGCAACATCTTTGATTTCATTGTATTCGTGAAGCATATCAATATGTTGTTGAAGTTCGTTTATAGAATAACTAAAGACAGAAAAAATGATACGACGCTTAATAAACTAATAAAAAGCTGTCAATTGCTTAAGCTGCAGAATTGAATTTGATTTCATCATTAGAAATTCGGCTAACTACAAAATTTATATCAATGTGTCTATATTCTTGTTGAATACTGTGGCAAAAGAACATAAGAAACACCACATAAAGATCTTTTAAATATAAAACAGTAACATTTTAAAAGAACATACTTAATAACAATAAAGAGAAAACGGTTAAACGAAAAATATGCCCAAACAACAAAAAAGAATATGGTTAAAAGAAAGATATGCCAAGGATTGGCTTTTAATATTAGATCATAAGTCATCATACGAAAATTTGTATGATTTCTGTTTTTAACAACATATAGTTTCTTCTGCTTGAAGAGTAGACGAGACTGAATAGTAGTCTTACTTTTCACTAAGTTCTTTAATTTCTCTATCTTTTTCTTCAATTTGTTTATGCAGCGCCAAAACTTCGCGTGCTAGTTCAACCTTGTTTGCGTCAGAATCGCTTTCCTTTGAATTACCTGTTGCTTTCTAAAAACAAAACATCAAGACTAAATTGATAGCTAAAAAAACCATTTTTTTACCAGTTCATAATTTACGAAGTTTTTGCGAAGATCTAATACTTGTGCAGAGCCGCTGGTTGCGCGAAAATACTAATTTTTCGCATTGAATTACGCGAAAATTTAATGTGTACAGAATGAAGATGCTGTGTTAGAGATATCAGGGCAGTTCGTAAAGTTAAATATATTTTCATATAAAACCCATGAATATGTGCTTCTGGAGTTATTTATTTTTTTCATAACCAACCAAGTTGGCCGAAAATCTAAGCAGTTATAAACAACTAGTCACTGAAAATGGGAGGAAGTAACCAACGAAAGTTTAAATCTGAATAATGTTACTAAGTATGTAATGTCAACAATATACTTACAGCACCTGGGGATTTAAATGGAGCAAAACAACCGGAACTGCTTTTACGTCTGAAACAAAAGAAGCCGAACATTAAATCTATTTCTATGATGAGAAAATATTAAAAAAAAACATTGCATTGTAAGATTCTTTTTATCGACATTATACCAGACGTCGATATCACCATTTCATATTTTTAAATGCAGCAGTAATGAGGATTATATATTGTATAATTTTGCACACCATGGTACACTGCTAAACTTAAAAATAATTTAATTAATACCTGTTATTGTATGGAGTGAATCTCTTCTGTGATGGTTGTTTTTGCTCAGGAGTAGAAAAACTCATTATCATATGCACTACATATAAAATTTAGTTCAATTTTACTATTACTGTCTCAACTGGTAATTTGATGTAGCTTTTTCAAAATACACTTTCTACAAATACAGTATTGGGACCTTCGATAGGATAAGCATCAGGAATGAATATACCATTACATGTGACACGATAAGACAAGCTGAAATCATTTTTAACCTACTTTTTACGGTTAAGATGTTTATATAAAAATAAAAGGTAGGTATAACTTAGGTATAATTAAAAATCTTAAAGTGTAAAAAAAATCACAGAAATAGCAATTTATTTCTTTAAAACTAGATTTTTCAGAATTAAGAACCATTAGTTTAAATAACTTTGTGTATTCATTTATCTCTAGGCTAAAAAAACACAAAAGTTTGTTCTCAAAAAGTTAAACAAAAACTTTTTTCATGATCATCTAACAAAGTTTCTAGTCTTAAAATGTCTTGTGGAAATTTATCATCTAACAAAATCCCACGTTCCATGTTTATATTTAATTCATCAATAAAACCAAACCAATAAATAACCAAACCAGGTCCAAATCGATTTGTGTAACTCCAAAATTGATTCTGCAGATAACCAGCATGGGATTCCTCATCTCCGAAAGATGCTTTACTTTCAATCCAATTTACAACATAGTTGTTTAACACGATTGGCACAACTAACTTAAAATCTGGCGTTTTATCGTATCCTTCCTTACGTAAAATCTCTTCATCATAATAAGGTATTCCTTTTGCAGTCAATATATCATGTAATATTTTCTCGTATTTTAAACCAGTTTCTCGTTTGATGTTTTCGATTATTGGTCCACAAAAGTCATCATTTTGAATACACAATTTTAATTCCTGGGACAAAGTTTTATCTTCTATTTGGCTAGGGTCTTTTATCCACTTTGAAACATAACCTTTTGGGACAATACCCATCTCTAAGAAATCGTTTCTTTTAGCATATTCTTCTAATATTATTCTGGCAAATAATGTTGGTGGAAAATCAACTGCATCAGCTTGTCTGCATAAAAATCCTTCACATTCACTGCTTTTTGATGCAGTGCAATATTGTTGATAATATCTTGCTACCGAATCTCTACGATGATGTTTTTTGAAATTCTTTTTAATTTTTCGTTGATTAAGCTGAGCATAAATGCTAATTAATGTATCCTTGCTAACAGTATTATATTTATCTTGCAAATAATTCAAACATTTCTCTTTCTTCATTGGCATTTTAATGATATCACTTTCAATTTCTTTATAAATTTTTAACTTCATATTTCTTTCAAAGTATATTTCAAAGATTCTTAAAAAAAAACATATATATACAGCGTTCAAATTAGCAGGTTGTAATTTACGAGTTGCGACTCGAAATTCTATCTTTGCGAATCAATTTACAATGCAAATGCTAAAAAAATTGTGAATCTTTTCATCCATTTTTATTTTTTTTTATTAATTGTTTTGTGTCACGTATATCCATGAGAAGTGGTCTACTATGCTCACAGACCACAGCTACAAAGAGGCTTTTCTGTAGTAAGTAAATGTTTGCGAAATGACTGTCTTATTTTTTGAACTTGAACACTAATATATATAATATGCCTATTCTGATGGAGCAAATTGGGAAAAAACTGGGGTCTGAAAAATTTTCACAATACAGGAAAATATATGCAACAAATTTACTACAAATGTGCATATTTTGGGCTAAAAAATTTAAACAAATGAAATAAAGTAACATGGTAAATCTAAAGACATGTGAAAAAAGTTTTATTAATGATGCTAAAATTATAAATAACTATAAAGATAAATGTAAAAAAATATAAAGAGTTATGTTGTAGGCAAATGAATAATGAGTGTCTGCTGTATATATAGAAAACAGGATACATATTGATCATGAATTCTTCCTAAATGTCTTAATTCATTTGGAATTCATTACGTCAACCAATAATCACCTCAAATAAATTAAACATTTAAGCTAAAATATTTATATTCTCTCCAACATTGACGCATTGTACACCACATTTTACACCACAAAGTAGGTACACAATACATCATGCGCTAATTTTGTGAGAAATTACAAATTTTGAATGTACCTAACATTTCTATTTTTATAGTTTATAACAAGAAGGGATGGGGCTGACATACTTTTATGGATTCTTTTAGTAGGTCTGTTTTCCACATCAAGAAACAAAACGGACAGGTTTGTTTTGTGCAGAAATCAGGTAGAAAATTGGCCAATCAAGTTAACTTATTTTGACAGAATTGTGTCACATTGCCTTACATTTAGTTTTAAAAAAGTGTGCATTAAGGAAAGTGAGAATAACTACAAAACCTATTTTGGAGTTAAAATGGCACCATTATGATTTTTTAAAAATCAAAATTTGTCACTTCCTAGAATTTATTGATAAGTAACTTTGTGTAAAAAATAGAAAAAATAATGAGAGGATCTAGAGAAAAGCCTTTACTTATGGACAAATAGAGGGAGGGACCCTAATTTATATAGGTCACTTATCACATTTTTTTTTTTGCCATGCCATACCTACCTAACATATGTTAACAAAATTATATGCCTGTTAACAAAACTGTATTATACAAAAGATAAAATTTTCTTACATTCCCTACATATAAATTTTACATGTGAATATAGCTTTAACAAACTTGAATAATTCTTATGTACTACAGACAAAACAGGCGCTACAACACAGTTTTCAAAGTGGGAAGGAACTAAAGTCTCTATGTGGGCTATTTTGGTCATGTCCAATGTAATAGTGACTTAGCAAAAATATGGAGGTGCCCCTCATCCCACATAGTGGTAAGGCCTGCAGAAGATAGATATATGCACAAAAGTATTGTTAGGACCTTTATTATTCTTAAACTTGACATAAGATACGCTGACCCTGTAAGGTGCATTAAAAAAAGTCATGAAATTTGTTTATATTTTACAAAGCGTTTTGAAGTGACTTTAGGTTACAAGGATTCTTCAAAATAATGTTAATTCATGAAAATATTGATAAATGCTGGCTTTTTGTCAGAACAACATTTAAAACATCACAATGAATTCTAGGTGTTATTTTTATGTGTTGCTTCCATACATTTGTTGTTCTCCATGCATAAATATTATTTCTGATATATGAAATTTTACAAGAATTTTCGAGCATCGCATAAGATCTGCAACTCATATGCAATTTTACAAACAAAAATTTTTGAGCAATATAAAAGCTGCAACACAAATATACAGGGTTCAAATTAGCAGTTTGCAATTTGTAATTTGCGAATGGAAATGCCATTTTTGCGAATCATTTTGCGAAGAAAATGATAAAATTGCAAATCAAATATTTTTAAGTGGCGATAAAAATGCTTTTTTAGATTGCACTTTAAGAACTTAAAAACCAAGGACGGCGATAGAAAAATAGTAATTGATCTAAGGTGTTCCCAGGCCACATCTATATGGTGGTTTACTTCATTACAAAGTGCCAGAATTTTGGTGAACCGACTTTACTTTTCTAATTCGAACCTTGATATACACAGATATGCACTTTAAAGAACGAGAATTTCCAAGCATGATATAAAAGAAGCAATGCAGATACGCCAATACGGTAATTGGGTTATATCTGCATCGTAGTTTTTATTTTAAATTATAAATATATATTCTAAAGTTTAGTTCAATTTTCAACCAATAGTTCATAAATTTACATAATTCCATAGATAAAAAAGTGTGTTCTTCAATCTTTTTGGCATTTGGCATAACTTAATCATGCACAAAATATTATATAGCTGTGCTGACAGGGGTGCTGAACTCAAATATTGCGTTCATGTAGGGAAAAACAGCCCATTTAACCAAGATCCCAGAACAAGTATATTTCAAGAGATAGATGTGCAAATTTTGCATGGTTAGCCCCACAGGGGGGATATATACACCCTGTCTTTATTTCCAGTAAGGACCATGGCTTAGATGGGTAATCCTAGAGTATTTAATGCTCATTTTGAGCTATGCAGACCAATTAGGGTCCTCGCTCTGCCAGGCAACCAAGATAGGATCTTGGACAACCACCACATTGGCCCAGGTTTGCCTTGTTTTTTCTCCAATATCAACACTCGCTGAAAAGTAATCTGCTGGAAAAAGACCTCTCAATCTAGAGGCTGCTGAAAACTTAAACAAGAGAAATTCGTCTGCACACAACAGTTGAAACTCACGAGTATTATTTTACACAGAAAATTAAAATTTATCCTAAATCAAACAAAACACACAAGTAAAAGCGCTGGTCTATTCGCAGACAAAGATGATAGATTAATAATTCCGCCTAGGGGTGAGTTAGGAGTTTAGATTTTGATGCTAAATTGGTCAAAATCAAAAAAGACTTTCACTCCATTTATTTCCAGCCAGACTTTCGCATTAAAATGGCCAATGTAACAAGTTCTGAAAGAACTTTAGGGCAAATACGCTCGGCTCACTGACTCAGACGGCAAAAACCGGTTTGTTTACACTTCTTTTCTTCCGCGCCAATATTAGCAAATACGACACAAGCAGTTGACATTGGATAAAAAGAACAATGTATAAATGGCTTGGAAACGTATTTATTGTGACGAAAATGATGATAAACAACACGCCATGATATAAAATGACGAATGTGTCTGAAATGTTTTGAGGTTAGTAATTAAAAGGACTTACCCACAAAATAATTAAATTTTATATTTTGTCTGAGGAAACTCTACATAAGGCCCCAACGGGGGAGATTTGCTGAGCTTTTTCTTTTATTTTCTTTACGTAATCTGCAAATACGACAACACTTTCAAGTTAAATTTGATTGGCTGAAATTTAAAAATGGCTTGATTTGATTGGCTAATAAAAGTTATTGATACGAAAGAATAGAAAATTCACATGCTTTTGCCGCCCTTTGAACGCTAGTTTTCATTCATTTTTATATTAGTCGGTTGTTGTTATTACCGTAGAAAACAGCTTTAAACTTTCTTGGCTTACATACTTATTTATACATCACACAATACAGTTCCACCATGTCCGGAGATATGGAAAAAATTATTGAAATATCCCTGGCAAAGATAGAAAATACGAAAACACAGAAAATTAATGGAAAGTCGAACATACTACACAGAAATTTATTAGTAAATACCTTGTTAAATCGTGTGAGGAGTACAGACAAGAACTTACAGGTCAAGAAACCCTTAATGAATTACAGAGAACCTAAAAATATGGTTGATATAGACATGGAAGATTATGACATGGATAAGTTACCATCGTCTAAAGATTTTAAAAATTTGAATCAGCCACAACAACAAACACAACACAAAAAAGTTAGTTCGCTTGTTGCGAAACTAAACTCTCGTTCTCTAGCTGGAAAGACTGAAAGTTCCTTGTGTAATGATATCTTAATCAGCGATGATATTTCAAAACAGAAGGAAAATAAGAAAGAAGATATATTTTGTGAATGTAAACTAAATAACATTATCACGCCAAAACTTCGTAAAAAGAGAATTCATTCAACGGAGAGTGATGATCAAAGTTGTCCTAGTAAAAAACTTCGTTCTATTTGGCCGTCAAACGTGAGTCCAAAAGCACAAGAACTTGGTTATTCAGTTACAAATTTAGCTTCATTGTTTGGTGGTCTTGTTGCTAACACAGATAGCGAGATGGCTACCTTAAATTTTGGCAATAAATTTGTTTCTGCTATGGTGGCATGTTGATGTTTTGAAACGTTTAATCATCCAAATCCATGCTGTGTCGAAACAAATAAAGGGCTTTATTGAAACAAATAAAGGGCTTTATTTAAGCCAGTATGATTCATAAAGATCTCGTGATATTGGTGTATTATATTCAGACGAGTGGGAATGTCCCTTTTGTAAAAAAAATACAAAAGGCAAATGATCTGATTTAGAAACTCGGAAGTTTAAAAGAATCTTTTTCGAAATTACAAAGACCAAAGTTTTCTTTTAAAGTGTCATTATTTTTGCTTAAAAATTCGATTCATAAAAAAATATCGCATGTTCAACGAGGCTTGAATTTAAATTTGACGTATGCTATACAATTGTTGGAGTGTTCAATTATTCATGTTTGATTTTACCCCACCATCGGTTTATTATTCATACTGAAATAGACACGCATGGTTGAGTTTCAATAAGAATGAACTGTAAACACATTGGTCGTTTACAGCTGCGTGAAGAATAAATTTGTGATTTCTAAAGGTGTTGAAACAGTTTAACTCGGTAGAATTCACAATGAAACTTGTAAACATTTCAATAAATATTCAATAGTTGGTAATTATAAAAAACCTAACTCGTCAAACAATAATACACTGCGGTTGCGTTTTAATAATGACTATGCCTTCGGCATTTTTAATAAACAACGTCCCCGCTTTTGTGAACAAAGGGAACTGTGGTCAAAGGGCAACATTTTGTAATTTCCTGTTTCCGTCCGAGCCATTGTTTATTGTTTATGTAACGAGATCAAAAGAATAGTGATCGTCTCTTTCCAAAACAAGATTAAAACGTCAGATTATAAATGCCATATTTTTAGTTCATGGGAAACTTTATGTCTTTATATATATATATATAAATGTTTGCTTATATCCTATGTATATATATAAAAGATATATGCTGTGCAACTTTATATATAGGATTTGAGTCGTTTTCTTCAAAAAGATGTTTTGTCTACGTGTTGATTATGGCTTTTTTAATAAAAAAGTTCCTTTTTGTGTGGTGTCAGCCTGAAAATCAGGTTTCATGTTTAAACAAGTAATTCTGTGTTGTTTTCCGAAACATTCTTTGCAATCATTTCTAAGAGTGTTTCATTTTCGTTGTAGAGGTGTATGTTTGAAAAGAAAACATTGATGTGTGTTTTGCGTGTTTGTATTGTCTACATGTATGTGTTGAATGCATTTTTTGTATGTTTTAAAAAAACATTACATTGTAAAAGTTATAAAAAAATGTTCTTTTGTAAATATTTTTAAGCAAAGACAGAAACGTCAAAAGAAACTGAAAGTTGTTTTATTTAATGTCCTACTTTCATATATCACTTTCGTGTCAGAGGAGACATTGTCGCATCAGAAAGGCCTGGGCATCGCTATTGTAACTTGGCTTAAATTATATTTCTCTCTTGTTTCAAAAGAAAGATCTCCTTGATCCTGTATTAATTATCTTGAATGTGTGAATGGACAGGATTGACCAGCTGCGGGGGAGCATGGACATTTAAATTAGTTAATCTTATTAGCGATCTCAAAAAGGAAGTTGAATAAAAGAATGCATCATTGTGTGAAATTTAATGATTGATCAAATTTCCGTGAAAGTTGTCATGTACAAATTTTTTGATGTTTTTCTTTCGACGTTCAGCCGTTCTTCTCGTCGCACCTTAAAACAAGCTGTTATTTCTGTAAAATTGAAAAAAATCAGGGAAAACTCCAAAAGTTAACAGCCGTGGACACAAAAAAGTGGCCGCTGTAAAAGCGACCCCTGCACACGTCCAAAAATATTTAACCACAATGAAATCTTCAATGATGTATTTCATATAGATAAAATTTATACGCCTCATATGGTCGGCGTAAGAAGGGCTGATAGGTGATTTGGAAAGGTTTTTAGCTGAATAACATGAGTATAATATAAAATTACGATAAGCATTAAAGTACGATTAAGCCTAGTCGATCTCATTAATAATCCAGTTTATTATTAATGAGATCGACTCGGCCATGCACAGTAGACCGTTGCTAACCTCTTGCACCCTTGAGATTTGAAAGTTTTTCTGTAAATTAATCTAGCAACCTCACGTCGTTCTTCCTAGGGAATTTTTCCACTGTCGTTGAATTCGATAGCGGCGTCTGACGGCCACGAGACCCTAGGGACAAGGTTGTTAGCAACCTCGTCCACAAATTATTCTACGCCTATCACATAGGCTGACAGAATTGTCAAGCCCTTTGTAACAATATCTTGGAGCTGAAACAGATATAGGATAACGTGAAATATCGAAAATTATTCGACAGAGCAATTTGCTTACGGGTGGATGATAATCTTTTTTGTTCAGCCAATAGCCGTCTCTTTACGCGCCAAGCAATAATTACCTTGTTACTTTTCTGATTTCGAGTATGAACCAGGAAAACATAGGAACACAATAATGTATAACATAGCATTATTATTGGCAAAAGCATGCAACTTTATTTCGTTCAGGCATATCACATTTAAAAAATTGCTCCATGTCTTTGTCAGCAAATCCTCGAGATAATGAAAAAGTAATATATACTTCACAAATATTTGCTAGTCTTTCCGTTTTTGGATAAAACAACCTTGTACTCCTTTTAAGAAGTACATTCTCCCATTTAGGCAATATCTAACAGCAAAATTAAAAAGAAATTTACTTAAAAAAGATTTCTGCAACCCGTGACGCCTCCCTAAAAGGTTTCAAATGTATTTACTCTATTATTTCAGCTGCAGAAAAAACGTTTCGAACTTAGAAATAAAGCCGGAAGGGCGGGAAAATTAGGAGAGACAGGATAATTTTCTTTATAGCATGGAAGTTGAACTATATAATTATCAACGAAAAATAAAACAGAGCTATGCGTGCGTGAAACTTTTATTGATGCTAGATGTGAAGGAAATATTGAAACACGTACATACTTTAAGGAAAATACAGCAATCCCGCATATGGGATTATGGAAGAGACCAGGATGATTTTTTAAACCATACAAAAAAGGCCAATTTAACCGAGAAGAGTCAATCTCAAAAAATATTTCAAATCTCGAAAAATATTTCATAGTTTAATTTTCGCTAGAATTAATTTTTGGTGATAAGGCTCAATGACTTCTACTTGCTCCTGCCATTTTATTGTGAATAATTATCGCATATGTAACTTTTTATTTTAGGCGAAATATATATATCTATTTATCTATCTCTGTATAATTGGCAAGTCTTTATATTTCGCGAATTTGCGAGAAAGAATTTTGTTTTGCAGTTTTATTATTATTATTATTATTACTATTATTTATTTACCCAGGATAGCCTCTTCAGTTCAGTTTATATAGACTTTAATAGTAGGAGACATAAAATAAAGGCTGCTAAAGTTGTATGTTGTTCTAGGTTAATCAGTAATGCAAATCATTTTTTTAAAAAGAAAAAATATAAACAAAATTTCGCGGAAATTAAATTTCCAAATAATTTTTGCGAAATTGACAAAAACTCCCGAAATACATTTTTGAATTTGAAAAATACTTCTGATTTGAATTTTTTTGATTTTAAAGATATTTTAAGATTAAAAAAATATTCTCGGCTTTCGCAATTAATTTATTTAGATGAGCAAGTATTGAACTCATTTGAAACATGCAGTCTATTAACATGGAGTCAAGTATATCAGCAGTTAAAAAAAAATCAATTAATCGAATAAAGCAACCGCAAAGCTTTTCCTCGAAATTTCTTCAAAAATGCCTTCAATTGTTACAGATCTCCCCGACCCCCTACTACGGTTTCCTAGAGTAATGTTGTGAACGACAAATATTTAAGCCAAATTAACAATTTAAGTTTACTTCAACGAAATGTTTTCTCCTCTACACTGTTGTTATTATTATCATATTCTAACATTGTCTCTTTTAATTTTTTCAGTCTATCTGTACGCTTCGGATGTGTTGAATCTTCCTGTAAATAATCACCAACTTTTGAGTATGCTTGTTCGCCTTCCACGCCACGCAATTTGCGAATAACACGATTGTTTTTCAACCTCTTTCTCATGTAGCTTATACCACCTGTGCAGTAATCACGACCTAACAGTGCTGATTTTTCATCTGCTATATACTCTGCCCGATGTGCTAACTGTTTTCTAGTGTCAAAATAAACAGTCAATCCTATTGTCCAAATCAACACGTTCATCAGTATTATACCAAAGAAAGTTTGTCCCTTTACTAAAGTTGGGAGAAAGACTCCTGCTTTGTAGAAACCATAAAAGCAGCCAGTAGCATGTGCCGTCGTTTGAAGAAAATTCAAATCCTTGATATGAGTTAGTTCATGACCAATTAAAAACTTGATATTATCATCATCTAATAAAACCGAGTCTATTAAAGCTTTACCAGCGTTCGAGTTCCAATCTATAGGTTTGTTTTCAAATGTGATATTTGCCCTTGTCACATCCTCTGGGTTCTTGAACACAGCATTTCTTGGAAGCCCTATGACAGCCTTGTTTGGTAGAAAAACACTTCCCGCACTGTTTGTACTGAAACCAGAGGTGTACACAATTTTTACACATCGTTCATCGATGTTCATACATTTGCAAGCCTCATCTAGCAAAGTTTTGTGGTGATCACTAACATCTTCTTCGTATATTCCTTGAGTCGCTGCTATTGTTTTTTCTGGGAAAAAATGAGGTAAAGTGTTGATTCCAAATACAGCTGTTGTACAGATACCTGCCACAATGCGAACTGTCCTGGAATAAACTCGTTGAAACAAGCCAGCGTTCATTTTCTCTGTTAGAATTTGCCTAAAAAATATGTAAAATCAAAAAATCTTTGCAATGTGATGGAGTTTTCTATTTACATTATAAACGCAGGTTTCTTTTCTATGCAATTTACTAATTCAAGCTGTTTATATAATTTTTATATTTTTCTGATAATAATCCGCTATATAAAGTCAGCCTTGGAAAATGGTAACAGGTAACAATTTTTTAGCATCCAAGATAACCATAGATTCTGGGATGATCTTGAGTGCTTAGATGACCCTAATAATGAGAAACCTTTAAAAAAATGGAGAAGAAACAGACTTGCAGAAGTTTCCGATAGCTCAGATTTTATCTTCATCCTTGATCGTTCAAGTTAGTTTTTGACATATCCCTCTATGGTGCGTACATATTTAAAACTTCCCTAAAACTTCCCTCCCCTTTCCAAATAAAACACAATGCTACTTCATTCCCTAATGAGGCAGCAATGTGTACTTAAACACTATTAACGAAAGCAAATATTGTGTGGTCATTATTTTTATACATCTAGCTGGTAACCTACTGTTCGTGTTTAGACTGTAAAACTAATTACAATAGTGTTGCATGGGTTTTTAGTTACTGTTTGGTGCAGATCTGATACTTTGGTACAGATATTACAATGCTGTGTTGCTGTTGTGTTGCTTTAACACAGGTAGCAGAGGGTGTACTACCTGTTAAACACTACAAAGCCCCACCGACACTTGGTGATAACACTGATATGTGTTATAAGAACTGGAAAAAAGAAGTACAGATATGGCAATTATTTACTTCGCTGGAGAAGAAGAAGCAGGCACCTGCTGTTTTTTTGACTTTGACTGGTCACGCACAAGAAGCAATTTTTAGAGATGGAACTTGAAGTTTTAAGTTCTGATGATGGTGTTAAGGAACTCGTGAAGAAGTTAGACTCCTTTTATTTTAAGGACTTGCACCATTCAGCTTATGAAGCATATGAAAAGTTTGAAAAATTTTGTAGAGCTTCATCCATGACAATGAATGATCATATTATTGAGTTTGAAAGACTATACAACAAGCTCAAGAATTACGATCTGGAATTACCTGAATGAGTTTTACCTTATCGTTTCATTAACTGTTCAAATATTTCGGAAAGTCATAAGCACCTTATTAGAGTAACTTTGTCAGAACTGAAATACACTAAAGCCAAAGAGCAGCTAAAAAAGATTTTTAGTAATCCTTCAAATTTTATGACTGGTCAAGGTAGCTAGTGATGATATCAAAATCAAGAAGACTGAAGACATCTACTATGGAGCTACTAACAGACAAAATTAAACTTAAAGTCAATCTAGAGATAACAGAAGAACATATACCCGAAGATTTGCAGGTAGGAATAGATTGTTTTTCATTGTTTGTGGCGAAGAATGGTTGCAATGCTATCTGAACACATTGAATGATAGAGAGTTAAAGTCTGTGATTGAAAGAAAAAGTGCAACAATATTCAGGTTTAGAAGTGGTAAACATGTGACATCTGTTAAAAATTGCATCTTATTTATAATAATTATCTGCAATAATGAGCTTGAGAATTCCTGCCAAATTTGTTTGAAATACAAAAAGCCAAAGCCAACCCTGATCGTAGGTTTTCCAATGGCAAGACGATTCAATGAAACAGTAGCATTAGATCTGAAAGAATGGTCAGATTCGCCAAAGGCTTGGTTCTTGCATTTAGTTGACCATTTTACTCGCTACAGTACTTCGTGCGTCATCAAAACAAAAAGGAAAGAAAGAATAATCAAACAAATTTTTCAAATATGGATTTCCATATTTTGTTCCGCTGAAAAATTTCTTGTCAATAACGGCAAAGAATTTGCAAATGAGGATTTTGTATCGATGTGTGAAAATGCCAACATCAGAACATGCACAAGAGCTGCAGAAAGCCCTTGGAGCAATGGTTTGGTGGAAAGACATAATTTTATTCTTGGTTATAATGTTAGCAAGATGATGGAGGATAAAGTCACAGTCAATTTGAATATGGCAGTGGCCTAGTCAGTGAGCGCCAAAAATTCCCTGAAAAATGTCAATGGCTACAGTCCGAACCAACTTGTTTTTGGATTCCACCCAAATCTTCCGAACTGAGATAATGCGAAGTTACCAGCTTTAGAAGGAAACACGACCAGTGAGATTGTTGCAACAAGTCTAAATGCTATGAATGTTGCACAGAAAGCAGTCATACAAAGTGAATCAGCGGAAAAGGTTAGAAGAGCATTAAGGCATCAAACAAGAACGTCAGGTGATGAGAGATTTGAAACTGGGGACAAGGTATTTTATAAAAAAACACAAGCAATGCTTGGAAAGGTCCAGGTAGTGTCATAGGACAGGATGGCAAACAGGTTTTAAAAAAGCATGGCAGTTCGTACGACCGTGTACACCCTTCTCCTATCCATAGAGACTAAGGTTCTTCTCTGATTGATGCTACTCCCATAGAAAGTTGCAAAAGTAAACCAATAATATCTTTAACTGACACCGATAATGCTGTGAATAAAGAAATAGTAGGTGATGGAGATAGTGGTGACAGTTGTGAAGAAGAGAATTCTGATATTAATTTGCAAAACTCCCAAAGTGATGAACCAGAAAGAAGGGATGCCATTAGAAAGGAGAGACAAGTTGCATCAAATGAAATTGGCAAAAGTTTAAATGATATAATAAATCTAACCAGTAGCATAAGTCGACTTTCTTTAGATGTAACAAACAGTGACACGCAAGACCAAAAGGGGTTTGATGGTTCCGTTAAACCCAAAGCTAACTAATTTGCAAAGTGTAAAGTTCAAGGAGTGTGATACAGTTAGAGATCTGGAAATTACATCAAGAGGTGGTAAAGCAAATGGACAATGCAAATCCTATTTGAATACACGAGATGTAGATTCATGTGTTGATTGGGAGGAAATTGAAAGTTGAAATTGAAAGGAAATTGAAAGTTGACAGCCAATAAACACAGAAGAGGTACTTCTTTCGCAAGTAAAAATTGCAGATGCTAAAATTGGCGAATTGGAAAAATGGTAAAAGTACAATGTTTATGAAAATGTTGAAAACCATGGACAAAAGGAATTGTCTGTGAGATGGGTCATGGCTGAGAACATACTGAATGGGAAGAAAAAGATGAAAGCCAGATTAGTTGCACGGTGTTTCGAGGAGACAAAAAATGACATTTTAAAAGACTCCACAGCTTGCTCGAAGTTACTCACCCTCATTGCTTACAATAATTGGAGATGCAATTCTATTGATATCAAATCCACATTTTTACAAGGAAAGGAAATTGAAAGTACTGTTTACCTGAACCTCCTAAAGAAGCTGATAATGGAAATTCTTTGTGGAAGCTTAAGAAATGAATTTATGGTTTGGTGGATGCTTCTTGCTGTTGGTATTTGCATGTAAAAGAAGAGCTCATAAATCTTAATGTGTCGGTGAGCAAGAGTGATCCTGCAATATTTTACTGACATCATGGTCAACAATTATCAGGAGTATAATGGCCACGCATGTTGGGGCGGGAATGAGGATTTCGTCTAAAATGTTATATAACCTTTACGGAGAGTGCTTCTTGTTGGATCTGGATGTGCAACTATCTTTCGTTATCTCCGATTAGGCTTGAACCAGCACAGTGACTTTACCAATCAAATCAACCAAAATTCATATGTTGAGGAAATTGAACCTACTAGTCGTTAGCCCGAGGAAAATTCTGGTAAAAGCCAAAAACGAAAATTTTATTTTACAGTTTAAAGGTACTATGAAAATTTTGACTCTTTAAGTTTACAATGACGCATCCTTTGCAAACCTTAGAAACGGAGGATCTCAAGGCAGATATATAATATTTCTGAAAGACGACTGTGGAAATCTATCACCCATTATGTGGCAGTCAAAGCGCCTGCAAAGAGTAGTAAAGAGTACAATGGCTGCAGAAACTTTAATTCAAGTTGAAGCTGCAGAAGCAGCATTTTGGTTATCAAATTTACTGACTGAAGTATGTGGTCGTAATGTTTTAAATTCCATTATATGTTATATACACAGAGAGTCAACAACTATTTGAAGCAGTTCATTCGATCAAATTTGTTGTGAATAAACGACTATGGACAGATTTGTCTATACTTAAAGAAATGATTGACAGAGAAGAAATAACAGATGTAAAGTGGATTGATAACAAAAAACAAATTGCAAATTGTCTGACAAAAAGAGGAGCATTTGCTGAGGGACTATTGAAACCCCTTTAGCATTTATCAAGTCGGCGATGTGTAAATAGTGTACATAAAGATTGGGGAAGATTGTTAACCTACTGTTCATGTTTAGACTGTAAAACTTATTATTACAAGTTACTTTGTTATTACAAGACATCCCTTCCCCTTCAGGATCCAGATACTTCGAATGCCCCCTTGCAACAATTCCTAGGTCAAAATGATGTTGATAAGTATCACATGTTTGCTGAAGAGAGTTAAACTCTTCTGTTTTTTAAATTAAAAGGGAACACTTGTTCTGGAACCTAAAAATAATGTCTGCCAGTAGAATAATATTGGAGAATCGTTGTAAATAAACATTTTATTTATCGATTTAAAACACTTTGTGTTATTGCTATTATATCAAGGGAAAATATTTATCACTTGTTAGATGCGGCATTGCACAAGAAGTTGAATCTTAAAACCTGACCAATGCTACCACAGAAAGCGGACGTTAAGCTGAGAATGTTGATGATGCGATTCAAAATTCTATTCAAGAAATAAACTTTGGGTAGCCCAAACAAGACATACACAGCATGCATGCAACAAAAAATTGTTGTTTTTAAAGTAAAAAAATTTACGACGTGAGTGAAATAAATTTCATACATTTTTAACAGTCTAATAATTCGTTAATTTTATTAATAACCCTAGACGTAACAAATTTATCCTAGAAAAATGTCAAAAAAGACTATTGATTTTTTTTAAATAAATCTGATCTCATCTAAGACTTGCGACTTGCATCCAAAAAGTTTTATGCTATAACCCCGGGTCCTACTTAATGTTGAATCATGTATGTGTGAATAGCTCACACATGAAACACCAATTTCGTAGATAGTAAAAATTTGTCACATGATTCTATGTGTAGAGTAATTGTGAGTTAAGGGATTAAAAATAATAAAAATTACCAAAATGTTTAAAATTTTTGCTTTGTCTACCCATGCTATTATCTCAATTAGCCAGGTCACTGGGTTTTATCTCTCTTACTTATATTACTGCTTCTTAATATTTTTCTTTATATTTCTTTATGTTATACACTTATCACTACTGGCTTGCTGGACCAGCAACAACCTTATTTGATCAGTATGGATAAAATCTTAACACCTCGAATCCCGTTGAATTGTGTTGGTTTTATTTGGCGTCATGAATCTCCCAGATTTTGATCCAGTAGTGGAAGCAATTTGCCTGTTTCACACTTGGATTCTCTTTGTTATTTTGGTGTGGATGCTGGACTGCTTTGCAAGCCTTGGTAGATGGGGAGTCATTGTGGGTGTCCTCCTGAGAGAGTATGGTGCTTGTGCTTCAGGTGTACGTGTGTGAAAAATAAAATAAATGAAATAAAATGAAACAAAGGAAGTTGTAAAATACATAAGAGAAAAAAGTAACAAGTAGAAGTTGTAAAAAAGAGAAGAAGGAAACAAAAAGAAATTGTAAAAAAGACAAAAGGAAACAACGAGACGTTGTAAAAAACAACGAGAAGTTGTAAGAAAGAGAGAACAGGCACTAATCTAGAAATTGGAGGCAGCGTACCTATGCTTACAAAAAGGGCAGTGGAAAAAATGGCCCCCACCATGGTTGGGGGCCAAAAAAAATTTGGGGTTTGTGAACGCTCTAGAATGGCTAATATAGCATTTCCCAGGCTTATTTTGATAACATTCAACCAAGTTGTTTCTTCTCATCAGTACTTGTTTCCATTAGTATTCATTTAGAAACACAAAGCACAAGCCCAACTACATCACAACCATCAACGATAGTCGACGAAACAGTCACGCCGACTACGCCGTTGCCGGTACCATTATGAACGAACGAAGAAACAATGATTGCGTGATTAGCAAAATACTGACCACAGTCCCTTTCTTAAATTGTACTCAAATTACAACAAAGTATATTATGCATAAATCTTTCTCGGCGAAAAAGTATTGTTCTATATCATTCCGAAACTTTAGCTTATTTTCACAGAGACTTTGTTAACAATTTTTTTCGTTGAGAAAGATACTATATTTCCGATGAAAATATGCGTCTGTTACGATTTGTTTTCCAAATCTGTAAAACTCTGTCGACTTCCCTATTGGATAGAGGATTTGTTGCATGCGAGATGCGCATCAAGGCATCTAAACTTTTTTGGTCGAGATTGGTCCGTTTGTCGTTCATGATGAGCTTCATACGAGAAAAACCACGTTCCACCACAGCCTCTGATTGAGGCACAAGAGCATATAGACGAAGCAGAGTTCGAACATTCGGGAAGGCAGAAGAAACAACGCTATCACGCAAGAGATCGATTGCTGTTAAAGGTGATCGTTTCTTGTCGACAATACTTTTTAAGTCATCCTGGATTGCCTTAATCTCCCGTTTTGTCTTCCGCTTGTCAGCTTCAGCGTTGAGGAGTTTGGCTTTAGCGCTCTTTTCTTCACAGGATAATTCGGCCCTCAATGCAATCTTACGAGTTGTGACATAATTTTTATAACCCGCGTATTCCATTTGAAGAGACTCGTTTGTGCAATCAATGATAGGATTGCTTAACACTGTTCGGCCTTGATAGGTATCTTTAGCAGAGTTGCCGTAAAAATCAAACGCCACTTTTAAGGAATCGTTGCCATAATTTGAAAATGTTACGTCAGTCGATTCTGGTATACCAACAGGATCAAAAACTAATAAAGATTCCACGGGTGCCATGCAGGACATATCGAATGCTGCTTCCATCTCTCCTGAAAATTTCGAAAATTCAATTCAAAAGATTTCCAGGTCATAGAGTCAAAGCGTTATGGGTCAAATCAATTTTGTTCCCAGAGAGCCCCTTTTAGTTATGAAACAACGTTGTTACGACATTATTATAAAATATGCTATTGATGGCCACAATTTCTATTTGAATACTACCCTTAGGAAAAATGAAAACAAACCTATAAATCCTGTGATGAATGGACTACCGTATTTCTCATGGAATTCTTCAGCATTGATAGAATAGTCGACTTTCAATCTTTTGCGAGTTCCGCGTGAAGCAACATTCTGTTTCGTGAACGATTCAACTTGCGTGAGAATTTCTTTGTGTGAATTAAAGCTTTTCAAATAAATGCTATTTTTATTCGACGCCATATCTCTCAAAATAGAAATTGTGGTAGCCATAACACGTCGTACTGCACCAAAATCTTTATGATCAGATTGTAAAACCATTGAAAGACCATTGATTACAGATAACACATCTTCGAGAAACGTTATCTGGAGAACTGTGTTCACATTCAAAAGCTCAGATCGATATCCTATCAATTCGGGCTTGGGATTTCGAGTAACAATATCGTCAAGGGCCGAAATGATCATCCCATATCTCTCTCTACAGCGTTTGCAAGCAGCGCCATGAGAGAGCCATCGCGTAACAGCAGCTTTTATGACATTCAGAGCCTTCAACCCGTACGCCTCTTGAATTTCTCTCAGGATGTATCGATTCTTGCTGCTGAAATGGAAAGTTTTCCACAGACCTAAAAGCAACGCATCGATTGTTTTGAGCCATGGGAAATCGTCCATCAAGTGCTTAAAACACAAAGCGAGACGATGGCAGCGACAGTTGACATAAATTGCATGAGGTGCATAGTTTCTTATCCTCCGTTGGAGACCATTATGTTCTCCTGACATGGAGTTAGTTCCGTCGAGACACGAAAATCTCGTCTTTTTAATGTCAATGTCCCTGTCTTTCATTACAGTTACCACAGCGTTCATAACGATTTCCGACTGGGTTGACGATACCTCGACTAAGGAAATAAAGTCCATAAATAGATCTTGTTTGTCTTCGTCGTATGAGCTTATGAAAATCCCAAGCATTTCTCTCCTTGCAGCATTAGAGGACTCGTCCGCAAACAATACTAAGTCAACAGATTTTTGGATCCTCTCGTCAGTTTGTTTCCATAAATACTCGTCCAATGCAGTGAGTAATCCGTCGCATGTCTCATGAGAAGTGTATTGGGCATTCTTAGCGCAGTTACGGAGATACTGTTTTATGATAGGCTCCTCCATTTCGTTTGCAAGGAAGTCAATCATCTTAGGATATAACGCCTTGACTGGAAGATTGTTTCTTGCAAGAAAATGCACAATGCGAATCAATTTTCCTACATACAAGGAATTAGCTTCCCGTCGGTCTGCTACTGAAACTTGTGGGGCATTACCCAAGGTATCGGTGATACGGAGATTTGTCATAGCATTGACAGCTCTGATGTGCCTACTTGCCTTCGAATGGCGTTTCAGTTTTTTTCCAGCATTTTCATTGAAATGGACTCCTTTGTGTGACCATGCCCCTCGATCACCCCCACTTGGACAGGCCGTAGTAGCGTAATACACATCGCAAATTTTACACATATATCCATGTATAGCTTGGTTGTAGTAAAGCCAAGGATATATGTTTTCGTATTTACTTTGATCGTAAAGACGGTGATCTATGTGAGGCCGTTGTTCGTTTTCAGTTGGAGCAGGAACAGGGTCGTTTAAAACTTCATCTTCATCTTCGTCTGATTTATCCGTAACACTGTCCTCCTCGCTACATGTTTTTTCTAATACTTCTTCATCGGAAGAGTCCTCCGTGATCAATTCACTGAGAGAAATGAAAAGAAAACATAATGAGCGCTAGATTATACGATTTGTAAAAATCAAGAAAAACAAACAGATACCTATTCTCGACAAGACTTGACGATTGTGAATTAGAAGCTTCATCTTGTTTATAGCTAAAACATTGCGCAATAGTTTTTGAGCCTTTAGCAGCCTTTAACTTCTCTATGTTTTTTTTCTTTTCTAATCTTTTTTTCGTTGGCATTTTGAACCCGAACTGTGAACTTCACGAAATTCAACTTCTTTGGATAAATAATCTGGAAATCTTCTTTAAGTCGATTATGTAATTACGTAACATAATAAGACATTAATAAATTATTATTTCATTGTTTCAAAACAATTGAAAAGAATTCGAAACACATGGTGTTCAATTCGTGTTTTTGTTTAAAAAATCGAAAATATGTGTTGTGCACATGTGTTGGTAATAAAACCAAAATAAAACAAACAATTTTAGATAGCGTGGAAGTATATTTAGTGTGAATGACCTACGGAAACAACACGAAATGTAAACATGGCAGCGCACACGAGTTTCTTCGCGAAGATAAGTATATGTTACGTGAAGATTGTTGACGCTGTGGTATATTTTCCTTTAGGGCACCGTGAGTGAAAAAAGGGCACTTTATATCAGAAAAAGGGCACTGAATCTTGGGATTTATTGCTTCTGTATCGCCCCACCCCTGGCCAGACCTCGTTTTTGAGGTTTTCAAAGAAAAATAAAATTTCTGATTTTTTTTCTCTATAGGGCAGCGTCCGAATACCGGACGCTCTTTTGCTCTAGATTAGTGCCTGGAGAAAGCAAACAAGAAGTTGTTTTAGACGATAAGTTGGGTTTCCATTTCTAAGCTTACAATATCTACATTGTTCATTTTTTTAAGACTCTTATGGTTCCTCCAATGAGAATCTTCTTTTTTAGTAGCCACCCAGTGGAATTCGATTCAATTCAATTTCAATTCAATTTACTTATTTGTCATAGAAAAAGTTGAAATTACAGTAGGCATAATACAACCAGTTACATATAGTTATATTTCAATGGCTGGAGACCAACACCATAGCAAGGCTAATAGTAGCGTGAAGGCCGATATAGCACTGGGGAGTAAAAAGGGTTATAGGCGCGTAATCTCCTTATCGAAATAAATTAACATATACATTTTATTTATTTATTTCAAAGTTTAGACGGAGTTAATGACTTTCCTGAAAATTTGAGGATGTAAAACATACTAGAAATGAAAATAATGGTGCTTTAATATCTTTAATTTATTATTGTTGTTTTCCAGCCGCCATATTTAACGATCTTGTTGATCTCTTATTCTTGTCTAATAAGCGGGCCGTCGCAAAATGTTCGTGTGAAACCATAGGTAAACAAACGGCCTTAACTTTATATGAGCTCAGAGATGGAGCTCGATAAAATTACAGTATTGACTCGTGGTTATTAATTATGATAGTTATGCTTATCTAGAGCATGAAAGGGGAAATTCTTAAAATTTAGGTATTCTAATTGTCTAGATCTGATAATGTGTCCATAAGGAAACGACTAACTGTTTGAAAGGAAAATAATCAAAAAGGAATGACAGCTAGCGAGGCAAAGCTGTCTTCAGAAACAACAACAAGAAGTGGTCAGTGTGATGTCCGTTAGTTCCGCTCGGCAATCATATCTCCGTCCATATCCACTTTGCTCTGACTATTTTGTAAGGCTAAGAGTTATAGCTGGAAATATAGAATATGGCGGATACCATAGCATAAAACTGTGTTGTTTACTGATACATACCGTACGTTCTTTACAGACATTACAGTCAGTGTTGCAAAGAAGTCTGATTTCAGTAAGTTAAAACAATTAAATAATAAAGAATAACACAGAAACTTTGGTTGATTTATCTGATTTATCATGTTCGGAACTTTGTGAAAACATTTATAAAAACATTACGATGGAAACACAGCTACGGATACTCACCCTCATTCATTATTTTTTCTGTAATGGCATGAATCCAGCAACCATGTGATCGATTTTGCCGTTCGTTTATTATCACATGATTCGTGCAATGAAATGCAATGGCAGTTCTGTAGGCGAAGAGAAATTGAGGTGAGTTTGTTATTTCTATGAAACATTTGAACATCTTCTGGTTGTCAGTTTTCAATAAATTTTCAGGATAATGTTTTCTTATGTATATCTTTCAATTTTTACAATAAAATAGGCACCTCTAAAAAAAGGGGCCTACAGGGTGATTATGCGCCTTTAAGTGTATAGGGAGGGAAAATACTATTCCATTTTCCCGATACAAACCATCAGGAAAAAGGGTAAAAATAATAATAATAATAGGACGAAAAAAATTGACACAGATGCACACACACTCACAACAGATGCACTTGTCCATAGAAATTCATGTTGACAGACACATACATACACAGCACGTACATTACGCCATAATTTAGTGGTTATAACTCTCAAACTCTGTGGGGGAGACCAGGGTTTGATTCCTCTTGACAGCGATTCGAACATGGGCGAGTGAATGTTACCATAGCCCCAAGTTAACCCAAGCCATATGAGGGAAATTGGGGAGATGGCACACTATGTGGGACGTTGGATGTTGCCGGGAGTTGTCTAGTAGAGCACTGGCCCTAATTGGGGTCTGCGTAGCTCAAAATGAGCATTAAATACTCTAGGACTCTCCATTTAAGCCATGGCTCCTCCTGGGAATAATAGACAGGGTATATCCCTCGATATTTGTGAGGCTAGCCATGTAAAATATGCACATCTATCTATCTATCTACAAAAATGCACACACACTACCGAAGGGTCATTTCATAAGTGTCCAGAAAAAAATCTGTTGAGTTTATATTTTATAACAGAATTTGACAATGTGATAAAGGATAAAGAGGTAATTTTTTGTAGATTATTCCAGGCAGTAGTGCATTGGGATCTAATTGAGTTGGTCCCATGGTATAGTAGTGTTTGAGAGAAAGTAGTCCAGCATTCCAGCAGTTTTGTTCCTGGTATTGTAGTGGTGTTGATGGATTTTGATATCGTAGGTTTCTGTTAGAGCTATATGAGTGGAATCAGTGAGAACATTTTTAATAAAGAGAATGTTGGAGATTTGTACAATATCAGAAAATTTTAAAAGACCAAGTTGATAGAAAATAGGATCTGTTGTAGCAGTAGGTTAAAAAAAAGTTAGCAATCAAACAGCCTTATTTTGCAATATTGAGATACGTTTGATAAGGGTAGAGACAGGTTGACCCAAGGCTTGACAACAGTAAATAAGATTGAAATAAAAAAGGGAGTAATAGGAAACAACCCACTATACTAAAACTATAGGAGATTTTCTGGGCTAGCCGCTTTAAATATGGAAAAAAAATTATTATTATCACTATAATTATTTCCCATGCATGCCATTTGAATAGACATTTATTTTAAAAACATTATCTAGCTATCCTACTAGCTAAGTTTTAAAGAATACCAAATGAATGAATGAATACCTTCTGCACTGTTTTTGTTCCCCTCGTACTGTTGGGGATAAGTCAAGAGGGAGAGGCAGAGAGGGGCAGTAGCCAGCTAGCTACACCTTTGGGGTCGTAAATTTAATTGCCACACTGGATGCTTCTCCGCTCTATTTGCAAGCTGTACTTGAACCAACATCAAGCGTGAAATATCCACCATTATTAAAATTTGTTTGAAAGCCAAAACTACAAAAATATGATAGGGCGCCAGATTGTACAATAAACCCTTACCGAAGGTCGCTTCTGTTGTTATTTTTATCAACTCATATTTTTACTTTTTTATTTATAATCAATATAGACTATAATTTCTTTTAGTAAAGAACGAGAATAAGTTTGCTATAACACGTAACCGCCACACAGGGGCGACAATTTTCTTTGATGGTTGTTATATTATTTTGCCTTGCAAACAGGGCCCTTAACGGTGGAACGGTGGAGTATATAGCATGGCCAAATATATACTGTTAGAGTCAATTAAACCCTAATAATGAACACAGAATCAGTGCAATTAGCTACATAAATTAAAAGTAAAAAATCTACATATAAAAATTCTGGTTCTTAGGGTTGTCTACAAAGAAAAGTGTTAAATTGAAACAAATATCATTAATCTTATGTGATGACATGTCTAAATAGATGCCAGGTCCTCATTTTCCATTAGGATGTGTATGTTCCGACTAAATTTTACATGATGAATGCTGGTCTGTCCTGCAACGGAAAGACTTAACTCTTTTGGTCAGCTTTTTATAGCCTTTTTTTATATGTTTGAGAGATTTAATAGGCATTGAATCTTTTTATATATATATACAAATGTTTTCGATTTAACTTAAGCTGACAAAATTAAATTTCCAACAAAAGGAATGATTTTTCTTCTTCGAATGCTGTAATGATTCCGCCCAGCGCTTATTAAGTGACCCCTTCGAATAAGTGCCCACCTGATAAAGGGGGCGCTTAATCAAAAACTACCTTAAGAAACTGGGCGCTTATTTTAAAATTTTACTTTCTTATGTTGAGAACCCTAGAATAATTAAACTTCATTTTGTTACATCTTTTGTTCAGTTTTATATTTTAGGAACAAAAAAGCAAATTTGAAAACGTGTGGATGCGGATTTTTCAAACTTTTCCCACAACATGAAAGTTTTTTTTGCGAAAAGAGCTGCAAAATTTGGTCAGCACCCAGAACTTTGTTTCGCCTCAAGGGCAAGGCCAGCTGCCTCGTCCTCCACGTTTTTGACTTTTAGGCCGCCGGTTCACTCTTGCAGCATGCTATCTATAATGTTGACTTCCAGCAGGCCAACGTCGTTCGCAGCGAGGCTCTGCAGCATGACGCTATTGTTCTGGATCCTATTTCTAGTGTGTGTCTGCCGCCCATTCCCAAACGGTTTTTGGACAAAATTAAGTCGCTTGAGTACGTGAATCTTGATGCTCTTTTGCCTCCATCTCCACACTCTTCTGTTTTGTGTACTTCTCTTCCCATGGACAATCTGGGGGAGTTCGATCTGAATATCCAAAATGTGGACGGTGCCCCCAAGGTGTCCTTATCCCAAAAAATGCCAGGGAAGGGTAATGTTGAGGATTTTAATTCTTGAGTTTCTGCCTGGACAACCGATATGATGTGCATGGTTTGGTTTTACCTTCATCTTGTCCAACAAATGTTAGCCTACCAAACCTTCATTAACCAGTTTGCCTCCCAGTATGCTTTTGCGTCTGTTTACACCTACGACCAACTTCACCGGTTGCAGCTGGCAAATAATCATTCCCGTAGGTGGGATGTTGTTAACGATGCACTGTTTAATATGCACCTTAGGGGGCCCCTTCAGTGTTGTCGCAGAAGGTTTCCCCTGTGGGACCTCCAAGATGTTTTTCTTGTAATGGCCCCGGACATTTTGCTTCGCATTGCCCACATAGGTTTGGGTCGTAGTCATCGCCCCCACAGTTTGGGAATGCCCCTCCTAGAGCCTGGTCGCCCACACATGGCAACCCATGCATTCACTTTAATCAAGGGCTTCCTTATCGATACCCCTGCACGCTTGTCCACAGATGTCAAAACTGTTCCAAAAAAAAACAAAGCAGTGTCCATCCCGGCCCTCTAAGTTTGGTTCCAGATAGGTTTTTTCCTATCACATCTTTGGTCACAACAACCATTAAAGTTCATGTTTTAAGTCACTTTTTAACCTCTCGCCCTAACAGAGCTCTAATAAATTTTATTATTTCTGGTTTTACATTTGGATTTAGGTTAGGATTTGACAACAGCACATTGGCCTCGGCCATCAGAAACAATAAATCTGCCTACCATCATGGTGAGAAAATTGAGACAGCAATTTTAAAGTTAAAACTTAATTGCTAAGTAAGGTGCCCAAGTTTACTAACTTGGTCTTCAGGCTTGACAACCCTGCTGTCCTAAGTCAAAATATCGACAGGCTGGTCCAGTCGTGACAACCTCCTGTGTAAGGCTGAGTGTTGGGGCCCTGTAACACATGTGTAAAGCTACAGCCAGATTCACAAGTTCTGGCGCTCAGGAGGGTTTTATTTATTTTATTTTTTATTTTAATATATTTTTGACATATACATTTTTTCTATTTGTGTTCGATCTGTAACCAGTCCATTTATGTTGTTAGCTCTGTCTTGTGTCATATGTTTGTGATAGAAGGATTGTTTTTCTCTTTACGATTTTTTTAAAAAATAGTTTTAGGTCCAAGTTGGACAGTACTCGTGCTTGTAAGAAGCAAGAAAGTGTATTCAGCACCTTCTTCTGGGAGCCGAATCCCAGTTTTGACAACCACCGTCCCTGTAGACAAGATACTTCAGTGCAGCCTGCTGTATTGTAAACCTTTTTCATTTTGGTGCGTGATTGAAAACGCTGCTCCATTGTTGGAGGAGCGTGCGGAGGTGTGGGGGCGCGATCGCACACCTCAAAACACCAGGATTGTTATATACATTTGGGAGACCTAGTTTTAGAGAATGTGAACAAAAAACATTTCACTTTGTTGGGTTGCTCCAGAATGTTTATTTTTGTCTCCCTAATAGTAAGAGGCTAAAACAATCAAACAAAATTCCAGCTCAGAGAACATCCTGCATTTACGCTGCAATCAATATTTTTCCGCAGACTTCGGACTGAATGGTTTCTATTAGTGATAATTTCACATGTAAAAAACTTAAAAAAAGGGGTCCCCCATGCAAGGTTCTCACTGCAAATCGGATTTTATATAACGTTCTCAAAATTTTCATATGTAAATATAGTGGAAGAAAGGCTTATCCCCAGTAAGGTTCTTATGTCAAATTTTCTCCTTATAAAGTTGTCTTCACAATGATCAAATAGCATGGAAACAGGGCTATGAATGATCGGTTGCATTAAACATGTGGTAACCATCCTTTAGGAAATTCATTGTACACAACATTGCCCATCTTATTGTAAAGGTGGGTTCACAGTTATTCTTTGTAGTCTTTCGAATAAAAGAATACAAAAAATCTATTTTCATTGCGAATAAAAGAATGCAGTGCACTAGCGCAAAAAATAGAACTGCACCTAACAAATATAAGACATCTATTTTTAGTTTGGTACCACCTGTTAGTTACTTTTTTCAAATCTATGATACGTTTATCATACAATTTTTTTCCTATTTAATTGTTAATTATATATATACATTTTTAGGTGTAATTTATTATGTATTCATGAAATGTGTCTTAACAGGGTCTTTAATTATTAAGAAGACATCACTCACATTGCATAAAGAAATTGCTGCCATATTACATGCTTTGTGAGCACAATTCTATCAGAGACATTAGTTTATAGGGATATGTGTTTTGTTTTTACACTGGTCGTTATTTAAAAGTAATGTTGTCAATCCATATGTTTTTATGAATTCCAAAACTTTTGAGTTTTTTATAGTGATCACTAAGCTATATATTTGATAGATTAGGTTGACAAAATTGAGGTTCATAAAAACTGAAGGTGGAAGGAGAAAATGATGAAACATTACAATGACTGGATGTATGAAGAACAAGGTTTATAGTAAGCAGAGTGATGTGTGTGGTAGCTCATTTCAGTGTGTGAAAGACAAATATTTCAAGCTGTTGCGTCATTTGATCTGAACCCAAAATTTATTTAAAAATTATTAACAAGCAATGCAGCAATATATGAACGAAATAAAATAAAATTCAGGTTGAACATGTAGAAAATAAGAACATATCCAATTGAAGGAAAATTTCTTGGGTTTTGTAAAAATTTGTATATATATATAATGCATTTTGTTTATTTACAGGTAGTGTTAAGAAACTAACAGGGATATGTGACTATCATAATTGAAATGGAACCTTCAATTTTACAGAATAATGAAGATGTAGGTAAACCACTGGTATGTTATTTTCAATTTTTAAAATTTCAGTGTAGCAAGGTCAGAAATTTTAGATAGTGTAGATGCATTGTTAGGAAATTTCCAAAAAAGATAAGGTCAGTTTTTATAAAGATTATTTTTTTTTAATATATTTTACCAATTTATCAGTCCTTTACCCTAAGAGAACTCAGTGAGGGAACAGAAATATATATATTAAAATTTATGAAAGAAATGCGTAAAATTTTGTACTCAGTAACGAGTAAAAGTTTAAAAGCTGCAAGTAAAGGATTTCATCTAAAAACATCTTATATTAAGAAGTGAGTTGTGATAAGCAGAGAATGTGATGCATCTGTCTTGTTTTACCAAAAATATGGACCTTGAAATTTCTGAGCATTTTATTTCTGAAATTATAGATCAGATGTTGGACCTAAACGTTTATTTATTTATTCATTCATTTATTCATTCATTTGGCAAATAATCTAGTTTAGCGTCAAAGATCTTTACTGTTTATAAGTTATAAAAACTTATTTTATTGTACATTAGGAACTACCTGTTAGTGGTAAGGCTACCACTGGTCGAATGTATCTGGAGTTACTTCTGAATAAATCTATGAAAGTCGAAATATCTGACGGAAGGACATTGATTGGTCAATTTCTTTGCACTGATGCTGATGAAAATATAATACTTGGATCCTGTCAAGAGTTTATTGGAAATCCAAGTAGGACTATAATTTATATTTATATTCTTTTAACTTGATACTAATAATAAATGAGTGAATTTGTAACTTAAAAAGGTTTGTTTGGAGTGATTATCCGAAAGCCTTTTTTTATGCACTTTATCATTTGAAAACAAAATAATTATCAGATTCTTGGGAATTGTTGATTTTGCTAGATTAACCTTATATCAATTTTATATTCGTCATTTAATTCTTTGGATGAAAAAATACTATGTATTTATGATGTAACCTGCTGGCAACACATATTCCATTCCATCTTATTTCTTTGCCATGCAGCCGGTTACATCTCAACAAAAAACCAGGAATCAGCGTGGTAGGTTAAAGTGACGTGCTGCGGAGAATCTCTGAAAAAGCCATAGATCATACGTTCGGTGCGGAAGACGATATTAATTCAACAAAACTTTTTTAATTGCGTCTATGTTGAGCTTTTTAGTTATTTAGTATTAAGATGTTGAAGGAACTGCTAGCTAATTCCTGATAGTAGCACAGACGAATGAATGATTTAGCAGTCACGGGAGACTTATAATCTTATTATGCGGATACACTTTATTGCTAAAAACAATACGCTACACTGTTAATACGTTTGTTTTATTGCAACTCCGACTTGCAATAAACCCTAATTGTTCACTGGATTTAAAATCTCAAAATGAATAAAGCAAACCGATAATGAAAATTGCGCTTTGGTGACTCATTTAATTAGTCAAAATTATTTGTAAAAATGTTGAACAAAAACACAAAAGCTTATTAACTACCTTATTACACAAAAATAAGTAGACAACTTAATAAAGTGAGATTACGTATGATCATGAAATTAACGCGAACTTATAAATTTTGGTATTTAAGTGCGTGGTAAATAACGCGAGTTTAAAAAAGCAAATATTTAAACGACATTATATAACGCGAATTTTCAACCATTAAAAAATTCATTTTCTCAAAATTAGATGAATTTAAAGCAAAGAAAAAACAACAGCAATTGGGTATAACATAAAACATTAAAGGGGTTTAAACGAATCAAATTTTGGTTTCGTTATCGAGCCTCCTTTAAAGTGTCTCTGATACCGCTGCCTTCCATCACGCCTTGATGATGCTTCTTCCCTTTTCTGATTTGAAATGTTCATAGATCACCTTCATGACTTTTAAGTGGCGCGGCTTTAAAGTTGACAACCGAAGGCCAACTTGAATGGTAGTGACATCCCAATCTTGGTCGCTTGATATATTTGTCGGGATCTTGCGTCGAGTCACGACAATAATTACTCACAAATGGTTCTATGTACACTCTTTTTCTTATATATACAACTAAATAAAGCTCACTTTTTACAACGCACGTAAAATCACTTCTTCCTGTTAGAAGGCGGCCTCGATCTGTTAACGTCACCATTAGCTCGTGACAACTGCACAGCAGCCGAGCTCCCACAGCAGATCACGTGATCAACGAGTAACTCGCTACATATTTATAATATTGCTTGTAAGGACTGTTGATTTGTTAGAAATAAGAAAAGTCCATCTCTCCGTTTTATGTTTTGTTGACCGCTTTTTAGATTAAAAAGAAGATCTCGAAATCATATAATTATATTTTTGAAAGGCATTTTGCAAAAGGTACATATAAAAAATAAGATGCGTTGAAATATGCAGATGTTTTTTTTAACGTGAAGCATTATTTAACGAAGGTGAAATCTATGTAGGTATGAAATTAACATGGTTTTAATAAACGTGAAATTTTCAAATTCGCGGTAATTAGTTGACTAGTTATTTTCGTGTAATAAGGTAGTCAGATTTCAGAATTTTTTTTATTTCCTGTTTACAACTTTGGCTACCTTCTATTTTCGCACTGTTGCATTTTTATTAATTTGTCATTTTGTTTATCATTTGGATTACTTTCTTTCAGGTGACGAAAATGCTGAAGAACCAAGACTGCTTGGACTAGCCATGATTCCGGGCCGTCATGTCAAGACCATGCACGTTGACATGGACAAAAAGACGCAAGAAGATATAGATTTTGTGACAAAAAAAGAGGAGAGGAGTGGAGAGTCACAATAGCAGTTTTTATATATTGAAGAAGAACACCTAGAAATACTTGTATTCCAGGAACTCAGTAAATATACAGGAAGATTTATACATAAAGATTTTAAGGAGAACATGATGAAAACAAATTGAGAGGAGTTGCAACAATAAAGACTTTTTTATGCTGTTTATTAGCTTGTTTTAAAATAAATTTGGGGTTTGTCACATTTTTTTATCACATAACTTCGTTGGCTTTAAGTGACGAAATTTTTGAGATGACGAAATGTGCGCCGACAAAAAATTGATTTCGACGAATATTTTGAGCAAACGAATAATTTGGGCTAATTTAAATTTTTTTGCAAACTCTATTATATCGTGTTGCCACAAAAAATGTGCATCTAAGCCTATTTTAAGAAAACAAAAAGTAAAATCCGTCTCTGGGAATGGGTATACAGTGAAACCTCCTTATAGCGGACATCCTTTATAGCGGACACCTCTCTACAACGGACACTTTTCTTGGGAACGGATGAAACGACGGTCAAACTCTCATAACAAACCCTCCATGTAGCGGACACTCTATAGCGGCCACCTCTATATAACGGACATCATTTCAAGGTCCCGATTGACATTTCCCCCTGGAACTGACTTCTCTACAGCGGACAGGTTTAAGAATGGGTCATACAAAACAAAATTTTTGTCAAGAATTTGTTTATATTTGCTTAAGACAATGTTTTATATATTTAATAATTCTTCAATCTTTTGTATGTTTTCTTTCAGCCGGTTTATGGCTTTTTCAGGGCTATAAAAACGAAAATTTGCAGGGATTTTCAGGTCGTATCTACCTCTGCGGTTAACGCGTTTCCTAGTCACTATAATTTCCATAGAGCAATAAGGGAGGGATAGAAACATAAACACGACTTTAGATATATTTTTAGGTACATGACCAACCACCACTTCTTTAGTACAATGAGAATTTGAGCTAATTTTGGGAAAAACCTCTATATAGCGGACATACACCTCTCTATAGCGGACACTTTTTTGAGGTCCCGATCGTGTCCGCTATAGAGAGGTTTCACTGTATATATTTTATTAAACGTGTAGTAAATGTAAAAGAGAAAACAAAACAAGTTTCGATGAAATTATTTCTTTCTTTATTATTTCTTCACGGCATGTCGGGCGTGCAACGTTCCACGGCTATTTTCAAGTGCAGAGATAAAAAAAGCTTTACCGTAATTATTCTAATTTAGTGCGGCCTCTATTTAGTGCGGGTGGCCTTTTTTTGAAAATTTAACAATTTATATACCTCTTATTATTAGTGCGGATAAAATGTTGGTAATTTTCAATTTTCCTCTTATTTAGTACGGGAAGGGTAAAAAATTCCTCTAATTATAGTGCAAGTTGACATTTTCTTGTGAAAGAAATTCCTGTCATTGTTGAAAAGGAATTTATAGTTTACTGTTGTGTATCAGAGGCTACAATATCTACCAAGTTCAATGGACCGCTGAAGTTGGAACAAAGTTAAACGCTGCCCCGGGCAATAGACCTACAGCGCTTGTCAAAGACAAATTCGCCATTTCCGTTAAAAAATGGTTGGACATGTTCCTAAGTTCCCGTCAAAGCTGACATAGTTTTTTTTAAACATGGTGGTAAGGTTGTAATCGAAGCAAACGGTCCGAGAAAATACTCGGTGGACCTTAAACAAGGTGGCTTGGAGCTACCAGCCGGGTTTTATTTCAAAACATCAAACGAGACTTTATTTAATCAAATGATGAAAAAGACATTGGTGGAAATTGAAAAGTTTGAGAAGGAGAGAAAGCAGAAAGAAGAGGAGAAGAAAAATAAAAAGAAACCTAAAAAATAAAAGCAAATAATTAAAAAAAAAAAATTAAAAATTTATCAAGTGCGGTAATGATAAAATTTTCCTCTTATTATAAGCGCGCTCTTAAATTGATGGTTTGATGGTAATTTATCTCCTCTAATTATGAATGCATCCAAAATAATTATTTTTTTAGCCGCACTAAATTAGAATAATTACGGTAAATATATATTTGTCAAAATATCCACGGAAATTATCATATTTGCTATTTGGTGTGCACGTAGCACGACGTTTTTCTTGCTCACACAAATGAAATACGTGTGTTAATATCATAGACTAGTTATGTAATCCGAGGTAGAACGCCCGCTTGAACGCTTAGGTACAGGTAAGCCGTAGCACGCGTCCGGGTGGAGCTCTCTAGTACCGGTATGCAGTCTGTCGCAAATTTATCGGACCGCTAACAGTAATATGTTCTCAAAAACCTTTGAACCTAAACACCATACTATTCAAAAAAGCCATAGTCACCATAGCTCTGATCCTTTTTTAGCATGTCAAGGGCGTGAAAGCTTGCTGATTGGTCAGGATTCATATTTGCATTTATTATTTCGTGCATATAAAAAAAACATGTGATCATAGCGCAGACAGAATGGAGATATTGTCAGAATATATATTTTTCCGTAAGAATACAAACATATTGGTGCAATATTTGTATTAAGGATAAGTTTGTCCCCATGTGTTAACCATCTCTTATTTATTTTTATTTTAAAGGCAGGCCTGGGTTTAAAAGTCGTGCATCGATTTTAATTCGAGGGCTACGTTATTCGTTAAGATAAAAAAAACCATGGGATATTTGGAGGTGAAAAGAAAATGGCTCTTTTCTCTTAATGTCTTGAAAAGGAGAAAAAACGCGGAATCTTAGTGCTGAATTGGAACACGATATATACGGTAAAAGCGTATCAAGTTTTGATTATGTTGGTATATTCTTTGTCGCATACTTACCATAGCTCATAAGAGCAATTTTTTGTTCAAAAACTCTCTTCCTTCCAGAATTTGAACTCTGTAGAGAAATGTGATAATACTTTTTGGAATTGATTTTGATTCGCGGATTTGTGGCTCATTTATAGCTCTCGCTTGTGCTTTGTCGCAAGGAGGTAGTTGTCCTCATCCCATCTACTATGTGCTAGGAAGATGGCACTGGATCGTTAGCGCAGTCTGCAACCGAGAGATTGTGGGTTAAGTCTTTGCAACACTTGGGAAGCTAATGTGCAGCTTTACTTAATGGTATGTTTTTGATGTCCTAATAGCTTAGAGTTTTTGTTGGTTAAAAAAGGTTTTTTTCTTTTTTTCTTCTCCAGATTTTTTCTGCAAATTTTCTTTTGGTAGTTGATAAAATAATGGCCAGTCTCTGTGATATGAACAAGTTTATTTAAAGGTTAACTTATCCCAATAAATAGACCTAAAATAAATTAAAATTGCAAAAAAATAATAGATTCGTAAAAATATTATTTGCAAAAAACCTTAAAATGGTTTATTCGCGAAAAAAAATCTTCGCCAAATGAATATTTTTGAAACTCGCGAAAATAAGTATTCGCAAAATTTAATCCACATTATTCTTTAATCAATATTTATTTATTAGTACTAACTACAAAATCTTCGTTTTAACATGCAAAACCTAGAAGGATAAAAAAGAGATATTAGAGAAAACTCATTCGTTTCCATTTCCAAAAGTGTTGTTAAGTTTTTTTTTTTTATATTGGCTGTGAATCTTAAACATTTATAATTGTTTATAGTTCGTCTTTGTGAGCGTTCTCGATAGCATCATTTGGAAGCGATTCCTTCAGATCAGTAAAATATTTGTAGCCTTTTGATAACTCGTTATAAGACAAAACGCCATCCGCATTTTTGTCCAAAAGTTTAAATATCGCCATCAACTCATAACTGAGATGCGATGATGAGGTGCTTTCAAGAGCATGATCACGAAGTTCATCCTTGCTGAGGATACCATCTTTGTTTTTATCATGCGTTTTAAAATGCTCTTCAGGATCGTCAATGTTTGGATCACGTCTTGCATGCTTGATAAATTCAGCTTTTGAGACTTCTCCATCATTGTCTTCGTCGAAATCTAAATTTTCAAGCATACGAATTATAATGTGCAACAGAATCATAGCGGAAGAACATGTTGTAAACTTGACAGCCTTATCACAGGGAGGTAGCTTTATTACAGGGAGGGAGACTTAAATTTTGGCATAGAGGTAAATTAACTTCGGTCAACGGTTGAAAAAATAAAGAGCTTTTTCGGGGGAAAACAGAAATTTAGTTCAAGCAAGAATAATCATTTTACGTGCCAGAGCTAAAGTAAATCCGGGGACGGTTGAAGGTATTTAAGTTCGTCAAACGAAAGAATATATATTTGCTTCAGGCATATTTATTTCCACGAAATTCACTTTTAAAACAATGGGGGCATTTAATTTTGCGAGTAGGTGAAGAAAAGAATGTTATATATCGAAGAAATTCACGGAAATTGTTTCTCACCAAGTACGTAATGATCAACAGCGACTTCACTCATATCTGCAAAGTTGTCTGGCAAAACAAGTCTTGGAAACTCATCTGGAGTAATAAAACCATCTTTGTTTTTATCAATGTGATCAAATCGAACTTTTTCGCGTTTCAATTCTTTTCCCATTTGAAAATAACCATCCTTTCCACTGGTTTGACTAAAAAGAAATTATTTGATATTCAATTGGCATTTCTAGGAGGATAGAACCTTACCCCGCATTAGATTAAGTTGGGAAGTACTTTCAGAAAACAATGAAAACAAACAAAGTCTAATGAACTAAGGCGAATCTATCTATACAGTATCTATTTAGGAACTATGTAATAATGTCAAGAAAATTTAAATCAATTTTCTTGTCAGAACACTCATAACCATTATTGAATTTCCGCGCCCGAAGGCGTAGGAAATTCTTTAAAACCGTCGTTTTTTCTTTCGGAGCATTTTTTGAGAAAAAATCGACCCTGGGATTTCACGTTGGTCCGTCACGGATGTAAACTTCGTACCCAAGCTCCTTAACTACTGTTGACGCTTCAGGCCAAAATTGGTATTTGTTTTCGACAAAATTTGACACAGTTAACAAAAAAAGTATGCTGAACATAATGGTGACATAATAATTTTGATTTTTGCCACCTTAAATGTCATTTTAGGCCAAAATTGGTCCAAAAATTAAAACTACTTCATTTTCAACAAAAATTGGCAAAGTTAACAAAAAAAGTATGCTGAACATAATGGTGACATCAAAATTTTGATTTTTGTCACCTAAATGCTATTTTAGGCCAAAATTGGTCCAAAAATTAAAACCACTTCATTTTCGGCTAAATCTGGCACAGTTAACAAATAAAGTATGCTGAAAATGATGATGGTACAAAAGTTTGGTTTTTGTCACCTAAATGTCATTTCAGGCCAAAATTTATCCAAAAATTAAAACTGCTTTATTTTCGACAAAAATTGACACAGTTAATAAAAAAAGTATGCTGAAAATGATGGTCACATCAAAATTTTGATTTTTGTCAACTAATGCCGTTTAAGACCATAAACGTTTCAATCGCAAGACTTTCAACCATGAATAATAGGCTGTATTTTTTGTTAGCAATTTCTTTTAAAATGTGAGTTTATTATGACACGTTTCGTTTTGTTTGCGTTTGTTCTAAGATATAATGTCACTGATGGGCTTTATCTTCAGAGGTTCATGCCCCAAACCCCTTCAAATGTTTAGCACAATAACACAACGAATTAGCAGGTTTTCATCAAATATTTTGGTAGCGCGCGGAAATTCTTAGAGCCCCCAGGGCTTCTTGTTACTTATTGAGTTGCGGGAGTTAATTCTGGCAAATTCTCTCAAAGTACATCAAAGAACAAATTTAAGTTGACCCAAATTATTCGTCGTACCAAATAATTTTTATGGGTCGTAATTTTAATCTTGGTTGTTTTCTAAAATTTTGTCACTTCGGATCGACAAAATTTGGACCAATAAGACGCAATTTCTGCTATAAGTTCCTTATTCTTCATTCGTTTGAGCCAATACAGCGCAGAAAAATTACATGTGAAACAGTCTTAAGTGGCGCTGAGTCGAAAATAATACATTCGAAATTACGCAACAGCTTCATTGCGCGAAAACTATTACAAATAAGGTATTTTTAGAAGTAAATTCAGATATAATTTGCAATCTTACGCCAGTTGTTTACGATGGTCATCCTCCATTTCTTTCCACGATAATTTTCCATCATTATCTGTATCCATGTTCAAAATCTCCAACCTGGAGAAATCAAGACTTTTAGCTTCATCTTCAACATTCTTTAAAACCCAAGCTTTAACTTCGTCAAAGGTGATTTCTGCATCGTTGTTTGCATCAATGGCTGGAAGCACTTTATTGAACTCTGTTCTGCGTTTGCTATCACTCATTTTTTCGAAGCGTTGGAAAAAGGAACCTAAAAGTAAGTTGGGTTTTTTTGTTTAAGGCATTCGATAATGTCATATCCTATCAACGAGCTCGAGCACAAAAACAGGCAGCCGACAAGCCATCCAAGACTTCCAGAATTTAAACAGAGAAGTGCACAGGAGGGCGGGCAGGGGTAATGCTAGCTGCAAATGGTACTATCTACTTTCTTATCGAGGGTGAAAGGGAAAGTATAATTCTTTTGCTGTCTGTGTTCTCTTGAAATACTTACTACATACTGTTGCTTAGTTACCTGAATTGCGATTCAGTATTATATAAACTTATTAGCGAAGTCATTACAGAGCTCATTGGCAAGTCATTAACACTAATTGATTTTAAAAAGCATGACGTTAAATAAATCTTTACTATTTTAAGCTACTTTATATTATTATTATTATTATTAATCGACATATATTTCAAGCATCCATAAATTACAATGGTTCTTAATGCTGAAATGTGTAAATACTAAATATATGTGCAAACGTAAATATAAATTCAATCAGTAATAAAAACAAAATGAACATGAGCAAAAAGAGCATAGACGAAGCAGTCAAATAATCATACGAAAGTCTTGAACTGTGAAAACGTATTGAACTGTATTATAAGAAAAACTTTTATGGCATCTTAAATTAGCCCGTTACTAGACTATAGCTAAAACTCATGCCTAAAAAGCAATAAAGTCTTCATTAGCTTATATGTGCTTGAAGTTGCCATTGTTATTGCCACAACCGCATTGCAGGGGTACTGAAAACCAAGGAGCCCTGGGGACGACGTTGCTAATAATATCAGTATTTTTTTTTAATTAACCAAGTTATTTGTTTATATTTCAATATTGTAACTTGCTATATCGTTTAACCTCGGTCCCAAGCCTTTTGTCGCAGATATTAAAATCTCAGATGTTATTAGACATAAAAAGAAATCACAGGCCCTGGAATCAAGGTTGTAAATTGCAGGACGCAGACACTAAATCTTCTTGAAGTACCCACTTACTCATCATTCCACCAAGGTATGTAGCAGGTGCATCTTCCATTCCTTCTTCTTGAAGTTGACCTTCCTGTGCGAAACATTTTGCCAAACAAATGACTAGCAATAATGACACAGTAAACTTCATTATGATTGGAAAATCTAAATGTAGATTTTAAGTTTTGATCACTTTTTAAACAAAGTTAACTTCATCATATTCCAAATGTACGTCTCATGCAAAATCATGCCTTTGTGGTAGCTACATGCTATACTAGAGTACTTACAAATTCCTGCAGCACTTACAAAACTTTCTTGTTTAAGTTAAATTGAAATACAAACAGAAAGCGAAGATAAAAAATATATAAAAAAGGCTTTTAAATTCTTCATAGACACTCTACGTTTGTTACAGTCTTTAATCACAAAATAGCCAATAATTTCGTGAAGAGGTTCAATACAACATTCAATACTCAAAAACTCAAAAAATTAATTTCTAACATTAACAAAACAAAGTAGCTAGACTTCTGATACCTGTTGACTTTATCACACAATGCTTTGCAATGATTCTTTTGATGCAGAGTATGTTATATCATTGATTTGTTAGTGTTATAATTAAAAACAATGGTTTTTTTAATGAATCTTGCAATTAACAACAAAAGACACGCGGTCCTTAATGAGTTAAATTATCATTTAATGACCCTTCGCCCTCATTTACATCGTGGTTTCTTTGAATATCTGGGTAATAAAGGTACATATTAATCACATTCAGCATTTAAGATTATGCTTTGAGCGACGTGTCAATTTCACATTGATGGAGTATACTTCCTGTAAAAAGAATCAATATCAGTTTTCACAAAGACGTGTATTTATAAATGTGACAAAAAAACACGTGCGGTGGACAATATGACGGTAGCCGATGAGAAGCTGAGCATGTTAAATACCAGTTTAGCAAACATGACATTGCTAATCCTATTCGGGCTGGGGTGATTTTAGCCCCCGTTTCTATTATTCTAAACTTTACGTTCCATCGTTTTGGCCTGTTGTAGAGTTCAAAAATATATGATGACGTCATTTCCAATGTGCTAACAAATATTTCTGTCAACTTTTGTGACAGTACAATGTCTCCATCATCACTTTTCAAACTTTGCAAAAAGTTGGCCTGAATATTGTTAATCTTTACAATCATGTTCAAAATAAAACAGGACGGCTTAGTTCGATATTCGCCGCCTTAAGTTGTTTGGTTTTGTATCAGAGTCCCGTATTTTAAACTTGCTTGTCAATGTTTACAGCAGACTTGGACTTCGAATCTTAGGTTACTTTGTTAAATCTATTCTCTTGAAACATGTTAATTGTTGCTGATGTCATTGCGATCATTTTTCCTGAATTTCGCGACCTTCGTGGACATGTGTGGTGGCCGAGGAGTGCCAACGAGATAAATGAATTTCGCAAAAGTACATTCAAGTCGAAAGTAAATTTTAAAATCAAATTTGAATTCAAAGTGAATATCCAAGTCAAGCCCAGCCAAAAAAAAAATGTTACTGATTAAAAAACGCTCTTTTATGCTGGCTAAATTTAAGAAGCAGATATTTTCTCGAAATCCCTGTTAAAGGCGACTTAGTTTGCACAGGGCCCAAACTTCTCTATACGACAACAATTTTGTTTAAATCAACCTTGGAAAACTAAAAAATCAAGCTATGCTTTTTATAAGAATAGTGTTTTTTCGTTTCAGCATGAATATTCTTAACTTTCGGGCAAAATTCGTCTTGATATATTTTCAGCACAGCTAAGATTCAAAGATTCAAACTGGTGTAAAAATTCATCCAAAGGCACTGTTGTTTAAGCAGCCTAATTCAACTGAAACACTTTAACACTATAATGGAAAACTGGTAAAATACATTTTACATCAATGATAGAATACAACCTTGTTACATCAGTTAATGAAGAAGAAAAATCATTCGTAATAGGATGCAAGCAAAATTTCAAGATGAGCATATTCTTAGGATATTTTTTGTCTAATTTCATCTTGGTGTAGATGACATTTGGATGTAGATGCTTTAAGATATCATTTTGTAAATAGAAATGAAAATTAACTGTCGCGGGAGGGGGTAAATGTAAACATGAATACTTTTAAGGAAGCTCTGTACTGCCCGAGATTGTACATGCAGCGTGCATTTGTCGTACCACTTACGCTTTTTGTTAACACCGTGAAGTTGTTGCACATGAAATTGCGATTTCAATTATTAGAATTTAACAGAACATCAAATTGTCATTCACACCCCCGTTTAGTATAGAAGGATAGAGAAATCTTCAGGTAGTAAGGAAATTCATATCCACATTTTATCAGTACATCGTCTCAGGTTTATTTATTTGAAAAACTGATTTGATTTAACAGATTTTCCATGGCTTTTATGCACCTGAGTATACAGAGGGGATTGGTGATGTAATATTCATTTTAAATCAAAAAAAAAGGTAAACATATTTGGTGCTTGCATTCATTGCACCATTATGGGCAGGTGTAATATGACACACTGATGAACATCTCTTTCATTTAGGTGTGGTAGTCACGTGACAGGTTGTTTATGCATTGATTTTCATTTGAACAGATTTGTGAATGGCTAGATGTAAGTACGTGATTATTTATTCAAAAAGAGATTTGACGTTTCAATCAACGTTAATATTAAGGTGACATTGATCTAGCTGTTAATCATACGGACAGCTAACTTGTGTCCAGGGTCTTGAATTTTTTACATTGGCAAAAAAGCCTTGAAGTCAAGGATGTAATTTATTTCGTATATCTCAGGGTTATCACTCTCGGTGTCAAATGGATACGCACGTGGTCTTTTTTAGATAGCTAATAAATAATAAAATTTAAGAACCTTGATCAGACTAAGAATTCTCGATTTTTTGTTCAAAAAAGAAAGAAAATAAAAAAAAACTACCACTTGCACATGAGGTTAAGGTTTCAAAGAAATATGCTGTGCCAATGAGGGACAAAAAGCCGTGGGGACGAGGTTGATGCTGTGCGAAACATAAGTCAAAGGTTTTATTAAAACATGATGGTGTGCGCATTAGATGTTGTTACGGAATTCAAACCAGATTTAACTTATCTATTTTTACGTAACCAGCAGTCGACTATTATACCGATTTTGAGCCAATAAAAAATCAGTTTAATTCAAACCAGTAAAAACTCAGTTATGCGTGTTTGTGAAACGTATGTATTCTTAGCCTCAAAACATGTTTTGAAATCAAATAAGTACGTATGACGTCATGATCTTTTACTCAATTTATAATATTCCCAAAATGTTTTCGCGTGAGCTGAAATCACAGTCTCGTGTTTTGAACATCAACCGATGAGCGTCATTCGGTTTGATTGATTTTATAGCGCAGTCAATTCACTTCGAGAATAAATGGAAATCTACGCAATTCTACAGACTATTTTCAGAGTTATTACTTTTTAAATATATAACGATTCACTTCAAAAATAGACTCATAAATATATTACAGTAAGAACGAACGTAATTGCATAAATTATGCAAAATAAATCGCATCCAATTAATCATGCAGTGATAGAAGTACACGTCTTCTTGATCCAAGCAAAATCGAATAAATTTTGTATCTATTTTTTATTTTTTTCTTGAGTGTAAAAAAAAATATATATACATCATTTTTTACATGAGAACAAACAAGATAAGAGCATTATAGCTTCGGAGGTCCAAAATTTAGAACATGTTAAGAACATTCAAGGCTTTTGTCAATAACAATAACAATTTAAGAACATTTTGAGGCTTCATGTTGAAAAAGTTGAGAGAAAATTTCCATCAAGTTGAGTGTTCTTATATTGTTTATATAACAACAAAAACAGTCTGTTTTTTATATAACTTATTTTTTTTTAAAAAAATGGGTGTGTCCCGCGTTAGTTATGTTTAAAATATTGTTGCAATAGGGTTTGATAAAAAACGCTTTGCGATACTTTTTATAACGCGACACAGCGATAAAAACTACCAAACTTCAAGTTGCGAACAGTTAATGTTATTGTTACCGTTATAGCTGCGAGGTAACGACTCTTTGCAGTTTTGCAGAGGCATCGTATTTGCAGCGCGTAAATAAACTTTCGGCATGTTTATCGTAACAGCGTAAATTGAATTTTAACGACAGAATGCAAGCGTCGTCGTTGTTTCTGTCATTTATAACTTTATTTTTTTTAAAAAAAAATACGGACATAAAATTCATCCTAAATGCTCTGTAACTGTAAAAAAAAGAAGAAAAAAAATACATTAAGATAATTTTATAATTTTATATTCAGAAATGTTTTTATTTTTTGTTTTCTTGAATATCTATGAAGAAGAAAAAGCATTTCAATTTATCTTGTTTGCGTTACAACAAAACAGTAAGTTCAATGCAGCTTGAGTGGCATTTAAATAGAGTAACGACAGTATGTTTCAACATGTTTAATTCATAAACGACATACAACCACCAGTCGTATTCATGTACGGGCGTCACGAGGTAGAACTGTTTTACATAAACTGCTGCGAACATAAGTATGCTCAATTAGTAGCGAAACAAAACAAAACGAGAGATACACACAGTGAGCATAGTTTTTCGAAAAAACGGAAACAAAAAAAAAGTGAAGACAGTTTGATGTTTGGCAAACATCTTCACATACAATGCCGAAATCATTTTTGCTGAAACGTAAATTCAAAGAAGATTTACAATATGAGGATGAATATGAAAGTGATGATGAAGGGTGGAGGATAGGTGAGTGAGGTTTACACTAAATTAGGCTCAATATGATTGTTATGGCATTTTTGTGGCATATTTTCTTAAACTATCCCAAATTATTTTTAAATCTTGTCACTGCAGCTTAATGATGCACTTAATTAATATATAACATCGCAGTTGTATTAATTAAAATTTTTGTTGAATATGGAGGAATGTTTTTTGCTAAAAAAAATATTATAAATTATGCAGCAAAAGTGCACCCTTTCGGCAAACATTTTGTCCAAGCATTCTGCGTTCAACTATTAGGCTATACTTCCATAGTTTCGATATTTTGACTTGCAAACGTGGTGATATAATGGTAATATTGAAGGCTAGTTTTGGACAATTAAAAAATCCACGAGAACTAACCCTTCACTGCTAAAAAAACTATTGAGTTATGTCAACTTCGTTCCCATGATTTTTTTTGTTAAAAAAAAGTTCTGAAGTCAAGGCTGATATTTTGAAGCAGTCTAAATAATGTCAAATTGGACAAGCTGCATACGCCCGTACACTTAGCCAAAATGGCGGTAAAAGTTAAAAAATGTTTGAAGCTAGGCGGATTTCTTACAGAAGCGTATATACTTTAACTAAATTGGGCAAGTTTATGACAAATAAAGTTTAAACTTTCCAACATCCTTCCAATCTTTTTTGTTTATTTTACAGAAACCGATAGCAAAGTGGATATGTGCAGTGTTGAAGAAGATCGGGATGATTGCTCAAGCAACACCAGTGACTGTCCAAGTAGCAGTAGTGAAAAAGAAAATCGAACCAAAACCTCCCAAATTGAGAAAGGTTAGTAGTATATGACAAAATATATTATATACATAAATATCTGATGCCACCCTCGTCCCCAGGGTTTTTTGTCTCTTTGATATGAGAGAAGAAAAAGACGAAAAATGCCCTTGTATCGTCGAGTGACCAATATATGGCCAGATTAAACCAATCATATTTCAAAATCCGGTAGTTCCACTAAGTTGAAATTCCGAAATTTTAGGTAACGGTCTGTCCAAAATCTTTTTAAAAGGGGAAGTAGAATCAGAAAAAAAGTTGCAAGGGCGTTGTTTCATTTAACCACTTTTGTTGCCTAGCGACACGCCTAATATTGTCGAGGGGTATAACTCTCCATAGAAATTAAATTCACAGGTTTTAAATAGCATAAAATTTTTGTGCATGTTGTATAAAAGTCGATGTTACAATTTAAACGTAAACATATGTTGCACAACAAAGCGACACGAGATGTTGTACAACAAGATGTAGAGATTTTTTCTATTTCAACAACAATTTCACACAAATTAAGGCTCAAACAAGAAATAAAAAACATTGATTGTTTTGACTGACATATCTTGAAAACTGTTTTTATATAAAAAAAATGAGTAGTACGTTTTTAAACTCCCTTTTTATAAAGAAACGTATGCATTGTGTTTTGAAGCAGTTTATTAAGGAGTAACACACAAATTAAAAAATGCGCTTAAGATGTCACAGACCCTTTCAAGAAGCAAGCTCACTGCCGTGATGAATTTACTCCTTATAAATGCCAAGGGCCATATAAAGAACACTCTAAATAAAATCAGAACTCAAAGTATTGACATTTGAAGTCAATTTTTAGCGTTTTTTGTTTTGGTACGTTAACTAGATTGGATATTATGCTTCACGTTCAAAAGGAAGATACTGTAAATATGTATCAAGGAATATAACCAAAGTTTAACACATAAAACCCTTCAGAAGTAGGACCGTTGAAATTTTACGGTAAATAACAGGGGACAAATATTAGTTTGGAGTTTTTCTTTTCTGTGTGTGTTTTTGCTGCATGTACGAAACAAAATGTATAATTTATAAATTTTACGGGTTTGAGGTTTTCTAGAAAGCTTGGATCCCATAAAAATATTTTGATTTTGAATAGATCGAAACTATTGGATAATTTGCCAATAAAACATTTATATAAAGTTGTCGCTCAGGGTTAAAAAGTTCACAGGTAGAATCGCAAACATAGTTATTCATTCTTTTAACAGATTTTTTTCTTCATTAATGATTGAAATTTTTGCGCTGGACAAAAATTTTCCGCGTTTTTCTTTTCATCACTTTTGACTGACTAAAATGTTTGTGCCAGGTCGAGCATCTACAAAGATATTTTTTGATGTAAAAACAAAAACTAAGAAGCCTGATTGCTGGCAAAAGTAACATTGGACGAAATGTTTTATCAGAAAAAAAAGTTTTACCATGTTAACAATGTGTGTATTTATTTATTTATCTATTTATCTATTTTCCTATTCATTATTTTCCTGTTTTTGGCAAACCTTAGGTGACATCATAAAAGGAGATGATTTAGATGGAGTTGACTACCCACACTCCTTCTTAGAGTTTCTCAATGATGAGAGGATTCAGAGGAGTTTAGAATCGTTTGGAGAAAATTGTCTAGAAAAAGAACGAAATGAAGCCAGACGAATCAATTATGAGATGCTGCAAAAGTCTTTCTTTAATTTTGCAAATCAAAAAAGAACCATCCCGATAAAGTACGAACAAAATAATCATTTATCTCCTCCTTTGGTGCCTTTTCGTCACCCTCCATCTTATCACTACAATTCAGTGCATCACAATCTTCCCTATCACATGCCAGAAGGATTTCAATCGCGCCCTCCCACACCGTTGTTAAATTCGTCGCAACATAAGGTATCAGACCGATTATATCCATGCAAGGTCTGCGGGAAAGCGTTCAAACGTTCGTCTACCTTGACTACACATATGATGATACACGCCAACATCCGCCCATTTGCATGCACATTTTGTGGCAAAAGGTTTCATCAAAAATCTGACATGCGCAAACACACATACACACATACGGGAGAGAAACCACACAGGTGTAACTTTTGTGGCAAGTCATTCAGTCAGTCGTCAAATCTTATTACTCACTGTAAGAAACATAAAAATTTCAAGCCGTTTCGGTGTAGCATATGCACGGAAGATTTTCAACAAAAAATTGACTTGCGCAGACATATGTACACCCATCAATCAAAACCAACTGACATTTAACTATTGGGCGTTACAATACGCCATATTCGTTGTCAGGGTAATGAATGCGTCATTTGGTTGAGCAAAGGAGATATTTACGAACTCAATATTTACATCTTCGAGGGCAAGGTTTACATTCTGCGGGATCTGGTTTAATGAATTGACAATTGAAGTTATCAATGAAGGACAAGACCCATCAATGAAGTAATAGTCTCAAAATAACATTTGTCCATTTTTCCATGCACATCGGAGGCCTTTAATTTTTACACGTTTTCCAGCCACACATAGCAATTGAAACAAAGCAACTTTTAACAACACCACAACAAATGCACCAAAGAAATGTTGCATGCACATTTTGTGAAGCATCCTATTGTGTGAGGATAAAATTATTTGTTTTATCGTGTTTTCATGTTTGTGTTGTTTGTTTATTTGTTTATTTGTTTATTTGTTTATTTGTTTATTTGTTTATTTGTTTATTTGTTTATTTGTTTATTTGTTTATTTGTTTATTTGTTTATTTGTTTATTTGTTTATTCGTTTATTCGTTTATTCGTTTATTCGTTTATTTGTTTATTCGTTTATTCGTTTATTTGTTTATTTGTTTATTTGTTTATTTGTTTATTTGTTTATTTGTTTATTTGTTTATTTGTTTATTTGTTTATTTGTTTATTTGTTTATTTGTTTATTTGTTTATTTGTTTATTGTGTAGTTGGATAGTTTAGTAGCCTTAGGGTATGAATGATGTGTAGAGGTGTTAGTTTCAATTTGTTTGTTTATTTGTTTTCTATTATCAATTTAATAATAGATCGTGTTGATTACCATTACGTCATTCAATAATAACAGTGTCAGGTACTTTTTTTATATATGTCAAGTTACTGTTCTCTCCTATGTTTTTTTTGCATTGTACATAATATATTGTAAAATAATTTTATAATAATGTTTCATAGTGACCTTTATATTATTAAATTTTGTAGAAAAATATCACCCCTTAAGGTCTGTTTACACGTATCCATCGCGGTACAGCTTTTAGTGTGTTTGTTTTAGACTACGTAGTTTGTATGCTTTCTATAGAACGCAAATTGTTAAATATTAAATATAGATTTTTCTGCGTACTTAAGGCTGGTTTTCATTAACATAAAAATTGTTGAGCAACTGTTGTACCGCAGGCACTGATATAAATTCGATGAAAATACAAGTTGTAAACAAAGCAACACAACGGAAGTTGCACAAAAAATGTTGTTAAGATGAAATCTTTTTTTCTATGTCTACAACAGTTGCATGAAAGTTACAGATTCTAATGGAAACCAAAGTTTTAGGGAAGTCGTTTGTGCAAATTTATGTTCTTTATAGATGACGCCCATACTTTTTTTTGTATTTTTATATGCTTTTTTTACCAACCTAAAAATGTTATTTATTTCCAAGAAATAAAACATTCTAAATGTACTAAGGTGTCTTGCTTTTAACGTTGAAATACCCAATTCCCATAAAATGACTATGTAAAAACAAAACAAAAAAAAAGTAACACAGAGAAAAGAAGTGCTGTTTCTTTCATACAAATAATTTGTACTTACAATCCAAACCAATTTTAAAACTTCCCGTAGATTAGTCATATGGAACTTACAGCTATGGATGCTGGTGTTGCAAAGTTAAAAAAGGTGGTTTCTAAAATGTCTCAATCGCTTCTGTAAATATGCGATAATACTTTATTAAATAACGCCTTGAGGGAGAGTGATTTATCAAAACCAACTTCAGTCATGGTAAGACCATTTTTGGCTTTACTTTCAAGTATGAATGTCTCGTTCGTACGGAGCACTGTTTTAGTGCCATGTGCGCTCGGCGGTTTCCTGGATCTGAATCTGACTTGTTTAATGGAGCTAGTTTTTATTTTCGATGAAAATTAACACAGCTATCATTTCTTTGCGTCATCTCAGATATTGGCTAAATAGGCAAAAAATTGCCTTGGGAACAAGGTTGGCATAACTGGTAAACCAAAAAATATGCTCAAAATGATGGTGACGTCAAAATCTTGTTTTTTCGTCACCTTCGTTCTGTTATTAAGATTGGTCAAAAATAAAAAAATGCCGTTTTCTACAAGATGAAAATGAAAGTGGCAATAAAATTTCGTTCTAGTCACCTAAATGCCATTTTTAGGCCAAAATAGGTCCACAATTTAACAATACTTTTTTTGTAACATTTTGCGCAGTGAACAAAAACGCATGCTCAACTGATGGTACTAACATATGTCACCCAATCAAAAATTGGTCTGAATAAAACTGTTTTTTTTTGTCAAAACAAAAAAAGCATTTTGAAAATAATAACTGAGATTTTGGTCTTCGTTTTATTGTAGGCCAAACATTTCATGTTTGCACACCAAAAATTAAATTTAGATATTGGTATTTTTTCTGCAGCGAAAAGTATTGCATAAATTCTCTTACAATTTTGTTCGAAAGCGTGATTTTTAAGTCGCATCGGCTCTTTGTTTCTTAAAAAACTATAACTCCGGAGTTTGTTTTCTTTGTTATGAGACCAATCGTAAAGTCGACAGCCAAAGTGTCTGTGAGAACAAATGACAAAATTATCTAACATGTTAAATAATGTAATGTCAAAGTACCGAACTTCAAAATATATTAAAAATGAAAAGAACAAAAAATAAAATAATACATGATCAACTAACAGAACGCTCAAATTTTGTATCCTACAAACTAAATACTAAATGAAATTTCTCCAAATCTGCTGTATTGGTTAAAAATTATTGTAAAGAAAAATTGAAAGAACGATATTTTTTGCGATTTTGTGGTGGATTTTAATTGAAAAAGAAAATACTTAAATTTTTGCGTGCTAGTTTCTACGAACATACTAAACGTGATTAATTTCATCGAATTTTCACAAATAATATTTGTTGGATAAAGTTTTACATTTGACCAAAAGTTTTTGTGAGGCATAATTTTCATCAGTCGTAATTTTTGTTGAATAGAGTTCTCGCCCTTGTTTGTCAAACTTTCATCATGAATTTCTTTTACGATTTCATTCATGGGTACATCAATTGAGCTGTGTATCCTTCTTCTTTCATACAGAAAGAAATGCAAAACAATTAAACCAGTCAAAAAGCCACAATTAATTGATGATGCTCTAGATAACCATCTACCACCGTATTTATCATAAATAACTCCTCCAACAATACTTCCAGTAAAGTTTCCTAAACTGTAATATACTCTAGTGACAATAGTAAACATTGTCACAGAGATTTTGATGGGACTTATCTTGTTTGTGTATTCCACAGCTGCTGCCCAAAATATTGCAAACCCAAAAAACTGGAAAAGCTGGATAGGTACCATCAGATAGGGTTCTTCAACAAAAGACATCGATAAAAATCGCAAGCAATATGAGAATGTAGCAATAATAAAACTTGGATAGGTACCGCAAAATAATTTTATTAACTTTGCTGAAACACGAAATACTAGAATTTCAGATACTGATGACAATGCTGAAGCTAAACCAATGATGGTTTTTGTTCTTCCCAACTCTTTCTCCATAAATATAGCTTGAAATCCATTTATTAGAGAGAAATTGATTCCCATGTGTGCTACAATGATCAAGAAGAAGATAACTTTCATTTGGCGACATGTTGAGAATAAAGTTTTTGCAACATTTGTTTTGTTTTTGCTGGAAACACATTCACATTCCTGGTTTTCAATACACTTGTTTTCCACGAAAGTAAAGGTAGCAACTTTACCATTATTGTCTTTTACCTTTATTTCTCTTTTGCTTTTACTCTTACATCTTTTTCTAATCTGCTTTTTTCACTACTAGTGACGTCCTTATGCCATGTTACCAATGGCTTCGATATACTTTCATTTTGGCAATATTTCATTGATCATTGGTCAATATTTCATAAGATTCTTCCCATGCATGACAAAAAATAACTTATCTCCTGCACTGTTCTCCACCCCAATCTTAGCATCTGCTGCTTTGGCAATCCATGGTAAAGGTACAATCGTTGAGGATGTCAGTAGAACCAATTTTTCTCTACGAAAGTGGTTAGCTATTGCACCAAAACAAGGTGATATTACTAGTGAGAAGATAGTTCTTATACCAGCAATAAGAACGCTTTGCGTAACAGATAAACCAATGGAATGGAAGAAATTTATTAGGTATGGTAAAAAACAACCCATAGTTCCATAGATTGCAAAATAACATATTTTTGCGGGAATAAGCGCTTTTATAACACGTGGTGACGGAGCGTTAATCAGTCTGGTCGCGTCAATTGGATCGTTCATATCTACTTTAACTGGATAAAAGATCTCATAAATGGTTTGAGCTGCGTCACTTCAGACTCTAAAATTATAATCTTTTGTTAAAAAACATCGCAGCATTTATCAGTTTCACATTGAATGATGCAGCTCTAAATTAGAGAATACAGCAAGACACTAGTACAGAAACCTTTGGAAAACTAAAACGAATTAGAGACACTATCTGAGAAAATATAAAATGTCATAAAGGAAAGTTTATACCCTTGCAGAGCTCTCCACTTTCAAAGATAAAAAATATCACATCAATGAATGAGAAGTAATAATTTTTTAGAAACAAAAAAATAATATAAAAGTTATGTTTCATTCTATCTGCAGACATCGCCAGAACTTTTGTCGTTAGATCTTCCTTTTTGTAAAAAAAACAGCAAAGCAATGTTACAATATTGACATATTTCAAAGAAAGGAAAAAGCATATTATTATAAGAGGGTAAGCAGGTGCGGATCCAGGGTTAGTCAGATAAGTCGCGTGACTAAGTGTAAATTTGACGAAAAATGTTAGCCAAGCGAAGATGTCGACGATCAAGGCGTTGCAAACGGAGGGCGTTAAAAATTGTAATTTTTTTACGGCGAAAAGCCATGGTTCACAGCCCTCTCCAATTCGCCTATAGCGATGTTGACGTCAAAGTTGTGACGTCGCTACCATATAGACTGAGAGGGTTGCAAATTATAGCTTACAGATTTTGACTGATTCATTTTGACTAATCAGTCACTCAGTCAGTCAAAAATCAAATAGCTATGGCCCGCAACCCTCCCCATCTCACCTAAGGGGCCTGTGACGTCAAAATCGTGACGTAATTTTCACACTCTATGCGTAGTCCAACAATATGTGGCCCGCAGCCGGCGAAGGAAATTTAGGTTCCGTTTTGCGTGGTTACTGATAACCTGTTAGGCTATAGTTTTAACTCCCATCCGTCAGGATTAGTCAAAGACTCACGCCTTTTGGCTTGGATTCTTTCCGTACTATTATTGATTATGGCTGCAGCAGATATGTTGGCGCGGGTGCTTACTGATTTAAAGTGTGATAATTTTGAATCTGTTCGTAAAATGCAAAAAGAACTTTTAGAAAGTGTTTATTCTCGAGCATTTTTGTTGTGTGGGGATATTTATCCCTTGGTTGGTAAAAGTCTTCATCGGAATTCAGGTCCAGATATATACCTTCCATCTGAGGCGAGGTGTGAGGATAAAGGAATTATTGTTTTAAGGTGAGAAGTATGTTTTTTACTCTCCAACACACCTTGCATTTATCTAAAGGTTTTCAGTATATCTGCTACGAAAAGCTAGTTGGGGAGAGCTTTATACAACAGACTATTAAATTAAAACCAAATACAAAAAGATTTAATTAGCTAATAGCTAGGGCTAATACACCTTTACGATAATTCGGAAAAAATAACACTCCATCGCAGCTTATTTTGCAATCAGAGGAGGTAAACATTACACTTTTATAAGAGTTTATTAAGGAGAAAACACTATTTTTCGTGATAACTTTTCTTGCCACGTTTTGTTTTTAATGAAAAGTACACATAAGTTGTATCTTATTATTATTAACGTTTCCTAAAAATTTGAAAGAAATTGATACGACGGAAGTTAAAAAACTGGAGAAAACACGCTTTCGTCTCTAACAAACTCTCATAAAAACACGAGTTTTACCTCCTTTTTTTCGATATTGTAAAACGATGGAGAGCCGTAGGAACGCATGTACAATTGAATTGTCATAAAGGTGTATTGTTTTTGTAATATGAGCTTTGAACAGAATTTTCAGCATTGCGGAGGAATTCTTTCTCAATTAATATTTGTGTTGTTATTAGAAGCAAGAACTTGACATCTGGATAAGTAAGGTTGGTGATGAAAATAAACAACTCTTCGAATGACTATTAAGAAACAAGTTTGTTGAGTAAAAGGTCATGGTAAAATATATTATTTTTAGATCCAATCCATCAGGAGACTGTCTATACAGCTCAGCATCGTTGGTATAGGCATAGGTGATAATTCTCTTGTTGATGTTTTGAGAATCTTGACATCCATAGAACTTTTCTTGCATCCTTCCTTTTATTCCAATCATCCTTGTTTTCAATTTGCTTTTAAAAACCAAAAGGCAAATATTTTTATATCTGAGAAAAGTTTATTCAGATTTTCCCTTTCCCATATTGTTTGTGATATGACTCTTTCTCCTGAGGAGGCAGTTAAAGCAGAAGCAATTGAGAGATACCAGCAGGACAAGAAATAACACGTGTGTCTCGTAATATAGTTAAATACAAAGAGGCTATGTACACTTCACTCCATGCCTTACATATACAAATATATAACAGTCTGTATATATGCAGTCTCCGACACTACATTACTCCCCTTTTTATTTCAAAGACTCTGGGAGATCTACTTCGTATTCTGTTAGCTTTGACGGCTTCATTCGTTCACGTGTAGATCTTCTAACTTGTTCCATCGCAATTTCTTGATCGAGATTATTCCAATCTTCCTCTACTTCATACTCCACGGTTTGCATACTTTCATCTTCACTGGTTACTGCGTCTTTGTCCGCGTCTCTTTCACAAGTTAACGGTGGTATATCGCAGTCTGCTACAGATGTTGATTTCGTGAATAGTTTCTGACTCCTTTCTTTCCCTGGGTGATTGGGAATTTTCTTGAAAAAGGTGCTATGCCGTGTGATGACATGTCTATCCCACTCTGCAGTGACTCTGCCACCAACCTTTTTGATAATGCGATGTGGGGTTCCACAGTAGGGCGTATCACTCTTCTTTTGTTGCTTTTGGCGATACATAACCCAATCACCCACTTGTAGCTCGCTCTCTGCAACATATGCTTTTCGGTCAGCATATTTTTTCATCGAGGTTTGTCTTGCCTCCTGCTTGGCTGATATTTCGGTGTGGAACTTTGGCCTTTCAGCGCGGCGTACAGCAGGCAACCGGGTTCTGTATTGTCTGCCATTGAATAGAACCTCTGCTGGACTGCGACCCGTCACTGTATGTGGAGTGCCCCGGTATGCCCGCAGTAAGCGCTGTAATTCATGTCTCCAGTTCAGGTGTTCCTGCAAAGACGTTTGCAAGAGCTTCTTGAGATTGTGCATAAAGTTCTCTACCATGCCATTCGTCCATGGTGCTAGGGGTATTTTCGGACCATGCTTGAATCCCATGTATTTGGCATAGCTTGCAAATGTTGTGCTACTGTAAGGCGGGCCGTTATCTGACCCTAGATATTCCGGAATTCCAAAAAGTGCAAAAATGCGATCCATGGCTGGCAGTACTGATTGTGCAGATGTGGCGTGAACGACCTCTACAGCAGGGTAACGAGAATACATGTCTTGTACAACTAGTAGGTACTCATTACCACCCTCGATTGGCCCAAATAGGTCAGTGTTAAGTTTAATCCAGGGTTGTTCTGGTAGTGAAGAAGCTTTCATTGGTTCTTGTTGTTTCGTATCCGTTGCAGCTTGACACGGGTTGCAAAATGCTACAGATGCCTCCACCATAGCATCTATTCCTGGAAACCACATAGTGCTTCTGATGAGTTGTTTGCATTTCACTATGCCTTGATGGCCTTCGTGCGCTAGCTGTACAGTTTTCTGTTGTAGCTGTGACGGTATAATGATCCTGTCTCCTCGCAATATAATACCTGAATCGTCCACACTGATTTCTTTGAAGATGGCTTTGTAGGGTTGTAGCTCTTTCTGCCTCTTGTCAATGTATCCTTGTCGTACAGCAATGGCAAGAGATTGAAGCGTGGGATCTTCCAACGTTGCTTGCACAATCATATCAGTGGTAATAGCTGAATCACTTCTCATGACAGCATTGGTGACTAAGTATAAAGGAAATTCACTTTCTTGTTGGGATGGAGCCTGCTTTTGCTGTGGATGGCGAGAAAGATAATCAGATGGGTTGACTGAACCAGGTTCGTGTATTAGCTGGAAATTGTAGCCTTGTAGTTTTAGTTTATGCCTCAGAATACGTGCTGGCATGTCCTGCTTCGTTTGCTTATACAAGGCTAGTAAAGGTTGATGATCTGTACTGGCAGTATATTGGGGAAGCCCATACAGATATATGTGGTTCTTCATTGTTCCAAAAACGAGAGCAAGGCTTTCAATCTCTAGTTGTGAGTAATTCCTTTCGGTAGGTGTAGTAGCTCTACTGTCATAACGAATAGGCTTAAAGATGTTGTCTTGAGGATCTCTCTGGGCAAGGATGGAAGCAAGACCATCCTTCTTCGATCCGTCTACAATAAGCTTGGTGTCCTTACAGGGATCAAAATAAGCCATTGTTGTGTGTTGCTTCAAAACTTCCTTGAGCTTGTTGTATGCAGTGTTGCACTCATCTGTCCACTCAAAAACTTGGCCTTTACATGTTAGTTGTCGTAAAGGTGCAGTAATGTTGGCATAACCAGGAATAAAGGTACAGCTGAAATTGGTCATGCCTAGAAAGGATCTCACTTCCGTTGCATTTGAAGGTGCTGTCATGGCATCAAGCGCAGTCACCTTGGCAGGATCCGGTGATATACCACTAGCCGAGAATATTAAACCAAAAAATTTAACAGATGTCACATTAAGTTGACATTTGGATCGTCCTAATGTTAATCCACAGTCTGCTAGTCGTTGTAGAACCTGGATTAATGTTAAATCATGTTCTCGTTGAGTACGACCAAATACAATGATGTCATCATAGATGTTAGCAGCCTGTTGGATGTCAGCTAAAGTGTTAGTCATTTCGTCATGGAATACTTCTGCAGCTGAATTGGTTCCAAAGTTGAGTCGCTTGAATTGACGTAGGCCTTTATGAGTGTAAAACACTGTGACGTATCGAGATGAGTCATCAATTTCAAATTGATTATAACCATGGTTCATGTCCAGCTTAGAAAAATGGCATGCCCCATTCATTCTGTATCTAAGTTCCTCAATCGTTGGTATGACATGACGCGTGCGTTGAATTGCTTTATTGGCGGTAGTCATGTCAATACTCATTCTAATTTGTGATGGATCGGCTTTTGGTGTTATGACAATGTTGGAGACCCAGTCAGTTGGTCCCTCTACCCGTTCAATGACATCTTCCTTTTCCAGCTCCTGTAACAGAGTCTCCAACTTTTCACGGTGTGCAAACGGAATACGACGTTGCGCTTGCACAACTGGGCAAACTGTTTCATCAATATGAAGGTGAACCTGACGATATTTATGCTTCCCAATGCCATTGAATACTACATCAAAGTGGTGCATAATTGCATCAACCTTCTGTTCTTGATTGTGTGTTGTGACTTCAAGCTGCTTTTCAAGTTCAACCGATGTCTCTATGGGAGTTAGATGTTTGGCCATTTCTCTATAATCTAGATGTTGTACTTTGGTGTGTACCTGTTTTACAGTTTGTTGGTTGTCAAGGTGATTTACATTGATAGCCAATACATCTAAATCGAAAGCTGTGTATTTGCCCATTAAACTTTGTGCAGCAGCTCCCTCTGTTACATAAAAGGTAGCCTGGACATTGTTGTTGTTGTTGGCAGTGATTTGTGCCTCAAACGCCCCCTTGATTGGTAATGTAACTGAGTTGTATGGTTGCAGTTTTGCCTTGGTTGATCGAAGAGGAATGTGTTTTAAGTGTTCTTCATAAACATTCCATGGAATTACATTTGCATCTGCCCCCGAATCTACTTGCATAGTGATCCTGGTGTTGTCGATGTTTACCTCGATTACAGTGGATGGATAGTTTTCACAGGTGGTTCGTAGCTTCTCCTTCACTGCATTAAGTTTAATTTCTGTTGCCCCATATTCGTAAAATGACCCTCCTTGTGGTCCTGGCTGTGCAATAAGCAAGTTGCAGGCACTAATCTAGAAATTGGAGGCAGCGTACCTATGCTTACAAAAAGGGCAGTGGAAAAAATGGCCCCCACCATGGTTGGGGGCCAAAAAAAATTTGGGGTTTGTGAACGCTCTAGAATGGCTAATATAGCATTTCCCAGGCTTATTTTGATAACATTCAACCAAGTTGTTTCTTCTCATCAGTACTTGTTTCCATTAGTATTCATTTAGAAACACAAAGCACAAGCCCAACTACATCACAACCATCAACGATAGTCGACGAAACAGTCACGCCGACTACGCCGTTGCCGGTACCATTATGAACGAACGAAGAAACAATGATTGCGTGATTAGCAAAATACTGACCACAGTCCCTTTCTTAAATTGTACTCAAATTACAACAAAGTATATTATGCATAAATCTTTCTCGGCGAAAAAGTATTGTTCTATATCATTCCGAAACTTTAGCTTATTTTCACAGAGACTTTGTTAACAATTTTTTTCGTTGAGAAAGATACTATATTTCCGATGAAAATATGCGTCTGTTACGATTTGTTTTCCAAATCTGTAAAACTCTGTCGACTTCCCTATTGGATAGAGGATTTGTTGCATGCGAGATGCGCATCAAGGCATCTAAACTTTTTTGGTCGAGATTGGTCCGTTTGTCGTTCATGATGAGCTTCATACGAGAAAAACCACGTTCCACCACAGCCTCTGATTGAGGCACAAGAGCATATAGACGAAGCAGAGTTCGAACATTCGGGAAGGCAGAAGAAACAACGCTATCACGCAAGAGATCGATTGCTGTTAAAGGTGATCGTTTCTTGTCGACAATACTTTTTAAGTCATCCTGGATTGCCTTAATCTCCCGTTTTGTCTTCCGCTTGTCAGCTTCAGCGTTGAGGAGTTTGGCTTTAGCGCTCTTTTCTTCACAGGATAATTCGGCCCTCAATGCAATCTTACGAGTTGTGACATAATTTTTATAACCCGCGTATTCCATTTGAAGAGACTCGTTTGTGCAATCAATGATAGGATTGCTTAACACTGTTCGGCCTTGATAGGTATCTTTAGCAGAGTTGCCGTAAAAATCAAACGCCACTTTTAAGGAATCGTTGCCATAATTTGAAAATGTTACGTCAGTCGATTCTGGTATACCAACAGGATCAAAAACTAATAAAGATTCCACGGGTGCCATGCAGGACATATCGAATGCTGCTTCCATCTCTCCTGAAAATTTCGAAAATTCAATTCAAAAGATTTCCAGGTCATAGAGTCAAAGCGTTATGGGTCAAATCAATTTTGTTCCCAGAGAGCCCCTTTTAGTTATGAAACAACGTTGTTACGACATTATTATAAAATATGCTATTGATGGCCACAATTTCTATTTGAATACTACCCTTAGGAAAAATGAAAACAAACCTATAAATCCTGTGATGAATGGACTACCGTATTTCTCATGGAATTCTTCAGCATTGATAGAATAGTCGACTTTCAATCTTTTGCGAGTTCCGCGTGAAGCAACATTCTGTTTCGTGAACGATTCAACTTGCGTGAGAATTTCTTTGTGTGAATTAAAGCTTTTCAAATAAATGCTATTTTTATTCGACGCCATATCTCTCAAAATAGAAATTGTGGTAGCCATAACACGTCGTACTGCACCAAAATCTTTATGATCAGATTGTAAAACCATTGAAAGACCATTGATTACAGATAACACATCTTCGAGAAACGTTATCTGGAGAACTGTGTTCACATTCAAAAGCTCAGATCGATATCCTATCAATTCGGGCTTGGGATTTCGAGTAACAATATCGTCAAGGGCCGAAATGATCATCCCATATCTCTCTCTACAGCGTTTGCAAGCAGCGCCATGAGAGAGCCATCGCGTAACAGCAGCTTTTATGACATTCAGAGCCTTCAACCCGTACGCCTCTTGAATTTCTCTCAGGATGTATCGATTCTTGCTGCTGAAATGGAAAGTTTTCCACAGACCTAAAAGCAACGCATCGATTGTTTTGAGCCATGGGAAATCGTCCATCAAGTGCTTAAAACACAAAGCGAGACGATGGCAGCGACAGTTGACATAAATTGCATGAGGTGCATAGTTTCTTATCCTCCGTTGGAGACCATTATGTTCTCCTGACATGGAGTTAGTTCCGTCGAGACACGAAAATCTCGTCTTTTTAATGTCAATGTCCCTGTCTTTCATTACAGTTACCACAGCGTTCATAACGATTTCCGACTGGGTTGACGATACCTCGACTAAGGAAATAAAGTCCATAAATAGATCTTGTTTGTCTTCGTCGTATGAGCTTATGAAAATCCCAAGCATTTCTCTCCTTGCAGCATTAGAGGACTCGTCCGCAAACAATACTAAGTCAACAGATTTTTGGATCCTCTCGTCAGTTTGTTTCCATAAATACTCGTCCAATGCAGTGAGTAATCCGTCGCATGTCTCATGAGAAGTGTATTGGGCATTCTTAGCGCAGTTACGGAGATACTGTTTTATGATAGGCTCCTCCATTTCGTTTGCAAGGAAGTCAATCATCTTAGGATATAACGCCTTGACTGGAAGATTGTTTCTTGCAAGAAAATGCACAATGCGAATCAATTTTCCTACATACAAGGAATTAGCTTCCCGTCGGTCTGCTACTGAAACTTGTGGGGCATTACCCAAGGTATCGGTGATACGGAGATTTGTCATAGCATTGACAGCTCTGATGTGCCTACTTGCCTTCGAATGGCGTTTCAGTTTTTTTCCAGCATTTTCATTGAAATGGACTCCTTTGTGTGACCATGCCCCTCGATCACCCCCACTTGGACAGGCCGTAGTAGCGTAATACACATCGCAAATTTTACACATATATCCATGTATAGCTTGGTTGTAGTAAAGCCAAGGATATATGTTTTCGTATTTACTTTGATCGTAAAGACGGTGATCTATGTGAGGCCGTTGTTCGTTTTCAGTTGGAGCAGGAACAGGGTCGTTTAAAACTTCATCTTCATCTTCGTCTGATTTATCCGTAACACTGTCCTCCTCGCTACATGTTTTTTCTAATACTTCTTCATCGGAAGAGTCCTCCGTGATCAATTCACTGAGAGAAATGAAAAGAAAACATAATGAGCGCTAGATTATACGATTTGTAAAAATCAAGAAAAACAAACAGATACCTATTCTCGACAAGACTTGACGATTGTGAATTAGAAGCTTCATCTTGTTTATAGCTAAAACATTGCGCAATAGTTTTTGAGCCTTTAGCAGCCTTTAACTTCTCTATGTTTTTTTTCTTTTCTAATCTTTTTTTCGTTGGCATTTTGAACCCGAACTGTGAACTTCACGAAATTCAACTTCTTTGGATAAATAATCTGGAAATCTTCTTTAAGTCGATTATGTAATTACGTAACATAATAAGACATTAATAAATTATTATTTCATTGTTTCAAAACAATTGAAAAGAATTCGAAACACATGGTGTTCAATTCGTGTTTTTGTTTAAAAAATCGAAAATATGTGTTGTGCACATGTGTTGGTAATAAAACCAAAATAAAACAAACAATTTTAGATAGCGTGGAAGTATATTTAGTGTGAATGACCTACGGAAACAACACGAAATGTAAACATGGCAGCGCACACGAGTTTCTTCGCGAAGATAAGTATATGTTACGTGAAGATTGTTGACGCTGTGGTATATTTTCCTTTAGGGCACCGTGAGTGAAAAAAGGGCACTTTATATCAGAAAAAGGGCACTGAATCTTGGGATTTATTGCTTCTGTATCGCCCCACCCCTGGCCAGACCTCGTTTTTGAGGTTTTCAAAGAAAAATAAAATTTCTGATTTTTTTTCTCTATAGGGCAGCGTCCGAATACCGGACGCTCTTTTGCTCTAGATTAGTGCCTGAGTTGACTTTCTTGCTTTCACAAACTCGTGAAAAATGATTTTTCTTGCCACAGTTATTACATGTGGCACCTCTTGCTTTGCAACTTCCTTTGTGTGGTGTCGTTTCTCCACAATAACGACACAACTCAACCATTTTTGTTGATTTGTTGGCAGGCTTCTTTGGTGCCAGCCGCATACCTTGCTGATCAGCATAATGTGCCAATTTGTTAAGGTCGATATTCTCCGCCGAATGAGTATTATGAGGTTCCATCGTGTTTGCCTTCATGTAGCTAACTTCTCGGTGAGCCAGCTCCATAGATTGTGCCAGTTTCATCATTTGCTCGAAAGTCATATCATCTCTTATGACAGCTGTTTGCAATTTAGGAATCGGTGTGTGTAGAGTAACCACCAACTTAATTGCTTCCTTCATGTTCATTTGATCAAATTCACAGTCTCTTGCTTTAGTCTTTAAACGAGTAACCCATTGATCATGAGTTTCTTGAGTTGAGAGTGGTCTCATGCAGAAAAATTTGTATCTTTCTGCAGTGAGATTCTTTGAACCTTTGAAATGCTCTTCGATCTTCCTCTTTGCCTCAGTGTATGTCGTCCCTGTATCTTCGAGGGTGTTGTAGAGCTCCCGCAACTGATGGCCGCCTAAGGCTAGGAGCGCTGCTTTTTTCTTAACTTCTGGTGAGACAGCCCCATCTTCTGTCGGTACTGTATCTAGTCCTTCAAAAGTAAAACAATATTCCAAATTTTCTACCCACATACACCAACGCTTGTGTATGTTTGAAGTAGTTTCTTCGTGATCCTGTAGTTGAAATTCTTGCACACACGAGCGAAGATTCGCTAAGGCATGCGCCATATTTGTTTATGTTTTACGCACACAACACTTGAAGCCTAATTTGGTTGAGCGTGGTGATGTCCTACGTAAAGTCGTAGCCGTAGTACAAAAAAAAATGGCGGAGGTGGCTCCTGGCGAGCGACGCAGCTTGAGCGTAACAGTTTTCTTCCAAACGGTACAAGAATTCAGTACAAGGTTGAAAACGTATTTGTACTTATCTGACAATGTTTCTGAAATGTTGTGGTAAATTTTCTTTGTATAAAATCCAATCCTCGTCGCCAAATGAGAGATACCAGCAGGACAAGAAATAACACGTGTGTCTCGTAATATAGTTAAATACAAAGAGGCTATGTACACTTCACTCCATGCCTTACATATACAAATATATAACAGTCTGTATATATGCAGTCTCCGACACTACAGCAATCAACAACTGTACCCCCAAGACATGGTTTCCTTTTCTGTCAATACTTGCCTTGTCAACAGTAATAAAGAGAAAAATTAACACATTTTACCCACAATTCGGTTTGTTACAGTTTGTTACAACTTTCTTTACACAGTGTATATTGCCACACCCATCTATTTTACCTGATGAAGATCAGTTAAAAATTTTATTTTGTTATGAAGATATTGTTAAGTCTGGTGTAGACTTCAAGCCAAATCATTACGTTCCCCTTTTTCCAGGTTGCAACTTTCTTAACTGAAAGTTGCATTTTCCTATTTCAGCATGCAAAAAGCAGTAAAAAACCCTTCTTAATTCTTCTTTCAAAGTTCAAACGAAACTTGAGTTTAGCCCTATGAATAAACAAATATATCTGAACAAATACATGGGTTGAGGTGTGTTTGTATCATATCACATGTATGTATATTTCATCTTCATTATCCTGATCTTTCCATATTCTTATTTTTTTTGTTATTATTGTGTTTTATTTTGCTGTCCATGGCTGGTGTGATCATTTGATTCACCTAGTCATGCTGATGAAGCCTGATATTGGCAGAAACAGCAGGAGTTTATAAATAATGAAATATATTCACAATTGTCTCACTTTATTGTAGTTAATCCCTGTTAATTTTAGTGGTTTTATCTATCTAAAATAAGACGTGTAAGACGGAGATTTGATTCTTATAAAAGATGTTCTTAGGAGATTTTGTTATAGCTTAGCGTTTCTTTTGGTCAATTTTATTAATAACTAGATAAATCGGAAGACAATTTTTCGGCGATTTTTGTACCCGCAAAGCTTAAAATTTAGCCCCCAGCTGCTAAATTCAAGACTCAGTCTTGACTAAGTCTTGAAAAAGTCTGGATCCGCCCCTGGGTAAGAAAACAAAACAGCAAATAAAAATCTTTTCACTCAGTGAAGCAACCGCGCCTGTAACTATATTTGACATCAATTAGATTTTCACCGACTTTTAAGTTAGCTCACAAAAAGCGCGATAAACTTGATCACTGTGTGTATGTCTGTAACAAGCAAAGTCGATTAAACTTTCAACAATTTTCTTTAAAAAAAGCTGAAAAATTTCCGCGATAAAACTATAAAACTGTCGCTGTCTTTTGAAACGTTTGTTCAAATTAATTTTCAGACATGTAATAAAATTGTATTTATTATTGTCAAAAGAAGAAATCGCCATTTTATTAAATAGCTAATTATAATGAGGAAGTGACTTTTTTTCTAACGGTTTTATTGTCTATTTCATTTATTAATAAAAATTCAACCAACCTGCACTAAATTTCTTATGAAAAATTCACGGGTGATTGGTTTTCATTGTTCTTTTGTTGTAACATTTATGATTTATTTGCTCTTAAAGGAAATTAACAACAAACTTGTTGAAGAAAGGTGAGATGAATTTAACGGTTTATTTATTTGTTCTTCTTTCATTTTTCAGTATCTATACAAGCGGGTTTTTAAAATTAGTAACAAAATTAATCCAGGAACCTGATCTTGCACGCCAAGGTTGAAACACAAGTGAGTAGCCATATGCAGATATTGTTTAGATAACTGTTATCTCCTCATTTAACTGTTGAAAACTGCGAGTTTGTCCTTTAACAACCGCAACTGTTGTTAGCTCATTCGACTGTCAATGATTGCATGATCTTGTGATAAAAACCAATTATGTTATCAACTAGTTTTTAATTATTCGTAATTTTTTTAATATAACCTTTTTATCTTTCAACTTTGTAGTCGTTTTTTTTTTTTTTTAAAACTTCAGCTAAAAAGGGCTTGACTAACAACAACTTAGGAGGATTAAGTAATTTTTTTTAATATGAAATGTAAGTTTTGTCTCTGATAGTAAACATCTTTGGTGGTGAAATCAAAAATTTGGAGAAAAACGTTTGGGAATAATATATGCCAAAAATATCTCGCTTAGGGCCATTGATGTATATTAATGTAATAAACTTAAGCTTCTGTGCATATAAAGAACAAACAATTTAGAAAACAACAAAGCTTGTTTTTAGTGCTTCTCTGAAGTTATTCGACTCCATTAAGTTGTTGTCAGTGTTAAATTCGACGTTTTATCAACGGCTTTTGTTAGTCTTATTCTTCTGCACAAAAATTCATACAAACCTCTTGCGCTTGCTTTTCACTTCTCTTTTCATACTGATGAAAATACAAATTGTTAATTGTTTCACCTAAAAAAGGTGACTAGTGATAGAAAGCAGTTGGATGACGAGAAACAGTGCAATAGCTCAGTGGTGTATTAGCATTTTGACGACCAGCTGAATGGACTTTCACAATTTTTTGCAACAAAGAGTGATATAATGCTGGCCAAAGTTTTTTCAAAATAACTAACCGAGCTATGTGGCTTGATTACTTACACTCCAATAGCTCCTCATTGTTGCTGTTACAACAAAAACCATAAAAAAAATACCCACAGAGATTACCTTTTTTTCTGAGCCATTTCCACAGAAAAAGATGTGTTGTAATTTAATAATTTAACACAAATTCAAGAAGGTATGGACTATTTCAAATCTACCAAGAAGACTTGGATATGTGAAAAACACTTCGAACCACCAAAGATGTTTATTATTAGAGGCAAAACTTATACTTCATAATGAAAAAATTTACTTAATACCTCTAAGTTGTTGTTAGCCAAGCCCTTTCCAGCTGAAGTAAAACGAAAATTATGGAAAAAATAGAAAAACGACTACAAAGTTTAAAGATACAAATGTTATATTAAAATATTTACAAATAATTAAAAACTATAATTGGTTTTTAGAATATTTTTTAAGAATCATGCAATCATGTTTTTCAGCATTTGAAATATTTAAATCTGTTTTAAATTTTGTTTCGTGTTTTTTTTTAAATCAAAGAAAAATTGGTGAAGGTTTTGTATATTGCTATTATACAATTACAAAGAAGGAAAAAAAGAGATGAGCATGGGCGTAAAAAATGTCTTAAAGGATAAGCAAAGATTTTGGTATCGTTCATCTTTCATGTTTATTTAATGCATTAGGACGATCTATTTGTAACAATTTTAATACCTGGTAACACTTGGTAACACTTGGTAACACTTGGAACACTTGGTAGTGCTTGCATTCAGACATCAAAGGAACAAGTGCTCATAATTATGCCTGGAACTGTGAAAGAAAAGCTTTCTAATACGCAGTGCATAATTAATTGTTGTGTTGAGTTCAACGTGGCAGTACCACAATCTCTGCCTTGAAATAATATTTTATTAGGTCATTACGAACTCACTTTGGTCAAATTATTGTTCTATTTTCTATTTTTAAAAGAAACTTAGAAATTTTTATAAATGCTTAATCTTTCTAGCGGAGATGGTATTGTGGTGTTGTAATCATAAGGTCTCATGTTTGAGTCCCAACTCCGATGCACTTTAAATGCAGTGTTGTCAGTCCATCTTAACTCGACTATTGACTGTGAACCGGCTTGTGTGTTAGGCAAGCAAGTTAGAGCCATCTTCTACGATCTCTAGCGGTAATGCAACTTAGTTACAGTCGAAGGAGAGAAAGAGCAAGCCGTAATGATGCAATTCCAAATGACGTTAAAGCTTTGTTACTTGCTCATTTTATTTGCTTTTAGAGCAATATAATGGTTGACTATTTATATGTTGTTGATGTGGTGTATTGCTTTAGAAAACTCCATATTGTCATTACATTCTGCATATCACAAAATTTTCTTGTCTCTTTTTTTCCTGAATTAATCTTGACGTTCTGAAATTCCATATATAAACTACATTTAAAGAAAACGATTATTTCTCGTTTGTCATGTGCCAACCTGAATTAAATATAATTTGTTTAAAGTAATTAATTATAAACGCTCAAGATTATTTGTAGATCAAATACAATGCTTATTTTTTTGTCATTAAAATATTTTGCAAATCAGTTAGTAAATCTCTCAAACATACGATTGCACGCATCGACGGATTTTAAAAGTTTAATTAATGTCTACGAATATTATTATTGATCGATATACAGCTACCTAAATTAAACAAATTAGTTAACAAATATTGATCACTTGAAACTCAAACATAAATTTAAAAGGGAGATCGCAATTAAATATACTATATATTCAAAATTTTTAAGCTTTTTCCGAGTAAACTTTGCTGATGATGGATGAATCAACGTCGAAACAAACAAGATCTTGTGTTGGTCCACATTTTATTAAGGAGTTAATTCCCGCAAAATTAGCATACATTGGTATGTACGGGACTATGGGATGTGTGTTGCCATATTTTAATGCTTTCTTAGTATCTGTTGGTTTAACAGTCACTCAAAGTGGACTTATAACTGGATTGCGCACCATAGCATCTCTCATTGGAGCCCCTTTTATTGCAATAATTATTGATCACAGTGACCACAAAAGATTTATTGTTCCCAGTATGCTTATAATTCATATCGCTGTGACATTCCCAGTACCATGGATTGCAAAAAGTATCATTGGTGATGACGAAGATTTAGCAAGTGACGAAAAGTCTAAATTGTTTTACGTAATGTTAACGATGGCCTCTTTGATTGCGGTGTTTGGCCTTTCCATCGTCGGCTTCATAGACGCCAATGTGATGGTACTAGTGAAAAAGTATAAAAATAAAACTACTTTCGGCTATCAAAGAGTTTTTGGTCCAGTCGGTTTTGCTGCATCGTCTTTTTTTGCTGGATTTGTTTCAGATCAATATCAAATAGAGGGTATGTCGAAATACACGGCAGCTTTTATTATGTACCTTCCGTTTATCATTTTGCTATTTATTTCGTTTATTTTTCTTACTCGTTCTTCTGAGAGCGCAGGTCGTACCATGTTTAAGCCGAAATCTCAAACTATTTCATCTGAAAGGGATGGAAAAAATCAATACACTAAGAATATTAAATTGCCATCAACTGTTTCCATTAAGGACGAACCTACCAATAATATAAAATCAGTAAAAGAGAATAAAAGTGAGCAAAACAGATCAGTTGGAAGAAGCACATTCAACACATGCCGCCAACATAAAGTTATGTTCTTTATCACCATCATGGCTCATATGGGCATCAATTATTCCTTAATCAATGGATTTCAAGCAATTTTTATGGAAAAAGAGTTAGGAACAACAAAAACCATCATTGGTGTAGCTTCGGCATTGTCACCAGTATCTGAAATATTAGCATTTCCTGTTTCAGCAAAGCTAATAAAGTTATGTGGTGGTATCTATCCAAGTTTTATTATTGCTACATTCTCATATTGCTTGCGATTTTTATCGATGTCTTTTGTTGAAGAACCTTATCTGATGGTACCTATCCAACTCTTCCAGTTTTTTGGGTTTGCAATATTTTGGGCAGCAGCTGTGGAATACACAAACAAGATAAGTCCCATAAAAATTTCTGTGACAATGTTTACTATTGTCACCAGCGTATATTACAGTTTAGGAAACATTGTTGGAAATATTGTTGGAGGAGTTATTTATGATAAGTGCGGTGGTAGATGGTTATTTAGAGCGTCATCAATTAATTGTGGCTTTATGACTGGTTTAATTGTTTTGTATTTTTTCCTGTATGAAAAAAGAAGCAAAGAACAAATCGAAGGGGTGTATGTTAACAAACATGGAAGCGAAGAAGACACAGTTGGAAGAAAAAAATAAATAATTGGTTGACAATTTCCAGGGGAATTTTTATGTTTAATTTAGGAAAGAACTTTTCGATTGCTACATTTAAATTTTGATTACATTCTTATAGCACAATATGCAAAATTACTAGTTGATGCCAAACCGCCTGTAGTGAATTCTAACCCCAACAAATATTTCGTAGAACAGGAATTTTTTTTGCAATCAATCGTTGGCAAGTTTATTGCTACTACACAGGAAAAAAATTCTAAAGTTTAAATTTTATTTAACTTTAAGTTTTCTGCAAAATAAAGATTTTTAGCCAATCAAATTTGCACCTTTTGTATTCTTTTGTTACTTTCTCTGTCCTTTGAAGACAGGAAAAATATAACAAAAGAATACAAAGTGTGATAACATGTCAAATTGAAAAATGTTTTTGTTCTGTTCTAGTTTTTGTTTAAGTTTCTGTCCCTAGTTGTGAGCTTATTCAAGGAAAGGGCTTACCGAATCGAGAAATATGGTGCCTGCAGAGCATGTTAAATCATTTTTTATCTCATATATGCAGGAGATATGAGAGGAGGAGGGTTTTAATTTGGTTGAAGTCAATTTTGCGATTTTCTTTAAAATAATGCGATGGTGAAGTATTGGTGGTGCAAATTAAATATTGCTATAAAAAGTTGAACCATTGTCAATGAAAAACAATACATGGATACAATGGGGACGTAAATGATTGTGGTGAAACGAAGCAGTAAATTTAAAAACACCTAAAAAACGACGAAATGCAGCCTACATTAATTTAACAATTGTGACTCACTTCGAATATAGGACAAAGTTATACTGAAATTCGTGCAGGTTTTAAATACAACGAAAGATAAAAAAAATTAAAGAAAAACAAAATTAAGAATAAAGATTGTCTTGTTTTATATTTAGACCAAATCATGTTTTGTTAATACTCTCACTTCTACCTTGACTAGCAGCAGAATTTACAGAATCGAACACATGAAGATTTTTTCGTGATTTTAATTAAACCGGGATTTTTTAACTCTAATTTCTTAACTTTGCTATACTAAACATTTCCTCCAGGGCTGTAGGATTGGAGCATTTTTTTCCTCATTTTATATTACTTGGAAAACGCCAGACTCTCCTCCAGCTTGAATGCATCTTTTTAAGTTGCACGCTTCATTTTCTCTCATAGTCTTCTATGGATGGACAACATCTGTTACAGTGCTTCTTGTGGCTTAGGCTAAGAAGTTAAAAATAGAGTATGGTCTGTTAGACGTCCCTGTAGTTGAGGTTCATCTTTTCCCTCATTCAGACAATCTAGAAACGGGGTTGGGATGGGTAAGATAAGATCCAAATGGTAATAAATGTTCTTCTCCCTTTTTGAAGCACCCGAAAGTATTATATACCTTATAATTATAGACTTCATAGACCGTTCTTGTGAAGTTTTCCTTAATGAGTTCTTTTTCCTAGTAGCAAAGCAAGAAATTCACTGGAAGCATGTTTCTTGCAGTTTTCGTTTAAATTTGGTGTGAATTTAAGGTGGCAGTAACCCTTTAAAAAATTTTTTTTTACATAATAAGTTACGAAAGGTTATTTTCAGACTATATATCCATATTTTTTCTGTTACAACACACTCGTCCCGATTTTATGGCCAAAATACTATTATCTTTCACCAAAAATATTCAGCCTCAACAATTTCTCTTGAAAATAAAATTCATAAATAATTAATTAGTTCTGCCGAATATAGTCTAAGTCTACGCGTTTGCGAAACTGTACAGAAAGAAATGACGTAATCATTAAAGAGAAACGTTAATAACAACAAAGATGGCGCATTACGTACGAGCTTTAACTTTCGATAGCATTTTCGTTTTACTTTAAAATTTTCAGACATGCTTGGTGGTTCACCAAGCATGCAGCCATGATACGGTGTGCGGAAATCTCTTTATTCGGAATTTTTTTCTTTTAACAGCGTTCGATGCAGCAGGGGATGCTAACAAAGAATCTTTTGAAAAAAAACAAAAGGCTATTGTTGAACAAAATAAGAATGAACAAAAAAAATTCCGCACACCGTTTTAACAGGGTTAATCCAAGGTTCATTTAAAAACAGAAGCTGATAACAAATAACGAGATTATAAAAAGTTGGAGCTCGTAGAAACCGATTTTTTCCTTGTTTATGATACTTTTTTAATAAATTTTTTTGCTGACTCAGCAATTTTAGTATTTAGTTAAAATCATTTTATTATGTATTAAGGCCTATATTTTTAGGAAATAGTAAAAAAAATCGTATTAATAAAACACAATAAATAATTAAGCAATTCAGACAGATAAGAAATCATTACTGTTACCTTAATTTAGCAAATATTTTAAATTTGACATGGCGTATTTTGGCAAAAATCACCCCACTCACCGAATTTTTGCCTTGCCAAAAATTCCCCTTTGTGTTTCGATTTTTTTCCTTAATGCACGTTATCAATGATCAATCTGGTCACGAGGGCTTCGTTTTCGCTTTCTAATATGTAGTCAGCGCGAAAGTAGTAGTAGCTGCTTGATCAATGACACGAATTATTAACAATGGAAAGTCGCCTATCTTTCCTTTTTACAGCAGTATCTTATGATATTGACATTACATTTATTATACTGAAACAAACAAGAAACATGAGTAATTTATGGCGTTAAAGGGCATCATTCTTCACGCATGCGCATGCAGATTAAATATAAAAGGGAACGAAAGTTCAACTCCCACGAAATTTTCGTGTAAAAAAATTAAAGTAAAGAAAAAATTCGTTACGAATAATCCTGCAAAAAATCTTTCATTACTAAAACGCGAAAGTGCACCATGTTAAAGTTCGAAACATGACGAAAGGGAATTTCCAGAATTTAAGCATCAACCTATCGCAAGTACTACTAGCAACAATGTTGCAAAAAATAGTTTTTTTTTTTTTTTTTTAATTTATTTTGCCGTTGAAGAATTTACAGTTTTCCGTAAGAATAAAATACAAATCTTAAGCTATTATATCTTATAATCTAAAGATAGGATTGCATATGCTAAAAATATTAGCTAGAGAGGTAAAAAATGGCAGGAGCGAGAAGAAGGCTATAATAGCCTTATCACCAAGCCCCCAACCTATATAAAAGGTTAGCATTGAAGATGATGAGGAGTTGTGTTATATGTGTCGTACGTTGTAACTGTTAAAGGCAATAAAAAATAGTTAAAGGCAATAAAAAAATTAAAGGACAGCGTTTTATAAATAACTACATTATTTCTCAATTTGTTTGCTTTTCTGACTTGATATTTGCTCTGACCAACTTCCCTTTCCCAAACAGAATAGAAGAAACAAGTTCTGAAAAACAAAGAAGCGCGTAACCTTTATTCTTAACGAAATGATTTTTATGTCTTAATTTTAGTATTTTTTTCCGTTAAATGTTTTTCTCTCTCGTTCTTATTTCAATTTAAAGCCAGCGAAAAGTCGCACTTTTGTTATATATGAAACAGAACAGCAGACTGTTGAATTTAGCCAACCTCAAACCCAGGGCCTGTAGCGTCTTTTGGAAGATGAAACGCGTTCGGGGCCTTAGTTGTATTTTACCCGATTTTTAATTCCCCCTTTTCTACTACAGCCGAGATGGAGATTGATTTCGGGGTTCCGTTAAAGTCCATGACGTCACACCAAACCAAAAAAGTTGGAAAGTCCCTTGTACTTTCCCTTTTTTTACTTTATGAATTTGAACTTCGTAGAATGCCAAATATAGATTTCCTTGTATTTTAACGACACTGAAACTTTGGTGAGTTAGTTTTTTTTTTCTTTCAATGCGCGTTTAATAAATTCAGCAGAAACGAGCGTGCAGAAGCAAGCTAGCTACTAGCTGCGAGCCAGAGAGTAGTAAGAATAGAAAGAGAGAGAGAGAAATAAATTTTATTTGTGGTTTAATCTGCTCTGTTATCTTTGGGAGGATAAAAAACTGTCTTACTTTGCTAATGTAGCGATGATTTTTATCTGCCATGATCAACTTCCCTTCAAAGTGGTTGTGTGAGATGCAGATAACCTTTCACATTTTAAGCAGTAAGCTCTTTTAACTCTGGTATATATGCATCTTTTTTACTTGCTACGCAAATGCCAGAGGTTTCTTCTGAAAAGCACGCTGGAATTCATCTATAGTCAGCTAGCTAGCTATGTATACAAACAAAGAAATAAAAAACTATACTGTATATCATGTATGTATAGCTAAATACATTGGTAATAGAATCCTTAACTAACAGGTATCAAAATATTTAAGGGATTTTTTGTTTTTGTAGAAGCTATGAGACCATTGTCAACAAACCGAGGACCACTTCACTCTGAGGCACTGGATAAAAAATATACTAACCTACTATTAAGGCTGAATGATGATTTGACAAAATCTGATCTTAGAGATTTGAGATACCTTTGTCACATATCAGGTAAGATTTTTTAGCAACTTTGACAATGTGTTTTACAGGATAACAATGATATTTACAGTAAAGATAAATTTTACAGTGGCACAGTGAATTTTGATATTTCCAGATTTTATATATATGAAAATCGACAGGCAAAAATACAGCTTGTAATCATCATCATCATCATCATCATCATCATCATTCTCGACTTAACACCCGTTTTCCATGCTAGCATGGGTTGGACGGGGTATATTAATGACCTTCTTCCAATCTGATCTAGACTGTGTTAGATCTAAAATCAACTTCCTCTGTATCAAGTCTGTCCTTATAACCTCCTGCCAAGTCTTTCTCGGTCTGCCTCTGGGCTTTGCCCCAGGAACTATCAAGTCTCTACACTTTCTTACCCAATTATCCTCCTTCATTCTTTCCAAGTGCCCAGCCAATTCAATCTTCTTATCTGGATAACATCTTTAATTCTACGGAGACTTAGCCTGCTTCTTAGCTCATCTGAACTCTTTTTGTCTCTCAGACTGGCGTTACACATCCACCTAACCATTCTCATATCATTCCTTTCTAAACAATCAAGATCTTCCTGCTTCACTGCCCATGTCTCACTACCGTACAACATAACACTTCTTACACAGGCCTCATACAACCTACCTTTTACCTCAATTGACAGTACTCTGCTAGTCAACAGAGGAAGTAACTCTCTGAACTTTTTCCAAGCAGAACCTATCCTGCAAGTAACACTTCTTTCAACACCCCCTTCACTGCCCAACATATCACCTAAGTAACAGAAGTTCTCAACTATCTCTAACAAGCCACTGTTGTACATCATTGAAGCTGGAAATACTTCATTCTCTATAATCTCAGCAACGCTTGCATATAAACTGAATGTCAGCTCTTAACCTTCCACTAATACTACTGCACTTCTTATGTACCCAATGCTTGCAAGTCTGACAAAAAATTGAGTTACTACCAACCCCTTTCCTGCAAACTCCACAAGGCCACTTTCCAACTACAAGGTCACATTTCACACTTTAGACTTTGCTGTGTTTACCTTCAGCCCTTTCTCTTCTAGTCCTTTCTTCCAATTCTCAAGCTTTTCAACTCTGCTATGAGAACCAAATCATCTGCATACAATAACTCCCATGGACAACCTGTTCATGGGAGTTATTGATTCATCACTAAGTGAATCGTTAATCCTGACACGACTTCTAGCATTGCTGCACATAGACTGTACCATCGTAACTAGCCACTCATCCACACCTAATTTTCTCATGGCCCACCTAATAACTTTACGTGGCACTCTATCAAAAGCTTTCTCTAAATCTACAAAGGCAAAATAGAGATTCTTTCTCTTTCCTAAATACTTTTCCTGAAGCTGTCTGAGTAAAAATATTGCATCTGTAGTGCCACGCCCTGGGACAAAACTAAATTGCATCTTATCTCTATCAATCCTTTCTCTAAGTAACTTATCAATCACTCTTTCAATAACTTTCATTACTTGATCAACCAACTTCAAACCTCTATAGTTACCCCTTTCTAATACATCACATGCTGAGCATGGTAAACAAAATTTTATAAACCCAACAAGAAGAAATACTAATGATGTAAGGTTAATTTGACTTATGAAAAGCATCGTCAAAAATTATTGATCAGTTTGTTTTAACATCAGAAATTGGCAAATTTTACACTTCTTGAAAGTTTAAAATTAACTATCCTACAAACAAGCAAGCCTTGGCCTAAGGGTATCTTTACTCCTGAACATATTTTTGTAAAAGGTACTCTGCAGCTGGTGTGCTGCAATATTTTTATTTTGGCAGGGTGTAGGCTGAGTAACCAATGTCTGAAATGCTCAAAGTTGCACTTTCCAAAATATCTGCATTATGGAAGAATCCACAACAGAGTAATGTCTTCAAGTCTATCAATGGGATCATTTAAAACAGCTTCAATTGTTGGTAAATTAAATTTGTGAAAACAACAATTTTTATTCAATTAATAAGTTGTTTTTCTCTCCAAATTAAACATTTATTGTTCTTAGAAAAGAATAGTTTTTTATGTTACCTTTGTTTACCACAGATGCCTGATAAAAGGTTGATATTATCAAGCAAACTTTAATAAGCTATAAAAAATTATGTGAAAGCGTAGAATATCACATTTCATAAAAAATTAACTTTAGAGAGCGCTAACAATAATGTTACTTACTTATGTTACTTATGTTAACTTTTGAAGTTTTAGTTTCACGCCTGTCGTGGACGACCGATGTCAGTCAGTTCTCCTCTTCTTTTACTCCATCTCTAAAGCGAGGAGGATGAGGGTTATATCGAACTACAGTGACTATACTGTTTTCTGAGGGTTCATTTTGTCCTGGGGATTGGAGGTTCATCTGGAAGAGTTTTGAGAAACTTGTTGAGGGCTGTTTTAAACTTTAAAACTGGACATGAAGTGATGCTTTTTATAGACTTGGGCAGAGCGTTGTCTGCAAATATTATTTCTCAATTTTACTAGAATAAAAAATAACAAATTTTGACACTATAATCAAAATTATGGCAAATTAACCCTTATAATTAGCAAAATATGTGAGCATTTTTTGCATATAATTTCAAAGTTTAAAAGTTTAATTAGGACTCAAGCTTTACCCTGACTGGACAGTTTAAATTCTCAACAGTCACAGTAACCACTGGGAATAAATATTTATTTTCAGTGCTGTGAAATATAGCTATATGTTTCACAGTGTTGACTTCAAAAGGAATATTTTACTTATTTTGTCCTGTTTATATGTCTTTATCAAACTATATCATCATAATATATAGGACCTTCAGTTGCTTTTAAACGACAATAAAAAGCCTTTAAAGACTAAATGATTTGAGATTTTGGCTTCCCATGGATGGTCCAATGTGGAATAAAACAAGGAAATGTTTAAACACAATTGTGCTTAAAACTAAGAACTGTAAATTCATTTTGTTCATTTTGTTGATGGGAAACCAACACCTCAGCACACTGACTTGATCCTTCTTTGCATCTTGGCTATGACACAGCTCCAGTGAATCCAAGACGAACACTATTCCGTCACCCTTGTCCACAAAGGAGAAGATTGCCATCAACTGATAATGTCAATTCTTCTTTGATGAACCTGGTAGCTCCCCAGCACCCGGTGATTTCAGTAGCTTGTCATCTCCTAGTGAACCGTTTTTTTTATCTCCTGTATTGTCAGAGCATGATTATTCGGAAAACAAAAAGGAATGCCTTGGTTGCAAAGATAAAGATAATCTCCTCCAGTCTTTAAATAAGAAAATCAACTTGTTATCACTGGAAAACAAAGTTTCAAAAAGGAAGCTTGTATATAATGCAGCCAAAGCATCTATTTTCAACGTACAGAATTTTTAAAAGTGTATTGCCAATCACAATGCTACACCATGCTGATGATATTGTTTGAACCTGTGCAACACTTTGAAATCTTAAACCTTATCAGTAAAAAAAGAAGAAGAAAGAAGACCAATAATTTTGGACACCTAATAAAACGGCTATTTTTTTAGCCACGAATCTTAAAAAAACATTATCAAGACTATTACAGTACTGTAATAACTTCTTACAAATTCTATAAAATTTGTAAACAATGTTGTTGCTTTTTTAAAAAAATAACAAGGAAAAAGTTTATATATAGAAAACAATGTGACACTCCTGCCAGGATTTGAACCTGGATCTCCTATGAATTTTTTTCATAGGAATCATACCATTGACCAGAGGAGTGTTAGCAATGCCACTTGCTAAAAATAATGTGATTTGTACATGTGTTGTTATAAAAATAACCGTTTTTATTTCTTCTTTTGGGCCGTAAAATGAGATTAAATAATGATCGTAAAGTTCACTGAATGTAGATGTTAAGTCAATCCAGTACTCTTCATTAAAATCCAGTTTGTTGAAAATGTATCTGTGTATAGTCCATATAAAAATAGCAATGTTGACAACCTGTAACGCCCATTTGCATTTGCCACTCAGTAATACCATCCGTTTCACAAATCCAACAAGACGTTAAATAATTGGGATCAGACAGTAGTACCTCACCATGTAGGAGTTGGCTTTATATTCTTGATCAGTTGACCTGTTTTAACAAGTGGAACATTGGTCTCAGCAGCAACAAGCACTCTAGCTACCAATTCAGGTTTTTCTACCTAGAAACTTTAAACCACGAAGCCTGAGGAACATCTTTAACTCCAAAATTCATTTTATTGACCATTTCGTAATCCATGGCAAATTATAACTTAAAAATAAAAGCTGAAACCAAAAATAACAACTACTCTTCGCAGCTTGAGCTTCAAAACTAACGAAGGTAAATTTGTGTACACTAACTTTCCTTCAAACCCTTTTTCCTGCACGGTCCCGGGAGATGTCGGATTGGTGTATTAAATTTATTGTTGTATATATATAAGATACAAGAAAGGCAAATGATTTTATAAATCAAATAGCAGTTTTGTTTCATTCTATAGAAGTATTTATTGAAAAAATGTTACATGCATTTATTCAGTGTACTTTATTTAAATTTATTAATTTTAATTTCTAATTTTTTAGCTGGCCAAGCTGAAAGAATTGATAGTGGTTTAAAACTATTTCAGTTGTTCGAGAGCGAAGGGGATTTGAGCAAGACCAATATATCTGCCTTGTATGATTTATTTGAAGCAATATCACGAAAGGATTTGATACGAAGACTTGACGAATACAGGCATGAACTTCAAAAAATTGTCGAACAGGAACAATATGAAGAGGGACGAAAAGGTTATATATTTGCTATGTATTTGCTATTTGCTATACCGTTATTCTGTAGTTTAATGAGAAGGTTATATGCCATAGTGTCTTAAAGACATCAAAGTGGGAAAAGTTAACTAAGCATTTTTTAAGTAATTATGGACGAGAAAGGGGAACTAAAATGTCATTGAGACAAAATATATGCATCAAATGTTCACAAAACTACACACTGTGATACCAATTGGAGTAAAAAAAAACATTTAGCTGTGAATAAAAAAATAAACATTGCAACCAATGTGTTTGCTAAATAAATTTCGGTTGAAGAAGGAAAAAAAATATTTTAGTTTTAACTTCGGATGTTGTCTATACTAACTTAACTTGTTAACAAGCTTTTTCGTTCTCATTTTTGTCTTCATTTTTTGCTGACTTTACAGGAACTAAAATTTCTGCAGACAAAAACTATTGTGGCATTAATTATTACAATCCACAAAAATAGATCGCTTTTTGCCTTACAAGTCCTTGTCTATTTTCCTATACATCCATCCATCCATCCAATGAACAGTTTGTTAAATTTCACTTCTTTTTATTATCACTTTTTTTATTTATCTTTTCGCTAACTAAACTAGCGTTTTACTGCACACATATTTGATGTACAAAAAAACATTTTGATTAAAAGCCTTAAAAGACCAAAAAAATTGAACCTGTCTGATTTTCTAAAAACCCAATTCCCCGTTCCCTCTATACGGCTAATTCGCAATGCATTATGGTAGTTGTATTCTACAGTTTTCCCTCCCAGAAGCGAGAGTTTGTAAATAAATAACAGCATTCTTTTTATTGTGGCGATAATAACAAAAAGCCGTTATTGTTTGTGATAATTTTCAAATCTCCTCAAGAAAATCATTATCTCCCTTATCCAAAACCCGTGTTATTGATGTAAACATTTAAATATTGTTAGTTAGTGAGGTTTTAGGAGTGAAAGAAGTCGAAATGGAAGTAATAAATAAGGATACAGATTTAGATATAATTTTAAGCTCTACAGATCTTGGGCCTAGCTTTTCTCAAAGCTCTTGTGTGGTACCAAGACCTGTTTTTAAAGAATTAACAAATGCCGAGAGGGACGAAGAAGTGGAGGAAAGAACACACGAAGATATAAGTCAATGGTCAACTGATCTTGCAGCTATGCCTTCGATCACCCAGGAGAAAATTCACCAATATTTAGTTCTTGGAAATAGCTGTGATAGCAAGCCGAAGGGTGCTACAAAGCATAAAATTCTTGGATACCAACTATTCAAGGAGAGCTACGTGAAGAAAGTGAGAGTTAAAAGTAATGTTATGGCTGAAAAATTAACTTTTCTTGTGAAATGTTTTGTAGCTGCTTCCATGAAAAGAGAAAAATATTCTGTTTATGTCCACCTGTGTCAAAGAAGTGGTGATATTTTGTATGCGAAATGTTTATGTAAAGCTGGAGCAGGAGGATGCTGTAAGCATGTCGCAGCAGTTCTATTTCAATTGGTTGAATACAAACAGTTGGACTTAAAAATTGTCCCTGATGACAAGACATGCACAGATTTGTTACAAAAATGGCATGTACCTGGAGAAAGTGCAAATTCTGCACCAATAAAATTTTCTGCAATGGCATTCGAGAAAGCAGACCTTACGAAAGACACAAATGAAAGTCGCAAAAGACCGTTGGTCACAGGAAATAGAAAATTTTGTTCTACACCACTGTTTGCACATGAGCCCTCAACCGAAAAAGTCAAAAAATTAGCGACAGACTTATTTGAAATAGGGCAAGGAACTTCAATGGCATATTTATTACAAGGAAATGACTATAAACCATCATCATTTTATGACACATCTATAAAAGAATTTAATTTTGAACAGACAAACAGTGAAACAGTTGAATTACGTCCGACAGTTAATTTATTTTTGCAGGCTCTTGACTTTGAACCAGAAATAGCAGAGTTATCAGATGAGCAAAAGTCATTTGTAAACAATTTCATTCATGTCAATGCCGAACAAGTTCGAGACATAGAAAAATCCACATGTACTCAGTATAAATGTGATATGTGGTACACAGAAAGAAAGAAACGCATAACATCATCCAATTTTGGATCTATTATAAATAGAAGAAAAAATATACATCCAAAAAGCATATTACAAAAATGTCTAAATAAAAATAAAAACTTTACATCAGAGGCCTGCAAATGGGGCTTAGAAAATGAAGTTAATGCTCTAAACTGGTATCAAACCGAGAAAAATATTGAAGTCGAAAAATGTGGTTTCGTTATTAATCCAAAATGGCCGTGGTTAGGTGCAAGTCCTGATGGCGCAACAACTTTGAATGGGAATGCTCGATTGATTGAGGTGAAGTGCCCATATTCAAAAAAGGATTGCTCTATTTCTGACGCATGCAAAGATAAAAATTTTTTTTTACAAATATCGAATGGCAAGCCAAAACTCAAAGAAAGACATAATTATTTTCACCAATGTCAAGGTGTGATGGCAGTAACACAAGTCAATGAAATTGATTTTATTGTTTATACAAAAGTTGACCGACATGTGGAAACAATAGTTTTTCAAAAGGAAAAATGGAACAGAATTACTTTGCCTGAGCTAACACACTTTTATTTCACTTTCATGCACAGCAACATTACAGAACAACAGTGTGAGTAAATAAAATTGTTTCCTCACAATATTGAAAAAAATCTGTCCATGTAATCAATATTCTGCTTATGTGACTTGTCGACATATTAAATCGAACAGCCATATCTTCTAACAAAAGTCCACATCGAATTCGAACCAGTATCATAAAGAATTCTTCTTCTGCGCTCAATGATCGTGATCGGCCTCGTTTTGTAGAGTTTATATTTTTTGTATTTTCAGTGTTAGTATTTGAACCCCAATATATTAGTTTATTTGCAGCTGGTTGTAAATATTCTAAAACTGCTTTGAATAATTTATAAGATTCGAATCCGGTATAAAACTTAAAGTGTGCTTCATTGTGTTTAAACCGGTCAATTGAAAATGCTATGTCACTTATAGTGGCTTGTTGTTTTTCAATAGTTTGATCAAGTTCCTTTTCATGAATTCTCATACAACTAATTTCGGCTCTCAATTTTTCCAACTCTTGTTTTAACTCTTCCTCCACAGATAATTCTGCAGCAATGTCATTTGTCGTAGCCCTCACAGGAGAAAATAGTTGCAATTTACAGTTTGTACTGTTGAGAGTTTTTCTTGGTTTGCTAGCTGTTGGTTTGATAGTTTTTGGGACTATTGTGGGAACATTGTTCATATATGTCTTCTTTCCACCAGTGAAATGAACAGAGCAAACTCTATGCGATGTAGAAGGTACAAAATCCTTTCTACTGATCATAAAAAGCCATTTCTTTCGAAGCTCTGAGTCTTTAGGAATGACATAAAAAGATAAGTCTGGATTCTTCTTTGAGTTGTTTTGACAGAGAGGTACACAGCAAGTTATCCCTCCTCCTTTACTTTTAGCTTGCAATAAAAAGCTTGAACTTGATGAAAAGTTTGAGCCAATGCTTGCAGGAGAGCCCAAGTTTTGAAAAAAACTGTTGTCTTGATTAGAATTTTGTATATCGCTTTGGTTTTGAGTAGAATTAAGGATGAAGTGTACTTGTTCGGCCATTTTTGTTACTACGAATGGTTTGTTTACGTTTTCGCGGAATACAACTACCATAATGCATTGCGAATTAGCCGTATAGAGGGAACGGGGAATTCGACAAAGTTATGCTATCCAACCAAATTTGTCAAGTTTGATAAATCCGATTCAATTACTCGAATCGTGTGGCACCGCTTTTACCAAGACCCGTAGCACTGCCTTTACACTTTAACTATCTTGGACTTTGCTTTGCTTTGCATTGATCAGATAGGTTTCTTTTTGTAGAAAGGTTGATTCACTCTGTAAAATACACTTCGTTGCAACTAGTGCAGTTTAATAACAATAAATTCTCCTTGATATTTAATGGCTTATGGTTAAGTTGACCTTATAACTGCTTGTTTTTTAGTCCTCCGCACTACTTCAACTTCACCACGTGAACCACCCTCACCAACAATTGACCGTAATAAAAATTCATCACCCACATTGATACCTCCTGCTTACTATCAATCAAGTAAAGAACCCTGTGAAAGTTTAGATCAATATGACGACAATTATTATGACAATGTGGAACTGACAGGTGGCAGAAGTACTATATCGGAATGCGGTTCTTCAATGCCGTCATACAGTAGTATTGACGACGACTATGATAATATAAGGAATCAATTCTCACGTGTTGGGTTTCAAGTTACAGAACATATATCAGATACGAACAGCATAGACCCTAGCTCTTCAGCGTATGCGCTGCCTGCAGGGCCAGAAATTGAATGTTACAAGATGTCCAGCAAGCCAAGGGGATTATGCATAATTTTAAGCAATCAAGACTTTTCTCTTGCTCGAAAAAACGGGATTATTCTACAGGATAGACCAGGAACCAGAAAAGATGAAATAAATTTGGAAGAAACTTTTACTAAGCTGCTGTATACTGTGAAACTATATAAAGATTTGACTGCAATGGAGCTGTGGATGACCATTGATAAATATGCTAGAGAAAATCATTCGAAGTATGACAGCTTTGTTTGTTGTATTATGACGCATGGTTGTTTAAATGGAGTTTACGGTATTGATGGCAAACCTATTAAAGTATATAATATTATTTCTCAATTCAATGGTCTTGCGTCACCAACTTTAAGTTTGAAACCCAAAGTTTTCTTTTTTCAAGCGTGCCGTGGAGATAATATTGATGTGGGATATGAAAGGGACGAGTATGGGCAAGATGTGAAAAAGAATTTTATGTCTGCAGACATGGATGAGTTTCAAAAACACAAGTCCCCAACGGAATGTGATTATTTTGTTGGCCATGCTACCCCTCCGGGTTAGTAATATTTCATTTGTGCTTGTGTTTTGAAATGCTGTTAGGTGACTGTCGCTTAATGGTTCTATAATTCTCGCGCGTATATATTTTCCCAGGACGAAAAAAAAATTACTTTTCGCCGGTACTAATTTTTGCGGATGATTGTTTGTGAAAACTTATTAATTTTCGTGATTAACCTAAAATAATTTTGACAGAAAAGCCTTTTCTTAATAACACATACACTTATTATTTTGCCGTCAGCGTTCCATTTTCTTCTTAGTGTGAATAAAATTGCGCTGTTTTTCAATAACATATTTTATAAGCAATTGTTATTTTGTTAATTTTTTTTTGCTGATTTTAATTTGCGCGAATTGTATTTGAATAATATTTCACAGGTACATTATTTCACAAATTTAATCAAGAATCGTGAAAAGCGCGAAAATTAATACATGCAGAAGTTTTGCAAAAATGTTAAAAATCGTTTATTAAGTATCTTCTCTGGCAATATTTTTATTATTAAGTATCCACGAATCATTCTGCCGTGACATTTTGTATTTTCTCATGTTTTGATTTTCTGTGAAATTCAAGTCACTGTGTTCATTGTCTTTTTTTTTTGCAATTACCTTTTCTGAAAGTACGCACTAAAAATTGGTGTCTTTTCTCAAAACCTTGCATATGAATCTCCAAACATGAAGAAACAGGTTATCCGCTGAAGTCAATCTCGGCATTATGCTTAGCATTGCTCTTGTATATTATAATACCCGTATACGTCTGTCTGTCACGCAAAAGGGTAGCTTATCTGCGCAGGTAGCGAGACGCACGCAATGCGGTATAAAATGGACGGGCGAACCCGTGGATTTTTCCACGGGCTAACGACTAGTTTTTTTAATTTCTGAACCTGAATATGGTTGTTAGCGTTATGCTTCTGAAAAAACACATGGAAAGCGTTTTACACACCTGTTATAAATCATCTTTGCTTCATCAGGTTACACAGCTTGGATACATCCAGTGGATGGATCGTGGTACATTAATGCGCTTTGTTGTGCTCTTACCAGCTATGCTAGAACGTACGATATCCATCAAGTTTGCACGAAAGTAAACGATATTGTCTCGAAACTTTATACTAACGATGGATGTACACAAATATCAGAAACGTCTCATACGTTAACCAAATTGTTGTATTTTTTTCCAGAAGATACGAACAGAACGTATAATTTTAGCTAGAAAACGAATGAACAGTTTGGAGTTGTGTGAACAAATCGTTGTTGTTTCTCTTCTAGATTTTCAATTATTTTAATTTCATTGTTAATAGTTCTTATTTATTCGCCTTTTGTAACAAATAAATTTTCTTAATTATTTTAAATTTACTTTGAATAAGGTACTCCCTACAAAATAATACCTTGCTTGGTCCTTGGCTGATACTAACGGACATAATCTTAAATCGAAGTTTAAAAAAACAGATGTTATATATTAAGTTTGAGACCTTAAAAGTAAATGTTTTTTCGCTCAAACAGTTGTGAACGATAGTGGATTGGATACAGTAGTGGTCTGTACAATATTTTGAATATATACAAAGAATATAACTTAACTATTAAAGATTTACTGTAAATAAATTTTATATTCAAATGTATATCAAAGTAATATGTAGCCAATAAGAAACTCTCTCACGGTTCGTTTGTTTCATGTTTTTTACAGCTGTGGTAAAAATAGCCTGAAAACAATGTCTTATAAAAGAAGTTGTGAGTAAGTTTAATAAAAATAAAAATGTGTCAAACCTGGGAGGATTCATTCTAGCTCAAACACGGTCATTTTGCAGCAAATTAAATATCGTTCGCGTATCTACGTTTGGTCACTTATTTTCCTCTAGGATCAATGTGCATCACGAAAACAAATGATGAAAAACAGTTCAACGAGGTCCAGTTCCGCCTAAACCTCCTTTTTTTCATTTAAATTTTTATACAGTGAGCATATAAAGCATAGTATACATTGATATAAAGTAGAATTGGTACCAAAAGAAAAATTTCTAACAAGGGGTTTGTCTAAAAGTTTAATAGAAGATCCTCTGGTATTGTAAGTAACCGGGCGAAACGCTAGACTGAAAAGACTATTTATATCAGGTGGAGAGGTTTTGTTTAGGATTTGGTGAACTAGAGTTACATTACAGAATTTGGTGGTATCAAAAATATCAAGAAGGTTAAGTTGCTTTAGTAGAGGTTTAGAGGGTTGATTAAAGTCAGCGAAGGTGATGAGTCTTACCGCTATTTTTTGAAGTTTAAAGATTCGATCAGTATGGATGTAATGGGTTAGACACCAAACTTGGGAGGAATAAGAAGCGTGAGAAAAAAATAAAGAGTAGTATACAGAGATGAGTATCTTTAAGGGAACATGGTGACGGAGTTTGGATAGCATATAAACTGTAAAATAAAGTATTTTGGATAATAAAACAATTTGTTGCACTGTTAGGATTCTTATTGGCTTAAAACTCATTTTAGCCTCGTTCTCAGAAAAAAAACTGTCAAAACGAGGATTTAGGCTTTAGCCCGCATAAGTTCGGGCGTCCAGCCTAACTGTGCTGTCTCTATCTCTCTATCTCAAGCGATTTTAAAGATTCCGCCTTTGCTGGCGAAAATCAACAAATGTATCCCGCCCTTTTAACACCCGGTAAAAATCAAATTTGCGCAATTGAATGTCTCACTTGCGTGGAAATAAAGATGGCGGACGTAAACAAGAAAAGGCATGTGCTGAAGAAAAAGAGAAAATTTAGTTTCAAGGAGGTAAGAATGCAATAATTTCTTACTTTTTGTCACAAGATGTAAGAACTGTTCACATTTTAGGCGCACATTTAATTGAAGTAGGCACACGGTATTCAACCAGGCATCCTAACCACAAAAATATTTCAGACGGATTTCTTTCTTTACATTTCAAGCAATCTAATCAGGCAGACAAAAAATGCTAAAGCTTGCTGATGAAAGATTCACTCCAGTGAATTTCTTTCTCACAGAAATACGATTGAGGCTATAGAAGACTTGCTGTTGTCATTACAAAAGTTAAATTTTGCGTTTTTTGCGCATGCTTTTTGACAATATTGCTGACTCGCCCAAAACGCTGCTGTATGTGTGAGGGCGGCAGCAGGTGTTTTTTCGGTGTTTTTGTCTGTAACCGCTTGGAAAAGCCTGGACTCGTCCAAAAGTGCCCGAAATGCAACACAAGTGAGCTCGTTGTTTTCATTTAAATTTTGAGAAGCAGAAGGAAGGTGCTATGAGAGGGTGTCAATAAGCCGCATACACTGTAAAAAGTGCGGGCGTTTTCGGGCGAGTTCGGCGTTTTGACAAAAATTCAAGTATTCGCTCGAAAAAAACCTGCATAGCTAGACCCGAACAATGCCCGAAAGAAAAAAAAACACAGACACTAATATATGATTCAAAAAAACTATAAAATTAAAATAAACTTACTATGTTGTAGCGAAGTTCTTAGAAGAACTGTTTTTGATGGTTTTGAAGAAGTTTACTTTATAAATAACTTTTATATTAACTTTATTAACTCCTTTCTTATCAAGCGCCTTCTTCCCAACAATCGTCCGCATGGTTTGTTACAAGGAATTGCATTTCGGGAATGTTCCAGGCGAGTTTGGGAAAGTGTGGGCGGTTTCAGGGGACTACCGCCAATTTTATTTGAAAAGTCGCCCAAACTTGCCCGTATATATGCGGGAGTTTGCGGCTTATTGGCACCCTCTTGGTGCTATTTTGTTGTCATACTTACTATTTATTATTTGTGGAATTTTATTACAGCTATTTATCGAGTAAAGGATTAAAAAAACAGTCTCCCACTACCACTGCTCGACATTAAAAGAATAAATTATACATGGCAACAAATGTTTAAAAAATGTTGTTTCGGGTTGATTCGAGTTTCACCGGGCGAAATTTTAAGTTTCTTTAAAACGCCGGAAGTTTTCTGACAGCCCATGGTTTTTCCGGCGAGTCGGCACCTTCGTGCTTTTTGTGGGTAGAAAATATAGCTAGCTATAACTCAACATAACAGACCACAATATGCGATATCAGAATTAGGATACTAATCTTGAACTTTTTTATCACGGTGGGCAAAATATAGTGTGAATATGAACTGTTTTATTTTTTAAATTTACTAACTTTGGTTGTTGAGATGTATAAAGTCAAAGTAGTACTACGGTCGCTGCCATGACAGTGTCAATATGGACTTTCTGTTTGGTAAATTGCTAACTTGTGTGATGTAGGTCCGCAGGGATGTGAACAAAGAAGTTAAGAAATGCTAAACAAATAAATATAATTATAAACGGACTGTTTCTTCTTCTTTTCTGAGAATATTTTTATTTAAAGACAATTCTCATATATATCACCACAAAATCTCGGTATAGGTTACGGAAAATAGCAAAGTAAGGTTTCTTAGTTACGTGGTGTCATTCGTGAAGATTGAGCCAATGACATAAATTTTTAGGATTTACGTACAGGGCGTTTTGGTTACACTCATATAAGCGCAATAAATGCACACATAAAATTTGGTACTTATTACAAAATGCCACTGGGTTTGTTTACAAAAGAGAACAGCCTCGATGTTGTTTGATGTTGTTCTTACAGGTAGCTTAGCTACCTTATAGTTAGATTTCGGATTATTCTAGCATTTATTACTTAATACTCAGTAAAATAGGTCAAGTTTGAATATTAAACTTTTTTGCTATAGCTAGCTAGACTAAGTATAAAAGGACAAGGTTGAGCTTTTTAGCTGGGTTAAAAGTCAAAACTTAAGAGGAAAATTACATCACAGTTTTTAAAATTATATTACATATTTTGAGAACACCTGCAGGAAAATTCATTGTTCATTAAGTTACCCCATATGGCTAATATGGAAGATTTCTTCATAAAAAACATCAGAAACTTTTTCATGTGGATTACTTTCACATTAACAAAAATTAAAATTTTTAAGATAAACTTTTGCGATTTTGTCATTTATTAGTTTTTAAATTTCTCGCTGGAAGGTTTAAAACCCATGCCCCACAGTAACTTTTTCATCCTTATCCTAATGTCATATACATAAGCTTTGCAACAACTTTTGAAGGAAAATAAAAACACAGAAGAAAAAAGGTTGTTATAAAATATTATAAATCAATTTCAAACGGATTAGTCCCTGCAGCCATTTTGGTGTCAGTGGTGTTAAAAACTATACTAAGTAAAAGTCCTATTACTTCAGTAAAAATTAAAATAATGACTTGAAACTTAGTATAGTATTTTTTCGGACCAGTTTGATGAAATGAATCCCAAATTTTTTTTTGCTACTATCATAGTTTGAGTTTCTGAATTTAGCCATTTTTGGAACTTATTATGCAAAATGAAAAATGCTAAACAACTGTATTTGCTTTGCAGAAGTAACAATAGGTTTCATCATAAGTGCTGTGAATATTGGTTTATGATAAATATACTGTATCTTTAATGCAATAAGCGCTCCACTGGATTTGTAACACATCACACTAAATGTCCTCCGTGTGACACAGTTTACCCTTTATTAAGTCTTAACCTGGACAGAGATTTTAGGTCTTCCCGCTCCGAGCGAATATTACTTCAGGCTATTACTACTTTCCCAAATTTTGTTATTTCATAAAAGAAACGTAAAAATCTACAAAAATTTAATTATGAAAAATAGGTTCCCGTTCGATAAAAGAAACCTGAACATTTGCAGGAATTTACTTACGAAATACAGGTTTCTGTTTGTCGCGACAACATATTTAACCAACATGCAATGCCTTACATACTGTAATTATTCTAATTTAACGCGCCAGTAAAAATAATTATTACCGTCCTGTAAAAATAATTAGAAGCGATAAATTACAAACTTTTGCGCACGGTCAACCTGCGTTAATAATTAGAGGCAAATAAACTAATCCGCTCAAAATAAAAAACATTTTTTTGAAAATTTTCCTTAACTTTTTTTTTCAAAATAATTTAAGTCCGTTTTGAGGAAATGTTGGGTTAATTACTTTGCAACCTTCCTTAAAAGTTTCCCTGATGGAAATAGCAGTAGCAGCAAAATCCCCGTACCAACTCGCCAGCAGATGATTGGGTGGATTAAGGAAGGATATGACTACCTTGCTTAGGACAAGGAAATGGTGAAACGATCATTTGAAGTGTGTGGTATTACTTCCTCAGATCCAGTGAAGATCCGCAATGGAGCATTTTACCAAAAATGTATAATAAAAGCACAGGACGAGCTTGACATCGACGAAAACGAAAATGATGATCCCTTTGCTTGATCTCAGTATCATAATATATATTGATGTTCATTTAATCTAAACCACTGCTTGTTTTTTTTTTAATTAGAGGAAATTACAACACGCCAAATTTTCGACCTGCGTTAATAATTAGAAGCGATAAATTACAAACTTTTGGCCATTTTTGTCCGTCCGCGTTAATTAGAAGCAGCGTTAAATTAGAATAATTACGGTACCTAACTAGTTATATCACTCTGAGAAAACGAATCGTCTTACAATTCCTGTTGAGCTATGTATATGTTGTGTGACTTGACAAATCAAAATATGTAGGGACTAAGTACTAAGTGGGCTTTTGTTTAATAATGTCGGTGACCGTTAATGTAATTATCGTTTTTGCACATAAAAAGATAAAATGCTATCCTGCATATGTAAGTTTTTTGTTAGTTCTCTTTTAAAGTATTTTTCTTGGTCTATTCAATTCCGTTTTGTTCCTGATTGGAATTTTAATTTTAATTAATTTTTAAGTTACACATTTGGCACAAATTTATGTTCCTTTCCAGACATATGAACAGAAGCAAGAGCGAAAAAAGAAAAAAAGACTCAAAAAAGAATTAAATGGTGAGCGAGAAACCGAAATACTTGTGAAATTAAAGAAAATCTTGTTGAAGATATTTCTAATATTTCTAATAGTGGCATAAATGTATATAATGTCTATTATGTTTTATAGATATCTCATTGAGCGATTTATTGCCACAGGAAGAAAAGTCTGATTTGGGAAAAGGTGAGGTTAATTATATCAATAACAACAGCTTCTACAAATGCAACTTGACACTGAATAAAAAAAAAACTTGCCTGAAACTTTTTTCCTTTTAAGTACCATGTTTGATCTAATTAGGCCCATATAAAAAATACAGGCTGTTTTGCACCTCATTTTGGTCCAAATTAGTCCTAAAATAAAATTTAATAAGTAAATGTAATGAATAAAAACGAGTAAATTATTTATTTACTCGTTTTTAAAGGCTAATATGTAATGAATTTTGCATAAACATGTATTGAATTTTGTATTTATTTTCAGGTTTTACAAAAACAGTAAGTGTTGCCTTGCCTGGATCCATTCTTGAAAATGCGCAATCACCAGAATTAAGAACCTATTTAGCCGGTCAGGTAAAAAATGCCTTAAATTTAAAAGTGTACAACCGAAATTTTTTATGAAATGAAATAGCTAACTTACTAGAAATTTACTGATTCTCTGTCTGAAGTCAATTTCTCTCTTTTTCAGGTTGCACGTGCATTGGTGATATTTAATATTGATGAAGTAATCATTTTTAACGAATCAAGCAAGAAAAAATCTAGCGACAGTGTTTTTAAAGGTGTCACTAAATCCACTGATTCGAATGTAATGTTCGCTCGAATCTTGCAGTACTTAGAGTGTCCGCAATATTTGCGGAAATATTTTTTTCCAGTACATCAAGACTTAAAATATGCAGGTATACACACAAATTGTTCCGCAGAGCTATGCTATTTCTATTCGAAATCCATCTCATCAAAAAGAAATATGGCTTGGCTAAAATTCATGGTCGTAGCATTCTCTGCAATCTTTTTAGTGATTTCTCATGAAAACCTTTTTTTGCTAGTAAGAGTCGCCTTGTGAGCATGTATATAGTATTTCTTTTCCACGATCTATATTATTTTTAATACTACAGGTATTTTGAATCCACTTGACTGTCCGCATCATATGCGCATTGATGATATCGTCCCCTATAGAGAAGGAGTAACACTTGACCGACCGGTAAAAGAAGGCGGAGGTTCGTTTGTAAACGTTGGAATGAGGAAAGAATTACGCATTGACAAGCATTTAAAGCCCAACGTTCGTGTGACTGTGAAATTGGACCAATTGGACGCCGGTTAGTTTTTTAGAATAAATAGAATAAGTAAAATAAATGAATAATACAAAGTTGTTTTAAGAAGAAATGTCTGACTGATGTCCTTCGACTTTATTTAGAAAGTATAGAAAAAAAGAAATTTCTTAGCGGTAAAGTTGTGCCACCGTCAACACCCCGCACGGAAGATGGTCGATATTGGGGATACAACGTGCGAATTGCAGACTCGTTTGGTGCAGTGTTTACACAATCTCCGTACCGAGACGGTTATGATTTAACATTGGGAACATCCGATAAAGGAACACTTGTTGATGATTTAGACCTTCCAGCATTTAAGTAGGCTTGTTATGTTTATCAGCAAATTCCTAGAGACTTCATACATCTTCTAACGCCATGCCTCACTTATACCGTGTGTTGCTATCTTTTTATGTGATATTTGTGTGCGCCTTACGTAGCAAAAATTGACATCGAAACGTGTTGTTTTTAACCGAGTTAATTTTTGAACAACTAAATTATGAACATGAACAACTCTTGTCTGTCTACACGGGTCGATTTCGTGTTAAGAATGTAAGAAATATTGTTGGCCAAAACAGCAAATACGATGTATTTGTAATGATTTTTCCGCGGTCTAACGACTAGTTATTTCATATTTAGCCATTTGCTGATTGTATTTGGTGGTTTAAAAGGCCTGGAAGCAAGTCTAGAGTCAGACGAAACTCTTTACGAAACAGATATCGAGCTATTATTCGATTGCTACGTAAATGCTTGTCCCAATCAAGGTAGTCGGACCATCAGGACTGAGGTGATTGCTTTCTTTTAGTTGTAAAATGCAAGGAGATTTCTAAAGTTGTACATCCTTTTTTTAAACAACACAAAACTTTGGCTCAGACTTTTTTGAGTCTCAACTGTTGCTTACTTGTTAATTAGATGGTCAACTAGTCTCAGGAAGACCAAATTACATGCTTGACTGCTTTATTTATCTAGTACGCCAATCGAAATCAAACTTTTAATCGGATTTGTCGTCGTATGAAGCTTTTTAGCACAATGAAAGTTTCGAAAACTTTTGCTGTTTTTATAATTCCGGTCGTTTTCCCTCATGTTATATTTATTTACTTCAGCCTGACTGTTGCATACAATCTGTTTATTTTTTAAAGAATTTCTGTCACGTGTTGCTTATAACATGTTGCTTTAAAAAATCGTATAATCATTCTCAGGACTTTTATTTTAATTTTTCAATTTTGTTTTTATTATATTTTCTTTAATATATAAATTTTCTTCGTTCGCATTATATTTTAGGAGGCTATACTGGTGACTCTTTCTGCGATGAGACCAAAGATATTCAGCAAGCGGTAAATCAATAGATTGAATTTGAATCTGGGCGTTTAATAATACATCTAACCACGAGTTCATAAATGATGTCGTCGATAAACAAGGGGAGAATCTTCATCTGCTGTCTGAGAAAACAATTTCCCGATGTTAATCGGCTCCTACTGGCTCGTACAATGACGCGCCACGTGAAGCAAACGCAGGAGTTATATTGTGGCAAAATCAGAGTAACTGGAGTAATAATATAATTTAAAATTTGCATGCATTCCATATATGGACAAATCATTTAATATGTGTAATATAGTAAGAGGTTGGAAGCACGTTATAACAAAAATAAACGAGTTATAACGTAACTTCACGAGTTATAACGTAACTTTACGAATTATACGCTGTTTTTATACTTTACTGAGGTTAATTATTTTACGTTATATTACATCGCGAAAATAAATCCTTGCAAAAATTAGTGTCATGATCTTTAGCGGTAGCATTGTCAAATTAACTTTTTATATTTCGCGAGTTGGTTGTTAAAAATACCTATGAACTCAACCTTATTAGTTTTAAAAATCGTGTATGTTATTAAAAAGTTTATTCCTTCTGATTTAAGTTTAAACTGGGAATAAAGAAGGGAAAGAGGCTAGGTTCAATCCCCTAAATATTCATTCCTTGTTATTAACACGAAGTACATCAGACTTTGTGTATCTAACTTTGTGTAAACAATTTTGCTGACGTCAGTACAGCTATGTTTTTGATTTCCGCCGGCGAAGGCGGAATCTTTAATATCGGCCGGGAAGATAGAGAGAGAGATAGATAGAGACAGCCCAGAGCCTGGACGCCTAGCCCAGAGCCTGGACGCCTAAAACATATCCAGGCTAAAGCTTAAATCCTCGTTTTGACGGATTTTTTCTGAGAACGAGTTTTAAGCCAATAAGAATCCTAACAGTGCAACAAATTGTTTTATTATCCAATGAACATTACTTTGTTTTAAAGTTTATAATCGAAAGTTAAAGCTCGTGCAGTGTAGCATAATGAAGATCGTCTTATAATGCGCCATCTTTGATGTTATATAATTACGTCATTTCCTTCTGTACTACAATTTTGTAAGCACGTAGACTAAAGCTATATTCAGCAGAACTAATTAATTATCAATGAATTTTAATTTAAAGAGGAATTGTTGAGGCTGGATATTTTTGGTGAAAGATAATGTATTGTAGCTTTTTTTAGATTATTGCTAATGGCGGAAATCTTTAAGCCGCAGAACTTCTTATACCATTGGATAAAGCTCAAAACAGGATGAAAAAAGGTATGTCAAATTTACGTATTAAAAAACAGCCTATTTTGGAGCTGAGTTTTTTAAAAAATTTGTCTTTAATATCGGCAAGACAAGTTGGTGGTTAGCCACGTACAAATAATTTTACGATTTTAGCTTCGAACACAGATTTTAAGTTTGGGTACAAGAAAATTCCTAATAAATAAAGCTTATGCTAAATGCAGTTAGGTAGCTAAACCTTTTTTTACTGTCATGAAACTGTTGGGTGATTGTTTTAGCTGGACTGGGTAGCAACGGGTTGTTTCCTGTGTTTTTATTTAAACTTATGTGATAAAGTTTTTTTTGAAAAGGGAATTAATTTTTATGACAGGGTAACAACGGTTTGTAAACTGTGTTTTTATTTTCGCTACATTTACTGTTAGGGAATTTATTACCCTCTATTTATCAAGATTTTTTATCCTGATTCCCTGATCACGTATTTTTTTTCCTAAAAAAGTGCACTGTGAACTAAAATGCAGAAATATGCGTTATATTTTCTGAATCTTTTCTTCACAACAACACAAGATTTCCAAACAAAAAAATACAAGAATTATTATGTGTTATAGTACTATTATAACTTTGCATAGATCATCCTTCATGTCCGGTCATGTTTTCGATTTTCTTAATAAAGTAACCAATTTAAAAAACCCGAAAGAGATGTCGGAGCAAAGGTTGTTTGAAAATAAGATGCTCCTTGTTTCACAAAAAGGTAGAAATAATGAAGAGTCATGAAAGAAGGTACGTGGTTTGTTTCTAACGACAACGCCTACAGAACCTTCGCCCTGTGAAGACGTTACATGCTTCTCCAGATAACGGTCTGTGGCATTGCGTACATGAGAAACAACCATGATGGAAATGCTTTCCACGAAACATGCAACAATTATCGTTGCCGTCAATTTGTTGTTTGCATTCGTCGCATTTATACGCGTTTAGATTTCGGTAGCAATCTTCATGGTAGAATTTGCCGTCGTCGAAGTGGTAATTTGTTCCTGAAAATAAAAAAACAAAGGAAAAAAACATAAATATATTTCTTCAAGGGAGATCGGGGCGTCTCTTCAAAAAACTTTCGCGATTTTGCAAAATATTTTCAAAAAGTCACGTTTGGCATTTTAGCTATTTTTTTGATATGTAAGAGAAATATCAGGAATTTTAAGTTTAAATATGGTCGATCTGAACGTTTTTAATTTTTCGGAATATTAGCCAGGATTGAATCTTGTGTTCCTTAATTATTTCGTATTTTTACCAGTCTGTTCTAATAATATTCTTGTATCGTGGCTACCATCTTACCAAGGATAATGCAAGCTTTATTGGAATAGCTGTATCAACACGAAACAGCTGGTTAGAAAATTAAGTTTTTCTAACTAGCCAGGAATTTTTTTTTTTGAGTTTTTATTCTGTTTTTTACACAATTTAACTTCTTTATCACAATCCGATAACTTATACCTACTGGTAACAGAAAATCGTCAAAAAATGACAGTTAACTATATTTTTAGTAACTTACACAAATTTTTAAGGACGTTTTACCGACAAAATTTTAGCAATGTAATCCCTTTTTGCCGATTAAAATTTGGATAAATTATGAAAAAACGTCTTGTCAGAACTCTTAGATAAGAAGCTAGCTATACCAAAATAAAACGAGAAAATGGAAACCACCCCGTTAGTTTTTAGTCCTTAAATCGAGTATACCAGACATAGGATGGTATTGGCCAACCCAACGGTCTCTGTTATAAAATTAAACACTCAATGATTTACGTCAATGCATGTAACACGTGCACGAAAGCATCGTTTTAAAACTAATTTTGATATTGATCTAATATTCATTTATATGACTTTTGTCTTATTGTACAGGAAGTGAGATCCTAAAATTTTTAAACGTTTGTTTGGTATAAATAAGGCAACTAACTTTTTGTCTTGTTTAATACAAGATTTTATACTGCAATCTTGTTCATTGATAGACAGCTGAAAAGACAGCTAATTTCGAAGCCCTTTACTACACAGCTACATAGACTATTTCTATATGAAATAACGCCGTTTAAACTTGTCAAAATTCACTTTCTAATGATAAATGAAGACTTAGGACTTTAGATTATTTGGTTAAATGCCTTAATATTAGCTAATCAGCATTATTTCCCGAAAAAATTGGACCGATCGTGAATTAAATCATTGTGCAGAAATGCGACTAGCAAATTTCTAAACGCTGTCCATCTAGCATACGCTTGCGCGAAAGGCCGATTTTGCAGTTTGCCAGCTGCACTGTATTAAACTTTGAGTTTATATTTAAAAAAATGACGAAAAAAACTGCGTTTGTATCAACAATTTTCTCCATAAATAGAATATGATCCACCCTGTGCGAAACAAAAAGGTTTTGTGTCAACAAATTTCATGACATATCTTCAGTGAAGCACAGAATAGGAGTGCTCTTAGTAAACCATGCCTTATAGAAATTTTCGGGTCTATTAATTGGGGTATGGCATTGATATTTGCGAAGCAAAGCTTCTTTTGTATTAAAAAGTGACAAAAAAAGCTAATTGGCTACCAACCTTCTATGGCATGTTTGCATGAGTCGCATGTCATGCCATGAGACTTGATCGGCGTTTTACAGCCAGCACATAGCTAAAAATATCAATTAAACTCTCTCTCAACATTTACAGAAGACACTAATAAAGCAGAAGTTTCCCTCTAATTTCGAGGGTATTTAGCTGTTGTTTTTAAGGGTGGGATGGTCATTTTGCCATTCCCATTGAATTCAAGACAGGACAACTGTTGTCACTATAAAACATGACACGCTAACTGACCAAAATAGAAGTGATTTGATAAAAAAAATATTTTCGGATTTTTTTATATTTCAATTCATATTTTCCTAATGTTACGTTAATATCAAGAACAAGTATATTTAGATCAGAGATGGGTTTTTTGTGAGAAGTCTTAAATCTATGTTAGAACTTTTTTAACCAGCTCTGGCAGAAGTAGCCTAGTTAACTAAGCTTTTTTCGAGGATATCAAATTCTGTTTCTCTCAAACGAAAGCTTAGACGCAAATAAATGCCAAAGCAAATAAACTTATAAACGCATATCAGTTTTATACTCTCATATGAACTTTATACTCTCTCCTCCTCTACGTAGCTCCTTAATATTAACTGTTAGGAGAAGAGTGTAAAGCTACGGTGGAGCGCCACGTCGTCCCGCATTGATGAAAACAGAAATTAATATGATTAAATTAGTGGAATCGATAATTTTAATTAAAGTTTTAGTATTTTCAGCACACACCATTAAGAGAAGCTCGAGCTGCCATGTTCCACGGTTTGTCGGGATAAACCTGACATAGCCACGTGCACCGCTTGAACTCCGAAGGTTGTATTCATACTTTTCGCTTTTACCAATATTTCGTGATCATGGCCACCACAAAAATGAGTCAATAAAAAGTATTTGGAGTTTCTGTGGCACCCAGTATTCTAACGAAAAGCAAAGTCCGCTTTGTACCTACTTGTGAATTCGTTTATTTCTTAAAAACCTGAAAATACCATGGGTAGATTAAACGGTACTAGGTACCTTGAAATGCATTTAATTTTGCGACTGAGGGAAATGCGGCTTTAAAAAAACACGTTGACCAAAAATGCTTTCTGCCGTCAAATTATCCCAAACTTTGCGCCCAATGCACGAAAGTAATAGTAACAGAATTTTTTAACGTTCTTAAGGATTCCATTATAAGGATTGGCTCTTCCTGTTCTGTAGCACTATATGTTACATATAACGGACATCTGACATGCTCGCTTGCCACACAGGTTCGCTTATCTTCAAATCTAGTCTGAGTAAGTTGGAATAGTAGCCGATTGAGAGAGTTTCATGGTTCTTCCATAGTGAGACGCGTTTCTTATGAGACTTTGCCAGAAATTAAGAGTTAATAAGAAATTATTATTTTTACAATAAAATAGCGGAAATTTTCTTAACATAAATTCTGGGATCACCGACTGACAAAGTAATTAGAAAGCTAGAATGTTTTCCCTGTTCTTTAGCGGACCCGAATATCGAAAGCCTAAAACTTTCCAAATTCTTTATCCGGTCCAAGATAATTGAGAATCGGGAATCTTTCTGACACAGGGACAGCGAATTACATTTTGCAACTTAACCTTGTTCCGAACGGGCGAATTCGATCGACAATGGTTTAAACGAATGTTTTGGGTCATTTTTGGGGAGATTAGATCTTTTTTAACCTTCATTGAACGGACGAGTCATTATTCTATTGAGGAGATTCCCTTGCAACGATGTCCAGAATTTCGAATGTCGCAGACTAAACCTTTTAAAATGACATCAGCCGCATACCTGCTAAAGGTTTTTCACACCAATGACATGCAAAGCAATGCAAAGCAATGAAGATTTCTTTGAGAAAGGTTTTCGACATAATAAATCTTTTTCTGCAGAAAAAAACCTGTTTGCTGCGAAAAAATGCTTACCGTTTCGCTTTCAGACATCTTCTTGCCTCTTCTGTTCACTGACATGTAAATAAAAAGCTTTTTACACCAGCGTTTGTTTCTGTGTGGTAGAATTGTGGGACATGATTGGCCGCATGACGTGTATTGGCGGTTTTAACCAATCACACAACACATAAGCACATTGGCTGCAATATCAAGATATTGTTTACAAATGTTTTCGTGCACATTTTTCTTCGACCTAATTTTAATACGGACGCACTTCGCGACTGTGAACATTCAAGAAATTTTAGTATTTGCGAAAATAAACTTTTGTGTATCACAATGCTTTTATAAAATTTCGCCTGTTAATCTCAGGAATGAAGAATTTCGATTTTTCCCGCAAATAAGTTTCTGCGCAGAAAGTTTTAAGTCAGGAAAATATTTCTTGCTGAGGGTGGTGGAACATAAATTAAGGGGGCATAAAAATAAATTGTATAAATAATAACGAAATTTAAATTCGAAACTGCTGTTTCTGTTCTGTTCTCCTATGCTTTCATAACCACACACAGTCTCCTTATTTTACCTCTGCCAATGTTGGCTCATGTGCACCTTCGTCCCCAGGGTTTTTTGTATTTTTAATATGGGAGATGTTTTAATATAAGGGAAGACGCTGTCTACCCTTATATTAAAAAGGCAAAAATCCCTGGAGACAAAGGTGGATTCGTGTGGTGAAAATTCTTTAAGTCAAAGCCACAACTCCGGGGCAACATGAGAAAACATTAAAATGAGGCGTAGAGATGAGTTCCAGTGTGACGTTATATTGTGATTTTGCGTCTGTGACATTGACATGCGCACGCTTATATACAGAAGGCAGAATATCTAACCACAACAATCGAAGAAATCGAGATAAAAAAGCAACTTGTGCTAAAAAACTTGAAAGTTGGTCGTACAAAAAGAAGTTCATAGTTACCAAAAACCAATTCCAGTTTCATTTCGATCGGTTATTCCTTAAAATCTATAAATTAAAAATAATTGTTGTTTTGTCTTGTGTGGTCCTTCTTTTATTGCCTGCCAGGAATCATGTGCATATACAGAACTCTGTAAATATCATCTACACTTTACTGCATTTTTAAGCTGTAAAGTACCAGTACATGGTATCAATGAAGCCGAAAAATCTTGCAACCAAGCACTTTCAACTTTGCAACACCCAGCTTACCTGTTTCCGCTACAACTAATCAAAAAGCGTAGCGCCGTTGACAAGAAGATAATCTCGGGAACGAGGATGTTCTGGTTTAAATTTCATTCTTCAGGAAAAAACAGTACGTTGCGCGGCGTGCGAATATGAGAAGCGAAATAACGTGGTATGTTTTCTTTATTTGCAAATACATCCGTTTGGTAATTTCTAGAAATGACCAAACGGATGTATTTGCGAAAATTTATAACACACTATAATCAAAATGTATTCTTCCAGACACTTATCTTAGGCGATGTATGACTCTTTTAGGGGTAATGTTTTGATCATTTATATTTTAAAAGAGGTAGAGAAAGGATTGTATTTGATTATAATTAAATTTGTAGGATCGACGTATGTCGAAATATGTCTTCTTTTTAATGCAATGAATATCAGTCTTGGGTCTCTATTTAGAGTAATTGTTACCACATTGTGAATCGTAGTAATTTGTTATTTTATTTTACCATCTTCAAGTTTAAAGACAACCGTACAGCAACTGTTTTGTATTTTAAAACATGCATCAACTATATTACACCACAGTCAACGTATTTTTAATAACGTCTCTCTTTCCTATTTCCGTGATATTGTACAAATTTTCAATTTTATATCTATACAATGTTTACAAATTGATCCTGCATTAAAAAAGGTCAAATTTCCCACAAAACGTGACACAGCAAGCAAACAGTGATGGTCTAAATTAGAATTTTTGGACCTGATCTTGTGCCTGCATGAAAATCTTCTGAATGGTCCCCGAAATTTTGTGTTAAGGGGAGGGGGACACGATGTGGGGCGTTTCGTTAAAAAAAAACAGTTACGTTGTGGAAAAGTCAGGAAAACATTAATAACAACATAATTTAAATTTTATAAACAAGAATATACACGAATTCCATATATGGATAAAACTAGATAAGGAAATCGATTTCATTTATTTTTTTTGTTTATTAAAGTTATTAAGGAAGTTATTCGATGCAGTTATACAATCATAAAAAATAATTGTTTAAAAAGCAATTTAAAAACTAAAAAAGGATAGGTTCCGCCTATACAACCTTGTTCCCAGGAAATTTTGCCATTGATATTGACGTCGGCCGTGATAATGGCTCTAATCTAGAGACTTTAGGGAGCAGAGATGCTATCAGTGATGCTATCTATCTACAGAGGACAGATTTGAAATATTTCATAGTCAAACAATATTCTCTGACCACCAGAGAAGTAAGAGCAAGCTCCTAGGTGCAAGCTAAGACTACTCGAATCATCGCACACATCTATTCACAAAACAAACATTTGAATCCACACTTTTTTTATAGATATTTTCACTTATCACATCAACTTAGGATTATAAATTCAACTCGGAAAAAAAAGTCAGCAATTTTTTTTAAAAAAATGTTGAAGAGTCATCAGGGCTGAACTCAAAGGACTTTATTGAAGTAAATACAAGTATTTGTTTATAAGCAAATTGACTCTGGACCTAGTTTTAAGTTACTAAAAAATGCCTTAACAGTTCTTAGACAGTGTAGACGGTTATCAAAAACCTTGCGAAAAATCACCAAATTTACTAGCATGACACTTCTATAGCACAATTATTTGGTTTAAAAACAGAAAGAGGGATAAAAGTGTTACACAAAAGAGTGTAAGCGATTATCATAGGAAAAATAAATGCTTCAAGTCCACATTACCTGTGAAAGCATCTACTCAAACACATAAATTGTTTGCATATATTCAACTCGAAGTTGTTTCAGCAAACTTGCAGGTTTCAGGAGAATGGCTTATAAACGAGTTGCTTATTTTTAGAAATATTAATGTGTACTACAATACACATTATCTTTTATTCTATCGGCATTGTTTGCAATACCTCTGTCCTATTAAAACCTTAAATGTTTCTCCGCCCAAAGGTTTGTTACATTGGGCGCATGCGAAACAGCGATGGTGATAATACTTTCCACGAAACAGGGAGAAATTAATATCGTTGCCATCAATTTGTTGTTTACATTCGTCGCATTTATATGCGTTCACGTTGCGGTAGCAATCTTCGTGGTAGAATTCACCATCGTCAAAATGGAAACTTTGTCCTGATAAAAAAAAAAATGTACATTGTTGTTAAGTAGTGTTACTTAACTCTTTTGGTATAGGCTTAAGGTTTCCGCTGTCTAACTTCTGACAATGTTATCCGTATGACAAAACTTGACACAGCTGTAGTTAAAGACATAAATTAGCATAATTGTTTTATTGCTGACGTCAGATTTTTTTTCTTTACCAATTATAAAATCAGAAAAAAATGTTATTACCGAAATCACATTTGTGAATGTTTTGGTCAATATTTGGCATTTTCTTTTGATTTTCTGTTAGGTTTATAACATATCTTACTATTTTTGCACGCAGAAATGGGTAAAAATCGGGAAATCGGAATGAACAGGTGGCAAAGTAAAAACTGAAACACTTTATAAAACCTCCATGCTTTATGCAATTAGAATCTATAACATTACCTATTTTTAGAGAGTTTACTATGGCGGTTTTATTAATGTCTAATAACTTGTGACGTCTTCAATAGGTGGAGTCAAAATGTTTAAAAAAGTTTCCAGTCAAGTCACAACGTTCCATAAAAATTCATCATTTTTGCTGGAGGTACTTTACCTCATACCAAATAGTGTTAAGAAGTGAAACACCCCTGTAAAAAGGTATTTTTAATTAAATTAAAGAATTGTAGAAACAATATTATTGCTCGTTTTCTCTTAGAAACAACAGAGGGGAGGCATAAAGCTAATCATAAGGACCCACTCAGCAATAGTCCCCATGGATTTGCTTGATCATTTCAGAATAACTGGGCACCAGGTTTATGCGTTTTTTATGTCTTGTATTGAAATGTCAGAACAGTACGAAAGAAATTTAGTTACCAACCTTCCAGCGACTGTTTACAGGAGTGACATGTAAAGCATTCAGGATGATATCCTTTGCCTTTGTATAATTGTTTATTTGACTTGATTAACGTCTTACAGCGAGCGCACCGCTATAATATTAATTCAACTCTCTTAACATATATCGTATTATACAGCATACTCCAACTTGAACCCAGACCCCTTAGGTGCTTAGGTGTTTTTAAAGAAAGATAAGATTTAAACAAAGAGTATATAACAAAAACTGCATTGGGGTTTTCATTCCAATTTCTTTTTTTCTTCCTTAGATTTTGATTAATCGAGGCGTAAACAAGCAATTATAGTCCAGGGCTCCTTAGGTTCTTTTGTTCTGGGATGAAACCTCAAAAAAAAATTTTAGTGACGAGAATAGGAATTGAAATGTAAGAACCAACAGCACATATTTATCCTTCTGATTTTGTTACATTACCAAGCTCGACTCCAGTGCGCAGGGGATTTCGATAGGACAATCAGAAGGAACAGATTCTCATTAAAAAGAAAATAGGCCTGGGAGCAAGGCTTCTGCATTAAACTATATATTAAAGACTTACGTCTTCCTGCAGGATATTATAACATTGCTGACAGTGCAATTTCCCACCTTCTTCATGGCATGTCACACCTATAATAAATAATTTATAAATAGTAAGCAAAGTCGACATATTGTGTGGAAGAGAGCGAATAAACATGGATAAAAATAATCAAATTAAAATAATGAGTTAATCCAGTGGCTCGATCGTTGAATATTATAAAATTTATTTTCAAGTAAAAAAAACTTTATCTCCTGCAAGGTCATAAAGTAATAAAAAAAACCTTAGTCCAATTTGTCAACAGCATACCTGCTAAAGGTTTCTTGCACATGTCACAAACAAAGCAAAGTGGATGATATTGTTTTTCTTGAAAGCGCACTTTTTGGTCATTAATAAAGCCAAAACATTTCCAACATTTCTGAAAACATTGAGAAAGTTACACATCTTATAAAGAATGTCTTGCAGATACACCATCAAATAAATTATTCTTAGTGAAGACAAAATTAATCCAAGATATGCGGAGATAAATGTTATGAACGTGAACAGTGTATATAAAGTCCTTACCGTTTCTCTCGCAGACATATTTTCTAACTTTTTAATTTAATGATCTGGTTAATAAAACGTATAAATGTTTTCCACTCAACACAGTCGATAATGGGCGTTTAACTTATAACATTAAAAAAGTTGTAACGACTCATTCAGTTTGTTTACGTTCATAGCTTTTTAAATGTTTTTGTGGTTTAAAAGAAAGTTTCCCCGATTTTCTTGTTTATCTTGTTAATAAACCTTTTGCGGTTTGTGCATTCGGTTTTTCCGCCATAATAAAAAACGATGTAAATAACGGGAAAACGTATAGCTGTAGCTATGCGTGGAGCGATGGACCAAACAACATAAGTGGCATTACAGTTAATAAAAACGGGTGCGCTAGCTACACATATCAAAAAGTGTAAAAAAAAGCTCTGGATACGAGAGTAAAGCATTATACAGGGGTGAATTATACTTCGGCCACTTCGGCGCTTGCCTAAGTAGAACTTGGCAATGCAAAAAACTATGTATCCAAAACTAGTAATTGGTCTAACAGTAACGCATAATTTTGTTATAGGCGTTTAATAAGGTTCCTTTGCGCGCAGGACCCGGGTTATTAATTTCATCTCCACTCGCTTAGGTTTGACTCTCCTTTGATGTGCTTTGCCGAAGTACTGTAGTTTTTAAGGCAGTCAAACTACACAATGCTGCATTTCGCTGATTTTGTTGCTCTCGATTCCTTTTTTTTCTGCCGTAAAATCAGTCAACTTCGGTAGACTTTTAAACCCTGTTAAAACAAAAGAATTTATGGGGTCGTCCAGAAGAATCTTGCCAAACTCGTCGAAATTTACGGAAGGAGAAAGAGTGATAGTCTTCCAGCGCTCCCACGAAACGAAAATTACCATGTCTATAATTTCGTAATGATCACTGCTTTTAAAATGACAGTTTTTTCTCGAAGCGTCTCAGGAAATTGTAGCCACAAAATTATTCTTTAAACAGAATATTCGTCACCTAGAAAACTATTGTTCATCTTGATATCTTTTTTTTTTCAGCCTTTATTTGATTTCTAGCCATTTTTAAATCTTAAAAAGAAGCAGCCACCTACAGTCATGGACAAAATACGAAAATTTAAACAAGGCAGCTAATTTTAAAGTTCGCCGTCACAAATTATTTGTGTTCTCAGCTCCATGCAATTGAAAAAGACAATTGTTGAAGACGTCAGGACAATCACCGTATTTCATGGGCTTCGACGTGCAAGTTGTGCAGGTGTGCCAGAGAATCCCACTAGCAAATTTTAAACGATGTCGACCTGACCTACGCTTGCGCACAAGTTGAAGTATGGACTATTTCATGCTTTTATCTATATTTGGAAAATGAGGAGAAAACCTGCCTTTGTTTATATAGTTTTCCCCACAAAATAAATTGAAACACACAAGGTGGCAAATCAAGTTCATACAAGTGATTATGCCGACTATTTCTATACTAGGCTAATGCAATTTGAACTTGTCAATGTTCACAGCAGAATTGACGCTTACCAAATCTACACAAAAGTCGGCAAAAAAATGACCAAGTATTTGCTAAGTGACTAATATATTTTACCGACCAATCATTTTTGCAGTTCTTTTGACGATTCATTTTTTTTGTCAATATCTGTGAGACCCGGTAAGAGCGGGAATACGAAAACAGCCTTATCTTTTTTCTAAGTAACATTTCAATTGAGCGTAGCAGAGGAAAAAAATAGAAAAAAAGAACGCGATAAAAGTTTAAATTTTGAAATAAAAGAAATAGGAAAAGTAATTATTGATATATATTGATTTATATAAGTTTTCATTGTCCTTTTGTTGTTTTTATTGAAAGAAAAATAGCTTAAAAATTGAAATTAAAAAATTTAGCTCGCAAAAAGTGACTAAATTACGCTAACTTCTGATTTTTGCCGATTTTTTTCTCAATTTTTTTTTGCTAAAAATAGTCTACAAAAAATAGAGTATTGGCAAGTTGTTGATTCTTACCAACTTCGTAAAATGGCGGGAAAGTGCGATTGTCTTGGGAGTGGGATTGTAGCCACAAAATTATACTGGTTCTGCTAGCTAAGTATATTTAGTTTCTTATAAGGGTTTTCATTCTAGCAATCATTATTTACATGTTTTTTTCACCAATCTGATATTTATTAAGGTGTTGGTTGCCGCTAAAAGTGTAAGCAGCCATATAACACAAATGTTGGCTGTATAAAAACTTTGATGTAGCACATTTTCTAAATTTTCTAAGTCTGAGTGAAAGTCTTATTGATGCATTTAACGGCACCCATTTAATAAATTGATGCATATAACGGCACCCACTTAATAATACATGTTGTGTGTGTATTTTAGATCGTTGTGCCGCAGCTTTCTTTTAGACCTCTACAGAGTAATTCTATTACTTCATGGTTATTGCAATGCGTAGGTTGACACAGAAAAAAAATTATTCTACTGTGAAATAAAATCTTCTTTATATTTTTAAATTTTTACATTCTGCTGTGAACTTGAAGTTTACAATGTCGTTCCCGGAACATAATGCCCATTCTCCTCCCCAGAGCTTTTTGAGCTAAACCTTAAAAAGCGTATTTTCGCGGTTTATCTCAAAGAGTTCTAGGGACGGGAATGCATAACCGTCAGAAATCCTATAAAGGAGACTGGACTTCAAACTAAAAAGAGACGTAAAAATAATCTGCATCTCCGCTAAAGTATATTATAATTAGAATAACTAAAATTTTATTTTATGCTTGCATCGCAAAATTATTTCTTTTCGTTTCACTTTTCTCATCAACTTCCTCAATTTTCTCCAACGTCAATTTGAAAACGTATTCATACGACAATGTAGCTAGTGCTGACCCAACAAATGGTCCCAACCAGTAAACCTAAATGAAAGGTGTGCATATATTGATAATACACCATACTTATACTGTCATATAGTTTAAGTTTTATCTTATACGTTTCTACCTTTGAAGATGTACTTGCCGTAGGAATGAAGTAATTTTTTGATACAACGTCTCATTTCAAGACGTACGCGACTACATTTCCAAGTAGAAAGGTAGAGATTCTCCTTATTTCCAATTTCAATGACTTTTGAGCCTTTTTTATGAAGCGAGCAATGCCAGTAAACGAAGTTGCTCAGACATAAAAATACAGCGAAAAGATTGTTTCGAATGACAGTAATTTCTTGTGAGATTAAGAACTCTTTAATGAAATAGTCATTTGAAGTTAACTCTAAAAATGTTTATGCTGTTGTGGATGATGTTCCTACATCCACACCTATATCAAAAATGCCTCACTTACCCAGTGATCTTGTCTCTTATTCATGACAATAGCAGGACCGAACGCACGAATTGGGTTAAGCGCTGCTCCAGTGTAAGGTATCTAAATGAAGATATATAGGAAAAAAAGTTAGGAACAACCGTCGAGAACATGAAAAGATAAGTCATTTTTTGAATACCTGATTTAGATAAAAGAAAAAATACCTAAGGAGGAGAGCGGTAGTCAAAACACCTCTAATTGAGATCTATGTTTGTCGTTAATTAACAATAATTAAGTGAAATTAAAAAAGACATCACAAGATGCTGGATGCAAAAAAATTAAATAAAAACTCACCCCAACTAATAACCCTATTCCAACTGATAGACCAATAGCAAGAGGAGCCTGGAACCCAGTGAAATTTTTGATTGGATCTGTACTAGCCATGACAGTCCAAATCAATTGAAATGTTAAAGTGATCTCCACTGCACAGGCTATTCCTGGCGATATATCCTTATGTACCGATAGCGCGCCAAGAGTTCCACGAAAGTTCTCTGGGGTGTATAAGTAGAGTAAACCACAACCAGCAACACCTATAGAAAACGTTATTAAAAGCTCAGCATTCAGTAGTGAGGAGATCATTTAGCAACAGGACTAGATAAAACATTACAAAAATCACAATTTTTTTTTTAATTTTGGTATGACAAATAAGAAATTAGTAACTGTATGATGGAGAATAAGTTTTCATACTTACTTCCTAAACACTGTGCAAAGACATAGAAGCAGAACCTCGTTAAAGATACATCTCCCTTTATCAACAAAGCGAGTGTGACAACCGGGTTAAAATGACCACCACTCACGTCCCAAAAAGCCGATGCTAAAACGGCTACCGTAAAAGCAACAGTTAACGCTATGTGCAGGTGACTGGGTGCGTTGCCGGAAAGAGATAAACCGCATCCGCATGCAATTATGATGTATATTACAGAAACGAGAAATTCTGCAAAGACTGCTCTCCAAAAATTTAGTTTTTTGACTTCATGGAAACCAAGGGATTTGTTTAGCTGCATCTTTTGATTGTTATTCTGTAAAATAGATGGAAAAAATGTTTTTTTAGTGCTAGATCACTGAAATAATTCAATCAGAATTACGAAATATTTAATAGCTATCAATTAAAATATTTAAACTAAAAAATTAAATTTTGTCACTTATTGTTAGACACTCGCACCGACAGTTTAATAAAAAACGATAAAATCAATCTACCTCACAAGTTAAATTTGAAATCCTAGCAAAACTGAATTGACTTGAGAAAATAATAAGCTTAAATAATGATGAAATACATCATATCGCATCATTATTATCACCGTTTTTTCAAAGAGCTACAAAGTTCATAAAAATATATACTTTTGTCATACAAAAATTTTTATAAGATATCATTTTTGGAAAAATTGATAGTTTCGATTTTGCGAACTTGCTAAAAATATGATGAGATTTTAGGGTTACAAAAATTTGTAATATAGTATATAGAATATAAAATATATAAAGGCTTAAATTATTAAAAGCCAAATGTTCTGGTTCTGATGTGAACAAATTAATATCAAAGTAATTTAAAAAAGATGCACCAGAAATATCTAATAACTACAGCGAGTTATTTTTATCAATATATTTATTTTTATTTCACTTAAAGAGAGATTTTCACGAATTGAACGGCGAATTCGCTTTTTTATTTTCATGACAAAATAAATTAGGCACCAAATTCATTGTTTACATTAGTTAACTGCGTTTTGATTGGTCAAAAACTAGCAGCGAAACCTTTAGCCGCGAAAACAGTAGGAACTATTTCTACTTTTCAGCGAAGCAAATATTTCAATGCAAAATCAGAACAAACAAAACTGCGCATGCTCAGATACAATTCGCACTTCAATTCGCCATAAAACGCTCGGAAATAATTGATAGCTCACAGGTACTATATGGTTCACCGAATTTATACGACTCTGCAGACTTACCTTGTGAATGACGAAACAGTAAAACCAATTATCTGGCGATTTAATAACAAAACTTTGAATCAGCTGGAAAGAATCACGTCCGCATACTACACGTTATCTACATGTAAGCACAAGTGAACTAACTCCTACCAAGCAGGTTTATATAAGGATCAATTCAATTTAGGTATAACATAATACAATTAATTATTTCACAAATACCACGAGATTAAAAACTATTTCATTTATGTTTCCAAAGCGACTGCCCTCATTAAAACTTTGAATACACTTCTTTAAGAGGAAATGACAGGAAATTAGGTGAAATTCTAATCAGGTGGAATAACATTTCAGGAAATTTCCATAACAGCTGCATTGTCATTGCTTTTTGGCGGGAAATCTCATTTCCTTCTTGACATATCAAATCGTTTTGTTGATCCATTACACAAGAAGTTCTCATGTTTTTTATTGATATCCGGCATGACGATGTTAAATGTTTTACTCCACGACGCATCTTTAACGAAGATATTAATTTTTTTTAAAAAAATGATCGATTCATTAGGGTATTGATAGAAGTTTAAAATTAATGTGCCTACAGTGCTATTATTGGTTCAAGCTAGTCCCAAAATGAAAAGAAATTAAAAAAAAATCATTCTCAACGAATTGAACAGCAGCCGCATAAAGCATGTTAATGCTCTTGCGAATCATCTATTTTTAACATTAAAACTAATAAAGTTATTGCTACAAAATATATTTTTTCTCTCTTCTCTCGCACAAAAGGATTTGTATGACTCCTAACCTACGAAAGTTTATGCGATTGTTTTTTTCGATCGGAACAGAAAGACAGTACACCTCACGCAGTCACGACTTGTCTCTAACACGTTCTCCCCTAAAAAACTAATACAATTTTTTATCAGGAAAAAAAAACAACTTGGCATTAGCGTGAGGTGTTGGTATTTCTTCATAGATTTAGCGTGATATTGTTTTTATTTTGTTCTCCTTTTTAATTATATTTATTAATATATTTTTTTTCGGAAACCCTAAAACGTTAACATTTCACAGTATCGCAACAGGTGGGGAGGGGGGAGTGCGATTAAAAGAAAATTAACCCTCCCTCTCTCCTATTTTAGCAAGGGACGGCCGTCCCTTGCTAAAATTAATTTATTCAGCCTCACAAATTCAATCTAAATCAAAGTATCAATAATGTTTGCAGAAATTTTGTTGGATACCCTTTTTATATTCTAACATCGGTTTTCTTTGCTGAGACAAACAATGCTGGGGAGCAATGCTTGTCTAAGCTGCAACAAACGTTCTCACTGTAATTTCAATCTTTATCCTTAAGTTCTTGCTCGGGGAAATTTTCCATCCAATTTTTGTAATTTCTAGCAAAAACAGACAGCCCGCTAGAGCTTTGTGTACACCTTCACAAGTTCTTTCTTCGGTGCTGCTTGGGAGCATATTGGTGAGTTAAAACAAGATAAAATAATTAGATTAAGAACTCCCCTTTAAACTTAAATTGAAGCTGTGTTAACTGCTGCTGACTCTAGGGTGTCCTGTTTCTGCAAAATTTAAAACCTTCACAGACAGTTTAGTATGTTGAATAAGGCGGGTTGGTGCTTCACCCTTCACCCTTTGTGCAAGTCAAATTTTAAAATAAACCAAATTAAAGTTTTGTTATAAATTATAAATGATTACGCATGATTGTCAATAACTGTAGCTTGTTGACGAATAATATCCTGGTTATTTTTAATCTGTTTTTTTTCCTCAAGAAACAGATTTGACTTAAAAGGATATTTCACTGCAATTTCTACTTCCTTTGATAGCACCCCTTGTGTTTAAAAAAGCTGCGTCATGTTATTTCACATAAATCTTCATTTGATGGCATGTATGCATGAAATGTTGCGACACAAACAAAATGAAATAACTACTTCGTCATTCTGCAAACACTGATCGATTTACCAAATAGAAATGTAGATGAATATACTAGGATGGAGCAAGTAATTAAGTTTTAAAATTTGCATGGGCGGATTTAGGATTTTTTTCCACTGGTGTAAAATAGTCTCGAAGAAGCTTATTTGCTTTTCAGGGCGAATAAGAACAACTGGTGTGTGGAGGGCGTTTTGAACTCCCCTCTCAACCGGACCACCGCCCTTTAACGCCGTCTGATGGTCAAAACAACGTAATCAAAGCCTAAACAAGTCGTTGTGAAACTGCTTAGATTCTCATTTTTACTTCAAGTCACGTAAATTTATTTTTTTTGTTCAAATTTAAACAAGAATTATAAACATCAATTTTTCTTGTTCTTTTATTCATATTAAATATTACAGTTACGTTTTTAATAATACATCAAGTCTTGGGCGAAACTGTTTCTTCAACGTCGGGGTATAATAGATGCATTTTTGATACCACTGTACTCAAGTTTTGTCGTTGTAGCAAACGAAAATAAACAATTTTACCATACAATGAAAACAATAAGAAGCCAAAACCATATGCCAAGAAGTTATGAAATAAATAAGGTTTCACTCAGCTATTTTGATGATAATAGACATTTATTAGAAAATGCAATCAAAAGTTATGCGTACGGGCATAATAAACTGGGAGATTGGCCTGCACCTTAAGTATATTGATCTTATTACGCGCACTTAATTCAATTGATTGTTTCGAGAGTACGACCGGCACTCCACCCCAGCGAACTAAGTTCAGCTGGCTTTGAGCTCTACCCCCGCACTCTCGATTTTTAACAAGGACCCTACGACACCAGGACTACGACATATAGCGGAACCACGTGATTAGATGTGTAGGCGACACACTTTTCTCACTAGCACCACGGTTCCACAGCCCGCCAGCCCTGAGACAACGTTATAAAGGGTATAGTTCATATAAAGCAATTCACTTTTATTTGAATAACTACTGTGATTTATATTTATATGCAAAACAGGTTAATTAAATATTAAAAAAAATAAACATTTCCACAACAAACCATTAAAATAAGTTTGAAAACAGAAAACGTTCCAAGTAAACATTATAAATATATATTTTAATATAGTTTTAAAGAAACATATTTCAACGAAAAAACCACGCGGTGATCATGTATCATTAAACATCAGATGGAACCAGTATCGCAAAAAAAAAACTTCCATCACATGATGACATTATATGAAACCAACATATAAATTTTATGTTGAAACGAGAAAGCGTAGTTTTGGAATTGGATTGAATCTGTTTCTCATCTTAACAAAGTACAACTTCATGTTCATGACATGATAATATCCATATTATTAAATCTACACAATCTATACGAAGACATTCTATCAATCATTCATTTTTGAGATCCACCATGTAACGGTTTAATACTGTAAAGGTGTAAACCACAAATTAACTCTAATTCTCGCTCCAAAGTATCATCCTCGACGACCTATTCAATCCCTGTTAGAACTACTAACAATAACGTGCATTTAAAGTTTCCATTTTAAAAACAACAACAGATGCAAGCATGGAAATAAAACAACTGGGTAAAAAACTATTTCTATCATTACGCCGAGCGCTACTCAGAAAGACAGTAAGGATTGTTGCCGCTATGATTTGGTGGTTTCTAAACGCGCGGCCTTTTGCGCTGAACGCACACGCTCTATAATAAATTTATAATCTTGGTTAAGCGAGAAGAATATTTCAGTATATTCAAACCCCTTAAATAAAAAAGGAAAGGAGAAAAGGCATAGTTCGTGTTTTATATTTTAAATGTATATAAAAATTGCAGTATAAATTATATATAAAAAATCTGGAAATAAAAACAATAGAAAAAAAGCAATCGCTACTTCTTTTATGCTCAGAGAATAGGTCATTGACGGTATTAGATTTTGAATTTCAGACTTGCATTTCACAGCAGGAAGTTAATGATTACAAATTTGAAGTGGTAGAGTTGAAATTCAATTGGACAGTTGGAATATCTCTTTTGCTGTCGTCATTCTCTAGTTTAAAAACAAATTCGTACGACAGGGACCCCAGCAATGCTCCAACCAACGGTCCAACCCAGTAAACCTAAATGTAATTATGCATCGTATGCAATAAAAACGTCAATCAACTTTATATGTGGAGAGTTTTTTCGAAGTCTCTACAGGTAGTAACAAAATCTTTGGAAAACGCTTGGAAACACAACCTCGTTCCCTGGACTATTTTTGGGTTTTTTTCCTATCTGAGACGGCACGAAGAAATAAACCTGGGCCAAGCTAGTCTTTACTGCTATTTGATTATGAAAAAAATAACAGAGAAACAATAATGGCCGCAAAACGTCAGTGCAAAATAGACGCAGTATGTCATTTTTTTGATTTATTTTTCTGAAAAGTAAAATAATTGGCTTTGTAAGCGAAAGCAAAAATTTCCTTGCGAACAAGGTTGCATAGAAACAAGGTTAAAAACCTCGTCGGAGTAATGTTGATAACATAACAAATACACTACACAAGAAAAAAATGAGTTACCTACCCAGTGATTGGATAGTTGATTCATGATAATTCCTGGTGCAAATGCTCTCACAGGATTCATTGCTGCGCCCGTGAACGGCAACTTAAAAACAGTTGACATTATTCACAAAAAGAGTTAAGGGATCACAACCTTGAAGCTGCACTCATAAAAACCAGATGTAGTGAATCTCTGACAAACAAGTATGATAAATTTTTAACAGTGAATTGTCAGATTTTAGCTGTGCGTCTATTTAAGGATGTATAGGAGATGTATATATAGAGAAATTTATCGCAAATAGGACTGTCTTATGATTTCCTAACTAACTGATTTTTTGATTTAGCTACGATCCCTTTAAAGCAGGTGGGAAAATAACCTTTTCCTTACTCCTAGCATGATTCCAACGGTAACTGAAAAACCAATCGCAAGTGGAGCTTGGAAGCCGATGTATCCGTTTTTCCGATCTCTCGTCGCTAGCACTGTCCACATCAGTAAGAAAGTCAGCGTCATCTCGATCACGAAACCGATTCCATCAGAAATCAATGGATTTAATGAAAGAACACCAATATGTTGACGAACTTCGCGTGGTGTGTACAGGTACAATAGACCAGCGCCGGAAAGACCTGAAAAATATGGGACTGCTTACATTATACATAATCAGAGGAATTCACATTTAAATTACTTCGCCCTTCCTTTAAATTCTCAATGTGTAGAGTTTAAGAAGTTTGTAAGCCCTCGTTTGTCATAAAGAAAATATTGACCAAAGCATTCGTACATTTTACCCCACATGTTGTTTTAACGAACTGGCTGACCCAGTATTATTTGCTGAAGTAACTTCATTGTTTTGAATATACACATTGTGACAAACAATGAAAAAACAGTATATTTATGTTAGAGAATAACAACATAACCCATTTTAACGAAATGAATGAAATATAATGAATACAAATCCAAAATTCACAAGGGTGACATAACTACGCTCATGTTGTAGAAAGGACCCTTGTCCCAAGGGTCTCTTGGCCCCTAAGCCATTAGTACAGCGCGGCAGCTATCAAATTAACCAAAAAAGGAAAAGGTTTTTCGAACGAAGTGTCCAAAGAGTGCTGAAAACAGTTTTGAAACCACCTTACCTCCGGCAATCTGAGCAGCCACATAAAACAAAAATCTCGTTACTTTTATTGTCCTAGCAACTAGCAAACCAAAAGAAATAGCTGGATTAAAATAACCACTTTGCTCTAAACTGACAGCTATTAAAACTGATACAAGATAACCAACACATATCCCTTGGTGTAAACTAGTTTTTGATGTTAAGGTACATCCACACGATACCAAAATGAAAAGTAAAGTTAGGACAAATTCTGCCAAAATGGACTTCCAAAAGTTAAGTGATTTTAGTTCCGTCATTCCAAATTGTTCTTGCCATGTTTCTTGTCTAGGTCTCACAATAAGTACTGTGCGTTCGTTGGGACTCGATACATATGTCTCGTACGTAGATATTTTGCGGTCTTCTTCGTTCGCCATTCTGAACATCACAACAATCTTATAAACTAATTATTTAGGGGGCGTGAGTTTTTAATGAGTTTTGAAGAAAATATTTTGAAGAAAATTAAACAAAAGTCGCTAATAATAATAATACTTCCCACAGTTTCTGAATATACATCTCTGTTTCAACAGTGAATTTCTATTTACAAATGCACTAATGATCGATAACACAACCTCAGAGCAAAAACAAGATCGTACATACACCCAACCTCGTTCCAAGCTACTGTTGCCTCCTGGATGTAAAAAGAGATAACAGGCACTGGGAATGATGTTGACATGCATCATATTTATAATTTACATCCACAACACAAAAATGGAAATTCACTTTTACGTTTATTCAGCATATTATCTTTACCACTGACAAAGAGCAAGATGAACAATAGTCGTGGAGTGTCTAATAGTTTACTGTCCTCTAAATATCCTCCTTCTTAACGGCTGACTGTTCATACTTTGTCACTAGTGTTTGTTTAACATATGCAGAAAGGAGGAGAGTACTTACTCACCTCCTGATTTTTATACACCAACATGTACCTAAATATTTTTGGTTAAAAGCTCTTTAATAATCAGACGTGTTTCGATGGAATATAATTTGAGAGTTGTTATTACTTAAAAGCACTGTGAGCTATAACAAAACAGGCGGGACACAAATTATGAGGTTATGAAACTTGTGAATTTGGTGTGGCCCTTTGAGTCAGCATACGCTGCCTCGTACAAGACACTATCAACCTCTCTATACTAACCCAATTTTAGACATCAGTTAAACAAAAAATTCTCGTGTTCTCTTTTTGCGTAAAGCATTGCGGACAAGACTACTTATTGAGAAAGCCCATTCTTTTTAAATCGTTGTGGCTGCATAGAAACAATTTAAACCGCGCGGATACTTCAGATTGGGTCAGAAAAACAGGGCTAGGATTTTCGTCCCGGGCGAAAGGTCATGTAATTAAAAAAAATAAAATCAACCAGGGTTGAAAAATGATGCCTATGATGGGGGTGCATGCAAAATAGTAACTTTCGCGATCAAAATATCAAAGAAAAAATTAGACGTAAACCAATCGTATTACAAAACTTACCGGACTATACGAAGAGTTTTTTCGCCGCCTTCCTCGGTGTCAAAATAAGAAGAATCCCTGGTGACGAGTTTGCCATTAAATGTGTGCAAGTGTTTTGACATCGTCCATGAAAAGTGACGGTCAAGTAAAAGCTATTAAAATCTCCTTTTTGTGTTATTTTTACCAAATAATTGCTATTGGTATTATCGCGTTTAACTTTTAAGAACATGATGTTTAAAATAACAACATTGACTTTGACTCCCTTCTAGTCTTGCCTTTATTTACTTTCGAGCCATTCTGTTTATTGTTTCCCCGACAAGTGCGCCTTACTCGTCACCTTCCCCCCCCGCAACATGAATAAGGCTAATTTTCCTCGCTAAAATATCTATCGCGAAATTTTATTTACCCGGTATTATCGGGAACCAAAATTTTCTTGTCGCGAAAACTAGGTACAGTTAACTGTGATTATGATTAAAAGATTTAAGGACTTTTGTTGCTCCGCGTGTGTGTTTCGCTACAATACGAGAGCCTAGGGGCTTATATAGGGGGCCGCTGTCTTTTCGCTTTTTCTTTCCTAGCTAGTGCCACAAAACTAAAAGATATAGCCCCGATGAACAAACAAACAAAATGGCACAGTCAGCTGTGAACAATATTTCTGAAGAAACGAACCCAACTAATCCTATCTTGTCTAATGACAGTGGTACATGTACTGAAGAAGAAGAGGAGATCATGCAGGAAACAAGCAAAGGAGACACCATAATTGAAAGACTTCATTTCAACAAGAGTCTTGTCGTTGAGAAGATTGTGGACGTTTCTTTTTCAAAGGTAGAGTGTTGGAGCAGGTGGTATATAACCAAACTGTCAGGAAAATCATAAATTTACAATTACTTTAATACGCGATTCAGTGTAAATCCATCTTTTATTTGTTACAACACTCTCTTTGAACTGCTGAACTGTAAATTGTTAGCTCAGAAGGCTCTCCTTAGGCTCCTGAACACAAAAGAATTGAGATTTTTTGTGAACAAATTTAAGAGAATGTTTATGATTCCTTTATGTAAGTTTTTAGTACGGTTGCTGCAATAACATTTTAATCTTTCATGCTATGAACTTAAATAATTTTTTTATCATAAGACAAAAATATATACAAATCTGAATGCCAAGAGGGTGCCGATAAGCCGCAAACGCCTGCATATATAAGGGCGAGTTTGGGCGACTTTTCGAATTAAATTGGCGGTCCCGAACTTGCCCGAATTCGCCTGGAACATTCCCGAAATGCAATTCCTTGTAACAAACCATGCGGACGATAGTTGGAAGAAGGCGCTTGAAGATAAAGGAGTTAATAAAGTTTATATATAAGTTATTTATCAAGTAAATCTTATTTTAAACTATCAAAAACAGTTCCTTTAAGAACTTTGCTACCACATAGTAAGTTTATTTTAATTTTTATAACGCCAAACTCGCCCGAAAACGGCCGCACTTTTTACGGCGTATGCGGCTTATTGGCACCCTCGTTGAATGTCACATAGTACAACTACGGACCCAACTCAGACACCGGCCCAACTTTGGACGCGGGACTGGCCCGTCTCTAGACAAGCCTGTCCGTCAAAAGACGGGTCGGTGCGTTCGCAATCAGGATGACCCCATCTATTGACGGGCCCGGCCCAAATTTGGACAAGTGTATGCAAATACGTCTTAAGTTGGTACAGGCCCAACTATTGACAAAGGAATCTCTTGCTTTTAAAAGTCATATCATCAGATGGGACAGACTTAACTGTACACAAAGGTCTCTTGCAATTTTAGAAAATGTGTCATAAGATGGGACAGTCCTAAACTATTGACAAACAATTCCCATGCCTTTAAAAGACTGTGTCATAAGATGGGACAGGCCCAACTATTGACAAAGGACACTAGTGTTTTCAAAAATCGTAGTAAAAAAGGGACAGATCCAACTACTGACACTTTTTAGAAACAGCCACAACATGGGTCAGTTTGAAGACTCACAGACTAAAGTTGAGCCTTGATGGGAAACACACTGTTTCAAATCTCAAAAAAATTGAAGACAGGTCTGGCCCAACTGTGGACAAATGCAGTGTCTATAGGGAGGACAAAAGAAAACAAAAAATATACGGAGGAAAGTAAATCATGAATTCTCTAAATATAATCTAATACAAATACAAATTAACTTATAATATTTCTTTAAATCATAGTCATAATCTTTCTGTTTCTTGAATTTATAACAAAATATTTCAATCATGGATGCCCCAGCCTAAACGATTTTCGCTCTCAAGTTACGTAATAGGTCAAGTTGCAATAATTCCATCAAAGATTTTATTGAAAATTAAACATAGCAAAATAGCTTAAACAAAAGCTTAGCTATATAGCTATAGCTATACCTTTGAATATATATAATATGAAATTACACTGAGCTAAATGTTATTTTGATATCTGAGTAATAATTATTTGGCTAGTCATTAAGCACACAAACATCTCCAATCATTCAAAAAGAAAGTCTCTAACTGCTTTTTAAAATGTACTCGCAGATATGGTCTTGCACCAAGAATTGCCAAGTAGTTCCAAGTATAGTTGTGTTTTTGCTACCCACAACAATCTTGAAATGCATAACTTGATTTAATCTCAGCTAGTCATATACAATAATACTTTGGCAAAAGTTGCAGCAGTTCAGTTTTTTCATTTTTGGAGTTAGTTTACGTTAAATACAAGGTCTTGAAGTATGCAAACATGTCAAAAGATGGGCCACCGTGTCAAAAGATGGTCCGGCCCGTCTTTAGACGGGCTGTGTTCTAAGTTGGGTCAGAATACAACCATCAGCTGAGGGAAGACACAGACTTTTAATAGTCAAACTGTCACAGAAAGAAGAAGCAAGGATTAAACAAGAACTACAAGAATCAGAATTAGTAAAGCTAAATTAGCAAAAACTCACCTATAACTACACAGTGTGACAGGTTTGGTTACAAGCCTCAAAAAATTCTGTGCATGATCCGCATCGGGCACCGATTGTGAACGCGACATCAAAGATGGAGCCCTAAAAGTAGTGCACATGAAATTTGTGAGAATTTTTAAATTCCCAGCACCCAAAATGAATTTCTATTCTGTTGCGACATAACAAATCACTTGTTCCTCAAGTTGTTGTTAATTCACAGAAAAGCAATGCTCTACGATAATAGAAAAAATGTTTAGTATAATAATATGCCAGTTCCGTCTGTCTGCCTGTCTGTGACTTTTAAAAAGACAATATTTTTTACCACCCGAATGCCCGAGTTTTTTGAGTTTTTTGTTTTGTTTGCATTTGTCTCGCAACCGTTATAAACCACATGATAGAAAAAAGCAGTATGATTCGCTAAAAGACATACTTTCTAACGAGCAGAATTCAAATAGAAAGTTCCCTTGGGGTAACAACAAACAAACATAAAAATTTCTCAACAAAGTTATCAACAAAAGACGAACTAAAGAAGCGGATAAATAATGTCTCATTTTTGACAATCACTTAGTCTTAAAAAGTGCAGATATTTAAAGCAAGAAAAGTCAAAGTGGAGAAGTAGAGTGGATTAAAAAACCATATAATTTTAGAGCAGTGTTATCATCGACACACAAAACAACAACAAAATAATGGTCCCTTCGTCTTGAAGAAAGTGCAAAAAGGAAAGTGTTTCAAAAACAATTATATAAAAAAGAAAGAAAAGTCCAGGGTAAGAAGTAAAAGAAAAAGTAGAAAAGTGAAGTTACTTCGGAAGTGAAGAGTGGAGCTAGAAGTAGTTTAAGTAAAGTTAGAAGTAGAAAATGAATGCTAGAGTTTCAAGTGAATTGGAATTGAGAAAAAGTAAGAACTTTGATATTTTTAGACGTTCTGTTTCTATATGTAGCACACTTAAAAATGTAAAAAAATCCATTTAGCTTCAGATTCTTTTTATAGTTTATAGTTTACCGCGTTTTTTATAAAAAAGCTAGCATTTGTTTGCAATTTTTTTTTGCATAACTAATGTATTTGTCCTAAAATTCAAAATGCTGCACAAAGCTGTTAGCTGGGAAACAATTGTGCTAGCAAAACAAAAAATTTTCGTTTGTTGAACTTACTGCAAATGTCATAATTTTTATATTGCTGTTGTTTCTCTTTATATGTGTTTAACTAAGCACGAATAGCTAGCTTCTATCTGTTTTAGCTAAAGTTACCTTCAAGCTTCATAGTTAGCTAGCTAGCTAGGCTAGCTAAACCAATGATTAATATTGTTATTCCTCTTTTCACCTATTTATATCTACCTTAGTAGTCAAACTTGGGGATCTTATTTGAGCACGAATTATAATGTAACAAGCCACAAAGTCATTCAAAGGTTTTTTGAACTTTTAGGAAGTGAGAGGAAATACTTTTATCATGTTTTCTGTAAACTTTACTTTAAAAAGACGATTTTGTAAAACTTGAAGTGTGTGCCTTAATTTATACAGTTTTATTGTATTGTTGTTGACATCCTGTTAAACGTAGCATGTAAATTACCAGGTTAAATATTTTTACCCGGGTTGATGTTTTTACAAAGGTTGTTGGCATTTTGGGTGAAATTTACCTGGGTTTTTGACATTTGTGGTTAACATTTCTCAGAAGTTGATAGTATGGTTGTCCGTTTACATTGTTTGTGTTGCAAACTGCTGTTTTTTAAAATGCTGTGTAAACTTGTGGAAAAAGACCACATGAAAGAAAAATTTTTTGTACAATTAGACTTTAGTGTGAGCTGTTGTGTAAGTTGATTTTTTTATATTTTGTGTTATAAATTTTATAAACTTTAAATAATTGTTTGTGATGTCAGTTTTGCTGGAAGAAAATTCAATGGTTACATGATTTTGTTTTTCTTAGGAATTTCTCAAAATTTTGTGGGAAAAAATATTTGTTGATGATAAAAAATTACTGAATGTTCAAACTGAAGCTGTTTTTGTTTTTTTCACATTTTATGTTTAACTTTTATGAGGAAGGACCATAGGCAAGTATATATACTAAAAGAAATAATTTGATATTCTACACTTTCCAAATTGTATTTTTGTATGCACTAAAATGACTGCTTTTTTTGTACTTGAATTTGATGTGTTCCATATCCTTTTTGGTGAAAAATTTTATGGGTAAAGACAATATAGAACATGCCAATTGAATTGATTTTTGTTTCTTTTGATTCGTTCCTCAGAAACCTATGTGTTCTACATTTAGTATAAACTTTTGTGAGGAAGGACCATACAATGTTTTCAAAATAATGATTTTTGTTGATTTGGAATTTACTCTTTTGCTCATTGCTTTTTTGACATTTTAGTTTAAAATGCTTGGTAAAGGGCAGGAACATTGGACAAAAATATTGTTTTATTAACCGGTTAGTTTTTACATTTTGGGCATATTTTTGCGCGAGAGGATGGTATGCAACCGAATAAATGATTTTTCAAAATTTAAATTTAATGTTTTCCAAACTACAGCTTTTTGATATTGTTGTATAAGCATTTAGGAAAAAGACAATGTTTATAATGCGCAAAGAACTTATTTTCGTAGATCTGTGCTTACTCTTGCAAGCTTTTCTTTTCAAAACTTCACATAAAAATATTGAAGGTTTTCAACATAATCACATAAGATGTATTATATATATATATATATATTTGAGATGTGTTATTTCTGGCATTGTTATTATTGGTGTTGTGACTGCTAATGTTGTAACTTTCTACCAATTGGATTTTACACCTTCCAAGAATTTTTGTTGGCAGGATTTCATGCGATTTAAAAATTGACATTTTGTGTAAGATTATAAGAACTTTCTTGTTAAATAGGGCTTACTCCTTGCAAACGTTCTTTTTTTACATTTTCAGATTATTTTTTGTTAAAAAGCAGTATTCGATATATATACTGAAATATTGGCTATGTCATCAAAATCAAATGACAGAACTTTTTAATTGTTTTTCTGAATAAATAAATATTTTTTGTACTTTTAGTAGGGACTTTGCTGACTTTAACAAATTTTTTTAACCCTCATATCTTCTTGGCCATTCGTCAATAGCACATGAAACTATACATTTTTCTCATCAGCATTTCAAGCTCTGCATATATAGAAAACAGATAAACAAATTTCGTCAATTTTTTGTTGCTGTTAGAAAAGACCTAAACAACCTATTTTTTCATTGCCCTTCTGCCTAAGTGGATTTCTCCACGGGCTTTATTGACTAGTAATATATAAAAATAGGTCTTTGTGAATAAATTTACACATACACAATCACTGCGCCTGATTCCATGTATTTTCTTGTTGGTGTACCCGATTCTGATCGAACACGATCGTGTACCATTACTTGAATGTCAAGCCCGATTTATTGTATACGATAAAAACAAATCTTTTGAGGCCTGAGTTAGAAAACAAAGATTTTTCGCAAAACTCAGTCTGCATGAACGGCATGTTTTTCCGCAAATCCTATATATAATTGGTTTAAAAGTGTCACGTGACATTTGCTGACCAGAAAAATTTTTTATTACGAGATATGTCAATTTGATGTTTCTTTTTTAATCACAAGATTGTTGACTCACCGTAAAATAGCAAAAAAGTTTTGGAACCCTTCAGACGAGTTTAAAATTTTGCCTGGAAAAGCCCGCAGCCATTTTGAAAATACTTTTTGGCTGTGAAGTAAAGCATCAACCTTTTTTGTGGCTGAATCAACAAAATTGAAAGACCTGTTTTGCATTCAGGAATAATTCACACAAAACACATAGGGTATTTTTGAATGCCCACATGTCCAGCTATCCAAAATATATAAAACAGAGTAGCTTTAATGTATATACATAAAAAGTTATTAAGTTATTTTTAATTTTATTTTTTTAAAAAAAATACCCCCATTAACCAGTGTCTGCCTGTTTTGGCAAGGGGACGTTGACAAAAATTTTCATCATACATAACAGACTTTATTTTTTGCAAATAATATCTGGTGTTAAAAGGTCATCTAAACCCTTGATCGGTCAGCAAAGAAAAACTCAAAAATTCATGAAAAACTTTGCCATTATTAATCATTAAGGGTGCGCTCCTGGTTTAAATGGAGATTTATGCACTATTTTAAAGTAGTTCTCAGAATCCTTGGATCTCAGGCGGCTTAAGTAAAGCTAAGTGAAATAATGATTGGTAATGGCTGTGGTGGGGAGACAACGAGCATATACGTAATATTTTGTTGTTGTTCTAATTTGTCTTTTGTACTTTTTTGTTTGTATATACAGTAGCCTTTTGTGCATGCTTTTTTTTTTTTTGGGGGGGGGGGGGAAATTTAAAACATATTTATCACTTGGGAGATAATAATAAAGATTAAATAATTAATAGCATATATAATAATTGCAAAAAATAAATTAAAATTTCAAACGAAATTTGAGCAGACTTCTTTTTGTAAAATCAAGGACCCAAAATAAATTATTTTTATTGTAGTAGTTGGTCTTGGTAATGGTTGCTATGTTTTTATTTTTTATAATTCTAAAAAGATTTTTTTTGTATCAGTCACTATGCTGACCCCTTTCCCTAAGCAGTAAAAGTATACCCTTATTATTAATGTAGAAAGCTGGACTGTGTGGGCGTGATTTAGCCTCTGCAAGTAAATTTAAACTACTAATGCTTTGCAATTTTAAGAAAATTGTTTTAAGTAAAAATTGAACACTTCTGCCTGTTATTGATTTTTAGGATCTCAGGCAAATGCTACCTAAACAATTGTGTAAAAGTACGAATTGTCTTCTAGGAGGGTGATCGCTTTTATCGTGTGCAATGGGAAGAAACATGGGAACGAGAAGAGGATCTGTTACTTGCATGCAAAGATTTACTCCGCGATTACTGGGAGAATCACTTGATATCTTATGTTTCTCAGGAAAAGGTATGAGTTGTTTTTTTATAAGATTTTTTTTTGAAAATTTCTCACATTTAAAAAATGAAAAATTAAAGCATTACTTTCAAGAATCATGCTTAGGATTAAATACTGTTGTTTTCTTTCCTGTCAACATTTTTATCTTGATCCATAGATTTTATTATTTATTAGAGTTTATGTTTTTAACACCACCTCATATAGATTGACTTCAATAATCCACAAGAACTATCTAAGAATTATTTATGGCTAAGGATTTTTATTTTAATAAGAATCTTGGGTCATGTTTCCTTGGGTTTCAAAATTAGGTTTTTGTTTGCTAATTTCAATTACTGATACTTAATCTAGGCATTTTAATTTAGTCTGTAACTGAGAATTCCCTTGCAATCAAGCCACAAATTATTTTGTTGGTCTAGTGGCACGTGATCAGGATTTTATTGATTAGAATCTATTAAAATTCTTAGGAATTTTTAATTTTAATTTCATGTTTTCTCTAACTTTATTAAATGCATTATGGTATATATAGTTGTAATCCACACTCACGGTAGCCAGCAAATAAAAAATTAAAAAAGTCCCTATAATTGAGGTCTAAAAAAGGCCCATATTGTTTGGCGAAAAGCTTTCCATACACAAAGGCAATTTATTGGAATTCTATGTAAGATCCTCAAAAATTTTAACCTGGGAACATTAAAGTAAATGCTAGAGCATATGGGAATTTAAAAACAGTTGCTTATAATTAACTTTTATTTTTACTTTCAAAATTTGCTTGCAACTATATGAATTTAAAGTTTTAATCTTCTAACAAAAAATGCCAATAATGTTGTCACGTGACTTTTACGAACTACAAGAATAAAATTTTACATCATAGACCTCACAGAAACTCAAGGCTTTCATTGTAAATTCCTCTAGTTTTAGTGACAAATTTACATTTTTTCACGAGTACTCTAAAGTTAGAAACCTTGGCGAAACAAAGTTTTGCAAATTCGCAATTTTTTGCTAAAGTTAGGTCCCGCGAAAATTTTGATTTCTATAAATCGTGAAAGTTTGTTCTCGCCAAATCTTTGTTTTTGGCAAAATTTATATATATAAATACAACACTTAAAATTATCTTTAGGTTCAAATTTTCTAAAAAATAAGCATATGCTAAGTACTGATGAGGCTCAGTTCTACATTAAATCACGTGACAAGCTTTAGCACTTTCCCTGACTAGAAAAGGATTTTTGAAACAAATCATGGAGGTATAAAATGAAGTCTTTTCAACTTTATTGACTTTTAATTTTGTTAGAGGAACATTATAGTTGCAAAATCACTTTTTAGGAAATGAGCATACTGCAAGTGTATTTTGAATGTGAAAGTAGAAGCATGTTTTGAACCTTTCCTTTGCTGAGCATACGAGAATGTGATTGACATATTAAAGCGTACAGCCACATTCTCTAAAGCATTCTACATCTAATTCTGACAAGTAACATGAAGAAATCTTCTGCACTTTCCCTATTCCTTCCTTAAGTTCATCTTTAACAGTAATAGTTGAATAAAGATTATAAGATTGCTGAAGAGGGAACTAATTTATGCAGAAGTGAATTTTGACCTAAAGTCTCTAATACCATTATATTTTAGGTATCTAAAACCCACCGGCATAGAATATGAGCATTTTTTTGCAATTTGATGTCAAAGTGGGGGAAATAAATCATCGAATTCCGAAAATATAAGGTTTTCTTAAGGAATCTTGGCACAGAGCTACATTTAATGTTGAAAATATAGTTTTCTTAGTAATTGCGTTCAAAAGAAGAAAGGTATTTTTCTGTCAAAGATAGGTTCGAATTAAGAAATATATGATTTGTTTTCAAATAACTTTTTCAAGGCGTCAAAATAATTAGATATAGCGAATTTTTAAGGTAATTTTGGTCCTTTGAGTTTTTAGCATGTTATTAACAACAGTCATGTTACAAATTCTCTCTGGTATTCTTTGTTATTAGACTTAGTTAATTTTGAGAAGCAAATTAAATGAAGTTTTTCGTTCCCAGGGGTCAAAATAATTAAAACTTACGGATTTTTAGCTAATTTTGTCTTTGTGGTTGTTGATAACAATCATTTGATTAATGATTTTGTTTTTAATGGTCTAATTTAATCTGAAGCATCAAATTTCTTTATTTTCATTTTTTTAGAGGGTCAAAATAATTAAAAATGGTGGAACAGCACCATTTTAAAAATGGTGGAACAGCACCATTTTAAAAATGGTGGAACAGCACCATTTTTAAAATTGGAAATACGGTTTTTCCATGATTACTTTGCATCCAATTAACAAAGTTCCGCACGTAATTTGATGTAATCGTCAGCTATCCTAAAAGAAAACTTGCAGATCAAAGCTTGTCCATGTCAAAAAAACGTTTTGGCACGTCGTGATTTAAGATGTATCGGTTGTGAAAATAGAATAACAGAAGCTAACGATTTTTTAGTCACATGATTGTTCTTAGTCTAGAGACTCAAAAGTCCAAAATTTAGCTTACGTTACCTGAAAATCCGCCATTTCTATTTTGTCAGCAACATCTATTTATTTTGGCATTATGCAGCATTTTCTTGCGTTCTCTAAAAATCAGGTATACTTCTTTAATGGAACAGATTTGTTTTTCGAGTAATTTTTGGGTGGGGTGTACTTTAGCAACTCTTGTACTGAATCAAAAAGTCAAGTTGTTTATCAAAAAATATCCAAAGAGGACCCTGGAGAGATTCCTAGTCATTTCTATGTAAAGTTGTGCAAAATAAAAAAAAACAAAGATAAAATAAAACTACATACTTTGCGGTCTAAAAATACCATAACATCCTTCGACGATTTCTGCTGATGTTTCAATATTTCAAGCAAGTTCGAAATGGTATTTTTTCTTGCACCTTTTGTTGCAAATATGCGTATAATAGTTACATTTATGCTATGAATTGAAGCTGTCTGTCGTGAGCGGTAATTTGGATAATCTGCTTGAGGGTCATTTTATCATTCAATGTAGGTAACTTTATTTTTAGATGAAACCTTCACTTGACCACAATAATACATTATCCACTGTTACATCAATGGAGGAAAGTAAAACGGAAGCAATGCATAATTCGTCTGAAGTATCTCCTTCTGAAATACTAACGGCCGAGGTATCAACTGATGTGTCGTCTCCCGAAGTATCGCCTCCCGAGATGTCGACTCTCGAAGGATCGCCCTCTGCGATTTCCGAAGTGTCGCCTTCTGAAGAATCGACTTCTCAAGTACCATTTCCCGACATATCGCCTCCTAATGTGGCGCCTGTAGCTTGCTCTGCAAATTCGTCACAAACCAGCAATGCGATAGAGGCTGAGCGAGCGAAAGACTTCTTAAAGGATATCCCTGAGCAGTATAGGAACGTTGGGTTTGCAAAATCTATTCGTGAACAATTTTTAGCAGAGGTTCCAATAGAAAACAAGTTTGACTTTATCGAAGATTTCATCGCCAAGCGAAACGAACCGAAGAAACGCAACAACATAGAGAAGAGACCTCGCGAGGACATTATAAGAGAATATATATCTTATCGAAACGGAACGCGAGTTGCATGTGAAGTGTGTGGAGAATCTTTTGCAGATAAGAAGAGTTTGCTACGCCATAAAATTTGCCGACACGCTAAGTACTCACCGCACCAATGCGGCATCTGTCGTAAAATGTTTGTAAAACCAGGTGACGTTCGTCGGCACATGGCAACCCATTCTGACGTCAGAGCGTATTATTGTTGTTATTGTTCAAAAGCATACAAAACAAAAAATCATTTACAAAGACATATAAAAGCGAAACATAAGGAGGATTCAGCTCTTGTAAGTGCTAGCGATGGAATGGAAGAAATCATCCCGATGACAAACGACAGTAGCGACAGCTTGTCGGACAATATAATAAATATGACGTCCGGCGAGACAAGTGCGGGGGTACTTAACATTGTCCAACAGCAAAACGGAAACAATCTTCTTTCTCCTCTACATGACGAAATGAGCAATCCACATGATACAGTATTGCATCCAGTTGCTATCAATGCGAATACTATTTTGCTGCATGATACTAGCACAGTTCTGCAAAATGCAAATGTTATTTTGCATAACCATCCTGCGCTTTCTGAAAATTTCATGACTACACGCGCAGACGGAGTACAAATGTGTTTAATTGACAGGCCCTTTTTTTAATTTGTACCGTACTATTGTTGTATTTAGTCAACCTCATCCCCAGGGCTTGTCCGAGATTGTCAGAAAGAGAGCTCTGGGGACAAGGTTGGTATTTAGCTTGTACATACCTCCGGGAAATTCTAATAACGGCTTTCCTTAATTTTTGATTTTGCATTAAGAGCAGAGAATATGCGCATTATTTCGGTAGTAAGAAAGTATAAACAACAGACCACAGTTATCAAACAAGTTTATTCTTTTTAGTTTTTGTTTCTAAAAAGTTTGCGAATTACATTAATAGCAATTTTACCCTATATGGTCCTGCTTTTTTTTACCTACAGAATATGCGCGCATGTAAAAAACGTCGCAAAATTTTGTAAATATTGTCAAGTCAAGCATAGGTAAGAGTGTTTTTATATGAAAAAAATATGATCGATTTTGTGAACGAAGACTAAGTAGGAACGACATTTATTTTACGAAGACAAGTTTTTAATTCGGGATTGAATCTGAATGTAAAAATGGCTTAATGGATTTAAACATGGGACTTTTGTATATTATTGTATGCATTATATGCTGACCAGTCAGCAATTTAAGCTCTATGAGTTGAAGATGTGAAGAAAAGTCTTGTTTGTTCAAATAAATATTAAATATGTATTCTCAACTGTTCGTCGCACGTCACTGGTAAAGCTTTATTATTTTTATTTTAACATCGCCTTACTTCATCTTTGTTGGTATTGAGCACTTTCTCAACAAAAATAAGTTTTGAAAACTAATTTTTACTATACATTATTTTTCAAGACCCACAAAAAAAATCATACTTTTTTGTTAGAGACTCCTGATTCATAGCTAGGAGATCTAGCATAATTTTTCTTACCAGGAAATTGGAATAAGGTGGGAAAGATTACGCTGCGTCTCAAACGGTTTTTTTTGCGGTCATTATCGTGGTTAATATCGGAAAATCGACTATGCGCTTATTGGTTGATTGTAATTCAGAGTATGCTACGAGGTGGATTTGCTCGGACATTTGTTTGCGTCTAAGCTTTCGTTTGAGAGAAACTGAATTTGTTGTCCTCAAAGTTAAGTTAACTGGGCTACATGATTACAAGAAAATCAACATTCGAACCTACATATTTTTAAATGATTCTTTATTAAAATAATCTAATTGAACGAATGAGAAAAGGCTAACATTCAATAATGAACTATCTTTTTGCCGAAGATGCGAAATAAGTTGCACTAAATGCACGTTTTTCTGATATATAAGCAACACCAGCGTCGATCCAAGGGCTCTTTGTCTCTTACCAAAAAGTCCTGGGGTCGAGCTTGGAGCAACACAATTAGGCTGTTAAGGGTTTATTGTCATTGTGACGACCCACATGTTGTTTTGCTGTTTCCTTAGCACCTACTGATACAGTACTATTATCGTATTTTGGATCATGTCTGTCGTAAGTAATGAACTCATCACACACCTAAAAAATCCTTAAAACACAATATTGCTGTTCCGGAAATGACCTCTAGCACAATCTTACTGGAAAGGTAGCTAAAGGATAGTACACAGTAAATCGTTGTAAGTCTTCACAAAATAAACTTAAGGGCTAAATAATTTTGTGAAGACTTACAATGAACCACATGTCCACTAACCCAAATTGAAGATTTGTCATCAGCGCATGCGCAACAAGGTGAAACAATATCTTAATGTCGATGTTATAAAAAAATTGAGAAAAAATTATTTACAAATTCATGCAACAAATTACTGTAAATATTTGGTTCGCCGAAATGAGAAACAGTTTCTAATTTATATCAGCGAAACATTTCGCTGTAAACTTTTAAGCACACAAAATGCAATATTCAGTGTTTATTCTTACAGAAAGTCATTATTGGGAAGAATTTAAAATAACTGTTCGTAGCTAATTCGCCGTTCGCCGTTCACAATTCGCTTTGTGAAAATCCGCTATTAAAAATAAAATAGTGCTAAATAATGCGATACAAAAATATTTATACAAAATTGCAGTTATAAATATATAAATAAAAATAGGTAAATAATGAATAATACTAAATTATACAAGTACACAGTTTTTTTTATAAGAATCGTACCTTTTAGTTTAAGTATTGAGTAAAAATTGACTAATATTTTAATTTTAAACGTTCGAAATGCTATGACACGTGAAATATAGTTGAAGAAATGAGGAAAAGGTTATTTTGTATCGAATAAACAATAAATCAATGTACAACACAACGAGAAAGTCAAAAATTTGGATTATTTAAATTTCTCGAAAAAAATGTTCTTCGGAAACGGAGTTTCGATGATTCTCATAAAAATAATTTTTATACAAAAAGTACTTTAAAGTTCGTCCAATCTAGCATTCAAATGAGTGACGCCATCATCGCATGACGTCATATTAGCAACCAAATCATTATAAACATTCCACAGGTCAATATCTTTGGTGCACAGCGTACCACCACCGCGTTCGAACTGGGTTGTCTAATAAAAAAGTTGATAAAAAACAAAATCATGTAAACAGAAAAAATATCTAAACAAAAAGATTTAGTCTTCCGTGACTAACTTTTAAATTCTATGGTGCGGAGTTTGCTGTGTAAGTCTTACCCACTCTGCAGCATCCCATTAGCAGGGAATCTAACTGCGATGGGAATAGTAACCTGATAATACGTTTCAGCGAGTGTAAAATAAAATGGAATTCACAAAACGAAATCTACTTTATTCCAAGCTATGCTTTGTTCCGAAAACCACTTTTTGAAGTTGTTGTGATACTCACGCCGGCGTAAGTTTCACGCTATACAGGGTAGAATATTTTGCGGAAATTATTTTTACGATTTTGGCTCATATTCGCAAAATTACAGTTTTAGGTCAAATCGCTCAAATAAATTCCGCAAAAGTAATTAATCACAAAACTAAGTTTTTCTTTTCTTTTTAATAAAAAAAATATAAATAATGTATTTTACTTAGAGAGATAAGAAGAGATTTCGCAGCTAATAAACGTACCTGACGATTGATATCACCCACACACACAAAAGGTTTGCTTGATGATTTCGCTACAACAAACTTAGAATGATCGTTGTTGTTCCAGAATGAGAAGTGTTGATCGGGCACATCAATACTGATATCAGATACATCTTCAACTGTGAAATCTCCATTACAAGAAGGTCCAATGTTATGTTCTGCACCATGTTGCCATGTCTCAGTGAGAATGTCTGTCTGCAAACCAGGTGCAACAAACTCATGGTAAAGATCTTTACCAAAGTGTTTCGACTTGGCGAAATGCTGGTAATCAACACCGGCTAACGATCGAAGCAGGGCGCGATGTGCAGGTGGTGCGTGGATGACGTCACCTAGGGAAGTTATTAAAAATGAATTCATACCAGAACATTGTTTAAACATCTACAATTAATTGATGAAATTGTGGAAGATGATATTCCTCTACTTGAATTTGCGAGTATTTACTTTTTCTGATTCATTAAATTTTCGCGTGTAAATCGAAAATAGTTAAAATATCAGAAAATTGCAGATATTGGAGATTCATAAACGATTTCTTCGAACTTTTTTATGCAGTAATACGCTCTTGAAATTTCTTCTTGTCAAAGTAAACACAATTTCCCTTCATTTTTGTCTTTAATGAGCTGCAAATTCTTTTCAACTTTTACATTAAATGCAACCTCAGCGGATCCTGCATCATTGCTCACCGTGGGACGGCAATACGCGCATGTTTGTATCGCCTTCCGATGTCAAAATGATTCCCTGGGAATGAAAACGATCTCTCTGATATAACCGAACACATTCATACTGGAAATAAATTTAACATAACGACTTATTTCACAATGTCGTATTTCACCGAGGCGTGATAGGAAAAGTTGCAAAACATATGTCTTTGATTACGATAATGCCACAAACAATATTTTGATCGAATTTAGATTGATTAACTCCACTTTTTTTATTTGCAAGGACACCCATACCTACGTTACCTACCTTGAAGCAACTTATCCATGTTAGGAAACTGGTCAATCCAACCTTTCGGCAAATTAGCATCATGTACATGAGGATGATTATAACGAAGTTGCAATCCAATGTCATTAAATGCAGAAGAATTGAATGTGACACACATAAACATCTGTCCATACATACAACCACTATGAGGATAATCATAACCTTCTGAAGCAGCAGGTGGATATTTTGGTACACTGTTGATCAACCAAAAACCAGATTCTTCGTTAAATGCTAGCGCTCCTTTGCTGTGAGCAAAACTGAAGTGCTCAGTTCCTATAGAAACGAAACACAATGTTACCTTCATAGGATTATCCATTCGCGAATTTTCTCCAAATACTGCAAGAAGTTCTATTCGTTTAAATAAATTTGTAATAACTTACAAAAATTCCACAATTCGATAAACAACAACAGGATTCTACCAATATTTTTAAAAGAATTTCAAGGTTTTTAAAAATTTCGGCATGATTTTCAGAACTTCGGCAAAATATTTTGATAAAAAAATGGATTTTTTTTCCTAAATAGTGTCAACCAAAGAAGCCTGCAAAATTTAAAAACAACAAGATGTAGTCATGGTTACTTGAATGTCTTTCGGCTGATGGCAAGAAAGTATTAACCTTGCATTCAGCTAAAAATTTTTACCTTTTAAGGATTAAATTTGGCAAGCACTAAGTTTTAAGGCAAACTTGATCACTAACCTTGAGGATCTGCGTCATTATAAAACACATGTGCTTGATCAGTTGGACCGTCGACGTACACACTATCTTTTAAATGGTACTTCTTTTCGTTTGTGTATTTTTGATACACTTGATTCAATGTTCTGCCGGCTGCACTCTTTGGACTTGCGATGGAATTGTCAGACAGCCTGAATTTCTTGTTATTTGAATCAAGGTAAGTGTAACCATAGCCTTCTTTTACTAAAGATGGAACTTCTTGCCAGTGAATCTCAGGGAGTTTATACAGGATAAACCTAAATTATGTTGGAGTTTATTTAATGCACGAAAATAAATAAAAATTTTAACTATTTTTTGGCGGCAACTCTAAATGAGCAGTATCTGAACACGCGCATTATTTTGATGGCTTTAAAAGTTGAACAAGTTAACTTTCACAGTATTATGTAGCGACATCATTTTCCTAACCAATAAAAATACCGAAAACGCTGTCATTTTATTAGTAAATGGAGGTTGAACATATCGAGTGCATACATCCAAACTTTCGGAGCTGAACATATCCAGTGCATACATCCAAACTTTCGGAGCTGGGGCAAAGAATAATTTAATGGAAATCGTTTTCGTTTATTGATTACAACTTCTGATACTGTGACGGTCCATTATTCTGTCTAACTCTTGGGTATTTCTTTCTTCCACTACTAAATACTGAGTAATACTTACATGTCAACGGGCTTTCCATCATCACTTAAGCATGTTAATTTACACTCAACGATGGTGAGTGTTAAACAGAGAAGGAGAGTAAATATTATGGTTGGAGAGTTGTAATGCATTGTGAGACTAAAAGGTGAGAAAAGATAATGACGTAATAAATGCGTTAAGTGAATTTACTCATTCGTATTAATTTTCGCGTGCACTAATTTTGCGCATCGTGGCAGAAAGGTTTAGTAGTACAAATTAAATACACGCGAAAGAGATTTTTCTCGCAGTGAAAAATTAATACGCGCGAAATTAATACGCGCGAAATTAATACGATCGCGAGAATTAATATGAATAAGGTTTTTGACAGAGATTAAAAGACAAACATAAAAATCCCCCAAAATTTCCATTTGGTTGTTACAAGAACAACATAAATGCAAAAAACACGATGTTTGCAGTGAACATAGAAGAAAATGTCATATATAAACAATTATATATAAAGATATAATACATAAAATTTATGACTTAAACTTCACAATCTTATAATCATCTCAATATTTTTTAATATAACAATAACCTATATAAGAATAGCAAAATTAAGTATGATTGAAACATAATCTCAGTCTGAACATTAAGAGACTAAACTTGTTGACAGGTTAGTTAACATTCATAAAGCTGAATTACCACTTAAAAACAGAAATGGTCGAAATGGAATAAAACAGAACAAGAATAATACTTAAACTTAGAGGACTAAAATAAAATATATAAAAAGGGTGTAACTCTATAACGAGATTTAAATAACAAGTTAAAGCAATAAATTAATTAAGGTTGTTTTACACTTAGAAAAGTTCAACAGATAAAACATATTTAAAGTGGAATATACACTTGCAGAAAGGGAGGATGTCAAGAGAAAAATAACTGGCTCATTCAGAGAAAAATAAATACAATTTCTAATTTGTAATAATATAAAATTAACCAATCAAAATTGGTCTTGCTATTAAGTAAATAAAAGAAAAAAGATCCATAATGAAAAGTAATAGAGGTAGAAAACATGAAAGGCGAAAAGTTTGATCAAGAGGAATTGATTATCGGGCTAAAAAAAATAAAAAAATGTTTATCCAGTTATAATGCAAAGTGGATAAATGCAATCACTCACTAAGTACATACTTGCAACGTACTAACATATTCACTATCACAACCATCGCTTCCTCCTTACAGTTGCAATAGTGGTACAAACTCTCGTTGGTAAGAGTACGTGAAAGATTATGAATCAATACACTTTTTTAACGTGAAAGATTATGAATCAATACACTTTTTTAACGTGAAAGATTATGAATCAATACACTTTTTTAACGTGAAAGATTATGAATCAATACACTTTTTTAACGTGAAAGATTATGAATCAATACACTTTTCACGTGAAAGATTATGAATCAATACACTTTTTTCACGTGAAAGATCACAATTTTTAAGTGACGACTTCCTTTCAATTAACAGTTCTTATAAGAGTTAGTAATTATATGTAGTTTTTAAGTAATTCCAATGATGCATACATATATATTTGTGTGATAAAATACTGTTTTATCTTGTTCATTTTTTGCTTCTTTTTAAATTTTCAACATAAGAGATTTTTAAGCCTGAGAGATGCTTGCTGTTCGACCTGAGCCTCAAACGGTTTTTTTAAGATTTTTTGAAGATATATGCGGAATTTTTTCGAGATTTTTTCGTTCTTTGTAAGGAAGATTTGTATTAAGTTAATAATATCCTGAAATGAATCTCGCATCGTTTTTTTTTAAAACACCCAAGATTATCTAGCGCGTTTATAAAAAAAAAACGAAATAATAAAAAAATTTGCTACTGAAATTACGTTAAAAATTTAATAATGCTGATAAAAAAAACAGTATAATGACGCCTGAACAAACAAAATATTAAATTTTTTTTTAAAAAATTCGCCCAACCCAAATTAATTAACTGGAATCACAGTAAAAAATTTAAAATTCATTTTACAAATTCTAAAAAATATCTACAAAAAAATCTGACGATACGATCAGACATGGTTTGTACACTTCGTTGTGTTAGCAACTAAGTTGTGAAAAACACTCCATAATTTGAAATCTTTCGTGCAAAGCGTTCCTCCACCTCGTTTAAACTGTGACGGCTAAATAAAAACAATAGAAAAAGAAAACAACATTGCAGAAAAACGCAGGGTTGCTATGAAACAATATTTCTGATGTTTTCTTAGAAGACGAAACAATAATAAATGGATAGGGTAAATCCTTCTAATTTGACATTACATTGATTAATGAAAAAAATCATACTGGCTATCCTAACCTATAGCACAGTGGTTAAAGCAATCGCCTGGCAAGCCAGGTTTCATGAGTTTGGGCGCCACCTGAACAGTTATAATTCTGCTGCAACCCTTATATACGTTCGTGTGACGATTACTTAACGTCAATCATTCACTGCTCATAGTTTCATTAGAAATCTATTTGGAAACAAAACCTGGAAAATGAATTTGTCCCTAACTTTCTAATCACCGATACATAAGTGTTAAATCTTTTCAGTCTAAACGGAAATGTTAGAAACACATTTGATGTTTATTTTTTGACACAATACCCCGCCTACCTGTCTGTTAATATCGCCTACACACACATACGGTTGCGATAAGGATTTTGCGACAACAAACTTCGAATGATCGTGTGTGTTTAAAAAAGGAAATTTCTGGACAGGTAAGGTGACGTTGACATCAGAAATATCTTCTACTGTATAATCACCATCACAAGACGGTCCAATGTTATGACCATGTTGCCATGTTTCTGTCAATATATTCGTCTGTAAACCAGGTGCAACCAGCTCATGGTAAAGATCTTTGTGAAAGTCATTTGTTTTCGCAAAATGTTGATAGTCAACTCCAGCGAGAGATTTTAAGAAAGCACGATGCGAATAAGGTGCTTCTCTGATCACATCATCTAAAGCAACAGTATACGTATTCTAAAAACAATACCAACATTCTAACCAGGTTTGTCATTATCCTGATTTCTGTATTGCTTGAAACAATAGATCTGTTGTTTTTAGTGAAATACCAGCCTGATATTCTTCATTAAGGAGTTCTTTTTAAGGCAATTCTTGCCTTTATCCAGGAGTGAAATAGTTCGAGAAAATCAAGAAATTAATTAAAAAAAAACCTGATGACTAAAAACAACAACAAATCTAAACACATAAAGGTGGGTTTCCACTCAAAAAAATGTGATCGAATCGATCGACATCGATTGATTTGACCACATTCGTTTGAGTGGAAACCCACCTTAACAGAAGCAAAACAAAAAATTTCTCAAGATTTATTTTTATTAGGAGTTTTTAAGCGTAGTGGTCATGCAGCGTTGTAATATGTATGAAACAGTAATTCAAAAAATAGCAACATTTACCTTAGTAAAGTACATGTTTTTTATAAGCAGTTATTAGGGCCTAGACCTCCAATTGGGCCAAAAAATTAAGCAACTTGTATAGGATTTCCCAGGGCAACATAACAGCTCCATAGCGTGGTAGCATGTCTTACATCGTGAGAGTCACAACATATCTTGCAAATCGTGGTCCACGATTATCATAAAAAATTTTCCATGCTGATACTTAACAACCAGCTAAGTAACCTGAGGGACACAAAGGCCCTCTACTTTTAGCAGACCAAAATGGGGTTGCTGACAAAAACAAAACAAAAAAAGTGCAGACAGCATTAAAAAGTCAAATCCTTTCAAACAAAAAGTATTTTTTATCGAAACATCATTTCGCATTTGCTCGTTTCATAAAGAAAGTGCATATAACTCACCATTTAACAACTTATCCATGTTAGGAAACTGGTCAACCCAACCTTTTGGTAAATTAGCATCATGAACATGAGGATGATTATAACGAAGTTGCAACCCAATGTCATTAAATGCAGACGAATTGAATGTGACACACATAAACATCTGTCCATACATACAACCACTATGAGGATAATCATAACCTTCAGAAGCAGCAGGTGGATATTTTGGTACACTGTTAATCAACCAAAAACCAGATTCTTCATTAAATGCTAGTGCTCCTTTGCTGTGAGCAAAACTGAAATGTTCTTTCCCTATAAAAATTAATTTTAATGTTGACAACGAACCGATAAATAAGGAATTAAAAGAAGAAATTAAAGGGGCTTTTGACACTGTTGCAGGTTCATTATCGTAAGTTTAACTTTGTACGAGGCCTAAACTGATCTTTAGTTAAGTGGCTGGTCAGAAAAATCATGTGGGATGCGACTTATTATTAGTGTTATTGGACACAGTTGTGTATTTTATTCTAGCTGCAGCATCACCTTCACACGATCGAAAAGTATTCAAGATCGTTTGACTGAATAAGAGACAACACGTAGTCTGAATTCTGGACTCTTAAACAGGACAGTAATTCTTTGTTTGCATCAATGCCCGAAGCATCATCGTTTGTGTGCCGGTAATAGTGTTAAAAGGTCTGGACTTTATCATTAAAAAAAATTGGAGCTCAAGACACAATGTAAATATCTTCATGGAGACCTGTAAGCGTAGGATGACCTTAGGTTCTTTCATTAAGGAAAACCTAACGACAAACCACAGAAATGTTTTAGACAAGGTTGTCCAAAATGTCCATTTCACGGCAGCGACAGAAATAAGGAACTGAAAGAACTAACCTTCAGGGTCTTCATCGTTATAAAAAACATGCGCTTGGTCTGTCGGTCCATCAAGGTATTGGTTACCATCCTTACGATACTGTTTACCCACAGTGTACTTTCTATAGACTTGATCCAACGTGTTTCCAGCAGCACTGTGATCACTTGCAATAGAACTTTGAGATAGTTTAAACGTTTTGGTGTTTGAATCCAGATAAGCGTAGCCATGTCCATCATTTACTAAAGGTGGAACTGTATACCAATGTATACGTGGAAGCTTGTATAGTATGAACCTATGAAAGAAACAAGAGAAAATTACACATATAGCTAGAAGGGAATACATAAATCAACAACTTTAAAAACAAAAGAAAGAACTATCTGTCGCACACAACATTTAAACGCCACATATTAATTTAGTTTCCCATAATTTTTTTGATTACATTTCATCCCAAATTATCTTGCCTATTGTTCATTGATGCATTTTAATTAATTGGACCTTAAAAACAGGTGCTACGCCTGAACGCGTTTAATTCACTTTCTTGGACCCTTAGACTCGCACATGTTCCAATCGGTTTTTAGGCCTGCACTAATATCACTATGCAATTCATTAAAACATCAACATTCATGATAATAAACATCTACTTACATATCAACAGGTTGTCCATTATCTCCTATACAAGTCAGTTTACACTCTACGATGGTGAGTAATAAACATAGGAGGAGAGATGCTGCTACACTGTGATGCATTTTATATATTTTCTACATAATATTCATGAAACTTAACATTTTAAAACAAGTCTAATGAACTGCAAATCCTGAAGCTTACCAGCTATGTTGAAAAAGGTTGTTATAATTTGATGCTCCAGTTTTAACAAAAGATGGCATAGCAAATTAGTGACATCAAATCTTATTCTTTGACACGTTTTTGACCACCAATTCTGTTTTTCACAGAAAAATTGACATTCAAAAACAATATATGTTGAAGTTTTTTTAGCAGCCCGCCCCTTTTTTATCAAAATTTTCCGACTACAAAAAATTGCCGTCAAGAAAAGAATGGATCTGAATTTAAAATTACATTTTCTGAAATTATTAATAACCGGAAACTATTGCAAGCTGGGAACGAGTTAGAAGGCTTGAAGCGACTCCAAGTTCTAGCAATGGTTCTGGGTATTAAAGTGTCATAAAAGGTTAGCTCTCAAAATGATGGCTGGACACACTAACCAACATCAACAAAGAGGTTTAGAGAAAGTATCCATAAAAAAATTTATTCTTGTTTTCTTGTTTTCTTATAAAAAAACAAAGTTAAAAATAATGCAGGCTGGGGACTGGATCACACTATTGATTCATGTAAAAGTATCTTAAGTGCTAATAATAACAAACATGGCAGCATGAATTCGGTACACAAGTGAAGTCTTGTGGAACGAATTTTATATTCCTTCTGTAAAAAATGACTATTACAAATAAATTGTAAAATTATATTCATGAAATAAAGAATCTTTGCTAACGAAAAATTGGTTGCACTATTAAAGGTTAGCTTCAAATTTCCTGTCCTGTTAAGATTGCAAAAGCGATTTATTTTTTTTAAAAAATGGTGCAAAACTAATCCAGTTCTTTTTTTGGGAAACAACTTTACACTACACCAATGCGTGGTAAAAAACAGAAAATTCAATATACGTCTTTTGGCGTTTATATAAACTCTTTAAGAAAAAAAAACTATTGAAACGCCATATTGCTTATATTATTAAACACTCCTCTTAAAATATAATTTTTATCGAATCCATAGCCTCTTTAAGTTTAGGTATATCTATCATTACGTTTTTCCACGCGAAAAAGGATTTAGATTTAATAATTTGCCACAAAAATAACCAAAATCGAGAAAAATTCATAGCGCCTTCTATAAGAAACGCTTCTCCTCATTTTAAAAAATTTTAATAAATGCCAAAATTAAAACATTATGGCATAACTTTAAAAGAAATATTATAAGTGAATATTTTTACAGAATAAATCGTAAAAATTTATATCTATTATTTTCTTGTGTATTTTTTTCTTATGAGTTTATTATACTTTTATATTATTGTTTTAAGGATATAAGGATATATTAGATTTTCTATACTTATCATCAAATGCAGAAATAAATAGTAAATGAAAGACATCAGGATGAATGACCATCTTTGTTCATAACATACTAGTTGATATGTTTCGTGCCACAATGAGTTGCATTGGTAGTGAATTTTGAAAATTCTTCCCACAACTTCGTATTCTTTAAACACAATGTTCCACCTCCTCGTTTAAATTGACTGGGCTAAAACATTCATTATATATACTTAGATTATTTTTTATCTAACTCTAAATCTAACTCAAGTCATATCAGATTGCTTATGTCCATTCTTATAATTTTTTCTTGTTTCAGCACGATTGCTAAAAATGCATTGTAAGTAGCTACACGTTGTTCTGTTTTATATGCACATCTATTCTTAAATTAACACAATATTTGCTAACAGAAACAGAATCTGGCAATGTAGTGAATTAGAAATAAAATAGGATGAAGAGAGTGTTGCATTTTATGTAACTATTAAAGAATCCACACGTTACTTAGTTTAAAACTTAATTTAGGAGCTTATTTCTTATTTTCGGGAACACTATGAGACGTTATTAGATGCGTGTGCAATATTTGTATGTATTATTAAACAATATACACAGCCCTTTTTTTGCAGAGTAAAAACAGCAAAAACGGAAACAATTAATTCCATATGATAGAGGAAAACCAAGTGAAAAATAAATAATAGAACCTACTTGACGATTGATGTCTCCCACACAAACATAGGGTTCCTCAGACGATTCACCAACAACAAACTTCGAATGGTCGTCTAAGTTTAAGAATGAGAAATCTTGCACGCCGGGTGATGAAATATTCAAACTAATTATGTCATTCACCGTATAACCACCATCACAAGACGGTCCAATGTTATGACCATGTTGCCATGTTTCTGTCAATATATTCGTCTGTAAACCAGGTGCAACCAGCTCATGGTAAAGATCTTTGTGAAAGTTATCAGCCTTGGCGAAATGTTGATAGTCTACTCCAGCGAGTGACTTTATTGCAAGATGGTTCGAGAGTGGAGGTTTCTTCACAATATCACCTACATAAAGTAAGATTGACAGAGTTGGTTGCTTCCTGAATAAACTTAATAAAACTTGGCAATTTACGGCTTGATGACAGATTTGGTTTTAAAAATATTATACTGATGATCTATGGACAAATTTGTTTAAAACAAACACAGATTACAGATTTAGAATGGACATTTGGTTACTACGCTTTGTAACAATGATTAGTTTTTAATGAAACTGTTGTAACATACCATTTAAAAGTAACTTTATGTTGGGATAATTAACTTCCCAGTCCATTGGCAGGTTAGCATCATGTACATGTGGATCATTAAAGCGAAGTTGCAATCCAATGTCATTAAATGCAGACGAATTGAATGTGACACACATGAACATTTGTCCATACATACATCCACTATGAGGATAATCATAACCTTCTGAAGCAGCAGGTGGATATTTTGGTACACTGTTGATCAACCAAAAACCAGATTCTTCGTTAAATGCTAGCGCTCCCTTGGTGTGGCCACACTTGAAATATTTTTCTCCTGAAATAATAAAGTTCTAATAATTAACAAGGCTTCTAAATGCATACATTATCATGAAACTAGGGCAGTGTTTTAAACAGTGTTGTTATTGGTTAGCCTTGATTTTATCATTCGTAGTATTGTCATTCTACATTCTTTTTAAACACCTCAATATTTTGTCTTCTTTGTGGTGTCACTGTGGCAAAAAATGACCAAAACAGAATACATACCATTCGGATTTTCATCATTATAAAATAAATGAGCTTGATCTGTGGGTCCATCGACATACTGAAAATTATTCTTCTTATACCGTTTTTCAGGGTTATAGTTACTGTAAACTTGATCCAGTGTCAGTCCAGCTGCACTGCTTTGTTCCGCTATCGAGTTATTGGAGAGATAAAATTTGAAATGATTAGAGTCAAGGTAAACATAACCATGTCCAGAACTGACCAGTGGTGGAGTTTTGTACCAGTCAATTCGCGGTAGTTTATAGATGATAAACCTTAAAATACCAAAGGTGTGAAAATTCAGTTAAAAGCTTCCATCAAAAAACAAAACAAAACAGAATGGAACGAAACAGAACAAGAAAGATAATATTTTCTTATATATTGCGTAACTGTTAATTTTTTTTATTCCCGTTTGCAAGAAAAATTAAAATCGTTTCAATTTCTTTTTTCAAATTTCAAGGCCTTAGTATTGTATTGTGGGCATCTTAGAATGTGTAACTAGCGTGTTTTTAATGCTTTTTACCCGACCTACGAATTTTAAAAATATGGACAAAAAATATTTTGCCTCTTATTCTGCCTAATATTGTACAACATTGTAGATATCAGTCTATACGTTAATGTCTATCAAGTGACTCAAAATCATTTAACCTCTATGTCAAGTATATATTTACTCACATGTCTACAGGCTGGCCACCTTCTCCAATGCATGTTAATTTTGTGTAGGCTATGATGACACAGGTTAAGAAAACCAGTATGGTGAACATTATTAGTCTAAAAAACACAACTAGTACTGGTCATTCAACGAGCTACCTAGTTTTATTGCTGCTTAATCATATTATCAACAGAAATCACCAGGCATCTTGGTAGAAAAAGATTTTTATATAAACAATTAAACAAAAGCAGAACACTTCTACTCTAATAATTAAAAAAAGATCTGACAAAACATCTTGCAATTTATATAAAAAAAATGTTTAGAGAATTTAGATGGAATGTGTATTTTACCATGATTGAAGGTATACAAACTAAGTGTTTAGGGAATTGATAAATAGAATTCAATAAACAGGAAACAAAACTACTACATACTTTAAAGAAACATATACATGGTCGTTCAGAATTTTTTCTTAGTGGTAAAATCATAATACTAGTGTCAGTGATTGTTATAACGTACATAAATGGCTCTTGTGTTCAAAACTGTCCTGAATGAAGAGAACTGCATATACCTTATTCATACTAATCTTTATGCTTATTGTGGAACAAAAAAGAATTAATTTTATTTGAAAGATTTGATTTTTTAAAAGATCTGCTTTACATGTTTTTTTTTTATTTAGCAATTGAGATTCCAAAATGAGGCTTAAGGATGTTAATAAAAAGTACTTTTTCAGGCTCAAAATATGCTTAAGTGATGCTCAATTGCAAAAAGATTTATTGGAATATGCTTATAATAAGCACATGATCAGGCTCAAAATATGCTTATTTGAAAAAAGAATATATTGAATTTTATCAATTCATAAAAGTCTTTATATTTTGAATAGGAAGCTTTTGTGAGTAATACTGTAGTATAAAAATTTTTAAACTGTATCCTTCGTCAAGAAAAACTGCTTGTAAAAAACGAAACAAAACAAAAAAATTTCTTAGGCTTCACACAATGCTTAGCATATGTTTAAAAAATGACCAAACTTAAATTTATGGATGTTTACAAATGTCATACCTATATAAAAAACATGTATATAGGTTTTTTTTTGTCAGATCATTTAGGTTAAAACAAATCGGAACATTCTTTTTATCCAAATCTCAATTTTCATTTATTTAACAGCCATTTACAGAAGATTATATTTTCTCCTCAAGTTTTTCTGTCAATGCTAATTGGCTCGATAGTTTAAAAAAAAAAATGAGTGCAATATATACAGTAAAGCTACCAACATCACATCAAAACTTGTCAAAACTTAAAGCTACCAACATCACATCATAACTTGTCAAATAAATTAAAACACCTTTACATCCAAAAGCACATCTTCCCTTGTTGGTGTTAGAAAAACAAAATATACACCAATTCAAAAATTCTAGGCCAGTCAATGCAGCAAGCATAAAATATTTCGACCTTTCAACATTTCATATATTTATATTTTTAATACATTATTTAAATTTAAACGTTTCAACAGTATAAAAGAAATCAACAAAACAATTCTGCCAATTTAAACATTTTTACAAGACACGTACTGTATTCATTTTTGGGGTTCAGCCCAGATGTTCCTTCATTTTATAAGAGCAGACCCTTTACCTTTAAATGCATTATAAATATATAAACCAACAAAACATCAAAACACTTTAGGGGAACTGTCCAAAAATTATTATTCAGCAACAAAATAAATGTATATTTGAACCTAAAAGTGCAAAAATGCGAAAAAAACAATTGCGTTCACTTGCGTGGACATACAGATGAAAAAAGGTCTAAAATTAGGCATCTTAAATATACTCACTATGTCAATTGGATTTTAACATACAAAACAAAATGATTCGTCAAGTCTCTAAAGATTTATTTAATTTTTTACAAGGATGCTAGGTTCAAAGTCAATCAAAGAAACTGATAACATTGACAATTGTAAATACAAAATTGATGCTTTAAAGAAGGTTTGATTTGGCTTCTACAAAATTTTATTTATAATAAAGTTTCAAATTTGATAGTTGTGCTTTTTGTAACAAAAAATACCTTGTGTTTTTATGCACTTTCAATTATAACTTAATATTAAGGTTTAAAAGCAGACATAAGTAATTTATTAGCAACATTTTTTGCTTCAAAATATGTTGTATCATAAACATCATCAGGTTGGGGGATAAATGGTGCAGAAGCTGTTGGAAGATTCTTCCAATCAAAACCATCAAAACAATGCATCTCTTTTATGGTATCAGGTTTTGGTCGCATCTCTGGATTAACTGTTAACAAACCCTCAATACAATCAACACAGTTTTGTGAAAGGCTTTCTTCGCCCTCTGGCCATATTAAATCGCGGTCTAAAATGTGTTCAAAAACAAGTTCTGCAGTATCATCATTGAAAGGTGGAATTCCAGTTAAAAATTCATAAAAACAAACTCCCAATGCCCAAAAATCAACAGGGGCACCATAATTTTTTTCCAGCAATATTTCTGGGGCTAAATAGTCTGGTGTACCAAGAATTTTTTTCCGCTCTGCTGGAGTGGCTTTTCCACGAAGGCAACTTTTTGGTGTGCGAAAAGGTGTTTGTTTTGGAGTAACATTAGGACAGCTTTCAAGACTCAAATTTCCATCAGGAGTCTTTTTCACATAATTTGAAATTTCATTTGGAGTTCCTGTTTGAAAACAAGATAATTCTGGTGATATTCCATCACAAAATCTTAGCATCTGAATAGGAGTTTTTATTGATTCAGAATTTTTTCGACCCTGATCAACAGCACTTTTTGGAGTCAATGATGGAGAATCTTTTTTGAAATTGACACCAGTTTGTGATGGCGACGGTGTAAATTTTACTGCTTTATTTAATTTTTCTTTCTCGTCCTTATTTAGACTGTCATTATGAGGACTAAGCATAACACACTCACTCACCAAACTTATACTCATATGGCTTGTTTCTGTCAGAGCTGTCACACCACTGATATTGTTTGTAGATATTTCATGGGGTAATGGAGACGCTCCTGGTAGATTATTAAATTCAGGGTTTTTATGCATGTGAGATGATAAAACAATTTGTGGCGAGTCAGTGGTTTTATTTCCACACTGTTGAACTTGATCAGCAAAATGTACAGAATGTATTTTAAGTGATTCATCAATTGTATTCTTAATATCATCTGTTGAAGTTTCTAATTCACAGGGTAAACTTTGAGAGTACAGTCTGGCTCGTTTGTATATGGTCCCCCTTGCAAAATTCTCTTTTTCATCGCTTTCTTGATCTAAATCTGTGAAACTTCGTTTTCGCTTTATAATATCTAGAGCAAGTGACGTAATGTCAGCAGTCAATCCTGTGCAAGCCCCTCCACATTTATATGAACCTGAACTGTCACTCACTTCAGAAGAAAACGATGCTCTTGGGTTTCGCGGAGTAGACAACATTGATGCAGCTGCGGCAAAATCAGAGTTTTCAGTATACATTTGAGGTGGGCTAAAGATAAAATCTTTAGACTCTGATGTAGATGCGATAATACTTAAAGATGACATATTTCTTTTTTTCGGTTCTGTTTTTTTGGGTATTGAAAAAGTAAAATTACTCGTAAGTGATTGTAATTGACCAGGAGTCCTCCAGAAAATTTTCTTGCTTAAATTTGACTCATTACTTTTATTCACTAGGCCAGGGGTATTGATGAGGTCCATAAAGTTAGGTTTTCTTTCAGACGTTAAACAGGATAAACCAAAATCTGTTAACTTTACATGACCCGAATTGGAGAGCAACATATTGTCAGGTTTTATATCTCTGTGAAATATCGCATGACTATGCAAGTACTCTAATGCCAGAACAACTTCTGCAATATAAAATGTTGCCATATGCTCTTCAAAATACCCTAAATTATGAAGAAGCGATTTGATATCGCCACCAATCATGTATTCCATGACCAAATAAATTTTCTCATCTGATTGAAAAGAATAATACAGTTGTACAACAAATGGACTTTTAGAGGATATAGCTAATGCATCTCTTTCTGCAACCACTTGCTCCATCATATTCTTAGTCAACACATTGCATTTTTTCATTGCCTTCAATGCATACAATTTTCTTGAACCTTTTTTTCTCGCAAGATAGACTTGCCCAAAGGCCCCTCTGCTAATTGGTTTAAGGATTTCAAAATCATTTATTCCAGGAGCTGCATGAGATTTCTTGACAGTTAAATGTTTAGAGTCAAATACTGGTTTGTGTTTTTTTGTCACCTCAGAAAATGCCATTCTTCATTATATACCTGTGCATAAAAAAAGGAAGATAAAAATAGATGCCTACTGGCTAGTCAAATTATAAGAAACCAGAATAGATATTCACAACACATAGTTTTTAGAATATTAGGTCTCACTATAAGTTTTCAGTTGTGTTCTGATCATTTTTAGGTATTTTTTTAATTAATATTGTACAAACTAGTGCCCAGGGCTTGTTTTATACTTTGAAATGATAAAAACAACTGTAGCAGATTTGAATTTGGCAGTTAAGTTGGGGAATCCATTCATAGCTCTATATTTATGGGATTGTCTGCAAAAATGAAAGAGGCCTGGAATGGGGAAACAATTTTCGGATGCATCGCAAAGCCCTCTCGATACAATTTGAAAGTAAAAAAACGTCTATCGGATCGGCTCGAGAATATCGATGCGATATGCGAAGCGCCATGTTAAACAACCTTTTTCCAGTACTGCATATATAGTCAATAAATATACATTTTATTAGTTTTTTTTGAATGGACTTGAACTCAAATAAATTTAACAAAGTGTAACTAACTGTAATTTTTATTTCTTTAAAGGGATTCCTGCATTGAAAATGATATTTTTGTATGTTAAAGAGGATAAAAAGTTGTTAATCAAATTTTTCAAAATTGTTGAAACATCTTTTTTTCATTCTTGAGATATTTAGCTTCAAAGATTTCCATCTGACCTTATTACATCATCACTGATGATGTAATACAGTAGCAATAGCATAAATTAATAGTTTATAGATATCTTGCAAACTTGCAGAATATCAAAACTTTTTAGTGTGTGAGAACTGTATGCTCTTTAATAATACTTTGACATATGTGAAGTTTTGTAGCTTAAAAGTGATCTCATCTTTAATAAAAGGTAGAAATGTAAGGTCAGCATTTTTGAAAAAGTGCTTGTGACATCATAAGTTCTCAGATTTCAAATATTCAATTCTTGAATAACTTGGGAACGAAGAAATATTTTTAAAAAATTCAAAAGGACTTAATAGACAAATCTTTATCCTCCACAACATATATAAACATCATTTTCAATCCCTTTAAAACGATTGAGAAACGAAAGCAAGAAGTCTTGAATATGATTAGAGGCATGAGCAAATCGTCCTCAGAGTGATCAGCCGCTCGCGTATTAAAACTTACACAAGTGAATTACTTGCCCTATTTTTTGTTTGCAAGTCTTCAACATCTCTAAATTAAAACATCACAGGGCAAAGTATTTGCGCATGATTTTATTTTTGCTTTTTACCTCTACAAACAATTTATCCAAACATTATTAAAAGCTGACAGGATTCGAATTAGCGCTTCAGACTTCGCAAAATGCGAAGTGATTTTGAAAAGTGGGCAAAAATGTGATGTGATTTCTAGCATTTTTTTACATTTATGCGAAGCATTACATCAAGCCATGAATTAGTCCCTAAAAATCTTAGGTCCGCATAAGAAACAATTATAATTTATAGCCATATTCTTTGTGGGACTGACATCTTGTTGAATGCTTGTTGATTATCTTTTATCGAGGCTACCATTTTTAAATGCGCTTGGTGTGCCCCCTTTCACCTTACCCCGAGTGTATGTGTGAGAATGATGCATTGAGTTTGTAATAACCTAAGGTTGTTTTTCATTAAAGATACAACACTTTGCTATTTATTATTTAATAAATAATTATTTTTTTTAAGTTGGAAAATATCTATAATAAAAAGGAAATTATTCAATGACTTTTGGTTCACTTTCATCGACATTGCCACTTCTCTTATTGTTATTTTTTTCGTTGAACAGAGGAGCTGGGAAAGAATTTATTCGTAACTCGTCCACCGTAAGAAAGTGAGCATATGTGATTAGAACTAAAAACAAAAATGAAATGTCCAGACATCCTGATCGCTGAGCAATGTGTGTTTTGATTAAAGGTACAGGAACTTGTTCTAAAATCCATTGCTGGTGAGAAAACTTGCAAATTTCCCCTTGTGTGGTCACCATGAGGGTGCAATCAGGAGACACTGAACTACTAAAAATATATCATATGCGAAGCTTTTTTTAGATAATTCGAATCCTGGCTGAAAGTGAAAGAAAAAACATTATTAAAAAATACGATTTAAATTTATTTTTTAACGGCAAAAGCAGATATACATGTGAACAATCCATTAGATGTTTTTTTGTCCTTAGTACGCATTAACGTCCTCACCATCATTAGCTCAACTTTATGTATCAGTCACCAAGTCTAGTCCAAATCTAGTTAAATCTTAACAGTCAAAATATGCTATCTCATATATAATTTCTTGGTGGGAAAATATTTGCTTCACCAAGATTTTTGCAAAGTTGTTTTAAGGGATAGCTTATAGACAAAACCACCAAGTTATGTTGTAAGCGGATAGTGTATACCTTTCACTACAGACCTTTTTGAATGTTAACATTTTTCGTGGTAAGCCCTTCTGGCTCTAACAACTGCGTGGCAGGCAGAAAGATGTGAAAGCTTGCTAAAGAAAGGTCTTTTTAGCCCATTGCTACGGAAACATTTTTGAGACTTTAAACTATTATCAAATTGTAAAAATTCAAAAAGGTCTATAGCTACAATAAATTGGATGGAGAATGGGAAAGAGCTTTGTATGTATCGCTTAAAAAGGCAGGCAAAAAGCATAAAGCAAGTGTGGAGCAGATGCCGCTTCAATTCAACTGATTTGGTCATGCTCACATCTACTTCTGGATCTGCATATCTATTCATAGATGTGTGGCCAAGGCTTTGATGGTGCTGACTACCCTCTCTCTTCTTGACGCATGCTAGCTAACTAGTCGCTAGCTGCCAACATCTTGCTAGCTACCTGAGAAACAATGTTGGCTGGTAAAATACGATAAAAACAAACCAAACTAGTACTTCTCTCAATTCAAAACAAAACCGCAAATGTCACATGAACATTCCACTTTTCCAACAACCTGGTTCAATCTTGATGTATTATTGGATTTCAACTAAACTTTGTAACAACTACCTGATAAAGCGAGGCAACAAATAACATTGTGAGCAAAGGTGATATATTAATATCTTAAAGTAGTTTAACGGACTTTATTTTATATATTTTGATTCAATTTTAAGCCTGTTTTTAAATTAATAGCCTTTTTTAAATAAGGTTTGGATACAACAAAATAACAAAATAAAAAATTAACTTACACATTTGACACGAGGTATCGAGTTTGCTCTAGTAGCGCCAAAAATCGTCATTTAGATTGAGAATCGAATTTTTCTATTTATTTATTTCATCACCAGAATTATATTTTGGGAAACTTACCCCATTTGGTCCAAGGATTTCCTTTGTTATTTACGCTGTGAAAAATGACTGACTTCACCCCTGACTTAAGAAAGTATTAAATAGCCAATCTCGTCTCCAGAGCTTCTTTTTTGCTTTTTTTTTATCAAAAAATTGATCATTTGCTTTCCTGATGTAGTTCCTAATTAGTTATATGGTGATGTTACATTACGTACAAAACTTGACTTTGCTGATTTAGTGAAGTTGAACATGATGAAATTGACACATGAAACAAAGTCTCAATCTATGTAAAAATTTAAATAAAAAAATAAAAAAGAATTTTTATGTTTGATTTGCAGTAAGGCTAGAAACAGTGACAAATCTATAAAACAAAGATGGATTTCCCTACTGTGGTAAAAATTCATCACAGGGACTAATAGATTAGCAAAAGATGTCACGATGTACTGATGCTTCTGCTATCAGTATTCATGCTACATTAAATTTACGTTGAATCGATTTTTTGGCAAAATATTTTTTATGCAATCACAGATTTAGAGTTAAAAGCACTAAGATGGACCGATCGATCAATCAAGGTGTTCTTCAGGTGATTAACCGTTTCAAAGATTTCTTGATCCCTGAGCTGTTATTACAGAGCGTTCAACACTACATACTGCGTTATTACTTTTTAGAATTTTTTTCAGTTAGATCCTTAATCCACATTCCACATTTTTCCTTAATCCACATTTTTTTGAAAATTGTATACCTATCGTGTAGTTAATTTTGCTTTTCTGATATGAAAAGTAGCAAAGACGAACGAGCTTTTTGTTATTTTTAAAATCATACCACCGCAACTTCGAACCTGCATGATGATGAAATGCGTACTTTTTTTGTTTTAAATTTATATATTATATTTATATTTTATATAAAAAAGGTACAAGAATATAAAAAATTAAGATATCTACAATTACGAATACAACTATTTTTTATCTAAGGCTTGTTTTAAAGATTCAAATATAATCTTCGCCATCGTTTCATAACCACGTGGTTTCAAATGAAGTCCGCCCTCAAAAAATTGTCCAACTAACTTATGACTAATCTTGTTCCTCACTAACGAACCCGCTAAATCACACAACATGACACTGTTTTTGTGATCAAGCGCAAAAGTTCGTAAGTTGTCATTCACAGCTTCTCGTGTCTGTTTCATATCTTGACACAAGTCACTGGATTGACATTCAACTTCAGGTATAGTGACTGCCACAGTCCTTGCGCCATGTTGGTGGGCAAGATGATGAACTGAGAGAATGTTTTGAGTAAGCTCAGCAGCAGTGTGGCGACCGGCATGCTTTTTATTATAAATGTCGTTTGTTCCGCCAAGAATGATTACCCATTCAAACTGCTTTTCTATATATAAAAATAAGGAAAAAAGGTATATTTGGTATTCTACTCCCTCCTTTACTATATAATGACAAGAGAAATATGTTTTACTTTCAACTTTCGTAGTATTTTCTTTTATTCGTGGGGCAAAGGAATCGAAAGGATAAACAAATATAGCAAAAAAAAAACCAAGAAGAAAAAACAAAAAAACAAACAGTTAACAAAGCGACAAAAAGCAATTTTCGAAACAATAATTTTATATACAGTATTTTTCTTACTGGAGTTATCAAAAAATTCTTCCATCCTTTTCGGCATTTCTCCGAAAGCCATGTCTCCATCTCGACCTTCGTTTTCAACAATAAAACATCTTTTAGCGTCCATTTTATTGAGCAAGTATTGAAGCTTCATGGTGTAAGGATGATGGTTCTTCCCTTTATTGTAATAACCGCGAGTGAGAGAATCACCAAATGCTAACATATTCACTACAAGATTCGTTCCTAGAAAAACATAGATATATAAGTAAATATACTCTCCTTAAATTTTTCGCATTGTAAAACGGATCCTAAGAAAGATGTTCTAGAATTGTCCTATATGTGCTATTACTTTTATTGTAAATCTGGCTGTCTTCAGTGGATATGTAAAATAAAATTACAAATTCTATTAACCTTTTTGCTGTCTGCAAGCGTTCTCAATTTCATCAGGCGAATCTGGAAAAACATAGCAAGCAAATAAAGATATTACTTTGTGCCAATATTCTTTCCCTGTTAGAGTCTTTTAATCTTAAGAACAGATTAAAATTTTTATTCGTTTTAAAAAAGCAGCATTTACCTGTCCAGTACATATCATCCATATTCAATTGATCATCAAACAGAGATTTGGTAGTCTGTTCTGCTAACTTTTTAAGTGTAAGTTCCTCTGTTGGTTTAGTTTGATCAAGATCAGGACCAAAATGAACTGTCGATTTTGTTGGCAAGGCTGGAGGTTGATTGTTTTTGAAGCTTTCTATTTTAGGTTCAAGTTTAGGTTGTAGTAGAGTTTCTTGTGGCGAAGACGCCACAAAAGCTGGTTGGAAAGCTGCTTCCGTTATTTTAAATGCGGAAGTAGGTTGTTGTTGTTGTTGTGGGACTTCATACATCATTGGTGTAATGCTATGACTTTTATCAACCATTCCTTCTGTATTAACTGAACTGGATCTATCATCAATGATTGGTTGTTGGAGCGTATTTACTGGTGCTGCATTTACTGTTGGAGCTATTGCTATGTTGGTATTGCTTGTTGCAATTCCACTTGTCATATCTGAATAAGCAGCCGATTTATAAAGAGGTGTGCCTATCGTAGGCTTAACTAGTTCTATTCCTTGTGCAGGTGGTAAAGCAACCAGGTTTCCTGCAAATGGTGACAGCGATGGAGGAGTTGCTAGCAAAGCTGGAACTATTTGCTTTACTGTGGGAGAGTTAGTGTCTTTTGATAATGTCATATTTTCTTTTGCCCTTAAAGAAACATCAGCCTTTAATGTAGGGACCTCGTTGATTAACTTTGCAGCAGATGGCTCTGAAGAACGGTTTTCTGAAGCAGTAGGTGAAATAACATGTGGAGAATAAGGGTCAACATTATGAAGAATGTTTTGATCCTCTGTTACTTCTTTGTTCAGTTGATCCACCAATGTTTTAATAGGTGAATCCTCAATGCTTGATGGTGTTGTGACAAATTTTGACACTGTCGGCATTGTTTTTACATCAATTTCCTTATCGTCATTTTCAAAATCTTCTAGTTTTGAAGTGGAACGATGATTGGTTGGTGTAAATTCGCTTATGTTATTTGGCTTACTCGCTGTTTCAGCGTCTACTTCATTGCTATGATCTTGTAGAAGTTGACTCTCCTGCTCAAGTGCCTCTTGCTCTGAACTGCTATTTGTGAATTTAGATTGCACGTATAATTTTGGCTCAAAATCGCTATTTTGTGCAAGTGCATTGCCGCCATCTTTGTCGCTGAGGTTCTTGTTATCATTGTTACGACTGTTGTCCTTTACATTTCTACTAACAGCTGATTCTGCTTTATTGCTTGACAACTTACTTTTTCCTTCACTGATTTTTTCTTCTTCCAATTCTTTTAACGTATAACTCGAATATTGCTGTATTCCTCTTTTATTTGCGTTATCGTCAGCTATTTCATCCGTTGGCTGCATATAAAATGATTTTATATGTTTTTTCATACCCAATGTTAGAAGAGATTCATACTTAGTGGTGGGTTTATGCAGTGTTGGGAGCTCTAACAATCCGTGAGTATGTCTACTTGCTAAGTATATCTTGTCTGCTGCACCGATGTCGAAGTTTTCCTTTAGTTTATCGGTACCTAATAGTGATTCTTGTTGTTTTTTAGCAATTTTCTCAAAATCTTGTTTTCGATCAGATTTCGACTTGGATTGGATGTGTTGCTTCGTTTCGAAATCTTGAGTTTCATCTAGGATAATGTCATTTGTTTCTGAGTGATGTCGCGAATTTTTCTCATATGTTATTTGAGCAATTGGTGCAGATTGTGCGCTTTCTACAGTTTGTTTTCCCTTTCCTTGAAGTTCAGGTTTTTCACCAACAACTTTTTCACCGACTACTTCAGAAGAGATCTTGGATATATTAAGTACAGATGTTGTTGTATTTGGAGTTGCGCTAGTTTGGTTTTCTAAATCTTTTTGTTGATTTAATGTTGTTGCGTTACTTTCGACTGCAGTAGAATTTAACATTTCAGTAGAATTAAATGTTTCTTGATTTGCTTTTGCAAAACTGACGAGATTTGATATGTTATTCCAACTTGCGGAAGTATAATTCGAATCAATAGCAACAGTCGAAATTACAACTGGTTTTGCAGTCACTAAAACAGGCTTTGATGTGGTTGTAGTTTGTTCAGTTGTAACAAGAGTAAGGTCTTTTTGAGCGTCGATCTCACCATCGTCAGTCAAAGCAGTTTCCTGTTCTTTAGATATATTTTCATTGGGTTTTTTAAATGGATCAGTGACAGTTGACGTATTTCCCGATAAGATATAGTCTTCATCAAGAGGTGTAGCTGCTGTAGGAAGGTTCAACACATTTGGGGATTGTGTGTTTGTAGGAAGTCGCCTCACTGTGGTTGTACTAGTTGTTGAAAGACCACCAGCAGGAGGCTTCGTAGGTATTAGAGTAGTTAGTCCTGCATGAGCATCTCTATATCGACTGGTGGTAGGTTTCTTTCGATTTTTATACCAAATCCATGGATAGCCACCCTTAAAGGTAGGAAGATTAGGCTGTCCAGTAGCATGACCAGGTGGGAGGGTGAAAGGCGCCTTAAACGGTGTGGTTACTCTTGTTGGAGGAAACTGAGTTGCAAATGCTTCTAAAAATTCCGGAGGTGGGGTTCCATGAACAATTTTGACGTTTCCTTGATACTTTGGATCCAAATGAACGCGTCCATTGAATGTGAATTCATTCATTGATCTTCCAACTGCAGTTTCATTTGGAGAGTCTTCATCTTCGTTAACATTACTATGTTGAAAGTGCTTGGCGTTAGTATCTTCAGATTCGCCATGATGTAATTTAAAAGTTATAGGAGATGTATTTTGAGAATTAGGCGAGCGTACTTCATCAATGTGATCACTAATTATTTGTTCTTCCTTAGCCAGATCTTTAAAATATATTTCTGACAGTAATGGAACGTGATGCTCAAGTAATTGTTTCTTAGATCCAGTAACATCATGATGATGGTTCAAAACATTACCACGATCGTATAAAGCGTCTTGAAAGAATGATGAATTTACTTTCTAAAAGTAAATAAATTAAATATTTTCAATTTTTTTTAGATTTTATTTTTGATTCTTTTTAATATTTAAAAAATGGAATGTCTATATGTACCACATTTCTTTAAAAAACAACAACAAAGAAACAACAAGATTTATGATTATCAAGTTGTAAGAAAAGAATAATCGTTTAATTCTTTTGTGCACAGCATCGTCATACGAAACATACGGAGGTTGTATTGGGCACAAAGTTGCCTTGTTAGGAGGGCGCTGTTAAGTGCTCAAATTTAAGTTACAAAAAATATGTTTCTAACGGTAGTTAGCTGAATAACACTATGCGAGGTTGGAGAAGAGATGCAAAGTAGCCGGTAGCGAGAAAAGCAAGTTTTTGTGCATAAAAGAGTGAATTAGCAACAAACGTATCTCCTAGCCTAACCCATTTTGATTCCCTAATATTTCATTTGAGAGAAATAATAAAGAAAATTGGGGTAACTAAAAAATCATAAAACAAGCACATGGAATTATGACAGCAAAAGTACTAGAAAAAAAATCCTTTGTTTCTTCTTCAAGGTTATATGACCATCATATGTATGTGCTTTATAATAAAAATAGACGTTGGAGAATAGAAAAATCCACGGTCGTCGTATTTCGAAGTCTTTAAACACAGAGACGAAATGTAGCTATTACGATAGAGAATAGCATTTGATATGATAAAGCTTGTTTTTACCTTATGAAAATTTAATATAGGTTCTTCGTTTATCTCTGGGTTTCTAAAAAATGTGCTTAAAATTGGCGATGCCTCCTTTTTCATCTCTTTTTGAAGTTCATGATGCGTATGTGCGTCTGAGGAAGATAATTGTTTAGCTGCACTCACAGTAGGATTTTTCATCATTAAATACTTCTTTCTTGATTTTTCAAGTCGACGCAGTGTCTCTAACTTTTCTTCTAGCATTTTAATTCTTTCTAATTTCTTTCTGATGGCGGAATTTTTTAGGAGATGGAGAGCTTGTTTTTCTGTCTCTTTCTTTTCTGCAAGTGATTGGGTGTTCGCAACATTGGTTGTAGAAATTTCATGGTGAGATGGTGTCGTATTTAATTCGGAAATAGCTTTTGTCGTTGCTTTTTCTGTAGTAGATGTCTTAGAACTTGTTGGAGACTGAGTTCCTGGCTTAGTTATATACAAATCTGTTGGAAAAGATGCAATAGCTTTCGAATCAGTATCTGCATTCTTTAAATCTTCCATGTGATGACTATAAAGTTTTGACTTGCTTGTTGGATCAACATTATCCATTGTTTCTAGAGGGTCTTCAAAAGCAAATTTATTCGTAGACTTCAGACTGTGTGATTGTTTAGTGGCGCTTGACAAACTACTAGTTGTTACTTTCACTTGGCTAGTTTCTTTATCATCTGGCATTTTTTCCAGTTCAGCTAACTCTTTTGGTGCAGCAGGGCTAACATGATTGAATTTATTCGAAGACTTCTGAATATGCATTTGTTTACTGTTGCTTGGTAAACTGCTAGATGTTGCTTTCTTGTGCTTAGCTTCCGTACCATCTGGCATCGTTTCCAGTTCAGCTAATGCTTTGAGAGCAGCATTAGATTTTGCCACTGAATTAACGGTGGCGCTATTTTCAGGAAAGTTACTTGTATCATCTAAATACAGAAGGAAATTGTGATGTAAAACATAAATATCAATAAAACAATTCTAGGGAAGGATATAATGTGTGCAATCTCTAAAGCAATGAAATTTTATTTAATCCTTTCATTGTGCAAATGACGTATTCGAAAAAATATGAGAAGCATTGATAGAGGATCGGAAAGAGGCATAATGGTTAAAAAGCAATTTAATGTTATTTGGTCTGGAGGACAGGGGTTCCCTATAGCCATATTTTTGCAAATACTCCTTTGTGCTAAATTTTTAGACCTCATAACACCGAGAGTCCTAGATACTTGTCATTACTTAAATTGTACATTTATTGTCTGTGAAATTCTTATAATTAAAATATAAGTTCTTCCGTTTGGTTTATGATTGTCGGTATTTTTAAATAAACGATCACGAGATTGACACGAAGGAAATAAACACGAAAACCTGTAACAATGATTAAGCTTAACTATTCTACAAAAAGCATTAAAATAACACGAATCAGAAAATGTGTTATTCTTTATTTTGAAAATAGGTTTTCTCTTTTTTTCTTCAAAACGTCTACAATATCAGCTGCCATACAACCTGCCTTAATCACATTAGATGCAGGACGATAATAATTTTTATGCGTCAATCAAACAAAGAGAACAACTTTTGTGTGTGTGTTGTGTTGCGATTGGTAGAAAAATAAATTTTTAAACTTTAGTTACTTGTTTTGAATAAACTTTTAACTTTTTTAACGTGTTACATTTATACGCTATGCTTAAATAAGGGAGATTTAATTAACAAAGTTGTCCTTCATTTTGTTCCTCGTTTGTTCCTTTCTTCTTGTAAGGCTTCTATTCCTAACTTCTATTCCTCTGTCTCAACATAAAACATAAAAAAGCCGTTTTAGTAATTAAATTCTTGCACTCAAAGGAATTTTGGAAAACTAAAGACGTTTCTGATGACGTCAAAGACATAGTGCTGACATAAGCAAAATTTATTGCTACCATTTGGGGAAACAGTATTATTGGCAAATTTTTATTGCACCCAGAGCTATGTATTTTCGTTCAATGAAAATAGGACAACTTAAATTAAAACATTCCTCCGTAAAAGAAGGACTTGTTGGCCTTTAATATTCAAACAAAATCTGCTTAGGTTCTACCAAAATATGTAAAAATTTAACAAGCCTGTTAAGGTTGCTCAGGCGGTTGACGTTCTTAGGAAATGAAGATATTCACCTTGATACAGATTCCCACGTTCATCAGTTCGGATAAGATGGTCAGGATCTGTATCTTTCAGACTTTCTTCTTCTAATTTCTCCTTCCGTAAGTACTGTCCAACGAGATCTTCTTCGTTTAAATCTAAACCTTGTACACTAGTATATAATTTATCCATAGGTTGCAAGTTGAGCATTTCAGGATATTGCGCTGGAAATGATAATAGCTGTTGTGGAAGAGGATTCGAGGGAAGGTTGTACATTGGAAGAGAATCTTTTTTGATGGGTATTCGATTCCTTCTTATTGCAAAAAACGGATATGGTATCACATCTTTACGTTCATCTTTTCTTTTTAATTTTTGAAGCAATTTAGGATTTTTAAAAAATTCTTTATTTGAATGATATTTTTCGTGTAACTGTTGGTGGTTTTTATCTTTTGACTCAGACAAAATGTTTTTTGTCTCCCTATCAGGAAAATTATCACTGACATCTTTGCCAATAGAAAGAGTGATATTCTTATCAACGCTGTTGCCATGCAAATCACCATAATTGACAGTTTCCTTCCAATTTTTAAAACGAGAATTTGATTTGCTATTCAAATAATCCGAAGTTTTTTTATTGCGTTTAGATGTCATCACATAGTTCATCAGTTTGAAAAAGTCGAAAGGTTTATGTTTTGATGTGCCAGCTTTGTGTCTCTTAGGTAAATGTCTCCTATGCTTTAATATTTTTTTTCTATGTCGACTAGCTACTGATTTTCCCTTTCCATCATTCTGTGAGATGTCATATCCCATGTGAGATACGTTATGAATTTCATGTTTATTATTTCTATGAGGGATATGGAATTTATGTTTTTTTCTAGCTATCCTTCCTAAAGTTTTGTCAGAATGCAATCCATTATCTTCTAGAAATTTAAGAATAGCTGGCATTGAAAGTGTTTGATGGAAGTTTTGTTTCGCCTTCTCTTCATTTTTCTGTGCTCTGAAACCTACAAAGAAGCAGACGATGATTAGCTATCCTTCTGTTCTTCATTTAATTTGTGTTTTCAAAGAATAGAAGGGCAATCACATAAGAAAATTCCGCCCGGCAAAACGGGTTGGCTCAGTTTGCGAGATCTCACCTTCATTAACAAAATTTTCCCAAACACAATGTTCTATCACATGAGAAGTGAGCTGGCCCGGCTAACTGAAATCTCGCTTTATTAATGCCACATCGCGGCAAAGCGGAATGAAAAAATGGCATATGATAGCTCCAGTCTGGCAAACCAGGCTGACTTTTCTATTTTGTGAACAACTAAAATTACTTTAATTACAGAAAGCGCATGTTTTAAAATAAAGAAAAAAAATTTAGCCACAATTTTTTTGGTAAAAATATTAATTTATTCATAGACGACAACAAACATAAAAATACTTAATTAAAAAAGTACGCACTTTCATGCAACTATATTACCAGCCCGGATTGATAAAAAGGGTTGTACATATTATTTTGTACAATACATATTTCTCATAAAATTTATTTTATCCAAACGTTTTAGCTCGACTTAAACTGTCTGCTATGCCCTAACCATAATATAGGAAGCACTGCTTATTCCTCCCTCATTTTTTAAACTTCATTGGATAATAAATTTTTTTCGCTTGACGGCACAAAGTTTGATGTTTTTAACTGTTTCTGTCGTCTGAACAAAAAGTCTTTGACAAACGTTGTATTATTTTGTTTACTTCTGATTCTTTTTTCTTGAGTGGCGAAATTCTTATTAAAGAAGAAGAAAAAGAAGAGAAAAAACATTCGCAAATATTTGATCTTCTGATCGAAAGCAACACACACACTTCTAAATGCAAAAAGAACAGTTTGGACTTTCTGCAGTCGCAACAACAATGTACAGTTGCATTAGGTAGACAACCTCGATCAAAAACTAACATAAAAGGAATATAAAAAAAATAATACTATAACACTTTCAACATGAAGTAAGGGGAGGAAATAATTATTTTTACTTTTCTGCTTTTCACTTTGAATTTGTAGTGGATGATGAAACGTCTTGGCTTCATTGATGTGAATGCGATGTAAGACTAATGCAAGAAATATCAATATTCTCATAATAAATTCATTTAAGAAGCTTTATGAATCACACATCTGAAATGTTTATATAACTATTTCACCAAATGTAATAACAAACTTCCTTGCTCCATTCCTTAATATCCTCCATCTCCGTAAGAACCAATTTTTTTTAAAATCTCTCCACTCCAATGCATTAATTTTATCCACTACTTTAAAATATATAGCTATATATAGTTATAAAGTTATATAAAAATATGTAATAATGTTAAAAATTTGAGCGAAAAAAGTGCGTCTTTCTCGGTACACATGAACGGTTTTGCGCATGTTTAATGCGCAACAACAGCAAACATATGTTTAACACCGGTTTGAAGATAAACACAACAGAGCTAGCCTGCACACAGCTGCATCGATACTTTACATGTATTCATTTGAATGCAACTAGAAGGAGGTGTTCTACGAAATTTAATATGCTTGAAAGATAATTTTGTGGCCAGTTGATGAAATGATATATTGTAACAAAACATTGTAGGAAGATTATTTCCAATTAAAACGGAATAATTATTTTTAATTATATTTTATCTAATTAGCCATCTTGTAAGCCGCTCATTCTTTATTAGTAAGGAGCACGTGGTTGGCTAGTAATTACTGGAAAAAGATATGTAACCATAATTCTCAAAGAGTGCCCTATTCAAAAAGAGAGATCGTTTGTATTTGATGTTGAGGAAAGGGGTTTTATTAAAATTTGTAAGCGTGACGCAGAGTGATTTTTCGATGGGGATCTTAATTGACTGATACTAGTTCTCCACTTATACGTTTGTATTGTATATATACTAATTTCGTCCATACTTATTATTTTTAATATATTTATTGCACTGAAGACGTTCTGCTTATTTAATAAAAATAATAAAATGGTTTTTTAACATTTATCTTGAAATTGTGGCGTTTTCATTCCCTAAATTCGTAAACTTGTCCAAGTACGCATTAACCAGGCTATGGTTTTAAGCAATGTTGGCAAACTGGTTGATTATTTAAGTTTTATGATTGAAACATTATATGATAAAGATTTATCATCTACGGGAAATGATTTTCAGAATTTCAAAAAAGAAAGAACTATTTAATTATAATAAAGTTTCGCAAATTAAATATTCGCATCTGCTCTGTTTTTCCGATCTTGAAGAAAACCGCAAAAGTTTTGGTACTTTTGTGGGATATAATCCCTAACAGGAACGACTTTTTCAGCATTAAAAATCTCTTTACACAAGCAAGCCAAAGCAAGAAATTTACAAATTTGGTCGAAGAACTTTTGGAAAGTTCTCAATAAAAATATCAAACTTTGCAATTCCTGGATTATAGTTGGGAAGCTTTTGTTACTAAGGATTATAAAAACTACGCAACTCCACCATTATATGAAGAGAACAAATGTTACAAAAAACAACAAAAGGATACTTTACAGAATGACCATAACACTCCAAGGATGCATATATAACAAGCTTGCTCAACAAAATAATACACTATTCGTCAATAAAGTCTTTTTCGGTAGCTATTACTGTATCTCCAGTTTTAATAAATACTAGAGGAATCAATCTATTACTAGATATTTTCAACGTACTAGTCAATACAATGTTCTACATTATTACTACCACAAACAAAATTTTCAATACGACCAATGCGTCAATTGAATCTATTTTGGAGGAAGAATTGTGTGGCAAAAATTCGTGTGAACCCTGTCTGTAAAGTTTGTAGTATTCTCCAAGTTCGGTTGAATAATGAATATTGTTGTCTCCACTGACTCCAACTATGGGTAATGGACAATCTCGATCCCAGGGCCTGTAGCGTTTTTTGATATGAGGATGAAACGCGTACGAGGCCCTGGTACAACAGCTTACTCAACCAATGAGATTGCGTGCACGGCGTTTTTAAATTATGTTAAAAAGATAATTAACGCAGAAGTTTTTTTGCAAGCACTGCATTTTTTTATCCACAACAAATATGGCAATAAGCATTACGAAGATCTTGGTTACTTGTTTATGAAGAAAATATTTATATTCACGTTATTTTTGACTTCCTGGCATCGTTTACAAAGCTGTTCAAAATTTTTAAACAATTATTTTGTTTCCTTACTGATGGTGAAAAAGACGACAACTCAAATGGAGTAGTGCGACGAACATCCTGTTCTGCAACCTTTTATTGGGACACAATACTTAATTTGTTTTCATATGCGAAAAAGTAAAGAAAAACTTCGTACAGATGAAACTCTGTAGTGTGTAAGCTGACGAACTGGCTAGATGCTGTTGGCTTAAAGATGCACAAACACAACAATGACAACCAATTTTTCTTAAAATGCCACATCCCAGTGGGCACACGACGTCTTTTCAACGTTGATTAGACGTTGAATTCTGGTCGCGACGTCGCAACCAACATTCAACGTCTAATCAACGTTGGGTCTGCAACGTCGATGCAACCGACGTAAATTCAACGTCTTTTCAACGTTGCCCTCCGACATGAATACAACGTCGCATCATCGACGTCTTTTCAACGTCGTTTCCACAACGTTGTTTCAACCGACGTGATATCAACGTTGATACAACGTCGAAAAAAGACGTTGTTTCAACGATCGTAAAACCGACGTTTATTCAACGTCGTACTGCAACGTTGATTCAACCGACGTCTTATCGACGTTTATTCAACGTCACTCCCGCAACGTTGATTCAACCGACGTCTATTCAACGTCGCACCCGCAACGTTGATTCAACCGACGTCTTATCGACGTTTATTCAACGTTGCACTGCAACGTTGATTCAACCGACGTCTTATCGACGTTTATTCAACGTTGCACCAAATTAACTTTTTACCGAGAATCTGTTCCGTTCAAATCTTATTTGTTTTAGTTCGTCTCACACTGGCCTGCAAAGTTATATCTCAAACAGACGTTCATAGAAGTGTTCCAAACTGTCCAACAAAATAACGAAGCGTACTCGGTGTTTGTTAAAGATCGTCATAAACTAGAAATAAAGAACGCACGTTTTTACTTAATTTTTTTGTAATTTGTCAGCGATTGGATATATTAATGCCGACGTTATGTTGTTTTTCATATATATCGCTAATTTTACTGCAGTTTTACTACTTCAAAATATTACCATTTGTTTGCAACTTTACAGCCGCATCTATGTACTTTTTTACATAAGAGCCGAATGTGCATTCATTCTCTTATGCTATGTTAAAACTTTTGTGACATAACATCAGAGAATGAATGAACACAAACATGAAATGTACACAAAACATTCAATGGATTTTTTTTCAACAGAGCGTACCAAACGTTCGATTTATTTTTTGTAATATTTATCAGGGGGTTTTTTGTCCTCGTATTTTGAGAGAAACAAATATTTCAACTTGTATTATGGATGTGAGACATTTAAAATACAATCCATTTTGTCAAATTATAATTTATAATACAATAATAACTGTTTATTTACTTCGCTTTCACATATTTAAACCTTTACTTTGTCGCATGTAATATCCCTCCTAGTCATTGGCGGGAAACTTTCGATGAGGAAATTCGCGCCTAAGCCCCTAAGAAGTTCGTATCAACTCACAAGGCGAAAAGGGCGAAGAACCACAGACGTGAGTAAAGTATTTCTGTACAGCATATGCTAATTCGTAAACTTTGCTTCGGTAGCATTCGTAGCAGAATCTAAAGAAAGAAAAAGTTAGCTAAAATTTTCACGCATATTTATTTGACACATTCTAGAAATAAATCGTTTGACCCTAAATTATTTTAAATCAAATTTTTCCATGTCGGCAAAAAATTGCCGAAGTGATGTTATTTGTCTGCATGTCAACAAGTCGACATTTCAGTACAAGAGAGATGGGGATTCTTCAGAATGTAAGAAAAATTTATTTCCAGAGACTTATCTCTAAAAAAACAATGCTAGCTAGATTTCTCAAAAAATATTTAATGGATATAATGCCCAGGCTGAGGTGGTCTTACTTTTTTAATGTTCCAGCCTGGTATTGTTATTTTGTATTTCCAGCTTTTTTTATTATTTTACAGTACATTACACATACTTGCAATCCAAAAATTTTGGCGGGAAGAAAATTTGGCAGATAACAAAAAATTCAATAACCATTTAAAATTTTTGCTATTTTGCTTTCATGTGCACCAGTTATGCTTGACACATACAGGTGGTTGGAGCATGCTGACAGGCTGCCTTATAAGAGGGCGTGCCTGGCACATGCAAGCATACTTATAGCAATCTATTTGAAGATATAACTTTTGATTCAATAACCATTTAAAATTTTTGCTATTTTGCTTTCATGTGCACCAGTTATGCTTGACACATACAGGTGGTTGGAGCATGCTGACAGGCTGCCTTATAAGAGGGCGTGCCTGGCACATGCAAGCATACTTATAGCAATCTATTTGAAGATATAACTTTTGATTCAATAACCATTTAAAATTTTTGCTATTTTGCTTTCATGTGCACCAGTTATGCTTGACACATACAGGTGGTTGGAGCATGCTAACAGGCTGCCTTATAAGAGGGCGTGCCTGGCATATGCAAGCATTTATAGCAATCTATTCGAAAACATTGTGACAAAAAAATATATAGCTGAAGCTAAATATCAAGTATTTAGTAATTCTTAGTTATAAATCATCATATTTAAAAAGCTGCATGTTTTGTTCCAAAGCCCATGTAAATTCTTTTAATTTGTTTTGACTTAAAAAATCCAACTTTTCATGAAAAAGGCATATTGACTAAAATTTAATCCCGCGAAATATCTGAACTCGATCGATTCGCAAAAAATTGTGACATTTAAGTACTTGAAAGACATTCATAACTATGCAGAAGTGAAAATGCTGATAAATAAACGTAGAGGATTGAAAACTTATGATTGTATTGTCTGCTTGAAGGTTCCTTCAATACATTTTGTGCACCTGTGGAATTCTATTAAAAAATAGAGTGCTTGCTTGCTTGATAAATTACAATTCTTACACTAAAATTATAACAAAAATAAGAAAATTAACTTGGTGATCACTACTTGCTTTATACCAGAGACCTGCACACACCACTAGTATTATGTATATATACAAATTAGGTTAAAACTTAGTTATTAAACTTGTAATTATTGCAAAGAGCTGGAAAAAGATTGAGATTTTCTATCAGCCAACTTCATGCCTCATTCGACAGTCTTACAATCCGGTATTTGATCTTGTCATGTTAAGTCAATATTTAAATCCTTAATTCCCTTGAGTAACCATTGTTTTATATTAGCTATATTTGAATAAAATGAGTTGGAGCCGAGCAATATGGTTGGAAAACAAACAAGAAGAAGAAGGTACAATACCAACAGTTTGGATAAAAAATAATTTAGTCTACTGGCCAAGTTTTTTGAATGTCGAGAAGGCAGCTGCAGAATTAAAAGAACCTACAGCATTATGGCACAAATTTCCACTAGTCCGAGTTAAAATTACAGGAGGTACGATGCTAAGTGGCTTTACTTCAATTAATTAGTCAAATACAACTTTAAAAAAAACTAATCATGTATCAGAACCATTATTTCCTATGTTATATAATTTTTGCTGATAAATCCAAATATGCCACTCATTTTTCTCAAAAGTTCCTTGTTTTCTTTTTCAAAATTTGATAATGTTAACCTGGATCTGAGAATTCTTACACTTCTAATGAAGTGTGAACACAGCTTAAAGAACTGCCTTTGTTGTCCCTCCTGGAAACAACTATAGCTAGCTAAATACTACTTTTCTACTTTTGTGTTTGTGTGCACCTGTAGCTAGAAATATATTTATTGATATATGTTTCATTTTACAGCTATCCCAGTTATCAAGAGTTGGTGGCTCAAAAATTCGCGAAAATGTGAAAAATGTTCTGTTAAAGTGAGTCAAAGCATAAGTACCCCTTAGAGAATTTAAAATGTACTAACCTTTGTTGTGTAGTTTACAGTGGTAGTGGAAAATCACTTTGTTGTGCCCACATGCTTCGTTTCATCTTCTCCATAAAAAAATCGTGCACGAGGTCCAAGAATTATTTAATTGAATGAATAGTTTACGGAATGCGGCCCCGCAGCCTAATGGACTCGCAACTATATATTAAATGCGCTTACGATGTCGATTGTTTTACTTTTATTCCACTTTCATTATAGAATCATGAATAATGAAGTAATGTCGGCACTCAACATGAAAGGGAAGGGAAAAAGTGAAAAGGTTGGGTTTGCAAGGATGAACTTATATAAAGCTGTTGTCGGTTAGTAAAAAAATCCTATTCCTAATATTCAATTTATATATGTGCTTGTAAGCGTTTTAGTTTGTTGTTGTTAATTTATTTATTGTCGGTTAAAATATGTACAAATAAATACAATAGCTCTTATTAAAGTGCTAATCCAAACCGACAAGTTTGTATTAAGTTTTTCCCGCCATTTCGAGGGGTCGACGTTCAGGGGGAAAAATACACATTAATCTGAGGAAATCTATTTGTCCAGCTGTTGTACTGTAAACTACCTCCATCAATATGTGATAAGAATTTTGTTACGTTGTAGAAACTGTTATCAAACATCAAAAGAATGCGACAGAAGGAGAAGTTCGTGCGTGTACGGCATCAATCCTTAAATATGCACCTGATAGATGTGGAGGAGCGGGAAGAACTAATGCCGAAGAAAATTAAATCGATTAATTTTTAAATAATTTACAACTTTTATATCAGAGAGGATTATAAATTTTTCAAGCGCCGTAATAAATTCTTCTAGCTTATATTAATTTTGATTGGGTGGCAGAAAATTAGAATGGCAAAATGTTAAAGTGATTTTAGCTCAACAATTTTTAGTGTTTCTACTAGAGATCGGACTTGTGACTAGTAAAAGTATGGAATATGCATGAGTGGGTGCTTTTTTTAAGGAAATACAGTGCTAATATAATATTCATTATATTTTTATTGTAATTTTCAACCTCGATTCCTGGACTTCTTGCACCTGGTGAGGACGGTGGCTTTTCACACTTTTTATAAAGTATAGCATCATGATCGTATTTATTCGCATCTGGTATCCTTAACAAACACCCTTGTATTCAACTCTGACTTCATTAAGAAAACATACTTTTTCTCTAACCAATGCTTGATTAAAGACTTCGGTGCAACAGTTTTGCTTGACACTTTAGGTGATTTGAGCATACTAACAGGCTGCCTTATCAGGAGGCGTGCCTGGCACATGAAATCGCAGCTATAAATTTGCAAATACTGCACGTTTAACAACCTCGTCATTGCTGCGTTACATTTTTTGCATTGGGTTGGAACGCTGGAGATTCTCACATAGTACCAGTTGTGAATACTTGAAATATCGTTTTTATATTTTGTATTATAAAACTCCGTTAAGTTTCATTTAGGAAGTTTTCAGCGGAGAAGTTGTATATACTGCCGATGTTTATAATAAAAAAATGACATATCGTAGAAATGATTTTATTTCTTTTTCGCAATAACCATGTACAAATAACGTAACACAAATATAAGCGTCGGAATCATGCTAGGGAATAGATACATGGACATGTAAACTATGGACATATAAAACTGAAGCCACAATGGCGATTATGATTTGATTCGGTCAAGTTTGTCTGTTTCTTAAGGTTGAAAAGACGCTGAATAACGGTTGCGAGAGCATTTCCAAACGACGTTGATTAGACGTTGTTAGACGTTTTTTCAACGTTGAAAAGACGTTGCGAGAAGTTATTTCAATGTTTAAAAGACGTAGCGAGACGTTGTTTCAACGTTGAAGAGACGTTGCAGGACGTTGTTTCAACGTAGCTTGCGACGTTGAAAAGACGTTGATTTTACGTTGCAAATGAAAGTTTTTTTGACGTCTTTTTCCGACGTCTATTCAACGTCGGACATCAACGTCTTTTCAACGTTGAAACAACGTCCTGCAACGTTGTTTCAACGTTGAAAAGACGTTGCGAGACGTTGTTTCAACGTTGAAAAGACGTTGCGAGACGTTGTTTCAACGTTGAAAAGACGTTGATGTCCGACGTTGAATAGACGTCGGAAAAAGACGTCAAAAAAACTTTCATTTGCAACGTAAAATCAACGTCTTTTCAACGTCGCAAGCAACGTCTTTTCAACGTTGATTCAACGTTGAAGTGCCCACTGGGATGTGTCAAGAGATATCTTTTAACAAACTTTTGGGACAAAATACTAGCTAAAGTATTGAAAAATAAATGGAAATAAATAAGGGAATAAAGTATAGCTAGCTGTACATATAAAAAAAATATATATATATATATATATACAAGAAATCACAACTATAGAACGTATTGTTTATTAGGCAATGAGAAAGAAAACATCACAACACATAAAGTTTATGGTGGGTGTGTTAAAGTAAGTATGCTTCATGCCGAAACAAACTTAAAACGGTTTAGTGAAATTTTCGGAAGTATTGGAACCTCAAATATCGCAATTATGCAAACTAATACTGTTGTAAATGTGAAAGAAAATTAAAGATTTTCCGCCAGATTGCTCAAATAAGCTTTCAGAAAAATGACATTGTAAAGAGCGTTATATCATCACCAAAAACTCATTAATGTCATTTTGTTTTAAACACCTAGTGCTGATATGATGGCCAGTATAATTCCAAATGTTTCTTGCCAAGCGACCAGAACGTCCAAATTTCTGCATATATATACATACATTCAATGGTATTCAATGGTACTTGGTGGACTTATATGGTAGATTTGTTTGATAATGGTGCATAAACTCCTATGACAAGAACAGAGGTTGCTATAATAACCCAAACATCAGATCTTTCTTTGCAACTTCAAGAAGAATTTAATTTTACATGGTCTTTGTTTGTGGTGTGTGAAGTTGCACAATTGAACAATTGCTAGATGTTGTTATGTTTTTAATGTATATACTTGTATAAGTATATACGTACGAGTTTCATCCTCATATAAAAAAACGCTACAGGTCCTGGGATCGAGGTTGTCCAATATTATGTCCCAACAACACAATCTATCATTATTCGTCATTGCAGTAGTTTTATACTGAATCAAAGTGACTTTCTCAAGTTATTATGGCCAGGGAACGTAGAAATAAAAAACGTAAAAAAATATTTTAAATTTAAAGATTTACATTTCAGGCCAAAATATTTGAAAACAGGTCAAATAACTGGCATCATCTCTCCTATTGGTAACAAGGTGCAACCTAGGCCGTCCAAATATAAAGAGCCTAACGAGTCCTAGTTTATAAAAAGAGACAAAACAACAAATAGATATTCTACAGAATCGCTGTAACATGCTTTTATATTCTCTGATAGTGTTTTTTTTTCATCATATTATGTTATTGTATCTATCAAAAAAATTTTCCCGAAATATTTCGCGGGTATTAAATTTTGCGAAATAGCTTGCAGCTTGCAGCCAACTATATATTTCCGGTTTAAAGTTTTGTGCGTAGTGTGGCACGACTTTGGCCCGTGTGACATACAGACAGACAACAGGTATTAGTTATATGGAGTTTATTGTAAGAATTTAGCATCCAAAACAGCACTTGATAAATTAACGCGGAAAAACCAACAGACTCTTACACCAATTAAATTAACGCAGTTGACGGTTAGTAATATAAAAAATGTAAAACTACACAAAGATGCAACGCAACAGAACTTTAAAATAAAAAGAATGAATAAAACAGAGCAAAAACATTTTCAGTCTAGTTTCTTATGAGATTTATTCAGCGAACACGGTAATACACCATACTAATTAAGTGTTTGCTTTTCTCGGGCACACCTCTTTGATGATCTTCATAAATCGTAAATGTAGATTTCATTACCGTCTTACTTTGGTCTAAAATTAAAAACACTTAATTAACCCGCTGAATTCAAAAGTTCTATGATGTTACATAAAGTCTACTTTCGGTAAGGGGAACCTCCAAGGGACCGAAAAAATGATTCCACTTATCGAAGTATCCACTTCCGATCGATAAGTGGAACTTCTATAAAACCGAAAAAAAGTTCCACTTATCGAACTTCTCTTTTATCTGAAATCTCAGGAGACCGAGGAATTTACGAATAATCAAAAGCAGGGGGAGGAGCAAAAGAAAATGCTTTATAGATATTTATGTTTCACATGATGATTTTTAATAGCAATAAAGTTATAAAAAATAATCTTTTATGCAAGCTTGTTTTAAACTTTGTGGCATTTCTAGAGATATATCTTCATCACGGCCATCCTCTTCATCATCCTCTACTTTAATTGACTCCTCTATATTTCAATTGACTCGACGGATAACACATGCTCTGTTGCGGCAACGGTATCATCAAAACTTGCAAACTCTTACGGTGAATGCATTCGAAAAAAGAATGTTTTGATTAAAATGATTCGAACGTACTGTAGATGATTTTTCTTTTGAAAAAGTTCCACTTATATGAATAAATATTGCGCTCAAGAGACCAAAAAAACGGTTCCACTTATCAAAATACCACTTTTTGAGGGTTCCACTTATCCGAATAAAGAGGGGATGTAATCGAATACTCCAATATAATACCACCTTTAATCATAGTAAAACACCCTTCAGGCGCGGATTTAGACTAGGTCAACCCTGTCACGCGACCTAGTAAAAAAATGCCGAGGATTGAAATCGAATTCTGTCGAATTTACCCGGAATCTGAAGATCGAAATATTTCTCCTTGTTTTCTCATAACGCGAATTGGATCAACCTATGTTGACCTGACCTGTGTTAGCCAGTCTTGGCTCTAGGTTATCCCGCGAGGCTTTTACCGTCGACTAGAATCAAACCTATGTGGGCCCGACCTATTTTGAGTCAGAAATTTTGAAGTCAGCCCAGTCTTGGCTCTAGGTTATCCCGCGAGGCTTTTACCGTCGACAAGAATCAAACCTATGTTGGCCTGACCTATTTTTAGTCAGAAATTTTGAAGCCAGCCAGTCTTGGCTCTAGGTTATCCCGTGAGGCTTTCACCATACACTAGAGTCAACCTATCTTGGCCTGACCTATTTTTAGTCAGAAATTTTGAAGCCAGCCAGTCTTGGCTCTAGGTTATCCCGTGAGGCTTTCACCGTTGACTAGAATCAACCTATGTGGGCCTGACCTATTTTTAGTCAGAAAGTTTTAAACAAACCTGTCAAAATTTGTAGCATGTTGGTATAAATATAAGTAAGGCATGCGGAAGATTCTTTCCGTTCTCAACATGGCTTGCAAGAGCTTGAGAGAGCGTGTGGAGTTAGTTTTTGAAAACGAAAATTTTGATGAGCTACCTCAAATTTACGCCGAATTAAATAAAAAGTTTAAATGTAATTCTGTTTTGCCATCTACTGACGTGTTGCAAAAACAACTTACTTTTGGTTTTATCCAAAGAAATTGCCATGCAGAATACTACCTTCCTGCCTATTTGAAAGCAAAGAAGGATGGTTGCGCAATTACGTTGAAGTGAGTTGTTTATGTTTATCTTTTGTTGTTTCTATAATAGCTATGCGTTTTTGTTACTATGACCACTAACTATGCAGCTGAATATTGTCTTAAAAAAGATTATGAATAATCTTTGTTGTTTTAAAATGTGCAAAGGTCATCTCAAATATGTCTTGCTTGTTCAGTTTCTTTTGTTGATGCATTCTTAGTTTATTTATATATTGAGCAAGCTGAATTTCATAAACAAACCTTTAATAGGCAGCAGTTTGGCAAAATGTGTAGTTAAAGTTTTAGAATAGCTAGCAATACCTATTTTTATTACAGGTCTCAGGTCAATGGAAATTGCCTGTACAGTTCTATGGCGTTGTGTTTGTTTGGGAAAAATGTGATGGTTGACGACTTACGAATTCTTGTGTCAGTGGAGCTAATGATGAATGCTAGCTTTTACTGTAAGCATCCTCTATTTTCTTCTATCCTTGCTCTTCCAGAAAGTCTCTTTAAATCTATGGAAGATATTCTCAATATGTCTGTCTGCAATTCTGCATTTAACACAGACAAAAAACAAGAAGACTTAGTTAAGGAGGTAGCCATTTTAAATTTAGTAGATCGGAAATATTGTTCCTTTCTTGCTATGCTTGCTCTGTCATCTGTCACAAACAGGAATATATTTTCTTATTACCCAGATTATGGATGCAAAAAAGCTCAAATGTTGTTTAACCAATTAATAGAGCCTAGACAACCAAGCTCTGCTTTTGCTATTCACATTTTGTTTTGCTATGAGGGCTTACTTCCATCCAGAGAAAATTTTGCACCTAATCATTTCGTTCCAATTATTTTTAAGCAGATACGTAAACGCAAGTCAGGTTCAGCTGCGGACACAAAAGTTTTATCTCCTCCTGTGAAAAGGCAAACAAGGTTTTTTCCGGATGCACAGGCAACAGGGAAATTATCTCTTGTAAAACCTGTGATTAAAGATAAACAGTTTAATTTCTTTCCTAATAAAGCTTCCTTTAACAATAAACTAACTGAAGATTATAAAGATAGTAACAATAATAGCACATCTGCTGAAGATTTTAATAACAATGACAAAGCTTTAAATGATATTTCCTTTGCTACTGTTTTAAATTTTAAACATCAATATGACGTTGCCTCTTTCCTTTCTAAAGTTTCAGGTCTAAATGATAAAGGTGTACACAACCTAATCACCAATGTTTTTGTGCCCGATAAATCTTTTATTTTTCCTAAAAAAAGTGGGCGTTTCTTTCGGCATGAATGGCTAAAGACCTTTTTATGGCTTAAATATTCACCAACTTTGGATGGAGCATTTTGTTTGCCATGTATCCTTTTTGGTCACAAGGTTGCTAACAAAACTTCTAAGTTACAGAAATTGCTTTCTCAACCTTTTCGACATTGGCCAGCTGCCAAAAACTTTTTTAAACAACATGAAACATCAAAAAATGGTTTACATATTCAAACCAGCCTAACTTTTAGTGCATTTGTGAAGAATTTTTTAGGAGAAACTCAACCAATCAGTGTAATCATAGATTCCAACTACAAAAAACAGGTTGCTGATAATTGAAAGTTCTTAACACCAATTGTTGACACCATAATTTTATGTGGTCGTGTTTGTATTCCTCTTCGTGGCCACAGGGATGATAGTAAATATCATCCTGAAGTTGGAAATTTTTCAACTGGTTCAACTGGCAATTTTATTGATCTTTTAAATTACAGAGTACGTGGTGGAGACACAACCCTTGAAAATCATCTTCTAAAATGTAATAAGAATTCTTCTTATATTTCTAAAACTTCACAGAATGAAATAATTAATTGTTGTGCAGATATAGTTTTTTACGATTATAGCTGATGAAGCATCAGATACATCCAATAAAGAGCAGTTATCATTAGTTTTACGCTATGTAGATAGCAATTTTGACATTAAAGAAGATTTCATTCGATTTCTTCACTGTAAGGAAGGTTTATCTGGAAGTGCTCTTGCTTCCATTATTCTCAAAGCTCTAAGTGATGACCTAGTTCTAAATGTTCAAGACTGTAGAGGCCAGGGTTATGATGGGGCTGGCGCTGTGGCTGGTAGAATTAATGGTCTTTCTGCTCATATTTTGAGAATCAACAGGAAGGCTATTTATACTCATTGTCATAGTCATCGCCTCAACCTCTGTATATGTGCCTCTTGTTCAGTCCAAACAATTAGAAATGTGCTTGATAACATAAAAGAGATTTCCTATTTTTTTAATTTTTCCCAAGTAAGGGAAGACATGTTTGTGAAAAATATTAAATTGTATGCTCCTGATTCCTTAAAAAATAAGCTTAAGGATGTTTGTCGCACAATTTTACGTGGTGGTGATGAAGGTGATGATAACGTTATGAATCCAATTACCTTCTTTTTAGTTTTTTTCATTTACCTTCTTACAGTAGTTATATACAGTACATTTGTTTTTGCGATGATGTGACAAAACAGCAAGCTGCAATGATAATACTTAACCCTCTGCAAATTTTACAATCATCATACGATGATGTAACAAAACAGCAAGCTGTAATGATAATACTCAACCCTCTGAAAATTTTACAATCATCATACGATGATGTGACAAAACAGCTAGCTGCAATGATAATTAATTCCTGTGCGTGCAGTTGACAGAGCCATTTCTTTACTTCCACTTTAACAATAACTTCTTTCTATAAATAAATTTTCCTTATTCCGGGCTCGGCCTGACTCCAGCCGACAGTACCTGGTTTCCGGAGCGGCATTATGACTGTCCATGTCGGGCTTAACGAACTATATTTTCATTCTATTTTTCGTTTGTCCTAGGCATGCTGACGAGCCCTGACATTGGGCGAAACAGTCTAAAAATGATTTATGCTAACGAAATACATTTAAGTTGTCATTCTTTTTCTATTTGAAGTGTTTATGCTGAGCTGCGGCGTTTATGAGAATGTTTCGTTTCTGTTATCAAGGTCTAAAACGTCTGCATACGAGGTTGTTTTTTGTCCCCGTTTAAGCCTATTTCAGGGTTCGCAAAGCCCGTTTTAGCGAAAGCTTCTGGGGCTCCGCCCCTGACCCCGCTTGGGGGGCTTACAGCGCCCCCCAAGACCCCCAGCTGTATATTCAAATTTTCTTAGTAGGTCATGATGCTGCGCATCATGACCTACAAAGAAAATTTGCTAGATCCGCCCCTGCCCTTTAAGTAAAATTTATTTAATTCATGCTCAAATGTGGGCAAGGATACACGAAATAGACGTGCAGGAAATATGTAGGACGGGCTATCCCAATAGGATTTTTTATGGGCTATCGATTAGTAGTTGTTAAATAAAAGTACTGACAAAAGAAAGTAAATGTTCATTTGATGTAAGAACATATTTAAGAACATTTAAGCCTAAAATGTCGAATTTCTGAGAATCACGAGGCTCAAACAAAAAATACGATATCAAAAGAAGTGTGGATTTGTGTTTTTTGAACATATTTTGAAAAAAAAAACACACGCGTTCTAGTTATAATACTCACTGTTCTCATGATAAATAAAAGGAGATCAAATTATGAACAGAAAAAACAATGACATTTACTGATCTTTTAGACAGAAAGTTTAAAGAGAACACAGGTACCGCATTCGCGTTCGAATGTAACTTTCAAGAACCAATGAGAAGGCAGTAAGAGCTACCATTATGTATGATTGAGCAAACGATCGCTTAGTCTTTGTTGAAGAAGTGCATTATATTCTGCATGGATTTTTGATTTGAAATTCGAATTGTAGTAGCGAACAAATCTAAAAAATTATATCGCTACTGGCTTTAAAAAAAATGGAAATTTTATGGTCTTGATATACTAAATTGATATTGGGATGCTAAATATGCTTGAAATAGAAAGTAACAAGATAAATTGAAGAATTATCGTCACCTGTTTTTGCTGTTTCCTATTGTTTAGTTGCAAATACTTTCTGGATAAGCAGTGCAAAGAATGGCGTGGAGCTTACTGTCATGTTTATCTGTTGTCTTGATAATACTCAAATTTGTAGTTGGTGAAGAAGTTGTCAAACCTCCTCATCCCCATATAATTTTCGTCACCATGAGAGATATGGTAGGTTCAGCTTCGCTGGCATATTTCATTATGTCATTGTTGTATATATGGATATTTAGTAACTATTTAAGAAAAAGTACACTTATTAATACGTACTAAATCTCTATGGAAAAAAGTTTGCAACGATCTTTTTGATAAAACAATGTTATTCACTTATTCCTGGCTTATTTGTAGCTTATAAAATTAAATAGCGTTATTAGATGTAATTTTCTTTAATTTCTGGTTGTTATTGACCTAACAGTTTTCAGAAAAAATTGGTTGGGACTAAAATTTTCTAAGAGGATAATTATAAAGGTTATAAAAAAAGGTTTTGTATGAGCCATTAAGTTTCTGCAGCGTAAACAGAATAAACTTTTTTTCGTTAATTTTATTTAGTTTAATTTGTCGGGTAGGATCATACGACGAACGAAATATTACCAAAAAAACAAGAGCAACAATAAGATTTGGAAAATTGCAAAATTTATTTCGCTAAGTGAGATCTGGTTGGTGCAGAGGCACAACTGTTGTATGATTGCACGCTACAAGGAGTAATTCACCACTCAAAATGGCGCATGTAGTATGCACCAACGACATTAATTATGCTTTGATGTAAACGCATGGTCGCTCAGATATATAATCGCTGTTATGTTTCTAAATAAATAATTAACACAAATTATAACAAGATATATAAATAAATTATAATAATATTCGAGATTGTACAATTCTAAAATTTGAAATAAAAATTAATTTTTTAAAATAAGGATGCACTGTGTAAGTGTAAGTAAAAAGTAAAATTTTAGTGAATTTTACCTACTTCTTTTAAGGGTTGGGATGATGTTAGTTTCCATGGTAATCCAGAAATTCCAACACCTAATATTGACAGAATTGCTAACCATGGTGTTATCTTGCAACAATATTACACCACTCCTAACTGTGAAGAGTCCGTATCCACATTCAGGACCGGGAAGCATCCCATTCATTACCGTAAGTAAAAATGCAGATTGGTTTAATTGCACGCAATCAATTACGTAAGGCGTTTTTACAACCTCCTTCCCAACCTCTCAAACAAAATCGACACTGCCTTAAGAAATTCTTATAAATAAAACAAACCCCAGATATAACGAACCCCCGATATAACGAACCCTCGATTTAGCAAACCAATTTTTTGAGAGTCTACTATATATTAATTTCTAAGCAAGTAACAGTCCTACAATAATGAAAAATGCGAAGATAACTGAATGTGAGGTTGCAGGCAATGGGGACTTTAGGAATTGGCCATTATCACAAGTTGCATTAAGCCATTTACTATTGATTTTTAGGTACACCTGAACCAGGAGAAGCTTCTCGAGTAACGTACGACATTTGGAACTATTTAGACATCCAAAGTTACGTGATACGAGAAGTGGGAGTGGTAAGGCGATTTACAAACGACAACTTCGTACCTTGTCAGCGTCTTGGTGTAATAATATAGAATGAGGGTCAAAGATTCAGGCCTACAATTAACCGTTCTATTTTTTTTCATTTGATACATTACATGGGTGAAGTCTTCTTCCGGTGAAAATTCTGTCCTTATAGTCAGACTTACTTTCTGCTTCTTTTGATGAGCATGTCATATTTTTATACTGAAAATGCTCAGTTTAACGCCCACGCTCAATCACGCGTATCTTTTATCGACTTATCTCTATCCACTTTCATTATTCGTTTTGATGTAACTTCTCGATCTCTCGATTAAGCGTAACTGGGAAGCATGGTCGTCCCTGATTTTTGAGTTTTAAAAGAGTTAGCTAATTGTCTCAATTCGTGCGTTTTGAAAGACAGAAATCGTAAAACTTAGTAACAAATAAATGGTCGTTAGAGCAACTTACATTGAATAATATATTAATATAATATTAATAATATAATGAAAAATAATATTAAATTATTATTTTCCAGATTGATTGCGAGGATACGAACATACCTTTCTATCCCTGGGATGTGATACAGAAATCGGAACTCATATTAAAAGAACACGATCAAGCTAATCCATTATTTTTGCAAGTAAACTTCCCGCAGCTACACGCTGATTATCCGCAGCAGGTTCCGGACGAGTATCTGGAAAAAGCAAAGCACATCCCTTTTGAAGCAAGAAGAATATATGCAGGTATGATAAATTTAAAGAAAGATGCATGTTAGAGTAAAAATGGTTATTTTGCGACAGGAATAGTATCTTTTACGATTTTATGTCATGGCGCGCAAACATAGATTTCTTGAATATTGCTATTATCCAAAAGTCACCTTAATTTTTAAGAAAAATTACATATCTTCTACTTTTATGTGATTTGATTAAATTTTTACAATATTCGTCTTTGTTCAGGGTTAATCATGCAATTAGACCGAGCAGTAGGACACCTAATCCGGATACTTTACGATACCGGTGTCTTACGAAACGCAATATTAATCTTTACTACGCTGACTGGTGGTACAAAAGGAAACAACCTTTACACTTGGCCATCTACATATCCGTTTCGGGGAAGCAACGGAACGTTATGGGAAGGAGGATCAAGGGGGTTAAGTTTTGTGTACAGTAATCGCATTCAAAGAAGAGGTAGGTTTGTTGTAGCAAAACAGAAACACATACGTTAACGGCAAAAATTTTCTACATCAGGTTTTTAGTCAGCAAAAATAAAAAACGCAAAAAAATCCTTTTTTCTGAAAACGGAGAAGTTTTTTTTTGCGTCTTTATACTATATTTTGTAATCTGACGAAACATTAAAATACGAAGCATGGATATCGTTTTTTTGTTTTGTAATTTAAATTCAACTAATTAAATATACATTGCATGTTTGTTTATTGTCCATTTTCGTTCCAAATGTAGTGCTTGTTTTGAAAAAAAAAATTGTTTCCATCAATTATTCCAAAAATTAGCGGGCCAAATAAAATTTAGTCATTAATAAATGACTAAAATTTGTGTAAGCGACTGAAAATTTAAATGAAAACTTGAAAATGATTTTTTTACCGATACGGTATATTAAATTATAAATCGCGAAATTATAAAATCTCGAAATTTTCTAGCTTCTTACTTCCTGTTGCATTTTAAGTTATCTAACAGTTGATATCAATTTGAAACTGAGTTGTGTATTTAACGCCATTAAAAGATAAAAAGAAAGTATTTTTCTGACTTGTATAGTTGTGTTCGTTTCAGGTCGAGTTTCGTATGGTCTAGTTCATATGGTGGACTGGCTACCCACAATATTTCGCCTCGCAGGAGGAAATCCAGAACATGTTGTTGAAAGTGACGGCATGGACATTTGGGATTCCATCAACACTGACGATTACTCACCTAGGTATGTAGCGATTTTACTTCTAAAAACTGCATCATGGTTTACCGTGTTTTCTATTTAAATTTTATGTTGTAAGAAAATAATTATTGGTAAAGTTCAAATTTAGCCTTTTAAGAACATTTGATCACAAATACTAGAAACACTATAATACTATACAGTATTTTGCTAGCTCTGCACCTGTGTCTACCATTTACCTATTGATGTATTAGTGTCACTTGGCGGAAAAGCTAAGGTACTATTATTGTTAAAGTCACGCCACTTTCGACGGGTTTATCAATGAGTTTTCTTTTTTCTGCATTTAGGATGGAAATTTTGTATGGTATTTACGACAACAAAGCCGCAGTTCGAGTCGGCGATTTTAAACTTATTACTGGGGAGACATACACTCCTCCTGCTCAAAGACCTTTAGCTAGAGGTGAAATGGATACCTTAATGAAACCAGTAACTGTTTGGGATAGCGAGATAGAATGTGCAAATTATCCTGATGCAATTGGCTGTTGGCCAGATATTTCGCCTTGTTTATTCAATGTACGCTTTGATCCGTGTGAGAAAAACAATGTTGCTTATTTCATGCCACAAACAGTAGAAGCGCTTGCGTATAGTATGAACAAATATAACGAATCTGCTGTATACAGATCAAAAAGAGACATACCTGAAAATGGTAATGATAAACGAGTTACTAGAGCTCAAAAAAGAACTATAAGAAAACTACAGAGAAGCATAAAAACATTAGATAGAAACAAAATAAGAAAATAAATTTAGAATAGAGAAAATAAAATCTGTCGTTACACGTGAGAAATACTGTTATAAAGAAGATACAAACCAGTTGACCAATAAAAGATTATATAATTGAATTGTGTGCTTGCAGGCACTTGGCAAAATGTTTTTTTTGTTTATCAAGGCATGGACAAGAGAAAAGATACCAACATCAAAATGGGTTCTGTGTAGCTTTATTAGAATGATTGTCCTCATCAAAAAACTTTTAAATACTATCTTCTAAATTTTTAGTTAAACACAATGTATATAAAATATTTGGAAATAAATATATGAATGGAAAAAATGCAGTAATTTGGGATTGAAAATTTGTCAAAATTTTGCCAGCAACACAGGACACTTCTCTACAACGGACACTTTTCTTAGAAACGGATAGAATGACGGTAAAAGTCTCAGCGGACATTTTATAACGAACAACTCCCGAATATTATGTTTCGCAAATGTTATTTAAAGGTCCCAATGACCTCTCTATAACGTGCTACCAATTTTATTAGTCGTGCCTTGATTATTTGTCTCTTTCGTGGCCACACCCGCATTTATTAAAAATCTATCGCACATTTTATTTTCAACATCGTGCTTTCCGCCAATCAACACAAGTAAGAAATGAAACACTCATATTTTTCAGCGCAGCAAGATTGAGAATATACAAACGAGTTGAACATTTTCTTGACTAAAGAAATATTTTGAGGTTTGCAGAATAAATATCTCTGAAAGTTCACAGTTGAAACTGTAAAAGCTTTTTTCATTGATATTATGAAAAAAAAGAAGCCAGTGAAAGAGTTTTCCAAGACGGCCATTAGCTATTTTCCCTAATAAAAACGTACGGGAATGTAGCATTCTGGTTAGCTTGGTTGGTTACTCAAAGGCGCAATCGGTTTGCGAAAATAAGTTGCGATTCAGCCATTTCATCAGCGGGGAGGCTAAATATTAAAGAACTGTGTAAGGGCGCGGAACGCCCGCAATCAATTTAACTCTGATTACAATAGACGTCCGTTAATTCGAATGCCGCTTAATTCGAACATTCCGTTATTTCAAACAAATTACCAAGTCCCTTGAGTTTGGTTTAATAAAGTCTTATGTTTTGAGCTGCTTAATTCGAACTCCGCTAATTCGAACATTTCGCTAATTCGAACAATTTTTTAGTCCCAAAGATGCATTATGCTCGTTAATTCGAAATTTTGTGTATCGATAAATAAAATCTTAAGGGAAAATAAAAAAAACGTTTTCATTTTTATTGCATCAATGGTGGTAAAATTTCTTTTAATTTATCAATTAAATGAAGTTTACAAGGAATTTGGAGACTTGCCCATCACCAAGCAAACAACGTTAAAAAGATTTTTATAAAAAGTTGTAATAAAGTTATAATATCATAAAACATTTAAACACTTACAAATTTTTTCTTTTTTCTGAACTTCTAATAATTTTAAAAAACGATATAAATCAAAAATCGTTGTTTTTATTGCTTTTTGTTTCATTTAGGTTTCATAAAAGCAGTGTTTATAAATTTGAACGCATTTTTCTACTAATTTCATATTTCAGTAATACGCCGTAGAACTTCCTGCCGAAACGGCTGGGTTTTTTTAAATTAAAATACACTGTTCAAGCACAACGCAGAAAATTAACCACCTGTTTCGCTTTTTACATTGTTTTCTTTGTTGTATGGTAAGTTGGTTCATATAATTCAGTATGATGTGCAACTTGGTCAAGACGAAGATCATGAAGTACACTTCCTGTATGTACTAGATATAAAAAGCTGCTTCATTCAAACATTTCGCTAATTCGAACATTTTTAAGTTCCAAGGCTACATTATGCTCGGTAATTCGAACTTTTGGGTATCGATAAATAAAATCTTATAAGAAAATAAAAATTTCTTTTAATTTATCAGTTAAATTGGCATTTTCAATAAAATGCAGTTTACAAGGTTGGTCGCATTTTTCGCAATTGACCAGCATTATGCGCAAACAAGGTTAAAAGATTTTTATAAAAAGTAGTAAAGTTGTAATAAAGTTATATTAGCATAAAACCTTTAAACACTTAATAATTTTTTTGTTTTTTCTGAACTTCCAATAATCCGAACATTCGTTAATTCGAACAAATAATTTAGTCCCTTGCATGTTCGAATTAACGGACGTCTACTGTATATAAGTAAAATCGAAAGAAGATCTAATACTAATACTAAATATAAGTAAATTTCTTGCGCACATGTGAGCTAAAGAAAACCTCAAGTATGGAGAGAATTCTTACGTAAGATTTTTCATACGTAAAAATTAATGTACATGTGAATGTGGCCATAAGCCGAACTCACGTAAAATTATTTTATTTATTTTTTATTGATTTGGTTCATTTAATTTGGCAGCAATCAAAATATATCATGTTTTATCAACTGTTCTTGTTGTGTTATGACGGAACCCTCACCGTCGTCAAACAAAAACAAGTGGAGCAAGTATTAAAAAGAGCGTGTCTGCCTGTTTTAAAAAGAACTGTTTATTTAAAAACACAGTCGAGGGCTTTTTTTTGTTATACAAAGACACTTAAAGTAAAGTTTGTCTGTGTTTTAATTGAGATTTTTAGATTTTGGACATTTGAAAATAGCATCGATGCTATTAACAAAGATTTTTGATCGCTAGAAATTCTACGAAAGCACTAAGTGACTTCGTAAGGGTTTAAGTACTTCCCGTTAAGAATGTCACATGTACGTAAAGATTTTACGTAACGTAAGAGAATAAATGACCGCCAGCCATTCCGTAAGCCTTACGTAGAAATTAGGTACATGTGAATGCAACTGAGGGGAATTATTCCGTTATAAAGTTGTGTTGTAAGTTTCAAGTTTAGAGAATAGTCCTATCAAGAGTTCTTATATTTTCTAAAGTATAGAGATTTCATGGGGATTTTTAAGGGTAGTTTCAAGTAATAGCCAATATCAAGGCCTCTGAGAGGTATGGGACCTAGAAATTTAGGATGCAGATGTCTAAAAGATAAATATTAAAACTCGGTGAGTATCATAGCCATTCAACATGGGATCAAGGAGTTATTAAAGAAAACCGTCGGTGCCCCTCCCCCTCCGGACCGAATCGGGTTAAAATATGACGAAAAAAAACAAAAATACGTTATCGATAGAAAAAACTAAATCATAAGTCTGTGGAAAATTATGAAATATAAAGCACTAATTGGTTAAGAGAAAACATTATTGCGTCCTGCATTAAAGGGCTACAAAACGGACTGTTGATTTTTGACTTAAGTGAGTTACACGAAAGTCCAGTTAATTGCGGTAAAAAAATTTGTGAGCTTTGAGAACAAAAACAACACCTAAAATCATCTTAATTATCACATTGGACATCCAAATATAACTAAAAATGACAGAAAATTTTAATACATGTATTTGATATTCATAATTTTAGTTGATGTAAGCATTTACCATGCCAATAAATTAGGCTTTGTGACGAAATAAACTTTAAAAGTTTTTTGTTGAGGCTACCTAGCTATATTATTCTAAATTTTGCATGGACACATACAGCTATGACTTTAAAATCTTTACCTTCTTAAAGCTACCAAAATAACATATTTTAACAAATACAGTTCCTCGTGTTATCCTTTTTTCCTTGTCAAAACAAACTTTCGATTTGCTGGTATGTGATATATTACAGACCGTGGCTCATTTTACCGCCAAAAAGGAGACTTAAAGGGAATGACCCTTTTTTTAGAAAATAGGAATAAAAAGTAGCAAACTCATCATGACAAAAGTAATTGTTCATAAAGGGGTTTTCTACACAGTTGTGAAGTGCTTATAATTTCTTGTACTTGACCTTTAAAGTGGTCTCTTTTTACACAGCTTTATTCAGAATGTGGGAGGATGGAGAGTGACGTCCATGTCGGAGACCTTGCTTAGCGCCTTTAATCAATTAAATACAACTTCGCTATCGCCTATGACTCGTTGGACTCGCGCGAAAAACATCGAACATGTGTCGTAATGGTCCCGTGTCACGTGACTTTGATGTGTGTACAAACCGGGGGAAGCGTTCTAACACTGAAGAAGAAAGACACACAGCCGTTACTTTGTTGGACGTTATACAATACTAAGTAAGATGTGTACGTCCACACAATGTACGGTCTTGAAGAGAAAAAAAAAATTCGCACTTTAAAAAAACTTTCACAAATTCCCGTGTTTGCGAAAATAATTACGTAACGCTTAAATTTGTCTTTTTAAAACCATCCATCCCCCTCCTCTGTCATCTTTTTAAAGGACAACAACTACAGTAGACACTCGATATAACGAACCTTAAAGGGACAAAAAAAAAAGAGTTCGTCGTATCGGAAGTTCGTTCGTTATATTGGAAAATCAGTAAGAATTTTAAATAACCCTGCAAAACATATCTATATATCGCACCATAACAAAGATCGAACTTAAATTCGAATTTGAATTTTAAAAATCACAACAATGCAACGCCTTCATAGAAGCAATCACCGAGTCTTTTAGCCTTCTTTAGCATGGTTTTTAGTACATTTTTAATCAAAGCTTGTCAATAAATAATATGGACAATAAAACACTCATCGTATCTCATTTTTGACTCCTATCAACTGGACAAATAGTGGCTGTTATCGTCATACCGAGGTATTTTGGCTTGTTGGAGTTTTCTCGAGTCAAAGATCTTATTTTGATGTTAACTGGCAAGTACAACCAAAACCTACTTATTTTGACCACATACAAGAAATATAGTTATTTATTTGTTATTATAGTAATTATCTTAGGATTTAGAAATCTATAAAAAGTTTTCTCTCGCTTAAAATTTATTTTCTGGCTGCCACAAAATAATTTTTTATTCACCTCTTCTTTAACAAAAAAACAACAAACAAAACATTCATAATAATGCAAGCAAAATTTTGTTTCAAAAATATATGCAAAAACTGACTACATTTTCTGCAAGCGACTTTTAAGGGTTTACCATTTTGGTGATCAACGATTTCCAGATACAAACAAACATGTAGAAGAACTAACCGGGCATTGTTGACAGTCCGATGATCTGTCAAACGTCTACCAACAATTAGAGAAGCTAACTACCGGTTTTCGACAGTTAAAAGAGCTAACTAGCGGTTTTTCCAACAGTTGAATGAGCTAAATAACTGTTCTGGACAGTTGGAGAACCTAACTAGCGGCTTTCCTACAGTTAAAAGAGCTAAATAACGGTTTTTGACAGTGCTTGGAGCTAACTAGCGCTTCTCGACTGTTCTTCAACTAACTGTTGCGCCTATTAAGAGACTAACTCGCAGTTTTTGACAGTTGAAGGAGGAGATAACAGTTATCGAAACAATATCTGCATATGGGTACTCACTTGTGTTTCAACCTTGGCGTGCAAGATCAGGTACCCGGATTAATTTTGTTACTAATTTTAAAAACCCGCTTGTATAGATACTGAAAAATGAAAGAAGAACAAATAAATAAACCGTTAAATTCATCTCACCTTTCTTCAACAAGTTTGTTTTTAATTCTATTTAAGCGCAAATACATTATAAATGTTGCAACAAAAGAACAATGAAAATTAATCACCCGTGACTTTTTCATAAGAATTTTAGTGCAGGTTGGTATATTTTCTTTAATAAATGAAATAAACAATAAAACTGTTAGAATAAAAGTCATTTCCTCATTATAATTAGCTATTTAATAAAATGGCGGTTTCTTCTCTTGACAATAATAAATCCAATTTTATTGCATGGCTTGTTTAAAGAAAATTGAAAATGTGAACAATTTTTTTATAGGAAACAGGTGTATAGCGGACATTTTGTAGTTATTTTTAAAAAAAACGTAGAAAACAGACAAACGCATAGTTATCAAGTTTATCACGGCTTCTGTGAGCTAAATAAAAAGTCGGTGAAAATCTATTTGATGTCAAATATAGTTACGGCCGCTGTTGCTTTACTAAATGAAAATATTGCTATTTGCTATCTTGTTTTCTTACCCTCCTAAAATAATATCTTTTTTCCTTTCTTTGAAATATGTCAATATTGTGTTTAGAGAACGTGAACTTCGCAATAAACAATGCCATGCTGTGTTGTTTTACAAAAAGAAAGATCTATTTACAATATCATAACTGGCAACGTCTGCAGATAGAGTGAAACATAACTTTTATAATATTTTTTTCCTTATAAAAAATAATACTTTCCATTCTTTGATAGTAAGCGAGAGCTACAAAACCAGAATATAATGTGATATTCTTTTTCTTTGAAAACAAGAGTATAAACTTTCCTTTCCGTCATTTTATATTTTCTCGGATAGTGTGTCTCTTTTTTACCCCAAGGGTCTTATTTGGGTAAGTTTTCGTAATGTTTATGCACTAGTGTCTTGTTAAATTTCTCTAATTTAGATCTGGATAATTCAATGTGGGGCTAATAAATGCTGCTAGGTTTTTAACAAAGGTTTATAATTTTAGAATCTGAGGTAATGCAGCTAAAGTAGATATGAACGATCCAATTGATCCGTCATCACCACGTATTATAAAGGCGCTTATCCCCGCAAAAATATGTTATTTTGCAATCTATGGAACTATGGGTTGTGTTTTACCATACCTAATAAATTTCTTCCATTCCATTGGTTTATCTGTTACGCAAAGCGGTCTTATTGCTGGTATAAGAACTATCTTCTCACTAGTAATATCACCTTGTTTTGGTGCAATAGCTAACCACTTTCGCAGAGAGAAACTGCTTCTAATGACATTACTTACCTTGACAGCTGCAACAATTGCACCTTTACCATGGATTGCCAAAGCAGCAGATGCTAAGATTGGGGTGGAGAACAGTGCAGGAGATAAGTTATTTTATGTCATGCTTTTGATGCTTTCCCTAACAGCTATATTTGGTATTGCAAATCTCGGCTTTATTGATTCTGCAGCAATGCGTTTAGTTCAAAGACATCAAAATGAAACTACTTTTGGGTATCAACGAGTATTCGGTCCAATTGGTTTAGCTCTTTTTTCGTTTCTTGCAGGGTTTTTGTCAGATCAATACCAAATAGAGGGTGTGTCAAAATATTCTGCTGCTTTTGTGTTATACATACCCTGTTGCTCCATTTTGTTTGTTTCTGTTATATTTCTGGACCAATCAGATTACAGAATTAGGGAAGAATCTGATGAAATATTGACAAAAGATCACAAAGAATCAGATTCTGATGACTGCCAAAATGAAAGTATATCGAAGCCATTGGTAACATGCCATAGGGAGGTCACTAGTAGTGAAAAAAGCAGATTAGAAAAAGATGTAAGAGTAAAAGCAAAAGAAGAAAGAAAGGTAAAAGACGATAATGGTAAAGTTACTACCTTTACTTTCGTGGAAAACGAGTGTATTGAAAACCAGGAATGTGAATGTGTTTTAAGCAAAAACAAAACAAATGTTGCAAAAACTTTATTCTCAACATGTCGCCAATTGAAAGTTATCTTCTTCTTGATCATTGTAGCACACATGGGAATCAATTTCTCTCTAATAAATGGATTTCAAGCTATATTTATGGAGAAGGAGTTGGGAACAACAAAAACCATCATTGGTTTAGCTTCAGCATTGTCACCAGTATCTGAGATTCTAGCATTTCCTGTCTCAGCAAAGTTAATAAAATTGTTTGGTGGTATGTATCCAAGTTTTATTATTGCCACATTCTCATATTGCTTGCGATTTTTATTGATGTCTTTTGTTGAAAAACCCTATCTGATATTACCGATCCAATTCTTCCAGTTTTTTGGGTTTGCAATATTTTGGGCAGCAGCTGTGGAATACACAAACAAGATAAGTCCCATCAAAATCTCTGTGACAATGTTTACTATTGTCACTAGTGTGTATTACAGTTTAGGAAACTTTACTGGAAGTATTGTTGGAGGAGTTATTTATGATAAGTACGGTGGTAGATGGTTATTTAGAGTGTCATCAATTAATTGTGGCTTTATGACTGGTTTAATTGTTTTGTACTTCTTTTTGTATGAAAGAAAAAGTAGACACAGCTCAATTGATGTACCCATGAATGAAATCGTGGAACAAAATTTATGATGAAAGTTATACAAATAAGGCATGATTTTATAAGAAGACTAACTTCATTTCACCAAGGACGATAACTCTATTTAATAAAAGTTATGACTGATGAAAATTTAGCCCCACAAAAAGGCCAAATGTAAAATTTTATAAAACAAAAATTGTGAAAGTTTGATGAAATTAATCACGTTTGTTATGCCCCACTTTGTAATAATTGCCCCACTTTGTAATATCTGCCCCACTTTGTAATTATCTTGCCCCACTTTGTAATACCTGCCCCACTTTGTAATAACTTTCGCCCCACTTTGTAATTTCGGAGCTGCTCCACTTTGTAATTCATCGTTGCCCCACTTTGTAATTTTCGGAGCTGCCCCACTTTGTAATAATGTCTTGCCCCACTTTGTAATTTTTGATTTTTCACATACTGACCAATATGCAATTTTTATGACGTCATCTTTTGTTATTTTATCGGTGTTCTGGATGCTCTGTCTTGTTATTTGCAATGAAACGCGTGTTACACGTTAGTAGAATGACTACTTTTAATTTTTATAAGCAAGCGTTGTAACATCACATGCACTGACTTTCTTTTTGTGAAAAAATGTACTACCTGAAGTGTTTTCATACCATAACATAACAGAAATATAATACAAACAGTAGGTAATGTGTTTTTTGCATAACATAACATAAGAAATAAACTTGCAGCAATCTTAACATAACATGCAGACTAATCAGTTCGAGGATTTCAACGTGACCTTTTTTACAGCAAGCAACGTGTCACCCCGAGTGTATCTACAATTCAAACTCAGGTAAAAAAGCACTACTTCTAAATAGAATGAAAGAAAGATAAAAAATATGAACAAAGATACGACAATTTCTACCTGTGTGATTTATTGGAAGCAATTTACTTGTCAAAAACATTAGAACATAAACAAAGACTATCGAAAATAAAAGTTGGAATGAATAAAAGACTAAAAATCACTTCTTCGATTTCCACACAATGTTTTCTATTATATACCAACCATAGACCAGCAGTTGTAAATTTAGCCATGCCGTGTTCCATTTCGGATGGTTCAGGATGGTCTTCAGCTCTATGACCATTCCAGAGAATGAGCAGGCACTTTTTACAATCCTTTGCATGCCCACCCGGATTGAATTTGATGCTATTCTAGCTTTTTTTTTGTGGAAGGGTCTTTTTATACGGTACGTAAACTCTTGGCAAAAATTTGCGTAATTTTTCGGAATCACAAACAGTTACTAATTAATTAATAACATACGTTTCGCAAGTGTGCATATGTGGAAACGATATGCAAGGGCCAATTGTAATCGCTGCATTGCAATACTAACATCAAGATCGTTTCTATAATTTCTGGTGGCAAATCATCGAAGTTGAAATTGCGAACTAAAGTTTGAATAAAATATATTTGCTATTGTTTTTGTTACAGAATAACAATACAAAATGATACAATAACGAATGTGCTTACCTTTCCGTATGCAGTAAGATAAACTCGGACTTCCAATTGAATGTCTGAGTCTCATAGGCTTGTGATTGAGGGTGGTAAGGTCTGCTTTTAATTTATTTTATTTTTTCCTCTGACAATACCTTTGAACTGATCCATAAAACTCTTTACCCTGGTCACTTTGTAAAATACTAGTGGTCCCATGTAAATTGTAAATTTTCTCAAGCTCCATTCTAACCTTGCTTGCATGTTTTGAAGACAGTGGTACTAACCAGTGAAAGCGAGAAAAGACATCGACAGTACATAACGATACGTTTTTCTTTGATATTCAAATTGCATATTTTTCATGTCGACCAGATCGATTTGATGGGTATGATGAACCTGGAAGGCAAACAATACTTTTTTTAAATTGTCTCATTATCTAGCGTAATTAACACAAGTCAACTGTCGATAACGATAAAGGTAATACAAAAATTCAAAGTAACGTCATTTCACAATTATGTAAATCAATTCAGCAACCTTGATCACAGTCTTCTTAAGTTTGGATGATAAGAAGGGGGGATCCAACGTCGCAAATAAACTAGAGGGCGAGGTTTTCTTCCCCATGCCTTTACATTTAATTTAAAATGATCACAGTATGAACAGAACCTACCTCATTTGCAGTGACTGGTTTAGGAACTGCTTTGTTGCTGAATTTCACAGTAAATTTTTTAAACTCAGCATCATTTGATGTTATACTGAGAATTTTTCTGCGACTGATTCCCGACTGATTCCAAAAAAGCAAGTTTATTTGATGTAAGTAATAAATTATCTTTTATGCTAATAATATGCTATAAACCTCTCTATAACCTGCTACAACACAACTAACTTTATCAAAACTCACAACAGCTTGATGATTATTATTCAGAATTTATTTCATTGTTTTGACACCTTGATAATAATGGTGACGCGTGTCGCTGCAGAACTCATGAAAGAATACTAGCTGGTGATGATAAAATTTTCGAAAATACAAATACAAAAAAACATAACACTTTTACTCATTTTTTACTTTTTTACTTTTACTTGTTTTCTGAGTTTTCTTTTTCCAAAAAAAAAATCCAACTGCAGCTATAATATTTTAATATACTTTATCACGTGTACAATGTACCTGCAAGCATATATTCACTTTATCATTTTTACTAACTTCCAATTTGAGTACCCTTTCAGTGTGCTTCGTTTTGAATTTATATCGCGCAACCTCCTTCTAAAGCTTTTTTCTAATGGAACGTCTGAAAGGGCAGATATTACAAAGTGGGGCAAAAGTTATTACAAAGTGGGGCAGGTATTACAAAGTGGGGCAAGATAATTACAAAGTGGGGCAATTAATACAAAGTGGGGCATAACAACGTTCTACTATGTTCGTGGAAACTAACACGCCAATATTTTAAGTATTCTTTTTTAATAGAGATTCACCACAAAATTGCAAAATTATCGTTTATTCAATTTCAAGATTAGTTTTTCTTTACAATAATTTTGAATTTTTAACCAATACAGCAATTATGGAGGAATTTCATTTAGTATTTAGTTTGTAGAATACACAAGATTTGAGCGATCTTTTTATGATAGTTGAGCATGTATTATTTATTTTTTGTCTCTTTTAATTTCAAATATATTTTAAGGTTCTGTATTTTGAAATTATATTATTTAACTTGTGAGATAATTTTGTCATTTGTTCTCACAAAGTAAAAAAAGGTAAACTTCAAACAGTTATAAATACTAATGAAAAGGCTAAAACGAGAAAAGTAGGATAAATCTACGACAAACGGGCCAGAGCAAGTCTCAAAAAATATTCCTTTACTTTAATTACAAACTTATTAATAATTACTTTCTCTCGTATATTCTTCGGCAGGTTGTTGAATGTCGAAGGTAAAACTTGTTTAAACGAGTTTTCGCAGGCGTCTTTTTCCAAGATAACTACGTAGTTTATCTTTGTTACGCATTAAAATAGCTAGGCAGGAATTTATCGTAGATTCCTGCATGAATAAGGGTCAATAATGACAGCTCGATTCGTTACTGCACTGATAGCCAACCCAAGTCTATAACACAGCACAGTTTTGAACTTTTTGAAGCCTCTTTACTTGGTAATTTGCTAGATTTGTCAACAGAACAGTACCATAGTCTAGTTTGCTCAGTACTAAAAATTTTGCAAGTTGTTTATGTAGGTTGTATGGTGTAAATCTTTTCAGCCTTCTGAGATTAGCAAGTATTCCATTACAGGACGATTTTATTGTCAATTCAATATGTTCCTTAAATTCCTTGTGTTGGTTTCAGGTTACACCAAGAGTTTTCCATGATGTAACACGTTTAATGTATGAATTCTTAGTTGTTAAAGAATCCAGGTCAACGTTGTCTAAGTTGTGAATTATACACGATTTAAATACAAAAAAACAACATAGATTTCGTCTTCGATTGATTGAAGGATAAATTTTTACCTAGAGACCAACTCTAAAAGTTTTAACATATCTCTCCCAACGTTGCTAATACATTTATTTATATGATCCACTTTTGAATGTGCGCAGAGAATGTGGTGTCGTCTACATACTGAAAAACTGAAAGTGCTAACAGAGTAACTCGAGTCATTGACATAAAAATTGAGAATCATGGGAATCAGCATCGAGCCTTGGGGCACTCCAAAATCTACTTGAAATATGCTAAATCTTTTATTATTTGCTTGTATGCACTTATGCTCGTTTTCTTAAAAAAAAACTAATTCCTGAGTTATAGCTTTTATAAGAAACAAGAAGCCAGAGAGATATAGAAAAACACGCTTTGGAGCGAAAATGTAAGAGAACTCATGCTATACTTTCGTTGTAGGAAAAATATCAATATTTAAATTTAATTTTTAACTCATTTTGAGAATAAATAGTACTGAGTGTGAAAACATAAAATATTTGGCCTAAAAAGAACCAAAAGTAAAAATCTCAGTTATCATTGTAGCATTTTTTCACTGATGTATAATGTAAATTATAATCTACAAGCAGAAACTAGATTTTAATTTTAAGATCAAATTAAGATGCCTTCACTGAAAATTAAAGTTTGTAATAGGCTGGTTGGTCTATGGCTTATCCCATGCTTACTTTGCCTGTCAGTTTGCGCAAAAGATCTTGGGAGTATATACAACACCACATAACAATGAAACTAGTCTGAAATTGCTCAGATTTGTAGAAATTTTCTGGGACCATGTCTCAAAGGGTGTTCTATTGGACTAGCCTTCAACCCATAAAACAACGGTTGACTATCGCAGATATCTTTTGATTTTTGCCCATGGTATATCTTCCTGTCATCCTTTTTCAGGCGTCCTTGGCACGAAATAACAATTTGGCTACCAGTTTTAATAAAATATGCATATTATTATTAAGCTCACTGCTCAGTGACTAAACATGAAGGTTCTACAATTTAGCCACCCTGTTTAATTTTTTCTCTGTAAAACAAGCACCAAGCATTAGTTATGCTACCTAAATTGCAAAGTCAACCTTTTGTTGCCTTAATGAATTTCTTATCTTCCTTGCTTTAAAGTGTTTTCTTGATGTTGTATATATTTTATTGACATAAACTAGCTCTTATGCAGGGATTTTCTTATATTAAAACATGCTTGTACTGGTACAACTTTTAAATTTTATTAGAAACATTATTTACTTCAAAAAATGATGTAACTTTTCTAATTCATTATATTTGAGTCTTGCGTTTCTGAAAAGTAATAAAAATGATTTTCAGTAATTAGTCTACCTGTTGCAAATGCTAGGCAAGCGAGGCTTGAGTTTTTTTTTGTTTGCAATACGTTGATGATTAGAAATAGGCTTTGTGTATCCTCAGTAACAAAAAAACCAGCTCCGTTTTAACATTGGTTCCACAGTTTCATAGCTGTACAGATATCTTGTTTTCACCTATTCTTATCAAAATGGATTGACACGTTTAATTAATTACTCAGCTCTGTTGTTTAAAGATTCACATCTTTCTAATGAGTGTTTGGCCTATTACTTTAGGTGACCAGATTTGCTGACATCAAAACCAGTGTGCTGGCTAGTTTCCTTTTCAAATTTACTGATCAGGTAGTACAGTAAAGATGTTTTAACAAGGGCCTACTAAAAATATTTTGCACATTTTCTTCACTGGCTAAAATCTATAATTATGTCGATGCATAAAAATGGCTAGCTAGCTACATATTTTAGCTATTTTATGCGCATTTTTAGCTAGCTAGACTAAAAAAGAGAAAAAAATTCCTATGTCAGCCCGGAGGTCCTTTTTTTGATCGCCAAAAAGTTGAATGAGGGAGGAGGTCTGGACTCCATTAGTTTAGCGTAGTACTTTCGATTCCGTGATAAAAATTCAGTATTAGATCGAATGAGATTCTATTAATTCATCTTCATGATTAAATACAATACTATCACTTACGCATTTATTCAAATGAAATTACGGCCAAATAAACAATAAAGCAATTTAATATAGTATGCCAGAGCAACGATGAAAAAAAAAACTTGTTGACAAACTTCTTAAGTGGTTTGATTAAGACAAAGTAGAGATGTTAAAAAGAGTATTAGTCGGAGCAGTTTTTGTTGTTATTTTTGTAATTATAACGTGGTATGTGTATGAGGGAAATACTTTGATGATTAATACTCTGACCAGTACGTCGAAACATGAAAAACATTCTAAACTTAAATACAGCTTGACCGATAGATTTTATTTCGCTACATTCGCTATCACAATACCGTCTGATATTACAGTACGAAACAAACAGGAATGGTCGTACGTTTTCCACTGTGTTCCAACGGTGATGGCATGGAAGAGGATTGGGTACAGGGTTATTGTTTTTCTAGTTTTCGATTATGAACGTTTATCACGTCGCGCTGATCATCTTATGAGACTAGTCGTCAAACACATGTTGAGACTTGAGACAAAAATTTTATACGTAAATGTGAAACAAGTGTTAGAAATACGCCTCAGTCAGGTTATTCGTGTATTCGCTTCTCATTTAGTAAGAGATCTTCGACCAAACGATTTTGTAATGACTGGTGATTCGGATTTATGGCCTATAAACAAGCATAGTTACTATCCTCCCCTAAATAAAACTATATTGAGCACTGCGCGAGTTGGTGAATTCAAATGGAAAGGTCGCTTTGTGCGCCACATCGCAATGTCATGCGTTGGAATGCCAGCAAGACTTTGGAGATACATATACCCTATTAATTTTGATGTCAGTGACGAGGAGAAGTTGAATACAAATGACATAGACTTACCTGATGTTTCTGTAAAAGGGGTTTCACGCAATTACTATGACTTTAAGTTTTTAAAACCATTGTTTAAAGAACTGCATTTGTTGTGGGGAGACGATGTGTACAAAGCCACATGGCATGGCGGATTGTTGTGGTACATGGATCAATGGTTTCTAAGCCTGGGCATCGACAAATATGGCAAAAAGCATGGATTGGGTGATGTTCTATTCATGGAAAAGCGACCATGTCGCCGCATTGACCGCATAAAATGGGAGGAAGATCTTAATAGCACTACATGCCGTTCAGATGCACATGTATTGCAAGGGGAAATATGGGCTGATACTATGTGGAAAAGGTTGACAATGTTGATTAAGGAAATACACCCTAAAGAAAAATTAGACTACCTGAATGACTACAGAAAACAATTCGGAAAAGAATTTAACAAAACACTTGGAAAAATAGACAAAGCTTAAGTTTTTACAATATAACATTTCACAAGTAATATTGGTCCCGCACAGTGATTAACAGCATATGCGTCTGTTTTTTTATTGACCTAATTTCTAAAACATTAAAGTTTTTATTCGTGTAACCTTTTGTCTAAAATTAAGAAAATGTCAAGGACCATACCAACTTAAGTTCCTTCACAGATGAATCACTGAAGAATAAAGGTTACATCTAGATTACAAAGAAACATTTATTTCCAAACAGCTTTAGTTTTTCTTTATACCAAATGTTTTTAATTCTTAATTCTTTGTCAGCGATGCATTTCGTTGATAACATATCTTTCTGGATAAAGGCTGATAAGATCTGAAAAGATATATTTTTATATATAGGATTAGAAAGGTAAAAGTCCGAAAAAACGGAACAAACAAGTGGCAAAATTTAACCAAAATTTTTCAATTAAGAATATAAGCATTTGGTGTTCCATGCTTTTTGTTTCACGTTTTATGCTTCTATGATTATTAGATCATAATTTAGAGCATCCTTCAATTTTGAGAGTTAACTATGGCGGTTTTGAGCAATTTCTTATAACTCACCACGTCATAGGCAGAGTTAACAAGTAAAAGTGTTAAACACTCTGTGAAGCAATTAAAAAGAACCGTAAACTGTGGCACGCCTTCAGGCTCTAGTGGAGATAATGTTGTATGTCGTAAAAGCAGTGAAGCGCACATAAAATTATGGTATAACATATTTTTTATATAAAAAAACTTTCCTGCACATTTAGCTGATATAAAACACATTTTACAACACGTTGTTACCCCATCAAAGAAAAAACAACTGACCAAGCTTTCTTTTTTCTGAAAAGTGTTTCCGGTGAAAGTTCAAAAATGAATGTTACGCCGGGCTGAGCACTTAGTACAGGTAAACAATGTCGTACATCCCTATAGGTATAAAAACCTATCGCAACTTCGGTGAAATAGAAACACAGGAAACAGCCCATCGTAACACTGGGCTAAGTGTGTCGCACATCCGTATATAGGCATATTACCCTGTTCCAAAAGACTATATCCTAACTTCAGTTTAAATAAAAACACAGTGTGCATCAAAAACAAACACTGAGAAATTTTATTTTGTAAAAAACTTTTTGTGAAATTTGAAAATAAAAAGTTTACAATCTGTTTTTACCATGTACCCTGTTTGTTGTACAATCGTGCAACATTGCTGTTTTAGCGGGAAAAGTTCCTGTGAAAGTTAATTGACACTAGGCTGAGTGCTTAGTAACGGTAAACCAACCATCTTGCATATCCGTACGGGCGTAATACCATTTTTCAAAAAAATTTATTGCAACTTCAGTTTAAATAAAAATACAGGAAAAAGTCCGCTAATATGCCATTCAGCTAAAACAAAAACTCAGCAATTTTGTTTCTAGAACAAGTTTTCATGATAGTAGTAAAAGGTAGCTAATAGCTACCTTATTGCATTTAGCATAAGAATCATTGTGTAAGAATTTTATTGTAGCTAAACTGCATTTGGCTGCTTTCACTTTTAAACCAGACATAAATAAACAGCTAGATAGATAGCCACAAACCCAACCATAAAAATAAATAATTTTAGCTAGGATAAGAAGCTCTTATACCTAACTCCATGAAAAATTCAAGAGATTGGCAATAAATTAGGCTAGTGTCTAGCTTGCCTAGCTCGTCAAAATCTAGGTTTGTAGCCAAAATCTTAAAACTCGTTTTTTAAGATTTTTTACATAGCTGACAACATGGGAATGTTTTTATCTTAAAATATAATATAAAGCACAAGTTTTTAGAAAACAAACAGGTCAAAAAACGACCTACATACCTTCAAAATGGTCACCATTACATTATATTGTCCACCAAGCACGCCTTTGTCAATATTTATAAAAACACAAATAGTTTCGAAAGCGCGGCGACATTAAAGCGCACACAAATCTCGATATTTCAAAATTGATTTGGAAACAGTCAATTCGCTAAATTGCAGTTTTAAAGTTGCAGTCAAATCCTTAAACTACGCACTTTTTAAGAATAGCTTGGTTTTCAAACCACATCAATTTCCTAAATACCAAAATCAGTGTAAGACATCCTTGAAACTCAAAACTTTCAGGTTTTACTCACTTTAGCTAAATCTATTCCAAAATCCAAATGAGAAGTGTTTTGTACCACTTTTAAATTTTGTGTGATGTCATGCCATTCGGAAAAGGTTTGCATTTCGAACCGAAGTGAAAAATGTTCCGATTTGGACGAAATATGTTACACTGAGTGAAGAAGACATGCTGAACATTCTGGTACTCGTCGGAAACAAAAATTGATTATGAATGTCAACGTCTATGTTACGTCTTGTTTTGTGACTGTGTTAGTTTCATAAACGTTGGTTTTTTCGCATTTGTAAAAGAAGTAAAAGTTTTCAAGAAATTTAAAACAAAAGGTTCCATTGGTTTAAATTTCATTTTAAATTTGTGATGAATCGTCAGGAAGGTGGTTCCTGCCCCTACTGTTTTTTTGTGTTTTTGCTACACTTTTGTTAAACTGCACAATTTGGGGCTACTGTTTATTAAAAAAACGCGGCGACACATCGAAACTTGTTAATTATTTTTTTTCTCAAATGCGCGACTTTTATGTATACAAAGAGTTAAAGAATACAAATTCTGAAAAAAAAAATTCAAATTGACTTGATACTACAGAAAAACCCTGCTTAGGACAAAATTGAACAACATCAAGTCAAAACATATTTTTGGGGCACATGTTAGGGTTTCAGCACATAATATAAGTTACTATTTTTAAAAGGCTAGCCTAAGAAATCTAGTGACATTTGGGAACTCCACAATCGGTGATAAAAATTTTGGCACGAACCCAAATTCTGAAGTCCATCGCCACAAGTAGTAATTTCGCCTATTTCGATCTTAAGATTTACACAATTTGAACTTGGCAATGTTCCAGCAGACTTTAGGATCTTAGGTTATTTGGTTAAATCCAAACTCTTTTGCTGTGGTGATTGTAGCTGACGTCAGCATTGTTCTTTTCCATACCTATGGCGTTTTTGAAAGTGAGGCTAGCGCGTTCTAGCCGATGTTTAGCGTGCCCGCGCATATGGAGAAGTTAAGTATTGGCGAGTTGATGACTTTTGCCAACTTTGAAAAAATGCCCCAAAAACTGCTGTGGTGGCAAATATTTTGTCACTAATTTTAGCTCGTTTTTTCAGAGTAAACTGAATTTGTGACATGATCAAGTGGTTAGGCGAGAAACTTTTTTTATTCTCAAAAAACGCGCAACTTCTCCACATTAAGTGTTAATTCATTTGTAGAATCTTTTAACATGACTCATTCGCGAAAGTCTCTTGTCCTTATCATAACAAAACTTAGATTTTAGAAATCTATTTCAGGTCAAATTGTAGATTATTTAGAAGATTTTAGGATGATCTCTCTCGGTTTTAAGTTATAAGGGGTATTTTAGGTGTGTCGCGCACGTTCATGGTTACCCATAGCAAGAGTAAGGGGAACACATTTAGCGCCGACGGTGAATATTGCCTGAAATTGTTACCTAATAATAGAAATGGGGTACCTTTTTTGAGGATAGGCATAGGAATGGGGTACCTTTTTTTGAGGATAGACAAAGTCTAGAATCATTGGTTTAAAACTAAAAACCCGACCCTGCATTTTCCCATATTATAAGAACTCTCTGCCCAAGCTGAAACTGTTAAATTACCGTAAGGGAATTGATTTTCGAATTTTTTTTTAAATAAGAACGCGTTATGAACAAATCAGGCTAAAAAAACTCAGAAAACAGCCAGCCTCCGGTCATATTGCACTGGTTCTCATTAAAAAATCATGAATGACTTAGGGTAATAACTATTTAATAAAATAGGATTCAGTAAAAAGGGAAAACCAAATTAGATTCAACGGCTAGTAGCATTGTTTTTATATGAGCGAACGAGGCCCTGACAAGACTTACGCAACCAATCCAATCGCATCTATGGCTTTTTTAATTATATCAAAAATACAATTTACGCATGCGTTTTTGCAATTTTCGCAGGATTTACCCAAATTCGCGAAATTTTATGTCTGCGAAATATTATCCCAAAGATATAGTTTTTTGGAAATTAATATCCGCAAAAATAATCAAGAAATGTATTGATTTGTTAAGTTTTACGTCAGAGTAAAAAGAGCTCAAATTATTCATACGAAGTAAAAAAAGTGATGCTGCCGCCATAATCACAAAAGGATTATTAGCTGTACAATAGAGAAAGGTGAGAATTTTTGTTAAGAAAATTCTTTTTCTATAAAAATATTCGAAAATACTTTTGCGTTATTCGCGAATTAATAATACAGGTGAATATTTTTGCGTTTTTCGCGAATTAATAATACAGGTGAATATTTTTGCGTTATTCGCGAATTAATAATACAGGTGAATATTTTTGCGTTATTCGCGAATTAATAATACAGATGAATATTTTTGCGTTATTCGCGAATTAATAATACAGGTGAATATTTTTGCGTTTACAATAAATTATTATTTCAATATTAAGGTTATATATATATTCAATCCTGAAAATAATATTTGGAAAAAATTACCGTTTTTTGGCCTTTTGCTCCCCAAAATTTTTTACTTTTTTTTTTACTATTAAATTCTTTATTTCTATTGAATTCTTATTACTTACTTGGAATAAAATGTTTAAAAATTTTTTTGGAAAACTTTCAAGCAGACAGTATATCACGCAAACGCTCACAAACAAAAGCTAAAACGCATATTTACGCCGTATGAAATGTTTTTCTGAAGTTACAACCTACGAAAATTTCGATTTTCCCTGTTTTGGAGGCTTTTTGTGTCTTTCAAGATTATCTAGGTTGATCCAAATGAGTTAAAAAGTATTTTTTTAACCAAAAATGCACAAAATAATTTAGATCTCATTATCGATCTGGTATCCAATTTTGGACTTTTAGTGCAATAGCCGTCTAAATAAATTAATAAATCATTTCTAAATAGTGTAAATATCACACAAAGTATCCAAATAATAGGAGTATTTTTACACAAAATTATTGCTGACGGTCATCATTTAAAGCAATTAAAAAGAAAAATATGCAAATTTTATTATCTTATAGAGAATTTAATTAGCTTTTATATTTATTTAGCTAATAAATAATTCTGGAAAAAAAAACTTTTGAGAAATATTAATATTGAGTATATATACTGAATGTGTCTGAACCATTCGGCTTCCACTATGCGTCAACTGGCATTAATCCCTATCTGCATGTTAAACGCCTCAATTAGACACTGCTCTAAAAAATATAGCTAACTAGAAGTATTTTGACGTCAAAACCTTTTTTTGTCCCTAAATTGTGCACAATACAATGCAAAATACGAAGAAAACATACAGAAATATGTCAGTTTTCTTTGAAATTGGCATGAACTCCGATTAGCAGCCTGAAAAAAAATAATTTTGATTTTAAAATTGGCCTCTGACAAGCGTCAACTCGCGCTACAAGTAACTTTTCGTTCACACTACGCGCTTAAAATCATACTTAGCAAGATTAAGACCAGTTTTTTTGTACCTAAAGTCCAAGCCTGATAACCTCATATAAAAAAAGTGTGTAACTTGTTCCTAAAGTAATTGGTCCGTACAATTCCGACATTACAAAATTTTATACCCTCAATCAAGCAACTACTGGCAATTCATCAGTATCTGACATAAGAGGTCGGGATTCATCTTTTAATAAAGAAATATTAGACGGCTTTGTATATATATCTTCATATTTCTCTCTTGTAGCTTTCCCAGATGTTTCTGGGAGGATCAATCCCATCAGAGCAGCCAAGATGGATGCCCCACACATAATAATAAACGGCAAAGGTGGCCATACATTTCTTAAAACGTTCACGATAAATGGGGCTGAAGCAGAACCAACGCGACATGAAATCTGACAAATTGTCATTCCCTGTGTCCGCACAACTGTAGGGTACAACTCCAAGGTCCAAATGTAAAAACCGCTAAACGAGATATCTATACAACATTTACCAATTAAAGCAAGTACGATTCTAATGATGTGACCGTGTGAATATGATTTCGGTATTGGTGCTATACAGCCAAGCAACAAACCGCCTATCAAGAAGGAAAGAAGGGTAGACTTCTTTCTTCCAAAACGATTACAAATATAAATGGCCAAGATGTTGCCAGGTACATCTGCAAACGCAACCATAACAAAATTTGTGTAGATGTCCCCTCCCAAGTCGGCAGCTTCGAGAGAAAGGGCATAATACACAAGGCCATTTGTAAACCAACCAACAGCTTGAGCTAATACAAACATCGTGATAGACCAAGTCCTAAACATATCTAAATACGAATAGGTTTTTTCTTTAACGTTGCTTTCAATGGTTGGCTTTAACTTATATCCCGTCGAGTCGCGATTATTTAAACTACCCATTTTCTTCAAAATCCGCTCTGATTTAACGAGCTTGCCTTTTGTGTAGAGCCATCTTGGTGATTCTGGCAACACAATTGTCATTATTAAACCAACCAAAACTGGTATTGTAACAAACATAACCAAGTGCCTCCACTCTCGTATGTAATAAGCAATACCAGTTAAAGCGGAAAGCGATAATGTGAATGCAAGGCCAAGTGTGTTTATTTGCAACGAGCGATTCTCAGGAGCAGTCAATTCAGATAGCAAAATGTATTGAACAGCCATAACGGTACCCGTTGAAATGCCAAGAAATGTTCGAAGTAAAACCAATTGCCATATGGCTGTGATAAAACAGCAAGCTAACGACAGGAGCGTAGTAATCAAAAATGATGCCGTCAAGGTTAACTTTCGACCAACCATATCACAAATCAATCCAGTAAACACACCACCGATGCCCCATCCAATAAATAATGCTGAGTTAGCTAGAGCTGCAAAAGAGTCTTTGCCACATACTAGATCAAATTCGGTTACAATGGAGTATCTCGAGTTGGTAGTGTACTCCCAGTCAGAGCGATTAAATGAACAACGCTTTTGAAAGTTATCGTCCGTAGAATCAAAGATTTTACCTCTAGAATGTTCACAAAATACATTTCTACTGCTGTTCACACACTTCCAAGGGGGATCGTTGGCTGCGAAATACATTAAAAGTGTTTGTGGAGAAATACCGAAATTTAAAATCATGCAGCCAATAAGGATTAAAATGTTGGAAGGACCACAAGCACCAATTTTTCTTAAAATGTTGTCAACACTTTCACCGATAGCTTCTTCTTCTGCGATGACATTGTCCAGCTCGTTCTTATCTTCTGGATTATTTATTGGTGTACTTAGACGTTCGGGCATATCTTATAACTTCTAAAAATGTAGTGATTTACATCAAATAAAAATAGTTCTGTTGTTACTTAATAAAATAAAAAACAACAGCTTACTGTGACATCAATAAATTCTGGCAAGAAAAAAAAATTTAGCGACCAAAAATTTTGGCGGAAGATATTGTGGTGGAAATAAATTCGCGAATTTAGGAAGATTTCTCGAAATTAAATTGAACCAGAGGTGGTAATTCTCAAATATGTTTTCTGCGATATTTAAATTATTATTTCGCAAAAAATGAAAACAATCATCAAATCAAACAATTACGTATGTGGCAAAGATGTGGAAATGTAAATTAAATAAAAATTTTTCTGGATACATTTCTACATCCAGTGCTAATGCTAATTACAGAGATTCCATCAACGAAAGTACTTTATATTTGCTCAAAATTAACCAGAAAGGCTTACTTCTTTAAAACGCAAAAAAATCTTCCATGACATTTGCTTTCTTTTCGTAAAATCACGAAAATATCTTCCGCGAAAATAATTTTCTGCCTTTGATTTGCGAAAATATTTTTCGCGAAAATCACAGTATTACGCAAAACGATTCGCAAAAATATATTCCCGTAAAATCTGTTCTCAAAAATTTCTTCCCTCGAGGTAAGTCAATTTTTATAGATTATTTCGGCTGTATAACAAGCTAATTTATATAAAAGACACAAACACAAAGAATAACAGAACAACCACAATAAAATGATACAGTGGAAATTTTTTTTTTACACCGTTTATAATTTTTGTGGAATATTTTTGCGATTGAGAGGCCTAAAAAATTTTTGCAAAACAATTTTTGGGCTTTTGAGGGCTTTCTTTTAAGGAAAATTAATTCTTTTAATTCTGAACTTCAAACATTCTCCAATTATAAACATGGAATATCAAATAAAATATAATTCATTTTGATTGATAAAACCTTTGCCTACTTTTTTGCGGGACTTATTTCTGCGATTGGCTCTATAAAGGGTAATTTTACAAATAGGGTTCATAATCGCAAAAATATTTTCCGCTAAGATTTCTTACCTTAAATTCATTTTGAACATATTTTCAATCGTAATATTTTACCTGCAAATTAAAAAATGCCGATGTTCAACACCAATAGACGTGTTGACTGTGTAAGAAAAAGGCTGACTGTAGATGGAATAGAGCGATTTCTTGGAAGAAAAAATAAGTTCCCTAAGAATCCAAAGGTTACTAATAATAATAATATTCAAGAATATCAGCTTTTCAAAATACAAGGCATATGGCAGCAATTGCGGTCATTCTATACTCAACAGTAATTATTGAAAAATTATAATATGCGGTATAAATATAAAAAAAATAAATATAAAAATATTACTCAGGTGGTTATGAAATTTTTCTCACTTTCAATGATGTCAAGGTTTTTTCAACACAGAGGTAAATTTCCAGGTGTAAAAAAAATTGCAAAAATAAAAATGTAACTCTAGCGAATTCGTAAAAAATATTTCCCTTAATGAATATTAATGCCCCAAAGTTTCGGCTGATTTTAATTTAGGAGAAACCCAGAAAATCTTCTTCATCCATAAACGTCCTTATGGATATAATTTTTCTTATATATATTTTTTATATATATAGAAGGTCGACGAATATTAAAATTAACATTATTTTTCACTGTATTTAGTAAACATCAATCATAAAAATCATCGAGACATGATTGTTGAAGCTTTAGATTACATTTTTCTAACGACATATTTTTCCCCTTGTTTATTAAGTTACTTGATGTTGAACAAAAAAGGTCTCGCCACCTGACTTTTACGTGTTCGAACTTATGAGTACAAAAACTACAATATCCAGAATCTTTTTTTGTCAATATATTGTATTTGCATCAAAAAATGTTGGTGAAAGTTGTAATTAGTACTCTAAAGGTTTTTAAGATTGCTAATTACATTGTTTCTAAAAGCTTTTGCAAACCAGCAGTGACAATGGAATGTGTTGGCTAATTTTTACTAAATTATGTAAATTAAAATGCATTAAAGTGATTTTATTAATCAATAAATTATACGACTATTGATAAATGATATAAAATTCATTTATTACATACATTTGCTATCATAAAAAAGTAGCTATCTTTGAATTGTGCTATTGAAAATCATTAAATTAACAAAACAACAACTAAATGTACAGTTGCAAGAAGGTAAGGAACAAAACAAACAAACAAACACTCAAACAAAACAAAACAAACTAACTACAAAATATAGAGGCATAAAAAAACACAAACCAATACAGACGAATAAAAACAACAACAACAAACAAACAAAAAATCAACAAGGAAATAAAATAATAAAATCAAGCATAAACAAACAAACATGACCAAGAAAAAAAATCCAATAACAAAAATCAAGAAGCTGCACAAAATACTAAGCATAAACCAAGTGTTTGAAAATTATTACAGCCATGAACATAAAACAAAAAACAAACAAAAAACGACAAAAAATAAAACAAAAAATAAGACAAAAAATAAGACAAAAATCCTATTTTACTTCAAGCTATCAGAAACTAAGATTTCTTCATCTTCATCAACTCTAACAGTACGATCTTTCGCCGTAAAGTCTTCGAAAGTTTCTCGTGTCGCCATGTTATTGGTCTCCGGTAACGCCACACCACTAAGTGCGGCAAGAAGGCTGACACCACACATTACCATAAAAGGTAACGGCGCATAGATATTTCCTAACATGGTGGCGATAAATGGCGACGTTGCAGAGCCTATCCGCGCTGCGACTTGACATAACGTCATACCTTGTGTTCTGACAACCGTCGGAAATATTTCGAAACTCCATAAATAAAAGCCACCGAAGGCTACGTTTATAAAACATTTACCAAACATAGAAAGAACAACTTTCACTATCCTGCCATGAGCAAACGCTTTCGGAACGGCAGCTATGCCACCCAGCACTATAGAACACAACAGGAAAGAAGAAAGAACTGTCTTTTTTCTACCATAACGGTTACTGGTGTAAATTGTTATAAAATTTCCTGGTATATCTCCTAGCGTTGTGAGCATAAAGTTGGTGTAGATGTCTCCGCCCAAATCAGAAGATTCCAACGATACACCATAGTACACCAAACCGCACGAAAACCAACCGTAAAACTGTGCAGTCACAAGCAGAGTTAAGGAGCAATTACTGAATAATAAATCCTTGTAGGAATACTTGTTGTTTGCTTTCAAGCAGCTACTTTGTTGCAACACAAACTCAAACGGTTCGCATTTGTTGAACTTGGCCATAGTACGCAGTACATTTTCAGCCTTGGAAGTTTTACCAGAGGCGTACAACCACCTTGGTGACTTTAATAATGCGAAAGTCAGTAAAAAAGAGAAGATCATCGGGAAAGAGGTATACATGCATAATTTCCTCCATTCCCTTTCGTAATATGCTACTACTGACAATAATAAGTTTCCAACTGGAAAACAAGCCTGTAAGATACAACCTGCCAGTGCACGTTTTTCAGGTACAGAATATTCTGATAGGAGAACGTAGACAACGTTAAGACAAGTCCCCGTAACTGCACCAATTAAAGAACGAAGTAAAATAACTTGCCAGACAGCATTTGTATATGACAGTGTGAATGAAAATATGAATAACAGAAACAACGATAGCATTTGTGTTACCTTTCGACCATACGTGTCAGCTAGCAAACCAGAAAAGATTCCTCCAACACCCCATCCAATAAAGAAGGCAGCAGTGATCAAAGCAGCTAACGAATCTTTATCACACACAAGATCGAGTTCTGTGACGATCGAGAAAGGTTCAGCGGCGGTATAACGCCACTCAGTTCGATTCAAACTACATCGTTTACGGAAGTCATCGTCTGTGACGTCAAATATTTTTCCATAATTCTTTTCACAAAATGTGCTAGAGTTACCCACACATATCCAAGGAGGATTGTTGGCAGCGTAATACATTAAAAACGATTGATAGGACACAGACAAGTGCATGATCATGCATAACAACTGAAGTACACGCTGCGAATTGCCACAGGAACCAAGTCTTCGCAACACACTGTCAATGTCCGTCTCAACATCATCACAGGATGTGTTGATCACAGTTGGACCATCTGAAAGATTTTCACAATCCATATTTAATTTTCTCTGGAAATGAAACATATATTAAAAAGAAGAATTACGCAGTAACATATTTAACAATGACAGACATTCTCTTTTAATATATTTTTATATAAAAAGTCTTGTCTAAAACAAATGCTCAGCTTATGGGTTATGTCCGCCGTAAACTGGTAAAAAACTAAAAACAATCTACTAACAAGGGAGTTAATAAAACGTATTTCTTAAGATGAAATAAGAGTTAAAAGCCGTAGGTTGTCAGAGAAATTCTTTCGAACATCTAGCCAGGTAAACTTTCTTACATATGCACAATAAAACACGTAGTAACATAAACCAAATGAGATTCTTAGGAGCATCTAGTTTTTACTTGGAAACGTTATTTTGCAAGCATTGGAAAAACACGTAAACCAACTAATTCTTTTGAAACAACGTATAAAACTTTTCCACTTCTTGCTATATGTCTTCCCCACAAAATGGGATGTAGTCGCACAGGATATCCATTTTTGCTCTCAAGTTCTAATTATCGGGGGAATATTGCTCCAAGGGACATGAATATTGGTTCGACTTATCAGGGGTTCGAGTTATTGGGAGTATTTTATGAGAAAGTATTGGTGAAGGTTCAAGGGAATTAGAAATCAATTCGTGCTGTTGAAAGTTCGAGTTATCGTGATTCTACTGTAGTAACTAATGTCTTTCTCCCTTATATGACGCGTGGCGGAAGCAAGGTTTCAATCAGTCAGTATTTTATCCATAAATTTAATAAAAATGGCAGCAAAAGATTTGAAAAGAAAGGAAAATGACAATTCTTGAAAACGCATTTCAGTTACATGTGGTACATGTTCAGTCACATCCTCTGTGTGTCATTTTGCTACGGTTATAGTCAGCATGTGTGACAATGAGTATGGAAGGCAGCGTATATACCAAGGTTCTTCTTTCATTTTGTAACGGGCCAATCCTATTTTTAAAACTTGAACAACTTAGCTGACACCAGATGTGTGACATCCTTTAACCTCCTTAATAACAATTCATGATAGCATAATTAGTTACACGTTTCACACTGAGCTTTGAATAATCATTAGAATTAACCTAAATTTTATATAAAATCTTGGAGGAAGAAAGACAGAATGTACCAATACTTACATATGCTACCCCAGCAGTCGTTTGCCTTTAAAGTGATTAGCTAGCTAGCCAGGATTAAAAAAGGTTAAATAAAGGCTACAGGTTAAACGAGCTAGTTTTAGCTTCCATACTAAAATATAATCAGTATGTTGTACTTGAAAAGGAATATTTGCTTTTGCTCGTACCTTCTTGCGTGAAAATTCATAGACGAATGAAAATATGTTTTTGACAGAGCACTGCACTGATAAATACCGAATGCACTGGTAGACGAATAATCGCATTTTTGCTATAGAAAAACGGAGGAAAACGTCTTAACCAATACACTCTGTCCATAAACAGACCACAATTAAAATAAAAAGAATTCCAGTGCATTTTGGATCTTGTGTTTATAAAAAGCTATAAACTTCAATAATATAGCAATTGTATCATCATTTATAGATCGATAATCGTACGTGGTACACTGATGACAATGTCACATACAGGTTAGACTCATGTTTGTAAATAAACAATATAATCTGTAAACAAATAAAAGTACGTGCAAATAAAAACAGCAGCATACAGAAATTATTTCGTCATAAAGTTTTTTTTGAATAACACCAAGTCCCTAACTACGCATCAAAAAATAAATAAAGCTAATTAATTAATGCATGGGCGTATCTTTTATACCTCCATGATTGATGTAACACATCCTGTGATGGCATGCTACACATAGTAGCTCATTACCTGTATGGGAGGACTACACCCAACAATGAAAAGTAAAAGGAAAATAACAACAGTAAAAGAACTGATATAAATGAACACAACCTTTAAATTATTAGGGGAGCCTCTCTCGATTGGTAGGTCTGAAACAGGACTCTAATACCCACTCAAAACGTCATTCTTCTGCAGAAACTGAAGTGGACGCAGATGACTCATAAATAGAAATATGATAAATAATTATTGTATCAAAAAATCGATTTTTTATATTAGCCATTTATACTAAAGAAACGACGATGCTTCCAATGGTGAAACTATTTATTTATTTTTCGAAAGGGACTTTATCCGAATAACATTTTTTTCTGATCGGTCTATCACACCTTCAAATTCAATAGGAGTTGCGAGTGAATTTTTTTGACACTTATCATCCTCTTGGGTATAATTTTTGCTTCGATTTCTATGGTATACCCAGTCACGTCCTTATGAATAAGGAAAACATTTTGAATATTCATCGCCTTGGAATTGTCAAAGTATCACCCTCTTGTATGAATGTAAAGACTTTGATTTACTATCGCTGAAAAAAGGTATACCGTCAAATTAACTACAATTTTACAGCGTACGTGCTGGAGTTAACAACCTGCGATAGCACAATTTGAATCTAACCAGCAAAAATGATTTCTCAAAATAAAAATAAATAATTAGATATTTTTTTATTACTGATGAAGACTTGAAGCGGAAGTATATATAAACCAAAAAAATGTTTTTCTTTTAAAATAAATTATTAAATAAATATAGATATAAAAAGTCAGGGTATGTTATTAAAATATTCATTCTCTTCGGAAGCTTCACTTGAAATACATCCTGCCTTAGCGTTCTACAAACTAACTTATCGTCAATATGAAAAGACAGTACTACATCAAATCGTGGATTGAAGTTTTCCTTACAATATCCTTCTGGTTGCACTATGTGGAGACAACTCATTATTCGTACATCCTTGCTGAACGGTACGATGTCCGTGTATTGCACGAAAGGAAAACGAAGTTACTTACCGAAGGTATTATATTTTGCAAGAATCTTAAATCTCTTTCTTCGTTTCAAAACAAGATATGCTTTTGTCTTCGAAAGGATGTCAAGAAGGTTTAAATGAATGGAATCCCAACTCATCAATATCTTTACACAGGTAAAAAAAATTGTAGGCGCGCAAAATCGTATCGTAATCTATGTTCAATCTCTACGTGCTTTGTATCTATGGGTATCTGGTATGTTTTTCGCGTGAACTAAATTTCGCGAGTTTAGTGCAACAAAATTTGTTACCTAATTTTTAATATTTTTCAATAGCTATAGACATAAAGGGCTGCTAAGTGAAATTTTTGTAAATATTAGAAAAACATCCAAATTTTGCGTGAATTAATTTTTGCGGGAACTAATTTTCGCGAAATCGACTCCGCGATAATTAATTTCCTTAAGGTGCCAGAATTTTTTAATTCGAAAATAGATACAATGGATTTTAGTAGAGCCTTCTATAGATTCAATCTTAATTTTTTTTAAATTTAACATTGTTTTGTGTTTTGCCAGCTCTCCACCCATTTTTTATTTTCTAACAGTATTGCTTAAAGCTCCAGCGCTATTTACCAGATGAGAATGATATAAATTATTTTAAAATTTAAATTATTATAAAATTTGCTACTAAAAGAAACAAAGAGAAAAAAATTCAGCAGAAATGAGAAAAAATGTCCTCTTTAAAGATGCCTGTCTCATGAATGTCTCTGCTTTGGAGACGTCCTGTTACGAAAGTTTCCGCCGATCCTATCTCAAAGTCGGTTATGTTTGACTGAGAAATTTGTATAGGCAAATACCTAAAATCAAGAGTTTATATAACACGTCGCAAAAAAATTCTGTATTGACTTTTTAGTATTTTCATTAAAGACGGCTCTCACAAATTTTTGGACCAATTACGATACAAACAAATCAGTTGATGGAAACCTGGGTCAAACTGAAAATAGAAGTGTACGCGATTGTCAACAAAAAACCGCTATATACAATTGGACTTGTCAAAAAGAACATTGATCACTCGCTTATTGATCTACGGGTACATACCATCGTCACATACAGCATTGGATTTATCTATTCACGTGTCCGACTCAAGAGACATCATGAAGAATAGCCAACTATGTCAGAGGTTCGACTACTTCACACGCGCAGATCGTATTGAGGAGTGCCAATGTCCGTTCTATATATGTGAAATTCGAGTCTTTGGACAGTTTTTTTGACGTCAATAAAGAAGCATTTATACAGTTTTTATACAAGTGCACAAACAGAAATTTAAACATAACACATAGATATCATACATAAGACTAGCTTTCGTACTTATTTTTTGGAAAAATATAATCCTACAAATTACCAATGCAAACAGATTACTAAAAATTCTAGATCTAGCAATTTATAAGATGCAGAGTTTTCTTTTCTGGAGATTTTTGCACGCCAATCATTGCTGCGTATATAAATATACATAAATATTTAAAGACAAAATTTGCACAGTTCCAATGCAAAATATATTTTTTTCGTGTGTAGTACAATTTCAGGCTTGCGAATTCAGGCCCTATTTGCGATAAGTAAATACCCGCGAAATATATTTTAGTATACCATACGCGGAATGGTTTCAGTATACCTCGAATCTTTTCACATTTACAATTTTTATTTCTCGCTTCCAAAGCTTACGAGAAGTTTTGTGATAAATTAAGTAGATAAGAAGGAATCCTATCTCAATTTTTTTCTTTGTTTGGTTTTCTATTTTTCCGACAGGTGGCGGGTGGGATCATCCTTATCGTTTAAAATTTCGTGCTATGATTGTTAATAAACAATTTAAAAATCAATTCAAAGTGATGTGGTTATTTATCATTGCTGGCATTTTATGGTAACTTTTACACACTATTTTAAGGCTATCTCGAACAATAATAATCAACACCTGTGCTATCACAAAATTTACTTCTGGGGGTAAATCCATTAAATGATCATTCGCGAAAATATTTTACGGGAAAATTTTAAACAGGCTATTCGCGAAAGTTTCTTTCTTTAAATTCATTGTTCTCTTTACCATAAAAAGAGAGTAGAAAGTCCCCTTTACCTTTTCAACATTTAGACGGAATTTTCACAATATAGCTTGATTGCTATTATATGAATAAACGTGATGCAAGTTAAAGGCTGGGTCCATGGTGCCAATTTTTTCATGCGCATGCAATGTCACGTTTGTTGGAAAAAAGCAGCAAAATACATGCAACAATACTTAAAACCTCTGAGAAAAGGGAGAATTGTATGGCAAATTTAATACGCCTGTTAGAACAGATGAATTCTAGATATATATTTTATAGAACATAACATAGTATATGATGCCTTCTGCAATTTCATTGGATAAATAAGCAAAAAAGAGAGAGAGTTGGCAATCCGCTAACTAACTGATTGGTGAAAATTTTTAGATTTGATAAAGACATTCAGATCTATGTTAGAAAATATAGCAAAAATATTTTCACCTGTGTTTCTCTTTACCTGCCTTTCTTTATTTCTATTCTGTATGAAATTCTGCGGGCATAGGTTACAGTATCTTTTATTATAATGATAATAAAAGATACTGTAACCTATGCGCCACGTGTAGCATTTTAAAATTTCTGCTTCATGATGCATGCAGTACTAAAAAAAATGTTGCAACAAGTTTTTATGTCGATTTTGCTGCAGTGCATAAAAAGAGATTATTGCTGGTGTCACGGTGTATTTTTGCTCGGGCCTGGAATGCAACAAAATCGCATTCGCATGCGCATGAAAAATCGCACCGTGGGCACAGCGCTTCAGAATTTAAATGCTTAAGAAGTCCAATGGTTGAAAAAGCATTTTTAAATTTCTAGATTTGCTGCGAAAAGGAACTGATTAAGAATTCAGAAAGCGTAAAACAAGTCAGTTGGACAAAATGTCAACTAAACATCACGTTTAAATGAAATAATCAGCATTTCTTCTAGGCAACAGCTCTGTCGAAATAAAATTCTTTTTACTAATTTTTTTAATATTTTAATTCAAGTTAATGGTTAAAAGCACCTATAACTTTAGCCCAATATCTTTTGTAGAAGAAATGATAAGTGAGCAGAAAACAAAACAAAAACAAAACAAAATAAGAAAAATCTTTTAACTCAGCTATTGTATTGTGGAATCGGTCAGTTTCACAATATTATCAGTATATTCATTCCTCGTCAATGCACGGTTTGACAGTTTAATACATTTGAATGAATGGTGTGGTGGTGTGAGATCTTCAGTATTTTGTAGTGATTGAAGAAGGATCCAAATAACAGCTGGTCGGTAGCAGTAAAATTTGCGCAGCGTTTGCAATGCCACCTGTACAAAAACGAAACAAAAACTGTTTAGGTAGCGTATACATACCTTCTTCTAAAGCCAAAAAAATAGAATGTGATTCTTGTCGAAGTTAGTTAATGCAAGAATCATTGAAATGAAGTCTTCATTTTAATCGATCAACCTTTATTCCTTGCACATAATTATATTTAGTTTTAGAAAACCTTCAATATTGGTATTCGCTTCACTGCGTACAAAGACTTTTTTCTTAAATATCGTGTCATACCCTCGTAAAAAAATATTAACTAAATTATATCGTGAAACTGATCGGAAATTCGCATTGAAGCCAAATCGCAGTAGTAGAGTATACAATTACTGCATTTATAAACCGGTAACATACCTCTTGTATGGCTTCGTGCAAACGACAGTTGATGTAACGCGCGCAAACAGTAGCAACATCGCAAAATACTTCTTTCGATACTTCAAGTGTGGGCACAATATCACCAAGATAAGACAACAGCTTTTGCTGAACTCGATGTAACTGCGTAAACTTTGATCTGTCCTTCGTAAAGATCTTACTATTAATATCTAAGAAATTAACTGCAGATGGAAGAAATTCTGTTGTCATTCTCTTACGCAGAAAGTCACCAGAGTACTTGACCATAACATTAATTGCTTCTAAAGTTTTTAGCACAATAACCTGCAAAAGTAAAGTTAGAAGGTACCGTATCATGTTTCATGCAGAGATAATATTTCAATTTATGTGAGCGGAATTTTAAAAAAGATAAGGGAAAAAAAGGCCCGTAATGAGAACTACCTGATCTGTATCCTTCATTCTTCGAATGATAGCTGGCCATAACTCATGAAGGGCGGGTAACAAATCATCTTCTCTCTGGCGTAACGCCGTAACTCCCTGTACGATGACATCAAGTGTCTTCAATTTGATACTATCGTTAACCGCAGCAATGTATGTAACACATTTCTTTAGGGACTACACACGAAAGACACGACATATTAAGAAAACTCTGAAAGGCCGAGTGAATTTCGCTCATCGTTACGATTAGGGCGAGCAGTGCAGTTGCTTCAAATGAGCAACATTTTTGAAAAAAATAATTATTCAATGTGTACATCGCCTTAAAATAGGCAATCTTTGAAAGTATCCACCTATTCCAACAATAAATATTATACCGCACGAAGAATTAGTTTTGCAAGGTAGTTAAATACAGTAGACTCCCGTTAACCGGGACTCTTAGGTGAGTGGGAAAAGTGTCCGATTTACCAAATGACTCAGTAAGTGTAACGTCCAACATATCGATAATAATCATGTAAAAAAACCACTTAAAAAAATCTCATGTGCATTAATATGTCGAATGTTCTTCGTCTGATTTAATCTCAAAACAACCTTAGTCATCTTAATAGAAAAATTTCGAAACAACAAAGTTCTAGACATCTGACGCAATCGAATGGTCTACCTTATAAGTGCTGCGACTAAAGCGAATGACTTTAGCCTAATAAAGAGAATTTAAGGGAATTGAAAATCAGTCTTTTATCCAGGGTGCGAGTTAGCGAGATTTACTTTACGAATAAAACATTTTGTACTTTTATGTTAGCAACAACGATAGACTTTTTTTGCTCTCAGTAATTACATGATTTTCCGATATGCAGTATGTCCAGCTACAGCAACAAAGTAATGAAACGCCTACTAAAAATCCCTATCAATGACTTTAACGTTGTCTGAGGATGCCAGAAAAATGTCGCTGTGATTGAAATAATTTGCACTGCGTAAAACCAACATTGGCAAGGGAAAAGGCGGGATAACGGCCAAGTGGAGAGAGTATTAATATTTTCTAGGTGTTTTATTATCCACGATTGTAGTTCCACAAGCTTAAACCAATTACGCTATGTAATGATTTTAATGGTTCGTCGTAAAAACAGAACAAAAAAAAAAAAAAAAAAAATTGAGACTAAAAGACATAACATTGGTTCGATTGGACGATTTAATAGATACCAAAGATACCAAAAATTATTAGCTATGATCAGTGACATGGAAGGATTTGGTAAAGTGAAAAAATGCAAACATTTTTATTTTATTTTTTTGCCAGCTCTCTACCATCTGGAATGAGGAATGCAGATTTCAGAAAGTACACATCATCATATGGATTAATTAAAACTCTGTAATGGGCGCCATTACAAAAAAAACTTAAAACTATTTTAATCACCTACGTACTTTAACAACCACTTGATAATGAAGCGGTGTCTCCTTCGGCTTTTCTTCTTCTTCATTTTCTTGAACTCCACCATTATCTTCAACACCAGGATATTCATTGTCACTCTCATCTTCACTGTCACTCACATCTCCTGCAGCTAGCAAAGACAGTCTGCAATACTCTTCGAAGAAATCTTTTATTGATACATTGTCGTTGTAAATACTTGTAATATTTTCTTTCTAAGATGAGGGAAACACGCTGCAAGGACATTAGAACATTAGCATGTATTATTAAAGAGGTTTCACATCTTAATAAGATACGGCAATACTGACGGATTTTAGATGTTTAAAACAGAATTACCCGTTTTTATGGAACTTTCACGGGATCTAATTGTAGATACTCAAACTTGAATATAAGGAAAGTTGATTTTGCATTTATGGAATTTTTTGTGTTTGTGTAGCTATCGCATACTTATTTTGGCCTGAGAACTGAGTAAATGTCCAAATTAAGCAAAGCACAAGCTACCAACTCTTGAAAAAAAGGCGGTACACATTGGTTTACGGCTTATTAAAACAAGGCTTTGTATTAAACAGGTACTGGCCAGTTTGGAAAGCTATTATTAAAATGGCAACATAAAACTTGAAAACGTAAACAAATAAAAAACATATTTTCACATCTAAAACTATCTTTTTGTTTTAATTCACTTAACAATGATTCGAATCTGTTTTGTGTACTTACAACAGTTTAAAATCGAACGATCTTTACTTAGAACAGTATCAAAATCGAACATGCATTATTTTCTTCCTTGGTGACCTGGAAATAGCAACTTAAATGTAGCTTTGTTGTTTTTTGGTTAACAAAAGAATATTCATCTTAAGATAAGATGCAGTCAGGTAATAAAACGGACGCTGACCGATTTTGATGTTACCCTGTGAAATACAATGCCCTCGGCTTTGTATAAGATAATAGATATATTTTCACTAAACAGGCTGTATTTCATTCGCGTAATTTTCAGACAGACGGTTTATTTATGCTTAAATTTTTCAATCTCATTGGTGAATTAAAAGAACATTACATAATCACAAGCGCACCTAAAATAAACGCTTGGTGATTAAAAAGAAAAAGTTTCTTAACATTTTTCTCCTTTCGCACAGATATTTATAGTTTAAAAGTTGCGGAAATAGTGCCTGTAGGTAAATAAGTGTATGTGTTTTTAACTTTCAGCAACACGCTCATTCCAACCCAGTGCAACCCAATTTCTATTTAGGCTAAATTGTGACGAAAAAAGAAATGATACTCTAACTTGCCCCTCCAACCTATGATAGAAGTCACGCGTGCCCCGCGCGCCCCCTCGTTCCCACAAAAAGATAAAACGACAGAACAAACACCCCTGTATTCGCATAGACGGCTCCAGTGCCAAGCGGTGTCCCATTTTTCCAAACTTTAGTCCGTATTTCTATAACTTTCCCCTTTAACCCATAAGTCTAGTCACACGTGCCCCCTGCGCCCCTTCACCCCCCCCAAAAAAAAGGATAACGACAGGACAATTAACCCCGCACCCTGATGAACCGCGTCAGTGCCGAACAGCGGTTATACGTCAATGCACCAATACGCGTCCGCAATCCGATACGCGTCTTACCCTCCCATGCAGCCCTTCGCGAGCAATTGTGGTTATGGTAAATCGGCAAAATTAAATAACGCTTATATTAAGTCATAAGCGTAATTTTCAGACAGACGGTTTATTTATGCTTAAATTTTTCAATCTCAGTGGTGAATTAAAAGAACATTACATAATCACAAGCGCACCTAAAATAAACGCTTGGTGATTAAAAAGAAAAAGTTTCTTAACATTTTTCTCCTTTCGCACAGATATCTGATATAAGAAAACATGGCGGCGAATAAAGGCCGTTTTTCACTTCAAGAAAATTTCCCAATTGCGCATATTTCAATATAGAAAGTAAACACACTTTGCGTAATTCTCACGAACTAAAATAATCCGATTTTGCTAAATAATTTTTTACATGCTTTTGTGCATAGAACGCAAAGTAAAAATTGAACTCGATTCTACTTTCTCTGGTACGAAACGTTCAAGAAAGTTCTCCATCCACCGGATGTGAACATTTTAAGTACGCATGCTCAGTAGTTTTAATGTTCCTTCCCGTTCCGTTCTGCGGAAATTTTTCTTGAAGTGGAAAATAGCCTTAAAAGTGACCTGGGAAAAATTGCTACAATATTTTTTGGACCTTAACCACCAGTAGCAGTAATAAGGATTAAAGAATTTTGACAAAAAATAAATCTAATACTTGTGATGGTTTCGAGTACATGTTTAAATATTTAAACAAGAAAACAAGTCACTATTCATTAATGATGTAAACGTTTATTAATTCTGTATGAAGGTATTTATAAAAAGAATCGCAACCATAATTATTTTCTTTTTTATTAAAAGCAACTTGTTAATCGCCCTCATGTTATTTTGCTTTCGATTTAAATCCCCCCCCTACTAACTAATACAAAAAGAACTAGCGAAATAAATGTGTGTAATTTTTAAGCGTAAATATTCCGCCCGCCTTTAAAATTTACACGGCCTTCATGCTTCATTTATAATTGCCAGTTTTCAATACGATAACGCGCAAGACATCCAAGATAACTATGGCGACTACAATTTTCCATCAGAAGTTAAATAATTTGAAGAACAAATTGATTTTATAAAACAAATCGTTTTACCTTAGAGTCCAATGTTCCTGGTTTTTTCATACATTCATTGTTATGAGCAGAGCCGAAGTCATTGGTATACCACTTATTAACAGCGATCGCAAAACATTTTAACACATTCAGCATTTCTTCAGCTACTTCATCTTGGTAATCATCTAAAACTCTAAATACATCTCCAACTGCATCTGCTACGATCACCATCATGTCCTTGCTACAAAACCGCAAAACAACGCAGAGAACAGCAGGTGCTGCTGAACCATGAACCAAGTGCCGAAACTGCATCGTGACTGAGTTAATCAAATAGTCTGCATTTATGAGTATCAAATCTGAAATATTCTCGTAATTACAAAATGTAACAATATCAGTTAAAGTTTCCATTGCTGTCTCACTTACAGCCGCGTTGATGCTCCCAATCTTCTCTAAGACAGGGTATAACGTATTAATCAACAAGACATTAAAATTCGTCCCCAACACTTCTGCACATACACCAATCCCCTCTAATAGCAAACAGATAATTTGTATATTGTTGTGAAGGGTTTCAAAAGATATTGAAGAATATGTAGAATTCATTGCCAAGTCATTATCGTCTTCATAGGACAGTGTTGGGAAGGGATTGGCAGGACTGTTTCTTCTGTATGATAAGTGTTTGTTTGTAACTGGTAACTTCCAGAGGTTATCTTCCAGGTATGCTTCTACGAGCATCTCACTGATAGATGAAAGGTCCAGTTCTAAAACAAAACCACGGTTGTCATATTTTCAATTTTCACATCATTCTAAAACATTCAGGAGATTTACTTTCTCTAAGGTGCAGGCAGACTCTCATAACGCGCATGAAATATTTCTATATAAAGTTGTACAAAAGAAAAATCGCATGCGACTAATAATAATCCCATATTGAATTTTTCCTTAATTAACACTTTTATCTACCTCTGTCATATTTAGTTCTTCTGCTTCATCTCCTGGACTTTTCGTAGCCCTTTTATGTAACTCATAACCAAATTTACTGATCGCTATTAAACATTTATAGTCATATACACAGTGTTACAGTCACATAACACTATATATACCAAGTCAAAGAAGATTGCCAAAGAATCCAAAGAAACTTACTTACCCCTGTTACCTTTGCAGCTAAGAATAAGCTCGTTAAGCACTAAGATTACTTCTGCTCTGTATATAGAACCTACTCGACACTCCTCCAAAAGATAATCGGAAAGTACATAGACATCTCCATGGCGTGCAAGCAAACGTATTATATCTTTTATTGTAGTAAGGATCTTGATGTTATTGAACAGTTTGAAGTGCTTTCTATTTATTTTATGATTGATGGAAGTTTCACTGACGTCAATGGCAAGTTTCTTTATATCAGTTTTTTCTTCAACAAGATTAATGTTAGAGTGATCCAATTTTAAAACCTACAAGTGAGAATCAGAAGCTATTTTGAACAGATGCAATTATTTCCACATCATTGCATCTACCAATTTAACAGAGTACAGAGTACATTTTTTTCCCAAAGCACATATACGGAATGAAGTAATGGAAAAATCAATATCTAAAATGAAACCATTTTTCCGTCCTGACTATACGTCACGGTCATTCAAAACCGCGATTTTAAGGAAAAAAAGTGTGCGCATGCGCCAAAAATTTTTTTTAAAAAAGCGCCTACGGCATAAGATTATGACGTCATCGATATTGACCTCACTCTCTATTATCTTGTTTTAGTTGCCCAATAAAAGAAAATTTAACATTTTTTTCTTTTAAAACTAAAGAAGGATGACCATAGACTACTATTTCGCCTTTGGTTGCTACCCGGGGCAGCCTAAACAGACGGCAAGGTCCACAAAAGCCCGGATGGCTAGTTCACAATTTACCAGTACAGGAACACTCTTGTACAACATTCTGACGCAAGGTTTTGCCTAAAAATTACTTTTCCTGTTTGCATGTATCCCTTATCGAGCGTTCTATCGTATTAGGTAGTAGCTGCCACTTTTTTTACTACTAAAATTTTGAGCTTTTCTACACCATACATTTCACTTTCGTTTTCACAAAAAAAAAATGGTTGACAACTATTAGAAATGTAAAATAGACGCTAATAAACAAAGAACAACCGATATTATACTACTAAAATTAAATTTTAAAAGGAAAAAAAAATAATTCATCTGATCTGTAACCTTAGCTAGCTCTAAGGTTGGTCTTGATTAGTTTTCTCTATCTAGAAGCCTGCTAAAACTAAACGTAAATGTGAGAAAGCTAGCTTCACTCAGACTCAGTGGACCCCAATGGAAATAATCCACTAATAATAGGTTTTTGTGATATTCTGGGCTAGAAACACATCATTATTGTTGTTGTTGTTAGACTAGCAAATGATTGCAAATGAAAAAAATTTACAGTTATATAGCTATATATATGTTAAACGAAAAAGCTAACCATTTACACAGACATTTCAGCCTAGACCATTCCCTAATTGTGAGATTTTTCACCACGAAAGTCAATCTGAATTATATAAAAATACTTTACAAATTAGGCTATTACAAGTATTTTTTATTTCAATTCATAATCTGGATTTCACGAATATATTCTTATTTCAAACGCATCCAACAAAAAGTGGTAATCGAGCAAATCAGCAAGATCTTCTGTTTCATCATTGTTCCATCATTTTTTTAACCGCTTCTGTCAACAAATCTTCACATGCAAATCACGTTTGAATGACGCTTGAAATTGTGAATTATTGGGTCAAAATTACTTTAATGAAATCGTGCCAACATGTTTTGTATCATAGAACAATTTGGGACTGGTGCCCTAAAATGTGAAAAAACAGAAAATACAATATAAGCTACCAGAATCACCCAGAACCACCCAAAACCACGAAAACGCATGCATGTCCAATGTGTGGCAATCGTTTTCAATATTTTATAATTTAATAATTTAACAGACCAGCCGTCAACGTTCAATGGACCCCGGGTACAAACCTCGTACAGCCGACTTCCCGAAAACAAAAAGTTTCTATTTCAAGTCTCAATTATAAAATGTATTTTTTTGTACAAAAAAAGTTTCATAATTCCCAACTTCTTACTAAATGTCCTCCTTTTCAATTTCTTAATGTTGGCTTGGAAGGTCTTCTACCTAACATGAGTCTTTCCCTTTAAAGTCTATGTTATACACGTTCGATACGGAGCCAATTATTAACGCACTATTTACACCAGCGTTTTTTCCTAGTTGTTTATATTTTTTTCAAGTGACTGTTCGTGTTAATTTGGTCTGGAATCAGTCAGAATGACCTAGGGGTCATTCTGACTGATTCCAGCTGGTTCTGGGTGATTCTAGGTTTGGAAAACAATGATTGAGCAGATGGCGGGGCCTACAAAAAGCTCTTATCTTTTAAAAAAACCTGAGGCATGTAAAATGATAGCAAAGTGTGCATAAAAATGTACAGACATGTGAGTTAATGTTTAACATATTCCTGTGAAACCCCTGACTTTTTTCCGGCGAGATAAACATAAATTTTTCATGATTTATCAGACACCACAAACTCGGCATAAGCCTCAATTATATAAGTCAAAAATTTTTTCCAGGGTACGAACAGATATGCTGTCCAAATAAATGCACAGGAGCATCTCTGGTTTAGTGTTACTTGTTGTTTTGTTAATTATATACATATTATAGAAAAATATTATCGATTTCTTTTTGTATGAGATTTTTCATTAACAAACAAACCTTCGCTATGAAAAATTATTTTTAGCAGAACTATTAATAAACCCTAACCCCTTTTGGGTGACTGTGAAACAGTCAGGGTAAACACCTAATTAGACGACATGACCTAATTAGGCGAGTCATTTAGTTAGGCGACATGATGTAGTTTAATTACGCTAACCGTAGTTTAACTAGGCGAACGAAAACTTTCTGTTGTAAATACGTCGAAATCATTGCGTTTCGCACTACAATTTTTATGTGAATCAAATCGCAGACAATTTTGACCAATTATCGTGTTATTTGCATTGCGCATTGGCAACTTATGGCCCAAACCTTGTGTGGCAATATTTGTTGTTTTAAATAATGGATTTCAGCCATTTACGCCACAGGAAAAGAAATATGGGGGATGAAAATGTGGTATTGTTTGACTAAGATTTTAACGTTGCTAAAACAGGATAAATAAAAAAGAAACGTTACAAAACAAATTGTTACCACATCCATCTTAAAAAAAAACAATTTTTTTTTTTGCGTTTTTTGTGAAAGAATATCTTCATTAAATTATTGCGTATTTTACTATCGTCACCTAAATAGGCGACATGTAATATTTCATTTTAACATAATTCTTACTTGCGCGAGCATATCAAGGCACGAGTGACAATTTTGGAATCATGGTTGCATACACTATCCATTCTGAACAAAGTGTTTTTGCTATTTTTTCTTAGGAATGTGTGAAAAGCCATTGAATATTGCAATGTCTTAACTAGGTTACATATGGTCTAACTAGGCTACAATGAGTCGCGTAAATAGGTGGTATGCCCTAATTAGCCTACCGTCGCCTAATTAAGTGTTTACCCTGACTGAAAAGTTAGGGGGTAGCCACAAGCAACATTTTTCACATCTAACACTGGTTTATTGCTTACATTTATCTTATTGAGTGCGCAATTCTCATTTAAAATAATGATATTTACCGATTTATGAAGTCTCGGAAAGGTCATTTCCGAGGAGCAATTTCTTTCAGAAAAAAAGTGGCAGCCACAAACCACTGGTTTTTTTTGATAAAACAGGCTATCAGCTTTCAGGAAAAACATGTCTTAAAGCATGACTTTGCGTTGGAAAGCAAATATCTTCATTTTCCACCAACTTATAAAATTTTATAATCAAAACATTGCTATTCTTTCTGTCTCCTCCCAACAAAAGTGAAAGTGTTCGGGTAGTCGAATCTAGAGTTTTTGTATAGTCCAAGGCCTGCTCTACTAAAATAAAATCCTTTTAGGGGATGATCTCTACCGCAGAGGCTCAAAAAACATTTGTTTTTAAGGGAAATTAGAAGCACGTGCGATGGTGGCCATTATGAATCGCTTGCGGCAGAAAATTTGATAACAAATAATGGCGCATGCGCACACTTTTTTTCCTGCCGTAAATGACCGTGACGTCAGTAAGGATTAAATGCTAAATTTAAAGAAGAAACAACAACAACAACAACAAACGTCCGTAAATCAAACAACGCAAATGTGTTACCAGCATTTCGCAGTGTCTGGTATTCCTAGACTTAAGGTTTTATAGAAAAATCCAGTAAATTGTTACCTGAAGTATAGCCTTCAAAAAGGTTTTCAAATGATTGTAAGAGTTCAAAACATCAGCCAGTACATCTCCATAGAAATTTAAATAACCTTTTAAGATTTGCAACTTCGCAAGCTTGACATCTTCATTGGCACTGTTCATTATCCTTGGCAACGATAAGAACTGAGCATACAACTTTTCATCCAAAAGACTCTTCAGCTTAATTCTACCTAATGCAACGCAAAAGGTCGCTATGATATGTTTATATTTTTATAAGTGAACATAACAAAAGATGTGACGTCATACTAAATTTTTTTTTGACGATTCTGTAATTAAAAATGATAAAATTCAACCCTAAAATGGAAATGCTTTAGAATGTATTACAAAAAATTAGGAAGTGGGCTAAAAAGCCTCCTTCTCCCCTGACCTGAGTAGGGTTAAAAGGGAACCCAAGGTATAAAATGATGCTGGGCTTATGTTACAGAACTTAAAAAGTTGGTTACCAAGTCTTTTTAACTTTTTTAAAAAGCTTTTTTCGTTTTCAAGATATTCACATTTAAAGAATTTCAGATTTAATTATGCTTATGAATTATGATGTAATATTTAAGTAATAGCAAATGTTGACATTTTGTGTCATCTGCAATTTTAGACCTGTGAAGGGATACGCATTCAAACTTTATCAATGCATAGATATTATAAGGTGAATTGATTAATGACATCCATTTGCTCATCCTAGGCTTCTTAATTTTTTGCTGACGATCTCCGAACTTACGATCTGCATAGAAATTTCATACCTTGATTTTGAAATTTTCTTGTAGCCATCTGTAGAACCTTTTCACTTTGACACTTCACATTATCATAAGAATCACTGGTCAACTTAACTACAGCATCCAGAAATTCTGAAGCAGAACACGACAATGTCTGCATACAGCAAGTTAACATACTTTCAAGAAAATCTAGTAGTGCCAGTCTTACTTTTACATTGCTGTTACATGTCAACAAAGGAAGGATATTTCCAAAAACAACATCCAAATTTTTAACAGTTTTCTGTATCCATTCTTTTGTTACGTTCACTTTTAAAGATTTCTCCAAATTTCCACCATCATTTTCACATTCAACACAATCTGGTTTACAAGGATTTAAAATGCTTTCCAGACTTTGTGATGTGTCACACGGATTCATATTGTCATTTAATGTCAAGCAAATAACCTGGGAAAAAGTACTTATTGCTTTTATAATAACTTGTTGCAGCTGGTTCTTTGTAAAAAGTCTATTGAACATCATTGCTATTCCAGGTAAAAATGAAGACAAAAAATGTCCAACTTTTTTAGATTTTTCTGATGTGACATGTTCACCACAAACCAATTTTAAACTACAAAGTGAAGCAAGTTGTAGCTTCTGATCTTTCTCGTTTTCAACAAGATTTAAAAGAATAGAAATTACATGACCTACTAAAGGTAATTGATTCTCATCATAAAGTAGTTCTAAATCTGTAATGTTAACATTGGAGAATGTTGTTATGAGTAGCTCGACAACAGCCAGCTTGATTTCCTCAGATAGCACTTGCTCCTTTGTTTCTCCATGAATTGAAAAAAAAGTCAATGAAAAAATATTTAAATTCCATAACAGCAATTCTTTATTCAGTACCGAACTTGAACAGCTGCTATAAGCCAACTGTAAGCATTTACAACACAAAATTTTTTGCTCCTCTCTCAACACTTTCTTTTCTAGAGTTAATTTAAAGGGGAAAGTAACATATTGCAACAATGCACTGTCACTAATTTTGCATGTTACATGATTTTTTATAGCTTCCAATGCATACTTAAGGTTGCTTGTTGATGGGTCTTTCGCAACTGCTACACAGGCTGGCCGTAACAAATGAAATAGGTTTGGTACATCACCCATTATTAACCTATAAATAGAAAGAGAAATATACCTTAAAAATTCCATACTTTTCTATTTTTTGCTGCTTTGATCCTAAGTAATTGCGAAATAAATTTTATAAAACAGCATTCACATGTACGTAAATTTTTACATAAGGGCTTTTGGACTGGGCAGTGTTTATTCATTCCCTTAGGTTGAAGAAAATATTTACGTACATGTGGCATGTTTAACAAAAAGTATGTATATACTTACAGTGTTTTGTAAGTGCTTACGTAGATTTTCTTATGAACAAAAATTTTTGTTCGTAAGAAACTGTATGTAAGCCAAAAAAAAGAAAAAATTGCGCAATAACATTCGATTCTATATTCGAATGTCTAAAATTTAAAATCTTCAATCAAAGCAAAAACAAAGTATATTCAAAATGTTTTTGTATAAGGAGAAAGAGTTCTCGACTGTCGTTTATAAATATATAGGCTTTTCTTTTCGAAAAGAGCAATGCCGATTTTTACAGAGAGAACATTAACAAGAATGCCTGGAAAGCAGTTGCGAATACACTTCATTTAAAAGATGGTAGGTCATTCTGTTGCTACATGTTTTTTTGCTTTTTTTTGACACCATCTCCGTCTTAAAACAAGAGCAGTTAATAAAAGTGATATTTGATGATCGCTGCCATGCTTAATAAATTAAAACAAAATTTATGTGAGTTACGTAAGAGATTTACGTATATGTAAACGAAAGTCTACATAACATGTGACCAAAACCTCGTGTAAGGAGAGATTTCTTACGAAAAATTTTCCGTAAGCCCTTACGTAAAATTACATGTAGATGTGAATGCGGCTTAAAAGGCTTAAGAAACAATTTTATGTTGATGCATAAACCAAATATTTTAATTTCATAAAAAGGACTAATGCACAGACCAAGTGACAATAGATAAAATATGATTTCAACCAGGAAAAGCACAATGAAAAAAAGATTATCTGAAAATTTTTAAAGGTTTTCCATTCTTTTTATGTGCAGAATTAGAAGATAATGTTATGAGTCTTTACTAATAAACTGAAACCAAAATAGAATTAAAAAACATTACTTTCATAGTTGATAGACAGTGACGATGACTTTTTTGGGGTGCAGATTAATAACATTAGAAAATTAGATTATTCCTGGTTTTTTTTATCATTTTTTACTGCTAACAGTCTCAAAGGTAAGCAAATTTCTGGATTACAAATGTAGAGTACCATGGTATCTACAATTGGTTATCCTTCTTTTACGGTTACCAATGTCTTAGGTATATTCTAGAAAAATATCATATCTATAGATATTTCAAAATTTGTTCATAGTATATGAGTGTTTTGTATACATATCTGAGATGAATGATTAATGTCTTAATAACATTTAATCAATATTATGAGAATAAAAATGCACTATACTCAAACTAGTCGATAAAGCCCGCAGACAAATCCACTAACTTAGAAAAACAATGGAAAAATCTGTCATTTTAATTTAAAGACCCACCAATGTGACACAAATTTTTTTTAAGAAATTAGTTTGACAGTTGCTTTTATTGCATAGAGCTGGAAATACTGATTAAGGAAAAGTATAGGATCATATTTTTTGATAAAGGGTTACAGAGTTATTGGGGTTTTAAAGCTTTTTTGATTATACTATCAACCCCTAAACGAGTGAGTTGATTCAACTTTGAGGAACTTATCAGCTTAGTTGCAGGTGGTTTCTAGTTACTCAAACAGGAGATGATGTCAGTTATTTCATCTGTTTCGGTTATTTAGCCTCAACATAGAAGTGTAATGTAATGGCTTTGAAAATACTATTGACATTAGTCTAAAATATATCTATGTTGTGCTGTAACGTTATTAAATTTTCTCAACTTTTCCAGTTACATCAAAAGAAAACGAACAAGGTAAAACGAACACCTACACTCTGCTGATCATTTGACGGCCAGACACAGCATATTCTCCTATTATTATAATAGATATTTCAGAACCAAAAAAAAGTGTGAAATTGTCTTTTAACAGTCTCTGTGAGGGAGGGCATAACAAGTATATTATCCGCAATTTTAGATAATATTTATTTTAGTTCTTCCCTTTATTTAGAATTTTATGTTAGGGAGTATTTAACACCATAAAATCTTCACTATTTTTAATGAAAAATATATACTCAGGGACTTTACAATGGAGTGTTCCTATCCTCTAGGTAGACACCATTTTCACCATCCATACATTTTCTCAAAACTGTATGGTTACCCATTGGCACCAACAGAACAAATCAAAGGCATTTTAGACATTAGTCAGTGACTTAAAAATCTTCAATTATCCCTAGTAATATTGCAGTATAAACAAGGCAACTTTTGCAAGATCTTTTACAAAACACTGACTATGCAGCTTATGCACCATTTCCACAGCCTACAAACGTTGTTTATATAATAGCTTACACAATCATATAGCAAAACACAAAACAGACAATTTTTTTAGTACTAACAAAATAAATTCTATATATCTCAGAAGATTTATATTGTCACTTAACAGTACACAATGGTCTTGTATATTTCCTTTACAAAGCAAATCAGTAGTTTGATTCCCACTTTTTTAAGTCTTTATATATCCTTTGTGGCGCCGTAGATTAGTGGTTATTGCCCTCGTACTCTGTGCTGGAGACCAGGGTTCAATTCCTCTTGACGGCGATTCAACATGGGCGAGTGAATGTTACCATAGCCCCGGGTTAACCCAAGCCATGTGAGGGAAATTGGGGAGATGGCACATGGTGTGGGCCGTTGGATGTTGCCAGGAGTTGTCTAGTAAAGCGCGGGCCCTAATTGGGTCTGCGTAGCTCAAAAAGAGCATTAAATACTCTAGGACTCTCCATCTAAGCCATGGCCCCTCCTGGAAATAATAGACAGGGTATATCCCTCGATATTTGTGAGGCTAGCCATATAAAATATGCACATCTATCTGTCTGTCTGTCTCCCTGTCTGTCTCCCTATCTATCTGTCTGTCTGTCTATCTATCTATCTATCCTGCAAACACTGGGTGTATATATTTATATACCGAAATTGCAGGAAAAATTAAATTCACATCTCTAATGTGACTTCACTTTTCTTGCTAACTTTCTCTGTTTACTGGCAACATGGGATTGCTATAACAACATATCCTTAGCCTTATTAATAAGTGTCTGATCTACCATATTTACCAAATTTACCTGTTAAGTTTGTACTTTACAAATATATTTACTAAAAATATATTGCGAATATATTTACTAAAAATTTTTCATTGTAAACGTATTGTAAATCACACGATTAGGGGTTACACACGGTTAGTGTCCGCTCGGGTTGAAAATGTGACTCAGTTGGTCAATTTTTGAAAATGATTTCCTTTTTTCTTTAAAAACTATAAACTATAATCATTAAACTGTACAACAGTGAACATCGTTTCTCTGTTCATATTGCTATCATTATTAACATCCTTCAGTCGCGCATTATAACTGAGTAGCCTGGTAACAAATAATAGGTTACTCTAGCACTGGGGGTTGAGGCCTTGTGTGCCACAAAACAGAAAGAAGATATCACAGCATTGCCTCGTTATTATTAATTATGATAACTAATGCTTATCACGCTCTTTCTTTTTTCATTAGCCTAACAGGGATTACTGCATATTATAAGCCAAATTACCCAATGGGGGAGAATGGTCATTGTGATAGTTGAAGATAGTTGCAGCACTATGGAGATAATTAAATTTAGAGCATGAAAGGGGAAATTCTGAAAATTTAGATATTTTGTCTAGATCTGATAATGTCTCCGTAAGGAAACAACTAACTGTTTGAACAAAGGAAAATAATCAGAAAGTAAGACAGCTAGCGAGGCAAAGCTGTCTTCAGAAACAACAACAAGAAGTGGTCAGTGTTGCAAAGAAGTCTGGTTTCAGTTAAAACGTTAAAATTTAAGAAGAAAAAAGTTAAAACGTTTAAATAATAAAGAATAACACAGAAACTTCAACTGATTTATCTGATTTATCATGTTCGTAACTTTGTGGATACATTTATAAAGCATAAGCATTACGATGGAAACACAGCTACGGATACTCTCCCTCATTCATTATTTTTTCTGTAATGGAATTAATCCAGCAACCATGTGATCGATTTTGCCGTGCGTTTATTATCGCATGATGAAATGTAATGGCGGTTCTGTAGGCTAAGAGAAATTGAGATGAGTTTGCTATTTTTATCAGTCAGGGATAACCGCAAATTAGGCTGGTAGCTTAGTTAGGAGATTTTTCATAGACTATTTAGGCAAGTATCTCCTATTTAGGCGATTTGCTATCTTCTTTTATGATTATCTCGAAAACAACGTCTAGTCGCGCCATCTTCTTTCGGAGCTTTGTTGCTCATTACATTATGTTCGTTCGAGCAAAATTTTTTATAGTTTGCTTCACGGGACTAAAAATTATACGTCAAAAGTCTTCGGATCGGCTAATTAGTCTAGAAATAGTCTATTTAGGCTATGCGCCACCATGTTGAAAATATGCACGTGGGAGATTTAGCCTTTTTTCAGAAGCAACCTTGGCCGTAAAACAGAGAAGAAGCCGTATCACAGTACATGCGTTCTTAATCAAAACAAACTATTTTATATATATATATATATATATTTTATACTATATTTGGACCATCAAAAGGGGGTTCTATAGAATGTTTTTAGCTAATAAAATCATTGCGATTATGCAACAGAACAGCGATAGGCAGCAAAAACCATGTTTATAGCCTAATTAGGAGAGATAAATCGCCTAAATAGGCTATCGTAAACTAATTAGACTATTATAGCCTAATTTGTGGTTATCCCTGACTGTTTATGAAACATTTGAACATGTTCTGGTTGTCAGTTTTCAATAAAATTTTCAGGATGTTTTCTCATGTATATCTTTCAATTTTTACTATAAAATAGGTACCTCAAAAAAAGTTGCCTACAGGGTGATTACGCGCCTTTAAGATCCTAGCTATCTAGCTAACTTTATTTTGAATTGTCTGTATCAGGCAATGTTTAATCTTCAAAATAAGCCACAACAGGGCAGTTCAAAAACTTTTCTCTAGAAATGAGGCGAAACTGTACCATAAGCTTTTATATATAGCTAGCTAGGCAAATAAAAGTTATTTTAAGCATCAAGTGCTGATAAAAACTCGAAGGATGTTAATTTTTCACAAAAGTAGCTACACTACACGTTCCTCTAGCTCACCCTCACATTACACAAAATACTTTTATCTTTGACTTGAAAGTTTCTTTCCTAACATTATTAAAATCTTTGTATCTTGAGTTTCCAAGTCCCATCAAAATCACATGCCCGATCTCCACAGTCAGCACCGCCATATTTAATTTTTGCGTCCGGACTTTGACTTTAAATGTTCCATTCAGAGTATGTGTATCGTACTAAGTGTGTGGTTGTTACGTACGGAGTGTGGCTTCTATACGGAGTGATGCTCCGTATAGCTGCTATACGGAGTTTGGTTCAGCTATACAGTGAAATATTGCTATATATGACTGTTTGAAACTATTTCCAAAAAAAATAAAATAAAAAATAATCACCATAAAAAACAAGTTACAAAGACAAGCACATTGTTTTCCTACTTTTTTATCCATCGTAAAAATACGAATTATATTGTAGCTATACGAAGTGTGGAAACATTAGTTTGATTGCAGCAAACGGATTAAGGAATACAGATTGTGAGATACCGAGAGTATGTTATGCAGAATTTGCTATGCGGAGTATGCAGAATGTGCCATAAGGTGTACGCCATACAGAGTATGCCACACGGAGTGTGCCACACGGAGTATGCCACACGGAGTATGCCATGCGGACTATGTCATACTGAGTGTTCTATACGGAGTATGCCATACGAAGTGTGACATGCTTCATTATACAAAGTATGCTATACGAAGTGTGACAGTTGACAGTTCTAATAATAATAATGGGTACTCTGCATGTGTGTCTCATATTTTAGACTTTTTTATTCTTACACAAATTATTTGCATGTTTTAGGTACGATTTTCTAAACTGGAATAGCCCAGAGTAAACTTTTAATTAGAATGCTTACTTTAAACTTCGACGCTTTTGCTGCATTCGCTAATGTCTAGCCAAACCAGTGTCGGCATTATATTCTCGCAGCTTTTTGTACTATATATTACTGTCTATACGGAGTAAACATGTCGCTATGCGAAGTTATACTCCGTAAACGCATGCCTATACGAAGCCGTACTCCGTATAGCTGCACACTCCGAATGGAACGTGGTGTTCTATTTCCCCCTTCTCTTCTTACTAAACGCTTCTCTTCTCAGTCAAAACACTTCTCTTTTTTCCTCCGAAATCTTCTCCTCTGTTTTAAGCACTTTTTTTTTAATAAACTCAAAAATTCCTGGACGCAATTCTGGATCACAATATTGATTGAGGAGGCTGGATTTTAATAATTGCGTTTTTGAATAAATGACATACACCGGCTTCCATCCATGAAAAAGATCGAGTTCTTAGTAATTAATAACTCTCTAAACATTTTATATGTAGTGGACCATGTTATTCTTAATTTTCTATCGTTCTAAGCAAAAGACCTGTTGTTTTTAACCTAAAATCCTGATATTCTTATAAAGCACATTCTTATAAAAGAAAAATCATGTAGTTTGCTTGATAGCCGTTGCCGATATCAAAAAAGCGAAAAGAGGTCCCAGGAACGAGGTTGAGAAACTACTAAAATAACAACTCTGCTACTGAGTTGAACTTATTCGTGATATTATGTTATTCATGTAGATGCACAAAACCCTGCTACAATATAAAGCTGTTAGTAAATATTGAGCACGTCAGACCATGGGTGTAAAAATGCGGACCAGATTTTTAAATCTAGTTGTGAAAAGAAAGTTTCGAGCCACATGCAGAGTAGTGTAAGTGCGAAAAAGAAGTGTCAAAATACAGAAGAGAACTGTTTGGATTATAGAAGAGAAGTACTACGGAGTAGGTTAAAGATGGCGGACACACAATATAGACAAAACGTAATCAAAAGTGAATCAATTTATTTTATAAGAGGGTGGCGAAGCGGAAACGAAAAATTGCACGTTTACTTATACCGCGTGTAGAACCCAGTTCAAAATGAGCGATTTTAATCCTTTTTCTTTCCCAGTTCTAAGGCCGTTTTGGCCCCTGAGCCGCAGATTAGATTACGGAGCAGCCGTTAAGCTACAGTCATTGGAGGCGTATGTGGCCTGTTGACTCATTCCTTTTGATAAGTCCCAGGGAGTAAATCCATTGGGATTGGTGAAGTGCTGAGAAGAGTTGTTGTAAATGCTATCATGTATGTCATCAAGTCGAATATTGTGTGCTTTGGAATCAACAAATGTGCTTATTTTTGGTGGATGCTACCAACGCTTTTGACTGCTTCTACAAAAAATTTCTTTTACACAATGTCAAATACCTTTGTCCTGCTATAGCAATATATGTCAGAACCTGCTCCGGGAAAGGTTCTAGATTATTTGTAGTGAGTGGGTTGAAACAATTATAAGAAGAAGACACTACGCAAGGAGATCCTATCAAAATACCAATCATGCAAAGTAACGTCGTTCTAGATGGAAATCATTCCACTGATTGCTGTCAATGTTGGTAACAGTGTGCGGATAAAACATGCTGCCCTTGCTGACGAGTGTCCATACATAGTGGTTGGATGTTTTTGAAGCAGGTCCAAAATGGAACAATGTTTGTAGGTAGATAAAAACAAATTTGAATAATCGTTTGCGTGAATTGAAACGAGAAAATGTTTTTAGGTTAACGACTTCTGTACTTTGTATCGTGGTGTGGAAATCTGTTTTTTATTTGTTTACGTTTTGATGGTACCATTTTTAATAATGACTTCCCAAACCGGTCAGTATGGCTCCATATAGAGCCCTGTTTTGATGAGCTATAAGCCAATCGAATCATAAGATTTTTTATAATATGCTTAATATTTTTTATAATATTAAGCATATTAGACTAGCTATATAAATAGTATAAAGTGTGGTCTAGTGAATGTGATAGTTGTACAAAGTAGTGTGGTCTATACAAAGTGTAGTAAAAGAATGATGTAATGAGTTATTGTTATAAAAATATGTAGACATACAAAACATACTTGATTTGGTAAAACTGTCGACTGTTTTCTTTATAGAAGTAAATTTAAGTTAAAACATTCACGCGGGAGTAAAAAATAGTTCACGGGGCAGTTATAAAGTTTTCGCTTTAGTTTAGAGAGGTTGCAGTATCAGAGTTTCTTAAAAATTTGTTTGAAGAAATATTGTTCATCTTATAGAGATGGCTAATTTAGGAGACGTTCGCCTTAAAAAATGTTGGCATACGAAGTTATATCGTAGAAGCAAAACTATACGAATCCGCATTTTGTATAGAGGTTATGTTCAAAGCGAAGAAGACCATACCAATTTGTTTTTGACCTTCTGTCTTATTTTACAAGGTCTAGATTTTGGGAAATTACTGTCATATTTTCAATATTTATAATATGATATAATTCATAATATTTCATATATATAAAATTAAATATATTTCAAGAAAATCAGGATATTAAAGATCAAAACAGATACTTGTTGCACTTAGCTTGTTTACTATTAATTAAGACGAACTGTGAGTTTTCGTTTTGATTGCATATATCGGCTAGGCACGACGTCCTCCGCCTTAACATTCAAGGATGTCTTAAGGACATATCAGATGGATGTCCATTAGTTGACTTTTTGAGACCTCTAAAGGACGTCATAACTCGCCGTCTGTACACAGTCTTACTTTCGGCAAGCATTCAAATTGGACGTTTTGATTTTGTCGTCCTAATACGTGTTTTTTTTCATTGAACAAAGAGACATTGTCTAAAAGTCTCCGACTAAACCATATCTAATTAAATGCTGGTTAGTTTATTGCGAAATGCACCAATGGAAAATCCGCCTTGGCTGGCTCAAAGACAAAATGAGGATAACAATTATCTTGACTAAAAAAAGTAATTTATATGTTTTGCATGTCATAAAAATAAGCAGTTGACTTTTATTTTTGTAATTTCTAAAAAATGTAGAGAGGTGTTTAGGAAAATCCCTTAAAGTTTATGGCGCCCTTTCAATATTTGCGACATAATTATACTTTAAGACCGATTACAGCACTTCTTCGATTATTCATTATTTGAACAATGAGAATATTAATTCTGATACCGGAAAACCCGAAAAAAGTACTGGTTAATCGGAATCTTGTAAAGGAACAGACTCTGATGATGATGTCGCAAATTTTATTTATTGAAAAAAAATGAAACAAGATCACGCTTAAAATATAACGTTCTTAATCACACAACAGGCGAGACTAGGCGAAACCAAGGGAGACGAGGCGAGATTATTTTAAAAGCAAACCAAATCGACATGTTAGAAGCTGTAGCCTATAGCGCGCCTCTCTCACCAAAAGTTCTTTGCTCCTAATGGTGTCCTTTCGTACAGTACTTCACGCTTCACAATTTTATCCAGTGATGTGCTTCACATTATCTCTCCTTGTCTGTATGTTTCAGCTTTCCATACTTCGATTTTCACTTATTTTATGTAACTTTAACCTTTTGTGGGCCTTTATCAATTTTGTTGGCGACGTACGAATCTCAAGGTTTTAAGTTCCGCTTATTGCGGATAAAGTCATTTGTTACTAAGCGAGGTGATGTATTTAGTTGTTTCAGCATTTGTCGCCTGGTCAATAATAAAATGGTCTGAAAACCATTTCTTAACAAACGACACTAAAACATGCATTTTTTTGTCACTGACTATAACCATGTTTTTCATCACTGACTATAACCATGTTTTCGTCACTGACTATAACCATGTTTTTTCGTCGCTGATTATAAACAAGTTTTTTCGTCACTGACTATAAACATGTTTTCGTCACAGACTATAACCACACGTCATATTTATATAAATATTAAACTAGTAAGTGTCACAATTTCCAATTTTTAGAAGAAGAGAAACAGTGATGCATGTTCATGGAATATATTTGGTAGGATAGCTCTATCTTGTAATCTTAACATGGTATCCTCGTCCAAAGGTGTATGCGTATAAACATCTACTATTTTGTTATCACTTTCTGTTTGAATCAAACATCAGGTAAGCATCGCCATTTGTGGTTATGTCAAAATCTAAGTATGATGAACTACCAAGTATGTATATTGATGTATATTCTTTATCCCCTTTAGTTACTAACGCTTCATTACCAAACTATTAAGTGCAGAAAATTTAAAAAATAAATAAAAATGAATACTTTTGACCTTCGTTTAATTTTAAAAATAGTAAATTTACTTAAAACAATTTTTTGTCTGTAGGATACCTTTTTTTTCAAGGTGATAATAATTCAGAGTAATATGAAGCTGAAACTACAGTAGTTTGCATTGTATGTCCATTATTTGATCAAGGAAAGAATTGTGCAATTGATCGCAATACGCATTTACTGAAAATTTGCAATTGATGTTATTCATCTGTCAATACTCTCAGTATTGACAGATGAATAAATAATAGTAGTTTTGATGTTCTCAAAAATAATTACTTTGTGAAAAGTGCGAGACGTTACGTGCTTAGGTAACTAGGTACTAGACCTATTTGACCCGCCAATGACGTGTTGACGGTGTAGTAGCCATGCTGTGTGAGACTGACGTAAGCACAACAACATTAGTGGTCTACTCGTGGAATTGTTCGTCAACAGTAATATCCCTAGTTTATAAAATAAAATGTATGCGAAGGAAGTTATCAGCAATATCCGGACTTAGCTGGGGTACTTACTTTACACTGAATTTGCATTTCTGAAATCTACTTAGAATGATCCCCTTGTGGCGAGATGTCCATGGAAAGACTCACCAATAGCGGCATTAATGAACAACCTACAAAAAAATTTTTTAATGCCACTTATGCGGGGACTCTCCCAAAAGATGTTGTTTTGATTAGAGTTATATGCACTTTATGTACCGGTAGGTACATTGGCGGTGCTGGATTATATTTAAACATATAAAAATGGTTTCAACAAGGGGCATTTCATATGTCTCTATGCATTTATATATTTTACAAAAAAAATACCCACTCTCTGGTTTGTGGCATGTTATTGCCCAATTTTGAGACTGCAACTTGAATACATCCTAAATAAACACATCCTAGATAAATAAATTTTCGCGGCCATAGACAATGGTATCATTAAGGGAAAATGTTACATTTTATAAAAATTTCCGTGCTGGACATGACTTTTTAAACGTATGAGTATCTAGTATGTCTAGAACAATGTCAACATTTGTTTAATAAATGTACAATAACCACAATGAATAAACTATGTATGTATGCCTTGATTTACTTGAGATATGTTCTACCAATAATCGAATAAAATCCAGAGTGCTTATTTGAAATTAACGATTTTAGAGCAGTTATTGACTGTAGTGTTCTTTATAAGCTCTTATAAATTTTATATAAAAATTTTTGCTGAATAAAAGGGTTTTTTTTATTATGACTTTCAAATATTGTAAATCTATGATCATATTACGAGAGTCGTGATATGTGTTAGGTACGTGTAATTTTTTTGCTTTGTGGCGTTCAACCTATAATTATAGGATGTGCGTTGCTTTCATTAAAAATCTTATAATCAGATGTGACCCTACTTACTTACTAATTAGGGCCTCGTGCAATTGAGCTCTGGCGTCATTTTGATACGTCGTTAAAGTCAATTACTTTAATGAATTTGAATTTAGGTCTCGAGTTATTTGTTTAAAAATAAAATAATTTTTTTGTTCTTGTTATTCGATACACAAAAAGTATAAATGGAATAAAAATTTTACAGGGATATATTATTAGGAACATGTAATTAAAGGGAAGTTTTACACAATGTGTACCGGTACGCTTAACAATCAACGTAAGTCGGCTTCAATTAATGTCACCCTCCAACCTCTTCAACCGTGTGTTAAAAGAAGCTCTCTTAAAGATGCCAAACAATGCTGCAATCACAAAATGCTAGAAACAGGCATCTATTACTACCTCTGTCAATCTCGTCACTTTCAGTGTGACATCATTCTGAACGCCTCATTTTTGTGTAACCGCAGCAAATGCTTTGGTTCAAAGATCAGGCGTCAGATTTAAATGTATGTTGATTTAGGTGGCGCGTGTAGTAAATTATTTCTTGACATCATTTAGAACGCAATTCAGAACCTCTGTTCTTAATTTAAAAGATGTTTTTCAAATTTTGTATTTCAAGGAAGTTTAGTTTACTGTTTCATTTTCGAATTTAGGGTGACTAAATTCTGTATGTACTTAATTAAACCTCAGAAAGTTTTGGGATAATAGCTTTATGGTCAGAACTTTCATTTGAGACTTTTCAGGTCACGCCTTGATTTAGGTAGAGGTCCGCGGTCTTTTTAACTAGGCATCACTTTTGTTAAACATGTGATTTAGTGTTCTTTTTATTGGAATTTATGACGAAAAATCTTTTGGGGAAAAATTTTTACTTGGCAGGGGTATCGTAATTTTGAGACATGTGTTCGAATATAAAAAATAGCTGACATCCATGTAAGAGTGTTGTATTGTTTTTTATTGGTTAAATTTTGACTACCAGTTTGTTGTCAAGGTGTTGTCAGGGATAGATACGGGTGTTAGGAATAAAACTTTGGGATTTTCGATCCATGGGGATGATGTCCTTTTTGATTCTAGTAAGACGAACTTTTTTCTTTTTTCTTTACAACGGTTATTTTTTTATGCGGTATTGTACAAATGCACCGAGTCAAGTTTCTTGAAAGTGGCAAGTATTGTTTAGAAGCCTTCAACGGTTATACATACGATCTATACATACGACATTTTTCTTTCTTTCTATGAAACATACTAGAAATTATAGGTAGTATTCATTTGTTATACATAAGCCCAAATTCTGACAAAAAGTTTATCTTTCATAGATTGCATAGCCACTTGCAATGCACAAGCTCTCGGAATATAATGGTTCATTTAACCAAGGTAAAAAATTGGATTTGCCATTGATGCAGTTTAAATTATGACAGATCTGATAAATGCTTTATTTAATAATTGATGGAGGTGTGGCTAAAATTTTAATTGGCACTGTTAGAATGTAATTGAGGTTGAAGTTAAATTTCTGGAAAGGCTAATGTTGTCACTATATATGTCTAAATTTTTAAATAATAGACAATAAAGAAAAAAAGGAGGAGACATTACTGTTAATAACAAACCATAAAAATTATTTCTTGTGCATCAATAGCACTTTACTATTTAGGAATCAGTAGCGAAACACCTCTGTGCGCAACATCCATTAAATTGTAATTCCTATTAAATATATTTTTAGGACAAGATACTTATTACTATTATACAATGGTTAATTTATCGTTTTATATACAACCAAAACACTGGTCAGAACATATAGCCCTAGTTAGCTCAATAACTCTCTAAGTTCTAATAGCTTTTTACATAAAAATTTATTATAACTAGTATTTATTACTACTAACAACCTGTAAAATTAAGCAGAATTATGGTTAGTTCAAGAAAAATAAAAGAAATAGAACATGAAAATATCAAGGTAAAACTAAAATGATATAACCAAGTAAAAACTCCTTAGCTGACCATAACCAAATTTTTATTATACATTTAATACAGAACGTAATACTTCGCATTTCTGCAGTTTTTTTAGTCATTCTGACGCACGGCCTAGTGGCCAACCTTAATTAATAAGAGCATATAAGCGCTTTGTGTCTGTAACAAGGTTCCAGAACATTTTGAACGCATAAAGAAAGTAATTCAATGGCGAGAAGCTTTTTTTTGGAGTCCTTTCTAATTCTTGATCTATTAACTTCAACCTTTTTAATGTGGTTTTGACTTGTTGATTCTTTGGCACCGAAAAAAAAATATTAAGTAAAACATCGGGAATGATGCTACTCTTCAACTGCGTTGCATCTTAATTGGGAGATACGCATAACATTGCTCTAACTTGCTTTGACGATCCCTTACAATAACATTCAATAATATTCTAAGCCTCTTTGTTAAACTAATACCATTCCATAATGCATATTAAAAAGTAGGACGTGCAGAGTGAATTATAAAAGATATATTGATAGTGTTTTACTAAACGCAACCTTATATCCTGTCCCAAGAATAAATGTTCAAATTGTTATTGTAGCTAAATATGGTGGTGCTGAAAGACGTGTGTGTTGACTTGCCGACAAAGAATGTTGTGTTATACTTAACCAATTATACATCATGATGAATAGTGCAATTGATGAGGAAAATAGATTTTATGGTTGTTTAATGGTTACATAAAACTTCTTGCACTTTTTCTCTGACTGCGAATTATATATCGTTTTGTAAAACGTACACGCAACAACTTATTCTAGTCCTAAACATGGCTTTAACCTGCAAGGAATCAAAATAAATTTAGAAAGGAACAATCGATTTTTCATGGATCGAAATATGGAGAAGTTTAAGGGAAAGATTCAATTAAATAAAAACTTCGCGTCCGTCTTTACTGTAATTTCAAACAAGTTATCCACGTCTCTATCAAACATTTTTTCGCGTTTAAACATTTTTATAGTGTCCTGGAAATTTACTGACAATCAGTTTATTATATCATTTGTAATGGTTATTGTAAAGAATATTATTAAAAAATTATTTCTGGTTCATATTATACACACCATTCTACGCTTAATTCTTATCTAGGGAATCTAAGAAAAAATAGAAGAGAAGATGAAATCCATATTTGAATGAATATTATCTGCTAAGAAATACTTGGTACGTAAGTCGATACAATCTAGTAAAAGTCATATGTGTAAACAATGGAAGGCGAGTATATAGGCTATTGGCAATTTCCCTATCGCGAATCTAGCTATGAACCGGACATAAGTTAGTGACAAGAGGGTGCGCTTCGAACTTTTTAAGGCAGAATTTTAGGTTGTTTATTAACATTGAAAATCTTACACGTAACGAATTTTCTAGTTTCCAGATTTTTCGCATCTTTCTACACTGTGAAGCGGATTGCTCCACTAGAAATTAAAAAAAGGTTGCGAAGCATTACGCAAGTTGCAAGCAAAATCGAAACTAGCCAATAGTTGACCCTAGTGCTTTTGTTTCTCTTTGATATAATACGACGAGGTGCTTACATCTTACTGCAGCTGATATCTGGGAAATACACCAAAACTGAATATCATAGACGTAGAAAACCCTGGCGACGAGGTTGTAAAATGAACTCTCCGCGGAACAACAACAACTCGTTGTGCAAAAGTAGTGATTTTTTGGCAAAAATCTAAATTTGGGTAAAATAATTATCTAAGTAACGAATCCTGCTTCCTCCTGCTGATATCTGTAACCAAAAAAGGTACATGCATTTCCTTCGTTTTGATTAAATTTTTTCAATATAAAAACTAGTCCTGGATTGGGGTGAAGGGGCAGTGTGGGTATAAAACTTTGCAGTAGAAGTAAACACGCATGAGCTATAAGTGCGTGTGAACAGTCGTACAGCATGTCTAGATAATGTATTTACAAGATAGTTGAAATAGCGAATAACATCAATGCAACGACTTACCAGAAAAACAGAAACACACTGCTGATTGAGTTAAAGATAAGCTCTAGAAAGTCGGTATAAGAAACATTTCTGTACTTTTGTTAAGTATTATATCCTTTTTTATATTCTCTAATAAAAAGATTTAGTATAGCTAAGAACCCTTCTTTTCAAAAATCTCTATAAGTGGCACATTTTAAGTTTTTATGAAAAAGTCCAAGTAAGATGGAGATTCGGTTACAGACCTGTGGGGTTAGCTAATTAAAAAAAAAAACATAAGGAAAACACCTCCTCGTTGGAACTGACGAAAGCATTGTTTTAACTTTTATTGTAACCAATATTCTCCACTATATTTTATTAGCTGTCCTTCAGACTGCGATGTTTTCAGATAAGTTGCGTCATCATATAGCCTTCATTGCGTTATATCTAAATGAACACAATAAACTCCTGTTATTCCAGGTATTAAGCTTCCAAAAAGCTCATTTAGTACCATTTTGGCTTCTATGAGCGTCTTTAAGGTTGGATGTCGAAATATTAATCCAAGAATAACCACAATGTGTCATATTAAACATCAAACCAGACTCATTTATTTTTCAACAATAGAGGCTTCTTTCCAAATTCATACAACTAAAAAAAAATCTTAATTCCGCAGGACTTGGTAGCCATTATGGCTATTTTGAACAAAAACATCATCACTATTACGTCAAAGCAAATCTGCGGCTAAGAAAGAAAGCAATCAGCTGTGTCTTATTTTTTGCTACTTTAGAGTGTAATGTTGACAAAAATATACTATTTGTCAACATTTACGCTAATGATAAGAGGCCATCTGTTCAAGACAGGCTGCTACCCTTCGCTTGCATCAATTTTTGTAGGACAAGCGGCTCCAACTTATCGATTTTGCTGATTTATTCCAAATCAACTAAACTCAAAGCTTCAATCTGACTTTTATTCCTCATGTTGAGCTTTGTATCTTTTGGGACAGGAAATATAAGATCATAAGACGACATCATTGCCTTTACAGTACTATTATTTTGAAAAAATGACTAAATGAATTCCGTAATTTGATTTCCTCTCTTGTCACTGTAACAAGCGAAAAAAGCTTTCACTGTCCCATTTGAATAAACGATACTTTGTGCAACATTTGGTGTTTAAGTATAATTCCATTTCGACTGAGCTTTTACGCTCTCTATTTCTAAAGTAGGAAATGGAGGAAGGAAGGGATTTTTGCACAAATGTAATATGTCTTGAAGTCCATCCAGAAACACATTAATTATGCGATAGAAGTGTGGGTATTACGTTTATTTTAATTATAAATTGAGGGATATATTGTATTGTATCACCTTGTAATCCTGTCACAGTTTGTAATTCAATCGCACTTTATAATCCAATTTTTTTATACTTTGTAATCGCATCGCAATTTTCAATCCTTTCATAACACACTTTTTAATCCCAAACCTTTCGCACTTTTCAATGCCACCTTGACGATATATTTTTGCGACAGAATGTTCCTCTCGAATAATCTGCGAGTGTTTCTGAAACGATTTTGTATTAAAGAAGGGAATACAGTTACAGTTATAGTTACACGTTTTTTCTAGTTTACACTACACGTAGAATTTTAACAGGTAACAACATTACGTCACTGACACTTACTAAAGGAATAATTTAAGTAAGTAAAGTAAAGTAACCGAAAGTTTAATGTCGAATACAAATACAAATAAAAATATAGGGGCAAACACCTGGCTCCTTATTCTCTCTAAATATATTCTACGTTACATTATTGAGAATACAATATATACAGTGTTCGCAATACTTTCGTAAATTTTAGCACAAGAAGATAGCTATAAATAAATACACAACGTTAGTAAAAAGGAAAAGTTAGTAAAAGTTTATTTTCAGTTCACAAGAAATTAGCCACTCAATGTTTCTTTTGTTCATGCTGATTTATTCCAAAAAGTCAAAGTTATTAAGTCTTGAGTTATGCACAAGAAACTTCTAGACAGACAAAAGACAAAAATACATGCATATCAACGGAATATTAATATTTCTTTTATATACCGAAATACCCTGTATTTATAAGTTTGTGTGAAATATTTAGAAGGAGTATTTAACTTTGTGTGAAAAAAACTAAAATTATTTGTGCTGAAAAAAAAAATCTTATACTTATCAATTGTAAGGGATTAGAAACTGAGATACGTTTGGGATTACAAAGGGCAACAAAGTGGGTTACAAAGTGCTATAGAATTACTAAGTGGGGCAAAATTGGCCGGATTAAAAGTGATACATACATAACTATAAAGAACATAATTTTGCCTAACTAAGCTATTTTATTTGTTAATATTTTTGACCAATTTTTAGTTACCAGCTAAAGACATTTATTTGCCATTAGAGCTAAGTAGGCAGTTTGCAACCAATTTACATCTATATTTGACTATTTTTTCGTCTTTCTCAATCTTTAACTAGCTAACCATCTGAAATTTACTTGCATGCTATATGTACCATATTTATTCATGCAGCAGGAGATTGTCTCATAGATAAAATTTGCTTAGCTGTTGGAGTTTTCTTTACCGAAAAATAAAATTTCTGCTGTAGCGTAGAGAGCCAAGTCATGCAGGCTGGCCAATTAATGCTTACTGGTAAAAATTGGTTCTTTTCCTTCGGCTGAAAAGCCATCTTTTTGCTTATTTGGTGGAGTAAGCACAAATTCAATATTTTCGCAAATTTGTTCGACAAAAATTTTTTACAATATTTCAGCTCAACTTTAGTACTGAAATTTGATATGTTAAAGTATAATCTCCCACATGATAACCTTTTTGATTAAGCTTCTGTGAATAATATAGTTTTTCCAGGATAACGTATGTCGTTACAGCTTAGCTGAACATTGGAAACGTGGCTATTGATTGATTTATCGAAATCAAATCTCAAACAAAATTACACAGCTTACAACAGACAGCATATTCTTAGTAATCAAAAAAATTTGAAGCAGTGTCTTGAAAAAAATTATACTTAATATGGAAAAAACATGTCCAATTTCTTTGCGTCTTTGATGTTGAAAGGTAATATGGGTAACAAATGAAACTAACAATATAAAGTCCGACACTTTGATTAATTTATTTCGCAATTAGTTAAATGATTGGTGTCAAGTTTTATGCAGTTGAACAATTCTTATATTTATTTTCGGCAGTAGTCGCTGTTTTAGGATTCATGACCATTGGCACCACTTAATTTCGTGATGCATATTCATGCATACTCGTTGTACTAGCATAAACATTGACAAAGGGATATGACGAGCAGCAATCCGCCACATGGCTACACACATGACAAAGATAAAAGTACGGTTTATTGAATAGCAATCAAGTTAACTCAAATGCATTTAACGAAGGTCTTTATCAATCAGAAACAGTCTAGGTAACGCTTATTATTCTCATGGGCTGGACGTTTCGGCACTTTAGTTTAAATTACTCATCAAACAATACTTATAAAAATTCGTAAAAATCATATGCAATTATCTGTTTGAGCGTGCAGTTCCTTTTATGGTACAATATCCTCCAAAAGCAAAAAAGTTGTTTTGGTCATCTACCAAAATAGACACATTAGTTAACTAACTTCGTTTCGGCAGAAAGTTCGGCGACCGTTTGATGTTTCCTTAGATAACTTCCCGGAAAGCTGTATTTAAGTTTAGTTATCAGTCAAAAAGGGTAATAAGTCATGTTCGATTGCATGACATAATCGAACATTCTAATATCAAATGGTAAAAAACTAGAATGGTGTCTGTGTAATTGTGCCGGATTTGTACAGCACGTAAAAGACATTGAGTTATTATTATGGTAAATCAGGTCATCTAATTAACATGTTAATTGAAAGTCGGTGTGTTTGAAGTGAAAAGTTCACGCGAAAATAAAGGCAGAGGTTTAATGAAATTAGAAAGTTCTTCGAGGAAGCTGCTAATTGCAATTTTAAAGTTTAAAAGAATAAAAAAAAGGTTTACTGTATTTTCAAGCGGGCAATACGGGTTTTTAGGCATTTTTAGTGGCTTAGCGCTCTTGACGACAGGCCAGTCATTGCACCGACGACCTCGTAAGCTCGGTCGGTACTTAGACCTCAGGCGATATTTTGCAGTACAGCCCGGGGTAATCAGTTATTATTGTATTATTAATCACACAAAATCTGTATTAAAGTACCAAACTTTCCGTCTGTGATCTGAAGGTGGTAGCTGGGTGTAGCGGCGGATGAATTTCATGGATTTTCACGTTTTCATTATTTGTGATTTAATAATACCCTTAGTATTCTAATGACTGTGGCTTAGTTCTATTGTAGTTTAGGAGGGACATATACCGTTTCTTTAATATGCTTCTCCACAACTAAATCAATTTGAGTTGTGGTCGAAAAATGGTTTGAATGGAGGAGTTTCAACTTTCATTGTAAGTGCGTTACAGATGAAATGGAGAATTAATTTTCTGACATCCAGTCACAAACCACTTTTCTTAGTCGTTAGTAACTTTCCAGGGTACATAGTTGTTAGCAAAGATAATGTTTTAGTATTATACAATTTGGCAATCTCGGCAAAATGAGTGATTAATTATTTTTATTTTTTAAGTATTTTTATTTGTTGTCAATGTTTTCCCTTGCATAAAAGAAGCCGAACTCCAACTAGAATTTCCGCTCAGCTGATAAATCGCCACGTTCACATTAAATTAGAAGTACTGAATGTTTTTTTATTTTCATTTACAGTGGGTGGTGATTTGTGAAAGAAAAACTAAGGAAAAGAGAACTCACAAGAAGTTATTGTTATAAAAATTACAGTTCTACTTCCTTAGTCATTTCGGCACTTTTGACTTTAATAACGATTTAATTTCGTATCCGGTCGTTGCTATAAATGTACCTGACTACTCCTTGACTCATATCGCAACCAACAAAAATATGAGCAATATTTGAAGTATGCTACTAACAATAACAACAAAAAATACCAAAAATAACAACAACAATAACAACAAGGATAAAAAAATAATAGAAAAAGCGATAAGACACACGTTATATAATTTTTATATAATTTTAAGATGCACAATGGTCTCCTTAGAGTACAACATCAACAAAGCCGAAAAATTTTTTGCTACTAATTTTTAATTTGGAAAGTCTGGATCCCGTGTCGGTGATTATAACCGGTGGCCGTTAGGGTTGGTGTATTTATTATATAAAATAATATCAAAACACTTTAGTGTTACGGGATATGTTTGAAAACATTAGACCCAGGCATTGTCGCCACTGAGTCATTGTGATTATGTATATAAACATATTCTGCCAAATTTTGAATTTAAAAATAATAGTTTTCTTTCGTTATTTGCATTGAAAGCATTTTTCATGCGTTGTCATGAGTTTCGGTAGTTGCTTTCTAGATGTGCTGTATGCCTTTGACGTTTGTGTTAATAGGAAAGCGATATTATCTTGATAATAAGTCAATAGCCTCGCCTAGCTACTGTTCTTATAATGCGAGTTTGCGACTAAATATACAAAGAAACCAACGGCTATAATGCAGTATAACTTTTTTCGCGCAAAAACAGTAAAGAAACAAAATGCTATGAAAATCAGTAGATATTTAAAAAATTAAAACAAGTTGCAAGTTCCACTCACCAAAATGTTTGTTTTTAAACATTCCATACAAATGACGCCTAAATTTAATAGGTCAGCGAACACGACAAACATTTAGTCCCGCGTCTCACTGTACATTTGTCTGGTCACTCTAATAAGGCTACAACTAACAAGTGTCATGGAAAGGTCAACACATGTTCAATCGCGTCATCAATGGCAATTTGTTGATACAGCGAAATGCAACACTGATATTAAATGAACTCAGATAATAACTATGATCTTGTAGCGATGTATGTAATGAAACTTTTCTAGTAGTTAGAGCCCTCGCAAAATTGAATAAACCTTAAGAACACTTGCAAAGCAGGAAGTTTTATTTTTAATACACAATCCGTCTTTTGTTGCGCTGTCATACTGTTACAAAAAAGTTAGGTATTTGATTTGTCATGAGCATTTAATTGCATCGTTTAGAGTTTTTAGCACTAATTAAACTTCCAATACCTGTAATAGATTCTAAAATTAAACATTAGAATTATCCTATAATTTTATAATTGAATCAAATGCAATTCTGACCAGTAAACACAAGGAAACTAATTTCCAAATAATTAATTATGTGACGTATAAGATGCGATAACCAGATGTTAATCGCACCTGTCTCTGCTTTGTCACGTATACAAAGAACACTGGTTCCTGTTAAAATAGTTCTTTCCCCGCTACGACATATTTTCATTCTTTTCTATTTTTTGAGGACCTTGTATTAGTAACAGCAAATACTACATTATTTGTTTAATCATGTAAATTTGTCAAATTACTAAAATCTGACATTTTTTGGCTCTCTTTCTTGTTTCCTTAACGTAGGAATAATTTATGCCAGAGTAATGTCTGGTCTTAAAATGAATTTGGTAGCGTGAGTGTCAATAAAGTTTTCGCCATTCTTTCTCCCTGAATACAAACAAGCAAAACAACGTTAAAAACAGGAATTCAAAGAAACATTCAGTTACAGCAAATCACATGTAAACATAATTTCTTACAATATGTGATAGGAAATTGATCATCATTATAATTTAATAAGTCGATCATTTGCCAGAAGCCCTTATTGCATGACTGTCGCCACATTTAAAGTAATTTCGCAATGTGGGTAAGTTTTTTTATCCGCTCCTTATGGTTAACCAAAGTTATTAAGTACAGAACTTCTGAAAACTTGTAGGTCTTCATGTAGTTGTCAAAACCATGAATTTCTAACTTCATTGAAATATAAATTCAATTCAACAAAGGTATCTACACTATGAACATTAGCTACGTAAATCAGAAATTAGAAATGAGGAAAATTGTTGGTGGTCTTCGAAAGTGTTCAAAAAGCTGGTTACCTGTTCTTAAATCGTTTTATATCAATCTTCATATTTCGTGAAAGAAATAACATAATAAATGTTTTTATAATTTAATTAACTCCATCACATTTTACAGTTTAAAGAAAAAGCATATTAAATAAACCAATGATAATGAACCTTCAACAGTAACAAAAATACGTTGAAACAAAATTATTTCAAGAAGAGATTTGACAATGTGGAAAAACGCGTACGTACTGACTAGCGTGTGTAATTTTTGCAGTTTAAAACTTTTGCAAAGTTAACTAGCTGTAAAAGGTCTTTTAAGCAAAAATATTGCAACGGGTGAAACACCTCAATAGAATACTTTTTGTCTCCAATATCGCCACTCTCCTTTTGATGATTTGACTATAAGAAAATCACATTTTTCTTGACCAACCGCAAAACATATTTAAATAGTTTTGCGTCCCTTGCTTAAATAATACCTGGAATAATCATCTCCAAAGATTTAATACCAGTAAAAAGTTATCTTTATCGAGCCGCAAAATTAGACACGCAAAAACTAATAATTCATTTACCAAATTTGATAAACACAATCTGTGATTTTTTTTTTCTGAGATTTTAAAACCTTTACTACCTTATTTACACGTATAACCTTTTCCCACGTGTTAAATTTCTCCACATATTGAGCAAATCTGAGTATTTTTTCTGCGAACTATTATATATTGGACTTAAGCTGTCTAATTTTTTGAAATTACATTTTACCGGTTGTCACTTTTTTAACTTGTAAAAGTTACAAAGTTTTATTCCTTTATTCCTCTTAATAAACTAGCTTTTGCTAGGAATTCGTTAGAAACTAATTAATGAAATGTACTGACTGGCCTCCACTATATTATTAGTACAGCGCCACCACATAAATTTGTTACAGTAAAAATACTTCTGTTTACATGATTTCCGTTGTCGAAGTGTTATGAAATTAGATTGAAGTTATCTGGTTTTCCGTTGCTATGAGACTGTTTTTTTCTTCGTTTTTTTTAATTGATAGAACGATTTTTTTATAATTTGAACAACAATCTGTTACAAGAAAAAACATATGTTTTAAAATACCAGAAGCATGATGCACAAATATCTGCTTGATTTCATCGACAACATTGCATTTGGCAAGAGCTATATTCCCTTGTACATGCAATATCCAGTGTTTTTCCAGAAAAAAATGCTTAATTTTACTCAACTTTGAAAATGGTTGTTACGGCAAAAATTCGAGTTAAATAAACATTTTAAGGTGTGACTATAAGCGCGTGTAAAGTTATTCCCAGCACGAAGAGAGTTAAAGGGGAATTAAGCCTCAAACTTAAATAGCATTATTTCGGTTAACGTTATGTTCATTTCCCAAATTCTGTTTAAAATTATGAAAAATAAATATTATTTGGGTTGACTTTCATATAAAAGTTTCCCCTTCTATGAGCAAACGGTAAGCGCCATTTAAATTTTCTGAGGCCACGGCTGATTCTGGAGACTGTTATATCGTGACGTATGTTACGCTGAAGAAGCATAAGCTTACGATGAGCGCAAGCAGTGAGATATGGCAAATTTATAACCTCCTGCTCTGACTCCCCTATTTCTGGACTATTCAAGTGACTCCAGTAAAACGCCAGTAACAGGATGTTACATGAATAAGCCTGAATAATCCAAACCAGAACTTGAAAAAGTGACTTATGAATCTAGTGAATTCAAGCAGAATTGAAAATTTGCATTGGTGTACCTGTCTTGTGGAATGCAAGTGTTGCCAAGAATTTTCCAAATTATTGAACGACAAGTTGAATAATAACAAGTGTATCACGATGTACAAGAATTTTGAAATTTTATGTTTGAACCGCACAGTGTTAGAGACAGCCAGCATACGACATCGATAATACCAGAAAAAATATAACAAACTCTCCACATATACTAATAAGTAAGTTTTTCTTCAAAAAATATGTTTCCATATTTCTCTAGATCATATTTCTCATAGTCACACAAAAATAAAACATTCTTCGTATCTTCTCACTTTTCGCTTTATAATCTTACAGGTCCATGCGCTATGAAAATACACACCATCGCAGATTATTTAATTAAATTAAAAATAATGCAATTCCTTGAATATCAAATAAAAAAGGAGAAGTGCCTCAAAGAACAATTTGTTTCAAAGTTTTCACGAATGAATAATTTCAATATATTTTATCCTGGTTTACACTATAACTTAAACTTTGATTTGTTGTACTGAAGTGAGGTACACCAGTTACTGACAGTAGATGGCCTGAGTACATTATTATGAAAGGGATGCCGCGTGGTGATTCCAGCTTGTTTTGTGTGAAAAATTAAGGAAGAATTTCATGATCCAAATGGAAAGTATACTGGTTTCAAAGAATTTGTTGATATACAACGAGACTTAGCATTTTCAAACAAGAATAACAACAACGAAAAAGCGAAAAAAAGTACAACGGGCCAGAGTTATTTTTTTTTTTGGATCGTTACGGTTGTTCACATTACTTTAAAAAAAAAACGAAGAGATCAAAAAATTGAATGAGCGCAAAATACGTCATAGATCTCCGTCGCAGATATTGTTTGGATTTTAACATGGCGATTACTATTGTCAACTTTTATGCTAGAAAAGGGATGTAAATTCAAATAATTTCAATTTTATTTATATACCATCAAAATATGTAGGGTTTGTATAAGATATTTCCAAAGAAAAAAAATCTGGGCTTAATTCCCCTTTAAGCTAACCCGGAAACTCCTTGATTTTAAAGTTTGAATGGAATTTTCAGCAAACTTAACAAGAGAATGTAATAACAACAATCTGCTGTATGATTTTCTACCTATCCTAAACTATATTAACTACCTTAAGCCGAATATCCACTGTACGATATTCACGAAGATTTTGTGACGAAAAGTAGAAACCAATTCAACTTTTCGTCATGGTGAAAATCGAGACCAATCAAATTCGAGTATTCATGACAACCGTCGTAAAAGTCGTCTCGTGGAGGTTCGCCCTTATATTAAATCAATATTCCCACAGATGTATCCTATGAGAGAGCTTCAAGCCTATTGTCCATTAACAGTCATTATTTTGTTTCTTTTTACGTTTACCAAGGAATTTTTATATAAGCTGTTGCATGCTTGCTACTGATTTTTCAACGGGAAAAGAATACTATCTAATCCTTTAATTTATATCGACTCATAAGTAGATCTTTTTTTGTTTCTTTAGTCAGTGATGCAAAAAAAGGGATATTTGTTATGTCATAATTTAGTATTCTGCGATTACCACGCCAAGAAATGATTGCTCAATGGATGCTAAAAATGTCAGCAAACAATAAGGAATTATGTATGATTATTTTAAAGTAGAATACTGCAACCATAGTGACCTTGATAGATGTTTTAATTGGAAGTATGGAGACATGCGGTAAAACATCCTGAATCGTCGACGTGAATTGTATGAGTCATGTTAACTTAAATAAAAATATTAATCTTTGTTGTCAAAAACAAAATACATTGGCGGTTGTTCAAAAACCACCTTAACCACAAATTTTGCTGCTTATGCAACTTTTTTTCATTTGTTTCAGTTAAACTTATTAATTTGTTAGTTCCAGCTAATCTTATTTAAATATCTTTTTCAATTCTTCTTAGCTACCATCCATCTATCTTTCTTACATCCGCATTTTTTTCCAATCTTATCTTACACTTTTTGTTGATTTTAAAAATTGTATTTTAATATTTTAATTATACCTGAAAATTTGAATAAATAAGAAAAGTGCTGTGTGCAAAATTAGCAACAGCTTTTCGGTATATAATAAATTTTCAAATTCACAAATATTCTTTGAGGAATTGTTCCTTTCTTGTTCTTACAATGGTAGTAATCTTATGTTGATACTAAAGAAACTTAACAAACAATTTTAAACTAATGATAAATTTCACTTTTGGAATTATATTTTAATTTTTACCAGTATCAGTGGTGCGCAGTTTTTCGATTTATACATATTAAATCATTGTTTCTTCTTTTAGTTGGGAAACCGATCAAAATAAAAAAAAAAAAATAAAAAGGTTCCACCATTTAGAGCAGAATGTCATATGGATAATTTGAAAAGCATATAAGCTCACTTTTCTAAGTTTCATTGAATGTAAACAATCACTTTTCTTATTTTTATTGTTTAAAGCAAAAATATATTGTATATATTCAGGGAAAAAAATTTTGCCCCAAAAATTCCTGACTCAAATATTTGTACTAACTCAGTAAGCCTTGTTTCAACCTCGTGTGCACAAATATGCAAGAGTTATATTTAACACAGAGTCCAGATTATTTCACAGACAGACGGATATTATTGCTAAACAGGATATTATTGTAACAGAATAGTCAGGAAACCTGTTGGTCAGGGATTTCATTTTGTCTAGACAAACAATTAGTCTAAAAAAATGTTGTCCACAATCTCATTGTGGATTGTCACTGTTTCTGAAGTTCTAGCGAGGTAGTCTTACAATAGCTTCTTATCACATCAGCAATATTCCTTCTTACAAAGTCTGAAGTTTAGAATCTATCGGTATGTGTTGCCATTGTTGAGTTAGCTAGTTCTAGGACGTATGGGACAGGACATAAATAAATGTAGCATATCTAAAGAAGGCGTGCACAGAGTTCTAAATTTATAACAGTATTTTTCTAAGTGATTCGGAATTTCTTGTCATATCCTGTTTGCGCATGATTAGGATCAATCCCAATTGTGATAGCAATTCGATTTCTTTTCAATTTCATATGTCCTTGAGAAACATAATTACAAGAAACTCCTTTTGCACTGATAAGATCTCCATTCATCACTTTTATAGGATTTTTATCTTGTGAAGCAATCAGAAACATTGTAACATATGACAACAACATAAACCGCAACAATCACAGATCATTCATGAAGCTAATGACAAATTGGAGACATACGGTTAGCAAAGACAATCAAATAAATCTTAATGGTTAATGTAGTAATTAAAAATATAATCTCTTTCCCTTCTTAATTAATGACGATTATGGAAATCAAAAATGTGAATAATTTGGCATGGGTTTTATGTGAAAACTTTTAGATTTTACTTCTAAAATTTATCTCTTTGTTAGTAAACAGAAAAGGAACACGACCTTAGCCCCCTTCTCTCTCCCTTCCCCCTACACTTTAATATTTTTGATAGAACTAGTTTTTGCTTAACCTATATTCTCTACGTCAATTTCGGACAGTGGTACACAATTTTTTCTTCATTAAATTTGAATTTCAATAAATACATCCTCCTCCAAAGATTATTTTCGGATAGTAGCTAATACACAATTACTTTATACTGGCTTTTCGCCGTACTTTGGATTGTTTATAGCATGCATAAATAATCACTACATTTTAGAGGTAGCTTTTTATTTGCTACAGTATAGAAATACTTTGCCAAAAAAGTAAAATCAAATTAGGCGAAGAATGTCCAATGTCATTTCCGTTGGCAAATTCATGCAATAGTGATACCAGCGACTGAAAAGCGTTGTAAGTGTTGATATATTTTACTTAACATTTTGGACAAGAAAGAATTGTTGTTATAAGTAGGTTTGGGCGTTCACTTGGGCGTTTACTTGGGTGCAGTTTATACAAATTTGATTGCATAACATGGTTCTTTTGTTATAACGAATAGTAAAAAGCTCTGTAACATTGTTTTTGTGTGTGCGTCAAGATATCTCTTACAGTTTTTATAGTACTGCGAAATATAAGATCCTATAAAGAGAGTTATAGCGCATTTAAACAAAGATCTTAATGCAAAAACAACAATCGTTTTTAGAATCACCCAGGACAATAACGTTTTTATTGGTCGAGTCCTAATTAAAAAGAGTCAAATTACTAGAATCATTGTTATAAGGCTCGTTCAAGAATATGGTACGATACCAAGTTTGTTTACGTTTTTAGAAGCAGAATGAGAGAGAAACTAATTATTTTCTAAACGCTGGTTTTAATTAGGCTGATGTTTTTGTTATTCAATCACACTTTTGCTATCGATATCAAGATAATATAGGAACAAACTGAGGACATTTTTCAAAAATTGATAGATGGTAATATTTGTAATTAATGATATGGAAAGTGATTCTGTTGTTGCTATCGGAATATTAGTAATTTTCATTATTTTTTCCTTTTCAGAAGGAAGTCAGTAAACAATGCAGACTGCATGTTTGTAGACGAGGTTATAGAAAGGACACTTAAAAAAAATGTCAACATTCTAAAAAATGTCGTGGTGAAGGAAGTAAAATAAACAAGCCAACGAATTCTCGACCGTTGCAATTTAAGGCATGAATGAAGAGACTACGTTTCCTTCTTTTTTGTTTTATTTATGCAAACTCATTTCTATCGAGTTCAACGTCAAAGATTAACGAAATAAAGAAATAGAATTTTAGCTTATACCAACACATTTGCTATGCGTCATTTCCTGACTAAATATCGCAAAATATTGCGTTGATCAGCAAATATTCATATGTAAAACAACTTTACGTTTTTCAATTTTGTTTTTAGTTTGTTGACATTAATTAAAATTTCTTTCACAACGTTTTCGATTCACAATACCTAAATACTCACAAAAAATGTCTAAATCGGTTAAAATATCCAAATATCAGTGAGGAGATCCAGTGTCATGATATTCTGCGTAATGTTAAGAAAAAAACCTTCTTCGACAAACACTTCAAAAATATTCTACATATTCAATCGCTTAACGAATTGACAAGCACCACGACTAAATCGAGAGTTACGGAGTTACGGATCATGATGCCAATACTGGCTAAATTTTGTCGTTATAATTTATATCTTGATTCACTGTTAATCACGGAGTTATGAAACACCATGAAAAATATTGATATTAGGTCAAAGTGGTGAAACTCGATCGTTTTTCCTTCTCTCTGTTAGCTTCATGCAGTGCAAGTTATTTCCATCGAAGCGACAAATTTCTAGCATCCTGAGACAATATGGTAATGCAGTAAAGGGGGATTTTGGTAGGCAATTGAAGCTTCTTTCCTTAGGAAAGTTAAAATGGTAAATATTATTCAAATATTGAATGTTCCACCTATTTGCCATAAATACATATTTTAATTTTTTTTTATTCGCTTGCAAAAATGTACTAAAGAAGTACTAATTTAAATTTGAGTCAAAACTTTTATTGTTAAAAATTAAACATATTTGAACCGTTGATAAAAGATCAATGGACGTACGATCATTTAGACTATAGTAGAAATTAAAAAAATAAATGTGAACGCTGAAAAAATTCGTAAGTATAACGTGCATTGCGGTTTCATAGAGCCTTTCTGTATACTAGTGTCAACACACAATGTGTTCTGGTCGCTCAAAAGGTTAAAACATGAAAAAAATGTGCTATATACATGAAAATGAAATTTGATCAATAACAAAATAAAATTTGTTATTGATCAAAATTTTTTACGGGTAGAAAAATGATAAAAGAGAAAAGAAAAGCTACATCAAGCGGTATTATTCTTACACGCGTGTTTAACAAATCTTTTTATATTTATTATAACAAGATTCCCATTACAGAGGACGAGTGGTTATGGATAACTTTCCTTGAATAGCTTTTTCTGCCTTTTATTTTCCTTCTCAACCCTTGTTTCTCGTTATTAATACACCTTAATCATCTTCATAATTGATTTAAAGACTGGCACTAAATTCACCGAGAATTAAAAAATGGTTCGTCCAAAAAATTAAAATTTTTATTGGTACTGAAGAAGAGTAATAATCCGTGTGTACCCGAATTTTGCTTTTTCTTATTCATTGATGCATATACTTTGTTTAAGACGTTCCAAATTATAAAATTTTGAAGAAAAAAATTCAAACAACATTTGAAAATGTCTGTGATGTCGAATTACATTATCAATTTGTAAAAAAACAATTCAGACGAACAGGGTAAGGTAGCCGCAAAAGGTGGACCCATTATGCCAACTTTACGTCTAGTTAATTTCCAACAAAAAGCATTTCATAAATCGCAAAAGATTAGCCATAGATAATAACTGTAGCGACATAGCAGCACACGTCAAGCCATTATATAATATGACCCCGCGCGTCTTAATTAACCCGCGTCAAAGCAATTGACTTTTCAACGAAAGTGCGGCTATTGACGTTCTCTTTCATTCTAGTTCCTGCGGATGTACAAGAGAATATTTTCTGTTGTTGTTTCGTATCCTACGCCGGGTTTTTCATTCCCTCGCAGTAAATCTTAATAGACATTTTTCGTATTTAATTTCTTTGATGCACCGCAGTTTTCACCTTTTTTGCAACGAAGCATATAATCTTTTTAAAATCGTCGTCTAAAAGTTGAGAAATGTTGAAAAATTATAATTAAAATTAAACAACAAATATACAATCCGATACAACCATTTTTTTTGCAGCCGAACTTCCTTTTAAAAATGAGGCATTGAATAAATCAAAAAATAAAACGTTTTTTACAAATGTGACGCAGCTCTGTAACGGCCGTAATAGTGTCAAGTCAAGTTGAAATTTTATGCACATACCAAACTCGCCTTTATAAATAATGTAGGCCCGGCTAAAATTGCAGGGGTTAAAATTCACTCCAACCTCTATAATTTAGCTTTCAGGTGTCTACTAAAAAGCTTATATTTAAGAAAAATAACTTAACAAAAACTGTACTATTTATTAGCTATTCAGAAAAGAAATACGAGAAATCGAAAGTTTATTCTTCTGATAGTAGATGTAATAAAATTCTTTATCTGATGATAGCTCAACAATTTAAATTTCAGCATAAATAACCAAGGATTATGGAGACGAAGGTCATGTTGTGAAACAATTGAATGAGGAAATTTTGATCACTTCGTAGGTTATACCACACCTTAATTAGCGTTCAAATACATCACGTTTTTGATCTGTTAAGTCATTATTTGCGTTATCTTTACAATTTTACGCAGTTTTTCAACGTAAAAGACAATTTCACGCCCCATCTCAAGCATTTCGACCATCATTAATATGCTTGAAATGACCAGTAAGGTAGCTGCTTCCTTACTGAGCCGACCTTGAATATTTTGTTTGTCGTTGTTAAGCTCTGAGAAAAACTCATCTTCCCTAATGCAAACAGATGCTTGTGTTTAAACTTGCCAGCTTCTTAATTAAGAATAATTCAGTATATTTCCTTTCACGTTTCACAGCACGCAAATACTTGTTTTTGTCTTTGAACTAACCCATGTTATTTCTCGTAAGATCAAGAAACAATTTTACTTAAAGTTGTTGTTCTTCCTTTCTCTCTTCCTGCATAAAAAATAAAACAAAACATTTTTTAAGCATGTTGGATTTTTTTTACTCATCACTAAAAATTTTCTTAATAAATAAAAAAGTTACATCTACATACTATCTATATATTTACATTTCTTGCCAAAAAAAAGTTGCTTGGCTAGCTTAAAATGGTAAAAATAAAAATAGAAAGCTACAAAACACAACAATATGCAAAAAGTAAAAATGATAGCAAACAAAAGTCACGACAAATACTTTACTGCTTTGTTTTGGATCATAAAACAGAATCATGCTATTTACCCACGCGAGTTTATAGTATACTCATTTGTATACTTCTCAAATTAATCCACTTCACAGTATCTGTTTCTGTCGTTAATTGTAATAATTAGAAGAATAATGGTCTCATTAGCATTCCTATATTATTAAATCATTCTGTGTTACATAAATATACACATTCGGTTTTAAGTTTTAAATATCATCTATATTTACATTTATCTCTATATAAATTTCTTCGTAAAAGTCATTAGCAGGAATCTGAAGTTGAGTTGATTATTTTACGAACTGATTTGATGTTCCTTGTGTCGCAACGTGTGTCTCCTTACGTCTACTTTACGGTAAAAAGCACGACCGCAAATCTTGCACGCAAAAGGTTTTACGCCGGAATGTCGCCGCAAATGGGTGAGCATGTTCGATGATTGGCTAAACAGCTTTCCGCAAACTTCACATTGGTGAGGTTTATGTCCACTATGCATCATATCGTGTTTCTTTAGATCTGATTTACGAAGGAAGCTTTTATCGCATTTCGTACATTGAAACGGTTTTATATTCGTGTGAATAAGTCGGTGTGTTGACAGACTGGACATGCGTTTGAAAAATTTCCCACAAACGTTACAGTTAAATCTGGATTCAGCACTGTTGGCTTTGATAAATGGTAATGGAACCACTACATCGTACTCTCGTTTTGTATGATTTAATTCAGGATCAGGTATCAACTGTGGAGGAGCAGAGAGATAGGTTGGTGAAGGTATGATTTCATTATCACTCTCCATGGTGATTGAGGAACAAGGTGAGTGCAGAGAATCCAAGTCTGAGCTTGAGTCTATAAATCAAAACAGGAAAACAAATAAGATAATGTTGATATAAACATATTAATAAATTACTCATTTCAAAGGTATGCTCAAATTGGTCTATGGTAACCAAGATGATTTCTATCAAACAAAGAAAAACATGAAATATGGCACAGAATAACAAAACAAAGGAAATAAACATTATAATATGTATAACTTGAATCAATTATAGAATAATTTTCGTCTCATTAGCAATTTTTAGGCTAGGCGTCTAAAATGATGGGCTGTGATGTCAAAATGTCAATTTAATAATCACCCAATGATTCGACATTTTAGCAACAATGGTCACAAGAACAAAAGAACTGATTATATGGAAGATATCTTCACTGTTTTGTTAAGATTTGCCAAATGGAACATTTATTCGTTAAGGAAGCTTGTCATTAACTGTATTTGTTCAATTTGATTGGAGCGATTACTTATGTAACAGTTTTTCAAAGATTAGCAAATCTGTTTCGTTTCGACACCACGCCAAGAAACAACACAAAAAAGCGTGCAGAATAAAAAATGTGATATAACATATTATGTAATTAAACCGAAAGCAATTGTCTTACCAAACGGCATATTCAAGTTAAATAAATTTTGAATATTAAACTCCGCGCTAAAATTTAACAACTCTCCAAAAAACATTTTCACTTCAACTATTTTGTTCTTGTTGCACTTTTTAAATCTTCCAAGTCATCCGTTAAGAATTTTGTTATTCAAATGAATCCGCTACAAATTGCTTTTTTAAGTTTGGGACTTGCTTGTAGTTTGCAACGATAAATACTTATTATATTTTCTAATCTCTTTCTTTCAAATTTTAATAGATAGATGAGAATGCGAAGAATAGAGATAATAGTTGTATTGTAAATTTGATATTCCCAAGGCTTGCTTACCGTATGACGTTCGCCTTTGTTTTCTTTGATACCATCTCTCTTGGGACATTCTGTGTGAAGTATCCATGGTTTCCTCAATATCACAACTTGCATAACTACAAAAGCGATATCGCTTTATTAAAAACACTTTAGGCATGATTCGAACTGTCGGGATCAAACAATGTATGATAATATTTCCACTTGTGTCCTACTTCTAGCTACACGTGAACTGATTTGAAAAACCAACAAATTCAGGCTTTTATATAGTTCCCTTGATTGACAGCCGTTTTAATTTATCGCTCATTAAAAGCATTCTTAATTTCCCGTATATTGTTTTAACGAGCAGATTTGATAACACCTAAATTATTCTAATTAAGTCATCTAGATTCGCAATTACGTTCGTTAAACAATGATAAATGGCATAAATTTCTTTTTCTTGCGGTTTTTGAAAGGTTGTGAAAGTTCATAAAATAAGAGAAAAAGAGTTAAAATCGTTAAATATGCGCATTACATCGTATTATAGGTTTATTGTCATGTTAATGTCTTCCTACGCGTTGCTTTAACAACATATCCAGAACAATCAAGAATCACTCATGCTGAAAAAGATTCTTTTGTTTCTTTTTTTGTCAGAACATTGTGGATGACTCAAATTGTATTTAAATAAAAAATGATGCAGTTTTCCATGCTTTAAAAATGCTGAGAAAAAACATTGTAATAGATACATAAAACTTCAAGTGCAATTCTGCTCAATGTGATTCTTTTTGATTGCTGTATGATGTCTTATTTGGCTAATGTAGAAAATTGAAATAAAAAAATCATATTTTCACACCAGACATAACCATTATTGATTGGTTTACACCATAAATGAGAGTTGAAGGATATTGTTTAATTACACTTAAACTATGGAGCCAACATCAAAATGTTTTCTTTGAAATTTTAATACCAAAATATCCTGCATGCTTTGCGTCTTATTTTGATTTAAATTGTTTTCGTTAGTTTGTTGCTATAAACAAACAGGAAGTACAAAATAAAGAACGGAAAGAAAACATCGCTTGTGCACATTTCATGCAATTTATTTGCCAACTCAATTTCAAAACTTGATGAAGCATCTAATTTAAGTCGTTGTTGTGGTATGGGAAAGTTTAGCTCATGTCCAAAACATTGTTCCCACTCTTATGTAAAATCTATTCTTCTATATATTCTGTAATAACTCATTAGAAGTAATAGTGGTCGGCTAATAAATTTGTGTTCTACTTAGCTGAAATCTGAACGATACTCCATGGTAATTACCATTTAATGCCATATTTAAACGAAGCCGCGCTTGTATGAGTCATTTCTAGAAAAATATGCACAATTTCAGTTCCAAAATTTCCCCCTTGAATATTTTATTTTATAATTACAAAAGGAAATTTGGCTTGTCATATCTTTTTACCCTTATTCAGTAAATCATTTTAAAAAACAGTTTAGGTTTAGGAAATTTAAAATTCAATAGGCAATACCATGCGGATATTAGGACTAATAGATCTTTTCCAGATGTCGTTATGGTATGGTGCGGAAACTTGCTTCATACTCGGTTTTTCTGAGCTAAAGAACAAAGAAGAAAGGAGTAAATATATGTTTCCGTTCATTCTCTTTCAGAGTACTAATCTTTTGACATTTTGCTTAATATTTCTTTTAATCGTTTTTTGATTTACCTAACAGTCGGAAGTATGTGAAAGGATGATTTAGAGCAAAAGAAATTAAAATCGAGTTTAAAAGAAATAATTTATAACCTCCACATGTCGCAACTTCAATTCTTTCTTTTCCCCTTAAAAAGTCTGCAATTTTAACTAAGGCATACGTGAACTTTCATGGAGCATCATCACTGGCAGTTTCGGTATAAGTTAGTTCAATATAACCATGAAAATTAAAAGACCTGTTTCTCTGCAAATTTCCATAGTTAAACTCACCCACACATTTTAAGCCACGCAGATTAGAATACACTGTGACAAAGAAATATATTTGGCATTTGACTAGCAAAGGCTATTGTTGTCTAATTAGCTACCATGCTTTGTGTAAATGCATTGACCGTTTGCTTTCCTGTTTGCAACGTGGTTAAAAGTTTCTATTGTTCTAAGATTACAAATGATGCTTTGTTGACGATTCTACGAACAGAGTGACGGTTGGCGTAAAAATTCAGAGTCAATGTTGTATTTCGGAACATGTTTTTAAGAGTTAATTGTTCTCCTTTTGATACTTCACGTTTTTATAATTTCCCCTTAAAAATCATTTCAATGGAGAGGTTAATGTCCAAAATATATACGAACATCATAAAAAGATTTGTTGTACAAGATTTTCTCCTTCTTTTCCGCAAAGCTGAAAGCATTTCTCAATTTGTGGTGAAAACGCAATATAAGTGACGTTCTTAATAAAATCTCGTTAACAGGAAACCATTTCTCCTAAATCATTTATATTGGGAAAAAGGAGTGACAATCAGCAAACTTGAGCTGATTTAATTGGCATTTAACTTTTCTATTGTTAATCAAGCACAATCGCAATTATAGTCTTGATGGCGTAAGGTCATCTCTTGTTGAAATCGTCAGTGTCTTTAAGCAAGATGTACCTTCCGGAGGATTTCTTTCTATTGCGCACAAATGAATGTATATCGGCGGAAGCCAATGTCATTCAACGATCTTGAACCTATAAAAATGAAACAAAATTAACTTTCTAAGATTCTTTGATCTGTTGGAATTACCAAAATCAGGATATTTTTCTCTCTTTTAAGCTTCATGCAAAACAAATATTCATTTTCTTAATACTTGCAAGGTTACTTTTTTCACAAAAGTACCAATATTTATTTTTAACTGTTGACTAACAGTCATGAGTTCATCTATTGGCCGATAAAGGTGAGTAACCTCACATTTGGTGGATGAGGGAGGAGGAAGGCGGAAGAGGGCGAAAAACGATGGCAGTATTATAAGCATTTTAATATTATTTAACTGAGTAAATTATTTTCAGGTCACACCACAGTGGGATCCAATCTTGTTCTGATGTGCAGAAACAGAAACCTACTTGATTAACATGTCCGTTAATTTTCAGTTTTTCAGTGCCGCAATAGACATTACCATGCACTCTTTTTCATTGGGATTCTTTGAGACAATTAAGGGTGGTATGCGTGACAAACAATGACAGCAATATTCGTCATCGGTCTTACAAATTATTTTGATGAAGTTTATCATTTAATTAATCGCAAATATATTCAGCGTTTGTACATTTTGAATCATGCGTTTGAAAAATAAATTCGTTATTAGAACGAACGTGTTACGATTGCATCAAACAAATAGAGTAAAAAAATATACTAGCTTTGAAATGAAGTTAATGTTGGTAAAATTAGACAAGAAAAAAGGAAAAACAAACAATGATAGAAGTATCAGTTAGATTGGTGACGATTGGAAACCGGAAAGTGGTTTTTGACGCAGGTAGAAAGTTGCTGAAGTGGTTTGTACAAGTTTGGAGTTACGTAATCTCGCAATATACTAAACAAAAGATTTAAACGTTTGTGAAAAATATCTAAGCGACCAACGCTGCCGGGGATTTAAAGATAGCAAAGTCATAGTGGTTTAAAATAATAGCAAATCCGATACACAGTCAGCAGATTTCGTGGACGTGTTATGCAACTTTTTATTCAATAACACGGAAGTGAGATGAATTATAAAAATAAGGTCAAAAAGTTAGTCAATTGTGACTAATGAATTATACCTCATTTTTATTCTTCGTGCATTGTCAAAAAGCGTAGGAGAGAGGAACATTGAGATCGTTCTAATTGGCTACTTAAATATCACGTGCACCTCCCCTTTTCATTGTTGCCCTTTGATTTAGATAAAACAATTTCGTCCTCAAAGAGAAACATTATTGTTTTTCGCGGATATGGCTGATTGATTTATCTCACTTGTTTCGCCCACGATGCGCATTGTAGTTTTCCTCTTCGAAATATTTTGTCTCTCACATTTTCAGTTTTAGACAAGATAAAATACTGGATAGCATTAAAAATAAACAGAATTTAAAGTATATCAGAGAAGCTAGATCTGTAGCTGTAATTTGCAGTGGAATTTTTTTGTTGAAAAGAGAATTCAGGCAACACTTCAGTAAAAATAACTTTAGAAATAACTCAGGATGCTTTGTTGCTAAAATGTTGCTTATTTCAATAATTCCAAGAATTAATCGTAAAAAGGAAAACAAAGAACTTTTATGTTGCATGATGGAAAGCTTTATGTTCGCCACGTCATTTTGTATATTTTGTGTCATTTAATAAAAAGCAACAAAATCTTGAAACTTTAGTGTATTTTCAATTTTTCATTGAATCTAACACCTTTCTAATTTGTTGTTTCTAAAAAGTCTCAGTACGGTCACGTCGCCCTTGTTAAAAATCAAACAAACAGGAGTAGTTGTCTGTCGTTCAGAATCAAAATAATTACAACAGACTACCTTGGGGCAGACCTTTTCTCTATTTTTTTGTCTTCTTTTGATTAAAACTTTTGAAATTTTACTTTTAACGCTAATCCGTAACACATCTTTTTTATATAAGAAAGGTAGTCTGGATGTTTTTAAAAATAGAAAAAATATCACTGTTATATATTATTAAATAATACTTTTGATAATAAAAATTTTAAAATAAAAATAAAATAAATAACGAAACATATAAAAAGTTCAACCACTATGTTTTCGTGCTTGTTCCCATATTATTTTTTAAATCAATTCAACTGAATTAATCAAAGTATAATATCCCAAGACAACAACAACAGACAACAAAAATAATCGCGGCAGACAAAAAACAATTTTCACAAGCTAAATAAGCAAAATAAAATAAGAAGCGGTAAGATTAAAATTTGCGAAAATTGTTCCCTTTTTTATTAGATAGAATTAGTATGATTATGTAAATATAATAATGCGAAAGTCATTTAGAGATAATTACAGAAATAATTTCTTTCACTTTTTGACGTCACCGAGTTTTAGTTTCCTTTTTATTGATCTCTTTGAGCACGATTTTTTCCCAGACTTATTCATCAGATTATTGTTGTGAAAAATTAAGCTGTATATGGGAGGAGAGAAGTTAATTATCTTTATATCAATTTTGTGGAGGATTACAGAATAGAAGTAGTTGTGGACTGTGTATCTAATTCTTTTGTATTCTGTATAGTAATGACATCTTTTGACTGAAATTTGTCTGACGTCAGTATTGTAATTGTTATGACCCGCTGGATTGAATCAAATAATCAGACTGTAAAATCTCTTTGAAGTGTATATTCGTAGGATAAAAAATCATCTTAAAAAGTGGCTGTTTAGGAGGAAATGCGTGAACCACAAATTTACCGCACGGCTAGTATCTTGAAATATTGAGACCAATTTACTTAATTTAATATTTGGAAAATTTGACATATGATTATTAGTGAACTATAGTCTTTACAAATTTCGTCAAAATAAAATTTAAGTTAACATTGCTACGCCAAATCGAGTATTTACAGCTCACATTTTTCATTTATTTTCATTTTAACAACGACAGTGTACATCTTTCTGTGCACTTTATATAACTTTTACCAGCGCATTATTTTCCTTCTTTCGATTAAAAATTAGGATAACGAGATGCCAAGCGTATTGCTATGAGCAAAGAAACGGAAAAAATTACATTTCATCATAATGCAAAATTTTTCGCAGTTTGTTTAAATACATATAAAAGGCCATTCTTTAAGAACAAACGAACATTAATCAAATTCAGCCTTGATGGAAATGGAAAGAGCTGTCAAATAAATTTGCGATGACGCAGTTCGACAGAAACAAATGTCCACTCTATTTTTTGCTAATTTCTGTCTCCTTTTTAATTACATAATTAGTTTTGGTAAATAATAAGTAAAAAGGTTGGAAATGAGTATGAAAAAATTGGCGCCTTTAAACTACAATGCCTTATTGAAAAATTACAGCCTTAAATGAAGTAACTCAAACATCATCATTTTCCTTATTATATAAATTATACAAGGCAGGTCAAGATTTTTTTAATTAACCATAATACATTTTGACTAAGATTTAGTGATACCTATTTTTTGTATGTTTGCTAACAAATATTCATTATTCGCACTATAATAACATTACGTGTAAATTCTCTGTGACATTGCGATTTGCCAAAGTATCTGCTAGTTTGAGTTTGGTCTTAAATCTAATTTCTGCACGTCTTATAATCGGGTCCTTGCTTGATCATGGTTTTTAACAACTGTGTTAAAGAGTTGACTACTAAGAACCAATATTCGGCTTAATTTATAGTTACGCAGAACAAATTTGTTGCATCATGAGCACGAACAAGTTTTTTGTTGAGAATGACGGTGTGTTTGGTAGGAGAAGCAACGCAACTTTTGGAATGATTTGTATCCCTAAATAAAGTGTTCTTAGCAAATATTCGGCCCAATTTTATTTAATGCTTAGATACCAAACAATTTTAAAACTGAAGATTCTTATTACAACACTACCATGAACTACAAGCTAAAACGCAGTGAAATTCAAATTCAATGAAAAGAGAAGACGTTTTGAAGTTTCCTTTCTCCATAAAAATAACTTAAATTGTCAGCTGTATCAACCCGTTTCAATTTAAAACAAAGAGAATGCAAGATATAATAATATTAGTTTCACTTTAATGACTCAAAAAATGTCTTTTTTCGCATGGACCTTTGTGACATTAAATTCTGTGGCAGCTCTTTTTACAATCAGTTTAACTCTTAATCAGGGCAGTTTATAAATACATTCTAAATTGTGCGTCGGTTTTTCAATATTGTGAAAATAAATCAAATTATACTTAACGGGCTATTAGCTGGTAATTTTCACCTAACGTATGTAAACTCTTCTTTATAGCTCAATCATGTTCGAAATATAATAAAACAAGACGGCTAATTTTAAATGTCGACGCCACAAGTAATTAAATTGGTTGTTTCTGTATTAGAGTCGGCGTTTTGAAACTGTCAATGTTACAGCGAGGCTTTAGGTTATTTGATTAGATCATTTCTCTTGGAACACGCCAATTGCTGTTTCACATCAAGACGGCAAAATTTTCCCTCAAATTTAACGACCTTTGTGGCAACGTAGATTATTTTTTTGTGCAGGCGCGCTAGGAAACGCCACTAGCAAATTTTAAAATTTTTAAAAACGGACGACAAAAATACCTTTGTATTATTAATTTTTTCCAAAAAATCCTAATTTCCTCACGTAAAATATGTAGCTAATCTAAGATTAACTAAGTAACCATAAATATATTATTTTTTAAATCCAAAATTTTTGAAAGTTTTGTAAGAAATGAAAAAAAATTAAAATTGATTGCTCCAATGAATTCTTTTTAGGATCAATGACTTTTAGAAATGTCCTAATTAAGGTTTGTCTATAAGTTTCATTTAGATAACCGATACCAACAAAGTTTATTAACAAAATAATCATTCAGAAAAGCAAGTCTCCAATGAAAAAACTTCACACTTTGTAAACTTCGACATATTTTGAACCGTAAAACGTTAGGGCCAGACCAAGCATTGGACAGAATTAAAATCAAATCAAATCAATACTTCTATACTTCTCAAGAATCAACTTTGTAATGATAAAGGTAGTGCAGGTTAAACATGGGCAGAGACAGCAATAGTCACCGTCATAGAAACGTTGGCAGTACTTGTAAATACCACCATTGTAGGGGGTTTCCATTACTGCTAGTTTCTACCTTCTTTTTCATTTCTAATTTAACCGTAGATGTATGGAAAGTTATTTTTTCTTATTTAACTAAATCAGAACAAAAATAACAAGCGGTTGAAATCTATTAGTACACAATTCATCTTTAGAATGCAAATCGCAAATTTTTAGAACGACAATGACAGTCTCAGCCTCCAGTGTCATTGAGATTAAAAAACTATTAACATCATTCGCATGCCTACTAGCTTCCCAAAGATTAATTAATGGTGAGATTGAAAAGAATCAAAAAGTCAACCACTGGCAGAGTGTGATTTCTCTCTAATGTCTTTTTAAACAGTCATTGATAAATTGATAGTCAATCGTAATTCCATTTCCCAGCCATAATCGTTAGACAATCGCTTTTCACCTCTTCTATTTAGAAGCCTTCAATTACCTTTCGCGGCTTCATTATCTTTACAATGAACGTGATATAAGCCAAAATGAGATTCGTAATCATCCCTTATACTAAATTTTGTGTTTCCTTCCGAGATGTAATAACGACATTTCGAGAGTGAACCTAAGTAAAATATTTAAAGAATGTTTTTGTAAAACAAACAAGCCAAATTATGCTGAAAGTGACTGAAATGCCATTGTTTAAGACGCATTGATGGTGTTTAAAGCTCTCCCTAATTACCTACTAAAATTTTATGTCCTCCCACTCAAGAATATTTCTTATTACAAGAAAACATTTATTACAGTAATCTAGGGTTACTTTAAGATCTTAATTCGTATAACTGAATTAAATCTAAGAATATATAAACGTCTAGCTTTGCTCCAAAAATTTGGCCTCTAAAAACAGTTTAGTCAATTCAAAACACTTTACGGTTCCAAAAAAAGCTTAATGGTGAAAAAAGAAGCAAAAGGGTAATGTATAATGAAGTAGAATACAAAGAAGCTTGAGTTACGAAATCTTAGATTACTGCTTTTAGTTGATTTATGACCTGACGTATATATACACAATCAATAAATATCAACTACCTTCTTAGTAATTGTTTAAAATGATTGATGAATACTACACCACTAATGTGAGATAAAGACCGCAACTGTGCGCATAGTATGTTAATGAGGCCATCAAGGTTAGCATTGCGCTTTCAAATGCTACGTAATAATTATTTATATGCTTAAATACTCTTCCCTTACGTTTTGACGCAAAGGGTTAAAAACCATTTAAAAAGAAATTTAGTTGGTTTAGTGCTATTAGGCAATAATTCAAGCGGAATACATCAGTAAAAAGTTGCACAATCTCAGGAAGTTGGGATAATTTCTTTTCAGCATATAACTGTCTTGTTCAGGCCCCTTAAGTTCTATTGTTTTTATTAGCGTTACGAAAATAGAAAAGAAAATTGTCATCATTCTGATTATAATTGTTTTCCCAAGATAGCTCTTTCATTGAGGCTCCTGTGAAAACGGTCCTGCTATATTCAAAGCTCCCATTTTAGCTCTATAAAATAGATTTAGTAAAAAACCGCTGAATTAGACAACCGCCTTAGATATCAATCCTATTTTACGCAAGGCAGCCTTATAGTCTCTTGCAGGACACTACGGAGTTTATACCAATGACTTTCCGCACGTGAAGGAAATGCTCCAATACCTTGGAATATAGCATTTCTTCTTTACCAGCAAGCAAGGTAAAACGAAATGCTAAGAACTTTAAGATTTAAGTCTTTTCTTAAAACTGCACTTGTCACGCCAACATACTGGGGATATATATATTTACTGCCGACGACAGAAGTTTTTGATTTGTTTTACGCGAGCGTTAAAATTCCTAAGCAGAGCTACAATATCAATGTAATGGGTTTCAAAAGGTGCCGCTTTCCAATTAAGTAATGACTAATCACTGTGTTTCAAAATCGTACATGGCATCAAGTTAACGGTTGACCGTATGTGCTTCCGCAAGTGATGTCTGCCAATATTCTATTTAAAAGCAATATATTTACATTCTCAGATTTAACATGAATTCCCAAATCTTATTTCTACATTTTTACGATTATCTAATCGAACAGTCAAAAGATTTAAACTTCCAATAAGAGATAATTAAGAGTTAAACTAATTGCATTTTTAGCTCTAAGTATTAATACACAGAAATAACCTCAGTATTATGATTAAATTTGCATACATAGAAAGGGAATGTTTCTCTGCTATTTTTTTAAACTAGCAACATTGGGCCAAGGGTTCATACACGGTTTGTTAAACAGGCTTTGGCGGAATAGCTTTTTCTTCGTAATTATGTCGTCCGCGGTTTGGTGCAGATAAGGCTAGCAAATCCTTTTCCCCAGTTACGAACTGCGGATTATGTTATGTATGGGAAAATGTGTAGGTAACGCTGATGTATATCATGTGTACATTCAGAACACAGGAAGGGCACTGCTAATAGTGTTTTTAATACTGAATTAGCTATCCTGTATGAACATTCGGGTATTGTAACAACCAGAGTGACCAGAATATCCAGCAGTAGAAATCTTATATTTTTTTTATGGAAAAAACAACTCTAACTAAGTTTCATGGCATAACGCCAATGCAAAATAGAGAAGGTATAATTATTAAACCATTCTTGCAAAAAAGTAAGACGTTGCCAAAACGATAATACAATTGGTCATTGTGTTAACAGCCATTGAATGAATTAAGCGTTAATCTAGCTTAATTGATCGACGGTATTGGTGTTGAAAGACCTGTATTACTATATTGGACCGAACAAATTTACAAACTAAAAAGATCAGAGATTGTGGTATACTATGCTGCTATGTATTGAACTGTTTGAATGTCCATTTAAGAGCATGTTAACGTTATTAGAGACTCTTTCTACAAAATATGCAATTAAGGAAGGATAAAAAAAGTGCTGAATTTGTTAATGAACATGTTAATTGCACAGAAAATCACGTCCCATCTTTAATTATCGAGGTGATTTCTTTCATATTTTCCAATATGTCATTTAACCTAAAATCTTAGAATCTATCGTGTTGATACTATTGACATCATTGACAACAGATTAGCAAGGATATTTGTCCGCTTTTGGTCTCTTTATGGCACGTACTTGAAAATTGCCTATTTTAAAACTAGTTCAACTCTCATCTCGATGTACTAACATCTAGTACATCTGTTCCTTTATTTATATGGAAAAAATAACCTACCCGACATGCTTTCGTTAATAAATTTAAACAATAAGCCGAATGTCCTTAAACGTCAAATTCTTTTTTCGCAATTGGACTGTTAAAATCATTTTGAAAGGAGTTTCAAACAACACTTCATATTTTTTTGAATTTCTGTATCTACAAAATAAGTTTAAGTGTGTCCTGTCATGTTTAAAATTGTTTAAATATTTTTTTTTGGTTAACAGCACCTCTTTACGTTTAAAAGCGCAAATATTTTCTAATTACACCCATAAAAACTCATATTAACTCATATTAAACAATATTAACCAACAGTTAATTTTTTTTAAAAAATTTTTGTAAATTTGGCACTCTGTAAAATTATTCACAGTAGTAAGCAATAGGAATATAACATTCCAAGTAACATATGTACTGCGTAACTGCTTGGAACCCCAATAATTTTTCTCAAGCAAAAGTCATGAAATATACGTCATTAGACCAAACTTTGTAGGTACCAGCTCATTTTGGTCCACAATTAATTTAAGCCATTTAAAAATTTTATTTGTTATTGTTTAAAAAGCAAAAAAATCCAAATTTTCTGGACAGTTTAAGATTGCCAAAAACCTATTATTTTTCTTGTTGCTCAAAAAGTCTGAAAAATAAATAATGCACAAAATTTCCCAAAGATTAACATTTTGCGAAAACTAATTTCGCAAAATGTTATTCTTCTAAAATAGGTTAACGTTTAAATTGTAAACTAGCCTAAATTATTCGTAAGACTTAATTTTCAGTAGAACAAAATTTTGATTAAAAGGTACACCCTTTTTATGTTTTTTATTTTTTTTCCTTTGTTGAAAAAACTCCTTATGATAGTCAGCTAATTTCAAATTTTTAAAAAGCCTAAATCATTCGTTGGACTTACTAAAACTTAATTGTACTTGATAGTGAGTTGATTTCAGACCGGCTAATGTCATAGACTCCAAAAAACTGTATTTCAATAATAAAAAAATTAACGGTAGCAAAGATCTTGTTTGTAGCTGGATCTGAAGGGTTTAAGTGTATTTCAGGCATTTTCAGGGATCAAAGATAGCAGCAGGCTAAATAGGAATGTCTGAAAATGAAAGTTACTTAAAAACTAAACAATGTACATGGTTCACACAGTCGAACAATTAACTTGTAAGCCCATCAATATACGAGCTGTGATTCACTTCTGATTGTGTAACGTAGTTGTGCTACGTTACACAATCAAAATAGTGTAACGGTGCGTACTAATGCTTTCTCAATGAAATATCCCATTATTTGTATAGATAACAGATTAAACATCACTTCTTTCGTGTGTTTTTTAATTTGTAATATTTTATAGATAATAACATGCATTCAATCAATCGGCATTACATGGTGTGACATCAAATTTGTAGACATAAATTTTAAAAACAATTTAAAGATTAAGTATTATAGTATACAAAACAGACTAACGTGTTAGTTATAAGTCTTTTAGAAAAAAAACATAAGTCTATAAAAATTGACACTTCCACGGTGTGTGTTGTTCAGAGCTTTTCAAGAAAAAAAGGTTAATTAGAAATTCAGGTGTAAATTGCGTATCTACTCACAATGATAAAAAGGATATATCGTAGAGTAAAACACTAAAATTAAGATTTGACTTTTTTTTACTGTAGATCCAGTAAAATAAATTTATAAGCTTTTAGAATGTTTTGTAAGGATAATCTTTAGATGCGATTGGTTTCTGTTGTTTGTAATTTTTATCCTGGCATGAAATAATGAGATAACTATAGTGAAATATTTTTTAGAATGATCAGCAGCGAATATTTTTAAATTCTGATATCCTGTCATTTACAGAATATTTAAAAAGTGAATTATGTTCACCAAAATGGGAAACAATAGTTTTCTTTTAGGTCTTATTACAACAGGTCTTATTATAACAAAAGCAAGTATAATTATGCAAACTTCAGCAACGCTGAGGATTAGTATTTCGCAATAATTCTAACTCGATTACATTAAAAGTAGAATGAAAAGCGATAGTATGAATTTATTATAAGAAATTATTTGATAAGAAATTACATAGTTTCTTATCAACTTTGAGCAGGTGTTATTGCGTGTTTACAGGACTAATAAAGACTTTGCTCTTTTTGAGTCTATTATTATGAATAATTGGCATGAAACTAAATATTAATATTTCTTTTTAATAGCATTTGTCAATGTATTAACGAAAACAGTGTAATCAACAAGGAAGTGAGTGTCAATCGCTAAAATACAGATAGTTTTGCTATTATCATCAACTATTATCGATCATCACCATCATCCTCTTAATGTCTCTTTAGAAAATAAATCATCATTCTCTCAATGTATCATCAGAAAAGTAAGTTATTAAAACACTCCTACATGGCTATGAAAAAGTTTTTATACCGGAGAAAACAAAGTATGGCAAAAATGGTTTCAGTCTCTATCATCATTGCCATATCTTCTTTCCTGTTTTGGCCCACCAATGTGATATCTCTGGTCGTTAGCCAGTGGAAATATCCATGGGTTTGCCCGTCAACAAAATATTTACTCTACGTTTCGGTGTAGTCATTTTGAACAGAATGCAGCTATTATAAACCAGAACACAGTTAAAGTTATAAACACAGTTCTATAGCCTCGAAAAAATGCTAGGAACTCAATAAGAAATTAAATTTTGAAATCTTTGTTTACGAGGAAGTATTAATTTTGTGTTTCTTCTTTCTTAAGTTGTCCGATTTATTGTTACAATAGGTAAGCAGTTCAAAATTAGAAACAATATTGGCACTGGCAATACTGAAAAATAATCAGAAAAAATCAGCATTATATCGAGTCATTGTTCACTGTTAAGTCCTTAACGAGCTAACCACAAAATTATCGTAGAAAACAGTAATTAACTGCAAGTTCTCTGCACCCAGTCACGACATCACTATCACTACATGGCACTGTTTCCTTCTAAAAGGAAACGTAATTGTATGTCATGTGTTCATTCAATACAGAGTGGAAGAATAGTATAGTCTTAATACTTCTGTGCGTTAAAGACACAATTTTAGTGTTTTTACGATCCCTTCCACAACATCGTAATTAATAATAACGCAATCTATGATGCAGTTTTTAAGACTTATTTCGTCATTCACTCCACATTTATAACGTAAAATTGCAATATGGCAACAGCAGATCCTTCATAATTGCTTTAGAGAGAAGAACAGAGAAAATCATGTTTTGATTTTTCGATTTTTAGAAATTCATGTGTGATAATGTGGCATGGTAAAAATACAGCATTGCCAGTCATGTTTATTTACTAAAATGTAGGCAGAACACTCCTTCATCTTAGTTTTATTTAGGAATTTTGGTCCAAAGGAAATAATTTGACTGTGTATACAGCGGATGCGGATGCGGATGATGCAGATGATGATTTTTATAAAACGAGTATATTTCTTATTTCATTAGCTGTAGGTTTTATCTACAATATTAATATTAAAGTCCTGTTAAATGACTAACAAAAAGGATAAGAAGGATAAGAAATATTTCTGTTTTTAGTATTATAGAGAGTGAGTATATTGAAAATTGACGTCCAAGGGTTAAAAACTGCTGCATAACATTTTAAGCGTACCAAAGCTGAAAGAATCTAAAAAGTAGACATAATTTTACCTGATCTTTATAACTAAGCTTAATAATTTGACCCGCTGACAGACAGAAGCCTCGAAAATTGAGAAGAGAATGGCATCTTAAAATGAAAAAAATGACTTTCACAGCGAAACAACATTTATGATCAACATTGTCTTTCACTCCTCAAAATAATACTCGAAGATTCTATGGTGTTATGTCACAGTTCTGGCAATCGGTACAAACATAAGCGCATTTTGTGGCTGAAATAATAGTTTTCATAAGCATACTGAGATTAAGATCAAAATGCTGTAAGCTCATAATAAAAATATATTTAATGATTTTCTAATTAAGCAACCGAAAGAATTTTATGTCTTAGTGGATGCTGTTACTTAAAAGTCTGTCCAAAGCAGTTTGGTAAAGTGCAAGCGATACTTTGCCATATTAAGTGTAATTGTTCGTATCAATCCGAAGAATTAAGATATTACTGACCAAAAAATTCCATTAGGATGCATGTGATATTTATAAATATCAATCAATAACCAATTTAAGGGAAACTAAGACAGACAAATAGAGGCGTTTGATTTCGCTGTAAATGCCATATGTCATTGTCTAGTTGAATAGTCATGGTTAATCGTAACGATCCTCCCTTACTTTTTATCGCCTGAAAATAACTTTTAATTGCTTTTCGCGGCTTCATTATTTATTTGGTGAACGTGACAGTTGTCAAAATATTTCCTTCACCATCTTTTACATAAATTTGCGATCACTTTCTGAGTTTAATGACACCATGTTAGCCTAGTTTAGAATAAACAAACGGATATTTAAGTCTAAACATTGAGGTACAAGAACTAAGATAGTTTTGATCCCTCAATAATCAGCGCTTTTTGTGTCATTTAATGTATCTTTAACATATATTGTTATTTTGTCATTACATTTGAAAATAAATAACACGTAAAAAATATCTTTTAATTTGTTGCTTTAAATTTTGCTTTGTTCAGTGTTTCTTTACTCAATATAAAATTGATTTGAGTGCATATATGATGTGGGAGGACCACGTTGTAATTAATGGTGAGTGCTTATTGAATAAATTACATTGAATACAGTCACTTATGTCTGTTGTCATGTAAACACACATTTCCTGATTTAAGTATATATAATTTTTATTAGATATGAGAAAACGTTAATCTGCTACAAATTACATTTTACCAACTTAATAATAATTTATGAGAAGAGGAGGAGGAATATTAGCGATATTTCATTATGCTTTTTTAAGATTGTTAATGATGTTATAACTTTTATTTATATTTTACACTTTTAATGGTGTTAAAAATAAAAAGGAGCGGCTTAATTTTCTGTCTCACATATCCCAGATTGCAAAATGGACGGTTAGACAGTGAAATAGATAATAGATAGAAGAAAAATTATTTCGTAAAAAAATAATTTGGTATGCACGTCCTTACCGCATACGCAATGGATAAGGAACAGGGAGGAACAAATAATTAGTTTGAACAGGAGGCTAAACTCTGTGGAATGACCTGTATTTGCACGTTTATGAGGGACTTTGCTTTTGAATATTCGTCACTCGTTGTTAGTACTGTATCCAAGACAATTTTTAAACCCAGATAATTTTTTTTCATTTATTGAAATTCCTTCGCATAACTAAAGTACGCGCAAAATGTTTAAAAAAATACAATTTGATGTATCGTCCAAAAAAGTTGCGGTTTTTTCCTTTGGTCATTACATTATAAACTCAGTCAAGTGTTTTAAAGTTTTTAGTCAGATAAAAATATATGTTCAACGTGTAGTTCATCTCTACATATAAGTCATTAGTCACGGAGAGACCAAGATTTTAACAAAGGTACATTTGTTCAAACATGTAGGTTTTAGTAAATAGTAAGTAAAAAGGAAGTTATAAATAGAATTGACGTTTCATACTGGTAGCTACATACATCTATTACCATATATTGGTAGATATGGAAACGTGGTATTACATTCTTAGAATGATGTCACCTTTAAACATTGTAAATAAGCTGTAATAATTTACTCGTTTAACTTTACGTGGCTTTATTAAAAAATTAATTTATGTGTGAGATATAAACAGATACAAAACTTAATAAATAGTTACACTGCTAAAGAATGGTTAAAACAACTCCTTAACCAGTTATAATGTCAGTGAATTTGGTGTGATAGTAGGAGGGAGCGTGTTTAATAGGTGATATAGGTGATAAGTAATTATTCTTACTCATGCAAAATCCTTTTCCTTCAGATGTTCAAAGAATGAAATATCTTAAACATTGATTATGTTTATTTTTTCTGTTTTTCTCCATATTAAACATATGTGCAAAGGGCAAAATTATTATTCATACATCCTCTATTGCGACACGAAAGGGTGGAGAATGAATAAATTTGGCGTATTATGATGAAGTTTCCTTTTGTCTTCAATAATTATTTATGAATTGGTAACACAATGTTACATATAAATAATCTCTACTGACGATTAAATATGAAATTAAGGCTACCTGAGCTAAGCTATATTCACCCTGGTACAATCATTAATCAGGTAAAGAGATGATGCCTTTTATATCTGGAAATTGAAAAAAGCGTCAAAAACCAACTACATAACTTATAAAGTTATTGTGCCGGACCACTACCAGCAATGACAAAATTTTTAAAAGTAATTCTCTTTGGAAGATGCGATGTATGCGTATGACTGTATTTATTTAACCCACTAACCCTATTAATTTCGGTTTTTATATATTACTTTTTTTTGCTCAGCTGTATGACAATTCTGAGTTTTTATATTTAACTATTAGGCAGATTTAGCTATTATGCGAAACTACACTTGAAAATCTCTATGAAATTTTTCAAATCAGGAAAACATAATAACCTTCGTTAGAATTATCACTAGAGCAAGGTAACTTTATTTTCTCATGGAAAATATTTCTGTAACATTTTGACACGTGTTTAATCCGATTTCCCTATTATTCCGATATTTACCCGAAAATCGGATTTTCGTGCAATTTTTTACGTTTTTTATGCGAATTATGTAAAAATTGGAAATCATAATATAATAGTCGGTGGCCAGTTTATAAATCCACGGGTTCACCTATCCATTTTTACCGCATTTCGTGTGTCTGGCTACTGCAGTTACCATTTTGCGTGACAGACAGACAGATATATACGGGTGCTATAACATAGATAACCTATATTTGGCTGTGAGAAGCTTCATACAAAATGCGAAAATTCGCTACACATCTAAATTAATTCATATTAAAGTAGAAAGTGGTATTTTAAACAACTTTCTAGCTTCCGATGTCGTCACAAAAAAAATGTTCACATCAGCAAAAATTTATGACCGCAATTGCGGTTTTTTTTATGGCGTAATACAATTGTACCACGTTTCATTCAATTTCACAAGCCTATCAATCTATTACCCCGGTCACAATAAGTTTGGAAAACCCCACCCTCGTCCCCAGGTCCTTTTGTATTTTCGATATGAGAAAAGACGACAAAAAATACCCTGGTATCTTTGAGTGATTCTTGGTCAATATATGGCCAGATTATGCGAATACGCTCATTTATGCTATTAAAATATGGCGGAACTTTAGCTGTTAGAAAATTTATGTTCCAGCAACAGAAAACATACTGATAATTGTATTGTCTCACGAGTAAAAAAATACAGGAAAAATTGTGCTGTTTTATGTTCAGGTTACGTAATACTTTGATATAGTTTAGCTAGCTGTACTCAATAGAACTTTTGCTTGCTGAACTTAGCTAGATAGTTCATTATTTAGATTTTAAATCCAGTTTATAACTGAAGAAGTGAAAAAGTTTTTATTTTTGTGACATTCTTAATTCTTACGGTATTTAAGTTCTTCTAATTCTTATGATTGGTACAATTGTTAAAGTCTCGCTTCATAGATATTCAGTAATCTTGAAATTTGTTTTTAAAGGTTTTAGATAGTTTGCGAAAGTTTCTGAAAACTCTGTTACGTAAAAGATCAGAACTACTTTATGAGAATTAATTCTTGTGAGAACTAATTTTTGAAACACTTTTAAATTCTTACGAGAATTATTTTTTTGCAAAGTTAGCAAGCTTAAAATACCTTCTTAATTTGAGTACATTAACAGGTATGAGTCTATGTACTAAAAGAGATAAAGCTAAAGGTGTCCAGCAAAATGGGCTACAAAAATACTTCTCCTTCGAAACCGTACTTTTGCTGGAAATAAAATTGAAGTACGGACTTGAAACTTGGCACGACAACACAAAATATTTTCACTATTATCATAGTTTTTGAGTTCCTGTTTAAACAGGGACACCGATAAACGATTTTGACAGATATATCAATTTTATCAGTATACAAAAAGACCTGTACAAAAAACATTAAGAAGAGCAATTTTCATGATTGAAATATGTCAGAGTCTAAGTGTTATGTTAGGGTCTAATTAAAACTTTGTGCCATGTTTGATTGGTGCAACCCAGTTGCATAAAGTCTTCCATATTCGTGTTGTAAAATTGTGTTGGAGAAGGCCCATAAAAAAGGTCACCAAATACCAGCTTCGGCTAGGTTGATTTAACCTGCCCCTGTATGAATACGGTTAAGTTAGTTATGGAATTCTAGGGAGATTTTGGAGACACTAGATCCCTTTTCACTTCCTCGAGTTTAATAATTACGTTCTTTTCTTAAAAAAATTCACAAATTTTTACCTAATATTTGATAAAGTTTTGCAAATAGGGTCCCAAGAAATACGCATGTTTTTGGAATTTATTTTCGTGAATCTATTAAGAAACAAAGAAACAGTTTCTAATCCTCCCTGCAAATTTTACTATGAAAAAGTTAAGCTAGCTAGCTAATAACTAAATGTAAACCAAAAACCAAGCTAAAATAATTAAAGCTAGCTGTCATTAATACGCCTACATTAGGTTTTTGGCCACCAACTACGTCCCAAACATAAAAACATTGTTAGCTAGCTAGAGCTACATAACACTTGTTTTTCTGAAGTCAATAGCCTACTTTATTATTATGCCGTTATCTTCTTTTCTAATGTTCAATGCGACATCATGATCTTATTAGTGATATTTCAATAAATCTAAAAACGTAAAACCAAGCGTTTTTGATAAATTAACTAGCGTTATAGCAAAGTTTTGTTGTTTATAAAATACAAAACCACTGCTCAATGCACCATTTTTATTTTGACCTGAAAAAGTGCTGACTTAGGAAAAAGTCGTAACAATTAAGCGATAATGTGAAAGCTAATCATATTACAAAACCGGGTCAATGATACCAAGGTATTTTTCGACGTCTTTTCTCATGTCAAAAAGGCAAAAAATCTTGGGTACAAGGGTGCAGAAAACCCCAGGCTGAACGGGTTTAAAATAGAGCAGTCATCACCTCGTGGAAACATCCCCATGTTAATATTCCCTTTACGAATCTTATGGAAATGTCAACATAAAAACGTGTTGTGCACGTGTTTCGTTGTACAACGCAGGAAATACGCCTTTGCACGTATTTCTTTGAACTTTTTCATTGGAATTTGCTTGTTCATGTCTACTGTGTCGATATTTACCGTGCACTCGTATTCCGTTTTTGTGCCTACCGTAGTTACCGTCTGTTAACAGAGAAAAACACAAAAGACACCGTGTAAAATTTCACGTGTTTTCCTGTCTATTAAATTCCTCGAAACATCTCCCATCGTTGCAAAGTAAATAAAAATATATTCCATTTATTGTTTCATATTTCTGCAGCACAACTTTTTCTTTGTGTCCAGTTTGCGGAAAAGCGCTTTATATATAAGAATATACTGTATAGGTTTATTAAAGATGAAATTACATAAAATGTTAAGACTATTCTAACAATTTTGCTCACATTTTAAATGGAATTTTAAAAAAAGTATTTTCCTCTGTCTGTCAGTGGAATTAAACTGCTTGAACAATAACAGGGTTCATTTTTGCACCAGTTTATTTTTTTAGTTCTTTCATTATGCACTATGCTATGAATATGCTAACAATATATCAGGAATAACTTTTGCCTAACAGTTAAAAATATTCATATTTTTAACTGTAAGGCAAAAAACACTATTCTTATGAAAAATAGTGTTTATTTTTAATAAGACAATGTCATGGCATATTGAGTCTAGACGCGTACTTTTCAATCCATAAAATCATGACGTTATTGGTACCAATCAGATTACCCTACATTGGGATGCATATTTTAATTACAAATATTTCTCAATGGCTAATTTAAGAAAACCAAAGTAGCAGAAAGTGGGAAAGTTTGATTTCGCAGTTAAATGCCAATTAGATTGACTTATGAAATATTGATATGTCTAATTTTAAAGTCAAATCACTCAATCTGCATACGATTTTGACTGCAAATTTGGGAACGAGATGATTCAGACTATTGTTTACATAATTGGATACAGGAAACTGTGTTGTTTAAACTATCTGAAATCAAACTTTAATCACAGATTGTAAATCTGTATTGCTTCATCTTTATGTCATTTAGAACACATATCAATATTAAGGAAGGAAAATCAATTTGACAGCAAAATAAATATTCTAGTTTCTGTCCCTGTAAACAAAAATTTCACTTTTTAAACGTATTCCAGTCTTTCGGGTCATCACCTTTTGATGAATAGGTGTTAGACTTACAGTGATATTGCCTCTATGGTAACAAAGTCACTGTTTTAAAAGTATATCTGATGAGTAGAAGTAATTTTAAATTTTTTGCTGGTCTGTAGGCAAAAATGATGTGGCATGTACTATTTTATTAAGGGAGGAATAATGTACCAGAAATGTACCAGAAACAACGTATGTCGTATAGTAATACTATTTTTAACGATTTTAATTGATTAGTACTGTGAAGATTGAATCTTCGACTGCAAGTTTCTCTTTGTTCTCCTTTGTTCATAGCATTAATACAGAGATCAAATGTAGAAAAGCATATAAATTTTTAATCTACATAAAAGCAAAATCATATGGAACTTTGGAAGTGAGATTTTTCTACTTATTGTTTTATAGGTATTACCTCAGGAAGTGTACTTAACATGGTGGGTTACTCGCCGCTGAATTTGGATTACTTTAAGTGTCAGATTTTTCGGTGAATAACTACGGTCGTAAAAATGTATAACTTGCCCCAAATGTTTTTTTGGCCGCCGCTAAAGAAAAATTAAAATTAATATTAAACTAAGATGAATGTACAGGTTGTTTTAAAGATGATCAAGTTTAATTAATTCAAGATTAGTCAATTTACTAAAGATTTTAATTCCCAAATTCGTGAAGATGTATTCGGAAGAAAACTATTTTATCTACCTGCGACACTAGCCTATACAGGCAACGGATTAATTGGTATTTTCTGCAAATTTTCTGAGTAAAAAAATTGCAAATTAAAATTAAAAAAGAAAAAATCCCACTTCGAATTCCATTCATTTTCAAGAAATTAAGAAATGTAAAAATGTTAATTCTTTTATTAATGACTGACGCAGTTACAAATTACCGGTAGTAAAGACTCATTTATTTTCGTTCTTTCTTTTTGTGAGCGCATGCGCATTTTGAAAGACTTAGAGATTTTATCCCAATGCTCATGTGCTATCTGAAAAACTCGCGAGCCTTTTGCGATATAGCAGTCAAACGGTAACGAGCCTTAAGACCAGTGAAAATAACCCGCAATTTAAATCATAGTAGTTTTATTCCAGTTTTGGTACGGTGTGTAGAAAAATATCAATTTATTCATAAGACATGGTAGATACAGAACATTCTCATGAACTAACACCATACTATTTAAAAAGGATAAAAAATATTTTGATATAATGCAAGTGTGGAACTATTGTAAATTATTAACAAGTGTTACCGTAACTGCAAACGTAATATTATTAAACGTACAAAAAAACACGCTATTTGATATATGACTTACTTTTATGAACCCATTTAACACGTTCATACATTCCTTTCGCACAGAGTATGAATGTAGTATGACGAAAATAATGGCTTGGAGTAAATTAACCCCAGAGTAACATGGTTATCTTAAAAACGAGGACTTTGTATCAATCATTAAAAGAATATTGTCTTGAGAGGCTAATTTCAACAAATTAAAGCCATCAAACAAATACTCTCTTGGAAAGAAAACCGCTATGCAATCTTTTTTTTCTTAAATACAAAGCAATGGATTGGGACTGGGAAAAAACCGCCAGTCGCAGCACATATTTACATATGATCTGAGTATCTTTTAACGCGAAAGTTGATTAAACAGCTTAGATATAATCTAAGTTATATTATTTTATTTCACCATACTGTGATTTATTTCCCGTTATGCAACGAAAAGGCATAGTACTGATAATTAAAATATAATGTACTGAAGTTTCTCTGAGGAAAAGTCGCATTAAAAACGAAGACGTTGTATTAATTACTAAAAAAATATTGTCTTGCAGGGTTACTTTCAACAAGTTAAAGCCATCAAAGAACTACTCTTTCCAAAGAAATTGGAAATGCTGTAACTAAAGATTTATTATTTCCATAATTCACTTAAAATACAAAAAATACCTCTGATTACCGTTTTTCTGCATTATTATTTACAAGCCACAATTTTTTTAAAAAAAACCTAAAAGTAATTGCGGTGGTTTTTGTTTCATTAAGGCTCCTGCGATACTGGTTCTACAACATTTACAGCTTCCATTTCAACTTTAGACTGCTTAACTAGACAACCGTCTTAGATATCAATCCTATTTTATGCAACGCAACGCAACTTGGAGTGAGTCAGGCTTTTATGACACTGCGGAGTTTAAAATAAATGACCTTCCGTACATCAAGCAAACGCCAAGGTACCAGTAGTCAAAGTAAAACGCAATGCTACAAACTCCGTTTTAATTTTTTTCGCCAAAATACTGGAGATATATATTTACTGTCGATGACAGACGTTTTTTGATTTGTTTTACTCGAGCGTTAAAATTCCCAAGCAGAGCTTCAATATCAATCTAATGGGTTTCAAAAGGTGCCGCTTTCCAATTAAGTAATGACTAATCACTTCCTTTTACGCATATTTCTAGCCTAGTCTGTCATATTCATTTTTGTGGCTGCGATTTCGAAATGGTACATGGCATCAAGTTAATGCTTAACCGAACGTACTATCGCAAGATATCGCTGCCAAAATTCCATTCCAAATACAATACCAATTACAATTGGTCATTGTATCAAATCCCATTGAATTGATTGAGCGACAATCAAGCTTAATACACCTTCGCCCAATGAGTTTTTCTTTGATGTCTTTAAACTTTTTTTAAGCAAAATAAATGTGTGTTTTAAAATCCTTACTTGGAACTTCATAGAGTATGATATCCCCAGATTCATGGAGCAAAGAAAAAACTTGTTACATCAGATTTTTTAATTTTTTTATAATTAAACTGTGCCTAAAACTGAGTCATATTAGTACAAGAAGAAAATTAAAAAGATTTTGAACGAAACATTAATACCACCAAAACAACATTTTCACATGTCGGACTAAGTTTACAATTTATTCAAACACTAATTCAACGATGTTGAACATGATCCTAAATTCAAAACATCAAAGTTCTAAAATTTTACAGAACATGTAATTCGGTAAACGTTTATTGATTGGCGGTTATGGTGTTGAAACTGACCTATATTACTATATTGAACAAATTTACAAACTAAGAAGTGGTATACTATACTGCTATATATTGAACTGTTTGAATGTCCATTTAAGCGCATGTTAACGTTATTAGAGACTCTTTCTACAAACTATGCAATTAAGGAAGGATAAGAAAAGTGCTAAATTTTTTAATCAATATGTTATTGGATAGAAAATCACGTCCCATATATAGTTATCTAAGTGATTTCTTCAATATTTTCTATATTGTCAACAATGACACGCACCCTAGTTTGTTAAAACGTATTGTCCTAATACAGTTTACATCGTTAACAACACATTTGCAATTTTTATTCGCTTTAGTCTCTTGACGATACGTATTTGAGAATAGCCTATTTATGTATCTATTTTTTTCCTTGCTCACTTCATATGATAGTGGACTAATAGACTTCATATGATAGTGGGCTAATTTCAGCCCGGCTAATGTGATAAACCCTAAAAAGCTGTATTTTACTTAAAAAAAAAAAAATTAGCAAAAATGTTGTTTCTAGCTGAACCTGAAGGGCTTAAGTGTATTTCAGGCTCTTGCAGGGATGATAGCAGCAGGCCAGATGAGGATGTTTGAAAATGAAAGTTACTCAAAAAATTAAACATTGTGCATGGCTCACACAGTCGAACAATTCATTTGTAAGCCTTTCAATATACAAGTTGTGATTCACTTCTGGTTGTGCAATGAAAGGGCGTAGCACAGATAATAAAGAATGATGCGTACTAATGCTTTTTATATGAAAAATCTCATTATTTGTATATTTGTATAGATAATCATTCATTTGCGTGCTTTTTAATTTGTAATATTTTATAGATAATAATTTGCATTCAATCAATGTGACGTCAAAGATGAGATTTTCGTTATCTCTATCTGTCATTTTTCTTATTATAAAGAGAAAAGGGAAGTATATTTCTTTACACAAATGTTGAAAACATTTAAAGATTTAGTATCGTAACATACAAAAAAGACCAACATGTTATATTATAATATCTAAAAATACTAAATTGTTACGTAAATTCTACGCTTTGTAAGTCATGATTCTCATAGAAAACAACAGAAGCATATCACAAAGAAATAACATATTTAAGGATATATTGGAGAAAAAAGGTGTGTAAAACACTAAAATAAAAATTCTTTTTTTTCCTGTAAATCCAGTAAAATAAATTTATAAGCTTCTAAAATGTTTTGTAAGGATAATCTTTGGGTGCGATAGGTTTCTGTTGTTTGTAATTTTTATCCTGGCATGAATTAACGAGATAACTATAGTAAAATATTTATTAAAAGGATAAACAGCGATTATTGTTAAATTCTGATATCCTGTCATTTGCAGAATATTTAAAAAGTGAAATATGTTCACCAAAATGGGCAACAAAAGTTTTTCTTCGGCCCTTATTACAACAGGTCTTATTACAACGAAAGCAATTAAAATTATGCAAACGTGAGCAACGCTGAAGGTTATTATTTCGCAATAATTCTAACTTAATTACTTTTAAAGTAGATTGAAAAGCGATAGTATGAAACATAGTAACGCTCGTCAGCAAATCATTGACTCTGAGTTGCAGTATTAAGGAGGCTAGTCATTAACCCGTGATAAAATGCACAGGGCGCCCTTTTTTAAATTACATGCTATTGTGTGCGCCTGTAGCACGACTTTTTCCTCCGGCCACACAGACAGAATACGGCTATTATCAAAGAGATATTTCTATCAGAATTTAACACAGTTTTATAGTCTTATAAAACAAAAACAAAAAAAAGAAACTAGGAACTTAATAAGAACTTAAATTTTGAAATCTTTGTTTACGAGGAAGTATTAATTGTGTGTTTCTTCTTTCTTAAGTTGTCCAATTTATTGTTACAATAGGTAAGCAGTCCAAAATCTGAAAAAATGGCACTGACAATACTGAAAAAAAAATCATAAAAAACAGGCATTTACTCCTAGCATTTCTTTTATATATGAAGCATATATTACCGACTTTCAAACAGCGCAGTCTGGGCACGAGTAAAGCGCTTGTAGGGACAAATTTTTAGCTTGTTTTTGTGTGACTTGATAGCCTAGTCAAGTTTCTTAGTCACGTAGAAAGGCGGAGAAATGTGTAAGCTTTTGTTGTTTCTTTCCTAATTCTTTGCTTTTTATACTAACGTTTAACTTTTAAATAACGTGTTGAAATGGTGCTGCTAGTCCTCTCTTTGGTATATTAACTTTATTAAAACAAGAACAACTTACAGTTATTAACTTTTACAAAGTTCAAAGCTGGATGATGGTAAAAGGGTATTCTTAGCTCTGTGCCTGCAGAAGCAATGAACCTGGACTGAAGTATCTATAAGAAAATTACGCACTGCTAGATATTACACATCTTTTCCTTATAATCAACTTTCATGGTATGAATTAAGTATAGCTAGATGGCTAAAAACCACCATATGTACAATGTAATGTATGTTTGGCTATGGCTACAACAAGGACAACCAAAGACAACCAGCTAAAAGAATCAAGATATGGATAATTATTAAAGAATATTTTTAAATTTGGACGAAAGGTTATTAAAAATGCCACAACTGCATATGTAGCTAATACTGTCCTTATCAAGTGATTATCTAAAAGCGAATATTTGACCCCGCCAACTACATAACTTTATGGTTTAGCATCTCTAAAAATAACTTTGAAAAAATTGTGATGGATTGGGAAGTCATCAGATGAAAAGCGAATTATTAAAAACATTCAAACATCCATTTAGCTTTTATAATTTTGTTGTTTTGATGCAGACAAAGTCGTGGATGCCGACAAAGACGTAATCAAGACATATTTTCAAACAATGTATAAGGAACTGACATGCATATTGGAATATAGATATATTGATAAATGCTAATGCCAAATTTCGCTAACAGATTCATTGTTAATCCTGTTGGGTTTAAAAGTGAATTTTAAGTTTTTTTATTATTTAATTCAACTTTTTCTGGCTAACTTTTTTTTTTGAGAAAAAGATTTTGAGGATGAAGGTCATTTTTAAGAGATGGATTTTTACAGAAAGAAGTTTTCATGATGTTTTTAGGTTTTCTTTTTTAGTTTACAAGTTCACAAAAAATTTTAAGAGTGAGTCATGTGTTTGCATGTGTTTACAACTTATTCGCTGAAATAAATTCTTGTCAATAAGTATAAAGAGAACATTTTCTTACTTACATGTAATTTTGCTATGATATCTTTCCAACCTTTTCTTATTCTTGTCAGAAAAGTTTGACCTACCATTCCCCTTCTAACCAATTATATATATCTGGCAATTTTGGAGTTTTTTTTGTGAGAATTAATTTTTTTATATCGGGTATTTATTATTAACTAAAAGATTATATATGTCAAATGGTGATGAAGATTTTTGCAAAAACAGTTTTGCTGATGCTGAAGATTTAGTAATTTTAGTGAAAGAAAAATCAGTATTGTTAAATAACGAAAACTTTATTGTGGATAAAAAATGAAAAACTTTGTGGTAGAAATTTGTGGATGTTGGATTTTAATTTTTTTTGTAAATTTAGGCTTAAGGTAGATGTAACTAACAGCTAACATAATGATAAGATAAGAAAAGTATTTACAGTGATGTTTTCCTTGCCCCTGCACACTGGCCAGTCTAACTAAATCTAACTGGCTTAAACTACACCTTTCACCACACCTTTCGTCAGCTATTTAACTAGCTAGTTAGCTAACTGCACTTGATTTGTTTTGAAATATAATGGTATTAACTATTGGGGACAATACTTTTTAAAGGTAACAATAAAAAATAGCAATGTGGTGCCAACAATAACATTTCTTTCTCGTTTAACACGTTGAACACTTGACTTTTAGCTAGGCTAACCTTCTAGTCATTTAATGACCTTGAATTTTGTCTTACAGTCCATAAACCATTAAAGAATACTCTCCTTTAATTTTAGTGTTATAATAGTAAAGCAAGGAGGTATAAAAGTTCTTTTATACCTCCATGGGTAAGCCACAAGTTAAAGTGTCTGTTAATGTTGTTGTTGTCTTCTTCTTTTTGCGCTACCATTATGAAAAATTTGTCCCTACAAGCGCTTTACTCGTGCCCCGACTGCGCTGTATGAAAGTCGGTAATGATATGCAATGATTTCAAGTACAAAAAATGACCCTGATAAATGTTTTTTTAGCATCAGAATCTTATCGCATCATTGTTCTCTGTTAAATCCACAACGAACTAACCACAAAATCATCGAAGAAAAAAGTAACAATAATTGCGGTGATTTTTGTATCATATTAACTGTAAGTTTTCCGCACCCAGTCACGACATCACTATCATTAAATGGCACTGTTTCCTTCTAAAAGAAGACGCAATTGTATGTCATATGTTCATTCAATACAGAGAGCAAAGATAGTATAGTCTGAATACTTCTGCCCATTTAAGACACAATTCAAGTTTATTAACGATACTTTTCTTCAACATCGTAATTTATAACAACACAAGCCTTGATGTAGTTTTAAAGAGTTATCTCGTCATTTACTCTACATTTGTACCCTAAAACTGTAGTATAAAAAGAACAGATATAACCTAATAGATGCTTCAGATATTTCCCAAGCTTTGTTTTTATTAGGATAATTAGCTGTCTGGCGGAATGATTTATATTACTGGATAAATAAATATCGTAATGAAAAAGAATTATCCTCTTTTCATGGAATTAAAATTAATTTTTTGTTTTCCAATAAGGTAATAACAGTGTGGTGAATGCGTTTGGGATTTGAGAACAGAATCAACCCCGTTATATTAGCCAACAAGATATTCCAGTAGCTTGAAGTACTTGCTGTGCACATATTAAGGTGTATACACTATAGAGAGCAGGCCTAACACTTCTTCATAAGTGCTTTAAAGAGAAGGACAGAGAAAGTCATGTTTTGATTTTTCGATCCTAAGTAAAACTAGTGAACTACAGAAGCAGAAATTCATGTGTGACATATGTGGCATGGTAAAAATATAGTACTGTTAAATATATCCTCTGAAACAATCATGTAGTTCAATCTGCTCTTGTTTAAATCTTTGTGGCATCTAAAGTACAAACTTTATAAATCTAATTGGACTTTATTAACAAAGTATATACCGCTCCACAAATATTTTAGAGATTTGGTTGAAGTGTTAGCGTATGCGGCAGTCGTGTTTATTTTACTACAGAGTTCTTACCGACTAAAATATAGGCAAATCAACCTTCCACCGCCTCCCACCCAACCTTTCACAATGTCTTATTAACTTTGATTTATCTTAGTTTTATTTTGGACATTTTGTCCGAAGAGAATTATTGGACTGTATTTTCAGCGGATGCGAAAAAAATTCCTTTTTAATAAAGCGAGTATATTTTTTATTTCATTAGCTGTAGGTTTTATCTACAATATTAATATTAAAGTCCTGTTAAATGACTAACAAAAAGGATAAGAAGGATAAGAAATATTTCTGTTTTTAGTATTATAGAGAGTGAGTATATTGGGAATTGACGTCCAAGGGTTAAAAACTGCTGCATAATTTTTTAAGCGTACCAAAGCTGGAAGAAATCTAAAAAGTAGGCATAATTTTACCTAAACTTTATAACTAAGCTTAATAATTTGACCCGCTGTACAGACAGAAGCCTCGAAAAGTGAGAAGAGAATGGCATCTTAAAATAAAAAAAATGACTTTCACAGCGAAACAACATTTATGATCAATTGTCTTTCACTCCTCAAAATAATACTCGAAAATTCAACGGTGTTGAAATATGTCACAGTTCTGGCAATCGGTACAAACATAAGCGCATTTCGTGGCTGAAATAACAGTTTTTATAAACATACTGAGATTAAGATCAAAATGCAGTAAGCTCATAATAAAAATATATTTAATGATTTTCTAATTAAGCAACCGAAAGAATTTTATGTCTTAGTGGATGCTGTTACTTAAAAGTCTGTCCAAAGCAGTTTGGTAAAGTGCAAGTGATACTTTGCCATATTAAGTGTAATTGTTCGTATCAATCCGAAGAATTAAGATATTACTGACCAAAAAATTCCATTAGGATGCATGTGATATTTATAAATATCAATCAATAACCAATTTAAGGGAAACTAAGACAGACAAATAGAGGCGTTTGATTTCGCTGTAAATGCCATATGTCATTGTCTAGTTGAATAGTCATGGTTAATCGTAACGATCCTCCCTTACTTTTTATCGCCTGAAAATAACTTTTAATTGCATTTCGCGGCTTCATTATTTATATGGTGAACGTGACAGTTGTCAAAATATTTCCTTCACCATCTTTTACAAAAATTTGCGTTCACTTTCTGAGTTAAATTACACAATGTTAGCCTAGTTTAGAATAAATAAAACGGATATTTAAGTCTAAACATTGAGGTACAAGAACTAAGATAGTTTTGATCCCTCAATAATCAGCGCTTTTGTGTCATTTAATGTATCTTTAACATATATTGTTATTTTGTCATTACATTTGAAAATAAATAACACGTAAAAAATATCTTTTAATTTGTTGCTTAAATTTTGCTTTGTTCAGTGTTTCTTTAATTAATATAAAATTGATTTGAGTGCATATATGATGTGGGAGGACCACGTTGTTATTAATGGTGAGTGCTTATTGAATAAATTACATTGAATACAGTCACTAATGTCTGTTGTCATATACACACACATTTCCTGATTTAAGTATATATAATTTTTATTAGATATGAGAAAACGTTAATCTGCTACAAATTACATTTTACCAACTTAATAATATTTTATGAGAAGAGGAGGAGGAATATTAGCGATATTTCATTATGCTTTTTTAAGCTTGTTAATGATGTTATAACTTTTTCAATATTTTACACTTTTAATGGTGTTAAAATTAGAATGGAGTGGCTTAATTATCCGAGATTGCAAACAGACAGTGAAATAGATAACAGATAGAAAAAGGATTATTTCGTCTAATAGTAATTTGGTATTCACGTCCTTACCCCATACGCATTGGGTAAGGAACAGGAAGGAACAAATAATAATTAGTTTGAACTTTGTGGAATGACCTGTATTCACATGTTCATAAGGGACTTTGCTTTCGAATATTTGTCACTCGTGACAGGTAGAGACAAGACAACTGTTGTTAGTACTGTATCCAAGACAATTTTTTAAACCCAGATATTTTTTTTTCATTTATTGAAATTCGCATAACTAAAGTACGCGCAAAATGTTTAAAAAAATACAATTTGATGTATCGTCCAAAAAAGTCAAGTGTTTTAAAGTTTTTAGTCAGATAAAAATATATGTTCAACGTGTAGTTCATCTCTACATATGAGTCATTAGTCACGGAGAGACCAAGATTTTAACAAAGGTGCATTTGTTCAAACATGTAGGTTTTAGTAAATAGTAAGTAAAAAAGAAGTTTTAAATAGAATTGACGTTTCATACTGGTAGCTACATACATCTATTACCATATATTGGTAGATATGGAAACGTGGTATTACATTCTTAGAATGATGTCACCTTTAAACATTGTAAATAAGCTGTAATAATTTACTCGTTTAACTTTACGTGGCTTTATTAAAAAATTAATTTATGTGTGAGATATAAACAGATACAAAACTTAAAAAATAGTTACACTGCTAAAGAATGGTTAAAACAACTCCTTAACCAGTTATAATGTCAGTGAATTTGGTGTGAAAGTAGGAGGGAGCGTGTTTAATAGGTGATAAGTAATTATTCTTACTCATGCAAAATCTTTTTTCCTTCAGATGTTCAAAGAATGAAATATCTTAAACATTGATTATGTTTATTTTTTCTGTTTTTCTCCATATTAAAAATATAAGAAAAGGGCAAAATTATTATTCATACATCCTCTATTGCGACGTGAAAGGGTGGAGAATGAATAAATTTGGCGCATTATGATGAAGTTTCCCTTTGTCTTCAATAATTATTTATGAATTGGTAACACAATGTTACATATAAATAATCTCTACTGACGATTAAATATGAAGTTAAGGCTACCTGAGCTTACCTATATTCACCCTGGTACAATCATTAATCAGGTAAAGAAAGGATGCCTTTTATATCTGGAAATTAAGAAAACGTCAAAAACCAACTACATAACTCATAAAATAATCGTGCAGGATCACTAGCAACAATGAGAAAATTTTTAAAATTAATTCTCTTTGGAAGATGTGGTGTATGCGTATGACTGTATATTTTTAACCAACTAACCCTATTAATTTCGGTTGTTATATACCACTTTTTTTGCTGAGCTGTATGACAATTACTGAGTTTTTATATTTGTCTATTTGGCAGATTTAGCTATTACGCGAAACTACATTTAAAAATCTCTATGAAATTTTTCAAATCAGGAAAACATAATAACCTTCGTTAGACTTATCACTAGAGCAACGTAACTTATTTTCTCATGGAAAATATCTCTGTAACATTTTGACACGTGTTTGATCCGATTTCCCTATTATTCCGATATTTACCCGAAAATCGGATTTTCGTGCAATTTTTGACGTTATTTTATGCGAATTATGTAAAAACTGGAAATCGTAATAGACTAGTCGGTGGCCCGTTTATAAATCCACGGGTTCACCTGTCCATTTTTACCGCATTTCGTGTGTCTGGCTACTGCGGTTACCATTTTGTGTGACAGACAGACAGATATATACGGGTATTATAACATAGATAACCTGTATTTGACTGTGAGAAGCTTCATACAAAATGTGAAAATTCGCTACACATCTAAATAAATTGATATTAAAGTAGAAAGTGGTATTTTAATTAACTTTCAAGCTTCCGATGTCGTCACAAAGAAAATGTTAACATAAGCAAAAATTTATGACCGCAATTGTGTTTTTTTTACGCCACGTTTCATGCTATTTCACAAGCCTATCCATCGATTACCCCGATCACAATAAGTTTGGAAAACCCCATCCTCGTCTCCAGGTTCTTTTGTGTTTTCGATATGAGAAAAGACGACGAAAAATACCCTGGTGTCGTTGTTAGGAATACGCTAATTTATGTGATCACAAAATGGCGGAACTTTAATGGTTAGAAGATTTATGTTCCAGCAACAGAAAACATACTGATAATTCTATTGTCTCACGAGTGAAAAATACAGGAAAATTATCTTGGTAACTGCACTAAACGCCTTTAAAGGTTGGAAAAGAAGTTGTGCTGCTTTATGTGCAGGTTACGTCATACTTTGATATAGTTTAGCTAGCTGTACTCAATAGAACTTTTGCTTGCTGAACTTAGCTAGATAGTTCATTATTTAGATTTTAAATCCAGTTTATAACTGAAGAAGTGAATAAGTTTTTATATTTGTGACATTCTTAATTCTTACGGTTTTTAAGTTCTTCTAATTCTTATGATTGGTACAATTGTTGAAGTCTCGCTTCATAGATATTCAGTAATCTTGAAATTTGTTTTCTAAAGGTTTTAGATAGTTTGCGAAAGTTTCTGAAAACTCTGTTACGTAAAAGATCAGAACTACTTTAGGAGAATTAATTCTTGTGAGAACTAATTTTTGAAACACTTTTAAATTTTTACGAGAATTATTTTTTTGCAAAGTTAGCAAGCTTAAAATACCTTCTTGATTTGAGTACATTAACAAGTATGAGTCTATGTACTAAAAGAGATAAAGCTAAAGGTGTCCAGCAAAATGGGCTACAAAAATACTTCTCCTTCGAAACCGTACTTTTGCTGGAAATAAAATTGAAGTACGGACTTGAAACTTGGCACGACAACACAAAATATTTTCACTATTATCATAGTTTTTGAGTTCCTGTTTAACCAGGGACACCGATAAACGATTTTGACAGATATATCAATTTTATCAGTATACAAAAATACCTGTACAAAAAACATTAAGAAGAGCTATTTTCATGATTGAAATATGTCAGAGTCTAAGTGTTATGTTAGGGTCTAATTAAAACTTTGTGCCATGTTTGATTGGTGCAACCCAGTTGCATGAAGTCTTCCATATTCGTGTTGTAAAATTGTGTTGGAGAAGGCCCATAAAAAAGGTCACCAAATACCAGCTTCGGCTAGGTTGATTTAACCTGCCCCTGTATGAATACGGTTAAGTTAGTTATGGAATTCTAGGGAGATTTTGGAGACACTAGATCCCTTTTCACTTCCTCGAGTTTAATAATTACGTTCTTTTCTTAAATAAATTCACAAATTTTTACCTAATATTTGATAAAGTTTTGCAAATAGGGTCCCAAGAAATACGCATATTCTTGGGATTTATTTTCGTGAATCTATTAAGAAACAAAGAAACAGTTTCTAATCCTCCCTGCAAATTTTACTATAAAAAGTTAAGCTAGCTAGCTAATAGCTAAATGTAAACCAAAAACCAAGCTAAAATAATTAAAGCTAGCTGTCATTAATACGCCTACATTAGGTTTTTGGCCACCAACTACGTCCCAAACATAATAAAAACATTGTTAGCTAGCTAGAGCTACATAACACTTGTTTTTCTGAAGTCAATAGCCTACTTTATTATTATGCCGTTATCTTCTTTTCTAATGTACAATGCGATATCATGAACTTATCAGAGATATTTCAATAAATCTAAAAACGTAAAACCAAGCGTTTTTTATAAATTTAACTTAGCTTTACAACAAAGTTTTGTTGTTTACAAAATACAAAACCGCTGCCCAATGCGCCATTTTAATCTTGACCTGAAAAAGTGCTGACTAAGAAAAAAAAGTCGCAACAATTAAGCGAAAATGTGAAAGCCAGTCATATTACAAAACCCGGTCAACAATACCAGGGTATTTGTCGACGTCTTCTCTTATGTCAAAAAGGAAAAAAAAAACTGGGGACGAGGGTGCGGAAAACTCCAGACTGAACAGGTTTAAAATAGAGCACTTATCACCTCGTGGAAACATCCATGTTAATATTCCCTTTGTACGTATCTTATGGAAATGTCCACATAAAAACGTGTTGTGCACGTGTTTTGTTGTACAACGCCGGAAATACGCCCTTGCACGTATTTCTTTGAAATTTTTTTCATGGGAATTTGCTTGTTCATATCCACTGTGTCGATATTTTCCGTGCACTTGTATTCCGTTTTTGTGCTTGCCGTAGCACAACCCTCTATTGACAGAGAAGAACACCAAAATAGACCGTGTAAAAGTTTTCCCGTCTATTAAATTCCTCGAAAAATCTCCCATTGTTGCAAAGTAAATAAATATATATCCCATTTGTTGTTTCATATTACTGCAGCACGACTTTTTCTTTGTACCCAGTTTGCGGAAAAACGATTTATATATAAGAATATACTCTATAGGTATATTAAAGATGAAATTACATAAAATGTTAAAACAATTCTAAGAATTTTGCTCACATTTTAAATGGAATTTTAGAAAAAAGTATTTTTCCTCTGTCTGTCAGTGAAAATAAACTGCTTGAACAATAACAGTGTTCATTTTTGCACCAACTTATATTTTTAGTTCTCTTAATCTGCACTATGCTATGAATATGATAAGAATATATCAGGAATAACTTTTGCCTAACAGTTAAAAATATTCAAATTTTTAAGTGTTAGGCAAAAAACACTATTCTTATGAAAAATAGTGTTTATTTTTAAAAAGATAATGTCATGGCATATTGAGTCTAGACGCGTACTTTTCAATCCATAAAATCATGACGTTATTGGTACCAATCAGATTATCCTACATTGGGATGAATATTTTAATTACAAACATTTCTCAATGGCTAATTTAAGAAAACCAAAGTAGCAAAAGTGGGAAAATTTGATTTCGCAGTTAAATGCCAATTAGATTGACTTATGAAATATTGCTATGCCTATTTTTAAAGTCAAATCACTCAATCTGCATACGATTTTGACTGCAAATTTGGGAAAGAGATGATTCAGACTATTGTTTAGATAATTGGATACAGGAAGCTAGAGTTTTGTTTAAACTATCTGAAATCAACATTTAGTTACATATCGTAAATTTGTATTGGTTCATCTTTATGTCGTTGCGAATACATATCAATGTTAAGGAAGGAAAATCAAATTGACAGCAAAATAAATATTCTAGTTTCTGTCCCTGTAAACAGAAATTTCACTTTTTAAACGTCATCACCTTTTGATAAATAGGTGTTAGACTTAAAGTGATATTGCCTCTATGGTAACAAAGTCACTATGTTAAAAGTATATCTCATGAGTAGAAGTAATTTTAGCTGATCTGTAGGCAAAAATGACGTGGCATGTACTATTTTATTAAGGGGAGGGATAGACTTAACTTCTTGTATTTCTTATGTACCAGAAACAACGTATGTCGTATAGTAATACTATTTTTAACGATTTTAATTGATTATTACTGTGAAGATTGAATCTTCGACTGCAAGTTTCTCTTTGTTCTCCTTTGTGATAGAATGTAGAAAAGCATATGAATTTTTAATCTACATAAAAGCAAAATCATATGGAACTTTGCAAGTGAGATTTTTCTACTTATTTTTTATAGGTATTACCTAAGGAAGTGTCGCGGCTGAATTTGGATTACTTAAAGTGTCAGATTTTTCTGCGAATAACTACGGTCGTAAAAACGTATAGCTTGCGCAAGATGTTTTTTTTGCCGCCGCTAAAAAAAAATTAAAATTAATATCAAGCTAAGATGAATGTACTGCTTGTTTTAAAGATAATTTTAATCAAATTTAATCAATTTAAGTTTAATCAATTTAATAAAGATTTTAATTCCCAAATTCGTGAAGATGTATTCGGAAGAAAACTACTTTATCTACCTGCGACACTAACCTATACAGCCAACGGATTAATTGGTATTTTCTGCAAATATACTGAGTAATAAAATTGCCAATTAAAATTAAACAAAATCCCACTTCGAATTCCATTCATTTTCAAGCAATTAAGAAATGTAAAAATGTTAATTCTTTTATTAATGACTGACGCAGTTACAAATTACCGGTAGTAAAGACTCATTTATTTTTGTTCTTTCTTTTTATGAGCGCGTGCGCATTTTGAAAGAATTACAGATTTTATCCCAATGCTCATGTGCTATCTGAAAAACTCGCGAGCCTTTTGCGATATAGCAGTCAAACGGTAACGAGCCTTAAGACCAGTGAAAATAACCCGCAATTTAAATCTTTATTTTTATTCCAGTTTTGGTACGGTGTGTAGAAAAATATCAATTTATTCAAAAGACATGGTAGATACAGGACATTCTTATGAACTAACACCATACTATTTAAAAAGGACAAAAAATATTTTGATATAATACACAAGTGTGGAACTATCGTAAATTATTAACAAGTGTTACCGTAACTGCAAATGCAATATTATTAAACGCACAAAAAACACACTATTCAATATATGACTTACTTTCACGAACCCATTTAACACGTTCATACATTCATTTCGCACGGAGTAGGACGAAAATAATGGCTTTGAGTAAATTAACCCCAGAGTAACATGGTTATCTTAAAAACGAGAACTTTGTATCAATCATTAAAAGAATATTGTCTTGAGAGGCTAATTTCAACAAAGTAAAGCCATCAAACAAATACTCTCTTGGAAAGAAAACCGCTATGCAATCTTTTTTCTTAAATACAAAGCAATGGATTGGGACTGGAAAACAACCGCTAGTCGCAGCACATATTTACATATGATCTGAGCATCTTTTTACAGCGAAAGTTGATTAAACAGCTCAGATATAATCTAAGTTATATTATTTTATTTCACCATACTGTGATTCACTTCCCGTTATGCAATGAAAAGGCATAGTACTGATAATTAAAATATAATGTACTGAAGTTTCTCTGAGGAAAAGTCGCATTAAAAACGAAGACGTTGTATTAATTACTAAAAAAATATTGTCTTGCAGGGTTACTTTCACCAAGTTAAAGCCATCAAAGAACTTCTCTTTCCAAAGAAATTGGAAATGCTGTAACTAAAGATTTATTATTTCCATAATACAAAATCACTTAAAAAAATACCTCTGATTACCGTTTTTCTGCATTATTATTTACAAGCCACAGTTTTTTTAAAAAAAACCTAAAAGTAATTGCGGTGGTTTTTGTTTCATTAAGGCTCCTGCGATACTGGTTCTACTACATTTACAGCTTCCATTTCAACTTTAAACTGCTAAACTAGACAACCGTCTTAGATATCAATCCTATGTTATGCAACGCAAAGCAACCTGGAGTGATTCAGGCTTTTATAGTCTCTAACATGACACTGCGGAGTTTAAAATAAATGACCTTCCGTACATCAAGCAAACGCCAAGGTACCAGTAGTCAAAGTAAAACGCAATGCTACAAACTCCGCTTTAATTTTTTTCTAAACTGAAGTTTTTACGCCAAAATACTGGGGATATATATTTACTGTCGATGACAAACGTTTTTGATTTGTTTTACTCGAGCGTTAAAATTCCCAAGCACAGCTACAATATCAATCTAATGGGTTTCAAAAGGCGCCGCTTTCAAATTAAACAATGACTAATCACTTCCTTTTACGCATATTTCTAGCCTAGTCTGCCATATTCATTTTTGTGGCTGCGATTTCGAAATCGTACATGGCATCAAGTTAATGCTTAACCGAAGGTACTATCGCAAGATATCTCTGCCAATTTTCCATTCCAAATACAATACCAATTACAATTGCTCATTGTATCAAATCCCATTGAATTGATTGAGCGACAATCAAGGTTAATACACCTTCACCCAATGAGTTTTTCTTTGATGTCTTTAAACTTTTTTTAAACAAAATAAATGTGTTTTTTAAAATCCTTACAAAGAATTTGTTACAACAGGTTTTTTAATTTTGTCCTAATTAAACTGTGCCTAAAACAGAGTCATGTTAGTACAAGAAGAAAATTAAAAAGATTTTGACCGAAACATTAATACCACCAAAACAACATTTTCACATGACGGACTAAGTTTACGGTTTATTCAAACACCAATTCAACAATGTTGAATATGATATTAAAATATGGCGGAGCTTTAGAATATTGACGGTAGAATATTGACGGTATTGGTGTTGAAACTGACCTATATTACTATATTGGACTGAACAAATTTACAAACTAAAAAGATCAGAGATTGTGGTATACTATGCTGCTATATATTGAACTGTTTGAATGTCCATTTAAGCGCATGTTAAGTTTATTAGAGACTCTTTCTACAAAATATGCAATTAAGGAAGGATAATAAAAGTGCTAAATTTGTTAATCAATATGTTATTGGATAGAAAATCACGTCCCATATATAGTTATCTAAGTGATTTCTTCAATGTTTTATATCTTGTCAACAATGGCACGCATCCCAGTTTTTTAAAACGTGTTTTCCTAATACAGTTTACATCATTAACAACATACTTGCAAGTTTTTTTTCGCTTTAGTCTCTTGACGATACGTATTTTAGAATAGCCTATTTATGTATCTATTTTTTTCCTTGCTCATTTCATATGATAGTGGGCTAATAGACTTCATATGATAGTGGGCTAATTTCAGCCCGGCTAATGTGATAAACCCTAAAAAGCTGTATTTTTATTAAAAAAAATTAAAATTAGCAAAAATGTTGTTTCTAGCTGAACCTGAAGGGTTTAAGTGTATTTCAGGCACTTGCAGGGATCAAAGATAGCAACAGGCCAGATGGGGATGCTCGAAAATGAAAGTTACCCAAAAAATTAAACATTGTACATGGCTCATACAGTCGAACAATTCATTTGTAAGCCTTTTAATATACAAGCTGTGATTCACTTCTGGTTGTGCAATGAAGGGCGTAGTAGCACAGATATTAAAGTAATGATGCGATGAAGAATCTCATTATTTGTAAAGATAACAAATTAATCATTCATTTGCGTGCTTTTTAATTTGTAATATTTTATAGATAATAATTTGCATTCAATCGGTGTGACGTCAAAGATGAAATTTTCGGTGTCTCTATCTGTCATTTTTCTTATTATAAAGGGAAAAGGGAATTACATTTCTATACACAAATTTTGAAAACAATTTAAAGATTAAGTATCGTAGTATACAAAAAAGACCAACATATTATATTACAATATCTAAAAATACTAAGTTGTTACGTAAATTTTACGCTTTGTAAGTCATGAGTTTCATAGAAAACAACAGAAGCATATGATACGGTGTGCGTAGTTCAGAGCTTGTCAAGAAAAAAGGTTTATTAGCAATTCAGGTGTAAATAGCTTATCTATTCACAAAGAAATAACATATTTAAGGATATATCGGAGAAAAAAAGTGAGTAAAACAGTAAAATTAAAAGTCAATCCTTTAGATCCAGTAAAATAAATTTATAAGCTTCTAAAATGTTTTGTAAAGATAATCTTTAGATGTGATTGTTTTCTGTTGTTTGTAATTTTTATCCTCATATGAAATAACGAGATAACTAAAGTAAAATATTTATTAAAATGATAAACAGCGAATATTTTTAAATTCTGATATCCTGTCATTTGCAGAATATTTAAAAGGGAAATATGTTCACCAAAATGGGCAACAATAATTTTTCTTTTAGGTCTTATTACAACAGGTCTTATTATAACGAAAGCAATTAGAATGATACAAACATCCGCAATGCTGAAGGTTAGTACTTCGCAATAATTCTAACTCGATTACTTTTAAAGTATAATGAAATGCGATAGTATGAAATATAGTTTCTTATCAACTTTGAGCAGGTGTTATTGCGTGTTTACAGGACTAATAAAAACTTTGCTATTTTTGAGTCTATTATCATGAATTTACAGGCTCAAAATCAAATATAAAGATTAACGTATCGATCATTGAAACACAGGTAGTTTGCTATCATCATCATCGATCATCATCAATTATTATTATCATCATTAGTCATCATCATTCTCACAATGTGTCTTCAGAGAAATAAGTCATTAAAACACTTCTGTAAGGCAATGAAAGAGTTTGTATACCGAAGAGAAAAAGCCTGGCAAAAATATTGTCAATCTCAATTATTATTGTATATCTTCTGTCTGGTTTTAGGCCACACATGTAATATCTCCTTAACGGCGCAATTAATGGGCTTTAGCCGTTAAAGAAAAACAAGAGTTATCAATGGCGAGAATATCCTATAATACTTACTATTACACGTAGCTTACAAACGATGCCTTCTCATTTTACAAAATTATAAAGTAGACTGGAGAAATGTATAAAACAAGATTTATATGTATCTTGGTCGTTAGCCATGGAAATGATAAAAGTTTCGCTCGTCAGCAAATCATTTACTCTCAGTTGCAGTATTAAAGAGGCTAGTCATTAACCCGTGATAAAATACACAGGGCGCCCTTCTTTAAATTACACGCTATTCCGGCCACGCAGGCACAATACGGCTATTATCAAAGAGATATTTCTATCAGAACTTAACACAGATCTATAGCATCAAAAAACAAAACAAAAAGAAACAAACTAGGAACACAATAAGAATTTAAATTTTGAAATCCTTGTTAACGAGGAAGTATTAATTTTGTGTTTCTTCTTCTCTAAGTCCAATTTATTGTTACAATAGGTAAGCAGTCCAAAATCTGAAAAAAATGGCACTGACAATACTAAAAAAAATCATAAAAAACAGGTATTTACTCCAAGCATTTCTGTTATATATGAAGCATATATTATAGGCAATGATTTCAAGTGCAAAAAATGACCCTGATAAATGCCTTTTTTGCATCAGAATCTTATCGCATCATTGTTCTCTGTTAAATCCTTAAAGAACTAACCACAAAATCATCGAAGAAAAAATTAACAATAATTGCGGTGATTTTTGTATCATATTAACTGTAAGTTCTCCGCACCCGATCACGACAGCACTATCATTACATGGCACTGTTTCCTTCTAAAAGGAAACACGATTGTATGTGATGTGTTCATTCAACACAGAGAGCAAAGATAGTATAGTCTGAATACTTCTGCCCATTTAAGACATAATACAAGTTCATTCACAATACTTTTCTTCAACATCGTAATTTATAACAACAGAAGCCTTGATGTAGTTTTAAAGAGTTATCTCGTCATTTACTCTATATTTGTACCCTAAAACTGCAGTATAAAAAGAACAGATATAACCTAATTGATGCCTCGGATATTTCCCAAGCTTTGTTTTTAATAGGATAATTAGCTGTCTCGCGGAATGATTAATATTACTGGATAAATAAATATCGTAATGAAAAAGAATTATCATCTTTTCATGGAATTAAAATTAATTTTTCGTTGTCCAATAAGGTAAAAACAGTGTGGTGAATGCGTTTGGGATTCAGAATCAACCCCGTTATATTAGCCAACAAGATATTTCAGTAAACTCATTTTGCTTGAAGTACTTGCTGTGCACATAATAAGGTGTATACACTATAGAGAGCATGCTTAACACTTCTTCATAAGTGCTTTAAAGAGAAGGACAGAGAAAATCATGTTTTGATTTTTCGATCCTAAGTAAAACAAGTGAACTACAGAAGCAGAAATTCATGTGTGACATATGTGGCATGGTAAAAATATAGTACTGTTAAATATATCCTCTGAAACAATCATTTTTTTCAATCTGTTCTTGTTTAAATCTTTGTGGCATCTAAAGTACAAACTTTATAAATCTAATTGGACTTTATTTACAAAGTATATACCGTTCCACAAATATTTTAGAGATTCGGTTGAAGTGTTAGCGTATGCGGCAGTCGTGTTTACTTCACTACAGAGTTCTTACCTACTAAAATATAGGCAAATCAACCTTCCACCGCCTCCCACCCAACCTTTCACAATGTCTAACTCTAAAATTTTATTTACTTTGATTTATCTTAGTTTTATTTTGGACATTTTGTCCGAAGGGAATTATTGGACTGTATTTTCAGCGGATGCGAAAAAATTCCTTTTTAATAAAGCGAGTATATTTGTTATTTCATTAGCTGTAGGTTTTATCTACAATATTAATATTAAAATCCTGTTGAATGACTAATAAAAAGGATAAGAAGGATAAGAAATATTTCTGTTTTTAGTATTATAGAGAGTGAGTATATTGGGAATCGACGTCCAAGGGTTAAAAACAGTTGCATAATTTTTTAGGCGTACCAAAGCTGAAAAAAATCTAAAAAGTAGGCATAATTTTACCTAAACTTTATAACTAAGCTTAATAGTTTGACCCGCTGTACAGACAGAAGCCTCGAAAAGTGAGAAGAGAATGGCATCTTAAAATGAAAGTATCGACTTTTGCAGCGAAACGACATTTATGATCAACTCCTTAAAATAATACTTGAAAATTCTACGGTGTTGAAATATGCCGCAGTTCTGGCGATCGGTATAAACATAAGCGTATTTTGCGGCTGAAATGACAGTTTTCAAAAACTTAGATTAAGAACAAAATACAGTAAGCTCATGATAAAAATATATTCAATGATTTTCTAATTATCCAACCGAAAGAATTTTATGTCTTAGTGAATGCTGTTGTTTAAAAGTCTGTCCAAAGCAGCTTGGTAAAGTGCAAGCGATACCTTTGCATATTAAGTTTAGACAAGGTAATTGTTCGCAGGTTAATCCAAAGAATTAAGATATTACTGGCTAGATAAAAACTCCATTAGGATGCGTGTGATATTTATAAATATCAATCAATAATCAATTTAAGGGAAACCAAAACAGACAAATAGAGGCGTTTGATTTCGCTGTAAGTACAATATGTCATTGTCTAGTTGAATAGTCATGGTTAAATGTAACGATCCTCCCTTTTCTTTTTATCGCACGAGAATAGCTTTTAATTGCATTTTGCGACATTATTACTTTTTTGATGAAAGTGACAGTGGTCAAAAAGATTTCCATCACCATCTTTTACACAAATTTGCGTTTGCTTCCTGAGTTTAATGATACAATTTCAGCCTAGTTTAGAAGGAATTAACGGATACAGGAAGTCTAAACGTTGAGGTACAAAAACTAAGAAAATTTTCATCCCTCAATTATCAGCATTTTTTGTTTCATTTAATGACAGAATAACGTATATTGTTATTTTGTCATTAGATTTCAAAATAAAAAACATCTTTCAATTTGTTCCTTTAAATTTTGCTTTGGTCAGTGTCTTTCTTTACTCAATATAAAATTGATTTAAGTGCATATATGATGTGGCTGGACCACGTTGTGATTAATGGTGAGTACTTATTGAATAAATCGCATTGAATACAATTACTAATGTTTGTTGTCATGTACGCAAACAGTTCCTAATTTAAGTATAATTTTATTAGATATGAGGAAACGTTTATTTGCTTCAAATTGCATTTTACCAACTTTATGAGAGGAGAAGGAGAAGGAGGAATATTAGTAATATTTCATTATGCTTTTTTTAGCTTGTTAATGATATTTATTTATATTTTACACATTAAAGTGTGTTAAAAATTATGATGAAGCGGCTTAAATTTTTCTCTCACGCATCCGAGATTGCAAGATCGTGAAATAGATAATAGATAGAAGAAAAATTATTTCGTGAAATAACAATTTGGTCTTCACTTCCTTACCCAGTACGCAGAACAAATAATCAGTTTGAATTCTGTGGGATTACGTGTGACACGTTAGTAATGGGTTTTGTTTATGAAATATTTTTAATTACTACTGCAAAACGACTGCTGTTAGTACTGACAATTTTTAAACCAAAAAAAAAAATTGTCTCATTTATTGAAATCCCTTCGTACAATTAAATTGCTAAACATGTAAAAAATATATTTAGATATTTTGTCAACGAGAGTTGAGGTTTTAATCAGGTGTTAAAGTTTTTCTGAGAAGTAGTATTATATATAATACGCCGGTATAAACGTATGCATATATATAAATTACAATGCTGGTTGGCATATAACAACGGCAGGAGCAAGTAGAAGACACAAGGAGTCTTATCATCGAACTCCTAGTGTTGAGCTTCTATAATAATACTTATAAAGTATACTTTCCTATATTTACAAGAATAATGTTTTCTCACACTCTCAGTCTCAGTTTTTTCTATGTGCTACAATATCTATCCTAAAAATACTTTATTTTGTCGATAACTGTTCAAAGTAACTTATCTTTTGTTACTTTTTTAAAAGAGATAAAAGTATCAATATGCTACGTATTTTCATTTAAGAATGAATTCCATATAACGGGACCTCTGTGTCGAATGGTAAAAGTAGTAGATTTAAGAATGGTTTTTGGAATAATAAAATTACTTTTTGCATACCTGGTATTGTATCTATGCTTGATATTGGAAAACTGATTTGTGAAAGTTGTAGGTAGCAATCCATGTCTAACTTTAAACATGAATTTTTAGCCAGATAAAAATGTATTTTCAACGTATAATCCTTTCCCAAATGTAAGGCGTTCGTCACGTGGAGACCAAGAGTTTAACATAGGTGCTTTTGTTCAATTTAGAGGAAATTTTACTAAATAGTTAGTTAAAAGGGAGTTATAAATAGTATTGACGTTACATATTGATAATCACATTCAGGTTTTACAATATATTGATAGAGATGGAATCGTGGTAAAGCATTTTTAAGATGACGTTAACGTCTATTTTTGACATTGTATATAAATTATAATAATTCCCTCGTTTAACTTTACGTAGCTTTACTAAAAAATTATTTTATGTGTGAGATATAAACAGATACAAAACTTAAAAAATAGTTACACTGCTAAAGAATGGTTAAAACAACTCCTTAACCAGTTATAATGTCAGTGAATTTGGTGTGAAAGTAGGAGGGAGCGTGTTTAATAGGTGATAAGTAATTATTCTTACTCATGCAAAAACTTTTTCCTTCAGATGTAGCTTCAGAAGAATGAAATATCTTAAACATTGATTATGTTTATTTTGTCTGTTTTTTCTCTACATTAAACATATACGGGAATGGCTAAATGAAGTTTCCTCTTGTCTTCAATGAGTATTTATTAATTGGTAAATTTTACTTGCGAATAAAAGTGATATTAAGGCTACCTGAACTTATATTATTAGTCGGTTAGAGATAGGACACCTGGATATTAAGAAATTGAAAAAAGCGTCACAAACCAACTACTATAAAATTTTCCGCGCTTAACCACTGGCGAACAATGAGAAAATTCTATTTTTTTGCGCACTTGGATGCGCAAAAAGTTGTACGTGGTCACTTCAGTAGATGTGTATGCGTATGACTGTATTAACTCAACCCAGTAAGACTATTCAGTCGGCCGTTTATAAAATACTTCTTTTGCTAAGCTGCATTATTTGGTTATTACGCAAAATTACCGTTGAAAATTCTTTTAATCGGGAAAACATAATAAAAGGATTATCATTAGAGCAACGCAAATTTATAATAATTCTGTAAAATTCTGACATGTGATTGATCTGATTTTCAATTATTCCGATATTTACTCAAAAATCGGATTTTCGTGCAATTTTTGACTTTCTTTTAAGTGAATTATGTAAAAACTGGAAATGATTTTAAATAGCTTATATTTGACAGTCAAAATCTTTGTACATAATGTTAAAATTCGCACTAAATTTAAATTAATTAAATTTTAACCCTACGGACGCTTTTTTGGAAATAACTCTTTAATGCTATGTTCCATGGCTACAATACTTAATGAGTTTCAATAATTATCTATTAGACACCTGCATGCAAAATTTTTAGGTCCCATACCTTTCAGAGGCTTTCATATTGGCTATTACTCGAAACTACCCTAAAATTCTCTACAAAACCCTTATAAGAAAGAAAATGTAATAACTTTTGTTAGGATTATGTTTAGAACTTGAAACTTACAACACAACTTTGCCTCATCAAGAAGAATCATTGTGCATGTTTTGCTGACATGGGTAATCTGATTTCCCGATTTTTAGGGTTTTACCCGAAAAACGGTAAAAACATGATTTTCGGGCAATATTTGGCAATTTTTCATACCATCTATGTTAAAACCAAAAAATATGTTAAATAAGTTTTATTTAGCTTTCTGAAACTTTAAACAGAATGTAAAAATTCCCTCTAGAACTAAAGTAATTGAATTTGAAGCAGATAGTGGCATTTTGAACGAATTTTAAGCTTTTTATGACGTCACAGAAAATGTGCTGACGCAAGAAAAATTTATTGCTGCCATTTTGCTCCTTTTGTGACGTACTATAATTGTGCCAAGTTTGATTCAAGTTGGACAAGCCTATGAAAAGTTTTTGGGGAGGGGGCAGATTTTGCTTCGAAGTCACGACGTGATTGGTACTAATCAGATAACGCTTACATTGGGATGCATATTTCAATTACAAATATTTCTCAATGGCTAATTTAAGAAAACCAAAGTAGCAAAAGTGGGAAAGTTTGATTTCGCAGTTAAATGCCAATTAGATTGACTTATGAAACATTGCTATGCCTAATTTTAATGTCAAATCACTCAATCCACATAGGATTTTGACCGCGAATTTGGGAACGAGATGATTCAGACTATTGTTTAGATAATTGGATACAGGAAGCCCTGTTGTTGAAACTATCTGAAAGCAAACTTTAATTACAGGTTGTAAATCTGTATTGCTTCATCTTTATGTCATTTAGAACACAATAAGCAGTTTATCAATATTAAGGAAGGAAAATCAATTTGACAGCACAATGAATATTCCACTTATTCTTACAGGGACAGAAAAAATATTGAAGTCTTTCGCGGTTATCAGCATTTGATAAATAGGTGCTAAAATTAAACAGCAACCAATGTTTGAGTCATAATGTCTCCACAGTACAAAGTCACTATGTTAAAAGTATATCTCATGAGTAGAAGTAATTTTAAAATTTTAGCTGATCTGTAGGCAAAAATGTAACAATTAAGCGAAAATGTCAAAGCCAGTCATATTACAAAACCCGGTCAACAATACCAGGGTATTTGTCGACGTCTTCTCTTATGTCAAAAAGGAAAAAAAACCTGGGGACGAGGGTGCGGAAAACCCTAGACTGAACAGGTTTAAAATAGAGCACTTATCACCTCGTGGAAACATCCATGTTAATATTCCCTTTGTACGTATCTTATCGAAATGTCCACATAAAAACGTGTTGTGCACGTGTTTTGTTGTACAACGCCGGAAATACGCCCTTGCACGTATTTGTTTGAAATTTTTTCATGGGAATTTGCTTGTTCATATCCACTGTGTCGATATTTTCTGTGCACTTGTATTCCGTTTTTGTGCTTGCCGTAGCACAACCCTCTATTGACAGAGAAGAACACCAAAATAGACCGTGTAAAAGTTTTCCCGTCTATTAAATTCCTCGAAAAATCTCCCATCGTTGCAAAGTAAATAAATATATATCCCATTTGTTGGTTCATATTTCTGCAGAACGACTTTTTCTTTGTGGCCAGTTTGCGGAAAAGCGCTTTACATATAAGAATATACTCTATAGGTATATTAAAGATGAAATTATATAAAATGTTAAGACTATTCTAAGAATTTTGCTCACATTTAAAATGGAATTTTAGAAAAAAGTATTTTTCCTCTGTCTGTCAGTGGAAATAAACGGCTTGAACAATAACAGTGTTCATTTTTGCACCAGTTTATATTTTTAGTTCTTTCAATCTGCACTATGCTATGAATATGATAAGAATATATCAGGAATAACTTTTGCCTAACAGTTAAAAATATTCAAATTTTTAAGTGTTAGGCAAAAAACACTATTCTTATGAAAAATAGTGTTTATTTTTAAAAGACAATGTCATGGTATATTGAGTCTAGACGCGTACTTTTCAATCCATAAAATCATGACGTTATTGGTACCAATCAGATTACCCTACATTGGGATGCATATTTTAGTTACAAACATTTCTCAATGGCTAATTTAAGAAAACCAAAGTAGCAAAAAGTGGGAAAGATTGATTTCGCAGTTAAATGCCAATCAGATTGACTTATACAATATTTCTATGTCTAATTTTAAAGACAAGTTATTCATTGTTTATTGTCACACAATAGACTTGACTGCGCTAACATGGTTTTGGCACTTTTGAAAAGATATGATGGCATTTAGACCTATGTTTAGATAATTGGTTACAGGAAGCTAGAATGTTGTTTAAACTATCTGAGATCAAAATTTAATTTGTATTGCTTCATCTTTATGTCGTTACGAACACATATCAATGTTAAGGAAGGAAAATCAAATTGACAGCAAAATAAACATTCTAGTTTCTGTCTCTGTAAACAGAAATTTCACTTTTTAAACGTATTCCAGTCTTTCGGGTCATCACCTTTTGATAAATAGGTGTTAGACTTAAGTGAAATTGGGTCTATGGTAACAAAGTCACTATGTTAAAAGTATGTCATGAGTAAAAGTAATTTTTTGCTGGTCTGACGTGGCATGTACTATTTTATTAAGGGGAAAAATAGATTTAACTTCTTGTATTTCTTATGTACCAGAAACAACGTATGTCGTATAGTAATACTATTTTTAACGATTTTAATTGATTAGTACTAAGATTGAATCTTCGACTGCAAGTTTCTCTTTGTTCTCCTTTGTTCATAGCATTAATACAGAGATCAAATGTAGAAAAGCATATGAATTTTTAATCTACATAAAAGCAAAATCATATGGAACTTTGGAAGTGAGATTTTTCTACTTATTTTTTATATGTATTACCTCAGGAAGTGTACTTAACATGGTGGGTTACTGGAGGCTGAATTTGGATTACTTTAAGTGTCAGATTTTCAGGGAATAACTACGGTCGTAAAAACGTATAACTTGCGCAAGATGTTTTTTGGCCGCCGCTAAAGAAAAACTAAAATTAATATCAAGCTAAGATGAATGTAAAGGTTGTTTTAAAGATAATTTTAATCAAGTTTAATCAATTCAAGATTAATCAATTTACTAAAGATTTTAATTTCCAAATTCGTGAAGGTGTATTCGGAAGAAAACTACTTTATCTACCTGCGACACTAAGCTATACAGCCAACGGATTAATTGGTATTTTCTGCAAGTTTACTGAGTAATAAAATTGCCAATTAAAATTAAACAAAATCCCACTTCGAATTCCATTCATTTTCAAGAAATTAAGAAATGTAAAAATGTTAATTCTTTTATTAATGACTGACGCAGTTACAAATTACCGGTAGTAAAGACTCATTTATTTTCGTTTTTCTTTTTGTGAGCGCATGCGTATTTTGAAAGACTGATTTTATCCCAATGGTCATGTGCTATCTGAAAAACTCGCGAGCCTTTTGCGATATAGCAGTCAAACGGTAATGAACATTAAGACCAGTGAAAATAACCCGCAATTTAAATCTTTATTTTTATTCCAGTTTTGGTACGGTGTGTAGAAAAATATCAATTTATTCGAAAGACATGGTAGATACAGAACATTCTCATGAACTAACACCATACTATTTAAAAAGGATAAAAAATATTTTGATATAATGCAAGTGTGGAACTATCGTAAATTATTAACAAGTGTTACCGTAACTGCAAATGCAATATTATTAAACGCACAAAAAAAACACACTATTTGATATATGACTTACTTTTACGAACCCATTTAACACGTTCATACATTCATTTCGCACGGAGTATGACGAAAATAATGGCTTTGAGTAAATTAACCCCAGAGTAACATGGTTATCTTAAAAACGAGAACTTTGTATCAATCATTAAAAGAATATTGTCTTGAGAGGCTAATTTCAACAAAGTAAAGCCATCAAACAAATACTCTCTTGGAAAGAAAACCGCTATGCAATCTTTTTTCTTAAATACAAAGCAATGGATTGGGACTGGAAAACAACCGCTAGTCGCAGCACATATTTACATATGATCTGAGCATCTTTTTACAGCGAAAGTTGATTAAACAGCTCAGATATAATCTAAGTTATATTATTTTATTTCACCATACTGTGATTCACTTCCCGTTATGCAATGAAAAGGCATAGTACTGATAATTAAAATATAATGTACTGAAGTTTCTCTGAGGAAAAGTCGCATTAAAAACGAAGACGTTGTATTAATTACTAAAAAAATATTGTCTTGCAGGGTTACTTTCAACAAGTTAAAGCCATCAAAGAACTACTCTTTCCAAAGAAATTGGAAATGCTGTAACTAAAGATTTATTATTTCCATAATTCACTTAAAATACAAAAAATACCTCTGATTACCGTTTTTCTGCATTATTATTTACAAGCCACAATTTTTTTAAAAAAAACCTAAAAGTAATTGCGGTGGTTTTTGTTTCATTAAGGCTCCTGCGATACTGGTTCTACAACATTTACAGCTTCCATTTCAACTTTAGACTGCTTAACTAGACAACCGCTTTAGATATCAATCCTATTCTATGCAACGCAAAGCAACCTGGAGTGATTCAGGCTTTTATAGTCTCTAACATAACACTGCGGAGTTTAAAATAAATGACCTTCCGTACATCAAGCAAACGCCAAGGTACCAGTAGTCAAAGTAAAACGCAATGCTACAAACTCCGTTTTAATTTTTTTTTTAAATGAAGTTTTTACGCCAAAATACTGGGGATATATATTTACTGTCGATGACAGACGTTTTCGATTTGTTTTACACGAGCGTAAAAATTTCCAAGCAAAGCCACAATATCAAACTGATAGTTTTTTAAGAGGTGCCGCTTTTCAATTAAACAATGACTAATCACTTCCTTTTACGCATATTTCTAGCCTAGTATTTGTGGCTACGATTTCGAAATCGTACATGACATCAAGTTAACGCTTAACCGCAGGTACTATCGCAAGATATCTCTGCCAATATTCCATTCCAAATACAATACCAATTACAATTGGTCATTGTATCAAATCCCATTGAATTGATTGAGCGACAATCAAGCTTAATACACCTTCACCCAATGAGTTTTCTTTGATGTCTTTAAACTTTTTTTAAACAAAATAAATGTGTTTTTTAAAATCTTTACTTGGAACTTCATAGAATATGAAATCCCCAGATTCATACAGCAAACAAAGAACTTGTTACAACAGGTTTTTTAATTTTGTCCTAATTAAACTGTGCCTAAAATTGAGTCATATTAGTACAAGAAGAAAATTAAAAAGATTTTGACCGAAACATTAATACCACAAAAACAACATCTTTTAACATGTCGGACTAAGTTTACAATTTATTCAAACACCAATTCAACGATGATGAACATGATCCTAAAGTCAAAACATCAAAGTTCTAAAAATTTACGGAACATGTAATTCGGTAAACGTGTATTGATCGGCGGTTATGGTGTTGAAAGTGACCCGTATTACTATATTGAACAAATTTACAAACTAAAAGATCAGAGATTGTGGTATCCTATGTTGCTATATATTGAACTGTTTAAATGTCCATTTAAGCGTATGTTAACGTTATTAGACACTCTTTCTACAAAGTATGCAATTAAGGAAGGATAAAAAAGTGCTAAATTTGTTAATGAACATGTTACTTGCACAGAAAATCACGTCCCATTTATAGTTATCTAAGTGATTTCTGCAATATTTTCTATATTGTCAACAATGGCACGCACCCCAGTTTGTTAAAACGTATTGTCCTAATACAGTTTACATCATTAACATCATATTTGCAAATTATTTTCGCTTTAGTCTCTTGACGATACGTATTTGAGAATAGGCTATTTATGTATCTATTTTTTTCCTTGCTCACTTCATATGATAGTGGACTAATAGACTTCATATGATAGTGGGCTAATTTCAGCCCGGCTAATGTGATAAACCCTAAAAAGCTGTATTTTAATAAAAAAAAAAAAAAAATTAGCAAAAATGTTGTTTCTAGCTGAACCTGAAGGGTTTAAGTGTATTTCAGGCTCTTGCAGGGATGATAGCAGCAGGCCAGATGGGGATGTTCGAAAATGAAAGTTACTCAAAAAATTAAACATTGTGCATGGCTCACACAGTCGAACAATTCATTTGTAAGCCTTTCAATATACAAGTTGTGATTCACTTCTGGTTGTGCAATGAAAGGGCGTAGCACAGATAATAAAGAATGATGCGTACTAATGCTTTTTATATGAAAAATCTCATTATTTGTATATTTGTATAGATAACAAATTAATCATTCATTTGCGTGCTTTTTAATTTGTAATATTTTATAGATAATAATTTGCATTCAATCAATGTGACGTCAAAGATGAGATTTTCGTTATCTCTATCTGTCATTTTTCTTATTATAAAGGGAAAAGGGAAGTATATTTCTATACAGAAATGTTGAAAACAATTTAAAGATTAAGTATCGTAGTATACAAAAAAGACCAACATGTTATATTATAATATCTAAAAATACTAAATTGTTACGTAAATTCTACGCTTTGTAAGTCATGATTCTCATATAAAACAACAGAAGCATATCACAAAAAAATAACATATTTAAGGATATATTGGAAAAAAAAGTGTGTAAAACACTAAAATAAAAATCCTTTTTTTTCCTGTAAATCCAGTAAAATAAATTTATAAGCTTCTAAAATGTTTTGTAAGAATAATCTTTAGGTGCGATTGGTTTCTGTTGTTTGTAATTTTTATCCTGGCATGAAATAACGAGATGACTATAGTAAAATATTTATTAAAATGATAAACAGCGATTATTGTTAAATTCTGATATCCTGTCATTTGCAGAATATTTAAAAAGTGAAATATGTTCACCAAAATGGGCAACAAAAGCTTTTCTTCGGCCCTTATTACAACAGGTCTTGTTACAACGAAAGCAATTAAAATTATGCAAACGTGAGCAACGCTGAAGGTTATTATTTCGCAATAATTCTAACTTAATTACTTTTAAAGTAGATTGAAAAGCGATAGTATGAAATATAGTTACGCTCGTCAGCAAATCATTGACTCTGAGTTGCAGTATTAAGGAGGCTAGTCATTAACCCGTGATAAAATGCACAGGGCGCCCTTTTTTAAATTACATGCTATTGTGTGCGCCTGTAGCACGACTTTTTCTTCCGGCCACACAGACAGAATACGGCTATTATCAAAGAGATATTTCTATCAGAATTTAACACAGTTCTATAGTCTTATAAAACAAAAACAAAAAAAAGAAACTAGGAACTTAATAAGAACTTAAATTTTGAAATCTTTGTTTACGAGGAAGTATTAATTGTGTGTTTCTTCTTTCTTAAGTTGTCCAATTTATTGTTACAATAGGTAAGCAGTCCAAAATCTGAAAAAATGGCACTGTCAATATTGAAAAAAAAATCATAAAAAACAGGCATTTACTCCTAGCATTTCTTTTATATATGAAGCATATATTACCGACTTTCAAACAGCGCAGTCTGGGCACGAATAAAGCGCTTGTAGGGACAAATTTTTAGCTTGTTTTTGTGTAACTTGATAGCCTAGTCAAGTTTCTTAGTCACGTAGAAAGGCGGAGAAATGTGTAAGCTTTTGTTGTTTCTTTCCTAATTCTTTGCTTTTTATACTAACGTTTAACTTTTAAATAACGTGTTGAAATGGTGCTGCTAGTCCTCTCTTTGGTATATTAACTTTATTAAAACAAGAACAACTTACAGTTATTAACTTTTAAAAAGTTCAAAGCTGGATGATGGTAAAAGGGTATTCTTAGCTCTGTGCCTGCAGAAGCAATGAGCCTGGACTGAAGTATCTATAAGAAAATTACGCACTGCTAGATATTACACATCTTTTCCTTATAATCAACTTTCATCATGTGAATTAAATGTATATAGCTAGATGGCTAAAAACCACCATATGTACAACAATGTAATGTATGTTTGGCTATGGCTACAACAAGGACAACCAAAAAGAATTAGAGGTAGCTAGCTAATTGTTGCAAAAGTAGAAGAAATGGATAATCAAATATCCAGCTAAAAGAATCAAGATATGGATAATTATTAAAGAATATTTTTAAATTTGGACGAAAGGTTATTAAAAATGCCACAACTGCATATGTAGCTAATACTGTCCTTATCAAGTGATTATCTAAAAGCGAATATTTGACCCCGCCAACTACATAACTTTATGGTTTAGCATCTCTAAAAATAACTTTGAAAAAATTGTGATGGATTGGGAAGTCATCAGATGAAAAGCGAATTATTAAAAACATTCAAACATCTATTTAGCTTTTATAATTTTGTTGTTTTGATGCAGACAAAGTCGTGGATGCCGACAAAGACGTAATCAAGACATATTTTCAGACAATGTATAAGGAACTGACATACATATTAGAATATAGATATATTGATAAATGCTAATGCCAAATTTCGCTAACAGATTCATTGTTAATCCTGTTGGGTTTAAAAGTGAATTTTAAGTTTTTTTATTATTTAATTCAACTTTTTCTGGCTAACTTTTTTTTTTGAGAAAAAGATTTTGAGGATGAAGGTAATTTTTAAGAGATGGATTTTTACAGAAAGAAGTTTTCATGATGTTTTTAGGTTTACTTTTTTAGTTTACAAGTTCACAAAAAATTTTAAGAGTCAGTCATGTGTTTGCATGTGTTTACAATTTATTCGCTGAAATAAATTCTTGTCAATAAGTATAAAGAGAACATTTCCTTACTTACATGTAATTTTGATATGATATCTTTCCAACCTTTTCTTATTCTTGTCAGAAAAGTTTGACCTACCATTCCCCTTCTAACCAATTATATATATCTGGCAATTTTGGAGTTTTTTTTGTGAGAATTAATTTTTTTATATCGGGTATTTATTATTAACTAAAAGATTATATATGTCAAATGTTGATGAAGATTTTTGCAAAAACAGTTTTGCTGATGCTGAAGATTTAGTAATTTTAGTGAAAGAAAAATCAGTATTGCTAAATAACGAAAACTTTATTGTGGATAAAAAATGAAAAACTTTGTGGTAAAAATTTGTGGATGCTGGATTTTAATTTTTTTTTGTAAATTTAGGGTTAAGGTAGATGTAACTAACAGCTAACATAAGGATAATATAAGAAAAGTATTTACAGTGATGTTTTCCTTGCCCCTGCACACTGGCCAGTTTAACTAAATCTAACTGGCTTAAACTACACCTTTCACCACACCTTTCGTCAGCTATTTAACTAGCTAGTTAGCTAACTGCACTTGCTTTGTTTTGAAATATAATGCTATTAACTATTGGGGACAATACTTTTTAAAGGTAACAATAAAAAATAGCAATGTGGTGCCAACAATAACATTTCTTTCTGGTTTAACACGTTGGACACTTGACTTTTAGCTAGGCTAACCTTCTAGTCATTTAAAAACCTTAAATTCTGTGTCTTACAGTCCATAAAACAATTAAAGAATACTCTCCTTTAATTTTAGTGTTATAATAGTAAAGTAAGGAGGTATAAAAGTTCTTTTGTACCTCCATGGGTAAGCCACAAGTTAAAGTTTCTGTTAATGTTGTTGTTGTCTTTTTCTTTTTGCGCTACCATTATGAAAAATTTGTCCCTACAAGCGCTTTACTCGTGCCCAGACTGCGCTGTATGAAAGTCGGTAATGATATGCAATGATTTCAAGTACAAAAAATGACCCTGATAAATGTTTTTTTAGCATCAGAATCTTATTGCATCATTGTTCTCTGTTAAATCCACAACGAACTAACCACAAAATCATCGAAGAAAAAAGTAACAATAACTGCGGTGATTTTTGTATCATATTAACTGTAAGTTCTCCGCACCCAGTCACGACATCACTATCATTAAATGGCACTGTTTCCTTCTAAAAGAAAACGCAATTGTATGTGATGTGTTCATTCAACAAAGCAGAGATAGTATAGTCTGAATACTTCTGCCCATTTAAGACACAATTTAAGTTTATTAACGATACTTTTCTTCAACATCGTAATTTATAACAACGCAAGCCATGATATAGTTTTAAAGACTTATCTCGTCATTTACTCTACATTACCCTAAAACTGCAGTATAAAAAGAACAGATATAACCTAATTGATGCTTCAGATATTTCCCAAGCTTTGTTTTTAATAGGATAATTAGCTGTCTCGCGGAATGATTCATATTACTGGATAAATAAATATCGTAATGAAAATAAATTATCATCTTTTCATGGAAATAAAATTAATTTTTTGTTGTCCAATAAGGTAAAAACAGTGTGGTGAATGCGTTTGGGATTTTGAGAACAGAATCAACCACGTTATATTAGCCAACAAGATATTTCAGTAAACTCATTTCGCTTGAATTTATTGCTGTGCACATAGTAATGTGTATACACTATAGAGAGCAGGCTTAACACTTCTTCATAAGTGCTTTAAAGAGAAGGACAGAGAAAATCATCTTTTGATTTTTCGATCCTAAGTAAAACAAATGAACTACAGATGCAGAAAATCATGTGTGACATATGTGGCATGGTAAAAATTGTACTGTTAAATTTTATCCGAAACATTAATACCACAAAAACAACATCTTTTAACATGTCGGACTAAGTTTACTTTATTTATTCAAACACCAATTCAATGATGTTGAACATGATCCTAAAGTCAAAATATCAAAGTTCTAAAATTTTACAGAACGTGTAATTCGGTAAAGGTGTAAACCCGTATTACTATATTGAACAATTTTACAAACTAAAAGATCAGAGATTGTGGTATACTATGTTGCTACATATTGAACTGTTTGTCCATTTAGGCGCATGTTAACGTTATTAGAGACTCTCTCTACAAAGTATGCAATTAAGGAAGGATAAAAAAAGTGCTAAATTTTTTAATAAACATGTTAATTGCACAAAAAATCACGTTCCATATATAGTTATCCAAGTGATTTCTTCAATATTTTCTATATTGTCAACAATACAGTTTACATCATTAACATCACATTTGCAATTCTTTTTCGCTTTAGTCTCTTGACGGTGCGTATTTTAAAATAGACTATTTATGTATCTATTTTTTTCCTTGCTCACTTCATATGATAGTGGGCTAATAGACTTCATATGATAGTGGGCTAATTTCAGCCCGGCTAATGTGATAAACCCTAAAAAGCTGTATTTCAATTAAAAAAATTAAAATTAGCAAAAATGTTGTTTCTAGCTGAACCTGAAGGGTTTAAGTGTATTTCAGGCTTTTGCAGGGATGATAGCAGCAGGCCAGATGGGGATGTTCGAAAATGAAAGTTACTCAAAAAATTAAACATTGTGATTGGCTCACACAGTTGAACAATTCATTTGTAAACCTTTCAATATACAAGCTGTGATTCACTTCTGGTTGTGCAATAAAAGGACGTAGCACAGATAATAAAGTAATGATGCGATAAAAAATCTTATTATTTGTGAAGATAACAAATTAATCATTCATTTGCGTGTTTTTTAATTTGTAATATTTTATAGATTATGATGTACTTGCTGTGCACATAGTAAGGTGTATACACTATAGAGAGCAGGCTTAACACTTCTTCATAAGTGCTTTAAAGAGAAGGACAGAGAAAGTCATGTTTTGATTTTTTGATCCAAGTAAAACAAGTGAACTACAGAAGCAGAAATTCATGTGTGACATATATGGCATGGTAAAAATATAGTACTGTTAATAATATCCTCTGAAACAATCATGTGGTTCAATCTGCTCTCTCTTTAAATCTTTGTGGTATCTAAAGTACAAACTTTATAAATCTAATTGGACTTTATTTACAAAGTATATACCGCTCCACAAATATTTTAGAGATTCGGTTGAAGTGTTAGGGTATGCGGCAGTCGTGTTTATTTCACTACAGAGTTCTTACCGACTAAAATATAGGCAAATCAACCTTTCACCGCCTCCCACCCAACCTTTCACAATGTCTAACTCTAAAATTTTATTTACTTTGATTTATCTTAGTTTTATTTTGGACATTTTGTCCGAAGGGAATTATTGGACTGTATTTTCAGCGGATGCGAAAAAATTCCTTTTTAATAAAGCGAGTATATTTGTTATTTCATTAGCTGTAGGTTTTATCTACAATATTAATATTAAAGTCCTGTCGAATGACTAATAAAAAGGATAAGAAGGATAAGAAATATTTCTGTTTTTAGTATTATAGAGAGTGAGTATATTGGGAATCGACGTCCAAGGGTTAAAAACAGTTGCATAACTTTTTTAGGCGTACCAAAGCTGAAAGAAATCCAAAAAGTAGGCATAATTTTACCTAAACTTTATAACTAAGCTTAATAGTTTGACCCGCTGTACAGACAGAAGCCTCGAAAAGTGAGAAGAGAATGGCATCTTAAAATGAAAGTATCGACTTTTGCAGCGAAACGACATTTATGATCAACTCCTTAAAATAATACTTGAAAATTCTACGGTGTTGAAATATGCCACAGTTCTGGCGATCGGTATAAACATAAGCGTATTTTGCGGCTGAAATGACAGTTTTCAAAAGCATAGATTAAGAACAAAATACAGTAAGCTCATGATAAAAATATATTCAATGATTTTCTAATTATCCAACCGAAAGAATTTTATGTCTTAGTGGATGCTGTTGTTTAAAAGTCTGTCCAAATCAGCTTGGTAAAGTGCAAGCGATACCTTTGCAAATTAAGTTTAGACAAGGTAATTGTTCGCATGTTAATCCAAACAATTAAGATATTACTGGCTAGATAAAAACTCCATTAGGATGCATGTGATATTTATAAATATCAATCAATGATCAATTTAAGGGAAACCAAAACAGACAAATAGAGGCGTTTGATTTCGCTGTAAATACCATATGTCATTGTCTAGTTGAATAGTCATGGTTAAATGTAACGATCCTCCCTTTTCTTTTTATCGCACGAGAATAGCTTTTAATTGCATTTTGCTGCATTATTACTTTTTTGATGAAAGTGACAGTGGTCAAAAAGATTTCCATCACCATCTTTTACACAAATTTGCGTTTACTTCCTGAGTTTAATGATACAATTTCAACCTAGTTTAGAATGAATTAACGGATACAGGAAGTCTAAACGTTGAGGTACAAAAACTAAGAAAGTTTTCATCCCTCATATATCAGCATTTTTTGTTTCATTTAATGACAGAATAACGTATATTGTTATTCTGTCATTAGATTTCAGAATAAAAAACATCTTTCAATTTGTTCCTTTAAATTTTGCTTTGGTCAGTGTCTTTCTTTACTCAATATAAAGTTGATTTGAGTGCATATATGATGTGGCTGGACCACGTTGTAATTAATGGTGAGTACTTATTGAATAAATCGCATTGAATACAATTACTAATGTTTGTTGTCATGCGCGCAAACAGTTCCTCATTTAAGTATAATTTTATTAGATATGAGGAAACGTTTATTTGCTTCAAATTGCATTTTACCAACTTTATGAGAGGAGAAGGAGAAGGAGGAATATTAGTAATATTTCATTATGTTTTTTTTAGCTTGTTGATGATATTTATTTATACTTTACACATTAAAGCGTGTTTAAAATTATGATGAAGCGGCTTAAATTTTTCTCTCACGCATCCGAGATTGTAAGATCGTGAAATAGATAATAGATAGAAGAAAAATTATTTCGTAAAATAACAATTTGGTCTTCACTTCCTTACCCAGTACCATTGGGTAAGGAACAGAAAGGAACAAATAATCAGTTTGAACTCTGTGGGATTACGTGTGACACGTTAGTAATGGGTTTTGTTTATGAAATATTTTTAATTACTACTGCAAAACGACTGCTGTTAGTACTGATAATTTTTAAACCAAAAAAAAAAAATTGTCTCATTTATTGAAATCCCTTCGTACAATTAAATTGCTAAACATGTTGTAAAAAATATATTTAGATATTTTGTCAACGAGAGTTGAGGTTTTAATCATTCTGAGAAGTAGTATTGTTTTTATTTCGCCGGTATAAAAGTATGCATATGTATAAATTACAATGCTGGTTGGCATATAATAACGGCAGGAACAAGTAGAACACACAACGTGTCTTATCATCGAGCCCCTAGTGTTGAGCTTCTATAATAATACTTATAAAGTATACTTTCCTATATTTACAAGAATAATGTTTTCTCACACTCTCAGTCTCAGTTTTTTCTATGTGCTACAATATCTATCCTAAAAATACTTTCTTTTGTCGATAACTGTTCAAAGTAACTTATCTTTTGTTACTTTTTTAAAAGAGATAAAAGTATCAATATGCTTCGTATTTAACTTGAAGAATGAATTCCATATAACGGGACCTCTGTGTCGAATGGTAAAAGTAGTAGATTTAAGAATGGTTTTTGGAATAATAAAATTACTTTTTGCATACCTGGTATTGTATCTATGCTTAATATTGGAAAATTGATTTGTCAAAATTGTAGGTAGCAATCCATGTCTACTTTAAACATGAATTTTTAGCCAGATAAAAATGTATTTTCAACGTATAATCCTTTCCCAAATGTAAGGCGTTCGTCACCTGGGGACCAAGAGTTTAACATAGGTGCTTTTGTTCAATTTAGAGGAGATTTTAGTAATAGTTAAAAGGGAGTTATAAATAGTATTGACGTTACATATTGATAATCACATTCAGGTTTTACAATATATTGATAGAGATGGAATCGTGGTAAAGCATTTTTAAGATGACGTTAACGTCTATTTTTGACATTGTATATAAACTATAATAATTCCCTCGTTTAACTTTACGTGGCTTTACTAAAAAATTAATTTATGTGTGAGATATAAACAGATACAAAACTTTAAAAAATAGTTACACTGCTAAAGAATGGTTAAAACAACTCCTTAACCAGTTATAATGTCAGTGAATTTGGTGTGAAAGTAGGAGGGAGCGTGTTTAATAGGTGATAAATAATTATTCTTACTCATGCAAAAACTTTTTCCTTCAGATGTAGCTTCAGAAGAATGAAATATCTTAAACATTGATTATGTTTATTTTTTCTGTTTTTTCTCTACATTAAACATATACGGGAATGGCTAAATGAAGTTTCCTCTTGTCTTCAATGAGTATTTATTAATTGGTAAATTTTACTTGCGAATAAAAGTGATATTAAGGCTACCTGAACTTATATTATTAGTCGGTTAGAGATAGGACACCTGGATATCAAGAAATTAAAAAAAGCGTCACAAACCAACTACTATAAAATTTTCCGCGCTTAACCACTGGCGAACAATGAGAAAATTCTATTTTTTTGCGCACTTGGATGCGCAAAAAGTTGTACGTGGTCACTTCAGTAGATGTGTATGCGTATGACTGTATTAACTCAACCCAGTAAGACTATTCAGTCGGCCGTTTATAAAATACTTTTTTTTGCTAAGCTGCATTATTTGGTTATTACGCAAAATTACCGTTGAAAATCTCTATGAAATCCTTTTAATCGGGAAAACATAATAACAGGATTATCATTAGAGCAACGCAAATTTATAATAATTCTGTAAAATTCTGACATGTGATTGATCTGATTTTCAATTATTCCGATATTTACTCAAAAATCGGATTTTCGTGCAATTTTTGACTTTCTTTTAAGTGAATTATGTAAAAACTGGAAATGATTTTAAATAGCTTATATTTGACAGTCAAAATCTTTGTACATAATGTTAAAATTCGCACTAAATTTAAATTAATTAAATTTTAACCCTACGGACGCTTTTTTTGAAATAACTCTTTAATGCTATGTTCCATGGCTACAATACTTAATGAGTTTCAATAATTATCTATTAGACACCTGCATGCAAAATTTTTAGGTCCCATACCTTTCAGAGGCTTTCATATTGGCTATTACTCGAAACTACCCTAAAATTTTCTACAAAACCCTTATAAGAAAGAAAATGTAATAACTTTTGTTAGGATTATGTTTAGAACTTGAAACTTACAACACAACTTTGCCTCATCAAGAAGAATCATTGTGCATGTTTTGCTGACGTGGGTAATCTGATTTCCCGATTTTTAGGGTTTTACCCGAAAAACGGTAAAAACATAATTTTCGGGCAATATTTGGCAATTTTTCATACCATCTATGTTAAAACCAAAAAATATGTTAAATAAGTTTTATTTAGCTTTCTGAAACTTTAAACAGAATGTAAAAATTCCCTCTAGAACTAAAGTAATTGAATTTTAAGCAGATAGTGGCATTTTTGAACGAATTTTAAGCTTTTTATGACGTCACAGAAAATGTGCTGACGCAAGAAAAATTTATTGCTGCCATTTTGCTCCTTTTGTGACGTACTATAATTGTGCCAAGTTTGATTCAAGTTGGACAAGCCTATGAAAAGTTTTTTGGGAGGGGGCAGATTTCGCTTCGAAGTCACGACGTGATTGGTACTAATCAGACAACGCTTACATTGGGATGCATATTTCAATTACAAATATTTCTCAATGGCTAATTTAAGAAAACCAAAGTAGCAAAAGTGGGAAAGTTTGATTTCGCAGTTAAATGCCAATTAGATTGACTTATGAAACATTGCTATGCCTAATTTTAATGTCAAATCACTCAATCCACATAGGATTTTGACCGCGAATTTGGGAACGAGATGATTTAGACTATTGTTTAGATAATTGGATACAGGAAGCCCTGTTGTTGAAACTATCTGAAAGCAAACTTTAATTACAGGTTGTAAATCTGTATTGCTTCATCTTTATGTCATTTAGAACACAATAAGCAGTTTATCAATATTAAGGAAGGAAAATCAATTTGACAGCACAATGAATATTCCACTTATTCTTACAGGGACAGAAAAAATATTGAAGTCTTTCGCGGTTATCAGCATTTGATAAATAGGTGCTAAAATTAAACAGCAACCAATGTTTGAGTCATAATGTCTCCACAGTACAAAGTGTAAATGTTAAAAGTATATCTCATGAGTAGAAGTAATTTTAAAATTTTAGCTGATCTGTAGGCAAAAATGACGTGGCATTTTATTAAGGGGAGGAATAGACTTAACTTCTTGCATTTCTTATGTACCAGAAACAACGTATGTCGTATAGTAATACTATTTTTAACGATTTTAATTGATTAGTACTGTGATAATGGATTACAAATTTCTCTTTTTTCTCCTTTGTTCGATCAAATCCAGATATTTCGTGAGAACTTACTGATATATTTTTAGCTGATATACTTGTGGCAAATTTTGGAATAAAGGTTTGAGAATACAACTTTAATTCCCATAACTCGTGAAGATGTATTCCTGAGAAAATGATTTTATTTATCTTTATGTATTGGTATTTTCTGCAAATTTTGCATTAATTTAAATTTTTCTTTAATACCTTTGTTCTCGTGTAGACAAAAGAATAATAAAATAGGCAATTAAAAATTAATAAAACCTACAATTGAATTCCTTTTATTTTTAAAATCTTACTTTTGACAGTTTCTGATTGAAATTGTGTAATGCAAAAATGTCAATTCCTACATAAAAGACTGACGAAGTTACAAATTACCGGTAGTAAAGGTTGTTTTTATTGAATTGCATTTTTCTCTTTGAACAAAAATCTCACAAAGGTTTTAGATTTTACAGGAATTAGAGATGTTGTGCCAGTGGGCATGTGCTACCATAAAAATTCGTTAACCCTTTGAGGTACTGCAGTCAAGCAGAAACGAACCTCAAAACCAGTAAAACGAACTTGCAATGCAAAATATATTAGTTTTATAAATTTGAAAGTATTTTTACCACTCACTTCTTTAGTGAGGTTTTGGTACTGTGTTGAGAAAAAGAGCAGTATATATAAAAGACACGAAACATTCCAACACCATATCATTTAAAAGGACAGGTGTTGTGGCTAAAGTGTGTGGAACCTTGGTAAATCATTACCATAATTAAGTCCTACCTGAAACTAAAAAAGCAACATTATTATACACAGAGGGAAGATCAAGATTTCGATATCTAACTTACTTTTACAAACCCACTGAAGACATTTACACGTTAATTTCGGCAGGAATCTAACGAAAATAATGGCTTACAGTACACTAGCCCCAGAGTAACATCGTTAACTTTAAAACAAGGTCTTTGTATAAATCATTGGGAGGCTACTTTCAACAAATTAAAGCTATAAAAGAACTACTCTTTTCAAAAAAAAAACCCTTTAAGTATCATAGTAAGTAAACAACGGTGGCATCATAAAATACAAAAAAACAACTGAAGTGTTAAAATACAATATCTAAAACTTACTAAATTGTTTAGAAACGTTCACACAATATAAGTCATTATTATTCCAATAAAAGACTTATTATTAAAAATTAAAGACTTCTACTTCTACGGCGTGCGTGTTGAGAGCTTGTCGACAAAAAAAGATTAGATTAGATTTTTAGACATGAAAATTAAGTAGATATGTTACACTGAAATAACACATGTTTAAGTATATATCAGAGAAAATAGGAAAGTAAAAAGAGTAAAATTAAAAATGGATCTTTTCTTCTGGAAATCCAGTAAAATAAGTTTAGATACCTATTTAAATGTTTTGAAGAGGAACATCTATATGCGATTTGTTTAGGTTAATTGTAATCTTTATACGCACCTTGGTATGAAATAGTAAAATAAATAATGTAAAATATTCATTTAAATGATAAGTAGTGAATTTTTTTAAATACTGATATCCCTTTATTAGCAAAATCTTTTTCAGATCTTTTTATCATGAAGTAACAGGACCCAAGCTTAAGAACACGTAACCGCCTAAGATACAGAAAAACACACATCAGTTTTTGTTTTGAATAGCAACCGTCAATGTACTAGGGAATATTAAAGATAGTATTACTAACTAGGCAGTGATTACTAATCACCGAAACACGGATCCTTCTGCCATAATCATCGATTATCGTGTGTTATCATTGATTATCACCATGAATGACTTTTAAGGGAACAAAATATATTAAGACACTCCTATATTTCTATGGAAGAGTTTTTTTCCCGGATTGAAAAAGTATCATTACAGGCGCTATCATCATTGCCTTATTTTCTATCTTGTCTAAATCTACAAATTATTATTGTTATTGGCGAAACTGATTGTGCTCATCCTTTAAATGAAGTATAAACAAGAATTATAAATATCATCAATGCAAAGGTTGTCTTGATTTTAATGTTTTGGTGGTGTGAAATTATAAATTTGCTGGAGAAACACATAACGTTCATATGTAATATTACAAACTCGGCCTTATCACGGATTTGTAGCCTTAAAGGAAATGTAAGGAACTCAATAAACACTTAACCTTCGAACTCTTTTTTTACGAGGAAGTAATATTTTTTAAAGCAGTGTACTTCAAAACTGCCTTACTGAAGAAAAAATCGTAAAAAATCAGTTATTTACTTATAGCATTTTTATTATTATTTCCCTAATAGACAATCATTTAAAATACAAAAAAATCCTCTAATCACGCTTTTTCTGCATTACCATTTTATCGCATCCACAAAATTATCTTAAAAAACGTAAAAGTATTGGGGTGATTTTTCGTATCAATAATTGCAACTCCTCTGCACTCAATCGCGACATTATTATGACTTACACGGCGCTGCTTTCGTCTAAAGGGAAATGTAATTCTTAGTGGACGTTGTTCCCTAAAATTTCGTCAAAATCAACTTGGTAAAGGACAAGCGATTTTTTTGCATATAAAGTGTGGCCATTATCTGTGCGTACATTGAGACATTAAATATTACTAACTAGATAAAAACCCCATTAGGACGCATGGATATTTATAAATGTCAATCAATGACTAATTTAAGGGAAACCAAAACAGAAACAAATGGAGGCGTATGATTTCACTATAAAACGACATATACCATTGCTTTGTGGAAGAGTAATGGTAGTTGCAACGTTCTTCCTTTATTTTTACCGCCTTTCAATAGCTATTTATTGCGCTCAATTGCATTTCGCGGATTCATTGTTTACATGATGAACGTGACAGTTGACATTCACTTTGCCAAAATTTGCGTTCACTTCCAGAGTTCAATGATAAAATGTTAACCTAGTTTAGAATGAATAACGAATATAGGTAGTCTCAGCCACAAGAACAAAGATAATTTTATCACTTGAATATAAGCGCCTTTTGTATCATTGAATATCTCTCCAGCAATATATAATGATATTTAATGTGTCTTCAGCAGCATTTAGTATCTGTTTATACATCACGAAGACTCTAAGTCGCCATAAGCTACTTATCAGCAAATATTAAATAAGTTGGGATCGAATATTGAAAATTATTCAGTCGAGCTTGTGATGCTCGAAGAAGCGGAACTAAGTCGAATATCATTAAAACGAGGCTGATAAATTTCGATATTCGATTTCACTGAATCCAGCACACGTTTTTTTATCCTCTAAAAAAAAGAAACAATATTTTGCAGTCGCTCTCCCCCGTCAATATTCTTTAGAATTAATTAAGTTGTGTTTTCTTCGAGCCAGTGAAAAGATAAAAGAGTGTTAAATATTTAGACGTCCAAAAATTTTCGATGGAGCAATTTGCTTACGGGTAACTGATAACTACCCTTATGGCATTGACATATTACTACTGCTTCGTACATAATATTTTTAACATCACTGAATTTATTGTTGCCTACAGTTAAGTTGCATGGTACGAATAAATAAGATTGTTGTACTAAGAGAATCTAATAAATAGAAATACACAAGCTACAAAAATGATACCGAATACCCAGGCGGATCCTTTAGGTACTGTTGGCATACTGATTGTAACTTTAACACTTCGTTTTTACCTTTCTGTTTACCTATTGCGACTAGCTCTACACGCTCTTGTTCACTGATGTTATTGACGATGCGTTTTACTCGTTGTTGCATCTGTTTCTTTAGCACAATATACCGCTGCTTTTCCTGCACAAATAAGCTGAACTCAAAGTCGTTTACGAGCGAGTAGTCTGATACTCTCATGCTTCTGTGCCTTTACCTCTAACCTTCTCGAAGCATTCCTCAGACCTTATAACTCCTGTAGCTATACACATCGGTGCGCCTAGACCTGTGGCTAGTGCTCCGAGTCTGCACCTAGTAGTGATCATGCAAACGCCTTGCAATCCATGATCACAATACCAAACCCACTTACTATGCATCTTGAACTTTTTTGCGAGTGTATCACTCTCTTTAATCCCCTTGTGGAGGTAATTCGCAATTTCTTCAATTTTTTTTAGTCTGTATGTCTGTTTTTCATCCTGCATGCTGTCGTCCTCAGGCGCAGTAGGTGATAATGTCGGATATAACTTCACACTATCCATACTTTTTCTATCAGCACCTGCATGGTAATTGCTGTAAAAGCTACATTTTTGTCATAATGGTATTTCACTGGAGACTGTCTGTTAGCCTCTTCAGAGGAAGGGAGATAGCGGATAAAAATTACATGTAATCATAATTTCGTAGGTTGTTTCTCTGATATTGAGTATAGCAAGAATCGTAGACTTTTTACCAACAGAAACACAATAGTGGTTATTCAGCTGAGGACAGACAAGTCGTAGTCAATTGTACATAACAGTCTTGTACCACTTACCACAGTCGCCCTTCGTGAAATAGTTGCCATCAGCCGGCTCCGTACGACTCCTCAAATCCCATTGCTTACGGTCAATCGAAACACGAATCCTACAGAGACCATTCTTGCGCACAAAAGCCATGACTTTTCCCTTGACTTTTGCGTTAATATGTGCCGCTATATCTTCAATCGTATACAACCTGTTCTTGAACGTGATTCAGGTAAAATTGTGAGCTAGCCCCACTTTTGTGATAATGGCACTGTTGGTGAGCAACATGTTAAACCACGTAGGTCGAATACTGATCGACGCAATCCTCGTATACTGCCCTAGGTAATTGTCGAAAAGCGTGGGTGTAACGATGTCTGTCATACAGAGTCGTTTATATTACTTCTACAAGAAAAGATGAACATTGACTCGTATAATTCAAGTGCTTAGTACAAAGTTGAATCAGGGAGAATGGCCCCTGCCTATCACAAAGTTAAAACACATATCGACATGCAACGCGCGTATACCAGTGGTATTACCAGAGTTTACCAAATATCCTAACAGAATCCTAAAAACAGGCAGGGCAGCCGTTGGGGTACTGGAACATTCGGGTCAATTTCACAACGCATTGTGCTACAAAAGCACTGGGATTTCTATAAAGCATATGACGGATCTTCAACACTTACAAACACACTATTTTGCTTCCATTGCTACTACCATGTGCAACGTATATGGGAAGTATGAAAGTAAGCATGCCTTTCGATGATGGTTTCAGCTGGTACAAGAATCCTTACTTAACATTTGGATCTCCAAAAGTGTGTTGCGAGTAGATTTAGAACAGTAGGTGCTATAATTGCCAATGGTGACAGGTGGCAACATGTTGAGGGTGACTACGCGAAACTCATCATGCCTACAAGTCAGGGTTTTACCTCTTTAGGTTGACCAAGCTTGGCATGTCCATAGGAGTTTATACAGTGTTGATACTTGAAAAGGTTGAAGCAGTTTTCACTCTTTCCGGCAGCCAAAACATGCTTTCCTGTATGTACAACTTGAACATCCGAGGACAGGATCCTAGAGAAGTGTATAAAAAATATGATGCTTTTACTATTATTTTGTGTCGCCCTGCTCAGTGGCAGCGTAAGCAGTGGAAGCACCGGAGCACGGCGAGAAAGGTTGGCCAATTAGACCCACTTGCCTGATCTGGGAGGCAGTAAGCCAGATGGCACCGATATAAGGTGCCGTGGGAGGTAAGCTTGTAAATTGTCTGACTGGGATCACTTGCTCATCCCCACAAGATCCGTGCTCATATAAAGCGTGAAGGAGATACATCTCAGTAATTTCTTTTAAAATCACCCGTTGCCAATTTGCAGGTTGCTTTGTTTTCACATTCAGTTTTGTAACTCCCGCGTAAATTATAAAAGTAACGGTTGCTCATTGTTATTTCTGCATAATTATAAATTATTGCTCTTATAACGCCGTAACTGCTGCAGACGTCGAGACTTTGTGCAATGAACACTCACATCCTCGTTTCAAATGTGCTGATCTCGGGAGATTCTTGGGATTCTTGGGATTGAAGATATCCTTACCTCTTGCAGAGCGCTCAAAATAGCTGAGGAAACTCGTGCTAAAATACTTGCTACGGGGTGGGCAAACCATGCAAGCCTTAAGAAAGGTAAAAATTTGTACGATCTATTTGTCACATCGGATGCTGCTCTGGAGATTACTGATTTAACGAACCCACAGATCAGATTCGTCTGTACAAGACTCTTGTCATCAAACCGGTTTAGCGCCAGTTTGTTCACCCTTGGGGTTTGCTTTTTCTGCTGGATCAGCACAAAGTTTCGTAGTATATAAAAAAACAAAAGTTTAGTTAGTTATTTGCTCAATGTTTGTTATATTTTGACCTTGTATTAGTTTTTTATGTCTATCGTATTTTATGTATTTTTACTTACTTGTAGTTTGAACCTGATCTTTGATCCACTACTTTTCGTCGGTGCGGCTTCTAGCGTCTTCATCAACACATTCCTTCAAGGTACAGACTTATCTTATCATTGACGCAGCAAAATGTCTTTTTTCACCTTCTTTAAAGAGATTGGTCGTGAAAAAAATATTTAATCGAGGCTTTGGAAGAAAAAGGTAAACAAATGTCAATGATAAAAAGTATTTTATTTTGAGCCATAGATAGAAAAGGATTTATTAGCAATACAAAATAAGCTCAAAGACCTTGGTAAATATATCATTAAGATCTCTCTTAGCCAGGCAGAGCTAGATAGCTTTTTAATTGACCTGTTGTTGTGGTCCAACAAATCTTACTAAGCTATAACATAACATATAAACAAAAAGATTTTGTAGAAAGATTGAGGCTTAAAATGATTGAAAAATAATATCACAAAAAGAACATAGAGAGAGCTGAAGTTTTATTAATAAGACTCTTAAAAAACACAAACGCACACTCAAAAACATGGGGAACATCTTTCAAGGAAAAATTTTCACCGAATCAATTGTTACTGTTATTCGAAACGTGTGTATACTTAAACTTGATGTTACATTGTAAATACTTGCAATATACGTACAACAAAATAAATTTAAAAATGCTCAAAATATAGAAATATATGAACAATTTCAAGCTAAAAAGAATTATTTATTCAACAGTTTAGCTTTACAATGTTGGTTAAGATTAGGTTAAATGGCAAATATTTGAAATAGGGCTATCACTGTTAAGAAGATCAAATTTTTAGCCAGGGGCAATGACAAGATGTTGGTTACCTTTAGCAAATAAACAAACCAAACAAAAATATAAATTTTATACATTCTATACATAAACGTGTGCAAAACAATAATATCACTTATACTGATTATACTAATACTTAGCTGTACAATGAGAAGAATAACTGAGTCAACATAGATTTTAGCTTGGGTGGGGTGAGATAGACTAATTAAGTAAAAGGGAGAGCGCTTTGAACAAAATTCCATGAATGAATGGACTGTAGTCAAATAGAATTTGAGCCAAAAGATTTGGTGGACACAGTGGGGGATTTATCAGACCAACAGTAGATCCACGAGTCCGATTGTAAAGAAAAGTTACATTTTTCATATGAACCAAATCAGGAAATTTTAAAATACCAAGATTAAAGAAAAGGGAGGTGGAATGGGATTGCTGCTGTTCAAATGAGGTGACTCTCATTGCTCAAAGGTTGAAGACAGTAAATACGGTCAATGAAGTGATGAAGCTATAGCTCCATTAACCCTCTTGAGTTTGATGGCAACCTCATTGATCTGAGATTTCCAACTAAGTTCAAAATCTAGTAAAATGCCAAGTTCCTTATTGCAGTTACTACGGAAGAGTCTTTTGCTGTTGATGAAGATTTTCAAGTCATAGTTTATAGGTTCAAGCTTGTGCTTAAACAGGATATATTCAGTTTTACTTGCATTCAAGAGATTTTGTTACCGTTGAGCCATTGAGAAAGAAACTTCAAATCCATGTTGATTCTTTTTGAAAGGGACTTTAACGACTTGTTAAAACATATTAAGTTAGTCTCATCAGCAAAATGATGATTCAATGAATATTTGATAGCATAATAAAGGTCATTTATATAAATGAAAAGCACATGGACCCTTGCGGGAAACTATGTCTAATAAATCTGTAACTGGATTTAGATCCATTAATTGATACAAACTGTTGCCTACCAGACAGATAGGAGCAAAATAGATCAAGATACCAAAGTGGAACAGTTTTTTTAAGAGGATTTCGTGGTCAACAGTGTCAAAAGGCTTCTGGAGGTCAATAAAAACACCACGAATACTGACCATTATTAAGTGCGTCCATAATATGTGTGCTGTGGAGTGTTTTCGCCTGAATTCAAACTGTTGAGATGACAAGATATCATGTTGTGATGTGACACGTTTGTAGATCAGTTTTTTAACTTTTTCAATATTAGATAGCAAAGAGATCGGTCTATAATTTGTGCAGTCAAGTTTGGATCCTTTTTTAAATACAGGAATAACCTTGGCAATTTTTAATTGGTATGGAAATACACCAGAAGAGAAAGAAAGATTGATCAGAATTGAGAGTGGCTTGGCAAATTCAGATTTGAGAAGAGCTAATAATTGACTTCATGAAAATGAGAGAAGTGCTTTGGAGAAAAAGGAATATTGGTATCAGTGTAAGGTATCAGCAATAGAAGAGAAATTACCATTGAAGGAATTAGAAATTACAGAAGGATCATTGGCATTAGTGTTATGAAGATTGAGACAGGTAGGAAAAAGAAGATTTAGACTTTTTGGAAGATATGATAAAATTGATGCCTTGCCACACCTTGTGAATACTGCCCAGGTTATCACTGAAATAGCTTGCATAAAATATTTTCTTCTCCACCTGGACAAGGTTACAATTAAGTTTCTATATTGCCTATAACGTTTACTGAGATCATATCTAAAGGATCTTTAGTCTTTATAAAAGATTTATAAAGACGATCACGTTGATAAATAGACTTAATAATACCTTTAGTCATCCAAGGATTTAAATCACGTTTGTGTTGGCGCTTAGTCAGTGCTTTTGTTGGTGCATACTGCTTCAGGAGGCCTTAAACTCTGTTAAAGAATTTGTCAAAAGAGAGCTCTGCATTGCCAGAAGTTATTTCAAGAGTTTGTTCCCAGTTTGCATCAAGAATAAAACTTTCACAATCAAAATTTTTTCAATCTCTGACACCAGTCTTAACATTAGAAGGAGATTACACTGTTTTTTTGTTTGTTTTTTTGTTAAAGATAACGAATTGAGGCAAGTGGTCAGAGATTGTAGTACAGATATTACCAGACATGGTGTCAAGGTCAGATGCGTTAGAGAGTATATTATCTACAAGAGGACTGGAGGAGTTTGTTATTCTAGTAGGAAAAGTTATGTGAGGAAGCAAGGAGAAAGAGAAAGGTAAATCTAAAAATTTCTCGACAGGTTTATCTGTGTCACAGTTTAAGAAGTTAATGTTAAAATCCCCTAAAAGAACCAGCATTTTCTTTTCTTTAGAGACAACTTCTAACAAATACAGTGAATTGAAATCAGCTACGGACATACAGGGATGTCTGTAGGTGCATCCAACAACTATACCCCTCCCCCTGTTTTGGGTCATCTCTATAAAAACAGATGCAAGCTCTTTACTTTTGAGCAAGTTGGTTTAATTCATCACGGCATACATAATCGAGTGATGATGATGTATATAAAAGTGCCCCGCCATTATTAGAATTAGAAGGGGTATGTTTAAAAGAATAGTTATGTAGGGAGAGGGAACATTTTGGGTGGAGATCTTAGTCTCAGTAATACCAATGATGCTGAAGTCAAACCCACAATGGCTTATTAGGAGCTTAAGTTCGTCAAGATGGAGCGAAAGAGAGGCAATATTTAAATGCAATGCAGAAAAAATTGTCTTTCAAAACTCATTGGAGGCAAATTCTTCAATTTTTTAATACTTATAGTCATAGAACTGATTACAAATTTTAGTTGAAAAGGAATTTGATTGCAAGAAGAAAGGTCTCAATAAATTCATTGAGATGGCAGAGAAGCTCTCAATACCATTACAAGCAGGGGAATCATTTTGTAGCAGAGAGAAGATTTCTTTGCGACATTCGATGCAGTGCCAATTATCATTTGGAATTTCGTAGGAAGGTATAAACAATATTAGTCAGAACTGATAGTTCCTGGAGAAATTCTTTATTGGCTAGCAATATTGATTTAAATTCTATGTGGTTAGCCCCCTCGAGGGTATAGCTCATGACATGTTTAGAGCAGCTTTTGAAACCTAAATCGAACTAAGATAGTAGATTAGTAAAGCCTTCTTGATATAACTTTTAAAAACGATAACTAGCCACAACTTGCTTTTTCACAAAAACTTCAAAGTTTTTAATGTCACGAGTTTTCCAAGACCGCCATTTTTATTAAAAAAACGTGGTATAATACACCGAGTATATTTGAAGGGACACTTTATTAACACCGAAAATCTACAGTTGAATTTTGGCCTTAAACTTTAGCTAGCTATCATCCTTCATTAAAAGGTTATTACTAAAGTGAAGAATAAACGCTTACCTTCGTACATCTATGAAGAATTCATATTCCGTTCAGTATTTCTTGAAAAAAACACGTTTTGTTTTTTCTATACATACGATAACAACAAATATGGCTGGTTGACCTTCGAGCTTCTTCTCCAACTGATTTCCTTGGAAATTGTGCAGGTAAATCATTTCGAAGGCGAGGGTAAGCCCCTGAGAGCTTTTTAACCAATTACCTTTGGCGGAATTCAGTGGATAACCTGATGATTTTCTTAATCTTTTTATGTAAAATTGTCGGGATTCTGTACTGAAAGAATCGGTAATTAGTCATATTGCGAGTAACGCACAAAATGAGCTGGAACCTAGTAACGAGCCTTCTCGCATTGTTTGTCTTAACAATGAGAATTTGAATAAACTAGTCGTTAGCCCGTGTAAAAATCCACGGGTTCGCCCGTCCTTGTTATACCACATATTGCGTACGTCTCGCTACATGCGCAGCTAAGCTACCATTTTGCGTGAGGCAATATCTTCGTATATTGTGATTGCGAATTTTGGCTGATTAAATCTTTTAAATCCGCAATCTTTTCTGAATGATGACGCAATCTTTTCTGGCGCGATAATTTTCTTATTATTTATTGCATATTATAATTACAAATAGTTGTTTTGTGGTTGATAGGTGGAAACATTTAATAGATTTAATAATAATGCTCACGGCTATTATAAGCTGTAATAAAAATTAGTAGTAGTTATGACCTAACAACCTAGAAATCATCAGTCGAATTTTATGGTGTTGTGCTGTGTGATTATTTAAATTCATCACAATGTTATTTAGAATAAACTTTTTGTGTCTTCTTTAACTTATACATGTACTTTTCTTTTTTTAGTAACTTTAAATTATGTTTCTTCGAAGTGCAATATTAATATGTTACAAGAACGTCAAAAAGATGAAGTATATTTTATTTAAGAAGCAGTTGGGAGTGACAAACACCGCCATTGGTTTTATACTGTACGGATGTGGAGATTTGACAGGACAGCTATGTATCGAAAAGCAAAAAAAACTTAACTACCGGAGATTATTCGCTTGTGCATTATGGGGTGGTCTGTCCTCAGGTCTAAGTCATTTTTTATTTAGGCTAATGCATTACATTCCGTGCTTCAAATATTTCCCTCATCGTCAGTCAATATTTTTGTTTTCAATTATATGTCCATTGGAAGATGGTGTGTATTATGCTGCCACAGGATATGTTGAAGGTCAAGACACGAGTTACATCAAAGAAGAAATCAAAGCCAAGTTTTTGCCTACTTTGTGCACTGACGTTTTCGCATACTATCCCTTCTTGTACGTAAATGTTCGATTTGTCCCATACCATTTGAAAGTGACAGCTAATAATCTGTACGCCTTTGGATGGAGCATATTTTTATCGTATATGAAGCATGATGTCGATAATCAGTTACATCAGCAAATTTCGGAAAATAATTAAATTCTGATGTTCATACTCTCCCACCAAATAAAGCGGAACTTCAAAGATGAGATTACTGTTTTTAGGCCTTTAGTAATGTGATACGTGTTAAAACAGAATATGATAGAAGCTAATATAGACTTATACATGGTGCTGAAACCTTCAAAAATGCAAAATAAAAATGAGAAATAAAGTAAAAAGCTATATACGAGACATAAAACTTCTTCCACGGTATTTATTTCCTTATTAGCGATTTTGTAAACCCTTTTCAACTTACAAAATTTAATACAAAACCACCTTTCTTTCAAATTTTTTTTCACCTTACTGCATACTTGGTTGGCAATTTCAATATAATATCGTTCAACATTTATTTTGTTGTATGTGACACAATGGTACGGCATGTTTCTGCTAAATTTAAGCTAGACTACTAATATTTTTTGCCGACTAAAATATCTGCTGACTTTATTATTGCTGATAAAACTTTCCCGACTGTTTTTTTTCCCGACCAAATTTTTATGCCGATTTTATTTTTTTATTTTTTTTTTTTTTGCCAAACACCACTTTTTGCTGATTCCCACAGAAAATTTCTCTCAGTTGTATGCAATTATTCTTAAAATTGACTAAACGTAAACTTTTTTACATATCTACAACCATTTTTGTTGTTGTTGTTTTATTTTTAAAAAAATCTTTAGAATCTAAACTTTCTTGATCATTTTTGTTTAAAAATTGATCGGCAAAAAGTAACTAAATTCAAAAATTTAGTCGGCAAAAAGTGACTAAATTTTGTCCAAGTGACTAATATTTTGCCGAATTTTTGTTTTTGCCGACTAATTTTTTTGCCGACTAATTTTTGTGCCGACTAATTTTTTTGCCGACATTTTTTTACCGATAAGGTACATGGTACGATATGTTATATACAGGAAAAATTGTACTGTGTGTTTTGGCCTTCAGCAGCAACCTAATCTTAGGCTATAACCTAAGAAACTTTATTGCTGGTGTTGCTGGAAATATCCTTGGTCTGTGCCCTCTGATCAACAAGTTAAAAATTCTAAAATTTCCTGTCGTCAAGTCAGAAATTTAAAAATTCTATTAAACACTTTCATTTGTAATAAAATAACTATCTTTAAAATTGCTAAAACACACCACAAACCTGCTTGTGAGCCAGATGTGTTGATACCAAAAACTCGAGCCCAAATCTTGCTACCACTTTCAGCTACAGCTAACTTGTGCTTGAGACGCAAAAAGAGGGTTTTCCCATGTGTAGATGCGATAGCTCTCAAAGTAAAACAAAAAATCTCAGTTTTTCGAGACCTGCTAATTGACTGACAGACCATGTAAGACGCTGTGAACCAAATGTATACTATGCACCTGATCAACCTTATTCATACCGTAACCAGTTCATGTAATGCAATGTCACAGGCCTATATTAATTAATAATGTGTGATATATATATAAAAAAATTATCAAAATTCTTATGTATTTTCAACAAACAAAAAACTTTATTTAAAATTAAAATATACGAAGATTTACAGTAACACATTATCTAGTAAAAATATTTCTAAGCTAAAAACTTTTATACACGTATCTACAGTAAAATAATTAGTTTTAAATTAAAAAACTGTCTCAAAGGACGATAAAATAGGTCTCAGAAGGACAATCAGCAAACAAAAGAAAATGAAAACCCTGGAGAGATTGCAACAATGGACTCATAAAAACCAAAAATAAATCATACACGATCGGGAATGCTAAAAACGGTTATCAAAGTTGTGAAAAGAAAACTAAGTAATACCGTTTCTAAAAAGTAATACACTTTTAACGTCCAGTTGGTCATTAATTTCATTAATTAACGGATGACTTGTTCGGCCAACTCAACAGCTTTCATTTATTAACTTACTGACTTTGTTGACATATAAATACATTTCCTTTACTTTTCTACTTTAAGGAAAAAAAGGTTGCGCAAGAAAAAGAACTCTTCTTACTAGATATCTCTAGGATCTAACTTAATGATTTTAAGCACATAGCTGCAAGTTTTGATGATTCGACTTCATTGCATTCGACCGTGCAGTGCTTTGAAGTGAAAGTTTTAGCCAAAGACGGTCTAGCCCGGCCAGCTAAGGGGACGCTCTTGCTACCTAAAGAAAACTTTGTTTGTAGCAGGCCGTGCAAAGATCATGTTAATACTGTATTTCTATTAGTTAAAAATAAAAACAAAGCATTCCTATTGAATCATCAAAAACTCACAATGGTGTGAATGGATTTTGAAATTCCGTAGCGGCAGTGAAAATCAGTAAGACTGATAGACAGTAGCTAGCTTTTTAGAGGATGTACACTTCAAAGCTTGTCTGCTCGTATAAATAAATAGGATAAGTGTAAACAACAAAGTCTACGCTTTCTAATTTTTTAGAAAAATAACCACTGTTCATTTTATAGGGAGATTATTTCCGCCCTTTGATGGAGGCTATTTGAAAATGGTTTTTCACCCTAGAATCCTTATTTTTATTTTTATTAAAAACACACGGTGCTTAATTCGTCATTTAGAAAAGACCGTTTATGATTTTACAAAAATAAATAATAAATGAACTCATTTCTATTGCATTCGGTTTAAGACTTCCATAGCATACCATCAATTTAACGTTTATAAAAAAGTAAAAGTGATAATAAATTTAATAGAATTTTTTTTTTATTTATTTTTTTGTCAAACTGCAAAAAATGAAAAGACATATCAGAAGGGATTTTAAAATATATAAGAGCACTGGTAACTAGTGACCTACCCTCTTTTGACCTACCTATATATACAGGTCAACAAAATGTAATCGTTCCATATTGATGTTATAAAGTGTAAATTATCTACTGTAGTTACTCTTCATAAATACGTTACATGTCCAGGATGTTTATTAGAGTATACGTCATGACAGCACTTTTTCTTGGAGTAAATCTATTCTACATTAGTTGCAAGAAAATTCTTCTTCTACACCAACAGGATGATTTAAACTACAGCTCTGTAAATAACGAAGTCACCAAAGCAAAACCATTTATGCAGAACATTTCGGAAGGAATACTTCCGCTTCTGGAAGTACATGCAAATTATGACAAAATACGTACAATGTTTGTATCTCTATTGACTCCACGACATGACGATTTGTTAGAAGCTTTCGGTGGTTACCATTTTGTAAAGTTATACAGTAATACACTAAAGGTAGGATTTCAAATTGTTGAGTACTGTTTAAAAGAATATGCCGGTTATATATCGATATTGTCTAAAGCTTGAGATGGCTCAGTATGGTATATTGAAGACATACCTGCATGGTTATGAAGATTATAAAAGGACTTATAGACAAATAACAAAGACAAACATAACATTAAAATTTTAGAACATTTTTATGACGTTTTTCTTGCTAGTGGGTCAATTTTTCTTTTTTTTTTTCGTGGCTTTGCCTTTATACAGTGGCTTTCCCTTTATACAGTTTCCTAAACGCTCTAGAAAATTAGTACTTGATATTTTTTATCAGATGATACTTAGCCACAAACTTTTATTTTCACCAAAAGTCATTTAATTTGATCTAAAGCGGTACTTTCGATGACGTAATCACCAAAAATTAGGAACATTTTTAACATTACGTTAATTTTCTGTTGACTAATTATTGTTCTCCCAGAAATACAGTAGATTTCGTCCAAAATCAGAACTTTAAAACGGGAGAGGTGGTATTTGGTATCATGTATTCTTTATATTTAAATTTTTATTGACTTACATCAAGCGTGATCAGTCACTTTTTTAAATGTTTTTAACAGGCTACTAGGAACTTGATTGTTTGCATAGACTTTGACACATTCCGACCATGTCATTACAACCACCGTCGCTTACTCGCTATAAGATTCTCCTATTGGATAACCCGGTTTGACAGGTTTAAGAAATATCATATGTTCTTATGGGTCCAACGTTGTTGTGACCCATAAATTATAGTCTTCAGTGTGTGCAAATAAAACAAAAGCAGACAAAATAAGTTGCCAGCTAGAATATTTTTGTGTCTTTTTAAAGATCAGAATATGCAAAAATAAATAAATATGCAAATAATAAATTTTCACCAGTTAAGATTGGACATACATGTTATTGTCATAGTCTGAAGCCCCGTTAATTTGACTGAGAAATGAAAATTCCGCTAGATTAACTGTAGATACATACCCAAGAAACCAGACTCCATCGACGAATTAAACTGTTTTCCTTCTTCCTTTAAACTAAAAGGTTTTTTTATTAAGAAACTCCTCTATACTTTATGTCAAAAGCATACCGCCATGTATGGTAACATAATTAGCAATGTAATTTTCTGTAAGGCTTCACATAAGTGTAGCTAGGGCAAAAAATTATGATGTATTTTCCTCAGTGATTGGTTTTGACCTAAATCTTAATCCCAATCCCTAGCTAAGGAAAAAAATGAAGGAGAAAACAAAATTTGACGGATTTGGCAGTTTGGGAAGAAGTTCTTTGCCCTCCGCTAAATTCAATTCTTATCAAAATTAAATATCATTCTTTCTCCGCTAATTTTACAAAATAGTGTTTAATAATGAAGTCAAATTCAAATTAAATTCCTCCTAAAATTATTTATTTTTGCTTTTCGACAATTTAAATTACCGCCATATTCAATAATTTATTGTTATCCGCAATTTAAATTCGGCCAGTTTCGCCAAATTTGCTGCCAATTATACCAACAACTTAGATATTTTAAGTACCCTCAAGAACTACGCTCCATTGTGATTTTTTTTTTCTGTTAGGTGTCGTCCAAACACGATGAAAGTTCCGCGTATTATGAAGTTGAATGTGGTGAAGGATTGACCAGCCTTATGATGGATTCTCAATTAACACACTTGTCTATTCTTGTCCACAACAATTGTAGCCATTTTGCCATAAGAACTTTAACATCTGAACTAAAAAGAAAAGGTTTTACTTATTACTGCACAGAAATTTACAAAGACCAGATATCGCAAGACTTTTCTCAAGTTGTTGAGAATGTTGAAATGATGCTTCTTCTGTTGTCTCCATTCGATGCCAACATTTTGCTGGAAAAAATGAATTTACAGAAAATAAGCAAACCTATATTTGTGACGACAGGAATACCTATCCAAATATTTACAAAGATGAAATCAACTTACAAACAACTAAGATTAATCAATCTTGAAAATAAGAGACACGATAGGCTATTACTAAATAGAACAGAGGTGACAAGATTTGCAGAAGCAATCGATTTAACAGAAACGTAAGTAGTAATATATTTTATGTATTTTCAACAAAAAAACATTTTATTTAAAATTAAAAATATATGCAGCTTTTAGTAAATACTTGCGAAAATACAAAAAAATGGCCGTACAGACGCCAGCAACAACCAACATGTTTCGTGGACATTGACAAGTTCGAAATGCGCGAATGTAATGTAGAAACAGCAAATGTAAACAACAAACTTCGAGGTTTACCGTCCTGTTTCGTTATATTTCGTCTATGATTGTATTTGTCGAGATCCAAACCGGAAATGAAAGAGGATTGTATTAAAGAATGGTTCCAACACCGGTCCATCGATATTCATGATGATCATAAGGTGGTGGAATCAGTTGGATGGGTGTATTACGAAGACAGTTTTTCAATGTTTATCACGGTACATGTGATGAACGGGATGTCATCTATGTCCATATCTTGTTGTTTTAATATACTTTATTCTTTTCCAGCAGTGTGTGATGTACTGACATCATTTAGTCTTTTATATTAGACCGGCAATGATGTAGAAACACACTCTTCGTGAAAACCAGCCCTTATGGTTTGGTTAGCATTTAATGTTATCTGTAGTTTATTTTTAATTGAAACTGCAACGACTCAAAAACTATGTATTCATGATTTGTCAAGAAATAAAATTATAGATTTAATGATTTTTTTATTCAAATTAGAAATTAACTATGTCGGCGGTTGGTGATTGGAGGGAAATTTATAAAAAAAATTCATTTAAATTGTTCTAAAAATTAGTATTCTTGACGCCGACTGGTGAAAGCTTTGTATGCAGGGGACTCCCTTTGTAGGACACTTGTTGAAATCAGTACCGATGGGGACTGAAGCGGTTACCATGGGTAAATAAATAAAAAAACAATCAACAAATAATAACACGATAGCTTGTGATCTACTAAAAAACAACTAATTTTAAATTGGGCGTATTACAGAAATTAATTGCCCAATTAAATATTACATTTAAAAGTTATGACGAGACGCAAGAAAGTTAAGTAATATTTCACTTGTTGATTTGTTTTGTTTAGAGCAAGATCATTAATGAGAATCTGACTAATTGCTCACTGGTTAAAAGAAGCTGATTTCAGCAGTAAAAATGAAATAGAGCCAGAGTTATTGCAAATTATCCAGGACTTTGCAGTATTGTCGGTAGTTCTGGCTAGCGAAAGTGTCAGTGTGATAATAATGCAACACAAATTTACGTTTGGTTTGATCAAAAAACGACGTCTAGCTTGTTGGGAGCATAAAAACATTGTAGGGCAGCTAGCTAACTACAATATTTGACAAAATTGTTTCTGACAACACATAACCACTACTTCTACGGATGTGTAACGCAGGTAGACATCGTTTGAAATTCACTAGACACACTTTCTAACACGCCTACATCAGAAGTATGGTAAATGTTGCTTTAAAATGAGGTAATTTAGTGTAGAAAAGAAAAGAATAAAGATTATATAATAAACGAGACGTAATTATTGTGAATTGCTAACTTAAAAAATAAATGCATTGGAAACAGGAATCAGTTAGAAATTCACGTTTGAAATGAATTATCAAGAATGTTTACACGTTTAATTCATTACGATATGCAACATATACTGATGCAAAATTTTTTTGTTTTTGTTTTTGTTTTTCTCCTTGTGTAGTTTTTGTTTTGTTTTAAAAAATTCAACAAACTTTTGATCTACATCATGTAATTAATTACTGGTTTAAAGAGGGCATTAGACATGCGTTAACTAATGTTACTGGGAAAATTCAAACAATGTTGGCTAGGCTAAAACTCCTTTCCTCATTTTTGTTAAGTTTGATGCGAGTTGTATTTTTTATGTGTGTCTATACAATGTTATATGTTATTATGTTGTTATTTCATTATGTTGTTTTATTTTTAAAATTAACGAACAGATTTTTAAAAGCAAACATTTACCCTTTTTTTTAGTTTAAATAAAAATGTACTTGCAGGTTTCAACGTTGTTGAATGATAACAACGACAAGAAGGGCACCTTTACGTGCCTGTTTAAACATTCCTTAAAGTGACCAAACATTGTTACAAATTAGATGTAAAAGCATAAATAGAAAAAGTTTTACGTAGACGTTATGCGTCGCTTAATGTTTCAAAGTATTTTTAAAACTTCTTTTAACAAAACAGGCGTGCTGTTTTTAAAATTACCCGAATTTAAAAAACACAGCACGGATGGACATAAGGTAGGATAGCACAACCTTTATGCACAGTACTCTCTTTCTTACCTTACAGCCAATCTTTTCCTGAAAAATTACTACTCTGGATCTATTCTACCATAGTGTTACAACACCTGAATATTATCTACAACCAATTTTCGCTTTAGCTCAAAGCTCTCTTGGTTTTTATGTAAACGTGACAAGCAGTATGAACTCTTTTTTAATGAGTGTTGGAATATTAAGCGAAATCTTTGCCAGATATATCAATATTAATATGTTCTTTAACTCTACTAGAAATGTGCCTGGTGGTTTCACTCACATAGCTAGCATTACAACTAGCTCATAAAAATTTATACACAAGTCCAGATTTAAAAGATTCAGGAACTCTGTCCTTGCAAGAAAAATAATCTTTAATTTTACACGACTTCTAAAATGGAAAACAATTTTCGTGACATAGTGATTTACATTTAAGATTTGACTGTTAAAATATTAAATATTTGTGAGTTTTTATCAGTTTTCAAATGTTCTTTTACTCTACTTACAAATCGTGTAAATTTAAAAATTATTTTTCTTGCGTCACCTTCCATATTGGTTGATGGAGGAGAAATGTCGTTAAGGGAAAATTCAAATTGCGTGGTAAAAGGGGCTGCGAAAGATTCAATAAGCTCAATCCCCGCAATTTCCGAAGAATGGTGTGTAATAAACGGACCACTCAAAAGGTTAAGGTTACAAGATTATACACACTTGGAAACCCAATAGACGTCTAGACAACCCGTTTAAATAAATAATTCATTTTTTGTAATGAATTTGCTACTTTTTATTTTTCTAGTATTTTTTGGCGGTAAAATAAGCTACGGTCTGAAATATCTATTAAATGTCAGTAAATCGAAAGTTTGTTTTGATTAAGAACAGAGACAACACGAGGAGCTGTATTTGCTTAAAAATGCTATGTTACTGGTTTTAAAAAGTTAATGAAAACCTCTAAAAATGCTTTAAAGTCATTAGATTTGCCTTATGAATCTATTATGTATGATATAGCTAGCTAACTAGTTCAAAAGCTTTGAAGTTTATTTTATTAAAAAGTCATGGATATCCGATTATGTAGGGCACTTTTCTGTCATTTGCAGTTATATTTGGGCGTTCAATATAATATTTAAGATGATTTAAGTCGTTATTTTTGTCCTTAGTAATAATAATTTTTCTACCGCTATTCGTGTAAGTCACTAAAGTCGAAAACCAACAGTTGTTTTGTAGCTCCTTAAGAATTTGAAAGTTCTAGAAGTTAAAATTTATAAAATTTAAAATATAGTACACCAAAGAATTTAAAATTGGAAACTCGTGTGTCAAATAAATGAGATCAATGGTATTTCCTGTGCCACAAATACTTCTGATCAACGAGAATTAAATAGCCTGCTGGTTACGGCCATTATTAAACTTTTCTGCGTGTGGAGAGTTTATGCTTCACGGATGAAAGTAGTAAGCATGTAGAACGGCCTACCAACTTCTGGAAATAAATAATGAAGCGAAGGGGATATTTAAAAACAAAATACAATACAAATATCGCTGCATGTGAAATATACAAAAAGACAGTATAAAATCTAACAAAATCTATATTATAACACCCGTACACGTCTGTCACGCAAAATGGTAGCTTAGCAATGCGGTATAAAAAGGACGGGCGATTTTTCCACGGGCTAACGACTAGTAATATTAAATTTTTCTTTACCTAAAGTAATACATATTTATATGACGTTAAACACCAATAGGTAATGTTTGTTTATGTGCAAATTTATTAAATTTTGGTGAAGATTTTAACTATTTTATTCATTCTCTGTTACATGTTTAAAAAGCTGCGGCACATGAAAAACAACTTCTCTAGACGCGTCTATAGATTGATTATGTTGACTGGACTATTAAATTTGTTACTATGCGTCGCCTTATAAGGTCATAAATCGTTTTGACTAATTAAGTTGCATTAACATTATTAATTACAAAAATGGTAACAACTGCTATAAATTGAGACGACCTGCGCTATACAGATCAGAATGGATTATTTATAACTCCATAAGGCATCATGGACGTGATGTAGAACAGAAGGATATGTAATTATTGTTGTTGTTATTCTTGTGTCTTCTGTCTTGTGGATAACAAGAGTGTTGTCATGTTATCAACACTAATTTTCTGTTGATTTTCGTAGCGGCGTGTTATTTTGCAAGGCTGATTTATTGCTTGGCAGTTGCTCTTTGCAATAATCTAAATTATTATATCATAATATAGTCTATAAGAAGAAAATATTGAGTTTAAAGAAGTAAACAAGAAAATTTATTGCATAAATTAAATTTAGTATCCGTTAATACTTTCATCAAATTGTGTTATTTTAGAAAAACTTGCGATTTAGCAGTTACCTTTTATTTGTCCAAATTTGGGCCAGCAAATAATTAGGCTGGTCAAAAATTTATTTAACATCCTTTGTCGTATAACGGAAAAAACTAAAATATCTTCTATATTAATTATAGTTTTCTGTCTTAGCGTTAGAATTACTTTTTGCTTAGGAACGCACCAAATAGTGATGATTAAAATGCAATTTATTTTACCGAACCTGTTTGTGTTTGTCATTTTTTTAAATTTCATAAATTGAGTCTTCTGTGGCTTTTTAAAATTGTTTCAATAAACGCTAATCGAAAATAAGGACGTGCTTTCGAGCATGTGCTTTAATCAAATTTAAAATGAGAATGTTATCAAAAAATTCGTCTCCACGGTTGCTTTTACACCGGGACGAGTGTGATTTGAACCAGCGACTATGAATTTAATCCTATCGCTCTGTCAACTGAACTATCTGTCTGATTGAGGTGAGTTTGCAACTGTCTTTCGCTTTACTACCGCAACAAGCACACTTGCTGTTGCAGTGCATGCATGTTAAGGAGGTCTAGTGAAAAACCTAGCTACACCACAATCACGGATTTTTCAAATACTAGGGTTCTTGATTGTAGTTATTAGAAAATGTGACTCAAGCTACCATATCGGACAAAAATGATGAGAAAAATGCAGTTTCTTCGTCATTTTTTCACATATGGACAAAAGTGTTAAGTTGTCAATGTTCTGTAACAGGTAAGTTGCAAAATCGCAAAAATCTAGATAAAATAAATTTTAACATTTTCTAGCGCGCCTGTATTCTCCAGCGTGACTAATAAAGGCCCCGAAATTCTTAAAAAATGATTATACTCACGCTAGCAACAAATAACTATGAGAACACTATGAGAATTTGGATTATACAAATAAGTTTCAAATCAGTTTTAAACAATGACTGTGTTGAACAGTAACGATCAGCTTCGAAATTTGCTGTCTTGTCAAATCATATTTTGATTGTAGTTAGTCTTGATTATTTGTGCACTCCTTAATTTCAAGAGATTCAAGAGGTTAAACGAGGTAAGTAAGTTTTTACCATTCACGATACGTGGTTATTTCAGTCGTCACGTTAACAGCCCTGGTCAGAGATCAGTATTTTTTTCATGTTCTGCCCGGTCAAAAAAGATGTGATCAGTTGAAATGTTTAAAAATTGAAAAATGCTTAAGTCAGTAGATAATGCTCATTAGTTTTGTCTGGAAAAATAGACAAGATGTGATTGGTTCAAATGTTTGAGAATTGAAAAAAAGCTCAAATCAGTAGATAATGCTCATTAGTTTTGTCTGGAAAAATAGACAAGATGTGATTGGTTCAAATGTTTGAGAATTGAAAAAAAGCTCAAATCAGTAGATAATGCTCATTAGTTTTGTCTGGAAAAATAGACAAGATGTGATTGGTTCAAATGTTTGAGAATTGAAAAGAATGCTTAAGTCAGTAGATAATAGCCATTGGTTTTGTCTGGAAAGATAGAAAAAATGTGATTGGTTCAAATGTTTGAGAATTGAAAAAAATGCTTAAGTCAGTAGATAATAGTCATTAGTTTTGTCTGGAAAGATAGACAAAATTTGATTGGTTGAAATGTTTGAGAATTAAAAAAATGCTTAAGTCAGTATATAACGCTCATTAGTTTTGTCTGGAAAGATAGACAAAATTTGATTGGTTGAAATGTTTGAGAATTAAAAAAATGCTTAAGTCAGTATATAACGCTCATTAGTTTTGTCTGGAAAGATAGAAAAAATTTGATTGGTTGAGATGTTTGAGAATTAAAAAAATGCTTAAGTCAGTAGATAACGCTCATTAGTTTTGTGTGAAAAATTAGACAAGATGTTATGTTATTATATACCTGCGTGGTCAGCTGGAGACAACCTGAAACTAAAATTGGACCAATTTTTCGAACCTGGATCAACAAACATGTCTTGCAACAGACAAGTTGATGACGTCAAAAAACCTTCCTTAAAAAGTCTATCAATTTTCTTGATAAGCGTTTTAGGCTCTACACCATATATACAATGGGAAAAAAAGTTAAACCCTTATATCTTTTTAAACGTTCGTTGAAAGAACATGATTCTATTCATTATTTTTATCACAGTTTTATTCTCTTATCAATAGATGCAATTGGTTATTAAATTGCTAAAAACAATTGTTTTGTTTATGCACTGCTAATGTTATCAAAATTCCAAAAAACCTATATTTTTTACATTTTTTCTACCGCCTAAGTGAATGTTTCCACGGGTCTATAGAACTAGTCTAATATACTAATTTGTGCGTCTATGACTTTTGCAAAGAGGATGTTATTATATGTCTTTGGTAACTAACAAATTAAGCCATTTTTGACGTTAAAGCAATATTCTAAGCCATCGCAATGCACTTTCAAGTTTAAGGAGAAACTTGAAAACGGGTGAAAATAACTAACGTGAGTAACTAAGGACCACCTGGAAAAAAAATAGACCAATTTTATAAAGCAGGATCAACCCACCCGTTTTGGAAAATTAGTTGATGATGTCATCAAAAATCTTTAAACCATTCGTGAAAAGCACACGATTCAGTATTTTTTTGGTCAGCGTTTCAAGCTCTACAAAAAAAGCAACGGACTAAAACATTTTGTGTATTGACGGGTAATTTCTGACGTCATTAAAATTAAAATTACTGATTTGTTTCATTGTTTTTCCACAGTCTTAAAAACTAGTTTTGCACATTATTGAGTCTCAAAAAAGCGGAACCATGTAGCTTTAATTGGATACTTACTTTGACTTCTCAGTTTTCACAAACTACCCCATGTATTTTGCGTGCGTGAGCATTGTTTTCGTTGCAAAATTAAAACATCGCATTACGCCAAAGCCTGTCAATGCGCGGAACGTTACCATTGACAACAAATAAAAAGGTTAGGTAAGTTCTCTGAGTAGCAGGTATTCGAAAATACCTCGCTAAACGTTCGCAATTTACAGAATCAAATTGCGTGCGTAATGTGGCCCGCAGTAACTGTACACTGTACACTTTGATGTAATTTTGTTTTTTATCAATGGTTCTAACGTCCTGTAAACGACGCAAGTTATTCGAAATCTCACAAGGGGCTTCTCAGAGATTTTTTACGGAATGAACCTCATTACATTTTACTTTAAAGAAACTACATGCTTGTATGCATGTACTTCGTTGGGTAAAAGAAATGCACATTTCGGCTGTCCAAACTCAGAACTGTTATAACACACTTCTATTCGTGAAACACTTAGCTAGCCTAATTCCAAACATCCCAACCATACATATTTTATTGGTTTTACTTTTTCGTCAGTCCTAATTTTTCGTTAGTTCAAACATTGTTGATTTAAGCTTGATATTCAAATTTTACAAGGTACCATTTCCTGTTTTGTTTGATGATTACATTTTAAAGAACTGTTTCCTAGGTTGTCCGGTGAATTATCCAGATTTAAGGCTTGACTGCTTAGCAAATGCTGAAGTTACATTCTTCAGCTCGGCTCTATCCCTCTAACTCGGTTGCAAATAAACATGTATTTAGTCACTTAGACTCGGCGAGTGTTGTTGGTATTGTAACATCTATTATCCGCTGCCTGACGATTATTGGTTTAAATCAATGACGAAAATTTAAAAAACAACAACATATTTTTGTCGCCATTAATTTTGAATCAACCCTATTCTTCGTCGCTGAAGTTCGTGCCATTTAGGTTTATTGCGAGGGTTGCATTATATGCATATGTGGTTTTAGTTTTACCGCGCACGACAATTAAATGCCAGAAAAAATAAAGAAATGAAGTTTGCCTTCATAGTTAATATTGTTATTGAATTTACTTTTAGTAAGAAAACCCATGGAATGTACTAAATCGCCTGTTCTTTTCTCAGAGATTCTTTTGATTGAACATCAAAAACACTGTAGAAAAATTGTAGCGGTTGAAAACGAAAACACATCCAATCCTGACAGAAATGAAAATAATGAATCAATAGAACGCAAGGACAATTTAAAGTCGAGCGAGCTTAATCTTATTGTAAAATGGAAAGACTTTCCTCCAAATCCACCACCACTGATATATATTCCCAATGCAATGCATGATATATCACCTACTGAGGGTAAACTATCAAGTTTCCATGTTAGAATTGAAGACGAGAATGTATTGATTACGATGACGTTGGATAAAAAAACGTATCAGGGAAAATTAAACCAAACTTGTACATAGTTGTACCACATGGGACAAGTGTTAACGTAATGAACACATCAATAAAAACTGACATTCCAAGTTAGATTTTTTTATCACATATTCGATACCGTCTTTACTAGATTTAAAGTCAGTATTATAGAAGTGTTAACAGCTCATCTGCTAGTTTACCAGAAATGACAACATTTAAAAGGTTGCGCTTGTTTTCACAATAACAAACTCGCTTGCAAGATAGATAACAAAGCCACACTTATTTTTGTATAAATATGTAAATAGTATGTACAAAGAAACGAAACCTTGGCATGTAACATTTGATTTACCCTTGCTGGTAAATGTGTCGTTAGTTATCAGTCATGGGTATTATGAGCCTACGAAGTTCAGGTTAGATTATAAATTTAGGGAAACAATTTAAATCATTTTCGAAATATATATTATGTATGATTTTGTGCACACTCTCATATCTATAGTTACTATGTAGCTTTAAGGCCAAATATGTAATAGTTATACTATATTTTTCCTTACACCTTTACATCTCGTGTTTGAAGAGTATCTTAAATCAAATTAGTTTTTTTTGGAAGTGCAATCTTGTTCATAAATTATAAAAATAAACAATTTTTTTCACCATTTGTCCGACGTTCTACTTACGTCGATTGAGGAACGTTAAAAATGCGCAAGTTGCTGTTTCTATGATATCCACATTATAGAACAAATAACGCGACAGCCCCTAAAGGTCGGGGAGATCGAGATAATAGACCATGTCGACGTCAGCAAGAATTTGCACGGTTTGAGGATTGTCCTCTATTTTCAACATTGACATGTGCGTGTGTCTAATATAAAAAGAGTGTAAATAATTGTTTGTGTGTACAATCTTCGACTATTTGTTCCAATGATTTTCCAAACAATATTTTAGAGACGCTACTTATATCTAAACCCTTTATTGATTTTTTTTAATTCGCGTAAAAATGTTAAAATTATATTACCTTTAAGTTACTGCAGTTGTTTCGCTATAAAAACGAACCCAGTTGCTGTAAGGACTACTCAGTGTCACCCATGGAGATATAATAATATCTCTATGGGTGGTCCTAGGCAAAGTTGTATCAATTTTCTGCATTGCTAGTTAAACTTTTAATATTTATTTGGTTTGGTCATGTTGTTACATTGACATTTCTAGTGTACAGTTACGAACATAGATTGAAAATCTGCTGAGTTGAAAGTGAAGACACCTTAATAACCAACAGCACTGTGATCCATACCTAGCTATCCATACCTTAACTACCTCACAAAATATTTACCAAATCACAAATAATGAAATGGCAGTATAGCCAATCACTTGTTCAATTGGAACAAAGCAATGATATAGCCGTGTGTCGCACCGCAGGTGGGGCCCTCACCTGTAACTAAATGTTCATTGCGGTTAAACCAACTAACTGCTAATGTCAGCATTTCATGTGTTAGCTCATTAAGATATTATAGGCATAAAATATAGGCTCAATGCTATATTTTATTTCAATAAAGTATATTTCATTATTTCTAAGATGCTGTATGCTATAAAATACAGCAACCTGTGAACAACATAAAAAAGTGCGTGCAATGTGGACCATAAATCAGTTTCATTAAATATTCATTTATATTTTTATTTTTTATTGCTTTGTTTTTCAATGGAGCGTGTACTTTTTGAACTTACCGACTCTTTAATCAAACGGGAATTATTATTTTACAGTTTTTATCAAACAATGGTGTCCTTTTTATTAAGATTTGGTGCAACTCAGTGAAAAGTAGTTCGCAGCGATGTTACAGTTTCGTATCGTCACAATACCCACTGTTGTCGGTGGAGAAATCAAGTTTGTTATTGTTGGAGTAGATAGTTGATTTAGGTTGTTTGTACGTTTTCCATGCAATGGTATACAGGACGAAGGAAACAGCTAAAGTAAAAACAGGATTGTCATGACAGCATCTAATTGACCTGCCACAGTGATGGGCTTACCCTTTTAGGGCGAGTCTCCATTAAATGGTTTTAATGGTTTTCTCACATTGTTCTTCTTCCAAACTTGCCTCTATAGACCACTTTCCTCGTGACGTAGTTGTTTTGATTTCATTTTTAAGAACAAATGGGCATGCGCGCACTTTTGTGTAGTTAAAAAAGTAGGAATCGCACATGATAAAAGAGAAACTGAAATTATTCACTAATTTCGAGCGACTATTTTTTTTAGATGAATTTCCTTGGTTATTGTGGTCTGTTATTTATATTACCTGTCTACAGAAATGCTTGCGCATGTGCAAAAAAGCTGCAAACTTTATAACTTTTGTAAACATTGGCAAGTCATCTATAAATACTGTATATTATACACTAATTTTTTACCTGAAACAGTGGAGAGTGCAAGAGACAAATATAATGATAGTCTGTCCACATCATACTCCGCACAGTTAGATTTCTTTCCGCATTCATCATATTTCCACACCAAACAAGTGGAATCTATAATCTTCCCAACCAACACTGGCCCTGGTAACATCGCAAGTGAACGTAATAAAAGAAACTGTAAACCCATGGCAAAACTTCTTCGATTATCTGGAACACTTCTGAAAAAGTAGTGTTTTTGTACACAATAATACCTCATAAAATTTCGCCGGTGAAAGGTGACGAAATTTTTCTGGAATACACCTTTCCCGAATTTCATAAATTATAATAATTATGACATCATCCAAAAATTTATAATGGTTCTGTGCTCTTTAAATAAGGATATTCATATAGAATTTTAAGTTATTATGACAATAATAAATTTTTTAGAGCAATATAATACTCTGGTTGAGTTTATTTAGATTTGAGGAAAATAATTATTTCGAAAACGAGGCTATCATTAAAAATCAGCTATATGCAAGGTTTTACTGTAACTTTCAGCTCGTAATTGAGCCACTCAACAAACAGAAATATTTACGAAATTAGGTAATTTTTCCTAACCTTTTGCTAAGGAACTTAGGGATAAGAATCCTTTTTAGTATCGATCTCGTTAATTCAGTTTGGCATAATTAGGAAATTCGGGAAAGGTCTATTTCGTCACTTTTAACCGGCGATAAGTTTTTAGAAGAAAACAGTTTTTAATCAATAATAATACAAGTGTTGTTTTCTTCATTTTCAAGACATTTTTCGCTTTCTTCCTCCTCTTCTCTTATCGTAAATATAGTCAGGTTCGTTCACTATAAACTTGGACAAAATGCGACAGCTTAAATGGAAGGTGTTCTGTGATACTTTTGTAAAAGTGCTTTAAGTTGTTATTTTTTACTTATAAACTTGTAATGACAAACTCACGCTGTGTTTTTCCTTAATTATTCGGTCCCGGAGGAAGAATTCCGTCCTCCCCGGTCCTAATAGATTTAAAATACCCCAAACCGAATAGGGTTAAACTGAATATTAACTTGGACTTTTACAACAACTTATTCACTTATAGCTAGACGCGTTAACAGGACTGAATCGTATGTTTTATTTAAACCAAATTTACGAGAAAGCATTCCACACAGGTGTGGCAAAATTGTCTGATTTTTCGCCAGAACTTTTTCCACAAAATAGAAATTGCTGGCCATGACTATGTTGTAACTTGTGTTTTTATTTCAGTTGAAGTTACGAAAAGTTATTGTTTGAAAAATATGTTACAGCCGATGTACCTGCTTTAGCAAACGCACGTAAGAGACGTGAACCTAAACTTCGTACCTTAATACCATCATATTGTTGGGTGTCCCATTTGCAAAAGCAAATACTAATATCAGGAAGAGGATGCACACAAAGAGAACTACATTCTTGCACTTCAAGTTACATTTGCCTTTTGAAATCAGCGCTGACTCGGTTGATGAATTTCTCAACGGCGATATGCATGAACAGTTCTGGTAAATCTAAAATTGGTATGTAAATAAACAAATACAAACAGGAACAGGAACAGGAACAGGAACAGGAACAATAAGATTGAACTGTCGAGAAAGTTTGCGGTTTGTTTTTACTGAGGGGACGGGACAGGGCGATTGCCGGGACGAGGCGTTTTTCGGGATAATTTTGTTCCGTCTTTATAGGGATAAAAGTTTGTCGGGATGTTTTTTTAGTTCAGCGAGACATTTTCTCCATATTTCAATAGGGACAGATTGTCACGTTTGTCCCGGAACAATGTGTTTATATGGAAGAGACGTTTTGCATGAGCCGGGATCCCGTTTAGCTCAAGCACAACAAGCTCCTGGCACAACTCCGTCCCAGACCATTCCGAGGCGCGACGTTTTGTTCTATATAAACACACCATCATGGCACGAAGGAAATAACTTTCTTCAAAAAAAACTTCGGCTAACTGGAACCTCGAATAAATCGAACATTCCTTAACTTGATCCAATTTTCGTTATCGCTGAGGCTAATTTCTGCAGATACTTTTTAATCGAGAAAATAAAATCAAAGACTAGATAAATGTCAGAAGAATTTATTTTTTAGTTTTTATTAACTGCTGATAGATAATGTTGCATGTCAAGGAAAATTTAATTTACAAGTCACATGCATGACTTTTTCATCGCAATTTTAGGCTAAATACGACTTAACGGAAGCTTCGTTTAACTTACACATTCGTTAAGTCCAACTATTTTCCTCGGTCGTAGGTTCCAGCTACCAGTTGTTAACTGTTGGACAAAATCATCCCGGAAAACGTACCGTCCCGCAATCATTCTGTCCCGCGTCTTCTTTAAATTAATAATACTGTTACTCGCTGCTGGGATGATAAAGTTTTCCCACAACTAAATATGTTAAACTTACAGTATTCTTTGTTTTATTTGTACATCCAGCGAAACAAGGTGAAAAATATGTCAAGTCGTCATAACATATTGGTTCGTAATATTCTTTTAAACAGCCGCAGTTATGATTGCATGAATTGTCAAGGTTGAAACCAGTACTAAAAATTAAATCACAGAACATTTAAAATAACGGAATGTTTAGAAATATAAACATAAATGAAACTCACAAAAAAAACAAGAAAGAGGGTAATAAATTACGTCAAAGATAAATCCAAGACCTGTAACCTTGTTCACACTCACCTTGTAGGGTTATAAATATTCACCCCAACTAATTTTATGTTTTCACAACCAGGGATCATAAAACTAAAACCAGTTACGACACCCAATAACGATAATCCACTACATATCATGGCTGCTACTTTGACCGAACTATTCACTTTTATACGACGCATCACCACTGACCCAATTGTCAGTCCAACTAAAATAAAGTTCAGTAGAAAAGCTTGATCGACCCAAAGTTTGTTGACTTAAATTTTCGACGGCCTTAATTATTCTCCAGCTTTTTCTAAGTTTTTTTATTCACAAGTGACAAATATATTTGCTGGTATTCTCGCATTTGTTGCGGTCTATAAATGCTTTGGCATTCTCTATTTTCTTAAAAAATATTGGAAAATTAAAGCAGCGTCAAATTTACGTCACTTCCTCAAAATTTCGGGCCGAAAATGTTTGGACCGATAGAAAATTAACCTAGGAAGACAATTTTAGCAAGCACAATCTCCAACCACAACAAAATAAGGGACAAATGTAGTTTACCGAGAGAAGAAATTGAGTGATGAAAAGTTCGAGTTTTCGAGAACTTGGCCAGAAATAATAGTAGATGCACAAGTTACAAATTACAGGGTATAGAAAAATTAACGTCATAATTAATATAATGATTTTTTGATGTATCAAAACATATGTTCGAATTATCCGACGTTCGAGTTAACCGGGTTCTTTTACAAAAACATTTGATTAAAAGAGTAATGAAAGTTAAAGACATCGAGTGTTCTACCTACAGGGAGTTAACTGTAATGCCACTTTATTTTGGATCTTAATTTTAATTAAAGTTGTATTGAATTCTCCTTTAAAACCAACAGCAATGAAACAAGAAACCTTAAAAAGCTACAGCGACCTTTACTTCCTTCTTTAGTATGTTAGTAATTCCTTGCGTCGGATTATCCGGTTAGTCTTTTTCTAATGCTCTGCATTTTTCATACCAGAGACTGTATTTCGTTCCCACAAGAACTTGCTAAAGAGATATTCTGAATATTATAAGAGAAATTGGCAAAATATCGAATAAAGCTGTCCGATCTACGGAGGTATTTCAGATTTAGAGAGCGTTGTGCGAAAAAAAGGGTGTGAGAGCCAAGGGACCGATTATAGTTCGGGTACAATAATCGAGTTTTTAACAGTCAACCTTGCGACTAGACTAAATAAATCACTCCCTTACCTGTAGTCCCGCATATGATAAGCGCGCCAACGATAAAATTGGATTGTGACTGCTCTGCTCCAAATTTTATGATTGTAATTTTAGTTAAAAACGGACCCAATCCACTTGCAATTAAAATTCGGGATGCCATAGCAAGACAAACTAACACTAACGTTCTGTTTTTTATTAACTCTACCGTTGCTTTCACAAATCCTTTTAAACCAGGTTGGTGTTCTTTTGATTTCTCTCGAACATCACCGTTTGAAATTGCTTTTTGTCGTATTTCAGCCGAGCCTGGCATAGACTTTGGAAACATCAACATGACAAAGCCAACAATGATTAGTACCCAACAAAATAAAATAAATGGTAGCCACCATCGGCCAACCCAGAGAGGATGGTTCGAGTCCAAATTACTTGGTGTCTATGAAGAAACTCAACGTAAAAAAGATGCTATTTGAAAAGAAAAATCAAGAGCAAAACAATCCATACCTTTCCTATATCAACAAAATGATTTAGCACGATTCCGCCCACAAAAAACCCACTGGATGGTCCAATAAATGTCATTATATGCCAAACTCCTATATAAATCGGACTATTTTTCGGGGAAACATTTTCGTCCAAAAAGGAAGCGCCGAGGGTATATAACGGTGCGGTACCCAATCCCATAATCATCTCGGCTACACAGAAGATGACCAGGTATATGTTTGAACCATTTTCTTTTTCACAGGAGTTAATATTTATGTCTGTATTTGTCAAGTTAGATTGGCAGGTCTCGAAATCTTGGAATCGGATAGAAACTGTTCCGGCTGTATAATGTCCCTTTAAAAACTTAGGAAGAGCAAAAAAAAATGCACCTATACCTAAGAGAAAAAAATACATCCATAGTCTTACTTTCCTTGTAAGAGATAGCTTTAGATCTTCAAATTTGACGGAAAGTTAAAAAGTCATTACCTGTTAATATGGCTCCGCATCCCAACCATTTTGGTTTGTGACCTCTGTCGCCATAGTAACTTACAATTAATACACACAATAAGCCGCTAACGTCATTTGATGCGCTGATAAAACCTGTGCTTGTACTTGTTAGACCAAACTCCCGTTCAAGATGTGGAATGGACGCACTAACTAAGCCATTTACTAACATTCCTAATGAAATATGAAAGAAAAATAGTCACAATCAACAACCTTACAAAGACTATATGAACAACATACCGTGGCTGGTTAGTACATTTTGTCCCGTATTAAGATAGGCAACGTGCAGCCGACCATTGTAGAAAACCGGTCGAAGACTATGGCATTCCTCAGAACTTTTTGGTGTCCGGATGCATCTTCGCACGCAATATCTTTATGCACGCACGCAAATCCGAACGTTTTGATTTGTAAATATTCGGCCGAACATTTCTGAAAATCTGGTCTACCTAGTTTTAAAAGTCCGGCTATTTATGTTTAGCATTGAAGATGATGAGGAGTTGTGTTATATGTGTCGTACGTCGTAACTGTCGTGTGTTCTAAAATAAATATAGATTGTCAGTAGTCAATAGTTTATGTTTTAGTTTATGTTTAAATTCGTTAAGTGATGTAATAATTTAGGTCCTCTGCTAGTTATAGAGAACTTTGTGATTGTATAATTAATCCTAGGTTGAAAAAAACTGTTAATTGAAAATCTGGATGAATATTTATGTTGTATCTTCTGAAACATATCATTAAATACTCTTGGTAACATATTGTTTTCAAGCTTAAACATAAAAATAAGAGTTTGATAAATGTTTAGTTGGTATACATTCAGTACACTGAGCTTTTTTAATAACTCTCTGGAGTGAGTGTATCTGTCACCATTTATAATAATTCTGATTGCATGTTTTTGTTTATTTTGCAATTTTGTCAATTTTGTAGCGTTGGTACTATACAACCCAATATTTGCATAATTTTGATAGTAGTAAACATACGGCCGAACATCTCAAAAGCCCCACCGAGCATCACAATCTTTGCCTTGACTTTGTAATATTTGACCAAACATTTAACTATTAGGCCCACTAACTAAACAATTTACAGAATTGCAACAAACGATCAAAGAAAAACACTAGTGAGTGTTCTAGTAAGATAAGATACTTTTATCTAAAAACACATGAATTAATCTTTTTTCTTTAATTAAAAAGAACTATGTAGAATAATAAACAAGCACCATAATGTTTTATTAGGCAGAAGAATTCTGAGTCGAAAGCAATATGTCAAAACAAGATCATGCTCCACTTTGGTTGAACTTCAACTTTCGTGCGAGCAACTATAAACTTTGGCCGAATTTTTAAACACTTAAAACACACCGCACATTTTAAAAGACTTTTAACAGACGTTTAAAGGTTATTAAATATGCAGACCAGATTTTTAACACGCTTGGCTAAACGTTTGCAATTTAAAACGTTAGGACTTGCGGACGTGCAGGGACGTAACCGAACATGAAACAGTCAAACGAGTGTATTGATTCGGAGAAACATATAAAAAGTTCAGCTGCACGTCACCTATCTTATCACGGGACAAGATGTACTAATCAGCCACGGTAATTAAAAGCATCTACTTTAAGTAAGTAGGCTACCATACACTTCTCTTAGTGCAGCCTTTAGTGGTCAGAAGATAGAATAAGCACATTCCCTCAAAACAGCGAACTCTTTAAAGTAGATTCATATTCAACTTTCATTTGTTTAAGATTTTATGGTTTTAGTAAACCTTGGAGCGGAGAAATTTGAATGATTAGGAGCACAGATTCCTTTTTCACCATAATCTCCACCACAACTAGCAATATTGGTAGAAAAACAGCACTTTTGTGGCGCTTTAAGACACACAATGACTTGTGAGATATTTCTGATGACGTAAGAAAAGAGGAGGAGATTTCTCTAGGTTTGAAGTCTGGGTTTTTTAATCCAGTTGCACTTGTTTTTGAAAAAAAGACTTAACACCTAACTTCGTTCCAGAGCTTTTCGCTTTAATCAAATAAGAAAAGACGGCGAAAATACTTTGGTATCATTGTCCAATAGGTGGAATCTCGTTCTACAAAAAGTTCCCACTTTTGCGCCTATGCTGATTTTTTCTATCTGGATATCATAGGTTTCATAATGACATGGAGAGGAGGTTGGCTGTGGAGTGTAGTCTTTTCTACATTCATCATACAAGACATGAAACAATAAAATTATGCAATGGATAATTATGACTAATATGTAAAAAGTTAATGCATAAATTACCCTGTAAAATTGAAAATAAAGATAGAAATAGCAGAAACCAATTAACTGTAGCAAATCTTTGTAGCCATTTTGGTTGACACCTGCCCCAGCCACACATAAGAGAAACTTCTTCTTTCGTATCGGAGTCTGACATATTGACTGTCCAAGCTTTAGTCTCTGACTAAAACCAAACTATGTAAAATAAAATTTACGCCGGATGCAAAAAATATGTTGTGCTACGGACGAAAAAATAACAATTGTAATGTATTTTTTTACAACAGGAGAATTTAAAGCTGCCATCTTTAAGTTAAAGATGGCAGCTATAAATTGTAGCTATAAATTCAACTTTATCACGCTTCGCCTCAAACAGTAAGATTAAAGTTAATAGTGCCGCTGAAATGTTAATTTCAGAGCTAATAGGCGCAAAGATAGAGTTTATTTTAGGACTTTGTGTTGTTTTAAAAAAAGCGAAGACTGGAAACGAGATTGTTAGTAGGTGGTTATTTTATAACTATGTTATTCCTTGAAATTAACGACTCAAAAAATTACCGCGAATCAAATTAGCGGTCATGAAATTAACGCGGTTCAATAAAATTATTTTGTAAAAGGCATTTAAGTAACGCGTTTGGAGAAAGGTTGTTTTAAAAAATGCATTTAATTAACGTGAATTTGAGAATACTAGTCGTTAGCCCGTGGAAAAATCCACGGGTTCGCCCTTCGCAGCTAAACTACCATTTTACGTGACAGACAGACGGACGGACAGACGTATAAGGGCATTATAATATTTGAGAGTATGCAAATCACACGAAGCAAAAATTACAGCAATAGTCGAATCCACGGTGGTGAAGCGGTCTACTCTATTACAAGGCGGTTTGGAAATCGAAATAAATGTTTTGTTAAATGTTAAACATTTTTAGATAATTTTCTACTTGGATCAGAGTATGAAAACCGCGTTAATTTCAAGACTCGTTAAATTGATGGAATAAGGTAGTCTACCCAAGGAAAATCCGTGAAAATTCGAATGTCGTACATGTATCGCATTTGCTGTTTTAAACGTCAATATTTTGTGCGCCAGTTGGCACAACCTTGGCCTCTCAGACAGATAGACAAAAAACGGCTATTATACTTTATTTCTAGCAAAAGAAAAGATGGTTTATGAAATGGATACTTTGTGGCTAACTGATATTTTTATTTTAACTCCCGTTACAGATGATAAAAAATAACTGATGAAGCTTTACATAAGACACACGATTTCATGCCAAAATGGATGCATTGTTTCCAAGAAATGTGTCCTTACCAAAGCAATATCTATTTCATCTACAGCATGAAATTTCATGTCTAACTTTTCGTTTCGCAGTTCGCTATTATTATATTGTCGTGGAGTACTTTTAACCATAAACATGTACGCTCAGGAACATGTCACATATATATCTTCTGTTTTTATATTTTACGACCATTATAGTTACTCAAAAAGAAAGTTTTTACATAACATAAGCACCCCTACTAATTTACCGCCCCTCTCGAATCAGCGCCCACCCTAAAAGTTTAAATTTTGAATAATCGTCCAGTGCGCCTAATCGAGCATTTAGAATATGCCACATAAATACCTAAGCAACTATTTTGTGCATCTTGTCACGTAGCTATTCAGAACAACTTACAGAAATGATATTCCACTCACAATAATTTGCGCACGTGTAGTATTCACTTTAAGTTAACTAATCTTTAGGGTGAACAGCGAGACAGAAAATAGAACATACCTTTCCAGCTTAGTCTTCATAAAATAGAATCAGCGTCCGTTACTCAAGTTGCATCGGGTCATAAAAGTTTAAATATTAATAAACATGTTTTTATTAATTCGTGTGTCAACAAGTAGCGTGTCTTTTTATTATATATATGACTCTGTTTACATCACACGATATTCATTTTTTATATAAGAAACAAGAAATTTCGGCCTTATCCTGAAACTGTTCTTATTTAAATTTGAGCATTTTTTTATTTCTTTGCAAATTTTGCGGCATTAATCAAACAAAGTTTCGCAAAATAAAAATTTCTGCAAAAAAAATTTCCTTGAAAGTATTTCTCCATGTTTATTGTTTATTTCTTCTTTAACAAATAAAAAACAAGTTTAGTCAAATTTCAGCCTTTTCCAGTGTTATTAGTTTTTGATTCTCTGCTCAGTTCTTTTTTCTGTAAAACCCACAACGCGGGAAAGGAGTTTGTAGAATTTAATTTGGGTTTACAAAGCTAGGAATGGAAAATAGGTAGAAAATTGAAATCAGCAAAAAATAAAACGCGTGTTTCATCTGGGCGATCGAGTAATAAGTGTGTAAACAACCGAATCAAGTATTCTGGGTGGTTAGAAGACATTCGATTGTTGCGCAATTCGTCAACAATACCCGCTGAAATGGATATATTTTAATCTCAAATTTGAACATGAATAAACAAAAAACAAAGTGATAAAATGTTTACGAAAGTAATAACATACTTTAAAAAACTATAGTAACCTACTAAACGGTAATACAGTCAACTCTCAAATTAGTGATGCAGAGAGTTTTGTCCGTTAATCAGAAGTGTCCGTTACTTAGAAACTTTTTTTGCCTAATTTTGGCTCAAAAATGATGACTGGTTACTTTGATGTATTAAAAAGAGTTCAAGATACTAGCTGGGTGGTTTACAGACAAATGAAACTACCCACTTCCACCACTGAAACACCATCAAAACCTTCGAATTTGGACTGGTGATTCCTGTTACATACACCTCCGAGAACAACAGAAGGAAATCGAGTGGGTGTGAAGAAGGCTTTAGGGCAAAAACTGAAATTATATAATGATATGAAAAAGAAGTGTTTAAAATAAAGTTTTCTCGTTTGTTTGTTTGTTTTTTACCCTGCGCTAATCAGAAAGAAATTTTATGGGAAAATTTCATTTCGTGCAAAAAAATTGTGCGGTAATTAGAGTGTCCGCGAATTGACTGCCTGCCATATAAAAACTTTCTTGTGAGGTTTTGACCGTGATTTTGTCAGTGCAAAAAAGTTTACCCGGTAATTTGATGTGTCTGCTAATTTGTTGACTTAATGAAACATTATAAATTTAACATGTTAACAGCCTGACAATTTAAGGTTAGTCACTTTGACAACACATCAAATTAATTCAGTTATATTTAGATATCAACAAACTAATTCTCAAGATAAAGAACTTACAAAGACTCAAAATCTCGATTACTTGTTTTTTTCCCCCATTTGTATTACAGCCGTAGTCAGAAGCCTTAATTGACAGATAGCTTCAAGTTCAACTAACCCACTTTCTGGATTTTTTTTTTTTTTTTTTTTTTGAGCAATCCTTTTTACTGTCAATATTCTCCAGAAATACGCTTATAAACAGTTAACAAATAGGTTAACCACGCATGTATTTTACAGCCATAACACTTACAGCATATTCAGGCTAAGTTGGGATTCTTTAAGCAAATTATAAGCACGCTGCCGAACTAGTGAATCATTGATGTGTTTTTTCGTGTGTTGTGTTGTGGGTACTTCTCATCACACAGACTTTTCTAATTCTTTATACGTAATAAGGCTTCATACCACCATACTGTCTGAATTTCTTTTGGGAATTATACTTTTAGTTTTGTGGCTGTTCCAATAGGTAGAAACGGGATCACCTGAATTCACCGCATAAAGGCAGCGTTAAGTTTTTGATTTTTAAGTTCTGGATTTGATAACAAACATTAGTTTACACGGAACACAATTGTGTCTGAGATATTTCGTAAACTTTTTATAGCCTTGTCATGTGGTTTAAGTGTTATTAATATATTTTTAAGTTTTAGTCCCTATTTTCACTAAAACGTTTTCATGGTTATTGTTCGTGTGCGAGTTGAAATTTCTCTCAAAAAAACTTAAGACTACTTTCTCTTGACAAAAACAGTTGCCACAAGACTAAATTTTTACCGAATTTCCCGAATAACTGAGAGAATACGACGACAGAAACTCGCAATGTTTTTCCGAATGTGTTTGATTAGGTGAAAATCTTACACAGCAAAAAAAACAATGTACTTATGATTCTCTTATTACAGGTAATTATCTAAAATTTCTAATAACAATTTCAAAATAACATCAACAGATAAACATTAGCACTCATGACAGTCTTAAGTAAACAAATGGTGTGAAAAGGGTATCTTTTAGACATAGGCGTCTGACTCATCTATCATGCAGCAACTTGTCTTCTACAAATTCTTTACGATAAAACTAAAGGTACCTACCTAAAAACAGTATTTTTCACAGAAAATAAACATATATGCTTCACTTTAAAGATTATCGAGACATCAACACCACATCAAACGTCTGTAACACGACAGAAACGACACGGCGAATTTTTTCTGTCTGTTGACACAAACTTTTAATACCTTAGCTTCAAAGTTTTCATAAACAAGCTTCCTATAGATATATACAATAGCATTGATGTGACGTCATAGCAAAAATACTGACATCGCCAAGAACACAGTTGACTTATTGTATTTGTTCAAACTAGAATGCCACCAAGTTTCTTACCCCAGCTTTATACAGTCGGACGTTATGGTAGAAGAGGGATACCAATATGTAAAGTGTAGACCTGATAAGGAAGGGCTGAGACAACCTTTAATGAAATGAGATCAGTAGGCGTATTTAAAACTCGATTTCGAGTTTCTCGAGTCAATAATTTTCATCTAAAATATCACTGAAAACGTTTAAGTGCCTGAGTTCAAGTTTGAAATGTTTCTTAGGAAATTCATTAGAGAAATAAAGTAGAAAAAGCAAATTAGCCAAAGTGTTGCCGCTCACTGTGAAGGATGATATAAATGATATGATAAATAAACTTTCACGCACACAATGAAATTTAGTATCATTTCCAATGTGCAACTATTTATAACTGATGCAGAACTCTGGTTTTGAAATTATGAGTTAACAATTTCAGACTTCCTATTAAGCATCAAATATTTTTACAACGAGGCTGACAATTCTCTTTCCTCTTTACCCATTCCTTCTTCTTCTTCTTCTTCTGATTCTTTTTCTTCATCTTCGGTATGACATCGTATTAGTTCAGGACCTCCCCCGTATCGTAAATGTAGGAATTGCCACGATTTTTTTGATATTAAGCCATAAGAAGATCCTAAAGATATAAATTCGTGGTAAAAGTTTCACATATAAAAGATCTCGAAGGATAGCTTTTCATTTGTGTACATACTGTCGTCTGTTATATCATCGTTATTAATCGGTCCGGGGTATTCTAAATAAAAAAGAAGTTCGTGATAAGAAAAAGAAAAGCAGGTCAATATTGTTGTTGATCCCTTTTTACTAAGTTTGAGGGGATTTTAGGAATTTTGATGAGCATTTACAAGCTTTTTTAAGAAGACGGTGGTATTTCAGATTTGAAGACATTTTCATATTTTTCCAAAGAAATTGAAAAATTTAAGGAAATTTTAAAGGTAACGACCCAAGTAAAGAACAAATTATTTCTGTACTCATAAGATAAAAACATGTGACAAACCGTGTAGTTGTGTAAAAGAAAAATTGAGGAATTAAGTTGTTGTTAAAAAGTCGATGTTTTGAGGAGGCGCACCAACCCTTTCTTCGTTTTTTCTTGTGAATCTCCGGTTTTAGTCTAGCTAATTATTTGTGTGGCAAGCACTCAGTTTTTTTGGACCAAAAATTTTATTGTTACGTTTAAACCTCCTTAAAGGATGTCTCAAATAAAATAAATAATAAAAAAATTAAACAAAAAAAATATTTATAATGACAAATATAATTCGAACTCAATTGTTTCTAGATTGCTTAGGAAAATTTAAGCTTATCAAAAAGATAAAATAATGAAGGTTATAACCTTGCTATGTAAATATGATACGTACCAGAAGTTCTCCCAGTAACAAAATCATACCAAGCGTCATACCAAATCAAGCTTATTTGATAGGATATCTTCACATTCTCGCCTTCTTGAAATTCTTGATAAAGCTGCAAAAATTATACACACACCCCCAGAATTGGAATATTAGAGAAACAGAAGAGCGGGAAGTGAAACTTAATGACTACTTACTTTACTGAATGTTTCAAATTCATATTGTTTCCTTTCCTCCAGTTTCTGAGTAAGAAAACAATTGTATAAATTGAGGAGCGTGAACCAAGAATTATCATTTGCATTGTGAAATAAAGGAAAAGTCGTACCATGCATAAAGGGCAAACTTCAAGTGTAGATATTTCAGGCCCACCACCAAACCTAAAATTAAAAAACAATCCTACTTAAAGCAGGTCGCACTGAATAAAAAACAACGACAATTTTTCTTTGCTATACTTAGGTAGCTTAAGCCGAGTTAACTAAGCCTTCTTCGAGCATATCAAATTTAGTTTCTCACAAACAAAGACGAAAATAAATTGTCAGTGCAAATCTCAAATTTCCAATCCATCTCTTAGTAGACCCCGAATTACAATCTACCAAAGTCCGCGTAGTCACATCTAAACCTCTTAAATAATACAACAATTTATTATCGGGTGAGTGAGGCCATTCATGCCCGAAATTGACCACGTAAACAAAGAACAATAGAAGCAACTAATCAAAAAGTGCGCCAGTATTTTGACTGCAAAAAATCGCTTGAGACCCAGCGTAATTTTTCTCACCTTAAATATTCCGATTTCCTAGTGGTAACAAAAATTACGCTGGGTCTCATGGCTAAGGAACCTTTCGGTCATTCAAAAAAATTTAAGAGGCCTAGGACAAGGAAACGAGCGTCATTGTCAAAATTATGTTAATCAATTCACCTTTATAATATCTATGCAAGGTTAAAATTTGCGATTATTCAAATATGACATCATAATCTATGCAGCATAATTAAATCTGAAATTCTTTAAATGTGAATATCTTAGAACGAAACAAGCTTTTTAAACAATTTCTACTGGTTAACCAACTTCCTAAGTTCTGTAATATAAGTCCAACATCCTTTTATACCTTGGGTTCCCTTCGAAACTACAGAAGAGACCGAAATGAAATTTTTATTTTGCCCTAAATTGAAACATCATGTAAAGGCTACCTTAACATTTATTATATTTTCTTACCTTTCTAGCAGCTCGTTTGATATGGATTGAGGAACAGGTACAAATAAGGAATGTATTCGAGATGAGAAACAAAGACTAATACCTAAATAATGATGGTAACTTTTTCAGATTTTGTCTTCAGTACGTTTGATTAAACAAGAAGCTCTGCGGCTTAAAGATTTCCGCCATTAGCAATAATATGAAAAATTACTTAACTTTGAAGAGGACTGAGTAATATGGGGGAACAAAATTATTGAATATTCTAAAATTTTAATATTAAATTTTTGGTTATAATTGTAACTGAAAATCATAGCTAACTTAACTTACATAAACTTCATTTCTCTATAAGAAGAATTTTAAAAGAAAAATAATAAACCTGAAAATGGATGAACAATAAAAACAAAATAAGAACAACGCCAAGGCTGAAAATTTATCGATTTTCTCTTTTTTTCTGAAAAACAACTTGGAAAATATCTTTAAAGGTGGCAGCAAATTTTTTTTTACATAATCAGTTACGAAAGGCTATTTTCAGACAACATATTCTTATTTTTTTTTTTTATAACACACTTGTCACGATTTTATAGCCATAATACATTATCTTTCACCAAAAATAGTCAGCCTCAACAATTCCTCTTTAAATTAAAACTCATGAATAATGGCTGAATATAGCTTTAGTCTACGTGCTTGCAAAATTGTACAGAAGAAAATGACTTAAATTATTAAAGGGAAACGTTAATAAACGTTCAGAACACGCTAGTTTTAAAGGTTGGAAAAAAGTATTTAATGTCTACATAAGACACAGGAAGTATAAATAGTTTACCCCGCAAACGTATATACAGTTACATTTAAAAGACCTCACATAATTTCAACAATTTATCAGTAACAACTTACTCCCATGTTCGCAGATGAAATCGTAATTACAGATGGGACCTAAAAACAAATTGTCAATTATAAGAAGTTACGAAGAGAATATTTGACAAGTAAATGTTTAAGTTTTCTGATCAATTTACCCACATTTTGGGAAAACTGACAAGGTATTAACAAACGCATTTAAAAACAGCAAAATAAGTCATAACATTTCTAAATAATAATGTTCACCGGCACCTTTGGCAAACATTCTAAAATTTGCGTTTTAATGACAAAAACTTTTAAAAACACTGCGCGTAACCTTAATTAAGGGCTAATCACACGAGACAAGCCGGCTTGTGACGGTTGGCCGGTTAAGTAGGCTTGCCCGGTTATGAAGCCGGTAAAATGGGCTAAAATTTGTTGATACAATGATCTAAAGTAACATGAATTATAACACCGTTAATGTGCAAATTAATTCATGCTTTAATTATTTATGTATTTTCATAAGAGCACATAAATTTGTTAATCTAGTACTCCATAACAACACACGACTGTTTGAAATTTTCGTTACAATTGCCGACTTTCTTCTGATTTTTTCTTCCGAGTGAATGAAGCGAACTCACCTGGTTGTACGCAGGAATCGAATCTGTTTAACCATTCTTTTGAAATATAACGTATGTCTTGAAAATTCTAAATAAAATCAACAGAAGGTTTTTGGGAGATATTTTAATGACAGTGAGATTTGAGAATTACTGGAATACCCTTGCCCACGTGACAAGACTTCAGCACAAACAGTCGTAAAAAAACATAAAAACAACAAAAAGAAACTTTTATGACGTCAAAATACACAGAAAAACCCAAGTTTTTTAGCCTTTTTCCTGATAGAAGCAAACAGGGATGCCGGATTCCTGGTTAGCGCATGGTGACGCACACATGACAGTCTTCGCTTAATATTCTGACTGGATATTAGCGGGTATGTCGACTTGCGACAACATGCTTCAATCAGCCAATCCAAAATTCAAGCTCACTCAAAAATCTTATTAGTTCAAACAAAAAACATTCCGACAGAAGTATATACCTTTGGAACTTTTTTCACACATTTGTATATATCACATGAATAAAGTCTCGCTAAATAAAAACCTCTGGAGGAGAGTTAATTTTCAGAAAACGTAACAATGCTCACCGTATCTGTTGTTTCCAACTGAGAATTTATACGTTTTCTAAAATTTTCTGCGTTGCTATCTTTGAGACTGAAACAAAAATTGTATGATATAAAGTTCTTAGACTAAAAAATGAGTAAAAAAGTTCTTCAAGTCTTCCATACCTATAAAAGAGAACATAAGCTTCCGCAGCAGCAACCGTTGTTTCTGGAACTAAAAAAAAAATTTCGATAGGTTATATTTGATTCAATACAAATGTTAAATATGTTATTAACAATAAAATACAACAACACAAGACAAAGACACTTCAGCAAAGGTAAGTGAACCGTCGCCTGTATTTATCAAAACATGTTTTCTCACCTTCATGGATGCGTGAATCGTTAAATTCATACCATTTGTTATTAATACAATTCTTAGCGTATGCGATGTAGTGCCCACCTAAAAAAGATTTCAACGCAAAGAAATTTACTCATTTGTTATTTGGATACCATAATTCCCCTTTATTTTCATTTAGTTTATTTACTATCCGTACTTCTTCTGTCATAAATTAGCGCGCCCCCTAAAAGAACACGTAAGCGTACCATTGCACACTTTACACATTACTCTGTTAAACTATATACATCTGGACATCTTTTGTAATTCAAGTCAAGTGCAAAGTAGGTCAAAAAATCAAAATTAAAAATCAAAGCCACAAGGCAACTTCAATTTAACGAAAAATTTACAGGATGTTGCTTTTTTTAGATTATATTTGTAAATAATATAGATAAATATCTACACAGTTTCCTATGATAAGTTTAATGTCATTACAACAAACATTATACGGATTTTTTCCATGATTTTGAATAAATTGCGTAACCTTTGAGAATAAATCACAAAAATATACCTCCCACGTTTCCAAAATGACATATAATTGCGGTGAGATCGTAATTTGATGTAGATTTTGCTTGGGTGGAATCTAACAATAAGAAAGAAATTCTTGATAAAAAGGATCGTGCATCATCGAGAGTCAAACAATAATCACCCAAAAACTTAAAATTGTCCCATCCACAACAAGAACATGATTCGGACAATTTTCAAAGAATATGCCGTATGATTATGTTGTTGTGTAATAGCTTGCAAATTGTTTACAAAACTTTGAATCAGAACAAACAGAAATAGGAGTAGCTGCTGCCAGAGCAGATAGTATGGCGAGTACCACCTACCTTTAGATAAGAACAAGCTTAAGTCCAGATTACGTATTGGGAAAGAAATGTATGTATTTATTTTTGAGGAGTGGTAAAGTTCGTGTCGAAATCGTTTCAAGTGGATGCACAAAACCTATAAAAAAGTAAGCGATCGAATAAACAACTTTTGTGAATTTGAGCAGGCTAACAAGAATGTGTCGTGCAATTATAATTTCCATACCTCGGGTAATGAATAGACACGTGAGTATTTTAGACCATTGCGTAATCTAAAAGAAGAAGAATTATTAACAAACATCACAAACAGTAGTAGCAAATATTCAACAGAGTAAAACATTTTCACTCACTTTTTGCATTTTTCACAATTATACATGTTATCACCTAAAACAAAGAGGAAACATTAAAAATAACAATTTTCTTGGTGGTTTAATAAATACATTGCAGTTTGTAATAGTTGCAGGTGTGTGTTTCTTTCACAAAAACATGTTAATTTTTTTCCTGTTTGAACAGAACAACCTTTGATGGCCAATTAAGGTGTATTCTAACCTTTGTCTTCATCAATATTAAAATAACAGCTGTTCCGTCGACCTAAGGAGGGTTTTGTTCAAAGTTTTTTGATCTGAGAGATAAAGCTAAACCGTTTGTTTTTTTGTTTTTACTTTCATTTTATACACTTGGTGACATACAAACGTTTCAGTAACGAAAATAAAAAATGATTCTTAAAATGACATCTAACTGGGGCAGTCCTTAAAAAGATATTCGTTTGGCGTTCTCCGACCGAACTCTCGCAATTTCTTTCTAACCATAATAATTTTAAGTCAGGATTTTTCATCACTCTTTTTCCAATATTTCTACCATTTTCGACTTAAAAACAGATAACCTAATGATCCAAATATTTTTTTATAGCTAAATAAAAATGATATAAACAAAGCGATAAAAAAAACAATACTGCAGGGGTCTTCGCTTTTTGGAAAGTTTATAATTTTTATTTTCGATTTATCTAACACATTCCATGTCTTTTTCAGGGTTTTTTGGGTTTTAAGATAGCTCCGCACAAAATGATTAAAAAAACAACAGAAAAATATCCAATTTCTACTGTAAATATCAGTACATTATGTAGTTACGCTGGCGTGATTTTAGTTAGGAAAGATGGTGCTGATGTTCGCTTTGACTGCTATGAAGCGCTCAACATCAAGAACATCGATTCCTCTTAAAAATAAAGCCTGATAAAAAATCATCTTTTGAGGTATATTGAAATAAGAATGTTCTATTGTCGAACACAGCGCAAACAGTAAGGCGAGGGTCGAAAGGAGATCAGAATACAGTAATGTATTTTTTTACCTGATGAAGAGGTAAAAAAAAAGGAAATCTCTCGGTCTAATGACTCTGCAACAAAACTATGAGTCAGAGGAAGTCAAACCAATAATTATTTAAGGATGGTCTGGTTTACTGCCTTTCAAGTTGTAAATTGGAACCCAAAATTTAAGAAGGTACGAATTGTATGGATGTTTTTAGACCTTTTGATGAAATTTGTGAAGCGAGCTACCTCCAAATTTCCGTATAGGGAACAACACTACCAGAGTGCTCAATCTTTCAAAAGACCTAGTTAAATTTTTCTCTCCAATATGCCAAAAAGATTTATGGCAGATACCTTACAAAAAGGGTAGAATTTACAAGGCAATGCAATAACTCGAAATGTTGCTTTCTTTCATCACTCACTCATCCGTACTGTTGGTACTATAAAGACATGTCAATTCAGAACATTTTGAAAGTCCAGTATTTATTAGGTCATTGATTCTTCTAATCAGAAAAAAAATTATAAAAAGTAGAAACTCCACCTTTCAGTTCATCATTTGTGAAGAAAGCTGAAAGACAATCTTGCAATTTAATATCTGGACCAACAAACCAACTAAAAAAACATGAATTGCATTACTTTCATTTAAAGAGGTATATACATAGTGACATACACACACAATACAAGCATCAACGAAAAGAAAATATGCTATAAGTGAGATGATTTCTCATGTTTAAATTCAAGTTTGTTTTAACCCTTTATGCTGGGCTTTTTTGTATCAAATACCATGGCAGAGTGAGTTAAACCACCTTAACTTTTGAATAAATTAAGCCATGTGGATGATATTTGGCATGGACTTCATCAATGACGTTATGACGTCTTCAGTATTCTTAGAACATGTTTTCTGAAGATAACTTTATAAGTCAATTGATTTACATGTGAACTTTCTTCACGATGCTTTCTTTTGACATAGAACAAAAGTTTAAAAAAAAACAGTGCTAAAAAAACAAAAATTTTTTCTGGAAGTAACTAACACTGTGGCTATGGCAACTTCCAAAATAGAATTTCAAAATTTTTTCGTTAGTTTAGAAAAACTATAGAGCAACATCTTAAGAGCTGCATTAAAAAGTGAATTTGTGGAAGGCCTCCCTTAATGCAAAGCAAGTTGTCATACATTAACAGCTTAATGTGAACCTACCTTTTTATCCAATCCCATACATAAGGCATCCAACTAGTGCCATTATACTTGCCGGAAGAGCATGTAAACACTGCTTGAGTATGCATGTGATTTAAATCGTCTGTACCTATCCCATTATAAAAAAATTAGAATAATTGGACTAATTTCACATTTTTATGCAACAGTTAGGGTGTTGATGAAAAAGCTTTTTAGGAATGGTCAGGTAGAAGCAACACAGAAAATATAAGTGTTGATAAAAAGGAGATATAAACCAAAGAAAACCTGTGTTTTGAACAGGTGCTTTTATAATCTCCTAATTAAATTCCCATACTCTTCTTTTTAGAGTTGCGCTTTATATAAAAAGTTTATTCCATGCGGTTTTATAGTTTGCTTACTGGGTATTGGTAGTGAAAGGTCTTGAAACGTTTCGACAGTATCTGATTTCTAGAAAAAAAAACATGGACAATGTTTTAATGCTTGTCTACAATAGCAATAGCAACAAAGAGGCAAAAGAAGTGAAAATATTTTGTTGTTTTCTTGTGTATCTCCACTTACATTTTTACAAGTCAGACATTGTACTGAACTCAACAGCTTTCCATCAAACACAGATGTTATTATGCTTCGATATTTTATTTCTAAAAGAAAGAAATGCATGCTGGATATTGACAGGGTTTAAAATTACCCCAAGTAAAAGCATATATAAGAATTTATTGTATAATTTTAGGAATAAATCATATTTTTACTTTTCGTTTAATTTATTCAGGAAATGTTTGTACATCTTAAATTTTTGCGTGGAAAAAAAAAATGGGATACGAAATTTTTACATTAGCCATGTTAATGTGAAAATCAAAGGTGTATGAAAGTAGGCTGTCATAATTATGTGAGCGAGCCTGTGTTATCAGTGGAAGTTTAAAAGAATACTGCAAGAAAATATAGGTGACGAAAACGTTGAAAAGAATTTGGTAAGGCTTCATGAAGAAAAAAATTATATAAAGCAATATAAATTACAAAAAATTGCGAGACTATCAATATTTCAGTTAAAGCGTTTGAAATCTTTTAAATTAAATTTTTTAAGATTTGTCCTGCAAATTCATAATGTAAGAGGCCAATCAAAAAAAAAAAAAAAATAATAATAAAACAAAAATTTATGTAAGACAAAAACATACAGAATTAAAATTAAATTTTCTTGTTCCTAATTTTTTTTGAAATCTGCAAATATAAACCCCATAAAGTTTTCAACAGAATAACAAAAACCCTACAAATCACAATTTTTAACACTAATCATTAATTTTTGCAGGATTCACCTGTGCACACATAGAATTACAAAATTGTACAATATAAAATAAACATATACCTTGACTTTTTGTTAGGCATTTCCGTTTTCTACTACTTTCAGATTCGCTTCTCTGTCTTTTTGATGTTGAGAGTGATCTAGATTCTTTAGAAACTGACTTTTGACTATAAAGTAATACATTTGATTGTTCCTCATCAACATCCATATCCTCTGGGGGGTCTAGAAGAGATGTACAAAAAAAGTTATACACATTTGATATACACATTGGATTTCTATGAAGCTAACGCTTTTTTGTTGATTTTAATTTCTTACGTCTTTCATCAACAAGTTATCTTCTAGTACATTGTTGATAAGCTAGTTAGCCACCTGTTATAAGCATGTTATACCCTGGTAGACGTATTCTTGAAAAAATGTTTTTTTACTTTTTTATAAGTTTTCATCTCACATTTCCAAACATTTTATCTGACATTTCCAAACACAGCACTTTTTTGGTTTTGTCATGAAAAGATAGTATACCAAAAACAAAAAGCTTTGATTATTTTATTTATGTTTTTCAGCTTAATTTAAAGTAGTAATTCAGATAAGGAATGCTTAAAAAAATTCATGAAAAATTTTTCCCTATGAACATGACTACATAAACAAACTAATAACACACAAACCATAAGAAGTTCTGTTACCACCAAGCAATTTTTTGTTACACTGAGCAGCAGAATCTTCATTATCATCATCACCACCACCGTTCACATTTAAACTCTTTGCATATGTGACTTCAGGATGTTTTAACTCCTCATGCAAACGGTCCATTAAACATCTTAAGAATTCCTGTGTGTCCTAAAAGCAAACCAAACCAAACACTTTAGTATGTATTTAATTTTAATTTAATTTTTTCTTCAATACCTATGACCTATGAACATATTTTCTTTCCTGTCCATGACTGCGTGGTTATAAAAACTTTTATAATTAATTTACATTAAACAAGACCCCCTTGCAGTTTTAACGCTTATCTAGAACCACCTGAAGACTTAAAAAAGGTAAATGCAAGGCAAATGTTTGGCACTTTTCTTAGATTCACAAATACCAACTTGCTTCCTTTCACTCCAATAAAACAAAGGTAGAGGTATAATCTACCAAATTTTTAAACTATTGATGACAGGCAGATAATTATTTTTGCTTGTAGGGATCAAATTTAACATGACAAACGTGGGTCCTGGTATATTTTACACAGAATAAGTAAAAGCATTTTTTTTTAATACGTACTGTACATTTAATTTTGTTCAGCTCTCTAAAATATTCTATTATAAATTTTGTAGAAACACAAAAGTTTCATCTACTTTTGAGAGAATATTTCTACTACATGCTAACTGTATAATTTGTGTTCTATAATCCACTAACCTGCATTGATTTTTTGTCAAAACAACTGAATGGAATTACTTTTATCATTTTTCTTCTTCAACAGAGAGA